>NC_055998.1:103845848-109642945 GCF_018446385.1 Zingiber officinale
TACTTGATGCACCGCAAGACTAAGTGCTTTGATTAGTTCAAAGAGTACAAGGCTGATGCGGAGAAACATCAAAGTATCAAGTCACTATGGTAATATCGTAGTGGCGAGTACCTCTTGGGAGAATTTAGGAGTCACTTATCAGAAGAAGGGATTTAATCCCAACTAACTGCACCTGGTACGCCCTAACAGAATGGTGTAGTGGAAAGAAGCTATGAGGCTCTTATGGAATAATTAGATCGATGATGAGTTATTCAGAAAATTACCAAATTCATTTTAAGGATATACACTGGAAACGGAAGTGAACATAGTACCTTCTAAGTCAGAACTCTCTACTGCCATAGAATTGTAGAATGGGCGTGAGCCTAGTCTGAAGCATATTCAGATTTGGGTGGTCTAGCACGTGAGAGACACTAAAAAATTGGACATGAGTTCACTTGTTTGTGAGTTATCCTAGAAAAATGAAAAGAGGTTTGTAGTCCTTAAAATCGGAAGGTCATTGTTGACACCAATGCTCGATTTTAGAAAAGAACTATACTATAAACCACAAGCCCCATGAGTAAAAATTGTTCTCAAGGAAATTAAAGGACACATCTAACATAGTACCAACTGTACAAGATGAAATATCACAAGAAACTACAACACGTATCACAAATGATACACAATTGCAGAAAGTACCTCGTCATAGTGGGAGGGTTGTTAGGCAACCTAAAAAGATTCATGTTTTGGGAGAGTCTTTGGACTCGATCCCTGGAGGACATGAACCTGATCTCCGGACATATGACGAAGCACTCCAAAATAAAGATGCAACATCTTTGCAAAGAATACAGAATTAGAATATATGTATTCTAATAGAGTCTGGAAGCTTATAAAATCACCAAATGGTGTAAAAGCCATTGGGTAAAAATAAGTCTACAATAGGAAAAGAGGGATAGACAAGAAGGTAGAAACTTTCAAAGCAAGGCTTGTTGAAAAAGGAATCTTTTTTACCGGTAGCCATACTTAAGTCTACTCGGATTCTTTTATCTATGAGATTTAGCAAGTGGATGTCAAGACAGCTTTCCTTAATGGAAGTCTTGAAGAAAATATTCATATAAAGCAACCAGAAGGGTTCATTGCAAAGAGCAAAGAGCATCTTGTGTGTAAGCTCAAATAGTTTATGGACTGAAGTAAAGCTTCAAGGTCTTGGTACATTCGGTTTAATAAAGTAATCCAGACCTATGGATTTATTTAATAACCAAATGAGTCTTGTGTATACAAAGAGTGTGATGGAAACGTGGTGATATTTTTTGTACTATACGTAGATACATTTTTGGTAGTTGGAAACAATATCAAAGTGTTGTCAGAAGTAAGGGTATGGCTGTCCAAATAATTTGATATGAAGGACTTGGGAGAATGCATATATTCTTGGGATCAAAGGGATCGCAAGAAAAGAATATATTTTACTTATCCCAAGCTTCATATATCGAAACAATCTTAGCTCGTTTTAGCATGCAGAACTCCAAGAAAGGTTTCTTACCTTTTAGGCATGGAGTAGCTTTATCTAAAGAGATGTCTCAGAAGACATCAAAGGAAATAAAAGACATGAAGGCAGTTTCTTATGCTTCGGCTATAGGAAGTCTAATGTATGCAATGCTGTGTACGAGACTGGATATCTGTTTTGCCGTGGGCATAGTTAGCAGATATCAAAGTAACTCTGGACAAGGACATTTGTCCACGGTAAAGCATATATTGAAATACATTAGAGGCACTAGAGATTATATGCTAGCTTACAAGGCAGATAATTTGGTCCTTGTGGGTTACATGGATTTTAACATCCAATCGGAAAGGGACAATAGTAAGTCAACCTCGGGGTTTTGCGTTTACTTTAGGAGGTAAAGTCATAACTATGGAAGAGTGATAAGCATAGGTGCTTTTCTGGACTCCACTATAGAAGCTGAGTATATGGCAGCCTCTGAGGTAGCCATATAAGCTGTATAACTCAAATACTTCAAGATAGACTTAGATATGATTTCTGGTTTGCCCAAAATAATTTGGTGCAGTAGCAAACTCGAAGAAACCAAAAGTTCATAAGGCAAGTAAACACAATAGAGCGCAAGTACCACCCAATATGAGAAATTGTATAAACGAGGAGAAGTTGTTGCCGCCTAGATTGCATCAGATAATGACCTATAGATCTTTTCACTAAGGCCCTTAAGGCAAGAGCTTTTGATAGGCATGTTGAAGGGTTGGGAATCAGATGTATGACAGCAGATTTGGTAGCTTAGTCTTTTAGTATAAGTGGGAGATTGTTAAAGTGTATACTAAAAGCCTAGCTTTTGGTATAAACATTTATCTAGAAATAAGAATCACATTGGTCAAATATCTACATTTATGATAAATGTAGTTGTCCAATTAATTTATATTGTAGATAACATGGTGTGTGGTGTCACACACAGAATATCATGTTATTAATTCTTTATAAATTATAAACAGTTGCTCACGACTAAGATGGAAAGGAATAAACCATTGGAATAGTCGTAGTGTAATTAGGTATTAGTTTATCTTGACTAATAAATTACACTAGTACACTCTAAGTGTATTGAGTAGGACCATTTTAGGTAAGTTCTTTTTATACTAACTTGATAAAAGAACTAGACCTTAGTTATTATGGAAGTGTGTGTTCTTAATCCTAATATAATAACAAGCACATATATTTGATATTTATTTCTTTAATTTATCAATGGGTGAGATTTAGTTCGATAAATCAATAAGTCTGATAAGTTGGGAAATGATATCACTTATAGTGTGTGTTGTTGATTATAGAAGGAATCTATGTCCTAGTAATCTAGGTTGAGAATGACCCCAAGAGGAGCTCATAAGGATTGTCATGTTAAACCCTGCAGGTGGACTTAGTCTGACATAACGATAAGGTTGAGTGGTACTACTCTTGGACTAAGATATTAATTAAGTGAGTTGTCAGTAACTCATTTAATTAGTGGACATTCATTATCTTAAACACAGGGAGACTAACACACTCATAATAAAAAAGAGCCCAAAAATATAATTTGGGATTGGTACGGTAGTTCAATAATAATTCTTTAGTGGAATGAATTATTATTGATGAAGTTAAGTTGTGTGTTCGGGGCGAACACGGGAAGCTTAATTTCATCGGGAGACCAAAACCAATTTCTCCTCTCGGTCCCTATCATAGCCTCTTGTATATAGAGATTTATACCCACTGTAACGCCCACCCTTCTTACCCAAGGGCGGCGCTACGTTCTTTATACTACTTACGTACATGCTTTGGTTATACTATAGCGGCGGAAGAAAAACTTTTAAACCATTCATTTTATTTAAATAAGCATGATATCACAGATTAATTGTGCATATATTGATTCTATAACTAATCATATTAATTTGTCCGAATCGTTCTTTGCCGAGCCACCACCACACACATCACTATCTGCTCCTCCTGCTGCTCCGTCGTTCCGAATATCCGTCCCCCATATCTGCGGTACAAGGAAAGTAAGCTATGAGCACTCATGGCTCAGTAAGTTCCTTTCCTACTCACTGAAACCGAAAATCATCGTATATCAATATCATGCGTAATATCATAAGCATACAACATACAAGGGTATCATATTCATATCATATTATCACATGACATTATATCTAATCATCAGATAATTCAAGTACATATGTAGGCAATGCATCATGAATTTGAAAACTTATACTAATAAGTACTTGAAATTAATATCATCATTAAGGGGATCCCGGTTTGTACCACATACATAATACGCGCGCTTCATAGGTAGGTCCAAGGTAGCAAGTCTTGAACCCTATCATGCATACATACTAGGCCCGAGTCTTACTCCATCGACCTAGGGCATTCAGAGGCCCATTACTGACGAAGCCCGAGTCTTACTCCATCGACCCCGGGGCGTTTACGGAGCCCACCCATGGTACAAACCCATACAAAAATAACTTATCATGCATAACTATCATATCATGTCCTTAACAATCTTTCATGCATTTCTTTTTTTTTTTTTTTGTTTCTTCTCATTATGTATAGCATTTCCTATGCTATCACATATCATGGCATATTACATAACATAATTTCATTTCTTCATTTTGTATAGCATTTCCTTATGCTATCACATATCATGGCATATTACATAACATTATGTATAGCATTTCCTATGCTATCACATATCATGGCATATAACATAATTTCATTTTCTCCTCATTATGTTTAGCATTTCCTATGCTATCACATATCATGGCATATTACATAACATTATGTATAGCATTTCCTATGCTATCACCTATCATGGCATATAACATAATTTCATTTTCTCCTCATTATGTTTAGCATTTCCTATGCTATCACATATCATGGCATATTACATAACATTATGTATAGCATTTCCTATGCTATCACATATCATGGCATATAACATAACATAATTTCATTTTCTTAGCAATTCATAGAAGGAACCTTGCACTAGTTCGGTTAGACAATAATCTTACTCACCTCTTTAAAATATTTTTGGTTGAAATCCTAAGGTTAGATACTCCTCTGATCATACATCATATCAATATAAAATCATGGAAAGGAATCCTTCTACATAGCATAGAAAATCTTATCATGAAATGAGGTCTTGTTTAAATCATCCTAGATTTGAAAACCTTTTCTTTAGCCGAATTTTCTTAAATTCTTTCCTAGGTTTTCTAATCCTTATAAATCCGAAAATCACATAAAAGCCTTGTACCACAGGTGAGGGGAAGCTTACCTTCTTCGCTTAAGTTTCCTAGGTTTGAGAACTTGCTTGGGGACCTTTCTTCCTTGCTTGCTTGCTCGGCACCAATGGAGGAGAAGAGTGGCTAGGTCTTTTGGTGGAGAGGAGGAGGAAGAAGAGACCTCTTCCTCTTGTGTTGCTCGGCAACAACAAGAAAGAAAAGAGGGAGGGAGTGAGGAGGAAGAAGAGGTTTCTTCCTCTTGTGTTGCTCGGCAACAAGAAGAAGAAAGGAGGAAGGGAGAGGGTTTTCGGCACCCAAGAGAGGAGAGGAGGAAAGTGAGTGAGGATGAAGTTGAAGTCACCCCTCCATGCCTATTTATACTAAAATGAGGGGAGGAAACTTGTCTTGATTCATCCTCCTTATTTACTTCTCCTCTTAATGTTAAGAATATTCTAGAGAAGATGCTTCTTGAGTTCTCCCTTAATTTCTCTCTTTTCTTTCCTTTAATTAAAATTCCTATCTCTCCTCTTACAATATCCTCTCCTATCCCACTTGGTTAACACATGCATGTATCCACAAGAGAACCAAGGATCAAAACTTGGTTATGTATATTTTTACTTCTTTTTTTTACTCCCTTTTCCTTTTTAGTAAAAAGAATCCTTTCTTATTCTTAACTACTTAGTCCTTTCTCTCCTTATCAATAATTCTCCTATCCCCTTTGGTATCCTATACATGTTCCTTACAAGAGATCCAAGGTTCAATCTCTCTTCTAACGTTTTATTTTCTTTTGTACATAATAATTCATATATTACCCTATTATGCATTATGCATAAATATTTCATACATGTATTCATATTTCTTCCTTTTGTCTACATTAATTCCATACATTATAAATCATGCATAGATGATTTATATTCTCAACTTTATTTTCTTTCATAATCATCTAAATCCTTCCCATCTTTAATATTAAATTTAGAATATCTACACCTTCTTTTCACTACATTGTACTCTCATTATCCTTACTTTCTTATCTAGGCTTTCTAGGGGTGTTACACCCACCTTCTTACCCAACCAATAGGGGTCGGCCAAGCCAAGCTTGAAGCTCAAGCTTAGGGCCGGCCAAGCCTAAAGGTTGAGCCTTAAGGTGGTCGGCCAATAGCTTGGAGCCCAATCTTAGGTGGCCTGCAGCATCATATTAAAAAGGGATTTTTGTTAAAATTATTTCTTATGTGGATATCATAGTTTTAAAAGAGAGTTTAAAATTTAAATCTTTCCTTTTATAGCTTTCTACAAAATATTAAGAAAAGATTTGAAATCTTTCCTTATTTGTAGATTGAAAGGTAGAATTTAATTTTGAGAAAACTTTCCTTTTTAACCATTTTCATGATTTAAAAGAGAGTTTAAAAATTAAATATTCTCTTTTATAAGTTTCTACAAAAGATTAAGAAAAGATTTGATATCTTTCCTTATTTGTAGATTAAAAGAGATTTTAATTTTTAGAGATAACTTTCTTTTTATTCACATGTTTAAAAGAAAGATTTTAATTTATAAAATTTCCTTTGTACAAACCACCATGAAGGGAAAAATTATTGGAGAAATTTTTTATAAATTTCCGGAGACAAATTAGGAAGTTTTAATTAATTAAAACTCTCCTTGTTTTGTTTTTAAAGTGGCCGACCATTGTAAATTGAGAAGAGAAAATTGTTTTTAATTAAATAAATTTTCCATTTCATGGTAAAAGAATTAAGGAAGTTTTTATTTATATTTCTTTATTTGCCAAGACCAAGGAATATAAAAGAGGAGGTAGAGGTGTCTTCATGTGAGAACGACTCTATTATTCTTCTCCTCTCTTTTCCTCCTTGGTGGCCGGCCCTAGCTTCTCCCTCTTCTCTTCTTCTTGTGACCGGCGGCAACCCCTCTTGGAGCTCTTGATGGTGGCCGGTTCTAGCTAGGAGAAGAAGGAGAGAAAGGAGGTTTTGTTTCTTACATCCCTTGGAGCATGGTGGTGGTGGCCGGACCTCTACTTCTCTTGGAGAATTGTGGTGGCCGAAACCTAGAAGGAAGAAGAAGGTTCTTGGTGGTTCTCATCTCGGAAGATCATTGCCCACATAATGTCCGAGGTTAGATGAGGAATACGGTAGAAGATCAAGAGGTTATTTTTGCTTACAAAGAAAGGTATAACTAGTAATTAGTTTCCGCATCATACTAGTTTTTCTTTGTATAGTTATTTTTGGAAATACCAAACACAAGAGGCATATGATTCTAGAGTTTTCAGATTTGTTTTGAATTTGTGTTTCTTTTATTTTATTTTTCGAATTTGTGATTCGATTGTTCTTTTTGGTTAAACCTTGAGTTATTTATGGAAATTAAATATTAGCTTTCCTTAAAAGGCTTTGTCTAGGCGGTGGTGGTTGCTCACATATCCAAGAAGGTCATGTGCCTCACCATGCAGTCTTGGAAGTCAATTTTGGAAATTAATATTTAATGGAATTAATAACATAGGTGGATTTGAATCAATAGTGTTAAGTTCCGCTTACGATTCAAATCTAAACCATTAAAACAGATAAGTTAAATTTGGAATCAATGATGTTAAGTTCCGTCTGTGATTCATAATTTAACTTCTAAAGAACACAATAGGTTATTTAAGGAAAGGTTCGACACTTGTACAAAATTTTTGTACAGTAGAACCGGTACGATTTTCCTAGGACTAACCAACAGTGTGGTGTCACACACAGAAGATCATGTTATCAGTTCCTTATAAATTATAAACAATAGCTCACGACCGAGATGGAAAGGAACAAACCATCAAAATAGTCGTAGTGTAATTAGGTATTAGATTATCTTGACTATATAATTACACTAGTACACTTAGAGTGTATTGAGTAGGACCATTGAGGTAGTTTCTTTTTATACTGATTAAATAAAAGAACAAGACCTCGATTATTATGAAAGTGTGTGCTCTTAATCCTAATATAATGACAAGAACATATATTTAATATTTATTTCTTTAATTTATTAATGGGTGAGATTTAGTTTGATAAGTCAATAGGCTCGATAAGTTGGGAAATAATATTATGTATAGTGTGTGTTGTTAATTATAGAAGGAAACTGTGTCCTAGTGATCTAGGTTGATAATGTCCCCAAGAGGAGCTCATAAGAATTGTCATGTAAACCCTGCAGGTGGACTTAATCTGACATGACAATAAGGTTGAGTGGTACTACTCTTGGAGCTAGATATTAATTAAGTGAGTTGTCAGTAACTCATTTAATTAATGGACATTCAATATCTTAAACACAGGGAGGTTAACACACTCATGATAAAAAGGAGTCCAAAATATAATTTGGGATTGGTGCGGTAGTTTAATAATAATTCTTTAGTGGTATGAATTATTATTGATGAAATTAAGTTGGGTGTTCGGGGCGAACACGGGAAGCATAATTTCATCGGGAGACCAAAACCAATTCCTCCTCTCGGTCCCTATCGTAGCATCTTATTTATAAAGTATTATACCCACCTATACCCACCTTCCTACCCATCCTTAGGTGGCTGGCCAAGCCAAGCTTGGAGCCCAAGTTTAGGGCCGGACAAGCCTAAGGGATGAGCCAAGTTGGTGGCTGGCCCTAGCTTGGAGCCCAAGCTTGGTGTGGCCGGCCAAATAAAATTTAAGGGATTTTATTTTTAAAAATCTTTCCTTATGTGGAAGCCATGATTTTAAAAGAACGTTTAAAATTTAAATATTTCCTTTTATAGTTTTCTACAAAAGATTAAGAGAAAGATTAAATATCTTTCCTTATTTGTAGTTAAAAGGAATATTTTAATTTTGGCAAAAAATTTCCTTTTTTGTAAATCATCCACATGTTTAAAAGAGAGATTTTTAATTTATAAAAGTTTCCTTTTATAACCAACCATGAAGGGATTTTAAAAGAGAAATGTTTATTTTAAAAATTTTCGGAAACAAATAAGGAAGTTTTAATTTTGTGTTTAAAACTTGCCTTATTTGGAGCTTAATGAGGTGGCCGGCCATGATAAGAAACAAAAGGAATTTTGTTTCAAAATTTTCCTTTTGTAGAGAACACAGAAGGAAATTTTTAAAGAGAGAAATTTTAATTGCTATTAAAATTTTCTTTTTTGGATTCACCAAGGATTATAAAAGAGGGGAGGGGGTGCCTTCATGAGACACACATCTTCTATTATTCTCCTCCTATCTTCATTGGTGTGGCCGACCTCTCTCTCTTCTTTTCTTCTCCTTCTTGTGGCCGAATCCCTTTAAGCTCTTGGAGTTCTATTGGTGGCCAGATTTTGCTTGGAGAAGAAGGAGGAAAAGGAAGCATCCCTAGGAGCTTGGTTGGTGGCCGAAACTTGCAAAAGAGGAAGGAGTCTTCGTGATTCTCATCTCGGTAGATCGTTGCCCACACAACGTCCGAGATAAGAAGAGGAATACAATAGAAGATCAAGAGGTCATTGCTTACAAAGAAAGGTATAACTAGTAATTCTTTTCCGCATCATACTAGTTTTCTTTGTATGAATTTCAAACACAAGAGGCTAGTGATTCTAGGTTTCAAATTTATGATTCAATTTTGTGATTTGATTGTTCTTAGCGGTTAAACCTAGGGTTACTAGATGAAGGTTTCTTTGAAAGGCTTTGTCTAGGCAGTGGTGGATGATCCCATACCCAAGAAGATCAAGTGTCTCGCCACGTTTGTCCTGGGAGCTGATCCTTGAAATTAATATTTGATCGACTTTGTAGCATGGGTTTGATTTGGATCAATAGTGTTAAGTTCCGCTTGCGATCCAAGTCTAAACCTCTTAGAACAGATAAGTTAAACTTAGAATCAATAGTGTTAAGTTTCACTTGTGATTCAAGTTTAATTTCTAAAGAACACATGGTAGCTAGGAAAGGTTCGGACCTTGTACAAAAATTTTTGTACAAGGGAACCAGTAGATATTCCAAGTAGCAAAAGAGCAACCAACAATTAGTATCAGAGCTAGGGTTTGCCTCTATGTGTTTGGTTTTTAGTTTAATTATGCACATGTCATACATAATTTAGGAAGGATAACAGTAGGATATGCTAACTCTGTGGTTGCAGGCTCCAACTATTATGGCTTATTGTTATTGTGTGTGATTGGACCCTTGGACATGTCAAGGGAATTTTATGTGTGTGTACATGATTGTATTATTAAAATACAGCAGGAGTTGTATTTAGATTTAGGATTTTATATTTTGTTCGATCTAGATTATATGTACATTCCTTCGTGGAATATAGGATCGATAAATGTAAAATTTTATTTTTGTCGCGGATCGTATCTTTGCGAGACGTGGTACTATTTGTGGACCAGAGACGCAGCAGAACAAGCAAGATAGATGCGACAACTGGACCCGGTGGCAGTGGCTAAAGATGGCAGCAGCTAGGGTTGGCGACACACGGAGGACAACTATGGATAAAGGCCATAATAGTTAGAAAATTAGTTTTTCTTATTTATTGCCTTTTATGCTGTGATGTGTGTTGAATGCTTGTATAGTTAAAATTTCTCACCTTAAATAACTAAGTGGGAGAGGGATTTTAAATAAATTCCACGGTCTCTATTACTGGTTTGTAAGTGATGCAAACAAACTTGCACGTTGGCTCTCAGTGCCTTCCTCCATATCGGATGAGTTTGTTTGCAGATCACTAGATCAAACTTCCTTAAGGATGATTATAGGAAATTAATTAGGAGCATGTGATCTTCCCCATCGGAAGGGGCACAATCCTAATTAATGGACTAAGTATCAAGTAATGGTATATACTTAGACACATTTAATAGTATCCTCCCCATCGGAGTCACTGCTATTAATTGTGTGACCGAAGGAAAACCAACTATTAATTTTATTTGTCATAAGTTAGGTTGACAAGAATAAAATTAATGGTTAAAACCTCTTACAAATGTTTGATTTTGTATACGTCCACACTATCGTGGCATGCAAAAATCACTGTGTTATGAGGTGTTGGTTAATTTAAAATAATATTATTTTGAGGAATCAATATTATTCTAAATTTAAAGTATTGACCAAACTTATTTTGTGATTCTTAGGATGACCTTCAAATCATTAGCTGTTATACTAAAAGAGAACAAACTTACTGGTCCTAATTACATAGATTGGAAAAGAAACCTGGACATTGTCTTGACTGCTGAAGGTTTCAGGTATGTACTTTTAGAGGCTTGCCCTAATGTACCTAATGATGATTCTAGTGAAGAGGAGATTGAGCATTATAGAAAATGGATGAAGGTAGATGAGATGGCACGATGTTACATTTTGGCATGTCACTACAAGAAAATTGGGATTCTACAACACTTAAACGACAACGCTTTTTACAAAAAGTGTTGTCTATTTTTTTTTAACAACGCTTTTAGTGAAAAACGTTGTCTATTTCATTATTTTCTTATTAATAGACAACACTTTTCTAAAAACCGTTGTCTATTAGTGATTTTTACAGGTCAAAGACAACGCTTCGTAAAAAGTATTGTCTATTAGACTTTTTTTTAGTGTCTACGACTACATTTTTTAAAAAGTGTTGTTTATTATTAAGTTCTCATCTAAATCTTGATTAATACAAACCGTTGGATCTAAGTAAGGAGTAGAAAACCCTAAACCGTTGGCCGACCCGCTTGTCGCCGCCAGCTTGCTGCAAAACATTCTCCAGGTCATCTCCGTCATGTTCGTCGGCCACCTCGGCGAGCTCGCTCTCTTCGGCGCCTCCATGGCCACATCCTTCGCCGGTGTTACTAGCTTCAGCTTCTTGGTACGTCAAGTAGTATTTTCAATCCATGCCTCCGCTCTTCTACATGTTTACATTTCGCGTCTGATTGATTAGGAAAACCAGTTCACTGACTCAATCATTCCATTCTTCAATCTTGTTTTAATCTTTTACTGATTTCCATGGCAATCCCTATATCACAGTTTTGTGAAAACGATGAGATCTCTCATCCATCATTTTGGTTTTGCCCAAATCGGGTAAAAATCAAATCACTCCTTGCCAAAGATTACCTATCCATCCATAACTGCAAAACCCTAGTGCCCTCATGCGCACTAAACCCATGAGCAAGAACAATTTGGGTGGTTGGAGTGAGTTTGATTGTTGGAAATTAGTTTTCCTAACCAATAAAAAGGAGTAGAGATATATGCACTATCTACATTGCAAGAAAATTATCGTAAATGATGGAGGAAACCACAAGTATCTCGGATCAATGCACAATCAAATGAGGGCACTAGCTCGTGTATGAGCATGGTCCATGGGTGTGAATGGCTAAATGCAATGCTAACTCAACTATGTGTGAACATTAATTCTCATTGAACCAACATGAAAGGGAAAAGGAATTGTGTAAGGGACATCCAATGGATGTCAATTGGTTTTATTCTAAATGAGACAAGAAAATAGGATTCTTCGTGCTTATTCATCTTTTGATTTTCCAACCATTGGAGTAAATAGATTCTTCGTGAACTTATGCTCAAACTACTCTTATGATCTTTTGCCTTTTGATATCTTGCTCTGCAAGAAGTGATATCCTGCTCTGCAAGAAGCGATATGGTAGAGTTCTGCTTTTGTAGTTGCTTTCTTTTATATTGTAATTGATGTCTTATTCTTCATAGCTGGGAATGAGTACAGCGTTGGATACTATGTGTGGGCAAGCTTTTGGAGCAAAGCAGTACCATATGCTGGGCATACACATGCAGAGACACAGGCTCAATTCTTAGTCTGTTTGGTCAAGATCCAGAAATAGCTGCAGAAGTTGGAGCCTATTCTCGATGGATGATTCCCACCCTTTTCGCGTATGGCCTCATTCAGTGTCATAACAGGTTCCTCCAGACACAGAACATTGTGTTCCCAATGATGCTGATCACAAGTGTTACCGCTCTGTTGGATCTAAGTAAGAGTTGTTAAGTTCTCAACGTTTTTTAAAAAGTATTGTCTATTTATGCAAGATTTTGGCAAGCTTTAAGTCTATCAAGCATGTTAAACTAAAAATTCTACAAGCTTTCTTTAGGAAGTTGGCAATTTTCCACTATTAGTTAAACTCATATTCTAATCGTCTCGGTGTTTCAAAATTAGTTAACTGTTTTCTTTTTTTCTGAATTAACGTTGGGCACAATGTTTGAATCTCCAGTTTATTGCCTATGATTATTGAACCTGCAAAGTAGTAAATAACTAAAGGAAAAATGAATTATTTTTTGAAATGTGATTATTGTACTTGCAAACCAGTAAATATCACTGAAAAACATTCTTATTTCATTACAATTTCAAATTGTCTTCTAAATTATTCTATTTGCAATTGCAGTGTTTTCTACTTGCTTCTCTTGTGTCATTTGTGTGGGCACTGGGAACAATATAGCATGGTTGTCAATATTGGTATCAATATCAGGCATTCAAAAAACTTAGGTATCAGCTATATTGTGTCTTGTGTCTTTTAATTGCATTTCGTATAGATTGTGTAATTAAATCTTTAATTATATATCAGTGATATTTATTATTTGATAAATCTTTAATCTAGATCAATTCATTGTTAAAGACTTCTGTTGCTGCTTCATTTTTTTTTCTCAGGTCATGGCTTTTGCTAGCCAGAACTGTTACTTGTATTGGTCGCATTAATAAACGTCCATTCTTTTAACCCAAAACTATTCTGGGGTCCCAAACCTATCCGTAGTTAATCCAGCTTGTCCTCAGGTTTATGTTTTCTTTTCATTTCTACCCTTTCTGAGCCTGCCATTGGTTGAGCTGGGTTAAACTCAAATGATGGAGTTACGCTGAGGAAACGTTTGATTAGGTTACAAATAACTAAATCATAGTTGAAGGTCCAATTATAGAAATGCTGGTGGTTCTAATTAAATAAGGTATCACATTTAGTGAATACACCATATTAAATTGGATAGTGTCCACAGCATATTTGGCTATAGTACAATAGACAACCCAAAGCTTCCAAATACTGTGTTAAATTTGTTAAAGAAACCATCCTTACTAAATCCCAAAAATTTGTTTAGTTGGAGCCAATAAACTAGTTTGAATCTCTGCTAGGGATACTCAAAGCAGAGTAGCAAACAGAACATTTGAGTCCTAAATTTAAAGGCATTGGACATGATATAAAAGAATTATCATAGAGATATTATGTTTTATACCTTCTATCTGTATGAGACATATTGTCTTACGTAAAATTCTGCAGCATTTGTGGATGTTTCTCCAGAAGAACTATTTCACAATGAACGTTCCTTTATGAATGAGGTATCAAAGGCAAGCCCAATGGAGACTCAATCAGCTAAGGAAGTAAGTATGCAATGCTAGGAATAAGCTATGTTGTATTTCAGTATTATTGTTAATTTATTGCTGAATTATTATCTTGTGTCTATTGAAGATACAAACGAATGGAACTGTAAAACAGAATGCAAGTTCTTCAACCGAACAACCTTATTATCGTAAGTGACATTGGATGATTTTTTTTAACTGCATTTTAGAATCCAGTTTGAAGAAATGTTGCCTTTCTGCAAGCCAAACTTTCTTTCTGCAAGCTTTATTTCTGCAGTTTGAAGAAACGTTGCATTTCTACAACAACAGTGCTTTTTGCAAGAAAGCGTTTGCATAGAAGAAAGCGTTTCATTTCTGCAAGCTTTCTTTCTGCAGTTTGAAGAAACGTTGCATTTCTGTAAGCTTTCTTTCTTTCTACACGCATTTCATTTCTGAGTAATGAGTTTTAGTTCATTTATAGAAAATAGCTAGTAGAAGTAATTTTTTGGTTCAAACTATTGACTGTAATTTTTTGTTTATATTTCAGGTCAATTGTTCAATCTGTTCAAAGCTCAAAAAGATCCTAGACAAAATTCAATTGCTTATTCCTGTAATAGATTGAGAAAGACAAGCTACTTCTTTTGTATTGTGGTAGTTATTACTGTACTGTTTTGTCCCGTTCTCAAGCCGATAATAATTTTTGAGTGTAGCTAGTAGAAGTAAACAGATTGTTGGCTTCGAGGTCGGCTAGTTATTTTATGCTCTTTTGTTTTATATATGAATATCACTATCTACTTTGAAACAGAATTAGTGTGAGTTTTGATATTTACTAGCTTCTCATGTAATTAAATACTAATATTACTTCAATGTCAGAATTCTATTATTTTGGTATGAGTTTGAAATCATTAGCTGAGTTGATTATATGTAAAATTCGAATCTAGATGTGGTACAAGAAAAATAATAGTTCTGTAAATATAAAAATAATGATTTTTAAATAATTATTTAATTTTTTTTCTTTAAAACGACAACGCTATTAAAGTGTTATAATAGTGTTGTCGTTGCAAAATATGACTACGCTTTTAAAGCGTTGCAAAAGCGTTGTCTTTTCTACCAAAAACAACGCTTTAAAAGCGTTGCAAAAGCGTTGTCTTTGATACAAACGACAAGGCTTTAAAAGCGTTGTCGTTGAGTAGACTTTTAACAACAGTGCCTTTAACAACGCTTTTTCATGCACAAAGACAACGCTTTAAAAGCGTTGTCTATTAGCTTTTTTCTTGTAGTGTGTATGTCAAATGTATTCCAACATCAGTATCAGGAAACGCCTACAGCCTATGATATGATGTACAATCTCAAGGATCTCTTCGGACACCAGAATCGGGCTACAAGGAAAGAGGCTATGAGAAAATTAATGACAACCACCATGACAGAGGGGACACCCGTAAGGGATCATATCCTCAAAATGATGGCCTATTTGAACGAAATACAAATCCTTGGAGCTAAAATCGATGGGGAAACCCAGGTCGATATTATTCTCCAGACACTACCTAAAAGTTTTGAGTAGTTCTGCCTGAACTACAATATAAACAAAAGGTCATATACGTTGGCAGAACTTCTGACAGAACTTCAAGCAGCAGAAGGGATATTTTGTCAATGTTCTCAGATTCACTTTACTGAAAATGTTTCTACTTCTAAACCGAAAGGCAAGAAGAAGAAGAAACAAGCTGGTTCAGTAAAGAAAGTGAACTGACCTCTAGGTACTGGACCTAAAGCAGGAGTGAAGAAGCCAAAACGAAAGTGCTTCATTTGCAAGCAGGCTAGACATTGGAAGGCAGAATGTCCTCGTAGGAAGCAGAACAATCAAGGTATATCTTTTTCTCTTGTAGTTGAGACATGTTTAGCGGTGTTATCTACCGGTACCTGGTATGTAGATACAGGAGCCACTGATCATATCTGTAATACTTTGCAGGGGTTCCAGGAAACCCGACGACTATTTGAAGGAGAGATAACCATCTACATGGGCAATGCTACAAAGGTGGCAACCGTTGCAGTGGGAGATGTCTACTTATCATTTGATAGGAATAGAACTTTGGTTTAAGAAATTATCTTTATGTACATTCTTTTAGAAAGAATTTAATTTTAGTTTCTAAATTGTTTTCAGATGGATATTCTGTTTATTTTGATAATAAAGTTGTTATCAAGAAAAATAGAGTAATTATCTGTTCTAGTACATTAGTTGACAATTTGTATACTTTAAATCCAATTACTCCTACAAAGCAACAAAAAGAAGTTAATAACTCATCTTCTAATTAAAATAAGAGAAATGAATCAAACATATCTTTGGCATCTAAGGCTTGGACATATTAACTTGAGTAAGATTCAAAGGCTAATAGCTGAAGGACTTTTGGGTTCACTTGTGTTGAAAAATTTTCCAACCTACAAATCCTGCTTGGAAGGTAAAATGACCAAGAGACCTTTTAAGGCCAAGGGGTATAGAGCCAAAGATGTGTTTGAATTGATTCATTCTGATTTGTGTGGTCCTATGTCTATCCAGGCAAGAGGTGGTTTTGAATATTTTGTCTCTTTTATAGACGATTATTCGAGATACAGATACATTTACTTGATGCGCCGCAAGTCTGAGTGCTTTGATAAGTTCAAAGAGTACAAGGCTGATGTGGAGAAACGTCATGGTAAAGGTATCAAGACACTACGGTCAGATCGTGGTGGCAAGTACCTCTTAGGAGAGTTTAGGAATTACTTATCAGAGGCCGGGATTCAATCCCAACTGTCTGCACCTGCTACACCCCAACAGAATGGTGTAATAGAACGAAGGAATATGACTCTTATGGAAATGGTTAGATTGATGATGAGCTATTCTTAATTACCTAATTTGTTTTGGGGATACGCCTTGGAAACAGCAACGCACATACTGAACTTGGTAACTTCTAAATCAGTACCCTCTACTCCCATAGAATTATGGAATGGGCATAAGCCTAGTCTAAGACATATTCGAATTTGGGGTAGTCCAGCACATATGCTAAAAGCAGATGCTGATAAGTTGGAATCTCGTACAGAAGTTCGTGTATTTGTGGGTTATCCTAAAGGAACGAAAGGTGGCCTATTTTATAGTCCTAAGGATAAGAAGGTCATTGTTAGCACCAATGTCCAATTCTTAGAAGAAGACTATATTATGGACCACAAGCCCATGAGTAAAATTATTCTAGAAGAAATTATAGAGGACGCGTCTAACTTAGTACCAACAGTACAAGAAGAGATACCACAAGAAACTGTAACACGTGTCACTAATGATACACAACCACAGACAGTGTCTCGTCGTAGTGGGAGAGTTGTTAGACAACCTGAAAGATTCATGTTTTTGGGAGAGTCATCGGACTTGATCACTGGTGAACATGAACTTGATCCCCGGACATATGACGAAGCATTCCGAGATAAAGATGCAGCATCTTGGCAAAAGGCAATGAACTCTGAGATAGAATCTATGTATTCTAATCAGGTCTGGGAGCTAGTAGAACCACCAAATGGTGTAAAAGCCGTTGGCTGTAAATGGATCTACAAAAGGAACAGAGGGACAGATGGGAAGGTGGAAACTTTCAAAGCAAGGCTGGTTGCAAAAGGGTATACTCAGAAAGCGGGAATTGACTATGAGGAGACTTTTTCGCCGGTAGCCATGCTTAAGTCTATCCGGATCCTTTTATCTATTGCCGCTCATATGGATTATGAGATTTGGCAAATGGATGTCAAGACAGCTTTCCTTAATGGAAGTCTTGAGGAAAACATCCATATGAAGCAACCAGAAGGGTTTATTGAAAAAGACAAAGAACATCTAGTGTGTAAGCTCAAGCGGTCCATTTATAGATTGAAGCAAGCTTCAAGATCTTGGAACATCCGGTTTAATGAAGTAATCCAGTCATATGGATTTATTTAGTGTCCAGATGAGTCTTGTGTATACAAGAAGTGTGACGAAAACGTGGTGGTATTTCTTGTACTATATGTAGATGATATTTTGTTAATTGGCAACAATATCAAAGTATTATCAAACATAAGGGTATGGTTGTCCAAGCAATTCGATATGAAGGACTTGGGAGAATGTGCACATATTCTTGGGATCAAAGTAATAAGGGATCGCAAGAAAAGAATGTTGTGCTTATCTCAAGCTTCATATATAGATACAATCCTTGCTCATTTTAGCATGCAGAACTCCAAGAAAGTGTTGGGCTTTTCGGGCAGCGAAAACTGCTTTTTTGCGTCGCGGAAATCCTGATACCCCCGTCACCGAATCCGTGTGAAGTAAAATAAAACAAAAAATTCGAGTACGAGTTTACTAAAGCCTAGATCAACACTAGGAGAAGAGCCTTTTACCCTTGATGTGTTGCCCTTCGCAATCCCGCTCGTCCAAGGTGTCGGATCTCAAGATTGTCAACGTAGACAATCCTATACACGTATCCACACGAACAAATCAATGGAGGGAGAGCCTTAGAGTGTGCTAGCACTCCTAGAGGGTCTCGGCCAAGGAGGAGGAGAGGGAGAGCAAGAAGATGCAAGGAGGAAGATGATAGAATCAATTGGCTTGAATAAAAAATGAATTCCATTCAACACAAAAGTGGTCGGCCACATGTGTAACTCCTTCTCATTTAATGTGGCCGACCACATTAAATTGAAAGGGGATTTGTAACCTCCATGAGGTGGCACACACATGTGCTAGCCTTGATGATGTGGCACATCATCATTGGTTCTCCTAATGCCAACTCACAAATGAGGTGGCAAATGGTCAAGTCAAACTTCACCTTTCATCTTCCTTCTCAAGTCAAGTCGAACTTGACCAAATATCTCTCATGGTTGATCTAATCTAACCATTTGATTCAAACCAACTTAATATAATAAATCTAATTTATTTAAGTAAATTGATTCAATGAGTCATAATCTAAATTAGACTCATTGAACACATGAATCAACTTGAGTCCAACTCAATTAGCTCAATTAGAATTACTCTTAATCCAATTTGATTCATCACATGAATCTAATCCTCTTGGTTCATCATATAAACCTAATCTCCATCTAATTATCCTTTGTGTGTGACCCTATAGGTTCTTATAACAGTGGCAATGCTCCTAAACCCATTTAGAAGTATAAGTAATGAGCGGTATCTAGCAACACATCATTACTACCCAAGTTATAAGAATGTTGAGATCCAACATCACCTTGTGACTACTAATTGTGACTCCTCACAATATATGACATTGTGCTTCTATCCTAGATATCTAGATTGATCAATGTGAGGCATAGACCGTGTCATCCTCTAATCAATCTAAATCTTGAACTCCAAGTAGACTCACTCAATCAAATGAGCTCAATATCTCATATTGACTCATTTGGGCATGGCCATGCACTTCGTGGTCTCACTCTATCAAGAATATCGATGTCGCTCCCGTCATATAGGAGGGATAGATCCCATCTACATCACTCACATCCCTCTGCATAATTCGTTACATACCCAGTAATCGCCTTTATAGTCCACCCAGTTACGGGTGACGTTTGACGAAGCCAAAGTACGTAACTACTTATGTAGGGATCCATGGTGACTTCAGGTCCAAGGACTAGTAGTCATACTAATAGCCACATGAGAAAGTATATGACACTCATATAACAATCCATGATACTTTCTCATGGCGGGTCATTCAGTATACATTCTCCAATGCATACCCATGTGTCAACTTGATATTTCTATATCCATGACTTGTGAGATCAAGTCATCAAGTTGACCTATATGCTAGTCTCGTCGCATTAACATTGTCCCTGAATGTTAATACTCGACTAGGAATGATTAAGAGTAGTGTTCCCTATATCATCTCACTATCGGTTCAACTAACCGATTGATATAGGTAAGAACCCTCTACTCAAGGACGTTATTATACTTTGTTATTTGGCACCAATACAAGTAAGTATAATAACCAAAAAATAAATGTCTTTATTTATATAAGAATATAATACAACAAGTCCATAATACAATCATCAAATGATTGGCTCTAGGGCTCTAACTAACAATCTCCCACTAGCACTAGTGCCAATCAGTGTAGGCTCTAAGCCCCAATGACCTAGTGTGACCATCATGATTTCTAGGTGCCAAAGCCTTGGTCAAGGGATCTGCGATGTTAGCCTCTGTGGGTACTATGCAAATCTTCACATCTCCTCTCTCGATAATCTCTCGAATGAGATGGAAGCGCCGTAGTATGTGTTTGGTCCGCTGGTGTGAGCGAGGTTCCTTAGCCTGTGCTATAGCTCCATTGTTGTCACAATAGAGCTCAATAGGGTCAGCGATACTAGGAACCACCCCAAGTTCAGTGATGAACTTGCGGATCCAAACTGCCTCCTTTGCTGCCTCTGATGCACCAATGTACTCGGCCTCTGTTGTAGAATCAGTGACTGTGTCCTGCTTCGAACTCTTCCAGCTCACAACACTACCATTTATGTAAAACACGAACCCTGACTGCGATTGATAATCATCCTGGTCGGTATAGAAGCTAGCATCACTATAACCCTTTAAAGCTAGCTCATCATCGCCTCCATATATCAAGAAATATTCTTTAGTCCTTCTTAAGTACTTAAGAATATTCTTGACCGCTATCCAGTGACTTTCACCTGGATCTGACTGGTATCTGCTCGTCATGCTCAAAGCATACGAGACATCAGGTCGAGTACATAGCATGGCGTACATGATAGATCCTATGGCTGAGGCATAAGGGATCTGATCCATGCGGTCTCTCTCCTCTCTAGAAGAGGGACCTTGAGTCTTCGAAAGACTCACGCCATGTGACATCGGCAGAAATCCCTTCTTGGAGTTCTGCATGGCAAACCGTATGAGTACCTTGTCAATATATGTACTCTGACTTAGGCCAAGAAATCTCTTAGATCTATCTCTATAGTTCTATATGCCTAGAATGCGGGATGCTTCACCTAAGTCCTTCATTGAGAAACAACTCCCTAGCCAGGTCTTGACAGACTGAAGCAAAGGGATGTCTTTCCCAATGAGTAGTATGTCATCCATATACAATATGAGGAAGACAACTATATCCCCTACAACCTTCTTATAGACACAAGATTCATCTTCATTCTTGATGAAACCAAACTGTTTGATTGCATCATCGAATCGAAGATTCCAGCTCCGAGAAACTTGCTTTAGTCTATAAATGGACCTATGCAGCTTGCATACTCTGCCAGTATGCTATGGATCTATAAAACCCTCAGGTTGTGTCATGTACACATCCTCGAGCAGGTTTCCATTCAGAACCGCGGTTTTGTCATCCATCTTCCATATCTCATAGTCATGGTATGCTGCAATAGCAAGCATGATCCGAATGGACTTAAACATCGCTACTGGAGAAAAGGTTTCATCATACTCAATACCATGAATTTGCTTGAAACCTTTAGCTACCAAGCGACCCTTATAGATAAGTCCATCCATGTCAGTCTTTCTCTTAAAGACCCACTTACACCCAATTGGTTTTACCCCTTCAGGTGGATCAACCAAAGTCCATACTTGGTTGGTGTACATGGATTCCATTTCGGATCTCATGGCCTCTAGCCATTTCTCGGAATCTGGTCTCATCACAGCTTCCTGATAGGTGGTAGGCTCATCCTCTATGAGCACAACGTCATCATGGTCAGACAAGAGAAATGAGTATCTCTCAGGCTGACGACGTACCCTATCAGACCTGCGAAGAGGTATGTCTACTTGAACTGGTTGTTGTTCCTCAACTCCTTGTGGAACAACATCATCCACAACACTTTGTGGTTCCAGTTCAACTTCCATCGAGGCTTCAGTGCTATGGTCCGCATCTTGAACTTCTTCAAGATCGAACGTACTCCCACTAGTCTTTCTAGAAACAAAGTCCCTTTCTAGAAAGACCCCAGTCTTTGCCACAACTACCTTGTGCTGGCTGGGAATGTAGAAGTAATATCCCTTAGTTTCCTTGGGATATCCAATAAAGTAGCACTTGTCGGATTTGGGTCCTAATTTGTCTGAGACTTGACGTCGAACGTAAGCCTCACAACCCCAAATCCTTATAAAAGACACCTGGGCATCTCTCCCAGTCCATATCCTATATGGTGTCTTTATCACGGCCTTGGATGGAACTCGGTTGAGTATAAAAGTTGTCGTATCTAGAGCATAGCTCCAAAGGAATGTCGAAAGATCTGTGTGACACATCATAGATCGTACCATATCTAATAGGGTACGATTTCTCCTTTCGGATACACCATTCCACTATGGTGTTCCAGGAGGAGTGAGTTGGGATAGAATCCCACACTCAGCTAGATAGTCACGAAAATCATGGCTAAGATATTCTCCACCTTGATCTGATCAAAGTATCTTAATACTCTTGCCAAGCTGGTTCTGTACTTCATTCTTGAATTCTTTGAACTTTTCAAAGGATTCTGACTTATTTGTCATCAAGTACACATAACCGTATCTACTGAAGTCATCAGTAAATGTGATGAAGTACCTATAACCGCCTCTAGCAGTGACATTGAAAGGGCCACATACATCACTATGTATAAGTCCTAACAAATCAGTCGCTCTTTCACTAAAGGGAGTCCAGTAGGCATGACTCTCACGTCTCATAAGATTCAAAATCAAATGAGTCCAGCAAACCATCTTTATGGAGCTGGGATAAGCGCTTGTCATTTATATGACCTAAGCGATAGTGCCAGAGATAGGATTGGTTCATGTCATTTGACTTGAACCTCTTGGTATTTATGTTATATATAGGGCTTTCAAGGTCTAGAATGTAGAGTCCGTTCATCAGAGGTGCACTACAATAGAACATATCTTTTAAATAAACAGAACAACATTTGTCCTTTATTATAAAAGAGAAACCTTTCTTGTCCAAACAAGAAACTGAAATTATGTTTTTAGTTAATGCAGGCACATAACAACAATCATCCAACTCTAGTACAAGCCCAGAGGGCAGAGATAGAAAATAAGTCCCTACAGCAACAGTAGCAACCCGTGCTCCATTGCCTACGCGTAGGTCCACCTCGCCCTTTGCCAATGCCTTGCTATTTCTCAGCGCCTACACATTAGTACAAATGTGAGAAGCACATCCGGTATCTAATACCCATGATGAAGAAATAAATAGATTGACTTCTATAACATATATACCTGAAGTGGAAGTCTCACTTCGCTTCTTCTTAAGATCTTCCAGGTACACCTTGCAGTTCCTCTTCCAATGCCCGGTCTGACCGCAGTGGAAGCAGGTAGCATCCTTGGTGACCCCTCCTTTAGGTTTCAGTGCCTTGCCTTTGCCCTTGGCTTGGGACTTTCCCTTGCCTTTGTGCTTGCCCTTGCCCTTGTATTTCTGAACCATCAGAACAGAGTGGGGCTTAACCTTCTTAAGGTTCAGCTCAGTAGTTCTTAACATGCTAAGCAGCTCGGGCAGTGGCTTGTCGATTTCGTTCATGTTGTAGTTTAGAACGAATTGACTATAGCTATCCGGCAAGGATTGCAAGATCAGGTCAGTGGCTAGCTCTTGGCCAAGCGGGAATCCCAACCTCTGTAGGTTTTCTATGTACCCAATCATTTTGAGTACATATGGGCCTACGGGAGCCCTATCTGACATCTTGCACTGAAATAGTGCCTTAGAGATCTTGAATCTCTCGTGCCTCGCTTGTCCTTGATACAGTTGATGAAGATGTACAACCATATCGTAAGCGTCCATCAACTCATGTTGCTTCTGAAGCTCAGAGTTCATGGTCGCGAGCATCAGACAAGACACATCTAATGCGTCATCTTGATACTTCTTGTAAGCATCTCGGTCAGCTCGCGTGGCAATGGCAGGAGGAGCCTCCGGAATGGGCTGCTCTAGAACGTACAGTTTACGTTCCTGAGTGAGAACTATTCTCAAGTTCCTGTACTAGTCCAGGAAATTTGTTCGTTGAGCTTGTCCTTCTCAAGGACAGAACGCAGGGAGAAAGAGTTCGTATTCGACGTCATGGCTAGCTACAACAGAAAAATGCAGAAAATAAATATCATATTCTTTTAAATCATTTAATTAGGCCTTTAACTAAATGATGCTCCCACTGAATTCTATAATTCATGTGGGACAAGATCCACATCATACTATGCCTTGAGTTAGCTTTGGCTGAATCGCCCAAGACTTAGTATGATCGGTAGGTAACAATTTACCAATTATATCTCTATGCAACTCTTGTTTATAGGATCAAGATCCACATTTATATTAAAACTCGAGTTAGCTTTGGCTAATACGCCCAAGAATTAATATAAATGTGATTTTGACCTATCTACCAACCATTGGAAAATTCCTATAGTTAAACTCGATCCAATTGAGTTAACTAGTTACTCAATCTAATTGAGTTGTACTCACCCATGCGTTGATAAGCGGGACCAAGATTGTCCCTCCGTACCCTACCAAGATAATATGTGTTCCTCTGCTTTGGCAGATTCAACAACACATGTGATCGAGGTAGTGATAGGTACCACGGCACGGTAGGCATTTGAGTTGACACGATTGAGATCTAATCTAATCGAGAGGGTGCATCTTGTACACGATTTAGATCTAATCTAATCGCTAGGCACTAATTAATTACTAATTATGCATCACATACACTCAAGCAATTAATTAAATTATTTGTGATTAGGCATGGCCCTACTACGATCTTCTCAAGCCAATGATAAGATTGGATGGTCAACCTAAGGTCAACAGCTTCTCAAGCTCCTCCCTTTGACCACCTTGTGTTGCTCGCGCCCTCCTCGTAACTCCGTCTCGAGTGGACCTTTCACCGCTCCAATTTTGTACATTACAATTTTTGAAACTCGAGTTACATTCGAGTCTAAACTTATTTACAACAAGAATATAAAATAGAGAAAGGCATGACGCGCAGGTCGCGAATCAAATATACAACACGCACATCACATGACGGCACGCAGGCCGTATTATGAATTACAACACATTTCCAATCAGATTGGGTCTTTTTGGGCCATGACTATCTCAAAATAATACATAATTCTAAATTATGTATTTTCTATAATTTTTACTACAATTTTTATGAGTAAAATTCCCGGCGGTTCCGTTTAGCGGGTTTTCGGGCACAATCGCGGAACGAATCCCCTTGCCGGGCCAGGGGCAGCACCCCTACCCGCGATCTAACCATCGCGAGTGTTCCTTAGCGATCCTACAGCGCCTTAGCCCACTGTCCCAAAAAGATTTGGGGCAAAACCTTGCCGTTTCGGAAAAATCTTCTCGGTAGTCGAAGCCTACAAGTGTCGAAACACTTGTGCTTCGCTTCTACGAGAAAAATACCCATAAAACTATAAAAATAGGAAATCTACAGAATATTACAGAACTGCTATTT
Organism: Zingiber officinale; assembly: GCF_018446385.1. Taxonomy (NCBI): domain Eukaryota; kingdom Viridiplantae; phylum Streptophyta; class Magnoliopsida; order Zingiberales; family Zingiberaceae; genus Zingiber; species Zingiber officinale. The sequence goes on from NC_055998.1 coordinate 103,871,205, forward strand.
TTCATAAAAATTCAAAATAAACTCGTACAAGACTTCACACGTGGCTCTGATATCACTGTTGGGCTTTTCGGGCCGCGAAAACAGCTTTTTCGCGTCGCAGAAACACCGAAACCCCTGTCACCGGATCCATGCGAAGTAAAATAAAACAAAAAATTCGTGTACGAGTTTACTAAAGCCTAGATCTACACTAGGAGAAGAGCCTTTTACCCTTGATGCGTTGCCCTTCGCAATCCCGCTCGTCCAAGGTGTCGAATCTCAAGATTGTCAACGTAGACAATCCTCTACACGTATCCACACAAACAAATCAATGGAGGGAGAGCCTTAGAGTGTGCTAGCACTTCTAGAGTGTAACGACCCACCTCCTACTGACTAGGCTGTGAGGCCGATCGCTACATTATGCTGTGCTAAATTACTATTGCGGAAATCTGGATTGATTAAAATTTTGCTAAACTGATTACTGTAAAATCTGAACTTAATATTCTAAGTGTACCTAGGAGTTGTACACATGCTAGGGAAGATAATCTATGCCTCTCGGATGACCTGCTAGCTGTAATCAGGCATTTCAATCGACCCATGGATCGATTGGGCTGTCGGATCGATCCAGTGATCGATCCAGCTTGATACTGGCACGGAAGAAGACTCTGGATCGGTCGGCTGACCGATCCATAAGCTATTTCACTTCTGTATGAGGCTGGATCGGTCTACCGACCGATCCAGGAGAACACATCGCTTCTGTATGCGGCTGGATCGGTCTACCGACTGATCCAGGAGCACACTGATCGGTCGGTAGACCGATCCAATGGCTCACTGATCGGTCGGCTGACCGATTAGTGAGCTTCTGTGCTCTCTGTTCGCATCTGGATCGGTCGGCTGACCGATCCATAACAGACGCCAACTCTCTGTTCGCGACTGGATCGGTCAGCTGACCGATCCAGTGGCACATCCCAACTCTGATCGATCTGGGTTTCTGATTTCGCACTGAAACTCTGATTTCAGCACTAGTTCATACCAAAATCTCATATAAGAGTTCTAAAATCAATTGAAATAAGTTCTAACATCTATTAACTAGCATTCCAACATAATTACTAACAACTTAAACAAATCTTCCATGGTTTAAACATTCTAAGGTATAAAAGTGCATAAAGGTACTCGAGAAAAGAAACTAAGTTCTTAATTTGCTAAACTCCTTAAGGATCTTCATTCCAGGTTCCTGCCACACACACCATCACTGCATTGACCTTCAGCTTCCTCTGCTAATCCATTTTCCCTTTACCTTTATCTGCAGTATAAGGAAAAAGTATCTGTAAGCTTTAAGCTTAGTAAGAAACCATCTACCTCACAAAAACATGCAACGATGCAATCATGTTTTTAAAAAATGCTATTTAAAAACATGCACTGGATTTGTTAAAGCATGGCATACTGAAGTTACATGGCATAAACACTGAAACATGGCATGCATAATAAAATCTAAGCATGGAGCTATATCATGGTATCAACTAGGAGAACTAAACTGAAACTGAAACTAAAACTGAGCTAAAACTATATTCACATAACTAGATTACAAGTTTGAAAGCTATTATCATAATAAGTGAAAATAGTAATCATGCTGCTGTTTGGGCCCGGCAACTGTACTTACTGTGCGCGCATCCCTAGCTAGACCCGGGTTTGCAAGTCCCGCATTTAGTAGGGTTTACTAGGTTATCTAAACCTAGGGACCGACTATGGGAGCCCAGCCCAATGGATATCTAATCCTGTACAGTGCCACTAAAAATAAAATACTGAATATAGCTACTAATTATCTATTTTGCTGTTTCTAGGTTATCTGAACCTAGAGCTAGGTTATCTAAACCTAGAGGCGACTGTGGGAGCCCACCCATTGGACCGTAGTCCCATGTAAGCTGAAACTAGACTAATATACTGATTTAAATGCTACTAGTGCATTTAACTGAGCTGTTAAAAATATCTGAGGTAATATTTAGCTACACTAATCATTTTGTCGAACACTTGGTGTGCTCCAACTCTCCCCTCTAATAGGGAGACCACCTCTAGGCACCCGACAACGTTTAGAGCCTCCAACTGAAGGAGAACAACGTGTCTGGCCCATCTAGAAGTGCTCAACTAGATCCCTAATCTGCGAGGAGGATTTAAACACACCTTGAGTGCCGAAAAATCTGCATATAGCTAAACTAAAGGCATGCAATCAAACGAAAGCAACTTATACTACAGGTGAGGAGTTTCTTACCTCCTGTTTGGATTTTCTTACAGATCTAACGCTAGGTTTCCCGGAGAAGAGATCTCTTCGATGATCTTCTCGCGTCTACGCGTTCTTCTCGTGGAGAGGAGCGTCCTCGTATCCTTGATGTTGTTGGAAGATGCTCCTATGGCCCTAGGGATGGAACCCTAGGCTTGCTTGGCTTGGGCGCCGAGAGGTGAGGAAGGGAGAGGGTCGGCGGGTGAGGGTTTGAGGAGGAAAAGTCACGATAAAAAAAAAATAATCTCCTCACTTAATAATTTTCCTATTTATATTTAGGAATTAGTTCGCCCGACTTCAATATAAATTTAATTGAATCCCTTTTCTTTCAGCACGACCCTGCTGGGTTCATCTGGTTACTAAGGCTAACTAAAAGTTATCGGATCCGAGAGGTCCCGGGTTCGATTCCCGCCTAAGCTATTTTGCGGTTCTAATTATTTTTGCTACTTCCGCTATTCTAAAAATTCCGGAAAAATATCTAAAAATTCCAAAAAAATCATAGAATATTTCTAAAATAAGTTTGAGAATTTTCGAGCAATACATAGAGGGTCTCGGCCAAGGAGGAGGAGAGGGAGAGCAAGAAGATGCAAGGAGGAAGATGATAGAATCAATTGGCTTGAATACAAAATGAATTCCATTCATCACAAAAGTGGCTGGCCACATGTGTAACTCCTTCTCATTTAATGTGGCCGGCAACATTAAATTGAAAGGGGATTTGTAACCTCCATGAGGTGGCACACACATGTGCTAGCCTTGATGATGTGGTACATCATCATTGGTTCTCCTAATGCCAACTCACAAATGAGGTGGCAAATGGTCAAGTCAAACTTGACCTTTCATCTTCCTTCTCAAGTCAAGTCAAACTTGACCAAATCTCTCTCATGGTTGATCTAATCTAACCATTTGATTCAAACCAACTTAATATAATGAATCTAATTCATTTAATTAAATTAATTCAATGAGTCATAATCTAAATTAGACTCATTGAACACATGAATCAACTTGAGTCCAACTCAATTAGCACAATTAGGATTACTCTTAATCCAATTTGATTCATCACTTGAATCTAATCCTCTTGGTTCATCATATGAACCTAATCTCCATCTAATTGTCCTTTGTGTGTGACCCTATAGGTTCTTATAACGTTGGCAATGCTCCTAAATCCATTTAGAAGCATAAGTAATGAGCGGTATCTAGCAACACATCATTACTACCCAAGTTATAAGAATGTTGAGATCCAACATCACCTTGTGACTACTAATTGTGACTTCTCACAATATATGACATTGTCCTTCTATCCCAGACATCTAGATTGATCAATGTGAGGCATAGACCATGTCATCCTCTAATCAATCTAAATCTTGAACTCCAAGTAGACTCACTCAATCAAATGAGCTCAATATCTCATATTGACTCATTTGGGCATGGCCATGCACTTCGTGGTCTCACTCTATCAAGAATATCGATGTCGTTCCCATCATATAGGAGGGATAGATCCCATCTACATCACTCACATCCCTCTGCATAATTCGTTACATACCCAGTAATCACCTTTATAGTCCACCCAGTTATGGGTGACGTTTGATGAAGCCAAAGTACGTAACTACTTATGTAGGTATCCATGGAGACTTCAGGTCCAAGGACTAGTAGTCATACTAATAGCCACATGAGAAAGTATATGACACTTATATAACAATCCATGACACTTTCTCATGGCGGGTCATTTAGTATACATTCTCCAATGCATACCCATGTGTCAACTTGATATCTCTATATCCATGACTTGTGAGATCAAGTCATTGAGTTGACCTACATGCTAGTCTCATCGCATTAACATTTTCCCTGAATGTTAATACTCGACTAGGAATGATTAAGAGTAGTGTTCCCTATATCATCTCACTATCGGTTCAACTAACCGATTGATATAGGTAAGAACCCTCTACTCAAGGATGCTATTATACTTAGTTATTTGGCACCAATACAAGTAAGTATAATAATCAAAAAATAAATGCCTTTATTTATATAAGAATATGATACAACAAGTTCATAATACAATCATCAAATGATTGGCTCTAGGGCTCTAACTAACAGAAAGGTTTCCTACCTTTTAGGCATAGAGTAGCTTTATCTAAAGAGATGTCTCCAAAGACATCAAAGGAGATAGAGGATATGAAGGCAGTTCCTTATGCTTCGGCTGTCGGAAGCCTAATGTATGCAATGCTGTGTATGAGACCAGATATCTGTTTTGACATGGGCATGGTTAGCAGATATCAGAGTAACCTGGACAAGGACATTGGACTACTGTAAAACATATATTAAAGTACTTGAGAAGGACTAGGGATTATATGCTAGTTTACCAGTCTGATGATTTGCTCCCTGTGGGTTACACGGATTTTGACTTCTAATCGAATAGGAACAATAGTAGGTCTACCTCAGGTTATGTGTTTACTTTAGAAGGAGGAGTCATAGCATGGAAGAGTGTTAAGCAGAAATGTGTTTTGAACTCCACCATGGAAGCTGAGTATGTGGCAGCGTTTGAGGCAGCCAAAGAAGCTGTGTGGCTCAGGAACTTCTTAATGGACTTAGATGTAATTCCTAGTTTGCCCAAAATTATCATAATTTATTATGATAATAGTGGTACAGTAGCAAACTCGAAGGAACCATGAGCCCATAAGGCGAGTAAACACATTGAGCGCAAGTACCACCTGATATGAGACATCGTAAAGCTAGGAGAAGTTTTTGTTGCCAAGATTACATCAGCGAATAACCTAGCAGATCCCTTCACTAAAGCCCTTCCGACGAAGGTTTTCGATCGGCATGTTGAGGGAATGAGAATAAGATGTATGGCAGCATTAATGCCAGCATAGTCTTTTAGTATAAGTGGGAGATTATTAGAGTGTATACTAAAAGTTTAGCTTTTGGTAAACATTTATTTCTGAAATAAAGAATCACATTGGTCAAATGTTCAACATTTATATGCTAAGTGTAGTTGTTTAATTAGTTTATATTATAGATAACATGGTGTGTGGTGTCACACACAGAAGATCATGTTATAAGTTCCTTATAAATTATAAATAGTAGCTCACGACCGAGATGGAAAGGAACAAACCATCAAAACAGTCGTAGTGTAATTAGGTATTAGTTTATCTTGACTATATAATTACGCTAGTACACTTAGAGTGTATTGAGTAGGACCATTGAGGTAGTTTTTTTTTATACTGACTAAATAAAAGAACAAGATCTCAGTTATTATGGAAGTGTGTGCTCTTAATCTTAATATAATGATAGCACATATATTTAATATTTATTTCTTTAATTTATCAATGGGTGAGATTTAGTTTGATAAGTCAATATGCCCGATTGTTGGGACCGAAATGTAGCTAGAGGGGGGGGGGGAGGGGTGAATAGCTCGTCACGATCTCGTGCTTGTCGTTGCTTGCTTCTTGTGATGATGTGCAGCGGAAAATACAAGAACCAACACAACAACGCTAACTCAAGGGATTTACTTGGTATCCACCTCAAGAAGAGGTGACTAGTCTAAGGATCCATGCACTCACGCACCCTCCACTATGAAAACACTTCTTTACGGTAACTACCATAGGTGGAGAAGCATTACAAGCTCACAATACAACAATAAGAAGGAAAGAAGCAAAATACAAGTAAATCTTACAAGATTACAATAAAAAACCCTAGCTTCTTTTTCTTCTTGTTGCAACTTGCCTCTTGACTTGGATGAGCCTCCAAGAATCTTCAAGAACTGGCGGTGAGGAAGAAAAAATCGCTGTGGAGAGCTGCTATGATCGCCCGTGGAGAAGAGAGGAAGAAGTGCCGAAGGAATCGCTCGCCAACGACTTTATCCGCGCCAACGGTCGAATCCCAATCGATTGGATTGCTCCCAATTGATTGGGGAGGCTTTGGATCGATCAACCGATCGATCTAGAGCGCCTCTGTGCTCTTAGAAATCGCCTGGATCAATCGGCCTATCGATCCAGGGCTTATCGCGCAAAATCGCACCTCCCAATCGATCAACCGATCTATTGGAGACTCCCAATCGATCGACCGATCGATTGGGAGGCTTTCTGTGCGCGCGGCAATTCTCCCCAATCGATCCACTGATCGATTGGGGAACCTTTTTCTCGTGGGCTTAGTCCAATCGATCACCCGATTGATTGGACCTGTTTAATCGATCGGTTGATCGATTGCACCCACTTGACTTGCTTTGATCAAGTCCAAAAGCCCTGCAAACCCAACATCCAGTCAACCATGACATGTTGGGACATCATGCCTAGTATCCGGCCACCCTTGACCTGCTAGGACTCTCTCACCAAGTGTCCGATCAATCCCTTTAACCCACTTGGACTTTCTCCTAGTGCCAAGTGTCCGGTCAACCTTGACTCACTTGGACTTACCAATACCAGGTGTCTGATCACACTTGATCCACCTGGATTTTCCTATGCCTAGCTTCACTCTCCAGGACTTCCCTTTCTGCCTAGCTTCACTCACTAGGACTTCCCATCTGCCTAGCTTCACTCACCAAGACTTTCACCTAGCTTCATTCACTAGAATTTCCCAACTGTCTGGCTTCACTCGCTAGGACTTTCACAACTGCCTGGCTTCACTCACCAGGACTTTCACAACTGCCTGGCTTCACCCACCAGGACTTTCTCCTAGCTTCACTCATTAGGATTTCCCAACTGCCTAGCTTCACTCACTAGGACTTTCACTTAGCTTCACTCACTAGAATTTCCCATCTGCCTGGCTTCACTCACCAGGACTTTTACAACTGTCTGACTTCACTCACCAAGACTTTCACCTAGCTTCACTCACTAGGATTTCCCAACTGCTTGGCATCACTCACCAGGACTTTCACAACTGCCTAGCTTCACTCACCAGGACTTTCACTTAGCTTCACTCACTAGGATTTCCCAGTCAAGTATCCAGTCAACCTTGACCTACTTGACTCTCCTTCACAATCTCCCCACATGAACAATTGCACCTGCAATATTCATGTATTGTCTCAATGTATTGTCAAACATCAAAACCCAAATATCAAGACTCGAGCTCGAACCAATTCAAGCTCAATCAACCAGGTCAATCTTGACCTAGGGAATATTGCACCAACAATTTTCCCTTTTTTGATGTTTGACAATACCTCCTTTAAGTTAGGCTAATCCCATAGCCTCAAACTTCTTCATGCCAATGTAAGAATGATGGTTTCCTTCATTCTCTCCCTTTCCTAGAGGGAAAACTCTCTCATTAGGTAATAAAGGCCTAACTTAACCACACATTCTCTCCCTATTGGCACACATCAAAAACTCTCTCCCTGAAGAGTTCCCCAATGTTGTGTACAACTTCACTCATTGTTCACAACCCAATAACGAAGGTCCCATACCCTTCAATATTCTCAACACTCATCCTTGAGCATATACCACTTGGTATACTCACTTACGATGCAAATGAAGGTACCATACCCTTCATTTTCATCACATGATCATCCTTGAGCATATACCACTTGAACAATGAAGATATCAACTCTCCATTGTATTCAAATGCCCAACCTTGAGCATTTACGCTAAGGATGGTTAACCATCTTCCAAGGTGTATGGAAAAAAATAGATTTTCATGTCCTTAAAGAATAACTCCCCCTAAAGACATGCACATAACTTCTATCATTGCACCAACAATGACTTGGAATCCCTAAACATATAGAAAACCCAAATTTAGAAGTTTTGAGGTTCAAAAATTCAATATTAAAACCAAACCTCAATCTAAACCTCTACTTAGTCTTCCTTAACCAATCCATCCTTTTTTTTCATCATGAAAACTCCTCCTAAATGTATACAAATGTATTTTGAGGGGTAAGGAATGGTTACTTAGACTAAAAATACTAAAATCTAGCTTACCCAACCAAACTCAGCAGCCTCAATCGATTAGGGAAGGGATCCCAATCGATTGAACCAAGTTCAATCGATCCACTGATAGATTCACTCAGTGTGGATCAATCGGTCGATTGATCCAGCAACTTCTGCTCGCGAAAAAACCTATCTCAATAGATCGCCCGATCGATTGAGCCACTTCAATCGATCGGGTGATCGATTGAAGCACTAAAAAACTAAAATTCAATTTAAGTGAATTTCAGAAACCCCTAGAAAATTTTATAAAATTCTAAAAATCATGAAAATTAATGTAGGCACTATTTAGGGGATATACTATCAAGGAAAAATAGTTTTCTATGAAGATACTTCCTATTTTCAAAGATTGACACAAACTTTGAAACTTGTAAAAACTTTAGTGTTTTCTTCCAAGTTTGTGCTCAACTATTCAATGATGATTATTATCAAAAGATAGCCTTCATCATGGTTTTCCAAAATATATTTAAAATCATTTTCAAAACCAATATCCAACCATATTCTTTGGGCTCAATGCACATGACTTGTACATTAGCTTTCCCAATGATTGGAAAACACATAACTATGTGTTTTGATGAACTTAAAACTCAAAAGAATGCACTAGATCAACATCTTGAGTTTTGTTCATCATCCTAACATCTCACTTGAATCTAATGTGCACTACAACACATACAAGTCACCTTATAGTACTTGTGAGATGTAAAATTTGGTTTTACCCTAATATAGGGATCATGCATATCACCTAGGCATTTTGAGGTTATGAACAACCACCAAGGATGTTACTTGTTAATAAATGTCATTTGTCCTTAATTGTATGGAATTAAACATAATGCATGATATGTTATGGCATACATCAAAAAGAAATAATTTTCAAAAGAAAATTTGCTCTAACTACATGATGTATGTATGACATGATATGGTATTTTTGCATTTTTCATAATAAGGCATGAGTGCAAGAATAAATACACTACAACAAAAACCCTCATAGACATCGGTTTTCCATCGCTATCTATTACATTTTCGACCGATGTCTATGAAGGCGATGTAAAAAGTTTGCCATTTTAGACATCGGGTTAAAACCGATGTAGTATCACTTAACGACACCGATTTTCGAATCGGTTATTAACCGGTGTAGTATCACTTAACGACACCGTTTCATCAACGGTGTAAAACTGATGTAATATTATATGTTAATAACACCAGTTTTGGCAGCGGTATACGACTAATGTAATATTAGTTAATGACACCGGTTTTGCAGCGGTGAAAAACCGATGTAATATCAGTATTATTTAACGACACATTCGATTTCTGAAACAGTGAAAAACTGACAGTATCCAAGAAAATACACAAATATTCATAAATTACACAAATATTCTTCTTCCAACAGTATCCATAAAATACACAAATATTCACAAATTACATAAATATTCTTCTTACAACAATATCCATAAAATACACAAATATTTTTTTTACATCAAAAGCTAATAGATATTGTACACATCAAGGTAGAACATCGTGAGTCAAAAATCAAGCTGAGGCTACATTAAATTATGAGAATCAGAATCTGTTCAACTTGCTATACTGCTCCATTCTTCTTGCGCCTTTCATTTCCTTAATCTCACCACTTTTCACCTTCAAATGCCTAGTTTTCTGAGTTAAAACATCCACTGTTCTAATCTGTCAAACAAAAGTATCATTTGGTCTACTTAACTACAACAAAGAACAAAAACAGAAGAATTATACATGCTGCAGAAGTCCTAGAATATCACCATCAAAAAGAAATTGACATGGGAATATCACAATATACATTCCATGCAAATGCATGCATCATCCAAAGTTTTCAAAAATCAAATACCTTTCCTACTCAAATGTAATCTAGCATGCATTCAGCCCACTCGAACCGCACTTCATCAATTTCAACTCTGGAGTACTTGAGATTTGTAAATTGTAAAAACACATAAATAATATCTAACAAATATATATATGCAAATGTTGCCATTGCAGCAGAAATAGGATCCCTGACCCCCAAAATAGTCTAGACTAGTGAATTGTCTAAACCAGCAGGAATGATGCCAATTGGAATAGAAAGTGCTCCCTTCTGGTTATCTCTGCTCAGAAGACCATTAAGTACCTGCATGATCATGTAAGCTAATTATCAAATTTCAAATAGCTAATGCTTGGTCTATAGAATTATATAACATCACAGGAAAGGTGAACTATCAGGCAGATGACAAACAGACTAAGAAAAAGAACCATAGAAAGCCAGTAGGTTATTGGCATCATTGAGAGTTGGTGTCAAAGTTCATATAGAGTTCATAATTGATCTAATACCAAAAAAAGTCGAGACGTAAAGGATGTTGGTGCAGCGGGGACCGGCAAGAGGGGGGTGAATTGCCTGTAAGTAAAAACTAAACCCTCTTCAACCAATTTAAACTCAAATAGATGCAATAGCTATAAGATTAAACAGAACTAAAGTATGAACAGAAAAGGAAGACTCAGCTATTTTAACCTGGTTACAACCAAGAGGGTTGTTAATCCAGGGCGATGAAAGGTGCAGTAAGAAACTCTTTCTCTGAAGGCGGATAAGCCTTTTACACTTTGAAGAGCACAGAACTATTGCTTAACAAGAGAGTACAAGAGTTGAATTTCGTTCACTTTTTTGTAGTTCTCTAAAGCTGCCTGAGACCCTCTTTATATAGGGGTTCTCGAGCTTATCAGATCACCTGATCCTTCAGGATCAGGTTTGACTCGAGAGGGATCGGTCGACCAATCCCCAAGTTCGGTCGACCGAACCTGCTGTATCTACCCATTCTTCTGTCCAGATACAGCCTCTGTGGATTGAGCTTAGGTTCGGTCGATCGATCCTTTTGTTCGGTCGACCGATCAGCCAACGGTCTCCAGCTGAGTTGGCCCAATCAAACTGCTCTACTTGGTCTCTTGATAAACCCGATCAGCATGTTCGGTCGACCGATAAGCTCCACCAACGTTCAGCCTCTGTCGTGGCATCTGACGTGTCTGCTGAGGCTGGTTTCTGATAAAGAGGGGTTCGGTCGACCGATCAAGGGGTTCGGTCGACCAAACCATTGACAAGTCAACTTCCTGTTGACTTGCTTCGGTTCGGCTCCTTGGGTGATTGCGACCTACCGGAATAGGGCTCACCCGAACCCAGTTCCTGGCCTTTTCATCGAGCATTCTTCCTTCCCGGCTTTACGTCCCTCAAACACCGCGCATGTTCTTCACGCCCACCAGGTGTACTCTTCCACAGCTCTCTCGTTCTTCGGACCCACCGAGCCCGTCGGCTCCCTTCCCGTGCCGTCCTTCTCGCTAACTGCGTCTTTCGCTCAACTTCCTGCGCTTCTAAGTTCTTGCACACTTAGACACAGGGATCAGACAAACAGGACCTAACCTAAACTTGGTTGATCACATCAAAACTACCACGGGGTTCAACAATCTCCCCCTTTTTGATGTGCATCAACCCAAGTTCAGGTTAGGGTTAAAACAAATAGATAGTAATTTAAAGAAATTACTAAACTAACAATTCAGGCATAGATTTGCAACTTTAAAATAAATTGCAACATGAGAATTTATACAAACAAATTTTTTTTAACTAATTCCCCCTAACTGAACTTATCTTTATTCTCCCCCTTTGATCATAGCAAAAACGGGGTGCAAACAAATTTGAATTCAAGTGTTAAAAAAAAAATTCAAAGTTAAACAATTTCTAAGGAAAGATTAATTAATAAAAACTGAGTTAGGTTTAAATTCAAAAATTTCTATGTTTTGAAAAAATTTCCAAGTTAAAATGAATTTTCAGAATTTAAAAACATTTCTAAGTAAAAATTTCAAGAAACACTTTTTCTAGAAAATTTAAAGAATTTCTAAGGAAATGTTTAAATACTTTTCAAAGCATTGTTTAATTCTAATTTTTAATGCTTTTATCAGAAAGTTAATTAAACATTTTTATTTCGATATTTCGGCTTCCAGGTCGTGGCGAGGCACTAGGCCTTCTTGGTTATTGGAGCAACAACCACTTCCTTAGACAAAGCTTCCATAAAGAACCTCAATGTTTAATTTTCCCACTATAAGCTTTAAAAGAGAAATTTAAACTAGTAAAGATTTTGGAACCCAATAAAGGTTCCTACCTACAAGGTTGGTCAAAAACTTAGGGAGTACATAGTTTTTTGGTATTTTCCTAAGTTGACCCTAATGCTTCCTTATGTACCAATTTAATTTTCCATATAACTTTAATTTTGAATGTGGAAAAATATTTTTAAAACATGCATCAGTTTTCAGTTTTTTAATTTCTAATTTTAACACTTCATTTTCTGATTTCAAATATTCATTTTCCTTTTCTACTTTATCTAATTCTTTAGACAGAGCTTTAATAAAACGAAAGGACTGTTTAGGGTTTAGGGCGCGTACCTTACCTCGTCTTGCGATGCTCCCCCTTCATCACAGCTTTCTTCTTCTTCTGTTGTTCCTCCCCCTTCATCTATGCTCATTTCTGAGCTAGACGTTTCTTCTAGCTAATGGTTGGCCATCAGTGCTAGTCTCGAAAATTCTTCGAGTTCTGATTCGGAGGATGAAGATTCTGACCAGGTGGCCTTCAGGTTCTTGTACTTGGACGATTCTGGATTCTTGTGCTTCACCTTTCCTTTCTCTTTTTGTTTGCTCTTCATCTTTGGACAATCATCCTTGATGTGTCCTTCTTCGTTGCAATTGTAGCACCGAACAATTCTTTTTCTTTGCTGATGCCTCTTTGTCTGCGATCTAAATTTATTAGAATTAAAAAAAATTATTGAAGCGTCTTACTAATAGTGCTACTTTCGATCCGTCGATCGAGGCTTCGGAGTCAGGAACATTTGTTCTTGCCTTCAAAGTAATGTTCTGACTAATCTTTTCTACTCCATTGGGCTCTGCAACTCGAGATTCGTGAAGTTCAAAAGTAGAAAACAAATGTTCTAGAGTACTTACCTCGAAATCCATAGAGATGTAGTACGCATCTACTAAGGAGGCTCATTCGGGAGTTCTCGGGAAGGCATTGAGCGCGTACCGGATCGAGTCCCGATTCGTTACTTCTTCTCCACGATTGGTTAGTTGCGTGATCAGCTCTTTGATCCTTGCTTGGAGTTGCGCAACCTTTTCTCCTTGGTTCATCCGGAGGTTCGTCAACTGGGTCCGGAGGATGTCGCGCCTTGCTAGCTTCGCCTCGGAAGTACCTTCGTGAAGCTCCAGGAATTTTTCCCAGAGATCTTTCGCGGAGTCGTAGCTTCCGATCCGATTTACCTCCTGAGGTGGCAGAATGCTGGGCAGGTGGAACTCAGCCTTTCCATTGGCAACAAAATCGGCTTTCTTCTTCTTGCTCCACGTGTTTTCTTCTTTATCTTTCGGCGCTGCTAAACCATATTTCATTGTAATAAGAATATCAAAATATGTTTTAAAGAATACCTCCATTTTTCGCTTCCATGTAGCAAAATCTCCGTCGAACTTTGGGGGATGAATGTTTGCGCCGGCCATAGTTCTGATCTTTGTGCTTCAGATGTTGGTTAGTCCCTCTGAGGCTGTTGGGCTCTGATACCACTTGTTGGTGCAGCGGGGACCGGCAAGAGGGGGGTGAATTGCCTGCAAGTAAAAACTAAACCCTCCTCAACCAATTTAAACTCAAATAGATGCAATAGCTACAAGATTAAACAGAACTACAGTATGAACAGAAAAGGAAGACTCAGCTATTTTAACCTGGTTACAACCAAGAGGGTTGTTAATTCAGGGCGATGAAAGGTGCAGTAAGAAACTCCTTTTCAGAAGGCGGAAAAGCCTTTTACACTTTGAAGAGCACAGAACTATTGCTTAATAAGAGAGTACAAGAGTTGAATTTCGTTCACTTTTTCCTAGTTCTCTAAAGCTGCCCGAGACCCTCTTTATATAGGGGTTCTCGAGCTTATCAGATCACCTGATCCTTCGGGATCAGGTTTGACTCGAGAGGGATCGGTTGACCAATCCCCAGGTTCGGTCGACCGAACCTGCTGTATCTGCCCATTCTTCTGTCCAGGTACAACCTCTATGGATCGAGCTTAGGTTCGGTCGACCGATCCTTTTGTTCGGTCGACCGATCAGCCAATGGTCTCCCGCTGAGTTGGCCCGATCAAACTACTCGACTTGGTCTCTGGATAAACTTGGGTTCGGTCGATCGATCAGCATGTTCGGTCGACCGATAAGCTCCACCAACGTTCAGCCTCTGTCGTGGCATCTGACATGTCTACTGAGGTTGGTTTCTGATAAAGAGGGGTTCGGTTGACCGATCAAGGGGTTCGGTCGACCGATCAAGGGGTTCAGTCGACCGAACCATTGACAAGTCAACTTCTTGTTGACTTGCTTCGGTTTGGCTCCTTGGGTGATAGAGGCCTATCGGAATAGGTCTCACCCGAACCCAGTTCCCGGCCTTCTCCTCGAGCAGTCTTCCTTCCCGGCTTTACGTCCCTCGAACACCGCGCATGTTCTTCACGCCCACCAGGTGTACTCTTCCGCAACTCTCTCGTCCTTCGGACGCACCGAGCCCGTCGGTTCTCTTCTCGTGCCATCCTTCTCGCTAGCTGCGTCTTCCGCTCGACTTCCTGCGCTCCTAAGTTCCTGCACACTTAGACACAGGGATTAGACAAATAGGACTTAACCAAAACTTGGTTGATCACATCAAAACTACCACGGGGTTCAACAAAGGAGACCTATTAATATAGATCATGCAGTCACAAAATAATTGCAACATCATTGATCAGCTTCAAAATGCCCATAGGAAGATGCTAAAATGTAAGTTTAGCTCCTGTCCTATAATATTCGAAATCTATAGCAAAAAAATTAAGAAAGATATATCAATGCACCAGATATTCATCTGCCAATTTTCACAACCCAATGTATTTCCTTCAACAATGTTGTAATTCCATGGTTTCTATCAAAGTTCTGGTAGGGTAGACAAGTATAAAAAATATTAATTTTCAGCAAATCATGTTGTGCTTACTATACAGATTATAAAAATAAAATATGTACAAAACGTGAATAAAAGAATCACTGTGATATACATACCACCTAAACTAACTTATAAAGGAAGAGAGCAATTTAAATTTTACAAAAAGTAAGGGAGATGCAATAATTCTACAAATGAGAAAAAAGTGTTAGCACAAAGTTGATAAGATTCCAGGAAGGCATAAAGTTAGTTCTCCATAGTACTTGTCTATTTAAATTGGTCAATTTAGTGACAAACTCATAAGATGGTGATCACTAAAAAGAAATAATCAATCAGGTTAAAGGAAATATATGTACAATTGCCAATCTTTTTAACTAAGAATCAGAAAGATACAACTTAACTTATCCTAGCTTGACATTTGAATTACTAAATTTTGATTCATTGTAACAGATCATTGGCCAAAGAAGGCAGATTCAACAGGAGGTTGACAACTTCAAACAGTAGAGTAATGAGGAGCTGGAGATGAAAAAGTGGTAGAATGAAGTGGAAGAAGATGGCCAACATTTTGCAAAACTTTTTTGGCCTTTGGCACTAGTTATTATGCACACATATCAAGGAATTTCTATTATTGCATCTAATGATTTTCTTAATCAACTTTAACTTGCCCAAACAAATACAATGCACAAAACAAGATGAGTAAATAGCGGAAAGCAAAATCAATGTACCTCATTCACAATGCCATCTCCTCCAACACATACTATTCCTAAGACATTTTCAGCAGTAAGACAGTAAGCTTTTCATTTTCAAGTGTAAATCAATGCCAAACAACCTATGCTAGCATACCATCAGGGTAGGTGCTGATTTCTACAGTGGAAACAAGTTCTCTTGCATGACCAGCATATTCTATTTTAACCACTTCCATTTCGAAGCCTGCAAGTTGTCAATAAGTTTCTTAGTGAATAAACAAGCCTAAACATTCATAATAGCATAGACATAAAAGAAACTTGATAGTTCAAGGAATACATAAAACCAACTTAGCAACAGGAAATAACAACTCCTCAATCTAGCAAACAAAAATGATAAAATCAACTCAGGGTAGTGTTTGAGGAAATTCATCAAACACATTGCATGCATAAATCAATTAATACTTGCAATCAAGAGATCAAGAAGATGAAACTGTCGAAGATGAGGAAGGACTTCAGTAGTGATGATGGATAAAGGAAAAATTATCGGAATGCGAAGAAGGACTCCAGCGGTGGCAGTGAATGCTGGACCGGAGATGGATGAAGGAAAAACTACCGGAATGCGAAGAAGGGCTCCTCTTCTCACCCAAAGGGAGGAGTTGGAGGAGATGCGGTGTGGAAGTTCCAAGCTCATCGTATAATATTACTCCCTTGGGAGGCTTAATTCCAATATCCTCATATAACTCAGGATGAGTAAGTGGAAGTTCAATAGCTTCTTTAATTTCTTGGATTTGAGCATCTAAGCCACCAATATCAACATAAGACTCCAAAGGAACCTTTTCATCTTTCATAACAGAAACCATAGGATCCACTTCATCCTGAAGTATTCCAACAACAGTAGAACCTGCAAAAGATTTAGCATAATCAGCAATGTAAATTGTAAACCACGTTATACAAACTTTGGAAATTTTCATTACAATAAGATAAAACAAGAAGTCCAAAGCAAAAATAAGACAAATAAAAAAGGATTAGAAATAATGTAAACATGAAGATAATAGAAAGAAGAATTAGATACAGAAAAGAAGATGTGAAAACAAGAAGAAAGGGCAGGAACACATTCTAGAATGGAGTCAAATATGTTGCTTTAGAATAGAAGGTAAAAATTCTAAAATAATTTTTTTCTTCTTTGAAAAATAGTGAGGCAGATGTGTTCTAATAGCTTTCTTCTGCCACATTCATGGACAGACTACATGGCATATTGATTCTGTCAAACAAACAAGTCTAAGATAAACAAATGCTTTGAAAGCTAGGAATAGAAAAAAGATGAGAGAAAAGCAGGCAAACAAGTGCCAACAAGCTACATGGGAGACCTCTATCTGTTGTATCATTTTCTCCAGCAAATAGACACATAAATCATCTCGTTGACAAGATGAAGACGACTAGGGAAAAAAGTAGGCAAACAAGTGCACTTTATTCTCGTCGACTAGGGTTTCTGGAATTGAACAAGAAGAAGAAACCAGGCATACCTTTGCTATCAATCTCGTCGACATGGCTCTCCTGACCTTTGATTTTGATGCTGAACCATTTTTTGACGAAGGCCTTAGACCATGACAGCTGCTCCCAAGAAAGTGAGGAAAGAAAACATGCCCAAATCAGCCACCTTAAAGACGAAGAAAGCAAAACTCTAGGAGAGAAATCAAACCTTGCTTTTCTTTGAATCATAATCTCTCATCGTTGCAGCACTCCTTCATACAGCTATGGTGAGTTAGCTCACCAAACACTTCCCCAAGGATCTGCAGCAATCTGAATCTTGTGGAAGCAAAATAAGGCAAACAAACTCCCCAGAAAAAAAATTCCTCCACTGTCTCTGCTGCTGAAAAGGCACAGGGCGAAAGAGGGAGAAGTACTAGTAACTTGTAAGGAGAAAGAGGACAAAGCTATGCATAAGATTAGAACAAGGAGCTGTGTTATGATCTTCCGAACATACTACATTATTAACACAGTCGACTACTCAAATCAGAAGGGAAACAAAGGGAACTTTTGACCCTTCTTCACAAGGTTTGGGATCTAAAACCGTGAGCCTGAAGCAAAGCAATCTAGAATCTGGGGTTCGATCCAAAGCCAAGTTAAATAAGCTCAAAATACGATGAGGAAGGCGATGGAATAATGCAGGCTAAAGGGCTAAAATAGCAGCAGCAGCAAAATACGAGCGGAAGAGATGGCAATAGCAACAGCAACAACAACAGCATGTACGGGACGACACTCTCGTCTTCAAGCTGTAAACCTTCAACCCATCTCACAACGTAGCAAAGAATGCATCCATTTATGAGTGAGCAAGCGAGTGAGAGAATAAAGTGCACAAATTGTGCCTTGCATTCTTCCTTTTCTAGGCGTTCTTCGGACCAAATCCAAGGCTAACCCAAACAGGGAAATGCACTAAACTATTACAAAAACAATAAAAATATATATAAATAGAAGAAAAATTGGCATATGCCCTTGTCCTAGGTCAGCTTGACATACACTTCTCCGTGGAGGAGAGACTTACCGTAGTAAAAGGAAGCAGCAGTTAAAAGAACAAAAAGATAAAGGCAACCCTTTGCTTTGGCTTCTGGAATTCTGAGATGAATATTGCTGTGCTAGAATCAAGGTAGGTGGTGGGTTCCCAGGGGAATCCATGTTCTTCTTCTGAGTGCCTCCCCCTAGTCGTCTTCATCTTACCTCCCTCCACCGCTACTATTCTGAAACCCTAGAAAACAAGACTAACTCGTCACCTCTCCTTTCTCAAAATGCGAAGAAGGGTTCCTCTTCTTACCCAAAGGGAAGAGGTGGAGGAGATGCGTCGTGAGTGAATCCTGATGGGGAGAGGAAGAGGCGTCGATCTAAGAAGGGGAAGAGGGAGATGAAGTTGAGAGAGATGGTTGGACGGCCTGCGACGAGGAGGAAAATGGTGGTGGTGTCGCGACGGTATACGGTGCACGATACGATATAGGTTTAAGTTTGGAGAGAAGAGTGAAGTGTTACAAATTTCAACTAAGTATTGGTGGAAAATTAAATTATTTATTTTATCATAGACACCGGGTTTTAAAAACCGCTGTTAAAATCGGTGTCTATTAACAAAAAAAAAGGCGCTCATAGACATCGGCTTAAAAAACCGATGTCTATGCGCGAAAATCTACGCTTATAGACACTGATTTTTGGAAAAACCGATGTAAAATACTCAAAGACATCGATTTTTGCTTAAAACCGTTGTTGTTCCACCGATGTCTATGAGGGTTTTTCTTGTAGTGATGTGACGTCATGACATATGGTGGGCAAACAAAGCATGGAAAATTAGCATAAATAAAATACCTAGAATAACTATCTAAGTATCCTTAAACCTTAGCTAACTTAAAGTTTAAATCTAGATTGCCCAATATTTTCCAAGAAAATGCCAAAACCCTAACTTGACATTTCTTTGCGATTCTCCCACTTATGCCAATTTAATTTAAAATCAATTTTCTTAAATTATGACATAGTTTACTCATTTCAAGAGTAAATCATAATCCTTTTCATTTTCAAAGGTTAACAATAATCTTGAAAATACTCTCCGAGTGTCAACTTTATCAAAGTTAGGTTAACTACCCTTCTAATCGGAGTTGACACTCTCTAACTCATCTAAGGGGTAGAGAAAATGCTCCTAGGAACCCAAAACCTATTGGTGCTCCTTGGATGCTCTAGGTATTCTCTAGGGATAACTTCCCTAGATACCTTCCTAGTGACCTTGTTAGGCTTCTTAGAGTCCTTGGTCATCTTTTCTAGGTCAACTCTAGGGATTTCTTCCCTTGTGACCTTCTTTGTGACTTTCTTAGACTTCTTAGAAGTCTTAGTCACGTTTGTTGTTGCAAAAATACTTCTAGGGATAACTTTCCTTGTATTTTTGACTTGACCACTAGGCTTAGGGTTAGTTCCATAACTATATGGAACTCTATGGTAAGAAGGCATATCCTTCTTAGCCTTGGGTTTGTATCCCAAACCCCATTGGATGATTTTTTTGCTCCTAGACCTAGGTTTTGACTCTTTGACCCTTGTGTATTATTTATGATTTTTCTAAGAGTCCTCTCTAATTTATCAAGTCTTGACCTCAAGACTTGATTTTCTCTCCATAACTCCTCAACCTTAGATTTTTTTAATTTCACTTTGATTTTTCTTTTTCTTAGGCAAATACCTAGAAACCTTAGTGTTATTGCCTAAATTATTTTCTACCCTATTAACCTTAGATTGAGTGATCTTAGCATGTAGAGCCACATGATTTTTCATTTATTTTATCATGCCTCCTATTTTCATGGTAAATAGTATTAAAATGATAAAAACTTGAACTAGCACGCCTTTTACCATTATTTAACGGGGTAGGCTCAATAAATGATACCTTTCGTTTTACCTTAGAGGCTCCCCCGAGAGTCATGCTTCCTCCTTTACCCTTGACCACCTTCTTCCCCTTAGGACATTGGCTCCGGTAATGCCCCTTTTGGCTGCACAAGAAGCACACAATGTGCTCCTTGCTTTTCATTGTTGTGGAGATGGTCTCCTTGGGCTTCTCCTTGCCCTTAGGTGCCACTTGGCCCTTCTTCTTGGCCAATTTAGGGCACTTGCTCTTGTAGTGCCCATGCTCCCTACACTCAAAACATATAATGTGATTTTTATTTTTAATTAAACCATATATACCTTCACATGTAGGGATGTCACTTGATCCTCCATTTGATTCTTCATGACTCTTAGAGGATGCATCATCTTCTTCTCCATGACCCAGACGTAGAGGCCTCTTCTTGCTCCGGTGTCAATGATAGTCGCTCCCCCTCAATCCTAGAGGTGGAGGCTTCTTCATCTTCATCTTGTATATGTAACAAAGAGTATGCTCTCTCTTTTCCCTTTTCATTGTATTCCTTTGAAGATGAGGCTTCTTGGACTTCTTCTTCTTCGGAAGTTGAGTATCTCTCAACTTCGGAGTCCTCTTGCTCTTGGTCTTGCTCCAATGAGTCACCCTCTTTGAATTCTTCATTGTTTTGAACAGTGGAGGGGATCTCATGTATTTTTGCCACTTTGCTCCATAGCTCCTTGGCATTCTCGAATTCTCCAATTTGAGCCAAAATATTGCTTGGCAACAAATTGACCAATAGCTTGGTCACTTTATCATTTGCCTCGCTCCTTTGAATTTGCTCTTTGCTCCATTTGCTCTTCTTGAGGATCTTGCCCTTTGAATTTCTTGGAGCCTCGAAGCCTTCCATGAGAGCAAACCATTGCTCTATCACCATCATAAGAAAGTTTTTTATTCTTGATTTCCAAGAATCGAAACTCGTGGATACATATGGTGGAGGCACCATCGTGTAGAATCCGAATCCATCTCCGAATTCCATTTGAAGTTGAGCTTGATGATGAAGTATTTGACTTGATAGAATTTGTTCCAACTTCTACACCCTCTAGCTTGTTGCCCCTTCCGGCGATGATTCCGGTGAAGAGCGACCTCGCTTTGATACCACTTGTTGGGATCGAAATGTAGCTAGAGGGGGGGGGGGTGAATAGCTCATCGTGATCTCGTGCTTGTCGTTGCTTGCTTCTTGTGATGATGTACAGCGGAAAATACAAGAACCAACACAGCAACGCTAACTCTAGGGATTTACTCGGTATCCACCTCAAGAAGAGGTGACTAGTCCAAGGATCCACGCACTCACGCACCCTCCACTATGAAAACACTCCTTTACGGTAACTACCATAGGTAGAGAAGCCTTACAAGCTCACAATACAACAATAAGAAGGAAAGAAGTAAAATACAAGTAAATATTGTTGGTGCAGGAAGCATCCGTCAATCGAACCTTAGTTTTGATAATGACAAAGGGATTCAAAGTTAAGTTTAATTGTTATCTAATGTGTATGACTGAGTGTTTCAGGAAAGTCCTAGCTGCGGTTAGGCAAGGAAAAACCCTAGGGGTGGTAACCCTAGATCATAGGGGGTGGTAACCCTATGCGGGAAGTCTTGGCGGGTCGACGCTTCGGGCAAAAATCCTAGGGGGTGGTAACCCTAGGTTAAAATCCTGGTGTCGCGAACCGAGTAGAAGTCTGGATGGGTCGAGGACCGGACATCCAACATGAAGACCGGAAGCATCAGACGCTGAGCAAAAGTCCAGTCGATCTGAAGGATCGTACTGGCAAAAGGTAAAATCTCCTGAGTGGAGTAGGTGAGGACGCGTTCCCCGTAGAGGGAACAGTAGGCCTCGGGTCGACCTAGGGCTTCCGGTCAGAAACCCGAAGTCAGACCCGGACAGTCTGGTGACTGTCAAGTTTATTTATATATATTATCTTTTGTGTTCTAACTCTATTTTGCAGGTAACTAAAAGTTTAATGCAGAGTTAGAATTGACCGGGATTGGTCGACCGAACCTTAGATTCAGTCGACCGAACCTCCAAGCTACCAGATCAGATCTCCAGAAGTTGGACCGGGGTCGACCAGGGATCGGTCGACAGGACCTCAGGATCGGTCGACCGGACCTCAGGATCGGTCGACCGAACCTGGGATAGGTGTCGACTGGATCAAGCTGAGGTGTGCGGGTCAGAGGAGACAGATCGGTCGACCGGACCTTGGGATCGGTCGACCGAACCAAGGGATAGAATTTGACCAGATCGAAGCGGAGCGACAGATCGACGGATCAGATGCGGTGGAGATCATATGATCGGTCGACCGAACATGAGGATCGGTCGACCGATCCGCTTCGGGTCAAAGTTGATCCCGAGACTTGGGGATCTAGATCAGACCTTACAGAGCTATAAAAGGAGGCCTCGAGGTGCAGCTCAGATATCGAATTCCGAACAGAAGTTCTGTGCTCTTGTGTGCTCCGTACGCTTCAACAACGCCCTACTGCTACAACGAACTGAGACTCCAAAGCTCTTCTATTTGCTTGTTCGTTGGTATAACTTTCTTATTTGCACTTAACTGTAATTGCTTCTAGCTTGTAATAATTCCAGATTTATAGTTATTGCCCACGTAAAGCGATCAAGGATCGCGGGCCTTCGAGTAGGAGTCGAGCTAGACTCTGAACGAAGTAAATTGATTGTGTCTTCTATGTTTTGCATTAACTTTCCTCTGTGTTTCTACTCTGTGTCTTAAATCGTTAAAATAGCCACGAGCGCTATTCACCCCCCCTCTAGCGCTTTCGATCCATCAATTGGTATCAGAGCGGGGTCATTTTGAATCAGTGCAACCACCATTCAAAATAATTTTTCGTGGTATTTTTAGATTTTTCAGAGTCAATTAGAATTTAGCTTTATAGCTATATTCTAATTCTTTTCTCGAATCGATTTCTGCTCGAGGTTGGTGCAACACCACCCGAGTTCGTGTTCTATTTTTTTCTTCCCGCACTACTAATCCAGGACCAAGTCCTGGAATTTTCTTGTTGTTTATTTTTCTTTCATAGTTGATCTAAAATGGCCCTTCAAGAAGGCTACAGTACAGCCCGCCCCCCGCTATTCACCGGAGACGACTTCGGGTACTGGAAGGGTCAGATGGAGGCATATCTCCAGACTCATTTTGAAGTCTAGATGATTGTCAAAACCGGACTCCAACTACCAACTGATAGCGCCGGCAAACCACTACCATATGAGGACTGGGACGCATCTCTGATTAAGAAGGTGGAAGCTAATGCCAAGGCGACCTGCACCCTCCAGTGTGGCCTATCAAAAGAAGAACTCAACCGCATCGGCCCCTTCAACAGTGTCAAGGAGCTGTGGGAGAAGCTCATTGAACTTCACGAAGGGACGTCCGACACCTAAGTAAGTAAAAGAAACTTAATTTTTAATAAATTATTTAATATCAAACTGCAGGAAGGTGAGACAGCTGCCAACTCCATGCCCGGATTCAAGATCTGCTCAATGGTCTTCATGCAATTGGACAGAAGGTAGATAACCGGGACATCATAAGGCATTCTTTAAACGTCTTTCTGAGGAACACCTTGTGGGCATCCATGGTAGATGCCTACAAGGTTTCTAAGGATTTATCTACTATTAAGTTAGATGAACTTTTTGCAGAATTTGAACTTCATGAACAGACTAATGCACGCCCGACCGAGAAAGGGTTGGCTTTGGTTGCAGGAACAGGGAGAATGCGCGAATTAAAGATAAAGCGCAGAACTGAACCTGAGTCAGAAGAAGAACCAGATTCGGAAGATGACGACGAGCTTACAACCAAAATAGTCAACCTGGTAAAGAAACTCTGCAAAAAGAAGGGCTTCAACAAAAAGGATGTCAGAAAGGCCATCCAGTCCAAAGAAGCCCAACCAAGCTCAAAGGTCAAATTCGAAGTGACCTGCTATGGGTGCAATCAGAAGGGGCACATCAAGGCAAACTGCCCGAACCAAAAGGATCCAAAGAAACCAAGGAGGAAGAAGGCCTTGAAAGCAACATGGGACGAGTCTTCTTCCGAGGAATCCGACGACGAAGAACTCGAGCAGACGAATTTTCTTGCGTTGATAGCCCAGGACTACAACAACGAATCCGGAAGCGAGGACGAATCGGAAGCCGAGTCCGAGAGAAGCCACGGATCCGCATCCATTTCCGAAGGGCCAAACCCCTCTTTAAGTAAAAATCGTTTATATAGCTTAATTAATTATTTAATGCATAAAGTAGCTAAGTCCAAAATTCGAATCAAGTCGCTTCTAAAGGAGGTAATACTCCTTAAAGAAACGACTAATAACGAATCCTTGACTGATCCAGTTCAGACTGGAACCTCAACTCAAGTTCAAAAACTTGAGGAAGAGAATTCCAACCTGAAAGTCAAGTCAAGGATTTGAAAACAACGTTAGAATGATTTTCCTTGGGGTCCAAGAATCTTGACTTGATTCTTGGAACACAAAAGGCAATCTACAATCAAACTGGACTAGGATACAAATCGAAAAAGAAGTATAAGTCATATTTATCTCTAATACAAAGAACAAAAAGAAAAATGGTCCAAGCATGGGTTGCCAAGTCCAACCTGATCAATCAAGTTGGACTCGGACAATATTGGGTTACTAAAGATCAAATACATAACTCGATAGACCATATCGAGGCTATGATCCAGGGGGAGCTAGAAGAAAAATGATTAAATTAAAACTAAAATTAAATTAAAAATTCAATTAAAGATTCAAAATTAAATTAAAATTTGAAATTAAAATTGAAAATTCGAAATTAAATTAAATTAAAAATTCAATTAAAATTTTGAAATTAAATTAAAATTCGAAATTCAAATAAAAATTTCAAATTAAATTAAAGATTCAAAATTAAATTAAAATTCGAAATTAAAATTAAAAATTAGAAATTAAATTAAAATTCAAAATTCAATTAAAAATTTGAAATTTAATTAAAATTTGAAATTCAAATAAAAATTCAAAATTAAAATAAAAAATTCGAAATTAAGTTAAAATTCAAAATTAAATTAAAAATTCAATTAAAAATTTGATTAAAATTCAAAATTCAAATAAAAATTCGAAATTAAAATTAAAAATTCAAAATTAAATTAAAATTCAAAATTCAATTAAAATTTTTTTTAAAAATTCTAAATTAATTTAATATTCGAAATTCAATTAAAAATTTGAAATTAAATTAAAATTTGAAATTCAATTAAATTAAAATTCAAAATTCAATTAAAAATTTGAAATTCAATTAAAATTCTAAAATCAAAATAGAAGGAGGATCCAGAATAGCTGGCACCCGCAACTAAACTACCCTACTGGGTAACCAAACTTAATCTACCCGAAATGGGTAAACAAGAGTAGTCTACCCGGCAGGGTAATTATGGTTAGATAAAATGGACTAGGTTTAAGTTGACCCATGGTACTGGTGAAGTTTTTGGATGATAGTACGTTAGGGAAGCTTGGGCATCGCATGTCTAGGAAGATATGGCTTCAACCTGGTGCATTTGGGCAAGTGGAACTGACCGAAGCTACCCTTAAATGGATCCTAACTAGTTAGACCAAGGTTTAATATTAAGTTTAATGGGTAGGACTATTTGGAAAACCTCGAAGGCATGGTTACTTTAATGAGTTCCTTGTGACTCACCAAATCCCAGAAGTTTATCCAAAGAATGTGTACTTGTTAAACCCAAAGCTAAACCTGAATCTAACACAAAGTTAAACATAATCCTAAAATTGAACCTCAATTCATCTCACAAAAATTATAGGAGTCCCTGATTGAAAATTTAGATCGGGTGAGATGACTAAGCAATAGAAATTTAAAATTAAATTCATAATTATAATGAATTGAAATTCAAAATTAAAATTCAAATTCAAATTCGTAATTAATATTATATTTTCAAATAAAACTTAATTTCAAAATTAAATTAACTTAAAATATTTTTAAAATAATTTACGTAAAATATTTTTTATTTTTCAAAATTCGATTAACTTAAAACCCTTAAGATTAATGTCCTAATTATTCAAACCATCTAACAATCCCCCATAGGATTAACTGTTGGTTAACCTAGATTGAGTAAAATTGATAATTAGGGAGTTTACCTCAATTAAGCTGTCTTTTGATCAAAGAGGAAAAATCCAATTCAACTACTTTATGTGTAGGAATTAGATCAATGGATACTGGACAGTGGATGCTCCAAGCATATGACTGGAGATAAATTGAAATTTACTAAGCTCAAACTAAATAACCTAGGATCGGTTGCGTTCGGCAACGACAGTAAACTTAAGGTAATCGGAAAAGGTAATATCGAACTTAACTCCGATTTTGTTATTCAAAAAGTTTTATTAGTTGAAAATCTCAATTTTAATTTACTAAGTATAAGCCAATTATGTGATACTGTTTATTCAGTTAATTTCACCAAGTCTGAATGTATAGTTAAACATATTGAAAATCCAAAAATCATACTTAAGGGCACTAGGAAAGATAACGTCTACACCATTTATCTACCAACATCCTCAATAAAGTGTTTTCTAACACAACAAGAGGAAACTGAGTTATGGCATAGAAGATTAGGTCACACTCACAATAGACTCATTTAAAAAATGAGTCAAAATGGACTAGTTGGAGGGTTGCCCAAATTAAAAGTTATTGAAAACTCAATCTGTAATGCATGTCAACAAGGAAAACAAACCAAGTCAACCCACAAGTCAACCAATTTAGTTAGAACCACTTGCCTACTTGAGCTCCTTCACCTAGACCTATTTGATTCACATGGAGCCAAGTCACTAAGCAAGAACCAGTATTGCTTAGTTATAATCGATGACTACTCCAGGTTCACCTGGGTAAATTTTCTAAAGACAAAAGATGAAACCTTTGAAATCTTTTGTAATTTTTGTAAACTAATAGAAAATGAAAAAGACACTCAAATAAAAAGAATCAGAAGCGACCATGGAGGAGAATTTGAGAATCACAAATTTATTGAATTTTGTGAAATAAATGGGTACAAACATGAATACTCCTGCCCTAGGACCCCTCAACAAAATGGTTTAGTAGAACGTAAAAATAGAACCCTACAAGAAGCTGTTAGGACCATGTTGAACGAATATAGACTATCTAATCAATTTTGGGCTGAAGCAGTTAATACGGCCTGTTACGTTCAAAATAGGATTTTAATTAACAAATTTCAAAATAAGACACCCTATGAAATTTATTATAATAAAATTCCTAATTTAAATTATTTAAAAGTGTTTGGGTGTAAAGTCTTCATTTTAAACACTAAAGACTACTTAGGGAAATTTACATCAAAAACAACCCCGGGAATATTTTTAGGGTATTCAACAACCAGTAGAGCATATAGAGTGTATAACAAAATTACCCTAAAAGTAGAAGAAACAATAAATATAATATTTAATGAAGAAAATAAATTACCCAACACAATAAATGAAAATGAAAATACAGAAAATGCTAACCCAATAAACGTAAAAGATGATGAAACTCAACCTGAACCTATTGAATCTGAAGAACAAATCACCAACTCAAATGGTATACGACCAACAAGAATAAGCTCAAATCACCCATCTGACCAAATTTTGGGTGACCCAACTTTAGGAGTCAAAACTAGGTCATCCTATAGACACTAGAGTCAAATAGTCCTGATTTCAAAAATCGAACCCAAAACCATAGAAGAAGCCCAACCAGACCCAGATTGGACTCTAGAAATGCAAGAAGAATTGACCCAATTTGAAAGAAATGAGGTCTGGGAATTAGTGCCACAACCCATTAATAAATCAGTAATTGACACCAAATGGGTTTTTAGAAACAAATTAAATGATCAAGGTGAAATAGTTAGAAACAAAGCTAAGTTAGTAGCTAAAGGATTCAGTCAAATAGAAGGGTTAGACTATGATGAGACCTATGCTCCTGTAGCAAGACTTGAATCCATTAGGATGCTGCTGGCCTATGCAGCATACAAAGGATTCAAGCTATTTCAAATGGACGTAAAATCCGCATTTTTAAACGGATTTATTAAAGAAGAAGTATACGTAGGTCAACCCCCAGGATTTGAGGACTTAGAACAACCAAATTATGTCTTTAGATTAAAAAAGGCCCTATACGGACTAAAACAAGCACCTAGAGCTTGGTATGAATGTCTGTCCAATTACTTAATATCAAAAGAATTTAACCAAGGTCAAATAGACCCAACCCTTTTTGTGAAAACCTTAGAAAACGACATTTTTATAGCCCAAATTTACGTTGATGATATTATTTTTTGTTCCACAAATTCTAAATTTCTAAAAGAATTCACCAAACTAATGGAAAATGAATTCGAAATGAGTCTGATAGGAGAACTTAATTTCTTCTTAGGTTTACAGATTAAGCAAACTAAAGATGGAATTTATATTTATCAAACTAAATATGCTAAGGAATTAGTTAGAAAATTTGGCATGGAGAACTCAAAAATAATTAATATACCAATGGCTACAAATGCTAAAATTGACTCAGACATAGAAGGTAAATCAGTAGATTTGAAATACTATCGAAGTGCGATAGGAAGTCTACTGTACCTAACTGCGAGTCGACCAGACATTATTTTCACAGTAGGTATGTGTGCACGATACCAATCTTGTGCAAAAGAGTCTCACTTAACCCTTGTCAAAAGAATCCTTAGGTATGTTAAGGGAACCCTAAATGTAGGACTATGGTACCCTAGATCTGGCACCCTTGACCTAACCGGCTACTCTGACTCAGACTATGTCGGATGCAAGCTAGACAGAAAAAGCACAAGTGGTAGCAGTCAATTTCTAGGACAATGCCTAGTAAGTTGGTCAAGTAGAAAGTAACACTGTGTTGCTTTATCTACCACTGAAGCTGAATATATAGCCTTAGGTGAATGCACATCTTAGTTGCTATGGATGATGCATACCCTTAAGGACTATCAACTGGAGTATTATAAAATAAAAATCTCAATTGATAATATAAGCTCAATAAATTTAACAAAAAATCCAATCCATCACTCAAGGACTAAACATATAGAAGTAAAGCACCATTTTGTAAGGGATCACGTAGCTAAGGGTGATATTGAACTCAACTATGTTGAGTCAAAATCAAACCTAGCTGACATCTTCACAAAGCCCTTACCTGAACTTGAGTTCATCTCACTTAGAAGACAAATAGGAATGTGTTGGGTAGAGTAGGTATTGAGTTTCAAATCTGTTCTACTTGTTTTCAAAATAAGGTTTTAAAAAATTCTAGAAAAATATTATTTTTAAATATCCAGTTTTACTAGATTTTCGAAATATGGAATTAGCTTAGGCTCTACCCTAGAAATCCTGTTCCCCTAGATTTAAGCCAGAGCATCTCACAAACACCTAGGTATACCTTGCTTGTGCTTGAAAAATATAGAATGGTGTGAGATGCATAGGGTACAGCCTGGACTCAAGAATGCTTATTGCTGTGCATCAATATGAGTCTGGGCGTTAAATACCTTATTAACAGTAATCAAGTCAAGTCTTCCAGCCTTAGTCAAATCTAACTGGACTAAATGACTTAACTTGACTAACCAAGCGAAAGCTGCTACCCTCTAGGCAATCAGCAAGTAGTTAAAGGTTAGACAGTTGGTGAAGGAAATGAGAATATTTAGCATGCTAGGGCTCTGATATCCGATCAAAATCAATTGATTGTTATTTAACTAGACTCATGTATGGACTTAGGGACCAACAAAATAATTTGAAAAATACTTTGAAAATTAATTTCAAAAATAATTTGAAAAATACTTTGAAAATTATTTGAAAAATACTTTGAAAATTAATTTCAAAATTATTTGAAAAATACTTTGAAAATTAATTTCAAAAATTATTTCTCAAACTTAGAATATAGAAGAAATTTTGTTAGACTTTAATGTTTACAGGAAAAATAATTTGAAAAGCTAAGTGTTTCCTTCAGTACTCATTGTTTTTTCTTCCCTCTCTTTATTTTTTGATATATGGCAAAGGGGGAGAGTATAAGGAAATTCAAGGAAACTAAAATTCAAAAATTCAAAACTAAAATTCAAAACTAAAAGAAATCAGTTTAAGGGGGAGCTCCTATTAAGGGGGAGCTTCAACGTGCTTAGGCATTATTTATGCTTGTACTCATTTATATTTACCTTTATTGCATTTTTTCACTTAACTTTGAATTTTGGTTGCCATAATCAAAAAGGCGGAGATTGTTGGTGCGGGAAGCATCCGACGATCGAACCTTAGTTTTGATAATGGCAAAGGGATTCAAAGTTAAGTTTAATTGTTATCTAATGTGTATGACTGAGTGTTTTAGGAAAGTCCTAGCTGCGGTTAGGCAAGGAAAAACCCTAGGGGGTGGTAACCCTAGGTCATAGGGGGTGGTAACCCTATGCGGGAAGTCTTGGCGGGTCGACGCTTCGGGCAAAAATCCTAGGGGGTGGTAACCCTAGGTTAAAATCCTGGTGTCGCGAACCGGGTAGAAGTCTGGATGGGTCGAGCACCGGACATCCAGCATGAAGACCGAAAGCATCGGACGCTGAGCAAAAGTCTAGTCGATCTAGAGGATCGTACTGGCAAAAGGTAAAATATCCTGAGTGGAGTAGGTGAGGACGCGTTCCCCGTAGAGGGAACAGTAGGCATCGGGTCGACCTAGGGCTTTCGGTCGAAAACCCGAAGTCAGAACCGGATAGTCTGGTGACTGTCAGGTTTATTTATATATATTACCTTTTGTGTTCTAACTCTGTTTTGCAGGTAACTAACAGTTTTATACAGAGTTAGAACTGACCGGGATCGGTCGACCGAACCTTAGATTCGGTCGATCGAACCTCCAAGCTACTAGATCAGATCTCCAAAAGTTGGACCGGGGTAGACCAGGGATCGGTCGACCGGACCTCAGGATCGGTCGACCGAACCTGGGATAGGTGTCGACCGGATCAAGCCGAGGTGTGCGGGTCAGAGGAGACTGATCGGTCGACCGGACCTTGGGATCGGTCGACCGAACCCAGGGATAGAATTTGACCAGATCGAAGCGGAGCGACAGATCGACGGATCAGATGCAGTGGAGATCATCTGATCGGTCGACCGAACATGAGGATCGGTCGACCGATCCGCTTCGGGTCAAAGTTGATCCCGAGACTTGGGGATCTAGATCAGACCTTACAGAGCTATAAAAGGAGGCCTCGAGGTGCAGCTCAGATATCGAATTCCGAACAGAAGTTCTGTGCTCTTGTGTGCTCCGTACGCTTCAACAACGCCCTGCTGCTACAATGAACTGAGACTCCAAAGCTCTTCTATTTGCTTGTTCGTTGGTATAACTTTCTTATTTGTACTTAACTGTAATTGCTTCTTGCTTGTAATAATTCCATATTTATAGTTGTTGCCCACGTAAAGCGATCAAGGATTGCGGGCCTTCGAGTAGGAGTCGAGCTAGACTTCGAACGAAGTAAATTGATTGTGTCTTCTATGTTTTGTATTAACTTTCCGCTGTGTTTCTACTCTGTGTCTTAAATCGTTAAAATAGCCATGAGCGCTATTCACCCCCCCCCCTCTAGCGCTTTCGATCCACCAAATCTTACAAGATTACAATAAAAATCCTAGCTTTTTCTTCTTCTTGTTGCAACTCGCCTCTTGACTTGGATGAGCCTCCAAGAACCTTCAAAAACTGGCGGTGAGGAGGAAAAGATCGCTGTGGAGAGCTGTTGTGATCGCTCGTGAATAAGAGAGGAAGAAGTGCCGAAGGAATCGCTCGCCAACGGTCGAATCCCAATCGATTGGATTGCTCCCAATCGATTGGGGAGGCTTTGGATCGATAGACCAATCGATCCAGAGCGCCTTTATGCTCTTGAAAATCTCCTGGATCTATCGACCGATCGATCCAGGGCTTATTGTGCAAAATTGCACCTCCCAATCGATCAGCCGATCGATTGGAGACTCCCAATCGATCAACCGATCGATTGGGAGGCTTTCTGTGCGCGCGGCGATTCTCCCCAATTGATCCACTGATCGATTGGGGAACCTTTTTCTCGCAGGCTCAGTCCAATCGATCACCCGATCGATTGGACCAGGCTCAATCGATCGGTTGATCGATTGAACCCACTCGACTTGCTCCAATCAAGTCCAAAATCCCTACAAACCCAACATCCAGACAACCATGACCTGTTGGGACATCATGCCTAGCATCCAACCACCCTTGACCTGCTAGGACTCTCTCACCAAGTGTCTGGTCAATTCCTTTGACCCACTTGGACTTTCTCCTCGTGCCAAGTGTCCAGTCAATTTTGACCCACTTGGACTTACCAATACCAGGTGTCTGATCACACTTGATCCACCTGGATTTTCCTATGCCTGGCTTCACTCACCAGGACTTCCCTTTCTGCCTAGCTTCACTCACTAGGACTTCTCATCTGCCTGGCTTCACTCACCAAGACTTTCACCTAGCTTCACTCACTAGGATTTCCCAACTGTCTAGCTTCACTCACTAGGACTTTCACAACTGCCTGGCTTCACTCACCAGGACTTTCACCTAGCTTCACTCACTAGGATTTCCCAACTGCCTGGCTTCACTCACCAGGACTTTCACCTAGCTTCACTCACTAGAATTTCCCATCTGCCTGGCTTCACTCACCAGGACATTCACCTAGCTTCACTCACTAGGATTTCCCAACTGCCTGGCTTCACTCACCAGGACTTTTACAACTGCCTGGCTTCACTCACCAAGACTTTCACCTAGCTTCACTCACTAGGATTTCCCAGTCAAGTATCCAGTCAACCTTGACCTACTTAACTCTCCTTCACAATCTCCCAACATCAAAAATTGCACCTGCAATCTTCATGTATTGTCTCAATGTATTGTCAAACATTGGAACCCAAATATCAAGACTCAAGCTTGAACCAATTCAAGCTCAGTCAACCAGGTCAACCGTGACCTAGGGAATATTGCACCAACACCGATAAGTTGGGAAATAATATTATGTATAGTGTGTGTTGTTGATTATAGAAGGAATCTGTGTCCTAGTGATCTAGATTGATAATGTCCCCAAGAGGAGCTCATAAGAATTGTCATGTAAACCCTGCAGGTGGATTTAGTCCGACATGACGATAAGGTTGAGTGGTAATACTCTTGGAGATTGATATTAATTAAGTGAGTTATCAGTAACTCATTTAATTAATGGACATTCGATATCTTAAACACAGGGAGATTAACACACTCATGATAAGAAGGAGCCCAAAATATAATTTGGGATTGGTGCGGTAGTTCAATAATAATTTTTTAGTGGTATGAATTA
Organism: Zingiber officinale; assembly: GCF_018446385.1. Taxonomy (NCBI): domain Eukaryota; kingdom Viridiplantae; phylum Streptophyta; class Magnoliopsida; order Zingiberales; family Zingiberaceae; genus Zingiber; species Zingiber officinale. Next base: position 103,904,697 of record NC_055998.1, read on the forward strand.
TTATTGTTGAAATTAAGTTGGGTGTTCGGGGCAAACACGAGAAGCTTAATTTCATCGGGAGACCAAAACCAATTCCTCCTCTCGGTCTCTATCGTAGCCTCTTGTTTATAAAGTATTATACCCACCTATACCCACCTTCCTACCCATCCTTAGGTGGTCGGCCAAGCTAAGCTTGGAGCCCAAGTTTAAGGTCGGCCAAGCCTAAGGGATTAGCCAAGTTGGTGGCTGGCCCTAGCTTGGAGCCCAAGCTTAGTGTGGCCGGCAAAATAAAATTAAAGGGATTTTATTTTTAAAAATCTTTCCTTATGTGGATGTCATGGTTTTAAAAGAGAGTTTAAAATTTAAATCTTTCCTTTTATAGTTTTCTACAAAAGATTAAGAGAAATATTAAATATCTTTCCTTATTTGTAGTTAAAAGGAAGATTTTAATTTTGACGAAAACTTTCCATTTTTGTAAATCATCCACATGTTTAAAAGAGAGATTTTTAATTTATAAAAGTTTCCTTTTATAACCAACCATGAAGGGATTTTAAAATAGAAATATTTATTTTAAAAATTTTTGAAAACAAATAAGGAAGTTTTAATTTTGTGTTTAAAACTTGACTTATTTGGAGCTTGATGAGGTGGCCGGCCATGATAAGAAACAAAAGGAATTTTGTTTCAAATTTTTCCTTTTGTAGAGAACACAGAAGGAAATTTTTAAAGAGAGAAATGAGGGGAGGGGGTGCCTTCATGAGACACACATCTTCTATTATTCTCCTCCTCTCTTCCTTGGTGTGGCCGACCTCTCTCTCTTCTCTTCTTCTCCTTCTTGTGGCCGAATCCCTTTAAGCTCTTGGAGTTCTATTGGTGGTCGGATTTTTCTTGGAGAAGGAGGAAAAGGAAGCATCCCTAGGAGTTTGGTTGGTGGCCAAAACTTGCAAAAGAGGAAGGAGTCTTAGTGATTCTCATCTCGGTAGATCGTTACCCACACAACGTCTGAGATAAGAAGAGGAATACGATAGAAGATCAAGAGGTCATTGCTTACAAAGAAAGGTATAACTAGTAATTTTTTTCCGCATCATACTAGTTTTCTTTGTATGAATTCCAAACACAAGAGGCTAGTGATTTTAGGTTTCAGATTTACGATTCGATTTTGTGTTTCTTTTCTTTTTCAATCTTGTGATTAGATTGTTCTTAGCGGTTAAACCTAGGGTTACTAGAAGAAGGTTAAATATTAAATTTCTTTGAAAGGCTTTGTCTAGGCAGTGGTGGATGATCACATACCCAAGAAGGTCAAGTGCCTCGCCACGTTTGTCTTGGGAGCCGATCCTTGAAATTAATATTTGATCGACTTTGTAACATGGGTCTGATTTGGATCAATAGTGTTAAGTTCTGCATGCGATCCAAATCTAAACATCTAAGAACAGATAAGTTAAACTTAGAATCACTAGTGTTAAGTTCCACTTGTGATTCAAGTTTAATTTCTAAAGAACACATGGTAGCTAGGAAAGGTTCAGACCTTGTACAAAAATTTTTGTACAGGGGAATTAGTAGGTATTCCAAGTAGCAAAAGAGAAAAATAGCAATCCGGATCCTGCTAGGCATTCTTTTGCCTATGGTACGGGTCCCTCCAGATATAATTTTTCAGATTTTCGTGCATCTCTAGACTCACTTCATGAGAAGTAGAATGCCCAACGAACAATGTTGGAGGGTCACTTCTCTTTATCCGATGACCAATTTAGAGAAGTACGGGATCATTTTCAATTCACGAGGAATTTTCAAGGATAAGTGGCCGAATTTGTCCAGGACTATGATACGGATCAAGCTAAAATGAGAGATTTTATGCAGAGCATGAGTATCACTAGTCAACAAGTTGATGCTTTGTATGAGTATCATAGAATCCTGAGTGAAACTCCTGGTTTTCCTAGTTTTCCCATTGGCCAACCACGTCGTAGACCTCCTTTTCCTCGTCCACCTCCTCCACCGTATTGATTTCATCGGGACGATAAAAGGTTTAAGTCTGGGGGGTGTCAATAATTTGTTTTTCTTTTCTTTTTGCATTCTAGTTTTCAGTTCTTACTTATTTTCTGCATGTCTAGTTTTCTTTTGCATTTTGTTTTGATTGTCTTGCTTTGATTGCTTGTTTTTGACAATCATTTGATTGTCTTTTGAAAAAATTTTGTGGCAAATATCTTGAGAACATCAAATATTCACTTATATGATTTCTTGTCTTAAGTGAAATGTTAGCACGTTCATTATCTAGATTCATGATGTTTAAATGATGCTAGTAGTAAAGTTTAGTGTACTTCTTGTAACGCCCGCCCCTCCTGCTAGTAGAGGCGGGGTTACTTTCTACATACATACGTACATGAATGAAAAAGAAACAGCGGAAGTAATTATTTTCTTTTCATTTAAAACACAACTAATCATACGAGCATGCTTAGCATAGTTATGAACTTAGAGAGTCATAATATCCATTCCTAACATAAGCATAAGTAAAGTGATCATGCAAGACATCAACATGAATTAAGCAAAGTTCATATCAATCCTAAATCAACGTAAGCAGGTCTTTCTTTCTTAGCCAAGCCACCACCACACACATCTCCTGCCCCTCCTGCTGCTCCTTTAGTTTATCCATCCTTTACCTTTATCTGTGATACAAGGAAAATAACTACAAGCACACAAGGCTTAGTGAGATTCTTTCCTACTCACAAATAAAACATGTCATAGCAAAATCATACAACATATAGCATGGACACATGAGGATCTAACCAACATATCATGCAAGAGTATCATATCACATTTTAACATAGCCTAAGAGAGAATATTATATCATACCATATCATAGCAGAAAAGAACATCATGTCATGTCATATCATAAAAGAAACATCATGTCATATCATGTCATAACACAATTGAAGACATCATATCATATCATATCATAATGTAAAGTAAGCATCATGACATATCATATCATAGCATAAAGAACATCACATCATAGCATAAAGAACATCATATCATATCACATCATAACATAATCATGTATGCAATGAAAAATGTCCTCTAAAACATGGGTAATATCATGTGCAAGATGCTTTTAAAAACAAAACATATCATATAATACTTGAACATAATATCATCATGAGGGCCCGGCTTGTACCACATACATACATAAATGCGCGCAATCCCTAGGACATGGTAGCTAGCCCCGAACCTACTAGGGATCTAGGTCCGTTCATAGTCCGTCGACCTAGGGGCATACTAAGGAGCCCATCCCTTTACTAGACCCGTTCATAGTCCGTCGGTCTAGGGGCCTTTTTGGAGCCCACCCTTGGTACAAGCCATACAAAGTAAAATAACATGTCATATAATCATAGTATATCATATTCATGTCATTCATAGCATATAATGTTCATGTCATTCATAACTTAACTTAACATGAAGAGTGCTCTTAGTCCCACTTGATAGGGAAGCAACTCTTAGGCCTTTCACTTAGCATATCATAAAGAGTGCTCTTAGTCCCAACAAGTAGGGAAGCAACTCTTAGGCCTTTCACTTAGCATATCATAAACATACGTGCTTGAGCATATAGCACATCATAGGAGACATTTTAAATGCATGATTCATAAGTGTACATAGATGAACATATATCATATCATGGGAACATAATCATGCATGGAACATAAGTTAATATCTCATAATTCATATCATGGCATGTGAAGCACATAATGAGTCATAATTGGGTCTCAATCATCAACCTATCATAGGTGGCCGAAACATGTAAGGAATCACCTAGGTTGAAAGCAACATACAAGCATATGAACCCTAAACTAATTTCATATCATTTATCATAAGGAACATCATGAGCATTTTTAGTTTAGGTTCTAAGCTTCCTAAGTCTACAAACATGTTGTGGCGAAACATACAAGGCCTAAACCTAGGTTACAAAAATCATATAAACATGTGAACCTTAAACCAATTCCATATTATTTATCATAAGGAACATCATGAGCATTTTTGGTTTAGGTTCTAAGCTTCCTAGGTCTTCAAACATGTTGTGGCCGAAACATACAAGGCCTAAACCTAGGTTACAAATAGCATATAAACATGTGAACCTTAAACCAATTCCATATTATTTATCATAAGGGACATCATGAGCATATTTAGTTTAGGTTCTAAGCTTCCTAGGTCTACAAACCAAGATGTGGCCGAAAGTCATGAAGTGTGAAATTAAGTTCTAAACCAAAGACAAGCATAAGAGTATCATGTTATCTTCATATCATATCATAGGGAAAAACATGAGCATGTTAGGGTTGAGTTTAAGCTTGCCTAGCCCTTTTAATCCTAACTTGGCCGAAAGTTCTAAGCATGAATACCTAGTTCTAACCAACATAAAATTCATAAGTACATCAAGTTATCTTCCTACCATATCATGAGGAAGATCATGAGTAAGTTGGATTTGTGTTTAAATTTTTCTAGGCTTTTTAAACTTGTCATGGCCGAAACCCTAAGGTGGGGTTCATCTAATTCCATGTGACATACAAGCATGAAACACCAAGGAAATATTCATATCATGTCATAAGAAAAATCATAAACATGTTAGATTTGAGTTTAAGCTTTCCTAGGCTTTTAAACATGGCATGGCTGAAACCCTAAGGTGGGGTTCATCTAACTCCAAGTAACATACAAACATGAAACACCAAGGAAATATTCATATCATGTCATAAGAAAAATCATAAACATGTTAGATTTGAGTTTAAGCTTTCCTAGGCTTTTAAACTTGGCATGGCCGAAACCCTAAGGTGGGGTTCATCTAACTCCAAGTAACATACAAACATGAAACACCAAGGAAATATTCATATTATGTCATAAGAAAAATCATAAACATGTTAGATTTAAGTTTAAGCTTTCCTAGGCTTTTAAACTTGTCATGGCCGAAAGTTGTAAGAAAACTTCCTAGGTTTTTAAGCCATTTAAATTTATGGAAAAATCATGAGCTACTTGTACCACAGGTGAGGGAATACTCACTTCCTTTCACTTGTGGTTCCTAATGAAAATGGTACCCTTGTGAGGAGGAAGAAGAGAGCTCCTCCTTCTAGCACTCCCTTTTTCTTCTCTTGCTTGGAAGGGGTAGATCTTGAAGGTTCCTTCTTGTGGATTAGTATTCTTAGGAAGAAAGACCTTAGGTGGATTTCGAAATTAGGAGAGGGAGAGCTCTAGGTTTCGGCAATGGTGAGGAAGGGAAAAGAAAGAAGAAAATGAAATCCCTTTCTTTCTTTCTTCTTTATGCTAAGTGGGAGGAAGAAACAAAGATGAACTTTGCCTTCCCTTTCTCCTTAACTCATTCATATCATTCCCTAATGAGAATATGTCCCCATTCATCCCCTTAATTTCTTCAAATCCTATCTCCTCTTCATTCCCACGAAAATGGATGGGAGAAGAAGAGAAAGACAATTGTCTTTTTGCTTGTTCTTAATCAAGAGAAGGAGGAAGAAAGCTACTTGATATTTTCTTGTTTCCTTCGCTTAACCATATTCTTACTTTATCTAAAATTTCCATCCCCTTTTCAACAATAATCCATAATGGCCTAGTGGTCATTCCATAACTCCTAAAGGTTGCCATTTAATAAAAAGATTCAAGGTTCAATCCTTGACTTCACCTCTTTTCTTTTTATATCTTTTTGGTTCTATCTCCCTTTTTATTCTACAAAAACAAAGGATACTCACATATGTATAACTACTAGTTTTCGTGGGTGTTACACTTCTTTTCTTTATCTTGAATAGCATGAAATAAGCTAAGTATCATATGGAGATGAGTTTTAGCTTTGGCTTAACCTTAAGGATCTACCTTCACTTCACTATTACTTGATGCTTAAATAGTTGATATTATTGAAATAGTCATGATTCATCTTATTTTGTTTAGTACTTGGTTTCCATGGTGATTTCTCAAACTTCATTTTGGTTACTGGATGAGGCTCAAATTATGTAAGCTCATTTAGAAAAATCAAAATATCCCAACATTTGTGCTAAAAGTACATTTGTGAATAAGTTTTGCACAATGCAAACACTTATGAAAAAAATGCAAAAAAAAAGAAGTGAATAAGGGATATAAAAAATAGTTGTCGTGAGTGGAATCTAGCAAGTCACCCCTTTGAGACTGAGTTAGGTTACTAGGGAAATGACTGCTTAGCTTCTCTTGAGATTGAGCACGCCTTTGAGACCTTGAGTTGATTGAGAAATATGAACCAATGTGTGACAAGTAAGTGCCTAACACTGGTTACGTGCCTATCACTGGAAATTTTAGGAACTCAAATTTGATGACGACTTGACTAGGACATAGATTGAAACTTGAAGTGTTTTGAGTTACTTTTTACACTGTGCACAAGATACTTATGCTTGAACCATACTTGACTTGTTTTCATGATTATGCTTGTTAATGAAACTTTTTGATAGAGTTAGAAAAGTACATTAGGGTTTATGAATGTGTTGTAGAACATATGAATTTAGATTGCATCATTTTGCTTGAGGACAAGCAAAGGTTTAAGTCTGGGGGTGTGATGTGCGTAGATTATATACCTTTGTTTAGCATGTTTTGACGCACATTCACATACTTTGCACATGCTTTGTCTACATATTTTCATACTTCCAGCTTTTCTTTTAGCATATTTACTCTTTTTGTTCGGAGATATACTTTTGTGCATTTTCTATACACAGGAGTCAAATTTAGTGAAGGATTCATATTCAAGGCCAAATCTGCAAGCGAAGCAAAGGAGGAAGGCACCATTCCTGAACCTCACACGACCCTACCATGGGGGGTTGCCCAGGCCGTGTGGGGATCCTTGGCCATGTAGTCGCAGCAGAGGAGGAAGTGGCCACGACCGTGTGAACCTCACATGACCGTGTCAAGTTTTGAAGCCAACAAGAGCCAGGCCGTGTGCATCACACGACCATGCAGACCATCCAGAGTTGAAGCCTTACATGGCCGTGTAGATCGACATGGCCGTGTAAGGTTTCCAGAGGCCAAGAAGAAATTTTAGAGGCTAAGGCAGTGTAGGGCGTGTAGATCTACACGGTCCTGAAAAGGAAGCAGAAGCAGAGTGTGCCACGACCGTGTCTAACACATGACCGTGTGAGGTATGCAAAGAGGAGAGTGGAGCAGGCCATGTGAACCTCACACGGCCGTGTCTCAGGACCGTGTGGCGCCCAAACCCCTCTTTTATATAAAGCTTCCTTCATGATTTGAAAGGGGCTCTTCTCCCCTTTGGGAGAGAGCGAGATTTGGGCGATTTCTCACCTTCTTGGAGGGATTTCCGGCGATCTAAGGGCGGATCTTCATCGTTTCGACTCTGGAAGCAAGGATTGGATCCGAAGACCGGTCTTTATTGTAGATAAGCTTCTCTTCCCTTTATTTTCTTGGATTTGGGGATCAAGATGCTTGTAATATTCTTGTTTTCATATTTCTTTCTTTGTTCTATGGATTAGATCTCTATGTTCTAGGATGGAGGGAGTATTTGTAAGATGATTTGATGTAAAACTCTTATGGATTTGCCAATTTCCTATTTCTATGATTTTGTCATGTTTGTATTACTTTGATCTTGAGTGGATTGTTGTGATTTGGACCTAATTCCCATACTTGATTGAATGTTTGAATATCTTGTGGATCTTGTAGAGATTGTTTCTCATTCAATTTTTCGAGGGACGTTCGTGACAGGAACAAGCCCATGTAAGGATGTTTGAGGGATGATCTTGAGGGTGAAATAGGGAATTCAAGGAGGTAGGATAGATTGTGTGCATTAATCTTTTATATCTTGATGCGGTTGAGAAGTAATGAATTCTTATGTTGATTATCCGAGGGACTCACGTGACAGGCAAGCCCATGTAAGGACAGTATAGATTCATTTCTAATTGATCACATTTAGGTATAGATTTCAATCCTAGGCTGATTGTCTATGGCAAGAGAGAACCGACAACCTTCTATAAATGATGGACAATTGATAATTAAGATTTGGTAGATCATTTACATTGAAGAACCTTACAAAGAAACCAAAACTCCTAGAACATCCCTTTTATTAAAGCCCATATTCTTGTTTGTTATTCTTTCATTTCTATGTTTTACTTTGCATAGTTGCAATTAGGTTTTGAAATTGATTATTTGTTTAGCTAATTCACGTTGAGACATCTTTAGTGCTTATTTCAATCCCTGTAGATACGATATCTTTTATTATTACTTACGACATTTTCGTACACTTGCGGAATATACACTTTTATGCATGTCTTGACGCACATCTACTTGTATTTCATTAGCATAATCTATGTTTATTGCACCCTATTTCATTGTAATGTCATACTTCCATTATATTTTGTTCGGAGATTTGCTATTTGCTTGTTTTGATTGATAGGACGCTATTTGGAGCGAAAATGGAGTAAAAATGCACACGGGAGCAACTCCGGAAGAAATCCAGCCTGTGTCGTGTATGCCACACGGCCGTGTGGCCATTGGTATGTTTTGTCCATGCCAAATGGCACGGCCGTGCTAGTACCAGATGTGAAGAAGGCCACGGTCGAGTGACTCACATGGCCGTACCAAGCTCCCCATGGCCAGGCAGCACACAGTCGTGCCAAATGGCACAGCCGTGCCATGTTTCCAGAGGAGAGGAAGGCCACGGCCGTGTGACCCACACGGCCATGTGACTCAACCTGGGAGGGAGCCGTGTGAGGCCGTGTGGATTCCACACGGCCGTGTGACGAAGAACACGGGCCATGCCATGCCAAAAACATAGTTGTGCTGAATTCTGGCAGACTGCAGACCGTTCGTAAAACGGCCATAACTTTGGACTCCGTTGGAGTTTCGGGCTGTTATTTATACCAAAACATAGCTGACTTCAAGATATACAACTTTTCTTCAGGTCCAACAGAGAGAGACTTGTCTGCCCGTGCTAAATGGCACGACCGTTCCTCCCAACCGCGGGTTCAACTGGACCTCCGCCCAAACTACAGACCAAACTTTGAACCGCCATAAATTTCGAGCAGGTTTGACCCAGGGCTCAATCCAAGTATCAGATTAAAGATAATTTCAAGAGATACAACTTTGGTTCAGGGTAAATCATGAGAAAACCTGGTTTAATGGGTGAAAAACCCGGTTTACCGGACCCCTGTTTTCCTGGTTTTCCTGGGCAGTTTAGAGGAGGTATAAAAGGGTCAAGATCCTCATTCTTTGACTCATCTTGGGGTTTGGGACTTCGTCCCTATCTTTGGGGAAAGGTTTCTCCCCTTAGGGGGAAGTCCTAGAGCTCCATCTACCTCATCCCTTGGCGATCCATCCATCTTCGGAGCAAGGAGGCATCCCCAAGACATCAGAATCATTGGCAAGCATTTCTTCTTCCCCTTCTTCTCAATTCTAGGGTTGTAAGTATGCTGTTCTTTATATTTTGGGGTTGTTCTTCCTTAACAATGGAGTAGATCTCTAGATGTAGGATATAAGAAGTATTTGTGATGTGATGGTGATGTAAAATTATGTAGATTTGCCATGTTTTCTATTCAATGATTTGTTGATGCCTTGTTCAAGTTTGATGTAATGTGTGTGTGAATCTTATTTATATCTTTTGCATGCTTTATCAAATGGTTGTATAGAATTGTTAATCCCGTAGGGGGAATAGCCTCATTCGATTATCCGAGGGACGTTCGTGACAGGAACAAGCCCGTGTAAGGACGATTGAGGGTATCACCTTGAAAGGAGAAGTAAATCTCCACAAGGAAGTAGGGGATCGGGTATAATCACTATTTTTGTTTCTATGTTACTATGTGTTAGTGTGTTTCTATGTTGATTATCCGAGGGACGCACGTGACAGGCAAGCCCGTGTAAGGACATCATAGGAATCATTCCCATTTAGTAGCATAGGACATGGAGTAGGAGATCATGCCGGCTTATCCACTGTAGGAGAGAGTCGGTAATGAATCTAACTTCCTACAAGAGCATGAACATAGAGGATAGGAACTAAGCAATCTATGTAACATCACCTAGCATTACAAAGAAACTGAAATCCTAGAATCTATCATTATCCATTCACTACACTCATTCTCTCTCTCTTTTCTCTTCTCTTTCTCTTTAGAGTTTGTTAACAACTTTAGATTGTCTAGATAATTCACCGTGCAAAGTTAACTAGTACTTAATCAACATTCCCTGTGGATACAATATCTTTCATTATTACTTATGACATTTTCGTACACTTGCAGAATGTCAACAAGTTTTTGGCGCCATTACCGGGGACTGTTTTCGATTAACATTAGTTGATTAGCATATGAGTTACTCTAGATTTTTTTTTTCTTTTTGCATTTTCCTTCTTGTTTTTCATTATGTATTTTATTTCTTGTCTTTAATTCTGCATTTTTAGTTTTTCTTGTAATTTTTTTTAGATATCTTGAGCACTAACATGCCAAGCAGGGTTTCGAGAAAATTTTTCACACCCATGAACCCAAGAGTAAGATTTCCCATTGATGAAAATTATGAGTCAGATGATGATCAATTTGATTTTCTTTGTGGAGTATGTGGTAGCACATCTCATCCAGCTGCTATTTGTCACTTCTTCCAAAAATCTGCTAATACTTCGGAACTTCAGTGTTTGGTTCAATCTCAACATCAAGATACATATGAGCAAGTCCCTGATACTTATGGCAATGATTGGGAACATCATCAAATTCAGAACCTTCAACCCCAGGTAATTCCAGAGCAGAGTGAGCAGTTATTATTCCAGCAGTAGATCTCTAACCCGCCTAAACATTACAATCAATTTTGGATGGATCATCAAAATTTAGATTACAACTGCTTGCAAAATGTTGAGTGTCCTTCCCAAGTAAATCAGAGTTCGTCAGAGTGTCAGGATGACTCATCATCAGATAGACCACATTATTCACTACCAGATGAGCTGATTGACTTGAAGGACTCTTGAAACCCACATGTTCTTGCTCCAAGTCAGATGAAGACCACAACACAAGATTCTGAAGAGCTAATGGTACATCGGGGTATCCTAGCTTTATGACTATTACTACAAATTTCTAATAAAGATGTTGATCCTTCTATTGATGATATTAATGTTAGTGGGATCTTCACTACTTATGATGATGATTTGGTGGATAAAAGTGTAGGGACATGTACTATGATGGAAATGTCCCAAGAATCACCTCCTTTGATCACACAACCAATTGCACTATGGAAGTTGAAAGAATGAAATTGGTTGATGATAAATGTGTAGGGACTTGTTCAACGGAAGCAAAGCCCCAAGAATCACTACTTTCAGAAGCACCACCACTTGAGTCAGAGCTAGAGCCACTACATAATTCTGAAGGAGTCACATCCACTTGTTTAGAACTTTCAGGTACATCTCAACAATGCAAGGTTTGTATTTCTAGTGATCTTTTAGAAAATTTCATAGAGGTACCTATAATAGATTTTATTGGATGTGATTCAATTTTTGATAAATACTTAGTTCATACTAATATGGTTCTAGTTATTTCTTTTATTACATGCTTGTGGGGGGTCAGCCTTTCTTTTGGGTGTGCAGGTTTTCGAGAGGCCAATAATTAGATGCTCACACTAAACCGTCTCCGACCGCCGGAAAGGACTTTTAAGGAGACGAAGATGAAGAGAGCGGTGATACACTACATTGTTCTTATAATGACAACTCTCTTCATAATAAATTAGGCTATTGGAAGAAAAGTCCAGAAGTTTCTCACTTCGGCAAGATCACGATTTCGATGAGCCTACTAAGGGGTCGAGCTAATGACCTTAAACAAGCGCTTCTTGGGAGGCAACCCAAGTTCATTTTTCTTATTTTTTTTCATTCATGTCTTTAGTTCTTTCTTATTTCATTTCTTTCTTTATAATAAAGATGTATCCTCTACTTAATTTTTGTTGTCAATCTTCTTTATAGGACTCAAAGATTAGGAGGAGTGCAACTACATGATGGAGAAGTTAATGACATAGGCATTTGGCATGTATCATTTGGTAACTTCTCTTACTTTTAATCTCTTCCACATTGTTTTTAGTTTTCATTGGGACAATAAAAGTTTAAGTCTGGAGGGATGCGTTAGATGTATTTGGTTTAGTTTAATTTTTGTATAATAAATTTTTTATTTTTGCTAGTTGCATCATTCACTACATCATGATTGTTTGTTCCTTATTGCAAAATACTAGCACATTTATTCTAGGTTTCATGTGGTTTATGGGTTACTTATGGTGCTAGTATGTTTAGTAATCTTTCTTTTTCTATCTATGATAGCATGAAGTGAGCAATGTCTTTACTATAAGAGTTTAAGTATTGGCCTTGTTTTAGGACCTTTATACACTTTGCCTAGTTTTGATGGTTGATAACTCTAAAATAGTCATGATTCATAGAATTGGACTAGTACTTGTGCTTCTATGGTGACCTCTCAACTATATTTTGGTTACTGGATAAACTCAGATCATGTAAACTCATTTGGAAAAACCAATCCAAAAAAAATGAAAGTTTATTCAAGTTTGATACTTTGCAAACATTAAAAAAAAAGAGAAAAAAATAAGTGATAAAAAATAGTTATCGTGAGTGGAAACTAGTAATTTACTCCTTTGAGACCGAATTAGGTTACTGGAGAAATAAATGCTATGTTTCTCTTGATACTAAGTATTCCTTTGAGACCTTGTGTAGACGATGCATAGCATTTTTGTGGGGAATGAACCTTGTGTGTGGCAGGTAAGTGCCTATCATCAGAAGCATAAGGAACACAATTTTATGACGACTTGACTAGACTTAGGGATTGAAACTTGATAAATGTAGGCCACTTTCGCACTGAGCACGGAGGACTACTATTTAGGTCATACTCAAATTACTTTTATATCTTGCTCACCAATGAAATCATTTGATATGATTAGATTGACTTGCTAGAGATTATGATGCACTATTTAATCACATGAATCTAGATTATGGGTTTTGCTTGAGGACAAACAAAGGTTTAAGTTTGGAGGTGTGATGTACGTAGATTATATACACTTTTATGCATGTCTTGACGCACATCTACTTGTATTTTATTAGCATAATCTATATTTATTTCACCCTATTTCATTATAATGTCATATTTCCATTATATTTTGTTCGGAGATTTGCTATTTGCTTGTTTTGATTAATAGGACGCTATTTGGAGCGAAAATGGAGAAAAATGCACACGGGAGCAACTCCGAAAGAAATCCAGCCTAGGTCGTGTATACCACACAGCCGTGTGGCCATTGGTATATTTTGGTCGTGCCAAATGGCACGGCCGTGTGACCCACATGGCCATGTGACTCAACCCAAGAGGGAGCCGTGTGAAGCCATGTGGATTCCACACGACCGTGTGACAAAGAACACAGGTCGTGCCACGCCAAAAATAGAGTTGTCCTGAATTATGGTAGATTGCAGACCGTTCGTAAAACAACCATAACTTTGTGTTCCGTTGGAGTTTTGGGCTGTTCTTTATACCAAAACGTAGCTGACTTCAAGATATACAACGTTTCTTCAGGTCCAACAGAGAGAGAGACTTGTCTTCCCATGCTAAATGGCACGGCCGTGCCTCCCAACAGCGGGTTCAACTGGACCTCCGCCCAGACTGCAGACCAAACTTTGAACCACCATAACTTTCGGGTCAGTTTGAGCCAAGGCTCGATCCAAGTATCAGATTGAAGATAATTTCAAGAGATACAACGTTGGATCAGGGTGAATCATGAGAAAACCTGGTTTAATGGGTGAAAAACCCAGTTTACCGGACCCCTATTTTCCTGGTTTTCCAGGGCAGTTTGGAGGAGGTATAAAAGGGTCAAGATCCTCATTCTTTGACTCATCTTGGGGTTTGGGACTTCGTCCCTCTCCTTGGGGAAAGGTTTATCCCCTTAGGGGGAAGCCCTAGAGCTCCATCTACCTCATCCCTTGGCGATCTATCCATCTCCGGAGCAAGGAGGCATCCCCAAGACATCGGAATCATTGGCAAGCATCTCTTCTTCCCCTTCTTCTCAATTCTAGGGTTATAAGTATGCTTTTATTTATGTTTTTGGGCTGTTCTTCCTTAGTAATGGAGTAGATCTCTAGATCTAGGATATAGGAAGTATTTTTGATGTGATGGTGATGTAAAACTATGTAGATTTGCCATGTTTTCTATTCAATGACTTGTTGATGCCTTGTCCATGTTTGATGTAATGTGTGTGTGAATTTTTTTTATTTCTTTTGCATGATTTATCAAATGGTTGTATAGAATTGTTAATCCCGTAGGGGGAATACCCTCATTCGATTATCCGAATGACGTTCGTGACAGTAACAAGCCCGTGTAAGGACGATTGAGGGTATCACCTTGAAAGGAGAAGCAAATCTCCACAAGGAAGTAGGGGATCGGGCATAATCACTATTTTTGTTTCTATGCTACTGTGTGTTAGTGTGTTTCTATGTTGATTATCTGAGGGACGCATGTGACAGGCAAGCCCGTGTAAGGATATCATTGGAATCATTCTCATTTATTAGCATAGGACATGGAGTAGGAGATCATGCTGGCTTATCCACTGCAGGGGAGAGTCGGTAATGAATATAACTTCCTACAAGAGCATGAACATAGAGGATAAGAACTAAGCAATCTATGTAACATCACCTAGCATTACAAAAAAAAATCAAAATCCTAGAATCTATCATTCTCCATTCACTACGCTCATTCTCTCTCTCTTTTCTCTTCTCTTTTTCTTTAGAGTTTGTTAACAACTTTAGATTGTCTAATTAATTCGCCGTGCAAAGTTAACTAGTGCTTAATCAACAGTCCCTGTGGATACGATTTCTTTTATTATTACTTACAACATTTCCGTACACTTGCGGAACGTCAACAAACAACAATCTTCTCATGGCTATCAATTTTCTAAAATTGAGAAGATGCTTTAGGAAATTATCTCCAATCAAAATGAAATGAAGCAAGATATTTTGAAGCTAACTCAAAGAATGGATAATTCTGAAAAGCATCAAAAAATTCAAGATAGCCAAATTGCCCAGCTAGCTTCATCATCTTCAAGAGCACCAGGACAATTTCTTGGAAAACCTGATGTTAATCCAATAGAGCATTGCAATTGAATTGAGCTTAGGAGTGGACGAACCTTGGGGGATCCTCAAGTGACTGCTCCAAAAGGGATGAAAATTGAAGAAGAGCTCTCTCCTCCTGCACTTGAACCATTTCAAATTCAAGAAGAGGAGGGGAGTACCAATAAGGTTGAAGAGACTATTCCACTTAACCCACAGAATCAAGTAGTCCCTTTTCCTCAGATATTAGTGATGCTAAAAAAAGATGAAGAATTTGGCAAATTTTTAGAAAAAGTTAAAGAAATTTGTGTCAAAGTTTCTTTAATTGATGTGATTAATTCTACAAATGCCAAAGTTTGCCAAATTTTTGAAAGACATCATGTCAAATAAGAGAAGAAGGGGAGACATTGAAACCATTGTACTTATTGAGGAATGCAGCGCTTTATTTGAGAAGAACGTTTCCCCAAAACTTAAAGATCCAGGAAGCTTTTACATCCCTTGCAATATAGGATCTGAGTTCATAGAAAAAGCTTTTTGTGATTTGGGGGCAAGTGTTAGCCTCATTCCATATTCAATCTATAATAAATTAGATCTCAAAAACTTGAAACTTACTACCATGTCACTACAATTAGCTAATCACTCTTGCAGATATCCTATGGGTATAATTGAAGACGTGCCGGTAGAGGTTGGCGGGATTATAATTCCCACAGATTTTGTAGTATTGGACATGGTAGAGGACCCAAAGATTCTGATGATATTGGGAAGACCTTTCCTTGTAACAGCTGGAGCAATAATTGATGTTAAAAATCATAAACTTTCATTGGTAATCGGTAAGGAAAGGTTGGAGTATGATTTGTCTAACTCTTCTAACAATGTCTCTTCTTTTCTATTAAGTGTTTGCAGCGGGACGGACGCTTATCAACTTGAGGATTGAAATTTTCATCCTCATGGGAGGCCACCAGATGAGGAACATGATCCGACAAGCAATATTGGGAGAAGGCCTCCCAATACAAATGAAAAATACATCTGCCCTCCTAGGGCAAGGAAAAGAGAAAAGAACTAAGGAGATTGGTCGAGCTAAAGATCTTAAATAAGTTCTTTTGGGGAGGCAACCCAAGGGGTTCTTTATTTTTTTTTAGCTTAAGTTTTTTTTAAGCACTTTTAAATTTGTTGTTACTTTTATTTTTAGGTTTTTTTTTTTTTTGCTTTCATGAGTTGGTCATGACTACTTCATGGGCATGGAAGCATTGGAGAAGTCGGGAAGGAGTAAAACCATCCTTATGGAGTAAAACAGAGATCGACCGTGTACCAGACATGACCATGTAAAGCTTACAGAGAAGAATAGGCACATGGTGGTGTGACTTGCATGGGCCGTGTGAACCTACTCGAGAAGAAGAACCGCTTGGCCATGTACCACTCACGACTGTGTGATGATTCCAGAAGAGAAGATGTGCTTGGCCGTGTACCACACACAGCCGTGAGATTGATCCAGAGAAGAAATTTGCACTGCCCGTGCCATCCAACACGGCCATGCAAAGTTATCCGAGAAGAGGAAGAATGAGGTCGTGCCGCAGACACGATCGTGTGAACAAGACCGTGAAGAAGATTTGCGTGGCCATGCAAATTGGCACGACCGTGTGGACTAACCCGAGAAGGAGAAGGTCGGGGCCGTGTAGATCTACACAACCCGTGTGGAGTGATTTGCCTTGACCGTGTATAGGAGACACGACTATACCTAGGCTGTGTCAGCCATACACCCCCATTCCTTCAAGTCACTCCTCTCTCTCCCAAACTCTTCTCTTCTTCAAGCTTTCCTCTAATCTTCTGAGATCTAGATCTTAAACTCATTCCTCTCCACAAAACTTATCAAGATCTAGATCTAAACAACACTTCTCTCCTTTCCTATCCCCAAGATCTACAACTCCTAGTCCCAAAGATCTTGTTTTTCAAGATCTACTCTCACAAGAACTTACTTCTCCAACAAAATAGCACATTTCCTTACCTAAGCTTGACAACATGTCCAATATTTTGAAGAAACTTCGCAAAGGAAATGGAGGATCAAACGAAGGAAAAAAGCCAACCAAGGAAGAAGGAAAGCAACCAACCAAGGGCAAAGGAAAGAGGATTACACGCGACGAAGGTAACGACAGTGAATTCAATATTGTGTTTAGAAATGAAATCATAAATCTAGATTTGAAATTCTTGTCAATAGAAAGATTGTGTGTACACGATATATGGACCCAACTATTTTGGATATGCTAGGAATTAGAGATGATGTAGATTGGATGATTGGGTCTCTTGATTGGAATGATATTATGTACACACATCCACCTACGTATCCTTGAATTATACTGGAGTTTTTGAGTTCACTAGATGTTCACTTTCCTAATGAAGATGATTTTGTTGGCAAGATTACTTTTAGACTAATGAATCAAGAGTTTTAGTGGGCATTTAGTGATTTCAATAATTATTTTGGATTATCTACCGATAACTCTCGCAGGTTTGACTCAAGATTTAATTGGAATCATTTTTGGAATTTGATTACTGGATTAGATCAACCTTATGAGCCCTCTAGAGCTAAAACTTCTCATTTGCAAACCTCAATTTTAGATACTTGCATCGTGTTATAAGTAAAACTATTTTTGGTAGAGGGGAAAGTGATAGAGTTATAAAGAAAGTAGAACTTTATGCTTTATGGGCTATGTTACATAAGGTTGACTTCGATTTTGGTTTCCATTTTTTGCAAACCTTGGTGAGAGCTGGGAGGGCATCTTCGGGATCAATTGTTTTTGGTGGTTCAAGTTGACCTCCACCTCCACCACCACCACCTATCGATCTCATTGAGACGATGAAAAGTTTAAGTCTGGGGGGTGGTTTGCAACCTAAAATTTTTTGCATTTTTAGTTTTTAGTTTTGCATTTGTTTTGTTTTGTTTGGATTATTTTTTATAGTCATTTGACTATCTTTTGAAAAGTTTTGTGGCGTCCCTATTGAAGAAACATCAATCCTCACTTTTATGCTTACTTATCCAAAAGTAAAATTGTTAGCACATTTGTATCTTGATTCATGATATTGTAAATAATGCTAGTATGTTTAGTGTACCTCCTTTCTCTATCTTGAGTAGAATGATGTGAGCTAAGTATCATTTGGAAATAAGTTTGAGTTTTGGCTTAACCTTAAGGATCTTACCTTCACTTCACTTTACTTGAACTTGAATAGTTGATATCATTGAAATAGTCATGATTTATCCTATTTGTTTAGTACTTGGTTTCCATGGTGATTTCTCAAACTTCATTTTGGTTACTGGATGAGGCTTGAATCTTGTATGCTCATTCGAAAAAAATTAAAATATCCCAACTTTTGTGCCTATGAATTTATGTGTTTAAGTGTTGCACAATGCAATCACTTAATGTATGAAAAGAAAGGGTGAAAGTGAATGAAGAAAAAAGTGAAATAAAAAAAAGTATCGAAAAAGGATATAAAAAATAGTTGCCATGAGTGGAAACTAGCAAGTCATCCCTTTGAGACCGAGTTAGGTTACTAGGGAAATGACTGCTATGGTTCTCTTGATATCGAGCACACCTTTGAGACCTTGGATTGATTGAGAAATATGAATCAAGTGTGTGGCAGGTAAGTGTCTATCACCGGAAATATTAGGAACTCAATTGGATGACGACTTGACTAGGACATAGATTGAAAATTTAAAAAGTTTGGGGCATTTTACACTGTGCACAAGATACTTATGCTTAAGCCATACTTGAGTTATTTCCATGATCATGCTTATTAATGAAACTTTCTGAAAGAGTTAGGAAAGTGCACTAAGGATTAGGATGCATTATTGAATAGATGAATCTTGATTGCGGTATTTTGCTTGAGGATAAGCAAAAGTTTAAGTCTAGGGGTGTGATGTACGTAGATTTTATACACTTGTTTAGCATGTTTTAACGCACATTCTTATATTTTATACATGCTTTATCTATGTACTTTCATGCTCCTTACTTTAATTTTGGCATAAATACTCTTCTTTGTTCGAAGATATGCTCTTGTCTGTTTTCTATTTTCAGGAGTCGAATTTGATGTTCGTGGCTGATTTTATAACTAGACGAAGGAAAGATGACACTAGGTGCGACCGCCACACAGCCACACTAAGGGGAGTGACCTTGGTCGTGTGAGGGTGAGAGGGTCGTGTAGCTTTAGTAGCAAAGGAGAAGGACATGGCCGTGTGAGAGCCACACGGATGTGTCACTTTTGAAGCCAGTCAGAACACGACCGTGTATTGTTACACAGTCGTGTAGCCTTTCCAGAGACAGAGATTGCCCTGGCCGTGTATTCTTACATGGTCGTGCAGCCTTACCAGAGCCAAAAAATGACATGGTCGTGTGTACCACACGGCCGTGTGACACTTCCAGAGACAAAGGCTGGCCAGGCCGTGTGAATCTGCACGGCTGTGCATGCCAGCCAGGGATGAAGCTTTGCACGACTATGTGAGGATCACATGGCCATGTGACCTTAGCCGAGAAGGGGACTGGCAGGGCCATATGAGATTCACACGGTCATGCCCTGGGCCATGTGGCGCCTAAATGCCCTCTTCTATATATATGGCTTCCACCTCTTTGAAAGGGGGAGGCTGTCCCTTTGGGGAGATCTGTTCTTGGGCGAGTTCCAGCGATTCCAAAGGCGATTTCTATCCAAGATTCAACTCCAAGAGCGGAGGATTGGTTCCGAAGATCACTCATCGTATCGAGATAAGATTTCCTTTCTATTTTCTTGATTTGGATTGGAATGTCTTGGATCTTCTTATCTTCGATCCTTTTCTCTTTCTCTATGGAGTAGATTTCTTGATTCTAGGAAGAAGGGAGTATTTATGATGTAAATTGATGTAAGATTCATGGATTTGCCATCTTCTTGATTCAAAGATATTATTATGTTTTATATCAATCAATCTTGTATGGATTGTTGTGTCTTGTGCCTAATTACCATTCTTGATTGGTGGTTTGTATCTCTTGTGGAATCTTGATGAGGAATTCGCTAAATCGTATGACCGAGGGGTGTCGTGATAGGGCTGCCCCGCTAACAAACATTTAGGGGATCACCTTGAGGGTTGAAGCAAGAACCTATAAAGAAGTAGAACAAATTGATATGCTAAATTCTATATCTTAATGTGAATTGATTAGTGATGCATTTCTATGTCATATGACTGAGGGGCGTCGTGACAGGGTTGCCCCGCTAACGGACTTCATAGGGATTATAACTCTTTGATTGCTTAAGATTTAGATGTGAGTCCTTGACCGGTGTTTTCTGCAAGAGATAACTGGTGACTTCTTATGTATACATTACAATTGAGGACAGGCATTAGTAGATTATATTACATTGATGAATATCATAAAGAAACCAAAATTCCTAGAACCTTTACAAAACTGAGTTTCTGCATTTAACCTTTACTTCTAATCTTTAGTTGTATCTTAGGACAGATGATCTTTTAATCGTTTGTTTAGCTAATTCACTTTTGAGACATCTTTAGTGATTATAACTAGTCCCTGTGGATTCAATATTCTTTTATTACTGACGACGTGACTGTACACTTACGGTGTGTAATAGACTGTCATCTACTATTCCCTCTTCGGGGAACGCGCCCTCACCTACTCCTCTCAGGACAGTTACCTTTTACCATATCGGTCCTCCACACTGACTGGACTTTTGCTCAGCGACCGAGACTTCAGGTCTTCATGTTGGATGTCTGCTCCACGACCCATCTAGACTTTCACCTAGTCAACGACCACTAGGATTTTCACCTAAAGTCCATGACTCTAGGATTTCGCCCAAAGTACATGAACTGTCAATACTTTCCAGAACCTAGGGTTACCTCCCCTATGAGTTTCCACTACCTAGAATTCGTTTGGTTTTCCTCCACACTTGGTTCAATACTTGTTAGATCATAGGACAACTTAACTTTGAACCCTTTGCTATTATCAAAACACAGGTTCAATCGTCTATTGCTTCCTGCACCAACACTATGAGACCCTAGAAGAGTTGAGCTGGCAACTATTAGAATACCCCATTGAAATGTATGAGAAGGAGGACAACTCTGATGAAATCATGATGCTTGAGCAATGCCCATCAATACCCAAGATTGTGTCACCTCAAGTTGAGCTCAAACTCCTACCATTAAGTCTTAGATATGAGTTTCTTGGACCAAATTCTGCTTCCCTAGTGATAATTAATGCCAATCTAAATGAAATAGAAACTCAAAAATTGGTCAGGGTGTTGAAGATGTACAGAAGGGTAATAAGATATATAATTGATGATATCAAGGGGATTAGTCCTTCTCTATGCATGTACACGATTTTATTAGAAGATGATCAAAAGAGTTCAGTTGAACATCAAAGAAGACTGAATCCCAATATAAAGGAAGTTGTCAGAAATGAAGTGCTTAAGCTGCTTGATGAGGGAATCATTTATCCCATTTTTGATAGTCAATGGGTAAGCCCAATACATGTAGTTCCTAAGGAAGGAAGGATGGCAATAGTGAAAAATGATAATAACAAGTTAATCCCTAAGAGAACAGTCACGGGATGGTGTATATGTATCGATTATCAAAAATTGAACAAAGAAATAAGAAAAGACCACTTTTCGCTTCCCTTCATTGATCAAATGCTTGAGAGACTTGCCAATCACAAGTACTTTTGCTATTTGATGGATATTCAGGATTCTTTCAAATCCCTATTCACCCAAATGATTAGGAAAAAACTACATTCACTTGTCCATATGATACATTTGCTTATAGACGAATGTCATTTGGATTATGTAATGCCCCTGTTACCTTTCAGAGATGTATGATGGTGATATTTTCTATCAAATATTTTATGATTTGATAGAAAATATTATGAAAGTATTCATGAATAATTTTTCAATTTATGGCACCGACTTTGGCTCTTGTTTATTAAACTTTTCTAAGGTCTTACAGAAATGTGAAGAAATGAATCTATTGTTGAACTGGAAAAAGCGTCATTTTATGGTTAAGGAAGGAATTGTTCTGGGTCATATGGTATTAGAAAGGGGAATTGAGATGGGCAAAGTAAAGTTAGAAGCCATCAAAAAATTATCCCCCCCCCTCCCAGTTAATGTAAAAGGGATCAAGAGTTTTTTTTAGGACATGATGGATTCTATCATCGATTTATAAAAGATTTCTCAAAAATCACTAAGCCCTTGACTAATTTATTATTAAAGGATGTTGAGTTCTACTTTGATCAAAAGTCCTTTGAGGTATTTGAAAAAAATTAAGAAAGCATTAATATCAACTCCCATAATTCAATCTCTAGATTGGAACCTTCCCTTCGAAATAATGTGTGATGCAAGTGATTTTACCGTTGGGGCAGTCCTGGGACAGTGGAAAGATCAGAAGTTACATACTATTCACTACGCAAGAAAGACTTTAGATGATGCTTAGATAAACTATTCAACTATTGAAAAGGAGTTATTAGCAGTAGTCTTTGCATTTGATAAATTCAGATCATATTTAGTAGGTGCAAAGGTAATAGTGTATACTAATGATGTAGCTATCCGATACTTGTTGAATAAAAAGGATACTAAACCATGCTTAATCAGATGGATTGTGCTTCTCCAAGAATTTGATTTGGAAATTCATGATAAGAAAGGGATAGAAAACATGGTGGAAGATCACTTATCCATCAATGATTATTTCCCAAATGAACAACTCCTAGCCATTTCTAATGCTAAGATACCTTGGTATGCAAATATAGTAAATTACCTTGTTAGTGGAATCCTTCCCCCAAACATTACACCACAACAAAAGAAGAAATTCTTTACTGATGTTAAGTATTATATATGGGATGAACCACTATTATACAAGCAATGCAACGATATGATTTTTCGAAAATGCATACCTAAGGAAGAAATTAAAGATGTCCTTAATCATTATCATTCATCATCATATAGAGGATACTCAGGTATTTCTAAAATAACAACTAAAATTTTATAAGTAGGGTTTTATTGACCAACCCTATTCAAGAATGTAAAGGAGTATGTTCAATCATGTGATAGATGCCAAAGAACTAGGAAGATCACAAAATAGCATGAAATGTTGCTAAATTACATGCTCGAAATTGAGCTATTTGATGTTTGGGGGATCAATTTTAAGGGACCATTTCCGTCATCTTGTGGAAATAACTATATATTAGTAGTAGTCAATTATGTATCAAAATGGGTAGAAGTGGTGGCTTCGCCTAAATGTGATTCAAAAATAGTCATCAAGATGTTCAAGAAAGTTAACTTCCCTAGATTTGGAGTTTCCATAATTATCATTAGCAATGGGGACTCTCATTTTATAGAAAAATAGTTTGAAACATTGCTCAAGAAATACGGGGTAAGTCATAAAAATTGCAACTCCTTACCACCCGCAAACTAGTGAGCAAGCAAAAATTTCAAATAGAGAAATCAAGACTATATTGGAAAAGACAGTATCCACTTTAAGGAAGGATTGATTCCTCAAGTTGGATGATGCCTTATGGGCATATCACATTGCTTATAAAACCCCAATTGGAATGATACCCTTTAGACTAGTTTACGAGAAATATTGTCATCTCCCGGTTGAGCTTGAGCATAAAGCATATTGGGTAATTAAAAAGATCAATTTTGATTTGAAAGAGACAGGAGATAAAAGAAAGCTTCAGCTTAATGAACTTGATGAGCTTAAAATGGATGCTTATGAGCATGCTAAGTCCTACAAGGAAAGAACAAAAAGGTGGCATGATAGACACATGAAAGAGAGGGAATTTCAAGAGAGAGACTTAGTCTTACTATTTAATTCAAAATTGAAGTTGTTTCTAGGAAAATTGAAGTCAAGATGGTTTGGACCATTTAGAGTTCAAAAGGTTTATCCATATGGAGCTATAGATATTTGGAAGCAAGACACTAGAATCTTTAAAGTCAATGGGCAGAGGCTCAAAAGCTATTTCTTAGGAATGTCGGAGGAAGAAATTGAGGATTTGAATTTTACTGAACTACATCCTCCAAATTGAGTTGTGTCAAAGGTCAAGCTTAGGGTGCTCCTTGGGAGACACCCCAAGAGTTTTCTTTTCTTATTTCATTTTCTATTTTGTGGAGCCTAATACCTTCATCTTTCTTCTTTTTAGGTCATTATTCTCCATTGGCATCGACCATGTAAAAGGACACGACCTGAATAAGTTTCCATACTCTAAGGCATGGGCTTGAAGAGCAAAATAGAGCCATCTAGGCTTTGCCCATGCTATTCGGCACGGGTATGAAGCAATAAGAATAGTTGGCCGTGCCTTTTGGCATGACCACAAAATAAGAAGTAGAGCCATTTTGGCTCTTCCCATGTCAAAGGACATGGGTACATTGGAGATTTGGTAGTGCCTATTTGGCATAACCTGTGTCAATTGGCGCAGGCAATGCCAAAGTGCATAGCTAGGATATAAATCCCAACCGCAGTCGTGCCCTAGGGCACGACACCTCAAGTTTTCTTTCTTCTTTCAGTTTTCTTTTCCCCCTTTCTTCTCTAACTCACATTCTTCATCCCTCTTCTCCATTCTTCCTCAGCTTGGACTAAATATCTTCAAAATGATGTATCATCAATGCAATAAAGAACTTAGAGCTTCTTCTAGAAAGGGCAAGGAAGCGACTGTTACCAATGATGAACCTAATGCACATTTTAAAGGTAAATCAAATAACTTTGGTATTATTTTCATAAATACCCTTCAATACTTTTGTTTTAATGCTTTAATGAAGTGTTCTATTATCAATATAAGATATTTAGATTGCAAAACTTTAGAAACTCTTGGTTTTGACAAAGATGTGAATGAACTTTTCAATAACATAGGATGGAGTGAATGTTAGGGTCAAAAAGTAGCTAGAGAGGGGGGGGGTGGTGAATAGCTCGGCGCGATCTCATGCTTAGAGTTGCTTGATTCTTGTGTTGATGTGCAACAGAAAATACAAGAAAACACACAACAACTATAACTCTAGGGATTTACTTGGTATCCACCTCAAGAAAAGGTGACTAGTCCAAGGATCCCCACACTCACACACCCTCCACTATGAAAACACTCCTTCTTGGTAACTACCGAAGGCAGAGAAGCCTTACAAGTTCTCAATACAAGAAGAAAGAAGAGGGAAATGAATACAAGAAAATCTTACAAGATTTCTCAATATAAAACCCTAACCCTAGCTTCTCCTCCTTGTTTGGATCACCTATTGATCTTGGATATCCAGTAAAAACTTGCTCCAAGAAATCTTCAAGAACTGGCTTGAGAGCGTAAGGAGGAAGCCATGAGCACCTGTGGAGAAGAGATGGAAGAAGTGCCGAAGGAATCGCACGCCAACGGCTAAAACCTGCGCTAACGGTCGAATCCCAATCGATTGGATTACTCCCAATCGATTGGGGAGGCATTGGATCGATCAGTCGATCGATCCAGAGTGCCTCTGTGCTCTTGGGAAAATGCCTGGATCGATCGGTCGATCGATCTAGAGCTTATCGCGTGAAAATCGGACCTCCCAATCGATCAGCCGATCGATTGGAGGCTCCCAATCGATTGGCCGATCTATTGGGAGGCTTTCTGTGCGATCGGCGATTCTCCCCAATCGATCGCCCGATCGATTAGGGAAGCCTTTGTTAGTGAGAGCCCTAGAGTCAATCATATGATGATTGTTGTATGAACTCGATGTATCATATTCCTATATATATATATAAAGGCATTTCTTTATAGTTATTATACTTACTTGTATTGGTGCCAAATAACTAAGTATAATAGCGTCCTTGAGTAGAAGGTTCATATCTATATCAATCGATTGGTTGAATTGATAATGAGATGATATAGAGAACACTACTCTTAATCATTCTTAGTCAAGTATTAACATTTAGGGACAATGTTAATGCGATGAGACTAGCATGTAGGTCAACTCGATGACTTGATCTCACAAGTCATGGATATAGAGATATCAAGTTGACACATGGATATATGCATTGGAGAATATATACTGAATGACCCACCATGAGAAAGTATCATAGATCATTATATGAGTGTCATATACTTTCTCATGTGACTATTAGTATGACTATCAGTCCTTGGACCTGAAGTCACCATGGTTCCCTACATAAAGAGTTGCATACTTTGGCTTCGTCAAACGTCACCCGTAAATGGGTGGACTATAAAGGCGACTACTAGGTATGTAACAAATTATGCGGAGGGATGTGAATGATGTAGTTGGGATCTATCTCTCCTATATGGCGGGAGTGACATCATGATTCTTGATAGAGTGAGACCACTAAGTGCATGGTCATGCCCAAATGAGTCAATATGAGATATTGAGCTCATTTGATTAGAGTGAGTCTACTTGGAGTTCAAGATATAAATTGATTAGAGGATGACACGGTCTATGCCTCAATTGATTAATTTAGATGTCAAGTATAGAAGGACATTGTCACATATTGTGGGAGTCACAATTAGTAGTCACAAAGGTGATGTTGGATCTCAACATTCTTGTAACTTGGGTAGTAATCATGTGTTGCTAGATACCGCTAATTACTTATGTTTCTAAATGTGTTTAGGAGCATTCCTAACGTTACAAGAACCTATAGGGTCACACACAAAGGGAAATTAGATAGATGTTAGGTTCATATGATGGATCAAGAGGATTAGGTTCATATGATGAACCAAATTAGATTAATAGTAATCCAAATTAGGCTAATTGAGTTGGACTCAATTTGATTCATGTGTTGAATAAGTCTAATTTTGACTATGATTCATTGAGTCAATTTAATTCAATGAATAGAGACTCATTAAATTAAAATTGACTTGAATCAAAGGTTAGATTTGATCAACCTTGGGAGATAAAAAGGTCAAGTTTGACTTGACTTGAGAGAGAAGATGAAGGGTCAAGTTTGACTTGACCAAATGCCACCTCATTGTGACTTGGCATGGGGCCGGCCAATGATGATGTTCACATCATCAAGGCTACATCATTATATGCCACCTCATGAGAAAGACCAAGAGCCATGACTCTTGGTATTCCATGGAGGTATTAAACCTCCATTAAGTGGCCGGCCACTTTAGGTGTGTGAATGAATTGCATGGTGTGCTCATTCACTTCTTCTTCTCCCTCTCTAGTTTTTCTCTCCTTCTCATCCTCCATTGCCGAGACTTCTCAAGGGTGCTAGCAGACTCTAAGTTGTTCTCTCCACCTTTTGTCCGTGTGGATATGTGTAGAGGAGTGTTCACTTGACACTCTACGAGATCCGGCAACCTTTGGACGAGCGTGATAAGCGAAGGGCATCGCTATATGGGTAACGCTCTTTTCATGTAGATCTAAGGTAGATCTAGTGTAGACAAACAGGTACAAGATTATTTTATATATTTTCACACTGATCCGTGGCTAGCTTCGGGGTTTCCGCAATGCAAAAAACGATTTTTGCGGCTCGAATTGCTAACAGTGGTATCTGAGCCACTTGTGAAGCTTGTACATGTTTTGTTTTTGTTATTCTGAAAATGTTTTAGATCTGTAAGTTTCTGTAATTTTTCTATTTTTATGGATTTTCTGAGTATTTTTCTTGTAGAGGCGAAGCAACAAATGCTTGGACACTTGTAGGCTTCATCTACCAAGAAAACCTTCCGAAACGGCAAGGTCTCACCCAAAAAAAATTATTTTTGTTTGGGACAATGACTTAAGGCATTGTTAGATCAAGATGGGACACTCGTGATATTCATTTCATGAGAAGGGGTGCTGCCCCTAACCCCGCAAGGGACATTGCCCCTAACCCCATAAGTCACAATCCTTTGAAAAGTTCAAAGAATTCAAGAATGAAGTACAAAACCAGCTAGGCAAGAGTATTAAAATACTTCGATCAGATCGAGGTGGTGAATACATTAGCCATGAGTTTCGTGACTATCTAGCTGAGTGTGGGATTCTATCCCAACTCACTCCTCCTAGAACACCACAGTGGAATGGTGTATCCGAAAGGAGGAATCGTACCCTATTAGATATGGTACAATCTATGATGAGTCACACGGATCTTCCTATATCTTTTTGGAGATATGCTCTAGACACAGCAACCTTCACTCTTAACTGTGTTCCATCCAAAGCTGTGATAAAGACACCATATAGGATATGGACTAGGAGAGATGCCCAGATATCTTTTATGAGGATTTGGGTTGTGAGTTTACGTTCGATGTCAAGTCTCGGACAAACTGGGACCCAAATCCGATAAGTGCTATTTTATAGGATATCCCAAGGAAACGAAGGGATATTACTTCTACATTCCCAATCAACACAAAGTGTTTGTGGCTAAGACTGGGGTATTTCTAGAAAAGGACTTTATTTCTAGAAAAACTAGTGAGAGTACGTTCGATCTTGAAGAAATTCAAGATATGGACCATAGCACTGAAGCTTTGATGGAAGTTGAACTGGAACCACAAAATGTTGTGGATAATGAGATTGTTGTACAAGGAGTTGAGGAACAACACCCAGTTTAAGTAAACCTACCTCTTCGCAGGTCTGACAGGGTACGTCGTCAGCCTGAGAGATATTCATTTCTCTTGTCTGACCATGATGATGTTATGCTCATTGAGAATGAGCCTACCTCCTATCAGGAAGCTGTGATGAGACCAGATTCTAAGAAATGGCTAGAGGCCATGAGATCCGAGATGGAATCCATGTACACCAACCAAATATGTACTTTGGTTGATCCACCTGAAGGCGTCAAACCCATTGGGTGTAAGTGGGTCTTTAAGAGAAAGACTGACATGGAAGGACTTATTACCTATAAGGGTCGTTTGGTAGCTAAAGGTTTCAAGCAAATTCATGGTATTGATTATGATGAAACCTTTTCTCCAGTAGCGATGTTTAAGTCCATTCGAATCATGCTTACTATTACAGCATACCACGATTATGAGATCTGGAAGATGGATGTCAAAACCGCGTTTCTGAATGGAAACTTGATCGAGGATGTATACATGACACAACCTGAGGGTTTTGTAGATCCATTGCATACTGGTAGAGTATGCAAGCTGCATAAGTCCATTTATGAACTAAAGCAAGCTTCTCGAAGCTGGAATCTTTGATTCGATGATGCGATCAAACAGTTTGGTTTCATCAAAAATGAAGATGAACCCTGTGTCTACAAGAAGGTTGTTGGGAACATAGTTGTCTTCCTTGTATTGTATGTGGATGACATACTACTCATTGGAAATGACATCCCTTTGCTGCAGTCTGTAAAAACTTGGCTAGGGAATTGTTTCTCAATGAAGGACTTAGGTGAAGCAGCCTGTATTCTAGGCATAAAGATCTATAGAGATAGATCTAAGAGATTGCTTGGCCTAAGTCAAAGTATATATATTGACACGGTATTACTACGGTTTGCCATGCAGAATTCCATGAAAGGATTTCTGTCAATGTCACATGGTGTGTCTTTCGAAGACTCAAAGTCTCTCTTCTAGAGAGGAGAGAGACTTTATGGATAAGATCCCTTATGCTTCAGCCATAGGATCTATCATGCACGTCATGCTATGTACTCGTCCTGATATTTCGTATGCTTTGAGCATGACGAGCAAATACCAGTCAGATCCAGGTGAGCGTCACTGGATAGCGGTCAAGAATATTCTTAAGTACTTGAGAAGGACTAAAGAATATTTCTTGATATTTGGAGGCGATGGCGAGCTAGCTGTAAAGGGTTACAGTGATGCCAACTTCCAAACTGACCAGGATGATTATAGATCGCAGTCTAGGTTCATGTTTTGTTTGAATGGTGGTACTGTGAGCTGGAAGAGTTTGAAGCATGACACAGTTGCTGATTCTACAACAGAGGCCGAGTATATTGCTGCATCAGAGGCAGCAAAGGAGGCAGTTTGGATCCGCAAGTTCATTACTGAGCTTGGGGTGGTTCCTAACATAGCCGATCCTATAGAAATCTATTGTGACAACAATGGAGCAATTGCGCAGGCTAAGGAACCTCGCTCACACCAGCGGACCAAACACATACTACGGCGCTTCCATCTCATTCGAGAAATCATTGATAGAGGAGATGTGAACATTTGCAGAGTGCCCACAGAGGCTAACATAGCTGATCCCTTGACCAAGGATTTAGCACAGAGAAAGCATGATGGTCACACTAGGTCATTGGGCCTTAGAGCCTACATTGATTGGCACTAGTGCTAGTGGGAGATTGTTAGCGAGAGCCCTAGAGTCAATCATATGATGATTGTTGTATGGACTCGATGTATCATATTCCTATATATATATAAAGGCATTTCTTTATAGTTATTATACTTACTTGTATTGGTGCCAAATAACTAAGTATAATAGCCTCCTTGAGTAGAAGGTTCATATCTATATCAATCGATTAGTTGAATTGATAATGAGATGATATAGAGAACACTACTCTTAATCATTCCTAGTCAAATATTAACATTTAGGGACAATGTTAATGCGATGAGATTAACATGTAGGCTAACTCGATGACTTTATCTCACAAGTCATGGATATAGAGATATCAAGTTGACACATGGGTATGCATTGGACAATGTATACTGAATGACTCGCCATGAGAAAGTATCATGGATCGTTATATGAGTGTCATATACTTTCTCATGTGACTATTAGTATGACTATCAGTCCTTGGACCTGAAGTCACCATGGTTCCCTACATAAGGAGTTGCATACTTTGGCTTCATCAAACGTCACCCGTAAATGGGTGGACTATAAAGGCGACTACTGGGTATGTAACAAATTATGCGGAGGGATGTTGAGTGATGTAGAAGGGATCTATCCCTCCTATATGACGGGAGTGACATCATGATTCTTGATATAGTGTGACCACTAAGTGCATGGCCTTGCCCAAATGAGTCAATATGAGATATTAAGCTCATTTGATTAGAGTGAGTCTACTTGGAGTTCAAGACATAAATTGATTAGAGGATGATACGGTCTATGCCTCAATTGATCAATTTAGATGTCAAGGATAGAAGGACATTGTCACATATTGTGAGAGTCACAATTAGTAGTCACAAAGGTGATGTTGGATCTCAACATTCTTGTAACTTGGGTAGTAATGATGTGTTGCTAGATACCGCTCATTACTTATGTTTCTAAATGGGTTTAGGAACATTGCCAACGTTACAAGAACCTATAGGGTCACACACAAAGGGAAATTAGATGGAGATTAGGGTCATATGATGGACCAAGAGGATTAGGTTCATATGA
This sequence comes from Zingiber officinale, assembly GCF_018446385.1. Lineage (NCBI taxonomy): Eukaryota > Viridiplantae > Streptophyta > Magnoliopsida > Zingiberales > Zingiberaceae > Zingiber > Zingiber officinale. Next base: position 103,935,964 of record NC_055998.1, read on the forward strand.
TGAACCAAATTGGATTAAGAGTTATCCAAATTAGGCTAATTGAGTTGGACTCAATTTGATTCATGTGTTGAATAAGTTTAATTTTGACTATGATTCATTGAGTCAATTTAATTCAATGAATAGAGATTCATTAAATTAAAATTAACTTGAATTAAAGGTTAGATTTAATCAACCATGGGAGATAAAAAGGTCAAGTTTGACTTGACTTGAGAGGGAAGATGAAGTGTCAAGTTTTACTTAACCAAATGCCACCTCATTGTGACTTGGCATCGGAACGACCAATGATGATGTTCCACATCATCAAGGCTATATCATTATGTGCCACCTCATGAGGAAGACCAAGAGCCATAACTCTTGGTATTCCATGGAGGTATTAAACCTTCATTAAGTGGCCGACCACTTTAGGTGTGTGAATGAATTGCATGGTGTGCTCATTCACTTCTTCTTCTCCCTCTCTAGTTTTTCTCCCCTTCTCATCCTCTATTGTCGAGACTTCTCAAGGGTGCTAGCACACTCTAAGTTGCTCTCTCCACCTTTTGTCCGTGTGGATACGTGTAGAGGAGTGTTCACTTGACACTCTACGAGATCCGGCAACCTTTGGACGAGCCGGATAAGCGAAGGGCATCGCTACAAGGGTAACGCTCTTTTCATGTAGATCTAAGGTAGATCTAGTGTAGACAAACATGTACAAGATTATTTTATATATTTTCGCACGGATCTTAGGCTAGCTTCAGGGTTTTCGCAACGCAAAAAGCGATTTTTGCGGCTCGAATTGCTAACAACCTTTGTCGTGGGGACTCACCCAATCGATCAGCCGATCGATTGGGCATGAGCCAATCGATCAGCTGATCAATCCAGCTCATGGTTTTTGCCCAAAACCAAGTCCAAAGTCCCCTAAACCAACATTCGGTCAATCATGATCTGTTGGTACATCATGCCTAGCATCTGGTCACCCTCGACATGCTAGGACTCCCTCACCAAGTGTCTGGTCTATCCCTTTGACCCACTTGGACTTTTCTCCTCGTGCCAAGTGTTCGGTTATCCTTGACCCACTTGGACTTATCTTCACCAGGTGTCCGATCAACCTTGATCCACCTGGATTTCCCGTGCCTGGATTCACTCACCATGACTTCCCTTCTGCCTAGTTTCACTCACTAGGACTTCTCATTTGCATGGCTTCACTCACCAGGACTTTCCTTCTGCCTAGCTTCACTCATTAGGACTTTCACCTGGCTTCACTCACTAAGATTTTCCATACTACCTAGCTTCACTCACTAGGTCTTTCACCTGGCTTCACTCACCAGGATTTTCCAATTGCCCGGCTTCACTCACCGGGACTTTCGTACTGCCTAGCTTCACTCACTAAGTCTTTCACCTAGCTTCACTCACCAGGATTTTCCATACTGCCTAGCTTCACTCACTAGGTCTTTCACCTGCCTTGACTCACCAGGATTTTCCAATTGCCCGGCTTCACTCACCGGGACTTTCGTACTGCCTAGCTTCACTTACTAGGTCTTTCACCTGGCTTCACTCACTAGGATTTTCCAACTGTCCGTCTTCACTCACCGGGACTTTCCATCTGCCTGGCTTCACTCACCAGGACTTTCGTACTGCCTAGCTTCACTTACTAGGTCTTTCACCTGACTTCACTCACCAGGATTTTCCCAGTCAAGTATCTGGTCAACCTTGACCTACTTGACTCTTCTTTACACCAATCCAATCAACCTTGACCAAAAGGGGAATTGCACCAACAATATCCCCACATGAACAATTGCACATGCAATCTCCATGTCTTGTCTCTCTCCATGTATTGTCAAACATCGAAACCCAAATATCAAGACTTAAGCTTGAACCAACTCAAGCTTAGTCAACCAGGTCAACCTTGACCTAGGGGAATATTGCACTAACAATCTCTCCCTTTTTGATGTTTGACAATACATTTAAGTTAGGATACCTTTGAGTTACACTAACCCCATAGTCTTAACTCTCTTCATGCCAAAGTATGAATGATGGTTCCCTTCAATCTCCTCCTTTCCTAGAGGGAAACCTCCTTCTTAAGGAAATGAAGGCCTAACTTAAATCACACATTCTCCCCCTATTGGCACACATCAAAAACTCTCCCCCTGAAGAGTTACCCAACGTTGTTCACAACTTCACTCGTTGTTCACAACACTATAATGAAGGTCTCATACCCTTCAGTATCTCCAACGCTCACCCGTGAGCAATACCACTTGGTATGTTCAAACACGATTCAAATGAAGATCCCATACCCTCCATTTTCATCGAATGCGCATCCTTGAGCATATACCACCTAAACCAATGAAGGCCCCATACCCTTCATTTTTCCTTCAAAGCTCACCCATGAGCATGAACAAACAACCAATGAGGATATCCACTCCCCATTGTTTTCAAAAATGCTCAACCTCAAGCATTTACGCTAAGGAAGGTTAACCACCTTCCAAGGTGTATGAAAAATAGATTTTCATGTCCTTAAAGAGTAACTCCCCCTAAAGACATGCATGTAACTTCTGTCATTACATCAACAATGACTTGAAATCCCTAAACATATAGGAAACCTAAATTTAGAAGTTTTTTAGGTTCAAAAATTCAATAATGAAACCAAACTTCAACCTAAACCTCTACTTAGTCTTCCTTAACCAATTCATCCTTGTTTTCATCATGAAAACTCCTCCTAAAAGTATACAAATGTTTTTGAGGGGTTAGGAATGGTTACATAGACCAAAATGCTGAAAATAAGCTTTCCCAGCCAAAATCAGCATCCCCAATCGATTGGTGTTGGGTCCCAATCGATTGAACCAGCGTGAATCGATCCACTGATCGATTCAAGGGTGGTGGATCGATCGGCTGATTGAACCAGCGAGCTTCTGCTCGTGGGAAAACTCCTCTCAATCGATCGCCCGATCGATTGAGGCACTCCAATCGATCGGGTGATCGATTGGAGCTATGAAAAAGTGAAAATTTATTGCAGTGAATTTCAGAAACTCCCCTAAAATTCAACAAAAATCAAAAAATCATGAAAATTCATGTAGACATTCCTTAGGGCATATACTATCAAGGAAAAATAGTTTTCTATGAAAATACTCTCTATTTTCAAAGATTGACACAAACTTGGAAACTTTTAAAAAGTTTAGTGTTTTCTTCTAAGTTTGTGTGTAACTATTCAATGATAATTACTATCAAAAGATAGTCTTCACCAAGGTTTTCCAAAGTATATTTAAAATCATTTTCAAAACCAATATCCAACCATATTCTTTTGGCTCAATGCACATGACTTGTACATTAGCTTTCCCAATGATTGAAAAACACATAACTATGTGTTTTGATGAACTTAAAACTCAAAAGAATGCACTAAATCAACATCTTGAGTTTTTTTCATCATCCTAACATCTCACTTGTATTTAATGTGTATGAAACCACATACAAGTCACCTTATAGTTCTTTAGTGAGATGTAAACTTTGGTTTTGCCCTAATCTAGGGATCATGCATATCTATCTAGACATTTTGAGGTTATGAACATCCACTAAGGATGTTACTTGTTAATGAATGCCATTTGTCCTTAATTTGCAAGGAATTAAAATAATGCATGATGTGTTATGGCATACATCAAAGATAAATAATTTTCAAAAGAAAATTTCTTATAATTACATGATGTATGTATGACATGACATGATATTTTTATATTTTTCATAATAAAACATGAATACAAAAACATGATGTCATGGAATATTATGAGCAAAACAGAGCATGGCAAATTAGCATAAATAAAATATCTAGAATAACTATCTATGTATCCTTAAACCTTAGCTAATCTTAAAGTTTCAACCTAGATTGCCCAAGATTTCCCAAGAAAATGCCAAAACCCAATTTGACATTTCTTTTGCTTTTCCTACATTGTGTCAATTTAAGTTAAGCATATTCCTCAAATTTTGGCACAATTTACTCTTTTAAAGAGTACCAAAGTAAAATAAGGCTTAGATTTGCCTTTAACTTTCCAATAAAATATCAAAATCCCAACTTGGCATTTCTTTACACTTGATTTCTTGTGCCAATTAAAATTATATCCAAATACTCAAATTATGGCACATTTTACTCCATTTAAGAAGTAAATGATAATCTTTTTCATTTTCAAAGGTTAATAATAACCTTGAAAAAGCTCTCCGAGTGTCAACTTCATCAAAATTGGGTTAACTACCCTTCTAATCAGAGTTGACACTCTCTATCCCATCTAAGGGGTAGAGAAAATACTCCTAGGAACCCAAAACCTATTGGAGCTCCTTGGATGCTCTAGGTACTCATTAGGGATAACTTCCCTAGATACCTTCTTAGTGACCTTGTTAGGCTTCTTAGAAGCCTTGGTCACCTTTTCTAGATCAACTATAGGGATTGCCTCCCTTGTGACCTTTTTAGTGACTTTCTTAGACTTCTTAGAAGTTCTAGTCACGTTTGTTGTTGCAAAAATACTTCTAGGGATAACTTTCCTAGTATTTTTGACTTGATCACTAGGCCCAGGGTTAGTTCCATAGCTATATGGAACCCTATGGTACGAAGACACATCCTTTTTTATTTTAGGTTTGTATCCCAAACCTCTATGACCCTTGGATGACCCTTGTTGTCCTAAACCTAGGTTTTGCTCATTTTGCCCTTTTAGGATATTTTCCATCCTTTTTAGGGTCTTTTCTAATTTATCAAGTCTTGATTTTCTATCATTAAATCCTTAGTTTTAGGTTTTTTATTGAATCCTTGAGCATTTTTATTTTTAGGCTTGTAACTAAAATCGCTAGAATTTTTGCCTAAGATTTTATCTACCTTCCTAGACCTAGGTGTGGTAGTTTTAGCATGAAGAGCCACATGATTTTTACTAAATCTATCATGCTTCCTATTTTTATGGTAAATAGCACTAAGATGATATAAATTAGAACTAGCATGCTTTTTACCATTTTTTAAAGGGGTAGGCTCAACAAATGATACCTTGCGTTTTACCTTGGAGGCTCCCCCTTGAGTTATGCTTCCTCCTTGAACTTTGACCGCTTTCTTCCCCTTGGAACATTGACTCCGATAGTGTCCCTTTTGATTGCAAGAAAAGCACACAATGTACTCCTTGCTCTTCTTTGTTCCGGGAGCGGTCTCCTTGGGCTTGTCCTTGCCCTTTAATGCCACTTGGCCCTTCTTCTTGGCTAATTTAGGGCACTTGCTCTTGTAATGCCCTTTTTCCCTACACTCAAAGCAAATAATATGATCTTTATTATTAACAATTGAAATTGATATACCTTTGTTTGTAGGGATGACTTCTTCTCCTTTTGATCCGGATGTAAAGGCTTCTTCTTGATCCGGCAATGATGATCCACGCTCCCCCTCAATCCTAGAGGTGGAGGCTTCTACCTCTTCATCCTCGGACGTTGAGCATCTCTCAACTTCCAAATCCTCATGCTCATGAAATAAGGAGTATAATCCTTTGCTTGTATCTTCGTGCTCCATAGAGGATGGATCTTCTTCTTCTTCCTCCGGTGTTGAGCATCTCTCAACCTCGGAATTCTCCTCCTCTTGGTCTTGATCCACCGAGTCACCCTCTTTGGATTCTTCATTATTTTGTACAATGGAGGGGATCTCATGAATCTCGGCCAACTTTCTCCATAATTCTTTTGCATCTTCAAATTCTCCAATTTTGTAATGAATTGTGCTTGGCAATAAATTAACCAATAATTTGGTTACCTTGTCATTCGCCTCGCACCTTTGAATTTGTTCTTTGCTCCATTTGCTCTTTTTGAGGATTTTGCCCTTTAAGTTTCTTGGAGCTTCAAAGTCTTCCATGAGAGCAAACCATTGCTCTATCTCCACCATCAAGAAATTTTCGATCCTTGATTTCCAAAGATCGAAGCTTATCATTGTGAACGGTGGAGGCACCCTTTTATCGAATCCAAGTCCATCTTGGAATTCCATTTGAACTTGAGCTTGATGAAATTCTTTGGCTTTGATAATTTTGCTCCAACTTCTTCACCCTCTAGGTTGTTGACTCTTCCGGCTTTGATTCTAGTGAAGAGCGACCTCGCTCTGATACCACTTGTTAGGGTTGAAAAGTAGCTAGAGGGGGGGGTGAATAGCTCGGCGCGATCTCGTGCTTAGCGTTGCTTGATTCTTGTGATGATGTGTAGCGGAAAATACAAGAAAACATACAACAACGCTAACTCTAGGGATTTACTTGGTATCCACCTCAAGAAAATGTGACTAGTCCAAGGATCCACACACTCACACACCCTCTACTATGAAAACACTCCTTCTCGGTAACTATCGAAGGTGGAGAAGCCTTACAAGCTCTCAATACAAGAAGAAAGAAGAGGGAAATGAATACAAGAAAATCTTACAAGATTTCTCAATATAAAACCCTAACCCTAGCTTCTCCTCCTTGTTTGGATCGCCTCTTGATCTTGGATATCCAGCAAAAACTTGCTCCAAGAACTCTTCAATAACTGGCGTGAGAGCGTAAGGAGGAAGCCGTGAGCACCTATGGAGAAGAGATGGAAGAAGTGTCAAAGGAATCACACTCCAACGGTCGAATCCTAATCGATTGGATTGCTCCCAATCGATTGGGGAGGCTTTGGATCGATCGATCGATCGATCCAGAGCGCCTCTGTGCTCTCGGGAAAATGCCTGGATCAATCAACCGATCGATCCAGAGCTTATCGTGTGAAAACTGGACCTCCCAATCGATCAGCCGATCGATTGGAGGCTCCCAATCGATCGGTCGATCGATTGGGAGGCTTTTTGTGCGATCGGCGATTCTCCCTAATCGATCACCCAAACATCAAGACTCAAACTTGAACCAACTCAAGCTTAGTCACCAGGTCAACCTTGACCTAGGGGAATATTGTACCAACAGTGAACTCATGAATATACATTACCCTACTTAACCTTGATTAGTTCTTGAGATTCTAAGTTTAATTAGCTTTCAAGATATTTATGGGTAAGGAAAAATCTCATTTTGATTATTTAATCTTTCTCACGAATGGATCTTGAAAGATTTTAATGCTTATTTTGATCTCTCTTATAGAGGGATAAGCTTAATGCTAAACAATTTTTGGGCTAGGGATTTTTGAGATTTAATTGGTAATAAACCAATATTCGGTGTGTTCTCTCCTAAGGAGATTAACATAGTTAACTCAATTTTTAGATATATTCAATTGGTAATGAGGAATACCATTTTTGGGCGGAGTGATAGCGGGGGTAATGTTAGACATATTGAGTTATTTTCTTATGGACTATGATAAAAAAACTTCCAATTGATTCAGAATTTTACTTCGTAAAACATCTTGTCAAAGTTGGAAGATCTTCTTTTATTAATCCACTTGTCTTCAAAGGATTGCTTACATGTATTGTAGTAGTTTTGGGATATGATTTAAAAAGTTTAGAAATGGTCAAAAAAAATATCCAAAATTAGACCTAAAGTCACTACGATTTTCTACATAAGGTATTGCATACTTGGTATTGACAAATTTCACCTGTAATAGGGTGGACTATAAAGTCGATCACTGGGTATATACTAACTTATGCGAAGGGATATGAGTGATGTAGATGAGATCTATTCCTTCCATATGATGGAAGTGATATCTGTGGGCCCCTTGATTAGTAGGATACAAGAATGCATGACCATGCTCAAATGAGTCAATATTAGATATTGAGCTTTTTTGTATAAGTGTGTCTATATAGAGATCAAGAAACATAAAGATTGATAAGAAGATGATATGGTCTATGCCTCATTGATAAATCTAGATATCAAGGATAGAAGGATTGAGTCATACAAGATAATAGCAACAGAAAGATTAAGTCGGATCTCGACATTCTCGTCACTTGGATAGCAATGATACCTTGCTAGATGCCACTCATTATTTATGTATCTAAAATATTGACTTGGATACATTGCCAACGTTAGGAGAACCTATTGGGTTACACACAAAGAACAAGTTAATTTAAAGATGGATTCATATGATAGATCATTGAATTAAATCTAATCTGAATCAGACTCATTGAGTTAGACTCAATTGGATCTAATTATTAGATTGAGTCTAATTCAAATTAGATTCATGGAGTCAATTTGGATTGATGTTCATGGAGTCAATTGGGATTGATAAGGTTCAATGAGTTAGACTCATTGGGTGAACTCGAGTTCATCAAGGAAGATGAATGGCCAATTTTAAATCATTGGATTGAATAGTCAATTTTGAACCATTAGATTGAAGAGAGGAAGACCAAAGGGAAAAATCCTTTGGTATTCCTTAGATGGATATAAATATGATTTATGAATGGAATTTTCATGAGATGAAAACTTGTTGTGTCCATTGAGATTTCTCCTCCTCTTCTTCTTCCTTCTCTTGACCGAAACTCACCTTTTGGTTGCTAGAACAACCAAAGGTCGTTTCTTTCTCCACTTCATGAGTTTGTGAGACAAATAAAGGTTTGTCCATGTGGATATCGAAAGAGACACGTACGCTTAATCGTGCTGAGATCCTAGTTGCCGGGAGTTAGTGTGCATGCATTAAAGATAGAACCTCTAATTAAACTTAGTATATGATAGTTTTTCCTTCGCATGGATCTTCTAGAGAGGATCTAGTAAATTTTTTACCGTGCTTTCTATGTGTTTAGCACTCTTGATCCTTACAGTGGTATCAGAGCCACTTGTGAAGACTTATACTAAGTTGTAGTTAGATTTTTATATGTGATATAGAAATTACATGAGATACTTACTATGATTTGCATGATTATGAGTTAGATTCATCAAAAGGTCTTGGCATAGACACTGTTGTGAATAGCAAGATTTTGGCTAAAGGTTTTATGGGTAGCAGGGTCTCAAGAATGGAAGCAACTTATACAATGAGTATACAAAATAATTTTTTGTCGGGGGCGCTGGCCACTCACCCCGTAAGGGGCGCTGCCCCTTGATCCCCTCCTGCTAACCGGCTAACGGGACTGCCATGGCATTGTGGCTCATAAGTCTTTGTTGAAATCATAGTAGATTTATGTCATAAAGATATTATGAATATTATATGACATGGTCATGGTTATGTCCTTTAACCCCAATGTGATTGGATGTGTGTTTTTCATTCTTGTTATAAATTTAGACTAACCTTGAATATAACTCGAGGTTTCTTTAGGTTTTGTAATGTACAAATTAGAGATAATTAGTCTACTAGATGATGGTGAAAAAGGAAGAAGGAGAACAACACACGACGACCAAGGAAGCACTTGGAGAAGATGCTTTTGTTGGTGCGGTTAGCACTAACGGTCTAACTCAGGTTTTGATGAATAACAAATTAGGTTAAGTTAGGTTTGTCATTGTCTAACACTCTGATCGAGTGTGCAGGAGAAGTCCAAACGGGTCGACGGACTGATCGGACGTTTGGCACGAAGTTCAGCTAGGTCGACGGGCTGACCGGATAGCTGGCGAGAAGTCCAAACGGGTCGACGGGCTGACCGGACGTTTGGCACGAAGTTCAGTTAGGTTGACGGGCTGACCGAATAGCTGGCAAGAAGTCCAGATGGGTCTAAGGGCTGACCGGACGTTTGGCAGGTGAGTAAAGGTAAGTCATTGGAAGGGAGTGACTGTGAGGACGCATTCCCGGGTGTTGGTTAGTCCTAAGAAAATCGTACCGGTTCCACTGTACAAAAATTTTGTACAAGTGTCGAACCTTTTCTTAAATAACCTATTGTGTTCTTTAGAAGTTAAATAAGGAATCGCAGACAGAACTTAACATCATTGATTCCAAATTTAACTTATCTGTTCTTAATGGTTTAGATTTAGATCGCAAACGGAACTTAACACTATTGATCCAAATCCACCTATGTTATTAATTTCATTAAATATTAATTTCCAAAATTAGCTTCCAGGACTGCATGGCGAGGCACATGACCTTCTTGGATATGGGAGCAACCACCACCGCCTAGACAAAGCCTTTTAAGGAAAGCTAATATTTAATTTCCTTAAATAACTCTAGGTGTAACCAAAAAGAACAATCGAATCACAAATTTGAAAAATAAAATAAAATAAACACAACTTCGAAACAAATCCGAAAACTCTAGAATCATATGCCTCTTGTGTTTGGTATTTCCAAAAATAACTATACAAAGAAAACTAGTATGATGCGGAAAACAATTACTAGTTATATCTTTCTTTGTAAGCAAATAACCTCTTGATCTTCTACCGTATTCCTCTTCTAACCTCGGACGTTGTGTGGGCAACGATCTTACGAGATGAGAACCACCAAGCACCTTTTTCTTCCTTCTAGGTTTCGGCCACCAAAATCTCTTCCAAGGATGAAGAGGTTCGGCCACCAACAAGCTCCAAGGGATGTTAGAAATATCGCCTCCTTTTCTCTCCTTCTTCTCTAAGCAAGATCCGGCTACCACAAGGACTCTAAGGATGAGATGAGGTTTGGCCACAAGATGGAAAAGAGAGAAAGAGAAGGGGCCGGCCAAACCCAAGGAGAAAAAGAGAGGAGAAAAATAATAGAGTCGTTCGCCATGAAGGCACCTCTACCCCCTCTTTTATAATCCTTGGTCTTGGCAAATAAGGAAATTTTAATAAAAACTTCCTTAATTCTTTTGCCATGAAAAGGAAAATTTATTTTAATTAAAAAACAATTTTCTTCTCGTTAAAATAATGGTCGGCCACTAATCTCCAAAACAAGGAGAGTTTTAATTAACACAAGAATTAAAACTTCCTAATTTGTCTCCGGAAATTTATAAAAAATTTCTCCAATAATTTTTCCCTTCATGGTGGATTATAAAAAGGAAATTTTATAAATTAAAATCTTTTTTTAAACATGTGGATAATTTTCAAAAGGAAAGTTATCTCTAAAAATTAAAATCTCCTTTCAATCTACAAATAAGGAAAGATATCAAATCTTTTCTTAGTCTTTTGTAGAAACTTATAAAAGAGATATTTAATTTTTAAACTCTCTTTTAAATCATGAACATGGTTAAAAAAGGAACATTTTCTTAAAATTAAAATCTACCTTTCAATCTACAAATAAGGAAAGATTTCAAATCTTTTCTTAATCTTTTGTAGAAAGCTATAAAAGGAAAGATTTAAATTTCAAACTCTCTTTTAAAAACATGATATCCACATAAGAAATAATTTTAATAAAAATCCCTTTTTAATATGATGTGGTCGACCACCTAAGCTTGGGCTCCAAGCAATTGGCCGACCACCTTAGGGCTCAACCTTTAGGCTTGGCCGGCCCTAAGCTTGAGCTTCAAGCTTGGCTTGGCCGGCCCCTATAGGTTGGGTAAGAAGGTGGGTATGTGGTGGGTATAAATCTCTATATACAAGAGGCGACGATAGGGACCGAGAGGAAGAATTGGTTTTGGTCTCCCGATGAAATTAAGCATCCCGTGTTTGCCCCGAACACATAACTTAATTTCATCAATAATAATTCATTCCACTAAAGAACTATTATTGAACTACCGCACCAATCCCAAATTATATTTTGGGCTCCTTCTTATTATGAGTGTGTTAGTCTCCCTGTGTTTAAGATGTCGAATGTCCACTAATTAAATAAGTTACTGACAACTCACTTAATTAATATCTTAGTCCAAGAGTAGTACCACTCAACCTCATTGTCATGTCGGACTAAGTCCACCTGCAGGGTTTAACATGACAATCCTTATGAGCAACTCTTGGGGACATTATCAACCTAGATTTCTAGGATAGTTTTTCCTTCTATAATCAACAACACACACTATAAGTGATATCATTTCCCAACTTATCAGGTTTATTGATTTATCGAACTAAATCTCACCTATTGACAAATTAAAGAAATAAATATCAAATATATGTGTTTGTTATTATATTAGGATTAAGAGCACACACTTCCATAATAACTGAGGTCTTTGTTCCTTTATAAAGTTAGTATAAAAGAAACGACCTCTAATGGTCCTACTCAATACACTCTAAGTGTACTAGTGTAATTATATAATTAAGACAAACTAATACCTAATTACACTACGACCTTCCAATGGTTTGTTCCTTTCCATCTTGATCGTGAGCTACTGTTTATAATTTATAAGGTACTGATAACATGATCCTCTGTGTGTGACACCACACACCATGTTGTCTACAATATAAATTAATTGAACAACTACATTTATCATAAATGTAGACATTTGACCAATGTGATTCTTATTTCTAGATAAATGTTTATACCAAAAGCTAGGCTTTTAGTATACATCCTAACACCGGGAAGGGAACTTAGGCGTCGATCCAACTTAGATCCATTTTGAAAATCTAAGTTGAGATCATGACTAGATTCCGGTCTCGGTAAGATGGAATCTAAGTCATACTTCTTCTGTCTAATTATAAACTGTGCTAACACTTTGTTTTGTAGGATATACATTATCTATTTGCCTCGGACTAACCTTGTCTTGCAGGAAAAGATGTTTTCTGGAGAAAGGTGGTTCAGGCGCCTAGAGGGGATCCGAGTGCCCGGAAGGGATCCGGGCGCTCGGAGGCAAACTCTATCCAAGTCGCATCGTCGACAAGTGGAGCTCACTGGTTGGGACTGCTACGTCATACCAGGGTGCCCGGAAGGGATCCAGGCTCCCCGAGCATCCTATAAAAGAAGGGTCAAGGCTGGAGCTTCAAACATAACTCTGAATTGATGATCTGCTCTCTTGCGCTTCTGCGACGTTGCAACTCTACTCCGACAAAGCTCCGTTCTTTTCTTAGTGCTTTATATTTGTCGGTATTTTACCTTTAGCTTTTTTGTACTTAATTCTTGTAATCAATTATTCGAATTGATAATGAATTGCCCAATGAAAGCACTCGACGAGTGCGGGCCTTGGAGTAGGAGTCGACACAGGCTCCAAACCAAGTAAAAAAGAACCTGTGTTAGCCTTGTTCCTTTTTACTTTACTTTTCCGCTGCGTTTACTTTATTCGAAAGTTTTATATCGATATTCACCCCCCCCCTCTATCGATTCTTTACGATCCAACAAGTGGTATCAAAGCAGTTACCGCTCTGATTTGGTGCAACCACCAGTCAGGGGGTGACCATTTTTTTCTCATTTCTTTTTCGTTTTTCGTTTTCCAATTTTTCGTATATTTCCAAACTAGTATTATTACCTTTTTGGAATTTTTTTTTCGTTACAATTAAATCTAAATTGGTGCAACACCAATTTAGCTCTTTTTTCATTATATCTTAATTCTTCCCACACTACTAATCCAAGACCAAGTCTTGGGATATTTTGTCTAGTTGTTTACTTGTGTGCAGGATGTTTCAGATTGAAGGTTTCAGTACGATGCGTCCTCCCCTATTCAACGGGGATGATTTTCTGTACCAAAATAAAAGGATGGAAGTCTATCTAAAGATAGACTTCGATCAATGGTTGAGCGTCACAAAAGCATACCGAGCACCAGTTGACAGCTCCGGAAATCTACAGGATCCTGAACAATGGACATCAGACATAAAAAAGAAGACATCAATGGAGAACAAGGTGATCAATTCATTACAATCCGGATTAACAAGAGAAGAGCTGAACCGAGTCGGACTACATCAGAATGCTAAAGAGCTATGGGATAAATTGATCGAGTTGCATGAATGAACTAGCGACGCTAAGGTAACAAAAAGGGATTTATTATTAAATAAAATATTTAATATAAAAATGCAGGAAGGAGAAACAGCGAGTCAGCTACACGCGAGGATCAAAGATATCCTCAACGGGCTCCACGCGATAGGCCATCAGATGGACAATAGAGACCTAATCAGGTATGCATTAAATGTGTTTCCACGTAATAGTTTGTGGGCATCCATCGTCGATGCCTACAAACTTTCTAAGAATTTATCTAAACTCAAATTAGATGAATTATTTTATGAATTAGAGCTACATGAGCAAACTAATGCTGGAGTCGAGAAAGGTGTTGCTTTATTTGCAGGTTCCTCCAAGAAGAACAAGCCTGAACCTAAAGAACACTCTGACCAGAGCTCTAAAGATGAAGAGCACCTGGTGAACCTGGTAAGGAAGATGTTCACCAGGAGGAAGAGGAGCTTCAGCAAGAAGGATCTACAAAAGATCAGCTCTCTAGCCGATTCGAGGAACATAGCATGCTTCAGATGCAACAAAAAGGGGCACTACAAAAACGAGTGTCCAAGACTGAAGATCGACAAAACGAAGCCAACCAAAAAGAAAGCCCTCAAAGCGACGTGGGACGACTCCTCCTCGGACGAATCGGATGCCGAAGATCGAAAACATCAGAGCCACCTCGCGCTGATGGCCCACGAAGCAGAGTCGGAAGACCAATCAGAAGACGGGTCTGAACTCGAATCGAGCCACAAGTCCGTACTCGTTTCCGAAGGTACTGAAGAGGTATACCTAAACTTAAACCGAAAGTTTTTTAAAATTATTTCTTGCTTAAATAATAAGTTAGTTAAATTAGAAAATGAAAACAAATTGCTCCTTGAGGAAAATCAAAACATTAAGGAACAAATCATAACTAACAAACCAACTCAAGAAGTAACACTTGAGGAGGAGAATTCATCATTAAAATTAGGAATTAACAATTTAAAAAGTATGCTAGAAAAATTTACTACCAAATCAAAAAATTTAGACTTAATCCTAAATAATCAAAAAGCATGTTATAATAAAACCGGACTCGGATATAAGCCAAACTCAAATAGAACTTTTAAATCATTAATAACCCAACACAAACCAACGAGTAAAGCTTGGGTTCCGAAAGCGTGTTTGACCACGCAAGTAGGACTTAACCAATACTACATACCTAAAGAAAAAATACATTATATAAAATCGAATAAACCAAATCAATACAAACCTAAACAAAAAAATTCAAAATCTAAATATTTTAAAACTCACCAAAACTTATACTATCACCAAATAAATTATAACTATAAAAGAAATAGACATAAACCTAGAACTAAAAATTAAATTAAAAGCCAATAATTTAGGGGGAGGCTCCAGAATAGCTGGCACCTCCAAAACTAACCTACCCGACAGGGTAATTAGGACTAGTTAAAAAGGGGTCAAGTTTAACTTGAAAAATGGTACTGGTGAAGTTTTGGATGATAGTACGTTAGAAAAACTTAGCCTATGCATGTCCAGGAAGATATGGCTTCGACCTGGTGCATTTGGCTAAATGAAACTGACAGAAAACCTCGAAGGTTAGACCTAATCAGTTAGACCAAGGTTTTGTACTAAGTCCAGTGGATAAGACTATTTGGAAAACCTCGAAGGCATGGTTACTCTAATGATGTTCAAGTGACTCACCATAGCCTAGAAGTTTATCCAGAGAACGTCTGTTTGTTGAACCCAAAGTTAAACATGAATCTAATACAAGTTAAAATCAAAACTTAAAATTGAACCTAACTCATCTCTAAAATAAAAGGATTCCCTGATTGAAAACATAAATCGGGTGAGATGACTAAAGATCAAAATTAAATTTTAAATTAAAATTTAAAATTAAAGTAAAATTTAAATTTAAATTTAAATTAAGTTAAATCAAATTAAAATTAAAATTAAATTTTAATTTTAATTTTAATTTAAATAAAATTAAAATTAAAATTAAATTAAATTAAAATTAAAATTAAATTAAATTAAAATTAAATTTATTTTTTCCAATTAACTTAAATTTTTTCTAATTATTTTAAAAAATTAACTTAAATTTTTTTAACTTAAAAACTTATTTTAAAAATTAAATTAAATTTTTTTTTAACTTAAAAACTTATTTTAAAAATTAACTTAAATTCGTTTTAACTTAAAAATTTATTTTAAAAATTAACTTAAATTTTTTTAACTTAAAAACTTATTTTAAAAATTAACTTAAATTCTTTTTAACTTAAAAATTTATTTTAAAAATTAACTTAAATTTTTTTAACTTAAAAACTTATTTTAAATTAACTTAAATTTTTTTAACTTAAAAATTTATTTTAAAAAATTAATTTAAATTCTTTTTAACTTAAAATTTTATTATAAAAATTAACTTAAATTTTTTTAACATAAAAATTTATTTTTAAAATTAACTTAAATTTTTTAACTTAAAAACTTATTTTAAAAATTAACTTAATTTATTTTTACTTAAAAATTTATTTTAAAAATTAACTTAAATTTTTTTTAACTTAAAAATTTATTTTAAAAATTAACTTAATTTTTTTTTACTTAAAAAAAAAAATAAAACCGGAGTCAAAAACCCGGGGCGCCCGGAAGGGACTCCAGGCACCCCGCCCCACTTGACCCCGGGCGCTCGGAATAGGTCCGGGCGCCCGGAGCCCCCTATATATGGGGGGGGGGGGGGGCAGGGGCGCCCCCTACACTTGCACCTCAAACCTTTCATTAAGGCTCCCTCCGAGCTTTACTGCGAGAGAGTGATTAAAATTAAATTTTACCTTACTCCATTGTTAATACGTTGTTGCGAATCAACCGATGTCGTCATTTCTAACTGATATTTTGCGATGGCTCCTCGGTAAAATTCTTTTCCCTTGTCTAAATATTTAATTTGTTGCATGCTAGTTTGTTTGTTACTTAAGAATATTTTTTAATTTAGGAAACGTTCTAAATCTGGTGCCGGACCCTCCACTGCTAGTGTTGACCCTAGGTTTCCTACTGATGAACTTAGGGTTAAGTTTGAGTCGACCATTTATATGGCCATTAGGACTAAATGTCTGGATAGAGCGTTCTTTTTACGTTCTTGTGTTCCAGTTATAGAGGTTATAAACCACTATAACTTGCGGAACCTTGTTGACTGTACTAGTTCAGTAAACATAGGTTTGTGTGCTAAATTTTATAATAACCTAGTGAAAGTAGATGACCTTACCTATGTTACTAGGGCAGCTGGCACTGATATCACGCTATCCCCTACTACCATCCGGGACTTTTTGGAGTTACGGCCATCTAACTGTCTCTTTCAGTGCTATCCTCCCAAGGATCTACCATTTGGAGATCCCTACTCGCATATTACTCTTGATACGATTTATTCATATTTTTTTGGGGCGAGCGAGTACCCACTGTGACCCAGTTTAGGTCAGTTGCCCTTCGAGTCCAAGACTACGCCCTTTATAGGGTCTTAGTTTTTTGCATTCTACCACTGAGCACTCGCGACATCGCGATGATGCGTCCATTCCACTCTTTTCTTCTCTATGCCCTGTGTCATAGGTTAGATATTGACATCAGCCTACATATATTTTCCACCATTATCTACTCGGCCGGATACGTGACTAGTGGACAAGTTCATATGCCCTACTGTCACATTCTGACAACATATATGCCCTCTTTGGACATTGATGTCACTAGAGGTGACATCAGCCCTATGACCGAGTTTGACGTTATAGGATCTAGGAACTTCTCCCTAGCTGGTGTCCATACAGATGATGAGGGTATTATGTCTTGGCAGAGGGGGGCACAACACCAGCCCGACCCAGATGCCCAGCAGGAGGAAGCAGAGCAGGATGAGTTTATGCTCGCAGTGTTTCCTGATGAGGCCGCTCCTGCCCCACCACCAGCTCTAGCTCGAGCACCACGTCTCGCTCCTCGCACTCTAGCCGATCGAGTATCCGGACTAGAGAGAGCTATGACGAGCCTCCAACAGGAGTCCTCCAAGTTTCACCGAGACATACGGCGAGAGGTCTCTGACCTACGACGAGAGGTACGACAGGAGGTCTCCGATTTGCGACGAGACGTGCGGCAGGAGATCTTCGACTTGCAACGAGACCTACGAGAGGACGACCGGACTCGTCACACTGAGCTATTGACACTACTTCGTTCGTTGGGTTCCGGACCACCTCCATCTTCGTCCAGTAGTCGGGATTGTTATATAGTTTTGTTATGACTTGATTACAGTTTGTGTAGTACATCTTGATCTATTAATTGTCATTTCAGATTTAAGTGGTTCTGCTTTAAGTTAATAGACTAGGATTTTCAAAATTCAAAATTGTTTTAAAAAATGATTGTTTTAAATCCTAGGTTAAAATTGTTTTATTTTTCAAAACTTTCCTATTTTTAGAATTTCAAAAAGGTTTTTAGCCTTAATTAGACTAGGTCAATCCCTTAGAAATCATGTTCCCCTAGGACTAGTACTTGAGCATCTCACCAACACCCTAGGTTTACCCTGCTTGTGATTGACAAACATAGAAAGGGGTGAGATGCATAGGCCAGTTGCCTGGACTTAAGATGCTTATGTCAGTGTATCGATATAAGTCTAGGTGTTAAATACCAAACATATATTGATCAAGTCAAGTTACTCAATTTAGTCAAACACTAACTGATTACAATGCACTTAACTTGACTAACCAAGTGAAATCTGCTATCTTTTGATAGTTAGTAAGTATCTAATTGGTTAGATAGCTATTTTGAATGTCAGGTTTAGGGGGAGGATTAAATCAACTTATTTTCACACTTAGCACCAAAATTTTTTTCTCTTTTAGTACCTAATATATCCATTTTTGAAAACTAACTTTTATAAAACTAAGCTTTTAAAATTGGATTTGATAAACTAAGTTTTTGAAAATTGAATCTTTTGCAAACTTAGTTTTAATTAGTTTTGAAAAGTAGATTTTTCAAACTTAGTTTTAAAAATTTTTTTTTGAAAAGTATTTCAAAGTTGAAACTTATTTTGAAAATTTAAACCTTGATTTTGAAATTTTGGTTTTGAAAACTTAGGTTTGAAAAGCGTTTCAAAGTTGAAACTTGTTTTAAAAAATTTACACCTTGATCTTGAAAAACTCATGTTTGTAAAGTGTTCCAAGTTGAAACTTATTTTGAAAATTTAATTTCTTGAAATTTGGAACTTAAACACTTATGTTTGAAAATTAGACTATCTAAACTTAACTTCCCTAAACTTATACTTGAAAATTAGCTTTTAAAATTTTCTCTTTGAGTTTGCAAATTCATTTAATTTTGCAAAATTTATCTTTAAAAAATTACTCAAAATATACTAAGTTATGTTGCTAAATTAGTTATTTTTCAAAACTTGGTTATGTTACAAAAGTTAAATTACTATGTGTTAAAATTTAAAACTCCCCCAAGTTACTTTGACATCATTTCTTACAACTTTTACTTTGTCTGAATTCTGTATTGGTTACTTGACTTATGTCCTTATTTGATGAATGCCAAAGGGGGACAAATAGGTGGTTAAGTTAGAGCAAACAAAATGTCAAATTTAAAAAACAAACAAAATGTCAAATTTAAAAACTAACTTAAACCTTAAAATTCATGCTGGTTTTTTTTACTTACATATTTTTTTACTAACTTAACTAGGTTGTCATTCCATCAAAAAGGGGGAGATTGTTGGTGCGGTTAGCACTAACGGTCTAACTCAGGTTTTGATGAATGACAAATTAGGTTAAGTTAGGTTTGTCATTTTCTAACACTCTGATCGAGTGTGCAGAAGAAGTCCAAACGGGTTGACGGGCTGACCGGACGTTTGGCACGAAGTCCAGCTAGGTCGTCGGGCTGATCGGATAGCTAGCGAGAAGTCCAAACGGGTCGATGGGCTGACCAGACATTTGGCACGAAGTCCAGCTAGGTCGATGGGCTGACCGGATAGTTGGCGAGAAGTCCAAACAGGTCGACGGGCTGACTGGACGTTTAGCACGAAGTCCAGCTAGGTTGACGGGTTGACTGGATAGCTGGCAAAAAGTCCAGACGAGTCGAAGGGCTAACCGGACGTCTGGCAGGTGAGTAAAGGTAAGTCACTGGAAGGGAGTGACTGTGAGGACGCATTCCCGGGAAGGGAACTTAGGCGTCGATCCAACTTAGATACATTTCGGAAATCTAAGTTGAGATCGTGACTAGATTTCGGTCTCGGTAAGACGGAATCTAAGTCATACTCCTTCTGTCTAATTATAAACTGTGCTAACAGTTTGTTTTGCAGGACATACATTATCTATTTGCCTCGGACTAACCTTGTCTTACAAGAGAAGATGTTTTCTGGAGAAAAGTGGTCCAGGCGCCCGGAGGCAAACTCTATCCAAGTCGCGGCGTCGACACGTGGAGCTCACTAGTTGGGACTGCTACGTCATACCAGGGTGCCCGGAAGGGATCCAGGTGCCCCGAGCATACTATAAAAGAAGGGTCAAGGCTGGAGCTTCAAACACAACTCTGAATTGACGATATGCTCTCCTGTGCTTCTGTGACGTTGCAACGCTACTCCGACAAAGCTCTGTTCTTTTCTTATTGCTTTATATTTGTCGGTATTTTACCTCTAGCTTTTCTGTACTTAATTCTGGTAATCAATTATTCGAATTTTAGTAGATTGTCCAATGAAAGCACTCGACGAGTGCGGGCCTTGGAGTAGGAGTCGACACAGGCTCCGAACTAAGTAAAAAGAACCTGTGTTAGCCTTGTTCCTTTTTACTTTACTTTTCCGCTACGTTTACTTTGTTCGAAAGTTTTATATCGATATTCACCCCCCCCCCCTCTATCGATTCTTTACGATCCAATAGCTTTGACCTAGGTTGACTTTTTGATCTTCTCATTGGCTTGAGAAGATCGTAGATAATGGAGCCATAACCATGTCATGTTTTATTTAACATATATGTTGATGTATGCCATGATATGCCATGAATGCATGTGATGCATGTGTAGCTCTCATAATTAGTTCCGTTTCATATACCTACCAAAGTTTGGTACTCACTACTACCTCGATCATTTGTAGTCAGGTTTTGCCAAAGTAAAGTGACTCATTTTATCTTGGTAGAGTGTGATAGGACAATTGTGTTGTCTGACTATTGGACTTTAGTTGTGACTTAACTAAGTTACCTTGATTTGATTGAGAACTTAGAGGCATATCCCATGCGATGTAATTCAAATTATACTAGTCTTGGGCGATTAGCCAAGGCTAACTCAAGATGAGTTATAATATGAATTTCATGAGATGGTCAACCGAACAAATAGTCTTATTTACCTAACTATTCAAGAGTTACATAGGATATAATTGGTAAACGTTACCTACCTAAGTTATACAAGTCTTGGGTGATTAGCCAAAGCTAACTCAAGATAAGGTATAATATGAATCTTGTCCAATTGTTACACATTGCCTACCTAAGTTATACAAGTCTTGGGCTATTAGCCAAAGCTAACTCAAGGTGAGGTATAATATGGTGTCTCACTTGAATGTCTTTGCTCCTAGGTTTAGAGCTAGTAGTGCCTTGCTCATACCAAGATTTAGAATTTAATGGGAGAATCATTTAATTAAAGACCTAAGAAGGATTAAGATGATGTATTAGATGTATTGTAAGGTCTTGCGAGCATAATTAAAGGATCTACTGTAATGCCCGCCCTCCCTGCTAACTCTAAGGGACGGGGCTACGATACTCCATGTACAAATTTTTATTTTTAAAACGGCGGAAGACTTAAAATAATTTTCTTAGTTTAATAAAAACTTTTCTTTTGTTTTTCTTTTCATCAAATCTGAACTACACTATCATGGCATCAATAACATGATATCAAAATTTGTAGAAACATAACATCAAGTCACACATACGGTACTACAATTCATGATACCAAAGCATAGTTCTTTAAAAGTTTTTAAAGCAGGTTCTTATTTGGTTGCCTAGCCACTGCCACACACATCTCCTTACCTCTCCTGCTGCTCCTTTAGCTCATCCAGCTTTTTCCTTTATCTGTGGTACAAGGAAAGTAAGCTATGAGCACTCATGGCTCAGTAAGTTCCTTTCCTACTCACTAAAACCAAAAATCATCACATGATCAAAGAATGTCTCAACATAACATGATCTCAACTAGTCATGGCATAACATATCATACTCTTTAAGCATATCATGCAACATAACAAAATCATAACTAGTCATGGCATATCATCTCTTAAAGCATAGCATGAAACATAACATAATCATATCTCATCATGGCATATCATAGTATCATCATAAGGTGGCATGGCATATCAAGCTCTTAAAGCATAGCATGAAACATAACATAATCGTATCTAATCATGGCATATCATAAATCATAGCATCATCACAACATGATCATAAGGTATATGCAATATGATTTTGAAAACATGTATCCGAAAAACATGTGTATGTCTCATGATCTTTAAAACCATTTCTTCTTACATATATACTTGAACATAATATCAACATAATCAGGGCTCCGGCTTGTACCACACAGATAAATCACGTAGATATGCGCGCTTCCTAAGTATATCCAAGGTAACAAGTCTTGAATCATACTAGGAACTAGGTCCGGATCACACAGCCATAGACCTAGGGCCGTACTAAGGAGCTCATCCCTTTGTTTTTACTAGCCTGGATCACACAGCCAAAGGCCTAGGGACTGATTAGGAGCCCACCCTTGGTACAAGCCTTACAAAGTAAAGTAGCATGTATAAAAATGCATCATTTAGTCACATAGCATATCATAGAAGTATGCATCACTTAGGCATACGTTATGTCATAAAAGTATGCATCACTTAGGCATACATCATATCATAAATAGTATGCATCACTTAGGCATACATCATGTCATAAAAAGTATGCATCACTTAGGCATACATCATGTCATAAAAAGTATGCATCACTTAGGCATACATCATGTCATAAAAGCATGCATATTTTCACCACATAGCATAACATGAGAGCATGCATATTTTAGGCACATAGCATATCATCAAAGCATGCATATTTCTATCCACATAGCATATCATAAAAGCATGCATATTTTAAGCACATAGCATATCATCAAAGCATGCATATTTCTATCCACATAGCATATCATGAAAGCATGCATATTTTAAGCACATAGCATATCATCCAAGCATGCATATTTATATCCACCTAGCATATCATGAAAGCATGCATATTTTAAGCACATAGCATATCATCAAAGCATGCATATTTCTATCCACATAGCATATCATGAAAGCATGCATATTTTAAGCACATAGCATATCATCAAAGCATGCTTATTTCTATCCACATAGCATATCATGAAAGCATGCATATTTTAAGCACATAGCATATCATCAAAGCATGCATATTTCTAAGCACATATCATATCATGGAAAGTATAAATCACAAGCATACATGTTTAAGCATAAGGGTGTATCATGTGATTATACTATCATAAGAAACATGGTAACATAGTTAGCTTGGGTTCTAAGCTTCCTAATCCCTTGGGTTCTTATCATGGCCGAACCCCCTTTAGATCTCAATTTAGGTAAAAACAACCTCCAAGCATGTGGAACCTAAATTATCATCACATCAATTTCATAGGAAGCATTATAAGTATGATTAACATGGTTTCTAAGTTCTCCAAGTCCCTAAACTTCATGTGGCCGAACCCTATCAGGTGTGAAACAAGGTCCCAAATGTCATGAAAGCATGGAAATCTTAAACCATATTTATAGCATTTTTTTCAAGTAACATAGTAAGCATATTTGAGCTAGTTCCTAAGTTCTTCAAGCCCTTAACATATGTCATAGCTGAAATTTAACAAGTATTCATTAGGGCTAAAAGCAAGCATACAAGCATGTGAACTTGAACAAACATCATGTATAAATTCATAATAAGGCATCATACAATGGGTATGGCCGAAACTTACCCTAGCCTCATTTTAGGTCATTAAACAACATATAGCATGAGAACTTTGGCTTTCTACTTATCATATTTCATGTAGAGTGACATGAGCATATTTAATTTTTGTTCTAGGGTTTCTAGGGCATCTATCCCTTCATGGCTGAAACATACAATGGTCCATTTAGGTCATGAAAAAATTATACAAGCATGTGACACAATCAACATATTATCATATTTCCATAAGAAGCATTTTCAACACATTTGGTTTCAATTCTAAGGCCTCTAGGTCATTTAAACCTTATTTGGCCAAGACTCATCAGTGTTTAAACTTGCTTCAAATAGCCTAAAAGCATAGGAAGTCATACAAGTTTCATAGCATGTACAAAGACAAGCATAATAAACATACATGTGAATTGTGTCTTAGGCTTCCTAGGTTTCTTTCCTTTTTCTTTTATTTTTCCTCATGGCTGAAACCTACCAATCTCTAAACTAGGTTTTAAGTGGCCTAAAGCATGGAAAACCTAAGTAAGTTTCATGGCAAAAATTACTAAGAACATCATATACAAATTTGGTTCAGAAACAAGCTAGGACCATTGTGATCTTACATGTCATATATCATGTAACTAAATTCTCTATACCCTAATTAAGCATGAGAGCATTAAACAACTTTCATATCTTAATATCACAGAGGTCTTGAGCATGTTAAAATTTTGTTTAAGCTTTTCTAAGCTATCCATCTTATCATGGCCGAAAATCTTAATGAAGAGTTCATGAATTTCTAGCAATATTCAACATGCAATTCTTTAAGAGAACTCTATATTGTATCATATAAAGATGGTTACTTAAATTTAAAGGTCTTCCTAACCCTAAGATCTTTTCTTGGCTGAAACATATGAGTGGATTTCTTTTGGTTCCAAGTAACTTTTAAGCAAGAAAAACCAACAAAAGACCCTTAGTAATTCATGGAGGGAATCTTGTACTAGTTTGGTTAAACAATGATTTCCCTAACCTCTTTAAAATATTTTTGGCCAAAATTCTAGGGTTAGGTACTCCTCTGACCAAGCATCATATAGGTATAAAAACATGAAGGAAAACCTTCCTACATAGCATAGAAAAATATCATGAAATGAGGACTTGTTTAAACCTTCCTAGATTTGAAAACTCTTCTTTGGCCGAATTTTTCTTAAATTCTATTCTAGGTTTTCTAATCCTCATAAAATCCGAAAAGCACATAAAACACCTTGTACCACAGGTGAGGGGAAGCTTACATCCTTTTCGCTTGTGGATCTAAGGTGTGGTGATGGAAGAAGTAGCCTCTTCTTCTAGTTCCCTTCCCTTGATTCCCTTGCTAAGTCCTCCTTGTATCTTAGGCTTTATTAGGAGAAAACCTTGGCTTGGGGCCGAAGATGGAGGAGAGGGGACTGAGGGTTCGGTGAGGGAGAGGGGAGAATGAGAGAAATGAGAGAAAAATAAAATCTTCTCTTTACATACTCTCTTTTATGTTAAGGGGAAAGAGGTAGCAAACTTGGTTTTTGCTTTCCTTCTCCCTTAGCCTTTTTTTTATATTTATTTTATCTTCTAATTTATTCTCATCATTCATGATGAAACAAGGGGGAATGAATCCCCTTAATTCCCTCCTTTAAGTCACGGCAAAAGAAGAAGAAGAGGGAGAGAAAAGAAGGAAGGCAAGTTGCCTTTCTCTTACTCTTTTCTTGTTTTCTCTTCTTAGATCTTTACTCCTATCTTTATCATGCATTCCCTTTCCTTGCTATATGATCCTATCCGAATCGCCGAACCAAGGGACGCTGGGCACGTGGCGCTCTCCTAGTCGATGGCACAGGCCTCCGAAGCTCCGGCGATCCTGCACAGAAGTCGGGCCGGGAAGGGGTTCCCGGCGGCGACCCTCCGACGCTCAAGTCAGGTAAGTAGTGGAAAAAGGAGCTCCCAAGCTTGTAGAATGCGTACCTTCGGGAAGTCTACGGTTCCTTATATAGGGTGATGAAAAAGCTCCTACACGCCTATCGAGGCGCGTGCGTATTCGCAGCCCATGCCTCGGCGTGTGCCTGTCAGAAAACTTACCTGACGTCATACTGCAACAGTCCCATCTCGCCTTCGATGGGACAACAAGACACCCCGTTGTCAAACTAAGAGTATGGCTTAGTCATGTGACTTGACGGCTATCAGGAGATGTTCCTGTTCTCCTTTACTGTCGGCCGGGACGTACGTCCGGCCGGCCGGA
The DNA here is from genome assembly GCF_018446385.1 of Zingiber officinale. Lineage (NCBI taxonomy): Eukaryota > Viridiplantae > Streptophyta > Magnoliopsida > Zingiberales > Zingiberaceae > Zingiber > Zingiber officinale. Next base: position 103,961,749 of record NC_055998.1, read on the forward strand.
TGGAGAACATCGTCCGGACGGCCTTCTTCCCCTGCGCCGGCCGGACGGCACGCCCCTTACATCTCGACTGTCCCTTGTGCTGAGATGCCGGGGAGGCCTCCAGGCGAGTGACTTCCTCTCGGCTCTGAGACATTGTTTCATTGAGCGTCGGAACCCCAACCCGGTCAGGGCGCCTTTTAATACCGAATGTCCATTGGTCGGCCGACCGGCCTTATCCATTTCTTCCAAGTCCGGTCGGCTCACCCTTCTCCGGCGGGCTACTTGGCCATTTGACCTCCACGTGGCGTTGACCCCTCGTTAGGGGGTCCCGGGCTCTTACCACCGGATCACTTGCCTTTCCCTCGAGTCTAGTCGAAGGAGGTGAAGTCCGACTGACTGGACTGCCGATCTGACAAAACAACGATAATTGCATTGGGCCGCTCGGCCAGGTCTAATGATGCTCGCCCGTTCGGCGATATCTGGTCCATGCCTTGTGGTCTCTTATACTCCATGTCCTATGCTCTCCCCTACTATTCATCACGTGCACTGCGCACGGTAAGGGGAGCTCATTAAATGCGGCCAGTATCCAGCTGACACGTGGTGATCATGCGTTTGTCAGAGTATGGCGGTGGCGTCACTTCCGATGGGACCGCCGCCGTTTGAAATGGACGGCTGGATGATGACCTCGTTATCGACGACCTGGATCGGACGGTGGAGGTTGCTCCCAGGCGGCGATATAAAGCCCGCGACTCCATTTCCGCCGCCTTGTTACTTCATCTTCCTCCGGCGCTCCTCTGCTCATTTTTTTCTCCGGCGACCTCGCCCCTCAATTCTTCGGCAACCCCCAGGCCTCCGTCGATCATCTTTCTTGCTCGTAAGACCCTCCTTCTCGTTCCCAACGTTTTCTTCTTTCTGTTAATCGTTTCCTTCAGTCGGTTTTCCTCCATTCCTTGCTTGAACCTTCCCTTTTGGTCCCGTATCCTTGTCTGTCGACCATGACTAGCACCTCGCAGCCGACCGGCGGTGCTCTGGGTCTTTGGTATTCGAACATGGAAAGCCGGTTCGACGAGGAGGACGCCTTGCACCTCACTCGAGCCTATGACCTACCGATCGACCACCAAATAGTGTTAGCCACACCGGCCGATCGGCCTCACGATCCGCCGCCCGGCACTGTTGTTTTCTTCCGAGACCAATTTCTGGCCGGACTGTGTTTTCCACCCCACAAGTTTTTCTTAGAAGTTTGCAATTATTTTCGCATTCCGCTCGGCCAGGTAGTTCCCAACTCTATTAGGCTGCTGAGCGGAGTGATAGTTTTATTCAAACTGAACGGCATCCCTTTAGAACCAAAAATTTTCCACTACTTTTTTTACCCCAAGCAAGCCGAGTGGGGCACCTTTGTTTTCCAGTCTAGGATAGGCTTCGTCCTTTTTGATAATATGCCGAGCTCCAACAAACATTGGAAGGAGCATTTTTTCTATATACGTTTTCCCGAGCGGCCAACTTTTCGCACCAAGTGGTAGACGGCGATGCCATCGCAACCGGAGCTCGGCAAATTTAGATGTGACGCGGCCAACCTTCATGCAGCCGAACGGCTAGTTGGCCAGCGCTATCATATAGACAAGCTACTCCTCCCGGGAGTAATGCACATATTCGGCTTGTCCTCTACCACAGCCGATCTGCCCTACAGCATGAGTAAGTTTCCTTATCTTCCCGTTTGTTTTGTTCTAACTGATTTATTTTTTGCTCTTGCAGCTGAAGTCATGTGGCGCGCTAAAGCTACCGAGAAGCTCAAATTGAAGGCCGCTCAGATTGAGGTGGTGACGAACAAGGAGGCCGCCGAACGGGGCCTTGCTCCAACTGATCCGGCCGGCGAAGAAGGTGAGGGGACACCAACTGTCCCCGAAGCCTTAGACGCCCCTGCCTCTCACGATGAGGCCGCGGGCGACATAGAACCTCCTACCGAAGCCGAGGTGGAGGGTCGTTCGGCCGATGATGTGCCGCTACGCGCTCGGAAACGCCGACGACCGGAATCCGCATCTGCCTCGACTACACTTGATGAGCCACAGCCCGAGCTGGGCGCGGATGCTCCGGTGTTGCCGGGGACGGTTTCCCTAGAGAATAGCCCGACCCCACATGGCTCTCCGAGGGCAAGCTCTGATGTGCCGCCGTCGAGCCCTTCCAGGACTTTGCGCCGTATCAGGAGCTTGGGCGAGCTTCCTTCCTCGTCCACCGGTGGGCCGTCCGGTAAAGCCAATGTTTCTCAGGGCGAGCCGAGCGACCAGAATTTAATTAAAACTATCCTGCGCCTCCCCTCAGAGGAATACATGGCCGCTGCTGATCGGCCAGTGGTCCCCGAGCAGCAGATCACCTTGACAGGCCCTCTTGCACAAGTTTGGGAGGACGCTCGGCGCAGAATAAAAGCGATGACTCCCGGACAGCTCGGCAACAGTAACCTTCAGCAGGCCACGGGGGTATGCTCTTTTTCTCTATTCGCGTATTTGAGTTAAGTTTTTTGAACCTGTTTACTGTTGCTCGCAGAACTGGGTGGACCAAATTGCCGTTAGCAATCGGTTGGCCGAGCTGGAGGATGAATTGAAAAAACTCAAGGCCGCGGGAGACAGCCGACAGTCGACGGCCGCTCTGGAGAAGGCCAAAAAATCGCTGGAAACCGAACGGAAACGAGCTACTGATCTTGCAAGCAAGGTAGTTCGGCTCGAAGCGATGGTCAAACAAAGAGATAAAGATATCAAGACGGCGACCTCTAGGAAGCTCCAGGCCATCGAAGACATGGACCAAATGAAGGTGGAGATCAGAGGGCTGGAGCAACGCATTAAGGATCTGGATGCTCTGCTGGCCACCGAGAAAGAGAGCCGCGCGGCCGATCTCCTTAGGTTTGATGGAGATTTGAAGGATCTTCAGGCCGCCAGCGACGCTGCCCACGCCGTGCTCAAAGAATATCAAGAGGGGGAGTCGGCTCGCTCCGAAGAAGGGAGGAAGGCGTTCCCCCGCTCGGAAGACTTCGGAGAGAAGTTTACCGACAAGATATCCCTCACTTTCGAGGAGGCGATCAAGGCGGCGGTGGGCTATCTGAAGACCGAAGGCCACCTGCCTGCCGAGCTGACCATCCCCCCCGAGGACCTCGCGAGCGTGATGGACTCCATTCCCGACGCTCTTTTTGATTTTGATGTGTGAGGAGCGTTTTTATGAACTTTTTTGTATTCCCTTCGTTCGGCCCAACTTATCTCTGTAATGACTTATTTGATTTACCTAATGAGTTATAGATGACCTTCTGCTCCTTTCACTTCTGTTTTAGCAAGGCATTTTTCCATCGTCACGCCAAAGTGTTCTTTATATCCTTTCCGCTCGGCACCATGTTTTCTGTCCGGCTCAATTCGATCGTCTTAATGACATCTATCATGCGACCGCGCAGCTGCTAGGCTTTCGAACGTAACCGCTCGGCATTTACATGCTAATATCCCTAACTTCCACTGACCCACTTTTCCTTTGTGCCTTACCCCCAAAGGGTTTTTCCGTACATTTTTGATAAGCGAGCCGCTCAGCCGCATAACCAAGCTATCGTTGATTGCATCATGTGACTGGCTATCCGCTCGGACGTTTATAGACGCCGGCTCGTCTCTCGATATTTAACGTCGGAGCTCGACGGTCTTCCGCTCGGACGTTTATAGACGCCGGCTCGTCTCTCGATATTTAACGTCGGAGCTCGACGGTCTTCCGCTCGGACGTTTATAGACGCCGGCTCGTCTCTCGATATTTAACGCCGAGCTCGGCGGTCTTCCGCCGGACGTTTATAGACGCCGGCTCGCCTCTCGATATTTACCGCCGGAGCTCGACGGTCTTCCGCTCGGACGTTTATAGACGCCGGCTCGTCTCTCGATATTTAACGTCGAGCTCGACGGTCTTCCGCCGGAGCGTTTATAGCGCCGCTCGCCTTATTTAACGCCGGAGCTCGACGGTCTTCCGCCGGAGCGTTTATAGGCTCGTCTCTCGATATTTAACGCCGGACCTCCGCGGTCTTCCGCCGGAGCGTTTATAGACGCCGGCTCGTCTCTCGATATTTAACGTCGGAGCTCGACGGTCTTCCGCTCGGACGTTTATAGACGCCGGCTCGTCTCTCGATATTTAACGTCGGAGCTCGACGGTCTTCCGCTCGGACGTTTATAGACGCCGGCTCGTCTCTCGATATTTAACGTCAGAGCTCGACGGCCTTTACGGTTAACTGATTATATACGCCCTGCCGAGGGGCAAGGGGTCTTCGTTATCGAGCGTGCGGCTCGTATAATATACCTCCGGCTTAACGGTCCGGGGCCTTCGATATCGAGCCTTTGGCTCTGATACAATTCCCCCTGCCGAACGGCGCGGGGTCTTCGTCCACGAACATTCGGCTCATATATTTATATGCCCTGGCCGAACAGCACGAGGTCTTCACGCAGTAAGCCGTTCGACGGAGAATGCTCAATGTGTTTTCATCTTTTTGCTTCCTGCATTACAAGTACATAGGCGACTAGCACATACACAAAAATGAATTACATTCGTGCACCTTTTATCCAGCTCGATAAGGCTGGAGATGATTTGCACTCCACGGTCGATCCAGCTGCCGCCCGGCTTCATCCTCCAAATAATATGCGCCCGAGCGGAGCTTTTCAATAACTTTGAAGGGGCCCGCCCACGGTGCCTCCAGTTTGCCGACGTCGCCGACCGGCTTGACTTTCTTCCAGACGAGATCGCGCGACCTGGAATGATCTGGGGATTACGCGGCGGTTGTAGTTTTGCTTCATCCGTTGCCGGTACGCCATCAGCCGGACGGACGCCTTGGCTCTTTCTTCTTCGACCAGATCCAGCTCCACGTTCCTCCTCTTGACGTTGCCCTCGTCATAACCTTGGATCCGAGCGGATTCGACTCCGACTTCAACAGGGATGACCGCTTCGCCGCCATACACCAAGTGGAAAGGCGTGACGCTCGTCCCTTCCTTTGGAGCCGTTCGGATGGCCCATAAGACGCCCGACACTTCATCTGGCCAACTTCCTCCCAAATGGTCGAGCCGAGCGCGCAAAATACGAAGAATTTCCCGATTGGCCACTTCGGCTTGACCGTTGCTTTGGGGATAAGCCACTGACGTGAAGTATTGCTCGATGTCGTAGCTTTTGCACCAATCCTCTAGCATCTTCCCTGTGAATTGCCGCCCATTGTCTGAGACCAAGCGGCGAGGGATGCTGAACCGACAGATGATGTGTTGCCAGATAAATTTTTTGACCATCTGTTCGGTGATCTTGGCTAGCGGCTCGGCCTCCACCCACTTGGAGAAATAATCAATCGCCACTAGCAAAAATTTCCGCTGCCCGGTCGTCATTGGGAATGGACCAACAATATCCATTCCCCATTGATCGAACGGACAGGAAACTGTTGATGCCTTCATTTCTTCTGCCGGTCGGTGGTTGAAGTTATGGTACTTTTGGCATGAAAGGCACGTCGACACTGTCCGAGCGGCATCTACTTGTAAAGTCGACAAAAAGTATCCAGCTAGCAGGATCTTCTTAGCTAGTGCTCATCCGCCCGGATGTCCTCTGCACGATCCTTGATGTACTTCTTGAAGGATGTAAGCCGAGTCCTCCGAGCTCACGTATTTCAACAACGGGCGTGAGAAAGCCTTTTTATAAAGCTGATCGCCGATGAGTGTGAACCGACCGGCTCTCCTCCTTAGCATCTGGGCTTCATATTCATTGGATGGGGTGGTGCCCGAGCGGAGGAACTCTATGATGGGCGTCCACCAATCGCTTGGAAATGTGAGGCCTTCCATCCGGTCGACGTGCGCCACCAACAATACTTTTTCAATTGGCTGCTGAATGGCGACCGGCGCTATTAAGCTCGCGAGTTTGGCTAACTCATCAGCTGCTTGATTTTCTGCTCTAAGTATCTTCTGGACAATAACTTCTCTAAAATCTGCTTTCAGTTTCTTGAAGGCTTCAACGTAGAGCTTGAGCCGAGCACTATTGATTTCGAAGGTACCCGAGAGCTGCTGAGCGGCCAACTGCGAGTCTGAGTGGAGTGTTACCCGACCGGCTCCTACATGCCGGGCAGCCTGCAAGCCAGCTATGAGGGCCTCATACTCCGCCTCATTGTTGGTAGCTTTATAATCCAGCCGGACGGATAGGTGCATTTTTTCTTCTTGTGGGGAGAGCAGCAATATTCTAATCCCGCTTCCGAGCCGAGTGGACGACCCATCCACATATATTCTCCACATAGCTTCCGGCTCCGGCCTTTGCACCTCAGTCACAAAATCGGCCAAGGATTGCGCTTTGATCGCCGAGCGGGGCTGGTATTGGATATCAAATTCACTTAACTTCGTCGTCCATTTAATGAGCCGTCCGGATGCCTCCGGATTTAGTAGGACACGTCCGAGCGGGCTGTTGGTTTTGACAATAATGGTATGCGCCAGGAAATATGGACGAAGGCGCCGAGCGGAGAGGACCAGAGCGAAGGCTAGCTTTTCGAGCCCAGTGTAGCGAGATTCAGCATCTTTTAAAATGTGACTAAGGAAATACACAGGCTCCTCTCCGCTCGCCCTCACCAATGCTGAGCCGATTGCCTGCTCGGTCGAGGATAGATAAATACAAAGTGGCTCACCAATAGTCGGCTTGGCTAATACCTGGAGTGAATTCAGATATGCCTTCAAATCTTCGAACGCCCGGTCGCATTCTTCGTCCCAGTAAAATTTTGTAGCTTTGCGTAAGATCTTGAAAAAAGGAAGGCTCCGGTCGGCCGTTTTGGAGATGAATCTGGATAGAGCGGTTATCCGATCGGTCAAACGTTGTACTTCCCTTGTATTTCTTGGGGGCGGCATGTCTTGTAGGGCTTTCACCTTGCTGGGATTCGCTTCGATTCCCCGCTCGGTCACTATGTACCCCAGAAAACGCCCCCCTTTTGCTCCGAACAGGCACTTCTGATGTAACGACCCAATTTTCCTTATTTTGAGTTCTGAATATCTTCAAAAATAATTGAAAATGCTTTTAAATATTCTAGAGATTTTTTTAGGAATTTTTAGAGTATTTCTATGCAATTTTTGGAGTCCGTTTGGTATTTTTACCGAGTGGAGAAAGTTTAAAAGGAAAAAGATAAAATAAAAAAAAAAAACCAAAGTGCAAGAGCTGGGATTCGAACCCAGCTTCTCGGGCCCAAGCAGTAAGCGGCCCAACCAACCGAGCTGAGCTCGTTTTGTTAACTAAGTATGTGAACGAATATATTTGAGTTATAGGTAGATTCGGATCACTCAAGTTATTAAAGGAGGTTAATTCCTCCCCGAACCCTAAAAACCCCAAATCACTTTCCCCTCCTCACCACGCGACGCCGCCTTCTCCTCTCGGGCGAAAAAGGGGCGACGGCGCTAGGGCTCGTTTCCGGCGGCCGGCGAGGACTTCTTTCCGAGAGTTGTTCGCGGATTCGTGGTCTCCTCGTCAAGGAGAACACGCGGATAGGAAGGGATCGCCGAAACCTTCACCTCGTCCGAACCCTAGGTCTCTTTCTCCGGTTGTAAGTCCAAGAACCCATTGTAAGTGCTTCTCACCTGCGGTAGGAGTAGCTTTTGGGGTTTTTGTTCGCATTTTCTTGTTGTTGTGTAATGAACAAGAGCAGCCCTTCATTCTAGCCTATTGTCCAGATTTTAAACCTCTGCTAGCATTTCGGTTTGGGCTTTGGTTCAAGTTCGTTTGCTGTTTTTTGATCACGGACAGTTTTTTTTTTTTAGTGTCTTCTGGATTGGTTACAGCATGCTTATCTAAATGTAGTTACCTCACAATTCAAGCATGTTTAAGTAGAATACAAATTACTTCCAGCTACAGCATGATGAAAGATTGATGGTTTATGAATAAGTTAGTTGATACAAGCAAGATTGATGGTTTATGAATAAGTTAGTTGATACAAGCTTGATGTGTAGAAACTTTTGCTGCTGTGAGCTTAGCTAAGATTACCGTCTATGACCATGTAGTTCTGTTATTGGCTGTTGAATCCGATTTGAACATATCATGTTATATTTCCGTGATATAGTTGTTCTTTCTTTAATTATTGTGGAGTTTATTTGAACATGTACTGGATAATATTTTATATCAGTGCCATGTAGTTTAAAATCTCTTGTTTGTTGAATAAATGAGAGAAGTACAAGTAAAGCAATATTAGGATACAATCTGATCCTAAGTTTCAGAAGTTAGAATCAAGGCACACTAAGTGCTTAAATAGATGCCAAGGCATTTATTTAAAAGAAGTGATTAAAGAAGTATATAAAGAAAAGTATTTTACTTTTAAAAGGGCATGTACCGGACACAATGTCCAAGGGATGGGCTCCAAGTTGCCCCTAGACATAAGGTCTAGAAGTGTCTTAATGGTTTCGGGATTAGCTACCTCAATTCTCATTAAGAAAGGCGCGCAAAGTGGTACAATGCCGGGCCCAAGTAAAGTTGAATATTATTTTTAAAGTATACAAGTATTTATTTGGAAACAAACAGAACAAGTTCTTTTATCAAAGTTGCCAATTTTAGCAAATTAAATTGTTGTTTCCTTTAGAGATGCATGATGTAGTTCCATTTGCTATTTTCATGTTGAGCATGTATTTCCCTGCTTTCTTTTATGCTTATGCATTTCCTTATCGGATTTTGTGAGTAGAAAGCACTTACTAAGCTTTTAGCTTATAGATACTACTTTTTCCTCCTACTGCAGATATGGATAAAAATAAAGGAAAGGCTAAAATGGTATAGGAGAAGGCGACAAGGAGACGTTGATGGTGTGTGTGTGGTGGCGGATATGGAAGCTTGGGATCTAGCTAATAAATTGCTGCAAGTTAATTTATTGAGTTTTCTTCTTAAATAACTAGGAGAATTTAGAGGAAATACAAATTCTGTTACTCTTTCTGTTTTGCTGTTATGAAGTGTTTAAATGTTTTGTTTTTGTTTCTGTTGGATTTCTGGAACCATTCGGATGGTTAAATGCATGGTTAAATGTTTTATGGAAGTAAATGCATATGAAAATTTGGTTTTCATTGTAAAGTAGCCTCAGGTGATTGCTTTGGTTGCATGTTAAAATTTAGTGCAGTATTATTATTCCTTGCACTAATGGAGTTAGTCATTGCTGAAAGTTCTGCATTTGAACTGCCATGTACGTGTCTTATTATCAATGTTATAGCATTAATTGTGTTGGGATGCACTGCTGTTTAAATTCAGAAAGATTTGCATGCTCAGTTGCTGTACCAAATAGAATTGCATGATATATTCGTGATCTGCAGTTGTTCCTAAATGTACTGTAATTGCTTTCAAGCCTTGAAATGGGTAAAGTGCATGTTAGACTTGTTTATGCCGTGTTGTTGGAAATACCCCTATCAGAATTGTTACTATGGTGTCTTAAATTGTATGCTAAGAAGGTTATTGGTGTACCTGGAATGGGAGAATAAATGGTTAGCTGTTACTCATTTTGTTCTTTCGTATTGGTTAGGTTGCTAGCACTGTTAGAAGCAGCAACCGAACCCTATAGTATATAATGCAGTTGACTACTTTTTTTTCCAGTTGCTCTAAACTGAGAATTCTATGCGAAACCATAACATGCATGGACTTACCTTTAAGCTTGAATGTAGCATACTGAGGACTAGTTTCTCTATAACTCTGTCTATAACAATTTCTAGGTATGCTAGTTTATTGTTTGAGTTTAGTTTTCTTTTATAGAAAGAGTTCTTTCCGTTCTCAGCATGTAATCACATATAGAAATGTTTAAATTGCATGATATGAAAGGCGGTTACAATAAGAACAGTAAAAAAAAAAAAAAAAAAGGTTTGCATGGCAGTCTGAAATTTTCTTTTAGCTTTGCTTTTATTAGCATAGGCAACATTACTTAAGTAAAGTTATAGTTAAGTAGCATCCATCCTTAGAGATTAGTAAAGAAGGGTGGTTGTTACAGTTGGTATCAGAGCCAGGTTCATTTTCCAGCAACACACACACATCAGCATCATCCTTGCCGCTTTCAAGTAAGAAAGTATTTAAGTTCTTTCTTTATTGCCTTCCTTTATTTACATTATTATTTGCAGTATGGATGGATAGTTATAAGTGAATGAGTAAGATAAGAATTTTATTTTTTTTTAGCTATTTCCTTTCTTAATATATAAATGGGTATGTTTAGAAAGGGTAGAGAAATCATCAAATTTTCTTATTTGTTTAACTAGATGTCGAGAAGAGGACGTCCCCGTACCGCTCGTGTTGAGGACCATGTTCAGGAGAATGAGGTGCCAGGCTCAACTGAGCCCAATCTTTCTGAAGTTGTTGCCCAACTTCAGAAACAAGTAGCTGAACAGCAGCAAGTAATTGCCAATCTGATGGCAAATCAGCAACCAGTCCCTCCTACTCCTCAAACAGTAACTGTGGAGACTCCAGTGGTAACTGAGGTTCCACAGCTTGCCCAAGGAGTCGCCACAAGACCCCGAGACAAGAAGCCTACCTCATACAGGTCAAACCGAAACCAGAGAGCTTCTCGATCGAGCCCTGGGATGCCAGGCTTGGTTCAAAACACCGGAGAGCACCATGGAGCTTCTTGAGTGGCCGTAAGTCGAGAAAGTCAAGTGTGCCTCCTTCGCCTGACTGGAGACGCACGCATGTGGTGGGAGAGAGTCAAAAGCAAGAGGGCAATCAATCGGATGAGATGGATTGATTTTGAGACAGAGTTCTATGACGAGTTCTTTCGCCAAAAGATCACCAACAAGCACTACGAGGAGTTTATGGAGTTCAGACAGGGGGATCTGACAGTGGAGGAAGCAGTTAAAAGATTCAACAGGCTAGCTCGTCTCTGCCCAGAACTAGTAAGTACAGAGAAGGAGCGAGTCAGACTAATGCTCAGAATGCTGAAGCCTGTGATATCACTTAATGTGAGCAGTGGGACTCATCAACCCCTGACTGGAGAAGAGTTGGTGAGTAGAGCCTTAGTAGCTGAGCACTACCTGAGCAGCATGAAGGCACAAAGAGAGCAACACAAGCCAATCAAGATGGAGACCAAGACTGGGGGAAATCAGAAACCCCAGTCAAATAATCAGAACTGGAAAGGCAAGGGCACTAAAAGAAAGCAGTGGAATTCAGGAAGTAACCAGAAGGGAGGACCAGAAATCAAACAGACTAAGCTCCTTCCCTGCCCTAAATGTGGGAGAACACATCCAGGAGCCTGTCTCTTGGGCAAGACTGGATGTTATTCTTGTGGTCAAGAAGGACACATGGCCAAGCAGTGTCCTAACAAGTTCAAAGCACCCCAGCCACAGCCAATACAATATGGAGCCAAGCCTCAACTACATTATATGCCTGCAACTCTGGAAGGACCTCAGATCAGCCAAGGAAGGTTGGAAGCTCCACCAGTTCCAGCCTTTGACAATGCCAGAGTATTCTCCCTTACCAAAGAGGAAGCTGCTAGTGCCTCCACGGTCGTAACAGGTCAAGTAGTTATTTTTCAGCATATAGCTACTGCACTATTTGATACTGGGGCGACCCATTCTTTTGTATCCATACCTTTTGCCAAAGAATTACAGGTACCTACAGAAAGCATGAATTCCAAGTTCCTGACAACCCTACCTTCTGGGGAAGTCATGGAATCTAGTCAGTGGCTTCGGTCTGTATCAGTCAGAATTTCAGACCGAGAGCTATGTGTTAATCTGGTAGTCCTCGCTATGCAGGATTTCGATATCATTTTGGGTATGGATTTCCTCAGCAAGTACAGTGCTTCAGTGGACTGCCGCAGAAGAAAAGTGATCTTTAGTCCAGAAGGTGAACCATCCTTTGAATTTACAGGAGTACCAAAGAGGAAGACCCAGAAATTTCTCTCTTCTCTCACAGCTCACCAGATGTTAGCTAAAGGGTGTGCTGGTTTTCTTGCATTCATTGTGAGTACAGAAGAAGAAGAAAGACCTAAGCAGGAAGAAGTTCGGGTAGTCTGTGAGTATCCAGAGGTATTCCCAGAAGAGCTACCTGGACTACCTCCCAACAGAGAAGTGGAGTTTGAGATTGAACTGGTTCCTGGTACCGGTCCAATTTCAAAAGCTCCATACCGCATGTCCCCAGCAGAGTTGAAAGAGCTACAAGAACAACTTCAGGAGCTACTTGACAAGGGTTTCATACGCCCTAGTCACTCACCATGGGGAGCTCCTGTGTTGTTTGTCAAGAAGAAGGATGGATCTATGCGGATGTGCATAGATTATAGGGCTCTGAATCGGTGACCATCAAGAACAAGTATCCACTGCCCAGGATCGATGATTTATTTGATCAATTGAAAGGTGCAACAGTGTTCTCCAAGATAGATCTGCGCTCTGGGTACCATCAGTTGAAAGTGAAGGAGAGTGACATACCCAGAACAGCTTTCAGGACCAGATACGGACACTACGAATTCGTAGTCATGCCTTTTGGTGTGACTAATGCACCTGCAGTCTTCATGGACTTGATGAATAGAGTGTTCAGAGAATACCTCGACAAGTTCGTCATTGTGTTCATAGACGACATTCTAGTCTATTCCAGAACTTCAGAGGAGCATGACACGCACTTGAGAATAGTTCTGCAGACCCTTCAACAAAAGCAACTCTATGCTAAATTCTCAAAGTGCGAGTTCTGGTTGGAACAGGTGGCATTTCTAGGTCACATTGTTTCAAAAGAAGGTATTCAGGTAGATCCAGCCAAAGTAGAAGCGGTCAGCAACTGGAAGAGACCCAAGAATGCCAGGGAGATCAGAAGCTTCCTTGGTTTAGCTGGATACTACAGGAAATTTGTGGAGGACTTTTCCAGGATAGCCTCTCCACTTACAGCCCTCACCAGGAAAGATAAGAAGTTTGAATGGTCAGATAAATGTGAGCAGAGTTTTCAAGAACTCAAGAAGAGACTGACCAGTGCTCCTATACTGACTGTTCCAGAGGGCGACAAGAGTTTCGACATTTATAGTGATGCTTCCAAGATGGGATTAGGAGCTGTACTCATGCAGGAAGGAAAAGTTATAGCTTATGCTTCCAGACAACTCAAAGACTACGAGAAGAATTACCCCACTCATGATCTAGAGCTGGCAGCTGTAGTCTTTGCACTGAAACTCTGGCGACACTACTTATATGGAGTCCAGTGCAGAATCTTCACAGACCATCAGAGTCTTAAGTACTTCTTCACTCAGAAGGACTTAAACATGAGACAGCGTAGGTGGCTAGAGTTGGTCAAAGATTATGACTGTGAAATCCTCTACCACCCAGGTAAAGCTAATAAAGTGGCAGATGCATTAAGCAGGAAGTCCAGTGCATCCTTGATGTCCTTATCATCATTAGCCCTGCCACTACAGAAGGAGTTGTCAGATTTCGGACTTGAAATTATTTATGGGCAACTTTCTGCATTGACCCTAGAGTCAACCCTGCTTGAGGATATACAGAAAAAGCAAAGTGAAGATCCAGATATCCAAAAGATCAAGCAAGGGATACAAGAGGAAGGAAGTTCAGAATTTCGAGTATCAGATAGTGGAATTCTTTATCAGGGGAATCGCCTTTGTGTTCCAAATGATGAAGAGCTGAGAAAGAAAATTTTAGAAGAAGCCCATAGTACACCATACTCCATGCATCCTGGTTCCACCAAGATGTACCAAGACGTGAAGCAGAAGTTCTGGTGGTCTGGACTCAAAAGAGATGTGGCTAAATATGTCAGTACCTGCCTGACATGCCAGAGAGTCAAAGCAGAACACCAGAGACCAGGAGGGATGCTACAACCTCTCTCAATACCAGAGTGGAAGTGGGAAGACATATCCATGGACTTTATAACAGGTCTCCCAAGAACTACGAATGGATACGATGCAATATGGGTGATAGTGGACAGATTGACCAAGTCTGCTCATTTTCTAGCCATCAAAGTGTCTCACTCTATAGAGCAGTTAGCACAGCTGTATGTTAAAGAGGTGATCAGACTTCACGGAGTTCCTAAATCTATTATTTCTGATAGAGATGGGCGCTTCACCTCTCACTTTTGGGAGTGTGTACAGACTGCACTAGGCACCAAGCTCAAGTTCAGCACAGCCTTCCATCCTCAGACTGATGGACAGACAGAGCGAGTAAATCAGATCCTAGAAGATATGCTCAGGGCTTGTGCACTAGATTTTAAAGGCAGTTGGTGCAAGTATCTGTGCTTAGCTGAGTTTGCCTACAACAATAGCTATCAGGCTACCATCAAGATGGCACCATATGAGGCGTTGTATGGCAGAAAGTGCAGATCACCTATATGCTGGCAAGAAGCAGGTGAAAGAAAGGAAATGGAAGTGGAGCTGGGCATTCAGACAGAGCTGATAGAAGAAACCACTCAGGCTGTCCAGAAAATCAGACAGAGGATTGAGACTGCCCAGAGTAGACAGAAAAGCTATGCTGACACACGCCGTAGGCCACTGGAATTTCAAGTAGGAGATTCAGTTTTTCTCAAAGTTGCTCCTATGAAGGGAGTGATGAGATTTGGCAAGAAGGGCAAATTAAGTCCTCGCTATGTAGGACCTTACCTGATTACGGACAGGATTGGGAAAGTAGCTTACAGACTGGACTTACCACCAGACATGTCAGCAATACACAATGTGTTTCATGTCTCCATGTTAAAGAAGTGCCTCCATGACCCTAGTCAAGTGATTGAGCCTCAGTCAGTACAGATCCAAGCGGATCTTAGTTTTGAGAGTAGACCTACACAGATAGTGGACAGAGCAGTCAAGAGACTAAGAAGCAAAGAAGTACCACTAGTGAAGGTCGTCTGGCAGAACCAAGAACACGAGGAAGTCACTTGGGAGCGGGAGGACAGTATGAGGCAAAAATATCCAGAACTATTCTAAGTTCGAGGACGAACTTTTTATAAGGTATGGGGAATTGTAACGACCCAATTTTCCTTATTTTGAGTTCTGAATATCTTCAAAAATAATTGAAAATGCTTTTAAATATTCTAGAGATTTTTTTAGGAATTTTTAGAGTATTTCTATGCAATTTTTGGAGTCCGTTTGGTATTTTTACCGAGTGGAGAAAGTTTAAAAGGAAAAAGATAAAATAAAAAAAAAAAAACCAAAGTGCAAGAGCTGGGATTCGAACCCAGCTTCTCGGGCCCAAGCAGTAAGCGGCCCAACCAACCGAGCTGAGCTCGTTTTGTTAACTAAGTATGTGAACGAATATATTTGAGTTATAGGTAGATTCGGATCACTCAAGTTATTAAAGGAGGTTAATTCCTCCCCGAACCCTAAAAACCCCAAATCACTTTCCCCTCCTCACCACGCGACGCCGCCTTCTCCTCTCGGGCGAAAAAGGGGCGACGGCGCTAGGGCTCGTTTCCGGCGGCCGGCGAGGACTTCTTTCCGAGAGTTGTTCGCGGATTCGTGGTCTCCTCGTCAAGGAGAACACGCGGATAGGAAGGGATCGCCGAAACCTTCACCTCGTCCGAACCCTAGGTCTCTTTCTCCGGTTGTAAGTCCAAGAACCCATTGTAAGTGCTTCTCACCTGCGGTAGGAGTAGCTTTTGGGGTTTTTGTTCGCATTTTCTTGTTGTTGTGTAATGAACAAGAGCAGCCCTTCATTCTAGCCTATTGTCCAGATTTTAAACCTCTGCTAGCATTTCGGTTTGGGCTTTGGTTCAAGTTCGTTTGCTGTTTTTTGATCACGGACAGTTTTTTTTTTTTAGTGTCTTCTGGATTGGTTACAGCATGCTTATCTAAATGTAGTTACCTCACAATTCAAGCATGTTTAAGTAGAATACAAATTACTTCCAGCTACAGCATGATGAAAGATTGATGGTTTATGAATAAGTTAGTTGATACAAGCAAGATTGATGGTTTATGAATAAGTTAGTTGATACAAGCTTGATGTGTAGAAACTTTTGCTGCTGTGAGCTTAGCTAAGATTACCGTCTATGACCATGTAGTTCTGTTATTGGCTGTTGAATCCGATTTGAACATATCATGTTATATTTCCGTGATATAGTTGTTCTTTCTTTAATTATTGTGGAGTTTATTTGAACATGTACTGGATAATATTTTATATCAGTGCCATGTAGTTTAAAATCTCTTGTTTGTTGAATAAATGAGAGAAGTACAAGTAAAGCAATATTAGGATACAATCTGATCCTAAGTTTCAGAAGTTAGAATCAAGGCACACTAAGTGCTTAAATAGATGCCAAGGCATTTATTTAAAAGAAGTGATTAAAGAAGTATATAAAGAAAAGTATTTTACTTTTAAAGGGCATGTACCGGACACAATGTCCAAGGGATGGGCTCCAAGTTGCCCCTAGACATAAGGTCTAGAAGTGTCTTAATGGTTTCGGGATTAGCTACCTCAATTCTCATTAAGAAAGGCGCGCAAAGTGGTACAATGCCGGGCCCAAGTAAAGTTGAATATTATTTTTAAAGTATACAAGTATTTATTTGGAAACAAACAGAACAAGTTCTTTTATCAAAGTTGCCAATTTTAGCAAATTAAATTGTTGTTTCCTTTAGAGATGCATGATGTAGTTCCATTTGCTATTTTCATGTTGAGCATGTATTTCCCTGCTTTCTTTTATGCTTATGCATTTCCTTATCGGATTTTGTGAGTAGAAAGCACTTACTAAGCTTTTAGCTTATAGATACTACTTTTCCTCCTACTGCAGATATGGATAAAAATAAAGGAAAGGCTAAAATGGTATAGGAGAAGGCGACAAGGAGACGTTGATGGTGTGTGTGTGGTGGCGGATATGGAAGCTTGGGATCTAGCTAATAAATTGCTGCAAGTTAATTTATTGAGTTTTCTTCTTAAATAACTAGGAGAATTTAGAGGAAATACAAATTCTGTTACTCTTTCTGTTTTGCTGTTATGAAGTGTTTAAATGTTTTGTTTTTGTTTCTGTTGGATTTCTGGAACCATTCGGATGGTTAAATGCATGGTTAAATGTTTTATGGAAGTAAATGCATATGAAAATTTGGTTTTCATTGTAAAGTAGCCTCAGGTGATTGCTTTGGTTGCATGTTAAAATTTAGTGCAGTATTATTATTCCTTGCACTAATGGAGTTAGTCATTGCTGAAAGTTCTGCATTTGAACTGCCATGTACGTGTCTTATTATCAATGTTATAGCATTAATTGTGTTGGGATGCACTGCTGTTTAAATTCAGAAAGATTTGCATGCTCAGTTGCTGTACCAAATAGAATTGCATGATATATTCGTGATCTGCAGTTGTTCCTAAATGTACTGTAATTGCTTTCAAGCCTTGAAATGGGTAAAGTGCATGTTAGACTTGTTTATGCCGTGTTGTTGGAAATACCCCTATCAGAATTGTTACTATGGTGTCTTAAATTGTATGCTAAGAAGGTTATTGGTGTACCTGGAATGGGAGAATAAATGGTTAGCTGTTACTCATTTTGTTCTTTCGTATTGGTTAGGTTGCTAGCACTGTTAGAAGCAGCAACCGAACCCTATAGTATATAATGCAGTTGACTACTTTTTTTTTCCAGTTGCTCTAAACTGAGAATTCTATGCGAAACCATAACATGCATGGACTTACCTTTAAGCTTGAATGTAGCATACTGAGGACTAGTTTCTCTATAACTCTGTCTATAACAATTTCTAGGTATGCTAGTTTATTGTTTGAGTTTAGTTTTCTTTTATAGAAAGAGTTCTTTCCGTTCTCAGCATGTAATCACATATAGAAATGTTTAAATTGCATGATATGAAAGGCGGTTACAATAAGAACAGTAAAAAAAAAAAAAAAAGGTTTGCATGGCAGTCTGAAATTTTCTTTTAGCTTTGCTTTTATTAGCATAGGCAACATTACTTAAGTAAAGTTATAGTTAAGTAGCATCCATCCTTAGAGATTAGTAAAGAAGGGTGGTTGTTACATCTGAGGATTTAGCTTGACTCCATATTTGCGCAGCGTTCGGAAGGTTTCCTCCATGTCTTTGAAGAGATCTGCCGCTCGGACGGATTTGATGAGAATGTCGTCCACATAAACTTCTAGGTTCCGCCCGATCTGCTCTCTGAATACTTTATTCATTAAGCGCTGATAAGTGGCTCCTGCATTTTTCAATCCGAACGGCATCACATTGTAGCAATAAGTGTCGTCGGCCGTCACGAAGCTGACCTTTTCTTGATCTTCACGGGCGAGCGGCACTTGGTGATAGCCCTGGTAGGAGTCGAGCATACAGATTAATTCGCAACCGGCCGTAGAGTCCACCAGCTGGTCTATTCGGGGCAGAGGATAAAAATCTTTCGGGCAAGCTTTGTTGAGATCCCGAAAATCTATGCACACTCTCCATTTGTTGCCTGGTTTGGAGAATAATACTAGGTTCGCCAGCCAGCTCGAGAACTGAACCTCGCGAATATGGCCGGCTTCCAGAAGCTTCTCCACCTCCGCCCGGATGATGACGTTCTGCTCGGCGCTGAAATCTCTTTTTCTTTGCTTTACCGGCCGAGCGTCCGGTCGGACATGTAACTCGTGTTGCGCTATGTTCGGCGAAATTCCGGGCAACTCATGTGTCGACCAGACGAAGACATCATGATTTCTTCGGAGGCATTGGATCAGCTCTTCTTTCTGCTTCTCCTCCAGATCGGATGCAATGAAGGTTGGGGCTTCCGATCGGGATGGGTGAATCTACACTTCCTCTTTTTCTTCATAAATTAAAGAGGGTGACTTTTCGGTGATGGCGTTCACCTCGATCCGGGGCGCCTTCCGAGCGGAATTGGATTATGCTCAGACCATCTCTATGTAGCATCGCCGAGCTGCTAGCTGATCTCCTCGTACTTCTCCCACTTTGTCCTCCACAGAGAATTTGATCTTCTGATGGAAGGTTGAGACGACCGCTCGGAATTACCGAGCGCGGTCGTCCCGAATGACGTTGTGGGGCGAGGAGAGTCGACCACCACAAAGTTTGTTGTCCTTGTCCTTCGAGCTCTTCTCCCACGAGGTAGCCAGCCGATCTGTCCCGGTGAACTTCGTTACCCAGTAAACCCAGAGCGGAGTTGTCATGGTATGACTCTCGATCAATTTGCAGCTGATCGAACGCCTTCTTGAATAAGATGTTGACTGAGCTCCCTGTGTCAACAAATATGCTGTGAATTGTGTAATTGGCTATTACCGCTATGATGAGCAGAGCATCGTCGTGGGGTACTTCAACTCCTTCCAAGTCCCCTGGCCCGAAACTGATTTCCGGTCCGTTCGTCCGTTCTTGGCTGCAGCCAACGGCATGGATTTGGAGCTGCCGGACGCTCGCCTTTCTTGCTCTGTTAGAGTCTCCTCCGGTCGGCCGGCCAGCAATAACGTTGATCTCGCCTCGGGAGGTATTGCTTTTATTTTCCTCTTCCCGAGCGGACGGTCGAGACCGTTATCTGGACGCTCGGCGATTCTCCTGCCTTGGGGATCGGTGCCGGTCGGGAGTCTGTTGATGCCGCCTATCAGCTCGCGTTTGATCGGCTTCATGAATTCTCTATCGCCTGTCGACTGAGGGAGACCGTCATCCGGCATTCTGGGGTATGGGATGAGACACGAAGGGAAGACTTCGACAATCCCTTGTGTTGTGCGTATCCGTTCGGTGGAAGGAGCAGAACATCGGGGTCCATTTCTTCTTTGGCTTTGGCCGAGCGGCAGCTACCTCTTGCACGTGGGATCGGACATGGTGGGCTCTGATTGCTTCGGCCCTCGGTCCTCTGGGCGGCTGATGAGCGGCATATTGTTTCCGCTCGGACGGAGGGGGCCGCTCGGCTGTAATTTCTTTTTTCCTGGCCGCTTGTGCCTCTTCCACGTTGATGTATTCGTTCGCCCGGTGTAGCATGTGATCATAGTCTCGGGGCGACTTTCGGATGAGCGATCGGAAGAAATCCCCATCCACCAGGCCTTGTGTGAAGGCATTCATCATGGTTTCTGAGGTGGCCGTTGGAATGTCCATCGCCACTTGGTTGAACCGCTGGATGTAAGCTCGAAGCGATTCACGGGCTTCTTGCTTGATGGCGAACAGGCTCACGCTCGTTTTCTGGTAGCGTCGACTGCTCGCAAAATGGTGGAGGAAGGCCGTTCGGAAATCTTTGAAGCTTGTGATGGATCCGTCCGGCAATCTCCGAAACCACTGTTGAGACGAGCCCGAGAGAGTGGTAAGAAAAACTCGGCACTTTACTCCATCTGTGTATTGATGGAGAGTAGTTGTGTTATCGAACTTACCCAGATGATCATCCGGGTCGGTTGTTCCATTGTACTCGCCGATCGTCGGAGGCGCGTAGTGCTTTGGTAGAGGGTCTCGTAGGATAGCCTCTGAAAATTGGCGATTGATCCGCTCGGGCGATACATCCGCTTGGGGGGCTTTCCCCTTTCTGTTATCTCATCTAGGCATTTCATCCGAAGAAGATCCCCTATCCCGGTGGGCTGCCACGGCTTCAGGGGTGCGGAACAAGCGATGAAATGCGATGGCGGTGGTGCTTCCGCTCGCCGACGCCGGATTGCTTGCTCGGCCGCTGCCGCCTTCATTTTGCTCCACAAGCTTGGCGGCCCTTATCTCGATCGAGCGTCGAGTTCCTCACCGAAAGTGTCACCGCGTGTTGTCGTCCACCCGTCCATTGTTTCCGATCGGATGCAGGAGCGTTCCCACAGACGGCGCCAAATTGATCCTGTCCGAATCGCCGAACCAAGGGGCTGGGCACGTGGCGCTCCTAGTCGATGGCACGAGCCTCAAGCTCCGGCGATCCCGCAGAAGTCGGGCGGAAGGGTTCCGCGGCGACCTCCGACGCTCAAGTCGGTAAGTAGTGGAAAAAGGAGCTCCCAAGCTTGTAGAATGCGTACCTGCGAAGTCTACGGTTCCTTATATAGGCGATGAAAAGCTCCTACACGCCTATCGAGGCGTGTGCCGCGGCCCATGCCTCGGCGTGTACCTGTCGAAAACTTACCGACGTGCAACAGTCTATCTCGCCTTGATGGGACAACAAGACACCCGTTGTCGACTAAGAGTATGGCTTAGTCATGTGACTTGACTATCGGAGATGTTCTGTTCTCCTTTCACGGCCGACGTCGTCCGCGTACGGATGGAAACATCGTCCGACGCCTTCATCCTCGGCCGTGGACGCACGCCCTACATCTCGACCGTCCTTGTCTTTGAGATCTGGGAGGCCTCCGTAGTGACTTCCTCTCGGCTCTGAGACATTGTTTCATTGAGCGTCGGAACCCCAACCCGGTCAGGGCGCCTTTTAATACCGAATGTCCATTGGTCGGCCGACCGGCCTTATCCATTTCTTCCAAGTCCGGTCGGCTCACCCTTCTCCGGCGGGCTACTTGGCCATTTGACCTCCACATGGCGTTGACCCCTCGTTAGGGGGTCCCGGGCTCTTACCACCGGATCACTATCAATATCTTCTCTCTATCCCAATTGGTTTCTACTAATTAATTCTATAAATTATAATATAAGAGGTTCAAGGTTCAATCTTTGACCTCCTTTTTTTTATTTCATTTTATTTCTTTTTTCTTCAACTCACTTCTTATTATTTTTCTAAGGAAAAATTCATCATTCTCTTATTTATCTTAAAAGTTTAGTGGGTGTTACAGTACCCCGTACCTCATAAAAAGTTCGTCCTCTAACTTTAAAATAGCTAAATCAGGTGGCACTGAACTTCCGGCTGAGTGCATCGCCACCTTGTTCGCCTTTCCTGGGTGATAAAGAATCTCATAGTCGTAATCTTTAACTAGCTCGAGCCATCGGCGTTGCCTCATATTCAGATCTTTTTGTGTGAAGAAATATTTCAGACTCTGATGGTCGGTATAAATCTTACACTGAGCTCCATATAAATAATGTCTCCATATTTTGAGAGCGAAGACCACGGCTTCTAGTTCTAAGTCGTGAATGGGATAATTCTTCTCATGCTCTTTAAGTTGTCTAGAAGCGTAGGCAATGACTTTGCCATCTTGCATGAGTACAGCTCCAAGTCCTGAGATGGAAGCATCGCTGTACATATCGAAGCCTCTGTTGGTTTCCGGGAGAGTAAGAATCGGAGCACTGGTCAGTCTCCTTTTTAATTCCGCGAAACTCTTCTCGCAAGCTTCTGTCCATTCATACTTTGTATTTTTCTTGGTGAGGGCTGTCATAGGGGTTGCATTTTGGAGAAATTCTCTACAAATTCCCTGTAATAGCCAGCTAGCCCGAGAAAACTCCTGACTTCGCTGGCATTCCTTGGTTTGTTCCAATTATTTACAGCTTCGATTTTGCTTGGATCCACCATAACTCCATCTTTGGAAATGACATGACCTAGGAATATTACTCGGTCAAGCCAAAACTCGCATTTGGAGAATTTTGCATATAGTTGTTTCTCTTGAAGGATCTGTAGTACAGTATTCAGGTGTTCAGTATGTTCTTCTGGGGTTCTCGAGTAGATAAGTATATCGTCAATAAAGACGATTACAAATTTATCAAGATATGCCGTAAATACCCGATTCATCAGGTCCATAAATACTGCAGGAGCGTTGGTTACTCCGAAAGGCATAACTATGAACTCATAGTGTCCATATCGGGTTTGAAATGCTATTTTTGGTATATCATCTGGTTTCACCTTCACTTGATGATAACCGGATCGTAGGTCTATCTTTGAGAAAACGGTCGCACCCTTCAGTTGGTCGAATAGGTCATCGATCCGTGGGAGTGGGTACCGGTTCTTGATTGTCACATTATTCAGCGCTCGGTAGTCTATACACATTCACATAGACTCATCCTTCTTCTTTACGAATAGCACTGGAGCTCCCCATGGAGAGTGACTTGGACGAATAAGTCCCTTGTCGAGTAATTCGGATAACTGTTCCTGAAGCTCCTTTAATTCAGCCGGAGCCATACGATAAGGTGCTTTTGAGATCGGCTGAGTACCAGGAATCAATTCGATCCCGAATTCTATCTCTCTATCAGGGGCCAATCCTGGTAGTTCATCAGGAAATACTTTTGGATAGTTGCATACTACCCTGATATCTTCTAGCTTCGGGTCTTTGACTTGATTGGTATTAACCACGTGCGCTAGAAACCCCATACATCCTTTATCTAACATCCTTTGTGCTTTAATAGATGACAATAACTTCTCCATTCCTTTCGGTTCCCCGTAAAACTCAAACTCTGGTTCATTTTCGGGTCGGAAAATCACTTTCCTTTTGCGGCACTCGATTGAAGCGCCGTATTTGCTAAGGAAATCCATGCCCAATATTATGTCATAATCCTGCATATCAAGTACTATCAGGTTGCAGTAGAGTTCTCTGTTTGCGATCCGAATGAGTACTGCTTGCAGCATATGGTCCGATGGCATAATCTCCCCGGATGGTAAGGTTGTTAAGAATGTGTCCTCTAGAGTTCGGACATTGCGTGTCCTAACCATGTTGATCTAAATAATGACAAATAGACTAGTGTAAGTGGTTATCGTTTTTTAGCCAATCTAACGTACTATTTTGTTTGTTTCTATCCATTTGTGAGATTGTTCTGGTATTATTCCTAACCTACCAAGATGCAATCCTAGTCTAAGACTATGACTAAAAATAAAGAATAAGGTAGCAACAATGCATCATAAATAAAGCATAAGCAATATAATAAAGCAAAGAAATAAATAGCAAGCAAATAATGTGACACAAGCAATAAAGCAAATAAAGCATAAGTATATAACAAGAAATTTAAGCGTAAGCAATATAAGAAATTCAAAGAATAAATCAAGCAAATAATATAACACAAGAAATAAGCATGAGCATATAAAATTAAGCATAAACATTCTTACTTGGAGCCGCAGGTCGGAGGCTTGATGTGTGTGTAGTGAGCTGGCAAAAACTTTGGCTCTAATACCAACCTGTAACGCCCGCCCTCCCTGCTAACTCTAAGGGACGGGGCTACGATACTCCATGTACAAATTTTTCTTTTTAAAACAACGGAAGACTTAAAATAATTTTCTTAGTTTAATAAAAACTTTTCTTTTGTTTTTCTTTTCATCAAATCTGAACTACACTATCATGGCATCAATAACATGATATCAAAATTTGTAGAAACATAACATCAAGTCACACATACGGTACTACAATTCATGATACCAAAGCATAGTTCTTTAAAAGTTTTTAAAGCAGGTTCTTATTTGGTTGCCTAGCCACTGCCACACACATCTCCTTGCCTCTCCTGCTGCTCCTTTAGCTCATCCAGCTTTTTCCTTTATCTGTGGTACAAGGAAAGTAAGCTATGAGCACTCATGGCTCAGTAAGTTCCTTTCCTACTCACTAAAACCAAAAATCATCACATGATCAAAGAATGTCTCAACATAACATGATCTCAACTAGTCATGGCATAACATATCATACTCTTTAAGCATATCATGCAACATAACAAAATCATAACTAGTCATGGCATATCATCTCTTAAAGCATAGCATGAAACATAACATAATCATATCTCATCATGGCATATCATAGTATCATCATAAGGTGGCATGGCATATCAAGCTCTTAAAGCATAGCATGAAACATAACATAATCGTATCTAATCATGGCATATCATAAATCATAGCATCATCACAACATGATCATAAGGTATATGCAATATGATTTTGAAAACATGTATCCGAAAAACATGTGTATGTCTCATGATCTTTAAAACCATTTCTTCTTACATATATACTTGAACATAATATCAACATAATCAGGGCCCCGGCTTGTACCACACATAGATAAATCACGTAGATATGCGCGCTTCCTAAGTATATCCAAGGTAGCAAGTCTTGAATCATACTAGGAACCAGGTCCGGATCACACAGCCATAGACCTATGGGCGTACTAAGGAGCTCATCCCTTTGTTTTTACTAGCCTGGATCACACAGCCAAAGGCCTAGGGACTGATTAGGAGCCCACCCTTGGTACAAGCCTTACAAAGTAAAGTAGCATGTATAAAAATGCATCATTTAGTCACATAGCATATCATAGAAGTATGCATCACTTAGGCATACGTTATGTCAGAAAAGTATGCATCACTTAGGCATACATCATATCATAAATAGTATGCATCACTTAGGCATACATCATGTCATAAAAAGTATGCATCACTTAGGCATACATCATGTCATAAAAAGTATGCATCACTTAGGCATACATCATGTCATAAAAGCATGCATATTTTCACCACATAGCATATCATGAGAGCATGCATATTTTAGGCACATAGCATATCATCAAAGCATGCATATTTCTATCCACATAGCATATCATAAAAGCATGCATATTTTAAGCACATAGCATATCATCAAAGCATGTATATTTCTATCCACATTGCATATCATGAAAGCATGCATATTTTAAGCACATAGCATATCATCCAAGCATGCATATTTCTATCCACCTGGCATATCATGAAAGCATGCATATTTTAAGCACATAGCATATCATCCAAGCATGCATATTTCTATCCACCTAGCATATCATGAAAGCATGCATATTTTAAGCACATAGCATATCATCAAAGCATGCATATTTCTATCCACATAGTATATCATGAAAGCATGCATATTTTAAGCACATAGCATATCATCAAAGCATGCATATTTCTATCCACATAGCATATCATGAAAGCATGCATATTTTAAGCACATAGCATATCATCAAAGCATGCATATTTCTAAGCACATATCATATCATGAAAAGTATAAATCACAAGCATACATGTTTAAGCATAAGGGTGTATCACGTGATTATACTATCATAAGAAACATGGTAACATAGTTAGCTTGGGTTCTAAGCTTCCTAATCCCTTGGGTTCTTAGCATGGCCGAACCCCCTTTAGATCTCAATTTAGGTAAAAACAACCTCCAAGCATGTGAAACCTAAATTATCATCACATCAATTTCATAGGAAGCATTATAAGCATAATTAACTTGGTTTCTAAGTTCTCCAAGTCCCTAAACTTCATGTGGCCGAACCCTATCAGGTGTGAAACAAGGTCCCAAATGTCATGAAAGCATGGAAACCTTAAACCATATTTATAGCATTTTTTTCAAGTAACATAGTAAGCATATTTGAGCTAGTTCCTATGTTCTTCAAGCCCTTAACATATGTCATAGCCGAAATTTAACAAGTATTCATTAGGGCTAAAAGCAAGCATACAAGCATGTGAACTTAAACTAACATCATGTATAAATTCATAATAAGGCATCATACAATGGGTATGGCCGAAACTTACCCTAGCCTCATTTTAGGTCATTAAACAACATATAGCATGAGAACTTTGGCTTTCTACTTATCATATTTCATGTAGAGTGACATGAGCATATTTAATTTTTGT
Source organism: Zingiber officinale (assembly GCF_018446385.1). Lineage (NCBI taxonomy): Eukaryota > Viridiplantae > Streptophyta > Magnoliopsida > Zingiberales > Zingiberaceae > Zingiber > Zingiber officinale. The sequence continues at coordinate 103,988,008 of NC_055998.1, forward strand.
TCTAGGGTTTCTAGGGAATCTATCCCTTCATGGCCGAAACATACAATGGTCCATTTAGGTCATGAAAAAATTATACAAGCATGTGACACAATCAACATATTATCATATTTCCATAAGAAGCATTTTCAACACATTTGGTTTCAATTCTAAGGCCTCTAGGTCATTTAAACCTTACTTGGACGAGACTCATCAGTGTTTAAACTTGCTTCAAATAGCCTAAAAGCATAGGAAGTCATACAAGTTTCATAGCATGTACAAAGACAAGCATAATAAACATACATGTGAATTGTGTCTTAGGCTTCCTAGGTTTCTTTCCTTTTTCTTTTATTTTTCCTCATGGCCGAAACCTACCAATCTCTAAACTAGGTTTTAAGTGGCCTAAAGCATGGAAAACCTAAGTAAGTTTCATGGCAAAAATTACTAAGAACATCATATACAAATTTGGTTCATAAACAAGCTAGGACCCTTGTGATCTTACATGTCATATATCATGTAACTAAATTCTCTATACCCTAATTAAGCATGAGAGCATTAAACAACTTTCATATCTTAATATCACAGAGGTCTTGAGCATGTTAAAATTTTGTTTAAGCTTTTCTAAGCTATCCATCTTATCATGGCCGAAAATCTTAATGAAGAGTTCATGAATTTCTAGCAATATTCAACATGCAATTCTTTAAGAGAACTCTATATTCTATCATATAAACATGGTTACTTAAATTTAAAGGTCTTCCTAACCCTAAGCTCTTTTCTTGGCCGAAACATATGAGTGGATTTCTTTTGGTTCCAAGTAACTTTTAAGCAAGAAAAACCAACAAAAGACCCTTAGTAATTCATGGAGGGAATCTTGTACTAGTTTGGTTAAACAATGATTTACCTAACCTCTTTAAAATATTTTTGGCCGAAATTCTACGGTTAGGTACTCCTCTGACCAAGCATCATATAGGTATAAAAACATGAAGGAAAACCTTCCTACATAGCATAAAAAAATATCATGAAATGAGGACTTGTTTAAACCTTCCTAGATTTGAAAACTCTTATTTGGCCAAATTTTTCTTAAATTCTATTCTAGGTTTTCTAATCCTCATAAAATCCGAAAAGCACATAAAACGCCTTGTACCACAGGTGAGGGGAAGCTTACATCCTTTTCGCTTGTGGATCTAAGGTGTGGTGATGGAAGAAGTAGCCTCTTCTTCTAGTTCCCTTCCCTTGATTCCCTTGCTAAGTCCTCCTTGTATCTTAGGCTTTCTTTGGAGAAAACCTTGGCTTGGGGCCGAAGATGGAGGAGAGGGGACTGAGGGTTCGGTGAGGGAGAGGGGAGAATGAGAGAAATGAGAGAAAAATAAAATCTTCTCTTTACATACTCTCTTTTATGTTAAGGGGAAAGAGGTAGCAAACTTGGTTTTTGCTTTCCTTCTCCCTTAGCCTTTTTTTTTATTTATTTTATCTTCTAATTTATTCTCATCATTCATGATGAAACAAGGGGGAATGAATCCCCTTAATTCCCTCCTTTAAGTCACGGCAAAAGAAGAAGAAGAGGGAGAGAAAAGAAGGAAGGCAAGTTGCCTTTCTCTTGCTCTTTTCTTGTTTTCTCTTCTTAGATCTTTACTCCTATCTTTATCATGCATTCCCTTTCCTTGCTATCAATATCTTCTCTCTATCCCAATTGGTTTCTACTAATTAATTCTATAAATTATAATATAAGAGGTTCAAGGTTCAATCCTTGACCTCCTCTTCTTTTTATTTCATTTTATTTCTTTTTGCTTCAACTCACTTCTTATTATTTTTCTAAGGCAAAATTCATCATTCTCTTATTTATCTTAAAAGTTTAGTGGGTGTTACATCTACCAGTAAAATTGTTGGTGCAGTGGAGCCAACAAGAGGGGGGTGAATTGCCTGCAAAATAAAAGTATACCCTTCTCAAGACATTCAACTCTAAAATAATAGCAACAATTATAAAATAAAAGGCAAAAGTTAAAAGAGACCAGAAGTTAACTTGGTTACAATCAAGAAGGTTATTAATCCAAGGCGGTTGAACGGAGCGCACTAAGAAAGTCTCCTTCTCTGAAGGCAGAGAAGCCTTTTACACACAAAAGCTCTTACAATTTACTAGGAATTGATTACAGAGTTGATTGAATAATTCCTAGCTCCAGAGGACTTTATATAGCTCCTGGAAAGTCTATCTCGAGGGTTGAGGGCGCCTCCAATAGGCTTGATGGTGCCTCCACCTCGGATGGTCGGATAAAACTCTATCCGATTGCAAACGGTCACTTTGACCTGGTTGAAGGCACATTCAACAAGAAATGAAGGCGCCTTCAATGTTGAAGGCACCCTCAATGCTTGATGAAGATGCCATCAAGGCTGGTATAAATAGCTTCCTGCTTGCATGGTATAAATAGTTTCCAGCTTCTCTTTTTCTTCTTCTTCCGAAGCTCCGATCGCTTCGGTGATTCTAGCCAACCGAAATAGGGCTCACCCGAACCCAATTTCTGGCCTTCTCCTCAAGCAAGCTTCCAACCCGGCTTTACGTCACTTGAACGTCACGCACGTTCTTCTCGCCCATCGGTGTACTCTTCAGCAGCACTCTCGTCCTTCGGACGCACCAAGCTCGTCGGCTCCCTTCTCGTGCCGTCCGTCTCGCTAGCTGCGTCTTCTGCTCGACTTACTACTTCTAAGCTCCTGCACACTTAGACACAGGGATCAAAAATAAAAAGGACCTAACCTAACTTGGTTGATCACATCAAAACAACCACGGGGTTCAACAATCTCCCCCTTTTTGATGTGCATCAACCCAAGTTCAAGTTAGGGTAAAACAAACAAGTAATAATTTAACGAAATTACTAAACTAACATTTTAAGCAAAAAATGGTTGCAAGAATATAATTTGCAACTTAAATTAAAAACATTTTTAAAATTCTTAATTCCCCTAACTCCCCTCAACTTGTACCTATCTCTCCCCTTTTGATCATAACAAAAAACTAAGGTAATATAACTCTTTTTTTTTAAAAAAAAATTCTAAGTCAGAATAATCTTTAAGAATTTTTTAAGTAAAAAAAAATTCTAATTTTAGAGAACAATTTTTTTTAACTTTTGCAAAAAAAAATATTTTTGAGAATTTTTATAACTGAAAAAAATTTTACGCAAAATATTTTTCTAAGTATGAATATTTTTGACTAATTTCCAAAAAAAAATTTAAAGCATTATTTAATCTTAATGCTTTACCAGAAATTTAATTAAATATTTCATTTCAATATTTTGACTTCTAGGTCGTGGTGAGGCACTAAGTTTTCTTGGTTATTGGAGCAACAACCACTTCCTTAGACAAAGCCTCAAAAGAAATTAACTGTTTAATTTATCTCACTGAAAGCTTTACTTTTAAAAAAAAAATTAGTCTAGAAAAGATTTTAGAATCTAGTAAAGGTTCCTTCCTACTGGATTAATCAGAAACTTAGGAGGTACATAGTTTCTAGGAACTTTTCTAAGTTGTCCCTGATGTTTTCTAATATATCAATTTAATTTTCCATAAATTTTTAGTTTTGTTTTTGGAAATTTATTTAAGCATGCATGATTATTTTTCAATTTCTCAATTTCAATTTTTAATTTTTCATTTTCTAATTTTAAATTATCATACATTTCTAGTGGGCATACTTTTGCTAAGTTTAACTTCAACTCATTATTCTCTTTTTCTAATTTAACTAAGTCTTCTCACTTTTATAAATTGAAAAGACTACTTTGGAGTTAGATTACGTACTTGACTTACCGCTATCTCTGATGCTCCCCCTTCATCGCAACTTTCTTCTTCTGATGAACCTCCCCCTTCATCTATGCTCATCTCTGAGCTGGTTTCTTCGAAAAGATGGTTGGCTATCAGTGCTAATCCTGAGAAGGTCTCGACTTTTGATTCGGACGACGTATCGTCCCACATCGCCTTTAGGACTTTGCGCATTTGGATAAAATTCTTACCTTTTTCCTTGTCCTTGTTCTTTATCTTGGGGTAGTTGTCCATGACGTGCTCTTCTTCGTCGCAATGGTAGCAGCGGATCGTCCTTTTCTTTCTACCCTACGGATGGTTAGTTTTTCTAGAATTATTTAACTTCTTAAATTGTCTTACCATCATTACCATTTCCTCGTCGTCGAGAGAAGACTCTGACTCAGGTTCGTCTCTCGATGCTTTGAGGGCGACATTGTTCTTGGACTACTTCGTACCTACACATCTTGATTCATGCACTTCAAATGTGGAAAAGAATTCTTCTAATGTACTTTTTTTCTAAATCTTTCGAAATATAAAAGGCATCTACTAGTGATGCCCATTTTGTATTTCTAGGAAAAGAATTTAATGTGTACCTGAGCGAATCTGGTTACTTACTTTTTCTCCGAGATTCGAAAGTTCGGCGATGATTTCTTTAATTCTTGAGTGCAGATGTGCAACTGTCTCATCTTCCCCAAGTCGCAGGCTAGTGAGCTGATTGCGAAGTAGATCCCGTCTAGCAAGCTTAAGCTTGGCTTCGGATGCCCCTTCGTGCAGCTCGAGGAACTTCTCTCATAGTTCCTTCGTGGAATCATAGTTGTCGATCCTGTTGACTTCTTGTGGCGGGAGAATGCTCAACAGATGGTACTCTGCTTTGTTGTTTGCTACAAAGTCGACCTGCTCCTTTTTCGTCTTGTGGTATTTCTCTTTTCTTTCTGGAGTTGTAAATCCAAATTCCATTATTAACATTAATTCAAAATTTGTTGTAAAAAATACCTGCATTCGCTTTTTCCAAGTAGCGAATCCCCTTCGAATTTCTGCAGGTAGATGCTTAGTCCGACCATTATCTTTGCTTCGATTAGCAATTAGTCCTCCTAAAGCGTCTTGGCTCTGATACCACTTGTTGGTGGCGGGGCTAGCAAGAGGGGGGGGGGGTGAATTACCTACAAAATAAAAGTATACCCTCCTCAAGACTTTCAACTCTAAAATAATAGCAACAATTATAAAATAAAAGGTAGAAGTAAAAAGAGACCAGAAGTTAACTTGATTACAACCAAGAAGGTTGTTAATCTAAGGCGGTTGAACGAGCGTACTAAGAAAGTCTCCTTCTATGAAGGAGGAGAAGCCTTTTATACACTAAAAGCTCTTACAATTTGCTATGAATTGTTTACAGAGTTGATTGAATAATTTCTAGCTCTAGGGAACTTTATATAGCTCCTGGAAAGTCTATCTCGAGGGTTGAGGGCACCTCTAATAGGCTTGAGGGCGTCTCCAGCTTGGATAATCAGATAGAACTCTATCCGATTGCAAACGGTCACTTTGACCTGGTTGAAGGCGCCTTCAACAAGCAATGAAGGCGCCTTCAAGGTTGGTATAAATAGCTTCATGCTTGCATGGTATAAATAGTTTCCAGCTTCTCTTTTTCTTCTTCTTCCGAAGCTCTGATTGCTTGGGTGATTCCAGCCAATCGAAATAGGCTCACCCGAACCCAATTTTCGGCCTTCTCCTTAAGCAAGCGTCCGACCCGGCTTTATGTCTCTCGAACGTTGCGCACGTTCTTCTCGCCCTCCGGCGTACTCTTTCGCAGCTCTCTCATCCTTCGGACGCACCGAGCCCGTCGGCATCCTTCCCGTGCCGTCCTTCCCGCTAGCTACGTCTTCCGCTCGACTTCCTGCGTTCCTAAGCTCCTGCACACTTAGACACAAGATAAAAAACAAACAGTACCTAGCCTAACTGGGGTTCAACAAAAATGATCTAAGAACACACAAGCACCAATTAAGGGATTTAATTTGGATAATGTTTTACAAAATCAAAGAAATTTCTATCGAAATTTTAAAATAAACTGGTACAACATAATAGGATAAAAATATGAAACTTAATGGAAGCATGAGGGAGATACTTTAATTAAGGAAGGGATTAATCTTAATTAGCCTAAGGAGTTAAAAATTAAACAAGTATATATATATAAACTAAACCTAGTTCACTGTGCCGAGTCATTTCCTTTCCTCACTCGCTGCTCTCGGAGGAAAAGCGCCGTCTCTGCCAAGTGCCGTCTCTGCCTCATCGGCTTCGCCAGGGCACCAGAGCGATGATCCATCGTGACTGAGCTCCGGCCAAGCATCGCACGGTGCAGTTCGGCAGCGACAACAAAGGAGAAAGACAAGTACACTCCGATTATGTGAGTATGAGATTCGATAGGTATGGATAGGTGATAGGTGAGGTTTTTAGGTTTGATTGAGATGGTGATCGGCTTGATTTGAACTGTGATTTGGGGATTGGAGATGTTCTTGTACATTCTTGCTTGACCTTGTATTTCCGCTCTTTCTCTTGGATTTCTGCGGTGGATTTTGAAGTTTTCGCAGGAATATTTGGTCTAATGGGTTCTACAAGATTGATTTGAGTTCTTGCGTTGACTGTTCGGTTTTGGTTTGTGGGATTTCGTCGGAGTTACTGCAAGGATTCCCTGCTCCTATGTATGCCTGGGGATTTCTGACTTTGGTGTGTCTTCCGGTACGCGAATGAATTTGGTTTTGGATAACTGAAGGTTGATTGCAAGATGGCTCTGTTGTGCCTCGTTGATTTGAGCTCTTGACTTGAGATCTTTCCTCTCCGCTTCTGGATCTCTCTTATGTTCGGATTCATTGATTGTTCTTGGTATAGGTGGTTTGCTTTGATGCTTTTGCTTACTGTGGTCTATAGATTTAGGGTCGGTTTTAGAGGATTTGTCTTTTCTGTTACTTGTGTTAGCTCTGATGGGTGGATTCTTTGGATTTTAGGAGTTGTGACCGATTGGGAATTTTGTTGATGTTCTTTGTTTTAGTAGATACCTGTGAATTGGTGTAATGTTGTTCGGTTGCTAGAGTCTGCTGTTATTAGAGATGGGTTAGTGATTTGATTATTTTCTTTTGGTAGTTGGAACTGTTCTTTCGGAATTCTTAATGTATATGGCAAGATGTACTTTAATGCATGAAGTAGGAGGTGCAAGGGTGAGTGCCCGGGTGCTATAAAATAGTGTAGTTAAATGTGATCCATTTGAATGCTAAGGTTAGGTTCTATAAATGACATTTGGTACTTATTACTGCTGGAATGTTATAGTAATCTTCTATTACTGATGAATGGCCTCCTATACTGGATGAATGGTTTCTAATACTGGTAGAAGTAGTTGTTTCACTTATAATTCCTTTGATATCAGATGAAATGTTATGTCAATTTCTATCATTGACGGATGACTTTAGTACTGAAAGAATTATTTACCTCACTTTTATTTTCCTTGGCATTATGCGGATTGTTCTGCTAGTTTCTTTCACTTGAGAAGGGCTCTAACATAGTAGGGGTTCATGTAGTGTCAATTGCAATGATATGATAGTTTTTACTATTGAAACTTAGTTCTTTCGTAGTTGGGAACTAATTGTTATTTTCTTTATTTACTTAGATATTGTAGTTCTTTGTATTTAAGTACAACAAAAGAAGATAGGAAAAAGGGTAGAATTCCGTAAAAGATTAACTAGATGTATATGAACATATGTGGTGACAGTACGAGTTGGGTGTCTCGGGATGAGCTCCGGGGAGGGCCCTTCCAAACAGGACTGGTGTTATAATTTATGACTGATATTGTAATTTATGTTAGCTTGGGCTAAATGACTGCTTGTTTTCCTAGGAGGTACCTCTAGAATCATGGTATGGATTGATAGACTGGCTCAAATAGTGCTCCCCACAGTGTGACATATACACTCTAATTAGCTATGTAGGTTTTCATTCATCTACTGCATATCCCTTTCCTCTGATCTGGTAGTTAAGCTATTAATCTAGATTTGTTAATGTTCCAATTAATTATGATTTATGAATGTCATAGCTTTTATAATGGTTTGTACTTGCTGGGATATAGACTCATGATGACTACATACAGATGAGGGAGACATTTCCCAGGATGGGGCAAAGGGTTAGCGGATGATGTAATCGAGAAGATGAGATGGACGCGTGCTACTGTCCAGGGCCCCAGGAGTGTTGTGTAGGCTTGGTTATGTTTGAGACTGCTCCTATAGAACATGGTTTAGCGTATATTTCCTTTATATTTCTGCAGTGGCTGTTTGATTGTGACGTTACTAGTGATTGAGGTGGTATGAAACCGCTACTATGCTTTTATACCGGTTGTTATCCCTTGAAATTTAAATAAAAAAAATTTTCTTGGATCTAGGGTTGTTTCATGTATCATGTCTTATACTTGTCATCATAAACTCTGAGCTTCAGAAGCGATATGAGAACATGGATGTCTATGATATGGTTGAATATATCAGACAACTATATCAAGGACAATCAAGGTATGAGAGATTTGAGATCTCTAAGGCTCTATTTCAATGTAGGATGCAAGAAGGAAGTCTCGTAGGGCCTAATGTGCTCAAAATGATCAGGTATGTGGAGAATCTACGAAAGTTGGGATTTTCACTAAGCCAAGAATTAGCCACTAATATTATTCTGCTGTTATTGCCTGAGAGCTATAGTCAATTTAACATGAATTATAACATGAATGAAATTAACAAACCATTACCTGAGATGTTAAGTATGTTGAGAACTACTGAACTCAACCTTAAGAAGGCAAAGTCTAGTACCACTTTGATGGTGCCGAAGGGCAAAAGCAAATGGAACATTGGAGATGGGGTCATATGATGTGTCATTGAATTATATCTAATCCAAATTTGACTCAATTTGATCTAATTATTAGATTGAGTCTAATTTGAATTAGATTCATGGAGTCAATTTATATTGATGTTCATGGAGTCAATTGGGATTAATAAGGTTCAATGAGTTAAACTCATTAGGTGAACTTGAGCTCATTAGGTGAACTTGAGTTCATCAAGGAAGATAAATGGTCAATTCTGAACTATTGAATTGAATAGTCAATTTTAAACCATTAGATTGAAGAGAGGAAGACCTTAGGGTAAAACCCTTTGGTATTCCTTAGATGGATATAAATATTATTTATGAATGAAATTTTCATGAGATAAAAACTTATTGTGTCCATTGAGATTCCTCCTCCTATTCTTCTTCCTTCTTTTGGCCGAAATTCACCTTTTGATTGCTAGCACAACTAAAGGTTGTTTCTTTCTCCACTTTGTGATTTTGTGAGACAAACAAAGGTTTGGTCATATGGATACTGAAGAGGCATGATGCTTGATCATGTTGTGATCCTAGTTGTCAGGAGTTCGTGTGCACACATCAAAGGTATAACCTCTAATCAAACTTAGTATATGAAAGTTTTTCCTTCACATGGATATTTTGAAGAGGATCTAGTAAATTTTTCACTGTGCTTTATGAGTGTTTAGCACTCTAGATCCTTACATATACACTGCCTTATTTTAATAGTTGAAGGTTTTGAAAATAGTCATAATTCATTAAACTTGATGAGTACTTGAATTCCCATGGTGGTTTCTTAACTACATCGTGGTTATTATATTGATGCTTGAAATATTAAAGCGTATTTGGAAAAATGAAAATTCCACTAGTTTCATCGTTATAAATGTGCAATTGTGTAAAATAATAATAATAATAATTGATGAAATAAGGGATTAAAATTTTTATTGTCATGAGCGAAAACTAGGTGTTTGTCCCTTTGAGACCGAGTTAGGTTATTGGGGAAATGAACACTAGATTTCTCTTGTTATCGAGCATATTCTTTAGACCTTGGATAGATTTAAGATAGATGAACCAAGAAGTGTTAGCTGCTAGGAATTAAAAAAAAAATGGTTCAACGATGACTTTGTTAGGATGTATACTAAAAGCCTAGTTTTTTGTAAATATTTAGTTTAAAATAAGAATCACATTGGTCAAATATCTGTATTTAAGTTAAATGTAATTGTCCATTTAATTTATATTGTAGATAACATGGTGTGTGATGTCACACAGAAGATCATGTTATCAGTTTCTTATAAATTATAAATAGTAGCTCACGACTAAGATGGATAGGGATAAACCATTGGAACAGACGTAGTATAATTTGGTATTAGTTTATCTTGACTATAAAATTACACTAGTATACTATGAGTGTATTGAGCAGGACCATTTGAGACTGTTCTTTTTATACTAACGACATAAAAGAACAAAACTTCTGTTATTATGGATGTGCGTACTCTTAATCCCGATATAATAACAAGCACATATACTTAGTATTTATTTCTTTAATGTATCAATGGGTGAGATTTATTCAATTAAATCAATAGGTCCGATAAGTTGAGATTAATATTATTTATATGGTGTGTTGTTGATTATAAAAGGAAACTGTGTCCTAGTTATCTAGGTTGATGATGTTCCCTTGAAGAGCTCATAAGGATTGTCATGTAAACTCTACAGGTGGATTTAGTTCCAACATGACAATGAATTTGAGTGATACTACTCTTGGAGCTAGATGTTAATTAAATAAGTGTCAGTAACTCATTTAATTAATAGACATTCGATATCTTAAACACAGGGAGATTAATGCACTCATGATAAGAAGGAGTCCATAATGTAATTTGGGATTGGCGCGGTAGTTCAATAATAACTCTTTAGTGGTATGAGTTATTATTGATGAACTTGAGTTGAGTGTTCGCGGCGAACACAGGAAGCTCAAGTTCATCAGGAGACCAAAATTAATTTCTCCTCTAGGTCCCCGTTGTAGCCTCTTATTAAAAGCCTTTTTATCCACCCAAAGTCCAACTTCTTACCCAAGCTAGGGGCCAACCACATCCTTGCTTGGTGCCCAAGCAAGGGGCCGACCATAGAAGAGAGAAAAGGAAAATTTTATTTTGTTAAAATCTTTCTTTTTTTGAAGTCATCCACATGGTTTTAAAAGATAGTTTTAAATTTTAAAATCTTTTCTTTTATAGCTATCTACAAATGATTAAAAAAGAGATTTTAATTTTGTTAAAATTTTTTATTTTTTGTAATTATCTATAATGTTTAAAAGGAAATTTTAATTTTGATAAAACTTTCTCTTTTTGTTACCATGATTTAAAAGAGAAGTTTTAATTTTAAAATCTTTCCTAATTTATAGCTATCTACAATTTTTAAAAGAGTGAGATTTTAATTTTTAAAACTTTCCTTTTGTTGTCATCCACAATAGGAATTAAAATGGAAGATTTTATTTTTTATTTAAAATTTTTCCTTTGCAAGGGGTGGCCTGTCAGTACAGCGGAGACCGGCAAGAGAGGGGTGAATTGCTGAAAATAAAAAACAAACTATACCCTCCTCAGATTTCAACTCAGAATTAAAACAGCAATAAGAATAGCAACTAAATTAACGAAACAGAAAAAGAAATAGAAACAGAAACGACTCAGGGATTTAACCTGGTTACAACCAAGGAGGTTGTTAATCCAGGACAGTAGAAAAGAGCGCAGTAAGAAAAATCTCCTTCTCTGAAGGCGGAGAAGCCTTTTACACTTTTGAAGCTCACTAGTTGCTTAGGAATTGCTTACAGGTTGATTGCTTGAGTTGTTCTTGAATTCCTAGCTCCAGGGGCCTTTAAATAGCCTTTGGAAATTCTATCCCGAGGGTCCAAGGCGCCTCCAACAAGGTTCAAGGCGCCTCCACAGCTCGGTCAGCGGATAGAACTCTATCCGAACGCAAAACGGTCATTTTAACTTGTTGAAGGTGCCTCCAATCAGGCTGAAGGCGCCTCCAGCCTGGCTGAAGGCGCCTTCAAGCTGGAGGCGCCTCTAGTCAGGTTAGAGGCGCCTCCAAGCTGGCAGCTCAGCTCTTTTGACTTCGTTTCCAGCTTGTTGCGACTTCCGATGCTCCGATCTTTTGGGTGATTGTGGCCAACCGAAATAGGGCTCACCCGAACCCAATTTCCGGCCTTCTCCTCGAGCAGCCTTCCGTCCCGGCTTAACGTCCCTCGAACGCAGCACACGCTCTTCACGCCCACCGGAGTACTCTTCCGCAGCTCTCTCGTCCTTCGGACGCACCGAGCCCGTCGGCTCCCTTCCCGTGCCCTCCTTCTCGCTAGCTGCGTTTTCCGCTCGACTTCCTGTGCTCCTAAGCTCCTGCACACTCAGACACATGGATCAAACGCAACAGGATCTAACTAACTTGGTTGATCATATCAAAACTGCCATGGGGTTCAACAATCTCCCCCTTTTTGATGTGCATGAATCCAAGTTCAAGTTAGGGTTAAAATAGACATAAAAAGTAATTTTAAAGAAAAATTACTAAACTAACAAGTTAAACATAATTTTTGCAATTAGTAAAATTGCAACACTTTTTATAAAAATAAGGAAAACATTTATAATAAAAGAAATTTTATATTTATCTAACTCCCCCTAAACTTGTACTTTTCTCTCCCCCTTTGATCACAGCAAAAATGTGGTCTTAAGAATTTTCAAGTAAGATTGAAGTTTTTGAAAATTTTCTAAGTGAAAAAATGCTAAGTTAAAATAGATTTTCCAAAAAAAAATTTCTAAGTGAGAAATGAATTTTTTTTAAAAAAAATTTCTAAGTCAAATTTTTGAAAAAAAAAAATTCTAAGTCAATAAAAAAAAAAATTTCTAAGTCAACTTTAAATTTTTAAATTTTCACAATATGACTTTTTAGAATTTTAAAAAGAATTAAAAACTTTTAAAGCATTAGTTAATTTTTGTTTAATGCTTTTTCAGAAAGTTAATTAAATATTTTCTTTCAATATTTTAGCTTCCAGGTCGTGGCGAGGCACTAGGCCTTCTTGGTTATTGGAGCAACAACCACTTCCTTAGATAAAGCTTCCATAGAGAATTTCAATGTTTAATTTTCTCACTTTAAGCTTTTAATTTTTGAAAAATTAATTAAGCACTGATTTTGGAACCCAATAGAGGTTCCTTTCTACAGGATTATTAAAAAATCTAGGGGGTACATAGTTCCTGGTATTTTTCTAAGTTGACCTTGATGCTTCCTTATATACCAATTTAATTTATCATAAATTCTAATTTTTGACTTTGGAAATTTCTTTAAGCATGCATCATTTTTCAATTTTTCAATTTCTAATTTTAAATTTTTATTTTCTGATTTTAGATGATCATACATTTCTAACGGGCATGCTCTTGCTAGGTTCAACTTTAGTTCAGCATTCTCTTTTTCTAATTGATCTAACTCTTTAGAAAGAAACTTGATAAATTTGAAAGATTGAGTTGGGGTTAGATTGCGTACCTTACTTACAGTGCGGTGGCGCTCCCCTTCACTTCTTGCTTTCTTCTTGAGGTTTCTCCCCTTCGTGATGCTCGTCTACGAGCTTGAGTTTTCTTCCTGTTGATGGTTCGCCATAGCGCTAACCACGAGAATTCTTGATGTCAGGCTCGAGGTTGATGAATCGACCAAGTAGCCTTGATTCTTGTGTTTGGAGGGTTCGGCTTCTTGTATTTTGGCTTTTCCGTTTCTTTCTCCTTTCTCTTTAGCTTTGGGCGTCGTCTTTGATGTGCCCTCTTCGTTGATTATAGCAATGAACCGTCCTCTTCTTTCGATGATGCTGCGGTTTAAATTTATTAGTCTTGAAAAACTTATTGAGCGTTTTACTAGTAGTGTCACTTGGATTAAATCGGTGAGGTTTGGTCGAGCTTCATCTTTGCTTTTAAGGCAATATTTTGACTTGTCTTCTCTGCTCTATTGGGTTCTGAAACTCGAGACTCGTGAAGTTCGAAAGTGGAAAATAATTGTTCTAACGTACTTACCTCGAGGTCCTTAGAGATGTCGCATCTACTAAGGAGGCCCACTCTGAGTTCTCGGGAAGGCATTGGGCGCGTTTGATAGAATCCCGGTTGGTTACCTCTTCTCCAAGGTTCGTTAGTTGTCATCAGCTCCTTGATTCTCGCTGAAGTTGCGCTACCTTCGCCTTGGTTCATCCGGAGGTTCGTTAATCGGTTCCGGAGGATGTCGCTTTCTAGCTTCGCGGAAGTACCTTCGTGAAGCTCCAGGAATTTCTCCCAGAGATCTTTCGCTGAGTCGTAGCTTCCGATCCGATTTACCTCCTGCGGCGGCAGCACACTGAGCAGGTGGAACTCTGCCTTTCCGTTGGCGACGAAATCGGCTTGCTCCTTCTTACTCCATGTGTTTTCTTCTTTGTTTTTCGACGTTGCAAAACCATATTTCATTGTAATAAGAATATCAAAATCCGTTTTAAAAAATACCTCCATTTTGCGCTTCCATGTGGGGAAGTCTCCGTCGAACTTCGGGGGATGGATGTTCGCTCCGGCCATCGTCTTGATCGTAGTGCTTCAGTTGGCGGTTAGTCCTTCTGAGGCGATCAGGCTCTGATACCACTTGTCAGTACAGCGGAGACCGGCAAGAGGGGGTTGAATTGTTGAAAATAAAAAACAAACTATACCCTCCTCGGATTTCAACTCAGAATTAAAACAGCAATAAGAATAGCAACTAAATTAACGAAACAGAAAAAGAAATAGAAACAGAAACGACTCAGGGATTTAACCTGGTTACAACCAAGGAGGTTGTTAATCCAGGACAGTAGAAAAGAGCGCAGTAAGAAAAATCTCCTTCTCTGAAGGCGGAGAAGCCTTTTACACTTTTGAAGCTCACTAGTTGCTTAGGAATTGCTTACAGATTGATTGCTTGAGTTGTTCTTGAATTCCTAGCTCCAGGGGCCTTTAAATAGCCTCTGGAAATTCTATCCTGAGGGTCCAAGGTGCCTCCAACAAGGTTCAAGGCGCCTCCACAGCTCGGTCAGCGGATAGAACTCTATCCGAACGAAAACGGTCATTTTGACCTGTTGAAGGCGCCTCCACTCAGGCTGAAGGCGCCTTCAACCTGGTTGAAGGCGCCTTCAAGCTGGAGGCGCCTCCAGTCAGGTTGGAGGCGCCTCCAAGCTGGCAGCTCAGCTCTTTTGACTTCGTTTCCAGCTTGTTGCAACTTCCGATACTCCGATCTTTTGGGTGATTGTGGCCAACCAAAATAGGGCTCACCCGAACCCAATTTCCGGCATTTTCCTCGAGCAGCCTTCCGTCCCGGCTTAACGTCCCTCGAACGCAGCACACGCTCTTCACGCCCACCGGAGTACTCTTTCGCAGCTCTCTCGTCCTTCGGACGCACCGAGTCCGTCGGCTCCCTTCCCGTGCCCTCCTTCTCGCTAGCTGCGTCTTCCGCTAGACCTCCTGTGCTCCTAAGCTCCTGCACACTCAGACACAGGGATCAAACACAACAGGACCTAACTAACTTGGTTGATCACATCAAAACTACCATGGGGTTCAACATGGCCGACCATGACAAGGATTAAAAGGAAGTTTTAATTTTTTGTCTTAAAATATTTCTTTTTAGCATTCACCAAAGATTATAAAAGAGAGATAGAGGGTGCCTTCATGAAAGATGTCTCCCTTAGTTCCCTCCTCTTTTCCTTGGTGGCCGACCCCCTCTTCTTTCTCTTTTCCTTTTTTTGTTTTCTTCCCTAAGGCTGGCAGCACACTTTTTCTTCTTTCCCTTTCTTCTTTCTAAGGTCGGCACCCATCTCTTCTTGGTGGCCAAAACTTGAAAGAAAAGGAGAAGCACTTGGTGGCCGGTTGCTTGGAGGGGAAGAAGAAGAGAAGGAAATTTCTTATTTTGGCATTTTTTGGATGGTCGAAACTTGTAAGCAAAGAAGAAGGTTTGAGTGGATTTCATCTTGGTAGATTGTCGCCTACACGACATCCAAGAGGAGGAGAGAAATACAACAGAAGATCAAGAGGTCTTTAGTTAGAAAAAAAGATATAACTAATTAATTGTTTCTGCTTTGTATTAATTAGTTTGTGTTCTTTGTATGGATCCTGAAATACCAACATAAGAGGCTAGTGATTTTGTGCTTCGTTTTAGTGTTTCGATCTTGTGCTTTGTTTGAGGTCTCTATAGTTAAACCTAAGATTACTGTAAGGAATTAAATATTAAATTTCTTTGAAAGACTTTGTCTAGCAAGTGGTGGATGATCCCATACCGAAGAAGGTCAAGTGCCTCACCATATTTAACCTGGAAGCCAATCTTTAAAATAGATATTTTATCTACTTCTGTAATATGATTTAACTTCTGAAGAACACATGGGTTGAACTTGGAGTAAAAATGTTAAGTATCGTTTCCAATCCAAGTTTAATTTCAGAAGAACGAATTTGGAGTAAAAATGTTAAGTTTTATTTCCAATCCAAGTTTAACTTCTGATGAGCACATGGGTAGCTAGGAAAAGTTCTGTGCTTGTATAAATTTTTATACAAGGGAAACAAAATGGAACTCCGAGTAGCAACCAACAGACTTGACTAAGACTAGGGATTGAAGCTTGAGAAATTTAGGCAATGATTTGCATTGATCACAGAGAACTCATTCTTAGGATAATTAAATCTATTTATAATTATGCACATTATTGAAATTGTTTGATAGAGTTAAATTGATTCACTAAGGATTATGATGCACTTACTCTACACATGCTTCTAGACTGCAAAATTTTACTTGAAACAATCATGGGCTTTATTGTAGATCATTTTTTTTATTATGCTCATTAATTTCTCTAGAATAGAATAGAGTAGAATCACTAGGGATACTCATTATCAGCTCATGAATCTAGATTATAGAGTTTGCTTGAGGACAAGCAAAGGTTTAAGTCTAGGGGTATGATGCATAAAGATTATATATGTTGTTTTTCACTATTTGACACACATCTACTTATATTTCATGTTTATAATCTATATTTTCTACACCCTTTTTCACCGATATTTCTACATAATTACTATTTTGTGTCTAGAGATGTGTTTGATGTCTATTTTCATTTTTAGGAGCAGTTTTGAGCGGTAAAAGATTTAGAATAAGCAAAAGGAGACAACATGAAAAAAAACTTTGACCTAGCCATTTCTTTCCCATGGTGAGGGAAGCAAAGGAGTGGAGTATCCAAGTCAAGGAGCGCAAGTAACAACCATTTCAAAAGCAAATTGGACATGGTTATGCTATATGGCACTACCAAGGAACAAGAAAAGATACGGGCCATGCCAAATGGCATGACTAGGAAGCAAATCTAGCACAAGTGAAGACATGGTCATGCTTCATAGCACAACCAAGAGCCTGCCTGTGCCGATCTCTAGAGAAGAAATGGACTAGGTCATATCTCCAGGCATGGTTATACTTCAAAAAGTCAAAAAAGTGTAGGTTTGAAGAACTAGTTGTGCTAAACGACACGACCGAGATGGAGAAAACAAAGCAGTCTCTATTTTGGTTGTGCCATATGGCATGACTAGACACCAAAGACAGCGCTGACCGTGCCCATAGAGCATGGCCTAGTGCCCAGAACTAGAGCCAATTTGGCTCTAGCGGTGTCAAATGGCATAGCAGATGCATAGGGAGTGGCTTGGTCGTGTCTCCAGCCACGGTCACCCCGTGCCTCACCTCTATATAAGGAGCACTTTATCTCCTTCATAGGGGAGGAAGATCCAAGGTGAGAAGGGACGATCAAGGTTAAATCCTTGCATTCGGAGGCATCATCTAAGCGATCCAAGGCTGCCCTACTACTCTATCCTCATCAACACTCCAAGATTGTCATATGAGGGATTCACTTAATATCAAGGATAAGTTTTCTTCCCCTTCTTTAGGGTTCTTGAAATTCTTATGAATTTGAGTCTTTGGATTGTAGTTCTTTTAATTATGGAGTAGATTTCTATTGTTCTAGGATTTAGAAAGTAATTGTAATGCACAAATGTTGTAAACTCTATTGAATTGCCAATTTCCTTATTTGATGTAGCTAGTATGACACTTGTTATGTTTGATGAAATGCTAGCAAGTAGGCTTTCTTAGTGAACATGGATTTATATATCTAGATTATATTTTTGTATGTGTAGATCTAATTTCTGAATTATATACATTACTGTGTGTCTATATCTGGGCATGAATCTGAATTTTCATTGAATAGATGCATGAATTGTTGTGTCTTTTGAGTGTACGTTCCAATATAACTAGGCATGACCTTAGGATACTTGGTTAATGTTGAGTATTTAAGGTAACTATCCTTTTATATGAAATGTAATATCCTAAGGGAGAACAATTCTATGTATGAATAAGTCTATAACTTAACCTAATGAGTTTTCCCTAATCATATGCTACGCAAGTGACCTACGTAATCTAGAGACATAAAATCAGGGGAGGCTTTGTGACAGGAGATACTCTAATGAAAACCCGGACCCTCTAAGTTACTTCTTCACTTGATGACACACTTAGTTACTGGCAGGGGAAGTACTCTGAAACACCATTACGGGATGGTATTCGGGAGTAATTTAGACTGCCCTACAAACATACAAGTGGAGAATTAGGAATAGGTGAATTCATAATACAACATTCACCATTCAATGAAACCAACAGCTTAAAACATCTTCTGAATTAAAGACTTTCTCAATTATTTTTATTTACTTTTATTTTCACATCGTAGTTGAAAACCCAAAACAAACATTTATCGATGTTGTCTAGCTAAATTCAATGTGTAAAATCAA
This sequence comes from Zingiber officinale, assembly GCF_018446385.1. Classification (NCBI taxonomy): domain Eukaryota; kingdom Viridiplantae; phylum Streptophyta; class Magnoliopsida; order Zingiberales; family Zingiberaceae; genus Zingiber; species Zingiber officinale. The sequence continues at coordinate 104,006,409 of NC_055998.1, forward strand.
TTAGTATTTAATCCTCAGTCCTCGTGGGATCCACATATAAATTTTACTAATTGACGATGACCTTACGCTTGCAGTAACACATCAGTCGTGTCTAAGAGACATAGTCGTGCTCCCTTAGATCTGAGTTGGCATGGCCATGACATGGCCCGTGCTCACAAGGTCGTGCCTTGCTTATAAATAGGGGAGTTCTTCCCCCTTTGAGGGGAAGAGAGTTTTCCCCTTAGGGGAGACTCTTAGTCAAGATCCATGCTCCATCTATGCCTCATTTGATGATCTAAGGTCATTTCTGACCTCTCCATCTTCTTCGAACACAAGGATTGGATCCAAAGACCCGGTATCACACTTAGATAAGCTTTCCTTCTCATCTCTCTTGAATTGTTTAAGAAGCTTGTAATCTTAATGCCTTAAGATTCAATTATCCTTGTTATGGAGTTGAAGCTTTTGTTCTAAGATTAAAGGGGTAATTGCAATGTAAAATTGATGTGAACTCTATCAAATTGCTAATTTCCCTTCTAATGATATGTTTATACCTTGTATTCATTTGATTAAACATAAGTGTGATGTGCCTTGTGCTTAATTTCCATGTTCAATTGATTGGATGTATAGATTTCTCACCCTGTCGAGGGGATGCTCTAGATCATATGACTAGGGATCTCATGACAGGGGATAACAGGACTTTCAGAGGCATCTCCTTGAAAGTGAGGGTAATATCCTTTATATGAAATGACCTAATTAGGTTTAATGAGTTGTTCCTTATTCTATATTAACATGTTTATTGCATAATCTAGAATCATATGACTGGATCTCCCTAAGAGACAAAGGATTATCCTTTAACCAGACATCCTAAGTTATCTCTACTACCTAGAGGTATCGGGTAATCAAGGGAGCAACACTCCGACACAACCGTCATGGAGGAGTGTCGGGATTTAGCTAGACTTTCTATATTGCAAAAAGATAGAGAATTTGAGATGAGCAATGCATAATACATTGATCAACATTACAATGTAATCGAACCCCTAAAACACTCCCCTTGACCAGTACTCCTCAAAGCTGTATCCCTCTTTCTTACTTCCTCAACCTTGGTTTATAGGACTTCAATCAATATTTTAATTGTCTAGCTAGCATATGATGCAAATTAACTAGTGTTTAATTAACAGTTTCTATGAGATCGATATTTTTATTACTAATGACGTAACCATATACTTGTGACTTCGTAACATTTGGTTTGAATTTAACCATGTGATGCCTTTTATTTGCCATAACTATGTTTGCTTATCTTATCCTGCATTACTTTTTGATATATGTTAAAGGGGGAGTGTGAATATTAAAATCAAAAAGGGAGAGTGAACACAATAAGATAATTTACAAACTAAGTTGGAAAGACAAGTACACAATTAATGATTAAGATGACAACAAGTCATTATTCACCCTCACTAACCGTCTCAGTAGTTGGATATGGAATTTGAATGACCTTTGATATGGAGTGGATATTGAGTCACGTGGGCTAAGAGAAGTGTTTTGGGATTTCACTAAGATGTCCTTTTTTAAGGTTGGTCTTTGGCTACAGAAAGGAGGAGGTCCCCTTTCTTACTATGGCCTCCTTTTTCTTTTCCTCTCTTCTACTCACGTTGCCACCACTACCAGCATTGCCTCCCCTCCTCTTTCTGGATGTGGCATCTCGCCGTCGGCTCAGTTGAACCTCTTCCAACCATCGTCGACTCCACCAAATCTCATTCCCTGTAGTCGTCTCCATTGGATCTCCCCCTCTTAGTTCTCATCGGACAATATCGCTGCCTCCAGTGCTTGGTGTAGACCCCCTATCATTGTTGTCGACTCCAACGCATATCCTCCCTCACTGCTACTGTCGAATGCCACCCACAAATCATCTCTGCCTTCTCTCTATCTCGAAGCCCTCCTCTATCATCTCTAGCCTCACCGCCATTCGAGCATGTCGATCCCTCCTCTATCGACGCATGCCGCCATCAATATCATACCCTCTCCTAGAGGCTGCCTCCTCTCATCTTTCTCTATGCCTTTGCCAAAATTGACAAATCTAACCACACCTCATTGTCAGGCATACCAGCTAGCTCCTCCAAATCTCATCATTACCACCACCTCCGGGGATGATCTCGACGACATCACCTCCCTAGTCGTCATATTATCTCTCTCGCCTTCTCTCTCACTGCTTTTGTCGCTAGAGCTACCTCCTTAATGCGATCTCCGCCCTGCTAACCTCACTGCCAATCCCGCTCCATGGCTTGTTCATTACAGCCATCGCTCATCGGTATTGTAGCACATTGATCCCTCCTCTATGAGCCATTTCCACCACCATCAGAGCTTGTCGCTACCCTCCCGGCCAGAACTTGTTATCTCTAGATTGCCTGAGCCATAGGTGACTTTTGAACCCCTTCATTGTCTCCAGTCCCCATCTACCAGACTTTGATTGGCTCTATCGACCCAACTCCAGCTCTCCGATTGGCCAGGCCAACCCGACTCCAGCTCTCCGATCACCCTTGTCCATACAGCTCTCCAATTGGCCTCATCAACATAGCTCTCAGATATGTCACACCGACACAGCTCTTTGATAAGCCCCGCCAACACAGCTCTTTGATCTGCCTAGCCGACATAGCTCTTTGCTTAGACCTGCCCACATGCCCACATAGCTCTTTGATCGGCCCTGCTGGCGCATCTCTTTGCTTGGCCCCATCGATCAAATGCCTCTCTCAGCCTCATTGATTCTGATCTAACCCACCTCGTCTCCGCTGATCCAGTGCTCTCTAATTGGCCCCATGAATTTGTAGGAGCGTTGCACTAGATGGGAGTGAATAGCTCTCATGGATTTTCACATTTTTTGAAAATCTATCGAGAGTAAACACATAGTAGAATAAAGAGATAGAAAGTAAAAAAAAGATTAACAAAGCCAAGTTTTATTTGGTTCAGAACCTATGACAACTCTTACTCCAAGGTCCACACTTGAGAGTGCTTTCAATAAGCAATCACTAATTAATTGAGTTGTTATGAAAGTAATTTAAATTTTAGTACAAATAACTTGAAAAATAAAATATACCGATGACTTAGAAAAAGAGATCTTGCACTACAAAAAAATACAACTTTGGGGACAAACGTTTGGAACGAAAAAAATTCGTCCCAAAATTGGAACAAATTTCGGGTCGAAAATAAATTTCGACCCAAATAACCAACAAAACTTGCAACAAAAAAATTTCGTTTCAAGTTTGCAACATAAAATAATTCGTTGCTAAATTCGTCCCCAAATCTGGAACGAAAAAAGAATTTGTCCCAAATTTAGGAACAAATACTGGATTCGTCCCAAATTTGGGAACGAATCGAAGATTCATCCCAAATTCTGGGACAAATCTAGGATTCGTCCCAAAATTTGGGATGAATCTAGAATTCGTCCCAAACCTAAAATTATTTATAAATAATTAAAATGAAACACGTAATGCTTAAATATGGACCTAGAGACCTCGGAATTTGATGAAACAAGTTTCTATGCATTCGTATCGTTGAGCTGATCGTAAATACGTCATCATCCATAATTTTTAAATATTATTTTCAGTGATTTGAATTTTTAACACCAAATTAGGTCAAATTGGGATTAAAAAATTCCAAATATATATATATTTGGTAAAAAATATTTTTATTGATATATTTATGATCATGACAATGAGACGAGCACATAGAAACTTGTTTCATCAAATTCCGATGTCTCTAGGTCCGTATTTAAGCCGTCCAAGTTTGTTTATTTTAAAAAAAAAATGATTAAATTTTTGGGACGAATCTCTGGATTCGTCCCAAAATTTGGGACGAATCCAGAATTCGTCCCAAACCTAAAATTATTTTTAAATAATTAAAATGAAACACGTAAGGCTTAAATATGGACCTATAGACCTCGGAATTTGATGAAACAAGTTTCTAAACATTCGTATCGTTGAGCTGATCGTAAATACGTCATCATCCATAATTTTTAAATATTATTTTCAGTGATTTGAATTTTTAACACCAAATTAGGTCAAATTGGGATTAAAAAATTCCAAATATATATATATTTGGTAAAAAATATTTTTATTGATAGATTTATGATCATGAAAATGAGACGAGCACATAGAAACTTGTTTCATCAAATTCCGATATCTCTAGGTCCGTATTTAAGCCGTCCAAGTTTATTTATTTTTAAAAAAAAATGATTAAATTTTTGGGACGAATCTCTGGATTCGTCCCAAAATTTGGGACGAATCCAGAGATTCGTCCCAAACTTTGGGACGAATTCTTGGATTCGTCCCAAAATTTGGGACGAATCCAAAATTCGTCCCAAACCTAAAATTATTTTTGAATAATTAAAATGAAACACGTAAGGCTTAAATATGGACTTAGAGACCTCGGAATTTGATGAAATAAGTTTCTATGCATTCGTATTGTTGAGCTGATCGTAAATACGTCATCATCCATAATTTTTAATTATTATTTTCAGTAATTTGAATTTTTAACACCAAATTAGGTCAAATTGGGATTAAAAAATTCCAAATATATATATATTTGGTAAAAAATATTTTTATTGATAGATTTATGATCATGATAATGAGACGAGCACATAGAAACTTGTTTCATCAAATTCCGATTTCTCTATGTAGATATTTTTTAAAACATCTATAGATTGATACTAACTAAAAATGTGTTGTGTACTGAACGTTTGTAAATTAGTGTCCGAAAGCTTAAATAAGGACCTACAGATCTCGGAATTTGATGAAACAAGTTTCTATGCATCCGTATCGTTGAACTGATCGTAAATACGTCATCATCTATAATTTTTAAATATTATTTTCAGTGATTTAAATTTTTAACACCAAATTAGGTCAAATTGGGATTAAAAAATTCCAAATATATATATATTTGGTAAAAAATATTTTTATTGATAGATTTATGATTATGACAATGAGACGAGCACATAGAAACTTGTTTCATCAAATTCTGATATCTCTAGGTCCGTATTTAAGCCGTCCAAGTTTGTTTATTTTAAAAAAAAATGATTAAATTTTTGGGACGAATCTCTGGATTCGTCCCAAAATTTGGGACGAATTCCTGGATTCGTCCCAAATTTTGGGACGAATCCAGAATTCGTCCCAAACCTAAAATTATTTTTAAATAATTAAAATGAAACACGTAAGGCTTAAATATGGACCTAGAGACCTCGGAATTTGATGAAACAAGTTTCTATACATTCGTATCGTTGAGGTGATCGTAAATACGTCATCATCCATAATTTTTAAATATTATTTTCAGTGATTTAAATTTTTAACACTAAATTAGGTCAAATTGGGATTAAAAAATTTCAAATATATATATATTTGGTAAAAAATATTTTTATTGATAGATTTATGATCATGACAATGAGACGAGCACATAGAAACTTGTTTCATCAAATTCCGATGTCTCTAGGTCCGTATTTAAGCCGTCCAAGTTTGTTTATTTTTAAAAAAAATGATTAAATTTTTGGGACGAATTCTGGATTCGTCCCAAAATTTGGGACGAATCCAGAATTCGTCCCAAAATTTGGGACGAATCCAGAATTCGTCCCAAACCTAAAATTATTTTTAAATAATTAAAATGAAACACGTAAGACTTAAATATGGACCTAGAGATCTCGGAATTTGATGAAACAAGTTTCTATACATTCGTATCGTTGAGCTGATCGTAAATACGTCATCATCCATAATTTTTAAATATTATTTTCAGTGATTTAAATTTTTAACACCAAATTAAGTCAAATTGGGATTAAAAAATTCCAAATATATATATATTTGGTAAAAAATATTTTTATTGATATATTTATGATCATGACAATGATACGAGCACATAGAAACTTGTTTCATCAAATTCCGATGTCTCTAGGTCCGTATTTAAGCCGTCCAAGTTTGTTTATTTTTAAAAAAAAATGATTAAATTTTGGGGACGAATCTCTGGATTCGTCCCAAAATTTGGGACGAATCTAGAGATTCGTCCCAAACTTTGGGACGAATTCCTGGATTCGTCCCAAAATTTGGGACGAATCCAGAATTCGTCCCAAACCTAAAATTATTTTTAAATAATTAAAATGAAACACGTAAGGCTTAAATATGGACCTATAGACCTCGGAATTTGATGAAACAAGTTTCTATACATTCGTATCGTTGAGCTGATCGTAAATACGTCATCATCCATAATTTTTAAATATTATTTTCAGTGATTTGAATTTTTAACACCAAATTAGGTCAAATTGGGATTAAAAAATTCCAAATATATATATATTTGGTAAAAAATATTTTTATTGATAGATTTATGATCATGACAATGAGACGAGCACATAGAAACTTGTTTCATCAAATTCCGATGTCTCTAGGTCCGTATTTAAGCCGTCCAAGTTTATTTATTTTAAAAAAAAACGATTAAATATTTGGGACGAATCTCTGGATTCGTCCCAAAATTTGGGACGAATCCAGAGATTCGTCCCAAACTTTGGGACGAATTCTTGGATTCGTCCCAAACCTAAAATTATTTTTAAATAATTAAAATGAAACACGTAAGGCTTAAATATGGACTTAGAGACCTCGGAATTTGATGAAATAAGTTTCTATGCATTCGTATTGTTGAGATGATCGTAAATACATCATCATCCATAATTTTTAATTATTATTTTCAGTAATTTGAATTTTTAACACCAAATTAGGTCAAATTGGGATTAAAAAATTCCAAATATATATATATTTGGTAAAAAATATTTTTATTGATAGATTTATGATCATGATAATGAGACGAGCACATAGAAACTTGTTTCATCAAATTCCGATGTCTCTATGTAGATATTTTTTAAAACATCTATAGATTGATACTAACTAAAAATGTGTTGTGTACTGAACGTTTGTAAATTAGTGTCCGAAAGCTTAAATAAGGACCTACAGATCTCGGAATTTGATGAAACAAGTTTCTATGCATCCGTATCATTGAACTGATCGTAAATACGTCATCATCCATAATTTTTAAATATTATTTTCAGTGATTTAAATTTTTAACACCAAATTAGGTCAAATTGGGATTAAAAAATTCCAAATATATATATATTTGGTAGAAAATATTTTTATTGATAGATTTATGATCATGACAATGAGACGAGCACATAGAAACTTGTTTCATCAAATTCCGATGTCTCTAGATCCGTATTTAAGGCGTCCATTTTTGTTTTATTTTTTTAAATAATTAATTTTTTGGGACAAATCTCAGGATTCGTCCCAAAATTTGGGACGAATCCAGAGATTCGTCCCAAACTTTGGGACAAATTCCTGGATTCGTCCCAAAATTTGGGACGAATCCAGGATTCGTCCCAAAACTGAATTTATTTTTAAATAAATAATATCAAACACCTAAGGCTTAAATATGGACCTAGAGACATCGGAATTTGATGAAACAAGTTTCTATACGTCCGTATCATTGAGCTGATCATAAATACATCATCATCCATAATTTTTAATTAATATTTTCAGTTATTTAAATTTTTAACACCAAATTAAGTCAAATTGGGAATAAAAAAATTCCAAAAATATATATATTTGATAAAAATATTTTTTTTTGATAGATTTACGATCAGGACAATGATACGAGCACATAGAAACTTGTTTCATCAAATTCCGATGTCTCTAGGTCCGTATTTAAGGCGTCCAATTTTGTTTTATTTTTTTAAATAATTAATTTTTTGGGACAAATTCCTGGATTCGTCCCAAAATTTGGGACGAATCCAGGATTCGTCCCAAAACTGAATTTATTTTTAAATAAATAATATCAAACACCTAAGGCTTAAATATGAACCTAGAGATATCAGAATTTGATGAAACAAGTTTCTATGCGTCCGTATCATTGAGCTGATCGTAAATACATCATCATCCATAATTTTTAATTATTATTTTCAGTGATTCAAATTTTTAACAACAAATTAGGTTATATTTGGATTAAAAAATGCTAAAAATAAATATATTTGGTCAAAAATATTTTTATGGTTGTATTTACAATCAGGACAATGATACAAATGCATAGAAACTTATTTCATCAAATTCTGATGTCTCTAGGTCTGTATTTAAGGCGTCCCATTTTGTTATATATTTTTTTAAAATAATTAAATTTTTGGGACGAATCCAGGATCCGTCCCAAAATTGAAAATAATTTTTAAAAAGGTAAAATCATACACCGAAGGCTTATATCTTGACCTAGAGACATCGAAATTTCATGAAATAAGTTTCTATACGTTTGTATCGTTGACCTGATCATAAATATGTCTTCATCCATAATTTTTAATTAATATTTTCAGTGATTCAAATTTTTAACAATAAATTAGGTCAAATTGGGATTAAAAAATTCCAAAAATAAATATATTTGGTTAAAAATATTTTCATGGATATATTTACGATCAGGACAATGATACAAACGATAGAGACTTGTTTCATCAAATTCCGATATCTCTAGGTCCGTATTTATTCTTTCTAATTTTTTTCCTCTTTTATTTAAAAATAAATAAATTCTGGGACGAATTCCTGAATTCGTCCCAGATTTTGGGACGAATCCAGGGATTCGTCCCAAAATTAGGAACAAAAACATATTTGATGCTAAAAACCCTATATCTACATCTCATCCCGATTCCTATGTTCTTCCCCATTTCTTTCTCCCCCGTTCCCCCTTCCAACATGCGATTTCCAGGGTTTCGGCCACATCTCCGACCGACGACGGCGTGATCTGCGACAACCGCTTGCTCTCCAGCGGTGGAAGGTTTTCGATTGGTAAGCCCACTGCTCTCGGATCTCCCTCTCTCGGCGACGGCGCGGGCCTTGCCGTGGCTGGCCGAATCTTGTCCGCGTCGCGGGGCTGCCTGCAGTCGACCGCCAGGCGCGTGCTGGAAGCAGAGAACGATCCGTTCTGTTGTTGGCGATCAGTCGAGTTTCCAGAAACAAAATCGAAGTCTCCATTCTGTTGTTGGCGATCAGTCGCTGGATCGTGGTCGAATCCGGTGTCAATTGATGGTGAGGAAGCCCAGCAGCAGTTGCTGCGCCATCTGCGAGGGTTCAAATCTGGCATCAATTTGTGCTCCCTGCCACAAGCTAGTGATTTCTTTTGATCATCTTTGATATGGAGCTGGATATGGGCAATTGTCGGTATGTAGTGATATAATTTCAGAAATTTCAGGTTAAACGAGTACAGCCCTCTGTTGAAATCTCTGAATACCGTCTGTAAATCTCATTATTCGAAGCTGGACGATTTGCTCGCCAAGAAGGTTAGCCTTCAAGCCTGTTGTCTGTGGCGTTTTGACTTTGTATTGTACTACACTAGTGACTTTCAATTTCAAATTTTCCCGAATGGTACCACTGTATTTTCATCTCGTTTGAAAAAAAAAACTTTATTTCGCTCAATTGTTTTTACTAATGGATTTTTCTTCGACAGCTTTTATGCTCTTTCTTTTAGGTGAAATGTAAGTTTATTTTCGTTAAATGTTTTGCTGTTTGTGTTTTAGAGGAAAGCAGATCAGCAGATTAACTGGAGAGTGATGCAAAATGTGGAACTCAAGGCATTGAAGGAACGGCTAACCTACTTGAAGAAGAAACTTGCTGAAGGTTTGTTTCTTTGTAGGTAATGCAAGTTAAAGCATCCCTTCTTGCAGCAAGGATGCTTCATTATGTTGCGGTTCGATTTTCTTGAAACTGATATTGCTCTTGCAGATAAGGCTAAGGTTTCCAAAGAATCAAATGATCTGAAGTTGAAATATGGGTCATTGGAATTAGCATTTTCTATAGTGAGATAATTTTACTTTTATACTCTTCCTACACTTATTCGTCCTTTCTTCAATTGTATGCTTCTAATATGTCTGAACTTTTGTTAATTATTCATGTTTTAGATGAAAAACAAGCAAACAGAAGTATTAGATAAACTCAGTAGCGATCTTATGTCCAAAATCTCAAAATTATTTATACACATCTGAATTGTAAGATAATATAGCTATGTAAAAGAAATCAAAAAATATACCAATTAAGATTTTCAAAATTAATTGTACACATCTGAATTTAGAACTATCAAACCATAAATCAACTTTTTTTCATGATATGCATCTTTTCCGTATTAAAAGGCAATCTAATTTAAACAAAGCCAAGTCCCTTCATCAGCCTATCTTAATTATTAGTACCACATATACAAGATGTCCACATAAAAGCATAAAAGAGGAGAGGATTACAAGGAGGATGTGAAAAGAATCAATTAGGCGAAATTAATAAAAATGATCAACAAGCATCCAACAACTTTTGATGCCATCATTTTGCTTAATTTTTATAGTTTGATAAATGAGCTCCGAAAATATATCCTTTTTGGTCGTCCTAACGTTTTGTGACACTTTACAATTAATCATATTTGCTTAGCAATAAGTAAACTTTGTACCAAAAGCAAGTGATTGAACTTACTAGAGAAAAGAACTAGTGTAAAGAACAGTAGTTGTGTCTTAGACTCCTAGTCCAGGATCCATAGTAAGTTTCAACTAAAATACATAGAAATTAGCAACCGTTTCACTTAGATGAGGATCAGGTGCATGAAAGCTAAAGGAAGAAAGATTTGCATATTCACCATGAAAACCATCATTAGTTTACAGAAATTATTTGCATATTCACAGAAATTATTTTAAACATTCTTTAGTTTACATTAAACACCAAAATACAACCAAACCAAGGACAAAACTATAAATTCAGCAAATTAAAATGAAAAATAAAGTGAACAAAGTGAGGAAATTTGAACCCTAATACCATACTACACAAGATCTCTTTCTCTCTCTATATATATGATGTGCCAATTATATTAGGTTGTATCATAGTTACGACACTTGTACTTAGCTTCACGATAATTCTTATACTTTTATTTACCGTTGCTATCACATGGATGGTTCATATCGTTGGTAAATAGGGCATTTATTTGAATGTTTAAGGAATTTCACAGTTATGTCTTTTTTCCAATCGTTCTTGTTACATGGTCATATCGTATCATATTTACAATCTTTCTTGTTACACATGATCTGGTTTATTTGTTTGTTGTTATGTAGGCAAAGGAGATTTGATGGGGAGCAAAGCTTTTGTGGCAGACGAAGATGACTTGATGTATTATTAGTTTATTTACCTTCTTGATGGATGATGAACTTATATAACATTGGGTTGTTGAACTTTGTATAATATTTTCTAGAAGCTTGAACAAGATTGTTGAGATCTTTATATTTGTTGAATTATGAGTTGAGTTCAATTATTAATATTGTATGTGAAATTAGGATGTGTTGAATGTATATTATATGTTATTTGAATTTGGTGTTTATGTATCTATGGATTGAATTGTAGAAATAAATTGAATCTGGAAAAAATATTTAATATAGGGACGAATTTGGCGACGAAAATGATTTGTCCCCGTTCTATCATAATTAGGGACAAATTTATTTTCGTCCCAGATTTCGTCCCAGAATCAGATTCGTCCCAGATTCTGGGATGAATTTGTGGATTCGTCCCAGATTCTGGGACGAATCCACAAAATTCGTCCCAGAATTTGGGACGAATTCTGGGACAAAATTGAATTATTAATATTTTCATGAAATTTGGCAATTTTTGTTGCCAAATTTGTTGCCAATTTTGCAACAAATTTATATTCGTTGCAAATTTAGGGACAAAAATGGCAACAAAACATATTTTGTCACCGAATTTGTCCCCAAATTCGTTGCAATATTAGGGACAAACTTCGCAACAAAAAAAAATTTGTCTCCGAATTCGTCCCCAAATTTGTTGCAAAAATAGAGACAAATTTGGCAACAAAACTTATGTAAACTCGTCCCCAAATTCGTTGCTAAGTTTGCAACAAAAAAATTATTCGTTGCAAATTTGTATGCTTTTTTGCAACGAATTTGGGGACGAAACTTTTATTCGTCGTGAATTTCGTCCCCAAATTCGTTGCCAAATTTGCAACAAACCATTATGTGAATTCATCCCCAAATTTGTTGCTAAATTTGCAACAAAAAAATTATTCGTTGCAAATTTGTATATTTTTTTGCAACGAATTTGGGGACGAAAATATTATTCGTCGCCAATTTCGTCCCCAAATTCGTTGCCAAATTTGCAACAAACCATAATTCGTTCCAAAAGTTGGCATCAACCATTTTGGGACGAAAAAATTTTCGTCCCTGATTTCGACCCAAAAAATTTTGCAACGAATTATTTTTTAAAATTCGTCCCAAAATTTGTCCCTAAAAGTCTTATTTTTTGTAGTGTTGAGTGTAGTAGTTATCGGAGCAGCTTTTGGGTGTTGTAGAGTCATTTATCGAGCAACACATAGGAGAGAAACTTGTTTGAATTGATGTGTTCAAGGTGATGATCGAAACCCCCTTTTATAGCCCTATCCAGGCATCTAGATCCTTCCCCGGGCACTTGGAGTGTGCTGACGTGGTGTGCTCTTATCGAAACTTCATCCGAGAAGTTTATCCATGTCCGGGAGCCTAGACCACCTCCGGATACTTGGACCGCTAATGTGTGTTGGCTAATCGACACACTTAAACTTAGCTTGCAGATAAACTTTGCTAGTCCAAGGACCTGGATGGGTACCTGGGTGTCTGGACCATCAGGGTGCCTTCTGTGAAGGAGGTTGGCCAAACTAACTCGAGCACTTGGACTAACTTTGGGTGCCTGGTCTAACTTTGAGCTCCCAGACTACTTTAGGCACCTGAACTTTCGGGCGCCTAGATAGGCTCCGGGCGCCCAGAGCCTTTTTTCCTGCCTTTTATTTATCTACACCAAAGAATTAGAAAACATGCAATAACATGTAAAGGTAATTTTGACAGACTCCAGACTATCTGGTCCTGAGTCTACCAAATATCAAAACACAAGTTTGATTAGCTAGTACCAATAGAATCTAGTATTGTGCTCACCTCCAGTCGGTACTCCCAGGGGAGGCCTTCTAATTAGATATCCAATTCATGTCCGATCGGACCTACCATTCTGACTTTTTGGCTCACCCCCACTCCAGGTTATAAAAAGTACCACCCTATAGGCCCAGGTACATGTACCTATGTACACACATTCATTTCCATTAATGTACTACTGTTTATCTTTTATATCTATCTCACCGGAGACTAACTTAAGCGTTGGAGTGCACGAACCAGGACACCCCTAATCGTCTATCTAACACTCTGTTTCTCTTCTCCTATCTTCTAATAGTCTTGTAGGTATCGTTAATTATCCGGAGACTTTTTTACATTTTAAACTCCCACTTCTTGTTCTTTCCTTAAAGTCCAACAATTTAGTTAACTTAGAAGACAACTCACCTTCTTCTTACTCTTAGTTATGCCGACTTAGTCAATATCCGTGACACCTCATCGGTAGTCCAGCCTTCATCGATTTCAAATAGGATCAACCTAAATATAAAATTCTAAACACCTTCTAGTATTTAGAAATGACATGTAAAGTTAATGAGTATCATCCAAAAGAGAGTGATAGAAAGAAAATTATATTCAATCAAACTACTCCTAGTCAATTAAATTATTTAATTAAATCATTGCAAAATAAAATAAAATAAAATAAATGCACATTTCCTTTTATTAAAATTCCTTGATATATATATGAATGCTCAACTTAGCACTTCATATACATAATACATGTTTAATAGGGTTTGTATAACTCGGTACAATTTTTTTCTATAAGGGTCAATTCCATTTTTTCTAGATCATGTCCAACCAAAACATCTTGCTGCATAACATTTCCAAAGACCTGTATACCATTCGTTCCCCTTATCACCATGCATTTTACATTGTTACCAAGCCACCTAAACAGGTTTTCAGGGCTCACCCTGAAGTCCCCCAACTGTCCAGCAAATGAGAACCACAACCCTGGCAGAGTCTCCTCTTGCTCCGTTGAGCGCACACGGAAGCACAATTTGAATATGCCTACCGGGGTCACAGTCGATAATGTTACGTAATTCGTCAATTCGCTCACCAATTCGTCCACCACTTGATTGTCTAGCATGGTCATGACGGTACCGGAGTCGAAGATGATGTTGCCAGCCCTTAACTTGGACCTCCTAGTATTGTACTCAATGTCAAACTCACCCGGGAGAGAGATGGTATCAAGTTGCACGGCATAGAAGTCGTCATTTGTCATAAGCGGCGTGACGGTTGCCTTTCCGGCGACCGTCGGTTTGCTCTGTCCCAAGAAGAGCCTGCTACCGTATCCCCCATCGAGCAAGTTCAGGCAATAAGAGAAGTACTTTTTGATGTACTTAGGAGCAAGCTGGTTGATCAGAGACGGCGAAGAGGGGCCCAAACCAATGAAGCAGCCCCAATCGTCGCCAAGGGTGCTCAAGGACCGGGAGTTGCAACCGAATACCACATTTGGAATGGATATATCTAAATGGGTGAAAGTGAAGGTGTCTGAGGATAATATTCCGTCGATGTTGGAGCCATCGCCATAGGAGTAATGGTACTGGCACTTCCGATCAGTACTGCAATAACCTTGACTAAGGCTCCTGCACTCATTAGAAAAGCAGGATAACTTGTTATAGGAGATGGATGCACTACTATTGAATAGGACAGCAGTGTTATTGAAGCACTGGCAGCCCACGCAGTTGACCCAGTTGAGGTCGCTGCCGGTGTCGACCATGCCCCACACAGATTGTGGGTTTGGCATGCCCATGCTGAACCCCATCAAGAATTCCCCATCATCATAGCGAATGTCGATTTCCATGTCGACAGAGGTCTTCATGGCGATGCGCTTGTCTATGTAGCTAGCTCGGTTGATTGAGCGGAGGGCGGCAGCCTGTAGGCGATCGAAGGGCGTCATCGAGCTATTGTATAGTGGCGACTTAGGGGAGTCGCGGTGAACCAACTCAACATCGAAGACAGTGTCCGTCGAGATAAGGGCCGGCACGAAGGAGATCAGTAGGAGGAGTCGAAAGAAGGTACTGATGGCCGTCATTGCGAAAATTAATGAAGATTTATTTTCAACTGGTGCGTGGATTTTATAGAGAGCGGCAATGACAAAAAAAGATGTTTAATTAATGGGAATTGATGATAAAATTGATTGAATAAAATTTAGAAGGAAGTTAGATTCAGAATCACAATTAACTTAAAAAATCTGAGAGTAATTGGAAATTAATAAGAGCTAGGCATTTCCTCAATTCGATCACATGGCAAAAATATATATTTAATTATTTATTATATAATTAATTGATTCCAAAATCAACCGTGTAAGTGTCCTTCAACACCTTCCAACTAATTGATATGTATTTGGAAGGAACTTTGCTCACATTCCAAGTTTAGTTCAATTGTTTTAATTACATTTAATGCATTTAGAATCTATACATGGAGTGTCTCCATATTATTTTCTGCCGATAATGGAGCTTCCTCCGATAATATGATTTGGCTTGAGACTTACTGGATGTCTACCAATCAACCTTCGGTATTGACAATGATGCTCCTATATAGATCAATATGTATTGGTGTAGCCAAAATTTTTAATCCGAAGCCGAATTCAATAAATTAAAAAAATTAATATAATACAAAATCAGATTATCCAACTTAAAAACTCAAAAATATTTTTAAATTATAATTTGAATTTTAAAAATTTCAAACATGAGTGTAGGGCAATTTTCACAATTCAAAACTTGAAATTTCAAATTTAAGGAATTGAAAACAAACTAAATTTGGAAATTTTGACCTTAGCCCTTGATTAAGTCTAGTTGAAACAATCGATCGAGATAAGTCAAAATCAAAGAATTTTTCATGATCTCACTTTATCATAATATTTAACATTTCTACATACGAGGCCTCCATTCCAATCTAAATAATTATCTTAACTAGCAACTTAATAAAATAAAGTTTATATTTTACAACTCTTCTTTAATTAATGAAATATGAATTTCAATTAATGAATCATAAAAGAAGAAAGAAATAACTTACTCTTCTTGTTCTTGCTGTGGTTAGACAACGCAAAAAACAAGAGATGTTCGTTAGAAAAAATAAAAGGAAGATTGTGTAGGATCGTAGACGTGCTAGAGGGGGGGGGGGGGGGGGGGGGAATAGCACACATTTCTTTTTCATTTGTTTCAGAAAATACAGAGCATACACAGCAGAATAAAGAATGAAAAGACAAGCAATGCTAACACACTTTCTTTTACTTGGTTCGGAGCCTGTGGCGACTCCTACTCTAAGGCCCTCGATCGTTGATCGCTTTTGATGGGCAATCACTAATAGCTAAAATAATGATTACAAGTTTGAAGTACAACAATAATATAATAAGGTTAATGATAGTACAAAGATGAAGAAATAGGATCGTCGATTGTCGGAGCAGCTAAGCGTTTGTTGAGTCATTTCGGAGTAGCGCACAGTAGAAGATCATTCAGAATTCTGTTGTTAGTGTTGTCGAAGCACTTGGTCGAGCCCTCCTTATATAACCTACCTAGACCTAATCCAAATCCACTGATCTCGAGATCAAGTTTGACTCGTCACTGATCGGTCCATCGATCCCTTGGTTCGGTCGACCGATCTTGCCAGGATAAGCCTCGCTTCCCGTCCAGATTATGCAACTTCAGATAAACCTTTGTTTGGTCAATCGATCCCATCATTCGGTCTATCGATCAGTTGATGATCTCTGCCCTGATCAACCCAGCCTGATCCAGTCGTCGCTTATTCCTGGTTCGATTGACCGATCCCGAGGTTCGGTCGACCGATCCCCTGGTCGAACCCGTTCCACTAGCTGCAACTCTGATCTTGCTACTTGGAGGTTCGGTCAACTGAATTGGACGTTTGGTCAACTGATCCTGATTGAATCTAACCTTGCACAAAGTGTTAGTCTCCTGCAAAATAAAGTTTGCACACAACAGATAATATGTAAATAAATAACTTTGACAAGGCTATCCTTCTGTCACTAGGGCCCTCGGTCTACGTTCCTAGATTACACAAGTCACTTCCTAACATTAATTT
This sequence comes from Zingiber officinale, assembly GCF_018446385.1. Taxonomy (NCBI): domain Eukaryota; kingdom Viridiplantae; phylum Streptophyta; class Magnoliopsida; order Zingiberales; family Zingiberaceae; genus Zingiber; species Zingiber officinale. Next base: position 104,023,423 of record NC_055998.1, read on the forward strand.
GGGAGAACCCTTTAAACTGTAATTAATTTTCCTAATAAAGAATCGATTCCCATTTCAAGGAAATGCCTAGAAAGTAAGGAATACCTTCTGTCACAAGGTCCTATGGTCTTACAATCCAAGGCTCTTCCTCTACTTGGTGATCTATAGCCTACATCTACATGGATTGACCTCACACACATTTTGTTAAACACATACAAGTCACAATACACATAGATGATGATATAAATACTTCATTGCATAGGAAAATGTCCAAATACATAGTTCATACATTACAACACATCACAACTACTTCCTACATCTTAGATCTAGAGATCTACTCCATTATAAGGGAATTACAACCAAAGACGATAAGTAAAACAAACTACAACTCAATACATAAAAATATAGAGAAGAGAAAGCTTATCCTTGATGCGTGACATCCTCGGAGGTGCTCCCTTGCTCCGGGGGAGGATGGATCAGCGAAGATGGAAGATTTAGGGCCTCTCCAAAGGGGAGAACCCTTCCCCAAGCAATGGGGAAGAGCCCAAAGCCAAAGATGAGTGAAAAGGGGAGAAAAACCCCTTTTATAGAGCAAGGCACGGGCGTGACATGGCCGTGTGGCTTCCACACGACCTCCTTCTTCTTGCTTTCAGCCAGGGTGACACGGTCGTGTGGCTCACACGACCATGTTTTGCTTTAGTTTTGGATGGGCTACATGACTGTGTGGCTCACACGACCTAGCTCTTTTTGACCTCTAGAAATGCTGCACGACCGTGTAGCTCACATGGCCAACCACTGCTTACTCTTTGGAAGTGTTGCATGACCATGTGGATCTAACACACCCCTTGCATGGCCCTTGGCATGGCTCTGCATGGCTATGTCTCATTGCAATATCTTTTATACCATCAAGATGGGGTTTTCTCTGGTTGAAGTCTTCTCAAAGTTGTAAATCTTGAAGTTATCTACATTTTGATATAAAGAACAACCCATAACTCCAACCGAGCACATAGTTATGGCTATTTTAGTTTCAATTTGCAGTGCTGAAAATTCCACATGGCCTTTATACGGCTGTGTGAATTCCACACGGCCCCCACACAGCCGTGTGGACGGCTAGAACATGGAAAAACTTAGTTTTCACATGCCCGTGTGAGCTCCATACGGCTCAGACACTCTGGAAGCTCTAAACTTCATTTAAGCTCCATTTTTGCTCCAAATCGTGTCTTATCAATCAAAACAAGCAAAGAGCCGATCTCTGAACAGAATATAATGGAAATATGACATTATAATGAAATAATGTGTAATAAACCTAGATTATACTAATAAAATATAAGTAGATGCGCGTCAAAATATAATTAAAAGTGTATATATATAATCTACGCACATCACAGACACGTACACACCATAGAACATGTAACACTCCACCCTCCTCACTACTGGACTGTGAGGGCGGAGCGCTACTGGACTACTAACTTTACTTAACTAACATTGCACACATGTTGATAGTAATTCCTAAAACTCTTGGAGAACTCAAAACATACAATTAACTAGCAGTGGAAGACTAAATGACTCATCTAATACATTCTACTCAACTCTTTGTTAATAAATTCTTATGCTAAATCCCAAGGCTTCCATAGTCCAGGCATCACACATCCATCCACACCTCCTTGTCGCCTTCCTTTACTATAGCTTTTCCTTTCCTTTATCTGCAGTAAGAGAAAATGCATCTATAAGCAAAATTGCTTAGTAAGCGCTATCTAACTCACAAAACTCGAGTATGCATGTAAGCTGAAAAAATCTAGAAACTAAATGCTCATCTAATAGAAAACGAAACATAGCATACTGAAATACTAAACATGTAAGCAAATCTAAACAACATGTCAGTATATAAGGAAGCTAAACTTGCTGAATTTTAAACTTATGTGAAGCTTATTTCTTTTGTTTGAAAACTTATACTTTAATACTTCAAAATAATAATCAACTTTCTTCTTGGGCCCAGGCGTAGTACCATCTTATGCGCGTTCCCTAATAGGTTGGGGTAGCGAGCCACCCCTTATTTGTTGTTGCTAGGACACGATCGTGCTCACAGATAAGATTTGAGGAAAATGTAGTTTCACGGAGACACACTTGGCCGTGCCATAAGCTCTCTAGTGAGCTTCACCGACTTGAGCTGCCGAGGTCGCCGAACCCTTCCCCTACCGACTTCCTGGTGTTCATCGAGCTGGAGGCCTACGCCATCGACAGAGAGCGACACGCTCCAGCGCCCGTGTTCGGACGATTCACAGATCAATTTGGCGCCGCCTATGGAATGCTCCTGCATCCGATCGAACAATGGACAAGCCGGACAACATATGGTGACGCTCTCGAATGAGGAACTCGACGCTCTGATCGAGATAAGGGCCGCCAAGCTTGTGGAGCAAAAACAGAAAACAACAGCCAAGCGTCCAGAACAGCAAGCAACGTCAATGTCTGGTGGCCGAGCGGAAGCACCGCAGACCACCGTTGCATTTCATCGAGCCCTATTTCGCACCCCCGAAGCCACAGCAGCTCATAGAGATCGGGGATCCTCTTCGGATGAAATGCCCAGACGAGACGAGAGAAAAGGAAAAGCCCCCCGAGCGGACGCATCGCCCGAGCGGATCAATCGCCAATTTTCAGAGGCTATTCTACGAGATCCTCTGCCCAAGCATTACGTACCCCCGGCGATCGGCGAATACAATGGGACAACCGACCCGGATGATCATCTGGGTAAGTTTGACAACACAGCTACTCTCCATCAATACACAGATAGAGTAAAGTGCCGAGTTTTCCTCACCACCCTCTACGGGTCGGCTCAACGGTGGTTTCGGAGATTGCCGGACGGATCTATCACAAGCTTCAAAGATTTCCGAACGGCCTTCCTCCACCATTTTGCTAGCAGTCGACGCTACCAGAAAATGAGCGTGAGCCTGTTCGCCATCAAACAAGAAGCCCGTGAATCGCTTCGAGCTTACATCCAGCGGTTCAACCAAGTGGCGATGGACATTCCAACGGACACCTCGGAAACCATGATGAACGCCTTCACACAAGGCCTAGTGGATGGGGATTTCTTCCGAGCGCTCATCCGAAAGCCGCCCCGAGATTATGATCACATGCTACACCGGGCTAACGAATACATCAACGTGGAAGAAGCACAAGCGGCTAGGAAAAAAGAAGCTCCAACAGAGCGGGCTCCACCGGCCGAGCGGAAACCACACGCCACTCATCAGCCGCCCAGAGGACCAAGGGCCGAAGCAATTCGATCCCCCCATGCCAGATCCCACGTGCAAGAGGTATCCGCCGCTCGGCCCAAGCCAAAGAAGAAATGGACCCCGATGTTCTGTTCCTTCCACCGGACGGATACGCACAACACGAGGGATTGTTGAAGTCTTCCCTTTGTGGCTCATCCTGTGCCCCGGAATGCCGGACGACGGTCTCCCTCAGCCGGCAGGCGACAGAGGTCTAATGAAGTCGATCGGACGTGAGCTGACAGGCGACAGCAACAGACTCCCGATCGGCACCGTTCCCCAAGGCAGGAGAATCGCCGAGCGTCCAGAGAACGGTCTCGACCGTCCGCTCGGGAAGAGGAAAATAAAAGCAATACCTCCCGAGGCGAGATCAACGTTATTGCTGGCGGGCCGACCGGAGGAGACTCTAACAGAGCAAGAAAGGCGAACGTCAGGCAGCTCCAAATCCATGCCGTTGGCTGCAGCCAAGAACGGGCGAGCGGACCGGAAATCAGTTTCGGGCCAGGGGACTTGGAAGGAGTCAAGCTCCCACGATTTATTCATCAAAGCATTCGATCAGCAGCAAATTGATTGAGCCGAGCTCATACCCATGACAACTCCGCTTACGGGTTTATAGTAACGCAGCTCACCGGCTGGACAGATCCTACTGCTACCTGGGAGAAGAGCCGTCAGAGGACAAGGACTACAAACTTTGTGGTGGTCGACTTCCCTCGCCCCTACAACGTTATCTGACGACCTGGCCAATAACCCGAGCGGTCGCCCCAACCTTCCATCAAGATCAAGTTCCCCGTGGAGGACAAAGTGGAGAAGTACGAGGAGATCAACTAGCATTGCGATGTTACATCGAGATGGTCCCAGAAGCCAATTCCACAAGGCGCCCCTGATCGAGGTAAACGCCATCACCGAAAACCACCTCTTTAATTTATGAAGAAAAGAGGAAGTACAGATTCACCCATCCCGATCGGAGGCCACAACCTTTATTGTCCGATCTGGAGGAGAAGTAAAGAAGAGCTAATACAATGCCTCCGAAGAAATCATGATGTCTTCTCCTCGTCGATACATGAGTCGCCTGCACTCTCGCCGAGCATAGCGAAGACGAAGTTACATGTCCACCGACGCCACCAGAAGCAGAAAAGAGATTTCAGCACGAGCGTAACGCCATCATCCCAAGCGAGGTGGAGAAGCTTCGAAGTCGGGTCATATTCAGGTTCAGCCTCCCGAATGGCCGGTCGAACGTAGTATTAGTCTCCAAGCCGCAACAAATGGAGAGTGTGCATAGATTTTCGGATCTCAACAAAGCTTGCCCGAAGATTTTTATCCTCCGCCTTGATAGACCACCGTGGACTCTACTACCGATTAATATGTATGCCGACGCCTACTGTGGCTATCACCAAGTGCCACCGTGAAGATCAAGAAAGGTCACTGACACCGACCAGACTTATTGCTATAATGTGATGTCGCTCGGATTGAAGAATGCAGGAGCCACATATCGTTGTTTAATGAATAAAGTGTCCAGAGAGCGATCTAACTGAACCTAGAAGTTTATGTGGACAACATTCTCATCAAATCATCCGAGCCAGATCTCTTCAAAGACATGGAGGAAACCTTCAACGCTGCGCAAATATGGAGTCAAGCTAAATCCCCTGAAATGCCCGCTCGAGCAAAAGGAGGGAATCGAAGCAAATCCCAGCAAGGTGAAAGCCCTACAAGACATGCCGCCCCCAAGAAATACAAGGGAAGTGCAGCGTTTGACCGGTCGGATAACCGCTCTATCCAGATTCATCTCCAAAATCGCCGACTGGAGCCTTCCTTTTTTCAAGATCTTACGCAAAGCTACAAAATTTTACTGGGACGAAGAATGCGACCGGGCGTTCGAAGATTTGAAGGCATATCTGAATTCGCTCCCGGTATTAGCCAAGCCGACTATTGGTGAGCCACTTTGTATTTATCTATCCTCGACCGAGCACGCTGTAGGCTCAGCACTTGTGAGGTCGAGCGGCGAAGAGCAGCCGGTGTATTTCCTGAGCCACATTTTAAAAGATGCTGAATCCCGTTATACCGGGCTCAATAAGTTGGCCTTTGCTCTGGTTCTAGCCGCTCGGCGCCTTCGCCCATACTTCCTGGCGCACACCATCATCGTCAAGACCAATAGTCCGCTCGGACGTGTGTAACTGAATCCAGAAGCATCCGGGCGGCTCATCAAATGGACGACGGAGTTGAGCGAATTCGATATTCAATACCAACCCCGCTCGGCAATCAGGGCACAATCCTTGGCAGATTTTATCACCGAAGTGCAAAGGCCAGAACCGGAAGCTATATGGAGAATATATGTGGATGGGTCGTCCACTCGGCTCGGAAGCGGGATTGGAATATTGCTGCTCTCCCCACAAGAAGAAAAGATGCACCTATCCGTCCGGCTGGATTATAAAGCTACCAACAATGAGGCGGAGTATGAGGCCGGAGGTATATTGTATGAGCCGCACGCTCGATAACGAAGACCCCTCGCCCCTCGGCAGGGCGTATATAATCAGTTAAAAGTTAGCCGTAAAGGCCATCGAGCTCCGACGTTAAATATCGAGAGACGAGCCGGCGTCTATAAACCCTCCGAGCGGAAGACCGTCGAGCTCCGACGTTAAATATCGAGAGACGAGCCGGCATCTATAAACCCTCCGAGCGGAAGACCGTCGAGCTCCGACGTTAAATATCGAGAGACGAGCCGGCGTCTATAAACGTCCGAGCGGAAGACCGTCGAGCTCCGACGTTAAATATCGAGAGACGAGCCGGCGTCTATAAACCCTCCGAGCGGAAGACCGTCGAGCTCCGACGTTAAATATCGAGAGACGAGCCGGCGTCTATAAACCCTCCGAGCGGAAGACCGTCGAGCTCCGACGTTAAATATCGAGAGACGAGCCAGCGTCTATAAACCCTCCGAGCGGAAGACCGTCGAGCTCCGACGTTAAATATCTAGAGACGAGCGGAACCCCGGCGAGCTCCGACGTTAAATATCGAGAGACGAGCCGGCGCCTATAAACCCTCCGAGCGGAAGACCGTCGAGCTCCGACGTTAAATATCGAGAGACGAGCCGGCGTCTATAAACCCTCCGAGCGGAAGACCGTCGAGCTCCGACGTTAAATATCGAGAGACGAGCCGGCGTCTATAAACCCTCCGAGCGAAAGACCGTCGAGCTCCGACGTTAAATATCGAGAGACGAGCCCTCATAAACCCTCCGAGCGGAAAGGTAACGCCAAGTACTTCGTTAAACTCCCTATCGAATGCCAGACGAGTCATAATAGGCGAGTGGACGACACCCATGCTAACTTAAAAGGACAGCGTGCAAAAGGAAAACACTGCATTCAAATTAAAACTTTAGGCCGGGCAGCCTAAGTACAAAAGGGATCATAACTAGCCGAGTGGCCGAATTAGCCCGCCAGTCGGACAATTCGCCTCCTTCGACTAGACTTGAAGGAGAGGCAAGTGATCCGGTGGTAAGAACAGAGGACCCCATTCGGTGAGGTTAACGCCACGTGGGAGTCAAAGTGGAATGATGCCCGTCCGGAGATGGGAGGTCCGAACGGCCGACCGGCCGTTCGGTGGAGTCAACGTCCGTAGAGGGCTGGGTCCGACCGGACGGCCGTCCGGCCGGTGTCGGGCTGATGGTTAAAGGCGCCCTGTAGGAAGTCAGGGTTCTGGCGCTCAGGGGGAAAGATCGCAGGGACGAGCGGACTGCACGCTCGGCCAAGGCCATAAGGTAACATACTGCTAATGGTCTCCACAAAGCACGTGATGGAGAATCTCCCAAGTAAATCACCGCACACGTCCTACCGGATGTTGAAGGAGTGGCCGACCGGACGAAGATCTGGAGCAAAGGGGAAAAGGTCAAGGAACGTCTTTTTCTGACAGAGGTATATTTCACGCGCAGCCATGCTCCAAATCTTATGACAGGAGATTTCACTGTTCCATCGAGGACATGCTTGGACTGTAGCAGTATGGGTCAGGGAAGCTCACTGACAAGCCCTTACAGGGGTATGGGCCATGGACACGTGTACACCTCGGTAGGTGTACACCCACTTCTTCGCTGCCCTATATAAAGGCCCTCTTACTTTGCCGGAGGTACGCACGCTACTAGTTTTTGAGCCCCTTTCTCTCTAGTGAGCTTCGCCTGACTTGAGCGTCGGAGGGTCGCCGCCGGGAACCCCTTCCCGGCCCGACTTCTGTGCAGGTTCGTCGGAGCTTTGGAGGCCTACCCCATCGATTAGGAGAGCGACACGTTCCCAACGTCCTTTGGTTCGGCGATTCGGACAGGATCAATAGTCAATACTATGAATCTGTTTGAAACCTTTAGCTACCAAGCGACCCTTATAGATAAGTCCATCCATGTCAGTCTTTCTCTTAAAGACCTACTTACACCCAATTGGTTTTACCCCTTCAGGTGGATCAACCAAAGTCCATACTTGGTTGGTGTACATGGATTCCATCTCGGATCTCATGGCCTCTAGCCATTTCTCAGAATATGGTCTCATCACAGCTTCCTGATAGGTGGTAGGCTCATCATCTATGAGCACAACGTCATCATGGTCAGACAAGAGAAATGAGTATCTCTCAGGCTGACGACGTACCCTATCAGACCTGCGAAGAGGTATGTCTACTTGAACTGGTTGTTGTTCCTCAACTTTTTGTGGAACAATATCATCCACAACACTTTGTGGTTCCAGTTCAACTTCCATCAAGGCTTCAGTGATATGGTCCGCATCTTGAACTTCTTCAAGATCAAACGTACTCCCACTAGTCTTTCTAGAAACAAAGTCCCTTTCTAGAAAGACCCCAGTCTTTGCCACAACTACCTTGTGCTGACTGAGAATGTAGAAGTAATATCCCTTAGTTTCCTTGGGATATCCAATAAAGTAGCACTTGTCGGATTTGGGTCCTAATTTGTCTGAGACTTGACGTCGAACGTAAGCCTAACAACCCCAAATCCTCATGAAAGACACCTGGGCATCTCTCCCAGTCCATATCCTATATGGTGTCTTTATCACGGCCTTGGATGGAACTCGGTTGAGTATAAATGTTGTCGTGTCTAGAGCATAGCCCCAAAGGAATGTCGGAAGATCTGTGTGACTCATCATAGATCGTACCATATCTAATAGGGTACGATTCCTCCTTTCGGATACACCATTCCACTGTGGTGTTCCAGGAGAAGTGAGTTGGGATAGAATCCCACACTCAGCTAGGCAGTCACGAAACTCATGGCTAAGGTATTCTTCACCTTGATTTGATCGAAGTATCTTAATACTCTTGCCAAGCTGGTTCTGTACTTCATTCTTGAATTCTTTGAACTTTTCAAAGGATTCTGACTTATGTGTCATCAAGTACACATAACCATATCTACTGAAGTCATCAGTAAATGTAATGAAGTACCTATAACCACCTCTAGCAGTGACATTGAAAGGGCCACATACATCACTATGTATGAGTCCTAACAAATCAGTCGCTCTTTCGCTGTGCCCACTAAAGGGAGTCTTGGTCATCTTGCCTAGTAGGCATGACTCGCACGTCTCATAAGATTCAAAATCAAATGGGTACAGCAAACCATCCTTATGGAGCTGGGATAAGCGCTTGTCATTTATATGACCTAAGCGACAGTGCCAGAGATAGGTTTGGTTCAGGTCATTTGACTTGAACCTCTTGGTATTTATGTTATAGATAGGGCTTTGAAGGTCTAGAATGTAGAGTCCGTTCATCAGAGGTGCACTACAATAAAACATATCTTTTAAATAAACAGAAAAACATTTGCCCTTAATTATAAAAGAGAAACCTTTCTTGTCCAAACAAGAAACTGAAATTATGTTCTTAGTTAATGCAGGCACATAACAACATTCATCTAATTCTAATACAAGACCAGAGGGCAGAGATAGAAAATAAGTCCTTATAGCAACAGCAACAACCCGTTCTCCATTGCCTACGCGTAGGTCCACCTCGCCCTTTGCCAATGCCCTGCTATTTCTCAGCGCCTGCACATTAGTACAAATGTGAGATGCACATCCGGTATCTAATACCCATGATGAAGAAATAGATAGATTGACTTCTATAACATATATACCTGAAGTGGAAGTCTCACTTCGCTTCTTCTTAAGATCTTCCAGGTACACCTTGCAGTTCCTCTTCTAGTGTCCGGTCTGACCGTAGTGGAAGCAGGTAGCATCCTTGGCGACCCCTCCTTTAGGCTTCAGTGCCTTGCCTTTGCCCTTGGCTTGGGACTTTCCTTTGCCTTTGGGCTTGCCCTTGCCCTTGTATTTTTGAACCATCAGAATAGAGTGGGCCTTTGCCTTCTTAAGGTTCAGCTCAGCAGTTCTTAACATGCTAAGCAGGTCGGGCAGTGACTTGTCAATTTCGTTCATATTGTAGTTTAGAACGAACTGACTATAGCTATCCGGCAAGGATTGCAAGATCAGGTCAGTGGCCAGCTCTTGGCCAAGCGGGAATCCCAACCTCTGTAGGTTTTCTATGTACCCAATCATTTTGAGTACATATGGGCCTACGGGAGCCCCATCTGACATCTTGCACAGAAATAGCGCCCTTGAGATCTCAAATCTCTCATGCCTCGCTTGTCCTTGATACAGTTGACGAAGATTTTCAACCATATCGTAAGCGCCCATTAACTCGTGTTGCTTCTGAAGCTCAGAGTTCATGGTCGCAAGCATTAGACAGGACACATCTAATGTGTCATCTTGATGCTTCTTGTAAGCATCTTTGTCTGCTCGCGTGGCATTGGCAGGAGGAGCCTCCGGAATGGGCTGCTCCAGAACGTACAGTTTACGTTCCTAGGTAAGAACTATTCTCAAATTCCTATACTAGTCCAGGAAATTTGCTCCGTTGAGCTTGTCCTTCTCAAGAACATATCACAGGGAGAAAGTGTTCGTCTTTGACGTCATAGTTATCTACAACAGAAAAATGCAGAAAATAAATATCATATTCTTTTAAATCATTTAATTAGGCCTTTAAATAAATGATGCTCCCACTAAATTATATAATTCATGTGGGACAAGATCCACATCATACTAACCCTTGAGTTAGCTTTGGCTAATACACCCAAGATTTAGTATGATCGGTAGGTAACGATTTACCAATTACATCACTATGCAACTCTTGTTTATAGGATCATTATCCGCAGTTATATTAAAACTTGAGTTAGCTTTGGCTAATACGCCCAAGAATTAATATAAATGTGATTTATGTCCTATCTTTCCAACCATTGGAAGAATGCCTATAGTTGTACTCGATCTAACCGAGTTAACTAGGAATACTCAATCTAATTGAGTTTGTATTCGCCCATGCGTTGATAAGCGGGACCAAGATTGTCCCTCCGTACCCTACCAAGATAATATGTGTTGCTCTGCTTTGGCAGATTCAACAACACATGTGATTGAGGTAGTGAAAGGTATCACGGCACGGTAGGCATTAGAGTTGACGCAATTTAGATCTAACCTAATCGTCGATGTGCATCAAATACGTGATAGATCTAATATACTAGAAAGGGTGCATCATGTACATGATTTAGATCTAATCTAATCGTTAGGCACTAATTAATTACTAATCATGCATCACATACACATAAGCAATTAATTAAATTAATTTGTGATTAGTCATGGCCCTACTACGATCTTCTCAAGCCAATGAGAAGATCGGATGGTCAACCTAGGGTCAACAGCTTCTCAAGCTCCTCCCTTTGACCACCTTATGTTGCTCGCGCCCTCCTTGTAACTCCGTCTCGAATGGACCTTCCACGGCTCCAATTTTGTATATTATAATTTTGAAACTCGAGTTACATTCGAGTCTAAACTAATTTACAACAAGAATATAAAATAGAGAAAGGCACGACGCGCAGGTCGCGAATTAAATGTACAACACGCACAACACAAATGACGGCGCGCAGGCCGTAATATGAATTACAACACAAATCCAATCAGATTGGGTCTTTTGGGCCATGACTATCACAAATTATACATAATTCTAAATTATGTAATTTCCATAAATTTATGTAATTTTAATACTAATTTTTACAATTTTACGAGTAAAATTTCCCGGCGGTCCCGTTTAACGGTTTTCGGGCGCAATCGCGGAACGAATCCCCTTGTGGGGCTAGGGGCAACGCCCCTACCCGCGATCTAACTATCGTGAGTGTCCCTAAGCAATCCTACAGCGCCTTAGTCTGCTGTCCCAAAAAGTTTTGGGGCGAAACCTTGTCGTTTTGGAAAAAACTTCTCGGTAGTCGAAGCCTACAAGTGTATAAACACTTGTGCTTCGCTTCTACGAGAAAATTACTCATAAAAATCATAAAAAATTTAAATTTACAGAAAATCACAGAAGCTATATTTTTCATAAAAAATCAAATTAAACTCGTACAAGTCTTCGCACGTGGCTCTGATACCACTGTTGGATTTTTCGGGCCCTGAAAATCGCTTTTTCACGTCGAGAAAACCCCGAAAGCCCCGCCACCGGATCTGTGCGAAGAATAAAAACTTTGAAAACATTACGAGTACGATTTTACAAACTCTAGATCTACATTAGAGTATGAGTTTTACCCTTGATGCGTTCCTTTCGTGAATCCCGCTCGTCCAATGGTGTCGGATCTCAAGATTGTCAAAGTAGACAACCTTCTAGAAGTATCCACATGAACACATGAAGGAGATCACCAAACTAAAGTGTGCTAGCACCTTAGTAGGGTTCGGCAAGATGAGGAGAGGAAGAGCAAGAAGAGAGAGCACTAGGAGGAAGAAGATGAGAGTTACACTTGCAAAATGAAACTTATTCCACCAATAAAGTGGCCGGCCACACTTATGTGGTTTGTAACCTCCATGGGATACCAAGAGTCACAACTCTTGGTAACTCCGATGAGGTGAAGTAACCATGATGATGTGGAGCATCATCATTGGTCCACTTAATGCCAACTCACCAATGAGGTGGCATAAAGTCAAGTTAAACTTGACTCTTCATCTTCCTCTCAAGTCAAGTCAAACTTGACTTAATCTCTCTCATGGTTGATCTAATCCAACCATTTAATTCAAGCCAATTTAATATAATGAATCTAATTCATTTAATTAAATTGATTCAATGAGTCATAATCTAAATTAGACTCATTGAACACATGAATCAACTTGAGTCCAACTCAATTAGCCCAATTAGGATTACTCTTAATCCAATTTGATTCATCAAATGAATCTAATCCTCTTGGTTCATCATATGAACCTAATCTCCATCTAATTGTCCTTAGTGTGTGACCCTATAGGTTCTTGTCACGTTGGCAATGCCCCTAAACCCATTTAGGAGAATAAGTAATGAGCGGTATCTTGCAACACATCATTAATACCCAAGTTACAAGAATGTTGAGATCCAACATCACCTTGTGACTACTAATTGTGACTCCTCACAATATTTGACAAGTGTCATTCTATCCTAGACATCTAGATTGATCAATGTGAGGCATAGACCGTGTCCTCCTTTGACCAATCTAAATCTTGATCACCAAGTAGACTCACTAAATCAAATGAGCTCAATATCTCATATTGACTCATTTGGGCATGGCCATTCACTTCGTGGTCTCACTCTATCAAGAATATCGATGTCGCTCCCGTCATATAGGAGGGATAGATCCCATCTACGTCACTCACATCACTCTGCATAATTCGTTACATACCCAGTAATCGCCTTTATAGTCCACCAAGTTACGGGTGACGTTTGACGAAACCAAAGTACATAACTCCTTATGTAGGGATCCATGGTGACTTCAGGTCTAAGGACTAGTAGTCATACTAATAGCCACATGAGAAAGTATATGACATTCATATAACGATTCATGATACTTTCTCATAGCGGGTCATTCAGTTTACATTCTCCAATGCATACCCATGTGTCAACTTGATATATCTATATCCATGACTTGTGAGATCAAGTCATCGAGTTGACCTACATGCTAGTCTTATTGCATTAACATTATCCCTGAATGTTAATACTCGACTAGCAATGATTAAGAGTAGTGTTCCCTATATCATCTCACTATCGGTTCAAATAACCGATTGATATAGGTGAGAACCTTCTACTCAAGGACGCTATTATACCTAGTTTATTTGGCACCAATAAAATAAGTATAATAACCAAAACAAATACATTTATTTATATAAGAATATGATACAACAAGTCCATAATACAATCATCAAATGATTGACTCTAGGGCTCTAACTAACAATTTTCCCCCTCTATCTAAAGGTTTCTTCTTCATTTCAAAAGGGGTCTTCTTCCTTTGAGGGGGAATTCAAGATTTGGAGCGTTCCTCCACCTTCTTGGAGGGATTTCCAGCGATTCTAAGGGTGGATCTTCAACGTTTCGACTCCGGGGAGCGAGGATTAGATCCGAAGATAGTTCTTCATCATAGATAAGCTTTTCTTCCCCTTTTTTCTTGGATTTGGGGATCAAGATGTTTGTCTTTTCTTATTCTTTGGGATTCTTTTCTTGTTCCATGGATTAAATCTCTTATTCTAGGATGGAGGGAGTATTTGTAATGGAGATTTGATGTAAACTCTTGTGAATTTGTCAACATTCCTATTTCTATGATTTTTCCCTGTTTGTATCTATTCTTTCTTGTGTGGATTGTTGTGATTAGGGCTTAATTACCATGCTTGATTGAATGTTTGAATATCTTGTGGATCTTGTAGAGGTAATTCCTCATTCAATTTTTCGAGAGACATTCGTGACAGGAACATGCCCGTGTAAGGATGTTTGAGGGGTAATCTTGAAGGGAAAATTAGATATTTCAAGAGGGTAGGATAGATTGTATGAATTAATCTTTATATCTTAATGAGGTTGAGAAGTAGTGAATTTCTATGTTGATTTTCCAAGGGGCGCACGTGATAGGCAAGCCCGTGTAAGGACAACATAGGGTTCATTCCTAATTGATCGCATTTAGATATATTTTAGTCCTAGGCCGATTGTCTATTGCAAGAGGGAACCGACAACTTCTATAAACGGTGGACAATTGAGAAATAAGATTTGGTAGATCATTACATTGAATAACATTACAAAGAAACCAAAACTCCTAGAACATACCTTTATCATTGCCCTTATTCTTGTTTCCTATTCTTTTATTTCCTTGTTTACCTTTCATAGTTACACTTAGATTTTGTAAATCAATTGATTGGTTGTTTAGCTAACTCACTTTGAGACATCTTTAGTGCTTATTCCAGTCCCTGTGGATTCGATATCTTTTATTATTACTTGTGACATATCCGTACACTTGCGGAGGTTAACAAGTTTTTGGCGCCATTGCCGGGGACTGCGCTATAACATTAGAGATTATCAATTGAGTTAGACTAGACATAACTTTTCTTTTCATTTGCATAGTTGAATCTAACTTTTAGAATTTTGTTTTCATAATTCTTTCTTGTATACTTTACTACTTCTTCATAATTCCTTCTGATTTCAGTAATTGTAACTTGTATCTCCTATTCCTCTTTTCTTTTGCACATTAAATATGGTATTCAGGTCATTAGGAGATTATGGAGCCTCAAAGTCTGCCAAGGGATTAGGGCTAGTTGTTTACCCTGAGATTCAAGCAAGAAATTTTGAAATTTTGTGCTTAAACCTTCCTTCATCTCAATGATTCAGAAAACTCAATTTGGGGGCCTAGAGATTGAGAACCCTTACTCACATCTCATGGAATTATATAGATACTATTATACTTTTAAATATGGGGAGGTTCCATCTGATGTTATACAGCAACTGGTTTTTCCCTTTAGTCTGAAAGGTGTTGCAAAAGATGGTATAATTCTTTGAAATCTCAAAGTATCAAAACCTGGGATGAGTTAGAGTAGAGATTCTTGGGCAAGTATTTCCCCCCTCAAAAGACTACTTATTTGAGAAGTCAAATCTTGAATTTAAGCAACTTGTTGGAGAATAGCTACATCAAGCCTGGGAAAGATATTCAACTCTTCTACAGTTATGTCCACATCACAGTATTGAGAGATGGTTGACTATGCACCTATTCTATGAGAGGCTTTCTTTCTCAAATAAAAGTCAACTAGATATAACCTCCGAAGGATCCATTTTGAAGAAAAACTTAGAGGAAGCCAATGAGATAATTTACAGGATTACATCAAATTTTAATGATTGGTCAGGACAGAATAACACAACTCTAACGGCTAATACAGTGGAAGAAAAGGAAAATAGGGAGAAAGGAATTACTCTGAATTAGAATGATCTTCATGTATTATTGCCTTGGTGTTATGAGTCTCTTTTAAAAATATTCGATGAAGAGACAGTTTCAACGGAGGAGAAGAAAAGGGATGATACTTTTCTAGAAGATGAAGAAGACTTGGAGAAGGGATCTCAAGAAGAAGAAGAGATTAAGTTGATAGAGCAAGAGCTAACTGTGCCAGAAATAGTGTCACCTCAACTTGAACTTAAGCCTTTGCCATCAACCCTAAAATATGAATTCCTTGGACCAAATTCTACTTTTCCAGTTATAATCAATGTCAGTTTAACTGAGTCTGAAACACATGTTGGTTAGTCCTAGAAAATAGTACCGGCTCCACTGTACAAAAATTTTATACAAGTGTCGAACCTTTCCTTAAATAATCTATTGTATTCTTTAGAAGTTAAATTAGGAATCGCAGACGAAACTTAAAATCATTGATTCCAAATTTAACTTATCTATTCTTAATGGTTTAGATTTGAATCGCAAGCGTAACTTAACACTATTGATTCAAATCTACCTATGTTATTAATTCCATTAAATATTAATTTCCAAAATTAGCTTCCAGGACTGCATGGCGATGCACATGACCTTCTTGGATATGGGAGCAACCACCACCACCTAGACAAAGCCTTTTAAGGAAAACTAATATTTAATTTCCTTAAATAACTCTAGGTTAACCAAAAAGAACAATCGAATCACAAATTCGAAAACAAAGAAAACACCAACTCGAAAAATAAATTTGAAAAACTAGATCTAATGCCTCGTGTTTGGAATTCTTACAAAAAGAAATAACTAGCATGATGCGAAAAACAATTGCTAATTATACCTTCTCTTTATATGCTAATGACCTCGAGATCTTCTGTTGTATTCCTCGCCTCGCCTTGGACGTCGTGTGGGCGATGATCCTCCAAGATGAACACCACCCAAAAGATTTCTTCCTCTTCCTCTAAAATCCGGCCACCACCACCACCAAGGAGAAGAGAGCAAAAGGGAAAAGAAGAGAAGAAAGAGGGAGGGTCGGCCACACCAAAATCTCCAAGCAAGAGAATAAGAATTGTATCCTATGAAGCCTCCTCACTCCTTCTTTTATAATACTTGCCCAAGGCAAATAAGGGAAGAATTTTTACAAAAATTAAAATCTTCCTCTAGTTTTTCCTTTTCCCTTTTGTTTTTCCTTTTCTCTCCTCTTGATTGAACCAATCACCAAATCAATGGTTGGATGGATCTTATCTTGGCCGTCCCCTTGCTTGGGCACCAAGCAAGGTGGCCGGCCACTTATAGGAAGAAAAGAAAATTTTTATAAAATTTTTACAAGAAGAAAACCTCTTACAAAATTTTACAATCTCTTTTTCCTAAAGTGGATGTTAAAAAGGAAAGCTTTTAAAAATTAAAACTATGTTTTAAAATTTAAAAACTTCTCTTCAAAAATTTCCTTTTTTAACATGAATAGAAAATTTTAATTTTTAAAACTTCTCTTCCTTTTTTCTAAAACCATGAGGATGGATAAAAAAGGAAAGTTTTAAAACTTTTAAAACTCTCTATTAAAACATATGGTCTAATTCAAATAAGGAAAGTTTTAAAAATTAAAATCTCTCTTTTAAAACTTATAGTTTTCTACAAAGAGAAGATTTTAAAAATTCAAAACAACCCTCCTTGTTTGAATTATTGTGGACGGCCCCTACTAGCTTGGTCACCAAGCAATAGGAACGGCCCCTATAGAAGAGGATGTGGCCGGCCATTGCTTGGTCACCAAGCAATGAACCGGCCCCCTTCTTGTATTCCAAGAAGAGCCTTACATTTGGATGGACTTAAGGCTATAATGAGGCTACGACAGGGACCTAGAGGAGAAATTGGTTTTGGCCTTCCGATGAGCTTGAGTATCCCCTGTTCGCCCCGAACACACAACTCAAGTTCATCGATAATAACTCATTCCACTAGAGAGTTATTATCGCACTACCGCACCAATCCCAAATTACATTATGGGCTCCTTCTTATCATGAGTGTGTTAGTCTCCCTGTGTTTAAGATAACAAATGTCCACTAATTAAGTAAGTTACTGACAACTCACTTAATTAATATCTAGCTCCAAGAGTAGTATCACTCAACTTCATTGTCATGTCGGACTAAGTCCACCTGCAGGATTTAACATGGCAATCCTTATGAGCTCCTCTTGGGGGCATTCTCAACCTAGATAACTAGGACACAGATTCCTTCTATAATCAACAACACACACTATAAGTAATATCATTTCCCAACTTATCGGGCATATTGATTTATCTAGCTAAACCTCACCCTTTGATAAATCAAAGAAATAAATATTAAATATATGTACTTGTTATTATATTAGGATTAAGAGCACACACTTCCACAATAACTAAGGTCTAGTTCTTTTATTTAGTCAGTACAAAAGAACTTACCTGAAATGGTCCTACTCAATACACTTAGAGTGTACCAGTGTAATTTATTAATCAAGATAAACTAATACTTAATTACACTACGACTATTCCGATGGTTTGTTCCTTTCCATCTTAGTCGTGAGAAACTGTTTATAATTTATAAAGAACCGACAACATGATCTTCTGAGTGTGACACCACACACCAAGTTATCTACTATATAAATTAATTGAACAATTACATTTAATAAATAAATATAGATATTGACCAATGTGATTCTTTTATTTCAAAAATAAATATTACAAAAGCTACGCTTTTAGTATACACTCTAACAATCTCTCACTTATACTAAAAGACTAAGCTGTCATATCTGCTGCCATACATCTGATTCCCATTCCCTCCACATGCCGATCAAAAACTTTCGCCGGAAGGGCCTTAGTGAAAGGATCTGCCAGGTTATCTACTGATGCAATATTGGCGACGACAATTTCTCCTCGCTTGACGATGTCTCATATCAGGTGGTACTTGCGCTCTATATGTTTACTTGCCTTATGGGCTCGTGGTTCCTTCGAGTTTGCAACTGCACCGCTATTATCACAATAAATTGTGATGATTTTGGGCAAACCAGGAATCACATCTAAGTCCATTAGAAAGTTCCTGAACCATACAGCTTCTTTGGCTGCCTCAGAGGCTGCCACATACTCAGCTTCCATGGTTGAGTCTGAAATACATTTCTGCTTAACACTCCTCCCGCAATGGCTCCACCTCCTAAAGTAAACACATAGCCTGATGTAGACTTACTGTTGTCTCTATCTGATTGGAAATCCGAATCCGTGTAACCCACAAGGAGCAAATCATCTGCTTTGTAAACTAGCATATAATCTCTAGTTCTTCTCAGGTACTTCAATATATGCTTTATAGCAGTCCAATGTCCTTGTCCAGGGTTACTCTGATATCTGCTAACCATACCCACGGCAAAATAGATATCAGGTCTCGTACACAGCATTGCATACATAAGGCTTCCTACAGCCGAAGCATAAAGAACTGCCTTCATATCCTCCATCTCCTTTGATGTCTTCGGAGACATCTCTTTAGATAAGGCTACTCCATGTCTAAAAGGTAAGAAACCTTTCTTGGAGTTATGCATGCTAAAACGAGCAAGGATTGTATCTATATATAAGGCTTGGGATATGCACAACATTCTTTTCTTTCGATCCCTTATAACTTTGATCCCAAGAATGTGTGCACATTCTCCTAAATTATTCATATCAAATTGTTTGGACAACCATACCCTTACGTCCGATAATACCTTGACATTGTTGTCAATTAACAAAATATCATCTACGTATAGTACAAGAAATACCACCACATTTTCGTTACACTTCTTATATACACAAGACTCATCCGGACACTGAATAAATCCATATGACTGGATTACTTCATTAAACTGGATGTTCCAAGATCTTGAAGCTTGCTTCAGTTCATAAATGAACCGATTGAGCTTGTACACTAGATGCTCTTTGCCCTTTTCAATGAACCCTTCTGGTTGCTTCATATGGATGTTTTCTTCAAGACTTCCATTAAGGAAAGCTGTCTTGACATCCATTTGCCAAATCTCATAATACATACGTGCGACAATGGATAAGAGTATCCGGATAGACTTAAGCATGGCTACCGGCGAAAAGGCCTCCTCATAATCGATTCCCTCTTTCTGAGTGTACCCTTTCGCAACAAACCTTGCTTTGAAGGTTTCTACCTTCTCGTCTGTCCCTCTTTTCCTTTTGTAGATCCACTTGCATCTAACAGCTTTTATACCAACAGGTGGTTTTACAAGCTCCCAGACCTTATTAGAATACATAGATTCTATTTCTGAATTCATTGCCTTTTGCCAAGATACTACATCTATATCTTGGAGTGCTTCATCATATGTCTGGGGATCAGGTTCATGTTTACCTGGGATCAAGTCTGAAGACTCTCCCAAAAATATGAATCTCTCAGGTTGCCTTACAACCCTCTCACTATGACGAGTCACTGTTAGTGGTTGTGTATCATGTGTGACACGTGTTGCAGTCTCTTGTGGTACTTCATCTTGTACTGTTGGTACTAAAGTAGACGTGCCCTCTCTAAGTTCTTCTAGAACAATTTTGCTACTGGGCTTGTGGTCCATTATATAGTCTTCTTCTAAAAACTAGGCATTGGTGCTAACAATGACCTTCTGGTCTTTAGGACTATAAAATAAACCACCTTTCGTTCCTCTGGGATAACCCATAGACACGCGCACTTCTGTACGAGATTCTAACTTATCAGCATCCAGATTTAGCACATGTGCTGGACTACCCCAAATCTGAATATGTCTTAGACTAGGCTTTTGCCCATTCCACAATTTTATGAGAGTAGATGATACTAATTTAGAAGGTACTAAGTTTAGAATGTGCGCTGTCGTTTCCAGAGCGTATCCCCAAAACAAATTTGGTAATTCTGAATAACTCATCATCGATAACCATCTCCATAAGAGTCTTATTCCTTCGTTCTACCACACCATTCTGTTGGGGTGTAGCAGGTGTGGACAACTAGGACTGAATCCCGGCCTTTGATAATGTAACGACCACCCTTCTTACTATACTATACTACTCTTTAAGGTGACCGTTACTTAACTACTAACTCTATTTAACCGGTGTGATCGAAACCACGAGGAATCCCTACCGAAAAATTTCGGCAGAGTCTCTCCTGTACCGGTGACCTTAAACTGAGATACAAACATAATATACATCAGCCACAGGCGGCTGGAATATATATATCAAACACTCACGCAGTTAAATAAGTGACAAACATCAAAATATCTACTTATTAAACAGAACTCATCTCCATGCAATCTAAACAAAAATAATCTCAAATGACATGAACTTAAAATACAACTCCAAATGTTTATTAATTACTAAAATGTTGAAAACTTAATAACGTCCCAAATCTCTTCCATAGTCCTGGCATCACACACCATCCGCGCCACCTTGTCGCCTTCCTTTGCTAAATCTTTTCCTTTCCTTTATCTGTAGTAAGAGGAAATGCAAACTATAAGCGAATGCTTAGTAAGCGCTATCTAACTCACAAAATCTCGATAAGCATGTGAATATACTGAACTAAAACTGAATGCTCAAAAGAAAAACTACTCATGCTCATCTACTAGTAAAAGAAACAAACATACTAAAATGCTAAACATGTAAAGCTACTCATACTCTTCTAATAGCAAAGAACAGTAAGCTAATCTAAATAACATGCTAGCATAAAAGAAAACTAAACTTGCTGATTTAAAAATAAAATGAAACTTATTTCATTTGTTCTAAACTTATTCTTTTATTCCACTTGTTTAAAACTTATACTTTAATACTTTTATACTTATGTGAAACTTATTTTACTTGTTCAAAAGCTTATACCTATAATACTTCAAAGTAATAATCAACTTTCTTCTTGGGCCTGGCAACTGTACTTGCTATGCGTGCATCCCTAACTAGACCCAAGCTAGCTAGTCCCGAATCTAGTAGGGTTTACTATTGTAACGACCTGACCTATTTGGCGGCCCATTTGGCGACCCTCGGGTCGTCGACCGTCGACCGTCGGCCGTCCCGTTACTACTAGGTTATCTAAACCTAGGGACGACTATGGGAGCCCAACCCAAGGAAAACTGAGAGTCCAGCACAGTACCACTGATAAAAGTAAAATACTTGTTATCTTTTAATACTTCTAATATATAATGCCTCGGCATTTTAACAAGCACCTTGTGTGCCAAAAATCCCTAAAGTCTTGACTTTGGAATCTACTTAAGGCCTTGGCCTTTTTCTTGCTTTTCTTTATCTTTCTTATACTTGTTAATACTTCTAAAAGAATGCTTCTTTAAAAAAAAACTGAAATGTTTAAGCAAATTCTAACTTTAAAATGCTTGAACCAAAAATCTGCCTACTATGCTAATAAAATTCTGCATATTAAGCTTAATAAAAATATGTTCTAAGATTGGAGTTTTGCATGCAACACTTATCAAAATCTGCAAACAATACTTATAAAAAATCTTGTGTACAATACTTATAAAAATCTGCACTATAATAAATTTCATGTTTTAATCTAGAACTGCAATGCTAAACAAAACTAAAACTGTAAAACGTAAAATTGCATACTTTAAGAACTAAAACTAAACTATCTGTTTATAACACATGCACCCAAACTAAGGCATAAAACTTATGACATGCCAATCCAAATTTGCATACATAAAAACATAATGCACAGCAAACCCGAATGTATTGATACTAGCATAAACATGCACGAAAACAAAATCTGAAACATAATCATGTTCAGGGAATTAATAAGGAAAACCACAAATTGCATGCTAAAAGGAACAGAAGCTGCTCCTGTTCAGAACTCATGGAAATTCAACTTGCTGAATTGAAGCATAGGAAGTCAAGTTTGCTGAATTGAAACCTAAGGAATCAAACTTGCTGAATTGAAACTCAAGGAATCAAACTTGCTTAATTGAAACCATAGAGTAACCTCAACCTGATCAACTCTAAGACAATAATTAAATCCGAACCCCATAAAACCCGAATCAAAGAACCACAAGCTAAACAAGCAAACAACCAAACCCTATCTCAGCTTCCTATAAAAACTCATGGCAGCAACACAAAATCCCTAAACATGCTTCAACTTTAACCATGTCATGCTCCAATAACTCAACAAAAGATCTGTAACTACTATGCAAGAGAAATCTAAAATCTGAACCATTTCTTGCCCATTGTCTAGCAACAAAAACCCAAATCTGCAGGGTTACATATAATCCGATCATGCCCATTAGGGTAGCAAAGAAAACCTAAATTTGAGATGCTAATCATAGGGGTTGTAAAATGAAATACTAATTATAAGAGCTGTGGAATGAAATGTTAACGACAAGGGGCTGTAGAATCTACATAACATGCTTGATCTACAAACATGCTTGCTCTACAAAAATGACAGCATGCTTCAAGAGAAAACCTTCTTTACAGAATGCTTCGAAAACCAAAGAAAGACTCAAGAATCCGAAACCTCAATTCACCGCAGCAAGCTTCAAAATCAACTAGTTCCAAATCCTCAATTCACGGCAACAAGGACAGAAAATCTTGAAACTACTCTTACCGCAGGTGAGTAGTTACTTACCTTGCGTTCTTAGACTCTCTACCGAAGGAGAAAAGGGCTTCTAGGGTTTGGATAACTCGAGTTTTCCGGCCTCTCCTTGCGCCTATAGCTTCTCCTCGGTGAGAGGATCTTGGGAAGGCGAAGAGCTCTCGGATGAACCTTGGCCGGTCGCCGGAAAACAATGCCCTAGCCGCGACTTTGTTCTCCGCCCGAGAAGTCGCCATTGGCTGCGCGCAGAAAAAGGGGAGGAGAAGGATTCTGATCGGGGAGAATAACTTAACCCCTCTCTTAACTTATCTTTTTATACTTAAGGTATTTCGGTTATGACTTAAGATTATTTCGCTTCCCTCTTATTACGAAACTTTCGTTGGGTCGCCTGGTTAGCCGCGCTTTAATGGGGTCAGAGGTCGTGGGTTCGATTCCTCAGCCAAACCTTTTTTATCCCTATTTATTTTCTATTTCAAATCATTGCTTAAATAAATTTCACTTCCTATTTTACCAGCAATGACCGCCAGCACACTTGGTCAGCCGAGTTTTAACCGAGTCAAAGGTCGTTGGTTCGAACCTCGGCTTGGACATTTTTTGTCAAAACTTCCTTCGTTTAGTAAAAATACCAAACGACCTCCAAAAATTGCATAAAAATACTCTAAAAATTTCTAAAAATCCCTAGAATATTTCTAAAGTATTTCTAAATATTTTTAAGAACTTTTAGAACTCCTAATGAGGAAAATTGGATTGTTACAGATAAGTAATTCCTAAACTCTCCTAAGAGGTATTCGTCACCACGAGCAGACCGTAGTGTCTTGATACTTTTACCAAGACGTTTCTCCACTTCAACCTTGTACTTTTTGAATTTATCAAAGCACTCAGACTTGCGGCACATCAGGTAAATATATCCGTATCTTGAATAATCGTCTATAAAAGAGACAAAATATTCAAAACCACCTCTTGCCTGGATAGACATAGGACCACACAAATCAGAATGAACCAGTTCTAACGCTTCTTTGGCTTTATATCCCTTGGCCTTAAAAGGTCTCTTGGTCATCTTACCTTCCAAGCAAGATTCACAGGTTAGAAAATTTTTCAACTCCAATGGACCCAAGAGTCCATCAGCTATGAATCTTTGAATCCTACTTAAGTTAATATGACTAAGCCTTAGATGCCAAAGATACATTTGGTTCATCTCTGAAGGTTCTTTTCTCTTATTAGAGTTGGAAGATGTATTATTAATTTTCATATTTTGCTTTGTGGGAGAAATTGAATTCAAAGTATATAAATTGCCAACCAATGCACCAGAACAGATAATCACCTTATTTCTCTTTATAACCACATTGTTACTAAAGGAAACTGAATATCCATCCAAATATAGTTTAGAAACTGAAATAAATTCTTTATAAAACTAGGTACATAAAGACAATTTCTTAAAATTAAATTTCTATTCCTATCAAAAGATAAGTAAACGTCTCCCACTGCAACAGCCGCCACCTTAGTAGCATTGCCCATGTAGACGGTTATCTCTCCTTGAAATAGTCGTCGGGTTTCCTGGAACCGTTACAAAGAATTACAGACATGATTAGTGGCTCCCGTATCTACACACCAGGTGCTGGTAGATAACACCACTAAACATGTTTCAACTACTAGAGTATGAGATATACCTTTATTGTTCTGATTCCTACGAGGACAGTCCGCCTTCCAATGTCCTGACTACTTGCAGATGAAGCACTTGCCCTTCGGCTTCTTCATTCCAGCTTTCTGTCCTGTACCCTAAGGTTTATTCACCTTCTTTGCTGAAAAGACCTGTTTCTTCTTCTTCTTGCCTTTCGACTTAGAAGTAGAACCATTTTCAGCATAGTGAATCTGAGAACTATGACGAAATATTCCTTCTGCTGCCTGTAGTTCTGTCAGAAGTTCTGCTAACGTATACTCTCTTATGTTCATGTTATAGTTCAGGCAGAACTGCTCAAAACTTCTGGGTAGCATTTGGAGAATTATATCGACCTGGGTTTCCCCATCGATTTCTCCTCCAAGGACTTGTATTTCATTCAGATAAGCCATCATTTTAAGGATATGATCCCTTACAGGTGTCCCCTCAGACATGGTGGCTGTCATTAGCTTTCTCATTGCCTCTTGCCTAGCAGTCCGACTCTGGTGCCCAAAGAGTTCTTTGAGATTGTTCATTATATCATAAGCTATTGATAAATCTTGATGCTGATGTTGCAATACATTTGACATTGAAGCCAAAATGTAACACCGCGCCATCTCATCTACTTTTACCCATTTCCTATGATACTCAATCTCCTCTGGGGTAGAGTCACCGTTAGGTGCATCAGGGCAAACCTCAGTCAGTACAAACTTATAGCTCTCGGCAATAAGAACAATGTCCAGGTTCCTTTTCCAATCTATATAGTTGGGACCAGTAAGTTTATTCTCTTTCAGAATAATGGCCAGTGGGTTGAAAGTTATCCTAAGAATAACAAAAATAAACTTTGGTCAAGACTCTAAATTTAGAATAATATTGATTCCTCAAACAATACTATTTTAAATTAGCCAACACCTCAAATCACCGTGAATTTTGCATGCCACGATAGTGTGGACGTATACAAAATCAAACATTTGTAAGAGGAGGTTTTACCCATTAATTTTATTCTTGTCAACATAACTTTATGACAAATAAAATTAATAGTTGGTTTTCCTTCGGTCACACAAATAATAGCAGTGACTCCGATGGGGAGGATACTATTAGACGTGCCTAAGTGTATATCATTACTTAACACTTAGTCCATTAATAAGATTGTGCCCCTTCCGATGGGGAAGATCACACGCTCTTAATTAATTTCCTATAGTTATCCAAAATGAAAGTTTGATATAGCGATCCACAAACAAACTCATCCGATATGGAGGAAGGCACTCAGAGCCAACGCGCAAATTTGTTTGCATCACTTACAAACCAGTAATGGAGACCGTGGAATTTATTAAAATCCCTCTCCCACTTAGTTATTTAAAAATGAGAATTTTAACCTATACTAGCATACATCACATGCTCATAAACATCACAGTAAATAAAAATAATAAATTTGGAAATTAATTTTCCAACTATTATGGCCTTTTCCATCACTGTCTTCAGTATACTCCAACCCTAGCTGCTGCCATCTTTAGCCACCGCTATCGGGTCAAGTTGTCGCATCTATCTTGCTTCTTATTCTGTTGTGCCTCTGGTCCTCCAATATCACCACGCCTCGCAAAGATATGATCCGCGACAAATATAGAATTTTACATATATCGATCCTATATTCCATAAAGGAATGTACATATATTCTAGATCGAACAAAAAATAAAATTCTAAAAATAATAGAGCTCCTGCTGTATTTAATACATACAATCAAGCACACAAAATAATGCCCTTAACATGTCCAAGGGACCAATTACACACAATATCTAAATGTCATAATAGTTGGAGCCTGCAACTACAAAGTTAGCACATCCTACTATTATCCTACCTAAATTATGTATGACATGTGCATAATTAATTTGAAAACCAAAACACACAGAGGCAAACCCTAGCTCTGATTCCAATTGTTGGTTAGTCCTACGAAAACAGTACCGGCTCCACTATATAAAAATTTTATATAAGTGTCGAACCTTTCCTTAAATAACCTATTGTGTTCTTTAGAAGTTAAATTAGGAATCACAGACGGAACTTAACATCATTGATTCTAAATTTAACTTATCTGCTCTTAATGGTTTAGATTTGAATCGCAAGTGGAACTTAACACTATTGATTCAAATCCACCTATGTTATTAATTCCATTAAATATTAATTTCCAAAATTGGCTTCCAAGACTACATGGCGAGGTACATGGCCTTCTTGGATATGGGAGCAACCACCACCGCGTAGACAAAGCTTTTTAAGGAAAGCTAATATTTAATTTCCTTAAATAACTCTAGGTTAACCAAAAAGAACAATCGAATCAAAAATTCGAAAACAAAGAAAACACCAACTCGAAAAATAAATTCGAAAAACTAGATCTAATACCTCTTGTGTTTAGAATTCTTACAAAAAGAAATAACTAGCATGATGCGGAAAACAATTGCTAATTATACCATCTCTTTGTATGTTAATGACCTCGAGATCTTCTGTCCTATTCCTTGCCTCGCCTTGGACGTCGTGTGGGCGATGATCCTCCAAGATGAACACCACCCAAAAGATTTCTTCCTCTTCCTCTAAAATTTGGCCACCGCCAAGGAGAAGAGAGCAAAAGGGAAAAGAAGAGAAGAAAGAGGGAGGGTCGGCCACACCAAAATCTCCAAGCAAGAGAATAAGAATTGTATCCTTTGAAGCCTCCTCACCCCTTCTTTTATAATACTTGGCCAAGGCAAATAAAGGAAGAATTTTTACAAAAATTAAAATCTTCCTCTAGTTTTTCATTTTTCCCTTTTATTTTTCCTTTTCTTTCCTCTTGATTGAACCAATCACCAAATCAATGGTTGGATGGATCTTATCTTGGTCGGCCCCTTGCTTGGGCACCAAGCAAGGTGGCCGGCCACTTATAGGAAGAAAAGAAAATTTTTATAAAATTTTTACAAGAAGAAAACCTCTTATAAAATTTTACAAGCTCTCTTTCCTAAAGTGGATGTTAAAAAGGAAAGATTTTAAAAATTAAAACTATGTTTTAAAATTTAAAAACTTCTCTTAAAAAATTTCCTTTTTTAACATGAATAGAAAATTTTAATTTTTAAAACTTCTCTTCCTTTTTTTAAAAAAAGGAAAGTTTTAAAACTTTTAAAACTCTCTATTAAAACATGTGGTCTAATACAAATAAGGAAAGTTTAAAAAATTAAAATCTCTCTTTTAAAACTTGTAGTTTTCTACAAAGAGAATATTTTAAAAATTCAAAACAACCCTCCTTATTTGAATTATTATGGTTGGCCCCTACTAGCTTGGTCACCAAGCAATGAACCGGCCCCCTTCTTGTATACCAAGAAGGGCGTTACATTTGGATGGACTTGAGGCTATAATGAGGCTACGACAGAGACCTAGAGGAGAAATTGGTTTTGGCCTTCCGATGAGCTTGAGTATCCCGTGTTCGCCCCAAACACACAACTCAAGTTCATCGATAATAACTCATTCCACTATAGAGTTATTATCCCACTACCGCACCAATCTCAAATTACATTATGGGCTCCTTCTTATCATGAGTGTGTTAGTCTCCCTGTGTTTAAGATAACGAATGTCCACTAATTAAGTAAGTTACTGACAACTCACTTAATTAATATCTAGCTCCAAGAGTAGTACCACTCAACTTCATTGTCATGTCGGACTAAGCCCACCTGCAGGGTTTAACATGGCAATCCTTATGAGCTCCTCTTGGGGGCATTCCCAACCTAGATAACTAGGACACAGATTTCTTCTATAATCAACAACACGCACTATAAGTAATATCATTTCCCAACTTATTGGGCATATTGATTTATCGAGCTAAACCTCACCCTTTGATAAATCAAAGAAATAAATATTAAATATATGTGCTTGTTATTATATTAGGATTAAGAGCACACACTTCCACAATAACTAAGGTCTAGTTCTTTTATTTAGTCAGTACAAAAGAACTTACCTAAAATGGTCCTACTCAATACACTTAGAGTGTACTAGTGTAATTTATTAATTAAGATAAACTAATACTTAATTATACTACGACTATTCCGATGGTTTGTTCCTTTCCATCTTAGTCATGAGCAACTGTTTATAATTTATAAAGAATCGACAACATGATCTTCTGAGTGTGACACCACACGTCATGTTATCTACTATATAAATTAATTAAACAATTACATTTAACAAATAAATATTGATATTGACCAATATGATTCTTTTTTTTCAAAAATAAATATTTACAAAAGCTAGGCTTTTAGTATACACTCTAACAATACAGAGATTGGTTGACGAGTTAAAGCTGCACAGAAAAGCAATTGGATATACTATTGATGATATAAAAGGGATTAGTCCTTCCCTTTGCATACATAGGATTTTACTTGAAGAGGGTTATAAAAATTCAATTGAACATCAGAGGAGGTTAAACCCAAATCTGAAAGAGGTAGTAAAGAAGGAGGTGCTCAAACTTCTTGATGCCGGGATCATTTATCCAATTTCAGATAGTGAATGAGTGAGTCCAGTACACGTAGTCCCAAAGAAAGGGGGAATGACTGTTATCAAAAATGAGGATAATAAATTTATTCCAACACGAACAGTAACGGAGTGGTGAATGTGTATTTATTATCAAAAGTTGAATAAAGAAACTAGAAAGGATCATTTTCCCTTACCCTTTATTGATGAAATGCTTGAGAGATTGGCTAAGCACTCGTATTTTTGCTATCTGGATGGATATTCAGGATTTTTTCAAATTCCAATTCATCCTCAAGATCAAGAGAAGACTAATTTCACATGCCCCTATGGTACTTTTGCTTATCGTCGTATGTCGTTTGGGCTTTGTAATGCTCCAGCCACTTTTCAGAGATGTATGATGGTAATTTTTTCAGATTTAATAGAGAAAATTATGGAGGTGTTCATGAATGATTTCTCAGTATTTGGGAATGACTTTGAAATTTATTTATCTAATCTCTCTACAGTTCTTCAAAGATATGAAAAGGTAAATTAATTATTAAACTGGGAGAAATGTCATTTCATGGTTAAAGAAGGAATTGTTCTGGGGCATAAAATATCAGAACGTGGGATTGAAGTGAATCAAGCAAAAGTGGAAGTGATAGAAAAGCTACCCCCACCCATTAATGTAAAAGGAGTGTGAAGTTTCCTAGGGCATGCCAGATTCTATAGGCGTTTTATCAAGGATGGGTTTGTTGCGGATCACTAGATCAAACTTCCTTTATTGATAGTTATAAGAAATTATTTAGGAGCGTGTGATCTTCTCCAACTGAAGGGGCACAATCCTATTTAATGGACTAAGTATCAAGTAATGGTATACACTTAGATGCATTCAATAGTATCCTCCCCAACGGAGTCACTACAATTATTTTGTGTGACCAAATAACTATTAATTTTATTTGCCATAAAGTTAAGATGATAAAATAATAAAATTAATGGGTAAAACCCTCCTCTTATAAATGTTGAATTTGTATATGTCCACGCTAACGTGGCATGCAAAATTCACAGTGTTTTGAGGTATTGGTTAATTTAAAATAGTATTGTTTGATGAATCAATATTATTCTAAATTTAGAGTTTTATGATTCTTAAGATGATTTTCAATCCACTGGCCATTATACTGAAAAAGAACAGACTTACTGGTCCCAACTATAAAGATTGGAAAAGAAACCTGGACATTGTCTTAACTGCTGAAAGCTATAAGTTTGTACTATCAGAGGTATGCCCAGATTCACCTAACAGTGATTCTACCCCAGAGGAGATTGACTATCATAAGAAATGGGTAAAAGCATATGAGATGATGCAGTGTTACAATTTGGCTTCAATGTCAAATGTATTGCAACATCAGCATCAAGATTTACCAACTGCTTATGATATAATGAACAATCTCAAAGAACTCTTTGGACACTGGAGTCGAACTACTAGGCAAGAGGCAATGAGAAAGTTAATGACAGCCACCATATCAAAGGGGGCACCCATAAGGGATTATATCCTCAAGATGATGACTTATCTAAACGAAATACAAGTCCTTGGAGTTTAAATCGATGGGGAAATCCAAGTCGATATTATTCTCCAAACGCTACCCAGAAGTTTTGAGCAGTTCCGCCTGAACTATAACATGAACAAAAGGGAGTATACGTTGGCGGAACTTATGACAGAACTACAGGCAGCAGAAGGTATATTTCGTCACAGTTCTCAGATTCACTATGCTGAAAATGGTTCTATTTCTAAGTCGAAAGGCAAGAAGAAGAAGAAACAGGTTGTTTCAACAAAGAAGGTGAATAAACCTCTAGGAACAAGATCAAAAGCTGGAATGAAGAAGCCAAAGGGAAAGTGCTTCATCTGCAAGCAGGCTGGACATTGGAAGGCAGACTGTCCTCGTAGGAATCAGAATAATAAAGGTATATCTCATTCCCTAGTAGTTGAAACATGTTTAGCGGTGTTATCTACCAGCACCTGGTGTGTAGATATGGGAGCCACTGATCATGTCTGCAACTCTTTGCAGGGGTTCCAGGAAACCCGACGACTATTTGAAGGAGAGATAACTATCTACATGGGTAATGCTACTAAGGTAGCGGCTGTTGCAGTAGAAGACGTCTACTTATCTTTTGATAGGAATAGAAGCTTGGTTTTTAGAAATTATCTTTATATACCTAGTTTTAGAAAGAATTTAATTTCAATTTCTAAACTGTATTTGGATGGATATTCTGTTTCTTTTAATGGCAATGTGGTTATAAAGAGAAATAGGGTTATTATCTGTTCTGATGCATTGGTTGGCAATTTATATACTTTAAATCCAATTTCTTCCACAAACCAACAAATGAAAATTAATAACACATCTTCTAATTCCAATAAGAGAAAGGAACCTTCGGAGATGAACCAAACATATCTTTGGCATCTAAGGCTTGGTCATATTAACTTAAGTAGAATTCAAAGGATTATAGCTGATGGACTCTTGGGTTCATTAGAGTTGGAAAACTTTCCAACTTGTGAATCTTGCTTGGAAGGTAAAATGACCAAGAGACCTGTTAAGGCCAAGGGGTATAGAGCAAAAGATGTGTTGGAATTGGTTCATTCTGATTTGTGTGGACCTATGACTATCCAGGTGAGAGGTGGTTTCAAATATTTCGTCTCTTTCATAGACGACTATTTGAGATCTGAGTACATTTACTTGTTGCACCGCAAGTCTGAGTGCTTTAATAAGTTCAAAGAGTACAAGGCTGATATGGAGAAACGTCACGGTAAAAGTATTAAGACACTACGGTCTGATCGTGGTAGCGAGTACCTCTCAGGAGTGTTTAGGAATTACTTATCAGAAGTCGGGATTCAATCCCAATTGTCTGCACCTGGTACACCCCAACAGAATGGTGTGGCAGAACGAAGGAATAGGACTCTTATGGAAATGGTTAGATCAATGATGAGTTATTCAAAATTACCAAATTCATTTTGGGGATATGTTCTGGAAATAGCAGTGTACATTCTGAATATGGTACCTTCTAAAACAGTTCCTTCTACTCCCATGGAATTGTGGAATGGACATAAGCCTAGTCTGAATCATATCCGAATATGGGGTAGTCCAGCACATGTGCTGAAGGGAGATACTGACAAGTTGGAATCACAGACAAAAGTATGTCTATTTGTGGGATATCCTAAGGGAATGAAAGGGGGTTTGTTTTATAATCCTAAAAATTAGAAGATCATTGTTAGCACCAATGCTCGATTTTTAGAAGATGATTATGTAATGATCCATAAGCCCATGAGTAAAATTATTCTAGAAGAAATAAGAGAGGGCACATCTACTTTAGTACCAACAGTACAAGATGAAGTACCACAAGAGACTGCAACACGTGTCACACATGATACACAACCAAAGACAGTGCCTCGTCATAGTGGGAGGGTAGTAAGGCAACCTGAGAGATTCATGTTTTTGGGAGAGTCTTCAGACTTGATCCCGGGTAAACATGAACCTGATCCCCGGGCATATGACGAAGCACTCCAAGATAAGATGTAGTATCTTGGTAAAGGCAATGAATTCAGAAATAGAGTCTATGTATTCTAATAAGGTCTGGGAGCTTGTAGAACCACCAGATGGTGTAAAAGCCGTTGGGTGCAAGTGGATCTACAAAAGGGAAAGAGGGACAGATGGAAAGGTAGAAACCTTCAAAGAAAGGCTTACAGCAAAAGGGTATACTCAGAAAGAGGGAATCGATTATGAGGAGACTTTTTCACCGGTAGCTATGCTTAAGTCTATCTGGATACTCTTATCCGTTGCCACTCATATGGATTATGAGGTTTGGTAAATGGATGTCAAGACAACTTTCCTTAACGAAAGTCTTGAAGAAAATATCCATATGAAGCAACCAGAAAGGTTCATTGAAAAAGGCAAAGAGCATCTAGTGTGCAAGCTGAATCGGTCCATTTATGGATTGAAGCAAGCTTCAAGATCTTGGAACATCCGGTTTATTGAAGTAATCCAGTCATATGGATTTATTCAATGTCCAGATGAGTCCTGTGTATACAAGAAGTGTAACGGAAACGTGGTGGTATTTCTTATACTATACGTAGATGATATTTTGTTAATTCGCAACAATGTCAAGAAGTTATCAGACGTAAGGGTATGGTGGTCCAAATAATTCGATATGAAGGACTTAGGAGAATGTGCACACATTCTTGGGATCAAAGTCATAAGGGATCGCAACAAAAGGATGTTGTGCCTATCTCAATCTTCATATATAGATACAATCCTTGCTCGTTTTAGCATGCAAAACTCCAAGAAAGGTTTCTTACCTTTTAGGCATGGAGTAGCTTTATCTAAAGAGATGTCTTCGAAGACATCAAAGGAGATAGAGGACATGAAGGCAGTTCGTTATGCTTCGGCTGTGGGAAGCTTAATGTATGCAATGCTGTGTACGAGACCGGATATCTGTTTTATCGTGGGCATGGTTAGCAAATATCAGAGTAACCCTAGATAAGGGCATTGGACTACTATAAAGCATATATTAAAGTACCTGAGAAGGACTAGAGATTATATGCTAGTTTACCAAGCAGACGATTTGCTCCTTGTGGGTTACACAGATTCCGATTTCCAATCAGATAGAGACAACAGTAAGTCTACATCAGGCTATGTGTTTACTTTAGGAGGTGGAGCCATTGTATGGAGGAGTGTCAAGCAGAAATACGTTTCAGACTCAACCATGGAAGTTGAGTATGTGGCAGCCTCTGAGGCAGCCAAAGAAGTTGTATGGCTCAGAAACTTCCTAATAGGCTTAGATGTGATTCCTGGTTTGCCCAAAATCATCACAATTTATTGTGATAATAGCGGTGCAGTTGCAAACTCGAAGGAACCACGAGCCCATAAGGAAAATAACATATAGAGCGCAAGTACGATTTGATACGAGACATCGTCAAGCGAGGAGAAGTTGTCGTCACCAAGATTGCATCAGCAGATAACCTGGCAGATCCTTTCACTAAGGCCCTTCCAGTGAAAGCTTTTGATCGGCATGTGGAGGGGATGGGAATAAGATGTATGGCAGCAGATATGGCAGTTTAGTCTTTTAGTATAAGTGAGAGATTGTTAGTGTGTATACTAAAAGTCTAGCTTTTGTAAACGTTTATTTTTGAAATAAAAGAATCACATTGGTCAAATATCTATATTTATTTGTTAAGTGTATTTGTTCAATTAATTAATATTGTAAATAACATAGTGTCTGTCACACACAGAAGATTATGTTATCCGATCTTTATAAATTATAAACAGTAGCTCACGATTAAGATGGAAAGGAACAAACCATTGAAATAGTCGTAGTGTAATTAGGTATTAGTTTATCTTGACTAATAAAAAACACTAGTACACTTTAAGTGTATTGAGTAGGACCATTTTAGGTAAGTTCTTTTTATACTGACTTAATAAAAAAACTAGACCTTAGTTATTATGGAAAGTGTATGCTCTTAATCCTAATATAATAACAAGCACATATATTTAGTATTTATTTTTTTAACTTATCAAAGGGTGAGATTTAGCTCGATAAATCAATTAGCCTGATAAGTTGGGAAATAATATTACTTATAGTGTGTGTTGTTGATTATAAGAGGAAACTTTGTCTTAGTAATCTAGGCTGAGAATGTCCCCAAGAGGAGCTCATAAGGATTGTCATGTTAAACCCTGCTAGTGGACTTAGTCCGACATGACAATAAGGTTGAGTGGTACTACTCTTGGACTAAGACATTAATTAAAGTGAGTTGTCAGTAACTCAATTAAATTATTGGGTATTCGATATCTTAAACACAGGGAGATTAACACACTCATGATAAGAAGGAGCCCATAATGTAATTTGGGATTGGTGTGGTAGTGCAATAATAACTCTCTAGTGGAATGAATTATTGTTGATGAACTTGAGTTGTGTGTTCGGGGCGAACACGGGATACTCAAGCTCATCAGAAGGTCAAAACTAATTTTTCCTCTAGGTCCCTGTCGTAGCATCAATAAAGCCTTAAATCCGCTAATGAAAAGTCCATCTTGGTATCCAAGAAGGGGTCGGCCCATGGCTTGGTGATCAAGCCAAAGGGGCCGGCCATAATCTCCTTGAGGTGGTCGGCCACAAGCAATTTGAAGGGTGTTGGCCACATAATTCAAATAGGAGGGGTGTTTTGAATTTTTAAAATCTTCTCTTTGTAGATATCTACAAGTTTTAAAAGAGAGATTTTAAAATTATAAAACTTTCCTTATTTGAATTAGGCCACATGGTTTAAAAGAGAGTTTTAAAAGTTTTTAAAACTTTCCTTATTTAACCATCCTCATAGTTTTTTAAAAGAGAGTTTTAAATTTAAAACTTACCTTTTTGTAACCATGTTAAAAAAGGAAATT
This sequence comes from Zingiber officinale, assembly GCF_018446385.1. Lineage (NCBI taxonomy): Eukaryota > Viridiplantae > Streptophyta > Magnoliopsida > Zingiberales > Zingiberaceae > Zingiber > Zingiber officinale. Next base: position 104,058,975 of record NC_055998.1, read on the forward strand.
TTAGAAGAGAAGTTTTAAATTTTAAAACTTTGTTTTAATTTTTAAAACTTTTCTTTTTTAACATCCACTTTAGGAAATTAAAAGAGAACTTGTAAAATTTTATAAAGAGTTTTCCTTCTTGGCTTATAAAATTTCTACAAGATAATTTTTCCTTCTTTTAAGGGGTCGACCACCCTTGCTTGGTGCCCAAGCAAGGGGCCGGCCAATCAATCATCTAATCAATGATTGAATCAATCAATTAAAGGAGAAAAGGAAACATTAAAAGGCAAAAGGAAAAATAAGAGGAATATTTTATTTTTTGTAAAATGTCTTTCCTTATTTGCCTTGGACAACTAATATAAAAGAAAGGGAGGAGAGGCCTCATGGCACATTAATTCTTATTCTCTTGTTGGTGCTCTCTATTGTGGTCGGCCCTCTCTCCCTTCCCTTTCCCCTTGCTCTCTTTGGTTCCTTGGTGGTGGTGGTGGCTGAATTCTAGAGAAGGAGGAAGAAGGCTCTTGCGTGGTGTTCATCTTGGAGGATCGTCACCCACACGACGTCCAAGGCGAGGCGAGGAATACGGCAGAAGATCTCGAGGTTATTAGCATACAAGGAAAAGGTATAACTACTAATTATTTCCGCATCATACTAGTTATTTTTCTTTGTATGAATTCCAAACACAAGAGGCATTAGATTCTAGTTTTTCGAATTTCTTATTCGAGTTTGTGTTTTTTGTTTTTCGAATTTGTGATTCAATTGTTCCTTTTGGTTAAACCTAGAGTTATATAAGGAAATTAAATATTAACTTTCCTTAAAAGTCTTTGTCTAGGCGGTGGTGGATGATCTCATGCCCAAGAAGGACTAGTGCCTCACATTGCAGTCCTGGAAGCTAATTTTGGAAATTAATATTTAATTGAATTTATAACATAGATATATTTGGATCAATAGTGTTAAGTTCTGCTTGCGATCCAAGTCTCAACCATTAAGAACAAATAAGTTAAATTTGGAATCAATAATGTAAAGTTCCGTTTACGATTCCTAATTTAACTTCTAAAGAACACAATAGGTTATTAGGAAAGGTTCGACACTTATACAAAATTTTGTACAGTGGAACCAGTATGATCTTCCTAGGACTAACCAACACAAAGGAGATAAAAGGACATGAAGGCAGTTCCTTATGCTTCGGCTGTCGGAAGCCTAATGTATGTTATGTTGTGCACGAGACCGGATATCTGTTTTGCCCAGGGCATAGTTAGCAGATATTGAAGTAACCCAGAACCGAGACACTAGACTACTGTAAAGCATATATTAAAGTACCTTAGAGGAACTAGATATTATATGCTAGTTTACTACGCAGATGATTCGATCCCTGTGGGTTACACGGATTTTGACTTCCAATCAGATAGGGACAATAGTAAGACGACCTCAGAGTTTTGTGTTTACTTTAGGAGGTGAAGCCATAACTATAGAGGAGTGTTAAGCATAAGTGCTTTTCCTGACTCCACCATAGAAGCTGAGTATATGGCAGCCTCTGTGGCAGCCATAGAAGTTATATGGATCAGAAACTTCATGATAGACTTAGACATGATTTCTGGTTTGTCCAAAAATTATTACAATTTTTGTAATAATAATGGTGCAGTAGCAAACTCGAAGAAATCATAAGTCCATAAAGCAAGTAAACACAATAGAGCGCAAGTACCACCCAATACGAGACATCGTATAACAAGGAGAAGTTGTTACCGCTTAGATTGCATCAGACGATAACCTGAGAGATCCTTTCACTGAGGCCCTTAAGGCAAGAACTTTTGATGGGCATGTTGAAGGGTTGGGAATCAAATGTATGGCAAGGTATATGGTAGCTTAGTCTTTTAGTATAAGTGGGAGATTGTTAGAGTGTATACTAAAAGTCTAGCTTTTGTAAACATTTATTTTTGAAATAAAAGAATCACATTGGTTAAATGTCTATATTTATTTGCTAAGTGTAGTTGTTTAATTAATTTATATCGTATATAACATGGTGTGTGGTGTCACACACAGAAGATCATGTTATCAGTTCTTTATAAATTATAAACAGTTGCTCACAACTAAGATAGAAAGGAACAAATCGTTGGAATAGTCGTAGTGTAATTAAGTATTAGTTTATCTTGACTAATAAATTACACTACACTCTAAGTGTATTGAGTAGGATCATTTAAGATAAGTTTTTTTTATACTAACTTAATAAAAGAACAAGACCTTAGTTATTATAGAAGTGTGTGCTCTTAATCCTAATATAATAACAAGCACATATATTTAGTATTTATTTCTTTAACTTATCAAAGGGTGAGATTTAGCTAGATAAATCAATAGGCCCGATAAGTTGGGAAATGATATTACTTATAGTGTGTGTTGTTGATTATAGAAGGAAACTGTGTCCTAGTAATCTAGGTTGAGAATGTCTCCAAGATGAGCTTATTAGGATTGTCATGTTAAACCTTGCAGGTGGACTTAGTTTGACATGACAATGAGGCTGAGTGGTACTACTCTTGGACTAAGACATTAATTATAGTGAGTTGTCAGTAACTCAATTAAATTAATAGACAGTCGATATCTTAAACACGGGGAGATTAACACACTCATGATAAAAAGGAGCCCATAATGTAATTTGGGATTGGCGCGGTAGTGCAATAATAACTCTCTAGTGGAATGATTTATTGTTGATGAACTTGAGTTGTGTGTTCGGGGAGAACACGGGATACTCAAGCTCATCGGAAGGCCAAAACTAATTTCTCCTCTAGGTCCCTGTCGTATCCTCAATAAAGCCTTAAATCCACTCATAAAAAGTCCATCTTGGTGTCCAAGAGGGGGTCGGCCCATGGTTTGGTGACCAAGCCATAGGGGCCGGCCACTTACTTCTCAAAGGGGTCGACCCTTTGCTTGGTGCCCAAGCAAGAAGGGGTCGGCCAATATAATTCAAATTAGGAGGGGTGTTTTGAATTTTTAAAATCTTCTCTTTGTAGATATCTACAAGTTTTAAAAGAGAGATTTTAAAATATAAAACTTTCCTTATTTGAATTAAGTCACATGGTTTAAAAGAAAGTTTAAAATTTTTGAAAACTTTCCTTTTTTAACCATCCTCATGGTTTTTAGAAAAAAGGAAGAGAAGTTTGAAATTTGAAACTTTCTATGTTTGTAACCATGTTAAAAAAGGAAATTTTAGAAGAGAAGTTTTAAAATTTAAAACTTGGTTTTAATTTTTAAAACTTTCCTTTTTTAACATCCACATTAGGAAATTAAAAGAGAGCTTGTAAAATTTTATAAGAGCTTTTCTTCTTTGCTTATAAAATTTTTTACAAGATTATTTCCTTCCTTTAAAGGGCCGGCCACCCTTGCTTGGTACCCAAGTAAGGGGTCGGCCAATCATCCAATCAATGATTCAATCAATGATTGAATCAATCAAGGGAAACAAAAGGAAAAATAAAAGGGGAAAAGGAAAAACAAGAGGAAGATTTTAATTTTTGTAAAAATCTTTTCCTTATTTGCCTTGAGCAAGTAATATAAAAGAAGTGGAGGGGAGGCCTCATGAGATATCAATTCTTATTCTCTTGCTTGTGCTCCCTCTTGTGGCCGGCCCTCTCTCCTTCTCCTTTCCCCTTGCTTTCTTATTTCTTTGTGGTGGCGGTGGCCGGATTTTAGAGAAGGAGGAAGAAGACTTTGGGTGGTGTTCATCTTGGAGGATCGCCACCCACACGACGTCCAAGAGAAGGCGAGGAATACGGCAGAAGATCTCGAGGTTATTAGCATACAAAGAAGAGGTATAACTAGTAATTATTTTCCGTATCATGCTAGTTCTTCTTTGTACGAATTCCAAACACAAGAGGCATATGATTCTAGAGTTTCGGATTTGTTTCGAAGTTGTGTTTTTTTTGTTTGTTTTTCGAATTTGTGATTCGATTGTTCCTTTTGGTTAAACCTAATGTTATTTTATGAAATTAAATATTTAATATCGTTAAGAGGTTTTGTCGAGGCAGTAGTGGATGCTCTCATACCCTAGAAGGTCATATGCCTCACCATGTTTGTTCTGGGAACCGATTTTCGAAATAGATATTTAATTGAATTTGTAACATAGGTTGATTTGGATCAATAGTGTTAAGTTCTGCTTGCGATCTAAATCTAAACCTTTAAGAACAGATAAGTTAAATTTGGATTCAATAATGTTAAGTTCCGTTTGTGATTCCTAATTTAATTTTTAAAGAACACAATAGGTTGTTTAGAAATGGTTCGACACTTGTACAAAATTTTGTACAGTGGAACCGGTATGATCTTCCTAGGACCAACCAACAGAGATCATGTAACTGGCGATGTGCTCAACAATAATGGAGTCAACAATCGCTCAGCATGTAATCGTGCAAGATGGTGCATAACACTATACATGTAGATACAAATAGTATACACCTCCATATAAAATGCACCAAAAATAAAATAAATCCATACCATGTTCTAGGAACCATAATTCTAAGTATACAAATCAGATATGACAAATAACAAGTCTGCTACACAGTAGGTCAATGTATGTCACTACTTCAAAGAACAAGAGTAAACATGGCAATAATCAAGAGAATATAAGCATGAATGGATAATAGATAAGAATATAGGCAACTACAAGAACCAAATAGTGACATACCAAATCAGATGCAAACACAATCATTACTACTAGCTATAAACTATTATTCATATCTAAAATGACCATATCAAGGAGATTAGTCAAAGATACCCGCCTCAAAAGAAGATCGTATCCAGAAATCCTACGTCGAGACATCCGTCTCGAATCAAAGTCCTGTAACGACATGCATATAATTTTAGCTACTCTAACATATATCAAATAACTAAATCAAATTCCTAATTCAATTAGGAAACCCCCGTTTGATTAAATTAGGTTTAGCCAAATCTTAACCCTTCCATAAACAAATTAGACTAGGCTAAGCATGAATCAATTCAACAACTCACCCAATTTAGCCCTCCTCCGTTAAATCGCAGTCGGAGAAGTTTGTTGCCGCAAGTTAGGGCTGGAGCTAGATGAAGCTATTGTCCATAAAACCAAAGACCTAAATCAGCAACCCCCCACATCCAAACCAAGTACCCAAACTATCTAATATGCAAACTAATCCTTACCTTAATCTGGTTGCTCATCGGAATAGAGGACGGAGGAGTTTGGGCACCGGTGTTGGCTGCCCACGACAGAGGACAACATCAACTGTAAGAGCTCAAGTGATGATCGGTGTTAATCTACAACGGTCGACTCATACCCACAATGGGATCAGATCCTGAAAAGGGGACGGATTAGGTGTCTCGGCAAGTCCTGTGAACCGGCTGGCTCGGCAAGTCCTCCAAACACTCAGCATAGGCATGAGACGCACCTCTGACAATGGCACTAGGGCATTGACCTCGGGGTCTTGAATGCCCTCTCACGCCGGCGATCGGGGTGGCACCAGCTCGATCCAGAGGCGACAAGCGGTGGATCAAAGTTAGGGCATGGCCAACAGAGGGTAAACAGCGACAGTGTGGGATCGACGATGATCGACCGTAGCAGGCGGCTGATGAGCGCGCAACTGTCACTTGCGCAAGATCAAATTAATTCATTTCTAATCTACCGAACCCCTTAACCTACACTAAGGTAGTATAGTAGAGGACCGGGTCGTCTCTCACGTGGAAACAGTGATAGGACGTTTGCTCTCAGACGAAATTGAATAATGGGGTTTTGTTTTGGAATTTCTACACCTAATGCAAATAAGGAAATCCTAACTAAACATTAAATATGAACTCACAATGCAGTGTCACTCTACATTATGAGGATCCAAGAAACATTCATAAAGAAAGCAATAATCAAAGACAATTAACTAAACAACTTACCAACAATTAAACAAAATCTAATTATGTATAAGAGCTAAACTTGTACCACATTGTCACCCTATGATACAAGATCGACAATCATACATAAATGGAACTAAACAGAATATGAAACTAAACAAAGTGCAATCTATCAATCTAAGAAGCAATAACAAACATAACAATCTAATTAAGCAATAAAGTAAACTACATTAACCTTAAACAATTAACATGAAGGTAAACTAACAACTAAACAACATGAATCAAAACATTAACTACAATATCCCAAAATGCATAAGAACAAAGACTAAACAAATCAAACATGGAAACAAACTAAACTAATCAACCACACCCATTCCTCCACAATCGTACATCAATTAACTACCTCCGTCGTCACACGGAGGCCCGAATTTGGAATGCCAGCATCGGTGGACTGTAACACAGTGACTGCCCCTGCTCACGACCTGTTTACTTGAGTGATCTGCCGGAATTGGAGAGCTTCTGCTGGGGGAAGGATGGTCACTGCTCTGAGATGGATCTTCACTGCTTCCGGAACGCTGTCCACAGATGAAGAATGGCTCCACAGCAGCTTCCACCGGAGAAGATGAAGACACAGCCGGATTCCTCTATGGAGTCTCTGCTTTCGGAACGCCGTCTGCGAGGAATCTCCACAGCGGAAAGAATGGAGAAAGGAACGCCTTCCTCTTGATGAAATTACTGCCGCTCACAGGAGTCGTCGGAGCTGCGCCGTCCGTTGTCGATTGGAGTAGATCACGGAGGAAGAAGTTGTGGGCTGAGGAGGTCCGGCCGGTGGCAGTGAAGAGAAGAGTAGTCGCCGGCCGGTGGTGAGGAAAAGAAGAGAGGTGGCGTGGCGGTGGGGAAAATCATGTGCCCTAGCCCGCCGCTGGAAAAATCGCGAACAGAGAGGTAAATCGCGAAGAAGAAGAAAGGATGTGGAGGGTTGGCCAAGTGAAGGTAAGAAGAGTTGCCGCCGGTGGGAGAGAAGAAAAGAGAAGGGAATGGGAAGGAGCTGCTATCGTGCAAACCCTAGCCGCGAGAGAAGAAATGTCGCGAACCAGAGAGGGAGAGAGATCGGCACTGTGCCTTGCGAGTGAGAAAGAGGAAGATTTCTTAATGGGTTTCGGGTTTGGATTTTGGGTTGAGAGGTTTGAGTGAGATCCGGATCCAATAAGAGGAGTGGAATTGGGCTTGACGAATGGGTTGTGTTTGGATTTGGCTCTTCTTGATTCAACTTAGAATAACATGAGTCCTTCAATTATTTGATTCCGATCAATGGCCCAGATTACTTCCCTACAAGACTCTAAATAAATATCAACTCGTAAAACATAATATAAATACAGGATTAAGCATACGAGATGATAAAAATGATAAGTATAAGAGCCAAAATAGTGCATCAAAATGCTAGTTATCAGCGGTGGCAGTGGCCAGTGGTGAGAGGGAGACAGCCGGTGGTGGATTGCACAACGTCGGCGTGATGTGGCTGTTCACGATGGAGATGCAGAGAACAGAGGAAAGAAGAAGAGGAGTCGGAAGTGAAGGAAATATTGGGTGGTGTGCGACTCGAGAAGGAAAAGGAGAAGATCGGTGATAAGAAGAGGGCGTCAGACGAGGAAGGAAGGTGGAAGTCGGCGAGATTAGGGCACGGAAAAGGATTTAATAACTGAAATCGTTAATTAAATTAGGAATCTAGGGTTATTTTAATTAAAGCCTAAGTTATTTCCTTTCTCAACTCCTACTTATTTGGGTGTTCTAAACATGTTTTTCTCAAGCCCACTTATTCATCCCCGCAAACTCGTCATAAGAGCTCCAATTAATTCTCGAAATTTTTTTAAAAATTCCTAAAAATTTCCCTTAAGGTTATTTGTTCATTTAACCTTATTAATTTTTTTATTATTAATTAGTTACGGTATTTTACATTCTCTCCCACTAATAAAAGTTTGGTCCCTAAATTTCATTATTTACCATCAGCAAATACTAGCAATAGCTAAACTATATAAATGTTGAATGGAAACCTAATCCACATACCTCAAGTAAAAAGATGGGGGTATCGAGCTCGAATTGTATCCTCAAGCTCCCAAGTAGCCACTCTTGGTGCGAGAAGCATCCGACGATCAAACCTGTGTTTTGATTATGTCAAAGGGTTCAAAGTTAAATTGTTTTATTATATGATATTTTTGAATGAGCTTTGCAAGAAAGTCCAAAGTGTAATTAGGTAAAAGTTCTGACTGCGGTTAGGTAGGAAGAAAATCCTAGGGGGTGGCAACCCTAGGTCCTAGGGGGTGGTAACCCTAGGTGAAGGAAAGTCCTAGCTGCGGTTAAGCAAAGAGAAAACACTAGGGGCAATAACCCTAGGTTCTAGGGGGTGGTAAACCCAGACTTCTTGGCGGATCGAAGCTTAGGGCAAAAATCCTAGGGGGTGGTAACCCGAGGTGGAAAGTCCTGGTGACGCGAACTAGGTGGAAGTCTGGGCGGGTCGTGGAGCTGACGTCTAGCATGAAGACTGAAAGCCTAGAACGCCGAGCGAAAGTGTAGTCGGTCGAGAGGACCGATCTGGCAATAGGTATACTTTCCTGAGTGGAGTAGGTGAGGACGCGTTCCTCGGTGAGGGAACAGTAGGCGCCGGTTCGACCTAGAGTTTTCAGTTGAAAATCCGAATTCAGAACCGGACAGTCCGATGATTGTCAGACATTTATGTTTATGTTATTATTATGTGTTAACTTTGTGTTGTAAGGTATGCTTGGTATTTTGGGACTAACATATCTTGCAAGAACAAAAGAGCAAGTTTTACCTCGAATGAACAGTACCCGAGGCGCCCTCCATGGAGCTTGGAGGCACCTGGGTGCAAGGGCTGAGGAGTCTATGTAGTGGAGCTGGAGGCCCTATCCAAAGGAGTTGGAGGCGCCTCGGATGGCCTTGGAGGCACCCTCAAGGGCATTGGAGGCGCCCTCAAGAGGATAAGCTGCGGGAGTTGCGGATCTTATCCACGCTGTGGATCTGGGCCTTCGGAGGCACCCTCAAGGCGCTTGAAGGCACCCTCAATGGCTGATATAAGCCTGTCTCAACCAGCAGTTTGAGACAATAACTTCTAAGCAATCTTTCTTCAGCGCACTACTAACGAGACGATCCGGTAAAACTATAAGAACATTCCGACGACCTGAAGCTTCGAATTTACGATTCCTTTGTAGTCGGTATAATTTCTTTACAACATTCTAAATTGTAATACTCTTTTGTAAGATTTCTGAACTGATAGTGAATTGCCTAAAGTAAACATTCAACAAGTGTGGGCCTTGGAGTAGGAGTCGTCACAGGCTCCAAGTAAAACCAACCTGCGTACTTGGTGTGTTTTTCTTGCATTGTTTTCTTCTATTCCGCTGCGTTTACTTGATCGCTTTAAATACGAAAGTGAAAGTGAAAGCCACGAGCGCTATTCACCCCTCCCCCCCTCCCCTTTAACGCGTCTCAATCCAACAATTGGTATCAGAGCGAGGTCGCTTCGAATTGGTACAACCACCATTCAAGCAATACTTTCGTGGTAGTTTTCAATTTTTCGGAGTTGATCGGAATCGGTAGACTTGCCGCCTTCCGATTTAGTTTTATCGCAATTGAATTTTTCTCGAAGTTGGTGCAACACCACTCGAGTTCGCATTTAAATTTCTTAAATATAGCACTACTAATCCAAGACTAAGTCTTGGAATAGAATTTCTTATTTTTCTTGTACAAGCTTTTATGGCTCTCCAAGAAGGCTATAGTACTGGCCACCCATTGCTCTTCACCGGAGAAGACTTTGGTTACTGAAAGGGATGAATGGAGTCGTACCTTCAGACTCATTTCAAGGTGTAAATGATCGTCAAAACTGGCCTTGAACTCCCAATTGATGACACCGACAAACTAATAGCGTGCGAGAATTGGGATGCAACTCTGATAAAGAAGGTAGAAGCAAACACCATAGTAACCTGTACACTTTAGTGCGGCCTAACCAAGGAAGAGCTAAATCGAATCAGCCCCTTCTCAAGTGCAAAAGAGTTGTGGAAAAAACTGATTGAGCTACACTAGCGTACATCAGACACTAAGGTAAGTAAGAGGGATCTCATTTTTAACAAATTATATAATATAAAGTTGCAGGAGGGTGAAACGGCAAGCCAATTGCATGCACGCATCCAAGACCTCCTCAACGGTCTCCATGCAATCGGACAAAAGGTGGAAAATAGACACATAATCAGGTATTCACTCAATGCTTTTCTGAGGAATACCTTGTGGGCATTCATGGTAGATGCTTACTATTGAACCCATGGTTGTTTTGATGTGATCAACCAAGTTAGGTTAGGTCCTATTTGTTTTTAATCCCTGTGTCTAAATGTGCAGGAGCTTAGGAGCATAGGAAGTCGAGTAGAAGATGCAGCTAGCGAGAAGGACGGCATGGGAAGGGAGTCGACGGGCTCAGTCCATCCGAAGGATGAGAAACCTGCGGAAGAGTACACCGGTGGACGAGAAGAACGTGCACGGCGTTCGAGGGATGAGAAGCCGGGATGGAAGCCTGCTCGAGGAGAAGGCCGAAAATTGAGTTTGGGTGAGTCTTATTTCGGTTGATCGCAATCATCCAAGCAATCAGATCTTCGGAAGGAGAAATGAAGTTAAAAGGAGCTGGAAAAGCTATCTGGAGGCGCCTTCAACGAATGGCTGAAGGCGCCTATGCTACCTATAGGCTTAGAGGCGCCTCCATCATCATTGGAGGCGCCTTCAACTTGTTCGAGGCACCTTCAAGAGCATTGGAGGCACCTCAAACCCAGTCTAATGGCCGTTTACGAGCCAGATAAAGTTTTATCTCGTCAAATCCCTTGGAGGCACCCTCAACCCTCTTGGAGGCACCTTCAACACTCGAGATAGGTTTTCCAAGAGCTATATAAAGGTCCTTCTAGCTAGGAAACTATTCATTCAACTCTATATCAACTTCCTAGCAACTGTTTGAGCTTCTAGTGTGTAAAAGGATTCTCCGCCTTCCAAGAATGAGACTTTTCTAGTGCGCTTTTAACCGCCTTAGATTAACATCCTTCTTGGTTATAACCAAGTCAAATCGTTGAGTCATCTTTCTTTTCTTTTCTGTTATTTACTTTTATTATTCTTGTTGCTATTACTTTTTGAGTTGAAAGCTTTGAGAAGGGTATCTTTTAATTTGTAGGAAATTCACCCCCCCCCCCTCCCTCTTACCGGCCCCACTGCACCAACAAGTGGTATCAGAGCCCGACAGTCTCAGAAGGACTAACTACTGTTTGAAGCATAAAGATCAAGACGATGGCTGGAACAAGAATTCATCCCCTAAAATTCGACGGAGACTTCGCGACATGGAAGCACCGAATGGAGGTATTTTTTAAAATGGATTTCGACATTTTACTGATAATGAAATATGGTTTTTCAGTCACAAAAGATAAAGAAGAGTACCAATGGACAAAGAAGGAGCAAGCCAATTTCGTGGCCAACGGAAAGGTGGAATTCCACCTGCTCGGCGTTCTACCGCCCTAGGAGGTAAGTCGGATCGAAAGCTATGACTCCGCCAAAGACCTCTGGAATAAATTCCTAGAGCTCCACAAAGGCACCTCGGAGGCAAAGTTAGCAAGGAAAGGCATCCTCTGAACTCAGCTGACGAATCTCCGGATGAACAATGGCGAGAAGGTAGCGCAACTCCAAGCGAGAATCAAAGAGCTGATAACGCAACTGAACAACCTCAGAGAATCGGTAACAAATCGAGACTCTATCCGGTACGCGCTCAACGCCTTCCCAAAATCTCCAGAATAGGCGTCCTTAGTAGATGCATACTACATCTCTAAGGACTTTGAGGTAAGTACATTAAAAAGTTTATTTTCAACATTTGAACTTCACGAATCATGACTTGCAAAGCCCAAACAAGTAGAGAAGCCAAGTCTCAATGTTGCCCTACAAGCCGAAAAGGACGATCCCGACTCTGAAGCGTCGATCGACGAAACGGAAGCGACTCTTTTAGTAAGAAAGTTAAATAAATTTATTAAAACCAAAAAATTAGATTGCAGTCAAGAAAGAATCAATGCAACAAAAGGACGGTTCGATGCTACAACTACAACGAGGAAGGGCACATCAAGGATGACTACCCAAAGTTAAAGAAAAGGGACACGGAGAAGTCTCAAAGACCAAAATCCTCTAAACGCACTAGTCTGAAGGCTACGTGGGATGATTCTTCATCATCCGAGTCAGAAGTCGAAGCCTTCTTAGGAGTAGCACTGATGGCCAACCATCTCTTTGAAGATGACTTGAGCTCAGAGATGAGCATAGATCAAGGGGGAGAATCAGAAGAGAAAAGCTACGATGAAGGGGGAGCATCACCAAGTGAGGTAAGTAAGGTACATGCTCTCACCCCTACTCAGTCTTTTCAATTTATCAAAGTGTTTACGAAAGATCTAGTAAAATTAGAAAAAGAAAATGTTGAATTGAAATTGAAATTAGAAAAATCATGCCCCTTAGAATTATTTAACAACTTAAAATCAGAAAATGATAATTTGAAAATGCAAATTAAAAATTTGAAAACTGCTTCATGTTCAAAAATAAATGTTTTTCAAAACTCAAAACTTAAAATTTATGGAAAGCTAAATTGGTATAAACATTAGGGACAACTTAGAAAAGTTCCTAGAAACTATGTACCCCCTAAGTTCTTGATTAATCCAGTAGGAAGAAACCTTTACTGGGTTCCAAAATCTTTGTTAGATTAAATTCTTTTTAAAGTTAGCGCTTTCAGCGAGAAAATTAAACATTAATATTTCTTTATGAGGCTTTGTCTAAGGAAGTGATTGTTGCTCCAATAACCAAGAAGGCCTAGTGCCTCGCCACGACTTGAAAGTCAAAATATTAGAATAAAAATGTTTAATTAACTTTTTGATAAAGCATTAAAATTAGAATTAAATAATGCTTTAGAAAATTTTTTTTTAACATTTTTGGAAATTCTTCAAAAATATCTTTAAACTTAGAAAAATGTTTCTTGCATAAAATTTATACTTTAGAAAAAAAAATTCTTGCATAAATTTTTTTTTACTTAAAAAAGTCTCAAAAATATTTTAAACTTGCATTTTTTACTTAGAAAGATTTTTAAAATACTTAAATGCTTTTACTTAGAAAGTTCTTTTTGAAATATTTTTACCCCATTCTTTTTGCTGTGATCAAAGTGGGAGAAAGATAAATACAAGTTTAGAGGGAGTTAGGAAAATTAAGAATTTTAAAATTTTTTAAGTATTGTAAATTTTTTATTGCAATCTTTATGGTTAAAATGTTAGCTTAGTAATTTCTTTAAAATTACTATTTGTTTGTTTTTACCTTAACTTGAACTTGGGTTGATGCACATCAAAAAGGGGAAGATTGTTGAATCCATGGTTGTCTTGATGTGATCAACCAAGTTAGGTTAGGTCCTGTTTGTTTTTAATCCCTATGTCTAAGTGTGCAGGAGCTTAGGAGCACAGGAAGTCGAGCGGAAGATGCAGCTAGAGAGAAGGACAGCACGGGAAGGGAGCCGACGGGCTCGGTGCATCCGAAGGATGAGAAAGCTGCGGAAGAGTACACCGGTGGACGAAAAGAACATGTGCGGCGTTCGAGAGATGAGAAGCCGGGACAGAAGTTTGCTCGAGGAGAAGGATAAAAATTGGGTTCAGGTGAGCCCTATTTCGGTTGGCCACAATCACCCAAGCAATTGAAGATTCGGAAGGAGAAATGAAGTCAAAAGGAGCTGGAAAAGCTAGCTGGAGGCGCCTTCAACGAAGGGCTGAAGGCACCTATGCTACCTGCAGGCTTGGAGGCACCTCCATCATCATTGGAGGCACCTTCAACTTGTCCGAGGCGCCTTCAAGAGCATTGGAGGCGCCTCAGACCCAGTCTAATGGTTGTTTCCCAGCCGGATAAAGTTTTATCCGGTCAAACTCCTTGGAGGCGCCCTCAACCCTCTTGGAGGTGCCTTCAACACTCGGGCTAGGTTTTCCAAGAGCTATATAAAGTCCCCCTGGAGCTAGGAAATTATTCAATCAACTCTGTATCAACTTCCTAGCAACTGTTTGAGCTTCTAGTGTGTAAAAGACTTCTCGACCTTCAGAGAAGGAGACTTTTCTAGTGCGCTTTCAACCGCCTTGGATTAACAACCTTCTTGGTTGTAACCAAGTCAAATCGCTGAGTCGTCTTTCTTTTCTTTTTTGTTATTTACTTTTATTATTCTTGTTGCTATTACTTTTCGAGTTGAAAGTTTTGAGGAGGGTATCTTTTAATTTGCAGGCAATTCACCCCCCTCTTGTCGGCCCCGCTGCACCAACACTTATAAGGTATCCAAAGATCTCTCTTCAATAAAATTAGATGAATTATTTTCAGAATTCGAATTGCACAAATAGATTAACGCACGTCCGGCCAAGAAGGGTATTGCTTTAATTGCAGGTACAAGCAGAACCCGGGAACCTAAAGCGAAGCGAAGAACCGAACCCGAGTCTGAGGAAGAATCAGACTCAGAAGACGATGAGATTATTACCGAACTAGTAAAACTCTTACGAAAAATGTGCACAAAGAAGAAGGCGACTCAAACGAACACGAAGGTCAAGACTGGAGTTACATGCTATGGTTGTAACCAGAAGGGGAACTACAAGCTGGATTGTCCAAACCAAAGGCAATGAAGAAGGAAGGTGTTGAAGGCAACATGGTTCGAGTCATCAGACGAATCCGAATCCGATGAAGAAGAACAAGCAAGCCTCCTCGCTCTATCGGTACAAGCGAATATTGTCGAAACCGAGTCCGAGTTCGAGTCTGAAACCAAGAGCAAATCAGAAACCAAGTCCGAGCGAAGTCACGGATCCATAACCATTTCCGAAGGACCCAAACCCACTGTAAACTCTTTAATTTCTGGTATTAACATAGATAATCTAGAATCTTTAGTTTCTTACTTATTAAAGAAATTGGCTAGATCTAACGTTCGGATCAAATCCCATTTAAAGGAGGTAACAACCCTTAAAGAAGTGACTAACTCCGAATCCTTGACTGACCCTATTCAGACTGAAACCTCAACTCAAGTCCAAAAGCTTGAGGAAGAGAATTCTAGCCTGAAAACTCAGGTCAAGGATTTGAAGATCATGTTGGAACAGTTTACTCTAGTTTCCAAGAATCTTGATTTGATTCTTGGAAAACAAAAGGTCGTATACAATCGATCTGGACTAGTATTTAGGACAAAAAAGAAATACCGTTCATATCTATCTCTTGTTAATAGAACAAACAAGAAACTAGTCCAAGCATGGGTCCCAAGTTGAACTTGGTTAATCAAGTTGGACTTGGTCAATATTGGATCCCCAAGGATAAAGTCCATTACCTTGATAGACCATATCGAGGCTATGATCCAGGGGGGAGCCAATAGAAAGACCATTGTTAGAATTGTTTGATGATTTCTTTTATTGTTTTTATATAAATGCTTAGATTAGGCTAGATTAAGGACCTAAGTGTAATTTACACTTGATTGGTTAGTCCTAGGAATTTCAGAAAGGAAAATTAAATATATAATTTCTTTGAGAGGTTTTATCTAAAAGTGGTGGATGATCACATACCCGAGAAGGCCTAGTGCCTCGCCACAGACTGAAACCCAATCTTTGAAATACATATTTAATTGACTAATTGAAAAACCTAAGTCTAACTCAAATGTAAATTAATCCTTAGACATAACCTAAATTTAAAGTTAATTATCTAACAAAATTATTAAGGTTACCTGATTAATAACTTAGAAAAAGGGTGAGATGGACTTAGGGTTAAAATAGTTAACCAATTCAATTAAGTTAACTTAAATAATTTCAAAATCCTATTTAATTCTATAATTAATTTAAAATCATAATTAATTTTCAAAATCCTATTTAATTATATAATTAATTTTAAAATCATAATTAATTTTAAAATCTTACTTAATTCCATAAATATTTTTAAATTATTTTTTAAAAATGATAATTCCTTTCAAATAATTATAATTATCATAATTAATTTCAAAAAGTTAATTATTATTAACGTTCACATCATAATTAATTTCAAAAGGCTAATTAATTTCAATCAAAGCATTCATTATTTTTAATAATTTCAAAATTCAAAATCATTATTTACAAAATTATAATTTTCAAATCATATTTAAATTTTAAATTATTAATTATTAAATTTTCAAAATCTTATTTAATTTTTAAATCATAATTAATTTTTAAATTATATTTAATTCAAAGTCTTAATGATAATTATTTTCCAAAATCTTAATTCTCAAATCATATTTTTAAATTATAATTTCAAACTCAATTAAGTTTTAATATATTTTCAAAATCTTCAAAATTTTAAATATTTACTCATTTGAAATTCAAACTCAAGCTTATTTTAAATATCAATTTCAATATTGATAAAATTAAAATAAAGACAACTCCATCTCACACTCACTCATAAGCTGAACATGCTTGATAACTTAGAATGGGTGAGATGAAAAATTAGGAAAATAAATAATAATCTTTAAGTTTTTTTCATGCCTAGACTCTAGGATTCTCAAAATTTTTAAGGCATTAATTAAGGGGGAGTGAAGAGAGTCAAGTTAAATTCTTCTTTAAAGTTAAAGTTTTTGTTCAAAATATTTTGAAAAAGAAAGTTCATTTTTTAAAAAAACTATTTTTGGAATAAAAAATATTTTTTAAAAAAACTAAGCTTTTTATCAATTTTTTTAAAACGAAGTACTTAACTACGTTTTTCTCTAACTCCTTTTCGAAAACAATTTTCAAAAGCTTAGCTAAGTCTTTGTTAAAATCTAAGTATTTTTCAAAGCTAAGTACTTAACTATGCTTTTATGAAAAACCCCTTTAAGCTAAGTACTTAACTAAGCTTTTGTCAAAATTCTTTTAACCAAGTACATAACTAAGTTTCTTTTGAAAATTCTTTTTATATAACTATGTTTTTAATCAACTCCTTTTAAAAAGCTAAGTTTTGAAAGCTAAGTATTAAATTTATCAAAGTATTTTTTAAGCTTAATTTTTGACAAAGCTTAGCTAAGTATTTTCAAAGAATTTAGCTAAGTATTTATCAAACAATTTTCAAAACTTAAAAATTAGCTAAGTTTGTTGTGCTACCCTTCAGGGAGAGTTTAAAATAAAATGGAGTATTATTTTCTCTCTACTTGTTTTCTTTATGATTTATGTCAAAGGGGGAGAGAAAAGTCAAAGTTAAGCAAAATTCAAAATTAAAGTTAAAGATTTGGACATAATTTTTTTTAACTAAGGGAGAGCATAAAGAAATTTTTTATGAATTATTTTTATACTCATTCATGCTTAAATTCCTTTATTATCTTGCTATATTATACTTAACTTTGAACCATATTGTCATAATCAAAAGGAGAAGATTGTTGGTGTGGGAAGCATCCGACGATCGAATCTGTGTTTTGATTATATCAAAGGGTTCAAAGTTAAGTTGTTTGATTATCTTATATGTTTGAATGAGCTTTGCAGGAAAGTCCTAAGTGTAATTAGGCAAAAGTCCTAACTACGGTTATGCAGGAGGAAAACCCTAGGGGGTGGTAACCCAAGGTTCTAGGGGGTGATAACCCTAGGTGAAGAAAAGTCCTAGCTACGGTTAGGCAAAGAGAAAACCCTAAGGGGCGGTAACCTAGGTCCTAGGGGGTGGTAACCCTAGGTCCTAGGGGGTGGTAACCATAGGCAGAAAGTCTTGGCGGCTCAAAGCTTCGGGCAAAAATCCTAGGGGGTGGTAACCCTAGGTGGAAAGTTCTGGTGTCGCGAACCAGGTGGAAGTCTGGGCGGGTCATGGAGCGAACGTCCAACATGAAGACCGGAAGACTTGAGCGCCGAGCAAAAGTCTAGTCAGTCTGGAGGACCGATCTGGCAATATGTATACTCTCCTGAGTGAAGTAGGTGAGGACTCGTTCCCCGATGATAGAACAGTAGGCGTCGGTTCGACCTAGGATTTCCGGTTAGAAATCAGAAGTCAGAACCAAATAGTCCAGTGACTGTTAGACATTTATGTTTATGTTATTATTATGTTCTAACTTTGTGTTGTAGGGTTTTCTTGGTATTTTGGGACTAACATATCTTGCAATGACAAAAAAGCAAGTTTTACCTCGGATGAACAGTACCCGAAGCGTCCTCCATGGAGCTTGGAGGTGCCTCGGGTGCAAGGGTTGAGGAGTCTATGCAGCGGAGCTGGAGGCACCCTCCAAAGGAGCTGGAGGTGCCTTGGACAGCCTTGGAGGCACCCTCAAGGGCATTGGAGGCGCCCTCAAGAGGATAAGCTACGGGAGTTGCGGATCTTATCCACGCTGTGGATCCGGGCCTTCGGAGGCGCCCTCAAGGGGCTTGAAGGCGCCCTCAATGGCTGATATAAGCCTATCTCGACTAGCAGTTTGAGACAATAACTTCTAAGCAATCTTTCTTCAGCGCACTACTAACGAGATGATCTGGTAAAGCTGTAACAACATTCCAACGACCTGAAGCTTCGAATTTACGATTCCTTTGTAGTCTGTATAATTTCTTTACAACATTCTAAATTATAATAGTCTTTTATAAGATTTTCGAACTGATAGTGAATTGCCCAAAGTAAACACTCAACGAGTATGGGCCTTGGAGTAGGAGTAGCCATAGGCTCCAAACCAAGTAAAACCAACCTACGTACTTGGTGTGTTTTTCTTGCATTGTATGTTCATGTTTTGCATTAATGGTGGTGCTGTGAGTTGGAAGAGTTTGAAGTAGGACACAGTAGCTGATTCTACGACAGAGGCCGAGTATATTACTGCATCAGAGGCAGCAAAGGAGGCAGTTTGGATTCGCAAGTTCATCACTGAACTTGGGGTGGTTCCTAGCATTGCTAACCCTATTGAGCTCTATTGTGACAACAATGGAGCTATAGCACAGGCGAAGGAACCTCGCTCACACCAGCGGACCAAACACATACTACAGCGCTTCCATCTCATTCGAGAGATCATCGAGAGAGGAGATGTGAAGATTTGCATAGTACCTACAGAGGCTAACATCGCAGATCCCTTCACCAAGGCTTTGGCACAGAGGAAGCATGATGGTCACACTAGGTCATTTGGGCTTAGAGCCTACACTGATTGACACTAGTACTAGTGGGAGATTGTTAGCTAGAGCCCTAGAGCCAATCATTTGATGATTGTATTTTGGACTTGTTGTATCATATTCTATAT
Source organism: Zingiber officinale (assembly GCF_018446385.1). Lineage (NCBI taxonomy): Eukaryota > Viridiplantae > Streptophyta > Magnoliopsida > Zingiberales > Zingiberaceae > Zingiber > Zingiber officinale. Next base: position 104,078,041 of record NC_055998.1, read on the forward strand.
ATAAATAAAGGCATTTGGTTTTTGGTTATTATACTTACTTGTATGGTGCCAAATAAACTAAGTATAATAACGTCTTTGAGTAGACGGTTCTCACCTATATCAATCGGTTAGTTGAACCGATAGTGAGATGATATAGGGAATACTACTCTTAATTATTCCTAGTCGAGTATTAACATTCAGGGACAATGTTAATGCAATAAGACTAGCATGTAGATCAACTCGATGACTTGATCTCACAAGTCATGGATATAGAGATATCAAGTTGACACATGGGTATGCATTGGAGAATGTATACTGAATGACCCGCCATGAGAAAGTATCATGGATCGTTATATGAGTGTCATATACTTTCTCATGTGGCTATTAGTATGACTACTAGTCCTTAGACTTGAAGTCACCATGGTTTCCTACATAAGGAGTTATGTACTTTGGTTTCGTCAAACGTCACCCGTAACTGGGTGGACTATAAAGGCGATTACTGGGTATGTAACAAATTATGCGGAGGGATGTGAGTGATGTAGATGGGATCTATCCCTCCTATATAACGGGAGAGATATCGATATTCTTGATAGAGTGAGACCACGAAGTGCATGGCCATGTCCAAATGAGTCAATATGAGATGTTGAGCTCATTTGATTTAGTGGGTCTACTTGGAGTTCAAGATTTAGGTTGATTAGAGGATGACACGGTCTATGCCTCATATTAATCAATCTAGATGTCTAGGATAGAAGGACATTTGTCATATTTTGTGAGGAGTCACAATTAGTAGTCACAAGGTGATGTTGGATCTCAACATTCTTGTAACTTGGGTAGTAATGATGTGTTGCTAGATACCGCTCATTACTTATGCTCCTAAATAGGTTTAGGGGCATTGCCAACATTACAAGAACCTATAGGGTCACACACTAAGGACAATTAGATGGAGATTAGGTTCATATGATGAACCAAGAGGATTAGATTCATTTGATGAATCAAATTGGATTAAGAGTAATCCTAATTGGGCTAACTTGAGTTGGACTCAAGTTGATTCATGTATTCAATGAGTCTAATTTAGATTACGACTCATTAGATCAACTTAATTTAATGAATTAGATTCATTATATTAAGTTGGCTTGAATCAAATGGTTAGATTAGATCAACCATGGAAGAGATTTGGTCAAGTTTGACTTGACTTGAGAGAAAGATAAAAGTCAAGTTTGACTTGACTTTATGCCACCTCATTGGTGAGTTGGCATTGATGTGGACTAATGATGTTACTCCACATCATCATGGGGTGCCACCTCATGGAAGTTACAAAGTCATTCTCTTTAATGGTTTCACATTAATTGCACTCAATGCAAAATTTGGGGGTTACACTTGGGAAGTGGCCGGCCACTTTTGAATGTGAAGAGAATTCTTTTTTCTCATTCAAGTGCATTATTCCATCTTCTTCCTTGGAGCTCTTTCTTCTCCCTCTCCTCCTCTCTTGGCCGAACAAGACAAGGTGCTAGCACACCTTTGTTTGGTCTTCTCCTTCAAGGATTGTTCGTGTGGATACTTCTAGAGGACCGTACGCTTGACGGTCTAGAGATCCGGCACCTTGGACGAGCGGGATTCACGAAGGGCGAGCTTCAAAGGTATAACCTTTTCTTCATGTAGATCTAGAAGTAGATCTAAGTAGAAACTCATACATGTAAATTTTTTAAATCTATCCTTCGCACGAGATCCAGTGGCATGGGTGATTCGGGGTTTTCGCGACGCGAAAACGCAGTTTTCGCGGCCCGATAACCCAACACATTATACGTTGCACATAAATTAGATGATGCTTTTTTCCTTTACTTTGAAGATTCAATTTGTCTCATTTCGGACTCTGAAGGGGTTCTTATAATTAGCTCTAATTTTGTTGAATTTTATTTTTTAGGTTGCTGTTGAATGACATCATCAAGTAAAAGCAGTATCGACCATACCAAATTTGAAAATGTACAATGCAGGTACTGCGGACTAAGAGCATAGGTGCTAGTATCTAGATCAATGAACAACCCAAGAAGATTATATTATGGATATAAGCAGCATGGATGGTTAAAGTGGGTGAGGTCTGATACTAGACTAAATGAAGATACCAGTGCTATACATTCAAGGATGTTGCCAAGAGTGGAGTCGAGGGTAGGAAGTGAATACATTGCGTATCCTGGACACAATATGAGAAATTGGAATGTACCGCTTATCGTTTGAATATTAGTGACAGTGGACTTATTTCTTTTGGCTATATATTTATTTTGTTTGTTAGTTGGTCTGGTTTAGTAGTAATGTGATAAAGAAATATAATTATGGATGATGTTAACATGTGCTTTTATTGTTTATGGATAGATATTAGTTATGTATTCTTCAGTTAGCTTCGTATGTCAACAAATGATGTTATGATATTACCTTTGTTTATCTATGTCTAAGCTATCTTTAGCACGCATTGCCGAGATTGCTTCCCACTTTGAATTGTTCTTTGTTAATCTCAAATAATGAACATAATTTTAACCCAGATTTTCTACTAATTTACGATCAAATTAGATTGATAGTCATTTGTTAAATAGATTGATGAGTTAGCCTCATGTCATTTAGATCGAGCGTGAGGAAAAAATGTACTGAGGATTTAAAAGGCGCATCGAACAGGTATCTTTATGACGAGCTTTGCAGAATTTAATAAGGATTGAATTTCGACAAAATTACTCTCGATTTCTTATCAGAATTAAATAGAATTCTTAAAATGTGTGTAGGTTTCGGACAGTGAACTTTATTTTTATTTTTTTTGCTAAAGCCCAATTTAAATTCACCAAACCCATACAACAATAATGATTTTTTTAAAAAATAAATCATAAAATAATTTGTTTTGACAGCTCTTCAAAATTAAGAACAAACTTTATTTTAAAAAAATAAGAAGAAGAAAACTCCTATATTTTATTGTTCCATGTTATAGCGTCGAAATTTTATTGTTCGATGAACACAAACTTCCATATTAAGCCTCAATTTTGCCTTTTCAGCGTTGCAGTGTTAAATTTGGTTCATCATCAATGCTAACTTCTCATTGATTTCAACTAGAAAGGATTTGTTTTTCTGATGCTATTTAAAGACAAAAGAAAGACCACATTGCAATAAATTTGCCAGCCAGCGGCTCATGAAAATCTCCATTTGATGATCACACACTAGATCAGTCCACCAAATCCTAACTAAGCATACCTCAATTTTGCCTTTTCAGCATTGCAGTGTTAAATTTGGTTCATCATCAATGCTAACTTCTCATTGATTTCAACCAGAAAGGATTTGTTTTTCTAATGCTATTTAAAGACAAAAGAAAGACCACATTATAATAAATCTGACAGCCAGCAGCTCATGAAAATCTCCATTTGATGATCACACACTAGATCAGTCCACCAAAGCCTAACTAAGCATACCTCGCCATGGCTGGATCAGGTTACCAAGAATGTAGAGTTAGCTAACAGCTACAGAAGTTGATCTGTATAATCATACACTTTTAATAAGTTAACCATACCAAAGACTTACCCCAAAATTGTGTAAAGATTCGAGTAAAAAACTTAGATTCCTGGAGACGTTATATTGCATAGCAGGAGGAAGAGGTTTCACAATTGTATCTATGCTGAAAACCCGCTGAAGAAACTGCAATGCAAGGGAAAATAGTTTCAAAACCAACAATACTTTAGTATCAAAAGAAAGTACTTAATCAATGATCTTTTAGTAATTCAAGCACTAAAGCCAGCTGGTACGTTCAAAGATTCTGAATACATGATATCAAGATTCTGAGAAGTTATATTAGTGAACTTGATTACCATTATAAGTGCATTGATTCAGTATCAAGATTTAACTAAGGTTCTATGAAAAACATGAATATGAACAAATTATTACTTACTGCATATCCAAATGTATTGGAAATCAAACCATGATCTTGGCAGTTCAAGATATCTAGACAAGTATCTTCCTTAGATACTCTCTAAATCCTTTCAAATTATAAAACAATTAAATATCCATTATAAGAGTTAGTTTCTTACCATCATTCTGGGTCATTTGTTTGAAAATAACCAATATCAGAGTTAACCTGAGATAGTTGCATTGATAAAAGTGGTTGAAATTGAGTTTCGGCCATACTAAAACCTTCAACACTAGGCATGCAACTTGTACTTTCATAATGATCTTCTCTAGCCTGGTATAAAAAAAATATAATGATTTAATTCTATATATTTTTTTCAAATGAAATGACAACAAATAAACAACACTTTAATAAGAAAGGGGGTGAAACCATAACAATTGTTGAAGTTTGGTTATTTTTCCTCACCGCTTTTTTTTTCTTTGAAATCTTATCTAAGCCACTTTTCAATCTCTTACCTGAAACCGCTTTCTTCTTTGTTTTAATTCCTTTGACTCCAAGAAAGTTTCTTTCGCCACTTTTAAACTCTCTTTCAATAGAGTGTTGGGCAGTTGGTTCATTAACTTGTAACCTCTCATCCACCATCTGAAACATACTCAACAAACCGTCTTTAACAACCTTGTAAGTGTCTTCCCTCTCTGCTACCTTGGTAACCAGTTGAACATACAATCCACTCAACTCTTTATATTGCATACTATTGCAAGTTTTTGGATCCAAACTACCTTTGTCTGCAACAAGTTCAATAACTCCAAAGTATCCATCTTTTGCTTTCCGTATCCACCTTTTCAATATATACTCACTTGGAATTTTCATGATATTTTTCATCGTAAATACTTTCAAAATATGAGAACACAAAATCCCAGCAAAATCATATTTTCTACAGTTACACTCAATCTTTTGACCCTATGAATAAAGTGTAACTATATGATGGTAACTCTTTTTGTGAGAAGTAACTTTATATTTTGTATGTGATCCAACATCCTCATAAATGTGTATAATAGAATCATGAGATTTGTACCACTCTTGTTCAAAACACTTATATGCCTCAGGAGTATAAATAGAACATGCATGCTTTAAAATTTCAATTGGATACAATAGACATGGAACACTTGTATTTGATCTAAAATCAGCTTTTAACTCCTCATATCGACGATCATTAAGCAACCTTTGGAAGTGATTGAAAAAATCTAAAAACTTGTGTTGATAAGTGACGTATCTTTTCAGAATACTATTCATGCTCTCACTTCTTTGGGTTAAAGTCATATCTGCAAAAACATATGTCGTCCATATACTAAAGCCCATTTTTCTTTTATGCAAAACATACGTCTCAACCAATCATTGTCTTCAAGTGCATACTTGGTCAACATCATGTTCCAAGCTGAAATAAAATCTTCTTCTTCATCAAAATCATATTTACACGAGGCAAAATCTTTAGGAAACTCTTTGAACTCAGAAAAAACTCCACTCAAATGTATTGCCGCATTCTGATAAATGTGCCAAATACACAAACGATGATGTGTTTCAGGCCATCTGGAAGTCAAAGCCTTTGCCATTGCTGCATCTTGATATGTAAGAATAGTTATTATTTTTTTTTCACACATAGCTTTAGTAAATGTATCAAACATGTAACACCCATAGGATCCCTAGAAATTTTACATGAATTTATGCATGGTTAAATAGGTTTCATGTGGACTCTTCTAAAAAAAAGAACCAAAAAGAGGTATGACCAAGGATTGAACCTTGGACCTCTTAGTAAGTGGTTCCATGTTATAACCAGTAGCCCCAGCAAGGGTGTGCTGTTATGAAAAGAGGGATATAATGGTTAAAGGAAAGAAAAGTGAAGGCTCACTTAACTAAGAAGGAGAAGTCCAAGTTTCCTTCTTCTTCTTACAAAGAAAAGAGAGTTTTGCTTTCTCCCTTCATTTAGGATAAGTAAAAGAAAAGGGAAGGAAAAGTTCATTTTTCCTTCTTCCTTTCATTTGGAATAAAAGGAGAAAAAGAAAGAGAAAATTTCATTTTCTTCTCTCTTCCTCCTCCCTCCTCCCTCCTCCTCTCCACCGAAACCAAGCTCCCTCTTCTCACCATTGCCGAGACCAAGCTAAAAGAATTCTTATCTAGGAAAGCTTCACAAGCAACGTTACTTCTCTTAGAGAATTAAGCGAGAGGAAGTAAGTATCCCCCCTTCACCTGCAGTACAAGTAGCCTCCTACGTTTTCTATGCTTAAAATGTTTTGAAAAGAAACTTAGGGTTCGGCCATGATAAGTTTTAAAATGAAAACATGTTTGTTTATGCTCCTTCATGATACATGATCTCTTATATGTTGTTAGTTAAGAGTTTTATGCTTCATGTGGTATTACAAGTTTAGAAACCCTACCTTGAAGTTTCGGCCTAGTTGAGATACAAGGTCTAGGGAAAAGTTTTGAAATGAAAACATGCTTGTTTATGCTCCTTCATGATACATAATCTCTTATATGTTGTTAGTTAAGAGTTTTATGCTTCATGTGGTATTAAAAGTTTAGAAACCCTACCTTGAAGTTTCGGCCAAGTTAAGAAACAAGGTCTAGGGCAAAGTTTTGAAATGAAAACATGCTTGTTTATGCTCCTTCATGATACATGATCTCTTATATGTTGTTAGTTAAGAGTTTTATGCTTCATGTGGTATTAAAAGTTTAGAAACCCTACCTTGAAGTTTCGGCCTAGTTGAGATACAAGGTCTAGGGCAAAGTTTTGAAATGAAAACATGCTTGTTTATGCTCCTTCATGATACATGATCTCTTATATGTTGTTAGTTAAGAGTTTTATGCTTCATGTGGTTTTAAAAGTTTAGAAACTCTAGCTTGAAGTTTCGGCCAAGTTGAGATACAAGGTCTAGGGCAAAGTTTTGAAATGAAAACATGCTTGTTTATGCTCCTTCATGATACATGATCTCTTATATGTTGTTAGTTAAGAGTTTTATGCTTCATGTGGTATTAAAAGTTTAGAAACCCTACCTTGAAGTTTCGACCAAGTTGAGATACAAGGTCTAGGGCAAAGTTTTGAAATGAAAACATGCTTGTTTATGCTCCTTCATGATACATGATCTCTTATATGTTGTTAGTTAAGAGTTTTATGCTTCAAGTGGTATTAAAAGTTTAGAAACCCTACCTTGAAGTTTCGGCCAAGTTGAGATACAAGGTCTAGGGCAAAGTTTTGAAATGAAAACATGTTTGTTTATGCTCCTTCATGATACATGATCTCTTATATGTTGTTAGTTAAGAGTTTCATGCTTCATGTGGTATTAAAAGTTTAGAAACCCTACCTTGAAGTTTCAACCAAGTTAAGATACAAGGTCTAGGGCAAGGTTTTGAAATCTAATCATGCTTGTATATGCTTCCTTATGATGTATGATCTTTAATATATGGTTGGTTTAAGTTGCATGCTTCATGTTGTATTTAAAAGTTTAAAACCTTACCTTTAGGTTTCGGCCAAGAATGGATGAAAGGCTTAGGGAAAAGTTTTGAAACCTAACTATGTTTGTATATGCTTCCTTATGATGTATGATCTTTAATATATGGTTGGTTTAAGTTTCATGCTTCATGTTGTATTTAAAATTTTAAAACCTCACCTTTAGGTTTCGGCCAAGGTTGAATTTGAGACTTAGAGCAAAGTTTTGAAATCTAACTATGCTTGTATATGCTTCCTTATGATGTATGATCTTTAATATATGGTTGGTTTAAGTTTCATGCTTCATGTTGTATTTAAAAGTTTAAAACCTTACCTTTAGGTTTCGGCCAAGAATGGATGAAAGGCTTAGGGAAAAATTTTGTAACCTAACTATGCTTGTATATGCCTCCTCATGATGTATTATCTCTAATATATGGTTGGTTTAAGTTTCATGCTTCATGTTGAATTTAAAAGTTTAAAACCTCACCTTTAGGTTTCGGCCAAGGTTGAATTTGAGACTTAGAACAAAGTTTTGAAATCTAACTATGTTTGTATATGCTTCCTTATGATGTATGATCTTTAATATATGGTTGGTTTAAGTTTCATGCTTCATGTTGTATTTAAAAGTTTAAAACCTTACCTTTAGGTTTCGGCCAAGAATGGATGAAAGGCTTAAGGAAAAATTTTGTAACCTAACTATGCTTGTATATGCCTCCTCATGATGTATGATCTCTAATATATGGTTGGTTAAAGTTTCATGCTTCATGTTGTATTTAAAAGTTTAAAACCTCACCTTTAGGTTTCGGCCAAGGTTGAATTTGAGACTTAGAGCAAAGTTTTGAAATCTAACCATGCTTGTTATGCTTCTTCATGATGTATGATCTTTTACATGTTGTTAGTTTAAGTTTCCATGCTACATGTTGTATTGAAAAGTTGGAACCTCACCTTTAGGTTTCGGCCAAGAATGAGTTAGGGTTTGTAGAAAGATCAAAACTCCAACCATGCATGATAATGACTACTTATGATGTGCTATAGGCTTTAGGTCACCATGTTATATGTTATATGCTAAATGTTGTGTGCACTTATGTCATTATGTTATTATTCCTTATGATATGCTTTATGTTATGTGCACTTATGCCATCATGTTATGATTCCTTATGATATGATTATGTTAGGTGCACTTATGCCATCATGTTATGGTTCCTTATGATATGCTTTATGTTATGTGCTGTCACGCCCCAAAGGAGTCTCTGCCAAACAAAAATCCGGCAACATCTCCCCTGTACCGGTGACAATCTGAAGCATCAATACAAGCAAAATACATCAGCCACATGCGGCTGGAATATTTATATACACAACCACGCAGTTATAATAACAGCCCACACGGCTGAAATGAAACAATCACAACCACGCAGTTATATATAAAACAGCCCACACGGCTGTACTAAAAACCAACACAGCAAAAAAATGAAAACGGAAAGCCCAATACCACACAATCAACACACTGCTAGCCGGCTAAGCTTTATACAACAACCACAACAACAAATACAACAACCCACCAAATACAACAAATACAAATAAAACATATACAAAGCCATAAACGACCTTCGGATGTGACGTAGGACCCGACAGACAGGATATTCCGAGCGACACTCCAACCATCTACCTGAAAACATAAAGATATACATGCGGTGGTGAGTATAGGTAACTCAGCGGGTAATAGAAAAGATAGTGCATGGTCTATACATAAACATAGAGATCAAAGGTATACAGTCTCAGTAGGAAAATAAAGAACATGATCCTACTATCATAATCAATGCATCTGAACATATCAGACCTACTAACCTGACATACATACCGTACAAACTACAACCGACATAATGATAGATACATACCCAATCTGGAATCAACACCTGGTACAATGGTTAGTAAACTCACCAGATCTGCAACAGACCTACTCGTGACACCTGTGCAATATAAATACGACTGCAAATACATGTAAAATAAATGACATGTATGCAGCATGACAACCATATGCAACAATCATATCGCAAACAAATGCAACATACCACAAACACATGCAACTAGTATCTACTAGGCATGTATGCAAATATATCTCCAACGATGCACCGCGCATCAAATGAAAATGTGCATGCATGCTCCATGGTCACCCCCGCCACCTCTCTAGACACCACGACCCCTGTATGGCCGAGAGGCTTGGGTCTGTGACAAACCGTACTAGCCTCCAGTACATGCACCGCTATAGGCGGCCGAAGCGGACGGTCAACTAAGTAGTTATATAACTACATAGCTAAGGGTCCCTAACCACTCATAACTCAAACCCTCTGACTACTGTACCCTCAAGACCCGCTACTCCAGAGTGGTCGAGGCTGACAGAACAACGAGCGGCTGAATGAGCGCGACAGGACATAGCTCCACTCCCAGCTACCACTCTCCATCAGTGGTAGAGTGGACAGCTATAAAAACTGACAACCCTCTCAAATACAAAGGAGACGATAGTCGTCAGTATGCAATGAATGATGAACATGATATATATATATAATCATGATACAGACACCGTCATCATCCATGCAAACTCTAACTCCATATAAGCACTCCACAACATGAATATAATCGTCATGATAAATCCACACATCCCACCGAACACATGTACACAACTACACACATATAATCAACCAAAAATCTCCAATAATCCCCCTAGACACATATGCACAGATCGTAAATACAATCAACATGTATCCTCCAATAATAAACACATTAGACACGTGTATAAACCACAAACATACAATCAACATAACTCCTCCAAAAGTACATAACCAAATACGTGTGTACATACAACATGCAAATGTACGGTCAACAAGATGACTCCTATAACACATACCCACCTATGTACAGTCAACATCATATACCCAATCAGCATGGTAATACCAACAACCCGACAATCCCTACCAGACATACTCTACACGTGTAATCACAACAGAGTAGCTATCAAAAGTGAAGACTGTATATGAATTACATAGATCATCACAAGGGTCAAGCATAAGTATCATGCAGGAAAAACAGTAACCGATCATGATATAAGATAAAGCAGCCTAAACCATCACATAATAGCCATGCACTAAGATCAAGAAAACTACGTAGAGGCCAAGGAAGAAATACCCGCCTTAAATCTGTCGATCGTGATCCGGAAATCCCACGTCGAGACACTCATCTCAAACCAAAGTCCTGCAATCATATAATGTATTTAGCTAGTTACATATGAAGTAAATAACTAAACAACTTCCCCCACCTAATTAGAATAATCCTAATCAAATATGATTAAGGATTAATCCTCCAACTAACCTTAATCATAATACAACCTAATTAAATTAGGTTATACATGTTACATCTCCAAAACTCCTCCAAATCAATAATCCAACATCGTATCAATATCTCCCAATTCGATAATCATCCAAACAACCTATCAACCAAATCATCAAACCACAATCAACCACAAACTCCAACATGATTCATCTTTAAATTCTCACCCATATGCATAGTTTCCAATCCAAAACAAACCTCAATCCATCCAACACATACCAATAACCATCATGTTTAACTCTACCTAATGATCCAAATCCAATACAATAATAAATCCATCCTTAATCCAACTCCTAAAACTAAACATAATCCACAACCATCAATTTCTACAATTCATCTCTACTAATCCAAACATCAACCCTACATAAATCTAAGCAGAACAAAACCCCACAACCCATAGAAAACCCAATTTAGTATCATACTAATAGAATACCCAAAGTACAACACTAGAAAGGCACTGACCTTGAAGTATGGCAGCAATTCCAAATTCACAGCCCCACAAGGACCTGCCAACCGCCACCAAGAATTTCCACATCAATTCTTTCCAAGATCAAACACAAAACCTGATTGCAAAGCAAATTTGGTTTGCTGAACCTTAGTAAACAGAGTCTTACTCACCTCAACCAAGCCTCCATCTCTTCATATGAAACCCTACTCAGCCGCAAGAATGCAGAGGGCAATGATCGGTCAAGGAAAACCATCGAATTGTTCCTATGTCTTCCCCTAATCCAAAACAAGAGAAACATCACATTGGAACCCTATAAACCAAAATCTTTAAATCCACAAGATTTTTCCCGTCGATGCTTACCTCAATCATCACCTACAGCCGGCGTCGCCCGATCTATCCCAACGTGTGATGGCACGAGTCGCCTCCCTCTGGGCAGATCCAAGAGGAAGAACAAAGGAATTCGATCGATCGGAGATGATGCGAGTCAAGCACCCCGCGTGCCCTAGCCTCTGGATCACTAGCGATCGCCCGTAGAAGACAGCCACCAGAACGCCTTCTCAGCCGGAGATGGCCGGTACCCTTCGACATCCAGCAGCTCTTCCTCAGGCGACTCGGCGAGGCTGTGATCGCGTTGGAGAACGCGCACCGACGGCGTCGGGCGTTCGCGCGAGAGAGGAAGGGGAATCGACAGGGAGAGGGAGAGGAAGAAAGGAGACTCGACCGACGTTGGGCTGAGATGTGTCAATGCGATCGGAATGCCCACTATGCGGTGGCTCAACGTCGCCGGGAGAGAAATCGCCGGGGAGGGCAGTGCGTGAGGGAGAAGAGGAGAAGGGCTCGGGGTTGAAGAGAAGGACTCGGAAATTAGGGATTATAAACTTAGGTTTAGGTAATTAAAACCTAAGTTAATTCCTCAATCAAATCCCACTTTAATTGGGTATTCCAAACAGGCTTTATCCGCGCCCGCCGTTTGATCCCCTCAAAACCCTCCATACGAGCTCCGGAAAATTCCCAGAAAATTTCTAAAAATTCTGAAAAAATCCAATAAGATTTTTCGTCCAATAATATTTATTATTTTATTTTGTGGTATCTTACATTCTCCCCCACTAATAAAAATTTGATCCCCAACTTTACTGGTCAACTCAGGGATCCTCATCCAAGGGTAACCACCAAGCAACATACTCAAATATCACTCCATCCAAATATAATAACCAAACAGCATCCTCATCCACTACTCCACCCTAGTATCATAAACATATCTCCAAACATGACAATCCACCTCTAAGTGAATAGCGACGACTCTATGAGCTATGAACTCACCCTACTCCCGCTACTCCCACTCTGCAATCTAGCCAACAGCAGGAAAAATCAACTCCTCTGAAATCCAAAATCCACTATCAATAAATCCTCCAACAGCGCTCAAACTATCCCTCAGTCTGAGGGTGAAAATCTATACTAAAGTAAAGCTCCTAACCCAAAATCTGCTGTAATCACAGTCAAAACCATGATGTGAAATCACTGATCTCCATCCAATACCACACTCAGAGCTATACCATGAGGTCCGGTAATCTCTTTACAATATAATCCTGCTACTCAATCCAAAAGAATTCATCCTACAAATCGATAGCTAGGGAGCAAAGTCATCACCCAATAATGATTACCCAAACCATTATATCCTCTCCATGTCCTGGGTAATCCCACAACAAAGTCCATCAAAACATGTTCCCAGCTCGATTCTAATATCCAAATCAACGGAGGCAATCCTACTAATCCCTGATGTTCAGCCTCCACTTGCCGACATATTAGACATCAAGCTACAAATCCGCGATGTCTTCCTTCATATCATCCCATCAATAAGAATATTCCAAGTCTCTATACATCGGGTGTCGCCCGAATGTATCGCAAATCTAGATCAATGTGTTTCCTGCAATAACTCCTCCCGGACAAGAAGTGACGCAAAAACACACATAATCTCCCATAGAACTCAAAGAATCTCATTCCCATTCTATGCTCATTCGGTATACTGACATGAGACTGCTCCGCCCATGCTACATCAGAACCGCACCTAACTCCAGGTATGATATATCTGTGTAGAGTACAAATCCGTCTACACCAGAAAGTAATACTAAGATGGTGCAGTTAACAACTTTTCGTTTCAACTCCTGAAACTTATCTCGTAAGCATCCGTCCAGAAGAGTTCTATTCCCTTCCTAGACAGTCCAGTCCACGACATAACAATGCTAGAGAAATCCTTAATTAATCTCCAGTAATATCCAGCCAGACCAAAGGAATGGTGAGCCTCCGGTATAGACTACGACCACTCCCAACTAATAATTACCTAACTCCTGTGAATCCACTATATCGTCTCCTAAACACGTGTCCTAAAAACTCGTAAAAGACAATCACAATACGTACTACTAACTTCACATATAGATGTTCCCGTCGAAACATCTCTAGAACTATGTGAAGGTAATGTACGTGATCCACCTCGGATCGGGAATAGATCACATCGCCAATGAAGACAATGAAAACTAATCCAAACGCCCTAGGAATACCAAATACATCAAGTCCATGAAAACATCTAGGCACGGTATGCCTAAATGGTAACACCAAGGACTCATAATATCTGTACAAGTACACTCACCCGTAAGATCTCCAACAGCAATCCTATGATCGGATCACCAACAACAAATCGTCAAATCCATAAATATCACAGACATATCACACTCCATGTCATTATCAACCTCAAACACCAAATAATTGGTCATCAAGTCATATATCCACTAATAGATCATCAAAAGACAACATATCACTACACATGATCTCACAATGTCCACCCATCACAAATCATCCTCAATATCAATCAATCACACTACATAGTCTCCTAAACAATGATAGAGAAAAACGAAAACATCCAACCCTCAACATCTACTACCAACAAACTAAATGTATCCAAAAAGTCTGTCAAATCTCATCATCTCATCTTTTCTAATAATCAAATATCTACAATAGAGGAATGTCAATCCAAAGTCAAAGGGTTACACAACCTTCTGACTAAGAGTCTACCCATCTAGAAAGTATCTCCACAACTCTCATAATCATCCTATAAATGTCCCTCGACAAATATCGATAAAAGGTCGAACCCTCTAATCTGAGATATAGACTATAAGATCTGGTAAAATGATCACATAGTTAAGGTCTTAAGCCACCTGATAAAGACAATATTAGCTAAGTCGTCTAATCATTGTCTTGTACCCCATCATACTGTGATTGCTCCACCCTGAGGTTTAACAACCTCCAGTATCGAGTAATGAACACAAAGATAGAGGAATGCTATAACCAAATAGCTGATCAAAATATCCATCAATCGACGCTCTACCCATCGAGATCATCTTATCCGAATGTACTCTCCAAGTTATACCCTTGTAACGGTTGTATCTCAAAGTGTTAAGCATGTAGCTTTACACTTTTCCACACCGTGCGATATCCTATCTGAATGTACCTTCTAAGCCCCCCAACCAGGTACAGACAATCCATAGTCAAAGTCCCCATAGAATAGGATACATCGATCCTCTATAGACTGACTAAGCCGATAATGGTATACGGCCAATTCAGTCCTTTCTACACCGGTACAAGTCAAAATATCTAACCAAGTATGATACATCCCAAAGATAGGAATCTCTAAAATAGAGTAAGTCAGTCCCCTACTGGTCGGACCAACAAAATAAATTGATCATCTCCTAACTGATCCAATAAGAGTAAATCAATCATCCACTGATGAAACTAACTAGGGTAAATCGATACACCACTACCCAAGTCAACAAGGGTAAATCGATCCTCTACTGACCGAACTAATAGGATCACAAAACCAACTAAGATAAGTCAAACCCCAACTGTCCAAGTCAACAAGGGTAATAAGTCAAACCATAACTACACAAGTCAACCAAGTAAATCAATCCTCAACAGGAGTAAACCGGTACTCTACTAACTGAGTCAACATGGGTATACAGCTATCATCCACTACACAACTAATGATAACCGAGACTGGTATACGACTCCAACTCTCAACCAACTAGTAGTAACAGACACCAAGACTACTAGTAGTATGATATGAGGAAATCCCCTGAGACTATAAATCCTTGATCTCCAGTAGGTCAACCGTGATCAGTGATTGACCCAACACATGAAATGTATGGTACAAACAAATAGGCAAGTACTAACAAGAGAACACTAACGCACATCATAACTATATGGGCAACAATACATACACCAACAAAAATGCATGATAACAATATGCAAACATACCTCCGATAGCCTGGAGATGTCCTGCTGCTGCCTGGTCCCAAAACCCGAAAAGTCACATCAAGAAAACTGAATCACGAAATTCAAAACACGAATAACAGGCATCGAACCTGCTATGATACCAAAAATTGGTATCAGATAAATCTCGAAAAATAGAAAACACATAGCAAGTACCGTATACCTGCTCTGATACCACTAAATTGTCACGCCCCAAAGGAGTCTCTGCCAGACAAAAATCCGGCAACATCTCCCCTGTACCGGTGACAATCTGAAGCATCAATACAAGCAAAATACATCAGCCACATGCGGCTGGAATATTTATATACACAACCACGCAGTTATAATAACAGCCCACACGGTTGGAATGAAACAATCACAACCACGCAGTTATATATAAAGCAGCCCACACGGCTGTACTAAAAACCAACACAGCGAAAAAATGAAAACGGAAAGCCCAATACCACACAATCAACACACTGCTAGCCGGCTAGGCTTTATACAACAACCACAACAACAAATACAACAACCCACCAAATACAACAAATACAAATAAAACATAAACAAAACCATAAACGACCTTCGGATGTGGCGTAGGACCCGGCAGACAGGATACTCCGAGCGACACTCCAACCATCTACCTGAAAACATAAAGATATACATGCGGTGGTGAGTATAGGTAACTCAGTGGGTAATAGAAAAGATAGTGCATGGTCTATACATAAACATAGAGATCAAAGGTATACAGTCTCAGTAGGAAAATAAAGAACATGATCCTACTATCATAATCAATGCATCTGAACATATCAGACCTACTAACCTGACATACATACCGTACAAACTACAACCGACATAATGATAGATACATACCCAATCTGGAATCAACACCTGGTACAATGGTTAGTAAACTCACCAGATCTGCAACAAACCTACTCGTGACACCTGTGCAATATAAATACGACTGCAAATACATGTAAAATAAATGACATGTATGCAGCATGACAACCATATGCAACAATCATATCGCAAACAAATGCAACATACCACAAACACATGCAACTAGTATCTACTAGGCATGTATGCAAATATATCTCCAACGATGCAGCGCGCATCAAATGAAAATGTGCATGCATGCTCCATGGTCACCCCTGCCACCTCTCTAGACACCACGACCCCTGTATGGCCGAGAGGCTTGGGTCCGTGACAAACCGTACTAGCCTCCAGTACATGCACCGCTATAGGCAGCCGAAGCGGACGGTCAGCTAAGTAGTTATATAACTACATAGCTAAGGGTCCCTGACCACTCATAACTCAAACCCTCTGACTACTGTACCCTCAAGACCCACTACTCCAGAGTGGTCGAGGCTGACAGAACAACGAGCGGCTGAATGAGCGCGACAGGACATAGCTCCACTCCCAGCTACCACTCTCCATCAGTGGTAGAGTGGACAGCTATAAAAACTGACAACCCTCTCAACTACAAAGGAGACGATAGTCGTCAGTATGCAATGAATGATGAACATGATATATATATATATAATCATGATACAGACACCGTCATCATCCATGCAAACTCTAACTCCATATAAGCACTCCACAACATGAATATAATCGTCATGATAAATCCACACATCCCACCGAACACATGTACACAACTACACACATATAATCAACCAAAAATCTCCAATAATCCCCCTAGACACATATGCACAGATCGTAAATACAATCAACATGTATCCTCCAATAATAAACACATTAGACACGTGTATAAACCACAAACATACAATCAACATAACTCCTCCAAAAGTACATAACCAAACACGTGTGTACATACAACATGCAAATGTACGGTCAACAAGATGACTCCTATAACACATACCCACCTATGTACAGTCAACATCATATACCCAATCAGCATGGTAATACCAACAACCCGACAATCCCTACCAGACATACTCTACGCGTGTAATCACAACAGAATAGCTATCAAAAGTGAAGACTGTATATGAATTACATAGATCATCACAAGGGTCAAGCATAAGTATCATGCAGGAAAAACAGTAACCGATCATGATATAAGATAAAGCAGCCTAAACCTCTAACGACCCAATTTTCCCTATTTCGAGTTCTAAAAGTCCTTATAAAAATCTAGAAATGCTTTAGAAATATTCTAGAGATTTTTAGAAATTTTTAGAGTATTTTTACGCAATTTTTGGAGGTCGTTTGGTATTTTTACTAAACGAAAGAAGTTTCGGCAAAAATATTGTTTAAGCCGAGATTCGAAGCATGGACCTCGAGTTAAGCAGAGGTTCGTTTAACCAACAGACCAGCCGCGGGTTTGTTAATAAAACCCGAACCAAATAGCATATAAGTTATAGTTGATAACAGAAATAGTTAGGTATTATAAAGGGAGATAAAGAGGGAATTTAGGGGATTATTTACCGAGACCTAATCTTCTCTCTCGCTCGCGAACGGCGTGCGGCGGCTACTCTCGGGCGGAAACGAAGAAGGGGGTTAGGGCAGCTTCTCCAGCGGTCGGCCAAGGGAGATCTCCGAGAGGTCTTCACAAATTCGTGACCGGTTCGTCGAGAGGAGCACGCGGATGCAAGGAATCGCCGGATTTGGAGCTCAACCGAACCCTAGAAGAAAATTTTCCGGCTGTGAGTCCAAGAAACCAAGGTGAGTTGCTACTCACCTGCAGTAGGAGTAGTTCCACGATTTTGTCTTTCTTCTTTGCTTTGCTTTCGGATTCTTGTTTCCTTCTTTGTTTCCGGAGCACGCATGAAACCCTAGAAGGTTAGTTTCAGCAAGTTTTGGTTTTAGACAACCCCCAGAGATTCGGCTTAGATCTTTCTTTTGCTAATCATGGGGCAAGATCAGCCCTAACATTAAGTACTTTAGGTTCTTTAGCTTTAGTTTGAGTCCCTTGCTAATTACCATAACTTGTCAACTTTCACCTTTGTTTTGTAGTTCATTACAGTAGGTCTTTAGTTGATGATTAATTGCCATGATTTGTCAGAGTTCACCTTTGATTCGTAGTTCATATCAGTAGGAATTAGTTGATGTTAATTGCCATGTATTGATTCTTATTTCTATTTCTTAGCTATTGAATATGCATGAGCAGACTTAATTCCTAGATTTATTTGCTATTAATTGGGCACGCACAGTTCTCATTGCTATTAGTTAAGCACCAGTAGCTTTTATTTGCAGATTTTATTTGCTGTTCCTTAGGTCTTGTTTTGCTGGAAACAATTCGTAATGTTAGGTTCCATTAAGTGCAGATTTTATTTGCTGCAGAATTTATTTTTCTTCCATACTATCCAATGAGTATGAGCAGTTTTATTTATGAGCATGCACAATTTGGAACGCTAGTATGTTTGGATAGATCTTTTGTGCATATTCATGGGCAAGAACAGCCACCAATTCATAGTGGTTTAGATCCTTTTGTGTTGATTTAGTAAGCATGATATTCTGTTAATTCCATGCAGCAATGATTCCTTTATTTTCTAAGATTCCTTTGTTATTAGAATAACATGAGCAGATTTTCTAGATTCTATTGCATGCCTAGTAGTTGAATTTGTTTTACTTTCACAGCATGCTTAAGTTGTTCTAGTTCCCTATTTGCTATTGGAATAACATGAGTAGTTCCATTTTTATAGCATGCAGATTTTTATAAGTAAAGTATGCAGATTTTTAATAAGCAGATTTTCATAAGTATTGCATGCAGATTTTAGATAAGCTTAGTATGCAGATTTTGATAAACTTAATATGCAGATTTTTGTTAAGCTTTACATGCAGATTTATGTTAAGCTTTGTATACATATTTTCAGTACGTAGAGTGTGTTCTAGTGCACCCCAAGTGCTTGATAAAATGCTTAGCTCAATATAATGCTACAGTAGGCATTTTAATAGCTCAGTAAATGCAGTAGAAGCATTTAAAATAACTTAGTTAGTCTTGCTTCAGCTTATATGGGACTACGGTCCAATGGGTGGGCTCCCACAGTCGCCTCTAGGTTCAGATAACCTAGTTCTAGGTTCAGATAACCTAGTTAAAGCAAGGTAAGAAAATTAGCTATGAAATTAGTATTTTATTTTCAGCAGTGGCACTGTACTGGATTAGATATCCATTGGGTTGGGCTCCCACAGTCGTCCCTAGGTTTAGATAACCTAGTAAACCCTACTAGACTCGGAACTTGCACTCCCGGGTTTAGTTAGGGATGCGCGCACAGCAAGTACAGTTGTCGGGCCCATCAGCAGCATGATTATTATTTTAATCTATTATGTAAATAGTTTTTCAAAACTTCACAAATTAGTTATGTGAATACAAGTTAGACTCAGTTTAGCATTAATTAGTTTAGCTTAGGTAGCAATTCAGTTTCTTATTGATACACATGATAGTTCTATGAGTAGCTATACATGTTAGCTTTTCAGTCAGTTGATTTCTTTGCTATTTATGAGCATGATTAGCTATACATGTTTAGTATTTCAGTTAGCATGATTCCTTTGCTATTTATGAGCATGATTAGTTGTACATGTTTAGTATTTCAGTTAGTATGATTCCTTTATTGATTTATGAGCATGATTAGTTGTACATGTTTAGTATTTCAGTTAGTATGATTCCTTTATTGATTTATGAGCATGATTAGCTATACATGTTTAGTATTTCAGTTAGTATGATTCCTTTATTGGTTTATGAGCATGATTAGCTATACATGTTTAGTATTTCAGTTAGTATGATTCCTTTGCTATTTATGAGCATGATTAGCTATACATGTTTAGTATTTCAGTTAGCATGATTTCTTTGCTATTTATGAGCATGAGTAGCTTTATATGTTAGCATTCAGTTTTAGCATGTTTTATTTATATACATGCATATCGAGTTTTGTGAGTAGGATAGCGCTCACTAAGCTTTTAGCTTATAGATACTATTTTCCTCCTACTGCAGATAAAGGAAAAGCTAAAGTATAAGGAAGAAGGCGACAAGGAGATGCTGTGACGGTGTGTGATGTGTGGACTATGGAGATCCTTTGGACTTAGCTAAAGAACTCACTTAGTTTAAGAATTTGTTTAGTTTAATTTCTTATTTAGTTGATAAGAAAATTTTGTCGTAAGAAGTTATGTTTCCACTTTTCATTACCTGCATGTTTTGATTTATTAAACTGCGTGGTTGTGAAAATATATGTTCCAGCCGCCTGTGGCTGAGTATACTCTGTATGTACTTACGGATATGGTCACCGGTACAGGGGAGACTCTGCCGAAATTTTTCAGTAGGGTTTCCATGTGATTTTTTTATCATACCGGTTAAGTAGAGTTAGTAGTCAAGTAACGGTCATCCTTAGAGTGTAGTAGTAGTAAGAAGGGTGGGTCGTTACAAAACCATCACATAATAGCCATGCACTAAGATCAAGAAAACTACGTAGAGGCCAAGGAAGAAATACCAGCCTTAAATCTGTCGATCGTGATCCGGAAATCCCACGTCGAGACACTCATCTCAAACCAAAGTCCTGCAATCATATAATGTATTTAGCTAGTTACATATGAAGTAAATAACTAAACAACTTCCCCCACCTAATTAGAATAATCCTAATCAAATATGATTAAGGATTAATCCTCCAACTAACCTTAATCATAATACAACCTAATTAAATTAGGTTATACATGTTACATCTCCAAAACTCCTCCAAATCAATAATCCAATTTTATCCAACATCGTATCAATATCTCCCAATTCGATAATCATCCAAACAACCTATCAACCAAATCATCAAACCACAATCAACCACAAACTCCAACATGATTCATCTTTAAATTCTCACCCATATGCATAGTTTCCAATCCAAAACAAACCTCAATCCATCCAACACATACCAATAACCATCATGTTTAACTCTACCTAATGATCCAAATCCAATACAATAATAAATCCATCCTTAATCCAACTCCTAAAACTAAACATAATCCACAACCATCAATTTCTACAATTCATCTCTACTAATCCAAACATCAACCCTACATAAATCTAAGCAGAACAAAACCCCACAACCCATAGAAAACCCAATTTAGTATCATACTAATAGAATACCCAAAGTACAACACTAGAAAGGCACTAACCTTGAAGTATGGCAGCAATTCCAAATTCACAGCCCCACAAGGACCTGCCAACCGCCACCAAGAATTTCCACATCAATTCTTTCCAAGATCAAACACAAAACCTGATTGCAAAGCAAATTTGGTTTGCTGAACCTTAGTAAACAGAGTCTTACTCACCTCAACCAAGCCTCCATCTCTTCATATGAAACCCTACTCAGCCGCAAGAATGCAGAGGGCAATGATCGGTCAAGGAAAACCATCGAGTTGTTCCTATGTCTTCCCCTAATCCAAAACAAGAGAAACATCACATTGGAACCCTATAAACCAAAATCTTTAAATCCACAAGATTTTTCCCGTCGATGCTTACCTCAATCATCACCTACAGCCGGCGTCGCCCGATCTATCCCAACGTGTGATGGCACGAGTCGCCTCCCTCTGGGCAGATTCAAGAGGAAGAACAAAGGAATTCGATCGATCGGAGATGATGCGAGTCAAGCACCCCGCGTGCCCTAGCCTCTGGATCACTAGCGATCGCCCGTAGAAGACAGCCACCAGAACGCCTTTTCAGCCGGAGATGGCCGGTACCCTTCGACATCCAGCAGCTCTTCCTCAGGCGACTCGGCGAGGCTGTGATCGCGGTGGAGAACGTGAACCGACGGCGTCGGGCGTTCGCGCGAGAGAGGAAGGGGAATCGACAGGGAGAGGGAGAGGAAGAGGAAGAAAGGAGACTCGACCGACGTTAGGCTGAGATGTGTCAATGCGATCGGAATGCCCACTATGCGGTGGCTCAACGTCGCCGGGAGAGAAATCGCCGGGGAGGGCAGTGCGTGAGGGAGAAGAGGAGAAGGGCTCGGGGTTGAAGAGAAGGACTCGGAAATTAGGGATTATAAACTTAGGTTTAGGTAATTAAAACCTAAGTTAATTCCTCAATCAAATCCCACTTTAATTGGGTATTCCAAACAGACTTTATCCGCGCTCGCCGTTTGATCCCCTCAAAACCCTCCGTACGAGCTCCGGAAAATTTCCAGAAAATTTCTAAAAATTCTGGAAAAATCCAATAAGATTTTTCGTCCAATAATATTTATTATTTTATTTTGTGGTATCTTACATGTGCACTTATGTCATCATGTTATGATTCCTTATGATATGCTTATGTTATGTGCACTTATGTCATCATGTTATGATTCCTTATGATATGCTTATGTTATGTGCACTAATGCCATCATGATATGTTTATGAAAGGCTTATGTAAGATGAAAAGCCTAAGAGATGCTTCCCTTAAGTTGGGATCAAGAGCACTCTTCATGATATAACAAAGAGATGCTTCCCTTATGTTGGGATTAAGAGCTCTCTTCATGATATGACAAAAATATGATATGCTATGATATGATAAGAAACATGACACGCTATTTTACTTTTGTATGGCTTGTACCAAGGGTGGGCTCCATAAGCGCCCCTAGGTCGATGGTCTATGAAATGGGCCTAGTAAAAGGGATGGGCTCCTAAGTTTCCCCTAGGTCGATGATCTATGAAACGGGCCTAGTTCCTAGTAGGTTCAAGATTTGCTACCTTGAATCTATTTAGGATGCGCACATTTATGTATGTATGTGGTACAAGCCGAGCCCTCATGTTGAGATTATGTTTAAGTATGTATATGATATATGTTTTCAAAAGGACATCTTGCATATACTCATTTGATGATACATGTTTTCAAAAGAACATCTTGCATCTACAAGTTCATGTTATATGGTTTCCTTTATGCTTACTTAAGATGCTCTTGGAAATATGTCTATGATGCTTATATGATCATGTTACTGCTTTAAGTTTATGCTCTCACATGCTATAATATGATCTTATGCTCTCACATGATATGATATGACTTTATATTTATGCTCTCACATGATATGATATGACTTTATGTTTATGCTCTCACATGTCATGATATGACTTTATGCTTATGCTCTCACATGTTATGTTATGATTTACCAAATGAACATATTACTACTTTATGTTCATGCATGATTCATGGTTTTTGTGAGTAGGAAAGGGACTTACTAAGCCTATGGGCTTATAGTTTTATGTTTCCTTGTACTGTAAAAAAATGAAAGGAATGGCTAAACTAAGAGGAGCGGCAAGAAGGGCAAGAGTGTGTGTGGCAGTGGCACGGTGGAAGAAAACTGCTTTATGCTTTTATGTTCTAAGTTTGCATATGAACCATGTGTTGTCTTTATGCTTTGATAATACTTGAATTAGTATGGATAGTTATGCACTTATGTTCTCCATGTTTCATGCTAGTATGCTTATGATATCATGAATCATGTTTCAAGTAGTTGATATTAATTAAGTTGTATGCATGAATACTAGTATGTCTACATGTTCAATATGATAAGCATGATGATTAGTGTAGATAAAAAAACAAATAAATAACTATTTCCGCTGCCATGATTTTATATGTATGCATGCACGTATGACTGTAAGTAACCCCATCCCTCCTAAGCAGTGGGAGGGCGGGCATTACAGTTTGGTATCAGAGCCAAGTTCTGCCTTTCCACTACACACACACATCAAGCCTACATCCTGCCGCTCCAAGTAAGAATTTCTATGCCTACTCTATTTTTTTTTATGTTTGATAAGGAATGCTTTAATTTAAGTATGCATGTCTACTCCATTTTTAATTATGATAAGTTACAGTTTTAGTTTAAGTATGCATGATGGTAGATTAGGAATAATAATAACTTATGCTAGCCTTGTTGTCATTCATGAAGATAAGCATGACTAGAAGACGCAATACTAGAGCCGATGAGACAGTACCTCCATATGATCTGATGCATGTAGTCACTGAACTTCAGCGTCAGGTCACAGAACAGCAACAAATAATAAATACTCTGATGAATCAGCAAGGGAACCCTGCTACCCCACCAGGGAATCAGAATGTGATGCCAGTCATACCTGCAGCTACACCAGTGCCACCGGCACCTGTACCACCGGTAGGCCCAGCCCCAGTGGTTCGCCAGGAGGCGTATCTGATTCAGTGGCAAAGGCTGAAGCCGAAAGCTTTCTCCGATAACTGTGAGTCATGGGACGCCCAAGCCTGGTTCAAGACTGTGGAGAGCATAGTGGAGCTATTGGACTGGCCTGAACACGAGAAAGTCAAGTGTGCATCGTTCTGCCTTACGAGCGATGCCAGAATGTAGTGGGACCGAGTTAAAGCAAAGAGAAAAGTAAACCAAATAAGATAGACGGACTTCGAGACTGAATTCTTCGAGGAATTCTTCCACATGCGTGTGACAAACAAGCACTACGACGAGTTCACCGAGTTTCGATAAGGTGACCTCTCAGTTTATGAAGCTGTAAAGAGATTCAACCATCTAGCGCGCCTATGCCCAGAGTTGGTCAGCACAGAAAGAGAAAGGGTCAGACTTATGCTGAAGATGCTCAGACCCGAGATAGCTCTGAATGTGGCTGGCGGAGTTAATAGACCGCAGACTGTCGAAGAGCTAATCAGCTGTGCCCTGATCACCGAACACTACTTGAAGGCGCTAAACGAGGGCAAAGGTCAAGCCCAGCCGGGAGGACAGAAATCTCAAAACACCAAAGCCAACTGGAAAGGAAACCACAGTGGTAAGAGAAAGCAATGGAACGACTCTATGGGTGGTCCAGCAAGCAAGCAACCTACGTTCCCTCAGTATACCACATGTGGGAAGAAGCATCCGGGAAAATGTCGTATGGGCACAAATAAGTGCTATAACTGTGGATTGGAAGGACATATGGCCAGAAACTGTCCTACCCAGAGTCAGACACCTCCTCAGCAGTATGCCCAGAACAGAGGTGCTCCCCCACAGCTACACCTGATGCAAGCTGCAATAGAAGGTCCTCGGATAAGCCAAGGGAGATTGGAGGCCCCGCCAGTTACGACGAATGCCAGAATTTTCTCCCTCACCAAGGAAGATGTGGCGAACTTCTACCATTGTCACAGGTTAGATATTTATTTTCAATCAGTATGCTACTGTATTATTTGATACTGGGACAACGCACTCGTTCGTCTCTACCCTGTTCACAAGAAAGATAGACATGCCACCCAAGCCTTAGATTGCAAGTTCTTAACGACCCTACCATAGGGAGAAGTAATGCCATCTACTCATATGTTGCGAGCCGCGCCCATCAGAATCGCAGACAGAGAACTCTACTGTGATCTGATAGTGCTTGACATGCAGGATTATGATATTATATTGGGCATGGATTTCCTGAGCAAGTACGGTGCTTCGATAGAGTGCCGTAAGAGATAAGTGGTCTTCCGGCCAGAAGCAGAACCGATGTTTGAATTTATCGGAGAGACAAGGAAAGAAATTAAGAAATTCTTATCAGCCTTAAAGGCACGGAAGATGTTGGACAACGAATGCACTGAGTTTCTAGCACATGTGGTTGATACAAGTCAAGCAGAGGAACTGAAGCTAGAAGATGTCAGAGTTGTATGCAATTACCCAGAGGTATTTCACGACGAACTACCAGGGTTAGCCCTAGATAGAGAAATCGAATTTGAGATCGAATTGATTTCGGATACTAAACCGATCTCTAAAGCACCTTACCGTATGTCACCGGCTGAATTGAAGGAACTTCAGGAACAGCTACAAGAGTTACTCGACAAGGGACTTATCCGCCCTAGTCACTCCCCATGGGGAGCTCCAGTACTGTTTGTGAAGAAGAAAGATAGGTCTATGCGAATGTGCATAGACTACCGAGCGCTAAATAAAGTGACGATCAAGAACCGGTATCCTCTACCACGGATTAACGATCTGTTTGACCAGTTAAAGGGTGCCACCGTCTTCTCTAAGATTGACCTGAGGTCTGGCTATCATCAAGTAAAAGTGAAACGGGATGATATACCAAAGACGGCTTTCTGAACAAGATATGGACATTATGAGTTTGTAGTTATGCCCTTCGGAGTGACGAATACTCCTGCCTTGTTTATGGACCTGATCAATCGGGTATTCTCAGCATTTCTCGACAAATTTGTGATCATCTTCATCGATGATATCCTCATCTATTCAAGAACCCAAGCGGAGCATGCCGAACACCTGAACATAGTTTTGTGAATTCTTCAGGAGAAGCAGCTGTATGCGAAATTTTCCAAATGCGAGTTCTGGCTCGATCGAGTATCATTTTTGGGTCATGTTATCTCTAAAGACTGAGTGATGGTAGACCCAATCAAAATTGAAGTCGTGAGTAACTGGAACAGGCCAAAGAATGCTAGTGAGATCAGAAGCTTTCTCGGGCTAGCAGGCTATTACCGGAAGTTCGTAGAGGGTTTCTCCAGAATTGCAGCCCCTATGATAGCTCTCACCCGGAAGAATAAGAAATACGAATGGACAGATGATTGCGAGAAGAGTTTCACAGAATTGAAAAGGAGACTGACCAGTGCTCCAATTCTCACTCTTCCGGAAGGTAACGAAGGGTTCGATATGTACAGTGACACTTCCAGATTAGGACTCAGAGCTGTACTCATGCAGAACAACAAGGTCATTTCCTATGCCTCTAGGCAACTCAAAGAACATGAAAGAAATTACCCCACTCATGATTTAGAGCTAGCAGTCGTGGTCTTTGCTCTCAAGATATGGAGGCATTATCTTTATGGAGCACAGTGTAAGATTTATACAGATCACCAGAGTCTAAAATATTTCTTCACACAGAAGGACCTAAACATGAGACAACGTAGATGTAACGCCCCGCCCCTCCTGCTAAGGCCACAGGGGTTACTTTACCATACTTACTTACTTATTACAGCGGAAGTCTTATTCGTAACATTTTAAAACCTTTTCATGACTTTAAAATGCACCATGACTAATCATCTAATCACATAAACCACATAGCATACTTAATATTGTTTTCGAGTCATGATACTCAACACAAAGTAAAATGTCATGAAGTTATAAAGTAAATGACATAAAACTAGGCATAATTCTTATTTAGTGGAAGCAGGTATTTTCTTTATCCTTAGCCAGATCACTGCCACACATGTCCTTCTAGCCCCTCTTGCTGCTCCCCTAGTTCATCCATCCCTTGCCCTTATTTGTAGTACAAGAAAGTAAGCTGTGAGCACTCATGGCTCAGTAAGTTCCTTTCCTACTCACAAAAATCGTATAGCATATTAAAACACAAGTCATATCACATGTAGATAATTTCTTCATATCATGTAGCATATCATGGCATAATCACAACATAATCATCATACATGTCATAAGCATCATCATAAACATCATGGCATAAACATAAGGTATCATGGCATAGCATAACATAAACATCATACATGTCATAAGCATCATCATAACCATCATGGCATAAACATAAGGTATCATGGCATAGCATAACATGATCATCAAATGCACCTTGACATATCATAACGTTATCATAAATATCATGGCATAATCATAAGGTATATGCAAGGTGTATTCTTAAACATGCATCATAAAAACATATGCAACATGTCTTTTGAAAACTATTAACATACATACTTAAACATAATCTCAACATAAGAGGGGATCCGGGCTTGTACCACGTACATAAATGCGCGTGTCCTAGTAGGTCCAAGGTAGCAAGTCTTGAACCCTACAAGGCATACATATACTAGACTCGTTTCTTAGTCCATCGACCAAGGGGCACGTAGGAGCTCATCCCTAACGAGGCCCATTTCTTAGTCCATCGACCCCGGGGCACTTATGGAGCCCACCCTTGGTACAAGCCTTAAAAGTAAAATAGCATGTCATATCTACATAGTCCATATCACTCATGTCATATTCATGTCATGAAGAGTGCTCTTAATCCCACTTATAGGGAAGCAACTCTTTAGGCATAGCTTAAAGCATGTATATTTGAGCACACAACATATCATGAACTTGAGCACACAGCATATCATGATCACATGCATAATTAAGCACACAACCTATCATGAATTTGAGCACACAGCATATCATGAATTTGAGCACATATCATATCATGAGTTTAGGCACATAGCATATCATGAATTTGAGCACATAGCATATCATGAGTTTAAGCACATAGCATATCATGAATTTGAGCACACAACATATCATGAAGTTAAGCACATAGCATATCATGAAATTGAGCACACAGCATATCATGAACTTAAGCACATAGCATATCATGAAATTAAGCACACAGTATATCATGAAATTAAGCTCATAGCATATCATGAATAGGACCTAACATAAACAAATAAACATCACAGCATGTCATACTCTTATCATATCATAAAGCATTGCATGTGAAGTTCATGGAAAGAACATAATTAGGTCTCTAACCTTAGTAACAAGTGGTGGCCGAAACATGTAGAGATGGTTTAGGTTAGCAAGCAACAAAAGAGCATGTGAACCCTAAACATTTAACATTTCTTAGAACATAAGGAACATCTTAAGCATGTTTGGTATAGGTTCCAAGCTTTCTAGGTTCTTTTTCATATCATGGCCGAAACCCATTAAGCCTCATTTTGGGTTATAAGCAACATACAAGCATGAAAAACCCTAACAATGGTCACATCATATTTCATAAGAACAACTTGAGCATGTTTGATTTTGGTTCCAAGTTCTCTAAGCCTTTAACCCTAACATGGCCGAAACCCTAGCAACATGTTTCTAGGTTACAAGTAACATGAAAATGTTGAACTTCATACCAATATCTCAGTACATATCATGAGAAGCACCTGTAACGCCCGCCCTCCCTGCTAACCCTAAGGGACGGGGCTACGATACTCTACGTATAAATTTTTCTTTTTAAAACAGCGGAAGACTTAAAATAATTTTCATAGTTTTAAGAAAACTTTTCTTTTAAATTTCTTTTGAACTATACTATCACATGGCATCAAAATCATAACATCAAATCCAGTGGAACCATAATGTCAAGCCACACATGTTTAGGTATCACAAGTCATAAAATACCAATGCATAGTTCTTTAAAGAAACTTTAAGCAGGTTCTTATTTATTCGGCTGCCTAGCCACTGCCACACACATTTTCGTTGCCCCTCCTGCTGCTCCTCTAACTCATCCAGCTTTTTCCTTTATCTGTGGTACAAGGAAAGTAAGCTATGAGCACTCATGGCTCAGTAAGTTCCTTTCCTACTCACTAAAATCAACAATCAGCACATAATCAAGAATGCATCAACAAGTCATAATCTCAACTAATCATGGCATAACATAGCATTCTATTCAAGCATATCATGCATCATAATATAATCACAACTAGTCATAGCATATCAAGCATCACCATGGCCGAAACATATACATAGTGCATTGCATAAAACATAGCTAGACATGGCATAACAAACAAGTATTATGGTATATCAAAGCATGGCCGAAACATGTATATCAAAGCATCATACTATGGCCGAAACATGTACATCAAGGCATCATCATATCTATGGCCGAAATCTATATATCAGGCATCAACAAATCCATGGCCGAAACATGTCTATAAGGTATAGCATGAACATAACATAATCATACCTTATCATGGCATATCATAATCAAGAGCATAACATGAAACATAGCATAATCATAAGGTGTATGCAATATGATTTTGGAAAACATGTATCCGAAAAACATGTGTATGTCTCATGATCTTTAAAACCCTTTTCTTTTACATATATATACTTGAAAATAATCTCAACATAAGGGGGATCCCGGCTATGTACCACTTACATATTGCGCGCAACCTTGTAGGTCCAAGGTAGCAAGTCTTGAACCCTACGAGGCAAACATACTAGGCCCTTAGTCCTAGGGGCACTTAGGAGTCCATCCCTAACGAGGTCCTTAGTCCCCGGGGCGCTTATGGAGCCCACCCTTGGTACAAGCCACTCACATATAAAGTAAAATACATGTCATACATATCATGTATCATAAAAGCATGCATCACTTAGGCACACATCATATCATAAAAGTATGCATCACTTAGGCATACATCATGTCATAAAAGTATGCATCACTTAGGCATACATCATATCATAAAGGTATGCATCACTTATGCATCACTTGGGCATACATCATATCATAAAGGTATGCATCACTTAGGCATACATCATGTCATAAAGGTATGCATCACTTAGGCATACATCATATCATAAAGGTATGCATCACTTAGGCATACATCATGTCATAACAATATGCATCACTTAGGCATAGATCATAAAAACATGCATATCTTAAGCATAAAGCATATCATCAAGCATGCATGATTTAACCACATAGCATATCATGGAAGCATGCATATTTTAAGCACTAAACATGGCATCAAAGCATGCATAATTTAACCACATATCATAACATAAGCATGCATATTTTAAGCACAAAGCATATCATATCATAAAAGCATGCATATCATATCATAAGTCATAAATCACAAGCATACATATTAAGCATAAGGGTGTATCTTGTGATTATCCTATCATAGGAAACATGGTATCATATTTATCTTGGTTTTAAGCTTCCTAAACCCTTGTGGCCGAAACCCTTTAGAGCTCAATTTAGGTTAAACACAACATCCAAGCATGTGGCACCTAAATTATCATCATAATATTTTCATAGGAAGTATTATAAACATGATTAACTTAGTTTCTAAGTTCCTCAAGTCCCTAATTTCATATGGCCGAAACCTTAAAGTGTGAAACAAGGTTCCATATGACATAAAAGCATGGACAACTTTAAATCATATTCATAACATTTTTACCAAGGAACAAGGTAAACACATTTGACACATTTGAATTAGTTCCTAAGTTCTTCAAGCCCTTAACATATGTCATGGCCGAAATTTAACAAGTTCTCATTAGGGCTACAAACAAGCATACAAGCATGTGAACTTGGACTAACATTATGTATAAATTCATACAAGCAATCATACAATAGTTATGGCCGAAACATACCCTAGCATCATTTTAGGTCATAAAACAACATATAGCAATTGAACCTTGGCTTCTTACTTATCATATTTCATGTAGAGTGACATGAGCATATTTAATTTAAGTCCTAGGGTTTCTAGGGCATCTATTCCTTCATGACCGAAACATTCAAGGGTTCATTTAGGTCATGGAAAAATTATACAAGCATGTGAAATAATCAACACATTATCCTATTTTCATAAGAAGTACTTTTAACACATTTGGTTTCATTTCTAAGGACTCTAGGTCTTTTAAACCCTACTTGGCCGAAACTCACAGAATATAAACTTACTTCAAATAGCCTAAAATCATGAGAATTTATACAAGTTTCATAGCATGTATAAGGACAAGCATAATGAGTATACATATGAATTGTGTCTTAGGCTTTCTAGGTTTCTTTTTCTCTTTTTCTTTTATTTTTTTCTCATGGCTGAAACCTACCATTCCTTATCTAGGTTTTTAAGTGGCCTAAAGCATGAAAAACCTAAGTAAGTTTCATGGCAAAAGTTACTAAGAAACATATATACAAATTGGTTCATGAATAAGCTAGGACCCCTTGTGGTCATACATGTTATATGTCATGCAACTAATTTTTCTACACCCTAATTAAGTATGAGGGCATTAAACAACTTTCATATCTAAATAGCACAGAGGTCTTGAGCATATTAAAATTTTGTTTAAGCTTTTCTAAGCTATCCATCTCATCATGGCCGAAAAACCCTAAGAAGGAGTTCATGAAATTCTAGCAATATTCAAGCATACAAATCCTTTAAGATCTTTGTATTCTATCACATGAGCATGGTTATTTAAATTTCAAGGTCTTCCTAACCCTAAACCCTTTCTTGACCGAATCATATGAGTGGGTTTTCTCTTAGTTTCAAATATCTTCTAAGGAAGAAAAACTAATACATGATCCTTAATATTTCATAGGGAGAACCTTATACTAGTTGGGTAAAACAATAAATTTTCCTAGCCTCTCAAGAATATTTTTGGCCGAAATTCTAGGGTTCAGTACTCCTCTGATCAAGCATCATATAGGTATAAAAGCATGAAGAAGAACCCCTTTACATAGCATAGAAAAATCTATCATGTAGTGAAGACTAGTTTAAACACCATTAGATTTTGAAAGCTCTTCTTGGCCGAATTTTCTCAAACTTGTTTCTAGGTTTTAAAATCTTCATAAAATCTGAAAAGCACATAAAATCCTTGTACCACAGGTGAGGGGAAGCTTACATCCTTTTCGCTTGTGGATCTAAGGTATGGTGAAGAAGAAGTAGCCTCTTCTTCTAGTTCCTTTCCCTTGATTACCTTGCTAAGTCCTCCTTGTATCTTAGGTTTTCTTAGGAGAAAACCTTGGCTTGGGGCTGAAAATGGAGGAGAGGGGGAACTGAGGTTTCGGTGAGGGAGAGGAGAGAATGAGAAAAATGAGAGAAAATAGAATTTTCCCTTTACATATTCTCTTTTATGTTAAGGGGGAAGAGGTAGCAAACTTAGTTTTTGCTTTCCTTCTCCCTTAGCCTTTTTTTTCTATTTTATTTTTATTTTTATTTATTTATTTATCCACATCATTCATGGTGAAATAAGGGGGAATGAATCCCCTTAATTCCTCTTTAAACATTTCGGCAAAATCAAAGAGGAAGAGGGAGAGAAAGGGAGGAAGGCAAGTTGCCTTTCTCTTGCTCTTTTCTTGTTTCCTTTTGGCTAGCTTTTACTCTCATCTTTATCATAAGTTTCCCTCCTTTGCTATCAACATATTATTCCTATCCCAACTGGTCATTACCCATTAAATCTATGAAATATAATATAAGAGGTTCAAGATTCAATCCTTGACCTCTCCCTATTTTTATTTCTTTTTATTTCCTTTTTGGTTCAACTCACTTCCTATTATTTTTCTAAGGAAAAATCCTACATTCATATATTTATCTTACAAGCTTAGTGGGTATTACAGCACCATAAGTACTCTTAGTCTAAGTTTCAAGCTTCTCAAGCCCTTTAACCTAATGTGGCCGAACCTTGTTAAGCATGGGGATTAGGTTTCTAGTGGCATAAGAGCATGAAGACCATAAGAACTTTCTTAGTATTCATTACAAGGAATAACATGGACCACTTAGTTTAGAATTTAAGCATCCTAGGTCTTAAAAGCAAGTGTGACCGAGAGTTATAGAGCAAGAATTCAAGTTTCTATGCAACAAGCAACATAAGAACATCAATTTATTTCATATCTTTTCATGAAGAAGGTCATGAGTATCTAAGACTTGATTTAAACTTTCCTAGGGCTCAAGCCTCAACATGGCCGAATCATCATATGCATAAAAATATAGTTCAACTTAACATAAGATCATGACATAACATATTAGCTTCATATCTTGTCTTATGAGAATCATAGCATGCTTAGGTTTGGGTTTTAAGCCCTTCTAGGCCCTCAACTCTATCATGGCCGAATGTTCATGAAGATGGAAATCAAGTTCAAATCAACATACAAGTGGAAAGAAAACATTAATAACACCTTTTACCCTAAGGTACATATCATAAGGACAAGAGAGCATGCTTGATTTAGGTTTAAAGCTCTCCTAGTTCTTTTGTTCTTACTTGGCCCAAAAATCTAAGTTCATAAACTTATGTTCTAACCAAACATTCTGGCATGAAAGTATTAGTTTAGTCCCCTTACTATAAGATACATATCATAACAAACATCATGAACATACCTAGTTGGTTTTTTTTCAAAGTTCTTTAAACCTTTCTTTTTTTTTTGTTTTGGCTGAAACCCTCATGAAACAAACATAGGTTTTTAAGCAATATATTTACATGACAATCATTTAGCTATTGTACCACAGGTGAGGGGAACTTACATCCTTTCGCTTGTGGTTTTTCTTAAGGAGAAAAAATATCCTAGGAGCCAAGGAAGGAGATAGCTTCTTCTTCTTGTACCTCTTCTTGTTTTTCTTGCTTGGAAAGGATAGGTCTTGTAGGTGTCCTCTCTAGATTTACTTTTCTTAAAGAGGAACTGAGCTTAGTGTTCGGATCAAGGAGATGGGGGAGTCCTTGGTCTCGGTGGAGAAAGGAAAAGGAGGAAGGAGGAGGAAGAAGGAGAAAATGAGAGATTTCCTTTCTCATTTTCCATTTATTCACCATGAGGGGAATTTATGCCTTCATTAATTCCCTCTCTTAACTCTCCCATGTCTCCTCTCTTGATTCTCATGAAAATGAGAAGAGGGAAAGGTGAGGAAGGCAACTTGCCTTCTTCTTGTTCCTTCTCTTAACCAAGAGGAAGAAGAGGTAAGAAATTTGGTTTTCTCTTGCTCTTTGCTTTATTTTTCTTCTCTCCTTTAACTACCATTTTTATTCCTTCCTATCCATATGTTACTCATTATCCTAGTGGTGATTATGTCATTAGTCTTCCTCCATTATTTGTGGGAGGTTCAAGGTTCAATCCTTGGCCTCCACCTCTTACCATTTTTTTTTTGTTTCTTAGTCTTCTTTTTCTCTTATTCTTTCTATTTATTTTCATGCTCTAATGAAAATAATACTCATGTACTTATAAAAATTCGTGGGTGTTACAGTACCCCATACCTCATAAAAAGTTCATCCTCGAACTTAGAATAGCGATGGATATTTCCGTTTCATATCATCTTCCCATTCCCACGTAGCTTCTTCGTATCGCTGATTTTGCCACAGGACCTTTACTAAGGGTACTTCTTTGTTCCTTAGTCTCTTGACGTCTCGATCCAATATCTGAATTGGTCGGCTCTCGTAGGTCAGGTCCTCTTGCACTTGTTCTGTCTGTGGTTCAATCACTTGGTCCATGCCCGGAATACATTTCTTTAACATCGAAACGTGGAACACGTTGTGAATGGCTGACATCTCTTGAGGTAACTCTATTTCATAAGCTACCTTGCCGATTCTTTTCAGAACTTGGTATGGTCCTACATAACGCGGACTTAGTTTTCCCTTCTTGCCAAACCTCATAACTCCTTTCATAGGTGCTACCTTGAGAAATACTGAGTCTCCAACGCTGAATTCCAATGGCCTTCGTCGCTTATCTGCATAATTCTTTTGTCAGCTCTGTGCAGTTTCTATTCGTTGGTGGATGTTCTGTATGGCACGGGTGGTGTTATCGATGAATTCAGTTTGAAACCCCATCTCTTTCTTTTCACCGCCTTCGTACCAACATATAGGAGATCTACATTTCCTCCCGTACAGAGCCTCGTAAGGTGTCATCCCAATAGTAGCCTGGTAACTATTGTTGTAGGCAAATTCCGCTAGGCATAGATATCGGCTCCAGCTCCCCTTGAAGTCTAATGCGCAAGCTCGTAACATGTCCTCTAATACTTGGTTAACCCTCTTCGTCTGTCCATCAGTCTGAGGGTGGAAGGCAGTACTGAATAATAGCTTCATACCCAGAGCCTTCTGAACGCCTTCCCAAAAATGTGAAACAAAACGACCATCTCTGTCTGAAATGATGGTCTTAGGAATCCCATGTAACCTAACAATTTCTTTGACGTATAATTGATCCAGTTGCTCGTTTGAATAAGTCATTTTGATTGCTAGGAAGTGGGCGGATTTGGTTAATCTATCCACGATTACCCATATAGCGTCATAGCCGTTCGTTGTCCTGGGTAATCCTGAAATGAAGTCCATAGAGATATCTTCCCATTTCCATTCTAGAATTTGGACAGGCTGTAGTAATCCTCCCGGCCTCTGGTGTTCTGCTTTAACCCTCTGACAGGTCAGGCAGGCACTGACGTACTGAGCCACATCTCTTTTCATACCGGACCACCAGATTTTCTTTTTCAGATCCTGGTACATTTTGGTGGATCCTGGATGCATTGCACAGGGCGTGGAATGAGCTTCTTCTAATATCTTCCTTCGTAGCTCGGGATCCTCGGGAATACATAATCGATCCCTGAGATATAATATTCCACTGTCCGCGATACAGAACCCGTTATTCTTTCCTCCTAAGATCTCTTGTTTAATCTTTTGGAGGCTTTGGTCACTGGTTTGCTTCTCTAATATATTATCGAATAGGGTGGGTGCTATGGTCAGGGTGGAGAGTTGTCCGGAGATAATCTCGACTCCATGACATGAAATATTTCTTGGTTTCCCGATAGATTCGTCCACTGGTTTGCCTTCCGTTTTAAATAAAACTTTAGTATATTGACTAGAAATAGGCGGCTGACCTGTGACGATTGTAGAGGCATTCGCCACATCTTCTCCGGTGAGCGCGAACACCCTGGCGTTTGTAGTTGGCGGGGCTTCCAATCTTCCTTGGCTGATTGAAGTCCCTTCTATTGCACCTTGCATTTGATGTAGTTGTGAGGGGGTACTCTTGTTCTGGTGATACTGCTGGGGTGAGGCTTGATTCCGACTGGTGCAGTCCCTGGCCAGATGTCCTTCCCCTCCGCAATTATAGCACCTCCTTGAACCCTTGTGACATACTCCGGAATGCAGCTTTCCGTAAATAGTGCACTGGGGGTATTTCGGTTGCTTATTCGCTGGGCTGCCTTTAGTATTGTCCCATTGCTTCCTTTTTCCGGTAGAGGCCCCCTTCCAGTTTGTTTTGCTGCCTGAGGGTCTCTGTCCTTCTGTTCGGGACTGACTCTTATTCTCGTCCATTTCTTTCTGATAGTGTTCTGTGATTAGGGCACTGCTGACTAGTTCCTCTGTAGTCTGCGGTCTATTAACTCCACCGGCCACATTTAATGCTATCTCGGGTCGAAGCATTTCAGCATCAGTCTGACCCTTTCTCTTTCTGTGCGAACCAACTCTGGACATAGGCGTGCCAAACGGTTGAAGCATTTTACCGCCTCGTTCACTGATAGGTCACCTTGCCGGAACACGGTGAACTCGTCATAGTGTCGGTTCGTCACTTGCATATGGAAGAACTCTTCAAAGAACTCTGTCTCGAAGTCCATCCATGTCATCAGATTAATCTGTCTCTTTGCCTTTACTCTTTCCCACCACATCCTTGCATCTCCGGAAAAATAGAACAATACACATTTGATCTTTTCCGGCACAGGCCAGTCCAATAGCTCTACTATGCTTTCTACTGTCTTGAACCAGGCCTGGGCGTCCCATGGCTCACAAGTACCTGAGAAATTTTCCGGCTTCAACCTTAGCCACTGGATCAAGTAAGTCTCCTGTCGGACCACCGGAATAGGGGCTATCGGTGGTACTGGTGCGGCTACTGGAATAATAGGCACTGTGTTCTGATTCACTCGCGGGGTGACAGGATTTTCTTGCTGACCCATTAAAGTCGTGATCAGCTGTTGTTGCTCTGTGATCTGACGCTGGAGGTCGGTAACTATCTGTGTCAGATCCGGTGGAGTCGCTGTCTCGTCTGCTCGAGTAGTGCGTCTCCTAGCCATGCTTATCTTCATTAAACGACAATAAATTATCGTTATTTCTATCCAAGTTAACATAAGGTCGTTATCATTCTTATTCTACCATCATGCATACCTATCCTATAGTTATGACTTATCATAATCAGACAGGATAAGTAAACATGCATAATATTAAGGCATCTTAAAAAGAATTTAACTTAAACATATAAATTCTTACTTGGAGCGGCAGGATGGAGGCTTGACATGTGTGTAGTGAGAGGCTAACTTGGCTCTGATACCAAACTGTAACGCCCCGCCCCTCCTGCTAAGGCTATGGGGGTTACTTTACCATACTTACTTACTTATTACAGCGGAAGACTTATTCGTAACATTTTAAAACCTTTTCATGACTTTAAAATGCACCATGACTAATCATCTAATCACATAAACCACATAGCATACTTAATATTGTTTTCGAGTCATGATACTCAACACAAAGTAAAATGTCATGAAGTTATAAAGTAAATGACATAAAACTAGGCATAATTCTTATTTAGTGGAAGCAGATATTTTCTTTATCCTTAGCCAGATCACTGCCACACATGTCCTTCTAGCCCCTCCTGTTGCTCTCCTAGTTCATCCATCCCTTGCCCTTATTTGTAGTACAAGAAAGTAAGCTGTGAGCACTCATGGCTCAGTAAGTTTCTTTCCTACTCACAAAAACCGTATAGCATATTAAAACACAAGTCATATCACATGTAGATAATTTCTTCATATCATGTAGCATATCATGGCATAATCACAACATAATCATTATACATGTCATAAGCATCATCATAAACATCATGGCATAAACATAAGGTATCATGGCATAGCATAACATAAACATCATACATGTCATAAGCATCATCATAACCATCATGGCATAAACATAAGGTATCATGGCATAGCATAACATGATCATCAAATGCACCTTGACATATCATAACGTTATCATAAATATCATGGCATAATCATAAGGTATATGCAAGGTGTATTCTTAAACATGCATCATAAAAACATATGCAACATGTCTTTTGAAAACTATTAACATACATACTTAAACATAATCTCAACATAAGAGGGGATCCGGGCTTGTACCACGTAGATAAATGCGCGCGTCCTAGTAGATCCAAGGTAGCAAGTCTTGAACCCTACAAGGCATACATATACTAGGCCCGTTTCTTAGTCCATCGACCTAGGGGCACTTAGGAGCTCATCCCTAACGAGGCTCGTTTCTTAGTCCATCGACCCCGGGGCGCTTATGGAGCCCACCCTTGGTACAAGCCTTAAAAGTAAAATAGCATGTCATATCTACATAGT
Source organism: Zingiber officinale (assembly GCF_018446385.1). NCBI lineage: Eukaryota > Viridiplantae > Streptophyta > Magnoliopsida > Zingiberales > Zingiberaceae > Zingiber > Zingiber officinale. Next base: position 104,117,216 of record NC_055998.1, read on the forward strand.
CCATATCACTAATGTCATATTCATGTCATGAAGAGTGCTCTTGATCCCACTTATAGGGAAGCAACTCTTTAGGCATAGCTTAAAGCATGTATATTTGAGCACACAGCATATCATGAACTTGAGCACACAGCATATCATGATCACATGCATAATTAAGCACACAACCTATCATGAATTTGAGCACACAGCATATCATGAATTTGAGCACATAGCATATCATGAGTTTAGGCACATAGCATATCATGAATTTGAGCACATAGCATATCATGAGTTTAAGCACATAGCATATCATGAATTTGAGCACACAGCATATCATGAAGTTAAGCACATAGCATATCATGAAATTGAGCACACAGCATATCATGAACTTAAGCACATAGCATATCATGAAATTAAGCACACAGTATATCATGAAATTAAGCTCATAGCATATCATGAATAGGACTTAACATAAACAAATAAACATCACAGCATGTCATACTCTTATCATATCATAAAGCATTGCATGTGAAGTTCATGGAAAGAACATAATTAGGTCTCTAACCTTAGTAACAAGTGGTGGCCGAAACATGTAGAGATGGTTTAGGTTAGCAAGCAACAAAAGAGCATGTGAACCCTAAACATTTAACATTTCTTAGAACATAAGGAACATCTTAAGCATGTTTGGTATAGGTTCCAAGCTTTCTAGGTTCTTTTTCATATCATGGCCGAAACCCATTAAGCCTCATTTTGGGTTATAAGCAACATACAAGCATGAAAAACCCTAACAATGGTCACATCATATTTCATAAGAACAACTTGAGCATGTTTGATTTTGGTTCCAAGTTCTCTAAGCCTTTAACCCTAACATGGTCGAAACCCTAGCAACATGTTTCTAGGTTACAAGTAACATGAAAATGTTGAACTTCATACCAATATCTCAATACATATCATGAGAAGCACCATAAGTACTCTTAGTCTAAGTTTCAAGCTTCTCAAGCCCTTTAACCTAATGTGGCCGAATCTTGTTAAGCATGGGGATTAGATTTCTAGTGGAATAAGAGCATGAAGACCATAAGAACTTTCTTAGTATTCATTACAAGGAATAACATGGACCACTTAGTTTAGAATTTAAGCATCCTAGGTCTTAAAAGCAAGTGTGGCCGAGAGTTATAGAGCAAGAATTCAAGTTTCTATGCAACAAGCAACATAAGAACGTCAATTTATTTCATATCTTTTCATCAAGAAGGTCATGAGTATCTAAGACTTGATTTAAACTTTCCTAGGGCTCAAGCCTCAACATGGCCGAATCATCATATGCATAAAAATATAGTTCAACTTAACATAAGATCATGACATAACATATTAGCTTCATATCTTGTCTTATGAGAATCATAGCATGCTTAGGTTTGAGTTTTAAGCCCTTCTAGGCCCTCAACTCTATCATGGCCGAATGTTCATGAAGATGGAAATCAAGTTCAAATCAACATACAAGTGGAAAGAAAACATTAATAACACCTTTTACCCTAAGGTACATATCATAAGGACAAGAGAGCATGCTTGATTTAGGTTTAAAGCTCTCCTAGTTCTTTTGTTCTTGCTTGGCCCAAAAATCTAAGTTCATAAACTTATGTTCTAACCAAATAATCTAGCATGAAAGTATTAGTTTAGTCCCCTTACTATAAGATACATATCATAACAAACATCATGAACATACCTAGTTGGTTTTTTTTCAAAGTTCTTTAAACCTTTTTTTTTTTTTTTGTTTTGGCCGAAACCCTCATGAAACAAACATAGGTTTTTAAGCAATATAGTTACATGACAATCATTTAGCTATTGAACCACAGGTGAGGGGAACTTACATCCTTTCGCTTGTGGTTTTTCTTAAGGAGAAAAAATATCCTAGGAGCCAAGGAAGGAGATAGCTTCTTCTTCTTGTACCTCTTCTTGTTTTTCTTGCTTGGAAAGGATAGGTCTTGTAGGTGTCCTCTCTAGATTTACTTTTCTTAAAGAGGAACTGAGCTTAGTGTTCGGATCAAGGAGATGGGGGAGTCCTTGGTCTCGGTGGAGAAAGGAAAAGGAGGAAGGAGGAGGAAAAAGGAGAAAATGAGAGATTTCCTTTCTCATTTTCCATTTATTCACCATGAGGGGAATTTATGCCTTCATTAATTCCCTCTCTTAACTCTCCCATGTCTCCTCTCTTGATTCTCAGTAAAATGAGAAGAGGGAAAGGTGAGGAAGGCAACTTGCCTTCTTCTTGTTTCTTCTCTTAACCAAGAGGAAGAAGAGGTAAGAAATTTGGTTTTCTCTTGCTCTTTGCTTTATTTTTATTCTCTCCTTTAACTACCATTTTATTCCTTCCTATCCATATGCTACTCATTATCCTAGTGGTGATTATGTCATTAGTCTTCCTCCATTATTTGTGGGAGGTTCAAGGTTCAATCCTTGGCCTCCACCTCTTACCCTTTTTTTTTTTTGTTTCTTAGTCTTCTTTTTTGTCTTATTCTTTCTATTTATTTCCATGCTCTAATGAAAATAATACTCATGTACTTATAAAACTTCATGGGTGTTACAGTAGATGGCTTGAGCTAGTCAAGGACTATGACTGTGAGAACTTCTACCATCCGGGAAAGGCAAACAAAGTGGCTGACGCACTCAGCAGGATGTCCTAGGCCACCTTAGTTACCTGGAGCTATTTTAAGTTCGAGGATGAAATTTTATGAGGTATGGGTGACTGTAACACCCATAGGATCCCTAGAAATTTTACATGAAATTATGCATGGTTAAATAGGTTTCATGTGGACTCTTCTAACAAAAAAAAACCAAAAAAAGGCATGACCAAGGATTGAACCTTGGACCTCTTAGTAAGAGGTTCCATGTTATAACCAGTAGCCCTGGCAGGGGTGTGCTCTTATGAAAAGAGGGAAATTATGGTTAAAGGTAAGGAAAGTGAAAGCTCTCTTCACTAAGAAGGAGAAGTCCAAGTTTCCTTCTTCTTCTTACAATGAAAAGAGAGTTTTGCTTTCTCCCTTCATTTAGGATGAGTAAAAGAAAAGGGAAGGAAAAGTTCATTTTTTCCTTCTTCCTTTCATTTGGAATAAAAGGAGAAAAGGAAAGAGAACTTTTCATTTTCTTCTCTCTTCCTCCTCCCTCCTCCTCTCCACCAAAACCAAGCTCCCTCTTCTCACCATTGCCGAGACCAAGCTAAAAGAATTCTTCTCTAGGAAAGCTTCACAAGCAAGGTTACTTCTCTTAGAGAATTAAGCGAGAGGAAGTAAGTATCCCCCCCTCACCTGCAGTACAAGTAGACTCCTATGTTTTCAATGCTTAAAATGTTTTGAAAAGAAACTTAGGGTTCGGACATGATAAGTTTTGAAATGAAAAAATTTTTGTTTATGCTCCTTCATGATACATGATCTCTTATATGTTGTTAGTTAAGAGTTTTATGCTTCATGTGGTATTAAAAGGTTAGAAACCCTACCGTGAAGTTTCGGCCAAGTTGAGATACAAGGTCTAGGGCAAAGTTTTGAAATGAAAACATGCTTGTTTATGCTCCTTCATGATTACTGATTTTTTATATGTTGTTAGTTAAAAGTTTTATGCTTCATGTGGTATTAAAAGTTTAGAAATCCTACCTTGAAGTTTTGGCCAAGTTGAGATACAAGGTCTAGGGCAAAGTTTTGAAATGAAAACATGCTTGTTTATGCTCCTTCATGATACATAATCTCTTATATGTTGTTAGTTAAGAGTTTTATGCTTCATGTGGTATTAAAAGTTTAGAAACCCTTACTTGAAGTTTCGGCCAAGTTGAGATACAAGGTCTAGGGCAAAGTTTTGAAATGAAAACATACTTGTTTATGCTCCTTCATGATACATGATCTCTTATATGTTGTTAGTTAAGAGTTTTATGCTTCATGTGGTATTAAAAGTTTAGAAACCCTACCTTGAAGTTTCAGCCAAGTTGAGATACAAGGTCTAGGGCAAAGTTTTGAAATGAAAACATGCTTGTTTATGCTCCTTCATGATATATGATCTCTTATATGTTGTTAGTTAAGAGTGTTATGCTTCATGTGGTATTAAAAGTTTAGAAACCCTACCTTGAAGTTTCGGCCAAGTTGAGATACAAGGTCTAGGGAAAAGTTTTGAAATGAAAACATGCTTGTTTATGCTCCTTCATGATACATGATCTCTTATATATTGTTAGTTAAGAGTTTTATGCTTCATGTGGTATTAAAAGTTTAGAAACCCTACCTTGAAGTTTCGGCCAAGTTGAGATACAAGGTCTAGGGCAAAGTTTTGAAATGAAAACATGCTTGTTTATGCTCCTTCATGATACATGATCTCTTATATGTTGTTAGTTAAGAGTTTTATGCTTCATGTGGTATTAAAAGTTTAGAAACCCTACCTTGAAGTTTCAGCCAAGTTGAGATACAAGATCTAGGCCAAGGTTTTGAAATCTAATCATGCTTGTATATGCTTCCTTATGATGTATGATCTTTAATATATGGTTGGTTTAAGTTTCATGCTTCATGTTGTATTTAAAAGTTTAAAACCTTACCTTTAGGTTTCGGCCAAGAATGGATGAAAGGCTTAAGGAAAAGTTTTGAAACCTAACTATGTTTGTATATGCTTCCTTATGATGTATGATCTTTAATATATGGTTGGTTTAAATTTCATGCTTCATGTTGTATTTAAAAGTTTAAAACCTCACCTTTAGGTTTCGGCCAAGGTTGAATTTGAGACTTAGAGCAAAGTTTTGAAATCTAACTATGCTTGTATATGCTTCCTTATGATGTATGATCTTTAATATATGGTTGGTTTAAGTTTCATATTTCATGTTGTATTTAAAAGTTTAAAACCTTACCTTTAGGTTTCGGCCAAGAATGGATGAAAGGCTTAGGGAAAAATTTTGTAACCTAACTATGCTTGTATATGCCTCCTCATGATGTATGATCTCTAATATATGGTTGGTTTATGTTTCATGCTTCATGTTGTATTTAAAAGTTTAAAACCTCTCCTTTAGGTTTCGGCCAAGGTTGAATTTGAGACTTAGAACAAAGTTTTGAAATATAACTATGCTTGTATTTGCTTCCTTATGATGTATGATCTTTAATATATGGTTGGTTTAAGTTTCATGCTTCGTGCTGTATTTAAAAGTTTAAAACCTTACCTTTAGGTTTCGGCCAAGAATGGATGAAAGGCTTAGGGAAAAATTTTGTAACCTAACTATGCTTGTATATGCCTCCTCGTGATGTATGATCTCTAATATATGGTTGGTTTAAGTTTCATGCTTCATGTTGTATTTAAAAGTTTAAAACCTCACCTTTAGGTTTCGGCCAAGGTTGAATTTGAGACTTAGAGCAAAGTTTTGAAATCTAACCATGCTTGTTATGCTTCTTCATGATGTATGATCTTTTACATGTTGTTAGTTTAAGTTTCCATGCTACATGTTGTATTGAAAAGTTGGAACCTCACCTTTAGGTTTCGGCCAAGAATGAGTTAGGGTTTGTAGGAAGATCAAAACCCCAACCATGCATGATAATGACTCCTTATGATGTGCTATAGGCTTTAGGTCACCATGTTGTATGTTATATGCTAAATGTTGTGTGCACTTATGCCATCATGTTATGATTCCTTATGATATGCTTTATGTTATGTGCACTTATGCCATCATGTTATGATTCCTTATGATATGCTTATGTTATGTGCACTTATGTCATCATGTTATGATTCCTTATGATATGCTTTATGTTATGTGCACTTATGTCATCATGTTATGATTCCTTATGATATGCTTTATGTTATGTGTACTTATGCCATCATGATATGTTTATGAAAGGCTTATGTAAGATGAAAAGCCTAAGAGATGTTTCCCTTAAGTTGGGATCAAGAGCACTCTTCATGATATAACAAAGAGATGCTTCCCTTAAGTTGGGATTAAGAGCTCTCTTCATGATATGACAAAAATATGATATGCTATGATATGATAAGAAACATGACACGCTATTTTACTTTTGTATGGCTTGTACCAAGGGTGGGCTCCATAAGCGCCCCTAGGTCGATGGTCTATGAAACGGGCCTAGTAAAAGGGGTGAGCTCCTAAGTTGCCCCTAGGTCGATGGTCTATGAAATGGGCCTAGTTCCTAGTAGGTTCAAGATTTGCTACCTTGAATCTATTTAGGATGCGCGCATTTATTTATGTATGTGGTACAAGCCGGGCCCTCATGTTGAGATTATGTTTAAGTATGTATATGTTATATGTTTTCAAAATGACATCTTGAATATACTCATTTCATGATACATGTTTTCAAAAGAACATCTTGCATCTACAAATTCATGTTATATGGTTTCCTTTATGCTTACTTAAGATGCTCTTGGAAATATGTCTATGATGCTTATATGATCTTGTTACTGCTTTATGTTTATGCCCTCACATGCTATAATATGATCTTATGCTCTCACATGATATGATATGACTTTATGTTTATGCTCTCACATGATATGATATGACTTTATGTTTATGCTCTCACATGTCATGATATGACTTTATGTTTATGCTCTCACATGTCATGATATGACTTTATGCTTATGCGCTCACATGTTATGTTATGATTTACCAAATGAACATGTTACCACTTTATGTTCATGCATGATTCATGGTTTTTGTGAGTAGGAAAGGGACTTACGAAGCCTATGGGCTTATAGTTTTTATGTTTCCTTGTACTGCAGAAAAAGGAAAGGAATGGCTAAACTAAGAGGAGCAGCAGGAAGGGCAAGAGTGTGTGTGGTAGTGGCACGGTGGAAGAAAACTGCTTTATGCTTTTATGTTCTAAGTTTGCATATGAACCATGTGTTGTCTTTATGCTTTGATAGTACTTGAACTAGTATGGATAGTTATGCACTTATGTTCTCCATGTTTCATGCTAGTATGCTTATGATATCATGAATCATGTTTCAAGTAGTTGATATTAATTAAGTTGTATGCATGAATACTAGTATGTCTACATGTTCAATATGATAAGCATGATGATTAGTGTAGAAAATAAATAAATAAATAACTGTTTCTCCTATCATGATTTTATATGTATGCATGCACGTATGACTGTAAGCAACCCCGTCCCTCCTAAGCAGTGGGAGGGCGGGCGTTACAAAACAACCACTCGAATGTCAAAGATGTTTCATCATATAATAAAGCTGCACCAAAAATTATGGATTGCTTATGATGATTAACACCCACAAACAACGCAATTGGGCGACCTTCATTGTTCTTTCTGTATGTTGTGTCAAAGCAAACAACATCTCTAAAATTGCCATAATCAGCTCTCATTTTAGCATCACACCAAAAAATATTAGTTATCAAATCATCTTCATCAACTTGAATAGCATAAAAAAAATTAGGATCATCAAACTGCAATTTCTGTAAATATTCCAATACACCTCTTGTATCACCAACTCTAATATTTCTTGTTCTTTTGGATCGCAAGTAGTTGTTGCAATCTTGAGAAATAAAAACCTAAATTCTCCCTCCCACCTACTTGTTTCACCATAAGATCATGAGATGCTTTTGGGGGGATTCCCACATCACTTGTCATCTCAATCTGTATTGCCGCAGAAGCAGATATATTTCTTTGACTTCTGTAGAGGTGAGTTTTGTTTGGACTTGAAAGATAATGATTATGCTCTTTAACAAATTGCTCCACACTCAAGTTGCCATTTTTTCGACAACTAATCTTCATTTTAGCCTCATAACCAAACCTTGTTTCAAGACGATGAGATTTCACATAAACATCTCGTTTGTCTTTTCCCCTTTTTCCTTGTGCACAACAAAAAAAAAATCCTATCAACTAATTTACCTGATTTATCATTGTGGCTTTTACTCCTTCTTATGCCAAATCCAACTTGTTTAGCATATTTCAAATAAAATTCATAGGCATCCTCTTCTGTCTTAAATTCTATACTGATTTTTTGCATCAATTCTTCTACGATAGATGTGTCATCACTCATCAATAACATGGTAGAGTCCGTACCCTCATCGATAACATCAAACTCATTATCCCGACAGTCTTCGTTTACATCAAAATTCAACCTACGACAACTCGTAGATTCAACCAACGACAACTCCATTAAAATTAGCTTAATCCTGAACAAAAAAAAACAATCAAGAAATGTATATATTTTCTACACATATCACAATGTGAATTCTAAAATGTGATGACAAAATAGTTATAGATAATTAAAAACTGAGCTATTTTTGTAACACCCACGAAATTTTAAGATAAGTATATGAGCATTAATCTCTTTAGAGCATGAAAGTAAGAGGAATCAAAGAAATAAATAATAGAAATAAAAAGAAGAAGAGGTCAAGGTTTGAACCTTGGACCACCCACAAATAATGAAGATAAATTGATGCATGACAACCACTAGGATAATGATTTACATATGGATAGGAAAGAATGGAATCTTAGTTAAAGGTGAGAAGAAAAATAAAAGAAAATTAAGCAAAAGAGCAAGAGAATACCAAGTGACTTACCTCCTCTTCCTCTTGGTTAAGAGAAGGAACAAGAAGAAGGCAAGTTGCCTTCCTCACCCTTCCCTCTCCTCATTTTCGTGGGAATCAAGAGTGGAGTGATGGATGAATTAAGGGAAGGATTAATGAAGGCATAAATTCCCCTCATGATGAATAAATAGAAAATGAGAAAAGAAATCTCTCATTTTTCTCCTTCTTCCTCCTCCTTCTCCCTTCTCTCTTCTCCACCGAGACCAAGGGGTTTTCCCTCTCCTTGATCCGAACACTAAGTTAAGTTCTTCTCCAAGAAAGCTAATTTCCGAGAAGAAATCTTCAAGTTCTAGCCCTTCCAAGCAAAGGAAACCAAAGGAGGCACAAGAAGAAGAAGCTTCTTCCTTTCTTTAGCAACTAGAACATTTTTCTCTAAGAGAAACCACAAGCGAAAGGAAGTAAGTTCCCCTAACCTGTGGTACAATAGCTTATAGGGATTTTTCATGTAAATAGATTTGCTTAACAACATAGGTATTGTTTCATGAAAATCCATGGTTTTTAACCAAGATCAAAAGAAAGAATCTAAGTTTAAAGACCTAACTAGATGTGCTCAATATACTTCTTGTGACATGTATATTATGGTAGGAGTTTATCCTTATGTTTTTACGCTAAAAAGGGTTATAGGTTCATGAACTTAATATTTCGGCCAAGCATGAACAAAAGAACTAGAAGAGCTTCAAAACTAAACTAAGCATGATCTCTTGTACTCATAATATGTGCTCTATGATAATAGTGTGGTTAACATATTTGCTCCCAATTGTATGTTGATTTAACTTAATTTTCATTCACATGGGTATTCGGCCATGATAAAACTAAAAGCCTAGGAGAGCTTTAAATCTAAAACTAAGCATGCTATGTTTCTCTAAGATAGGGTAATTATGATGTGCCATGATTGTATGAAGATATAAACCCTATTTCATATGCAAGAAGATTCGGCCATATTAAGATGTGAAGCCTAGGGAAAATTTATAACAAGTCTAAGATGCTCATGACCTTCTTGATGAAATGATATGAAGTTAACTTGTTGCTTTTATGCTTATTTGTTGCATAGAATGATGATTACATGTCTATAACCTTTGGCCACTTAAGGTTCCAAGACCTAGGATGATTAGAACTTGAACCAAATTTCTTATGTTATTTCCTTATAAATGATACCATGAAATTGTGTAGGTTCTCATGCTTTTTAGGACACTTGAACTTTGGTTTTGAGTCCTACACCATTCAGCCATATCATGTTTAAGGGCCTAGGAAACCTAGAACCTAACTCAACTATGCTCATGTTAGTCCTTAAAATGTTTGCTATGAAATATGTTTAAGGTTCTCATGCTTTTTAGGACACTTGAACTTTGGTTTTGAGTCCTACACCATTCAGCCATATCATGTTTAAGGGCCTAGGAAACCTAGAACCTAACTCAACTATGCTCATGTTAGTCCTTAAAATGTTTGCTATGAAATATGTTTAAGGTTCTCATGCTTTTAGGACACTTGAACCTTGGTTTTAAGACCTATACCATTCGGGCACATCATGTTTAAGGGCCTAGGAACCCTAGAACCTAACTCAACTATGCTCATGTTATTCCTTGGAATGTTTGCTATGAAAGTTGTTTAAGGCTCTCATGCTTTTAGGACACTTGAACCCTAGCATCAAGTCCTACAAGTTTCGTCCATGATGAAAGTAGAGACCTAGGAATCTAAGAACCCAAACCAAACATGTTCAAAGTATTCCTTATGATGTAAGATATGATAAAGGCTTGGGGTTCATATGTTTTCATGTTTCTTACTAAACTAGGTCACAAATTAGCATGTTTCGGCCATCACATGATATTAGGGTAGAAACCTAATTATGATCTTTTATGTGCCTCACATGCAATGCTTTATGACATGATAAGAATATGCTATGTAGCTATACTCATTTATGTGATTAGGACTTATGAGTAACAATGTGCTATATGCCTAAATTCATGACATGCTATGTGCTCAAATTTATGATGGGCTGTGTGCTTAGTTATGCTTATGACCATGATATGTTGTGTGCTCAAATTCATGATATGCTGTGTGCTCAAATTTATGATGTGTTGTGTGCTTAATTATGCTTATGATCATGATATGTTGTGTGCTTAAATATGCTTATGATCATGATATGCTGTGTGCTCAAATTCATGATGTGCTATGTGCTTAATTATGCATGTGATCATGATATGCTGTGTGTCCAAATTCATGATATGCTATGTGCTCAATTTCACATGCTTTAAGTATGCCTAAGTGTTACCTCCCTACAAGTGGGATCAAGAGCACTCTTCATGATATGAATATGACATGAAAGTTATGCTAAGAATTTTATTATTATGACATGCTACTTTACTTTTAAGGTTTGTACCAAGGGTGGGCTCCATAAGCGCCCCGGGGTCGATGGACTAAGAAACGGGCCTCGTTAAGGATGGGCTCCTAAGTGCCCCTAGGTCGATGGACTAAGAAACGGGCCTAGTATGTATGCCTTGTAGGGTTCAAGACTTGCTACCTTGGACCTACATAGGACGCGCGCATTTATGTATGTGGTACAAGCCGGAGCCCTAATCATGTTGAGATTATGTTTAAGTATGTATGTTATAAGTTTAAAAGACATGTTGCATATGTTTTCATGATGCATGTTTAAGAGTTCACCTTGCATATACCTTAGGTGATGCCATGATACCTTATGTTTATGACATGATGATGCCATGATATTTATGATGATGCTTATGACATGTATGATGTTTATGTTGTGTGATACTATGATATCTTATGTTTATGTTGTGATCATGTCATGATGTGCTACAGGATATGATGAAATTAACTCCATATGATATGACTTGTGTTCTTAATATGTTATACGGTTTTTGTGAGTAGGAAAGGAACTTACTGAGCCATGAGTGCTCACAGCTTACTTTCTTGTACTACAGATAAGGGCAAGGGATGGATGAACTAGGGGAGCAGCAGGAGAGGCTAGAAGGATGTGTGTGGCAGTGATTTGGCTAACGAAAAAGAAAAGACCTGCTTTCATAAAAATAAGAATTATGCCTAGCTTTATGTCACTACTTCATAAATCCATGACATTTTATTATGTGTTTGAGTATCATGTCTCAAAAATATGTTAAGTATACTGTGTGGTTTATATGTTAGATGATTTGTCATGGTGATTTAAAAGCTAAAGAAAAGTTTTAAAATTTTACGAATAAGACTTCCGCTGTAATTAGTAAGTAAGTATGGTAAAGTAACCCCCGTGGCCTTAGCAGGAGGGGCGGGGCGTTACAATTTTGCATCAGCAGTGATTCGAATGAAAGTAGAACCATGGAAGTAGTAGGGAAATATTATGAAGATTTACAAGACAGAAGCTTAAACTCATGGTCCGTTCTCTAAATAAATCAAAAGAACAGAATGAATTGTACCTAGCTTCAAAGCAAAGCAAATGTGCATAATTAACAATTGAATACAAGATTCCAACATACGTGATAAGAAAGAGTCGAACAGATATCCATAGAGAAACAACTAACAGCAGACTAATTGTTAAATGGTTTTTCTAGGTTCAAGGAAGATAAATGTTAGGGCACAAAGAGGGCAAGTGGGAAGGAGGAGGGATTGACCTCCACGGAAACCGGTTGCCGTCAAGAGTTGGAAGATGATGGGATTTGGCACCGGCAGGGCTTCGTCGGGACAGACGTCGTGGGAAGGAGAACCTGTTGGGGCACAGAGAGGGTTGCGTCGGGATTCAACTGTCGATTGGGAGTCTCTGTTGTCGTCGACAGTCGGAAGACGGCTTGAACTGCGTACCGGTGGGCCTTCGTCGGGACAAACGGCGTGGGAAGGACTGTTAGGGCACAGAGAGGGCGGCGTGAGTTCGCGAACAGGTTTCTCGCGTCGCAGTGTTTTCGACGATTTTGACTCATTCTTCTTCGGCGTCATGTGTTTCTCACGCGAAATATACTGTTCATCTTTGTCGTTTACTGCATGGGACAGAGAGATAGGAGAAGCTTGGGGACAGAAGAATCGAACTGGTGTCTCTGACGGTGTTCACAAGAATTATTGTACTTTCTAGCTCAGTGCCACCAGATGCGCACTACAAAAAATAAAGGCTTCTGGGATAAATTTTGGGACGAATTTGAAAGAAAAATTCGTTGCAAAATATTTAGGGACAAAATTTGGGACGAAAAAATTTTCATCCCAAAATTATTGATGCCAACTTTTGGAACAAATATTTGTTTGTTGGAAATTTGGCAACGAATTTGGGGACAAAATTGGCGACGAATAATATTTTCGTCCCCAAATTCGTTGCCAATTTTGTAACAAAAAACTCTATTTGTCCCAAAATACTATACAATTTTGCAACGAAAATTTATTTTGTTGCAAACTTAGCAACGAATTTGGGGACGAATTCGGGGATGAATTTAATTTTGTTGCCAAATCTATCCCAAATTTGGCAACAAATTATATTTTCGTTGCCAAATTTGTTGCTAATTTTCATGACACATTGCGACGAATATTATTTTTGTTGCAAAATTTACAACGAATTTGGCAACGAAAATACTAATTTCATTTAAAAAATAAATATTCGTCCCAAATTCTGGGACGAATCCGCAGTTTCATCCCAGATTCTGGGACGAATCCGCAGATTCGTCCCAAAATCTGGGACGAAATTTGGAACAAAAATATTTTTATTGTGAAATTATCAATGGATAAGTTTGGGACAAATTGTTTTCGTTGTCAAATTCGTTCCTAAATTAAAAAAAAAAATCCAACAACTATACATTTCTATAATAAATTCAAATAAATATATACAACAAATTCAAATAACAAAATATAGACTTTCAACACATCCTAATTAACAATATCACAAATAACACAATATATACATTCAACACATCCTAATTAACAATATCATATCCTATTTCATATACATATATTAATAATTGAAATCAAATCACAATACAACAAATTCAAAGTTCTCAACATCTTCTTCAAACGACTCCAAAATATTATACAAGTTCAACACTCAAATATTTATAAAGTCTAATAATCCAAGAAGTTAAACAAGGAGTTAAATTTTTTTAAAAAAAACTAAGATACATCAACTCATCTTCTTTCTCCACAAAAGCTTTCATCCCCATCAACTCTTCTCTTCCTGCATACAAATAAACGAATAAATCAGATCATGTGTAACCAGAAAGATAATAACTTAAATTCTAACAATCTCATAATTCTAACAATTTCATTTGTATCAAATTGTTATGATATACCAAATTTCACCTTATCAAACAAGTTTTACAAATATTGTATTTCATCAAACATAGAGAGAATGAGATGTATCTTAAAATTCCTATAATATGAAAATGTCTCAAATGAAGAAAGCACAAACTAATATATGAGCAATTAGTTGATACTAGTCTTTAAGTACTCATAGTTACTTGGTTGTTAGGAAAACTCTAATCATAATTTGGAATTTGAAGTAATAATGCAGTAATATCAAATTTCAACGAATATATAAAAAGATTGATACCTTTATTTAACTTTTCAAACATAACTGATTTAAAAATAAATAAATATAATTAAAAGTATAACATGTTCAACTACGAGTGTGTTATTTAATACTTACTTTTTTCTCCGATACATATTTCGCCTCACCAACCCTGTTAAAAACAAATTAACAATATTAAATAAAATAAAAATTAGAAAAGTTAACAAGGCATGGTTTAATGTATAAAACACTAATTATGAGACAAATAATCATCATACATAATTAAAATCATGAAATAGCATCACCAGCATCATCGTTATCATCGTCGCCATCAACATCATCGTCACGCGGAGGAATCTGACTTAGAGCGGAACTAAAAATTCCAATATAAGATAAAGTAAATTGCAAATTTGATTCATAAAAAGGAACTTTCAAAAACTTACCATTTTTCTTCAAATAGCTTGTAGAATAAGAGGAAAAAATATATTAGATGTCACCTCTAATGACCTATAGGAACAAATACAGTGTATTAACTGATAAAATAAATAAAATTATAACTAAGACAGTATATAAAAAACTCAGTGAGATATAAGTTTGGTAAGTTTGCATATTAAAGATAGGCTAGAATACCACGGGAAAGATCTACAAAAGTGCTTTATTATACGAGTGTCTCCAACTACACCGAGCAAGACCTGCACAAACAAAATTACAAATTTAGTCAATACCTTAACATAATAAATCATTTGTACTTTTTTCACTAACATTTTAGTCTCTGTAAATTTTGTTCTTTTAGCAGCTATAAATGTTATTTTTTTGGCCATGATTGATGATCAATTTCAGTAGACGACTCTTGTTGATAAGCCGAACCCACAAAATCAAGCCAACTATCATTCTACTTAGGAGATAAGATGAGAAATCAGAGGCGTAATTTGATGGAAAGCACAAATTCAATGCATGAATGAATTACTGAGACTTAGCAAGTCCAAATTCTTATCGTTCACAGAAATAACATAAAATGTTGACCTAAAATGAGTTGATTGAATCAAGGTTACAAAATCAATCATCATTGTAACTGAATAAGCATACAAACAGCGGATAAGTACTGTATCGGAATTTAAACCACCGGAGCAGCCCCGTCCAGGAGCAGCCACACGCTGCCAGGTGCGGCCACGAGCGGCCAAGCACGACGACGGCGGCCAGGCGCGTCCAGGCGAGGACACGCCTGGCCAGGCACGACGACGGCGGCCAGGTGAGCAGCCACACGCTGCCAGGTGCGGCCACGAGCGGCCAAGCACGACGACGGCGGCCAGGCGCGTCCAGTCGAGGACACGCCTGGCCAGGCACGACGACGGCGGCCAGGTGAGCAGCCCCGTCCAGGAGCAGCCACACGCTGCCAGGTGCGGCCACGAGCGGCCAAGCACGACGACGGCGGCCAGGCGCGTCCAGGCGAGGACACGCCTGGCCAGGCACGACGACGGCGGCCAGGTGAGGCCACGCGCGGCCAGGCGCGCCCACGCGCGGCAAGGAGAGAGGGATTACCTGCGCCGCTGCAGAAGAAGGATTCCGCCGCCGCTGGAGAAGGATTCAGCCGCCGCTGCGAGAAGGAGATCAGGTAGAGAGCACATGGATTTAGGGATATAGGGTTTTTATATAAACAAAAAAATTTTGTTGCCATTTTTTTCCCTACTTTTGGGACGAATTCCTAGATTCGTCCCAGATTTTGGGACAAATTCCAGGATTCGTACCAG
Organism: Zingiber officinale; assembly: GCF_018446385.1. NCBI lineage: Eukaryota > Viridiplantae > Streptophyta > Magnoliopsida > Zingiberales > Zingiberaceae > Zingiber > Zingiber officinale. The sequence goes on from NC_055998.1 coordinate 104,132,988, forward strand.
ATTTTAAAAAATTAAAAAAAAAATAATCGGAGGCATTAAATATGGACCTAGAGATGTCGAAATTTCATGAAACAAGTTTCTATGGACTTCTAATTTTTTCCTAATCTTAAAAATATCCTTATCCATAATTTTTACATATTATATTGACTGTGGTGAATTTTTTATTAAGCATTAGGTCATATTCATGTTAAAAAATCACCACGCCCAATATATTAGGTTAAAATTCAGGATTAAGATATTTGTATGATCAGGAGAAAATTATGAATGCATAGAAACTTGTTTCATTAAATTTCGAGATTTCTAGGTCCATATTTAGGCCTTCCGAATGATACTTATTTTATTTTTTAATTTTTTTAATTCTGGGACGAATCCTAGATTCGTCCTAGATTTTGGGATGAATTCCTGGATTCATCCCAGATTTTGGGACGAATTCCAGGATTCGTCCCATATTTTGGGACAAATCCAGGATTCGTCCCCGATTTAAAAAAAAATAAAAAATAAAAGAAAAATTAATCGGAGGCACTAAATATGGACCTAGAGATGTAGAAATTTTATGAAACAAGTTTCTATGGGTTCCTAATTTTGTAATTATCATAAATATGTCCTCATTCATAATTTTAACCTAATATATTTAGTGTAGTGATTTTTTAAACCAAACTTCATTAAATTCAAGTTAAAAAATCACAACACCCAAAATATTAGGGTAATATTATAGATGAGGATATTTTTACAATCAGGAGAAAATTTGAAACTCATAGAATCTTGTTTATGAAATTCTGACATCTGTAGGTCTATATTTTAAGTTTTAGACACATATTCAAACATACGTTAAACGCTAACATAATTAATTAACACTAAAGTATCTATGTTTCACTAAATATGGACCTAGAGATATCGGAATTTCACGAAACAAGTTTCTATGGGTTCCTAATTTTTTTTTTTTTGATGTTAAAATATCCTCATCCATAATTTTAACATATTATATTGACTGTGGTGAATTTTTTATTAAGCATTAGGACATATTCGTGATAAAAAATTACCAAACTCAATATATTAAGTTAAAATTCAGGATTAGGATATTTTTATGATCAGAAGAAAATTATGAATGCATAGAAACTTGTTTCATTAAATTCCGAGATCTCTAGGTCCATATTTAGGCCTTCCAAATGATATTTATTTTTTTATTATTTTTTTTTAAATCTGGGACGAATCGTCCCAGATTTTGGGACGAATTCCTGGATTCGTCCCAGATTTTGGGATGAATTCCTGGATTTGTCCTAGATTTTGGGACGAATTCCAGGATTCGTCCCAGATTTTGGGACGAATCCAGGATTCGTCCCAGATTTAAAAAAATTTAAAAATAAAAGAAAAATTTATCGGAGGCACTAAATATGGACTTAGAGATGTCGGAATTTCATGAAACAAATTTTTATGGGTTCCTAATTTTTTTCTGATGTTAAAAATAACCTCATCCATTATTTTAACATATTATATTGACTATGGTGAATTTTTTATTAAGCATTAGATCATATTCGTGTTAAAAAATCAATGCACTCAATATATTAGGTTAAAATTCAGGATTAGGATATTTTTATGATCAGGAGAAAATTATGAACGCATATAAACTTGTTTCATTAAATTCCGAGATCTCTAAGTCCATATTTAGTCCTTCCGAATGATATTTATTTTATTTTTTAATTTTTTTAAATCTGGGACGAATCCTGGATTCGTCCCAGATTTTGGGACTAATTCCTGGATTCGTCCCAGATTTAAGAAAATTAAAAAATAAAAGAAAAATTAATCGGAGGCACTAAATATGGACCTAGAGATGTCGGAATTTCATGAAACAAGTTTCTATGGGTTCCTAATTTTTTTGTGATGTTAAAAATATCCTCATCCATAATTTTAACATATTATATTGACTGTGGTGAATATTTTATTAAGCATTAGGTCATATTCGTGTTAAAAAATCACCACACTCAATATATTAGGTTAAAATTCAGGATTAGGATATTTTTATGATCAGGAGAAAATTATGAACGCATAGAAACTTGTTTCATTAAATTCCGAGATCTCTAGGTCCATATTTAGGCCTTCCGAAAGATATTTATTTTATTTTTTATTTTTTTTAAATCTGGGACGAATCCTGGATTCGTCCCAGATTTTGGGACGAATTCCTAGATTCATCCCAGATTTTCGGATGAATTCCAGGATTCGTCCCAGATTTTGGGACGAATCCAGGATTTGTCCCAGATTTAAGAAAATTTAAAAATAAAAGAAAAATTTATCGGAGGCACTAAATATGGACCTAGAGATGTTGGAATTTCATGAAACAAGTTTCTATGGGTTCCTAATTTTTTTGTGATATTAAAAATATCCTCATCCATAATTTTAACATATTGTATTGACTGTGGTGAATTTTTTATTAAGCATTAGGTCATATTCGTGTTAAAAAAATCACCACACTCAATATATTAGGTTATAATTCAGGATTAGGATATTTTTATGATCAGGAGAAAATTATGAACGCATAGAAACTTGTTTCATTAAATTCCGAGATCTCTAGGTCTATATTTAGGCCTTCCGAATTATATTTATTTTATTTTTTAATTTTTTTAATTCTGGGACGAATCTTGAATTCGTCCTAGATTTTGGGACGCTGGATTCGTCCCAAATTTTAGGACGAATCCAGGATTCGTCCCAGATTTAAAAAAATTTAAAAATAAAAGAAAAATTATTCGGAGGCACTAAATATGGACCTAAAGATGTCAGAATTTCATGAAACAAGTTTCTATGGGTTCCTAATTTTTTCATGATCTTAAAAATATCCTCATCCATAATTTTAACACATTATATTGACTGTGGTGAATTTTTTATTAAGCATTAGCTCATATTCGTGTGAAAAAATCACCACACTCAATATATTAGGTTAAAATTCAGGATTAGGATATTTTTATGATCAAGAGAAAATTATGAACGCATAGAAACTTGTTTCATTAAATTCTGAGATCTCTAGGTCCATATTTAGGCCTTCCGAATGATATTTATTTTATTTATTAATTTTTTTAAATCTGGGATGAATCCTGGATTCGTCCTACATTTTGGGACGAATTCCTGGATTCGTCCCTGATTTTTGGGACGAATTCTGGATTCGTCCCAGATTCTGGAACGAATTTTACAACGAAAATTGTGTTCGTTGGTAATTTGTAACGAAATTTTTTTGTTGCATATTTCGTTTCTAATTTGGGTTAAATTTTATATTTGTTGCCAAAATTGTTGTAATTTTGGGACGAAAAGTTTTCGTCCCAAACTTTCGTCCCTAAATTATTATTTTTTTGTAGTGGCGGCTTGCCGGTCAATCGAATCGCTAGGACGGGAGATGTTCGAGGTTCTCGAACGAAGAGGTAGGTCTTCCGAATGATATTTATTTTATTTATTAATTTTTTTAAATCTGGGATGAATCCTGGATTCGTCCCAGATTTTGGGACGAATTCCTGGATTCGTCCCTGATTTTTGGGACGAATCTATCTGGGACGAATCCAGAATTCGTCCCTAGGATTCGTCCCAGATTCTGGAACGATTTTTACAACGAAAATAGTGTTCGTTGGTTATTTGTGACGAAATTTTTTTGTTGCAGATTTCGTTTCTAATTTGGGTTAAATTTTATATTTGTTGCCAAAATTGTTGAAATTTTGGGATGAAAAATTTTCGTCCCAAATTTTCGTCCCTAAATTATTATTTTTTTTGTAGTGTCGGCTTGTCGGTCAATGGAATCGCTGGGACGGGAGATGTTCGAGGTTCTCGAACGAAGAGGTGGAAATCCGCCGCGTCAACTCTCAAAAGAAAATTTCATATTTGGTAAATTAAGATGATTGTGAATGTCACAGTCTTCTTTATTATTATTATGAGCAATATAGATTAAAATATGACTTTACAATACCACGGGACATGATTGATCCAGATAGAGTACTTAAAAAAGAAAGCTCTAAATACCTTTTTATTTTTTAAAAAAATATATATTTTTTTTCAAGACTTAACTAGTCTTGATATGGAAGCAGAGGTTCATTCAAAATCCTCGAATTTCATTCGACTATCCAACAAACTCATAACCAAGGTCAAGGCATTCATGAAAATCCTTCCATTTTTTCCTGGTAGAACATAATCATGTCATAAATTATTTCAGCAGCAGCTCATGCTGATACAGTCACTGAATCATCACCCTCTTCCACACACAAGCACAGCAAAGGAAAGAAGCCATTCATGGCGGGTGACCAACTTCCAGTTCACCTCAGCCTTTCCACTACTCGACTCAAACGCGCAGCATTCCCTTTCTGCTACGTCTTAAAAAAGAAAGAAAAAACACTTGCTCGGACCACCTTTTCCGGCGGCGATACATTCTCCTCTGCCACCACGTTCAGGAAGAGAATGTTAAAAAAAGGAAAGGCACGCGAATTGAATCGAAAAGAGGTTCTTCGTCACCTCGTACTAACTGATATACTAGAACTTAAGCAATTAGATTAATTACTAATGTCGTTAGAGAAGCTGCTTGATGTTATTGTTGTCGGTGTTGTTGTTGTTAGAGCTCAAAACTGAGCACCGGAGTAAGTTTGGCCGAAGCTCCAGCTCGCCGGAGCCACTTCCGTCGAGGTTACGCTGCGGCCATCGCTGGTCGTTACTATAAAGGACAGTGACTGACCGTCGAGGAAGCAGTTGCTTTGCCAGTTTTGGCCCGAGTTCCGGCTCATCGCCAGCCACCCTGTGCTCGCCCCCTTGATTGACACCGCCACCACATCCCCGGCGCCGCCCACGTTGGTGACAAGAACAAGGTTGAAATAGGAGTGGCCATTGATGGTGAATCTGATGCCACCCTTCTTGGCGCAAGCCACTCTGCAATTAATCCGATTCGAATTAGCTTTGGAAAGAAAAAAGAAAAAGAGATATGAAGATTACTTGAACTACCTTTTGAATTGTACAGGGACGATTCCTGCTTTCAACTGCGCAATGCGCTGGAAGACGGGCTGCGACAGGTCAAAGTGCTGCAGCGGAGTGTTGCACCACCCGCCGTCGTCGGCGGAGAGCGCGTTGTTGGGCGGGCAGAAGTTGGTGGCCGTGACGGCGATGGTGCCAGGCAGGCACCACGGCGAGCCGGCACACATGATCTCAAAGCAAGCGCCGCAGCTCTGCCGCCGTCGAACAGAGCAGTGCTGAGCGCCGCCGTCTCGGTGCCGTAGCCCTGGCTGTAGAGGTTCCCGAACCCGCAAGCTCCCCTGCAAACATTTCCATCATAACAAACTCAAACGATAACGAAACTAAAATAAAGCTCACCCATGGTTCCCGAAGCATCGCTGCCTCCGTAGAAGGTAGCGTTAGCGCTGCTCCAACCTCCACCGACTCTATATATATATATATATATATATATATATATATATATATATATATAATTGATATGCTACGGATAAAACTCGTGCGAACCGCTGTGGACCTGCTTCCTGATCGATCTGGTGACCGATCAGGGAACCTCCTGATCGGTCTCTGGACCGATCAGGAGGTTCCCTGATCAGACTGGTGATCGATCAGGAAGCAAGTTACCTTTGTCTATATATATATATATATATATATATATATATATATATATATATATATATATATATATATATATATATATATATATATAAAGTTGATTAATTAAAAACTGAAACTGCCAGTTCTCCTAAGCGACAGAAAGCAATAGAAACTGAGTTTGACCCACTGTATCTGTTTGGTGGAGTGCAGCTCCGGCAAGAGTTCTTGAAACTTGTAATTTCTGTTCTTATTTTTGGATTCAGGAAACCCAAACATGAAAAATAGGCAAAAGAGTGTGTAATTATGAAACTGTAGTGGCTTCAATTACAATAACTTTAGTAGTAATCATTTTCTAGACTTGGTAAAAAATGATTTACTCATCGTAGCATTTCTATCAATCTATCTCTAAGTTAACACAATGGAAATAATGATTTTATAGATTGTGGCAAAAGGGTGATTCGCTCGCCCCCAGCATCTCCGTCAACCCGTCCCTATGCCAACACGGAAAAGAGTCTTTGCTTTAAACCATATTTTTTTAAGTATAAAATTGATGTTATTACACATTATATCTAATAACAAATATAAATCTTCAAACGAATTTTGATTTGATATAGTTTATAAAAGTTATAGCTCATAAGGTATAGCATAGACGATAAACATATGACATCTTTGTTATAATGGTCAGAAGTCAATTTTCAAAAACTACAGACTTGAAGTTTATTCTATCATACACCTAATATATGTATATCTATATTTATCTCCTTTCATATCTATAACAATAAATTTATCTTTTAAATAAAAAATTATAACCTTATAAAGCTACTTAACATTTACATTTATATACCGTGAACAGTGTAAAGAATATAATAATAATGAAAATAGTATAATAGAAGGCGGTTAGAAAATTATATACCGGATGGAGTGTTCGTTTATAAAAATTTAAAATGGAATCTCATCTTAATGATTTTAAAAATAAAAGGTACAATTTTAATTTTGCCCAAAAATCAATTTAACCATTTCATTTCAATGGATGATCTGATTAGGCTTCTGGAGTTGATAATTTTATAACTCCGTCTCGTTGAGAACCGGTTCTTGACTTTTAGAGCCATTTAACGTTAAGTTAAATTGGAACGTCAAAGCCAAAAAAAAAATGGGCTTCCCGGGTGAGTTTACACTCCCCTGGTTTCTGTTAATATGATAGAATTAATTAACAACTGCCTAAACTTTCTCCATTTCACTGATTTTTTATAGTTGGGTGGTTTTGTTTGATCTGGACTCTGTTAACGAGGACGAGAACGTGAGAGCCATTTAATGGCCACTTACACTGTCTAATCGACTTTTTAATTAACCTCATTTTGGTAGTTATTAATTGCCAGACCGCAGATGCTTAAGTTTGGCTTTGTTTGACTGATCATCCACAGAATCCATGGGATATCGATGTGAACAAGGATCGAAGCAAGTTCTTGCATGCTCATTAATGCGGTCAAAGAGGTTGTATCACTTCTCTGTGCACTTGTTAATTCTTCTAAACAAGAGCTGCATTGAGTTTTGATGTATTTGAGAAACAAACTCACTGAAAGCAATTTATTGAATGCTGATGCTTAAAGGGCGACACATTAATCAGTAGTTTATTAAATGCTTGTACTTCATGATATTGATCATATGACTTAGGGAGTTCATCCCCTCCGTCCCATCAATCTTGATCGTCATCTATTATTTCTATATTATTAATTTGGTAGTCGGCTATAAGCCCTCTCATCTTGTCGTCAATTTGACGATCAATTATAAATTAATTTTATAATTTATTTTTTTTTACATAATCTGAGAATGAACTAAAATGAATGTACTTATCTTCTGTTACAATGTTCCTAATTTGACAATGCCAAAGCGTCTAGCTAGGTTGGTCATGTTATATTGTCACTAGTTTAATGATGCTATTTGAAGTGTTTCGAAAATAATAGAAACAATTCACTTAACGACACCTTGATGATGCTTTATGTGTCTGTAAACATAGAGAAAAAAACCAATAAATAATATATTTCCTATAACATTTCATGGGTCCAAAGTTTTGCTACACGCACCACGGTTTGAAATTTACTCACTTTTCTCAAACTAAAATGATAAACTAACCACGCATTTTCATTTATTGGTTAAATCATGTTAAATCATAACGTCATGCATGATAGTAATTAGAAGAAAAAACCGAGAAGACAAAAAAATCTCATGATTTTCTAAAAAAAGAGAAACTTTGTTACTAATAGAGAGATAAATCTTCGTACAATTATGAACATATGTTTATAGATATTTTAGACCTTAACACTAAGAAAGAAAAGAAATCTTGATATATGGACCTCAATTCCAATCTTTTAGAGAAAGAAAAGAGTTCACATTTAAGATCTAGTAGCCTCAACAACATCTACCAAGTTGAAAAGAACTCGCCTTTGAGTTCATAGTAGGCTCAACAACAGCTACCGAGTAAGGAGTCAAGTACGCTTCACATTGAAGATATCAGACGTCTTCAAATGACTAGGAAGATGCAACTTGTAGACATTGTCGTTGATCTTCTATAGTATCTCACACGATCTAATCTTCCGATCCTTCAGCTTATTGTACTGGCTAATAGGGAAACAATTATAAATTAAAACATTCCAAACAAAATATCCAACCTCAAAAAGTACTTAATGATGATGATTGTCAATCTGAGTTTTGTACTTGATATTGCTATCAATTTCACCTGCTCATGAATACCTCAAAGATGCTCTGCTATCTTATCTACTTTAGGACTAAATCGTCTCACACATGGAATAGGGCTAAGTCCAGAACCCTAGATGAGTTTCACCCGTAGATAATCTCAAATTGGCTTAATCCTGTGGTCTTGTTTATTGTTTTGTTGTTGGCAAATTTTGCTTAAGGTAATTCCAAATCCCATTGCTTCAGCTTAGTACTTGTCAAACACCTTAGAAGATTGCATGAACTTTGATTCACCACCTCGGTCTGTCCATCTATCTAGGAGTAGTAGGCACTGCTAAAGTTCAATCACATTTCCAATTTTTTCCATAAGTTCTTCCAAAAATTACTGATGAATCTGGTATCACAGTCTGAAATAATGTATCGAGGAATACTATGCAAACATACAATCTCCTAGAAATAAAGATAGACAATCCGGACAGCATTCATAGTCCTCATACGAGCTATAAAATGTATCATCTTTGAAAACCTATCAGCCACAAATAGCTAGAATGGAATCTAAGGTTCATTGGGTGCAGGGTAGCCCCAATACAAAATTCATGCTGGCATCAAGCCAAAGAGTTCTAGGAACAAGTAAGGGAATGTACAAGCTTGCATTTGTAAGAATACCCTTAGACCACTAGCACACAAAGCACCAGTCTACAAAGTGGGCTACATCACTGATCAACTTAGGCCAATAAAAATCAACAAAGATAAAAGTCAGTGTCTTGTTACAACCGAAGTGTCCATTATGAAGTTTATTTATAATTTGTTGCCTTAGTGAATAATCCAGAATGTATAACTATAAGCCATGAAACATATAAATATTATATAGAATAAAATCGTGGCGAAGACCATCATGCACCTCCTAGAATATCTTTTCAAACGAAGGGTCCACTATATATATATCTGTGAAAACCTTAAAACCAGCAACTTTGGTACTCATGGTGGTAAGTAACAAAGAGCAATGGTTTAGGGCATCCGCTACACAGTTCAAGATCCCCACTTAATGTCTCAACGTAAAGGTAAACTCTTATAAATAAGCTACCCACTTGACATGTCACCTACTTAGCTTGTGTTGGCCATTGATATACTTTAAGGTTTCATGATCAGGAAACAAGATGAATTCTCTTTGTACCAGGTAGTGTCACCAATGCTTTAGAGACTAATAGTGTAGAACTCTGTGTTGCAGGTAGAATAATTCTTCTTGAATTTGAAAAGCTTTTCACTAAAAAAGGCAACCAAATTCCCAGATTGGCTTAACCTCCTATCCCAATACTGGATACATCACAATTGACCTTGAATACATGGTCAAAATTAGGTAATGGCAAAATTGCTGCTTTGGTCATCTTTTGCCTAACTAGTTGAGAACTAGCCTCTACTTCTTCATATTATTTGAAATCTTGTCCCTTGAGACACTCGGTGATGGGAGCAATCAGGGCATTAAATTTTTTAATGAACTAGTGGTAGAAAGAAGCCAAGTCATGGAAACTTCTAACGTTGTGCAAGGTCCTTGGTTGAGCCCACTCCAAGACTATGTCTATCTTTGCTTGATCTACGCACACCATCTACAGAAATAATAAAGTCTAGGAAGGTTACTAATTTAGTAAAGAAAGAACACTTCATCTTATTGACAAATAATCACTCATCTTTAGTTTTTCAAAAACAAAGCAAAGGTGAAGTGTGATTCCCATTTTGGACTGTAGACGAGAATGCCATTGAAGTAAACCACCACAAAATGTCCTATGAAAGTCCGTAAAATTTGATGCATAAATCTCATGAATATGCTTGGTGTATTGGACAGTCCAAAAAGCATGACCATCCACTCATAAAGTCCTTGTTGTATCTTGAATATTATCTTCCATTCATCTCCCGGTCTTATTCTGATATAATGATATTCATTTTTAAGATCAATTTTTTGCGTAAATCCTAGAACTAGATAGTTAATCCAACATGTCATCCAAGTGGGTAATTGGAAACCTATACTTCACTACAATCTTATTGATGACTTGACTGTCAACATATATATACCATGAGTCATCCTTCTTCGGTACTAGTAGGGCAGGAATGACACAGGAGCTCATGCTCTCATGGATGTAACCCTTTTCCAGCAACTCTATCACATGATGTTGTAATTCCTTAGTTTCCTTATGACTAAGGTGATATGCTGGTCTATTAGGCAAACTCAATCTTGGAACAAGATCTATCAAATGTTAGATATCTCACATAGGTGGTAGCCCAGAAGAAAGATCCTTTAGCATCAACTCATCAAAATTCGCTAGCAGCTACTACACTTTGGTTAGTAGCTCTATGTCCATAGCTTGGACATAGCTCTGGCATGGTAGTAAAGCATAGACAATGTCATCATGCTCTATCTCATCTAAAAACCTGGATATAAAAAGAAATTACTAGTTTTGGTTACCATAATTGAAGTGGTTCCTTCCCGCTAAGAAGCCAACATAATCTCCTTTCCCCTGACGTAAAGGATATATATATTCTTCTGTCTATCATGAACAACACTACGATCATACTGTCAATGCCACCCCAATATAAATTTTCTCTCATTCAAACTCTTTTCAATGATAGAAGGGTCAAGGACAAAATAGGTATACAATCCTTTCACCCTTCAAAAGACAAGAGAATTACATTGAGTTCAACTCTTCCAACTAAGAGCTTGGTGCTAAAGGTTTCTAGTATTTGCTTGTTTAACAAAATAACTTGTTTCTTCTACCTACGTAAAGAAAGCTCACAAAGAAGCCTAACATAATATATGCTTCCAACATGCATGAATAATGTAATTGATAAATCAAACAACAATCACTAGAAGGTAAGGGTAGAGGTAGGGTTGTAAATAAGTCAAGTCAAGTCAAGTATTGGAGAGTTCAAGCTTGTTTGATAAGCTAAACAAGTCAAGTCATACCAAGTCTAAAATAAACCAAGACATTTAAATGATTGTTCAAGCTTGACTTTATTTATTTTTAATGAGTTTGAGCTTGGTTCATTTAGATGTTATGGAGCTCTCAAGTCACACTACAAAAAAATAGTAAATTTGAGATGAATTTTTTTTTTAAAAAAATTCACAAAATTATTTTAAGACGAAAATTGCTACGAAAATATTTTTGTCACCAATCCACCGTCGCCAAATTTTATAATGAGAATTAGTCGTAAATTCTACGATGAATTTTTTTTTCCATCTAAAAATTCATTGCAAATCTATGATGAAAACTAATTCGTCGCAAATTTCATAATCTCAAATCTGTGATGAAAATATATTTTTGTCATAGATTGGCGACAAATTACTTTTTTGTTGTAAAAATTTGTTGTATATTTGCAAAGAAACCGTGCAAATTCATAAGAAAGAAAAATCCTTTTTCATCCCAAATTTGCGAAGAAAACATATTTTTATCGTAAATCTACAACGAATCCAAAATTTGTCATAGATTTGTGATGAATATATGCAACATTTTTTATGACAAAAAATAATTCATCTCTAATTTGTGATGAAAAAATTTGTCCTAGATTTGGAACAAATCTTAATTCGTCGTAGATTTGCAACGAATCAAGATTCATCACAAAATTATGTTATTAAAATAAGTTTGTGATGAAAATATTTTCATCGCAAAATTCATCACAAAACTCTAAACTTTTTAAAAGAACCTCTCTGTTTGTCCATTTATCATGTATACATATCATATCATCAAACCCAATCAACACATCCATCCTATACAATTAGCATTCAACATATTCTATACAATTAACATTTCCAACTCATCCTACAATTAACATTCAAAGAAGTCATATAAAATAAAGTTCAACTTGAAACTATCATATCTATAACTACAAGTCATATATATCATATCCGATACGGGTTATGAGAAATGGACCCTTCTGTAGGAGAAAAGAGGGAAAATCGATCGAGCGGTAGTGCTCGTATACGCTCGGCACGTGAAGACTGACCGAGCGGAAAAGACCGACCGAACGTTCAAGATCGGCAGACCGAGATGGGCCGAATATGGATAGCCATTCGAGTATGAAAGTAATTAGTCTCATATCGGGCGGAATATAGTATGCTCGGCACTTGAAGACTGATCGAGAGGAAAAGACCGACCGAACGTTCAAGATCAACAGGCCGAGATGGGCCGAATATGGATAGTCGGTCGGGTATGAAGGCACTTAGTCTTTTATTAGACCATACATATTATGCTCGGCATAGGAGTACCGACCGAGCCAAAGAGAGTGACCGAGCACTTAAGTTCGACAGGCCGAGCACGAATAGCTGGTCGAATATAAAAGTACGCAGTCCTATATTAGACAAGAACGTAGTACGTTCGGCATGTGAGTACCGACCGAGAGGCAACCAATCGAGCGATAATATTTGTATACACCTGAGAGGCTAAGGTAGGCAGAACATAAGTAATCGGTTGAACCTTACGCCACTTAACTTCGTGTAACCCCTTAACACATGGTCGACCAAAAGAAGGTCAACCGAGCGAGATTATTCATATACATTCGAGAAGCTAGGTGTTGGTGTAACGACCCGCCTTCTACTAACTAAGCTGTAAGGCTGATTGTCACATTATCCTGTGCTAAACTATTCCCTGACCATCTCTAGGACTAGATGCGGAAGCTGTACTAATTAAAATTTTTGCTAAGTTGTTAACATTTCTTGGTTCTACGTATACTAAGGGGTGTAATCTAAAGTATACCTAACATATACTACATCCCCTATGGTCAAGGAACTGAAATAACCCTTTTCTGGCTGTTATCAGACCTCCCAATCGATCCACGGATCGATCGGAATGTCGGATCGATCCAGCACGCTACTGTGCTCGGGACAATTATCTGGATCGATCGGCTGATCGATCCAGACTGGTCAATCGATCCAGTGATCGATCCCAGAGCTCTCTGTTCGCGACGGAAATGGCTGGATCGATCGGCTGATCGATCCAAAAGCCTACTGTTCGCGGAACAGATTGCCCAATCGATCAGCTGATCGATTGGAAACCCCCAATCGATCCACCGATCGATTGAGGTTACTGATTTTTTACAGCTAACTCTGATTTCAGCACTGTTTCGTGCCCCAATCACAATACAAGTTTTAAAATGATTAATAAACACTCTAACATCATAAAATTAGTGTTCTAAGCATAATAAAGTGCATGGTTAACTAATTCGTAGCAATGAACACACTAAAGTGCAAATGATAAAATACTGAAAAGTTCTAATGTTTAAACAAAGTTTGCTAAGGTTCCCTAAGATCTTCTTTCCAAGTTCCTGCCCACACACATCTTTGTAGCATTGTCCTCCAGCCTCCGCTAGTCCATCTTCCCTTTACCTTTATCTGCAGTATAAGGAAAAGGAAGTATCTATAAGCTTTCGCTTAGTAATAAACCATCTACCTCACTAAAACATGCATACGATGCATTTATGCTGTTAAAAACATGCTATCAAACATATGATGAACTTGTCAAAGCATGACATACTGAAATCACTGAACATGAACACTAAAGCATGACATACAAGCTAATCATAAACTATCATGAGTATCAATAAAGAAAACTGAATTGAACATGAACTGGGCTAAGCTGGAACTGAATTCAAACTCAACTATCATAACTAATCCTTGTGAGTTTTGAAAAGCTATAATATAATAGATTAAAATACATAATCATACCGCTAATGGGCCCGGCAACTGTACATGTTATGCGCGCATCCTTAACTAGATCCGGGGTTGCAAATCCCGAATGTAGTAAGGTTTACTAGGTTATCTAAACCTAGGGGCCGACTATGGGAGCCCAGCCCAATGAATATCTAATCCTGTACAGTGCCCCTACTGAAAATAAAATACTGAATCATAGCTAATTAATTTATCTTGCTTTTACTAGGTTATCTGAACCTAGAGGCGACTGTGGGTGCCCACCCATTGGACCGTAGTCCCATATAAGCTGTAGCAAGACTAACTAAACTATTTAAATGCTTCTATTGCATTTACTGAGCTAGTAAAAATGTCTACTGTAGCATTTTGCTGAGCTAAGCATTTTATCGAACACTTAGTGTGCTCCAACTCTCCTCTCTATTAGGGAGACCACCCCTAGGCACCCGACAACGTCTAGCATCTCCAACTGAAAGGAGAAAACGTGTCTGGCCCATCTAGAGGTGCTCAACTAAATCCCTAAATCTGCGAGGAGGGTTAAGTACACCCTATGCGTCGAAAAACTACATATAGCTAACTAAAAGCATACAATCATCCGAAAAGCTACTTATACTGCAGGTGAGGGTTTCTTACCTCCTGTTCGTAATTTCTTACGAGTCTATTCGCTAGGTTTCACGGAGGAGAGATCTCTTCGACGATCTTCTCGTGTCTATGCGTTCCTCTCACGGAGGGGAGCGTCCTCGTGCCCTTGATGTTGCCGGGAGGTGCCCCTAGCACCCTTGGCTTGGTGCGCCGAGAGAGGGAGGGAAAGGAGGAGTGGGCGGCGGTGAGGGTTGAGAAGAAGAGAATCACGATTAAAATAAAACCCTCACTTAATAATTTCTTATTTATATTAAGTGGTAATTTCGGCCCAACTTGAATATAAATTTAATGGTTTCCCTTTCCTTTCAGCACGGCCCTGCTGGGTTCACCTGGTTACTAAGGTTCACAATAAGTCATAGAACCCAATAGGTCTCGGGTTCAATTCCCGCTTAGGCTGTTTTCGTTTTCTATTTATTTTTGCTACTTCCGTTACTCTAAAAATTCCGTAAAAATATCCTAAAATTTCAAAAAAATCATAGAATATTTCTAAAATAGTTTTGAGAATTTTAGGCCTTACAATCCCCCATACCTTATAAAAAGTTCGTCCTCGAACTTAGAATAATTTTGGGTACTTCCGTCTCATGCTTGCTTCTATCTCCTAAGTTGCCTCTTTTGTTGTGTGACTGTGCCAAATAACCTTGACTAATGGTACTTCCTTGTTCCGCAATTTCTTAACTGCTCGGTCTATTATTTGAATAGGCCGACTGTCATAGCTGAGGTCTTCGCAGATCTGTACCGACTGGGGCTCAATCACCTGGGTGGCATCTGGGATATGCTTCTTCAGCATAGAGACATGAAATACATTATGGACAGCTGACATTTCCTGGGGTAGCTCTAGCTCATATGCTACCTTGCCCACTCTTCTGCTGATAAGGTATGGTCCCACATATCTGGGACTTAGCTTGCCCTTCTTCCCAAAACTCATTACTCCCTTCATGGGAGCCACTCTGAGGAACACTGAATCCCTAACTGAAAACTCTAAAGGTCTGCGCCATATATCAGCATAGATTTTCTAGCGGCTCTGAGCTGTCTCTATCCTCTGGCGGATCTGCTGTATAGCTGCTGTGGTATCTGCCACTAGATCTGTCTGAAGTTCTACCTCTTTCTGTTCACCACT
Source organism: Zingiber officinale (assembly GCF_018446385.1). Taxonomy (NCBI): domain Eukaryota; kingdom Viridiplantae; phylum Streptophyta; class Magnoliopsida; order Zingiberales; family Zingiberaceae; genus Zingiber; species Zingiber officinale. The sequence continues at coordinate 104,148,689 of NC_055998.1, forward strand.
CTCATATCAGCAGATTGGAGATCTACACCTCCGCCCATAGAGAGCCTCATAAGGTGTCATACCGATAGTGGCCTGATAGCTGTTGTTGTATGCAAATTCTGCTAAACTCAGATATTTGCACCAACTTCCTTTGAAATCTAGGGCACATGCTCGGAGCATATCTTCGAGTACCTGATTTACTCGCTCCGTCTGACCATCTGTCTGAGGATGGAAGGCTATGCTGAATTTTAACTTCGTGCCCAAAGCTGACTGTACACACTCCCAGAAGTGTGATATGAATCTACTGTCTCTGTCTGAGATGATGGTTCGTGGGACTCCATGTAATCTAACGATCTCCTTGAGATACAACTGAGCTAGCTGTTCCATGGAGTAGGATATCCTGATAGCTAAGAAGTGAGCTGATTTAGTCAATCTGTCGACTATTATCCAGATGGTATCAAAACCATTCGTGGTTCTGGGTAATCACACTATAAAATCCATAGAAATGTCTTCCCACTTCCACTCTAGGATCTGGATGGGCTGCAAGACTCCTCCTGGTCTTTGGTGTTCTGCCTTAACCCTCTGACAGGTTAGGCAGGTGCTGACATAACGAGCGATGTCTCTCTTCATCCCAGGCCACCAAAAACGTTTCTTCAAGTCCTGGTACATTTTGATGGAGCCAGGATGCATCGCATAGGGAGTCTTGTGAGCCTCGTCTAGGATTTTCTTCTGTAGTTCCTCCTGATCCGGAACACATAGCCTGTCACCAAAATACAACACCCCATTATCTGATATTCTGAACTCTCCACTTTCTGATTCCGCTAAACCTTGCTTGATTCTCTAAATTTTAGGATCCTGCTCCTGAGCTGTCTGGATATCACCAAGCAAGGTAGACTCTAATGTCATGGCAGAGAGCTGTCCGACTATGAGTTCGAGACCAAAATCTGAGATCTCCTTCTGTAGGGGCGGTGACATAGCTGCTAGAGATAACAGGGTAGCGCTGGACTTCCTGCTGAGGGCGTCTGCTACCCTATTTGCTTTTCCTGGGTGGTAGAGGATATCTATGTCGTAGTCTTTGACCAGCTCTAGCCATCTGCACTGTGAAGAAGTACTTCAGACTCTGATGATCTGTATACACTCTGCACTGAGCTCCATACAAGTAATGTCTCCAAATCTTGAGAGCGAACACCACTGCTGCAAGCTCAAGGTCATGAGTGGGGTAATTCCTCTCATAATCCTTGAGTTGTCTGGAGGCGTAGGCGATTACCTTGCCATCTTGCATCAGCACTGCTCCTAGTCCCAACTTCGAGGCATCACTATATATATCGAAGCTATCTGCGTTTTCTGGTAGAGTCAGTATAGGTGCACTGGTCAATCTTCTTTTCAGCTCGCTGAAACTGTTCTCACAGTCCTCTGTCCACTGAAATTTTCTGTTCTTTCTGGTAAGAGCTGTCAGTGGGGAGGCTATCCTGGAGAAATCCTCTACAAACTTTCTGTAATAACCTGCTAGTCCCAAAAAGCTTCTGATCTCACTGACGTTCTTGGGTCTTTTCCAGTTACTCACAGCTTCTATTTTACTAGGGTCTACCATGATACCATCCTTTGAGATGATGTGACCCAGGAAGGACACCTGATCTAACCAAAATTCACATTTGGTGAACTTGGCATACAACTGGTTTTGCTGAAGGGTCTGCAATACTATTTTCAGGTGCTCTGCATGTTCTTCCTGAGTTCTGGAATAGATAAGAATGTCATCGATGAACACGATAACGAACTTATCTAAATATTCCCTGAATACCCTGTTCATAATATCCATGAAAGTAGCTGGAGCATTTGTCACGCCGAAGGGCATGACTACGAACTCGTAGTGTCCGTATCTAGTCCTGAATGTTGTCTTGGATATATCCCCTTCTTTAACTTTCACCTGATGATAACCTGATCTGAGGTCTATCTTCGAGAACACTGCTGCTCCCTTTAGCTGATCGAATAGGTCATCTATTCTGGGAAGAGGATACCTGTTCTTGATTGTGACTTGGTTCAATGCTCTGTAGTCTATGAAGCGCATGTTCCCGTCTTTCTTCTTCACGAACAATACAGTGCTCCCCATGGTGAGTGACTAGGACGGATGAAGCCCTTGTCAAGCAGCCTGAGTTGCTCATGAAGTTCCTTCATTCTGCTGGAGCCATGCGGTAAGGTGCTTTGGAGATAGGATTTGTACCGGAATGAGCTCTATCTCAAATTCGATCTCACCCGGTGCTAGGCCCGTAACTCTTCGTGGAAGATGGTAGTCACATCGACTCGGACCTCTAGCTCGTTGGTCCTTGTCCGACTGCATCGACTACGTGTGCTAAGAACCCGTACATCCTAAATCCATCAACCTCTGTGCCTTCATGAGAGAAACTTCTTGGCCTTTCTCCCGGGTTCTCCGATTATACTTCTGCTTCCGGTTGGAATATGACTTTCTGTTACGGCACTCGATGGAGGCACCATATTTGATCAAGAAGTCCATCCCGAAGATAACGTCGTAGTCGGTCATATTAATCACTATCAGATCGCAAAAGAGCTCTCTGTCTGCTATAGTGACCGGCACTGCTCTGAGCCAATGCGTAGACGCCATGATTTCTCCTGAGGGTAATGTCGTAAGGAACTGGCTACTGAGTACCTCTGGAGGTACTGCTAACTTCTCAGCAAATGCCTTGGATATGTATGAATGGGTTGCCTCAGTATCGAATAAGACAGTTGTACTTTGCTGTAAAATACTAATCTGACCTGTAACAACTGTCGAGGCATTTGCTGTGTCCTCTCTAGTGAGTGAGTAGATCCTCACATTGGTCGTAGCTGGAGGGGCTTCTAATCTGCCCTGGCTGATATGTGGACCATCTAAAGCGGCCTGCATCTGATGTAACTGAGCTGGCTGGCCTCCATACTGAATCGGCTGTGGCTGAGGAAGACTGATCTTGTTTGGACACTGCTTGGCTATATGCCCTTCCTGTCCGCATTCAAAGCATTCTCGTGTGCCCTTATGATAAACTCCAGGATAGAATTTCCCACAAGTAGCACACTTTGGATAACTGGGCTGCTTGCTGGCTAGCCCTCCTTTTGGGTAACTCCCTGGTTTGCGCTTGTTGCTGGAGTTCCCTTTCCAGTTAGAGCCATGGGAGCTGTGACCCTGCTGTTTCTGAGTGCCTGAGCCTCCTTGGCCCTTAGCTTCTGAGAGGACTTGCTTCTGCTGCTTGATGCTATTCTGGTAATGCTCAGTGATTAGAGCACTGCTCACTAGCTCTTCGGTGGTTTGTGGCCTATGAACGCCACCAGCCACGTTCATCGCTATTTCCGGCCTCAGCATCTTGAGCATCAACCGGACTCGTTCTCTTTCTGTGCTGACTAAGTCGGGCATGACGAGCCAACTGCTGAATTTCTTCACCGCCTCCACCGAGAGGTTGCCGCGAAACTCGGTGAACTCGTCATAGTGGCGGTTTGTGACCCGCGTGTGAAAGAACTCCTCAAAGAATTCTTTCTCAAGTCCCATGTCATCCGGTTCACCGCCGCCCACTCGATTCTCTCCCACCATACGTGCATCTCCGCTGCAAGGAGGCGACTTCACCTTCTTGTGTTCTCGCCACCCAAGCTCCATCGTATTTTCGGTGTTTTGAACCATGCCCGAGCATCCCATGGTTCATTCCTGAGAAATTCTCTAGCTTGACTCTCTGCCGATCGGATAGGCTTCTCTCTGCGTTCTTGCTGCTGGGGCTGTAGGCTGGACGGTGGAACCTCTAAGACCACCGGTGTCGTAAGTTCGGCTCTGGGGTGTTCTGCTGACTAGCCTTTAAGGTGGCTATTTCTTGTTCTTTGTCGTCAGAATCGAGCAACTAGTCTGTAAGGTCGGGAGGCACTGAACTGCCTGCCTCATGCTGGGGCTCAGTGGCTGGTGCCCTTCTAGCTGGGCATCCTCGTGCCATTTCTAAAGACATAGAGGACATACATAACTAATACAATCATGTGTATGTAACTACAATCAATAACACGTTAGGTACTGTCATCAATCAACATGCTACAGTATCTATAAACATGAAAGGAAGAACATAATAAAGTGAGAGACGTTTCTTACTTGAAAGCTGCAGGTTCAATGCTGATGTGTGTGTAGGAAGTATGGAAACTGCTCTGATACCACTCTGTAACGACCCGCCTTCTACTAACTAAGCTGTAAGGCCGATCGTCATATTATGCTGTGCTAAACTATTCCCTGACCATCTCTAGGACTAGATGCGGAAGCTGTACTAATTAAATTTTTTTCTAAGCTGTTAACATTTCTTGGTTCTACGTGTACTAAGGGGTGTAAACTAAAGTATACCGAACATATACTACATCCCCTATGGTCAAGGAACTGAAATAACCCTTTTCTGGCTGTTATCAGACCTCCCAATTGATCCACGGATCGATCGGAATGTCGGATCGATCCAGCACGCTACTGTGCTCGGGACAATTATCTGGATCGATCGGCTGATCGATCCAGACTGGTCAATCGATCCAGTAATCGATCCCAGAGCTCTCTGTTCGCGACGGAAATGGCTGGATCGATCGGCTGATCGATCCAGAAGCCTACTGTTCGCGGAACAGATTGCCCAATCGATCAGCTGATCGATTGGAAACCCCCAATCGATCCACCGATCGATTGAGGTTACTGATTTTTTGCAGCTAACTCTGATTTCAACACTGTTTCGTGCCCCAATCACAATACAAGTTCTAAAATGATTAATAAACACTCTAACATCATAAAATTAGTGTTCTAAGCATAATAAAGTGCATGGTTAACTAATTCGTAGCAATGAACACACTAAAGTGCAAATGATAAAATACTGAAAAGTTCTAATGTTTAAACAAAGCTTGCTAAGGTTCCCTAAGATCTTCTTTCCAAGTTCCTGCCCACACACATCTTTGTAGCATTGTCCTCCAGCCTCCGCTAGTCCATCTTCCCTTTACCTTTATCTGCAGTATAAGGAAAAGGAAGTATCTATAAGCTTTCGCTTAGTAAGAAACCATCTACCTCACTAAAACATGCATACGATGCATTTATGCTTTTAAAAACATGCTATCAAACATATGATGAACTTGTCAAAGCATGACATACTGAAATCACTGAACATGAACACTAAAGCATGACATACAAGCTAATCATAAACTATCATGAGTATCAATAAAGAAAACTGAATTGAACATGAACTGGGCTAAGCTGGAACTGAATTCAAACTCAACTATCATAACTAATCCTTGTGAGTTTTGAAAATCTATAATATAATAGATTAAAATACATAATCATACCGCTAATGGGCCCGGCAACTGTACATGCTATGCGCGCATCCTTAACTAGACCTGGGGTTGCAAATCCCGAATTTAGTAAGGTTTACTAGGTTATCTAAACCTAGGGACCGACTATGGGAGCCCAGCCCAATGGATATCTAATCTAGCCTACTAAAAATAAAATACTGAATCATAGCTAATTAATTTATCTTGCTTTTACTAGGTTATCTGAACCTAGAGGCGACTGTGGGTGCCCACCCATTGGACCGTAGTCCCATATAAGCTGTAGCAAGACTAACTAAACTATTTAAATGCTTCTATTGCATTTACTGAGCTATTAAAAATGTCTACTGTAGCATTTTGCTGAGCTAAGCATTTTATCGAACACTTAGTGTGCTCCAACTCTCCTCTCTATTAGGGAGACCACCCCTAGGCACCCGACAACGTCTAGCATCTCCAACTGAAAGGAGAAAACGTGTCTGGCCCATTTAGAGGTGCTCAACTAAATCCCTAAATCTGCGAGGAGGGTTAAGTACACCCTATGCGTCGAAAAACTACATATAGCTAACTAAAAGCATACAATCATCCGAAAAGCTACTTATACTGCAGGTGAGGGGTTTCTTACCTCCTGTTCGTAATTTCTTACGAGTCTATTCTCTAGGTTTCACGGAGGAGAGATCTCTTCGACGATCTTCTCGCGTCTATGCGTTCCTCTCACGGAGGGGAGCGTCCTCGTGCCCTTGATGTTGCCGGGAGGTGCCCCTAGCACCCTTGGCTTGGTGCGCCGAGAGAGGGAGGGAAAGGAGGAATGGGCGGCGGTGAGGGTTGAGGAGAAGAGAATCACGATTAAAATAAAACCCTCACTTAATAATTTCTTATTTATATTAAGTGGTAATTTCGGCCCAACTTGAATATAAATTTAATGGTTTCCCTTTCCTTTCAGCACGGCCCTGCTGGGTTCACCTGGTTACTAAGGTTCACCATAAGTCATAGAACCCAATAGGTCTCGGGTTCAATTCCCGCTTAGGCTGTTTTCGTTTTCTATTTATTTTTGCTACTTCCGTTACTCTAAAAATTCCGTAAAAATATCCTAAAATTCCAGAAAAATCATAGAATATTTCTAAAATAGTTTTGAGACTTTCGAGTGTTACAATCCCCCATACCTTATAAAAAGTTCGTCCTCGAACTTAGAATAATTTTGGGTACTTCCGTCTCATGCTGGCTTCTGTCTCCCAAGTTGCCTCTTCTGCTGTGTGACTGTGCCAAATAACCTTGACTAATGGTACTTCCTTGTTCCGCAATTTCTTAACTGCTCGGTCTATTATCTGAATAGGCCGACTGTCATAGCTGAGGTCTTCGCGGATCTGTACCGACTGGGGCTCAATCACCTGGGTGGCATCTGGGATATGCTTCTTCAGCATAGAGACATGAAATACATTATGGACAACTGACATTTGCTGGGGTAGCTCTAGCTCATATGCTACCTTGCCCACTCTTCTGCTGATAAGGTATGGTCCCACATATCTGGGACTTAGCTTGCCCTTCTTCCCAAAACTCATTACTCCCTTCATGGGAGCCACTCTGAGGAACACTGAATCCCCAACTGAAAACTCTAAAGGTTTGCGTCATATATCAGCATAGCTTTTCTGGCGGCTCTGAGTTGTCTCTATCCTCTGGCGGATCTGCTGTATAGCTGCTGTGGTATCTGCCACTAGATCTGTCTGAAGTTCTACCTCTTTCTGTTTACCACTCTCATACCAGCAGATTGGAGATCTACACCTCCGCCCATAGAGAGCCTCATAAGGTGTCATACCGATAGTGGCCTGATAGCTGTTGTTGTATGCAAATTCTGCTAAACTCAGATATTTGCACCAACTTCCTTTGAAATCTAGGGCACATGCTCGGAGTATATCTTCGAGTACCTGATTTACTCGCTCCGTCTGACCATCTGTCTGAGGATGGAAGGCTATGCTGAATTTTAACTTTGTGCCCAAAGCTGACTGTACACACTCCCAGAAGTGTGATATGAATCTACTGTCTCTGTCTGAGATGATGGTTCGTGGGACTCCATGTAATCTAACGATCTCCTTGAGATACAACTGAGCTAGCTGTTCCATGGAGTAGGATATCCTGATAGCTAAGAAGTGAGCTGATTTAGTCAATCTGTCGACTATTATCCAGATGGTATCAAAACCATTCGTGGTTTTGGGTAATCCCACTATAAAATCCATAGAAATGTCTTCCCACTTCCATTCTGGGATCTGGATGGGCTGCAAGACTCCTCCTGGTCTTTGGTGTTCTGCCTTAACCCTCTGACAGGTTAGGCAGGTGCTGACATAACGAGCGATGTCTCTCTTCATCCCAGGCCACCAAAAACGTTTCTTCAAGTCCTGGTACATTTTGATGGAGCCAGGATGCATCGCATAGGGAGTCTTGTGAGCCTCGTCTAGGATTTTCCTCTGTAGTTCCTCCTGATCCGGAACACATAGCCTGTCACCAAAATACAACACCCCGCTATCTGATATTCTGAACTCTCCACTTTCTGATTCTGCTAAACCTTGCTTGATTCTCTAAATTTCAGGATCCTGCTCCTGAGCTGTCTGGATATCACCAAGCAAGGTAGACTCTAATGTCATGGCAGAGAGCTGTCCGACTATGAGTTCGAGACCAAAATCTGAGATCTCCTTCTGTAGGGGCGGTGACATAGCTGCTAGAGATAACAGGGTAGCGCTGGACTTCCTGCTGAGGGCGTCTGCTACCCTATTTGCTTTTCCTGGGTGGTAGAGGATGTCTATGTCTTAGTCTTTGACCAGCTCTAGCCATCTGCGCTGTCGCATATTCAGATCCTTCTGAGTGAAGAAGTACTTCAGACTCTGATGATCTGTATACACTCTGCACTGAGCTCCATACAAGTAATGTCTCCAAATCTTGAGAGCGAACACCACTGCTGCAAGCTCAAGGTCATGAGTGGGGTAATTCCTCTCATAATCCTTGAGTTATCTGGAGGCGTAGGCGATTACCTTGCCATCTTGCATCAGCACTGCTCCTAGTCCCAACTTCGAGGCATCACTATATATATCGAAGCTATCTGCGTTTTCTGGTAGAGTCAGTATAGGTGCACTGGTCAATCTTCTTTTCAACTCGCTGACAATCCTCTATCCACTGAAATTTTCTGTTCTTTCTGGTAAGAGCTGTCAGTGGGGAGGCTATCCTGGAGAAATCCTCTACAAACTTTCTGTAATAACCTGCTAGTCCCAAAAAGCTTCTGATCTCACTGGCGTTCTTGGGTCTTTTCCAGTTACTCACAGCTTCTATTTTACTAGGGTCTACCATGATACCATCCTTTGAGATGATGTGACCCAGGAAGGACACCTGATCTAACCAAAATTCACATTTCGTGAACTTGGCATACAGCTGGTTCTGCTGAAGGGTCTGCAATACTATTTTGAGGTGCTCTGCATGTTCTTCATGAGTTCTGGAATAGATAAGAATGTCATCGATGAACACGATAACGAACTTATCTAAATATTCCCTGAATACCCTGTTCATAAGATCCATGAAAGTAGCTGGAGCATTTGTCACGCCGAAGGGCATGACTACGAACTCGTAGTGTCCGTATCTAGTCCTGAATGTTGTCTTGGGTATATCCCCTTCTTTAACTTTCACCTGATGATAACCTGATCTGAGGTCTATCTTCGAGAACACTGCTGCTCCCTTTAGCTGATCGAATAGGTCATCTATTCTGGGAAGAGGATACCTGTTCTTGATTGTGACTTGGTTCAGTGCCCGGTAGTCTATACACAGGCGCATGTTCCCGTCTTTCTTCTTCACGAACAATACAGGTGCTCCCCATGGTGAGTGACTAGGACGGATGAAGCCCTTGTCAAGCAGCTCCTGTAGTTGCTCATGAAGTTCCTTCAGTTCTGCTGGAGCCATGCGGTAAGGTGCTTTGGAGATAGGATTTGTACCGGGAATGAGCTCTATCTCAAATTCGATCTCCCTGTCTGGTGCTAGGCCTGGTAACTCTTCAGGGAAGACTGCTGGGTAGTCACATACGACTCGGACCTCTGCTAGCTGTTGGTCCTTGTCCTGACTGGTACTGACTACGTGTGCTAAGAACCCCGTACATCCTAAATCCATCAACCTCTGTGCCTTCATAGCTGAGAGAAACTTCTTGGCCTTTCTCCTGGGTTCTCCGACGAATTCGAACTGTGCTTCCGCTTCAGGTTGGAATATGACTTTCTGTTTACGGCACTCGATGGAGGCACCATATTTGATCAAGAAGTCCATCCCGAAGATAACGTCGTAGTCGGTCATATTAATCACTATCAGATCGCAAAAGAGCTCTCTGTCTGCTATAGTGACCGGCACTGCTCTGAGCCAGTGCGTAGACGCCATGATTTCTCTTGAGGGTAACGTCGTAAGGAACTGGCTACTGAGTACCTCTAGAGGTACTGCTAACTTCTCAGCAAATGCCCTGGATATGTATGAATGGGTTGCCTCAGTATCGAATAAGACAGTTGTACTTTGCTGTAAAATACTAATCTGACCTGTAACAACTGTCGAGGCATTTGCTGTGTCCTCTCTAGTGAGTGAGTAGATCCTCACATTGGTCGTAGCTGGAGGGGCTTCTAATCTGCCCTGGCTGATATGTGGACCATCTAAAGCGGCCTGCATCTGATGTAACTGAGCTGGCTGGCCTCCATACTGAATCGGCTGTGGCTGAGGAAGACTGATCTTGTTTGGACACTGCTTGGCTATATGCCCTTCCTGTCCGCATTCAAAGCATTCTCGTGTGCCCTTATGACAAACTCCAGGATAGAATTTCCCACAAGTAGCACACTTTGGATAACTAGCTGGTCCTCCTTTTGGGTAACTCCTTGGTTTGCGCTTGTTGCTGGAGTTCCCTTTCCAGTTAGAGCCATGGGAGCTGTGACCCTGCTGTTTCTGAGTGCCTGAGCCTCCTTGGCCCTTAGCTTCTGAGAGGACTTGCTTCTGTTGCTTAATGCTATTCTGGTAATGCTCAGTGATTAGAGCACTGCTCACTAGCTCTTCGGTGGTTTGTGGCCTATGAACGCCACCAGCCACGTTCATCGCTATTTCCGGCCTCAGCATCTTGAGCATCAACCGGACTCGTTCTCTTTCTGTGCTGACTAAGTCAGGGCATAGACGAGCCAATCTGTTGAATTTCTTCACGGCTTCCTCCACTGAGAGGTTGCCCTGGCGAAACTCGGTGAACTCGTCATAGTGGCGGTTTGTGACCCGCGTGTGAAAGAACTCCTCAAAGAATTCTTTCTCGAAGTCTGCCCATGTCATCTGGTTCACTGGCCGCTTCACTCTGATTCTCTCCCACCACATACGTGCATCTCCTGTCAAGCAGAAGGAGGCGCACTTCACCTTCTTGTGTTCTGGCCAGTCCAGAAGCTCCATCGTATTTTCCAGTGTTTTGAACCATGCCTGAGCATCCCATGGTTCACTGCTGCCTGAGAAATTCTCTAGCTTGACTCTCTGTCACTGCTCTCTGCGTTCCTGCTGCTGGGGCTACTGGTGTCGTAGGCTGGACTGGTGGAACCTCTAAGACCACTGGTGTCGCTAAGTTAGGCTCCGGGGTGACAGTGGGAGTGTTCTGCTGACTAGCCTTTAAGGTGGCTATTTCTTGTTGCTGTCCAGCTAGCTGCTGCTGTAACTGAGCAACTAGTGCTGTAAGGTCTGGGGGAGGCACTGAACTGCCTGCCTCATGCTGGGGCTCAGTGGCTGGTGCCCTTCTAGCTGGGCGTCCTCGTGCCATTTCTAAAGACATAGAGGACATACATAACTAATACAATCATGTGTATGTAACTACAATCACTAACACGTTAGGTACTATCATCAATCAACATGCTACAGTATCTATAAACATGAAAGAAAGAACATAATAAAGTGAGAGGCGTTTCTTACTTGGAAGCTGCAGGTTCAATGCTGATGTGTGTGTAGGAAGTATGGAAATTGCTCTGATACCACTCTGTAACGACCCGCCTTCTACTAACTAAGTTGTAAGGCCGATCGTCACATTATGCTGTGCTAAACTATTCCCTGACCATCTCTAGTACTAGATGCGGAAGCTGTACTAATTAAAATTTTTGCTAAGCTGTTAACATTTCTTGGTTCTACGTGTACTAAGGGGTGTAATCTAAAGTATACCTAACATATACTACATCCCCTATGGTCAAGGAACTGAAATAACCCTTTTCTGGCTGTTATCAGACCTCCCAATCGATCCACAGATCGATCGGAATGTCGGATTGATCCAGTGATCGATCCAGCACGCTACTGTGCTCGGGACAATTATCTGGATCGATCGGCTGATCGATCCAGTGATCGATCCCAGAGCTCTCTGTTCGCGACGGAAATGGCTGGATCGATCGGCTGATCGATCCAGAAGCCTACTGTTCGTGGAACAGATTGCCCAATCGATCAGCTGATCGATTGGAAACCCCCAATCGATCCACCGATCGATTGAGGTTACTGAAATTTTGCAGCTAACTCTGATTTCAGCACTGTTTCGTGCCCCAATCACAATACAAGTTCTAAAATAATTAATAAACACTCTAACATCATAAAATTAGTGTTCTAAGCATAATAAAGTGCATGGTTAACTAATTCGTAGCAATGAACACACTAAAGTGCAAATGATAAAATACTGAAAAGTTCTAATGTTTAAACAAAGCTTGCTAAGGTTCCCTAAGATCTTCTTTCCAAGTTCCTGCCCACACACATCTTTGTAGCATTGTCCTCCAGCCTCCGCTAGTCCATCTTCCCTTTACCTTTATCTGCAGTATAAGGAAAAGGAAGTATCTATAAGCTTTCGCTTAGTAAGAAACCATCTACCTCACTAAAACATGCATACGATGCATTTATGCTTTTAAAAAACATGTTATCAAACATATGATGAACTTGTCAAAGCATGGCATACTGAAATCACTGAACATGAACACTAAAGCATGACATACAAGCTAATCATAAACTATCATGAGTATCAATAAAGAAAACTGAATTGAACATGAACTGGGCTAAGCTGGAACTGAATTCAAACTCAACTATCATAACTAATCCTTGTGAGTTTTGAAAATCTATAATATAATAGATTAAAATACATAATCATACCGCTAATGGGCCCGACAACTGTACATGCTATGCGCGTATCCTTAACTAGACCTGGGGTTGCAAATCCCGAATTTAGTAAGGTTTACTAGGTTATCTAAACCTAGGGACCGACTATGGGAGCCCAGCCCAATGGATATCTAATCCTGTACAGTGCCCCTACTGAAAATAAAATACTGAATCATAGCTAATTAATTTATCTTGCTTTTACTAGGTTATCTGAACCTAGAGGCGACTGTGGGTGCCCACCCATTGGACCGTAGTCCCATATAAGCTGTAGCAAGACTAACTAAACTATTTAAATGCTTCTATTGCATTTACTGAGCTATTAAAAATGTCTACTGTAGCATTTTGCTGAGCTAAGCATTTTATCGAACACTTAGTGTGCTTCAACTCTCCTCTCTATTAGGGAGACCACCCCTAGGCACCCGACAACGTCTAGCATGTCCAATTGAAAGGAGAAAACGTGTCTGGCCCATCTAGAGGTGCTCAACTAAATCCCTAAATCTGCGAGGAGGGTTAAGTACACCCTATGCGTCGAAAAACTACATATAGCTAACTAAAAGCATACAATCATCCGAAAAGCTACTTATACTGCAGGTGAGGGGTTTCTTACCTCCTGTTCGTAATTTCTTACGAGTCTATTCGCTAGGTTTCACGGAGGAGAGATCTCTTCGACGATCTTCTCGCGTCTATGCGTTCCTCTCACGGAGGGGAGCGTCCTCGTGCCCTTGATGTTGCCGGGAGGTGCCCCTAGCACCCTTGGCTTGGTGCGCCGAGAGAGGGAGGGAAAGGAGGAGTGGGCGGCGGTGAGGGTTGAGGAGAAGAGAATCACGATTAAAATAAAACCCTCACTTAATAATTTCTTATTTATATTAAGTGGTAATTTCGGCCCAACTTGAATATAAATTTAATGGTTTCCCTTTCCTTTCAGCACGACCCTGCTGGGTTCACCTGGTTACTAAGGTTCACCATAAGTCATAGAACCCAATAGGTCTCGGGTTCAATTCCCGCTTAGGCCGTTTTCGTTTTCTATTTATTTTTGCTACTTCCGCTACTCTAAAAATTCTGTAAAAATATCCTAAAATTCCAGAAAAATTATAGAATATTTCTCAAATAGTTTTGAGAATTTTCGGGCGTTACAGTTGGTTGGTCCTAGGAAGATCGTACCAGTTCCACTGTAAAACAATTTTGTACAAGTGTCGAACCTTTCCTAAACAACCTATTGTGTTCTTTAAAAATTAAATTAGGAATCACAAACGGAACTTAACATTATTGATTCTAAATTTAACTTAACTGTTCTTAATGGTTTAGATTTGGATCGCAAGCGGAACTTAATATTATTGATCCAAATCCACCTATGTTATAAAGTTGATAAAATATTTATTTCTAAAATCGACTCTCATGTCAAACATGGCGAGACACTAGGCCTTCTTGGGTATGAAATCATCCACCACTGCCTCGACAAAAACTTTAATAGAAATTCAATATTTAATTTCCTAAAATAACATTAGGTTTAACCAAAAAGAACAATCAAATCACAAATCCGAAAAATAAAATAAAATAAACACAACTTCGAAACAAATCCGAAACTCTAGAATCATATGCCTCTTGTGTTTGGAATTCATACAAAGAAGAACTAGCATGGTGCGGAAAATAATTACTAGTTATACCTCTTCTTTGTATGCTAATAACCTCGAGATATTCTGTCGTATTCCTCGCTTCCTCTTGGACGTCGTGTGGGCGGTGATTCTCCAAGATGAACACCACGCAAAACTCCTCCTCCTTCTCTAATATTCGGCCACCACCACCACCAAGGAACAAAAGAGAGCAAGGGGAAAGAGAAGGGAGAGAGGGCCGGCCACAAGAGAGAGCACCAACAAGAGAATAAGAATTGATATCTCATGAGTCCTCTCCTCCCATTCTTTTATAATACTTGCCCAAGGCAAATAAGGAATGATTTTTACAAAAATTAAAATCTTCCTCTTGTTTTCCTTTTCTCCTTTTAATTTTCCTTTTCTCCTTTTAATTGATAGTATGGTCGGCCCCCTTGCTTGGGCACCAAGCAAGGGTGGCCGACCCTTAAAAGAGGAAGGAAATATTTTGTAAAAATTTTATAAGCAAAGAAAGAAAGCTCTTATAAAATTTTACAAGCTCTCTTTTAATTTCCTAATGAGGATGTTAAAAAAAGGAAAGTTTTAAAAATTAAAACAAAGTTTTAAAATTTAAAACTTCTCATTTAAAATTTCCTTTTTTAACACGGTGACAAAAAAGGAAAGTTTAAAATTTAAAACTCCCTTTATAAAAACCATGAGAATGGTTAAAAAAGGAAAGTTTTAAAAATTTTAAACTTTCTTTTAAACCATGTGGCCTAATTCAAATAAGGAAAGTTTTATAATTTAAAATCTTTTTTTAAAACTTGCAGATATCTACAAAGAGAAGATTTTAAAAATTCAAAACACCTCTCTTAATTTGAATTATGGTAGTCGACCCCTACTTGCTTGGGCACCAAGCATAGGGCCGACCCCTTTGAGAAGGAAGTGGCCGGCCCCTATGGCTTGGTCACCAAGCTATGGGTCGGCTTCCTCTTGGACACCAAGATGGGCTTTTCATTAGTGGATTTGAGGCATTAATAAGGCTACGACAGGGACCTAAAGGAGAAATTGGTTTTGGCCTTTCGATGAACTCGAGTATCCCGTGTTCGCCCCGAACACACCACTCAAGTTCATCAATAATAACTCATTCCACTAGAGAGTTATTATTGCACTACCGCACCAATCTCAAATTACATTATGGGCTCCTTCTTATCATGAGCGTGTTAGTCTCCCTGTGTTTAAGATATAGAATGCCCATTAATTTAATTGAGTTACTGATAACTCGCTTTAATTAATATCTTAATCCAAGAGTAGTACCACTCAACTTCATCGTCATGTCGGACTAAGTCCACCTGCAGGGTTAAACATGACAATCCTTATGAGCTCCTCTTGGGGACATTCTCAACCTAAATTACTAGGACACTATTTCTTCTATAATCAATAATACACACTATAAGTAATATCATTTTCCAACTTATCGGGCCTATTGATTTATCGAGCTAAATCTCACCCTTTGATAAGTTAAAGAAATAAATACTAAATATATGTGTTTGTTATTATATTAGGATTAAGAGCACACACTTCCATAATAACTAAGGTCTTGTTCTTTTATTAAGTCAGTATAAAAACAACTTACCTTAAATGGTCCTACTCAATACACACAGAGTGTACTAGTGTAATTTATTAGTCAAGATAAACTAATACTTAATTACACTACGACTATTCCAACGGTTTGTTCCTTTCCATCTTAGTCGTGAGCAACTGTTTATAATTTATAAAGAACTGATAACATGATCTTCTGTGTGTAACACCACACAACATGTTATCTACAATATAAATTAATTGAACAACTACACTTAGCAAATAAATGTAGACATTTGACCAATGTGATTCTTTTATTTCAAAAATAAATGTTTACAAAAGCTAGGCTTTTAGTATACACTCTAACACTAGGATCGATAGAGCATGAGTGATCGATCGAGCATTAAGAACCGATCAGTTGTAAAATATATGGCAAAAGATGTTCTTCATACAGGTAGAGTAAGCTTATGCAGCTAATCAAATACATCTGACACATGAATCATACTGAAATATTATGTGAGTATTTAGTGAGTCAAATAATCTGGCGGGAAATATCTTCTAGAAGCTTCTGCAAGTATGCTAAACGATAAAGAGGGTACATCTTAGGTATGAAAAAGATTCCTTAAATATTATTACAAGTTGTGCTTACGTCAATGCATCACAACTGAAACCCTAATTTCACTTCGGTTCCATTGTCTTCACTTTCTTCTCGTCGGAAAACTAACTTGAGCATCGGAGGGCCTAGCCAGGGATTCCCACCCCGGTCTTAGGTCACTAATGCTTTGTTGGTTGGTCAGGTGGTGCACAGGAGGGCAGGGTTGCTTGTTGGAGCTTCGGATCTACGGTTCATTCTTTATCATCTTCTTCCTCGGACTCCTCCTCAGATTTGCTTTGGTTTTCTCAGATCTGTAGGGATTCTTTTATTTAGGCTTCCATATCTTGTTTCCCGAGGAGTGTGTTGCTGTGTTGGAGCTCCTTCTGTTCATCTTCTTCAGAATCGTCATCATCTGCTGCCCCAGCTATCCGTCCCGTTGATCTCAGACAGGATCAAATTTGGTGCCGTCTGTGGGAACTCTCACTTAGATCTAAGGCTTCAAGATGGAGGACACTGGAAAATCTAACACCATCACTCTAACTCGGGAAGATCTGGAATTACTTATCAACTCTAGTGTCCATAAGTCATTACAACAACAGCAACAAGCAAACGCCGGAGGTACTCTACCGATGGCGATAAATCTGGCGGTTTCAACTACAGATCGCTGAAGGAATTGAGGTATGGAAGAAGAAGATATTTCTTACATAACCCTTGCTCCTGTTTCACCCACTCGACATCCCCAAGCATTCTTTTGCACCCCAATGGAGTAAGGAGGACGAAAATTGGTGCTTCAAGAATCTTCGGATGAAGCACCCATGAAGGAAAAACGCAAAGGAAAGGTGGTAACCAGTGACAGTTCTCCAGAAAGAATAGTTACACCATTTTCTCGAAGAGTCCTTGATGATCCATTGCCCAAGCACTATCAGACTCTAAATATTGGGGAACATTCCGGAACTACTGATCCGGAAGATCATCTTTCCAAGTTTGAGAGCACGGCTGATGTGCGTAGATGTATACACTTGTTTAGCATGTTTTGACGCACATTCACATATTTTGAGCATGTTTTATCTATGCATTTTCATACTTCTAGATTTACTTTTAGCATATATACTCTTTTTATTAGTAGATCTGCTTTTGTGCATTTTCTGTACGCAGGAGTCGATTTTGGAGAAGAATTGATGATTGAACGAAGGAGGAAGGCACCATCCCTGTGTGCCACACGACCCAGTTGCCCAGGCCATGTGGTGATCATCACCTGTGTGGCTCCAGCATAAGAGGAAGTGGCCACGGCCGTGTGTGCATCACACGGATGTGCCAAGTTTGAAGCAAGGAGGGAGACAGGCCGTGTGCACCACATGGTCGTGCAAACCCTCCAGAGCCGAAGCAGTACACGGGCGTTTAGATCTACACGGCCGTGCAACATCTTCAGAGGCCAAGAAAGCCCTGGCCGTGTCCTAGACAAGGCCGTGCAGGAGTACCAGAGCCAGAGGAAGAGCAGGCCGTGTAGATCTACATGGTCGTGCAAGGGGAGTAGTGGCAGAGCATGCCACAACCGTGTCTCACACATGACCGTGTGAGTTAGGCAGAGAAGGGAGTGAGCCAGGTCTTGTGAGCCTCACACGGCCGTGTCTCGTGGCCGTGTGGCACCCAAACCCCGCCTCTATATAAGGCTTTTTTCATGATTTAAAAGGGGATCTTCTCCCCTTTGGGAGGAAGAAAGATTTGGGCGATTTCTCACCATCTTGGAGGGATTTTCTGGCGATTCAAGGGCAGATCTTCTACAAATCGACTCCGGAATTTAGGATTGGATCCGAAGACCGTTCTTCATCATAGATAAGCTTTTCTAACTTTTTTTTCTTGGATTTGGAATCAAGAATGCTTATAATCTTCTTGTTTTCGGATTTCGACCGTCAATTGCTTAAAACCTGGTGCTTTAGCAATACCCTTTGAGGCATTATACATCTTGACCCCACTACATTTAAAAAGTAAAAAAAGTTATATTTTTCATATTTATAAGTGAATGCATTCAAAATCAACACAATCTACTACCTACTTGGTCACCATAGTTTTCCATGCATCATCTCGGTTTCTATTAGACATAGAGTCCAATAAATATATCATATTTTTATCCTCATTGACGATAGTCAAGATCCAATGGTATCTACAAAAATAAAATTATAACATTGGCTAATATGTAGTAAGAATTGATAAGCACCCTCTTCATATTGTTTGGACCTTCTATCCGATTGAATCCAAGATTTATTTATTTCACTACAAGCAAAATCCCAAAAAATTGTAACGATAAATTTTGGTATAAATTTATCGCTAGATGAATGTCTTCTTCAAACTACTTCAAGGACTTTACCTTTCTTCAATGAGAATTTGATCAAAACCTAAAAAATATTATAGTAAAAAAGAAAAAGTTTTAGAATAGGACTGTATAAAGCTATAGAATCCAACACTTAGGAGATCATAAAACATAATCAATTCATTGATCTGCTTAAATCATATATTTATCTAATGGTAGAACAATATTGTTTATGTTTTGCAAAAAAAATGAACCCTTATAAGAACTGCACTAACATCCTTATAAGACTATTGCTAAACAAAAGTAATTCTTTTTCACATTCAACCATGAGAGTGCAACTTGAGCAATCAAAGTTACCCCTCTTCCACTTCTAACTATGAACAGATGACAACAATTAGCTTCTGCCCTACTTGACTTTACAAAGAGAATCAATTCAAATTCATATTAGCAAATGAGATTATAAACTCTAAAACCTGCACATCAACTTGGTCTGCGGCAACTTGATAAATCATAAGAGAAGAAAGATGGTAGCAAGTCTTGTTTACCTGGAGATGCACGGCTGGAGACACACGGCTGGAGGCACAAGTTTGGACACGCACGGCTGGAGATGCAAAAACAGAGGTGCAGGCTAGAGACGCGGAGGACGGAGACGCAAGGCTGGAGACGCGGAGATGAGACGCAAGCTCGAGATGAACAAATGGTCGGAGGCGTGGTGGAAGACTGGAGACGCACAACGACGGCTAGGGCTTGGGCGAAATTTTGGAGTGGAGACGCAGGATGGAACACACGGAGGACGAAAGCTGGAGATGCAGGCTAGAGATGCGAGCTCGAGAAGATAAAACCGTCGGATCGGAGGCGCGGTGGAAGGTTGGATCAGAGCTAGTGTAAGATATCGTAAAATTAAATAATAAATATTATTGGACGAAAATTCTTATTGGATTTTTCCAGAATTTTTAGAAATTTTCTGAGAATTTTTTCGGAGCTCGTAAGACGAGTTTTGAGGGGATTAATTACGGGTACGGATAAAGCCTGTTTGGGATACCCGTTTAAGTGAGGAATTGTTTATATTATAAATTCCATTTTGTTTTCTTTTTATTTCCCAAACGCCCGAACCCGAGCCTTCCTCCTCTCTTCCCCGATCTCCCCTCTCTGCCTTCTCTCTCTCTCGCGGGCGAATTGGAGGCGACGGGAGCAGAGCTTCTCCTTTGGCGATCATCCTTGTTCGCCGGAGCTTGCTGGAGCACGGCGGAGCCTAGATCTTCTTCGGCCGAGGGGTTCTGTCCGGTGAGTTATGCGGCCGAGTGTCGACAGCGAGGCGGCTAGGGCACGACAGGTGCTCGATCCGTGTCATCTCTAGCCTATCGACCCTTCGTTCTTCCTCCACGAGTTGTTCACAGAGTGTTCCGCGTCTCCCTTCTCGTTGGATTTGGATCGAGCGACGCCACCGAGGAGTGATCTTAGAGGTAAGGCATCGTCGGATCTTTGGTGGATTCAAGGTTTAGCTAGGATAGGTTTCTTCTCTGTATTGACCCTTTCTTTTTCGGACCTGTGCCCTAGGTTTCAACCTTCGACTCCGATCAATTGGGGTTGCACGGAGCTGTGTCTGGTGTTGTGCTTTGGTCCAGCGACTCATCTGGTTGCTAGTGGAAATGATCTTGGCAAAGGATCAACAGAAGGGGGGCTGTGAGGAAGAGGTAAGATTAGGGTGTTGTGATCTTTGATTTCCATTGTTTGAACTCTTCACTTGATCCGATCCAATGAGATGAGGTGGAGTGTTCATTGTGGATTAGGAGGTTGGATTGAAGGGGGCAGCATGTTTACTAGGGTTTCGGTCAGGAGTTTCCAGCAGCCTACAATTCCAGCTCTTCAACTGTGGGTCAACAAAATTTCATCCGGTTTTAGGTGAGTTTTTGAAGGTTTATTACATGTCTATGTTTGAGATGATTAGGGTGATGTAGGTTGAGTTGATTATGGGTTTGATAAGTTGGTTTGGACGAATTATTGTGGATTAAGGTTAAAGTTTTACTTCTAGAGGTGATTTCATTTCTACATTGGTTTGGATTAGTAGAGATGGGTTGTAGAAATTTAAATTCAAGTTGTATTGGATTTGGATCATTAGGTAGAGTTAAATATGATTGTTATTGGTATGTGTTGGATTAAATGATGGATTATGTAGGGTGGATGAATATCATGATTTCATGTTTGTCATTGGGATCATTAGATTGATTATTAGGTGTGGGATGTTTAGTTTATGATTGGAAGGATTTATGATGAGTTGGATTAGTGTTTGATTGATGATGAATTATATGAGTTGGATTTAAGATGTGTTGATTTGGGGGATTGATTAGAGACCTTATTTGAGTAGGTGATCCTATTGGGTTAGGAATTGTATTTAGCTATTTAATTCATATGAGTTTAGCTAAATAAAATATATATTAATCTATGCAGGATTTTGATTCGAGGCAAGCATCTCGACGTGGGGGCTATATTTGGCACGATCTATATCTAAGGCGGGTATTTCTTCCTTGGCCTCTTTATAGTTTCTTTGAAACTTAGTGCATGGTTATTATTGGATGAATTAGGTTGCTTTATCTTCTATCATGATCGGTTGCTGTTTTTCCTGCATGATACTTATGCTTGACCCTTGTGATGATCTATTTAATTCATATACAGTCTCTACTCTTGATATCTACTCTGTTGTGATTACACGTGTAGAGTATGTCTTGTAGGGATTGTCGGGTTGTTGGTATTACCCTGCTGATTGGGCGTATGAGGTTGACCGTACATAGGTGGAGATGTGTTATAGGAGTCATCTTGTTGACCGTGCATTTACATGGGGTGTGTACATACGTATTTGTCATGTACTTTTGGAGGAGTTGTGTTGATTGTATGGTTGGGGTATATACACATGTCCGTTGTGTTTTTATTGGAGGATACATGTTGATTGTGCTTATACTTTTGTGTACATGTGTCTGGTGGGATTATTGGAGATTTTGGTTGATTATACATGTGTAGTGTGTACATATGTTTGGTGGGATACGTGGAGGTATCATGACGATTATACTCTTGTTGGAGGTATTTATGAGGTTTGGGGTTGTTGCATGGATGATGATTATATATATATATCATGTTCATCATTCATTGATCGATGACCATTGTCTCCCTTGTGGTGAGAGAGTCATCAGTTGGTTTGGGTTTAGCACCGCACACTCGGCCACTCATGGGTAGTGGTAGTTGGAGCAATTCTTGCTAGTCCTGTCGTGCCACCCGGTCACGAGGTTTAGTGAGATCCGGCGTTGTGAGCAGTCGGGGACCCCGATGCTATGTAGTTAGATAGCTACTAGTATTCATCGACCACCTATATAATGTGGAGGGTGTTACACCCAAGCCTCTCGGCCATACAGGGGTCGTGGTGTCTAGAGAGGTGGCGGGGGTGACCATGGAGCATGCATACGCAGTTATTATTCTTGCATTTGATGCGCGGTGCATCTGCATTTGCATACATGCCTAGTAGATACTAGTTGCATGTGATTGTCGTTGTTGCACTTGATTGAGATATGGTTGTTGCATTTGGTTGCCATGCTGCATACATGTCATTTATTTTACATGTATATGCAGTCGTACTTATATTGCACAGGTGTCACGGGTATATCTGTTGCAGATCCAGTGAGTTTACCGATCTTTGTACCTTGCGTCGATTTCAGATTGGGTATGTATTTACCATTATGTCAGCAGCGGTTTGTGCAGTTTGTAGGTTAGTTATGATTATGTCTGGTTATTACGTCAGGTAGGTTCAGATGCATTGATTATGATAGTATGATCATGTTCTTTATTCCCTACTGAGACTGTATACTTGTGATCTCCATGTTTTATGTATAGACCACACTATCTTTTCTATTACCCACTGAGTTACCTATACTCACCACCGCACGTATACTTTTATGTTTCAGTAGTTTGTAGATGGTTGGTGTCGCTCGGAGTATCTGCTGGGTCCTACGTCACATCCGAAGATCGTGATTGTTTTCTCTGTATATTCTTTTCTTATTTTGGCATTGTATTTGTGTATAGCCATGTATCCTATGTTTTAGTGTTGTATTTGTGTTTGTGCACGCGTCGTTGATCTATTTGTCGTGGGCTTTCCGCTTCGTTTTCATTGTGTTGGTTTTAGTGCGGTAGTGCTTTATATATAACTGCGTGGTTGTGATTGTTTCATTCCAGCTGTGTGGGCTGTTATTATAACTGCGTGGTTGTGTATATAAATATTCCAGCCGCATGTGGCTGATGTATTGTGCTTGTAGTGACGCTTCATATTTTCACTGGTACAGGGGAGATTTTACCGGATTTTTGTCTGGCAGGGACTCCTTTGGGGCGTGACAATTTAGTGGTATCAGAGCGGGTACGATACCTGTCTTGCTATGTATTCTGGTTTTTCGAGATTTATCTGATACCAATTTAGTGGTATCAGTGCGGGTACGATGCCTGTTTTATTCTTGTTTTTGTTTTGGATTTTTCCAGATTTATCTGATATCAATTTTTGATATCAGAGCAGGTACGATGCTTGTTATTCGTGTTTTCGGACTTCGTGTTTTGGTTTCTCTTGATGTGACTTTTCTGGTTTTGGGACCAGGCAGCAGCAGGACATCTCCCGAGCTATAGGAGGTATGTTTGCATATTGTTAGCATACATTTCTGTTGGTGTATGTATTGTTGCCCATGATAGTTAGTTATGACATGTGTTAGTACTCTTTGGTTAGTACATGCCTATTTGTTTGTAGCATCCATTGCATGTGTTGGGTCAATCACTGATCACGGTTGACCTAATGGAGATCAAGGATTACAGTCTCAAGGGATTTGCCATATCATACTACCAGTAGTTTTAGTGTCTGTTACTACGAGTTGGTTGAGAGTTAGAGTCACATACCAGTCTCTATTACTATTAGCTGGGTAGTTGATGGTGTTGGTATACTCATATTGACTCAGTTAGTAGAGTACAGGTTTACTCCTATTGAGGATTGATTTACTTGGTTGACTTGTGTAGTTATGGTTTGACTTATTATCCTTGTTGACTTGGACAGTTGAGGATTGACTTATTTTAGTTGGTTATGTGTTCCTGTTAGTTCGATCAGTAGAGTACTTATTTGGATTCTGTCAGTTCTATCTGTAGAGGATTGATTTACCCAGGTTGACTTTGGTGGTTGGGTATCGATTTACCTTAGTTAGTTTCATCAGTGGATGATTGATTTACTCGTGTTGGATCAGATAGTGTTGATCGATTTATTTTGTTGGTCCGACCAGTAGGGGACTGACTTACTCTATCTTTAGAGATTCCTATCATTGGGATGTCTCATGCTTGGTTACGTATTTTGGGAGATACACTTGAGTACATGACTTGTACCGTCATGGGGAGGACTGAGATAGTCGTATACCATTGTCGGCTTGGTCAGTCTGTAAAGGATTGTCGTATCCGATTCCATGGGGACTTTGACTATGGATTGTCTGTACCTGATTGGGTGACTTAGAAGGTACATTCAGATAGGATACCGTACGGTGTGGAAAGATGTAAAGCTACCTGCTTAACACTTATGAGATACATCCATTATTAGGGTGTATGAGTTGGAGAGTACATTTGGATATATGATTTGTACTGGGGTAGGAGAGTTGAAGTTAGCTGCTTAACCTTTACGTGACCCGGTACCACGTGAAGGAAGAAGCAGAGAATGTTTTTGGAGATCAGGTCGTCACTTAGTGATTTCTTTGAGGTGTTTGGAGAGAGAGTAGTTCTCTACTTCTTTCATCAGCACGATGGATTTTAAGGTGATGACTAGTAGACTCGTCTAACGTTGTTCCATGGGAGATCCTGACTCATGGAACTATTGGATATGATTAGATATCCATGATGTACTTAGGGATATATATACCCCGTAATGGTGCGGAGGAAGTGGTGTTAGTTGAGTAATACCTAGGAGGGTAGATCGTAACTAGGCATGATTTCAGATGATGATCTCAATGGGTAGAGCATCGATTGATGGATATTTTGATCAGCTATTTGGTTATAGCATTCCTCTATCTTTGTGTTCATTGTTCGATACTAGAGGTTGCTGAACCTTAGGGTGGAGCAATCACAGTATAATGGTGTACAAGACAATGGTTAGACGACTCAGCTAACATTGTCTATATCAGGTGGCTCAAGACCTTGGCCACGTGATCATTTTACCAGATATTGTAGTCTCTATCTCGTATTAGAGGGTTTGACTTTTTATCAGCATTTGTCAAGGGACATATATAGGATGATTATGAGGGTGATGTTGATGCGCTTTGGATGAGTAGACTCTTAGTCAAGAGATTGTGTGACCCTTTGATTTTGGATTGGCAGTCCTTTACTATGGATATTTGATTATCAGAAAGGATGAGATGATGAGATCTGACAGACTTTTTTAGGATACATTTAGTTTGTTGGCAGTAGGTGTTGAGGGTTGGATGCTTTCCTTTTTCTCTATCTTTGTTTAGGAGACTATCTGGTATGATTGATTGATGTTGAGGATGATTTTGATTGATGGTTATTGGGATCAGGTGTGGTGATATGTTATCTTTTGAGGATCTATTAGTGGATATTTGATTTGATGATCTATTATTTGGTGTTTGATGTTGATAGTGACATGAGGAGTGACATGTCTGTAATATTATGGATTTGACGATTGGTAGTTGGTGATTAGACTTGATGAGTTATAGTTGGTGATCAGGTCACAGATTTGTCGGGGATCTTACGGTTGAGAATATCTGTTGTATGGATATCATGAATCCTTGGTTTTATCATTTAGGTTTACAGTGACCTAGATATTTTTATGGACTCGATGTACTTGGTATCATTAGGGTGTTTGGATCGGTTTTCATTGTCTTTATTGGTAATGTTGTGATCTATTCCCGATTTGAGGTGGATTACGTACACTATCTTTGCATAGTTTTAGAGATGTTTTGACGGGAACAGCTATAAGTGAAGTTAGTAGTACGTATTATGATTGTCTTTTACGAGTTTTTGAGACACGTTGTGTTTAGTAGAGGATATCTGTGGATCTACAGGAGATAGAGGTTGTTATCAGTTGGGAGTAGTCATAGTTTATACGGAGACTCGTTGTTCCTTTAGTTTTGCTGGATATTTCCAGAGTTTGATTGAGGGTTTCCTCAGCATTATACTGTTGACGGGACTGTTCAGGATGAGTATGGAATTTTCCTGGATAGACGCTTACGAGATCAGTTTTGGGAGTTGAAACGAGAAGTTGTTAACTGCACTATTTTAGTTGTACTTCCTAGTGTAGACGGATTTGTACTCTACACAGATGTATTGTACCTCAGATTTAGTGCAGTTTCGATGTAGCATGAGCAGGGTAGTCTTGTGCTAGTAGTTAGAATTCTCAGGTAATGAGAATTAGATTCTCTTTCTTCGTGGGAGATTATGTGTGTTTCTGAGTCACTTCTTGTCCGAGAGGAGTTACTGCAGGAAACACATTGATCTGGATTTGCGATACATTCGGATGACTTCTGATGTATGGAGAAATTTGGAGCATTCCTATTGGTGGAATGACATTAAGAAAGACATCGCAGATTTTGTAGCTTGATGTCTAGTGTGTCAGCAAGTGGAGGCTGAACATCAGAGATTAGTAGGATTGCCTCCGTTGATTTGGATACTCGGGTGGAGTTGGGAGCATGTTATGACGGATTTTGTTGTGGGATTATCCAGGAATTGGAGAGGATATTTTGGTTTGGGTAATCATTGTTTGGCAATGACTTGCTCCCGAGCTATCTATTTGTAGGATAGATTCTTTGGATTGAGTAACAGGATCATATTGTAGAGAGATTACCGGATCCTTATGGTATATCTCTGAGGGTTGTATTGGATGGAGATTAGTGATTTCGTGTCATGGTTTTGATTTTGGTTACAGCAGACTTTGGATTAGGAGTTTCACTTTAGTATAGATTTTCATCTCAGACTGAGGGATAGTTTGAGCGCTTTATACAGGTGTTGGAGGATTTATTGATAGTAGATTTTGGATTTTAGAGGTGTTTGATTTATCCACAGTTGGTTAGATTGCAGAGTGGGAGTAGCAGGAGCAGAGTGAGCTCATAGCTCCCAGAGTCATCACTATTCACTTGGAGTTGGATTGTCATGTTTGGAGATATGTTTATGATACTAGGGTTGGAGATTTATTTATGATGTTATGATGAAGTAGCGGACGAGGATGCTGATTGGATGTTACCCTTGGATGAGGATCCCTGAGTTGACAAGTAAATTTGGGGACCAAATTTTTATTAGTGGGGGAGAATGTAAGATATCGTAAAATTAAATAATAAATATTATTGGACGAAAATTCTTATTGGATTTTTCCAGAATTTTTAGAAATTTTCTGGGAATTTTTTCGGAGCTCGTAAGACGAGTTTTGAGGGGATTAATTACGGGTACGGATAAAGCCTGTTTGGGATACCCGTTTAAGTGAGGAATTGTTTATATTATAAATTCCATTTTGTTTTCTTTTTATTTCCCAAACGCCCGAACCCGAGCCTTCCTCCTCTCTTCCCCGATCTCCCCTCTCTGCCTTCTCTCTCTCTCGCGGGCGAATTGGAGGCGACGGGAGCAGAGCTTCTCCTTTGGCGATCATCCTCGTTCGCCGGAGCTTGCTGGAGCACGGCGGAGCCTAGATCTTCTTCGGCCGAGGGGTTCTGTCCGGTGAGTTATGCGGCCGAGTGTCGACAGCGAGGCGGCTAGGGCACGACAGGTGCTCGATCCGTGTCATCTCTAGCCTATCGACCCTTCGTTCTTCCTCCACGAGTTGTTCACAGAGCGTTCCGTGTCTCCCTTCTCGTTGGATTTGGATCGAGCGACGCCACCGAGGAGTGATCTTAGAGGTAAGGCATCGTCGGATCTTTGGTGGATTCAAGGTTTAGCTAGGATAGGTTTCTTCTCTGTATTGACCCTTTCTTTTTCGGACCTGTGCCCTAGGTTTCAACCTTCGACTCCGATCAATTGGGGTTGCACGGAGCTGTGTCTGGTGTTGTGCTTTGGTCCAGCGACTCATCTGGTTGCTAGTGGAAATGATCTTGGCAAAGGATCAACAGAAGGGGGGCTGTGAGGAAGAGGTAAGATTAGGGTGTTGTGATCTTTGATTTCCATTGTTTGAACTCTTCACTTGATCCGATCCAATGAGATGAGGTGGAGTGTTCATTGTGGATTAGGAGGTTGGATTGAAGGGGGCAGCATGTTTACTAGGGTTTCGGTCAGGAGTTTCCAGCAGCCTACAATTCCAGCTCTTCAACTGTGGGTCAACAAAATTTCATCCGGTTTTAGGTGAGTTTTTGAAGGTTTATTACATGTCTATGTTTGAGATGATTAGGGTGATGTAGGTTGAGTTGATTATGGGTTTGATAAGTTGGTTTGGACGAATTATTGTGGATTAAGGTTAAAGTTTTACTTCTAGAGGTGATTTCATTTCTACATTGGTTTGGATTAGTAGAGATGGGTTGTAGAAATTTAAATTCAAGTTGTATTGGATTTGGATCATTAGGTAGAGTTAAATATGATTGTTATTGGTATGTGTTGGATTAAATGATGGATTATGTAGGGTGGATGAATATCATGATTTCATGTTTGTCATTGGGATCATTAGATTGATTATTAGGTGTGGGATGTTTAGTTTATGATTGGAAGGATTTATGATGAGTTGGATTAGTGTTTGATTGATGATGAATTATATGAGTTGGATTTAAGATGTGTTGATTTGGGGGATTGATTAGAGACCTTATTTGAGTAGGTGATCCTATTGGGTTAGGAATTGTATTTAGCTATTTAATTCATATGAGTTTAGCTAAATAAAATATATATTAATCTATGCAGGATTTTGATTCGAGGCAAGCATCTCGACGTGGGGGCTATATTTGGCACGATCTATATCTAAGGCGGGTATTTCTTCCTTGGCCTCTTTATAGTTTCTTTGAAACTTAGTGCATGGTTATTATTGGATGAATTAGGCTGCTTTATCTTCTATCATGATCGGTTGCTGTTTTTCCTGCATGATACTTATGCTTGACCCTTGTGATGATCTATTTAATTCATATACAGTCTCTACTCTTGATATCTACTCTGTTGTGATTACACGTGTAGAGTATGTCTTGTAGGGATTGTCGGGTTGTTGGTATTACCCTGCTGATTGGGCATATGAGGTTGACTGTACATAGGTGGAGATGTGTTATAGGAGTCATCTTGTTGACCGTGCATTTACATGGGGGTGTACATACGTATTTGTCATGTACTTTTGGAGGAGTTGTGTTGATTGTATGGTTGGGGTATATACACATGTCTGTTGTGTTTTTATTGGAGGATACATGTTGATTGTGCTTATACTTTTGTGTACATGTGTCTGGTGGGATTATTGGAGATTTTTGGTTGATTATACATGTGTAGTGTGTACATATGTTTGGTGGGATACGTGGAGGTATCATGACGATTATACTCTTGTCGGAGGTATTTATGAGGTTTGGGGTTGTTGCATGGATGATGATTATATATATATATATCATGTTCATCATTCATTGCATCTGATGACCGTTGTCTCCCTTGTGGTGAGAGAGTCATCAGTTGGTTTGGTTTAGCACCGCACACTCGGCCACTCATGGGTAGTGGTAGTTGGAGCAGTTGCTGCTAGTCCTGTCGTGCCACCCGGTCACGAGGTTTAGTGAGATCCGGCGTTGTGACCCTGATATGTAGTTAGATAGCTACTTAGCTGATCGTCCCTCGACCCCTATAGTGGTGGTCTGGAGGGTAGTATGGATTGTCACAGACCCAAGCCTCTCGGCCATACAGGGTCGTGGTGTCTAGAGAGGTGGCGGGGTGACCATGGAGCATGCATGCAGTATTTTCATTTGATCGCGGTGCATCTGCATTTGCATACATGCCTAGTAGATACTAGTTGCATGTGATTGTCGTTGTTGCACTTGATTGAGATATGGTTGTTGCATTTGGTTGCCATGCTGCATACATGTCATTTATTTTACATGTATATGCAGTCGTACTTATATTGCACAGGTGTCACGGGTATATCTGTTGCAGATCCAGTGAGTTTACCGATCTTTGTACCTTGCGTCGATTTCAGATTGGGTATGTATTTACCATTATGTCAGCAGCGGTTTGTGCAGTTTGTAGGTTAGTTATGATTATGTCTGGTTATTACGTTAGGTAGGTTCAGATGCGTTGATTATGATAGTATGATCATGTTCTTTATTCCCTACTGAGACTGTATACTTGTGATCTCCATGTTTTATGTATAGACCATGCACTATCTTTTCTATTACCCGCTGAGTTACCTATACTCACCACCGCATGTATACTTTTATGTTTTCAGGTAGCCTGTAGATGGTTGGTGTCGCTCGGAGTATCCTGTCTGCCGGGTCCTACGTCACATCTGAAGATCGTGATTGTTTTCTCTTGTATATTCTTTTCTTATTTTTGGCATTGTATTTGTGTATAGCCATGTGGCTATCCTATGTTTTTGGTGTTGTATTTGTGTTTAAGCCGTGCCGGCATGCGTTGTATCTATTTGTCTTGTGTGGGCTTTCCGTTTCGTTTTTCCGCTGTGTTGGTTTTTAGTGCAGCCGTGTGGGCTGTTTTATATATAACTGCGTGGTTGTGATTGTTTCATTCCAGCTGTGTGGGCTGTTATTATAACTGCGTGGTTGTGTATATAAATATTCCAGCCGCATGTGGCTGATGTATTGTGCTTGTAGTGATGCTTCATATTGTCACTGGTACATGGGAGATTTTGCCGGATTTTTGTCTGGCAGGGACTCCTTTGGGGCGTGACAGCTAGGCGCGTGCGGTTGATTCTACCGTTAGCGCGAAGAAGAAACGCACGGGCTAGTTAGGGCTTCGGGTGGATTTGGGGGGGGGGTATATTAAAGGAGTGGGAAATTTAATTTTGGACTTGTAAAAATTAAAAGTAATGGATAGATGGGAAATTAGAAGTATAATTACTTCATATATATATCTGGTTCATCTTTTTTATTTCGCAACAAAAAAAATTATATATATATATATATATATATATATATATATATATATATATATATATATATATATATATATATATATATTTTAAAGTTTTTACTTTATCAAA
The DNA here is from genome assembly GCF_018446385.1 of Zingiber officinale. NCBI lineage: Eukaryota > Viridiplantae > Streptophyta > Magnoliopsida > Zingiberales > Zingiberaceae > Zingiber > Zingiber officinale. Next base: position 104,179,342 of record NC_055998.1, read on the forward strand.
ATTAAAATACCGAAGTAAAAAATTATTAAAAATTAATAGTGAAATCCTTATTTTTTTTAAATTCTGAAGTAAAACATAATATTTTACTTCACTAGTATTATTAACGAAGTTGATTGTTATATATTACTTCGTAATTAACAATCGCCGAAGTAAAGAGTGGCGAAGTAAAAAGCCAAAATTTTACTAGTGTTAATTTGATACAATAACCCTATGAACACTACTTTTATAATTCTTCAATATAATTAATACAACTAATCTATTTTTATAATTAATCACATAATGTAAACTAGATTAACTAAGCACATGATGATTGAAATAATAGGATAGGTAAAAAATACAAAACATGCATTCCATTAATTTAATCAAACAAGGGAATGATATGAATCGAAATCTCATTTTGGGCGATAATGGTTGAGAAACTAGTTAATTAGGCAAAAGTTTTTGGATCATGTGGCAGCCCATCATCCATCTATGTAACTCAACATCCTAAAGTCACGAAGGCAATATTGAACTAACCTAGAAGATGGATCACTTAGTTAGGCTTCAATTAAAGTTAATTCAGTAATTGATCACATAGCATTTTTATATTTCCCAAAGGGTATCTTTATTTTTCTATTTTATCCCTCCCGTCAATCATTGTAATATTATATTCAAATAATAACACCACTCTGATATTGAGTGGTACTGATTTTCAAAATTAACATTATAGTATTATTATATTTTAAAAATTAACACCACTTTAGTATTGTATTACTAATTTTTTAAATACAACACTATATTAAAATTATTCTTTGAAATATAATATCATAATGGTATTATTCTTTGAATATAGTACCATAGTGATAGATGTGAAAGATAAAATAAAAAATAAATATATTTTTGAGAAATCTAAACGTTAGATGTACTTTTGAGAATTCAATAATTTTAGATGCACCTTTAGTCAATTGCCAAAGTTATTTGTAACCGGTTTGGCTTCATATGAATCATCCATAACCTACCTATTTTAACAAATATATCCAATAATTTAATTGTGAAATAAATATATGTTTATTTGATTCAAGCATGCATGAAAGACAATGATTAATTGTCAGAGCTTACCACTAATCTTGCTACGTGACCCTTGCTTCATCAAACACTTAGCCACGGCTTGTAGTTAAATAATACTCCATGCAACAATGACGCATTACAGCAGGAGAAAAAGTGACTAGTAGGTGGGTTTAGACTTTAGAGACCTCCAATCACCAAACTTTAATTATCAACTAATTGCACGAACCAAACTCCTTTTTTAAGCTAGGGGAGGCTAACTATTTCAACATAAGGGAGTAACTCATGCGTCATTAGGAACTTAAGAATGGATTAAATTAAGCAAATATTAGGGATTAGGAGGACAGGAATACGAGTGAAGCAGATAATCGGTGATGTGAAGATAGCGTCTCATAGAATTAATCTTTTCTGCATGACTACTTTTTCCTGATTTGCTCAGACAAGTCTCACCATTACGCATTTCTTTAAAACCAATTGGGATAGATTTAGTAAATCCATGCAAAATCTAGCGTTCTATTTGTAGATAATTGAATAATCCCAGTGGATTAGATAGTGTCTTCTAGAAAAGTTTAATAATAATAATAATAATAATAATAATAATAATAATAATAATAATAATAATAATAATGACTACACAATCATTTTGACAGTCTTCCAAACCAACAAAATTAAATAAAAAAAGAAAAGAATATGCAATTGAGTTCACAATTTATTAATTTGCATATATAATTTTATCAAACATTCAATGTTTTCTCGATTGTATCTGTTTTAGTGCATTATTTTATCCCGTGCCTTTAAAATTGTAATATGGAGAGTCAATTTAATTATAATTTTGTCCAATGTCATTATGGAAACAAGAATAATAAGATATTCACTCTTGGCTGAACAAATAGCACAGTTTATATAGGAGCTAGATTCCCAACTAGTATTAGTGCAATTGGTCCCAAGTCAAATTGATTGAGATTTGTGTTTTGATATTTTAGAAATATGTTTAGATGTGTCAAGTAGATTACAATTGATTGAATATTTGGTAGTGCACGAAATTTGAATGGGTTGAGTTCAATAGGGCATTTGACATTGGAGAAATGTAACAGAGTGTTTGATAATAGAAAAAAAATAATAATAGGGGTTGCTAGTGAAAATTTAGACAAGTTGAGGTTGACTTAATACAATGTCATTAATGAAGGTCTAGCAAGTCAAGATTGGCTAAATACTAAGTAAGAAAAAAAATTATAGAGGAATGAACTTTAGGCAAATTGAAGTCTCGACGGATTAAAACTGACTCAATGCTTGGCAAGTGGAAGTGATGTGTTGATCAATAACGAAGAAAATTAATGTGCAAGTAATGTACATTTAGTCCATAAATCATGGTTAAAAATTATCTTTGAAAACTATTTCAAAATCATTTTGAAAAATTTTGGTGAAGTCTATTTGTTGATAGGAATCATCATTAATTAGGTTAATACAGAGTTAGAGTGAAACATTGAAATTTCAATGGTTTCAAACTTTCTACCATTTTTTGAAAATAAGATATATTTTTATAGAAAACTATTTTTTCCCCGATAGTATTTGATATAAGTAATGTATATATAAAATTTTATGATTTTTGAAAAATATAGAATTACTTGTGCATTTCTAAAATTCAATCTAAAAATTAATATTTCAAGTTTTAGCTCAACGATCGATTGATGTTTGCTACTAATCGGTTGTTGCATGTATCAATCGATTGGTAATAGTTACCAATCAATTGGTAGTTATAGTTTTGGCTGAAATGATTTTGTTTTAGTCGATTAAGCCATGATTAGGTAATGTAATTATCCCTAACCCTCTGATATGCTTGGATAAGCATTCAAAGGTGATTTTCATGATAAAAATGAAAAAGAGATATTAAAAAGAGAGAATATGGAATTGAGGAGGAGGTTTAGATTCAAAGTTTTTAATCCCATGACTTAGATTTTGGGAATTTTTAAAAGTTTAGGAACTCTAAATCCTTGTTAGTGTAATGATAGAAAATATAACATGCTTTGAGAGGGAGATCCACCTTAAAGGAATGAATTGGATCTGAAAGGATAAAAATGAGGATTTGAGAAGGAGAATTAGATTCAAGATTGAATCTTTTACCTCATGACTTGAATTTTAAAATTTTCTAAAGGTTTAGAAACTCTAAATCATTATTCGTATAATGGTTAAAGATGAGGCATGCTTTGAAGAGGAGGTCAACCTTAAAAACATGATTTGGGTAAGAAAGGAGAAATTTTGAGGGTGAGTGAATGTTGAAGGATTGAATGCTCAAGGTTAAGCATTGGAGACAATGGAAGGTGGGGAACTTCCATTGTGATGTTGGAAGTTTAAGATAAATAAATTTTGAGAAAATATTTATGATGTGTGCCAAAGGGGGAGAATGTAGGGTTTAAGTTGAAAACTCTCATTTATATTTTAGTATGAGAAGAAGGATGAAGAAGGAAGTTGGGCTAATGAGTTAGTCTAACTTAATCATATTGTCAAATATCAAAAAGGGTGAGATTGTTGGTATAATCGACCTCAGACCAAGGTTGACCAAGCTTGAGTTAACTCAAGTTTGGGTTTCAATATTTGATCAATATGTTAGTAAAATGTCAAGTAGGTCAAGATTAATTGAATACTTGACAATGTTAGAAGTTCAATAGGGAGTTGACACGAGAAGGTAAGTAGGTCAAGGTTGACTGGATACTTGACTAGAAGTGGGAATTCCAATAGGAAGTTGACAAGAGAAATTCAAGTGGGTCACGGTCGACCGGACAATTGGTGATCAAAGATGGTGGAAGTCCAACTTGATCATGAATGGCCAAACACTATACATGAACAAGAAATCTAAGCAGGTCACAAATGATCAGACACTTGGCACACAAAGGAAATCTAAGTGGATTAAAGTTGACCGAACACTTGGTGATCAGAAGTCCAATAGAAATTTGGCAAGAGAAATATCCAAGTGGGTCACTAAAGACCAGACATTTAGTGATTGGAAGTCCACCGGGAAGTTACAAAGAGAAAAGTCTAAGTTAGTCAAAATTGATCGATCACTTGGTGACTGGAAGTCCAACGAGAAATTGACAAGAGAAAAGTCCAAGTAAATTACGGAGTACCAAACACTTGGCATGAGTGAGGAAGTCCTGACAAATTAAAGTTGACCAGATGCTTGGCAACAACAAAGTCATAGTAAGTTGAGGTCAATAAGATACTATGCAACAATGAAGTCCCAATAGGTTAAGCTTGATCAAATATTGGACAACATAAAGTCTTGACAGGTCAAGGGTGACTAAATATTGAGCAAAATAAGTCATGATAGGTTGAAGTCAACCTGATACCAAAAAAGGCACAAATTTAGTCTTGAAAAAGGCTAAAATCAAGGTTAATAATCGATTGCAAGAAGTGGCAATAGATTGACAAATTCTAAACCTTGAATTCCAGGTTTGCTTATTGAGTAATCGATTAGTGCAATCAATTAAAACAATCGATTGGAGCAATCAATTGATATCTTACTTTGTAGTGAACAGAATGCTTTAGAATCAATTAGTGCAATTGATTAGCAACTAGCAATCGATTGGTGTAACTGATTGACTAGGTAAAAATAGTCGTTCTGTAGGTTTGAACGATCAATTCGATGTAACAATCAATTGGTGAAGTCTACAAATAGATTGATTGACAGAAATCAACCCAAAAAACAACCTTTAAAAGAGGGTTTCGAGGCAAAGAGGCGGCGCTGGTTCTTGAGGGTTTTGAAGTAAAGTGTTGTTGTATTTTCAGACCAACAAGAGACATTCTCAAGCAACAACAAACATCTAAAGCAAAGCTCAATTGTGTAAATGTGCTTGTTTCGATTTCATTTGTATCTTTGTATTTGCTTATGTTTGTTGTAAGAACAACTTATAAGAGGGTTTTCCACCTCCAAAAAATATCCGAAAAAGAGAAGTTCATAGTAGAGGGAGATCACTAACTAGTAGTAGGGCCTTGGATTAGTTGCAAAAGGGGCATATACCAAGTAAAAGCTCAGAGTTCTGTATCTGGAGTCAAGTTTGAATCAAGGTTTCAGTTGTGGATTCAAATGACAAGCACAAGATCAAGATGAGAAGCGATTGGTGTTATTCACCCCTCTTTAGCTCGCAAAGGTTCTAACAGTTGACAAGCTAGAATAACAACAAATAAAATGTTTTTTGTTCAGAGAGGCAACGACTAGTGCATGATCAATAAATTGATGCTACTTGTAGAAAAGAGTAGTTGATTGAAAATTTGCATGCCAATGTTAGACTATAGAACATCAGTTAAGTAATGGGTGTAAATCAGTCGATTGATTGGTGATTTTCAGCAACAAGTAGCTTATAAAAGTAGAAAGACTTGGAAATTTGGGCACCAATTCTTGGAGGGTTGTTGGCCGGTTCTTGAGAAAATGTTGCATCATTCTTCAGCCATCTTAGTACAATCCAAAGAGCAAGCCAGCCAGCAAGCAAAGTATAGCCCTAAAGTTCTAATTGGTTTTCTTGTATTGTATTTTTTTTTTTTTTTTTTTGCTTATTCATATATTCCTGGTGTATTATTGTAAGAGATTTCTTTACCTCTAAAATGCATCTAAAAAGAAAAGATAAAGAATTATGAGAGAGATCCACAAACAAATCAAAAGTTATGGAGTAGGAGCGGAGGGCTATCAAACCATGTCAAATCATTGTGTTTGTTTTTGAATTTGTTTTTGTATGTTCTATATGTACTAGTATGCAAACAAAAACAGTCAAATGTGAATATCTATTCACTAACGGTTCTAACAATTAGCACCCTTTATATTTGTCTATAAGATCGTTATGATTTGTATAGAATCTTCTACGTAAGACAATAAAATTTATTAACACCTTTAAAAGCTTTTACCTAAGGCAATAAAATCAATTTGTAAACTATACAAAATAGTTGACTATCTCAATTTCCCTTCAAGTTGATGGATAGATGTCACATATGTCCAACTGTATAAAACATTGATAAAGGATATCAACTGATTGATTTATTTTTTTCTATTTATTTATTTATTTTAATTATTATTATTATTAATTGACATTAGATATTTAGTTTACGTCAATTAATCATAGGGTGATTAGTTCGATCAAACGAATATTTTTCATCGACCATCAAGATAAATCAGAAAATGCTCATAACCAACGATTCATCAATCCAACATTCTTAGATTAATCATCCATTAAAAAATATTTATTCATTAATTAATTGAAACTGGAATTTGATCTTTAGATATTTAGAAAATTGAGGCGACGTTCCACCGCCGCACGATTACCTACGGACAACTAATTGATCTGTTAGTCCAATCTTTGGTAGTTCCATGTCTTTTTCATTTTTTTTTTTCTCCTTACTGAAGAGTCTATCTATCTAACATGCTTTGTACATGTTGGTTAGGTGGTGCACTCAAGAAGGAGAGGTGAATAATGTGCTTACAAATTAAAATTAATTTTTCTCTTGCCTTTTCCTCCTCAGCAATTTCTTTGTCTATTTCCTTTAAAAATTAGAATTCTTAAAAATTCTTTTTATTATTCTTATCAGAAAAGCCTCTTGGTTGTTGTCTACGTAGGAAGAGCCAGATAGGGACTCATAATGGTCAATGTAATTAAGTTCTGCCTGTCATAGATTTCTTCTTTTTATTCTAAACTTGTAATTCTAGATTCATGTAATTTTATAGTTGAGAAATATATTGCAAAGTTAGTCGAAACCAACTGAGTCGTTTTGACAAATACATTTATAGAACTCCTAGTATGTCTCGATTAACATTGTCCCATCAGGACTATCCAAACCTATATTAGCTCCTTAACTCACACTTTCTCCTTTTTTTAATCTCATATAGCTAAGTTGAGTTCATAGGATGTTCCATTTGGCTAGTTGCCTACGAGGTGGTTTCATAAATAGAGTTCTATCGATTTTTTCCAAAGCTCTTTCATAGATTGATAGGCTATGATCATGTTAATTTCTTATATAGTCACACTGAACAAAATGTATATATTATTTTTGGACATGAAATTACAGAGAGATTAATAAAAAAAATAATAGAAGTAACAAAAAAAAAAAGCTTAAATTAGCCTTACATCTTATTATGAAATCAAGAGTAAAAAAAAAAAAAATATATAGACATAACGTGACTTAAGTAAAACCAATTGATTCAATATTAAAATAACTTATCATAAAAATCATCTAAGTATAGATTTATATAATTCTCAAACCCCTCAAAAAAATCTAAACAGAAAAAATAACCAACTAAATTTATTCCTTGAGATTTAGGATAAATTAACTAATAAAACTTGCTTATCTAAGATTTAGGATAAAATTAAATATAATTAAGAAAAAAATAAACTAAATTTAATTAACAAATAACTAATTAAAAAAAATTCAAAAGATACAAATTTGAATACTTTGGATCATCTCCTCCATCAGTTGCCTAGAGTTGAAGAGAGCTTGTCCTCGAGTTTAGGATGAGTGTATCCGGCTCCATAGCACAATAATTTAGGTGTTTCACAATAAAAACATCAGAAGTTTTTAAATGACTAGAAAATCATAACATGTAAGCATTGTCATTAATCTTTCTAGTATCTCACAAGGTTCAATCTTCTAATCTTAGAGCTTGTTGTATTCACCAACAAGGAAACAATCATGAGTTAATACAGCCTAAACCATATCACCAATGCTAAAAATAACCTAACATCGATGTCAATCTGCCCTAATCTTTTATTTAGTGTTGCTTTTATGAATCGCCTACTTAACCTACTCATGAATGACCCAAAGATGCTCGACTATCTCCTTAGCCTTGAGGTTTGCTTGTCCTGGACACAAAATAGAGACTAAATCCAGTATTTCCGATGGGTATCATCCATAAAAAACTTTGAAAGGACTCAAACCAGTGGTCTAATTCTTTGATTTGTTGTAAGTGAATTCTGCTTGAGATAAAACCAGATCTCATTGCTTTAGTTTGGTTCCTGTGAGACATCTCAGAAGATTTCCCAAGCTTCAGTTCACTACCTCGATCTGACCATCTGTTTGAGGGTAATAGGCACTGCTGAAGTTTAGCTTTGTCCCTAGCTTTCCCCATAAAGTTTTCTAAAATTGATTGATAAATTTAGTATCATGAGCTGAAGTAATAGTTTGAGAAATACCGTATAAATGCTTTGAAAAGAGGATGACAATCTGAATAGCATCCATGGTTTTTCTGCATGCCACAAAGTAAGCCATGTTGGAGAATCGGTTCACCACAACTAAAATAGAATCTATGGTCTATTGGGTGTAGGGTAAACCCAATACAAAATCCATGCTAACCTCGCACCAAGGGGCTTCGAGAATTGGTATGGGAGTAAACAAAATAGCATTGGTGAGGATTCCCTTAGATTACAGACAAAGCAACGATCAATGAAACAATGTTTACGTGTAACCAAAGGGAAGAAAGTGGGTTCTCATTAGTTTTTTTAATTTTTCCTAATCGATGATTTTGGATTTACCTTGTCTCTCTCGTGATCATCAAGGTTGCTCCTACCATGCTAAGGCTCAACCTTTGAACTTGATACGACCAATTTTACTTTGACGTGATCATGTACTTCCTTGTACTAAAAAATCCTCTATACTTCATTGACCCAATCAATGAAGCCTTCTGCTTGTAATGTGCCAAAAAAATCAAGAAGATCAACTCAGAAATCAAATTCTCCATATCGTTCCTCTCGACCATGGTGTTCCTGGTACATAGTATAATGGTGATATAGATTCTCAAAATTAGACTCAAAGTTACAATTAAAGATCTCATGATCTTTAAAATTCCATGCCGCTAGATATTAGGTTAATTCTATAACTTGCTTCTGTAAATCCTCAATTATCATTACATCTTGGATATTATGGTCACGGTGTTGGGCTTCCTCATTCGAAACATGCCTATTATGACCACTACCACATCCGCAATGACTCAGCATTAGATCTTAATGAGCTCTGATACCAACTGACGCAGAGCAGAATCTATGTTGGTGCTAGAAATACCAGCTAATCGAACTTGGTTTTGATAATAGTAAAGGATTCAAAGTTAAGTTATGTTGTGATCTAACAAGCTTGCCTGAGTGTACAGGCAAGACCTAGTTGAGGCTAGGCAACAAAGTTCTGTTCAAGGGATTGGGCACAAAGTCTTAGTAAACAGATTGAATATGAAGTCCTAGTTGAGAGGATTGGGCACGAAGTCCTAGTCAAGGCATTGAAAATGAAGTCTTGGTCAAGAGGATTGGGCATGAAATCCTGGTCAGGTGAACTGGGTAGAAGACTTGGCAGATCAAGGACATCGATCAAAAGTCCTGGGGTTGCGAACACCAAGTGAAAGTCTAGGTGGGTTAAGGATCGGACATCTAATGGAAGTCCCAAAGGTTAAGGCTGGTAATGAGCAAAAGTCTAAACATCTATTTGGCAAAAGGTAATCTCTCATAAGAGGACTATGTGAGGGCGTGTTCCCTGTTAAGGGAATAGTAGGCATCAGTTCGACCTAGAATTTCAACAAGACTATCTTGATCATTATGATTATTATATTATTCTTGTCTTGCTAACTCTGTAATGCAGGAAATCGAAAGCTGGAAGTTGTTTGAAAAAAGGGCTTCCAGGCATCTCGAAGGGTCTAGGTGGCCGGAGGTCCAAGCACCCGGAGTGGGTCCAGGCGCAGAGACGGGCCCAAATCCAACCACTCATGCAAATGAGGTTGTGCACTCTGATTGGCTTACACATGTTAGAATCCAAGCATCTAGGAATGGTTTAGGAGCCTAGATCAAGATAAACTTTGGTGGATAGAGCATCGCCAAGGTCACACCACATTAGCTTAATGTGGTGCCCTGGACTAGTCCAGGTGCCCGGACAAGGTTATAAAAAGAAGATTTGACGAGCACCTTAAATAGACAGTTCTATACAACATTTGTGTTTGCATGATACTCCGAAGCCTTCGTTACGATGCCCGAACGTTGATCTGATGAGCAATGTCGAAGTTTCCATTCTTTTCAAGTTATGGGTAAAATTATTTATTTACTATTAATTGCATTTCATTACTTGTAATCGAAGTTTATTGTACTTGATGAATCTTTAGTGAATTACCCAACAAAAGTGATCAACGGTCATGGGTCTTGGAGTAGGAGTCGTCACATGCTTCGAACCAATTAAAAAAACGTGTTAGTATTGCCTTATTTGTTCTTCTCTTAATTCTTTATTTCCGCTATATTTCTTCGATTCTTTTACGAAAAAAATGAAAAAGTGACTCGCACTATTCAACCCCCCCCCCCCCCCCCAGCACACTTTCGATCCTACAATATGTATATTATTTTGGGGCATAAAGTTGTAGAGGGATTAACAAGAAAACAAGAGAGAAGTAACATATAAAAAAGGAATAGCCTAAATTAGGCTTAAACCTATTATGAAATCAAGAGTATAAAGAAAAAGAGATGTCGCTATAATGTGGTTTGAGTGAAACCAAATGATTCAATATCAAATAATTTATCCTAAACATCATCTAAGCATAGGTTTATATAACTCTCAAATCTAATTGAAAAAATAACAAGCATCACTTATTCCCTAAGATTTAGAATAAGTTAACTAACAAGACTTAGTTTCCTAAGATTTAGGATAAAATTAAATATAATTAAGGAAAAAATAAATTAAACTTAATTAACAGATAACTAATTAAAAAATTCAAAAGATGTAAATCTGAATACTTTGGATCCCCTCTTGCATCATATAGGAATTGTCAGATCGAAAGCACTAGAGGGGGAGTGAATAACACCCATGACTTTTACATTTTTTTAAAACATGATCGAGTAAAAAGCAATGGAATAAAGATAGAAGATAACACAATGCTAATATGAACAAGTTTTACTTGGTTCGGAGCTTGTGGTGACTCCTACTCCAAGGCCAACATGTGAGAGTGCTTTCGTTGGACAATCACTAATCAATCGAAGAATATAAATACAATTTCAATTAAGTGCAAGTAACTTGAACAATAAAAAATATCGACAACTTTGTAGAAAGAAATCTTAGTGTAGTTGTCAATAGAGTAGCTTTTGGGCTTCGTAGAGACCCTTTCAGAGTGGTGCACAAGAGTGAAATTTGTTCAAAATGATGGTTTGAGCTATTGGTCAAAACCTCCTTTTATAGCCTCATCTGGATGTCTGGATCCCCTACAGGGTGCCTAAACTATGCTGACATAGTGAGTTCTTGTTGAAACTTTATCCTAGAAGTTTATCTGTATCTGGGCGCCCAGACCGCCTCCGGGCGCCTGGATCACTGAAGTGGGTAGGCTAGTCATTGCGCTCCAACTTAGCGTGATGATGCGATTTTGCTTGTCCGGGCACCTAGACCAACTCCGGGCACCCGAACCGCCCGGTTGCCTGACCAGGCACCCGCTAGGGGTGCTCCCTTGTCGAAGGCTCAAAGCTTACTTAGGCGCCTGGAGCAACTCTGAGTGCCCAAACTCCGGGCACCCGGACCACCTTTTTTAGCTTTTCCCTTTCTATAAAAAAGTGTTAGTCTAGGCAACAGTATATAAAGTAAAATAAGTTTTAACTACCTCAAGGTTGTCTGGTTCTGACTTTGATTTTTATTGAAACTCTAAGTCAAACTGACGCCTACTGTTCTCTCTTTAGAGAACGCATTCTCACCTACTCCTCTTAGGAGAAATTACTTTTTACCAGACCGGTCCTTCAGATTGTTTAGACTTTTGCTTAGCGTTCGAGATCTCAGAACTTTCAACTAGTGTCCTCGACCCTAAGATTTTCCGCTTGGTGTCTGTGACCCCCAGGACTTTCACCTAGTGTCCTCGACTTTAGGATTTCATCCGATGTCCTCAACCTGCCAAGTCTTTTCCCAATCCTACAGACCAGGACTTACGTTATCTAACCACAGCTAGGACTTTTCACCTTTTGCCTAGCCTCAACTAGGACTTTTACTTTGCCTAAGATCACTTAAGACTTTCTTACACACTTAGTTTAACTTGTTAGAACAACAATAATAGCTTAGAACCCTTTGTCATTATCAAAACTCAGGTTCAATCGTCTGATGCTCCCAACACCAATACTTTTTCCCTAGCTTTTTGATTATGGTAATACAGATCATAGTTAAGTTAAGTAAATAGATAACAAGTAAGTATTTTCACAAATAAGAAAAAACTTTTTCAAAAATTAAGTTTCTATATGTTGAAATAGAACTAAGAAATCCTTAAGAGTTCAAATCTCCCCTTGAAATATAGCACTTTAAAACTTAGCTTTTCTTTTTTTTTCAAAAATTTAGTTTTTCTTTCAAAATACTTAGCTTAACACTTTGTTTTTCAAAACTAGTTAAACTTACTTTTTGAAAAATACTTAGACTTTTAATTTTTCTTCTAAATTTTCTTTTTGAAAAATGCTTAACTTACTTTTTAAAAAATACTTAACTTTAAAAAAATGCTTAACTTTGAAAAAAAATACTTAATTTAACTGTTGGTGCAATATCCCTCAGGTCAAGGTTGACCTGGTTGACCAAGCTTGAGTCTTGGTTTGGGTTTCGATGTTTGACAATACAAGACTTCGATGATATGGACAAGTGCAGGTGCAGTTGTTCATTTGGGGAGATTGTTTGGTGCAATTTCCCTCTGATCAGGGTCTGATCAGGTTGGTTGAAGAAGAGTCAAGTAGGTCAAGGATGACCAGATACAAGACTGGGAAGTCCTAACTGGGATGTTAGGTAGAAGGAAAATCCTGGTGAGTGAAACCAGGTGAAAGACCTAGTTGTAGGGATCCTTCGTACGGCTAGAGAGGGGGGGTGTGAATAGCCGACCCCAATCTTTCTCGTTTCTTCCTACGATTAGGTTAGCGCAGCGGAAATACAAAGTAGAAAGAAAACAGGAGAAGAAAATCAAACCTTAACACAGCGATGTACGAGGTTCGGAGATGATACTCCTACTCCTCGGCGTGTCCATAAGGTGGACGAGCCCTTCTCGTCGACTGAGGTCCCTGATGAAGTAGCAACTCCACGGACAGATGCAACAGCAAGCCAGTCGAGAAAACTGTCGGGGAAGCTCACGCGAAGCTTCGGTTGAGCTCAAAGCTCGGAGCACGGAAGCGAAGCTTGAGCGAGAAAACTTCGAGAAGAAAGAAGGTGTGGCCTTACGGCGGATGCCCCGATCCTTTATACTGCGAAGAAAGCGGTGAAGAAACTGGCCGTTGCGCAGCAGCTAGGACCTGATCGGTCCGCAGGCCGATCAGAAAATGATCGGTCCACGACCGATCCCTTCCTTCCTTCTCGCGATGCTGCGTCTCGATCGGTCCACGGACCGATCGGGACATCTTTGATCGATGCGTGGACCGATCGGCTCTTTCGCCTCTGTTTTCTTGCGATCGGTCAGGCCGATCGATAACCAACGAAACCGATATCGATCGGTCACCGGACCGATCAAAGAAAACAGGTATCCGGATCGGTCGGTGGCCGATCCAAAGCTTGGTTTTGCCCAAACCAAGTCCCAAGACTTCAAACCAATATCCGGTCAACCTTGACCTATTGGTACTTCATCCCTAGCATCTGGTCACTCCTTGACCTGCTAGATCTCCAAGTGTCGGTCAATCCCTTTGACCTACTTGGACTTTCAACACCAGATCATCCTCGATCCATCTGGATTTTCCTTGCCGGATTCACTCACCAGGACTTTCCCTTGCCTAACATCCCGTTAGGACTTTCTCATTGCCTAACATCCGGTTAGGACTTTTCCTTGCTGGCTTCACTCACGGGACTTTCCAACTGCCTAACATCCAGTTAGGACTTTCCACTGCCTGGCTTCACTCACGGGACTTTCCAAGCCTAACATCGCTTAGGACTTTCTCCTTGGCTTCACTCACGGGACTTTTCCGTGCCAAGTCTCCATACTTGGACTTTTCGTGCCAAGCTCCTGCTTGGACTTTTCGATGCCAAGTCTCCATACTTGGACTTTTCAATGCCAAGCTCCTGCTTGGACTTTTCGCGATGAGCCAGGTCGACTCGAGTCAGGTCAACCGGTCAACCTTGACCTAAGGTTGCACCTACAATCTCCCGAACACCTATTCTTGTCAAACATCAAGAATACAACTCTCTTCTCGTCAAACATCGTCAAACATCAAAACACAACTCGAGTCAGGTCAACTCGAGTCAGGTCAACCAAGTCAACCTTGACCTAAGGTTGCACCAACAATCTCCCCCTTTTTGATGTTTGACAAAATCCAAAATCAAGTTAGGTTAACCCGATAACCTAACTTAGGTTTTCCAACCATCTTCCAATGTCCAATGTTCTTTTCTTGAACATTCTCCGGACATTCTCCCCTTAGGTTAACCCGATAACCTAACTTGGGTTCTCCAATAATTCTCCCCCTTTTTGACACACATCAAAAAGAAAAAGAGGGTATCAAGGTCAAGAGTTTCTTCCTAATGAAAGTCCCATACCTTTCATTGAAACTCTTAAATTCCCCTTGATACTAAACTCAACAACCAACTTAGTGATAATCCCATATCACTAATCCTTAAAAGTCTTTTGGAGTAAAAACTCCCCCTAAAATTCAACTCCCCCTTGACAATTAGGTAAAACTTCCCCTAAAGGTCAACTCCCCCTTGACCATTGCACCAACAATGTCTCGGCGAGTTTCAAACCTTTAGAAATCCACAAAACCCAACTTCCAGCTGAAATTTCAGACCAACTGTAAATCGAAACGGCACGCTCGATCGGTCCCCGGACCGATCGAAACCCATGGATCGGTCCCCAGACCGATCCCTCTCTGGTTCTTACTGGATCGGTCTGCAGATCGATCCACGCTTCACTGGATCGGTCCACAGACCGATCAGGACTTACCTGGATCGGTCTCCAGACCGATCCAGACTCTGATAGGCAGATTTCTGAAATTTCCTTCCCGAAATTCAGAAACTCCTAGAAAATTCGAAAAATTGTGAAATTTTGAGGATACATTCCTCATAACATATACTATCATGGAAAAATAGTTTTCTATGAAAATAACTTCCATTTTTCAATCTTGATACAAAGTTCAAAAACTTTGAAATAGTTCAAATTTAAGTCATCTTTGTATCATCTTGCTCAATGAAGAATGCTATCACTAGGAAAGCTTCATCAAGGTTTTTCAAATCAATTTTAAAATATTTTTAAAACCATTTGAATTTAGGACCATAATCTTAGGGCTAGATGTACATGACTTGTACACAAGCTTTCCCTATGATCCTTAATTTCTTGAATTAGGGTCATCTAGGTACAATGACTATGCACCTTGATCCTAACTCATGATCCTAATATCTCACACACATCTAAGGTGCATCAAACCACATTCAAGTCAATTTGATGTGAGATATGGGTTAAGGTCAACTTAGGCTAAGTTCTCATGCATTTTCTAAACATCAATTTGATCTCAATATCAAATTATATGTTTGTCCTTAAATCAATTTTATTGATTATAATGCAAGAGATGATGACATGGCATATATGATATCATAAATGGAAAACATGTGCCAATGTCATGATGTCATGGCATAAAGTATGAAAACTTAAATAGAGCATGACATATAAACTAGCCTAAGCACCATCATGACATTTCAAATGATGATAAAACTAAATATGATGTCATGGCATGGCATATGACAACCAATCATGGGAAGTTAGCACAAATAAAATACCTAAATTCCCTAGCTAAGTATCCTTAGCCTTAGCTAACTTAGAATCTAACCCTAGATTGCCCATATATCCCTAAGAGACAACCAAAATCCCAATTATGGTATTTCTCTAGGTTTTCTTAAATTGTGCCAAATGAGATTAAAATCGATATTTTTCAAATATGGCACAATTTACTCTTTAAGGAGTAAATAATAATCCTTTTTTTTTTTTCATTTTCAAGGGTTATCAAGACCTTGAAAATGCTCCTTGAGTGTCAATTTCCTCAAAGTTGGGTTAACTACCCTTCTAATTGGAGTTGACACTCTCTAACCCATCTATGGGATAGAGAAGATGCTCCTAGGAACCCAATACCTATTAGAGCTCATTGGGTTCACTAAATATTCACTAGGGATAACTTCCCTAGCAACCCTCCTAATGACCCTCTTAGGCTTTGAAGCCTTGGTCATTTGGGTCTCATCAAGGTCAACTATAGGGGTGACTCCCCTTGTAACCTTGGTAATGGTCTTCCTAGCCCTAGGTTTTGTTTCATAATCAAATGGAACATTGTGGTAAGTGGGCTTGACCATTTGGGACTTAGGTTTGTGACCCAAACCTTTCTTGTCCTTGGACTTGGGTTTTTGACTCTTAAACCCTAGAGATGACTTCTCCAAGTTCTTAAGAGCCTTTTCCAAAGTATCAAGTCTTGACCTCAAGACTTGATTCTCCTTCTCTAATACCTCAATTTTTTATTTGTCATTTTTCTTTGAGGCATTCCTAGGCATGTGTCTAGTTGATTTGGGATTCCTACCTAGGTTCTCCTTAACCTTAGATGAGGTAATTCTAGGGTTGGCTTTCCTAGTGTTATCCTTATCTAGGCTCACATGTTTGGCACCTAAGCATGTGTATCGATTTCTAATGTTATCATGCTTATCATTATTGACTAGTGCAATAAAATTTCTAGCATGCATCTTACTAGTATTGCACGAATGAGACTTAAATGATACCTTAGGGTTTGCCTTAGCTCCCCCTATAGAAGTGCTCGGTCTCTTGCCCTTGTGAGGTTGCCTCCCCCTCGGACAATGACTCCGATAATGTCCCCTTCGCTTGCATTGGAAGCTCACCACGTGCTCCTTGCCTTTGCGTATCGGAACTCCGGCTTCCTTGACCCTTGGCGCCGGTGGAGTCTTTCTTACCCTCTTTGGACACTTACTCTTGTAATGTCCATGTTCCCTACACTCAAAGCACATAATGTGTAATTTAATTGAACTTAAATTGCTTGAGTTACCTAGGGTTGAGGGTGGATGCGAGCTCTCTTCTTCATCCCTTTCGGAGGTAGAAGCTTCTTCTTCTTGCTCCGAACTTGAAGAAGAACTCTCCTCCTCTTTGTCCTTAGATGTTGAGTAACCCTCAACTTCTAATTCGCTCCCTCCATGATGTGAGCTACTTGGCTCACTAGGCTCCTCTTCATGGCTTGAAGTGGAGCTCTCCTCATGGTACTTGGCCAAGTTATCCCACAACTCCTTGGCATTGTTGTATTTACCTATCTTACACAAAATATTAGTAGGTAATGAAAATTCAATTGTTTTAGTTACCTCATTGTTGATCGTGGATTGGTGGACTTGTTCCTTCGTCCACTTGTTCTTCTCTAGAGGCTCTCCTTCTTTATCCATTGGAGGAGTAAACCCTTCTTGTACACAAAACCAGTTCCACATATTAGTCCTAAGAAAATACATCATCCTTACCTTCCAATATGCGAAGTTGTCGTTGTAGAAGGGTGGAATGGTGATGTCTTCTCCGAATTGATCCATCTCTAGCTTTTGCTCCCACGGGTGTGAATCCGATGAAGAGCGACCTTGCTCTGATACCACTTGTAGGGATCCTTCGTACGGCTAGAGAGGGGGGGTGTGAATAGCCGACCCCAATCTTTCTCGTTTCTTCCTACGATTAGGTTAGCGCAGCGGAAATACAAAGTAGAAAGAAAACAGGAGAAGAAAATCAAACCTTAACACAGCGATGTACGAGGTTCGGAGATGATACTCCTACTCCTCGGCGTGTCCGTAAGGTGGACGAGCCCTTCTCGTCGACTGAGGTCCCTGATGAAGTAGCAACTCCACGGATAGATGCAACAGCAAGCCAGTCGAGAAAACTGTCGGGGAAGCTCACGCGAAGCTTCAGCAGCGGTTGAGCTCAGCAAAGCTCGGAGCACCAGAAGAAGCAGAAGCTTCAGGCAGGAGAGAACTTCCAGAAGAAAGAAGGAGTGTGACGCACAGCAGATGCCCCCGATCCTTTATACCTGCGAAGAAGAAACAGTGAAGAAACTAGCCGTTGCGTCGCAACGGCTAGGACCCTGATCGGTCCACAGACCGATCAGGGAAGAGGTGGATCGGTCCACAGACCGATCCCCTTCCTTTCCTTCTCGCGATGCTCGTCTCTGATCGGTCCACAGACCGATCAGGACATGGCCTGATCGGTCTGTGGACCGATCAGGCTGCCTTTCTTTGCCTCTGTTTTCTGATCGGTCACCGGACCGATCAGTAACCGAACAGAGAGCTTCTGTTCGGTATCTGATCGGTCACCAGACCGATCAGAGCAAACAAGGTATCACTGGATCGGTCTGGTGATCGATCCAGAGCTTGGTTTTTGCCCAAACCAAGTCCCAAGACTTCCAAACCAATATCCGGTCAACCTTGACCTATTGGTACTTCATCCCTAGCATCTGGTCACTCCTTGACAGACTCCTCACGCCAAGTGTCCGGTCAATCCTTTGACCTACTTGGACTTTCAACACCAGAAGTTCATCCCCGATCCATCTGGATTTTCCCTTGCTGGATTCACTCACGGGACTTTCCACACGCCTAACATCCAGTTAGGACTTTCTCATTGCCTAACATCCCGTTAGGACTTTTCCAGTTGGCTTCACTCACCAGGACTTTCCAACCGCCTAACATCCCAGTTAGGACTTTCCCCTGGCTTCACTCACGGGACTTTCAACGCCTAACATCCCATTAGGACTTTCTCCTTGGCTTCACTCACTAGGACTTTTCCCGTGCCAAGTCTCCATACTTGGACTTTTCGCGTGCCAAGCTCCCTGCTTGGACTTTTCCAGTGCCAAGTCTCCATACTTGGACTTTTCCAATGCCAAGCTCCCTGCTTGGACTTTTCGCGTGCCAAGCTCCCTGCTTGGACTTTTCCAGAATCAGGTCAACCAGGTCAACCTTGACCTAAGGTTGCACCTACAATCTCCCGAACACCTATTCTTGTCAAACATCAAGAATACAACTCTCTTCTCGTCAAACATCGTCAAACATCAAAACACAACTCGAGTCAGGTCAACTCGAGTCAGGTCAACCAAGTCAACCTTGACCTAAGGTTGCACCAACACTAGTGAGTGAAGCTAGGCAGTTTGAAAGTCCTGGTGAGTGAAGCCAGGCAGAAGAAAATCCTGGTGAGTGAAGCCAGGTGAAAATCCTAGTGAGTGAAGCTAGGTGAAAGACCTGGTGAGTGAAGCCAGGCAGAAGAGAAGTCCTAGTGAGTGAAGCTAGGCAGAAGGGAAGTCCTGGTGAGTGAAGCCAGGCACGGGAGAAATCCAGATGGATTAAGCTTGATTAGACATCTAGTGTTGAAAAGCCCAAGTAGGTCAAAAGGATTGACCGGATACTTAGCACGAAGAGAAAAGTCCAAGTAGGTCAAAGGGATTGACCGGATACTTGGCAAAAGGAGAAAAGTCCAAGTGGGTCAAAGGGATTGACCAGACACTTGGTGAGGGAGTCCTAGCAGGTCAAGGGTGACCGGATGCTAGGCATGATGAACCAACAGGTCATGGATAGACTGGATGTTGGTTTGGGGGGTTTGGGACTTGGTTTTGGGCAAAAACCAACCTCCGGATCGATCAGTCGATCGATTGGCTGATGCCCAATCGATCGGCCGATCGATTGGGAAGGTCCCCACGACAAGTCTCGAGTGGGCAAGTCGCAGAGCGCACAGAACGCCTCTGGATCGATCGACCGATCGATCCAGAGCTCCCAATCGATCAGTGGATCGATTGGGAGATAGCAATGTTGCGCGATAAGCCCTGGATCAATCAACCGATCGATCCAAGCAATTCCTGAGAGTATAGAGGTACTCTGGATCGATCGGTCGATCTATCCAAAGCCTCCCCGATCGATTGGGAGCAATCCAATCGATCGGGATCCGAACATTGGCGTAGATAAAGACCATTGGCGTGCGTCTTCTTCGGTAGTTCTTTCGAGCTCTTACACGATTCATCTTAGATCCTCGACAGCAACTCCACAGCTCTCTCTAAGCTCCAAATTGCCGGTTCTTGAAGGTTCTTGGAGGCTCTTCCAAGTCAAGAGGCGGATCAAAAGCAAGAAGAAGAAAGCTAGGGTTAGGGTTTCTTGTATTCATTGTAAGCTTTGCTTATACTTTTGTTCCCTTTCTTTTCTTTCTGTATTGAGAGTCTTGTAGGGCTTCTCCGCCTTCGGTAGTTATCGAAAAGGAGTGCTTATTAGTAGAGGTGTGTGTGTGTGCGTGGATCCTTGGACTAGTCACCTCTTGTGAGGTGGATACCAAGTAAAATCTATTTGTTAGCGTTGTGTATTTTGTTTCTTTGTATTTCCGCTGCACATCTTTGAAGAAACAAGCAACAATGAGCACCTAGCACACGATGAGCTATTCACCCCCCCCTCTAGCTACATTTTGGTCCCAACAAGTGGTATCAGAGTGAGGTCGTTCTTCACCGGAATCATCGCCGGAAGGGGCAAACAAAACAAGCAAAGCTAGAGGGTGAAGAAGTTGGAGCAAATTCATCAAAGTCAAAGAATTAAAGAAACTCAACTTCAGGATGCAATTCCAAGATGTATTTGGATTTAACACACAGGTGCCTCCACCATTCACAATGACAAGCTTCGATCTTTAGAGATCAAGGATCGAAAATTTCTTGATGGTGGAGATAGAGCAATGGTTTGTTCTAATGGAAGGCTTCGAGGCTCCAAGAAATTCAAAGGGCAAAGTTCTCAAGAGGAGTAAATGGAGCCCGGAGCAAGTCCAAAGGTGCGAAGCAAATGACAAGGTAACCAAATTATTGGTTAATTTATTGCGTAGCACAATTCTATGCAAAATTTGGCAATATGAAGATGCCAAAGAGCTTTGGAGCAAGTTGGGTAAGCTCCATGAAGAACCCTCCACTGTACCAAATCAAGAGGAATCCAAAGAGGGCGACTCATTGGAGCAAGACCAAGAGGAGGACTCCGAAGTTGAGAGATGCTCAACTTCCAAAGAAGAAGTCCAAGAAGCTTCATCTTCAGAGGAATGCAATGAAAAGGGCAAGGAGGGAGCATACTCCTTGTTCCATATACAAGATGAAGATGAAGAAGTCTCCACCTCTAGGATTGAGGGGGAGCAATCTTTGGTGATGCCGGATCAAGAAGAAGGAGAAGCTTCTACATCCGGGTCAAGAGAAGAAGTGGAGGAAGAAGCTTCCATCTCCACAAGTCAAGCTAAATCAATGGGAGGAAAATCATTTGCGGATCAAGAGGAAGCTTCTACCTCCGGATCCAAAGGAGAAAGTGTCATCCCTACACATGAAGGTATAAGTGTGTCAATTAATAATAAAAATCATATTATATGCTTTGAATGTAGGGAACATGAGCATTACAAGAGTAAATGTCCTAAATTGGCCAAGAAGAAGGGTCAAGTGGCATAAAAGGGCAAGGAGAAGCCCAAGGAGACCATCCCCAATACAAGGAAGAGCAAGGAGCACATTGTGTGCTTTTCTTGCAATCAAAAGGGGCATTACCGAAGTCAATTCCCTAAGGGGAAGAAGGTGGTCAAGGCTCAAGGAGAAAGCTCAATTCAAGGGGGAGCCTCCAAGGTAAAAAGAAAGGTAACTTTTATTGAGCCTACCCCTTTAAATTATGGTAAAAAGCATGCTAGTTCAAGTTTATATCATTTTAATGCTATTTACCATGAAAATAGGAGGCATGATAAAGTTAAGGAAAATCATGTAGCTTATCATGCTAAAACCTCTCAACCTAGGTTTACAAAAGGTAGATAGGAATTTAGGCAAGAACCCTAAGGATTCTAGGTATTTGCCTAAGAAGAAGAAAAATCAAGGTTTTAGTGAAAAACCTAAGGTTGAAGAATTATGGAAGGAAAATCAAGTCTTGAGGTCAAGACTTGACAAATTAGAGAGGACTCTTCGAAAAATAACAAATATGATACAATGATCCAAGAGTCAAAACCTAGGTCTAGAAGTATCAAAGTCATCCAATGGTCATAAGGGTTTGGAATACAAACCTAAAATCAAGAAAGATGTAATTTCTTACCATAGGGTTCTATATAGTTATGGAACCAACCCTAGGTCTGATGATCAAGTCAAAAATACTAGGAAGGTTATTCCTAAGAGTGTTTTTGCAACAAACGTGACTAAGACTTCTAAGAAGTCTAAGAAAGTCACTAACAAGGTCACAAGGGAAGCAATCCCTAGAGTTGACCTAGAAAAGGTGACCAAGGCTTCTAAGAAGCCAAACAAGGTCACTAGGAAGGTATCTAGGGAAGTTATCCCTAGTGAGTACCTAGAGCATCCAAGGAGCACCAATAGGTTTTGGGTTCCTAGGAGCATCTTCTCTACCCCATAGATGGGTTAAAGAGTGTCAACTCTAAGTGAAAGGGTAGTTAACCTACTCATGAAAAAGTTGACACTCAAGGAGCATTTTCAAGGTTATTATTAACCTTTGGAAATGAAATGGATTTATGATTTACTCTTTGAAAGAGTAAAATGTGCCAGAATTTGAGAAGTATTGATTTTATTTTTAAAATGACACATATTGGGAAAACATAAGGAAATACCAAGTTGGGATTTGGGTATTTTCTTAGTGCTACTCTTGTAGAAAAATGAAATATGCCAACACTTGAGGAGTAAGCTTAATTTCAATTGGCATAAGTTAATTAAGAGAATTAGAAATGCCAATTTAGGTTTTGGCATTTTCTTGGAACGTTTAGAGGGCAATCTAGGTTTAATTTTTAACTTAGCTAAGGTTTAAGGACACTTAGATAGGTAATCTAGGTATTTTATTTATGCTAAACCTTACCATGATTGTTTGCCCATTATATGCCATGACATATTTTTGCGTTCATATTTTATTATGAAAAACACAAAAATACCATGTCATGGCATACATACATCATGTAGTTATAGGAAATTTTCTTTTGAAAATTATTTCTTTTTGATGTATGCCATAACATTATCATGCATTATGTTTATTTCTTTAAAATTAAGGACAAATGACATTTATCAACAGGTGATATCAACAAATGACATCCTAAGTGGATGTTCAATATCCATAAAATGTCTCGATAGATATGCATGATCCCTAGATTAGGCCAAAACCAAATTTTACATCTCACACAGACCCGTAAGGTGACTTGTATGTGTTTTAGTACACATTAGATACAAGTGAGATGTTAGAATGATGAACAAGACTCAAGATATTGATTTAGTGCATTCTTTTGAGTTTTAAGTTCATCAAAATACAAAGTTATGTGTTTTCCCATCATTGGGAAAGCTAATGTACAAGTCATGTGTATTAAGCCCAAGGAACATGGTGGGATATTGGTTTTGAAAATAATTTTAAACATACTTTGGAAAACCTTGATGAAGGCTATCTTTTGATAGTCATCATTATTAAATGGTTGAATACAAACTTGAAGAAAACACTAAAATTTTTACAAGTTTTTAAGTTTGTGTCAATCTTTGAAACATATAATGTATTTTCTTAGAAAACTATTTTTCCTTGATAGTATATATCCTAAGAAATGTCTACACGAATTTTTATGATTTTTAGAATTTTATAAAATTTTCTAGGGGTTTCTGAAGTTGGCTGAAATGAAATTTCAGTAACTATCAGACCTCAATCGATCACCCGATCGAT
Source organism: Zingiber officinale (assembly GCF_018446385.1). NCBI lineage: Eukaryota > Viridiplantae > Streptophyta > Magnoliopsida > Zingiberales > Zingiberaceae > Zingiber > Zingiber officinale. The sequence continues at coordinate 104,202,988 of NC_055998.1, forward strand.
TGAAGGGTTTAGGGTTTAGGGAGATCGATTGAGAGTAAGCTTCTCACGAACAAAAGCTTCCTGGATCGATCCACTGATCGATCCAGCCCTCCTGAATCGATCAGTGGATCGATTCAGCATGGTCCGATTGATTGGGACCCAACTCCAATCGATCGAAGTTGCTGATTTTGGCTGGGAAAGTCTGATTTCAGCATTTTTGAACCATAGTTAGTCTAGGTAACCATTCCAAACCCATCAAAATACATTTGTATACATAAAAAGGGTGTTTTCATGCTGAAAACAAGGATGGATTGGTTGAGGAAGAATAAATTGAAGGTTAGGTTGAGGTTTGGTTTCAATATTGAATTTTTGAACCTCAAAATTCTAAATTTGGGTTTCCTAAAGGTTTAGGGATTCCAAGTCATTGTTGGTGCAATGACAGAAGGTACGACCATGTCTTTAGGGGGAGTTACTCTTTAAGGACATGAAAATTATTTTTCATACACCTTGGAAGGTGGTTAACCTTCTGTCGTAGAAATGCTCAAGGTTGAGCATTTGTTTACAATGGAGAGTGGATATCTCCATTGTTTAAGTTAAAAATGCTCAAGGTTGGGCATTTGCCTACATTAGGGGAAGAATGTAGGGTTAAAGGAAAATGAAAGGTATGAGACTTTCATTATCGAGTTGATCACAACGAGTGAAGTTGTGAACGATGGTGAGTAACTCTTCAGGGGGAGAGTTTGTTTTGATGTGTACCCAAAGATGGGGAATGTTTGTGATGTGTGCCAATAGGGGAAGAATGTAGGGTTTAAGTTAGGCCTTCATTATCTAAGAGGGAGTTTGCCTTCTTAGTAGGAGAATGTAGGGTTTAACTTACGCTTTTATTACCTAGTGGCATGAAGGAAGTTGAGGCTATGGGAATTAGCCTAACTTAAATGAGGTATTGTCAAACATCAAAAAGGGGGAGATTGTTGGTTCAATATCCCTCAGGTCAAGGTTGACCTGGTTGACCAAGCTTGAGTCTTGGTTTGGGTTTCGATATTTGACAATACAAGACTTCGATGATATGGACAAGTGAAGGTGCAGTTGTTCATTTGGGGAGATTGTTTAGTGCAATTCTCCTCTGATCAGGGTCTGATTAGGTTGGTTGAAGAAGAGTCAAGTAGGTGAAGGATGACCAGATACAAGACTGGGAAGTCCTAACTAGGATATTAGGCAGAAGGAAAATTCTGGTGAGTGAAGCCAGGTGAAAGACCTAGTGAGTGTAGCTAGGCAGTTTGAAAGTCCTAGTGAGTGAAGCCAGGCAGAAGAAAATCCTGGTGAGTGAAGCCAGGTGAAAATCCTAGTGAGTGAAGCTAGGTGAAAGACCTGGTGAGTGAAGCCAGGTAGAAGAGAAGTCATAGTGAGTGAAGTTAGGCAGAAGGGAAGTCCTGGTGAGTGAAGCCAGGCACGGGAGAAATCCAGATGGATCAAGGCTGATTAGACATCTGGTGTTGGAAAGCCCAAGTAGGTCAAAGGGATTGACCGGATACTTGGCACGAGGAGAAAAGTCCAAGTAGGTCAAAGGGATTCACCGGATACTTGGCAAAAGGAGAAAAGTCTAAGTGGGTCAAAGGGATTGACCAGACACTTGGTGAGGGAGTCCTAGCAAGTCAAGGGTGACCGGATGCTAGGCATGATGAACCAACAGGTAATGGATAGACCGGATGTTGGTTTGAGGGGTTTGGGACTTGGTTTTGGGCAAAAACCAACCTCCGGATCGATCAGCCGATCGATTGGCTGATGCCCAATCGATCGTCCGATCGATTGGGAATGTCCCCATGACAAGCCTCAAGTGGGCAAGTCGCAGAGCGCACAGAACGCCTCTGGATCGATCGATCGATCGATCCAAAGCTCCCAATCGATCAGTGGATCGATTGGGAGATAGCGATGTTGCGCGATAAGCCCTGGATCAATCAGCTGATCGATCCAGGCAATTCCTGAGAGCACAGAGGTGCTCTGGATCGATCGGCTGATCGATCCAAAGCCTCCTCGATCGATTGAGAGCAATCCAATCAATCGGGATCCGACCGTTGGCGCAGATAAAGGCCGTTGGCGTGCATCTTCTTCGGTAGTTCTTTCGAGCTCTTACATGATTCATCTTAGATCCTCGACAGCAACTCCACAGCTCTCTCTAAGCTCCAGATCGCCAGTTCTTGAAGGTTCTTGGAGGCTCTTCCAAGTCAAGAGGCGGATCAAAAGCAAGAAGAAGAAAGCTAGGATTAGGGTTTCTTGTATTCATTGTAAGTTTTGTTTATACTTTTGTTCCCTTTCTTTTCTTTCTGTATTGAGAGTCTTGTAGGGCTTCTCCGCCTTCGGTAGTTACCGAAAAGGAGCGCTTATTAGTGGAGGTGTGTGTGTGGGCGTGGATCCTTGGACTACTCACCTCTTGTGAGGTGGATACCAAGTAAAATCCATTTGTTAGCGTTGTGTATTTTGTTTCTTTGTATTTCCGCTGCACATCTTTGAAGAAACAAGCAACGACGAGCACCTAGCACGCGACGAGCTATTCACCCCCCCCCCCCTCTCTAGCTACATTTCGGTCCCAACAATTTAACTCCTTTTACTTCTCCTTTGACATATATAAAAAAGACTCAATAGAGAGAAGAAGTTATTTGAAAAATAGTACTTTCATTTAATTTTAAAAATATTAACTTTTAATCTTTTTATCAAATATTATTTCTAATCTCCCCCTTTATTAATACCTTAAAAACTCTTTAAGTAATTGCATTAAGTTTGAAGGGGTTGTTAACTTTAAGATGATTATGATCCTAGAGTCCAAGTATAGAAAAATCAAAGTAAAAAAAAACTTTGTAAAAAGAATATTAAAAATATTCATCTATTCTTTAAAAAAATAAATGTCTAACCTTTAGTTACTAGTTATTTACCATAAAGAAGTAGCGTTCACTTAGTTTGTCAAGTTAAGTACGTAATCCAGTTAGTTTTATTGAAAAAGATTACTTAACCTGATAAATTTCAATTGATATTTATAGCTCAAACTTATGTTGATGCACAAATATAAGTATTTTGAAATCTAGCCAAAGTCCTAAGAATCCCACACTTTTCTAAGTGCTTTTAATTACAAGAAAGGTAGTCCTAGTGTGTTTATGAGATGTTGACTCCTAAAAGCTATAGGATCATGCTTTCTAGGGGTAAAGCCTAGTCTAAATCCATAGTATAACTTGAAAATATTTATTTTGAAAGGATAAGGATTAAAGTTAAAAACATATATTAACTTTTAAAAACCAAAAATTTTGAAAATAGATTTTAAAGCAGAAATTTAAACTTAACGAAAAGTAAGCAATATATTCTATTGTGCACATCTCTAATTATCTTCTAAGTGCGTTGAACTTAAGTTCAGGTAAGAGCTTTGTAAAGATGTCAGTTAGGTTTGATTTTACTCAATATAGTCATGTACAATATCACTCCTAACTGCATGATCCCTTACAAAGTAGTGTTTAACTTCAATGTGTTTAGTCCTTGAGTCATGTATTTGATTTTTGGTTAAATTGATTGAGCTTATGTTATCAATCGAAACTTTTATATTTTTATATTCTAATTGATATTCTTTTGAGGTGTGCATCATCCATAAATGTTGAGATACACATTCCTCCATACCTATGTACTCTGCTTTAATAGTGAATAATGCAACATAATATTACTTTTTACTGGACCAGCTTACTAGGCACTGACTTAGAAGTTTACAGTTTCTACTTGTACTTTTTTTATCTAGTTTACATCTAGTATAGTCTAAGTTAGAGTACCCAACTAAGTCAAATGTGCTAGCCCTAGGGTATCAGAGTCCTACACTTAGTTTCCCTTTAATATATCTAAGTATTCTTTTATGTATTTGTAAAATGTGATCCTTTCCACATGATTGGTACCTAGCACACATGCCAATTACAAATAAAATATCAAGTCAACTTATAGTTAAATATAATAGACTCCCTATTACACTTCTATGGTACTTTAAGTCTACTAGTTTACCTTCTAAGTCAGAGTCAATTTTTACATTAGTTGTCATTCAGGTATTAATGTTTTTAGAATTTTTCATTCTAAATTTTATAATTAGCTCTTTAGCATATTTTATTTGGTAGATAAATGTTGTCTTTAGTCTATTTTATTTGTAAACCTAAGAAAAAAATAGGTTCTCCTACTAGGCTCATTTCAAATTTATTTTGCATTAATTTAATGAATTATTTTAAACATTTAGTATTTGTTGAGCCAAAAATTATATTGTCTACATAGATTTAGACTATAAAATTATCTTTCTCTAGGGTTTTAACAAATAAGGTTGAGTCTATTTAGCTTTGGTTAAACCCTTTTAATATTAGATATGTTGATAGTCATTCATATCAAGTCCTAGGTGCTTGTTTTAATCCATATAATGTCTTTTTTAATCTAAGGACATAATTTGGGTGGTCAAAATCCTCAAATCTTGGGGGTTAATTTACATAAATCTCTTCTTTGATGAATCCATTAAGGTATGCAAACTTTATATCCATTTGAAATAACTTGAATCCTTTATATGCTGCATAAGGTAGTAGCATCATAATAGATTCAAGTCTAGCTATAATGAATCCATTATGATGATTATAAATTTTATCATAATCTAACCCTTCTACTTATTTAAACCCCTTAGCTACTAGTCTAGCTTTATTTCTTACTATTTCTCCCGTATCATCTAGTTTATTCCTAAAAACCCACTTGGTATCAATTATAGTTTTATTTATTGGTTTAGGTACTAGTTCCTAGATTTGATTTCTTTTAAATTGGCCTAGTTCTTCTTGCATTGTGATTATCCAACTTGGGTCAGGTAGGACTTCTTATTGAGTGTGACCTAGTCTTTTGTGCCACAATTTGGTTTCCACTTATTATGTCAATAAATACTTGAATGAGGAGGTTGGTAGGATGATTATATAAATGTTATATTTTTCTAATTCCCTTAAGTGTAATTTGAGAGTTTTCAATATTCTTAATTATACATTTAGAATTTGAAAATGTTACTAGATAACCAGAGCCACACAATTGACTTATGCCAAGTAAATTAAACTTAAAATTTTTAACTAATAGTAATTTTTGAATAATAAAATCAAAACTCAGTTCAATATTATCTGTTTCGATTATCTTAAGTTTTCCATTGTTGTCAAATGCAACTAATCCTAAGTTCTTGAGTTTTAGCTTGGTGAACTTCAATTTATCTCCAGTCATGTGTTTAAAGTATCTACTATCCAACGTCCATTGGTCCAAATTATTATGTTCCTACACATAAAGTATTTGATTTGAATCCAATTTAAATGGATTACAAAATAAATTGATTGAATTTTAACTCCTTATTTTTCATCTCACCCAATCTAGATTTTCAATCATATTATACTTATGGGTGTTTGTGAGATGGTTGATTAACTTTAACTTATGTTTAATGTTTGATTGAGGCTTGATTTAAAGTTCATTGAGTTACTGACCCCACCTAGTAGGAAAAGGGTTGGTTGTTGTTGTTGTTGTATGTTTGATTGAGTTAATTTTGGTTTAATTAGATCAAGTAAGTTTGATTTAGATTTATTTAGATTAAGTTTGATTTAATTTAAGATTTGATTAAGTTAATTTTGGTTTAATTATATTAATTAGATTTAGGTTTAATTAGATTAAATTTAGTTTAATTTCAGGTTTGATTAAGCTAATTTTGGTTTAATTAGATTAATTAGATGTAGATTTAATTAGATTAAATTTAGTTTAGATTTAATTTGATTAAATTAGACTTAATTTTGTTTGGTTTAATTATATTTAATTTGATTAAATTAATTTTATTTTGTTTAATTAGATTTAATTCTATTTGGCTGGGTTAGACTAATTATCAATTTCAACCTAAATTTATCTCACCTTTTTCAAGATTTTCAATCAGGGAATCTTAAGATTTTTGTGAGATGACTAATTTTATCTTTAATTTAAGTTGTAGTCTATGGATTAATTTGTATTTAAGTTAAACTAAGATTTGACAGTTAGTCAATTAAATATTCATTTCAATAACCGACTTCCAAGCTATGGCGAGGTACGAGGCATTCTTAGGTATTATAGAAACAACTACTTCTAGACAAAGTCTTTTAAAAAGATTGAATATTTAACTTTCTTTCTAAGAATCTTTGGTCTAACTAATCATGTCAAGATCAAACCTAAGTCCTTATTTATCCTAATCTAAGCATAAATAATGAAAGTGATAAATTAAACATCAAATAAGTTTATCTAATAATAAAGAGGGTGTAATACCTCGGTTCTGAGATTCTAGTTAAGTATGACTTAAAAGGTTAGATGATACTATCCATATCACCAAGGTGCACCTTCCTTTTCGGAAGCCCAAACTTAAGAACTCCAAAGTTAAGCGTGCTTGACTTGGAGTAATCAGAGGATGGATAACCTCCTGGGAAGTTTTCCAAGGTGTGTGCGAGTGAGGGCAAAGCAGGCTGAAAGGACCTCCAGTAGTTTATGGAGCTAGTCGCCAACCCAATGGACAATTCTGGTGGTGTTCCCGGTTCAGTTCGGGTGAGGCCCGCTTGGGCAGGGGCGTTACAGGTGGTATCAGAGCGACCTTGCGACTGTGAGTGTGCATGTGGCAGGAGCACCCAGGGAACCACCTAGCAAGGGAGATTCTGGGATTTGTTTGTGGTGTGATTCGTGGTTACACAATGAGGACGTTGTGTCTTTAAGTGGGGGTGATTGTAATACCCCGATTTTGAGATTCTGGTTAAGTATGGCTTAAAAGGTTAGATGATACTATCCATAACACCAAAGTGAACCTTCCTTTTTGAAAGCCCACACTTAAGAACTCCAAAATTAAGCGTGCTTGGCTTGGAGTAATTTGAGGATGGGTGACCTCATGGGAAGTTCTCTAGGATGTGTGCGAGTGAGGATAAAGCATGCTGAAAGGACCTCCGGTGGTTTGTGGAGCTAGTCGTCAACTCGATGGGCAATTCTGGTGGTGTTTCCGGTTCGGTCCGGGTGAGGCCCGCCTGAGCCGGGGCGTTACAGAGGGTCTTTCTATTGGCTCCCCTTAGATTATAACTTCGATAAGGTTTATCAAGATAGTGAATTTGATCCTTGGAATCCAATATTGATTAAGTCCAACTTGATTAATCAAGTTAGACTTGGGGATACATGCTTGGACTACATTTCTATTGGTTCGAGTAACCAGAGACAGGTAAGATTTAAATTTTTATTTAGCCTTATACCTTAGTCCGAATTGATTGTATATGACTCTTTGTTTTCTCAGAATTAAATCAAGATTCTTAGAACTCAAGGTGAATCGTTCCAATGTGTCATTTACTTCCTTGGTATGACTTTTTAGGTTGGATTTTCTTCCTCAATTTGTTGAACTTGAGTTGAAGTTCCAACTTAAATATATTGGTGCGGGAAGCATCCGACGATCGAACCTTAGTTTTGATAATGGCAACGGATTCAAAGTTAAGTTAATTTGTGATCTAACATGTTGAATGAGTGTTTCAGGAAAGTCCTAGCTGCGGTTAGGCAGGTGAAAATCCTAAGGGGTGGTAACCTTAGGTCCTAGGGGGCGGTAACCCTAGGTGAGGGAAAATCCTAAGGGGTGGTAACCTTAGGTCCTAGGGGGCGGTAACCCTAGGTGAGGGAAAACCCTAAAGGGCGGCAACCTTAGGTCCTAGGGGGCGGTAACCCTAGGTGAAGGAAAACCCTAAGGGGCGGCAACCTTAGGTCCTAGGGGGTGACAACCCTAGGTGGAGAAAAACCCTAGGGGGCGGTAACCCTAGGTCCTAGGGGGTGGTAACCCTAGGCGGAAAGTCCAGTCGGTCTGGAGGACCCGACTGGCATCAGGTAATCTCTCCTGAGGGGAGTAGGTGAGGACGCATTCCCCGTAGAGGGAACAGTAGGCGTCGGGTCGACTTAGGGTTTTCGGTTGGAAATCCGAAGTCAGACTCGGACAGTCCGAAGACTGTCAGTTCTTCTTTACTATGATTTATCAGATTCTAACATTATCTTGCAGGGTATTTGCTCGGACTAGCCTTGTTTTACAGGAGAGGAACTTGCTGGAAAAAGGTGGTCCGGGCGCCCGGGATGGGTCCGAGCGCCCGGGATGGATCCGGGCGCCCGGAAGTCCAGGCGCCCGAGACCAAGTTTTATCCTTGTCACGACTTCGCCACGTGGAGCATCCTGGTTGGTTGGCCACGTCACACTCCAGGCGCCCGGAAGGGATCCAGGCGCTCGGAATGTCATATAAAAAGAGGGTCGAGGGAGCAGCTGAAAGTACAACGAATTCTAAGTTTTCTTCTGTGAAGTGCTGCCAACGAGACGACCTTGAAGTGCTACTACTTGATGTCGACGACCCGAAGCTCAGACTCTTCGATCTGTTGTTGTCGGTATCAGTTTACTTATTGCATTAATTATAATTCAAATTGTAATCTTTCCGATATTATAGTTGTTGCCCACCGAAAGTGGTCAAGGACCGCGGGCCTTCGAGTAGGAGTCGCCATAGGCTTCGAACGAAGTAAAACATCTGCGTCGTTCTGTGCTTGCTTTACTTTTTCCGCTGCGTTACTCAATTTTACGATTCCGATATTTCGAAAAACGAAATAGCCACGAGCACTATTCACCCCCCCCCCTCTAGCGCTTTCGATCCATCAATTGGTATCAAAGCGGGGTCGCTTTGAATCGGTGCAACCACCATTCAAGCATTTTTCGTGGCTTTGTCGTTTATATAGGTTAAAAATATAACCTTACGCCTTTCGTTTTTTCCCTCCAAATGTAACGCCCACCCTCCCTGCTACTCAAAGGGACGGGGCTACTTACTTAACCATTCCAGGATACATACATATTCAAAAATTCTTTCTTATAACTTAAAGCAGCGGAAATGTCATAGAGTTATACTGGAATGTAACATAAATACAATGGTTCATGTCAAACATAACAAAGCAATATAGCAGGTCTTATTCGTCCCAGCCGAGCCACTGCCACACACACCTCCTTGCCTCTCCTGCAGCTCCCCTAGGTCATCCATCCCTTGCCTTTATCTGTGGTACAAGGAAGTAAGCTATGAGCACACGGGCTCAGTAAGATTCTTTCCTACTCACAAAAATCCGTATCTCAAGCATAGTCATACAAGCATATCATCAATGAACAAATAACATAATCATCACTATGTGAGCATGGTTTCTTATCATAACACATTATTTTGAAACATGTTTTAACATATCATAAACAAAGTAATCATATGAGGTAAACTATGAGAAGCATAACATATCATGAACATGGAAAGAAACATATCATATAAGAATGGGTGCATTATGCAAAATGCCTTTTTAAAACATATGCCATGTTGAGTGCAAAATGTCTTTGTACATATCTTTTAATACTTGAACATAATATCATCATCATGAGGGCCCGGCTTGTACCACATACATACATAAATTCGCGCAATCCCTAAGACAGGGTAGCTAGCCCCGAACCTACTAGGGATCTAGACCCGTTCATAGTCCGTCGGTCTAGGGGTGTACTAAGGAGCCCATCCCTTTTTACTAGACTCGTTCATAGTCCGTCGATCTAGGGGCGCTTATGGAGCCCACCCTTGGTACAAGCCATACAAAGTAAAGTACATTCCATGCATATCATATCATCATAATTGCCATATCATATCATCATAAGGTCATGCTCTTGTCTTAACATGAAGAGTGCTCTTAATCCCAACTTAAGGGAAGCAACTCTTTGTCATTTTCTTATCATATCATAAGGCATGCATTCTTGGCACATGGCCATCATATAAAACCATTATCATGCTTGGTTCATAAGCTTACATAGATGAGCATGCAACATGTTGAAATCATACATGCTTGACTACATAATCATTATAAGGATCATATCATGCATAATTCATAACATACATAATCAACATGTTACTGATCTTATCATAAAGCATGCACACTTAACATAAAACATATCATAAACAAATTCATGGCTTGCTAAGTTTAAGTTAAAAACTTTCTTGAATTCTAAGTTATAGTCATGGCCGAAAGTTCATAACAAAAGAATACTCCAAAGCCACATACAATATGAATACTTAGCAAATCTTATAACATATCATAAGGAGTCTATGAACATACTAAATTAGGTTTTGAGTTTCATGAACCCTAACATCTTATCATAGCCGAAACATCATAACAAGAAGTAAACTTCTAAGCAACACATGAACATAAATACTTAGCCAAATTGTTAACATATCATAAGGAAGTTTATAAGCATGCTAGATTAGGTTTTGAGCTTTGTGAAACCCTAAATTATTATCATGGCCGAAACTTCATAAGCCAAGGATGCACACTTCTAAACCACATGTAGCATGAACACCTAGCTAATTCCATCATATATCATAAAGAAGTCCATAAGTACACTAAATTAGGTTTTGGAGCTTCATGAACCCTAAGGATTCATCATGGCCGAAACTTCATCATGTAGAAAATGAACTCCTAAGCAACATATAAGTACAAGTTTTCTATCCCATTTTATAACATATCATCAAGAAACCTATGAGCATACTAACTTAGGTTTTTGGGCTTCATGAACCCTAAAATTTTCATAGCCAAAACATCATGCACAAGAAGTGGACTTCTAATAAATCTCTTAACATGAATACTTAGCCAATTTGATAACATATCACAAGGAAACTTATAAACATGCTAAATTAGGTTTAGAGCTTTATGAAACCCTAAATCACTATCTTGGCCGAAACTTTACAACTAGGAAATAAACTTATGAACAACATGTAGACATAAATCTTTTTAGTTAATTTCATAACATATCACATGGAGGTCTATGATCATACTAAATTAGGTTTTGAGTTTCATAACCCCTAATGTTTCCATCGTGGCTGAAACTTCCTCAAGCAAAAACATAGTTTCTAAACAACATATGAACATGAATCTCTAACAAATTTCATAACATATCATAAATAAATCTATGAGCAAGTTAGATTAGGTTTTAAGCCTCATGAACCCTATATTTCTATTATGGCCGAACCCTTCTTCAAGCAAGAACAAAATCTCTAGATAACATATGAACATGAATCTCTAGCAACTTTCATAACACATCATAAATAAATCTAAGAGCAAGTTAGATTAGGTTATATTTCTATCATGGCCGAACCTTTCTTCAAGCAAGAATAAAATCTCTAGATAACATATGAACATGAATCTCTAGCAACTTTCTTAGTACATCATAAATAAATCTAGGAGCAAGTTAGATTAGGTTTTAAGCCTCATGAACCCTATATTTTGATCATGGCCGAAACTTATAAAAGGAGAGAAAGTTAATAAACATCTCAATAAAAAGATTAAGCTTAACATCACACACATAATTTCCTTTCTAACTAAAATCATATCATAACCTATCAAGTTCATAAGCATGGTTTCTTCTCTTCTTTTATTTCAAATTCTAAGAGTTCGAGTCTTTCGAGAAAACCATAAGCAACTTGTACCATAGGTCAGGGAATACTTACATCCTTATTCGCTTAAGGAAAGAGGGATCTTGCTTGTGGAGCCTTCCTAGAGAGGGGTCTTCCTTGTTTTTGGGTTTCGGCAAGGAGAGGTAGGGGAGGCTCCTTGGTCACGGTGAGGAAGAGGAGGGAGGAGGAAGAGAAGAAAAAATGAAGTTTCTTCTTAATTTCCCCTTTTATTCATCATGAGAGGAGGAAGGGAAAATGTATTTTTCCTTCTCCTTTCTTTTACTTCTCCTTAATGAAAAGAGGAAGTAAAAATCCTCTTTTCTTTTGAGAGGGAGAAGACAACTCTAACCTCTCCTTCTCAATGAAAAAAATCTCTTTTCTTACCCTTAACTAGATTGTCACCTCTTTCTTTAACAATAATTACTCTTAGTCTATTGGTTAACACATGCATATATCTAGTAAGAGATCCAAGGTTCAAGCCTTGGTCATCTCTCTTTTTGATTCTACTTTTATTTTTATTATTTTTGCTAATTCCACATAAGGCCTATTTTTTATTCATGATAAAAATATCTAAAATCTTGCTAAGTACTCCATGGGTGTTACACCAAAACTATTTTTGAAAAATTAATTTTCATCTTTTCACCATTGGTTGGAATTAACAAAATATTGCATTTTCAAAAATTTGTAGTAATATTTTTTTTTATTATTTTAATAATATTTTATTATTTTTTCTCAAAATTCCTGAATTACTATTTTTATTTCTCTCCCGCATTACTAATCCAAGACTAAGTCTTGGAAGAAATTTTATTGTGTTTATTTTGCGAGATTGTCTTTCTAAGATGACCCAAGAAGGCTACAACACTGCTCGCCCACCGCTCTTCTCCGGAGATGATTTTGGAGATTGGAAGGGTCGGATGGAGGCGTATCTCCAGACTCACTTTGAAGTCTGGATGATCGTCAAAACCGGGCTTCAACTGCCAACTAACGGCGCCGGCAAGCCACTACCGTACGAGAACTGGGACGCGAACCTTATCAAAAAGGTAGAAGCAAACACAAAAGCAACATATACACTTCAGTGTGGCTTAACGAATAAGGAGCTGAATCACGCCGGCCCATTCTCAAGTGCCAAGGCGCTGTGGGAGAATCTGATTGAGTTACACGAAGGTATTCCTGATACAAAAATAGGTAACCATGTTTTAATAAATAAATTATTTGAGCAGACTAATACTAGTCCGGCCGAGGAAGGTGTTGCGTTATTTGCAGGAACAAGCAAGACGAAGAAAGCACTGAAGGCAACATGGTTCGAGTCATCAGATGAATCCGAATCGGACGAAGAAGAGCAAGCGAGCCTTCTCGCTCTACCAGTACTAGCACATGTTGTTGAAGCCGAGTCTGAGTTCGAGCCTGATTCAGAAACTGAGAGCGAATCAGACACCGAGTCCGAGCGAAGCCACGGATCCGTATTCGTTTCTGAAGGACCCAAAACCATTGTAAGTGCTCTAATTTCAAGTATTAGCTTAGATGATTCAGAAAATTTAATTCCTTACTTATTAAAGAAGTTCGCTAAATCCAACGTCCGGGTTAAGTCGCTCCAAAAAGAGGTAACATCCCTTAAGGAAGCGACTGACTTGAGTGCTTTAACTGAGCCAGTTCAAATTGGAAATTCGACTCAAGTCCAACAACTTGAGGAAGAAAATTCTAATTTGAAAACTCAAATTAAAGAACTCAATGACACGTTGGAACGGTTCACCTTGGGTTCCAAGAATTTGGATCTAATTCTTGGAAAACAACAAGCCATTTACAACAAATCCGGACTTGGATTTAAGACCAAAACAAAATATAAATCATATCTGTCTCTAGTTAATAGAAATAATAGAAACATAATTCAAGCATGGATCCCCAAGTCCAAATTGATTAATCAAGTTGGACTTGGTCAATATTAGGTCCCCAAGGATCAAGTCTATTACCTTGATAGACCATATCGAGGCTATGATCCAGGGGGAGCTAATAGAAAAACAATATTAAGAACATAATTCAAAATTAAATTCAAAATTAAATTCAAAATTAAATTCAAAATTCAATTAAAAATTTAAAATTAAATTCAAAATTCAAAATTTAATTAAAAATTCAAAATTAAATTCAAAATTCAAAATTCAATTAAAAATTCAAAATTAAATTAAAAATTCAAAATTAAATTCAAAAAAATTTGAAATTAAATTAAATTCTAAATTAAATTCGAAATTAATTCAAATTAAAAGTAAATTTCAACTTAAGTTAAATAAAAATAGATGGAGGATCTAGACTCGTTGGCACCCCCAACTGAACTACCCGACAGGGTAACTGAACCTAATCTACCCGAAATGGGTAAAACAAGAGTAGATTACCCGGCAGGGTAATTAAGGTTAGATCAAAATGGGCTAGGTTTAACTTGACCCACAGTACTGGTGAAGTTTTTGGATGATAGTACGTTAGGGAAGCTTGGACATCGCATGTCTAGGAAGATATGGCTTCAACCTGGTGCATTTGGCCAAGTGGAACTGACCGAAGCTACCCTCAAATGGATCCTAACTAGTTAGACCAAGGTTTAGTATTAAGCTCAATGGGTAGGACTATTTGGGAAACCTCGAAGGCATGGTTACTTTAATGAGTACCTTGTGACTCACCATAGCCCAGAAGTTTATCCAAAGAATGCTTACTTGTTGAACCCAAAGCTAAACCTGAATCTAACACAAAGTTAAACCAGACCCTTAAATTCAACCACAATTCATCTCACAAAAATTATAGGATTCCTTGATTGAAAATTCAGATCGGGCGAGATGATTAAGTAATTAAAAACAAACTGATAATTAATTCAAATTCAAATTAATTTCAAAATTACTTCAAAACTTAATTTTAAAATTTATTTAAAAATCTTTTAAAATTTAATTTCAAAATTACTTGAAAAATATTTTAAAAATCATTTAAAAATCCTTTAAAAATTATTTTGAAAATCATTTTAAAATTCTTTTAAAAATCTTTTCAAAATTATTTAAAAATCTTTTAAAATTTAATTTCAAAATTACTTGAAATATCTTTTAAAAATCATTTAAAAATCCTTTAAAAATTATTTTGAAAATCATTTTAAAATTCTTTTAAAAATCTTTTCAAAATTCTTTTAAAAATCTTTTCAAAATTATTTAAAAAACTTTTAAAATTTAATTTTAAAATTCTTTTAAAATCTTTTCAAAATTATTTAAAAATCTTTTAAAATTTAATTTCAAAATTCTTTTCAAAATCTTTTCAAAATCATTTTTTTCTTTTCAAAACTTAATTTCAAAATCATTTTAAAATCTTTTCAAACTTATTTTCAAAATCATTTTAAAATATATTCAAAACCTAATTTATAAATCATTTCAAAATCTTTCAAATATTAATTTCAAAAATTAATTTCAAAATCCTTTTAAAATCATTTAAAAAATCATTTTCAAAATCCTTCTAAAATCATTTAAAAAATCATTTTCAAAATCCTTCTAAAATCATTTAAAAAATCATTTTCAAAATCCTTTAAAAAATAATTTGAAAAATATTTTCAATCATTTTAAAAATTATTTGAAAAATCATTTTCGAAATCTTTTAAAAAAAAAGTATTGAAAATCATTTGAAATCACTTGAAAATCATTATTTGAAAAATAATTTTCAAAAAAAAAAAATTAAAATTAAAAACTTATGTTTTATATGAACTGCAAAGACAACTCCATCTCACGCTCACTCATAAGCTGAACATGCTTGTTAATCTAGAATGAGTGAGATGAAAAGTTAGGAAAATAATTTTAACCTCTCATGCCTAGACTTCTGAACCCAAAGAATTTATTAAGGCATTAATTAAGGGAAAGTGATTTTGAGTTGGTTCTAAAATTAGTTTATATTCAAAATAAAAATTTGAATTGTATTCAAAATTAAAAACTACTTTTGACCTGTCTTAAAAATTCAGGATATTTTTAACTTAGCTTTAAAATTAACATCATTTATGACCTGACCTTTAAAACTAACCCCTTATGTAAAACCCCTTTAAGCTAAGTACCTAATCAAATCCTCTTTAACTAAACTCAATTAAATTACACTCTAGACTTAGCTATTTGGCAAGATGTTCTCTAGAGGCAATATTAAAGTTTAAGCATGCTTGTACTTAAGGGCTCTGATACCTGATTAAAACCAAATCTTGACTCATGCTTGGACCTTAGGGCTCTGATACCTTACTAAAACAAAATTTGTAAACTATTAAACACTAAGGTTATCGCTTCTCCTTTGCCTTAAGTATCTTTGAAATTCATTTCTCTTAAGTAGCTTTTCAAAAACTTTTTCAAACTTAAAACTTTCAAGTCTCTTTTTTTTTTGGAATTTTGTTAGAAAATTATTTAAGTTGAAACTTTTTCGAAAATTCGTTAAGTTGAAATTTTTTTGAAAATTCTTTAAGTTAGAAAATTCTTTAAGTTGGAATTTTTTTTTGAAAACTCTTTAAGCTGCAATTAACTTCTTTAAGTTGAAAATTTTCCTTGAAAATTTTTTTTTAAGCTGGAAAATTTTTGAAATCGGAAAATTTCTGAAGTTGATTGAATTTTTTTTTTTAAATTTTGGAAACTCCTCAAAATTCACTAAGTTAAAAAGAGTGGAATTCTTATTTAAAATATCACAAAGAAAAATCTCCTCAAGCAAAATCAATGGTTTAAAGTTTTTTTTTTTTTAACTATTTTCCTTAGCAAATTTTCTTTCAAAAATGTTGCTATTAAAACCAATTCTAAGATGTTGCTTTTCACTTACCCCTTTTTTGCCTCTTACCTAAGTTTTTCAAACAAACTCTACTAAATTTTGTTTTGAAAATTTAAGTTTTTTTCAAAACTAACTTATTTTTGATATATGGCAAAGGGGGAGAGTAGAGAAATTCAAAGAGAATAATTTAAACTTAAAAGGGGAGCTCATATTAAGGGGGAGCTATGTTTATTAGTAGAGAAATTCAAAAAGAATAATTAAACTTAAAAGGGGATCTTATATTAAGGGGGAGCTATGTTTTTGCTTATCTTGCTATCATGCTTATCTTGCTATCGTTCTTGTGCTTATACGTAATTGCATATTTTTTACTTAACGTTGAATTTCGGTTGCCATTATAAAAAAGGAGGAGATTGTTGGTGCGGGAAGCATCCGACGATCGAACCTTAGTTTTGATAATGGCAACGAATTTAAAGTTAAGTTAGTTTGTGATCTAACATGTTGAATGAGTGTTTCAGGAAAGTCCTAGCTGCGGTTAGGCAGGTGAAAATCCTAAGGGGTGGTAACCTTAGGTCCTAGGGGGCGGTAACCCTAGGTGAGGGAAAATCCTAAGGGGTGGTAACCTTAGGTCCTAGGGGGCGGTAACCCTAGGTGAGGGAAAATCCTAAGGGGTGGTAACCTTAGGTCCTAGGGGGTGGTAACACTAGGTGAGGAAAAACCCTGAGGGGCGGCAACCTTAGGTCCTAGGGGGCGGTAACCCTAGGTGAAGGAAAACCCTAAGGGGCGGCAACCTTAGGTCCTAGGGGGTGGCAACCCTAGGTGGAGAAAAACCCTAGGGGGCGGTAACCCTAGGTCCTAGGGGGTGGTAACCCTAGGCGGAAAGTCCAATCGGTCTGGAGGACCGGACTGGCATCAGGTAATCTCTCCTGAGGGGAGTAGGTGAGGACGCGTTCCCCGTAGAGGGAACAGTAGGCGTCGGGTCGACCTAGGGTTTCCGGTTGGAAATCCGAAGTCAGACTCGGACGGTCCGAAGACTGTCAGTTCTTCTTTACTATGATTTATCAGATTCTAACATTGTCTTGCAGGGTATTTTCTCGGACTAACCTTGTTTTGCAGGAGAGGAACTTGCTGGAAAAAGGTGGTCCGGGCGCCCGGAGGTCCAGGCGCCCGGAACAGGTCCGGGCGCCCGGGATGGATCCGGGCGCCCGGAGGTCCAGGCGCCAGGAACAGGTCCGGGCGCCCGGGACCAAGTTATCCCTGCCACGACTTCGCCACGTGGAGCATCCTGGTTGGTTGGCCACGTCACACTCCAGGCGCCCGGAAGGGATCCAGGCGCCCGGAATGTCATATAAAAAGAGGGTCGAGGGAGCAGCTGAAAGTACAACGAATTCTATGCTTTCTTCTGTGAAGTGCTGCCAACGAGATACCTTGAAGTGCTACTACTTGACGTCGACGACCCGAAGCTCAGACTCTTCGATCTGTTGTTGTCGGTATCAGTTTACTTATTGCATTAATTGTAATTCAAATTGTAATCTTTCCAATATTATAGTTGTTGCCCACCGAAAGCGGTCAAGGACCGCGGGCCTTTGAGTAGAAGTCGCCATAGGCTCCGAACGAAGTAAAACATCTACGTCGTTCTGTGCTTGCTTTACTTTTTCCGCTGCGTTACTCAATTTTACCATTCCGATATTTCGAAAAATGAAATAGCCACGAGCGCTATTCCCCCCCCCCCCCCCCCTCTAGCGCTTTCGATCCGTCAAAATAAGTTTGGTCAAGAGACTTAGGTTAGTCACTTCCATAAGGGTTGTAACCTCTTTTTGAAGTGACTTGACCTGAATATTGGACTTAGCTAATTTATGCATTAAATAATTAATCAAATTATGTAATTTATCTATTTGAGAGGAACTTATAGTGTTGTTTGGTCCTTCAGAAATGGATATGGATCCGTGGCTTCTCTCGGATATGGCTTCTAATTCACACTTAGTTTTGGACTCGACGGATTATTGTCGAGCCAGAAGTGCGAGGAATCTTGTATGCTCATGATCTTCCTTGGAGTCTTCTGATGAAGACTCATCCCATATCGCTTATAGTGCTTTCTTCCTTCATTGCTTCTTGGCTTGCTTCTAAGTTGGGTAGTTCTCCTTGATATGCCCCTTTTTGTTCCAACCGTAATAGGTAACTTCTGACTTGGTCTTCGTGTTCGAGTTCAGACTTGACTGCTTTGTCTTTGATCGAATTGCCTTTTTGATTTCTCATTTAGTGAACCCCTTCTTTTTCTTATACAATTTTTGGTCAAGGTTTATGAGATCGACTGTGATTTCATCATCGTCTTCTGAGTCCGATTCACCTTCTGACTCAGGTTTCGTTCGATACTTGGTTTTTGGATCCCTTATTCTACTAGTACCTACAACCAAAGCAATACCTTTTTCGACCAGCAGTGCATTAGTCTGTTCATGTGATTCTGATTTAGAGAATAAATCATCTAATATAATTACTGAATGATCCTTAGAAACTTAGTAAGCATCCACTATGGATGCCCATAAAGTATTCCTTGGAAAAGCGTTCAGCGCGTACCTGATGATGTCGTGGTTCTCCACCTTTTGTCTAATTACGTGGAGACCATTGAGAAGATCTTGGATGCGAACATGTAGTTGGCTTGTTGATTCTCCTTCCTACAATTTTATGTTATATAATTTATTTAAAATTAAATCATGTTTACTTGCCTTTGTGTTGGAGCCCCTCATGCAATTCAATTAACTGTTGGATCAAGACTGCGCTAGAGGGGGGGGGGGTAAATAGCACTCGTGGCTTTCACGTGTTTTGGATTCGAAAATCGTTCAAGTAAATGCAGCGGAAATAGAAAGAAAACAACATACAAACACAAGTTATTTACTTGGTTCGGAGCCTGTGACGACCCCTACTCCAAGGCCCACGCTCGTTGAGCGTTTGCGCTGGCAACAACTATAATTTCAAAAAGGTGTTACAAATTACGTACAATAAAAGCTGTTAAATTTACCAACAACAAAAGAAATAGTAGATTTAGAACTTCGGGTTGTCGGCTTCGAGTTATAGCATCGTTAGGTCGTTTCTTGAGCAGCTCGTTGCACAAAGATGGCTTTGGAAAGTATATCTTGAAGGTGCTACTCGAGACTGCTTAAATAACCTGTTGGAGGCGCCTCAAAGCTCCTCGAGGGCGCCTCCAACAAGACGAGTCAGCCGCGTGGATCAGCGCTGAAATCTTCTCCTATGATGCACATGAAGGCGCCTCCATGCTAGTCCAAGGCACCTCCAAGCTGCGGTCCAAGGTGCCTCCAGCTCAGTCCGAGACGCCTCAAGCTCTGCCGTGTAGACTTCAGCTCCCTTTGCACCCGAGGCGCCTCCAAGCTCCATGGAGGTGCCTCGGACACTGTTCATCCGAGGCTTAACTTGTTCCTTTTATACCTGCAAGACACGTTAGTCCCAAAACAACAACATACCCTGCAAGATAAAGTTAGAACAGAATAAACATAATAAATAAAATGTTTGACAGCCTTCAGGCTATCCAGTTCTGAATTCGAATTTCCTACCGGAAACCCTAGGTCGAACCGACGTTTACTGTTCCCTCTTTTAGCGAACGCGCCCTCACCTTCTAGAGAGTACTGATTTAGAAGGTACCATATTCAGAATGTACACTGCTATTTCCAGAGCATATCCCCAAAACGAACCTGGTAATTCTGAATAACTCATCTTCGATCTAACTATTTCCATAAGAGTTCTATTTCTTCTTTCTGCTACACCATTTTGTTGGGGTGTACCAGGTGCAGTCAATTGGGATTGAATCCCAGCCTCTGATAATTAATTCCTAAACTCTCCAAATAGGTATTCATCACCACGATCAGACTATAATGACTTGATACTTTTACCATAATATTTTTCCACATCAACCTTGTACTCTTTGAACTTATCAAAGCATTCAGACTTTAGGCACATCAAGTAAATGTACCCGTATTTCGAATAGTCATCTATAAAATAGACGAAATATTTGAAACTGCCTCTTGCCTGGATAGTTATAGAACCACATAAATCAAAATGAACCAGTTCCAACACATCTTTGGCTCTATACCCCTTGACCTTAAAAGGTCTCTTGGTTATTTTTCCTTCCAAGCAAGATTCGTAAGTTGTAAAGTTTTCCAACACTAATGAACCCAAAAGTCCTTTGAATCCTACTCAAGTTAATATGACCAAGCCTTAGATGCCAAAGATATGTTTGGTTCATTTCTGAAGGTTCCTTTCTCTTATTAGAATTAGAAGATGTGCTATTAATTTCCATTTGTTGCATCATGGGAGTTATTGGATTTAGAGTATACAAATTGCCAACGAACGTACCAGAACAGATAACTTCCCTATTTATCTTGATAACACATTTGCTATCATAAATAGACAGAATATCCATCCTTATATTGTTTAGAAACTGAAATCAAGTTCTTTCTAAAACTTGGTACGTAAAGATAATTTCTTAAAATCAATATTTTATTCCTATAAACATCTTCCACTGCAACAGCTGCTACTTCTATAGCATTGCCAATGTAAACAGTGATATCTCCTAAGTGTAGTTGTCGGGTTTCTTGGAACCCCTACAATGATTTGTAGACATGATCAGTGGTTATCATATCTACACGCCAGGTACCGGTAGATAACACCACTAAACATGTTCCAACTACTAGAGAATAAGATATATCTATATTGTTCTCTTCCTACGAGGACAGTCTGCCTACAAATATCCAGACTGCTTGCAAATGAAGCACTTTCCTTTCGGCTTCTTCATTCCTGCTTTTAGTCCAGTATCTAGAGATCATACAGTCTTGCCTGTCAGCCTGATTCTAGTGTCCGAAGAGTTCCTTGAGATTGTATATCATGTCATGGCCAATAGGCATGGTCTGATGCTGATGTTGTAGCACATTTGATATAAAAGACAAATGTAACTCCATGTCATCTCATCTACCTTGACCCATTTCCTATAATACTCAATCTTCTCTTCACTAGAATCACTATTAGGCACATTAGGGCAGACCTCTAACAGTACAAACATATAGCCTTCAGCAGTTAGGACAATATCCAGATTTCTTTTTCAATCTATGTGATTGGGACCAGTAAGTTTGTTCTCTTTCAGAATAATAATCAATGGGTTGAAAGTCATCCTAAAAATCACAAAATAAACTTTTGGTCAAGACTCTAAATTTAGAATAATATTGATTCCTCAAACAATACTATTTAAATTTACCAATACCTCAAAACACCGTGAATTTTGCATGCCACGTTAGTGTGGACGTATACAAAATCAAACATTTGTAAGAGGAGGGTCTTACCCATTACTTTTATTATCTTGTCATCCTAACTTTATGACAAATAAAATTAATAGTTGGTATTCTTTTGGTCACACAAATAATAGCAGTGACTCCCTTGGGGATGATACTATTAAATGTGTCTAAGTGTATACCATTACTTGATACTTAGTCCATTAAATAGGATTGTGCCCCTTCAGTTGGAGAATATTACACGCTCCTAAATAATTTCCTATAACCATCCATAAAGGAAGTTTGACCTAGTGATCCGCAAACAAACTCATCCGTTGTGGAGGGAGGCACTCAGAGCCAACACATAATTTTGTTGCATCACTTACAAACCAGTAATGGAGGCCGTAGAATTTATTTATTAATCCCTCTCCCACTTAGTTATTTAAGGTGAGAAATTTTAACATGTATACACACATCACAGCAAATAAAACAATAAATATGTAAAAATAATTTTCCAACTATTATGGCCTTTTCCATCACTGTCCTCCATGTGCTGCCAACCCTAGCTGCTATATTTAATACATACAATCATGCACACACATAAAATGCCCTTGACATGTCCAAGGGTCCAATCACACACAATCACTATAAGCCATGATAGTTGGAGCCTGCAACCACAGAGTTAGCATATCCTATTATTATCCTGCCTAAATTATGTATGACATGTGCATAATTAAACTGAAAACCAAACACACAGAAGCAAACCCTAGCTCTGATACCAATTGTTGATTTCTACTAGGAATATCGTATTGGTTCCCCTGTACAAAAATTTTGTACAAGTCCTAAACCATTCCTAACAACCTATTGTGTTCTTTAGAAATTAAATTTGAAATCGCAAATAGAACTTAACATTATTGATTCCAAATTCAACTTATATGTTCTTAGTGGTTTAGACTTGGATCGCAAATGATGCTTAACATTATTAATCCAAATCCACCTATGTTACAAATTCAATTAAATATTAATTTTAGAGATTAGCTTCCAGATTAAACATGGTGAGGCACTAGGCCTTCTTGGGTATGGGAGCATCCACCACTTCCTAGACAAAGCCTTTCAACGAAATTTAATATTTAATTTCCTTATAGTAACCCTAGATTTAACCAAAAAGAACAATCGAATCACAAATTCAAAAAACAAAAGAAACACAAAATCGAAAACATAAATTTGATAACCTAGATTCATTAGCCTCTTGTGTTTAGTATTTCAAGATCTAAATAAAAGGATGAACTAGTTATGATGCGGAAACTAATAACTAGTTATACCTTTTATAGCTTATAGACCTCACGATCTTCTACCGTATTCCTCTTCTTATCTCGAACGTCGTGTGGGTGACGATCTACCGAGATGAGAATCCACCCAAGCCTCCTTCTTCTCCTTGCAAATTTCGGCCACCAAGAATCGCCTAGAGATGAAGGTCTTCGGCCACCAACCAAGCTCCAAGGGATGCAAAGAAACAAAGCCTCCTTTCTCTACTTCTTCTCCAAGCAAAATCCGACCACCAAGGACTCCCCAAGAGTTGATGTCACCGACCACCAAAGAAGAAGAAAAGGAGATGAAGAAGGATGAAGGCCGACCACCACCAAGAAGGAGAGGAATAATAGAGGTATTGTTATGAGGTGAGGCACCTCTACCCTCTCTTTTATATTCCTTGGTCTTGGCAAATAAGGAAAGTTTTAATAAAAACTTCCTTATTTTCCTTGCCATTGAAAAGGAAATTTTAACTAATTAAAAATCCTTTTCTCTATTAATGTGGCTGGCTATATCTAATCCTCCAAGGAAGGAAAGTTTTAAACACAAAATTTAAACTTCCTAATTTGTTTCTAGAAATTTTTAAATAAAAATTTCTCTTTTAAAAATTCCCTTCATGGTTGGTCATAACAAGAAACTTTTATAAATTAAAATCTCTCTATTAAAACATATGGATGATTTACAAAAAGGAAAGTTTTCTCTAAAATTAAAATCTTCCTTTCAATCTTCAAATAAGGAAAGATATCAAATCTTTTATAGAAACTATAAAAGGAAATATTTAATTTTTAAAACTCTCTTTTAAAATCATGAGGATGGTTACAAAAAAGGAAAGTTTTATCAAAAATTAAAATCTTCCTTTTAACTACAAATAAGGAAAGATATCAAACCTTTCTCTTAATCTTTTGTAGAAAACTATAAAAGGAAAGATTTAAATTTTAAACTCTCTTTTAAAACCATGACTTCCACATAAGAAAAGATTTTAAAAATAAAATCCTTTTAATTTATTTTGGCCGGCCACCTAAGCTTGGGTTCAAGCTAGGGTCGGCCATCAACTCAACTTGGTTTGGCCGGTCCTAGCTTGGGCTCCAAGCTAGGCTTGGTCGGCCACCTTAAGGTGGGTAAGAAGGTGGGTATGGATGAGTATAAGACTTTATAAATAAGAGACTATGACAGGGACCAAGAGGAGGAATTGGTTTTGGTCTCCTGATGAACTTAAGCTTCCCGTGTTCGCTCCGAACAACCAACTTGAGTTCATCAATAATAACTCATACCACTAAAGAGTTATTGTTGAACTACCGCACCAATCCCATATTACTATATGGGCTCCTTCTTATCATGAGTGTGTTAGTCTCCCTGTGTTTAAAATATAGAATGTTCACTAATTAAATGAGTTACTGACAACTCAATTAATATCTAGCTCCAAAAGTAGTACCACTCAACTTCATCGTCATGTCGGACTAAGTCCACCTACAGGGTTTACATGACAATCCTTATGAGCTTCTCTTGGGGACATCATCAACCTAGATTATTAGGACACAGTTTCATTCTATAATCAACAATACATCATATAAATAATATCATTTCCCAACTTATCGGGCCTATTGAATTATCAAACTAAATCGCACCCTTTGATAAATTAAAGAAATGAATATTGAGTATATGTGCTTGTTATTATATCATGATTAAGAGCATACACTTCCATAATAACAAAGGTCTTGTTCTTTTATGTAGCTAGTATAAAAGGAACTTACCTTAAATGGTCCTGCTCAATACACTCAGAGTATACTAGTATAATTTTATAGTTAAGATAGACTAATACCAAATTACACTACGACTATTCCAATGGTTTGTCCCTTTCCATCTTAGTCGTGAGCTACTGTTTATAATTTATAAGGAATTGATAACATGATCTTTTATATGTGACACCACACACCATGTTATCTATAATATAAATTAATTGAACAACTACACTTAGCATATAAATGTAGACATTTGACCAATGTGATTCTTTATTTCAAAATAAATGTTTACAAAAAGCTAGGCTTTTAGTATACACTCTAACATGAATTTCCTAGTAACAAATGGAGATTTTGAAATTCTGTGTGGCTATTGACAGAGCTTGATTCCAAGTCTCGAGTTAAAAATTATGACCTTTAAAGTTTGGGTTGATCCTAAGTCATTCACCCACTTAGACTTTCCAAGGTGTATGCTCCTTAAAATTATATTTTATAATAGTCACAATACCTCCATTTTTCATTTTTATATTAAGAATTCTCTGTTGAATTTATAAGGTGTATACTCCTTACAGGCATGGTGATTTTGATTCCTTCGCTCCTCGACATATTTAGGTAGCGTTTGGTTTAGGGGTTTGAGAATGAGGGAATGAATTCATTCCCAAATCTTATATTTGGTTGATGGGAATGAAATTCAAATTTTAGAATGAAACCCAAAAACTTGGGTATTGATGAAATACACCTTTTCCCTTGGGTTTTAATGAGAATGAGAATAAAAATGAGAATGAGAATTAAGTTTTGGACGAAATTACCTTTAATATATTTATTTAATTTTTCTTTCATATCACTTTTCCCTTCCTTGTTCTCTCTTATTATATGTTTTCTCTCCTCATTCTATTATCACACTTCCTCTCTCATCATATTTTCTCTCTCCTCAATCTCTCCCACCATATACTCTTTCTCCTCATTTCTCTCATCACACTTTCTTTCTCTTTATTCTCTCCCATCATACTCTCTCTCCTCATCATCTCTTATCATGCTTTCTCTTCCATTATCCCCTTGGGATGGTCTAGTGGCTAGCACATGAGGTGTTGCCACCATGAGGTCTGGGGTTTGAATCTCGGCATAGTCGAGATAAATGTCTCTTTTATGTGCTAGTCATTATTCCCAAGGCTAGCTAATAGCCGCCCGTGATTTACCTCCTCCGTATTGACCCTGGGACGGGTTAGCGCGGGCGCTGGGGCGAGCGTATTCGCCTTTTGCCACCTTGCTTTCTCTTCCATTACACTCTTTTTTTTCATTACACTTTCTCTCTCATCATACTTTTTCTGTCTTCAATCTCTCCTATTCCACTCTCTCTCATTTTCTCCCTGTACACTTTCTCTCTTATTTTCATTCTTTCCCACCATACTTTCTCTCTCATCATATTTTCTGTTTCCTCATTCTCATCATGTTCTTTCCTATCACACTCTATTTCCTCATTTTTCTCATCACACTTTTTCTTTCCTATCATATTTTCTCTCTCATCATTCTTTCTCATCATATTTTTCTCTAACATTTAACTTTCTCTCACATCTAATTTTTTCTTTTAATTTCCTCTAAGGATAAAATAGAAAAATTTTAGTTTATTCTGATAGAAAATATTCAACTAACTAAATATTATTTTTAAGAATGATATCCATGCTCATACTCATTTCCATTCTATAATACTATAATTTATATTTCCATTTTAATTCCTAAGAAAGAATCAAACATCAACTTACTTGCTTAGTTAAAAATGAGTCCTTCTGGGCGGCCTTTCTTTCAATACCACTTCCACTTGTTATTAAATTCTCCGGTTAAGTTAATAGTAAACTTGCTTAATTAGTGTTAGTTAAATACTATTATTCTAATCAATTGTTTTCTAGATATTTTCTACGTATTAAACTCTTTCAATTTTTTTTCAACAGTCGTTTGTCCTTTAGGAGTTTGTAATATTAAATTTCGGTTAGGTCGTCTATACCTAAACTTTCAATGCTACAATCGCCCTTCGAATTTTTATTAACAAATTTAAATCGTTTGCTCAAATAGATTTTTTTTTTCTAAAACTACCTTTATAGTTTTTATATGTTCCCTTAATTCTATATTTTCAGCTTCTATTTAAAAAAAAACATTTTAATAAGAATTTTCTAACTTAACTTCCAAAATAACACCAAATTCTTTAAAATCAAGATACTTATTTCTAATTGTACACAATGATTTAAACAATGAATCAATTATATTGTATCATATAATTTTGTTTGAAGCTAAATTTTGAACCCCACTTATTGTGTTGTCTCATTCGAATGGTGTAGCTCCCTTTCACTGATGCTGCCATGCCTTTCATTTTCATTGGACGAGGTGTCACTTACTCCATCTTTAATTGCCATGAAGGCGATGAGTGAAAAATATATTTTATTAGGGGAAGTCTAAGTGTTGTCAAGGGTCTACTTTTTATATTAAGAAGCTCAAGGACTAAGATATAATGTGTAACCATATTCTATTATCTAATTAAAGCTTAGGAAAAGGAAATGAATGAAAGATTCCCAAACCCTAACCCAACTGTCTTATCTTTATTGCTATGTTACTATAATTATTTCATTGGCAAGGTAGATCAAACTTTCTATTACCATTTAGAATTTGAGAAAGTAGCATCAAAGCATATATTAAATGATCACAACTTCTAAAGAAAAGGTTAAGCTCATGTAAATTGAATCACATGAATTCTATCCCTTCTCTATACTTGTCCTTCCATGATCTTATGAACAGAACTTCAATGCATTTTTTTGTCTAACTAACAGTCAATCTTTCACGTCCAACTTTTTGTCATGCTATATGTTTTCTTTAATAATTTAGACATCCAGCTCTTACGATCTAATTAATTCCAGAGGTAATCAGCCCGACCTTATAAAAATTTTCCATTGACCAAGGTAAATCAGAAAGTACAGATAAATTTTGATGGGCACCCCAACAGTCATAAATTTTTCAAACTTCTTAGGTGTAATGTGCCTTGGGTAAGATTTGAATCCTCACTACCTAAGGAATTCAACTTCTTAGGTGTAGTATTCCCTAGGTAATATTTGAATTCTCGTTATCTAAGGAATTTGTCTCATCTCTTACCATCGCACCATAGTTCCTATGACATTAATTTTTTTTGTATATTAATATAGTTTGTGGATTATATGCACTGATATTTAATTGCGTATATAATTTTTTTTACATTTACATATATCAATAAGTATAAGATGGTTGATTTTTTGAAGGCTTTCAAATGGGGCATGCAACTAAAGGATGTTGGGCTCCTGGGCAGCTCACTACGAGCGCTTCCCAATTTACCCTGGTGGCCGGTAGGAAACTTCCGTGGAACTGGACCGATCATCCCAGGCTCGACGTTACCCAGCCTGGTCAATCATTTTTTTTTTTTTTTAATTTTTTGAAAGCTTGTCCAACTTTACCCAACAAAATGTTTAGAATTCTTCTTGAAAAAATCAATAAAATCTTCATAAAAGTTGTATGTATTTTTTGTCCAAAAAAAACATTCTTATATTTATATGATTAACTTTTAGAGAGATAAATATTTTTTTATACTTTAAAATAGAGAGGGGAAAATATTTTGACTACAATAAACTTTCACATATTCATATTGAAAGGCTAATTCAACAAAAGAAAAGAAAAACTTCCAAAACATATTAATGGTTTCAATGCACCCTTTATTCCCCATTAATCTCTACAAAAGAGTTTAATGCGGACATAGACAACCAACAACTAGCCTAATTATAATAGCCATTTCTACACAAGGAGATCAAAATCTAGTATATATAACTCATTCAATGGCCCTTCTCTCTACCAAATAAGGCACCAGAGCTAGGCCCATTATATTTAATTTGTATATGTTATATTAATGACACATATATATCTCCTAATCAAACAATTAATAATGCAGCCAAGCAATTAATCACATAAATAAATTACCATTCTCAACTTCTTCCTGTATTCATTCATCTACAATACTAATCAAAACCCATGAGTACTTGTTGTCCATGGCTCATCAAAGTCATGGTCATAGAGCTTCAAGGACATAACAGAAGAAATATCGTTGTTGTGATACATTGCGTTTGCAGATGACCTTAGTAATGCCTCATCTTTGAAGAGGTTCGCCATTGTCAGTACTGTGTGATAACTGTTGTTGTAACTGAAGTTCTGGTGTTGATTCATAGGAGGAATCATATCAATACCTTTGGTGTCCATCAGAGGAGACGAGGTGGTAATACTGTCCATGAGATGGCCATCTTCAGTTGGTGGAGTACTAGATCTCTTCAGCCCTATGGTTTTGTGTACAACCCTACACACTACCCATTCATCCTGAAACATGGAACTCAATACAACTTAGAAAAATAATAATAATAATAATAAAACAAAAGAGAGTTAGAATTGGAAGGATGAAGATATATATATATACCTTTGCAGATCTTGGAAGGTTGGGAAGGGAATGATGCTTTCCCTCCTGCGCATGCCGGAACTCATGCATCACCCAGTTGGTCTTTTGGCCTCGAGGAGCTCTTCCCTTGTAGAAGACGAGGGTCTTCTTCATGCCGACGAGGGCAGTAGTTTTGGCCTTGTAAATTTCCTTGTCTTTTCCCGTGGCTTTCCAGTAGCCGGATTCCGTGGCCCTGTTGGCCCTCGTCCCTGTCGGGTACTTCCTGTCCTTTTGGAAGAAGAAGTACATCTCCTTCTCCCCTTGCATCTTTGACTTGCCTTGTGATATTAACAGTACCACAACCAGTCAAGAAGATTTAAGACATGATCATAGTTAAGCAAGCACATGTACCTGGAAGGTGCCACGGTTCACACTTGTTGAAGTCAACATCGCCTATGGCTGTTGCAGTGAAGCTAGGGTTGATGATTTTGGGGATGAGGTAGTGGGTGATGATCTCCTCATCTTTGGGGTGGAATCTAAAACCAGGAGGCAAATTTATGCTCTCCCCCATGCCGTGCGTGGTTGCACCTTACAAACTGAAGAACACTAGTGACAAGGAGATCAAGGGCTAGAGGTAAGGGATGAAAGAAACAAGTGGAGAAAATTAAGAAAGAGGAGGAGAGAGGTTGATATATAGAAGACGGCTCTTAACCTAACATTTAGCATACGTATTATCTTACGTGCAGTGTAAGGAACGTCTTATCAGAGATGGGAATAGGTCCAATGGTCCATGCCATACCTTCAATGCTGCAGTAATTGGTTTATCGTCTCTCTTTTCTTCCCTTTTTTTTTCAAACTTTAACCTCAATTTAATATATAATTAAGAATTAAGAGCCGCACGCAGATGAACTATCCAAACAATAGAGTTTGATAATGATTTAAGAGATCATGTGGTTTATCCAACCATGACTTTGTTGAAGTCAAAAGCCGGCAAAGTAAGATGTTGTATGATTACATGCTTTGCAAATTAAAATTTAACCGTACTCGTTGACTCTTTGCCATCAAATAAGTCTTCTCAAATTGCACATATAAAATATATAATCTGTCCTTTTTTATCTTTATCTTTTTTGTTGTTTCTTGAGAGTCAACGGTGTAGATGTGGATGGATATCTAGATTAATTAGTTCATCAGATTTCATTTTAATTATGAAATTCTGATCCATTGTTTAATATAAGGCCCCGCTGATCATGGGTGAGGCTTGCACCCTTCATCCCATACTTGGAACCTGTTTGTGTTCCTTGAACTAGTACTATTGCCCTTGGATTGTGAAGAAAAGGCCACCTACTTGATTGTCAAAGAAGGAAGAGTTCTGAGACACTCTTTTGACATCATCTAGCATTCAGCATAGAGAAAATTGTCTCTGATTAATTCTCTGTGAGGCCTCGTTTGAAGAAATTTGTGAGAACCTAGCAGCGAGTGAGGGTTGTCCAGAGCAATGTCGAGATCAAAAGCGGCCTTGGAGTGCAGTTTCCAAGTTATAATTGTCGAAGGCCTGAGTAGAGAGTAGGAGCAAGACAAGGGACAAAGGCAATTAAATAGGATTCTAAATTGAGCTTAGTAGTTGAACTACTTGAGAGTTTGATTGAGATTAGTGTTGGAAAAAAAATTAATATGTAGGATTATTCACTGATGGATGGTTGGTTTGTTTTGATAAGACATAGACTCAAACGTATGAGCGATCCCATAGACGTGAAGATAAGTATTAATTTTGATTAATTCTTATAGGACTAATTAAAAGTGTACAATTGGATCAGAAATGAGTGTTGGAGACAGAAGGAAAAGAGAGAAAATTATGAGAAGATTCAAATATGCTTAGAGACTTTTTGATCTTTTTCAGTATCTTTATATAAATGAGGTTTTGATGTTGGTGCAAGATCTACCATACAATCGAACTTAAGTTTTGATATTAACAAAGGAGTAAAAGTTAAGTATGTTTGAGGTTTTGATGTGTTGATTAAGCTTGCAGGAAATCAAAGTCCTAGTTGAGGTTATACAAGGAAGTCATAGTCGGTGGAACTAGATAAGGAAGTCCTAGTCGGTGGAAATAGTCAGGAAGTCTTAGCGGATTGAGGACATCGGACGGGAAGTCCTGGGGTCGAGGATACTAGACGAAAGTCTAGACAGATTAAAAATCGAAGGTTTAGCAGAAAATCCCGAGGATCAAGATCAGTTGAGCAAAAGTTCAAATAGGTTGGGTGGACCAAGGCTTGATACTAGGTAAACTCTCCCGAGTGGAGTGGTGAGGGCGCACTCTTGGAAAGAGAGCAGTAGGTGTCAGTCCAATCTAAAGATTTCATGGGAAACCTAAAGTTGAGACTGGACAACTCGAAGAGTTGTCATTCATATTCAGTATTATATATCTGTGCTAATATTGTGATATAGGAAGCTAAGTATGAGAGTTCGCGGGAAAAGGGACTCCAGGCGCCCGGAGTTGATCCAAGTGACCAAATGATTCTAGGCGCTTGGACAGGCTGAAAATTAGCTTCGCATCCAAGGTGGCTTTGGTTGGTATGCACACGTCAGTTTCCAAGTGCTCGGGAGGGATCCGAGCACATGGGAAGGGATAGAGCTTCAATGGAAGAGGCCTGATAGAGCTTTGACGAGGTGCTGGCACATCAGCTGACTAGGCGCCAAGAAGGCATCCAAGTGCCTAGACTGGCTGAATCAGCGAAGTAGGATCGTATGGAGATTGCTAGAGGCGCTCTATATTGATCCAAGAGCCTGGATAGAGCTATAAAAGAAGGTCATGACCAAATACTTTGTACCATTCATTTATGATTAAGTCTACGCTTTTCCAATTGTTAAATGCTACTACACTCAAGCCATGACGACACAACAATGTTACAACGCCGCTAGACCCAACATATATGTGAGAAACTTTAAATTCTGCATTCTATTCATTATGTATAATCACTACAGGGAAGCATGTTTGAGGTTCTAGGCAACTGGATGGAGTCCAAGGGGGACTACTAGTGATAACTCTCGACTAAGAGATTTTGGAAGGTCTAGGTGACCGTCTCAAGGTTGAGGCAACCAAAATGATACCGACGAACAGAGCAACTTCTAAATGACCGGTAGATGACATTATTAGCAATCAGAGCAAGTCGGGTCAAGATTAGATTTGACCCTCTCCAGGCAATCGGAGGGATTACGAGCAACCAAAAAGCCTCGTAACATTATTAATGCGCGTAGATTATATATGTTCTTTTGCACTCTTTGACACACATTTACTTATATTCCATGTTTATAATCTCTGTGTTATGTACCCTTTTTTCTACTATATTTCAACATAATTACTATTTTACGTCCAGAAATCTGCTCGGTGTCCATTTTCATTTTTAGGAGCAGTTTGGAGAAATAAAGATTTAGAATAAGCAAAAGGAAACAACATGAAGGAAACTCTG
This sequence comes from Zingiber officinale, assembly GCF_018446385.1. Lineage (NCBI taxonomy): Eukaryota > Viridiplantae > Streptophyta > Magnoliopsida > Zingiberales > Zingiberaceae > Zingiber > Zingiber officinale. Next base: position 104,235,414 of record NC_055998.1, read on the forward strand.
ACCTAGCCATGTCTTCTCCTTGGTGAAGGAAGCGAAGGAGTGGAGTGCCCAAGTGTAGGAGTGTAAGAAACAACCATTTCAAAAATAAATTGGACCTGGTCATGGCTTGAGGCACGGTCAAGAGAAGCTCTAGGAGTTGGTCGTGCCAAAGACATGGGCATGCCTCAGAGCATGGCCAAGAGCCTGTCCATGTTTATGATCTATGTTTATAAGCGTCGGAGTGGATGAGCCAGGGAATCCCTTGGCCATCATTCTAACCATCTTTGTTTTATCTTTTATCCAGGCTCCAACATATCTCCCCACCAATCTGTGGGTGCAATCAACTTAGGTTTGAATGACACGATCATGATTTTGATGTGTATATCAAAGAGTTTAAGTTAGGTTTCATATTATTTTGATATATGTTTAAGTCATGCAGGACTCACATGAGGAGCTTGGTGCGGCCAAGCTTAGGAATCTCATCTTATGGCTTGGGTCTTTGAAGATCGGTGAAGGATGGTGCATCTGAGGGACCGAGGATGAGGAGCAATGGAGTAGATCCAAGGGAAGCGGACTTCAAGGCAACGTGAAGGATGACACAGAGAGGAGCTACAAGCTCGAGTGCATCTAAGGGACGAAGGCCAAGAAAGAGGACTTTAAAGATGACTCCGGAAAGGATGAGTGTGAGTGAATGTAAGGTATTAGTCGAATGGTACTGAGACCAGTCGACTGATCCAAACTCACAAGAGCACAAAATGCTTCTGTGCCCGATGATTGCAAAGACCGGTTAACTGGTGTTGACACTCGTCGATTGATGGAAAGCCATTAGTTGACTAGTGCAACAGCTACACCAGTTGACTAGTGCATGGACCAGTCTACTGGTGATGAGATGAGTTAACTTAATGATAAACTCTCTCTTATTTAAAGGAAGTTTTAGGGTATGAAGGAGGGACTGATTGTTGTTGAATCACTCCTTAGTCATTGCCCAAAGCTTCCAAGTCATACTCTTCTTCCTACTCTTAATCTCCATCTTATAAAAGAAGAAGAGTGCATTGTGAGAGGTTATACTCCACCGATAAGGAGTAAGCTTTAGCCGGAGATTGCCGGGGACTAATCTACTGGAGGATTGAGGGATCGTCCACCTCAAGGATAGCCGTGGAGTAGGAGCAAGCAATCTTTAAACCACGTTACGTCGAACGTGTTAGAGTTTGTGTTCATTCTTGTTGCTTTCATTGCTTTAGTTTTTATTCTGCTATGCAACTAACAATTTGTAGAGAAGCAATTGATTTGAGGTGACTTGGTCATTCAACCCCCCTTCTAGTCGGCCACCGATCCTTAACACAATTCTCATTGTCACTAGGTGATTGGCGACCAAGGCAGCTTCTACACCTATTCACTAGTGGTTCGTTCGTCAGCATTCTCAGGTAGGATCAGCTGATATCCATTGTTTCAGATCGAGATACTTGTTTCCTTAGACATTTTTAGCATAGCTTGTGGAAGATGATTAATACATTGTTAAATTTTAGTAGTGCATATCATCCTCAGACAGATGGGCAGACGAAGGTTGTGAATAGGTCTCTCAGAAACTTACTGCACTACTTAGTGGGAGATCATGTGAAGAGTTGGGACCAAAAGCTGTGTCAAGCGGAATTTGCTCACAACCATGTCATGAACCTTAGTACTAGTTTAAGTCCATTCTAGGTGGTTTATTTAACTCAGCCTCGTGGTCCACTGGATTTGTTGACATTGCTTAGTATGGGTCCAATACATTAGAGGGCAGTTGACTCCATGGATTGCTTGCAGGAGATCCATAAAATGGTACATGATCATCTGTTCATATCTAATTCCAAGTACCAAGATAGAGCAGACCAAAAGCGGCAACACATAGAGTTTGATATTGGTGACCTCGTGTGGCCAGTTTTAACGAAAGATTGTTTTCCCACTAGGGATTACAATAAATTATCAGCCAAGAAAATTGGTTTGATCAAGATTATTGATCAGAAGATAAACCCCAATATGTATCGTTTGATGCTGCCTAGTCATATTTACACTGTCGATATTTTTAATGTAAAGCATTTGATTCTCTTCTATGGTGATTCTTCTAAAGATAAAGTGGTCGGCAATTCACAGGTAAATTTTCTCCATCCTGAGGGAATGATGCAAATTCGACAGAGCAATCTTCCGGATGCCATAACTTTTAACTCGAAACTTGAAATCAAACTTTGTCTATGTCATGCCCCGGGGGAGTCCCTACCGAGGAAATTTCGACAACATCTTCCCTGTACGAGTGACAATCTGAAACATTACTACAAAGCCCTCAAGGCCACACAAATCTCGGCCAATACGGTCGGAACAATAACAATAAAAATAACTAACAATCCACGTAGTTTATAATAACCACGCAGTTTATTTAAATAAAACCTACTCCACTAATACGATGGAAGACTTAAACCCACAACAAAAATCCAACGCAGCGGAAAACAAAGGCAATAGACCAAAACTCGATAAAAATCCATGAGTACAGTTATACATCACAAATATATAAAAATATAACAAGGAAACCACAAGTCCAAAGGTAGAAAACCGTCGCGACTCAGGGTGGTAACTAGCGACTGGAACCTCCTAACAGCTTCAACCTGAAATGGTAATAATCAACGGGGTGAGTCCAACACTCAGCGGATACCAAGCTGACATGTATAGTAAGAAATAACCAATAGTAACAATTATGCATACAGTCTCCTGGAATAATAATGGAAAATGCAAACTAAAAGGAATGGGAGAAGTTGTACTCATCAGGACCTCCTATCAAGATAATAAGGTCGTCAGATCAAAAATATCATATCTCCTGTATGCATGTCAATCATATTCATCCACCAAATATGCAGCAAACAAAGTACAACAAACATAAGCAATGAATGCAATCATGCATATGATGCAAATGACATGTCATGGTCACCCCTGACGTCAGTCAGCTATCTCACACACGATGGTGAGACCGAGTGGGTAGGGCTGTGACAACTGTGCACTCTGCCATCACTGCTCCTGATAAGTGACCGAATGGACATGATGCTATCGGAGTACATCTATCCTCCTACCCCAAATCATAAGTGGGGGAGCTCAATGCTCTCATCTCCCTGCGACAGTCTAGAGGAGAGGCCCCTATCGTGCTACCACGCTGCGTCACATTACCCATGAGTGGACCAGGAAGCACTGACAGAGCAAACTGCCACACACCCTTTCTGATATACCACTAACCCATGAGTAATTGTGAATGCAGCTCCATGTAACTGGCGATGAGCTCAACAATAATGGAATTGTCAATCGCTCAGCATACAATCATGTGAGATGGTGCATGCCACTAAGCATGAAAATCCTAACCATATCTACCTCCATAAAACATGTACTAAAAATAAATTGCTCAAATAAGAAGATCTAGGTACACGTATTAGATATGACAAATGTCTAGTCCGATATATCATAAGGCATGGTATGTCACTACCTCTATGAGCATAAATAATCAAGAAGATAATTGATGCAAAATAGGTAATAAATAAGCATGCTGAAGGAATCAAGCAATGATATACTGATGCAGATATAACGTAATTATTACTACTCATTAAAATCTACTATACATATCAAGTAACAATATCTAAAAGATAAGTCAAGGTACCCGCATCAAAAAGAAGATCGTATCCAATTAATCCGACATTGAGACGCTCGTCTCGAATCAGAGTCCTGCATCAATCAAGACATATATTTTATTTAACTAAATTCATATGAATCAAGTAGCTAAATAAAATCCCCCAAACCTAGTTATAATCCACCGCTCAATTAAGGTTAGCTCCATTAACCCTAATCATTCTACCATGCGGATTTAATCTAACTATCCTTAAATCAATTTGCATCGTTAAGTCAAAATAATGAATTGACCTCCAACAACTCATATCAAGATAGACTTAAATCAATTCTAATAACAATTTATTCTTCAACTTACTACTAGATTACCTCTATACATTCATTCTTCCTAGAATTAGCCCAAACCTTACCAGTAAGCAGTAACTTGCAGAAACCTAACAAACGGAATATTACTCACCTCAAAAGATCCCCAACAACTTCAATCGAGACCTCAATCAGCCGCAAGAATGAGGAGGACCAGGATCTGATCGGAAACCAACAGTGAGTTGTTCCGATGCATGCCCCTAGTTGTTCTGATGCATTCCCCTAGTCCAAACAGAAAGAACATCGCAAAAAGGGGTACCAATCAACAAGATCCTCAAATCCACAGAATTCTCGATGCTACCTTACCTTGTTTGGTCGCCTCCTAAGTTTGTCGCATGATCCGATCCCGATTGAAAGGAGACACTGATGGCTCTGTGAACCGCTCGAGAAGGAGGAACGAAGGGATCGTTCGGCTGGGAATGACGCGAATCAAGCCCCCATCGTGCCCTAGCCATCAAGCCGTTGTCTATCGAGCGCAAGAACCCCTGAAGAGTCGATCAATCGGCCGAAGATAGCCGGGACTCCGCCGATACCATCGAGATCCGGTGACGTCCTCCTCAGACGATGCAGTGAAAACGATCGCTGCAGGCGAAAGCTTCCGTCAGCGTCAAGTCTTCCGCGCGCGAGAGAGAGAGAAAGCATCACATGAGGTGGCGTCGCCGGGTGAAGAGGAAGGGATCGGGGAAGGAAGAAAGAAAACGACGCCTGGGGAAGAGAAGAAGGCGTCGGGTGAGGAAGCTTAGGGTTCGGTAACGAAGAGCTAGAGAAGAGGGGTGAAGAAATGGGGCACAACACGACGATGGGAGAAAAAAAAGAAAAAGAAAAAGAAAGAAAATAAAACTTTTCCTCATTTAAATTTAAATGGATAGTTTAAATAGATTTTCCCATGACCCAATAATTGATCCCTTTAAACTCGTCATACAAGTTCTGAAAAATTCTTAGAAAATTTCTAAAATTTCTGAAAATTCTCTTAAAGTTATATTTAGGTGTCATATTTTACAGTCTACTCTCACACGTGAAGAATTAAAAGATTTATATTTATCAAGGAACTCATAACTGTCAAATTTTGGGCTAAAAATCACTGTTTAGGCCTTTTAAAATGTCTCTGAACATATTTTTTATTATTTTTAATAATTTTTATTTTATGATATTTTTGATATTTATGGGTTAAGATTTATCTATATAAGTATTATGTTTAATATTTTGAGATAATTTTTTATTATTGTTATCTCTAGTTGTCATCTCTTTCTTAGAACGCGGTGTTTTTTTTATTTCTTGATATTCCCTTTCAAATCAAATAGATTGTATAAAGTCACTTTTAGTATTTATAAGTGAATCAATAAAATTGATAGTTATCTTCTGTGTCATTATATTATCGGAAAACTCTCACATCAAATGAGGTCTACTGCATCATCAATACCTGAAATGTGACTATTGAGGTGCGAAATGTGACTATTGAGGTGCTCTGTACATTTCAATAAATTTTGATATTGTCTAGTATTGAGAAAATGCTAGTTGCTTTTCTCTGATGCCATAACCTTTTTAAGTTAAGGTTGCTTATATGACATCATGTGAATAATTTCACTCTTTTATTTCAAGATTTTATTGGTTATAATGGATTTGTGCTTTTTTTTTTTAGATTAGTTGTTATATGAACACTGTTTAGTTAATAACTCATAATATCACTTTTTGAATGTGAATGATCTTGCTAATGATGTATGCGGTTATGTACTTTTTGACAGAGATTGGAACCAGGTCCCACAACAGATCTTGATAAAGGTAGGAGAAATATTTGAGAGAATTCTCAAAGAGGTAATTGTCAATGGTTTATATTAAATGATTCAAGTCATTGTATCAATGTTATCTTCTTTGCAATGAGATAACGAACGTATTATTTTTGAATGTCTCATACAGAGAAATTAAGAGTTGAAAATGCTTCTGATATGTCTTTCTTACAAGTTATTTCCATTGTTTTGGATAAAAATTCAGACCTAAGGTTTGTCAAATATCTAGTTATTTGTATATTGTGCTGGCCGGAGAGTGGACAACTAACATGCTTTCTCTTTCTATGCCTATATAGGCAGGAGGGTTAGAATATGAAATACTTCAGTGGTATATATGTAGAATGGAAGCATGGTTTGCTATAGATGAGTGACAATTTGAATGTTGTATCGTTGTACCATCTCGGGGCCGGTTGATTCTATAACCTGAATTTATAGTGTGTACGAGAAACAAAAATTACAAAGATGATATGGATAAGAACTTGACCCTCTGCTTCTTCTCCAATATAATATCTTCCCATATTAAGTGTACTTTCACTCTTTCAAAGGTATTGTCTTGTTTTATGTTCAACTATTTTGGCGTGCTCCTTAATTTTGCCGGTAATGTTCAGATGGTCTCTTTGTAACTTGAAATGGAGTGTTTGGAGAACAAGTTTTCTGAACTAAGTTTCTTCTAGCACGTGCTTTTGATGCGGAAGGATAAGATTTTTATTATTATTTTTAATAATTTTCATATTTTTTATTTTTTTAATTTTAATGTATTTTTTATAATTTCGATTTTTTTTATTTTTATATTTTTAAATTTTAAGTTCTTTAGGGATTTTTAGATTGTTTTTCTTTTATTTGTATCTTAGGATTTGGAATCTATATAAATAATTATTTATATTAATATAAGAAAATGATTTTTGGTTTAATAATATTTTTAGTAGTGTTATTATTTTTCTATTTCTTGATATTTCTTTTTAAATCAATAGGTTTTAGAAAATTATTTTTGATATTCCTACATTAATCAACAAATTCAATAGTCCACAGAATAATCGCTATCTCATCTGGCATCAATTGATATCAGAGCTAATAGATTCGGATTGAGAAAGTCGAGCGGCAGATTCAATGGAAGGTTGTCGTGGTCGTGATCATGGTCATGCCAGATAGGTTCCGATTGAGGAAGTTTTGCACTGTGGTTATAGCACCTAAGACGAGATTGAGAATTCACAGAGACAAGTTGCATATTTAATTAACCCAGCATCTAGTGATGCGAAATCTTGAAGATCATGAGATACGTGGTCGAGAGGATCAACATGGAGACCTTGAATGTCAAGTTGATCTACTCTGAATTTTTAGTACGTAACAGATAAAGAATTTTATTGATTGGATCAACAAAGTGGAGTGAATCTTTAGCGATAAGTTGATTGCCATCAAATTTAAGGTTGAGCATCGACATGGTAGGAGCACTTGCAACTCTCACAAGATAAACAGGATAAAATCAAGATCACGGATTGGGAAACAATGAAAAAAAAGATGAAAGATTACTATTTTCCTTTTAGTTACACTCAAATGTTATTCTAAAGACGATTAAGGTTTGCTATAGAGGATGATAGCTTCGACACCAAAGATAACCTTGACGGATTAGAAGATGATTTGGATGAGGAAATGACCTAGAAGAAGTTGATGAACTTGACATGCTACAATTTGTAGAAGATGATATAATTGAAGGACAATCTAGATCTCAAATTGGAGACGAGACAAAAGAGACTAATGATCCAATATATTATGATGATGAGGTGGGTGCAGTTGTCGATGAAAATTGTGACGGTGTGTTGTAGGTTTCAAGCATTGATTGACGAAAAAGTTGAAGAGAAACAACTTTTATCCTTGGGTTTTGTTAAGGCAAGGAAGAAGAAATTGATGAGATTAGCTAGAGACGAACTGTGTTCCACTTCAGTTCAGGGAAGTGGAGGTGTTGGCAAGACTATCATGGTTGATGGTATTTATAGAAGTAAGGAAATTGCCTCTCTTTTATTTTAATTTGGATAATTTTTTTCAAAAAAAAATATGGACAATAAAAATGAAATAGTCGGTGATGTAATTTATAATAACGACAAAATTGAGTCAGCTAACAAGCTAGTTTATGATGATGAGGAGGAGGAGGATCCCATCTATACGGCATCCGATGCGAAAGAAGAGGTAGAGAAGATGCACATTACCTATTTTTCATATATGATCAGATGAAGAGAAGGTTGCTAGCAGAGTCATCAGATGGACATGATCTTCTATTGGAGGTCTATAAGCGCCGTGGTGAAATTTGCATGCAACTTTATGAGGAAGAGCTTATACAGATACATATCTTTGCTAAACATCTACGGGTTATCATACATTGATTTAAATGCAAAGCAACTTGTAGTTGCTGCTGGTCTTTGTCAGTGGAGAGATAATATTGCACGTAAAAAGGATGAGATTGAAAGTGAGTTGCTTCATAGAGGTTTCAAAATTGCAGCCCTTCACGGGGACAAGGACCAAGTTGTTGGTACTGGAAATACCAACTAATTGAATGTCGTTTTAATAATAGTAAAGAGTTTAAAGTAAAGAGTTATTGTAATCTAATAAATTTACTTGAGCGTGTAGGTAAGTCCTAATTGAGGTTAGGTAAAAAAATTTTAATCAAGGGATTGAACACAAAGTCTTGGTCAAAGGATTAGGTATAAAGTCTTGGTCAAATAGATTGGGCAAAAGACTTGGCAGATCAAGGACATTGGGTAGAATTCATAGGGGTCACAGATACCAAGCTGAAGTCTAGGTAGGTTGAGGATCAGACATCTAGCAAAATTTCTAGAGGTTAAGATCGGATGTTGAGCAAAAGTCTAAACAGGTGTTTGGCAAAAGGTCAAGATTGTTGGATTAGAAGAGGATAATAGGACTCGTGGCTTTCATATTTTTAAGGTCAAGATCGTTGCGTTAGAAGAGGAGAATAGGACTCGTGGCTTTCACATTTTTAGCGAAACACAAAATGCACAGTGGAAATAAAGAAATACAATCACAAATACAAGTAATTTTACTTAGTTCGGAGTCTGTGACGACCTATACTCTAAGGCCCACACTCGTTGAGTGTTTACTTTAAGCAATTCACTATCAATTTGTAGAATTACAAAGACAAGTACAATTACAATGAGATTAAAGATTAAGTGCTATAAATGAAAATTATATCGAAGACTTAGAGAGTTGGAGTTTCGAGCTTTCAGTCGTCGGAGTAGCATTACGGCTTTGTAGACTTGTCTTTGGAGCAGCACGCAGGAGCAGAAGGCATTTGTGTTCATTCTAATATCACATTTATCGAAGCTGCTAGTCGAACCCTTTTTATAGCTGAGTTAAACCTGATCTGATTCACTGATCTCTGGATCATTGTTTGACTCGACGTTGATCGGTCAATTGATCCTTCTGAATCCACCTAGCTTTTCGTCTAGATGCTGCTGCTTCGGATAGATGTCTTTGTTCGGTCGACTGATCCAACCATTCAGCCGACCGAACCTTCGACGCTCCTCAGCTTATCTGGTCCGATCAACCTAGTCTGATCAACCTAGTCCGATCAACCTATAGTCTATCCATTGTTCGGTCAATTGAACCCTAGATATGATCTCTGGGGTTAAGTCGACTGATACTAACATTCGGTCGACCTTGACCCACCTAGATCTCCACGTGCCTGGCTTCACTCACCAGGTTTTTTCATCTGCCTAGCTTCACTCACTAGGACTTTTCATCTGTCTAGATTCACTCACCAGGAATTTTCATCTACCTGACTTCACTCACCAGAACTTTCACCTAGCTTCACTCACTAGGACTTTCACCTGACTTCACTCACCAGGATTTTTCCACTGCCCGGCTTTACTCACCGGGACTTCCACCTGCCTAGCTTCACTCATTAGGTCTTTCACCTGACTTCACTCACCAGGATTTCTCAACTACCTGTCTTCACTCACCAGGATTTTCACCTGCCTAACCTCTAGTTAGGACTTTCCCAGTCAAGTATCCAGTCAACCCTTTAACCTACTTGACTCTTCTTCACATCTAACTGATCAGTCCTTGACCAGAGGGGAATTGTATCAACAATCTCCCCAATCGCATGATTGCATCTGCAATCTCCATGTATTATCAAACATCGAAATCCAAACATCAAGACTCAAGCTTGAGCCAACTTAAGCTTAGTCAACCAGGTCAACTTTGACCTAGGGATATTGCATTAATAATCTCTCTCTTTTTTATGTTTGACAATACCTTTAACTTAGGCTAATTCCATAGCCTCAACTTCTTTTTCATGCCAATGCATGAATGAGAGTTTCCTTCATTCTCTCCCTTTCCAAGAGAGCATTCTCTCCCTTTCCAAGAGAGCATTCTCCCCCAAACTTTCCTAGAGGGGCAATGAAGGTCTAACTTAAACCTTACATTCTCCCCCTATTGGCACACATCAAAAACTCTCCCCCTGAAGAGTTATCCTAACATTGGTCACAACCTCATTCGTTATTCACAACACCACAATGAAGGTCTCATACCTTCATTGTCTTCAATGCTCACCCTTGAGCATTAACCAGCTTCACACACATAATGAAGGTCTCATATTCTTCATTATATTCAATGCTCATCCTTGAGCATACTCTTTTCTACAATAAAGATATCCAATCTTTCATTGTTCCCCAATGCTCAACCTTGAGTATTTTTCCAAACGAAAGATTTACCATCTTCAATGGCTTCGGAAAAATATTTCCATGTTTTTAAAGAGCTCCCCCTAAAAACATGCTTCAAACTTCTATCATTACACCAACAATGACTTGGAATCCCTAAACCTTTAGGAAACCCAAAATTAGAAGTTTTGAGGTTCAAAAATCTAATATTGAAACTAAACCTCAACCTAAACTTCAACTTAGTCTTCCTTAACTAATCCATCCTTGTTTTCATCATGAAAACACTCCCTAAATGTATATAAATGTGCTTCAAGGGGTTAGAAATGGTTACCTAGACTAAAAATGATTTAAAGTGCTGAAATTAGACATTTACAGTCGAAAACAGTCTTCTCAATCGATTAAAGTTGGGACACAATCGATTAACACTTGCTCAATAGATCTACTGATCGATTCAGCAAGGTTTTGCTCGCAGAAAAACTACATGAATCGATCCAACTGGAGTTGAATCGATCGGCTAATCAATTTAATGAGCTTCTACTCATGATAATACCTTTCTCAATTGACCGCCCGATCAATTGAGATACTTCAATCGATCGGGTGATCAAGTGAAGCTCTTATTTCTTGAAAGTGAATTTTAGTGAAATTCAAAAATACCCCAAAAATTCTAAAAAACTCTAAAAATTATGAAAACTCTTGTAGACATTATTTAGAGTATATACTATCATGGAAAAATAGTTTTCTAAGAAAATACTTCCTATTTTCAAAGATTGACATAAACTTGAAAACTTACAAAAACTACAATGTTTCTTACAAGTTTATATCTAACTTTTAAATGATGATTACTATCAAAAGATAGCCTTCACCAAGGTTTTTCAAAGTATATTTAAAATATTTTTCAAAATTAATTTTCAACCATGTTCTTTGGGCTCAATGCACATGACTTTACATTAGCTTTTCCAATGATTGGAGTACATATGACTATGTGTTTTTATGAAGTCAAAACTCAACTAAATGCATTAAATCAACATCTTGAGTCTTATTCATCATCCTAACATCTTACTTGTATCTAATGTGTACTAAAACACATACAAGTCAACTTATAGTCTTTGTGAGATGTAGTTTTTGGTTTTCCCCTAAACTAGGGATCATGCATACCTATCTAGGCATTTTAGGAATTATGAACATCCACCTGGGATGTCACTAATTAGTAAATATCATTGTCCTTAATTACAAGAAAATTAAAATGATGCATTATGAGTTATGGCATACATCAAAAGGAAATAATTTTCAAAAGAAAATATACTATTGCTACATGATGTATGTATGACATGACATGGTATTTTTGTTTATTTTTCATAATAAGCATGAATATAAAATATGATGTTATGGCATATGATGGGCAAACAATCATGGCAAATTAGCATAAATAAAATATACTTAGATATTGTTCCTTATTTCCTTAGCTAAATTAAAATCTAATCCTAGATTGTCCATATTTTCACAAGGAAATGTCAAAACACAACTTGACATTTCTTTTACTCTTGGTTAGTTGTGCCAATTTAAATTAAATTCAATTCCTCAAATTTTGACACATTTTACTCTTTCAAAGAGTAATCAATAATCCATTTCATTTTCAAGGTTAACACTAACCTTGAAAATATCTCCAAGTGTCAACTTTATTAATGTTGGGTTAACTACCCTTCTAATTTGATTTGACACTCTCTAACCCATCTAGGGGTAGAGAAGATGCTCCTAGGAACCCAACACTTATTGGTGCTCCTTGGATGTTCTAGGTATTCACTAGGGATAACTTCCCTTGATACCTTCCTAATGACCTTTCTAGGCTTCTTAGGAGCATTGGTTACTTCCTCTAGGTCAACTCTAGGGATTGTTTCCCTTGTGACCTTCTTGGTGACTTTCTTAGACTTCCTAGAAGTCTTAGTCACATTTGTCTTGGCAAAAATGCTTCTAGGGATAACTTTTCCTGTATCTTTGACTTGACCCCTAGACTTAGGGTTGGTTCCATAGGTATATAGAATCCTATGATATGAAATTACATCCTTCTTAGCCTTAGGTTTGTATCCTAAATCTCTATGGTCATTGGATGACTTTTGGTTTCCTAAACCTAGGTTTTGATTCTTGGACCCTTGTGTTTCATTTGTAATTTTTTTAAGGGTCCTTTCCAATTTGTCAAGTCTTAACCTCAAGACTTGGTTTTTTTCCCATAACTTCTCAACCTTAGATATTTTACTAAAGCCTTTATTTTTCTTTTTCTTAGGCATATATTTAAAACCCTTAGAATTATTACCTAATTTGTTATCTACCTTTCTAACCTTAGGTTTGGTAGTCTTAGCATGATAGACCACATGATTTTCCTTAATTCTATCATGCTTCCTATTTTCATGATAAAGAGCATTAAATGATATAAATTATTTCTAGCATACTTTTTATCATGGGTCAAAGGAATAGGTTTAATGAATGATACCTTGGATTTTACCTTGGAAGCTCTCCCTTGACTTGTGCTTCCTCCTTTGACTTTGGTTGGCTTCTTTCCTTTAGGACATTGACTCCTATAATGTCCTCTTTGATTGCAAGAGAAGTACACAATGTGCTTCTTGCCCTTGCATTCCACGGGATCGACTCTCTTGTGATTCTCCTTGCCCTTGGGTGCCACTTGGCCCTTCTTTTTGGTCAATTAGGGCACTTACTCTTATAGTGTCCATGTTCCCTATACTCAAAGCAAATGATATGATTTTTATTATTAACAATTGAAATTATTATACTTTTCTTGTAGGGGTGACACATGATCCTCCATTTGATTTTTCTTGATTTTTGGAGGTGGCACCATCTTCTTCTTCTTCACTTGATCCGGAGATAGAAGCTTCTCCTTCTTCTTGGTCCGGAGTCACCAAATGTCGCTCCCCCTCAATCCTAGAGGTGGAGACTTCTTCATCTTCATCTTGTACATAGAACAAAGAGTATGCTCCCTCTTTGCCCTTTTCATTGCATTCCATTGAGGATGAAGCCTCTTCTTCTTCCTCTGATGTTGAGCATCTCTCAACTTCAGACTCCTCTCCTTCGTGATCCAATGAGTTGCCCTCTTTAGATTTTTCTTGAATTGGTACAGTGGAGGATTTTTCATGAACTTTAGCCAATTTGCTCCATAGCTCTTTGTCGTCCTCAAATTCTCTAATTTGCTTCAAAATATTGCTCTGCAATAAATTAATCAATAGCTTGGTCACTTTATTATTGGCATTACATCTTTGAATTTGCTCTTAGCTCCACTTGCTCTTCTTGAGAATTTTGCCTTTTCTATTTGTTAGAGCTTGGAAACCTTCCATTAGAGCAAATCATTGTTCTATGTCCATCATAAGAAAATTTTCGATCCTTTATTTCCAAGAATTGAATCTCATTGATATGAATGGTAGAGACACCCTTGTGTCAAATCCGAGTCCATCTCGAAATTTCATCTTGAAGTTGAGTATTTCGATGAAGTCTTTGACTTTTGAAATTTGCTTCAACTTCTTCTCCCTCTAGCTTATTGCCTTTTCCGGCGATGATTCCGGTGAAGAGAGACCTCGCTCTGATACCACTTGTTATGTTCAATTTGTAGCTAGAAGGGGATGAATAGCTCATCGCACTTCATTTGCTTGCTTCGGTGTTGTTGATATGCAGCGGAAAGACTTGAAACAAGACTCACAATGCTAATACGAGGATTTACTTAGTATCTACCTCAAGGAGAGATGACTAATCCAAGAATCCACACACAACACACACTCCGCTAATAAAAACACTCATTCTCGGTAACTATCGGAGGTGGAGAAATCTCATACAAGACTCACACAACAAAATATACAAGAAGAACAAAATACAAGCTAATACAATAGCAAATCTTACAAGATTTACAATGAAGAAACTCTAGCTTGCTCTTCTTCTAGCTTGAATACACCTCTTGACTTGCTTAGAAGTGCAACAATACTCCTCTCTAAGCCTCCAAGATCTGGTGTGTGTGTGTGTGTGTGTGTGAGCTCGATGGAGAAGAACGCGTGAAGATCAGGAGAAGAGTTGCGAAGGTGAAGGCTCGCCACAGCTTTATACCTTGCGCTTCTAGGGCTCTCAATCGATTGGGTTTACTCCCAATCAATTGCCATGTCAGATCAACACGATTCCAACCGTCCAAAACCTGCATCTTATGCAACGGTCATATCCCAATCGATCGACCAATCGGTTGGGGAGGCTTGATTCGATCGGTTGATCGATTTAGAGCGCCTCTGTGCTTTGCTAGAGAAACCTGAATCAATCGACTGATCAATTCAAACTTCCTCACGATCGCGCGTGAAAAACAGCTCCAATCGATCGGTTGATCGATTGGCGTTACCCAATCAATCGGCTGATTGCTTGGGCAGCTCTCTATGCTCGCGACAATTTCTCCCAATTGATCGGCCAATCGATTGGGACGCTGCTTATCGCAGCACTCTCCCAATCGATCGGTTGATCGATTGGGCTTAGGTCAATCGATCAGATGATCGATTGCCCCAACCTTGACTTGCCTAAACTCAAGTCCAAGGTTCCCAATTCCAACATTCAGTCAATCGTGACCTATTGGAACTCCTCATGCCTAACATCCAGTCAACCTTGACCTGCCGGGACTTCTTCACCAAGTGTCCGGCCAATCCTTTGACACACTTGGACTTTTCTCCTCATACTAAGTATCCGGTCAACCTTGACCTACTTGGTCTTACTGTCTCGTGTCAAGTATCTAGTCCTCCATAACCCACTTGAACTTCCACCTGATGTCCGGTCAACCTTGACCCATCTAGATTTCCTTGTGCCAAGTATCCGATCAATCATTTGACCTACTTGGGCTTCCCAACATCAGGTGTCTGGTCAACCTTGACCTACCTGGATCTCCACATGCTTGGCTTCACTCACCGGGTCTTTCCATCTACCTAGCTTCACTCACTAGGACTTTTCATCTGCCTGGCTTCACTCACCAGGACTTTCCATCTGCCTAGTTTCACTCACCAGGACTTTCCATCTGTCTGGCTTCACTCACCAGGACTTTCACCTAGTTTCACTCACTAGGATTTTCACTTGGCTTCACTCACCAGAATTTTCCCACTGCCCGGCTTCACTCACCAGGACTTTCATCTGCCTAGCTTCACTCATTAGGTCTTTCACCTGGCTTCATTCACCAGGATTTCTCAACTGCCTGACTTCACTCACCAGGACTTTCACCTGTCTAACGTCTAATTAAGACTTTCCCAGTCAATTATTCGGTCAACTCTTTGACCTACTTGAATCTTTTTCACATCTAACTGGTCAGTCCTTAACCATAGGGGAATTGTATCAACAATCTCTCCAATCGGACGATTGCATTTGTAATCTCCATGTATTGTCAAATATCGAAACTCAAACATCAAGATTCAAGCTTGAGCCAACTCAAACTTAATCAACCAGGTCAACCTTGACCTAAGGATATTACACCAACAATATTAATCAAAATATGAAAGGAATAGATCTCTGAACCAAAATAATAAAAATAATAAAATCACATAAAAATAAGATATGCAATATAAATCATACTCATGGAATACAATAAAATATATGTTAAACGATACTTAAAAATATATATAATTTATATACATCAAATCGTTTAATTCTCAAAATATCAAAATTGAAACTTAGTCTATATATATATATGATAGATTCTACACATAGGGAGTACTGATCTAGATTCTCTTGAGGCCTATTCTTGTGATTTAGTTGGGAACCAACCGATCTGTATGAGAGATTTTGTGCTCCCGTTGGCAATTTGTATTTTTCTGGTGAAGCAGCAAGCGATGATCACTCTGGGTCTGTCCATGGAGCTTAAACCTCTGGAATAATGACTACTGAAGTCAGTCGAAGGCATCTAGCACTTCATCATGCATGGATTTGGATTTCATGCCAAGATAGAGAAATTTGTGGAAGTTATTGTTCCTCTTCAGATTTCAAGGATGTAAAACAATGCATGTCACACTATACAATTGCTATGATATGATGGACAATATGCCATCTATTATATATCATTAATTAGAACTTATAAGTATTGTTATTTCATCTCTCTTTGTCAATTTCTTGTACCTGCCTTATTTCCTTGCAATGTTTATTGTTGTATATTGTTTCTTTCTTGATTTTCATAAGATAACCATCCACGCAATTTTCTACAAAAGTACCATTCTTACTTGATTTTCATAAGATAACCATCCATGCAATTTTCAACAAAAGTACCATTCTTACGCTAAAAAGAAATGCCAAATACAAGACAGGCTTGAGCATACATAGAATCTTAGAGTATCTATATCAATTTTCTTATTCAAAAAGTATAATTTAGGATAAAAAATTATTTTATTAAATTTAGATATTCACTTTTCACTACACCATATATCAACTTTTTTATTTTTTTCTCTCTTCTATAATATTTAAGAAATGAAATATATATTACTTAAATTTAGATAAATACTATTCATAAATGTTAAATTTAGGGAATAAATAGGGTGACTGATATAAAGACTTTTTTAACTACCATATCCAAAATTAGGATAAAATCTTTAGATAAGATAATTGATATGAATACTCTTAACATTCTCTTGAACCTGTATTCAAATAATATGAATTTCACATCGAGAAAGTACTCGAGGGAGGGAAAATAATTAGAATAGTGACTAATATAAAAAAAATTATTTATGTCAATTATATCAAAATTCAAACTCCACATCTTAAATTGACACTTCATATGTTAGCCAAAAAAAATCTAAGAGAAAGAAAATTATAACTTTTTATTTCTATCACTCTCTTTCTTATTTTAACCTTCACCGAATGGTGAAATGGTGTTAGAGTAAAGTATTCAGAGGAATAACTAAGGTTCGAATGCCACTACAGATGAATATTCCCCTGGTCCATTTTTCAATTGTATAAGTTGTGCTTTAGACTTATTGGATAGGCAAACCAAAATAAAAGGTCGTCTACCTATAAAAAGGAAAAGATATAGATGTTGCATTATTGTGTCTTTTCTCTTTACCATCTCTACGTCCCTCCCAACTTTTAACTAGGCCATAACAGACATTGGGCTTAGTGGGTGTTAAATGTAAGAGAGATTGGGTGAAGAATGTTATATTAGATGTATGTCGGATACATGAATAAATGAGAATAGAATGAATTGCATAAAAAAAATCTCACAATAAATTAACCTCAAAATGTCTCCATCGAAATCCTCATAAGTTGTATGATATTTTATTTTTAATTTTTTTACTTTTTGAGTAAACAAGGGAAGGGAATGTGGTACATTCTCTCTTCCTTTTTGCCAATGAATTTATACAAATTTTCTCATTGTCAATTTAGCAAAGGCTTAACTAAATGTAAGACTGAAAGTAACTAGTCTATTTTATTCACATACTATAATGACTCGTCATAAATCCAAAAGCAATAAAATTCAAACTTCCATGCTATAAATATGTGGAAGAGTTACTATATCATTTTAAAGAAATGGAACGAATGATAATATTTCAATTTAGATAGAGTGCACAAATAGTAATTTATAATATGCAATATAATTCAAACAATATATACCCGAGAAAATGAATAAATAGCTTACAACTTGCAATGTACCATTCAAAGTATTTATGAGGAAGCATACACAAATAAATAGTTTATAAGTTACAACACACCATCCAAAACATCTATTCTGAATATAGAGATAGATAATCTTTTTTCCACAAAAAAGTAGCTTTAGATAAATAAAAGACAAAGTTGCAAACCTAGGAACACTAGAATCCAAGGACCTTCAAGTGGAAATATGTGCCTTGGTCAAATTATACATAGATAGAAGCAGTGCATCACCAAATACTATGTGCCTTGGTAAAATTATATCAATTCCAACAAGCGACCTTCAAGTAGAAATAAAGAAACAAGTACATTTTATTTGTGATGCTATTATAAAGTCCATTTATTAATTAATTACTAACCTTGATCATAATGGAGGAAACAATTAGCCATGGAAGCTTGGTTGATCCTGTCCATAGAATAAAATAGTTGTACATTTTTTTTCCTAACAATATTGAAAGATATGCAATAAGCTATGGTAAGAAAATAGATGATTAGAGGACTTACAAGGGTTATGAAACTTCCAAACTCATCCTTTATTTCGTATTTGTATGAGTCCTTACTAAGCAATAAGCGTCTTTTACGATCAATGCTATCAATAGCAACTTTTGGAATTTGTTGAATGATGTGCCAGTTTTGCTTCCCCTTACTGCAACTATCTAGTAGAAGTGAATTGCATTCCATGGAAAATGTCTGCAAACTATGCAAAGTGGAATTAATCAGGCTTGATGCCCACTGCGGAAGTTGTTGTATTTCAGAGGGGAAAACAATTTGGAATTGCTGCAACATGCCAACCTTCTCCACATATTCCAAATTTGGACAAAGATTAATTTGCAAATACCTATTTGAGGGAAGGATGCTATTTTTCAGCATTGGGCAGTGGACGATGTTACATTCTTGCAGATTAGGAAACAAATTGAGGTTCCTTGCATGACCATCCTCGTTAGGTTCCACAGCATCCTGTCCTTCATGCAATGCCCACGCTTTCCAATTGGGCATGTTACTGAATTCCAGATACTCAAGTTTTGGGAATGTAGGCCCAATACTCTTGCAACTGAGGAATTCAGACCCAATACTTCTGATGACTGCTCCTCGTACATTGTGTAGGAATTTAAGATTGGGTAGTTGACCCAATGGAGGGAGCACCATACATTTTGGAAAATGGTAAAGCCACAAAATTGTTAGGTCTTCCAAAGAATCATGTATCGAAGTTGACACCATCCATGCACTCTGGAAACTGTCGTCCAGGGAAATTCATTATGCAAAGAGCTTGTAGGGTCGGTGGAGGACTGATCGAGTTGGTTGCATATCCTCAAATTGCTCAATCTTGTGATGCCCTTTGGAAGTTCATGCAGTGATTCACACCATGAGAGACTCAAAGTTTGCAAGCTTGCAAGACCCTCAATGGATTCAAGAAGACTTCTAATCTTTGTTCGATCAAGATTCAAGTATTTTAGATGAAACAATTTCATAAGAGAATTTGGGAGGCTGTCTATGGATGTATCACGCAATTCCAAGACTGAGACGCTTTAAGCTTTCAAATACATGATCCTCTATTAGCTTGATTTGAGGGCATGTGTAGGGCTCTTGAACACTTTGCTCTATTATCACGTGGGGAAGAGATAACACATCACCTTGGTTTGAGATGGACAAACGACGAATCTTTGTCAAAGAATTTGCACTGTGCATTGAGAATCATTAATGATAATTCCTTCCTCTTCCATCAGTTTTTCCCCAAGAGATCGTAAAACATCAAGCATACAAATGCTATACCATCTAACAATCTAAAATCATTTTGCAAAAGGTTTCTTGCGATAAGTTCTTTGTAGTAGTCTTCTACAATATTTTCCATGAAATTATCTGATTGTTCAATCACAAACCCTTCATCCACCCACACTCGCATTATGTCCTGTCCGGCCTCCATGATATCCCATGGTAGAAAGCACAACTAAGAAAACATTGTTTGAGGTGACCGGGTAAATCCTCATAGCTCAAGTATAATGCACCGTTGGGTCGTTGCACCGCCTTGGATTCCTGATCAGGTGGAAATCCTAGTTGGGCATCCTTGGAGTGGGGAAAGGATTGAGCTGGAGGCTGAGACGGCCTTCTCTCCGACTTGTTGGTAGGAGCGTTGGCAAGATCAAGCGTCTTGTCTACTTTCCTCCGAGCAGCCTGGGCTTCTTCTACATTAATGTAGCTTGCTGTCTTTCCCAGCATCTCGTCAAAGTTCTTTATAGGCTCTCGAATGAGAGCTCGGAAGAACTCTCCTTCCACCAAGCCGTGAGAAAAGATGCTCATCAAGATCTTAGAGGTAGTGAACGGGACATCCTGAGCTACTTAATTGAAGCGTTTTATGTAACTTCTCAAGGGCTCTGCAGACCCTTGCTTAAAGGCGAAGAAATAGTGTTCTATCTTCTGATATTTCCTGCTGCTGGCAAAATGGCGTAGGAAAGCATTCTTGAAATCCTAAAAGCAAGTGATAGATCCATTCAGCAATCCATCGAATCATTTTTGTGTCGAGCCAGACAGAGTGTTTAAGAACACTTGACACTTGACACTTGATGGCGTATCTGTATTGGTGCAGCAACACAGTGTTCTGAAATTTTCGGAGATGATCCTCTGGGTCCTTGCTACCATCATATTCTCCTGGGGGCTTGTACCCCTTCGATAGCTTCTCCTCAAGTACCCTTAGAGAGAAGGACACTTGCTCCCTCGAGCATCTCCCTTAGCTCCTCCCGGAGGACTATAGTCTTCCCCTTCTACGAATCTCTGGGAGGGGAACTCTCCGCCATAGAGGCCTGATGTTACTCTTTCTTGTGGAAATACTCTGGGCAGGGTCGCGATAGAAAGTTTGAGGAAAATCCTCAGGTTGTTTTCTTTTAGACCCCCTATCTGAAGCGTAGGTCTGGTTTTTGAAACGGCAGGCATCTTGTGCAGTTGTGAAGTGGTAGTATGCCTTTCGGAAGTCGTTCGTCTCTTGGCTTCCTTGAATAGCTCGTACTTTCTAGTTGTCATGGTGACGTTGATCTTGTCAGTGTCCTCCATCATCACCTTCTAGAACAGGTGAAGGAGTTTCTCACAGATTGCGTCAAATTGATCTTGTCCGGAATCTGAGTCAGACGAACGTCGGCTAAGATGGTGCTGGCGTTGACGGAGAGGTGACTTAGGCACACTTAAAGTGTGTGCACGGGAAAAACGAACCCCACATGGTACTCCTAGATAGTGGTAACAAGACCGACGGTACTTTGGTTCTGCGCACACTTGGACAAGAACACGGAACGTTAGAGACCAGAAATCAGGGAAAAAGTCCCTGGTGCAGACCCTCCGACGTTCAAGCCAAGTACTTTTTTCCCAGAAGAATAGTGTACGAAAGAGCGAGAATTGTAGAAGACGAGTGCGTATGTGCGTGTACCTGGCTAAGGGAGAGGACCTCCCTTTTTATATGACGCTACGTACCTTTAAAGCATGCATGTTGTCAGAGAATGTCGGGTGTCAGGGCTTGTTGGGTGAGAGAAAGTGTATGGTTGTAAAATACCGAAAAATAGCAAATAATGATAAGGGAATTTTTCAGAATTTTTAGAAATTTTTCGGGAATTTTTCGGAATTCATATGGACGAGTTTACGGGGATAAAAACGGGGTCGGGGAAAGCCTGTTTAGGTTACCCATTTTAACGAGGAAAAATTGGATTATTTTCTTTTTCTTTTCTTCTTTTCTTCCCATTGCCATAACCGTTTCCCCTCTTTTCTTCTTCCCTCACCCGTGTCGTGCCCCATCTCTCCTCCCGAATCCCCTTCCGCTCCCTTTCCCCTCCAGCGACGCCAAACCATCGCCGGCCTTGTCAACGCCACAAATCGGCATTAGTCGGCCATTATCTACCCGAGCCCGTCGCCTGTGCCCTAGCCGCCCTCTGCCCCCGTAATGGCGACGACATCTCACCGTTTCCCTTTTCTCTTCCTCGATCGCCAAATCTCGCCGTCACCTAGGATCCATCACCGGGGTAGATCCGGACGCTGAGGATTCTTTTCGAGCCTAGGGCAAGAGGACTGAGTTTCTTTTATGCATCTCCCTTCACTCGTCGCCATTGGCCCTTCCTCCTCCGACGATAGACCTGACCGGAGGCTGACAGAGGTGCTGGCTGGTTGTAGGTTTCCCTTTCCCAAGCCTAGACTTGATCTTCTATCACCGCATCACTGTACGTCGCAACTCCTATCACCAGACCCTGCTACATCACCCGATCACTGCCTTGCTTGTGCCTCTTCTCCCGACCCTGTTCGTGCAGAGAGATCGACAAGGATTTGGCCGCGAGTATAAGTAGAACATGGTGAGCATTTGTGCCTCTGTTCTGTTTCCCATTTGATTTCCAACGATGGTATTCATTTGATCTCTATATGGGGCGTAGATCTGTTCCATAGTATTTTAGCATTTTGAATTCCTGCTAAATTGATCAAGAAGTGCTTATTGATAGGGTGGCTGCTGTATGGTGGGAGATTTTTGGATAAGCTTGAGGATAGGGTAAGCATTGATTTCCTAAATTATGTTTTGATCTAAGTCTTGCTATTGGGAATTTGGACTTGAATCAGATACTAATATAGATCATATTGAATATGGAGGATTTCATGATTTGTATGGTTGGAACATGTGTAGATCTTGTGTGGGCTTGATTTGAGGTTGTAATTAGTTGTGATGTGATTAGGGTTTTACCCTAATTTAGTTTTAGGGATTTTATTTAGCTATTATTATGAGTTTAGCTAAATAAAATATTTATATAATGTTTGACGCAGGACTCTGATTCGAGACGAGCATCTCGACGTTGGATTTGACTGGATTGGACCTGCTATTTGAGGCGGGTACCTTGACTTATCTTTGATAATATCATGTTGATATGTTTAGTAGGTTATAGCATTTAGTAATAATTATGTTCGTTCTTGTTTCGATATGTCACTACCGGATACCTGTTATATGCTTGTTTGCTCACCTGTTATGTATTTATTGTTAATACCCACATGATTATATATATGCTCATATGGTAGTGACATACCATGCCTCATTATGTTCAGGACCTAGTTTTTTATACCCTACCTGACCTGTGTACCTTAGGTCTTCAGATTTGACCATCGATACTACGGTACATATTTTATATATATGGATATTGTTATGCTGATCAGGTTATTGTCATGCTTAGTGTCATGCATCATCTAGCATGATTGCATGTTGTGCGATAGTCTGCTCTATTATTATCGAGCACATCGTCAGTTACATGTATCTGTACACACCACCACTCATGGGTTAATGGTATATCAGACAGGTGTGTGGCAGTTCTACTGTTTAGCTCCGTTGGTCTGGTGACTCAGCGTGATAGCCGGCAGACAGTTCTGCTCTGTTTGGCTCCACTGGTTTAATGTAGCAGCATGGTAGCCGGTAGGCGGTTGGACTTTGTTTGGCTCCGTTGGTCCGATCATGGGTAGTGTGACGCAGCGTGGTAGCCGACAGAGATTCCTCCCCGTCATCGCGTATCGGGAGATGAGAGCATTGAGCTCCCCCATTTATGATTTGGGGTAAGAGGATAGATGTACTCCGACAGCATCCCGTCCACTCGGTCACTCATCAGGAGCAGTGATGGCAGAGTGCATGGTTGTCACGGACCCACTTGGTCTCACCATCATGTGTGAGATGGCTGACTGCGTCAGGGGTGACCATGTCATTGGCATCATATGTATTTATGCATTTACTGATTGTATTTGCTGCACTTATATGCTGTATTTGGATGGATGCATATGTTTGACATGCATACAAGATTTATGATACTCTCGGTTTGATGACCTGACTATTCTGATAGGAGACCCTGGTGAGTATAGTTCTCTTCAGCCCTTTTCTATTGTGCATTTCAGCTTTTGTTCAGGAGACTGTACTCTATAGTTATTACTGTCTGTTATAGCTTACTATACATGTCAACTGGTATCTGCTGAGTTGTTGAACTCACCCCCGTAGACACTATCTTTTTCAGGTACCAGGTTGTTTATGGAGTCGCTTAGAGTATCCTGCCTGCCGGTCCCCACGTCACATTAGAAGACTAGTCTCCGTATTTTTTTTGTTTATATTTATCTTGGTATATGATATGTGTGTATTTGGCTTTGTGTTCTGGTTTTGTTTCCGGAGTGTTGTGTTATTGTGTGGTGTAAGCCTAGCCGACTAGCAGTCTTTGTTTATAGTTGTATGTGTTGTCTATTGGATTTCCGCTGTGTTTGGTTTTGGTACAATCGAGTGGGCTGTTAGATTTATATATAACTACGTGGTTGTATTTTTGTGGAATCAGCCGAGTAGGCTGCATATATAACTGTGTGGTTGTGTGTATATTCCAGCCGCCTGTGGATGATGTATATTGTGTCTGTAGAAATGTTTCAGATTGTCACCCGTACAAGGGAGGTGCTGTCGAAATTTCTTCGGACAGGGACTTCCCCGGGGCGTGACAATGGTGGCCTCCTATTGGTGGAAAGAAAGTTCCATTCGCAGGCGATAGTAGACCACAAGAATATTCCCTGACGCATGACAGTTATTATCTGACAGGAGATTACAATTCCCTAACATTGTTTGTCGCTTATCGCTTTCTGTCCTGCCCTGATTTAACTACGGATAGCTCGAGATGACCGTTCGAGTGTGCCACCTGATTTGTGTCTTGATGAGGGGGGCGAGCTGTGACGAGGGTCCTATCTTTCATGCTTGAATCGCTGAAGGATCGACTGGGAGTTGTCTTATTGAAAGTACCAGGCCTGGCTACACGGCCCGAGCTGAGGAAGCCTGACCAGTCGGAGCAGGTCAGATACTACTACAGGTTATGTCTTATGTCTCAGATCTGGGGCTCTGCTCTGTCTATACCCGATCAGGAATTATGCAGCTGGTGACATGAGGCAGTCTAACTCCTTCTTTATCCTGATTGTTGACGACCACGTCCCCTTAACTTTAGACTGTTCTTGACTGCCACTTCTTCTTGACTTTTGACTGTCTAGCCTTATCGGACCCCATCTTTATGCACCGTATCACCTAGCATTTTACATATCTCTCCCTCTATAAAGTTAGATAATTGGCCAAGGTATCTTGAAACAAAAACTCTAGGACCATTGCCATTTCTTAAGATGATCAACTGCTCAAGGACAGATTAGAATTCGTATTAAAATACTTTCTGTCTATGCTTGCATTCTTATCCATTTCTTTTTGCCCTTATGAGAAAAAGAGAGCCTTTATACTAGAAATCAATTGTGAAGAAGTAACAAGAATACTTGTTAAGATATCTTAAACATCTTAAATGGATTTTATGCTAAAGGAATATCAGATGAAGAATTTGTGGGAACGAAATCACTTCGGATTGAGAAAAAAAAGTTAAAAAAATATACGAAGGACGTAAAAGACAAATTCTCAAAACTTAATATTTTTGACAATCAATAAGAGTTGGGATAATAGCTACCCAAACTTGCACAACAATAACTAATTAAACAAATATTATTGACCGAATAAATGACTAATTGGCAATGCCATTAGTACACAATTATTTTCAATTTCACAGTTTCTTTAATAAATCTGAATGAGCAAAAAATAACTTTCAAAGATCTGGCTTTTTTTTTCAAAAAAAAAAATTCTCAAAAGAGTGTTAAAAATGTAATTTTTGTTTCTAACTTATATTTGTTTAATGGATGCACAGGATTATTTTCTAATTAAATAAATTATAAATTATTTTATAAAACTTAAATTTTTTAAGGATATGATTAATTTTATTTTATAAATTTAAAATTTTATTAATCGAGATTGTCTGATTATTTTTCTAATTTTTTTTAAAACTTTTATTGGTTGCAATTATTTCTTTATTGTGTTAAATATTTTTAAAAACTTATAAACATTTTTCTTATGAATTTATGGATGTGATATTTTTAATATTATTAAATATTTTTTTAAAAAAATATTATTTTATACATTTAAATAAAATTTATGCTTTAATGAATATGATTTAGAACATTTAAATAATGATATTTATTAATTATATTTGTCGAAAATTTTAATTTTTAAAAACATCTACATCTCTTTTTCTTATTTTTAAAAATTAAAGCATCTTTTGATTTTTAAATTGGAAAATTAATTTTTTTTTAAGAAGGGCATCTTTTTCATCTAAATAATTCATAAAATATACAAAAAGAATGTAAAAGAAAAACTCTCAAGTCATACAAATCTTATTGACAACATAAATGACTAAATGCGTAGTTATTTCGAATTCTATAATACTCTAATAAATCTTTAAAAAATCTTAAAAATCCAAGTTTTTTCGAACTTCCTTTCTTTGATTTTTTTTTATAAAATAAAATTGCATTTTTTTATAAATGTAAATGTATTTTTTTTTGACGTGATTATTTTATTCTATAAATTTAAATCTTTTTCTCTACTAGCTGACGTACTTTCAAGTTTTTTCCATTGTCTACGTCTTAATTAATTTTTATCCACGAGTTCATCATTTCAGTCAATGTCAATTCCCTCTAAGTCCATATCATTAGTCATCGTACACTGATCCTCCGTATTAATCTTGGGACAGATTGATGGAAACGTTGAGAATGAACATATTCATCTTTTTGTCACCATACGCTGATCATTAGTCACCGTCGTATAATGTGAAGGGATCATAGGATTAATTAAATTTTACCCTATAAAATTATTAACATTTTAAAATTAATTTTTATAAACATGCAAATTTATTTGTATATACTAATTTATTATTTTTAAAGTTTATTTTTATTAATCATGTTTTAAGTTGGAGATCGGATAATCAACCTATCTCTAATGTAGTTAGCAATAAGCCAATTCACTTCTCTGTGCCAACGCTGAATTCTATGCCAGATGAAATGATTTTATCTTTGATTAAAGGCAAAGGTGTAGTCTGACTGTGTAGATTATAATGAATATAATAAATTAATTAATTTAAAATAAATAAAATAGAAAGTATGTGAATATTAATTTTCTAAAAATACGCAATAAAAGTGCCCCCATGGCCTAAATTTTAAGAAATCGATGATGAAATGATAGAAATCGAAGGAGAATAACTCGCATACCATCTATGTGAATTAGGATTCATTTTTCACTATTTTCTTGCTCAAACATTCTGATTCAAGCCACAAATCGTGCAATAGGAGTTAGGCTGGGGTTAGGATCATATGTCCTTTTCTCATAGTTTTCGGTGGTAATCAGTTGGAAATTGGAAGGAGACGGGAGCTGATGGAAATGGTCAATGAGTTTATGGGGGACTGAAAAAAATAATCAAAAGATATGCCAAAAATAGGTGGAGTTGGAGTCCAGAATGACTCTACCCTTGAATTAAGGATTACATGCTACATCACTATTGGCAATTACTAGAAAAGGAGAAACTAAGCCAAACAATCCACTTCAGTATTCCCTCGATCAACTGCCACAAGTTGAATTATACAGATGAATCTATTCATTCGAGTTGTCGGGCTCAATTTCGGCGAGAGATGATGTTGCATCGTCACATTTTGTCGAGAATATTTGCAACCTCATAATTGTTTACTTGCCCATCCTTTGACGTCCAATCACCTTGATGGTTTAGTTGCATGCCAAAAGAAACATGAATCGTGCTCAAAGTTATGCAGAGTATTATCCCTTATCTTTGGAAAACGCACTGTTCTAATCTATGTTTCTTTTTATCCTTTCTTTTCTACTCTTTTCAGAATTATTCTTTTTGCAAGTTGAATAGAATTTCATTCATACAGAACTGTCATTATCTTGTAATTTTCTCCTTTTAATTTTTCCTTCGCTACAAAACTTGGAAATGTAAATACGGTAATTAAATAATAAGTGTTATTTCATAAATAATCTTATAAAATTTTTTAAGATTTTTTTTTAAAAAATTAAAATTTAAACGGAGACCGTGTGATGTATTTTAAGTGAATGGATCTATTAAACTGGGAGAAAGTCTATTTGAAATATTCATAGAGTAAAAGTTGATTAGATTAGATGAATGAATCCTTCAATTGACCTAAGTATATAAACCTAATGTAGGTTTAAGTTTAGATCAATTTCTCTATCTTTTCTCCTCTTTCTCTTTTACTCACTTCTTGCGGAGCAACTACGCATGTCGCTGCCTATTACAATCGTCGGCCCGTTGCATCATCGATTAATCCATTGCCGGGCCACAACTCCCCTCCTCCCCCCTTTCCCCAATCTCCTCCTTCTCCATCCAAGACATCCCATACAAGGGAGTCATCGGCCAAGGGCAGGGGACCTTGATCTAGCCATCAATCCACCCGATCGCCACCATCATCGGCCAAACGTTAGGTGCTGCCAGCGTCAGAAGGGGGAAAATAACACAAGAGAGGTTGAGCTACCCTCTCTCGGCTTGGGGACCCAACCGGGAGCGGCGAACCCTACGATTTCCTACCTCCACCGTGTCATTTCCCTTCACCGAAGTTGTACCGCGACCATCGTCCCCAGCACAGTCGCAGCCAGCGTTGCAACCAACCCCGATTGCCCACCTTGCCATCACGGATGTGTTGCTAAGGTTGGTTGTGACTCAGATGTCTTTGTTAACATTGCTCTTGTATCGATGTACTACTCATTTGGTCATGTCGGTGATGCAAAATGTAAGTGTTTAACAAAATGTCCTAATTTCTCTTGTTGTCTCTGTTCGCGTCGTTAGCACTGTAGTTGGTCGCCTGCTACCGTGAGGTGCTGCTAGGGCACTGAATATCCACCGTAAGAAGTTGTGAGGTAATGAAATCTTGCTTCTTATTAAACTTATATCGTTGGATTGATTAATGGATGGATTCAGTGAGAATATAGGATAATCAATTTTTAAGAAACTATATCTATCTGTATATAATAATTAATTATTGCTTATATTAATGTTGCTTATTGGTGAAAATTTTATCACTATTTTGGATAAGTATGTTTAACTGTTTAACGAATAAAAATAATTTTAAAATTATTGTGTCAAAAATTGAATCTTAAATCATAAAATTCCATATTTTTGGAAAATAATTTCTAGAATTTTTTTTAAAAATCTTAGTCACTGATTAAGTAACCCTTAAAATTTTTCTCATTTTTTTTAAATTACCTCTATTTTTAATGTCATCAAAGGGAGAGACATAAGATGGAATTTAGGGGGGATAAATTTTTTTATATCCATTATTATCTTTGCAAATTCTTACTTATTGCAAAATCTATGTAATAAATTGCTAAATCAAAATTTACTTTTGGTGCTTTGCTTTTTGTTACCCTAACTTAAATGCACATTAAAAAGGAAGAGATTGTAAGTACCCAGATAAGTTTTGATGTGATCAATCGGGTTAAGTTAGGTCATGTTGTGTTTGAAGGCTTGTGTTTAAGTGTGCAGGAGTTTAGAAATATAAGAAGTCGAGTGGAAGATGCAGCTAATGAGAAGGATGACACGAAAAAGGAGCCGACGGATTCGATGCATCTAAGGGACAAGATGCTGTTGAAGAGTGCACCAACGGATGAGAAGGTCATGAGTGACGTTCAAGGGACGAGAAACCGGAGCAGAAGACTGCTCGAGGAGAAAGCCAGATTTGGGTTCGGGTGTACTCAACTCTGGATGGTCAGAGGATCACCTAAGTGACTGGAGGTGAAGCAAGCGACCGAAGACGAAGTAAGCGATCGGAGAAGGTGTTAGACGAGTCAGCATTGGGCTGACTGGTCCAGGAACCCGAACAAGATGGCCCGAGCGCCCAAACCACCAAGGTGCCCAACAGGCACCTCGTCGCAGTGATCGACCTTCAGGTCCACATCAACAATGGTCTGCGCCTAGAGAGGGTCCAAGCGCTCAGACATGAAAAACTTCATCTTCTAGCCGTTGCGAGGAAATAAAATTTGCCATTCTAGGGGCGCCCGAAGAGGGTCCAAGTGCCCGATCCGTGCCACGTCAGCAACTAATAAAATTCACCAGAGCATTATAAATAGAGCCTTGTTTCAGTCAATTTTAATATAACACACTCTGTATTACTTTCTAACTCTTATCTTAAGTGTTTATGCTTTTAACGATTGTAAAAGACTACTCCACCTGCTTGAAAGGAGAATATTAGCGGAGCTTTTTATTGCCTTAAATTAACAACTACCTAGCTAGGTTGTAATCAAGTAAAATTTTGTATGTCTCTTACTTATGTTATTATTTTTATCTAACTAATGTGAGCTTTTTATTCTGCTATGAAGGGGAGCCTCGGCGTAATGATAAAGTTGTTGGTTTGTGACCAAAAGGTCACGAGTTCGAATCCTGGAAACAACCTCTTGTAAAAAGTAAGATAAGACTGTGTATAATGGATCCTTCCCCGGGACCTCGTATAGCGGGAGCTTCGTGCATCGGGTTGCCCCTTTTAATATGAGTGTGCCTTTGCTAAATTCGGAAAGCAAAAGAAATTTGTAAATTTACTTTGTAGGACAATTCACCCCCCTCTTGTCGGTCGCACGGGACCTACAATGTCACGCCCCAGAGGAGTCCCTGTCCGAGAAAATTTCGGCAGCATCTCCCCTGTACGGTGGACAATCTGAAACTTTTCTACATCTCACAAATACCTCAGCCACAGGCGGCTGGAATAATAACAGTAAATAAAAATCAATCACCACGCAGTTTATATATGTATTCAGCCTCTGGCTGTCACAACCACGCAGTTAATAAAATAAACAACATAGTAATACTCTGACTCGAAATCAACCCTACTCAACTACACTCGTAAAGCCCAAATCCGATTTTTCTTACCTCTTCTGCCGTCCAGGCAGGCATGTAGTAGAGTAAATCCAAATCATACTAAAAGTCCATCCAACGGAAAGATTCCATACGTAAGTCCAAAACAAAACTAAAACAAAGTCTGATAGCGAAAAGATAAAATGAAACAACAGCTCAAAAACCAGCAGTGGAGTAGCACTACGTGCAGTGAGGACTAGCGACTGGAACTCCCTCCTGACAGCATCAACCTGAAAATAACAACAATGGAGGCGGGGTGAGTCCAACACTCAGCAGGTACAGTTGATATGCAAAGTAAAGAAACAACACCTAGCAATAATCATGCGTACAGTCTCCTGATAAGAAAGATAAGAATGCATCTGAAATAAACAGGAGAATACTGTACTAACCAGGTCCTGAGTATAAGGTCAAACAGTCCGAGGGATAAGGAATTCCTGTATGCATGTCAAACATAGGTATCCAAACAATATGCAGTATAAATGCACACACACAAGCAATAAATGCATCATGCATATGATGCCAATGATGCGTCCTGGTCACCCACGTCGATCGATCATCTCATACAAAAGTGAGGCCGAGTGGGTAGGACGTGACAACCGTGCACTCTGTCGTCACTACTCCGATGAGTGACCGAGTGGACGGGATGTTGTCGAGTACACCTATCCTCCTACCCCAAATCATAGATGGGGGCGCAATGCTCTCAACTCCCGGTACTCAAAGACGGGAGGAATTCCTGCCGGATAACACGTTGTGTCACACTACCCATGAGCGGACCAACAGAGTCCCTGCTGCAACACACTCATCCTAAATCGACCACTAACCCATGGTGGTGGTGTGTGCAGATCCATGTAATGGCGATGTGCTCAACAATAATGGAGCGGACTATCGCACGACATGCAATCATGCAAATGGTGCATGACACTAACCACAAGAATATCCTGACCTAATCCACATATATATAAAAATGCATCAAAGGTCAACGAATCCAAAACAATCCAAAGGTATACAGGAGGTATAAAACCTAGGTCCTGAACATGGTCAAGCATGGCATATCACTACCCCTATAAGCATGTATAAACAGGTAAAATATACCCGAGATGCAAAACCAATCAATCAATCAAGCATGTAAGATTTGGGTAGTGATTAACCGAAACAGATAATAAACACAATTAATGCAACATGTTAATTTAATTACTAAGCATATCAAATGACATAAGTCAAAAGTACCCGCCTCCAAATCGAAATGGTCCAGTCCGACAAATCGAAATACTCGTCTCGAATCAAAGTCCTGTGTCAAACGAATAAATCTTTTTATTTAGCTACACTCCAAACGAATAGCTAAATAAAATCCTTAACAACAATTCAGAGCAAAACCCTAAATATTTCCTTCGTTCAGATTAACCCTAACGATCAAGGTGAACAACATTTAACCATGTAAATCCTAATTCACCACAAAACGTATCACAAGCCTGCAATTTACCAAATTCCAAAACTCACCCAAATCCGTATACTTTGTCGTTAATTTGTCGAGGATCCACCCGTTGCCAAAACTGTGGCTGGTACTAGATTTAACCACTGACCTATACATCAAACACCCAAAATTCATAGTCAATACATTCACCTCTGTGAATCAAACCCTAACATTAAATTCACAGTCTTTAAACCAACAACTTACCATAAACCAAAGGCTCGGTAGAACCCGAGGCAGCAACTCATGTAAGGGGTGAGGCTCGGCTATGGCAGAAGGAAAGGGTCGGCTCTGCTCGGACTGAGGGACGGCAGTAACCAGGGTGCTAGGGCACCGGCGATGACTCAAGTGCCGGCTAGAGGAAGAGCGATCGCCTCTGGTGGTCCTGTGACCGGTGGTTCAGCGTCGGCATGCAGGTCCGAAGAGGGGAAAGGGCGGCGCCAATAGATGTCGGGCGACGCTCAACGGTGTGCGAAGGAGGAGAGGCTAAGAGAAAAAGGCAGTCGGGCGGCGCCGGGTAGCTAGGGCACCGAGGGGTGCGGCTCGGGAAGAAGAAAAGGAGAAGAGAAAGTGGCCGATTGCGTCGCCGGCGGCTAGGGCTTCGGCAAGGGATCGACTGCCGGCGTTCGGGAAGAAGCAACCGCCAGCCGGCGGTTAGGGCACCAAAGGTGAAGGTGCGCGGCGGCGTCGGGGAGAAGAAGGAAGAAGAGGTGCGGGAACGGATCGGGTTCGGCGACAATTGCAAAGGAAATAAAGAAAAATAAAAGGAAAAAGATATATAAATATAAACTTTTCCTCGCTTAATTCGGGTAGCTTAAACAAGCTTTTCCGGGCCCAGTTTTTATCCCCGTGAACTTATCCGTACGAGCTCCGAAAAATTCCCGAAAAATATCCAAAAATTCTGAAAAATTCCCTTATTCATGTCCGCCTATTTCCGGTATTTTACATTCTCCCCCACTAATAAAAATTTGATCCCCAAATTTCAGTATCTACCATCAGCAAGTACTAATAACAGATAATAATAATAAATGCTGAACAGTAAATAAATTCACATACCTCAAGTGATAAGATGGGGATATCGACCTCGGATCGTATCCTCGAGCTCCCAAGTAGTCTCCTCGTCCGAATGATGCCGCCATCCGACTTTAACCAGCCGGATAGTCTTGTTCCGCAACTGACGCTCTTTCCGGTCGAGAATCCGTACCGGAACCTCCTCATAGGTAATGTCAGGCTGGAATATCTGCCAGCACATGTGTCGGATCAGGCACGTATCTCCTCAGCATGGATACGTGAAATACATCGTGAACACCTGACAGGGACGATGGTAGCGCCAGTCGGTAAGCTACAGCTCCGATCCTCTCCAAGATCTCGAAAGGACCAATGTACCGCGGAGCTAGCTTACCTCTGAGGCCAAATCTCTTCACCCCTTTCATGGGTGAAACTCGTAGAAATACATGGTCGCCCACAGAGAACTCTAGTGGTCTACGTCTCCGATCAGCATAATTCTTCTGACGATCCTACGCCTCTGACATCCTCCGTCTGATAGTACAGACCAACTCTGCATCCTGCTGAACTCTATGAGGTCCCAACTGTTGGAGTGTATACTGAAAGCCTAAGCTTTGTAAACATTCATTATGAATAAAGAATCACATTTGGTCTAATTATCTACATTTGTTTGTAGTTGTTCATTTAATTTATATTGTAGATAACATAGTATGTGGTGTCACATACAGAAGATGATGTTATCAGTACCTTATAAATTATAAACAGTAGCTCACGACCAGAATGGAAAGGAACAAACCATTAGAAGGTCGTAGTGTAATTAGGTATTAGTTTATCTTGACTATATAATTACACTAGTACACTCAGAGTGTATTGAGTAGGACCATTTGAGGTCGTTCCTTTTATACTGACTTTATAAAGGAACAAAGACCTCAGTTATTATGGAAGTGTGTGCTCTTAATCTTAATATAATAACAAGCACATATGTTTGATATTTATTTCTTTAATTTATCAATGGGTGAGATTTAGTTCGATGAATCAATAAACCCGATAAATTGGGAAATGGTATCACTCATAGTGTGTGTTGTTGATTATAGAAGGAAACCGTGTCCTAGTGATACTAGGTTGATAATGTCCTCAAGAGGAGCTCATAAAGATTGTCATGTTAAACCCTGCAGTGGACTTAGTCCGACATGATAATAAGGTTGAGTGGTACTACTCTTGGACTTAGATATTAATTAAATGAGTTGTCGGTAACTCACTTAATTAGTGGACATTCGATATCTTAAACACGGAGACTAACACACTCATAATAAGAAGGAGCCCAAAATGTAATTTGGGATTGGTGCGGTAGTTCAATGATAGTTCTCTAGTGGAATGAATTATCATTGATAAAATTAAGTTGTGTGTTCGGGCGAACATGGGATGCTTAATTTTATCGGAGACCAAAACCAATTCCTCCTCTCGGTCCCTATCGTAGCCTCTTATTTATAGAGTACTATACCCACATATACCCACCTTCTATACCCACCTAAAGGGGGTCGGCCAAGCTAGCTTGGGAACCAAGCTAGGGCCGGCCTAGGTTTAGTGGCCGGCCCTAGCTTGAACCCAAGCTAGTAGGGCCGGCCATAATTAATTAAAAGAAAATTTAATTTTAATGTTTATTATTATGTGGAAGATTTAATTTAAAAGAAATTAAAATTAAAATATCTCTCTTGTAAAAGATTTACAAAGATTAAAGAAAGAGATTAGATCTCTTTCCTTATTTGTAGATTGGAGAGATGTTTTATTTTCTCTTTAAAATTATTCACATGTTAATAAAATTAAAATTATAGATATTTCCTTTTATTAACCATGAAGAGATTTTAAAGAGAAATTTTATTTTTAAAATTTCCGGAAACAAATAAGGAAAGTTTTAATTGTTGATTGAAACTTGTCCAATTTGCTTCCTATTGATTTGGCCGACCATCATTGTTTAATTTGGGAAATATTATTTTATTTTTCTCAATTAAATCATGTCAAGGAAATTAAGGAAAATTTATTGTAATTAAATTTCCTAATTTACCTAGGCCAAGGAAT
Source organism: Zingiber officinale (assembly GCF_018446385.1). Taxonomy (NCBI): domain Eukaryota; kingdom Viridiplantae; phylum Streptophyta; class Magnoliopsida; order Zingiberales; family Zingiberaceae; genus Zingiber; species Zingiber officinale. The sequence goes on from NC_055998.1 coordinate 104,270,782, forward strand.
ATAAAAGAAGGGGTGAGGGTGCCTTCACAAGACACAACATCTATTATTCCTCTCCTTTTTTTTTGTTCCTTGGTGTGGCCGGCCATCATCTCCTTCTCTTCCTCTTGTGGTGGCCGAACCTCTCCCTCTCCCTTGGAGTTCTTGTGGTGGCCGGATACTACTCGGAGAAGAAGAAGAAGAAGAGAGAAAGCTAGCATCTCTTGGAGCTTGGTTAGTATTTTGGTTTTTCTCCTTGGTAAAGCTTTTCTTTTGTGGCGAACCTTGCTTGGAGGAGAAGAAGGTGGTTGGTGGTTTCTCATCTTGGAAGATCGTTGCCCACACAACGTCCGAGGTTAGAAGAGGAATACGGTAGAAGATCAAGAGGTTTTTTCTACAAGGTATAACTAGTAATTTCTATTTCCGCATCATGCTAGTTATTTATGGAAATAATACCAAATACAAGAGGCTTACGTTCTAGTATTTCGAATATGTTTTTTCGAAGTTGTGTTCTTTTCTTTCTTTCTTTTCTTGTGATTTGATTGTTCTCTTTGGTTAACCTAAAGTTATTTTAGGAAATTAAATATTAGCTTTCTATTAAAGGTTTTGTCTAGTCGGTGGTGGTTGCTCCCATATCCAAGAAGGCCATGTGCCTCGCCACGTCGATACTGGGAACCCTTTTATGGAAATTAATATTTAATGGAATTAATAACTTAAGGAGACTTGGGTCGAACGTGTTAAGTTCCGCAGGAGATCCAAGTCAAAACCTAAAAGAACAAATAGATTAAGTTTTGGATCAAACGTGTTAAGTTCCGCAGGCGATCCAAAATTTAATTTAAAAGAACACATGGAAGCTAGGAAAAGGTTCAGACCTTTGTACAAAATTTTTGTACAGTGGAACCTATAGGTTTTCCGAGTAGCAACCAACAATTGGTATCAGAGCTAGGGTTTTGCCTCTGTGTATTTGGTATTTAGTTTAATTATGCACATGTCATACATAATTTAGGCAGGATAATAGTAGGATGTGCTAACTTTGTGGATGCAGGATTCAACTATTATGGCTTTTAGTTAATTATGTGTGTGATTGGACCCTTGGACATGTCAAGGGCAATTTATATGTGTGTGCATGATTGTATTAAAATACAGAGTCTGTATTTAGTTTTATTAGGATTTTATTTTTGATCTAGATACATGTACATTCCTTTTATGGAATATAGGATCAAAATGTAAAATTCTATTTATGTCGCGGATCGAATCTTGCAAAGCGTGGAACCTTCTAAGGACCAGAGGCGCAGCGGAACTCAGAGCAAGATGGATGCGACAGTTAGACCCGGTGGCGGTGGCCAAATATGGCAGCAGCTTCGGATGACAACACACGGAGGACAATTAAAGATAAAAGCCATAATAGTTGAAAATTAGATTTTCTATTTATTGCTTTTATATTATGCTGTGTGTGCATGTTAGTTTACAAGTTTAGTAGGCTAGCATAGTTAAAATTCCTCATTTATAAATAACTAAGTGGGAGAGGGATTTCCCATGGTCTCCATTACTGGTTTGTAAGTGATGCAAACAAGCTTGCGCGTTGGCTCTGAGTGCCTTCCTCCATAACGGATGAGCTTGTTTGTGGATCACTAGAACAGACTTCCATTTTTGGATGACTATAGGAAATTAATTAAGAGCGTGTGATCTTCCCCAACGGAAGGGGCATAATCTTATTAATGGACTTAGTGTCAAGTAATGGTATACACTTAGACACATCTAATAGTATCCTCCCCAACGGAGTCACTATTATTATTTGTGTGACCAAATAATACCAACTATTAATTTTATTTGTCAAAAAGTTAGGTTGACAAGATAATAAAATTAATGGGTTAAAACCCTCCTTTTACAAATGTTGAATTTGTATCGTCCACACTAACATGGCATACAAAATTCACGGTGTGATGAGGTGTTGGTTAATTTAAAATAGTATTGTTTGAGGAATCAATATTATTCTAAATTTAGAGTTCCGACCAAAAGTTATTTGTGATTCTTAGGATGTCTTTCAACCCACTGTCCATCATACTTCAACAGAATAGACTTACTGGACCAAACTACATAGATTGCTGAAAGCTATAAATTTGTACTGACTGAGCCTTGTCCTGATGCACCCATTGGTGAATCTACCCAAGAGGAGATTGAATATCATAGGAAATGGGTAAAAGCAGATGAGATGGCGCGGTGTTACATTTTGGCTTCAATGTCAAATGTATTGCAACATCGAGATCAAGATTTACCAACGACCTATGATATTATGAACAATCTCAAGGAACTCTTTGGTCATCAAGATAGGGCTTCTAGGCAAGAAGCCATGAGAAAGATAATGACGACCACCATGCAAGAGGGTACTCTGTAAGGGATCATATCCTAAAGATGATGGCTTATCCGAACGAGATACTGATCCTTGGAGGAGAAATTGATGGGAAACCCGGATCGATATGATCCTCCAAACGCTACCTGAAGTTTTGAGCAGTTCCTTTGAACTATAATATGAATAAGAGGGTTTATTCATTAGCGGAACTATTGACTTCAAGCGATGAAGGATTATTTCGTCACAATGCTCAAATTCACTATGCTGAAAATGGTTCTACTTCTAAACCGAAAGGAAAGAAGAAGAAGAAACAAGATGGTTCAGAAAAGAAAGTGAATAAATCTCAGTGTACGGGATTTAAAGCTGGAATGAAGAAGCCGAAGGGCAAGTGCTTCATCTGCAAGCAGGCAGGACATTGGAAGGCGGACTGTCCTCGTAAGAACCAAAACAAAGGTATATCTCATGCTCTAGTTGTTGAAACATGTTTAGCGGTGTTATCTACCAGAACCTGGAGTACGGGAGCCAATGATCATGTCTGCAATTCCTTGCGGGGTTCCAGGAAACTCGTCACGAAGGGGAGATTACCGTCTACATGGGCAATGCTACTAAGGTGGCATCTGTTGGGGAGACGTCTACTTATCTTTTAGTAGAAATAAAATTTGGTTTTAAGAAATTGTCTTTATGTACCCGTTTAGAAAGAATTTAATTTCAGTTTCTAAACTGTTTTTAGATGGATATTCGGTTTCTTAATGATGTAGTTATTAAAAGAAATAAAGTGATTATCTGCTCGTACATTAGTTGGCAATTTGTATACTTTAAATCCAATTTCTTCCACAAAGCAAAACATGGAAATTTATAACTCATCTTCTAATTCTAATAAGAGAAAAGAACCTTCGTAAATGAACCAAGCATATCTTTGGCATCTAAGGCTTAGACATATTAACTTAAGTAGGATTCAGAGGCTTATAGCCGATGGACTTTTGAGTTCATTTGAGTTGGAAAATTTTCCAACTTGTGAATCTTGCTTAGAAGGTAAAATGACCAAGAGGCCGTTCAAGGCCAAGGGGTATAGAGCCAAAGAAGTGTTAGAGTTGGTTCACTCTGATTTGTGTGGTCCTATGTCTGTCCAGGCAAGAGGAGGTTTTGAATATTTTGTCTCTTTCATAGACGATTATTCAAGATATGGATACATTTACCTAATGCGCCGCAAGTCCGAGTGCTTTGACAAGTTCAAAGAATACAAGGCTGATGTGGTGAAACGATTAGGTAAAAGTATCAAGACACTACGATCTGATCGTGGTGGCGAATACCTCTTAGGAGAGTTTAGGAATTACTTATCAGAGGTTGGGATTCAATCCCAATTGTCTGCACTTGGAACACCCCAACAGAATGGTGTAGCAGAACGAAGGAATAGGACTCTTATGGAAATGGTTAGATCGATGATGAGTTATTCAGAATTACCAAATTCGTTTTGGGGATATGCTCTGGAAACAGCAGTATACGTTCTGAACTTAGTACCTTCTAAATCAGTTTCTTCTACTCCCATAGAATTATGGAATGGGCGAAAACCCAGTCTAAGACATATTCGGATTTGGGGTAGTCCAAGCACATGTCTTGAAACCGAGATCTTGATAAGTTAGAATCTCGAAGTTCGTGTGTTTGTAGGATATCCCAAAGGAACGAAGGTGGTTTATTTTATAGTCCTAAAGACCGAAGGTTATTGTTAGCACCAATGCCCGCTTTTAGAAGAAAACTATATAATGGATCACAAGCCCAGTAGTAAAGTTGTTTTAGAAGAACTTAGAGAGGACATGTCTACTTGAGTACCAACAGACAAGATGAAGTACCACAAGAGACTGCAACACGTGTCACACACGATACACAACCACGATAGTGCCTCGTCGTAGTGGGAGGGTTGTGAGGCGACATGAAAGATTCATGTTTTGGGAGAGTCTTGGACTTGATCCGTAAACATTGATCCCCGGTCATATGATGAAGCACTCCAAGATATAGATGCAAGATCTTGGCAAAAGGCAATGAATTCGAAATAGAGTCCATGTACTCTAATAAGGTCCAGGAGCTTGTAGAACCACACGATGGTGTAAAAGCCGTTGGATGCAAGTGGATCTACAAAAGGAAAAGAGGGATGACGGGAAGGTTGAAACCTTCAAAGCTAGGCTTGTTGCGAAGGGTACACTCGAAAGAGGGAATCGATTATGAGGAAATCTTTTCACCGTAGCCATGCTTAAGTCTATCAGGATACTCTTATCCATTCTTTGCTCATATGGATTATGAGATTTGGCAAATGGATGTCAAGACTTTCCTTAATGGAAGTCTTGAAGAGAACATCCATATGAAGCAACCAAGGATTTATTGAAAATGGCAAAGAGCATCTAGTATGCAAGCTCAATCGGTCCATTTATGGACTGAAGCAAGCTTCAAGGTCTTGGAACATCCGGTTTAATGAAGTAATCCAGTCATATGGATTTATTCAAAGTCCGGATGAGTCTTGTGTATATAAGAAGTGTAACGGAAACGTGGTGGTATTTCTTGTACTATACGTAGATGATATTTTGTTAATTGGCAACAATGTCAAGGTATTATCAGACGTAAGGGTATGGTTGTCCAAACAATTTGATATGAAGGACTTAGGAGAATGTGCACACATTCTTGGGATCAAAGTTATAAGGGATCGCAAGAAAAGAATGTTGTGTCTATCCCAAGCTTCATATATAGATACAATCCTTGCTCGTTTTAGCATGCAAGACTCCAAGAAATGTTTCTTACCTTTTAGACATGGAGTAGCTCTATCTAAAGAGATGTCTCCAAAGACATCAAAAGAGATAGAGGACATGAAAGCAGTTCCTTATGCTTCGGCTGTAGGAAGCCTAATGTATGCAATGCTATGTACGAGACCTGATATCTGTTTTGCCGTAGGCATGGTCAGCAGATATCAGAGTAACCCTGGACAAGGACATTGGACTGCGGTAAAGTATATATTAAAGTACCTGAGAAGGACTAGGGATTATATGCTAGTTTACCAAGCAGATGATTTGCTCCATGTGGGTTACACGGATTCAGATTTTCAATCAGATAGGGACAATAGTAAGTCTACATCAGGCTATGTGTTTACTTTAGGAGGTGGAGCCATTTCATGGAGGAGTGTTAAGCAGAAATGCGTTTCGGACTCAACCATGGAAGCTGAGTATGTAGCAGCCTCTGAGGCAGCTAAAGAAGCAGTATGGCTCAGGAACTTTCTAATGGACTTAGATGTGATTCCTGGTTTGCCCAAGATCATCACAATTTATTGTGATAATAGCGGTGCAATTGCAAACTCGAAGGAACCACGAGCTCATAAGGCGAGTAAACATATAGAGCGCAAGTACCACCTGATACGAGATATCGTGAAGCGAGGAGAAGTTGTTATCGCCAAGATTGCATCAGCGGATAACCTGGCAGATCCTTTCACTAAGGCCCTTCCGGCGAAAGCTTTCGATCGGCATGTGGAGGGAATGGGAATCAGATGTATGGTAGAAGATATGGCAGCTTAGTCATTAGTATAAGTGGGAGATTGTTGGAGTGTATACTGAAAGCCTAAGCTTTGTAAACATTCATTATGAATAAAGAATCACATTTGGTCTAATTATCTACATTTGTTTGTAGTTGTTCATTTAATTTATATTGTAGATAACATAGTATGTGGTGTCACATACAGAAGATGATGTTATCAGTACCTTATAAATTATAAACAGTAGCTCACGACCAAAATGGAAAGGAACAAACCATTAGAAGGTCGTAGTGTAATTAGGTATTAGTTTATCTTGACTATATAATTACACTAGTACACTTAGAGTGTATTGAGTAGGACCATTTGAGGTCGTTCCTTTTATACTGACTTTATAAAGGAACAAAGACCTCAGTTATTATGGAAGTGTGTGCTCTTAATCTTAATATAATAACAAGCACATATGTTTGATATTTATTTCTTTAATTTATCAATGGGTGAGATTTAGTTCGATGAATCAATAAACCCGATAAATTGGGAAATGGTATCACTCATAGTGTGTGTTGTTGATTATATAAGGAAACCGTGTCCTAGTGATACTAGGTTGATAATGTCCTCAAGAGGAGCTCATAAAGATTGTCATGTTAAACCTTGCAGTGGACTTAGTCCGACATGATAATAAGGTTGAGTGGTACTACTCTTGGACTTAGATATTAATTAAATGAGTTGTCAGTAACTCACTTAATTAGTGGACATTCGATATCTTAAACACAGGGAGACTAACACACTCATAATAAGAAGGAGCCCAAAAATATAATTTGGGATTGGTGCGGTAGTTCAATGATAGTTCTCTAGTGGAATGAATTATCATTGATAAAATTAAGTTGTGTGTTCGGGGCGAACATGGGATGCTTAATTTTATCGGGAGACCAAAACCAATTCCTCCTCTCGGTCCCTATCGTAGCCTCTTATTTATAGAGTACTATACCCACATATACCCACCTTCTATACCCACCTAAAGGGGGTCGGCCAAGCTAGCTTGGGAACCAAGCTAGGGCCGGCCTAAGCTTGGGTTTAAGGTGGCCGGCCCTAGCTTGAACCCAAGCTAGTAGGGCCGGCCATAATTAATTAAAAAGAAAATTTAATTTTAATGTTTATTATTATGTGGAAGATTTAATTTAAAAGAGAATTAAAATTAAAATATCTCTCTTGTAAAAGATTTACAAAAGATTAAAGAAAGAGATTAGATCTCTTTCCTTATTTGTAGATTGGAGAGATGTTTTATTTTCTCTTTAAAATTATTCACATGTTAATAAAATTAAAATTATAGATATTTCCTTTTATTAACCATGAAGAGATTTTAAAGAGAAATTTTATTTTTTAAAATTTCCGGAAACAAATAAGGAAAGTTTTAATTGTTGATTGAAACTTGTCCAATTTGCTTCCTATTGATTTGGCCGGCCATCATTGTTTAATTGGGGAAATATTATTTTATTTTTCGCAATTAAATCATGTCAAGGAAATTAAGGAAAATTTATTGTAATTAAATTTCCTAATTTACCTAGGCCAAGGAATATAAAAGAAGGGGTGAGGGTGCCTTCACAAGACACAACATCTATTATTCCTCTCCTTTTTTTTTGTTCCTTGGTGTGGCCGGCCATCATCTCCTTCTCTTCCTCTTGTGGTGGCCGAACCTCTCCCTCTCCCTTGGAGTTCTTGTGGTGGCCGGATACTACTCGGAGAAGAAGAAGAAGAAGGAGAGAAAGCTAGCATCTCTTGGAGCTTGGTTAGTATTTTGGTTTTTCTCCTTGGTAAAGCTTTTCTTTTGTGGCCGAACCTTGCTTGGAGGATAAGAAGGTGGTTGGTGGTTTCTCATCTTGGAAGATCGTTGCCCACACAACGTCCGAGGTTAGAAGAGGAATACGGTAGAAGATCAAGAGGTTTTTTCTACAAGGTATAACTAGTAATTTCTATTTCCGCATCATGCTAGTTATTTATGGAAATAATACCAAATACAAGAGGCTTACGTTCTAGTATTTCGAATATGTTTTTTCGAAGTTGTGTTCTTTTGTTTCTTTCTTTTCTTGTGATTTGATTGTTCTCTTTGGTTAACCTAAAGTTATTTTAGGAAATTAAATATTAGCTTTCTATTAAAGGTTTTGTCTAGTCGGTGGTGGTTGCTCCCATATCCAAGAAGGTCATGTGCCTCGCCACGTCAGTACTGGGAACCTTTTATGGAAATTAATATTTAATGGAATTAATAACTTAAGGAGACTTGGGTCGAACGTGTTAAGTTCCGCAGGAGATCCAAGTCAAAACCTAAAAGAACAAATAGATTAAGTTTTGGATCAAACGTGTTAAGTTCCGCAGGCGATCCAAAATTTAATTTAAAAGAACACATGGTAGCTAGGAAAAGGTTCAGACCTTTGTACAAAATTTTTGTACAGTGGAACCTATAGGTTTTCCGAGTAGCAACCAACACCAACAACTGAGCCTCTCCAACCTCATCCCAAAGGACGGGTGTCCGACAAGGTCTACCATACAACGCCTCAAACGGTGCCATCTGGATAGCCGAATGGAAGCTGTTGTTGTAGGCAAACTCTACTAACGGCAGATGGTCCTCCCAACTGCCTCCGAAATCCATAACACATGACCTCAGCAGGTCCTCTAAAGTCTGAATGGTCCGCTTTGACTGTCCATCTGTCTGTGGATGGAAAGCTGTACTGAAACGGAGCTGTGTGCCCAAGGCCTGCTACAGACTCTGCCAGAAACGAGACGTGAACCGTGGATCTCTATCTGAAATGATACTCAATGGAACACCATGTAGTCTGATAATCTCTCGGCAATACAGATCTGCCAATCGATCCAGGGAATCAGTCCTCCGAATCGCTAAGAAGTGCGCTGATTTGGTTAATCGATCAACGATTACCCAAATCGTGTCATGGCTTCGTCATGTCCTCGACAACCCTACCACAAAGTCCATGGTAATGTGATCCCACTTCCACTCAGGAATAGGAATCCGCTGAAGTAATCCTACAGGTTTCTGGTGCTTAGCCTTCACCTGCTGACAAACAAGACATCTAGCTACGAAATCCGCGATGTCTTTCTTCATACCGTTCCACCAATAGGAACGTCTCAAGTCTCGATACATACGGGTCCCGCCTGGATGGATCGCAAATCGAGAACGATGTGCCTCCTGAAGTAGCTCCTGTAAGACCGGATGAGACTGAGGTACGCATAATCTGCCTCGGAAGTATATGATACCCTCCTCGTCTCGTGTAAACTCGGTCTGTTGCCCGGAAGCTATCTGACTGCCAATGAACTGCAAATGCTGATCACCAGCCTGAGCCTCTCGGATCCTCGTCCTGATCGACGACTGAGCAGCCATGGTAACAAGGATACCCTGCTCTGTCTGTCCCTGCTCTTCAAGGTCTAACTCGGAGAAACCCTGAATCAAATCTGCAACCACAACTCGGTGGCAAGCCAAAGTCCCTCTAGACTTCCGGCTAAGTGCATCTACAACCACATTAGCTTTTCCTGGGTGATAGTTAATGGTACTTCAAAATCCTTCAGGAACTCCATCCATCTCCTCTGTTGGAGATTAAGTTCCTTCTAAGTAAACCGATATTTGAGACTCTTATGGTCAGTGAGAATCTCAAATGTAACGTCATATAAACATTGTCGCCAAATCTTCATGGCAAAAATAATGGCGACTAGCTCCAGATCATATACAGGGTAGTTCTTCTCATGTTCCTTCAATAGACAAGAAGCATAGAAGACTACCATATTGTGCTGCATCAGAACAGCGCTCAACCCTGAATAGATGCGTCGGTGTAGAGGACATATCCATCCTCTCCAGAAGGTAACACCAAAATCGGAGCCGACACTAGTCTCCGCTTCAACTCCTAGAAGCTGGTCTTGTCAACCTTAACCCAAGTGAACTTCACGCCTTTCCAGGTCAAACGTGTCAGTGACATAGCTATCCGAGAGAAACTCTCAACGTATCTCCGGAAATATCGAGCCAAACAAAGGAAGTTGCGAGCCTCTTCTATAGACTCCGTCTACTCCCAACGGTAACAACCTCGATCTCCTGTGGAACCACGGTATACTCCTACTGATGACCGTGTGTCTCAAACATCTCACAGAAGACAACCAAAATACGCACTACTGATCTTCACATCTAGACGTTTCAGTCGAAACATCTCTAGAACTATGCAAAGATAGTGTACATGATACACCTCAGATCAGGAATAGATCACAACATCGTCAACAAGACAATGGAAACCGATCCAAACATCCTAGAGACACCCAAATCATCTAGTCCATGAAAACATCTAAGGCTCCGCAAGCCCTAATGGTAAAACCAATACACATAATGTCCGTATCACAGACATTCCCAATCCATAAGATCATCGACAATAAATCTGAAATATGATCACCAATGATATAAATCATCTAAGCATAGATCCTCCAGTGTGAGAGCAACGCTCCATCACAGAAAATACCACATATGTGGGAGCAACGCTCTACCACAAGAAATCCTCAATATGTAGGAGTAACACTCCACTACAAATAATCTATAACATGTATCGCAATAAATATAGGGGCAATGCTCCACTACAAGCAATCCGTAATATGTGGGAGCAACTCTCCACCACAAAATAATACATAAGTACCCCAAGGAACCTAACTATCCAGCTAGAGACTGTACAAGATCTCTCTACCACAAATCACTGTGGTTAGCTTAGGCTATAACAACCTAGTAAACTAATCAAATCCATCATCAACTCTATCAGCATCCTAGTGGGTCATCCACTGATAGGAAAATTAGTTGATGAGTTAATCCAACAAATGACATAATGCAGTCACTCCACATTCTGCATTCCGCATAAGTAGAATCATCATGCTGCTACCAATATATATCTGGCACACGTGCTCACACAACATATGTATAATCGACATAATCCTCCAATTAGTACACACCAAACATACACATAACATAGGTATAAATCATCGTGATATCTCCAACAATACATATCGAACTCGTGTGCAAAATCAACATAGGTAAAATCGACAATACACCTCAAACAACCTCACATGGCATATATACACCTATGCCAAGAGTATAACCATCATATACTTCCAATAAAGCATACTAAATCCAGGTGCACTCACATATCAACATAATCAAAAAGATACCTCAGATACCACACCAAACACATATGTACATATCACAACTCAGATTAAATCGACAAAATGCCTCCATCAAAACACCACCGACGTACTTATACTACATCTCGGATTTAATCAACAAGATATCTTCAATAATACCTCCAGATACATACACCCAACTACAAATCTATGATCCACAAGGAACCTTCAAACCATATCAGAACATGGATACATATACTACTTGCAAATGGACAGTCTACCACAGGACTCCTACAACCCAAAACAATCATGATACACGCAAAATCAGCATACCAGCTCAATCAAAGAGACCAACCTTATGCTACCAACACTCATGGGTTACCGGTATATCTAAACAAAATTCATGCATATGTATCAAGCATGAATACATCAATCAAAGGCAACCCAAAATAAAGCAGCCTAATCATCCAGTAACAACCCTGCTCTAGGTTCAAAGGAACTGGTATCAGACAAGAAAAATATACACATCGTGGCATAACATTGCCAGTCAATGTCATACACTACCAAAACTATATCCAATGGGAAAAATTTTATCATCATAAATCCAAATGTACTCTCCCAGTTTACACTAGTAACGATTGTATCCCATAAGTGTTAAGCAATTAGCTCTACACTTCTTGACATCAGCGGGGTCACATATCCCAATGCACTTTCTGAGTCATCCAACCGGGTATATACAGTCCATGATCAAAGTTTTCATGGAATTGGATATATCGATCCTCTATAAACTATCCAAGCCGACAATGGTATATGGCTAAATCAGTCCTTTCCACCTGATCACCAACTATAATCATCAAACCTGTGAACATCAAACATGACACTCACTATGTCACCATCAACGACAACCCAAATAATAAATAATCAAAATAGTTATCCACTAATAGATCATCAAACAACCACATAACATTTACTCTCATAAATCATTAGAAATCAACATATCATAATATCTTATCTCACAAAATATCCCTCAACCTCAAACCATTCTCAACAATGATCAAACATGGTAACCCCCAATGACCAATTTCCATCGTACCTGGTACCCTAATATCCAAAAGATATGAGTATAAAACTCATCTGGCTAAGTCCACAGGAATATATGGGTATCATCCACTATCCAGCTAACAATAGCAGAGGCTGGTATATGCCTCCATCTCCTACTAGTAGTAACAGAAATTAAAACTACCGGTGGTATGATATGAAAAATCACCAGAGACTATAATCCTTGATCTCTATTAGGGTTGACCATGATCAGTGGCTAACCCATCATATGTAATATGGCTACAACAACCAGACAGGTAATAAAGATAAAGTGCTAATATATGTCATAACTATCATAAAATAAACATCATACCTATTTGCCGTCTGGAGATGTTCCATCGCTGTCCAGTCCCCAACTTCTGACCTCAAAATTCCAAACGAGAAAATCGCCGGAAACCCATATAAATCCGAAACGGAAATCCGAAACATAACCATATCGAAAATCTGAAAATGCCCAGTTTGACTCGCAAACCTGGCTAACCAAATACCCAGAATACCAACAACAGGTATCCGATAAATCTCCAGAACACCAAAAACAGGTATCATAACCCGCTCTGATACCAAATAAATTGGTATCAGATAAATCTCGAAAATCCATAATATAAAAATCCAACAAGTATCGCCAAACTTGGCTCTGATACCATCTATAACGCCCCCACCCGGGCGGGCCCCACCCGGACCGAACCAGGAATGGCACCAGAATTACCTATCGGTTTGATGACTAGCTCCACAGACCACCGGAGGTCCTTTCAGCGTGCTTTGTCCTCACTTGCACGCACCCTGGAAAACTTCCCAGGAGGTCACCCATCCTCAGATTTCTCCAAGCCAAGCACGCTTAACTTTGGAGTTCTTAAGTTTGAGCTTCCGAAAAGGAAGGTGCACCTTGGTGATATGGATAGTACCATCTAACCTTTTAAGTCATATTTAACCAGAATATCAGAACCGGGGTATTACAATCACCCCCACTTAAAGACACAACGTCCTCGTTGTGTAACCACAAATCACACCACAAACAAATCCCAGAATCTCCCTCGCTAGGTGGTGCCCTGGGTGCTCCTACCACAAGCGCACTCACGGTCGCAAGGTCGCTCTGATACCATCTAAATTGGTATCAGATAAATCTCAAAAATCCAAAACGTATAGCAAGTATCGTAAACCTGGCTCTGATACCACTAAATTGTCACGCCCCAGAGGAGTCCCTGTCCGAGAAAATTTTGGCAGCATCTCCCCTGTACGGTGGACAATCTGAAACTTTTCTACATCTCACAAATACCTCAGCCACAGGCGGCTGGAATAATAACAGTAAATAAAAATTAATCACCACGCAGTTTATATATGTATTCAGCCTCTGGCTGTCACAACCACGCAGTTAATAAAATAAACAACATAGTAATACTCTGACTCGAAATCAACCCTACTCAACTACACTCGTAAAGCCCAAATCCGATTTTTCTTACCTCTTCTGCCGTCCAGGCAGGCATGTAGTAGAGTAAATCCAAATCATACTAAAAGTCCATCCAACGGAAAGATTCCATACGTAAGTCCAAAACAAAACTAAAACAAAGTCTGATAGCGAAAAGATAAAATGAAACAACAGCTCAAAAACCAGCAGTGGAGTAGCACTACGTGCAGTGAGGACTAGCGACTGGAACTCCCTCCTGACAGCATCAACCTGAAAATAACAACAATGGAGGCTGGGTGAGTCCAACACTCAGCAGGTACAGTTGATATGCAAAGTAAAGAAACAACACCTAGCACTAATCATGCGTACAGTCTCCTGATAAGAAAGATAAGAATGCATCTGAAATAAACAGGAGAATACTGTACTAACCAGGTCCTGAGTATAAGGTCAAACAGTCCGAGGGATAAGGAATTCCTGTATGCATGTCAAACATAGGTATCCAAACAATATGCAGCATATAAATGCAGCAAACACACACAAGCAATAAATGCATCATGCATATGATGCCAATGATGCGTCCTGGTCACCCCTGACGTCAGTCGATCATCTCATACAAAAGTGAGGCCGAGTGGGTAGGGCTGTGACAACCGTGCACTCTGTCGTCAGTGACCGAGTGGACGGGATGCTGTCGGAGTACACCTATCCTCCTACCCCAAATCATAGATGGGGGAGCGCAATGCTCTCAACTCCCGGTACTCAAAGACGGGGAGGAATCCCTGCCGGATAACACGTTGTGTCACACTACCCATGAGCGGACCAACGGTGCCTAACAGAGTCCCTGCTGCAACACACTCAGCCTAAATCGACCACTAACCCATGAGTGGTGGTGTGTGCAGATCCATGTAACTGGCGATGTGCTCAACAATAATGGAGCGGACTATCGCACAGCATGCAATCATGCAAATGGTGCATGGCACTAACCACAAGAATATCCTGACCTGATCCACATATATATAAAAATGCATCAAAGGTCAACGAATCCAAAACAATCCAAAGGTATACAGGAGGTATAAAACCTAGGTCCTGAACATGGTCAAGCATGGCATATCACTACCCCTATAAGCATGTATAAACAGGTAAAATATACCCGAGATGCAAAACCAATCAATCAATCAAGCATGTAAGATTTGGGTAGTGATTAACCGAAACAGATAAGAAACACAATTAATGCAACATGTTAATTCAATTACTAAGCATATCAAATGACATAAGTCAAAAGTACCCGCCTCCAAATCGAAATGGTCCAGTCCGACAAATCGAAATACTCGTCTCGAATCAAAGTCCTGTGTCAAACGAATAAATCTTTTTATTTAGCTACACTCCAAACGAATAGCTAAATAAAATCCTTAACAACAATTCAGAGCAAAACCCTAAATATTTCCTTCGTTCAGATTAACCCTAACGATCAAGGTGAACAACATTTAACCATGTAAATCCTAATTCACCACAAAACGTATCACAAGCCTGCAATTTACCAAATTCCAAAACTCACCCAAATCCGTATACTTTGTCGTTAATTTGTCGAGGATCCACCCGTTGCCAAAACTGTGGCTGGTACTAGATTTAACCACTGACCTATACATCAAACACCCAAAATTCATAGTCAATACATTCACCTCTGTGAATCAAACCCTAACATTAAATTCACAGTCTTTAAACCAACAACTTACCATAAACCAAAGGCTCGGTAGAACCCGAGGCAGCAACTCATGCAAGGGGTGAGGCTCGGCTATGGCAGAAGGAAAGGGTCGGCTCTGCTCGGACTGAGGGACAACAGTAACCAGGGTGCTAGGGCACCGGCGATGACTCAAGTGCCGGCTAGAGGAAGAGCGATCGCCTCTGGTGGTCCTGTGACCGGTGGTTCAGCGTTGGCGTGCAGGTCCGAAGAGGGGAAAGGGCGGCGCCAATAGATGTCGGGCGACGCTCAACGGTGTGCGAAGGAGGAGAGGCTAAGAGAAAAAGGCAGTCGGGCGGCGCCGGGTAGCTAGGGCACCGAGGGGTGCGGCTCGGGAAGAAGAAAAGGAGAAGAGAAAGTGGCCGATTGCGTCGCCGGCGACTAGGGCTTCGGCAAGGGATCGACTGCCGGCATTCGGGAAGAAGCAACCGCCAGCCGGCGGTTAGGGCACCAAAGGTGAAGGTGCGCGGCGGCGTCGGGGAGAAGAAGGAAGAAGAGGTGCGGGAACGGATCGGGTTCGGCGACAATTGCAAAGGAAATAAAGAAAAATAAAAGGAAAAAGATATATAAATATAAACTTTTCCTCGCTTAATTCGGGTAGCTTAAACAAGCTTTTCCGGGCCCAGTTTTTATCCCCGTGAACTTATCCGTACGAGCTCCGAAAAATTTCCGAAAAATATCCAAAAATTCTGAAAAATTCCCTTATTCATGTCCGCCTATTTCCGGTATTTTACATACAATTTCTCCTATCTTCACTAAGAATCGACCCTTGCTTAATTTGACAATTCTTCCATGATGAACTAAGTTCAAGAAGCAATTTACTGTATCAAAATGAGTTTTAGCTTCATCAAATCTAAATGAATTTAATGTTGACCAATTATAGGGGAAATTAATATGTAAGTCATGTGCATTTAGGCCAGAGATCATGCTATTGGTGCAATATCCCACAGGTCAAGGTTGACCTGGTTGACCAAGCCTGAGTCTTGGTTTGAGTTTCGATGTTTGACAATACAAGACTTCGATGATATGGACAAGTGCAGGTGCAGTTGTTCATTTGGGGAGATTGTTTGGTGCAATTCTCCTTTGATCAGAGTCTGATAAGGTTGGTTGAAGAAGAAGTCAAGTAGGTCAAGGTTGACCAGATACTTGACTGGGAAGTCCTAACTGGGATGTTAGGCGGAAGAAAAATCTTGGTGAGTGAAGCCAGGCAGTGAGGAAATCCTGGTGAGTGAAGCCAGGTGAAAAACCTAGTGAGTGAAGCTAGGCAGTGAGGAAATCCTAGTGAGTGAAGCTAGGTGAAAGTCCTAGTGAGTGAAGCCAGGCAGAAGGAAAATCCTGGTGAGTGAAGCCAGGTGAAAGACCTAGTGAGTGAAGCTAGGCAGTGAGGAAATCCTAGTGAGTGAAGCTAGGTGAAAGTCCTGGTGAGTGAAATCAGGCAGAGGAAAATCCTGGTGAGTGAAGCCAGGTGAAAATCCTAGTGAGTGAAGCTAGGTGAAAGACCTGGTGAGTGAATCCAGGCACGGGAGAAGTCCAGATGGATCAAGGCTGATCAGACATTTGGTGTTGGAAAGTCCAAGTAGGTCAAAGAGATTGACCGGATACTTGGCACGAGGAGAAAAGTCCAAGTAGGTCAAAGGGATTGACCGGATACTTGGCAAAAGGATAAAAGTCCAAGTGGGTCAAAGGGATTGACCAGACACTTGGTGAGGGAGTCCTAGCAAGTCAAGGGTGATCGGATGCTAGGCATGATGAACCAACAGGTCATGGATAGATCGGATGTTGGTTTGGGGGCTTGGGACTTGGTTTTGGGCAAAAATCAACCTCTGGATCGATCAGCCGATCGATTGGTTGATGCCCAATCGATCGGCCGATCGATTGGGAAGGCCCCCGCGACAAGCCTCGAGTGGGCAAGTCGCAGAGCGCACAGAACGCCTCTGGATCGATCGGTCGATCGATCTAGAGCTCCCAATCGATCAGTGGATCGATTGGGAGATAGCGATGTTGCGCGATAAGCCCTGGATCGATCAGCCGATCAATCCAGGCAATTCCTGAGAGCACAGAGGCGCTCTGGATCGATCTCCCGATCGATCCAAAGCCTCCCCGATCGATTGGGAGCAATCCAATCGATCGGGATCCAACCGTTGGCGTCGTATTTAGCTGCAGATGTTCAATTCCTTCAGCAGCGCTTCACTGATTCATCTTAGATCATCGACAGCAACTCCACAGCTCTCTCTAAGCTCTAGATCGCTAGTTCTTGAAGGTTCTTGGAGGTTCTTCTAAGTCAAGAGGCGGATCAAAAGCAAAAAGAAGAAAGCTAGGGTTAGGGTTTCTTGTATTCATTGTAAGCTTTGCTTATACTTTTGTTCCCTTTCTTACTGTATTGAGAGTCTTGTAGGGCTTCTCCGCCTTCGGTAGTTACCGAAAAGGAGTGTTTATTAGTGGAGGTGTGTGTGTGTGCGTGGATCCTTGGACTAGTCACCTCTTGTGAGGTGGATACCAAGTAAAATCCATTTGTTAGTATTGTTGTAGTTGTTTCTTGTATTTCTGTTGCACATCTTTGAAGAAACAAGCAACGCCGACAACCTAGCACGCGACAAGCAATTCACCCCCCCTCTAGCTACATTTCGGTCCCAACAAGTGGTATCAGAGAGAGGCTGCTTTTCATCGGAATCATCGCCGGAAGGGGCAAACATAACAAGAAGAGCTAGAGGGTGAAGAAGTTGGAGCAAAATTATCAAAGTCAAAGAATTTAAGAAGCT
This sequence comes from Zingiber officinale, assembly GCF_018446385.1. Lineage (NCBI taxonomy): Eukaryota > Viridiplantae > Streptophyta > Magnoliopsida > Zingiberales > Zingiberaceae > Zingiber > Zingiber officinale. The sequence continues at coordinate 104,288,758 of NC_055998.1, forward strand.
CAACTTCAAGATGCAATTCCAAGATGGACTTGGATTTGACACAAGGGTGGCTCCACCGTACACATCTACAAGTTTCGATCTTTGGAAATTAAGGATCGAAAACTTCTTAATGCTGGAGATAGAGCAATGGTTTGCTCTTATGGAAGGCTTCGAAGCTCCAACGAATTCAAAGGGCAAAGTTCTCAAGAGGAGCAAATGGAGCCCGGAGCAAGTCCAAAGGTGCGAAGCAAATGACAAGGTAACCAAATTATTGGTTAATTTATTGCCTAGCACAATTCTATGCAAAATTGGATAATATGAAGATGCCAAAGAGCTTTGGGGCAAGTTGGCGAAGCTCCATGAAATCCCCTCCACTGCACCAATCCAAGAAGAATCCAAAAAGGGTAACTCATTGGAGCAAAACCAAAAGGAAGAGGAAGAGGTCTCCGAAGTTGAGAGATGCTCAACTTCCGAAGAAGAAGAAGTCCAAGAAGTATCATCCTCAAAGGAGTACAACCAAAAGAATAAGGAAGGAGCATATTCCTTGTTTAATGTGCAAGAGGATGAAGAAGAAGAAGAAGCCTCCACCTCTAGGATTGAGGGGGAGCAAATTTCGATGACACCGGATCAAGGAGAAGAGGGAGCCTCCACATCCGAGTCAAGAGAAGAAGAGGATGAAGTAGCTTCCACCTCCACAAGTTAGCAAAATCAAATGGAGGAGTATCATCTTCGAATCAAGAGGAAGCCTCTACTCCCGAGTCAAATGAAGGAGCAAGTGGCACCCCTACACAAGAAGGTATAAATAGTTCACTTAAAAATAAAAATCATATTATATGTTTTGAGTGTAGGGAGAATGGGCACTACAAGAGCAAGTGTCCCAAATTGTCCAAGAAGAAGGGCCAAGTGGCACAAAAGGGCAAGGAGAAGCCCAAGGAGACCATCCCTAATACAAAGAAGAGCAAGGAGCACATTGTGTGCTTCTCTTGCAATCAAAAGGGGCATTATCGAAGTCAATACCCTAAGGGGAAAAAGGCGGTCAAGGCTCAAGGAGGAAGCTCAATTCAAGGGGGAGCCTCCAAGGTAAAAAGAAAGGTAACTTTTATTGAGTCTACCCTTCTAAATTATGGTAAAAAGCATGATAGTTCTAATTTATATCATTTCAATGCTATTTAGGAGACATGATAAAGTTAAAGAAAATCATGTAGCTTTTCATGCTAAATCCTCTCAACCCAGGTTTAAAAGGGTAGATAGGAATTTAGGCAAGAACCCTAAGGATTCTAGGTTTTTTGCTTAAGAAAAAGGAAAATCAAGATGTTAGTGAAAAATCTAGGGTTGAGGAATTATGGAAGGAAAATCAAGTCTTGAGGTCAAGACTTGATAAATTAGAGAAGACCTTTAGAAAAATCACAAATGGAACACAAGGGTCTAAGGGTAAAACCCTAGGTTTAGGACAACAAAAGTCATCCAATGACCATAAAGGTTTGGGATACAAACCTAAGGCTAAGAAGGATGAAATTTCTTACCATAGGGTTCCATATAGTTATGGAACCAACCCTAGGTCTAAGGGTCAAGTCAAAAGTACAAGGGAAGTTATCCCTAGGAGTATTTTTGCAACTAAAGTGACTAAGACTTCTAAGAAGTCTAACAAAGTCACTAAAAAGGTCACAAGGGAAGAAATCCCTAGGATTGACCTAGAAAATGTGGTCAAGGCTTCTAAGAAGCCAAACAAGGTCACTAGGAAGGTATCTAGGGAAGTTATCCCTAGTGAATACCTAAAGTATCCAAGGAGCGCCAATAGGTTTTGGGTTCCTAGGAGCATTTTCTCTATCCCATAGATGGGTTAGAGAGTGTCAACTCTAAGAAAAAGGGTAGTTAACCCAACTTTGAAGAAATTGACACTCAAGGAGCATTTTCAAGGTCATTATTAACCTTTGAAAATGAAATAGATTTATGATTTACTCCTTGAAAGAGTAAAATGTGCCAAATTTGAGAAGTATTGATTTTATCTTAAAATGGCACATATTGGGAAAACATAAGGAAATACCAAGTTGAGATTTTGGTACTTTCTTAGTGTTACTCTTGTGGAAGAATGAAATATGCCAACATTTGAGGAATAAGCTTAATTTCAATTGGCATATGTTAATCAAGAGAACTAGAAATGCCAATTTAGGGTTTGGCATTTTCTTGGAGCGTTTAGAGGGCAATCTAGGTTTAATTTTTAACTTAGCTAAGGGTTAAGGATACTTAGATAGGTAATCTAGGTATTCTATTCATGCTAATTTACCATGCTTTGTTTGCCCATTACATGCCATGGCATCATGATTATTTTTGCATTCATACCTTATGTTGAAAAACACAAAAATACCATGTCATGACATACATACATCATGTAGTTATAGAAAATTTTCTTTTGAAAATTATTTCTTTTTGATGTATGCCATAACATATCATGCATGATTTTATTTCCTTAAAATTAAGGATAAATGATATTTATCAACAAGTATCAACAAGCGACATCTTAGGTGGATGTTCAATATCCACAAAATGCCTAGATAGATATGCATGATCCCTAGACTAGGGCAAAATCAAATTTTACATCTCACAAAGACCCATAAGGTGACTTGTATTTGTTTTAGTGCACATTAGATACAAGTGAGATGTTAGGATGATGAACAAAACTCAACATGCTGATTTAGTGCATTTCCTTGAGTTTTAAGTTCATCAAAACACATAGTTATGTGTTTTCCCTGTTAGGATGTATACTAAAAGCCTAGCTTTTGGTATAAACATTTATCTAGAAATAAGAATCACATTTGTCAAATGTCTACATTTATGATAAATGTAATTGTTCAATTAATTTATATTGTAGATAACATGGTGTGTGGTGTCACACACAGAAGATCATGTTATCGGTTCCTTATAAATTATAAATAGTAGCTCACGACCAAGATGGAAAGGAACAAACCATTGGAAGGTCGTAGTGTAATTAAGTATTAGTTTATCTTAACTATATAATTACACTAGTACACTTAGAGTGTATTGAGTAGGACCATTTGAGGTTGTTTCTTTTATACTGACTTTATAAAGGAACAAAGACCTCAGCTATTATGGAAGTGTGTGCTCTTAATCCTAATATAATAACAAGCACATATATTTGATATTTATTTCTTTAATTTATCAATGGGTGAGATTTAGTTTGATAAATCAATAAGCCCGATAAGTTGGGAAATGATATCACTTATAGTGTGTGTTGTTGATTATAGAAGGAAACTGTGTCCTAGTGATCTAGGTTGAGAATGTCCCCAAGAGGAGCTCATAAGGATTGTCATGTTAAACCCTACAGGTGGACTTAGTCCGACATGACGATGAAATTGAGTGGTACTACTCTTGGAGCTAGATATTAATTAAGTGAGTTGTCAGTAACTTACTTAATTAGTGGACATTCGACATCTTAAACACAGGGAGACTAACACACTCATAATAAGAAGGAGCCCAAAATGTAATTTGGGATTGGTGCGGTAGTTCAATAATAGTTCTCTAGTGGAATGAATTATTATTGATAAAATTAAGTTGTGTGTTCGGGGCGAACATGGGATGCTTAATTTTATCGGGAGACCAAAACCAATTCCTCCTCTCGGTCCCTATCGTAGCCTCTTAATTATAGAGTACTATACCCACCTATACCCACCTTCTTACCCATCCCATAGGGGCCGGCCAAGCTAGCTTGGAGACCAAGCTAGGGCTGGCCAAAGTTTGGTTCATGGGTGCTTCAAGGTGGCCGACCCTAGCTTGGGTTCAAGCTTGGTGTGGCCGGCCCAAATTTAAATAAAAGGATTTTTATTTTTTAAAAATTTTCTTATGTGGATAACATGATTTAAAAGAGAGTTTAAAAATTTAAATCTTTCCTTTTATAAGATTCTACAAAAGATTAAGAGAAGAGCTAAATCTCTTTCCTTATTTGTAGATTAAAAGGTTGATTTTAATTTTGGTAAAAACTTTCCTATTAATCATGTTTATTATTTAAAAGAAAGTTTAAAAATTAAAATATTCTCTTTTATTAGTTTCTACAAAAGATTAAGAAAAGATTTAATATCTTTCCTTATTTGTAGATTAAAAGAGATTTTAATTTTTAGAGATAACTTTCTTTTTATCCACATGTTAAAAGAAAGTTTTTAATTTATAAAATTTCCTTTTTATTAACCAATCATGAAGAGAAAAATTATTGGAGAAATTTTTTATAAATTTCCGGAAGCAAATAAGGAAGTTTTAATTTGTGTTTAAAATTTTATTTGCTTGGAAATTTTATGGTGTGGCCGGCCATTGTAAATTGAAAAGAAAAATTATTTTTAATTAAATAAATTTTCCTTTTCAATGGCAAAAGAATTAAGGAAGTTTTTATTAAATTTTCCTTATTTGCCAAGACCAAGGATTATAAAAGAGGGGGTAGAGAAGGTTTCATGGTGAACAACTCTATTCTATTTTCTCCCTCTTTTTCTTCCTTGGTGTGCCCGGCCATCCTCTCCTCCTCTCTTCTCTTTGATGGCCGAACCTTATCCTTCTTATGGAGATTCATATGGTGGTCGGATCAAGTTTAGAGAAGAAGAAGAAGAAGGAGAGAAAGAAAGTTTTGTTTCTAGCATCCCTTGGAGCATGGTGGTGGTGGCCGAACCTCTTCATCCTAGGAGAAGTTTTGATGACCGAAACTTGTAAGGAAGAAGAAGGTGCTTGGTGGTTCTCATCTCGGAAGATCGTTGCCCACACAACGTCCGAGGTTAGAAGAGGAATACGGTAGAAGATCAAGAGGTCTTTCTAAAAGGTATAACTAGTATTTTTCCTTTCCGCATCATACTAGTTATTTTTGGAAATAATACCAAATACAAGAGGCATGTGATTCTAGTATTTCGAATTTGTTTTCGATGTTGTGTTCTTTTGTTTTTTTTTTCTTTTCCTTGTGATTTGATTGTTCTTTTCAGTTGACCTAAAGTTATTTAAGGAAATTAAATATTAACTTTCCTTAAAAGGCTTTGTCTAGTCGGTGGTGGTTGTTCCCATATCCAAGAAGGCCATGTGTCTCGCCACGTCAGTACTGGAAGCCAATTTTGGAAATTAATATTTAATGAAATTAATAACCTAGGTGATTTGGATCGAACGTGTTAAGTTCCGCAGGAGATCCGAGTCTAAACTTAAAAGAACAAATAGATTAAACTTTGGATCAAACGTGTTAAGTTCCGCAGGCGATCCAAGTTTAATTTAAAAGAACACATGGTAGCTAGGAAAAGGTTCAGACCTTTGTACAAAATTTTTGTACAGTGGAACCATTAGGTTTTCTGAGTAGCAACCAACATTCCCATCATTGGGAAAGCTAATGTACAAGTGATGTGCATTAAGCCCAAGGAACATGGTGGGATATTGGTTTTGAAAATCATTTTAAAATGCTTTTGGAAAACCTTGGTGAAAGCTATCTTTTGATAGTAATCACTATTGAATAGTTAAACACAAACTTGAAGAAAACACTAAAGCTTTTGCAAGTTTTTAAGTTTGTATCAATCTTTGAAAATATGATGTATTTTCATAGAAACCTATTTTTCCATGATAAAGTATACCCTAAATAATGTTTACACAAATTTTCACGATTTTTAGAATTTTGTAGATTTTTCTAGGGGTTTCTGAAATTCACTGAAAGTGAATTTCAGAACTATCAGGCCTTCAATCGATCACCCGATCGATTGAAGGGTCTCAATTGATCGGGCGATCGATTGAGGGCAGGTTTCTCGCAAATAGAAGTCTTCTGGATCGATCCACCGATCGATCCAGCCCTTCTGAATAGATCAGTGGATCGATTCAAGCTGGTTTAATCGATTGGAACCCAACTCCAATCGATCGAAGATGCTGATTTTGGCTGGGAAAGCTTATTTTCAGCATTTTGAACCTATTTTAGTCTAGGTAACCATTCCAAACCCCTTAAAATATATTTGTATACATAAAAAGGGTGTTTTCATGTTGAAAACAAGGATGGATTGGTTAAGGGAGACTAAGTAGAAGTTTATGTTGAGGTTGATTCAAATTTTGAACTTTTGAACCTCAAAACTTCTAAATTTGGGTTTCCTAAAGGTTTAGGGATTCCAAGTCATTGTTGGTGCGATGACAGAAGGTATGACCATGTCTTTAGGGGGGGGTACTCTTTAAGGACATGAAAACTATTTTTCATGAACCTTGGAAGGTGGTTAACCTTTCTTTTAAGAACATGCTCAAGGTTGAGCGTTTGAACTTTAATGGGGAGTGGATATCCTCATTGTTCAAGTGGTTCAAGTTGGTATATGCTCATGGATGAGCATTCGATACAAATGAAGGGTATGAGACCTTCATTTGGGTTATTGGACCTTGTTAATGCTCAAGGGCGAGCATTGATGATAATGAAGGGTATGAGATCTTTATTATCGTGTTGATCGCAACGAGTGAAGTTGTGAACAATGATGAGCAACTCTTCAGGGGGAGAGTCTCAAAGGGGAGAGTTTTCAACAAGTGAGTTTGTTGATGTGTGCCAATAGGGGGAGAATGTAGGATTTAAGTTAGACCTTCATTATCTAAGAGGGAGTCTGCCTTCTTAGAGGGAGAATGTAGGCCTTCATTACCTAATGGCATGAAGGAAGTTGAGGCTATGAGAATTAGCCTAACTTAAATGAGATATTGTCAAACATCAAAAAGGGAGAGATTGTTGGTGCAATATCCCACAGGTCAAGCTTGACCTGGTTGACCAAGCATGAGTCTTGGTTTGAGTTTCGATGTTTGACAATACAAGACTTCGATGATATGGACAAGTGTAGGTGCAGTTGTTCATTTGGGAAGATTGTTTGGTGCAATTCCCCTATGATCAGGGTTTGATCAGGTTGGTTGAAGAAGAAGTCAAGTAGGTCAAGGTTGACCAGATACTTGACTGGGAAGTCCTAACTGGGATGTTAGGCGGAAGGAACATCCTGGTGAGTGAAGCCAGGCAGTGAGGAAATTCTGGTGAGTGAAGCCAGGTGAAAGACCTAGTGAGTGAAGCTAGGCAGTGAGGAAATCCTAGTGAGTGAAGCTAGGTGAAAGTCCTGGTGACTGAAGCCAGGCAGAAGGAAAATCCTGGTGAGTGAAGCCAGGTGAAAGACCTAGTGAGTGAAGCTAGGCAGTGAGGAAATCCTAGTGAGTGAAGCTAGGTGAAAGTCCTGGTAAGTGAAGCCAGGCAGAGGAAAATCCTGGTGAGTGAAGCCAAGTGAAAATCCTAGTGAGTGAAGGTAGGTGAAAGACCTGTTGAGTGAAGCCAGGCACGGGAGAAGTCTAGATGGATCAAGGCTGATCAGACATCTGGTGTTGGAAAGTCTAAGTAGGTCAAAGGGATTGACCGGATACTTGGCACGAGGAGAAAAGTCCAAGTAGGTCAAAGGGATTGATCGGATACTTGGCAGAAGGAGAAAAGTCCAAGTGGGTCAAAGGGATTGACCAAACACTTGGTGAGGGAGTCCTAGCAGGTCAAGGGTGACCGGATGCTAGGCATGATGAACCAACAGGTCATGGATAGATGGGATGTTGGTTTGGGGGCTTGGGACTTGGTTTTGGGCAAAAACCAACCTCTGGATTGATCAACCAATCGATTGGTTGATGCCCAATCGATCGACAGATCGATTGGGAAGGTCCCCGCGACAAGCCTCGAGTGGGCAAGTCGCAGAGTGCACAGAACACCTCTGGATCGATCGACCCGCCTCTGGATCGATCGGCCGATCGATCCAGAGCTCCCAATCGATCAGTGGATCGATTGGGAGATAGCGATGTTGTGCGATAAGTCCTGGATCGATCAGCCGATCGATCCAGGCAATTCCTGAGAGCACAGAGGCGCTCTGGATCGATCGCCCGATCGATCCAAAGCCTCCCCGATCGATTGGGAGCAATCCAATCGATCGGGATCCGACCGTTGGCGTCGTATTTAGCTGCAGGCGTTCGATTCCTTCATCAGCGCTTCACCGATTCATCGCAGATCCTCGACAGCAACTCCACAGCTCTCTCTAAGCTCCAGATCACCAGTTCTTGAAGGTTTTTGGAGGTTCTTCCAAGTCAAGAGGTGGATCAAAAGCAAGAAGAAGAAAGCTAGGGTTAGGGTTTCTTGTATTCATTGTAAGCTTTACTAATACTTTTGTTCCCTTTCCTTTCTTTCTGTATTTAGAGTCTTGTAGGGCTTCTCCGCCTTCGGTAGTTACCGAAAAGGAGTGTTTATTAGTGGAGGTGTGTGTGTGTGCGTGGATCCTTGGACTAGTCACCTCTTGTGAGGTGGATACCAAGTAAAATCCATTTGTTAGCGTTGTTGTAGTTGTTTCTTGTATTTTCGCTGCATATTTTTGAAGAAACAAGCAACGTCGACCACCTAGCACGTGACGAGCTATTCACCTCCCCCCCCCTCTAGCTACATTTCGGTCCCAACACATGCTAGAAATTGTATTTAAAAATTATTTTAAAAACTCTTGGTGGAGTGTATTTGTTGATAGAAAAATCATTGATTAGTTTGATACAAAATTAGAGAGAAACATTAAAATTTATAATGGTTGCTAACATTGTATCACTCTTTGAAAATAAGATGTATTTTTATTAAAAACTTTTTTTCTTTGATAGTATTTGACATAAGTAATATCTATATGAAATTTTGTGATTTTTTAAAAAATGTAGAATTCCTTATGCATTTCTGAAATTGGTCTCAAATTGAGTTACGATTTTTTAGACAATCAATCAACTGATGTAGAGTATCAATCGACTTATTTCTGTGTTTTTCATTAAAATGGATTTGTTTAACTCATTTAAGCTCACTTCTAGGTAATTTAACTATCCTTGACCTCTAATATGCTTGGATAAGTATGTAAAGGTGATTTTCTTGAGGAAAATGAGAAAGAGAAGTTAAAAAAAAGAGACAAAATGAAATTAAGAGGGAGATTTAGATTTAAGATTGAATATTTAACTTCATAACTAAGGTTTCAGATTTTTTTTAAAGGTTTAGGAACTCTAAATCATTGTTGTTACAATGATTGAACTTGGAACATGCTTTGAGAGGGAGGTCCTTCTTAAAGACATGATTTCGATATGAAAGGAGAAGAATGCAGGATTTTGAGGATTGATGAATGAATGATGTATGCTCAAGGTTGAATATTGAAGATGATGGAAGGTAGGGAACCTCCATTGTAGTGTTGTAAGTTAGGAATGGAAGAAGATAATGAATTTTCGAAAGTGGTTTTTGATGTATGCCAAAAAGAGAGAATGAAGGGATCAAGTTAAAAAATATTCATTCATGCCTTAGCATGAGAAATAAGATGTTGGGCTAATGAGTTAGCCTAACTTAAACATATTATCAAATATCAAAAGGGAAAAGATTATTGGTGTAATCAACCCCTTAGTTATGGTTGACCAAGTTGATCGAGCTTGAGTTGATTCGAGTTGGGGTTTTGATGTTTGATCAATATATTATTTAGTCAAGTGAGACGTCAAGTAAGTCAAGGTTGACTAGATACTTGGTAGTCGATCAATATGTTAAGTTAGTTGTGCACAAAGTCAAGTATGTCAAGGTTGACCAAATATTTGATAAGATATGAAGTCCAAGTGGGTCATGGTCAAGTGGACACTTAGCGGTCAGAAGTCTGACATGGAGTTGACACGAGATGAAAGCCTAAGTGAGTCATGGTTGACCGAACAAGAATTGCCCTTTGTAACAATGAAGACAAGTAAGCCCATCAATCCACATAGTTGTCCATGTACCAATAGAAGATTCGATAGCTACCACAACCCCTGCTTCTTTTGGTGGAACTTCAGGTTGAGGAGTTACTTAGAATGTTACCAAGATATTAGTATCTTTGACTTTGTAGTCCAAAGTATAATAAGCAATTTGTAATCATTAACACCAACTTTAAATAAAACACTTGCTTTAGTCTAACAGGTAGTTAGAAAGAGGAAAGTTAAACACTTGCTTTAGTCCAACAAGTAGTTGGAAAGAGAAAAATTCAAGTGGGTCATGGTTGACCGGACTCTTGGCCATTAGAAGTCCAACAGATAATTGGCAAGAGAAAAATCCAAGTGAGTCACGGTTGATTGGGCATTTGGTAGTCAGAAGTCCAACAAGGTGTTTGCATAAGGTGTGATCCTGTCCGAAAGCTAAATCAACGGACGCTGAGCACGTGGTGCTCTCCAAGCTGCTGACGTAGATCTCCGGTTGATCGCAAGGTGCTCTGGCGAACCTAAAAAGAAATTGGGTCGGGAAGGGGTTCCCGGCGACGATCCTCCGACGCTCAAGTTAGGCAGGCGAAAAGCAAGAAGGTGGCATTCAAGATCAGAGATTTTTTATACCTCCGGTGAAGTCTAAGGGCTCTTATATAGAGCTATGGGAGCTTAGTGCACACAAACTGAGGTGTACACGTGTCCTATACCATGCCGCAGCATGGGCTTGTCAGAAGAGCATGTTTGACGCCATACTGCTACAGTCTGAGCGTCTCCGTGATGGGACAGCAGAACCCTTTGTCGTATGATACTGAGTATGGCCTGGTCCTCAAACATGCCTGTTGTCAGCAACAGGGGTTACTAAGATGACGTACCCGCTGTCCCATACTTTTTGCCTTCCGCTTCCCGGATCGGCCATCAAACCGCTCAGCCAGGCCATTCGCCTTTGGTCTGGCGTCAGTGGTCGTCCGTCCGGGATGATTCAGAGTCGTCGCCCGCTCGACTCTCATAGCCTGACACCCTGGCCGAGCGGGCAACCGCTCGGCCTTTACTCTTGATTTGCAATGCGGCCGAGTGGACTACCCGCTCGGCCATATGATCTTTTTCCCTTCATTGGAAATTTGGGCTCGCGGCCAGATGGTTGTTCTATCGGATGAAGGTCATTGCCTAGTGCTCGGCCTGTCCCGCTCGCTCATCGAGCCCATGGGGTTGACCTCCCTTTGACTATTGACCTCGACGTGTCGTTGACCTTGTCCTCATGAGGGCCCCCCGGCCTTATCACCGGATCACTTGCCTCCCCTTTAAGTCCAGTCGAAAGAGGCGTCAAAGTCCGACTGACTGGACTGACGGTCTGACTGAGTGACGTCCACTATGCTGGGCCCGGGAAGGTTCATCCGCTCGGCTTACCTTCTTCTTAATGCCCGTTCGGCGCTATCATGCTGACGCCTTCAGTATCCCCTCGAAATTCATGTCGAATCTTCTTCATTAACGCCAAGCACGCGCGCTGCGCGCGGTAAGGGGCGTTCATTAAATGCGCCCTATGTCCTGCTGACACGTGGCGCTCCCGCTGTTGTCAGCGTACGGTGATGGCGTTACCTCCGATGGGACAGCCGCCGTTTGAAATGAACGGACCGATGACAGCTTCATTTTTTGCGACCTGGATCTGATGGCTGAGGTCATTCGGGGCCAACACTATAAAGCTTTCAATCCCTTCTCTCCGCCGCATTTCTGCTCCCTAGTGCTCCGAGGCCTTGCTGCTCTTTCTGCTCCGGTAACTTCATCTTTCGGCTCTCCAGCGACTTCACAGCCTCTTTCTTCGATCATCCTCTTGCTCGTAAGCCTCCGTCACCCTTCATTCCGTCGTTCCTTTGCACCTCTTATTAGCTGTCCTTTCTTTCTTGTCGTCATCTTTCCTCGCTTGCTCTATTGTTTCCTTTCCGCCTTGCATTTCTCCCTTACCTTCGACCATGGCTAGCACTTCTCAGCTGACCGCCGACACTCCTGGTCTTTGGTACACGGCCATGGAGAGTCGGTTTGACGAGGAGGACGCCCTGCGTTTCGCTCGAACATATGAACTCCCGGCTGACCACAATATAGTATTAGCCACCCCCACCGACCAGCCTCATGTCCCGCCGCCCGGCACTGTTCTCTTTTTCTGAGATCAATTTTTGGCCGGGCTGCGATTTCCTCTGCACCGGTTCATCCTACAAGTATGCAACTATTTTCGTATCCCGCTCGGCCAACTAGTTCCGAACTCCATTAGGCTGCTGAGCGGGGTGATAATTCTTTTTAAACTGAATGGCATCCCACTGGACCCCAAAGTTTTTCACTACTTCTACTATCCGAAACAATCCGAGTGGGACACTTTCATTTTACAATCTAGGATAGGATTTGTTCTTTTCGATAATATGTCGAGCTCCAACAAGCACTGGAAAGAACATTTCTTCTACTTGCGTTTTCCCGAGCTGCCGACTTTCCGAACCAAATGGCAGATGGCGGTGCCGACCCAACCGGAGCTCGGCAAGTTTAAGAGCGATCCAGCCTATCTTCATGCAGCCAACCGGCTGGTCGGCTAGCGATACAACATCGATAAGCTGCTCCTTCCCGGAGTGTTGTATATATTTGGCTTGTCCCCTGTCCAAGCCGAACTGCCCTGCAACATGAGTAAGCATTCTTCTCGCCCTTTTTCCTTTGTTCTAACTGATTTATTCTTTGTTTCTGCAGCTGAAATCATGTGGCGTGCCAAGGCTACCGAGCGGCTTAAGTTGAGAGCTGCTGAGATTGAGGCGGCGAAGAATAAGGAGGTCGCCAAACAGGGGTTGGTCCTGGCTGGCTCGGCAGCTGGAGGGGGTGAGGGGACTCAGATTGTCCCTGAAGCCCTAACCGCTTCTATCTCTCTAGACGAGGCTGGGGGCGATATCGCGTCCTCTGCTCAAGCCGGGGTAGAGGGCCGCTCGGCGGATGAGGCTCCTCTAGCGACTCGGAAACGCAGACGGCAAGAGCCAGTCTCTCAGCCAACCCCATCCGATGAGCAGCGTTCCGAGCGGGGTGATGATGCTCCCATTATCTCTGGGGCGGTTTCCACCGAGAGCACCCCCACGTCGCTCGGCTCTCCCCGGGCTGCCTCTGAGGTGCCGCCTACCAGTCCTCCTCGGACCCTACGTCGCCTTAGACGATTAGGCGACCGTCCTTCCACAACTGACGAGTCGTCTGGCAAAGCAGCTGCGCCTCAAGATGATCCAAGCGGGCCGCGGGTGATAAAAACTGTTCTGCGATTTCCGTTGGAGGAATACTTATTGGCTGCTGATCAGCCAATGGTTCCCGAACAACAAATCACTCTCACAGGTCCCCTTGCAAAAGCCTGGGAGGACGCTCGGCTCCGCATCGCGCTTATGACCCCCAGCCAACTAGGCGACAGCAATTTGCAGCAGGCGACTGAGGTATATCCTTTATCTTGTTGGTTTGGTTAATTTGGTTTAGCTTTTAACTTGATTACATCCGTTCACAGAACTGGGTGGAGCAGATCGCCATCAGCAACCACCTGGCCGAGCTGGAGGACGAGCTGAAAAAGCTCAAAACCTCGGGGGAAAGCAGACAATCCACGGCTGCTTTGGAGAAAGCCAAGAAGCTCTTGGAAGCCGAACGGAATAGATCTTTTGACTTGGCGAGTGAAGTGGCTCGGCTCGAGGCTCTGGTCAAGCAGCGCGATAAGGAAATAAAGCTCGCGACCACCTGGAAGCTCAAGGCCATCGATGATATGGACTTGATGAAGGTGGAAAACCGGGGGCTGGAACAACGCTAAAGGACTTGGACGCCCTACCGACCACTGAACGGGAGAGCCACTCTTTTTAATTTCGATGAATGAGGAGTATTTGAACCGCTTTTTGTATGCCCACTGTTCGGGGCGAACATTCTTGTGATTACTACTTTTGTCTGGCCGCCGTTCGGCGTAAATGAACTATGTTTTTGCTTGTTATTTGCTTGCTAGACCAATATTCATCCTTAGCCTTTGTTTCGATTATAATAATTTTTTCACTCTCAAGTATTCTTTATAAGGGAGCCGCTCGGCCGTACGATGGCCTTATTCTTGATAGTAGGACCGGTTATGGGTCGGCGCTTACAACCGGGTCGTAGCATGCGAACCGCTATCCGTCCGGAGGGTTTATAAACGGTGATTCATCGCTCGATTTTTAACGTCGGAGCTCGACGGTCTTCCGCTCGGATGATTTATAGACGCTGGCTCGTCTCTCAATTTTTAACGTCGGAGCTCGACGGTCTTCCGCTCGGATGATTTATAGACGTCGGCTCGTCTCTCGATTTTTAACGTCGGAGCTCGACGGTCTTCCGCTCGATGATTTATAGAAGCCGGCTCGTCTCTCGATTTTTAACGTCGGAGCTCGATGGTCTTCCGCTTGGATGATTTATAGACGTCGACTCGTCTCTCGATTTTTAACGTCGGAGCTCGACGGTCTTCCGCTCGGATGATTTATAGACGCTAGCTCGTCTCTCGATTTTTAACGTCGGAGCTCGACGGTCTTCCGCTCGGATGATTTATAGACGCTGGCTCGTCTCTCGATTTTTAACGTCGGAGCTCGACGGTCTTCCGCTCGGATGATTTATAGACGCCGGCTCGTCTCTCGATTTTTAACGTTGGAGCTCGACGGTCTTCCGCTCGGATGATTTATAGACGCCAGATCGTCTCTCGATTTTTAACGTCGGAGCTCGACGATCTTCCGCTCGGATGATTTATACATGTCGGCTCGTCTCTCGATTTTTAACGTCGGAGCTCGACGGCCTTCCGCTCGGATGATTTATAGACGCCGGCTCGTCTTTCGATTTTTAACGTCGGAGCTCGACGACCTTTAAGGCTAATTTTAACACTGTCGTTCGGCGAAGCTATTTGCCATCCTTTTATCATTTCTGCTTCCTGCGTTACAAGGACATAGGTGACCAAAACATATATAAAATTACATCAGCGCACCTCTCACCCAGCTCGGTACGGCTGGAGATGATTCGCGCTCCAGGGGTCGATCTAGCCGTCGTCCGTCTTCATCTTCCAAATAATAAGCACCCGAGCGGAGCTTTTCGATGACTTTGAAGGGGCCCGCCCAAGGAGCCTCCAGTTTGCCGACATCGCCGACCGACTTTACTTTTTTCCAGACGAGGTCGCCGACTTGGAACGCTCTAGGGATCACGCGCCAGTTATAGTTCTGCTTCATTCTTTGCCGGTACGCCATCAGCCGGACGGACGCCTTGGCTCGCTCCTCGTCGACCAAATCCAGCTCCATGTTCCTCCGCTCGGCGTTGCCATCATCATAGTTCTGGATCCGAACGGACTCGACGCCTACTTCGACAGGAATAAATGCTTCACCGCCGTACACCAGATGGAAAGGTGTGACGTCCGTTCCTTCCTTTGGGGTCGTGCGAATGGCCCATAAGACGCCAGACACTTCATCCACCCAACTTCCTCCCAAATGGTCGAGCCGAGCGCGCAGAATGCGAAGAATTTCCCGGTTGGCTACTTCGGCTTGACCATTGCTTTGGGGATATGCCACAGACGTGAAGTGTTGCTCGATGTCGTAGCTTCTGCACCAATCTTCGAGCAACTTTCCCGTGAACTGCCGCCCATTATCGGAAACAAGTCGACGAGGGATGCCGAACCGGCAGATGATATGTTGCCAGATAAACTTCTTGACCATCTGCTCGGTGATCTTGGCTAGCGGCTCAGCCTCCACCCACTTGGAAAAATAATCGACCGCCACTAGTAGAAATTTCCGCTGCCCGGTCGCCATAAGAAACGGACCCACAATATCCATTCCCCATTGGTCGAACGGACAGGACACAGTAGCTGCTTTCATTTCCTCCGCCGGTCGGTGTGAGAAGTTATGATACTTTTGGCAAGAAAGGCACGTCGACACGGTCCGAGCAGCGTTTGCTTGTAGGGTTGGCCAGAAGTATCCGGCCAACAGAATCTTTTTAGCCAGTGATCGTCCGCCCGGATGCCCTCTGCATGATCCTTGATGCACTTCTTGGAGGATGTACGCTGCATCTTCCGAGCTCACACATTTCAAAAGCGGGCGAGAGAAAGTCTTCTTGTATAGTTGGTCTCCAATGAGTGTGAACCGACCGGCTCTCCTCCTCAACAGCTGGGCTTCATCCCGATCGGATGGCGTAGCCCCCGAGCGGAGATATTCCGTGATGGGTGTCCTCCAATCGCTCGGAAACGTGAGGCCCTCCATCCGGTCGACGTGTGCCACTAAAGATACTTGTTCAATTGGCCTCTGGATGACGACCGGGGATATTGAACTTGCGAGTTTAGCTAGCTCATCTGCAGCCTGGTTCTCCGCTCGGGGTATCTTCTAGATAATAACCTCTTTAAAGTTGGCCTTGAGCTTTTTAAAGGCTTCGGCGTAAAGTTTAAGCCGAGCGTTGTTAATCGCAAAAGTACCAGAGAGCTGCTGAGCGGCCAACTGAGAATCTGAATGTAGCATCACCCGTCCGGCCCCCACGTGCCGGGCGGCCTGTAAGCCGACTATGAGGGCTTCATACTCTGCTTCGTTGTTTGTGGCTCTGTAATCCAGCCGGATGGATAGATGCATATTTTCTTCTTGGGGAGAGAACAATAATACACCAATCCCGCTCCCGAGCCGAGTGGACGATCCGTCCACAAATATTTTCCACATAGCTTCGGGCTCTGGCCTTTGCACTTCGGTGATAAAATCAGCCAAGGCCTGCGCCTTTATCGCCGAGCGGGGTTGATACTGAATATCGAATTCGCTCAACTCTGTGGTCTATTTGATGAGCCGTCCGGACGCTTCTGGATTCAACAGCACTCTTCCCAAAGTGCTATTCGTCCGGACGATGATGGTATGCACCAAAAAATAGGGCCGAAGTCTCCGAGCGGTGAGGACCAAAGCGAAAGCCAGTTTCTTGAGCCCAGTGTAGCGAGATTCAGCATCTTTTAAAATATAGCTCAAAAAATATACAGGTTCTTCTCCGCTCACCCTTACTAGTGCCGAGCCGACTGCTTGCTCAGTTGAAGATAAATAGATACAAAGTGGCTCACCCACAGTCGGCTTGGCTAGCACAGGTAGAGAGTTCAAGTACGTCTTCAGATCTTTGAACGCCCGATCGCATTCTTCTTCCCAGTGAAACTTAGTGGCTTTGCGCAAGATTTTGAAAAAAGGTAGGCTCCGGTCGGCAGTCTTGGAGATGAATCTGGGCAAAGCAGTTATCCGACCGGTCAAGCGCTGAACTTCTCTCAGGTTTCTTGGCGGCGGCATATCTTGTAATGCTTTCACCTTGTTGGGATTTGCCTCGATGCCCCGCTCAGTCACTATGTATCCCAAGAAACGCCCGTCTTTTGCTCCGAACAGGCACTTTTGAGGGTTCAGCTTAACTCCATATTTCCGTAGCGTTCGGAAAGTCTCTTCCATGTCTTCAAAGAGATCGGCCGCTCGGACGGACTTGATGAGAATGTCGTCCACGTATACTTCCAGATTTCGCCTGATCTGCTCTTTGAACACTTTGTTCATCAAGCGCTGATAAGTGGCTCCTGCGTTCTTCAATCCGAATGGCATCACATTATAGCAATAGGTACCATTGGCTATAACGAAGCTAACTTTTTCTTGATCTTCTCGGGCGAGCGGCACTTGATGGTAGCCTTGATATGCGTCGAGCATGCATATCAACTCACAGCCGACCGTGGAGTCCACCAATTGATCGATCCGGGGCAAAGGATAAAAATCTTTTGGGCACGCTTTGTTAAGATCCCGGAAATCGATGCACACTCTCCATTTGTTGCCCGGCTTGGAGACTAGTACCACGTTCGCCAACCAGCTTGGGAACTGGACCTCGCGTATGTGGCCGGCCTCCAGGAGTTTCTCGACCTCCGCTTGGATGATTGCATTTTGTTCGGCGCTGAAGTCCCTTTTTCTCTGCTTCACCGGCCGAGCGTCCGGTCGGACGTGGAGCTCATGCTGCGCTATACTCGGTGAAATTCCGGGCAGCTCATGCGTCGACCAGACGAAGACATCCCGATTTCTCTGGAGGCATTTGATCACTTCCTCTTTCTGGCTCGCCGCCAGATCGGCCGCAATGAACGTTGTAGCCTCCGATCGGGTCGGGTGAATCTGCACTTCCTCTTTTTCTTCATAAACCAAAGAGGGAGGTTTTTCAGTTATAGCGTTCACCTCGATCCGTGGCGTCTTCCGAGCGGAATTTGCTTCTGCTCGGACCATCTCGACGTAGAATCGCCGAGCCGCTAGTTGATCTCCTCGTACTTCTCTCACTTTGTCTTCAACCGGGAACTTGATTTTCTGGTGGAAGGTGGAGACGACCGCTCGAAATACACTGAGAGCCGGTCGTCCCAATATGACATTGTACGCCGACAGAGAGTCCACCACAACGAAGTTTGCAGTCCGCGTCCTTCTGAGCGGCTCCTCTCCCAGCGAAATGGCCAGCCGGATCTGTACGACCGGCTGAATTTCATTGCCCGTAAACCTGTAGAGGGGGGTTGTCATGGGCAGCAGCTCGGCTCGATCAATTTGTAGTTGATCGAAGGCCTTTTTGAATATGATATTGACCGAGCTTCTTGTGTCAATAAAAACGTGGTGAATAGTGTAGTTGGCTATTACCGCTTTGATGAGGAGAGCGTCGTCATGTGGTACTTCGACTCCCTCCAAGTCCTTGGGTCCGAAACTGATTTCGGGTCCGCTCGCCCATTCCTGGTTGCAACCGACCGCATGGATCTGGAGTTGTCGGACGCTCGCCTTCCTTGCTCGGTTAGAGTCGCCTCCGGTTGGCCCGCCCGCTATAATGTTGATTTCGTCTCAGGAAGTGTTACTTCTATTTTCTTCTTCCCGAGCGGACGGTCGGGGCCGCTCCCTAGACATCCAGAGATTCTCACGCCTGGGAGTATGATGCTGCTTGGGAGTCTGTCTTTGTCGGCGGTCGGGTATCGTCCGATCGGCTTCATGAGTTCTCTGTCGCCTGTCGGAAGATGGCGACCGACGACCGCCACTGCGAGGAACGGGATGAGCGATCAAGGGAAGACTCCGACAATCTCTTGTGTTGTGCGTGTCCGTCCGGTGGAATGAGCAAAACATAGGGGTCCACACCTTTTTCTTTGGTCTGGGCCGTTCTGCAGCTACCTCTTGTACATGGGACCTAACATGGGGGGAGTGGATTGCTTCGGCCCTCAGTCCTCTGGGCGGCTAATGAGCAGTGTGCGGCTTCCGCTCGGCAGGAGGAGCCCGCTTGGTTGGAGTTTCCTTTTTTCGGGCCTCTTGGGCTTCCTCCACGTTGATGTATTCGTTGGCCCGGTGTAGCATGTGGTCATAGTCTCGGGGCGGCTTCCGAATGAGTGATCGGAAGAAATCCCCATCCACGAGGCCTTGTGTGAAGGCATTCATCATGGTCTCCGAGGTGGCCGTAGGAATATCCATGGCCACCCTGTTGAACCGCTGGATATAGGCTCGGAGCGATTCGCGGGCTTCTTGTTTGATGGCAAACAGACTGACACTAGTCTTCTGATAGCGCCGACTGCTTGCAAAGTGGTGAAGGAAGGCCGTGCGGAAGTTTTTAAAACTTGTGATGGATCCGTCCGACAACCTCCGAAACCACAGTTGAGTCGATCCCGAGAGGGTGGTTAGAAAAACTCGACACTTTACTCTATCTGTATATTGATGAAGGGTAGCCGTGTTATCGAACTTACCCAAATGATCGTCCGGGTCGGTGGTTCCATTGTATTCACCGATCGCCGGGGGCACATAGTGCTTTGGCAGAGGGTCCCGCAAGATGGCTTCCGAAAACTGACGGTTAACCCGCTCGGGAGATGTTTCCGTTCGGGGGGCCTTGCCTTTTCTGTTGTCCCGCATTGGCACTTCGTCTGATGAAGATCCTCGATCGCGATTAACTGCTACGGCTTCTGGAGGCGTGCGGAATAGGGCCCGGTGAAACGGAACTGTGGCCTGAGGTGCTCCCGCTCGGGCCCCTGATACTGATGTCGCTTGCTGCTCAAGCCGCTCGGCTTGTGCCTTATGTTTTTGTTCCACAAGCTTAGCGGCCCTCGACTCGATCAGAGCGTCGAGTTCCTCCGTGGAGAGCGTCACTGTATGCGGTCGTCCAGCTTCGTCCATTGCTTCCGATCGGATGCAGGAGTATTCCCACAGACGTGCCAAATTGATCCTGTCCGAAAGCTGAATCAACGGACGCTGGGCACGTGGTGCTCTCCAAGCTGCTGACGTAGATCTCCGGTTGATCGCAAGGTGCTCCGGCGAACTTGCAAAGAAATCGGGCCGGGAAGGGGTTCCCGGCGACGATCCTCCGACACTCAAGTTAGGCAGGCGAAAAGTAAGAAGGTGGCTTTCAAGATCAGAGATTTTTTATACCTTTGGTGAAGTCTAAGGGCTCTTATATAGAGCTATGGGAGCTTAGTGCACACAAACTGAGGTGTACACGTGTCCTATACCATGCCGCAGCATGGGCTTGTCAGAAGAGCATGTCTGACGCCATACTGCTACAGTCTGAGCGTCTCCGTGATGGGACAGCAGAACCCTTTGTCGTACGATACTGAGTATGGCCTGGTCCTCAAACATGCCTGTTGTCAGCAACAGGGGTTACTAAGATGACGTACCCGCTGTCCCATACTTTTTGCCTTCCGCTTCCCGGATCGGCCATCAAACCGCTCGGCCAGGCCATTCGCCTTTGGTCTGGCGTCAGTGGTCGTCCGTCCAGGATGGTTCAGAGTCGTCGCCTGCTCGGCTCTCATAGCCTGACACCCTGGCCGAGCGGGCAACCGCTCGGCCTTTACTCTTGATTTGCAATGCGGCCGAGCGGACTATCCGCTCGGCCATATGATTTTTTTTCCCTTCATTGAAAATTTGGGCTCACGGCCAGATGGTTGTTCTATTGGATGAAGGTCATTGCCTAGTGCTCGGCCTGTCCCGCTCGTTCATCGAGCCCATGGGGTTGACCTCCCTTTGACTGTTGACCTCGACGTGTCGTTGACCTTGCCCTCATGAGGGCCCCCCGGCCTGATCACCGGATCAAGGTGTGAAGTCTTGAAAGGTCAAGGTTGATAAGATGTCAAGCAATAATGAAGTCCTAGTAGGTTAAGATTTATTAGAAGTCCCGACATCGAGGAAGTCCCGACAAAGTAAATTTTTAAAAACTATAACTTTTGATTCAAATATCAGAATGAGATAATTTTTTATACGAAACGGAGCTCATTCAGAGATTTATTATATTTCTTACTCAATATCAGTTGACTGGTGGCTTAAAAAATGAATAAAAGCAAGTTGATTATATTGTTAAACTTAACTTATGGCATCAGTCGACTGATGAGTTGCATCATTCGACTGATGATGATCATAACCAAATAAAAACAAGTTGATTTGGTTGTTAGGCTCGACTGGCGGCATTAGTCGACTGATGATGATTAGAACTGAATAGAAGGAAGTCAATTTGATTGTTAAACTCGATTGATGACATCAATCGATTGATGTGTTTTATCAATCGAGTAATGGTGGTCAAACAGGTCAAGAAAGAGTCGTTATATAGGTTTAATGATAGGATTCGACATATAAATCAACTAATAGGTGGAAATCAACCCCAATTTAAAGGCTATAAAAAAGGTTCTTAAGGAGATTTTGGAGGCCGGTTCTTGGAGATTTTGAGGTGAAGTGCTAATGTATTTCCGGATCAACAAGAGACATTCTCAAGCAATCAACAGTATCAAAAGCAAGATCCATGTAAAGTTTCTTACATTCTTGTATTTGCTTTTATATCTTATTTTGTTGTTGTATTGTTGTATTCTTGTAAGGACAAGATTTTAAGAGGCTTCTATGTCTCTAGAAGGTTTTCAAAAAGGAGAAAAGTCATAGTGGAGGAAGATCACTAGAAGTATGCCTTGGATTAGTCGCCTAAGAGGCAGATACCAAGTCAATCTTGAAGTTGTGCATGCGGTGTCGATTTTGGATTCAAGTTTTTGTTGCGCATTGAAACAATGAGCATAAGATTGAGACGAAGTGATTGGAGTTATTCACCACCTCCTCTAACTTACACAGGTCCTAATAGTATGGAACAACTGAGGGATCGAAAGGATTAAGAGTATCAAAGACAATCAAACTTAGAGTAGAAGACACAAGCAAACGTGAAGAATGTCACAGAAAAAAAAAACCAATGGACTTGGTGTATCCGAAGTAGAAGAGACTTGGTGGAAGGGTACACTAATGAAATGAGAAGAATGCACAAGGAGTAAGCTAGAGGGTTCGGTGTGCATTTGAGAGATGAGAAGTCAAAAGGAAGACTGTTCAGGGAAAATTATAGTGAGATGAGTTGAGTGAAATTGTAATTGAGATGAAGGGTAGATTCAACTTCGACAGATTTGATTGTAGTCAACTGAGTCAGGAGTTATATGCAATTGGATCATGACTTTAATCGACTAAAACTTTCGATCAACAAAAAAATATGTTCCATCAATCGGTGCACAATAAACTCTTCTTATCTAGAGGATCAAGCGACCAAAAAAGACATGCGATCAATCGAAAAGCCACGTGGGCTGTGATGCATCTTGGAGATCTGATTTGTTTGAGAATCAAACAATGGAATAGGGATTCGGTCTCGAAAAAAATACTGGTGTTAGAATAGCAACCTGAAGATTGTGAACCAAATAAATACTGGTGTCCAACTTGGTATGTTTTAATTGCATATGTTGATTTTATTTCTACTCTAATGTTTGTATTTGTTAAGAAATTAGCAAGAGAAAGATAAACAATTTAATCGTAGGTTCGCTATTACCCCCATGCTCGTGGCTACTCTAAAATTTTTGGCAGTGAAATATGCGCATACGCCCAATATAGAATACACACAGTGCAATGAACAAACTCCCAAAACTGACAAAATTACTAAAAGTTGCCCACTCAAAATCTCAAAATATAGGAAAACCTTAAGATTGATCAATAAGAGATTTTTAAAATGGCTACTCAAGAAATTGAAGTAAAATTAAGCTCATTTGGCAAACCTGTGTTAGACACAAGAACTATTGGAACTTGCCATTCGTGGCAACCGCACGTGACCCACTTTCTTCGTAAAGCACGCTTATGATCTCTCAAAGTATGTCTCATGGCATGCAGGGGATTCCTTAGCCTCGTTGAATAATTAATTAAAAGCCTTGCTATCTGATTAAGAAAACTGAAACTCCCACCTTTTGGAAATATATAAGTAGGGGGAGGGCATACCATTCATCATAACCACCATACGCTTTGGTTCACCACTACCTTTAATTATTCCCTCTCAAGTTAAACTAATCGCCACTACCTTTCTTGCACTGCTTAAAGGTAAGGTTGGAGGGATTAATCCACTGAAGGCAATTCTGTCAGTGACACTTGCCTTATCCCTCCCCCATTAATATTTCCAGCACTACATTTATTTATGAGTATACATTTGTGCTGTCTATGATGTTCAATCTACTATTGCTTACTTTGATCAGACGTTAAGCTAGCTATATATAATAGAGTTAATTAGTGCAACTTGACCTAATTAGATTCCTCACTTGCTTCTGTTGTGTCCTACGAATGTTTTCTACAAATTAGAGGAGCACGAGGACATGGAACTAAAGAGATTGCAACCATAGCAAGAGTAAAGTCCAATTTGGTGCAATATATATAGCGATGAAGACAAAAGGTGTGTTTGCCTATGCCAAATTATAGGCAATGTAAGCCTGTTTTTGGAAGTGCTTCGTTCTCCTCGTCTTCCAAGACGAGAGTGTGATAAAAAAAAATCGGAATTATCAAATGATGAGGACAGGAACTTGTTCTTTTCACCTTTCAAGGTTGACCCTTATCAACGAAGGAGAGGTTTCACGAGAATTAAGAAATGGAATTTGATGGCCAAGTTTTACTGGTGTTCCTCACTTAAGCCATATACAAAGCCCATAACCCACAGTTGCTCTCTCTTGGGACTCTCTATCCACCAATTGGCACGTTTAGTACCCGCCAAGTGTTTTTCCATTGGGAAGATGGCTGCTTCTTGTTTTGCCGCTGCTGCAAGATTCTGATCTGGCCCCGTCAGTTGTGCCATACTTCTCGTTTCTTAATTCATGCTTGGTTCTTTGGCTTGATTCCTCCGAGACAGAGTAGTGAAATTGCACTGGATAGTGACACCTTGTGGGAAAATTTTAAAATCCTCTGTTGCAACTTAGACTTGGAAGAATCGAGCTATTCGAGCTATTCGAGCACCGGCAGCGAATGGGCATGGCCATGGCAACTCAGGGCGCCGGCAGAGCTCAGCAAGATGCGCAATCCCAGAGCTTGAGCAGGCAGGGCTTAGCCTGCAACCTCACTCTCGACCAGGTTCAGGACCACCTCGGCGGGCCCTTGCTCAGCATGAACCTCGAAGACCTCCTCCGAAATGTCTTCCCCGCCGGCAAGGACAGCTGCTCCCCCGCGGCCGACTCCGGCGCCGGCGCCATGAGAAAGAAGACGGTGGACGAAGCGTGGAGGCACATCCAACGGGGGAAAGAGAAGGAGAGGCAGCAGCCACGTCTAGGGGAGATGACTCTGGAGGACTTCTTGTGCAGGGCCGGAGTGGCCGGAGACGAGACAAACGAGGGCTGCGGGAATAAGATTGTGTTGGGCCCGACGGAGCACTCGTTGCACCACTGCCATCCCCAGAAGCAGGAGCAGACCGTCATGGGAAGAAACTACGTGTGTCAGCCGCCTGCGCCCCAGTCACAGGCTGCCGACTCCTCCCCATTTGATCCGCAAACGCCGAGGCGGAAAAGGGGGCGCTTCGAAGATGTGGCCAAGAAGAAGGTGGAGCGAAGGCAGAAGAGAATGATCAAGAACCGGGAGTCGGCTGCCCGTTCTCGAGCTAGGAAGCAGGCAAGACTGCAAAATGATGCGTCGTTAATATCTTTCGTGTGCATCGCATCTTATCGTTAATTCTTTCATATATTTTTCTATTTTCACTCTCAGGCTTACACCAATGAATTGGAGAAGAAAGTTTCCAGCCTCGAAGAAGAAAATCAAAGGTTGAAGCAGCAAAAGGTAAGTTGTTGTGTTATTATGTTAAGGTTGATCTTGATGGTTTAGGAAGTAATTGATGCTTTCTGTTCGAGATCATGTGTGAATCTAGTTTAGATTGAGCTTGGCTCGATTTGGATTCAGTTTGATTGAGTTAGAGACGAACCAAGTTAGATGATTTGGGTCTGATTAGGTGTGTTCTTGGGTTAGTTGGTGGTCTAGAGTTTCGGATTTATTTATATGGTTACCTAGTCATCACATGTGCTGACACCTTTTCTCTGCTCTCGTGTTTGGTTTTTTCCCCTCTCTCTCTCTCCCCGTAATTTATTCGGATAACCGGTAAAAAAAAAAAAATTTATAGGACTGGATCGGTCACCCCTAGGATTAGCTAGATTTATTATTATTTTTTCCATTCTCTCTCTCACTCTCCCTCTTTCATTGGATTTCTCATTTGCAAATGTTACTTTGATTAACAACTCAATAACTAATTTGTTAGTCAACTCATAACCTCTCCAGACAACTACTTAAACTTTCAATCGATTCAAATCATTTCTAATCAATTCCAACCGTCATGATAGCAAATTTACCCTCTAACTATAGTTTTTCAATTAATTGAAGTCTTCTTTATAAGCACTCTTATATCAAAACAAATCGACTACCTAGTCAACTAAATAGCTTTAAGCAATTAATTCCTTCCTCTAATAAAGTAAAGTTGAAACAAAACTTTTCTATTTTTTAGTAGAATGTTTACCATTGACAGTTGAGTTTAGCCGATTGAGAATGACCTTCAGTCAGTCAACTGAATCTACTTGAATATTCCAACTTAACTTGAGATCAAGTTGAAATATTGGCTACAACCCAAAATCCATTGTTCCTTAGTCATATAAGCTATTAGGTTGGACCGATTAAAATCTGATTCTGTATAAAAGGGATAGATGACGTGCTGGGCAGGTGGCGTTGCTGTTGATCGGGAGATGACTCTACTAGGGAGACATGATGACACCTAGCACTCCTTCTGGTTCCTCTCTGTGCACACTCGAAAGAGAAAACAAAACGTTAGGGCGAAAACATGGAAGGGGTCTCTAGCATAGGTCCTCCGGCGCTCAAATCAGTATGGTGGCCGAGCGAAAAGTGGAGAAGATGAACAGTAATATTGTGTATTCAAGCATAAAGCATAAAGTATCAAGCATACAACATATCTCGCCAACAGAGAGAATCCCACTTTTTATATCGACTTTCATAACCTCCGCAATAATAAGACGACAAAGAATATTCGGATAATGGAAGGCATGCAGTCTTCCTACGAGAAATCTTCTGTTATATGTGTATAAACAGTCTTTTGTAACCCTCACAATAATGATAGAAGTTGAGTATTCACTACTATAAGAAGGTTTTGTTGCCTATATGTGTCAAATATTAGAATATTCCCTGGTGAATAGATATTATTCTCTGACGGGTTATTATGATTTCTTGATAATGGTATCCCTTGAAGGTAATCCAACCAGCCACATATCCAACTGTCTATATGTAATAGGAGACTAATAAGAATGGGGAACCGAGTTCCTCCAGGCCGACTGGGCTATATATTGAGATGTATTGTAATAGTGAGAAATGAGATGCCCTCTAAGTCCGAACGACACTGAGTCCGACCAGCTATATACAGAAAGTGTTGTTGCTTGAAAGTGGAGAGCCCATCTCTAGGTCTGTTCGATACTTTAGACTGAGCAGTCATATGTAACAAAACTTGCCTTTGAACTGTTATGCTAGGATCTAGAAGTCTGACCGGACCTCATTCTAGTCAGCTGTATGTTAGGAAATACTATCTTGTTGTGTGCTGAGAGAATACTTTTGGAAAATGGGGAGCTAAGACCTGTTTGCCCGGCCGACATTAGGGTTGTTCGGGTTTATCTTATATATCTTAGCATCATGTGAGGTGATAAGTCCTCCTAGTCAGGTCGGTTATTAGTGTTGGCCGACCGTATACCGAGAGACTTATATTCAAGGAATGAGGAACTGAGTTTCTTAAGTCCGACCGGCTACTGGGGTCTTAGTGTTAAGGGGCTTAACCCGGGCTTCAGGTGCATACACTCTTACTCGAATTGCCACTTCATCATGACTTTGACCTTGTCTCACCTTGTCTTTGACAATCACATCATCTCTAGATCAACTTATAACATACCATATCAAAATTGATTCAATGACATGGTTGGATACTAGAGGGAGTTGAATAACATGTTCAATCCTAGGAATAAGAGTTATCCTTTTCTCTTGCATGTTCTCACAAGGACAAATAAATATTGTTAGATATTTGAGGCATGCTCGTGCTAACATAGCAGAAATGATGATAATAAAATGTAAGCACAAAGAAAGATCAATGATAACAAATCAAGTTTAACATTCTTTAGATCCCAAGTCCTACTCCACAACCTACCAAGAATGGAAAACCCACTTTAAACGAGTCTCCTTTATAGATGGAAAAACCTCATACAACAAAATTACTTCTCTACAAGAAATATACAATGAAGATGTGAGAGAAAAGTTTTACCAAAGCCTATAGATGAGGCCTTCTATAGTCCTTGGTTGACAATTTTCAAATTGTTGCCCAAAGGCTACATTTCAAATTGCTTTAGTCAACTAAAATCAACTTCAATCGATTGAAATTCAAAACATGGGGACATTGTAAACAACTATTTAGTGGTTGTTGGTTGTCATCTATTAATGCATCTCTATCAATTTGATAATTTAGGGTCTGATTACACCAACAAACCTTATTTAAAAGTACAACTCCCTGAAAAGATATTCTTTTCATTTCAGAAGTACAATATTCCCTATTTTATTTTATTTTATTTTCACTTATGAATTTCCTTGTAGCATATTCTCCCTCAAATTATATCTTGCTTCAGTTTCAGATGTTTTATTATTGATTTTGTCTATTTTTTTCTTACATATATGTTAGTTATATCTGATTTTCCAACTTTTGGCATTCTTTTGTAGCACCTAAAGGAACTTTGTGTTATCTTTCTGTGGAATTCTTTTCTCTTTTCAATCATACAACAGAATTTCATCTGAAAACATATAGCCGATGTATTAGTTAATCTTTTTGCTCAGTTCTCACTATGTTTAGAATGTAGGAATACGTACAAGTTGAACCTAATTTACCTGGGAAGGCTACAAAAAGCAAAAACAGAGACGAAAAAAATTTCAGATGTTTATCTGCACAAGAATCGACCTGATTTTTTAGGATATTGCAGGAATAATATAGTTCCACTATTCCAAGAAGTGGTAGCTTACAATTTTTGTCTTCTGAAATATAGAAATATAACCTTATTCCTCCTTTCCTATTGTCATGAAAGACTCGTACATAAGGAATAAAGTGAAAAGGTGAAATTCTTGCAGAAACTCGTATGAAGTTTTATATAGATTTCAGTTAAAACTACATTCTTTCATTTTACAACCTTTCTTTTTTGACCCCCTTGGAGTGAACGAGAAGAACAATGCTTCAGGAATATATCAATGATATATCTTCTTTTTGAATGCATGTACAGGAGTCGGATGCTATGATCCAGTTTATTCCGCAGCCTTACCCGAAGCAACAACTACGTCGAACAAGTTCAGCACCTGTCTGATCCAATCAGGGAGGGAGTTGTGTGATTTAGCTTATTGAATTTGTATGGAGAATACTTGTTTGCATGCTGAATCAGTTACAGACCTGCCCTTGAAATATTGGATTGCAACGCTTCTTCCCTAAATCTGTTAGTTTTCGGAGTTCTGATTCCATATTAGTCTAAGCCACTTAGTTCGATAAAGAGCATGATAGAGTATTTCAATATAGGATATGCATCTTTTGTTCTACATTCCTTTCACAGCTTGACTCAGAGTTCATATCAGCCTGAGGCTTAAAATTCCATTTTCAAAAACCTGAGCTCTTTTCTTATATAAAGAAGCATTTGATAAACTAGTTTCCATGGCAATGGAGACTCATGGCTTCCGGCAAGATATTGAAGCCGTGGAAAGTTATAGATATTCTCCTCCTCCTTTAATTTTTGATCTGGTGAGCTTCATGTTCAGCTCATGATTTGTAGCCTGGCTAGTCTTTGTGGCCACCACTACCTATTTAGTGTTGGTTGCTACTCGGAAAACTTAGAGGTTCCATTGTACAAAAATTTTGTACAAAGGTCTGAACCTTTTTCCTAGCTACCATGTGTTCTTTTAAATTAAATTTTGGATCGCCTGCGGAACTTAACACGTTTGATCCAAAACTTAATCTATTTGTTCTTTTAGGTTTTAACTTGGATCTCCTGCGGAACTTAACACGTTCGACCCAAGTCTCCTTAAGTTATTAATTCCATT
This sequence comes from Zingiber officinale, assembly GCF_018446385.1. Lineage (NCBI taxonomy): Eukaryota > Viridiplantae > Streptophyta > Magnoliopsida > Zingiberales > Zingiberaceae > Zingiber > Zingiber officinale. The sequence goes on from NC_055998.1 coordinate 104,317,836, forward strand.
AAATACTAATTTCCATAAAAGGTTCCCAGTACTGACGTGGCGAGGTACATGACCTTCTTGGATATGGGAGCAACCACCACCGACTAGACAAAACCTTTAATAGAAAGCTAATATTTAATTTCCTAAAATAACTTTAGGTTAACCAAAGAGAACAATCAAATCACAAGGAAAAGAAAGAAAACAAAAGAACACAACATCGAAAAACATATTTGAAATACTAGATCATAAGCCTCTTGTATTTGGTATTATTTCCATAAATAACTAGCATGATGCGGAAATAAAATTACTAATTATACCTTGTAGAAAAACCTCTTGATCTTCTACCGTATTCCTCTTCTAACCTCGGACGTTGTGTGGGCAACGATCTACCAAGATGAGAAACCACCAACCACCTTCTTCTCCTCCAAGCAAGGTTCGGCCACAAAGGAAGAACTTTACCAAAGAAGAAAATCAAAATACTAACCAAGCTCCAAGAGATGCTAACTTTCTCTCCTTCTTCTTCTTCTTCTCCAAGTAGTATCCGGCCACCACAAGAACTCCAAGAGAGATGAAGTATTCGGCCACCACAAGAGGAAGAGAGGGAGAGGGTAATGGCCGGCCACAACACCAAGGAAAAAGGGAGAGAAAACAATAGAGGTTGTTTCTCATGAAGGCACCCCTACCCCTTCTTTTATATTCCTTGGCCTAGGCAAATTAGGAAATTTAATTACAATAAATTTTCCTTAATTTCCTTGACTTGATTTAATTGAGAGAAATAAAATAAAATTTCCCAAATCAATTTCAAGTGGCCGGCCACATCATTGGAAAACAAAAGAGGACAAGTTTTAATCAACAATTAAAACTTCCTAATTTGTTTCCGAAAATTTTAAAAAATAAAATTTCTCTTTAAAATCTCTTCATGGTTAATAAAAGGAAATATCTATAATTTTAATTTTATTAACATGTGAATAATTTTAAAGAGAAAATAAAACAACTCTCCAATCTACAAATAAGGAAAGAGATCTAATCTCTTTCTTTAATCTTTTGTAAATCTTTTACAAGAGAGATATTTTAATTCTAATTCTCTTTAAATTATATCTTCCACATTATAATAAAAATTAAAATTAAATTTCTTTTTAAATTTATTTTGTCCGGCCCTACTAGCTTGGGTTCAAGCTAGGGCCGGCCACCCAATAATATACCTAGGCCGGCCCTAGCTTGGTTCCCAAGCTAGCTTGGCCGACCCCTTATTGGTGGGTATAGAAGGTGGGTATAGGTGGGTATAGAACTCTATAAATAAGAGGCTACGATAGGGATCGAGAGGAGGAATTGGTTTTGGTCTCCCGATAAAATTAAGCATCCCGTGTTCGCCCCGAACACACAACTTAATTTTATCAATGATAATTCATTCCACTAGAGAACTATCATTGAACTACCGCACCAATCCCAAATTACATTTTGGGCTCCTTCTTATTATGAGTGTGTTAGTCTCCTGTGTTTAAGATATCGAATGTCCACTAATTAAGTGAGTTCGACAACTCATTTAATTAATATCTAAGTCCAAGAGTAGTACCACTCAACCTTATTGTCATGTCGGACTAAGTCCACCTGCAGGGTTTAACATGACAATCTTTATGAGCTCCTCTTGAGGACATTATCAACCTAGTATCTCTAGGACACAGTTTCCTTCTATAATCAACAACACACACTATAAGTGATACCATTTCCCAACTTATCGGGTTTATTGATTCAACGAACTAAATCTCACCCATTGATAAATTAAAGAAATAAATATCAAATATATGTGCTTGTTATTATATTAGGATTAAGAGCACACACTTCCTTAATAACTGAGGTCTTTGTTCCTTTATAAAGTCAGTATAAAAGAAACGACCTCAAATGGTCCTACTCAATACACTCTGAGTGTACTAGTGTAATTATATAGTCAAGATAAACTAATACCTAATTACACTACGACCTTCTAATGGTTTGTTCCTTTTCCATTTTGGTCGTGAGCTACTGTTTATAATTTATAAGGTACTGATAACATCATCTTCTGTATGTGACATCACATACTATGTTATCTACAATATAAATTAAATGAACAACTACAAACAAATGTAGACAATTAGACCAAATGTGATTCTTTATTCATAATAAATGTTTACAAAGCTTAGACTTTCAGTATACATTCCAACATTTAGAACAAACAATCTCTTAGTTGAAGGCTTAACTCAAGTTACTAGGTACTGTACCTCTACCTCAACCTCTACCTAGCTAAGTACGTAACTAGTGATTAGTTGCCTAAAGATTGAAATCCAATGTTGCATTTCACTTGTAATCTATCATAATTTTCTTATCTCTAGGTATTTAATCTTGTTGATGTTTTATATCGACCTCAAGTCTACTTCACATCAAGCCCTCAATCCTTCAAGTGCACCAAACAGACTATGTTTTTGCCCCACACATTATGCTTTACCATTCACCTATGAAATATATCTTCTGTTTGATTGCCTTGGAATCTGCATTGCCAGGAATCTTTCAATCCCTCATATACTCTAAGTCATTCTTCGTTATCTCGGCCCTAGGAAAAAAATCATTTCCTGCACTAGTAAATTATAGCTTCCGATTTACCTCCTCGTATATGGTCCTATAGCTTCCGATTTACCTCCTCGTATATGGTCGTGGGACCGACTGGATAAGGTCGTTAGGTGGTGAATTCTATCTTTTACTACCATGAGTCATTCTTTGTTGATCACCACTAAGTACACCTAGTTAGTTATAGGCCATCGAACCATGGAGCCAACAATAATATCATGTTCCTCTTCCTAAAGTCAACCTCATAAGAAATTTATGATCTGTCGGATGTTCCAATTCATACTAGGCCAATAACCTCCGAGTCAACTCAATCACATGGATTCATAAGCTATGCAAACTCCATGTGCTCTTTGTCAAATCCCACATATTTGATGTATATTATAAATTAAACCTTTTATCAAACGCATCAAAATAATTTGATCAAATTAAACCATTTAATATATGTTATTGTAGTATTATAATAAAAAAAGTGATTATGCTCTTCTAGGCATCTCTTATCGTCCGTCCCCAGATTATATAAATGAAGATAAAATATAATGTTAACTTATAGTCAACCGTCAAGTAATTAGAGGAGGTAAGAGATTTCTTTTCCTAACAGCATGCATAGATATGTTATGTTTATATGCCATGTATGATGATTAGTTGATTACACGATTTGAGCGGCAAGATATAGTACAATCAAAATAACATGTTTGATTATCACAATTATAATGCACAGTGATCACACTTAGACATGATTTAGAAATTATCCAATCAAGTCTTAATCATAAAATTTAATATTCATGTAATTAAATTCCATGGTTGACGCAGTTTGTATATGAGTTAGTACCTATAAAATATCTAACTGGGTGTATGAGCTTTCTCAATATAAAGAGTGATCACTATATTAGGATATATGTTTTCATGATTTATGATCTTTTTCAAAGAGTATGAAACTGTCCTAAAAAAAACGTTATGGTGACGATTTCATTATTGTTTACATAAATATTCATGGAATCAAATTGATAGAAGTTAACAATTCATTATACGATGATGATATGTACATTGTAAAATTAAAATATAGAAACTTTTGAACATTCTAGACTTGCATCAAAATTATGATAAATTTTATTTTACATGAAAAATTATTTTCGCATTGGAAAATATATTTGCAAATATATATACTTTTAAAAATACATTGTTTAATGAACTTTTAAAATTAAAGTTCTATAAAATAAAAGTTTACATGACTTAGCAAGTTTCCATTTGACTAGAATAATAATATTAGATAACATCCTTAGACTTATTTTGAATATTTGGCATTTAGATATGTGGTAATGATACTTTAATTTTAGCTAACATCAAATATTAGATATTCTTTCAAACCGATTAATTTTAGGGATGATCAATTTAAAACTATGAAAATTTTCTATCGACCATCAGAATAAATCTAAAAATACTCAAATGAATGACCCAATAACCCAACATCTCAGGTTTGTCATCAGAGGAAAATATTTTATAATGTGCCATAATTAGAAATCGAACTGTAAATATCTAGGAGACTACATGGGTGCCCTATCACTGTACCATATCGCGAGGGGCATTGCTAGAAAGTTGCAAGTTAATTACAATCATGCTTTATATTTCATTTTTATTTTTTTTAGTTGGCACTAGGAATTTAGCTTACACCGACTAATTCTAGAGATAATGTTGGAAACCAAACAATCTGTAGCCGGATATTTACAGGAAATTAGCTGAATCTAAATACTCGAATTAAATTCAACTCACAGTTAAGATGACCTGAGCAGATAATCTCAGGCTGCCAGCAGGGGCTGGTTTTTCTGACCTCAGAGTCTGAGCAATCAGATCGTTCAAGCAGACTGAAGAATAGACAGGCAGAGCGGGAGACCAGTCGGGCAGATCAGAAGGGCGAGTGGCCGACCCAGCAAATGAAGAGTCCAACCGAGTGGACAAACAGAGCACCGGACCGAGGCCTGCGATCGACGCAGTTTCCTTGAAACAGATTCGTCCCACCTCCGGCTGTGCTTCGAGGTTTTCTCGGATCGTCTGTTTCCCAGGATACAACGGCAAGACCACGAACGCAACCAAGCACTGGTTGTTCGTGGTGAACTGATAATGCACCTGAGTGCTATCACAAATAGTTTAGCCGAGCGGATGCACGACTGAGAGAAAAGAATCAGGGACTGAAGGTGGAGGAATTCTCTTGCTTTCGCTTTGCTTTCACTTTTTCCTCCTTCGCTTTGCTCAAGATCTAGCCTCCTTATATAGGAGCTCTCATCTTGCCTGCAATAAATGATCAAATTATGATCATTTAATGCTGAGTTTAATTTTTTCATTAATGGCTTTAATGTCTTCATTAATGTCGAGATGTTACAGAATCATTATTAATGAGATTAATGTCGTCATTAATACTGAGACGTTACGAAATCACCATTAATGAGTTTAATGCCGCCATTAATGTCGAGACGTTACGGAATCAACATTAATTTCACATTAATGCTTCCATTACATCCTTGAGCAAGATTCAAGTGGCTATATGTTGGTTCATTCTTTTGGGTAAATTTTACCTCAACCGGTCCGGCATTCACATGCGCAAAGTCGTGCTCTACACGAGTCACCTTGGTTGAGTTAAACCTTGTGCGCACTCACGCGTGAGAGAGTCTCTCCCCATGCATATGTTTACAACGTCAATGCATGTGTCATAATTTAAACCAACAATAAAGCCAAGAGACTTCTAATGTGGGACTAAACTCATGTACAATAGAGTCTCTTCGTCTCCATCTCTTTATTCCATTAACATTTCCAACAATCCCCCACATGAATGGAAAACAGGGTATGCGATAGCATTCAACAGTTGAGTCAAGTATAGGATAGGTAGGTTTTACCCTTTGAACCCTCTCTTGTGAAGATCTGGTTGCTTACTAGCTGATAGTAGACATGATGTCTTTGAACTATACTACCGTCTGTGTAAGCAGTGACAAATCTCACCCAAGACTCTCCCTGATACAACTCAGTTCTCATGAGTGTGTTCGTTCTTGGCCATGAACACGCCTGGTTCTGTGAGAAGCTCTAAGAATTATGCCTCCAATTCTCTTCGAAGCGGCCCCACTTCTTTCTCACATAGGTGATCCCTCAAGAGTTCCAACTACTCTTTTTGATCATTAAAAACCCATCGGCTTACCCTCGTCTAGTCACTGTTTCATTGGGCTACCCCCACAGTGTGTCTTGTCAGCGCAGATTAGTTGTCCCTTTGAACCTAGTTCTTGGGATCTCCAGTCAGCATAGGTTGGGTGTCCTCTGCACTGATCGCTGACAACGGCATCAAGCCCATTCCCTGTGATGAGCTTGCAACTAACTCTCGATTTAACCCTTTGGTTAGCGGATCCGCTAGGTTATCCTTTGACTTCACATAGTCAACAGTGATAACTCCAGTTGAGAGTAGTTGTCTAATGGTATTGTGTCTACGACGTATATGTCTAGACTTACCATTATACAGATGGCTCTGTGCCCGACCGATTGCTGATTGACTATCGCAATGTATGCATATCGCCGGCACCGGTTTCGCCCATCGTGGAATATCTTCTATGAATTGCCGTAGCCACACAGCCTCTTCACCGCACTTGTCAAGAGCTACAAACTCAGATTCCATCGTGGATCTGGTTATTACGGTTTGCTTAGAAGATTTCCAGGAAATGGCTGCACCTGCTAGAGTGAAGATATACCCACTCGTAGACATAGAGTCTTTTATATCGGATATCCAACTTGCATCGCTGTATCCTTCGATTACAGCAGGATATCTCGTATAGTGCAGTCCATATTCACGAGTATACCTCAAGTACCTCAGTACTCTTGTTATCCCTTTTCAGTGCTCAACACCGAGATTACTCGTGTATCTACTCAGTTTGCTTACTGCGTAGGCCAAGTCTGGTCGAGTACAACTCATCAAGTACATCAGACTTCCAATCACTCGAGAGTACTCTATCTGCGAGATACTTTCACCTCGATTTTTCGATAGATGTTGACTCGTATCTATCGGCGTTCGTGCCAAAGCAGTATCACCCTTGGTGAATTTTTCAAGAATTTTGTCCACGTAATGTGATTGACTAAGAACAAGTCCTTCTGTCGTTCTAAGAATTTTGATTCCCAGAATCACATCAGCTAGACCCATGTCTTTCATGTCAAATATTAAGTTCAACATATCTTTTGTGGATTTGATTATCTTATCATTACTCCCAATGATAAGTATGTCATCTACATAGAGGCACAAGATGACATAGTCACTCTCTGTGACTCTCATGTAGACATATTTATCACATTCATTGATCTTGAATCCACATTCCTTCATGGCATTATCGAATTTCTCATGCCACTGCTTTGGCGCTTGTTTCAAGCCATATAATGACTTCACCAATCTACATACCTTGTTTTTCTGTCCTGGCACAGAAAACCCCTCAGGTTGGTCCATGTAGATTTCCTCTTCTAAATGCCCGTTTAGAAAAGCTGTCTTTACATCCATTTGATGTATTTTGAGATTCCATAGAGCGGCAATAGCCAACAATACTCTAATGGAAGTTATTCTCGATACCGGAGAGTATGTATCGAAGTAATCAAGGCCTTCTCGTTGTCGGTATCCTTTGATTACCAATCTGGCCTTGTATTTATCGATCGTGCCATCTGACTTCATTTTTTTTCTTGAAAATCCACTTGCAACCTAGTGGTTTACTTCCCGGAGGAAGATCCACAAGTTCCCAAGTGTGATTTTGCAAGATAGATTCTATCTCAGATGCAATTGCCTCTTTCCAGTGAGGTCCATCAGAAGAGCCTACAGCTTCTGAGTAACTATGGGGCTCACTCTCCAACACGAAAGTGATAAAATCCGATCCATAGGATTTTTCTACCCTAGCTCTTTTGCTCCGTCTAGGCTCAACCTCCACTGGTTCCTCATTGTCATCATTTTCTTCTTCACCTTGTGTTTCATTCGCCCATTTTGAGGAGTTAGCATCCTCACGGGTCTTATATGGAAACACATGCTCGAAGAAAGAGGCATTTCTCGATTCGATTATCGAGTTCTTATGTATCTCCGGTATGTGTGACTCATACACACAAAATCGATAAGCACTGCTGTTATGTGCATATCCAATAAATATGCAATCAACAGTCTTTGGTCCTATCTTAATCCTTTTTGGATCAGGCACCAACACTTTGGCAAGACACCGCCACATTCGTAAATATTTGTAGGACGGTTGTCTTCCATTCCACAACTCATAAGGGCTCTTATCTATTTTCTTCCGAGGCACCTTATTTAAAAGGTAATTAGCTGTTAACACAGCTTCCCCCCACATGAACTCTGGCAATCTAGAGCTTAATAGAAGAGCATTCATCATCTCCTTAAGAGTTCGATTCTTTCGCTCAGCAACCCCGTTTTGCTGAGGAGTATAAGGAGCTGTTGTTTCATGTCTGATCCCATGTTCAACACACAACTCAGCAAACGGTGACACATATTCACCGCCTTGGTCACTTCGAACCACCTTAATCTTTCTATTAAGCTGGTTTTCAACCTCGTTCTTATAGAGAGCAAATTTCTCTATAGCTTCATCCTTACTTTTGAGAAGATACACATAACAGTATTTTGTGTTATCATTTACAAAAGTGATGAAGTATTTATTTCCACCACGCGTTGGCGTACCTTTTAGATCGCACACGTCAATGTGGATTAGGTCAAGTGGTTCGTTATTTCTTTCAATATGTTGAAAGGATGACCTTGCCGTTTTCGCTTCAACACAAATCTCACACTTGTGTTTTGGGTCAAGGTGGAATGTAGGTATGCTTTGCATGTTTATTAATCTACGCAATATATCGTAGTTAACATGTCCTAGTCTACCATGCCACAAACATGAAGACTCAAGCATATAAGTGGAAGAGCTTTCAGTTTTATTTATCTTGGGCCTAATGGCCATTACATTGAGCTTAAACAGCCCATCAGATACATAGCCTCTTCCTACAAACATCCCATTTTTGGACAATACAACTTTGTCCGAATCAAAAACAATGCGAAAGCCATGCTTGCTCTGAAGTGATCCGGACACTAGATTCTTCCGAATCTCCGGAATATACAGCACATTGTTCAGAGTGAGGTCTTTGCACGAGGTCATCTTCAGCACCACCTTTCCTTGGCCCGTGATGTCCGAGGTTGCTAAGTTCCCCATGAACAGTTTGTCTCCAGTGACTTCTTCGAAGTTGTGGAGCAGCTCCTTGTTGTAGCAAACATGTCGAGTGGCTCCAGTATCGATCCACCATTGTCGCGGGTTTGAACCGATCAGGTTCAGCTCAGAGACCACAGCGCAGAGGTCGTCCATTTCTGGTCCCTCGTTCAGGTTGGCCTCCTGCTTCTTCTTCGGCTTTCTACACTCCGAAGATTTGTGACCCACTTTGTCACAGTTGAAGCACTTCCCAGAGAATTTCTTCTTGCTGATGCCTCCTTTGGGTCCTATCTTGGAAGATTTGGGGTTCTTCCGTTTCGAGCTTTGTCCGTGCTCGACCACGTTGGCTTTGACAGTAGCCGGAGAGAACAACTTTCTCTCTGAACTCTTGTTGTCTTCTTCGATGCGAAGTCGAACGATGAGTTCCTCCACATTCATCTCCTTCTGCTTGTGCTTCAGGTAGTTTTTGAAATCCTTCCAGCTGGGAGGTAGCTTCTCGATGATAGCAGCCACTTGGAAGGTTTCACTCAGAACCATCCCTTCTGAGTGGACCTCGTGCAAGATCACCTGAAGCTCCTGGACTTGACTGATCACCGTCTTGGAGTCAATCATCTTGTAGTCCAGGAATCTGCCCACGATGAACTTCTTTGCCCCTGCGTCCTCCGTCTTGTATTTCTTGTCTAGGGACTCCCACAGTTCCTTAGCCGTACTCTTCATGCTATACACAGCATACAGCGAGTCGGCAAGGCAGTTGAGGATGTAGTTTCGACAAAGGAACTCGGAATGAGTCCATGCCTCCATTGTACTGATGGTTTGCGCATCAGCATCCTCAGTGCGTTTGGGAGGGTCCTCGGTTAAGAACCGAGCCAGATTGAGTGTGGTCAGGTAGAAGAGCATCTTCTGCTGCCACCTCTTGAAGTTTAGTCCACTGAACTTCTCTGGCCTTTCCCCATGACTGATTGACACAGTTCCAATCGGGACGGAGGGGGCCTAAACATGTTGAGTCTGTTGCACCTCAACATTTCGTTCCGTGGCCATCTCAACAGAATCGAATCTGTTTCAAGATTGTTGGAAATCAAACAATCTGTAGCCGGAGATTTACAGGAAATTAGCTGAATCTAAATACTCGAATTAAATTCAACTCACAGTTAAGATGACCTGAGCAGATAATCTCAGGCTGCCAGCAGGGGCCGGTTTTTCTGACCTCAGAGTCTGAGCAATCAGATCGTCCAAGCAGACTGAAAGATAGACAGGTAGAGCGGGAGACCAGTCGGGCAGATCAGAAGGGCGAGTGGCCGACCCAGCAAATGAAGAGTCCAACCGAGTGGACAAACAGAGCACCGGACCGAGGCCTGCGATCGACGCAGTTTCCTTGAAACAGATTCGTCCCACCTCCGGCTGTGCTTCGAGGTTTTCTCGGATCGTCTGTTTCCCAGGATACAACGGCAAGACCACAACGCAATCAAGCACTGGTTGTTCGTGGCGAACTGAGAATGCACCTGAGTGCTATCACAAATAGTTTAGCCGAGCGGATGCACGACTGAGAGAAAAGAATCAGGGAATGAAGGTGGAGGAATTCTCTTGCTTTCGCTTTGCTTTCGCTTTTTCCTCCTTCGCTTTGCTCAAGATCCAGCCTCCTTATATAGGAGTTCAAATGATCAAATTATGATCATTTAATGCTGAGTTTAATTTCGTCATTAATGGCTTTAATGTCTTCATTAATGTCGAGACGTTACAGAATCATTATTAATGAGATTAATGTCGTCATTAATACTGAGACGTTACGAAATCATCATTAATGAGTTTAATGCCGCCATTAATGTCGTGACGTTACGGAATCAACATTAATTTCACATTAATGCTTCAATTACATCCTTGAGCAAGATTCAAGTGGCTATATGTTGGTTCATTCTTTTGGGTAAATTTTACCTCAACCGGTCCGGCATTCGACATGCACAAGTCATGCTCGCGCACGAGTCAACCTTTGTTCGGTACAATCCGGACCCTGGATTTGCACCCACCCCTGCGCACTCATGCGTGAGAGAGTCTCTCCCCATGCATATGTTTACAACGTCAATGCATGTGTCATAATTTAACCAACAATAAAGCCAAGAGACTTCTAATGTGGGACTAAACTCATGCACAATAGAGTCTCTTCGTCTCCATCTCTTTATTCCATTCACATTTCCAACAGATAATTGGTTCGACCCCACATAAGTTTTGCACTGACCATCAGGGGTAAATCGGGAAACATTCGTAACGTGTGATCCATCAGCCGAGTGTGTTCTTAGGTTAATCGTTTATTAAGGAAAATTTATTCGTTAATTCATTGAAACTCAGACTAAATAATTAGATGCATGAGAAACTAAGATAATACCCTCCCACTGCACCATTACTCAGGATCATGTTTTATAATTTATTGATTTATAATAATTGATGAAAATTTTTCCTATGTTTTGTTTTAAAATTTTTTGGGTCGTTTACCACTTATGAACAAGAAAATATGCAAATGTTTGATGATAAAGTGAATCACATGAACTTACAAATTGATTAAGTGCCTAAATGCTTGTCTATGTGATCACCATGCTTATTTTACATGATTGTGATATGCATGTTTTTTTTTATTTATAACATCATGTATTTTGTGTGTAGCAACAAAAAGGAAAAATATTGTAGTATAGGTGATTATATTTATGTAGGCGTTCATCATAGTCCGTCTCTAAGTTATTTGAATAGAGATAAATGATAAGGCCAACTTATAGTTGACCATTAAGTGAATAGAGGGAGAGAAATTTTTCTAACATGTGTCAGTCAAAAATTGATGTATATTTCATTATAATAAATCTATCATGATCTCTAGCCAATTGACTATCCCATAGGGACAACATAGAGGAGAAATATTGATATTTAAGTTGGTAATCGTCTAATCTGGAATACAAAAGGTTACTAAATAGATAACTTAAATTGAGGGAGAAGACTATTTAGCCTAAATCGAGGGAGGTTATGATTGAGAGAGAAATTAAATTTGAGTGTCCATTACATTGATGCATATTAATGCTTTGTTGCAAGCCTTACATAAATGAATTATCAGATAACAAAAAGAGATCGATTTTAGAGAAACAATTCCTCCCTTGTGTTTATGCTTAACCATATTATTTAGATATATTAACAATACTACTTCAGTTGAGCCCGTGTTTGATATTTATTGCATTAAATCTACCGGTTAAGGTATTTCTAACTATTAGAGTTCTAAATTATTTTTTTAATAATATCTAATATGTCACATCAAAAATATAAATATTTATTATTTTTTACTATAAAAAAATTTATTTACAACTTTTTTCTTAAGACGTTACATTATCAAAACATTCATTGTTATTTATTATTTATAAGCAAGAGTCCCACCCACATTACAAATTTTGAGAGAAAAAACATATGTTTAAAGTTTTATTATTATTTTTAAAATAAAAAATCTCTGATTTGAGAGTTTTAGTTTAACTTTTTTTTTTTAATTTCATAAACCACTCAAAAAATTTATATTGGAGATGTGCTTGTCATTTTGATTTGACTTGGAGCTCAGAGAAGCCCGATGGACTCTAGGGTTGGAGGCCTAAGTTAACTGGAGGACTTTGAGTCAGCTGATCATAAATGCCTTACATCAGAAGTAACAATCTTCATCAAACAAGTCAATACTCAAATACAACTTCTAGCAACAATACTGGAAAGATTGGAAGCACTTGACGAGCGTATTAGAAAGCTTGAAGCAAAAGAGTCAAGCACTAGCACCAATCTCCCTGAACAAGTAATCAAAAATTTAACTGATAAAATTAAAAGTTTATCAATTCAGGAGAAGCCAAGGGGAGGAAAAGGCAGGCTTCATGTTTTCAAGGACCCATACGACCTCTTCAAGGAACAAGCCAAGAAATAAGAGGACCACTACAGATCCTCCAGTAACCATAATCACAAGGGGGATGACAACAGATGAGAATCCTCTTTTTGAGGACCAAGTTAGAAATTATCGCCAGCATCAACGAAGGCGGTACAATGTGCAACAAAGACTACAAAGGGTATCCCAAAGAATAACTGGAAGAAGTTACAATTAGTCTCTAGAACAACAGCTAGACCCTCAGGCACAATTAAGACTTTCTATGCAAGAAAGAGCTGCAATTGTTCTTGCTGAAGTCCTATACCATTCTTGACAAGATGATACGCACCACCGGGTATATACCCACCGTTCTGAAGAATCTCTAATGGTAACTACCAATCAAGTAGACAGACCTTTCATACAGCCAGAAAGCTTCAACCAACTACAATGTAGTGGGATGCGATTCATCCATATGGGGGTCATTCAGGTCCGCATTTAGATCTTACACTGACAAGAAGAGGGAACACTAGCTCTTGTGGTATTGAGAGATAACAGATGGCAGGGAGATCAAGCCATCTTTGCAACAATGGAAATAGACTTAACACAGGGAAGTCAACTGGTATATGTAATACCTGATACCATGCTAACAATCTCTGATTTTCACAGAAATTTTCAAATATCCATCCTTGCTCGAGCATACGAAGCATGGCAGCATGGGGAAGCTAACCTGCTACTTACAAGAGGATTAGTTGGAAGACATTCAAACACACCAAATGTAGGCTTCGCCTATGAAGTCCAAAACGTCATCGACTACTTAGCAAGTAGCGGAATAAGAGCACTACCAGGGCGACGATATAATACAAGAGATGTTCTCGGACAAAATTGGGTTATTAGACAATCCACAATCAATATTTCAATGCAACCTACTGAGGTAAACACAAGAAACCTCCTAGATGGCAGAACTTCACTACATTTTGAAAATTATCAAGTTGAATCAGCATCTATACAAGCAAGAAATGATTATGATAATGAAGACGAAGAAAGAGCTCATACTATTGCGGTCTTATTAAAAGATGACGAAGAAGACGTATTATATGTCAAATGTCTCACAAGCACAGTAGTCCTACCACAAAGAAAGACCGAAGGGGCCGCTGGGTATGATCTAGCCGTCAATCAAAGCTACCATATTCCACCATATGGGTAGGCCATGCTAAACACAGGCGTTATCATCAAAGTACCCAAAGGGACTTATGAACGAATAACACCAAGGTCTAGTTATGCCATGAGGGGCATGATTATCGGAGGAGGAGTGGTGGACCCTGATTATAGAGGTGAAATTAAAATCCTTGTTTATAATTATTCTGATGACGATATGGATTTTGCAAAAGGAGAATGTATTGCCCAACTCATTTTAGAATGTTGTAAAACTCCTCCAATCATTCAAGTCCATGACCTTGACAAAACAAAACGATAAGACAAGGGTTTTGGCTCAACAAGCCAACAGTACCCATGCACCAGTAAAAAGGCAAACCCACTCTGTGGCGGATGTCCTAATTGTAGTGATAGTGAAGAAAGTGCAGCTCCATATGACTATTATGTGGCACCCCAACCTGATTATATTGATAATCGTGAATCTATTGAATACCAACCACCCAGGTCAAAAGCTGCAATACAATACACAAATGATGAAGACTGTCCTGAGGTCCAAACTCGCATCCAAACTCGAAAGGCTCTCATAAGCGAAGAAATATTGGATGAACCAGAGTGGTATTCCTACGAAGAAAGTTTTGAAGACACTTATCGGATACTCAGAAATTCCAAAACATATCGTGCTGAATTACAACAACAATTGGATTCCCTACCAACAACATCATCCAGTAAATATTTATGCATGGCCCTTTCAGAAACAACGACACCAGAATCTAAATCAGATAACAATGATTACATTGAATATTTATAATATTTAGCTTCACAACCCTTTGAACATCTTTCCACAGGTTACTCTTCTAACGAATTTACTAATCCCTTCGCAATGGAAGCTGGTGGGAAAAGTCAAGAGGCTCCAACTGATAAGGCTCTAGTTGCTGCTCCGAATATTATTACTGTCGGGACAATCGAACCTGAACCTGAATGGCTGATGGAATATCCACAACTAAAGCAACTATCTGAACAAATTTATTCTCAAGAAGCGGTTTCCCAGTATTGTCCTCCAGCGGATGCTACTATGAACCCGGTTGGTTATTCCCCAACAGAAAGAAGGCCCAAACCTGAACCTATAAGCATAGCAGTAGAGCCTGGGATTCATATGAAAGGACGAGGGAATTTCAGAAAGGATAATACATCTGAATGGTAGAATTTACCATCTGCTCAGCAGCAAACCGGAGCAATTTTAACATTACTAACGCAACTGGGGAAGTTAGAAGCTGTTTTCCTAGGATGGGAAGCAATTACAAAGAATGTGGTCGCCCTACAAAGTTTTACGGATACTCAAGACAAAACTGATTTCATTGAAAACCTGTTGGGAGAAGCCGAAAGATTAACCTGGATTCAATGGCGAATGACCTTCCCAAATGAATACCAGGAATTAGTAAAAGCAGCAGAAGGCCGTAACGGTATGCAAAATATAATTTTTCAAATTAGAAGGGTATTTATTCTTGAAGACCCCTTTCAAGGGTCTACTGATATTAGGGATGACAATGAGGTGGGGCGGGGGCGGGTTTGCCATTCCCATCCCCGCCCCGTCCTCATTTTTTCGGGTTCGGGGATTCCCCGAACCTGAACTCGAACCCACGGGGTTCAAATCCCCATCCCCGCCCCCATCCCCGCCCCATCCCTATATTTAATTATTATTATTATTATTTTATCATTATTATTAATGGTAATATTAATATCAATATTATTAATAATATTATTATTATTACTTTTTTTAAAAAATATTATTATTATTTATTAATAATAATATTCAGGGCGAGTTCGGGGATGGGGATAGTATTCTCATACCCGCCCCAAACCCACCCCATCTCCAAAAAATCGGGGGTCCCCAACCCCATTTCGGATTTTCCTCGTGGGACCCCGAACCCACGGGGAAAATTGCCATCCCTAATTGATATGCAGGACAGAGCTTATAGAGATTTAGAACGTCTAACATGCCCACAGATAAAAGATATTATACCTTTCATAAATGAATATATGAATCTTGCTGCCAAGACAGGGCAACTATTCACAGGGCCTGAGCTATCTGAAAATTTTTGCCTAAAGCTTCCTGGAGATCTCGACAGAAGAATAAAGATGGCCTTTGAGGAAATATATCCAGGAAATACAATGGCCATACATCCTCGGGTAGTATTTACTTATAAATACCTTGAGGAAGAGTGTAAAAAGGCAGCTTTCAGTAGATCTCTCAAAGACTTATCATTCTGTAGCCAAATACCAATCCCAGGTTATTATCAGAACACAAGAAGAAAGTATGGAGTTAGAAGATCCACCACTTACAAAGGAAAGCCGCATCAGTCACATGCAAGAATAGAAAAGAAAAAACATCTTATCAGAAACAAAAAAATGCAAATGTTTTCTATGCGGCGAGGAAGGGCATTTTGCCCGAGACTGTCCCCGTGAATATAAAAATGTAAAAAGAGTTGCAATATTTGAAGGACTAGAACTCCCAAAAGAATATGAGATAATGTCTGTCCAAGAAGGAGAAGACCAATAAGATGCAATCAATAGTATCTCATAGGGGGAGGACCAGCAGGTACATACTGTTGCAACGGAATTCTTATTTGTTTTTATAGAACAACGAAATTATTATATGATAGGAAAAATCAGTGGATGGCAACCAATGGTACGAGTCTCAAAAGAACAACATGATTGCAATCATGTATGGATGATAAATGATGAGATACCCCCACCTTATGAACGTTGTCACTGCTGCAAACGGGACACAATGAAGAAGTACCGCATTCATTACAGCATATGCAGGATTACATCATGCGGTATGTGCACAAGTAATTATTTTAATATAACGATACCTGTGCAGCATACAATACCTACACCATACAATCCTATTGGTCTCATGCAAGAATAGCAGACCTATATAGCTTGGGCAGAAGTAGAAATTACCAGGCTTCAACAACAAGTAGAAACTGCCAATGCCATGGCCAAACTCCAAATTGAGCAACTAAAGAAGGAATTCTTATCAAAGGAAGAAGAGCTCTTGAGAAATTTATCTGTAGATAAAATGGAAGCAGATACTGCAAATGAGGAACTAAGATTAAAGGTTGACGCCTTGGAGTTAGAAAATCTTGTTTAAAAAGATTGCTACAAAAAGAGCAGCTGGAATTTCTGTAAAATGCCTAAAAATAGGCGAATATTAATAAGGGAATTTTCCAGAATTTTTGGAAATTTTTCGGGAATTTTTCAGAGCTCGTATGGACGAGTTAACGGGGACAAAAATGGGGCCCGGAAAAGCCTGTTTTGGCTACCCTATTTAAATGAGGAAAAGTTGAATTTCTTAATTCCTTTTTCTTTATTTATTTTCTTTTTCCTCATTTTTTTTGTTGTCGCCGTTCACTTCTTCTCCCCCGACGCCGCCCGCGCCCTCTCCTTGCCCTAACTGCCTCGGTGGTTCCTTTCTCCCCCTCCCACGCGACAAAAACCCCTCGACAAGGATTCTTCTTCTTCTCCTCTGCCGACGCCGCCTCCTGATTTCTCTCCCCTCCTCTGGTCCGACCAGACATCGCCGACCCTTCTCCCGTGCCCTAGCGCCGAGCCGCACTGCCGCCGGTGACGCACGGAGCACTGCCTCACACCCCGGTGCCCTAACATCTCCGCCGACGCCACTGACTCCTCTCGGTCGCTTCTCTGTGTCGGCGCCCGAGCTCTAGCGCCGACCACCGTCCATTCTTTTGCCCTGGGTTCTACCGAGCCTCATTTTCCTCTCTTCTCTTCTGCCCTAGTTTCTTGGTGTCGCTGTCTTGGTACCACACTGCCGCCGACCACTAGGTTCAGCTGAGTTTTGGTGATTTTTGGGAGGCAAGAACTTGTGTTATATAATTAGGATTTCTTGATTTGGTGATTTGTGTATCGTAATCTGATCTGAGCAGAGGGAAAGGTTTCCTGTAGGGTTTGCTTTGTTGCGGATTGATCTTGGGTCCAACAACCATAATTTCCAGCAAACTTTCTTGCTGTGAGAAGTGAAAGGTAAGGTTCTTGTTTAACGTTGTGGATTTAGGTTTTTGCTGTGGAGAAATTAATTGATGACCAGTTAAGGTTGATCAATAATTAGGGGTTTCCTAATTGAATTAGGTATATTGGTGATTATTATTTAGGGTTTTTTGCCCTAAATAGTTTTAAGGATTTATTTAGCAATTCATTTGAATTTTAGCTAAATAAAAGTATATCTATTGGTATTACAGGACTTTGACGCCAGACGGGTATCTCGATGTCGGATTTGGACATTCCTATTGGAAGCGGGTACTTTTGACTTATGTCATTTGATATACATAGTAGTGAATTTAACAAGTTGCATTAATTATGTCCTTTATTTGTTTCGGTTAGTCACTACCCAATATCTGATAAATGATTGATTGATTGCTTGATTTGCATCCCATGTATACTTTATTTGTTTATACATGCTTATAGGGGGTAGTGATATACCATGCTTCACCATGTTCAGGACCTAGGTTTTTATACCTTCTGTGTACCTTTGATTCGATATGATTCGTTGACCTATGATGCACTCTTATATATATGTGGATTAGGTCAGGATATTTTGTGGTTAGTGCCATGCACCATTTGCATGATTGCATACTGTGCGATAGTCCGCTCCATTATTGTTGAGCACATCGCCAGTTACATGGATCTGCACACACCACCACTCATGGGTTAGTGGTCGATTTAGGCAGAGTGTGTTGCAGCAGGGACTCTGTTAGGCACCGTTGGTCCGCTCATGGGTAGTGTGACACAACGTGTTATCCGGCAGGGATTCCTCCCCGTCACTGTGTACCGGGAGATGAGAGCATTGCGCTCCCCCATTTATGATTTGGGGTAGGAGGATAGGTGTACTCCGACAGCATTCCGTCCACTCGGTCACTCATCAGGAGTAGTGACGACAGAGTGCACGATTGTTACAGCCCTACCCACTCGGCCTCACTATTGTGTGAGATGATCGACTGGCGTCAGGGGTGACCAGGACGCATCATTGGCATCATATGCATGATGCATTTATTGCTTGTGTTTGTGTTTGCTGCATTTATATGCTGCATATTGTTTGGATACCTATGTTTGACATGCATACAGGATTCCTATACCGCTCGGACTGTTTGACCTTATACTCAGGTCCTAGTTAGTACAGTATTCTCCTGTTTACTTCAGTTTGCATTTACCTTTATTACATCAAGAGACTGTACGTATGATTAGTCCTAGGTGTTATTTCCTTACTTTGTATATCAATTGTACCTGCTGAGTGTTGGACTCACCCCGCCTCCATTGTTGATATTTTCAGGTTGATGCTGTCAGGAGAGAGTTCTAGTTGCTGGTCCCTGCAGACCTCGAGGATATGATTGGTTTTCTTTTGGTTTCTTTTCTGTTCTAGACTATTTTGAACTTGTTATGTTTGGATTATTTTACTTATGGACATTTTATGGATTTTATTTTGTCGATGGATTTGGATTTGGATTTATTCTACTACATGCCTGTCTGGATGGCAGAAGAGGTGAGTTCATCGGATTTGAGTTTTACGAGTGTAGTGGAGTAGGGTTGATTTCGAGTCAGGGTATTATCTTTCTGTTTACTTGTTATATAAACTGCGTGGAATGTGTGGTTGTATTTTTATTGTTTTTATTATTCCAGCCGCCTGTGGCTGAGGTATGTGAGGATGTAGAAAAGTTTCAGATTGTCCACCGTACAGGGGAGATGCTGCCGAAATTTTCTCGGATATGGACTCCTCTGGGGCGTGACAATTTAGTGGTATCAGAGCCAAGTTTTTACGATCGCTGTTTTCATATTTTAGATATTTGGGATAACCTGATACCTATTGATATGGTATCAGTGCGCCAAGTTTGGCGATACTTGTTGGATTTTTGTATTTTGGATTTTCGAGATTTATCTGATACCAATTTATTTGGTATCAGAGCGGGTTATGATACCTGCTTTTGGTTTCTGGAGATTTATCAGATACCTGTTGTTGGTATTCTGGATATTTGGGTTAGCCAGGTTTGCGAGTCAAACTGGGCATTTTCGGATTTTCGATATGGTTATGTTTCGGATTTCCGTCTCAGATTTATATGGATTTCCGGTGATTTTCATGTTCGGAATTTTGAGGTCAGAAGTTGGGGATTGGATAGCGATGGAACATCTCCAGACGGCATATAGGTATGATGTTTAATTTTATAGTTTATGATAGGTATTAACATTCTTTATGTAGTACCTGTTTGGTTTTTGTAGCACATATTACCTGTGATGGGTTAGCCATTGAGCATGGTTGATCTTAATAGAGATCAAGGATTATAGTCTCTGGTGATTTTTCTTATCATACCATCAGTAGTTTAAGCTTCTGTTACTACTAGTAGGAGATGGAGGCACATACCAGCCTCTACTATTGTTAGCTGGGTAGTGGATGATACCTACATAATTCTTGTTGATTTAGTCAGTAGAGTTTTTATACTCATATCTTTTGGATATTAGGGTATCCGATACGATGAAAATTGGTAATTTGGGGAGTTATCAGTTTTGATCATTGTTGAGAATGATTTGAGGTTGAGGAATATTGTGAGATCAGATATTGTGATGTGTTGATTTTTAATGATTTATGAGAGTAAATGTTATGTGGTTGTCTGATGATCTATTACTAGATATTTGTTTGGATGATCTATTAGTGGATAATTATTGTGATGATCTATTATTTGGGTTGTCGTTGATGATAACATAGTGAGTGTCATGTATGATATTCACAGGTTTGATGATTATAGTTGGTGATCAGATTATAATCGGGTGCTAGAGAGTTTACGGTTGAGTGTACTTATGGATTTTAATAAATCTGGTTAGTTGTGGTTAGTTAACAGGATGATAAAATTGATATTTGCTTCCTCTGATATTGGACTATGTGGATAAATAATGATTTGATATTTTGAATGTTAACTTGCTCTCATGGGGGTAGAGACTTATTCATCTGATATTATGTGGGCTGATATTTTTGAGGATAAAAATGAAAGTGTCTTGATGTTCTTGAATTCTGACTTTATCTTTTGGGTTGTACACATTTATACATATGATTATTATGGGTTTCTAGTAGATTATGCCCGAGTGGATAGGCATACATGTCTGATTGTTTATTGGAGGTATTTGTCAATTAAAAACTATGTTGTGGAATGTGCACATATGTTTGAGTGTTTCATTGGATGTATTTTATCGATTTAATCTGAGTTGTGATATGTGCAGATGTGTTTGGTGTAATATTCGAGGTATTTTATTGATTATATTTGATTTGTGGATGCACTTGTGCCTATTAGGCTTTGTTGGAAGTATCACGTTGATTATACTCTTGGCATAGGTGTATATATGCCAGGTGAGGTTGTTTGAGGTGTATTGTCGATTATACCTATGTTGATATATGCACACGGGTTCAGTAGGTATTGTTGGAGGTATCACACTGATTTATACCTGTGCTATGAGTGTGTTTGGTATGTATTAATTGGATGATTATGTCGATCATACCTATGTTGTGTGTGCACGTGTGCCAGGTGTCTTGTTGGTAGCATCATGATGATTCTACCTATGTTGAATGTAGAATGCTAAGTGTCTACATTATGTTATTGGTTGTATAATCCTGTCAACTAATTCTTCTATTAGTGGGTGACCAACCCACTAGGATGATGATAGAGTTGACTATGAATTTGATTTGTTTACTAGGTTGTTTATACCTTTGGCTGCCTACAGTGATATGTGGTTGAGTGATCTCGTGCAGCCTCTAGTTGGATAGTTAGGTGCCTTGGACACTTATGGATCGTTTGTGGTGGAGCGGAGCTCCCACATATACATATTTCGGATTGCTTGTAGCGGAGCATTGCTCCCATATCTATTGCAGATACATGTTATGGATTATTGTAGTGGAGTGTTATTCCTACATATTGAGGATTTCTTGTGGTAGAGCGTTGCTCCCACATATGTGGTGTTTTCTGTGATGGAGCGTTGCTCTCACACGGGTGGATCTATTCTTGGTGATTTGTATTGTTGGTGATTATATTTCAGACTTATTGTCAGGGCTCTTATGGTTAGAAATGTCTGTGATACGGACATTATGGGTCATGATTTTACCACTAGGGTTTGGGAAGCCTTAGATGTTTTCAGAGACTTAATGATTTTGGTATTCCTAGGATGTTTGGATTGGTTTCCATTGTCTTTGTTGATGATGTTGTGATCTATTTTGGAGTTACGGTGAGTCACGCACATCAGCTTTGCATAGTTCCAGAGATGTTTCGGTGGAAACGTCTAGATGTGAAGATCAGTAGTGCGTATTTTGGTTGTCTTCTGTGAGATGTTTGAGACACATGGTCACCAGTAGGAGTATACCGTGGTTCCACTGGAGGACGAGGTTGTTACCGTTGGGAGTAGACGGAGTCTATAGAAGAGGCTCGCAACTTCCTTTGTTTGGCTCGATATTTCCGGAGATACGTTGAGGGTTTCTCTCGGATAGCTATGTCACTGACACGCCTGACCTGGAAAGGTGTGAAGTTCACTTGGACTAAGGATGACAAGACCATCTTCTAGGAGCTGAAGTGGAGACTAGTGTCGGCTCCGATTTTGGTTTTACCTTCTGGAGAGGACGGATATGTCCTCTACACCGACGCATCTATTCAGGGTTGAGTGTTGTTCTGATGCAGCACGATATGGTAGTCTTCTATGTTTCTCGTCGATTGAAGGAACATGAGAAGAACTACCCTCTACATGATCTGGAGCAAGTCGTCATTATTTTTACCATGAAGATTTGGCGATATTATTTATATGGCGTTACATTTGAGATTCTCACTGACCATAAGAGTCTCAAATATCTGTTTACTTGGAAGGAACATAATCTCCGACGGAGGAGATGGATGGAGTTCCTGAAGGATTATGATTGTACCATTAGCTATCACCCGGGGAGAGCTAATGTGGTTGCCGATGCGCTTAGCAGGAAGTCCGGAGGGACTTTAGCTTGCCACCGAGTTGTGGTCACAGACTTGATTTAAGGTTCCTCCGATTTGGTCCTTGAGGGGTAAGGACAGACAGAGCAGGGTACTTTGGTACCATCGTTGATCAAGACGAGGATACGAGAGCCCTAGGCTGCTGATCAGTATTTGCAATTTATTTACAGCCAGATAGCTTCCGGGCAGCAGACCGAGTTCACACGAGACGAGGAGGGTGTTATTCACTTCCGAGGCAGATTATGCGTACTTCAGTCTCATCCGGTCTTACAGGAGCTATTTCAGGAGACTCATCGCTCTCGATTTGCGATCCATCCAGGCGGGATCCGTATGTATCGAGACTTGAGATGTTTCTATTGGTGGAACGACATGAAGGACGACATGAAAGAAGACATCGCGGATTTTGTAGCTAGATGTCTTGTCTGTCAGCAAATAAAGGCCGAGCACCAGAGACCTGCCGGCTTACTTCAGCAGATTCCTAATCCTGAGTGGAAATGAGAACACGTTACTATGGATTTTGTGGTAGGTTTGCCGAGGACACGACGAGACCATGACGCGATTTGGGTAATCGTTGATCGATTAACTAAATCCGCGTACTAGTTAGCGATCCGGAAGACTGATTTCTTGGATCGATTGGTAGATCTGTTTTGCCGGGAGATTATCAGATCACGTGGTATTCCATTGACTATTATTTCGGATAGACCCCCGGTTCACGTCTCGTTTTTGACAGAGACTGCAGCAGACCTTGGGCACGCAACTTTGTTTCAGTACAACTTTCCATCCGCAGACAGATGGACCGTTAGAGCGGACCTTTCCGACTCTAGAGGACTTGCTGAGGTCTTGTGTATTGGATTTTCGGAGGCAGTTGGGAGGACCATTTGCCATTGGTAGAGTTCGCCTACAACAACGGTTTGCATTCGACTATCCAAATGCCACCGTTGAAGTGTTGTATGGTAGGCCTTGTCGGACACCCACCCTCTGGATGAGGTTGTGAAGGCCCAGTTGTTGGGACCTCATAGAGCCTAGCATGAGGCAGAGTTGGTCCGTATTATCAGACGGATGATGTTAGAGGCGGAGGATCGCCAGAAGAGTTATGCTGATCGGAGTCGCAGACCACTAGAGTTCTCTGTTGGCGACCATGTATTTCTGCGAGTTTCACCTACGAAAGGGGTGAAGAGATTTGACCTCAGAGGTAAGCTAGCTCCGCGGTACATCGGCCCTTTCGAGATCTTGGAGAGGATCGGAGCGGTAGCTTACCGACTGGCACTACCACCGTCCCTGTCAGGCATTCACGACGTATTCCACGTATCAATGCTGAGGAGATACGTACATGACCCGACGCATGTGCTGGCAGATATTCCAGTTCCAGTTCAGCCTGACATTACTTATGAGGAGGTTCCAGTACGGATTCTCGACCGGAAGGAGCGTCAGTTGCGGAACAAGACTATGCAGCTCGTTAAAGTCGGATGGCAGCATCATTCAGACGAGGAGGCTACATGGGAGCTCGAGGATACGATCCGAGCTCGATATCCCCATCTTTTCACTTGAGGTATGTGATTTATTTACCGTTCAGCATTTATACTCTATATCTGTTGTTAGTACTTGCTGATGGTAGATAACAAAATTTGGGGACCAAATTTTTATTAGTGGGGGAGAATGTAAAATACCGAAAAATAGGCGAATATTAATAAGGGAATTTTCCAAAATTTTTGGAAATTTTTCGGGAATTTTTCGGAGCTCGTATGGACGAGTTAACGGGGACAAAAATGGGGCCCGGAAAAGCCTGTTTTGGCTACCCAATTTAAATGAGGAAAAGTTGAATTTCTTAATTCCTTTTTCTTTATTTATTTTCTTTTTCCTCATTTTTTTTGTTGTCGCCGTTCACTTCTTCTCCCTCGACGCCGCCCGCGCCCTCTCCTTGCCCTAACTGCCTTGGTGGTTCCTTTCTCCCCGTCCCACGCGACAAAAACCCCTCGACAAGGATTCTTCTTCTTCTCCTCTGCCGACGCCGCTTCCTGATTTCTCTCCCCTCCTCTGGTCCGACCAGACATCGCCGACCCTTCTCCCGTGCCCTAGCGCCGAGCCGCACTGCCGCCGGCGACGCACGGAGCACTGCCTCACACCCCGGTGCCCTAGCATCTCCGCCGACGCCACTGACTCCTCTCGGTCGCTTCTCTGTGCCGGCGCCCGAGCTCTAGCGCCGACCACCGTCCATTCTTCTGCCCTGGGTTCTGCCGAGCCTCATTTTCCTCTCTTCTCTTCTGCCCTAGTTTCTTGGTGCCGCCGTCTTGGTACCACACTGCCGCCGGCCACTAGGTTTAGCTGAGTTTTGGTGATTTTTGGGAGGTAAGAACTTGTGTTATATAATTAGGATTTCTTGATTTGGTGATTTGTGTATCGCAATCTGATCTGAGCAGAGGGAAAGGTTTCTTGTAGGGTTTGCTTTGTTGCGGATTGATCTTGGGTCCAACAACCATAATTTCCAGCAAACTTTCTTGCTGTGAGAAGTGAAAGGTAAGGTTCTTGTTTAACGTTGTGGATTTAGGTTTTTGCTGTGGAGAAATTAATTGATGACCAGTTAAGGTTGATCAATAATTAGGGTTTTCCTAATTGAATTAGGTATATTGGTGATTATTATTTAGGGTTTTTTGCCCTAAATAGTTTTAAAGATTTATTTAGCAATTCATTTGAATTTTAGCTAAATAAAAGTATATCTATTGGTATTACAGGACTTTGACGCGAGACGAGTATCTCGATGTCGGATTTGGACATTCCTATTGGAGGCGGGTACTTTTGACTTATGTCATTTGATATACATAGTAGTGAATTTAAAAAGTTGCATTAATTATGTCCTTTATTTGTTTCGGTTAGTCACTATCCAATATCTAATACATGATTGATTGATTGCTTGATTTGCATCCCATGTATACTTTATTTGTTTATACATGCTTATAGGGGGTAGTGATATACCATGCTTCACCATGTTCAGGACCTAGGTTTTTATACCTTCTGTGTACCTTTGATTCGATATGATTCGTTGACCTATGATGCACTCTTATATATATGTGGATTAGGTCAGGATATTTTGTGGTTAGTGCCATGCACCATTTGCATGATTGCATACTGTGCGATAGTCCGCTCCATTATTGTTGAGCACATCGCCAGTTACATGGATCTGCACACACCACCACTCATGGGTTAGTGGTCGATTCAGGCAGAGTGTATTGCAGCAGGGACTCTGTTAGGCACCGTTGGTCCGCTCATGGGTAGTGTGACACAACGTGTTATCCGGTAGGGATTCCTCCCCGTCACTGTGTACCGTGAGATGAGAGCATTGCGCTCCCCCATTTATGATTTGGGGTAGGAGGATAGGTGTACTCCGACAGCATTCCGTCCACTCGGTCACTCATCAGGAGTAGTGACGACAGAGTGCACGGTTGTCACAGCCCTACCCATTCGGCCTCACTATTGTGTGAGATGATCGACTGGCGTCAGGGGTGACCAGGACGCATCATTGGCATCATATGCATGATGCATTTATTGCTTGTGTTTGTGTTTGCTGCATTTATATGCTGCATATTGTTTGGATACCTATGTTTGACATGCATATAGGATTCCTATACCACTCGGACTGTTTGACCTTATACTCAGGTCCTGGTTAGTACAGTATTCTCCTGTTTACTTCAGTTTGCATTTACCTTTATTACATCAGGAGACTGTATGCATGATTAGTCCTAGGTGTTATTTCCTTACTTTGTATATCAATTGTACCTGCTGAGTGTTGGACTCACCCCTCCTCCATTGTTGATATTTTCAGGTTGATGCTGTCAGGAGAGAGTTCCAGTTGCTGGTCCCTGCAGACCTCGAGGATATGATTGGTTTTTCTTTTGGTTTCTTTTCTGTTCTAGACTGTTTTGAACTTGTTATGTTTTAGATTATTTTACTTATGGACATTGTATGGATTTTATTTTGTCGATGGATTTGGATTTGGATTTATTCTACTACATGCCTGCCTGGATGGCAGAAGAGGTGAGTTCATCGGATTTGAGTTTTACGAGTGTAGTGGAGTAGGGTTGATTTCGAGTCAGGGTATTATCTTTCTGTTTACTTGTTATATAAATTGCGTGGAATGTGTGGTTGTATTTTTATTGTTTTTATTATTCCAGCCGCCTGTGGCTGAGGTATGTGAGGATGTAGAAAAGTTTCAGATTGTCCACCATACAGGGGAGATGCTGCCGAAATTTTCTCGGACAGGGACTCCTCTGGGGCGTGACAATTTCAGCAAACATTCCCAGAGATTGAAGAAGAAATAAATGCATTTATCATAGAAGGAAATGAGAAAGTTTTCTCAGCAGAAGAAGCAACTCATCCAAAGAAAAAGGCAAATGACCTATTCAACCTTGATGTTTATATATTAATTCCTGGTATAAAAGAATTCAGAGTAAATGCAATCCTTGATACAGGAGCCACTACATGTTGTATTGACCAGACATCAATTCCAGAAGAAGCAGTTGAAGATAACACATTAATAGTCAATTTCAGTGGCATCAATTCAAAGACAACAACCAAAAAGAAATTGAAAAATGGCAATATGAAAGTTGGTGAATATTTCTTCAGGATACCATATACATATGCTTTCCCTTTATCAATTGGAGGTAACATTACTATGATCATCGGATGTAATTTTATCCAATACCTTCATGGTGACATCAGAATCGAAGGAGATGAGATAAAGGAGCAAGTTTGCACCTGGTAGACTGGGACCAAAATAGAAGGCATTATTAAGGAGTTATTAGATATGGGGTACATCGGCAATAACCCTATGCGCTACTGGGAGAAAAATCAAGTCAAATGCAAAATTGCAATAAAAAATCTAGACTTAACAATGGAAGACAGGCCACTAAAGCATGTAACCCCCCAAATGCAACATGCTTTCAAAAGACACATTCAAACCCTCCTTGATCTCAAAGTGATACACCCAAGCCAGAGTCGACATAGAACCACAACCATTATTGTTCATTCTGGCACAACAATTGATCCCGCGACCAAACGCAAAGTTAAGGGCAAGGAACACATGGTATTCAATTATAAAAGGTTGAACGACAATACTCATAATGATCAATACAGCCTTCCCAGAATTAAAACAATTATCAAACGGGTAGGAGGCAGCAATATTTATTTCAAATTTGATCTCAAATCCGACTTCCACCAAGTAGCAATGGAACCTGAGTCCATTTAATGGACAACATTTTGGGTACCTGATGGTTTATACGAATGGCTGGTCATGCCATTCGGCTTAAAGAATGCCCCTGCTATATTCCAGTGCGAAATGGATGAATGCTTTAAAGGTACGGAAAAATTCATTGCGGTATACATTGATGATACACTTGTGTTTTCTAAAACAGAAGAAGAACACAAGGAGCATTTAAAGAAGATGTTGTCCATATGCAAAAAGAACGGGCTCATTCTGAGCCCTACAAAGATGAAAATCAGCAGCCCTACAATTGAATTCTTAGGTGCCGTTATTGGGCCATCAACAATAAAACTACAAGCTCGCATCATTTCTAAGATAGTAAATTTCAAAGACTAAGAATTGACAACTGCAAAGGGCCTCCGTTCCTAGTTAGGTCTCGTCAACTATTGTCGAAGTTACATACCTAACCTTGGTAGATTACTAGGCCCATTATATTCAAAGACCAGTCCAAATGATGAAAGAAAGATGAACTCCCATGATTGGGCCTTAATTCATAAGATTAAGAAGGTGATCACTGACTTGCCTGACCTTGCAATTCCACCAGAGCAGTGCTATATCATACTAGAAACTGATGGATGCATGGAAGGATGGGGAGTTATATGCAAGTGGAATCCTCAAAAGTATGATGCAAAGTCTGAAGAAAAGATATGTGCTTACGCAAGTGGCAAATACAGTCCAATCAAGTCCACAATTGATGCGGAGATCCACACTGTAATGAACAGCATGGACAGTTTCAAAATATATTACCTAGACAAGCCCGAGTTAATTATAAGGACTGACTGTCAAGCGATTATAAGCTTCTTTAACAAAACAACACAGAACAAGCCATCAAGAGTTAGATGGTTATCTTTTACAGACTACATAACCGAGCTTGGCATTGATTTTCAATTCCAGCACATCGAAGGTAAAGATAACCTACGCTGATGCTCTCTCTCGTCTGGTTTGTCATATTACATGACCATGGGCTCCGACGGAGAAGGATCTTCTTCTACTAATCCAAATAGAAGGAGCATTATTACAAATCCTGACAAAGCCCAATATGAAGGCATCCCATCACCTAGCGGGCCTCATCACCTCCTGCAACAATACGCAGAATTGGCCTGCTCAGGACGAACAAGCATCCTTCACCCAGAAGAACACGACAAAAGATCCCATATGACCGACATTGAATGGGCAACATCTCGTAATGTCATCAACAACCTTCGAGAGTTGGAGCTTATCTGCCAAGTCAAGGAAAACGACTTCAAACGAAGAAGCCATTATGAAGGACAAAGCACTTACTGGAAAGATGCCTTACCAGCTGTCACAAAAGCCCGATTGGACGTCTAAGAAACCTTTATGTGGCTACAAGCGATAATCCAAGGGATAAGACACAACCCACCATAAATGCGAAGCGATGGTGAGCGCGACAATCCAACTTTGCTAGCGTTGCATATCACCATAATAAAAGCAACTTTACCTCTGATTTGATGGACTGAGCCTCGGGGAGCCGCCCACCTGTCTCAAAGGATAAGAAGCTGAGTGTGCATCCAATAAGCCTACTACTAGGCCACTAGTTAGAGTGTGTAAAAGGAGATATGATAGGATGACGATGGGGCCCAATGGGCACCCGATTCATCATTTCTCCTCTCTTTATAAGCACCTAGAAATCTCATTGCAAGACATAAGTCGAGCTCACGACACAAGTCTTACTCTGAGTTCTTTGTAAGTTTGCTTTCAAATTTCAAGTTTCTTTTCTTACAAACTTAAGTCCTGTACTTTCAAGTTCTTTGGTGCATTATCTTAGTTTGTTTGCAAAGAAGCATGCTTCCACAATATTTTTGATATCAGAGCTCTTTTAATGGCTGAGTAATCACTTAACGAGGTATTCTTGGCAAGCAACACTGGTGATAGTTACAGTATAATAATACAAAAGCATTAGCGATTTCTCAAAACACTAAATGGATATCTTTAAAAGTATCTTAAGGATCCATCTTTCAACGAACTTTATAGATCATAACTACAATAAGGCGACCGGGGAACGACGAGTGGATTACAAAAGGGTAAGTCCTAACTTGGCAATGAATTGAGGTAAGCCCAAGGGCACACCTGCATGAGTAAGAAAGCTCTTAGAACCCTCTAAGCCGTAAGTAGTTAGAAAATAAAGATTGAAGAAAGGTATACCCTTATGGGTGTTAAAACTTAAAGTTTGAATTGAAAAAGGAATTGCTTGAGCGCCCGCAAGCCTAGCAATTTTGGTTAAGGTGGATAGCCAGAAGCCTTATCTAGGTATGATTGGTGGATAGCTAGAAGCCAACCTACTCGAGAGATAGCTATATGTCTAGACGTTGGGAAATAGCTATACAAGAATGGTATTCTAAATCACCAACCGCAAACCTTAAATATCTCGACCTAGCAAAAACTGAGCCAACCTTAAAAGAACTAGCTCATAACATCACAGTAACCTACGATAGGGTAAGCTTGTCGAATAGAATTAATTTAAAGAACTTCAAACAAATTCAAGAGGAGTTGGAAGTTCTCAAATCTGAAAGCAAAAGGTTAACCCAAGCAGTAAAGGACCTAACCCAAGAAATTCTTGAAAATAGGCCTTTGACAGCAAGACAAATCAACAGCCTATTAGCTAAAATAAAAGAACAACCCAAAGTTGTTGAAGAAAGAACGGTAAAAGAAAACTTGAGTAAGAAGCTTGAAAGGGTTGAGAAACTCCTTTACAAGTTGAAGGCCTAGACCTCTTCATGAGTTATATAAACACCCAGGCAACAAACAACTATAAAGAAGCATTAAAGGCTACGGAAAATATTGAAGCACCAAGCCTAGGGTTTGCCCGTCCAGCTGATCATAAAGGCCCTACATCAAGAGCAACAACCTCCATCAAACAAGCCAATACTCAAATACAACTTCTAGTAACAATACTGGAAAGATTGGAAGCACTTGATGAGAGTATTAGAAAGCTTGAAGCAAAAGAGTCAAGCACTAGCACCAATCTCCCTGAAGAGGTAATCAAAAATTTATCTGACATAATTAAAAGTTTTTCAATTCAGGAGAAGCCAAGGGAAGAAAAAGGCAGGCTTCACGTTTTCAAGGACCCATACGACCTCTTCAAGGAACAAGCCAAGAAATAATGAGGACCACTACAGATCCTCCAGTAACCATAATCACAAGGGGGACGACAACAGATGAGAATCTTCTTTTTGAGGACCAAGTTAGAAATTATCGCCAGCATCAACGAAGGTGGTACAATGTGCAACAAAGACTATAAAGGGTATCCCAAAGAATAACTAGAGGAAGTTACAATTAGTCTCTAGAACAACAGTTAGACCCTCAGGCACAATTAAGACTTTCTATGCAAGAAAGAGCTGCAATTGCCCCTGCTGAAGTCCTATACCATTCTCGACAAGATGATACGTACCACCGGGTTTATACCCACTGTTCTGAAGAAACTCTACTGGTAACTACCAATCAAGTAGACAGACCTTTCATACAGCCAGAAAGCTTCAACCAACTACAATGTAGTGGGATGCGATTCATCCATATGGGGGTCATTCAGGTCCGCATTTAGATCTTACACCGACAAGAAGAGGGAACACTAGCTCTTGTGGTATTGAGAGATAACAGATGGCAGGGAGATCAAGCCATCTTTGCAACAATGGAAATAGACTTAACACAGGGAAGTCAACTGGTATATGTAATACCTGATACCATGCTAACAATCTCTGATTTTCACAGAAATTTTCAAATATCCATCCTTGCTCGAGCATACGAAGCATGGCAGCATGGGGAAGCTAACCTGCTACTTACAAGAGGATTAGTTGGAAGACTTTCAAACACACCAAATGTAGGCTTCGCCTATGAAGTCCAAAACGTCATCGACTACTTAGCAAGTAGCGGAATAAGAGCACTACCAGGGCGACGATATAATACAAGAGATGTTCTCGGACAAAATTGGGTTATTAGACAATCCACAATCAATATTTCAATGCAACCTACTGAGGTAAACACAAGAAACCTCCTAGATGGCAGAACTTCACTACATTTTGAAAATTATCAAGTTGAATCAGCATCTATACAAACAAGAAATGATTATGATAATGAAGACGAAGAAAGAGCTCATACTATTGCGGTCTTATTAAAAGATGACAAAGAAGATGTACTATATGTCAAATGTCTCACAAGCACAGCAGTCCTATCACAAAGAAAGACCGAAGGGGCCGCTGGGTATGATCTAGCCGTCAATCAAAGCTACCATATTCCACCATATGGGCAAGCCATGCTAAACACAGACAATAACATCAAAGTACCCAAAGGGACTTATGAACGAATAGCACCAAGGTCTAGTTATGCCATGAGGGGCATGATTATCGGAGGAGGAGTGGTGGACCCTGATTATAGAGGTGAAATTAAAATCCTTGTTTATAATTATTTTGATGACGATATGGATTTTACAGAAGGAGAAACTATTGCCCAACTCATTTTAGAATGCTGTAAAACTTCTCCAATCATTCAAGTCCATGACCTTGACAAAACAAAATGACAAGACAAGGGTTTTGGCTCAACAAGCCAACAGTACCCATGCACCAATAAAAAGGCAAACCCACTCTGTGGCGGATGTCCTAATTGTAGTGATAGTGAAGAAAGTGCAGCTCCATATAACTATTATGTGGCACCCCAACCTGATTATATTGATAATCGTGAATATATTGAATACCAACCACCCAAGTCAAAAGCCGCAATACAATACACAAATGATGAAGACTGTCATGAGGTCCAAACTGTTAGGACCAAAATGTAGCTAGAGGGGGGGGGGTGAATAGCTCTTTGCGCTCTTCGTTGCTTGTTTCTTCAAGGATGTGCAGCGGAAATACAAAGAAACAAAATACACATTGCTAACAAGAGGATTTACTTGGTATCCACCTCACAAGAGGTGACTAGTCCAAGGATCCACACACTCACACACCCTCCACTATGAAATCACTCCTTTTCAGTAACTACTGAAGGCGGAGAAGCCCTACAACTCTCACAATACAAGAAGAAAGCAAGGGAAACAAATACAATAGATATCTTACAAGATATGGAATGAAAACCCTAACCCTAGCTTTCTTCTTCTTGCTTTTGATCCGCCTCTTGACTTGGGAAACCTCCAAGAACCTTCAAGAACTGACGATCTGAGCTTGAGAGAAGCGTGGAGAAGTCGCTGTGTTGATCTGAGAAGAAATCGTGAAGTTCTACCGCAGCCATCGCACGCCTGCAGCTCAAATATGACGCAACGGTCGGATCCCGATCGATTTGAAAGCTCCCAATCGATCGGGGAGGCTTTGGATCGATCCACGGATCGATTTAGAGCGCCTTTGTGCTCTGGAAAAATGCCTGGATCGATCCACAGATCGATCCAGCGCTTATCGCGCGAAACAGCAGAGTCCCAATCGATCGGCTGATCGATTGGGACCTCTGGATCGATCCACTGATCGATCCAGAGGCTCTCTATTCGCTGGGAAAGGCCTGGATCGATCCATTGATCGATCCAGAGGCTTTCTGTTCACTGGGAAAAGCCTGGATCGATCCACTGATTGATCCATCTCCTGGATTGATCCATTGATCGATCCAGCTCTTGGTTTTTGCCCAAAACCAAGTCCCAAGCCTCTCAAACCAACATTCGGTCAACCTTAACCTATTGGTATATCATGCCTAGCATCTGGTCACTCCCTTGACCTGCCAGGACTCCCCACCAAGTGTCCGGTCAATCCCTTTGACCCACTTGGACTTTTCTCTTCGTGCCAAGTATCCGGTCACTCCCTTGACCTACTTGGACTTCCACCAGATATCTGGTCAATCTTGACCATCTGGATTTCCCCGTGCCTGACTTCACTCACCAGGTCTTTCACCTAACTTCACTCACTAGGATTTTCACTTGGCTTCACTCACCAGGATTTTCTTCTGCCTGGCTTCACTCACCAGGACTTTCTTCTACCTGACTTCACTCACCAGGACTTCCAATCTGCCTAGGTTCACTCACTAGGACTTCTCTTCTGCCTGACTTCACTCACCAGGTCTTTCACCTAGCTTCACTCACTAGGATTTTCACCTGGCTTCACTCACCAGGATTTTCTTCTGCCTGGCTTCACTCACCAGGACTTTCTTCTGCCTGGCTTCACTCACCAGGACTTTCTTCTGCCTAACATCCCAGTTAGGACTTCCTAGTAAAGTATCCAGTCATCCTTGACCTACTTGACTCTTCTTCAATCAACCTTGTATTGTCAAACATCGAAACCCAAACCAAGACTCAAGCTTGGTCAACCAGGTCAACCTTGACCTGATGGATGTTGCACCAACAATCTCCCCCTTTTTGATGTTTGACAATACCAACACTATCACTTACAATACCACATGTAAGTTAGGCTAATCCCATAGCCTAAACCTTTTTCATGCCACTAGGTAATGAATACATAAGTTAAGCCCTTCATTTTTCCCCTAAGAGGGCAAACTCCCTCTAGGTAATGAAAGCCTAACTTACTCCCTTTCATTCTCCCCCTATTGGTACACATCAAACCATGCCCCATTTTTGGGCACACATCAACAAATTCACTTGTTGACAAACTCTCCCCCTGAATAGTTGCTCATCGTTGTTCACAACTTCACTCGTTGTGATCAACACGATAATGAAGATCCCATACCCTTCATTATCCTTAACCCTACATTCTCCCCCAATGTAGGCAAATGCCCATCCTTGAGCATTATCCACTTGAAACCACTTGAACAATGAGGATATCCACTCCCCATTAAAGTTCAAACGCTCAACCTTGAGCATGTTCTTAACGGAAGGTTAACCACCTTCCAAGGTTCATGAAAAATAATTTTCATGTCTTTGAAGAGTCCCTCCCCTTAAAGACATGGTGGTAACTTCTGTCATTGCACCAACAATGACTTGGAATCCCTAAAACTTTAGGAAACCCAATTTTAGAAGTTTTGAAGTTCAAATATTCAAAATTTGAAACAAATCTCAACCTAAACTTCAACTTAGCCTTCCTTAACCAATCCATCCTTGTTTTCCACACGAAAACACCCTTTTTATGTATACAAATGTATTTTCAGGGGTTTGGAATAGTTACCTAGACTAAAATAGGTTCAAAGATGCTGAAGTCAGACCTTCCCAACCAAAATCAGCATCTTCGATCGATTAGAGTTAGGTTCCAATCGATTGAACTCTGCTGAATCGATCCACTGATCGATTCAGTCTTCTTGGATCGATCGGCTGATCGATCTAGCGAGCTTCTGCTCGATAGAAATGCCTTCTCAATCGATCGGCTGATCGATTGGAGTGCCTGATCGATTGAGGCACTCCAATCGATCCACTGATCGATTGAAGGCCTGAAATTACTGAAATTCAATTTAGCCAATTTCAGAAACCCCTAGAAAATTCTACAAAAACTCCAAAAATCGTAAAAATTTGTGTAGACATTATTTAGGGTATAATTTATCATGGAAAAATAGTTTTCTATGAAAATACATCATATTTTCAAAGATTGACACAAACTTGAGAACTTGCAAAAACTTTAGTGTTTGCTTCAAGTTTGTGTCTAACTATTCAATGGTGATTACTATCAAAAGATAGCCTTCACCAAGGTTTTCCAAAATTATTTTAAAAATATTTTCAAAACCAATATCCCACCATATTCCTCGGACTTAATGCACATTACTTGTACATTAGCTTTCCCAATGATGGGAAAACACATAACTATATGTTTTGATGAACCTAAAACTCAAAAGAATGCACTAAATCAACATCTTTAGTTTTGTTCATCTTCCTAACATCTCACTTGTATCTAATGTGCACTAAAACACATACAAGTCACCTTATAGTCCTTGTGAGATGTGAGATTTTGGTTTTGCCCTATTCTAGGGATCATGCATATCTATCTAGGCATTTTAGAGATATTGGACATCCACCTAGGATGTCACTTGTTAATAAGTGTTGTTAAATGCTATTAGTCCTTAATTACAAGGAATTAAACTTATTGCATGATTATGTTATGGCATACATCAAAATGAAATAGCTTTCAAAAGAAAGATTCCTATAACTACATGATGTATGAGTGCATGACATGGTATTTTTTGTGTTTTTCATCATAAGGTATGAATGCAAACATAATCATGATGTCATGGCATATAATGAGCAAACAATCATGGCAAGATTTAACATAAATAAAATACCTAGATTGCCTACCTAAGTATCCTTAACCCTTTGCTAAGTTAAAAATTAAACCTAGATTGTCCTCTAAATGCTTCAAGAAAATGCCAAAACATAAATTGACATTTCTAATTCTCTTGATTAACTTATGCCAATTGAAATCGAGCTTATTCCTCAAATTGTTGGCATATTTCACAAGAGTACCATTTTAAATTAAGGCTTAGATTTGCCTTAAATTACTAAGCAAATACCAAAATCCCAACTTGGTATTTCTTATGTCTTTCCTAAACAGTGCCATTTTAAAATAAGATCAAGACTTCTCAAATTTGGCACATTTTACTCTTTTCGAAGAGTAAACAATAATCCTTTCATTCTCAAAGATTAATAATAACCTTGAAAATGTTCATTGAGTGTCAATTTCTTCAAAGTTGGGTTAACTACCCTTCTTCTTAGAGTTGACATTCTCTAACCCATCTATGGGGTAGAGAAGATGCTCCTAGGAATCCAACACCTATTGGTGCTCCTTGGATGCTCTACGTATTCACTAGGGATAACTTCCCTAGATACCTTCCTAGTGACCTTGTTTGGCTTCTTAGAAGCCTTGGTCACATTTTCTAGGTCAACTCTAGATATTGCTTCCCTTGTGACCTTCTTAGTGACTTTCTTAGAGGTCTTAGTCACATTTGTTGCAAAAATACTCTTAGGGATGACTTCCCTAGTATTTTTGGCTTGCCCACTAGACCTAGAGTTTGTTCCATAGCTATATGGAACCCTATGGTAAGAAAATACATCCTTCTTGATTTTAGGTTTGTATCCCAAACCCTTATGACCATTGGATGACTTTGATATTTCTAGACCTAGATTTTTACCCTTAGACCCTTGTGTTCCATTTGTGATTTTTCTAAGGGTCTTCTCTAATTTATCAAGTCTTGACCTCAAGACTTGATTTTCCTTCCATAATTCCTCGACCATAAATTTTTCACTAAAATCATGATTTTTCTTCTTCTTAGACACATACCTAGAATCCTTAGGGTTCTTGCCTAAGTTCCTATCTATCTTTCTAAACCTAGGTTGAGAGGTCTTAGCATGATAAGCTACATGATTTTCTTTAATTTCATCATGCCTCCTATTTTCATGGTAAATAGCATTAAAATGATATAAATTAGAGCTAGCATGCTTTTTACCATTATTCAAGGGAGTAGGCTCAATAAAAGTTACCTTTCTTTTTTACCTTGGAGGCTCCCCCTTGAGTTGAGCTTCCTCCTTGAGCCTTGACCACCTTCTTCCCTTTGGGACATTGACTCCGGTAGTGCCCCTTTTGGTTGCACAAGAAACACACAATGCGCTCCTTGCTCTTCTTTGTTCCGGGGATGGTCTCCTTAGGCTTCTCCTTGCCCTTGGGTGCCACTTGGCCCTTCTTCTTGGCCAATTTAGGGCATTTACTTTTGTAATGCCCTTTTTCCCTACATTCAAAGCATATAATATGATTTTTATTTTTAATTGAAATGTTTATACCCTCTTGTGTAGGGGTGGCACTTGCTCCTCCATGTGATGTGGATGTAGAGGCTTCCTCTTGATCCGATAGTGATGCTCCTCCATTAGATTTTTCTTGACTTGTGGAGGTGGAAGCTTCTTCATCCTCTTCTCTTCTTGACCCGGATGTAGAAGATTCTTCTTGCTCTTGATCCGGTGTCAATGAAGATTGCTCCCCCTCAATCCTAGAGGTGGAAGTTTCTTCATCTTCATCTTGTACATGAAACAAGGAGTATGCTCCCTCCTTGCCCTCTTCATTGCATTCCGTCAAAGATGAGACTTCTTGGACTTCTTCTTCGGAAGTTGAGCATCTCTCAACCTCGGAGTCCCCTTCCTCTTGATCTAGCTCCAATGAGTCGCCCTCTTTGGATTCCTCTTGATTTGGTACAGTGGAGGGTTCTTCATGGATTGTTGCCAATTTGCTCCAAAGCTCCTTGGCATCGTTGAATTCTCTGATTTGAGCCAAAATGTGGCTAGGCAATAAGTTAACCAAAAGCTTGGTCACTTTGTCATTTGCCTCGCTCCTTTGGATATGCTCTTTGCTCCATTTTCTTTTCTTGAGGACTTTTCCCTTTGAGTTCGTTGGAGCTTCGAAGCCTTCCATAAGAGCAAACCATTGCTCTATCTCCATCATAAGAAAATTTTCGATTCTTGATTTCCAAGAATCGAAGCTTGTGGATGTGTACGGTGGAGCCATCCTTGTGTCAAATCCAAGTCCATCTTGGAATTGCATCTTGAAGTTGAGCTTCTTGAATTCTTTGACTTTGGTAATTTGCTCCAACTTCTTCACCCTCTAGCTTTGCTTGTTTTGTTTGCCCCTTCCGGCGATGATTTCGGTGAAGAGCAACCTTGCTCTGATACCACTTGTTAGGACCAAAATGTAGCTAGAGGGGGGGGGTGAATAGCTCTTTGCGCTCTTCGTTGCTTGTTTCTTCAAGGATGTGCAGTGGAAATACAAAGAAACAAAATACACAACGCTAACAAGAGGATTTACTTGGTATCCACCTCACAAGAGGTGACTAGTCCAAGGATCCACACACTCGCACACCCTCCACTATGAAATCACTCCTT
The DNA here is from genome assembly GCF_018446385.1 of Zingiber officinale. Lineage (NCBI taxonomy): Eukaryota > Viridiplantae > Streptophyta > Magnoliopsida > Zingiberales > Zingiberaceae > Zingiber > Zingiber officinale. Next base: position 104,356,693 of record NC_055998.1, read on the forward strand.
TTCAGTAACTACTGAAGGCGGAGAAGCCCTACAACTCTCACAATACAAGAAGAAAGCAAGGGAAACAAATACAATAGATATCTTACAAGATATGGAATGAAAACCCTAACCCTAACTTTCTTCTTCTTGCTTTTGATCCGCCTCTTGACTTGGGAAACCTCCAAGAACCTTCAAGAACTGGCGATCTGAGCTTGAGAGAAGCGTGGAGAAGTCGCTGTGTTGATCTGAGATGAAATCGTGAAGTTCTACCGCAGCCATCGCACGCCTGCAGCTCAAATACGACGCAACGGTCGGATCCCGATCGATTCGAAAGCTCCCAATCGATCGGGGAGGCTTTGGATCGATCCACGGATCGATTCAGAGTGCCTCTGTGCTATGGGAAAACGCCTGGATTGATCCACGGATCGATCCATCACTTATCGCGCGAACCAGCAACGTCCCAATCGATCTGCTGATCGATTGGGACCTCTGGATCGATCCACTGATCGATCCAGAGGCTCTCTATTCGCTGGGAAAGGCCTGGATCGATCCACTGATCGATCCAGAGGCTTTCTGTTCGCTGGGAAAAGCCTGGATCGATCCACTGATCGATCCATCTCCTGGATCGATCCACTGATCGATCTAGCTCTTGGTTTTTGCCCAAAACCAAGTCCCAAGCCTCTCAAACCAACATTCGGTCAACCTTGACCTGTTGGTATATCATGCCTAGCATCTGGTCACTCCCTTGACCTGCCAGGACTCCCCACCAAGTGTCCGGTCAATCCCTTTGACCCACTTGGACTTTTCTCTTCGTGCCAAGTATCCGGTCACTCCCTTGACCTACTTGGACTTCCACCAGATGTCTGGTCAATCTTGACCCATCTGGATTTCCCCGTGCCTGGATTCACTCACCAAGTCTTTCATCTAGCTTCACTCACTAGGATTTTCACCTAGCTTCACTCACCAGGATTTTCTTTTGCCTGGCTTCACTCACCAGGACTTCTTCTGCCTGGCTTCACTCACCAGGACTTCCAATCTGCCTAGCTTCACTCACTAGGACTTCTCTTCTGCCTGGCTTCACTCACCAGGTCTTTCACCTAGCTTCACTCACTAGGATTTTCACCTAGCTTCACTCACCAGGATTTTCTTCTGCCTAGCTTCACTCACCAGGACTTTCTTCTACCTGTCTTCACTCACCAGGACTTTCTTCTGCCTAACATCCCAGTTAGGACTTCCCAGTCAAGTATCCGGTCATCCTTGACCTACTTGACTCTTCTTCAATCAACCTTGTATTGTCAAACATCGAAACCCAAACCAAGACTCAAGCTTGGTCAACCAGGTCAACCTTGACCTGAGGGATGTTGCACCAACACAAACTCGCATCCAAACTCGAAAGGCTCTCATAAGCGAAGAAATATTAGATGAACCAGAGTGGTATTCCTACGAAGAAAGTTTTGAAGACACTTATCGGATACTCAGAAATTCCAAAACATATCGTGCTGAATTACAATAGCAATTGGATTCCCTACCAACAACATCATCCAGTAAATATTTATGCATGGCCCTTTCAGAAACAACGACACCAGAATCTAAATCAGATAACAATGATTACATTGAATATTTATAATATTTAGCTTCACAACCCTTTGAACATCTTTCCACAGGTTACTCTTCTGATGAATTTACTAATCCCTTCACAATGGAAGCTGGTGGGAAAAGTCAAGAGGCTCCAACTGATAAGGCTTTAGCTGCTGCTCCGAATATTATTGTTGTCGGGACAACCGAACCTGAACCTGAATGGCTGGTGGAATATCCACAACTAAAGCAACTATCTGAAAAAATTTATTCTCAAGAAGCGGTTTCCCAGTATCGTCCTCCAGCGGATGCTACTATGAACCCGGTTGATTATCCCCCAACAGAAAGAAGGCCCAAACCTGAACCTATAAGCATAGCAGCAGAGCCTGGGATTCATATGAAAGGACGAGGGAATTTCAGAAAGGATAATACATCTGAATGGTAGAATTTACCATCTGCTCAATAGCAAACCGGAGCAATTTTAACATTACCAACGCAACTGGGGAAGATAGAAGCTGTTTTCCTATGATGGGAAGCAATTACAAAGAATGTGGTCGCCCTATAAAATTTTCTGGATACTCAAGACAAAGCTGATTTCATTGAAAAGCTGTTGGGAGAAGTTGAAAGATTAACTTGGATTCAATGGTGAATGACCTTCCCAAATGAGTATCAGGAATTAGTCAAATCAGCAGAAGGCCGTAACGGTACGCAAAATATAATTTCTCAAATTAGAAGGGTATTTATTCTTGAAGACCCCTTTCAAGGGTCTACTGATATGTAGGACAGAGCTTATAGAGATTTAGAATGTCTAACATGCCCACAGATAAAAGATATTATACCCTTCATAAATGAATATATGAATCTTGCTGCCAAGACAGGGCAACTATTCATAGGGCCTGAGCTATCTGAAATATTTTGGCTAAAGCTTTCTGGAGATCTCGGCAGAAGAATAAAATTGGCCTTTCTGGAAATATATCCAGGAAATATAATGGGCGTACATCCTCGGGTTGTATTTACTTATAAATACCTTGAGGAAGAGTGTAAAAAGGCAGCTTTCAGTAGGTCTCTCAAAGACTTATCATTTTGTAGCCAAATACCAATCCCTGGTTATTATCTGAACACAAGAAGAAAGTATGGAGTTAGAAGATCCACCATTTACAAAGGAAAGTCGTATCAGTCACATGCAAGAATAGAAAAGAAATAGCAACTTATCAGAAACAAAAAATGTAAATGTTTTCTATGCGGTGAGGAAGGGCATTTTTCCCGAGACTGTCCCCGGGAATATAAAAATATAAAAAGAGTTGCAATATTTGAAGGACTAGACTTCCCAGAAGAATATGAGATAATGTCTGTCTAAAAAGAGAAGACCAATCAGATGCAATCTATAGTATCTCAGAGGGGGAGGACCAACAGGTACTTACTGTTGCAACAGAATTCTTATTTGTTTTTATAGAACAACGAAATTATTATATGATAGGAAAAACTGATGGATGGCAACCAATGGTACGAGTGTTAAAAGAACAACAGCATTGCAATCATGTATGGATGATAAATGATGAGATGCCCCCACCTTATGAACGTTATCACTGCTACAAACGGGACATAATGAAGAAGCACCGCATTCATTACAGCATATGCAAGATTACATCATGCGGCATATGCACAAGTAATTATTTTGTGTTGGGACCGAAAAGTAGCTAGAGGGGGGGGGGGTGAATAGCTCGTCGTTGGCTCGGTGCTCGGCGTTGCTTGTTTCTTCAAAGATGCGCGCGGAAAATACAGAAACAAACCACACAACGCTAACAAGGTTGGTTTACTTGGTATCCACCTCACAAGAGGTGACTAGTCCAAGGATCCACACCTACACACACACCCTCCACTAATAAAACTCTCCTTTATGGTAACTACCAAGGGAGGAGAAGCCCTACAAGACTTAATACAAGAAGAAAGGGGAAGGTAATGAAATACAAGCTTACAAGCTTACAATGAGAGCAAAAACCCTAACCCAAGTTTCTTCTTCTTGCTTTGATCCGCCTCTTGACTTGGAAGAACCTCCAAGAGCCTTCAAGAACTGGTGATCTCGAGCTTGAGAAGAGCTGTGCAGAAGCTGGTGAAGATCTGAAATGAATCGGTGAAGAGATGCCGCAGCCATCGCACGCCTACAGCTCAAATACGACGCAACGGTCGGATCCCGATCGATTCGAAAACTCCCAATCGATCGGGGAGGCTTTGGATCGATCCACGGATCGATCCAGAGCGCCTCTGTTCTCTGGAGAAAATGCCTAGATCGATCCATGGATCGATCCAGCGCTTATCGCGCGAACCAGCAGCGTCCCAATTGATCGGCTGATCGATTGGGACCTCTGGATCGATCCACGGATCGATCCAGAGGCTCTCTGTTCGCTGGGAAAGGCCTGGATCGATCCACTGATCGATCCAGCTCTTGGTTTTTGCCCAAAACCAAGTCCCAAGCGTCTCAATCCAACATTCGGTCAACCTTGACCTATTGGTATATCATGCCTAGCATCTGATCACTCCCTTGACCTGCCAAGACTCCCCACCAAGTGTCCGGTCAATCCCTTTGACCCACTTGGACTTTTCTCTTCGTGCCAAGTATCCGGTCAATCCCTTTGACCTACTTGGACTCTCACCAGATGTCTGGTCAACCTTGACCCATCTGGATTTCTCTTGCCTGGCTTCACTCACCAGGACTTTCCCAATTGCCTAGCTTCACTCACTAGGTCTTTCACCTGGCTTCACTCACCAGGATTTTCTTCCTGCCTAGCTTCACTCACTAGGTCTTTCACAATTGCCTAGCTTCACTCACTAGGACTTTCCCAATTGCCTAGCTTCACTCACTAGGTCTTTCACAATTGCCTAGCTTCACTCACTAGGACTTTCCCAATTGCCTAGCTTCACTCACTAGGTCTTTCACCTGGCTTCACTCACCAGGATTTTATTCCTGCCTAGCTTCACTCACTAGGTCTTTCACAATTGCCTAACATCCCAGTTAGGACTTCCCAGTCAAGTATCCGGTCATCCTTGACCTACTTGACTCTTCTTCAATCAACCTTGCATTGTCAAACATCGAAACCCAAACCAAGACTCAAGCTTGGTCAACCAGGTCAACCTTGACCAGAGGGATGTTGCACCAACAATCTCCCCCTTTTTGATGTTTGACAATACCAACACTATCACTTACAATACCACATGTAAGTTAGGCTAATCCCATAGCCTAAACCTTCTTCATGCCACTAGGTGATGAATACATAAGTTAAGCTCTTCATTTCCCCCCTAAGAGGGCAAACTCCCTCTAGGTAATGAAAGCCTAACTTACTCCCTTTCATTCTCCCCCTATTGGCACACATCAAACCATGCCCCGTTTTTGGGCACACATCAACAAGTTCACTCGTTGAAAACTCTCCCCCTGAAGAGTTGCTCATCATTGTTCACAACTTCACTCGTTGTGATCAACACGATAACGAAGATCCCATACCCTTCATTATCCTTAACCCTACATTCTCCCCCAATGTAGGCAAATGCCCATCCTTGAGCATTATCCACTTGAAACCACTTGAACAATGAGGATATCCACTCCCCATTAAAGTTCAAATGCTCAACCTTGAGCATGTTCTTAACGGAAGGTTAACCACCTTCCAAGGTTCATGAAAAATAATTTTCATGTCTTTAAAGAGTCCCTCCCCCTAAAGACATGGTGGTAACTTCTGTCATTGCACCAACAATGACTTGGAATCCCCAAAACTTTAGGAAACCCAATTTTAGAAGTTTTGAGGTTCAAATATTCAAAATTTGAAACAAATCTCAACCTAAACTTCAACTTAGCCTTCCTTAACCAATCCATCCTTGTTTTCCACACGAAAACACCCTTTTTATGTATACAAATGTATTTGCAGGGGTTTGGAATGGTTACCTAGACTAAAATAGGTTCAAAATGCTGAAAATAAGCTTTCCTAGCCAAAATCAGCATCTTCAATCGATTGGAGTTGGATTCCTATCGATTGAACCCTGCTGAATCGATCCACTGATCGATTCAGTCTTCTTGGATCGATCGGCTGATCGATCCAGAGAGCTTCTGCTCGCGAGAAATGCCTTCTCAATCGATCGGCTGATCGATTGAGGCACTCCAATCGATCCACTGATCGATTGGAGGCCTGAAATTTGCTGAAATTCAATTTCAGCCAATTTCAGAAACCCCTAGAAAATTCTACAAAATTCCAAAAATTGTAAAAATTTATGTAGACATTATTTAGGGTATAATTTATCATGGAAAACTAGTTTTCTATGAAAATACATCATATTTTTAAAGATTGACACAAACTTGAGAACTTGTAAAAACTTTAGTGTTTTCTTCAAGTTTGTGTCTAACTATTCAATGGTGATTACTATCAAAAGACAGCCTTCACCAGGGTTTTCCAAAATCATTTTAAAAAAATATTTTCAAAACTAATATCCCACCATGTTCCTTGGGCTTAATGCACATGACTTGTACATTAGCTTTCCCAATGATGGGAAAACACATAACTATGTGTTTTGATGAACCTAAAACTCTAAAGAATGCACTGAATTAACATCTTGAGTTTTGTTCATCATGCTAACATCTCACTTGTATCTAATGTGCACTAAAACACATAAAAGTCATCTTATAGGCCTTTGTGAGATGTAAATTTGGTTTTGCCCTAATCTAGGGATCATGCATCTCTATTTAGGCATTTTGAGTGGTGAACATCCACCAAGGATGTTACTTGTTGATTCCACTTGTGTATACCACTTGTGTATAAATACCACTTGTTGGTATGCCACTTGTTGATATACCACTTATTGGTATAACTTGTATATAAATGGCATTTGTTTATACCATTTGTTGGTAAAAATATTCGTCCTTAATTTTAAGGAAATCAAACTAAATGCATGATTAATGTTATGGCATATATCAATATAACATATCTTTCAAAAGAAAGAGTCCTATAACTACATGATGTATGTATGACACGACATGGTATTTTTGTATTTTTCACAATAAAGGAATGAATGTAAAATACAGAACTAAATATGATGTCATGGCATATCATGGGCAAACAATCATGGCAATGTTTAGCATAAACAGAATATACCTAGATTACCTATCTAAGTATCCTTAACCACTTAGCTAACTCAAAATATACCACTTGTTTTAACTTAAAATGGTAAACCTAGATTGCCATAAATGCTTCAAGAAAATGCCAAAACCCAAATGGACATTTCTATTTCTCTTGATTTGTTTATGCCACTTAAAAAATTAAGCATATCCTCAAATGTTGGCATATACCATTTTTCCTCAAGAGTAATAACATAAATCAAGGCCCGGATTGTCTTAAATTTCTAAGAGAATACCAAAATCCCAACTTGATATTTCTCTAGGTTTTCCCAATTTATGCCATTTTAAGATAAACTAAATTTTTCCACCATTAGGGACATTTTACTCTTTCAAGGAGTAAATAATAATTCCATTTCATTTTCAAAGGTTAACAAAAACCTTGAAAATGCTCCTTGAGTGTCAATTTCCTCAAAGTTGGGTTAACTACCCTTCTAATCGGAGTTGATACTCTCTAACCCATCTATGGGGTAGAGAAGATGCTCCTAGGAACCCAACACCTATTGGTGCTCCTTGGATGCTCTAGGTACTCACTAGGGATAACTTCCCTAGATACCTTCCTAGTGACCTTGTTGGGCTTCTTAGAAGCCTTGGTCACATTTTCTAGGTCAACTCTAGGGATAGCCTCCCTTGTGGCCTTGTTAGTGACTTTCTTAGACTTCTTAGAAGTCTTAGTCACTTTGGTTGCAAAGATACTTCTAGGGATATCTTCCCTTGTATCCTTGACTTGACCTCTAGACTTAGGGTTTGTTCCATAACTATATGGAACCCTATGATAACTAGGCACATCCTTTTTTGCTTTGGGTTTGTATCCCAAACCTCTATGGCCATTTGATGGCTTTTGTACCCCTAAACCTAGGTTATGCTCATTTTGCCCTAATAGGATATTTTCCAATCTTTTTAGGGTCTTTTCTAATTTATCAAGTCTTGACCTCAAGACTTGATTTTCCCTCACTAAGTCCTTAGTATTTGATTTTTCATTTGATCCATGAGCATTTTTATTCTTGAGCTTGTATCTATTATCCTTAATGTTCTTGCCCAAATGTCTATCTACCTTCCTAACCTTAGGTTGGGTAGTCTTGGCATGTAGGGCCACATGCTTTTCCTTAATGCCCTCATGATTTCTATTCTTATGGTAAATTGCATTAAAATGATAAAAATTAGAACTATCATGCTTTTTACCATAACGTAAAGGGGTAGGCTCAATAAATGTTACCTTCTTCTTTACCTTGGAGGCTCCCCCTTGACTAGTGCCTCCTTGAGCCTTGACCATCTTCTTCCCCTTGGGGCATTGACTTCGGTAATGCCCTTTTTTTTGACACAAGAAGCACACAATGTGCTCCTTGCTCTTCTTTGTCCCGGGGGTGGTCTCCTTGGGCTTCTCCTTGCCCTTTTGTGTCACTTGACCCTTCTTCTTGGCCAAGTTGGGATACTTGCTCTTGTAGTGCCCACTTTCCCTACACTCAAAACATATTATATGATTTTTATTTTTAATTGAAACATTTATACCTTCTTGTGTAGGGATGACACTTGCTCCTCCATTTGATATTTCTTGAATTTTGGAGGTGGCACCATCTTCTTCTTCTTCACTTGACCCGGATGTGGAGGCCTCTTCTTGCTCTGGGTTCATTGATCTACACTCCCCCTCAATCCTAGAGGTGGAGGTTTCATCATCTTGTACATTGAACAAGGAGTATGCTCCCTCCTTGTTCTCTTCATTGCACTCCCTTGAAAATGAAGCTTCTTCTTGGACTTCTTCTTCGGAGGTTGAGCATCTCTCAACCTCGGAGTCCTCCTCTTGGTCTTGCTCCAAAGAGTCACCCTCTCTGGATTCTTCTTGCTCTTGTACAGTGGAGGGGATCTCTTCATGAAGTTTGACCAATTTACTCCATAATTCCTTTGCATCTTCAAATTCTCCAATTTTGCAAAGGATGGTGCTTGGCAATAAATTGACCAAAAGCTTGGTCACTTTGTCATTGGCCTCGCACCTTTGGACTTGCTCTTGGCTCCACTTGCTCCTCTTGAGAACTTTTCCCTTTGAGTTTGTTGGAGTCTTGAAGCCTTCCATAAGAGCAAACCATTGCTCTATCTCCATCATAAGAAATTTTTCGATTCTTGATTTCCAAGAATCAAAGCTCGTGGAAGTGTATGGTGGAGCCACCCTCGTGTCGAATCCAAGCCCATCTCTGAATTCCATTGTAGAAGTTTAGCTTTTGAATTTCTTTGACTTTGACAATTTTGCTTCAACTTCTTCACCCTCTAGCTCTTCTTGTTATGCTTGACCCTTTCGGCGATGATTCCAGTGAAGAGCGGCCTTGCTCTATACCACTTGTTGGGACCGAAAAGTAGCTAGAGGGAGGGGGTGAATAGCTCATCGTTGGCTCGGTGCTCGGCGTTGCTTGTTTCTTCAAAGATGCGCAGCGAAAAATACAGAAACAAACCACACAATGCTAACAAGGTTGGTTTACTTGGTATCCACCTCACAAGAGGTGACTAGTCCAAGGATCCACACCTACACACACACCCTCCACTAATAAAACTCTCCTTTATGGTAACTACCAAGGGCGGAGAAGCCCTACAAGACTTAATACAAGAAGAAAGGGAAAGGTAATGAAATACAAGCTTACAAGCTTACAATGAGAGCAAAAACCCTAACCCAAGTTTCTTCTTCTTGCTTTGATCCGCCTCTTGACTTGGAAGAACCTCCAAGAGCCTTTAAGAACTGGCGATCTCGAGCTTGAGAAGAGCTGTAAAGAAGCTGGTGAAGATCTGAAATGAATCGGTGAAGAGATGCCGCAACCATCGCACGCCTGCAACTCAAATACGACGCAACGGTCGGATCCCGATCGATTCGAAAACTCCCAATCGATCGGGGAGGCTTTGGATCGATCCACGGATCGATCTAGAGCGCCTCTGTTCTCTGGAGAAAACGCCTGGATCGATCCATGGATCGATCCAGCGCTTATCACGCGAACCAGCAGCGTCCCAATCGATCGGCTGATCGATTGGGACCTCTGGATCGATCCATGGATCGATCCAGAGGCTCTCTGTTCGCTGGGAAAGGCCTGGATCGATCCAGCTCTTGGTTTTTGCCCAAAACCAAGTCCCAAGCCTCTCAATCCAACATTCGGTCAACCTTGACCTATTGGTATATCATGCCTAGCATCTGGTCACTCCCTTGACCTGCCAGGACTCCCCACCAAGTGTCCGGTCAATCCCTTTGACCCACTTGGACTTTTCTCTTCGTGCCAAGTATCCGGTCAATCCCTTTGACCTACTTGGACTCTCACCAGATGTCTGGTCAACCTTGACCCATCTGGATTTCTCTTGCTTGGCTTCACTCACCAGGACTTTCCCAATTGCCTAGCTTCACTCACTAGCTCTTTCACCTGGCTTCACTCACCAGGATTTTCTTCCTGCCTAGCTTCACTCACTAGGTCTTTCACAATTGTCTAGCTTCACTCACTAGGACTTTCCCAATTGCCTAGCTTCACTCACTAGGTCTTTCACCTGGCTTCACTCACCAGGATTTTCTTCCTGCCTAGCTTCACTCACTAGGTCTTTCACAATTGCCTAGCTTCACTCACTAGGACTTTCCCAATTGCCTAACTTCACTCACTAGGTCTTTCACCTGGCTTCACTCACCAGGATTTTCTTCCTGCCTAGCTTCACTCACTAGGTCTTTCACAATTGCCTAACATCCCAGTTAGGACTTCCCAGTCAAGTATCCGGTCATCCTTGACCTACTTGACTCTTCTTCAATCAACCTTGCATTGCCAAACATCGAAACCCAAACCAAGACTCAAGCTTGGTCAACCAGGTCAACCTTGACCTGAGGGTTGTTGCACCAACATTTTGATATAACGATACCTATGCAGTGTACAGTATCTACACCATACAATCCGGTTGGTCTCATGCAAGAACAGCAGACCTATATAGCTTGGGCAGAAGCAGAAATTACCAGGCTTCAACAACAAGTAGAAACTTCCAATGCCATGGCCAAACTCTAAATTGAGCAACTAAAGAAGGAATTCTTATAAAAGGAAGAAGAGCTCTTGAGAAATTTATCTGCAGATAATATGGAAGCAGATACTGAAAATGAGGAACTAAGATTAAAGGTTGATGCCTTGGAGTTAGAAAATCTTGATTTAAAAAGATTGCTACAAAAAGAGCAGCTAGAATTTCAGCAAACATTCCCAGAGATTGAAGAAGAAATAAATGCATTTATCACAGAAGGAAATGAGAAAGTTTTCTCAGCAGAAGAAGCAACTCATCCAAAGAAAAAGACAAATGACCTATTCAACCTTGATGTTTATATATCAATTCCTGGTATAAAGGAATTCAGAGTAAATGTCATCCTTGATACAGGAGCCACTACATGTTGTATTGACCATACATCAATTCCAGAAGAAGCAGTTGAAGATAACACATTCATAGTCAATTTCAGTGGCATTAATTCAAAGACAACAGCCAAAAAGAAATTGAAAAATGGCAATATGAAAGTCGGTGAAAATTTCTTCAGGATACCATATACATATGCTTTCCCTTTATCAATTGGAGGTAACATTACTATGATCATCAGATGTAATTTTATCCGATCCCTTTATGGTGGCATCAGAATCGAAGGAGATGAGATAAAGGAGCAAGTTTGCACCTGGTAGACTGGGACCAAAATAGAAGGCATTATAAAGGAGTTATCAGATATGGGGTACATCGGCAATAACCCTATGCGCTACTAGAAGAAAATCAAATCAAATGCAAAATTGTAATAAAAAATCCAGACTTAACAATAGAAGACAGGCCACTAAAGCATGTAACCCCCCAATTGCAAGATGCTTTCAAAAGACACATTCAAACCCGCCTTGATCTCAAAGTGATATGCCCAAGCTAGAGTCGACACCGAACCACAACCATTATTGTTCATTCTGGCACAACAATTGATCCCGTGACCAAACGCGAAGTTAAAGGCAAGGAACGCATGGTATTCAATTATAAAAGGTTGAACGACAATACTCATAAAGATCAATATAGCCTTCCCGGAATTAACACAATTATCAAACGGGTAGGAGGCATCTATATTTATTCCAAATTTGATCTCAAATCTGCTTCCACCAAGTAGCAGTGGAACCTGAGTCCATTGAATCGGCAGCATTTTGAGCACATGATGATTTATACGAATGGCTGGTCATGCCATTCGGCTTAAAGAATGCCCCTGCTATATTCCAGCGCAAAATGGATGAATACTTTAAAGGTACGGAAAAATTCATTGCGGTATACATTGATGATATACTTGTGTTTTCTAAAACAGAAGAAGAACACAAGGAGCATTTAAAGAAGATGTTGTCCATATGCAAAAAGAACGGGCTCATTCTAAGCCCTACAAAGATGAAAATTGGCAGCCCTACAATTGAATTCTTAGGTGCCATTATTGGGCCATCAACAATAAAACTACAAGCCCACATCATTTCTAAGATAGCAAATTTCAAAGACCAAGAATTGACAACTGCAAAGGGCCTCCGTTCCTGGTTAGGTCTTGTCAACTATTGTCGAAGTTACATACCTAACCTTGGTAGATTACTAGGCCTATTATATTCAAATACCAGTCCAAATAGTGAAAGAAAGATGAACACCCATGATTGGGCCTTAATTCATAGGATTAAGAAGGTGATCACTGACTTGCCTGATCTTGCAATTCCACCAGAGCAGTGCTATATCATACTAGAAATTGATGGATGCATGGAAGGATGGGGAGGTATATGCAAGTGGAAACCTCAAAAGTATGATGCAAAGTCTGAAGAAAAGATATGTGCTTACGCAAGTGGCAAATACAGTCCAATCAAGTCCACAATTGATGCGGAGATCCACGCTGTAATGAACAGCATGGACAATTTCAAAATATATTACCTAGATAAGCCCGAGTTAATTATAAGGACTGACTGTCCAGCGATTATAATCTCCTTTAACAAAACAACACAGAACAAGCCATCAAGAGTTAGATGGTTATCTTTTACAGACTACATAACCGGGCTTAGCATTGATGTTCAATTCCAGCACATCGAAGGTAAAGATAACCTACTTACTAACGCTCTCTCTCGTCTGGTTTGTCATATTACAGGACCATGGACTCCGATGGAGAAGGATCTTCTTCTACTAATCCAAATGGAAGGAGCATTATTACAAATCTAGACAAAGCCCAATATGAAGACATCCCATCACCTAGTGGGCCTCATCACCTCCTGGAACAATACGCAGAATTGGCCTGCTCAGGACGAACAAGCATCCTTCACCCAGAAGAACACGACAAAAGATCCCATATGGCCGACATTGAATGGACAGTAGCTCGTATTGTCATCAACAACCTTCGAGAGTTGGAGCTTATCTGCCAAGTCAAGGAAAATGACTTCAGACGAAGAAGCCATCATGAAGGACAAAGCACTTATTGGAATGATGCCTTACCAGCTGTTACAAAAGCCCGATTGGACCTCTAGGAAACCTTTATGTGTCTACAAGCGATAATCCAAGGCATAAGAGACAACCCACCATAAATGTGAAGCGATGGTGAGCCTAATAATCCAACTTTGGTAGCGTTGCATATCACTATAATAAAAGCAACTTTACCTCTGATTCGATGGACTGAGCCTCGGGGAGCCGTCCACCTGTCTCAAAGGATAAGAAGCAGAGTGTGCATCCAATAAGCCTACTACTAGGCCACTAGTTAGAGTGTGTAAAAGGATATATGATAGGATGACAATGGGGCCCAATGAGCACCCGATTCATCATTTCTCCTCTCTTTATAAGCACCTAGAAATCTCATTGCAAGACACAAGTCGAGCTCATGACACAAGTCTTACTCTGAGTTCTTTGTAAGTTTGCTTTCAAATTTCAAGTTTCCTTTCTTACAAACTTAAGTCCTGTACTTTCAAGTTCTTTGGTACATTATCTTAGTTTGTTTGCAAAGAAGCACGCTTCCATAATATTTTTGATATCAGAGCTAGTTTAATGGCTGAGTAAACACTTAACGAGGTATTCTTGGCAAGCGGCACTGGTGATAGTTAGAGTATAATAATACAAAAGCATTAGTGATTTCCCAAAACTCTAAATGGATATCTTTAAAAGTATCTTAAGGATCCATCTTTCAACGAACTTTATAGTTCTTAACTACAATAAGGCGACCGGGGAACGACGAGTGGATTACAAAGGGGCAGGTCCTAACTTAGCAATGAATTGAGGTAAGCCCAAGGGCACACCTGCATGACTAAGAAAGCTCTTAGAACCCTCTAAGCCGTAAGTAGTTAGGAAATAAAGATTGAAGAAAGGTATATCCTTATGAGTGTTAAAACATAAAGTCTAAATTGAAAAAGGAATTGCTTGATCGCTCGCAAGCCTAGCAATTTTGGTTAAGGTGGATAGCCAGAAGCCTTAGCTGGGTATGATTGGTGGATAGGCAGAAGCCAACCTACTCGAGAGACTGCTTTATGTCTAGACGTTGGTAAATAGCTATACAAGAATGGTATTTTAAATCACCTACCGCAACCCCTTGAATATCTCGACCTAGCTAAAACTGAGCCAACCTTAAAAGAACTAGCTCATAACATCGCAGTAACCTACGATAGGGTAAGCTTGTTGAATAGAATTAATTTAAAGAACTTCAAACAAATTCAAGAGGAGTTGGAAGTTCTTAAATATGAAAATAAAAGGTTAACCCAAGCGGTAAAGGACCTAAACCAAGAAATTCTTGAAAATAAGCCTTTGACAGAAAGACAAATTAACAGCCTATTAGCTAAAATAAAAGAACAACCCAAAGCTGTTGAAGAAAGAATGGTAAAAGAAAACTTGAGTAAGAAGCTTGAAAGGGTTGAGAAACTCCTTTACAAGTTGGAGGCCTAGACCTCTTCATGAGTTATATAAACACCCAGGCAACAAACAGCTATAAAGAAGCATTGAAGGCTACAAAAAATATTGAAGCACCAAGCCTAGAGTTTGTCCGTCCAGCTGATCATAAAGGCCCTACATCAAGAGTAACAACCTCCATCAAACAAGCCAATACTCAAATACAACTTCTAGTAACAATACTGGAAAGATTGGAAGCACTTGACGAGCGTATTAGAAAGCTTGAAGAAAAAGAGTCAAGCACTAGCACCAATCTCCCTGAAGAGGTAATCAAAAATTTATCTGACAAACTTAAAAGTTTATCAATTCAGGAGAAGCCAAGGGAAGGAAAAGGCAGGCTTCACGTTTTCAAGGACCCATACGACCTCTTCAAGGAACAAGCTAAGAAATAATGAGGACCACTACAGATCCTCCAGTAACCACAATCACAAGGGGGATGTCAACAGATGAGAATCCTCTTTTTGAGGACCAAGTTAGAAATTATCACCAGCATCAACGAAGGTGGTACAATGTGCAACAAAGACTATAAAGGGTATCCCAAAGAATAACTGGAAGAAGTTACAATCAGTCTCTAGAACAACAGCTAGACCCTCAGGCACAATTAAGACTTTTTATGCAAGAAAGAGCTGCAATTGTCCCTGCTAAAGTCCTATACCATTCTCGACAAGATGATACGCACCACCGGGTATATACCCACCATTCTGAAGAAGCTCTACTCGTAATTGCCAATCAAGTAGACAGACCTTTCATACAACCAGAAAGCTTCAACCAACTACAACGTAGTGGGATGCGATTGTTGACCTCCGCAAGTGTACGTAAATATCCCAAATAAGATAAAAGATTATCGTATCCACAGGGATTGGAATATTCACTAAGAATATCTCAACGCGAATTAGCTAGACAACAAATCAATGGATTGACAAAGTCTGAGTGTAACTATGAAAAGTAAACAAAAGAATGAAAGAATAGGTAACAAGAATAAAGGAAATGATAAGGGATATTCTAGGAGTTTTGGTTTCTCTGTAAGGTTGTTCAATGTAAATGATCTACCAAATCCTTTTTCTCAATCGTCCATCATTTGTAGAAGGTTGTTGATTCTCTCTCGCAATAGAGAACCAACCTAGGACTGAAATCCATACCTAGATTGATCAATTAGGAATGGATCTATGTTGTCCTTACACGGGCTTGCCTGTCATGTCCATCCCTCGGAAAATCAACATAAGAATCCATCGCTCATCAACCCATCAAGATATATAAAGATTAATGCATAAATCTATCATACCCTCTTGAAATACCTAATTTTTCCTTCAAGATAATCCCTCAAACGTCCTTACACGGGCATGTTCCTGTCACGAAGATCCCTCGAAATATCGAATGAAGAATTACCTCTACAAGATCCACAAGATATCCAAACTCTCAATCAAGCATGGTAATTAGGCACAATCACAACATTCCACACAAGATCAAGTAGATACAAAACAGGATAAAATCATAGAAATGGAAAATTGGCATATCCACAAGAGTTTACATCAAGAAATCCTTACAAATACTCCCTCCATCCTAGAACGAAGATAAACTACTCCATCGATCAAAGAAAAAAAATCTGAAAACATAAAGATTACAAGCATTCTTGATCCCAATCCAAGAAAAGGAAAGAAAGAAGGCTTATCTATGATGAAGACGGTCTTCGGATCCAATCTACATTCCCGGAGTCAAATCGGTGAAGATCTTCCCTTAGATCGCCCAGAAATCCACTCAAGAATGGAAGGAATCACCCAAATCTTTCTTTCTCCCCAAAGGGGAGAAGATCCCCTTTCAAATCTTAAAGGAAGCCTTATATAGAAGAGGGGTTTGGGCGCCACACGACCCCGAAGCACGACCGTGTGAGGTTCACACAGCCTGCTCCATTCTCTTCTCTTCTAACCTCACACGGCCGTGTGAGGTACATGACCATAGCTTGCCCTACCAATGCCCCCCTTGCACGGCCGTGTAGATCTACACGGCCTGTACTGCCTTCGCCTTTGGAAACCTAGCACGACCGTGTGGTGCACACGGCCAGCACTCTCTTGCTCACTGGAAACCTCACACGGCCGAGGCTTCTTTGGTCTCTGGAAAACTAACATGGCCGTGCGGTGTACACGACCTAGGCTTCATTGGGCTCCAAAGCTTGGCTCGACAGTGTAAGGTTCACACGGCCAAGCCATCTTCCTTCTCTGCTGTAGCTACATGACCTCTCATCTCCACATGGCCTGGGCAAACCCCCATGGCAGGGCCGTGTGGGGTTAAGGTATCATGGCTTCCTCCATCGCTTTGCTTGCAGATTTGGCCTCGAACACACATCCTTCACCAAATTCGACTCCTATGTACAAAAAATGCACAAAAGCAGATCTCCGAACAAAGAGAGTAAATATGCTAAAAAGGAAAGATGGAAGTACGAAAATACATAGATTAAGCATGCTCAAAGTATGTGAATGTGCATCAAAACATGCTAACAAGTGTATACAATCTACGCACATCACACCCCCAGACTTAAACCTTTGCTTGTCCCCAAGCAAAATGCTGTAATCTAAACTCATATGCTCTACAATGCTCTCATATCCCTAATGCATTCTCCTGACTCTATCAAAGGGTTCCATTAGTAAGCATGATCATGAAAACAAGTTAAGTTAGGCTCAAGCATAAGAACCCTGTGCACAGTGCAAAAACAACTCAAAACTCTTCAAGTTTCTACCTATGTCCTAGTCAAGTCGTCATCAAATTTGAATTCCTAGTGTTTCCAGTGATAGACAAGTAACCAGTGACAGACACTTACTTGCCACACACTTGGTTCATATTTCTCAATCAACCCATGGTCTCAAAGGCGTGCCCAATCTCAAGAGAAGCTAAGCAATCATTTCCCCAGTAACCTAACTTGGTCTCAAAGGGGTGACTAGTTAGATTCCACTCACGACAACTATTTTTTATATCCCTTATTCACTTTTTTTTCTTTGCCTTTTTTTTCATAAGTATTTGCATTGTGCAAATCTTATTCACAAATGTACTTTTAACACAAATGTTGGGATATTTTGATTTTTCCAAATGAGCTTACATGAGTTGGGCCTCATCCAGTAACCAAAATGAAGTTCGAGAAATCACCATGGAAACTAAGTACTAAATAAACAAGATGAATCATGACTATTTCAATGATATCAACCATTCAAGCATCAAGTATAGGTGCAGTGAAGATAAGATCCTTAAGGTCAAGCCAAGACTAAAACTCATCTCCATAAGATACTTAGCTTATTTCATGCTACTCAAGATAGAGAAAAGAGGTTCATTGAGCATACTACTAGCATCATTTAAAACATCATGAATCTAGATAATGAACGTGCTAACATTTAATCTTGAAGACAAGAAAGCATATAAGTGAAGTTTTGATGTTCTCAAGATGTATGCCACAAGATTTCAAAAGATAGTCAAGTGACTATCAAAACAAGCAATCAAGCAAGACAAACAAAATAAAAACATGCAGAAACCAGCAAAAACTGAAAACTAGAATGCAAAAAGAAAAATCAGGTTCGACACCCCCCAGACTTAAACTTTTCATCGTCCTGATGAAATTAATATGGTGGAGGAGGTGGTAAATCAGGAAATTCAGGAAGAGGAAAAGGAAAGTAATTAATAAACCACCTTACTTCATCTCTAACAAACATATGATACTCAAACAGTTTATCGACATCATCTTGAAAAAATCTCATATAGCCTCGAAAATCTTCATTAAACTCCATATGAGCTCTATAAGAATTCATAAATCGAGAAATCTTTTCACATAATTCTCTCTCACTTTTGAAATAATCTTACAGTTTTTTAAATTGTTCCTCTTCCATAGGTTCATTACTAGAGAGAAAATTTTTAGTCAAATCTAAATCATTATGAACATTGTCCAAAATAGAATGAAGTTCTTGAAAATTAAAGCTATGAACATCACGATTAACCAAAGGAACTCTTTTTGAAGCTAAAGTCGACAATGTTTTAGAATGTTGATTTGCTAATTTCAAACACCAATTTTCCTTAACATGGATGGTAGTGAAATCATGATTTGACAGTCTTAAAGGGAAATTGTTCTTAATAAGAAGACTATATCCATGTTCTTCACGTCTTATCATTTTCATTACTAAACATGAATTCAAGTATAGTCTACAAGAATTATCAATCATTTCCAATTCATTTAAATCACACCCTAACACCAAGGCAACCTGAGTTAACAATCCTCCCAAAACAATAGGTGTGGTGGAATCAGATTTCCCGAGTTTCACTAAATGTTTAAGGAAGAAATAACCAGAATTAATTTCAATATTCTCAACCATTGCCCATAGACAATACAAGTCTACAAGTCATACTAACCCCTTTTTATCTTCCCTCCCAAATATGGTATTCTTCATAACTAGATAAGGATATATAAAAATGGGGTTAATAATGTGAAGAGCTCTAGAATTGTGAGGGTTAAAATGTGATTATTCAGAAATGTGTTGCCAAAAATGTGAATTTTCAAACTGAGGTAAAATTGTACACAAATCATTCTTTGGCAACTCATAACAAGTGTTAAAATCACTTAACGTCCATTCATAATCCTCATTAAACAGTCAAACATTTAGTTTACCATTACCTTGAACATTATCAACCGTTATGGAACTCAAAAATTCAAAAACAGTTCTAGGCTAGGTAGGGTATTTCATTTTCATTAAACCACTCCAATCTATTCTTTCAAACAACCAATCTAAATCATCCTTAAACCCTAATGTTACAAAAGTTTCATCATCCACAAATTTGGTAGTTACAAGGGGATGTTTACATAAGGAAGAATACCTAAGATGTTGTTCCTCACTAGAGAAAACAATACCAAAATCATTAGAAATACCTTTAAAATAAGAATTTCTCTCCTTTGTTGCAACCATCTTCTCCTTTCCTTTTCTTGTAGAAGAAGATACCTTTATCACATTTTCCATGGAAGAAGAGATTTGAGCCTTCAAAAAGGAGAATGAGAGGAAGAAATTAGAAGTGGTAGTTGAAACCTTAGAGATAAGAAAATGAGAAAGAAGAGGGAAGAGGGAAGGGGGTGTGCGGCCGTGTGCCGCCCACACCCCATGCCCTAACCCCTTTTAAGGGTGTTGGGTCGTGTATTTTTGCACGGCCTAAATTAGTTTTTCTTCGCATGGTCGTGTATGGTACATGGCCATGCCCATCTCTTTCTCGGGTTGAGTCACACGGCCGTGCCAATTGGCACGACTATATCCTTCTTCTTCACGGGTGTCCATGCACGACCGTGTTTGGGACATGACCTCAACAGCCTCCTTCTCTGGAATCGGCACACAGTCGTGTCAGATGACACGGCCAGTGCATGCTCCTGCACTAGTTCCTTCACATGGCTGTGTGTGAGACACGACAGAGAAGTTTTCCTCCTCTGGATTCTTTACACGGCCGTGTCTGGAACACAACCATGTACCTTTTCTTCTCTGGAGACTCCACATGGCCGTGTCATGTAGACACGACCCAAGCATCTCCCTTCTCTGCACCATGAGCCTGACCGTGTACAACACACGACCATGCTCTGCTTTGCTCCAATTTATGCTTCTCCTCCTTTCTAGCTATCCCAATACTTCACTACAAGAAAAACCCTCATAGACATCGGTTTTCCACCGTTGTCTATTATATTTTTGACCGATATATATGAAGGCGATGTAAAAGGTCTGCCATTTTAGACATCGGGTTATAACCGGTGTAGTATCACTTAACGATATCGAGTGTAAAACAGATGTAATATTATATATTAATAACACCAGTTTTGACAGCGGTATACGACCGATGTAATATTAGTTAATGACACTGGTTTTGCAGCGGTGGAAAACTGATGTAATATCAGTATTGTTTAACGACACAAATTCGATTTCCGAAATAGTGAAAAATCAATATTATCACCAAACAAATCATAAAATTAAGTTAATATTATTAATTTACTAAGAAAATCACAAATAAAAATGCACCGATGTATCTAAACACACCAAGTCAATATCCATATAACCAACACATAAATATTCTTCTTACAACATAAAAAGATAATAGATATTATGCACATCAAGTCAGTATCTACAAATTACACATAACTATTATTCTTACAACATCAAAAGGTGATAGATATTACACAAATATTCTTCTTACCGGTGCCAACGTTATCCTTCTTGCTCCGTGCAAAGATTTAACTAAATCTTCCCCAGTAGTTTTATTTGTTAATAGACAATTCTCTTTATCTATTACTGGATGGACACCTCTGCTTGTTTGATGTCCTTAGGGTGACAACTGATTGGTGATTCTTTGTAAAGGAGGCCTCTATCTTAAAGGAGCCACTGGAGGCTTTGGGAACTTTACAACACCCTTCTTGGTTGTCCTCTCACCATTTAATTGATTCTCCAGTTCTCTTACCTGAATAAAATAAAATAGTCAATATGGATATAAAGCAGTTTGTTGCTTACATAAGGGAAATTAAAGATGCTGTAAATTCTACTCAAATAGAGATTGAAAATGAGATAAATAACCTTTTATTGGTAATTTTTACTTGTTTGCTCAACTTCTTTGATTTGCACATTTGAAATAATCTGTTATAAGACTACTGATTTGAAAGAAATTAAATATAGTGATGTATGGTGTATAGTAGATTATTATGATTTTTCTTGAAAATATATAAAATAATTTATTCACACTATCTTCAAAAAGCTTGTCACTGTTGCATCTATTCTCACTCGAAGCTTACGCAACAGTAACAATCTCACCTCTTGAACCTGTAACATCAAACGAAAAAATCAGCATTTAGTACAAAGAGAAAACTGAGAGAAACACAGTCAGTGAAATGGCAATTATGTGAAGGTACATCTCTCAAAAATCTCTTTTGCCAGTAGCAAAAGGGAATCAGTTTCTTCAGCCATTTGTGCAATCTTCTCGGCCTCCTTGATAGCTTCGGAGGCTAAAAATGATTTGGCTTGCTATTTTGTAAGCAGCAGTTATCGCAGCCTCTTCTATAGGGTCCATGGCTTTTGTTGAACTGGTATTCTAAGGTACCCGAGTTCGATTTACTGGGTCTTTTGGTTTGGCAATAGGGGTTTTTGTTGCAAATGATGAATCTTTCAACCTGTATCCCTTTTGGACCTACAACATGATGAACCAACAGAGAACAACCATCATTTGTACTTGCAAAGAAATAATATGTTTGTTTTATCAGATAAATTTAATAAATAAGCTCTCATACTTAAAGATCTAGCAACTAGTAAATATTATATATTGTGCGCTACTTAAGCATTTGTTCCATGATACTGATGCTGTTCTTGCTGGCGTTCAGCGAAAAACATTAGGCTGCACCAACCTTTTGAAGGTGTTGAAACTCCCTCATAAAACACTCCACTACAACAAAACCCTCATAGACATCGGTTTTCCACCGGTGTCTATTACATTTTCGACCGATGTCTATGAAGGCGATGTAAAAGGTCTGCCATTTTAGACATCGGGTTAAAACGGGTGTAGTATCACTTAACAACACCGGTGTTCGAATCAGTTATTAACCGGTGTAGTATCACTTAACGACACCGTTTCATCAACGATGTAAAATCGATGTAATATTATATGTTAATAACACCAGTTTTAGCAGCGGTGGAAAACCGATGTAATATCAATATTGTTTAACGACGCCGATTCGATTTTCGAAATAGTGAAAAACCGATATTATACAACATTTTAATAGTACAAAATTTAGTTAATATTATTATACATCGGTGTATCTAAACACACCAAGTAAATATCCATGTTACCAATACATAATATTATTCTTACAATATAAAAAGATAATAGATATTGTACACATCAAGTCCGTATCCACAAATTACACAAATATTCCTCTTACAACATCAAAAGATAATTAACTATGATGCCTAAATCGCATTGGCTGATGACAAATCACCGACAGAGGCTAAATCACATTGAAAAATTATATCAAGCTTATAGTTGCAGGGAGTAGTGTTGCCATTTTCAGTCAACTTCTGTAAAATCTTCTACCATTGTTGAATGCATGTTTGTAGCTGATGCCAAACACATTTCATCAATTTCTATTGTAAGCAAGGCGTCGCATACAACCCGTCCAACTTGGAGAATTGTTGGGCAACCTGATAGGATGTAGCTGTAATAAGCAAAAAGATCAACAACGAAAGTTCAACTGCAATAAATAGGGCACTTACCTGCAACTGACCATCGAGGATGTGGTTTCTTTGTGCTTATGTAGTGGATTACTGGTTCCTTCTCATAAATATGCTTGCAGTCCATCCTGCTTGATGAAGAACAACAGATAGAAAGAACACGGTTTATGACTTTAATAATAATAATAACATACCTTTTGCTTGGGAAACAAAAAAAATATGTGAAACATACTAGTCATAAGCTTCTTCATCACTTGATAAATAAATATACATTAAGCATTATTCAAGGAACATGAACAATTGAATCAACAGAATCTGTTAAAAGGTTTTTTTGAGTTGTTAGAATGAAATATAAGTAGAAAGCTATGGAATGTTGTCTACGACATTAACATATCTCACATTGCATTCTACAAAGCACACAAATTCATAGTTCACAACTAATCAAATAAGGACTCATGCCAAATTGAATATGGTTCAAGAAGGAACATGATTTCCAAGGAAACCAAGCTCTGCATTTTAAGAAAGAAGTTCACTTAAAATAGTTGTTTTTAGTTAACTTGTGAACTAAAAAAGTCTGATCATCGTCTAATTCTTGTTAGCCATCTCTGCTCACTATTGAATATGGATCTGATAGAGAAATTCAAAAAATATGAACAATTGAATGTTTTCGCTTAATCAACATGAGAAGATGTAAATTACCTCTGGGATTGATGGTGCATATGGTGTTCTTTTCAAGACTTTTAGTCACTCTGCAAACATGTCAAGAGTGTGAAGATGGACAAGAAGATTAATTTACCATGAAACAAATAATATAAAGCCGAAATAAATAAATGCTTAGGACATATTTGAAGGAAAACATCAAATAGCAAAAGATGAGATTATACTATGTATAGCCAGTCGTGGTTATATTTCTTCAAATTTATTAACATATAAAGCAGTGGTGTTCAAATTGTTCACACATGCTATTAGTCTGCCAAGAACATCATCAAATTTTAGTAATTCTTTTGCAACTTTAACAGAAGCATCAATTGCTTTAGAACTCAATTGTATTTTTCCTTCTCATGAATACATCAAGTAAATCAGTTGTGTTTTAGAACTGTGGGAAACAACACCCAAGGTGAGACATGCATAAGACTTATAGAAAAGACATACTGTGGTTGCAGAGCAATCATCTAGTAGAAATCAATTCACTAACAATTATTGAATTGAATCAGAGATGTAAACCAGAGACACACAGGTCACTCTAGAATAATCATTAACAGTGGTTGAACTGAAGACAAGATGTAAACCAGAGAGACAGAGAGACAGAGGGGAAAAAAATGCAGGCAATGATTTGAATGGCATCCGGGCATCTGTAAATTTCCAGAAAACCAGATGTATTGATCACAATAGAACAAATTAATGAGCAAACAATGAGCTACCTCAATGTCATCAGCAAGGTCGCAGCCGTGAGAAGGAAAGGATCCCATACTTTGGCCATTTTTATTCCAAAGTGATATCTTTTTATCGTCACCAGCACTAGCAACCACTAGGTCTGCACGAACAAAGATTAAACTTTAGTAAGATTTTTCCACCGTAAAAGTCAGCCACCATCCGTTGGATTAACAAAATTAACTAAGTTATACAAGATACAAATGTAACACCCACTAAGCTTTTAAGATAAGCATATGAATGTAGGATTTTACCTTAGAAAAATAAAAGGAAGTGGGTTGAAGCAAAAAGAAATAAAATGAAATAAAAAGAAGAGGAGGTCAAGGATTGAACCTTGAACCTCTTATATTATAATTTAGAGAATTAATTAGTAGAAATCAATTGGGATAGAGAGAAGATATTGATAGAAAAGGAGGGAAACTTATGATAAGGGTGAGAGTAAAAGTTAGCCAAAAGAAAACAAGAAAAGAGCAAGAGAAAGACAACTTGCCTTCCTTCCTTCTCTCCCTCTTTCTCTCTTCTCTTGCCGAAAATAAAAGAGGCTAATTAAGGGGATTCATTCCCCCTTATTTCACCATGAATGATGAGGATAAATAAATAAATAAAAAGAAAATAGAGAAAAAGGGCTAAGGGAGAAGGAAAGCAAAAACTAATTTTGCTACTTCTTCCTCCTTAACATAAAAGGGAGCAAGTAAAGAGAAGAATTCTAATTTTTCTCTCATTTCTCTCATTCTTCCCTCTCCCTCACCGAGAACCTCAGTCCCCTCTCCTCCATCTTCGGCCCCAAGCCAAGGTTTTCTCCTAAGAAAGCCTAAGATACAAGGAGGACTTAGCAAGGGAATCAAGGAAAGGGAACTAGAAGAAGAGGCTACTTCTTCCATCACCATACCTTAGATCCACAAGCGAAAAGGATGTAAGCTTCCCCTCACCTGTGGTACAAGGCTTTTTATGTGATTTTCAGATTTTATGAGGATTAGAAACCTAGAATAGAATTTAAGAAAAATTCGGCCAAAGAAGAGTTTTCAAATCTAGGAAGGTTTAAACAAGTCCTCATTTCATAATATTTTTCTATGCTATGTAGGAAGGTTTTCCTTCATGTTTTTATACCTATATGATGCTTAGTCAGAGGAGTACCTAACCCTTGAATTTCGGCCAAAAATATTTTAAAGAGGTTAGGGAAATCATTGTTTAACCAAACTAGTACAAGATTCCCTCCATGAATTACTAAGGATCTTTTATTGGTTTTTCTTGCTTGAAAGTTACTTGGAACCAAAGGAAATCCCCCCATATGTTTCGGCCAAGAAAAGAGCTTAGGGTTAGGAAGACCTTTAAATTTAAGTAACCATGTTTATATGATAGAATATAGAGTTCTCTTAAAGAATTGTATGTTGAATATTGCTAGAAATTCATGAACTCTTCATTAAGATTTTCGGCCATGTTAAGATGGATAGCTTAGGAAAGCTTAAACAAAATTTTAACATGCTCAAGACCTCTGTGATATTAAGATATGAAAGTGGTTTAATGCTCTCATGCTTAGTTAGGGTATAGAGAATTTAGTTACATGATATATGACTTGTAAGGTCACAAGGGTTCTTGCTTGTTTATGAACCAAATTTGTATATGATGTTCTTAGTAATTTTTGCCATGAAACTTACTTATGTTTCCATGCTTTAGGCCACTTAAAACCTAGTTTAGAGAATGGTAAGTTTCAGCCATGAGGAAAAATAAAAGAAAAAAAAAGGAAAGAAACCTAGGAAGCCTAAGACACAATGCACATGTATGTTTATTATGCTTGTCTTTATACATGCTATGAAACTTGTATGACTTCCTATGCTTTTAGGCTATTTGAAGCAAAGTTAACCACTGATGGGTCTCGGCCAAGTAAGGTTTAAATGACCTAGAGGCCTTAGAATTGAAACCAATTGTGTTAAAAATGCTTCTTATGTAAATATGATAATGTGTTGATTGTGTCACATGCTTGTATAATTTTTCCATGACCTAAATGGACCATTGTAGGTCTCAGCCATGAAGGGATAGATGCCCTAGAAATCCTAGAATGAAAATTAAATATGCTCATGTCACTCTACATGAAATATGATAAGTAGAAGGCCAAAGTTCTCATGCTATATGTTGCTTAATGACCTAAAATGAAGCTAGGGTAAGTTTCGGCCATACCCTTTGTATGATACCTTATTATGAATTTATACAAGATGTTAGTTCAAGTTCACATGCTTGTATGCTTGTTTTTAGCTCTAATGAATACTTGTGAAATTTTGGCCATGACATATGTTAAGGGCTTGAAGAACTTAGGAATTAGCTCAAATATGATTACTATGTTACTTGGAAGAAAAATGCTATAAATATGGTTTAAGGTTTCCATACTTTCATGACATTTGGGACCTTGTTTCACACCTGATAAGGTTCGGCCACATGAAGTTTAGAGACTTGGAGAACTTAGAAACCAAGTTAATCATGCTTATAATGCTTCCTATGAAATTGATGTGATGATAATTTAGGTTCCACATGCTTGGAGGTTATTTTTACCTAAATTGAGATCTAAGGGGGTTCGGCCATGATAAAACCCAAGGGATTAGGAAGCTTAGAACCCAAGTTAACTATGTTACCATGTTTCTTATGATAGTATAATCACATGATACACCCTTATGCTTAAACATGTATGCTTGTGAGTCATACTTTCCATGATATGATATGTGCTAGAAATATGCATGCTTTTATGATATGCTATGTGGATAGAAATATGCATGCTTTTATGATATGTTATGTGGTGAAAATATGCATGCTTTTATGACATGATGTATGCCTAAGTGATGCATACCTTTATGATATGATGTATGCCTAAGTGATGCATACTTTTATGACATGATGTATGCCTAAGTGATGCATACTTTTATGATATGATGTATGCCTAAGTGATGCATACTTTTATGATATGATGTGTGCCTAAGTGATGCATGCCCTTATGATGTGTGATATGTATAAGTATGACATGTACTTTACTTTATATGGCTTGTACCAAGGGTGGGCTCCATAAGCGCCCCGGGGTCGATGGAATAAGACTCGGGCCTCGTTAGGGATGGGCTCCTAAGTGCCCCTAGGTCGATGGAGTAAGACTCGGGCCTAGTATATTTGCCTTGTAGGGGTGAAGACTTGCTACCTTGGACCTACATAGGTTGCGCGCAATATGTAAGTGGTATATAGCCGGGATCCCCTTTAAGTTGATAATATGTTCAAGTATATATGTAAGAAGAAATGGTTTTAAAGATCATGAGACATACACATGTTTTTCGGATATATGCTTTCAAAATCATATTGCATATACCTTATGATCATGTTGTGATGATGCTATGATTTATGATATGCCATGATTAGATATGATTATGTTATGTTTCATGCTATGCTTTAAGAGCTTGATATGCCATGCTACCTTATGATGATGCTATGATATTCCATGATTAGATATGATTATGTTATGTGTCATGCTATGCTTTAAGAGATGATATGCCATGACTAGTTATGATTTTGTTATGTTGCATGATATGCTTAAAGAGTATGATATGTTATGCCATGACTAGTTGAGATCATGTTATGTTAAGATATTCTTTGATCATGTGATGATTTTCGGTTTTAGTGAGTAGGAAAGGAACTTACTGAGCCATGAGTGCTCATAGCTTACTTTCCTTGTACCACAGATAAAGGAAAAAGCTGGATGAGCTAAAGGAGCAGCAGGAGAGGCAAGGAGATGTGTGTGGCGGTGGCTAGGCAACCAAATAAGAACCTGCTTTAAGAACTTTTAAGAATTACGCTTTGGTTTCGTAAATTGTAGTACTATATGGGTAACTTGATGTTATGTTTCTATTGATCATGTTATCATGTTATGGAAACCATATTAGTGTAGTTCGGATTTGAAAACAAAACAAAAGTTTTATTAAACTAAGAAAATTATTTTAAGTCTTCCGCTGTAATATGTACATAGAGTATCGTAGCCCCGTCCCTTAGGGTTAGCAGGGAGGGCGGGCGTTACAGGTTGGTATCAGAGCCAAGTTTTTGCTAGCTCACTACACACACATCAAGCCTCCGACCTGCCGCTCCAAGTAAGAATGCTTATGTTTAATTTTCTTGTTATATGTTTATGCTTAATTTACTTGTTATATGCTTATGCTTAATTTACTTGTTATATGACTTATGCTTTATTTATTTTTTTCTTCCTTGTTATATTGTCTATGCTTTATTTTCTTTGCTACATTGCTTATGCTTTATTTCCTTATGTTATATTGTTTGTCACTCTATTCCTTATTTTCCTTATGCTGCTTATGCTTTAGTTTCATGTTTTGCTTGTTTATGTTTGATGCTTTATTCCATGCTTTTAGTTATAATTTAGATTAGGATTACGTATTGGTAGCTTAGGAATAATACCAGAACAAATAGATAGAAACAAAACAGTACGTTAGATGGGCTAAAAATGATAACCACTTACACTAGTCTGTTTGTCCTTATTTAGATAAACATGGTTAGGACACGAATGCCCGAACCGGAGGGACAGTGACTCCACCAGACCTGACGCAGGTAGTCGCAGACCTCCAGCATCAAATCGCAGAGCAACAACAGCTGATCACTACCTTAATGGGTCAGCAAGGCAACCCAGTTACCCCACCGGCAAATCAGAATGCACTACCGGTTATACCTACAGCCGCGCCAGTGCCCCCGGCAGCCCCTACTCCGATGGTCCGACAAGAGGCCTATCTGATTTAGTGGCAAAGGCTTAAGCCGGAAGCATTCTCGGGAAACTGCGAACCATGGGATACGCAAGCCTGGCTCAAGATCGTGGAGAGCATAATGGAACTACTGGACTGGCCTGAACACGAGAAGGTCAAATGCGCGTCGTTCTGCCTTATCGAAGATGCCCGGATGTGGTGGGACCGAGTAAAGGCGAAACAAATAAACCAGATGCAGTGGACGGATTTTGAGACAGAGTTCTTAGAGGAATTCTTCCACATGCAAGTGACCAATAAGCACTATGATGAGTTCACTGAGTTCCGGCAAGGTGATCTGTCAGTTAACGAAGCCGTCAAGAGGTTCAACCGCCTAGCATGACTGTGCCCAGAACTGATTCGTACTGAAAAAGAAAGGGTCCGATTAATGTTAAGGATGCTCCGACCCGAGATAGCCCTGAACGTAGCCGGCGGAGTTAATAGACCGTAGACTGCAGAGGAGCTAGTCAGCAGTGCCCTAATTACCGAGCACTACCAGAAAGCAATGAACAAGGGCATGAACCAAGCACTGACCGGAGGACAAAAATCGCACAATACCAGAACCGACTGGAAAGGAAACTCAAGTGGAAAGAGGAAACAGTGGAATAAAACAAAAGGTGGTCCGGCCAATAAGCAGACCAAATACCCTCAGTGTGCCACATGTGGGAAGATGCATCCTGGAGTATGTCTCCTAAGTACCAGAAAGTGCTATAACTGCGGAAAGGAAGGCCATCTAGCGAGAAATTGCCCAACTCAACCTCAGGCACCACCTCCGCAGAACTTTCAGAACAGGAGTGCCCCCGCACAGTTTCACCAGATGCAAGCTGCCATAGAAGGGACTTCAATCAGCCAAGGAAGATTGGAAGCCCCTCCCGCTATGACGAACGCCAGAGTCTACTCTCTTACCAGGGAGGACGTGGCGAATGCCTCTACCGTTGTCACAGGTCAGCTACTTATTTACAATCAGTATGCTGTAGTATTATTTGATACCGGGGCAATGCACTCGTTCGTCTCAACACCTTTTATGAAGAAGCTAGATATACCACTCCGAACTCTAGAGGACACATTCTTAACAACCTTACCATCCGGGGAGATTATGCCATCGGACCATATGCTGCAAGCAGTACTCATTTGGATCGCAAACAGAGAACTCTACTGCAATCTGATAGTACTTGATATGCAGGATTATGACATAATATTGGGCATGGATTTCCTTAGCAAATACGACGCTTCAATCGAGTGCCGCAAAAGGAAAGTGATTTTCCGACCCGAAAATGAATCAGAGTTTGAATTTTTCAAGGAATCAAAAGGAACGGAGGAGTTATTGTCATCTATTAAAGCACAAGGGATGTTAGATAAAGGATGTATGGGGTTTCTAGCGCACGTGGTTAACACCAATCAAGTCAAAGACCAGAAATTAGAAGATGTCAGAATAGTATGCAACTATCTAAGAGTATTTCCTGATGAACTACCAGGGTTGGCCCCTGACAGAGAGATAGAATTCGGAATCGAATTGATTCCTGGTACTCAGCCGATTTCAAAAGCACCTTATCGTATGGCTCTGTTGGTGCGGGAAGCATCCGACGATCGAACTCGTGTTTTGATAACGACAAAGAATTCAAAGTTAAGATGCTTTTTAGTCTAACAAGTCTACTTGAGGATTTCAGGAAAGTCCTAGCTGCGGTTAGGCAAAGGGAAAACCATAGGGGGCGGTAACCCTAGGTCATAGGGGGTGGTAACCCTATGCAGAAAGTCTTGGCAGGTCGATAGCTTCAGGCAAAATTCCTAGGGGGTGGTAACCCTAGGTGAAAAGTCCTGGTGTCGCGAACCAGGTGAAAGACTGGACTAGCCGGGGAAGCGGATGTCCAGCAAAAAGTCCGGAAGCATCGAGTGCTGAGCAAAAGTCCAGTCGATCTGGAGGATCGAATGACAACAGGTAATCTCCTGAGTGGAGTAGGTGAGGGCGCGTTCCCCGCAGAGGGAACAGTAGGCATCGGGTCGACCTAGGGTTTCCGGGAGGAAATCCAAAGTCAGACTCGGACAGTCCGAAGACTGTCAATTATTACTTACTGTGTTTTATCATATTCTAACATTGTCTTGCAGGGTATTTTGCTCGGACTAACCTTTGTTTGCAGGTGAGGAACCTGCTGGAAAAAGGCTGTCCGGGTGCCCGGAACAGGTCCGGGCGCCCGGGACCAAATTCTATCCCCTGCGCGACTTCGCCACGTGGAGCATCCTGGTTGGTTGGCCACGTCACACTCCAGGCGCCCGGAACCGCATATAAAAGGAGGGTTGAGGTGCAACTTCAAGACACAACGAATTCTAAGTGATTTTTCATTAACACGCTGCTCTAAAAGACGCTCCAAAGTGCTACTACAAGTACCCGACGACTCGAAGCTTCAGAATTAGCATTTCTTGTTGTCGGTATAATTTTTGATAGCTTTTATTTGTATTCATAACTGTAATCTTTTAACGAGCTTATAGTTGTTGCCCACCGGAAGCGATCAAGGATCGCGGGCCTTCGAGTAGGAGTCGACTTAGGCTCCGAACGAAGTAAAATCGACCTGTCTCTTTGTGTTGTCTCTTTATTTTATTTCTGCTTATTCCGTTGCACGTTTTAACTCTGATAGTTTTTCGATAATCGAACGAAATAGTCACGAGCGCTATTTACCCCCCCCCCCCCTCTAGCGCTTCTCGATCCAACAATTGGTATCAGAGCGGGGTCGTCTTGAATCAGTGCAACCACTATTCGAGACAATTTTTTTTTTCGTGCTTTTGTTCGGAGTCGATTAGAATTTAGCCTCATAGCTATATTCTAATTTCTTTTTAACGAATCGATTTTCTGCTCAAAGCTAGTCAATACCACTTGAGCCTGTTATTTTCTCCTTACTCCCGCACTACTAATCCAAGACTTAGTCTTGGAATAGATCTTGTTGTTTCTGTTTTTTTAGATCTAAATGGCCCAACAAGAAGGATTTAGCACCGTTCGTCCCCCATTATTTTCCGGAGAAGACTTCGGATATTGGAAGGGGCGAATGGAAATTTATCTAAAGATCCAGTTCGACACCTGGATGATCGTCAAAACAGGACTACAACTACCAACTGGTACAGACGGTAAGCCGACATCCTGTGAGAACTGGGAGCCCGCATTCATCAAAAAGGTGGAAGCCGACGCCAAAGCTACCTGCACCATCCAGTGCGGTCTGACCAAAGAAGAGCTCAACAGAGTCGGTCCATTCTCCTCCGCAAAGGAACTATGGGAGAAACTGATCGAACTACACGAGGGCACCTCGGAAACCAAGGTAAGTAAGCGTGATTTGTTACTAAATAAACTATACAATTTGAAAATGCAGGAAGGCGAGACGGCAAGCTCTTTGCACGCCCGAATTCAAGATATCCTGAATTCTTTACATGAAATCGGGCAGAAGGTAGAAAACAGAGATATAATAAGGTATGCCCTTAACTCATTTCCTAGGAGTACACTATGGGCATCAATGGTAGATGCCTATAAAGTCTCTAAGGATTTGTCCTCCTTGAAATTAGATAAATTATTTAGTGAATTCGAACTCCATGAACAAACTAATGCACAGCCATCCGAGAAAGGGATTGCTTTGGTTGCAGGAACGAGTCGAACACGGGAATCAAGAGGACGGCCAAAAGTTGAATCGGAATAAGAAGACGAACCCGATTCAGAACATTCAGAAGATGAACTGGCCAGCGAATTTGTGAATCTTGTAAAGAAACTCTACAAGAAGAAGAAGAGCTTCAACAAGAAAGATCTGAAGAAGGCAGTTCAATCCAAGGAGGCTCAACAGAACTCAAAGACAAAGTTCGAAGTCACTTGCTATGGGTGCAACCAAAAGGGGCATATAAAAGCCAACTGCCCCAATCAAAAGGAAACCAAGAAGCAAAGAAGAAGGAAAGTCCTAAAGGCAACCTGGGACGAATCCTCTTCAGAGGACGAAGACGACAAACTCGACCAAACGAGTTTACTCGCATTGATGGCCCGAGACCAGATCAACGAATCCGAGAGCGAGTCAGAAGCCGACTCCGAGCAAAGCCACGGATCCGCATCCGTTTCCGAAGGGCCAGACTCCGCTGTAAGTATTCCTAGGCTTAATAATTTAGTCAATTATTTACTTCGCAAATTAGCCAAGTCAAATTTGAAAATTAAGTCACTTTTAAAAGAAGTAACCATTCTTAAAGGAGTAACTAACTCAAAATCTTTAACTGAAGATTCAACTCAAGTACAACAACTTGAGAAAGAAAATTCAAATCTAAAAAATCAGTTAAAAGATTTAAAAATTACTTTAGAAAAGTTCTCTCTGGGCTCCAAGAATTTGGATCTAATTCTTTGGACACAAAGAGCCGCCTACAATAAAACTGGGCTAGGATATAAAAGTAAAAAGAAATATAAATCTTATTTATCCTTAATAAACAAACAAAGTAGTAAATCAGTCCAAGCATGGGTCCCCAAGTCCAAATTGATCAATCAAATTAGACTTGGCCAATACTGGGTTCCGAAGGATCAAATATACTACCGCGACAGACCATATCAAGGCCGTGATCCAGGAAAAGCTAAAATGAAAACGATCTTAATTAAAAACTCAAAATTAAATTAAATTAAAAATTCAAAACTCAAAACCAAAATAAACTAAATTCAAATTTCAAAGCTCAAAATTAAATTAAATAAAAATTCGAAATTAAATTAAATTTGAAATTCAATTCGAAATTAATTCAAAAATAAAAATAGATGGAGGATCCAGACTCGCTGGCACCCCCAACTAAACTACCCGATAGGGTAACTGAACCTAATCTACCCGAAATGGGTAAAACAAGAGTAGATTATCCGGTAGGGTAATTAAGCTTAGATTAAATCGGGATAAGTTTAACTTGAACCACAGTACTGGTGAAATTTTTGGATGATAGTACGTTAGGGAAGCTTGGGCATCGCATGTCTAGGAAGATATGGCTTCAACCTGGTGCATTTGGCCAAGTTGAACTGACTGAAGCTACCCTTAAATGGATCCTAACTAGTTAGACCAAGGTTTTGTACTAAGTTCAGTGGGTAGGACTATTTGGGAAACCTCGAAGGCATGGTTACTTTAATGAGCTCCTGGTGACTCACCATAGCCCAGAAGTTTATCCAAAGAATGCTTACTTGTTGAACCCAAAGCTAAACCTGAATCTAACACAAAGTTAAACCAGACCCTTGAATTCAACAATAAATCATCTCACATCAATTATAGGATTTCCTGATTGACAATTTAGATCGGGTGAGATGATTAAAATTATTTTTAAAAAAACGCTTCAAAGTTAATTTCAAAATTATTTAAATCCTTTAAAAGTTAATTTCAAAATTATTTAAATCCTTTCAAAGTTAATTTCAAAATGATTTAAAAATCTTTTCAAAATTATTTAAAAATCTTTTCAAAGTTAATTTCAAAATCCTTTCAAAATTAATTTCAAAATTATTTAAATCCTTTCAAAGTTAATTTCAAAGTTATTTAAATCCTTTCAAAGTTAATTATTTAAATCCTTTCAAAGTTAATTTCAAAATTATTTAAAAAACTTTTCAAAGTTAATTTCAAAATTATTTAAAAATCTTTTCAAAATTAATTTCAAAATTATTTAAAAAACACTTTCAAAGTTATTTAAATCCTTTCAAAGTTAATTTCAAAATGATTTAAAATTCTTTTCAAAATTATTTAAAAATCCTTTCAAAATTAATTCCAAAATGATTTAAAAAACTTTTCAAAATTATTTAAAAATCCTTTCAAAGTTAATTTCAAAATGATTTAAAAATATTTTCAAAATTATTTAAAATCTTTTCAAAATTATTTAAAATCCTTTCAAAATTATTTAAATCCTTTCAAAGTTAATTTCAAAAGTATTTAAAAATCCTTTCAAAGCTAATTTCAAAATTATTTAAAAATCCTTTCAAAGTTAATTTCAAAATTATTTAAATCTTTTCAAAGTTAATTTCAAAATTATTTTAAAAAAAAAACTTTTCAAAATTAATTTCAAAATTATTTAAAAATCCTTTCAAAATTAATTTCAAAATTATTTAAAAATCTTTTCACAATTAATTTCAAAATTATTTAAAAATCCTTCAAAATTAATTTCAAAATTATGTAAAAATCCTTTCAAAAATTAATTCTTAATTAAACATGTTTAAGAATCAAGTTTACTTAAGCATCTTTAAGTTAATTAAAACATTAATAAGAAAAATAATAATTATATAAATACCAAGGTCAAAAACCGGGGGCGGGCGCCCCCGGTATTCAGACCCCGGGCGCCCGCAGCGATCCCGGGCGCCCGGAACACGTCCGGGCGCCCGGACTCCCTTATATATAGGGGGTAGGAGGCGTCCCCTACCCTTGCACCCAAGTTTTCCTTAAAGCTTCTTGGCTTACCTGCGAAGACTTTCAAAATTTAAATTTTTCGGGGTTAATACGGAGTCGTGACTCAACCGAGGTCGTCAGTTCTTAAATTTCTATCAATGGCTCCTCGGTAAAATGTCTAACCCCTCCTAAACTTTATTTCTTATAATGCTTGTTTATTTCTCAGTATAATATTAGTTTGAAATTTAGGAAGCGTACTAAGTCTGGTGCTGGGCCCTCTACTCCTAGCATTGACCCTAGGTTTCCCATCGACGAACTTAGGATTAAGTTTATGTCAACAAATTACATGGCCATCAGAACCAAATGTATAGACAGATCGTTCTTTTTACGCTCTTGTATTCCAGTCTCCGAGATTATAAACCACTATAGGCTGCGAAACCTAGTTGAGTGCACCAGCGCAGTAAACATAAGTTTATGTGCCGAATTTTACAACAACCTAGTGAAAGTAGACGACTACTCCTATACCACTAGGGCAGCTGGCACGGATATCACATTATCTCCCACCACCATTCGTGAGTTTCTAGGGTTACGAGAGTCATCCTGCATGTAACACCCACTAAGCTTTTAAGATAAACATATGAATATGGGATTTTGCCTTAGAAAAATAATAAGAAGTGAGTTGAAGCAAAAAGAAATAAAATGAAATAAAAAGAAGAGGAAGTCAAGGTTGAACCTTGAACCTCTTATATTATATTTCATAGAATTAATTAGTAGAAACCAATTGGGATAGAGAGAAGATGTTGATAGCAAAGGAGGGAAACTCATGATAAAGGTAAGAGTAAAAGCTAGCCAAAAGAAAACAAGAAAGGAGCAAGAGAAAGGCAACTTGCCTTCCTCCCTTTCTCTCCCTCTTCCTCTTTTCTTTTGCCGAAAATTTAAAGAGGAATTAAGGGGATTCATTCCCCCTTATTTCATCATGAATGGTGAGAATAAATTAGAAAATAAAATAAATGAAAGAAAAATAGAAAATGGGTTAAGGGAGAAGGAAAGCAAAAATCAATTTTGCTACCTCTTCCCCCTTAACATAAAAGGGAGCAAGAAAAGAGAAGTTTATTTTTCTCTCATTTTCTCATCCTCCCTCTCCCTCACCGAGAACACCAACACCCTCTCCTCCACCTTCGGCCCCAAATCCAAGGTTTTTTCCTAGAAAGCCTAAGATACAAGGAGGACTAAGCAAGGGAATCAAGGGAAAGGAACTAGAAGAAGAGACTACTTCTTCCATCACCATACCTTAGATCCACAAGCGAAAAGGATGTAAGCTTCCCCTCACCTATGGTACAAGGCTTTTTATGTGATTTTTGGATTTTAAAAGGATTAGAAAACCTAGGAAAGAATTTAAGAAAAATTCGGCCAAAGAAAGGGTTTTCAAATCTAGGAAGGTTTAAACAAGTCCTTATTTCATGATATTTTTTTCTATGCTATGTAGGAAGGATTTTCTTCATGTTTTTATACCTAAATGATGCTTGATCAGAGGAGTACCTAACTCTAGAATTTAGGCCAAAAAAATATTTTAAGGAGGTTAGGGAAAATATTGTGTAACCAAACTAGTACAAGATTCCCTCCATGAACTACTAAGGATCTTTTATTCGTTTTCTTGATTAAAAGTTACTTGGAACCAAAAGAAATCCACTTATATGTTTCAGCCAAGAAAAGGGCTTAGGGTTAGGAAGACCTTTAAATTTAAGTAACCATGTTTGTGTTGGATCGAGACGCGCTAGAGGGGGGGGGGTGAATAACGCTCGTGGCTAAAATCGTTCAATTATCGGAATCGTAACAACTATCGGAGAAGTAACGCAGTGGAAAGTAAACAAACACACAGAAAGACAAGAGAATTTACTTCGTTCGGAGCCTGTGACGACTCCTACTCGAAGGCCCGCGATCCTTGACCACTTTCCGTGGGCAACAACTATAAGCTCGACAAGAGTACAAGTAATACAGTTAAGTATAATTAAAAAGTACAGTTATACCGACGACAATATCGTAATCTGAAGATTTCGGAGCTCCGGGTCGTCGGTGTCTCGTAGCAGCACTTCGGGATCGTCTCGTGAGCAGCTTGTAGCAGAAAGATTGCTTGGAAGTTCTTGTTAGGAGCTGCTGGTCGAAACCCCTTATAAAGGGTGTTCAAGGCACCTTCTACTGTTCACCAAGGCGCCTTGAACAGCCGAGTCAGCCGGGGAGATGAGGAGCGAACTGGTCGAATCTTATCACAGACTCAAGGCGCCTTCCACTGTTCATCAGGCGCCTTCATCTGTTCAAGGCGCCTTCCACTGTTCATCAAGGCGCCTTGAGCAGCTTCTCGCAGCCAGCTCCAGCCTTGCATTCGAGGCGCCTCCAAGCTCTATGGAGGCGCCTTGGACACTGTTCATCCGAGGCTTTAAGTTGCTCCTTTGCACCTGCAAGATACGTTAGTCCCAAACACTACCCTGCAGCACAAAGTTAGCACATAATACAATAGATATTATAAATGAAGTATTAACAGTCTCCGGACTGTCGACTCTGGTTTTCAACCGGAAACCCTAGGTCGACCCGACGCCTCCTGTTCCCAGGGAACGCGTCCTCACCTACTCCACTCGGAGATTTACATTGCCGATCGATCCTCCGGATCGATGGACTTTGCTCGGCACTCGGCGCTTCCGGACTTCTGCGGACATCCGCTTCCGGCTAGTCCAGACTTTCACTGTTCGCGACACCAGGACTTTTCACCTAGGGTTACCACCCCCTAGGACTTTTGCCTGAAGCCATCGACCTGCCAAGACTTCCCGCATACGGTTACCACCCCCTATGACTTAGGGTTACCACCCCCTAGGGTTTTTACCTGCCTAACCGCAGCTAGGACTTTTGCCTAAGTATCACTTAGGACTTTCCTGCAAGCTCCATGAACTTTGTTAGATAACACCACCACTTAACTTTGAGCCCTTTGCCATAATCAAAACTCAGGTTCGATCATCTGGTGCTCACTGCACCAACAATCTCCCCCTTTTTGATTATGGCAATCTTGGTTCAAAGTTAAGTAAAACATAACTTTTAAATAAAGGAATGAAAGTTAACCAGAAGCATCAATGCATAAATAAAATTTAAAGTTTATGCTCCCCCTTTCATTCTTGATTTCTTAACTTTGACTTTTCTCTCCCCCTTTGACATAAATCAAAACGAATTAAGAAGAGAGAAATAGTCTAGTTAATTTAAGCTCCCCCTAAAGGGTATCATAGTTAAGTGCTCAGACTTAAAAAAAAAAAAAAAATTTAGGTGAAGTACTTAGCTCAATTCATAAGGTGTTTGAAAAGAATTGTTGCATAGATAATTTAAATTTTAAGTTAATGCCTTAATAACTTCTTTGAGTTTAGGTGTCCAAGCATGAATCAAATTAAATTATTTAACTTGATTGAGTATCAGAGCCCTAAAGGAATTTGTTTAGCCTTAAAGTACTAGCATGACTCTGTTCATTCCCCCTTAATTAATGCCAAATTAAATTCTTAGGGTCTTAGAGTACAAGCATAAGAAGAACTTTATATTATCCTAATTCCAGCTCATCCATTCTAGATTATCAAACATGTGCAGCTTATGAATGAGTTTGAGATGAGATTACTTGAAAATATTGAAAATTTAAGTTCCAAATGAGAAAATGCTAAACTTTTGAGAATTTATTGAAAATTAATTAGAGTTAACTTTAGCAATCAGAATTTGATAATTAAATATTTTTAAATCCTTTTAAATTAATATTTTGACAGTAATTGAATTAATTTTAAAAGATTTT
Source organism: Zingiber officinale (assembly GCF_018446385.1). NCBI lineage: Eukaryota > Viridiplantae > Streptophyta > Magnoliopsida > Zingiberales > Zingiberaceae > Zingiber > Zingiber officinale. The sequence goes on from NC_055998.1 coordinate 104,395,860, forward strand.
GAAAAGAATTTTCAAAAGATTTTTGAAATGAATTTTCAAAGGATTTAAATAAGTTTTTCAAAAGATTATTCAAAGCATTTATATAAGTTTTTCAAAGATTTTTGAAATGATTTTTAAATAATTTTGAAATTGATTTTCAAAAGATTTTTGAAATGATTTTTAAATAATTTTGAAATTGATTTTCAAAAGATTTTTGAAATGATTTTGAAATTAATTTTCAAAAGATTTTTGAAAAGATTTTTAAATAATTTTGAAATTGATTTTCAAAAGATTTTTGAAATGATTTTGAAATTGATTTTCAAAAGATTTTTGAAATGATTTTTAAATAATTTTGAAATTGATTTTCAAAAGATTTTTGAAATGATTTTGAAATTGATTTTCAAAAGATTTTTGAAATGTTTTTTAAATAATTTTGAAATTGATTTTCAAAAGATTTTTGAAATGATTTTGAAATTGATTTTGAAATTAAGTTTTAAAAGATTTTTGAAATGATTTTTAAATAATTTTGAAATTGATTTTCAAAAGATTTTTGAAATGATTTTGAAATTGATTTTCAAAAGATTTTTGAAATGATTTTTGAAATGATTTTGAAATTAAGTTTTAAAAGATTTTTAAATAATTTTCAAAAGATTTTTGAAATGATTTTGAAATTAATTTTCAAAAGATTTTTGAAATGATTTTTAAATAATTTTGAAATTGATTTTCAAAAGATTTTTGAAATGATTTTGAAATTGATTTTCAAAAGATTTTTGAAATGATTTTGAAATTAAGTTTTAAATGATTTTTGAAATGATTTTTAAATAATTTTGAAATTGATTTTCAAAAGATTTTTGAAATTGATTTTCAAATGATTTTTGAAATGATTTTTTAAATAATTTTTAAATTGATTTTCAAGAGATTTTTGAAATGATTTTTAAATAATTTTGAAATTGATTTTCAAAAGATTTTTGAAATGTTTTTTAAATAATTTTGAAATTGAGTTTCAAAAGATTTTTGAAATGATTTTTTAAATAATTTTGAAATTGATTTTCAAAAGATTTTTGAAATGATTTTTAAATAATTTTGAAATTGATTTTCAAAAGATTTTTGAAATGATTTTTTAAATAATTTTGAAATTGATTTTCAAAAGATTTTTGAAATGATTTTGAAATTGATTTTCAAAAGATTTTTGAAATGATTTTGAAATTAAGTTTTAAAAGATTTTTGAAATGATTTTTAAATAATTTTGAAATTGATTTTCAAAAGATTTTTGAAATGATTTTGAAATTAATTTTCAAAAGATTTTTGAAATGATTTTGAAATTAAGTTTTAAAAGATTTTTGAAATGATTTTTAAATAATTTTGAAATTGATTTTCAAAAGATTTTTGAAATTGATTTTCAAAAGATTTTTGAAATAATTTTTTAAATAATTTTGAAATTGATTTTCAAAAGATTTTTGAAATGATTTTGAAATTAATTTTCAAAAGATTTTTGAAATGATTTTTAAATAATTTTGAAATTGATTTTGAATTAACTTGATTTAAGTTAATTTTAGTTTTAATTTCTTAGTCATCTCACCCGATCTAAATTTTCAATCAGGTAATCATATAATTGTGGTGAGATGAATTGTGGTTCAGTTTAAGGGGTTGGTTTAACTTTGTGTTAGATTCAGGTTTAGCTTTGGGTTCAACAAGTAAGCATTCTTTGGATAAACTTCTGGGCTATGGTGAGTCACACGGAACTCATTAAAGTAACCATGCCTTCGAGGTTTTCCAAATAGTCTTACCCATTGAACTTAATACTAAAACTTGGTCTAACTAGTTAGGATCCATTTAAGGGTAGCTTCGGTCAGTTCCACTTGGCCAAATGCACTAGGTCGAAGCCATATCTTCCTAGACATGCGATGCCCAAGCTTCCCTAACGTATTATCATCCAAAAACTTCACCAGTACTATTAGTAAAGTTAAACCTAGCCTATTTTATCTAACCTTAATTACCCTGCCAGGTAGTCGACTCTTGTTTACTCATTTCGGGTAGATTAAGTTCGGTTACCCAGTCGGGTAATTTAGTTGGGAGTGCCAGCTATTCTGGATCCTCCTTCTATTGAATTTTAAATTTTAAATTTTGAATTTAATTTTGAATTCGAATTTTGAATTTGTAATTTGAATTTTGAATTTTTGAATTTTAATTTCGAATGTTGAATTTTAATTAAATTTCGAATTTTAATTTTTTGAATTTTAATTTTTTGAATTTTAATTTAATTGTTAATTTTAGATTTATGAATTTTGAATTTCATTTATTAAAATTGTTTTCCTTCTTGCTCCCCCTGGATCATAGCCTCGATATGGTCTATCGAGGTAGTGGACCTGATCCTTGGGGACCCAATATTGTCCAAGTCCAATTTGATTAACTAGGTTGGACTTGGGGACCCATGCTTGAATTATGTTCCGTTTATTTCTATTTACCAACGACAGATATGATCTATATTTAGTTTTGGGCTTGAATCCAAGTCCGGATTTGTTGTAAACGGCACGCTGTTTTCCAAGAATCAGATCCAAATTTTTGGAACCCAACGTAAAGCGTTCTAACGTATCCTTGAGTTCTTTAATTTGAGTTTTCAAATTGGAATTTTCTTCCTCAAGTTGTTGGACTTGAGTTGAATTTCCAACTTGAACTGACTCAGTTAAAGAACTCGAGTCAGTCGCTTCCTTAAGGGCTATTACTTCCTTTTGGAGCGACCTAATCCGGATGTTGGATTTAGCCAATTTTTTAAGCAAATAAGGAACTAAATTTCTTAAGTCATCTATTTGAGTTTCGGTGAGAAAAGAACTTACAGTGGGGATCGGGCCTTCGGAAACGGATGCGGATCCGTGGCTTCGCTCGGACTCTGTTTCTGACTCGTTCTCGGCTTCGGACTCGAGTTCGGACTCGATTTCATCAATTATGTTAGCCTGCACCGGTAATGCGAGAAAGCTCGTTGGTTCTTCTTCCTTGTCAGTCTCGAATTTGTCTGACGACTCGGACCAGGTTGCTTTCAATGCCTTTCTTCTTTTCTTCTTGTTTGGGCAATCTGGCTTGTAGTGACCTTTTTGGTTACAGCCGTAGCAGGTGACATCTGATCTGTCCTTTGTGTTCATTTGAGTTGCCTTCTTCGACTTGCACATCTTCTGTACGAGTTTTATCAAGTTGGAAATAACTTCGTCTTCGTCTTCTGCGTCTGATTCATCGTCTTCGTCCTCTGATATTTTAGATTTGCGCCTTGACGTCGGTTCACGTGTTCTGCTAGTACCTGCAACCAAAGCAACACCTTTCTCGACCGGGCGTGCATTAGTCTGCTCATGCAATTCTAATTCAGAAAACAATTCATCTAGTTTTATTGAGGATAAATCCTTGGAAACTTTGTAAGCATCAACCATGGATGCCCACAAAGTGTTCCTCGGAAAAGCACTTAGCGCGTACCTTATTACGTCGCGGTTTTCCACTTTTTGGCCGATCGCATGAAGCCCGTTGAGTAGGTCCCGGATGCGTGCGTGAAGCTGGTTCGCCGTCTCACCTTCCTGCATTTTAATATTATATAATTTATTTAAAATTAAATCACGCTTACTTACTTTAGCGTCTGACGTGCCCTCGTGCAGCTCGATTAGTTTGTTCCACAGCTCCTTCGCACTTGAAAATGGTCCGACTCTATTCAGTTCTTCTTTTGTCAACCCGCATTGCAGCATACAGGTTGCTTTGGCATCAGCTTCGACCTTCTTTCTTATGCTGGTATCCCAGTTAGTGCATGAAACGAGTTCTCCAGCGCCGTCAAGTGGTAGCTCGAGACCGGTCTGGATGATGATCCACATCTCGACTTGCGTCTTGAGATGGTAGATCATCCGGTTCTTCCAATAGGTAAAGTCTTCGCCGGAGAAGAGCGGGGGGCGAAAAGTGCTAAAGCCTTCTTGGAGGGCCATTTAAAAGAACCTTGCCCACAAAAAAAATAGCAAAAAAAAATGTACCAGGACTTGATCCTGGATTAGCAGTGCGGTATGGAAGGATAGAAATAGAATTTCACCAGTTTCAAAAAAAATAATAAAATATTATTAAAAAAATATTTTAAAAGATATTAGTTCAAATTTTGCCAAATTCAATATTTTATCAATACTAATAAGCCGTGAAAAGGATGATAATGAATTTTTCGAAAATAATTTTGGAGGGAAAAAAAAACGAAAGGCGTAAGGTTTTATTTTTACCCTATACACACGACAAAGCCACGAAAAATGCTTGAATGGTGGTTGCACCAGTTCAAAGCGACCCCGCTCTGATACCAATTGTTGGATCGAGACGCACTAGAGGGGGGGGGGGGTGAATAGCGCTCGTGGCTAAAATCGTTCAATTATCGGAATCGTAACAACTATCGGAGAAGTAACGCAGCGGAAAGTAAACAAACACACAGAAAGACAAGAGAATTTACTTCGTTCGGAGCCTGTGACGACTCCTACTCGAAGGCCCGCGATCCTTGATCGCTTTCCGTGGGCAACAACTATAAGCTCGACAAGAGTACAAGTATTACAGTTAAGTATTAAAAAGAATACAGTTATACCGACGACAATATCGTAATCTGAAGATTCAGAGCTCCGGGTCGTCGATGTCTCGCAACAGCACTTCGGAATCGTCTCGTGAGCAGCTTGTAGCAGTAAGATCACTTGAAAGTTGTTGTGAGGAGCTGCTGGTCGAAACCCCTTATAAAGGGTGTTCAAGGCGCCTTCTACTGTTCACCAAGGCGCCTTGAACAGCCGAGTCAGCCGGGGAGATGAGGAGCGAACTGGTCGAATCTTATCACAGACTCAAGGCGCCTTCCACTGTTCACCAGGCGCCTTCATCTGTTCAAGGCGCCTTCCACTGTTCATCAAGGCGCCTTGAGCAGCTTCTCGCAGCCAGCTCCAGCCTTGCATCCGAGGCGCCTTGGACACTGTTCATCCGAGGCTTTAAGTTGCTCCTTTGCACCTGCAAGATACGTTAGTCCCAAACACTACCCTGCAGCACAAAGTTAGCACATAATACAATAGATATTATAAATGAAGTATTAACAGTCTCCGGACTGTCCGAGTCTGACTTCAGGTTTCCAACCGGAAACCTTAGGTCGACCCGACGCCTACTGTTCCCTCTACGGGGAACGCGTCCTCACCTACTCCACTCAGGAGATTTACCTGTTGCCAGTACGATCCTCCAGATCGACTGGACTTTTGCTCGGCACTCGACGCTTCCGGACTTTCTGCTGGACATCCGCTTCCCGGCTAGTCCAGACTTTCACCTGGTTCGTGACACTAGGACTTTTCACCTAGGGTTAGCACCCCCTAGGACTTTTGCCTGAAGCCATCGACCTGCCAAGACTTCCCGCATAGGGTTACCACCCCCTATGACCTAGGGTTACCACCCCCTAGGGTTTTTACCTGCCTAACCACATCTAGGACTTTTGCCTAAGTATCACTTAGGACTTTCCTGCAAGCTCCATGAACTTTGTTAGATAACACCACCACTTAACTTTGAGCCCTTTGCCATAATCAAAACTCAGGTTCGATCATCTGGTGCTCACTGCATCAACAGTTTGTATGAGAGAATATGGAGTTCTCTTAAAGAATTGCATGTTGAACATTGCTAGAAATTCATGAACTCTTATTTTAGATTTTCGGCCATGATAAGATGGATAGTTTAGAAAAGCTTAAATAAAATTCTAATATGCTCAAGACCTCTGTGATATTATGATATGAAAGTTATTTAATGCTCTCATGTTTAATTGGAGTATAGAAAATTAGTTACATGATATATGACATGTAAGATCACAAGGGTCCTAGCTTGTTTATGAACCAACTTTGCATATAATGTTCTTAGTAATTTTTGCCATGAAACTTACTTAGGTTTTCCATGCATTAGGCCACTTAAAACTTAGTTTAGAGATTGGTAGGTTTCGGCCATGAGGAAAAATAAAAGGAAAAGGGAAAGAAACCTAGGAAGCCTAAGACACAATTCACATGTATGTTTATTATGCTTGTCTTTATACATGCTATGAAACTTGTATGATTTCTTATGCTTTTAGGCTATTTGAAGCAAGTTTATATACTGTTGAGTTTCGGCCAAGTAGGGTTTAAAAGACCTAGAGGCCTTAGAAATGAAACCAAATGTGTTAAAAATGCTTCCTATGGAAATATGATAATGTGTTGATTGTGTCACATACTTGTATAATTTTTCCATGACCTAAATGGACCATTGTATGTTTCGGCCATGAAGGAATAGATGCCCTAGAAACCCTAGAATAAAAATTAAATATGCTTATGTCACTCTACATGGAATATGATAAGTAGAAAGACAAAGTTCCCATGCTATATGTTGTTTAATGACCTAATTGAGGCTAGGGTAAGTTTCGGCCATACATATTGTATAATGTCTTGTTATGAATTTATACATGATGTTAGTTCAAGTTCACATGATTGTATATTTGTTTTAAGCCCTAATGAACACTTGTTAAAAGTTTGACCATGACATATGTTAAGGGCTTGAAGGACTTAGGAACTAGCTCAATATGCTTACTATGTTACTTGGAAAAAAATGCTATAAATGTGGTTTAAGGTTTCCATGCTTTCATGACATTTGGGACCTTGTTTCACACCTGATAGGGTTCGGCCACATGAAGTTTAGGGACTTGGAGAACTTAGAAACCAAGTAAATCATACTTATAATGCTCCCTATGAAATTTATGTAATGATAATTTAGGTTCCACATGCTTGGAGGTTGTTTTTACCTAAATTGAGATCTAAGGGGGTTCGGCCATGATAAGAACCCAAGAGATTTGGAAGCTTAGAACCCAAGCTAACTATGTTACCATGTTTCTTATGATAGTATAATTACATGATACACCCTTATGCTTAAACATGTATGCTTGTGATTTCTACTTTCCATGATATGATATGTGCTTAGAAATATGCATGCTATGATGATATGTTATGTGCTTAAAATATGCATGCTTTTGTGATATGCCATGTGAATAGAAATATGCATGCTTTGATGAAGTGATTATGTGCTTAAAATATGCATGCTTTTATGATATGCTATGTGGAAAGAAATATGCATACTTTGATGATATGCTATGTGCTTAAAATATGTATGCTTTTATGATATGCATGTTAATATGATGTATGCCTAAGTGATGCATACTTTTATATGATGTATGCCTAAGTGATGCATACTTTTATGACATGATGTATGCCTAAGTGATGCATACTTTTATATGATGTATGCCTAAGTGATGCATGCTTGTAAGATGTATGATATGTATAAGTATGACATGTATTTTACTTTGAATGGCTTGTACCAAAAGGGTGGGCTCCTTATGCGCCCCTAGGTCGAATTACGGGCCTAGTAAAGGGTGGGCTCCTTACGTGCCCCTAGGTCGAGCTACGAGCCTAGTTTCCTAGTAGGTTCAAGACTAGCTACCTTGGATCTACTTAGGATGCGCGCATTATGTATGTATGTGGTACTAAGCCGGGCCCCTTTATGTTGAGATTATGTTCAAGTATATATGTAAGAAGAAGAAATGGTTTTAAAAGATCATGAGACATACACATGTTTTTCGGATACTTGTTTTCAAAATCATATTGCATATAATTTCTGATCATGTTGTGATGATGCTATGATTTATGATATGCCATGATTGAATATGAATATGTTATGTTTCATGCTATGCTTTAAGAGCTTGATATGTTATGTGATCTTATGATGATAATATGACATGCCATGATTAGATATGATTATGTTATGTTTCATGCTATGCTTTAAGAACTTGATATGCTATGCTACCTTAAATTGATACTAGGATATGCCATGATTAGATATGATTATGTTATGTTCCATGCTATGCTTAAAGAGATGATATGCCATGACTAGTCATGATGTTGTTATGTTGCATGATATGCTTAAAGAGTATGATATGTTATGCCATGACTAGTTGAGATTATGTTATGTTAAGATATTCTTTGATCATGTGATGATTTTCGGTTTTAGTGAGTAGGAAAGGAACTTACTGAGCCATGAGTGCTCATAGCTTACTTTCCTTGTACCACAGATAAAGGAAAAAGCTGGATGAGCTAAAGGAGCAGCAGGAGAGGCAAGGAGATGTGTGTGGCGGTGGCTAGGCAACCAAATAAGAACCTGCTTTAAGAACTTTTAAGAATTTCACTTTGGTTTAGTAAATTGTAGTACCATATGGTTGACTTGATGTTATGCTTTTATCTTGTTATCATGTTATGGAAACCATATTAGTGTAGTTCGGATTTTATTAAACCAAGAAAAATGATTTAAAGTCTTCCGCTGTAATATGTACGTAGAGTATCGTAGCCCCGTCCCTTAGGGTTAGCAGGGAGGGCGGGCGTTACACTGCATCTTTTTATGCTATCCTCCTAGGGAGCTACCTTTTGGAGATCCCTACTCACATATTACCCTCGATACGATCTATTCGTCCTTCTTTGAGGACCAGCGGGATCCCACTAAGACCCAGTTTAGGTCACTTAACCTTAGAATTCAGGACTACGCCCTCTATAGGGTTCTAGTACTTTGTATTCTACCGCTAACCACTCACGACATTGCAGTGATGCGTCCATTTCACTCCTTCCTGCTCTATGCCCTGTGTCAGAGGTTAGATATAGACATCAGTCTTCACATCTTTTCCACTATTATTTATGCAGCTGGATATGTGACCAGCAGACGAGTACATATGCCTTATTGTCATATTCTAACAGCTTACATGTCCTCATTACACATTGATGTCACCAGAGATGATATCCGCTACATGACCGAGTTTGACATCATAGGAGCTAGGAACTTTTCCCTAGCAAATATCCATATAGACGATGAGGGTACCATGTCCTGGCGTAGGGGGGCACAGCACCAGCAGGCGGAGGAGGCAGAGCATGATGAGTTCATGTTGGCACTATTTCCTGAGGAGGCTGCTCCTGCCCCACCACCACCTCGAGCACCACACCCAACTCCCCGCACTCTCGCTGATCGAGTTTCCGGACTAGAGAGGGCTATGTCGAGTCTCCAGCACGAGAACTCCGAGTTTCATCAGTCCATGCGACAAGAGGTCCGACGGGAGGTCTCCGACTTACGACGAGACGTACGACAGGAACTCTCCGACTTACGCCGAGATCTACGAGAGGACGACCGGGCTCGTCACACTGAGATCCTGACACTACTCCGGTCGCTGGGTTCTGGACCACCTCCCTCATCATCTCAGTAGCTCCTACTGTTGCTCTATTATGACTCTAGTACAGCTTGTAGCAGCTCTATTATGACTCTTTTATCTATGTCGACTTTTTAGTCTAATGGACAGTTTTCTTTTCAGGCTTGATTGACTATACCTTAATCTAATAAATTAGCCTTTAGTCACATTTTTTTTATAACTTCTAGGAAAAACAATTTTCAAAACTCCAATTTTACTAGACTTTCAAAAGTTGGGTTTAGTCTAGGATTTCCCCCCTAGATATCCTGACACTACTCCGGTCGCTGGGTTCCGGACCACCTCCCCCCTAGATATCTAGGATTTCCCCCCTAGATATCAGCTCTATTTTGCGGTTCTAATTATTTTTGCTACTTCCGCTACTCGGAAAATTCCGGAAAAATATCTAAAAATTCCAGAAAAATCATAGAATAATCCTAATGCAAGTTTGAGAATTTTCGGGCGTTACAATCCCCCATACTTTATAAAAAGTTCGTCCTCGAACTTAAAACAATTCTGGGTACTTCTGTGTCATGCTGGCTTCTGTCTCCCAAGTTGCCTCCTCTGCTGTGTGACTGTGCCAAATGACTTTGACTAATGGTACTTCTTTGTTCCGTAATTTCTTAACTGCTCGGTCTATTATCTGAATAGGCCGACTATCGTAGCTGAGGTCTTCGCGGATCTGTACCGACTGGGGCTCAATCACCTGGGTGGCATCTGGGGTATGCTTTTTCAGCATAGAGACATAAAATACATTGTGGACAGCTGACATTTCCTGGGGTAGCTCTAGCTCATATGCTACCTTGCCCACTCTTCTGCTGATAAGGTATGGTCCCACATATCTGGGACTAAGCTTGCCCTTCTTCCCAAAACGCATCACTCCCTTCATGGGAGCTACTCTGAGGAACACTGTGTCCCCGACTGAAAACTCTAAGGGTCTGCGTGTATCAAGATAGCTTTTCGCGGCTGGGTCTCTATCCTCCGGATCTGTATAGCTGTGATATCTGCTACTAGATCTGTCTGAGGTTCTAGCCCTTTCTGTTCACCACTCTCATACCAGCAGATTGGAGATCTACACCTCCGCCCATAGAGAGCCTCGTAAGGTGCCATGCCGATAGTGGCCTGATAGCTGTTGTTGTATGCAAATTCTGCTAAGCTCAGATATTTGCACCAACTTCCCTTGAAGTCTAGGGCACACGCTCGGAGCATATCTTCGAGTACCTGGTTTACTCGCTCCGTCTGACCATCTGTCTGAGGATGGAATGCTGTGCTGAATTTTAACTTAGTGCCCAACGCTGACTGTACACACCCCCAGAAGTGTGATGTGAATCTGCTGTCTCTGTCTGAAATAATGGTACGTGGGACTCCATGTAGTCTGACGATCTCCTGAAGATACAACTGAGCTAGCTTCTCCATAGAGTAGGATATCTTGATAGCTAAGAAGTGGGATGATTTAGTCAACCTGTCGACTATTACCCAGATGGCGTCAAAACCATTCGTGGTTCTGGGCAGTCCCACTATGAAATCCATAGAGATATCCTCCCACTTCCATTCTGGAATCTGTATAGGCTGCAGGACTCCTCCTGGTCGCTGATGTTCTGCCTTGAACCTCTGACAGGTGAGACAGATGCTAACATATCTGGCGATGTCTCGCTTCATCCCGAGCCACCAAAAATATTTCTTCAGGTCTTGGTACATCTTGGTGGAACCTGGATGCATCGCATAGGGAGTCTTGTGAGCCTCATCTAAAATCTGTCTCCGTAGCTCCTCCTGATCTGGAACACAGAGTCTGTCACCAAAATACAACACCCCGCTATCGGACACACTGAATTCTCTACTTTCTGTCTCTGCTAACCCTTGCTTGATTTTCTGAATTTCAAGGTCCTGCTCCTGCGCTGACTGAATATCACCAAGCAAGGTAGACTCTAAGGTCATAGTAGAGAGCTGTCCAACGATGAGTTCAAGACCGAACTCTACGATCTCCTTCTGTAGGGTTGGTGACATGGCTGCTAGAGATAATAAGGTAGCACTGGATTTTCTGTTAAGCGCATCTGCTACCTTATTTTCTTTCCCTGGATGGTAGAGGATGTCTATATCGTAGTCTTTGACCAGCTCTAACCATCTGCGCTGTCGCATATTCAGATCCTTCTGAGTGAAGAAGTACTTCAGACTCTGATGATCTGTATACACTCTGCACTGAGCTCCATACAAATAATGTCTCCAAATTTTGAGAGCGAACACTACTGCTGCGAGCTCAAGGTCATGAGTAGGATAATTCTTCTCATAATCCTTGAGTTGTCTGGAGGCATAGGCGATCACCTTGCCGTTTTGCATCAGCACTGCTCCTAGTCCCAACTTAGAAGCATCACTATAGATGTCAAAGCTGCTGGTGTTGTCTGGTAGAGCCAAAATGGGAGCACTGGTCAATCTCCTTTTTAGCTCACTGAAACTGTTCTCACAGTCCTCTGCCCACTGAAATTTCCTGTTCTTCCTGGTAAGAGCTGTCAGTGGGGAGGCTATCCTGGAGAAGTCCTCTACAAACTTTCTGTAATATCCTGCTAATCCCAGAAAGCTCCTGATTTCGCTGGCGTTCTTAGGTCTCTTCCAGTTACTTACTGCTTCTACCTTGCTGGGATCTACCATAATACCATCCTTTGAGATGATGTGACCCAGGAAGGGCACCTGATCTAACCAAAATTCACATTTTGTGAACTTGGCGTATAGCTGGTTCTGCTGAAGGGTCTGCAATACTAGTTTCAGGTGCTCTGAATGTTCTTCCTGAGTTCCTGAATAGATAAGAATGTCATCGATAAATACAATAACAAACTTATCTAAATACTCCCTGAATACTCTGTTCATGAGATCCATGAATGTAGCTGGAGCATTGGTCACGCCAAAGGGCATGACTACGAACTCGTAGTGTCTGTATCTGGTTCTGAAGGCTGTCTTCGGTATGTCCCCTTCTTTGACCTTCACCTGATGATAACCTAATCTGAGATCTATCTTAGAGAACACTGCTGCTCCCTTCAGTTGGTCGAACAGATCATCGATTCTGGGAAGGGGATATCTGTTCTTGATCGTGACTTGGTTTAGAGATCTGTAGTCTATACACAGTCGCATGCTTCCATCCTTCTTCTTCACGAACAATACAGGCGCTCCCCATGGCGAGTGACTCGGGCGTATGAAACCCTTGTCGAGCAGCTCCTGTAGTTGCTCCTGAAGTTCCTTCAGTTCAGCTGGAGCCATGCGGTACGGTGCCTTGGAAATTGGATTTGTGCCGGGAATGAGCTCTATCTCAAATTCAATCTCCCTGTCTGGTGCTAAGCCTGGTAGCTCTTCAGGGAAGACTGCTGGGTAGTCACAAACGACTCGAACCTCTGATAGCTGTTGGTTCTTGTCCTGACTGGTGTTGACTACATTTGCTAAAAATCCCATGCATCCTGAATCCATCAACTTCTGTGCCTTCATAGCTGAGAGAAATTTTCTGGCTTTTCTCTTTGGTTCCCCGCTGTATTCAAATTGCACTGCCGCTTCAGGTTAGAAGATGACTTTCTGTTTACGGCACTCTATGGTAGCACCATATCTGATCAGAAAGTTCATTCCAAAGATAACGTCATAGTCGGTCATTTCTAGCACTATCAGATCACAAAAGAGCTCTCTGTCTGCTATAATGACCGGCACTGCTCTGAGCCAGTGCGTGGATGCCATGATCTCTCCTGAAGGTAGTGTCGTCAAAAATTGACCACTGAGTACCTCTGAGGGTATTTCTAATTTTTCGGAGAACACCCTGGCTATATATGAATGGGTTGCCCCAGTATCAAATAGAACAGTAGCACTATACTGAAAAATGCTAATCTGACCTGTGACAACTGTCGAGGCATTGGCTACATCCTCTCTGGTGAGTGAGTAGATCCTCGCATTCGCCATAGCTGGTGGGGCTTCTAATCTGCCTTGGCTGATAAGTGGCCTGCATCTGATACAACTGAGCTGGCTGGCCTGCATACTGAATCTGCTGTGGATGAGGAAGACCGGTCTTGTTCGGGCACTGCTTGGCCATGTGCCCTTCTTGTCCACATTCAAAGCATCCTCGTGTGCCCTTGCGACAAACCCCTGGGTGGAATTTCCCACAAGTAGCACACTTCGGATAACTGGGTCGCTTGCCAGATGGTCCTCCTTTTGGTTCACTCCCTGATTTGCGCTTGCTGTTGGAGTTCCCTTTCCAGTTAGAGCTATGGCCTTGCTGTTTCTGAGTGTGAGAGTTTCCTTGGCCTTTGGACTCTGAGGAGACTTGCTTCTGCTGCTTTATGCTATTCTGATAATGCTCTGTGGTCAAGGCACTGCTCACTAACTCCTCTGTGGTTTGTGGCCTATGTATGCCACCAACCACATTCACTGCTATCTCTGGCCTCAGCATCTTGAGCATCAACCGGATTCGTTCCTTTTCTGTGCTGACTAGCTCTGGGCATAGACGAGCCAACCTATTGAATTTCTTCACGGCTTCCTCAACTGATAGGTTGCCCTGACGAAACTCAGTGAACTCGTCGTAGTGGCGGTTTGTAACCCGTATGTGAAAGAACTCCTCGAAGAATTCTTTCTCGAAGTCAGCCCATAACATCTGGTTCACTGGGCGCTTCGTTCTCCACCACATGCGTGCGTCTCCTGTCAGGCGAAGGAGGCACACTTCACCTTCTCGTGTTACGCGGTCCGAGCTCCATCGTGCTCTCCGATGTTTTGAACCAGGCATCCTATGGTTCCCTAGTGCACAGAAGTTCTCCGGCTTAACTCACGCCACGGATCGGATAGGCTTCCTTTCTTGGCTCATTCTTTGATTCTTGGTCTTTAGTCTTGTCTTTGTGGTGGTGGAACCTCTAAGACTACCGGAGTCGTCAAATTCGGTTCCGGGGTGACTGTGGGGGTACTCTGCTGATTAGCCTTGAGGGTGGCTATCTCCTGTTGCTGTTCAGCTAGCTGCTGCTGTAACTGAGCCACTAATGCTGTAAGGTCTGGAGGAGGCACTGAACTGCCTGTCTCTTGCTGGGGCTCAGTAGCTAGTGCCCTTCTAGCTGGGCGTCCTCGTGCCATTTCTAACGACATAGAGAACATAACATAACTAATGTAATCACAGTTATATAACTACTGATATCATGTTTTAAAACTATCACATACTAACAAGCAGTAGGCATATAAACATGAACTGTAACTAGAAAGCAAGAACAATAAAGAGAGTAGAGGTATTCTTACTTGGAAGCTGCAGGTACAATGCTGATGTGTGTGTAGGAAGTATGGAACACTGCTCTGATACCACTTTGTAAACGACCCGCCTTCTACTAACTAAGCTGCAAGGCCGATCGCTACAGTTATGCTGTGCTAACTGTGCAGAAAACTGGTCTAATTTAAAATTTTACTCTACTAATGACGGATACAACTGCTAAGAAAGGTCTAAAGACCTTCTTTGCTGGTGTACATATGCTAAGGAGGGGTAACTGACACTCGGCTAGGGACTAGAAACTACACTTCCCAACTAACTACAGACCTGCCGATAAATCCGAAGATCGATCGAAGCTATGGGGCATTCGGTTCCCAACTGGATCGGTCGGGCAGACCGATCCATGTGTGGCTGGATCGGTCGGCAGATCCGATCCAGGTGTGGCTGGATCGGTCGGCTGACCGATCCAGGTACCTGCAACCACTCTGGAACGTTACTGTATCGTGCTGGATCGGTTGGCTGACCGATCCAGGAGGATACAGTAGCACACTGTATCTGTCTGGATCGGTCGACGGACCGATCCAGAAGCCTGGTACACTACTGGATCGGTCGGCAGACCGATCCAGCATCTGATTTCCTGATACGAAATCAGAGATGCTGATTTCGACACTTTGTCGTGCCAAAACCACTTGCAACCACTCTAAATCAATGCAAATCACACTACAATACATTCTAACATAAAACTACTAACATTCTAAACCTGGCATACTACATAGTGCATGGTTTACTATCTCATAACACTTAACAATCAAAACTGAATAATGAAAACTAAAAACGCAAAGTGCTAATACTGAAGTAAACTGTTTAGATCCCAAAGATCTTTATTCCAACTCCTGCCCACACACATCTTGATAGCATTGCCCTCTAGCCTCCGCTACTGATCCACTTTTCCTTTACCTTTATCTGCAGTATAAGAAAAGTAGTATCTATAAGCTAAAAAGCTTAGTAAGAAACCATCTACCTCACAAATCATGCAACGATGCAAATATGATTTGAAATCATGCTGTTTTAAACATATGCTAGATGTACTGAATAAACTAAGCATGGCATGACATATAAGCATACAATCATGGCATATCTAAAGCTGAACATAAAGTCATCATGCATATTCACAGGGAAAAACTAAGCTGATACTAAGAACTAAGCTACGCTAATACTGAGCTACTGCTAAAACTGTACTGAGTTCACGAACTAATTTGTGAAAGGTTGAAAACCGTATACATATAATAAGTGAAAATACTAAATATGCTGCTGAGGGGCCCGGCAACTGTACGTGCTATGCGCGCATCTCTAACTGGACCCGGGGTTGCAAGTCCCGAATTTAGTAGAGCTACTAGGTTATCTAAACCTAGGGACCGACTATGGGAGCCCAGCCCAATGGATATCTAATCCAGTACAGTGCCAACTGAAAAGTAAAATACTGAGTATAGCTAAACTGTTCTAAATTGCTCTTTCTAGGTTATCTGAACCTAGAGCTAGGTAAACCTAGAGGCGACTGTGGGAGCCCACCCATTGGACCGTAGTCCCATATAAGCTAGAATAAACTGATTTACTAATTTAGATGCTTCTAATGCATTCAACTGTGCTAATAAAAATGCCTAAGTTGCATTCTTTTCTAAGCTGGTTATTTAATCGAACACCTAGTGCGCTTTAACTCCCCTCTCTATTAGGGAGACTACCTTTAGGCACCCGACAGCATCTAAACCTCCAACTGAAGGAGAAAAGATGTGTCCGGCCCATCTAAAGGTAGTCACTAAATCCCTAAACCTGCGAGGAGGGTTAAATACACCCTATGTGTCGAAAACATACGCATATAACTAAACTAATGCACAGAAAAATCACACGGTAGCTATTATACTGCAGGTGAGGGGTTTCTTACCTTGTGTGCTAGATTTCTTACAAATTTAATCGCTAGAAATTCCGGTGGAGACGACCTCTCGACGATTCGTTCGCGTCCACGCGTTCTCCTCGCGGAGGGGAACGTCCTCGTATCGAAGATCTCGCCGGAAAGTGCTCCTAGAGCCCTTGGGGCTTGGCGTGCCGAGAGAGGAAGAAGAGGGAAGAGTCGGCGGTGAGGTCTCGGTGGTGAGGGTTGAGAAGTTGCCGAACCCAAAATAAACCAAAACCTACTTAAGTTCTTAATTTATATTAAGTGGATTATTGAACCCAACTCTAATATAAATATAATTGGTTCCTCTTTCTTTCAGCACGGCCCTGCTGGGTTCATCGGTTACTAAGGCTAACTAAAAGTCATCGGACCCGAGAGGTTCCGGGTTTGATTCCCGCCTAAGCTATTTTGCGGTTCTAATTATTTTTGCTACTTCCGCTACTCGGAAAATTCCGGAAAAATATCTAAAAATTCTAGAAAAATCATAGAATAATCCTAATGCAAGTTTGAGAATTTTCGGGCGTTACATACCCGACGACCCGAAGCTTCAGAATTAGCATTTCTTGTTGTCGGTATAATTTTTGATAGCTTTTATTTGTATTCATAACTGTAATCTTTTAACGAGCTTATAGTTGTTGCCCACCGGAAGCGATCAAGGATCGCGGGCCTTCGAGTAGGAGTCGACTTAGGCTCCGAACGAAGTAAAATCGACCTGTCTCTTTGTGTTGTCTCTTTATTTTATTTCTGCTTATTCCGCTGCACGTTTTAACTCCGATAGTTTTTCGATAATCGAACGAAATAGCCACGAGCGCTATTCACCCCTCCCTCTAGCACTTCTCGATCCAACAGGCTCCGGCTGAATTAAAGGAGCTTCAGGAATAGTTATCCGAATTACTCGACAAGGGACTTATTCGTCCTAGTCACTCTCCATGGGGAGCTCCAGTGCTATTCGTAAAGAAGAAGGATGGGTCTATGCGAATGTGTATAGACTACCGAGCGCTGAATAATGTGACGATCAAGAACCGGTACCCACTCCCACGGATCGATGACCTATTCGACCAACTGAAGGGTGTGACCGTTTTCTCAAAGATAGACCTACGATCCGGTTATCATCAAGTGAAGGTGAAACCAGATGATATACCAAAAACAGCATTTCGAACCCGTTATGGACACTATGAGTTCATAGTTATGCCTTTCGGAGTAACCAATGCTCCTGCAGTATTTATGGACCTGATGAATCGGGTATTTACGACATATCTTGATAAATTTGTAATCGTCTTTATTGACGATATACTTATCTATTCGAGAACCCCAGAAGAACATGCTGAACACCTGAATACTGTACTACAGATCCTTCAAGAGAAACAACTACATGCCAAATTCTCCAAATGCAAGTTTTGGCTTGATCGGGTAATATTCCTAGGTCATGTCATCTCCAAAGATGGAGTTATGGTGGATCCAAGCAAAATCGAAGCTGTAAATAACTGGAACAGACCAAGGAATGCCAGCGAAGTCAGGAGTTTTCTCGGGCTAGCAGGCTATTACAGGAATTTCGTAGAGAATTTTTCCAAAATCGCAACCCCTATGACAGCCCTCACCAAGAAAAATACAAAGTATGAATGGACAGAAGCTTGCGAGAAGAGTTTCGCGGAATTAAAAAGGAGACTGACCAGTGCTCCGATTCTTACTCTCCCGGAAACCAACAGAGGCTTCGATATGTACATCGATGCTTTCATCACAGGACTTGGAGCTGTACTCATGTAAGATGGCAAAGTCATTGCCTACGCTTCTAGACAACTTAAAGAGCATGAGAAGAATTATCCCATTCACGACTTAGAACTAGCAGCAGTGGTCTTCGCTCTCAAAATATGGAGACACTATTTATATGGAGCTCAGTGTAAGATTTATACCGACCATCAGAGTCTGAAATATTTCTTCACGCAAAAAGACCTGAATATGAGGCAACGCCGATGGCTCGAGCTAGTTAAGGATTACGACAGCAAGATTCTTTATCACCCAGGAAAGGCGAACAAAGTGGCCGATGCACTCAGCCGAAAGTTCAGTGCCACCTGATGTAGCTATTTTAAAGTTCGAGGACGAACTTTTTATGAGGTACGGGGTACTGTAACACCCACTAAGCTTTTAAGATAAGCATATGAATGTAGGATTTTGCCTTAGAAAAATAAAAGGAAGTGGGTTGAAGCAAAAAAGAAATAAAATGAAATAAAAAGAAGAGGAGGTCAAGGATTGAACCTTGAACCTCTTATATTATAATTTAGAGAATTAATTAGTAGAAACCAATTGGGATAGAGAGAAGATATTGATAGCAAAGGAGGGAAACTTATGATAAGGGTGAGAGTAAAAGTTAGCCAAAAGAAAACAAGAAAAGAGCAAGAGAAAGACAACTTGCCTTCCTTCCTTCTCTCCCTCTTTCTCTCTTCTCTTGCCGAAAATAAAAGAGGCTAATTAAGGGGATTCATTCCCCCTTATTTCACCATGAATGATGAGGATAAATAAATAAATAAAAATAAAAATAAAATAGAGAAAAAGGGCTAAGGGAGAAGGAAAGCAAAAACTAATTTTGCTACTTCTTCCTCCTTAACATAAAAGGGAGCAAGTAAAGAGAAGAATTCTAATTTTTCTCTCATTTCTCTCATTCTTCCCTCTCCCTCACCGAGAACCTCAGTCCCCTCTCCTCCATATTCGGCCCCAAGCCAAAGTTTTCTCCTAAGAAAGCCTAAGATACAAGGAGGACTTAGCAAGGGAATCAAGGAAAGGGAACTAGAAGAAGAGGCTACTTCTTCCATCACCATACCTTAGATCCATAAGCGAAAAGGATGTAAGCTTCCACTCACCTGTGGTACAAGGCTTTTTATGTGATTTTTGGATTTTATGAGGATTAGAAACCTAGAATAGAATTTAAGAAAAATTCGGCCAAAGAAGAGTTTTCAAATCTAGGAAGGTTTAAACAAGTCCTCATTTCATAATATTTTTCTATGCTATGTAGGAAGGTTTCCTTCATGTTTTTATACCTATATGATGCTTGGTCAGAGGAGTACCTAACCCTTGAATTTCGGCCAAAAATATTTTAAAGAGGTTAGGGAAATCATTGTTTAACCAAACTAGTACAAGATTCCCTCCATGAATTACTAAGGATCTTTTATTGGTTTTTCTTGCTTGAAAGTTACTTGGAACCAAAGGAAATCCCCTCATATGTTTCGGCCAAGAAAAGAGCTTAGGGTTAGGAAGACCTTTAAATTTAAGTAACCATGTTTATATGATAGAATATAGAGTTCTCTTAAAGAATTGCATGTTGAATATTGCTAGAAATTCATGAACTCTTCATTAAGATTTTCGGCCATGTTAAGATGGATAGCTTAGGAAAGCTTAAACAAAATTTTAACATGCTCAAGACCTCTGTGATATTAAGATATGAAAGTGGTTTAATGCTCTCATGCTTAGTTAGGGTATAGAGAATTTAGTTACATGATATATGACATGTAAGGTCACAAGGGTCCTAGCTTGTTTATGAACCAAATTTGTATATGATGTTCTTAGTAATTTTTGCCATGAAACTTACTTAGGTTTTCCATGATTTAGGCCACTTAAAACCTAGTTTAGAGAATGGTAAGTTTCATCCATGAGGAAAAATAAAAGAAAAAAAAAGGAAAGAAACCTAGGAAGCCTAAGACACAATGCACATGTATGTTTATTATGCTTGTCTTTATACATGCTATGAAACTTGTATGACTTCCTATGCTTTTAGGCTATTTGAAGCAAAGTTAACCACTGATGGGTCTTGGCCAAGTAAGGTTTAAATGACCTAGAGGCCTTAGAATTGAAACCAATTGTGTTAAAACTGCTTCTTATGGAAATATGATAATGTGTTGATTGTGTCACATGCTTGTATAATTTTTCCATGACCTAAATGGACCATTGTAGGTCTCGGACATGAAGGGATAGATGCCCTAGAAACCTAGAATGAAAATTAAATATGCTCATGTCACTCTACATGAAATATGATAAGTAGAAGGCCAAAGTTCTCATGCTATATGTTGCTTAATGACCTAAAATGAGGCTAGGGTAAGTTTCGGCCATACCCTCTGTATGATACCTTATTATGAATTTATACAAGATGTTAGTTCAAGTTCACATGCTTGTATGCTTGTTTTTAGCTCTAATGAATACTTGTGAAATTTTGGCCATGACATATGTTAAGGGCTTGAAGAACTTAGGAATTAGCTCAAATATGATTACTATGTTACTTGGAAGAAAAATTCTATAAATATGGTTTAAGGTTTCCATGCTTTCATGACATTTGGGACCTTGTTTCACACCTGATAAGGTTCGGCCACATGAAGTTTAGGGACTTGGAGAACTTAGAAACCAAGTTAATCATGCTTATAATGCTTCCTATGAAATTGATGTGATGATAATTTAGGTTCCACATGCTTGGAGGTTATTTTTACCTAAATTGAGATCTAAGGGGGTTCGGCGATGATAAGAACCCAAGGGATTAGGAAGCTTAGAACCCAAGTTAACTATGTTACCATGTTTCTTATGATAGTATAATCACATGATACACCCTTATGCTTAAACATGTATGCTTGTGATTCATACTTTCCATGATATGATATGTGCTAGAAATATGCATGCTTTTATGATATGCTATGTGGATAGAAATATGCATGCTTTTATGATATGCTATGTGGTGAAAATATGCATGCTTTTATGACATGATGTATGCCTAAGTGATGCATACCTTTATGATATGATGTATGCCTAAGTGATGCATACTTTTATGATATGATGTATGCCTAAGTGATGCATACTTTTATGATATGATGTGTGCCTAAGTGATGCATGCCCTTATGATGTGTGATATGTATATGTATGACATGTACTTTACTTTATATGGCTTGTACCAAGGGTGGGCTCCATAAGCGCCTCGGGGTCGATGGAATAAGACTCGGGCCTCGTTAGGGATGAGCTCCTAAGTGCCCCTAGGTCGATGGAGTAAGACTCGGGCCTAGTATGTTTGCCTTGTAGGGGTCAAGACTTGCTACCTTGGACCTACATAGGTTGCGTGCAATATGTAAGTGGTACATAGCCGGGATCCCCTTTAAGTTGATAATATGTTCAAGTATATATGTAAGAAGAAATGGTTTTAAAGATCATGAGACATACACATGTTTTTCGGATACATGTTTTCAAAATCATATTGCATATACCTTATGATTATGTTGTGATGATGCTATGATTTATGATATGCCATGATTATATATGATTATGTTATGTTTCATGCTATGCTTTAAGAGCTTGATATGCCATGCTACCTTATGATGATGCTATGATATGCCATGATTAGATATGATTATGTTATGTATCATGCTATGCTTTAAGAGATGATATGCCATGACTAGTTATGATTTTGTTATGTTGCATGATATGCTTAAAGAGTATGATATGTTATGCCATGACTAGTTGAGATCATGTTATGTTAAGATATTCTTTGATCATGTGATGATTTTCGGTTTTAGTGAGTAGGAAAGGAACTTACTGAGCCATGAGTGCTCATAGCTTACTTTCCTTGTACCACAGATAAAGGAAAAAGCTGGATGAGCTAAAGGAGCAGCAGGAGAGGCAAGGAGATGTGTGTGGCGGTGGCTCGGCAACCAAATAAGAACCTGCTTTAAGAACTTTTAAGAATTACGCTTTGGTTTCGTAAATTGTAGTACTATATGGGTAACTTGATGTTATGTTTCTATTTATCATGTTATGATGTTATGGAAACCATATTAGTGTAGTTCGGATTTAAAAACAAAACATAAGTTTTATTAAACTAAGAAAATTATTTTAAGTCTTCCGCTGTAATATGTACATAGAGTATCGTAGCCCCGTCCCTTAGGGTTAGCAGGGAGGGCGGGCGTTACAACAAAATAAACTTGAATGATGAGTCATGGGAAAATTAAATTCTGACGGTACTAGGCAAGGATGAAACATGCCCTTATACAATTCGAATAATGCAGATCCAAGGCAAAGCAACAAATTTCCAAGAGAAGTAAAAAATGCAGATACGCAGTTTCCTAGTAATTTTGCTTCAGAGAGTAACGCATCCCAGACTATCGGGGGGGAGGGGGGGGGGGGGAAGAGAGGCTAAAATCGAGCAAACAAAACCCTCCGACACAAGCATAACAGAAATGCACAGCAAAGAGGAAGCAAACAGATAGTGCGATATAAAACGAGGCGGGAAAGCATTTTTACTGGTGTGGTTCCACTTGACGGAGTTGATTTGAGATCCAGGGGAAGGCGTGTAGCTGAGGGTGCAGGGATCGCCGTCATCCACCGTGACGTTGAAGAGCTTGACGGTGTCGCCGCCGCAAGTGGCGAGAAGCGAAACTGATGAATCCACGAACCACATCTCTCGATTTCTCCTTGCCAGATCCACACAGCAACGGAAAGTCCACTAGGGTTTCTGATAATTAAAAACTAAAGAAAGACATCAGTATAATGAACCTGTGAGTCGCGGTCGTGCTCAGCCCAGCAATCATCTGCAAATCATCCATGGATTAGAAATTATAAACAATCAAAAGGAAGCTAAACAACTGGCGAGAGACTAACCGATGTTGACGTATTGATATCCAAGCTTTGCGAGTCCAGTTGACACCATTGCATCGACTGTTGCATAATTATAGAAAAGATTGAAGGAGAATAGAAAATAGTAAATAAAGGGTCAGCATCCGTCCATCTACATGTTTCTTTGATTAGTGTCTCATTGATTTGGCAAGAGAAGTGATTCCAACTATTCCAACTGAACAAGAAGAATGTATAGAGCAGTATGAATCCAGGCAGAAAGCCGAAAAATGAAACACTCCTCCATGATTAAGTTGTTTTTTTTTGGCTTTTTGGTTAAAAATTGGGGAGGAAGACAAGAACTGAGAACATACCCCATGGGAGGAGTCGACCCATGCTGCTCCCATGCTGTAGGAAAGAAAAGCCATCATAACCGCAAGCTCGAACAAGACACCGGCTTCTAGACATAGACGAGCTTCCTTACGTACCAATTAGATGGGGGAAAGCGAGAAGGGGCTCTTTCCGTAGAAGACCTCGATGGACTAGGAGCCCTCGCTGTCCAGACGACACCCGACGAGGGCCGGATCGGGGGTGCGTCGAGATGCAGAGACGACGAACCAGTAGAAGACGACGGCGACGAGCCCGGATGTGGTTATAGAGCCAAGGAGGAAGGCCACGGGGAAGGGGGATCGGCCGAGGAAGCTCCAGCCCCCGCGTTAGCCCGATCCGCAATGACATGGAGCCCCAAAAGCCCCTATAGCGCATCCCTAAAAGGAGGATGCGGAGGATTAGGGTTTCGCGAGGAGAAGCCCAAAAGAAAGCGCGCTAAGAAAGTCCGCCAGAATTTTGGTTCATAGACACCGGTTTTAAAAACAACGGTTAAAATCGATGTCTATTAATGAAAAAAAGGCGCTCATAGACATCGGCTAAAAAAACCGATGTCTATGAGCAAAAATCTGCGCTCATAGACATCGATTTTTGGAAAAATCAGTGTAAAATACTCAAAGACATCGGTTTTTGCTTAAAACCGTTGTTGTTCCACTGATGTTTATGAGAGTTTTTCTTGTAGTGCTCTGAATCATGTTACCTATTTACCTAAATTGAATATTATTTGTGGAAAGAAATAAGGAACACAAAATAGATGCGTTGCATTTTAATGGCCCAAAAACATTCATGCTTGGCCATTAACATATTCCAAACTAACAAAGGTATGTAAGAATCCATATCCAATCATTGATTAAAACATATTCTATTAGTAATTTCTTGTTATCAAAGAGGTTAAGACAAGACATACATAAGACTTACAGAAAACTAGGTGTTATACAACTTGTATTAGAACAATCTGCCAGCAATGTGTCCTATTCTTCTACAAAACAAAACAATTATTGTCTTCTCAGAAAATGGGATAATATGAAAGAGTACCAAAGAATTAACAAGAGATTAATAGAAGTGAACTGATAAGAGTTAAGACTACTGATTTACGAAGGAAAATATACTCATACAGAGGATCCAAATGTAGAAAAATAGGAATAAACATTACAATAGAAATGTGCATCTTTAAGGAATTCCCTATTTATTAGGATAAATGTGCATAGACAACCTATGATACAATGTAAATAGATTCAAAATGAAATCAAATCATAGGTGGGCTAGTAATTTTTTCTGTTATGTTTGGTTTTAACAGTTTGAAATCATTTCTAATGATTGGGATCAAAGCATGGATATAAATAAATTTCTAAAAATAGAAATTTCATGCATAGAGGGAAATAAGTAAAATTATTTTGGATAAGTATGCTCATTAGAGAGGTTGAACTGTGCAAAGCTGAATGGTAATCTTATTTCTCAATTTAACTCTATGGTAGGCAATATCACTAGTAATCTTTATCTCTCTCGACCTCTGATATCTTACACTAACAATTCAACTCTACTAAGCATAGAACTTATTAGTAATCTTTAAGTGTGTCCATATCATCTCAATTTATTCTCTCTCAAATTTTATTAGCATTGAAGCTATGGATAATTGCTCTAAAATACAAATATTGTCTACTTTATTCCTTCTAGTAACTCCATGCATCCATCTTAAAATTTCTATCTTTGCCCTATCAATCTTTTTGACTTTATGCTAAAGCCAAGTATATTCATCTGCTCAAAAAAAGTATTCCCGCATATTCTGTTAAGTTGCCACACGTAAATGTCAAATTTAGATAATATCAAATATTTGTTATAGGAAGATTTACAGATTATGTTAATTGCAAGACAGGGCGGATCCTCATTCACCAATCTAGTTACCTTCCTGAAGAATATCAAAAAAAAAACTTAGCATCCATACAAGTAATCTAAAGTTACGCAGTTGACTAGCATAACATTAATTGTGATAATAATTCCCTAATCCCTCATGCTTCTTGTTCGTTGATCCTGTCTAAGAAGCTTGCCAAAATGGAGAGCTGGTAGAAAAAACCTACTGCTGGTGAAGAATAATACCTGTGGAATACCGATCCGAGAAACCCAAAGCGGATCTAGGAGAATGAAGTCACAGGGTGCCCTCCTTGCGTGAAGATCTAGTGACGAGAGAGAAACCCGACTTAAGAAAACCAAGATCTGGAGCTTCCAAGGCTTCCTGCGCACAAAAGACCAACCAACACTATCGTCGGTGACCTAAGACTGGGTTGGGAATCCCTGGCTAGGCCCTCCGACGCTCAAGTTAGTGATCTCTCTCAGTGTGGAAGAAGGAAGAGGAAGAAGATGAGCAGTAGTTGAAAACTAGAATTATGAATGTGAGCACCAATGTGAACTTACCTGGCCAACGGAGAGGATTCCCCCTTTTATACCACTTAATATAACCTCCGTAGTCATGAAGTGGACCCCGGTTTGTTAGAGTTTGTTATGAGATGATGTAAGCCACGTACTTGCACAAAATAGCTTTTAAGGAATCTTCTTTGGACCCCGATGTACCTTCTTTGTCACCTAGTGCCTGTAGAAAAGTCTAGAAACATTCTTCCCGCCAAATTAGCAAACCTGTTATACAATCACATACTACAGATATCTTCATTAAGCTATTTATAAATATTATTAAGATATTTGTTCTCGCCCTGTCTTATAAGCTATATAGAGATATACTTATCGTCCATACTTGCCTACTTTGTTCTTATTATGTTACAGACAGCCCGATATTATGTTATGATTTGTATTGAACAGTATTGAACCTAAGTTATGTCCGGGCTGGTTATTGCTATTGTTCAATATAGATCATAATTGCCCAGTAATATACTATAAATTCTATAAAGTCCTGCATCTTTTCATTCCCGGGCGATCATATACACTCAACTAATACTAGTCTATGTCCAGATGTGCTAACTCAAACAATCCTGGTTTATCTATCTTAAGGTATTATCCCGACCAATATTGGCCTATCTTCCTTAAGGTATTATCTCGACCAATATTGACCTATCTTTCTTAAGGTAGTATCTCGACTAATATTGGTCTATCTTTCTTAAGGTATTATCTTGACCGATATTGGCCTATCTTTCTTAATGTATTATCTCGACCAATATTGACCTATCTTTCTTAAGGTATTATCCTGACCAATATTGGCCTATCTTTCTTAAGGTATTATCTCGACCAATATTGGCCTATCTTTCTTAAGGTATTATCTCGACCGATATTGGCCTATCTTTCTTAATGTATTATCTCGACCAATATTGGCCTATCTTTCTTAAGGTATTATCTCGACCAATATTAGCCTATCTTTCTTAAGGTATTATCTCGACCAAGGTATTATCTCGACCAATATTGGTCTATTTTTCTTAAGGTATTATCTCGACCGATATTGGCCTATCTTTCTTAATGTATTATCTCGACCAATATTGACCTATTTTCTTGATTCTGCTATCTCCTTTTCCTTTTTCTCCAGGGACCCACTAAACCTAACCCATATCACTAGCCTTCCCTTTAAGTCTAGTCGAAGGAAGTGTAACCGACTGACTAGACACAAGTCTATTTTTGTTTCTATGCTTATCTTTACCCGTGACTCTGCCACCTTCCGTCCCCTCTAGTTCTTCCTCTGTTGCTCTCATTTCTACTACTTCCTTCTCCTCTATTCCTTATTCTTCTTCTCGGCCTCCTTCACCTTCTGTCTCCACACCTTTATTTAGACAAGAAGTGGGTATACCCTCTCAATTGGGGCAAGCCTCAGATCCTTCTAGTTACAGTCTTTTACAGCTACAAGGCCTGTTGGCTGAATCTTGGCTACATAGCCAAGAGCAATTGAGGGGCATTAATACATCAAACCGTGCAAACAACCTTAGTCGTCAAGTCATGGCCGTAAGTTTTTCTTGTTATATATTGTTAGCTTCTTATCACTCCCGCTAATTGCATTATTATTTTGTTTAGTTCCTTGCCTCAGGTCTTTATTTAGACCAGCTGCTCATTGCTCTGGAAAGGGATAATAGTAAATTAAGGGCCCAAATAGAAACTTTGAAAGCTATTCTTCCTCCTTCCCACAATGATCTCCCTCAATTATGAGAAAAAATAGCCTTACAGAATCAACAATTGGGAGTTCTGAAGAAAGAACTGCAGCATCGATACCAATTATTATAAAACAAAGAGCTTGAGAGGAAAACCTTGGAGTTACAAGTGGATCGGTTAAACTCCAGCCTCCAGGTGGAAACTACTTTGAAGGACAAAACTATTTCAGATGTTTCTCATAAAAACATTGTCTTAGAGAAAGTAGAGAGGCTTCATAATATTTTTCTTTCTGAGCAGGTTCAAGATTTACCATCAAAAGAATTTGCTCTTCTACAAGAGCAAGAACAAAGAAAGGTTTAGGATGCAGAGATATCCTCACTCCAAAAAGAACTAGAACAACTTAAATTGGAAGGAGACATTTTCAAAGATGAAAATACTAAACTACAATCCGAATATCAGAGTTATAAGGAGCATGAGGAAGGCCGATGGGAGGATAAGCGTTTAGCCTATCTGAGGTCTTCGAAGTTTAATGATGAATATGCCCGCCGTATAATAGGGACTTTAAATCAATCCGTGACAGGGGGTATTCAACAATTAAGGGAAGGTGGTTATCTATCTTGAGAACTCTCCTCTCTATTCATAAACCGTCGCAGACTTAATCAGGAATTGCCCGAAAACTTGACAAGCAATTTTGAGTAAGCATGATTATGTATATAAAAGACTTGTAATTAAATACTTGCATTTTTGTAAAAATTTGTACTTACCTGCTTTCCTGACCTTTGTTATCTTGCTACTGCTTCCTTTGAGATGTTCATGAGAATAAGTACTATCTTGTTCAAGAATTCTTTCTTATTTCTCGAAGTTAGGCACTGTTTTGATAAAACTCCTCCATTTGCGGTATCTTAATTGATCATATGATTTTGAAAAATAAGACTTTCCATAAACTCCTTGAGCTTCAATCAGGCATGACTATATATATATATAAATATAAGATTCCATCCATATTCCAGAAGGGCGTATAATCCCGAGCAACTTTATGTGAAAAATTCCCTAGGATTTATGCACTCCGGTGGGGAGTATAACCACGAGCGATTTTAGATAAAGAACTCCATATGATTGTAACTTCTGATCGGGTACGTGATCCTGAGCAGTAATATATAAGTAAATCATACGAATCTCATAAGACTAAGAATTCTGACTGGAGTATAATTTTGAATGATTATACTTAAAAAACTCCATATGATTGTAACTTCTGATCAAGTGTTTGATCCGGGAGCATAATTTTGAATGATTATATATAAAGAACTCCATATGATTGCAACTTCTGATCAAGTGCTTGATCCTGAGCAGTAATATATAAGGAAATCATAAGAATCTCATAAGATTATGAATTCTGACCGGGAGTATAATTTTGAATGATTATATATAAAGAACTTTATATGATTGCAACTTCTGATCAAGTGCTTGATTCTGAGCAGTAATATATAAGGAAATCATAAGAATCTCATAAGACTATGAATTCTGACCGGGAGTATAATTTTGAAAGAATTCCCACTGAATTTTGAATCCTGGTCAGGAGTGTAATTCTGAGTGGCAAAGAAATCCAGATGCCTTTGAATTTTGGTCGGGCGTGTGATCCTGAGTGATTCGGGTCCACAAATTATTATGTTGTATCAATCTCGCATGCAGTTACTCATAATATTTTAAAGTCTCTGATTCCTCCCATGAAGACCCGTCCAAGTTACTTCATGAGATTTCCCGATCGATTATGCTTTTATGATAGTTTAAAGTCTCCGGTTCCTCCCATGAAGACCCGTCTGAGTTACTTCATGAGATTTCCCGATCGACTATGTTTTTATGATAGTTTAAAGTCTCCGGTTCCTCCCATGAAGACCCGTCCGAGTTACTTCATGAGATTTCCTGATCGACTATGCTTTTATGATAGTTTAAAGTCTCCAGTTCCTCCCATGAAGACCCGTCCGAGTTACTTCATGAGATTTCCCGATCGACTAAGATTTTATGATAGTTTAAAGTCTCCGGTTCCTCCCATGAATGTAAAATACCGAAAAATAGGCGAATATTAATAAGGGAATTTTCCGGAATTTTTGGAAATTTTTCGGGAATTTTTCAGAGCTCGTACGGATAAGTTCACGGGGATAAAAACGGGACCGGGAAAAAGCCTGTTTATGCTACCCATTTAAGTAAGGAAAAGTTTATTTTCTTTTTCTTTTCCTAATTCTTTTTCTTTTTCTTATTTTTCATTTTTTTCCCGTGTCCTCACCCAAATCTCGCCGAGTCTTCTTCTTCCCCGCGCCTTCTCCCCCTCGCGGCGAATTTGCCCTAACCGCAACCGCAAGGAGACGGTTTCCTCACTTCCTTGCCGTGCCCTAGCCGTGCGCCGCCGACGCCTCCTTCTCACTGCCGTGCCTCCGACAGTCGTTCGTCCCCGCGGTACACCGCGATCTCGACGCCACTGTGCGCCCCTCAACGCCGGCGTCTCCTCGCTGGCACTCAAGCACAGCCGAGCAGAGGTCTTCCTCTACCCGACGCCGACATCTCTCCTTTTCCTCCCGAGCCGAACACCGACACCTCTGCCTTAGCCATCTCGCGCCGCCACCACAGCCGGTCATCGCGACTCCTCTTGTGGGCTCGTGACACAGCCGACTCCCTGCTGCCGGTGCCCTATTTTGGGTTCACAGTCAGCCGAGCTCTCCTCACAGCAGTGCCGCAGACCTCCATCTCGTGTGCCCTAGGTTTGGATTGTGCCGTCGCTGAGTTTGCTTCGCCGACGCTGTGCCCTAACATTTTCGCCGGCCACAGGTTCGATCCATCACAGATTGTAGGCTCTGTACCCTAGCTTTGATTGGAATTGGGTTGTTTTTGGTTGATTTTGGATTTTTTATTTTCTTGATTTGTGGTCAGTGAAGTAATCAGCAAGGAGTTTGGGTTTGTGGATGATTTTGGGTTCCGGCAGCTATCCCATTTAGCAGCCTACTTAATTGTCAACAGCAACACACTGCGACCGGGAATCAAGAAACTACAGGCTGTGAATTGAGGTAAGGTTTAGGGTTTTGATCTTGTGGTAGATTATTGCTAGTGTGTTAGTAATAATTATTGATTTAGGTTTAGAAGTTGTATAACGGTGTAGTTGGGGTTAATGAAACTAACCCTAACTGGTCAGTGGATTAGAAATTAGTTTAGCTATTTGTTTATAATTAAATTAGCTAAACTGTGCGATTTAACACAGGACTTTGACGCGAGACGAGTATCTCGGAGTCAGATTGGACCTTTCTATTTCGGAGGCGGGTACTTTTGACTTATTGTCTTTGATATGCTTAGTAATGAAAATAATATGTTGCATTAATTGTGTTTCCTATTTGTTTCGGTTAATCACTGCCCAACACATGTTACCTGTTTGATTGATTGTTTGATTTCATTTCGTATTGATCTTGTATCGATCTATCATGCTCATGGGTAGTGATATAACCATGTTTTACCATGTCAGGACCTAGGTTTGATACCTTATTTGATCAGTATACCTTGATATGATTTATTCACTATGGTGCCCATTGTTATATGTCCAGAGGTTGGTTTAGTATATTACCATGCTTAGTGACATGCATCATTTGTATGATCGCATGCTGTGCGATAGATTGCTCCATTATTGTTGAGCACTTTGCCAGTTTTCATCACTGTTCAGTGCTCCGTTGTGACGCTCATGGGTAGCGTGACACAGCGTAGTAGCACGCCAGTTTGACTCTTCC
The DNA here is from genome assembly GCF_018446385.1 of Zingiber officinale. NCBI lineage: Eukaryota > Viridiplantae > Streptophyta > Magnoliopsida > Zingiberales > Zingiberaceae > Zingiber > Zingiber officinale. Next base: position 104,427,044 of record NC_055998.1, read on the forward strand.
GGTGCTCCGTTGATCCGCTCAGGGGTAGTGTGACGCAGCGTGTAGCACGTTAGAGATTCCTCCCCGTCATAGTGTACCGGGAGATGAGAGCATTGCGCTCCCCCATTTATGATTTGGGGTAGGAGTACGTATGTACTCCGACAGCATCCCGTCCACTCGATCACTCATCAGGAGTAGTGTTGCAGAGTGCACGGTCGTCACAGCCCTACCCACTTGGTCCCACTTTTGTTGTGAGTTGGCTGACTGGCGTCAGGGGTGACCATGACATTGGCATCATATGCATGATGCATTTATTGTTTGTGATTGTGATTGCTGCATTTATATGCTGCATATTGTTTGGATACCTATGTTTGACATGCATACAGGATTCCTATACCACTCGGACTGTTTGTCCTTATACTCAGGTCCTGGTTAGTACAGATTCTCTCCTGTCTTCTTCGGTTGCATTTACCTTTATTTTTATCAGGAGACTGTACGCATGATTAGTGCTAGGTGTTATTTCTTTACTTTACATATCAATTGTACCTGCTGAGTGTTGGACTCACCCCGCCTCCATTGTCATTATTTTCAGGTTGATGCTGTCAGGAGGGAGTTCCAGTCGCTAGTCCCCACAGCACGTAGTGCTAGATCTCTGTAGACCTCGATGGTTTATATATTTTTTAGTTTTGTTTTGCATTTATTGATTATGTGTGGACTTGGTTTGTTTGGATACTTGGTTGTTGTATGGATTTTTGTGATGATGATGGATTTTTATTCCATGTGTTTTTTTTACTATGTGCCTGCCTGGACGGCAGAAGAGGTGAGTTCGTCGGTTTTGAGCTTTATGAGTGTAGTGGAGTAGGGTGGATTTCGAGTCAGAGTACTAATGTTATGTTTACTATTATATACTACGTGGTTGTGACAGCCAGAGGCTGAATATCTATATAAACTGCGTGGAGATTGACTTTATTTATTGTTATGATTCCAGCCGCCTGTGGCTGAGGCATATGTGATATGTAGAAAGTTTCAGATTGTCCGCCGTACAGGGGAGATGCTGCCGAAATTTCTTCGGACGGGGACTCCTCTGGGGCGTGACAATTTAGTGGTATCAGAGCACAGTTATACGATCTTTTGTTTGCGTATTTTGGATGTTTGGGATAACCTAATACCAATTTATTTACTTGGTATCAGAGCGCCAAGTTTGGCGATACTTGTTGGATTTTTGTATTTTGGATTTTCGAGATTTATCTGATACTAATTTATTTGGTATAAGAGCGGGTTATGATACTTGCTTTTGATTTTCTGGAGATTTATCGGATACCTGTTGTTGGTATTCTGGATATTTGGGTTTGCCAGGTTTGCGAGTCAAACTGGGCATTTTCGGATTTTCGATATGGTTATGTTTCGGATTTCTGTTTCGGATTTATATGGATTTCCGGCGATTTTCTCGTTCGGAATTTTGAGGTCAGAAGTTGGGGACTGGACAGCGATGGAACATCTCCAGACGACATATAAGTATGATGTTTAATTTGATAGTTATGACATGTATTAACACTTTATCTTTAGTACCTGTCTGGTTGTTGTAGCCCATATTATATATGATGGGTTAGCCACTGATCTTGGTCGACCTTATTAGAGATCAAGGATTATAGTCTCTGGTGATTTTTCATATTATACCATCAGTAGTTTTAACTTCTGTTGCTACTAGAAGGGATGGAGGCACATACCAGCCTCTGCTATTGTTAGCTGGCTAATGGATGATACCTACATATTCCTGTTGACTTAGCCAGTAGAGTTTTTATACTCATATCTTTTGGATATTAAGGTACCCGATACGATGAAAAATTGATCATTGGGGAGTTAGCAAGTTTGATCATTGTTGAGAATGGTTTGAGGTTGAGGGATATTGTGAGATCAGATATTGTGATATATTGATTTCTAATGGTTTGTGAGAGTAAATGTTATGTGGTTGTCTGATGATCTATTACTGGATATTTGTTTTGATGGTGACATAGTGAGTGTCAACTATTTTGATGATCTATTATTTGGGGTTGTCGTTAATGGTGACATAGTGAGTGTCATGTATGAGGTTCACAGGTTTGATTGGTGATCAGATTATAAATCGGGTGCTAGAGAGTTTACGGTTTGGTGTGCCTATGAATTTTAATAAATCTGATTAGTTGTGGTTAGATAACAGGATGATAAAATTGTTATTTGTTTCCTTTGATATTGGACTATGTGGATAAATAATGAATTGACCCATGAACTGATTTAGTTATTGGACAATTTATTTAGGGTCAAGTTGTTATTTGCTCTGGTGTCTATAATGGTGGATTCCTTCGGATAGTTCTGTATGGAGTATGGATAAATGAATTGGTAGTGTTCGCCTACAACAACGGTTTGCATTTGGCTATCCAGATGACACCGTTTGAAGCGTTGTATGGTAGGCCTTGTCGGACACCCACCCTCTTGGATGAGGTTGGGGAGGCCCAGTTGTTGGGACCTCATAGAGCTCAGCGTGAGGCAGAGTGGTCCACACTATCAGACGGAGGATGTCAAAAGCATAAGATCGCCAGAAGAGTTATGCTGATCGGAGACGCAGACCACTAGAGTTCTCTATTGGCGACCATGTATTTCTGCGAGTTTCACCCACGAAATGGGTGAAAAGATTTGGCCTCAGAGGTAAGCTAGCTCCGCGGTACATTGGTCCTTTCGAGATCTTGGAGAGGATCGGAGCAGTAGCTTACCGACTGGCACTACCACCGTCCCTGTCAGGCGTTCACGATGTATTCCACGTATCTATGCTGCGGAGATACGTGCCCGACCCGACGCATGTGTTGGCAGATATCCCAGTTCCAGTTCAGCCTGACATTACATATGAGGAGGTTCCGGTACGGATTCTCGACCGGAAAGAGCGTCAGTTGCGGAACAAAACTATCCGGCTGGTTAAAGTCGGATGGCAGCATCATTCGGACGAGGAGGCTACTTGGGAGCTCGAGGACACTATCCGAGCTCGATATCCCCATCTTTTCACTGGAGGTATGTGATTTAGTTTACCGTTCAGCATTTATACTTTATATCTGTTGTTGGTACTTGCTGATGGTAGATAACGAAATTTGGGGATCAAATTTTTAATTAGTGGGGGAGAATGTAAAATACCGGAAAATAGGCGAATATTAATAAGGGAATTTTTCGGAATTTTTGGAAATTTTTTGGGAATTTTTCATAGCTCGTACGGATAAGTTCACGGGGATAAAAACGGGACCGGGAAAAGACCTGTTTATGCTACCCATTTAAGTAAGGAAAAGTTTATTTTCTTTTTCTTTTCCTAATTCTTTTTTTTTTCTTATTTTTCATTTTTTTCCCGTGTCCTCACCCAAATCTCGCCGAGTCTTCTTCTTCCCCGCGCCTTCTCCCCCTCACGGTGAATTTGCCCTAACCGCAACCGCAAGGAGACGGTTTCCTCACTTCCTTGTCGTGCCCTAGCCGTGCGCCGCGGACGCCTCCTTCTCACTATCGTGCCTCCGACAGTCGTTCGTCCCCGCCGTACACCGTGATCTCGACGCCACTGTGAGCCCCTCAACGCCGGCGTCTCCTCGTTGGCACTCAGGCACAGCCGAGCAGAGGTCTTCCTCTACCCGACACCGACATCTCTCCTTTTCCTCCCGAGCCGAACACCGACGCCTCTGCCTTAGCCATCTCGCGCCGCCACCACAGCCGGTCACCGCGACTCCTCTTGTGGGCTCGTGACACAACCGACTCCCTGCTGCCGGTGCCCTATTTTGGGTTCACAGTCAGCCGAGCTCTCCTCACAGCAGTGCCGCAGACCTCCATCTCGTGTGCCCTAGGTTTGGATTATGCCGCTCTGAGTTTGCTTCGCCGACGCTGTGCCCTAACATTTTCGCTCTGTACCCTAGCTTTGATTGGAATTGGGTTGTTTTTGGTTGATTTTGGATTTTTTATTTTTCTTGATTTGTGGTCAGTGAAGTAATCAGCAAGGAGTTTGGGTTTGTGGATGATTTTGGGTTCCGGCAGCTATCCCATTTAGTAGCCTACTTAATTGTCAACAGCAACACACTGCGACCGGGAATCAAGAAACTACACGCTGTGAATTGAGGTAAGGTTTAGGGTTTTGATCTTGTGGTAGATTATTGCTAGTGTGTTAGTAATAATTATTGATTTAGGTTTAGAAGTTGTATAACGGTGTAGTTGGGGTTAATGAAACTAACCCTAACTGGTCAGTGGATTAGAAATTAGTTTAGCTATTTGTTTATAATTAAATTAGCTAAACTGTGCGATTTAACACAGGACTTTGACGTGAGACGAGTATCTCGGAGTCAGATTGGACCTTTCTATTTCGGAGGCGGGTACTTTTGACTTATTGTCTTTAATATGCTTAGTAATGAAAATAATATGTTGCATTAATTGTGTTTCCTATTTGTTTCGGTTAATCACTGCCCAACACATGTTACCTGTTTGATTGATTGTTTGATTTCATTTCGTATTGATCTTGTACCGATCTATCATGCTCATGGGTAGTGATATAACCATGTTTTACCATGTCAGGACCAAGGTTTGATACCTTATTTGATCAGTATAACTTGATATGATTTATTCACTATGGTGCCCATTGTTATATGTCCAGAGGTTGGTTTAGTATATTACCATGCTTAGTGACATGCACCATTTGCATGATCGCATGCTGTGCGATAGATTGCTCCATTATTGTTGAGCACTTTGCCAGTTTTCATCACTGTTTGGTGCTCCGTTGTGACGCTCATGGGTAGCGTGACACAGCGTAGTAGCACGCCAGTTTGACTCTTCCGGTGCTCCGTTGATCCGCTCAGGGGTAGTGTGACGCAGCGTGTAGCACGTTAGAGATTCCTCCCCGTCATAGTGTACCGGGAGATGAGAGCATTGCGCTCCCCCATTTATGATTTAGGGTAGGAGTACGTATGTACTCCGACAACATCCCATCCACTCAATCACTCATCAGGAGTAGTGTTGCAGAGTGCACGGTCGTCACAGCCCTACCCACTTGGTCCCACTTTTGTTGTGAGTTGGCTGACTGGCGTCAGGGGTGACCATGACATTGTCATCATATGCATGATGCATTTATTGTTTGTGATTGTGATTGCTGCATTTATATGCTGCATATTGTTTGGATACCTATGTTTGACATGCATACAGGATTCCTATACCACTCGGACTGTTTGTCCTTATACTCAGGTCCTGGTTAGTACAGATTCTCTCCTGTCTTCTTCGGTTGCATTTACCTTTATTTTTATCAGGAGATTGTACGCATGATTAGTGCTAGGTGTTATTTCTTTACTTTGCATATCAATTGTACCTGCTGAGAGTTGGACTCACCCCGCCTCCATTGTTGTTATTTTCAGGTTGATGCTGTCAGGAGGGAGTTCCAGTCGCTAGTCCCCACAGCACGTAGTGCTAGATCTCTGCAGACCTCGATGGTTTATATATTGTTTAGTTTTGTTTTGCATTTATTGATTATGTGTGGACTTGGTTTGTTTGGATACTTGGTTGTTGTATGGATTTTGTGATGATGATGGATTTTTATTCGATGTGTTTTTTTACTACGTGCCTGCCTGGATGGCAGAAGAGGTGAGTTCGTCGGTTTTGAGCTTTACGAGTGTAGTGGAGTAGGGTGGATTTCAAGTCAGAGTACTAATGTTATGTTTACTATTATATACTGCGTGGTTGTGACAGCCAGAGGCTGAATATCTATATAAACTGCGTGGAGATTGACTTTATTTATTGTTATGATTCCAGCCGCCTGTGGCTGAGGTATATGTGATATGTAGAAAGTTTCAGATTGTCTGCCGTACAGGGGAGATGCTGCCGAAATTTCTTCGGACGGGGACTCCTCTGGGGCGTGACAATGAAGACCCGTCCGAGTTACTTCATGAGATTTCCCGATCGACTATGCTTTTATGATAGTTTAAAGTCTCCGGTTCCTCCCATGAAGACCCGTCTGAGTTATTTCATGAGATTTCCCGATCGACTTTGCTTTTATGTTAGTTTAAAGTCTCCGGTTCCTCCCATGAAGACCCGTCCGAGTTACTTCATGAGATTCCCGATCGACAAAGCTTTTATGATAGTTTAAAGTCTCCGGTTCCTCCCATGAAGACCCGTCCGAGTTACTTCATGAGATTTCCCGATCGACTATGCTTTTATGATAGTTTAAAGTCTCCGGTTCCTCCCATGAAGACCCGTCCGAGTTACTTCATGAGATTTCCCGATCGACTATGCTTTTATGATAGTTTAAAGTCTCCGGTTCCTCCCATGAAGACCCGTCCGAGTTACTTCATGAGATTTCCCGATCGACTAAGCTTTTATGATAGTTTAAAGTCTCCGGTTCCTCCCATGAAGACCCGTCCGAGTTACTTCATGAGATTTCCCGATCGACTATGCTTTTATGATAGTTTAAAGTCTCCGGTTCCTCCCATGAAAACCCATCCAAGTTATTTCATGAGATTTCCCGATCGACTATTATTTGAGGGAAACTAAAATACTTGCACCAACCTTGTGATGTTTTTAACGTCTTTGAGAATCCTTAAGGAAGCCTGGTCGGTTTCTACTTAAAGCCCCCAATTGACAGATACTTGAGCGGACTTTGCTGCTTGGGATATTGCTGTTAATAATAGTTTCTCCTTTGATAACGATCCCTATTTACTTTCTTATTTTTCAAAACAAAATAGTCTTCTGTATGATGGTTGCTGGTCTTGTGATAAGTGCACCATCTTCTTGGTGCTTCTTGCTGCATCTCCACATGCTGTATTGCTTGTGGACGATATTCTGGATGATGATGGGGTGGGTCCAATTACTCTAGGTCCTCTTGGTGGAGGAACAGGGGCAGGAGTTTTCTCCTTAATAGGAGCAGGAGAAGAAGTGGTATCTTCTTTTCGACGAGCAGCCTGAGCTTCTTCGACATTAATAAACTCAGTAGTACGTTCAATTAATAAGTCAAAATTGGCAGGAGGATTTCTCACCAGATATTTAAAGAAATCATTATCATTTAAGCCTTGAGAAAAAGCACTTACCAATATCTCAATGGTAGCATTGGGCACATCGATGGCTACCTGATTGAATCTCTTAATATAGGCTCTAATAGACTCTTTAGATCCCTGTTTAATTGAAAATAAGCTCCAAGGAGTTTTATGATACCTCTTGTTATTGGAAAATGATGCAAGAAAACCTTCTTGAAATATTTAAACCTTCAGATAGAATTCCCCGGCAATCTTTTAAACTAGCGTTGAGCTGCTCCTCCGAGTGTTGTAAGGAACATCCGACACTTTAATCCATCAGAAAATTACTGCAATAATACTACATTCTCAAATTTTAATAGATAATCTTCTGGATCTGTGGTTCCAGAGTATTCACCGATCTGAAGATTTTGATATCTCTTAGGAAGTGGATCGTCTAGTACACTTTGAGAGAACGGAGAAATAACTCTCTCTGGTGAGCTATCACTAGCCACCATCATTTTAGCTCTTCGCTTTTCTTTGTCTGGCGCCTCGCCAGAAGATTCTTGGAATACATGCCTTCGTCCTCCCTGCCCCAAAGGAGTTCGAAGGAAAGCTCGAGGGCGCCGCGTCGGAGAAATTACAGCTGGAGGAAAATATGCATGTTCCTCTTCTTCCGACTCCTTTCCTTTTCGATGCTTAGTAGTTGAAATAGCTAGATTATGAGCTGTTGGTAGAGTAGCTCCAGTATGAGCTTGAAATTGTTGTTGTTGTTGTTGCAAGGCTTTCTGGACATGAGAATTAATGAGGAAATCCAGATCTTCACGACTAATGGTAAGTAGATTTGATTTTCCAGCCTCTTCCATCTTGTAGTCTCAGATTCAGGTGAAGTTTCCCACAGACGGCGCCAAATTTGATCCTGTCTGAGAAGCTTGCCAAAATGGAGAGCTGGTAGAAAAAACCTACTGCTGGTGAAGAATAATACCTGTGGAATACCGATCCGAGAAACCCAAAGCAAATCTAGGAGAATGAAGTCACAGGGTGCCCTCCTTGCGTGAAGATCTAGTGACGAGAGAGAAACCCGACTTAAGAAAACCAAGATCTGGAGCTTCCAAGGCTTCCTGCGCACAAAAGACCAACCAACACTATCGTCAGTGACCTAAGACCGGGGTGGGAATCCCTGACTAGGCCCTCCGACGCTCAAGTTAGTGATCTCTCTAAGTGTGGAAGAAGGAAGAGGAAGAAGATGAGCAGTAGTTGAAAACTAGAATTATGAATGTGAGCACCAATGTGAACTTACCTGGCCAACGGAGAGGATTCCCCCTTTTATACCACTTCATATAACCTCCGTAGTCATGAAGTGGACCCCGGTTTGTTAGAGTTTGTTATGAGATGATGTAAGCCACGTACTTGCACAAAATAGCTTTTAAGGAATCTTCTTTGGACCCCAGATGTACCTTCTTTGTCACCTAGTGCCTGTAGAAAAGTCTAGAAACATTCTTCCCGCCAAATTAGCAAACCTGTTATACAATCACATACTATAGATATCTTCATTAATCTATTTATAAATATTCTTAAGATATTTGTTCTCGCCCTGTCTTATAAGCTATATAGAGATATACTTATCGTCCATACTTGCCTACTTTGTTCTTATTATGTTACAGACAACCCGATATTATGTTATGATTTGTATTGAACAGTATTGAACCTAAGTTATGTCCGGGCTGGTTATTGCTATTGTTCAATATAGATCCTAATTGCCTAGTAATATACTATAAATTCTATAAAGTCCTGCATCTTTTCATTCCCGGGCGATCATATACACCCAACTAATACTAGTCTATGTCCAAATGTGCTAACTCAAACAATCCTGGTTTATCTATCTTAAGGTATTATCCCGACCAATATTGGCCTATCTTTCTTAAGGTATTATCTCGACCGATATTGGCCTATCTTTCTTAATGTATTATCTCGACCAATATTGGCCTATCTTTCTTAAGGTATTATCTCGACCAATATTGACCTATCTTTCTTAAGGTATTATCTCGACCAATATTGGTCTATCTTTCTTAAGGTATTATCTCGACCGATATTGGCCTATCTTTATTAATGTATTATCTCGACCAATATTGACCTATTTTCTTGATTCTGCTATCTCCTTTACCTTTTTCTCCAGGGACCCACTAAACCTAACCCATATCATTCGTGATTTCTAGATTTGTGGACATTGCCCACAGACTCATCTCTTCGATCATGATAATATGAAGAAGAAACTGAAAGATGAATATTTAATCTGATAATGAATGATCTACTGAGAATTAATAATAGATCCGGAAGCAATCTACCTTGGTAGTCCGCCTTGTCAGAAACGATCCACCGCCCCTCAAACGACTCGTTAAAGGACTTGTAGAACAACTGAATCAAACATGACAAATCACTTCCTGCATCTCAGCAACAACAATACTAGAAGAAGGAAGCAAAGGAAAAAAAAAAGAAAGACAAACTACCGGATCCGACGCCCAAATCTGGAGGAAATAGGACGCAATTAGCAGCAAGAGAAATGGGGCGACCATCCTTTTGCCGGTCATAGTGAAGGGAAGGAGGAGCGAGCGACCTCGGATGGGGATTTGAGAGATGAGATCCCCATCTCTTAGATCAACGGCAGGCTCCTCGTGGATGGCAGGGACGTTATCGTCGTCGGACACGGCGACAATGCCCTCCTTGGAGCGGAGAAAGAAGGACCAGTACTGCTTGTACTTGTCCTGCATCTTATCCCGCATGATCGATCCCATCTTAAGGTTCACTTCCCGCTTGCCTTTCACTTCCGTCGAGCCCATCACCCACAAGAACCAGTAGATCGCGACAGCGCCGACGACCGCCACCGTCCACATCGCCGTCAAGAGATCCATTGCTCGTCTTTCAAATGGTAACTCTTAAAAGGAGGATGCTGAGGATTAGGGTTTCGATTTATGGTGGGCGAGGAGAAGCCCAAAAGAAAGCACGCTAAGAAAGTCTGCCAGAATTTTGGTTCATAGACACCCGGTTTTAAAAATCGCGGTTAAAATCGGTGTCTATTAATGAAAAAGGCGCTCATAGACATCGGCTAAAAAAACCAATGTTTATGAGCGAAAATCTGCGCTCATAGACACCAGTTTTTGGAAAAACCGGTGTAAAATACTCAAAGACATCGGTTTTTGCTTAAAACCGTTGTTGTTCCACCGATGTTTATGAGGGTTTTTCTTGTAGTGCTTCCATGCCCATGAAGAAGTCATGGCTGCTCATGGAGGTGAAATTTCAACTTGAAAATAAAACAAAAATCAAGTAAAAACACTACTAATGAAAAATAGAAACATAAAACGGAACTAACTACGTAATCAAGCCGGAGGACGAGGTTCAGAAAAATACAACCTTTGTTTCTCCTCTAATTTCATACCGTGCACATATTCCTTCAATCGTTGGCCATTTACCTTAATTGTTCCAAGATCTTTATTCCAAATATCTACCGCTCCAAAAGGATAAACCTTTTTAACCTCGAACGGACCCGTCCACCTTGATTTAAGCTTTCTTGGAAAAAGCTTTAGCCTTGAATTAAATAATAAAACTAGATCTCCTTCCTTGAAACTTTTGCTGAGAATGTGTTGATCATGCCATTTCTTTGTCCTTTCCTTATAAGATCTAGCATGTTCATAAGCATCCAATCTCAATTCATCAAGCTCATTTAACTGAAGCTTCCTTTTCTCTCATGCTTCCTTGAGATTCATGTTTAGATTTGTAATTGCCCAATAAGCCTTATGTTCTAACTCTACTGGAAGATGACAAGGCTTTCCATAAACTAGCCAAAATGGAGTCATCCCAATAGGAGTCTTGTAGGCAGTACGATATGCCCATAAGGCATCATTTAGCTTCAAGGACCAGTCCTTCCGTGAAGTAGATACTGTTTTCTCTAGTATGACTTTAATTTCACGGTTAGAGATTTCAGCTTGCCCATTAGTTTGTGGATGATATGGCATTGCTTCTTTGTGGCTCACTCTATATTTTCTAAGTAAATTCTCAAACTATCTTTCTATAAAGTGTGATCCACCATCACTAATGACTGCTTTAGGCATACCAAACATTGGAAAAATTATGCTTCTAAACAATATAATGACTGTTCTCGCATCACTTGTAGGAGAGGCTATAGCTTCTACCCATTTGGATACATAATCCACTGCTACAAGGATAAACCTATTCCCATATGAAAGAGGAAATGGCCCCATGAAGTCTATTCCCCATACATCAAATAATTCTACTTCAAGTATGTAATTCAGCGACGTTTCATTCCTCCAGTAATATTTCCAGTCCTCTGACATTGATCACATGATTGTACAAATCTCTTAGCATCTTTGAATAGAGTTGGCCAATAAAAGTCTGCTTGAAGAATTTTTGCTATTGTCTTAGAACTCCCCAAATGTTCTCCATAAGAAGAAGAATGACAATGAAATAAGATATCCTTGACTTCTTCCTCAGGTATACATCTTCGATAAATCACATCATTGCATTTCTTATAAAGGAGGGGTTCATCCCAAATATAATTCTTCACATATGAAAAAAAAAATTTCTTTTGTTGAGTGGAGAAATTTGGGGGTAAGACTCCACTCGCCAAGAAATTGATAAATTCTGCATACCATGGTATTTTAACACTCGATAAGGCTAGAAGGTGCTCATCTGGAAAAATATCATCAATAGGTAAGTCAAAATCCATATCCTTTTCTTTATTTTGCCATACTCTGGATAAATGGTCAGCCACTATGTTCTCCGCTCCCTTCTTATCTCTGATCTCGAGGTTAAACTCTTGAAGCAATAAAATCCATCTAATAAGCCGAGGTTTAACATCTTTCTTGCTTAGTAAATATCGGATGGATGCATGATCAGTATAAACTATTACCTTTGAACCCACCAGATATGATCTAAACTTATCAAATGCAAATACTACGACTAGGAGTTCTTTTTCGGTAGTGGAATAATTCACTTGAGCCGCATCAAGTGTTTTACTTACATAATGGATAGCATGTAGAATCTTATTTTTTCTTTGTCCTAAAATTACCCCTACTGTGAAGTCACTTGCATCACACATTATCTCAAATGGAAGATTCCAATTTGGGGCTTGGATTGCCGAGGCTGAAGTAAGGGCACTTTTAATTTTACTAAAATCCTCCATGCAATCTTTGTCAAAATAAAATTCAACATCCTTGATTAGCAAATTTGTTAAAGGCTTAGCAATTTTCAAAAAGTCCTTGCTAAAATGCACTACAAGAAAAACCCTCATAGACATCGGTGGACCAACAACGGTTTTAAGCAAAAACTGATGTCTTTAAGTATTTTACATCGATTTTTCCAAAAACCGATGTCTATGAGCGCAGATTTTCGCTCATAGACATCGATTTTTTAGGCGATGTCTATAAGCACCTTTTTTCGTTAATAGACACCGATTTTAACAGCGGTTTTTAAAACCCAGTGTCTATGATAAAATAAAATAATTTAATTTTTCCACCCATACTTAGCCGAAATTTGTAACACTTCACTCTTCCCTCCAAACCTAAACCTATATCGCGCCGTCCACCCATACTTAGCCCTAAACCTATATCGTCGCGATGCCACCACAACTACCCTCCGACCATCTCTCTCAGCCTCATTGTAGGTGCAGCGGAGGCCGACAAGAGGGGGGTGAATTGCTGAAATAAAAAATAAACTATACCCTCCTCAGATTCCAACTCAGAAAAGCAACAGAAAAATAATAACAAACAAAGAAATAGAAATTAAGCAGAAGACAGGAATTTAACCTGGTTACAACCAAGAGGGTTGTTAATCCAGGGCAGTGACAAAAGCGTAGTAGAAGATCTCCTTTTGCTGAAGGCGGAGAAGCCTTTTACACTTTGAAGCTTAGAACTATTGCTAGGAAAGACTATACAATTGATTGCTTGATTTGTATTGAATTCCTAGCTCCAGGGGCCTTTAAATAGCCTCTGGAAATCTGATCTCGAGGGTCCAAGGTGCCTCCAATAGAGGTCCAAGGCGCCTCCAATGGGTGAGTGGATAAAACTTTATCCGCAGCGCAAACGGTCAGTTTTGACCTATTGAAGGTGCCTTCAACAAGGCTGAAGGCGCCTTCAAGTTGGAGGCGCCTCCTGTTGGTTGCTACTCGGAAAATCCAATGGCTCCACTGTACAAATATTTTGTACGTGATCTGAACCTTTCCTAGCTACCATGTGTTCTTTTAAGTTAAACTTGTATCTCCTGCGGAACTTAACACGTTTGATTCCAAGTTTAACTTATATGTTCTTTTAGGTTTAGATTTGGATCTCCTGCGGAACTTAACACATTTGATCCAAATCACCTAGGTTATAAATTTAATTAAATATTAGTTTCCAAAATTGGCTTCCAGTGTTGTATGACGAGGCACTCGGCCTTCTTGGATATGGGAGCAACCACCACCGACTAGACAAAGCCTTTTAAGGAAAGTTAATATTTAATTTCCTTATATAACTCTAGGTTAACCAAAAGGAACAATCAAATCACAAGGAAAAAAGAAAAAGAACACAACATCGAAATTAAATTCGAAAAACAAGAATCGAATGCCTCTTGTATTTGGTATTTATACAAAGAAAAATTAGCTAGTATGATGTGAAAATTAAATGCTAGTTATACCTCTTCCTTGTATGCTAAAAACCTCGAGATCTTCTGCCGTATCCCTCGCCTCCTCTTGGACGTCGTGTGGGCGACGATCCTCCAAGACGAACACCACCCAGAAAGCTTCTCCTCCTTCTCTAGAATTCGGCCACCACCACCACAAAGGAGCAAAAGAGAGCAAAGGGAAGAGAGGGAGAGGGGCCGACCACTTGATGATCTCCAACAACACAATATCAATTGTTATGTATTTCAAGGCCTCCCCTTCCCCCCTTTTTATATTAGTTTCCCAACGGAAAATTATGGAAAGAGTTTTATAAAAAATTAGACTCATTCCTCTTTCCTTTTCTTTTCTTTTTCTTTCCTTTTAATTAATCAATCCTAGATTGATTTATTAATTAAACAACTATTTGTTGATGTTTAATTATTTGACCGGCCCCTTGCTTGAGCACCAAGCAAGGTGACCGACTACTTATTAAAAGGAAAAGAAAGAAAAAATTTTTATAAAATTTTAAAGAAGAAAACTTCTAATAAAATTTTACAAACTCTCTCTTTTTTTCTAATGTGGATATTAAAAGGAAAGTTTTAAAATTTAAAACCAAGTTTTAAAATTTAAAACATCTCTAATAATATTTCTTTTTAAAAGAAAGTTTTATAAATTTTACAACTCTCTTTTAAAACCTTGTGGCCTAATTTAAATTAGGAAAATTTTATAAATTTTTAAAATCTCTCTTTTACAAATTGTAAATATCTGAGGAAATTTAAAAATTCAAAAACAACCTTCCTAATTTAAATATTGTGGCCGACCCCCTTGCCCAAGGCAAGGGCCGACCATTTCTAGAGAATATGTGGCCGGCCATTGCTTGGTCACCAAGCAATGAACCAACCCCTTCTTGGACACCACGATAGGCTTTTCTTTGGATGGACTTGAGGCTTTATTGAGGCTACAACAAGGACTTAGAGGAGAAATTGGTTTTGGCCTTCCGATGAGCTTGAGTATCCCGTGCTCGCCCCGAATACAGAACTCAAGTTCATCGATAATAACTCATTCCACTAGAGAGTTATTACCGCACTACCGCACCAATCCCAAATTACATTATGGGCTCCTTCTTATCATGAGTGTGTTAGTCTCCCTGTGTTTAAGATTACGAATGTCCACTAATTAAGTGAGTTACTGACAACTCATTTAATTAATATCTAGCTCCAAGAGTAGTACCACTCAACTTTATTGTCATGTTGGACTAGGTCCACCTGCAGGGTTTAACATGGCGATCCTTATGAGCTCCTCTTGGGGACATTCTCAACCTAGATAACTAGGACACAGATTCCTTCTATAATCAACAACACATACTATAAGTAATATCATTTCCCAACTTATCGGGCATATTGATTTATCAAGCTAAACCTCACCCTTTGATAAGTCAAAGAAATAAATATTAAATATACATGCTTGTTATTATATTAGGATTAAGAGCACACACTTCCATAATAACTAAGGTCTAGTTCTTTTACTAAGTCAGTACAAAAAGAACTTACCTAAATGATCCTACTCAATACACTTAAAGTGTACTAGTGTAATTTATTAGTCAAGATAAACTAAAACTTAATTACACTACGTCTATTCTGATGGTTTGTTCCTTTCCATCTTAGTCGTGAGCAACTGTTTATAATTTATAGAGAACCGACAACATGATCTTCTAAGTGTGACTCCACACTCCATGTTATCTACTATATAAATTAATTGAACAATTACATTTAACAAATAAATGTAAACATTTGACCAATGTGATTCTTTATTCTAAAATAAATGTGTACAAAAGCTAAACTTTTAAGTATACACTCCAACAATCTCCCACTTATACTAAAAGTCTAAGCTGCCATATCTGTTGCCATACATCTGATTCCCATCCCCTCCATATGCCAATCAAAAGCTTTCACCGGAAGGGCCTTAGTGAAAGGATCTGCCTGGTTATCTGCTGATGCTATCTTGGTGACGACAACTTCTCCTCGCTTGACGATGTCTCGTATCAGGTGGTACTTGCGCTCTATATGTTTACTTGCCTTATGGGCTAGTGGTTCCTTCGAGTTTGCAACTGCTCCACTATTATCACAATAAATTGTGACGATCTTGGGCAACCCAGGAATCACATCTAAGTCCATTAGAAAGTTCCTGAGCCATACAGCTTCTTTGGATGCCTCAGAGGCTGTCATATACTCAGCTTCTATGGTTGAGTCTGAGACGCATTTCTGCTTAACACTCCTCCATGCAATGACTCCACCTCCTAAAGTAAACACATAGCCTGATGTAGACTTACTGTTGTCCTTATTTGATTGGAAGTCCGAATCTGTGTAACCCACAGGGAGTAAATCGTTTGCTTGGTAAACTAGCATATAATCTCTAGTCCTTCTAAGGTACTTTAATATATGCTTTACCACAGTCCAATGTCCTTGTCCAGGGTTACTCTGATATCTGCTAACCTTGCCCTCAGCAAAACAGATATCAGGTCTCGTACATAGCATTGCATACATTAGGCTTCCTACAGCCGAAGCATAAGGAACTGCTTTCATGTCCTCTATCTCCTTTGATGTCTTCGGAGACATCTCTTTAGATAGAGCTACTCCATGCCTAAAAGGTAAGAAACCTTTCTTGGAATCCTGCATGCTAAAACGAGTAAGGATTGTATCTATATATGAAGCTTGGGACAGACACAACATTCTTTTCTTGCGATCTCTTATAACTTTGATCCCAAGGATGTGTGCACATTCTCCTAAGTCCTTCATATCAAATTGTTTGGACAACCATACCCTTACGTCCGATAATACCTTGACATTATTGCCAATTAACAAAATATCATCTACGTATAGTACAAGAAATACCACCACATTTCCGTTACACTTCTTGTATACACAAGACTCATCCGGACACTGAAGAAATCCATATGACTGGATTACTTCATTAAACCGGATGTTCCAAGACCTTGAAGCTTGCTTCAGTCCATAAATGGACCGATTGAGCTTGCACACTAGATGCTCTTTGCCTTTTTCAATGAACCCTCTCTGGTTGCTTCATATGGATGTTCTCTTCAAGACTTCCATTAAGGAAAGCTGTCTTGACATCCATTTGCCAAATCTCATAATCCATATGATCAGCAATGGATAAGAGTATCCGGATAGACTTAAGCATGGATACCGGTGAAAAGGTCTCCTCATAATCGATTCCCTCTTTCTGAGTGTACCCTTTCGCAACAAGCCTAGCTTTGAAGGTTTCTACCTTCCCGTCTGTCCCTCTTTTTCTTTTGTAGATCCACTTGCATCCAATGACTTTTACACCATCGGGTGGTTCTACAAGCTCCCAGACCTTATTAGAGTACATAGACTCTATTTCAGAATTCATTGCCTTTTGCCAAGATGCTGCATCTATATCTTGGAGTGCTTCATCATATGTTCGGGGATCAGGTTCATGTTTATCTGGGATCAAGTCCGAAGACTCTCCCAAAAACATGAATCTATCAGGCTGCCTTACAACCCTCCCACTACGACGAGGCACTGTCTGTGGTTGTGTATCATGTGTGATACGTGTTGCAGTCTCTTGTGGTACTTCATCTTGTACTGTTGGTACTGAAGTAGACGTGTCCTCTCTAAGTTCTTCTAGAATAATTTTACTACTGGGCTTGTGATCCATTATATAGTCTTATTCTAAAAACTAGGCATTGGTGCTAACAATGACCTTCTGGTCTTTAGAACTATAAAATAAACCACCTTTCGTTCCTATGGGATACCCCACAAACACGCGAACTTCTGTACGAGATTCTAACTTATCAGCATCGGGTTTCAGCACATGTGCTGGACTACCCCAAATCTGAAAATGTCTTAGTCTGGGCTTTCATCCATTCCACAATTCTGTGGGAGTAGAAGAAACTGATTTAGAAGGTACTAAGTTCAGAATGTACATTGCCGTTTCCAGAGCGTATCCCCAAAACAAATTTGGTAATTCTGAATAACTCATCATCGATCTAACCATCTCCATAAGAGTCCTATTCCTTCGTTCTGCTACACCATTCTGTTGGGGTGTACCAGGTGCGGACAATTGGGATTGAATCCCGACCTCTGATAAGTAATTCCTAAACTCTCCTAAGAGGTATTCGCCACCACGATCAGACCGTAGTGTCTTGATACTTTTACCTAGACGTTTCTCCACATCAGCCTTGTACTCTTTGAACTTATCAAAGCACTCAGACTTGCGGCGCATTAGGTAAATGTATTCATATCTTGAATAATCGTCTATAAAAGAGATAAAATATTCGAAATCACCTCTTGCCTGGACAGACATAGGACCACATAAATCAGAATGAACCAATTCTAACACTTCTTTGGCTCTATACCCCTTGGCCTTAAAAGGCCTCTTGGCCATTTTACCTTCCAAGCAAGATTCACGAGTTGGAAAATTTTCCAACTCTAATGAACCCAAGAGTCCATCGGCTATAAGCCTCTGAATCCTACTTAAGTTAATATGACCAAGCCTTAGATACCAAAGATATGCTTGGTTCATTTCCGAAGGTTCTTTTCTCTTATGAGAGTTAGAAGATGTGTTATTAATTTCCATATTATGCTTTGTGGGAGAAATTGGATTTAAAGTATACAAATTGCCAAATAATACACCAAAACAGATAATCACTTTATTTCTCTTAATAACTACATCGTTACTAAAGGAAACTGAATATCTATCCAAAAATAGTTTAGAAACTGAAATTAAATTCTTTCTAAAACTGGGTACATAAAGACAATTTCTTAAAACCAAATTTCTATTCCTATTAAAAGATAAGTAGACATCTCCCACTGCAACAGCCGCCACCATAGTAGCATTGCCCATGTAGACGGTAATCTCTCCTTCAGATAGTCGTCGGGTTTCCTGGAACCCCTGCAAGGAATTGTAGACATGATCAGTGGCTCCCGTATCTACACACCAGGTGCTGGTAGATAACACCGCTAAACATGTTTCAACAACTAGAGTATGAGATATACCTTTATTGTTCTATTTCCTATGAGGACAGTCTGCCTTCCAATGTCCAGTCTGCTTGCAAATAAAGCACTTTCCCTTCAGCTTCTTTATTCCAGCTTTTTGTCCTGCACCTTGAGGTTTATTCACCTTCTTTGCTGAGCCATTTTGTTTCTTCTTCTTCTTGCCTTTCGGCTTTAGAAGTAGAACCATTTTCAGCATAGTAAATTTGAGAATGTTGACGAAACAACCCTTCGGCTGCCTGAAGTTCTGTCAGAAGTTCCGCCAATGAATACGTCCTTTTATTCATATTATAGTTCAGGCGAAAATGCTCAAAACTTCTGGGCAGCGTTTGGAGGATGATATCGACATGGGTTTCCCTATCAATTTCCCCTCCAAGAATTTGTATTTCGTTTAAGTAAGCCATCATCTTGAGAATATGATCCCTCACGGGAGTCCCCTCAGTCATGGTGGCTGTCATCAGTTTTCTCATTGCCTCTTGCCTAGCAGCCCGATTCTGATGTCCGAAAAGTTCCTTGAGATTGTTCATTATATCATAGGCTGTTGGTAAGTCCTGATGCTGATGTTGCAATACATTTGACATCGAAGCCAAGATGTAATACCGCACCATCTCATCAGCTTTTACCCATTTACTATGATACTGAATCTCCTCTGGGGTAGAATCATTGCTAGGTGTTTCTGGGCATTCCTCTGACAGTACAAACTTATAGCCCTCAGCAGTTAAAACAATGTCTAGGTTTCTTTTCCAATCTATATAGTTGGGACCAGTAAGTCTGTTTTCTTTTAGAATAATGGTCAGTGGGTTGAAAGTCATCCAAAGAATCACAAAATAAATTTTGGTCAGAACTCTAAATTTAGAATAATATTGATTCCTCAAACAATACTATTTTAAATTAACCAACACCTTAAAACACCATGAATTTTGTATGCCACGATAGTGTGGACGTATACAAATTCAACATTTGTAAAAGGAGGGTATATCCCATTAATTTTATTATCTTGTCAACCTAACTTTTTGACAAATAAAATTAATAGTTGGTTTCCTTCGGTGACACAAATAATAGCAGTGACTCCGATGGGGAGGATACTATTAGACGTGCCTAAGTGTATACCATTACTTGACACTAAGTCCATTAATAAGATTGTGCCCCTTCCGATGGGGAAGATCACACGCTCTTAATTAATTTCCTATAGTCATCCGAAATGGAAGTTTGATCTAGTGATCCGCAAACAAACTCATCCGATATGGAGGAAGGCACTCAGAGCCAACGCGCAAGTTTATTTGCATCACTTACAAACCAGTAATGGAGACCGTGGAATTCATTAAAATAAATTCCTCTCCCACTTAGTTATTTAAAGTGAGGAATTTTGATGATGATAGCCTACTAAACATGTACACTAACATTCACACATAGCACAATACAAAAGCAATAAATAGAAAAACTAATTTTCAACTATTATGGCTTTTATCTATTGTTGTCCTCCGTGTGTCGTCATCCCTAGCTGTTGCCATCTTTGGCCACTACCACCGGGTCTAGTTGTCGCATCCATCTTGCTCCTTATTCCGCTGCGTCTCTAGTCCTCAAAAGGTTCCACGCCTTGCAAGATTCGATCCGCGACATAAATAGAATTTTACATTTTTCGATCCTATATTCCTCGAAGGAATGTACATGGGTCTTGATCAAAAATAAAATCCTAATAAAACTAAATACAGCTCCTGCTGTATTTTATAATAAAATCATGCACACATAATAAATGCCCTTGACATGTCCAAGGGTCCAATCACACACATAATAACTATAAGCCATAATAGTTGGATCCTGCATCCACAAAGTTAGCACATCCTACTATTAACCTGCCTAAATTATGTATGACATGTGCATAATTAAACTAATATCAAATACACAGAGGCAAAACCTCTCTCTGATACCAATTGTTGGTTGCTACTCGGAAAACCCAATGGCTCCACTGTACAAAAATTTTGTACGTGATCTGAGCCTTTCCTAGCTACCATGTGTTCTTTTAAGTTAAACTTGTATCTCCTGGGGAACTTAACACGTTTGATTCCAAGTTTAACTTATATGTTCTTTTAGGTTTAGATTTGGATCTCCTGCGGAACTTAACATGTTTGATCCAAATCACCTAGGTTATAAATTCAATTAAATATTAGTTCCCAAAATTAGCATCCAGTGCTGCATGGCGAGGCACTTGGCCTTCTTGGATATGGGAGCAACCAGCACCGACTAGACAAAGCCTTTTAAGGAAAGTTAATATTTAATTTCCTTATATAACTCTAGGTTAACCAAAAGGAACAATCAAATCACAAGGAAAAATAAAAAGAACACAACATCGAAATTAAATTCGAAAAACAAGAATCGAATGCCTCTTGTATTTGGTATTTATACAAAGAAAAATTAACAAGTATGATGCGGAAATTAAATGCTAGTTATACCTCTTCCTTGTATGCTAAAACCTTGAGATCTTCTACCGTATCCCTCGCCTCCTCTTGGACGTCGTGTGGGCGACGATCCTCTAAGATGAACACCACCCAGAAAGCTTTTCCTCCTTCTCTAGAATTCGGCCACCACCACCACAAAGGAGCAAAAGAGAGCAAAGGGAACAGAGGGAGAGGGGCCGATCACTTGATGATCTCCAACAACACAATATCAATTGTTATGTATTTCAAGGCCTCCCCTTCCCCCCTTTTTATATTAGTTTCCCAACGGAAAATTATGGAAAGAGTTTTATAAAAAATTAGACTCATTCCTATTTCCTTTTCTTTTCTTTTTCTTTCCTTTTAATTAATCAATCCTTGATTGAGTTATTAATTAAACAACTATTTGTTGATGTTTAATTATTTGACCGGCCCCTTGCTTGGGCACCAAGCAAGGTGGCCGGCCACTTATTAAAAGGAAAAGAAAGAAAAAATTTTTATAAAATTTTAAAGAAGAAAACTTCTAATAAAATTTTACAAACTCTCTCTTTTTTTCTAATGTGGATATTAAAAGGAAAGTTTTTAAAATTTAAAACCAAGTTTTAGAATTGAAAATATCTCTAATAATATTTCTTTTTAAAAGAAAGTTTTATAAATTTTACAACTCTCTTTTAAAACTTGTGGCCTAATTTAAATTAGGAAAATTTTATAAATTTTTAAAATCTCTCTTTTAACAAATTATAAATATCTGAGGAAATTTAAAAATTCAAAAATAACCTTCCTAATTTAAATATTGTGGCCGGCCCCCTTGCCCAAGGCAAGGGCCGGCCATTTCTAGAGAATATGTGGCCGACCATTGCTTGGTCACCAAGCAATGAACCGACCCCTTCTTGGACACCAAGATAGGCTTTTCTTTGGATGGACTTGAGGCTTTATTGAGGCTACAACAGGGACCTAGAGGAGAAATTGGTTTTGGCCTTCCGATGAGCTTGAGTATCCCATGCTCGCCCCGAACACACAACTCAAGTTCATCGATAATAACTCATTCCACTAGAGAGTTATTACCGCGCTACCGCACTAATCCCAAATTATATTATGGGCGCCTTCTTATCATGAGTGTGTTAGTCTCCTTGTGTTTAAGATTATGAATGTCCACTAATTAAGTGAGTTACTGACAACTCATTTAATTAATTTCTAGCTCCAAGAGTAGTACCACTCAACTTTATTGTCATGTTGGACTAGGTCCACCTGCAGGGTTTAACATGGCAATCCTTATGAGCTCCTCTTGGGGACATTCTCAACCTAGATAACTAGGACACAGATTCCTTCTATAATCAATAACACATACTATAAGTAATATCATTTCTCAACTTATCGGGCATATTGATTTATCGAGCTAAACCTCACCCTTTGATAAGTCAAAGAAATAAATATTAAATATACATGCTTGTTATTATATTAGGATTAAGAGCACACATTTCCATAATAACTAAGGTCTAGTTCTTTTACTAAGTCAGTACAAAAAGAACTTACCTAAATGATCCTACTCAATATACTTAAAGTGTACCAGTGTAATTTATTAGTGAAGATAAACTAATACTTAATTACACTACGTCTATTCTGATGGTTTGTTCCTTTCCATCTTAGTCATGAGCAACTGTTTATAATTTATAGAGAACCGACAACATGATCTTCTAAGTGTGACTCCACACTCCATGTTATCTACTATATAAATTAATTGAACAATTACATTTAATAAATAAATGTAAACATTTGACCAATGTGATTCTTTATTTCAAAATAAATGTGTACAAAAGCTAAACTTTTAAATATACACTCCAACACCTCCAAGCCTGATGGAGGCGCCTCCAAGCTAGCAGCTCGAATTCCAGCTTGCTTCTTTGCTTCGCTTTGACTTCCGACGCTCCGATCTTTTGAATGATTGCGGGCAACCGGAATAGGGCTCACCCGAACTCAATTCTCGGTCTTCTCCTCGAGCAGCCTTCCTCCTCGGCTTAACGTCCCTCGAACGCTGCGCACATTCTTCTCACCCACCGGTGTACTCTTCCGCAGCTCTCTCGTCCTTCGGTCTCACCGAGCCCGTCGACTCCCTTCCCGTGCCGTCCTTCTCGCTAGCTGCGTCTTCCACTCGACTTCCTGCACTCCTAAGCTCCTGCACACTCAGACACATGGATCAAACAAAGCAGGACCTAACCAACTTGGTTGATCACATCAAAACACCCACGGGACCAACAATCTCCCCCTTTTTGATGTGCATCAACCCAAGTTCAAGTTAGGGTAAAAATAGACAGAAAAGTAATTTTAAAAGAAAATTACTAAAACTCACATATTAAGCATTAGTTTGCAATAAATAAAATTGCAACTACCAAAAAGAATATTTTTAATTTTTTAAAAAAATTCTCTCCCCCTAAATATGTACTTTTCTAATCTTGTACCATTCTCTCCCCCTTTGATCACAGCAAAAATGGGGTAATAATTAAAAAATGTTAGCATAGATTTTTAAGTTAGAAGATTTCTAATTTTTAAGTAAAATTGCTAAGTAAAATTTCTAAGTGACAAAATAATTCTAACTACAATGATTTGTTTGGATTTTTCAAAATGATTTCTAAGTAAAAAAAATTGATTTTTAGAAGAGAAATTCTAAGCAAAGCTTTCAAGAGACATTTTTCTAGAAAAAAAAATAAATTTCTAAGGAAATGTTTAAAAACTTTTCAAAGTATTATTTAATACCAATTTTAATGCTTTTATCAGAAAGTTAATTAAACATTTTCATTTCAATATTTTAGCTTCCAAGTCGTGGTGAGGCACTAGGGCTTTTTTGGTTATTGGAGCAACAACCACTTCCTTAGACAAAGCTTCCATAAAGAAATTCAAAGTTTAATTTTCTTACTGTAAGCTTTTAATTGAATTAATTTATCACAGATTTCGAAACCCAATAGAGGTTCCTTCCTATAGGGTTATTCAAAAATTTCGGGGGTACATAGTTCTTGGGTACTCTTTTAAGTTGACCCTGATGGTTTCTAATGTACCAATTCAATTTTCCATAATTTTTTAATTTTGAGTTTGAAAATTTATTTGTATTTAAACATGCATCAGATTTCAATTTTTCAATTTCTAATTTTAATTTATCATTTTCTAATTTTATGCTATCGTACATCTCAAGTAGACATGCTTTTACTAATTTCATTTTCAATTCTTTATTTTCTTTTTTTTTAATTCGAATAAGTCTTTAGAAAGAGATTTAATAAAGCGAAAAGACTGAGTTGGGGTTAGATTTCATACCTGACTTACCTGACTCGGTGAGGCTCCCCCTTCACTGCAGCTTTCCTCTTCTAATGTTTCTCCCCCTTCAACGATACTCATCTCTGAGCTTGACTCTTCTTCCAGCTGATGGTTAGCTATTAGAGCTAACCCCAAGAATTATTCGACGTTTGATTCAGAGGATGAGTCTGACCAAGTGGCCTTTAGGTTCTTGTGTTTGGAGGAATCTGGTTTCTTGTACTTGGTCTTTGCCTTCTCCTTTTGCTTGCTCTTCAAATTCGGGCAGTCATCCTTGATGTGCCCTTCTCTTCATTGCAGTTGTAGCAACGAGTTGTTCTTCTTTTTCTCTCATGTCTATGCGATCTAAATTTGTTAGATTTAAAAAATTTATTGAAGCGTCTTACCAGTAGTGCCATTTCTGATTCGTCAACCGAGGCTTCGGAGTCAGAACTGTTCATTTTTGCTTTTAAGGCAATGTTCTGACTGGTCTTCTATACTCCATTGGGCTCTGAAACTCGAGATTCGTGAAGTTCAAAAGGGGAAAACAGTTGTTCTAGAGTACTTACCTCGAAGTCCTTAGAGATGTAGTACGCATCTACTAAGGAGGCCCACTCTGGAGTTCTGGGGAAGGCGTTGAGCCCGTATCGGATCGAGTCCCGGTTTGTTACTTCTTCTCCAAGGTTGGTTAGTTGCGTGATCAGCTCTTTGATCCTTGCTTGGAGTTGCACTACCTTCTAGCCTTGGTTCATCTGGAGGTTCGTCAATTGGGTCCGGAGGATGTCGCGCCTGGCTAGCTTCGCTTCGGAGGTACCTTCGTGAAGCTCCAGGAATTTCTCCCAGAGATCTTTCGCGGAGTCGTAGCTTTCGATCCGATTTACCTCCTGAAGTGGCAGTACACTGAGTAGATGGAACTCAGCCTTTCCGTTGGCGACGAAATCGGCTTGCTCCTTCTTGCTCCATGTGTTTTCTTCTTTATCTTTCAGTGCTGTAAAACCATATTTCATTGTAATAAGAATATCAAAATTCGTTTTAAAGAATACCTCCATTTTTTGCTTCCATGTGGAGAAATCTTCGTCGAACTTTGGAGGATGAATATTTGCTCCGACCATCATCTAGATCGTTTTGCTTCAGTCAGCGGTTAGTCCTTCTAAGGCGGTCTGGCTCTGATACCAATTGTAGGTGCAGTGGAGGCAGACAAGAGGGGGGTGAATTGTTGAAATCAAAAATAAACTATACCCTCCTCGGATTCCAACTCAGAAAAGTAATAGAAAAATAATAACAAATAAAGAAATAGAAATTAAGCAGAAGACAGGAATTTAACCTGGTTACTACCAAAAGGGTTGTTAATTCAGGGCAGTGACAAAAGTGCAGTAGAAGATCTCCTTTTGCTGAAGGCGGAGAAGCGTGTTACACTTTAAAGCTTAGAACTATTGCTAGGATAGACTATACAATTGATTGCTTGAGTTGTATTGAATTCCTAGCTCCAGGGGCCTTTAAATAGCCTCTGGAAATCTGATCTCGAGGGTACAAGGCGCCTCCAATAGAGGTCCAAGGCGCCTCCAATGGGTGAGCAGATAAAACTTTATCCGCAGCGCAAACGGTCAGTTTTGACCTATTGAAGGTGCCTTCAACAAGACTGAAGGCGCCTTCAAGCTGGAGGCGCCTCCAAGCCTGATGGAGCCGCCTCCAAGCTGGCAACTCGAATTCTAGCTTGCTTCTTTGCTTCGCTTTGACTTCTGATGCTCTGATCTTTTGGGTGATTGCGGCCAATTGGAATAGGGCTCACCCGAACCCAATTCCCGGTCTTCTCCTCGAGCAGCCTTCCTCCTCGGCTTAACGTCCCTCGAACGCCGTGCACGTTCTTCTCACCCACCGGTGCACTCTTCCGCAGCTCTCTCATCCTTCGGACACACCGAGCCCGTCGGTTCCCTTCCCGTGCCGTCCTTCTCGCTAGCTGCGTCTTCCGCTCGACTTCCTGCGCTCCTAAGCTCCTGCACACTTAGACACAGGGATCAAACAAAGCAGGACCTAACCAACTTGGTTGATCACATCAAAACACCCATGGGGACCAACAATCTCCCTCTTCTCCTTCTAGATCGATGCACCTGCCTCTCCCGATCAGGATCAAAATCACCTACTTCGGTCCTAAGTAAAACCGCAGCATAAATCGTTCCGTTCTACCTCCTCATCAGATCATCTCTTCCTCCTCCTCCTTCCTCTCTTCGCTCTTCCCGGCTGAGGCAGGGGCCGACGAGATCCTAACAGCGAGAGGATGCCCACGACCACCATGGCATGGTTGGTCGACAACGTGAGGGAATCCAAAGGAAGAGAGAACAGAACCGAGATCCAGGAGCTCGCTCGCTTCGCCGTCGACGAGCACAATAAGAAACAGGTCTCGCGCTCCTCCTAATTACTATTTTTTTTCTCCCCCAAAATTGGGGCTTTTCTCCAGACCAATGTTTTTCGATCTGTCGATGCGCAGAATGCGCTTTTGGAGTTTACGCGTGTTGTGAAGGCGAGGGAGCAGGTTGTCGCTGGAACTCTGCATCACTTGACGGTGGAGGTAGTTGAGGGAGGGGAGAAGAAGCTGTACGAGGCCAAAGTGTGGGTGAAGCCATGGCTTAATTTCAAACAGGTTGAAGAATTCAAGCTAAATCTAGCGTCAATTCTTAGCGATGGATTTGGGTTATATTCCATCAATAAATAAAATAAACATACTAAAATTAGTGTTGATTCCTCGACAAAATTTATACTTTTTGTTCAATTTCTCTTGCCCTATTCCTGTATCCTTTTGTAAACCTTTTTCTTCCCACTTGATTCAATCTGTGTCAATGCCTGTCAATATTTCATATAAAATGGATAGGAAGTTGCTTATCATCATTCTTTTATTGATCCTGTTCATGTTTGCTACCTTCTATTAGCAGACTTGTACACTTCAGCTTATAAGCTCTTCCAGGCTTAGGTCAATAAGAAAAATAAAAAATAGTACTAGACATGATTTTTGTTTAAAAATTCATGCGGGCTATGAAGAATGCTCCTAAACAAGGAGACAACAACGTTGAACAAACATGTTAACAACATTTAACATCAAAATAGTGTTGTAAATACAGAAATTGATTTTCCTCATTATTATTCTTCTCTAAACTTGGGATAAAAGCTACTGAGGTTCCTACACAATTGGGAGACTTAGCAAAACCAAAGTAGCTAATTTATTAGGTTGAAATGATAGATAGATGAGTGATCTCAGTCTTGGCATGGCTAATATTTTTTATTTTTATTTCTTTATGTTCGAAACCTTTCATTTTGTTTTCTATGGTTCTCTCTAAGAGCATGGACCTAGTTATCTTTTGACAGCTGAATATGATTCTTTTACTTCATTTGTAACTACAAATTCAACTTTTTGATACCTTGTGAACCACTGAAGATCCTTATTGCAAGCATTGAAGTAAGCATGCCTTGTTTACTTGTGCTACTTGAAAAACTATGAACATGATCACTAACCGAAGGTAACAAATTGTTTGATTCTTTTCAATTATCAGGTGATTGAATAGTTTGCTAAAAGTCCATGTTCGGAGCACTACAAGAACCTTGGAGCAACTTAATGTTTCGAATAAGATGTAGCAGGAGCATATAGAGCCTGCATTACGTTCTCTCTATAGAAAAACGTTCTACTCTATTTCCCTTAATACTGGATATATGATGTAGTAAACTAAATTCTTGAGTAAATAAAAAAAATATTTAAGTACTAATGAAGTCCAGCTAGTTTTTAAATAACAATAACTATAATGATTGATTTCTCTAGCATGCGTGCAAAGTATTTACACAGACTGGTCCCTTATTTAACCTTTGTTAAGTCATCCTCTACATTTTCATTTATTGATTTAAGTTACTGGTTTGATCAAATCTGGATTTATTATATAGTTGTTTGGGTTTTGTAATATACTAATCAAGCTACCTGTCATTGCTTGAAGCTTTCTGATAATCAGTTATGCTTTTATCTTTTTTTTTTTTTTTAAATTTCATCTATAAATTATTTGATTCATGTATCTATTATGATTATAAATGTTCTTAATAATCACTTTTCTACTTGTAAATGCTGAAATGTTGTAGCAGTATTTTTCTCTTGTAAATATTTAATGTTTTCATGAGCTCACATTGATGGTTCTAATTGGAGTGGATCATAGTTCCTGTAATTTGATTCAACATATGCTAGTTTCATGTCTCGTTTATGCATGAGTGACTGGTTTCACTCATTTGGTTTATGTTAGCTACATCTATCTTGTTTGGTTCAGTCTTGATCAATTCCTAATCGTTTCTTCCATAAGTAATCTCATGAATTTATGCATACCAATGCATTTCAACTCTATGTTAGGGTTTTGATTTACTGGAACCAAATGAAAATTTATTCTACCTTGTTATAGCAAGACTTATTGAGGCTGGAGTTGTCTGATACTCATGATTTGTTTTCTTTGTTACTTTTTCTAGTTCTTTTGACTTAAAATTTAACATTTTGCAGCTTATTTTTTGGAAGCATATCGTCCTGTTAGAAAAGGGGATCTTTTCCTTGTTAGGGGTGGGATGAGGAGTGTTGAGTTTAAGGTTATAGAAATTGATCCTGCAGAGTACTGCATTGTTGCTCCTGATACAGAGATTTTCTGTGAGGGGGAGCCGGTAAAAAGAGAAGATGAGGACAGGCTTGATGAGGTAGGTTATGATGATGTTGGAGGAGTTAGGAAACAAATGGCTCAGATAAGGGAGCTAGTAGAGCTTCCTCTAAGACATCCTCAACTATTTAAATCTATTGGTGTCAAGCCACCAAAAGGTGTTTTGTTGTATGGTCCACCTGGTTCAGGTAAGACATTAATAGCTAGAGGAGTCACAAATGAGACAGGAGCTTTTTTCTTTAGCATCAATGGTCTAGAGATCATGTCAAAGCTAGCCGGTGAGAGTGAGAGTAATTTGAGGAAGGCTTTTGAGGAAGCAGAGAAAAATGCACCCTCAATTATCTTCATTGATGAGATTGATTCCATTGCTCCTGAGAGAGAAAACTCATGGGGAAGTTGAAAGGCGCATAATGTCTCAACTGTTGACACTGATGGATGGGTTGAAGTCTCATGCTCATGTAATTGTCATTGGGGCTACGAACAGGCCAAACAGTATTGATCCAGCTCTTAGACGATTCGGTAGGTTTGACAGAGAAATTGACATTGGTGTTCCTGATGAGGTTGGCCGATTGAAGGTTCTTCGCATCCATACTAAGAACATGAAGCTATCTGATGATGTATGTGAACATTACCAATTGCTGTTACCTTGTTAATAGATATCTTGCAGTGAATGTCCAAGTTATGAAATTTGATTTATTCAATGCAGGTTGATTTGGAAAGGATTGCTAAGGATACTCATGGCTATGTTGGGGCTGACCTTGCTGCTTTATGCACTGAAGCTGCTCTCCAGTGTATCCGTGAAAAGATGGACATAATTGATCAAGAAGATGAATCAATTGATGCTAAGATTCTCAATTCTATGTCTGTTACAAATGAACACTTTAAGACTGCTTTGGGATCTAGTAACCCATCTTCCCTTCGTGAAACTGTAAGTCTTTGCTTTGGTAATTGTAATCATTTTCAGTTAGTTTTTTTCCTTCTAAATATGATTATCTACATGAATTTTTAAAATAAATTGTTGCTGCAAGAATTAAATTTGACATTGGTGTTCTTTCTAAATTAAACTTACCTTTTTCAACTCAAGAAATTCTATAGCCTCATGTGTCTGGTTGGTAACTTGTGTTTACTATCATATGTTGATGAATGGCCTAAAAACCACTTCTATTTCTACCTTGAGATATGCTGATAGTTTGTTGGGTTTTGATCAGGTTGTTGAAGTACCAAATGCCAGCTGGGATGATATTGGTGGGCTGGAAAATGTCAAGAGGGAACTGCAAGAGGTAGTTTGCTGGATATGTTTGAGGTTTTATGTCCACCAAGTGTGATTTTTTATTTCTGATGGTGATATTCTAGGACTTCTACAGCATGTATATTTCTTCTGTTTTTGTTCTTTGCTGTAGTTAAGTAGACCAAATGATACTTTTGTTTGACATATTAGAACAGTGGATGTTTTAACTCAGAAAACTAGGCATTTGAAGGTGAAAAAGTGGTGAGATTAGGGAAATGAAAGGCGCAAGAAGAATGGAGCAGTATAGCAAGTTGAACAGATTCTGATTCTCATAATTTAATGTAGCCTCAGCTTGATTTTTGACTCACGATGTTCTACCTTGATGTGTACAATATATATTAGCTTTTGATGTAAAAAGAATATTTATGTATTTTATGGATACTGTTGTAAGAAGAATATTTATGTAATATTGAATATTTGTGTATTTTATGGATACTATTGGAAGAAGAATATTTGTGTAATTTGTGATTATTTGTGTATTTTCTTAGATAGTGTCGATTTTTCACTATTTCGAAAATCGAATTTGTGTCGTTAAACAATACTGATATTACATCGATTTTCTACCACTGTAAAACCGGTGTCATTAACTAATATTATATCAGTCGTTTACCGCTACCAAAACTGGTGTTATTAACATATAATATTACATCAATTTTATACTGTTGATGAAACAGTGTCGTTAAGTGATACTACATCGGTTAATAACTGATTCGAAAACCGGTGTCGTTAAGTGATACTACACCGGTTTTAACCCGATGTCTAAAATGGCAGACCTTTTACATCGCCTTTATAGACATCGGTCGAAAATGTAATAAACAGCGGTGGAAAACCGATGTCTATGAGGGTTTTTGTTGTAGTGACGCCTATAGAATCCGGCATGCCCCAGGAAACTTCTCACTCCTTTTACATTAATTGGCGGGGGTAGTTTTTCTATCACTTCCACTTTTGTTTGATCCACTTCAATCCCACGTTTTGATATTTTATGCCCCAGAACAATTCCTTCTCTAACCATGAAATGACATTTCTCCTAGTTTAACACTAAATTCACCTTTTTCACATCTTTGAAGAACTGTAGAGAGATTAGACAACAAGTGTCAAAGTCATTTCCATATATTGAGAAATCGTCCATGAATACCTCCATAATTTTTTCTATTAAATCTGAAAAAATTACCATCATATATCTCTGAAAAGTGGTTGGAGCATTACAAAGCTCAAATGGCATACGACGATAAGCAAAAGTGGCATAGGGGCATGTGAAAGTAGTCTTCTCTTGGTCTTGAGGATGAATTAGAATTTGGAAAAATCTTGAATATCCATCCAGATAGCAAAAATATGAGTGCTTAGCCAATCTCTCAAGCATTTCATCAATAAAAGGTAAGGGGAAATGATCCTTTCTCATTTCTTTATTCAACTTTCAATAATCGATACACATTCGCCACCCCGTTACTGTTCGTGTTGGAGTCAATTTATTATCCTCATTTTTGATAATAGTCACTCCCCCTTTCTTTGGGACTACATGTACTGGACTCACCCATTCACTATCTGAAATTGGATAAATGATCTCGGCATCAAGAAATTGAGTACCTCCTTCTTTACTACTTCTTTCAGATTTGGGTTTAACCTCCTCTGATGCTCAATTGAATTTTTATAACCCTCTTCAAGTAAAATCCTATGCATGCAAAGGGAAGGACTAATCCCTTTTATATCATCAATAGTGTATCCAATTGTTTTTCTATGCAGCTTTAACTCTTCAACCAACCTCCGTGTTTTAGACTCAGTTAAACTGGCATTGATTATAACTGGAAAAGTGGAATTTGGTCCAAGAAATTCATATTTTAGGGTTGATGGAAATGGCTTAAGTTCAAGTTGAGGTGGTACTATCTCTGGCATAGTTAGCTCTTGCTCTATCAACTTAATCTCTTCTTATTGGGACCCCTTCTCCAAGTCTTCTTCATCTTTTAGAAAAGTATCATCTCCTTTCTTCTCCTCCATTGAAACTGCCTCTTCATCGAATATTTTTAAGAGATACTCATAACACCAAGGCAATAATACTTGAAGATCATTCTGATTCAGAGTAATTCTTTTCTCCCCATTTTCCTTTTCTTCCACTGTATTAGCCGTTAGAGTTGTGTCATTTTGTCCTGACCAATTATTAAAATTTAATGCAATCCTGCAAATTATCCCATTGGCTTCCTCTAAGTTTTTCTTCAAAAAGGATCCTCTAGAGGCTATATCTAGTTGACTTTTATTTGAGAGAGAAAGCCCCTCATAGAATAAGTGCATAATCAACCATCTTTCAATACTATGATGTGGACATAACTGTAGAAGAGATGAATATCTTTCCCAGGCTTGATGTAGCTCCTCCCCAACAAGTTGCTTAAAATTCAAGATTTGACTTCACAAATAAGTAGTCTTCTGAGGGGGGAAATACCTGCCCAAGAATCTCTGCTCTAACTTATCTCAGGTTTTGATACTCTGAGATTTTAGAGAATTATACCATCTCTTTGCAGCACCTTTCAGACTAAAGGAAAAAACCAGTAGCTGTATAACATCAGATGGAACCTCCTCATATTTTAAAGTATAGCAGTATCTATAGAATTCTATGAGATGTGAGTAAGGGTTCTCAATCTCTAGGCCCCCAAATTGAGTTTTCTGAATCATCGAGATGAAGGAAGGTTTAATTACAAAATTCCTTACATGAATTTCAGGGTAAACAACTGGCCCTAATCCCTTGGCAGACCTTGGGGCTCCATAGTCTCCTAATGCCCTGAATACCATATTTGGTGTGCAAAAGAAAAGAGTAACAGGAGATACAAGTTATAGTTATCGAAATCATAAAGAATTATGAAGAAGTAGTAGTGATATAGGTTAGGTTTAATGGGTCCCTGGTGAAAAAGAGAAAGGAGATAGCAAAGTTAAGAAGATAGATCAATATCGGTCGGGATATACCTTAAGAAAGGAAGGTCGATCCCGGCCAGATAATATCTTGATGAAGGAAGGCCAATATCGACCGAGATATACCTTAAGGGAAGTAAGTCAATATCGACCGATATATACCTCAAGGGAGGTAGACCGATATCGATCAATATATACCTTAGGGGAGGCAGGTCAATATCGACCGATATATACTTTAACAAAAGTAAACTAATATAGATCGAGATATACCTTAGGGAGGCAGGTCAATATCGACCGATATATACCTTAATGCGAGTAAGCTAAATATCGACAGAGATATACCTTGAGAAGGAAAGGCTAATATCGGCCAGGCTTAAGCATGCAGGATAGATAAGGCAAGTGTTGGGATTTTCGAGCCACAAAAACCGCTTTTGCGTTACAGAAACCCCGAAATCCCATGCTACCGGATCCGTGCGAAGATAAAATTTTACATGTACATGTTTTCTATCCTAGATCTACATTAGATCTACATGGTTAAGAGATTACCCTTGTAGCGAAGCCCTCCGCAAATCCTGCTCGTCCAAAAGTTGCCGGATCTCGGGTGTGTTCAAGTGGACACACCTCTATACGTATTCACACGAACAATAGAGATGGAGAAAACACTTAGAGTGTGCTAGCACTCTAAAGGTGTTTGACCAAGGAGGAGGAGAGAGAGATCAAGAAGAGAGCAAGGAGGAAGAAGATGAAGCCTTGAATAGCACACAAAAGCAATCAACACCACTAAAGTGGTCGGCCACTTCAAGAGGGGTTTTTAAACTCCATAGAATGCCAAGAGTCACAACTCTTGATCTCCCTCATGAGGTGGCACACACATGTACTATCCTTGATGATGTGGAACATCATCATTAGCCCACTTAATGCCAACTCACAAATGAGGTGGCAATGGTCAAGTCAAACTTGACCTTTCATCTTCCCACTCAAGTCAAGTCAAACTTGACCACTTCTCTCCCATGGTTAATCAAATATAACCATTTGATTCAAATCAATTTAATATAATGAATCTCTATTCATTGATTAAATTGATTCAATGAAACATAATCTAAATTAGATCCATTGAACACATTAATCAAATCGAGTCCAACTCAATTAGTTTAATTTGGATTACTCTTAATCTAATTTGGTTCATCATATGAACCTAATCCTCTAGGTACATCAAATGAACCTAATCTCCATCTAATTGCCCTTTGTGTGTGACCCTATAGGTTCTTGTAACATTGGTAATGCTCCTAAACCCATTTAGAAGCATAAGTAATGAACGGTATCTAGCAACACATCATTACTACCCAAGTTACAAGAATGTTGAGATCCAACATCACCTTGTGACTACTAATTGTGACTCTTCACAATATATGACAAGTGTCCTTCTATCCTTGACACCTAGATTGATCATTGTGAGGCATAGACCGTGTCATCCTCTAATCAATCTAAATCTTGAACTCCAAGTAGACTCACTCTAATCAAATGAGCTCAATATCTCATATTGACTCACTTGGGCATGGCCATGCACTTAGTGGTCTCACTCTATCAAGAATAACGATGTCACTCCCGTTATATAGGAGGGATAGATCCCATCTACATCACTCACATCCCTCCGCATAATTTGTTATATACCCAGTAATCGCCTTTATGGTCCACCCAGTTACGGGTGACGTTTGACAAAGCCAAAGTATGTAACTCCTTATGTAGGGAACCATGGTGACTTCAGGTCCAAGCACTAATAGTCATACTAATAGCCACATGAGAAAGTATATGACACTCATATAATGATCCATGATACTTTCTCATGGTGGGTCATTCAGTATACATTCTCCAATGCATACCCATGTGTCAACTTGATATCTCTATATCCATGACTTGTGAGATCAAGTCATCGAGTTGACCAACATGCTAGTCTCGTCGCATTAACATTGTCCCTAAATGTTAATACTTGACTAGGAATGATTAAGAGTAGTGTTCTCTATATCATCTCACTATCGATTCAACCAATTGATCGATATAGATAGGAACCTTCTACTCAAGACGCTATTATACTTAGTTATTTAGCACCAATACAAGTAAGTATAATAACCAAAACAAATGTCTTTATATATATATAGGAATATGATACAATGAGTCCATACAACAATCATCATATGATTGGCTCTAGGGCTATAACTAACAGCAAGATGATCTGGAGCAGTACGATTAGGCATGGACTGGTATTAGTTAAGTATACATGATCGCCCGGGAATGAAAAGATCTGAGGCTTTATAGAATTGGTAGTATATTATTGAACGATTAATTGAATGATAATAATAAACCGACCGAACATGGTCTGGGTTTAATATTCGGTCAATACAAAACATAGTATAATACCAAGCTGTCTACAACATAATAAAGACAGGATGAACAAGTAGACTTATAATTAATTTAATAATGATATCTATATGTGATTGTATAAAAGGTTTACCTATTTGGCGGGATATGTTCTTCTAGACTTTTCTGCAGGTACTAGACGACAAAGAAGGTACATCTGGGGTACAAAAAAGATTTTTTAAAAGTCATTTACCAAAAGTACGCAGCTTACGTCATCTCATAACAAACTCTAACAAATCGGGGTCCACTTCATGACTATGGAGGTTATATGAAGTAGTATAAAAGGGGGAATCCTCTCCGTTGGCGAGGTAAGTTCACATCACTGCTCACATTCACAACCCTAGTTTTCAACTACTATTCATCTTCTTCTTCCTTTTTTTCCACACAAAGAGAGATCGCTGACTTGAGCGTCGGAGGGCCTAGCCAGGGATTCTCACCCCGGTCTTAGGTCACTGACGATAGTGTTGGTTGGTCTCTTGTGCGCAGGAAACCTTGGAAGCTTCGGATCTCGGTTTTCTTCAGTCAGATTTCTCTCTCATCATTGGATATTCGCATAAGGAGGGTATTCTGTGACTCAATTCTCCCCGATCCGCTTTGGGTTTCTCGGATTGGTATTCAGTCAGGTGTTATTTTTCATCAGCAGTAGGTTTTTCTCCCAGCTTTTTGTTTTGTAAGGCTTCTCAGATAGGATCAAATTTGGCGCTGTCTGTGAGAACTTCACCTGAATCTGAGACTACAAGATGGAAGAGGATGGAAAATCGAATCTACTCACTATTAGCCGCGAGGATTTAGATTTGCTCATTAATACTCCTGTACAGAAAGCTTTGGAATAACAACAACAACAACTTCAAGCTCATACTGGGGCTACTCTGCCGATAGCCCATAATCCGGCGATTTCAACTACTGAGCACCGAAAGGGAAAGGAACCAGAAGAAGAGGAACATGTATATTTCCCTCCGGCTACAACTTCTCCGACTAGGCACCCTTGAGCCTTCCTTCGTACTCCTTTGGAACAGGGAGGATGAAAGCCTATATTTTTGGAATCTTCTGGTGAAGCACCAGACAGGGAGAAGCGCAAAGTTAAGATGATAGCTAGCGATAGCTCGTCAGAAAGAATCATTTCTCCATTCTCTCAAAGTGTACTGGATGATCCGCTTCCCAAGCGGTATCAAAATCTACAGATCGGTAAGTACACTAGGACTACAGATATGGAAGATCACTTGTTAAAATTTGAGAATGTAGCACTACTGCAATAATTTTCTAATGGAGTGAAGTGTCGGATGTTCCTCACGACACTTGGAGGAGCTGCGCAGCGTTGGTTTAAGAGATTGTCGAAAAAATCTATTCGAAAGTTCAAAGACTTGAAGAAGGTTTTCTTACACCATTTCTCTAGCAACAAGAGGTACCATAAGACTCCCTGGAGTCTATTTTCAATTAAACAAGCATTTAAAGAGTCCATTAGAGCCTATATCAAAAGATTTAATCAGGTAGCTATCGATGTACCCAACGCTACTACGGAAATATTAGTAAGTGCTTTTTCTCAAGGTTTGAATGATAATGATTTCTTTAAAGATCTAGTAAGAAATCCTCCTGTCAATTTTTACTCCTTGATCGAGCGTGCCACTGAATTTATTAATGTTGAAGAAGCTCAAGTTGCCCGCAGGAAAGAAGGCATTACTTCTTCTCCTACCCCTGTTAAGGAGAAGGTTCCTGCTCTTGTCCCTCCACCTCGAGGGCCTCGAGTAGTTCATCCACCTCATCGTCACCCAGAATATCACCCAAAAGCAGTACAACATGTGGAGATGCAACAAGAAGCACCAAGAAGGTGGTGCACATACCATAAAACTAGCAGTCATCATACAGAGGAGTGTTTTGTTTTGAAAAATAAGAAAGCAAACATGGATCATTATCAGAGGCAAAATTACTATTGGCAACAATACCCCAGACAGCAAAGTTCGCTCAAACTGGAATATCACCCAGTTGAGCCTCAACAAGGCGCATTACCAACCCCGACCAGTACAAGTCAGGCGCCCGAGAAAACTCAGTCTGATGTCATGACCGCTTGACAAGAAGAAAACAGGAGAAATGCCGCCCGAGGCAACATTAATATGATCGTGGGTGGGCCTACTGATGGAGATTTCAACAAGGCCAGAAAATCACATGCACAGAGACTTGAAATACATGCCATAGGGTGCAGCATAGAGAGAGCAGCTGGTCCAGAAATCAGTTTCGGACCCAGAGACCTCGAGGGAGTAGAAACACCCCATGATGATGCATTAATAATTAAGGTTGTGATAGCTAATTATACTATTTCTCGTACCTTCATAGACACCTGTAGTTCTGTGAATATTATCTTCAAGAAAGCGTTTGATCAACTGTAGATTGACCCAAGTGAACTTCAACAGATGATGACTCCTTTATATGGATTCACTAGTAATGAAGCACAATCGCTTGGTCAAATAAAATTGGTCATATCCCTAGGGGAAGAACCTCTTATGAGAACGAGAAGATCATACTTTATGGTGGTGGATGCCCCCTCCTATAATGTGATACTGGGTCGACCGGCCTTAAATGAGTTTAGGGTGGTCATTTCTACTTTCTGTCAAAAGATTAAATTTTCTGTTGATGACCAGGTCGGGGAAGTGCGGGGTGATCAGAAGACAGCCCGAAAATGTTATGTTGAGATCGTCTGAACTAAAGCCAGCGCCGCTCGGAAAATCCAACGAATGGAGGTTAATGTCATTCAAGAAAAGTCATATGTTCTGGTTTATGAGGAAAAGGAAGAAGTCTAGATACAGACCGGTCGACCTGAAGCTACTATTTATGTCGCGACTGATCTTAATCCTACTTTGAAAGATGAGTTGGTCCAATGCTTGAAGAAAAACAATGATGTCTTTGCCTGGACGCCTAAAGAAGTCATGGGTGTTTCCCCTTCAGTAATGGAGCACTCTTTGCATGTTTTCCCAGATGCCTGGCCGGTCATGCAAAGAAAAAGAAATTTTAGCGCAGAACAAAATCAAATCATCAAGGAAGAAGTGACTAAACTCATGGAAGCTGGTTACATCAGGGAGGTACAGTTCCCTAGCTGGCTAGCTAATGTGTGTCTTAGTCTCTAAGCCCGACAACAAATGGCGGGTATGTATTGATTTCCATGATCTCAACATAGCTTGCCCGAAAGGTTATTATCCACTACCGTGGATCGATCAATTAGTAGATTCTACATCTGGGTGTGAATACATCTCTATGCTAGATGCTTATCATGGCTATCATCAAGTCCCCTTAGAAAAGGAGGACCAAGAGAAGGTCAGTTTCATAACATCTGAAGGTACTTATTGTTATAATGTTATTCCCTTTGGACTAAAAAATGTAGGAGCAACTTATCAGAGGCTTATGAATAAAGTCTTCCAGAAACAGATTGGAAGAAATATGGAAGTATATGTCAATGACATCTTAATTAAGTCTCTTCAAGCTATTGATCTATGCAGGGATGTAAAGGAGACCTGCAAGACATTGAAGCAATATGAGCTCAAGTTAAACCCAGACAAATGTTTATTTGGAGCCAGGGGGGGAAAGTTCCTGGGCTATATGGTGTCCGAGCGGGGAATAGAAGCCAATCTAAGCAAAGTAAAAGCTCTGCAAAACATGGAACCACCACGCAACATGAGGGAAGCTCAAAGACTCACCAACCGAATTATAGCCTTGTCAAGATTTATTTCAAGGTCGGTCGATTGTAGTCTTCATTTCTTCAAGATACTTCGGAAGGCTAACAAATTTCAATGGGTTGAAGAATGTGACAAAGCTTTTCAAGAATTGAAAGACTACCTGTCCACCCTTCCTATATTGGCCAAGCTTGTAGTAGGAGAGACCTTGTGGGTATATCTCTTGGCTAATGAAAATGTTGTTGGCTCTGTATTAGTTAGACAGGAAGGGAAAGAGCAACACCCTATGTATTTTTCTAGCCATTTATTAAAAGGAGTTGAGTGTAGATATACTACACTCGAGAAGTTGGATTATGCATTAGTGTTGACTGCCCGGAGGTTGCGCCCATATTTTTTAGCACACACAATTATTGTGTTGACTAATAGTACTCTCGGGCGGGTGTTGCTTAACCCGGAGGCATCGGGTCGATTGATCAAATGGATGACCGAACTTAGTGAATATGACATACAATATCAACCTTGCTCGACCATCAAAGCACAAGTTCTAGCAGATTTCATTATAGAAGTTCAAGGCCCTGAAGAAGAAAATACTTGGAAAGTTTATGTGGATGGATCATCAACCAGACAAGGTAGCGGAATTGGTGTTCTCCTTATATCTCTAAGGGAAGATAGACTTCAACTTTCTGTCAGGATGAATTATAGAGCTACCAACAATGAGGCAGAATATGAAGCATTGATAGCTGGATTACAAGCCGCTCGGCATATAGGGGCAGCTCGAGTTCTCATTTATTCTGATTCTTAGTTAGCAGCCCAACAATTATCAAGTAACTTTGAAATTAATAATGATAGGCTCAAGTTATATGCCGAGGCATTTGATAAATTAAAGTCTCAGTTTCAAGAAGTAAATATACAAAAAGTTCCTCGATCCGAAAATCAAGTAGCCGATGAATTAGCTAAATTGGCCTCTGCTATAACACCATGGAATCTGGATCGGCCAGTGGAACAAACCCTGTTAATATCTTGTATCGAAAGACAAGCTGAGACAAAAATACAAGGTGACTGGAAGGCACTAATCATATTATATTTGCAGCAGGGCATTCTTCCGAATGATGCAAAACAAGCAAGGACATTTAAGAAGAGAGCTGCTCAGTACATTATGATAGGGGAACAATTATATAAAAG
Organism: Zingiber officinale; assembly: GCF_018446385.1. NCBI lineage: Eukaryota > Viridiplantae > Streptophyta > Magnoliopsida > Zingiberales > Zingiberaceae > Zingiber > Zingiber officinale. The sequence continues at coordinate 104,467,505 of NC_055998.1, forward strand.
AGCTTTCTCTAGACCTCTGCTTAAGTAAATTGGCACAGAAGATGTACAATTTATCTTGCAAGAGGTTCATCAAGGCTCATGTGGTAGTCATATAGGGGGGAGATCCTTAGCTCGCAGAATTTTATTAGTAGGATATTTCTGGCCTACTCTACATGAAGATGCTAACAAATTGGTGAGAACTTGTATTTCTTGTCAGAAATATCAGAATATTCCGCATCATCCTACTCAATTATTACGAACTTCTATAGTCTTCTGCCCCTTTGATCAATGGGGCATGGATATAGTGGGCCCGTTTCCTATGGTAACTGCACACAGAAGATTTTAATTAGTAGCAGTGGATTATTTCTCTAAATGGGTAGAAGAAGAACCACTTGCTAGGATTACTGAAGATGCAGTTATTAAATTCCTATAGAAAAATATCATATGCAGATTCGGTATTCCTCATAAATTAGTTTCTGATAATGGAAGGCAATTCCAAGGAGACAGAATCTTAGATTAGTGCAAAAGTTACGATATTAATCAAGCATTCACCTCTGTGGCGTATCCGCAGAGTAATGGTCAAGCAGAGGTAACTAACAGAGAAATTATAAGAGGCTTAAAAATCAAACTAGATAATGTCGGAGGTAGTTGGGTAGATGAATTACCCAGAGTTCTTTAAGCCTATCATACTACACCTAGAGAAGATACAGGAATCACTCCATTCCAACTGGTTTATGGGGGTGAAGCAGTAATTCCTATTGAGGTAGGGGTAGAATCTGACAAAAAACAGTTATATGATGAAGATAACGATGGTCGACGACTCATGGAGCTGGATCTAATAGAGGAAATCAGAGACAAAGCTGCCACTCGTCTCACATCATATCGACAACGAATGAGGAAAAATTATAATAGAAGAGTCATTCCAAGATTTTTTCAAGTGGGAGATCTAGTATGGAAATATGTTAAGCCTGTTGGGGATGTTAGAAAGTTAGCACCGCAATGGGGAGGACCTTATAGGGTGGTAGAAAAACTGGCATCAGACTCATATTATCTCCAGGACACTGAAGGAAGAACTCTTGAGTGTGCCTAGAGTGCAAATCATTTACAGCCATACCGAACTTAACAGGCTCTTATCATTCAAGAATATGTCTAAGAGAACAAACAAAATTACTTGAAGCAGTTTCCCTGTGAACAATGACAAGTATGCTCATAGTTTATGTACATTATTCAAATAGACAAATATAATGCAGGCTAAATATCGCCTGAGAAATAAATATGGCTTAAATAGCATGATGATGTGTAAGCAAACACTTCTAATTTGTTCAAGCGACTATCAATTGGGTGCTTTAAGGAAGAACCTATCAGTTCTCCTTAAGAAAATCTCAAAGACATCAAACCATCACAAGGTTAGTGCAAGCATTTTAGTTTTACATAAAATGTAGTCGATCGGAAAATTTCATGAAATAACTCGGACGGGTCTTCATAGGAGGAACCAGAGACTTTAAACTATCATGAAAGCATAGTCGATCGAGAAATCTCATGAAGTAACTCGGACAGGTCTTCACGAGAGGAGCCAGAGATTTTAAACTATCACAAAAGCATAGTCGATCGGGAAATCTCATGAAGTAACTCGGGCGGGTCTTCATGGGAGGAACCGGAGACTTTAAACTATCATGAAAGTAAAGTCGATCGAGAAATTTCATGAAGTAACTCGGACAGGTCTTCATTGGAGGAACCAGAGACTTTAAACTTGTTAGTTAGAGCCCTAGAGCCAATCATATGATGATTGTTGTATGGACTCGTTATATCATATTCTTATGTATATATAAAGGCATTTTTTTATGGTTATTATGCTTACTTGTATTGGTGCCAAATAACTAAGTATAATAGCGCCCTTGAGTAGAAGGTTCTTACCTATATCAATCGATTGGTTGAATCGATAGTGAGATGATATATGGAACACTACTCTTAATCATTCCTAGTCAAGTATTAACATTCAGGGACAATGTTAATGCGACGAGACTAGCATGTAGGTCAACTCGATGACTTGATCTCACAAGTCATGGATATGGAGATATCAAGTTGATACATGGGTATGCATTGGAGAATGTATACTGAATGACCCGCCATGAAAAAGTATCATCGATCGTTATATGAGTGTCATATACTTTCTCATGTCGCTATTAGTATGACTATTAGTCCTTGGACCTGAAATCACCGTGGTTCCCTACATAAGTAGTTACATACTTTGGCTTCGTCAAACGTCACCCGTAATTGGGTGGACTATTAAGGTGATTACTAGTTATGTAACAAATTATGCGGAGGGATGTGAGTGATGTAGATGGGATCTATCCCTCCAATATGACGGGAGTGAAATCATTATTCTTGATAGAGTGACACCACTAAGTGCATGGTCATGCCCAAATGAGTCAATATGAGATGTTGAGCTCATTTGATTGAGTGAGTCTACTTGGAATTCAAGATTTAGATTGATTAGAGGATGACATGGTCTATGCCTTATATTGATCAATCTAGATGTCAAGGATAGAAGGACACTTGTCATATATTGTGAAGGGTCACAACTAGTAGTCACAAGGTGATGTTGGATCTCAACATTCTTGTAACTTGGGTAGTAATGATGTGTTGCTAGATACTGCTCATTACTTATGCTTCTAAATGGGTTTAGGAGTATTGCCAATGTTACAAGAACCTATAGGGTCACACACAAAGGGCAATTAGATGGAGATTAGGTTCATATGATGAACCAAGAGGATTAGGTTCATGTGATGAACCAAATTGGATTAAGAGTAATCCAAAGTAAACTAATTGAGTTCGACTCAATTTGGTTCATGTGTTAAATGAGTCTAATTTGGACTTAGACTCATTGAGCCAATTTAATTCAATGAATAGAGATTCATTAAATTAAAAATTGACTTGAACCAATGGTTATATTTGATCAACCATGGGAGAGAAGTGGTCAAGTTTGACTTGACTTTAGAGGAAGATGAAAGGTCAAGTTTGACTTGACCATTGCCACTTCATTTGTGAGTTGAAATTGAGTGGGCTAATTATGATGTGCCACATCATCAAGGCTAGCACATGTGTGTTCCCTCAATCAAGAGTTGTGACTCTTGATATCCCATGGAGGTTTAAAAGCCTTCTTGAAGTGGCTGACCACTTAACTCTATGGTGAGTTTCATTTTGGTTTTGTAACCTCCTTCTTCTTCCTCCTCTCATCTTTTTCTCCCTCTCCTCCAACTTGGCCGAACCTTCAAAGGTGCTAGCACACCTTTTGTTTGGTTTTTCTCCATCTAATCGTTCGTGTGGATACGTATAGAGGAGTGCCCACTTGAACACTCTCGAGATCCGGCAAACTTGGATGAGCGGGATAAGCGAAGGGCTTTTCATCAAAGGTAATCTCTCTACCATGTAGATCTAGAGTAAATCTAGGTTTAGAAACTTGTACACGTAAAGTTTTTGAAATTATTTTCTTCGCACGGATCCGGTGGCATGGGATTTCGAGGTTTCCACAACATAAAAAAAGTGGTTTTTATGGCTCGAAAATCCCAATAGTGGTATCAGAGCCGCGTGCGAAGCGTGTATGAGTTTCATTTGTATTTTTATTAAAAATTATAGATCTGTAACTTTCTGTAAGTTTGTGATTTTTATGTATTTTATGGCTATTTTTCTCGTAGAAGCGAAGCAACAAGTGTTTGGACACTTGTAGGCTTCGACGACCGAGAAAAACCTTCCGAAACGGCAAGGTCTCGCCCCAAAATTTTTTTTTGTTTGGGACAGTGACTTAAGGTGCTGTAGTATCACTTAGAAATACTCGCGATGATTATATCGCAAGTAGGGGTGCTGCCCCTAACCCTGCAAGGGGCTTTGTTCCACGATTGCGCCCGAAAATCGCTAATCGGGACCGCCGGGAAGTTGTGAGTCATAAAATCGTAAAAATATTAGAAAAATTACAGAAATGTATGGAAATCACATAATTTAGAATTATGTATCATTTTTTGAAGGTCATGGCCCAAAGAACCCAATTTGATTGGAAATATGTGTTGTAATTCATAATATGGCCTGCGCACCATTTTGTGTGTTTGTGCGTGTTGTACTTGATTCGCGACTTGCACGTCGTACCCTTCTACTTATATTACTGTTGTAAAATAGTTTTAGACTCAAATGTAACTCGAGTTTCACCTTTTGTAATGTACAAAATGAGGCGGTAGAAGGTCCACTCGAGGAGCAGTTACGAGGAGGGTGCGAGCAACACATGGCGGTCAAAGGGAGGAGCTTGGAGAAGCTATTGATCCTAGGTTGACCAACCGATCTTCTCATTGTCTTGAGAAGATCGTAGTAGGGCCATGACTAATCACAAAATTTAATTAATTACTTGTGTGTGTGTATGTGATGCATGCTAGATTTGTAATTAATTAGTGCCTTAACGATTAGATTCAATCTAAATCGCGTACTTGATACACATCGTCGATTAGATTAGATCTCAATCGCGTCAACTCGAAATGCCTACCATGCCGTGATACCCATCACTACCTCGATCACATGTTGTTGAATTTGCCAAAGTAGAGCAACGCATATTATCTTGGTAGGGTGTGGAGGGACAATCTTGGTCCCGCCTATCAACGTATGGGTGAGTACAACTCAATTAGATTGAGTAAGTAGTTAACTCAATTGGATCGAGTTTAACTATAGACATTTTCCAATGATTGGTAGATAGGCTAAAATCACATTTATATTAATTCTTGGGCAATTTAGCCAAAGCTAACTCAAGTTTTAATATATATGCGGATCTTGATCCTATAAACAAGAGTTGCATAGAGAAGTAATTGGTAATTAGTTACCTACCGATTATACTAAGTCTTGGGCAATTTAGCCAAAGCTAACTCAGGGCGTAGTATGATGTGGATCTTGTCCCGCACGAATTATAGTTGGTTAGAATCTAGTAGGTGTGGTTTGACCACGTCCATGACTTGATTCTACAAAAGTTCTATAATTCAATGGGAGCATCATTTAATTAAAGGCCTAATTAGATGATTAATTGGAATATGATATTTATTTTCTACATTATTCTGTTGTAGATTACCATGTCGTCAAACACGAACTCCTTCTCCCTCCATTCTGTCCTCGATAAGGGCAAGCTCAATGGAGCTAACTTCCTGGACTGGTACAGGAACCTGAGAATAGTTTTCACTCAGGAAAGAAAACTGTACGTCCTGGAGTAGCCCATTCCCGAGGCACCTCCTGCCACTGCCACGCGAGCTGATCGAGATGCTTACAAGAAGCATCAAGATGACGCATTAAATGTGTCATGTCTTATGCTCGCGACCATGAACTCTGAGCTTCAGAAGCAACATGAGTTGATGGGCACTTATGATATGGTTGAACATCTTCATCAACTATATCATGGACAAGCGAGGCACGAGAGATTCGAGATCTCTAAGGCATTGTTTCAGTGCAAGATGCAAGATGGGACTCTCGTATGCCCATATGTACTCAAAATGATTGGGTACATAGAAAACCTACAGAGGTTGGGATTCCCACTTGGCCAAGAGCTGGCCACTGACCTGATCTTGCAATCCTTGCCAGATAGCTATAGTCAATTCGTTCTAAATTATAACATGAACGAAATTGACAAGCCACTGCCCGAGCTACCTAGAATGTTAAGAACTGTTGAGCTCAACCTTAAGAAGGTCAAGCCCAATTCCATTCTGATGGTACAAAATCATAAGGGCAAGGGCAAGCCCAAAGGTAAGGGAAAGTCCCAAGCCAAGGGCAAAGTCAAGGCACTGAAACCTAAAGGAGGGGTTGCCAAGGATGCTACCTGCTTCCACTGCGGACAGACCGGGTACTGGAAGAGGAACTACAAAGTGTACCTGGAAGATCTTAAGAAGAAGAGAAGTGAGTTCCACTTCAGGTATATATGTTATAGAAGTCAATCTATCTATTTCTTTATCATGGGTATTAGATACTGGATGTGCTTCTCACATTTGTACTAATTTGCAGGCGCTGAGAAATAGCAGGGCATTGACGAATGGCGAGGTGGACCTACGAGTAGGCAATGGAGCACGAGTTGCTGCTGTTTCTGTAGGAACTTATTCTCTATCTCTGCCCTCTGGGCTTGTACTAGAATTGGATGATTGTTATTATGTGCCTGCTTTGACTAAGAACATTATATCAGTTTCTTGTTTAGACAAGAAAGGCTTTTCATTTATAATAAAGAACAAATGTTGTTCAGTTTATTTAAATGATATGTTCTATTATAATTCACCTCTGATAAACGGACTCTATATTCTAGACCTTGAGAACCCTATCTATAACATAAGTACCAAGAGGTTTAAGTCAAATGACATGAACCAAACCTATATCTGGCACTGTCGCTTAGGTCATATAAATGACAAACACTTATCCTAGCTCCATAAAGATGGTTTGCTGGACTCATTTGATTTTGAATCATATGAGACAAGCGAGTCATGCCTACTAGGCAAGATGACCAAGACTCCCTTTAGTGGACATAACGAGAGAGCGACTGACTTGTTAGAACTTATACATAGTGATGTATGTGGACCTTTCAATGTCGTTGCTAGGGATGATTATAGGTACTTCATTACATTTACTGATGATTTCAGTAGATATGGTTATGTGTATATGATGACACATAAGTCAGAATCCTTTGAAAAAGTTCAAAGAATTCAAGAATGAAGTACAAAACCAGCTTGGCAAAAGTATTAAGATACTTCGATCAGATCGAGCTGGTGAATACCTTAGCCATGAGTTTCGTGACTATCTAGCTGAGTGTGAGATTCTATCTCAACTCACTCCTCCTGGAACACCACAGTGAAATGGTGTATCTGAAAGGAGGAATCGTACCTTATTAGATATGGTACAGTCTATGATGAGTCACACAGATCTTCCCATATATCTTTGGGGCTATGCTCTAGACACAGCAGCCTTCATTCTCAATCGAGTTCCATCTAAGGCTGTAATAAAGACACCATATAAGATATGGACTGGGAGAGATGCCCAAGTGTCTTTTGTGAGGATTTGGGGTTGTGAGGCTTACGTTCGACGTCAAGTCTCGGACAAATTGGGACCAAAATATGATAAGTGCTATTTTATTGGATATCCCAAGGAAATGAAGGGATATTACTTCTACATTCCCAATCAATACAAGATAGTTGTGGCTAAGACTGGGGTATTTCTAGAAAGAGATTTTGTTTCTAGAAAGATTAGTGGGAGTGCGTTCGATCTTGAAGAAGTTCAAGATGTGGACCATAGAACTGAAGCCTCGATGGAATTTGAACTGGAACCACAAAGTGTTGTGGATGATGTTGTTCCACAAGGAGTTGAGGAACCACAACTAGTTCGAGTAGACCTACCTCTTCGCAGATCTGATAGGGTACGTCGTCAGCCTGAGAGATACTCATTTCTCTTATCTGACCATGATGACGTTGTGCTCATTGAGGATGAGCCTACCTCCTATCAGGAAGCTATGATGAGACCAGATTCCGAGAAATGGCTCAAGACCTTGAGATCCGAGATGGAATCCATGTACACTAACCAAGTATGGACTTTGGTTGATCCACCTGAAGGGGTCAAACACATTGGGTGTAAGTGGGTCTTTAAGATAAAGACTGACATGGATGGACTTATTTATAAGGGTCGCTTGGTAGCTAAAGGTTTCAAGCAAATTCATAGTATTGACTATGATGAAACCTTTTCTCCAGTAGCGATGTTTAAGTCCATTCGGATCATGTTTGCTATTGCAGTGTACCATGATTATGAGATCTGGCAGATGGATGTCAAAACCACGTTTCTGAATGGAAACTTGCTCGAGGATGTGTACATGACACAACCTGAGGGTTTTGTAGATCCACAACATACATGCAGAGTATGCAAGCTGCATAGGTCCATTTATGGACTAAAGCAAGCTTCTCGGAGTTGGAATCTTTGATTCGATGATGCGATCAAACAGTTTGGTTTCATCAAAAATGAAGATGAACCTTGTGTCTACAAGAAGGTTATAGGGAACACAGTTGTCTTCCTTATATTGTATGTGGATGACATACTACTCATTGGGAAAGACATCCCTTTGCTGCAGTCTGTCAAGACTTGGCTAGGGACTTGTTTCTCAATGAAGGACTTAGGTGAAACATCTCACATTCTAGGCATACAGATCTATAGAGATAGACCTAAGAGATTACTTGGCCTAAGTCAGAGTACATACATTGACAAGGTATTACTACAGTTTTCCATGCAGAACTCCAAGAAGGGATTTCTGTCGATGTCACATGGTGTGAGTCTTTCGAAGACTCAAGGGCCCTTTTCTAGAGAGGAGAGAGAGACCGCATGGATCAGATCCCTTATGCTTCAGCCATAGGATCTGTCATGTACGTCATGCTATGTACTCGTCCTGATATCTCGTATACTTTGAGCATGACAAGTAGATACCAGTCAGATCCAGGTGAAAGTCACTAGATATCGGTCCATAATATTCTTAAGTACTTGAGAGGGACGAAAGAATATTTCTTGATATATGGAGGCGATGATGAGCTAACTGTAAAGGGTTATAGTGATGCCAGCTTCCAAATTGACCAGGATGATTATTGATCGCAGTCTGGGTTCGTGTTTTGCTTGAATGGTGGTGCTGTGAGCTGGAAGAGTTCACAGAGGATAATGTCACTGATCCCTTGACTAAAGCTTGGTACAGAGAAAGCATGATGGTCACACTAGGTCATTGGGCTTAGAGCCTACTCTGATTGGAACTAGTGCTAGTGGAAGATTGTTAGTTAGAGCCCTAGAGCCAATCATATGATGATTGTTGTATGGACTCATTATATCATATTCTTATGTATATATAAAGGCATTTGTTTTTGGTTATTATTCTTACTTGTATTGGTGCCAAATAAGTAAGTATAATAGCGTCCTTGAGTAGAAGGTTTTTACCTATATCAATCGATTGGTTGAATCGATAGTGAGATGATATAGGGAAGACTACTCTTAATCATTCCTAGTCAAGTATTAACATTCAGGGATAATGTTAATGCGACGAGACTAGCATGTAGGTCAACTCGGTGACTTGATTTCACAAGTCATGGATATGGAGATATCAAGTTGACACATGGGTATGCATTAGAGAATGTATACTGAATGACCCGCCATAAGAAAGTATCATGGATCGTTATATGAGTGTCATATACTTTATCATGTCGCTATTAGTATGACTATTAGTCCTTGGACCTGAAATCACCGTGGTTCCCTACATAAGTAGTTACATACTTTGGCTTCGTCAAACGTCACCCGTAATTGGGTGGACTATTAAGGTGATTACTGGTTATGTAACAAATTATGCGGAGGGATGTGAGTGATGTAGATGGGATCTATCCTTCCTATATGACGGGAGTGACATCATTATTCTTGATAGAGTGAGACCACTAAGTGCATGACCATGCCCAAATGAGTCAATCTGAGATGTTGAGCTCATTTGATTGAGTGAGCCTACTTGGGATTCAAGATTTAGATTGATTAGAGGATGACACGGTCTATGCCTCATATTGATCAATCTAGATGTCAAGGATAGAAGGGCACTTGTCATATATTGTGAAGGGTCACAACTAGTAGTCACAAGGTGATATTGGATCTCAACATTCTTGTAACTTGGGTAGTAATGATGTGTTGCTAGATACCACTCATTACTTATGCTTCTAAATGAGTTTAGGAGTATTACCAACATTACAAGAACCTGTAGGGCCACACACAAAGGGCATTTAGATGGAGATTAGGTTCATATGATGAATCAAGAGGATTAGGTTCATGTGATGAACCGAATTGGATTAAGAGTAATCCAAAGTAAACTAATTGAGTTGGACTCAATTTGGTTCATATGTTAAATGAGTTTAATTTGGACTTAGACTTATTGAGCCAATTTAACTCAATGAATAAAGATTCATTAAATTAAAATTTATCTTGAACCAATGGTTAAATTTGATCAACCATGGGAGAGAAGTGGTCAAGTTTGACTTGACTTGAGAGGAAGATAAAAGGTCAAGTTTGACTTGACAATTGGCACTTCAATTGTGAGTTGACATTGAGTGGGCTAATTATGATGTGCCACATCATCAAGGCTAGCACATGTGTGTGCCACCTCATGAGGGAGATCAAGAGTTGTGACTCTTGATATCCCATGGAGGTTTAAAAGCCTTCTTGAAGTGGCCGACCACTTAACTCTATGGTGAGTTTCATTTTGGTTTTGTAACCTCCTTCTTCTTCCTCCTCTCATCTTCTTCTCCCTCTCCTCCACGTTGGCCGAACCTTCGAAGGTGCTAGCACACCTTTTGTTTGGTTTTTCTCCACCTAATCGTTCGTGTGGATACGTATAGAGGAGTGTCTACTTGAACACTCTCGAGATCCGGCAAACTTGGATGAGCGGGATAAGCGAAGGGCTTTTCATCAAGGGTAATCTCTCTACCATGTAGATCTAGAGTAGATCTTGTTTTAGAAACTCGTACATGTAATTTTTTTGAAATTATTTTCTTCGCACGGATCCGGTTGCATGGGATTTCGAGGTTTCCGTAACGCAACAAAAGCGGTTTTTACAGCTCGAAAATCCAAACAAAACTCTCAGAAAAGCATAGTCGATCGGGAAATTTCATGAAGTAACTTAGACGAGTCTTCATGGGAGGAACCGGAGACTTTAAACTATCATCAAAGTATAGTCGATCAGGTAATTTCATGAAGTAACTCGGACGGGTCTTCATGGGAGTAACCGGAGACTTTAAACTATCAGAAAAGCATAGTCGGTCGGGAAATTTCATGAATATCTCGGACGGGTCTTCATGGGAGGAATCGGAGACTTTAAACTATCAGAAAAGCATAGTCGATCGGGAAATTTCATGAAGTAACTCGGACGGGTCTTCATGGGAGGAACCGGAGACTTTGAACTATCATGAAAGCATAGTCAATCGAAAAATTTCATGAAGTAACTTGGGCGGGTCTAGATGGGAGGAACCGCAGACTTTAAACTATCATCAGAAAAGCATAGTCGATCGGGAAATTTCATGAAGTAACTCAGACGGGTCTTCATGGGAGGAACAGGAGACTTTAAACTATCAGGAAAGCATAGTCGATCGGGAAATTTCATGAAGTAACTCGGACGGGTCTTCATGGGAGGAACAGGAGACTTTAAACTATCAGGAAAGCATAGTCGATCGGGAAATTTCATGAAGTAATTCGGACGGGGTCTTCATGGGAGGAACCAGAGACTTTAAACTGTTGGTGCGGGAAGCATCCGACGATTGAACTCGTGTTTTGATAATGGCAAAGAATTCAAAGTTAAGATGTTTTGTATCTAACATGTTGAATGAGTGTTTCAGGAAAGTCCTAACTGCGGTTAGGCAAAGGGATAAACCCTAGGGGGTGGTAACCCTAGGTCATAGGGGGTGGTAACCCTATGCGGAAAGTCTTGGTAGGTCGATGGCTTCAGGCAAAAGTCCTAGGGGGTGGTAACCCTAGGTGGAAAGTCCTGGTGTCGCGAACCAGGTGAAAGACTGGACTGGCCGGGAAGCGGATGTCCAGCAGAAAGTCCGGAAGCGTCGAGTGCTGAGCAAAAGTCCAGTCGATCTGGAGGATCGCACTGGCAATATGTAAATCTCCTGAGTGGAGTAGGTGAGGACGCGTTCCCCGTAGAGGGAACAGTAGGCGTCGGGTCGACCTAGGGTTTCCGGTAGGAAATCCGAAGTCAGACCCGGACAGTCCGGAGACTGTCAATACTTCATTTATCATACTTATTGTATTATGTGCTAACTTTGTGCTGTAGGGTAGTGTTTGGGACTAACGTATCTTGCAGGTGCAAAGAAGCAACCTAAAGCCTTGGATGAACAGTGTCTGAGGCGCCTTTATGGAGCTTGGAGGCGCCTTGGGTGCAAGGCTGGAGTTGGCTGCGAGAAGCTGTTCAAGGCGCCTTGATGAACAATGGAAGGTGCCTTGAACAGATGAAGGCGCCCTGTGAACAATGGAAGGCGCCTTGAATCTATGATAAGATTCGACCAGTTCGCTCCTCATCTCCGTGACTTACTCGGCCTATTCAAGGCGCCTTGGGTAGCATTCAAGGCGCCTTGAACACTATTTATAAGGGGGTTTGACCAGCAGCTTTGTTCAACGAAGACCAAGTGATCTTTCATCAACGTACTGCTCCAAAAGACGCTCCGAAGTGCTGCTACAAGTGTCCGACGACCCGAAGCTTCAGATTTAGCATTTCTTGTTGTCGGTATAATACTTATAGATTTTAATTGTACTCATAATTGTAATCTTTTAACGAGCTTATAGTTGTTGCCCACGGAAAGCGATCAAGGATCGCGAGCCTTCGAGTAGGAGTCGCCTTAGGCTCCGAACGAAGTAAAATCGACCTGTGTCTTTGTGTTGTTTTCTTTATCTATTCCGCTGCGTTTTGTTTTCTACTCCGATAAACGAACGAAACTTCCGCGAGAGCTATTCACCCCCCTCTAGGGCGATCTCGATCCAACAATTGGTATCAGAGCGGGGTCGTTTTGAATCGGTGCAACCACCATTCAAGACAATTTTCTCGTAGAATTTTCAGATTTTTTCGGAGTCGATTAGAATTTAGCCTCATAGCTATATTCTAATTCTTTTTCTCGAATCGATTTTCTTCTCGGAGTTGGTGCAACACCACTCGAGTTCGTGATTCTTTTATATACTTCCTGCATTATTAATCCAGGACTAAGTCCTGGGATTTTCTTGTCATTCTTTTTCTTCATAGTTATTTTAAAATGGCTCTACAAGAAGGCTACAGTACAGCCCGGCCCCCACTCTTCATCGGAGAAGACTTTGGTTACTGGAAGGGCAGAATGGAAAACTTTCTGAAGATCCAGTTTGAGACGTGGATGATCGTTAAGACTAGTTTGGATCTGCCAACAGATAAAGATTGAAATCCTAATCCTTGCGAGGATTGGGAACCAATACTGATCAAGAAACTAGAAGCAAATGCCAGAGCAACTTGTACTCTCCAGTGCGGACTAACAAAGGAGGAGCTAAACCGGGTCGGTCCGTTCTTAAGCGCCAAGGAGCTATGGGAGAAGCTGATCGAGCTTCATGAAGGGACCACCGATACCAAAGTAAGTAAGCATGATTTATTATTCAATAAATTGTATAATCTAAAAATGCAAGAAGGTGAAATGGCAAGTTCACTACACACGCGCATTCAAGACATCCTCAATTCTCTCCACGGAATCGGACAAAAGGTAGAGAATCGTGATGTCATAAGGTACGCATTAAATTCGTTTCCGAGGAGCACATTGTGGGCATCAATGGTAGATGCCTACAAAGTCTCCAAGGACTTATCTGCTTTAAATTTAGATGAATTGTTTAGTGAATTTAAACTTCATGAACAAACTAATGCACAGCCATCCGAGAAAGGTGTAGCTTTGCTTGCAGGGACAAGTAGAACGCGTGAATCGAGATCCCGGCGAAAAATCGAACCGGAATCATAAGACGAACCCGACTCAGAAGACTCAGAAGACGAACTGACCAGCGAACTCGTGAACCTCTTGAAGAGGCTCTACAAGAAGAAGAAGGGCTTCAACAAGAAAGATCTGAAGAAGGCAGTTCAATTCAAGGAGGCCCAACCTAGTCCGAAAACAAAATTTGAAGTTACCTGTTACGGGTGCAACCAGAAAGGGCATATCAAAGCCAATTGTCCCAACCAAAAAGAGGCCAAAAAGCAAAGAAGAAAGAAGGCCCTAAAAGCAACGTGGGACGAATCTTCTTCGGAGAACGACGACGACGAACTCGACCAGACGAGTTTGCTCGCATTGATGGCCCGGAACCAAATCATCGAATCTGAGAGCGAGTTGGAGGCCGAGTCCGAGCGAAGCCACGGATTCGCATCCATTTCCGAAGGGCCAGACTCCGCTGTAAGTATTCCTAGACTTAATAATTTAGTTAATTATTTACTTCGCAAATTAGCTAAATCGAACCTTAAGATTAAGTCACTTCTAAAGGAAATTTCTGTCCTTAAAGAAGTGACTATCTCTGAATCCTTACCTAATCAAGTTCAGACTGAAGATTCAACTCAAGTTCAAAAACTTGAGGAAGAAAATTCAAGTTTGAAAAATCAGGTCAAGGATTTAAAAGATATCTTAGAACGGTTTTCTTTAGGTTCCAAGAATCTTGACCTAATTCTTGGGACACAAAGAGCCGTTTACAACAAAACTGGGCTGGGATATAAAAGTAAAAAGAAATATAGATCTTATCTATACTTAATAAACAAACAAAATAGTAAATCAGTCCAAGCATGGGTCCCCAAGTCCAAATTGATCAATCAAGTTGGACTTGGCCAATACTGGGTTCCGAAGGATCAAATACACTACCTTGATAGACCATATCGAGGATATGATCCAGGGAAAGCTAAAAGAAAAACGATATTTAAAATTCAAAATTCGAAATTAAATTATAAATTTAAAATTCAAAACTCAAAATCAAATTAAAAATTCGAAATTAATTTATAAATTTAAAATTTAAAATTTAAAATTCAAAATTCAAAAAACAAATTCAAAATTCAAAATTAAAATTATAAATTTAAAATTCAAAATTAAAAAGTAAATTAAAAAATTTGAAATTAAATCATAAATTCAAAATTCAAAAATAGATGGTGGATCCAAACTAGCTGGCACCTCCAACTGAACTACCCGATAAGGTAACTGAACCTAATTTACCCGAAATGGGTAAAACAAGAGTAGATTACCCGACAGGTTAATTAAGGCTAGTTTAAAAACGGGTTAAGTTTAACTTGAACCACAGTACTGGTGAAATTTTTGGATGATAGTACGTTAGGGAAACTTGGGCATCGCATGTCTAGGAAGATATGGCTTCGACCTGGTGCATTTGGCCAAGTGGAACTGACCGAAGCTACCCTTAAATGGATCCTAACTAGTTAGACCAAGGATTAGTATTAAGTTCAATGGGTAGGACTATTTGGAAAACCTCGAAGGCATGGTTACTTTAATGAGCTCCGAGTGACTCACCATAGCCCAGAAGTTTATCCAAAGAATGCTTACTTGTTGAAACAAAAGCTAAACCTAAATCTAACACAAAGTTAAACCAGATCCTTAAATTCAACAATAATACATCTCACAACAATTATAGGATTCCCTGATTGACAATTTAGAACGGGTGAGGTGACTAAAGAATTAGAATTAAAACTAAGTTAATTAAAAATTATCTTAAATTTCAAAATTATTTTAAAAACTTAAATTTCAAAATTTTAAAAACTTAAATTTCAAAATTATTTTAAAAACTTAAATTTCAAAATTATTTAAAAATCTTTTCAAAATTTAATTTCAAAATTATTTAAAAATCTTTTCAAAATTAATTTCAAAAAAATTTTCAAAATTTAATTTCAAAATTATTTAAAAATATTTTCACAATTTAATTTCAAAATTATTTTAAAAACTTTTCAAAATTTAATTTCAAAATTCTTTTAAAAACTTTCAAAATTATTTAAAAATCTTTTCAAAATTTAATTTCAAAATTATTTAAAAATCTTTTCAAATTTAATTTCAAAATTATTTAACAATATTTTCAAAATTTAATTTCAAAATTATTTAAAAATCTTTTCAAAATTTAATTTCAAAATTATTTAAAAATCTTTTCAAAATTATTTAAAAATCTTTTCAAATTTAATTTCAAAATTATTTAAAAATCTTTTCAAAATTTAATTTCAAAATTATTTAAAAATCTTTTCAAAATTAATTTCAAAATTATTTAAAAATCTTTTCAAAATAAATCTCACCAAAAATCCTATTCACCACTCCAGGACTAAACACATAGAGGTAAAACACCACTTTGTAAGTGATCATGTAGCTAAAGGTGAAATTGCACTCAACCACGTTGAGTTCAAATCAAATCTAGCTGACATCTTTACAAAACCCTTACCTGAACTCGAGTTCAGTGCACTTAGAAGGCAAATAGGAATGTGTTGGGTAGAGTAGGTGTCTCATTTTGTTATCTTGTTCTTCAAATTCTAGGAAAAATAATTTTCAAAATTCCCAATTTCCTAGATTTTTTAAAATTCTGGAATTAGCCTAAGTTTTCCCCTAGAAATCATGTTCCCCTAGAATTAAGCTAGAGCATCTCACAAACACCTAGGTTTACCTTGATTGTGTTTGAAAAATATAGAACGACGTGAGATGCATAGGGTTCAGCCTGGACTCAAGAATGCTTATATCTGGGCATCGATATGAGTCTGGGCGTTAAATACGCAATATACATTAATCAAGTTGAGTCTTCCAGCTCTAGTCAAATCTAACTGGACCAAATTAACTTGACTTGACTAACCATGTGAAAGTTGTTGCCCTATAGGCAGTCAGCAAGTAGCTAAAGGTTAGACAGTTGGAAAAGTACACTCTATTTTTTGCTTAAGCATGTTTTGATCTTTAGGGCTCTGATACCTAGTAAGTTAATTGAATATAACTCATGCTTGGACTTAAGGACCAACTGAATTTGAATGAATAAACTAAACCAAATTTAAATATTGTTCAAACTTAAGTTTACTATTAACCCAAGCTTTAAAATTCAATACTTCTAAAGATCTAAGCTAAGTTACAATCTTAAATGCTCAAATCCTTGCTGAGACTAGCTAACTTTGAAATCTAACATTGTAAATTCCTACAAAGTTGTTTTTATTACCCTCAAAGATTACTTTTCTCCTAGCCTTTAAAATTTATCAAAAAGATACCTCTTTTCACTTAACTATAAATAAGAAATGAATGTTAAGTATCTAGTTATTCAAAAGTCTATTATTGTTATTGATATATGGCAAAGGGGGAGAGTAGAAAAATTCAAATTTAATTTACTACAAAAGGGGGAGCAATAGTGAAGGGGGAGCAATAGTGAAGGGGGAGCATATAGTTTAGCAAATTTGCTTTGGTTAATGTGTTCACCTATAATTAGCAAATTTGCCTGTGTTAAATGGTTATCTATTCGTTTGTTTACTTAACTATGAATTTGAGTTGTCATAATCAAAAAGGGGGAGATTGTTGGTGCGGGAAGTGTCAGACGATCGAACTCGTGTTTTGTTAATGGCAAAGAATTCAAAGTTAAGATGTTTTGTATCTAACATATTGAATGAGTGTTTCAGGAAAGTCCTAACTGTGGTTAGGCAAAGGGATAAACCCTAGGGGATGGTAACCCTAGGTCATAGGGGGTGGTAACCCTATGCGGAAAGTCTTGGTAGGTCGATGGCTTCAGGCAAAAGTCCTAGGGGGTGGTAACCCTAGGTGGAAAGTCCTGGTGTCGCGAACCAGGTGAAAGACTGGACTGGCCGGGAAGCGGATGTCCAGCAGAAAGTCCGGAAGCGTCGAGTGCTGAGCAAAAGTCCAGTCGATCTGGAGGATCGCACTGGCAACAGGTAAATCTCCTGAGTGGAGTAGGTGAGGACGAGTTCCCCGTAGAGGGAACAGTAGGCGTCGGGTCGACCTAGGGTTTCCGGTAGGAAATCCGAAGTCAGACCCGGACAGTCCGGAGACTGTCAATACTTCATTTATCATACTTATTGTATTATGTGCTAACTTTGTGCTGCAGGGTAGTGTTTGGGACTAACGTATCTTGCAGGTGCAAAGAAGCAACCTAAAGCCTCAGATGAACAGTGTTCGAGGCGCCTTCATGGAGCTTGGAGGCGCCTCGGGTGCAAGGTTGGAGCTGGCTGCGAGAAGCTATTCAAGGCGCCTTGATGAACAGTGGAAGGCGCCTTAAACAGATGAAGGTGCCCTGTGAACAGTGGAAGGCGCCTTGAATCTGTGATAAGATTCGACCAGTTCGCTCCTCATCTCCGCGACTGTCTCGGCCTATTCAAGGCGCCTTGAACACTATTTATAAGGGGGTTCGACCAGCAGCTTTGTTCAACGAAGACCAAGTGATCTTTCATCAACGTGCTGCTCCAAAAGACACTCCGAAGTGCTGCTACAAGTGCCCGACGACCCGAAGCTTCAGATTTAGCATTTCTTGTTGTCGGTATAATACTTATAGCTTTTAATTGTACTCATAATTGTAATCTTTTAACGAGCTTATAGTTGTTGCCCACGGAAAGCGATCAAGGATCGCGGGCCTTCGAGTAGGAGTCGCCTTAGGCTCCGAACGAAGTAAAATTGACCTGTGTCTTTGTGTTGTTTTCTTTATCTATTCCGCTGCGTTTTGTTTTCTACTCCGATAAACGAACGAAACTTCCGCGAGCACTATTCACCCCCCCTCTAGCGCGATCTCGATCCAACATAAACTATCAGCAAAGCATAGTCGATCAGAAAATTTCATGAAGTAACTCGAACGGGTCTTCATAGGAGGATCCAGAGACTTTAAACTATCATCAAAGTATAGTCGATCGGGAAATTTCATGAAGTAAATCGGACGGGTCTTCATGGGAGGAACCAGAGACTTTAAACTATCAGAAAAGCATAGTCGATCGGGAAATTTCATGAAGTTACTCGGATGGGTATTCATGGGAGGAACCGGAGACTTTAAACTATCATGAAAGCATAGTCGATCGGGAAATCTCATGAAGTAACTCGGACGGGTCTTCACGAGAGGAACCGGAGACTTTAAACTATCATGAAAGCATAGTCGATTGGGAAATCTCATGAAGTAACTTGGACAGGTCTTCATGGGAGGAACCGGAGACTTTAAACTATCATGAAGGCATAGTCGATTGAGAAATCTCATGAAGTAACTTGGATGGGCCTTCATGGGAGGAACCAGAGGCTTTAAACTATCATAAAGTATAATCGATCGGGATTGTATTATTTGTGGAAATTCAAAATTGTGCAGATTTTTCTTCATAAAAATCATTTGGTATTACACTCAAGATTAAGATTTAAGGTTCGAGGGGGATTCTGTATATATATATACATATAATCTTTCAAAATTATGTTCCCTATCTGGAGGTCCGATCATATGGAGCTCTTTATTTAAAATTACTCGGAATGTTGTACTCAACTAAAGCCCAGAAATTCCATGAAATTCTTCATATAAAATCGCTCGGAATTACATGCTCTTCTGAAGTATGAATGGAACTCTGTACACGCCTACCTGATTGAAGTCCAAGGAGATTATGGGAGATTTCACTGCTCAAAATTATATGATTAATGAAGATATTACTAATGAAAAAGTTTATCAAAACAAGATATACTTTTGAGGAATAAGGAAGGAATTCTTGAGCAAAGTGGTATTTATGCTTGGTTCTCAGAAGCATTTTTAGGGAAGCAATGTCAGGCTAACACAAGCCAAGAAAGACAGGTAAGTACCAAATTTTCTCTTAATATTGTAGCTACTTAATTACAGATCTTTTAATTACAAGTCTTTTCATTACAAGTCTTTTCGTTACAAGTCTTTTTCATTGCAAGTCTTTTTAACTATCAGCCTTTTTAAATACATAACCATGTTTACTCAAAATGACTCATTAAATCTTCGGGTAATTCTTTGTTAAGTCTGCGACGGTTTATGAATATAGGAGGAGGTTCTCTAGGTAGATAACCACCCTCTCTTAGTTGTTGTAGAATCCCTGCTACAGAATGATTTAAAGCCCCTACGATTCAACGAACATATTCTTTAACAAACGCCGGAGATCTTAGATAAGCTAGGCGTCTCTCTTCCCATCGATTTTCCTCATGCCCTTTATAACTTTGAAATTCAGCATGTACTTTAGTGGCTTGATCTTTGAGAGTGTATTTCTCCAATTTAAGCTATTCCAGTTCCTTTTGAAGCAATGATAGCTCGACATCCTGAGCCTTTCTTTGTTCTTGTTCCTGTAGAATAGCAAAATCGTGTGAGGCTGAATCTTGAGCCTGCTCAGAAAGAAAGACATTATGAAGCCTCTCTACTTTCTCTAAAATAAGGCTTTTATGAGAAACATCTGAGAGGGCTTTTTCCTTCAAAGTAAATTCCTGCCGGAGACCAGAATGTAATCGATCCACTTGTAGCTCTAACGTTCTCCTTTCAAGCTCTTTCTTTTTTAGGGACTGCTATAACTCTTGTAATTCTTTCTTCATAGCCTCTGTTTGTTGATCTTGTGAGGCTACTTTCTTGCGTAATTGTGTGAGCTCAGTGTGAGAAGGAGGAAGATTGGCTCGCAAGGTCTCCACCTGAGCCTTTAACTTGCCATTTTCCCTTTCTAGGGCAATGACTAACTGGTCCAGATGAAGACTTGGGGCGAGGAACTAAAAATAATAATACATTTAGCGAAAGAAATAAGAAGTTAACAATATATAGTGAAAAATACTTACAGCAACATCTTGGCGACTATGATGATCGGCACGACTGGAAATACTAGTGCCTTTCAATAATTCTTGGCTATGCAACCAAGACTCCGACAATGGGCCTTGCAGTTGTAAAAAACCATAGCTAGGAGGGTCGAAAGTTTGTCCCACTTGAGAGGGAAGACCCATAGCCTGTCTAAATAAAGGCGTGGAGGTAGAAGGAGAAGAAGGTCGTGTGGAAGAAGAAGGAAGAGAAATAAGAGGGGTAGTAGAACCGGGTATGATAGAAGATGAGCTAGAAGGGGAAGAAGTAGTGGAAACGAGAGCAACAGAGGAAGAACAAGAGGGGACGGAAGGTGGTAATGCAAGAAGAATTGATTCAGTTGTCAAAAAACGGATCCCTGATGGCCCTAGACTTGGAGAAGATCTCCGACAAGGTGTTCATTTAGCTCGTGGCCCAGAAGCCAGAGGAGGCTAGGCCAATGCAAGAGGCTGAGAGGATACAGAGGGGATAACAACCATCTCAGAAGCAGAAGAAGCTGAAACAATAAAAGAAGAGGAGGGAATGAGTAGAGCCGGTCTCATCATCCTATGAGAAAGATTGGAGATAATGTGGGTAGGGGACATGGATGCCTTACCTGTAAAATACCGGGAAAAGGGCAGATAATGATAAGGAAAATTTTCTGGAAATTTGGAAATTTTTCGGGATTTTTTCGGAGCTCGTATGGACGAGTTAACGGGGATAAAAACGGGGCCCGGAAAAACCTGTTTAGGCTACCCATTTAAGCGAGGAAATGTTTATATTTATAATTCCTTTTCCATTTCTTTTATCTTATTTTCTTTCATTTTCCCTTCCTCGCCGAAACCCGCGCGCCCCTCTTCCTTCCCCGTCGCGACCCGTGCCCTAACCGCTCGACGGTTCTCCTCCTCTTCATTTCTTCTGCCCGACGCCACTGCTCTTCCACCGCAGAGCCCGATTCCTTTCTCCTCTCCCTCCCGCGCCGCCTTCTCTCGATTCCCCATCGTTGCCGACACCCAACCCGATCGCTAGCCTTCATTTTCTCTCTCACACCTCCGTGAGCTTCTCCATCACACCTACTATCGCCGGTGCTGCCACGGCTTCGCTATCTCGTCTCGTGTTGGGGGCGACTGTGCCCTAGATTTCCGATCACCCCTCTTTGCTGTGCTCGTGCTCATTTCATAGAGCCAGCCGCCTAACCTCTGCACCGGTCGCCACAGCCACAGTGGCCAGGCGCGGGTGGCTGTACCCGGTGCCACCATCGCGCCACCATTCTTCCGTTCCGGCCATTGTCGAGCTCTAGCACTGTGCCCTAGCGCCGACCATAGCTGTTTGCCTCATATCTTTCGCTCCTCATCACCGAACCTTGTATTAAGGGGTCCAGCACCACCTCTTCGTCGGATCTTGGACCAGGGAGGTATATTATCTTCTACTCTTCATTGGATTTTGGATTTCTCTTCCTCGCTGTGCTCCAACAGACCCGTGCCACTTACCTTTGTATTGGAAGTGAGCTTGACCCCATTTCCTGCCTCGATTTGGTTCTCTGGTTGTCATGAAATAGCTCCATTAGGTCATTGAAGAGGTATAAGCATACGATTATTACTCTTTTGTTGGTTTAGTTTTCCTTTCTAGATTATCTTCTTTAGTCTCATGTTGGATTGTTCTGTTTAAGGGTGCTTGGATTGAAAATTCACTGGCATGAGAAATGTGAAGGTTTTGGATTTGAATTGGAGACTTTGATTCAAGGTAAGCTATGTATAGTGTTTTGGTTGATCTCTTGTTAGTGTTAGGTTGATATGGATTGGTAACATATTCTATTTGAGATGTTAATATGTGATAACATGACTAATGAGTAATTAGTTATCTTAGGTTGGAATTTCAGATGTGATTGAGGTGCGGATTGTGGATGATTTACATTGAGGGCAGTAGCTTTATGGTTACTCCGACTAGAATTTTCTGACAACCACTTCTTTGACTGCGAGGTGATAAAAGGATACTCACTATTGGGACCCTGATTACGGGATGATTGTTCTGATGTGAGGATTGTTTAGCACAAACTACAGTTAAAGGCGGGTACCTCTTGACTTATCTTTTATGATATTGTCAATTGGATATGCATAGTATTTTATAGCTACAAGCAATGATCATGTTTGTCTTTGGTATGTCACAGTTTGATACCCATAGCATGTTCTGTTTGTCGCTTGTTATGTATCCATGTTTATACCTCGTGATTATTGCCATGAGTACCTTAGTTCCTAGAGTAAGTTACGTACCATGCTTTACTGAGTTTAGGACTAGATTCTAGATTTTTATTATCTGGCATGTGTACCTATATTTTTATATCATATCTGATCTGTGTACCTAGACCCTTTTGCTTTGATCCATGTATATTGTTGGTACATATTTTATGGAGGTGGATATGTTCAGGACCTAGGGTTATTGATACCTTATCTGGTCTGTGTACCTTGATTTGATTCATTATTCTATGGTACACCTTTTATATTTATATATGCATATTGCTATGCTATTCAGGATATTTCCATGATTAGTGTCATGCATCATCTCGCATGATTGCATGCTGTGCGATAGTTTGCTCCATTATTGTCAAGCACATCGCTAGTTACATGTATCTGTACACACCACCACTCATGGGTTAGTGGTATATCAGACAAGTGTGTGGCAGTTCTGCTGTTTGGCTTCGTTGGTCTGGTGACTCAGCGTGGCAGCCGGCAAACAGTTCTGCTTTGTTTGGCTCCGCTGGTTTAGTGTAGCAGCGTGGTAGCCGGCAGGCGGTTGGACTCTATTGTTGGGTTTTTCGGGCCGCGAAAACTACTTTTTCACATCGCGGAAACCCCGAAACCCCTAGCCACCAGATCCATGCGAAGTAAAAACTTTCGAAAACATTACGAGTACGAGTTTTATGCTAGTAATAACCTAGGAGAAGGAATTACCCTTAATGTGTGCCCTTTACGAATCCCGCTCGTCCAAGGAAGTGTCGGATCTCGAGATCATCAAGCGTACGATCCTCTAGAAGTATCCACACGAACAAATGGTTGGAGAAAAACTAAACAAAGGTGTGCTAGCACCCTTGATCAGCCACGGCAAGAGGAGGAGAGGGAGAGCTTGAGGAGAGAGCTTGAGGAAGAAGAAGATGTGAATGAGCCTTGAATGAAAATCAATTTTCATTCCTCTACAAAAGTGGTCGGCCACTAAAGAAGTGTAACCCCCCCTTTTTGCATTAAGTGTGGCCATTAAAGAGATTTGTAACCTCCATGAGGTGGCACACACATGTGCTAAACATGATGATGTGTAACACTATTATTGGCCACTTAATGCCAAGTCACAAATGATGTGGCATAAAATCAAGTCAAACTTGGCTCTTCCTCTTCCTCTCAAGTCAAGTCAAACTTGACTTAATCTCTCTCATGGTTGATCTAATCCAACCATTTAATTCAAGCCAATTTAATATAATGAATCTAATTCATTTATTAAATTGATTCAATGAGTCATAATCTAAATTAGACTCATTGAACACATGAATCAACTTGAGTCTAACTCAATTAGCCCAATTAGGATTACTCTTAATTCAATTTGATTCATCAAATGAATCTAATCCTCTTGGTTCATCATATGAACCTAATCTCCATCTAATTGTCCTTAGTGTGTGACCCTATAGGTTCTTGTAACATTGGCAATGCCCCAAAATCTATTTAGGGGCATAAGTAATGAGCGGTATCTAGCAACACATCATTACTACCCAAGTTACAAGACTGTTGAGATCCAACATCACCTTGTGACTACAAATTGTGATTCCTCACAATATATAACAAGTGTCCTTCTATCCTAGACATCTAAATTGATCAATGTGAGGTACAAACCGTGTCATCCTCTGATCAATCTAAATCTTGAACTCCAAGTAGACTCACTAAATCAAATGAGCTCAATATCTCATATTGACTCATTTGGGCATGGTCATGCACTTCGTGGTCTCACTGTATCAAGAATATCGATGTCACTCCCGCCATATAGGAGGGATAGATCCCATCTACATCACTCACATCCCTCTGCATAATTCGTTACATACCCAGTAATCGCCTTTATAGTCCACCCAGTTATGGGTGACGTTTGACAAAACCAAAGTACATAACTCCTTATGTAGGGAACCATGGTGACTTCAGGTCTAAGGACTAGTAGTCATACTAATAGCCACATGAGAAAGTATATGACACTCATATAAAAATCCATGATACTTTCTCATGGTAGGTCATTCAGTATGCATTCTCCAATGCATACCCATGTGTCAACTTGATATCTCTATATCCATGACTTGTGAGATCAAGTCATTGAGTTGACCTAGATGCTAGTCTTATTGCATTAACATTGTCCCTGAATGTTAATACTCGACTAGGAATGATTAAGAGTAGTGTTCCCTATATCATCTCACTATCGGTTCAACTAACCGATTGATATAGGTAAGAACCCTCTACTCAAGGACGCTATTATACTTAGTTTATTTGGCATCAATACAAGTAAGTATAATAACCAAAACAAATGCCTTTATTTATATAAGAATATGATACAACAAGTCCATAATACAATCTTCAAATGATTGGCTCTAGGGCTCTAACTAATAATCTCCCACTAGCACTAGTGCCAATCAGTGTAGGCTCTAAGCCCTAAAGACCTAGTGTGACCATAATGCTTCCTCTGTGCCAAAGCCTTGGTCATGGGATCTGCGATGTTAGCCTCTGTAGGTACTCTGCAAATCTTCACATCTCCTCTCTCGATAATCTCTCGAATGAGATGGAAGCGCCGTAGTATGTGTTTGGTCCGCTGGTGTGAGCGAGGTTCCTTTGCTTGTACTATAGCTCCATTGTTGTCACAATAGAGCTCAATAGGGTTAGTGATACTGGGAACCACCCCAAGTTCAGTGATGAACTTGTGGATCCAAACTTCCGCCTTTGCTGTCTTTGATGCAGCAATGTACTCGACCTCTGTCGTAGAATCAGCGACTGTGTCCTACTTCGAACTCTTCCAGCTCACAACACCACCATTAATGCAAAATATGAACCCTGACTGTGATCGATAATCATCCTAATCGGTCTGGAAGCTGGCATCACTGTAACCCTTTACAGCTAGCTCATCATTGCCTCCATATATCAAGAAATATTCTTTAGTCCTTCTTAAGTACTTAAGAATATTCTTGACCGCTATCCAGTGACTTTCACCTGGATCTGACTGGTATCTGTTCGTCATGCTCAAAGCATACGAGACATCAGGTCGAGTACATAGCATGACGTACATGATAGATCCTATGGCTGAGGCATAAGGGATCTGATCCATGCGGTCTCTCTCCTCTCTAAAAGAGGGACCTTGAGTCTTCGAAAGACTCACGCCATGTGACATCGGCAGAAATCCCTTCTTGTAGTTCTGCATGGCAAACCAAAGGAGTACCTTGTCAATATATGTACTCTGACTTAGGCCAAGCAATCTCTTAGATCTATCTCTATAGATCTGTATCCCTAGAATGCGGGATACCTCACCTAAGTCCTTCATTGAGAAACAACTCCCTAGCCAGGTCTCGACAGACTGAAGCATAGGGATGTCCTTCCCAATGAGTAGTATGTCATCCACATATAATATGAGGAAGACAACTATATCCCCTACAACCTTCTTATAGACACAAGGCTCATCTTCATTCTTGATGAAACCAAATTGTTTGATTGCATCATCGAATCGAAGATTCCAGCTCCGAGAAGCTTGCTTTAGTCTATAAATGGACCTATGCAGCTTGCATACTCTGCTAGTATGCTGTGAATCTACAAAACCCTCAGGTTGTGTCATGTACACATCCTCGAGTAGGTTTTCATTCAGAAACACGATTTTGACATCCATCTGTCATATCTCATAGTCATGGTATGCTGCAATAGCAAGCATGATCCGAATAGACTTAAACATCGCCATTGGAGAAAAGGTTTCATCATAGTCAATACCATGAATCTGCTTGAAACCTTTGGCTACCAAGCGACCCTTATAGATAAGTCCATCCATGTCAGTCTTTCTCTTAAAGACCCACTTACACCCAATGGGTTTTACCCCTTCAGGTGGATCAACCAAAGTCCATACTTGGTTGGTGTACATGGATTCCATTTCGGATCTCATGCCCTCTAGACATTTCTCAGAATCTGGTCTCATCACAGCTTCCTGATAGGTGATAGGCTCATCCTCTATGAGCATAATGTCATCATGGTCAGACAAGGGAAATGAGTATCTCTCAGGCTGACGACGTACCCTATTAGACTTGCGAAGAGGTATGTCTACTAGAACTTGTTGTTGTTCCTCAACTCCTTGTGGAACAACATCATCCACAACACTTTGTGGTTCTAGTTCAACTTCCATCGAGGCTTCAGTGCTATTGTTTGCATCTTGAACTTCTTCAAGATTGAACGTACTCCCACTAGTCTTTTTAGAAACAAATTCCCTTTCTAGAAAGACCCCAGTCTTTGCCACAACTAACTTGTGCTGACTGGGAATGTAGAAGTAATATCCCTTAGTTTCCTTGGGATATCCAATAAGGTAGCACTTGTCGGATTTGGGTCCCAATTTAACTAAGACTTGACGTTGAACGTAAGCCTCACAACCCCAAATCCTCATGAAAGACACCTGGGCATCTCTCCCAGTCCATATCCTATATGGTGTCTTTATCACGACCTTAGATGGAACTCGGTTGAGTATAAAAGCTGCCGTGTCTAGAGCATAGCCCCAAAGGAATGTCGGAAGATCTGTGTGACTCATCAAAGATTGTACCATATCTAATAGGGTACGATTCCTCCTTTCGGATACACCATTCCACTGTGGTGTTCCAAGAGGAGTGAGTTGGGAGAGAATCCCACACTTAGCTAGATAGTCACAAAACTCATGGCTAAGGTATTCTCCACCTCGATCTGATCGAAGTATCTTAATACTCTTGCCAAGCTGGTTCTGTACTTCATTCTTGAATTCTTTGAACTTTTCAAAGGATTCAGACATATGTGTCAACAAGTACACATAACCATATCTACTAAAGTCATCAGTAAATGTGATGAAGTACCTATAACCACCTCTAGCAGCGACATTGAAAGGGCCACATACATCACTATGTATGAGTCCTAACAAATCAGTCGCTATTTCGCTGTGCCCACTAAAGGGAGTCTTGGTCATCTTGCCTAGTAGGCATGACTCACACGTCTGATAAGATTCAAAATCAAATGAGTCCAGCAAACCATCCTTATGGAGCTGGGATAAGCGCTTGTCATTTATATGACCTAAGCGACAGTGCCAGAGATAGGTTTGGTTCACGTTATTTGACTTGAACATCTTGGTATTAATGTTATAGATAGGGCTTTTAAGGTCTAGAATGTAGAGTCCGTTCATCAGAGGTGCACTACAATAGAACATATCTTTTAAATAAACTGAACAATATTTGTCCTTTATTATAAAAGAGAAACCTTTCTTGTCCAAACAAGAAACTGAAATTATGTTCTTAGTTAATGCAGGCACATAACAACAATCATCCAACTCTAATACAAGCCCAGAGGGCAGAGATAGAAAATAAGTCCCTACAGCAACAGCAGCAACTCGTGCTCCATTGCCTACGCGTAGGTCCACCTTGCCCTTCGCCAATGCCCTACTATTTCTCAGCGCCTGCACATTAGTACAAATGTGAGAAGCACATCCGGTATCTAATACCCATGATGAAGAAATAGATAGATTAACTTCTATAACATATATACCTGAAGTGGAAGTCTCACTTCGCTTCTTCTTAAGATCTTCCAGGTACACCTTGCAGGTAGCATCCTTGGCGACCCCTCCTTTAGGCTTCAGTGTCTTGCCTTTGCTCTTGGCTTGGGACTTTCCTTTGCCTTTGGGCTTGCCCTTGCCCTTATGTTTCTGAACCATCAGAATAGAGTTGGGCTTAACCTTCTTAAGGTTCAGCTCAGCAGTTCTTAACATGCTAAGCAGCTCAGGCAGTGGCTTGTCAATTTCATTCATGTTGTAATTTAGAACGAATTGACTATAACTATCCGGCAAGGATTGCAAGATCAGGTCAGTGGCCAGCTCTTGGCCAAGCGGGAATCCCAACCTCTGTAGGTTTTCTATGTACCCAATCATTTTGAGTACATATGGGCCTACGGGAGCCCCATCTGACATCTTGCACTGAAATAGTGCCCTTGAGATCTCAAATCTCTCATGCCTCGCTTGTCCTTGATACAGTTGACGAAGATGTTCAACCATATCGTAAGCGCCCATCAACTCGTGTTGCTTTTGAAGCTCAGAGTTCATGGTTGCGAGCATCAGACAGGACACATCTAATGCGTCATCTTGATGCTTCTTATAAGCATCTTTGTCAGCTCGCGTGGCATTGGCAGGAGGAGCCTCCGGAATGGACTGCTCCAGAACGTACAGTTTACGTTCCTGGGTGAGAACTATTCTCAAGTTTCTGTACTAGTCCAGGAAATTTGCTCCGTTGAGCTTGTCCTTCTCAAGGACAGAACGCAGAGAGAAGGTGTTCGTATTCGACGTCATGGTTATCTACAACAGAAAAATACAGAAAATAAATATCATATTCTTTTAAATCATTTAATTAGGCCTTTAACTAAATGATGCTCCCACTGAATTCTATAATTCATGTGAGACAAGATCCACATCATACTAACCCTTGAGTCAGCTTTGGCTAATACACCTAAGATTTAGTATGATTGGCAGGTAACGATTTACCAATTACATCTCTATGCAACTCTTGTTTATAAGATCATTATCCGTAGTTACATTAAAACTTGAGTTAGCTTTGGCTAATACACCCAAGAATTAATATAAATGTGATTTATGTCCTATCTTTTCAACCGTTAGAAGAATACCTATAGTTGTACTCGATCCAACTGAGTAAACTAGGAATACTCAATCTAATTGAGTTTGTACTCACCCATGCGTTGATAGGCGGGACCAAGATTGTCCTTCCGTACCCTACCAAGATAATATGTGTTGCTCCGCTTTGTCAGATTCAATAACACATGTGATCGAGGTAGTGATAGGTATCACAGCACGGTAGGCATTAGAGTTGATGCGATTGAGATCTAATCTAATTGAGAGGGTGCATCTTGTACATGATTTAGATCTAATCTAATCGTTAGACTCTAATTAATAACTAATTATGCATCACATACATACAAGCAATTAATTAAATTTATTTGTGTTTAGTCATGGCCCTACTACGATCTTCTCAAGCCAATGAGAAGATCCGATGGTCAACCTAAGGTCAACAGCTTCTCAGGCTCCTCCCTTTGACCACCTTGTGTTGCTCACGCCTTCCTCGTAACTCCGTCTCGAGTGGACCTTCCACGGCTCCAATTTTGTACATTATAATTTTGAAACTCGAGTTACATTCGAGTCTAAACTAATTTACAACAAGAATAAATGAAGAAAGGCACGACGCGTAGGTCGCGTATCAAATATACAGCACACACAACACAAATGACGGCGCGCAAGCCGTAATATGAATTACAACACAAATCCAATCAGATTGGGTCTTTTTGGGCCATGACTATCACAAATTATACATAATTCTAAATTATGTAATTTTCATAATTTTCTGTAATTTTAATACCAATTTTTACGAGTAAAAATTCCCGACGGTCCCGTTTAGCGGTTTTCGAGCGCAATCGTGGAACGAATCCCCTTGCAGGGACAGGGGCAGCACCCCTACCCGCGATCTGACCATCGCGAGTGTTCCTTAGTGATCATACAGCTCCTTAGCCCGCTGTCCCAAAATGTTTTGAGTGAAACCTTGCCGTTTCGGAAAAATCTTCTCGGTAGTCGAAGCCTACAAGTGTCGAAACACTTGTGCTTCGCTTCTACGAGAAAATTACCCACAAAAACCACAAAATACTTAAAATCACAGAATGTTACAGAATCTATATTTTCCATAAAAATACAAATTAAACTCGTACAAGTCTTCGCACGTGGCTTTGATACCACTATTGGGTTTTTCGGGCCGCGAAAATCGCTTTTTCGCGTCGCGGAAACCCCGAAACCCCCAGCCACCGGATCCGTGCGAAGTAAAAACTTTCGAAAACATTACAAGTACGAGTTTTATGCTAGTTCTAAACTAGGAGAAGGAATTACCCTTGATGCGTGCCCTTTACGAATCCCGCTCGTCCAAGGAAGTGCCGGATCTCGAGATCGTCAAGCGCACGATCCTCTAGAAGTATCCACACGAACAAATGGGTGGAGAAAAACTAAACAAAGGTGTGCTAGCACCCTTGATCAGCCACAGCAAGAGGAGGAGAGGGAGAGCTTGAGGAAGAAGAAGATGTGAATGAGCCTTGAATGAAAATCAATTTTCATTCCTCTACAAAAGTGGTCGGCCACTAAAGAAGTGTAACCCCGCTTTTTGCATTAAGTGTGGCCATTAAAGAGATTTGTAACCTCCATGAGGTGGCACACACATGTGCTAAACATGATGATGTGTAACACCATTATTGGCCACTTAATGCCAAGTCACAAATGATGTGGCATAAAGTCAAGTCAAACTTGACTCTTCCTCTTCCTCTTAAGTCAAGTCAAACTTGACTTAATCTCTCTCATGGTTGATCTAATCCAACCATTTAATTCAACCCAATTTAATATAATGAATCTAATTCATTTAATTAAATTGATTCAATGAGTCATAATCTAAATTAGACTCATTGAACACATGAATCAACTTGAGTCTAACTCAATTAGCCCAATTAGGATTACTCTTAATCCAAATTGATTCATCACATGAATCTAATCCTCTTGGTTCATCATATGAACCTAATCTCCATCTAATTGTCCTTAGTGTGTGACCCTATAGGTTCTTGTAACGTTGGCAATGCCCCTAAACCTATTTAGGAGCATAAGTAATGAGCGGTATCTAGCAACACATCATTACTACCCAAGTTACAAGAATGTTGAGATCCAACATCACCTTGTGACTACTAATTGTGACTCCTCACAATATATGACAAGTGTCCTTCAATCCTAGACATCTAGATTGATCAATGTGAGGCATAGACTGTGTCATCCTCTGACCAATCCAAATCTTGAACTCCAAGTAGACTCACTAAATCAAATGAGTTCAATATCTCATATTGACTCATTTGGGCATGGCCATGCACTTCGTGGTCTCACTCTATCAATAATATCGATGTCACTCCCATAATATAGGAGGGATAGATCCCATCTACATCACTCTCATCCCTCTGCATAATTCGTTACATACCCAGAAATTGCCTTTATAGTCCACCCATTTACGGGTGACGTTTGACGAAACCAAAGTACATAACTCCTTATGTAGGGAACAATGGTGACTTCAGGTCCAAGGACTAGTAGTCATACTAATAGCCACATGAGAAAGTATATGACACTTATATAATGATCGATGATACTTTCTCATGGCGGGTCATTCAGTATACATTCTCTAATTGTAACGCCAAAAAATTCTCAAAATAATTATTAGAAATATCCTAGTATTTTTTAGGAATTTTAGGATATTTTTACAGAATTTTTAGAGTAGCGGAGGTAGCAAAAATAAATGGAATTGTAAAATAGCCTACGCGGGAATTGAACACGAGATCTATTGGATCCTACGACTTATAGCGGACTCCAATAACCAAGTGAACCCAGCAGGGCCATGCTGAAAGGAAAGGGGAACAATTATATTTATATTTGAGTTGGGTCGAATTATCCACTTAATATAAATAGGGAAATTAAGAGAGGAGTTATTAAATTTTTATTCGTAACTTTTCCTCTCCCAAAACCCTCACACGCCGCCTCTTCTCCTTTCCCTTCTCCTCTCGGCGCACCAAGCCCCCAAGGGCTAGGGTTCTGTTCCAAGGGTTCCAGGAGCACCTTCCGGCGACAACTCCGGCACGAGGACACTCCCCTCCGCGAGAGGAACGTATAGACGCGGGAAAATCGTCGAAGAGATCTCTCCTCCGAAAAACCTAGCGATTAGATTTGTAAGAAAATTCGAACAGGAGGTAAGAAACCCCTCACCTGCAGTATAAGTGGCTTCCGTATGAATTTTATGCTTCAGTTTAGTAGTATGTAGACTTTCGGCACAAAGGATGCGAACTAGCGCATACCAAGTGTTCGATTAAATTAATAGCACAGTTAAAATGCAACTTAGGCATTTTATTAGCTTAGATAAATGCAATAGAAGCATTTTCACAGCTTATTTAGTCTTGCTACAGCTATCATGGGACTAGATGTCCAATGGGTGGGCTCCCACAGTCGCCTCTAGGTTCAGACAACCTAGCTCTAGGTCCAGATAACCTAGAAAGAGCAAGACAAGCAATAATTAGCTATGTTCAGTATTTTACTGTCTCAGTAGCACTGTACTGGATTAGATATCCATTGGATTGGGCTCCCATAGTCGTCCCTAGGTTCAGATAACCTAGAAACCCTACTAAATTCGGGACTTGCAAACCCGAGTTTAGTTAGGGATACGCGCATAGCAAGTACAGTTGCCGGGCCCAAACAGCAGCATGATTATTATTTTAATCTATTTATGGTAAATAGTTTTCAAAACTCACAAATCAGTTGTGTATACAGTTTAAATTCAGTTTTAGTTTAGTTTTAGTTTCAGCTCAGTTCATGATTCAGCTTAGTTTCCATTATGATATATATGATAACTCTATGATTAGTTTTGGTTTCTGTGTTGTATGATACCATGCCATGCTCTCACCTGTTCAGCATGTATTTCAAATAGCATGTTTTCAAATTATAAATTGCATCATATGCATGTTTTGTGAGGTAGATGGTTTCTTACTAAGCGAAAGCTTACAGATACTTCCTTTCCTTATACTGCAGATAAAGGTAAAGGAAAGACGGACTAGTGGAGGCTGGAGGTTAATGCGATAAAGATGTGTGTGGATGGAACCTGGAATAAAGACCTTGGAAGAACTAGAACATTTAAGAACTTAGTGTTTCTTATCATGTTACTCTTTGCTTACTCAGTAACTAAATGCATGGAATTATAGAAAATCTGCTTAGATTGCTAGTAACCATGTTTAGAATGCTAGTTGTTTGATATTAGAATGTTCTCCAGTTATTTTAGAACTCTTGTAGGCGAGTTTGGCACGAATCAGTGCTGAAATCAGAGCATTGCTGCGAAATCAGAAACCCCAATCGATCAGTGGATCGATTGGGAGCCCTCAATCGATCAGCGGATCGATTGGGAGCCTGGTTCCGCGAACAGTAAGCTTCTGGATCCATCAGCCGATCGATCCAATCGCATTCTGTCACATACAGTAAGCTTCTAGATCGATCAGCCGATCGATCCAATCGCATTCTGTTGCGAACAGAGAGGTTGGGGAAATCGCTCCCGCGAACAGAGAGCACTGGAATCGATCACTGGATCGATTGACCTGTCTGGATCGATCAGCCGATCGATCCAGAATACTACCCTGAGCACAGTAGCCATTTGAATCGATCCATGGATCGATCCAACTGCTTGCAATCGATCGAGTTCAATCTGGATCGATTGGGAAGTGGGGTTTCGACCAAGAGACCTTGTAGTTCACCTCCTTGACCATAGAGGATGTAGGGTATGCCATGAATACCTTAGATTGCATCCCTTAGCACATGTAGGACCAAGAACTTGTATTAGCTTAGCAAAGTTTTAAATTGGTTCAGTTTTCCGCACCTAGACTTAGTAATGGTCATGGATATAGCTTAGCACAGTATAATGTGACGGTCCGGCCTTACAGCCTAGCCAGTAGAAGGCGGGTCGTTACAGAGTGGTATCAGAGCAAGTTCCATACTTCCTTCACACACATCAGCATTGAACCTGCAGCTTCCAAGTAAGAACACCTCTTCTCTTACTTATGTTTTCTTACTGTCATGTTTATAGATAGCTAAAGCATGTTGATATATGATAATGTTTAACATGGTTGATTATAGTAATTAGTTAAATGTGATAGTATTAGTTATGTATGTCCTCTCCTCCTTTAGAAATGGCAAGAGGACGCCCAGCTAGAAGGGCACCAGCTACTGAGCCCCAGCACGAGGCAGGCAGTTCAGTGCCTCCCCCAGACCTTACAGCAACAGGAGATAGCCACCTTAAAGGCTAATCAGCAGAATACCCCCACTGTCACCCCGGAACCAAACATAGCAACCCCAGTAGTTATAGAGGTTCCACCAGTCCAGCCTACAGTACCAGTAGCCCCAGCAACAGAGGCAAAGAGAGAAGCCTATCTGATCCAGTGGCAGAGAGTCAAGCCCGAGAACTTCTCAGGCACCAATGAACCATGGGATGCTCAAGCCTGGTTCAAAACACTGGAGAGCGCGATGTAGCTTCTGGACTAGCCAGAACACGAGAAGGTGAAGTGCGCCTCATTCTACCTAACAGGAGACGCACGTATGTGGTGGGAGAGAATTAGAGCGAAGCGCCCAGTAAACCAGATGACATGGGCTGACTTCGAGAAAGAATTCTTCGAGGAGTTCTTTCACATGCGGGTCACAAACCGCCACTACGACGAGTTCACTGAGTTTCTCCAGGGCAACCTTTCAGTGGAGGAAGACGTGAAGAAATTCAACAGATTGGCTCGTCTATGCCCTAAACTAGTCAGCACAGAAAAAGAACGAGTTCGGTTGAAGCTCAAGATGTTGAGGCCGAAAATAGCGATGAACGTGGCTGGCGGCGTTCATAGGTCGCAAACCACCGAAGAACTAGTCAGCAGTGCTCTGACCACCGAGCACTACCAGAACAATATCAAGCAGCAGAAGCAAGTCCTCTCAGAGTCCAAAGGACAAGGAGGCTCAGGTACTCAGAAACAACAGGGCCACAGCTCTAACTGGAAAGGGAATTCCAGCAACAAGCGCAAACCAGGGAGTTACCCAAAGGGAGGACCAGCCAGCAAACAGCCTAGTTATCCCAAATGTGCTACTTGCGGGAAATTCCACCCTGGAATTTATCGTAAGGGCACACGAGGATGCTTTTAATGTGGACAGGAAGGGCATATGGCCAAGCAGTGCCCAAACAAGACAATTCTTCCTCAACCACAGTCGATTCAGTACGGAGGCCAGCTAGCACAGCTACATCAGATGCAGGCCGTTTTAGATGGTCCACACATCAGCCAGGGCAGACTAGAAGCCCCTCCAGCTACGACCAATGCGAGGATTTACTCACTCACCAGAGAGGACGTAGCGAATGCCTCGACAGTTGTTTCAGGTCAGATTAGTATATTCCAGCAAAGTACAACTGTCTTATTCGATACTGGGGCAACCCACTCTTATATATCCAGGGCATTTACTGAAAAGATAGCGATACCTCCAGAGGTACTCAGTGGTCAGTTCTTGACAACATTACCTTCAGGAGAAATTATGGCATCCGCGCACTGGCTCAGAGCAGTGTCAGGCATTATAGCAGACAGAGAACTCTTTTGTGATCTGATAGTGCTAGATATGACTGATTATGATGTCATCTTTGGAATGGACTTCCTGATCAAATACGGTGCCTCTATAGAGTGTCGTAAACATAAAGTCGTATTCCAACCGGAAGCAGAAGTACAGTTTGAGTACATCGGAGAACCAAAGAGAAAGGCCAAGAAGTTTCTCTCAGCTCTAAAAGCACAGAAGTTAATGGATTCGGGATGTACGGGATTTTTAGCGTATGTAGTCAATGTCAGTCAGGACAAGGACCAACAGCTAGCAGAGGTCCGAGTCGTATGTGACTACCCAGCAGTCTTCCCTGAGGAGTTACCAGGTCTAGCACCAGACAGGGAGATTGAATTTGAGATAGAACTCATTACCGGTACAAATCCTATCTCCAAAGCGCCCTACCGCATGGCTCCAGCAGAACTGAAGGAACTTCATGAGCAATTACAGGAGCTGCTTGACAAGGGTTTCATACGTCCTAGTCACTCACCATGGGGAGCGCCTGTATTGTTCGTGAAGAAGAAGGACGGGAGCATGCGCCTATGTATAGATTATAGAGCACTGAACCAAGTCACGATTAAGAACAAGTATCCTCTTCCCAGAATAGATGACCTGTTCGATCAGCTAAAGGGAGCAGCAGTGTTCTCTAAGATAGACCTCAGGTCAGGTTATCATCAGGTAAAAGTTAAAGAAAGGGATATACCCAAGACAGCATTCGGGACTAGATACGGACATTACGAGTTCGTAGTCATGCCCTTTGGCGTGACAAATGCTCCAGCTACTTTCATGGACCTCATGAACAGAGTATTCAGGGACTACCTAGATAGATTTGTTATTGTATTTATCGATGACATTCTTATCTATTCAGGAACTCAGGAAGAACACGCAGAGCACCTGAAAATAGTATTGCAGACTCTTCAGCAGAACCAGCTGTACGCCAAATTCATGAAATGTGAATTTTGATTAGATCAGGTGTCCTTCCTGGGCCACATCATCTCAAAGGATGGTATCATGGTAGACCCTAGTAAAATAGAAGCTGTGAGTAACTGGAAAAGACCCAAGAACGCTAGTGAGATCAGAAGCTTTCTGGGATTGGCAAGTTATTACAAAAAATTCGTAGAGGACTTCTCCAGGATAGCCTCCCCACTAACAGCTCTCACCAGGAAGAACGGAAAATTTAAGTGGACAGAGGACTGTGAGAACAGCTTCAGCGAGCTAAAAAGGAGATTGACCAGCGCACCTATTCTGACTCTACCAGAAAACACAGGCAGCTTTGATATTTATAGTGATGTCTCTAAATTGGGACTAGGAGCAGTACTGATGCAAGATGGCAAGGTAATCGCCTATGCCTCCAGACAACTCAAGGACTATGAGAGGAATTATCCTACTCATGACCTTGAGCTTGCAGCAGTTGTGTTCGCCCTCAAAATTTGGAGACATTACTTGTTTGGAGCTCAGTGCAGAGTGTATACAGATCATCAGAGTTTGAAGTAATTCTTCACTCAGAAGGATCTGAATATGCGACAGCGTAGATGGCTTGAGCTGGTCAAAGATTATGACATAGACATCCTCTACCACCCAGGAAAAGCCAATAAGGTGGCAGACGCACTTAGCAGAAAGTCCAGTGCTACCTTACTATCCCTAGCAGCCATGTCACCGCCCCTACAGAAAGAGATCACAGATTTTGGTCTCGAACTCATAGTGGGACAGCTCTCTACTATGACATTAGCATCTACCCTGCTTGGTGACATCCAGACAGATCAGGAACGGGATCTTGAAATTCAGAAAATCAAGCAAGGGTTAGCAGAATCAGAAAGTAGAGAATTCAGAGTGCCCAATAGTGGGGTATTATATTTCGGTGACAGACTCTGTGTTCCAGATCAGGAGGAACTAAAGACGAAGATTTTAGATGAGGCTCACAGGACTCCTTATGCGATGCATCCAGGTTCCACCAAGATGTACCAAGATCTAAAGAAACGATTTTGGTGGGTCGGGATGAAAAGAGACATCACTAGATATGTTAGCACCTGTCTGACCTGCCAGAGGGTCAAGGAAGAACACCAGAGACCAGGAGGAGTTCTGCAGCCTATCCAGATCCCAGAATGGAAGTGGGAAGATATTTACATGAATTTCATAGTGGGATTACCCAGAACCACGAATGGCTTCGATGCCATCTGGGTAATAGTCGACAGATTGACTAAATCAGCCCACTTCTTAGCTATCAGGATATCCTACTCCATGGAACAGCTAGCTCAGCTGTATCTCAAGAGATTGTCAGACTACATGGAGTCCCACGGACCATTATTTCAGATAGAGACAGTCGATTCACATCACACTTCTGGAAGTGTGTACAGTCAGCGTTGGGCACTAAGTTAAAATTTAGCATAGCTTTCCATCCACAGACAGATGGTCAGACGGAATGAGTAAATCAGGTATTCGAAGATATGCTCCGCGTATGTGCCCTAGACTTCAAGGGTAGTTGGTGCAAATATCTGAGTTTAGCAGAATTTGCATATAACAATAGTTATCAGGCCACTATCGGTATGGCACCTTACGAGGCTCTCTATGGGCGGAGGTGTAGATCTCCAATCTGCTGGTATGAGAGTGGTGAACAGAAGGAACTAGAACTCCAGACAGATCTAGTAGCAGATACCACAGCAGCTATACAGCAGATCCGCCAGAGGATAGAGACAGCTCAGAGCCGCCAGAAAAGCTATGCTGATACACGGCGCAGACCCTTAGAGTTTTCAGTTGGGGATTCAGTATTTCTCAGAGTGGCTCCCATGAAGGGAGTGATGCGTTTTGGGAAGAAGGGCAAACTAAGTCCTAGATATGTGGGACCATACCTTATCACTAGAAGAGTTGGCAAGGTAGCATATGAGCTAGAGCTACCACAGGAGATGTCTGTCATCCATAATGTATTTCATGTCTCTATGCTGAAGAAGCATATCCCAGATGCCACCCAGGTGATTGAGCCCAGTCGGTACCAGTCCGCGAAGACCTCAGCTATGATAGTCGGCCTATTCAGATAATAGACCGAGCAGTTAAGAAATTGTGGAACAAGGAGGTACCATTAGTAAAAGTCATTTGGCAAAATCACACAGCAGAAGAGGCAACTTGGGAGACAGAAGCTAGTATGAGACAGAAGTACCCAGAGTTATTCTAAGTTCGAGGATGAACTTTTTATAAGGTATGGGGGATTGTAACGCTCGAAAATTTTCAAAATAATTATTAGAAATATCCTAGTATTTTTCAGGAATTTTAGGATATTTTTACAGAATTTTTAGAGTAGCGGAGGTAGCAAAAATAAATGCAATCGTAAAATAGCCTACGCGGGAATTGAACCCGAGATCTATTGGATCCTACGACTTATAGCGGACTCCAATAACCAAGTGAACCCAGCAGGGCCATGCTGAAATGAAAGGGGAACAATTATATTTATATTTGAATTGGGTCGAATTACCCACTTAATATAAATAGGGAAATTAAGAGAGGAGTTATTAAATTTTTATTCGTAACTTTTCCTCTCCCAAAACCTCACACGCCACCTCTTCTCCTTTCCCTTCTCCTCTCGGCGCACCAAGCCCCCAAGGGCTAGGGTTCCATTCTAAGGGTTCCAGGAGCACCTTCCGGCGACAACTCCGGCACGAGAACACTCCCCTCCGCGAGAGGAACGTATAGACGCGGGAAGATCTTCGAAGAAATCTCTCCTCCGAAAAACCTAGCGATTAGATTTGTAAGAAAATTTGAACAGGAGGTAAGAAACCCCTCACCTGTAGTATAAGTAGCTTCCGTATGAATTTTATGCTTCAGTTTAGTAGTATGTAGACTTTCGGCACAAAGGATGCGAACTAGCGCATACCAAGTGTTCGATTAAATTAATAGCACAGTTAAAATGCAACTTAGGCATTTTATTAGCTTAGATAAATGCAATAGAAGCATTTTCACAGCTTATTTAGTCTTGCTACAGCTATCATGGGACTAGATGGGTGGGCTTCCACAGTCGCCTCTAGGTTCAGACAACCTAGCTCTAGGTCCAGATAACCTAGAAAGAGCAAGACAAGCAATAATTATCTATGTTCAGTATTTTACTTTCTCAGTGGCACTGTACTGGATTAGATATCCATTGGGTTGGGCTCCTATAGTCGTCCCTAGGTTCAGATAACCTAGTAACCCTACTAAATTCGGGACTTACAAACCCGGGTTTAGTTAGGGATGCGCGCATAGCAAGTACAGTTGCCAGGCCCAAACAGCAGCATGATTATTATTTTAATCTATTTATTGTAAATAGTTTTCAAAACTCACAAATCAGTTGTGTATACAGTTTAAATTCAGTTCTAGTTTAGTTTTACTTTCAGCTCAGTTCATGATTCAGCTTAGTTTCCATTATTGATATATGTGATAGCTCTATAATTAGTTTTGGTTTCTGTGTTGTATGATACCATGCCATGCTCTCACCTGTTCAGCATGTATTTCAAATAGCATGTTTTCAAATCATAAATTGCATCGTATGCATGTTTTGTGAGGTAGATGGTTTCTTACTAAGCGAAAGCTTACAGATACTTCCTTTCCTTATACTGCAGAAAAAGGTTAATGCGATAAAGATGTGTGTGGATGGAACCTGGAATAAAGACCTTGGAAGAACTAGAACATTTAAGAACTTAGTGTTTCTTATCATGTTACTTTTTGCTTACTCAGTAACTAAATGCATGGAATTATAGAAAATCTGCTTAGATTGCTAGTAACCATGTTTAGAATGCTAGTTGTTTGATATTAGAATGTTCTCCAGTTATTTTAGAACTCTTGTAGGTGAGTTTGGCACGAATCATTGCTGAAATCAGAGCCTTGCTGCGAAATCAGAAATCCCAATAGATCAGTGGATCGATTGGGGGCCTCAATCGATCAGCGGATCGATTGGGAGCCTGGTTCCGCGAACAGTAAGCTTCTGGATCGATCAGCCGATCGGTCCAGTCGCATTCTGTCACATACAGTAAGCTTCTGGATCGATCAGCCGATCGATCCAGTCGCATTCTGTTACGAACAGAGAGGTTGGGGAAATCGCTCCCACGAACAGAGAGCGCTGGAATCGATCACTGGATCGATTGACCAGTCTGGATCGATCAGCTGATCGATCCAGAATACTACCCCGAGCACAGTAGCCATCTGAATCGATCCATGGATCGATCCAACAACTTGCAATCGATCGAGTTCAATCTGGATCGATTGGGAAGTGGGGTTTCGACCAAGAGACCTTGTGGTTCAGCTCCTTGACCATAGAGGATGTTGGGTATGCCATGAATACCTTAGATTGCATCCCTTATCACATGTATGACCAAGAACTTGTATTAGCTTAGCAAAGTTTTAAATTGGTACAGTTTTTCGCACCTAGACTTAGTAATGGTCATGGATATAGCTTAGCACAGTATAATGTGACGGTCCGGCCTTACAGCATAGCCAGTAGAAGGCAGGTCGTTACACTAATGCATACCCATGTGTCAACTTGATATCTCCATATCCATGACTTGTGAGATCAAGTCATCGAGTTGACCTACATGCTAGTCTCGTCCATTAACATTGTCCCTGAATGTTAATTCTCGACTAGGAATGATTAAGAGTAGCATTCCCTATATCATCTCACTATTGATTCAACCAATCTATTGATATAGGTAAGAACCTTCTACTCAAGGACGCTATTATACTTAGTTTATTTGGCACCAATACAAGTAAGTATAATAACCAAAACAAATACCTTTATTTATATAAGAATATGATACAACAAGTTCATAATACAATCATCAAAGATTGGCTCTAGGGCTCTAACTAACATCTGTTTGGATCCGTTGGTCCGCTCATGGGTAGTGTGACATAGCGTGGTAGCCGGCAGAGATTTCCTTCCCGTCACCGTGTATCGGGAGATGAGAGCATTGAGCTCCCCCATTTATGATTTGGGGTAGGAGGACACGTGTACTCCGACAGCATCCCATCCACTTGGTCACTCATCAGGAGTAGTGACGTCAGAGTGCACGGTTGTCACAGCCCTACCCACTCGATCTCACCATTGTGTGTGAGATGGCTGACTGGCGTCAGGGGTGACCATGTCATTGACATCATACACATTGATGCATTTATTGCTTGTGCTTGCTACATTTATTTGCTGCATTTGGTTGGATGCATATGTTTGACATGCATACAGGATTTGTGACACTCTCGGTTTGACGACCCTTTTGTTCTAGATAGGAGTTCCTGGTGAGTACAGCTTCCTCAGTTACCTTTCAGTTTTGCATTTTTCCTATATATGATTAGAAAGTTGTATTCCATGTTTATTGCTGTTAGATGTATCTTACTAGGCATGTCTATTGGTATTCGCTGAGTTGTTGAACTCACCCCCGTGGACACTATGTTTTTCAGGTACCAGGTTGTTTATGGAGTCGCTTGGAGTATCCTGCCTGCTGGTCCCCATGTCACATCAGAAGACCTATCTTCGCTGTTGTCCATTTGTATTTTGGTATTTATGTATCTAGCTTATGTTTCAATTTTGCTTCCAGAGTGTTGTGTTGTTATGTGGTGTAAGCCTAGCCGGCTAGCAGTGTTTTGTTTTGTTTTGTTTTGTATGGGCTTGTATTTATGTTTTTCCGCTGTGTGGGTTTTGATTTCAGCTGAGTGGGCTGATAAAAATATATATAACTGTGTGGTTGTTGTTATATTTGTCCAGCCATGTAGGCTGAGATTATTAACTGCATGGTTTTGTATATATTCCAGCCGCATGTGGCTGATGTATATTGTGTCTGTAGAAATGCATCAGATTGTCACCCGTACAGGGGAGGTGCTGTCAAAAATTTTTCGGATAGGGACTTTCCCAGGGCGTGACATTACCTCTCTCAAAAGAAATAGGCGCCGGAACGAGAGGAGCTTGTACAAAGGTACCAAAGAAGTCGCTAAAAGGAGCATCCTCA
This sequence comes from Zingiber officinale, assembly GCF_018446385.1. Taxonomy (NCBI): domain Eukaryota; kingdom Viridiplantae; phylum Streptophyta; class Magnoliopsida; order Zingiberales; family Zingiberaceae; genus Zingiber; species Zingiber officinale. The sequence goes on from NC_055998.1 coordinate 104,510,170, forward strand.
GTAAGGTTGGGTTTCTTGACTAAGGTAATAAAGGGTTGTTCCTCTTCCTCTTCCATAGCTGCAACAGCTTCTGCTTTTTGCTCTTCTTTAGACAGCAGTCCCAGGGTAGAGGAAGTAAGATTAGCCCGACGAGCCTGTAGCCATTTTTCTCCAAGATTATTCAGAAAAGACTTAGATAGTAGCGTTCTTATACAAAAAAGCCGGAAGAAGAGGATCAGCTGAAATATAAGAATTGGGCGTCATTATAGAGGATGATTAACAATCAATTGATAAGTATAGTGCAAAATGTTTAGACATACCAAAAGAGACATCCAGGGGAGTGTCAATGTTACTTATTCTAAAAGGAAACATCAAGCCCTCCACAATCAAGGACGGTAAGCTGAATTTTGCCCCCTTTAGTTTGGAAAAAGTGAAAGAAACAGAGGGATAATTGAGGAGATTATTAGTATAGGAACTGGAGGTAGATCGTATATCCATTGGATAGGAAAAGGAGAAGAAGAAGGGATACGCATAAAGAAGAATTTGTGACGCCATTCCCCTTGAGGAGGAATTCGGTTGAACAAAATAGCCTTAGGGCGAGACTGAAATTTGAAGACACCGATTTCTACTTGGCGCGGAACAAAGAAGTGATGAAAAAGACGAGGGGATAGAGGAAAATCTAGCAGTTTAGACATTCCAATGAAACCCATAAGGATAGAAAAAGACTGAGGGATAAATTGATTAAGGGGAATATTAAAGTAGATACTAACATCAGGAAAAAAGGGATGAAGAGAGAATCAAAAACCTTGTAGAACTTGGTCCTGAAAGATAGATATACACCCCAGAGGAGGAAGATGTGGGCTATCCTGTGGGGTAGGACGAACTATATAGGAAGGAAAATCATAGCTCATTTGTAAATCCACCTCCTCTGTTTCCATAAGATCAGAAGCGCACGAAAGGAATCATACAGGAGAAGAAGTGGCCATGGCGGAACAACAGAAGGGAAGCAAACAAAGGAGAAGGTAGGGATATTCAAAAAGAAGAAGATAGCATCTCAAACCTATTTCTTTTTTCCTCAGGGCCTTATACCCCAAAAACCCTTAAACAGGAGAAGAAGAAGAATCAGAAAAAGAAGAAACCCGGAAACATAAGGATAGATAAAATAGTAATATCAACGGCAGTTCGCGTAGAACTTAAGTATAAAAGTGGGTATAGAGAGAAAGAGTATCAATCCAATAAGGAAGAAGACCTGGAATCATAACCGTCATAAAGAGGTAATGTCATCAAAAGAAAAAATCAAATTCAAAAAGAAGGATGAATCCCAAGCGAAAGGTGTTAAGTTTGGTAATCTTTCTCGGGAAACGCAACCAAGTTTTTCTTGATATAGTCTTGATTCATAAAAGAATCAAACAAATATGGAGAAAATCGGTCGGGTACTAGATTGATAAAGATGATTTCAGATTATCTATTTGAGTAAAACAATAAACTCGGACAGTCATATTGGACCAAACGAGATTTAGTTAAGTATAAGACATCAGTCGATATGTTCTCGCCTAAGGGTATATTGATGTGCGTAGATTATATACTCTTTTATGCATGTTTTTACGCACAATTACATATTTTGAGCATGCTTGATCTATGCATTTTTATACTTCCAGCTTTTCTTTTAGCATATTTACTCTTTTGGTTCGGAGATCTGCTTTTTGTGCATTTTCTGTACACAGGAGTCGATTTGGTGAACAATCTACATCTTTAGGCATGCATTGGAGGAAACAAAGGGAGAAAGCACCGGGCCGTGTACCTCACACGGCCCTGCACTGATATGGAGCTCGAGCCGTGTGGAGATTGGCACCAACAGAAGAGGAAGATGACATGGCCGTGTGAACCTCACACGGCCGTGTCAAGATTTGAAGCCAACCAGAGCAGAAGCCTTACATGGCCGTGTGGATCTACACGGCCGTGTGAGGTTTCCAGAGACTAAGCAGGCTGTGGCCGTGTGCACCACACGGCCGTGTAGCATTTCCAGAGACTAAGCAGCACGGCCGTGCAGCTTTGGCAGAGAGGGAACTGGACATGGCCGTGTGAATCTCACACGGCCGTGTCACGGGACCGTGTGGCGCCCGATTCCCTCCTCTATTTAAACCCTTCTTCATGAATTGAAAGGGGATCTCTCCCCCTTTGGGAGAAAGCAAGATTTGGTGGTTTCCTCCCATTCTTGGGAGGATTTCTGGGCGATTCTAAGGGAGATCTCGACGATTTCGACTCCGGAGCGAGGATTGGATCCGAAGACAAGGCTTCTTTGTAGATAAGTTTTCTCTTTCCCCCTCTTCTTGTTTTCTTGGATTGGGGATTCAAGGAATGCTTGTAATCTCTATTTCTTCGGGGTTTCTTCCTCGATTTATGGAGTAGATCTTGTATTCTAGGATTAAGGGAGTATTTGTATGATGGATTGATGTAATATCTTATGGATTTGCCATTTTCTTGTTTCAATGACATTATCTTGCTTGTATCAATTAGATCTAGAATGATTAATGGTGATTTGTGCTTAATTCTCATTCTTGATTGATTGTTTGGATTTCTTATGGACTTTGTAAAGATAAACTCTCACTCGATCATCCGAGGGATCCACGTGACAGGTGCAAGCCCGTGTAAGGACGTTTGAGAGATAATCTTGAAGAGGAAATAGGAACATTCAAGAGAGTAGGATGGATTTTATGATTAGCTTCTTGTATCTTGATAGATTAATAAGTTGTGGGCTTCTATGTTGATATCCGAGGAAGGCATAGTAATAGGTGCGCTTCTGTGTAAGGACAACGTAGGTTCATGTCTAATTAATCCTATTTAGATACATTTCTCAGTCCTTAGCCGGTTGTCTATTGCAAGAGGGAACCGACAACTTTCTACATGTTTGGCAATTGAGGGATAAGAATTGGTGAACCATTTACATTCAAGAAATCTTACAAAGAAACCGAGACTCCTAGAATCTCCCTTTATCATAACCCAAAACACTAAACTCTTGTTTGTTGATCTTTAAGATTAGGTTTGTTTACCTTTACTTTGCTTTTGAAACGATTGGATAGTCGTTTAGCTAATTCGCATTGAGACATTTCTAGTGCTTATTCCAGTCCCTGTGGATACGATAATCTTTTATATTACTTGCGACATTTCCGTACACTTGCGGAGAGCGAACAAGTTTTTGGCGCCGTTGCCGGGGACTGCGCTATAACATTAGGAATTATCAATTGAGTTAGACTAAACATAATTTTTCTTTTTTTTCTTTTGATTTGCATAGTTATAACTAATTGTTAGAATTCTGTTTTCGTAAGTTTTTCCTTTCTTGAATAACATTCTTGACAACTCTTTTTGTTGGAATTCTAATTCTAATTCTAATTTTGCATTCTTGATTTCTAGTACTCTAATCTAACTTTTCTCTGTTTTCTCTTTTGATCTTGTTTCTTTCTTCTTTTCTTTTGTAAACATATCTTGCAATTTTTAGCATATGAATTATTCTAGACATTTTTCTTTTTTCTTTTATCTTTTCTTTCTTGTTTTCATTATGCACTTTCTTTCTTGCAATTTAAATTCTGCATTTGCTTTCTTGCTTTTCATATTGCATTTTATTTCTTGTTTTTGATTCTTGATAATTTTCTTTTTCTTCTTGAATATCCATGAGCACTAACATGTCAAGCAGGACCATGAGAAATTTTTCTACACCCTTTTCTGCAAGATTTTTATCTCCCATTGTGCAACCTCAAATTGAAGTAGAAAGTTTCCAACTAGACCCAGAGATAATTTTCATGATACAAGGTCACAAATTTGGAGGAGAAGTATCAGAAAGTCCTTATCTGCATCTTGAAACATTTTTAGAGATTTGTGATTTGGTGAAATGTGAAGGAGTATCAGCAAATGCAGTTCGATTGATGATATTTCCTTTCAGTATCAAGGATAAAGCAAGGACTTGGCTATATTCTCTCTGTCCTCAAAGCATCACAAGTTGGGAACAATTGGAGAAGCAATTTCTGAATCATTTTTTCCCTCCAAGTAGAACGGTGTATATGAGGAATTGCATAACAAATTTTTCTCAAGCATATGGAGAATCATTATTTGAAGCATTGGATAGATTCAAGAGTCTTCAAAGACAGTGCCCTCATCATGGTTTTGAAAAATGGTTGATTTTGCACATATTCTATGGGGGAATTTCTTTCTCAGACAAGACTTTATTGGATTCATCAACTGGAGGTTCTTTTATGGACAAAAGTGTAGATGAAGCTTATTCGTTAATTGATCAAGTGACATTGAACCTCCATGAATGGTCGAACAAAAGTTGGATGGAATTTCCCTCAGATATTCAAAAAGTGCAAGCTATAAATGTAAGAGAGCCTGTCAAACAAAATGAAATTCAACCACCTAAAAATGTTGAAATTCACAAGTCACAGAGTGAGGAGTTCAAACATTTGGGGGCAAAGCTTGATAGTATTGTTTCAAAATGGTTTAAAGAAAATCCCCCTCCTACACAGTCAAGATCCAATGAAAAGTGTGATAATGTTGGGTTGAGAAGTGGAAAAAATCATGAAGAACTTCTGAAGAACGACATGTTTAGAATTGAGGAGAAGAATAATAGAAGATCACAAGAACTCAGGGGGCGTTTGGTTCTTTCCTAGGAATAGGAATCGGAATGGGAATCATTGTATTGTGGAATGGGAATAGGTATGAGCATGGATATCACTCTTAAAAGCAATGTTTGGTTACTTGCATATTTTCTATCGGAATAAACAAAATTTCCTTTTGTACCCTTAAAGGAAAATAAGAGAAAAAAAATAGATATGAGAGAAAAATATGATGAAAGGGAATGATGAGAGAGAAAGTATGATGAGAGAGAAAGTATGATGAGAAATAATGAAGAGAGAGAAAGTGTGATGAGAGAAAATGAGAAAAGAGAGTGTGATAGGAGAGAGCATGATGAGAGAAGATGAGAGAGAAAATATGATGTGAGAGAAAGTATGATGGGAGAGGATGAAGAGAGAGAAAATGTAATGAGAAAAAAGAGGAAAGAGTGTGTGATGAGAGAGAAAGTGTAATGAGAAAAAAGAGAACAGTGAGTGTGATGGGAGAGATTGAGGAGAGAGAAAGTATGATGAGGGAGAAAGTATGATGAAAGAGAAAGTATGTTAAGGAAAAAAAAGGAGAGAGTGTGACAAGAGAGATTGAGGAGAGAGAAAGTGTGATGAGAGCGAAAGTGAGATGAGAAAAAAAAAAGAAAAAAGAGAATGTGATGGGAGAGATTGAGGAGAGAGAAAGTATGATGAGAAAGAAAGTGTAATGAGAAAAAAGAGGAAAGAGAGTGTGATAGGAGAGATTAAGGAGAGAGAAAGTGTGTGATAAAATGATGAGAGAGAAAATATGATGAGAGAGAACAAAGAGAGAGAAGTGATATGAAAGAAAAAATAAATAAATATATTTTGATATTTGATATTAAGGGAGAAAATTTTAGTTTTAGGTCAAGGGTATTTTTGGAATAAGGAAATATTTTGATTGATGAAAATAGGGTAATGACTCATTGAAGGGGAGGTACATGGGAATGAGTCATTACCCAATTTCAAGGATTCATTCCCTTATTTGTATTCCTATTCCTATAATCCAAACATTAACAATGACAATCAATGATTCTCATTCCCATTCCCCACTCCTATTCCTCTAAACCAAACGCCCCCTCAGTTCCATTTCTCTGGGAAGTTCCCAAAGGCCAGAAGTACCTTTCCCTCAACGATTAATCACACCAACATTAGATAAGCAAGTTGGACGTCCTCCAAAAGCTCAAAGGGAATTTGGGGAAAAGGGAGTTCAGTCTTTCCTAGGACCTTCACTAAGGGTTCCTTTTCCACAAAGGTTAGTGGGGGTCAATGAAAATAAAGACTTCGGCAAATCCTGTGACACTAATATGGTTGAGTGTAGATTTTTGAATATATATGAAGATGAAGATTTTTCAGATGAGGATTTTATTGATAATGTAGTGGTAAATAAGTTTTCAGATCTATCTCAAAATTTTATAAGGTGTTATAGTGACATCGAATTTTCAGATGATGAATGTGATGTGGTAGATCAACTTAAAACTGCAAGTGAAGTTATTGATCCTCTCGTTATTGATTCTCCTATTGAGGACATAGATGTTGGTTTATTTTTTGATGTATGTGTTGATGATGATGATATGGAAGAATGTGTAGGGAGCTGTGTTGTGGAAGCAGCATCTCAAGGATCACCACCTTTGTCAAGACAACCCTTAGAGGTTTTAAGAATTGATCATGTTTTGGAACAATGTGTAGAGACTTATGCAGAGCTAGCAGAGTCTCAAGAATCACCATCATTGATATCATCAACACCTAAGCTAGAGCCAGAACCATCATTTGATTCAGAGGAAGTCACATCTACATATTTAGAAATTTCAGGTATTTCTCAGCAAAGTAAGGTTAGTATTTCTTGTGATCTTTTGGAAAACTTTATGGAGGTACCTATAATTGACTTTGTTGGATGTGATTCAGTTTTTATTACTTATTCATCTTATCTTGATATGGTTCTAGCTCTATACTATATAACATGCTTGTGGGAGATTTGTTTTTCTTTTGGATGTGCAGATTTCACATAGGCCAATAATTGGAAGCTCAATCTGAACCGTCTTCGACCACCTGAAAAAATTTCCAAGAAGACGAAGATGGAGAGAGTTATACTTTACTTTGTAGCTCCTTTGATGAAAGCTCCCTCCATAATAAGAGCCCTTGGTAGGAGGGTTCTAAAATATCTTACCCCTCCAAGAGCAAGATTTAGATGAATCTAATGAGGTGGTCGAGCTAATGACCTTAAACAAGCGCTTCTTGGGAGGCAACCCAAGTTCATTTTCCTTATTTTCTTTAGTTCTCTCTTTATAATAAACATGTATCCTCTACTTAATTTTTCTTGTCTATCTTATTGTTGTAGAATTCAAAGTTGTGGAGGAATGTGAGTATTGGATGGAGGAGTATCTTTAAAAACATGAATGTCAACCATTTGGAGCTCATCACTTGGTAACTTCTCTTAAAATCTCCTCCACATTGTTTTTAGTTTTCATTGGGACAATGAAAAGTTTAAGTCTGGGGGGATGATGCATTTGATTTGCTTTGTTTGTTTTTGTTTTTTGCTTATGTCTTGCATTTTGTTTTGATTTTTTTTATGGCAAAAAAAAAAAAATTGAGAACATCAAATCTTCACTTATATGCTTTCTTGGATTCAAGTGAAATGTTAGCACGATTATTGTCTTGATTCATGATGTTCGAATGATGCTAGTAGTAAACTTTGTGTAGTTCTTTTTTCTATCTTGGGAAGCATTAATAAGCTAAGAATCTTATGGTGATGAGTTTTAGTTTTGGTTCAACCTTAAGGATTTTATTTTCACTACACTTGTGCTTGATGCTTGAATAGTTGATGTCATTGAAATAGTCATGATTCATCTTGTTTGCTTAGTACTTGGTTTCCATGGTGATTTCTCAACTTTCATTTTGGTTACTGGATGAGGCTCAAATCATTAAAGCTCATTTGGAAAAATCAAAATATCCCAACATGTGTGCTAAAAGTACATTTGTGAATAAGTTTTGCACAATGCAAACACTTAAAAAAAAAATAAAAGAATAATAAGGGATATAAAAAACAGTTGTCATGAGTGGAATCTAGCAAGTCACCCCTTTGAGACCGAGTTAGGTTACTGGGGAAATGACTGTTTAGCTTCTCTTGAGATTGAGCACACCATTGAGACCATGGGTTAGTTGAGAAATATGAACCAAGTGAATGGTGAGTAAGTGCCTATCACTGGTTGCTTGTCTTTCACTGGGAACACTAGGAATTCAAATTTGATGACGACTTGACTAGGACATGGATTGAAACTTGAAGGGTGTTGAGTTACTTTTACACTGCGCACAAGATTCTTATGCTTGAACCATACTTTACTTGCTTCCATGATCATGCTTGTTAATGAAACTTTTTGATAGAGTTAGGAAAGTGCACTGGGTTTTATGAATGTGTTGTAGAACATATGAATTTAGACTGCAGCATTTTGCTTGAGGACAAGCAAAAGTTTAAGTCTGGGGGTATGATGTGCGTCGATTATATACTCTTTTATGCATGTTTTTACGCACATTTACATATTTTGAGCATGCTTGATCTATGCATTTTTATACTTCCAGCTTTTCTTTTAGCATATTTACTCTTTTGGTTCGGAGATCTGCTTTTTGTGCATTTTCTATACACATGAGTCGATTTGGTGAAGAATCTACATCTTTAGGCATGCATTGGAGGAAACAAAGGGAGAAAGCACCGGGCCGTGTACCTCACACGGCCCTGCACTGATATGGAGCTCGAGCCGTGTGGAGATTGGCACCAACAGAAGAGGAAGATGACATGGCCGTGTGAACCTCGCACGGCCGTGTCAAGATTTGAAGCCAACCAGAGCAGAAGCCTTACATGGCCGTGTGGATCTACACGACCGTGTGAGGTTTCCAGAGACCAAGCAGGCTGTGGCCGTGTGCACCACACGGCCGTGTAGCATTTCCAGAGAGCAGAAGGGTTATGGCCGTGTGGAGTCACACGACCGTGCAGCTTTGGCAGAGAGGGAACTGGGCATGGCCGTGTGAATCTCACACGGCCGTGTCACGGGACCGTGTGGCGCCCGATTCCCTCCTCTATTTAAACAGCAAGATTTGGTGGTTTCCTCCCATTCTTGGGAGGATTTCTGGGCGATTCTAAGGGAGATCTCGACGATTTCGACTCCGGAGCGAGGATTGGATCCGAAGACAAGGCTTCTTTGTAGATAAGTTTTCTCTTTCCCCCTCTTCTTGTTTTCTTGGATTGGGAATTCAAGGAATGCTTGTAATCTCTATTTCTTCGGGTTTTCATCCTCGATTTATGGAGTAGATCTTGTATTCTAGGATTAAGGGAGTATTTGTATGATGGATTGATGTAATATCTTATGGATTTGCCATTTTCTTGTTTCAATGACATTATCTTGCTTGTATCAATTAGATCTAGAATGATTAATGGTGATTTGTGTTTAATTCTCATTCTTGATTGATTGTTTGGATTTCTTATGGACTTTGTAAAGATAAACTCTCACTCGATCATCCGAGGGATCCACGTGACAGGTGCAAGCCCGTGTAAGGACGTTTGAGAGATAATCTTGAAGAGGAAATAGGAACATTCAAGAGAGTAGGATGGATTTTATGATTAGCTTCTTGTATCTTGATATATTAATAAGTTGTGGACTTCTATGTTGATATCCGAGGAAGGCATAGTAATAGGTGTGCTTCTGTGTAAGGACAACGTAGGTTCATGTCTAATTAATCCTATTTAGATACATTTCTCAGTCCTTAGCCGGTTGTCTATTGCAAGAGGGAACCGACAACTTTCTACATGTTTGGCAATTGAGGGATAAGAATTGGTGAACCATTTACATTCAAGAAATCTTACAAAGAAACTGAGACTCCTAGAATCTCCCTTTATCATAACCCAAAACACTAAACTCTTGTTTGTTGATCTTTAAGATTAGGTTTGTTTACCTTTACTTTGCTTTTGAAACGATTGGATAGTCGTTTAGCTAATTCGCATTGAGACATTTCTAGTGCTTATTCCAGTCCCTGTGGATACGATAATCTTTTATATTACTTGCGACATTTCCGTACACTTGCGGAGAGCGAACATATATCGACTAGGTATGATAAACTAATCGATATCAAAAATAGCATATTATAAAGTACCATGTTATATCGAATGAGACTCGATTAAAAACTACCGGACGGGATTTGTAGGCATAAGTATGAATCGGTCGGTTACGATAGACTGGCCGAGATAAATACTACCCTAATATATTGATTAGAGACTTATAATGGTAAGTCAGGTGACACTCGCCATAATGAATCAGATGAAATTTGGTTAAGTATAATGCACTAGATGATATTCATAAATACAAGTATAAATCGATCGGTTATAATAAACCGACCGATATTAAGAATATTATGGCAGGCTGCACTAAATCGAACGGGACTTAATTAACTACAAAATACCAGACGATATTTGTAAACAGTAGTGTGCATTGACCGATCATGATAGATCGGTTGAAATGGAGGATATTATAGTATAGTGAGTGAAGTTTTATGGTGGCAAGCTAGGCGGCATTCAACATACTTAGACAAAACAAACAACCACCACGAAAAGGAACAGATTTAGTAATAAAGATAGAAGTTTAACTTTACATAAACCAACCAGATTTTTATCACAAATCCTAGTCAATCTTACAATGATTTAAATTTGAGTAAGAAAATTACTCTATCGTTAACTAAGGAAATAGATCGACGGGCCTGTTATCAAGAAGTTTACGTCGGTTCAAGAAGTTAGGAAGGGGATCGTGAGATAAGAAGCCTTCTTCTCTCAATTGCTTCACAGCCCCTTCAGCTCTGGCAGTGTAGGCCGCCAAGATAGATTTTACGATGGGCTTGTTGAACTCTGGAGATTAGATCAAGACGGTAGCTCGCCCCTTGAAGCGGGTGTCTTCATTAGCCTTATAGATGACCAAAGCCATTTGGGAAGTTTTCAGCTCAACTTTTTTGGTAGAGACCTCGGTTTTAGCTGAATTTAGGGAGGTATTTAAGGAAGTTAATTCGTCATCCTTCAGCTGCAAAGCCTTAAGTTTATCAGCCAATGCCGACTCATAATCAGACTTTAACTTGTCGAGCTCAGCCGTCTGTTTCTCTAAATTGGAAGTTAATTCTCTGTTAAGATCCGTAGCTGATTTGAATTGCGATTGAAGACTCTCAATTTGAGCTTCATATTGTCTTTTGGATTCTTCAGACATTGTAGCAGAAGACATCTCAGCAATTCGTTGCTTCAATTTCTTGTTTTCATTGTACAGGTTGTGCATTAGTCTAGACAAGCCTATATTTTCTAGCCATCGCTGGAAATAAAATAAAGGGTCATAAAGTTGTCAAGGGTAAATAATAAATAAACTTCGATAAACATATCCGGGTTTCCTTACGAGAAAATTGATCAATTGCCTCAGGAGGGGTGAGCTCCCCAAAAAGAGGATGAATTTTTTCCCAAGCATTAGCAAAATAACCTCCTAGTAAGATAGGGAGGATGGGAATGGCAGAGGAGCCCGTAGAAAAAGAAGAAGTTGGAATAGAAGGGGGAGCAAAAACTAGATAAGAAGAAGGTAAGGAAGGTAAAGATCCAGATGTAGGCATAGACAGAGGAAAAGTGAAAGAAGTGCCACCATGAACAGTAGTACTAGAGGAAGGTGAAGAAGAGAAAACAAGAGAAGGATAAAGGTCAGCCAAAGCAAGCTCATTAAAAGGGAGGGCAGTGTTAGTAAGAGCCCTAGAGCCAATCATTTGATGATTGTTGTATGGACTCGTTGTATCATATTCTTATATATAAATAAAGGTATTTGTTTTGGTTATTAATAATTAAGTATAATAGCAGATGTAGGCATAGACAGAGGAAAAGTGAAAGAAGTGCCACCATGAACAGTAGTACTAGAGGAAGGTGAAGAAGAGAAAACAAGAGAAGGATAAAGGTCAGCCAAAGCAAGCTCATTAAAAGGGAGGGCAGTGTTAGTAAGAGCCCTAGAGCCAATCATTTGATGATTGTTGTATGGACTCGTTGTATCATATTCTTATATATAAATAAAGGTATTTGTTTTGGTTACTAATAATTAAGTATAATAGCGTCCTTGAGTAGAAGGTTCTTACCTATATCAATCGATTGGTTGGATCGATAGTGAGATGATATAGGGACCACTACTCTTAATCATTCCTAGTCAAGTATGAACATTCAAGGATAATGTTAATGCGAAGAGACTAGCATGTAGGTCAACTCGATGACTTGATCTCACAAGTCATGGATATGGAGATATCAAGTTGACACATGGGTATGCTTTGGAGAATGTATACTGAATGACCCGCCATGAGAAAGTATCATGGATCGTTATATGAGTGTCATATACTTTCTCATGTGGCTATTAGTATGACTACTAGTTCTTGGACCTGAAGTCACCATGGTTCCCTACATAAGGAGTTACGTACTTTGGCTTCGTCAAACGTCACCCGTAACTGGGTGGACTATAAAGGCGATTACTGAGTATGTAACAAAATATACGGAGGGATGTGAATGATGTAGATGGGATCTATCCCTCATATATGATGGGAGTGACATCATTATTTTTGATAGAGTGAGACCACTAAGTGCATGGCCATGCCCAAATGAGTCAATATGAGATGTTGAGCTCATTTGATTGAGTGAGCCTACTTGGGATTCAAGATTTAGATTGATTAGAGGATGACACGGTCTATGCCTCATATTGATCAATCTAGATGTCAAGAATAGAAGGACACTTGTCATATATTGTGAAGGGTCACAACTAGTAGTCACAAGGTGATGTTGGATCTCAACATTCTTGTAACTTGGGTAGTAATGATATGTTGCTAGATACCGCTCACTACTTATACTTCTAAATGGGTTTAGGAGCATTGCCAACGTTACAAGAACCAATAGGGTCACAGACAAAGGGCAATTAGATGGAGATTAGGTTCATATGATGAACCAAAAGGATTAGGTTCATGTGATGAACCAAATTGGATTAAGAGTAATCCAATGTAAACTAATTGAGTTGGACTCAATTTGGTTGATGTGTTAAGTGAGTCTAATTTAGACTTAGACTCATTTAATTAATTTAATTCAATGAATAAAGATTCATTAAATTAAAATTGACTTGAACCAATGGTTAGATTAGATCAACCAAGGGAGTGACTTGAGAGGAAGATGAAGGGTCAAGTTTGACTTTACCATTTGCCACCTCATTGGTGAGTTGGCATTAAGTGGACTAATGATGATGTGCCACATCATCAAGACCACTTCATGGTGTGCCACCTCATGAGGGAGATCAAGAGTTTTTGACTCTTGAAATTCCATGGAGTATATAACTCCTCACTTGAAGGTGGCCGACCACTTTTGGTGGAGTTACAAGTGAGAATTGATTCTCATTCATTCCTTCTTCTTCCTCAAGCTCTCAACCTCTCTCCCTCTCCTCATCTTTGCCGAGACCATCAAGGGTGCTAGCACATCCTAATGGTTTCTCTCCATCTCTTGCTTGTGTGGATACACATAGAGGAGTATCTACCTTGATACTCTTGAGATCCGGCGAACTTTGGATGAGCGGGATTAAGCGAAGGGCTTCGCATCAAGGGTAAAGATCTTATCTTATAGATCTAGGCTTAGAAACTCATACGTGAATGTTTTTCGAAATTTTATTCTTCGTACGGATCCGGTTGCTGGGGTTTTAGGGTTTCCGCAACGCAAAAAGCGGTTTTTACGGCCCAAAAAACCCAACAGTGGTATCAGAGCCACGTGCGAAGCTCGTACGAGTTTTAATTTGTATTTTTATGAAAATTACAGATCTGTAACTTTCTGTAAAATTATGATTTTTATAGTTTTTATGGGTATTTTTCTCGTAGAAGCGAAACACAAGTGTTTAGACACTTGTAGGATACGACTATTGAGAAGATCTTTCCGAAACGGCAAGGTTTCACCCCAAATCTTTTTGGGACAGCGGGCTAAGGTGCTGTAGGATCACTAAGGAACACTCACGATGGTTATATCGCGGGTAGGGGTGCTGCCCTTGACCCCGCAAGGGGATTCGTTCCGCGATTGTGCCCGAAAAATGCTAAACGGGACCGCCGGGAATTTTTATTCATAAAAATTGTAAAAATTGTATTAAAATTACAGAAATTTATAGAAATTTCATAATTTAGAATTATGTATTTTTTGTGATGGTCATGGCCCAAAAGACCCAATTAGATTGGAAATTGTGTTGTAATTCATAATACGGCCTGCGTGTCGTCGTGTGATTGTGTGTGTTGTATATTTAATACGCGACCTGCGTGTCATGCCTTTCTATTTATTTATTCTTGTTGTAAATTAGTTTAGACTCGAATGTAACTCGAGTTTCACCATTGTAATGTAAAAAATGGAGCGGTGGAAGGTCCACTCGAGACGGAGTTACGAGGAGGGCGCGAGCAACACAAGATGGTCAAAGGAAGGAGCTTGAGAAGCTGTTGACCTTAGGTTGACTATCCGATCTTCTCATTGGCTTGAGAAGATCGTAGTAGGGCCATGACTAAATCACAAAATATTTAATTAATTGCTTGTGTGTGTATATGTGATGCATGCTAGAATAAGTAATTAAAGTACATGATGCGCCCTAACGATTAGATTAGATCTAAGTCGAGTATATGATACACCTCGTCAATTAGATTAGATCTTAATCGCGACAACTCGTAATGCCTACGATGTCATGATACCTATCACTACCTCGATCATATGTAGTTGTTGAATCTGCCAAAGCAGAGCAACACATATTATCTTGGTAGGGTACGGAGGGACAATCTTGGTCCCGCCTATCAATGCATGGATGAGTAAAACTCAATTATATTGAGTATAACTAGTTAAATCAAGTTTAACTATAGGCATTTATCCAATAGTTGGAAGATAGGTCGAAATCACGTTTATATTAACTCTTGGGCGTATTAGCCAAAGCTAACTCAAGTTTTAATATAAATGCGGATCTTGATCCTATAAACTAGAGTTGCATAGAGATGTAATTGGTAAATTAGTTACCTACCGATCATATTAAGTCCTGGGTGATTTAGCCAAAGCTAACTCAAGGCGTAGTATGATGTGGATCTTGTCCCACATGAATTATAGAATTCAGTGGGAGCATCATTTAATTAAAAGTCCTAATTAAATGATTACTAGAATATGATGTTTATTTATTTTCTACATTTTTCTGTTGTAGATTACCATGACGTCAAACACGAACACCTTCTCTCTGCGTTCTGCCCTTGACAAGGACAAGCTCAACGGAGCAAATTTCCTGGACTGGTACAGGAATTTGAGAATAGTTCTCACCCAAGAACGTAAACTGTACGTTCTAGAGCAGCCCATTCCGGAGGCTCCTCCTGCCAAAGCCACGCGAGCAGACAAAGATGCTTACAAGAAGCATCAAGATGATGCATTAGATGTATCATGTCTAATGCTTGCGACCATGAACTCTGAGCTTCATAAGCAACATGAGTTAATGGGTGCTTATGATATGGTTGAACATCTTCGTCAACTATATCAAAGACAAGCACGGCACGAGAGATTTGAGATATCAAGGGCACTATTTCAGTGCAAGATGTCAGATGGGGCTCCCGTAGGTCCATATGTACTCAAGATGATTGGGTACATAGAGAATCTACAGAGGTTGGGATTCCCACTTGGCCAAGAGCTGGCCACTGACCTAATCTTGCAGTCTTTGCCAAAGAGCTACAGTCAGTTTGTCATAAACTACAACATGAACGAAATTGACAAGCCACTGCCTGAACTGCTTAGTATGTTACGAACTGCTGAGCTCAACCTTAAGAAGCTGAAGCCCAACTCTATTCTGATGGTTCATAAACACAAGGGCAAGGGCAAGCCTAAAGGCAAGGGAAAGTCCCAAGCCAAGGGCAAAGGCAAAGCACTGAAGCCTAAAGGAGGGGTCGCCAAGGATGCTACCTGCTTCCATTGCGGTCAGACCCGGCACTGGAAGAGGAACTGCAAAGTCTACCTAGAAGATCTTAAGAAGAAGAGAAATGAGACTTCCACTTCAGGTATATATGTTATAGAAGTCAATCTATCTATTTATTCATCATGGGTATTAGATACCGGATGTGCTTCTCACATTTGTACTAATGTGCAGGTGCTGAGAAATAGTAGGGCATTGACGAATGGCGAGGTGGACCAACGAGTAGGCAATAGAGCACGGGTTGCTGCTGTTGCTGTAGGGACTTATTGTGTATCTCTGCCCTCTGGGCTTGTACTAGAGTTGGATGATTGTTGTTATGTGCCTGCTTTAACTAAGAACATAATTTCAGTTTCTTGTTTGGACAAGAAAGGTTTTTCATTTATTATAAAGAACAAATATTGTTCAGTTTATTTAAATGAAATGTTCTATTGTAGTGCACCTCTGATGAACGGACTCTATATTCTAGACCTTGAGAGCCCTATCTATAACATAAGTACCAAGAGGTTCAAGTCAAATGACATGAACCCAACCTATCTCTAGCACTGTCGCTTAGGTCATATAAATGACAAACGCTTATCCCAGGTCCATAAAGATGGTTTGCTGGACTCATTTGATTTTGAATCATATGAGACATGTGAGTCATGCCTACTAGGCAAGATGACCAAGACTCCCTTTAGTGGACACAGTAAGAGAGCGACTGACTTGTTAGGTCTTATACATAGTGATGTTTGTGACCCTTTCAATGTCACTGCTAGAGGTGGTTATAGATACTTCATTACATTTACTGATGACTTCAGTAGATATGGTTATCTGTACCTGATGATACATAAATCAGAATCCTTTGAAAAGTTCAAAGAATTCAAGAATGAAGTACAAAACCATCTTGGCAAGAGTATTAAGATACTTTGATCAGATCGAGGTGGGGAATACCTTAGCCATGAGTTTCGTGACTATCTAGCTGAGTGTGAGATTCTATCCCAACTCACTCCTCCTGGAACACCACAGTGGAATGGTATATCTGAAAGGAGGAATCGTACCCTATTAGATATGGTATGGTCTATGATGAGTCACACAGATCTTCCTACATTCCTTTGGGGCTATGCTCTAGACACAGCAGCTTTCATTCTCAACCGAGTTCCATCTAAGGTTGTAATAAAGACACCATATAGGATATGGATTGGGGAGATGCCCAGGTGTCTTTTATGAGGATTTGGGGTTGTGAGGCTTACGTTAGACGTCAAGTCTCAGATAAATTAGGACCTAAATCCGACAAGTGCTATTTCATTGGATATCCCAAGGAAACGAAGGGATATTACTCTACATTCTCGGTCAACACAAGATAGTTGTGGCTAAGACTGGGATATTTCTAGAAAGGGATTTTGTTTCTAGAAAGACTAGTGGGAGTGCGTTCGATCTTGAAGAAGTTCAAGATGCGAACAATAGCACTGAAGCCTCGATGGAAGTTGAACTGAAACCACAAAGTGTTGTGGATGATGTTGTTCCACAAGAAGTTGAGGAACAACAGCCAGTTCAAGTAGACATACCTTTTCGTAGGTCTGATAGGGTACGTCGTCAGCCTGAGAGATACTCATTTCTCTTGTCTGACCATGATGACGTTGTGCTCATAAAGGATGAGCCCACCTCCTATCAGGAAGCTGTGATGAGCCCAGATTCTGAGAAATGGCTAGAAGCCATGAGATCCGAGATGGAATCCATGTACACTAACCAAGTATGGACTTTGGTTAATCCACCTGAAGGGATCAAACCCATTGGGTGTAAGTGGTCTTTAAGAGAAAGACTGACATTGATGGATTTATCTATAAGGGTCGCTTGGTAGCTAAAGGTTTCAAGCAGATTCATGGTATTGACTATGATGAAACCTTTTCTCTAGTAGCGATGTTTAAGTCCATTCGGATCATGCTTGCTATTGCAGCATACCATGACTATGAGATATGGCAGATGGATGTCAAAACTGTGTTTCTGAATGGAAACCTGCTCGAGGATGTGTACATGACACAACCTGAGGGTTTTGTAGATCCACAACATACTAGCAGAGTATGCAAGCTGCATAGGTCCATTTATGGACTAAAGCAAGCTTCTCGGAGCTGGAATCTTCGATTCGATGATGCAATCAAATAGTTTAGTTTCATCAAGAATGAAGATGAACCTTGTGTCTACAAGAAGGTTGTAGGGGACATAGTTGTCTTCCTCATATTGTATGTGGATGACATACTGCTCATTGGGAAAGACATCCCTTTGCTACAGTCTGTCAAGACTTGGCTAGGGACTTGTTTCTCAATGAAGGACTTAGGTGAAGCATCCCGCATTCTTGGCATACAGATCTATAGAGATAGATCTAAGAGATTGCTTGGCCTAAGTCAGAGTACATACGTTGACAAGGTATTACTTCGGTTTTCCATGCAGAACTCCAAGAAGGGATTTCTGCTGATGTCACATGGCGTGAGTCTTTCGAAGACTCAAGGTCTCAATTCTAGAGAGGAAAGAGAGCGCATGGATCAGATCCCTTATGCCTCATCCATAGTATCTATCATTTACGCCATGCTATGGACTCATCCTGATGTCTCGTATGCTTTGAGCATGACGAGCATATACCAGTCAGATCCAGGTGAAAGTCACTGGATAGCGGTCAAGAATATTCTCAAGTACTTGAGAAGGACTAAAGAATATTTCTTGATATATGGAGGCGATGATGAGCTAGCTGTAAAGGGTTATAGTGATGCCAGCTTCCAGACAGACCAGGATGATTATCGATCGTAGTCAAGGTTTGTGTTTTGCATAAATGGTGGTGTTGTGAGCTGGAAGAGTTAGGAGCAGGACACAGTAGCTGATTCTACGACAAAGGCCGAGTATATTGCTGCATCAGAAGCAGCAAAGGAGGCAGTTAGGATCCGCAAGTTCATCACTGAACTTAGGGTGGTTCCTAGCATCGCTGACCCTATTGAGCTCTATTGTGACAACAATGGAGCAATTGTGCAAGCTAAGGAACCTCGCTCACACCAGCAGACCAAACACATACAACGGCGCTTCCATCTCATTCGAGAGATTATCGAGAGAGGAGATGTGAAGATTTGCAAAGTACCCACAGAGGCCAAGATCGCAGATCCCTTGACCAAGGCTTTGGCACAGAGAAAGCATGATGGTCACACTAGGTCATTAGGTCTTAGAGCCTACACTGATTGACACTAGTGCTAGTGGGAGATTGTTAGTTAGAGCCCTAGAGCCAATCATTTGATGATTGTTGTTTGGACTCGTTGTATCATATTCTTATATATAAATAAAGGTATTTGTTTTGGTTATTATACTTACTTGTATTAGTGCAAAATAACTAAGTATAATAGCGTCATTGAGTAGAAGATTCTTACCTATATCAATCGATTGGTTGAATCGATAGTGAGATGATATAGGGACCACTACTCTTAATCATTCCTAGTCAAGTATTAACATTCAGGGATAATGTTAATGCGACAAGACTAACATGTAGGTCAACTCGATGACTTGATCTAATAAGTCATGGATATGGAGATATCAAGTTGACACATGAGTATGCATTGGAGAATGTATATTGAATGACCCGCCATGAGAGAGTATCATGGATCGTTATATGAGTGTCATACACTTTCTCATGTGGCTATTAGTATGACTACTAGTCCTTGGACCTGAAGTCACCATGGTTCCCTACATAAGGAGTTACGTACTTTAGCTTCATCAAACGTCACCCGTAATTGGGTGGACTATAAAGGCGATTACTGGGTATTTAACAAATTATGCAGAGAGATGTGAGTGATGTAGATGGGATCTATCCCTCCTATATAACGGGAGTGACATCGATATTCTTGATAGAGTGAGACCACGAAGTGCATGGCCATGCCCAAATGAGTAAATATGAGATATTGGGCTCATTTGATTGAGTGAGTCTACTTGGAGTTCAAGATTTAGATTGATTAGAGGATGACACAGTCTATGCCTCACATTGATCAATCTAGATGTCTAGGATAGAAGGACAATGTCATATATTGTGAGGAGTCACAATTAGTAGTCACAAGGTGATGTTGGATCTCAACATTCTTATAACTTGGGTAGTAATGATGTGTTGCTAGATACCGCTCATTACTTATGCTTCTAAATTGGTTTAGGAGCATTGCCAACATTATAAGAACCTATAGGATCACACACAAAGGGTAATTAGATGGATATTAGGTTCATTTGATGAACTCAAAGGATTAGGTTCATGTGATGAACCAAATTGGATTAAGAGTAATCCAAATTGAGCTAATTGAGTTGGACTCAATTTGGTTCATGTGTTAAGTGAGTCTAATTTAGACTTAGACTCATTTAATTAATTTAATTCAATGAATAGAGATTCATTAAATTAAAATTGACTTGAACCAATGGTTATATTAGATCAACCAAGGGAGAGAAGTGGTCAAGTTTGACTTGACTTGAGAGGAAGATGAAGGGTCAAATTTGACTTGACCATTTGCCACCTCATTGGTGAGTTGGCATTAAGTGGACTATTGATGATGTGCCACATCATCAAGACCACTTCATGGTGTGCCACCTCATGAGGGAGATCAAGAGTTTTTGACTCTTGAAATTCCATGGAGTATATAACTCCTCACTTGAAGGTGGCCGACCACTTTTGGTGGAGTTACAAGTGAGAATTGATTCTCATTCATTCCTTCTTCTTACTCAAGCTCTCAACCTCTCTCCCTCTCCTTATCTTTGCCGATACCATCAAGGGTGCTAGCACATCCTAGTGGTTTCTCTTCATCTCTTTCTTGTGTGGATACACATAGAGGAGTATCTACCTTGATACTCTTGAGATCCGGCGAACTTTGGACGAGCGGGATTAAGTGAAGGGCTTCACATCAAGGTTAAAGATCTTATCTTGTAGATCTAGGCTTAGAAACGTGTACGTGAATGTTTTTCGAAATTTTATTCTTCGTACGGATCCAGGGGCTAGGGTTTCGGGGTTTTCGCAATGCAAAAAGCGATTTTTACGGCCCGAAAAATCCAACAGGCACTAGAAGCAAAATCTTCTAAGAGCATTTCTTCGGCGGAAAGGATGAGTCTCCTTTTTGGAGGAGGAGCCCTAGTAAGTTTTTGCCCCGGACGTTTGCCAGGAGCAACTTCAGCTATTGATTTACCGGGGCTCACAGGAGATGTAAGCTCAATTATAGGAAGGGGAGTGGCTGCTAAAGGAGCAACAACCACTGATCAAGAAATAGTCGGCAAAGAAACAACAGGAAGGATTTCGGGAGCCTCAGGAACCACCTGAGAGCTGGATACTTCAACCAGGGGAATCGGATCTTCAACTGGAGGTGGCGGAGTAATGGCAGGAAGAAGCTCTTGCTCTTTTGCGCGAAGTGCGTCCTCTTCCAGACGCAGTTCTTCATCGATTAAGCAGAATAGAAACTGTCCACTACATAGAGGGAAGAAAGTGTTTTAGTTAGTAAAAATCAATAAGAAAGAAGCAGAATTTTACCTAAAGAGCCTTGTGTATCGGGCTTGACAAGGCTTAGACCAAATAAATACAGAAGATCAACCCGCAGCCACTTAGGGATAGAAAGCTGGCGACATAGCAATTTTTCACAATAAACATGAAAAAAAGGATGAAGGTTAAACTCCCTGACATCGGGTAAGGGAGGCAAGGAGGATCTCCAGGCATGGGGCCAAGGGATGGGTCCTGGAAACTTTATAAAGAAGAAACGAGATTTTCAAGCTTTGAGAGACGAAGGCATATCCTTAAAAAGGACCATCTTAGTTCCGGATTGGAAAAGGAAAACACCGGGCTCCGAACATTTTGGGTAGGAAAACATGAAAAAATTTTGGGGAGTAGGAGGAATATCTAACAGATGAAATATCATGTAGGTACCACACAGATAACGAAAGGCATTAGGTGCAAATTGTTGCAAGGGAATATCAAAATACTGACTCACATCAATTAGAAAAGGAGGTCAATTGATCCCTGAAAAAAGTCACGCAATTAGCGGGGGGACGGTGAGGATGATCATTTGGTTTCGGGATTAAGATGCTATACTCCCTAGGGATTTCATATTGATGGAGTACAACAAGCCTAGCATTTTTGTCAAAGGAAGAGGAAATTTGGACATACCAAGGAGCAATCGTTTCTTCAGCCATAGACAAAAGTAAAAGTCAGTGGAACAGCAAGTTACTTACTGGAGTCAAGGAAAGAGATCACCGGAAAGCGGTGAGCACAAGGATTGATCAAAGACTGCAACAAAAGAAGAACACTAAGGCATGGAAGAAAGGGGCAAAGTCGACAAGAAGATAAAGGGTTTAGGGTTTTAGAAGACACACAACAGTCGTCAGATCAAAACACTTTTATTTCAATAGACGCCGTGGATTATAGAAAAGGGGCAAATGCTCGTATGACGTAGTAGAGAGAGAAAAGATATGTGTTACATAATCATAAAGGGGCATTTATGTTGGACGCGACAAATCGAATCATGCTGGGATTGGTAACACCTCGTCATACGCCTCCAACATTCTCTTACCATTGAAAAGCCAATCACAATCAAGGAAATTCTGAGGAGAAGACGCAGTTTACTAGGTGTAATAAAGGAAGAGGGATTGAGTTTGACAAAACCCGGGCCAAGGACAAAAATAATGAAAGTTATGTAGGCGTAAAGCACGGTCTAAACTAACATTATTATAAAGCATAAACAAGCTAATATCGATCGGAATAACTTTATCTATAATAGATAGCATAGTATCGGCCGGGATAACCTTGTTTGCTATAAACAAGCTAATATCGATCGGAATAACTTTATCTATATTAGATAGCATAATATCGGCCAGGATAACCTTGTTTGCAATAAACAAGCTAATATCAATCGGAATAACTTTATCTATAAAAGATCGCATAGTATCAGCCGGGATAACCTTGTTTGCAATAAGCAAGCTAATATCGATCGGAATAACTTTATCTATAAAAGATCGCATAGTATCGGTCGGGATAACCTTGTTTGCAATAAGCAAGCTAATATCAATCGAAATAACTTTATCTATAATAGATAGCATAGTATCGGCCGGGATAACCTTGTTCGCGATAAACAAGCTAATATCTATCGGCATAATTTTATCTATAATAGATGGTATAACATCGGTCGGGATAACCTTGTTTGCAATAAACAAGCTAATATCGGTAGGAATGACAACATTTATGATATATAAGTCAATATTGATCAAGGTATTACGTCTATTCCTGTGAACTAGAGAGATTCAAGAGAGTCACCCAATTCAATACAAAACATTGTTCAATTTTACACTTAGAACCTGATCAAATATATAATATTACATTTTCCTCTCAAAATATTAAACCTCGAAAGGTCAACAAAAATTACAAATATAAGCTCTCAAGATACTTACAAGATTTCAATCCCATCGGAGCCAAGCTTGTCAAGGCGCAGAAATGGAAATATTTTACCTGGCATGAAGGAAGCTTGCTCGGGTTGCAGAAGTGGGAATATTTTGCCTAGGACGAAAGAAACTATGAAGCAGAGTGGTCTCATGAACCAGGGGGTAGATTTATTCATGCCCTGGTGGAAAGGTGACTGAAGGGTTCCTCCCCTGCTTGAGCCCCAGAGCTCTGCTTCCAGAGTGACCATCCTAACCCACGGGTAACATGGGCTACGCCTTCGTAGCGATATCCATGGGCTATTCAGTTGGCCCTCCATGAGTAGTAGGAACTCCTCTGAAACTCGTCGGGTTTGCAGAATAGTCGTGCCTTTGGCTGGAGATTCTAGATCTCGAGAAACTTCGTTCCTCGGAATAGTTTCTCAAACTAAAAGGATAATTAAAGCCAAAGCTTGGGAAAACTCATATATAGATCTCGCCTTGTCCAACAAGAATCACCCCTAGAAAGGGGGATCTGGGGTCATACTCTTAGTAAGAAGAAGTGAACAAGGAAGATAAAGAAATGAGGTGAATGAAGAATGAAGAGAGGGTAATAGCCCTATTTAAAGGATCAAAAGACTCACGAGATTACTGTACTTGAGTTCACGGGATGACTCTAGCAGAGGATCACGAGGCCACTACAGTACCTATGGAAGAGTCACGGGTAAAGACAGACAAAGAGACAAAAATAGACTTGTGTCTAGTCAGTCGGCTACACCTTCTTCGACTAGAGTTGAAGGGAAGGCTAGTGATATGGGTTAGGTTTAATGGGTCCCTGGTGAAAAAGAGAAAGGAGATAGCAAAGTTAAGAAGATAGATTAATATCGGCCGAGATATACCTTGAGAAAGAAAGGTCGATCCCGGCCAGATAATATCTTGATGAAGGAAGGCCAATATCGACCGAGATATACCTTAAGGGAAGTAAGTCAATATCGACCAATATATACCTCAAGGGAGGTAGACCGATATCGATCGATATATACCTTAGGGGAGGAAGGTCAATATCGATCGATATATACTTTAACAAAAGTAAACTAATATCGATCGAGATATACCTTAGGGAGGCAGGTCAATATCGACCGATATATACCTTAATGCGAGTAAGCTAAATATCGACCGAGATATACCCTGAGAAGGAAAGGCTAATATCGGCCAGGCTTAAGCGTGCAGGATAGCTAAGGTAAGATGATCTGGAGCAGTACGATTGTAACGCCCGCCCTCCCTGCTAACCCTAAGGGACGGGGCTACGATACTCTATGTACAAATTTTTCTTTTTAAAACAGCGGAAGACTTAAAATAATTCTCTTAGCTTAATAAAAACTTTTCTTTTGTTTTCCCTTTCATCAAATCCGAACTACACTATCATGGACTCAATAACATGATATCAAAATTAGTAGAAACATAACATCAAGTCACACATACGGTACTACAATTCATGATACCAAAGCATAGTTCTTTAAAAGTTTTTAAAGCAGGTTCTTATTTGGTTGTCTAGCCACTGCCACACACATCTCCTTGCCTCTCCTGCTGCTCCTCTAGCTCATCCAGCTTTTTCCTTTATCTGTGGTACAAGGACAGTAAGCTGTGAGCACTCATGGCTCAGTAAGTTCCTTTCCTACTCACTAAAACTGAAAATCATAGTATAATCAAAGAATGTCTCAACATGGCATCATTTCAACTAGTCATGACATAATGTAACATACTCTTTTAAGCATATCATGCAACATGAAGAAATCATAACTAGTCATGGCATATCATAGCGTAAAGCATAGCATGAAGCATAACATAATTGTATCTAATCATAGCATATCGTCATAAGGAGTCATGGCATATCCTACACATGGACATATCATGAAACATAACATAATCATATCTAACCATGGCATATCATAAATCATAATAAGGTATATGCAATATGATTTTGAAAAAAAACATGTATCCGAAAAAAACATGTGTATGTCTCATGATCTTTAAAACCATTTCTTCTTACATATATATACTTGAACATAATCTCAACTTAAAGGGGATCCCGGCTATGTACCACTTACATATTGCGCGCAACCTATGTAGGTCCAAGGTAGCAAGTCTTGAACCCTACAAGGCAACATACTAGGCCCGAGTCTTACTCCATCGACCTAGGGGCACTTAGTAGCCCATCCCTAACGAGGCCCGAGTCTTATTCCATCGACCCCGGGGCGCTTATGGAGCCCACCCTTGGTACAAGCCATATAAAGTAAAGTACATGTCATACTTATACATATCATACATCATAAAAGCATGCATCACTTAGGCACACATCATATCATAAAAGTATGCATCACTTAGGCATACATCATGTCATAAAAATATGCATCACTTAGGCATACATCATATCATAAAGGTATGCATCACTTAGGCATACATCATGTCATAAAGGTATGCATCACTTAGGCATACATCATATCATAAAAGTATGCATCACTTAGGCATACATCATATCATAACAATATGCATCACTTAGGCATAGATCATAAAAACATGCATATCTTAAGCATAAAGCATATCATCAAGCATGCATAATTTAACCACATAGCATATCATGAAAGCATGCATATTTTAAGCATTAAACATAGCATCAAAGCATGCATAATTTAACCACATATCATAACATAAGCATGCATATTTTCAGCTCATATCATATCATCAAAGCATGTAAAATTTACCCACATATCATAACATAAAGCATGCATATTTTGAACTCATAACATATCATAGAAATTCTCATCTTGTATAGCTCACAAGCATACATGTCTAAGCATAAAAGTGTATCATGTGCTCATCCAATCATAAGGAACAATGTAACATGATTAATTTGGGTACTAAGCTTCCTAGTCCTTTGGGTTCTTATCTTGGCCGAACCCCTCTTAGGTGCCAATTTAGGTCTTAAACAACATTTTATCATGTAGAACCTAATTCATCCACATATCATTTTCATAGGAAGTATTATAAACAAGATTTACTTGGACTCTAAGTTCTCCAAGTCCTTAAACCTCATTTGGCCGAACCTTAACAAGTGTGAAACAAGGTTCTAAATGACATAAAGCATGGAAACCTTAACCATATTTATAGCATTTGTTTCAAGGAATATGGTAAGCACAATTGAGTTAGTTCCTAAATCCTTTAAGCCCTTAAAATTATGTCATGGCCGAAACTTACAAGTACTCATTTAGGTTTTCAAGCAAGCATACAAGCATATGAACTTACTCTAACATCATGTATAAATTTATAAATGGCATCATACAAGTGGTCATGGCCGAAACTTCCCTTAGCATCAACTTAGGTCACTAACAACATATAGCATGTGAATTTTTAGCTTTCTACATTTCATATTTCATGGAGAGTGACATGAGCATGTTCAATGTAAGTTCTAGGGTTTCTAAGGCATGTATCCCTTCATGGCCGAGACTTTAATGTGTCCATTTGAATCATAGTTAAATGTATAAGCATGTGAACACAATCAACATGTTATCTCAATTTCATAAGAAGCATCTTTAACACATGAGGTCTAAATTTTAAGGTTTCTAGGTCTTTAAACCCTACATGGCCGAACCTCATCAAGCATGGAATTTGTTCAAATGGCATAAAAGCATAGAAAGTCATAACACATTTCATAACATGTATAAAAGTCAAGCACTATAAGCATACATTTAAATGGTGTCTTAGGTTTCCTAGATTTTTCCTTTCTTTATCTCATAGCATATGTTTGGCCGAAACCTTCCAAGTCTTTAAACTAGGTTTTAGGTGGCCTAAAGTATGGAAAACCTAAACAAGTTTTATGGCAAAAATATCAAAGAAACTATACATATAAGTTTGGTTCACAAACAAGCTAGGACCCTTGTGGTCATAATTATCATATATCATGCAACCAATTTTCCTATACTCTAATTAAGCATGGGAGCATCAAACAACTTTCATATCTTATTGTCATGGAGGTTTTGAGCATGTTAAAAATCTGTTTAAGCTATTCTAAAGCATCCACCTTACCATGGCCGAAACATTAAAAGTGATGTTCATGAGTTTCTATCAACATACAAGCATGCAACTCTTTAAGAAACTCTATATTCTATCATATAAACATGGTGAGTTTAAATTCAAAGTCTTCCTAACCCTAAACCCTTCCTTGGCCGAAACTTGTGAGTGGGGTACTTTTGGTTCCAAGTAACCTTCAAGTATGAAAACAATAATGGATCCTTAACCATTTATTTAGAGGGTTTTGTGCAAGTTAGGTAAACAAATAAATTCCCTAGCCCTTATAAAACCTTTTTGGCCGAAACTCTAGGGTTAGGTACATCTCTAATCCAGCATCACATAAATATAAAAATATGAGAGAAAACCTTCTTACAAAGCATAGAAAGATTATCATGAATCAAGGCTTATATTAAACATTCCTAGGATCAACAAGTCCTTTCTTTGGCCGAATTTTCACAACTTTGTTTCTAGGTTTTAAAATCCTCATAAAATCCAAAAACACATTAAAACCACTTGTACCACAGGTGAGGGGATACTTACATCCTTTTCGCTTGTGGTTCTAAAGTGTGGTGATGGAAGAAAGGGTCTCTTCTTCTTGTTCTCCTCCTTTGATTTCTCTTGGTAGCCTTCCTTGTATCCTAGGAGGAACCTTGTTTTGGGGGCCGAAAATGGAGGAGAGGGGGCTGAGGCTCTCGGTGGTGGAGAGGAGAGAATGAGAGAAATGAGAGAAAAATAAAATCTTCTCTTTACATGCTCCCTTTTATGTTAAGGGGGAAGAGGTAGCAAAATTGGTTTTTGCTTTCCTTCTCCCTTAGCCCCTTTTTTTCCATTTTCTTTTTATTTTATTTATTTATTTGTTCTCATCATTCATGATGAAACAAGGGGGAATGAATCCCCTTAATTGTCCTCTTGAAGTCTCGCCAAAGGGAGAGGAAGAGGGAGAGAAAAGAAGGAAGGCAAGTTGCCTTTCTCTTGCTCTTTTCTTGCTTTCTTTTGGCTAGCTTTTACTCTCATCCTTACCATGAGTTTCCCTCCTTTTCTATCAATATATCATTCCTATCCCAACTGGTTATTACCCATTAATCCTATCATTTACATCATGAGAGGTTCAAGGTTCAATCCTTGACCACTCCCTATTTTTATTTCTTTTTATTTCTTTTTGGTTCAACATTCTACTAATATTTTTCTAAGGCAAATTCATCATTCTCATATTTATCTTAAAAGCTTAGTGGGTGTTACAACGATTAGGCATGGACTGGTATTAGTTAAGTATACATGATCGCCCGGGAATGAAAAGATCTGAGGCTTTATAGAATTGGTAGTATATTAGTGAACAATTAATTGAATGATAATAATAAACCGACCGAACAAGGTCTGGGTTTAATATTCGGTCAATACAAAACATAGTATAATACTAAGCTGTCTATAGCATAATAAAGACAGGACGAACAAGTAGACTTATAATTAATTTAATAAAGATATCTGTATGTAATTGTATAACAGGTTTACCTATTTGGCGGGAGATGTGCTTCTAGACTTTTCTGTAGGTATTAGACGACAAAGAAGGTACATCTGGGCTACAAAAAAAATTCCTTAAAAGTCATTTACCACAAGTACGCAGCTTACGTCATCTCATAACAAACTCTAACAAATCGGGGGTCTACTTCATGACTACGGAGGTTATATGAAGTGGTATAAAAGGGGGGATCCTCTCTGTTGGCGAGGTAAGTTCACATCACTGCTCACATTCACAACCCTAGTTTTCAACTACTGTTCATCTTCTTCTTCCTTTTTTTCCATACAAAGAGAGATCACTGACTTGAGCGTCGGAGGGCCTAGCCAGGGATTCCCACCCCGGTCTTAGGTCATTGACGATAGTGTTGGTTGGCCTCTTGTGCGTAGGAAACCTTGGAAGCTTCGGATCTCTGTTTTCTTCAGTCAGATTTCTCTCTCATCATTGGATCTTTGCACAAGGAGAGTATTCTGTAACTCTATTCTCCCCGATCCGCTTTGGGTTTCTCTGATTGGTATTCAGTCAGGTGTTATTCTTCATCAGCAGTAGATTTTTCTCCCAGCTTTTCATTTTGTCAGACTTCTCAGACAGGATCAAGTAAGGTATACAAGAAAGAATTGTAAAAACAGAATTCTAAAAGTTAGATTACAACTATGCAAATGAAAAGAAAAGTTATGTTTAGTCTAACTCAATTAATAATCCCTAATGTTATAGCGCAGCCCTCGGCAACGGCGCCAAAAACTTGTTGACCTCCGCAAGTGTACGGAAATATTGCAGGTAATATAAAAGATTATCGTATCCACAGGGACTGAATAAACACTAAGAATATCTCAACGCGAATTATCTAGACAACAAATCAATGGATTGACAAAGTCTAAGTGTAACTATGAAAAGTAAACAAAAGAATGAAAGAATAGGCAACAAGAATAAAGGCAATGATAAGGGATATTCTAAGAGTTTTGGTTTCTTTGTAAGGTTATTCAATGTAAATGATCTACCAAATCCTTTTTCTCAATCGTCTATCATTTGTAGAAGGTTGTCGGTTCTCTCTCGCAATAGAGAACCGACCTAGAACTGAAATCCATACCTAGATTGATCAATTAGGAATGGATCTATGTTGTCCTTACACGGGCTTCCCTGTCATGTGCACCCCTCGAAAAATCAACATAAGAATTCATCTCTCATCAACCCATCAAGATATATAAAGATTAATGCATAAATCTATCTAACCCTCTTGAAATACCTAATTTCCCCTTCAAGATAATCCCTCAAACGTCCTTACACAGCCATGTTCCTGTCACGAAGATTCCTCAGAAAATTGAATGAAGAATTACCTCTACAAGAATCACAAGATATCCAAACTCTCAATCAAGCATGGTAATTAGGCACAATTACAACATTCCACACAAGATCAAGTAGATACAAAATAGGACAAAATCATACAAATGGGAAATTGGCATATCTACAAGAGTTTACATCAAGAAATCCTTACAAATACTCCCTCCATCCTAGAACGAAGATAAACTACTCCATCGATCGAAGAAAGAAATCCGAAAACATAAAGATTACAGAGCATTCTTGATCCCAATCCAAGAAAAGGAAAGAAAGAAGGCTTATCTATGATGAAGACAGTCTTCGGATCCAATCCATGTTCCCGGAGTCGAATCGGTGAAGATCTTCCCATAGATCGCCGAGAAATCCACCCAAGAATGCAAGGAATCACCCAAATCTTCCTTTCTCCCCAAAGGGGAGAAGATCCCCTTTCAAATCTTAAAGAAAGCCTTATATAGAAGAGGGGTTTGGGCGCCACACGACCCCGAAGCACGGCCGTGTGAGGTTCACACAGCCTGCTCCATTCTCTTCTCTGTTAACCTCACACGAGCGTGTGAGGTACACGACCGTAGCTTGCCTCTACCAATGCCCCCTTGCAAGACCGTGTAGATCTACATGGCCTGTACTGCCTTCGCCTCTGGAAACCTGGCATGACCATGTGGTGCATACGGCCAGCACTCTCTTGCTCATTGGAAACCTCACACGACCGTGTAGCACAAACGACCGAGGCTTCTCTGGTCTCCGGAAAACTGACATGGTCGTGTGGTGTACACGGCCTAGGCTTCATTGGGCTCCAAAGCTTGGCACGGTCGTGTGAGTTCACACGGCTAAGCCATCTTCCTTCTCTGCTGCAGCTACACGACCTCTCATCTCCACATGGCCTGGGCAAACCCTCATGGCAGGGCCGTGTGGGGTTCTGGTATCATGGTTCCTCCATCGCTTTGCTTGTAGATTTGGCCTCGAACACGCATCCTTTACCAAATTTGACTCCTGTGTATAAAAAATGCACAAAAGCATATCTATGAACAAAGAGAGTAAATATGCTAAAAAGAAAAGCTGGAAGTACGAAAATGCATAGATCAAGCATGCTCAAAGCATGTGAATGTGCATCAAAATATGCTAACAAGTGTATACAATCTACGCACATCAACGATTCATCCATATGGGGGTCATTCAGGTCCACATTCAGATCTTACATCGACAAGAAGAGGAAACACTAGCTCTTATGGTATTCAGAGATAACAGATGGCAGGGAGATCAGGCCATCTTTGCAACAATGGAAATAGACTTAATACACGGAAGTCAACTGGTATATGTAATACCTGATACCATGCTAACAATCTCTTATTTTTACAGAAATATTCAAATATCCATCCTTTCTCAAGGATACGAAGCATGGCAGCATGGGGAAGCTAACCTGCTATTTACAAGAGGATTAGTTGGAAGACTTTCAAACACACCAAATGTAGGCTTCGCCTATGAAGTCCAAAACGTCGTCGACTACTTAGCAAGTAGAAGAATAAGAGCACTACCAGGGCGATGATATAATACAAGAGATGTTTTCGGACAAAATTGGGTTATTAGATAGTCCACAATCAATATTCCAATGTAACCTACTGAGGTAAACACAAGAAACCTCCTAGATGGCAGAATTTCACTACATTTTGAAAATTATCAAGTTGCATCAGCATCTATACAAGCAAGAAATGATTATGATAATGAAGACGAAGAAAGAGCTCGTACTATTGTGGTCTTATTAAAAGATGACGAAGAAGACGTACTATATGTCAAATGTCTCACAAGCACAACAGTCCTACCACAAAGAAAGACCGAAGGGGCCGCTGGGTATGATCTAGCCGTCAATCAAAGCTACCATATGGGCAGGCCATGCTAAACACATGCATTAGCATCAAAGTACCCAAAGGGACTTATGAACGAATAACACCAAGGTCTAGTTATGCCATGAGGGGCATGATTATCGAAGGAGGAGTGGTGGACCCTGATTATAGAGGTGAAATTAAAATCCTTGTTTATAATTATACTGATGACGATATAGATTTTGCAGAAGGAGAAAGTATTGGCCAACGCATTTTAGAATGTTGTAAAACTCCTCCAATCATTCAAGTCCATGACCTTGACAAAACAAAATGACAAGACAAGGGTTTTGGCTCAACAAGCCAACAGTACCCATGCACCAGTAAAAAGGCAAACCTACTCTGTGGCGGATGCCCTAATTGTAGTGATAGTGAAGAAAGTGCAGCTCCATATAACTATTATATGGCACCCCAACCTGATTATATTGATAATCGTGAATATATTGAATACCAACCACCCAGGTCAAAAGCTGCAATACAATACACAAATGATGAAGACTGTCATGAGGTCCAAACTCGCATCCAAACTCGAAAGGCTCTCATACGCAAAGAAATATTGGATGAACCAGAGTGGTATTCCCATGGAGAAAGTTTTGAAGACACTTATCGGATACTCAGAAATTCCAAAACATATCCTGCTGAATTACAACAGCAATTGGATTCCCTACCAACAACATCCTCTAGTAAATATTTATGCATGGCCCTTTCAGAAACAACGACACTAGAATCTAAATCAGATAACAATGATTACATTGAATATATACAATATTTAGCTTCACAACCCTTTGAACATCTTTCCACAGGTTACTCTTCTAACGAATTTACTAATCCCTTCGCAATGGAAGCTGGTGGGAAAGGTCAAGAGGCTCCAGCTGATAAGGCTCTAGCTCCTGCTCCGAAAATTATTATCGTCGGGACAACCGAACCTGAACCTGAATGGCTGATGGAATATCCGCAACTAAAGCAACTATCTGAACAAATTTATTCTCAAGAAGTGGTTTCCCAGTATCGTCCTCAAGCAGATGCTACTATGAACCCGATTGGTTATCCCCCAACAGAAAGAAGACCCAAACCTGAACCTATAAGCATAGCAGCAGAGCCTAGGATTCATATGAAAGGATGAGGAAATTTCAGAAAAGATAATACATCTGAATGGTGGAATTTACCATCTGCTCAGCAACAAACCGGAGCAATTTTAACATAACCAACACAACTGGGGAAGATAGAAGATGTTTTCCTACGATGGGAAGCAATTACAAATAATGTGGTCGCCCTACAGAATTTTGTGGATACTCAAGACAAAGTTGATTTCATTGAAAACCTGTTGGGAGAAGACGAAAGACTAACCTGGATTCAATGGCGAATGGCCTTCCCAAATGAATACCAGGAATTAGTCAATTCAGCAGAAGGTCGTAATGGTACGCAAAATATAATTTCTCAAATTAGATGGGTATTTATTCTTTAAGACCCCTTTCAAGGGTCTACTGATATGCAGGACATAGCTTATAGAGATTTAGAACGTCTAACATGCCCACAGATAAAAGATATTATACCCTCATAAATGAATATATGAATCTTGCTGCCAAGATAGGGCAACTATTCACAAGGCCTGAGCTATCTGAAAAATTTTGGCTAAAGCTTCCTGGAGATCTCGGCTGAAGAATAAAGATGGCTTTTGAGGAAATATATCCAGGAAATACAATGGGCGTACATCCTCGGGTAGTATTTACTTATAAATACCTTGAGGAAGAGTGTAAAAAGGTAGCTTTTAGTAGGACTCTCAAAGACTTATCATTCTATAGCCAAATACCAATCCCAGGTTATTATCAGAACACAAGAAGAAAGTATAGAGTTAGAAGATCCACCACTTACAAAGGAAAGCCGCATCAGTCACATGCAAGAATAGAAAAGAAAAAGCATCTTATCAGAAACAAAAAATGCAAATGTGTTCTATGCAGTGAGGAAGGGCATTTTGCCCGAGATTGTCTCCGGGAATATAAAAATATAAAAAGAGTTGCAATATTTGAAGGACTAGAACTCCCAGAAGAATATGAGATAATGTCTGTCCAAGAAGGAGAAGACCAATCAGATGCAATCTATAGTATCTCAAAGGGGGAGGACCAGTAGGTACTTACTGTTGCAACGGAATTCTTATTTGTTTTTATAGAACAACGAAATTGTTATATGATATGAAAAACCGGTGGATGGTAACCAATTGTACGAGTCTCAAAAGAACAACGTGCTTGCAATCATGTATGGATGATAAATGATGAGATACCCCCACCTTATGAACGTTGTCACTACTGTAAACGGGGCACAATGAAGAAGCACCGCATTCATTGCAGCATATGCAAGATTACATCAATGCAGTATGTGCACAAGTAATTATTTTGATATAACGATACCTGTGCAGCGTACAGTACCTACACCATACAATCCGGTTGGTCTCATGCAAGAACAGCAGACCTATATAGCTTGGGCAGAAGCATAAATTACCAGGCTTCAACAAGAAGTAGAAACTACCAAAGCCATGGCCAAACTCTAAATTAAGCAACTAAAGAAGGAATTCTTATCAAAGGAAGAAGAGCTCTTGAGAAATTTATCTGCAGATAAAATGGAAGCAGATACTGAAAATGAGGAACTAAGATTAAAGGTTGACGCCTTGGAGTTAGAAAATCTTGATTTAAAAAGATTGCTACAAAAAGATCAGCTGGAATTTCAGCAAACATTCCCAGAGATTGAAGAAGAAATAAATGCATTTATCACAGAAGGAAATGAGAAAGTTTTCTCAGTAAAAGAAGCAACTCATCCAGAGAAAAAGACGAATGGCCTATTCAACCTTGATGTTTATATATCAATTCCTGGTATAAAGGAATTCAAAGTAAATGTCATCCTTGATACAGGAGTCACTACATGTTGTATTGACCAGACATCAATTCCAGAAGAAGCAATTGAAGATAATACATTCATAGTCAATTCCAGTGGCATCAATTCAAAGACAACAGCCAAAAAGAAATTGAAAAATGAAAATATGAAAGTCGGTGAACATTTCTTCAGGATACCATATACATATGCTTTCCCTTTATCAATTGGAGGTAACATTACTACGATCATCAGATGTAAGTTTATCCGATCCCTTTATGGTGGCATCAGAATCGAAGGAGATGAGGTAACTTTTTACAAGAATATCACTACCATTAAAACTCATCAAAATATTTCTGCAGCTGCTACCATTGAAGAACTTGATTTAGAAGAGGAAGAATATTATCAGATAAAGGAGCAAGTTTGCACCTGGCAGACTGGGACCAAAATAGAAGGCATTATAAAGGAGTTATCAGATATGAGGTACATCGGCAATAACCCTATGCGCTACTGGGAGAAAAATCAAGTCAAATGTAAAATTGCAATAAAAAATCCAGACTTAACAATAAAAGACAGGCCACTAAAGCATGTAAGCCCCCAAATGCAAAATGCTTTCAAAAGACACATTCAAACCCTCCTTTATCTCAAAGTGATACGCCCAAGCCAGAGTCAACACCGAACCACAACCATTATTGTTCATTCTGGCACAACAATTGATCCTGCGACCAAACACGAAGTTAAAGGCAAGGAACGTATTGTATTCAATTATAAAAGGCTGAACAACAATACTCATAAAGATCAATACAGCCTTCCCGGAATCAACACAATTATCAAACGGGATGGAGGCAGCAATATTTATTCCAAATTTGATCTCAAATCCGGCTTCCACCAAATAGCAATGGAACCTGAGTCCATTTAATGGACAACATTTTGGGTACCTGATGGTTTATACGAATGGTTGGTCATGCCATTTGGCTTAAAGAATGTCCCTGCTATATTCTAGTGTAAAATGGATGAATGCTTTAAAGGTACGGAAAAATTCATTGTGGTATACATTGATGATATACTTGTATTTTCTAAAATAGAAGAAGAACACAAGGAGCATTTAAAGAAGATGTTGTCCATATGCAAAAAGAACGGGCTCATTATGAGCCCTACAAAGATGAAAATCGGCAGCCCTACAATTGAATTCTTAGGTGCCGTTATTGGGCCATCAACAATAAAACTACAAGCCCACATCATTTCTAAGATAGCAAATTTCAAAGACCAAGAATTGACAACTACAAAGGGCCTCCGTTCCTGGTTAGGTCTCCTCGACTATTGTCGAAGTTACATACCTAACCTTGGTAGATTACTAGGCCCATTATATTCAAAGACCAGTCCAAATGGTGAAAGAAAGATGAACTCCCACGATTGGGCCTTAATTCATAAGATTAAGAAGGTGATCACTAACTATCCTAACCTTGCAATTCCACTAGAGCAGTGCTATATCATACTAGAAACTGATGGATGCATGGAAGGATGGGGAGGTATATGCAAGTGGAATCCTCAAAAGTATGATGCAAAGTCTGAAGAAAAGATATGTGCTTACGCAAGTGGCAAATACAGTCCAATCAAGTCCACAATTGATGCGGAGATCCACGCTGTAATGAACAGCATGGATAGTTTCAAAATATATTACCTAGACAAGCCCGAGTTAATTATAAGGATTGACTGTCAAACGATTATAAGCTTCTTTAACAAAATAGCATAGAACAAGCCATCAAGAGTTAGATGGTTATCTTTTACAGACTACATAACCGGGCTTAGCATTGATGTTCAATTCCAGCACATCGAAGGTAAAGATAACCTACTTGTTGACGCTCTCTCTCGTCTGGTTTGTCATATTACAAGACCATGGACTTCGACGGAGAAGGATCTTCTTCTACTAATTCAAATAGAAGGAGCATTATTACAAATCAAGATAAAGCCCAATATGTAGGCATCCCATCACCTAGCGGGTCTCATCACCTCCTGGAACAATACGCAGAATTGACCTACTCAGGATGAACAAGCATCCTTCACCCAGAAGAACATGACAAAAGATCCCATATGGCCGACATTGAATGGACAAGAGCTCGTAATGTCATCAACAACCTTCGAGAGTTGGAGCTTTTCTGCCAAGTCAAGGAAAACAACTTCAGACGAAGAAGCCATCATGAAGGACAAACCACTTACTGGAAAGATGCCATACCAGCTGTCACAAAAGCCTGATTGGACCTCTGGGAAACCTTTATGCGGCTACAAGCGATAATCCAAGGGATAAGAGACAACCTACCATAAATGCGAAGCGATGGTGAGCCCGACAATCCAACTTTGGTAGCATTGCATATCACTATAATAAAAGCAACTTTACCTCTGATTCGATGGACTGAGCCTCGGGAAGCCGTCCACCTATCTCAAAGGATAAGAAGCTGAGTGTGCATCCAATAAGCCTACTACTAGGCCACTAGTTAGAGTGTGTAAAAGGTGATATGATAGGATGACGATGGGGCCCAATGAGCACCCAATTCATCATTTCTCCTCTCTTTATAAGCACCTAGAAATCTCATTGCAAGACACAAGTCGAGCTCACGACACAAGTCTTACTCTGAGTTCTCTGTAAGTTTGCTTTCAAATTTCAAGTTTCCTTTCTTACAAACTTAAGTCCGGTACTTTCAAGTTCTTTAGTACATTATCTTAGTTCGTTTGCAAAGAAGCACGCTTCCACAATATTTTTGGTATCATACGGACTGTTCGATTAGAAATTAGAGGCCTATATTGAGTAGTGGTCTAATATAAAGAGAAATGATGTGACTTAGTAATACGTAAGCTAAATTCTTTTAGTAAAAAACTAAAAATAAAAGAAAAAATGTTATCCCTATCTTATTATTATTATTATTATTATTATTATTATTATTATTATTACTATTATTACTATTATTATTATTATTATTATTTTATACATCTTGTGTAGGATCGAGAAGCGCTAGAGGAGGGATGAATAGCGCTCGTGACTTTCACTTAACGTAATCGAAAGCGTAACGAGTAAATGCACTACAGAAATTAAATCAAACACACACAACACACTGAAGATTCTAAGATTTACTTGGTTTGGAGCCTAGGGCGACTCCTACTCCAAGGTCCACGCTCATTGAGCATTTACTTTGGGCAACAACTATTATGCGTAAAAAGTTACAAGAGTATTACAATTTAAAGTATTAAAAAATCTATACCGACAACAAGAATTGAAGGTCTCGAGGCTTTGGGTTGTCGGGGACTTGTCGTAGTTTAGCCGGGTTGTTTCTTGAGCAAGACACGAAGGATGAATCATTTGGAATCTGATGAATGGAGCTTTTGGTCAAATACCCCTTATAATGGTTGTTGGAGGCGCCTCAAAGCCCCTTGAGGGCGCCTCCAGCGCAACCGAGTTAGCCGCGCGGATAAGCGTAGAAGAAGTCCTCGCTGATCCTCTTGAAGGCACCTCCATAAGTCTTCAAGGCGCCTCTAAGCCTGTCCGAGGTGCCTCAAGCCTCCATGGGGGCGCCTACAACCTTGCTGCGCGCGCTTCTTTTCCTTTGCACCCGAGGCGCCTCCAAGAACCATTAGGGCGCCTCGGGTATTGTTCATCTGAGGCTCACTTTACTCTTTAGTCCCTGCAAAGTGTGTTAGTCCACAAAATACCAACATACCCTGCAAGATAAAGTTAGCACATAATAAACATAGTAGCAGAAATGTTTTGACAGTCTTCGGACTGTCCGGTTCTGACTTCGGAGTTTTTACCGGAAACCCTAGGTCGAACCGAAACCTACTGTTCCCCCCGCGGGGAGTGCGTCCTCACTAACTCCACTCAAGAGAGCATACCTGATACTAGTCTGGTCCTCCAGACCGACTGGACTTTTCGCCTAGGGTTACCACCTCGTAGGGGTTTTCGCCACCGAGGGTTACCTTCCCCTAGGACCTAAGGTTAACCCCCCCCCCCTCCTCTTAGGATTTTCCTCCACCTAGGGTTACCACCCCCTAGGACCAAAGGTTACCACCTCTTAAGGTTTTTTTCCACCTAGGGTTACCACTCCCTAGTACCTAAGGTTACCGCCCCTTAGGGTTTTTCACCACCTAGAGTTACTACCCCCTAGAGTTTTCCACCGGATGCTTTCCGCACCAACAATCTCCCCCTTTTGATTATAGTAACATGGTTCAAAGTTAAGTAAAAATATGACAATAAATGCAGAAACTTAAACATGAGCATAAATGAAATAATTTGAATTGAATCTTATGCTCCCCCTTTCATTATGTTTAAGTTCTTAATTCTTAACTTAGCTTAAATTTGACTTTTCTCTCCCCATTTAACATAAATCAAAAATAAAAATGAGTAGAGAGAGGGTTGTTCAGCTCCCCCTGAAGGGTAGCACTTTATCTATTTTTTAACAGTTGATTTGAAAGACACTTAGCTCAATTTGAAAATTTAGCTAAAAGCTTAGCTTAGCTTTGAAATCATTTAGCTTCTAGAAATGTTTTGATAAATTTGGTACTTAGTTTTCAAAACTTAGCTTTTAAAAGGAGTTGATTAAAAGCATAGTTTTTAAAATTATTTTTACAAAAAACTCAATTAAGTACTTATATTAAAAAGATTTTCAAAAGAAACTTAGTTAAGTACTTGATTAAAAGAATTTTGATAAAAGCTTAGTTAATTACTTAGCTTAAAGAGGTTATTTTTTTTATAAAAGCATAGTTAAGTACTTAGCTTTAAAAAATACTTAGCCTTAAGAAATTAGATCAAAAGCATAGTTATGTATTTTATAAACTTGAAACTTTTTCAAAAGTAATTTAACTTGATTTTTCAAAGAAAACTTAGCCAAAATTTTATAAACTTGATTTTTTTAAAAAAAAATTCAACATAGATTTAGCTAAATTTTGAAAATAAATGTTTTGTCAAGTACTTAACTTTCAAAATTTAACTTAAAAATACTTTGATAAACTTAAGTTTGAAACTTTCTTTTTCACAATTTTTTTTTTGCTTTGAAAATACTTAGATTTTAACAAGAATTTAGCTAACCTTTTGAAATTTGTTTTCGAAAAAGAGTTAGAGAAAAACTTAGTTAAGTACTTTGTCTTAAAAAAATTATAAAAAGCTTAGTTTTTAAAAAAAAGATCAAAACTTACTTTAGTTTTTCTTTTGGCTCCCCCTTAATTAATGCTTAAAAATTTTGAGGATCCTAGAGTCCAAGCATGAAAGAAAATGTTTTTCTAATTTTTCATCTCACCCATTTTAGGTTATCAAGCACGTTCAGCTTATGAGTAAGTGTGAGATGGAGTTGTCTTTAATTTTATCAACATTTAAAAAGTATGGATATTTAAAATAAGTTTAAATTCAAAATAAGTAAACATTTAATATTTTGAAGATTTTGAAAATATATTAAAAATTAATTGAGTTTGTAATCATAATTTGAAAATATGATTTGAGAATTAATTAAGATTTTAAAATTAATTGTCATTAAACTTTGAAAATATAATTTTTAATTTTGATATGACTTGAAAATTAATTAGGATTTTAAAAATTAATTTTCATTAAGACTTTGAAATTATAATTTTTAATTGTGATATGATTTGAAAATTAATTAACATTTTAAAAAATAATTTTTAATTATGATATGTGATCCAGTGGTAAGATAGGGCGCGACCAGCAGGAGGTCAGAGTGGTCAACGTTAGGCAAGTGCCCGATCGGGCAAATTACCTCTGTGGTCAGCAAGAAGAGTAGCCGGTCAGATACTTCGACAGCTCGGTCAGACACCGAGCTTCCGACGCTCATAAAGCTCAAGCAGGGAAAGACAGAGGTCGGGAGATTGTCGCACTCGGCTGAATAGTGGACACCGCCCCAATCCGGCAGGCAGGGCTCCCTCGCCCGACAGGGCGGAGCCAGATTGTAGATCACTGGCTGAGCGAACGCTCCACTCGGCCATTGCATCACCCTGGCAGCAGACTGGCCGAGTGGCTCTCCCGCTCGGCCTAATAGTAGACAAAGGGAGTAGTTGACAATATCTTCCTACGGACCAATGTCATCGGCAGGCGGCATGATCAGCGGCATAGCCAAGCAGAGAATCGTACGATGGAAGCTTCCACTGTCACATCAGGGATATGCTCGGTCTGTTAAGGTATGACGTCAGGCATGCTTTTCTGACATGACCCTTCCAGGTATGCTTTGGGAAGCGTGCATACCTTGAGAAGCATGTGTGCGCCTCCTAGGAGCTCTATATAAAAAGCCCCAACGCTTCATCGAAGGTATGCTTTGATCACTATAGCTACAGTTACACTGCTCTTTTTCTCTCTAGTTAATTCTTCATTCTCCTACTACCGGTGATTAACTTGAGCGTCAGAGGGCCATTGCCGGGCAACCTCTCCCTTGCTTGGCACTAACAACTTGTGGTTGCAGGCTCAGCTCGTCGAAGGTTCACGTCATCTGCGGTCGACATTCAATCAACGTGAGTGCCATCTACCCAGCATCCATCTACTCACTCTCGGGCAGGATCAAATTTGGCATCGTCTGTGGGAACGCACCTGAATCTAAGCTGAGGAGATGGAAGAAGCTGGACGTCTCCACACCGTGACGCTCACTCCAGAGGAGCTCAATGCGCTCATTCAAGTATGAGCAGCAAAGATAGTCGAGCAGCAACAACA
The DNA here is from genome assembly GCF_018446385.1 of Zingiber officinale. Classification (NCBI taxonomy): domain Eukaryota; kingdom Viridiplantae; phylum Streptophyta; class Magnoliopsida; order Zingiberales; family Zingiberaceae; genus Zingiber; species Zingiber officinale. Next base: position 104,551,488 of record NC_055998.1, read on the forward strand.
AAAGGCACTAACCGACCGGCTGGCGCAGCAAGCAACGTCGACCTCGGGGAGCCGAGCGCCACATGAAGACTGGTTGGAGCAACTCTCTATATGGGGACAGAACAAGATGTTGATCAACACTCCAGGAGAGGTTCTGCCGACGCCCATCACGTTTCACCAGGCTTTATTTCAGATGCCCTCAGAGATTGCTCAAGCCAACCAAGATAGAGGTTCCTCAAATAAGGCCCCTGCTCGGGACGAAAGAAAAGGCAAAGCACCCCGAGCCGATTCATCACTCAAGTGGATCAACCAACAATTCTCAGAGGCCATTCTGCAGGATCCACTGCCGAAACACTATGCTCCCCTTGCGATCGGAGGGTAAGTTCGATAACCCAGATGACCATCTAGGTAAGTTTGATAATGTCGTTACCCTTCATCAGTACACAGATGGAGTCAAGTGCCAAGTCTTCCTCACTACGCTCTCCTGCTTGGCCCAACGGTGGTTTAAAGGCAACCGGACGGGTCTATCCAAAGCTACAAAGACTTCCGAACGACTTTCCTTCACCACTTCACGAGAAGCAGACGCTATTAGAAAACAAGCGTCAGCCTATTTTCCATGAAGCAGGGCCAGAGGGAAACTCTACGAGCCTACATCCAGCGCTTCAATCAGGTGGCGATGGATATCCCCTCGGTCTCGTTCGAGACCATGATGAATGCATTCACGCAAGGGCTCGTGGACGAGGACTTCTTCCGATCGCTCGTCAGGAAGCCGCCTTGCGACTACGACCACATGCTGAAGAAGGCCAATGAGTACATAAACGTGGAAGAAGTCCAGGCGACCCGAAGGAAGGAGGCTCCATTTGAACCATCGGCGCCGACTGAATGACGGTCACCGTCCAGCCATCAACCTCCAAGAGGGCCCTGAGCCGAGGGAGTGCGCCCACACCATGAAGCAAGGCCACATGCCGTCCGACATATTGCCGCAGAACGTCCGAAGCCCAAGGGGAAGGTATGGACCCCTTTGTTCTACTCATTCCATCAGTTTGCATCTCACAACACCCGCGACTGTCGCGGGTTTGATCCGTTCTCCCAACTGGCGCCTAAGAGTTATCAGCGCCGATCCCCTTCTCCTGACCAGCGTCAAGAGCATCATCGGTCCGATCGATGAGAAGAAGCAAGGCGATCACCAAAGCAGCCTAATCAGAGAAGCACGGAGCCGACAAGAGCCGAGCGCGAGTGAAGCAGGTCGTCCGCTCGGGAGAAGGAAAATCAGAGCAATGCTGCTCGAGGTGAGATCATCATCATAGATGGCGGCCCGACCGAGGGGGATTCCAACCGGGCCCGGAAGTCACACGCCCGGTGGTTAGAAATCCATGCAGTGGGTTGCAGCAGGGAACAGGTCGTTGGACCCGAGATCAGCTTCGACCCCCAGGATCTCAAAGGAATTGAAGTGTCGCACGATGACACACTCATTATCCGAATGGTAATCGCTAATTATACTATTCACCATATATTCATTGACACAGGCAACTCGGTCAACATCATTTTCAAGAAGGCATTCGACCAACTCCAAATCGACCAGGGCGAGCTGTTGCCAATGACAACCCCTCTATATGGGTTCATTGGCAATGAAGTCTTGCCGATTGGCCAAATCAAGATGGCCATCTCGCTTGGGGAGGAACCACTCCGGAGGACAAGGGCCACCAATTTCATCGTAGTAGATGCCCCCTCAGTGTACAATGTCATTTTGGGTCGATCGACTCTCAATGAATTCCGAGCGGTCGTCTCAACCTTCTACCAGAAGATTAAGTTCCCGGTGGAAGATTGAGTTGGAGAAGTAAAGGGTGATCAACTCGCTGCTCGAAGATGTTATGTCGAGATGGTCAAGACCGAGGCAAAGTTCGCTCGGAAAACACCTCGAATGGAGGTAAGCACCATAACTGAAAAGCCCCTACTTTGGTTTATGAGGAGAAAGAGGAGGTGTAGATACATCCGATCTGAGCGGAGGCGACGAATTTCATAGCGTCTGACCTAGAGGTCAGGCAGAAGGCCGAGCTAATCAGTTTTCTCCAACAGAACCATAATGTGTTCGCCTGGTCTACCCATGACCTGCCCGACATTTCCCCAAGTGTCACACAACATGAGCTCCATGTCCGCCCGAATGCTCGGCCGGTGAAGTAGAAGAAGAGGGACTTCAGCGCTGAGCAGAACCTAATCATCCGGGCAGACATTGAGAAACTGTTGGAGGCCAACCATATACGCGAAGTTCAGTTCCCGAGTCGGCTGCCAATGTGGTGTTGGTCTCCAAATCGAGCAATAAATGGAGGGTCTGCATTGACTTCCGGGATATTAATAAGGCGTGCCCAAAGGACTTCTATCTCTTACCCAGTATAGATCAAATGGTGGACTCTACAACCGGGTGCGAGCTGATATGCATGCTGGACGCATATCAGGGGTATCAGTAAGTGTCGCTCGCTCGAGAAGACCAAGATAAAGTTAGCTTCATCACTGCCAATGGTACGTACTGCTACAACATAATGTTGTTCGGCCTTAAGAACGTGGAAGTCACCTACCAGAGGCTGATGAACAAAGTGTTCCAACAGCAGATCGACCGTAACATGGAGGTATGTGTTGACGACATATTAATTAAATCCCTCCGAACTGCCGATCTCTGCACCGATATCAAGAAGACCTGCCAGACCCTCCAGTCTTGAGAAGCTCACATTTGCTTTGGTACTCGCCGCTCGGCCGGTGAAGCAGAGGAAGAGGGACTTCAGCGCTGAGCAGAACCTAATCATCCGGGCAGGCATTGAGAAACTGTTGGAGGCCAACCACATACGCGAAGTTCAGTTCCCGAGCTAGCTCGCCAATGTGGTGTTGGTCTCCAAACCGGGCAATAAATGGAGGGTCTGCATCAACTTCCGAGATCTTAATAAGGCGTGCCCAAAGGACTTCTATCCCTTACCCAGGATAGATCAGATAGTGGATTCCACAACCGGGTGCGAGCTGATATGCATGCTGGACGCATATCAGGGGTATCATCAAGTGTCGCTCGCCCGAGAAGACCAAGAGAAAATTAGCTTCATCATTGCCGATGGTACGTACTGCTACAACATAATGTCGTTCAGCCTTAAGAACGCGGGAGCCACCTACCAGAGGCTGATGAACAAAGTGTTCCAACAGCAGATCGACCGTAACACGGAGGTATATGTTGACGACATATTAATTAAATCCCTCCGAACTGCTGATCTCTGCACCGATATCAAGAATACCTGCCAGACCCTCCGGTCTTGAGAAGCTCACATTTGCTTTGGTACTCGCCGCTCGGAGGCTCCGTCCTTATTTCCTCACGTACACTATCATTGTGATGACCAACAACCCTCTGAGTAGGGTCTTACTTAAGCCAGAGGCGTCCGACCGGTTGATCAAATAGACAATGGAGCTCAGCAAATTCGACATTCAATATCAGCCCCGAACGATAATCAAGGTGTAGTCCTTGTGTAACGCCCGCCCTTCCAATACTGTTGGCAAGGGCAGTGCTAAGCGAACATACATACATACATACATACATACATACATAAGAAATCATTGCAGCGGAAGAAAATTTTCTTTTTTTTTTCTTTTTATTCAAAATATGTGAACATGCTAGCATTCATGTATATAAAAATTTATTTACTATCTATTACTTGAACATGATACATGCTTGTCTTAACTAAAGCATAAAGTGTACTAATATAAGAAGAAACTAAACATGTATACGGCTCTCTAGAGCTCATGATCACTAACACATCTCTAAATAACAAGTACTTAGCATTTCGAGGTATCATGGAAGCAAGGGTAAGTATAGTTCAACTTAAGTATAAAGCATCCAACAAGTCAAGCTAATATCATCAAAAGTAGCAAGAAGAAATAGTTCACATGCAAAAGCTTAAAACATATATAAGTCCTGAAAACACAAAATAGATCTCTTCCACCATGCCACTGCCACACACAATCCTTTGCCCCTCCTACTGCTCCCTTTAGTTTAACCATGCTTTACCCTTTTCTGCAATACAAGGAAAATAAAACTATAAGCACATAGGCTTAGTAAGATCCTTTCCTACTCACAAAAACATACATCATGAAGTTGATATAAAGTAATGACATGTTCATCTAATCAAACAACCATAAGCATAAGGTAGTAGCATGTTCATTTAGGAATCATAGACATTTCACACAATAGCATTTTCATGAAGCATAATAATCATGTAGCATGAGATAAGCATATTTAAGATGTTCTTTGAAAACATATATCATAATCATATGGCATGAAACAAACATATGCAAGATGTTCTTTGAAAACATATATCATAATCATCTGGCATGAAACAAACATATGCAAGATGTTCTTTGAAAACATATATCATATAGGTACTTAAACATAAATCTCAACATGAGGGCCCGACATTGTACCACATACATGAATTGCGCACATCCTAAGTAAATCTGAGGTAGCAAATCTCGAACCTACTAGGAACTAGGCCTGTTTCCTTGACCATCGACCTAGGGGCAACTTAGGAGCCCATCCCATGGACCATTCTTAGGGTCCGGTACAAGCCAATACAAAAGTAAAATAGCATGTTCTTGTCATATCCTGAAACATAGCATATTCTTGTCATATCATGAAGCATATCATGTTCTTGTCATATCATGAAGCATATCATGTTCTTGTCATATCATGAAGAGTGCTCTTAGTCCCAACATAAAGGAAAGCATCTCTTAGACATTTCATCATACATAATCTTTTCATAAGCATAACATGGTGACATAAGGTTCACATATCACATAACATAACATAGAAAGTCATTATCATGCATAGTTAGGGTTTTGAACTTTCCACAAATCCTAATTTACATCTTGGCCGAAACTTGCATGGACATATTCTAAAATTTCAAGCAACTTTACAACATGAAAAACCTTAACTAACATCATATAATGGTTCACATACCATAAGGAATCATAAGTAAGCATAGGTTATGTTCTAAAACTTTCTCAAGTCTCTTTTAATTCATCTTGGCCGAAACCTATAGAGCATGGTTCTAGGGTTCTTTTAAACAACTTTAAGCATGAAACATTAATTTAACAAGTGAGACACTTAGCAAACATACATGAAGTCTCCAACCCTAATTTCCAAGTCATGGCCGAAACATACAAGCATGAATCTAGAGTTTTCTTTTAAGCAATCTTAAGCATGAAACATTAAATTAAGATCACATGATACATGGCATAACAAGTGAGACCCTTAGCAAGCATACATGAAGTTTCCAACCCTAATTTCCAAGTCATGGCTGAAACATATAGGCATGAATCTAGGGTTTTTCTTTTAAGCAACCTTAAGCATGAAACATTAAATTAAGATCACATGATACATGGCATAACAAGTGAGACCCTTAGCAAGCATACATGAAGTTTCAACCCTAATTTCCAAGTCATGGCTGAAACATATAGGCATGAATCTAGGGTTTTTCTTTTAAGCAACCTTAAGCATGAAACATTAAATTAAGATCACATGATGCATGGCATAACAAGTGAGACCCTTAGCAAGCATACATGAAGTTTCCAACCCTAATTTCCAAGTCATGGCCGAAACATATAGGCATCAATCTAGGGGTTTTAAGCTACATATATCATGAATAACCTTTTGATAACATCACATCATGTATTAGATATCATAAGAAAACCACATAAGTTAGACAATTTGAGTTTAGACTTCTCTAGCCCTTTTAATTCATCTTGGTCGAACCCTATAAGCATGACTTCTAGGTTTTCAAGCAACATATATCATGAATAACATCTTAATAACAACATCTAACTCATTAGGCATCATAGGAAAATACATGAGCAACCTAAATGGAATTTAGACTTTCCTAAGCCCTAAATCTCTTCTTGGTTGAAACCTATAAACATGATTTCTAGGTTTTCAAGCAACATATATCATGAATAATATCTTAATAATACCATCTAATTTATTAGGCATCATAGGAAAATACATGAGCAACCTAAATGAAATTTTAAACTTTCCTAAGCCCTAACTTTCTTCTTGGCTGAAACCTATAAACATGGTTTCTAGGTTTTTCAAGCAACATATATCATGAATAACATCTTAATAATATCATCTAACTTATTAGGCATCATAGGAAAATACATGAGCAACCTAAATGAAATTTTAAACTTTCCTAAGCCCTAAATTTCTTCTTGGCCGAAACCTATAAACATGGTTTCTAGGTTTTTCAAGCAACATATATCATGAATGACATCTTAATAATATCATCTAACTTATTAGGCATCATAGGAAAATACATGAGCAACCTAAATGAAATTTTTAAACTTTCCTAAGCCCTAAATTTCTTCTTGGCCGAAACCTATAAACATGGTTTCTAGGTTTTTCAACCAACATATATCATGAATGGCATCTTAATAATATCATCTAACTTATTAGGCATTATAGGAAAATACATGAGCAACCTAAATGAAATTTTAAACTTTCCTAAGCCCTAAATTCCTTTTTGGCCGAAACCTATAAACATGGTTTCTAGGTTTTCAAGCAACATATATCATGAATAACACTCGTAACTACTTGTACCGCAGGTGAGGGGGATACTTACATCCTCTTGCTTGGGTTTACTAAGAGAATACCCTTGGTGAAGAAGAAGAAAGGAACCCTTTTTCGCTTCTAGATTTCCCTTTTCCTTATTTTATTTTCTTGTAATGAGAAGTATGCTTCAAGAACTTCCCTTTGTGAAGCTTCCTTTGGTAGAAACCTCTTAGCTTGAATTCGGCAATAGTGGAGGAAACTTGGAGTTTTCGGTGGAAGAAGAAGAAGGAGGAAGAAAGGAGAAACCAAATTCCCTTGCCCTTTTCTTCCTTCTTATTCTACATGAAAAGGGAAGAAGAAAGAATGAACTTTTCTTTCTCTTACCTCTTTATTTCCATTCATTTCTAAAAAAAGAAAGAAGTAAAAATGAATCATTCTAAGTGGAGGGAGAAAGAAAAGATAAACTTTTCTTCTAAGTGGAAGGTGTCCCTTCACCCTCCCTACCCTTAACTACAACTTCCCTTTCCTTCCTAACAATACTTTCTCTTGAGCTATTGGTTATCCCATTCTACTCAAAGCTTGTCACCTACCAAAGGTTCAAGGTTCAAACCTTGACCACTCTTTTTTTTTTTTCTATTTTATTTTTGGTTCCATTTTCTCTTATTCTTAAAAGAAATTCATATGAAATTGCTGGGCATTACACCTTGGTAGATTTCATCACGGAGGTACAAAACCCCGAGCCAGATTCAGTCTAGAAAGTATATGTGGATGGGGCATCCACCCGACAGGGTAGTGTGATAGGCATACTGCTTATCTCCCAACAAGAGGAGCGGGTGCAGTTGTCCGTTCGGCTAGAGTACTGGGCAACTAACAATGAAGCCGAGTACGAGGCTCTTATAGCCGACTTACAAGCCGCTCGGCACGTCAGCGCGGGCAGAGTTCTTATCCACTCTGATTCTCAATAAGCCGCTCAACAGCTGGTTGGAGCATTCAAGATTAGTAACACGTGGCTCAAGTTGTACGCCGAAGCATTCGAAAAGATGAAGGCAAACTTTCAGGTGGTAATCATCTAAAAGATCCCCCGAGCAGAGAACCAACCGGCGGACGAGCTAGCCAAATTGGCGAGCTCACTCTCACCGATCATCATTACTCAACCGATCAAGCAAGTATCCTTGGTTGTGCATGTCGATCGGATGGAGGAGCTCACTTTCCCCAACGATTGGAGAACGACCATAATATAGTTTCTACGATCAGGAGCTACGCATTTGGATTGAGAGGAAGCTCTCTTATTGAGAAGAAGGGTCGGTTGCTTCACCTTAGTCGGGGACCAGCTCTACAAGAAGGCCTTCTCCAGGCCATTGCTTAAATGCGTCGGATCAGAGGATGCCGACTATATACTCCAAGAAGTATACCAAGGCTCCTGTGGAGGGCATCTGGCCGGTCGGGCGCTAGCAAGGAAGATCCTGCTGGGCGGGTACTTCTAGAGGACTCTATAGGAAGATGTCGCTTGGATAGTAGCCAATTGTCTATCCTGCCAGAAGTATCACCACCTTTCCCACCGGCCAATCAAAGAGATGAAGGCCTCCACTGTGTCGTGCCCATTCGACCAATGGGGCATGGATCTTGTGGGACCCTTCCCCATGGCGACTGGGCAGCGAAAGTTCTTGCTCATCGCGGTGGACTATTTCTCTAAGTGGGTTGAAGCTGAACCGCTAGCCAAAATAACCAAGCAGATGGTCCAAAAGTTCATTTGGCAGCATATCATCTGTCGGTTCGGCATTCCATGTCAACTCGTCTCAGACAATGGTAGACAGTTCAGTGGACAGACACTCAAGAGTGGTGTGAGGAGTATGGCATCTAGCAGACCTTCACCTTCGTAGCATATCCTCAGAGCAACGGACAAGCTGAAGTCGCCAATCGGGAGATCTTGCAGATTTTGCGAGTTCGGCTCGACCACATCGGAGGGAGCTAGGTGGATGAGCTCCCCAGCGTGTTATGGGCAATCCAAACGATCCCTAAGGAAGGCACGGGTGTAACCCCGTTCCACCTCGTATACGGTGGTGAGGCGGTCGTCTCGGTCGAGGTGGGAGTCGAGTCCAACAGAATACAGCACTATGGCGAAGACAACGCCGAGCGGAGGCTTTTGGAGCTAGACTTCATGGATGAGATGCGTGACAAAGCAGCCGTTCAGCTGATGGCTTATAGGTAGAGGATGAGGCAGAACTACAATCGACGAGTGATCCCAAGGTCATTCCAGGTCGGCGACCTTGTGTGGAAGAAGGTGAAGCCAGTCGGTGACGCCACCAAACTAGAAGCTCCGTGGGCCGGACCATTGAAAGTCGTAGAGAAGCTCCGCTCTGGCGCCTACTACCTAGAGGATGAAGACGGGCGGCAACTAGAACGTCCTTGGAGCGTGAATCATCTCCAACCCTACCTTGCTGGATGAAAGGTGCATCAATGTAATTGAAGTGTACTCTCCATTTTGCCTATTTCCTTTGAGTGCAGGGTTGGAATGGAAAAAGAAGGGTTATCAAAATTCTCGTTGAGTGGCGACGTTAAACCTATGTCTCCATCGACGGTTGAGCAGTGATCTTAAGCCCTAGTCTTCACCAAATCGTCGAGCGGCGACATTAAACGCATGTCTCCATCGGCGGTTGAGCGGTGACCTTAAACCCCGGTCTTCACCGAATTGTCGAGCGTCAACGTTAAACCCATGTCTCCACCGACGGTCGAGCGATGACCTTAAACCCCGGTCTTTAACAAATCATCGAGCGGTGATGTTAAACCCATGTCTCCATCGACGATCGAGTGGTGACCTTAAACCCCGGTCTTCACCAAATCGTCAAACGACGACATTAAACCCATGTCTCCATTGACGGTCGAGCGACGACCTTAAAGCCCAGTCTTCACTAAATCGTCGAGCGGCGACGTTAAACTCATGTCTCCATCGACGATCGAGCGGCGATCTTAAACCCTTGTCTTCACTAAATCATCGAGCGACGACGTTAAACCCATGTCTCCATTGACGGTTGAGTGGCGATCTTAAACTCCTACCTCAGGAGACCGTCTAGCGAAGACGTTAAAAGAAAGAGTCGAGCGGCGACTATAACCCCCGGAGGTATAATCCCAACGAATCTTTCAATAATGAAAGTGCGTTCGTAACAACCGATCGGAACTATACAGCCAAATACTAGCAAAAAGATAGCACCAAAAGATTTCATTGATAGGTTAAACACTGCCGAACGGCAAGAGTGCATTCAAAGCTTACAAAAAATATGCTCTCTATAAGCCTCTCGCTCACTCAATATAATCAAATGCTTCGTCGGGAATGGACTCGAGGAGCTGGATGCGATCGACATCCTTGTTGGGCAGAGCTTCAGAAATATGGTTGTTCGTCTTATGCTGGAGGAGCGTAGCGTCAATTGCCAGCTCAAATGAGTGGACAATCCGATTGGTCGCCTTCTCCAAGAATTGGTCCGAGTGGAGGTATTGTCGCTTCAGGACCGCGAAGCGACCCAGCTCGGCCTCTTGATAGGCAGTTAGAGCATCACGGGAGGTCATCAGCTCCTCTTCGAGGCGCTTCACTTGGTCTTTAAGTTCAGCCTCTTTAGCATAGCGGCTCTCTCGCTCGGCAGTCAGTAGGCCCTCCGTGTTCTTCAGCTTCTTGGCCAACTGCCGAGCATCCTGGTTTTTCTGCTCCAGGTCGACGATGGCTTGTTGTTTCCTTTTGGAAGCCAGCTCGAGTTTATGATCATAGGTCTTCAATTGTGCCTCAATCTGGCCCATCCTACTAGCCTGTTCGGCCGACTTCTACTGCTCCTCCGCAAGAAGTTGTTGGGCCTTTTCAGGTCGGCTTGCAGGTGGGCGGCCGGTGGCCCCTGGGAGGAGGAAGCTTCTCCGGAAAGCTTGAGCTTCTTCATCTTGTGCTCCACCTGAGCCAATCGCTGGCACATGGCGATATTCTCCACCCAGAACTGCAAGCAAGCATTAGTGTCGATCGGAGGTAAATCAGGAGTTGATAGTTGAAAATACTAACCCCGGTGGACATCTCCAAGTGACTATCGGCCAGCATGCCAGGGAGCTTCACCGCTACTCGTACCCTTGCTTCCTCCCAGACTCAGGCGAACCGACCATGGATGTACACTTGATGTTGAGGAGAGCTGGGCTGATCGCCCGGCACCAGAAGGTCCTCCGTCAGAAGGCGGAGTGTGGAAGTAATGGATCGTCTCCCACTCAACGCCGATTGAGCGGAGGCCGACGGGTCGGAGGCTTGAGTAGGAAGGACCGGCAGGATAGCAGACTGTGTCACCTTCCGCGTAGTTGGCAGCAAAGATGTGGTCGGCTGAACGACGAGCAGCTCCGATAACTCAGCCAAGGATGGAGTCCGTTCGGAGGAAGTGACCTCCACCGTTACGGGAGCAGCTGGAGACTGGGTGCCTCCCCCTGTAGAGGCTTGGACGACCGAGGTGGCGGAACGGGAAGGCGCGTCCGTTCGGCGTCTCTTGCTGGAGAGCGGTACTTCATCACCCGAGGACCTCAAACCCACAACAGGGATGACGGGCGGCGCTTCTCGGACCGATCCTGGGTCGGTCGCCCCTCATGCGCTGGGTGTCCGCTCAACGGTCTCATCACCCGTAGTTGTTGTTTCACCAGTTGTGCCCTCATGTGAGTCGACCAGGGTCAGGTTGAGCCGCTCTATCTCCTTGGGCGTGGTTGCTTCAATCTTGGCCTGCTTGGCCTTCATTATCCAGGTTGCCCAAGCGTGCATCATGATGTCTGCTGCAAAAGAAGAAAGGAATTAGTTAGACTTAAGGGAAGAGGATTGAGAAATTTCATACCTAGGCTGCTCGAGAGCTTCGTTTGGATTAGACTTAGCCCGAACACGTACATCACACCCTCCGGCAACAGCTTATGAATGTCGAATTTCAGGCCGACCAGCATATTAGTAGCGTGGAGGTAATCCAGCCGGGTCTTGTATTTCTTCAGATCAGGTTGAGTAGGGAGCCCGACCTGCCACTTGGTCCGGAAGCACGGCCGCTCAGGAAGTCTCAATTAGAAGAAGTACTCCTTCCAATGCTTGTTGGAGGTGGACATTTTGTCAAAGAAGACTAGGCCAATCTGAGATTGGGAAAGGTACGTGCCCAGCTCGGACTGTTTAGGATAGTAGAAGTAGTGGAAAACCTGAGAGGTCAGTAGGATGTTGTACACTCGAAACAACACTACCACGCCGCACAGTAGGCGGAAAGAGTTAGGGACGAGCTAGGCGAGTGGGATGCAGAAGTAGTTACAGACCTCGGTTATGAAGGGGTGAATGGGAAAATGAAGACCGGCCACAAATTGGTCTCGGAAGAAGCAAACTGTGACGTTTGACGGGTCGTTGGGTCGGTCGAACGGGGAGGCTAAAACTATTTCATGGTCGGGAGGGGGGGAGGGGGAGGTCGAAAGCATTTATCAGATGTGCGGTGTCGCTCGCATCAAATAGAGTCTCCATGGTGGCGTACCCAAGATCGGAAACAAGGTTGGACGGTTGCGAGGAGCTCGCCATTGCCAGGAAACGAAAAACTAGGAAAGTATGAAGGGAAATATGGCCAGAAAACACAAAAAATGGAAAACACAGTGGCGTAAAAGAAGCAGCAGGAAAGCAGCAATGAAGAGGGGAAGCTTATGAGAGGGAAAGGACCACCGTAGAGAGCAAGGAATTGCCACCGCAGAAAGCCGAGGATCGCCAAAGTACTGGACACAGAAGAGCCGCCATAGCAGAATCGTCGGAAAGCATGGAGAAAGCGTAGAAGAAGAAATGGTGACGCTGAGGCTTTATAAAGATAGGAGCGGCCAATCGGAGATGCCGGATCTAGGGCACGGGAATCGGAGCGCACATCCAGCCGTTGAATTTGAACTGTCAAATGTCACATCTGCAGCTGTTACCTCGGACGTGCGGCGGTTGCGCCGGTGACACGTGGCGTCCTCCCACAGGGTAGCATTTAATGGGCGTGGGTGCGTGCTCGGCCTTAATGGGGATGATTTGCGGGGCGTCAGCATTGACCGCCCAACTCGCATCCCTCCAAGAGCGATGGGGGAAAAATTCCAAGTACAAAGGTTCAAAGCACCGATCGACAGAGAAAGATCAATCCCACATGGGTTGATCGGAATCCAACCAACCCATTGGCTGATCGGCCAATTGGTCACGAGACTACTTGTCCAGTCAGTCGGACTAGCAACCTTCTTCAACTAGACTTGAGGGTGATCCGGTGGTAAGATAGGGTGGTAAGTCGGCAACTAGCAACCTTCTTCAACTAGACTATTTGTCCAGTCAGTCGGCACGTGATCCGGTGGTAAGATAGGGCCCGACCAGCAGGAGGTCAGAGTGGTCAACGTTAGTCGGGCGTCCGATCGGGCGAATTACCTATATGGTCAGTAGGAAGAGTAGTCGATCAGACACTTCGATAGCTCGGTCAGACACAAAGCTTCTGACGCACATGAAGCTCGAGCAAGGAAAGACGGAGGCCGGGTGGCCGTCCCACTCAGCTGAACAGTGGGCACCGCCCCAACCCGGCTGGCAGGGCTCCCTCGCCCGACAGGGCGGAGCCAGATTGTAGATCACTAGGCGAGCGGACGCTCGGCAGGGCCATTGCATCACCCTGGCGGCAGACTGGCCGAGCGGCTCTCCCGCTCGGCTCAATAGCAGACAAAGGGAGCAGTTGTCAATATCTTCCTAGGGACCAGTGTCATCGACAGGCGGCATGATCGGCATGGCCAGGCAGAGGATCGTACGGTGGACACTGTCACGTTAGGGATATGCTCGGTCTGTTAAGGTATAGAGTCAGACACGTTTTTCTGGCACGACCCTTCCAGGTATGATTTGGGAAGCACACATGTCTTGAGAAGCGCGCGTATGCCTCCTGGGAGCTCTATATAAGAAGCCCCAACACTTCATCGGAGATATGCTTTGATCACTGTAGTTATAGTTACACTGCTCTTTTCCTCTCTAGTCCATTCTTCATTCTCCTACTGCCGGTGATTGACTTGAGCGTCGGAGGGCCATCACCGGGGAATCCCTCCCTGGCTCGGCACTAACGACTTGTGGTTGCAGGTTCAACTCGTCGAAGGTTCACGTCATCTACGGTCGACATCCAGTCAACGTGAGCGTCGTCTACCCAGCGCCCATCTACTCGCTCTCGGACAAGATTAATATGATTTGAAAATTAATTAACATTTTAAAAATTAATTTTTAATTATGATATGATTTGAAAATTAATTAACATTTTAAAAATTAATTATCATTAATATTTTGAAAATATAATTTTGAAAACTAATTATTATATGATTTGAAAATTAAGATTTTAAAAGTCTAGGAATTAATAATTTGAAATTTTAATTATAATAATTAAGATTTTTGAACTTTTACTAAAATTAATAAAAGATAATTAATTTTTTTGAAATTAATTTTGATAATTATAATGATTCGAAAGTAATGATCATTTTGAAAAATAATTTGAAAATCATTATAGAATTAAGTAAGATTTTAAAATTAATTATCATCTTAAAATTAATTATAAAAATTAAGTAAGATTTCAAAATTAATTATGTTTTTTAAAATAATTATCAAATTAATTATGATTTTAAAATTAATTAAGTAAGATTTCAAAATTAATTATATTTTTTAAAATTATAAAATTAATTATGATTTTTTAAAAATTAATTATAATTTGAAATTAATTATGATTTTAAAAATTAATTATAATTTATTAAATAGATTAAGGTTGATTAATTAGGTTAAAGTAAATTAATTTGATTAAGTTGATTAATTTATAATCTAAATTGTTAGGTTCGTTAATTAAGTTGTTTAATAGTTAAGTCAGTTAGGTTAAGTAAATAAGTTAAGTTTATTTTAATGAATTAATTAATTAGTTTAAGTTGATTACTTTGACTAAATTCATCTTAAATTCATCTCACCCGATTCTAAGTTATCAAACAAGGAATCTTATGTAATTTTGTGAAATGGTTATCTTTTATTTAGATTATGTCTAAGGATTAATTTACATTTGAGTTAAACTTAGGTTTTCTAATTAGTAAATTGAATACATATTTCAAAAATTGGCTCCCAGGCTGTGGCGATGCACTAGGTCTTCTTGGGTATGAGGTCATCCACCACTTCTAGACAGAGTCGTTCAAAGAAATTATATATTTAATTTTCTTTTTGAACCCCCTATATTTAAAATCAAGTGTAAATTACGCCTAGGTCCTTAATCTATCCTAATCTAAACACGCATATTACAAAGTAAAGAAAATAAACAATCATCAAACAATTTTATCTATTTATCAAGATAGTTTTTCTATTGGCTCCCCCTGGATCATAGCCTTGATATAGTCTATCAAGGTAATGGACTTGATCCTTGGGGACCCAATATTGACCAAGTTGGACTTAGGTACCCATGCTTGGACTACTTTTCTATTCGGTCTGTTAATAATTGATAGATAAGACCGATATTTTCTTTTAGGTTTAAATCCTAGTCCGGATCGATTGTCTATGACCTTCTGTTTTCCAAGAATCAAGTCCAGATTCTTGGAACCCACGATAAATCATTCCAACGTGTCCTTGAGTTCTTTAACTTGAGTTTTCAAATTAGAATTTTCTTCCTCAAGTTGTTCGACTTGGGTTGAATTTCCAATTTGAACTGACTTAGTTAAGGGACTCGAGTTAGTCACTTTCTTAATGGTTGTTACCTCCTTTTGCAGTAACTTGACTTAGACGTTGGATTTGGCCAATTTCTCTAATAAATAAGACACTAAGTTTTGTAAATCATCTACTTGAGTACAGGCGAATAGAGAACTTACAGTGGGGTTAGGCCCTTCGGAAATGGATACGGATATGTGGCTTTGCTCGGACTTGGTTTCTGATTCGCTCTCGATATCTGACTTGGACTCGACCTCGGTTTTTGCCATAGATGCTAGTACTGGTAGAGCGAGGAAGCTTCCTTGTTCTTCTTCATTGGATTCGGATTCGCCTGATGACTCAGACCACGTTGCCTTCAACACCTTCCTCTTTCTAGCCTCCTTTGTCTTATTTGTACCTGCAGGCAATGTAATACCTTCCTCGGTCGGAGTAGCATTAGTTTGCTCAAAGAGTTCATCTATTAAATCATGTGTACTTATTTTCGTATCAGAAGTACCTTCATGTAGCTCAATTAGCTTCTCCTATAACTCTTTTGCGTTTGAAAATAGGTCGACTCAGTTCGGCTCCTCCTTGGTTAGGCTGCATTGAAGAGTATACGTCGCTTTGGCATTTGCTTCTATCTTCTTTATTAAAGATGCATCCCAGTTCTCACACGATATCAGCTTGCCGTTGTCGTCAGTTGGGAGTTCAAGGCCGGTTTTGATGATCATCTAGACCTCGAAATGAATCTAAAGGTACGACTCCATTCGACCCTTCCAGTAGCCAAAGTCTTCTCCGGTGAAGAGCTATGGGCGAGCGGTGCTATAGCCTTCTTGGAGAGCCATTGATGATCTAGCACACAACAAAAGAAAATAACTTTGTTCCAAGACTCAGTCTTGGATTAGTAGTGTTGGATAAAGAAAGAATAACAATTCACTAATTTCGAAAAAAATAATAAAATAATAATAAAATATTAAAAAAATATTGTTGCAAATTTTTGAAAAAGTGATATTTCTTTAATGTTGACCAATGGTAAAAAGATGAAAATTAATTTTTTGAAAATAGTTTTGGAGGGAAAAAACGAAAGGCGTAAGATTTTATTTTTAACACATACGATATCTAATTTTCTTTCAAAAAGGAACCCCTCTGCTTGATTGGTGGTTTCACTAAATCAGAGTGGCCTAGCTCTGATACCAATTATTGGATCGAGAAGCGCTAGAGGGGGGTGAATAGCGCTCGTCACTTTCACTTAATGTAATCGAAAACGTAATGAGTAAATGCACAGCGGAAATTAAATCAAACACACAAAACACACTAAAGACTCCAAGATTTACATGGTTTAGAGCCTAAAGTGACTCCTACTCCAAGGGTCACGCTCGTTGAGCGTTTACTTTAGGAAACAACTATTATGTGCAAAAGGTTACAAGAGTATTACAATTTAACAATACTGAAAAATCTATACCGACAACAAGAATTGAAGATCTCGAGGCTTCGGGTTGTCGGGGACTTGTCGTAGCTTAGCCGAGTCATTTCTTGAGCAGCACACGAAGGATGAATCACTTGGAATATGATGAATGGAGCTGCTGGTCGAATACCCCTTATAATGGTTGTTGGAGGCGACTCAAAGCTCCTTGAGGGCGCCTCCAGCGCAGCCGAGTCAGCCGCACGGATAAGAATAGAAGAAGTCCTCGCTGATCCTCTTGAAGGCACCTCCAAGGATGTCCGAGATGCCTCAAGCCTCCATGAGGGCGCCTCCAACCTTGTCGTACATGCTTCTTCTCCTTTGTACTTGAGGTGCCTCCAAGCTCCATGAGGGTGCCTCGGGTACTGTTCATTCGAGGCTCACTTTCCTCTTTAGTCCCTGCAAAGTGTGTTAGTCCACAAAATACCAAGATACCCTGCACGACAAAGTTAGCACATAATAAACATAGTAACAGAAATATTTTGACAGTCTCCAGACTGTCCAATTCTGACTTCGGATTTCCGACCGGAATTCCTAGGTCGAACCGACACCTACTATTCCCTCTGCGGGGAACGCGTCCTCATCGACTCAACTCTGGAGAGCATACTTGATGCCAGTCCAGTCCTCCAGATCGACTGAACTTTTCACCTAGGGTTACCACCCCCTAGGACCTAGGGTTAACACCTCCTAGGGTTTTTCGCCACCTAGGTTACCTCCCCCTAGGACCTAAGGTTACCCCCTTTTAGGATTTTCCTCCACCTAGGGTTATCACCCCCTAGGACCTAAAGTTACCACCCCTTAGGGTTTTCCTCCACATAGGGTCACCACCCCCTAGGACCTAAGGTTACCGCCCCTTAGGGGTTTTCACCACCTAGGGTTACCACTCCCTAGGACCTAGGATTACCACCCCCTAGGGTTTTCCACCTGCCTAACCACAGTTAGGACTTTCCTGCAAAGCTCAATCAACATATCAGATAACAAAACAACTTAACTTTGAACCTTTTGACATAATCAAAACACAGGTTCGATCGTCGGATGTTTCCCGCACCAATATCTTATCTTTAAAATTTTCACCTTCCTTGTTAATAATAAGGTTATGTTTATTATAAGAAAATAATGAATTAATTATTGGCTTTGGCTCATTAATTATAAAAGATCTTTCGTCTTCCTCCAAACTTTTAATGAAATAATGATTAATAAGGATATAATAAATCCACATGACTATTAATTTACTTTTTTGCCTATTCCTATTTTTCACATGTCTATGAGCCCATAATGCACACGATATATAAGAGCGCATTGGACATTTAATGTAGGTCACAATAACATATCGAATTAATGTAGTAATGCTATTGATAGTAATTCTATCGATCGGTTACTCATTAATTCTACCAATCGGCGACTCGATAATCCTCCCGAGCAGTCGGATGCCCGAATTATGACACGATTTCTCAAAAAAATCTAGGAAAGGTACCTAAGCGTCGAGCAGTGACTCTACTCTAAATCCTTTCGGTAAAACTTAGAAATAATAAGGGTTTTCTTGAAGAATTAATTGTCCACTCTCGATCAGCTTGATCATTACCTGTGCGATGTATCTCCCTCATTGACCTTGATTTTGACTGCAATCTTATTTGTTACATTGACTTCTTGACGCCATGGGACACCTCCCGTGGATTGCCACATCAGGCATCCTTGACTTTGAGATATTTCCTATTCATGTTTGTCATTTGACTCAAGTCTCATGCATTCTGATGCGTTTACGAGTGTGTAAGAGGAGTTAGGAGGACTGCCTAGGCTGTTCCAATTGACAAGTTAACGGTTGGTAGTTGGGTGAAATGTTTATATTTGAGCAACAATCAAATATTTGATTTTGTTTAAGTTGACTAAAGGCTTCAACATTCAACTAGAACCGATCGACTAAAAATATAGTTGTTGGCATCTAACAATTAATTTTAAGTTATCAAGTTGGCTAAGTTAGGGTTCTAATTGTCTAAGACATGTCCTAAGTGAGTGTTAGAGGGCTTGGACAAACTTAGAGAACCACTTTGGGTACAATGATGTTAATTTGACACAAATTCAAGCTTTTTAGAGTTATTAAAAACTTTTAACCCAAAGTGATTGATATTCTTTCGATGATTCAAATCTAAAAAAATATAGACAGACTTAAAGGACTATCAAGAGTTGGGTGATACCCATTAGGCACAAATTTGAGGCATTTAAGGCCATTAAGCACTTTTTTCGGCTAGAAGTATTTGATGATCGTGAAGAGCTTAAAGTCTAGAAAAAAAACATGGACACCATAGACTTAGGGGATTTCTGGAGCATAATAATGTTCATTTGGTATTAACCTAACACTTTTAGATAGAAAGAACTTAATAGCCTTGGCGAGATCAATTTTTTTTTTAATATGATTTTTAAAAAAAAAAAATAGTAGGAGTTCAATAGCACTCATTTAGTATGAATTTGAGACTTTTAGGGTTATTTTCATCAAAAGTTTTTATGGTGCTAGAGGATTTAAAATTTAAAAAAAAATGAATATTGATAAACTCAAAAGAACATGAGTACAACAACATATATTTGAGCAAGGAAAGATTTTAACGTATGATTCTTTAAAAAAAATAAAAAATCAGAATATTTGGACACCATTATAGTATTTTGTTTAATACAAATTCTTTTTATGATGCAATTTTCAAAGGTATTAGGATCGGTGTATTTGGTTAAGTTTACTACTCCAAATGATTTTGGGATAAAAAATATAAGTATATAACTAAATGAAGTTAAGGTAAATCAAATTAAGTTAAGTTAATTCAAATAAAGTTAAGTTAAATCAAATCAAATTAAAACTCAAACTCAAACTCGGTTATGGATGGATTGATGCGAGACTTTATATATAGAGGGTACAACTGGGACCTAGATGTGGAAATAGTTTAGGTCTCCTGATGGGCTTGGGTTTCCCGTGTTCACCCCGAACACCCAACTCAAGTCCATCAATAATAACCCATACCACTAAATAGTTATTATTGAACTACCACACCAATCTCATATTACAATATGGGCTTCTTCTTATTATGAGTGTGTTAATCTCCCCGTGTTTAAGATATCGTATGTCCGTTAATTAAATGAGTTACTGAAAACTCAGTTAATTAACATCTGAGTCCAAGAGTAGTACCACTCAACTTTATTATCATGCCGAACTAAGTCCACTTACAGGATTTACATGATAATCCTTATGAGCTCCTCAAGGGGACATCATCAACCTAAATAATTAAGACACAGTTTCCTTCTATAATCAACAATACACCATATAAATAGTACTATTTCCCAACTCATCGGGCCTATTGATTTAACAAATAAATCTCACCCATTGATAAGTTAAAGAAATAAATACTAAATATACATGCTTGTTATTATATAGAGATTAAGAGGACGCATATCCATAATAACAGAGGTTCTGTTCTTTTATGTAGTCAGTATAAATCGAACAACCTCAGACGATCCTGCACAATACACACATAATGTACTAGTGTAATTTTATAATCAAGGTAGAATAATATCAAATTACACTACAACCATTTCAATGGTTTGTCCCAATCCATCTTGGTTGTGAGCTACTATTTATAATTTATAAGGAACCGATGACATGATCTTCTGTGTGGCACCACACACCATGTTATCTACAATATTTATTAAATGAGCAATTGCATTGACATATATATAAATATAAAATGCAGACGTTTGACCAAAGTAATTCTCATTTCAAAATATTTCAAAACAAATGTTCATACAAAAGCTAGGCTTATAGTATACGTCCCAACGATTTCCCACTTATACTAAAATACTATGCTTTAATTTTAATTTGTCCCCAGGGCGTAGCACAACTAGGGGTGCATGGTTTCATGGTCGAAAGGTCCAAGGTTCGATCCTCGGGGTGTCATTGCCTGGGGTTAGCGTCCCGGCTATGCGCTTTCAGTTGTGTACTTGCATTTACCTCCCTCCATATCCGTGGGACAGGCTCTAGGGGGGCCGCTGATGTGGCGGTTCCACATTTTTTTAAAATACTATGCCGCTATAAATACTGTCATACATCTGATTCCCATCCATTCAACATGCCTATCAAAAGCTCTCGTCGGAAGGGCCTTAGTGAAAGGATATGCCAGGTTATCTGCTGATGTAATCTTGGCGACAACAACTTCTCCTCGTTTTACAATGTCTCGTATCAGGTGGTACTTACACTCAATGTGTTTACTTGCCTTATGGGCCCGTGGTTCCTTCGAGTTTGCTACTGCACCACTGTTGTCACAATAAATTGTGATAACTTTGGGCAAACCAGGAATCACATCTAAGTCCATCATGAAGTTTCTGAGCCATATAGCTTCTTTGGCTGCCTTAGAGGCTGCTGTTGGGGCAATATCCCTAGGTCAAGGTTGACTAGTTTGACTAAACTTGAGTTGAGTCAAGCTTGAGTCAGGATTTGAGTTTTGATATTTGCCAATATAAGGAGATTGCTGGAGCAATCGCCCAATTATGGATATGGTCAAAGGGTTGACCAGGTTGATGAGAATACAAGTCAAGTAGGTCAAGGTTGACAGGAGACTTGACTAGGAAAGTTCCTGAATGTTAGGCATTTGGAAAGTCCTAGTGAGGAGCTAGGCAGGAGAAAGTCCTGGCGAGGAGCCAGGCAACGGGAAAGTCCTAGTGAGGAGCTAGGCAAGGGAAAGTCTTGGTGAGGAGCTTGGCAATGGGAAAGTCCTAGTGAGGAGTTAGGCAGGAGAAACTCCTGGTGAGGAGCCAGGCAATTGGAAAGTCCAAGTGTGATCTTGGCAAAGGAGAAGTCCTGGTGAAGAGCCAGGCAAGTGGAATGTCCAAGTGTGATCTTGGCCAAGGTTGTAAGTCCAAGCATGTGGTCTTCGCAAGGTAAGTCCTAGTGTGACTTGGCAAGGAGAACTCGATAACTAGGATGAGGTCGAAAGAAACTCTTGAAGGCAAGGCGTGAAGGATGGGGAGATATCCGAGGGACGCAAGGCTCATGGGGGAGGCTAGAAGGCTAGTTCGAGGATGGTCGAGTGTGGTGGTATAATCCGACAACTAGGATGAGGCCGAAGGAAGCTCCTAAAGGCAAGGTGTGAAGGATGGGAGATATCTGAGGGATGCAAGGCTGATGGAGGAGGCTAGAAAGCTAGTTTAAGGTTGGTCGGGTGTGGCCAAATGCTAGGCATGGAGACCCAACAGGTCACGGTTGACCAGGAGTTGGGTTGGAGATTTTGGACTTGAGTTTGAGTCAAGTCCAGGCTGGTCAATCGATCGGGCGATCAATTGAACCAGGGTCCAATCGATCAGTCGATCGATTGGAGTGTGCTGCGATTGTGGGAAGGCCCAATTGATCGGTCCATCGATTGGGATGTGGAATCGTGAGCACAGAGGCTGTCCCAATCGATCGAGTGATTGATTGGGAGCTGCCAATCGATCGGTCGATCGATTGGGTAGCAGAAGTTCTCACACGGACGTGAGAGCACATAGAGGTGCTGAATCGATCGGGCGTTTCTGAATGGAAACTTGCTCGAGGATGTGTACATGACACAACCTGAGGTTTTGTAGACCCACAGCATACTGACAGAGTATGCAAGCTGCATAGGTCCATTTATGGACTAAAGCAAGATTCTCGGAGCTGGAATCTTCGATTCGATGATGCAATCAAATAGTTTGGTTTCATCAAGAATGAAGATTAGCCTTGTGTCTACAAGAAGGTTGTAGGAAACACAGTTGTCTTCCTTATATTGTATGTGGATGACATACTACTCATTGGGAAAGACATCTCTTTGCTGCAGTCTGTCAAGACTTAGCTAGGGACTTGTTTCTCAATGAAGGACTTAGGTGAAGCATCCCGCATTCTTGGCATACAGATCTATAGAGATAGATCTAAGAGATTGCTTGGCCTAAGTCAGAGTGCATACATTGACAAGGTGCTACTACAGTTTGCCATGCAGAACTCCAAGAAAGGATTTCTACCGATGTCACATGGTGTGAGTCTTTCGAAGACTCAAGGTCCCTCTTCTAGAGAGGAGAGAGACGGCATGGATCATATCCCTTATGCTTCAGCCATAGGGTCTATCATGTACGCCATGCTATGTACTCGTCCTGATGTCTCGTATGCTTTGAGCATGACGAGCAGATACCAGTCAGATCCAGGTGAAAGTCACTAGATAGCGGTCAAGAATATTCTTAAGTACTTGAGAAGGACTAAAGAATATTTCTTGATATATGGAGATGATGATGAGCTAGTTGTAAAGGGTTACAGTGATGCTAGCTTCCAAACTTACCAGGATGATTATTGATTGCAGTCAGGGTTCGTGTTTTGCATAAATGGTGGTGTTGTGAGCTGGAAGAGTTCGAAGTAGGACACAGTAGCTGATTCTACAACAGAGGTCGAGTATATTGCTACATCAAAAGTAGCAAAGGAGGCAGTTTGGATCCGCAAGTTCATTACTGAGCTTGGAGTGGTTCCTAGCATCGTTGATCTCATAGAGCTCTATTGTGACAACAATGGAGCAATAGCACAGGCCAAGGAAACTCGCTCACACCAGCGGACCAAACACATACTACGGTGCTTCCATCTCATTCGAGAGATCATCGATAGAGGAGATGTGAAGATTTGCAGAGTACCCACTGAGGCTAACATTGCAGATCACTTGACCAAGGCTTTGGCACAAAAAAAACATGATGGTCACACTAGGTCATTAGGCCTTAGAGCCTATACTGATTGGCACTAGTGCTAGTGGGAGATTATTAGTTAGAGCCCTAGAGCCAATCATTTGATTATTGTTATATGGACTCATTGTATCATATTCTTATATATATATAAAAGGCATTTGTTTATGGTTATTATGCTTACTTGTATTGGTGCCAAATAACTAAGTATAATAGCGCCCTAGAGTAGAAGGTTCTTACCTATATCAATCGGTTAGTTGAATCGATAGTGAGATGATATAGGGAACACTACTCTTAATCATTTCTAGTCAAGTATTAGCATTCAAGGACAATGTTAATGCGACGAGACTAACATTAGGTCAACTCGATGACTTGATCTCACAAGTCATGGATATGGATATATCAAGTTGACACATGGGTATGCATTGGAGAAAGTATATTGAATGACCCGCCATGAGAAAGTATCATGGATCGTTATATGAGTGTCATATACTTTCTCATGTGGCTATTAGTATGACTATTAGTCCTTGGACCTGAAGTCACCATGGTTTCGTACATAAGGAGTTGCATACTTTGGCTTCGTCAAACGTCACCCGTAACTGGGTGGACTATAAAGGCGATTACTGGGTATGTAACAAATTATACGGAGGGATGTGAGTGATGCAGATGGGATCTATCCCTCCTATATGACGGGAGTGACATCGATATTCTTGATAGAGTGAGACCACTAAGTGAATGGTCATGCCCAAATGAGTCAATATGAGATGTTGAGCTCATTTGATTGAGTGAGTCTACTTGGGATTTAAGATTTAGATTGATTAGAGGATGACACGGTCTATGCCTCACATTGATTAATCTAGATGTCAAGGATAGAAGGACACTTGTCATATATTGTGAAGAGTCACAATTAGTAGTCACAATGTGATGTTGGATCTCAACATTCTTATAACTTGGGTACTAATGATGTGTTGCTAGATACCGCTCAGTACTTATGGTTCTAAATTGGTTTAGGAGCATTGCCAATGTTACAAGAACCAATAGGGTCACACACAAAGGACAATTAGATGGAGATTAGGTTCATTTGATGAACTTAAAGGATTAGGTCCATGTGATGAACCAAATTGGATTAAGGGTAATCCAAATTATCCTAATTGAGTTGGACTGAATTTGGTTCATCTGTTAGATGAATCTAATTTGGACTTAGACTCATTGAATCAATTTAATTCAATGAATAGAGATTCATTAAATTAAAATTGACTTGAGCTAATGGTTAGATTAGATCAACCAAGGGAGAGAAGTGGTCAAGTTTGACTTGACTTAAGTAGGAAGATGAAGAGTCAAGTTTTGACTTGACTTTAACTTGACCAATGCCACATCATCAAGGCTTCTTCATTTGGTCAAGTTTGACTTGACCAAATTCCACCTCATGGAGGAGATCAAGAGACTTGACTCTTGATATTCCATGGGAGTTTATTAGCCTAAAGTGGCCAGCCACTTGGGGGTTACACAAGGTGAGAATTCATTCTCATTCATTTCTTCTTCTTCCTCTCTAGGTTTCTTCTCTCCCTCTCCTCCTCCTTGCCGAGACCATCAAAGGTGCTAGCACACCTTTTGTTAGGTTTCTCCATCATTTGTTCGTGTGGATACGCATAGAGGGTTGTACACTTGACAACTTTGAGATCCGGCGAACCTTGGACGAGCAGGATTAAGCGAAGGGCTTCGCATCAAGGGTAAATTCTTATCTTGTAGATCTAAAGTAGATCTAGGCTTAGGAAACTCATACGTGAAAGTTTTACGAAATTTTATTTCTTTGCACGGATCCGTGGCATGGGGATTTCGGGATTTCCGCAACGTAAAAAGCAGTTTTTGTGGCCCAAAAAACCCAACAATTCACCCCCCTCTTGCCGGTCTTCGCTGTACCTACACCAATTACATAGATTGGAAAAGAAACTTGGACATTGTCCTAACTGCTGAAAGCTATAAGTTTGTACTAACAGAGGTTTGCCCTAATGTGCCTAATGGTGAATCTACCCAAGAGGAGATTGAGTATCATAGGAAATGGGTAAAGGCAGATGAGATGGCGCGGTGTTACATTTTGGCTTCAATGTCAAATGTGCTACAACATCAGCATCAGGATTTACCTGTTGGAGATCGGTGGCCGGCTAGAAGGGGGGTTGGATAGCTAGGTCACCCCAACTTCTTTTCTTTTCTACAAAAGATTAGTGCACACGCGGAGATACAACAAAGTAATGAAAACAATAAAGAAAGAATACCAAATCGCTAACAAGCTCGATGTAACGTGGTTCAGAGATTGCTTGCTCCTACTCCACGGCGTGTCCTTGAGGTGGACGAGCCCTTGATCCTTCGGTGGATCAATCCCCGGCAATCTCCGGCTAGAGCTTTCTCCTTCTCGGTGGAGCAAACCTCTCACAAAGGATCTCTTCCTCTTTACAATGATGAACTTAGGTTTAGGAGGAAGAGAGTAGGCTTGGAAGCTTTGGGCAATGACAAGGAGTTATTCAATAAGCATGAGTAAGTTCCTTCAATCCCCAAAGCTTCCCTTAAATAAGAGGAGAGAGTTGATCATCATATCAACTCATCTTGGCATCAGTCGACTAGCAAAACCATCAGTCGACTGGTGTTACCGTTAGAGGTAGCCAACGGCTACTTTCCAGCACCAACGGTCATTTACCAGTCGACTGCTAAAACTAGCAGTCGACTGGTGCAGTCGACTGCTAAAACTTGCAGTCGACTGATCCACACCGACCGAACGAACAGAACCATTCTGTTCGCGCCCAGTCGACTACGCAGTCGACTGCACCAGTCGACTGCTAAAACATGCAGTCGACTGCTACAGTACTGCTACAATGACACTACAGTACTGCTACAGTAAACCCTAAAACTTATGCTTTTACTCCGAGTACAATCTCTCGTGCACTCGTAGCCTCACCCTTATGACTCTTTTGATGCTTCCTTTGCAGCTTTAACAGAACCTTCAAGCATACTTTCTTTGGCTCTCGTCCCTCGGATGCATTCAAGCCTGCGGCTCGCCCCCAATGCCATCCTTCGCGTATGCCTCGAAATTGCTTCCCTCGGCCCTTGTCCTCGCTGCCTTGTCCACGGTCCCTCGGATGCTTCATCCTTCACCGGACCCGAAGCCATCAACCTGAGTCGCATGTGTATCCTATGAACCTGCACAACTCAAATACACATATCAGATACAAGGGTGAACCTAACTTAAACTCTTTGACACACACATCAAAACTATGATCGTACCGATCAAAACCTAGGTCGATTGCACCAACATTACCAACAGCTTATGATATAATGAACAATCTCAAAGAACTCTTCGGACATCAGAGTCGGACTGCTAGGCAAGAGGCAATGAGAAAGTTAATGACAGCAACCATGTCAGAGGGGACACCCGTAAGGGACCATATCCTCAAGATGATGGCTTATCTAAACGAAATATAGATCCTTGGAGGTGAAATCGATGGGGAAACCCATGTCAATATTATTCTCCAAATGCTACCCATAAGTGTTGAGCAGTTCCGCCTGAACCATAACATGAACAAAAGGGAGTATACGTTGGCGGAACTTCTAACAGAACTACAGTCAGTAGAAGGTATATTTCGTCACGGTTCACAAATTCGCTATGCTGAAAATGGTTCTACTTCTAAGTCGAAAGGCAAGAAGAAGAAGAAACGGGTTGTTTCAGTAAAGAAGGTGAATAAACCTCTAGGTACAGGACCAAAAGCTGGAATGAAGAAGCCGAAAGGCAAGTACTTCATCTGCAAGCAGGATGGACATTGGAAGGCTGACTGTCCTCATAGGAAAGAGAACAATAAAGGTATATCTCATTCTCTAGTAGTTGAAACATGTTTAGCGGTGTTATCTACCTGTAGGAACTTTCGAGCAACAAAAACCGCTTTTTGCATTACGGAAAACCTCGAAGTTCTTTCCACGGATCTGTGCGAAGATAAAAATTTACATATACTTAGTTTTCTCCTAGATCTACACTAGATCTACATGGTAGAGATTATACCTTTATAGCGAAGCTCTTCGCTTATCCCGCTCGTCCAAAAGTTGTTGGATCTCGTAGAGTGTTAAGTGAACACTCCTCTATACGTATCAACATATACAAGAGATGGAGAAAACCCACTTAGAGTGTGCTAGCACTCTCAAGGGGTTTCAGCAATGGAGGATGAGGGAGAGGGAAGAAGAGAGGAGGAAGAAGAAGACTTGAATTTCAACTTGAATTCCAATCAATGCGTCTGCCCGACCACTCTTGAGAGGTTTTAAACCTCCATGTAATACCAAGAGTCATGACTCTTATTCTCCCTCATGAGGTGGCACACACTAGATATAGCCTTGATGATGTGGGCCATCATCATTGGTCGGCCCTATGCCTGTTAGGTAGAGCCCTAGAGCCAATCATTTGATGATTGTATTATGGACTTGTTGTATCATATTCTTATATAAATAAAGGCATTTGGTTTTTGGTTATTATACTTACTTGTATTGGTTCCAAATAAACTAAGTATAATAGCGTCCTTGAGTAGAAGGTTCTCACCTATATCAATCGGTTAGTTGAACCGATAGTGAGATGATATAGGGAACACTACTCTTAATCATTCCTAGTCGAGTGTTAACATTCAGGGACAATGTTAATGCAATAAGACTAGCATGTAGGTTAACTCGATGACTTTATCTCACAAGTCATGGATATAGAGATATCAAGTTGACACATGGGTATGCATTGGAGAATGTATACTGAATGACCCGCCATGAGAAAGTATCATGGATCGTTATATGAGTATCATATACTTTCTCATGTGGCTATTAGTATGACTACTAGTCCTTAGACCTGAAGTCATCATGGTTCCCTACATAAGGAGCTATGTACTTTGGTTTCGTCAAACGTCACCCGTAACTGGGTGGACTATAAAGGCGATTACCGGATATGTAACAAATTATACAGAGGGATGTGAGTGATGTAAATGGGATCTATCCCTCCTATATGACAGGAGCGACATCGATATTCTTGATAGAGTGAGACCACGAAGTACATGGCCATGCCCAAATGAGTCAATATGAAATATTGAGCTCATTTGATTGAGTGAGTCTACTTGGAGTTCAAGATTTAGATTGATTAGAGAATGACATGGTCTATGCCTCACATTGATCAATCTAGATGTCTAGGTTAGAAGGACACTTGTCATAAATTGTGAGGAGTCACAATTAGTAGTCACAAGGTGATGTTGGATCTCAACATTCTTGTAACTTGGGTAGTAATGATGTGTTGCTAGATACCGCTCATTACTTATGCTCCTAAATGGGTTTAGGGGCATTGCCAACGTTACAAGAACCTATAAGGTCACACACTAAGGACAATTAGATGGAGATTAGGTTCATATGATAAACCAAGAGGATTAGATTCATTTGATGAATCAAATTGGATTAAGAGTAATCCTAATTGGGCTAATTGAGTTGGACTCAAGTTGATTCATGTGTTCAATGAGTCTAATTTAGATTATGACTCATTGAATCAATTTAATTAAATGAATTAGATTCATTATATTAAATTGGCTTAAATTAAATGGTTGGATTAGATCAACCATGAGAGAGATTAAGTTAACTTTGACTTGACTTGAGAGGAAGATGAAGAGTCAAGTTTGACTTGACTTTATGTCACCTCATTGGTGAGTTGGCATTGAGTGGGCCAATGATGATGATCCACATCATCATGGTTGCTTAAGTGGGATGCCACCTCATGGGAGTTACCAAGAGTTATGACTCTTGGCATTCCATGGAGGTTACACATCCTCTTAATGTGGTTGGCCACATCAATTGAGTTAATAAGTTTCATTTTGCAAGTGTAACTCTCATCTTCTTCCTTGCTCCAATTTTTCTCTCCCTCTCCTCTCCAATGCCGAGACCTTCTTGGAGTGCTAGCACACTCAAAGGTTCTCCCTCCATCGAGTTGTTCGTGTGGATACGCATAGAGAGTTGTCTACCTTGACAACTTGAGATCCGGCACTTCCTTGGATGAGCGGGATACGAAAAAAGGCACGCATCGAAGGTATAAGCTCTTCTTCTTTGTAGATCTAGAGTAGATCTAGGTTTTTGTAAACTCGTACTCGTATGCTTTCGAAAGTTTTTACTTCGTACGGATCCGTGGCTGGGGGTTTCGGGGTTTCCGCGACGCGAAAAGCAATTTTCGCGGCCCGAAAAACCCAACAATGCCAAGTCAAAATAAGGTGGCAATTGGTCAAGTCAAACTTGACCCTTCATCTTCCCTCTCAAGTCAAGTCAAACTTGACCTCTTATCTCCCATGGTTGATCATATCTAACATTTGATCCAAGTAAATTTAATTTAATGAATCTCTATTCATTGATTTAAATTGACTCAATGAATCATAATCTAAATTAGACTCATTGAAAACATGAATCAAATTGAGTCCAACTCAATTAGTCTAATTTGGATTACTCTTAATCCAATTTGGTTCATCATATGAACCTAATCCTCTTGGTCCATCATATGAACCCAATCTACATCTAATTGCCCTTTGTGTGTGACCCTTTAGGTTCTTGTAATGTTGGCAATGCTCCTAAACTCATTTAGAAACATAAGTAATGAGCGGTATCTAGCAACACATCATTACTACCCAAGTTACAAGAATGTTGAGATCCAACATCACCTTTGTGACTACTAATTGTGACTCTCACAATATATGATAATGTCTTTCTATCCTAGACATCTAGATTGATTAAATTGAGGCATAGACTGTGTCATCCTCTAATAAATCTATGTCTTGAACTCCAAGTAGACTCACTCTAATCAAATGAGCTCAATATCTCATATTGACTCATTTGGGCATGGTCATGCACTTAGTGATCTCATTCTATCAAGAATCATGATGTCACTCCCGTCATATAAGAGGGATAGATCCCATCTACATCACTCACATCCCTCCACATAATTTGTCACATACCCAGTAATCGCCTTTATAGTTCACCCAGTTACGGGTGACGTTTGACGAAGTCAAAGTATGCAACTCCTTATGTAGGGAACCATGGTGACTTCAGGTCCAAGGAATGATAGTCATACTAATAGTCACATGAGAAAGTATATGACACTCATATAACGATCCATGATACTTTCTCATGGTGGGTCATTCAGTATACATTCTCCAATGCATACCCATGTGTCAACTTGATATCTCTATATCCATGACTTGTGAGATCAAGTCATCGAGTTGACCTACATGCTAGTCTCATCGCATTAACTTTGTCCCTGAATGTTAATACTTAACTAGGAATGATTAAGAGTAGTATTCTCTATATCATCTCACTATCAATTCAACCAATCGATTGATATAGATAAGAACCTTCTACTCAAGGACGCTATTATACTTAGTTATTTGGCACCAATACAAGTAAGTATAATAACCATAAAGAAATGCCTTTATAAGTATATAGGAATATGATACATCGAGTCCATACAACAATCATCATGTGATTAGCTCTAGGGCTCTAACTAACAATCTCCCACTAGCACTAGTGCCAATCAATGTAGGCTCTAAGGTCTAATGACCTAGTGTGACCATCATGCTTTCTCTGTGCCAAAGCCTTGGTCAAGGGATCAGCGACGTTAGCCTCTGTGGGTACTCTGTAAATCTTCACATTTCCTCTATCGATGATCTCTCGAATGAGATGGAAGTGTCGTAGTATGTGTTTGGTCCGCTGGTGTGAGCGAGGTTCCTTAGCCTGCGCAATTGCTCCATTGTTGTCACAATAGAGATCTAAAGGATCTGCTATGCTAGGAACCACCCCAAGCTCAGTAATGAACTTGCGGATCCAAACTGCCTCCTTTGCTGCTTCTGATGCAGCAATATACTTGGCCTCTGTTATAGAATCAGCAACTCTGTCCTGCTTCGAACTCTTCCAGCTCACAGCACCACCATTCAAGCAAAACACAAACCCAGACTACGATCTATAATCATCCTGGTGAGTTTGGAAGCTGGCATCACTGTAACCCTTTACAGTTAGCTCGTCATCGCCTCCAAATATCAAGAAATAGTCTTTTGTCCTTCTCTGGTACTTAAGAATATTCTTGACCGCTATCCAGTGACATTCACCTGGATCTGACTGGTATCTGCTCGTCATGCTCAAAGCATACGAAACATTAGGACGAGTACATAGCATGACGTGCATAATAGATCCTATGGCTGAAGCATAAGGGATCTTATCCGTGCGGTCTCTCTCCTCTCTAGAAGAGGGACTTTGAGTCTTCGAAAGACTCACACCATGTGACATCAGCAAAAATCCTTTCTTGGAATTCTGCATGGCAAACCGTAGTAATACCGTGTCAATATATGTACTTTGACTTAGGCCAAGTAATCTCTTAGATCTATCTCTATAGATCTTTATGCCTAGAATACAGGCTGCTTCACCTAAGTCCTTCATTGAGAAAAAATTCCCCAGCCAAGTCTTTACAGACTGCAGCAAAGGGATGTCATTTCCAATGAGTAGTATGTCATCCACATATAATACAAGGAAGACAACTGTATCCCCAACAACCTTCTTGTAGACACAGGGCTCATCTTCATTCTTGATGAAACCAAACTGTTTGATCGCATCATCAAATCGAAGATTCCAACTCCGAGAAGCTTGCTTTAGTCCATAAATGGACTTATGCATCTTGCATACTCTTCCAGTATGTTGTGGATCTACAAAACCCTTAGGTTGTGTCATGCACACATCCTCGAGCAAATTTCCATTCAGAAACGCAGTTTTGACATCCATTTTCCAGATCTCATAATCGTGGTATGCTGCAATAGCAAGCATGATCTGAATGGACTTAAACATCGCTACTGGAGAAAAGGTTTCATCATAGTCAATACCATGAATTTGCTTGAAACCTTTAGCTACCAAATGACCCTTAGAGGTAATAAGTCCATCCATGTCAGTCTTTCTCTTAAAGACCCACTTACACCCAATGGGTTGACACCTTCAGGTGGATCAACCAAAGTCCATACTTGGTTGGTGTAGATGGATTCAATCTCGAATCTCATGGCCTCTAGCCGTGACTCAGAATCTGGTCTCATCACAACTTCCTGATAGGAGGTAGGCTCATTCTCAACATGCATAACGTCATCATGGTTAGACAAGAGAAATGAGTATCTCTCATGCTGACGGCGTACCCTATCAGACCTGTGAAGAGGTAGGTCTACTTGAACTGGTTGTTGTTCCTCAACTCCTTGTGGAACAATCTCATTATCCACAATATTTTGTGGTTCCAGTTCAACTTCCATCAAGGCCTCAGTGCTATGGTCCATATCTTGAACTTCTTCAAGATCGAACATACTCCCACTAGTTTTTCGAGAAACAAAGTCCCTTTCTAGAAATACCCCAGTCTTAGCCGCAAACACTTTGTGTTGACTGGGAATGTAGAAGTAGTATCCCTTCGTTTCCTTGGGATATCCAATAAAATAGCACTTGTCGAATTTGGGCCCCAATTTGTCCGAGACTTGACGTCGAGCGTAAGCCTCACAACCCCAAATCCTCATAAAAGACACCTGGGCATCTCTCCCAGTCCATATCCTATATGGTGTCTTTATCACAGCTTTAGATGGAACACGGTTAAGTGTGAAGGCTGCTGTGTCTAGAGCATATCCCCAAAAGGATATAGGAAGATCTGTGTGACTCATCATAGATTGTACCATATCTAATATGGTACGATTTCTCCTTTCAGATACACCATTCCACTGTGGTGTTCCAGGAGGAGTGAGTTGGGATAGAATCCCACACTCAGCTAGATAGTCACGAAACTCATGGCTAAGGTATTCCCCACCTCGATCTGATCGAAGTATTTTAATACTCTTACCTAGCTGGTTTTGTACTTCATTCTTCAATTCTTTGAACTTTTCAAAGGATTGTGACTTATGTGTCATCAGATACACATAACCATATCTACTGAAGTCATCAGTAAATGTAATGAAGTACCTATAACCACCTCTAGCAGTGACATTGAAAGGGCCACATATATTAATATGTATAAGTCCTAACAAGTCAGTTGCTCTTTCACTGTGTCCACTAAAGGGAGTCTTGGTCATCTTGCCCAGTAGGCATGACTCATATGTCTCATATGATTCAAAATCAAATGAGTCCAGCAAACTATCTTTATGGAGTTGGGATAAGCGATTCTCATTTATATGACCTAAGCGACAATGCCAGAGATAGGTTCGGTTCATTTCATTTGACTTGAACCTTTTGGTACTTATGTTTTAGATGGGGTCCTCTAAGTCTAGAATGTAGAGTCCGTTCATCAGAGGTGCACTACAATAGAACATATCGTTTAAATAAACGGAACAACATTTGTTCTTTATTATAAACAAAAAGGCTTTCTTGTCTAGACAAGATACTGAAATGATGTTCTTTGTAAGAGTAGGCA
This sequence comes from Zingiber officinale, assembly GCF_018446385.1. Classification (NCBI taxonomy): domain Eukaryota; kingdom Viridiplantae; phylum Streptophyta; class Magnoliopsida; order Zingiberales; family Zingiberaceae; genus Zingiber; species Zingiber officinale. The sequence goes on from NC_055998.1 coordinate 104,585,317, forward strand.
CATAACAACATTCATCTAATTCTAGTACAAGCCCAGAGGGTAGAGATAGATAGTAAGTTCCTACAGCAACAGCAGCAACCCGTGCTCCATTGCCTACTCATAGGTCCACCTCGCCCTTCGTCAATGCCCTGCTATTTCTCAGCGCCTGCACATTAGTACAAATGTGAGAAGCACATCCGGTATCCAATACCCACGATGTAGAAATAGATAGATTGACTTCTATAACATATATACCTAAACTAGAAGTCTCACTCCTCTTCTTCTTAAGATCTTCCAGGTATCCTTTGTAGTTCCTCTTCCAGTGCCCGATCTGACCGTAGTGGAAGCAAGTAGCATCCTTGGCAACCCCTCCTTTTGGTTTCGTTACCTTGTCTTTGCCCTTGGCTTGGTACTTTCCCTTACCTTTAGGCTTGCCCTTGCCTTTATACTTTTGCACCATCAAAATGGAGTTGGGCTTTACCTTCTTAAGGTTGAGCTCAGTAGTTTTTAACATGCTTAGCAGCTCAGGCAGTGGCTTGTCAATTTTGTTTATGTTGTAATTCATGACAAATTGACTGTAGCTCTCTGACAAGGATTGCAAGATCAAGTCAGTGGCAAGTTCTTGGCCAAGTGGGAATCCCAGCCTCTGTAGGTTTTCTATGTACCCAATCATCTTGAGCACATATGGACCTACGGGCTTGCGTCTTGCACTGAAACAGTGCCTTGGAGATTTCGAATCTCTCATGCCTCGCTTGTCCTTGATATAGTTGATGAAGATGTTCAACCATATCATAAGCAGACATCAACTCATGTTGCTTCTGAAGCTCATAGTTCATGGTCACGAGCATGAAGCATGACACATCTAATGCATCATCTTGATGCTTCTTATAAGCATCTCGGTTAGCTCGCGTGGCAGTGGCAGGAGGTGCCTCGGGAATGGGTTGCTCCAGGATGTACAGTTTTCTTTCTTGTGTGAGAATGATTCTCAGATTCCTGTACTAGTCCAGGAAATTAGCTCCATTGAGCTTGTCCTTGTTAAGGATAGAACACAGGGAGAAGGTGTTCATGTTTGTCGACATGGCAATCTACAATAGAAATAATACAGAAAGTAAACATCATATTCCATTTATCATTTAATTAGGCCTTTAACTAAATGATGCTCCCACTGAATTATAGAGCTTTTGTAGAATCAAGTCATGGATGTGGTCAAACCACACTACTAGATTCATACCAATTAGCTATAATTCTCGTGGGACAAGATCCACATCATACTACGCCTTGAGTTAGCTTTGGCTAAATCGCCCAAGACTTAGTATAATCGGTAGATAACTAATTATCAATTACATCTCCATGCAACTCTTGTTTATAGGATCAAGATCCTCATTTATACTAAAATTTGAGTTAGCTTTGGCTAAATCGTCGAAGATTTAGTATAAATGTGATTTGTATCCTATCTTTCAACCGTTGGAAAATGCCTATAGTTATACCCGATCAAATAGAGTTAACTATTTATACTCAATCTAATTGAGTTTGTACTCACCCAAGCTTTAATAGGCGGGACCAAGATTGTCCCTCCGCACCCTACCAAGATAATATACGTTCCTCTACTTTGGCAGATTCAACAACAACAAATGATTGAGGTAGTGATGGGTATCAAAACTTGGTAGGCATTTCGAGTTGACTTGATTAAGATCTAATCTAATCGTTAATGTGTATCATATACGCATCAAGGCACTAATTACCCTACAATAGCATGCATCACATACACACAAAGAATATAACAATATTCAAAAATAATGTGACATGGTTATGGCCCTACTACGATCCTCTCTAGCCAAAGGGAAGATCAAATGGTTAACCTAGGGATAGCACCTTCTCTAAGGTCTTCATTTGACCACCTTGTGTTGTCGGCTCCCTTCTTGTAGCTCCATCTTCAATTGTACATTACAAAAGTAAAACTCGGGTTACATTCGAGTCTAAAACTATTTTACAACAGGAATATTAAAAGAAGGAGGGCACGACACACAGGTCGTGTAATAAAATACAACACACGCACAACCAACTGACGGCTCTCAGGTCGTATTATGAATTACAACACACAATTTCCAATCATATTGGGTCTTTTGGGTCATAACCATGAACACATCACACACATATTCAAAATATTCATTTTTCATAAATTTACTACCATTCTAACAACCCTTTATGAGCTGCAACCTCACAGCGGTCTAGTTTGTTGATTTTTCGACCGAGGTCAAGTAACAATTTCCCTTGCGGGGTTAGGGGCAGCACCCCTACTTACAAAATTAATTTTGTGAGTTTTACATAGACCTTACAGCACCTAAAATCACTTAGATCACCAATATGGCCGAGACCAACTCGTTGCGAAAAATTTTTCTTAGTGGTCGAAACCGCCAAGTGACTATACACTTGTTGTTTTGACTCAAAGAGGAAAATACTCATAAAAATGTTAAAATATAGTAAATCTACAAAAATTTATAGATCTACAAATATCTAATAAAATGCAAATAAAACTAGTATATGCTTCGCACGTGGCTCTGATACCACTGTAGGAACTTTCGAGCCACAAAAACCGCTTTTTACGTTGCGGAAAACCTCGAAGTTCTTGCCACAGATCCATGAGAAGATAAAAATTTACATATACTTAGTTTTCTCCTAGATCTACACTAGATCTACATGGTAAAGATTATACCTTTGTAGCGAAGCCCTTCGCTTATCCCGCTCGTCCAAAAGTTGTCGAATCTCGTAGAGTGTCAAGTGAACACTCCTCTATACGTATCCACACGGACAAGAGATGGAGAAGAGAGGAGGAAGAAGAAGACTTGAATTCCAATCAATGTGTGTGCCCGGCCACTCTTGAGAGGTTTTAAACCTCCATGTAATACCAAAAGTCATGACTCTTGTTCTCCCTCATGAGGTGGCACACACTTGATATAGCCTTGATGATCTGGACCATCATCATTGGCCGGCCCTATGCCAAGTCACAATGAGGTGGCAATTGGTCAAGTCAAACTTGACCCTTCATCTTCCCTCTCAAGTCAAGTCAAACTTGACCTCTTATCTCCCATAGTTGATCAAATCTAACATTTGATCCAAGTAAATTTAATTTAATGAATCTCTATTCATTGATTTAAATTAACTCAATGAATCATAATCTAAATTAGACTCATTAGAAACATGAATCAAATTGAGTCCAACTCAATTAGTCTAATTTGGATTACTCTTAATCCAATTTGGTTCATCATATGAACCTAATCCTCTTGGTCTATCATATGAACTCAATCTCCATCTAATTGCCCTTTGTGTGTGACCCTATAGGTTCTTATAATGTTGGTAATGCTCCTAAACTCATTTAGAAACATAAGTAATGAGCGGTATCTAGCAACACATCATTACTGCCCAAGTTACAAGAATGTTGAGATCCAACATCACCTTTGTGACTACTAATTGTGACTCTCACAATATATGATAATGTCCTTTTATCCTAGACATCTAGATTGATTAAATTAAGGCATAGACCATGTCATCCTCTAATCAATCTATATATTGAACTCCAAGTAGACTCACTCTAATCAAATGAGCTCAATATCTCATATTGACTCATTTGGGCATGGCCATGCACTTAGTGATCTCACTCTATCAAGAATCATGATGTCACTCCCGTCATATAGGAAGGATAGATCCCATCTACATCACTTACATCCCTCCACATAATTTGTTACATACCCAGTAATCGCCTTTATAGTCCACCCAATGACGGGTGACGTTTGACGAAGCCAAAGTATGCAACTCCTTATGTAGGGAACCATGGTGACTTCAGGTCCAAGGACTGATAGTCATACTAATAGTCACATGAGAAAGTATATGACACTCATATAACGATCCATGATACTTTCTCATGGCGGGTCATTAAGTATACATTCTCCAATGCATACCCATGTGTCAACTTGATATCTCTATATCCATAACTTGTGAGATCAAGTCATCGAGTTGACCTACATGCTAGTCTCATCGCATTAACAATACAAGTAAGTATAATAACCATAAAGAAATGCCTTTATAAGTATATAGGAATATAATATATCGAGTCCATAAAACAATCATCATATGATTGGCTCTAGGGCTCTAACTAACACTACCAGCACCTGGTGTGTAGATACGGGTGTCACTGATCATGTCTGCAACTCTTTGCAGGGGTTCTAGGAAACTTGACGACTATTTGAAGGAGAGATAACCGTCTACATGGGCAATGCTACTAAGGTGGCGGCTGTTGCAGTGGGAGACGTCTACTTATCTTTTGATAGGAATAGAAGTTTGGTTTTAAGAAATTATCATTATGTACCCAGTTTCAGAAAGAATTTAATTTCAGTTTCTAAATCGCATTTGGATGGATATTCTATTTCTTTTAATAACAATGTGGTTATAAAGAGAAATAGGGTTGTGTTCTGTTCTATTGCATGGGTTGGCAATTTATATACTTTAAATCTAATTTTTCCCACAAAGAAACAAATGGAAATTATTAACACATCTTCTAATTCCAATAAGAGAATGGAACCTTCGGAAATGAACCAAACATATCTTTGGCATCTAATGCTTGGACATATTAACTTAAGTAGGATTCAAAGGCTTATAGATGATGGACTCTTGGGTTCATTATTGGTGGAAAACTTTCCAACCTATGAATCTTGCTTGGAAGGTAAAATGACCAAGAGACCTTATAAGGCCAAGGGGTATAGAGCCAAAGATGTGCTAGAACTGGTTCATTATGATTTGTGTGGTCCTATGTCTATCTAGGCAAGAGGTGGCTTCGAATACTTTGTCTCTTTCATAGACGATTATTCGAGATACGGATATATTTACTTGATGCATCACAATTCTGAGTGCTTTGATAAGTTAAAAAAGTACAAGGCTGATGTGGAGAAACGTCATGGTAAAAGTATCAAGACACTATGGTCTGATCGTGGTGGCGAATACCTCTTAGGAGAGTTTAGGAATTACTTATCAAAGACTGGGATTCAATCTCAATTGTCTGCACTTGGTACACCCTAACAGAGGTGTGACAGAACGAATGAATAGGACTCTTATAGAGATTGTTAGATCGATGATGAGTTATTCAGAATTACCAAATTCGTTTTAGGGATACGCTCTGGAAACTACAGTGCACATTCTGAACTTGGTACCTTCTAAATCAGTACCCTCTACTCCCACAAAATTATGGAATGGGCGAAAGCCCAGTCTAAGACATATTTGGATTTGGGGTAGTCCAGCACATGTGCTGAAAGCAGATGCTAATAAGTTAAAATCTCGTACAGAAGTTCGCGTGTTTGTGGGTTATCCTAGAGGAACGAAAGGTGGTTTATTTTATAGTCCTAAAGATCAGAAGGTCATTGTTAGCACGAATGCCCAGTTTTTAGAAGAAGACTATATAATGGATCACAAACCCAGAAGTAAAATTGTTCTAGAAGAGATGAGAGAGGACACGTCTACTATAGTGCCAACAGTAGAAGATGAAGTACCATAAGTAACTGGAACACGTGTCATAAATGATGCACAGTTACAAATAGTGCCTCGTCGTAGTGGGAGGGTTGTGAGGTAACCTGAGAGATTCATGTTTTTGGGAGAGTCTTCGGACTTGATCCTGGGTAAACATGAACATGATCCTCGGATGTATGACGAAGCACTCCAAGATAAAGATGTAGCATCTTGGCAAAAAGAAATAAATTCTAAAATAGAATCTATGTATTCTAATAAAGTTTGGGAGCTTGTAGAACCACCAAATGGTGTAAAAGCCATTAGATGCAAGTGGATCTAAAAAAGGAAAAGAGGGATGGACGGGAAGGTAGAAACCTTCAAAGCAAGGCTTGTTGCGAAAGGGTATACTTAGAAAGAGGGAATCAATTATGAGGAGACCTTTTCACCGGTAGCTATGCTTAAGTCTATCCAGATACTCTTATCCATTGCTGCTCATATGGATTATGAAGTTTACAAAATAGATGTCAATACAATTTTCCTTAACGGAAGTCTTGAAGAAAACATCCATATAAAGCAACCAGAGGGGTTTATTGAAAAAGGCAAGGAGCATCTAGTGTGCAAGCTCAATCGGTCCATTTATGGACTGAAGCAAGCTTCAAGATCTTGGAACATCCGGTTCAATGAAGTAATCCAGTCATATGGATTTATTCAGTGTCCGGATGAGTCTTGTGTATACAAGAAGTGTAATAGAAACGTGGTGGTATTTCTTGTACTATATGTAGATGATATTTTGTTAATTGGCAACAATGTCAAAGTGTTATCGGGCGTAAGGGTATGGTTGTCCAAACAAATTAATATGAAGGACTTAGGAGAATGTGCACACATTCTTGGGATCACAGTCATAAGGGATCGTAAGAAAAGGATGTTGTGTCTATCTTAAGCTTCATATATAGATACAATCCTTGCTCGTTTTAGCATGCAAAACTCCAAGAGAGGTTTCTTACCTTTTAGGCATGGAGTAGCTTTATCTAAAGAGATGTCTCTGAAGACATCAAAGGAGATAGAGGGCATGAAGGCAGTTCCTTATGCTTCGGCTGTGGGAAGCCTAATGTATACAATGCTGTGTACGAGTCCGGATATCTGTTTTGTCGTGGGCATGGTTAGTAGATATCAAAGTAACCCTGGATAAGGACATTGGACTGCTGTAAAGCATATATTAAAGTACCTGAGAAGGACTAGAGATTATATGCTAGTTTACCAAGCAGATGATTTGCTCCCTGTGGGTTACACGGATTCAGATTTTCAATCAGATAGGAACAATAGTAAGTCTACATCAGGCTATGTGTTTACTTTAGGAGGTGGAGCCATTACATGGAGGAGTGTTAAGCATAAATGCGCTTTAGACTCAACCATGGAAGTTGAGTATGTGGCAGCCTCTGAGGCAGCCAAAGAAGCTGTGTGGCTTAAGAACTTCCTAATGGACTTAGATGTGATTCCTGGTTTGCCCAAAATCATGATAATTTATTGTGATAATAGCGGTACAGTTGTAAACTCGAAGGAACCACGAGCCCATAAGGCAAGTAAACATATAGAACGTAAGTACCACCTGATACGAGACATCGTAAAGCGAGGAGAAGTTTTCGTTGCCAAGATAGCATCAGCAGATAACCTGGCAGATCCTTTCACTAAGGCCCTTCCGGTGAAAGCTTTTGATCGGCATGTGGAGGGGATGGGAATCAGATGTATGGCAGCAGATATGGAATCTTAGTCTTTTAGTATAAGTGGGAGATTGTTAGAGGTATACTAAAAGCCTAGCTTTTGTAAACATTTATTTAGAAATAAAGAATCACATTAGTCAAAGATGTTACTTAGAGCCCTAGAGTCAATCATTTGATGATTGTTGTATGGACTCATTGTATCATATTCTTATATATATAAAGGCATTTGTTTATGGTTATTATGCTTACTTGTATTGCTGACAAATAACTAAGTATAATAGAGTCCTTGAGTAGAAGGTTCTTACCTATATCAATCGGTTAGTTGAAACGATAGTGAGATGATATAGGGAGCACTACTCTTAATCATTCTAAGTCAAGTATTAGCATTCAAGGACAATCTTAATGCGACGAGACTAGCATGTAGGCCAACTCGATGACTTGATCTCACAAGTCATGGATATGGAGATATCAAGTTGACACATGGGTATGCATTGAATAATGTATACTGAATGACCCATCATGAGAAAGTATCATGGATCGTTATATGAGTGTCATATACTTTCTCATGTGGCTATTAGTATGAATACTTGTCCTTGGACCTGAAGTCACCATGGTTCTCTACATAAGGAGTTACGTACTTTGGCTTCGTCAAACGTCACCCGTAACTGGGTGGACTATAATGGCGATTACTGGGTATGTAACAAATTATGCGGAGGGATGTGAGTGATGTAGATGGGATTTATCCCTCCTATATGACGGGAGTGACATCGATATTCTTGATAGAGTGAGACCACTAAGTGCATGGCCATGCCCAAATGAGTCAATATGAGATATTGAGCTCATTTGATTGAGTGAGTCTACTTGGAGTTCAAGATTTAGATTGATTAGAGGATGACACGGTCTATACCTCATATTGATCAATCTAGATGTCTAGGATAGAAGGACAATGTCATATATTGTGAGGAGTCACAATTAGTAGTCACAAGGTGATGTTGGTGTTGGTTTTTTCGGGCCGCGAAAATCATTTTTTGCGTCGCGAAAACCCCGAATCACCCATGCCACCGGATCCGTGCAAAGGAAAAATTTGAAAATTTCGAGTACGAGTTAGAAAACTTCGATTTACACTAAATCTACAAAGGTTAAGATGTATATACCCTTGATGCGCGCCCTACGCGAATCCCGCTCGTCCAAAATGCCGGATCTCTAGACCGTCAAGCGTACGGTCCTCTAGAAGTATCCACACGAACAACTTAGGTGGAGAAGACCTAAACAAAGGTGTGCTAGCACCTTGATAGGCCACGGCAAGAAGAGGAGAGGGGGAGAGCAAGAAGAACTCAAGGAGGAAGAAGAAGGAATGAATGAGAGAATAATTTTTCAAAATGAAAGTTATTCTTCTCATTCAAGTGGTCGGCCACCATCATGTGTGTAACTCTCCACATTAATGCATTAAGTGTCATTAATGTGAAGCCATTAAAGAGAATGGCTTTGTAACTTCCATAAGGTGGCACCCAATGATGATGTGGAGTAACACCATTAGTCCACATCAATGCCAACTCACCAATGAGGTGGCATAAAGTCAAGTCTAACTTGACTTTTCATCTTCCTCTCAAGTCAAGTCAAACTTGACCAAATCTCTTCCATGGTTGATCTAATCTAACCATTTGATTCAAGCCAACTTAATATAATAAATCTAATTCATTAAATTAAATTGATCTAATGAGTCATAATCTAAATTAGACTCATTGTATATATGAATCAACTTGAGTCTAACTGAATTAGCCCAATTTGGATTACTCTTAATCCAATTGGATCCATCAAATGAATTAAGTCCTCTTGGTTCATCATATGAACCTAATCTCCATCTAATTGTCCTTAGTGTGTGACCCTATAGGTTCTTGTAACGCTGGCAATGCCCCTAAACCCATCTAGGAGTATAAGTAATGAGCAGTATCTAGCAACACATCATTACTACCCAAGTTACAAGAATGTTGAGATCCAACATCACCTTGTGACTACTAGTTGTGACTCCTCACAATATATGACAAGTGCCCTTCTATCCTAGACATCTAGATTGGCCAATGTGAGGCATAGACCATGTCATCCTCTGACCAATCTAAATCTTGAACTCCAAGTAGACTAACTAAATCAAATGAGCTCAATATTCTATATTGACTCATTTGGGCATGGCCATGCACTTCGTGGTCTCACTCTATCAAGAATACCGATGTCTCTCCCGTCATGTAGGAGGGATAGATCCCATCTACATCACTCACATCCCTCTGCATAATTTGTTACATACCCAGTAATCGCCTTTATAGTCCACCCAGTTACGGGTGACGTTTGACGAAACCAAAGTACATAACTCCTTATGTAGGGATCTATGGTGACTTCAGGTCTAAGGACTAGTAGTCATACTAATAGTCACATGAGAAAGTATATGACACTCATATAACGATCCATGATACTTTCTCATGGCGGGTCATTCAGTATACATTCTCTAATGTATACCCATGTGTCAACTTGATATCTCTATATCCATGACTTGTGAGATCAAGTCATCGAGTTGACCTACATGCTAGTCTTATTGCATTAACATTGTCCCTGAATGTTAATACTCGACTAGGAATGATTAAGAGTAGTGTTCCCTATATCATCTCAATATCGGTTCAACTAACCGATTGATATAGGTGAGAACCGTCTACTAAAGGACATTATTATACTTAGTTTATTTGGCACCAATACAAGTAAGTATAATAACCAAAATCCAAATGCCTTTATTTATATAGAATATGATACAATAAGTCCAAAATACAATCATCAAATGATTGGCTCTAGGGCTCTAGCTAACAATCTCCCACTAGCACTAGTGTCAATCAGTGTAGGCTCTAAGCCCAAATGACATAGTGTGACCATCATGCTTCTTCTGTGCCAAAGCCTTGGTCAAGGGATCTGCGATGTTAGCCTCTGTAGGTACTCTGCAAATCTTCACATCTCCTCTCTCAATGATCTCTCGAATGAGATGGAAGCGCCGTAGTATGTGTTTGGTCCGCTGGTGTGAGTGAGGTTCCTTCGCCTGTGCTATAGCTCCATTGTTGTCACAATAGAGCTCAATAGGGTCAGTAATGCTAGGAACCACCCCAAGTTCAGTGATGAACTTGCGAATCCAAACTGCCTCCTTTGCTGCCTCTGATGCAGCAATATACTCGGCCTCTGTCGTAGAATCAGCTACTGTGTCCTGCTTCGAACTCTTCCAGCTCACAGCACCACCATTAATGCAAAATACGAACCCCGACTGCGATCTATAGTCATCCTGATCGGTCGGAAGCTAGCATCACTGTAACCCTTTACAGCTAGCTCATTATTGCCTCCATATATAAAGAAATATTCTTTAGTCCTTCTTAAGTACTTAAGAATATTCTTGACCGCTATCCAGTGACTTTCACCTGGATCTGACTGGTATCTGCTCGTCATGCTCAAAGCATACGAGACATCAGGTCGAGTACATAGCATGGCGTACATGATCTATCCTATGGCTGAGGTATAAGGGATCTGATCCATGCGATCTCTCTCCTCTCTAGAAGAGGGTCTGAGTCTTCGAAAGACTCACGCCATGTGATATCGGCAGAAATCCCTTCTTGGAGTTCTGCATGGCAAACCGAAGGAGTACCTTGTCAATATATGTACTCTGACTTAGGCCAAGCAATCTCTTAGATCTATCTCTATAGATCTGTATCCCTAGAATGCGGGATGCCTCACCTAAGTCCTTCATTGAGAAGCAACTCCCTAGCCAGGTCTTGATAGACTGAAGCATAGGGATGTCCTTCCCAATGAGTAGTATGTCATCCACATACAATATGAGGAAGACAACTATGTCCCCTACAACCTTCTTGTAGACACAAGGTTCATCTTCGTTCTTGATGAAACCAAACTGCTTGATTGCATCATCAAAACGAAGATTCCAGCTCCGAGAAGCTTGCTTTAGTCCATAAATGGACCTATGCAGCTTGCATACTCTGCTAGTATGCTGTGGATCTACAAAACCCTCAGGTTGTGTCATGTACACATCCTCGAGTAGGTTTCCATTCAGAAACGCGGTTTTGACATCCATCTGCCATATCTCATAGTCATGATAGGCTGCAATAGCAAGCATGATCCGAATGGACTTAAACATCGCTACTGGAGAAAAGGTTTCATCATAGTTAACACCATGAATCTGCTTGAAACCTTTAGCTACCAAGCGACCCTTAGAAATAAGTCCATCCATGTCAGTCTTTCTCTTAAAGACCCACTTACACCCAATGGGATTTACCCCTTCAAGTGGATCAACCAAAGTCCATATTTGGTTGGTGTACATGGATTCCATTTCGGATCTCATGGCTTCTAGCCATTTCTCTGAATCTGGTCTCATTACAGCTTCCTGATAGGTGGTAGGCTCATCCTCTATGAGCATAACATCATCATGGTCAGACAAGAAAAATGAGTATCTCTCAGGCTGACGGCGTACCCTATCAGACCTGCGAAGAGGTATGTCTACTTTAACTGGTTGTTGTTCCTCAACTCCTTGTGGAACAACATCATCCACAACACTTTGTGGTTCCAGTTCAATTTCCATCGAGGCATTTGTGCTATTGTTCATATCTTGAACTTCTTCAAGATCGAACACGCTCCCACTAGTCTTTCTAGAAACAAAGTCCCTTTCTAGAAAGACCCCAGTCTTTGCCACAACTACCTTGTGCTGACTGGGAATGTAGAAGTAATATCCCTTAGTTTCTTTGGGATATCCTATGGAATAGCACTTGTCAGATTTGGGTCCTAATTTGTCTGAGACTTGACGTCTAACGTAAGCCTCACAACCCCAAATCCTCATGAAAGACACCTGGGCATCTCTCCCAGTCCATATCCTATATGGTGTCTTTATCACGGCCTTGGATGGAACTCGGTTGAGTATAAAAGCTGTCGTGTCTAGAGCATAACCCCAAAGGTATGTCGGAAGATCTGTGTGACTCATCATAGATCGCACCATATCTAATAGGGTATGATTCCTCCTTTCAGATACACCATTCTACTGTGGTGTTCCAGGAGGAGTGAGTTGGGATAGTATCCCACACTCAGCTAGGTAGTCACGAAATTCATGGCTAAGGTATTCTCCACCTCGATCTGATCGAAGTATCTTAATACTCTTGCCAAGCTGGTTCTGTACTTCATTCTTGAATTCTTTAAACTTTTCAAAGGATTCAGACTTATGTGTCATCAAATACACATAACCATATCTACTGAAGTCATCAGTAAATGTGATGAAGTATCTATAACCGCCTCTAGTAGCAACATTGAAAGGGCCACATACATCACTATGTATGAGTCCTAACAAATCAGTTGCTCTCTCGCTGTGCCCACTAAAGGGAGTCTTGGTCATCTTGCCTCGTAGGCATGACTCGCATACCTCATATGATTCAAAATCAAATGAGTCCAGCATACCATCATTATGGAGCTGGGATAAGCGCTTGTCATTTATATGACCTAAGCGACAGTGCCAGAGGTAAGTTTGGTTCATGTCATTTGACTTGAACCTCTTGGTATTTATGTTATAGATAGGGCTCTCAAGGTCTAGAATATAGAGTCCGTTTATCAGAGGTGCACTACAATAGAACATATCGTTTAAATAGACAGAACAACATTTGTTCTTTATAGTAAACGAGAAACCTTTCTTGTCCAAACAAGAAACTGATATAATGTTCTTAGTTAATGCAGGCACATAACAACAATCGTCTAACTCTAGTACAAGCCCAGAGGGCAGAGATAGAAAGTAAGTCCCTACAGCAACAGCAGCAACCCGTGCTCCATTGCCTACTCGTAGGTCCACCTCGCCCTTTGTCAATGCCCTGCTATTTCTCAGCACATCAGTACAAATGTGAGAAGCACATCCAGTATCTAATACCCATGATGTAGAAATAGATAGATTGACTTCTATAACATATATACCTGAAGTGGAAGTCTCACTTCGCTTCTTCTTAAGATCCTCCAAGTATACCTTGCAGTTCCTCTTCCAGTGCCCGGTCTGACCGCAGTGCTTGGCGACCCCTCCTTTAGGCTTCAGTGCCTTGCCTTTGCCCTTGACTTGGGACTTTCCCTTGCCTTTGGGCTTGCCCTTGCCCTTATGTTTCTGAATCATCGAACAATGTTGGGCTTAGCCTTCTTAAGTTCTCAACATGCTAAGTAGCTCGGGCAGTGGCTTGTCAATCTCGTTCATATTGTAGTTTAGAACGAATTGACTGTAGCTATCCGGCAAGGATTGCAAGATCAGGTTAGTAGCCAGCTCTTGGCCAAGAGGGAACCCCAACCTTTGTAGGTTCTCAATGTACCCAATCATTTTGAGTACATATGGGCCTACTGGGGCCCCGTCTGACATCTTGCACTGAAACAGTGCCCTTGAGATCTCAAATCTCTCATGCCTCGCTTGACCTTGATACAGTTGACGAAGATGTTCAACCATATCGTAAGTGCCCATTAACTCATGTTGCTTCTGAAGCTCAGAGTTCATGGTCGCGAGCATTAGACATTACACATCTAATGCGTCATCTTGATGCTTCTTGTAAGCATCTTTGTCAACTCGTGGGGCATTGGCAGGAGGAGCCTCCGGAATGGGCTGCTCCAGAACGTACAGTTTACGTTCCTGAGTGAGAACTATTCTCAGGTTCCTGTACCAGTCCAGGAAGTTTGCTCCGTTGAGCTTGTCCTTCTCAAGGACAGATCGCAGAGAGAAGGTATTCGTATTCGACGTCATGGTAATCTACAACAGAAATAAAAGCAAAAATAAATACCATATTCTAAATCATTTAATTAGGCCTTTAACTAAATGATGCTCCCACTGAATTCTATAATTCATGTGGGACAAGATCCACATCATACTAACCCTTGAGTTAGCTTTGGCTAATACGCCCAAGACTTAGTATGATCGGTAGGTAACGATTACCAATTACATCTCTATGCAACTCTTGTTTATAGGATAAAATCTGCATTTATATTAAAACTCAAGTTAGCTTTGGCTAATACGCCCGAGAATTAATATAAACGTGATTTTGTCCTACCTTTCCAACCATTGGAAGAATGCCTATAGTTGTACTCGATCCAACCGAGTAAACTAGGAATACTCAATCTAATTAAGTTTGTATTCACCCATGCGTTGATAGGCGGGACCAAGATTGTCCCTCCGTACCCTACCAAGATAGTATGTGTTGCTCTGCTTTGACAGATTCAACAACAGCATGCGATCGATGTAGTGGTAGGTATCACGGCATGGTAGGCATTAGAGTTGACGTAATTTAGATCTAATCTAAACGTCGATGTGTATCAAATACACGACAGATCTAATCTATTCGATAGAGTGCATCTTCTACACGATGTAGATCTAATCTAATCGTAAGGGTGCATCTTGTGCACGATTTAGATCTAATCTAATCGTAAGGCACTAATTAATTACTAAATTATGCATCACATACACAAAATCAATTAATTAAATAATTTTTTTTTGTGATTTAGTCATGGCCCTACTACGATCTTCTCAAGCCAATGAGAAGATCGGATGGTCAACCTAGGGTCAACAGCTTCTTAAGCGCTTTCCTTTTGACCACCTTGTGTTGCTCGCGCCCTCCTCGTAACTCCGTCTCGAGTGGATCTTCCACCGCTCCAATTTTGTACATTACAATTTTGAAACTCGAGTTACATTCGAGTCTAAATCTAATTTACAACAAGAATATATAAAAGAGATGCACGACGCGCAGGTCGCGAATGATATACAGCACACGCAAACACAAATGACGGCGCGCAGACCGTATTATAAATTACAATACAATTTTCCAAATCTAATTTGGGTCATTTGGGCCATGACTATCACAAAATAAATATATAATTCAAAATTATAGGTTTTTCATAATTTTCTGTAATTTTTCATAATTTTACAATTTTATGGGTAAATTTTTCCCGGCGGTCCCGATTAGCGATTTTGAGCGCAATCGCGGAGCAAATCCCC
Organism: Zingiber officinale; assembly: GCF_018446385.1. Classification (NCBI taxonomy): domain Eukaryota; kingdom Viridiplantae; phylum Streptophyta; class Magnoliopsida; order Zingiberales; family Zingiberaceae; genus Zingiber; species Zingiber officinale. The sequence goes on from NC_055998.1 coordinate 104,600,533, forward strand.
TTGCGGGGTTAGGGGAAGTACCCCTACCCGCGATCTAACCATCGCGAGTTGCTCCTAAGCGATCCAATAGCGCCTAAGCCCGCTGTCCCAAAACGTTTTGGGGTCGAAACTTCGCCTTTTCGTGAAAAACTTCTCGGTAGTCGAAGCCTACAAGTGTCTAAACACTTGTGCTTCGTTACTACGAGAAAATAACCCATTAAAACTATAAAAACATCAATTTACAGAAAGTTTATAGATTTATATTTTTCATAAAAATATGAAACAAAACTCGTACTCGCTTTGCACGTGGCTCTGATACCACTGTTGGGTTTTTCGGGCCGCGAAAATCGCTTTTCGCGTCGCGGAACCCCCGAATCACCCATGCCACCGGATCCGTGCAAAGGAAAAATTCAAAAATTTCAAGTACGAGTTAGAAAACTTCGATTTACACTAAATCTACAAAGGTTAAGATGTATATACCCTTGATGCGCGCCCTACACGAATCCCGCTCGTCCAAAATGCCGGATCTCTAGACCGTCAAGCGTACGGTCCTCTAGAAGTATCCACACGGACAACTTAGGTGGAGAAGACCTAAACAAAGGTGTGCTAGCACCTTGATAGGCCACGGCAAGAAGAGGAGAGGGAGAGAGCAAGAAGAACTCAAGGAGGAAGAAGAAGGAATGAATGAGAGAATAATTTTTCAAAATGAAAGTTATTCTTCTCATTCAAGTGGCCGGCCACCATCATGTGTGTAACTCTCCACATTAATGCATTAAGTGTCATTAATGTGAAGCCATTAAAGAGAATGGCTTTGTAACTTCCATAAGGTGGCACCCAATGATGATGTGGAGTAACACCATTAGTCCACATTAATGCCAACTCACCAATGAGGTGACATAAAGTCAAGTCTAACTTGACTTTTCATCTTCCTCTCAAGTCAAGTCAAATTTAACCAAATCTCTTCCATGGTTGATCTAATCTAACCATTTGATTCAAGCCAACTTAATATAATGAATCTAATTCATTAAATTAAATTGATCTAATGAGTCATAATCTAAATTAGACTCATTGTATACATGAATCAACTTGAGTCTAACTCAATCAGACCAATTTGGATTACTCTTAATCCAATTGGATCCATCAAATGAATCAAGTCCTCTTGGTTCATCATATGAACCTAATCTCCATCTAATTGTCCTTAGTGTGTGACCCTATAGGTTCTTGTAACTTTGGCAATGCCCCTAAACCCATTTAAGAGTATAAGTAATGAGCGGTATCTAGCAACACATCATCTACCCAAGTTACAAGAATGTTGAGATCCAACATCACCTTGTGACTACTAGTTGTGACTCCTCACAATATATGACAAGTGCCCTTCTATCCTAGACATATAGATTGGCCAATGTGAGGCATAGACCTTGTCATCCTCTGACCAATCTAAATCTTGAACTCCAAGTAGACTCACTAAATCAAATGAGCTCAATATCCTATATTGACTCATTTGGGCATGGTCATGCACTTCGTGGTCTCACTCTATCAAGAATACCGATGTCTCTCCCGTCATATAGGAGGGATAGATCCCATCTACATCACTCACATCCCTCTGCATAATTTGTTACATACCCAGTAATCGCCTTTATAATCCACCCAGTTACGGGTGACGTTTGACGAAACCAAAGTACATAACTCCTTATGTAGGGATCTATGGTGACTTCAGGTTTAAGGACTAGTAGTCATACTAATAGCCACATGAGAAAGTATATGACACTCATATAACGATCCATGATACTTTCTCATGGCTGGTCATTCAGTATACATTCTCTAATGTATACCCATGTGTCAACTTGATATCTTTATATCCATGACTTGTGAGATTAAGTCATCGAGTTGACCTACATGTTAGTCTTATTGCATTAACATTATCCCTGAATGTTAATACTCGACTAGGAATGATTAAGAGTAGTGTTCCCTATATCATCTCACTATCGGTTCAACTAACCGATTGATATAGGTGAGAACCGTCTACTAAAGGACATTATTATACTTAGTTTATTTGGCACCAATACAAGTAAGTATAATAACCAAAATCCAAATGCCTTTATTTATATAGAATATGATACAATAAGTCCAAAATACAATCATCAAATGATTGGCTCTAGGGCTCTAGCTAACAGTTGGATCTCAACATTCTAGTAACTTGGGTAGTAATGATGTGTTGCTAGATACCGCTCATTACTTATGCTTCTAAATGGGTTTAGGAGCATTGCCAACGTTACAAGAACCTATAGGGTCACACGCAAAGGGCAATTAAATGGAGATTAGGTTCATTTGATGAACCTAAAGGATTAGGTTCATGTGATGAACCAAATTGGATTAAGAGTAATCCAAATTGAGCTAATTGAGTTGGACTCAATTGGTTCATGTGTTAAGTGAGTCTAATTTGGACTTAGACTCATTTAATTAATTTAATTCAATGAATAGATATTCATTAAATTAAAATTGACTTGAACCAATGGTTAGATTAGATCAACCAAGGGAGAGAAGTGGTCAAGTTTGACTTGACTTGAGAGGAAGATGAAGGGTCAAGCTTGACTTGACCATTTGCCACCTCATTGGTGAGTTGGCAAAGAGTGGGCCAATGATGATGCTCCACATCATCATGGTTGCTTAAGTGGGATGCCACCTCATGGGAGTTACCAAGAGTTGTGACTCTTGGCATTCAATGGAGGTTATAATCCCTCTTAATGTGGTCGGCCACATCAATTGAAGTGGAAGTTTCATTTTGTGTTGAAACCTCCTTCTTCTTCCTCAAGCTCTCAACCTATCTCCCTCTCCTCCTCTTTGGCCGAACCTTTCAAAGGTGCTAGCACACCTTTTGTTAGGTTTTTCCATCTCTTGCTTGTGTAGATACACATAGAGGAGCATCTACTTTGATACTCTCGAGATCCGGCGAACCTTGGACGAGCGGGATTAAGCGAAGGGCTTCGTATCAAGGGTAAATTTCTTATCTTGTAGATCTAAAGTAGATCTAGACTTAGAAAACTCGTACGTGAAAGTTTTACGAAATTTTAATCTTCGCACGGATCCAGTGGCATGGGAATTTCAGGGTTTCCACAACGCAAAAGCGATTTTTGTGGCCCGAAAAACCCAACAAAAAATGTCTACATTTATATGATAATTGTATTTTTTTTTCAATTAATTTATATTGTAGATAACATAGTGTGTGGTGTCACACACAGAAAATCATGTTATCGGTTCTTTATAGATTATAAACAGTAGCTCATTACTAAGATGGATAGGAACAAATCATTGGAATAGTCGTAGTGTAATTTAGTATTTGTAAAATACCAAAAAAAAAGGGTAGATAATAATAAGGGTAGATAATATAGATTCTTGTATTTTTCAAGAATTTTTGGGAGCTCGTATGGACAAGTTTACGGGGATAAAAACGGGGCCCGGGAAAGCCTATTTAGGCTATCCCATTTTTACGAGGAAATGTTTAATTTCTTTAAACATTTATTTTTTCCTTTATCTTTTCTTTTCCTCCGTTTCTCTCTACTTCTTCCCCCCGTGCCCTAAAACCCTTCGACACCGTCTTCTCCTCCTAACCGGCGCCCGACGGCTTGCCCTAACCGCCACAAGCGCCGGTTTCCTCGCGATTTAATCTGTGGCCAAGGGGTCTTGTTCTCTCTTCTCCACTCACTGCCGCAAGCAGCCAACTCTCCTTCTCCTCTTTTCCAAGCCGCACTAGGTGCAACCACCACCTGAGGTCGAACGGAACAGCGCCGATCCATCGCCGGAGCACCAGGTGCCCTAGGACCCTCTGCCTTTCATGGCAACGACACCCTTTTGCTCTAGCACCGAGCAACCGTCGCCAGCCGAGGTCCCTTCTTTTTCCCTATCTCGGTCGTTGAGATCAGGAACGCGCCGACGCCGACCACCGTGCCCTAGTCTTCCTTCTCGCCGTGAGCTATAGTGCTGAGTGCCTCCCCTCTGCTCACTTCCGTGCCCTAGTTCTTTACTGTCGAGCCTCTCCCTTTTCGGGAGTTGCTGCTGCGCCATCGACGGACCTCAGCCCTAGATCGCCGGCGTTGATTTGGGGCTCAGAGCACAGAGGTAAGGGTGCTGCCCGAATTGGTTGTATCGGGTACTTGATTGTTGTTGTGGTGTTCTTGGTCCAGCTCACTTTGTTCCAGCATCATCAGGCGGGTTGTGAATTGAAGGAAGGATTACAGTGGGCTTTTGTGTGCTGTGGATCAACAAGCACAGTTGTGAAGTTGCTTGTTCAAATTCCAGCAGCAAGCAACCTTTCACCCGCAGTCACTTGGATTATGAATTGAGGTAAGGTTTAGGGTTTTGATCTTCGTTGTAGATGATTGCTAGTTGTGTTAGCAATAATTGTTAAGTTAGGTTTAGAATTAATCTAATGGTGTAATTAGGGTTAATGAAGCTAACCCTAGATGGTCGGCAGATTAGCAATTTGTTTAGCTATTTGTTTATAATTAACTTAGCTAAACTGTACGATATACTACAGGACTGTGACGCGAGATGAGTATCTCAATGTCGGAATTGGATCGGATATGATCCTTTCTATTGGAGGCAGGTACTTTGACTTTATGTCATTTGATATGTATAGTAATGTTTTTAACAAATAGCAACGATTGTGTTTTTCTTATCTGCTTCGGTTGATCACTACCCGATCTGTTCATACTTGTTTGTTTATTTGTCATGCACATCATGTTAGTACTTATCTGATTATACATGCTTATAGGGGTAGTGACACAATCATGTTATATATTATGTTCAAGACCTAGGGTTTTTTATACCTTATCTGATCTGTGTACCTTTGATTTGATTCATTGTCCTATGGTACACATTTTATATTTATATATGGATATTGCTATGTTGTTCAGGATATTGCCATGTTTATTGTCATGCATCATCTCGCATGATTGCATGATGTGCGATAGTCTACTCCATTATTGTCGAGCACATCGCTAATTACATGTATCTGTACACACCACCACTCATGGGTTAGTGGTATATCAAACAGGTGTGTGACAGTTCTATTGTTTGGCTCCATTGGTCTGGTGACTCAGCGTGGTAGCCAGTAGACAGTTCTACTCTGTTTGGCTTCGCTGGTTTAGTGTAGCACCATGGTAGTCGGCAGGCGGTTGGACTTTGTTTGGCTCCGTTGGTCCGCTCATGGGTAGTGTGACGCAGCGTGGTAGCTGGTAGAGATTCCTCCCCGTCATCGTGTACCAGGAGATGAGAGCATTGAGCTCCCCCATTTATGATTTGGGGTAGGAGGATAGGTGTGCTCTGACAGTATCTCATCCACTCGGTCACTCATCAGGAGCAGTGATGGCAGGGTGCACGGTTATCACAACCCTACCCACTCGGTCTCACCATTATGTGTGAGATAGCTGACTGGCATCAGGGGTGACCATGTCATTGGCATCATATGCATTTATGCATTCTCTGATTGTGTTTGCTGCACTTATATGTTGCATTTATATGGATGCATATGTTTGACATGCATACAGAATTTTGATACCTCTCGGTCTGACGACCCTGTTGTACTTATACCTTGGTCCTGGTTAGTACAGTTTTCTCCTGCTTTTTCAGTTGCATTTATCCTTCTTGTATCAGGACACTGTACGCATGATTAGTGCTGGTTGTTATTTTCCTTATTATGCATATTAGTTGTTACCCGCTGAGTGTTGGACTCACACCCTCCTCTATTGCTATTTTCAGGTTGATGTTGTCTGGAGAGTTCTAGTCGCTAGTCCCTTGCAGTCCACGAGGACGTGTGTTGATCTTTTGGTTTCATCTTTATTAGACTTGTTCTATTTTGATACATTTGGATCTTGTATGGATTTTTATTTATCGATGGGTTTGGATTGGATATGTTTTGCTACATGCATGCCTAGATGGCAGAAGAGGTAAATTCATTGTGATTTGTGTTTTATGAGTGTAGTGGAGTAGGATATCAGTTTTGAGCTTTATGGGTGTAGTTGAGTAGGGTTGTTTTTGAGTTTTCTTATCACTGTTCTAGTTTGTTAATTATTAACTGCGTGGGTGATTGCCTTATATTATTGTTATTGTTTCGGCCGTGTTGCCCGATGTATATATGACCCTGAGCGCATTGTAGAAAAGTTTCATATTGTCACCCGTACAGGGGAGATGCTACCGAAATTTCTTCTTGCAGGGACTACCTAGGGCGTGACAATTTATTGGTATCAGAGCTAAGTTGGCGATACTTGTTTGTATATCTTGTTACCAATTTTGAGATTTATCTTATACCAATTTATTGGTATCAGAGCGGGTTATGATACCTGCTTATGGTGTTCTAGATTTCAGTGTTAAACTAGTTTACTAGTAAACTTGGGTATTTATTTTTAGAGCTACGGATTTCCATTATGTTTATGTTTCGGACTTCCGTTTCAGATTTATATGGATTTTTGATAATTTTCATGTTCGGAATTTTGAGGTCAGAAGTTGGGGACTGGACAGCGATGGAACATCTCCAGACGGTATATAAGTATGATGTTTAATTTTATAGTTTATGACATGTTTTAGCATTCTTTATTTAGTACTTGTCTGGTTGTTGTAACACATATTACATGTGATGGGTTAGCCATTGAGCATGGTCGACCTTAATAAAGATCAAGGATTATAGTCTCTGGTGATTTTTCATATCATACCATCAGTAGTTTTAGCTTTTGTTACTACTAGTAGGAGATGGAGGCATATATCAGCCTCTGCTATTGTTAACTGGGTAGTGGATGATATCTACATATTCCTGTTGACTTAGCAAGTAGAATGTCATTTTATCTTAGTTAATTTTATTAGTAGATAATTGATTTATTCTTGCTAGATCGGTCAGTAGAAGTCTGATTTACCCTTGTAGATATAGATAGTCGATAAACGATTCATTTGTTTTAGTTGGTCCGATCAGCAGGGTATCGACTTACTCTATTTTATAAAGATGCTGATCTTTAGGTTATTCGTGCTTAGTTGGATATCTTGAGCACATTGAGTACATGACTTGTACTGACGTGGGAAAAGACTGAATTAGCCGTAAACCGTTGTCGGTTTGGTCAGTCTATAGAGGATCGATGTATCCTATTCCATGGGTACTTTAATTTTTGATTGTATGTATCTAGTTGGATAACATAGAAGGTAGAATAGAGAATGTCAGGTTGATTGGATTAAGTAAGCTGATTTTTGGCATATCTATGAGGTGTGTACATATGATTATTATGTGTTGTAGGAGTCTATGATAGACGGTTTAAATTTGCACGTAGTGGGTGTATACTTGTCCAGTTATGATTCTTGTGGGTTTCTAATAGATTATACCCGAGTGGTTAGGCATACATGTCTGATTGGTTATTGGAGGTATTTTGTCGATTTAATCTATGTTGTGGAATGTGCGCATGTGTTTGAGTGTTTTAGTGGACGTATCTTATCGATTTAATCTGAGTTCTGATATGTGCAGATGTGTTCGGTGTAATATTCGAGGTATCTTATTGATTATATTTGATTTGTGGATGCACTTGTGTCTATTAGGCTTTGTTGGAAGTATTACGTTGATTATACTCTTGGCATAGGTGTATATATGCCATGTGAGGTTGTTTGAGGTGTATTGTCGATTATACCTATGTTGATATATGCACACGGGTTCGGTAGGTATTGTTGGAGGTATCACACTGATTTATACCTGTGTTATGAGTGTGTTTGGTGTGTACTAATTGGATGATTATGTCGATCATACTTATGTTGTGTGTGCACGTGTGCCAGGTGTATTGTTGGTAGCATCATAATGATTCTACCTATATTGAATGTAGAATGTTAAGTGTCTACATTATGTCAATTGTTGTATTGCTCTGTCAACTAATTCTACTATTAGTGGGTGACCCACTACGATGTTGATAGAGTTGACGATGAATTTGATATGCTTACTGGATTGTGATACCCTTGGCTGCCACAGTGATATGTGGTAGAGTGATCTCGTGAAGTCTCTAGTTGGATAGTTAGATGTCTTGGTCACTTATGGGATGTTTGTGGTGGAGTTTCTCTCACATATTTTGGATTGTTGTGGTGGAGCGTCGCTCCCACATATTTTAGATTGTTTGTGGTGGAGTGTTGTTCTCACCTATTGTGGATTGCTTGTAGCGGAGTATTGCCCCCATATATATATTGTAGATGCATATTACGGATTTGGTTGTGGTGGAGCGTTGCTCCCACATATTGAGGATTTCTTATGGTAGAGTGTTGCTCCCACATATGTGGTATTTCCTATAATGGAGCGTTGCTCTCACATTGGAGGATCTATTCTTTGGTGATTCATATTGTTGGTGATTAGATTTCAAAGTGATTGTTAGAGATCTTATAGTTAGGAATGTCTTTAGTATGGACATTGTGAGTTCTTGATTTTACCATTAGAGCTTGTGGAGCTTTAGATGTTTTCAGGGACTCGATGATTTCTGGTATTTCTAGGATGTTTGGATCGGTTTCCATTGTCTTTGTTGACGATGTTGTGGTCTATTTCAGATCTGGTCTATTTCGAATCTGGGGTGAGTCACGTACACCATCTTTGCATAGTTCTAGAGATGTTTCGACGAGAACATCTATATGTGAAGATCAGTAGTGCGTATTTAGATTGTCTTGTGTGAGATGTTTGCGGCACACGGTCACCAGTAGGAGTATACCGTGGTTCCACAGGAAATAGAGGTTGTTACCGTTGGAAGCAGCCGAAATCAGTGCAGGAGATCCGCAGTCCTTGGGACTGCAGGATATTACAGACCTTTCGTCGAGGGTTTCTCCCGTATAGCTATGTCACTGACACGCCTGACCAGGAAAGGCGTGAAGTTCACGTGGTCCGAGGATTGCGAGACCAACTTCCAGGAGCTGAACCGGAGATTAGTGCCGGCTCCAGTTTTGGTTTTACCTTATGGAGAGGACGGATTCGTGCTCTATATCGACGCATCTCTTCAGGGTTTGGGTGTTGTTCTGATGCAGCACGGCAGGGTAGTCTCTTATGCTTCTCGACAGTTGAAGGAGCATGAGAAGAACTACCCAGTTCATGATCTGGAGTTAGCTGCCATCATCTTTGCTTTGAAGATTTGGTGACATCATTTATACCGCATTACATTTGAGATTCTCACTGATCATAAGAGTCTCAAATATATTTTCACCCAAAAGGAGCTTAATCTCCGACAGAGGAGATGGATGGAGTTCCTGAAGGATTATGATTGTACCATTAGCTATCACCCGGGAAAAGCTAATGTGGTTGCCGATGCACTCAACAGGAAGTCCAGAGGGACTTTAGCTTGCCACCGAGTTTCAATCACAGACATGGTTCAGGGTTTCTCTGAGTTAGGCCTTTAGGAGCAGGGACAGACAGAGTAAGGTATTCTTGTTACCATGGTTGCTCAGTCGTCGATCAGGATGAGGATCCGAGAGGCCCAGGCCAGTGATCAGTGATCCGGCAGTAAAGACGGGGGACCCCCTTTGAGGGAAGTCAACGCCACGTGGAGGTCAAAAGCCTAAGGGCAAGATGAGGTTCGGCCGATCGGGTAAGGGTCGGATCAACCGGCCGGACAGGTCAGAACAGAATCAAAGACAACCCGGCGGGGAGCCGGGTTTCTGACGCTCATGGTGAACAGGGTCGTCGGACCAAGCGAGTAGCCCACTCGGCCAAGGCATAAAGCAGTAATGCTGAGAACAGTTTCATCCGAGCACACAACCTGGAATCTCCCGACCGGATCAGTACCTACTTCCGGTCGGACGTGATGGGACTGTCGAGCGGTCGGACGCTCGACGTGGGAACAGAAGGGGCAAAAGAACATCGGGAAACATCCTCTGACAACAGGCATGTCCCACGACCAAGTCATACGCTGAACCTTACGACAGAAGGTTCTGCCGTCCCATCAGAGAGGTGCTCGGACTGTAGCGGTATGGTGTCAGGCAAGCTCCTCTGATAAGCCCATACTGAGGTATGGTAAGGGGACACGTATTCACCTCGGTATATGTGCACTAGCCTCTTCACAGCTCTATATAAGGGTCCTCACACTTCGCCGGAGGTACGCAATCACTCATTCTCTGAGATTCGAATCCACTTCTTAGTTTCCTCTTGTCTGACTTGAGCGTCGGAGGGTCGTCGCCGAGAACCCCTTCCCGGCCCGACTTCCTTGCAGGTTCGCCGGAGCTCCCTACGGCCGGTCGGAGATCCACGTCATCAGTTCAGAGAGCGCCACGTGCCCAGCGTCCATTGATTCAGCGTTCGGACAGGATCAATCAGCATTTGTAGTTTATTGGCAGCCAGGTAGCTTCCGGACAGCAGACCAAGTTCACACGAGACGAGGAGGGTATTATATACTTCCGAGGTAGATTATGCGTACCTCAGTCTCACCCGGTCTTACGGGAGCTACTTCAGGAGGCTCATCGCTCTCGATTTGCACCCGGTCTTACTGGTGGAAAGGTATAAAGAAAGACATCGCGGAATTTGTAGCTAGATGTCTTGTCTGTCAGTAGGTGAAGGCTGAACACCAGAGACCTGTCGGTTTACTTCAGCAGATTCCTATTTTTGAGTGGAAATGAGAACACATTACCATGGATTTTGTGGTGGGTTTGCCGAGGACACGACGAGGACATGACGCGATTTGGGTAATCGTTGATCGATTAACCAAATCCGCGCACTTCTTAGCGATCCGAAGGAAAGATTCCCTGGATCGATTGGTAGATCTGTATTGCCGGAAGATCATCATATTAGACGGTGTCCCTTTGACTTTAATTTTGGACAGAGACCCCCAGTTCACGTCTCGTTTCTGGTAGAGTCTGCATCAGGCCTTGGGCACGCAACTTCGTTTCAGTACAGCTTTCCATCCGCACACAGATGGACAGTAAGAGCGGACCATACAGACTCTAGAGGACTTGCTGAGGTCATGTGTATTGGATTTTGGAGGCAGTTGGGAGGACCATTTGCCATTGGTAGAGTTCGTCTACAACAACAGCTTTCATTCGGCTATCCAGATGGCACCGTTTGAAGCGTTGTATGGTAGGCCTTGTCGGACACCCACCCTCTGGGATGAGGTTGGGGAGGCCCAGTTGTTGGGACCTCATAAAGGTCAACATGAGGCAGAGTTGGTTCATACTATCAGACGGAGGATGTCAGAGGCGCAGGACCGCCAGAAGAGTAATGCAGATCGGAGACCTAGACCCCAGGAGTTCTCTACAGGCGACCATGTATTTTTGAGAGTTTCACCCACGAAAGGGGTGAAGAGATTTGGCCTCAGCGGTAAGCTAGCTCCGCGATACATTGGCCCTTTCCAGATCCTGGAGAGGTTTGGAGCAGTAGCTTACCGGCTGGCACTACCACCGTCCCTGGCAAGCGTGCACGATGTATTCCACGTATCTATGTTGAGGAGATGCGTACCCGACCCGACACATGTGATGTAAGATATCTCAGTTCCCGTTCAGCCTGACGTCACTTATGAGGAGGTTCCGGTACAGATTTTGGATCAGAAAGAGCGTCAGTTGCGGAATAAGACTATCCGGCTGGTTAAAGTCGGATGGCATAATCATTCGGACGAGGAGGCTACCTGGGAGTTCGAGGATACTATCCGAGCTTGATATCCTCATCTTTTCACCTGAGGTATGTGATTTAATTTACCGTTCAACATTTATACTCTTTACCTGTTGTTAGTATTTGCTGATGGTAGATAATAAAATTTGGGGACCAAATTTTTATTAGTGGGGGGAAATACAAAATACCGAGAAAAAAAAGGGCAGATAATAATAAGGGAAATTTTCTGGAATTTTTGGAAATTTTCGAGAATTTTTGGGAGCTCGTATGGACGACTTTACGGGGATAAAAATGAGGCCCGGGAAAGCCTGTTTAGGCTACCCCATTTTAAAAAGGAAATGTTTAATTTCTTTAAACATTTATTTTTTCCTTTTTCTTTTCTTTATTTTTTCTTTTCCTCCATTTCTCTCTGCATCTTCCCCCCGTGCCCTAAAACCCTTCAACGTCGTCTCCTCCTCCTAACCGGCGCACGACGGCTTGCCCTAACCGCCACAAGCGACGGTTTCCTCGCAATTTAATCCGTGGCCAAGGGGTCTTGTTCTCTCTTCTCCACTCACTGCCACAAGCAGCCAACTCTCCTTCTCCCCTTTTTCGAGTCGCACCAGGCACCGCCACCACCTGAGGCCGAACAGAGCAGCGTCGATCCATCGCCGGCGCACCAGGTGCCCTAGCACCCTCTACCTTTCACGGCGACGGCACCCTTTTGCCCTAGCACTGAGCAACCGTCGCCAGCCGAGGTCCCTTCTTTTTCCCTGTCTCCGCCATTGAGATCAGGAACGCGCCAACGCCGACGACCGTGCCCTAGTCTTCCTTCTCGCCGCGAGCCATAGTTCTGAGTGCCTCCCCTCTGCTCACTTTCATGCCCTAGTTCTTTACTAATGAGCCTCTCCCTTTTCAGGAATTGCTACTGCGCCATCGACGGACCTCAGCCCTAGATCACCGGCGTTGATTTGGGGCTCAGAGCACAGAGGTAAGGGTGCTGCCCTAATTGGTTGTATCGGGTACTTGATTGTTGCTGTGGTGTTCTTGGTCCAGCTCACTTTGTTCCAGCATTATCAGGGGGGCTGTGAATTGAAGGAAGGATTACAGCGGGCTTTTGTGTGCTGTGGATCAACAAGCACAGTTGTGAAGTTTCTTGTTCAAATTCCAGCAGCAAGCAACCTTTCACCCGCAGTCACTTGGATTATGAATTGAGGTAAGGTTTAGGGTTTTGATCTTCGTTGTAGATGATTGCTAGTTGTGTTAGCAATAATTGTTAAGTTAGGTTTAGAATTAATCTAATGGTGTAATTAGGGTTAATGAAGCTAACCCTAGATGGTCGGTGGATTAGGAATTTGTTTAGCTATTTGTTTATAATTAACTTAGCTAAATTGTACGATTTACTACAGGACTATGACACGAGACGAGTATCTCGACGTCGGAATTGGACCGGATACAATCCTTTCTATTGGAGGCGGGTACTTCGACTTTATATCATTTGATATGCATAGTAATGTTTTTAACAAATAGCAACGATTGTGTTTTTCTTATCTGCTTCGGTTGATCACTACCCGATCTGTTACTTGCTTGTTTGTTTATTTGTTATGCACATCATGTTAGTACTTATCTGATTATACATGCTTATAGGGGTAGTGACATAATCATGTTATATATTATGTTCAAGACCTAGGGTTTTTGATACCTTATCTAATATGTGTACCTTTGATTTGATTCATTATCCTATGGTACATATTTTATATTTATATATGGATATTGCTATGTTGTTCAGAATATTGTCATGTTTATTGTCATGCATCATCTCGCATTATTGCATGTTGTGCGATAGTCTACACCATTATTGTCGAGCACATCACTAGTTACATGTATCTGTACACACCACCACTCATGGGTTAGTGGTATATCAGACATGTGTGTGGCAGTTCTGCTGTTTGGCTCCGTTGGTCTGGTGACTCAGCATGATAGCCGGCAGACAATTCTACTCTGTTTGGCTCCGCTAGTTTAGTGTAGCAGCATGGTAGTCGACAGGCGATTGGACTTTGTTTGGCTCCGTTGGTCCGCTCATGGGTAGTGTGACGCAGCGTGGTAACCGGCAGAGATTCCTCCCCGTCATCGTGTACCGAGAGATGAGAGCATTAAGCTCCCCCATTTATGATTTGGGGTAGGAAGTTAGGTGTACTCCGACAGCATCCCGTCCACTCGATCACTCATCAGGAGCAGTGATGGCAGGGTGCACGATTGTCACAGCCCTACCCACTCGGTCTCACCTTTGTGTGTGAGATGGCTGACTGGCGTCAGGGGTGACCATGTCATTGGCATCATATGCATTTATGCATTCTCTGATGTGTTTGTTGTACTTATTTGTTGCATTTGGATGGATGCATATGTTTGACATGCATACAGGATTTGATACCTCTCGGTCTGACGACCCTATTATACTTATACCTTGGTCCTGGTTAGTACAGTTTTCTCCTGCTTGTTTCAGTTGCATTTATCCTTCTTGTATCAGGACACTGTACGCATGATTAGTGTTGGTTGTTATTTTCCTTATTATGCATATCAGTTGTTACCCGCTGAGTGTTGGACTCACACCCTCCTCCGTTGCTATTTTCAAGTTGATGCTGTCCGGAGAGTTCCAGTCGTTAGTCCCCTGTAGTCCACGAGGACATGTGTTGATCTTTTGGTTTCATCTTTATTAGACTTGTTCTATTTTGATACATTTGGATCTTGTATGGATTTTTATTTATCGATGGGTTTGGATTGGATATGTTTTGCTACATGCCTGCTTGGACGGCAAAAGAGGTATGTTCGTTGTGATTTGTGTTTTATGAGTGTAGTGGAGTAGGATATCAGTTTTGAGTTTTATGGCTGTAGTTGAGTAGGGTTGTTTTTGAGTTTTATTTATCACTGTTCTAGTTTGTTAATTATTAACTGTGTGGGTGATTGCCTTATATTATTGTTAGTGTTCTGGCCGTGTTGCCCGATGTATATGTGGCCCTGAGGGCATTGTAGAAAAGTTTCAGATTGTCACCCGTACAAGGGAGATGCTGCCGAAATTTCTTCTGGCAGGGACTACCTGGGGCATGACAGTATTAGTTTATCTTAACTATAAAATTACACTAGTACACTTTGAGTGTATTGAGCAGGACCATTTAAGGTAAGTTCTTTTTGTGCTGACTTAATAAAAGAACAAGACCTTAGTTATTATGGAAGTGTGTGCTCTTAATCCTAATATAATAACAAGCACATATATTTAGTATTCATTTCTTTAAGTTGTCAAAGGGTGAGATTTAGCTTGATAAATCAATAGGCCCGATAAGTTGGGAAATGATATTACTTATAGTGTGTGTTGTTGATTATAGAAGGAAATTGTGCCCTGGTAATCTAGGTTGATAATGTCCCCAAGAGGAGCTCATAAGGATTGTCATGTTAAACCCTGCAGGTGGACTTAGTCTGACATGACGATAAGGTTGAGTGGTACTACTCTTGGACTAAGATATTAATTAAAATGAGTTGTTAGTAACTCATTTAATTAGTGGACATTCGACATCTTAAACACAAGGAGATTAACACACTCATAATAAGGAGCCCAAAATATAATTTGGGATTGGTGTGGTAGTTCAATAATAATTCTTTAGTGGTATGAATTATTATTGATGAAATTAAGTTGGGTGTTTGGGGCGAACACGGGAAGCTTAATTTCATCGGGAGATCAAAACCAATTCCTCCTCTCGGTCCCTATCGTAGCCTCTTATTTATAAAGAATTATACCCACCATATACCCACTTATTACCCACCCTTAGGTGGCCGGCCAAGCAAGCTTGGAGCCTAAGCTTGGGTCGGCCAAGCCAAGGGTTGAACCAAGTTGAGGGGGTTGGCCATAGCTTGGAGCCCAAGCTTGTTGTGGCCGTCCCTAATTAAATTAAAAGGATTTTTATTTTAAACTTTTTTTTATGTGGATTCCATGGTTTTAAAAGAAAGTTTAAAATTTAAATCTTTCCTTTTATAGCTTTCTACAAAAGATTAAGAAAAGATTTGATATCTTTCCTTATTTGTAGATTGAAAGGAAGATTTTTATTTTTGAGAAAACTTTCCTTTTTTGTAACAATATTCATGATTTAAAAGAGAGTTTTAAAATTATAAAATTTTCTTTTTATAAGTTTCTATAAAAGATTAAGAAAAGATTTGATATCTTTCCTTATTTGTAGATTGAGAGGAATATTTTAATTTTAAAAGATAGCTTTCCTTTTTGAAAATCATCCACATGTTTTAATAGTGAGATTTTAATTTATAAAATTTTTTTTATAACCAACCATAAAGGGAAAAATTATTAGAGAAATTTTTATTTTAAAATTTCTAGAAATAAATTAGTAAGTTTTAATTTTGTGTTAAAACTTTCCTTGCTTGGAACAATGAGGTGGTCGGCCATGTGGATTTAAGAAAAGGAAATTGGTTTTAATCAATTAAATTTTCCTTTTCATGGCAAAGGAAATAAGGAAGATTTTATTTAAATTTTCCTTAATTGCCAAGACCAAGGATTGTAAAAGAGGGGGTAGGGGTGTCTTCATGGGTAACAACTCTATTCTATTTTCCTCCCTCTCTTCCTTGGTGGTGGACGTGTTGGTTGGTCCTAGGAAGATTGTACTGGCTCCACTGTACAAAAATTTTGTACAAGTGTCGAACCTTTCCTAAACAACCTATTGTGTTCTTTAGAAATTAAATTAAGAATCGCAAACGGAACTTAACATTATTGATTCCAAATTTAACTTATCTATTCTTAATGGTTTAGATTTGGATCGCAAACGATACTTAACATTATTGATCCAATTCCACCTATGTTATAAATTCAATTAAATATTAATTTCCAAAATTGGCTTTCAGGACTGCATGGCGAGGCACTAGTCTTTCTTGGGTATGGGATCATCCACCATCGCCTAGACAAAGCCTTTTAAGGAAAGCTAATATTTAATTTCCTTATATAACTCTAGGTTTAACCAAAAAGAACAATCGAATCACAAATTCGAAAAACAAGAAAAACACAAACTCGAATCACAAATCCGAAACTCTAGAATCATATGCCTCTTGTGTTTGGAATTCATACAAAGAAGAACTAGCATGATGTGGAAAATAATTACTAGTTATACCTTTTCTTTGTATACTAATAACCTCGAGATCTTCTGCCGTATTCCTTGCCTCCTCTCGGATGTCGTGTGGGTGACGATCCTCCAAGATGAACACCACCCAAAAGCTCCTCCTCCTTCTCTAGTATTCGGCCACCACCACCACCAAGGAATAAAAGAGAGCAAGTGGAAAGGAAAGAGAGAGGGTTGTCCACAAGAGAGAGCTCCAACAAGAGAATAAGAATTGATGCATCATCAGACCTCTTCTCCCCTTGTTTTATAATACTTGCCCAAGGCAAATAAGGAAAGATTTTTACAAAAATTAAAATCTTCCTCTTGTCTTTCCTTTTCCCCTTTTATTTTTCCTTTTCTCCTTTAATTGATTGATTGGTCGGCCCCTTGCTTGGGCACCAAGCAATGGTGGAAGGAAAATAATCTTTGTAAAAAATTTTTAAGCAAAGAAGGAAAGCTCTTATAAAATTTTAAAAGCTCTCTTTTAATTTCCTAATGTGGATGTTAAAAAAGGAAAGTTTTAAAAATTAAAACCAAGTTTTAAAATTTAAAACTTCTCTTCTAAAAATCTAATGCACAAGCTCGGAGCATGTCTTCTAAAATCTGATTTACTCGTTCTGTCTGTCCATCAGTCTGGGGATGGAAGGCTGTGCTGAACTTGAGTTTGGTGCCTAATGCATTCTGAACACACTCCCAGAAATGAGAGGTGAAGTGCCCATCCCTATCAGAAACAATCGACTTCGGAACTCCTTGAAGTCTGATCACTTCCTTAACGTATAGCTGTGCCAACTGCTCTATAGAGTGGGACACCTTGATGGCTAGAAAATGGGCAGACTTTGTCAGCCTGTCCACTATCACCCATATCCCATCGTACCCATTAGTGGTCCTTGGAAGACCTATTATAAAGTCCATGGATATTTCTTCCCACTTCCACTCTGGTATTGGGAGGGGTTGTAGGACTCCTCCTGGTCTCTGGTGCTCTGCTTTGACCCTCTGGTATGTCAGGCAGGTACTGACATATTTTGCAACATCTCTCTTGAGTCCAGACCACCAGAATCTCTGTTTCAAATCTTGATACATCTTGGTGGAATCAGGGTGTATGGAGTACGGTGTACTATGAGCTTCTTCTAGAATCTTCTTTCTCAGTTCCTCATCATTGGGGACACAAAGGCGGCTCCCCTGATAGAGGATTCCACTGTCTGATACCTGAAACTCTGAATTTTCTTCTTTTTGTATCCCTTGCTTGATCTTCTTAATATCTGGATCTTCACTTTACTTTCTCTATATATCCTCAAGCAGGGTTGACTCTAAGGTCAATGCAAAGAGTTGCACATAAATAATTTTAACTCCAAAGTCTGACAATTCCTTCTGCAATGGCAGTGCTAATGATGACAAGGGCATCAGGGTTGCACTAGATTTTTGGCTTAGTGCAACCGCCACTTTGTTAGCTTTACCTGGGTGGTAGAGGATTTCACAATCATAATCTTTAACCAACTCTAGCCACCTACGTTGTCTCATGTTTAAGTCCTTCTGGGTAAAGAAATACTTCAAGCTCAGATGGTCGGTGAAGATTCTGCACTTGACTCCATACAAATAATGTCGCCAGAGTTTTTGTGCAAAGACCACAGCTGCCAGCTCAAGATCATGAGTGGGGTAGTTCTTCTCATAGTCTTTGAGTTGTCTGGAAGCATAAGCTATAACCTTCCCCTCTTGCATGAGAACAGCTCCAAGCCCTATCTTGGAAGCATCACTGTATATGTCAAAACTCTTGTCACTCTCTGGAACAGTCAGAATGGGAGCACTGGTTAGTCTTTTCTTCAATGCTTGGAAACTTTGCTCACATTTGTCTGACCATTCAAACTTCTTGTTCTTCCTAGTTAGGGCTGTTAGTGGAGAGGCTATCTTGGAAAAGTCCTCCACAAATTTCCTGTAATACACAGCTAAACCAAGGAAGCTTCTGATCTCCCTGGCGTTCTTGGCTCTACACCAGTTGTTGACCGCCTCTATTTTGGCAGGGTCCACCTGGATACCTTCTTTAGAAATGATGTGACCTAGAAATGCCACCTACTCTAACCAGAACTCGTACTTTAAGAATTTGGCATAAAGCTGTTTTTGCTGTAGGGTCTGCAGTACGATTCTCAAGTGTGTGTCATGCTCCTCTGGGGTTCTTGAATAAATCAGAATGTCATCTATGAACACGATGACAAATTTGTCGAAGTATTCTATGAACACTCTGTTCATTAAGTCCATGAAGACCGCAGGTGCATTAGTCACACCAAACGACATGACTACAAACTCGTAGTGTCCATATCTGATCCTGAAAGCTGTTCTGGGTATATCACTTTCTTTCACTTTCAGCTGGTGATATCCCGAGCGTAAATCTATCTTCGAGAAAACTGTGGCCCCTCTTAACTGATCAAAGAGATCATCTATTCTGGGAAGAGGGTACTTGTTCTTAACTGTTACTTTATTCAGCGCTCTATAATCTATGCACATCCGCATAGATCCATCTTTCTTCTTAACAAACAACATTGGAGCTCCCCATGGTGAATGACTAGGACGGATGAAACCTTTGTCAAGCAGCTCCTGAAGTTGTTCTTGTAACTCTTTCAGCTCTGCTGGAGACATCCGGTACGGAGCTTTTGAAATTGGACCAGTACTAGGAACCAACTCAATTTCAAACTCCACTTCTCTGTTGGGAGGTAGTCCAGGTAGCTCTTCTGGAAATACCTCTGGATACTCACAGACCACCCGAACATCCTCCTACTTGAGTTCTTTCTTTTCTTCTGCATTCACAATGTATGTAAGAAAATCAGCACACCCTTTAGCTAACATCTGGTGAGCTGTTAGAGAAGAGAGGAATTTCTGAGTCTTTCTCTTTGGGACTCCCGTGAACTCAAAGGATGGTTCACCTTTTGGACTGAAAATCACTTTCCTTCTGCGGCAGTCCACCGAGGCACTATACTTGTTGAGGAAATCCACACCCAGAATGATATTGAAATCTTGTATCGCAAGGACTACTAGATCGACATATAGTTCTCAGTCTGAAATTTTGACTGGTACAGCCCGGAGCCACTGGTTAGACTCCATGACTTCTCCAGAAGGTAGGGTCATCAAGAACTTGGAGTTCATGCTCTCTGTAGGCACCTGAAATTCTTTGGCAAAGGGTACTGATATAAAAGAATGGGTCGCCCTAGTATCAAATAGTGTAGTAGCTAAATGCTGAAAAATAACTACTTGACTTGTTACGACCATGGAGGCACTAGCAGCTTCCTCTTTAGTGAGGGAGAATACTCTGGCACTGGCTGAAACTGGTGGGGCTTCCAACCTTTCTTGACTGAGATAGGGCCCCTCTAGTGTTGTTGCCATGTGGTGTAACTGCGCAGGCCTACCTCCGTATTGTGTTGGCTGTTGCTAAGGTGCCTTAAACTTGTTAGGACATGCTTTAGCCAGATGTCCTTCTTGACCACACGAATAACATCCAGTCATACCCAAAAGACAGGCTCCTGGATGTACTCTCCCACATTTAGGACAGGGAGGGAACTTGGCATGCTTGTTCACTGGACCTCCCTTTTGGTTACCTCCTAAATTCCATTGTTCCCTTTTCTTACCCTTGCCCTTCTAGTTCTGATTACTTGACTGGTGTTTCTGACCCCCTACTGTCTTGTCCTCTATCTTAACTAGATTGAGCTGCGTTTGTTGTGCCTTGATGCTGTTCAGATAGTGCTCAGCGATTAATGCACTACTGACCATCTCTTCACTAGTCTGCGGTCGGTGAGTTCCACTACTCACATTAAGTGCTATTTCTGGTCTCAGCATTCGGAGCATCAGTCTGATTCGCTCCCCCTCTGTACTTACTAGCTCTGGGCAGAGACGAGCTAGCCTATTGAACCTTTTGACTGCTTCTTCCACCGGCAGGTCACCTTGTCTGAATTCTATAAACTCCTCATAATGTTTATTGGTGATCCGTTAGCGGAAGAATTCTTCGTAAAATTCTATCTCAAAGTCAGCCCAGCTCATCTGGTTGGCTGCTCTCTTGCTCTTAACTCTCTCCCACCACATACGAGCATCTCCATATATGCAGAAGGAGATACACTTGACTTTCTCGACTTCTGACCAGTCAAGAAGCTCCATTGTACTCTCCAGTGTCTTGAACCAACCCTGGGCTGTAGGTGCAGCGGAGGCCAGCAAGAGGGGTGTGAATTGCTGAAAATAAAAATAAACTATACCCTCCTCGTGTTTTCAACTCAATTAGTGCAATAGTAAATAAAGAAGTAAAGTAATAAAGCAGTAAACAGAAAAGAAACAAGAATTTAACCTGGTTACAACCAAGGAGGTTGTTAATCCAGGGTAATGAGAAGCGCACTAAAAAGAATTTCCTTTACTGAAGGCGGAGAAGCCTTTTACACTTTAGAAGTTTAGAACTATTGCTAGGAATGGCTACACAATTGATTGTTTGAGTTGTTGTTTAATTCCTAGGTCCAGGGGTCCTTTTATAGCCCCTGGAAAGTCTATCTCGAGGGTCCAAGGCACCTCCAACAAGGGTCCAAGGCGCCTCCAGGTAAGTGGTCGGATAGAACTCTATCCGTAGCTCAACGGTCATTTTAACCAGGCTTAAGGCGCCTTAGACCTTGTTAAAGGTGCCTCCAAGGTGGAGGCGCCTTCAACAAGCTTTAAGGCGCCTCCAAGTTGGAGGCGCCTCCATTACTTGTTGAGGGCGCCTTGAGCTCGGTTTCCAGCCTGATTCTTCCTTTGTTTTGACTTCCGACGCTCCGATCTTTTGGGTGATTGCGGCCAACCGGAATAGGGCTCACCCGAACCCAATTCCCGACCTTCTCCTCGAGCAGCCTTCCTCCCCGGCTTAACGTCTCTCGAACGCCGTGCATGTTCTTCTCGTCCACCGGTGTACTCTTCCGCAGTTCTCTCATCCTTTGGACGCACCGAGCCCGTCGGCTCCCTTCCCGTGTCATCCTTCTCGCTAGCTGCGTCTTCCGCTAGACTTCCTGCGCTCCTAAACTCCTGCACACTCAGACATAGGGATCAAACAAAGCAAGACCTAACCAACTTGGTTGATCACATCAAAACACCCACGGGGACCAACATGGGCATCCCAGGGCTCAGTCGTGCCTGAGAAACTTTCTGGCTTCAACTTCAGCCACTGTATCAAGTATGCTTCTTGTCGTTTAGGTGCTGTGGCGCCTTCCAGGACAGCTGGTGGAACCTCAGCCACCACTGGGGTCTCCACATTAATAGTTGGGGGAGGGGGAGGAACTGGCTGTTGATTTACCATCAAATTGGCGATTACTTGTTGTTGCTCTGCTACTTGTCTCTGGAGTTGAGCAACAACTTTAGAGAGATTAGGCTCAGTTGTTCTGGGCTCTTCGTTCTCCTGAGCTCGGTCCTCAGTACGAGCGGTACGAGGATGCCCTCTTCTTGCCATCTAGTCATGTAGAGAGAAAACTTGAAATCATCTCTGTACTCTCTAGACATATATATATATATAAACATAGGAAAACAAAACAAGAACTTTTATCTTACTTAAGCACATATACGCAAATACTTCTAAGGATTTCTCTATACTGCAATTAATAAGGAAAGGCATAATAAAAAAAATAAGTACTTTCTTACTTGAAGACGGCAAGGCTGATGTTGGTGTGTGTGTGATGCTGAAGAATGGGGACTGCTCTGATACCACCTGTAGCGACCACCCTCCTTACTACTACTCTCTAAGGGTGGACGCTACTTACCCACCCATTCTACTTAACTGATATTGTTTACTCTAAAGATAGTAACACTTAACCCCCTTTAACTGCTCTGGAAAATAAGAACAGAACATGTAACTTATAGCAACTAATGCATGCAATTCAAGTGTAATGACTGTATCATATTTAAAATTTCCAGGCAACCTTAGCTAACAATAAGGAAAATAGTTAACCCATCAATGAATCCCCAAGCAGCACGAAATAGAAAATCCGATTCCAAAATTTTTTTTATCAACTTAAATAAGGAATTAATCTTAATAAATTCTTTAGCAAGGTCCCAAGGCTTCCATAATCTAGACATCACACATCCATCCCACACCTCCTTGTCGCCTTCCTTCACTGTAGCTTTCCTTTTCCTTTATCTGCAGTAAGAGGAAATGCAACTATTGTTGGTGCGGGAAGCATCCGACGATCAAACTCGTGTTTTGATAATGGCAAATGATTCAAAGTTAAGGTGTTTTGTAATCTAACAAGTCTGCTTGAGGATTTCAGGAAAGTTCTAGCTGTGGTTAGGCAAAGGGAAACCCCTAGGGGGTGGTAACCCTAGGTCATAGGGGGTGGTAACCCTATGCGGAAAGTCTTGGCAGGTCGATGACTTCAGGCAAAAGTCCTAGGGGGTGGTAACCCTAGGTGGAAAGTCCTGGTGTCGCGAACCAGGTGAAAGACTGGACTAGCAGGGAAGCGGATGTCCAGCAGAAAGTCCGGAAGCATCGAGTGGTGAGCAAAAGTCCAGTCGATCTGGAGGATCGACTGGCAACAGGTAAATCTCCTGAGTGGAGTAGGTGAGGGCGCGCTCCCCGTAGAGGGAACAGTAGGCGTCGGGTCGACCTAGGGTTTCCGGACGGAAATCCAAAGTCAGACCCGAACAGTCCAGAGACTGTCATAATATTCTTTATCATATTCATGCTACTGTTTATGCTAACTCTGTGTTGCAGGATATTGTTTGGACTAACATGTCTTGCAGGTACAAAATAATGATGTTTTCCCTCGGATGAACAGTGTCCGAGGCGCCTCCATGGAGCTTGGAGGCGCCTCGGGTGCAAAAGCTGACCTGACTGCGAAGCATCCTTGAAGGCGCCTTGAATGGATTATAAGGCTCCTTGGAAGGCGCCTTGAGCAGGGTATAAGGTGCCTCAGGGAGATGAAAT
This sequence comes from Zingiber officinale, assembly GCF_018446385.1. Classification (NCBI taxonomy): domain Eukaryota; kingdom Viridiplantae; phylum Streptophyta; class Magnoliopsida; order Zingiberales; family Zingiberaceae; genus Zingiber; species Zingiber officinale. The sequence goes on from NC_055998.1 coordinate 104,624,141, forward strand.
TCGACCAGTTCAAGTCTGATCCACGCAGAAGACTCGGCAGCATGGAGGCGCCTTGAACACCCTTTATAAGGGGGTTTCGACCAGCACTTCAGAGTATCATGTTCCAGGCTTTCTGTCTTCAACGTGCTGCTAACAAAATCATTCTGAAGTGCTACTGCAAAATTCCGACGACCCGGAGCTCTGCTTTCTTCTTCTTTAAGTTGTCGGTACAAAGTTGTTTTACTACTTTCATTGTAATTTGTAATTCTTATCGAGCTTATAGTTGTTGCCCACCGGAAGCGATCAAAGATCGCGGGCCTTCGAATAGTAGTCACCTTAGGCTCCGAACGAAGTAAATCTTTCGTGTCTTTGTTTGCACTTGTTTCTGTTTCTCTCCGCTGCGTTTATACTCGAACAACTTACTTGATACGATTCCGATAATCGAAAAACGAAATAGCCGCGAGCGCTATTCACCCCCGCCCCCTCTAGCGCGTCTCGATCCAACAATTGGTATCAGAGCGGGGTTGTTTTGAATTGGTGCAACCACCATTCAAAATATTTTTTTCGTGGTATTTTGTTTTTTTTTTCGGAGTCAATTAGAAATTAGCTAAGTAGCTAAAATTCTAATTCTTTTCAAATCGGTGTTGCTCAAGGTTGATCAATACCACTTGAGCTCGTTATTTTTTCTTCTTCTTCCCGCACTACTAATCCAAGACTCAGTCTTGGAATAGATCTTCTTGTTTGTGTTTTTTCTTCAGATCTAAATGGCCCAACAAGAAGGATATAGCACTGTTCGTCCCCCACTATTTTCCGGAGAAGACTTCGGATATTGGAAGGGGCGAATGGAGATATATCTGAAGATCCAGTTCGACACCTGGATGATAGTCAAGACAGGACTGCAACTACCAACTGATGCAGACGGCAAGCCTACATCCTGTGAGAACTGGGAGCCAACCTTTATCAAAAAGGTGGAAGTCGACGCCAAAGCCACTTGCACCATCCAGTGCGGTCTTACCAAGGAAGAGCTCAACAGAGTCGGTCCGTTTTCTTCCGCAAAGGAGCTGTGGGAAAAGCTGATCGAACTTCACGAAGGCACCTCGGAAAACAAGGTAAGTAAGCGTGATTTATTACTAAATAAACTATACAACTTAAAAATGCAGGAAGGCGAGACGGCAAGCTTTTACACGCTAGAATTCAAGATATTCTGAACTCACTTCATGGAATCGGGCAGAAGGTAGAAAATAGGGACATTATAAGGTATGCTCTTAACTCATTTCCTATGAGTACATTGTGGGCATCGATGGTAGATGCCTACAAAGTCTCCAAGGATTTGTCTTCCTTAAAATTAGATGAATTATTTAGTGAATTTGAACTTCATGAACAAACTAATGCACAGCCGACCGAGAAAGGTATCGCTTTGGTTGCAGGTACTAGTCGAACACGCGAACCAAGATCCTGCCGAAAATTTGAACCGGAATCAGAAGACGAACCCAACTCAGAAGATTCAGAAGATGAACTGACCAGCGAACTAGTGAATCTCGTGAAGAAGCTCTACAAGAAGAAGAAGGGCTTCAACAAGAAAGATCTGAAGAAGGCAGTTCAATCCAAGGAGGCCCAACCGAACTCGAAGGTAAAGTTTGAAGTCACTTGCTACGGGTGCAACCAGAAGGGGCACATCAAAGCCAACTGCCCCAACCAAAAGGAAGCCAAGAAGCAAAGAAGAAAGAAGGCCCTGAAGGCAACCTGGGACGAATCTTCTTCCGAGGACGACGACGACGAACTCGATCAGACGAGTTTACTCGCACTGATGGCCCGGGACCAGATCATCGAATCCGAGAGCGAGAGCGAGTCAGAGGCTGACTCCGAGCAAAGCCACCGATCCGCATCCGTTTCCGAAGGGCTAGACTCCGCTGTAAGTATTCCGAGGCTTAATAATTTAGTCAATTATTTACTTCGCAAATTAGCCAAGTCAAACCTTAAGATAAAGTCACTTCTAAAGGAAGTAGCTATCCTTAAAGAAGTAACTAACTCAAAATCCTTACCTGATCAAGTTCAGACTGAAGATTCAACTCAAGTTCAAAAACTTGAGGAAGAAAATTCTAGTTTGAAAAATCAGGTAAAAGATTTAAAAAATACCTTAGAACGGTTTTCTTTGGGCTCCAAGAATCTGGACCTAATTCTTGGGACACAAAGAGTCGTCTACAATAGAACTGGGCTAGGATATAAAAGTAAAAAGAAATATAAATCTTACTTATCCCTGATAAACAAACAAAATAGTAAATCAGTCCAAGCATGGGTCCCCAAGTCCAAGTTGATCAATCAAGTTGGACTTGGCCAATACTGGGTTCCGAATGATCAAATACACTACCTCGATAGACCATATCAAGGCAATGATCCAGGGGGAGCAAAAGAAAAACGGTCTTAAAAATTCAAAATTAAAATATAAATTCAAAATTCAAAATTCAAAATTCAAAATCAAATTTAAAATTCAAAATTCAAAATTCAAAATCAAATTAAAAATTCGAAATTAAAATATAAATTCAAAATTCAAAATTCAAAATCAAATTAAAAATTTGAAATTAAAATATAAATTCAAAATTAAAAATTCAAAATCAAATTAAAATTCAAAATTCAAAAATAGATGGAGGATCCAAACTAGCTGGCACCTCCAACTGAACTACCCGACAGGGTAACTGAACCTAATCTACCCGAAATGGGTAAAACAAGAGTAGATTACCCGGCAGGGTAATTAAGGTTAGATTTAATCCGGCTAGGTTTAACTTGACCCACAGTACTGGTGAAGTTTTTGGATGATAATACGTTAGGGAAGCTTGGGCATCGCATGTCTAGGAAGATATTGCTTCGACCTGGTGCATTTGGCCAAGTGGAACTGACCGAAGCTACCCTTAAATGGATCCTAACTAGTTAGACCAAAGATTAGTATTAAGTTCAATGGGTAGGACTATTTGGAAAACCTCGAAGGCATGGTTACTTTAATGAGCTCTTTGTGACTCACCATAGCCCAGAAGTTTATCCAAAGAATGCTTACTTGTTGAACCCAAAGCTAAATCTGAATCTAACACAAAGTTAAACCAGACTCTAAAATTCAACCATAATTCATCTCACAACAATTATAGGGTTCCCTGATTGACAATTTAGATCGGGTGAGATGACTAAGAAATTAAACTATGAAAATTGACTTAAGCTTAAATCAAGTTAATTCAACTAAATTAAACTAATCAAAATTAATTAATTTAATTTTTTTTATCAATTTCAAAATTATTTAAAAATCTTTTTCAAACTCAATTTTAAAATTATTTAAAAAAATTTTCAAAATTATTTAAAAATCAAAATTATTTTAAAAAAAAATTTAAAATTATTTAAAAATATTTTTCAATCTCAATTTCAAAATTATTTTTTACAAAATTATTTAAAAATCTTTTTCAAACTTAATTTCAAAATTATTTTTTACAAAATTATTTAAAAATCTTTTCAAACTCAATTTCAAAATTATTTTAAAATCTTTTCAAACTTAATTTCAAAATTATTTTTTACAAAATTATTTAAAAATCTTTTTCAAACTTAATTTCAAAATTATTTTTTACAAAATTATTTAAAAATCTTTTCAAACTCAATTTCAAAATTATTTTAAAATCTTTTCAAACTTAATTTCAAAATTATTTTTAAAACTCAAATTTCAAAATTATTTTTTAAAACTCAAAATTATTTTTAAAACTCAAATTTCAAAATTATTTTTAAAACTCAAATTTCAAAATTATTTTAAAAACTAAAATTTCAAAATTATTTTAAAAACTAAAATTTCAAAATAATTTTAAAAACTAAATTTCAAAATTATTTTAAAAACTAAATTTCAAAATTATTTTAAAAAAACTTATTTCAAAATCATTTTAAAACTAAATTTCAAAATTATTTCAAAATCATTTTAAAACTAAATTTCAAAATTATTTTAAAACCTCAAAATTATTTTAAAACTCAATTTCAAAACTATTTTTAAAACTTCAATTTCAAAATTATTTTTAAAAACTCAATTTCAAAACTATTTTTTAAAAAAAAAACTTAAAATCTTTTCAAAATAAATTAACTTTAAAATTATCTTTGTCAAAACTTATTTAACCTAAATCAGGTAATTTAAAATTAATTAAAAAAAAAATTAGGACATGTGGCACATGAAGGCGCCTCCCTCAAGGGGGAGGCGCCCTCAAGCAGCGGCGGGAAATTTCCCGCCGCCTACTTAAGGCGGCTTAAGGGACCCCTTAAGGCGCCTCCAAAGGCGCCCTAAAAATCCCATAAGGCGCCTTAAGCCTTCTCTTTTGTCACGAACAGAAGCATTTTTCTGTTCGTTTCTGTTCGTGTTCGCATTCTGCTGCAAACTGCGATTCTTCCCAACCAAGGCGCCTTCTACCCGTCTCCTTCCCTTTCACTCCTAACTATGCCTCCTAGGTATAACCTAAACCCTTTTCAATCATTTATTTCCTACATTCTTTGCTAGTTTTGCAATTTTTTCCTTGTATAATGTCAACAATAGGAAGCGTCGTATTGTGGATACCACACCAGCTAGGGCCCCTTCCACGGACCCGAGATTCCCCTCGGAACGGCATAGGATAGATTTCGCTAGGTTTACCTTTGAGTCAATTAAACCTAGATATATTGGTCGGGAATTTTTGTCTCAACACTGTCAACCCACTATCCAGATGATAAACCACTATCATTTAGATAAACTGGTTGACTATACCACTACAGTCAACCAAGATCTGTGTGCCCAGTTCTATCACAACCTTGAAAAGGTTGATGATAGAACCTACTCCACCAGAGTTGGTGGTACTGATCTTCAGTTTACACCCTCCCTACTTCGCACCAGCCTAGAGATTAGAGAGTCCGAGTGTACATTCTTATGTTACCCGAGTAGGGCCCTACCCTTTGGTGATCCCTATTCACACATTACATTAGACGACATCTACATGCATTTCTTTGGTGAAGAGAGACCCTTGGGACTGACCGAGTTCAGATCCACTCTTCTTTGAGTTCAGGATTATGCTATGTACAGAGTCCTGACAGCTTGTATACTACCCTTATCATCTCGAGACGTCTCGAAGATGCGACCGTCCCACTCATTTTTTTTGTACGCCCTCACCCAGCTCTTGGATATAGACATAGCCCTCCATATGCTTCATAACATTGTCCTTGCATCTAGTACAGTTACATCTGGAGTAGTTCATATGCCTTATTGCCATATCCTGACCCAGATATTCTCCAGCTCTGGGATATACATCACTAGAGGGGTACTCATCCCACTTACCATTTACGATGAGTTCGGTCAGCGTAGCCTTAGATTAGCAGGAGCAGAGGTCACTGCCGAGGGGATTCTGGCCTGGAAGGGCCGACCACCACCAGTTGCTGCCCCTGGTGATCCAGAGGCCGAGGACGCACCAGATGCAGATGAGGAGTGGCCTGATTTCCTAGCAGAGGACTTTTTCACAGATCCTTCCACCTCTGCTGGACCCTCCACCTCAGCCGCGCCTTTATCTTCAGCACCACTCTCTGTCGAGGACAGACTCACTCGACTCGAGGTCCGGACCACTCAGACGCGATGGGTTGTGCTATATAGCCATCGCTTTCTTCGATCTATGCGAGCCGAGATGGTTGCTGGTTTCGCATCTCTCCGAGGCGAGATTCGGCATCAGGGACAGCCTCAGCCGCCACCCGAGCAGCCTCTAGCCGATCCTCCAGCTGATGATCCACCTGCTTGATTTTATTCTGGATACTTACTCATCCTTTTGGATTGATCTGCCTATCTTTGTCATCATTTTGGATTGTATCCTGGATTTTTTAGACTGTCTGGATTGTTATTGAGTGCTTATGTGCTATTTTTTTTATTGTCTCATTTTGTTTTAATTATTATTTTTCAAATTCTAGGAAAAATAATTTTCAAAATTCCACTTTATTAGATTTTTCAAAAGTTGGACTTAGCCTAAGCTTTCCCCCTAGAAATCATGTTCCCCTAGAATTAAGCCAGAGCATCTCACAAACATCTAGGTATACCTTGATTGTGTTTGAAAGACTTAGAATGGTGTGAGATACATAGGGTACAGCCTGGACTCAAGAATGCTTATATCTGTGCATCAATATGAGTCTGGGTGTTAAATACGCAATATACATTAATCAAGTCAAGTCTTCCAGCTCTAGTCAAATCTAACTGGACCAAATTGACTTAACTTGACTAACCATGTGAAAGTTGTTGCCCTATAGACAATCAACAAGTAGCTAAAGGTTAGACAGTTGGTAAAGGATACTCAATTTTCTAGTTAAGCATGTTTTGATCTTTAGGGCTCTGATACCTCTTAAAGTCAATCTATTATACTTGACTCATGCTTGGACTTAAAGACTAACTGACTTTTGACTTAAGATTCCACTTCAAACTTTAAAATTTTCTCCTAAGTAAAAATCAAATTTTTACTAGCTTTTAAAAACTATCAAAAAGATCCACTTTCTAGAAACTTTTTCTATGTTTCCAAAAAGCTAACATCACTTAAACTGTTAAATATTTTCTCACTTAGCTAAACTGTTAAATATTTTTCAAAATCTTGTTAAATCAAATGACTATTTTTACTTATTTTTTTTTATATATGGCAAAGGGGGAGAATAGCAATAAAATTCAAATTTAAAATAATAAAAAAGGGGGAGCATATAGTTTACTTTAGCAAATTTGCTTTGTTAAATGTGTTCATCTATTCTTAGCAAATTTGCCTGTGTTAAAAATATTCATCTATTCGTTCGTTTACTTAACTTTGAATTTGAGTTGCCATAATCAAAAAGGGGGAGATTGTTGGTGCAGGAAGCATCCGACGATCGAACTCGTGTTTTGATAATGGCAAAGGATTCAAAGTTAAGGTGTTTTGTAATCTAACAAGTCTGCTTGAGGATTTCAGGAAAGTCCTAGCTGCGGTTAGGCAAAGGGAAACCCCTAGGGGGTGGTAACCCTAGGTCATAGGGGGTGGTAACCCTATGTGGAAAGTCTTGGCAGGTCGATGACTTCAGGCAAAAGTCCTAGGGGGTGGTAACCCTAGGTGGAAAGTCCTGGTGTCGCGAACCAGGTGAAAGACTGGACTAGCCGGGAAGCGGATGTCCAGCAGAAAGTCCGGAAGCATCGAGTGCTGAGCAAAAGTCCAGTCGATCTGGAGGATCGACTGGCAACAGGTAAATCTCCTGTGTGGAGTAGGTGAGGACGCGTTCCCCGTAGAGGGAACAGTAGGCGTCGGGTCGACCTAGGGTCTCCGTACGGAAATCCGAAGTCAAACCCGGACAGTCCGGAGACTGTCATAATATTCTTTATCATATTCATGCTGCTGTTATGCTAACTCTGTGTTGCAGGATATTGTTTGGACTAACATGTCTTGCAGGTACAAAATAATGAAGTTTTCCCTCGGATGAACAGTGTCCGAGGCGCCTCCATGGAGCTTGGAGGCGCCTCGGGTGCAAGCAGAAGCTTGAAGGCGCCTTGAAGGTATTATAAGGCACCTTGGAAGGCGCCTTGAGCAGGGTATAAGGCGCCTTAGGGAGATGAAATTCGACCAGTTCAAGTCTGATCCACGCGGAAGACTCGGCAGCATGGAGGCGCCATGAACTGCCTTCAAGGCGCCTTGAACACCCTTTATAAGGGGGTTTCGACCAGCACTTCAGAGTATCAAGTTCCAGGCTTTCTGTCTTCAACGTGCTGCTAACAAAATCATTCTGAAGTGCTACTGCAAAATTCCGATGACCCGGAGCTCTGCTTTCTTCTTCTTTAAGTTGTCGGTACAAAGTTGTTTTACTACTTTCATTGTAATTTGTAATTCTTATCGAGCTTATAGTTGTTGCCCACCGGAAGCGATCAAGAATCACGGGCCTTCGAGTAGGAGTCGCCTTAGGCTCCGAACGAAGTAAATCTTTCGTGTCTTTGTTTGCACTTGTTTCTGTTTCTCTCTACTATGTTTATACTTGAACGACTTACTTGATACGATTCTGATAATCGAAAAATGAAATAGCCACGAGCGCTATTCACCCCCCCCCTCTAGCGCGTCTCGATCCAACAACTATAAGCGGATGCTTAGTAAGCGCTATCTAACTCGCAAAACTCGGATATGCATCTGTACAAAAAGGAATCTAGAAACTGAATGTTTTAAAAGAAAAGCTGCTCATGCTCATCTAATAGCAAAGGAACCGAAATCAAAGAAATCAATATTGCAAAGCTAAAGGACTGGTTGGTCATACTTGTCAAGCCAGCAAAGAAATCAAACAGACTGAAATGCTAAACATGTAAGGCTGCTCATGCTTGCAAATAGCAGTAAGAAAGCCTATACAACATGCTAGAATAAAAGGCTAAACTTGCTGGTTTTTAAACTTATGTGAAGCTTATTTCATTTGTTCCCAAAACTTATACTCTTATACTTCAAAATAATAATCTCTTGGGCCCAGGCTTAGTACCATTGCGCTCTCCCTAATAGAAACTGAGGTAGCGAGCCACCAGTCCTACGAGGGTAAAGACCTTGGTCTTACCAGGGTCAAGACCTCAGAATTGGTCACCTGGATTTATTTAATGACAACCTCGGAAGTCGGGTACTAGCCTTTTCAAATAAAATACATATTATCTTTAAATACTCCTAAAATAAAGTGCCTTGACATTTCTTCAAACACTTGGTGTACATTTGATCCCAACATCTGGAATTTGGGATTAAATTGAATCCTTGGTATTTTCTTACTTATAACTACTCAAATATACGATCTATTCATGCTCAATAACTCAACACGAAACTAAATCTGCAGAATGCTAAGTTTCATGCTTTAAAAACTCAAAAGAAAACTAAGGCTATCTGTTCATGATACATGTACCCAAAACCAAGGCAAAACCCACTGCATGCTTATAAAATATATAGCAGTTCATACTCAATGCAGTTAGTAAAGAAATTTCTACTGAAACGTAAAAACATAACCGTTCTTCATGCTCAGTACCATGGCAAGGAAACCAAAATAGACTGAAATGCTACACATAGTCGTTCATGCTCAACACCGTGGCAAGAAAAAACAAGCAACTGGGATGCTAAAAGAACATCGAAAACTGCATGCTGGAGCTTAGGTAAGGCTGTCCGTGCTAATTGGAAAGCAGAAAAGGTCTAAACGGCATGGTTCAAATAAAGCTGTTCTTATTCATTGTAGTAAAGAGTAAACCAACACGGTATACTTAAAACACAGGCTATTCATGCTCCCTAAATCAGTAACAAAACTAAAAATATGAAATACTAACATGCACAATTAAGAAGCAAGAAAGTTCAACTAACGTGTTGAGGGTAAGGGGTTGTTCGTGCCCCATAAATAGCAAAAGAAAATCTAAACTTGCTGGAATTAGACTTCTATTAATTGTCTGTTGAAAAACTCAAACTAAAGAAGGAAACAAAGATCCGAAACTACTCTTACTGCAAGCGAGAGCACTTACCTATGTGTTCTTGAACTTACAGCCGAGAAGAGAAGCTTCTAGGGTTTTAGAGGGCTTGAAATCTCGACCTCTTCTTCGTGCCTACGGGTTCACCTCGATGAGAGGGTCTCGAATCAGTGAAGAGCTCACGGAATTACCCCTTGGTCGGCCGCCGGAGACGAAGCTCTAGCTTAGGCTTCGTTTTCGCCCAAGCAGCGCCGTCGCACGCAAGCGAGGAGAGGATGAGAGGGTTTTGGTTGTAACGACCCAAATTTTCTCATTTTGAGCTCCAAAAATAATTCAAAAATATTTTGAAATGCTATAGAAAAATTCTAGAGATTTTTAGAAATTTTTAGAATATTTTTACGTAATTTTTGGAGTTCGTTTGGTATTTTTACCAAGAGGAAGAAGTTTAAAAAAATAAAAAAAAATAATAGTAAATATATATGTTTAAGCCGGGTTTTGAACCCAGGACTTCGAACCTGAATCAAGTTTTTATCGAGCTCAGCCAACCAACTGGTCTACAACCTTTTTGTGAACATATATGGGACAAAATACATTTAAGCAGTAGTTAAGAACAGTTAAAATAAAAGGGAAATTAAACGCTCGGCTGAGGTTTCGAAACCGTGACCAGAGGTTTCGGTTAAACACAGCCAACCAACTCTTCCAGCTGGCGTTTCTTATTAAAGAAGGAGAAATATTCTATTTGAGCAGTAGTTAGGAAATAGAGAATAAATACGAAATAAAATGGTTGCAGCCGAGACTCGAACCCACAAGCCGGGCCTTAAGCAAAACGCAGCCAACCAACTGCGCCAGCGGTTGATGCTAATCAAATATGCAGCGACAAATATTTAAGGTATAGTATTTAATAAAAAAAAAACCCTAGTTATAAAAGAGGGCTTATTTTTCTTCCCGAGACAAATTTCTTCTCATCTCTTCTCTTCTCGCGACGGCGTCGATCTCTCTCGGGCGAAACCGCAGCAGGAAGCTGGGGTGTTTCCGGCGGCCGGCGAGGGTTCAATCCGAGAGCTTTTCGCTTCTTCACGATCCTCTCGGCGAGGTGGACGCATAGGCACAAGAAGAGGTCAGGAACTCAAGCATCTCAGCAACCCTAGAAGCCCTTTCCTCCTTCAGTAGAGAGTCTAAGAATGCAAGGTGAGTTGCTACTCACCTGCAGTAGGATAGCTCCGATTGTTCCTTTCTTTTCCGGAAGCTTTGGGATAAATTGTAGGTGGTTTGTGTTTTTGATCGGATTCTTGTCTTCCATGATTTCGTAGCATGTTGTTAAGGATGGTTGGTTTGGTTTTCTGCCGTGAATCACATAAAGAAGATAGAAGGGTTCTTGTTTTGGTGTTTCCTTGCTTGTTTGAGTTTTGCTGTGAAGCATGTTTAGGAACTTTGTTTGCTGCCGTGAGGTTCAGGGAAGAACATGAAATGGTTTAATTCGGAGCATGCGGTTTAGTGGCATTGGGAAGCATCTTAGTTTAGATTTTTCCTTTGTTTTGGAACTGGCTGTACAGAATTGAGTAATTGATAGAGCTTTAGTTTCCTTTCATGTTTTGGATCATGCTATATAGAATTGTTGCTAGGGATTTAGTCTTCCTTTCATGACTTCGGAATAGTTTTGGATTGGTTTCAAGATTGTTTTTATTTCCTAAAGATTCTTTAGACTTATGATTTAGCATGTTGTTGGACTTTTCTATTTGTTATTAGTTAAGCATGTGTAGTTTCTTTATTACTAGAAGAGCACGAGCAGTATTGAATTATAATGTTTCTCCTTACTATTAGAATAACATGAACAGACTTAGGTTTGGTTTATCTTGAAGCTTGCTGCCATAAAACCAGATTTAGTTGTTTAGATTCGGAAATGAGAGCATGAAACATCCTAGTATTTGATTTTCTTCTTTGCTGCCATGTGTAGGAACAGGCCTTTTAATGAGCATGCAGTAGAGTAGTTTTGTGCTGTTAGCATTTCCATTGCTTAGTTTTGATACAGATCCTTCCTTATTAGTTTTATGCATGCAGACACCAAGTTTATGTAACTCCAATGAGTAGGAACAGCTATGTCAGTTCACGTTGCAGTTTGGGGTTTCCTTTGCATTCATTTTAGCATGCTTAAAGATCTCAGAATTGTTTCCTTTGTTTTAAATCTGTTGTAGCATGTTTAAGTTGTTCTAGTTTCCTATTTGCTATTGGAATAACATGAGCTGTTCTATTTTTATAGCATGCAGATTTTTATAAGTAAAGTATGCAGATTTTTAATAAGCAGATTTTCATAAGTACTGCATGCAGATTTTAGATAAGCTTAGTATGCAGATTTTGATAAACTTAATATGCAGATTTATGTTAAACTTTGTATACAGATTTTTAGTACGTAGGGTGTGTTCTAGTGCACACCAAGTGCTTGATAAAATGCTTAGCTCAATATAATGCTACAGTAGGCATTTTAATAGCTCAGTAAATGCAGTAGAAGCATTTAAAATAACTTATTTAGTCTTGCTTCAGCTTATATGGGACTACGGTCCAATGGGTGGGCTCCCACAGTCGCCTCTAGGTTCAGATAACCTAGTTCTAGGTTCAGATAACCTAGTTAAAGCAAGGTAAGAAAATTAGCTATGAAATCAGTATTTTATTTTCAGCAGTGGCACTGTACTGGATTAGATATCCATTGGGTTGGGCTCCCACAGTCGTCCCTAGGTTTAGATAACCTAGTAAACCCTACTAGACTCGGAACTTGCAATCCCGGGTTTAGTTAGGGATGCGCGCACAGCAAGTACAGTTGTCGGGCCCATCAGCAGCATGATTATTATTTTAATCTATTATGTAAATAGTTTTCAAAACTTCACAAATTAGTTATGTGAATACAAGTTAGACTCAGTTTAGCATTAATTAGTTTAGCTTAGGTATCAATTCAGTTTCTTATTGATACACATGATAGTTCTATGATTAGCTTTACATGTTAGCTTTTCAGTTAGTTTCTTTGCTATTTATGAGCATGATTAGCTATACATGTTTAGTATTTCAGTTAGCATGATTCCTTCGCTATTTATGAGCAAGATTAGCTATACATGTTAGCTTTTCAGTTAGTTGTTTTCTTTGCTATTTATGAGCATGAGTAGCTTTACATGTTAGTACTCAGTTTTAGCATGTTTTTATTTATATACATGCATATCGAGTTTTTGTGAGTAGGATAGCGCTCACTAAGCTTTTAGCTTATAGATACTATTTTCCTCCTACTGCAGATAAAGGAAAAAAGCTAAAGTATAAGGAAGAAGACGACAAGGAGATGCTGTGACGGTGTGTGATGTGTGGACTATGGAGATCCTTTGGACTTAGCTAAAGAACTCATTTAGTTTAAGAATTTGTTTAGTTTAATTTCTTATTAAGTTGATAAGAAAATTTTGTAGTAAGAAGTTATGTTTCCGCTTTTCATTACCTGCATGTTTTGATTTATTAAACTGCGTGGTTGTGAAAATATATGTTCCAGCCGCCTGTGGCTGAGTATACTCTGTATGTATTTACGGATATGGTCACCGGTACAGGGGAGATTCTGTCGAAATTTTTCGGTAGGGTTTCCATGTGATTTTTTAATCACACCGGTTAAGTAGAGTTAGTAGTCAAGTAACGGTCATCCTTAGAGTGTAGTAGTAGTAAGAAGGGTGGTCGTTACATTGGTCGTGAGGAAATAACCCAATTCCTTTTTATACCAATGGGTATTCTCGGTTTCAGTTATTACTTAAATTTATTTCGCCATCACTTTGATCATGAAACACCTGCTTGAGCGCTTAGCTATCGCGCTTCGCTTAAGTCTTGGATCAGGTCGGAGGTCGCGAGTTCGAACCTCGACCGAACCTTTTTATTTTTTTTTGCAATTTCTTTCTTTTGGTAAAAATACCAAACAAACTCCGAAAATTTCATAAAAATACTCTAAAAATTTCTAAAAATCTCTAGAATATTCCTAAAGCATTTCTAAATATTTATAAGCACTTTTAGAACTCCAAACAATGAAATTTGGGGTGTTACAATTCTCCGTACCTTATAAAAAGTTTGTCCTCGAACTTAGAATAATTCTGGATATTTCTGTCTCATGCTGTCCTCATGCTCCCAAGTAACTTCCTCGTGCTTCTGGTTCTGCCAGATGACTTTCACTAGTGGCACTTCTCTGTTTCTTAGTCTCTTAACTCCTCTGTCCACTATCTGTGTAGGTCTGCTCTCATGACTAAGATCCTCCTTGATCTGCACTAACTGAGGCTGAATCACTTGGCTAGGGTCGTGGAGGCACTTCTTTAGCATGGAGACATGAAATATATTGTATATTGCTGGCATGTCTTAAGGTAAGTCCAGCTTGTAAGCTACCTTCCCAATCCTCTCTGTGATCAGGTAGGATCCTACGTAGCGAGGACTTAACTTGCCCTTTTTGCCAAATCTCATCACTCCCTTCATAGGAGCGACCTTGAGAAAGACTGAATCCCCTACTTGGAACTCAAGTGGCCTACGGCGTGTGTCAGCATAACTTTTCTGTCTGCTCTGAACAGTCTCAATTCTCTGTCTGATCTTTTGGATAGCCTGAGTGGTCTCATCTATCATCTCTTTCTAAATGCCCAACCCCACTTACATTTCTTTCCTTTCACCTACTTCTTGCCAGCAAATGGGTGATCTGTACTTTCGGCCATACAGTGCCTCATAAGCTGCCATCTTGATAGTGGCCTGGTAGCTAGGCGAATTCGGCTAAGTACAGATACTTGCATCAACTGCCCTTAAAATCTAATGCACAAGCTCGGAGCATGTCTTCTAAAATCTGATTTACTCGTTCTGTCTGTCCATCAGTCTGGGGATAGAAGGTTGTGTTGAACTTGAGTTTGGTGCCCAATGCATTCTGAACACACTCCCAAAAATGAGAGGTGAAGCGCTCATCCCTATCAGAAACAATTGACTTCAGAACTCCATGAAATCTGATCACTTCCTTAACATATAGTTGTGCCAACTGCTCTATAGAGTGGGACACCTTGATGGCTAGAAAATGGGCAGACTTTGTCAACCTGTCCACTATCATCCATATCGCATCGTACCCATTAGTGGTCCTTGGAAGACCTGTTATAAAGTCCATGGATATTTCTTCCCACTTCCACTCTGGTATCCGAAAATTTCATAAAAATACTTTAAAAATTCCTAAAAATCTCTAGAATATTCCTAAAGCATTTCTAAATATTTATAAGCACTTTTAGAACTCCAAACAATGAAATTTGGGGTGTTACATATGCAAGAAATATTAAATAAATATATTAAGAGTATTTTCATCCAAAACTTAATTCTCATTCTCATTCCCATCAAAATATGAAGGAGGATGTAGGTTTCATCAATACCCAAATTTTTTGATTTCATTTCAAAATTTTAATTCCATTTCTATCAATCATACACAAGGTTTAGAATAAATCCATTATTTTATTTTCAAATCCCTACACCGAATGCCACCTTAATTTCAAAATACCTAAAATACAAGGCAATATACTTCTTCTATAAGAATAAATATTTTCAATAAAACATACTATTTATAATAAATATTATAATTATTTATTATTAAAATAAAAATATTAATCATCATATGATATAAATTATCTTTTTAATTAATTATAATCTTATTTTTAAAAAATTGCATTTTTCTTATTTATCATGTATAAAATTTATTAATATATTTTTTATTTTATTTATTTCCTTTGATCTACTGCTAGATTAACTTCTGCTTTCAAAATTTAACTCCATTGTTTCGTCACAAGTGCATCATCTATAAATAAAAACATATCTATTTATAATAGATATTATAATTATTTTTATTTATTATTAAAATAAAAAATATTAATCATTGTATCATATGATATAAATTAATTTTTTAATTAATTATGATGTTATTTTTTTAAAATATATTTTTTTTATTTATCATGTATAGAATTTGTTAATATATAGTTTTATTTTGTTCGGACACATCGAATTTCAACCCTAAGATCTCATGTGATAATATCTCATATCTCAACCATCACACCATTACGAGAGGACTAATTGACCATGGACATCCTTGAAGAGTTTTTTCATTCAAAATGCAACCTTTAAACATGAATAATTATCCTAATAAATTTTATATATTGTGAGAATTTCAAAATGTAATATTCTAAAGTTTTTCTTTTTTTTATAAAAAAAGTAAGTATAATATATATAACTAATTATATAAATTCTATATAGTTATATGATCCATATTAATATTTAATTCAATTTGGAAAGTATCATAAATTGGATAAATTTTTTCCTTGAACTATTTAGTAAAGTCCTGATTTGACTATTTCTTGTGAGCATTTTATACATAATAGAATGATCAACATCAGCTTATTGATATTGTTATAGCATTTATGGGTTGACTGAATCTAAAATTTATTTAAATAGTAATGTATAATTACTATTTGCATCTTTATCTCCGCCTTCCACCTTGATAGAGTCGGGTTGACCAAGTCGGTCTTAGAATTTTTTTAAATATTAATGTATAATTATTATTTTCCTCTTTGGGTTATATTAATGTAATTATTATTTGCATTTTTTTTTGACACGGCTAATTTTTTTATTTGAATGACATTTTTTCTAATTTCCCTTTCTCATTTACTCTAGCTCGAAATCGATAATGTAATAAGACTTTCTTTTCTTAATTATTTATCTTTCTTGTTTTTCCTCCCGCTCCCAGTTGCACTATATAAATCCATCAACAATGGCGGGCATAGTGAGGAAGGCCACAAGTTTACTTCTTTTATCTTTGTTCCTCCTCCCTTGCCTAATGAATGGCAAGGTGAGATTCTCTCTCATAAACTCAAAATTATGTTATTTTTTTCAATCTTTTGTTAGATAAATAATTATCATTTGATTATTTGATCAAAGTTGAAACCATTTAGAATTTTTTTTTCTATGTTTTGAACTCTATGTCATGCTATCAAGATTGATCTAATCGATGAACAAATTAATGAATGTGACAGACGGCGTTGGCGGCGACGATCTCAGCCACAAGATCGTGGTGCGTGTCCATGCCGGGAATGACAACGGAGAAACTCGTGGCAAACATCAACTATGCCTACGGGAGCGGCTTAGCAGATTGCAAAGCGATACAGGAAGACGGCCCGTGCTACTCCACCGACGTCATCAAAATGGCAAGCTACGCCATGAATGCCTACTACTACGGCGCCGGCCACGAGGAATTCAACTGCTACTTCGATGGTAGCGGCCTCATAGTCCAACATGACCCCTGTAAGTCGATAATCAATTCTTTAATTAAAATTACTAATTAATTAATTTGACGGATTTGTACGCCTGCACTATTCTTGATTCTGATGCTTGGTTCACCACTGTGGCAGCTTACGATGACTGTGTATATCCTTAATGAAGCAAACTGGATCCTTCGTGAAGCAATCTGGATTGCTTGTGGATATGATGGAGTTTGAGGTTTAGTTTGGTCGCACCAAAAAAATAAAACAAACAAATAAATATAAATTTGCTTACGTGTTTTCATGTATTAAATTCATTAATAAAGCGATCGTTTATCTCATTTTGTTTTTAATTTTCATGCATCAGTGGGATAAATATAACTATATATAAGGTTAAACATATTAAAAAATAATATCAGTGTACATATTTTTTTCCTCTAAATACAAAAATCAAATCTAAAAAATCCACACACGTCTCGTAAGAATTTTGAAACCATTTTTATTGTATCCGACAATTGTAGAAATTTTGAAAAGGAATAAAGCTTTTTACGATTACTTGTACGGGTTATAACGAGATAGTAAAGAAAATGATGTATTAGTCAAAGTTAAGGTGATGTGGTGATCAAAGTAGGGATAAAAGGGCATCCTGCTCTGGGTTCTGTTGATCGCTCGGCCTCTAAGTTTTTGGATCCTATTCGGGTGACTCTATAGCAAGACACCCAAGTAAAGACGACTATATACGAACCCGATTAGATATAACGACTCTAGGGTTTCACTCTAGGGAGGGCGCACTTGATCAGTTAAGGCCATGTCGAGTTCAAAGGAGTCTGGCCGGATAAAAGAATAGTAAGGCTCTAGGCCTTCCAAAAACTCTTTACATCTGTATAACTGAGTGACGGACTAACGGGGCTCAGGTACTTAAGGTTCTATGCGTTTGCCCAACGAGCAAAGGCCAGCCGATTTTAGCAAAGGTTTTGATACAAACGTAGGCAGATAAAGCCCGAGGGGACGTGATGGGAGACCCCATGATGAGACAGGATGAGGAGAGAGAAATTATGTTCAGAGGGAAAGTGCGATGGGAGAGAATAAAGAGAGAAAGTGTGATGAGAGAGAATGAAGAGAGAGAAAGTAAGATGAGGAAAAAAATGAGAAAAGAGAGTGTGATGGGAGAGAAAGCATGATGAGTATGAGGAGAGAGAAATTATGATAGGAGAGAATGGAAATAGAGAAATTGTGATGAGAGAACATGAGAAGAGAGAGTGTGATGGGAGAAATTGAGGAGAAAGAAAGTATGATGAGAGAGAAAGTGTGATGAGAAAAATAGTATGATGAGAAAAAATGAGAAAAGATAGTATGATGGGAGAGAAAGCATGATGAGACATGATGAGGAGAGAAAAAATGTGATGAGAGAGAAAATGTAATGGGAGAGAATGAAAAAATAAAAAAGATGAGAAAAAAATGAGAGTGTATGATGGAAGAGATTGAGGAAAAAGAAAGTGTGATGATAAAATAAGGAGAGTGAAAGCATGATGAGAGAGAATAAGGAGAGAGAACGGGATATGAAAGAAATATTAAATAAATATATTATGAGTATTTTCATTCAAAACTTAATTCTCATTCTCATTCTCATTCCCATCAAAATCTGAAGGAGGATGTAGGTTTCATCAATACCCAAATTTTTTGATTTCATTTCAAAATTTTAATTCCATTTCTATCAATCATACACAAGGTTTAGAATAAATCCATTATTTTATTTTCAAATCCCTACACTGAATACCACCTTAATTTCAAACTACCTAAAATACAAGGCAATATACTTTTTCTATAAGAATAAATATTTTCAATAAAACATACTATTTATAATAAATATTATAATTATTTATTATTAAAATAAAAATATTAATCATCATATGATATAAATTATCTTTTTAATTAATTATAATCTTTTTTAAAAAAATTGCATTTTTCTTATTTATCATGTATAAAATTTATTAATATATTTTTTATTTTATTTATTTCCTTTGATCTACTGCTAGATTAACTTCTGCTTTCAAAATTTAACTCCATTGTTTCGTCACAAGTGCATCATCTATAAATAAAAACATATCTATTTATAATAGATATTATAATTATTTTTATTTATTATTAAAATAAAAAATATTAATCATTGTATCATATGATATAAATTAATTTTTTTAATTAATTATGATCTTATTTTTTAAAATATATTTTTTTATTTATCATGTATAGAATTTGTTAATATATATTTTTATTTTGCTCGAACACATCGAATTTCAACCCTAAGATCTCATGTGATAATATCTCATATCTCAACCATCACACCATTACGAGAGGACTTAATGACCATGGATATCCTTGAAGAGTTTTTCATTCAAAATGCAATCTTTAAACATGAATAATTATCATAATAAATTTTATATATTGTGAGAATTTCAAAATGTAATATTCTAAAGTTTTTCTTTTTTTATAAAAAAAGTAAGTATAATATATATAACTAATTATATAAATTCTATATAGTTATATGATCCATATTAATATTTAATTCAATTTGGAAAGTATCATAAATTGGATAAATTTTTTCCTTGGACTATTTAGTAACGTCCTGATTTGACTATTTCTTGTGAGCATTTTATACATAATAGAATGATCAACATCAGCCTATGATATTATTATAGCATTTATGGGTTGACTGAATCTAAAATTTATTTAAATAGTAATATATAATTACTATTTGTATCTTTATCTCCGCCTTCCACCTTGATAGAGTCGGGTTGACCAAGTCGGTCTTAGAATTTGTTTAAATATTAATGTATAATTATTATTTTTCTCTTTGGGTTATATTAATGTAATTATTATTTGCATTTTTATTTGACACGGCTAATTTTTTTATTTGAATGACATTTTTTCTAATTTCCCTTTCTCATTTACTCTAGCTCGAAATCGGTAATGTAATAAGACTTTCTTTTCTTAATTATTTATCTTTCTTGTTTTTCCTCCTGCTCCCAGTTGCACTATATAAATCTTCTTCGAGTTTCTCAAATCCATCAACAATTTCGATCCATCAACAATGCCGAGCATAGTGAGGAAGGCCACAAGTTTACTTCTTTTATCTTTGTTCCTCCTCCCTTGCCTAATGAATGGCAAGGTGAGATTCTCTCTCATAAACTCAAACTTATGTTATTTTTTTCAAACTTTTGTTAGATAAATAATTATCATTTGATTATTTGATCAAAGTTGAAACCATTTAGAATTTTTTTTCTATGTTTTGAACTCTATGTCATGCTATCAAGATTGATCTAATCGATGAACAAATTAATGAATGTGATAGACGGCGTTGGCGGCGACGATCTCAGCCACAAGATCGTGGTGCGTGTCCAAGCCAGGAATGACAACGGAGAAACTCGTGGCAAACATCAACTATGCCTGCGGGAGCGGCTTAGCAGATTGCAAAGCGATACAGGAAGACGGCCCGTGCTACTCCACCGACGTCATTAAAATGGCAAGCTACGCCATGAATGCCTACTACTACGGCGCCGGCCACGAGGAATTCAACTGCTACTTCGATAGTAGTGGCCTCATAGTCCAACATGACCCCTGTAAGTCGATAATCAATTCTTTAATTAAAATTACTAATTAATTAATTTGACGGATTTGTACGCCCGCACTATTCTTGATTCTGATGCTTGGTTCACCACTGTGGCAGCTTACGATGACTGCATATATCCTTAATGAAGCAAACTGGATCCTTCATGAAGCAATCTGGATTGCTTGAGGATATGATGGAGTTTGAGGTTTAGTTTGGTCGCACCAAAAAAATAAAACAAACAAATAAATATAAATTTGCTTACGTGTTTCCATGTATTAAATTCATTAATAAAGCGATCGTTTATCTCATTTTGTTTTTAATTTTCATGCATCAGTGGGATAAATATAACTATATATAAGGTTAAACATATTAAAAAATAATATCAGTGTACATATTTTTTTCCTCTAAATACAAAAACCAAATCTAAAAACTCCACACATGTCTCGTAAGAATTTTGAAACCATTTTTATTGTATCCGACAATTGTAGAAATTTTGAAAAGGAATAAATCTTTTTACAATTACTTGTACGGGTTATAACGAGCTAGTTAAGAAAATGATGTATTAGTCAAAGTTAAGGTGATGTGGCGATCAAAGTAGGGATAAAAGGGCATCCCGCTCTTGGTTCTGTTGATCGCTTGACCTCTATGTTTTTGGATCCTATTCGGGTGACTCTATAGCAAGACACCCAAAACGACTGTATACGAACCCGATTAGATATCACGACTCTAGGGTTTCACTCTAGGGAGGGCGCGCTCGATCAATTAAGGGCATGTCGAGTTCAAAGGAGTCTGGCCGGATAAAAGAATAGTAAGGCTCTAGGCCTTCCAAAAACTCTTTACATCTGTATAACTGAGTGACAGACTAACGGGGCTCAGGGTACTTAAGGTTCTATGGGTTCGCCCAACGAGCAAAGGCCAACCGATTTTAGCACCCTTAGCCTTGCAAAGGTTTCAATACAAAAATAGGCAGCTACAAAAACAGGCAGATACAAAAACCGAGCAGGCTTAGCAACACTTAGCCTCATTAATAACCTCAATATACAAATGACCGGATAGAGGCCAGTCGAACATAAGACTGTCTATGTATACCCGACCAGGCAAGGACCGGGTGGGCTTAACAACAGTTAGCCTCATTAACAACCTTAATATACGAACGGTCGGATAGAGACTAGTCAAACATAAGACTCTGTGTACGCCCGACCGGGCAAAGACTGAGCAGACTTAAAAATACTTAGCCTCATTAACAACATCAATATATAGACGACCGGATAGATGCCGGTCGAACATAAGACTCTCACTGAACGCCCGGTCGGGCAAGTACTAAGTAGGCTTAGAAACACTTAGCCTCATTAATAACTTTAATATACGAATGGCCGGATAGATGTCGATCGAACATAAGACTCTCTGTGTACGCTCGGCTGGGCAAGGACTAGGCGGGTTAGCCACACATACTCTCATTAAAAACTTTAACACACGAAAGGATGGATAGAGGCCAGTCGAACATAAGGCTCCTTGTGTATGCTCGACTGAGAATGCTTAAAGAAACTTATCCTTAGGAAACTCTACATATACGTTAGATCAGGCAAAGGTTGGTCAACTCTAAAGTTACTTGATATCACATTCTCTCTTAAATGTTATTTAAATATACAATTAATCATATAACTTCTCATATAGTTTATTAACATACTGGGGATACCATGTTAGTCTCCAAATAGATTTTCATAGTATTTAAATACACAACCAAGCAAATTAATACCAAGGCAGGCATAAATACTGCCGGCCTGAGAGACCGACCGAGATGTACTCAATAGACAACTTCTAACAATATTAGGACAGATTATCAATGCTTGTCAGGGAATATTCCTTGAAACCCCCTTTCAAAGGTTATTGTGTTTCTGATAAGCCAATTAAACATGATATCATATTCCTCTAACCGCTTCAATAATGGCGCGGAGTATAAACAACAAAAGAGGTATATCAATGGGTAAGAAATATAATTCCTTGGATAATCATTTCACATGCTCCAAGTTGTTTACTTCTTATCACCTAACAAACTCTAATAAACTGAGTCACCTCACGATGACGGAGATTGCAAGAGGTGGTATATAAAGGGGGTCCTCTCTATTGGTAAGGTACGCAATCAGCATCATTTGAGTTTTTCTCTCACGCGAGCACTTTCTCTACTGTTCTTCATTCCTTCATCCGAGGTCGTACTGACTTGAGTGTCAGAGGGCCTTGCTGAGGACCCCTTCCCTGGATTTTGGTCATTAACATCCGTTGGATTGTTCGATTGTGTGTAAGATCGGAAGAAATCCTAGTTCTCTGTTGAAGAAGTCATCCATCGGCCAACAAATCATCCACTAGAGTCGGTGCATCATCTCCCTAGCTTTCAGACATGATCAAATTTGGCATCGTTTGTGGGAATCTTCACATGAATCTAAAGCTTCGAGATGGAGGAGGCTGGAAAACTCACCACAGTCGCTTTAATGCCAAAAGAGTTCGAGATGATTGTTGAAGCCCGGGTGTAGAAAGCATTACAACAAAGGAAAGCGGCTACTAGAGTTACATTACCACCGCCAAACTCGATAGGATCAACAACCGCACATCAGAGTGAAAGATGGGCTTGGTTCTTCTACTAAGGATGTTGTTCGAACTGATATATATTGTATGAAGAGCACTTGCCAGATCTATTTTTATCAGAATTAGTGGTTCTGAAGAACTACAAAGGGGCAGGTAATATGTAGCGATGGTTAAGAAATATTTAATTTCATTCTCGTTCAGCAATTACATATAGTTACAGGACATGATGTATGACATCAAAAACCCTAGTCCAATTTACTTAATAGGCCCCCCGAGAGCTCTCTAAGGAGTCGATGTTGATCTATAGATTGTCTAGAAAGTTTTGGTGATAGATGACCACCCTCCTATAGTTGTTGGATCACTCCCATTGCTACGTGGTTAAGTGTACAAAAAAATCTCACAGCTAATTTCCTTTTGAAATCAATAGAGCCCAGGTAAGCCTTCCTCCCTATCTCGATGGATTCCTCTTCCCCAACCCAATAAGTGGATAGCCAGCTCGAACAACATCTACTCCAGCCTTCACGACGTTTAGTTTAGCCCGCAGGAACTCTAGTTGGGTCTCTTGACCATTTAGTCATCCTGTTGTTTTAACAGCAAGAAATTCTTAGTGGAAAGTTCTTGAGTCAATTTAGGTGACCTTGAGGCATTCCAAACTCTCAACTCTTCTAATAAAGTACTCTTATGAGGCAAGCCTAAAAGGGCTTTGTCTTTTAGGGCTCTCTCCACTTGGAGCTTAGATTTGCTGCCCTCTAATTGGTGGCAGTCTTGTAAAGTTTTGTTGTCCATTTCTTGAGTCCGCAGTAATTGGTGGCAGTCTTGTAAAGTTTTGTTCATACCCGAAGTAAGTTCAGCTTGTGCCTCTATTTTTTCCCCTGTAAGTGGGCCACCTCATTGACTGGAATAGTGGAAGCAGCCTCCAGTTCCCCCACCTGATCCTTCAATACTTTATTAGCCCTTTCTAGATCCCCAACCAGTTGGCCCATATATAGGCCTGATGCATAAAATTGGATAGAATATTACTAGAGTTATATTTCACAATAGTAATCTAAGAAAACTCAATCATGAACTTAGCGCAGTAGCATTTCGATTGTATTCGTCGGCATATTCTGAAATTGTAATCTTTTGTGCTTGTACGTGTGCTTGTGCCCAGGATTCAGCTAATGAACCTTTTAATTTGAGTATCCCATAGGGTGGGTAAGAAGCAGGGTCCACGCCTTGTTGAGACAGTAACCCATGAGATTGCTTGAATGGGCAAAGAGAACTGGTTGAAGGTGTCGGCCTTGAAGGGAGAATAACAGGGAGCTCTAGCGATGGTAATTGAATAACAGCTGATTGGACGGGTAGAGATGTTGATACTTGATTAACTGTCTTGAGATTTTGCTCTAGTATTGGTCCTTCAAACACCCGAACAGTTGATCTTCTACAAGGGGTTCACCTCAAGCAAGTGACAGCCGAAGGAATGATTAAAGTTTGTGATAAAATTGGTTGAGTAAGTAGAAGAGTGGTCATTGTCTCGGGGGGTTAGATAACTGGGGGAATTGCATGAGATATAGGAATAAGAAGGCTTAGCCTCATCATAGCGATTGCAAAATGACAATGACTATGTTTTTGAGACCCAGGCTCTTTACCTCAGTCAAAAGAAATCTCAGCTAGGGCAAGCGAAGGTTGTTGAGCAGAGGGTGGCTCGGACATATCCAGGCTTGATGTTTTTTCTCATGACCTTTTGCGCTGAACAAACAGAGGCATCTCCGAGTCTGAGGAGCTGGAAGAGGGTTCTCGGACAGGCTCTGTGGGAAGTAGTAAACCAATGGACGTAGAAGTCTGCTCAAATTGTTGCTCCTTCAATAAATCTTCCCCTAGTTTGTTTAAGACCAATCTGGTTAGTCGAGCGTTTTTGTAAAGGAAGATTGGAAGAATGGCCTCAGCTACAATAATAAGAAAATGTTAGGATTTTATGTAATAAATGGTCAAGGAATCATATAAGAAGGTAAGGATATTTGCTCACCAAAGGTGGCACGAAGTTTTAAATTGATCGGAGTGAGCCAGAAAACGTACAATAAGCCTTCTATAGTCGAGGCGGGGAAATTAAATTTGGCACCCCTTTACTTTTCTAGGGCTTCACACAGGGTCGGATTTGTGGAAATGTTACCCAAAGTAGGAAGAGGGGGAGATCTTGTTGCCATGCCACAAGGTAAGATCGAGAAGGTGGGAGTTGTATGAAAAGGTATTTGTTTCTCCATTCCTCTTGTTTTAGAACTTGGTTGAATAAAATTGCCTTAACACGAGCTTGGAATTTGAAGATACCTTTTGCCACTTGGCGGGGACAAAAGTAATGGTGGAATAGACGAGGGGATAGGGGAATAATGAGTAAATGGAAAACAATGACACCACCACTTAGGATCCTGAGGGATTTGGGAATAAATTGATGTAACGTAATGTTGAAATACCGGCTAACATCAGTGAATAAGGGATGAAGAGGAAGATGAAATCCTAACAAAACTTGTTCCCTAATGATAGCAATACTCCCTGGTGGGGGGTGATAAGGACGGTCCACTTGAGTAGAAATAACTATGTGAGAAGGGATGTCCTAGTTAAGGGTGAGTTCATAGGCTTCATCATGGGTGAAGTTGGAGGAACAATGCCCATAATATTCGCCACCCTCTGCCATTTTTGAAGAATAATAGGTCACTAAAGACAATGAAGAAAAGAAATAGAAAGTTAAAGACAAAGTGATGAAGACGAAGGTTAAGAGAAGGCCTTAGGGTTTTTCCAGAGAACGTTTATAACGATCTTTTGAAAAGATTTTCTACATAGGAGCGTTAGATCATAACAGTAAAAAAAAAAAAAAGCAAGATCAATGGTGAGTCATTAGATAGTTAGACAAAGCGGTGAGTATATAAAAGATCATACACCCTTTATGACACACACGTGTCACCAATAAAAAACCCTCTGTAAACAATAAAGTGATGGGTGATGTGTGTAGATCTTATAATCATTTATACATGTTTCGACGCACATTCACATATTTTATTCATGATGGATTTATGTATTCTTACACTCTTTATCATGTTTACAGCATAATTACTCTTCTATTTCGGAGATCTGCTCTTTGTGTGCATTTGTGTTGACATGGATGACTTTTGGAGCAAAAGCGGTGATCGTCGACGTATCACGGAGCAAAGGCGAAGGCTAACCGACACTGGTCGTGTGACCCCACACGGCTGTGCAACACATCCAGAGGAGAAGGAGAACATGGTTGTGTGACCCTACATGGTCGTGCAACACATCTAGAGGAGAAGGAGAACATGGTCGTGTGACCCTACACGACCGTGCAACACATCCAGAGGAGAAGGAGAACATGACCGTGTGACATACATAGCCATGTGAAGCATCCCGAGCCAGAGAAGAACACGGTCGTGTGGATCTCACATGGTCGTGCCACTTAACCCATAGCCAAGAAGGAGTTGGTCGTGTGATTTGGCACAGTCGTGGCACGGGCCGTGTCACACCCATGCTCTACCCAATAAAAGGGGTTCTAAACTTCTTCTCAGGGTCGAGGAGGTGGTCGTTCGAAGAAAGATCACCTGGGTGCTGCTCCATGCCATCCCGGACCTTCGTTCGATGATCCGAGGGTGTCTTCATAATTACATCAACTTCGGAAGCAAAGGGTTGGATCCAAGGATCACTTGATGCCATTGGTTAAGCGTTTCTCTTCCTTCTTTCTCTTAATTTGGAATTGAATGTTATATATCATGATGTCTTTGGGTTCCCTTCTTTTGTCTATGGAGTAGATTCATTATTCTAGGATTAGAGAGTAGTTGTGGTTAAGGGTACGATGTAATAACTCATTTTATTCCTTTACCTATTATGTGATATTGACTTGCTCTTATATCTATTCTATTTACATGCATGAGAATTGCTTGTGTTTGATTGCCATGTAGATTGAATGTTTGTGTAGGAATTGTAAATCTCGTAAAGAGAGTACTTTAGATCACATACCCGAGGGGCCTTAGTGACAGTGGGGTAATCCGTTTACAGACGTCTAGGATATTCCCTTAAAAGAAGAAGCAACTCCCTTATAAGGAAGTAGGAAACCATGTTGAACTTATATCTTTATCTTGATTGTTATTAACTAGTTATGTATTCCTATAATTTATGACCGAGGTGCCCTTTTGACAAGGGCTAACTGTTACAGGCTTTCATAGGGATCATCTCTATTAAATACTTAGAGATAATGACTCTAGCTTCCTATAAGGGCACGCTAATTGAAGATAGGAAAATGGTAAATCGTGATAAATTAGTACACACCACAATGATACCGAACTCCTAGAATACTCCCCAAACCGAGATAAACAACTTTACCTCTAGTTCTTTCATCTTCCTTCTAGGTTTCGTCTTTCCTTCTAAATAGATAACTTCAAACCATTGATAATTTAGCTAATTCTATGTGAGCGATAGCTAGTGCTCATAACTAGTCCCTGTGGGTTCGATATCTTTTGTATTACTGACAATGTAACCATGCATTTGGGATACATAACAAGTTTTTGGCGTCGTTGCCGGGAACTGCGTGTTTTTAACATTAGCGATAATTATATTGAGTTAGACTAAATCTTATTTTCTTTATTCTTCTCTGCATTTTACTTTTTGTTTTTTCTGCAATTTTCATTTCTGCATTTTACTATCTATTTTTGAAAAAAAAATCCTTCATTTCCTTATTGCACATAGAATATTCAATACCCTATTCTTGCATGTGAAGAGCTAATCTTGTAGGAGATCCATTACCTCCCGGCTCTGGCTATTTTGTACTTCCTGTATGCTTAAATAGGACATGGTTTTAAAACCATTGAAGGATTATGGGGCTCTTCTACTAAGGAGCTAAGACCCATAGTATTCCTAGAAATCCCGACGAAGAATTTTATGCTTAAACTATCTTTCATCTCCAAGATTCATGAAAGTCAGTTTGGGGGACTAGATTCAGAGAACTGTACTTACATCTCCTGGATTTCTATAGTTCTTGCAATACACTGAAATCTAAGGGGGTTCCAGCTGACTCAATACAACTTATCGTTTTTCCATTCAGTCTTAGAAATGATGCAAAGGTTTGGTTCACTACTCTGCAACCCAGAAGTATCAGAACTTGGGATGAGTTAGAAATTTTTTTTAAAAATAGATATTTTCCTCCAAGGAAGACCACCCAGTTGAGGAATCAGATTTTACATTTCAAGCAGCTTTGCAAAGAAGCATTACATCAAGCTTGGGATAGATACTATTGATGATGCATCAGTGTCACATCACGACATTGAGCTTACAATGATTGCATATATCCTTAATGAAGCAAACTGGATCCTTCATGAAGCAATCTAGGTTTCTTGAGGATATGATGGAGTTTGAGGTTTAGTTTGGTCGCACCAAATAAGTAAAACAAACAAATAAATATAAATTTGCTTACGTGTTTCCATATATTAAATTCATTAATAAAGTGATCGTTTATCTCATTTTGTTTTTAATTTTCATGCATTAGTGGGATAAATATAAGTATATATAAGGTTAAACATATTAAAAAATAATATCAGTGTACATATTTTTTTCCTCTAAATGCAAAAATCAAATCTAAAAACTCTACACATGTCTCCTAAGGATTTTGAAACCATTTTTATTGTATCCGAAAATTGTAGAAATTTTGAAAAGGAATAAAACTTTTTACGATTACTTGTACGGGTTATAATGAGCTAGTAAACAAAATGATGTATTAGTCAAAGTTATGGTGATGTGGCGGTCAAAGTAGGGATAAAAGGGCATCCTGCTCTTGGTTCTGTTGATCGCTCGGCCTCTAAGTTTTTGGATCCTATTCGGGTGACTCTATAGCAAGACACCCAAGTAAAGACGACTATATATGAACCCGATTAGATATAACAACTCTAGGGTTTCACTCTAGGGAGGACGCGCTCGATCAGTTAAGGGCATGTTGACTTCAAAGGAGTCTGGTCGGATAAAAGAATAGTAAGGCTCTAGGCCTTCCAGAAACTCTTTACATCTGTATAACCGAGTGACTGACTAACGGGGCTCAGGGTACTTAAGGTTCTATGGGTTCGCCCGACAAGCAAAGGCCAGCCGATTTTAGCAGTCTTAGCCTCGCAAAGGTTTCAATACAAAAACAGGTAGATAAAGCCCGGTCGGGCAAAAACAGAGCAGGCTTAGCAACACTTCGCATCATTAAAAACCTCAATATACAAAAGGTCGGATAGAGGCCGGTCGAACATAAGACTCTCTATGTATACCCAACTAGGCAAGGACCGAGTGGGCTTAACAACAATTAGCCTCATTAACAACCTTAATATATGAATGGTCGGATAGAGACTAGTCGAACATAAGACTCTGTGTACGCCCGGCCGGGTAAAGACCAAGCAGACTTAGAAACACTTAGCCTCATTAACAACCTTAATATACGAACAACCGGATAGATGCCGGTCGAACATAAGACTCTCACTGTATGCCCAACCGGGTAAGGACTAAGTGGGCTTAGAAACACTTAGCCTCATTAACAACCTTAATATACGAATGGCCGGATAGATGTTGGTCGAACATAAGACTCTCTGTGTACTCTCGGCTGGGCAAGGACCGGGCGGGTTAGCCACACTTAGTCTCATTAAAAACTATAACACACGAACGGCAGGATAGAGGCCAGTTGAACATAAGACTCCTTGTGTATGCTCGACTGAGAAAGCTTAAACAAACTTATCCTTAGGAAACTCTACATATACGTTAGAGCAGGCAAAGGTTGGTCGAGTCTAAAGTTACTTGATATCACATTCTCTCTTAAATGTTATTTCCATATACAATTAATCATATAACTTCTCAGATAGTTCATTAGCATACTGGGGATACCATGTTAGTCTCCAAACAGATTTTCATAGTATTTAAATACACAACCAAGTAGATTAATACCAAGGCAGGCATAAATACTGTCGGCCAGAGAGACCGGCCGAGATGTGCTCAACAGATAACTTCTAATAATATTATGACAGATTATCAAAGCTTGTCAGGGAATATTCCTTGAAAACCCCTTTCAAAGGTTATTGTGTTTCTCATAAGCCAACTAAGCATGACATTATATTCCTCTAACCACTTCAGTAATGGCGCGGAGTATAGACAACAAACGAGGTATATTAATGGGTAAGAAAAATAATTCCTTGGATAATCATTTCACATGCTCCAGGTTGTATACTTCTTATCACATAACAAACTCTAATAAACTGAACCACCTCATGATGACGGAGATTGCAAGAGGTGGTATATAAAGGGGGGTCCTCTCCATTAGTAAGGTACGCAATCAACATCATTTGAGTTTTTCTCTCGCGCGAGCACTTTCTCTACTGTTCTTCATTGCTCCATCCGAGGTCATACTGACTTGAGCGTCAGAGGGCCTTGCCAAGGACCCCTTCCCTTGTTTTTGGTCACTAACATCCGTTAGATTGTTGGATTGTGTGTAGGATCAGAAGAAATCCTAGTTCTCTATTGAAGAAGTCATCCACCGTCCAACAAATCATCCACTAGAGTCAGTGCACCATCTCCCTAGCCTTCAGAAATGATGAAATTTGGCGTCGTTTATGGGAATCTTCACATGAATCTGAAGGTTCGAGATGGAGGAGGCTGGAAAACTCACCACATTCATTTTAACGCCAAAATAGTTCGAGATGATTGTTGAACCCGAGTGCAGAAAGCATTACAACAAAGGAAAGCGGCTACTGTAGGTACGTTACCACCGCCAAACCCTGTAGGATCAACAACCGCACATCAGAGTGAAAGATGGGCTTGGTTCTTCTACTAAGGATGTTGTTAGAACTGATATATATTGTATGAAGAGCACTTGCCAGATCTATTTTTATCAGAAATATTGGTGATTCTGAAGATCTACAAAGGGATAGGTGATATGTGTTGGGACCTTGACGTCCGCTAGAGGGGGAGTGAATAGCGTCTCACCCAAATTGTCACTTCCTACGCTTGTTAGTGCAGAGCGGAAACAAAAATGCTAACAAACAAAAGGAAAGCTAACCCTAGAAAATAATAAACAAGAAGCAAACACAATGACACGTTGTTTAACGTGGTTCGGAGATGAAGCTCCTACTCCACGGTTGTCTGTAAGGTGGACGATCCTGATCCGTCGGTGGATGACTCCCCGGAAAACCTCCTGCTAGCTCGTGTAGCTCCTTGTGGGTGGAGAAACCTCGCCACAACTTTGTACAAACACGCTAGATCACTTGGGCACTAGGAGACTCTAATTAGGGTTAACCACCACTAATTTCGTCAACTTCAACCAAGCTTCCAATGCTTGGTTATATAGGCCACGGGTTGGAAAACCCCGCCTACCAGTCGATTGTCAAAACATGCAGTCAACTGCCCTTCGTGGAAATTCGACCGTTACATCCCAATGGCTCGATACTAATCGACTGCTAAAATTAGCAGTCGATTGATCCACACTGATTGAGCGAACAGAAGTATTTTGTTCGCCCCCAGTCGACTGTACAGTCGACTCAACTAGTCGACTAATGAAAATATCAGTCGACTGCTACAGTACTGCTACAGTAACACTACAGTACTACTATAGAAACCCCTAATCCTAAGATTTAACCCCCGAGTACATTCACTCAGCACTCTCCCCTCGTCCAACCAACCTAGACCT
Source organism: Zingiber officinale (assembly GCF_018446385.1). NCBI lineage: Eukaryota > Viridiplantae > Streptophyta > Magnoliopsida > Zingiberales > Zingiberaceae > Zingiber > Zingiber officinale. The sequence goes on from NC_055998.1 coordinate 104,655,688, forward strand.
AGCCTTCTAGCCTCCTCCATCAGCCTTGCGTCCCTTGGATGTCTCCCCATCCTTCACGTTTTACCTTCTGGAGCTTTCATTGGCCTTGTCATTGTTGTCAGGTCTTCCTTTGCCAAGAGGTCGCGCCTCCAAGACTTCATCCATTGCCAAGTCACATTTGGACTTACGTTGCCAAGACTACATGCTTGGACTTACATCGCCAAGACTCATCCTTGGACTTTTTTCCTTTGTCAAGATCACATTTGGACTTTCCTTATTGTACCTGTATCCTGCACACTCACAGTGCATATCAAATACAACAATAAATCTAACTTAAACTTTTGCCCAAACATCAAAACCTAGGGTACCCAGATTGCTCCAACAATCTCCCCCTTTTTAATGTTTAGCAACCCCTTTAAGTTAGGGAAACAATATAGCAATACATATGCAAATAAATATGCAATCCACATATGCATAAATCATGGAACTTAATCCTAGGCTCCCCTTTCACCTAAGCTCCCCCTTGAGCTATGATTTCTTGCAAAGGTAAACTTCTCCCCCTTTGCTAATAAATGAGCAATCGTTCCCCCTTCACCTAAGCTCCCCTTTGAGTTAAGATTTCTTGCAAAGGTATGTTGATTTCCCACTTAAACCTAAATTTCTCCTCCTTTGCCACACATCAAAAAGAGCTCCAACAATATCCCAATTATTAGACTCTTTGACCTCTAATGACCATAAACATCATGTATTAATCCCCCATAAGATTACATACATTTTCACCACTCTTTTGGTCATTTTCTAATGCAAAAAAATATTTCCAGACCGTATCAGTCGACTGCTATAAGTCTCAGTCGACTGTCATCGTCAAAATGAGCTTATAGAGACATTCTGTGCTCATGAATAGTGTCACCAGTCGACTGGTATAAACCCCAGTCGACTGACATCATCAAAATGAGCTTACAGAGGTCTTTTGTGCTTAAAATTACTATTACCAGTCGACTGATAACTGTACTAGTCGACTGACATTCTTTTGGAGCAAAAATCAGCCTTTTTTACCCACTTTCAGAAATGCGCCAAAAATTTCATAGACTTCCAAAAAATCTCAAATTTTGTGGAGAGATCTATTTTATCCATGTCTACTTGGGAAAAATATATATAAAAATATATTTATCACAGATCCCAAGATTAACACAAAATTCAAACTAGTTAAATGGTTCAATTGAACCTTGACCTAAAGTCCTAGTTTTAGCTTCCTCTTGATGTATCTGTCCATACTAAACCATAATGCATCCCTTGCATTAGTTTATATGGCATATATACATCAAAAACTAATTTTCATGCAATATGAACCCAATTCATATTTTCATGCACGAAACACATCCCAATTGTGCCAACCCACTAGGTTAAAGGCTTAAGTCCGTCTCCTAACCACTTGGCACATTTGATAACCCATCTACCATGGGTCCCAAAGGCTCTTCCTAACCTTAGGAATCTTAACCTTAGTCACCTCCCTTGATAACTCATCCACTATGGCTAGGCCACTTCGGTGCACCTCGGGTGACACTTGGCCTACTAAACTCACCTTCTTAACCTTAGACACCTTGTCTTTGGTTAATTTCTTCGTGGCCTTAACCTTGGACACCTCATCCTTGCCATAATTATATGTCACCCTAGCATACTCCTTTTTATTGGCCTTGGATGACTCTCCCTTGTCCTTGGTCACACCTCCCTTACCAATGTCATGTGCTACCTTAGCACTTGACCTCCTTTTGATCTTGGAGGGACCTAATTTGACATTTTTGGGTCTTTGACCACCCAAATACATGTCAAGTCCTTTAGGTCTAATAATGAACCTCTCTAGGACTTTCTCCATTTCCTCAAGCTTTGCCTTCAAGGCTTGATTTTCTAATTCTAGGGTTCTAACCTAAAGTCAACATGTCCACCTTGGGCATGCCTAGATCTACCCACCTTCCTAGGCATGTCTCCCTTTCTTGGGATTAATACTTAGATTTTCATCCACTTTTCTTCCCTTAGGCAAAGTAGTTTGGGTCTTAATAGGTCTACCCTTAGTGTATGATTTCTTAGGGTTATCTACCGTGTTAACCCTATTCCTATCATTATACCTAAATCCATGATTATGCTTGGGTAAATAATCTACATTATTTCTAATAAGCATATAAGAATTAGAGCTTGGATTAAGCTTCAAAATAGGGATTATCTTCCCTTTTACCTTTGAAGCTCCCCCTTGACTTGCGCTCCTCTTCTTTTCCCATTTCTTCAAGTGCGCCAATTTCTTGAGCTCTCCTCTCCTTAGGCACTTTGTGTGGTAGTGACCCCACTCACCACATGTAAAACACCTAATGTGCTTCTTTTCCTTCTTTTTCCTACAACTCACATTAGTTTCTAAATTAACTTTAGTGAGTTTAGGGTTACCTCCTTTACCTTCTTGAGCGAAGGACACCTACTCTTGTAGTGCCTCATCTTACCACACTCAAAGCATTTGATGTGGTCCTTTGTGCTCTTATTGGTAGTTGAGGTGGAGGGTTGAGCTTCCAAGATTTCCTCTTCCTTGGATTGCTCTTCTTCCTCTTCACTTGAAGATGTGGATGATTCCACTTCTTCCTCCCTTGAAGATGTGGATGATTCCACTTCTTCCTTCCTTGAAGATGTGAATGATACCTCCTCATCTTCCTTCTCCTCCTCAGATGTTGAACTCGTGTCAACATCCGATTGGTCATTCTCTTCTTGGACCAATGAGTCCTTCTCCTTGGGCTCCTCCTCTTCTTGGATTTGTGCAGGACTCTCATGAAGCGTAATTACCTTTTTCCAAAGGTCGTTTGAAGTCTCGTACTCACCTACATTCAATACTGCATTAGGAGGTAATAAATTAATTAAAATTCTAGTTACCTCCTTGTCCATCTTCGATTGCTCTCTTTGCTCCTCGGTTCAATATCATGGTCGAAGATGCTTTCCCTTTTTATCCGTTGGAGCTTTAAATGGTTCCTCTAACACAAGCCATTGGTTCCAATTCATTTGAAACCACATCTTCATGTGCTTCCTACAATAGTCGAAGTCCTCATGCTCGTATGGAGGTGGGATTCGGATGTACCATCCGAGAGGTCCCTCCAACTCCATCTTCTTCCTCTAGTCACTCTCTTGGCGATTAGTCCAACAAGAGCTCACCTAGCTCTGATACCACATGTTGGAACCTTGACGTCCGCTAGAGGGGGTGAATAGTATCTCACCCAAATCGTCGCTTCCTACGCTTGTTAATGAACAGCGGAAACAAAATACTAATAAACAAAAGGAAAGCTAACTCTAGAAAATAATAAACAAGAAGCAAACACAATGACACGTTGTGTAACGTGGTTCGGAGATGAAGCTCCTACTCCACGACTGTCCATAAGGTGGACAATCCCAATTCGTCGGTGGATGACTCCTCAGAAAACCTCAAGCTAGCTCGTGTAGCTCCTTGTGGGTGGAGAAACCTTGCCACAACCTTATACAAACACGCTAGATCACTTGGGCACTAGGAGACTCTAATTAGGGTTAACCACCACTAATTTCATCAACATCAACCAAACTTCCAATGCTTGGTTATATAGGCCACGGGTTGGAAAACCCCGCCTACCAGTCGATTGTCAAAACATGTAGTTGACTGCCCTTCATGGAAATTCGACCATTACATTCCAACGGCTCGATACCAGTCGACTGCTAAAACTAGCAGTCGACTGATCCACACTGATTGAGCAAACAGAAGCATTCTGTTCACCCCCAGTCGACTGTGCAGTCGACTCCACCAATTGACTGATGAAAACACCAGTCGACTGCTACAGTAACGCTACAGTACTGCTGCAGTAGTACTACAGAAAACCCTAATCCTAAGATTTAACCCCCGAGTACATTCACTCAGTACTCGCCCTCGTCTGACCAACCTAGACCTAGCCTTCTAGCCTCCTCCATCAGCCTTGCGTCCCTCAGATGTCTCCCCATCCTTCACGTCTTGCCTTCTGAAGCTTCCATTGGCCTTGTTATTGTTGTCGGGTCTTCCTTTGCCAAGAGGTCGTGCCTCCAATACTTCATCCATTGCCAAGTCACACTTGGACTTACGTTGCCAAGACTACATGCTTGGACTTACACCGTCAAGACTCATCCTTGGACTTTTCTCCTTTGCCAAGATCACACTTGGACTTTCCTTATTGTACCTGTATCCTACACACTCACAGTGCATATCAAATACAACAATAAACCTAACTTAAAACTTTGCCCAAACATCAAAACTTAGAGTACCCAGATTGCTCCAACAATATGTAGAACGATTAAAAAATATTTAATTTCATTCCCGTTCAACAATTACATATAGTTACAGGACAAGATGTATGGCATCAAAAACCCTAGTCCAATTTACTTAATAGGACCCCCGAGAGCTCTCTAAGGAGTCGATTTTGATCTATAGATTGTCTAGAAAGTTTTGGTGATAGATGACCACCCTCCTATAGTTGTTGGATCACTCCCACTACTACATGGTTAAGTGTACACAAACATATCACGGCAAATTTCCTTTTGAAATCAATAGAGCCAAGGTAAGCCTTCCTCCCTATCTCGATGGATTCCTCTTCCCCAACCCAATAAGTGGATAGCTCAGCTCGAGCAACATCTGCTCCAGCCTTCACGATGTTTGGTTTAGCCCGCAGGAACTCTAGTTGTGTCTCTTGACCATTTAGTCATCCTGTTGTTTTAACAGCAAGAAATTCTTAGTGGAAAGTTCCTGAGTCAATTTAGGTGACCTTGAGACATTTAAAACTCTCAACTCTCCTAATAAAGTACTCTTATGAGCCAAGCTTGAGAGGGCTTTGTCTTTCAAGGCTCTCTCCACTTGGAGCTTAGATTCGCTACCCTCTAACAAGAGCTCTAAATTTTTGTTGTCCATTTCTTGAGTCCACAGTAATTGGTGGCAGTCTTGTAAGGTTTTGTTCATACCCAAAATAAGTTGAACTTGTGCCTTTATTTTTTCCCTGTAAGTGGGTCATCTCATTGGCTGGAATAGTGGAAGCAGCCTCCAGTTCCCCCACCTGATCCTTCAATACTTTATTAGCCCTTTCCATATCCCCAACCAGTTGGCCCATATATATGCTTGATGCATAAAACTAGATAGAATATTACTAGAGTTATATTTCACAATAGTAATCTAAGAAAACTCAATCATGAACTTAGCGTAGCAACATTTCGATTGTATTCGTCGGCATACTCTGAAATTGTAGTCTTTGGTGCTTGTACGTGTGCTTGTGCCCAGGATTCAGCTAACAGACCTTTCATTTGAGTATCCCATAGGGTGGGGAAGAAGCGAGGTCCATGCCTTGTTGAGACAGTAACCCATGAGATTGCTTGAATGGGCAGAGAGAACTGGTTGAAGGTGTAGGCCTTGAAGGGAGAATAACAAGGAGCTCGGGCGATGGTAAATGAATACGAGCTGATTGGATGGGCAGGGATGTTGATGCTTGATTAACTGTCTCGAGATTTTGCTCTAGTATTGGTCCTTCAAACCCTCGAACAGTTGATCTTCTACAAGGGGTTCACCTCAAGCGAGTGACAGCAGAAGGAATGATTAAAGTTTGTGATGAAATTGGTTGAGTAAGTAGAAGAGTGGTCGTTGTCTCGGGGGGCTAGATAACTAGGGGAATTGCATGAGACATAGGAATAAGAAGGCTTAGCCTCATCATAGCGATTGCAAAATGAGAACGACTATGTTTTTGAGACCCAAGCTCTTTACCTTAGTCAAAAGAAATCTCAGCTAGGGCAAGCGAAGGTTGTTGACCATAGGGTGGTTCGAACATATCCAGGTTTAATGTTTCTTCTCAAGACCTTTTGCGTCGAACAACCAAAGGCATCTCCGAGTCCAAGGAGCTGGAAGACGGTTCTCGGACAGGCTCTGTAGGAAGGAGTAAACCAGCGGACGCAGAAGTCTGCTCAAATTGTTGCTCCTTCAATAAATTTTCCCCTAGCTTGTTTAAGACCGATCTGGTTAGCCGAGCGTTTTTGTAAAGGAAGGTTGGAAGAATGGCCTCCGCTACAATAATAAATAAATGTTAGGATTTAATGTAATAAATGGTCAAGGAATCATAAAAGAAGATAAGGATATTTGCTCACTAAAGGTGGCATGAAGTTTTAAATTGACTAGAGTGAGCCAGAAAACATACAATAAGCCTTCTATAGTTGAAGCGGGTAAATTAAACTTGGCGCCCCTTAACTTTTCTAAGGTTTCACACAGGGTCGGATCTTTAGAAATGTTACCCAAAGTAGGAAGAGGGGGAGATCTTGTTGCCATGCCACAGGGTAAGATGGAGAAGGTGGGAGGTGTATGAAAAAGTATTTGTTTCTCCATTCCTCTTGTGTTAGAACTCGGTTGAATAAAATTGCCTTAACACAAGCTTGGAATTTAAAGATACCTTTTTCCACTTGGCAGGGACAAAAGTAATGGTGGAATAGATAAGGGAAGGGGAATAGTGAGTAAACAGAAAATAATGACAACACCACTTAGGATCCTAAGGGATTGGGGAATAAATTGATGTAATGGAATGTTGAAATAGCAACTAACATCAGTGTATAAGGGATGAAGAGGGAGATGAAATCCTAACAGAACTTGTTCCCTAAAGATAGCAATACTCCCTGGTTGGGGATGATAAGGATGGTCCTCTTGAGTAGAAATAACTATGTAGGAAGGGATGTCATAGTTAAGGGTGAGGTCATAGGCTTCGTCATGGGTGAAATTTTGGAGGAACAATGCTCATAATATTCACCACCCTCTGTCATTTTTGAAGAAGAATAGGACACTAAAGCCAACGAAGAAAAGAAACAGAAAGTTAAAGAAAAAGCGATGAAGATGAAGGTTAAGAGAAGGCCTTAGGGTTTTTCCAGAGAACGTTTATAACGATCATTTGAAAAGATTTTCTACATAGGAACGTTAGATCATAACAGTAAAAAAAAGCAAGATCAATGGTGAGTCATTAGATAGTTAGACAAAGCGGTGAGTATATAAAAGATCGTACACCCTTTATGACACACATGTCACTAATAAAAAAACCCTTTGTAAACAATGAAGTGATGGGTGATGTGCGTAGATCTTATAATCTTTTATGCATGTTTTGATGCACATTCGTATATTTTATTCTTAATGGATTTATGTATTCTTACACTCTTTAGGGTAACCCTAGTGACAGTGGAGTAACCCGTTCACGGACGTCTAGGATATCCCCTTGAAAGAAGAAGCAACTCCCTTATAAGAAAGTAGGAAACCATTCTAAACTTATATCTTTATCTTTATTGTTATTAACTAGTTATGTATTCCTGTGATTTATGACCGAGGTGCCCTCGTGACAAGGGCTAACCGTTACAGGCTTTCAAAGGAATCATCTCTATTCAATACTTAGAGATAATGACTCTAGTTTCCTATAAGGGCACGTTAATTGAAGATTACACCACAATAAAATTAAACTCCTAGAATACTCCTCAAACCGAGATAAACAACTTTACCTCTAGTTCTTTCATCTTCCTTCTAGGTTTCGTCTTTCCTTCTAAATAGATAACTTCATATCATTTATAGTTTATCTAATTCTACGTGAGTGATAGCTACATTTAGGCTCCACAAAGGAAACATTAGGAAAGTTTAACCAACAATTTAAGTATAGAATATAGATATAATAGAAAGTTAAAACCAATTCATTAATTGAACAGATAGCGAAGAACAATACACATTATAACAACTTCGGGAGTAGGTTAGATGCGGAAGTATGAGCTATCTTCTTATGGTCCAGGAAACTAGCAAGGGGATCGGAAGGTAAAAATCTACCTTCTTTTAACTGTGGAAATAGAGTTGGTAATTGGGACATTGAACTCGCGTGTGTTGAAAAGGGTTATCTTTCTCATCTCAAACCAATCATCTTCTTGTTCCTGGTAAGCTGCCAACTCCAATCAGACTGCTAATGATTCAATCTGAGCAGTCATTACATCGGATAGCAGGGAATCCCGCTCGGAAGTTTCGGCTCTTAGCTTAGACTCTTTGGAGGTCAATTCAGCAGCATGTTTAGTCTACAATTCTTGTAGCTGGGCAGACAGTTGTGTATAGAGCTATTCTCTCTCCGACTCCACGGGTACTCGGGAGTTATGATATCGATCTTTTTATTCTCTCCCAAGTCGAACATAGTTGTAAATCAAGTTATTCTCTCTCTGACTCCGCGGTTACTTGTGAATCATGAGATCAAGCTTATTATTTTCTATCAACTTGAACATAGTCACAAATCGGCCCATTCTCTTCCAACTCGGGCATAGTCACGGATCGAGCTATTCTCTCTCTGATTCCATGGGTACTCAAGTGTTGTGAGATCAAGTGCCCTATTCTCTTGAAGCAAGAGGATATAAGGAGGTGTCGATGGAAGAAAATAAGCTAGATCCTGAAGGAGCTAAAGTTTAAAGTGATTTAGAGGAATCCGCCAATTTACAATGCAACTATATACACGATCTATTCCCTTGGTGTGGAGAGGTCTTATCGAAATCGTCAGGGGGTACAATATCATCACCGGTATCTTTTATAGAAGAGAGATGTAGAAACACTGAGTGTACGGAAGAGAGCTTGGATGATGATGATGTGGAAAAAATGGCTCAAGGAGTTGAGGAAACCCCAAAAGATATCGTAGTGAACGAGGAGATGCATTTATTAGAACAAGAACCAATTTTGCCTGAGATCATACCGCCTCAAGTAGAGCTAAAACCTCTACCACCTAACATTAAATATGCGTACTTTGTTCCAGATTCTACTTTTCCAGTAATAATTAATGCAAATCTAACTGAGGTGAAAACTCAGAAATTGATCAAGGAGCTAAAGGTACACAGAAAGGTGATTGGATACACCATTTATGACATTAAAGGGATCAACCATTCCATTTGCATGCACAGAATTCTACTTGAGAAAGGATACAAGAATTCAGTCGAGCATCAAAGGAGATTAAATCCTAATTTGGAAGAAGTGGTTAAAAAAGAGATATTAAAGCTTCTAGATGCAGGAATTATCTATCCTATATCTAATAGCGAGTGGGTGAGCCCGGTACATGTAGTCCCCAAGAGAGGGGGGATGATTGTAATTAGATATGAAAGCAACAAATTGATTCCAACTAGAATTATTACAGGGTGACGGATGTGCATTGATTATAGAAAGCTAAACAAGAAGACTAGGAAGGACCATTTTCCCTTACCATTCATTGATGAGATGCTTGAGAGATTGGCAAAACACTCTTTTTTTTGCTATTTGGATGGATACTCAGGTTTTTTTCAAATCCCAATACATCCCCAAGATCAATAAAAGACCACCTTCACATGTCCTTTTGGTACCTATGCTTATCGATGTATGCCATTTGGACTTTGTAACACCCCAGCAACATTTCAACGATGTATGATGGCGATATTTTTGGATTTTACAAAGAAGATCATGGAGATATTCATGGATGATTTCTCAGTATATGGAAATGATTTTAACTCCTATCTTTTAAACTTTTCTAAAGTCCTCCAGAGATGTGAAGAAGTGAACTTAGTTTTAAAATGGGAAAAGTGTCACTTCATGGTTAAAGAAGCGATTGTCTTGGGATACAAGATTTCAGAACGAGGAATTGAAGTGGATCAAGCTAAAGTAGAAACAATTGAAAAGCTACCCCCACTAATTAATGTAAAAGGGGTAAGGAATATTTTAGGGCATGCTGGATTTTATCGGCGCTTCATTAAGGATTTCTCAAAAATTTCCAAGTCACTAACTAATTTGTTGACTAAGGATGTTGAATTTTATTTCGATGACAATTACAATGAGGTCTTTAAGAAAATCAAGAATGTTCTTATCTTGACTCTTGTAATTTGAGCTCCAGACTGGGAACTCCTGTTCGAAATCTTATGTGATGCTAGTGACTTCGCAGTAGGTACAATTATTGGGCAAAGAAAGGACAAAGTATTGCATGCAATTTATTATGCAAGTAAGACACTAGATGCAACCCAAATGAATTATTCCACCACTGAAAAGGAACTGTTGGTCATAGTATTTGCAATCGACAAGTTCAAGTCCTATTTAGTAGGCTCAAAAGTGATAGTGTATTCTGATCATTCTGATCGTGCTATCATACACTATTTGCTTAGTAAGAAAGATGTTAAACCACGCTTGATTAGATGGATCTTGCTTCTTTAAGAATTTAATCTGGAAATATGAGATAAGAAAGGAGTTGAGAATGTTATGGTAGATCATTTATCTAGAGTATGGCTGAATGGGCAAAAAGATAAAGATTTTGATCCACCCATAAATGATACTTTACATGATGAACACCTTTTGGCATTAAGTTGTGGAAAAATTCCTTGGTATGCGGATTTTGTTAATTATCTTGCAAGTGGAGTACTTTGTTAGGATCGATGATTGCGGCTAGAGAGGGGGGTATGAATAGCCGACCCCAAATTCTTTGCGTTTTTTTCTACAAACTAGGGTTAGCGCAGCGGAAATAAGAACAAGAAACGAAAACAAGAAGATCAAACCTCAACGCGTCGATGTAACGAGGTTCGGAGATAAACTCCTACTCCTCGGCGTGTCCGTAAGGTGGACGAGCCCTATCAATCCGTCGGTGGATGAGTCCCCGGAGAACCGGCTAATAAATACTCCTTGTGGGTGGAGAAACCTCGCCACAATCTCTTTGCAACAGCAATAAGGAGTATAACAGTAGAGAAAGCAAACAAGAACAATCGAAATGTAAAACCCTTTGCTTGCCTTCTTGTTGCCGACTGGAATCCTGATGAAGCAGCAACTTCTCGGATCCAAGCTCAGTTAGAAAACCAGCAGGAAGCTCACCCGAAGCTTCGGCAGCGAGAGCTCAGCAGAACTCAGCAGGAAGAAGAAGAAGGAAGAAGATCTGTACAGGCCCTCGAACTCCTTTTATAACCTGCGAAGAAGACACAGAAGAAACTAGCCGTTGCTACGCAATGGCTAGGATGTGGACCGATCAGGCTTCATCCTGATCGGTCCACAAGGGTCCTGATCGATCACAAGACCGATCAGGCCCTTCCCTGATCGGTCATGGAGACCGATCAGGTCCTTCCCTGATCGGTCCCATGACCGATCAGGACCTTTCCCTCCCGAAGGTGATCTCCTTCTGATCGTCTCCTGATCGGTCTGCAGACCGATCAGGAACTTCACCGTATACTACTGATCGATCACTGATCGGTCTGCTGACCGATCAGATAAGCAACAGAATACTTCTGTTTGGTTACTGATCGGTCACTAGACCGATCAGATAACCCAGCGTATCACTGGATCGGTTACCAGACCGATCCAGGTTTAGAGCTTCCAGCCCTAAACTCTACTTGGTCTTGAGAACGAGCTACCGAGCCCTCTCCGACTTCATCCGGTCCAGAGAACGAGCTACCGAGCCCTCTCTGACCACAGTCCGGAGAACGAGCTACCGAGCCCTCTCCGACTTTCCGTGCCAAGTCTCCATCTTGGTCTTCTCCGTGCCAAGTCTCCATACTTAGACTTTTCCCGTGCCAAGCTCCCTGCTTGGACTTTTCACCAGATGTCTGGTCAACCTTGACCCATTTGGATTTCCCTTGCCTGGCTTCACTCACCAGGACTTCCAAACTGCCTAGCTTCACTCACTAGGTCTTTTACCTGGCTTCACTCACCAGGGTTTCCCATCTGCCTGGCTTCACTCACCAGGACTTTCTCCAACTGTCTGGCTTCACTCACCAGGACTTTCACTTTCACCTAGCTTCACTCACTAGGATTTTCACCTGGCTTCACTCACCAGGATTTCCCGAACTGCCTGGTTTCACTCACCAGGACTTTCCGAACTGCCTGGTTTCACTCACCAGGACTTTCCGAACTGCCTAACATCCCAGTTAGGACTTCCCAGTCAAGTATCCGGTCAACCTTGACCTACTTGACTCTTCTTCATCCAACCTGATCAGACCCTGATCAGTATCTCTCCGCATGGACAACTGCACCTGCATTGTCCATGTCTACATGTCTTCCTGTATTGTCAAACATCGAAACTATGACCAAGGTTTACGCTTGGTCAACTAGGTCAACCTTGACCTACTGGAAATTACACCAACATACTTTCCCCAAACTTCACCTGGCAACAAATAGAGAAGTTTTTTTCGAATGTCAAACACTACATATGGGATGAACCATTGCTTTATAGGAAATGCGGAGACACAATCTACCGAAGGTGTGTGCTAGAAGACAAAGTCAAAGACATTCTATTTCATTGCCACTCATCGTCTTAAGGCGGGCATTTAGGGGTTTCAAAGACAACTGCGAAGATTTTACAAGTAGGATTTTTTGGCTGAATTTATTTAAACATACAAAAAATTTTGCAGTCCTGCGATTAATGTCAAAAGACTGGAAACATCACTAGGAGAAACAAGATGCCATTAAATTATATTCTTGAAGTAAAATTGTTTGACGTATGGGAGGTGGATTTTATGGGTCCTTTTCCTTCATCGTATGGAAATAACTATATTTTAGTAGCAGTGGACTATATGTCAAAATGGTTAGAAGTCATAGCTTCTCTTACTAGTAACTCCAGATAGTGATCAAACTGTTTAAGAATGTGATTTTTCCATGATTTAGTGTACCCATAGTAGTCATTATTGATGGAGGCTCACATTTCATTAAAAGGCAGTTCGAAAATTTACTAAAGAAATATGGAGTAAGCCACAAAGTAGCAACGCCCTACCATCCCCAGACTAGTGGAAAAGCTGAGATTTCTAACTGGGAGATTAAAGCAATTTAGAAAAGATAGTGCCCAATTCACGAAAGGACTGGTCATTAAAGTTGGATGATGCCCTATGGCCATACCGTACTACTTTCAAAACTCTAATTGGGATGACCCCATTTCAACTTATGTATTAAAAACCTTGTCACCTTCCAGTAGAACTAGAATACAAGGCTTATTCGGCGATTAAATGGCTTAACATGGACCTCAAGTTAGTAGGAGAAAAAAGGAAGCTCCAATTGAATGAACTTGATGAACTGAGGATGGATGCCTACGAACATGCCAAATCTGATAAATAAAGAACAAAGAGATGGCATGATCAAGATATTCTACGCAGAGAATTCAAGGAAAGGGACTTAGTATTATTGTTTAATTCAAGATTGAAACTTTTTCCTAGAAAGTTAAAATCAAGATGGACAGGGTCATTCTAAGTCAAGAAGGTCTATCCGTTTGGAGCAGTAGATATTTGGAACGAAGAGCGCGAAGAATTTAAAGTAAATAGGCAGCGTTTAAAAAAATACCTCCACGACATGCCGGCTAAAGTAAATTCACTGCTATACTTTTCAAATCCACACCCACCTGAATGAGTCCAATGGGGTCGAGCTAAAGACTTAAAACAAGCCTTCTTGGGATGCATCCCAAGGATTTTCGTTTAATTGGTTTTTAGTTTGTTATTTTGTTTCCTTAGTTAAGTTCATTTGTTTCTAACTCTTTGTTTTCAGGTTGTGCATAGCCTCCATGAGCTGACCATGATTATTTGATGGGCGTGAAGGCGTCGGAGAAGTCAAAGAGGAGAAAATCCAGCCACTACGTAAGTCAAGAGGTCGACCGTGTGATGCTGGCAGAAATGGAAATACCATAGGCCGTGTGAACTCACACTACCGTGTGGTTTTGGCAGAGCAGAGAATGGAGCTGGTTGTGTCAACTGACACTACTGTGTGAGGCCACCCAAGAGGAAGAAGACATGGGTTGTGTCGATTGACACGGTCGTGTGACCGAGGCCGAGAAGGGGGAGGGGTTGTGCCAAATGACAGGGCTTTGCGGCGATACCCTCAACTGAGTTGTGCCCCACCCGTGTGCACCGCCAAACACCTCCACCCACCCAAATTTCCATCTCCTTTTGTTCCAAATCCTTTTTCTCCCTCATCCCTTTTCATCAACCTCAAATACCCAGATCTACGATTCCTCTCTTTCAAGATCTAGATCTAGGTCCCTATACTTTTCTTCTTCTTCCTCCTCCTATTTCTTCAAGATCCACCTTTACCCACAAAAACTTTCTCAAACTCACCTTGAAAATCATGTCTCACCTCTTGAAAAGGCTCCAATGAGGGAGTGGAGGATCTAGTGGAGGAGATGCACTGGAAGGAGACAAGGGTAAAGGAAACGCTACTTCATCAAAGGGCAAAGGTAAAAGGGTAGCACGCGACGAAGGTAACGACAACGAATTTCATATTATTTTTTGAAATCAATAACAAAAAGCTAGATATGATTTATTTGTCATTAGAAAAATTGTGTGTACTAGATATATGGATCCAATTACTATAGAGATGTTAGGTATTATGGACGATATAGATTGGATGATTAGTTCTTTTGATTAGAATGACATTATGTATACACGTCTTCCGACATATCCCTACCTAGTCCTTGAATTTTTAAACTCAATTGATGTCATATTTTCTTCTGAGGATGATTACATTAGGGAAAAAAAATAGATTGATGAACAAGTAATTCCAATGAAATTTAGTGATTTTAAATTGGGTTGAGATATCAAAGTCTAAATTCAAATAATTAACTCAATTTTAAATTTTGATATTATTAACATTTTTAAAAACTTTTTATTAGGCGGTACCTAGGCATTACCTGGGGTTAAATATCTTTTATTTTTAAATAAATAATATTATAAATAATTACTATTCTTTTGTAATATTTACTTTTAATCAAATATATTAATTAAAAATTAAAAATTTAATCTAAATGTTTAAAAATTTAAAAAATAATTATATATATATATATATATATATATATATTAAATTGATAAGATAATTATATTAGGTTCATTTAAATTATCCCAATAGTTATGATTTGATTAAAATTATTAACATAAAGTAATTTAATTAAATCCTAACTTTCAACTTACTCGTGTACTTTATTTCAGTTGGGCAACGAGTTTGACACATCTTGGGGACTATGCGACAAGTTCAGATACATCACTGGCTTGAGCAATGTGTCGAGGTATATCGTTGGACCCGAGCGACGCTTCTGGACTCGTCTCCAAGCTCGGGAGATGCGTCCGGTCTTGCACGACGTGTCCGGACACATCGTAGGACCAAACACCACATCGGGGCTCATGCGATGCATCCAAATTTATCGTCAAACCCAAATTATGCATTCGGATTTGTCGTGGTGGTGAAATAATAATAGTAGCGACTCCAGACTAACGATGACGGAAGAAGGTGAGTTATCGCTTAAAATAGCATCTCAGCATGAGGTAGTGCAGTTGATATCTAACTCCTACTTAGGCAGTGCCTCGACGTTCGCCTCGACGGTCATTTAAAATACAAGTTTTTATATAAATAATAAATTATGAGAAAATCGGAAGCTTTTTTCCCCCTTTTTTAGAAAAGTATATACTGGCCGTCAGATATGATGTACGCCTGACCCTGATGAACGGTTCAGATCGTCTCAAGTGGACGGAACTCTAACCCTAACTTTACACCCTCTATATATTCGGACAACGCATCTCGCTCTCCTCATTATGGAAGATGAAGGTCGGCAAACCACCGGACGCCGCAAGGCATTCCCAGGACACCTCTCTGTTTTTTTTTTTTTAAATTTCTTGTATATAGTGATCTTTTTTGTTCTTTTTGTTTTTATCATTGATCGATGTACAGCTTAAAATGGGGGATGAGTATCTTTGGTTTTGACGGATCTCTTCTTCTCCATCTCTTTCGTATTTGGTGTTTTTTCTTTCTTTTTTTCGATCAATTCAATTCTTGTATCTATACATATTTGTGAGCTGGGCGGATGATGATTCATTGATTTTAATGGGTAATTTGCGTCTGAAGCATGTATTCATGATGTTACCTATCATATCACCTTGGAGATCTGACACCCGATTTCAGTTTTTATCCTCTTTTATCGGGTTTCATTTTCTGATTTGAAAATGGTTTGCGTGATTGTCTATGAATTGGAATTGAGATGATGATAGATTATCTAGTTTCCCTATTGGTTTGATGGCCGATATGATGGCTAAAATGTATTAGCTCTATCTGATCTCCTCTCGTCTTTACTATCTTTATGACATGTTTATCTAAACAACAACTTTGAATTAAATTTTGAGATGGAATTCGTACTTCTCAGCGTGATAACTTTGAAGCTCTATATTTAATGAATCTTTTTGTGTTTTTCTTATAGTTTTCAGTGTAGGATTATTTTGATCGGAATTTTTTGAACAAAAAACAGCTGTTGACCTAAATATACAACCAGGGGCTTGTTCTTTTTTCACTTGTAGCAAGCTTCTCGAAAAACTTTAGGAATATTGATCTCATTGTTATTGGGTGAACCTTCAGAGATTTTTATTCCATGAAAGAAGGTTCAATAAACAATGACACAACTTTTCTCCCAAATTAACTTTAACTACAATTTATTATGACCATTATCGGTTGTTTAAAGCATGATAGATCCCTGGAAATTTGTTGTACAACACAACCTGAAAAAAAATATTATGTTGTAACACCTTTTGTAAAGGTTCCTTTGATAACCATGCATCCTCGTTTGCTTCTTGATTGGACAAATGGCTGTTTTGCATAGATAAAATTTATAGTCATTTGATTGAATTGCTAACTTAGATTGATATATCCGTCCGGGTACATCTAGGGAGATCATTTGAATTTATTACCTTTTAACAGTTTCATTGCTAGCTAATTATATCTTTTACATGTTGGTCCGGGCCATGAGAACATCCATACTTAGGAATATCTCTCCTACACCCAACCCTTCACCTCTTATATCTGATCATTCTTGTTCATGATGTCTTAAGCATATGTTTGACATGAGCAACAGTGATGCTTAAGTCCTCATTGTGAGACCCATGCTCAAGACAAAGGGAAGTGTCGGCATACTGGTCAGGCAAGTCTAATGTTTTTGAAGTAGAAGTCAACCTTGGGCTCATGACTTTTCCTCTGTATATAACCATGGCTTTGACAACACGTAATAGAGGCCTTGGACTCATACCTTTGACCACTTATTAGCACACGTGGCAACCTATAAGGGAGTCTCACACTAGCATATAAAGAAAAGTGTCTTTAGAAAGAAGAGGTAACCAAAGCCGTATTTGTGTTCGTCGGGATTTTAAGTGCATATTAAAATATTAAAAAATATTCTTTTGTTATGACAAATAATAATAAAATTTAATTTATAAATAATATATATATATATATTAAATATATAAATAAATTAAAAATAATTATATAAATATTACTTGTCTAGTTATTTTAGAAATAAAATTATTTATCAAATTTATATAATTTAATTGTTGAATTCTTTATTTGTCAATTGATAAGATTGATAGTTTATTTAGTATATCTTATAATATTAAGATTAATGTGGTGATAGTAGGTAGTAGGTAGAAATTATCATGTAATTAGGTTGTAATTTGTACAATGATTAAGGTAGCGTGCTGTTATGTAATTAAATCATGCAAGCAAAGGTTTAGTCTATGTTGAGTGAGATAGCCATTGCAATAATTGATGCAATAATTGATGTGATTAGCCATTGCAAGATAAATTATCTTTGTTGTATGATTTGGTTATAATTAGTGTTATATGTTTCAAGATGAAGAAGATGGTTAAAGAAGAAGATTATGATTATCTTTTATTTTGTGGATTTGTTGAAGAAGAAATCATGTGCACAGAAGAATAACATTGGAAAAGAAATTAGTATAAAGAAGAGTCAGTGTCGATGTGTGTTTTGGAGTCATGAGAATATATTTAATGATTATTTCATTGGATTGGGTTATGAGACTTCTCTAGTCTCATGGAAATTATGACTATGGAGTCAACTGAAAATATTTCATATTTTATCAAATTGAACAACGCAACATCTCTTGTTTTTGCCTTTCTTTGAAGAGATCATATAGTTTTTTTCAGTGCCATGTCGACTCTTCTTTTAACTTTGCACTGACTTAATCATGAAATTGGATCCATTGTTAAAACGATAATTACTTGAAGCATCTCTCATTTTTATTAAAGTTGATCCACTCAACGTCTCTTCTGTCGGATTCAACATTTTCTCTTTCAGCTCCATGCAAATCTTTTCGTTTAGCTTCATGTTGACTTGAGTTATAAGGTTTCATGAGCCTTAAATAAGAAATTAACTTTAAACATAAAAATAGAAATTTAGAAGATGTTTAAAAATTATAAATTTAGAAGATGTTGATAGAATAGCGCATAAAATTTATTAGGATTTTTTTAAAGATTAATTTTAGGATTTCACATATGATTTGTTTTAATAGGATAGATTGGTTAAGTTTAAAGGAAAATTTGTTTTAACACTCATTTAAGTTAGAAGTTGAAAGTTAGAAGTTGATAAATGTGATTAGCCTAAATAAGAATTAAATAATCTAGGTATAAAATACTCTTCTCATGTAACAACTCGGTCCCTCGGTTCTTTAGGCGGTCAAATTGGCGGTTCAGCGATTCTTTATGTCCGCTCATTAGGCTATCAAGTTTAATAAATTCTAATACTTAGCTTGTAGGTCCAGAGTTTGATTTTTGGAGAAGGTAAAATTCTATTGGTCAGGGGTGGGAAGTCCTTGTGAGTAACGATACGATCAAGGGTCGTCGGTCGACAACATAAGTGTTCGCCAATTGGGTCGTCCAAGAGATCGTCAAGGAGTCGTCAAATGGACTGCCCAAGTGGACGAGGGATCGGGTTGTTACACCTCATCCCTTCACTTCTCTATTTCTCGAGGCCATGATGATTCTTCTCCTTGTCCAACTTTGTTGACTTTGACGGAGCACCTTGTCCAACATCTCCCCATGCTGATTTCCAATTATAGATTTTGGGGCATTTGAACGAATTCGATGCTTTTGCTTCTCATTGTGTGTGTTTCATTCTGATTTTAGCCTCGAATTTGGACATTTCCATTCGAACGGGGTATTTTTGCACGGATTTGAGGCATTTGATCGACTTCAATGTAGCTTTGCTTCTGATTTTGTGTTATTGAAATGTTGCGGATTTGGTGTGGATTCAATTCAAATACCTCATTCTTTCGCACTGGTTTGTGTTCTCAATTAGTTTTTGTTGAAGATTTAGTCATGGAATGGTGATGTTTTTCTTCCGTTGGATTGAGAGATTCGCAGATTAGAAAGTATAATTGGGTTTTGTAGTTTCGGATCTCGTCAACTACAGTGATTTTGTGTAATTTTATCAAGGCTCAGGTTTTCCATGTTAGTTTTAGTTCTTGTGATTTATCCACTATTTTATTATGCATTAGGTTCTTATTCATTAGTATTCTTTTGTTATACATGATTTTGGCTAAGGAAAAGTTCTTATTAATTGTTGTGTGTATAGAATGAATGGAATATATTATTGATATAGGTATAATGTAAATAAATTATGTTTTCTTATGTAGTTAATTGGATGAGTATGAATAAATGTGGTAACAGTACATGATGATTGTCTTGGGATGAGCTCTCGTGAGGGTCCTTTTAAATATGATTGATACTAAAATTTATGATTGATACTGTAATTTATATTAGTTTCGACTATATGACTGCATGTTCTTTTAGGAAGTACTTTTAGGGTCATGAGACTGATTGACTGGCCGGTTATCATTTTGTGAATTATCCACCGTTATTTGTTGAGCAAACTCTTTTTATCTATTGTTCTTTACTTTATTTATACTATAATTTAGTTCATGTTCTATGCTTATTAGGTATTGTCTTGCTTCTTATGGATGACATATCTTCATATTAAGATGTTTTATTGGGTCTGTAGATTCATGATGCGTACGTTACAAGTGAGTATGCCTCTCAGGATATGATAGAATGTATGCGAACAAAGTGGACAAGGAGGTAAGATAGACGTATGACACTATCCGGATGTCATAGGAGTGCATTCCCTTATGAGACCTCCTTCATTTGTATAGGGTGATGTTATGAGGATTTCATGTTCCTTGTATTTAGCCTCCTGTTTAAGATGCTATTATTTATTCTGGACAAAATGGTGCATTCTGATGGGATTGCTACTATGATTATTTTTTATAGCAGACGTTGAGAGGATTGTCCTTTAAAAAAATAAATCTCTTGAGTAAAGATTAGGGATGTTTCATTTGGTATCAGAGCAGTCATTCCAAAAGGGGCGGTGTGTGCATGTCATCTCGTCAGGAATTCGACTACTTCTGCCTTCAAGTTTGTAAGATTTATATTGTTATAGTTCTTAACTTAATGTGGTAACTTAGTTATGATATAACTAATACGTTGATATGCATATATGAGACAATGATGAACATGTGTTCGAATGCACAGGTCATGGCGATCCGAAGGAATAATGGAGAGATTGGGGGTCAAAACAGTCAATTTCTCGCAGGGCTTACTGCGTTTATGCAGGAGCAGAACCGCATCCATGGAGAACAGATCCAACAGTTGTTGAGAATCAGGGCAAATGAATAATGCCATAGCTAACCCACAGCCGGTGTGAACCTAGTATACAGATAGTTCAAGGAGCTTGGGCTTACAAAGTTCAAGGGCACTGCAGATCCGATCGCTGCAGAGGAATGGATCTGCTCCTTAGAAACAATTTATGACTTCATGCAACTCATTGATGCGGACAAGGTTAGGTGTGTCATATTCATGCCGTGGGACGACGCTCGGATATGGTGGGAGGGTACACGTTCTACGGTGGATATGACTACTATGACCTGGATAGGCATCAAGGAAGTATTGTATGGGAAATATTTCACCACTGACAACCGAACTCGACTGGCAAACGAATTCCTAGAGCTGCAGCAAGGGGACATGATAGTGGCCGAGTATGTCAGGAAGTTCGAGAGAGGACGATACATTGCACCCATGTTCGCAGGATAATCGACCGAGGAGCTGAAGCACTTCATTGAGGGATTGAGAGCTACTATTCGACATGATCTCAGGTTAAGTCGAGCTATCACGTTCAGAGAGGTAGTGGATCAGGCTATGATGTCAGAAAAGGATCAACACGATATGATTAAGGAAGCGCAGAGTAAGAGAGCGGGATATCAAGGAAGGGACCAACAAGAGTGAAGCAAGAAGAAGCCTGCTCCTGCTCAGTTTCAACCAAAATGGTCGTAGAAACAGTCACAGACATGACATCCACCTCAGGGACCCCAAGAAGTGGATGGTACCACTCCCAAGGTTGAGGACAAAGTTCAATGCCCTAGGTGTGAAAAGGTTCATGCAGGACAGTGTCTGATGGGTTCAGATGTTTGTTATATATGCAAGAACACAGGGTATTTCGTTAGAGAATGCCCTCAGCTCAAAGAGCCAATCAAAGGAAGAGTGTTTGCTATGACACAGGAGCAGATAGATTTAGATTTAGCCATCATCACAAGTATGATTTTTATTACCAACCTACTTGCTCATACATTAATAAATTTTGGATCTACCCACTCTTTTATATCTATGGCCTATATTGCAAAAATGGACATTTCACACGAACTGTACAACAATAGGATGACAAAGAATTGTCAAATGATGATGCAAGATCGAACGGTGTACACAGAACTTATTGTTCTAGGGATGGTGGAATTTGATGTGATTTTAGGAATGAACTGATTGAAACGGCACGAGGCAATCATCAATTGCAAGCAATGGATGGTCAGGCTAAAATTACCTAATGATGAGTCTTTCATATTCAATGCAAACCCCAAACTAAATCTTCTGCATATCATCTCAGCATGCAAAGCTCAACGAATGTTGAGTAAGGGATGTAATAGATTCCTAGTCAATATCACAGTTAATACCAAGATTCGTAGACTAAATTTGGAGGAAGTGGAGATAGTATGAGATTTTTCAGAAGTATTTCCAAATGATATTACGGGATTATCCCCTGTCAGAGAGATGGAGTTTGGGATAGAATTGATTCCTGAAATTACACCAGTGTTTAAAGCACTGTACTGATTGGTGCCTACGAGAATGAAAGAGTTGAAAGAGCAACTGCAAGAGCTACTAGACAAAGGTTTCATCCGACCGAGTGTGTCCCCATGGGGAGCGCCGATGTTTGTTTGTAAAAAGATAGGACTATGCGTCTGTGCATTAACTACCGGGAGTTGAATCAAGTTACAATCAAGAATAAGTACTCATTTCCCAGGATTGATGACCTGTTCGATTAGCTACAAGGAGCAACGGTATTCTCAAAAATTGACTTGAGATCAGGGTACCATCAGATGAAGGTGAAAGAGGTGGACACCTATAAAACGACATTTAGAACTCGATACGGACATTATGAGTTCTTAGTTATGTCGTTTGTACGTGAAATTCAGCAAACTCTGAAGTTGATATATTGATCTACTCTCAAAGTTCATAAGAGTATCATTTACACCTGGCCATAGTGTTGCAAACTCTGAAGGATAGGCGTTTGTACATGAAATTCAGCAAATGTGACTTCTAACAGATTCCATTTCTAGGGCACATAGTTTCAGAGAGAGGTATAGAGGTGGATCCAGTTAAAGTAGAGGCAATCAGGAATTGGGCTATACCGAGGAATGCTATCAAAATCCGAAGCTTCTTAGGGTTGGAGGGTTGCTATTAGAGGTTCATTCAGAATTTCTCCTAGATTGCCTTACCCCTGACATTGTTGACCAAAAAGGGGGTAAAGTATGTATGAACGGACCAATGTGAGAGGTGTTTTGAAGAGCTGAAAGAAACACTAATGACAACACCAGTATTTGCAATCCCAGGCGGTCCTGGACGATTCGTGGTGTACACGGACACTTCCAAGAATGGTTTAGGAGATGTACTGATGCAGAATGGGAAAATAATTGCTTATGCTTTGCGACAGTTGAAAGTGCATGAGCACAACTATTTCACACATGACCTGGAATTGACGGTAGTTTTCTTTGCTCTAAAGATTTGGAGGCATTATCTCTATGGGGAACGTTGTGAGATTTTTACCGACCATAAAAGCTTGAAGTATTTTTTCACACAAAAGGAATTGAATATGAGACAAAGACGATGATTAGAATTGGTGAAGGATTATGACTGTAGTATTAATTATCATCTAGGTAAGGCTAATGTGGTGGCAGACGCTCTGAGTCGCAAGTCCGCGTACTGTCGCAGTTGACCACACAACAACACTTGATATCAGAATTTCAACGGATGAGTTTGGAAGTGTTAGCACCATATGAGCCGAATAGTCTGGCAACACTAACCATTAAATCAAACCTACTAGACCAAATTCGGGTAGAACAAACATCTGATCAGCAATTAATGGAATGGAAAAACAGAGATGAAGCAAAGGGTTGCGCTATTTACTCGACTGTTGATGGGGTTGTGCGATACAAGGGTCGCATCTGGGAGACTGAACTGGATATGCACAACCGTTATCCTAAATTATTTGATAAGTCAAATTTCGAGGATGGAATTTTTATAAGGAGGGGAGAATTGTAAAGTGTCACGAGCGTTAAATAAGGAATTAACTTTAAGCATAAAAATGTAAATTTAGAAGACGTTAAGAGAATAGCTCATAAAACTTCTTAGGATTTTTTTTAAGAATTTTTCATGATTTCAAATGAATTCGTATGATATGTTTTAATGAGATAAATCTGTTAAGTTTAAAGGAAAGCCTGTTTTAACACCCAATTAAGTTAGGAGTTGATGAATGTGATTAGCCCTTCACTCCAAATTCGGATTGAGCTTTCTCGTTTGAATCGGGGTTTCTTGCTTGGCGTTCTTCGTGATGGTTCAATTGTCGGTAGAGTCAAGGATTGATTTGTGATGTTACCTCGTTTCCTCTTGTTGGTTTGAGTTCTCGGATAGGCTCAGATTTAGGTATGGAATGATTGCTAACCTATTGCCTTTGATGTGTTGATTTATCTTGCTATTTATTTCTAGTTTCCAGCCACAGATTTTGGGGCTTTTGAATGAATTCAATGCTGCTATGTTTCGTGCCTGCAATTAAGAGGTATCGGAGAATCTTTTGTTGTTCATGCTTGTTCTGGCCTCACTCCGTGTGTTTCATTTTGATTTTAGCCTCAGATTTGGGCATTTCCACTCGAATGGGGTATTCTTGCACGAAATTGGGGCATTTATTGATCGTGCAGCTGTGATGCTCGGTTTTGTTATTGAAACAGATTTGGTGTGGATTTGTGGAATTAATTTTGTTGCGTTCTGCATTGTGTTCAAGAGGGTTAATTGATTCATGACAACTTTTATTTTGATGACTACGATTTCGATAAATTTATAAATGATGTTGTAGTTTAGTTTTCTGTTTTTGCCTGGTTCTGTTATGGTGTGATCAGTAAGGGTTTTGTTGTGGTATTTTATTCATTAATGGGTAGATCTGGTCTATTTCCATGCTAGTCTTAATTCCTGTGATCTATCCTCTATTTCATTATGCATGAGTTAGGTTCTTATTGGGTCCCCTCGGGGCGGTGCGATGGTTAAGATATGGGGAGTTGCCACATAAGGTCTTGGGGTCGAAACTCGGCGTGACCGAGCATAACCTCCCCCATGTCTTAACCATTTGCACTAATGGCTAGTAGTCACCCGTGATTTACCTCCTCTGTGTTGGCCTAGGGACGGGTTGGCGGAGGCGCTGGAGGCGAGCGAATCGTCTTTTGCCACATGAGTTAGGTTTTTATTCATTAATTATTATGTTATACACGATTTTAGCTAAGGAAAGGTTCTTATGAATTGTTGTGTATACATAATGAATGGAATGTGCTATTGATATAGGTATAATGTAAATAGATTATGTTTTCTTATGTACCTAATTGGATGAGTATGAGCAAATGTGTTAATAGTACGAGATGGGTACCTCGGGATGAGCTCCAGGGAGTGCACTTCCAAACATAACTGATATTGTAATTTATGACTGATACTGTAATTTATTATTGATACTGTAATTTATATTAGCTTCGACTATATGACTGCATGTTCTCCTAGAAAGTACCTCTAGGGTCATGAGACTGATTGACTGGCTCAAATAGTGGTTACTACTTTATGACATATCCACCCTTATTAGCTGAGCAAACTCTTTCATTTATTGTTCTTTACTCTATACTCTAATTTAGTTCATGTTCTATGCTTATTAGCTACTGTCCTACTTCTTATGGATGTCATATCTTCATATTGAGATGTTCTTGCAAGGTTCGTAGACTCATGATGCCTACGTTTCAGGTGAGGACACCTCTCAGGATATGATGGAAGACATGAAGACGGAGTAGACGAGGAGACGAGATGGACGCATGCCACTGTCCGGATATCCTAGGAGTGTAGGATAGACTTGTTTCCTTGTGAGATTTCCTTCATTTGTATAGAGAGATGTTCTGAGGATTTCATGTTCCTTGTATTTAGCCTTCTGTTTGAGATGCTATCGTTTACTTTGGACAAATCGTTTACTTTGGACAAATGGTTCATTCTGATGGGATTGTTACTATGATTATTATTTATAACAGACATTGAGAGGATTGTTCTTTGAAAAAAAAAAAAACTCTTGAGAAAAGACTAGGAATATTTTATGAGTGGTCATGTCCACTATGCAGCCTTTACGGATTGGTGCTGATATGGAGATAAGAAATCCGCTTGGGTGGGAGGCATCAACAACTCTACCAAATTCAGACTTGAAGGGAGGGTTGTGGTCAAGCAAGGGGGCGAGGCGAGAGATTCGATCCTCATCATTTTTGACCCGTTCTAGTGAGCAAAGATGGAGACGGGATGGTGTTAGCTGCCACCCTCCCAATTTTTTAATGCAAGTGTTTAATAACTTTTCTGCCTTCAAATAAAATTAAAAAACAATAAAAGTTAAGAACAAAAAATAATTAAAAAGAGAGACTGAGAAGATTTTTGAACTCTGAAGCAGAAGTCCGATAGCTAGAAGAGGCGATTGAAGAGAGAAGCCCGAAACTTTAAATCAAAATTTCCATCTATATTTCTTAAATTCTTGTAGTTGTAATTTCAATACGGTTGACTATGATAAGATGTTCGAATATGTTCATCACTTCTCGTCTTGATCTTGTGCTCGTTGTTTGAATATATAGTGAAAACTTGAATTAATACTAATGCCACATGCACAATTTCAGGATTTATTTATTATCCGCCTTTTAACCAACTAATCCAATGTTTGCTCTAGTGATCTCCTTCCATTATGAACTTCTCCTTTTGAGATACCTTCCAGCGATGAAGAAATCTCTTATAATATATTTTTACAAGAACATAATAAGAAAATGAATACAAAGTCAATTCGAAAATGACTTTACAATGAAACTTGTTTTGGATTGTTTCTTGTTATTTAAAAATACTTTTTGTTGATCTAAAAATGCCCTAGCATTTCATATCAGAATTTCTAAGAATTAGAACCGAGAATCCTTCTCAAAATCTTCTTTATAAGGTTGTTATTTAGATTGATTTTTACCTAACAATTGATTGACTTCATCAATCGATTATCATTGAATCCGATCATTTAAACTTTTAGAATGATTTTTTTTTATCTTACCAATCGATCACTTGTCTCCAGTTGAATTAGGTAATCGATTCAGGAGGGTTCTCACACCAACAAAATTGACTTTCAGCAACGTATAATTATTCTATCCGTAACATACATTACATATTATATAATTTAAAATTGTTAAAAGTCTTAACACATCAATGTTGCACAATCACGTGTTATAGTTAAGAATATTTGTAACACGCGGCTACACACTGCAGTTAATAGTATATATATATTATATATATTTTGCATAACTCAAAGTTATTAAAAGTCCTAACACATCAACTTTGCATGGTCATGTGTTATAGTTAAGAACATTCGTAACATGCGGCCGCATGCTACGGATATATATATATATTCTTCTCAAAATTAAAAAATAAACATGTCGCATGTCACGTGTTATAGAGGAAGAAATCATGCCACAACCTCAGGCACTCGACATTTACTATTGTGAAGTTAAATGCAAATATAATATTGGAACGGAGGAATAATAGATGAAAGTAATAACACCATCACTAATCAGACTTGAGACTTGGAAAATGAAGCCAATAAAATACTGGTAGCAATGCAATTGACTTATAAGTAGGCTAATTTATCAAAACAAAACAAAACAAAAAAGGATATAGTGCTGTAGGACTGACCTGATTCATTACGTCCTTGATCATATCGTTTTAGCAGATTCAATTTGTCTTTTATCTCCAGTTATTCGAACAATTCTTTTCTTTGAAGGATCACCCTCCGGAAGATGTCGTGGTATCAACTAACATTTGATTAGAAACAAAAGAACGATTATTTATTAGTGCCTCAGTAACAGAAAAAAAAATTACTATAAAGTTTAAGAGCTTTTTGTTCTGAATGATTTTTACCTGGTGGTTCACCATCCCAGATTGCATTTACTACTTTGTAGGAGATTGTCACAGTTTAATATTTAGGACTGTTTAGGCTCATATTATGATTGTCGAACTATGAATCAGTTTCCTGAATATCTGATTGAGCCAATAAAGTGAGAATCCATAACCAACCCCTCTCTCTGAATGAGGCAATGATTATAGCAGTAGAAGCAGATGGGAAAGGAGGAAGACACGAAGATAGGATGAGAGAGGGATAAAAAGAGTGGAAGAATCAGAAGAAGAAAAGAAGAGAAGAGGGTGGTGGAGGAGGCACCCATTTTGCTGGTATTCCAAAACTAATAAGGAGGGAAGATGAAAGTTTAGGAGCAGGGAGTAATCCGAATTCTTTAATTTGCAACCATTAGAGAAAATGCCCACTATTGAAAGAATACATATCATTAGTTCACTACCCTAATACTTTATTTTTCCGAAACATAAATCAACCCATTAGCTTGTCTAAGGGTTTAAAGAAACATTAAAAATATATTAGACATAACATTTTAAGTAGTTGTCCTCACAAGTCTATTAGTTTGCAGCCAGTATTTTATAGCGACCACTTGTTGCAATGAACTTGGCCTGAAAATGATAGGTAACAGAGAGCACCACAAGAACAAAAGTTCAAAAAATAAGTTATATAACACCACCCCATATGACAGTAAAAACAGCTAAAGAGTTTGCATAAACACCTAGGATAAACAATTAATGTAGCTCTCAAAAACTTGAGACCCATGCCCACAGCTAGACCGCAAGCCTAGCCTAGTTAGTAATAGCATGTGGCAACTAACATCGATGCTAAGGTTCACCTAATAAACTTCAACCAAGACCTCACAAAAAAAATTACCATGCTATTTAAATTACCCAGAGCACATGTATTACCAGAGTCTCCTTTGAATAGTAAAGAATGCGAGGTAGACCAAGAATATTGGTTGTCATCCAATCTAAAATTGAATCAACTGAGAATTCATCAGGATACGTACAATGAAATTGTAAGTAAATAATATAGGAAGAGTTTCCAACAAACACAAGTTATATAAAAAATCCATCATCCTCTACAAACTTTTCAATGCAATGAGTATTTGTACAATTAGAAGGCAAGGCAACAAGCGAAGGTACACCTGCAAAAATTATGAATAAAAATGTCAAAACCCTACCCACAAAATTGCTATAAAGAAACTCTTTCAATTTCCTGGCGATCAAACTAGTCAGAGATAGATAAAGATCACTGAACATTATATCCCTATACTCCCTACTCAATGGACAGGTCAACCTGGAATCTTCTAGATTTAAAAAAAAAAAAATCCTACTGTCAATCATAGAGTGCAGAAGCTTGCACATTTTAATTTCTCATTTGTGCTCTAAAAAGGTAAAATAATGCGATGACAAGAAACAAAAATAAAAGACTCCTTAACAGTTTGAGAAAGATACAAGAAAATGTGTCATTTGATCTTTTTAAAGCTGATTGGCTAATCACAACACGCACTCACAAAAGAGCATACAACACACGCACACACATCAAAATTTTAGTAACTTTTTAATTGTTAAAAATCATGTATTTCTAGGTATATTAAAAACTATATCAAACAAAATATAGAAATATAGAAAATTCTGTTATCCTAAAGAAGGTATGATCTGATCCAAATTGGAATTGAGGAGACGGTTATAAATCTAAACCTTAAAAAAAAAAAGAATTTCAATCAACATTTTATTAACAAAAAAAATATAAGTTACAAAAATGTACCATTCTGAAAGTATGGTTTTCCAACGAATGCAGTTTCTACAAGGTAAGAAGACAGTTGAAGATCGCCTAATTCCACCGTACCTATCTCGACAACACCTTCCACCAAAAGAGATGAGAAGCAAATCTTGTAAAATGAGCCAAAGCCTTCGTTTGTAAGCATGTTATTCATCACTATGGCAGCAGACCCCAACCCCAACAGGATCCTAACTTGCAACCCATGGAATCTCCAAAGACGCGGATCTTAAATCTTACCATATATTTGAGATCCACTAACAATTGAAGAACCGGGTGATGATGATGAGTGGGCGGAGGAGTGGCGGAGGAAACTAGATCGCGGGCGACATGGAGGAGTGGCAGAGGAGGCTAGGTCACGGACGATGCGGAGGAGTGGCTGAGGAAGCTAGTCGCAGGCAACTCAGATGAGTGGCGGAGGAGGCTAGGTGCGGGCGACGCAGAGGAGGCTAGATGCGGGCGACACGGATGAGAGTTTTGGCGTAATATGTTTTTCGTGGTTTGGAGGAGGTGGGTACATTTTCATGGATGGTTTTGGTTGATGAGGAGTTTAGGTTGCGGAGGGTTTTGGCAGAGAAGGGTTTGATAAAAATAATTAGGGGTTTGGGTAGGATTTAGGGACTTAATTCTTTTTTTTAATTTTAAAGATTATTAACCGCGTGTATTTTGCACATTGTTAATATTTTAATAATAATTATTCAGTTGTATTTTTACACGTGTCATTTATATAAGTATAATAGTATTAATAATGTACTTTGTAAACTATTAATATTAAACTTTAACAACATTTTATACGTTGTAGAAAAGATTATTAATATCGTACTTTTTTTTATACGTCATCATTTTTATAAATATAATATTATTCACAATGCACTTTATTGGGTGCATCTTAAAAACTATTATTAATAGCACGTCTTAATTGTGCGTCGTTGATGATGCGCTATGGAAAATCATATTTGTTGAAGTGTTTGTTCGCTGATACAATGTCACCAATCGATTGTTGGAACTCACAAATCAATCGGTACTATAGAAAAAGTATTGTAGCAACAAACCCTAAACTTGATATTACAGAAAAATCTTAAACTTTGTGTAGCAACCACCGAAATCACTATAGCAACCCTCTTTTTCAAAGTTGTAGGGTTTGTACCCAACTCTAACTACTATAACAACTCTAGTAATGTAGGCAAACCTAATACCGTAGCAACTCCAAAAATTATTGTAGCAACTTTAATTTTTGAAGTTTAGTGGTTTTTGCATTCATTAGTCGATTGATACGCCTATCAATCAACTAATACTCTCGTTTCGATCTTACCAAGTTGAATTCTCACCATGTCTGGCATTCGATTGACCTCAACCTATCAAGACTTTCTTTGCTCAATATTTGGTCAACTTTGACTTGTCAAGATTTTCCGTTGCCTAGCATCTGATCAACAGTAACCTGCTTTGACTTCATCATTACCTAACATTCGATCAACCTTGACATACTAATACTTCCATCATCATCAAGTGTCTGATCCTCCATGACCCACTCGAACTTTCTATCTCATGTCAACTTTATGTTAGACTTTCAACCACAAAGCTATTGGGATCGTTGGGCCGGCTAGAAGGGGGGTTGATTAACCCTGCAAAAAATAAAATAGAAAATACCCTTCTTGGACTTAAATGAACACTTGCATAAATTAGAATAAAGAGAAAATAGAGGCTCAAGGGATTTACTTGGTTGCAACCGAGGAGATTGTTAATCCAAGAAAATGAAGTGCATTAAATATTCCTTCAGGCGGAGAAGCCTCTTTACAGCAGTGAAAGCACAAAAATAAAGAAGCTAAACAAAAATGGAAAGCACACAAGTGTTGTAAACGAAATTGCTTGTTCATTGTAACTTCTTGGACCAAGGCTATATTTATAGACTTAGTCGGGGCACCTAAAAGGGTTCCAGGCGCCTGGAGGGGGATAAAACTTTATCTCATCCGCAATGGATCGCAGTCAAATACAATCTGGATAGAATCGGGTTCCGGGCGCCTGGAGCCTTAAAGTCAACATGGTTGACTTTTTTCAGTCCGGGGCCTCTGCTCGGTGTTGCTAACCTCGGGTCGGGTCTTCTGCTCCAACTTCGCTCGCTTGGATAATTTCGGCCAACCGAAATATGGCTCACTCGAACCCAATTTCGGCCTTCTCCTCGAAAAGGCTTCCGCTCTGACTTCTTGTCCCTCGAACATCGTGCACGTTATTCTCGTCCATCAGTGTACTCTTCCGCGATGCCTCGTCCCACAGACACACCGAGCCCGTCTGCTCTCTTCCATGTCGTCCTTCTTGCTAGCCGCGTCTTCCGCTCGACTTCCTGTGCTCCTAAATTCCTGCACACTTAGACACAGAGATCAAAAACCATAGGACCTAACCTAACTTGTTTGATCACATCAAAATAAACTTAGGGTTCCAATAATCTCCTCCTTTTTGACGTAAGTAACCCAAGTTAAGTTAGAGTAAATAGACATAAAGTTAAAACAATAAATTTTGTAATAAAGTGTAAAAATTAAAAAATTATTTAATTTGAAAATCTACCTCTCCTAGACTTAATCTTTTCCTTCTCCCCCTTTGATCACATAAA
Source organism: Zingiber officinale (assembly GCF_018446385.1). Classification (NCBI taxonomy): domain Eukaryota; kingdom Viridiplantae; phylum Streptophyta; class Magnoliopsida; order Zingiberales; family Zingiberaceae; genus Zingiber; species Zingiber officinale. The sequence goes on from NC_055998.1 coordinate 104,687,389, forward strand.
AAAATAGGTTACAATAAAAATCTAAGGGTAACTTTTATAAAACTCTGAAGTTCGAAAATATAATTTTAGAAATATTTTTTAAGTAACTCTCGATGCTCATTTTAGATGAGCTTGCTTCGTGTTCATCTTCCTAATGACTTGCCATTAATGCAAGACCGGAGAAAGCCTCAACTTCTGATTCGGACGACGTATCGTCCCACGTCACCTTTAGTGTCTTGTACTTGTTCGTTTGAATGTTCTTCTTTCCTTTGTCCTTGTCCTTGTACGTTAGCTTGGGGCAGTTGTCTTTGACGTGCCCTTCTTCATTGCAATGGTAGCATCTAATCATCCTTTTCTTTTTATCCTATGGATGATTAGTTTTTCTAGATTTACATAACTTTTTAAAACATCTTACCATCATTACCATTTCCTCGTCGTAGAGAGAAGATTTTGACTCATGTTCGTCTCTTGTTACCTTGAGGGCTATGTTGTGCTTCGACTCCTTCGTACCTGCACATCTCGATTCATGCACTTTAAACGTCGAAAACAATTCTTCTAAGGTAATAGATTCTAAGTCCTTAGAGATATAGAAGACATCTATTAGTGATGCCCATTTTGTATTCCTAGGGAATGCATTAAGAACGTACCTTAGCGAATCTCGGTTACTTACCTTTTCTCCAAGATTCGAAAGTCCGGTGATGAGCTCCTTAGTCCTCAAGTGAAGATGTGCAATCGTTTCATCTTCTTCAAGCCGTAGGTTCGTCAGCTGGTTGCGGAGTAAGTCTTGTCTCGCGAGCTTAGCCTTGGGCGTCCCTTCGTGTAGCTCAAGGAACTTCTCCCAAAGCTCATTTGCTGAGTTATAGGTGCCGATCTGGTTGACTTCTTGTGGCGGAAGGATGCTCAGCAGATGGAATTCTGCTTTGCTGTTTGCCATGTAGTCGACCTACTTTTTCTTCGTCCACTGGTATTCTTCCTTACCTTCGGGTGCTACAAAATTGAACTTCATTATTAAAAGTAATTCAAAGTCAGTTTTAAAGAATACATGCATTAGCTTTTCCCAGCTAGCAAACTCCTCCTCGAACTTCGGCGAGTATCTGCTCGGTCCAGCCATCGTCTTTGCTTCGATCGACGATTAGTCCTCCTGAAGCGTCTTGGCTCTGATACCACTTATTGGGACTGTTGGGCCGGCCAGAAGGGGGGTTGAATAACCCTGCAAAAAATAAAACAGAAAATACCCTTCTCGGACTTAAATAAACACTTGCATAAATTAGAATAAATAGAAAATAGAGGCTCAAGGGATTTACTTGGTTACAACCGAGGAGGTTGTTAATCCAAGTAAATGAAGTGCACTAAATACTCCTTCAGGCGGAGAAGCCTCTTTACAGCAGTAAAAGCACAAAAATGAAGAGGCTAAACAAAAATGGAAAGTGCACAAGTGTTGTAAACGAAATTGTTTGTTCATTGTAGCTTCTTGGACCAAGGCTATATTTATAGCCTTGGTCGGGGTGCCTGGAAGGATTCCAGGCGCTTGGTGGGGGATAAAACTTTATCCCCTCCGCAGCAGATCATGGTCAAACGCGATCTGGATAGAATCAGGTTTCAGGTGCTCAAAGCCTTAAAGTCAACATGATTGACTTTTTTCAGTCCGGGCCCTCTGCTTTGGTGTTGCTCGCCTCAGTCCGGGTCTTCCACTCCGGCTCCTCTCGCTTGGGTGATTTCGACCAACCGAAATAAGGCTCACCCGAACCTAATTTCGGCCTTCTCCTCGAGCAGGCTTCCGCTCCAGCTTCTCGTCCCTCGAACATTGGGCAAGTTCTTCTCATCCACCAGTATACTCTTTCGCGGCGCCTCGTCCCTCAGATGCACTGAGCCCGTCAGCTCTCTCCCGTGTCGTCCTTCTCGCTAGCCGCTGTTGGAACCCCAAGGTTGTTTTGGTATGATCAACAAGTTAAGTTAGGTCCTGTGTGTTTCTAACCTTGTGTCTAAGTGTGCAAGAGCTTAGGAGCACAGGTAGTCGAGCGGAAGACGCAGCTAGCGAGAAGGACGGCAGTCCGAGGGACGAGGTGCTGTGGAATAGTACACCGGCAAACGAGAAGGAGGTGTGCGGTGGTTCCAAGGGACGAAAGCCGGAGCGGAAGATTGCTCGGGGAGCAAGAGACGCAGCTAGCGAGAAGGACGACACGTAGTGCGTTCGAGGGATGAACACTGCGGATGAGTACGCCGGCGGACGAGAAGGGAACACGCGGCGATTCCGAGGGACGAGAAGCCGGAGGGAAGCCCGCTCGAGAAGACCGGAACTTGAGTTCGGGTGAGCCCTATTCCCGATAGCAGAGATCACCCAATCAAGTGGATCCGGAGCAGAGGACCCGAACGAAAGTCAACCAGAGTTAACTCAGCATCCGAGGCGCCCGGAACTATCCGGGGCACCCGGACCAGTCCGGGGCGCCCGGAAGTCAGTTTTTGACCAGATCGAGCTTTGACTCGATCTGAACGTTAGTGGATAAAATTTATCCTCCCAGGACGCCCAAAACCCTTCCAAGCGCCCCGATCAAGGCTATAAATATAGCCTTGGTCCAGAAGCTTGAAATCAACTCAGAAATTTACATTCCAAACACTTGTACGCTTCTGTTCTAGTTTAGCTTCTGTCTTTTGTGCTTTTACTGGTGTAAGAGGCTTCTCCGCCTGAACGAGATTGATAGTGCGATCATCTTTCTTGGATTAACAACCACCCCGGTTGTAACCAAGTCAAATCCGGTGCCTCTTCCTTTTCTTGCTTTTTCTTGTTTAAATTAATTTTATACAAGTGTTAGTTTAAGAGTTCGAGAAGGGTTGTTTTGTTTTTGATTTTACAGGCTATCCAACCCCCCTTCTAGCCGGCCGCAACGGTCCTACAAGTGGTATTAGAGCTGAGACGCTTCAGGAGGACTAACCGCCGAACGAAGCAACAAGATGGCCGGATCTAACATCCACCCGCCAAAATTCGAGGGGGACTTTGCAAGCTGGAAGAAACACATGGAGGTATTTTTCGGTACTGATTTCGATTTATTACTTATAATGGAACTCGGTTTTGAAGCTCCCGAGGGCAAAGCGAAAAATTCATGGACAAAGAAAGAGCAGGCCGAGTACGTGGCAAACAAGAAAGCAGAATTCCATCTGCTAAGCGTACTTCTGCCACAAGAAGTCAACCGTGTCGGCACTTACAACTCGACAAAGGAGCTTTGGGAGAAGTTCCTTGAACTACACGAAGGAACATCCGAAGCCAATCTTGCGAGACGAGACTTAATTCGTAACCAGCTCACCAACCTCCGTCTTGAAGAAGGTGAAACAATTGCACATCTACACTCAAGGATACAAGAGCTCATCACCGGACTTTCAAATCTCAGAGAAGAGGTAAGTAACCGAGATTCACTCAAGTACGCTTTAAATTCCTTTCCAAGAAATTCAAAATGGGCATCACTAGTAGATGCCTTTTATATTTCAAAAGACCTAGAAAAAGTTTCTTTAGAAGAATTTTTTTCGACATTTGAAGTGCACGAATCAAGATGTGCAGGTTCGAAGAAGCCCAAGAACAACATCGCCCTCAAAGCATCGAGAGACGAGCCTGAGTCAGAATCTTCTCTTGACGACGAGGAAATGGTAATGATGGTAAGATGATTTAAGAAGTTATACAATTCTATAAAAACTAACCATCCACAGGGTAGAAAGAAAAGAACAATCCGCTGCTACCATTGCGACGAAGAAGGGCACGTCAAGGACAATTGCCCCAAGCTAAAGAACAAGGATAAAGATAAAGGGAAAAAGCCTGTTCAAAAGCGCAAAGCCCTAAAAGCGACGTGAGACGATACATCGTCCGAATCGGAAGTCGAAGCATTCTCCGGACTCGCGCTGATGGCGAGTCATCAAGACGACGATTGCGATTCAAGTTCCTCCGAGATGAGCATCGATGAAGGGGTAGCTTCGTCGGAAGAAAGCAGCAGCTCAGGGGGAGAAACGAATAACGAGATCGACAAGGTAAGTCAGGTACGATCTCTTTCTCTCGATAAAATGTTTAAGTTCGTTAAACTTTTAACAAAAGATTGCTGCAAATTAGAAAGTGAAAATAAAAATTTAAAAGTAATTCTAGCTAAGTCTTGTCCCTTAGAAGAATTAAATAAATTAAAACTAGCAAATGAAAAATTGAAACTTGAAAATGATGATTTGAAAATTCAAGTAGATAACTTGAAAAACTATGCATGTTCATCTAAAACCAATGTTAGAAGATTTAATAATTTAAATTGGTATTATAGATATCACCAGGGACAAATTAGGAATATCTCTAGAAAATATGTCCCTAAGAAATTTTTAATCAACACAGTAAGCTGGAACCTTTATTGGGTTTCTAAATCTTGCTTAATCTAAATAAAAGTTAGCGCTTTTAGTAAGAAAATTAAACAATGAATTTCTTTATGAGGCTTTGTCTAAGGAAGTGGTTGTTGCTCCAATAACCAAGAAGGTCTAGTGCCTCGCCACGACCTGGAAGCCAAAATATTGAAATAAATATTTAATTAACTTTCTGTGAAAGCATTAAAATTAGAATTAATTAATGCTTTCAAAGTTTTCAAACATTTTTTTTCAAAATTTTTTTTACTTAGAAATTTTTTGAAAATTCTCTTTAACACTTAGAAAAATTCTCAAAAGATGTCTTTATTTAAAGGTTATAATGAAATTGAAAATTTCTGATTCAAGTTTTTTGCTTAAAATGCCTAAGTTAGATTTTCTTATAATTTCCCTTAGAAAATTTTACTTATTTTTTCCAATTATTGCAAATTATTTCAAAATTTTCTAAGTTTTTAACCCTTAGATTTTTTTTCTTGAAACCCCATTTTTTGTGTAATCAAAGGGGGAGAAGGATTAGTATAAGTCTAGGGGGAGGTAGACCAAAATATTAACTTATTTTATTTTTGCACTTACATTGCAAATTAAGTTAATTTACTTAAGTTTATTTAATGTCTATTTTACCCTAGCTTAACTTGGGTTGGTCACACCAAAAAGGGGGAGATTGTTGGAACCCCAAGGTTGTTTTGGTGTGATCAACAAGTTAAGTTAGGTCCTGTGTGTTTCTAACCTTGTGTCTAAGTGTGCAGGAGCTTAGGAGCACAGGTAGTCGAGCGGAATGTTGGTTGCTACTCGGAAAACCTAGAGGTTCCACTGTACAAAAATTTTGTACAAAGGTCTGAACCTTTTCCTAGCTACCATGTGTTCTTTTAAATTAAATTTTGGATCGCTTGCGGAACTTAACGCGTTTGATCCAAAACTTAATCTATTCGTTCTTTTAGGTTTTGACTTGGGTCTCCTGCGGAACTTAACACGTTCGACCCAAATCACCTTAAGTTATTAATTCCATTAAATATTAATTTCCATAATTGGTTCCCAGTACTGACGTGGCGAGGCACACGGCCTTCTTAGATATGGGAGCAACCACCACCGACTAGACAAAACCTTTTATGGAAAGCTAATATTTAATTTCCTAAAATAACTTTAGGTTAACCGAAAAGAACAATCAAATCACAAGGAAAAATAAAACAAAAGAACACAACATCGAAAAACATATTCGAAATACTAGAATCATAAGCCTCTTGTATTTGGTATTATTTCCATAAATAACTAGTATGATGCGGAAAGGAAAAATTACTAGTTATACCTTCTAGAAAGACCTCTTGATCTTCTACCGTATTCCTCTTCTAACCTCGGACGTTGTGTGGGCAACGATCTTCCGAGATGAGAAACCACCAACCACCTTATTCTCCTCCTAGCTAGGTTCGGCCACAACAAGGAAGCTTTACCAAGGATGAAGAACAAATCACCAACCAAGCTCCAAGGGATGCAAGCTTTCTCTCCTTCTTCTTCTTCTTCTCCAAGTAGTATCCGGCCACCACAAGAGCTCCAAGGGAGATGAAGAATTCGGCCACCACAAAGAGGAAGAAAGAAAGAGAGGATGGTCGGCCACAACACCAAGGAAAAGAGGGAGAGAACAATAGAAGTTGTATCCCATGAAGGCACCCCTACCTCTTCTTTTATATTCCTTGACTTTGGCAAATAAGGACATTTATTTATAATAAAATTTCCTTAACTTTCTTTGACAATAATTAATTAAGAAAAATTTAATAAAATTTCTTAATCAACTAGTCATGGCCGGCCACCTCAAATAGAAAAATTAGGAGAGTTTCAATCAACAATTAAAACTTCCTTATTTGTCTTTGGAAATTTTTAAAAAATAAAATTTCCCTTTATAATCCCTTCATGGTTGATAAAAAGAAATTTCTATAATTTTAATTTTTCAACATGTGAATAATTTTTAAAGAAAAAATAAAATATCTTTCCAATCTACAAATAAGGAAAGAGATCTAATCTCTTTCTTTAATCTTTTGTAGATCCTTTTAAGAGAGATATTTTAATTTTAATTCTCTTTAATAAATTATATCTTCCACATAATAAAAATTAAAATTAAATTTCTTTTAAATTTAATTATGGCCGGCCCTCTCTATCTTGGGTTCAAGCTAGGGCCGACCACCCTAAACCATGCTTAGGCCGACCCTAGCTTGATTCCAAGCTAGCTTGGCCGGCCCCCTTTAGGTGGGTATAGAAGGTGGGTATAGGCGGGTATAGTACTCTATAAATAAGAGGCTACGATAGGCACCGAGAGGAGGAATTGGTTTTGGTCTCCCGATAAAATTAAGCATCCCGTGTTCGCCCCGAACACACAACTTAATTTTATCAATAATAATTCATTCCACTAGAGAACTTTTATTGAACTACCGCATCAATCCCAAATTACATTTTTTGGGCTCCTTCTTATTATGAGTGTGTTAGTCTCCCTGTGTTTAAGATATCGAATTTTCACTAATTAAGTGAGTTACTGACAACTCATTTAATTAATATCTTAGTCCAAGAGTAGTACCACTCAACCTTATCGTCATGTCGGACTAAGTCCACCTGCAAGGTTTAACATGACAATCCTTATGAGCTCCTCTTGAGGACATTATCAACCTAGTATCTCTAGGACACAGTTTCCTTCTATAATCAACAACACACACTATAAGTGATATCATTTCCCAACTTATCGGGTTTATTGATTCATCGAACTAAATCTCACTGATGTAGCGAATCTGTCACATCCGCTAATCAAATTGTACAAATGTATTTTCCACTGAACCCCTTAATTTCACAATAACGTTGTAGTAACGAGTCCAGGATCGATCCGAGGAACCAATAGTATGATGTAATTTAGGATTGTCTTTTTATTCCTATTTTTGGGGTTTTCGATATAAAAATGGAGTTGGGGGTTTAAAAGCTTTAAATCTAAATCTAACAAAGGAAAAACACAGCAATTAAGAAATTAATCTAAAGCAAGAGTGAAATCTACTTGTGTGCCAACAATCAAACCATAATGCATTGTCACCCTACATTATAATTTAATCATTACCACACTTAAACTAAATATGAAATAACAAGACAGAAATAAAATCTAATCAAAGCAGAATTTAAACCCTAACTTAGAACTTAAACACTAAACAATTAACTAAGCATCAAACAAGAATTAAACAACTACCAAACATGAATTAAACTACAACAAAACAAAGAAATGCTAAATTGCAATGATAAGAACACTAATAAAACACTAATAAAACGAAATAAATCCTAACCAATCCAACTCACAACCAATCCATACAAGTTTCACACTCTTGCCGTCACACAAGAGTGCTAATGTCGAGACCACCCAACTATGGACCTCAATGGAGCATCTTAGTGCTTATCATCTCTAGGAGTGTTCAACAACGCCGACGGACCACCCCCGACGAGCTAAGAACAACCCTAAACCCAAGAATGGCCCGAAAATCTACAAATCTGAGCTCTGGATCTGGGATGGAGTTGCGGATGATGGGATGCTGTCGGATGGAGCTTAGGAACACCGGAGGACCACCGCCGATAGTCGCTGATGTGAATCGGAGTCGCCGATTGGAAGACCACCTCCAAATCGGGCTGGAACAGAGAAGATCCAAGAGCAGATTTCCACCGGAGAGAACACCCAACGACGGTTCCAAATGATCGGGATGAGCTGCAATGAAGTTCTACAATGAGGTTGAAGCTTGAAAGAATTGATCGGAGAAGGAAAGGGGTCGAAATCCGAAGGAATGCCGCCGGGACGAGGCTGCTGCGCGCTGTGGAGTCGACGAAGCAGAAAGAACACTGTAGCTTCTGTTTTGAATCTGTTCCAGATCTGAACGGACGGCTGGGATAAATTTGGAGCTAAATCAACAGTGAAAGTTTGCCCAAAATCCTATCTGAAGGTACTGATGTTGATCTAGGGTCTGGATCTACTCTCCCGTAGGTCGGATCGATCAGATCATCACTGGATGGCCAAGATCTTCCGATCTACAATGAATGGCCCAGATTAATCCGGCTGGATCAATGGCTGGATGAACTCAGATCTGGATCAAAACTTCTGGATCTTCATCAATGGCTTAGATCTGCTCCCTATTAGGTTGGATCGGCCAGATCTTCAATGGATGGTCCAGATCTGTCCTATTCTTGATGAACGGCCCATAATGCTTCAAAGCTTGATCTTCTTGTTTGAACTCCGATTTGAGCCCAATTTCGGTCCAAATAGATCCAAATTCAATATCCTTTGATGCCTACAAAATAAGAATCAAATATTAGCATCAAATAATATAAAAATAAAGTAATTTGCAATTAAGTCAAAAAATTCATACAATGTACAAAATGTGATGTAACCATGATTTTAACATATGAAATCAACATCAAACCATGCATATATGAATCAAAATAATGCAATGAAATCATGGTTATCAAATCCCCCACACTTAGTCTTGAACGTCCCGTGCAAGTAAAGAAAACTCAAAATCATCTCCATAGAAAATTCCCTAGCAATACCTAGAAATGGTAAAAAGAATTTAACTAAGATCATCTTAAAAATCACTAACAATCATGAATACAATCCAAACAATAATCAGTAGGTATGGTAGTTTCAATCCAATTGAAAAATTAAGCAAGTTGCAATCTCACAAGGAATTTACCTATTCTAACTCTCACACTCAAACATGTGTATAAGTGGAGCACACTCAATGCAACTCACAACATTTCACTACCATAAGCTTGCTTATTTTCTAATTCTCCACCACTATAAACATAGCATACATGAATCAAAAGGATTTAATCAACAAGAATTGAAGTGGAAGCAAGAAGAACAATTGACATGAATGTAGTAGCAAAAGAAAAGGTATTAATGAAGAAAATGAGAGAATGAGAGTATTGGAGGAATATACTTGATGAGTTGACCAATTTGATGTAAATAGAGATGTATACCATTTGTCAATACCAATTCAAAGTATCAAGCTAACCTCTCCTTCAATTTGATGACAAACAAAGAATCTTGATACTCTATCTTCCATTTGATACTCTCTTGATGTGCCAAAAAATAAAATTCTTTCACTATTTTTTTGCTCTTTTTCCACTTCATTCCATCACTTGAAACTAAAAACAATTCAAATCACCTTGTGGAGAAGAGATCCCTCCCCCACACTTAAAATATTGACCGGCTCGGGCAATTAAACATATCATGCCATCTACTTACTTGATATTCTTTAACCACCGTTCTGTTTTGTATTCATTCTGCAGATTTTAATTTCAGAAACTTGCATATTCGAATTATGCAGAAATCACACTGTCTATTGCTATTGCTACGTTTCCATCTTCTTCTTTACTGATTCCAGAAATCATCTGCTGAAATGCAGCTGGCAAATTCCAGAAATCAATAGCTTCAGATTTCAACTCTGCATTTTCTGTAATTTAAGGAATTCATTTACATTTACTCCAGCATAGTGTCATTCAGATAAGAAAGACCTTTACAAATTTTCCCTTATTGCAAAACCTCTGGTAAAAGGTTTAATGATCACTTAAACTTTAACATGTTTACAACAACATCTAGTCCAAATTCTGCATCAACTGCATTTCTGCATCTAGTCTGAGCATCAACTTCCTACCTCTGAAAACAGCACTGAATTCCAATGTTTCTGAAAGCAAAAAGAAGAAATCGTAGAGAACCACAGCATACACATCAGAATTCTGCATATTCTGTATAAATTCAGATTTAAATCTCTGATTTCATGGACCCAATTCAGCCCTGCAATAGCACTGTTCAAAGACATTTTTTTCAGCACTGGTACATAAACACCATTCAATACATTCAATGGCACAATCAGATACACAAATAAATTCCTTTGGTATGCCTCTCCTCATTCCTGCAGGTTGGAATTCAAAGTAATCTTGGCTTGAAAATTGAAAATTTAAGCTTATCCATGCATCTCATTTAAAATTCTACAATTCCTGCACTAAAAAGAAGTTCAAATCAAGCTGTACACCAACAGCAGTCCTCAAATCATCTCTGATTTTTGGTCTTCTTCTTTATCAGAAATCTGCAGCAATCAAAAACATCATAGAGGTTTGGTACTAAATATGAACTTGTTGATGCTCAGGTTTCATTTCTGCAGATGTTGCAGAAATTTCAAGTTGGATTCTCAACTTCCAAATGCTAATAAAACTCCACAATTATTAAATCTCCATCTCTCCATTCCTGACAGGAAGTAGTATTTGTCACAAAAGTAAGTGCCTTTGTATCAACTTTGCATTGTTTAACCACCAAAAATCTCAATACTTCTTCATCTTGCTACTTAAGAACCTTATCAATGCATACTCGAAAGCTTTCAGATTTCAACAACTCTAGCTAGTTATAATTCATTTCCTTATTTGGCACAACAATGCCACATTTCTGCAAAATCTGCACTTCCTGAATTTCTGCACGATACTCATTCCTCTTCTATCCTCCTCCAGTTGTTTGCTCTTGCAAAGTAATGGAGAACAAACTGAAGAAAACTTCAGAAGAAAACTGCATTCTGCATTAAATTAAAACTGCAGGAAAAACTGCAGAAAACTGAGTTTGAAGAAAAAACTACAGAAATGAAGACAGCTGAAAATGATAAAAGATCATCCAAGTACTTCAATTTGAATTACTTCATAAGTTCAGATTCAATCATTCTGAAAACTACAAGCAATCAATGGATAAAAGATCAAACTACATTCTGCATACTTCTCTATTTCTATTCTTGCAGATTTGAGTTTTCTTAAGTTCCCAATTTCTCACACTTGCAGGAGAAAAGAAGGTTGCACTAAAAGGTCTAACACTCAAGTAAATCTTTATTGGGTGCTATCATCACATGTACTAGGCACTAAACTAACCTTCAAATTTCAGTAGCCCTGCTGTGCACTTCCTTGCATCCTGCTCTTCTTCAAATTCTACAGCTTTATCCATCTCTGTAATTAGATTAAGATCCAATATTGGCACAAGCAACTTCACCTTACTTGCAAATTTTGATGTACATTTCAAAATGGCTAACAGATCCTTTGATAATTAACAACAGAGTTAACTTGACAAGAAGACAATTTTAGTGTCTTTTCAAAATTCTAGATTTTCAGGAATTCTGAATAAAGTTTCAGATTCGGCAATTGAAAGTAATTTCAGTTTGTAACATTGAGACTTCAACTTTGTCTTGTTTCTTCAGAATATTAGCATCTTGAATTGAGCATCAGCTTCCTATTTCTAAATTTTAGCATTGAAGTTTAGTTTCCATATCTGAAAATTCAGCATTTCCCTAATTCATCAATACATGAGCCTATTTCTTCACCATTGACTTCAAATTCCATTACTGATTTCTGCAAATTAGCTTTAACTTCCTCTTACCGAACTCTTCACTGTCTACAATTTCTACTTCAAAGTTGCTGCTGGATTCTGGAATTCAGCTACAATCAACGAGCATGTTCTCATTCAAACTCTTAATGATTAATAAATTGCAACAAGCATTAAGCACACAACAATAAAGATCTAATCCACAACAATAAGTTTCATTCTTCTTGAATTCTGCCAAGTTCTTCTTCAATTCTGAATTTCTGTACCTTAGTTCATAACCTAGGATTGAAATTGTCCTGGACAGAATTATGTGTACCAAAAACCAGAACTGAAACAAAATCTGGACAGTATTGAAGTTACACAGAAATTGAAACTGATTCCTGAATACTTCTTTCTTCTCTCTGCATACTAATCAAAGTCATAAAAGATCTAGCTTGAGAGGAGATCCTATTTAGCATTGAATTCTGGATTTTACAGCATAGATGTTTTGCACTAATCATGCACTTGGTATAATTCTGCAATTCTGCAAAACTCAGCATTGAGATTTTGAAGTGCAATTCTGCAACTTCCGAAATTCTGTCCAGCAATTTAATAAGGAATGGAAAAGTAATAAACACAATTTGCTGCTGGTAATATAAGAATTCCATTTAGTTCCCAAAGATTTTCAACGCTGATAATGAGATAATTGCACATACTTGTTTCCATTTACACAGAATTCTGCTTTTCAGATTTCCTCACTGTATAAAGTTCTAATTTGCTGCCCTTTTCTTCAACTTTTCCAAATAAATGAAAATATGTTCAAGTGCTTCATTGATGAAATGTTAATAACCCATTTAATTCCAAATTTTTGATCCATTTAAATCACATTTCAGTAGCTATACAACTCACTGTTCTTGCATTGTTTTGTGTCCAGATTAATCCCTGAATTCATCTTTTCGCATCTTGCAAATGTCATACAAGGTAAGCATACCATTTGTTATTGAGTATACAACACATTGCTTGAATTTCTCAATGATTTGAGATTTAAAAGAGAAAATTGGCACAAGAGTGGCACAAACCAGTGCACACAATTTTTAGTTTCAAAATTTCACTAAACAACTCATAATCAAGTGATTGTGCCAATATTTCGTGAATCCTTGCAACATTCTTCAATATTTCAAAAATTATCATCTCATCATCCTTCCCCCACACTTAAAGTATTGCCCATCTAAGTCAAGCTAACTCATCAAGCAATTCATCCAAACATCTCAATGAAATTATGACAAGCAAAGATAATCAAGGGTTATCAAGAATTAAAATGCTAGATGTGGTGAATATATAAAGAGAATTGTGAGGAAAGAAATTAGAAAGTATGAAGGGAAACAAAATTGACAAAATCCTCAATTTCCATGCACACCAATGCTATTGTGACTTTGAAAAGAAACTAAGCAAGTTCTAGAGTTTCAATTGTTGTAAGTGCATGTCACACAAAGAAAATAATGGTGTATAGGCTTAAAGTGGACCTCACTAGGTATTTTTATGCAATCAAGCTTGATTAATCAAAATGGAATCCTTTACCAAATTAACCAATACCATGTAAGTGAGGCATTCAATCATGTCAAATGACCTAAAATTGATGGTCAAATTTAAGAGACTTTTACCATCTTAAAAGCATTACTTAAGAAATTATCATGAAGACTTTTATTCAAATGACATGCTATGCACTAAACAAAATGCAAAGTATGAAAGTAAAATGCAAAATGTAAAAATAAAGTGCAAATGCAAAGTATGAAACCAAAGAAACGTATAATGAATTTATTAGACTCAAAGCACGAATTAAAATGCAAAAGAAAACTAAATTAGAACCAACTCCCCTTTCATTTTCCCGGTGGTTGAAGAAGATCTAACAAAAGAAGCCACCCCGGAAGTGGAGTAATCATGGTTCTACTCAAATTCTTCTTATTAATCCTTTTTCCCTTCAAAATTCTCTCCGGAGGTTTAAGTCGGTTCAGTTTAAGCACCCACTCCGGAAGCTTAATTTCTCCTACCACATCAATAAAAGGAAACACCTCCCACACACATGTGGGATAAAAAGAAAATAGGAGAAAATTAGTGTGAGTATAAAATATATCAAAAATTGCATCACAACTAATAAAATCAACAATTGGTACCTCAATAAAATTTTTTGAAAAATTACACAAAATACTCACCTTGTCATCTTGAGAGGTACCTAGAGTGGTGATTGTTACCTCTTTTTCCTCAAATAAATGCTCAGACTCCAGTTCTGGCGAATGTCTCATGTAGTGATTCTTGGGTGCTTGGCTCCATAGCACAAGTCCCTACACTTACATCCTCCATTCTTGGTGATTCTTGAGGTAATGCTTCCAATAAGCATTCCCCTACACTTAAATCATCTTCTGCAACAAGACCTGCATTATTCACATCATCTAAAGCAACACTATTAGTAGAATCAGAAATCTGAACAACTACATCATCATCACAAATAATTCTAGAAAAATCTTGCGAAGAAATGGAAGTAGGGTCAGGCCTGACAAAATCACTACTCTCCATCTCTCCACTGGAGTTCTGTGCTTGTAACTGATTAATGGATGATGCAATCTGATCTAACTGACTCTGAATATTCTGTATCCTTGCAAATTGTTGCTCTTGATGCTCTTTCATTTGTTGCATAACTTCATTGCATTTCCACATTGATTCTTCAATTTGTTCTTGTGCATCCTCATACCTATTCCGCTGCTCCATAGGTAAGTAGGACTGATAGAACTGAGTCTGCGGCTGAAAATAATAATTCTCCTTCCTATCTCTAAAATACGGATAATATGGATCCATGGTCAAATAAATCTCCTGTTCTTACACTGAAACACTAACAAATAAAATCAGAAGACTCAGGAACAAATAAAATCAACACATGAATATATAATCATGAAAGCAATCAAAACAACAATCCTAAAATTACTAAACATTGCATATTACAATTTCCCCGGCAACGGCGCCAAAATTTGATGTAGCGAATCTGTCACATCCGCTAATCAAATTGTACAAATGTATTTTCCACTGAACCCCTTAATTTCACAATAACGTTGTAGTAACGAGCCCAGGATCGATCCGAGGAACCAATAGTATGATGTAATTTAGGATTGTCTTTTTATTCCTATTTTTGGGGTTTTCGATATAAAAATGGAGTTGGGGGTTTAAAAGCTTTAAATCTAAATCTAACAAAGGAAAAACACAGCAATTAAGAAATTAATCTAAAGCAAGAGTGAAATCTACTTGTGTGCCAACAATCAAACCATAATGCATTGTCACCCTACATTATAATTTAATCATTACCACACTTAAACTAAATATGAAATAACAAGACAGAAATAAAATCTAATCAAAGTAGAATTTAAACCCTAACTTAGAACTTAAACACTAAACAATTAACTAAGCATCAAACAAGAATTAAACAACTACCAAACATGAATTAAACTACAACAAAACAAAGAAATGCTAAATTGCAATGATAAGAACACTAATAAAATGAAATAAATCCTAACCAATCCAACTCACAACCAATCCATACAAGTTTCACACTCTTGCCGTCACACAAGAGTGCCAATGTCGAGACCACCCAACTATGGACCTCAGTGGAGCATCTTAGTGCTTATCATCTCTAGGAGTGTTCAACAACGCCGACGGACCACCCCCGACGAGCTAAGAACAACCCTAAACCCAAGAATGGCCCGAAAATCTGCAAATCTGAGCTCTGGATCTAGGATGGAGTTGCGGATGATGGGATGCTGTCGGATGGAGCTCAGGAACACCGGAGGACCACCGCCGATAGTCGCTGATGTGAATCGGAGTCGCCGATTGGAAGACCACCTCCAAATCGGGCTGGAACAGAGAAGATCCAAGAGCAGATTTCCGCCGGAGAGAACACCCAACGACGGTTCCAAATGATCGGGATGAGCTGCAATGAAGTTCTACAATGAGGTTGAAGCTTGAAAGAATTGATCGGAGAAGGAAAGGGGTCGAAATCCGAAGGAATGCCGCCGGGACGAGGCTGCTGCGCGCTGTGGAGTCGACGAAGCAGAAAGAACACTGTAGCTTCTGTTTTGCATCTGTTCCAAATCTGAACGGACGGCTGGGATCAATTTGGAGCTAAATCAACGGTGAAAGTTTGCCCAAAATCCGATCTGAAGGTACTGATGTTGATCTAGGGTCTGGATCTACCCTCCCGTAGGTCGGATCGATCAGATCATCACTGGATGGCCAAGATCTTCCGATCTACAATGAACGGCCCAGATTAATCCGGCTGGATCAATGGCTGGATGAACTCAGATCTGGATCAAAACTTCTGGATCTTCATCAATGGCTTAGATCTGCTCCCTATTAGGTTGGATCGGCCAGATCTTCAATGGATGGTCCAGATCTGTCCTATTCTTGATGAACGGCCCATAATACTTCAAAGCTTGATCTTCTTGTTTGAACTCCGATTTGAGCCCAATTTCGGTCCAAATAGATCCAAATTCAATATCCTTTGATGCCTACAAAATAAGAATCAAATAATATAAAAATAAAGTAATTTGTAATTAAGTCCAAAAATACATACAATGTACAAAATGTGATGTAACCATGATTTTAACATATGAAATCAACATCAAACCATGCATAAATGAATCAAAATAATGCAATGAAATCATGGTTATCGGGTTTAACATGACAATCCTTATGAGCTCCTCTTGAGGACATTATCAACCTAGTATCTCTAGGACACAGTTTCCTTCTATAATCAACAACACACACTATAAGTGATATCATTTCCCAACTTATCGGGTTTATTGATTCATCGAACTAAATCTCACCCATTGATAAATTAAAGAAATAAATATCAAATATATGTGCTTGTTATTATATTAGGATTAAGAGCACACACTTCCATAATAACCGAGGTATTTGTTCCTTTATAAAGTCAGTATAAAAGAAACAACCTCAAATGGTCCTACTCAATACACTCTAAGTGTACTAGTGTAATTATATAGTCAAGATAAACTAATTCCTAATTACACTACGACCTTCCAATGGTTTTTTCTTTCCATTTTGGTCGTGAGCTACTGTTTATAATTTATAAGGTACTGATAACATCATCTTCTATATGTGACACCACATACTATGTTATCTACAATATAAATTAATTGAACAACTACAAACAAATGTAGATAAATTGACCAAATGTGATTCTTTATTTAACATAAATGTTTACAAAAGCTTAGGCTTTCAGTATACATTCCAACACGGAAGACGCAGCTAGCGAGAAGGACGACAGTCCGAGGGACGAGGTGCTGCTACATACTCAGCTTCCATGGTTGAGTCCGAAACGCATTTCTGCTTAACACTCCTCCATGAAATGGCTCCACCTCCTAAAGTAAACACATAGCCTGATGTAGACTTACTGTTGTCCCTATCTGATTGGAAATCTGAATCCGTGTAACCCACAGGGAGCAAATCATCTGCTTGGCAAACTAGCATATAATCTCTAGTTCTTCTCAGGTACTTTAATATATGCTTTAACGCAGTCCAATATCCTTGTCCAGGGTTACTCTGATACTGCTGACCATGCCCACGGCAAAACAAATATCAGATCTCGTACATAGCATTGCATACATAAGGCTTCCTACAGCCGAAGCATAAGGAACTGCTTTCATGTCTTCTATCTCCTTTGATGTCTTAGGAGACATCTCTTTAGATAGAGCTATTCCATGCCTAAAAGGTAAGAAACCTTTCTTGGAATCCTGCATGCTAAAACGAGCAAGGATTGTATCTATATATGAAGCTTGGGATAGACACAACATTCTTTTCTTGCGATCCCTTATTACTTTGATCCCAAGAATGTGTGCACACTCTCCTAAGTCCTTCATATCAAATTGTTTGGACAACCATACGCTTACGTCTGATAATACCTTGACATTATTGCCAATTAACAAAATATCATCTACGTATAGTTCAAGAAATACCACCACGTTTCCGTTATACTTCTTATATACATAAGACTCATCCGGACTTTGAATAAATCCATATGACTGGATTACTTCATTAAACCGAATGTTCCAAGATCTTGAAGCTTGCTTCAGTCCATAAATGGACCGATTGAGCTTGCACAGTAGATGCTCTTTGCCTTTTTCAATGAACCCTTCTGGTTGCTTCATATGGATGTTCTCTTCAAGACTTCCATTAAGGAAAGCTGTCTTAACATTCATTTGCCAAATATTATAATCCATATGAGCAGCAATGGATAAGAGTATCCGGATAGACTTAAGCATGGCTACTGGTGAAAAGGTTTCCTCATAGTCGATTCCCTCTTTCTGAGTGTACCCTTTCGCAACAAGCCTAGCTTTGAAGGTTTCTACCTTCTCGTCTGTCCTTCTTTTCCTTTTGTAGATCCACTTGCATCCAACGACTTTTACACCATCAGGTGGTTCTACAAGCTCCCAGACCTTATTAGAGTACATAGACTCTATTTCAGAATTCATCGCCTTTTGCCAAGATGCTGCATCTATATCTTGGAGTGCTTCGTCATATGTCCGGGGATCAGGTTCATGTTTACCCGGGATCAAGTCCGAAGACTCTCCCAAAAACATGAATCTCTCAGGCTGCCTTACAACCCTCCCACTACGACGAGGCACTGTCTGTGGTTGTGTATCATGTGTGACACGTGTTGCAGTTTCTTGTGGTACTTCATCTTGTACTGTTGGTACTAAAGTAGACGTGTCCTCTCTTAGTTCTTCTAAAATAACTTTACTACTGGGCTTGTGATCCATTATATAGTCTTCTTCTAAAAACTGGGCATTGGTGCTAACAATGACCTTCTGGTCTTTAGGACTATAAAATAAACCTCCTTTCGTTCCTTTGAGATGTAACGGCCACCCTTCTTAAAACTACTATTCTAAGGGCGACCGCTACCTCACTACTAACTATACTAAGGTTGTTCAAACCAATAAAAAGCACTACTTGAAATTTCTGGAAAGGAACTTTGAATTTAAATTAACTTCCTACTAAACATGCACGGTATACGACACAAGTGAAGCATGGCATATTACTAAATTCATACATTGCTAACTGTAATTGCAAGCTAAGGACTTGTGTAGGAATTTAAACTGAATAATGAACATGGCATGCTACGGCTTCCAGCAACCAAAAAGAGAAAACTTCAACCATATCAAAAAGCATATAAGCAAAAGAAACCGCCTACTAATAAACTTGTATGCATATATATACTTTTTGCATAATTCGGTCATGGCTGTCCCTACTACTAATACTGCATGCATAACAATTCACTAACATCCAAACCTTTAACCATTAATAAGGAAACATTAAACCGCCTTTGTGGTCCTTTTTCCCAAGCATCAATTCAGCATAATGTCAACATTATTAGAGGTAGCCCATTCCAGCAGAATCGAAAAACTATAAATCCAGCAACCAAAAATAGATCAATTTCACAATTCATGGCACCAATTAGAGTATTAAATAGATTATGGAACATGTGAGAAGGAATTAAACTAACAGGTGCAATTGGGAGGTACAAAACTGAGCAAAAACCAATTCTGTATCTGCTTAAGGAAATTGAACTAAATTTGCACTTACTAATAGAAAAAAAATAGGACTAAATCAAATCCAGCAATATAAAATAACATGTGCGGTCCTCTAATTTCTTTAGCAATTAAAAGAAAGCTTCTATTAAACTCTTATCAGATTCTTAACAAAAATTCATTTAAATCCTCTAGCAAGGTCCCAAGCTTCCATGGTTCCAAACATCACACACCTCCATCATGCATCCTCCTTGTCGCCTCCCTTTCATATTTTAGCCTTTCCTTTATCTGCAGTAGGAGGGAAGAAAAAAAAAGATCTATAAGCGAAAACGCTTAGTAAGTACTAATCTATCTCACAAAACTCGCAATGCATAAATGTAATGCAAAAGCACTGTAATTGAAATACTAAAGTAATCTGCATGTGCTCATGGTATACAGAAAATAAACTGGATACAAGTCATACTCACTAACTAGCATGATAACAAGAGATTTACACTATAAGCTTAGAATTTCAGCAACTAACTTTTTATTTATTCTAAGCATGTAACTTGTTTCATTTCTTATATCCTTGTGTTAGAAATTAGTCTTTTAATTCCTATCTTTCACTTACTTCTTCTTCCTTTCTTCTTTCTTAACTTTTCTTTTCTTTGGGCCCATGCTTAGTACCATCTCATGCGCGTTCCCTAATAGGTTGGGGTTGCGACCCACCAATCCTAAAAGAGCAGACCTCGGTCTACCAGGGCCAAGACCTCGGAAATGGTCACCTGGATTTGTTTAACGACAAGCTCTTGGATGTCGGGTACTAGCCTCTTGCTTTACTTGTTATCTTTCTTATTCTAATATTAAAAATGTCTTGGCATTTAATTAAGCATTTGGTGTGCTTTTAGTCCTAAACCACATCCAACAGAAATTGGCTTCAGAAATTCTAAAACATGATAGTAGCAGGGAAGGAAACTAATTCCAACAACCTAAATCATGGTAACTCAACCGAAATACACAGAAATAGCATGACAACAGCATAGAATTTCTACACAGCAAGTTCTAAAGGAAACTTAGCATATTAGGAAATTCCAAAAAACCTGCTAATCCGAACCATATGAATCTCAGAAGATGTTTATATGCAAACTCAGCAAAGGGGCTATAACACAAAACTAACTTGGAGCTTATCCGAAAGTTTTGGCACAGCTAAAGACCCAAAACAAGGAAACAACCCTTAACATAACAATTCAGCAACCTAATGCCTTAGAGGGGGTTTGGCATAGACACTTTGGCACAACTCAGGGGTCCGAACAGCCACCTTAAAACCCTAATTCATTCTCCCAATTCGGCACAGCATGGAATACAATCCAGCCCTAGCATGAATCAAGTTTCGGCACAAGGGAGCCCTAGAGAAAAAACTCAACAAGGAAATCAAGCGTACGGAGCAACTCCTACCGCAGGTGAGTAGTACTTACTTGCTTTCTTGGACTTACAATCGGAGAAGAGGCCTCTAGGGTTTCGGCTAGCTTCAAATCTCGGCATTCCTTTGTGTCCGCGTGCTCCCTTCGACGAGAGAAGCTCGGGTCCAAGAGGAGCTCACGGCAGTGTCCTTGTCCGACCGCCGGAGGCGAAGCCCGAGCTGCGGCTGCGATTTCGCCCGAGAGGAAGCCGACGCCGCGAGAGAGGAAGGGATCGCGAGATTAGGTCACGGGAATAATTCCCTTCTCCCCTTCACTTATCCCTTTTATAACCTAGGTCTAACTTTTCCCTTTACTATGACTTATATATGTCCTGCTTCATACTTATTAACGAACCGCGCGTAGCCCAGTTGGTTGGCTGCGTCCGGTTAGGTCGGGTTCGGCCGGAGGTCTTGGGTTCGAGTCTCACCTTCAACGGTTTTTGTCCAAACTTCTTCTTTTTTTGTAACCCTACCAAACGACCTCCAAAAATTACGTAAAAATACTTTAAAAATTCCTAAAAATCTCTAGAATATTTTAAAAGTATTTCCAAATATTTTTATGGACTTTTAGAACTTGAAATAGGGAAAATTGGGTCGTTACATGAGATATCCCACAAACACTCAAACTTCTGTATGAGATTCTAACTTATCAGCATCTGGTTTCAGCACATGTGCTGGACTACCCCAAATCCGAATATGTCTTAGACTGGGTTTTCGCCCATTCCACAATTCTGTGGGAGTAGAAGAAACTGATTTAGAAGGTACTAAGTTCAGAACATATACTGTTGTTTCCAGAGCATATCCCCAAAACGAATTTGGTAATTCTGAATAACTCATCATTGATCTAACCATCACCATAAGAGTCCTATTCCTTCGTTCTGCTACACCATTCTGTTGGGGTGTTCCAGGTGCAGACAATTGGGATTGAATCCCGGCCTCTGATAAGTAATTCCTAAACTCTCCTAAGAGGTATTCGCCACCACGATCAGATCGTAGTGTCTTGAAACTTTTACCTAGTCGTTTCTCCACATCAGCCTTGTATTCTTTGAACTTATCAAAGCACTCGGACTTGCGGCGCATTAGGTAAATGTATCCGTATCTTGAATAATCATCTATAAAAGAGATAAAATATTCAAAACCACCTCTTGCCTGGACAGACATAGTGTTGGTGCGGGTAGCATTAACGGTCTAACTTAGGTTTTGATGAATGACAAATAAGTTAAGTTAGTTTTGTTGTTGTCTGACACTTTAATAGAGTGTGCAGGAGAAGTCCAGATAGGTCGACGGGTTGACCGGATGTCTGGCACGAAGTCCAGCTAGGTCGACGGGCTGACCGGATAGCTGGCGAGAAGTCCAAGCGGGTCGACGGGCTGACCGGACGCTTGGCAAGAAGTCCAAGCGGGTCGACGGGCTGACCGGACGCTTGGCAAGAAGTCCAGCTAGGTCGACGGGCTAACCGGATAGCTGGCAAGAAGTCCAGACGGGTCGAAGGGCTGACCGGACGTCTGGCAGGTAAGTGAGGTAAGTCACTGGAGGGGAGTGACTGCAAGGACGCGTTCCCAGGAAGGGAACATTAGGCGTCGATCCGGCTTAGATCCATTTCGGATATCTAAGTCGAGATCGTGACTAGATTCCGGTCTCGGAAAGACGAAATCTAAGTCATACTCTTTTCTTGTTAAATCATATTACTTTAGTTGTGCTAACAATCTGTTTTGCAGAATATATATTTGCCTCGGACTAACTCTGTTTTGCAGGAAA
The DNA here is from genome assembly GCF_018446385.1 of Zingiber officinale. Taxonomy (NCBI): domain Eukaryota; kingdom Viridiplantae; phylum Streptophyta; class Magnoliopsida; order Zingiberales; family Zingiberaceae; genus Zingiber; species Zingiber officinale. Next base: position 104,709,872 of record NC_055998.1, read on the forward strand.
GGAAGTTTCTGGAAATAGGGGGTCCGGACGCCCGGAAGGGATCCAGGTGCCCGGAGGTGAATTTTATCCAGGCCGAGTCGTCGCCATGTGGAGTTCGCTGATTAGACCTGCCACGTCGCACCAGGGTGCCCGGAAGGGATCCAGGCGCCCGGAGCAGCATATAAAAGAAGCCCCAGGGGTGGAGCTTAAAACATAACTGAGAACTCTTCGACTGCTTGCCCTGCTGCTCTACGCTCCTGCGACGCTAACAAAGCTCCGACAAAGTGCTCCTTCTTCTTTGGTTAATTTCCTTGTCGGTATCACTTTGTTTCATTAGCATTTCTTATACTCTTTTTGTAATCATATTCGAATTGCTAGTGATTGCCCAACGAAAGTGGTCAAGGACCACGGGTCTTCGAGTAGGAGTCGTCACAGGCTCCGAACGAAGTAAAATCAATTGTGTTCATTTACTTTTCCGCTGCATACTTTTACACTCGAGTTTTCGAATCGATATTCACCCCCCCTCTATCAAACGATCACGGTCCTACAAGTGGTATCAGAGCAGGTACCGCTCTGATTTGGTGCAACCACCAATCAGACAGGGGGTGAAAAATTATTTTTTTTTCGGTTTTCAGTTTTACGTTTAATTTCAAACTGGTATTATTACCTGCTTTGAATTTTTTTCGTTGCAATTAAAACTAAATTGGTGAAACACCAATTTAGATACTTATATTATTTTTCTTCTTCCGCACTACTAATCCAAGACCAAGTCTTGGGATTTTTGTTTTTCTTTTCCTTCTTCTGTGCGCAGGACTAAAATGTCTCAGATAAAAGGATTCAGCACAGTACGACCTCCACTCTTCAACGGGGACGATTTTCCGTACTGGAAGAAGCGCATGGAGGTTTACCTCAAAACAGACTTCGACCAGTGGATGAGCGTTACGAGACCCTATAAAATTCCAGTGGATAACTCCGGGAATTTACTGGATCCTGAAGACTGGACAGCAGATTTGAAGAAAAAGGCGTCAACAGAAAATAAAGCGATCAACACTCTACAGTGCGGATTAACAAGAGAAGAACTGAGCAGAGTCGGTCCACACAAAAATGCTAAAGAGCTGTGAGACAAATTGATCGAGCTGCACGAGGGAACGAGCGACGCCAAGGTAACAAAACGGGACCTGCTTTTAAATAAAATTCTTAACATAAAAATACAGGAAGGTGAAACGGCGAATCAACTCCACGCGAGGATCAAGGACATTCTCAACGGGCTTCATGCGATAGGCCACCAGATGGAAAATAGAGACTTAATAAGGTACGCATTAAATGCTTTTCCATGTAATTGTTTGTGGGCATCAATCGTAGATGCCTACAAAATTTCTAAAAATCTTTCTAAGTTAAAATTAGACGAGCTTTTCTGTTAATTAGAATTACATGAACAAACTAATGCTAGAGCCGAGAAGGGTATAGCTTTATTTGCAGGGTCCTCCAAAGAAAAGAAGAGCAAGCCTGAATATGAAGAAGATTCCGACCAAGACTCCGAAGACGAAGAACACCTGGTGAACTTGGTAAGAAAAATGTTCACCAGGAGAAAAAGGAGCTTCAGCAAAAAGGACCTTCAAAAGATCAGTTCTCCCTCAGAACAAAAGAACGTGACTTGCTTCGGCTGCAATAAAAAGGGACACTACAAGAACGAATGCCCAAAACTGAAGTTCGACAAACCGAAGCCAACCAAAAAGAAGGCCCTCAAAGCAACGTGGGACGACTCCTCGGACGAATCGGAGGAAGAAGAGGAGAAATTGTAATGACCCAATTTTCCTTATTTCAAGTTCTAAAAGTCCATAAAAATATTTGGAAATACTTTTAAAATATTCTAGAGATTTTTAGGAATTTTTAGAGTATTTTTACGTAATTTTTGGAGGTCGTTTAGTAGGGTTACAAAAAGAAAGAAGTTTTAAAAAAAAAAAAAACGTTGAAGGTGAGATTCGAACCCACGACCTCGGGTCGGACTGACCCAAGCAAAACCGACCTAACCAGCTGAGCCAGCGAGTTTTTGTTAATTATATATGGAGCAATATGTATATAAGTAGTAGTTAGGAATAAGAATAAATAGGAAGGAAAATAGTGGTAGCCGAGACTCGAATCCGCGAGCCCTGACTTAGTCAAAGCGCAGCCAACCAACCGGTCTACGAAAGCTTTGTTAATTACATAGGAGGTGGAATATATTTAAGCTATAGTTAGAGCGTTTTGAATAAAAGGGGAATAAAAGTGTGCGGCTGGGATTCGAACCCATGAGCTGGGCTTTAAGCAAAACCAGCCCAAACCAGCTGAGCTACAAGATTCTTAATAACTATATAAGGGAAGAATAGAGTTATAGCATAGTTTTGGATTTAACCCTAATATATTAAAGGGAATTAGGTTTTGATTTTTCCAAAACTAAACATTTTCTCCCCTTCTCCTCTCTCGCGACGGCGGCTTTTCCCGAGCGAAACCAGAGACGAGGCTAGGGCATCGTCTCCGGCGCCGGCCAAGGGGTGTTTCCACGTGATTTTCACACCGTCGAGATCCTCTCGTTGAGGAGAAGCCATAAGCACGAAGCAGAGGCCGAAAAGCTTGAGTTCTCCGAACCCTAGCAGCCATCTTCTGTGGTTGTAAGTCCAAGAACAGCGAGGTGAGTTGCTTCTCACCTGCAGTAGGAGTAGTTCCGCGAGTCTTGATTTGCGAATGAACTCTGATTTGGTATTTCTGTGCCTTCCTGTTGTTCGGCTGGTTTCCTTTTGGTTCTTGCGATTTTGGTGTTGCTGCTGTGGGTTTCAAAGAAGGATCAAGAAATGGTTTAGTTTAATTGAGCATCTAGATTGAATTAAATAACAAGAAATAGTTACATATATATATGTAGTTATATATATAGTTCTGTATCTTATGGAAATGAATCTGCAAATGTTTAGATGCCATCTTGTAGCTTCATTCTCAGATTGAGATGCGGACACACTTCAAAATAGGTTGTAATTAACTTAAATGAATTTTAAGTTCATGTTTAACTTCGACTTGGGTTTTATAAGCCTATAGCAAGTTAGATCAGTTTTAGATCTTTTATTTATTTAGTAAGCAGTTTTAGATTAGTGCCAAATCCAGATCAGATTTAGATCAGCGTTAATTCTGAGCATGAACAGCTTTAATTCAAGTTGCAGTCCAGATTTCTTTTGTATCTCCATAAGCAAGAACCGGCCACAAATTGTATACCAGTTTTAGATCTTTTGCAGATTTAATATGAGCAGCCTTATATTTAGCATACCAGTTTAGATCTTTTTGTGCCATTTATGGGCACGAACAGCCCTATGTTTAGCATTTTCTGTTTAGACCTTTTTGTGCTATTTAGAGGGCACGAACAGCCTTTAGTCTAAGTATATAGTATTAGTTTTCTTTGTTATTTAACAAACATGATAAGCCCTGTTTATTAGCATTGCAGTTTTAGTTTCTTCGCTACTTTAACAAGCATGAACAGCTACCCTCTAAGTGTATGCAGTTTTCCTTTTAAAGAATGCAGATCTTTCTTTCTTTGATTTATTTCTGCTGTAGCATGCCTAAAGATTTCAGATTTGTTAAGTATAGTATGCAGACTTTAATAAGCAGATTTTTATAAGTATAGTATGTAGATTTTTAATAAGCAGATTTTCATAAGCATTGCTTGCAGATTTTGATAAGTATTGCATGCAGAACTTCAATGTTAGGACAGATTTTTATTAAGCTTAATATGCAGAATTTTATTAGCATAGTAGGCAGTTTTTGGTTTAAGCATTTCAAAGATAGAATTTGCTTAAACATTTCAGTTTCTCTTTAAAGAAGTATTCTGTTAGAAGTATATACAAGTATAAGAAAGATAAAGAAAAGAAAGAAAAAAGCCAAGGCCTTAAGTAGATCCCAAAGTCAAGATTTTAGGGATTTTTGGCACACAAGGTGTCTATTAAAATGCCAAGGCATTTAAAGAAGAAGTAATTAAGATAAAAGGTATTTTACTTTTAAAGGGCATGTACCGGACACAAGGTCCAAGGGATGGGCTCCAAGTTGCCCCTAGGCACAAGGCCTAGAAGTATCTTAGTAGTTTCGGGATTAGCTACCTCGATTCTTATTAAGAATGCGCACAAAGTGGTACAATGCCGGGCCCAAAAGAAGTTTATTATTATTTTGAAGTATTAAAGTATAAGTTTTGAAACAAATGAAACAAGCTTCAAATATGTTTAGAATTAGAAAGTTTAGTTTCTTGTTATTTGAAGCATGCAGTAGTAGTTTTATTTGTTTCTTGCTATTAGATTATTCAGCATGTTTAGTTTTATTTGCTTTCAGCATGCTGTTATAGTTTTATTCTTATGAGCCTGTTTAGCTTTACATGTTTAGTAGTTTTACATGTTTAGTATGCTTCTTTTATTGGTTTATGAGCATGATGAGCTACACATGTTTAGTATTTCAGTTAGCATGATTCCTTTGCTATATATGAGCATGAGTAGTTTTATATGTTAGCATTCAGTTTTAGCATGTTTTTATTTATATACATGCATATCGAGTTTTTGTGAGTAGATAGCGCTCACTAAGCTTTATGCTTATAGACTGCATTTCCTCCTACTGCAGATAAAGGAAAAGCTAAGGTATGAAAGGAAGGCGACAAGGTGGTGGTGATGAAGGTGTGTGATGGCTGGACTATGGAGAGATCAAGAGTTTGCTATGGAGTTGTTAAAACTTACCTGATTAGAGTTTCCTTTTCTTTTCTCCTTAATGCTATGATGAAGTTGAGATTGTAATTGAGTCTATTCCGCACTTTGTTATGTTTTATTATTGGAGTGTTATCTGTTTACTATTGCTAGAGTAGTTTTATTCTTCTTATTGAGTTATTATACTGCGTGGTTGAGTGATTATATGTTCCAGCCGCCTGTGGCTGAGTATATTATGTTTGTATTATGGGAAATGGTCACCGGTACAGGGGAGACTCTGCCGAAATTTTTCGGTAGGGTTTTCCTAGAGATTTTTAATAAACCGGTTAAGTAGAGTAGTAGATAAGTAACGGTCACTCTTAGAGAGTAGTAGTAGTAGTAGTAAGAAGTGTGGTCGTTACAGTTGGTATCAGAGCAGTTTCCATTCTCCAGCATCACACACACATCAGCATCATCCTTGCCGTCTCCAAGTAAGAAAGTATTTAAATTCTTTCTTTATTCTGCTTTCCTTATTATTAAACTGCAGTACAGAGTAAATTGCTTATGAGTACTTAAGTAAGATAGAAGTTATTGTTTCTACTTTCTTGATCTATATATATATATGTATGTTTAGGAAAGATAGAGAAGATAGCAAGTATCTTTCTTTGCATAATTAGATGGCAAGAAGAGAACATCCCGGTACCGTTCGTACCGAGAACCAAGATCAGGAGAATGAAGAGCCCAGAACCCCTGGGCCTATTCTCCCTGAAGTTGTTACTCAACTTCAGAGACAAGTAGCGAGCAACAGCAAGTGATTGCCAATCTAATGGCCAATCAGAAGCTAGCTCCTCCCACTCCCCCAACCATTAATGTGGAGACCCCAGTGGTGACTGAAGTCCCATCAGCTGCCCTGGAAGTCGCCACAGCATCTAAAAGACAAGAAGCATATTTCATCCAGTGGCTGAAGCTGAAACCAGAAAGCTTCTCAGGAACGACTGAGCCCTGGGATGCCCAGGCTTGGTTCAAGACATTTGAGAGCACAATGGAGCTTCTTGACTGACCAGAAGTCGAGAAGGTTGATACCATTAAGTGTACCTCTTTCTGCCTATCTGGAGATGCTTGTATGTAGTGGGAGCGAGTTAAGAGTAAGAGAGCAGTCAACCAGATGAGCTGGGTTGACTTCGAGACAAGGTGACCTACCAATAGAAGAAGTGGTTAAAAGATTTAACAGGCTAGCTCACCTTTGCTTAGAATTAGTAAGTACAGTGAAAGAACGAGTCAGACTGATGCTCCTAATGCTGAGACCAGAAATAACACCTATTGTGAGTAGTGAAACTCACCGACCATAGATTGGGCTGAGTCAGCAAGGCATTAGTGAGCACTATCAACAAAGATCAAGGCACAACAATGCAACACAAGTCACCAAGATCGAAGACATGGGGAAATAGAGACCCCAATCAAGGACAAAGATAACAAGAAAGACCCAAGCGGAAGATGTTCGGGTAGTTGGTGAGTATCCAGAGGTATTGGAAGAGCCTGGACTATCTCCCAACAGAAGTGGAGCCAATTTCAAAAGCTCCGCATCAATTTCTCAAGCAGAGCTAAACGAGTTACAAGAATAATTTCAGGAGCTACTTGGCAAGGGTTACATCCGCCCTAGTCATTCACTTTGGGGAGCTCCTGTGTTGTTCGTTAAGAAGAAAGACGGATCCATGCTAATGTGCATAGATTTTAGAGCGCTGAGCAAAGTAGCAGTTAGGGACAAGTACCCTCATTCCAGAATAGATGATCTATATGATCAGCTAAAAAGGGCAATAGTGTTCTCAAAGATAGACCTGCGCTCTGGGTACCATCAGCTAAAAGTGAAGGAAAGAGACATACCCAGAACGGCTTTCAGGACCAGATACGCATACTACGAGTTCGTAGTCATGCCTTTTGGTGTGACTAATGCACCTGCAGTTTTCATGGACCTGATGAACAGAGTGTTTAGAGAATACCTTGATAAATTTGTCATTGTGTTCATCGATGACATTCTAATCTATTCCAGAACCCTAGAGGAGCATGACACGCACTTGAGAATAGTCCTGCAGACCCTACAGCAGAAACAGCTTTATGCTAAGTTCTTAAAGTGCGAATTCTGGTTAGATCAGGTGGCATTTCTAGGCCACATAATTTCTAAATAAAGTATCCAAGTGGATCCAGCCAAAATAGAAGCAGTCAACAACTGGAGTAGACCCAAGAACGCCAGGGAGATCAGAAGCTTCCTTGGTTTAGCTGGGTACTACCAGAAATTCGTGGAAGACTTTTCCAGAATAGCCTCTCCACTTACAGCCCTCACCAGAAAGAACAAGAAGTTTGAATGGTCAGATAAATGTGAGCAGAGTTTCCAAGAGTTGAAGAAGAGACTGACCAGTACTCCCATTCTGACAGTCCCAGAAAGTGACAAGAGTTTTGACATCTACAGTGATGCTTCCAAGATGGGTCTAGGAGCTGTACTCATGTAAGAAGGAAAAAATTATAGCTTATGCTTCCAAGCAAAGCTAATAAATTGGCAGATGCACTAAGCAGAAAATCCAGTGCATCCCTGATGTCCCTGTCATCATTAGCCATGCCACAACAGAAGGAGTTATCAGATTTCGGACTTGAAATTATTTATGGGCAATTCTCTGCATTGACCTTAGAGTCAACCCTACTCGAGGATATACAGAGAAAGCAAAGTGAAGATCCTGATATCCAAAAGATCAAGCAAGGGATACAGGAAGAAGGAAATTCGGAGTTTCGAGTATCAGACAGTAGGGGAGTCGCCTTTGTGTTCCCAATGATGAAGAGCTGAGAAAGAAAATTTTGGAAGAAGCTCATAGTACACCTTATTCCATGCATCCTGGTTCTACCAAGATGTATCAAGACGTGAAACAAAGATTCTGGTGGTCTGGACTCAAAAGAGATGTAGCTAAATATGTCAGTACTTGCCTGACATGTCAGAGAGTCAAAGCAGAACACCAGAGACCGGGAGGAGTTCTACAACCTCTTCCAATACCAGAGTGGAAGTGGGAAGACATATCTATGGACTTTATAGTAGGTCTCCCAAGAACCACAAATGGATATGATGTGATATGGGTGATAGTGGACAGATTGACCAAGTCTGCTCATTTTCTAGCCATCAGGGTGTCTCACTCTATAGAGCATTTGGCACAGCTGTATGTTAAAGAGGTGATCAGACTTCACAGAGTTCCTAAATCTATTGTTTCTGATAGAGATGGGCACTTCACCTCTCACTTTTGGGAGTGTGTTCATAAGACACTAGGCACCAAACTCAAGTTCAGCACAGCCTTCCATCCTCAGACTGATGGACAGATAGAGCGAGTAAATCAGATCTTAGAAGATATACTCAGGGCTTGTGCACTAGATTTCAAGGGAAGTTGGTGCAAGTATCTATGCTTAGCTGAGTTTGCCTACAACAATAGCTATCAAGCCACCATCAAGATGACATCTTATGAGGCGTTGTATGGTAGGAAGTGCAGATCACCCATTTGCTGGCAAGAAGCAGGTGAGAGAAAAGAAATGGAAGTAGAACTGGGCATTCAGACAGAGCTGATAGATGAGACTACTTAGGCTATTCAGAAGATCAGACAGAGAATTGAGACTGCCCAGAGTAGACAAAAGAGTTATGCTGACACATGTCGTAGGCCACTTGAATACCAAGTAGGGGATTCAGTCTTTCTTAAGGTCGCTCCTATGAAGGGAGTGATGAGATTTGGCAAGAAGGGCAAATTAAGTCCTTGTTATGTAGGACCTTACCTGATCACAGAAAGGATTGGGAAAGTAGCTTACAAGCTGGATTTACCACAAGACATGTCAGTAATACACAATGTGTTTCATGTCTCCATGTTAAAGAAGTGCCTCCACGACCCTAGCCAAGTGATTGAGCCTCAGTCAGTGCAGATCCAAGAGGATCTTAGTTATGAGAGTAGACCTACACAGATAGTGGACAGAGCAGTCAAGAGACTAAGAAATAAAGAAGTGCCACTAGTGAAGGTTATCTGGCAGAACCAGAAGCACGAGAAAGTCACTTGGGAGCGGGAGGACAGTATGAGATAGAAGTATCCAGAGATATTCTAAGTTCGAGGACGAACTTTTTATAAGGTATGGGGAATTGTAACGACCCAATTTTCCTTATTTTAAGTTCTAAAAGTCCATAAAAATATTTGGAAATACTTTTAAAATATTCTAGAGATTTTTAGGAATTTTTAGAGTATTTTTACGTAATTTTTGGAGGTCGTTTAGTAGGGTTACAAAAAGAAAGAAGTTTTAAAAAAAAAATGTTGAAGGTGAGATTCGAACCCACGACCTCGGGTCGGACTGACCCAAGCAAAACCGACCTAACCAGCTGAGCCAGCGAGTTTTTGTTAATTATATATGGAGCAATATGTATATAAGTAGTAGTTAGGAATAAGAATAAATAGGAAGGAAAATAGTGGCAGCCGAGACTCGAATCCGCGAGCCCTGACTTAGTCAAAGCGCAGCCAACCAACCGGTCTATGAAAGCTTTGTTAATTACATAGGAGGTGGAATATATTTAAGCTATAGTTAGAGCGTTTTGAATAAATGGGGAATAAAAGTGTGCGGCTGGGATTCGAACCCATGAGCTGGGCTTTAAGCAAAACCAGCCCAAACCAGCTGAGCTACAAGATTCTTAATAACTATATAAGGGAAGAATAGAGTTATAGCATAGTTTTGGATTTAACCCTAATATATTAAAGGGAATTAGGTTTTGATTTTTCCAAAACTAAACATTTTCTCCCCTTCTCCTCTCTCGCGACGGCGGCTTTTCCCGAGCGAAACCAGAGACGAGGCTAGGGCATCGTCTCCGGCGCCGGCCAAGGGGTGTTTCCACGTGATTTTCACACCGTCGAGATCCTCTCGTTGAGGAGAAGCCATAAGCACGAAGCAGAGGCCGAAAAGCTTGAGTTCTCCGAACCCTAGCAGCCATCTTCTGTGGTTGTAAGTCCAAGAACAGCGAGGTGAGTTGCTTCTCACCTGCAGTAGGAGTAGTTCCGCGAGTCTTGATTTGCGAATGAACTCTGATTTGGTATTTCTGTGCCTTCCTGTTGTTCGGCTGGTTTCCTTTTGGTTCTTGCGATTTTGGTGTTGCTGCTGTGGGTTTCAAAGAAGGATCAAGAAATGGTTTAGTTTAATTGAGCATCTAGATTGAATTAAATAACAAGAAATAGTTACATATATATATGTAGTTATATATATAGTTCTGTATCTTATGGAAATGAATCTGCAAATGTTTAGATGCCATCTTGTAGCTTCATTCTCAGATTGAGATGCGGACACACTTCAAAATAGGTTGTAATTAACTTAAATGAATTTTAAGTTCATGTTTAACTTCGACTTGGGTTTTATAAGCCTATAGCAAGTTAGATCAGTTTTAGATCTTTTATTTATTTAGTAAGCAGTTTTAGATTAGTGCCAAATCCGGATCAGATTTAGATCAGCGTTAATTCTGAGCATGAACAGCTTTAATTCAAGTTGCAGTCCAGATTTCTTTTGTATCTCCATAAGCAAGAACCGGCCACAAATTGTATACCAGCTTTAGATCTTTTGCAGATTTAATATGAGCAGCCTTATATTTAGCATACCAGTTTAGATCTTTTTGTGCCATTTATGGGCACGAACAGCCCTATGTTTAGCATTTTCTGTTTAGACCTTTTTGTGCTATTTAGAGGGCACAAACAGCCTTTAGTCTAAGTACATAGTATTAGTTTTCTTTGTTATTTAACAAACATGATAAGCCCTGTTTATTAGCATTGTAGTTTTAGTTTCTTCGCTACTTTAACAAGCATGAACAGCTACCCTCTAAGTGTATGCAGTTTTCCTTTTAAAGAATGCAGATCTTTCTTTCTTTGATTTATTTCTGCTGTAGCATGCCTAAAGATTTCAGATTTGTTAAGTATAGTATGCAGACTTTAATAAGCAAATTTTTATAAGTATAGTATGCAGATTTTTAATAAGCAGATTTTCATAAGCATTGCTTGCAGATTTTGATAAGTATTGCATGCAGAACTTCAATGTTAGGACAGATTTTTATTAAGCTTAATATGCAGAATTTTATTAGCATAGTAGGCAGTTTTTGGTTTAAGCATTTCAAAGATAGAATTTGCTTAAACATTTCAGCTTCTCTTTAAAGAAGTATTCTGTTAGAAGTATATACAAGTATAAGAAAGATAAAGAAAAGAAAGAAAAAGGCCAAGGCCTTAAGTAGATCCCAAAGTCAAGATTTTAGGGATTTTTGGCACACAAGGTGTCTATTAAAATGCCAAGGCATTTAAAGAAGAAGTAATTAAGATAAAAAGTATTTTACTTTTAAAGGGCATGTACCGGACACAAGGTCCAAGGGATGGGCTCCAAGTTGCCCCTAGGCACAAGGCCTAGAAGTATCTTAGTAGTTTCGGGATTAGCTACCTCGATTCTTATTAAGAATGCGCGCAAAGTGGTACAATGCCGGGCCCAAAAGAAGTTTATTATTATTTTGAAGTATTAAAGTATAAGTTTTGAAACAAATGAAACAAGCTTCAAATATGTTTAGAATTAGAAAGTTTAGTTTCTTGTTATTTGGAGCATGCAGTAGTAGTTTTATTTGTTTCTAGCTATTAGATTATTCAGCATGTTTAGTTTTATTTGCTTTCAGCATGCTGTTATAGTTTTATTCTTATGAGCCTGTTTAGCTTTACATGTTTAGTAGTTTTACATGTTTAGTATGCTTCTTTTATTGGTTTATGAGCATGATGAGCTACACATGTTTAGTATTTCAGTTAGCATGATTCCTTTGCTATATATGAGCATGAGTAGTTTTATATGTTAGCATTCAGTTTTAGCATGTTTTTATTTATATACATGCATATCGAGTTTTTGTGAGTAGATAGCGCTCACTAAGCTTTATGCTTATAGACTGCATTTCCTCCTACTGCAGATAAAGGAAAAAGCTAAGGTATGAAAGGAAGGCGACAAGGTGGTGGTGATGAAGGTGTGTGATGGCTGGACTATGGAGAGATCAAGAGTTTGCTATGGAGTTGTTAAAACTTACCTGATTAGAGTTTCCTTTTCTTTTCTCCTTAATGCTATGATGAAGTTGAGATTGTAATTGAGTCTATTCCGCACTTTGTTATGTTTTATTATTGGAGTGTTATCTGTTTACTATTGCTAGAGTAGTTTCATTCTTCTTATTGAGTTATTATACTGCGTGGTTGAGTGATTATATGTTCCAGCCGCCTGTGGCTGAGTATATTATGTTTGTATTATGGGAAATGGTCACCGGTACAGGGGAGACTCTGCCGAAATTTTTCGGTAGGGTTTTCCTAGAGATTTTTAATAAACCGGTTAAGTAGAGTAGTAGATAAGTAACGGTCACTCTTAGAGAGTAGTAGTAGTAGTAGTAAGAAGTGTGGTCGTTACAGAAACATCAGAGCCACCTCGCACTGATGGCCCGCAAAGCTGAAACAGAAGACGAGTCGGAACATGAAGACGGGTCTGAACCTGAAACATGCCACGTGTCCGTACTCGTTTCCGAAGGCCCGAATGAGGTATATTTTAATTTAAACAATTTTTTTTTTAGAATCATTTCCTGTTTAAATAGTAAATTAATTAAAATAGAAAATGAAAACAAATCACTTCTTGAGGAAAATCAAAACCTCAAGGAACAAATCAAAAATTCTAATCCAACTTAAGATCTAACACTTGAGAAGGAGAATTTATCATTAAAAAATGATATTAACAATTTAAAAGAAATGCTAGAAAAATTTACAATAAGATCAAAAAATCTTGACTTAATCCTGAACAATCAAAAAGCATGTTATAATAAAACCGGACTCGGATACAAGTCGAACTCAAATAAAACTTTTAAGTCATTAATAACTCAATACAAATCAACTAATCAAGCTTGGGTTCCGAAAGCGTGTTTGACCACGCAAGTAGGAATTAATCAATACTACATACCTAAAGAAAAAATATACTATATTAACTCAAATAAACTAAATCAAACCCAAAACACAAATCGAAAAATTCAAAATTTAAAACTCAACAAAATATAAACTATCACCAAGTTAATTATAACTATAAAAGAAACAGACACAAACCTAAAACGAAAATTTAAATTAAAGGTCAATAATTCAGGGGGAGGCTCCAAAATAGCTGGCACCTCCAAAATTAACTAACCCGACAGGGTAATTAGGATTAGTTAAAAAGAGACCAAGTTTAACATGAATCATGGTACTGGTGAAGTTTTTGGATGATAGTACGTTAGGGAAGCTTGGGCATCGCATGTCTAGAAAGATTTGGTTTCGATCTGGTGCATTTGGCCAAGTGGAACTGACCGAAGCTACCCTTAAATGAATCCTAACCAGTTAGACCAAGATTTAGTACTAAGCTCCGTGGATAGGACTATTCGGAAAACCTCGAAAGGTTGGTTACTACTAATGACGTCCATGTGACTCACCAAGCTTAGAAGTTTATCCGAAGATTGCCTATTTGTGGAGACCAAAGCTAAATCTGAATCTAACACAAGTTAAACCAAAACTCCATAATTAAAAATCCAATTTCATCTCACAAAATCATAGGACTCCCTGATTGATAATATAGATCGGGTGAGATGAATAAGGCTTAAATTTGTTTAATTAAAATTAATTTCAAAAATTTTAATTTTAAAACTTAAAATTAATTTCAAAATTTTAATTTTAAAACTTAAAAATTAATTTCAAAATTTTAATTTTAAACTTTAAAATTAATCTCAAAATTTTAATTTTTAAACTTAAAAATTAATTTCAAAATTTTAATTTTAAACTTAAAAATTAATTTCAAAATTTTAAACTTAAAAATTAATTTCAAAGTTTTAATTTTAAACTTAAAAATTAATTTCAAAATTTTAATTTTAAACTTAAAAATTAATTTCAAAATTTTAATTTTAAACTCAAGAATTAATTTTAAACTTAAAAATTAATTTCAAAATTTTAATTTTAAACTTAAAAATTAATTTCAAACTTTTTAATTTTAAAACTTAAAAATTAATTTCAAAATTTTAATTTTAAACTTAAAAATTAATTTCAAAATTTTAATTTTAAACTTAAAAATTAATTTCAAAATTTTATTTCAAAATTTTAATTTTAAAACTTAAAAATTAATTTCAAAATTTTAAACTTAAAACTTAATTTCAAAAATGTAATTTTAAAAACCTAAAAATTAATTTTAAATCTAATCTCAAAAAGGGGGCGCCCCTGGTATTCACTTCCAGGGCACCCGGGAGGGAATCCAGGCGCCCCGCCTAAAATCAACTCCGGGCGCCCGGAATGGCTCCAGGCGCCCGGAGCTCCCTATAAATAAGGGGCAGCAGGCGCTCCTAACCCTTGCCCCACAAAATCTTCACTTTTGCCAAGGTTCACTCTGAACCTCAGTGCGAGAGTGTTTTAAATCAAAATTTTCTTGCGGTGAAGACGCTGCTGCGATTCAACCGAGGTCGTCAGATCTATATTTGTCGATGGCTCCTCGGTAAAACTTCTTCCCCTATCTGACAATTTATTAGAATTTGTCTTCTCATTTTCTCTGAGAATATCCTTTTTATATACAGTAGGAAACGAACAAATACTGGTGCTGGACCCTCTAATGCTAGCACTGACCCTAGGTTTCCCACAGATGAACTAAGGATTAAGTTTGAGTCAACCGTTTATAAGGCCATTAGGACTACCTGCATAGATAGATCGTTCTTTCTAGGTTCATGTGCCTCCGTTATAGAGGTTATAAACTACTATAACTTAAAGAACCTTGTCGAATGTACCAGTCGAGTAAACATAAGTCTGTGTGCTGAATTTTGCAATAACCTAGTGAAGGTAGACGATCTCACCTATACCACTAGGGCAGCGGGTACTGATATCATTTTTGCCCCTACGACTATCCAAGAGTTCTTAGAGTTACGTCCATCTACTTGTTCTTTCTTGTGCTATCCTCCCAGGGATCTACCATTCGGAGATCCCTACTCACATATTACTCTTGATACGATTTATTCGTATTTTTTTGGGGGAGAGCGAGATCCCACTGTGACCCAGTTTAGGTCAGTAGAACTTCGAGTTCAGGACTACGCTCTTTATAGAGTCTTAGTCCTTTGCATTTTACCACTGACTACTCGGGACATCGCTGTGATGCGCCCATTCCATTCATTTTTACTCTATGCCCTGAGTCATAGGTTAGATATTGACATCAGCCTACATATCTTCTCCACCATTATCTACTCGGCTGGATATGTGACTGATAGACGAGTCCACATGTCATTCTGTCACATTCTGACAGCCTATATGTCCTCGTTGGACATTGATGTCACTAGAGGAGACATTGCCTATATGACCGAGTTCGATGTTATAGCAGCTAGGAACTTCTCCCTAGCTGGTATCCACGTAGATAGGGATGACGGGACTATGTCTTGGCGGAGGGGGGCACAGCACCAGCCCGATCCAGACGCACAGGTAGACGAGTTCATGCTTGCACTGTTTCCAGAGGAAGCCGCACCGGCTCCACCACCGCCCCCAGCTCGAGCACCACGTCACGCTCCCCGCACTATAGCCGACCGTATGACCGGACTAGAGAGAGAGCTATGGCGAGTCTCCAGCAGGAGAACTCTGATTTTCATCGGGACATACGGCGAGAGGTTGCCGAGTTACGAGCTGCCGGGGAGACCCAACACACTGAGCTGATGGCGCTTCTCCGATCCTTGGGATCTGGACCACCCCCTTCATCATCTCAGTAGCTCTAGTTATGACTCACTTCTGTAGCTACACTACCTGTAAAATATTTTGGATCTATCTAGTGATATTTCAGACCTGCATTGATTATGTTCTATCTTGGTAGCCTAGGAATTTTGAATTTCAGAAATATTTTCAAAGATGATTGTTTTTAACTCATAAGTTCAAACATGTGTCAGTTTTTAAAACCTTCCTATTTTTAGATTTTCAAATAAAGTTTTAGCCTTAGACTAGTTCAAAATCCTTAGAAAATATGTACCCATAGGACTAGTCTTTGAGCATCTCACCAACACCTTAGGTTTACCTTGCTTGTGTTTGACAAACATAGAAAGGGGTGAGATGCATAAGGCCAAATGTCTGGACTTAAGATGCTTATTTCAGTGCATCGGCATACGTCTGGACGTTAAATATAAATCAGACATTAATTAGATTAAGTTCATCAGTCAAGTCAAACACTGACTGCTTATAATCAACTTAATCTGACTAACCAAGTGAAAGCTACTATCTTCTGATAGTTAGTTAGTACCTAATTGGTTAGACAACTGTTTAATTTTAAGTGTCAAGTTCAGGGGGAGAAATTAATTAAAATTTTGTATATCTTTGTACATCTATTTTAAAACTAACTTATTTTTGAACACTAGTTTTCAAAAAGTTAAATTTAACTGAGTGTTTGAAAAATTGGAAGTTTAAAAATCCCACCTAATTTTTAAACTTGATTTTAAAGTTGAAAATTATTACAAATTTAAACTTATTCAGTTTTGTAACATATGCTTGAAAATTAAACTTTCCAAACTTAGCTTTTATCAAATTAGCCTTAACAAATTTATTTTGGCTAAAATTTTACTTGTTTTTTGAAAAATTAAAAATTCTTGCTTTGAAAAATCAAATTTGAAAACTAGATTCAACTTCGTGTTTGAAAATTGAAATTTGAAAATTAGAATTTACCTTTTGACAAGTAAATGTTACTTAAAATCTAAATTTGAAAAACCTGATTTGAAAAATTTTACACGTTTGAAAAGTTAAACTTGATTAACTTTAAACTTATACTTTTTAAAATTCAACTTGACTCCCCCAGGTCAACTTGACTATTTTTTCTAACTTGGTACTTTTATCAGTATCTTTGAATTTTGAATCAAACTTAGATATTTTCCAAAATTAGATGTTTCTTAAACTTACAAATTTTTACAGTAACTCTACACTATGCTTGTTTACCCTTGCCTATTTTTGATGAATGCCAAAGGGGGAGGGTTAGGTGGTTAAGTTAGCTAAACCAAATTGAAAACACTAAAACTAACTTTAAAAACCATGTACCTGTTTTATTTATTTTTACGTCTTTTCACTAACTTAACCAGGTTGTCATTCCATCAAAAAGGGGGAGATTGTTGGTGCGGGTAACACTGACGGTCTAACCTAGGTTTTGATGAATGACAAATAGGTTAAGTTAGTTTTGTTGTTGTCTGACACTTTAATAGAGTGTGTAGGAGAAGTCCAGACGGGTCGACGGGCTGACAGGATGTCTGGCACGAAGTCCAGCTAGGTCGACGGGCTGACCGGATAGCTGGCGAGAAGTCCAAGCGGGTCGACGGGCTGACCAGACGCTTGGCAAGAAGTCCAAGCGGGTCGACGGGCTGACCAGACGCTTGGAAAGAAGTCCAGCTAGGTCGACGGGCTGACCGGATAGCTGGCGAGAAGTCCAGACGGGTCGAAGGGCTGACCGGACGTCTGGCAGGTAAGTGAGGTAAGTCACTGGAGGGGAGTGACTGCAAGGACGCGTTCCCAGGAAGGGAACATTAGGCATCGATCCGGCTTAGATCCATTTCGGATATCTAAGTCGAGATCGTGACTAGATTCCGGTCTCGGAAAGACGGAATCTAAGTCATACTCTTTTCTTGTTAAATCATATTACTTTAGTTGTGCTAACAATCTGTTTTACAGAATATATATTTGCCTCGGACTAACTCTGTTTTGCAGGAAAGGAAGTTTCTGGAAATAGGGGGTCCGGGCGCCCGGAGGTGAATTTTATCCAGGCCGAGTCGTCGCCACGTGGAGTTCGCTGATTAGACCTGCCACGTCGCACCAGGGCGCCCGGAAGGGATCCAGGCGCCCGGAGCAGCATATAAAAGAAGCCCCAGGGGTGGAGCTTAAAACATAACTGAGAACTCTTCGACTGCTTGCCCTACTGCTCTACGCTCCTGCGACGCTAACAAAGCTCTGACAAAGTGCTCCTTCTTCTTTGGTTAATTTCCTTGTCGGTATCACTTTGTTTCATTAGCATTTCTTGTACTCTTTTTGTAATCATATTCGAATTGCTAGTGATTGCCCAACGAAAGTGGTCAAGGACCACAGGCCTTTGACTAGGAGTCGTCACAGGCTCCGAACGAAGTAAAATCAATTGTGTTCATTTACTTTTCCGCTGCGTACTTTTACACTCGAGTTTTCGAATCGATATTCACCCCCCCTCTATCGAACGATCACGGTCCTACACATAGGACCACACAAATCAGAATGAACTAATTCTAACACTTCTTTGGCTCTATACCCCTTGGCCTTGAACGACCTCTTGGTCATTTTACCTTCCAAGCAAGATTCACAAGTTGAAAAATTTTCCAACTCTAATGAACCCAAAAGTCCATCGGCTATTAGCCTCTGAATCCTACTTAAGTTAATATGACCAAGCCTTAGATGCCAAAGATATGCTTGATTCATTTCCGAAGGTTCTTTTCTCTTATTTGAGTTAGAAGATGAGTTATAAATTTCCATGTTTTGCTTTGTGGGAGAAATTGGATTTAAAATATATAAATTGCCAACTAATGTACCAGAACAGATAATCACTTTATTTCTCTTAATAACTACATCGTTACTAAAGGAAACTGAATATCCATCTAAAAACAGTTTAGAAACTGAAATTAAATTCTTTCTAAAACTGGGTACATAAAGACAATTTCTTAAAACCAAATTTTTATTTCTACTAAAAGATAAGTAGATGTCTCTCACTGCAACAGCTGCCACCTTAGTAGCATTGCCCATGTAGACGGTAATCTTTCCTTCAGATAGTCGTCGGGTTTCCTGGAACCCCTGCAAGGAATTGCAGACATGATCAGTGGCTCTTGTATCTACACACCAGGTGCTGGTAGATAACACCGCTAAACATGTTTCAACAACTAAAGCATGAGATATACCTTTGTTGTTCTGATTCCTACGAGGACATTCTGCCTTCCAATGCCCTGACTGCTTGCAGATGAAGCACTTGCCCTTCGACTTCTTCACTCCAGCTTTAAATTCTGTACTCTGAGTTTTATTCACTTTCTTTGCTGAACCAACTTGTTTCTTCTTCTTCTTTCCTTTCGGCTTAGAAGTAGAATCATTTTCAACATAGTGAATATGAGAGTTGTGACGAAACAATCCTTCTGCTGCCTGAAGTTCTGTCAGTAGTTCCGCCAATGAATATACCCTTTTGTTCATATTGTAATTCAGGCGGAATTGCTCAAAACTTCTAGGTAGTGTTTGGAGGATCATATCGATTTGGGTTTCCCCATCAATTTCTCCTCCAAGGATCTGTATCTCGTTCAGATAAGCCATCATCTTTAGGATATGATCCCTCACAGGAGTACCCTCTTGCATGGTGGCTGTCATTATCTTTCTCATGACTTCTTGTCTAGAAGCCCTATCCTGATGACCAAAGAGTTCCTTGAGATTATTCATAATATCATAAGCTGTTGGTAAATCTTGATGTTGATGTTGCAATACATTTGACATTGAAGCCAAAATGTAACACCGTGCCATCTCATCTGCTTTTACCCATTTCCTATGATATTCAATCTCCTCTTGGGTAGATTCACCAGTAGGTGCTTCAGGGCAAGGCTCAGTCAGTACAAATTTATAGCTTTCAGCAGTAAGGACAATGTCCAGGTTCCTTTTCCAATCTATGTAATTAGGTCCAGTAAGTCTATTCTGTTGAAGTATGATGGACAGTGGGTTGAAAGTCATCCTAAGAATCACAAATAACTTTTGGTCATAACCCTAAATTTAGAATAATATTGATTCCTCAAACAATACTATTTTAAATTAACCAACACCTCAAAACACCGTGAATATTGTATGCCACGATAGTGTGGACGTATACAAATTCAGCATTTGTAAAAGGAGGGTTTAACCCATTAATTTTATTATCTTGCCAACCTAACTTTTTGACAAATAAAATTAATAGTTGGTATCTTTTGGTCACACAAATAATAGCAGTGACTCCGATGGGGAGGATACTATTAGATGTGTCTAAGTGTATACCATTACTTGACACTAAGTCCATTAATAAGATTATGCCCCTTCCGATGGAGAAGATCACACGCTCTTAATTAACTTCCTATAATCATCCGAAATGGAAGTATGTTCTAGTGATCCACAAACAAGCTCATCCGATATGGAGGAAGGCACTCAGAGCCAACGCGCAAGCTTGTTTGCATCACTTACAAACCAGTAATGGAGACCATGGGATTTACTTAAAAATCCCTCTCCCACTTAGTTATTTATAAATGAGGAATTTTAACTATGCTAGCCTACTAAACATGTATACTAACATACATACACAGCACAATATAAAACCAATAAATAGAAAATCTAATTTTCAACTATTATGGCTTTTATCTATGGTTGTCCTCCGTGTGTTGTCATCCCAAGCTGCTGTCATATTTGGCCACCGCCACCGGATCTAGCTGTCGCATCTATCTTGCTCCTTGTTCCGCTGCGCCTCTGGTCCTCAGAAGGTTCCACGCTTTGCAAGATTCGATCCGCGACATAAATAGAATTTTACAATTTTGATCCTATATTCCATAAAAGGAATGTACATGTATCTAGATCAAAAATAAAATCCTAATAAAATTAAATATAGCTCCTGTTGTATTTTATAATACAATCATGCACACACATATAAATGCCCTTGACATGTCCAAGGGTCCAATCACACACATAAAACTATAAGCCATAATAGTTGGATCCACGCAATGGCTCAGAGCAGTGCCGGTCATTATAGCAGACAGAGAGCTCTTTTGTGATCTGATAGTGCTAGAGATGACCGACTATAACGTTATCTTTGGAATGGACTTTCTGATCAGATACGGTGCTACCATAGAGTGCCGTAAACAGAAGGTCATCTTCCAACCTGAAGCGGCAGTGCAGTTTGAATACAGCGGAGAACCAAAGAGAAAGGCCAAGAAGTTTCTCTCAGCTATGAAAGTACAGAGGCTACTGGATTCAGGATGTACAAGATTCCTAGCACATGTAGTCAACGCCAGCCAGGACAAGAACCAACAGCTAGCAGAGGTTCGAGTCGTATGTGACTACCCAGCAGTCTTCCCTGAAGAGTTACCAGGTTTAGCACCAGACAGGGAGATTGACTTTGAGATAGAGCTCATTCCCGGTACAAATCCTATCTCCAAAGCGCCTTATCGCATGGCTCCAGCAGAACTGAAGGAACTTCAGGAGCAACTACAGGAGCTGCTTGACAAGGGTTTCATACGCCCGAGTCACTCACCATGGGGAGCGCCTGTATTGTTCGTGAAGAAGAAGGATGGAAGCATGCGACTGTGCATAGACTACAGATCACTGAACCAAGTCACGATCAAGAACAGGTATCCTCTTCCCAGGATAGATGACCTGTTCGACCAGTTAAAGGGAGCAGCAGTGTTCTCTAAGATTGACCTCAGATCAGGATATCACCAAGTCAGAGTCAAGGAGGGTGATATACCGAAGACAGCATTCAGGACCAGATACGGACATTACGAGTTCGTAGTCATGCCTTTTGGCGTGACAAATGCTCCAGCTACATTCATGGATCTCATGAACAGAGTATTCAGAGAGTACTTAGATAAGTTTGTTATCGTGTTCATCGATGACATCCTTATCTACTCAGGAACTCAGGAAGAACATGCAGAGCACCTGAAGACAGTACTACAGACACTTCAGCAGAATCAGCTATATGCCAAGTTCACGAAATGTGAATTCTGGCTTGATCAGGTGTCCTTCCTGGGTCACATCATCTCAAAGGATGGTGTCATGGTAGACCCCAGCAAAATAGAAGTAGTGAGTAACTGGAAAAGACCGAAGAACGCCAGTGAAATCAGAAGCTTTCTGGTATTAGCAGGTTATTACAGAAAGTTTGTAGAGGACTTCTCCAGGATAGGCTCCCCACTGACAGCTCTCACCAGAAAGAACAGAAAATTTCAGTGGACAGAGGACTGTGAGAACAGCTTCAGCGAGCTCAAAAGAAGATTGACCAGTGCTCCTATCTTAGCTTTACCGAAATACAGATAGCTTCGACATTTACAGTGATGCCTCTAAATTGGGATTAGGAGTAGTGCTGATGCAAGACGGTAAGGTGATCGCCTATGCCTCCAGACAACTCAAGGATTATGAGAAGAATTACCCTACTCATGACCTTGAGCTTGCAGCAGTGGTGTTCGCTCTCAAGATTTGGAGACATTACTTGTATGGAGCCCAGTGTAGAGTATATACAGATCATCAGAGTCTGAAGTACTTCTTCACTCAGAAGGATCTGAATATACGACAGCGCAGATGGCAAGAGCTGGTCAAAGACTATGATATAGATATCCTCTATCATCCCGGGAAAGCCAATAAGGTAGCAGACGCACTCAGCAGAAAGTCCAGTGCTACCTTATTATCTCTTACAGCCATGTCACCGCCCCTACAGAAGGAGATCGTAGATTTTGGTCTCGAACTCATCATTGGACAGCTCTCTACTATGACCTTAGAGTCTACCTTGCTTGGTGATATTCAGTCAGCTCAGGAGCAGGACCCTGAAATTCAGAAAATCAAGCAAGGGCTAGCAGAATCAGAAAGTAGAGAATTCAGAGTGTTCGATAGCGGGGTGTTGTATTTTGGTGACAGACTCTGTGTTCCAGATCAGGAGGAGCTACAGAGACAGATTTTAGATGAGGCTCACAAGACTCCCTATGCGATGCATCCAGGTTCCACCAAAATGTACCAAGACCTGAAGAACCGTTTTTGGTGGCCCGGGATGAAGCGAGACATCGCCAGATATGTTAGCATCTGCCTCACCTGTCAGAGGGTCAAGGCAGAACATCAGCGACCAGGAGGAGTTCTGCAGCCTATACAGATTCCAGAATGGAAGTGGGAGGATATCTCTATGGACTTCATAGTGGGACTACCCAGAACCACGAATGGTTTTGATGTCATCTGGGTAATAGTCGACAGGTTGACTAAATCAGCCCACTTCTTAGCTATCAAGGTATCCTACTCCATGGAGAAGCTAGCTCAGTTGTATCTCCAGGAGATCGTCTGACTACATGGAGTCCCACGAACCATTATTTCAGACAGAGACAGCAGATTCACATCACACTTCTGGGAGTGTGTATAGTCAGCATTGGACACTAAGTTAAAGTTTAGCACAGCCTTCCATCCTCAGACAGATGGTCAGACGGAGCGAGTAAACCAGGTACTCGAAGATATGCTCCGAGCGTGTGCCCTAGACTTCAAGGGAAGTTGGTGCAAATATCTGAGCTTAGCAGAATTTGCATACAACAACAGCTATCAGGCCACTATCGGCATGGCACCCTATGAGGCTCTCTATGGGCGGAGGTGTAGATCTCCAATCTGCTGGTATGAGAGTGGTGAACAAAAAGAACTAGAGCTTCAGACAGATCTAGTGGCAGATACCACAGCAGCTATACAGCAGATCCGCCAGAGGATAG
The DNA here is from genome assembly GCF_018446385.1 of Zingiber officinale. Lineage (NCBI taxonomy): Eukaryota > Viridiplantae > Streptophyta > Magnoliopsida > Zingiberales > Zingiberaceae > Zingiber > Zingiber officinale. The sequence continues at coordinate 104,733,044 of NC_055998.1, forward strand.
AGACAGCTCAGAGCCGCCAAAAGAGCTATGCTGATACACGGCGCAGACCCTTAGAGTTTTCAGTTGGGGATTCAGTGTTCCTCAGAGCAGCTCCCATGAAGGGAGTAATGCGTTTTGGGAAGAAGGGCAAGCTAAGTCCCAGATATGTGGGACCATACCTTATCAGCAGAAGAGTGGGCAAGGTAGCATATGAGCTAGAGCTACCTCAGGAAATGTCAGCTGTCCACAACGTATTTCATGTCTCTATGCTGAAGAGGCATACTCCAGATGTCACCCAGGTGATTGAGCCCCAGTCGGTACAGATCCGCGAAGACCTCAGCTATGATAGTCGGCCTATTCAGATAATAGACCGAGCAGTTAAGAAATTGCGGAACAAAAAAGTACCATTAGTCAAAGTTATATGACACAGTCACACAGCAGAAGAGGCAACTTGGGAGTCAGAAGCCAGCATGAGACAGAAGTACCCAGAATTATTCTAAGTTCGAGGACGAACTTTTTATAAGGTATGGGGAGTTGTAACGCCCGAAAATTCTCAAATTATTTTTAGAAATATTCTATTATTTTTCTGGAATTTTAGAATATTTTTACGGAATTTTCCAAGTAGCGGAAGTAGCAAAAATAATTAGATAAGCAAAATGGTTTACGCGGGAATCGAACCCGGGACCCCTCGGGTCCGCTAAACCTTTAGTTAGCCCTAGTAACCGGTGAACCCAGCAGGGACGTGCTGAAAGAAAGAGGAACCAATTATATTTATATTAGAGTTGGGTTCAATAATCCACTTAGTATAAATTAAGAACTTAAGTAGGTTTTGGTTTATTTTGGGTTCGACAACTTCTCAACCCTCACCACCGAAACCTCACCGCCGCCTCTTCCCTCTTCTTCCTCTCTCGGCACACCAAGCCCCAAGGGCTCTAGGAGCACTTTCCGGCGAGATCTTCGATACGAGGACGTTCCCCTCCGCGAGAAGAACGCGTGGACACGAGCGAATTGTCGAGAAGTCGTCTCCACCGGAATTTCTAGCGATTAGATTTGTAAGAAATCTAGCACACAAGGTAAGAAACCCCTCACCTGCAGTATAATAGTTTCCGTTTGAGTTTTTATGCTTTAGTTAGGATGTATGCAGATTTTTTTTATCGATACCTAGGGTGGATTTAACTCTCTTCGCAGACTAGGGATTTAGTTGAGCACCTCTAGATGGGCCGGACACGTTTTCCCTCTTCAGATAGGAGGTTAGACGTTGTCGGGTGCCTAGAGGTGGTCTCCCTAATAGGGAGAAGAGTTAGGGCATCCTAGGTGCTCGATTAAAGGTCTAACTCAGTAATAGACAGTTTAATTAACTTATTAAATGCACTAGAAGCATTTAAAACAGCAAATTAGTTTTATTTCAGCTTATGTAGGACTACAGTCCCATGGGTGGGCTCCCACAGTAGCCTCTAGGTTCAGACAACCTAGTGCTAGGTTCAGATAACCTAGATTCAGCAAAATAAGTATATAGCATTCAGTTTTAGCAGTGGCACTGTACTGGATTAGATATCCACTGGGCTGGACTCCCACAGTCGTCCCTAGGTTTAGCTAACCTAGTAAACCCTACTAGATTCGGAACTTGCAATCCCGGGTTTAGATAGGGATGCGCGCACAGCAAGTACAGTTGTCGGGCCCCTCAGCAGCATGTTTAGTATTTTCACTTATTATATGTATAGCTTTTCAAATTCACAATCAGTTATGTGAGTTGTTATTTGAGTTCAGCTTAGTTTAGTACCATGATCAGTTAGTTTTGCTTTCAGTTTCAGTTTTCATGCTCAGCTCTATTTTTGCAAGTATGATAGCTTATGTTCAGTTCTTGATTGCTATGCTTGTATGATCACATGCCATGCCATGTTTAGCCTAGTTAGTATATTTCAAATAGCATGCTTTGAAAATCATATCTGCATCGTATGCATGTTTTTGTGAGGTAGATGGTTTCTTACTAAGCTTTTTAGCTTACAGATGCTACTTTTCTTATACTGCAGATACAGGTAAAAGAAAAGTGGACTAGTGGAGGCTGGAGGGCAATGCAGTTCAAGATGTGTGTGGGAGGAACCTGGAATAAAGATCTGAGGGATCTAGCAAGTTTATCTTACATTTTAGAATATTTAGCAAGTTAATTGCCTTACAACTTTAGAGAGTTATCTATCAGAACATTGTTAGTTGTTTTTCTGCACTTAGCGTGGTTACTTGTCATGAAGTAATGAATCATATCTCACATCATGTTTAGTATGTTAGCCATTACCTAGTAGAATGTTCATTTAGCTTTTATAGTGTTGTATAATGATTTTGGCACGCATCAGTGCTTATATCAGAGTTTCTGATACGAAATCAGAAACCCCTGATCGGTCAGCAGATCGATCAGGGGGTCTCGGATCGGTCTGTAGACCGATCAGGGAGCTGGTTTCGGCAGTCCTAACTCTCTGTTCGCAGCTGGATCGTTCGGCAGATCGATCCAGCCGCGAACAGAAAGAATCCTGATAGTTGGACCGCGAACAGCACATCACTGATCGGTCAGTCCGACCGATCAGTGAGGTCCTGGATCAGTCGACAGACCGATCCAGGTGCGTACAGAAACAATAGTGAGTCATGGATCGGTCAGTCGACCGATCCAAAGGTTCTTCCCCGTGCCAGTGTCAGTGGACCGGTCCGTGGACCGATCAGAAGTCCGGGACCAGTGGTAAATACCTCCCCTAGCATGTGTACAATTATTAGGTACATGTAGAACATTCAGTTTCAGCGTTCTCAGCAATTAGATTAGCAAAATTTTAATAAACTCAGTTTTCCGCACAGCATATAGACAGTAGAAACTGTAGCGACCGGCCTTACAGCCTAGAAGTAGAAGGCAGGTCGTTACAATTATCCTACCTAAATTATGTATGACATGTGCATAATTAAACTAATACCAAATACACAGAGGCAAAACCCTAGCTCTGATACCAATTGTTGGTTGCTACTCGGAAAACCTAGATGTTCCACTGTACAAAAATTTTGTACAAAGGTCTGAACCTTTTCCTAGCTACCATGTGTTCTTTTAAATTAAATTTTGGATCGCCTGCGGAACTTAACACGTTTGATCCAAAACTTAATCTATTTGTTCTTTTAGGTTTTGACTTGGGTCTCCTGCGGAACTTAACATGTTCGACCCAAATCACCTTAAGTTATTAATTCCATTAAATATTAATTTCCATAATTGGTTCCCAGTACTGACGTGGCGAGGCACACGGCCTTCTTGGATATGGGAGCAACCACCACCGACTAGACAAAACCTTTTATGGAAAGCTAATATTTAATTTCCTAAAATAACTTTAGGTTAACCGAAAAGAACAATCAAATCACAAGGAAAAATAAAACAAAAGAACACAACATCGAAAAACATATTCGAAATACTAGAATCGTAAGCCTCTTGTATTTGGTATTATTTCCATAAATAACTAGTATGATGCGGAAAGGAAAAATTACTAGTTATACCTTCTAGAAAGACCTCTTGATCTTCTACCGTATTCCTCTTCTAACCTCGGACGTTGTGTGGGCAATGATCTTCCGAGATGAGAAACCACCAACCACCTTCTTCTCCTCCTAGCTAGGTTCGGCCACAACAAGGAAGCTTTACCAAGGATGAAGAACAAATCACCAACCAAGCTCCAAGGGATGCAAGCTTTCTCTCCTTCTTCTTCTTCTTCTCCAAGTAGTATCCGGCCACCACAAGAGCTCCAAGGGAGATGAAGAATTCGGCCACCACAAAGAGGAAGAAAGAAAGAGAGGATGGCCGGCCACAACACCAAGGAAAAGAGGGAGAGAACAATAGAAGTTGTATCCCATGAAGGCACCCCTACCCCTTCTTTTATATTCCTTGACTTTGGCAAATAAGGAAATTTATTTATAATAAAATTTCCTTAACTTTATTTGACAATAATTAATTAAGAAAAATTTAATAAAATTTCTTAATCAACTAGTCATGGCCGGCCACCTCAAATAGAAAAATTAGGAGAGTTTCAATCAACAATTAAAACTTCCTTATTTGTTTTTGAAAATTTTTAAAAAATAAAATTTCCCTTTATAATCCTTTCATGGTTGATAAAAAGAAATTTCTATAATTTTAATTTTTCAACATGTGAATAATTTTTAAAGAAAAAATAAAATATCTTTCCAATCTACAAATAAGGAAAGAGATCTAATCTCTTTCTTTAATCTTTTGTAGATCCTTTTAAGAGAGATATTTTAATTTTAATTCTCTTTAATAAATTATATCTTCCACATAATAAAAATTAAAATTAAAATTCTTTTAAATTTAATTATGGCCGACCCTCTCTAGCTTGGGTTCAAGCTAGGGTCGGCCACCCTAAACCATGCTTAGGCCGGCCCTAGCTTGATTCCAAGCTAGCTTGGCCGGCCCCCTTTAGGTGGGTATAAAAGGTGGGTATAGGTGGGTATAGTACTCTATAAATAAGAGGCTACGATAGGGACCGAGAGGAGGAATTGGTTTTGGTCTCCCGATAAAATTAAGCATCCCGTGTTCGCCCCGAACACACAACTTAATTTTAGCAATAATAATTCATTCCACTAGAGAACTATTATTGAACTACCGCACCAATCCCAAATTACATTTTTTGAGCTCCTTCTTATTATGAGTGTGTTAGTCTCCCTGTGTTTAAGATATCGAATGTCCACTAATTAAGTGAGTTACTGACAACTCATTTAATTAATATCTTAGTCCAAGAGTAGTACCACTCAACCTTATCGTCATGTCGGACTAAGTCCACCTGCAGGGTTTAACATGACAATCCTTATGAGCTCCTCTTGAGGACATTATCAACCTAGTATCTCTAGGACACAATTTCCTTCTATAATCAACAACACACACTATAAGTGATATCATTTCCCAACTTATCGGGTTTATTGATTCATCGAACTAAATCTCACCCATTGATAAATTAAATAAATAAATATCAAATATATGTGCTTATTATTATATTATGATTAAGAGCACACACTTCCATAATAACCGAGGTATTTGTTCCTTTATAAAGTCAGTATAAAAGAAACAACCTCAAATGGTCCTACTCAATACACTCTAAGTGTACTAGTGTAATTATATAGTCAAGATAAACTAATTCCTAATTACACTACAACCTTCCAATGGTTTGTTCCTTTCCATTTTGGTCGTGAGCTACTGTTTATAATTTATAAGATACTGATAACATCATCTTTTATATGTGACACCACATACTATGTTATCTACAATATAAATTAATTGAACAACTACAAACAAATGTAGATAAATTGACCAAATGTGATTCTTTATTTAACATAAATGTTTACAAAAGCTTAGACTTTCAGTATACATTCCAACACGGAAGACGCAGCTAGCGAGAAGGACGACAGTCCGAGGGACGAGGTGCTGCAAAAGAGTGCATTGGCAGACGAGAAGGAGGCGTCCGGTGTTTCCGAGGGACGAAAGCCGGAGCGAAAGATTGCTCGGGGAGCAAGAGACGCAGCTAGCGAGAAGGAAGGCGCGTAGTGCGTCCGAGGGACGAAGACTGCGGATGAGTATGCAGGCGGACGAGAAGGGAACACGCGGCGATTCCGAGGGACGAGAAGCCGGAGGGAAGCCCGCTCGAGAAGACCGAAACTTGGGTTCGGGTGAGCCCTATTCCAGATAGCAGAGATCACCCAATCAAGCAGATCCGGAGCAGAGGACCCGGACGAAAGTCACCCAGAGTTGACTCACCATCTAGGGCGCCCGGACAAGCCCGGGGCGCCCGGACAAGCCCGGGGCGCCCGGACAAGCCCGGGGCACCCGGACAAGCCCGGGGCGCCCGGACAAGCCTGGGGCGCTCAGAACCCTTCCGGGCTCCCGGAAGTCAGTTTTTGACCAGATCGAGCTTTGACTCGATCTGAACGTTGGGGGATAAAATTTATCCCCCCAAGGCACCCGGAACCCTTCCAGGCGCCCCGACCAAGGCTATAAATATAGCCTTGGTCCAGAAGCTTTAAATCAACTCAAAAATTTACATTCCAAACACTTGTACGCTTCTGTTCTAGTTTAGCTTCTGTCTTTTGTGCTTTCACTGGTGTAAGAGGCTTCTCCGCCTGAAGGAGATTGATAGTGCGATCATCTTTCTTGGATTAACAACCACCCCGGTTGTAACCAAGTCAAATCCGGTGCCTCTTCCTTTTCTTGCTTTTTCTTGTTTAAGTTAATTTTATGCAAGTGTTAGTTTAAGAGTTCGAGAAGGGTTGTTTTGTTTTTGATTTTACAGGCTATCCAACCCCCCCTTCTTGCCGACCGCAACGGTCCTACAGCCGCGTTTTCTGCTCGACTTCCTATGGTCCTAAGCTCCTACACACTTAGACACAAGGATAAAAAATCATAGGACCTAACTTAACTTGTTTGATCACATCAAAACAATCTTGGGGTTCCAACAAAAGCGTCTAGTCATCCATGAATAAATAAGTTTGTATTATCAAACTCAATAACCAACCATATAAGCTTAAAATGTAAAATTTTAAAATAATCAAATAAGGTTGAATTGAGAGCTATCAATATCTAAACTAACCAAGTTCAAGCCAAGCTTGAACCAAGCTAAAGCTCATAAAAAAGAAACTAAGCCAAACATGAACAATCATTTCAATGGCTTGGTTCATTTTATGCTTGGTTCATTTTAGACTTGGCTTGGCTTAACTGGTTAACTTATCAAAAAAGCTTGAACACCGTAAAGCTTAGCTCGACTTTGCTCGTTTACAGTCCTACAAACAATTTTTGGAGTTAGTTGTAAAAAATCATATACGACTTAAAATTTCAATTGATGCTGCAAAGTTATATGCTTTTCAAGGTTTAGCTTTTAGAGTTCACGATGCATCCCAGGACTCACATAATCGTGAGAATTTTATAGAAATCATAAAACATATAGCATCTTATAATGATGATGTGAGATTTGTTGTTTTGGAAAATGAACCTCAGAATAGTTTTTATTCTTCTCCTCAATTTCAGAAGGAGATTTTATCATTCTATGTGAGTAGAATTCAAAGGTCCATCACAAAAGAAATTGGTAATGCCAAGTATTGTCTTATAATAGATGAACCTTGAGATGAGTTTAAAAAGGGAGCAAATGATTATTGTTTTAAGATTTGTTGATAGAGGGCTTTATTATAAATAGTTTTTTTGACATTGTTCATGTGGAAAATATAAAATAATCTATTTTGAAACAGAAAATTTGTGGTATTCTATCTCACAATAATCTTCTCATACAAAATATTTAAGAAGGTTATGATGTACTAGTACTATGTGAGGAGAATAGAATGGTTTGCAAGCTCTCTTTTTGAATGAATGCTCATATGCATATTATGTTCATTGTTTTGCACATCATCTACAATTGACATTGGTAGCAATAACCTAAAGTGTTATTCCTATGTAACATTTCTTTTCACACTTGTCTATTATAGTGAATTTAGTGAATTTTCTTCCAAACACCATGATCAATTGTGAATTGCACATGTTACTCAAATTGTAGAATTGATATCTACTAATGAACTTAAATCTAGAAGAGAGAAAAAATCAAATTGGGGCATTATAATATTCCGGAGATTCACGATGGGGTTCTCACTTGAGGGCATTTCATAGTTCTTTTAATTTATTTGATCTCATTCTATATGTTTTAAGTGATATCATCAATGACAAAAATAGTTTATTTAGTAAAGAAACAACTGATGTAGCTTATGATGTAATGCTATCATTTGAATTTGTGTTTATATTGTATTTTGTTCTTGAGCTATTAGAAATGGTCAACAATCTTTGTCAAATTATATAATATAAGTCTCGAGATATTATAAATGTTATGGATGCAGTTGGTAATACAAAAGAAATTATTCATAAATTTAGAGAGAATTGACGAGATGAACTATTTGATAAGGTGAAGAGTTTTGTGATAAACATGAGATAGATGTACGAGATATGCAAGCTCCTCATCGATCAGGTAAAGGGAGACTAAGTGAATAAAATATTATCTTAGAGCATCATTATCGAATTGATATATTCATTAATACTATAGATCGAATATTATAAGAGATGATTGTCAATTTGATGAAAATACAATAGAATTACTCCTACTCAACTCAGCTTTGAATCCAAGAGATGAATACAAATCATTCAATATCAATTACATTTATAAACTTGTTGAAAAGTTTTATCTAATGATTTTATAAGTCAATAAAAGCTACCTATAAAGTATCAGTTTGAGCTTTTTGAGATTAACATTTGACGTAATTAGTATTTTCAAAATGTGTCAGCCCTTTCATAATTGTATCAATTATTTTTTAAGACAAAAACGAAAGAGAATTACTATCACGTGGATCGATTGATTAGACTTATTTTTGACTCTTTGAGTTTTTAGCGTAACCACATAATGTGCATTTTCATCTATGAAGATTGTCAATGATTGTGGAATAAGATTGAAAATGATTTTTTTATTGATTTACACTAAAAAAAGAGATTGCTCAAACTTTTAGTGCTAAATTAATTAGTGATGAATTTGAAAGTATGAAAAAAATTGTCAAGTACGACATAAAATGGATAAAAATTAAATTGAAAAATAATGATTTTTATATCTATTTTGTATTTTACTAATTATATTATAATGATTAAAATATTATTTTTATATTTTTCAGGTTTTATTGCTACAAAATAGGATGAAGAATTGAAAATTTTGAAATGGTACGTGTTGCTCCTATTTTTGTGTAAGATATTTTAAATTATAGCTTTACTTTTGAATTTTACATGTTGCTCCTATTTTTGTGTAACTTGTTTTAAATTATAGATTTATTTTAATGATATTTTATTATAGTAAGTTAAGATGTGGTTCTTATTGTTGGATTGTAATGGTTGTAAAAAAAAAAAAAATCACATTGAAAGCATATGAAAAGGGAAAAATAATTCTATTAGTATGAGACCATTTGAGTAGAGTCTAAAATTAAAATCATGAGAACTTGGACTCAAAGTAGATAATATTATACCATTATGAAAATATTTAATTCTTTTTTCCTAACAATTAGTATCAGAGTCCGAACTACTAGAAGGATTAATCGGCGACTGTGCACAAGAATCATGGTATAATCGAGTTATATGGGTGGAATATTGATCTCTAATGAAGGAAGTGGGGCTCCCATGCCTAAATCAAGACGATCAGACACCAAACAGAGAAGTCCAAATTACGGCTAGACAAAGAAGACCTAATAAGTCAGTTGGATTGAAGAATAAGGAAGTCCTTCGTTTGAGAGGGGGGACTATTGAGTTGCAATGATTATAAACAAAATCTCATATTAAAAATATATTAAAAAATCATTATAAAAATATCTTAATTCTTTTAATCTTAACCCTTATCATATCTTTCAGTTGAAAATTAAATATATGCCTAAATAAAAAGTGTGATTATTTCGTGCATTCATATCAATTACTAAATTTATTTTTGATAATTGAAATACGATTTTCCTAGCTCCACCCCAAGAAACTTCATATGCAAATGCAGTAATGAGATGACAAAACTTCAATGGGCGGCTAAAAGATATATGTAGGATTGAAATTGTTCAGCTAGAGGTAGTGATTTGTAGTGGTGTAGCCAAGATTTTTGAAAATTTTAAATATTAGTGTAGATTGATTTTTACCATCCAAAAACCTAAATTTTATATTTAAAATGCTGAAAATGAATTTAAATTCAAAAATTTCGACCTTAGCCTTTTGGTTTTAGTTGAAACAACAATCCATCGATCCCCAAATCTTATCCATGACTCAACAAATGTTGAAAAATCATTTGTGATCTCGCTTCTGCGTAATATTTAACATTCCTTCCTATAAGACTTTTTTTTTTATCTAAATAACCATTCTAACTAACAATTTAATAAAATAAAGTTTATACTTTACAACTGTTCTTCAATTAATGAAATATGAAAGAAGAAAAGAATAACTTACTCCTCTTGGAAGACCGTTACTTTTGAGAAAAATAGTGAAGATACGATAGGGAGGAAAAAGCAAAAGAGGAGAGTTTTATCTTCTTCATTAGCAACCTCAAGTAGTTTCGATGAGCTCGACAATGACACAAAGAAAGTAAGGCAAGACAAAATAGGACTATTCTTATGCTGCCAATAGTGGCGGGCGCACTGAGGAGGCTGAGGGAGGTCTCAATCCTCCCGAACCTAGCCGCTGTCTGCCACTCATTAGTAAAAATTATAGGAGCTGCTTTTGTGTATCCCCCCATAGATGCTAGCAGGCAGTAGCGATCTGCACCACCATGGGTCGCACAAGCACAGGCGCACAACTCATTGTCCGATAGCAAGGCTGCCGAAGAAGAAGGTTATTTTTTTTTGTCTTTTATTTTGTACGGTGTTGTTTTGTTTAATTTTACTTGAACAAAATTTTAAAAATCAATCGGTCAACCAAAATGAGGCAATTGACCCAAGTCAATTAAATGAAAAAAAAATCCTTTACTTAATTGTGGGTCCCTCTAGCCAAATGACTCATTCCCCTCCTTTTTCCCAAATCTCCTTCTTCTTCGTTGTATTTTCTTTCTAAAGGCTGAAACCCTAACCACCCCAAACCTCTAACCTCTATCTCTAGCCTCCAGGCAAAGGCTGTGGTGGCGACAGGCGACAGTAAACTCCAACACCTCCATAGGCTCCATTTGGATATGGTTAGATTTGTGTTTAAATTTTTTTATTATTTTATTTATTTTTTGTAAATTTACATAATTACATTTCTAGTTTATTAAATTAATTTGGGTGTTTAAATAGTAAGGATTTTAGGTTTATGATTACTATTTATTAGATTTTTTAATTTAAATTAAAATTAGGAATTTTAGAATTTGAATTAGAGAAATTAGAGAAATTGTGTGTGAATTTAGATTAAATTTACATTAAATTATTTTTTTAAATGAATTCATAGTTTTGGCTCCAGCCTAATGTTATTGAATAAGTGGAAAATCAATACCGTGTAGAATTAAATTTGAATGTTATTATTAGTGATCCGGGATTATGAAAACTTATTAAAGAATTTGATATTGCTATTCAAGATCAAGCTCGAAGAGAGTACACGCTCTGAGGATCTTGTCAACCAAATGGTCATGTGTATCCAAAAATAACTTTTGGTAAAGAAAGGAGTTTTCAAGAAACTTGGTATAAAAAATATATATGACTAGATTATAGCATATCAAAAGATGCGACATTATATTTTTGGTGTTATCTTTTCAAATCATTAAATAAAGAAAATATAGATAATGCCTTTATAAAAGATGGATACAATAATTAGAAAAGACCATTAGAAAGACTCAATTATGGGGACTATGAATAGTTATCATAATGAAGCTAGAATACAATTTGAGTCTTTTCAAGATTAAAAGCATAGTGTGAGAAATATTTTATGACTGCATGCTTATGGTATAGAAATTGATTGTCGTACTCGTTTAACAGCAATGTTGGATGTGACACGCTTTCTGTTGAAGCAAGGATTGCCTTTTCTAGGACATAATAAGTCAACTAATTCTTCAAATAGAGGCAATTTTCTTGAGTTGCTTTAATGGTATAATCAACAAAATGAAGAGGTTTCCAAAGTTATAAAACAAAATACTCCTACAAACAATCAATTGACTTCCCCAAAAATTCAAAAGGATTTAGCACGTGCTTGTGCATCAGAGATCACACTTGCTAGAATCAATGATATTAGAGATAAATTCTTTTCTTCGATGGTTGATGAGGCTCGAGATAGTTCAGTGAAGGAGCATATGAGAGCTGTTTTGGGGTATGTAAATAAAGAAGGATGTGTGATTGAACCATTTCTTGCAGTTGTACATGCGCCTAACACTAGTTCTCATTCTTTGAAAAGGGCTATTAATTCTTTATTTGTGCAACATGGTTTATCATTATTTATATTGAGAGGCCAAGGATGTTGGTTGCTATTCGGAAAACTTATCGGTTCCACTATACAAAAATTTTGTACAAAGGTATGAACCTTTTCCTAGCTACCATGTGTTCTTTTAAATTAAACTTGGATCGCCTGCGGAACTTAACACGTTTGATCCTAAGTTTAATTTATTTGTTCTTTTAGGTTTAGACTTGGATCTCCTGCGGAACTTAACACGTTCGATCCAAATCACCTAGGTCACGAAGAAAATTAAATATCTATTTCCAAAATCAGCTTCCAGTACTATATGGCGAGGCACATGGCCTTCTTGGATATGGGAGCAACCACCACCGACTAGACAAAGCCTTTTAAGGAAATTTAATATTTAACCTTCCCATAGTAACCCAAGGTTAACCACTAAGAGCAATCAAATCACAAGGAAAAGAAAAAACAAAAGAACATAACTTCGAAAACTAATTCGAAAAACTAGAATCGCATGCCTCTTGTATTTGGTATTTTTACAAAGAAACAAAAACTAACATGATGCGGAAAAACTATTATTAGTTATACCTTTCTTTGTGAATAATGACCTCTAGATCTTCTACCGTATTCCTCTTATAATCTCGGACGTTGTGTGGGCAACGATCTTCCGAGACGAGGACCACCTAGCACCTTCTTCTCCTTCCTTCAAGTTTCGGCCAAGCACAAAGCTTCCAAAGGATGAAGATCTTTTTCCACCAACCAAGCTCCAAGGGATGCAAGCTTTCTCTCCTTCTTCTCCAAGCTAAAATCCGGCCACCACTTGATCTCCAAGGAAGATGAGAGGTTCGGCCACACCAAGGAGAGGAGAGAACTTGAAGAGGCCCGCCACACCAAGGAAGAAAAGAAGGAGAAAATAGAATAGAGGTTGTGTCTTGTGAAGGCACCCAAACCCTCTCTTTTATAATCCTTAGCCTTGGCAAATAAGGAAAATTTAATAAAATCTTCCTTAATTCTATTGCCATTGAAAAAGAAAATTTTAATTAATTAAAATTAAAATCCTTTTCTTAGTGTATATGGCCGGCCACATCAAATAAGCAAACAAGGAAATTTTTCGCTTGAAAAATTAAAGCTTCCTAATTTGCTTCCGGAGAAATTTTAAAATAAAATTTCTCTTTAATAATCCCTTCATGATTGATGCTATAAAAGGAAATTTCTATAATTTTAAAATTTAACTTTTCAACATGTGGATGATAAATAAGTAAAGTTTTTACCAAAATTAAAATCATCCTTTTAATGTATAAATAATGAAAGAGATTTAACTCTTTTCTTAATCTTTTGTAGAATCTTATTAAAGAAAATATTTTAATTTTTAAACTCTCTTTTAAATCATGTATTCCACATATGAAAAAATTTTAAAAATTAAAATTCCTTTTGTATTTTTAATGGTCGGCCACCTAGACTTGGGTTCAAGCGGCCGACCCATGGACCAAGGCTTAGTCGACCCTAGCTTGGTCCCCAAGCTAGCTTGGCAGGCCCCTACAACATGGGTATGAAGGTGGGTATAGTACTCTATAAATAAGAGGCTACGATAGGGACCGAGAGGAGGAATTTGTTTTGGTCTCCCGATAAAATTAAGCATCTCGTGTTCACCCCGAACACACAACTTAATTTTATCAATAATAATTCATTCCACTAGAAAACTGTTATTGAACTACCGCACCAATCCCAACTTACATTTTTGGGCTCCTTCTTATTATGAGTGTGTTAGTCTCCCTGTGTTTAAGATGTCGAATGTCCACTAATTAAGTGAGTTACTGACAACTCATTTAATTAATATCTTAGTCCAAGAGTAGTACCACTCAACCTTATCGTCATGTCAGACTAAGTCCACCTACAGGGTTTAACATGACAATCCTTATGAGCTCCTTTTGGGGACATTATCAACCTAGATCACTAGGACACAGTTTCCTTCTGTAATCAACAACACACACTATAAGTGATATCATTTCCCAACTTATCGGGTTTATTGATTTATCGAACTAAATCTCATCCATTGATAAATTAAAGAAATATATATCAAATATATGTGCTTGTTATTATATTAGGATTAAGAGCACACACTTCCATAATAACTGAGGTCTTTGTTCCTTTATAAAGTCAGTATAAAAGAAACGACCTCTGATGGTCCTACTCAATACACTCTAAGTGTACTAGTGTAATTATATAGTTAAGACAAACTAATACCTAATTATACTACGACCTTCCAATGGTTTGTTCCTTTCCATTTTGGTCGTGAGCTACTGTTTATAATTTATAAGGTACTGATAACATTATCTTCTGTATGTGACACCACATACTATATTATCTACAATATAAATTAATTGAATAAGTACAAATAAATGTAGATAATTTGACCAAATGTGATTCTTTTATTCAAAATAAATGTCTACAAAAGCTTAGGCTTTCAGTATACACTCTAATAAAAGATATGATAGAACTTCAAATATGCATGGTGAGTTCAATGGCTTGAAATCTCTAATACTACAAGAAAATCCATTTGTAATGTTTGTTCACTATTTCTCTCACTAGCTCCAATTAGTTCTTGTTACTGCTACCAATGACAACTTTACTGTGAGTGAATTTTTTGGATATGTCACCATGATTGTGAATATATCTGGAGCATCTTGTAAGAGGAGAGATCAACTTAGACAGATTCAACATGATAAGATAATTGTTGAATTCGAAAGTGGAGAAATCACCAGTCGAAAAGAAAAAAAAAATCAAAAAACTAGTTTAGAAAGACTTGAGGATACTTGTTGGGGATCACACTACTTAACATTATTTCATCTATATTCTATGTGGTCTTCAGTGATATAAGTGTTAGGAAATGTACATGATGACACCTCTTATTCTGTGAATAAAGGTGCTATCGTGGGTTTAATTGAGAGGATGGAGAGTTATCAATTTGTTTTGTGTTGCATTTGATGAAGTATATATTGGGAATTATAAATGAGTTGTCACTTTCCCTACAACAAGGGAATCAAAATATTGTTCAAGCCATAACCTTGATTAGAACGGTGAAATGCCGACTACAAGACTTTAAAGAAGGTGGATGGCAGATAATTTTGGAACAAGTTAACACATTTTGTGAATTGAATATGAGCCTAATACTTGATATGGAGGATAATATGCTAACTCGTGGTCATGGCAGGCATAGAGGACAACTAATCACCAATTTTCATCATTATCGTGTGGAGATTTTTTTGTCAGGTATTATTTCTAAAAATCTTTTTTTTGTTTGTTAAGGATATTTCATTGATTATTAATTTTACCATGGTTATAAATTTTAATGAGGTTGTTGATTTAATTATACATGAGATGAATAATCATTTTTCAGCAGTTAGTATGGAATTTCTTGGTTGCATAGCATGTCTTTATCCAAGAAATTCTTTCTTTCAATTTGATGTTAATAAACTCATCCGTCTTGCTGATTTTTATCCCGAGGACTTCTTTGGTACTAATTATTTATTTTTAGAACAACAACTTATGAGTTACTTTTATAATTTATGGGATGATTCTCAATTTTATTAAATTGATGACTTGGGAATTCTTGCTTAGAAATTGGTTGAAATTGAAAAATATTTAGTTTTTCCATTGGTTTATCATATGATAGCGTTAACATTAGTTTTACCAATTGCAACTACTTCCATTGAAAGCATTTTTTCTACAATGATGATCCTGTCCGAGTGCTGAGTCGATGATCACTGGGGATGTGGCGCTCTCGTTGACTCTGTGTGGCCCTTTGAGTGACGTAGACCTCCGGCGAGAACCTGCAAGCACAAAGCCGAGCCGGGAAGGGGTTCCCAGCGGTGACCCTCCGACGCTCAAGTCAGCTCCCGGCGGCAAGAAATCGAAAGAGAGTGACGGGAACTATAGCTACAGTGATGAATAGCACATACCTCCGTTGGAGTCTGGGGGTGCTTATATAAGGCTCCCTGAAGGCACGTGCATGCTTACCGAGACATGCACGCTTCTCAAAGCATACCTGTAATGAGTGTGTCAGAAAAGCGCACCTGACGTCATACCTCAATAGTACGAGCATATCCCTGACGTGACAGTGGAAACTTCCGTCGTACGATTCTCTGTCTGATCCAGCCGCCGACCATGTTGGCTGTCAACCATACTTGTCTCAAGGAAGAGAGTTACCTGCCCCTTTTGTCTTGTCCCAAGTCGGACGGAAGAACCGTTCGGCTAACGTCACGGTCGGTCGAGTGGGACCTCTGCTCAGCCAATCATATGGCGGCCCCGGCGCTGCCCAGGCGAACCTCGATGACCATGGTTCCCGCTCAGCCGAGACGAAAATTGCTCAGCCCTTGTCCCCTGCTGTTAACTAGTGCTAATCACCCGCCGGGCGTCGGGAGCTCGAACTTGAGCCGAGCCGAGCTGAGGTGATGACTGTTGACTTTTACCTTTACTGTTGACTTTGACGTCACATGTGGCCTAAGACCCTCTGTCGGGTGGGGACCCTATCTTACCGCCGGATCACTTGCCTCCCCCTCAAGTCTAGTCAAAGGAGACTGAAAGTCCGACTGACTGGACAATTAGCCTAGTGCCCAGTCGGCCGATCGGCCAGGGCACTGAAAGATGCTCCGATCGGCTCATTCAAAAGTGGCGAACATCCCGGACCATGCTCCCATATGTCGAGTGGCGACTCACACGCTAGCACTTGCTACTTTTGCTGTTTCGCATCCTAGTCCGTAGATGGTCAAAGCTGGCGTCCTCCAAATCGCCTCAAAATTCATGCAAATCCTTGCCATTAAGGCCGAGCATGTGGGTTATGGCATTCATTAAATGTGCCCAATGGGCGGATGCCATGTATCGCTGCCGCCTTTGCCTTGCGATCGAAGGGTCTGCGGTGACGTGACAGGCGACTGTTCAAAATCAACAGTCTGATGCGCGCGTTGGTCTCCGCGACCTAGATTAGACGACTCCGCTTAGCCGAGCTCACCCTTTATAAGCCAGATACGTCGACCTCTGTCTTATTACTGCTGCTGCTTGCTCGTGTGCTCTAGCGATTCTGCGTCAAGTACTCCGGCGATCCTGTGTTGAGTGCTCCGGTGATCTTCAACTTCCCTTTTCTCGTAAGCTTCCTTCTTTCCTTTTTATTCTCTCACGTTTTTTGGTGTTCTACGTTGATCCTGTTCCTCAGTTTCCCTGGTGATCTTTTCATCAGACACCGTTCTTTTCTTTCTCGATCATGGCAAGTTCTCCTCAGTCGGTCGATCCCGCCCCTGGCCTCTGGTACACCACCATGCAGACCAGGTTTGACGAGGAAGACGCGGCGAGCTTCATCAATGCTTTCTACATCCCATCCGACCATGAAATCATTCTGGCCGGACCATCCGACCGGCCTTATACACCGCAGGCCGGCACAGTGTGTTTTTTCCAAGATCAATTTGTTGCCAACCTGCGCTTTCCTATCCATCCGTTTTTTATTGAAGTTTGTGAGTACTTCCGCATCTCGCTCGTCCAACTCGTCCCCAACTCTTTCCGTCTGTTGTGTGGCATAGTGGTCATGTTCTGAGTGCATAACATTCCCCTTAGGCTCCAGATCTTCCACTATTTCTATTATCCTAAGCAATCCGAATTTGGCACTTTTCTTTTTCAATCTCGAATCGGCTTGGTTTTCTTCGATAAGATGTCTTCCTCTAATAAACATTGGAAGGAATATTTTTTCTACCCGCATCTTCCCGAGCGGCCCCGCTTCCGAACCCAGTGGCAGACTGTCATTCCGCTTCCACCCGAGCTGACGAGATACAGGACCCGGCCGGAGTACCTCCGTGCGGCCAACCTGCTGGCTGGTTTGAAATTCAATATCCACAAGTTGCTGCCTGAGGGCGTTTTGTATATGTTCGGGTTGAGCCCGATCCGAATGAGCCTCCCGGGCGGCATTGGTAAGGAATTTCACTTTACCACTTTCTTTGGGCCTAACTGATTTACCCTTTTTCTTTTGCAGCTAACGTCCTAATGAAGTCGGTAGCGATCGGCTTAATGAAGCTCAAGGCTGCTGAGGCCGAGGCAGTCACGGCCAAGGAAATGGAGCGGCTCTACATTGCGCCGGTCGGCTCACATGAGGGCGAAAGCGAAGAGGTGCCAACTGTTGGTGAGGGATCTGGCGCTCGGGCCAAAGGTAAAGAGGTAGCGGACACCCCTTCAGAAACACACCCCACTGCCCGATCGAGGGGCTCGTCGTCGAAAGGCGATGAAGAAATGTTGGCCACCCGCAAACGCCGCTGGTCGGACGCCCCCTCTCGGTCAGCTGCTTCGGCCATTGGCACTCCCGAACAAGTGGGCGCCCCTTCTTCTGTAGTCGTTCTGAGCACAGCGGAAGTGATCTCCTCCGATCGAACCACCTCGCAATGCGACCTGGCATCCGACCCGATCGACGTTCAGCCCCTCAGAGTTCTGCCCCTAACCCGTAAAAGAATCCGACGATCAGGAATCCAGTCTACTCCGACCTACCAATCCTCTGGTCTGTCGGCCTCTGCTCAGTCGACCCCGAGCGGTTGGCGATCCATAAAGGCCCTCTTTCACGGTTGCACCTCCCGACTGAGGAGCTCTTGTCACCCGTCGATCAGCCCACGGCTCCTGAACACTAAATAGTTATCCGCAGGCCGCTGGCCAAGGTTTGGGAGGATGCTCGTGCTCGGGTTGCGACCGTGCCCCCAGGGCTGCTCGGCAACAGCCATATGCCCTATGCTACAGGAGTAAGTTTTCCCCTTTGCTTATCTAGATCTTACTTCCATTTGGCATTAACATGTCCTTGACTTGTAGAATTGGGTGGAGAGTGTGGCGGTATGCAACTACCTGGCCTTTTTGGAAGATGAGCTCAAGAAGCTCAAACTCTCTGGAGGAGCTCCTGCTCAGGGGCCCTCATACGCCGAGCTGTAGGAGGACCTATCCCAGAGCCAGAGACTCTTGGAGGATGAGTGGAAGACCTCATCCGATTGGCAGAGCATGGTGGAGCAGCTGGAAAATAAGGTCAAATCTTATGATCGCAAGATCGATCTGGCCACCACCAGAAAGCTTAGGGCTATATCCGACTTGGATGCGAAGAAAGTCGAGGCTCGGGGCCTGGAGCTAAAAGTCAAGGAGCTGACCGATTTACTTAACGTCGAGCGGAATGGCCGCTCGGTTGAAGTGACCGCTATGCGAGAGGAGTTGAAAACCTCTCAAACTGCTCTCGAGATCTCCCATGCTGCCTTAAAGGAATATCAAGGCATCGAGCCAAGCCGATTTGCTGCTATGAGGCAGAAGTATACCCACTCGGAAGAATTTGTAAAGAAGGCCTGTGATTGGTTTGTCCATACGTTGGAGTTGGTCGTTACTGCCACAGTCGATCATCTGAAGACCAAGGGCAGTCTCCCTGAAGACTTCAGCATCCCTGTCGAAGACCGTGCCGGGCTCCTCACCACGATTCATGATGAGGTCTTTGATTATCTGGAATGAAGTGGATGATATGTACTTGTCGTTCGATATATTTTGACTAATGAACTTTCATTTTTCGGCCCTGTTTGTTCCTTCGTTGGATATGCCCGAGCGAGCTTCTTGTTCATCCGATCACCACTTTATTCTCACGTACTTTTTATCTTTTAATCTTTGATCAGCCGCTCGGCTTTTGGGTTTAGGATCCCCTTCCCGTTTGGAGGGCCCAAGTTCATGTTTGATTTAAACAATTCGTGGCGGGGTTTTATAGTCACTGCTCGACTCTAGTGCTTAACGTCGCCGCTCGACGGTCTTCAGGGCGAGGTATTTACGGTCGTCGCTCCGACTCTGGGGTTTATAGTCGCCGCTTGACTCTTGGGTTTAACGTCGCCGCTCGACGGACTTCAAGGCGGGGTATTTATGGTCGCCGCTTTGACCCTGGGGTTTATAGTCACCGCTCAACTCTTGGGTTTAATGTAGCCGCTCGACGGTCTTTAGGGCGGGGTATTTATGGTCGCCGCTCCGACCCTGGGGTTTATAGTCGCCGCTCGACTCTTGGGTTTAACGTCACCGCTCGACGGTTTTCAGGGCGGGGTATTTATAGTCGTCGCTTCGACCCTGGGGTTTATAGTCGCCGCTTCGACCCTAGGGTTTATAGTCACCGCTCGACTCTTGGGTTTAACGTCGCCGCTCAACGATCTTCACGGTGGGGTATTTATGATCGTCGCTTCGACCCTGGGGTTTATAGTCACCGCTCGACTCTTGGGTTTAACGTCGTCGCTCGACGATCTTCAGGGCGGGGTATTTATGGTCGCCGCTTCAACCCTGGGGTTTATAGTCGCCGCTTGACTCTTGGGTTTAACGTCGCCGCTCGATGGTCTTCAGGGCGGGGTATTTATGGTCGTCGCTTCGACCCTGGGATTTATAATCACCGTTCGACTCTTGGGTTTAACGTCACCACTCGACGGTCTTCAGGGCGGGGTATTTATGGTCGCCGCTTCGACCCTGGGATTTATAGTCGTCGCTCGACTCTTGGGTTTAACGTCGCCGCTCGACGGTCTTGTGAGGTCTTGAGGACTGGTCGTTCGACGGTAAATTCAACAAACATTGCACTTTTGTTTTTCAGCCTGTAATGAAAAGGCGTGGGAGAATGCAAGGGTATAGGGTATTAGTTACATTATCGCACCTTTCATCTAGCTCGGTATGGCTACAGGTGGGTATTACTCCACGGGCGCTCTAGTCGCCACCCGTTCTCGTCTTCCAAATAATATGCCCCCGAGCGGAGCTTTTCCACAACCTTGAATGGTCCAGCCCATGGGGCCTCCAGCATGGTGACGTCGCCGACCGACTTGACTTTCTTCCAAACAAAGTCACAGACCTGAAATGATCTGGGTATCACTCGCCTATTGTAGTTCTATTTCATTCTTTGTCGATAGGCCATCAGCCGGACGACCTCCTTGGCTCGCATCTCGTCCACCAGGTCTAGCTCCAGTTGCCTCCGTTCGGCGTTGTCCTCGCTATAGCTTTGGATCCGGTCGGACTCTATTCCGACTTCGACCGGGACGATGACTTCTCCTCCATATACCAAGTGGAATGGGGTGACCCCCGTCCCTTCCTTAGGTGTTGTGTGGATCACCCATAATACACCCGGCAGCTCGTCCACCAAGCTTCTCCCTTCATGATCGAGCCGAGCTCGAAGAATCCGTAAGATTTCCCGATTCGCTACCTCGGCTTACCCGTTACCCTACAGGTATGCTACAGAGGTGAAGGCCTGTGGGAGGTCGTACCCCTCGCACCATTCCTTTAGTTGCTGACCTGAGATGTAAAATACCGGAAAAGGGTAGATATTAATAAGGGAATTTTCCAGAATTTTTAGAAATTTTTCAGAGTTCGTATGGACGAGTTTACGGGGATAAAAACAGGGGCCCGGGAAAGCCTGTTTAGGCTACCCATTTAAGCGAGGAGAAGTTTGATTTTTCTTTTATTCTTTCCTTTTCTTTTATTTATTTTCTTTCCTTCATTTCTCCGCCTCCTCCCCGTGTGCCCGAGGCTTCGCCCGACACCATCTCTACCGTGCCCTAACCGCTCAAGGCAGTTCTTCATCTCCTCCTCTCCTCTCCCGAGCTTTTCCCCATCTCCTTTGCTTGTCTCTGCCCTAATCTCTTCACGCGATAGCTATCCCCGACGCCGATTTCTCTTCCTCCTCTTCTCTTCCGAGCCGCACACCGCCGGCCGCCTGTCCTTAGCAAAAGAGTGCGTCGCCGATTGCCTCCTCTGCCCAGGAGCAAACCTAGTTCCGCGGCTACCAACCTGATTTTCGGCAAGGGTCTTCTGCCAGAGGTTCTAGAGAGGGGCTACCTTCACCCGAGCCCTTTTTCTTGTGCAACCGTGCCCTAGATCTCTTTTGTCGGCTCCGATCATTCGTCGCGACTACACAGCTTTGGCCTAGTTGGCTCTGGAAGGTAAGTGTTATATCCTATTCGTGATATAGGTCTAGGTCTCCTTCTCTGTTCTTGATCCTCCTATTTCTTAGCTAAGGATTTAGGTCATGGGATTGGAGAAGAAGAGTGAGGTTCTATTCTGTGGATCTGAAATTCTGTTATGTAAGGTTCCTTGATTCCGGCAGAAATACCATCCAGTAGCTAATCTTGGTCCAACAACAGTAAGGTAAGGGTTTTGGTGTATGGATTGAGTTGACACGCTCTTGATACATGTTGTAGGTATGAATTGTTACATACATAATTGGTTATGGAATGATTTAGGTATGTTTTGATACATGGTAAATTATAGTCATGTTTTGAATTTGATATTAGTTAGGTATGATCATTTTTGTTGTAGATGAATTATACTCGATGGTTAGGTTGATTAGGGTTTTACCCTAATTTAGCCTTAAGGATTTTATTTGGTCATTCCTTTGAATGTTAGCTAAATAAAAGTATATATATTGGTGACACAGGACTTTGACGCGAGACGAGCCTCTCAACGTCGAATTTGGACCGGTTTGGACTTTTCTTTTGGAGGCGGGTACTTTGACTGTATGTCATTTGATATGCATAGTAATGTTTTTAACAAATAGCAATGATTGTGTTTCTTATTTGCTTCGGTTGATCACTACCCGATCTGTTACATGCTTGTTTGTTTATTTGTTATGCACATCATGTTAGTCCTTATCTGATTATACATGCTTATAGGGGTAGTGACACAACCATGTTATATATTATGTTCAGGACCTAGGATTTTTGATACCTTATATGATTCTGTGTACCCTTGATTTGGTTCATTGTCCTATGGTACACATTTTATATATATATGGCTATTGCTATGCTGTTCAGGATTTTTGCCATGCTTAGTGTCATGCACCATTCGCATGATTGCATGCTGCGCGATAGTTTGCTTTATTATTATTGAGCACATCACCAGTTTCATCTCTGTCGGTGCTCCGTTGGTCCGCTCATGAGTAGCATGACACAGCGTGGTAGCACGTCAGTTTTGCTCCGTCGGTGCTTCGTTGGTCCGCTCATGGATAGTGTGACGCAGCGTGGTAGCACGTCAAGGATCCCTCCCCGTCATTGTGTACCTGGAGACGAGAGCATTGAGCTCCCCCATTTATGATTTGGGGTAGGAGGATAGGTGTACTCCGACAGCATCCCGTCCACTCGGTCACTCATCAGGAGCAGTGATTGCAGAGTGCATGGTTGTCACAACCCTACCCACTCGGTCTCACCATTGTGTGTGAGATGGTTGACTGACGTCAGGGGTGACCATGACATTTGCATCATATGCATGATGCATTTATTGCTTGTGTTTGCTGCATTTACTTGCTGCATTTATGTGGATGTATATGATTGACATGCATACATGATTTATGACACTCTCGGTCTGACGACCCTGTTATACTTATACCTTGGTCCTGGTTAGTACAGTTTTCTCCTGCTTATTTCAGTTGCATTTACCCTTCTTATATCCGGAGACTATACGCATGATTAGTGCTAGTTGTTA
The DNA here is from genome assembly GCF_018446385.1 of Zingiber officinale. Lineage (NCBI taxonomy): Eukaryota > Viridiplantae > Streptophyta > Magnoliopsida > Zingiberales > Zingiberaceae > Zingiber > Zingiber officinale. The sequence goes on from NC_055998.1 coordinate 104,756,421, forward strand.
TTTTCTTTATTATGCATATCAGTTGTTACCCACTGAGTGTTGGACTCACACCCTCCTCCGTTGCTATTTTCAGGTTGATGCTGTCCGGAGAGTTCCAGTCGCTAGTCCCCTACAGTCCATGAGGACGTGTGCTGATCTTTTAGTTTTTTTTCTTGTTTAGACTATGTTTAGACTTGTTCTATTTTGATAATTTAGACTTGTATTAGTTTACTTTATGGATATTGTCGATGAGTTTTATTTGGATTTGTTTTACTACATGCCTGCCTAGACGGCAGAAGAGGTGAGTTGATTTTATAGTCGGATTTGTACTTTATGGGTGTAGTGGAGTAGGAAATATGTTTTGAGCTTTATGGGTGTAGTTGAGTAGGGTTGTTTTGAGTCTTCTTATCATTGCTTTAGTTGTTCACTATTAAACTGCGTGGATGTTTAGATGTGTGTTATGTTTTATTATTATTATTATTCCGACCGTGTTGGCCGATGTATATGTGGCCTTGAGGGCATTGTAGAAGTTTCAGATTGTCACCCGTACAGGGGAGGTGCTGCCGAAATTTCTTCGGACAGGGATTTCCCCGGGGCATGATAATTTATTTGGTATCAGAGTCATGTTGGCGATACTTGTTTTGATTTTCATGTTAAGGATTTTCGAGATTTATCTGATACCAATTTATTTGTATCAGAGCGGGTTATGATACCTGCTTTTGGTGTTCTGGATGTTTGGGTTTGCCCAAGTTTGCGAGTCAAACTGAGTATTTATTTCGGATTAGCACTGATGTCCATTATGTTTATGTTTCGGACTTCCTTATCGGATTTATATGGATTTCCAGTGATTTTCTTGTACGGAATTCCGAGGAAAAAGGGGACTGGACAGCGACGGAACATCTCCAGATAGCAAATTGGTATGATGTTTATTTTATAATTGTTATACTTGTAGTAATATCTGTGTATAACTTAACAGATATGAGGAGATCTACACGAATAGCTACGAGACGTGGTGCTGGACGGCCATGTACGAAGGCCTTGGGATCTCTGGACTTGCCAGAGATGCCTACTAGTGTTGAGTCTGTCAGTCAGGGACAGACTCAGGATACTACGGGTGCGTCGGGCTCTCAGATCCCGATGGCTCCTTTAGAGGTACCTACCTCGGCTGTACCGGGTGTACCCATCCCTACTGTATTTACGGTACCACCAGGGGTACTACCAGCATACCCCGCACCTACTCCGGCCCAGCCTACGGCGTACCCGGCACCACCGCCGGTGTACCCAGCAGCACCTGCACCAGCGATACCGGTTGCTCCACATCCGGTACCACTACCCACCGTACATCTGGCCGCGGCCATCTATGCTGACCCTGCAGTGCCACCGGCAGTATATGCTCCAGTTTATACAGTAGCACCGGGAGTACCTCCCCCGATCTATTCAGCGGTACCACTTGTAGCACCAGTTCTAGTGGTTCCGCCAGTTCCTGCAGCCGTTCCGACACACCTCACTGACATTGTCGCGGCACAAGCCAGGATTCCAGCGTTGGCAGAGTCGATGAAAAGTTGATTTACACTCTTCCGAGGAGACCTTGATCCGAGTGTGGCCATATCATGGATAGAGACTATGGAGCGGACCTTCTTCTATATGGCTTGCTCCGAGTGGGAGAGAGCAGAGCTGGCTGCTTTTCACTTACGGGACGAGGCCGACACCTGGTGGGTTACTCAGCGTTCCATCATCAGCGAGCAGGACATTACTTAGGTCAGGTTCAGAGAGGCTTTTGAGAGTCGCTTCTTCCCACGAGCTTATCAGATGGCTCACCGGCAGGATTTCCTGAGTCTGCGACAGAACAACCGGTCGGTGACAGAGTATAATGCAGAGTTTGACAGATTGGACAGATTTTGTCCAGAGCTAGTTGCTAAGGACAGTTCACGTATGCAGCAGTTCATTCAGAGGCTGGATGGACATTTACAAGTAAGGCTTGCCGGTCTTGGTAGCGCATCTTATTTGGAGACGTTGGACAGAACCCTCATGATTGAGTCAGCTCAGCAGAGAGCATTTCCGAACAGAAAAAGGAAGCAGCCGGGTCAGACGTCTGGACAAATCCAGTAGCCACAGGCTACACAGCAGTAGAGCGGTCACAGTCGGCCAGATCAGGGTACTTTTGGGGTATTTTGTAGGCCTCAGAAGTCAGGGTAGTCTTCCTCAGGACGTTTTCGGTCTCCACAGCAGAACCGGAAACAACCCGCCAGCAACATTCACTATTTCAGATGTGGGTCCAGAGATCACATCACCCCAGCCTGCTCTCTGGGGCAGCCAGTTTGCTTTTATTGCAAACTGCCTGGGCACCAGAGTCGAGATTGCCCGCGGAAGGCTTAGCATACTGCTTCCGAAGTTACTGCTCAGGGAGGATAGCACAGTCAGTCAGGGATTTAACGAGGAGGGCAGAGATTTCCACCCTCACACCGCCAACAGGGAACAACTTCCCCTTCAGCAGCTGCATTTGGCATGCTCGGATAGGAGTACCCCAATACTTCCATAGTACCCCAGAGCTCCATTCCGGGACCTCATTATCTGACTCAGGGGCAGTATCAGCTGCAGTCCCAGTCACAGGCTCAGTATCAGACACAGTCCCAGCCATCGATACAGTATCAGTCACCACCCTCTCAGACTTCTCTGGCACAGTATCCAGTATTGCCTCAGTGGTACAGTATCCAGCCACAGGGGCAGTATCAACTGCAGCTGACTCAGGGGCAGTATCAGCTGTAGCCCCAGCCACAGGCTCAGTATCAGACGTAGTCCCAGCCATCGATACAGTATTAGTCGCCGCCCTCTCAGACTTCTCTGGCACAGTATCCAGTATTGCCTCAGTGGCAGGCTCCTGCATAGACGCAGCAGTCGCAGGCAGCGTTACCACCTCTTCCTTCACCAGAGACTGGGTGAATTCATGCGGTCACCAAAGAGGATGTGTAGCAAGCCGACGGATCCATTTTCCGCGATACGATTTCTATTTATGCATTATCTGCTGATATGCTGATAGATACTGGTAGCTCACTTTCTTTTATATCTCATACTTTTATGCGAGAGATTGGTAGATTACCCACTATGAGACTGCAGCGACTGACCGTCTCTCTACCGTCTGGTGATACATTGGATGTCACTCAGGAGGTCAGAGGTTGCCTGTTAGACTTTGGCAACATGATACTTACGGTAGATCTTTTAGTATTGGAAATGGTCGATTTTGATATTATTCTTGGCATGGACTGTTTGTCAACATATCATGCTACTGTTGATTGCCAGACGAGGGTGGTCACATTCCGGCCTCCGAACCAACCCTCGTGGGATTTCACTAGCATCAGAGACGACGGCATATCGATCATTTCAGCGATTCGGGCTCAGAAGCTGTTGTCGCATGGTTGTCAGGGTTTTCTGCTATCTTTAATTAGTACTGACGACAACAGTAGTTCGCAGCTCACTGATGTGCCAGTAGTCCGAGAGTACCCAGATATATTTCTAGAGGAGCTACCAGGTTTGCCTCCCAGAAGGCAAGTGGAGTTCGCTATTGAGCTGATTCCGGGGACCGCGCCGACATCGAAAGCTCCTTATCGTATGACACCAAAAGAGTTGAATGAGCTGAAGGTTCAACTCCAGGAGCTTTTAGACAGGGGATTTATTCGCCCTAGTGTTTCTCCATGGGGTTCTCTGATGTTATTTGTCAAGAAGAAGGATGGTACACTGAGATTATGCATTGACTATAGACAGCTGAATGCAGTGATCGTTAGAAATAAGTACCCCTTACCACGGATCGAGGATTTGTTTGATCAGCTCAGAGGTACATCAGTGTATTCTAAGATTGATCTGCGATCCGAGTATCATCAGTTGAGAGTCAGAGAATCTGATATTCAGAAGACAGCTTTCCGTACCAGGTACAGTCATTATGAGTTTTTGGTAATACCATTTAGGCTTACCAACGCTCCAGCGGTATTTATGGATCTGATGAACCGCGTCTTTCTGGAGTATCTTGATCAGTTTGTTATCGTTTTCATCGATGACATATTGGTTTACTCGCGTTCCGAAGAGGAACATGCGCAGCATCTTCGCACAGTTTTGGAAACTCTTCGACGACATCAGTTGTACGCGAAGTTCAGCAAGTGTGCATTCTGTCTATCCTCAGTCGGTTTTCTAGAACATGTGGTATCGAGCAGAGGTATTTCAGTAGACCCTCAGAAGATCGAGGCTGTCAGCAGTTGGGAGCAGCCGAAATCAGTACAGGAGATCCGTAGTTTTCTGAGACTAGCAGGATATTACAGACGGTTCGTCGAGGGTTTCTCCCGGATTTCTATGCCACTGACATGCCTTACCAGGAAAGGCGTGAAGTTCACGTGGTCCGAGGATTGCGAGACCAGCTTCCAGGAGCTGAAGCGGAGATTAGTGTCGGCTCTAGTGTTGGTTTTACCTTCTGGAGAGGATGGATTTGTACTCTACACTGACGCATCTCTTCAGGGTTTGGGCGCTGTTCTGATGCAGCACGACATTGTAGTCTCCTATGCTTCTCGACAGTTGAAGGAGTATGAGAAGAACTACCCAGTTCATGATCTGGAGTTAGCTACCATCATCTTTGCTCTGAAGCTTTGGCGGCATCATTTATACGACATTACATTTGAGATTCTCACTGATCATAAGAGTCTCAAATATATTTTCACCCAGAAGGAACTTAATCTCCAACAGAGGAGATGGATGGAGTTCCTGTAGGATTATGATTGTACCATTAGCTATCACCCGGGAAAAGCTAATGTGGTTGTCGATGCACTCAGCAAGAAGTCCAAAGGGACTTTGGCTTGCCACCGGACTTCAGTCACAGACTTGATTCAGGGTTTCTCTGAGTTAGACCTTGAGGAGCAGGGACAGACAGAGCAGGGTAGTCTTGTTACCATGATTGCTCAGTCGTCGGTCAGGACGAGGATCTGAGAGGCCCAGGCTAGCATTTATAGTTCATTGGCAGCCAGATAGCTTCCGGGCAGCAGACCGAGTTCAAATGAGACGAGGAGGGTATTATATACTTCCGAGGCAGATTATGCGTACCTCAGTCTCATCCGGTCTTATAAGAGCTACTTCAGGAGGCTCATCGCTCTCGATTTGCGATCCACCCAGGCGGGACCCGCATGTATCGAGATTTGAGGCGTTCCTACTGGTGGAACGATATGAAGAAAGACATCGCAGAATTTGTAGCTAGATGTCTTATCTGTCAGCAGGTGAAGGCTGAGCACCAGAGACCTGCCGGTTTACTTCAGAGGATTCCTATTCCTGAGTGGAAATGGGAACATATTACCATGGACTTTGTGTAGGGTTTGCCGAGGACACGACGAGGCCATGACGCGATTTGGGTAATTGTTGATCGATTAACCAAATCCGCGCACTTCTTAGCGATCCGGAGGACTGATCCCCTGGATCGATTGACAGATCTGCACTGTCGGGAGATCATCAGATTACATGGTGTCCCTTTGACTATTATTTCGGACAGAGACCCCCGGTTCACGTCTCGATTCTGGCAGAGTCTGCAGCAGGCCTTGGGCATGCAGCTTCGTTTCAGTACAACTTTCCATCTACAGACAGATGGACAGTCAGAGCGGACCATTCAGACTTTAGAGGACTTGCTGAGATCGTGTGTATTAGATTTTGGAGGCAGTTGGGAGGACCATTTGCCATTGGTAGAGTTCGCCTACAACAACAGCTTTCATTCGACTATCCAGATGGCACCGTTTGAAGCGTTGTATGGTAGACCTTGTCGGACACCCACCCTCTGGGATAAGGTTGGGGAGGCCCAGCTGTTGGGACCTCATAGAGCTCAGCATGAGGCAGATTTGGTTGTCAGAGGTGTAGGACCGCCAGAAGAGTTATGTTGATCGGAGACGCAGACCTTAGGAGTTCTCTATTGGTGACCATGGTTTTCTGCGAGTATCACCCACGAAAGGGGTGAAGAGATTTGGCCTCAGAGGTAAGCTAGCTCCGCGATACATTAGCCCTTTCCAGATCTTGGAGAGGATTGGAGCAGTGGCTTACTGGCTGGCACTACCACCGTCCCTGGCAGGCGTGCACGACGTATTCCACGTATCTAGGCTGATGAGATACGTACCCGACCCGACACATGTGCTGATAGATGTCTCAGTTCCAGTTCAGCCTGACGTCACTTATGAGGAGGTTCCGGTACGGATTCTGGACCGAAAAGAGCGTCAGTTGCGGAATAAGACTATCCAGCTGGTTAAAGTCGGATGGCAACATCATTCGGACGAGGAGGCTACCTCGGAGCTTGAGGATACTATCCGAGCTCGATACCCCCATCTTTTCACTTAAGGTATGTAATTTAATTTACCGTTCAGCATTTATACTTTTTACCTGTTGTTAGTATTTGCTGATGGTAGATATCGAAATTTGGGGACCAAATTTTTATTAGTGGGGGAGAATGTAAAATATCAGAAAAAGGGTAGATAATAATAAGGGGATTTTTCAAAATTTTTGGAAATTTTTCGAGAATTTTTCGGAGCTCGTATGGACAAGTTTACAGGGATAAAAACGAGGGCCTGGGAAAGTCTGTTTAGGCTACCCATTTAAGCGAGGAGAAGTTTGATTTTTCTTTTATTAATTCTTCCCTTTTCTTTTATTTATTTTCTTCCCTTCGTTTCTCCGCCTCCTCCCCGCGTGCCCGAGGCTTCACCCGACACCATCTCTACCGTGCCCTAACCGCTTGAGGTGGTTCTTCATCTCCTCCTCTCCTCTCCTGAGCTTTTCCCCATCTCCTTTGCTCGTCTATACCCTAATCTCTTTACACGATAGCCATCCCCGACGCTGATTTCTATTCCTCCTCTTCTCTCCCGAGCCGCACACCGTCGGTCGCCTGTCCTCAGCAAAAGAGCGCACCGCCAACTGCCTCCTCTGCCCAGGCGCTAACCTAGTTCCGCGGCTACCAACCCGATTGTCGGCAAGGGTCTTCTGCCAGAGGTTTGAGAGAGGGGCTAGTTTCACCCGAGCCCTTTTCCTTGTGCAACCGTGCCCTAGATCTCTTTTGTCGGCTCCGATCAGTCGTCGCGACTACACAGCTTTGGCCTAGTTGGCTCTGGAAGGTAAGTGTTATATCATATTCGTGATATAGGTCTAGGTCTCCTTCTCTGTTCTTGATCCTCCTATTTCTTAGCTGAGGATTTAGGTCATGGGATTGGAGAAGAAGAGTGAGGTTCTATTCTGTGGATCTGAAATTCTGTTATGTAAGGTTCCTTGATTCCGGCAGAAATACCATCCAGTAGCTAATCTTGGTCCAACAGCAGTAAGGTAAGGGTTTTGGTGTATGGATTGAGTTGACACGCTCTTGATACATGTTGTTTTAGGTATGAATTGTTACATACATAATTGGTTATGGAATGATTTAGGTACGTTTTGATACATGGTAAATTATAGTCATGTTTCGAATTTGATATTAGTTAGGTATGATCATTTTTGTTGTAGATAAATTATACTCGATGGTTAGGTTGATTAGGGTTTTACCCTAATTTAGCCTTAAGGATTTTATTTGGCCATTCCTTTGAATGTTAGCTAAATAAAAGTATATATATTGGTGACACAGGACTTTGATGCGAGACGAGACTCTTGACATCGAATTTGGACCGGTTTGGATTTTTCTATTGGAGGCGAGTACTTTGACTTTATGTCATTTGGTATGCATATTAATGTTTTTAACAAATAACAATGATTGTGTTTCTTATTTGCTTCGGTTGATCACTACCCGATCTGTTACATGCTTATTTGTTTATTTGTTATGCACATCATGTTAGACCTTATCTGATTATACATGCTTATAGGGGTAGTGACACAACCATGTTATATATTATGTTCAGGACTTAGGGTTTTTGATACCTTATCTGATTTTGTGTACCCTTGATTTGGTTCATTGTCCTATGGTACACATTTTATATATATATGAATATTGTTATGTTGTTCAGAATTTTTGCCATGATTAGTGTCATGCACCATTCGCATGATTGCATGCTACGCGATAGTTTGCTCTATTATTGTTGAGCACATCGCCAGTTTCATCTATGTCGGTGCTCAGTTGGTCCGCTCATTGGTAGCATGACGCAGCGTGGTAGCACGTCAGTTTTGCTCTGTCGGTGCTTCGTTGGTCCGCTCATGGGTAGTGTGACGCAGCGTGGTAGCACGTCAGGGATCCCTCCCCGTCATTGTGTACCGGGAGATGAGAGCATTGAGCTCCCCCATTTATGATTTGGGGTAGGAGGATAGGTGTACTCCGACAGCATCCCGTCCACTTGGTCACTCATCAGGAGCAGTGATGGCAGAGTGCACGGTTGTCACAGCCCTACCCACTCGGTCTCACCATTGTGTGTGAGATGACTGACTGGCGTCAGGGGTGACCATGACATTTGCATCATATGCATGATGCATTTATTGCTTGTGTTTACTGCATTTACTTGCTGCATTTATATGGATGCATATGATTGACATGCATACAGGATTTATGACACTCTCTGTCTGACGACCCTGTTGTACTTATACCCTAGTCCTGGTTAGTACAGTTTTCTCCTGCTTATTTCAGTTGCATTTACCCTTCTTATATCCGGAGACTATACGCATGATTAGTGCTAATTGTTATTTTCTTTATTATGCATATCAGTTATTACCCGCTGAGTGTTGGACTCACACCCTCCTCCGTTGCTATTTTCAGGTTGATGCTGTCCGGAGAGTTCCAGTCGCTAGTCCCCTACAGTCCACGAGGACGTGTGTTGATCTTTTAGTTTTTTCTTGTTTAGACTATGTTTAGACTTGTTCTGTTTTGATAATTTGGACTTGTATTAGTTTACTTTATGGATATTGTCGATAAGTTTTATTTGGATTTGTTTTACTACATGCCTACCTAGACGACAGAAGAGGTGAGTTGATTTTATCGTCGGATTTGTGCTTTATGGGTATAGTGGAGTAGGAAATATGTTTTGAGCTTTATGGGTGTAGTTGAGTAGGGTTGTTTTTGAGTCTTCTTATCATTGCTTTAGTTGTTCACTATTAAACTGCGTGGATGTTTGGATGTGTGTTATGTTTTATTATTATTATTGTTCCGGTCGTGTTGGCCAATGTATATGTGGCCCTAAGGGCATTGTAGAAGTTTCAGATTGTCACCCGTACAGGGGAGGTGCTGCCGAAATTTCTTCGGACAGGGATTTCCCTGGGGCGTGACATGAGAACTGCCTCCCATTGTCCGAAAGGTGCCGACGGGGAATGCCGAATTGAAAGATGATATGCTGTCAGATGACTTTCTTGACCATCTATTCTGTTATTTTTGCTAATGGCTCAGCCTCGACCCACTTGGAGAAATAATCAACCGCCACCAGTAAGAATTTTTGCTGCCCGGGTGTCATAGGAAACCACCCTACGATGCCCATGCCCCACTGGTCGAACGGGCATGACACGGTGGATGCCTTCATCTCTTCCGTCGGTCGATGCGAGAAGCTATGGTATTTTTGGCAGGACAGGCACATGCTGACTATCCGAGCAGCGTCTTCCTAGAGTCTCGGCCAAAAGTACCCAGCTAAAAGGACCTTTCTTGCTAATGAGTGGCTGCCCAGATGTCCTCCGCAGGACCCTTGATGCACCTCTTGTAGTATATAGTCGACATCTTCCGGACCGACACACTTAAGTAAAGGCCTAGAGAATACTTTCTTATAAAGTTGTTCTCCGATCAAGACGAAACGACCAACTCTTCTACGAAGCAGATGCACTTCTTCCTGATCGGAGGGTGTGGCCCCGGACTTCAAGAACTCCGTTATGGTCGTCCGTCAATCATGGGGAAAGGAATGCCCTTCCATCCTGTCTATGTGAGCTACTAGGGCTACCTATTAGACCAGTTGCTGAATGACAACCGGTGATATGGAACTGGCGAGCTTGGCTAAATCATCAGCATCTTGATTTTCTAATCGGGGAATCTTCTATATGATCACTTCCTCGAAATTGCCCTTTAGCCTCTCAAATGCCTCGGCGTAGAGTCTGAGCCTTAGGTTGCTTATCTCAAAGTTTTCGACAACTTGCTGAGCAGCAAGCTGAGAATCTGAGTGGATCAACACCCTGATGGCTCCCACATGCCGAGCGGCCTGAAGCCGTCTATGAGGGCCTTATACTCGGCCTCATTATTTGTTGCCCGATACTCTAGCCGGACGACTAGATGAATCCGTTCATCCCGAGGAGAAACTAGCAGTATACCAATTCCACCTCCTCGCCGAGTGAACGACTCGTCTACATATATCCTCCACGTGACCTCAGGCTCGGGGTTTTGCACTTCGGTGACGAAATCTGCCAAAGACTGCGCCTTAATAGTCATTCAGGGTTGATACTGGATGTCGAATTCACTAAGCTCTGTTGCCCACTTGATCAGCCGTCCGGACACTTCTGGGTTGAGAAGGACTCGTCCCAGAGGACTGTTGGTCCTTACTATGATAGTGTGCACGAGGAAGTATGGGAGAAACATCTGAGCGGCTAGTATTAACATAAATGTGAGCTTTTTGAGACCGGTGTAGCAAGTTTCAGCGTCTTTCAATATATGGCTCAAAAAGTATACAGGATGCTCCTCGTCGTTCGACCTTACAAGAGTCGAGCCGATCGCATGCTCGGTCGAGGATAGGTAAATCCTTAGGGGCTCACTAGCAACCGGCTTGGCGAGCACAAGCAAAGACTTGAGATAAGACTTGAGTTCTTCGAACGCCCGATCACATTCTTCGTCCCATTGAAACTTTGTGGCTAGGCATAGGATTTTGAAAAAGGGCAAGCTCCGGTCGGCAGATTTTGAGATGAACCTTGATAAAGCTGTTATCCGTCCGGTAAGACATTGGACTTCTTTCAGACTTCTCGAAGGCAGCATATCTTGGAGTGCCTTTACTTTGCTGGGGTTGACCTCAATCCTTCGCTCTGTGACTATATATCCCAAGAAACGCCCGCTCCTTGCGCCGAACAGACACTTCTAGGGATTCAGCTTGATTCCATATGTTCGGAGGATCTGACAGGTCTCCTTGATATCTGCACAAACATCAACAACTCGGAGGGATTTAATTAGGATATCATCAACATATACCTTCATATTGTGGCCGATCTGCCTCCTGAACACTTTGTTCATGAGCCGCTGGTAAGTAGCTCCTGCATTTTTCAATCTGAATGGCATAACGTTATAACAATACGTTCCATCCGCTATTATGAAACTGACCTTCTCTTGATCTTCTCTGGCGAGCGGCACCTGGCGATACCCCTGATATGCGTCCAGCATGCATATTAATTCACATTCGGCTGTGGAGTCCACCATTTGGTCGATCCGCGATAGAGGGTAAAAGTCCTTCGGGCACACCTTATTGAGATCTCTGAAGTCGATGCAGACCCGCCACTTGTTGCTGGCTTAGAAATGAGCACCACATTAGCGAGCCAGCTTAGGAACTACACTTCCCTTATTTGGCCGACCTCCAAGAGCTTTTCCACCTCCGCGCGAATTATCTGGTTTTGTTTAGCACTGAAGTCCCTCTTCCGCTACTTTACTGGATGGGCGTCCTGTCGAACATGAAGCTTGTGTTGCGCGACGCTCGGCGATATTCCTGGTAGTTCGTGCATCGACCACGCGAATACGTCGTTGTTTTGCTGAAGGCGCTCAATCAGTTCGACCTTCCAAGTGGCTTCCAGGTCGGATGCTATAAATGTGGTTGCCTCCACCCGACATGGGTGTATCTATACTGCCTCTTTTTCTTCATAAAAAAAAGCAGGGGGTTTCTCAGTTATGGCGTTTACCTCAATTCGCGGGGTTTTCCGAGTAGACCTAGCCTCCGTCCTGACCATCTTGACGTAGCATCGCCGAGCCACCAGCTGGTCCCCCTTCACTTTTCCTACTCGATCCTCGACCGGGAATTTGATCTTCTGGCAAAAAGTCGAGACGACCGCGCGAAACTCATTGAGGGTCAGACGACCCAAAATGACGATATATGCTGAGAGGGCCTCCACTATGATGAAGTTAGTTACTCTTGTCCTCCGAAGGGGCTCCTCTCCGAGCGACACGGCCAATTTGATCTGGCCGAGCGACTGGACCTCGTTGCCCGTGAACCCGTACAGGGGAGTTGTCATTAGCATCAGCCCAGCGCGATCGATCTGGAGTTGGTCGAACACCTTCTTGAAGATGATGTTGATCGAACTATCTGTGTCAATGAAGATGCGATGAATAGTATAATTCGCTATTACCGCTCGGATGATGAGGGCATCATCGTGCGGCACTTCGACTCCCTCGAGATCTATGGGGCCGAAACTGATCTCGGGCCCGCTCGCCTTCTCCTGGATGCAACCGATGGCATGGATCTCTAGCCGCCGGGCATGTGACTTGCGAGCTCGGTTGGAGTCTCCGTCGGTCGGTCCTCCGGCTATGATGTTGATCTCCCCCTGAGCGGCGTTGCTCCTATTTTCCTCTTCTTGAGCGGAGGACCTAGCTCACTCGTGCAAGGCCTGGGGTCGATCGCCACTCCTGGGCGAACAATGGTGCTTCCGATCAGGCGACCGTCTAACCGTTCGCTGCCTGGTACCTAGGTGTCACTGGTTGAGCGAGAGCGATCAGCGACGATAGTTCCTCGGGGTTGGTTGGACACCCGGGCAAACCCTCGACAGTCTCGTGTGTTGTGGCTGACAGACTGGTGGAAAGAACAAAACATGGGAGTCCATACCTTTCCCCTCGGCTTTGGTCGCTCGGAAGCCACATGCTGAACGACGTGTGGCCTGGCTTCTTGATGGGGCCTTATCCCTTCGGTTCGGGGTTCTTTGGGTGGTTGATGATTAACCGACGACCTCTTCTCGGTCGACGCAACAGGCTCAGTCAGAGCCTCTTTCCTTCGAGCCGCCTGGGCCTCCTCTACATTGATATACTCGCTTGCCTTCTTTAGCATGTGATCATAATCACGAGGTGGCTTCCGGATGAGCGAGCGGAAGAAGCCATCGTCCGTAAGCCCTTGGGTGAAGGCATACATCATGGTTTCGGAGGAGGCCGTGGGGATGCCCATTGCCGCCTGGTTGAAGCGTTGAATGTAGGCTCGAAGGGTCTCTCTCGGCCCCTGCTTCATAGAGAACAGGCTGACACTTGTCTTCTGATAACGTATGCTGCTAGCAAAGTGGTGAATGAAGGTTGTTCGGAAGTCCTTGAAGCTCTTGATCGATCCGTCCGGCAGCCTCCGGAACCAGCGTTGTGCCGAGCCTAATAACGTCGTGAGGAAGACCCTGCATTTGACTCCATCCGTGTATTGATGAAGAATTGCAGCATTGTCGAACTTGCCCAAGTGGTCGTCCAGGTCCGTTGCTCCATTATACTCCCCGATCGCCAGAGGAGCATAATGCTTGGGTAGCGGATCCTATAAAATTGCCTCAGAGAATTAGCGGTTGATCCGCTCAAGCGACAAATCGGCTCGGGCAGCTTTTCCCTTCCTTGCACCCCGAGCTGGGGCTTCATCTGACGAAGATCCCTGGTCTTGATGAGCTTGTGCAATTTCTGAGGGCGTCTGGAACAGAGCCCTATGAAACAGTATCGGGGCGGGTGAAACTTCCGCCTGAGTGCCAGTCAGGCCTTTGTTTTGTCCCCATATGGAGAGTTGCTCTAGCCGGTCCTCGTGCGCCGCTCGGCCTCCCGACGCCGAAGTTGCTTGCTGCGTCATTCGTTCAGCTAATGCTTTTTGCTGCTGCTGCTCCACGATTTTTGCCGCCCATGCCTGGATGAGTGCATCGAGCTCCTCTTGAGAGAGCGTCACGGTGTGAGGTCTTCCAGCTTCCTCCATCTTTCACTAGACTCAGATTCAGGTGTGTTCCCACAGACGGCGCCAATTTGATCTTGTCCGAGTGCTAAGTCGATGGACATTGGGGATGTGGCGCTCTCGTTGACTCCGTGTGGCCCTCTAAGTGACGTAGACCTCCGGCGAGAACCTGCAAGCACAAAATCGAGTCGGGAAGGGGTTCCCGGCGATGACCCTCCGACGCTCAAGTCAGCTCCCGGAGGCAAGAAATCGAAAGAGAGTGACGAGAACTGTAGCTACAGTGATGAATAGCGCATACCTCCGTTGGAGTCTGGGGGTCCTTATATAGGGCTCCCTAAATGCGCGTGCACGTTTACAAAGACGTGCATGCTTCTCAAAGCATGCCTATAATGAGTGTCATAACACGTGCCTGACGCCATACCTCAATAGTACGAGCATATCCCTGACGTGATAGTGGAAACTTCCGTCGTACGATTCTCTGTCTGATCTGGTCGTCGACCATGCTGCCTGTCAGCGACGCTTGTCTCGAGGAAGAGAGTTACCTGCCCCTTTTGTCTTGTCCCAAGCCTGACGGAAGAGTCGTTCGGCTAACGTCGCGGTTGGTCTAGCGAGACCTCTGCTCAGCCAATCATACAGTGGCCCTGGCGCTGCCCGGGTGAACGGGAGAACCTCGATGACCATGGTTCCCGCTCGACCGAGACGAAAACCGCTCGACCTTTGTCCCCTGCTGTTAAGCCGTGCTAGTCACCCGCGGGGCGTCGGGAGCTCGGACCCGAGCCAAGCCGAGCTGAGGTGATGACCGTTGACTTTTACCTTGACTGTTGACTTTGGCATCACATGAGGCCTAAGACCCTCTGCCGGGCGGGGACCCTATCTTACCGTCGGATCAAATGAGACTATAAAGACTGATTTACGTAATAAAATGAGAGACAAATGGATGAATGACGATCTAGTTGTACACATTAAAAATGATATTTGTTTCTACAATTAAAAATGAACAAATATTATAGCATTTTCAATAAATGCAGTCTTGTAGAATCCAATTGTCTCCTCATGTACTGACTCATCGCGGCATGTCCACATCTAAGGCTAATGCTTCATTAGTGTCAACCAAAAGTAGCTTTATAATTCAGATATTTTTATCATTTCTACCATTGTTGATGTAAAACCTTAATTATTAAATATATTTAGTTAGCTACACAAAAAAATTTGTCTGTGCAATTCAGCCCTCGGGAAATTTTTTTCTAGTTCCGCCCCTGTGTGCCAAAAATATCCCAAAACATGATAAGAAGAAGAAAATGCGAGGGTTGAGGCATGCGCTTGTTGCTTGAAGAGGGCAATAATTGATGCTTCATTTCTTACTTGTCAAAGTAGAGAAAGGAGAGATCTTATGCTTAAGAAGAGGAGATGAAAAAATTGCAAATTTACTACCGTAGGAGAAGAGGAAAATAGAGAATAAGAGGAAGAGAAAAATCGAAGAGAGAAATGGGTAAAGGGGCGACATACGACCTGGCGAGCTGTAGAGTGCATAGGGAGAAAAGAGAGGAAAAAAATAAATATAAAGTATTTCAAAAAGATTCTAATTGTTTTAAATCGATCAAATCTCTTTAAATCTTAAATTTAATTTGACCATAACTTGATCAAATCAAACTCTAAATCCATTCCGATTTAAACTAACATAATATTTATCTCGGTACATATATGTTGGATTTAGTTCAAAACCCAATTTAATTTAAATTTAACATCTTCACTTCGTGTCCTATAATTTAATTCATTCATTTACTATTATATAATTTATTTTTAAAATTTTATACTTGATATTCCAAATTGTGATATTTTATCATAGAAGTGATATCCATCAATATCCTCGGTCATAAGCTTTGTAAATATGTAATCAATTTTAGTCTTCGACATGATGAATTGATCAACAGTGGTGAGAGCTTCCAAATATATAGTATTATTTTTAAAAGAAAATATTAGAGGGGTGGTGTCACCCTCATCCCCATATGACTATGCCACTAGTGATTAGCAAATAATTAACATAAAATTAAAATTCTTTTATTCTTACGAGTATTCAAAGACAAGTAACAAAGTTATTAGGGCTAAAATGTTTTTTTTTGAAAATTTTTACACATGAAATGCAACAACAACAAAATTAAATAAGGAACAACAATAACAAATATTTGAATATGGTACAAACTCTCTTGCTCTTAGCAATACTGATCCTACTATATATATATAACATCAAACTTTTTCAAAGGCAAAGCCAAATACCATATTTCTTTTCATCAACTCAACGACGTATTTAATCATCTTGATCAAAGACATGCTTATACAGATACTTTACACCACTTGCCATAACAACTTCAATATGAATTTACAGGGTCCAGGACATAGCATAGACGATGGACACATATCAACTTTAGTGTAATGGTCAAGGATCAATCCTCCGGGGTGATGGCGGACATGGTGGATCCCATCATGCACTTAACGCTTGTGTACCTGCATGAACCTCCCTTCATATTCGTGGGGCCGACTCTAGGGGGTTGTTAAGGTAGCGGATCTATCTTTCAATATGAACTTATAGGGTCGGTCACTTCAGGAATAGTCAATGAGGCTAATTAGATTTATCATTTTTTTTTTCAATATGAACTTATAGCTCTTAGGATGTAGCGTAGACAGTAGACACATGACATCTCTAGTGTAATAGTCAGGAAATTCTCAAGAACTGACAACCTAGGATTTACCTCACCATGCACTTACTGTCTATATTCTTGTATTTATCTTCCTCCATATCCGTGGAACTGATACTAGAAGAGATGTTAAGATAATGGATCTACTGAGTTCTGGTGCTATAACAGACACTCATGCATCTTAATTAATCATGATTCGATTCTTAGCATACACTGCAGAGTATTTTCCTCCCGTGTGATGATAAATCTGAGATGTTAGATTGTTCAATCGTTCACTACGAGTAATTTTGATTTATCTTAATGGTCGATGAATATAATTAATCGCTCCGAAAGGTAGGATACATAGTGCTAACTATTTTTTTTTTTAAAAAAACTTCAATATGGAAAGAGATCTTCTTTCCTAATCAAAAATTACCAACTCCATTCAATCAAAGTGCTTAAATAATCTTCTGAAACATAGTTAATCGAATTGTACTTGCCAAAAGTAAGTGCACTTGGTGGATTTGACTCCTCATATTCCGATGTCAAAGTATAGCATTTTATAAGGGACAATACTAAATGGTCAAAATTTGATAAGTTAAAATATATTTTATAAATCATTATTAAATTTTTTTTAATAATATCATCTCTATATATTAATTATATATATACATTATTATAATTTAAATCTGACTAATCAAATTTTAACCAGATAAATTTAAGATTTTATAAGCCCTCCCTCAACTAGTCCCCTCCACTCTGACCACACCGACTCCAAGGCATCAAGTCCACCTAACAACTCTACAAATCCTGCACCGCTTTCCAAAGGTAGTGATAAAAACACGTAAGAGAATAAGAATATTTAGAACATTAATCTTTTTACTAGTCATTTAAATAAATTAAAAAGTACTCATAATAACTGTAATTAAAAAAATACATTCATTAATTTGTTAAAATTAAAATTCGATTCTTAAATGAAAAAAACTAAAAAGATATTAATTTTACCGCTGTACTATTACTTCTAGAGTGAAAATTGACTTATATATATATATATATATATATATATTGTATTTTAGATTTATCTTATTATTATTTTTTTAAATTAATCGATGAAATTTGAACAGATGTTTTTTAAAAAAAAACAAAGTCAAGCACTGAAATTGGAGTCGCAGGAAGAATAGTGCACTCGGACGTTCCCAAACCTAATTTGTACTTGTCAGGCAAACCTCCATCATATTCACAGGCAGGCTGGCGCGAACCCTTGGACAGATGTGCCCACAGATTGGCAGGCAGGAAGGCAGGTTAGCAAACCATGTTTTTAAAATTTTTTTTCCTGAAGAGTTTGTTTGATTGTATTGGCACAGAAAAAGACAGAAAAAAAAAAAACTGGAGTTGAAGTTTTTAATTTTACAGGATAAATAATAAGTTTAAAGATCTGCACTGCAGGTAATTAATATGGCTTCTAGAATTTGATGCTGTCATTGCTTACCTATTTGTGAAGTCACCTGGAAAGTTTTCATTCGACCCCTATAAAATTTCATCTTAACCATTTCACGAGTAAAATTGCCCCTTATTTTTGTGATTGCGTGAAAGAATGAATGATGAATAAATAAAATAAATCTAAGGATACGAAAAGAGAACGGAAAGGAAAAAAAAAATTGATAATTAAGGAGTCTTTTTAAAATTTTGCCCCATTTGTTAAGCAACTTGAAAAATGATAAGCCAAATGCCGATACGAAAGGAATTGAGTGACAGCTACGGGTTGGAATTAATTTATGATGGGAATATAGACGGTTCGTGCATGGACAATGCCCCATCAGTTAAGCAACTGGAAAATTATATAACATGACAGATCGAATTATATTAATTGGTTGGAACAATGAAACTACATTGATCATATTCAATACAAATTTAATAGGTAAATGGGGAACCTGGCAAGCAAGCCACCTTTCACTCGTGAGATAAAATAATAGGAGGAAAAAAAAAGCTTCTTTTTCGTCCCAATATTTGATATTCCCATTACATTCATGCGTGATCAATGTGTCCACCATTTATAAATACAAAATATCTAACTCATGCATAAAGAGATCTCAATATGCTTTAATGGTTTAAAATATAAGATTGATATCCAAATTATCTTCAGATTACTATTATTGTATTTTATATCCGTATTAAATATAAGATTGAACAAAAATCATTATTATAGCAGCAGCTAAGACTAAAAAAATTATATTATAGCAACACTGATTAATATTATGTTATTGTAACACTTCGATTTTGATCAATTGTATTTTAGTAACTACAGCTCATAGCTCTAGTAATATGGACGTGTGTCAAATCTGATCAACATTAATGAACACATGTTGACATCATATAATATATCAGTCGTGAGATTATAATAAAAGGATTGTATAATTGTAACCGTTATAATTCATAATTGTAACCATTACAGAATTGTAGCTGCTATAATTATATATCAGTTATGATCTTATAATCGCTAAAATTACATTATCAAAAATTAAAATGTACAATGATGAGTAGAGTTATAAATGAATTAAACATTCGTGAATAAATTTAATATTTGATTTAGTAAGAGTTTGTTTATATTAATTTAATACATACAAAATTAATTAAATGAATAAGTTTGAACAACTCGTTAAGTTAAACAACAAACTTGAACATATATGTATTCAGTTTGTTAATATTCATGAATAACATTTGTGAACAATGTTATTCATAAACCATATTCATTAATAAAAATTTTATCAACATATTAAATAAATAAATAAATACTTTTAAAATGAACAAACAAGTTTAACTTATCAAACTCAATAACCAATCTAATAAGTAAAAATTTCAACAATCAAACAAGTTTAAATTGAGAGTTAGATAATATTTAAGCTAACCAAATTAAAGTCAAACTTTAATTAAGAGTTCGATAATATCTAAACGAATCAAACTCAAACTAGAACCAAATTCAAGCTTATGAAAAATAAACTAAATCAAATTTGAATAATTATTTTAAATGTTTAATTCATTTTAAACCTGATTTACTTGACTCAACTTAATTTAACACGATTATCTTATTAAATAAATTTAAATATTTTAAATTTTAATTTAGCTTATCTTATGTACTGTCTTAGCGGTATCTTTTAATAATAAATAAAAAAATACTCTTAATTTTTTTTTAAAAAAAAGTCCCTATAAGATTTAGCTGGTTGGGAAGTTTCGCAATTTCCTGGCGGAGCAGTAAAGCAGCAGATCATACATGCCCCGTCGAGGGAACCAACTGACGTGCTGGTACTCAAGTCCGTCTTCCACGTCAATACGTTGGCTGACGCAGGGCCATACTCTGACCTTACCACCTAAATTACCGCCGACTCGTACGGCTGATTCTCTAATTTCACCGACTACCTGCCTCACCACGCCTTAGATCCGGGGATGACAATTTTCTTTTTTTGGATTCGTCGGAAAAATTTAAAACGGACGCCGATTCAGGAAATTTTTTTGGCTTAAATTTGGAATGGGAGATTTTTTAAAATCCCTATCAATTAAATGCCATCTCTGTCTACTCATAATAATAATAATAATAATAATAATAATAATAATAATAAATATTTTATAAATTATTTCTCATATTAATATTTATATAAAAGAAATTAAAAATTAAAAATCTATTTGGCTAAATTAATAGACATTTGAAGTGGAATGGAGATACAGATTAAACAGAAATAGAAATTCTCCAATTAAACAAAATCAAAAATAAAGACGACAGAGATGACGGCAGATCTATAATTTGAGGGCAAGAATCACAAATCCACCACGCCCGTCGCATTCTATTTTCATCCTTACATGTATGATCAATCTATTAGGCTCTTAACCTTCGGCAGCAACAGTGTCAGAATAGTAATTATGCAGAAACAGTGTCAGAATAGTCATCATGCTCCACCAGCTCCGCGTGGGTCCAACGGCGACGCGACTCCATAGTCAACGTCTTATCCACGTCGCATCCACCTCCGAATGAATATCCTTTCCCAATTTTAATTATAATTATAATAATTATTATTATTTAGATGGACACGTGCCACGATGAATACGCTTAATGCCTTATTTAAGCCCGTTCACACCCTCCCCCAATCAATTACGGCACCGGCCGCTTCCTGCTTCTCCTCCGTCGCCATGTTGGAGAACTGCTCGGCGCTGGATCCTTGGCAGTACCGCTCCGACTCGGCCTGGATCAGCCAGGCCTTCGCCAGCGAGAACCAGGCCGTCACCCGAGCCCTGCAGATCTCCCTCTCTGACAACTCCTCCTCCGACGCCGCCTCTCCGTCGTCCGCCGCCACGTCCTCCGCCTCCCCCTTCCTGCTCCACCACCGCCAGCATAGCCACACTCCCGACGCATACCCCCTCCGGCTGCTCGGCCACTCCCCTTCTGGCCGCATCTCCAAGCGGAGGTCGCGCGCGCCCAATCGCTCGCCCACCACCTACATCAACGCCGACCCGACCAATTTCAGGGAGATGGTGCAGCGGGTCACTGGCTTCCAGGTCGACCGCGGGATGCTGGCTGCCGAGCCGATGGTGAAGTCGGAGCCGGAGCTAGCAGCGGTGGGCGACCGCGCCGCTCTGCGACAGGTCTGCCAGTCCACCCTCGATACCTCGGCGCCGTTGCTGGACTGCGTCGCGGATGATGGCGTGTCCGTCGTTTTGTCTGACCATATCCCGAATTTCGACCTTGACGGACTAGATATGCCGGCCTTCCCGACCTTGGAGTCGTGGGACGCCATGTGACGCGCGGGCGCTACATTCTGTTCATCTCCTTCTCCTTTAAATTTCTGTTTAATTAATTACTCTCCAGTCTCCACCGTACTGTACTGCTGGCATCGTTACCACTAAGCTCAGGGCTATGGCCCCACAAAGCACAAATTTGAAGATCATGCAAAACAATGTTCTAGTGTATTAAACTATGTGACAGTACGAGGGTGCACTTCTCAACTAATCAGAAAATTATATATTTATGATGATTGAATTATTGATGATATTAGATTGTTATATGGAGTCATCGTAGTAAAAAAGTGAAATCAGTAAAGAAAGCTATCATGCTTCTTGAGTTGTGAAATATGAAGTTATCATGTTTCTTGAATTGTGAAATATATAGAGTTGGACCATCTATTTTGAAATTAACTGACTTAGAAGAACTAAATATCCAAATTATTTGAAAGATAGATTGAAGCCATGCTTTTGATAAAGATGAAGTACTCAGGTTGATGAGGAGATTGAAAAGTGTCAGCTATATTAGTCAGCTACGTCATAGAATAATTTGTGCTCCTATGAATTAGCATAGTTGGTATTTGTATCAACGATTGTTCTAATAAATTTTGATATCAATTTTTAACTGAAATAAAATACTTCATTGAATGTCTAATTTCTCTCATGTAAAGGATCGTTATGGTAGGATAAATATCCTCTATGATTTACCTCGTTTGAGAGAGTATAGGGCACACTTGAAGAAGTCGTTAAGATAACGACTTCTGCTTTTGCTTCGAAAGAATTTGATGATGAAATTT
Organism: Zingiber officinale; assembly: GCF_018446385.1. Lineage (NCBI taxonomy): Eukaryota > Viridiplantae > Streptophyta > Magnoliopsida > Zingiberales > Zingiberaceae > Zingiber > Zingiber officinale. The sequence continues at coordinate 104,778,444 of NC_055998.1, forward strand.
CTGTTGGTTGGTCCTAGGAAGATCGTATCGGTTTCACTGTATAAAAATTTTGTACAAGTGTCAAACCTGTCCTAAACAATCTATTGTGTTCTTTAGAAGTTAAATTAGGAATCGCAGACGGAACTTAACATCATCGATTCCAAATTTAACTTATCTGTTCTTAATGGTTTAGACTTAGATCGTAAGCGGAACTTAACACTATTGATCCAAATCCACCTACGTTATAAATTCAATTAAATATTAATTTCCAAAATTGGCTTCCAGGACTGCATGGCGAGGCACATGACTTTCTTGGGTATGGGAGCATCTACCACCGCCTAGACAAAATCTTTTAAGGAAAGTTAATATTTAATTTCCTTATATAACTCTAAGTTTAACCAAAAAGAACAATCGAATCATAAATTCAAAAAACAAAGAAAAAACACAAATACGAATTACTAATTCAAAAAAACTATATCTAATGCCTCTTGTGTTTGGAATTCTAACAAAGAAAAATAACTAGCATGATGCGGAAGAAAATTACCAGTTATACCTTTTCTTTGCAAGCTAATGACCTCAAGATCTTCTGTCGTATTCCTCGCCTCACCTTAGACGTCGTGTGGGGGACGATCCTCCAAGATGAACACCACCCAAAGACTTCTCCTTCTCAAACTTTTGGCCACCACCACTAAAGAGAAAAAGAGAGCAAAAGGAGAAGAGAAGGAGAGAGGGTTGACCACCAAAGAGATCACCAACAAGAGAATAAAAATTGTATCTCATGAGACCTCCTCACTCCTTCTTTTATATTACTTGCCCAAGGCAAATAAGGGAAGAATTTTTACAAAAATTAAAATCTTCCTCTAGTTTTTTCTTTTCCCTTTTTCTTTTTCCTTTTCTTTCCTCTTGATTCAATCAATCACTAAATCAATGATTGGCTTGATTTAATCTTGACCGACCCCTTGCTTGAGCACCAAGCAAGGGTGGCCGGCCACTTATAGGAAGGAATAATAATTTTTTTTATAAAATTTTACAAGAAGAAATTCTCTTATAAAATTTTACAAGCTCTCTTTCCTAAAGTGGATGTTAAAAAGGAAAGTTTTAAAAATTAAAACCATGTTTTAAAATTTAAAACTTCTCTTCAAAAATTTCCTTTTTTAACATGAATAGAAAATTTTAATTTTTTTAAAACTTCTCTTCCTTTTTTTCTAAAATCATGAGGATGGTTAAAAAAAGAAAGTTTTAAAACTTTTAAAACTCTCTATTAAACCATGTGGCCTAATTCAAATAAGGAAAGTTTTTAAAATTAAAATCTCTCTTTTAAAACTTATAGTTTTCTACAAAGAGAAGATTTTAAAAATTCAAAACACCCCTCCTATTTGAATTTATTATGGTCGACCCCTACTTGCTTGGTCACCAAGCAAGAGGGCCGACCCTCTTAAGGAGATAGTGGCCGGCCTCCTTTCTTGGACACCAAGAAGGGCTTTTATTTGAATGGACTTGAGACTTTAATGAGGCTACGACAGGGACCTAGAGGAGAAATTGGTTTTGGCCTTCCGATGAGCTTGAGTATCCCGTGTTCACCCCGAATACACAACTCAAGTTCATCAACAATAACTCATTCCACTAGAGATTTATTGTTGCACTACCGCACCAATCCCAAATTACATTTATGGGCTCCTTCTTATCATGAGTGTGTTAGTCTCCCTGTGTTTAAGATAATGAATGTTCACTAATTAAGTAAGTTACTGACAACTCACTTAATTAATATCTAGCTCTAAGATTAGTATCATCAACTTCACTGTCATGTCGGACTAAGTCCACCTGTAGGGTTTAACATGACAATCCTTATGAGCTCCTCTTGGGGACATTCTCAACCTAGATAATTAGGACACAGTTTCTTTCTATAATCAACAACACACACTATAAGTAATATCATTTTCCAACTTATCGAGCCTATTGATTTATCAAACTAAATCTCACCCCTTGATAAGTTAAAGAAATAGATACTAAATATATATGCTTGTTATTATATTAGGATTAAGAGTACACACTTCCATAATAACTAAGGTCTGGTTCTTTTATTAAGTCAGTATAAAAAGACCTTATCTAAAATTGTCCTACTCAATACTTAGAGTGTACTAGTGCAATTTATTAGTCAAGATAAACTAATACCTAATTACACTACGACTATACCAATGATTTGTTCCTTTCTATCTTAGTCGTGAGCAACTGTTTATAATTTATAAAGAGTTGATAACATGATCTTCTGTGTGTGACACCACACACCATGTTATCTACTTTATAAATTAATTGAACAACTATATTCAACAAATAAATATAAACATTTGACCAATGTGATTCTTTTATTCAAAAATAAATGTTTACAAAAGCTAGACTTTTAGTATACACTCCAATAATCTCCCACTTATAATAAAAAACTAAGCTGCCATATCTGTTGCCATACATCTGATTCCCATCCCTCCCACATGTCAATCAAAAGCTTTCGCCGGAAGGGTCTTAGTGAAAGGATATGCCAGGCTATCTGCTGATGCAATCTTGGCGACGACAACTTCTCCTCGCTTGACGATGTCTCGTATCAGGTGGTACTTGCGCTCTATATGTTTACTTTCCTTATGGGCTCGTGGTTCCTTCGAGTTTGCAACTGCACTGTTATTATCACAATAAATTGTGATGATTTTGGGCAAACCAGGAATCACATCTAAGTCCATTAGGAAATTCCTGAGCCATACTGCTTCTTTGGCTGCCTCAGAGGCTGCCAAATACTCAGCTTCCATGGTTGTGTCTGAAACACATTTCTGCTTAACACTCCTCCATGCAATGACTCCACCTCCTAAAGTAAACATATAGCCTGATGTAGACTTACTGTTGTCCCTATCTGATTGAAAATCTGAATCCGTGTAACCCACAGGGAGAAAATCGTCTGTTTGGTAAACTAGCATATAATCTCTAGTCCTTCTCAGGTACTTCAATATATGTTTTAAAGCAGTCCAATGTCCTTGTCTAGGGTTACTCTGATATCTGCTAACCATGCCCACGGTAAAACAGATATTAGGTCTCGTACACAGCATTGCATACATTAGGCTTCCCACAACCGAAGCATTAGGAACTGCCTTCATGTCCTCTATCTTCTTTGATGTATTCGGAGACATCTCTTTAGATAAGGCTACTCCATAGCTAAAAGGTAAGAAACCTTTCTTGGAGTTCTGCATGCTAAAATGAGCAAGGATTGTATCTATATATGAAGCTTGGGATAGACACAACATTCTTTTCTTGCGATCCATTATAACTTTGATCCCAAGAATGTGTGCACATTCTCCTAGGTCCTTCATTTTAAATTGTTTGGACAACCATACCCTTACGTCCGATAATACTTTGACATTGTTGACAATTAACAAAATATCATCTACGTATAGTACAAGAAATACCACCACGTTTCCGTTACACTTCTTGTATACACAAGACTCATCCGGACATTGAATAAATCCATATGACTGGATTACTTCATTAAACCGGTTGTTCCAAGATCTTGAAGCTTGATTTAGTCCATAAATGGACCGATTGAGCTTGCACACTAGATGCTCTTTGCCTTTTTCAATGAACCCTTTTAGTTGCTTCATATGGATGTTTTCTTCAAGACTTCCGTTAAGGAATGTTGTCTTGACATCCATTTGTCAAATCTCATAATCCATATGAGCAGCAATAGATAAGAGTATCCGGATAGACTTTATCATAGCTACCGGCGAAAAAGTCTCCTTATAATCGATTCCCTCTTTCTGAGTATACCCTTTCGCAACAAGCCTTACTTTGAAGGTTTCTACCTTCCCGTCTGTCCCTCTTTTCGTTTTGTAGATCCATTTGCATCCAACAGCTTTTACACCATCTGGTGGTTCTACAAGCTCCCAGACCTTATTAGAATACATAGACTCTATTTCAGAATTCATTGTCTTTTGCCAAGATACTGCATCTATATCTTGGAGTGCTTTGTCATATGTACGGGGATCAGGTTCATGTTTACCCAGGATCAAGTCCAAAGACTCTCCCAAAAACATGAATATCTCAGGTTGCCTTACAACTCTCCCATTATGACGAGGCATTATCGCTGGTTGTGTATCATGTGTGACACGTGTTGCAGTTTCTTGTGGTACTTTATCTTGTATTGTTGGTACTAAAGTAGACGTGTCCTCTCTCATTTCTTCCAGAACTATTTCACTCATGGGCTTATGGTTCATTACATAATCTTCTTCTAAAAATCGAGCATTGGTGCTAACAATGATCTTCTGATTTTTAGGATTATAAAACAAACCACCTTTCGTTCCCTTAGGATATCCCACAAACAGACAAACTTCTGTACGTGATTCCAACTTGTCAGTATCTCCCTTCAGCACATGTGTTGGACTACCTCATATCCGGATATGATTCAGACTAGGCTTACGCCCATTCCATAATTCCATGGGAGTAGAAGGAACTGTTTTAGAAGGTACCATATTCAGAATGTACACTGCTGTTTCCAGATCATATCTCCAAAATGAATTTGGTAATTCTGAATAACTCATCATCGATCTAACCATTTCCATAAGAGTCCTATTCCTTCATTCCGCCACACCATTCTGTTGGGGTGTACTAGGTGCAGACAATTGGGATTGAATCCCGACTTCTGATAAGTAATTTCTAAACTCTCCAAAGAGGTATTCACCACCACGGTCAGACCGTAGTGTCTTGATACTTTTACCAAGACGTTTCTCCACATCAGCCCTATATTCTTTGAACTTATCAAAGCATTCAGACTTGCAACGCATTAAGTAAATGTATCCATATCTTGAATAATCATCTATAAAGGAGACGAAATATTCATAACCACCTCTTGCCTGGATAGACATAGGACCACACAAATCAGAATGAACCAATTCTAACGCATCTTTGGCTCTATACCCCTTGGCCTTAAAAGGTCTCTTGGTTATTTTACCTTCCAAGCAAGATTCACAGGTTGGAAAGTTTTCCAACTCTAATGAACCCAAGAGTCCATCGGCTATGAACTTTTGAATCCTACTTAAGTTAATATGACCAAGCCTTGATGCCAAAGATACGTTTGGTTCATTTCCGAAGGTTCGTTTTGTTGGTTAATCCTAGGAAAATCGTACCGGTTCTACTGTATAAAAATTTTGTACAAGTGTCGAACCTTTCCTTAAATAAACTATTGTGTTCTTTAGAAGTTAAATTAGGAATCGCAGACGAAACTTAACATCATTGATTCCAAATTTAACTTATCTGTTCTTAATGGTTTAGATTTGAATCGCAAGCAGAACTTAACACTATTGATTCAAATCCATCTATGTTATTAATTCCATTAAATATTAATTTCCAAAATTGACTTCCAGGACTGCATGGCGAGGCACATGACCTTCTTGGATATGGGAGCAACCACCACCGCCTAGACAAAGCTTTTTAAGGAAAGCTAATATTTAATTTCCTTAAATAACTCTAGGATAACCAAAAAGAACAATCGAATCACAAATTCGAAAAAACAAAGAAAACACAAACTAGAAAAATAAATTCGAAAAACTAGATCTAATGCATCTTGTGTTTGGAATTCTTACAAAAAGAAATAACTAGCATGATGCGGAAAACAATTGCTAATTATACCTTCTCTTTGTATGCTAATGACCTCGAGATCTTCTGCCGTATTCCTCGCCTCGCCTTGGACGTCGTGTGGGCGACGATCTTCCAAGATGAACACCACCCAAAAGCTTTCTTCCTCTTCCTCTAAAATCCGGCCACCACCACCACCAAGGAGAAGAGAGCAAAGGGAAAGGGAGAAGAGAGAGGGCCGACCACATCAAGAAAATCTCCAAACAAAAGAATAAGAGTTGTGTCTCATGAATCCTCCTCACCCCTTCTTTTATATTACTTGCCCAAGGCAAATAAGGGAAGAATTTTTACAAAAATTAAAATCTTCCTCTAGTTTTTCCTTTTCCCTTTTATTTTTCCTTTTCTTTCCTCTTGATTGAATCAATCACCAAATCAATGATTGGTCTTGATTTAATCTTGGTCGGCCCCTTGCTTGAGCACCAAGTAAAGGTGGCCGACCACTTATAGGAAGAAATTTTTTTTTATATAAAATTTTACAAGAAGAAATTCTCTTATAAAATTTTACAAGCTCTCTTTCCTAAAGTGGAGGTTAAAAAGGAAACTTTTAAAAATTAAAACCATGTTTTAAAATTTAAAACTTCTCTTCAAAAGTTTTCTTTTTTAACATGAATAGAAAATTTTTAATTTTTAAAATTTCTCTTCCTTTTTTCTAAAACCATGAGGATGGTTAAAAAAGAAAAGTTTTAAAACTTTTAAAACTCTCTATTAAACCATGTGGCATAATTCAAATAAGGAAAGTTTTTAAAATTAAAATCACTATTTTAAAACTTATAGTTTTCTACAAAGAGAAGATTTTAAAAATTCAAAACAACCCTCTTTGTTTGATTAATGTGGCCGGCCCCTACTTGTTTGGTCACCAAACAATAGGGCCGACCCCCATAGAAGAGGATGCGGCCGGCCCTTGCTTGGTCACCAAGCATTGGACCGGCCCCCTTCTTGGACACCAAGATGGGCTTATATTTGGATGGACTTGAGGCTTTAATGAGGCTACGACAGGGACCTAGAGGAGAAATTGGTTTTGGCCTTCCGATGAGCTTGAGTATCCCATGTTCGCCCTGAACACACAACTCAAGTTCATCGATAATAACTCATTCCACTAGAGAGTTATTATCGCACTACCGCACCAATCCCAAATTACATTATGGGCTTCTTCTTATTATGAGTGTGTTAGTCTCTCTGTGTTTAAGATAACGAATGTCCACTAATTAAGTAAGTTACTAACAACTCACTTAATTAATATCTAGCTCTAAGAGTAGTACCACTCAACTTTTTTGTCATGTCGGACTAAGTCCACCTGCAGGGTTTAACATGACAATCCTTATGAGCTCCTCTTAGGGGCATTCTCAACCTAGATTACTAGGACACAGTTTCCTTCTATAATCAACAACACACACTATAAGTAATATCATTTCCCAACTTATCGGGCATATTGATTTATCGAGCTAAACCTCACCTTTTGATAAGTTAAAGAAATAAATATTAAATATATGTGCTTGTTATTATATTAGGATTAATAGCACACACTTCCATAATAACTAAGGTCTAGTTCTATTATTAAGTCAGTACAAAAAGAACTTACGTAAAATGGTCCTACTCAATACACTTAGAGTGTATCAGTGTAATTTATTAATCAAGATAAACTAATACTTAATTACACTACGACTATTCTGATGGTTTGTTCCTTTCCATCTTAGTCGTGAGCAACTGTTTATAATTTATAAAGAACCGACAACATGATCTTTTGTGTGTGACACCACACACCATGTTGTCTACAATATAAATTAATTGAATAATTACATTTAACAAATAAATGTAGATATTGACCAATGTGATTCTTTTATTTCAAAAATAAATATTTACAAAAGCTAGGCTTTTAGTATACACTCTAGTAGCATTGCCCATGTAGACGGTTATCTCTCCTTCAAATAGTCGTCGGGTTTCCTAGAACCCCTGCAAAGAATTGCAGACATGATTAGTGGCTCCCGTATCTACACACCAGGTGCTGGTAGATAACACCACTAAACATGTTTCAACTACTAGAGCATGAGATATACCTTTATTGTTCTGACTCCTACGAGGACAGTCCGCCTTCCAATGTCCTGACTGCTTGCAGATGAAGCACTTGCCCTTCGGCTTCTTCATTCCATCTTTTTGTCCTATACCCTGAGGTTTATTCACTCTATTTGCTAAAAAGACCTGTTTCTTTTTCTTCTTGCCTTTCGACTTAGAAGTAGAACCATTTTCAGCATAGTGAATCTGAGAATTGTGACAAAATATACCTTCTACTGCCTGTAGTTCTGTCAGAAGTTCCACCAACATATACTCTCTTTTGTTTATGTTATAGTTCAGGCGGAACTGCTCAAAACTTCTGGGTAGCGTTTGGAGAATTATATCGACCTAGGTTTCCCCATCGATTTCTCCTCCAAGGACTTGTATTTCATTCAGATAAGCCATCATTTTGAGGATATGCTCCCTTACGGATGTCCCCTCAGACATGGTGGCTATCATTAACTTTCTCATTGCCTCTTGCTTAACAGTCCGACTTTGGTGCCCAAAGAGTTCTTTGAGATTGTTCATTATATCATAAGCAGTTGGTAAATCTTGATGCTGATGTTGTAATACATTTGACATTGAAGTCAAAATGTAGCACCGCGCCATCTTATCTACTTTTACTCATTTCTTATGATACTCAATCTCCTCTGGGGTAGAGTCACCATTAGGTATATCTGGGCATACCTCTGACAGTACAAACTTATAGTTTTCAGGAGTTAAGACAATATCTAGGTTTCTTTTCCAATTTATATAATTTGGAACAGTAAGTCTATTCTCTTTTAGAATAATGGCCAGTGGGTTGAAAGTCATCCTAAGAATTACAAAATAAATTTTGGTCAGGACTCTAAATTTAGAATAATATTGATTCCTCAAACAATACTATTTAAATTTACCAACACCTCAAAACTCCGTGAATATTGCATGCCACGTTAGTGTGGACGTATACAAATTCTACATTTGTAAGAGGAGGGTGTAACCCATTAATTTTATTATCTTATCATCCTAAATTTATGACAAATAAAATTAATAGTTGGTTTTTCTTTGGTCACACAAAACAATAGCAGTGACTCCGTTGGGGAGGATACTATTGAATGCGTCTAAGTGTATACCATTACTTGATACTTAGTCCATTAAATAGGATTGTGCCCCTTCAGTTGGAGAAGATCACACGCTCCTAAATAATTTCCTATAACCATCCATAAAGGAAGTTTGATATAGTGATCCGTAAAAAACCCATTCGTTGTAGAGAGAGGCACTCAGAGCCAACACGCAAGCTTGTTGTATCACTTACAAACCAGTAATGGAGACCGTGGAATTTATTAAAATCTCTCTCCCACTTAGTTTTTTTTAAAAATTGAGGATTTTAACCTATGCTAGCATACATCACATGCACATAAACATCACAGTAAATAAAAGCAATAAATTTAGAAATTAATTTTCTAACTATTATGACTTTTTCCATCACTGTCTTCAGTATGCTCCCACCCTAGCTGCTGCCTACTTTAGCCACTACCATCGGGTCAAGTTGTCGCATCTATCTTGCTTCTTATTCCGTTGCGTCTCTGGTCCTCCAATAACACCATGCCTCGCAAAGATACGATCCGCGACAAATATAGAATTTTATATATATCGATCCTATATTCCATAAAGGAATGTACATATATTCTAGATCAAACAAAAATAAAATTCTAAAAATAATACAACTCCTGCTGTATTTGATACATACAATCATGCACACAAAATAATACCCATGACATGTCCAAGGGTCCAATCACACACAATATCTATATGCCATAATAGTTGGAGTCTGCAACCACAAAGTTAGCACATCCTACTATTATCCTGCCTAAATTATGTATGACATGTGCATAATTAATTTGAAAACCAAAACACAAAAGCAAACGCTAACTCTGATACCAATTGTTGGTTGGTCCTAGGAAGATCGTATTGGTTCCACTGTACAAAAATTTTGTACAAGTGTCGAACCTTTCATAAACAACCTGTTGTGTTCTTTAGAAGTAAAATTAGGAATCACAGACGGAACTTAACATCATTGATTCCAAATTTAACTTATCTATTCTTAATGGTTTAGACTTGGATTGCAAGCGGAACTTAACACTATTGATCCAAATCCACCTACATTATAAATTCAATTAAATATTAATTTCTAAAATTGACTTCCAGGACTGCATAGCGATGCACATGACCTTCTTGGGTATGGGAGCATCCACCACCGCCTAGACAAAGCCTTTTAAGGAAAGCTAATATTTAATTTCCTTATATAACTCTAGGTTTAACCAAAAAGAACAATCGAATCACAAATTTGAAAAACAAAGAAAAAACACAAACACGAATTACTAATTCGAAAAAACTAGATCTAATGCCACTTGTGTTTGAAATTCTAACAAAGAAAAATAACTAGCATGATGCGGAAGAAAATTACTAGTTATACCTTTTCTTTGCAAGCTAATGACCTCAAGATCTTCTGCCGTATTCCTCGCCTCGCCTTGGACATCATGTGGGTGACGATCCTCCAAGATGAACACCACCCAAAGACTTCTTCTCCTTCTCAAACTTTCAGCCACCACCACTAAAGAGAAAAAGAGAGCAAAGGGAGAAGAGAAGGAGAGAGGGTCGGCCACCAAAGAGATCACCAACAAGAGAATAAGAATTGTATCTCATGAGGCCTCCTTACCCCTTCTTTTATATTACTTGCCCAAGGCAAATAAGGGAAGAATTTTTAAAAAAATTAAAATCTTCCTCTAGTTTTTCCTTTTTCCTTTTCCTTTTTCCTTTTCTTTCCTCTTAATTGAATCAATCACCAAATCAATGATTGACTTGATTTAATCTTGGCCGGTCCCTTGCTTGGGCACCAAGCAAGGGTGGCCGACCACTTATAGGAAGAAATAATTTTTTTTTTATAAAATTTTAGAAGAAGAAATCCTCTTATAAAATTTTACAAGCTCTCTTTCCTAAAGTGGATGTTAAAAAAGAAAGTTTTAAAAATTAAAACCATGTTTTAAAATTTAAAACTTCTCTTCAAAAGTTTCCTTTTTTTAACATAAATAGAAAATTTTTAATTTTTAAAACTTCTCTTCATTTTTTCTAAAACCATGAGGATGGTTAAAAAAGGAAAGTTTTAAAACTTTTAAAACTCTCTATTAAACCATGTGACCTAATTCAAATAAGGAAAATTTTTAAAATTAAAATATCTATTTTAAAACTTATAGTTTTCTACAAAGAGAAGATTTTAAAAATTGAAAACACCCCTCCTATTTAAATTTTTTATGGTCGACCCCTACTTGCTTGGTCACCAAGCAAGAGGGTTGACCCTCTTAAGGAGATAGCGGCTGGCCATTGCTTGGTCACCAAGCAATGAGCCGACCTCCTTTCTTGGACACCAAGAAGGGCTTTTATTTGGATGGACTTGAGACTTTAATGAGGATACGACAGGGACCTAGAAGAGAAATTGGTTTTGGCCTTCCGATGAGCTTGAGTATCCCGTGTTCACCCCGAACACATAACTCAAGTTCATCAACAATAACTCATTCCACTAGAGAGTTATTATTGCACTACCGCATCAATCCCAAATTACATTTATGGGCTCCTTCTTATCATGAGTGTGTTAGTCTCCCTGTGTTTAAAATAACAAATGGTCACTAATTAAGTAAGTTACTGACAACTCACTTAATTAATATCTAGCTCCAAGAGTAGTACCACTCAACTTCATTGTCATGTCGGACTAAGTCCACCTGCAGGGTTTAACATGGCAATCCTTATGAGCTCCTCTTGGGGACATTCTCAACCTAGATAACTAAGACACAGTTTCCTTCTATAATCAACAACACACACTATAAGTAATATCATTTTCCAACTTATCGGGCCTATTGATTTATCAAACTAAATCTCACCCTTTGATAAGTTAAAGAAATAGATACTAAATATATATGCTTGTTATTATATTAGGATTAAGAGTACACTTCCATAATAACTAAGGTCTAATTCTTTTATTAAGTCAGTATAAAAAGAACTTACCTAAAATGGTCCTACTCAATACTTAGAGTGTACTAGTGTAATTTATTAGTCAAGATAAACTAATACCTAATTACACTACGACTATACCAATGGTTTGCTTCTTTCCATCTTAGTCGCGAGCAACTGTTTATAATTTATAAAGAGCTGATAACATGATCTTCTATGTGTGACACCACACAGCATGTTATCTACTTTATAAATTAATTGAACAACTATATTCAACAAACAAATATAGACATTTGACCAATGTGATTCTTTTATTTCAAAAATAAATGTTTACAAAAGTTAGGCTTTTAGTATACACTCCAACAATTCCTTGGATATATTTTCTCGGTTAATTAAGTTTATTAGTTTATAAAAATAACAATTTCCATTAACTCTACAATTGTCATTTATGGCTAGTTTCGTTTGGATTATTCACTACAAGAATATCCTCAAATAGCTATGAAAATAGTGATGAAATTTAATTTAGTCGTTATGTAATGACTGAAATAATATATTAGTTGTTGGTTTAGAGGTAGGGGCACAAAGTTAAGATTTTTGTGGCTGAATCAGAATTTTGTGGCAAAATACCGACTGAGTTGTAGTTCAGTCGATGAAATACCAACTAAATTCAATTCAATCAATAAAATACCGACTGAATAAGAATTCAATCGGTAAATTTGGGTTTACCAACTAAATTATTTAGCCGATAAATTTGGGTTTATAGGTTGAATTCTAATTCAGTCGGTATTATGCCAACGGAATTAGGATTCAATCGGTGAATAAGGGTGAATTAGGCTAGTGAAAAGTTGGTATTTTGCTGATTGAATCATAATCCTATTGGAAATTTAAATTGAACGAGAAATTAAATCTAAATCGTTGGATCAAGATCGACAAATCTTGTTCATCCAACTTGAAAGGTTTAAGTGCCCTTTGGATGGCTTAATCTCATTCATTGATTCCTAAAGGGTGACATCTAATGAAGAGATATTGTGTCTCTTAGGAAAGAATGCGATCTACATCATTAAATTTAAAATGGATGGATGAGATCTAATTGAACCAAGAGGTTCTTTGTTAGGATCGATGGTCACGGCTAGAGAGGGGGGGGGGTGAATAGCCGACCCCAAATTGCTCGTTTCTTCCTACGATGAGGGTTAGCGCAGCGGAAATAACTAAATAGAAACGCAAAAAGGAAAGATCAAACCTCAAACTCGAACTCGACGATGTAACGAGGTTCGGAGATGAAACTCCTACTCCTCGGCGTGTCCGTAAGGTAGACGAAGCCTATCAATCCGTCGGTGGATGAGTCCCCGGAAAACTGGCTAATAAGAAACCTCACCACAAACTCTTGCAACAGCAAGATCAGAGTACAAGTACAAGAAGCACAGCAAGATACAAATATAAAGATGAATGTAACAACTCTTTCTTGCCTTCTCGTCGTCGACTGAAATCTGTAGATGAAGCACCAACTTCACAGAATCAAAGTAGCAGCTGAAACCAGTCGAAGAAGTCGAGGAAGCTCACACGAAGCTTCGGAAGCGAGCTTAACAAAGCTCTAGAACAGCAGAAGCAATAACTTGCAGAAGCAAGAAGAAGATCAAGAGAGCCAGCTCACTGTAGAAGCCCTCAGCCCTCTTTTATACCTGCATCCACCTGCGAAGAAGAAGCCAGAAGACAGCAGAAGACAGAAGACCGTTGTGAGCCAACGGATAGTTCTGGACCGATCAGGCCCCAGTCTGATCGGTCCCCGGACCGATCCCACCTCTCTGTAAGAGAGGTGGCTACGTCTCTGATCGATCGTGGAGACCGATCAGACGACTTACAGAACCCTTCTGTTTGTTATCTGATCGGTCACCAGACCGATCCAAGTTTAGAGCTCCAGCCCTAAACCCTAAATGGTCCTGAGAACTAGCTACTGAGCCCTCTCTTGACCTAGTCCGGAGAACGAGCTACCGAGCCCTCTCCGACTTCGTCCGGTCCAGAGAACGAGCTACCGAGCCCTCTCTGACCACAGTCCGGAGAACGAGCTACCGAGCCCTCTCTGACTTTCCGTGCCAAGTCTCCAACTTGGTCTTCTCCGTGCCAAGTCTCCAAACTTGGACTTTTCCCGTGCCAAGCTCCCTGTTTGGACTTTTCACCAGATGTCTGGTCAACCTTGACCCTTCTGGATTTCCCTTGCCTGGCTTCACTCACCAGGACTTCCAAACTGCCTAGCTTCACTCACTAGGTCTTTCCCCTGCCTGTCTTCACTCACCAGGTCTTTCCCAACTGCCTAGCTTCACTCACCAGGACTTTCTCCAACTGCCTGGCTTCACTCACCAGGACTTTCACTTTCACCTAGCTTCACTCACTAGGATTTTCACCTGGCTTCACTCGCCAGGATTTCCTAACTGCCTGGCTTCACTCACCAGGACTTTCCGAACTGCCTGGCTTCACTCACCAGGACTTTTCGAACTGCCTGGTTTCACTCACCAGGACTTTCCGAACTGCCTAACATCCCAGTTAGGACTTCCCAATCAAGTATCCAGTCAACCTTAACCTACTTGACTCTTCTTCATCCAACCTGATCAGACCCTGATCAGTATCTCTCCGCATGGACAACTGCACCTGCATTGTCCATGTCTACATGTCTTTCTGTATTGTCAAACATCGAAACCATGACCAAGGTTTACGCTTGGTCAACTAGGTCAACCTTGACCTACTGGAAATTGCACCAACAATATCCCCCTTTTTGATGTTTGATAATACATTTAAGTTAGGCTAATCCAATAGCCTCAACTTTCTTCATGCCACTAGGTAATGAAACATAAGTTACAACCTTACATTCTCCTTCTAAGAAGGCAACCTCCTTCTTAGATAATGAAGGCCTAACTTAAACCCTTCATTCTCCCCCTATTGGCACACATCAACAAACTCTCCCCTTGAAGAGTAAGTTATCGTTGTTCACAACTTCATTTGTTGTGATCAACAAACTCTCCCACTAACTCCAATGTTCTTCCTTGAACATTCTCTAGACATTCTCCATTCTCCTCAAACCTACACTCTCCCCCTTTTTGACACACATCAAAAAGAGTGAATCAAGGTCAAGAGTTTCTTCCTAATGAAAGTCCCATACCTTTCATTGAAACTCTTAATTTCCCCCTTGATACTAAGGTCCAACAATTAACTTAGTGATAATCTCATATCACTCAAGTCTTTAGGAGTAAAAACTCCCCCTAAAAGTCAACTCCCCCTTGACTAATAGGTAAAACTCCCCCTAAAGATCAACTCCCCCTTGACCATTGCACCAACAATGTCTTGGAGAGTTTCAAACCTTCAGAACTCTAAAACACCACTTCCATAGCTGCAATTTCAGACAAACAGTCGAAATTCAGCAGGTTGGCACTCCTTGATCGGTCACCAGACCGATCAGGCTCCCTCTGGATCGGTCACAGTGACCGATCCAGGCTCCCCTGGACCGATCAGAAACCCTTCTGATCGGTCCACAAACTTGATAAAGGTCTGATAAGTTCTGATTTCTCTCCACGAAATTCAGAAACCTCTAGAAAATCACAGAAAATTCTAAAAATTGTAAAATTTTAAGGATACATTCCTCATAACATATACTATCATGGAAAAATAGTTTTCTATGAAAATAACTTCCATTTTTCAATCTTGATACAAAGTTCAAAAGTCTTTGAAATAGCTCAAAGTTAACTTATCTTTGTATCAACTTGTTCAATGATGAATGCTATCACTAGAAAAGCTTCATCCAGGGTTTTCAAATTAATTTTGAAATGATTTTAAACCAATTCAATTTAGGACCACAATCTTTGGGCTAAATGTACATGACTTGTACATAAGCTTTCCCTATGATCCCCAATTTTAAATTAGGCTCATCTAGGTACAAGAACTATGCACCTTGTTCCTAAGTCATCATCCTAATATCTCACACACATCTAAGGTGTATCAAACACATCCAAGTCAATTTTGATGTGAGATATGGGTTTAGGTTATCTTAGGCTAAGGTCTCATGCATTTTCTAAACATCAATTTGATCTCCATATCAAATTGTGTTTTTAACCTTAAATCAATTTCATTGATTATAAATGCAAGAAATGATGACATGGCATAAAATGATATTATACCTAATAACATGTGCCAATGTCATGATGTCATGGCATAAAGTATGAAACTTAAATAAAGCATGACATATAAATAACCTAAGCATTTTCATGACATTTTAAATGATCATAAAATAAATATGATGTCATGACATGGCATATGACAAACAATATATAGCAAATAACATGTAAAGGTATAGAAAATACCTAATTCTAGCCTTAGTTGCCATTTTTGATAATTTTGATCATTTTGCCATAAATTCTATATTCCTAAGTGTAATAGACCTAAAATCATATCCTCAAGACTTTTAGATCACTATGTGCCAACTAGATTGACTCTAGAAACATTTCAAAAATAAATGTTTACAAAAGCTAGGCTTTTAGTATACACTCCAACAATTCCTTGGATATATTTTCTCGGTTAATTAAGTTTATAAGTTTATAAAAATAACAATTTCCATTAACTCTACAATTGTCATTTATGGCTAGTTTCGCTTGGATTATTCACTACAAGAATATCCTCAAATAGCTATGAAAATAGTGATGAAATTTAATTTAGTCGTTATGTAATGACTGAAATAATATATTAGTTGTTGGTTTAGAGGTAGGGGCACGAAGTTAAGATTTTTGTGGCTGAATCAGAATTTTGTGGCAAAATACCGACTGAGTTGTAGTTCAGTCGATGAAATACCAAATAAATTCAATTCAATCAATAAAATACCGACTGAATAAGAATTCAATCGGTAAATTTGGGTTTACCAACTAAATTATTTAGCCGATAAATTTGGGTTTTTAGATCACTATGTGCCAACTAAATCTATCGGTTATTGCTTCTCTTCTACCTCCTCCGAACTGAGTTGTTGTTCTTCTGAAAGCTGTGCTCTTGAGCTTTGCTGAGCTCCGAAGCTTCGGGTGAGCTTCTTTGACTGAGTTACTTGTTGGCATTCGTCCGTGAAGTTGGTGCTTCATCCGGGACTTCAGTCGACGAGAAGGCAAGCGAGTATTTGTACATTCATTGTGTATTTTGTTCTTGCTCTTCTTTGTATTTCCATATTGCTGTTGCAAGCTATTGTGGCGAGGTTTCTCCACCCACAAGGAGTATTTATTAGCCGGTTCTCCGGGGACTCATCCACCGACGGATTGATAGGGCTCGTCCACCTTACGGACACGCCGAGGAGTAGGAGTATCACCTCCGAACCTCGTTACATCCATCGAGTTTGAGGTTTGTCTTTTTCCTTTTCGTTTCTACGGTTTCATTTCCGCTGCGCTGACCTTGATTTGTAGAAAGAAACGAACAATTTGGGGCGACTATTCACACCCCCCCTCTCTAGCCACGACCATCGATCCTAACAAGTGGTATCAGAGCGAGGTTGCTCTTCGCCGGATTAACACCTGAGGGAGCACAAGCTAGAGATGGATCAACTCGAAGAAGACATCACCATTCCACCTTTCTATGACCGCGACGACTTCACGTATTGGAAGGTAAGAATGAGGTATTTTCTTATGACTAACCTTGAAAATTGGAGTTGTGTTCAATTAGGTTTCAAGCCTCCAATGGATAAGGAAGGAAAACCACTCGAGAAGAAGAAGTGGACAAAGGAACAAGTCCACCAATCCCTAGTCAACGATGAGGTATTGAAAATTTTTGAATTTTCTTTACCTAATGATGTTTTGTGTAGGATAGGTGGATATAACGATGCCAAGGAGTTGTGGAACAACTTGGCGAAGTTCCATGAGGAGAGCTCCAATTCAAGCCATGAAGAGGAGTCAAGTGAGCCAAGTAGCTCACATCATGGAAGTGTTGAATTAGAAGTTGAGGGCTACTCAACATCTAAGGATGAAGAGGAGGAGAGTTCTTCTTCAAGTTCGGAGCAAGAAGAAGAAGAAGCGTCTACCTCCGGAAGGGATGAAGAAGAGAGCTTTCATCCATCCTCAAACCTAGGTAACTCAAGCATTTTAATTTCTAGCAAATTACACATAATGTGCTTTGAATGTAGGAAATTTGGGCACTACAAGAGTAAGTGTCCAAAGAGGATTAGAAAGTCTCCACCGGCGCCAAAGGTCAAGAAAGCCGGAGTCCCGATACGCAAAGGCAAAGAGCACGTGGTGTGCTTTCAATGCAATCAAAGGGGACACTATAGGAGTCAATGTCCGAGGGGGAGGCAATCTCACAAGGACAAGAGACCGAGCACGTCTATAGGGGGAGCTAAGGTAAACCCTAAGGTAATCTCTAAGGCTCATTTTTGCAATTCAAATAGAACACATGCTAGTAGTTTTGTTGCAACTGTTAACAATAATAAGCATGATAACATTAGAAATCGATACACATGCTTAGGTGCCAAACATGTGAGCCTAGATAAGGACAACTCTAGAAATGTCAACCCTAGGATTAACTCATCTAAGGTTAAGGGAAACCTAGATAGGAATCCCAAAACTACTAGACATATGCCTAGGAGTACCTCAAAGAACAATGACAAAATAAAACTTGAGGTATTAGAAAAGGAGAATCAAGTCTTGAGGTCAAGACTTGACACTTTAGAAAAGACCCTTAAAAATTTGGAGAAGTCAACTCAAGGGTCTAAGGGTCAAAAACCCAAGTCCAAGGACATGAAAGGTTTGGGTCACAAACCTAAGTCCCAAGTGGTCAAGCCCACTTATCACAATGTTCCATTCGATTATGGAACAAAATCTAGGGCTAGGAAGACCATCACCAAGGTCACAAGGGGAGTCACCCCTAGAGTTGATCTTGATGAGTCCCAAATGACCAAGGCTTTAAAGCCTAGGAGGGTCATTAGGAGGGTTGCTAGGGAAGTCATCCCTAGTGAATATTTAGTGAACCCAATGAGCTCAAATAGGTATTGGGTTCCTAGGAGCGTGATTTCATCACGCTAGCTGGTTTAAGGTGTGCCAACCTTACTTGAATAGGTAGTTAACCTAATCATGGCAAAAGG
The DNA here is from genome assembly GCF_018446385.1 of Zingiber officinale. Taxonomy (NCBI): domain Eukaryota; kingdom Viridiplantae; phylum Streptophyta; class Magnoliopsida; order Zingiberales; family Zingiberaceae; genus Zingiber; species Zingiber officinale. The sequence goes on from NC_055998.1 coordinate 104,797,213, forward strand.
TGGCACTTTAGGATTTTTCAAGGTGCAATCAAGCCTTGAAAATGAAATTGAAAATTATTCCTAAGATAATTAGGACGTGCCAACCACATTTGAGGAATTTTCTAGAGTCAATCTAGTTGGCACATAGTGATCTAAAAGTCTTGAGAATATGATTTTAGGTCTATTACACTTAGGAATATAGAATTTATAGCAAAATGATCAAAATTATCAAAAATGATAACTAAGGCTAGAATTAGGTATTTTCTATACCTTTACATGTTATTTGCCATATATTATTTGCCATATGCCATGTCATGACATCATATTTATTTTATGATCATTTAAAATGTCATGAAAATGCTTAGGTTATTTATATGTCATGCTTTATTTAAGTTTCATACTTTATGCCATGACATCATGACATTGGCACATGTTATTATGTATGATATCATTTTATGCCATGTCATCATTTCTTGCATTTATAATCAATGAAATTGATTTAAGGTTAAAAACACAATTTGATATAGAGATCAAATTGATGTTTAGAAAATACATGAGACCTTAGCCTAAGATAACCTAAACCCATATCTCACATCAAAATTGACTTGGATGTGTTTGATACACCTTAGATGTGTGTGAGATATTAGGATGATGAGTTAGGAACAAGGTGCATAGTTCTTGTACCTAGATGAGCTTAATTCAAAATTGGGGATCATAGGGAAAGCTTATGTACAAGTCATGTACATTTAGCCCAAAGATTGTGGTCCTAAATTGAATTGGTTTAAAATCATTTCAAAATTAATTTGAAAAACCTGGATGAAACTTTTCTAGTGATAGCATTCATCATTGAACAAGTTGATATAAAGATAAGTTAACTTTGAGCTATTTCAAAGACTTTTGAACTTTGTATCAAGATTGAAAAATGGAAGTTATTTTCATAGAAAACTATTTTTCCATGATAGTATATGTTATGAGGAATGTATCCTCAAAATTTTACAATTTTTAGAATTTTCTGTGATTTTCTAGAGGTTTCTGAATTTCATGGAGAGAAATCAGAACTTATCAGACCTTTATCAAGTTTGTGGACCGATCAGAAGGGTTTCTGATCGGTCCAGGGGAGCCTGGATCGGTCATTGTGACCGATCCAGAGGGAGCCTGATCGGTCTGGTGACCGATCAGGGAGTGCCAACCTGCTGAATTTCGACTGTTTGTCTGAAATTGCAGCTATGGAAGTGGTGTTTTAGAGTTCTAAAGGTTTGAAACTCTCCAAGACATTGTTGGTGCAATGGTCAAGGGGGAGTTGATCTTTAGGGGGAGTTTTACCTATTAGTCAAGGGGGAGTTGACTTTTAGGGGGAGTTTTTACTCCTAAAGACTTGAGTGATATGAGATTATCACTAAGTTAATTGTTGGACCTTAGTATCAAGGGGGAAATTAAGAGTTTCAATGAAAGGTATGAGACTTTCATTAGGAAGAAACTCTTGACCTTGATTCACTCTTTTTGATGTGTGTCAAAAAGGGGGAGAGTGTAGGTTTGAGGAGAATGGAGAATGTCTAGAGAATGTTCAAGGAAGAACATTGGAGTTAGTGGGAGAGTTTGTTGATCACAACAAATGAAGTTGTGAACAACGATAACTTACTCTTCAAGGGGAGAGTTTGTTGATGTGTGCCAATAGGGGGAGAATGAAGGGTTTAAGTTAGGCCTTCATTATCTAAGAAGGAGGTTGCCTTCTTAGAAGGAGAATGTAAGGTTGTAACTTATGTTTCATTACCTAGTGGCATGAAGAAAGTTGAGGCTATTGGATTAGCCTAACATAAAGGTATTATCAAATATCAAAAAGGGGGATATTGTTGGTGTAATTTCCAGTAGGTCAAGGTTGACCTAGTTGACCAAGCGTAAACCTTGGTCATGGTTTCGATGTTTGACAATACAGAAAGACATGTAGACATGGACAATGCAGGTGCAGTTGTCCATGCGGAGAGATACTGATCAGGGTCTGATCAGATTGGATGAAGAAGAGTCAAGTAGGTTAAGGTTGACCGGATACTTGATTGGGAAGTCCTAACTGGGATGTTAGGCAGTTCGGAAAGTCCTGGTGAGTGAAACCAGGCAGTTCGAAAAGTCCTGGTGAGTGAAGCCAGGCAGTTCGGAAAGTCCTGGTGAGTGAAGCCAGAAATCCTGGTGAGTGAAGCCAGGTGAAAATCCTAGTGAGTGAAGCTAGGTGAAAGTGAAAGTCCTGGTGAGTGAAGCCAGGCAGTTGGAGAAAGTCCTGGTGAGTGAAGCTAGGCAGTTGGGAAAGACCTGGTGAGTGAAGCCAGGCAGGGGAAAGACCTAGTGAGTGAAGCTAGGCAATTTGGAAGTCCTGGTGAGTGAAGCCAGGCAAGGGAAATCCAGAAGGGTCAAGGTTGACCAGACATCTGGTGAAAAGTCCAAACAGGGAGATTGGCACGGGAAAAGTCCAAGTATGGAGAGTTGGCACGGAGAAGACCAAGTTGGAGACTTGGCACGGAAAGTCGGAGAGGGCTCGGTAGCTCGTTCTCCGGACTGTGGTCAGAGAGGGCTCGGTAGCTCGTTCTCTGGACCGGACGAAGTCGGAGAGGGCTCGGTAGCTCGTTCTCCGGACTAGGTCAAGAGAGGGCTCGATAGCTCGTTCTAAGGACCATTTAGGGTTTAGGGCTGGAGCTCTAAACCTGGATCGGTCTGGTGACCGATCCAGCGATACGCCTGAGTATCTGATCGGTCTGGTGACCGATCAGATAACAAACAGAAGGGTTCTGTAAGTCGTCTGATCGGTCTCCACGATCGATCAGAGACACAGCCACCTCTCTTACATAGAGGTCGGATCTGTCCGGGGACCGATCAGACTGGGGCCTGATCGGTCCAAAACTATCCGTTGGCTCACAACGGTCTTCTGCCTTCTGCTGTCTTCTGGCTTCTTCTTCGCAGGTGGATGGGTAAAAAAGAGGAAGCTTCTGCTTCTTCTTGATCTTCTTCTTGCTTCTGCAAGTTATTGCTTCTACTGTTCTAGAGCTTTGTTAAGCTCGCTTCCGAAGCTTTGCGTGAGCTTCCTCGACTTCTTCGACTGGTTTCAGCTGCTGCTGTGATTCTGTGAAGTTGGTGCTTCATCTACAGATTTCAGTCGACGACGAGAAGGCAAGCAAGAGTTGTTACATTCATCTTTATATTTGTATCTTGCTGTGCTTCTTGTACTTGTACTCTGATCTTGCTGTTGCAAGAGTTTGTGGTGAGGTTTCTCCACCCAGAAGGAGTTCTTATTAGCCGGTTTTCCGGGGACTCATCCACCGACGGATTGATAGGCTTCGTCCACCTTACGGACACGCCGAGGAGTAGGAGTTTCATCTCCGAACCTCGTTACATCGTCGAGTTCGAGTTTGAGGTTTGATCTTTCCTTTTTGCGTTTCTATTTAGTTATTTCCGCTGCGCTAACCCTAATCGTAGGAAGAAACGAGCAATTTGGGGTCGGCTATTCACACCCCCCCTCTATAGCCGTGACCATCGATCCTAAAAAGTGGTATCAGAGCGAGGTCGCTCTTCGCCGGATTAACACCCGAGGGAGCATAAGTTAGAGATGGATCAACTCGGAGAAGACGTCACAATTCCACCTTTCTACGATCGCGACGACTTCGCGTTTTGGAAGGTAAGAATGAAGTACTTTCTTATGACTAACCTTGAAAATTGGAGTTGTGTTCAATTAGGTTTCAAGCCTCCAATGGACAAGAAAGGAAAAACCCTAGAGAAGAAGGAGTGGACCAAGGAACAAGTCCACCAATCCCTAGTCAACGATGAGGTATTGAAAATTTTTGAATTTTCTTTACCTAATGATGTTTTGTGTAGGATAGGTGGATATAACGATGCCAAGGAATTGTGGAACAACTTGGTAAAGTTCCATGAGGAGAACTCCACTTCAAGTCATGAAGAGGAGTCAAGTGAGCCAAGTAGCTCACTTCATGGAGGAATGGATTTAGAAGTTGAGGGCCACTCAACATCTAAAGAAGAAAAGGAGGAGAGTTTTTCTTCAAGTTCGGAGCAAGAAGAAGAAGCTTCTACCTCCGGAAGGGATAAAGGAGAGAGCGTTCATCCATCCTCAACCCTAGGTAACTCAAGCCATTTAATTTCAAATAAATTACACATAATGTGCTTTGAGTGTAGGGAATTTAGGCATTACAAGAGTAAGTGTCCAAAGAGGGTTAGGAAGACTCCACCGGTGCCAAAGGTCAAGGAAGCCGGAGTCCCGACATGCAAAGGCAAGGAGCACGTGATGTGCTTTCAATGCAATCAAAGGGGACACTATAGGAGTCAATGTCCGAGGGGGAGGCAACCTCACAAGGACAAGAAGACGAGCACATCGATAGGGGGAGCTAAGGCAAATCCTAAGGTAATCTCTAAGGCACATTATTGCAATAATAATAAGACACATGCTAGTAGCCTTATTGCTATTGTTAATAATGGTAAGCATGATAACATTAGAAATCGATACACATGCTTAGGTGCCAAACATGTGAGCCTAGATAAGGACAACTCTAGAAATGTCAACCCTAGGATTAACTCATCTAAGGTTAGGGAGAACCTAGGTAGAAATCCCAAAACAACTAGACATATGCCTAGGAATACCTCAAAGAAAAATGACAAATCAAGACTTGAGGTATTAGAAAAGGAAAATCAAGTCTTGAGGTCAAGACTTGACACCTTAGAAAAGACCCTTAAGAATTTGGAGAAGTCAACTCTAGGGTCTAAGGATCAAAAGCAAAAGCCCAAGGACATGAGAGGTTTGAGTCACAAACCTAAGTCTCAAGTGGTCAAGCCCACTTACCATAATGTTCCATTCGATTATGGAACAAGACCTAGGGCTAGGAAGACCATCACCAAGGTCACAAGGGGAGTCACCCCTAGAGTTGATCTTGATGAGTCCCAAATGACCAAGGCTTCAAAGCCTAGGAGGGTTGCTAGGGAAGTCATCCCTAGTGAATATTTAGTGAACCCAATGAGCTCCAATAAGTATTGGGTTCCTAGGAGCGTGATTTCATCACGCTAGATTAGTGAGGGTGTGCCAACCTTACTTGAATAGGTAGTTAACCTAATCATGGCAAAATGTGGCACTTTAGGAATTTTCAAGGTCTAATCAAGCCTTGAAAATGAAAGTGAAAATTATTCCTAAGATAATTAGGATGTGCCAACCACATTTGAGGAATTTTCTAGAGTCAATCTAGTTGGCACATAGTGATCTAAAAGTCTTGAGGATATGATTTTAGGTCTATTACACTTAGGAATATAGAATTTATGGCAAAATGATCAAAATTATCAAAAATGGCAACTAAGGCTAGAATTAGGTACTTTCTATACCTTTACATGTTATTTGTCATATATTGTTTGCCATATGCCATGTCATGACATCATATTTATTTTATGATCATTTAAAATGTCATGATAATGCTTAGGTTATTTATATGTCATGCTTTATTTAAGTTTCATACTTTATGCCATGACATCATGACATTGGCACATGTTATTATGTATGATATCATTTTATGCCATGTCATCATTTCTTGTATTTATAATCAATGAAATTGATCTAAGGATAAGAAACACAATTTGATATGGAGATCAAATTGATGTTTAGAAAATGCATGAGACCTTAGCCTAAGATAACCTAAACCATATCTCACATCAAAATTGACTTGGATGTGTTTGATACACCTTAGATGTGTGTGAGATATTAGGATGATGAGTTAGGATCAAGGTGCATGGTTCTTGTACCTAGATGAGCCTAATTCAAAATTGAGGATCATAGGGAAAGCTTATGTACAAGTGATGTACATTTAGCCCAAAGATTATGGTCCTAAATTAAAGGGTTTAAAATCATTTCAAAATTGATTTGAAAAACCTTGATGAAGCTTTTCTAGTCATAGCATTCATCATTGAACAAGTTGATATAAAGATAAGTTAACTTTGAGCTATTTCAAAGACTTTTGAACTTTGTATCAAGATTGAAAAATGGAAGTTATTTTCATAGAAAACTATTTTTCCATGATAGTATATGTTATGAGGAATGTATCCTCAAAATTTTATAATTTTTAGAATTTTCTGTGATTTTCTAGAGGTTTCTGAATTTCGTGGAGAGAAATCAGAACTTATCAGACCTTTATCAGGTTTGTGGACCGATCAGAAGGGTTCTGATCGGTCCAGGGGAGCCTGGATCGGTCACTGTGACCGATCCAGAGGGAGCCTGATCGGTCTGGTGATAGATCAGGGAGTGCCAACCTGCTGAATTTCGACTGTTTGTCTGAAATTGCAGCTATGGAAGTGGTGTTTTAGAGTTCTAAAGGTTTGAAACTCTCCAAGACATTGTTGGTGCAATGGTCAAGGGGGAGTTGATCTTTAGGGAGAGTTTTACCTATTAGTCAAGGGGGAGTTGACTTTTAGGGGGAGTTTTTACTCCTAAAGACTTGAGTGATATGAGATTATCACTAAGTTAATTGTTGGACCTTAGTATCAAGGGGGAAATTAAGAGTTTCAATGAAAGGTATGGGACTTTCATTAGGAAGAAACTCTTGACCTTGATTCACACTTTTTGATGTGTGTCAAAAAGGGGGAGAGTGTAGGTTTGAGGAGTAGGAGTTTTATCTCCGAACCTCGTTACATCGTCGAGTTCGAGTTTGAGGTTTGATCTTTCCTTTTTGCGTTTCTATTTAGTTATTTCCGCTGCGCTAATCCTAATCGTAGGAAGAAACGAGCAATTTGGGGTCGGCTATTCACACCCCCCCTCTCTAGCCGTGACCATCGATCCTAACATTCTTATACCCCTCATTTAGTATAAATAAGATCCCTCACATCCTCATTTCACTCACTCAATTCATTCTAAGAAAAACAAGCATTGCATTCCATACTTGCATTGGAGTGTTCGAGAAGCTTCTTCGGTTCGAAGGTCTTGCAATTTGAAGTGCTGCTATCGCTAGATAAAGTCGTTGTATCTTGGGAGACGATTGTCGTGTTCCATGAGCACCGTGTGTAGGGCAAATTTGTCTTAAAGAGATAGAGTCTAACTCTAGCATCGACTTCGCCAAAATGATAGTATACCGTCATTCTGCCCGCGCTCAAATTGCACCACCACTACAAGATCCAATAATTTTAAGATGAATTTTGTTCGTGCAATCTTAATGGATTCATCATCGACAGCTCCTATTCCACCGGCGCTTGGTAAGAAGCCAAAGAAGTTTACAAGTATGGATTTTAAGAGGTGACGGCTAAAGATGCTATTTTACTTAACCACATTGAATCTTGTAAGGTTCATACGTGAAGATGCACCCTCCATATCTCAAGGCGAGACTGATAAAGATAAGAGGGCGGCATATGATGCTTGGGGACATAGTGACTTCTTATATCAAAATTATATCCTCAATAGCTTGGACAACACATTGTATAACATATATATTCCAATGACAATTGCAAATGAGTTATGGGAATCTCTCGAAAGGAAGTACAAAACAGAAGATGTCAGATTGAAGAAATTCATCGTCAGCAAATTCTTAGACTTCAAAATGATTGATTCCAAGATTGTGACAACTCAAGTCCAAGAATTACAATTGATTCTACATAATCTGCATGCCGAGGGCATGACAATGAATGAGTCCTTTCAAGTTGTTGCAATAATCGAGAAACTTCCACCTTCTTGGAGGGAATTAAAAAATTATCTAAAGCACAAGCGAAAGAAAATGAGACTTGAGGATCTGATTGTAAGACTGTGAATTGAAGAAGACAATCGCAAGTAATCAGAATTAATAAAAATGCCTATATTTGCAAAGGTAAATCTGCTGGAACCAAACACTGATAAGAAAAGAAAGTATCCCGACAAAGGACAAAGCCAAGGGAGGGCCAAGAAGTTCCAAGGAACATGCCACAACTGTGGTAAACCGAATCATAAGGCCAAAGACTGTCGACATCCAAAGAAAGCCACTCAAGTGTATATGATTGAAGATAAGTCAGTGCCGATAGATATGTCAGAATTAGACCTGATTTCCATTGTATTTGAAGCCAACTTAGTGGACAATCCAAGGCAGTGGTGGGTTGATACTGGTGCCACACGACACATTTGCTCTGACCAAGCTCAGTTTTCAACATATACCCCTATTAATGGGAGAAAACTAATTATGAGCAATTCTACAACTTCCAACATTGTTGGTCTTGGCAAGGTGGTTCTAAAGATGACATTAGCCAAAGAAGTGACACTAATTGATGTGCTTCATGTTGTCAACATTCGAAAGAATTTAGTGTCAGGGTCGACTCTTGTCAAAGCTGGATTCAAGCTAGTATTTGAGTCGAATAAATATGTATTGACAAAAAATGGTCAATTCATAAGAAAAGGGTTCATGGAGAACGATCTATTTAAAATGAATGTAATGACTGTACACCGTGAATTTAATGGTAATAAAATGATAAATTCTGCTTATTTGGTCGAATGTTCCAATTTATGCCATGTTAGATTTGGACATGTAAATTATAACACTTTACGATGACTTATGAATTTAAACTTATTGCCAACATTAAATATTGATCCAACACATAAATATGAAATATGTGTTGAATCTAAAATAACAAAGTTGTCTTTCCATGCAGTGGAAAGAAGCACGACCCCTCTAGAATTAATTCACAGTGACATATGTGACTTAAAATTTGTGCAAACTAGAGGTAAAAAGTACTTTGTTACTTTTATTGATGATTACACTAGATATTGTGATGTGTATCTATTGAAAGGAAAAAATGAAGCCTTAGAAGCATTCAAAAATTATAAGAATGAAGTTGAGAATCAAATTGGTCAACAAATTAAAAGAATTTGAAGTGATCGAGGAGGAGAATATGATGGTTCAATTGATGAATTTTGTGTAGAATCTGACATTATTCATCAAACGACAACTCCTTACTCTCCTCAATCAAATGGGATTGCCGAGCGTAAAAATCGAACTCTTAAGGAAATGATGAATGCTATGCTGATAAGTTCGGGCTTATCCCAGAATTTATTGGGGGAAGCTATTTTATCGGCAAACCATATTCTCAATAAAATCACTCACAAAAATAAAGATAAAACTCCTTATGAGTTATGGAAGGGTCATAAGCTTTCTTATAAACATCTGAAAGTGTGGGGGTGTTTGGCTAAGGTGGAAGTGCCTAAACCAAAGCAAAGCAAAATAGGACCAAAGACAATCGATTATATTTTTATTGGATGTACCAATAATAGTAGTGCATATCGATTTTTGGTGCACAAATCAGCAGTCCTTGATGTACATGTTGGAACAATAATTAAATCAAGGAATACTGTATTTTTTGAAGATATCTTTCCTTGCAAAGATACTAAAGAGGAAAGTTTAAATAAAAGAACTTATGAAACTGCGAGTAAAGATAATCTTGGAAATAATGAAGAACCAAGACGCAGAGGGCCAGAATAGTAAATTCATTTGGTTCTAATTTCATGACTTATATGTTGAAAAATGAACCATGGACAATAAGCGAAGCCATATCAAGTCTCGAGGCTCCCTTTTGGAAAGAAGCCATTAATATGAAATAAATTCCATCATGCAAAACCATACTTGGGAATTGGTGGATATTCCACCTAGAATCAAGCCTTTAGGATGTAAATGGATCCTAAAGAAGAAATATAAGGCTGATGGAACTATTGAAAAATATAAGACAAGACTAGTGGTAAAGGGATTCAAACAAAAGGAAGGCCTTGACTTCTTTGATATATATTCACCAGTAACAAGGATTACATCCATTCGAGTACTTATTGCTATTGCTGCAATACATAACCTTGAGATATATCAAATGGATGTGAAAACAACCTTTCTAAATGGTGAATTAGAAGAAGAAATATATATAGAGCAACCTGAAGGGTTTGTGGATCCAAGACAAGAAAATAAGATGTGTAAACTCGTGAAGTCACTATATGGGCTAAAACAAGCACCAAAATAGTGGCATGAGAAATTTGACAAAACTATATTGTCAAATGGATTTAAAATAAATGAGTGTGATAAATGTATATATATCAAAGACACACTTGACTCGTTTGTCATTATCTGTCTAGCTATATGTAGATAATATGCTCATCATGGATAGTAATCATGATATAATCATGACTACTAAGAAGATGTTGACCAAAACGTTTGATATGAAAGATATGAGTATAGCGGATGTTATACTCGGGATTAAGATCAATAGGACATTAGATAAAATTATCCTTTCACAGTCTCATTATATTGAGACAATGCTAGGAAATTTAATGTAGATGATCTTTCCCCTATGAAACATCGATGGACTTAAGCTTGCATTTGGCTAAGAACCATGGTGAACCTGTATCCTAATTGGAATATTCGAGGATAATTGACAGTTTGATGTATATCACTAACTGCACACGTCCAGATATTGCATATGAAGTTAACAAATTAAGTAGATTTACAAGTAATCCAAATGATGACCAATGGAAGGTATTAGTAAGGGTTCTTAAATATTTAAGATATACCTTAGAGTATGGATTACATTATACGAGATATCCAGCAATACTAGAAGGCTATTGTGATGTAAATTGGATATCTGATACAAACGACTCTAAATCCACTAGTGGATATGCATTTACCATTGGTGGTGGAGTAATGTCATGGAAATCCACGAAACAAACCTGCATAGCTCAATTAACTATGGAATCTGAGTTTATAGCCTTAGATAAAGCCGTAGAGGAAGCTGAATGGCTTTGTAACCTCTTAGAAGATATCCCATGTTGGGAAAAACTAGTGCATGTTGTGATGATACATTGTGATAATCAATCGGCAATTGCAAGGGCACAAAATAGCTTGTATAATGGTAAGTCACGACATATTCGTCGATGACACAAAATTGCAAGGACATAAAATAACTTGTAACCTCTCAGTTAATTTCTAATGGAGTTATCTCTATCGATTATGTCAAATCAAAAGATAACTTGATGAATCCATTTACAAAAGGTTTGAATAGAGATCAAATATACTGCATATCAAGAGGAATGAGATTAAAAATCTACAAACAAGAACATTCATAGTGGTAACTCAACCTTGTTGATTAGAGATCCCAAGATCTTGGTTCAATGGGACAATGAAATTATAAAAGTTCACGTGAGCACTTGGACTAGTTCCCCTCTCATTCCTGTTGGTGCAATATCCCTTGGGTCAAAGTTGACCAGGATGACTAAGCTTTAGTTGACTTAAGCTTGAGTCTTGTTGTTTAGGTTTCGATGTTTGACAATACAAGGAGACTAACAATACATGGAGATTACAGGTGCAATCGTTCATTTGGGGAGATTGTTGGTATAATTCTCCTCTGGTCAAGGTTGACCAGTTAGATGTGAAGAAGAGTCAGGTAGGTCAAGACTGACCAGATACTTGACTGGGAAGTCCTGGTGAGTGAAGTCAGACAGTATGAAAATCCTAGTGAGGAAGCTAGGTGAAAATCCTGGTGAGTGAAGCCAGGCAGATGAGAAATCCTAGTGAGTGAAGCTAGGTGAAAGTTCTGGTGAGTGAAGCCAGGCAGTTGTGAAAGTTCTGGTGAGTGAAGCCAGGCAGTTGGAAGCCAGGCAGTTGAGAAGTCCTGGTGAGTGAAGCCAGACAATTGGGAAATCCTTGTGAGTGAAGCCAGGTGAAAGATCTAGTAAGTGAAGCTAGGCAGAAGTAAATTCCTGGTGAGTGAAGCCAGGTGAAAGACCTGGTGAGTGAAGCCAGGCAGATGGAGAGACCTGGTGAATGAAGCCAGTCACGTGGAAATCCAAGTGGGCCAAGGTTGACCAAACACCTGGTATTGAGAAGTCCAAGTAGGTCAAAGGGTTGACCGGATACTTGGCACAAGGAGAAAAGTCCAAGTGGGTCAAAGGGATTGATCGGACACTTGGTGAGGAAGTCCTAGCAGGTCGAGGGTGACCGGATGTTAGGCATGATGCCCCAACAGGTCATGGTTGACCAGATGTTGGGTTTTAGGGGCTTGGGACTTGATTAGGGCAAATCAAGTTGGATCAATCGATTAACTAATTGATTGAATCATGCCCCATCGATCGGTTGATCAATTGGACTGTGGTCGTGACAAAAACTCCTCCCAATCGATCAGTGGATCGATTGGGGGAGTGACGCAGTTGCACAGAAGCCCTCCCAATTGATCGCTTGATTGATTAGGAGTCTCCAATCGATCAAGTGATCGATTGGGAGGCTAGAAATCACAGAAGAGCCTTGAATCAATCAAGAAATTGATTCTAGCTCTTTCCAAAGAGCACAGAGACACTCTGAATCGATCGGCTGATCGATTCAAAGCCTCTCCAATCGATTGAGAGTAATTCAATCTATTGGGATCCGACCGTTGCACAGGTTATAGCCGTTAGCGAGCGATTTCCTCAGCAGCTCTTCGATTCCTCTTCACGCGATTCTCAGCGACTTCTCCACAGAGACTCACGCCAATTCTTGAAGCATTCTTGGAGCAAGGGTTGTTATCCTTCCAAGATCAAGAGGCATTCAACATAAGAAGAAGAAGCAAGGGTTAGAGTTTTATGCTGTAAATCTTGTAAGATCTTACTTGTATTTACTTCCCTTTCTTTCTTCTTGTACTGAGAGTGTTGTAAGGCTTCTCCGCCTTCGGTAGTTACCGTAAAAGAGTGCTTTCATAGTGGAGAGTGCTCGTGTGTGTGGATCCTTGGATTAGTCACCTCTACTTGTAGTGGATACCAAGTAAATCCTTTGTGTTAACATTGTATTTGTATTTCTTGTTCTTTTCGCTATATATCATCACCAAGAAATAAGCAACAATGAGCACGACGAGCTATTCACCCCCCCCCAGTACATTTCGACCCTAACAAGTGGTATAAGAGCAAGGTCACTCTTCACCGGAATCATCGCCGGAAGGGGCAATAAGGCTAGAGGGTGAAGACGTTGGAGCAAAATTCTTCAAGTCAAATATTTCATCAAGCTCAACTTCAAATGGAATTCGGAGATAGATTTGGATTTGACGCAAGGGTGCCTCCACCATTCACTTCCACAAGCTTTGACCTTTGGAGATCAAGGATCGAAAATTTTCTTATGATGGAGATGGAGTAATGGTTTGCTCTAATGGAAGGTTTTGAAGCTCCAACAAATTCAAGGGGAAACAAATCTCAAGAGGAGCAAGTGGAGCCAAGAGCAAATTCAAAGAAGCGAGGCAAATGACAAAGTGACCAAGCTATTGGTCAATTTGTTGCCAAGCAATATTTTGGCTCAAGTTGGAGAATTCAAGGATGCCAAGGAGCTTTGGAGCAAATTGGTAAAGATTCATGAGATCCCCTCCACTGTACCAAATCAAGAAGAATCCAAAGAGGACAACTCAGTGGATCAAGATCAAGAGCAAGAGGACTCTGAAGTTGAGAGATGCTCAACTTCCGAAGAAGAAGTCCAAGAAGCCTCATCTTCAAAGGAATGCAATGAAAAGGGCAAGGAGGGAGCATACTTCTTGTCCTATATTCAAGATGAAGATGAAGAAGCCTCCACCTCTAGGATTGAGGGGGAGCGGCCTTCATTGACATTGGATCAAGAAGAAGGAGAAGCTTCGATATCCGGATCAAACGGAGAAGAAGATGATGCATCCTTCAAAAATCAAGAGACATCAAATGGAGGATCAAGTGTCATCCCTACATGCGAAGATAAAAATATTTTAATTAAAAATAAAAATCATATTATATGTTTTGAGTGTATGGAACATGGGCACTACAATAGTAAGTGCCCTAAATTGATCAAGAAGAAGGGTCAAATAGCACTAAAGGGCAAGGAGAAGTCTAAGGAGACCGCCCCCACAACTAAGAAGAGCAAGGAGTACATTGTGTGCTCCTTGTGTAATCAAAAAGGACATTATCGGAGCCAATGTCCAAAGGGAAAGAAAGCGGTCAAAGCCAAAGGAGGAAGCACAAGTCAAGGGGGAGCTTCCAAGGTAAAACCCAAGGTATCATTTATTGAACCTATTCATTTGACAAATGGTAAAATTCATGCTAGTTCAAGTTTTTTATCATTTTAATGCTATTTATCATAAAAATAGGAAGCATGATAGCATTAAGGAAAAATATGTAGTTCTTCATGCTAAAACTATCACACCTAAGGTTAGGAAGATAGATAACAACTTAGGCAATAACGCTAAGAACCTTAGGTATAAGTCTAAAAATAAAAATGCTTAAGGACGCAATGAAAAACCAAAATCTAGGGATTTATGGGAAGAAAATCAAGTCTTGAGGTCAAGGTTTGATAAAATTGAAAAGACCCTAAAAAGGATGGAAAATATCCTAAAAGGGAAAAAAGAGCATAAATAGGTCTAGGAGCACATAAGTCATCCAATGGCCATAGGGGTTTAGGATACAAACCTAAAGCCAAGAAGGATGTGCCTTCTTATCATAAGGTTCCATATAGCTATGGAACCAACCCTAGATCTAGCGGTCAAGTCAAGGATTCAAGGGAGGTTATCCCTAGAAGTATCTTTGCAACAACAAATGTGACTAAGACTTCTAAGAGGTCTAAGAAAGTTACTAAGAAGGTCACAAGGGAAGCAATCCCTAGAGTTGACCTAGAAAAGGTGACCAAGGCTTCTAAGAAGCCTAACAAGGTCATTAGGAAGGTATCTAGGGAAGTTATCCCTAGTGAGTACTTAGAGCATCCAAGGAGCACCAATAGGTTTTGGGTTCCTAGGAGTATTTTCTCTACCCCTTAGATGGGTTAGAGAGTGTCAACTCTAATTGGGAGGGTAGTTAACCCAACCTTAATGAAGTTGACACTCGGAGAGCATTTTCAAGGTTATTATTAACCTTTGAAAATGAAGTGAATTATCATTTACTCTTTAAAAGAGTAAAATGTGCCATAATTTGAAAATTTTGATTTTATTTTAAATTGGCACAAATTGGGAAAATATAAGAAATACCAAATTGGGGTTTTGATATTTTCTTAGGGATTTAAAGGTAAATCTAAGTCTTAATTTAAAGTGATTATTCTTTGAAAGAGTAAAGTGTGCCAAACCTTGAGGAATTATGTGTAATTTTAATTGGCATAACAAATCAAGAGTAAAAGAAATGTCAAGTTGGGTTTTGACATTTTCTTAAGAAAATATGGGCAATCTTGGATTACTTTTAGGTTTAACTAAGGATTTAAGGACACTTAGATAGATAATCTTGATATTCTGTTTAAGCTGAACTACCATGCTTTGTTTGCCCATCATATGTCATGACATCATTTTTGCATTCATGCTTATTCTGAAAAATAAACAAAAATGTCATATCATGTCATACATATATCATGTAGTTATAGTAAATTTTCTTTTAAAAATTATTCATTTTGATATATGTCATAACTCATCATGCATTATTTTTAATTCCTTGCAATTAAGGACAAATGACATTTACTAACAAGTAGCATCTTAGGTGGATGTTCATAATTCAAAATGCTTAGATAGATATGCATGATCCCTAGTTTAGGACAAAATCAAACTTTACATCTCACAAAGATCTATAAGGTGACTTGTATGTATTTTAGTGCACATTAGATACAAGTGAGATGTTAGGACGATAAATGAAACTCAAGATGTTGATTTAATGCATTCTTTTGAGTTTTAGGTTCATCAAAACATATAATTATGTGTGTTTCCAATCATTGGGAAAGCTAATGTACAAGTCATGTGCATTGAGCCCAAAGAACATGGTTGGATATTGGTTTTGAAAATCATTTAAAAATACTTTTGAAAAACCTTGGTAAAGACTATCTTTTGATAGTAATCATCATTGAAAAGTTAGACACAAACTAGAAAAAAAACTAAAGTTTTTACAAGTTTTCAAGTTTGTGTCAATCTTTGAAAATAGAAAGTATTTTCTTAGAAAACTATTTTTCCATAATAGTATATACCCTAAACAATATCTATATGAATTTTTATGATTTTTAGAATTTTATAGAATTTTTAGGGAGTTTCTGAATCTCGCTGAAATCAAATTTCAGAAAATCAGGCCTTTAATCGATCACCCGATCGATTGGAGAGCCTCAATCGATCGGGTGATCGATTGAGAAGGTTGTTATCGCGAACAGAAGCCCACTGGATCAATCCACACCTATTGAATCAATCCATGGATCAATTGAACCTGCTTCAATCGATTCAAACCCCAACTTCAATTGATTGCAGCACTAATTTTGGTTGGGAAAGCCTGCTTTCAGCTATTTAAACCATTTTCCGTCCATATAACCATTCCTAACCCCTCAAAACATATTTGTATATATTTAGGGGGAGTTTTCATGATGAAAACAAGGATGGATTGGTTAAGGAAGATTAAGTAGAAGTTTAGGTTGAGGTTTAGTTTCATTATTGGATTCTTGAACCTCAAAACTTTTAAATTTGGGTTTCCTAAAGATTTGGGATTCCAAGTAATTATTGGTGCAATGACAGAAGTTTGAAGCATGTTTTTAGGGGGAGTTACTCTTTAAGGACATAGACCTTATTTTCCGAAACCTTTCAAGGTGGTTAAACCTTCGTTTAGAAAACAATGCTCAAGGTTGAGCATTGAAAAATAATGGAGAGTGGATATCTTCATTGTGGGGTTATGGATGCCCTAGGATGAGCATCACAATGTGGAATAATGCTCCAGGGTGAGCATTTAATACAGTGAAGGGTATGTGACCTTCATTGTTGGATTAGTTAACGTTCAAGGATGAGCGTTGAAGATAATGAAGGGTATGTGACTTTCATTATGATGTTGTGAATAACGAGTGAAGTTGTGAACAATGGTGAGTAACTGTTCACCTAACTAGGGAGTTTGCCCTCTAGGAAAGGGGGAGAATAAAGGGAACCCTCATTCATACATTGGCATGAAGGAAGTTGAGGCTATGAGATTAGCCTAATTTAAAGGTATTGTCAAACATCAAAAAGGTAGAGATTGTTCGTGCAATATCCCTTGGGGCAAGGTTGACCATGATGACTAAGCTTAAGTTGGCTTAAGCTTGAGTCTTGTTGTTTAGGTTTCAATGTTTAACAATACATGGAGACTGACAATACTTGGAGATTACAGGTGCAATCGTTTATTTGGGGAGATTGTTGGTACAATTCTCCTCTGGTCAAGGTTGATCAATTAGACGTGAAGAAGAGTTAGGTAGGTCAAGACTAATCGGATACTTGACTGGGAAGTCCTGGTGAGTGAAGCCAGGCAGTATAAAAATCCTAGTGAGTGAAGCTAGGTGAAAGTCTTGGTGAGTGAAGCCAGACAGATGGGAAATCCTAGTGAGTGAATCTAGGTGAAAATCCTGGTGAGTGAAGCCAGGCGGTTGTGAAAGTCCTAGTGGGTGAAGCCAGGCAGTTGGGAAGTCCTGGTGAGTGAAGTCAGGCAGTTGGAAAATCCTGGTGAGTGAATCCGGGTGAAAGACCTAATGAGTGAAGCTATGCAGAAGGAAAATTCTGGTGAGTGAAGCCAGGTGAAAGACCTGGTGAGTGAAGCCAGGCAGATGGAAAGACCTAGTGAATGAAGCTAGGCACATGGAAATCCAAGTGGGTCAAGGTTGATCGGACACTTAGTATTGAGAAGTCCAAGTAGGTCAAAGGGTTGATCGGATACTTGGCACGAGGAGAAAAGTCTAAGTGGGTCAAAGGGATTGACCAGACACTTGGTGAGGAAGTCCTAACAGGTCGAGGGTGACCAGATTGCTAGGCATGATGTCCCAACAGGTCATAGTTGACTAGATATTGGGTTTTAGGAGCTTGGGATTTAATTAGGGCAAATCAAGTTGGATCAATCGATCAACCGATCGATTGAATCATGCCCAATCGATCGGTTGATCGATTGGACTGTGGCTGCAACAAAAAAACTCCTCCCAATCAATCAGTGGATCAATTGGGGGAGTGATGTCATTGCACAGAAGCCCTCCCAATCGATCGCTCGATCGATTAGGAACCTCCAATCGATCGCCCGATCGATTGGGAGCCTCCAATTGATCAGGTGATCGATTGGGAGGCTGGAAATCACAAGAGAGCCTTGAATCGATCGGGCAATCGATTCCAGCCCTTTCCAGAGAGCACAGAGGCACTCTGAATCAATCAACCGATTGATTCAAAGCCTCTCCAATCAATTGAGAGCAATTCAATCGATTGAAATCAGACCATTGCGCAGGTTATAGCCATTGACGAGCGATTTCTTCAGCAGCTCTTTGATTCCTCTTCACGCGATTCTCAACGACTTCTCCATAGAGACTCATGCCAATTCTTGAAGCATTCTTGGAGCAAGGGTTGTTGTCCTTCCAAGATCAAGAGACGTTCAACACAAGAAGAAGAAGCTAGGGTTAGGATTTTATGCTGTAAATCTTGTAAGATCTTACTTGTATTTGCTTCCCTTTCTTTCTTCTTGTACTGAGAGTATTGTAAGGCTTCTCCGCCTTCGGTAGTTACCGTAAATGAGTGCTTTCATAGTGGAGAGTGCTCGTGTGTGTGGATCCTTGGATTAGTCACCTCTTCTTGAGGTGGATACCAAGTAAATCCTTTGTGTTAGTGTTGTATTTGTGTTTTTGTTCTTTCCGCTGTATATCATCACCAAGAAACAAGCAACAACGAGCGTGATGAGCTATTCACCCCCCCCTAGCACATTTCGACCTTAACAATTCCTAGGATGGAAAAGTGCTACCTATGATATGTAGTGAGGTTAAGTTATAGACTTTTAATGACTCCTATACTTGAAAAAGTAGAGTAAAGTAGGATACTCTTTATAGGAGGTCAGCTATATAAGTATGAAGACATGCCACTTCAATGAAATACTTATGAATCCAAGATGTTGTCCATGGCCAAAACGGACAAAACAATGAGAACTATAAAGAAATGAGAAAAGTTATTGTGTACGTACAATTGTCTTGGTTTACACAAATGACTGAGTAGTTCAAGACATTATGTTCACTAAGCAACTTAGTAAATTTGATGGTATTCTACTACGGAAGGTTCAAAGCCACAAGCTACCTCTCTTGATGCAATAATTTTTTGATTGAACTCTCCTTAGGTGATAACATGCATGCATTAATTTTCATTCATGTGGGGGATTGTTGGAAATTTAAATTGAATGAGAAATTAAATCTAGATCGTTGGATCAAGATTGACAAATCTTGGTCATCCAACTTGAAACGTTTAAGTGCCCTTTGGATGGCTTAATCTCATTCATTGATTCCTAAAGGGTGGCATCTAATGAAGAGATATTGTGTCTCTTAGGAAAGGATGTGATCTACATCATCCAATTTAAAATGGATGGATGAGATCTAATTAAACCAAGAGGTTCTTATACCCCTTCATTTAGTATAAATAAGATCCCTCACATCCTCATTTCACTCACTCAATTCCTTCCAAGAAAAGCAAACATTGCATTCCATATTTGCATTGGAGAGTTCGAGAATCTTCTTCAGTTCGGAGGTCTTGCGATATGCAGTGCTGTTATCGCTAGATAAAGTCGTTGTATCTTGGGAGACAATTGCCATGTTCTGTGAGCACCCCTGTGTGGAAAAAATTCATCTTAAAGAGATAGAGTCTAACTTTAGCCTCGACTTCGCCAAGATGGTGGTATACCATCATTCCGCTCGCGCTAAGACTGCACCACCATTACAAGATCCCAACAAATCCAGTCAATAAATATCGACCAAATTATAATTTAGTCAGTATTTTACCGACTGAATCATATTTCAATTGGTAAATACCAATTAAATTATGATTCAATCAGTGAATTTGCCCTATTATTGTCAACCCGAACCTCCCTTCCTTCTTCTCTCGCATTATTTGGATCTCTCTCCGGCATTGCAGCCTCTATCTGGCTTCTCTTCGATCTTCTCTCCGACTCCTCTCTTGCCTAGTAAGCCTCTCTTCCTCTCCTCTACCCTTTAGATCTCATGGCTACGAGCTTGGGCCCAACCACCTTACTCGCAACGAGATTGGCTTATCGCGACCAGCTTGCATGTGACTCGTTGGCAACGATCGAATTGCTTATTGCCCCTTGCACTATAAAAAAATGTCACATTCTGTAATGAATTCTGGGACTAATCTGGATAATATTTTCATTGTAAAAATATTTAGGAAGAATTTTCGGACAAATTGGCTGGCCACGACCAATCTAAATTTTGATTTAAAATATCTTGATATTGTAGACCATGATAACTTCTATGCATGAATTCCCTTCTTGTGCACCAATTCTTAGATTGAAATATGTTATAGTTATTAATAGGTATATTAGGACAAAACTTATTACTAATTGGTGCATCTATTGTTAGGACCCTTGGCGGTCGGCTAGAGGACGGGTGAATAACCCTTGCACAAATTAAGCAAATGAACCTTTCTCGACTTATAATGTAATTAAAATAACACTTGCATAAGAATAATAAAAGAGATTAAAAGGAAAGAGGCATAGCAAGTTTACTTGGTTACAACCAGGGAGGTTGTTAATCCAAGGCAGATGAAGTCACACTAATTTCTCCTTCAGGCGGAGAAGCCTCTTTATATCAATTAACACACAAAAACATAAGTCAAACAGAAAACTGAACGAGTACAAGTGTTGTTTCTCTTTTTCTTGTTGTCTTCAGCTTCTGGGAGTATGACTGCTTATGTAGCCTTGCTTGGGGGTGCATGGAAGGATTCCAGGCACCTAGAATGGGATAATATTGTATCCCTGACGCAACGGTACATGCCATGTCGAATGTGGCTAAGTTAAGGGTTTCGAGCGCCCGGAGTCCGGGCGCCCCGAGCCCCAGAAGGCAACCTTTTGCTAACTTTTGGTCCCAGCCTCCTGCTTTGGTTCCATTCTCAACGGTCCGGGTCTTCCACTCTGGCTCTGCTCACTTAGGTGATTTCGGCCATCCGGAATAGGGCTCACTTGAACTCAACTTCCGGCCTTCTCGAGCAAGCTTCCACTCTGGCTTCTCGTCCCTCAAAAATGTCGTGCGCCTCCTTCTGGTCCGCTCACGCACTCTTCTGCAGCATCTCGTCCCTCAGACGTACTGAGCCCGTCAGCTCTCTCCTGTACCGTCCTTCTCATTAGTTGTGTCTTTTGCTTGACGTCCTGTGTTCCTAAGTTTCTGCACACTTAGACACATGGTTAAATACAACAGAACATAACTTAACTTGTTTGATTACATCAAAACTACCTTGGGGTACTAACATCTATTTCTAGACCGTTAACTCAGCAAGAATACCATATTGCAAGAACATACATAGTCCTAAACTGTGATGATGTCAAACCATACATAAAGTGAGTTGACTTATTTAATCAAATATTTATCCTATTATGCTTGTTTGTTATCCCAATTGTCTTAAAATTACCTACCCTGACAACTTATACGAACAATAACTACAGCTATAACATTTATCAATTGATGCAAGTGAAATAGCTGAAAAGTTAGAGACATAATTTACATTATAATTTCAAATCTATGTAAGTTAGAGAATAATTTAAATTTCATATATCCATATTAAATTTCCATATAATTTATATCATAACTACTTTTATAGGTGAATGATCGTAGAATATCAAATATACAAAATTTTAGGATAATAAATTTTACATTTGGACCTCTTCGTAAGAGAACAGTGTACTCTGGTTACTATATTAATGACTTCAAATTTCACGTAGCACAACGGGATTCACGTAGATATACCTATAATTCTGGTGTTTACGTTCAATGATCTATTAACAACAGTAACACTGAATTTGATTACTATGATAGACTTGACGAAATCGTAGAAGTTAAATATCCTGCATTACTTTTAAAAAGGTGTGTGTTATTCAAATATTTATGGTATAAACTGACTCTAAAAATAGGGTATAGAATACATGCAAACTATAATTTAGTTAAGATTAATGCAAACAAAAGGTTCAACAAGTTTAAACATTTCTTTTTTTCTATACAAGTGAATTAAGTTTTCTATCTTAAATACTCGAATACTCTACGAAGAGAAGATTTTCTAGTGAATAGTTGGTTGTTTGTCGAATGAAGCCTTGTTTGACCATAGAAATGCCAAACACCATCATTGTTCAAAACTATAATGCATTTCAGAATGATGAAGTGGAGGGACATTCAGTTGATTCGTAACTTCAATTTACATCTCAATTACTTATAGATGTTAATGTCACTTATGAGGAGATAGATAATGGAGATATGCCTAATAGTGAGAAGCTTGTTGAACTAACAGAGTCTAGCGATGATGACTTAAAAACTATTAATGTTCATGATTTAGATTGTATTAATGATTAAATATTAACATTATTATTCATCAAATAAATTATGCTTCCATCTTATTTTTTACATATATCATCATGTTAGTAATAATATTATGCAATTGCAATATTATTTTGTAGATATTATCAAGTCAGACCAGACAGTAATATTTTTTTCATGCAGTTTTATTCCAGATGGTCATCGGGTAAAGATGTACATAAATGAGAAATTGAAAGAGAGAGCCTGCACTTTTGTCACTACATTGAGGCATATAGACTAGGAGATAAAGAATTTCTATTATCAGGAATTTATGGTAAGGAAATTGAATATATTTGCTATTGTATTATAAATTTATCTTTTAGTATACTAATTTTTTTAACTTATTATTGCAGAAAAAATATACTTGGGAGGTAGGATAGGAGGCTCGATTTAAAGAAACTTGGAATATTTATTGTGCAAGACTGTACAAAGATCTCTTATACAATTTGAGAAAGAATGGCACGAGACCATCACATGTATCAGAAGAGATTTGGGTTGCATGGATTGCTACCTAAGTTACAGATAGGTGGATGTCAAATTCTATTGCTGCTCGATTAAATAGAAATATAGAGCCCATTGGTGATACTTCCGAATCTAAGTTTATTGTAGAACATGTTATCAATTTGGTGAGTTTAATTTAAAGTTATATAAGTAATTTTAATTTATTATCGTTTTTGTATAAATTTGATACTACTTTTTTTTTGTATATGCAGGAAGTACTCTATAGAGACCTCACAATTGTTGAGATATATTTAACACGACTCATAAGAAAAGTAATGACACATTTGTCGATTCTCGATCCCTGCCCATAGACGTAAGAATATTAACTTTATTACATATAACCGTTAACAATGATAAGCTTTAGTAATTGTGTACCAAATATTAATCATATACTTTTCTTTACACGGGAGGAAATGACTAATAGAGTGACCCAAACATTTTCATCACCAGTAGAGGGAGGGGAGTCGTAGGCTCTATCGACCGAGACAATAAATGACATTTATTATGATGTTATCGATGAAAGAATAAAGAACTCCACTCTCTATGACTTTGGCTCCCAAGCCAAAGTGACATTTGATCATTTTAGGATGCCTAGGATCGCCCTGGTTCTTCTTCTATTGAGTTACAGTCGCTAAGACAAGAAAATCAAGACCTGAGGAATTAACTGATGACAATGGAGGAGAGGATGATCAAAAGGGATGTGAGAAATGATGCTGTCTTGGCCGAGATGCGAGCACTCATTGCTCAATTTACCCAATCATAGATCGTTTTAAGTCATAGGAGACTCAACCCATGGGGCCTTGCTGAGTAGCATCTTTATGAGATATGTTCAATTACAACTTAGTTTTTTTAATCACTCATAAAACATGTAAAATATATTTATTTAGTTTTGATATTATAATATGATCATCACTAATTGTATTACATTTCCTCGGGACAATTCATCGGTCTATATATCACTACCATCTGATATCCAAAATATTATTTAGGTACCTTTTTTACTTGTAAAATTAGTTATACATTCCTATTTTTAATGTATTTTCTCATTATTAATTTTTAAATCATTTTACCTCGTAATTGTGCTTTCTATAGGATTTGATAGAACCATCTTATAAGATTCTATTTGGATGTCTTTGTAGTAGATTATGGACATGATGTTAGGATGTATACTAAAAGTCTAGCTTTTGGTATAAACATTTATCTAGAAATAAGAATCACATTGGTCAAATATCTACATTTATGATAAATGTAGTTGTTCAATTAATTTATATTGTAGATAACATGGTGTGTGGTGTCACACACAGAGGATCATGTTATCAGTACCTTATAAATTATAAACAGTAGCTCACGACCAAGATGGAAAGGAACAAACCATTGGAAAGTCGTAGTGTAATTAGGTATTAGTTTATCTTAACTATATAATTACACTAGTACACTTAGAGTGTATTGAGTAGGACCATTAGAGGTCGTTTCTTTTTATACTAACTTTATAAAGGAACAAGGACCTCAGTTATTATGGAAGTATGTGCTCTTAATCCTAATATAATAACAAGCACATATATTTGATATTTATTTCTTTAATTTATCAATGGGTGAGATTTAGTTCGATAAATCAATAAGTCCGATAAGTTGGGAAATGATATCACTTATAGTGTGTGTTGTTGATTATAGAAGGAAACTGTCTTAGTAATCTAGGTTGAGAATGTCTCCAAGAGGAGTTCATAAGGATTGTCATGTTAAACCTTGCAGGTGAACTTAGTCCAACATGACGATAAGGTTGAGTGGTACTACTCTTGGACTAAGATATTAATTAAATGAGTTGTCAGTAACTCTTAATTAGTGGACATTCGACATCTTAAACACAGGGAGACTAACACACTCATAATAAGAAGGAGCTCAAAATGTAATTTGGGATTGGTGCGGTAGTTCAATAATAATTCTCTAGTGGAATGAATTATTATTGATAAAATTAAGTTGTGTGTTCGGGGCGAACACGGGATGCTTAATTTTATCGGGAGACCAAAACCAATTCCTCCTCTTGGTCCCTATCGTAGCCTCTTAATTATAGAATACTATACCCACCTATACCCACCTTCTTACCCATCCTATAGGGGCCGGCCAAGCTAGCTTGGAGACCAAGCTAGGGCCGGCCATGGCTTGGTTCATGGGTGAATTCATGTGGCCGGCCCTAGCTTGAACTCAAGCTTAGGTGGCCGGCCCTATTAAAATTAAAAAGAATTTTAATTTTAAATTTTTTCTTATGTGGATAACATGATTTAAAAGAGAGTTTAAAAATTTAAATCTTTCCTTTTATAAGATTCTACAAAAGATTAAGAGAAGAGCTAAATCTCTTTCCTTATTTGTAGATTAAAAGGTTGATTTTAATTTTGATAAAAACTTTCCTTTTAATCATGTTCATGATTTAAAAGAAAGTTTAAAAATTAAAAATTCTCTTTTATTAGTTTCTACAAAAGATTAAGAAAATATTTAATATCTTTCCTTATTTGTAAATTGAAATGAGACTTTAATTGTTAGAGATAACTTTCCTTTTTGAAAATTATCCACGTGTTTAAAAGAAAGATTTTAATTTATAAAATTTCCTTTTTATTAACCAATCATGAAGGGATTAAAATTATTGGAGAAATTTTTTAAATTTCTGGAAACAAATTAGGAAATTTTAATTTTTGTTTTAATTAAAACTCTCCTTGTTTTGGGGAAAGAGGTGGTCGGCCATTGTAATTGAAAAAAGAAAATTGTTTTAATTAAAATAATTTTTATTTTTCATGGCAAAGGAATTAAGGAAATTTTTATTTAAATTTCTTTATTTGCGAAGACCAAGGATTATAAAAGAGGGGGTAGAGGTGCCTTCATGAAAAATGACTCTATTCTTTTTCTTTCTCTCTTTTCTTCCTAGGTGTGGCCGGCCCCTAGAGTTTCCCCTTCCCCTTCTCTCTTCTCCTTCTTGTGGTCGAGACTTCATCACCTCTTGAAGACATAGAAGTGGCCGGATCTAGCTTGGAGCAAAGGAGAGAAAGGAGGCTTGTTTCTTGCATCCCTTGGAGCTTGGTTGGTGGAAAAAAGTTCTTCATCCTTTGGAAGTTTTTGCTTGGCCGAAACTTGAAGGAAGGAAGAATAAGGTGCCTTGGTGGTTCTCATCTCGGAAGATCATTGCCCACACAATGTCCGAGGTTAGAAGAGGAATACGGTAGAAGATCAAGAGGCCATTGAAAGTTCACAAAGAAAGGTATAACTAGTAATTATTTTTCGCATCATACTAGTTTTATTTCTTTATAAAAATACCAAATACAAGAGGCATGTGATTCTAGATTTCAAATTAGTTTTCGATGTTGTGTTCTTTTGTTTTCTTTTCGAACTTATGCTTCGATTATTCTTTTTGGTTAACCTAGAGTTATTTAAGGAAATTAAATATTAACTTTCCTTAAAAGACTTTGTCTAGGCGGTGGTGGTTGTTCCCATATCCAAGAAGGCCATGTGCCTCGCCATGCAGTCCTGTAAGTCAAATTTGAAAATTAATATTTAATTAACTTTGTGACCTAGGTAATTTGGATCGAACGTGTTAAGTTCCGCAGGAGATCCAAGTCTAAACCTAAAAGAATATATAAGTTAAACTTGCGATCAAACGTTTTAAGTTCCGCAGGCGATCCAAGTTTAATTTGAAAGAACACATGGTAGCTAGGAAAGGTTCAGACCTTTGTACAAAATTTTTGTATAGTGGAACCGTTAGACTTTCCCAGTAGCAACCAACACTAATTACAACTTAGTTTTTTTAATCACTCATAAAACATGTAAAATATATTTATTTAGTTTTGATATTATAATATGATCATCACTAATTGTATTACATTTCCTCGGGACAATTCATCGGTCTATATATCACTACCATCTGATATCCAAAATATTATTTAGGTACCTTTTTTACTTGTAAAATTAGTTATACATTCCTATTTTTAATGTATTTTCTCATTATTAATTTTTAAATCATTTTACCTCGTAATTGTGCTTTCTATAAGATTTGATAGAACCATCTTATAAGATTCTATTTGGATGTCTTTGTAGTAGATTATGGACATGATTTGTATGTCTTTAAATTTATGTATCGTTATTGGATAGTTTATTATGGTAGTTTGTATGGATTTGAAAAGTAGATTTGATTGTTTGTGTATGGATTGTAATGAGGTTTAGAATATATAGTTTAATGAATTAGTTGTATGTGTATGGATTGGGAATGTTTGTGTATAATGTAATGGAATGTAAACAAAGTTTGTGATGATTTGTATTGATATGGAAAATATAAACAAGATAATTATAAATTTAAAGTATAATTTGTGAAAAATTTTATAATTTAGTGACGGAATTAAAGGACCTGTCAGTAATTACCGATAGAATAATAAATTTTATCGGTAATTATCGTAATAAGAATAATGTAAATTTCAGATAAATATCGACAAAATTTACTATTCCTTCGGTAATTAGCATTTACTGAAACAAATTTTTATTTACCAATTACCGACATAATTTATGTTTCTGTCACTAATTACTGATGAAATTTATGATTCTGTCGATAATTAGCGTTATAGGAACATGTTCTATTCACCAGTTACCAATAGAAACATAACTTTTGTCGCTATTTACTGATAAAAGTACTAATTTAATAGCTAAATGTACCGATAGAAATACTAATTCCATAGCTAAATTTATTGACGGAATTGTAAATTCCGTCGGTACATTTAGCTATGAAAATTTATTCCATCGCTAGATAACAATGGTAAGTAAATTCTATTATTAAAGCAATCCACGATCTAATCTATTCCGACTACCATATTTCCGTTGTAATTCCATCGTTAAACCGCAAATAGCTACCGAATAACAACGGAAATACTCGTCATTAATACGAATTTTTTTTTAGTGATTTTGAGAAATATAATTAATACCAGGGATAGACTTGAGATGTTTGGCAGTAAACTAGAAATCTATAAATAGCTATGGTTGTATTTGTTGTTGATGTGGAGAAGAGTTTGTTGGATAATATACCATAATTTTATTATAGATATTTGTCAGAATTATAAGGAAATAGTCTAAATTGAAATTACAATCGAAATCAGATTTATTTGTTGAGATGGCTTTAGCTGCCAAGTATAGAAAGGATGAACAACATAAAATGACTAAGTTGCATGAAAGACTTAGCTGTCTTATATGGCCGAGCTGAGCTGCCTTGCATGGCCTCCCACTTCTTCCTTGCCTGATTGCATTCTGAAGACTTGTGATGATTCAATTATAGTTGTAACATTTCCTTGTTGCGCCCAAAGGATGTTCACATATCTCCACAATGGCATGATATTGTCCACTTTGGGCCTAGGCCCTCATGGCTTTGCTCTTGGGCTCTACCCAAAAGGTCTCATTCCAATGGAGATATCATGCATCCTTTTAACCCCATGATCTTTACCAAATCTTTCCAATGTGGGACTTTGATTGAACCCCAACAATCCTCCCCCTCAAACGAAGGACCATAATTACTCTCATGGTTCGGGCCTCCTCATTCCAATGGAGATATCATGCATCCTTTTAATCCCATGATCTTTACCAAATCTTTCCAATGTGGGACTTTGATTGAACCCCAACAATCCTCCCCCTCAAACGAAGTATCATGATTACTCTCATGGTTCGGGCCTCCCCGCGAGCATCTGGTCACACTGACATGCTCTGGGCTTTCCCGCAAGCATCCACACCCGGTCACCTTGACCTACTTCAGGCCTCCCCGCGAGCATTCGGTCACCTTAACCTGCTTCGGGTCTCACTGCGAGCATCCGGTCATCCTGACCTACTCACCTCCCCGCAAGCATCCAGTCATCCTGACCTGCTCTGGGCCTCCCCGCAAGTATCCGGTCACCCTGACCTGCTTCGGGCTTCCCTGCGAGCATCTAGTCACCCTGACCTACTTGCTTCCGCACAAGTATCCAATCACCCTGACCTGCTTCAGGCCTCACACGAACATCCAGTCACCCTGACCTACTCCGGGCCCACCCTCAACTTCGTTCAAGGTCGTTCCACTTGGCATCTGGTCCGGACCATGACTTTGATACCATTTTTTGCGCCCAAAGGATGTTCACATATCTCCACAATGGCATGATATTGTCCACTTTGAGCCTAGGCCCTCATGGCTTTGCTCTTGGGCTCTACCCAAAAGGCCTCATTCCAATGGAGATATCATGCAACCTTTTAACCCCATGATCTTTACCAAATCTTTCCAATGTGGGACTTTGATTGAATCCCAACAATCCTAAAGAATTTCTTCTTTATGCTTCCTCTGGATCCCACTTTAGCCACTTTGGAAGCTCCGAGGTTCTTTCTTTTCGAGCTTTGACCGTGCTTGATCATGTTAACTTTCACAATAACTTGAGAGAGTAATCTCTTCTCTAAACTCTCATTATCTTCCTCAATGCAAAATCTAACGAGTTACTCGACATTCATCTTCTTCCATTTATGCTTTATGTAATTCTTGAAGTTCTTTCGGTCGGAAGATAACTTTTCAATGATAGCTGCCACCTAAAAGATTTTACTCGGCACCATACCCTCATAATTAATTTTGTGTAGGATCACTTAAAGCTCCTAGACTTGGCTGATCACTGTCTTATAATCAACCATTTTGTAGTCCAAGAATTGGATCACAATGAACTTCTTAGACCCTGCATTTTCTGTCTTATATTTCTTGTCCAGGGATTTCCACATTTCCTTAGTGTTCTCTTTATGTTATATACAATGTACAACGAGTCAACAAGACAGTTAAAAATATAGTTTCAGTATACGAACTCAAAATAATTTCATGCTTCCACTATACTGATGGTTCCTCTATCAATAACCGAGATAGGTTTAGCCTGGTTAGGTAGAAGAGAATCTTTTATTGTCACTACTTGAAGTTCAACCCAAGTGGTGGAGGCCATGATCTTGAGTAGAGGGGGCAAACACATAATCCTTGGAATCATTCTACCTTCGTTCCCTTCATTTCTTTCTCTTTGTCGTGCACTCTACTCGACAATTCTATTGGTGAGCGTTTGGGTATTCATTCGATTCACCACGAATAACTTTGATTGTCGATGTGATCATCTTGTTGTATCTTAGAAACAAATTTCTAATGTGACCTCGAAGTACAACCGAAAGGAACAAATCTATTTTAAAAAAATTATGTCATCGCAATCCTAAGATAGGATGGCTTTTGACTAAAAATAGGTGCTTTCAATTTTGAAACGGTCATCATTTTGACTTATATATGATCTACTATCAAAAGCATCCTCCAATGTCCCATGCATTATACCCTTTCCAACACAATATAGAAATTAAAAGCGTTTTCTAATTAATCTCTACCCATGTGTAGGTTGCACCTAATTTATAATTGGAACGAGTTGGAGTAATTTTAGATTTATTCCCCTACACAAGCAATTGAATTAATCTGTGTACGTAAGCCTTTGTAAGCAGAATCTATTGAATTCTTCTTCGACTTCACATAGTTAAGGAAAATCACATCATTAGAGATTATGATATTATCACTATATATGTTACTTTGTCTGTTCCCTATAGCCACTTGACTATTATTTCTACTAAATAGGATTTGCCCAACTTGAAATGTCCTCTAACAAGTTACAAAGTCATTCCGCTTCTTCTCTAACTTTGTCTAAAGCTAAGAACTCGACTCTATTTTAGATTAAGATATGTAATCTTATTTTGAGGACTTCTATAATTTCTCGCTCGTCCTTCAATAGTAAACACATACATAGTCGTGGATTTCGAGTCTGGTATGTTAGATATCTTACTAGTATTGTTGTATGTCCTTCTATTGCAAACCCAACGACAACTGAATTTACAAATGCCCTGGTCAATTATAAATTCACCAAACCCCACTCATGCACAAGATTCTCAACTAGGGCTGTCTTCCCATGCGCATGGGCAATTTAAAACAAAGATATTGCAGCTTTGGTCTCTTTCGTTCCACCTTTACTGAGTTCAGAATATGAAGAGAGAGCAAAGTGGACAAGGATTAGCATGCTGAAGAATTGTAATGATCACCGTCTTTAAAGCCACTTTATTTATTTAGAGTAGTTCACACGCGATTAGGACGCGAGAGATAATTAGTAGTAGCTTTTGGAAATGAGCATGTTACGAGGCATTAATATCAGTGGTTCATTTTTATAAGATATCCATGTGTAGGAAGTGACACAAGGCATTCTCTTATTCTTTCAAGCATTTCCTTCACTTTGATTGGGTGTCTTTTTTCTTTATTTAATAATTGCGTATAATTGGCTCGTCTTGAGTCCATTGTTGGATTGTGCAAGCAAGGTTGATCTCGCCTTCAATCTAAAATGAATCAAGTGTCACTCACTCACTAAAAGTTGAACTTGATAAGATACCTTACCCATGTGTTTGGTGACTAGGATAAAAAGAAAACATCACATGAGAAGAAGAAGAGTCCGTGTTCTGTAACTTATTTAGGCATCAACCAAGTCACAGCCAGATTGTTCATGCACTCGCTGAAACATCTTCTACTGATATAATGGATCATTAGTTTGTGTTGCACCTTGCTCGATGCTGCTCGTATTAGATTCAACACTCCCTGGACGAGATGCATGATCACTGGCTAGATTACTTCTGAAAATGCTTTCAGTCCATTCACTTAATTGATTCACAGCTCCCTCATCTGTCGATCACAAACAATTCTTCTCATGTGTTGCCGTTTAATTATTATCACTCATGAGGGTAAACTTTTGTACCAACCTAATCTGGGGACAGTGTGGCCCTGAGGATGCCTCAAAACCAGTGGATTATCGAAGGCAGAAGCGAGATCCTCAGAGGGAAGTTTCAGCCAATCCTTTTCCCCAATGAAGTGCACAGATTTCACCTTGATGGGGTCTCTGTAGGCAATGTCACATATGCTCGGGTCTCTGAACATGCTACCTGATATCGAGACCAAAAACTTTATTGGGGGATGGTCCTTCAGTACCTGTCCCTGTTGATCATCACAATTGTAGTTTTGAATTGACATGTTTAACACCCTAGTCATGCAGAGTGAGTTCAATGTTCAGGATCACTGAGGAGAGGAGTTCAGTGAGTAACTTGCCTGGGCTTGATAGCCTGCCAGAACTGCTGCTAGTACTGCACCCTGTGACATGGATATATAAGACTGATTACGGAAGAGATTAGAGTGGGCTTGATCAGCTCTTCTTTTATCGAAAAAGGAAACAATCACAGGCATTTATGAATCATGCCTGAAATACTGTAGTTGTTTAGAGTGGACTTTCAGTTTGCTTAGAGTAAAAGTAGGAGCAGTAAAGATTTTCAAGGGGCAGCTTTGCATGATAAGCTCAATCTACTCAAACCACCCTTTTTCTACAGATAATAAAGGGAAAGGAAAAAAAATGGTGAGTCTCTTCTGTACCTACCTGAGAGAAGCCAAGCAATCCATCAAAGGGGCCATTTTTCATCATGTAATCGCACAAGAAGGATATGCACTCCTCCAAATTCTCGTACTCAGTAAACTCCTGCTCGACGTACGTTAAGCGAATCGATTTACACAATATATATAGAATCAACTTATCTCATAAAAAAAATTCAAGGAGAAAGTCCAAAGCGTCTTTTTCATTTATTATCAAAACAATATTTATTTTTATTTCTGTATTTTCTTTTTCCAAAATTATCTTTGTTTTTTACATTATTATAGTAGTTATAAGGTCATAACTACTACGTAATTATAACAACTATGATCCCATAGTTATTACATAATTATAACAACTATAATTTCATAATTACTGTAATTATACTCTGTTACACGCGTTAAAGTGGATCATAGTGCTATACAATATAATTGCTACAATTTTAGTATTCATTTAGGCATCCCTCATAGTCCATCTCCAAATTATGTGAAGAGGGGTAAATCATGAGATCAGTTTATACCCGATCGCCATGTGGCTAGAGGGTGAATACAAGTACACATTTATAGCATATGAGATTTATAGCTGTTATAATATAATGTTGACTAATATTAATCAAAAATAAAATATCTATATTAAAATAATTATGATTTGTAGTTACTATAATATATTATTATTCATTAGTGTTAATCAGTGTTTAACAAAGATAAAATGTCATATTTAATAGTTATAAATCATCCTCCAAATGATCAGAATTTAAATGTTATTATAAAATAATATTGATAAGTGTTGATTAGAGATAAAGTGTTCATATTATAACAACTATAAATCATAATTATTATAATATAGTGTTATTAGTGTTAATCAGAACTCAAGTATTCATTCTGTGAAAAATAATGATAATTTAAGAAAGAAAAATATGACATGGGATGGATCAGTATTTTGATAATAAATTAAGAAAGATATATTCATGATTTTAATAAAAAGGACGGTTTTAAATTTTTTTGTTTAAAAATTTTTATAACCTAAACTTTGAGATGACCTTGTTGTATTGGAACCATTCGTAATAGGGTGGTGGGAATACACCCTCAATGTCCGACTTCCCACCTGCTAGGAAAATGCCATCGGGGTAGTCCTGCAGAAGCCGTACGGCATGAACATACATCAAATCAAACGCATACGGACGATAGAACAAGAGCAATTTAAAATATACTTTCAAATAAAAAACTTCTTTAAAAAAAAAAAATGAAAGGATTGGAGGAAAAAGTACCAATTGGAAGTGTTGGAAGATGGAAGGATCCCACTTGCTGATTTGTTTGCGCAAGAAGCCCCCATTAGTTCTGAAGCCATGGAGGCATAGAACCTTCATCATCTTCTCTTGTCCGGTCATCTTCTTCGTCAAACTCCGATTGCTCTTGAATCCTCTCTGATCATGTGAATAAGTAAGCACTCTGGGCAGTGGTAGTTGCCACCTACCCTTCCCCCTTCACCTCAACTTCTTGTTCTAACTACCACCTTTCAGGAAAAACTCATTTTAAGTCCCATGTCACCCTAAAGATCGACCACACAGTTTCTAAATTATTCTAAATTGCACATCAGATCGCAAGAAAAAAAGCACAGTCGGAAACTAAATTGATGAAATGATCGAGCAAGAACATATAATTAAACATCTAAATTAATAAAGTTGTATCTGTCAATAATAAACTTCTTGAGATTTAAGGAGTTTATATATGACATGACATAGTGGTGATAGAAATAAAAAAAATAGAGAATAATTATTTTGCATGAATTTTGTTGATGAAGTCAAAGGATTTATTTATATAAATTATCTAATTAATAATGAAAATATTAAATATGATATACAATTATAATAATAATAATCATAGTAGTGAATATAATAAATTTAGAAATGCTATCTTTTGCTGTCAATCTTTGAT
This sequence comes from Zingiber officinale, assembly GCF_018446385.1. Lineage (NCBI taxonomy): Eukaryota > Viridiplantae > Streptophyta > Magnoliopsida > Zingiberales > Zingiberaceae > Zingiber > Zingiber officinale. The sequence goes on from NC_055998.1 coordinate 104,831,338, forward strand.
TAAGATGACAAATATGATAAATCTCGATTAGTTGAAATCAATTTGAGATTATTTTTCATAATTATTTTCTTTATTGTTATTACCCCTCCCCCCATCACAAACTCAACGAGAGTTTCCGAACATTGAGTTTGATTGCTAACTTAGTAAAACTGTGTCTAGATAATGACTTAGTGAATATATCAGCAATTTGATCTTCTGTAGAGATATAAAAAATCAAAAGCCGTCGAGTTGCCACACGTTCGCGAATAAAATGAAAATCAATCTCTACGTGCTTGTACAAGCATGAAAAACTGGATTTATCGTGAGATAAGTTGCTCCTCTATTATCACACCAGATTTTGAGCATAGCAGGTGGAAAAAAATTATAATTATGAAAGAAGAGATTCTAGCCAAATAATTTTGAATGTCGCATTAGCGATAGCTTTGTATTTATTTTCAGTGCTAAAGTGAGAGACTGTAGATTGCTTCTTTGAGAGCCAAGAAATAAGATTTTGTCCCATAAATATTGCATACCCACTAGTTGAACGTCTTCAGGAGATCCAACCCAATTTGCATCACTATAGGCATTTAACTCTAGTAAGGACTGATGATATAAAAGAAGACCATGTAAAATTGTGCCTTTAAGATAACGAAGAATTCTCTTAATACCTTCCCAATAGTACTCAGTGGGAGAATGCATAAATTGACAAATACGATTAATTGGGGAACCAATGTCAGGTCATGTAATGGTAATATATTGTAGGGCACCAATAATACTTTGATAGATATGAGGGGCAGCTATTAAAGGAGAGGGAGAAGGAGCATTAAAATCTCCTTCAATGATTGGTCTGGAGATAGGATGTGCGTCATCCATTTTAGTCCGTTGAAGAAGTCCAGTGATATATTTTCTTTGAGAGATAAGACAATCTTCATCATGTGGAAGAAACTCAATGCTAAGAAAAAAACGAGGCTTGTCGAGGTACCGAATCAGAAACTTTTGATTAAGCAGATAAAGGAAAGAAGAGATGTCTTCTTGATCGCTTCTAGTTATTAAAATATCATCCATGTAAATTAGGAAAAATATGGTAAATTTTTTATTGCATTTATAGAATAGCAAAGAGTCAATTTTTGATCCAGAAAATCCTTGAATGTCAAGCCAATTAGATAGATGATGAAACTATACACGAGGTCTTGTAGAAGTTCATATAAAGTTTTGAAGTTTACAAACATGTGTTGAAATTTGCTCATGTGCGTAGATTATATATACTTTTATACATATTTTGATGCACATTCACGTACTTTATTTGCGCTTGATCTATGCATTTCTACACCTTTTATCATATTTTTAGTATAATTACTCTTCTTTATCGAATATCCACTCTTTATGTATTTTTCTATTGAAAGAAGGCGCTTTTGGAGAGAAAGCGACGCTCGTTGACAATTCAGAGAACAAACAAAGACAAAGTATCACGCCCCGGAGGAGTCCCTGTCCGAAGAAATTTCGGCAGCATCCCCCCTGTACGGCGGACAATCTGAAACTTTTCTACAAGCACTATATACCTCAGCCACATGCGGCTGAAATAATAACAAAAATAAAAATAATCACCACGCAGTTTATATAACAAGTAAACAAAGCAGTAGTACTCTGACTCGAAAACCACCCTACTCAACTACACTCGTAAATCTCAAAACCGGTGATAAAACCAACTTACCTCTTCTGCCATCTAGGCAGACATGTAGTAAAAACAAATCCCAATAAAAGTCATCACAAGTAACAATCCATACAAGATCCAAAGTATCCAAAACATAACAAGTTCAAAACATGGTATAGTAAAGAAGAAAACCAAAAGATCCAAAAGGCCCTCGTGGTCTGCAGGAGACTAGCACTACGTGCAGTGGGGACTAGCGACTGGAACTGCTCCGGACAGCCTCAACCTGAAATTATAACAACAATGGAGGCGGGGTGAGTCCAACACTCAGCAGGTACAATTGATATGCAAAGTAAAGAAATAACACCTAGCACTAATCATGCGTACAGTCTTCTGATAAAAATAAAGATAAATGCAAAACGAAGTAGACAGGAGAGAATCTGTACTAACCAGGACCCGGTATAAGGACAAACAGTCCGAAAGGTATAGAAGACCTGTATGCATGTCAAACATAGGTATCCAAACAATATGCAGCATATAAATGCAGCAAACACAATCACAAACAATAAATGCATCATGCATATGATGCCAATGTCATGGTCACCCCTGACGGCAGTCAGCCAACTCATAACAAAAGTGGGACCAAGTGGGTAGAGCTGTGACAACCGTGCACTCTGCATCACTACCCCTGATGAGTGACCGAGTGGACGGGATGCTGTCGGAGTACACACGTACTCCTACCCCAAATCATAAATGGGGGAGCGCAATGCTCTCATCTCCCGGTACACTATGACGGGGAGGGATCTCTAACGTGCTACACGCTGCGTCACATTACCCATGAGCGGACCAACGGAGCACCGGAAGAGCCAAACTGACGTGCTACCACGCTGTGTCACGCTACCCATGAGCGTCACAACGGAGCACCGAACAGTGATGAAACTGGCAATATGCTCAACAATAATGGAGCAATCTATCGCACAACATGCGATCATGCAAATGGTGCATGTCACTAAGCATGGTAATATACTAAACCAACCTCTGGACATATAACAATGGGCACCATAGTGAGTAAATCATATCAAGATATACTGATCAATAAGGTATCAAACCTAGGTCCTGAACATGTGAAACATGGTTATATCACTACCCATGAGCATGAAAAATCAGGTACGAGATCAATATGAGATGCAAACAAACAACCAATCAAACAGGTAACATGTATTGGGTAGTGATTAACCGAAACAAATAAGAAACACAATTAATGCAACATGTTAATTTCATTACTAAGCATATCAAAGACAATAAGTCAAAAGTACCCGCCTCCGATAAAATGATCCAAATCTGACTTCGAGATACTCGTCTCGCGTCAAAGTCCTGTGATAAATCGTACAATTTAGCTAATTTTCATTAAAAACAAAAATAGCTAAACTAAATCCTAATCCGATTAGGAAGCTAGAGTATCAATTCCATTTAAATCTAAGTCTATACTTAAATCAATTCTAGTGGCAATTCAGTCTTCAACTTACCACCAGATAACCCAACCATAAATAAACAACTAACCACAGTATTCAATTTAATCCTCGATCTACAACTAAACACAGTTAATCCACTAAACTCCCAATTCATCTTAATTCAATGATTTCACCTAAATTAGCACCTCTTGTTAACACTAATGAACATCCAGATTCACATAACCCATCAACACATGATCCATTATATAACTACCACACGTAGCTAATTTCCTACAACATACCTTGAAGTCACAGCCCTGTTGATTGCTGGAACAGGAGTGCTACTAGTTGGAATTTCTGCCGTAACCAAGAAAACCACAGCAAGTCCTCCCTACTGGAACTCACGATGTCGTTCACCTAGGAAGCAACCAGTAACAAAACCTTATACCGTGACTAGATCCAAAGCAAGGAAGAACATGAACTGAGATCTGCCACAACCCTAATTCCGCAGCTAGGTATGGCCCTTACCTTCAAGATTCGGTTAGGGCAGAGAACAATGAAGACAGAACCACTGTGAAAAGCAAAACTAGGGCACGACACTAGTGAGGAAGATCCCTACGATCGCCGGCTGCTCAAGCAAGGAACAAGGCGGTGGTCGGCAGTGGCGTCGGAGCCGACTAGGGCACTCGAGATGGAGGAAAGCTCGGCTCTGATGTGAGGTGATCGGAGATAGGGCTCGCGGTGGTCGGCTGTGGTGGCGACGCGAGATGCTAGGGCAGAGGCGTCGGGGATGGAAAGAAGAAGAGAAAAAAAAAATGGAAGCTCGTGGCTCGCTAGGGAACAAGGTCACTCGGCTGTGGAGAGGAAGAAAAGAAAGGCAAAGGAGAGGAGAAGTGGCCGAGAGATTTCAGTTTTGGCGAGGAAGAAACCGCCGGCTTCGATTAGGGCTTCGGCGTCGCAGGGGAAATCAGGAGGAAATGAAATGGTTCGGCGTGAGGAAAGAAAAGAAAACAAAATAAAGAAAATAAAAGAAAAAGGAAATGTAATTATAAACATTTCCTCGCTTAAATGGGGTAGCCTAAACAGGCTTTTCCGGGTCCCGTTTTTGTCCCCGTTAACTCGTCCATACCAGCTCCGAAAAATTCCCGAAAAATTTCCAAAAATTCCGGAAAATTCCCTTATTAATATTTGCCTATTTTCCGGTATTTTACATTCTCCCCCACTAATAAAAATTTAGTCCCCAAATTTCGTTATCTACCATCAGCAAGTACTAACAACAGATATAGAGTATAAATGCTGAACGGTAAATAAATCACATACCTCAAGTGAAAAGATGGGGATATCGAGCTCGGATCGTATCCTCGAGCTCCCAAGTAGCCTCCTCATCCGAATGATGCTGCCATTCGACTTTAACCAGCCGGATTGTCTTGTTCCGCAACTGACGCTCTTTCCGGTCGAGAATCCGTACCGGAACCTCCTCATATATAATGTCAGGCTGAACTGGAATTGGAATATCTGTCAGCACATGTATCGGATCGGGTACGTATCTCCTCAGCATAGATACGTGGAATACGGTGTGAACGTCTGCCAAGGACGACGATAGTGCCAACCAGTAAACTACTGCTCCAATCCTTTCCGAGATCTGGAAAGGTCCAATGTATCACGGAGCTGGCTTACCTCTGAGGTCAAATCTCTTCACCCCTTTCGTGGGTGAAACTCGCAGAAATACATGATCGCAAATGGAGAACTCTAAGAGTCTCCGACTCGGGTCAGCACAACTCTTCTGGCAATCTTATGCCTTTAACATCCTCCGTCTGATAGTGTGGACCACTCTGCCTCACGCTGAGTTCTATGAGGTCCCAACAACTGGGTCTCTCGGATTCTCGTCCTGATTGACGACTGAGCAACTATGGTAACAAGAATACCCTGCTCGATCTGTCGCTGCTCCTCAAGGTCTAACTCGGAGAAACCCTGAATCAAGTCTGTGACCACAACTCGATGACAAGCTAAAGTTCCTCTGGACTTCCGACTAAGTGCATCAGCAACCACATTAGCTTTTCCCGGGTGATAGCTAATGGTACAATCATAATCCTTCAGGAACTCCATCCATCCCCTCTGTCAGAGATTAAGTTCCTTCTAAGTGAACCAATATTTGACTCTTATGATCAGTGAGAATCTCAAATGTAACACCATATAAATAATGTCGCCAAATCTTCATGGCAAAAATAATGGCGACTTGCTCCAGACCATGTATAGGGTAATTCTCCTCATACTTCTTCAACCGTCGAAAAGTAGGAGACCACCGTACCGTGCTGCATCAAAACAGCGCCCAAACCCTGAATAGATGTGTCGGTGTAGAGGACATATTCGTCCTCTCCAGAAGATAAAACCAAAATCGGAACCGACACAAGTCTCCGCTTCAGCTCCTAGAAGCTGATCTCATAATCTTCAGTCCAAGTGAACTTCATGCCTTTCCTAGTCAAGCGTGTAAGTGGCATAGCAATCCGAGCGAAACCCTCAACGTATCTCCGGAATATCGAGTCAAATAAAGGAAGTTGCGAGCCTCTTCTATAGACTATGACTACTCCCAACGACAACAAACTCTATCTCCTGTGGAACCACGGTATACTCCTACTGGTGCCCGTGTGTCTCAGACATCTCACAGAAGACAACCAAAATACGCACTACTGATCTTCACATATAGATGTTTCCGTCGAAGCATCTCTAGAACTATGCAAAGATGAAGTGCGTAACTCACCGTGGATCCAAAATAGATCACAACATCATCAACAAAGACAATGGAAACTGATCCAAACATCCTGGGAATACCAAAATCATCCAGTCCATGAAAACATCTAAGGCTCCGCAAACCCTAATGGTAAAATCATGATACATAATGTCCGTATCATAGACATTTCTAACCATAAGATCCTCAACAATAAACAGATTTGATCACCAACGATATAAATCACCAAAGAATAGATCCTCCAGTGTAAGAGCAACGCTCCATCACACGAAATACCACATATGTGGGAGCAACGCTCTACCACAAGAAATTCTCAATATGTAGGAGTAACACTCCACTACAAATAATCCATAACATGTATCTGCAATAGATATGGGAGCAATGCTCCGCTACAAGCAATCCGAAATATGTATATGTGGGAGCTCTGCTCCACTACAAACGATCCATAAGTGTCCAAGGCACCTAACTATCCAACTAGAGGCTGCACGAGATCACTCAACCGCATATCACTATGGGCAGCCAAAGGTATAACAATCCAGCAATCAAATCAAACTCATCATCAAATCTATCAACATCGTAGTGAGTCACCCACTGATAAAAATATGAGTTGACAGGGTAATCCAACAAATGACATAATGCAGACACTCCACACCCTGCATTCCACATAAGCAGAATTATCATGCTGCTACCAACAATACACCTGGCACACTTGTCACACAACATATGTATGATCGACATAATCCTCCAATTTGTACACACCAAACACACTCATAGCACAGGTATAAATCAGTGTGATACCTCCAACAATACCTACCGAACCCGTGTGCATATATTAACATAGGTGTAATCGACAATACACCTCAAACAACTTCACATGACATATATACACCTATGCCAATAGTATAATCAACGTAATACTTCCAACAAAGCCTAATAGACACAAGTGCATCCACAAATCAAATATAATCAATAAAATACCTCGAATATTACACCGAACACATCTGCACATATCATAACTCAGATTAAATCAATAAGTTACAACCAATAAAACACTCAAACATATGTGCACATACTACGACACAGATTAAATCGATAAGATACATCAAGAAAAATACCTAAACTCATGTGCACATCCCACGACATAAATTAAATCGACAAGATACTTTCAATTAAACCATTAGACATGTATGTCTAACCACTAGGGTATAATCTACTAGACACTCACAATAATCATAACTGGACAAGTATACACCACATAGATATACCTAATCAGCATATTTAATCCAATCAACCTGACATCCCTTATTTTACCTTCTATGTTATCCAAATCCGACATAAAACTCAATCATTTTCATCCAGCCTTGACATTGATGAAAAATTGGTTACATTTAACACTTCAATCAAATTTATATCCTCAATATCTGAAACCATTACTAATCATTCATATGGAGTTATATGATCAAAAATTTTGCCAGGATTCACAAACCAATCCAATCATAATCAACCGAATATCATGTTCCATACATGTATCCACTCAACAGACCCAGAAAAATTTCAACTATGACAACCAAAGGCAGCATAACAAAAATCCTACCAGTTCATTGATCCATAATCCATATAAAACTATCCGAAGGGATCCATCTTTATAGACACCAGAGCAAGTAACAACTTGACCCCCAAATAAATTGTCAAATAACTAAATCAGTTCATTGGTCAATTCAACACTAATTACATCAACTCAAACTAGAGAATGTCAACCCACATAATACCATATGTATAAATGTGTACGACCCAAAATAAAAAGTCAGAATTCAAGATCATCAAAACACTTTCATTTTTATCCTCAAAAATATCAGCCCACATAATATCAGATGAATTAGTCTCTACTCCCCATAAGAGCAAGTTAGCATTCAAAACATCAAATCATTATCTATCCACATAGTCTAAGATCAGAGGAAGCAAATATCAACTTTAACATCCTGTTAACTAACCACAACTAACCAGATTTATTAAAATTCATAGGTACACTCAACCGTAAACTCTCTAGCTATAAAATACCGGAAAATAAGCGAATATTAATAAGGGAATTTTCCAGAATTTTTGGAAATTTTTCGGGAATTTTTCGGAACTCGTATGGACGAGTTAACGGGGATAAAATTTGAGTTTCCGAAAAGGCCTGTTTAGGCTACCCATTTAAATGAGGAAAAGTTGAATTTCTTAATTCCTTTTCTTTATTTATTTTGCCTTTTCTTTTATTTTTCCGCCGTTCCCTCTTTCTCGCCGAACCCGAGCGCCCAAGTCCTCTTCTCCCCGACGCCGCCCGCGGCCTCTCCTTGCCCTAACCGCCGGCGGCGGTTACTCTTCCTCGAGCGTACAACTCCTCCGCCGAGCCCTCCTCTTCCTTTTCTCCTCTTCTGTGAAGCCGAGTTCCCTGTGCCTAGCGTCACCGCCGACGCCACCTCCTCTGGTCCGGCGAGAAACCGTCGGTCTTCCTTCTGTCGACGCCGTCGTCTTCGACCCTAGCCCCGATCTTCTTCTCCTCTGCCGTAGCCCCTTGCTGTGGGGTTCCTAGCACCGGCCACTGTTGCCCTAGCCACAGCCGACGCCGCCTGGAGAAGTGCCGACAGTTTTCTTTCCCCTGCTGCCGATCCTCTGCCGCCGGCGACGAGAGCAGCACCGCCGCCTCACGAGACATCGCCGCCATTCTCCCTTCTTTTCTCTGTGCCAGCCACTGAGCGCCGACGTCTCTGGACCTAGCACCGTCGCCGAGTTTGCTTCGCCGATACTGTGCCCTAGCACTGTCGCCGGCCACAGGTTCGATTCATCACAGATTTTAGGCACTGTACCCTAACTTTGATTGGAATTAGGTTGTGGTTCTGTTCTCAGTTTTTGTTGTGGAGGAATTGATAAGTGTTTGGATTTGGTTTATATGGCAGAATAGGGTTTTTAATCTGCTGCGGCTAAATTGGTTTTCTGATCAGTTGAGCGTCAACAGGAGCTTGGGATTTAGGTATGAAATGTTGGGCTTCAATTTGATTCATCTTGCAATCTGGAGATGTTGATGCAGTGTATTAGCATAACATGTGTTGTTTGGGCAGTAACTTTGTGATCCCCAGCAGCGGCTCTGATCTTGTTTCAGCAGCTAACATCTTTGATTTTTGGATCAACAGTGATACATACGAATTGAGGTAAGGAGTAGGGATTTGATGCATGCTGTAGAGGATTTTTAGATTTGGTAAATACATTGAATTAGGTTGGAATTGGATTATTATGATGATGAATATGAAATAGGTTTATGGGTCGATATTGGAATTAAGGATGAACTTATTATTTAATTGGATTAGCATTTAATTTGGCTAATTTTGTGGTATGATAGAATTAGCTAAACTAGACCTTATGTTTAATATACAGGATTTTGACGCGAGACGAGTATCTCGATATCGGATTGGATCTTTATTATCGGAGGCGGGTACTTTTGACTTTTTGTCTTTGATATTGTCACGCCCCAGAGGAGTCCCTGTCCAAGAAAATTTCGACAGCATCTCCCCTGTACGGTGGACAATCTAAAACTTTTCTACATCTCACAAATACCTCAGCCACAGGCGGCTGGAATAATAACAGTAAATAAAATCAATCACCACGCAGTTTATATATGTATTCAGCCTCTGGCTGTCACAACCACGCAGTTAATAAAATAAACAACATAGTAATACTCTGACTCGAAATCAACCCTACTCAACTACACTCGTAAAGCCCAAATCTGATTTTTCTTACCTCTTCTGCCGTCCAGGCAGGCATGTAGTAGAGTAAATCCAAATCATACTAAAAGTCCATCCAACGGAAAGATTCCATACAATATCCATATGTAAGTCCAAAACAAAACTAAAACAAAGTCTGATAGCGAAAAGCTAAAATGAAACAACAACTCAAAAACCAGTAGCGGAGTAGCACTACGTGCAGTGGGGACTAGCGACTGGAACTCCCTCCTGACAGCATCAACCTGAAAATAACAACAATGGAGGCGGGGTGAGTCCAACACTCAGCAGGTACAATTGATATGCAAAGTAAAGAAACAACACCTAGCATTAATCATGCGTACCTGATAAGAAAGATAAAATGCATCCAAGTAAACAGAGAATGTTGTACTAACTGTGTCCCGAGTATAAGGTCAAACAACCGAGTGGTATAGGAATCAGATGCATGTCAAACATAGGTATCCAAACAATATGCGGCATATAAATGCAGCACAAACACAAGCAATAAATGCATCATGCATATGATGCCAATGATGTGTCCTGGTCACCCCGACGCCCGATCATCTCACACACATAGTGAGGCCGAGTGGGTAGGGTTGTGACAACACTCTGTCGTCACTACTCCCGATGAGTGACCGAGTGGACGGATGTCGAGTACACCTATCCTCCTACCCCAAATCATAAATGGGGAGCGCAATACTCTCCCGGTACACGATGACGGGGAGGAATCCCTGCCGGATAACACGTTGTGTCACACTACCCATGAGCGGACCAACGGTGCCTAACAGAGTCCCTGCTGCAACACACTCTGCCTGAATCGACCACTAACCCATGAGTGGTGGTGTGTGCAGATCCATGTAACTGGCGATGTGCTCAACAATAATGGAGCGGACTATCGCACAGCATGCAATCATGCAAATGATGCATGGCAATAACCATATAAACATCCTGACCTAATCCATATATATAGAAAAGTGCACCCTAGGTCAACGAATCATATCGAACAAAGGTACACAGAAGGTACAAAAACCTAGGTCCTGAACATGGTGAAGCATGGTATATCACTACCCCCTATAAGCATGTATAAACAGGTAAAATATACATGAGATGCAAATCAATCAATCAATCAAGCATGAACCAAGATTTGGGTAGTGATTAACCGAAACAGATAAGAAACACAATTAATGCAACATGTTAATTTCATTACTAAGCATATCAAAGACAAAAAGTCAAAAGTACCCGCCTCCAATCGAAAAATCCAAACCGGTAGTCGAGATACTCGTCTCACGTCAAAATCCTGTGTCACCAATATACGTACATTTATTTAGCTAGAACTCAACGAATAGCTAAAAAAAATCTCAACGACCAATAGGATAAGATCATATTCAACCTATACATGATCAACAGCATAAATCAAATCCCTATGCTTACCCCAATTCATAGCCGAACGAGATGCTGGAACGAAGTGGATGTTGCTGTTGGAAATGAGACTGCTGTCGACAACAGAAAATCCATAGAACAATCGTTTTCTGTTGGATTCCTTCACTGAACGGAACAAGATGAGATCCGGCAAGAAGAACACAAATCGAACAATACCTAACCACTTCAAACCTATACATAAATTGCATACACTACTTACCAATATGATCTCACCGATCTCAACCATAGCTTACCTTAACTCAGTGCCGACAACCTCCTCTCTGCCGGAGAACCAACCGAACCAGTAGACTTACCCTTCAAGGGTTCCCTCTCCGGCAGCTAGGTCTCACGGTGGCTGGAACTAGAGCTGTGGAGTCGGCGTCGCTGGTGTGGAGAAGGGAAAGGGAAACGATGAGAAGTGCTCGGCAGAACCTGATGGCCGACGATAGTCGGAGGCGCCCTGTGGGTTGCGGCCGGCAATTGGCTGAGAGGGCGAGGGTGAAGTCGGCTAGGGCAAAGAGGAGTCTCGGCCGCGTCGGCTGTGGGGGCATCGTCGCTGGCTAGAGCACGGTGTCGGCGCTGGTTTCCAGTGACCGGCGGTGTCTCGTGAGCGCAAGGAGGAATCGGTCACTCGGCGCAAGAGAGGAACGAGAGGAGCGTCGGCTGTGGCTAGAGTACAGGGGAAGGTGGTCGGCGTCGGCAGAGGAGAAGAAGAGATAGGAGAAGAGAGGCGTCGGCGCCGGTTAGGGCACGGGAGGAGAAAGCATCGAGAGGTTTAGGGAAGGAACGACTCGCGGAGAAGAAAACGGGAAAAAGGAAAGAAATAAGGAAAAGGAAAAAAAAACAAAAACAAATAAATAAATTCAACTTTTCCTCATTTAAATGGAGTAGTCCAAACAGGCTTTTCCGGATCCCGTTTTTATCCCCGTCAACTCGTCCGTACGAGCTCCCAAAAATTCCCGAAAAATTTCCAAAAATTCCAGAAAATTCCCTTATTAATATTCGCCTATTTTCCGGTATTTTACAGATATGCTTAGTAATGAAATTAACATGTTGCATTAATTGTGTTTCTTATTTGTTTCGGTTAATCACTACCCAAATCTTGGTACATGCTTGATTTATTGATTGGTTTGCATCTCATGTATATTTTACCTTTTTATATATGCTTATAGGGGTGGTGATATACCTTGCTTTACCATGTTCAGGACCTAGGTTATATACCTTCTGTGTACCTTTGGATTGTTTTGATTCGTTGACCTATGATTCATTTTTATATACATGTGGATTAGGTCAGGATATTTTGTGGGTAGTGCCATGCACCATTTGCATGATTGCATGCTGTGCGATAGTCCGCTCCATTATTGTTGAGCACATCGCCAGTTACATAGATCCGCACACACCACCACTCATGGGTTAGTGGTCGATTCAGGCTGAGTGTGTTGCAGCAGGGACTCTGTTAGGCACCGTTGGTCCGCTCATGGGTAGTGTGACACAATGTGTTATCCGGTAGGGATTCCTCTTCATCTTTGAGTACCGGGAGATGAGAGCATTGCGCTCCCCCATTTATGATTTGGGGTAGGAGGATAGGTGTACTCCGAAAGCATCCCGTCCACTCGGTCACTCATCAGGAGTAGTGACGACAGAGTGCACGGTTGTCACAGCCCTACCCACTCGGCCTCACTATTGTGTGTGAGATGATCGACTGGCGTCAGGGGTGACCAGGACGCATCATTGGCATCATATGCATGATGCATTTATTGCTTGTGTTTGTGCTTGCTGCATTTATATGCTGCATATTGTTTGGATACCTATGTTTGACATGCATACAGGATTCCTATACCACTCGGACTGTTTGTCCTTATGCTCAGGTCCTGGTTAGTACAGTTCCTCTTCTGTTTACTTCAGATGCATATTTATATCTTTCTTATATCAGGAGACTGTACGCATGATTAGTGTTAGGTGTTATTTCTTTACTTTGCATATCAATTGTACCTGCTGAGTGTTGGACTCACCCCGCCTCCATTGTTGATGCTGTCCGGAGGGAGTTCCAGTCGCTAGTCCTCACTGCACGTAGTGCTAGATCCCTGCAGACCTCGAGGATTTATTTACCATTTGGTTTGGTTTTTTATTTGCTTATGTGTGTACTTGGTTATTTGGATACTTGGACATCGTATGTTTTTCTTTTGATATTGATGGATGTTCTATTCGATATGTTTACTATATACCTGCCTGGACGGCAGAAGAGGTGAGTTTCGTCGGATTTGAGCTTTACGAGTGTAGTTGAGTAGGGTGGATTTCGAGTCAGAGTACTATAGTTTGTGATTACTATTATTAACTGCGTGGTTGTGACAGCCAGAGGCTGAATATCTATGTAAACTGCGTGGTGATTGTTTCTATTTATTGTTATTATTCCAGCCGCCTGTGGCTGAGGTATATGAGGATGTAGAAAAGTTTCATATTGTCCATCGTACAGGGGAGATGCTGCCGAAATTTTCTCGGACAGGGACTCCTCTGGGGCGTGACACTAGCACCCAATTTATAATCTGATCACCAACTATAATCAGCAACCCTATGAACCTCATACATGACACTCACTATGTCACCATCAACGACAACCCAAATACTAGATCATCAAAAATAGTTATCCACTAATAGATCATCAAAACAAATATCTAGTAATAGATCATCAGACAATCACATAACATTTACTCTCATAAATCATTAGAAATCAACACATCACAATATCTGATCTCACAATATCCCTCAACCTCAAACCATTCTCAACAATGATCAAACATGGTAACTCCCAAATGAATAATTTTCATCGTATCGGGTACCCTAAAATCCAAAAGATATGAGTATAAAAACTCTACTGACTAAATCAACAGAAATTATGTAGGTATCATCCACTTCCCAGCTAACAATAGTAGAGGCTGGTATGTGCCTCCATCTCCTACTAGTAGTAACAGAAGCTAAAACTACTGATGGTATGATAAGAAAAATCACCAGAGACTATAATCCTTGATCTCTATTAAGGTCAACCATGCTCAATGGCTAACCCATCACATGTACTATGCTACAACAACCAGACAGGTAATAAAGATAAAGTGCTAATAGATGTCCTAACTATCATAAAATAAACATCATACCTATTTGCCGTCTGGAGATGTTCCATCGTTGTCCAGTCCCCAACTTCCGACCTCAAAATTCCGAACGAGAAAATCGCCGGAAATCCATATAAATATGAAACGGAAATCCGAAACATAACCATAACGGAAATCCGTGCAAACCGAAATAGACTTCCAAAAATCCAGAACACCATAAGCAGGTATCCATAACCTGCTCTGATACCAATAAATTGGTATCAGATAAATCTCGAAAATCCAAAATATAAAAATCCAACAAGTATCGCCAAACTTGGCGCTCTGATACCAAGTAAATAAATTGGTATTAGGTTCTCCCAAACATCAAAAATACGAAAACAAAGATCGTAAAACTTAAGCTCTGATACCACTAAATTGTCACGCCCCGGAGGAGTCCCTGTCCGAAGAAATTTTGGCAGCATCTCCCCTGTACGGCGGACAATCTGAAACTTTTCTACAAGCACTATATACCTCAGCCACATGCGGCTGGAATAATAACAAAAATAAAAACAATCACCACGCAGTTTATATAACAAGTAAACAAAGCAGTAGTACTCTGATTCGAAAACCACCCAACTCAACTACACTCGTAAAGCTCAAAACCGGTGATAAAACCAACTTACCTCTTCTGCCATCTAGGCAGGCATGTAGTAAAAACAAATCCCAATAAAAGTCATCACAAGTAACAATCCATACAAGATCCAAAGTATCCAAAACATAACAAGTTCAAAACATGGTATAGTAAAGAAGAAAACCAAAAGATCCAAAAGGCCCTCGTGGTCTGCAGGAGACTAGCACTACGTGCAGTGGGGACTAGCGACTGGAACTGCTCCGGACAGCCTCAACCTGAAATTATAACAACAATGGAGGCAGGGTGAGTCCAACACTCAGCAGGTACAATTGATATGCAAAGTAAAGAAATAACACCTAGCGCTAATCATGCGTACAGTCTCCTGATAAAAATAAAGATAAATGCAAAACGAAGTAGACAGGAGAGAATCTGTACTAACCAGGACCCGGTATAAGGACAAACAGTCCGAAAGGTATAGAAGACCTGTATGCATGTCAAACATAGGTATCCATACAATATGCAGCATATAAATGCAGCAAACACAATCACAAACAATAAATGCATCATGCATATGATGCCAATGTCATGGTCACCCCTGACGGCAGTCAGCCAACTCATAACAAAAGTGGGACCGAGTGGGTAAAGCTGTGATAACCGTGCACTCTGCATCACTACCCCTGATGAGTGACCGAGTGGACGGGATGCTGTCGGAGTACACACGTACTCCTACCCCAAATCATAAATGGGGGAACGCAATGCTCTCATCTCCCGGTATGCTATGACGGGGAGGGATCTCTAACGTGCTACACGCTGCGTCACATTACCCATGACCGGACAAAAGGAGCACCGGAAGAGCCAAACTGACGTGCTACCACGCTGTGTCACGCTACCCATGAGCGTCACAACGGAGCACCAAACAGTGATACACTGGCAATGTGCTCAACAATAATGGAGCAATCTATCGCACAACATGCGATCATGCAAATGGTGTATGTCACTAAGCATGGTAATATACTAAACCAACCTCTGGACATATAACAATGGGCACCATAGTGAGTAAATCATATCAAGATATACTGATCAATAAGGTATCAAACCTAGGTCCTGAACATGTGAAGCATGGTTATATCACTACCCATGAGCATGAAAAATCAGGTACGAGATCAATACGAGATGCAAACAAACAACCAATCAAACAGGTAACATGTATTGGGCAGTGATTAACCGAAACAAATAAGAAACACAATTAATGCAACATGTTAATTTCATTACTAAGCATATCAAAGACAATAAGTCAAAAGTACCCGCCTCCGATAAAATGATCCAAATCTGACTTCGAGATACTCGTCTCGCATCAAAGTCCTGTGATAAATTGTACAATTTAGCTAATTTTCATTAAAAACAAAAATAGCTAAACTAAATCCTAATCCGATTAGGAAGCTAGAGTATCAATTCCATTTAAATCTAAGTCTATACTTAAATCAATTCTAGTGGCAATTCAGTCTTCAACTTACCACCAGATAACCCAACCATAAATAAACAACTAACCACAATATTCAATTTAATCCTTGATCTACAACTAAACACAGTTAATCCACTAAACTCCCAATTCATCTTAATTCAATGATTTCACCTAAATTAGCACCTCTTGTTAACACTAATGAACATCCAGATTCACATAACCCATCAACACATGATCCATTATATAACTACCACACGTAGCTAATTTCCTACAACATACCTTGAAGTCACAATCCTGTTGATTGCTGGAACAGGAGTGCTACTAGTTGGAATTTCTGCCGTAACCAAGAAAACCACAGCAAGTCCTCCCTACTGGAACTCACGATGTCGTTCACCTAGGAAGCAACCAGTAACAAAACCTTATACCGTGACTAGATCCAAAGCAAGGAAGAACATGAACTGAGATCTGCCACAACCCTAATTCCGCAGCTAGGTATGGCCCTTACCTTCAAGATTCGGTTAGGGCAGAGAACAATGAAGACAGAACCACTGTGAAAAGCAAAACTAGGGCACGACACTAGTGAGGAAGATCCCTACGATCGCCGGCTGCTCAAGCAAGGAACAAGGCGGTGGTCGGCAGTGGCGTCGGAGCCGACTAGGGCACTCGAGATGGAGGAAAGCTCGGCTCTGATGTGAGGTGATCGGAGATAGGGCTCGCGGTGGTCGGCTGTGGTGGCGACGCGAGATGCTAGGGCAGAGGTGTCGGGGATGGAAAGAAGAAGAGAAAAAAAAATGGAAGCTCGCGGCTCGCTAGGGAACAAGGTCACTCGGCTGTGGAGAGGAAGAAAAGAAAGGCAAAGGAGAGGAGAAGTGGCCGAGAGATTTCAGGTTTGGCGAGGAAGAAACCGCCGGCTTCGATTAGGGCTTCGGCGTCGCAGGGGAAATCAGGAGGAAATGAAATGGTTCGACGTGAGGAAAGAAAAGAAAACAAAATAAAGAAAATAAAAGAAAAAGGAAATGTAATTATAAACATTTCCTCGCTTAAATGGGGTAGCCTAAACAGGCTTTTCCGGGTCCCATTTTTGTCCCCGTTAACTCGTCCATACCAGCTCCGAAAAATTCTCGAAAAATTTCCAAAAATTCCGGAAAATTCCCTTATTAATATTCGCCTATTTTCCGGTATTTTACACAAAGGGGCTTGGCCATGTGGAATCTACATGGCCATGCCACTTACCAGAGGTGGAGAAGACTATGACCGTGTGATTCCACACAGCCATGCCATGAAGCAAAGAAGAAGATAGCCTCGACTATGTGGATCCAAACAGCCACGTGGGTTTCTAGAGAAGGAGTAGACTCTGGCCATGTGGATTTCACATGGCCGTGTGGATTTTCTAGAGACCAAATAGACCACGACCGTGTGAATCCACATGGCTGTGCCACCTGACCAAAGGCCAACCAGAAGGTGTCCATGTGGATGCAACACAGGCATGGCACGGATCTAAGTGGGTCTCTTCCCTTTTCTAAGGGGAGGAAGGTTCTCCCCTTTGGGAGATCAATCTTGGTTCCAATCTACACTCTCTTCGCTCTCCGTTCTATGATCCAAAGTCGTTTCATCATCTCATCGACTCCAGAAGCAAAGGATTAGATCTAAAGATCACTCAACGTATTAGATAAGCTTCTTCTCCCTTCTAATTTGGATTTTGATGCTTTTAATTCCTATGTCTTTGGATTCTTTTCTCTGTGTCATAGAGTAGATCTATTGTTCTAGGATTAAAGGAATAATTATGATATGGATTAATATAAGAACTCATGGATTTACCAATTTCTTATCTATGTGACATTTCTATGCCTTGTATTTATTTGATTTTATGTGTATGTATTGTGTTTGAGCTTAATTCTCATGTTTGATTGAATGTTTATGTAGAATTATTGATCCCGTAGAGGGAGTGTCCTAGACCATATGATCGAGGTGTTAGAATGTATACTAAAAGCCTAGCTTTTGTATAAACATTTATTTTGAAATAAGAATCACATTGGTCAAATGTCTACATTTAGTTAAATACAGTTGTCTATTTAATTTATATTGTAGATAACATGGTGTGTAGTATCACACAGAAGATCATGTTATCAGTTCCTTATAAATTATAAATAGTAGCTCACAACCAAGATGGATTGGGACAAACCATTGGAATGGTTGTAGTGTAATTTGATACTAATTTATCTTGACTATAAAATTACACTAGTACACTATGTGTGTATAGAGCAAGACCATTTGAGGTTGTTCCTTTTATACTGACTGCATAAAAGAACAGAACCTCTGTTATTATAGATGTGCGTACTCTTAATCCCGATATAATAACAAACACATGTACTTAGTATTTATTTCTTTAATTTATCAAATGGTGAGATTTATTCGTTAAATCAATAGGCCCGATAAGTTGGGAAATAATATTATTTATATGGTGTGTTGTTGATTATAAAAGAAAACTATGTCCTATTTATTAGGATGATGATATCCCCTTGAGGAGCTCATAAAGATTGTCATGTAAACCCTGTAGGTGGACTTAGTTCCGACATGACAATGAAGTTGAGTGGTACTACTCTTGGAGCTAAATGTTAATTAAGTGAGTTGTTAGTAACTCATTTAATTAATGGACATTCAATATCTTAAACACAGGGAAATTAACGTACTCATGATAAGAAGGAGCTCATAATGTAATATGAGATTGGTGCGGTAGTTCAATAATAACTCTTTAGTGGTATGAGTTATTATTGATGAACTTGAGTTGGGTATTCGGATCGAACATAGGAAGATCAAGCTCATCAGGAGGCCAAAACCAATTCCTCCTCTAGGTCCCTGTTGTAGCCTCTATGTATAAAGTCTCGCATCCACCCAAGTCATCCTTATGGCCGGCCACATCCTTGCTTGGTGCCCAAGTAAGGGACCAGCCACCCCTGCTTTTGCCCAAGCAAGGGGCCAGCCAAGATGGATTTAAAAGTGGGGTTTTAATTTTTTAAATCTTTCTTTTTGTACCTGTCACGCCCCGGAGGAGTCCCTGTCCGAAGAAATTTCGGCAGCATCTCCCCTGTACGGCGGACAATCTGAAACTTTCTACATATCCATATACCTCAGTCACATGCGGCTGAAATAATAACAGTAAATAAACAATCACCCACGCAGTTTACTAGTAGACAAACAGAGCAGTAATAAGATGACTCGAAAACAACCCTACTCCACTACACCCATAAAGCTCAAATCCGATTTTTTTCCTACTCCACTACACTCATAAAACATAAATCCGACAAACTCACCTCTTCTGCTGTCCAGGCAAGTATGTAGTAAAACATATCGAATAAAAATCCATCGACAAATACAATCCATACATTATCCAAGTATCAAAATAAACCAATTCTAAACATAGTCAAATAAGAAGAAAAACTAAAAGGTCAATAAATCCTCGTGGTCTGCAGGGGACCAACAACTGGAACTCTCTCCTGACAGCATCAACCTGAAAAATAACAACAATGGAGGCGGGGTGAGTCCAACACTCAGCAGGTACAACTGATATGCAAAGTAGGGAAATAACATCTAGCACTAATCATGCGTACAGTCTCCTGATATAAAAGGATGAAATGCAACTGAAGTAAACAGGAGAAAAACTATACTAACCAGGACCTGGGTATAAGGGCAATCAGTCCGAGTGGCATAGAAATCCTGTATGCATGTCAATCATAGGCGTCCAAACAATATACAGCATATAAATGCAGCAAGCACAAACACAAGCAATAAATGCATCATGCATATGATGCCAATGATGCGTCCTGGTCACCCCTGACGCCAGTCGATCATCTCACACATAATAGTGAGGCCGAGTGGGTAGGGCTGTGACAACCGTGCACTCTATCGTCACTACTCTTGATGAGTGATCGAGTGGACGGGATGCTGTCGGAGTACACCTATCATCCTACCCCAAATCATAAATGGGGGAGTGCAATGCTCTCATCTCCCGGTACACGATGACGGGGAGGAATCTCTGCCGGCTAGCACGTTGCATCACGCTACCCATGAGCGGACCAACGGAGCCAAACAAAGTCCCTGCTGCAACACACACTGCCTGAATCGACTACTAACCCATGAGTGGTGGTGTGTACAGATCCATGTAACTGGCGATGTGCTCAACAATAATGGAGCGGACTATCGCACAGCATGCAATCATGCAAATGGTGCATGACACTAACCACAAAATATCCTGAGCTAATCCATATATATATAAAAGTGCACCATAGGTCAACGAATCAAATCAAAGGTACACTGAAGGTATAAAACCTAGGTCCTGAACATGATGAAGCATGGTATATCACTACCCTTATAAGCATGTATAAGTAGGTAAGGAATACATGAGATGCAAAACAAGCAATTAATCAATCATGTAACGGGTATCGGGTAGTGATTAACCGAAACAAATAAGAAAACATAATTATTGCTACTTGTTAAATTCACTACTATGCATATCAAAGACATAAAGTCAAAAGTACCCACCTCCAAAAGAAAGGTCAAATCTGGTAATCGAGATACTCGTCTCGTATCAATGTCCTGTAATAAATCCTACAATTTAGCTAAGTTTAATTATAACTCAAATAGTTAAACCAAAACTATTTTCCTTCAAGAACCCTAATTAAATAGTTAATCACAATTAACTATCCCTAATCCAAAGCTTAGGGTTTCATTCCTAACAAAACAGATCAAAAGAAACACACTTCCCCTAATGTGTGAACAGCGATCAGATGCCTATCTCTCAACCAAACATTGTTCTGTTGAAATCAACCCTAGCAAAGATTCAATTCCTTCCAAGAATCAATCTAATATAGCAACAGAACAAATCCTCTATTGTTTAAGTACTAAATAGACCTTACCTTAATCTGATCCAACATTACTTGGTGAAGAGATCCAGATGCGATTGCAAGGAAGAAAGAACCCTCCACTTCAGAACTGACGAGGAGAGTATCATCGATGGTTATCCTCTTCTCCAAACTTGAAGGGCAATGGATCTCAGGCTAACAGCTCAGCCGCACAAGGGGTACAAAACCAAGCTATCTTTCAGTCGTAGTCGGCTTCCCGCACTGTTGGTCTCGGCCAAGACCAACCACCTCACTGGATCGGATTAGGGCACAGATAGCAATTTCCGGCGGTCAATTGAAGAGACATAGGGCACAGATAGAGGTTACCGGAGGTCAATTGAAGGGATCTAGGGCACGGTCGATGGAGAAATTGTGTCAGCGCAGCTACGACGTCGAGATCGCTCCACAAGTGGCTCGTGTCAGCAGAGGAGAGTGAAGTAGAAGGGAAATCGAGACACAAGCTCAGCAGTGGCGTCGACTTGCGGTGAAGTCGCGAGGGCTCAGCACAGAGGAGATCGGGGCTCGACAGTAGCGGCGATCAACACTATCACTCGGTAAAGTGGCTGAGAAAAGAAAAAGGAATTTAGGGCTCGTGGAGGAAGAAGGAAGAGATGGTCGGCGTCAGGCAGAGGAGAGGCAAAAGAGAACTTGGCCGAGGCTTATACGCGAGGGAGGGAGGAGAAACCGCCGTCGGTTAGGGCAAATCGGCGTCGGCACGCGCGAGGGAAGGAGTCGGGTATGCGGGGAAGAATAAGAGAAAAAAGGAAAAGAAAATAAAACTTTTCCTCATTAAAACAGGGTAGCCTAAACAGGCTTTTCCGGGCCCTGTTTCCATCCCCGTTAACTCATCCATACGAGCTCCGAAAAATTCCCAAAAAATTTCCAAAAATTCTGAAAAATTCCCTTATTAATATTCGCCTATTTTCGGTATTTTACAGTACCCATCTATAATATTTTAAAAGAGATATTTTAAATTTTAAAAACTTTCCTTTTTTTGAAGTCATCCACATGATTTTAAAAGAGAGTTTTAAATTTAAAAAATCTTTCCTTTTGTAGCCATCTACAATGGTTTAAAAGAGAGATTTTATTTTTATTAAAACTTTTTTTTTGTAACCATGATTTAAAAAAGAGGTTTTAATTTTAAAAATCTTTCCTTTTTTAGTCATCCACAACAATGTTTATAAGAGGGATTTTTAACTTTAAAACTTTCCTTTTGTAGCCATCGACAATAGGAAATTTAAAAGAGAGATTTTAATTGTTGTTAAAATTTTTCCTTTTTAGCCATTACCAAGGATTATAAAAAAGGATAGATGGTGTTTTAGAGGAAATAATCATTTACATAATTTTTATTCTTCTTCTATTCTCCTTGTGGTCGGCCCCCTCATATTCTTATTCTCCCCTTGCTTTCTCACCTAAGGCCAGCGGCATCAAGAAGCTTCAACCATCTTGTGGCCGGCGGGGAGCAAGGAAGAAAGAAGAACAAGAGGTGGTGTTCCTAGCTTTGATCCCTTGGTGGCCGAAAGTCTTGGAAGAAAGAAGGACTTGGGTGGTTTTTGCGTCTTGGTAGATCGTCGTCCACACGACATCCAAGAGGAGGAGAGGAATACAGCAGAAGATCAAGAGGTCTTTAAGTTACAAAAAAATGTATAACTAGTTAATTGTTTCCGCTGTGTACTAGTTTATTTTTCCTTTGTATGGATCCTGAAGTACCAACACAAGAGGCTAGCGATCTTGTGCTTTGATTGAGGTCTCTGTAGCTTAACCTAGGGTTTACTGTAAGGAGTTTAAATATTCAATTTCTTTGAAAGACTTTGACTATGAAGTGGTGGATGATCTCATACCCAAGAAGGCTGAGTGTCTTGCCAATGACCTGGAAGTCAATCCTTAAAATAGATATTTAATCAACTTCTGTAATATGGTTTAACTTTTGATGAACACATGGGTTGAACTTGGATTAATAATGTTAAGTTTTGTTTGCAATCCAAGTTTAACTTCTGAAAAACACATGGGTTGCTAGGAAAAGTTCTGTGCTTGTACAAATTTTTGTAGAGGGGAAACAGAACAGAATTTCGAGTAGCGCCAACACAAGGAGCCCAAGTGACAAGGGTATCCCGTTTTCGGATGTCTAGAGCATTACCTCAAAAGGAGGAGAAATTCTCCAAAAGGAAATAGAGAATTGGATGTAATTGTTATTTCTATCTCTATTATTATGGAGTGTTAGTGTGTTATTGAAATTTATGACCAAGGGGCCCTGTGATAGGGGTATCCCATTATTAGACTTCATAGGAATCACTTTCATTTAATAACATAGGATATAGATCAAAATAGCATTCTGGCTTGACCTCCACGAGGAGGAGTCGGTAATGAATCTAGCTTCCTATAAGTGCATAGGAATACAGGATAGGTAATAGGTGATCCATGATATATTGATTAACATCACGATGAAACCGAACCCCTAGAACATCTCCCAAACCAAGTTCCTCGACACTCTTTCTCTCTCTATTTCCCTTTCTCAATCTTACTTCTCTTTACTTAGCATGTGACTCTCATCCATAATTTTCCGTGATTGATCACTAGTGCTTATAACCAGTTCTCATGGGATCGATAATCTTTTATTATTTAACGACACCCGTGCACTTAAGGGCATACATCAAGTTTTTGGTGTCGTTGTCAAGGACTACGCTTATAACATTAGTTGATAATTACTTGAGTTAGTTTAAACTTATTTTCTTTTTCATATTATAAATATTTTTGCAATTTCATTTTTATAGATATATCTTACATTTGCTTACTTTAATTTTTGTAATTTCTTACCTGCAATTGATTTCTTGAACCTTGAAATATACTTTGGAAATTCTCGCTGTTAAGATCTGTATTTCTAGTTAGCAAATCAATTAATCAGATAAAGATGGTTCAGAGACCTTTGAAAGATTACTTTGCTCTTAAATTAGCAAGGAATTTGAGTATGATTATATTACTAGAAATATATACTTCCAACTTTGCTATCAATCCAGCCTTTATTTATAAAGTTCAAAAAAATCAATTTGGAGGATTAAACTCAGAAAGTCCATATGCACATTTGACAAAGTTTTACAAATATTGTGACACAATGAAGTATGAAGGGATTTCTATTGAATGGATTAAGTTAGTGGTTTCCCTTTTAGCCTTAAGGACGCTATGGAAGTATGGCTGAACACTTTGTAATCCATAAGTATAAGGACTTGGAACGAACTCAAAAGGAAGTTTTTGAACAAATATTTTCTCCCAAGGCAGACAACTCAACTCAGGAATCAAATATTGAACTTCACATAGAAAGAAGGAGAAACATTATGCTAAGCATGGAGTGGATTCTTAACTCTATTATACCAATGGCCACATCATATGATTTAGGACTGGCTGTTAATTCATATATTTTATATAGGGATTTCCAAAATAAGAATATACTAGATTGGGCATCCGATGATTCTTTACTCGGTAAAAGTTTGAATGAAGCATGTGAAATCATCGATCGAGTAGCAACGAATCTTAATAAATGGTAGGGAGAAAACCATATGACTCTCTCATTCAGAAGTCCAGAGGGTGGAAAAACCCAAAATCATTTTGAGGAATACATTCATCTCCACCATAAAGACCTTATAGAGCTACTGCCCTAGTGTAGAGGAGCACTGACACAGATGCTAGGAGGTATGAATTCTCCAACTAAAATAATTACAGACTTGGATTGGGGAGACTCCTTAGATGGAAATGGGTATAACGGTGATTGTTTGCTCCTTCTGTTAGAGTATATACTAAAAGTCTAGCTTTTTGTATAAATAATCATTTTGAAATAAGAATCACATTGGTCATATGTCGACATTTGTGCTAAGTGTAGTAGTCCATTTAATATATATTATAGATAACATGGTGTGAGGAGACACATAGAAGATTATGTTATCAGTTCCTTATAAATTATAAATAGTTGCTCACAACCAAGATGGAATGGGACAAACAATTGAAATGGTTGTAGTGTAATTTGGTATGAGTTTATCTTGACTATAAATTACACTAGTACACTTTGAGTGTATTGTGCAGGACCATTTGAGGTTGTTCTTTTTATACTGACTGTTAAAAAGAACAAGATCTCTGTTATTATGGAAGTGTGTACTCTTAATCATGATATAATAACAAGCACGTATACTTAATATTTATTTCTTTAATTTATCAAAGGGTGTGATTTAGTTCGTTAAATCAATATGCCCGATAAGTTGGGAAATGATATTATTTATATGGTGTGTTGTTGATTATAGAATGAAACTATGTCCTAGTAATCTAGGTTGATGATGCCCCCTTGAGGAGCTCATAAGGATTGTCATGTAAACCCTGTAGGTGGACTTAGTCCGACATGACAATAAGGTTGAGTGGTACTACTCTTGGAGCTAAGATATTAATTAAGTGAGTTGCCAGTGACTCGTTTAATTAGTGGACATTCGATATCTTAAACACAAGGAGACTAACACACTCATGATAAGAAGGAGCCCATATTGTAATATGAGATTGGTGCGGTAGTGCGATAATAACTCTTTAGTGGAATGAGATATTATTGATGAACTTGAGTTGGGTGTTTGGGGCAAACATGGGAAGCTCAAGCTCATCGGGAGACCAAAACCAATTCCTCCTCTAGGTCCCTATTGTAGCTTCTTGTATAAAGCGTTATATCCACCCAAAAGCCTAGTTTCTTAAGGTCTAAGCTAGGGCCGGCCAAGCCTTGATTGGAGACCAAGCAAGGGGCCGGCCAAGCAAAGCTTGGAGCCCAAGCTAGGGCCGGCCAAGCCTTGCTTGGTGCCCAAGCAAGGGGCCGACCACACACAAGAAGAGAAGGAAGTTTTATTTTGTAAAATCTTTCCTTTTATAGAGATCCATAAAAAGGATTTAAAAGGATGATTTTAATATAAAACTTTCCTTTTTTAGATTGGTTACAAAAGGAAATAAAAGGAGTTTTTATTTTCCTTTTATGATGGTTTTGAAAGAGAGTTTTAAATTTTAAAATCTTTCCTTTTATAGCTTTCTACAAAGGAATAAAAGAAAGATTTAAAATCTTTCCTTATTTGTAGTTATCTATAATGTGAAAGAAAGGTTTTAATTTTTGCTATAAAACTTTCCTTTTTGTAACCATGTTTTATTTTAATCTTTTATTTTATAGATATCCATAACAGAATTTAAAAGAGAGAGATTTTAATTTATAAAACATTCCTTTTATAACTATCCATAAAAGGGATTTTAAAAGAGAGATTTTAATTTTGTTTAAAATCTTTCCTTGCTTGGAGCACAAGCTTGTGGTCGGCCATGTCATGGGAGAAAAGGAAGTTTTATTTTTTGTTATAAAACTTTTCTTTTTTGACAAGACCAAGGAATGTAAAAGAGAAGGAGGGGGTGTCTCACCTAAGAACACATCTTTTATTCCTCTCTATTCTTCCTTGGTGGCCGGCCCTTGTTCTTTCTCTTCTCTCCTTTTGTTTTCTCTCTTGGAGGCTGACGACATCAATTGTGGGAGATATCTTGGTGGCCGGTAGCTTGAAGGAGAAGAAGAAGAGAAGGAAGCTCTCTTGTCTAGCATCCCTTGGAGGTTATTTGGTGCCCGGATCTTGGAAGCCTTGGAAGAAGCTTGAGTGGATTTCATCTTGGAAGATCGTCGGCCACATGACGTTCAAGAGAAGGAGAGGAATACAATAGAAGATCAAGAGGTCTATAAGCTATAAAAGGTATAAGTAGTTATCAGTTTCCGCATCATAACTAGTTCATCGTTTGTATAGATCTTGGAAAACTAAACACAAGAGGTTATTGGTTTTAGTTATCATTTTTGTTATCGATTTTATTTTTTTATTTCATGTTTCAATAATGTGTTTCTATTGAGGTCTCTATAGTTAAACCTAGTTTACTGTAAGAAGTTAAATATCCAATTTCTTTGTGAGACTTTATCTAGGAAGTGGTGGATGATCTCATACCCAAGAAGACCTAGTGCCTCGCCATGTTTAACCTGGAAGCCGATCTTTGAAATAGATATTTGATAACTTCTGTAATATGGTTTAACTTAGGAAGATCACATCGGTTGAACTTGGAGTAAGAATGTTAAGTTTCGTTCTCAATCCAAGTTTAACTTCTAAAGGGGAAATTTGGATTAATAATGTTAAGTATCATTTGCAATCCAAATTTAACTTTAGTAGAGCACATGGGTAACTAGGATAGTTCTATGCTTGTAGAAATTTTTGTACAGGGGAACTAGGACGGTATTCCGAGTAGCAACCAACAATTGGTATCAAAGCTAGGTTCTACCTCTGTGTGTTTAGTTTTTAGTTTAATTATGCAGATGTCATACATATTTTAGGTAGAATAATAGTAGGATGTGCAAATACATTAACTCTGTGGTTGTAGGCTCTAACTATTATGGCCTATTGTGATTATGTGTGATTGGACCCTCGAACATGTCGAGGGATTTTATGTGTGTGCATTATTGTATGTATTAAATACAGCAGGAGCTGTATTAGTTTTAGGATTTTACATTTTGTTCGATCTAGACTTTATGTACATTCCTTTATGGAATATAGGATCGATATATGTAAAATTTTATTTTTGTCGCGGATCGTATTCTTGCGAGGCGTGGTACTATTTGAGGACCATAGGCGCAGTGGAAAAGGAAGCAAGATAGATGCGATAACTAGACCTGATTGCGGTGGCTAAAGTTGGGAGCAGCTAGGGTTGACAGCACACGGAGGACAATGATGGAAGAGGCCATAATAGTTGGAAAATTATTTTTCCATATTTATTGCTTTTATTTGCTATGATGTGTGTGTGCATGTTAACATCCTCATCTTAAATAACTAAGTGGGAGAGGGATTTGTAAATAAATTCCACGGTCTCCATTACTGGCTTGTAAGTGATGCAAACAAACTTGCGCGTTGGCTCTGAGTGCCTTCCTCCACATTGGATGAGTTTGTTTGAGGGTCACTAGATCAAACTTCCTCTAGGATGGTTATAGGAAATTATTTAAGAGCGTGTGATCTTCTCCATCTGAAGGGGCACAATCCTATTTAATGGACTAAATATCAAGTAATGGTTTACACTTAGGCACATTTAATAGTATCCTCCCCATCGGAGTCACTGCTATTATATGTGTGACCAAAGGAATACCAACTATTAATTTTATTTGCCATAAAGTTAGGTTGACAAGAATAAAATTAATGGGTAAAACCTCCTCTTACAAATGTTTGAATTTGTATACGTCCACACTATCGTGGTATACAAAATTCACGGTGTTTTGAGGTGTTGGTGAATTTAAATAATATTGTTTGAGGACTCAATATTATTTTAAATTCTAAAGTTTTGACCAAAACTTATTTTGTGATTCTTAGGATGACTTTCAACCCACTAGCTATTATTCTAAAAGAGAACAAACTTACTCGTCCCAATTACATAGATTGGAAAAGAAACTTGGATATTATCCTAACTACTGAAGGCTATAAGTTTGTACTGATAGAGGTCTGCCCTAATGTACCTAATAGCGATTCTAGTGAAGAGGAGATTGAGCATCATAGGAAATGGGTCAAGGCAGATGAGATGGCGCGGTGTTACATTTTGACTTCAATGTCAAATGTACTGCAACATCAACATCAGGACATGCCAACTGCTTATGACATGATGAGCAATCTCAAAGATCTCTTCAGACACCAAAATCGGGCTACTAGGAACTGCTATGAGAAACTTAATGACAGCCACCATGTCAGAGGGGACACCCGTAAGGGATCATATCCTCAAAATGATGGCTTACTTGAACGAGATACAAATCCTTGGAGTTGAAATCGATGGGGAAACCCAAGTCGATATTATTCTCCAATCGCTACCCAAAAGTTTTGAGTAGTTCTGCCTAAACTACAATATAAATAAAAGGATTTATTCATTAGCGGAACTACTGACAGAACTTCAAGCAGCAGAAGGGCTATTTTGTCATAATTCTCAAATTCATTTTGCTGAAAATGTTTCTACTTCTAAGTCAAAAGGCAAGAAGAAGAAGAAGAAGAAACAAGCTGGATCGGCAAAGAAAGTGAATCGATCTCTAGGTACTGGACTAAAAGCAGGAGTGAAGAAGCCGAAGGGCAAGTGCTTCATTTGCAAGTAGTCTGGACATTGGAAGGCGGACTGTCCTCATAGGAAGGAGAACAATAAAGGTATATTTTATTCTCTAGTAGTTGAAATATGTTTAACGGTGTTATCTGTCAGTACCTGTTGTGTAGATATAGGAGTCACTAATCATATCTGCAATTCATTGTAGGGGTTCCAGGAAACCCGACAACTATATGAAGGAGAGATAACCGTCTACATGGGCAATGCTACGAAAGTGGCAGCTGTTACAGTGGAGATGTTTACTTATCATTTGATAGGAATAGAACTTTGATTTTGAGAAATTATCTTTATGTACCAAGTTTTAGAAAGAATTTAATTTCAGTTTCTAAACTATTTTTGGATGGATCTACTGTTTCTTTTGATGACAAAGTGGTTATCAAGAATAATAGGGTAGTTATCTGTTCTGGTACATTAGTTGGCAATTTGTATACTCTAAATCCGCTAACTCCTACAAAGCAACAAATGAAAATTAATAACACATCCTCTAATTCTAATAAGAGAAAGGAACCTTCGAAAATGAACCAAACATATCTTTGGCATCTAAGACTTGGTCATATTAACTTGAGTAGGATTCAAAGGCTAATAGCCGATGGACTTTTGGGTTCATTAGTGTTGGAAAACTTTCCAACTTGCAAATCTTGCTTGGAAGGAAAAATAACCAAGAGACCTTTTAAGGCCAAGGGGTATAGAGCAAAAGATGTGTTAGAATTAGTTCATTCTGATTTGCGTGGACCTATGACTATCCAGGCGAGAGGTGGTTTCGAATATTTTGTCTCTTTTATAGATGACTATTCGAGGTATGGATACATTTACTTAATGTACCGCAAGTCTGAGTGCTTTGATAAGTTCAAAGAGTACAAGGCTGATGTAGAGAAATGTCACAGTAAAAGTATCAAGACACTACGGTCTGATCGTGGTGGTGAGTACCTCTCAAGAGATTTTAGGAATTACTTATCAGAGGTTGGGATTCAATTCCAATTGTCTGCACCTAGTACACCCCAATAGAATGGTGTGACAGAACGAAGGAATAAGACTCTTATAGAAATGGTTAGATCAATGATGAGTTATTCAGAATTACCAAATTCATTCTGGGGGTATGCTTTAGAAACGACAGTATACATTCTGAACTTGGTACCTTCTAAATCAGTACCCTCTACTCCCACAGAACTGTGGAATGGGCATAAGCCTAGTCTGAGTCATGTTCGGATTTAGGGTAGTCCAGCACGTGTACTGAAGGGAGATGCTGATAAGTTGGAATCTCGTACAGAAGTTCGCCTGTTTATAGGTTATCCCAAAGGAACAAGAGGTGGTTTGTTTTATAGTCCTAAAGATCAAAAGGTCATTGTTAGTATGAATGCCCGATTTTTAGAAGAGGGCTATGTAATAAACCACAAGCCCATGAGTAAAATTGTTCTAGAAGAAATGAGAGAGGACACGCCTACTTTAGTACCAAGAGTGCAAGATGAAATATCACAAGAAACTGCAATACGTATCACAAATGATACACAACTACAGACAGTACGTCGTCGTAGTGGGAGCGTTGTGAGACAACCTGAAAGATTCATGTTTTTGGGAGAGTCTTCGGACTTGATCCCAGGTAAACATGAACCTGATCCCCGAACATATGACGAAGCACTCCAAAATAAAGATGCAGCATCTTGGCAAAGAGCAATGAATTCAGAAATAGAATCTATGTATTCTAACAAAGTCTGGGAGCTAGTAGAACCATCAAATAGTGTAAAAGCTATTGTATGTAAATGGATCTACAAAAGGAAAAGAGGGACAGACGGGAAGGTGAAAACCTTCAAAGCAAGGCTTGTTGCGAAGGGGTATACTCAGAAAGAGGGAATCGATTATGAGGAAACCTTTTTACCAGTAGCTATGCTTAAGTCTATTCGGATACTCTTATCTATTGCTGCTCATATGGATTATGATATTTGGCAAATGGATGTCAAGACAGCTTTCCTTAACGGAAGTCTTAAAGAAAACATCCATATGAAGCAACCAGAGTGGTTTATTGTAAAGGGCAAAGAGCATCTTGTACGTAAGCTCAATCGGTCTATTTATGGACTGAAGCAAGCTTCAAGATCTTGGAACATCCGGTTTAATGAAGTAATCCAGTCTTATGGATTTATTCAGTGTCCGGATGAGTCTTGTGTATACAAGAAGTGTGATAGAAACGTGGAGGTATTTCTTGTACTATACGTAGATGACATTTTGTTAGTTGGAAATAATATCAAAATATTGTCGGAAGTAAGGGTATGGTTGTCCAAGCAATTCGATATGAAGGACTTGGGAGAATGCACACATATTCTTGGGATCAAAATGATAAGGGATCACAAGAAAAGAATGTTGTGTTTATCCCAAACTTCATATATCGATACTATCCTAGCTCATTTTAGCATGCAAGACTCCAAGAAAGGTTTTCTACCTTTTAGGCATGGAGTATCTTTATCTAAAGAGATGTCTCCGAAGACATCAAAAGAGATAGAAGAAATGAGGGTAGTTCCTTATGCTTCAGCTGTAGGAAGCCGAATATATCCTATGTTATGCACGAGACCGGATATCTGTTTTACCATGGGCATGGTTAGCAGATATCAAAGTAATCCAGGGCAGGGACATTGGACTGTCGTAAAGCATATATTAAAGTACCTGAGAAGGACTAGAGATTATATGCTGGTTTACCAAGCAGATAATTTGCTCCCTATGGGTTACACGGATTCTGACTTTCAATCAGATAGGGACAATAGTAAGTCTACATCAGGCTATATGTTTACTTTAGGAGGTGGAGCCATAGCATGGAGGAGTGTTAAATAAAAATACATTTCTGACTCAACCATGGAAGCTGAGTATATGGCAGCCTCCGAGGCAGCCAAAGAAGTTGTATGGCTCAGGAACTTTTTGATGGACTTAGATGTGATTCCTAGTTTGCCCAAAATCATCACAATTTATTATAATAATAGCGGTATAGTAGCAAACTCGAAGGAACCACGAGCCCATAAGGCAAGTAAACACATTGAGCACAAGTACCACCTGATACGAGACATTATAAAGCGAGGAGAAGTTGTTGTCACCAAGATTGCATCAGCAGATAACCTGGCAGATCCTTTCACTAAGGCCCTTCCGACGAAAGCTTTTGATCGGCATGTTGAGGGGATGAGAATCAGATGTATAGCAGCGTTTATGGCAGCATAGTATTTTAATATAAGTGGGAGATTATTAGAGTGTATACTAAAAGTCTAGCTTTTTGTATAAACAATCATTTTGAAATAAGAATCACATTGGTCATATGTCTACATTTGTGCTAAGTGTAGTAGTCCATTTAATATATATTATAGATAACATGGTGTGAGGAGACACACAGAAGATCATATTATCAGTTCCTTATAAATTATAAATAGTTGCTCATAATCAATATGGAATGGGACAAACCATTGAAATGGTTTTAGTGTAATTTGGTATGAGTTTATCTTGACTATAAATTATAGTAGTACACTTTGAGTGTATTGAGCAGGACCATTTGAGGTTGTTCTTTTTATATTGACTGTTAAAAAGAACAAGACTTCTGTTATTATGGAAGTGTGTACTCTTAATCATGATATAATAACAAGCACGTATACTTAATATTTATTTCTTTAATTTATCAAAGGGTGTGATTTAGTTCATTAAATCAATATGCCCGATAAGTTAGGAAATGATATTATTTATATGGTGTGTTGTTGATTATAGAATGAAATTGTGTCCTAGTAATCTATGTTGACGATGTCCCCTTGAGGAGCTCATAAGGATTGTCATGTAAACTCTGTAGATGGACTTAGTCTGACATGACAATAAGGTTGAGTAGTACTACTCTTGGAGCTAAGATATTAATTAAGTGAGTTGTCAGTGACTCGTTTAATTAGTGGGCATTCGATATCTTAAAGACAAGGAGACTAACACACTCATGATAAGAAGGATCCCATATTATAATATGGGATTGGTGCGGTAGTGCGATAATAACTCTTTAGTGGAATGAGATATTATTGATGAACTTGAGCTGGGTGTTCGGGGCGAACATGGGAAGCTCAAGCTCATCGGGAGACCAAAACCAATTTCTCCTCTAGGTCCCTATTGTAGCCTCTTATATAAAGCGTTATATCCACCCAAAAGCCTAGTTTCTTAAGGCCCAAGCTAGGGTCGGCCAAGCCTTGATTGGAGACCAAGCAAGGGGTCGGCCAAGCAAATCTTGGAGCCCAAGCTAGGGCCGGCCAAGCCTTGTTTGGTGCCAAAGCAAGGGGCCGACCACACACAAGAAGAGAAGGAAGTTTTATTTTATAAAATCTTTCCTTTTATAGAGATCCATAAAAAGTATTTAAAAGGATGATTTTAATATAAAACTTTCCAGATTGGTCACAAAAGGAAATAAAAGGAGTTTTTATTTTCCTTTTATGATGGTTTTGAAAGAGAATTTTAATTTTTAAAATCTTTCCTTTTATAGCTTTCTACAAAGGAATAAAAAAGAGATTTGAAATATTTCCTTATTTGTAGTTATCTATAATGTGAAAGAAAGATTTTAATTTTTGTTATAAAACTTTCATTTTTGTAATCATGTTTTATTTTAAATCTTTTCTTTTATAGATATCCATAAAAGAATTTAAAAGAGAGAGATTTTAATTTATAAAAATTCCTTTTATAACTATCCACAAAAGGAATTTTAAAAGAGAGATTTTAATTTTGTTTAAAATTTTTCCTTGCTTAGAGCACAAGCTTGTGGCCGGCCATGTCATGGGATAAAAGGAAGTTTTATTTTTTTTTATAAAACTTTCCTTTTTTGACAAGATCAAAGAATATAAAAGAGAAGGAGGGGGTGCCTCACCTAAGAACACATCTTCTATTCTTCCTTGGTGGTCGACCCTTGTTCTTTCTCTTCTCTCCTTTTGTTTTCTCTCTTGAGGCCGACGACATCAATTGTGGGGGATCTCTTGGTGGCCGGCAGCTTGAAGGAAAAGAAGAAGAGAAGGAAGCTCTCTTGTCTAGCATCCCTTGGAGGTTATTTGGTGGCCGAATCTTGGAAGCCTTGGAAGAAGCTTGGGTGGATTTCATCTTGGAAGATCGTCGCTCACACGACGTCCAAGAGAAGAAGAGGAATACAATAGAAGATCAAGAGGTCTATAAGCTACAAAAGGTATAAGTAGTTATCAGTTTCCGCATCATAACTAGTTCAACTTTTGTATAGATCTTGAAAAACTAAACACAAGAGGTTATCGATTTTAGTTATCATTTTTGTTATCGATTTTATTTTTCGATTTCATGTTTCGATAATGTGTTTCTATTGAGGTCTCTATAGTTAAACCTAGTTTACTGTAAGAAGTTAAATATCCGATTTCTTTGTGAGGCTTTGTCTAGGAAGTGGTGGATGATCCCATACCCAAGAAGATCTAGTGCCTCGCCATGTTTAACCTGGAAGCCGATCTTTGAAATAGATATTTGACAACTTCTGTAATATGGTTTAACTTAGGAAGATCACATCGGTTGAACTTGGAGTAAGAATGTTAAGTTTCATTCTCAATCCAAGTTTAACTTCTAAAGGAAAAATTTGGATTAATAATGTTAAGCATCGTTTGCAATCCAAATTTAACTTTAGTAGAGCACATGGGTAGCTAGAATAGTTCTATGCTTGTACAAATTTTTGTACAGGGGAACTAGGACGGTATTCCAAGTAGCAACCAGCACCTTCCCACTATAGAAGACCCCTAGAGGAAAGTTTGAGATATGAAGAAGTAAAGGGAGACATGGATAGAATTGCTAGACCAATATAGGAGTATAAACAAATAATGATAATTGGGCAGAACTCTATTATACTCGAAAGTTTTCCACCTCAAGTGGAACTAAAGACTTTGCCATCTAATCTCAGATATGAATTCTTAGGACCAAACTCCACATTTCTTATAATAAACAATGCAAATCTGAGTAAGTTGGAAACCAAGAAACTGTTTAGAGAGTTAAGCTTGCATAGAAAGGTGATTGGGTATACTATTGATGACATAAAAGGAATCAGTCCTTCTTTATGCATGCATATGATTTTGTTAGAAAAAGGCCATAGAAGCTCCGTTAAACATTAAAGGAGACTCAACCCTAACATGAAAGAGGTGGTACGAAAGGAGGTACTAAAGATGCTAGATGTAGGAATTATATATCTCATCTCTAATAGTGAATGGGTAAGCCCAATACATGTAGTTCCAAAGAAGGGAGGAATGACAGTAATCAAGAATGACAATGATGAATTAATTCCAACAAGAACGATTAATGAATAGCGGATGTGTATTGATTATCAAAAATTGAACAAAGAAACGAAGATCATTTTCCCCCTTCCCTTTATTGATCAGATGCTCGAAGGGCTAGCAAAATATTCCTACTTCTACTACTTGGATGAATACTCTGGATTTTATCATATTCCAATACATCCCCATGATCAGGAAAAGACTACTTTTACATGCCCTTATGGAACTTTTACTTATCAACAAATGCCATTTGGATTATGTAATGCTCCCGCAACTTTCCAATGTTGTTTGATGGTCATTTTTACATATTTGATAGAAGACATAATGGAAGTATTTATGGATGACTTCTCAGTGTAGGGACTAACTTTGATTCATGCTTATCTAATCTCTGTAAAGTCTTACAGAGATATGAAGGAATAGTGTTGGGACACAAGATCTCAGCACCCAAAATAGAGGTCGATCAAGAGAAGATAGAGAAACTTTCCCCACCAATTAATATGAGGGGAGTACAAAGTTTTTTGGGGAATGCAGGATTTTATCGAAGATTTATAAATGATTTTTCTAAAATCTCCAAGCCATTGACTAATATTTTGATTAAGGATACAAAATTCTATTTTGACGAGAAGTGCTTGAAAGCCTTCAATAAAATCAAAAACGCTCTTACCACTGCCCCAGTAATCCAAGCATCAGATTGGGAACTCCCTTTTGAAATAATGTGCAATGCTAGTGGATAAGTCTTTGGTTGTGGTTGTACACTAGTAGTCCTTATGACCCGGAACAACACTGAGACTCTATATGCTGGGGTTGCACTTTGACTCATTTATCGACTCTAATAGGGTCATCAGGTGGTGAGATTGGGTATAGTAACGAAACATATAGGAGTCAGTGTATTATAGTCGTGGATTCACCGCACACCTACAGGTGTGGATAACCTATGTAATATATTCTTTTTTAGTGAATGAAGTCTCTGATTAGAGTTGTAAGATGTACTTTAGGAAAGGAGTTTTCTAATTACACATGCGATATCACTATAAGATATATCACATGGTTGTCAAATCAATATATAATCCTCGATGTACCAATGATTGTAGTCGTAGATTCGACCAGGATATATGAGATGAAGGGACCGAACTGTACGTTAACCATAATCAACTGGTTCTTGCAGGCACTATTCAGTGATACCTAGGAAATTATGAGGCGGTGCTGCTAGACGCTCTTACCATGATTCGTTGGGTGTTAATCAGAATTAGTTCTGACGTCCTATAATTAAGAAGTTAATCATAAGATGAGGCTATTAAGGGTATGCCCGAATAAAGGACAAGTATAGCCCTGAATCACAAAGAGTTATGAACTCACGGCTACTGTATCCCTGAACCATTGAGAGTCACACAAGTATTGGTTTCCCTATTTTCTATTGAGAAAGTCAAAATTCAAGTAGTTGAATTTGACGAATAAAATTTGATATGATCAAATGTTAGATTGATTTCCAAACAATAGAAATAAGAAGAGTGGAAAAGTTCCACACAAAGTCTATAAATTAAATTTATATTATTGTAATAGCGAGCAAATGTGTTTGCCATATCAACGATATTAGATCGTTGATATGATTACAATGGACTCGTATTATTGGGTTCTAATAAAATTTTAAAAATCGAATAGACCAATATGAAAGAGATAATGGATCTTAAAAATTCAAACCTAAGAGGAAATACAATTACAATTAAAATTACATCATGAGAAAATAAATAAAAAGAAGGAATTTCATTTCAACGTGAAATGCAATCAAGAGAAATAATAATAATTAGTTTTATACTATTATTTTCCCCACCATCCACATTTTTCCATTTTCCCACTCATTCTCTCCACTCCTCCACATAAGCCACGTTTTTGTTTTCTTTTGACAATTCCTTTAAGAGTTGAGTGGTGAAGTTTTTTCATCTCTACGGCTTCATTTTTTTTAGAAAGGAATTACGGCAGCTATTTTTGAGAGCTTGCTGAATTTTGATGTAGTTCTTTTTTTCCTTTGAAATCTTCGGTGGCTACCTCAATGCTTCATTTGAGAGAATTTGAACAGTGAGGTTTTCTATTTCAAAGAACTTAGACAGAAGAATTTGGACAGTAGAATCTTCTCTTTTCTTGAGAGTTGCGGTAGCCCCTTTGAAGAGTAAAAGATAGAGATCTTCTCCCTCTTTTCCATCGAAAAAGTCACGTCTCCTTATTGTTACTTCTCCTCTTTGAGAAGCATTGTTACTTCTCCTCTTTGAGAAGCATTGTAGCTGCCCACCTTCTTGAAGAATTTTAGAAGGCGTAGCCCGGAGGGTTTAGGGTTTAGACAACCCCTTGTGTAGGGGTAAGTGGGCAGCCCCTTCCTCATCTTCGAGGAAGTCGTTTTGATTGTCTCGACAAAAAATGACACTTGATCTCTAGTGCGATTAAATGTTGGAAAGATGACTTCGATCGTGGACCGGATTAGACGAAGGAAGTACGAACTCGTGACAACAACGAGGATCTATTTTATTACAACCGGAATAGTTGGAGTCATCCTCAAATGCAGACTGTTTGAAAGGTATGTTTATACTTGTACTATGATTCATATGTATGTTAATGAATGTTAATAGTTTTATTTATATTATGCTTAAATGATCTAATATGCTTATTTTAGATAGTTTAGCATGTATAAATAAAATGATTAAATTAGCATTATATGAATCAATCACATAATAGTGTATGTTTAATTATTATGCTTTTAGGATCTTACTTATACGGTTAGATTGTAATGCAAGCTTAGATAAAGATCATGCTTATGTTTGTTTTAAAAATTATACGAACACTCCTTTGATTTAATTGTTAAATAACAAATAAAATTTTAAATTTCCGTTGTGCATAGGAGTGTAGAAATACGATCATTGAATCTCAAATTTGGTTCCAACACTACCCTCTTTGAAAACTCTCTCAACTCTCATTCTCTTAACCTTTCTTGTGACCACACACAACCTTGATTGTCTAGATAAATTACTTTACAAACTAAGCTAGTGCTTAATCAATAGCTCCTGTGGATAGATATTTTATTATTTGACAATAGAATCGTGTACTTATGATTTTTCACATTAATTAATTGACCACATCAAAATTATCCTAGGGAATTTACAATCTTTCACTTTTTGATGTGCATCAACCTGTTAAAATTAAGGTAAACAAACAATAAATAATTTTAAAACAATTTAAAATTAATAAATTTTACAATTAAGTACAAGTAAAATTTTACAATCAATCTCCTCCTTTACTTAACCCCCATAACTTCTCGCCCTTTGATTACATTAAAAATAGAGTAAACAAAATGAAAAAAAATAGAAAATTTTCTAGGGGTTGTACCTCCAGAAAACCAGTCTACATGTATTTTTCAAAGAATTATTTTCAAATATACGAATTTCTATGATTAAAAACTAGATTTTCTAAAAGAATAAAAATTATTTTTAACCTTTGAAAAATTATGAAGCATTTTGTCAATGTAAAACACAAACAATTTAATCATAACAAAAATTTTCATAAGAAAATAATTTTATCTTAAAGTGAGAAAATAATTTTATTTACAGAAATAGAAATTGTTGAACTTAAATACTTAAAAATAGATTTTAACTTCTAAAAATCTTTACTAATTTTTCGGAACATGAAAAATATACTAATAATCCATATAAAAATTAAGGCAACATTTGGTTTGTAGATTTTCTATTTTTATTTTTAGAAAATAAAAAATATTATTTCGATGATAATTTTTATATTTAATTTTTAGAAAAGAAGATATCATTTTATGGAAAAATAGAGAATATCTAAAGTCATTTTCTAAGAAAAGAAAAAATATGTATTTTTTAGAAAATGAAAATAGAAACCAAACGCTCTATAAATTTCTCAAAAATTAATCTGATAAACATTTTTAATTTTAAAAATTCAATTTTCGTTGAATAATTCATAAAAGATTAAGTAACGATCCAAAAATTTCAAAAAAAAATTAAGTTAATATATACCATTTTCATTTATCAAAAAAAAAAAATAGAAAGCTTTATGAAAAATTAATTTTACTAAAAATTCAGACAAATTAAAATTTTTATCAATTAAACCCAAAAGAAACAATCTAATAGGTCAAAATAGATTTTAGAATATAAAATAAATTTTTACCTATTAGATTGATCAGATATTTTTCAAGAATATTATTTTTTGGCACCTTTTTTGTAATTTGGCTCTTTTGATTTTTAATATTCTAGTTAAGTCCTCCATAATATCTAAAGCTTCCTTTTAGAGCTTGTAAGAAATTTGAGCATAGTCATCCTTCTCTAATATTTCTATTTTATTTTCCAATTTTGCGTTTTCAGTTAAACCTTTATTAAATTCTTCTTTTTTGTTTTTTCAACTCTTCTAGTAAGCATGCATATTTTTTCGTTTCATTTATATATTTGGTTCTAATTTTAGATAAAGTTCTACATAATATTTTAACAACATCATACATTTGGTCGGAGGGTAAGAATTGTACCTCACTTACTATGTTAGATTCGTAGGTTGAGGTTCTCCCTTCATCATTGCTCTCTTCTAAAGTGGTTTCGACGTCTTCTTCTTGGTGGCTAGCAATTAGTGTTAGCTTGGTGTATTGTTCCATCTCGAACTTTTCTGATGATGATTCACTCCATATTACTTATAGGTTCTTTTGTTTGGATCTTCTTATCCCTTTCTCCTTTTATTTGTTCTTCAATTTGGGACAGTTATCCTTGATATGACTTTCTTCATTACAGTTTTAGCGCCTTACCATTCTCTGTTAGGACCAAAATGTAGCTAGAGGGGTGAATAGCTCTTTGCGCTCTTCGTTGCTTGTTTCTTCAAGGATATGCAGCGGAAATACAAAGAAACAAAATACGCAACGCTAACAAGAGGATTTACTTGGTATCCACCTCACAAGAGGTGACTAGTCCAAGGATCCACACATTCACACACCCTCCACTATGAAATCACTCATTTTCAGTAACTACTGAAGGCGGAGAAGCCCTACAACTCTCACAATACAAGAAGAAAGCAAGGGAAACAAATACAATAGATATCTTACAAGATATGGAATGAAAACCCTAACCCTAGCTTTCTTCTTCTTGCTTTTGATCCGCCTCTTGACTTGGGAAACCTCCAAGAACCTTCAAGAACTGGCGATCTGAGCTTGAGAGAAGTGTGGAGAAGTCGCTGTATTGATTTGAGATGAAATCGTGAAGTCCTTGCGCAGCCATCGCACGCCTGCAGCTCAAATATGACGCAACGGTCGGATCCCGATCGATTCAAAAGCTCCCAATCGATCGGGGAGGCTTTGGATCGATCCATGGATCGATTCAGAGCGCCTCTGTGCTCTGGGAAAACGCCTGGATCGATCCACGGATCGATCCAGCGCTTATCGCGTGAACCAGTAGCGTCCCAATCGATCGGCTGATCGATTGGGACCTCTGGATCGATCCACTGATCGATCCAGAGGCTCTCTGTTTGCTGGGAAAGGCCTGAATCGATCCACTGATTGATCCAGAGGCTTTCTGTTCGCTGGGAAAAGCCTGGATCGATCCACTGATCGATCCATCTCTTGGTTTTTTGCCCAAAACCAAGTCCCAAGCCTCTCAAACCAACATTCGGTCAACCTTGACCTGTTGGTATATCATGCCTAGTATCTGGTCACTCCCTTGACCTGCCAGGACTCCCCACCAAGTGTCCGGTCAATCCCTTTGAACCACTTGGACTTTTCTCTTCGTGCCAAGTATCCGGTCACTCCCTTGACCTACTTGGACTTTCACCAGATGTCTGGTCAATCTTGACCCATCTGGATTTCCCCGTGTCTGACTTCACTCACCAGGTCTTTCACTTAGCTTCACTCACTAGGATTTTCACCTGGCTTCACTCACCAAGATTTTCTTCTGCCTGGCTTCACTCACCAGGACTTTCTTCTGCCTGGCTTCACTCACCAGGACTTTCTTCTGCCTGGCTTCACTCACTAGGACTTCTCTTCTGCCTGGCTTCACTCACCAGGTCTTTCACCTAGCTTCACTCACTAGGATTTTCACCTGGCTTCACTCACTAGGATTTCCAATCTGCCTAACATCCCAGTTAGGACTTCCCAGTCAAGTATCCGGTCATCCTTGACCTACTTGACTCTTCTTCAATCAACCTTGTATTGTCAAACATCGAAACACAAACCAAGACTCAAGCTTGGTCAACCAGGTCAACCTTGACCTGAGGGATGTTGCACCAACAATCTCCCCCTTTTTGATGTTTGACAATACCAACACTATCACTTACAATACCATATGTAAGTTAGGCTAATCTCATAGCCTAAACCTTCTTCATGCCACTAGGTAATGAATACATAAGTTAAGCCCTTCATTTTCCCCCTAAGAGGGCAAACTCCCTCTAGGTAATGAAAGCCTAACTTACTCCCTTTCATTCTCCCCCTATTGGCACACATCAAACCATGCCCCATTTTTGGGCACACATCAACAAATTCACTTGTTGAAAAATCTCCCCCTGAAGAATTGCTCATCGTTGTTCACAACTTCACTCGTTGTGATCAACACGATAATGAAGATCTCATACCCTTCATTATCCTTAACCCTACATTCTCCCCCAATGTAGGCAAATGCCCATCCTTGAGCATTATCCACTTGAAACCACTTGAACAATAAGGATATCCACTCCCCATTAAAGTTCAAACGCTCAACCTTGAGCATGTTCTTAACGGAAGGTTTACCACCTTCCAAGGTTCATGAAAAATAATTTTCATGTCTTTAAAGAGTCCCTCCCCCTAAAGACATAGTGGTAACTTCTGTCATTGCACTAACAATGACTTGGAATCCCTAAAACTTTAGGAAACCCAATTTTAGAAGTTTTGAGGTTCAAATATTCAAAATTTGAAACAAACCTCAACCTAAACTTCAACTTAGCCTTCCTTAACCAATCCATCCTTGTTTTCCACACGAAAACACCCTTTTTATGTATACAAATGTATTTTCAGGGGTGTGGAATGGTTACCTAGACTAAAATAGGTTCAAAGAGGCTTAAATCAGACCTTCCCAGCCAAAATCAGCATCTTCGATCGATTAGAGTTGGGTTCCAATCGATTGAACCCTGCTGAATCGATCCACTGATCGATTCAGTCTTCTTGGATCGATCGGCTGATGGATCCAGCGAGCTTCTGCTCGCGAGAAATGCCTTCTCAATCGATCGGCTGATCGATTGAGGCACTCCAATCGATCCACTGATCGATTGAAGGCCTGAAATTGCTGAAATTCAATTTCAACCAATTTCAGAAACCCCTAGAAAATTCTACAAAATTCCAAAAATCATAAAAATTTGTGTAGACATTATTTTGGGTATACTTTATCATGGAAAAATAGTTTTATATGAAAATACATCATATTTTCAAAGATTGACACAAGCTTGAAAACTTGCTAAAACTTTATCATTTTCTTCAAGTTTGTGTCTAACTGTTCAATGGTGATTACTATCAAAAGGTAGCCTTCACCAAGATTTTCCAAAAGCCTCTTAAAATAATTTTCAAAACCAATATCCCATCACATTCCTTGGGCTTAATGCACATGATTTGTACATTAGCTTTCCCAATGATGGGAAAACACATAATTATGTGTTTTGATGAACCTAAAACTCAAAAGAATGCACTAAATCAACATCTTGAGTTTTATTCATCTTCCTAACATCTCACTTGTATCTAACGTGCACTAAAACACATACAAGTCATTTTATGTGTCTTTGTGAGATGTAAAATTTAGTTTTGCCCTAATCTAGGGATCATGCATATCTATCTAGGCATTTTGTGGATATTGAACATCCACTTAGGATGTTACTTGTTAATACCACTTGTTGACAA
Organism: Zingiber officinale; assembly: GCF_018446385.1. NCBI lineage: Eukaryota > Viridiplantae > Streptophyta > Magnoliopsida > Zingiberales > Zingiberaceae > Zingiber > Zingiber officinale. The sequence goes on from NC_055998.1 coordinate 104,874,721, forward strand.
CACTTGTTGAAAACACTTGTTGATAAATGCCATTTGTCCTTGCTTACAAGGAATTAAACTTAATGCATGATCATGTTATGGCATACATCAAAATGAAATAGCTTTCAAAAGAAATATTCCTATAATTACATGATGTATGTATGACATGACATGGTATTTTTGTATTTTTCATAATAGGTCATGAATGAAAAATATAAAACTAAATATGGTGTTATGGCATGTGATGGGCAAACATAACATGGCAAGTTTAGCATAAATAAAATTGCCTAGATTACCTATCTAAGTATCCTTAATCTTAGCTAACTTAAAAATTAAACCTAGATTGCCCAAAAGTGCTTCAAGAAAATGCCAAAACCTATATTGGCATTTCTAATTCTCTTGATTAATTTTTGCCAATTGAAATTAAGTGTATTCCTCAAATATTGGCAAATTTCATTTTTCCACCAGAGTAGCATTTTAAATTAAGGCTTAGATTTGCCTTAAATTACTAAGCAAATACCAAAATCCCAACTTGGTATTTCTTATGTCTTTCCTAAACAGTGTCATTTTAAAATAAGATCAAGATTTCTCAAATTTGGCACATTTTACTCTTTTCGAAGAGTAAACAGTAATCCTTTTCATTTTCAAAGGTTAATAATAACCTTGAAAATGCTTCTTGAGTGTCAATTTCTTCAAAGTTGGGTTAATTACCCTTCTTCTTAGAGTTGACACTCTCTAACCCATCTATGGGGTAGAGAAAATGCTCCTAGGAACCCAACACCTATTGGTGCTCCTTGGATGCTCTAGGTATTTACTAGGGATAACTTCCCTAGATACCTTCCTAGTGACCTTGTTTGGCTTCTTCGAAATCTTGGTCACATTTTCTTGGTCAACTCTAGGGATAGTCTCCCTTGTGACCTTGTTTGTGACTTTCTTAGACTTCTTAGAAGCCTTAGTCACATTTATTGCAAAAATACTCTTAGGGATGACTTCCCTAGTATTCTTGACTTGACCACTAGACCTAGGGTTAGTTCCATAACTATATGGAACCCTATGGTACGAAATTTTATCTTTCTTAGCCTTAGGTTTGTATCCCAAACATCTATGGTCATTGGATGACTTTGATACTCCTAGACCTAGATTTTGCTCATTTTGCCCTTTTAGGATATTTTCCATCCTTTTTAGGGTCTTTTCCATTTTATCAAGCCTTGACCGCAAGACTTGATTTTCTATCATTAAATCCTTAGATTTTGATTTTTCATTACACCCATGAGCATTTTTGTTTCTAGGCTTATAACTATGGTCCTTAGTGTGATTGCCTAGATTTTTATCTATCTTCCTAATCCTAGGTGTGGTAGTCTTAGCATGATAAGCTACATGATTTTCTTTAATTTTATCATGCCTCCTATTTTCATGATAAATAGCATTAAAATGATATAAACTTGAATTAGTATACTTTTTACCATTATGCAAGCGAATAGGCTCAATGAAAGTTACCTTTCTTTTTACCTTAGAGGCTCCCCCTTAAATTGAGCTTCCTCCTTGAGCCTTGACCATCTTCTTCCCCTTGGGGCATTGACTTCGGTAATGCCCCTTTTGATTGCAAGAGAAGCATATAATATGCTCCTTGCTCTTCTTTGTATTGGGGATGGTCTCCTTGGGCTTCACCTTGCCCTTTTGTGCCACTTGGCCCTTCTTCTTGGCCAATTTAGGGCATTTACTTTTGTAATGCCCATGTTCCCTACATTCAAAGCATATGATATGATTTTTATCATTAATTGAAATGTTTATACCTTTGCTTGTAGGGGTGGAATATTCTCCTTTTGATCTGGAGGTAGAAGCTTCCTCTTGATCTGAAGATATTCCTCCATTCGATTTTGCTTGACTTGCGGAGGTGGAAGCTTCTTCATCCTCATCTTCTCTTGACCCGGATGTGGAAGCTTCTCCTTCTACTTGATCCGGTGTCACCAAAAGTTGCTCCCCCTCAATCCTAGAGGTGGAGATTTCTTCACCTTCATCTTGTAGATGGAACAAGGAGTATGCTCCCTCCTTGCCCTCTTTACTGCATCCCTTTGAAGATGAAGCTTCTTCTTGGACTTCTTCTTCGGAAGTCGAGCATCTCTCAACTTCGGAGTCCTCCTCTTGGTCTTGATCCAATGAGTCGCCCTCTTTGGATTCCTCTTGATTCGGTGCAGTGGAGGGGATCTCATGGATTGATGCCAATTTGCTCCAACGCTCCTTGGCATTCTTGAACTCTCTAATTTTTCCAAGAATGTGGCTAGGCAATAGATTGACCAAAAGCTTGGTCACTTTATCATTGGCCTCACATCTTTGGATTTGCTCTTGGCTCCAATTGCTTTTCTTGAGGACTTTGCCCTTTGAATTTCGTGGAGCCTCGAAGCCTTCCATGAGAGCAAACCATTGCTCTATCTCCATCATCAAGAAATTTTTGATTCTTGATCTCCAAGAATCGAAGCTTGTGGATGTGTACGGTGGAGCCACCCTTGTGTCAAATCCAAGTCCATCTTGGAATTGCATCTTGAAGTTGAGCCTTTTGATGAAGTCTTCGACTTGTAGAATTTCTTCAACTTCTTCACCTTCTAGCTTTGCTTGTTTTGTTTGCCCCTTCTAGCGATGATTCCGGTGAAGAGCGGCCTCTCTCTGATACCACTTGTTAGGACCAAAATGTAGCTAGAGGGGGGGTGAATAGCTCTTTGTGCTCTTCGTTACTTGTTTCTTCAAGGATATGCAGCGGAAATACAAAGAAACAAAATACACAACGCTAATAAGAGGATTTACTTGGTATCCACCTCACAAGAGGTGACTAGTCCAAGGATCCACACACTCACACACCCTCCACTATGAAATCACTCCTTTTCAGTAACTACTGAAGGCGGAGAAGCCCTACAACTCTCACAATACAAGAAGAAAGCAAGGGAAACAAATACAATAGATATCTTACAAGATATGGAATGAAAATCCTAACCCTAGCTTTCTTCTTCTTGCTTTTGATCCGCCTCTTGACTTGGGAAACCTCCAAGAACCTTCAAGAACTGGCGATCTGAGCTTAAGAGAAGTGTGGAGAAGTCGCTGTGTTGATTTGAGACGAAATCGTGAAGTCCTTGCGCAGCCATCGCATTCCTGCAGCTCAAATACGACGCAACGGTCGGATCCCGATCTATTCGAAAGCTCCCAATCGATCGGGGAGGCTTTGGATCGATCCACGGATCGATTCAGAGCGCCTCTGTGCTCTGGGAAAACGCCTGGATCGATCCACGGATCGATCCAGCGCTTATCGCGCGAACCAGCAGCGTCCCAATCGATCGGCTGATCGATTGGGACCTCTGGATCGATCCACTAATCGATCCAGAGGCTCTCTGTTCGCTGGGAAAGGCCTGGATCGATCCACTGATCGATCCAGAGGCTTTCTGTTCGCTGGGAAAAGCCTGGATCGATCCACTGATCGATCCAGCTCATGGATCGATCCACTGATCGATCCAGCTCTTGGTTTTTTGCTCAAAACTAAGTCCCAAGCCTCTCAAACCGACATTCGGTCAACCTTGACCTGTTGGTATATCATGCCTAGCATCTGGTCACTCCCTTGACCTGCCAGGACTCCCCACCAAGTGTCCGGTCAATCGCTTTGACCCACTTGGACTTTTCTCTTCGTGCCAAGTATCCGGTCACTCCCTTGACCTACTTGGACTTCCACCAGATGTCTGGTCAATCTTGACCCATCTGGATTTCCCCGTGCCTGGCTTCACTCACCAGGTCTTTCACCTAGCTTCACTCACTAGGATCTTCACCTGGCTTCACTCACCAGGATTTTCTTCTGCCTGGCTTCACTCACCAGGACTTTCTTCTGCCTGGCTTCACTCACCAGGACTTTCTTCTGCCTGGCTTCACTCACCAGGACTTCCAATCTGCCTAGCTTCACTCACTAGGACTTCTCTTCTGCCTGGCTTCACTCACCAGGTCTTTCACCTAGCTTCACTCACTAGGATTTTCACCTGGCTTCACTCACCAGGATTTCCAATCTGCCTAACATCCCAGTTAGGACTTCCCAGTCAAGTATCCGGTCATCCTTGACCTACTTGACTCTTCTTCAATCAACCTTGTATTGTCAAACATCGAAACACAAACCAAGACTCAAGCTTGGTCAACCAGGTCAACCTTGACCAGAGGGATGTTGCACCAACAATCTCCCCTTTTTGATGTTTGACAATACCAACACTATCACTTATAATACCACATGTAAGTTAGGCTAATCCCATAGCCTAAACCTTCCTCATGCCATTAGATAATGAATACATAAGTTAAGCCCTTCATTTTCCCCCTAAGAGGGCAAACTCCCTCTAGGTAATGAAAGCCTAACTTACTCCCTTTCATTCTCTTCTTTCGAAGTAGTCTGTCTCTTATCAAAGTTGTTAGTTTTAAAGAATTTATTGAACTTTCTTACCATGCATGCTTCTTCGTTTTCATTGAGGGATGACTCCAAATCCTATTCAATTTTCTTGGCTTTTAGTACTAAATTCTGACTTAACTTCTCTTTATTTCATGAGCCTAGACATCTAGACTCATATAATTCAAAGATAAAAAATAACTATTCAAAAGTACTTACCTCTAAGTCTTTTGAGATGTAATAGGAATCTACTATTAATGTCCACTTTTGGATTCTTGGAAAAACATTGAATGCATATAAGAGAGAATCCCATTTTGAAATTGTTTCTCTAAGGTTGGTCAATCCAGTGATTAGCTCTTTGATCTTTGCATGTAGTTAAGTCATCTTCTCTCCCTTTTCCATTTAGAGGTTCATTAGTTGATTTCAAAGAATGTCCTATCTTGCTAGCTTAGCTTTCGATATTCCTTCATAAAGCTCTAGGAACTACTCCGAGAGTTCTTTGGTAGAGTCATAGGTGCCAATCCGATTGATTTCTTAGGGCAGTAATATACTCAGCAGATAGAACTTTGCTTTGTCATTGGCTATAAAGTCAGTCTACTACTTCTATTCCACTGCTACTCTTCCTTTTCTTCTCTGTTCTTATCCCTAGGTGCTTCAAAATCATATTTAATTGTTAACAATCTATCAAAATTTATTTTGAAAAATACTTCCATACAACACTTCCAAAGCATAAAGTCTCCCTCAAACTTCGGTGGATGAATGCTTGATTTGGTCATCTTCTTGTTGCTTCAGTTGATGATTAGTCCTTCTAAAGTGGTTGGACTCTGATACTACTTATTGGATCAGGTGGACTGATTAGAAGGGGGTGTGACTAGCCTACAAATACAATTAGAACCTCTCTTGCTTCTATCTTAGCAAGGACACACTAATTAATTAGATAAAGAATAACATAAAAATAAAGAAGGGGCTCAGAAGATTTACTTGGTTACAATCTAGGTGGTTGTTAATTCAAGACAATGGAAAACACTAAAAGAAAATTCTTCTTCAACAAAGGTCAAAGGCGGAGAAACTCCTTACAATAGTTGGAAGCTTAAAACTTGATTACAAAAAATAAATATTGAGTGTATGTTTGAACTCCTAGCTCTACGGTGATATTTATAGTGTTTTGATCACAAGTGACCGTTGATGACGTGGCATTGGAGGCATCTCCAATGTCAACCAAGACGCCTCCATGTGGATAGAATTTTATCTACTTTGCAATGACTTTGCGCCATTGGAGGCACCTCTAGTTGATCTGAGACGCCTCAACTACTATTCATTGGAGGCGTCTCGGGTCTTTTTTACCACAGTTGTTCTATTGGACATCCGAGGTGCCTCCAGTCCCATATGAGATTCCTCAAGCACTATTCATCTGAATGGTCAATCTTATCATTAACCATTCTTCACTACAACAAAAACCCTCATAGACATCGATTTTCCACCAGTGTCTATTACATTTTCGACCGATGTCTATGAAGGCGATGTAAAAGGTCTGTCATTTTAGACATCAGGTTAAAATCGGTGTAATATCACTTAACAATACCAGTGTTCGAATCAGTTATTAACTGGTGTAGTATCACTTAACGACACTGTTTCATCAACGATGTAAAACCGATATAATATTATATGTTAATAACACCAGTTTTGGTAACGATGGAAAACCGATGTAATATCAATATTGTTTAACGACGTCGATTCAATTTCCGAAATAGTGAAAACCATTATTATACAACATTTTAATAGTACAAAATTTAGTTAATATTATTATACATCGGTGTATCTAAACACACCAAGTCAATATCCATGTAACCAACACATAAATATTATTCTTACAATATAAAAAGATAATAGATATTGTACACATCAAGTCCGTAACCACAAATTACACAAATATTCTTCTTACAACATAAAAAGATAATTAACTATGATGCCTAAATCGCATTGGCTGATGACAAATCACCGACAGGGGCTAAATCACCTTGAAAAATTATATCAAGCTTATAGTTGCAGGGAGCAGTGTTGCCATTTTCAGTCAACTTCTGTAAAAATCTTCTACCATTGTTGACTTTATGTTTGTGGCTGATGCTAAATGCATTTCATCAATTTCTATTGTAAGCAAGGCGTCGCATACAACCCGTCCAACTTGGAGAATTTTTAGGCAACCTGATAGGATGTAGTTGTAATGAGCAAAAAGATCAACAACGAAAGATCAACTGCAATAGATAGGGCACTTACCTGCAACTGGGCATCGAGGATGTGGTTTCTTTGTGCTTATGTAGTGGATTACTGGTTCCTTCTCATAAATGTGTTTGCAGTCCATCCTGCTTGATGAAGAACAACAGACAGAAAGAACATGGTTTATGACTTTAATAATAATAATAACATACCTTTTGCTTGGGAAACAAAAAAAAAAAGTGAAACAGACTAGTAAAAAGTTCTTCATCACTTGATAAATAAATATATATCAAGCATTGTTCAAGGAACATGAACAATTGAATCAACAGAATCTGTTAAAAGGTTTTTTTGAGTTGTTAGAAGGAAATATAAGTAGAAAGCTATGGAATGTTGTCTACAGCATTAACATATCCTGGGAATACGCAAGGACCAATGTTTAATTGTATATGATACCAATGTTTTATTGTATATGATATTCTCATTTTCTAAAAATGCATTATAAACGATTCTAACGTTTTTCCATTCATAATTTCCAAATGCCTTACTATTAATATTTTCTTCAAATTAACATTAACAAGTACAAAAATTTACTGTCTCCTTTGGTCTTGAACACAGTAAAATGTTTTAAGGATCGAATATACTAATTACCATGATGTTACAAATCAATCGGAAGAGAGCTAAATCACTGCTTTGTACACTCTACACACTAACAACATGATTCACAAACATAACTGCTACTAGCATTGTAGATCAACATTGTACAACATATGATTACCCAGTATGTAATATTTTTATATTACCAAGATACAGAATATGAAAGAAAGAATTGACCAAACCCAAATTCTAAGGTTTTTTCAGTATCAAGAAAAGAAAAAAAAAGCAACATGCAAGGATGGTCTGAACTTAACAACCATATAAAAAGCATAGAGATTTTTCTCTTAGTGAAAGATGAGACTTGATAAGAAGACAATCACAATCCCAAAATATGCAATCAATGAGTTAAAGATCGATGCAATGAACTTGCAGGATAATCAGAACAATAAGATAAGATGACATTCATAATTGTATTATTATGCCATAATTAAAATCCATGATGAAGTAATGCCAACTGTATCAGATTCTTTCCTACTTTGACAAACACACTCATAATAGCATTAAATAGAAAGTTGACCACAAAAGATTCAACAACGCCTACTTTATACATGAAAATGCATCAATCAATGAACTTGCCACAAATGAAAACAATATGAGGCATGCATGATAGCAAGGATACACTTTCCAGCATCTGAAGGAAGAAGTCTCATTTAAGTGACTTTTGACAATTCCAAATCATCATTACTTTCTGAATCTGAGCTTTCAGACTCTTCATCTTCGTCGCCTATCTCGATCTGATGAAGAATCCAACAAACAGTACATAAGCAATAAAGCAAAAAAACAGCACAGGAGCCATCAGCCAATCTGACTATCCTTAATGGTGTAACTCAAATTTGCCCCTCGAATAATTCAAATCCTTCAGGACATTATTACTATAAAGGACCATTCTCAGCTAGTAATCACCAACTCAAATAGGCAACCTCAAGCACCAACATGTAGCTATCCAAGAAACAGCTTACCGGTAGCCCCTTAATTCATGCTTAGAAAATTCAAGTCAGAGGCAACAAAAGTTCAAGTTTACCAATCAGTGAGGGAAAATAGCGCATTATCGAGCACCACAATGAATTCTCCAAAAAAACACAGAAAGCTTTCTAATGTTCAAGATAAACAGAAAAGAAAAAAAAAGTTACGTTTTGTAATTTTGATCCTTTGGATTCAATAGAAGTTTAGGTAGAACCACCCCAAACTCAGTCATAGATCAAATACCTGAGTATAGATGCAAGGAAAGGGGTAGGTCTCCAGGTCCCTTGACACAGCGTGGAGGGACAACGACAAGAAATCCACCGCATACCCTTTCCCTTTGTCGGCGTCGATCAGCCAAATCACCTCGTGCAGGATCCACTCACATCTGAGAAAAGACAAGAAGCAAGAAACTGAGTGAGTGTGGCACTGATACCTTGAGGTGACGTAGAGAGTTCCAGGCGACTCCATGGGTCGGGAACCGAGGGCGATGGTGATGCCAGGCTCAACATGCATCAGCTCCTCACCGTCGTCGGATTCCAGCAGGGGACGTCCATCGTCGTCGACGACGCGACCATCGAAGTGCAGTAACCCTAAACCCATAGCGGGAGTATCTTAGGGTTCCCAGGACACAACACCCCTTTTTAATCTAGCACAGAGAGCTCAAAGGCCTTCTTCAGAAGGCCTCTCCGGTGCTTGGAAAAGGTCACCTGCCGGCTGGCCAGGTTCTCTATCCTCCTCATCTGTGTCTTCCCCCTCACCATGTCGACCGATTAGTTGATAACACACCTGGAGGCAGCGTTGAATCCTACCGCGAGCAGCAAAATCAGCGAGCAAGGAGCTCCGATCAGTCCTGGCCACACGAGGATAGACAAGGAGGGATTAAATCAGAAGAAGGAGATGAGGAATCAAGGTTACCAGATATGGGATCGAGAAAGAGTGGAGGAGGGTGACTTCTAGCGACCCGACGACGACTCCAAGCCACACAGGTAGCCTCTTCTCACCCAAAGGGAGGAGTTGGAGGAGATGTGGTGTGGTTGGATGGAGAAGCAAGGATGTCCTATGTTGATCTTGATCGGGAGAGGAAGGGACGTTGATCTAGGAAGGGGAAGAGGGAGATGAGGCGACGATATACGATGGACGACGCGATATAGGTTTAGGTTTAGAGGGAAGAGTGCAGTGTTGCAAATTTCGGCTAAGTATTGGTGGGAAAATTATATTATTTTATTTTATCATAGACACCGGGTTTTAAAAACTGCTGTTAAAATCGGTGTATATTAACGAAAAAAAGGCGCTCATTGACATCGGCTTAAAAATCGATGTTTATGAGCGAAAATCTATGCTTATAGACACCGATTTTTGGAAAAATCGGTGTAAAATACTTAAAGACATCGGTTTTTACTTAAAACCGTTGTTGTTCCACCGTTGTTGTTCAAAAAAAATTTATGTTAATATATACCATTTTCATTTATAAAAAAATAAATAGAAAGATTTATGAAAAATTAATTTTTCTAAAAATCCAGACAAATTAAAATTTTTAGCAATTAAACCCAAAAGAAACAATCTAATAGGTCAAAATAAATTTTAGAATATAAAATAAATTTTACCTATTAGATTGATCAGATATTTTTCAAGAATATCATTTTTTGGCACTTTTTTTTAATTTGGCTCTTTTGATTTTTAATATTCTAGTTAAGTCCTTCATAATATCTAAAGCTTCCTTTTAGAGCTTGTAAGAAATTTGAGCATAGTGATCCTTCTCTAATATTTCTATTTTATTTTTCAATTTTGCATTTTCAGTTAAACCTTTATTAAATTCTTCTTTTTTGTTTTTTCAACTCTTCTAGTAAGCATGCATATTTTTTTCGTTTCATTTATATATTTGATTCTAATTTTAGATAAAGTTCTACATAATATTTTAACAACATCATACATTTGGTCGGAGGGTAAGAATTGTACCTCACTTACTATGTTAGATTCGTAGGTTGAGGTTCTCCCTTCATCATTGCTCTCTTCCAAAGTGGTTTCGACGTCTTCTTCTTGGTGGCTAGCCATTAGTGTTAGCTTGGCGTATTGTTCCATCTCGGACTTTTCTGATGATGATTCACTCCATATTGCTTATAGGTTCTTTTGTTTGGACCTTCTTATCCCTTTCTCCTTTTCTTTGTTCTTCAATTTGGGTCAGTTATCCTTGATATGACTTTCTTCATTACAGTTTTAGCGCCTTACCATTCTCTTCTTTCGAAGTAGTTATATTGTCTGTCTCTTATCAAAGTTGTTAGTTTTAAAGAATTTATTGAACTTTCTTACCATGCATGCTTCTTCGTTTTCATTGAGGGATGACTCCAAATCCTATTCAATTTTCTTGGCTTTTAGTACTAAATTCTGACTTAACTTCTCTTTATTTCATGAGCCTAGACATCTAGACTCATATAATTCAAAGATAAAAAAAAACTATTCTAAAGTACTTACCTCTAAGTCTTTTGAGATGTAGTAGGAATCTACTATTAATGTCCACTTTTGGATTCTTGGAAAAACATTGAATGCATATCAGAGAGAATCCCGTTTTGAAATTGTTTCTCTAAGGTTGGCTAATCCAGTGATTAGCTCTTTGATCTTTGCATGTAGTTAAGTCATCTTCTCTCCCTTTTCCATTTAGAGGTTCATTAGTTGATTTCAAAGAATGTCCTATCTTGCGAGCTTGGCTTTCGATATTCCTTCATAAAGCTCTAGGAACTACTCCCAGAGTTCTTTGGTAGAGTCATAGGTGTCAATCCGATTGACTTCTTGGGGTAGTAATATACTCAGCAGATAGAACTTTGCTTTGTCATTGGCTATAAAGTCAGTCTGCTGCTTTTATTCCACTGATACTCTTCCTTTTCTTCTTTGTTCTTATCCCTAGGTGCTTCAAAATCATATTTAATTGTTAACAATCTATCAAAATATATTTTGAAAAATACCTCCATACAACACTTCCAAAGCATAAAGTCTCCCTCAAACTTCGGTGGATGAATGCTTGATTTGGTCATCTTCTTGTTGCTTCAGTTGATGATTAGTCCTTCTAAAGTGGTTGGACTCTGATACTACTTATTGGATCAGGTGGACTGATTAGAAGGGGGTGTGACTAGCCTACAAATACAATTAGAACCTCTCTTGCTTCTATCTTAGCAAGGATACACTAATTAATTAGAGAAAAAATAACATAAAAATAAAGAAGGGGCTCAGAAGATTTACTTGGTTACAACCTAGGTGGTTGTTAATTCAAGACAATGGAAAGCACTAAAAGAAACTTCTTCTTCAACAAAGGTCAAAGGCAGAGAAACTCCTTACAACAGTTGGAAGCTCAAAACTTGATTACAAAAAATAAATATTGAGTGTATGTTTGAACTCCTAGCTCTACGGTGATATTTATAGTGTTCTGATCACAAGTGACCGTTGATGACGTGGCATTGGAGGCATCTCCAATGTCAACCAGGACACCTCCATGTGGATAGAATTTTATCCACTTTGCAATGACTTTACGCCATTGGAGGCACCTCTAGTTGATCTGAGACGCCTCAACTACTATTCATTGGAGGCGTCTCGGGTCTTTTTTGCTGCAGTTGTTCTATTGGGCATCCGAGGTGCCTCCAGTCCCATATGAGTTGCCTTAAGCACTGTTCATCTGAATGGTCAATCTCATCATTAACCATTCTTCACTCAATTGGGTGATGCTCCAGCCGTCCAAAGTTGAGCTAACCCGAACCTAACTCCGTCTTTCTCCTCTAGTAGCCTTCCTCCTGACTTCTTATCCCTCGGATGTGTCACGTACACCCTTTTCACTCCATCAGTGTACTCTTCTGTAGCTCTTTGTCCCTCAGATGTACCAAGCCTGTCGACTCCCTTGTCGTGTCATCCTTTCACTCGATGCATCTTCCACTCGACTTCTTGTATTCCTAAGTCCCTACACATTCAGACATAAGACATCAAATATAAAGGGTCTAACTTAACTCGGTTGATCATATCAAAACTATATTGGAGAACTTACACTTTTTTGGCCTAATATAGCCTGACTCACTCAATAGGGACTGTTGGATCTCTATTGTTACTCGGTTGACCATCTTCGGGCGCCCGAGCTCTCCTTTTTTCGCACTTCTCTTTCCAACAAAAAAGAGTTAGTCCAAACAAATAATATATAAAGAATGACAAGATTTGATAGCCTTCGGACTGTCCAATCTTAACTTTGAGTTTCGCTTAAACTCTAGGTCGGACTAACGCCTATTGTTCCCTCTTCGATGAATGCATTCTCACCTACTCCTCTTAAGAGATATTACCTTTTGCTAGAATGGTCCTCCAGACCGTTTGAACTTTTGCTCAGCGTTCGAAACTTCATGACTTCAAGCTAAACGTCCTATCCACGACTCGTCCAGTCTTCCACCTGGTGTTCCCAACCCCCGGGATTTTCACCTAGAGTCCTCGACTTTAGGATTTTGTCCAAAGTCTTCGACCCTCCAAGACTTCGCCTAGTTCTCCGGACCAAGAGTTTGTTGTCTAACCGCAACTCGGACTTTCCACCTACCTAGTCTCAACTAAGACTTTCCTTTACCTAAGATCACTTAGGATTTTCCTATAAATTCAATCACACTTGTTAGATCACAAGATAGCTTAACTTTGAACCTTTTTTGCCATTATCAAAATACAAGTTCGATCGTCTGGTACTTTTTGCACCAACACTGCGTACATCAAAACCCTAATATTCATCTTTTTCTTCGTTCTCCCACTTAAGCGTAGAGGTAGTTGCGTTGAGGAACCCCCGGCCATCATTCTAACTCTTTTCCTCTTATTTGCCTTCATCTAGACTCCTAGAACTGCATCATCATTCTCATTGTCATTCAACGGTTGATTATTAAGTTGACAATAAAGTTAACTCACCAGTGATTTATTCGTCAACATTTATGGGCAGGATCTTGTAAATGTTTAGGACTTCAAGGGAAATACTTATTATGAAACATTACAGATATTTGAGTACTATTGGTCCACCAAAGTCTCCATAAGCAGGATTAGGCATGGATCGATTCTCAAGGGCTTCATTGCCTTGGGTTATGTTATCCCACCTAGGAGGCAGCTACATTCCACTTTGATTTTTATTAAAAGGGTGTCCTATCATCTTGTAAAATGATATAACTGTCCTTTAGTATACTATTTGACATTTTACATTGTTCTCATTATTATCCCCCTATATCTTTCGCCTAAATCTTGAATCGGTCAAATGTGCTATAGTATATATGAAACTATAGCTAGTACACATATTATAGCATTTCATAATTGCTATTATAACAGTTATAATTTATAGTTGTAATAGTTACGATTCTATATGTGCTACATCATAGAAAATAACCTTAATAAAGAGGACTAAAATATTTCAGAGTCTGAAAAATCTTTAAATAATATTTTTGACCTAAGACTAGGTTATTATGGATATCCAATAATAAATATATATCTCTCTAAATAAATTTTGATTTGATATATTATACATCTCGTGATCGTGATTCAATACGAGTTAAAAATTATAACCTCTCAAAATATATCTAACATTCATTAATAATAATAGTTTTGTAACTAATATAACTGTGTAAGAATGGGAAATATAAGTGAAAGATAATATCAAGAATAATATAGTGGAGGATAATTAGGTAATTGTAGGTAAGATGTTTTTTATTTAAAAAAAAATCAAAGTAAGGCGATATTGATGTTTCCAAAAATAAAGAGTACCTTTTCATGTTTGCACTAGAAATTTCAAAAGAAGGGGCATTTCTGAACAATTTCAAACTCAGAGGTTCGATTTAGGAAATTCGCCATCACGGTTCTACCACACTCTCGAATGTTCTGCGCGGCAGCAAAACCCTAGACGGCGAAACCAAACTGCGATGCTTCGCCGATCCAATTCCACTTTTGCCTCCTCTCATATGGAAACCAATTGCAGAAATTTTACAACAATGAGGGGTATATTGGTCATCTCAATCAATATACCCTGGCGCTTCTTAAGCCCTCGCGTGTTCGTGATTTCTAGCCCCCGAGCAGCCGCTAAAGAGTGCCAAAGAGGAGGGTCTCCGGACGTCATTTGTTGTCGCTGCTATCGTGTCCATCAATGGCGAGGCGTCTGATTCCGTCCCTTAACCGCGTTCTCGTCGAGAAGATCGTCCCTCCCTCTAAGACCAGCGCCGGAATCCTCCTCCCAGAGAAGACGAGCAAGGTCAGTGTAGTTTATCCATGATCTGTGCTTCTTTTACATGGATGCCTTAATTGATGTCTTGCTTGGCGATTAGACGATTGATGCGTATCACTTCTGTTTTGTGCCCAATGAACAGCCCACTGAAATCTTCAAACAGAGATACATTTTTCAGCTAGGTTTTGTTTTGCTGGATTATATTTGAGCACTACTTTATTTGTGTGTTATTTTTCGCCATAACTAAATTGGTTGATGAAGGATGAAAGCCTTCAACTGTTGTTCCTGAGAAGGATAGTGTTGAATTTCAGTGTCTTGATGTATATTACAGGGGTTTGCCTCTGGTTGATCAACTTGTCCACAGTCCATATTTTGATGCTTCTTCTGTTTGTACAATTTGTCTCTCTTTTTTTCATGTTTCTCGGTGCGGTTTAAGAAGTTGGATCACCAACGAGACAATGACACATCTTTATCTAGTAGTTTAAAGTAGAAAAGTCATATAGGTTAGGAGTTTACTACGACCAATATGGGAAGGAACGATAAGAAGTGCCTTTGGCTGGAAACAGGGCCATCGTCTCTTATTAGACCTTTACATCCATTATTATGAACGCTAAGAAATTGGTATTTCTGTAACATTTATCCATCTAGATGTTTTTTTAGTACTATTAATTTAATGTGGAACTGTTCTTTGTATTTGCCACGCACAAATCCATGCTGAACCCTTGATAAGGCATGACCAAATGAGGTTACTACACAGGCTAACTATTTACACTTGTAACGTTCTTAACATCTGATGGAGACTTTCCATTATTTGAATGAATAGGTTTTTAATATTTATATTGATATCTTTAAATATAATTTGATGATGCCTCTTGATTAATTGACTAAACAAGTCAAATAGCCTTAATATTGAAATTTTTAAATAGTGAAGTTAGGTATTTTTACACCAGTGATACCAAATTGTTTGATACATTACTTGGTGTGCAGAAATGCTAGGAATTCATTTTTTGTTAGACTCATTAATGACACATTGTATTATAACTCATTTAGTTGAGTCTGTTATATACCAAATTGTTTTTTCTAAAGTTTGTGTCCCTTCTAAGCATGAGTCATCCTACATTGGAATGTAAAGGATTGTGTAGTAACATATGATCATACTAATTTCAAATGATTTTTGATATTTATGATTTATTTGAAGTATGAGTGTCATATTCTATTATTGGCAGGCAAACATTCTGAAAATTGATGGTTGATCGATAAGACAGTTAAATCCTTATGTCAGTGTTAGTTTAATATTGAGGTTGCAATGCAAAAGTTAGTTAAGAATATTTTAGTTTAATATTGAGGTTTCAATGCTAATGTTAATTAAGGATAGCACAAATTGAATCTCTATACAACTAAGCCTGGTGACAAAATGAGGGGGGTGTAAGGCACAGTGGTTACATAGGCATCTTAGGTTTATGTTCAATGATATCTAATTCAGAGATTGTTATATTGCCGGGTCAAATGTTTTAATTTGGCATTATCTCTGTGCATTAAAATTTGTGTGTAATATTTGAGGTATCATTCTCCTGCAAAGTTTATAGGTTTCATCCATTCAAAGAATTGCTAATAAAACAACTGTTTCACTAGTGCAACATCCTCTTCACAAACTAACAAAGTTTATTCCAATCCATTTGCTTGACTTGCACCCTTTTTTTTCAGCTGAACTCTGGAAAAGTTGTAGCAGTTGGTCCTGGGACTCGGGATCGTGATGGGAAATTAATCCCTGTCACTGTAAAGGAAGGAGATACGGTTCTGCTGCCGGAATATGGTGGGATGGAAGTTAAACTCGGTGAAAAAGAGTATGTTAACTTACCTTTTATGACTGTCACCTTTAAGCTCAATTAAATTCTAAAATAAAAGTTAGAAAAACTCTGTAGGTTATTGTTGTCAGTTCTATTTTCTTTAGAAATTGTCTCATTATCTAAGTTAGATTTTTGTATTAGGGGCATACTGTTTGAGAGCGAAAAATGATTAACATTTTTTTGGGGAGTTTTAGGGTCAATTAACTCGAAGGGATGAAGAAATACTAGGATGAATTATCATGGGTAGATGCATAAATAAATGGACAATATTGTTTAATTTATCCTTCTGCTTGTTGTCAACTTACCCTTCTTGTCCTCAACTCGTCAAGCATGCTCAATCCATCCCACTCTTGCTCGTTTGGATTGCTTGGTTTTATTGAGATGTTTGCATTTTCATCTGCTTGGATCTCTTGGCTTGGTCAGCTCATTTGTCTGAATTGATTGGCTTGATTAGCTCATTTACTTTATGTCTTCTTGGCTCATTGAAACTATCGTTCTGAGATCCACGTTTGAAGCATCCCTCTTTCTTGCCTTGTTGGAATTGCCCGCATTTCTGGGCTTGATTGTCTTATTCAAACTGTTTGTCTCGTCCGGCTTAACCTCATCGTGCATTTGGAGACCACCCAATCCAAAGAACAATGATTTAGTTTTCACTCAATTTGGGTGATCCAAAATGGTGGGTTAGAGGTGTTTTATGGTAATCATGTGAAGTTTTAAAACCTATTCCCAATAATTTATCCTCCCAAGGATAAAGTGAAGAGGAGCTTTAAAGGCAATCATGTGAAGGGGAGCCTTGGTGCAATGGTAAAATTGTTGTCATATGATCAAAAGGTTATGAGTTCAAGTCATGGAAAGTGTCTCTTGCAAAAAGCAGGATAAGGTTGTGTACAATGGATCATTCTCCGGGACCCTGTATGACGGGAGATTCGTGCACCGGGTTGCTTATTATTATTTTTTTTAAATTCTCCCAAGGATATTTGTGGTGTGATTGTGTTTGTTATGCATCTTCTACAGCTGATGAAAATATAAATTCACTTGCTGTTTTGTTTGTGTTTTGCAGGTACCATTTGATCAGAGAAGATGACATACTCGGTACTCTTCATGATTGAATATTTAGCAGGTTTTTCTCAGTTCTCTCTCAGGTTGTCTCCAGTTAGCATTGATGAGGATACGCTATTAAGAGAAGAACTCTTGTAATCCTTCCCGTTTGCTATTAAGATCAAACCCAAGTGGTGGAACAATTATTGTTTTGATAAATTTAGACATGGTTCGCTACGTATCTCTATAAGTGATCACTATTCATAAATTCAAATTACAAAGATATGGGAAGGGGGCAATTGGCCCAGTTGGTAAAGGACCTTGGAACTTGTTGCGAAGGACTTGTTTTGAAACTTACTCTTACTGTTGTCTTTTCAAATCAAAACAGGGCAGGGTTAGCTATTGAATTGATTGATAAGGGGCTGAGCTTAATTTAGTCGGATCAGATCAATTAAGGGAATTCGGTTGAATCAGTCTTCTAACTGATTCAATTGGAAAATTTAGGATTGTGAGGTTTGATCGGCTTAAACAATTTAGGGTTGAAACACCATTATGCAATGGATAACAAGAGTTTGTATTAATGCATCAGGACCATTGGTGTGTTTGGTGTGCCTGCATTTTAATTTTCTTAGTTTTTTATTCTTTATATGTTTTTTTGTCAAAAATTTTAAAAATCTTTTTATATATATAAATATCCAATTAAGATCTTTTCCATTTGAAACTTATAAGGTTTGTCTTTATATAAAACTTCTAAATTATTTATTAGAATAATTCAACAATGATCAATATGAGCACCATTGGGGGCCCCTCATCTACTGACATGACTTGTTATTGCAAGGTTATTGTTGGTGCCATTGCGTCTCATGTGGTTCAGTGTTTTTGATATTTAGATAAATGATTTAAATTAGACATGGCACTATTCACTGCTATTTTGATATGTGTTTTTGTATGCAAGCGGATTCTAGGAATACTCAGAGATTGGAAGCTCATGGTTAGTGTGATCAAGGTGGTACATTTAATGACTTGTTATTGCAAGGTTAATGACATTTGAGAGACATTAAGGTGGTGTTAGAGCAAATAAAGTTGGCCAGACATTATAAAATGTCTTGTAATTTTTATAATATTCCTTTATAATCCACTGATTCACAAATATATCGTACTATCATTATCATAGACTATTGAGTGGGTTCTTGGAGGCTATTGAGCCACATTAAATAGATGTGTTAGCAATTTGGTAAACATGATTGTGAATGCTTTTATTTCCGATGCTAATGTGTTCCTTGTAACCTTGCTATTGGTAGAAAGAGTATTTCAGGATCATCCAATTCCAAATATCAAAGCGGGTTCACTCTATTGAACTAACACCACCAAGAGGACAAGTTAAAGATGGCTAACATGACATATAAGGCGTCTTTATTTGATAAAAACTATGAAATATCACCATATCAAGACAGTTTTGGAAGGATATGAAGCGGGTTGCCACATGGAAGGATATGATGGTGCATTGCCTTTCAATCAACTAAAGAAGAAGTTTCACCATGCTTTAGGAGTACACATGGCCTAGAAATGCTAGAGGGCAAGAAAATCTCAAGAAGAGATCAGACATAGCACCAATTCCGATTATATGAATGAAATAAGAAAATTTAGAATTCTCTAGTGTTAATGGTGCCCAAGAAAGGAGAAAAAGCAAGCTAGGAAGGACCTTTGAGTACTTCCACTAACACCATGCCGAAGGAGCACATTGTATGTTATAGGTGCAACTAAAGGGGACACTATAATAATCAATGTCCATTAGTCGAGAAAAAGGCAAAAATTCATATAACCCAAGTTGTAAGAAGAAGGAACTAAGAAGAAGAACTATAATATTTTCTTCACATGTAGGGAGATTGCATTGCCACTCTGCCCAAAGAAGGGAAGGTAAAAAAGAAATACGTGAAGAGATGGAAGAATAGAAGTATATGTCAATGGAGATCTTTAAAGGAAAAGGAGAATGTATACTCTCCTAATTTGAATTTGAATTTGAATTCTTTCATGTTTAAAGGTATAGTATGCATGTACCTATGTAAAATGTTAGCTTCAAATATCATGATAGATATAGGATTGTAATGCATGATAACTCTAGGAAACAATTCTATGATAGGACTACCCTGTCTAAAGATAGGAAGGTAGTTGGGGACCTAAGCATGCAATCAAAAAAACAAAAGGTAGACATATGCTTGCAAATAGGTCTACAAATGTTCAAGGCGGGCAAACCAATTCTATGATTCAGAAGCTAAATTGGAGAACTAAGCTTTGAGGGAAAAGATTATAGACTTAGAAAAATCTCAAAAAATTTTATCAATGGGGTAAGGAACTTAGATGCAAGACCCGAGTGCCATAGATTAGATTTGGGATATGGATTTTCCACATTTAAGGTTGAGGCATTGTCATATGCTAGGATCATAGACAGATCCAAGTAAGGGTTGTCCTAGGTTATAGCACAACCCTTACCTTACTTGGACTATATTAATTTTGTTGCATCCTTTAGGTAAAGAAAAAGAGAGTTATGAAAAAGGATTATAGGATAGCCCTTATTATTTAGTCATGATTTTCCATAATCTCTCTTTTACTATGATTTTATTATAATCTAATGATCACGGACGGATTCATGTATGTCTTACCCTCTTTTTCACAAGCTATTATTTTTTATTATCCATATAAATTTTGTTGAGTATTGAAATTTTTTTGACAAAATAAATAAATAAAACAAATTGAATCATCAAATAAGTAAAAGTGTTGAATTAAAATCGGATCGGGTCAAATAAAATTCATCGGATAGGTGTGGAGATAAGGAGTATGTTGGTCCAAACAAGGTAGATAAGAAGCATATTGGTCCAAATTGGGATAGATAAGAAGTATGTTGGTCCAAATCGTGGTTGATTTAGATTTGATTTAGCCAAGTTATGACCAAACCAATTTAATTGAGTTAAATTGATTCAATTGGTTTAAAATGAGTTTGAGAATTTTTGAGAAAATCCATTCTCTCCTCTTTTTTATTTTTATTCTCTTCTATGTACGTGCAAGCCTCTCTGTGTGCTGGCTTCTTCTTCTTCTCTTCCTTCACCCTATTTTTTCTTCACAACCATAACTTAGTTGTTTTTTTCCTTTTCCAACAATAACTCTCTTTTCTTCTTCAGTAAAGTAGTCCTTATCTTGTCTTTTCTATCATTGAAACTAATCGAGATCATCAAAAAAGAGAATTTATTACATTAGTTCAAGCCCCCTTACTCTAATTCCTGAATTTGAATCTGTCCTTGTCAAGGATGATCTATGACTACAGTACAAGAAAGACTCTTAAGGTGAATCATACCATGGTGACATTTGGACCTAGAGGGCAGCTAAGGTTAGAAGGTTTAGAGGGAGCTTCATAAAGCCAAGTTGAGATCTATGTGTTGGTGCAACATCTCTCAGGTCAAGATTGACCTAGTTGACCAAGCTTGGTCTTGGTTTGGGTTTCGATGTTTGACAATGCAAGGTTGAATGAAGAAGAGTCAAGTAGGTCAAGGATGACCGGATACTTGACTGGGAAGTCCTAGTGAGTGAAGCTAGGCAGAAGGAAAATCCTGGTAAGTGAAGCCAGGTGAAAGACCTAGTGAGTGAAGCTAGGCAATTGGGAAAGTCCTGGTGAGTGAAGCCAGGCAAGAGAAATTCAGATGGGTCAAGGTTGACCAGACATCTGGTGAGAGTCCAAGTAGGTCAAAGGAGTGACCGGATACTTGGCACAAAGAGAAAAGTCCAAGTGGGTCAAAGGGATTGACCGGACACTTGGTGGGAAGTCCAAGTAGGTCAAAGGAGTGGCCGGATACTTGGCAC
Organism: Zingiber officinale; assembly: GCF_018446385.1. Lineage (NCBI taxonomy): Eukaryota > Viridiplantae > Streptophyta > Magnoliopsida > Zingiberales > Zingiberaceae > Zingiber > Zingiber officinale. The sequence continues at coordinate 104,895,872 of NC_055998.1, forward strand.
AAAGAGAAAAGTCCAAGTGGGTCAAAGGGATTGACCGGACACTTGGTGGGAAGTCCAAGTAGGTCAAAGGAGTGACCAGATGCTAGGCATGATGTACCAATAGGTCAAGGTTGACCGGATGTTGGTTTGAGAGGCTTAGGACTTGGTTTTGGGCAAAAATCAAGAGCTGGATCGATCAATGGATCGATCCAGGAGCTGGATCGATTAGTGGATCGATCCAGGCATTTCCCAGTGAACAGAGAGCCTCTGGATCGATCCGTGGATCGATCCAGAGGTCCCAATCGATCAGTTGATCGATTGGGACGCTGCTGGTTCGCGCGATAAGCGCTGGATCGATCCATGGATCGATCCAGGCGTTTTCTCCAGAGCACAGAGGCACTCTGGATCGATCCGTGGATCGATCCAAAGCCTCCCCAATCGATTGGGAGTTTTCGAATCGATCGGGATCCGACCGTTGCGTCGTATTTGAGCTGCAGGCGTGCGATGGCTGCGGCACCGCTTCACCGATTCAACTCAGATCTTCACCAGCTCCTCCACAGCTTTTCTCAAGCTCGAGATCGCCAGTTCTTGAAGGTTCTTGGAGGCTCTTCCAAGTCAAGAGGCGGATCAAAGCAAGAAGAAGAAACCAGGGTTAGAGTTTTTGTACTCATTGTAAGCTTGTATTTCTAGTATCCCTTCCCTCTCTTCTTGTATTGAGTCTTGTAGGGCTTCTCCGCCCTTGGTAGTTACCATAAAGGAGAGGTTTATTTAGTGGAGGGTGTGTGTGTTGGTGTGGATCCTTGGATTAGTCACCTCTTGTGAGGTGGATACCAAGTAAACCAACCGTGTTAGCGTTGTGTGATTGTTTCTTTGTATTTTCGCTGCACATCTTTGAAGAAACAACCACCGCCGAGCACCGAGCGAACGCGACGAGCTATTCACCCCCCCCCCCCTCCCCTCCCCTCCCCTCTAGCTACTTTTGGTCCTAACACTATGGTCTTTGAATTCCAAGCAAAGGACCTTAGATACTAAAAAAAAGGTTCATAAGATGTGCCAATTGGTTTGAAAATGCATAAGAATCTAAACCCTTGGAGATTGGCACATTAAGAGGGAGTTTCATTAACATGAGGGATATGCTCTTGAGGCATAAAATTGAGATCCAATTGTATTAAATATCAAATAAACAATGCAATGGGTGCATTTCAAGTTTGGTTAGCCATATACATTGGGTGAGAACCAAAATTAGGATTTTAGATTAAGGTTCATTTGAACCATTTAATTAGTTTTAGGTTTCATGTCAAACTTGGGATTGATAAGGATTTTTGGAGGAATCCATTTTTCCGAAGTATTTGGGTTAAAATTTCATAATTTTAAGATTTTATAAAAAAATTATGAATTTCTAAAATTAACTTAGGTGAGAATTTGAAAACAACAATTGACTATTTTAGAAATCAATTTATTGAAAAATAATTATTTGTTATTTAATACCCTAGCTGAGAGATTAAACAGTATTGACCATCTTTGAAGCAGTCAATTGAAAATAGTTTTAAGTCAATTGGTACTATATTGAAAGTTGAATTTGGGGTCTTAGCTTGGAAAAATGACTATAGAACTTAGTATTCATGTGTAATCTAATGGGGTTTTAGCTTGGGTCATTGAAGATGAGTGAAAACAATATTGAGGACATCTCTTTAATGTGTGACTAAAAGGAGAGTAGAGAAAAGGTTTAAGTTGGAAAACTTGTCCTTCTCTTGGAAGGTTCTCCTATGTTGGAATGAGGAACTTGATTCTTTTTAATCCAGATATGCAGTTCTTTAAACCAATTAATCCTAAAAGTGAGCGGTCTGACCCCACAGAAATTTTCAATCGTCCATCAGGATAAATCGAAAAGTGCTTATGGAGGTTCATCCAAATTATCAATATTCTTTGATCCACTTCTCGCTTGAGGAAAAATCCTCAACTTGATTTCATATTAGAGGAAGAAGAGAAAAAATGTTATGGGAATATTATTCTATGCTAATAATGGATTTTGAGAATTTCTAACTCTAGGGAGAGCTTCGATGTAGGGGATCCTAAATATACGTCCCAATGTATAATTTTTCATTGATAACATATGCATGATCATGTTATTGTTGTTTTAGTTTCTATAACTTAAATACATTGCAAACATAAAAAAAAATAGAAAGATTGTTAATGTAATCGTGCACTAAATTGTTCGATATGACCTTGAATTTTGAAAGGTAATCCCATATGATTTTTGCTAAATCTATTCAAGTGTATCCTAGGTACTCACCAGTGGATAAGGATGTAATGGAGGAACCAAAAAAAAATATTGCACACGATGAAGGAAATTCAACAACGGAAAGCACTTCTCAATAGGGAGAAAGGAAGGGATTGACAACTAAACTAAGTAAGACAATCTAGAAGAAACGACTAAAACTCACAAGTCAAGCACAACTCATCTAGTCAAACAAGCTGTAGGAGATATCTCCTAAGGGGTAAGAACAAGAGCCAAAGAGCATAGATGAGGCATTGCATGCGTGACTTGAACTATGAATTGTCTCAGTGTGAGAGAAATAAAGTTTATAAATTAGTTCTGAGACTAGAGGATTGCACAATCATTAGTACTTATTGGGTACTTAACAAGAAAATGAATGAAAATAGATCTATGGTTCAAAACAAGACTAGACTAGTGATCCAAGATTTAAACCAAATAAAAGGGTTGAATTATAATGAGATTTATACTTAGATTTTACAACTTTTAAAGGATATTTTTACTTTGTCAAATGTATGTGAAATCAATTTTTAAAGGAGTTGGTAGAAGAGAAGTCTTAATAGGCCATATTTGACTGGATGCCACACGAGAAGCCCTGATCATAAGTTCTCTTGGCATGTGAGTAGTGAAGGGTCTTAAAGTAACATGTATTTTAGCTTTCGATAGTTTTTTTTACTCAAGTATAGACTCTTACACTCTACTAAGTAACATGTATTTAGAATTGTAGTCAATATTTCAGTGAGCTGAGGATTAATATTTCATCAACTAAGTAGTCAATCAAAGACAGGTTGTTTACCAGCAAAAAGGTTATATTCAAAGTTAACTAAATAAGAATTTAGTAGACTAAAGTAAGTTTAATCGACTAAGTGTTGGAGCAATCATCCTTGGTCAAGATTTATCAATTTAATTGAACTCGAGTTGGCTCAAGTTTGAGTTTCGATATTTAGATAATGTGTGTGAATGAGAAGTCAAATAGCTCAAGATTCACCAGAGACTTGACTAGTAAAATCATAATTATAAGTTAGACAAACGAGAAGTCCTAACTGAAAGTTAGACAAGTGAAATCCTAGTGGGACTAGGAAAACCTAGTTGGGAACTAGGTTAAGTCCAAGGTAAGTTAGCCGGGAGCTAAACACTTAGCATAAGTAAAGTCATAGTGGGACTAGGCAAACCTAGGCCAACTAGGTTAAGTCCAAGGTGAATTAGCTGGGAGCTAAACACTAGGCATGAGAGAAGTCCTAGTTGAGAACTAGGTAAGGGAAAGTACATGATTGATTGGACACTTAGTAAAGAAGTCCTGACAGACCAAAGTTGATTGTATACTAGGTAAAGAAAAGTCCCAACAAGTCATGGAAGACTTTGAGTTGGGCAAAGGAATCCTAAAACTAGGTTTAGGTGATTAGGGTTGGGCAATCAATCAAGTGATTGATTGGTCCAAAGTCAATCAATCATGTGATCGATTGGATGCTTTCCTCACGAAACAGAGGGGTTCTTGATCTATTGGGCAATTGATCAAGATTATCTCTAATCAATTGGGCAATCAATCAAGATTATCTCTAATCGATTGGGTAATACCCAATTGATTGAGAGGAGCTTTTCGCAAAAAATAAAAGCTAATTAGTGAATCGATTACGCAATCGATTCATCCCTTGTAATCGATTAAAAAGAGTTTTTCACGAAGCTTGGTGAATCGATTAGGTAATCGATCCAATATTTCTTAATTGATTGGGCTAATCGATTAAGGCATTTCGTGAGAGAATAGAAAGGTTGAGAATCGATTGGATAATCAATTAAGGCCTTGTTAATCAATTGTTATGGTTCACCAATTGATTAAGAGTTCAAAAAAAGAGTCTGTTCTATAAATGAATTGTTATATCATTGAAAACTAAATTTTAAAGTAAAAGGGCCTAGTTAAAATTCTTAAATTTTATTGGACTTTTTTTGCAAAAGCATGAAAAAACAGGGCACAACCGAACTTTTCTCTTCCCCGTGACTTCGTCTTTTCACATTTGTCTTAACCTCTTTTTAATCTCTCAAAAACCTAATCTCTCCAAACCTAAACTTTTCTTACCCACAAATCCTTTTGTCATTGATAGTGTTGGTGCAATTTACATTAATGATCTAACTCAGGTTTTGATGAATGATAAGTGGATTAAAGTTAAGTATTTGTGGACTAATTATTTTACTAAATGTGCAGGAGTTAACGGGTCTGAAGGACCTAACACCAGGCTAAAATCTAGCTATGTCTATTGGATCCGATAGTTAGTGGGAAGTCCAGATAGGTCCGCGGAGCCCGATATCTAGCGAAAAGTCCGGTTAGGTTTGCCGAACCTGACAACCTGTTGAAGTCCAGTTGGGTCCGTATGACCTAACAACTGGCGAGAAGACTGGTGGGTCAAAGACAAAGTCAAGCGATTGCAGTTGGTAAGAGGAGGTAAGCAACTGGAGGGGAGATCCAGTGAAGACACGTTCTCGATTGAGGGAACTGTAGGCATCGGTCCAACTTAAGTCCATTTGAGAAATCTAAGTTGAGATATTGACTAGATGTCACGCCCCAGAGGAGTCTCTGTCCGAAGAAATTTCGGCAGCATCTCCCCTGTACGACGGACAATATGAAACTTTCTACATATCACATATACATCAGCCACAGGCGGCTGGAATGATAACAAAAAAATAAAAACAAACACCACGCAGTTTATAAAGATATTCAGCCTCTGGCTGTCACAACCACGCAGTTAATAATAGTAATCAATAACAATAGGACTCTGACTCGAAATCCACCTACTCCACTACACTCGTAAAGCTCAAATCCAACGAACTCACCTCTTCTGCCGTCCAGGCAGGCACGTAGTAGAATGAAATCCAATATCATATCAAAAATCCATCAAAAGGTATCACTCCATACAATATCCATAGGAAAAATCCAAAGACAACACTAAAACAAAGTCTGATATAGAAAAAGGCTAAAATAAAACAAATAACGAACTAGTAGAGAACTGGCTCTACGTGCAGATGGGGGGCCAGCGACTGGAACTGCTCCGGACAGCCTCAACCTGAAAATATCAACAATGGAGGCGGGGTGAGTCCAACACTCAGCAGGCACAACTGATATGCATAATAAAACAAATAACAGACAACACTAATCATGCGTACAGTCTCCTAAATACGAGAAGGAATAAATGCAACTGAAACGAAATCAGGAGATAACTGTACTAACCGGAATCAAGGTACAAAGGTAACAGGTCGTCAGACCGAAGAAATCATAATCCTATATGCATGTCAATCAGATGCATCCATACAAATGCAGCATATAAGTGCAGCAATCACAATCAATAAAATGCAATAAATGCATATGGTGACCGTGCACTCGGACATCACTGCTCCTGACAGTGATTGAGTGGACGGAATGCTGTCGGAGTACTCCTGTCCTCTGGCCCCAAATCATAAATGGGGGAGCTCAATGCTCTCATCTCCCGGTACACAATGACGGGGAGGAAAAATCTCTGCCGGCTACCACGCTGAGTCTCCTGACCAACGGAGCCAAACAGAGTCCACCATCTGCCGGCTACCACGCTGCTACACTAAATGCCAACGGAGCCAAACAGAGCGGGACTGACTGCCGGCTACCACGCTGAGTCCTCAGACCAACGGAGCCAAACAGCAGAACCGCCACACACCTGTCTGATATACCACTAACCCATGGGTGGTGGTGGTGTGTGCAGTACATGTAACTGGCGATGGGCTCAACCATAGTGGAGCCGACAATCGCACAACATGCAAACATGATGCATGATACTAAGCATGACAATCTCATGAATAGCATAGCAAGATCCATACATAAATAAAAGGTGTACCACAAGTCAATGCATCGGATGGAAGGTACACAAACAGATAGGGTATCATGTAAACCCTAGGTCCTGAACATGATGTATCATATGGTTGGGTCACTATCGAAAGCATGTATGGTCAGATAAATAATAACATGCTAATAAATAAACAAACAACATGTAACAGATCATGTAGTGACCAACCGAATCAAATGGAAACACAATTCTTGCTATATGTTAAACACTTTATCGTGCATATCAAAAGACATAAGTCAAAGTACCCGCCTCCAATAAGAGATATCCAAATCTAGTCCAAATCTGACGTCGAGATGCTCGTCTCGTGTCAAGGTCCTGTGTCACCAACATATATACATTTTTATTTAGCTACAACTCATATGAATAGCTAAATAAAAATCCTTAAGAACAACAAAATAAACTGGGTTCTTCTACATCGTGTCAAACCCCCAAGACAATATAATTTGGATAACTATCTACAAAAGTCCTCTTCACTACATCCATAAGTCAACTCAAACCTTGGAGTTTCCACATTATTCAAAATTCCCAATTAAAACAACTCAAACCTCATTCAACAATTTAATTTATCTATTTGACCAAATCATCCCCAAGAATAAGCTCAAACCAAAACTCACCTGAGTTGAATGCCTCAGCCGATAACTCACTGTCGGAGAAGTTGCTGCCAAAGCTTGCTTCCCAAAGAATATTGCTACCAACGGTCTATTAAGATCTATTACTCTCTATGTCAGCATTCCCAAATCAATCCAAATACCCATAAATGTCTTACCTGCAACGGTGCCAAGTTCTTCCTCTCTACCGGAGATTAAACAGAGGAAAAGACTAGGCTGGAATTCCTTGCTCCTGTCTGAACCCAAAGTGAGTTGCTGGATCAAAAAGAAATCTACAGCGCATAAAATTCCAAATTCACAGGACACAATACCTATACCTCTCAGCCGTATTTGTTGCTCAACCCTCAACTAGTCGCTCTTCCTCTCCACTGGTTGGAGGTGATAAGGATCCGGCGACAGCGCTAGGTCACAGTGAGGTTGGCTGGTGGAATCTTGGCAAAGGTGCGAGAGGAAACTCGACACTAGTGGCCTAGTTCTTGTAGTGGTCGTAGGTGGAAGGGACTCGGACTGCCGGCGAGGAGACGTCGGCTGGAGACTAGGGCACGGCTTGACACATGGTCTCCCAGCGAAGAGGGCTCGACTGTCGACGCTAGGGCAAAGGAGCTTGGCCGGCTGCCGGCGCTCGGAAGAGGAGAAGGGGGATCGGTCGGGCTAGGGCAGAGGAAGCCGCGACGCTAGGGCACACAAGGAAGACCGGCGGCACTTCCGTCCGGCGTCGACACTGTGCAGAGTAGAGGAGAGGCGGCTCTCGTCGCCGGCAGTAGAGAGGAGAGTGTGTGCACGCGAGAGAGATGAGGAGAAAATCGGGTTTGGGAGAGGAAACCGGCGCGAGGAAGAAGGCGAAAAGGAACGGGCGGAGAAGGTGTCGACAACGGGGAAAAGAATAAGAGAAAAAGAAAAAGAAAAAGAAAAGATAAAGGAAAAGGAAATAAAACTTTTCCTCATTAAAACAGGGTAGCCTAAACAGGCTTTTCCGGGCCCCGTTTTTATCCCCGTTAACTCGTCCGTACGAGCTCCAAAAAATTCCCAAAAAATTTCCAAAAATTCCGGAAAATTCCCTTATTAATATTCGCCTATTTTCCGGTATTTTACATTCTCCCCCACTAATAAAAATTTGGTCCCCAAATTTCGTTATCTACCATCAGCAAGTACTAACAACAGATATAAAGTATATATGCTGAACGGTAAATAAATCACATACCTCAAGTGAAAAGATAGGGATATCGAGCTCGGATCGTATCCTCGAGCTCCCAAGTAGCCTCCTCATCCCAATGATGCTGCCATCCGACTTTAACCAGTCGGATAGTCTTGTTCCGCAATTGACGCTCTTTCCGGTCTATAATCCATACCGGAATCACCTCATAAGTGACGTCAGGCTGAACGGAAACTGAGATATCTGTCAGCACATGTGTCGGGTCAGGTACGTATCTCCTCAGCATAGATACGTGGAATACATCGTGGACGCCTGCCAAAGACGGCGATAGTGCCAACCGATAAGCTACCGCTCTAATCCTTTCCGAGATCTGGAAAAATCCAATATATCGCGGAGCTAGCTTACCTTTGAGGCCAATCTCTTCACCCCTTTCGTGGGTGAAACTCGTAGAAATACCTGGTCGCAAATGGAGAACTCTAAGGGTCTCCGACTCCGGTCAGCATAACACTTCTGGCAGTCTTATGCCTCTAACATCCTCTGTCTGATAATATGGACCATTTTGCCTCACGTTGAGCTCTATGAGGTCTCAACAACTGGGTCTCTCGGATTCTCGTCCTGATTGACGACTGAGCAACTATGGTAACAAGAATACCCTGCTCTGTCTGTCCCTGCTCCTCAATGTCTAACTCAGAGAAATCCTGAATCAAATCTGTGACCACAACTCGATGGCAAGCTAAAGTCCCTCTGGACCTCTAGCTAAGTGTATCGGTAACCACATTAGCTTTTCCCAGGTGATAGCTAATGGTACAATCATAATACTTCAGGAACTCCATCTATCTCCTCGGTTAAAGATTAAGTTTCTTCTGAGTGAACAGATATTTGAGACTCCGATGGTCAGTGAGAATCTCAATGTAATATCATACAAGTACTGCCGCCAAATCTTCAGGGCAAAAAAAAAAATAACAGCGGCCAACTCCAGATCATGAACTGAGTATTTTCTTCTCGGGCTCCCTCAACTATCGAGAAGCATATAAGAATACTCTACCGTGCTGCACCAGAACAGCACCCATACCCTGTAGAGACGCGTCGGTGTAGAGGACAAATTCGTCCTCTTCCGTAGGTAAAAACCAAAAATCAAAGCCGACACTAGTCTCCGCTTCAGCTCCTAGAAGCTGGTCTTGCAATCCTCAGTCCAAGTAAACTTCACGCCTTTCATGGTCACGCGTGAAAGTAGCATAGCTATGTGGAAGAAACCCTCGACGAAAGGTCTGTAATATCCTGCGAGTCACAAAAGACTGCGGATCTCCTACATTGATTTTGGCTGCTTCCAACGGTAACAACCTCTATCTCCTGTGGAATCACGGTACACTCCTACTGGTGACTGTGTGTCCCAAACATCATATCAAAAGACAATCCAAACCAGCACTACTGATAATCACATATAGATGCTCTCGTCGAATCATCTCTAGATCTATGCAAAGGTAGTGTACGTGACTCACCTTGGATCCGTAATAGATCACAACATCGTCCACAAAGATAATGGACACCTATCCAAACATCCTCGACATACCAGGATCATCGAGTCCCTGAAAACATCTAAGGCACTGAAAGCCTATATGGCAAAAACCAACACACATAATGTCCGTATCACAGACATTCCTATCCATAAAATCTCCAATAACAAATCGAAAAATCTGATCATCAATAACATAAATCACCAAAGAATAAATCCTCCAAGGTGAGAGCAACGCTCCATCACAGGAAATACCACATATGTGGGAGCAACGCTCTACCACAAGAAATCCTCAATATGTGGGAGCAATACTCCACCACAAATAATCTGGAACATGTATCTGCAATAAATATAGGAGCAATGCTCCGCTACCAGCAATCCGTGATATGTGGGAGCAACGCTCCACCATAAAACAACACCTAAGTACCCCAAGGCACCTAACTATCCAGCTAGAGACTGTACAAAATCTCTCTACCACAATTCGCTGTGGTTAACCTAGGATATAACAACCTAGTAACTACTCCAATCCATCATCAACTCTATCAGCATCCTAGTGGGTCATCCACTGATAGGAAAATTAGTTGATGGGTTAATTCAACAAATGACATAATGCAGTCACTCCACATTCTGCATTCAGTATAAGTAGAATCATCATACTGCTACCAATGTATACACCTAGCACACATGCTCACACAACATATGTATGATCAACAAAATCCTCCAATTATTATACACCAAACATACTCACAACTCAGGTATATTCAGTATGATATCTCCAACAATGCATACCGAACCCGTGTGCAAAATCAACATAGGTAAAATCAACAATACACCTCAAACCACACTCACATGACATATCTTCACCTATTCCAAAAGTATATCCAACATTCACTTCCAAATAAGCATACTAAACCCAGGTGCACTCACAAATCAAACATAATCAAAAAGATACCTCAGATATCACACCAAACACATACGTACATATCACAACTTAGATTAAATCAACAAAATGCCTCCATCAAAACACCACCGATGTACTTATACTACAACTCGGATTTAATTGACGAGATATCTTCAATAACACATCCAAATACATACACCGAACTACATATCTATGATCTACAAGGAACCTTCAAATCATATCAGAACATGGATACATATACTACTTGCAAATGGACAGTCTACCATAGGACTCCCACAACACATAACAAATCATAATATACATGCAACATAGACATGCAAAATCAGCATACCAGCTCAACCAAAGAGACCAACCTTATGCTACCAACACTCATGGGTTACGGATATATCTAAACAAAATTCATGCATATGTATCAAGCATGAATACATCAATCAAAAGCAACCCAAAAATAAAGCAGTCTAATCATCCAGTAACAACCCTGCTCTAGGTTCAAAGGAACTAATATCCGACAAGAAAGATATACACACCATAGTATAACATTGCAAGTCAATGTCATACACTACCAAGACCATATCTAATGGGGGAAATTTTATCATCATAAATCTAAATGTACTCTCCCAGTATACACTAGTAACGATTTTATCCCATAAGTGTTAAGCAATTAGCTCTACACTTCTTTACATCAGCAGGGTCACATATCCCAATGCACCCTCTAAGTTATTCCACCAGGTATATACAGTCCACGGTCAAAGTCTTCATGGAATAAAATACATCGATCCTTTATAACCTATCCAAGCCGATAATGATATATGGCTAAATCAGTCATTTTCACGTCAGTACAAAACATGTACTCAAATGTGCTCTAGATACATAACTAAGCACAAATAACCTAAAGGTTCGAACCTCTAAAAATAGAGTATGGTCATCCTCTACTGATCAACCAACAAAACTAAATCATTCATCTACTAACTAATCAAGAATACCTTAATCCTCCACAAGCAACTAAGGTATATCCAACCACATAATATCATATGTATAAATGTGTACGACCCAAAAGAAAAAGTCAGAATTTAAGAACATCAAGACACTCTCATCTTCATCCTCAAAAACATCAGCCCACACTATATCAGATGAATAAATCTCTTCTCCCCATGAGGGCAAGTTAGCATTCAAAACATCAATCATTATTTATCCACATAGTCCCATATCAGAGGAAGCATATATCATTTTTTTTATATCATCCTGTTAACTATCCATAACCAACCAGGTTTATTAAAATCTCATAGGCACATTCAACCGTAAAACTCTCCAGCACCCAATTTATAATCTGATCACCAACCATAATCATCAAACCTGTGAATATCATAAATGACACTCACTATGTCACCATCAATGACAACCCAAAATATAAATCATCAAAATAGTTATCCACTAATAGATCATCAAAACAAATATCTAGTAATTGATCATCAGACAACCACATAACATTTACTCTCATAAATCATTAGAAATCAACATATCATAATATCTTATATCACAATATCCATCAACCTCAAACCATTCTCAACAATGATCAAACATGGTAACCCCAAATGACCAATTTCCATCGTACCTGGTACCCTAATATCCAAAAGATATGAGTATAAAACTCTCCTGGCTAAGTCAATAGGAATATGTAGGTATCATCTACTACCCAACTAACAATAGCAGAGGCTGGTATGTGCCTCCATCTCCTACGAGTAGTAACAGAAGCTAACACTACTGATGGTATGATAAGAAAAATCACCAGAGATTATAATCCTTTATCTCTATTAAGGTCAACCATGCTCAATGGCTAATCCATCACATGTAAAATGCGCTACTACAACCAAACAGGTACTACATAAAGAATGCTAATACCTATCATAAACTATAAAATTAAACACCATACCTATATGCCGTCTGAAGATGTTCCATCGCTGTCCAGTCCCCAAATTGACCTCGGAATTCCGTACGAGAAAAATAACACTGGAAATCCATATAAATCAATAACAGAAGTCCATAACAAAATCGAAACAGAAAATCCGTGTAACCCAAAATAACTGCCCAGACTAATCTGTCTCGCAACTAGGGCTAGTATAAAAATGTCCAAAATACCAAACGCAGCTATCACACCCTGCTCTGATACCAATGAATTGGTATCAGACAAATCCCGAAAATCCAACACACGGAAATCAAATAAATATCGCCAAACTTTAGCGCGCTGATACCCAATAAATTGATATCAGATTATTCAAAGTATCCTTAATACGAAAACAAAGATCGTATAAATCCAGAACACACAGCAAGTATCGTATACCTGCTCTGATACCACTAAATTGTCACGCCCCAGAGGAGTCTCTGTCCGAAGAAATTTCGGCAGCATCTCCCCTGTACGACGGACAATATGAAACTTTCTACATATCACATATACATCAGCCACAGGCGGCTGGAATGATAACAAAAAAATAAAAACAAACACCACGCAGTTTATAAAGATATTCAGCCTCTGGCTGTCACAACCACGCAGTTAATAATAGTAATCAATAACAATAGGACTCTGACTCGAAATCCACCCTACTCCACTACACTCGTAAAGCTCAAATCCAACGAACTCACCTCTTCTGCCGTCTAGGCAGGCACGTAGTAGAATGAAATCCAATATCATATCAAAAATCCATCAAAAGGTATCACTCCATACAATATCCATAGGAAAAATCCAAAGATAACACTAAAACAAAGTCTGATATAGAAAAAGGCCAAAATAAAACAAATAACGAACTAGTAGAGAACTGGCTCTACGTGCAGATGGGGGGCCAGCGACTGGAACTGCTCCGGACAGCCTCAACCTGAAAATATCAACAATGGAGGCGGGGTGAGTCCAACACTCAGCAGGTACAACTGATATGCATAATAAAACAAATAACAGACAACACTAATCATGCGTACAGTCTCCTAAATACGAGAAGGAATAAATGCAACTGAAACGAAATCAGGAGATAACTGTACTAACCGGAATCAAGGTACAAAGGTAACAGGTCGTCAGACCGAAGAAATCATAATCCTATATGCATGTCAATCAGATGCATCCATACAAATGTAGCATATAAGTGCAGCAATCACAATCAATAAAATGCAATAAATGCATATGGTGACCGTGCACTCGGACATCACTGCTCCTGACAGTGACTGAGTGGACGGAATGCTGTCGGAGTACTCCTGTCCTCTGGCCCCAAATCATAAATGGGGGAGCTCAATGCTCTCATCTCCCGGTACACAATGACGGGGAGGAAAAATCTCTGCCGGCTACCACGCTGAGTCTCCTGACCAACGGAGCCAAACAGAGTCCACCATTTGCCGGCTACCACGCTGCTACACTAAATGCCAACGGAGCCAAACAGAGCGGGACTGACTGCCGGCTACCACGCTGAGTCCTCAGACCAACGGAGCCAAACAGCAGAACCGCCACACACCTGTCTGATATACCACTAACCCATGGGTGGTGGTGGTGTGTGCAGTACATGTAAATGGCGATGGGCTCAACCATAGTGGAGCCGACAATCGCACAGCATGCAAACATGATGCATGATACTAAGCATGGCAATCTCATGAATAGCATAGCAAGATCCATACATAAATAAAAGGTGTACCACAAGTCAATGCATCGGATGGAAGGTACACAAACAGATAGGGTATCATGTAAACCCTAGGTCCTGAACATGATGTATCATATGGTTGGGTCACTATCGAAAGCATGTATGGCCAGATAAATAATAACATGCTAATAAATAAACAAACAACATGTAACAGATCATGTAGTGACCAACCGAATCAAATGGAAACACAATTCTTGCTATATGTTAAACACTTTATCATGCATATCAAAAGACATAAGTCAAAGTACCCGCCTCCAATAAGAGATATCCAAATCTAGTCCAAATCTGACGTCGAGATGCTCGTCTCGTGTCAAGGTCCTGTGTCACCAACATATATACATTTTTATTTAGCTACAACTCATATGAATAGCTAAATAAAAATCCTTAAGAACAACAAAATAAACTGGGTTCTTCTACATCGTGTCAAACCCCCAAGACAATATAATTTGGATAACTATCTACAAAAGTCCTCTTCACTACATCCACAAGTCAACTCAAACCTTGGAGTTTCCACATTATTCAAAATTCCCAATTAAAACAACTCAAACCTCATTCAACAATTTAATTTATCTATTTGACTAAATCATCCCCAAGAATAAGCTCAAACCAAAACTCACCTGAGTTGAATGCCTCAGCCGATAACTCACTGTCGGAGAAGTTGCTACCAAAGCTTGCTTCCCAAAGAATATTGCTACCAACGGTCTATTGCCGACACTGCAAAGATCTATTACTCTCTATGTCAGCATTCCCAAATCAATCCAAATACCCATAAATGTCTTACCTGCAACGGTGCCAAGTTCTTCCTCTCTACCGGAGATTAAACAGAGGGAAAGACTAGGCTGGAATTCCTTGCTCCTGTCCAAACCCAAAGTGAGTTGCTGGATCAAAAAGAAATCTACAGCGCATAAAATTCCAAATCCACAGGACACAATACCTATACCTCTCAGCCGTATTTGTTGCTCCACAACCCTCAACTAGTCGCTCTTCCTCTCCACTGGTCGGAGGTGATAAGGATCCGGCGACAGCGCTAGGTCACAGTGAGGTTGGCTGGTGGAATCTTGGCAAAGGTGCGAGAGGAAACTCGACACTAGTGGGCTAGTTCTTGTAGTGGTCGTAGGTGGAAGGGACTCGGACTGCCGGCGAGGAGACGTCGGCTGGAGACTAGGGCACGGCTTGACACATGGTCTCCCAGCGAAGAGGGCTCGACTGTCAACGCTAGGGCAAAGGAGCTTGGCCGGCCGCCGGCGCTCGGAAGAGGAGAAGGGGGATCGGTCGGGCTAGGGCAGAGGAAGCCACGGCGCTAGGGCACACAAGGAAGACCGGCGGCACTTCCGTCCGGCGTCGACACTGTGCAGAGTAGAGGAGAGGCGGCTCTCGTCGCCGGCGGCAGAGAGGAGAGTGTGTGCACGCGAGAGAGATGAGGAGAAAATCGGGTTTGGGAGAGGAAACCGGCGCGAGGAAGAAGGAGAAAAGGAACGGGCGGAGAAGGTGTCGAGCACGGGGAAAAGAATAAGAGAAAAAGAAAAAGAAAAAGAAAAGATAAAGGAAAAGGAAATAAAACTTTTCCTCATTATAACAGGGTAGCCTAAACAGGCTTTTCCGGGCCCCGTTTTTATCCCCGTTAACTCGTCCGTACGAGCTCCGAAAAATTCCCGAAAAATTTCCAAAAATTCCGGAAAATTCCCTTATTAATATTCGCCTATTTTCCGGTATTTTACACTAGATCCTTGTATCGGAGAGATAGAATCTAATTACTACTACTATCATCTTGAATTGTGATAACTTTGTTGCACAAGAAAAAAATTTTTTTGCCTGGACTAACTTATTTTTAGGAAAGAAAAGTTGTACAAAGAGTGTTCGGGCGCCCGGAATCGGTCCTGGCGCCCGGGCTAGAAAAGTTATCCAGGAGCTGAGTTGGAGTGCGTCGACTAGCCTAGCCCACGTCAAAGATCCAGGCGCCCAGAGAGGGTCCGAACACCTGAAGGTGGATAAAACTTCGCAGATGAAGTTTTGACAAGAGATCGTTATGTCAGCATGGTCCAGCGCTCGGAGGGGTTCTAGGTACCCGGAATGGACCTATATAAGGGCATTCGGCCAGCAGCTTCAGAAGATCAATTGCTACAATTTTCGTACTCACATGATGCTCTGAAAAGGTTTTTGGGATACCTAAAAGCTGCACCGACAACCTGTGCTCAAGTTTTCAAAGTTGTATTGTTGATATATTTTAATTCCTATAATTATACTTAAATTCTATAATTACTTCGTGATTATAGTGATTGTCCAACTAAAACACTCAGCGGATGCAGGTCTTGGAGTAGAAGCCATCAAAAACTCCGAACTAAGTAAACTCACTTGTGTTAGCATTCATTTTTCGTCTCTATTCTTTTTTGCTACGTACTCTTGATTTCTGAAAAAGCAAAAAACGTCATTCACCTCCCTCTCCTAGCTAGCGTATTTATGATGACAAAAAAGAAACGAATACGTTCGCCCCCAGCGGCCCCGCCAATCTGTCCCAGGGCCAACACGGAGGAGGTAAATCATGGGCGGCTACTAGTATTTGGAATAGTGACTAGCACATAAGGGAGACATTTACCTCGGCTTTGCCGAGATTCGAACCACAGACCTCATGATGACAACACATCATGCGCTAGCCACTAGACCCATCGAGGGGACCCTAGCTAGTGTATTTATGGTCCTACAGACAGTTACTTCTGCCATTTCAAATGTTGCTACTCCACCACTGTTTTCTCCATCATTGTTGCTCCATCGCCGCCATCGCACACTGCCGTCATCGCACTGCCAATGCTAGCTCCACAACAGCAAACTCAATAAAACCTTCAATTTAGGTGGGGGGTTTCTTGCTTCATTCTTTTCTATCACCTTCGTGATTTGTTACTTTTCTTTCCTTGTTACATAGAATAACTTATTTCAAAGGGTGTGCAGATCCTCTTGTTAAATCTCCCTATATAAATAGGGCAGTTTGAATGAGGATAAATTGAAAATAATTAGTATCAGTTACCTATCAACTTAGTATGATATCTTGATTGTGATTCAATTAGTTCCTTCGGATGGATCTAGTGGCTAGTGCATGAGATATTATCATCATGAGGTCTGGAGTTCGAATCTCGGCAAAATCGATATAAATACCTCCCTTATATGTTAGTCACTATTCCAAAAGCTAGTAGTCACCCATGATTTACCAAGTATATTCACCTTTTGCCATCTTGATTGTGATTCAATTAACAGTAGTAGTTCAGCTTGATTAGGAATCAAATTAAAACTTTATTCCAAATGTTGATTACTATTGCAAATCATCTTAGGACTTACAATAATAAGTACACAAGAATTTCATTATACATGTTAGAACTAATAAATTGCATGATTTTATATATATATATATATATATATATATATATATATATATATATATATATATATATATATATATATATATATATATGTATGATCTTGTTATTTACTTGTCTTTCTTTTCATATACTACCTATTGTTGCCCTTTCAAAATTTAATAATGAAACTTAAATTGGGAAATAACTTGAAATTGTTATGAGAAATAAAGAGTGGGTGAATATCATAAATAAATTATGTTTGTGTAGTTTGTATAACTAAAACAAACAATATAACCTTACGAGAGGCTTTTGGCTCAACGCTCGTAAGAAGTTATATAACTTCTCAATGAAGTTAAGAAAGAAGTAAATGTAACTCTTGTGCCATAGAACTTTAGATCTATAATTTATAAAAGACATCAAATTATTTTTGTCAAAGTATAAGTGAAATAACTCTAATGAAATAACTCTATAAATATAGAGTTGCTTGCTCCGCGGTTTAAAAAGGGCTTTCGAGTCTTTCCACGAATACATAAACTTAGCAAAATTGAGATGATTCACCTCACGGGATGGATTATGGGTCGTTCTTCTTATTTTTATATGAGGCACTTTCGGATGGATTGTAGGTCGTTCACCCTATATATGTGTTTGTACATGTGCATTTACATGATGTACTTTGTATTGGGTGAATTGTGGGTCGTTCACTCCTTGTATATATGATATATCACCTTTGGATAGATTGTGGGTCGTTCACCCTATCTATGCATGTATAGATGCATACATATGGTGCATTTCATTATGAGTGGATTGCAGATCATTCACTCATCTATACGATGCATTTTTCTCAAATAGGTTGCAGGTCACTCACCTTGATATTTTCATTTATACAAGTTTGTGTTTGTATTAGGTGGAATGTATTTGATTCACTTTTATTTAGAATGCAGGTGGTTCACTTTATTTATATGGCATATCTTGAATGAGTATAGTATGTTTCGTTCACCCACTCAATAAATTATATTGAGTAATCAGATAAAATAAGACAATAACATTTGAAAGGTTGGAAACTGATGAAATTAATTAAGAATGGAATAAAAAACAAAGGACATGAAAAAGATAAATAGTAAATGATGTTTTACCCTCTTTAATAATATTTTTCATGCACGTCTTTCTTATCTCTACTTTGTACTTTGTGTACACTTTTCTTTTCCTTTGACCTCTAGATTCGCAGACGTTAGGCTATTTTCGAGGTTTGGTCAATAAAGTTTTGACAGTTGTTCAGATATGCTTAGCGATATTTATGGAGACAATTTCTACAGAGTCCATCCAGTTCATTTTTGTACTACATAGTTTGAGTTATTTATGCATTTGGTTATTTTAGTATTTTTTTTTCCATTTCAATATATGCATGTGGTCAGTTTGTCAGTCGGGTCATGAGCATAGTAGAGTCATGTGTTTGCATTTATTGATTTAATAACATGTTACATGTTCATTTTTGTACAACCTGGTGTACCCTTTTCAAGTATTATTTATGAATTTAATATAGGGATGAATATGGTTTGAGCAAGAAGGCTATGTCTCATATAGGGATGAAGTCTTCAAGTCATGACATGAACGGTTGAATGATGATGTGGCAATTGATTAGGGAAAAAGTTTAATCAATTAGAGACATCAAAGGAACCCTAGAAAAGAGTATTCACGAATGATTAAAGCACTATTCTTAGCTACCAGTTCTTGAGCTCTCGGAAACAAGTGTTGCTGTACTTTTCATACATCAAGAGACATATTCCAAGCAAGAAGAAAGCAAGCTATGCAGATTCAAGTATTGTAAATCATTTTCAATTTTCATTTGTATTTGCTTCTTGTCTTCTTGGTGTATTCTCGTATTTGTACTTGTATGAGGCTTCTCTGCCTCCAAGAAGGAGGTATTCATAGTGTATTTTTTAGACTCCGTGGTAGTTTTGATGTGATCAGCTAAGTTAAGTTAGGTTCTATTATATTTTGATCCTTGTGTATAAGTGTACAGGAGCTTAGGAACATAAGAAGTCGACTGGAAGACGCAGCTAGCGAGAAGGATGACACGAGAAGAGAGTTGATGGGCTCGGCGCATCCAAGGGATGAGGTGCTGCGGAAGAGTACACCGATGGAAGAGAAGGACGTGTGCGACGTTCCGAGGGACGAGAAGCCGGAGCGGAAGCCTGCTCGAGGAGAAGGCCGAAAATTGGGTTCAGGTGAGCTCTATTTCAGTTGGCTAACATCACCTAGGCGATCAGAACAGTAGGAGAGCAAAAGAAGACTGAAGATGTTGCTAGAGGCGCCTTTAAAGGGAATTGAAGGTGCCTTTGAGGCGCCTCCGCGGTACCTCCACGGCGCCTCTATGCCTCACTGTGGAAGGTGCCTTCCATGGCTGGAAGGCGCCTTAGATGAACAATACGAAGGCGCCTTCCAGCCTTATGAAAGGCGCCCTCTACCAGGCTGATATTGTCGTTGCCAAAGGATAAAGCTTTATCCTTTGGTGCCACACTGGAGGTGCCTTCCAGCATATTGGAGGCGCCTTCCAGCCACGGATAACTTTTCCCAGGAGCTATAAAAAGACCCCTAGACTTAGGAAATAAATAATCAACTCTGGTTTTAATTTTTCTAGCAACTTTCTAAGCTTTCAACTTGTGTAAGAGGCTTCTCCTCCTTCAATGAAGGAAATTTTCTTTTAGTTCTTTCATTGATCTTGGATTAACAACCACCTAAGTTGTAACCAAGTAAATCTTGTGCCTCATCTTTTAAGTTGTTATTTTCATTTGTTATTATAGTTGCTTTTAATTAGAGTTGAAAGAACGAGAAAGGTGTTTGTTATATTTTCACAGGCAATTCACTCCCCTCTTGTCGGCCCCGCTACGCCAACAGTATCTATGAGCGAAAAAGTGGACCATTGGATTAGTCACCTTAAGGAGATGGATACTAAGTAAATTGGTGGTGTTAGCTTTCAGTATACGTTACAAATCATCATCGAATAAGAGAATGAAGCTATTCAACTCCCCTAGCTCTCAAAGTGTCCTAACAAGTGGTATTAGAGTGAGATTGTTCTTATTTGGACTAATCATCGGAAAGTGTAAAGTGTTGGAGCAATCCCAATGGTCCGCGGGACCATGTGTTTTGGTGTTTGGGCAAAGGGTTTAAGTTAGGTTTACCCTCGTTATTTGATATGTGTACTTGAGTTGTGCAGGACTGCAGGTGACACATATGACTCAGGCTGACGGCTTCGGGTCTGGTGAAGGATGGAGCATCTGAGGGACCGTGGACAAGGCAGCAAGGACAAAGGCCGAGGGAGGCGACTTCGAGGCATACACGAAGGATGACATTGGGGAGGAGCTGTGGGGTTGAATGCATCCGAGGGACGAGAGCCAAAGGAAGTAGGCTTGAAGGCAAGAGGTCAAAGCTGCAAAGAAGAGTCAAGTGAGTCGTGAGGGTCCGAGTGCTGAGAGAAATGTACTCGGGATAGGACCAGTCGACTGGTACTGGGATCAGTCGACTGGTGGTGAGCACAGAAGCTCTCTGTGCCCGAAATGGCTGGGATCAGTCGACTTGGTCCTGGCACCAGTCGACTGGTAGATAGCCGTTGAGAGAGCCGTTGGGCTGGCACCAGTCGACTGGTGCAAGGACCAGTCGACTGGTAACGGGCAAATCAGCAAGGCTGATTTCCCCAAGCTCTGTAAGAAGGAGCTTTGCGATGGCCGGCCAAGGTGATGAAATTAGACTTGGTTAAAGCCTAATTAGTAGTCACCAAAGTGCTCAAGGTCTCTTATGTCCAAGTGTTCTTGGTTGAAGTTGTGGTGAGGTTTCTCCACTCACAAGGAGTTGCTTGAGTAGCCAGAGTTTGCAGGGGGCTAATCCACCGAAGGATCGGGATCGTCCACCTTACGGATAGCTGTGGAGTAGGAGCATCATCTCCGAACCACGTTACATCAACGTGCATTGGTTTGCTTGTTTTTTTCTTTGTCTTTAGCTTTTGTATTCGTAATTTGTATTGTATTATTCCGCTTGCGCACTAACGAATACGTACGAAGCGAGTAATTGGGGGCGCCGTCTATCCAACCCCCCTTCAAGCCGGCCGCAAGATCCTCCAACAAGTGGTATCAGAGTAAAGGTCGCACTTCACCGGACTTATTACCGAGAAGAGCAAATACAAGAAGATTACCGGCTTGATTGAACCTCCAAAGTTTGAAGGAGGAAGCCTTGGGGACATCACCTATTGGATGATGAAGATGGAGATCTTCTTCGACACAGATTGGGATATCATGATGGTGATCAATAAACCGTTCGAAGTCCCGAAAGACAAGAAAGGGAAGAAGCTCCGACCACGACATTGGACGGAGGAGTAAACCACACGATCAAAGGCAAACGATAAGGTAATATCTATTTTGATTAATATTTTGCCTAATGACGTGATGAGCCGTGTAGGTAAATACGAGAACGACCACGATTTGTGGAGCAAAATAAAGAAGGTTCAATGGGAAGAACTCATGCCTATACAAGAAGAAGAAAAAGAAAAATCCGAAGAAGCGGATGTAAAAGCTCAAGTAGATGAAGTGGTCCAAGAGGAGAAGAAGGACCAATTGGATGTGGAGACTAATTCAACATCTAAAGAGGAAGAGGAAGTGAATTCGGTCACATCCGAGGAGAAGGAGGATGAGGTAGCATCTACATCCTCAAAGGGTGAAAAAAAATCCAAGACAAGTGAGGAAGAAGAAGAAGTCTTGGAAGTAAACCTAGTGAGCACCTCCACCGAAGTAAAGTCAAAGAACCACATAATATGCTTCGGGTGCAATGAGAAGGGACACTACAAGAGTAGATGTCCATTGGATAAGAAAGAGGTATATCCTAAACTCAATTCAATTCATTTTGAATCTAATTTGAGTTGTAGGAAGAAGAAAGAGAAGAAGCACATTAGATGCTTCACATGTGGAGAAATGTGTCACTACCACACCAAATGCCCAAGGAAGGAAGAGCTCAAGAAATTGGCGCATTTAAAGATGTGGGAAAAGAAGTGGAGGAAGAATGGAGGCTCGAGTCAAGTGAGAGCTCCAAAGGTAAAGGTTAAGGTAAACCCTAGTTTAAATTTGAAGTCAAGTTTAAATTCTTATACTCCCATGCATGCTAGGAATAATTCTTATTATTTACCCATGTAAAATTTTGGTTTTAGATATCATGAAAGGAATAGGGTTAATGTAGATCAAAACCCTAGGAAACCCATGCATGATAAACCTAGAAATGGTAAACCTAAGGAGAACCAAGGCATTAATCTCAAGAAGGGGAGGCATATGCCTAGGAAGGCTAGGTCTTGGAATGTCCATGGTGGACATGTTGATTCTAGGTTTAGGAACCTAGAAAGGGAAAATCAAGCTTTGAAGGCAAAGCTTGATCAATTGGAGAAATTCCTTAAGAGATTCACTATTGGATTTAAGGGATTAAGTATGGTGTTGGGTAGCTAAAAACCCAACAATGATAGATCGGGTTTGAGATACCGATCTAGTCCCTCCAAGGTCAAAAGGAGACCATGTGCTAGGGTGGCACATGATAAGGGCAAGGTAGAGTCATCTAAAGCCAATGAGAAGAAATATGCTAGGGTTGCATATGATTATGGCAAGGATGATGTGTCCAAGGTGCACCACTGTGGTTTAGCCATAATTGAGAAAGCATCTAAGAAGATGACTAAGGTTAAGAGCTCTAGGGGGAGCTCAAAGAGTCAATTTGAGACCCATGGCCAATGGATCTCAGGTGGGTACTTCTTGGGAGTCTAGGTTGGGTCATGAAATATGCCAAGTGGTTTGGAGATGGACTTGAGTCTTAAACCTAGGGATTTGGCACACATGGTTTGTGTTTCATGCAAGAAATATGACATTTGGGGTCATATAGCATGATAATTGATTTTGGATGTATAAATGCCATATAAACCAATGCTAGGGATGCATTATGGGTTGGTATGGGCAAATACATCAAAAGGAAGCCAAAACTAGGACTTTAGGTCAAGGTTCAATTGAACCATTTAGCTAGTTTTGAATTTTGTGTCAATCTTGGGATTGGTGATAGATACATTTTGTAATATATTTTTCCCAAGTAGACAAGGGTACAATAGACCTCTCTACAAAATTTGGGAATTTTTGGAGGTCTAGGGAATTTCTGGTGCATTTCTGAAGTTGGCCTAAAAAGGCTACTTTTTGCAGAATTAAGGTGCCAGTCGACTGGTTCAGATACCAGTCGACTGGTAACAGTGTTTTCGACCACAGAATGTTTCTGTAAGGTTGTGTCAAAGGGGGCAGTTGACTGGCACTTAGTGCAGTCAACTGATACCAGTCTGAAATTGTTTTCAGCATTGGTTTGTGACCATGTCAACTCGCTTAGATGTATGGGATCCAAGGGGGATTAATACATGAGTTTAGGGCCAGTTTGGATGATAAGTTTTCAACAATTGGGATATTGTTGGAGAACTTTTTGGATGTTAGGCAAAGGGGGAGAATTAAGGTTTAGTTGGGAAAACCTTTAGTGCCTTTACGTAGGGGGAGCCTTGTGATAGGTTCTTAAAAAGCCTTGTGAGGAAATCCTAGCTCATTGGGGAGCTTAGGTGTAGGGGGAGCCTTGGGATAGGTTCCAATGCATGTTTGCATTTTGTTTTGGTGGTTGTCAAGTGTGTAGCCTTGGCAACGTAAGTCCATTCGGTGGTGTAAGTCCAAGTGTGTAGCCTTGGCAACGTAAGTCCATTCGGCGGTGTAAGTCCAAGTGTGTAGCCTTGGCATCGTAAGTCCATTGTTATTAGCATGTTTATTTGCTATATGTTTTCCCTAACTTAAACGTTTTGCCAAACACCAAAAAGGGGGAGATTGTTGGAGCAATCCCAATGGTCCGCGGGACCATGTGTTTTGGTGTTTGGGCAAAGGGTTTAAGTTAGGTTTACCCTCGTAATTTGATATGTGTACTTGAGTTGTGCAAGACTGCAGGTGACACATGTGACTCAGGTTGATGGCTTTGGGTCCGGTGAAGGATGGAGCATTCAAGGGACCGTGGACAAGGCATCAAGGACAAAGGCCGAGGGAGGCGACTTCGAGGCATACGCGAAGGATGGCATTGGGGACGAGCCGCGGGCTTGAATGCATCCGAGAGATGAGAGCCAAAGGAAGTAGGCTTGAAGGCAAGAGGTCAAAGCTGCAAAGAAGAGTCAAGTGAGTCGTGAGGGTCCGAGTGCTGAGAGAAATGTACTCGGGATGGGAACCCTAGGTATAGGGTTGTACCAGTCGACTGGTATTGGGATCAGTCGACTGGTGGTGAGCACAGAAGCTCTCTGTGCCCGAAATGGCTGGGATCAGTCGACTGGTCCTGGCACCAGTCGACTGGTAGATAGCCGTTGAGAGAGCCGTTGGGCTGGCACCAACCGACTGGTGCAAAGACCAGTCGACTGGTAACGGGCAAATCAGCAAGGCTGATTTCCCCAAGCTCTATAAGAAAGAGCTTGGGATGGCCGGCCAAGGTGATGAAATTAGACTTGGTTAAAGCCTAATTAATAATCACCAAAGTGCTCAAGGTCTCTTGTGTCCAGGTGTTCTTGGTTGAAGTTGTGATGAGGTTTCTCCACCCACAAGGAGTTGCTTGAGTAGCCGGAGTTTGCCGGGGGCTAATCCACCGAAGGATTGGGATCGTCCACCTTACAGACAACCGTAGAGTAGGAGCATCATCTCCGAACCACGTTACATCGACGTGCATTGGTTTGCTTATTCTTTTCTTTGTCTTTAGCTTTTGTATTCGTAATTTGTATTGTATTATTCCGCTTGCGCACTAACGAATACGTAGGAAGCGAGTAAATGCGGGCGCCGTCTATCCAACCCCCCTTCAAGCCGGCCGCAAGATCCTCCAACATAAAGAACTAGAGGAAGAAGAAGAAGTTGAAGATTTAAGCCCTAATTTCAACAATACAAAAGGCTAATCATCAAGGCAGCTCAAGTTTAAAATGGAGTTTAGAGATGGATTCAGATATGATATTCGAGTACCTCCACTATTTGGTATGGGAAGTTTTGATCTTTGGAAATCAAAGGTTGAAAATTTTCTCATGATGGAGATAAAGCAATGGTTTGCTCTAATAGGTTTTGAAACTCCAAGAGGTTCAAAAACAAAATGGAACGAGGAGCAAATCAAGAGATGTGAGGCTAATGATAAAGTAACTAAATTATTGAATAATTTATTTCCAAATATCATTTTGTGCAAAATTGGAGAATACCAAGATGCTAAGGAGCTATGGAGTAAATTGCCAAAAGGGACATTATCAAAATTAATGTCCAAGGGGGAGAAATTTAACCAAGAATAAAGGAGGAAGCTCAAGTCAAGGGGAGCCTCCAAGGGAAAAATAACTGTATCATTAGTTAATGGTACTTCTTCATTTCATGATAACAAGTATGCTAGAAATAATTTTTATCATCTTAATGTTATTTATCATGAAAATAGAAAGAATGTTAATTCTAAGGAGAATTATAAATCATTTCATGATAGAGCAACCTTACCTAAGGATAGAAAGCTAAAAAATAATTTAAATAAGGAATCTAAGGAAATTAGATATGCGCATAAAAAGAAAAATATCTAAGGCAATAATAGAACATCAAAGAGTGAAGAGTTAAGGAAAGAAAATTAAGTCTTGAGATCAAGACTTGATAAATTAGAGAGAAAATGATAAATAATGCCAAAAGGTCTAAGAAACAAAACCCAGGTTTAGGAAGACAAGAGCCATCTAATGGAAAGAAAGGTTTGGGATACAAACCTAGGTCCAAGGAAAGTATGACCTCATACCATAAAGTTTCATATAGTTATGGAACTAACCCTAGCTATAGATGTCAAGTCAAAGTTAAAAGGGAAGTTGTCCCTAGAGTTGATCTTGAGAAGACTAGTGTGACTAAGGCTTCTAAGAAGCCTAGGAAAGTTATTAGGAAGGTATCAAGGGAAGTTATCTCTAGTGAGTACCTAGAATACCCAAGGAACACTAATAAATTTTAGATTTTTATGAGTGTGTTCTCTATACTCTAGATAGATTTAGAATGTGTCAACTCTAATTAGAATGGTAGTTAACTCAACCATGGTGATGTTGCCACTTTGGGGTATTTTTAAGGTATTGTTACACCTTGAAAATGAAATTTTGATTTTTACTATTGAAGAGTAAAAGTGTGTCAATCAAAATTTTTAAGAATTGAGCTTGATCAAATTGGCATAAATAGGATAGAACTCAAAGAAATGCCAAGTTGAGATTTTTAACATTTTTTAGGGAGATAAGAACAAACTTAGGTGTATTTTTGACTTAGCGATTAATAATGATACATAGATAGAAAATCTAGGTATTTTCTTTATGCTAAACTTGTCATGTTTTGTGTGCCCTATTACATATCATACATCTTGCATGGAAAATGATACATATTATACATACATCATTTAGGTTAAGATATGATAGTTTTCTTTTTGAAAATATGCATTTGATGTATGCGATAATCATTATCATGTATTATTTTTAATTCCTTATAATTAAGGATAATGGCATTAATTGATATCCTAGGTAGGATGATCAAAGCTAAATTGCTTAGTTAGATATGTATCATTCTTTAGTTTTAGGAAAACCCTATTTTACATCTCACAAGACCGTAAGCTTCACTTGTTTATATTTTTGAAACACATTATATATAAGTAAGATGTTAGGAAGATAAATAAAATTCAAGATGTGATTTAGTACATCTGTTTGAGTTTTAGGTTTATTAAAATAGTAAATTATGTGAAGTCCAATCATGAAAAACATAAGTGTACAAGTCATGTGCATTTAGCCCAAAAATCATAATTGGAAACTTGTTTTTAAAAAAATATTTCAAAAATATTTTGAAAAATCTTGGTGAAGTCTATTTATTGATAGGAATTACCATGATACAAAATAGAGTAAAATATTAAATTTTTTAATGATTTCTAATGTTATATCAATCTTTGAAAATGAGACATATTTTCATAGAAAACTATTTTTCTCTAATAATATATAACATAAATAATGACTATGTGAAATTTTGTGACTTTTGGAAAATCATAGACTTATTTAAGAGTTTCTGAATTTCAATCTAAAATTGATTTCAGAAATCAGAAACTCCAATCAATTAGGCACTGTTGCCAATCAATCTATCAATCAATTCAGACATGTTGTAATCGATTGGTAGCAGCTACCCATTGATTAGAAATACTAATTTTGATTTAAGTGGTCTTATTTCAGTCCATTAAGCCATGTTTAGTCAACTTAACTATTCATAACCCTATTAAAATAGTAAATTATGTGAAGTCCAATCATGAAAAACATAAGTGTACAAGTCATGTGCATTTAGCCCAAAGATCATGGTTGGAAACTTGTTTTTAAAAAAATATTTCAAAAATATTTTGAAAAATCTTGGTGAAGTCTATTTATTGATAGGAATTACCATGATACAAAATAGAGTAAAATATTAAATTTTTTAATGATTTCTAATGTTATATCAATCTTTGAAAATGAGACATATTCTCATAGAAAACATATTTTCCCTTATAATATATAACATAAAAAATGACTATGTGAAATTTCGTGACTTTTGGAAAATCATAGACTTATTTAAGAGTTTATGAATTTCAGTCTAAAATTGATTTCATAAATCAGAAACTCCAATCAATTAGGCACTGTTGCCAATCAATCTGTCAATCAATTCAGACATGTTGTAATCGATTGGTAGCAGCTACCCATGGATTAGAAATACTAATTTTGATTTAAGTGGTCTGATTTCAGTCCATTAAGTCATGTTTAGTCAAGTTAACTATTCATAACCCTATTAAAATAGTAAATTATGTGAAGTCCAATCATGAAAAACATAAGTGTACAAGTCATGTGCATTTAGTCCAAAGATCATGGTTGGAAACTTATTTTTAAAAAAATATTTCAAAAATATTTTGAAAAATCTTGGTGAAGTCTATTTATTGATAGGAATTACCATTTATTAGTTAGATACAAAATAGAGTAAAATATTAAATTTTTTAATGATTTCTAATGTTATATCAATCTTTGAAAATGAGACATATTTTCATAGAAAACTTATTTTCCCTAATAATATATAACATAAATAATGACTATGTGAAATTTCGTGACTTTTGGAAAATCATAGACTTATTTAAGAGTTTATGAATTTCAGTCTAAAATTGATTTCATAAATCAGAAACTCCAATCAATTAGGCACTGTTGCCAATCAATCTGTCAATCAATTCAGACATGTTGTATTCGATTGGTAGCAGCTACCCATCGATTAGAAATACTAATTTTGATTTAAGTGGTTTGATTTCAGTCCATTAAGCCATGTTTAGTCAAGTTAAGTACTCATAACCCTATAAAATTCTTTGATAAGTATTTAAGTGTAATTTTCTTGATGAACATAAGAAAGGAATGGTTCAAGGGGACTAACTTAGAGTTTAGGAAGAGGTTTGGTTTCAATATTAAATTTTTAACTCATAACTTTAATTTTAGAATTTCCTAAAGGTTTAAGGACTCTAATTTATTGTTGTTACAAGATAAAAGTTAGATCATGCTTTGAGGGAGGCCTTCTTTAAAGACACTATTTAATTTTTTTAAGGGGGATAAGGAGACAATGAGCACCTTTATTGTGATGAATGTATGATCAAGATTAAGCATAGGATACAATAAAATGTATGAAACTTTTATTGGGTTGTTTTGAATGAATTGACTTTTGGGAAGAGTTTTTGATGTATGTGTTAGATGTTGCATCAGTTGCAACGTCGGGAAGATGAAGGGGTGCCGATCCTTCATTTTCCTCCATTGAAAGCTAGCCATCAAAGCATCGGTTGATGACTGATGTTTTGCTAGCTATATAAGATGGCATCCAAGAGCAATCGACATCAGAGGTGAACAACGAGCAAGCGATCGAGGTGATCAGAGGAGCAGTGGAGGTGATCATGTGCGAGCAAAGGGAGAACATCCAGAGATTGGGATTTGGCTCGTGAACCTTGAAGCGCTTTCCGGCAGCTCCGTGATCGTGCTTCCGACAGCGGCAATCTCTTCATTGATCGGCGTCTTCGGTTGCGGTTCTTCGGGAGATCAATGTGAGTGTTTATGGTTTTTGTATTGTTTTTATCTTTGCTTAGTTTCGATTTTCATGCCATCTGAACCAACAATGGTATCAGAGCGTGCTAGATTTGAAAGCATAAAAATCGACGCGAAAAAATTTATGTTTTTCTTTTTCTGTCGCGAAGAAGACGATGAACAGTGAATATTGTTCATCAATTGAATCGATTAATCAATCGATTCAATTGAATTGAATCGATTGAAATGTAATTCAATCGATTCAAAATCGTGCATAATTGTTGGATCGATTCACGGATCGATTGGAAATAAAAAAAAATGCGAACAGTTTTTCCGAAGCATAGTGAGAAAAACTCACTGAATCGATTCATGAATCGATTAAATGTGTGCACAGTAATTTTTTTTATCGAAGCATAGTTTTTTTTTATTTTGAATCGATTCATTGCCAAGTTTGAATTGATTGAAGATTAAAAAGAAAAAAAAAGAACTGTGTAAAGAAAAAAAAGCATGCACATCTTTAATGTTTTTTTTTCACGAAAAGTGTTAAAATTTAATTAAATATTTTTATTAATTAATTAAATACATATAGAAATGTGTTATTAATTAATAAATAAATATTTAATTAATTTATGGTTTAATTTACTAAAAATTGAACCAGACCAACTTGTCCAATCAAATCCAGGTCTGGTTTAAATTATTAATTAATTTAAGCAGACCAGTTTGATTCAATGATACCTAAAGTTGGTTCAAATTATTTGTTGGTTTAACCAGCTCGGTTTATTGTTGAATTAATTAGGGTGATCTTGATTACAGAAGTTGAGTTGATCAAATATGATCGGATTAGTTCTGGTGTGTCAGATTTGATCATAAAAAATTAGATTTGTTCTTATGGGTCAGACTTAATCCAATGGGCATTGGTTGAATCAAACGGACCTGAGTTTGATCAATAAGTCTGAGATTGACTCAATTGGACTTAAATAATAACAGAACATAGGTCCAATTAGATTAGTTCTAATGAGGACAATAGATTAAACTTAAGATCCGGATTTCTGATCGACCAATCCAATGTGTCAGTCACATGAGACTCCCCAAAATAAGAAAATTTATTTTTCTTAATTGCTTGTGTATACTGTATATTTTGTTCTATATGTGGGAATTGAATTTGACCGGTTTTGTTACTGGTCAGTCAGTTTTGTACTAACATCATGATTTTCAATTCCAGATACAAAGAACGATATACACGATGACTGGTCGCTATGAACGATAACATGAGCTGTGGGAGGAGATCAAGAAACTGGAATATGACCCGGATCACGGAGTCGGTAGGCTTATTGGTCGGCTCGATTGGTTGTTCTGGAATCTCGAGAAAGAAGGATATCCAGTTCAAGAAATAGAAAGAAGATGGTATCTGGTTTATTCATTATCGGAACATCTAAGCAGATAGCATTCCAACTTTGGGATGAGTCTGAAGGGCACATCTCATACTCAGAGATGTGCAGATAGTTACTTCATTTGGAATGGGGTCCTGATGAATCTGAAGAGAATCCAGATCCCGAAAATATGGACCTTGGAGAATTTGAGGAGGATCCAGAAATGGATTCTGAAGATTTAGAGAAGGATCCAAATCCCGAAGAATCTGAAGATGATCCGGAAATGAATCTCGAAGAATTTGAAGAGGATCCAGAAATGGATCTTGAAGATTCAGAGGAGGATCCAGAGATGGATCCCGAGGAGGATTTAGAGATGGATCCAGAAGAATCAGAAATTGATCAATGTTGATTAGATTAGAACATACAAATGATGAGTGGAAACAATGTTATCATTTGATTTTGTAAACTAATTCTAATTTACACTGAGCCAATGATTAATTGCATATATATGAATTACACTGAAATAATAAATAATTTATTTATTTATGTAGATCATGACAACTAAAAACATCATAACTGAACTCAATAAGGGTGAGAAATTATATGGGGATAACTACAAAATCTGGCACCTCAAGATACAATACGTTCTTGAGGAACAAGAAGTTCTAGAGGCTGTAAATCAATTCATGGAGGAACCGGTTGATGGTTCTACAGTACAACACAGACGTGACCTTGATGCCTATAAGGGATGGAAAAGGAAGGACTCCATTGCTAAGGGCATATTGATTAGTTTAATGGTGGATGACCTGGTGTTTGAATATGAGCCATTACCATCAGCTCATGTTGTCTGGGTAGCCCTTAGAGAGAAGTACAGTGGAGTCAGTCTAAGTAAGCTCCGTCAGCTAACAATCAAGTTTGATAGCTATAAAAAGTGCTCGAATGTTACCATGACCCAACATCTCAGGGAGATGGGTAACATGATTCGAGAGCTTAAGACTGCTGGTTATGCATTGACCGATGAACAACAGGTTCAGGCAGTTATCTGTTCCCTTCCTGATTCTTGGGAAACGATGAAACAGACCCTGACCCATAGTGAGAGTATCAAGACTTTCACTGATGTCTCATGCCATGTGGAACTTGAGGCGGAGAGGATTGAATCCACAAGGATTTTGGGTCAAGCTTTTGTAGCTGAAGGTTCTGGTTCCAAGAATAAGAACAAGTGGTTTAAAAAAGGAAAGGGGAAAGGAAAGGAGGCTAGTGCTGTTGCCGCGAAAAACCAAATCAAGAAGAAAGGAAAGAAATATGGACAAAAACCTAAGAGCAGGTTGACTTGCTTCAACTGTGGTAAGAAGGGCCATTTTGCTCGGGATTGTACTGAGCCTAAAAAGGTAGATCCATTTTTGTCTTCTTTCCACGAGCAATATGTTGCAAGTACAGTGTTGTTAGCTGATTCGTATCCTTTGTGGATTGTAGATTTAGGAGCAACGAACCACGTAGCTCGTGATCGAGCTACATATGTGGAGTACCGTCGGGTACTAGCTGGCAACAAATGGATATATGTGGGAAACAATGCAAGAATTGAAGTCAAAGGAATTGGCACTTGCAAGCTCAACCTACGTGGTGGAGGTACGTTGTTTCTACATGATGTCCTGTACGCTCCTGAGATTCGACGGAATCTGGTTTCCGTTATTTGTCTTCTTGATTTAGGTTACAATGTAAATTTTTATAGTTATTGTGTGGAACTTCGAATTAACTCTGTGTTAATTGGGTATGGTTTTGTAACAAATGGTTTTATGGTTCTTGATGTAGAACCAAATAATAATGATGGTTGTTTTTCAAACATTGCTCTTACTAGTAATGCTGATGTTAATGATGAAATTTGGCATGCTAGATTGGGGCATATAGGATAAGAACGAATGAATAGATTAGCTAAGGAGGGCCTATTAGACACTCATGCTAAGATTAACTTGTCTATATGTGAGCATTGTCTTGCGGGAAAGACGACTAGAAAACCATTTGGTAAGGTTATTAGAGCTGAATCATCATTGCAATTAATTCATTGGGATATTTGTGGTCCAATGAATGTAAAGGCTAGAAATGGGAGTTCTTATTTCATTACATTTATCGATGAATTCACACGTTTTGGTCATGTGTATTTGATTTCTCACAAATCTGAAGCATTGGATTGCTTTATTCGTTACTTGAATGAAGTTGAGAATCAATTGGAACGTAAGGTTAAAACCTTGTGCACTGACCATGGAGGAGAATATTTGTCTGATCAGTTCAAGACAATGTGTAATGAAAAAGGGATTATTAGACAGCTAACTGTCCCTGGAACTCCACAGCAAAATGGGGTTACTGAAAGAAGAAATAAGACTCTTCTTGAAATGGTTATGTCTGTGATTGCGCAGGCTAATTTGCCAATCTCCTATTGGGGAGATGCATTATTAGTTGCGACCTATATACTTAACAAAGTGCCTTCAAAGTCAGTTCCATCTACCCCACATGAATATTGGACAGGCAGAAAGTCGGATTTGAGTAATCTGAGACCTTGGGGGTCAGCTGCCTACGTTCATGATAAAAGTCACGAATATGGAAAATTAGGACCCAGAGGTAAGAAGTGTATCTTTATAAGGTACTCTGAGACTTCTAAGGGTTATGTTTTTATTGGTGAGCGACAAGATGGAACCATCTCTGAAATAGAGTCAAGAGATGCTACTTTTCTAGAAACTGAGTTCCCAACATGAGGTGAAGTTGATAAGACAATTCCTCTATATGAGATAGAGGAGAAGGATAATGTTCCTTTATCAACAGATCAGGAAATGCCTGAATCTAGTCAACCGAGTGGGAGTAATTTTCCACTGAATGAGTCAGTTTCTCAACAGTCTAACCTTCGAAGAAGTAGTCGTCAGATTATTCCTCGGAGAAGGTTTGATATTGAGAATGAGGCATTGATGGTTCTCCCAGTTGATGATGAGGAACCTCGAACAGTTGAGGAAGCTTTGAGAAGCTCAGTTAGAAAAGAATGGAAAATTACAATGGATGAAGAAATGGAGTCAATGAGAAAGAATCAAGTTTGGGATTTAGTCGATCTTCCTCCGAGCCGAAGGGCTATTGGGAATAAATGGATTCTCAAAGTAAAGAGGAAAGCAGATGGATTGATTAATCAATACAAAGCTCGATTAGTTGCAAAAGGATATACCCAAATGGAGGGTATTGATTTTGAAGAGATATTCTCCCCAGTTGTAAAGTTTGTGTCAATACGTGTCATCCTAGCTATCATAGCACAATATGACATGGAATTATATCAGATGGATGTAAAAATGACTTTCCTTAATGGTAATCTTGACGAAGAAATCTATATGGTACAACCAGAAGGTTATGTTGCTAAAAGCCAAGAGAAAAGAGTATGTAGACTTTGGAAGTCTATATATGGGCTAAAGCAAGCGTCAAGACAATGGAACATAAGATTTAATGAAGTAATATTGTCTTATGGTTTCAAAATGTGATCAATGAGGATCATTGTGTTTACCTAAGAAAAGAAAAAAAAGGAAAGCTTGTCATTTTATCATTATATGTTGATGATATGCTTATAGCTGGAAGTGACATAAAGTGTGTGATAGAAGTCAAAAGTTAGCTTTCATCACAATTTGACATAATAGATATGGGAGAAGCAGAGTACATCTTAGGAGTAAAGATCGTTAGAGACCGATCAAAGAGGCTTTTGGATTTGTCTCAAGAAACTTATATCACTAAGATGATACAACACTTCAATATGTCAGATTGCAACATTTAACATATATACGCCTATAACGAAAGGTACTGTTTTGAGCAAAAGTATGTATCCCAAGACTCCTGAGGAAATAGCCGAAATGAAGAAGAAATCATATGCCAGTGTCATTGGTAGTTTGATGTACATTATGTTGTGTACCCGTCCCGATATAAGCTATGATCTTGGCTTAGTTAGTCGTTTCCAGTCAAACCCAGGATCGAGACACTGGAAAGCGGTGAAGAGGATATTCAAATATCTTAAATGAACAACTAATTATTGCCTCTGTTTCCAAGGATCAGATATGAGCCTTAGTGGCTACTCAGATGCAGATTGGGCAGAGGACCTTGATGATAGGAAATCCACATCTGGCTATGTCTTCTTGCTGAATAGTGGCGCCATCTCATGGAACAGCATGTTGGTGCGGGAAGCATCTAACGATCGAACCTGAGTTTTGATAATGGCAAAGGACTCAAAGTTAAGGTGTGTTGTGATCTAACATGTTGAATGAGTATTTCAGGAAAAGTCCTAACTGCGGTTAGGCAGGTGAAAAACCCTAGGGGGTGGTAACCCTAGGTCCTAGGGGGTGGTAACCCTAGGTGGAGAAAAGTCCTAGCTGCGGTTAGACAAAGGGAAAAATCCTAGGGGGTGGTAACCCTAGGTCATAGGGGGTGGTAACCCTATGCGGAAAGTCGTGGCAGGTCGATGGCTTCAGGCAAAAGTCCTAGGGGGTGGTAACCCTAGGTGGAAAGACCTGGTGTCGCGAACCAGGTGAAAGACTGGACTAGCCGGGAAGCGGATGTCCAGCAGAAAGTCCGGAAGCGCCGAGTGCTGAGCAAAAGTCCAGTCGATCTGGAGGATCGCACTGGCAACAGGTAAATCTCCTGAGTGGAGTAGGTGAGGACGTGTTCCCCGTAGAGGGAACAGTAGGCGTCGGGTCGACCTAGGGTTTCCGAGGGGAAACCTGAAGTCAGACCCGGACAGTTCGAATGCTGTCAAAACTTTCATTATTATCATTCATTATGTTTCTGTGCTAACTTTGTTTTGCAGGGTATGTGTTTGGGACTAACACATTTTGCAGGAACAAAGGAGCAAGTTACAACTCGGATGAACAGTGTCCGAGGCGCCTCCATGGAGCTTGGAGGCGCCTCGGGTGCGAACCAGGAAAAGCCAGCGCAGAAGGTTGGAGGCGCCTTAGATGAAGTTCAAGGCGCCTTGGGTCGAAGGTTGAAGGCGCCTTGGGTAGGCTGAAGGCGCCTTGAACTGGATGAAGTTCGACCAAGTCTGTGCTGATCTCCGCGGGTGACTCGGCCTGTTTAAGGCGCCTTGAAGGGCTTCAAGGCGCCTTGAACACCCTTTATAAGGGGTCTCGAGCAGCAGCACCAGAACAACAAATACCAAGTAATCTCTCGTCAACGTGCTGCTCCAGAAAACATTCCGAAGTGTTGCTACAAGTGCCCGACGACCCGAAGCTTCAGATTTAGCATTTCTTGTTGTCGGTATAATACTTATAGCTTTTAATTGTACTCATAATTGTAATCTTTTAACGAGCTTATAGTTGTTGCCCACGGAAAGCGATCAAGGATCGCGGGCCTTCGAGTAGGAGTCGCCTTAGGCTCCGAACGAAGTAAAATCTCTCGTGTCTCTCTATGTGTATTTGTTCTTTATTCCGCTGTGTATTTTTAAACTCTGATAGTTCTTCGATTTAACCGAACGATTTAGCCACGAGTGCTATTCACCCCCCCCTCTAGCACGTCTCGATCCAACAATTGGTATCAGAGCGGGGTCGTCTTGAATCAGTGCAACCACTATTCAAGACAATTTTCTTTTCGTGGTTTTGTTCGGAGTCAATTAGAATTTAGCCTCATAGCTATATTCTAATTTCTTTTTACGAATCGATTTTTTGCCCGAAGTTGGTGCAACACCACTCGAGCTCGTAATTATTACTATTCTCTTCCCACACTACTAATCCAAGACTCAGTCTTGGAATAGATCTTGTTGTTTTTTGTTCTTTTAGATCTAAATGGCCCAACAAGAAGGATATAGCACCGTTCGCCCCCCACTATTTTCCGGAGAAGACTTCGGATATTGGAAGGGGCGAATGGAAATATATCTAAAGATCCAGTTCGACACCTGGATGATCGTCAGAACAGGACTACAACTACCAACTGGTACCGATGGTAAGCCTACATCCTGTGAAAACTGGGAGCCCGCATTTATCAAGAAGGTGGAAGCCGACGCCAAAGCCACCTGCACCATCCAATGCGGTCTGACCAAAGAAGAGCTCAACAGAGTCGGTCCATTCTCCTCCGCAAAGGAACTATAGGAGAAACTGATCGAACTACACGAGGGCACCTCGGAAACCAAGGTAAGTAAGCGTGATTTGTTATTAAATAAACTATACAATTTGAAAATGCAGGAAGGCGAGACGGCAAGCTCTTTGCACGCCCGAATTCAAGATATCCTGAATTCTCTACATGGAATCGGGCAGAAGGTAGAAAACAGAGATATAATAAGGTATGCCCTTAACTCATTCCCTAGGAGTACACTATGGGCATCAATGGTAGATGCCTATAAAGTCTCTAAGGATTTGTCTTCCTTAAAATTAGATGAATTGTTTAGTGAATTCGAACTCCATGAACAGACTAATGCACGGCCATCCGAGAAAGGGATTGCTTTGGTTGCAGGAACGAGTCGAACACGGGAATCAAGAGGACGGCGAAAAGTTGAATCGGAATCAGAAGACGAATCCGATTCAGAAGATGAACTGGCCGGCGAATTTGTGAATCTTGTAAAGAAACTCTACAAGAAGAAGAAGGGATTCAACAAGAAAGATCTGAAGAAGGCAGTTCAATCCAAGGAGGCCCAATCAAAGACAAAATTTGAAGTCACATGTTACGGGTGCAACCAGAAGGGCCATATCAAGGCCAACTGCCCCAATCAAAAGGAAGCCAAGAAGCAAAGAAGAAAGAAGGCCCTAAAGGCAACCTGGGACGAATCTTCTTCGGAGGACGAAGACGACGAACTCAACCAAACAAGTTTACTCGCATTGATGGCCCGGGACCAGATCAGCGAATCCGAGAGCGAGTCAGAAGCCGACTCTGAGCAAAGCCACGGATCCGTTTCCGAAGGACCAGACTCCTCTGTAAGTATTCCTAGACTCAATAATTTAGTCAATTATTTACTTCGCAAATTAGCTAAGTCAAATTTGAAAATTAAGTCACTTTTAAGAGAAATAACCACTCTTAAAGGAGTAACTAACTCAAAATCTTTAACTGAAGATTCAACTCAAGTACAACGACTTGAGAAAGAAAATTCAAATCTGAAAAATCAGTTAAACAAGTTAAAAATTACTCTAGAAAAGTTCTCTCTGGGTTCCAAGAATTTGGATCTAATTCTTGGGACACAAAGAGCTGTCTACAATAGAACTGGGCTAGGATACAAAAGTGAAAAGAAATATAAATCCTATTTATCTTTAATAAACAAACAAAGTAGTAAATCAGTCCAAGCATGGGTCCCCAAGTCCAAATTGATCAATCAAGTTGGATTTGGTCAATACTGGGTCCCGAAGGATCAAATATACTACCTCGATAGACCACATCGAGGCCGTGATCCAGGGGGAGCAAAAAGAAAAACGATACTAAAAATAAATTAAATTTAAAATTCAAAATCTAAATTTAAAATTCGAAATTAAAAAATTCAAAATTAAATTACAAAATCTAAATTTAAAATTTGAAATTAAATTATTCAAAATTAAAAATCAAATTCAAAATTCAAAATTCGAAGCTAAATTAAAAATTAAATTGTAAAATAGATGGAGGATCCAAACTAGCTGGCACCTTCGACAGAACTACCCGGCAGGGTAACTGAACCTAAATTTTACTCAAAATGGGTAAAACAAGAGTAGACTACCCGGTAGGGTAATTAAGGATAGATTAAAAAAAAAGAAGGGTTTAGATTTACCTTGAAACTTAGTACTGGTGAAATTTTTGGATGATAGTACGTTAGGGAAGCTTGGGCATCGCATGTCTAGGAAGATATGGCTTCGACCTGGTGCATTTGGCCAAGTGAAACTGACCGAAGCTACCCTTAAATGGATCCTAACTAGTTAGACCAAGGTTTTGTACTAAGTTCAGTGGGTAGGACTATTTGGAAACTTCGAAGGCATGGTTACTTTAATGAGTTCCTTGTGACTCACCACAACCCAGAAGTTTATCCAAAGAATGCTTACTTGTTGAACCCAAAGCTAAACCTGAAGCTAACACAAAGTTAAACCAGACCTTTAAATTCAACAATAAATCATCTCACATCAATTATAGGATTCCCTGATTGACAATTTAGATCGGGTGAGATGACTAAGAAATTAAAAGTAAAATTGAATTGAATTTAAATTAATCAAGTTAATTATCTTAAATTATCATCAAAGTAATTAACTCAAAATTTATTTCAAAATTATTTAAAAAATCTTTTCAAAATTATTTAAAAATCTTTTCAAAATCAATTTCAAAATTATTTAAAAACCTTTTCAAAATTTATTTCAAAATTATTTAAAAAATCTTTTTAAAATTAATTTCAAAATTATTTAAAAATCTTTTCAAAATTATTTAAAAATATTGTCAAAATCAATTTCAAAATTATTTAAAAATCTTTTCAAAATCAATTTCAAAATTATTTAAAAATCTTTTCAAAATTAATTTCAAAATTATTTAAAAACCTTTTCAAAATTAATTTCAAAATTATTTAAAAATCTTCTTAAAATTAATGTCAAAATTATTTAAAACTTAAAATGCAAAGTAATTTTTAGTTTATTTTAATTATCTTGAATACAATGGAATAGAAAACATAGTGTCTGCTTCAATCACGCTATCTTTAATCCATTAAAAAGAAACCAATTCAACTACTTCATGTGTAGAAGTTGGATCAATGGATGTTGGATAGTGGATGCTCCAGACATATGACTGGAGATAAATTGAAGTTTTCAAAGCTCAAATTAAAAAATTTAGGATCAGTTGCATTCGGCAACAATGGTCAACTTAAAGTAATCGGAAGAGGTAATATCGAACTCAGCTCCGAGTTTATTATTAGAAAAGTTCTGTTAGTTGATAATTTCAATTTCAACTTACTAAGTATAAGCCAATTATGTGATAGCGGATACTTAGTCACTTTTGACAAAACTAGGTGTCTAGTCAAAAATATTGAAAATCCTGAAATTACACTTAAGGGACTTAGGAAAAATAATATGTACTCAATTAATCTACCCACATCCTCAATAAAGTGTTTAATAACACAAGAAGAGGAGACTGACTTGTGGCACAGAAGACTGGGTCACACTCACACAAGACTCATTTCAAGAATGAGTCATAACGGTCTAGTTAGAGGTTTGCCCAAACTAAAATTCATTGAAACCTCAATCTGTAATGCTTGTCAACAAGGAAAACAAACTAAGTCAACACACAAACCAACAAATCTAGAAAGAACCAACTCATTACTTGAGCTCCTTCACCTTGACCTATTTGATTCACATGGAGCCAAGTCATTAAGCAAGAACCAGTATTGCTTAGTAATAATTGATGACTATTCTAGGTTTACATGGGTAAGATTCCTAAAAACAAAAGATGAAACCTATGAAACATTTAGTAATTTTTGCAAATTAATAGAAAATGAAAAAGATACTAAAATTAAAAGAATAAGAAGTGATCACGGGGGAGAATTTGAAAATCATAGATTTACTCAATTTTGTAAAATAAATGGATATCTACATGAATTTTCATGTCCTAGAACCCCTCAGCAAAATGGCCTAGTGGAACGTAAAAATAGAACACTACAAGAAGCCACCAGAACTATGTTAAATGAATATAATTTAAATCACCAATTTTGGGCTGAAGCCATAAATACTGCAAATCATATTCAAAACATAATTTTAATCAATAAATATCACAAGAAAACTCCTTATGAACTATATTATCATAAAATTCCTAACTTAAACTATTTAAAAGTATTTGGTTGTAAAGTTCACATTTTAAATACTAAAGATTACTTAGGAAAATTTACACCCAAATCTAACCAAGGAATATTCTTAGGATACTCCTCTACCAGTAGAGCCTTTAGAGTATATAATCAAAATACCTTGAAAGTTGAAGAAACAACTATTGTAATATTTGATGAAGAAAATAATTTAACTAATGAAAATATTGACACTAATCCAAGAGCAGTAGACGATGATGAAATCCAACCTAATCTTAATGAGTCTAAAGAACAAGGTTCTGACTCACAGATAAGACCAACTAGAATAAGCACTTCTCACCCACCTGACCAAATTTTAGGTGACCCAAACCTTGGAGTCAGAACAAGATCATCCTATAGAAACCTTAGTCAGATCGCTCTAATTTCTAAAATTGAACCTAAAACTATAGAAGAAGCCCTGCCTGATCCAGACTGGATTATTGCAATGCAGGAAGAATTAGCCCAATTTGAGAGAAACCAAGTCTGGGACCTTGTACCTAAACCCATAGATAAATCAATAATAGACACCAAATGGGTTTTTAGAAATAAGTTGGATGATCAGGGTGATATCATAAGAAACAAAGCCAGACTAGTAGCCAAAGGGTTTAGTCAAGTTGAAGGATTAGACTACGATGAAACCTACGCACCAGTAGCTAGACTCGAATCCATTCGAATGCTATTAGCCTATGCAGCAAATAAAGGATTTAAATTATTCCAAATGGATGTTAAGTCAGCCTTTTTAAATGGTTTCATCAAAGAAGAGGTCTATGTAAGCCAACCCCCAGGATTTGAAGACTTAGACAATCCTAATCATGTATTTAAGTTAAAAAAAGGCCTTGTATGGACTTAAACAAGCCCCTAGGACATGGTATGAACGGTTATCCAATCACCTTATATCCAAAGGCTTCAACCAAGGTCAAATAGATCCAACTCTATTTGTAAAAACTGTAGATAAAGACATCTTCATAGCCCAAATCTATATTGATGATATAATTTTTGGATCTACTAACTCTAAATTTCTAAAAGAATTTGTTAGACTAATGGAAAATGAATTTGAAATGAGTATGGTTGGTAAACTTAATTTTTTCTTAGGCTTACAAATAAAACAAACTAAAGATGGAAGTTATGTTTATCAAACTAAATATGCTAAGGAGTTAATTAAAAAATTCTGTATGGAAAATTCAAAAATAATAAATACTCCAATGGCAACCAACATCAATATTGACTCTGACCCAGTTGAAAAACCAGTAGACCCAAAATATTATAGAAGTATAATAGGTAGTTTACTGTATCTAACTGCAAGCCGACCTGATATATTGTTTGCTGTAGGTATGTGCGCAAGATACCAATCCTGTGCAAAAGAGTCATACTTAACCTATGTTAAA
Source organism: Zingiber officinale (assembly GCF_018446385.1). NCBI lineage: Eukaryota > Viridiplantae > Streptophyta > Magnoliopsida > Zingiberales > Zingiberaceae > Zingiber > Zingiber officinale. Next base: position 104,937,839 of record NC_055998.1, read on the forward strand.
AGAATACTTAGGTACATTAAAGGTACTCTAAATATAGGAGGACTCTGGTACCCTAGAACTTGCTCTCTTGACCTTCATGGCTATTCTGACTCAGATTACGCTGGATGCAAGTTAGATAGAAAAAGCACAAGTGGCAGTTGTCAATTTATAGGGCAATGCCTTGTAAGTTGGTCAAGTAGAAAGCAACATTATGTTGCTTTATCTACCACTGAAGCTGAATATATAGCCTTAGGTGAATGCGCATCTCAATTGCTATGGATGATGCATACTCTTAAAGACTATCAACTAGAATATCATAAAACAAAAATTTCAATTGATAATATAAGTTCAATAAATCTAACAAAAAACCCAATTCATCACTCAAGGACTAAACATATAGAGGTGAAGCATCATTTTCTAAGGGATAATGTAGCTAAGGGTGATATTATACTCAACTATGTTGAGTCAAAATCAAACCTAGCTGACATTTTCACAAAACCCTTACCTGAACTTGAGTTCAGCTCTCTTAGAAGACAAATAGGTATGTGTTGGGTAGAATAGATACTATAACATTATATTCTTACATTTTTTTATAAATTCTAGGTAAAATCTTGATTTTGTCAAAATCCCTACTTTTCTAGAATTTCAAAAATTGGACTTAGCCTAGGATTTTCCCCTAGAAATCATGTTCCCCTAGGACTCAGCCAGAGCATCTCACAAACACCTAGGTTTACCTTGATTGTGTTTGTAAAACATAGAACGGCGTGAGATGCATAGGGTACAGCCTGGACTTAAGAATGCTTATATCTGTGCATTGATATGAGTCTAGGCGTTAAATATGCAATAAACACTAATCAAGTTAAGTTCTCCAGCTCTAGTCAAGTCTATCTGGACCAAAATAACTTAACTTGACTAACCAAGTGAAAGCTATTGTCCTGTAGACAATCAGCAAGTAACTCAAGGTTAGACAGTTGACAAAGGATACTCAATCTTTTAGTTAAAAATGCCTATACTTTAGGGCTCTGATATCTGATCAACACCAATTACATTGCTATTCAACTTGATTCATGCTTGGACTTAAGGACCAACTGAATAAATAACCTAAATTAAAATTTTAGCTACTCTCTCTCTTCAACTTAAAATTTAACAAGTTTTTTTTAATTAAGCTAAGTCACTTTTCACTTAAGCTACATTTTCAAAGTTCAATGTTTGCAAAAGGCTTAGCTAAGTGGTTCATAGAGCAACTCTCAAATTTTTTTTCAAACTTAGCCAACCTTGAAACCTAACGTTATATATTATTGATAAGATATTTTCTAGGTTACCTTTCAGATAGTTTTGCAAAATTTTAACTCAGTGCTTTCAAAATTTTAGGTGAAAAGTTATTTTTCAACTTAGCACTTATCCTGTTTTTAGTCTAATTTATTTTTCAAAAAGAAAAATTGAAACTGGCTTATTTTTTGATAAAGGCAAAGGGGGAGAATAAGAAAATTCAAAAGTAAACTTTAAAAGTAAAAAGTAAAAATTTTAAAAGGAAACCCTGTATTAAGGGGGAGCTTAGCTTAAGTTAGGCGTTGATTTGATTTTATATACTTAAGCTTGCTCACTTAAAACCTTTTTATGCATTTGTTTTTACTTAACTTTGAATTTGGGTTGCCATAATCAAAAGGGGGAGATTGTTGGTGCGGGGAGCATCTAACGATCGAACCTGAGTTTTGATAATGGCAAAGGACTCAAAGTTAAGGTGTGTTGTGATCTAACATGTTGAATGAGAATTTCAGGAAAAGTCCTAACTGCGGTTAGGCAGGTGAAAAACCCTAGGGGGTGGTAACCCTAGGTCCTAGGGGGTGGTAACCCTAGGTGGAGAAAAGTCCTAGCTGCGGTTAGGCAAAGGGAAAAACCCTAGGGGGTGGTAACCCTAGGTCATAGGGGGTGGTAACCCTATGCAGAAAGTCTTGGCAGGTCGATGGCTTCAGGAAAAAGTCCTAGGGGTGGTAACCCTAGGTGGAAAGTCCTGGTGTCGCGAACCAGGTGAAAGACTGGACTAGCCGGGAAGCGGATGTCCAGCAGAAAGTCCGGAAGCGTCGAGCGCTGAGCAAAAGTCCAGTCGATCTGGAGGATCGCACTGGCAACAGGTAAATTTCCTGAGTGGAGTAGGTGAGGACGCGTTCCCCGTAGAGGGAACAGTAGGCGTCAGGTCGACCTAGGGTTTTCGGTCGGAAATCCGAAGTCAGACCCGGACAGTCCGGAGACTGTCATAATATTATTTATCATATTTATACTGTTGTTTTATGCTAACTTTGTATTGCAGGATATTGTTTGGGACTAACACATTTTGCAGGAACAAAGGAGCACAACTTAGCCTCGAACAGTGTCCGAGGCGCCTCGGGTGCGAACCAGGAAAAGCCAGCGCAGAAGGTTGGAGGCGCCTTAGATGAAGTTCAAGGCGCCTTGGGTCGAAGGTTGAAGGCGCCTTGGGTAGGCTGAAGGCGCCTTGAACTGGATGAAGTTCGACCAAGTCTGTGCTGATCTCCGCGGGTGACTCGGCCTGTTTAAGGCGCCTTGAAGGGCTTCAAGGCGCCTTGAACACCCTTTATAAGGGGTCTCGAGCAGCAGCACCAGAACAACAAATACCAAGTAATCTCTCGTCAACGTGCTGCTCCAGAAAACATTCCGAAGTGTTGCTACAAGTGCCCGACGACCCGAAGCTTCAGATTTAGCATTTCTTGTTGTCGGTATAATACTTATAGCTTTTAATTGTACTCATAATTGTAATCTTTTAACGAGCTTATAGTTGTTGCCCACGCAAAGCGATCAAGGATCGCGGGCTTTCGAGTAGGAGTCGCCTTAGGCTCCGAACGAAGTAAAATCTCTCGTGTCTCTCTGTGTATATTAGTTCTTTATTCCGCTGCGTGTTTTTAAACTCTGATAGTTCTTTGATTTAACTGAACGATTTAGCCACGAGTGCTATTCACCCCCCCCCCTCTAGCACGTCTCGATCCAACATAGCAATGTCACGCCCCGGAGGAGTCCCTGTCTGAAGAAATTTAGGCAGCATCTCTCCTGTATGGCGGACAATCTGAAACTTTATACATCGCCCTCTGGGCCACACATACATCGGCCAACACGACTGGAACAATAACATATAATAAAACAATCACCCACGCAGTTAATAATTTAACAAACTGAAATAATGATAATATGACTCAAAATCAACCCTACTCAACTACACCAATAAAGCTCAAAATATATTCCTACTCCACTACACTCATAAAGCATAAATCCAACGATGAAATCAACTTACCTCTTTTGTCGTCTAGGCAGACATGTAGTAAAACAAATCCAAATAAAAACTCATCGGCAATGTCCATATAAAATCCAAGTATATCAAAACAGTACAGTTCCCAACATAGTCTAGTAAAAGACATCAAAAGACAATAGACATCCTCGTGGACTCCAGGGGACTAGCGACTGGAACTCTCTGGACAACATCAACCTGAAAATATCAACGGAGGAGGATGTGAGTCCAACACTCAGCGGGTAACAACTTATATACATAGTAAGGAAATAACATCTAGCACTAATCATGCGTACAGTCTCCTGACGTAATAAAGGTAAATGCAAACTGAAATAAACAGGAGAATATTGTACTAACCAGGACATGTTATAAGGATAAACAGTCTGAGAGGTATAGAAATCCTGTATGCATGTCAAGCATGGACATCCAACCAATATGCAGCAAATAAATGCAGCAAACACAATCACAAGAAATAAATGCATCAATGTGTATGATGCCTATGACATGTCCTGGTCACCCCTACTCTCCAGTCAGCCGTCTCACATATGATGGTGAGACCAAGTAGGTAGGGCTGTGACAACCGTGCACTCTGTCATCACTATTCCTGATGAGTGACTGAGTGGACGGGATGCTGTCGGAGTACACCTATCCTCCTACCCCAAATCATAAATGGAGGAGCTCAATACTCTCATCTCCCGGTACACGATGACGGGGAGGGATCCCTGCCCTGCTACAACGTTGCGTCACACTAACCCATGAGTGGGCCAACGGAGCCCTTGACAGAGCACCTTCTGCAACACACCCTGTCTGAATATACCACTAACCCATGAGTGGTATTGTGTGCAGATACATGTAACTGACGATGTGCTCAATAATAATGGAGCCGACAATTGCACAACTTGCAATCACTACAACAAAAACCCTCATAGACATCGGTTTTCCACCGGTGTCTATTACATTTTCGACCGATGTCTATGAAGCCAATGTAAAAGGTCTATCATTTTAGACATCGGGTTAAAACCGGTGTAGTATCACTTAACGACATCGGTGTTCGAATCGGTTATTAACCGGTGTAGTATCACTTAACGACACTGTTTTATCAACGGTGTAAAATCGATGTAATACTATATGTTAATAACACCAGTTTTGGCAGCGGTCTACGACCGATGTAAAATTAGTTAATAACACTGATTTTGCAGCGGTGGAAAACCGATGTAATATATGTATTTTTTAACAACACAAATTTGATTTCCGAAACAATGAAAAAACCGACAGTAATAAAAAAAAATACAGAAATATTCACAAGTTATACAAATATTCTTCATTCAACAGTATCCATAAAATACACAAATATTTAGAAATTACATAAATAATCTTTTTACAACAGTATCCATAAAATACACAAACATTCTTTTTACATCAAAAGCTAATAGATATCAGAATCAAGGTAGAACATTCTTTTAACAACACATCAAGGTAGAACCGCACTTCAAATGTAATCTAGCATGCATTCAGCCCACTCGAACCGCACTTCATCAATTTCAACTCTGGAGTACTTGAGATTTGTAAACTGTAAAAACACATAAATAATATATTATTAAACCAAGACCAAAAATCATAGTTGAAAAAACAGTTAGGGCACCAGGTAACAAGATGACTAACTGAAATACTTAAAAAAAATAAACATTCATCAATTATCACATAAATATAAGGGATTAATTTGTAACAACAACTCAACAAAATGAACTACCTCCCTAAACTAAGGGATTGGTGTGCATTGAGATCATGAAAGGTGAAACAAACAACTGTATATATCCACTAAAGAACTTGAGCTTTTCTGACTTGTAATTCTCTTCCCTAAACAATCCAAAACTCTTGTACGTATAAAAAGTGACAAAGAATAAATTTCCTTTAGAACCAACAGAACTATGAGATCAACTTGATAATCAAATTACTAATATTGTGGTCAATATATAACTGTATATAATTTCCAAGGCCTATAATATATGGATGAGGATGCTCAATAATACATCAAGTAAAACAAGAAATAAGTAAAGAAGTAAATTCACCATATATCATCATTGCTTATTGTATATTGTTTATAATGTGCATGTGCAGATCATATCATAAAAGAATGAAGTGGTAATTAATCACATAGAAATTACTTGAAATAGGGAAACAAGAGAGGATATGTATTCTTGTCCCACTGTCTTTAGTGCATGCAACTGATCAATGGAATCTTTGAACGGTAAGGTCTCCTAAAAAAAAATAAAGAAAATCCCAAAACACTTTTTGTTGGATTCATAAACCCCAAGTGCAACAACTAGAGCAACGAATATGATACTGAAGTAGTGTTGGAAAATGCAACAAATTTTCTTTAGGGCTTATATGCAAAATGGAAGATATTGTATTATTACCATTGTTGGAAGTGAATCCTTGTAGTCAACTTCAAAATTTTCAATTATATCTTTCATATATCGCATGATATAAAAACCACATTACTCCGCATCCGGTTGTTGAGGAGCCTATGTTAGAAAAGAAATATTGGAATAACTCCTTCGAGGATAGTGAAACAGTTGCTAATCAAAAGGACATACCTTGACAACTACCCATGTTGGTTGTTTTTTCCCTTTCCTTCCCGCCTCCACATTATACATTTTCAAGGATCTTCATTCATATAATCAGTGGGAATTGTATTGCCACATCAAAATACATCCATGTTTCAACAAATGTAAGAAAAGAAGGCAAAAAAATTTACATGTTGACAACATACTTCCAATACTATCACCTATTTCCTGGCATCTATTAATTTCTGCCCCCTTGATTTTCCTCAAAGGACTGTGTAGGAATCCCATGACCAGCATGAGGAGACAAAGACATGTTCTGCATATGATCCTTAAACAGTCTACACTCAATCCTGATTGGAGAATAAAAGAAGGAAAACAGATAAAACACAGTTTACGTTTTAAAGAATTCATAAGATGGTGATGTCTTAAAGTTTGATTGGTGCATCAACAAGTTGGATAAAATGTTTTAAAGTCTACAAACAGATAAGCTAGAAACCTGGTCTAATCACTGTAGGATCAATAAATTAGAAGCAGCTTGACATCTACATTTGGAAAAGTCAAGAAGGCAATAACCACTGAAAAAAGAGATTAAATTAATTGAGAATGTTAACTTGTAAACAACCACATAGGACCACACTATATTGTAGGAGAGAGACTCACCTGCTGCCATAATATTTTTCCTTAATGGAGTCCATGCTGTAGTACATTCAGAGGGGAAGCCCTTCATAGAAAGAAAAAGACATGAAGGATTAATAGGTTGCCCTGTTTTTAGTATAGCTTTCTTCAAACAAAATGAAAGCATAATAGCACACTAGCTCCAAATTGGAAAAGAAAAAGAAATATTTGTTTACACGGAGCCCATGAGAGCACTGGGCTCTATTGGGATCTAATGCAGTTGAGCAAATAGAACAGAACCAAAAAATATGCAGTGAAATGATAGAATTTTCTGAGTGAAGCTAGCCTAATTTAGGAACTGACAACGACCAAATAAATGATTTTGATGCAGAAAAGAAAGACAATATGCCAAAACATGTATTAGTGAAAGATTAATGTTGCCGACTAGAAAAAAGAAGTCTTTAGAAGTTCCAGAAGGATTCATATAAATGATTGTTGCTGAAAGGAGGAATCTTCTGGTAACCACAAGAGAGATTATAGCACAAGATTTGTTTCACATTAACACTAATTTATTGAAAGGTTCATTAAACATGAGATTGAAAAGGAACATGAATTCTTCTAGAAAAAACAATGCTCCAACTCAAAGGAGGTGCAAAATGTGGGCTAGAGAGCACCTAGAACCTTGGCCTGCATATTCCTTGACCTCTTAGATATAACTACAATCTTGGTAAAAATTAAACAGAATCAAAGCAAAAGGAATAATATTTATTCAACTCCAAGAGATTAATAGAAGTGAACTGATAAGAGTTAAGACGATATGATAGTTCGATACTTGTGAAGGCGATAGTTCATTTTTTAAATCTAGCAAGTGTATTTTCGATACTTGTGAAGGCGATATGATAGTTCGGTATATCCAAGGAATGAATATTTCAAAACATACATACCCATTGGAATAGTTTCCAAAATCTTTTTCTCGATATCTTCTCCTAGTTTAGCTGTCATATCAGATGCAATGAACCCCGGCACAATAGCATTCACCTGTTAATTATCACCAAGTTAGAATTCACCTGTTAAATATCACCAATTTAGAATGCACCTGATAGTTACAACAAACATAATTCAGCATGCAACTTTACAAAGTTGTGGATTTTGTATTGGCTACTTCAAGTTTCATAACACATATTTCCATACAAAGTTTTTGAACTTTCATTTGCAAATATATGTTTTATTAGAATTTGGAATACTAAATCATTTTAAACATTTTCCCAAAAAATTCTATCAGTTCCATTGTGATTAAGGTTAATCATGTTTTATATTTGACAAAGGATTAAGTTATCGATTTGTATTTGATGTTGGTGCATCAAGTGTGCAGTTTAGTCATGCCGATTGGATTTGGTAACTCGACTCAGAGATTGATATCTCCAAATCAAGTGCAATCAAGTATAAGCAGCATGCACTGAGTGGACTCAAGGGCAAATGACCCAGATCGAGAGGACTCAAGGGTAGGTGATTTGGATCAAGGATGTGTTCAAAGGACTAAGGACAGGTAACCCAGATCAAGGAGGAGTTGAATATGTGAACCTATCTGAATTATGATTATATGAATGTAAATGTTGAATTTATTTAAGGTAGTGACGAGTTTTTAAAATGGTTCTAATAAATTATCAAAACTGAATATTATAAATATTGTTCTAATAAAATATTGTACAATGTCGGACAACAAGTAATGTATCCTAAGTCATTGTGTCAGTCATGTTGATAAGTATCACGTCGTATTGAAATTCAAAAATTTTGGACACACTACAAAATACTTCAAGTTGAATTAATAATGTTTGTTATCCTTTTGTACCTTGTATTCATATAATACAATGTCAATTCTATACATGGACACAAAGTTAGAAGTTACGGACACAGATCAAAGTTAGGTATATAGTTATCTTCTCTTCTTTTTTATCTCCTTCCTCTCTAACTCTACACCAACACCACATGATGAAACAAGAAATTGTATCATTTCAGTCAAAGTCTAAAACTTTAGCACGATTCCAAATTCTGAGCCTTGATATTATCACACATGCATATTTGCTACTAACCTTAATTTGACTTATGTTTTATCGAAAACTTCATGCCATCTATTCATCCCATCCACCTAAATCATCAATGTTCCAACAATTTTGGCACCATTATTTCCAGAATTTAGGTATACCAAACACTTGATTGGTCTAGGTAGTATTTGAACCAAAGGGAACATTGATCTTAGCTAATGCTAAGGATCAACAAAATAAAAGATCACATCAAATGATTTCCCATTTTTTCTTTATCTAGAAATCACAAACTGAGAAATCTTTTTCTATCCATTTCCTCCAAATTATTTTCTAGCTCTTCTGGTAGCATTTTCCCTTCCTTGTAATAATCAATTTTAATGATAGGGTTTAATTAGAAGCAACATTTTGACAACTCAATAACAAGATTTACTTCTGGAAATCCACAATGTCTATGCTAATAACAAATGAATAATCATAAATATGGTTTTTACCAAGCCAACTGCTCATATAGATATAAATCCTTCAGGTTAAATACTATATTGAATGACTTAGCTAATTGGTAACTAACTGCTAAAAATATATATATAAAGAGAATACCTTTTTCTTCTTCATCATAATGTTTGCTGCTGCCTGCAGGAGAAATGTCATCATGGTGAAATAAGTATTCATCATAAAAGATTGCAAGATAATAAGATATGAAAATGCATGCCTGTGTGCAAAGGTAGACACCAATAAGATTCAGGTCAATGACTTCCTTCCATTGTGATTTTTTCATTCTCATCAACAGTGTGTCTCGTGTAATACCTGAAAATATTTGGTCTTTGTTAGCTTACATTACAACAAGACAAGATGAACATAAGTATAATTCCAGACAACTGCATTGTTAACTAAAATGTCAACTGATCCCCAAGCATCTACTGCCTAAAAAAATTGCACATGCAATAAAATAAGTCAAAGATGAAATTGTAAGAAGCCAAATCTATGCAATCTTCATTACTAACAGTTTTGACCATGGATTCCACATCCTCTTCTTTTGAAACATCTCCTCCATAAGTGAGAGTCTGACCTCCTGAAGCCTCAATCTGCATAAATCATTTTAAGTTAACTCCTTGTCTAGGATTTGCCAACATAGAAAATAATGCAAACGAACAAACTGATATCATTTTTTACAAAATGCCATAAAACTAGGTCACTTGAAGGTTTATGAAGATTGTATTTAGGCAAGAGCTTAATGACTGTATAGTTGTCCTTAATCACAGAAAGAAGTGATGCATCTACATAAAGCACCATCATCCATAAAGCAGAAAAAAAAATCTGACACAACAAAGACACAAAAAAACACAAAGTAAAACTTCAGAAAGAATAAGCTAGATCCGATGGCACTAAAAGGAAGGGAGACCCTGAGGTCGAGAATGAACTAGCAGAAATGGAACCAAAGAGTTCATGTTTCTTACCCATTTGACCTCCTTCCGTATCTCCTTCCGGTAGGCATCGGTGGGGTTCATCACCTTTCCCCCTTTGGTTGTCTTCATCTTGCCTCCCTCCGCCGCTATTACTCTGAGATCCAACGACAACAAAACCCTAGAAAGCAAGACCAACTCATCACCTCTCCTTTCTTGAAATGAGAAGAAGGGCTCCTCTTCTCACCCAAAGGGAGGAGGTAGAGGAGATGCGGTGTGGTTGGACGGAGCAGCAGGGGCGTCGTGCGTCGATCCCGATCGGGAGAGGAAGGGGAGTCTATCTAGGAAGGGGAAGAGGGAGATGAGGCTGAGAGAGATGGCTGGACGACCGGCGGAGAGGAGAGTGGTGGTGGCATCGTGACGGTATATGGTGGTGGAGGTAGCAGACGGTGGAGTGGGTTTGGTGTGGACGGCGCGATATAGGTTTAGGTTTAGAGGGAAGAGTGAAGTGTTGTAAATTTTGGCTAAGTATTGGTGGGAAAAAAAATTATTTTATTTTATCATAGACATCGGGTTTTAAAAATCGCTGTTAAAATCGGTGTCTATTAACGAAAAAAAGGCGCTTATAGACATCGCCTAAAAAACCGATGTCTATGAGCGAAAATCTGCGCTCATAGACACCGGTTTTTGAAAAAACCGGTGTAAATACTCAAAGACATAGGTTTTTGCTTAAAACTGTTGTTGTTCCATCGATGTTTATGAGGGTTTTTCTTGTAGTGAATCATGCGAATGGTGCCTGACACTAAGCATGGCAAAATTTTTGAGCAGCATAGCAATAATCCAGATACATGTAAAATGTGTACCATCGGAAAGTGAATCAATCAAAGTACACAGACCAGATAAAGTATCAAAAACCCTAGATCCTGAACATGATAAATAGCATGGTTGTGTCACTACCTCTATAAATAGGCATAATCAGGTAAACACTAGCATGATGTGCAAAACAAATAAACAAGCAAGCATATAACAGGTCAGGTAGTGATCAACCGAAATAGATAACAAAACACAATCATTGGCATGTGTTATAAACATTACTATGCATATCAAATGACATAAAGTCAAAGTACCCGCCTCCAATCGAAAAGTCCAATCTGTCCAAATATGATGTCGAGATACTCGTCTCGCGTCAAAGTCCTGTGTCACCAATATATACACTTTTATATAGCTAAAATTCAAATGAATTGCTAAATAAAATCTTTAAAACTATTTAGGGCAAAACCCTAAATCATAAACATCAATCTACCTAATTCAACACGTATAATTTAGTTACTAACATATATCATATAACTAAATCAAACTCCTCATTCAATTAGGAAAACCCTAATTATTGATCAACCTTAATTGATCATCGATTAACTTATCCACATCAAGGCATAAATCCACAAACGTTAAACAAGAACCTTACCTTTCACTGCTCTCTAGGTTCTGTCAGTATCGCCAACACCTGCAAGTATTCCAGCCAGCATAAGGATTCTAGTGAAGTTAAAATGATCAGACAAGAGATCGAATCCACGCTTACCCCTAAGTGTCTACTGATGACTCTCAGCAAAACACAAAATTCCGATATCTTGTACCAATGAACAGCAACACTGAAGTCTCAAATCACACAGAAGCCCTAGGTCAGCGCTGGCGAAAAGAGGAAAAAGAGGAGAACCTCGGCTCGACAGAATCCTGCGACCTCAGCTAGAGCTCACGGCAACCAGTGCTAGGGCTGAGGCTTCGTCGACAATGACAACAAGCTTTCTGATGACCGGCTAGGTCAAGAAATGGTGGTGCTGGGTCAGCAGATTTAGGGCAAAGGAGCTTGGTCGGTTGCTAGCACTCGGAAGAGGAGAAGAAGGGCCGGCGCTAGGACTCCTGTAGTCGGCTGTGTCTCGGAAGGGTGAGAGAGAGTCACGGGTCGACCGGCTAGGGCTCGGATGTCGGCACTCAAGTGTCGGTGATGAGGAAACAATGGCGGTGAGCGGTGCACAGAGGAGTCGGGATCGCGGTGTGCAGCAGGGAGGAGCGGCTATTGCAAGAAGAAGGGAAAATGAAGAAGAGAGAGGCGGCGCGACAGAGAAGAAGAACAAAAAGGATATGAGAAGAAACCGCCGCAGCGGTTAGGGCACGGAGGAGACGCCGTCGGGTGAAGTTGGGCACGCGGGTCTGGTGAGAAAAAAGAAAAAGAATAAATTTAAAAGAAAGGAAAAATCAACTTTTCCTCACTTAAACAGGGTAACCCAAAGAGGCTTTCCCGGGCCCCGTTTTCATCCCCGTTAACTTGTCCGTACGAGCTCCGAAAAATTTCCGAAAAATTTTCAAAAATTATGGAAAATTCCCTTATTAATATTCGCCTATTTCTGATATTTTACAAGCAAGAAACAGGCTTGTGTAGCCTTGTCGACAATGGAAGCTGAGTATGTGGCTTGTGCATCGGCTGTGCAAGAGGCTGTCTGGCTAAGAAGGTTCCTGAAGCATCTGAGGATTGCTGAGGATAGTGAGAGTCCTCTTATTGTGTACTGTGACAGTCAAGCTGCGATAGCTTTTTCCAAGGATCCCAAATACCACAGCAAAGGAAAGCATATAGAAATTAAGTATAATTCTGTAAGGGATATTGTTGACAAGAAAAAGATTATTCTTGAGTACATCCCTACACGGAATATGCTTGTTGATCCTTTTACTAAGCCATTGACTAAAGAGTCATTTTATGGACATGTGAAGTCTTTGGGACTTCGAAGAATGTAACTAATTGTAAAGACATTTTGATAAATGAAAAAGGCCATGATTTATTCAGTGTATATGTCTTTGTTATATTCGAATAAAAGTCTCGATAAGCATGTTGACAGATTAAGATTGGTCCACTCATATGGACAATCATCTCTATTTGTTAAGTACAAATAGGGGTAAGATCGTTGCTTATGGGACAACTTATGTAGCTGTGAATAGAGACATACCCATAAGTTAAGGTCGCCTTGATATTTATGTCAAGATGAGATCATTTGTGTAATGATTGAAGTAAATTCACCCACCATTTACTGAATCTGCTTGAGGCCAGATTAGAATTCATATGTTGAATTCAGGATTAGACATTGGGAATGTCTAGATCGAAATCTGTACGATGTTAAATTTTGGGAAAAACATGCGCTCTTTTTGGAAAAGAGAATAACATCGTAACATGTGATTCATACCACATGTGCTATGGCGACAAGAAGGGTAGTAGGAGAATGGATCCCTGCTTCTCTACTATGTGAGACCCTAGAGATTATAAGTTAATCTCGATTTTACCCTAAGTGACTATTTAGCTGTCTACTTGAAGTTTTGATCAGTGTCTGCTACTTTAGCATGTTTCCTATTGGCTATGGATGATTCGGTCTATGGAGCATAACTAGGAAAGCACTGATTAGAATGAATGGATTCTAGCTAAAAAGGAAAGTTAAGATTGATTTACATCTGTGACATTTATTCATTGGTACCAGTTACATTTTTAGTTCAGTACATAAAATGTAATTGTGAATAATTTGTTTGATTGGAAATGTTGAACATGCTCTTGACATATGTTCAATATGAGGGATTAGAGATGTTCATGATGATGTAAATAATTTAATCTAGGGTAAAAGCAAGTCATTTATGTCTTTGATTCGCTCTATGAATATTTATATCTCTGATTTGTTCTATGGAGTAGCTAAGTAAGATGTGACAATCTTCTTAGCAATTGAATGCTCACTGTGCTTGCTGTCGCACGAACCATTTTCCCTAATGTATGGAATGGATGTTCTTATTTGGTCTTTGTGACTAAATTCTGCTCTGGTCTTCGTGACTGGATCCTTATAAAGTCTACGTGACTTATTTGGTCTTTGTGACTAAATTTGCTCTGGTCTTCGTTGACTTGATCCTCATAAAGTCTTCGTGACTTATTTGGTCTTTGTGACTAAATATTGCTCTGGTCTTCGTGACTTGATCCTCATAAAGTCTACATGATTTATTTAGTCTTTGTGACTAATTTCGCTCTGGTCTTCGTGACATAATCACCTTGTAGTCTATGTGACTGACATGGTCTATGTGACCATATGGATTGACTTGGACGAGTGAGAGATGTTAGACGTTGCATCAGTTGCACGTCGGGAAGATGAAGGGGTGTTGATCCTTCATCTTCCTCCATTGAAAGCTAGCCATCAAAGCATCGGTTGGTAACCGATGTTTTGCTAGCTATATAAGATAGTGTCCAAGAGCAATCGACATCGGAGGTGAACAGCGAGCAAGCGATCGAGGTGATCAGAGGAGCAGTGGAGGTGATCGTGTGCGAGCAAAGGGAGAACATCCGAAGATTGAGATTTAGCTCGTGAACCTTGAAGCGCTTTCCGGCAGCTCCGTGATCGTGCTTCCGACAGCGACAATCTATTCATCAATCGGCGTCTTCGGTTGCGGTTCTTCGGGAGATCAATGTGAGTGTTTATGGTTTTCGTATTGTTTTTATATTTGCTTAGTTTTGATTTTCATGCCATCTGGACCAACAGTATGTAAAGGGGGAGAAGAAATATGGGGTTTAAGTTAGAAACACTCATTCATGCTTTGGCATGGGATGAAAATGGAAGTTTGGCTAATGGTTTAGCCTAACTTAAACATATTGTCAAATATCAAAAATGGGGAGATTATTGGAGCAATCGTCCTTAGATTAAGGTTGACCATTTTGACTAAGATTGAGTTGGCTCGAGCTTCAGTTTTGATGTTTGGATGAGAAGTCCTAACTGGAGATTAGATAAGTGAAATCCTAGTGGAACTAGACAAACCTAGTTGAGAATTAAGTTAAGTCCAAGGTAGGTTAGCTGAGAACTAAACACTTGACACAAGTAAAGTCCTAGTAGTACTAGGCAAACCTAGTTGGGAACTAGGTTAAGTCCAAGGTGGGTTAGCTGGGAGCTAAACACTTAGCATAAGTGAAGTCCTAGTAGGACTAAGCAAACCTACCTAGTTACGAACTAGGTTCATGGTTACAGATTTCAACCTAGGCACTAGCCTAGGTACTGCTTAGGCGCTAGACGAGCCTTAGTTGAACCGAAACCCCTCTAATCGGCCAAAGTAAGTGTCACTGTTTATGTGTGGTCCTAGGCGTCGAGCAGGTGATTTTTTTTTTGGGACCAAAATAGTGTCATTTTTGGCCCAGTTTTGCTAGAAATTTAGAATAACATTCTTTCATTTTTAATTGAAAGTTTGTTCAATTATATTCATTATATTTAAATTTCAATTAAAAACTAACTTAATTTGATAAAAATTCAATTCAATAGATATTAGATCATAGTAAAAATAAAATACAATGAATTTAAAATATTAAAGTATAATAATTTTAATAGGCCTAAACAATGTTTACAATAAAATTAATGTCTTCAAGGGAACTTTTCAAGTGAATTTGAACTTTTTTTTGTCTTTCAACCTAAAAAAAAGTTTTAAAACATAAATATATTGAAACACTAAAAATTGCTTCAAAATAATATATATATATATATATATATATATATATATATATATATATATATATATATATATATATATATATATATATATATATATATATATATATATAATAACTACTAATGTTGGGACTACTAATGCTCTTTAACCAAATTTGTAAAAAATATTAAAAAATATTATATTGTCCACTAAATACGTAACATAGTCCGTGCTTTAATTGAGTTAGTTATGTCTATTTACCCTAGCTAAACATGCGTCTAGTTCTAGTCTACACAGCGAGCGAGCGAAGTGCGTTGACGCACGACATCTTTTGGCAAAGGTATGTGTGAGTCCTTGACTATATGATAGGCAACAAGAAGTCCCAACAAGTCATGGAAGGCTTTGGGCTGGGCAAAGGAACCTCCAAAGTCAATCAATCAGGTGATCAACTGGACGCTTTCCTCATGAAATAGAAGGGTTCTGGATCGATTAGGCAATCGACCAAGATCATCTTTAATTGATCAGGTAATCGATTGAGAGGAGTTTTTTTTGTAAAAATAAAAGCTTAGTGAATCGATTAGATAATCAATTCAGTCCTTCTTAATCGATTGGGTAATCGATTAAAAGGAATTTTTCATGAAGCGTGGTGGATCTATTAGGTAATCGATTCAACCTTTGTTATTCGATTGGGTTAATCGATTAAGGCATTTTGCTAGAGAACATAAAGGTTGGGAATCGATTAAGGTCTAGTTAATTACTGCATTTTTCAAGTATCAAAAGGCATTTTTTCAAGCAGGAAGAAAGCATGCTAAGCAAGATTCAAGTATTGTAAAATCGTTTTCGATTTTCATTTGTAATTGCTTTTTCTCTTCTTAGTATATTCTCGTATTTATGCTTGTATGAGACTTCTTTGCCTCCAAGAAGGAGGTATTCATAGTACATCTATGAGTGAGGAGAGTGGACCCTTGGTTAGTCCCTTAGATTAGTCACTTCAAAAAGATGAATACCAAGTAAATCATATATATTAGAATTAGTCCTCACTTCGAGTGTCCGCTACAAAATTATCATCGAAGCAAATGAATTTATTCACTCCCCTTCCCTCTAACTCTAAAAGTAACCTAACACTAAGTAATCTAAAAATATGCTTCTTTTGAACATAAATATTTTTTCCAAATTGAGTCAACTGAATTTGAAAATAGCTGATTGATTTAGTCAACTTGTTTTTTTAGACAGACTAAGACTCTATCTCAAACAAATAGAATGTTTTTTTATTTAAAATGTAGTTGACAAGACAATCAACTAATAAAATGTTAAATAATATTATTTAGCAAGATGTTATCTATTAGAGTCGACTGGCACTAATGAGGTTTTTCAATCAACTCCATTTATGATTGGCCGGAAAAAAGCTTGAATTCTGACTCAAAGAGGCATACCTCTTCATTTTTTTAGGTAATATTAATATATTCTACATAAAGACCATACGTTGACCTCGGATGCTCCACACTGTCAATTCAACAACTAGGTATAGAGAGGTAATTAATATTAATATAGAATAATAGTTGAACGTTATCTATGATCATTTGGACCAAGGGCGGAGCCAAGTAATACATTACCCAGGTTGTAGCCCTAGTTTTTTTTTTTTGTTAATTTCTACTTAAAATTTAATTTCCTCTTTTAATATAGCTCGGGGGCCCATTTTTTTAAAGTATGCAGCCCGGGTGGCATCCAAATACCACGGAAAGAGAGAAGGAAATTTAGAAAAAAAATAAAATACTAACCCCTCTTTCACATCCGCATGATTTCTCTTGCTTGCTAATTTCTCATCCGATCGATTTCTTCTACCTTTCACCTACATGCTTTCTTCGATTCTTCTTCTTCTTGCTCTTCACCTGCGACTGCTCTGCTCCTCTCTCAATTGTCTAGGCTGCAAAATTCTCAAGGAAGTCATCTCCCTCTTCGTTGAGAACTCCCGCGTCTTGTCCTCCCTCCTCATCTCTCTCTTCACCAGCTCCCTCTTCTTCTCTACCTTTGAGTTTTCCACTTTCTCCTTCTTCGCGACAACTTCATCACTTTAACCACTACTAACCCTAGAAGCTCCACCTACTCTGAACTCCTCGTCGGCCAGGTAGAAATTTTCTTGATGAAAAATTCAAATTTTGTTACCATTTTAGAACATTTTCTACCTGTTGCATTGTATTACTGCAATCATGCTTTCTTGTTCTAGTTTGGAATTTCTTTTTATTTCCTTCATGAATTGATATTAGATTTGGTAGTTGAGATAGCAAAAACCTAATCATCCAGGTGCCTCTTTAAATTTGTTAAACAGTTAAGCAATTCTTTGTGATTTGTGAAATTATACCCTAAGGATTCAAGCTTGACAAGGGAAAAGCCACCAATTGCTTCTTTGATCAGATTGTTTCTCTGATCTAAATTTAGAGAAACACTTTTCATTACACACTACATCAACTATCCTAAAATTTTCATTATCTTTAATTTTTTATTATTTTCTTCTCTTTCTTCTATTTTTTTATTATTATATTCATAAAATGAGTGGAAGGAGAGAGATTAAAAAGAATGAGTTAAAGGAGAGAGATTGAAAAGAAATATTATTTTATTTTTATAATAGAAATTTTATTTCCTAAATTTAGAAAATCACTATTTGTCAAATCTAAATTTAGAGAATAGATAGGGTAGCTAATATAAAGATTTTTTAGTTACCCCGTCTAAAATTTAGAGTAAAATCTTTGGAGAGGATAACTGATGTAGATGCTCTTACACTTCAAAGGGTTTTCGATTCCGGATTATATTCACTAATTGCTGACATGGCGAGGATATTACATTATCAAGAATCGCTGATTACTTAAATCAAACAATGTTTTTGTTGATAATCTACTAATATTATTAATAATAACCTTCAATCAAATACTCCCTAGGAGATGTCTAAGTTAAACATACTCACTTTTTACTAGAATTGTTGAACAAAGTCATCTCATGGGATGTCCAATTGATTAAAGAGTGACAACTAATTTGTTATAATAAAATAAAGAATTAAGAGTATGGAGGAGTTTGTTAAAATAAAAAACTCCTCCGAATCTGATTAAGGAGATTAAGGATCGAATACTAATATGAATGGACAAGGATATGGAGAAGTTTTTTTGGATCCAATATAATTAAATAAATGAGTAATCGGGTATGGATATTTTTAGATATGGATAAAGAGACGGATCTTGTAGAATCCTATCTATACCCGACCGGAATATCTAAATTAATTAATTAATTTATTTATTAAAGGAAAATTCTTTTTTCTAAATCCCAAACAAAATCTAAAACCTACTAGAGGTGAGCAGTTAAACCAAATTAACCAAACAAATTTAAAAGTTGGTTATTTTAGAATTTTAGCTTTAAAAAAATTATTTGGTTCATAGGAGTGCTAGTTTTCAAAACCAATACCACATTTCAATTATCATAATTCACTTGTATTTCTTGCGTCAAGTTTTTTAAAATTGTGTTTCATAAACCTTAGATGGTTCTACTGCTCGAGCTTTTAGTCACTCTATTTCTATTTCAATTATGAATAGGACTATGAATAAATTAAACGATGGTGAGTGTTTAACTCGGTAAGCATTTATTTATGTTTATTTAATAACACTAGGTCGATTAAATAAACTTCAAGTTTCAACAATTCAATAAATTAAATGAATAAATTTGAATACGCATATTTCCAACTTATTAATATTTATGAACAAAGATTTTAAATTGCTCATAGGTAATATTCATGAATAATATTTATAAAGTGTATTCATCAACAAAACTCTAATTAAACTTACAAATAGACAATGAGGCTCTCAAAACTAACTAACAAACTTGTAATATCAAGCTCATAAACCAACCAAATGAGTTTAATAATGTAAATGTGAGAACTTGATAATATCTAAATGAATCAAAGCTTAAGTCAAGCTTGAACAAAGCTTAAACTCATAAAAAAATGATAAATTACTAAACCACATAGCCAAAGTTGTCGAATATCCAAATTATGTAGGTAAGTTTTAAAATTATCAAATCATGTATCTAATTCCACTTTTGCCCCTCTGCATTCGCTCACATCTACCTTAATTGATTGTTAACAGTGTAGCAATTGATTCGAGACACTACTGTGTTGATGAACAATGTCAAATTGATTGCTACATTATAACAATCGATTAAAAAATCTTATTCATGTTCAAAAATTATTGTTCTCAATATGGAGTATGAAAATGATATTTGAGGGCATAAATATAATCATGAAAATTAGACGAGTACATAGAACTTGATTTCATGTCATTTTGAGTTCTCTTAAGACAAAATCAGATGATGAACCTATAAAGTTCAGAAGGACATGAAATAATGTCATATGTACTCGTCTAGTTCTCTTGATTATATTCATGCTCTCAACAATCATATTCATATGCCATATTGATACCAATAATTTTTTGAACACGAATTAGATTTTTTTTAATTGATTGGTATAGTGTAGCAATCAATTCAGACACATTCGTGGTCAAAAAATTATCGCTCTCAATATGATATATAGAAATAATGTTTGAGGACGTGAATATACTTAGGAGAACTAGACAAACATATAGGACTTGGTTCTATGTCAATCCGAGGTATCTAAGTCTATCAGTAGGTTATGATCGAAATTGACGGATGGACCTTAAGAGCTCGAAATGACATGGAATTAGGTCATATGTGTTTATCTAATTCTCTTGATTATATTTATGTCCTCAAATATCATTTTCATAAATCATATTGAGAGTAATAAATTTTTAACATGAATTAAAATTTTTAATCGATTGTGTTATAATGTAGCAATTGATTCGGGACATTATTGTGATGATGAACAATGTCAGAATCTATTGCTACACTGTAGTAATCGATTGGAGTAAGCACAAGCAAATGTGGAGGGGCAAAAGCAGAATCAGATATGCAATTTGGTAATTTTGAAATTTACCTACGTGATTTAGATATTCAGAAACTTTGATTGCATGCTTCAATAACTTGCTAAAATTAAATCAAGCCAAAATTTAATAATTGTTTCAAGATCGATTTAACTTTGTTAATTATGATATTAAACAAATATGAATAACACAAAACATGACTTAAAATGTTTACAACCCTATTTATGAAGCTTATATATTCCTCATCAACAATCTCCTTAACCTAGTGTATCAACCTTCCTTGACTCATGTTCAAGTAGTTATTACTACTCGGCTCTTCTAAATCAATCTGGAACACTCCCGCTCCTTTTGAGTGGGCAACAATTATCACAAAATGATAGGTCAGTGGTACAACACTCAACTTATTCCAAGTTAGCATGGGCAAACTCACCTTTTAAGTGATAATAGGTTATGTACCAAAAACTTGACTTTCACAAGTTGAGCACAAAGCTCCTCGCCGAAAGCAAAAGTTAAATCATTTGTTCCCCAAGCTGTAATTTTATCTTCTATGAACCTTGTCAAAATAGTACTTTTTACATGTAGTTCAAGAATCATTCCATCTTCAAGAATGTGCAATATTAGAGTACATCATTCAATCGACAATATAAATTAGCCCTCTATTTACCAAGCAATTGGCAATGTGAACTCGGGGATATTGGAGATAAGAGCCAATCACATTTAAATCTTCTTCACTAAAAGTGAGGTCTCAAGATCTAATGTGCAAGGTAAATCATAAATACGTACCTTCTAAGATAGGGTTTGGATGAGTTGTTATTCTCCTTTCTAGATGCTAATCTATCGTATTATATCACTACGCTAGCTTGTTCCTTTCCCTTTTAGGTCCC
The DNA here is from genome assembly GCF_018446385.1 of Zingiber officinale. Classification (NCBI taxonomy): domain Eukaryota; kingdom Viridiplantae; phylum Streptophyta; class Magnoliopsida; order Zingiberales; family Zingiberaceae; genus Zingiber; species Zingiber officinale. Next base: position 104,959,045 of record NC_055998.1, read on the forward strand.
ATAAAATTTCTCTTATAACCCTTTGGGATTAACTCTTTGATCTTAAACCTCACCAATGTGTATACATTCCTATCAATATGAATCTACAAGAATGATCTATTACAGCAATCTTTGCTACGTTATAAGAAGTTATTTTTACGAATCCATCACCGTCACATCAGCAGCAACTTGTCCTTCATACTTAAATGAATTATTCAAATGAATGGTTTTGAATTTTCAATCGTATAACTTTGTATTACATCCGGGAATGAAACCGATTTTTTTTTTAAAAAAAAAATGCTCGTATTTGCTAAAAAAAATATAAAGAATCGCTTTCGGTCTTTGTTCTAGGCATCAGTAAGATTGAAGGAGTCCGCAATGGCGTAGAACTCCTGCTTCACCTTGGGCCATTCCGCCTCCGGCGCCTGCGCATTGAGAGTGAACAGCTTGCCACCCCGAGCGCAGCAGACGGCGACATTGCGCCGGCGAAACGATGGCGCCACCACACTGAACTCCAACTTGTAGTAGCTCACGTTCGTGGAAGCGTCCGCCCTCACCGATGCATCCACGAGAATAGCGTTCACATCGGTTCCTTTCCTCGATCCCGCGATCCTCCTCAGCACCGTCTCGCCCACCTCCTTTGGGCCGCCCAAGTCCTCGATTCTGTCAAAAAGATTTAGTTTTTGGTTACTCGGAATGGATTTATTAAGCAACAGAGGAGGAGGAGGAGACGGGGAGAGCATACGCGAAGTCGCGGGGAACGGTGGATACGATGACGCTGACGTTGAGCTCGCCGTTGGATCCCGGCGGTCCGAAGGCGGCCACCGCCTCGCTCACCGGTCGGGCAGGCGGTCGACTGTTGATCGAAGGCGGAGGATACAGCGATCGCTCCGCCTCTGCTTTTCCTATCGCCCTATAGAGAAGCGTTTGGTCTCCTGCCCATTTCTCCGGGTATATAAACTCTGAGCAAGATTCAATTTTGTTAGAAATTTGCTTCGATTCGACGTTGGGATCGATCGAATCACGGATGGAATTAGTCGATACCGAAGCCGTGAGTGGAGTCGAGGCAGCGAGTGAAGCCTTGGACGGGGTAGAGGACGTCGAGGCGCAGGGAGCGGCCGAGCTCCGGCGAGAGGTCGAGGAGGAAGCTGGTGAGACCGCCGAAGTTGGTGCCGAGGGCCACGAGGGAGGCGGAGCCGAGGCCGGCGAAGAGGCGGCGGCGGAATACGGCGGCGAGGGCAGTGAACTCCCGGGCCGGTGAGTCGTGGCGAGCGCCTGCGGAGCAGCGGGCGTGGGGGAGGAGCGGGGAGGGTCGGGGAAAAGTGCCGGCACGCAACGCCATGGAGTTGAGAGATGGGCCTGGGAATTGGGTGGTCGTGGGAGTTTCGGTTCATATTTATTTATTTGCGTGAAAAGTAAAAATAATAATAATAATAATAATAATCATAAAAAGGATGCGACACGGTTTCCTTGAATTCACGTGTAAAACATGCTCGTTCTTGGTCAAGACGTTGAATACCATGCATTTAAAATGTAATTAATTCCATAAATTATGCATAATCATCGTGTATTATATGAGCAGAAGACCGAAAGCCGAGTCAACACTTCCGACTATTTTTTTTTTTTTTTTTTTTGTCATTCTAAGTGATTATGTACCTTTTAAATATTCTTCATATTTCATTTCCAGATTATATAAAAATTATATAAAGAGATATAAATTATAAGATTAACTTATAGTCATTGAGTTAAAATGTGTGAGGAATTTTTTTTTAAAAGATATATGTCCATCCAAAATTGATTTTTTATTTTATTATAACAAATTAGTTGTCACTCTTTAATCAATTGGACACCTCATGAAATGATTTTGTGCAACAATTATAGTAAAAAGTAAGTATGTTAATTTAGACATCTCTTAAAGGGTGTTTAGTTGAGGGTTATTGTTGATAACATTAATAGATTATCGACGAAAATATTATTTGGTTTAAGTAATCAGTGATTTCTGATAATGTAACATCCTCGCCATGCCAACAATTAGTGAATATAACCCGGAATCGAAAAATCTTAGAAGTGTAAGAGCATCCACATCAGTTACCCTATCCAAAGATTTTACCCTAAATTTTAGATAAGATAGCTAAAAAATCTTTGAATCAGCTACCCTATCTATTCCCTAAATTTAGATTTGACGAATAGTGATTCTCTAAATTTAGGGAATAAAACCTCTACCCTAAAAAGAAAATAATATTTCTTTTCAATCTCTCTCCTTCCACTTATTCTTTTTAATTTCTTTCCTTCCAGTCATTCCATAAATATAATAATAAAAAAATAGAAGAAAGAGAAGAAAATAATAAAAATTAAAGCTAATGGAAATTTTAGGATAGATGATGGGCTAGTATAGTGAAAATGATTGTCTAAATTTAATAAAGTGAGTTATTTACCCTAAATTTTAGATATAGAGATAGGGAAACTGATGTGGATGCTCTTAAGTTTTCACGATTCCAGGATTTAATAATTTTTTTCCAAAATTACCCTCCACAAGCCAGGAATTTGTTAGCAATTCGAACCGTAAAAATTGCTTTTTGCGTTACGGAAACCCTGAATCTAGCCACGGATCTGTGTGAAGATATATTTAAAATTAAATCATGTACATGTTTCTACACTAGGTCTACCTTAGATCTACATGAAAAGAGAGTATACCTTTGTAGAGAAGCCCTTCGCTTATCCCGCTTGTCCAAAAAGATGCCGGATCTCGTAGAGTGTCAAGTGAACACTCGTCTACAAGTATCCACACGGACAAAAGGTGGAGAAGAACCACTTAGAGTGTGCTAGCACTCCGGTGGTCACGACAATGGAGGATGAGGGGGAGAGGAGAGAAGAGAGGAGGAAGAAGATGACCTCTTGAATGAGTATACAAAATGTAACTCACATCACTAATGTGGTTGGCCACATTTAGAGGTTCTTATACCTCCATGTAATACCAAGAGTCATGACTCTTAGTCTCCCTCATGAGGTGGCACACAATGATGTGCCCTTGATGATGTGGAACACCATCATTGACCGACCCTATGCCAAGTCACAATGAGGTGGCAATCGGTCAAGTCAAACTTGATCCTTCATCTTTCCTCTCAAGTCAAGTCAAACTTGACCCATTATCTCCCATGGTTGATCAAATCTAACCATTCATTCAAGTCAATTTGATTTAGTGAATCTCTATCCGTTAAATCAAATTGATTCAATGAGTCATAATCTAAATTAAACTCATTGGACACATGAATCAAATTGAGTCCGACTCAATTAGTCTAATTTGGATTACTCTTAATCCAATTTGGATCATCACATGAACCTAATCCTCTTGGTTCATCATATGAACCTATTCTCCATCTAATTGCCCTTTGTGTGTGACCCTATAGGTTCTTGTAATGTTGGCAATGCTCCTAAACTCATTTAGAAGCATAAGTAATGAGCAGTATCTAGCAACACATCATTACTACCCAAGTTACAAGAATGTTGAGATCCAACATCACCTTTGTGACTACTAATTGTGACTCTCACAATATATGATAATGTTCTTCTATCATTGACATCTAGATTGATCAATTGATGCATAGATCGTGTCATCCTCTAATCAATCTATAACTTGAACTCCAAGTAGACTCACTCTAAACAAATGAGCTCAATATCTCATATTAACTCATTTGGGCATGACCATGCACTTAGTGGTCTCACTCTATCAAGAATCATGATGTCACTCCCATCATATAGGATGGATAGATCTCATCTACATCACTCACATCCCTCCGCATAATTTGTTACACACCCAGTAATCGCCTTTATAGTCCACCCAGTTACGGGTGACGTTTGACGAAGCCAAAGTATGCAACTCCTTATGTAAGGAACTATGGTGACTTCAGGTCCAAGGACTCATAGTCATACTAATAGTCACATGAGAAAGTATATGACACTCATATAATGATCCATGATACTTTCTCATGGCGGGTCATTAAGTATACATTCTCTAATGCATACCCATGTGTCAATTTGATATCTCTATATCCATGACTTGTGAGATCAAGTCATCGAGTTGACCTACATGCTAGTCTCAGCGCATTAACATTGTCCCTGAATGTTAATACTTGACTAGGAATGATTAAGAGTAGTGTTCTCTATATCATCTCACTATCGATTCAACCAATCGATTGATATAGATAAGAACCTTTTACTCAAGGACGCTATTATACTTAGTTATTTGGCACCAATACAAGTAAGTATAATAACCATAAAGAAATACATACATCGAGTCCATACAACAATCATCATATAATTGGCTCTAGGGCTCTAACTAACAATCTCCCACTAGCACTAGTGTCAATCAGTGTAGGCTCTAAGACCCAATGACCTAGTGTGAACATCATGCTTTCTTTGTGCCAAAGCCTTGGTCAAGGGATCAGCGACGTTAGCCTCTGTGGGTACTCTGTAAATCTTCTCATCTCCTCTATCAATGATCTCTCAAATGAGATGGAAGTGTCGTAGTATGTGTTTGGTCCGCTGGTGTGAGCAAGGTTCCTTAGCCTGCGCAATTGCTCCATTGTTGTCACAATAGAGCTCTATAGGATATGCTATGCTAGGAACCACCCCAAGCTCAGTAATGAACTTGCGGATCCAAACTGCCTCCTTTGTTACTTCTGATGCAGCAATATACTCGACCTCTGTTGTAGAATCAGCAACTGTGTCCTGCTTCAAACTCTTCCAGCTCACAACACCACCATTCAAGCAAAACATAAACCCAGACTGCGATATATAATTATTCTGGTCAGTTTGGAAGCTGGCATCACTGTAACCCTTTACAGCTAGCCCGTCATTACCTCCAAATATCAAGAAATATTCTTTAGTCCTTTTTAAGTACTTAAGAATATTCTTGACCGCTATCCAGTGACGCACACCTGGATCTGACTGATATCTGCTCGTCATGCTCAAAGCATACGAAACATCAGGACGAGTACATAGCATGACGTACATGATAGATCCTATGGCTGAGGAATAAGGAATCTTATCCATGCAGTCTCTCTCCTCTCTAGAAGAGGGACTTTGAGACTTCGAAAGACTCACACCATGTGACATCGGCAAAAATCCTTTCTTGGAATTCTGCATGGCAAACCGTAGTAATACCGTGTCAATATATGTACTTTGACTTAGGTCAAACAATCTCTTAGATCTATCTCTATAGATCTTTATGCCTAAAATATAGGCTGCTTCACCTAAGTCCTTCATTGAGAAACAATTCCCTAGCCAAGTCTTTACAAACTACAGCAAAGGGATGTCATTTCCAATGAGTAGTATGTCATCCACATACAATACAAGGAAGACAACTGTGTTCCCAACAACCTTCTTGTAGACACAGGGTTCATCTTCATTCTTGATGAAATCAAACTGTTTGAGCGCATCATCGAATCGAAGATTCCAACTCCGAGAAGCTTGCTTTAGTCTATAAATGGACTTATGCAGCTTGCATACTCTGCCAATATGCAGTGGATCTACAAAACCCTCAGGTTGTGTCATGTACACATCCTCGAGCAAGTTTCCATTCAAAAACGTGGTTTTGACATCCATCTGCCAAATCTCATAATCGTGGTATGCTGCAATAGCAAGCATGATCCGAATGGATTTAAACATCACTACTGGAGAAAAGGTTTCATCATATTCAATACCATGAATTTGCTTGAAACCTTTAGCTACCAAGTGACCCTTATAGGTAACAAATTCATCCATGTCAGTCTTTCTCTTAAAGACCCACTTACACCCAATGGGTTTGATGCCTTTAGGTGGATCAACCAAAGTCCATACTTGGTTGGTGTACATGGATTCCATCTCGGATCTCATGGCCTCTAGCCATGACTCAGAATCTGGTCTCATCACAGATTCCTGATAGGAGATAGACTCATTCTCAACGAGCACAATGTCATCATGATCAGATAAGAGAAATAAGTATCTCTCAGGCTGACGGCGTACCCTATCAAACCTGCGAAGAGGTAGGTATACTTGAACTGGTTGTTGTTCCTCAACTTCTTGAGCAACAATATCATCATCCACAACACTTTGTGGTTCCAGTTCAACTTCCATCAAGGCTTCAGTGCTATGGTCCATATCTTGAACTTATTCAAGATTGAACGTACTCCCACTAGTTTTTCTAGAAACAAAGTCCCTTTCTAGAAATACCCCAGTCTTAGTCATAAACACTTTGTGTTGACTGGGAATGTAGAAGTAATATCCCTTCGTTTCCTTGGGATATCCAATAAAATAGCACTTATTGGATTTGGGTCCCAGTTTGTCCGAGACTTGACTTCGAACGTAAGCCTCACAACCCCAAATCCTCATGAAAGACATCTGAGCATCTCTCCCAGTCCATATCCTATATGGTGTCTTTATCACAGCCTTAGATGGAACACGATTAAGTGTGAAGGCTGCTGTGTCTAGAGCATATCCCCAAAAAGACATAGGAAGATCTGTGTGACTCATCATAGACCGTATCATATCTAGTAGGATATGATTCCTCTTTTCGGATACACCATTCCACTGTGGTGTTTCAGGAGGAGTGAGTTGGGATAGGATCCCACACTCAGCTAGATAGTCACGAAACTCATGGCTAAGGTATTCACCACCTCGATCTGATCAAAGTATCTTAATACTCTTGCCTAGCTAGTTTTGTATTTCATTCTTGAATTCTTTGAATTTTTCAAAGGATTGTGACTTATGTGTCATCAGATACACATAACCATATCTACTGAAGTCATCAGTAAATGTAATGAAGTACCTATAACCACCTCTGGCAATGACATTGAAAGGGCCACATACATCACTATGTATAAGTCCTAACAAGTCAGTCGTTCTTTCGCTGTGCCCACTAAAGGGAGTCTTGGTCATTTTGCCTAGTAGGCATGACTCGCATGTCTCATATGATTCAAAATCAAATGAGTCCACCAAACCATCTTTATGGAGCTGGGATAAGCGATTCTCATTTATATGACCTAAGCGACAATGCCAGAGATAGGTTTGGTTCATATCATTTGACTTGAACCTTTTGGTATTTATGTTATAGATGGAGTTCTCTAAGTCTAGAATATATAGTCCGTTCATCAGAGGTGCACTACAATAGAACATATTATTTAAGTAAAGGGAACAACATTTGTTCTTTATTATAAAAGAAAAGCCTTTCTTGTCCAAACAAGAGATTGAAATGATGTTCTTTGTAAGAGCAGGAACATAACAACATTCATCTAATTCTAGTACAAGCCCGGAGGGCAGAGATAGATAGTAAGTTCCTACAGCAATATCAGCAACCCATGCTCCATTGCCTACTCGTAGGTCCACCTCGTCCTTCGTCAATAACCTGCTATTTCTCAGCGCCTGCACATTAGTACAAATGTGAGAAGCACATCCGGTATCCAATACCCATGATGTAAAAATAGATAGATTGACTTTTATAACATATATACCTGAAGTAGAAGTCTCACTTCTCTTTTTCTTAAGATCTTCCAGATATACTTTGCAGTTCCTCTTCCAGTGCCCGGTCTGACCGCAGTGGAAGCAGGTAGCATCCTTGGCAACCTCTCCTTTAGGTTTCATTATCTTGTCTTTGCCCTTGGCTTGGAACTTTCCCTTACCTTTAGGCTTACCCTTGCCTTTATGCTTTTGCACGATCAAAATGGAGTTGGCCTTTACCTTCTTAAGGTTGAGCTCAGTAGTTCTCAGCATGCTTAGCAGCTCAGGCAGTGGCTTGTCAATTTCATTCATATTGTAATTCATGACAAATTGACTGTAGCTCTCTGGCAAGGATTGCAAGATCAAGTCAGTGACCAGCTCTTGGCCAAGTGGGAATCCCAACCTCTGTAGGTTCTCTATATACCCAATCATCTTGAGCACATATGGACCTACGGGAGTCCCATCTTGCATCTTGCACCGAAACAGTGCCTTGGAGATCTCGAATCTCTGGTGCCTCGCTTGTCCTTGATATAGTTGATGAAGATGTTCAACCATATCATAAGCAGACATCAACTCGTGTTGCTTCTGAAGCTCAGAGTTCATGGTCGCGAGCATGAGGCATGACACATCTAATGCATCATCTTGATGCTTCTTATAAGCATCTCGGTCAGCTCGTATGACAGTGGCAGGAGGTGCCTCAGGAATGGGCTGCTCCAGGACGTACAATTTTCTTTCATGTTTGAGAACAATTCTCAGATTCCTATACCAGTCCAGGAAATTAGCTCCATTAAGCTTGTCCTTGTCAAGGACAAAACGCAGGGAGAAGGTGTTCATGTTTGTTGACATGACAATCTACAACAGAAATAATGCAGAAAGTAAATATCATATTCCACTTATCATTTAATTAGGCCTTTAACTAAATGATGCTCCCACTGAATTATAGAGCTTTTGTAGAATGAAGTCATGGATGTGATCAAACCACACTACTAGATTCATACCAATTAGCTATAATTCTCGTGGGACAAGATCCACATCATACTACATCTTGAGTTAGCTTTGGCTAAATCGCCCAAGACTTAGTATAATCGGTAGATAACTAATTATCAATTACATCTCTATGCAACTCTTGTTTATAGGATCTAAATCCTCATTTATAAAAAAACTTAAGTTAGCTTTGTTTAAATCGCCCAAGATTTAGTATAAATGTGATTTGTATCCTATCTTCCAACCATTAGAAAATGCCTATAGTTATACCCGATCCAATTGAGTGAACTAGTTATACTCAATCTAATTGAGTTTGTACTCACCCAAGCCTTGATAGGCGGGACCAAGATTGTTCCTCCGCACCCTACCAAGATAATATGCATTGCTATGCTTTGGCAGATTCAACAACAACAAATGATCGAGGTAGTGATGGGTATCAAAACTTGGTAGGCATTTCGAGTTGATTTGATTAAGATCTAATCTAATCATGAATGTGTATCATATACGCATTAAGGCACTAATTACCCTACACTAACATGCATCACATACACACAAGCAAATATATCAAGATATATACATATATTGTGATGAAGTCATGACCCTACTACGATCTTCTCAAGCCAATGAGAAAATCGGGCGGTCAATCTAGGGTCAACAGCTTCTTCAAGCATCTCCTTTGACCGCCTTATGTTGTCGGCTTCCTTCTTGTAACTCCATCTTCAATTGTACATTACAAAATTGAAACTCGAGTTACATTCGAGTCTTAAACTATTTTACAACAGGAATATAAATAAAGGAGGCACGATGCACAGGTCGCAAATCACATACAACACGCACAACACAAAAATGGCGCGCAGGTCATATTATGAATTACAACACAATTTTTTGTCCAATAAAATTGGGGTTTTGGGGCCATGATCATCACAATATCATACATAATTCTAAATTATATATTCTACATAAATTTCTATAATTTTACTACTATTTTTTATGAATTTTATGAGTTACAACTTCCCAGCGGTCCCAATTAGCGATTTTCGAGCGCGATTGCGGGACAATGCCCCTTGCGAGGTTAGGGGCAGCGCCCCTACTCACGAAATAAATATCGTGAGTGTTCCATCTTGATCTAATAGCGCCTTAAGCCACTGTCCCAAAACAATTTGGGTGAGATCTTGCCGTTTCAGAAGATTTTTCTCGGTAGTTGAAGTCTACAAGTGTCCAAGCACTTGTTGCTTCACCTCTACGAGAAAATTACTCACAAAATTCATAAAAATAGTAAACTTACATAAACTTACAGATCTGACATCTTTTCATAAAAATAAAATACAAACAAGTACATGTTTTGCATGTGGCTCTGATACCACTGTTAGCAATTCGAGCCTCAAAAATTGCTTTTCGCGTTGCGGAAACCCTGAATTCTAGCCACGGATCTGTGCGAAGATATATTTAAAATTAAATCATGTACATGTTTCTACACTAGATCTACCTTAGATCTACATGAAAAGAGAGTATACTTTTGTAGCGAAGCCCTTCGCTTATCCCACTCGTCCAAAAAGATGCCGGATCTCGTAGAGTGCCAAGTGAACACTCCTCTACAAGTATCCATACAGACAAAAGGTGGAGAAGAACCACTTAGAGTGTGCTAGCACTCTTGGTGGTCATGGCAATGGAGGATGAGAGGGAGAGGAGAGAAGAGAGGAGGAAGAAGATGATGGTCATGGCAATGGAAGATGAGAGGGAGAGGAGAGAAGAGAGGAGGAAGAAGATGACCTCTTGAATGAGTACACAAAATGTAACTCACATCACTAATGTGGCCGACCACATTTAAAGGTTGTTATACCTCCATGTAATACCAAGAGTCATGACTCTTTGTCTCCCTCATGAGGTGACATACAATGATGTGGCCTTGATGATGTGGAACACCATCATTGGTCGGCCCTATGCCAAGTCACAATGAGATGGCAATTAGTCAAGTCAAACTTGACCCTTCATCTTCCCTCTCAAGTCAAGTCAAACTTGACCCATTTATCTCCCATGGTTGATCAAATCTAACCATTGATTTAAGTCAATTTGATTTAGTGAATCTCTATCCATTAAATCAAATTGATTCAATGAGTCATGATCTAAATTAGACTCATTGTACATATGAATCAAATTGAGTTCAACTCAATTAGTCTAATTTGGATTACTCTTAATCTAATTTGGTTCATCACATGAACCTAATCCTCTTGGTTCATCTTATGAACCTATTCTCCATCTAATTTCCCTTTGTGTGTAACCCTATAGGTTCTTGTAACGTTGGCAATGCTCCTAAACTCATTTAGAAGCATAATTAATGAGCGGTATCTAGCAACACATCATTACTACCCAAGTTACAAGAATGTTAAGATCCAACATCACCTTTGTGACTACTTGTAACGCCCGCCCTCCCTGCTAACCCTAAGGGACGGGGCTACGATACTCTACGTATAAATTTTTCTTTGTAAAACAGCGGAAGACTTAAAATAATTTTCATAGTTTTAATAAAACTTTTCTTTTAAATTTCTTTTGAACTATACTATCACATGGCATCAAAAATCATAACATCAAATCCAGTGGAACCATAATGTCAAGCCACACATGTTTAGGTATCACAAGTCATAAAATACCAATGCATAGTTCTTTAAAGAAACTTTAAGCAGGTTCTTATTTATTTGGTTGCCTAGCCACTGCCACACACATCTTCGTTGCCCCTCCTGCTGCTCCTCTAACTCATCCAGCTTTTTCCTTTATCTGTGGTACAAGGAAAGTAAGCTATGAGCACTCATGGCTCAGTAAGTTCCTTTCCTACTCACTAAAACCAACAATCAGCACATAATCAAGAATGCATTAACAAGTCATAATCTAAACTAATCATGGTATAACATAGCATTCTATTCAAGCATATCATGCATCATAATATAATCACAACTAGTCATAGCATATCAAGCATCACCATGGCCGAAACATATACATAGTGCATTGCATAAAACATAGCTAGACATGGCATAACAACAAGTATCATGGTATATCAAAGCATGGCCAAAACATGTATATCAAAGCATCATACTATGGCCGAAACATGTACATCAAGGCATCATCATATCCATGGCCGAAATCTATATATCAAGCATCAACAAATCAATGGCCGAAACATGTCTATAAGGTATAACATGAACATAACGTAATCATACCTTATCATGGCATATCATAATCAAGAGCATAACATGAAACATAGCATAATCATAAGGTGTATGCAATATGATTTTGGAAAACATGTATCCGAAAAACATGTGTATGTCTCATGATCTTTTAAACCATTTTCTTTTACATATATACTTGAAAATAATCTCAACATAAGGGGGATCCCGGCTATGTACCACTTACATATTGCGCGCAACCTTGTAGGTCCAAGGTAGCAAGTCTTGAACCCTACGAGGCAAACATACTAGGCCCTTAGTCCTAGGGGCACTTAGGAGCCCATCCCTAACGAGGTCCTTAGTCCCCGGGGCGCTTATGGAGCCCACCCTTGGTACAAGCCACTCACATATAAAGTAAAGTACATGTCATACATATCATGTATCATAAAAGCATGCATCACTTAGGCACACATCATATCATAAAAGTATGCATCACTTAGGCATACATCATGTCATAAAAGTATGCATCACTTAGGCATACATCATATCATAAAGGTATGCATCACTTAGGCATACATCATGTCATAAAGGTATGCATCACTTAGGCATACATCATGTCATATCAATATGCATCACTTAGGCATAGATCATAAAAACATGCATATCTTAAGCATAAAGCATATCGTCAAGCATGCATGATTTAACCACATATCATATCATGAGAGCATGCATATTTTAAGCACTAAACATAGCATCAAGCATGCATAATTTAACCACATATCATAACATAAGCATGCGTAATTTAAGCACAAAGCATATCATATCATAAAAGCATGCATATCATATCATAAGTCATAAATCACAAGCATACATATTAAGCATAAGGGTGTATCTTGTGATTATCCTATCATAGGAAACATGGTATCATATTTATCTTGGTTTTAAGCTTCCTAAACCCTTGTGGCCGAAACCCTTTAGAGCTCAATTTAGGTTAAACACAACATCCAAGCATGTGGCACCTAAATTATCATCATAACATTTTCATAGGAAGCATTATAAACATGATTAACTTAGTTTCTAAGTTCCTCAAGTCCCTAATTTCATATGGACGAAACCTTAAGGTGTGAAACAAGGTTCCATATGACATAAAAGCATGGACAACTTTAAATCATATTTATAACATTTTTACCAAGGAACAAGGTAAACACATTTGACACATTTGAATTAGTTCCTAAGTTCTTTAAGCCCTTAACATATGTCATGGCCGAAATTTAACAAGTTCTCATTAGGGCTACAAACAAGCATACAAGCATGTGAACTTGGACTAACATTATGTATAAATTCATACAAGGCATCATCCAATAGTTATGGCCGAAACAAACCCTAGCATCATTTTAGGTCATAAAACAACATATAGTAATTGAACCTTGGCTTTCTACTTATCATATTTCATGTAGGGTGACATGAGCATATTTAATTTAAGTCCTAGGGTTTCTAGGGAATCTAAACCTTCATGGCCGAGACTCACAATGGTCCATTTAGATCATGGAAAAATTATACAAGTATGTGACAAAATCAATACATTATCCTATTTACATAAGAAGTACTTTTAACACATTTGGTTTCATTTCTAAGGCCTCTAGGTCTTTTAAACCCTACTTGGCCGAAACTCACAGAATATAAACTTGCTTCAAATAGCCTAAAAGCATGAGAATTTATACAAGTTTCATAGCATGTATAAAGACAAGTATAATGAGTATACATATGAATTGTGTCTTAGGCTTTCTAGGTTTCTTTTTCTCTTTTTCTTTTATTTTTTTCTCATGGCCGAAACCTACCATTCTTTAGCTAGGTTTTTAAGTGGCCTAAAGCATGAAAAACCTAAGTAAGTTTCATGGCAAAAGTTACTAAGAAACATATATACAAATTGGTTCATGAATAAGCTAGGACCCCTTGTGGTTATACATGTTATATGTCATCCACTAATTTTTCTACACCCTAACTAAGCATGAGGGCATTGAACAACTTTCATATCTAAACAGCACAGAGGTCTTGAGCATATTAAAATCTTGTTTAAGCTTTTCTAAGCTATCCATCTCATCATGGCCGAAAAACCCTAAGAAGGAGTTCATGGAATTCTAGCAATATTCAAGCATACAAATCCTTTAAGATCTTTGTATTCTATCACATGAGCATGGTTATTTAAATTTAAAAGTCTTTTTAACCCTAAACCCTTTCTTGGCCGAAACATATGAGTGGTTTTCTTTTAGTTTCAAATATCTTCTAAGGAAGAAACACTAATACATAACCCTTAATATTTCATAGGGAGAACCTTGTACTAGTTGGGTGAAACAATAAATTTCCCTAGCCTCTTAAGAATATTTTTGATCGAAATTCTAGGGTTCAGTACTCCTCTGATCAAGTATCATATAGGTATAAAAGCATGAAGAAGAACCCCTTTACATAGCATAGAAAAATCTATCATGTAGTGAAGACTAGTTTAAACACCATTAGATTTTGGAAGCTCTTCTTGGCCGAATTTTCTCAAACTTGTTTCTAAGTTTTAAAATCTTCATAAAATCAGAAAAACACATAAAAGCCTTGTACCACAGGTGAGGGGAAGCTTACATCCTTTTTCGCTTGTGGATCTAAGGTATGGTGAAGAAGAAGTAGCCTCTTCTTTTAGTTCCTTTCCCTTGGTTCCTTTGCTAAGTCCTCCTTGTATCCTAGGCTTTCTTAGGGAAAAACTTGGCTTTGGGGCTGAAGATGGAGGAGAGGGGACTGTGGTGTTCTCAGTGAGGGAGAGGATGAATGAGAGAAAATGAGAGAAAAATAGTTTTCTCTTTTCTTGCTCCCTTTTATGTTAAGGGGGAAGAGGTAGCAAACTTAGTTTTTTGCTTTCCTTCTCCCTTAGCCCTTTTTCTCTATTTTATTTTTATTTTTATTTGTTTATTTATCCTCATCATTCATGGTGAAATAAGGGGGAATGAATCCCCTTAATTAACTTCTTTTATTTTCGGCAAAATCAAAGAGGAAGAGGGAGAGGAAGGGAGGAAGGCAAGTTGTCTTTCTCTTGCTCTTTACTTGTTAGCTTTTGGCTAGCTTTTACTCTTGCCTTTATCATGAGTTTCCCTCCTTTGCTATCAACATATTATTTCTATCCCAACTGGTTATTACCCATTAACTCTATGAAATATAATATAAGAGGTTCAAGGTTCAATCCTTGACCTCTCCCTATTTTTATTTCTTTTTATTTCCTTTTTGGTTCAACTCACTTCCTATTATTTTTCTAAGGCAAAATCCCACATTTATATATATATATCTTACAAGCTTAGTGGGTATTATACTACTAATTGTGACTCTCATAATATATGATAATGTCCTATCCTTGACATCTAGATTGATCAATTGAGGCATAGATCGTGTCATCCTCTAATCAATATATATCTTGAACTCCAAGTAGACTCACTCTAAACAAATGAGCTCAATATCTCATATTGACTCATTTGGGCATGACCATGCACTTAGTGGTCTCACTCTATCAAGAATCATGATGTCACTCCCATCATATAGGAGGGATAGATCTCATCTACATCACTCACATCCCTCCACATAATTTGTTACACACCCAGTAATCACCTTTATAGTCCACCTAGTTACGGGTGATGTTTGATGAAGCCAAAGTATGCAACTCCTTATGTAAGGAACCATGGTGACTTCAGGTCCAATGACTCATAGTCATACTAATAGTCACATGAGAAAGTATATGACACTCATATAATGATCCATGATACTTTCTCATAGCGGGTCATTCAGTATACATTCTCCAATGCATACTCATGTGTCAAATTGATATCTCTATATCCATGACTTGTGAGATCAAGTCATCGAGTTGACTTACATGCTAGTCTCAGCGCATTAACATTGTCCCTGAATGTTAATATTTGACTAGGAATGATTAAGAGTAGTGTTCTCTATATCATCTCACTATCGATTCAACCAATCGATTGATATAGATAAGAACCTTCAACTCAAGGACGCTATTATACATAGTTATTTGACATCAATACAAGTAAGTATAATAACCATAAAGAAATACCTTTATAAGTATATAGGAATATGATACATCGAGTCCATACAATAATCATCATATGATTGGCTCTAGGGCTCTAACTAACATAATTTCCCTACGACGGCATCGACCACCTCCTTCCCTGCCTCCTGCCCAAGTCACTCCTCAACCCACCATCCTCCTTGCCATGAGGGCTTCTCCTTCCTCCGTCGACAACTTCTCTTCTCTTTCAGCCAGCCTAGATGAGCTCAACCTTTCATCGAACACCTTCATGTCACTGCAGTGTGCCATCGCTCTCCTCTACTCGCTTCACTCCCAACTCATCAACTTGGTGAAGAAGCTCCACCTTCATGCTGGTGAGCAGTGGCTTGACAAGTACATTGACCAAAGCTCTCGCCTTTGCGATGTCTACTGATGGGGATGTATCTTAAAGAACCACAGAGGAATTAGGGAGAAGAAGAGGAGTATTTTGGTTAAATCATTATTTAGGACTTTAAGAGAGGATAGGAAGCACTGTTCAAGGGGGTTCTTCTTATTTTTTGCCGTCACCAGGTCGCACACTCATCGCCACTCATACCGCCTCCAGCGTCACCCCCTGCAGCCGTCGCCTCTGACACATGTATGCTCTCCTCACACCGGCAAACCTCCAACGCCTCACTCCTCTCGACTCCACACCCTCACACCTGCAAACCTCCGACGCCTCACTCCTCTCGCCGCCACACCCTCACACCAGCAAACCTCCGACGCTTCACTCCTCTTGTTGCCACGCGCTCACGCCAGCACGCTGACAGCCCATTGCCTCCCTCGTCGCTCACCCGATCGCCTCTGATTATGGCCGCCCTTTTTCTTCTTCCTCTCCACATCGAAGCCATCGCGCCGCCTCCGCCTCACGCACGACGCTGCCCTAGCCACCTCCGATTATTGGGGCTCCTCCCTCTCGCACACTCTCCCGTGAGATGTCGCTCGACAACTCACATCACTGCCTCCCTCATCGCAAAGCCGCTGCGGTCGCCGACTAGCCGATGCCTCCTTTCTTCCATCACCTCTGACCCCAACCAACTCCCCTCTTGCTGACCTCCTCCCTCATGGCCTTGATACTATCTCAAGCATCATTGTCTCGTGGCCCCTCTCGCCACCTTCGCGGTCTGCCGACCACGCTAACTCAAGCACCGCCTATTCCTTTTATCTGCGCACTGGCCACCTCTAGTGGCTTCCATCGGTCACCCTCAACCCTCTCTAATGCTAAGGGCATTGAGCTCATGCTCCAGGATCACTGGCCTTGTGCTACGGTCAGACGATGCCACCCCCTAGAACTCCACAGCCCACCGCCTCTTTTGCGATCTCATTGTCTGTCATCTTCGACGTAGATCCAACCATCTCTAGCATAGTCTCGCACTTCCATATGCTTCCAATGTTGATCGGGCCTTCGAGCCCTTGCTAGCATTGTACTCCGATTTGACTCGCTTTCAGCCTGTGTGTCGTTGCCATATCTCGGTTTGCATGCCGCTATCATATTTTGGCCTGCATGCCATTATCATATTTTGGCCTACGTGCCACCTTCCAGATCCATGTCGCATTTGGTTTCGTGCCGTCAGATCTAGTTTCTCATTCGGCTCACATTCACCTACTCTTCTGAGTCACAATGACTCGATCAGCATCACGACCAGTTCACCGGTCTACTAGAAATGCCACTGGGCCAAAGTACGTTTTCTATGCTTATCATCTACGTACTTCCTTATTCTACTATTTATTCATTTTCTTATATATTTTTGGGGCCTGCATCGGGGTACCAAGGACAGGCAACTTGGTAGCTATCTGCAGGTAGCATTGACTAAAGGTCTTCTGATGACTTGGTCAATATAGAAGACAGTTCATTATACTCTTCCCCCTCTGGGGCATAACAATTCAGTCAACATTCATCATCCCGGCAATTCATCAGACTCAACTTCCGAACGGGATCATCTACCATGTCATCAAGCTTGACGTCTCAAGCATGGAGAGTTACAACTCTTGTGGAGCTAATTTGTCTTCTCCCTCAAAATTTGGCACTGGAATCCCAATCCGAACCTCGCTCTCTAGGTTCGGGTTGACTTCCTTGGCTCCTCAAAAATCTTTCTTGAAGTTGCATTTTCTAACCTGATTTCCTTTGCTAATAGGCGCTGTGAGCGATCACATTTTATAGATGAGAAGCAATGAAACTACAAAAAATAACAATTTTACCGACAGAATTTTAATTCCATCGGTCAACCCTGATTTTACCGACGGAATTAATAATTTCGTCAGTAAACCTTGATTTTACCAATGGAAGAGAATTTTCGTCGATAACCCCAGGATTTTACCAGCGGAATTATTAATTTCGTCGGTAATATCAGGGTTTACAGACAGAATTTTAATGTCACGCCCCAAGGGAGTCTCTGTCCGAAGAAATTTCGGCAGCACCTCCCCTGTACGGCTGACAATCTGAAACATTTCTACAGACATAATATACATCAGTCACATACGGCTGGAACATATACACAACCACGCAGTTTATATATATATTTTTCAGTCCACTCGGCTGTACTAAAACCAAAATACAGCAGAAAAATGATAGAAAACCAAAATACATGACAGCTAGCCAGCTAGGCTTACACCACACAACAACACAACACTCTAGACACAAAACCGAAACACAAAGTCAAATACACAAATTTCGTATAGCAAAACAAAATAAACACAAGCAGAGACAGGTCTTCTGGTGTGACGTGGGGACCAGCAGACAGGATACTCCAAGCGACTCCATAAACAACCTGGTACCTGAAAAAGATAGTGTCCACGGGGGTGAGTTCAACAACTCAGTGAATACCAATAGACATACCTAGTAAGATATATCTAACAGCAATAAACATGGAATACAACTTCCGAATCATATATAGGAAATATGCAAAACTGAAAGGTAACTGAGGAAGCTGTACTCACCAGGAACTCCTATCCAGACAAAAGGTCGTCAAACCGAGAGTGTCATAAATCCTGTATGCATGTCAAACATATGCATCCAACCAAATGCAGCAAGCACAAGCAATAAATGCATCAATGCATATGATGCCAATGACATGTCCTGGTCACCCCTACTCTCTAGTCAGCCGTCTCACACATGATGATGAGACCGAGTGGGTAGGGTTGTGACAACCGTGCACTCTGACGTCACTGCTCCTGATGAGTGACCGAGTGGACGGGATGCTGTCGGAGTACACCTATCCTCCTTACCCCAAATCATAAATGGGGGAGCTCAATGCTCTCATCTCCCGGTACACGATGACGGGGAGGGGTGCCTGTCCTGCTACAACGCTGCGTCACACTAACCCATGAGTGGACCAACGGAGCCCTTGATAGAGCACCTGCTGCAACACACCCTGCTTGAATATACCACTAACCCATGAGTGGTCATATGTACAGATACATGTAACTGGCGATGTGCTCAACAATAATGGAGCTGACAATCGCACAGCATGCAATCATGCGAATGGTACATGACACTAAGCATGACAATATCATGTACCAATCCATATATATATAAAAAGCGTACCCTAGTACCAGTAAGTCAAATCCACAGATCTAGGGTATGCAGGTCCTCTATGGTATAACAACCTAGGTTCTGAACATATCCACCTCTATAAAATATGTACCAACAATATACATGGATCAAAACAAAAGGGTCTAGGTACACAGATCAGATATGATATAAAAATATAGGTACACATGCCAGATTATAAAAAATTCAGAATCTAGTCCTAAACTCAGTAAAGCATGATATGTCACTTACTCTAGGAACTAAGGTACTCATGGCAATAATCACGAGGTATAAACATGGTTACATAACAAACGACAAAACAGAATATGCTATGGGTATCAAACCGTGACATACTAAAGACAAACATGATCATTGCTTGTAGCTATAAAATACTATGCATATCCAATTGACAATATCATAAAAGATAAGTCAAGAGGTACCCGCCTCCGATCGAAAAGGTCCAATCCGATAATCGAGATACTAGTCTCACGTCAAAATCCTATACCAATTAATGTGTATATTTTATTTAGCTAAATCCAAAATAAGTAGCAAAATAAAAAAGCTCTGACACTAAATTAGGGTAAGACCGTAATCCACATCACACTATTATCATCCTTTATAGAAATGAAATAACATCAAGACTCACCCAAATCCGTATATCCGGCTATTGAGTCACTACCGGAGACACATACCTTGGGGCTATAGTGACCGGAACTAGGAGTTGCTGCTGCAGAAATCAACAATGACAGAATTCCCCTGTGATCAGCTAACAACTCACACAAAACCTCTCCTGTCGATCCTCAGCCAAGTAGGGCAATCGCCGCAATTTAGTGGCTGCTGGAAATCCACCTAAATCTTGCCGTCAGAAACCCTAGGTTGGCGATGGCAGCAAGCTTCTACATAGCCGGAAGCTTCCATACAATTTGTGACTTCACGATCTGCCCTTAAATCAAAGGTGTCAATGAATAGGTAACAGGAACAAACAACACACCCCACCTTCTTGTGGCCGGAAAAGTGGCGACCGTCGGCTACACCTTGGCTGGCACCAGCGATCCGGTGGAGATCAGCCGGTTTCCCCCTCACTGCAACGGCTAGGGCAAAGTGGCGGCACCTGGTGCGGCTCGCGAAGGAGGAAAGGAATCGGGAAGGGCGAAGGAAGAGGCAATCGACTTCGGGCAGAGAAGGCGTCGGGAAGAAAGGAGTCGGCTAGGGCACTCGAGATGGAGGAAGAGGAGAAGGAAGTGAATCAGCAAAGGAGAAGTAGGGAACTGCCGAGTCCGGTTAGGGCTCTGGAGGAGAAGGCGCGACGAAGAAAAAGAAGGAATAGCACGGGTTCGGCGTGAGGAGAATAAGAAATAGAATAAATGAAATAGAGAATAAAAAGGAAAAGAAAAATAACTTTTCCTCGCTTAAATGGGGTAACCTAAATATGCCTTTTCGGGACCCACTCTTATCCCCGTAAACTCGTCCATACGAGCTCCGAAAAATTTCCGAAAAATTTCTAAAAATTCTGAAAATTCCCTTATTATTATTCTCTATTTTTCGGTATTTTACATTCTCCCCCACTAATAAAAATTTGGTCCCCAAATTTCGTTATCTACCATCAGCAAGTACTAACAACAGATATAGAGTATAAATGTTGAACGAAAAATAACTCACATACCTCAAGTGAAAAGGTGGGGGTATCGAGCTTGGATCGTATCTTCGAGCTCCCAAGTAGCCTCCTTGTCCGAATGATGCTATCATTTAACTTTAACCAGTCGAATAGTCTTGTTCCGCAGCTAACGCTCTTTCCGGTCCAGAATCCGTACCGGAACCTCCTCATAAGTGACGTCAAAGGGAAACTGGTACATCTGTTAGCACATGTGTTGGGTGTAGAGAACTCCAAGGGTCTGCGTCTCCGAACAGCATAACCCTTCTGGCGGTCCTGCGACTCTGACACCCTCCGTCTAATAGTACGGACCAATTATGCCTCATACTGAGCTCTATGAGATCCCAACAACTGAGCCTCCCCAACCTCATCCCAGAGAGTGGGTGTCCGACAAGGCCTACCATACAATGCTTCAAATGGTGGCATCTGGATAGCCAAATGCAACCGTTGTTGTAGGCGAACTCTACCAATGGCAAATGATCCTCCCAACTGCCTCCAAAATCCAATATACAAGACCTCATCAAGTCCTCTAGAGTCTGAATGGTCCGCTCTAACTGTCCATCTGTCTGCGGATGGAAAGTTATACTGAAACGGAGCTGCGTGCCCAAGGCCTGCTGCAGACTCTGTCAAAAACGAGACGTGAACCAGGGGTCTCTATCCGAAATAATAGTCAACGGAACATCACGTGATCTGATGATCTCCCGATAAAACAGATCTACCAATAGATCCAGGAAATCAGTCTTCCGGAACGGTAACGAGTGCGTGGATTTGGTTAATCGATCAACGATTACCCAAATCGCGTCATGACCTCGTCGTGTTCTAGGCAGACTCACCACAAAGTCCATGGTAATATGTTCCCATTTTCACTCAGGAATAGGGATCCGCTAAAATAATCCGACAGGTATCTGGTGCTCTGCCTTCACCTGCTGACTGACAAGACCTCTTGCTACAAATTACGCGATGTCTTTCTTCATACCGTTCCACCAATAGGAACGCCTCAAATCTCGATACATGCGGTCCCGCTTGGGTGGACCACAAATTGAGAGCGATGAGCCTTATAAAGTAGCTCCTGTAAGATCGGATGAGATTGAGGTACGCATAATCTGCCTCGGAAGTATAAAATACCCTCCTCGTCTCGTATGAACTCGGTCTGCTGCCCTGAAGCTATCTGGCTGCCTATAAATTGCAAATGTTGATCACCAGCCTGGCCTCTCGGATCCTCGTCCTGATTAATGACTGAGCAATCATGGTAACAAGAATACCTTGCTCTGTCCGTCCCTGCTCCTCAAGACCCAATTCGGAGAATCCTTGAATCAAGTCCGTAACCACAACTCGGTGGCAAGGCAAAGTCCCTCTGAACTTCCTGCTGAGTGTCTCGGCAACCACATTAGCTCTCCCCAGGTGATAGCTAATGGTACAATCATAATCCTTTAGGAACTCCATCCATCTCCTATGTCGGAGATTAAGTTCCTTCTAAGTAAACAGATATTTGAGACTCTTATGGTCAGTGAGAATCTCAAATGTAACGCCATATAAATAATGCCGCCAAATCTTCATGGAAAAAATAATGGCGACTAACTCCATATCATGTACAGGGTAGTTCTTCTCATGCTCCTTCAACCGACGAGAAGCATAGGAGACTACTCTATCATGCTGCATCAGAACAACGCTCAAACCTGAATAGATGCGTCAGTGTAGAGGACATATCCGTCCTCTCCATAAGGTAAAACCAAAATTGGAGCCGACACTAGTCTCCGCTTCAGCTCCTAGAAGCTAGTCTTGCAATCCTCAGTCCAAGTGAACTTCACGCCTTTCTTGGTCAGGCGTGTAAGTAGCATAACAATCCGTGAGAAACCCTCAACGTATCTCTGGAAATATTGGCCAAACAAAGGAAGTTGCGAGCCTCTTCTATAGACTCCGTCTACTCCCAACGGTAACAACCTCGATCTCCTGTGGAACCACGGTATACCCCTACTGGTCACCATGTGTCCCAAAAATCTCACAGAAGACAATCCCAAAATGCACTACTGAACTTCGCATATAGATGTTCCCATCGAAACATCTCTAGAACTATGCAAAATGGTGTGCGTGACGCACCGCGGATCCGATATAGATCACAACATCGTCAACAAAGACAATGGAAATCGATCCAAACATTCTGGGAATACCAAAATCATCAGGTCTCTGAAAACATCTAAGGCTCTACAAGCCCTAATGGTAAAACCAAGATACATAATGTCTGTATCACAGACATTCCTAACCATAAGATCTCCGATAATAAGTCAGAAATCTGATCACCAACAACATAAATCACCAAAGAATAAATCCTCCTGTGTGAGAGCAACACTCCATCACAAGAAATACCACATATGTGGGAGCAACGCTCTACCATAAGAAATCCTCAATATGTAGGAGTAACACTCCCTTAAAATAATCTGTAACATGTATCTACAATAAATATGGAAGCAATGCTCCGCTACAAGCAATCCGCAATATGTGGGAGCATCACTCTACCACAACAAACAATAATATGTGGGAGCTACGCTCCACCACAAACGATCCATAACCTGTGGGAGCAACGCTCCACCACAAACAATACATAAGTGCCCAAGGCACCTAACTAACCAGCTAGACACTGCACGAGGTCTCTCTACCACAGATCACTGTGGGTAGCCTAGGGTATAACAACCCAGTAGGCAAATCAAATCCATAGTCAACTCTATCATCATCCTGGTGGGTCGTTCACCCACTAATAGGAGAATTAGTTGACAGAGTAATACAACAAATATCATAATGTAGAGATTTAACATTCTACATTTAACATAGGTAAAATCATCATGATACTACCAACCATACACCTGGCACACGTGCACACACAACATATGGATGATCGACATAATCATCCAATTAGTACACACCAAACATACTCACAACATAGGTATAAATCAGTGTGATACCTCCAACAATACATTCTGAACCTGTGTGCATAAATCAATGTAGGTATAATCAACAGTACACCTCAAACAACACTCACATGACATATATACACATATGCCAAGAGTACAATCAACATATACTTCCAATAAGGCATACTAAACCCAGGTGCACTCACAAATCACACATAATCAACAAGATACCTCAGATACCACACCAAACACATATGTACATATCACAACACCGATGTAGTCGACAAGATACTTCCAATATGACACTCACACCCATGTGCACATACCACGACGCAGATTTAAATCGATAAGATACCTCCAATATGTCAATCAGACACGTACAACTAACTAAATAGTATCCACAAGGAACCTACAATAATCGTATCTAGATGTGAATACTCACACTACCTGCAAATGAACTATCCATCATAGAACTCCTACAACTTATAACAATCATATGTACATGAAACAAAGATAGGAATAATCAACATATTTGACCCAATCAACCTGGCATTCTGAAATGGCAAGGTCACCTTCTAAGTTATCCAACTAGGTACATACCGTCTAAAAATTAAAGTACCCATAGAATAGGATACATCGATCCTCTATAGACTGACCAAGCCGACAATGGTATATGGCTAATTCAGTCTTTTCCACGTCGGTATAAGACCTGTACTCAAATGTGCTCAAAATATCCAACTAAGCATGAATAACCCAAAGATCAGCATCTCTATAAAATAGAGTATGATGGTCCTCTACTGATCGGACCAACAAAACTAAATCGGTCATCTTCCAACTGATCAAGATTACATTAATCCTCTTCAAGCAACTATGGTAAATCAAACTTCTACTGATTGATTTAACAAGAGTAGATCAATTATCTACTAATAAAATTAATTAAGATAAAATGATATACTATTGGCTAAGTCAACATGAATATTTAGATACTATCCACTACACAGCTAATAATAACAGAGGCTGGTATGTGCCTCGATCTTCTAACCAACTAATCATAACAGAAGCTAAAACTACTGGGGGTATGATATGTAAAATCACCAAAGCCTATAATCCTTAATCTCTATTAAGGTCAATCAAGATCAGTGGCTAACCCATCACATGTAATATATGCTACAACAACCAGACAGGTACTAAAAGAATACTAATACATGTCATAAACTATAATAGTCAACAGTGCATATACTAACCAAAAAGGTAGGATAACACATACCAACATACCTCCTATAGCTTGGAGATGTCCTGTCGCTGCCAGGTCCCAAAACCCGAAAAGTCACATCGAGAAAACCAAATCACGAAATCCGAAACGGAATCTAAGACTCGTAAACTATGCTCTGATACCAATAAATTGGTATCAAATAAATCTCAAAAATCCAAAACACATAGCAAGTTTCGTATACCTGCTCTGATACCACTAAATTGTCACGCCCCGAGGGAGTCTCTGTCCGAAGAAATTTCGACAGCACCTCCCCTATACGACTATAAATCTGAAACATTTCTACAGGCATAATATACATCAGCCACATACGGCTGGAACATATACACAACCACGCAGTTTATATATATTTTTTTCAGCCCACTCGGCTGTACTAAAACCAAAACACAGCAGAAAAATGATAGAAAACCAAAATACATGACTACTAGCCGGCTAGGCTTACACCACACAACAACACAACACTCCAGACACAAAACCGGAACACAAAGTCAAATACACAAATTTCGTATAACAAAACAAAATAAACACAAGCGGAGACAGGTCTTCTGGTGTGACGTGGGGACCAGCAGACAGGATACTCCAAGCGACTCCATAAACAACCTGGTACCTGAAAAAGATAGTGTCCATGGGGGTGAGTTCAACAACTCAGCGAATACCAATAGACATGCCTAGTAAGATATATCTAACAGCAATAAACATGGAATACAACTTCCTAATCATATATAGGAAATATGCAAAACTGAAAGGTAACTGAGGAAGTTGTACTCACCAGGAACTCCTATCCAGACAAAAGGTTGTCAAACCGAGAGTGTCATAAATCCTGTATGCATGTCAAATATATGCATCCAACCAAATGCAGCAAATAAATGTAGCAAGCACAAGCAATAAATGCATCAATGCGTATGATGCCAATGACATGTCCTGGTCACCCCTACTCTCCAGTCAGCCGTCTCACACATGATGATGAGACTGAGTGGGTAGGGCTGTGACAACCGTGCACTCTGACGTCACTGCTCCTGATGAGTGACCGAGTGGATAGGATACTGTCGGAGTACACCTATCCTCCTTACCTCAAATCATAAATGGGGGAGCTCAATGCTCTCATCTCCCGGTACACGATGACGGGGAGGGGTGCCTGTCCTGCTACAACGCTGCGTCATACTGACCCATGAGTGGACCAACGGAGCCCTTGACAGAGCACCTGCTGCAACACACCCTGCCTGAATATACCACTAACCCATGAGTGGTCGTGTGTACAGATACATGTAACTGGCGATGTGCTCAACAATAATGGAGCCGACAATCGCACAGCATGCAATCATGCGAATGATGCATGACATTAAGCATGGAAATATCCTGTACCAATCCATATATATATAAAATGCGTACCCTAGTACCAGTAAGTCAAATCCACAGATCTAGGGTATGCAGGTCCTCTATGGTATAACAACTTAGGTCCTGAACATATCCACCTCCATAAAATATGTACCAACAATATACATGGATCAAAACAAAAGGGTCTAGGTACACAGATCAGATATGATATAAAAATATAAATACACATGCCAGATAAAAAAAAATCCAGTATCTAGTCCTAAACACAGTAAAGCATGGTATGTCACTTACTCTAGGAACTAAGGTACTCATGGCAATAATCACGAGGTATAAACATGGTTACATAACAAGCGACAAAACAGAATATGCTATGGGTATCAAACCGTGACATACCAAAGATAAACATGATCATTGCTTGTAACTATAAAATACTATGCATATCCAATTGACAATATCATAAAAGATAAGTCAAGAGGTACCCGCCTCCGATCGAAAAGGTCCAATCCGATAATCGAGATACTCGTCTCGTGTCAAAATCCTGTACCAATTAATGCGTATATTTTATTCAGCTAAATCCAAAATAAGTAGCTAAATAAAAAGCTTTGACACTAAATTAGGGTAAGACCATAATCCACATTACACTATTATCATCCTTTATAGAAATGAAATAACATCAAGACTCACCCAAATCCGTATACCCGGCTATTGAGTCACTACCGGAGACACATACCTTGGGGCTATAGTGACCGGAACTAGGAGTTGCTGCTGCAGAAATCAACAATGACAGAATTCCCCTGTGATCAACTAACAACTCACACAAAACCTCTCCTGTCGATCCTCAGCTAGGTAGGGCAGCCGCCGCAATTTAGTAGCTGCTGGAAATCCACCTAAATCTTGCCGTCAGAAACCCTAGGTTGGCGATGGCAGCAAGCTTCTACACAGCCGGAAGCTTCCATACAATCTGTGACTTCACGATCTGCCCTTAAATCAAAGGTGTCAACGAAAAGGTAATAGGAACAAACAATGCACACCACCTTCTTGTGGCCGGAAAAGTGGTGACCGTCGGCTACACCTTGGCTGGCACCAGCGATCCGGTGGAGATCAGCCGGTTTCCCCCTCACTGCAATGGATAGGGCAAAGTGGCGGCACCTGGTGCGGCTCGGGAAGGAGGAAAGGAATCGGGAAGGGCGAAGGAAGAGGCGATCGGCTTCGGGCAGAGAAGGCATCGAGAAGAAAGGAGTCGGCTAGGGCACTCAAGATGGAGGAAGAGGAGAAGGAAGTGAATCGGCAAAGGAGAAGTAGGGAACCGCCGAGTGCGGTTAGGGCTCTAGAGGAGAAGGCGCGGCGAAGAAGAAGAAGGAATAACACGGGTTCGGCGTGAGGAGAATAAGAAATAGAATAAACGAAATAGAGAATAAAAAGGAAAAGAAAAATAACTTTTCCTCGCTTAAATGGAGTAGCCTAAACATGCCTTTTCGGGACCCACTCTTATCCCCGTAAACTCATCCATAAGAGCTCTGAAAAATTTCCGAAAAATTTCTAAAAATTCTGAAAAATTCCCTGATTATTATTCTCTATTTTCCTGTATTTTACATTTAATTCCATCGGTAATGCCCTTAAAATAAACCCTAACCCTTCGCTTATTCCCTCACGCGCAGCAGCCGACTCTTCTCCATTTTCCCCGATCCCGATCGTAGGTATGACTTTTCTCCTTCTTTCCTAATCTTCTCCGTTGTTTTCCAGCGGTCGACAGCTGCCGTCGGCCTGCACCCACCAGTGTCTTGCGCCCACTAGCGCCCGTTAGCGGCTGTGCCGACCATCGTTGGCCACCAGCTGGCTTCTGGTAGCTGTGTCGGTCATTGTTGGCTGCCAGCTGGCTACTAGCGGCTGTGCCGGGCGTTGTCGGCTACCAGCTGGATGCTGGCGGCTGTGCCCATTCGTTGTCGGCTTGATCCAACTGTGCCGCTCGCCGACAAGTTGTGCTTGTTGTCGTGAGCAACTTGTCATTTATTGTCATAATTTTTTAGCTAAATTATTTTTATTTTGTAAACAGGTAGCATTTGCTGCTCTTCTCCGGTTAAAAACACATCTTCAGGTAAAATTTACTAAATTATACTGTATGTTATTTAACATGGTTCAATTTATAAATATGTTTTGTTAGTATGTTAATCTATAACATAATATAGTCCGTTTGTTTGTTTTGTGTTAGTATGTTAATCTATGCTAATTTCTAATTCTCAATATATTAGTTTTAGGTGAAAATGTCTATGAACAAAGTTTGGATGTACAATAGATTAGAAAAAAGATTTATCAGAGATGGATTTTATTGTTGAAGTTGAACAGTTTGTGAACTTTGCTAAAAGTCACCCTGAATGTATGAATGGTGCCGAGTTACGGCGTCCATGCAATCATAAAAAATGTCAAAATAGAGCTTTCTGTGATAAGGATACTGTAAAAATACATATATGTAGAAATGATTTTGTGTCAAATTACTACAATTGGTAATGTCATGGAGAGCCTTATTTATATGAATCAATTGGACCTTCTGGTAGTTCATCATCTGGGACAACTGTTACCGCTTTTGAAGCATCAACTAATATTGATATTGCAATGCAATCAATGGTTGATGATGCGACGAATACTGTAGTTGATTATTCCAATACAGATGAAACACCAACACCTAAATATCAGCAACTATATGAAATGTTAAAGGCTAGTGAAAGAGAAGTGTGGAAAGACATTCCGTCTGGTCATTCTCAATTATCAGCTACTGCAAGGTTATTGAATATGAAAGTAGAACATCATTTTTTAGAAAGATGTTACAATGGCATTCGTTAGTTGATGTCATAATTGCTTCCTGCTGATAACATAATGACTGATAGTTTTTACAATACAAAAAAATTAGTCAGAGGTTTAGGTTTGCTGGTAGAGAAAATTGATTGTTCTATAAATAACTGCATGATATTTTGGAATGAAGACAATGATCTGCATGAATGCAAAATCTGTACATACCCTCGTTATAAGCATGGTACTCACATACTATGGCAGAAGAAGAAAAAAATTACTTGGAAAGTGATGTATTATTTTTCGTTAACTGCTAGACTTCAATGTTTGTATGCATCTGCTACTACAGCTTGCCATATGACGTGACATCATGAGCATGAGCACGATGGAGGTATAATGTGTCATCCTTCTAATTCACATGCATGGAAACATCTAGATGTTGTATTTCCTGTTGGTGTAAGTTGCACCAGAATCAAACCTAAGTTTTGATGTTGTCAAAGGTTCAAGTTAAGTCTTGTTGTGATCTAACAAGTTGACTGAGTGTGCAGGTTATTTACTCAATCGGAAAGACCTAGTTGGAGGCTAGGCAGGAGAAATCTTAGCAGATCGTGGAACCCAGGTGCAAGTCCAAGTGGGTCGAGGGGACCCGACGCTTGGCGATGCGATCGAGAGGTCTAGAGGACCGAATATCAAGGAAAAAGTCCTGGCGAGCTGATCAAAGCTAAGTGAAAAGTCCAAACTAGATCTGGAGGATCTAAGTTTGGCAGGTAGGTTAAGATAAACAACTGGAGGAGTGACAGTGAGGTCGGGTTCCCGAAGGGAACAACCTTAGGTCGTTGATCCAACTGAAGAAACTGGGAAGGTTTCACAGTTGAGATCAAGACAGTTCTACTGTCTTTTATATTACTCATGTATTATAATATTATTACTATGCTAACATCTGTTTTGCAGGATTCTTTTCTGTCTAACACTGTTTTGTAGGTTCGGATGGATCGGTCGACCGAACCGGAGGATCAGTCGATTCAACCATAATGACTCGGCACCGACCAGTTCATCAGCATCGATCAGAAGCAAAAAGAAATAGAGCTGATCAGTCGACCGAACCCGAGGATCGATCAACCGAACAAAACAACATTAATGGAGCATTAAATGTGGGTCTTGGCTGATTTCGACGAACAGGGAAGGGGCCTATTTGATTGATCGAAAAATGGGATCGGTTAACCGAACCCTTAATGAGCAATTAATGTCAGAGATCGAGCCAGCGTTAGACTTCAGCCAGGAAGGAAGGGAGCTAGTTTGGTCGACCGACCAGAGGGATCGGTCGACCGAATGTCCATTACACCTATAAAAAGAGGCTCGAGGTTTGTGGCTTATACAACACTTTCTGATCGACTGAAGTTCTCTTCTGCAAGCTACTCGTGCTACAAGTCTTCATCAACTCTGCAAGTCACTCCGTCCGATAGTGCTGACCAAAGCTTCAACTCTATTACTTGTCGGTATATTTTATTAGCTTGCATTGTAATTAACTTAAGCAAGATAGTAGGTTGTTACTATCTTGCTCATTTTGTATGTTCTGCTTCTTTCCGAGGATTTCGGAAAGAAGGGTTATAGTTGATTGCCCATCGATACGATCAAGGATCACGGGTATTCGAGTAGGAGTCGACCTAGATTCTGAATGAAGTAAACAAGCTTGTCTTTCTTTTTACTTTCCGCTGTTCACGACTCTGCTTTCAAAGAAAAAGAGAAATTTTAAAAAGGCGCGATATTCACCCCCCCCCCCCTATTGCACACATTCGATCTATCAATTGATATCAGAGCCTCGTAAGCTCTGAAGTAACTTAATCGTTTTTCAAAACATTTTTTAAAAAACTTTTTCTTTTCTTTTAGAATATTTTTTCTTCTTATCTCTATTTTTCAAGCACTACTAATCCCAAGATGAAAGTCTAGGAATCATTTTTTTTTATTTCTTTCTTGTAAGGATGTCGAACTCGTATCAAGAAGGTTACAATATTGTCTGGCCTCCACTATTCGAAGGAGAAAATTTCAGTTATTGGAAGAATAGGATGGAGTGTTACTTGAAGTCCGATATCGAGCTTTGGTTCACGATCTTGAAAGGCTACACTCCTCTGATGAAAGACTGAACACTATTACAACCAGAAGAATGGACTCCCCCAATGATCAAGAAGACACAACTGAACTACAAGGCGATTAACACCATCCAGTGCGTGCTCACAATAGAGGAGTTGAACCGAGTCGGCCCCTGCGACAACGCTAAAGAACTGTGGGACTCTCTAGTCAAACTACACGAAGGGACTGATGAATCTAAGGTAAATAAACGGGATTTACTTTTAAATAACTTGTTTAATATTAAAATGTTTTCCGGAGTGACGACCTCGCAACTACACGCTCGACTGAAGGACATCCTCAATGGCCTCCATCTGATCGGACATAACTTGGAAAACCGTGACACAATAAGGTACGCGCTAAACACTTTTCCGAGGAATGCTTTGTAGGCATCAATTGTAGATGCGTACAAAGTTTCTAAGGATCTTTCAATTCTTAAATTAGATGAGTAATTTTATGACTTAGAATTACATTAGCAATCTAACGTAAGTCATGTCGAGAAAGGAGTTGCTTTGTATGCAGGTCCGAGTAAGAAAATAAAATCAAAAACAAAGATCGAGTCAGAAAGTGAGTCAGACTTTGACTCGACAAATGATGAAGAACTCGTCAACATGGTCCGGAGACTTCTGACGAAGAAGAAATTCAGAAGAAATGCCAAAAAGATACCTATCAACCAAATGCAAAACAAATCAGAAATGATTTGTATAAATGCAACAAAAAGGGACATTTCAAAAACGAATGCCCAAACCGGAAGGAAGAAAGGCCAAAATCGACAAGATGAAAGAAGGTTCTTCAAGTGACATGGGACGAGACTTCTTCTGATGAATCCGACACGGAGCAAACAAAGCATTCGAGCCATCTTGAATTTATGGCAAGAAACTAAGATTCCGACTCCGAGCCCGATGAATAGTACGAGTCCGAGATCGACATTGATTCCGAGAGAAGCCATGGATCGGAAGATCCAAATTTGATAACGATTTATTCTAACTTGCTTAAAGTAGTTAAATGTTTGTTTAAAAAATTATCAAAATCTGAAAAACAAAATAACTTGTTACTTAAGGAAATAGACCACCCTAAGCAACAAGTTAACTTGAGTGATTAGATTAACCAAGTTTAAGTCGGAACCTCAACTCAAGCTGAAAAACTTGAGGAAGAGAATTCCAACTTGAAGGGTCAAGTAGAGCAACTCAAGAAAACATTGGAAAGGTTTGAACTGGGATCCAAGTGTCTGAATATTGTACTTGGATCGCAACGAATCGTGTACAACAAATCAGGACTTGGTTACAACCCTAAACAAACAAACAAATCATACTTGTCATTAATTAGTCAAAAAGTTGGAAGTCAAGTCCAAGTATGGGTCCAAACAAAACATTTAACCAACCCAATTAAACCAAACCTCTATTTGGTTCCTAAAAGTCAGATTTATTACTTAGATAAATCTTATCTAAGTTATGACTCAGGAGGAGCAAGTAGAAAGACAATCCAACCGACTTGATTAACCAAACTTATACACTTAAGATTAGGTTTACTTTATGCTTAGAATGGTTAGATAAAAATATTTACGTAACCCTACAACATAGCACCGGAATGGATTGGGATGATAGTACGTCAAGGAAGCTTTGTCGAAGGCATGTTTAAGGTGAATCTTGTGTATTCTACCTTGTGCACTAGACTTAGCGGATCTGATCGAAGCTAACCAGTCAAACATGGGCTAGTTAGATCAAAATTTAGTATTAAGTTTGTTTTGGGTAGGAACAGTTTGGAAAGTATTCAGCACGTGGTCCACCGTTGATACACAAGAAGGTCATATGTCTCGCCACTGAACTGAAAACTTATCCTTAGGAAGTCTGCTTGATTAACCCAAACTTAAGTTTGAATCTAACATGGGTTCAATAATCTTTTTCAATAATTCAAATTAATTTAAAACCTAAATAAATTTCAAAATAAAATTAAATTATTTTAAAAAAATATTAATAATCATTTTAAAACTAAATTAAAAAATTACTTTAAAATTAATTAAAAATTATTTTAAATTTTAAACTTAATTATTTTAAACTTAAACTTAAAAAATATTTTAAAACATAATTAAATTTTTTTTTTTAAACTTACACTTAAAAAAAAATTATTTTAAACTTAATTAAAAATTATTTTAAACTTAAATTATTATTTTAAACTTAATTATTTTAAACTTAAACTTAAAAAACTATTACTTAAAAATATTTTAAAACTTAATTAATTAAAAAAATTATTTTAAACTTACACTTAAAAAATTATTTTAAACTTAATTAAAAATTATTTTAAACTTAAATTATTATTTTAAACTTAAACTTAAAAAATTATTTTAAACTTAATTAAAAATTATTTTAAACTTAAAAAATTATTTTAAATTTTAAACTTAATTATTTTAAACTTAAACTTAAAAAAAATTATTTTAAAATTATTATTTTAAACTTAATTATTTTAAACTTAAAAAATTATTTTAAACTTAATTAAAAATTATTTTAAACTTAAAAAATTATTTTAAAACTTAATTAAAATTTTCATTTTAAACTTAAACATATAAAATTATTTTAAACTTAAACTTAAAAATTATTTTAAACTTAATTTTAAAAAATTATTTTAAAACTTAATTAGAAATTATTTTAAACTTAACTAAAAATTACTTTAACTTAATTATTTTAAACTAACTTGATTAAATATATTTTTATACCTTAATTGAACTTATTTCAAAAACTTTAACACTTAATTTTGCACTTTACTAAATTTATTATTTTAAAACTTAATTAAATTCTAACTTAATTAAATTATTTTATAACCCTTATTTCAAACTTATAATGAACTTTTTTTTTTCTTTTTAGAACTTAATAAAATATAAAAAAAATAATGATTGGTCCTTTTCAGAACTTATTTACCAGTCGACCGAACAGACGTTGTCCTTTTTAAACCAATCAATTATTTAAGTCGGACGAACAATAAATTAATCGGTCGATTTTTCGGTCGACCAAAGACTTTATGAACCACCATCCGCTTCGTGTCGGTGCACGGAAAACCGTTCATCTTTAAGTTATCGGTCGACCGAACCTCTCTTCGGTCGACCGAACCTCTATCACTTGCCCTTGGATAATGGCGAATTTATTGGATCAGTCGACTGAACCACTTATTGGTCGACCGATCGAGGTCCATATAAACTCACAGAACCGGAGTGTTTCATACAACTCTCCTTTCCTATTCTCCACATCTCTCAGACGATCTTTCGAGTATCTACGTTCCCAAGCCATGCCTCGGTATGAATTGAAGTTTAGTCTTTTCTTTCTTATCGCACAATTACTTATTTTTTTATTTTCTTTTTAGTGAAAACTGCGTAAACTTGCCCAAAAGGAGGCTAGCTCCTCCAATCCCAACCAAGACCCTAGGTTCTCCACAGAAGACTTGCATCAGTCTTTTTCCAACAAGACCTTTTTAGTTGTGGGTACTAGATGTCTTGATCTACCATTTTATCAAACCTACTGTCCTGAAATAGTTGATATTATACACCATTACTCGTTAGACAGTCTGGTTCTCTGTAGACATGCATATAATCCCACACTTTGTACTAAATTTTATCATAATTTGTGTGAGATTGATGCATATCATTTTAAAACTAGAGTTGCATTGAGAGATATGTTGTTTGATTTTTAATATATTTTCTCGCTTCTTACGCATGCGCCCCTCAACTACCCGGATCTTTCCTTATCCATCGTATCCTGACATTTTGCCTGATTCGTCTTCTCATCTGACACTAGAACTCATGTATGCCAATTTCTTCCAAGGTCCTCGACCAAGGAAGATGTCTTTGTTGGTGCAACCTTAGGTCAAGGTTGACCTGGTTGACCTGACTCGAGTTGACCTGACTCGAGTTGTATTTTGATGTTTGACGAGAATAGAAAAGTTCTATTCTGATGTTTGACGAGAGTAGAAAAGTTGTATTCTGATGTTTGACAGAATACAAACTTGGGAGATTGTGGGTGCAATATTTGGTCAAGGTTGACCTGGTTGACCCGAGGTGAGTCGACCTGATTCAGGAAGTCCTGGTGAGTGAAGCCAGGCAGTTGGAAAGTCCTGGAGAGTGAAGCCAGGCAAGGGAAAGTCCTGGTGAGTGAAGCCAGGCAGTTGGAAAGTCCTAGTGAATGAAGCCAGGCAAGGGAAAGTCCTGGTGAGTGAAGCCAGGCAGTTGGAAAGTCCTGGTGAGTGAAGCCAGGCAAGGGAAATCCAGATAGGTCAAGGTTGACCAAACATCTGGTAAAAAGTCCAAGTAGGGAGCTTGGCACGAGTAAAGTCCAAGTATGGAGACTTGGCACGAAAAAGTCCAAGTATGGAAGCTTGACATGGGAAGTCAGAGAGGGCTCGGTAACTCGTTCTCCGGACTAGGTCAGAGAGGGCTCGGGAGCTCGTTCTCTGGACCAGACGAAGTCCGAGAGGGCTCGGTAGCTCGTTCTCCGGACTAGGTCATAGAGGGCTCGGTAGCTCGTTCTCTGGACCGGATGAAGTCGGAGAGGGCTCGGTAGCTCGTTCTCAGACTAGGTCAGAGAGGGCTCGGTAGCTCGTTCTCTGGACCGGATGGAGTCGGAGAGGGCTCGATAGCTCGTTCTCCGGACTAGGTCAGAGAGGGCTCGGTAGCTCGTTCTCTGGACCGGATGAAGTTAGAGAGGGCTCGGTAGCTCATTCTCCGGACTAGGTAGGGTTTAGGGTTGGGAGCTCTAAACCTGGATCGGTCTAGTGACCGATCCAGTGATATGTTGGTTGACTGATCGGTCTGGTGACCAATCAGTAACCAAACAGTGTGTTTCTGTGAATTACCTGATCGGTCTGGTGACCGATCAGAAGCGAAGAAGATCAGGAGAAGAAAGAGGGGGATCGGTCTGTGGACCGATCCACCTGAGTCCTGATCGGTCCACAGACCGATCAGAGACGAGGCCAACTCTCACAGAGAGTTAGCTGATCGGTCTGGGGACCGATCAGCCTAAGGCCTGATCGGTCCCAAGACCGATTAGAACACTCCTGGACCGATCAGGAGTGTGCCTGATCGGTCCAGGCCCTAGCCGTTGCGACACAACGGCTAGTTTACGTGTCTTCTTCTTCGCAGGTTATATATCGAGGTCGAGGGCCTCTACAGTAACAGTTCTTGCTCTTCCTCCTTACTGCAATCAGAGCTTTGCTGAGCTCTCATTTTCCTGAAGCTTCGTGGAAGCTTCCTTCGGCTGGTTCCTGCTGTTGTAGGTGTTTCGTGAAGTTGCTACTTCATCCAGTCGACGAGAAGGCAAGCTGTGTTTTTACATTCTTACTGCCTTTGTATTGTGCTGTATCTTTGTACTTCTATCTTGCTGTTGCAAGAAGTTTGTGGCGAGGTTTCTCCACGCAGAAGGAGTTTCTATTAGCCGGTTTTCCGGGGTCTCATCCACCGACGGATTGAGAGGATTCGTCCACCTTACGGACACGCCAAGGAGTAGGAGTTTCATCTCCGAACCTCATTACATCGCTGTGCTTGAGGTTTGATCTTTTCCACTTTCGTTTCTACATTGTATTTCCGCTGCGCTAACTTGATTTGTAGAAAGAAACGCGAATTTGGGGTCGGCTATTCAGACCCCCCCTCTCTAGCCGCATCCGAAGGTCCTAACAAGTGGTATTAGAGCGAGGTCGCTCTTCGTCGAATTAACACCCGGGAGAGCACAAGCTAGAGAATGAATCAACTTGGAGAAGGCATCACGATTCCACCCTTCTACGATCGCGACGACTTCGCGTTTTGGAAGGTAAGAATGAAGTACTTTCTTATGACTAACTTAGTTAATTGGAATTGTGTACAAGTAGGTTTTGTTCCTCCAAGGGATAAAGAAGGAAAAATTCTTGAGAAGAAGAGGTGGACGAAGGAACAAATCCACCAATCCGTAATCAACGACGAGGTAATGAAAATTTTTGAATTCTCATTACCTAACGATATCTTGTGTAAGATAGGTGGTTACAACAATGCCAAGGAATTGTGGAACAACTTGGCCAAGTTCCATGAGGGAAGCTCCAATTCAAGTCATGAAGAGGAGTCAAGTGAGTCAAGTAGCTCACTTCATGGAGGTAAGGAATTAGAAGTTGAGGGCTACTCAACATCTAAGGAAGAGGAGGAGGAGAGTTCTTCTTCAAGATTGGAGCAAGAAGAAGAAGCCTCTACTTCCGGAAGGGATGAAGAAGAAAGCATACAACCATCCTCAACCCTAGGTAACTCAAGCAATTTACTTTCAAGTAAATTACATATAATGTGCTTTGAGTGTAGGAAATTTGGGCATTACAAGAGTAAATGTCCAAAGAGGATTAGGAAGACTCCTCCGGCGCCAAAGGTCAAGAAAGCCGGAGTCCCGATACGTAAGGGTAAGGAGCACGTGGTGTGCTTCCAATGCAAGCGAAGGGGACACTATAGGAGCCAATGTCCGAGGGGGAGGCAATCTCACAAGGACAAGAGACCGAGCACATCGATAGGGGGAGCTAAGGCAAACCCTAAGGTAACTTTTAAGGCACATTCTTGCAATTCGAATAAGACACATGTTAATAGTAGTTTTGTTGCAATTGTCAATAAAGATAGGCATGATAACAATAGAAATCAATACATGTGCTTAGGTGCCAAACATGTTAGCCTAGGTAAGGACAATTCTAGAAATGCTAACCCTAGAATTAACTCATCTAAGGCTAAGAAGAACCTAGGTAGAAATCTCAAAACAACTAGACATATGCCTAGGAATACCTCAAAGATAAATGACAAATTAAAACTTGAGGTATTAGAAAAGGAAAATCAAGTCTTGAGTTCAAGACTTGACAATTTAGAAAAGGCTCTTAAGAATTTAGAGAAGTCAACTCAAGGGTCTAAGGGTCAAAAATCAAAGCCCACTTATCATAATGTTCCATTCGATTATGGAACAAGACCTAGGGCTAGAAAGACCATCACCAAGGTCACAAGGGGAGTCACCCCTAGAATTGATCTTGATGAGTCCCAAATGACCAAGGCTTTAAAGCCTAGGAGGGTCATTAGGAGGGTTGCTAGGGAAGTCATCCCTAGTGAATATTTAGTGAACCCAATGAGCTCCAATAGGTATTGGGTTCCTAAGAGCATGATTCCATCACGCTAGATGGTTTAGGGTGTGTCAACCTTACTTGAATAGGTAGTTAACCTAGTCATGGCAAAAGGTGGCACTTTAGGAATTTTCAAGGTGTAATCAAGCCTTGAAAATGAAATGAAAAGTTATTCCTAAGGTGATTAGGATGTGCCAACCATATTCGAGGAATTCTCTAGGGTCAATCTAATTGGCACATAGTGATCTAAAAATCTTTAGTATATGATTTTAGGTCTATTACACTTAGGAATATGGAATTTATGGCAAAATGATCAAAATTATCAAAAATGGAAACTAAGGCTAGAATTAGGTATTTTCTATACCTTTATATATTATTTGCCATGTATTGTTTGCCATATGTCATGTCATGACATCATATTTAATTTATTATCATTTGAAGTGTCATGATAATACTTAGGTTAACTATATGTCATGCCTTATTTAAGTTTCATACTTTATGACATGACATCATGACATTGGCACATGTTTTTACTTATGATATTATTTTATGTCATGTCATCATCTCTTGCATTTATCAATTAATTTGATTTAAGGATAAAAACACAATTTGATATGGAGATCAAATTGTTGTTTAGAAAATGCATGAGAACTTAGATTAAGATGACCTAAACCATATCTCACATCAAAATTGACTTGGATGTGTTTGATACACCTTAGATGTATGTGAGATATTAGGATCATGAGTTAGGATCAAGGTGCATAGTTCTTGTACCTAGATGAGCCTAATTCAAAATGGAGGATCATAGGGAAAGCTTGCGTACAAGTCATGTACACTTAGCCCGAAGATTGTGATCCTAAATTGAATGGTTTAAAATCATTTCAAAAGTGATTTGAAAAACCTTGATGAAGCTTTTCTAGTGATAGCATTCATCATTGAGCAAGTTGATACAAAGTTGAGGTAAACTTGAACTATTTCAAAGTTTTTAAACTTTGTATCAAGATTTGAAAATTGAAGTTATTTTCATAGAAAACTATTTTTCCATAATAGTATATGTTATGAGGAATGTATCCTCAAAATTTTATAATTTTTAGAATTTTCTGTAATTTTGTAGGGGTTTCTGAATTTCGGGAGTAAGAAATTCATAAATCAGCATGGGTGACCGATCAAGAGGTTGCCTGATCGGTCCAGGGGATGCTGGATCGGTCACTGGACCGATCCAGGGAGCTCCTGATCGGTCTGGTGACCGATCGGGCGTGCCAAATTTTGTGTTGTCTGAAATTTCAGCTGAAAGTTAAAACACAGTTTGTGTTTTGGATTTCTAAAGGTTTGAAACTCTCCAAGACATTGTTGGTGCAATGGTTAAGGGGGAGTTGACCTTTAGGGGGAGTTTTACCTATTAGTCAAGGGGGAGTTGACTTTTAGGGGGAGTTTTTACTCTAAAGACTTGAGTGATATGGAATTATCACTAAGTTGATTGTTGACTTTAGTATCAAGGGGGAAATTAAGGGTTTCAATGAAAGGTATGAGACTTTCATTAGGAAGAAACTCTTGACCTTGATTCACTCTTTTTGATGTGTGTCAAAAACAGGGAGAATGGGAAAATGTCCAAAGAATGTTCAAGGAAGAACATTAGAGTTTGGGGAGAATGTTCAAGGAAGAACATTGGAAAACCTAAGTTAGGTTATCGGGTTAACCTAACTTGATTATGGTTTTTGTCAAACATCAAAAAGGGGGAGATTGTTGGTGCAACCTTAGGTCAAGGTTGACCTGGTTGACCTGACTCAAGTTGACCTGACTCGAGTTGTATTTTGATGTTTGACGAGAATAGAAAAGTTCTATTCTGATGTTTGATGAGAGTAGAAAAGTTGTATTCTGATGTTTGACAGAATACAAACTTGGGAGATTGTGGGTGCAATATTTGGTCAAGGTTGACCTGGTTGACCCGAGGTGAGTCGACCTGATTCGGGAAGTCCTGGTGAGTGAAGCCAGGCAGTTGGAAAGTCCTGGTGAGTGAAGCCAGGCAAGGGAAAGTCCTGGTGAGTGAAGCCAGGCAGTTGGAAAGTCCTGGTGAGTGAAGCCAGGCAAGGGAAAGTCCTGGTGAGTGAAGCCAGACAGTTGGAAAGTCCTGGTGAGTGAAGTCAGGCAAGGGAAATCCAGATAGGTCAAGGTTGACCAGACATCTGGTAAAAAGTCCAAGCAGGGAGCTTGGCAAGAGTAAAGTCCAAGTATGGAGACTTGGCACGGAAAAGTCCAAGTATGGAAGCTTGGCATGGGAAGTCGGAGAGGGCTTGGTAGCTCGTTCTCTGGACTAGGTCAGAGAGGGCTCGGGAGCTCGTTCTCTGGACCAGACGAAGTCGGAGAGGGCTCGGTAGCTCGTTCTCCAGACTAGGTCAGAGAGGGCTCGGTAGCTCGTTCTCTGGACCGGATGAAGTCGGAGAGGGCTCGGTAGCTCGTTCTCCGGACTAGGTCAGAGAGGACTCGGTAACTCGTTCTCTGGACCGGATGGAGTCGGAGAGGGCTCGGTAGCTCATTCTCTGGACTAGGTCAAAGAGGGCTCGGTAGCTCGTTCTCTGGACCGGATGAAGTCGGAGAGGGCTCGGTAGCTCATTCTCCGGACTAGGTAGGGTTTAGGGCTAGGAGCTCTAAACCTGGATCGGTCTGGTGACCGATCCAGTGATACGCAAGTTGACTGATCGGTCTGGTGACCAATCAGTAACCAAACAGTGTGTTTCTGTGAATTACCTGATCGGTCTGGTGACCGATCAGAAGCGAAGAAGATCAGGAGAAGAAAGAGGGGGATCGGTCTGTGGACCGATCCACCTGAGTCCTGATCGGTCCACAGACCGATCAGAGACGAGGCCAACTCTCACAGAGAGTTGGCTGATCGGTCTGGGGACCGATCAGCTTAAGGCCTGATCGGTCCCAAGATCGATCAGAACACTCCTGGACCGATCAGGAGTGTGCCTGATCGGTCCAGGCCCTAGCCGTTGCGACACAACGGCTAGTTTACGTGTCTTCTTCTTCGCAGGTTATATATCGAGGTCGAGGGCCTCTACAGTAACAGTTCTTGCTCTTCCTCACTGCAATCAGAGCTTTGCTGAGCTCTC
This sequence comes from Zingiber officinale, assembly GCF_018446385.1. Classification (NCBI taxonomy): domain Eukaryota; kingdom Viridiplantae; phylum Streptophyta; class Magnoliopsida; order Zingiberales; family Zingiberaceae; genus Zingiber; species Zingiber officinale. Next base: position 105,000,530 of record NC_055998.1, read on the forward strand.
ATTTTCCTGAAGCTTCGTGGAAGCTTCCTTCGGCTGGTTCCTGCTGTTGTAGGTGTTTCGTGAAGTTGCTATTTCATCCAGTCGACGAGAAGGCAAGCTGTGTTTTTACATTCTTACTGCCTTTGTATTGTGCTGTATCTTTGTACTTCTATCTTGCTGTTGCAAGAAGTTTGTGGCGAGGTTTCTCCACGCAGAAGGAGTTTCTATTAGCCGGTTTTCCGGGGTCTCATCCACCGACGGATTGAGAGGATTCGTCCACCTTATGGACACGCCGAGGAGTAGGAGTTTCATCTCCGAACCTCATTACATCGCTGTGCTTGAGGTTTGATCTTTTCCACTTTCGTTTCTACATTGTATTTCCGCTGCGCTAACTTGATTTGTAGAAAGAAATGCGAATTTGGGGTCGGCTATTCACACCCCCCTCTCTAGCCGCATCCAAAGGTCCTAACAGTCTTCAGTCCCACTGAGCCCAAATGACAATGCATTATACAAAATGGTCATCTCATGCATTCATCCTCTTTCATCTAGAGATCAGGCAGTTCTACATCCTGTTCATCTTTTTCTGATATATGTTCTTAAGCATAAACTAGATATAGATTTTGCTTATTGGATTTTTAAGTCAATCATCTACTACTCTGGCTATAGTACCTCATTTAAGGTACATATGATTCATTGCCATATCCTTACAGCTTTCATATATCTTCCTTAGGAGTAGGTGTTGGGTGTCGTGAGTTGATCGAGTTATCCAATTTTGACCTAATTAGTGTTCGTCAAATGTCCTTGGCTGGGATTAAGACTAGTCCTCAGGGTCTGGTTTACAAGCGTACTCATCCATACTATGTTCTACCGGTCGAGGAAGCAGTCAATGCTGAGGACATTCCCATTGCTGTAGAGGAGCCCTATATACCGCCGTTAGCTATTGAGTATTCCCAGACTCCCGTCTTTAATGTTGCTCAGGCGACTTCATCTACAACCCCTCCTCCTCAGTTTAGTGATCCATTCAGACAGCTCCGGGATGATATTTTTTATCACGTCCCGAGGGAGTCCCTGTCCGAAGAAAATTTCGGCAGCACTTCCCCTGCATGGCGGACAATCTGGAACTTTCTACATTGCCCTCTGGGCCACATATACCTCGGCCAACACGGCCGGAACAATAACAATAATGTAAACAATCACCCACGCAGTTAATAATTTAACAAACTGTAACAATGATAATATGACTCAAAAACAACCCTACGCAACTACACTCATAAAGCTCAAAACATATTCCTACTCCACTACACTCATAAAGCTCAAATCCGACGATAAAAATCAACTTACCTCTTCTGCCGTCTAGGCAGGTGTGTAGTAAAACAAATACAATAAAACTCATCGACAATAAGAATCCATACAAGATCCAAATGTATCAACACAAACAAGTCCAAACATAGTCTAAAACAAGAAAAAAAAATTAAAAGAGCAACACTCGTCTACGTGGACGGTAGGGGACTAGCGACTGGAACTCTCGGGACAGCATCAACCTGAAAATAAGAACGGAGGAGGGTGTGAGTCCAACACTCAGTGGGTATCAACTGATATGCATAATAAAGAAGATAACAGGCAGCACTAATCATGAGTACAGTCTCCTGATACAAGAAGGATAAATGCAACTGAAACAAAACAGGAGAAAACTGTACTAACCAGGACTAATGTATAAGTACAATAGGGTCGTCAGATCGAGAGTGTCATAATCCTGTATGCATGTCAATCATATGCATCCATATAAATGCAGCAAGTAAATGCAGCAAACACAAGCAATAAATACATCATGCATATGATGCAAATGTCATGGTCACCCCTGACGCCAATCAGTCATCTCACACACAATGGTGAGACCGAGTCGGTAGGGCTGTGATAACCGTGCACTCTGACATTACTACCCCTGATGATGACCGAGTGGACGGGATGCTCGGAGTACGCCTATCCTCCTACCCCAAATCATAAATGGGGGAGCTCAATGCTCTCATCTCCCGGTACACGATGAAGGGGAGGAATCTCTGCCGGCTACCACGCTGCGTCACACTACCCATGAGCGGACCAATGGAGCCAAACAGAGTTCAACTGCCTCCCGGCTACCACGCTGAGTCACCAGACCAACGGAGCCAAACAACAAAACTGTCAGACACCTATCTGATCTACCACTAACCCATGAGTGGTGGTGTGTACGGATACATGTACCTGGTGATGTGCTCGACAATAATGGAGCAGACTATCGCACAGCATGCAATCATGCGAATGGTGCATGATACTAAGCATGGCAAAATACTGAGCAGCATAGCAATAATCCATATACATGTAAAATGTGTACCATCGGGAAGTGAATCAAATCAAAGTACACAGACCAGATAAGGTATCAAAAACCCTAGGTCCTGAACATGATAAATAACATGATTGTGTCACTACCTCCATAAATAGGCATAATCAGATATATACCAGCATGATGTGCAAAATAAATAAACAAGCAAGCATGTAACAGGTCAGGTAGTAATCAACCAAAGCAAATGAGAAACATAATCATTGCTATATGTTAAAAACATTATTATGTATATCAAAAGACATAAAGTCAAAGTACCCGCCTCCAATAGGAAAAGTCCAATCGGTCCAAATCTGACGTCGAGATACTCGTCTCGCGTCAAAGTCCTGTGTCAACCGATATTTAGTTTAGCTAATTCTATCACGCATTAATTAGCCAAACTAAATCCTAATCAAGCTAAGAAATTCCAAATTGGATCAACTCTACATAATCCTATTAACCATGAAATCCACAGTTATACTCACAACAATGCATTTACCTCAATCCAAAACTCACCCAATTTAGCCCTAATTCAACTCATATATCAAATCCATACTCTTACCTCAAGTTCACAGCTGTGATCACTGATCCAATGCCAAGAGATGGTCGCTGCTGGAATTAGAACAAGCAACTTCACTGCCCTTCCTCTCAATCTCGTGACCTTGATCCACAACAAGGAAAGAGGATCAAAAACAGAATGAAGGTTAATGCCAAACAAGAACCTAATTCTGACTAACTTACCTTCTTCCTCTCTACTAGTTGGAGGTGATCAAGAATCCGATGGTCGGTAGTGGCGCGCAAGGACAGATCTAGGGCACAGCCGAAACTAGAAAATTCGTGTGCCTGGCTTCTGGCAATTGATCACAACCAAGAATGAACGGACAACGGCCGAGTCAGACCCAGGCAGCCAGTGCCGGTGAGAAATCCGTGCGCCAATGCTCGATGAGGATGAAGATCACAAGTCGCAAGCGCGGTGGTGGAGGCAACAGTGATTAGGGCACGGGAAAATCGGTGACACTACTGACCATAGAATAAGAGGAAGAAGCGGTGGCACCGACGCTAGGGCAGAGGCGACTGGCATCGGTGTGTTCCCGATCTCAGCGGCGGAGACAAACAGAGTAAGCGTCTGAGTCGTCGGCGACAGTAGGAATAGAGCGTCGCGAGGGAGGAAGAAAAGGAATCGACACTAGGGCTTCGACTTTGTATACGTGGGAGGAGGAAACGGCACCGCTTGCGGTTAGGGCAAGCCGTCGGGCGCGCGGAGGGGAAAAGGGAGGATTTGGCGAAAATAAAGAAAAGAAAAGAAAAGTAAGGAAATAAATAAATTCAACTTTTCCTCGCTTAAATGGGCAGCCTAAACAGGCTTTTCTGGGCCTCGTTTTTATCCCCGTTAACTCGTCCGTACGAGCTCCGAAAAATTTCCAAAAATTTCAAAAAATTCCCCTTGTTATTTTCTCTATTTTCTGGTATTTTACATTTTTTGTCATTTCGACTCTCTTCAAACGATGTTTCAGGACCAGTTGGTAGATTTTCGTCAGGATATTATTAGACGAGTATAGATGGAGGCACAGCAAACTAGGATGTTTGGCTATTTTTGTCCTGCCCATGATCCTCCACCTCCTGATACCTGACTCTTTATATTTACTTTTGGACTAATGTGGCTGTTAGACTTATGTGTATTTGGACCTCGTACTAATAATTTGTATTTTTGGTCACTTATTTTTGCATAATTGTTGTTTTTGTTTTATAGAATAGGTTTTCTTTTTTTTTGAACCATTTTTACTTAGTTTATTTTTCAAAAATATTTTTATAAAAATTCCCTTTTCAAATTTTGGTTTTCAAAATATTTTCATTTTTCAGGAGTACCCTAGGACCTATCGTAGAATTGCATGATCCTATAGTTCTAGGAGCCAGCATCTCACAAGGACAGTAGGATCCCTTATTTGATAACTTAGAATGTGTGAGATGCTTAGGACCTAGCCTAAGATTTCATATGCTTATGTCAGTGCATCGCTATAAATTTGGGCTTTAAACAATATACATGGATCAATTTGAGTCAACTAGCTAGTAACAACCTAGTTAGTACTAAATACTCAAATTGGCCAACCTGAGTCAATAGCTACTATCTTGTGGTAGTTAGCCTTGTATAACGGTTGGACATTTTATCGTAAGGACATTTTTTCCTTAGTCTTTCTACCCATGCTTGGACTTTTAGGTTGTCATTAATTTTAGGGAGAGCTTTGAGCTATTTTTTTAAGACTATTTTACAAGTTTTCAAAAAAAAAAAATCATTTTTTAAATTCATTTTGAAAATCATTTTTGAAAACTTTTCTGAAATATTTCAAAAATTCAACTTAGTCGAAATTTTCACAATTTTACACTTCTCAAAAATATATATCTTACTATGTTTTTCAAAATTCATTTTTAAATTCATTTTTGAAAACTTTTTCAAAATATTTCAAAAAGTTTCAACTTAGTGGAAATTTTCACACTTCTAAAATTTTTCAAAATTATATCTTCAAATTATTTTTTCTTTCATCTTAATTTGTGAACACCCCAACCCCTAAAATAAACTTTTATCTTTCTGAAATCTATCTTAAAATTTTCCAAATGATTTTCAAAATAATAATAACTTTTCAATTTTTACCTTGGTAAAAAAATTTTCAACTTCCTTAATTTTTCAAAGATTCTTCTAATGTTCAAAATTTATATTCTTCTTTCAAAATAACAACTTTGAAACAATTTTATACATGTTTTTAATTTTTTTTTTTTAGAATTTTGATATGTTTCTAAAACTTGTTACAATTTTTTATATATTCAAAACTGCTACATTTCTAAAACTTATGAATTGTTAACTTTACCTTTTATACTCAAATATTTTCTTTGACCTTATTTGTTGTTCCTTGGCTTTGAGGTATTTCCCTATTTTTGATGTGTGTCAAAGGGGGGAGAGATAGTGAATTCAGGGGGAGTTGTTTAACTCAGGGGAAGAATTAAAAGTTAAATTGCTTGTTTATTTAATTTTTACATATTTTAACTTAACTTTGAACCTTGGTTGCCAAACATCAAAAAGGGGGAGATTGTTGGTGCAAGTTGCACCAAAATCAAACCTAAGTTTTGATGTTGTTAAAGATTTAAGTTAAGTCTTGTTGTGATCTAACAAGTTGACTGAGTGTGCAGGCTGTTTACTCAATCAGAAATACCTAGTCGGAGGCTAGGTAGGAGAAATCTTAGCATATCATGGAACCCAGGTGCAAGTCCAAGTGGGTCGAGGGGACCCGACGCTTGGTGGTGCGATCGAGAAATATGGAGGACCGAAGATCAAGGAAAAAGTCCTGGCGAGCCGATCAAAGCTAAGTGAAAAGTCCAAACTAGATCTGGAGGATCTAAGTTTGGCAGGTAGGTTAAGATAAACAACTGGAGGAGTGACAGTGAGGTCGGGTTCCCGAAGGGAACAACCTTAGGTCGTTGATCCAACTGAAGAAACTGGGAAGGTTTCACAGTTGAGATCAAGACAGTTCTACTGTCTTTTATATTACTCATGTATTATAATATTATTACTGTGCTAACATCTGTTTTGCAGGATTCTTTTCTGTCTAACACTGTTTTGTAGGTCCGGATGGATCAATTGACCGAACCAGAGGATCGGTCAATCGAACCATAATGACTCAGCACAGGCCAGTTCATCAGCATCGATCAGAAGCAAAAGGAAATAGAGCTGATCGGTTGACCGAACCCGGAGATCGGTCGACCGAACAAATCAACATTAATGGAGCATTAAATATGGATCTCGGTTGATTTCGATGAACAGGGAAGGAGCCTGTTCGGTCGACCGAAAAATGGGATCGGTCGACCGAACCCTTAATGTCAGAGATCGAGCCAGCGTCAGACTTCAGCCAGGAAGGAAGGGAGCTAGTTTGGTCGACCGACCAGAGGGATCGGTCGACCGAATGTCCATTACACCTATAAAAAGAGGCTCGAGGTTTGTGGCTTATACAACACTTTCTGATCGACTGAAGTTCTCTTCTGCAAGCTACTCGTGCTACAAGTCTTCATCAACTCTGCAAGTCACTCTGTCCGATAGTGCTGACCAAAGCTTCAACTCTATTACTTGTCAGTATATTTTATTAGCTTGCATTGTAATTAACTTAAGCAAGATAGTATGTTGTTACTATTTTACTCATTTTGTACGTTCTGTTTCTTTCCGAGGATTTCGGAAAGAAGGGTTATAGTGGATTGCCTATCAGTGCAATCAAGGATCGTGGGCCTTCGAGTAAGAGTCAACATAAACTCCGAACGAAGTAAACAAACTTGTCTTTCTTTTTTACTTTCCGCTGTACACGACTCTGCTTTCAAAGAAAAAGTGAAGTTTTAAAAAGGCACGATATTTACCCCCCTCTTTCGCACTCATTCGATCTATCATTTCCTTCTTTTGCAATGGAACCATGTAATGTGAGATTGAGACTTTCTGTAGATGGATTTCAGCCATTTGGACAGTCAAGACAACAATAGTCATCTTGGCCAGTTATATTAATACCGTACAATTTACCGCCATGGATGTATATGAAAGATGAATTTATGTTCCTTACAGTACTTATTCCTGGTCCAACCAATCCTAAAGAAAAGATAGATATTTTCTTACAACCTCTGATTGCCGAGTTAAATGAATTATGGAATGTAGGGTCGGTGATTTATGATGTTGTAAGTGAAACTAATTTTAGATTGCATGCTGCATTATTATGGACGATCAGTGATTTTCCAACATACTGAATGTTGTCGGGTTGGAGCACGGCTGGTAAATTTTTACCACTTGATCACTCTTTCAGGCGAAATAAGAAAAATTCCCTAAAAAATATTGTAGTCAGAAAACCCCTCTACTCTATGCTTCAGGTGAACAAATCATTGAGCAAATTAATAGTTATGGATTTCTACCAGTATCTCAATCTGGTTTTGATGAGATAAATAAATATATTATAAGGATGTGCAAGTGTGGTTGAAAGAAAAGAAGTATTTTTTGGAAGTTATCATATTGGAAGTATCTCTTTTTTCTTGGAGTTACCGTATTGTATTGTGAGACTGGAGGAGGAGAACAGGGTGTTGGCGGAGGAGGAGATAAATATATTCTACCAGTGAGCATTTTTTCGGGAGTTACCCTATTATAGTGTGAGACTGGAGGAGGAGAACAGGGTGTTGGCGGAGACCAAATTGGAGTGGGACTCGCTTCGATTGGATGACGAGAAGGCATTCTCGGAGTTCAGGCTCAACGGATTCAACGGCTTCAGAGGAGTGTTATACGTGGTGAGGAACATAAGCTCGTTCCTTCTCTTAATCTTGATATGGGGATCAGTCTATTGTTGTCCCGAACAAGTCAACCTCGATGGCTCCGCCTTCTACGTCGGAGATTACACCACTCCCAACTCCCATGGTGAGATTGCAACAGAGGTTGCTGGGGGAGGGAGGGACTCGATGGCGGTCCGGGAACATTGATGCACTAGTTTCGGGCCTCGTGGGAGTCGACAGAGGAGCTAAGAGAGGAGCTCGAGAAGGCTGAGGAGGGGACACGGCCGGCACTAGCGTTCTGCCTACGGCGGGGACGCGGACGACGTCGTGGAAGAGAACGGCACAGTAAAAAAATGAATTTGAATTGAATTGAATTTTTTTTAATTTAAATTTTAGTTAATTAATTCAAAAACTCCTAATTTAAATAGAAGTTTTCATACCTAAATAAATTATCCTTTAAATATATTTATTTATTTATTTTGAATTTAAAAAATTACAAATCAATTATATTTATTTATTTTATATATTTCAACTTATTAATTAATTATTAATAATAATAATAGTTAATTTATTCTAAAAAAAGTAATCAAATATCAAATGGAAGGTAACATAGAAAATATTAAATTAGGTAATAACATTAGAATTAAATATATTAGAATTATGTTATATATATTCCTTATAGGCTATAAACTTAGTTAAGCCCCATAATATATATATATATATATATATTAAACGGATCTTTACTGTCTATTACTCTCTATCTCTAAATTATATGTAAAAACGATATATTATGAAATTAATTTATAGTCAAACGTAATTACTTAGAGATACAAAGAGTAGTTGTTTTTCTGACAAGTGAACTTGCTCCAACAGTAGCACGTATAATCTACTTAAGATTAGGGCGGTCTAAACCGTTTCCTCGTCGAGCTTTACGTTGTGCCGAGCATAGCCAGCGGACTCAGCACCAAGCTTTTTCTCTCTCTAAACACCGCAGGGCAAAACTTATTTTAAAAAGGCTCTTTTTAATTATTATTTTCGTTGAAATGATTTTTTTAAAAAACACAATAGTATTTTACCAGATATTTTTTAATATTCTTATTCTAATATTTTTTACCATATTTTCCCCCTAAAATTAAGAGAACGCTGACTTTGGACAATATGGTAAAAAATTAATATTAATTAATTTTTTCTATTAATTAATTAAATAATATTATTCAATGACAATATTATTTATCTTATAAAAATTAACTTCTTCTTTAAAAAGTTAATTTAATATAATGCTTCCTCTTAGTAAAAAGTAGAGAAATGTATTTTTTAATATGGTCCAAAGTATTTATATAAATTTTTTTACTAGTAGTATTGTCAATCCTAAAATATGAAACTAAAATAATCATAACAATTAGAAAAAATTATTGTTGAAAAAAATTATCTCGAACTCTAAATCCTTAATTAATTAATGAGAATAATACATGAGTTTGGACCTCTAAATCCATATTGATTAATGAAAAAAAGATTTCTCATAATACATTATAATTGAATCTTGAACTCTAGATATCTAATTAATGCATATGTAGAAAGTACTAATAAATATTGAAATTATTTTTGGTATAAAAAAATATTAACATAATTTAATTTTATGATTCATCAAATTAATTAAGAGGGAGTTAGTTATTAAAAGATTCATATTCTTAATCAAACAGGAAGATAAATTATTTTATTACAACATATTCTATATGTAGTAGCAATCATAGTCATAATTTGCTATAATAATATTACAGTAACTTTGACAAAATGGAAATATTTTTATCAAACTAATAAAAAAATATTTTGATATAATATTATTTTATATATAATAATTTTAACTAAGTTAAAAAAATAAGTCATTTTTATTTTTAATACATTATAATAGCTACGATTATAGTTGCTATGATAGCTTTCAAATAATGATATTTACATAATAGCTACTATACACAATTGTTATTTTTTTTTAATGAAAATAATAATAAAGGGAAGCTTTTAGTTTTTATCCTAACATTTCTTATTACTTATGGATAGTAAAAGTAGTTTAACAAACTCATAGTAAAAATAAAATACCAAACTCAAAACTCAATGCTTTATGATTAGTACTTCACTACCTCAAGAGAATTTATCCACATATTATTTTTTTTCTCCTGGGTATGTGGGGAAAGATGTATTCTTGTGAGTGTTATTTTACCAACCCACTGTTGGATTATTTCTCATTTGTACGTGGACTTACTTGTTAATTAACAACATATGGATATGTCATTGCAGATATAACCCGATATGTGATCTTGATTGTGGGTTTACGTGTTATTAGATATGGAATTATATGTATAGAACTCATTAATATGATAGCAATAATAATGACGGATGGTTAACAAATTTTGGATCTATAATTTATAAGGGGTGTAATCTCCGCTTGATCAGGATATGAAACAGAATCTCATCTCATCCCATCCAAGAGAGACTCAAGAGCCATGGTCGTAACTCCCGTGGAAGATCTCATTTGCTACATCTTCTTTGTCTATGACTCCAAATTGAATGCTTTGTTTGAATAATTATTTAAAGTATTATTTAATTACAATTAAATATTTTATCATTAGTCAATTAAATATTTTATTTCATTAATTGACTTACAGGCTACGGTGATGCATTAGGCTTTCTTGGTTATTGGAGCAACAATCACTTTCTAGACAAAGTCTCTTAAGAAAATTAAACATTTAATTTTCTCACTGAAAACCCTAAGTCTAATTAAAATTCAATTTATACAAGATTTGAAAACTCAATACAGGTTCCTTCCAAGATTTCTAGACAAAGTCTCTTAGAAATCTCTTAGGAATTAATATATTTCTGAGAAATTTTCCTAATTTGTCCCTTGTGATAATTAAAATATTAGTTCAAATTATTATATTTCCTAATATTTTGATTTTTCACATTTAAACATGCACGATTTTTCAAGTTTTCTACTTGTATTTTCAATTTATCATTTTCCAATTTTAATTTTTCAAAATCTTCTAATAGATAAAATTTGGCTAGAATTAACTTTAATTCTTTATTTTATTTTTTTAGTTTACATCAGTCTTTAGATAATAATTTAATAAATTTAAATAACTTATTGGGAGATAGAGATCGTACCTGATTTACCTTGTCGATTTCGTTATCCGTAACTCCCCCTGAACTGCTGCTTTCTTCCACGATGTCGCCCCTCCTTCATCTATGCTGTCGATGCTCATTTCGGATGAGCTTGCTTTGTTTTCATCTTCTTGGTGACTCGCCATTAATGCAAGTCCGAAGAAAGCCTCAATCTCTGATTCAGACGATGTTTCGTCCCACGTCGTCTTTAGCATCTTGTACTTGTTAGATTAGACATGTTTCTTGTTCTTTCCTTTATTCTTGTCCTTAATCTTTAACTTAAGGCAGTTGTCTTTAACGTACCCTTCTTCGTTGCAGTGGTAGCATCTGATTGTTCTTTTCTTTCTACCCTGCAGATGGTAAGTTTTTGTAGATTTAACTAATTTTTTAAATCACCTTACCATCATTGTCGTTTCTTCGTTGTCAAGAGAGGATTTTGAATCGTGTTCATCCATCCTTACCTTAAAGGCAACGTTGTACTTAGACTCCTTTTTCGGATCTACACATCTTGTTTCATGGACTTCAAATGTTAAAAACATTTCCTCTAAGGTAACATATTCTAAATATTTAGATATATAGTAAGCATCTACTAATGATGCACACTCTGTCATTCTAGGAAATACATTAAGCGCGTACCTTAGTGAATCTCGGTTGCTTATCTTTTCTCCGAGATTCGTGAGTCCGGTGATAAGTTCCTTCATTCTCGAGTGAAGATGTGCAACGGTTTCTTCTGCTTGATGTTACTTAACTGGATCCTTAGTAGATCTCATCTTACGAGCTTGGCTTTGGATGTCCCTTCATGCAACTCAAGGAACTTCTCCCAAAGCTCCTTTGTTGAGTCGTAGGCGCCGATCTGATTGACTTCTTGTGGCAGTAAGATGCTCAGCAGATAGAACTCTGCTTTGTCATTTGCCACGAAGTCATCCTGCTCCTTCTTCGTCCACTAGTATGATTCCTTACCTTCGGGTGCTACAAAACTGAACCTTATTATTAAAAGCAATTCAAAATCGGTTTTAAAGAATACCTCCATTCTCTTTTTCCAGCTCGCGAACTCCCCCTCGAACTTCAATGGGTAGATGCTTGGTCCGACCATCTCGTATGATTCGTTCGGCAGTTAGTCCTCCTGAAGCAAACTGGCTCTGATACCACTTGTTAGGATCCTTGGCGGCCGGCTAGAGGGGGGTGAATAGCCCCTGCACAAATCAAGCAAAAAGAACCTTTCTCGGACTTATAACTTAAAATAACACTTGCATAAATATAGAATGATTAATAAACTAAAAGACACAGGCACAATAGGTTTACTTGGTTATAACCGGGAAGGTTGTTAATCCAAGGCAAATGAAGTCGCACTAATTTCTTCTTCAGACGGAGAAACCTCTTTACAGCAAGGAAAGCTCAAAATGACAAAGCTAAATAGAAAAGAAATTGTGTACAAGTGTTGCTTAGATCTTTCTTATTATTATTAGTTTTTGGGAGTAGGGTTGCTTATATAACCCTGCTCGGGGCGCCTGGAAGGGTTTCAGGTGCTTGGAATGAGATAAGACTTTATCCCTGATGCAACGGTACACGCCATGTTGAGTTTGGCTAAAACTTGTGTTCTAGGCGCCCGGACTGGTCTGGGCGCCCCGAGCACCAAAAGTCAACATTTGTTACTTTCGATCCCGGTCACCTGCTCTGGTTGCACTTGCATCGGTCCGGGTCTTCCACTTTAGCTCCGCTCGCTTAGGTGATTTCGGTCATCCAGAATAGGGCTCACCCGAACCCAACTTCCGGCCTTCTCCTCGAGCAAGCTTCCGCTCTGGTTTCTCGTCCCTCGGAATCGCCGCGTGCTTCCTTCTCGTCCGCCATCGTACTCTTCCATAGCTTTTCGTCCCTTAGACAGCTGCGTCTTTTGCTCCTTGAGCAATCTTCTACTCCGGCTTCTCGTCCCTCGGAAACACCGCACGCTCCCTTCTCGTCTGCGGTGTACTCTTCCGCAGCACCTTGTCCCTCAGACGCACCGAGGCCGTCGGCTCTCTCCCGTGTCATCCTTCTTGCTAGCTACGTCTTTTGCTCGACTTTCTGTGCTCCTAAGTTCCTGCATACTTAGACACAGGGTTAAACATGATAGGACCTAACCTAACTTGTTTGATCATAACAAAACTAACTTTAGGTACCAACAATAGGATCTTAAGTTCTTTACAATCCTATAACCCTAAAATAGATCTTTTTTTAAAAAAAAGGGGCAATCTAAAATTTATTAAGAATAGTGAGATCACTAAATCTTGAAATATATCTTTTGAGAAGATCATCGACAATTCTACTATGGCCACTAGGATGCAACTAATAGTAGTATGCTACCCATACCCTACACTATTAGAGTTGCACTTAGTGGAAGTATTGGATCGAGATATTCCCTTGTCACCTCTAGTACAAATAGAGAACCATCTACATAGATTGAGGTATTTCCTCTTATGGCTAAACAAGTGCCCCATTCACCTCATTTACAAGTGCCACCAAGAGAATTCACTAAGGAAAGGAGATCCACAATTTCATGTGATTTGGTTTATCTCCAATAGCATGAATTTGATATAGGATTAGAAAGTGATCTTATATCTTTTTAAGAAATCAAATAATACTTTAATCCTGAAAGATGAATTGAATCCATGAAGGAAGAGATGAAGTCAATGGTACACAATAGCATAGGAGAACTTATTGAATTGTCTGAAGGAGCAAAATCTATTGGAGGCAAATGAATATTAAAAATCAAATGAGATTCAAAGAACAATATCGAAAAGTATAAAACTTGCCTTATTACAAAGGGGTGCACTCAGAAGAAGAACATTGATTATGAGGAGACTTCCTCACTTGTTTCAACGAAAGACTTATCTAAGATAATCATAACACTTGTGGCTCATTAGAACTTGGAGCTAAATCAAATGGAAATAAAGACTACATTTTTTAATGGTGAAATTAAGGAAACTATATACATGGTGTTACACCTAAAGAACTTTAAATTGAAAGATTTAAACACCTAATATGTAAGTTAAAGAAGTTCATTTATTGCTTAAAGTAGGCATCCCATCAGTGGTATCAAAAATTTAATCAAATGGTCACTTCATATGATTTTTTAGAAAAACTCAGTTGATCAATGTATATATGTTAAATTCAGTGAAAGCAAGTTTGTTATACTTGTCTTATATATGGATGGCATTTTGTTAGCAAACGATAATAAAATTTACTACATCAAACTAAGTTATTTCTATCAGGTAATTTTGAAATGAAGGCTCTTAGTGAAACATCTTTTGTATTAGGTATTTAGATATGTCATGATCGTTCAAAGGGTGTACTTGAACTTTCATAACAAGCTTATATTGAAAAGATGCTCAATCGGTATGACATGTAGACTGTACTCCTTGTAATACACCTATAGCTATGGGTGATAGATTTTGGTGGCAACAATGTCCACAGCGTTAGCTTGAAATAAAGGAGATGAAGAAACTCCCTTATTTATCGCTTATAGGGAGTCTTTTGTATGCACGGGTGTGTACTGATAACTATCATTTTTTTGCATTATTTTGACTCTTATACTTTATATTTTTACCATCTCATACGCTAAATTTGGTGTTTATATCATGTTTTATTAGTAGGAATTTATTTTAGAGTTAATTATAAATTTTCTATAATTATGGAGTTAAATCTCATATTTTTAATGTGATTTTATAGGAAATTAAAAGAGTCATAGATTAGGATCGAGTTAGATCAAAATTGGCTTGATTTGGAGGTCAAAAGAAGGGAAGCAAGCTGAATCATTATGAACTGTTAATCCAAATCTAGGAAGATCTTGTTCCTTCATTTAGATATAAGCATCCTTCCCTTGATCTAGATATGAAATAATTTGGACCTTTTACTTCATCAAAAAGGAGATCAAACCACCCATAATCTCCATCATCAAATCTAAACCTCATATCCACTCATATTGAATGGACGACTTAGATCGAAGGTAGAAAACCTTCGCTTCTTTCACGTGGATGAACAATAGAGGAAAACGGGGGAAATACATTATTATGTTCCTCTTATTTCTAGTTTCTCCCACTTATATCCTTAAAATATTTTTGTTCCCATTGATATCTTTCCTCCTTTATTTTTGTTCCAGATAATATCCCTACCATTAATTGAAATACATTATTATGTCCCTCTTGTTTTCGATTTTTCTCACTTATGTTTCTAAAATATTTTCGTTCTCATTTATATCCCTCTTCTTTTTTTTTTTCCAGATCATATTCCTACCATTAATTGCTCTATGAATATCAGACGAAATGGCATGTGATGTGCACGTGACTCTGTTCTTCCCTGTCACGCGTTTCTGTTCCTCTTCTTCCATGTCACAGCGTGTCCTTGTCATCATTTCTTGAATTCGACCTAACATTTCGTGACAAAAAATTCAGAGGCAAGTGGTGAAACTGTGCCACCGGTTTCCTGTCTCTCGTCTATGATCTGCCCGTTGTCGATTCTACAAGCGACTTGTTCTGCTTCTGCAAGTTCCACATGATGTTGACATAGGCCTTGTCCACCATGTTCAGGAAGTCCCTCACGATGATGAACAGCTGCAACGGGTGGGCAACATTCTGTTGGGTTCTTCGGGCCGCGAAAATCGCTTTTTCGCGTCGCGGAAACCCCGAGTCACCCAAAGCCATGGATCTCGTGCAAAGATTCGAAAACAAAATTATCGAAAAACCTTTTTCTTGTACGAATTTGTAAAAACTTTAGATCTACACTAAAGTTAAGATCATTACCCTTGATGCGCGCCCCACGCGAATCCCGCTCGTCCAAATGGTGCAGGATCTCAAGACCGTCAAGCATACGGTCCTCTAGAAGTATCCACACGGACACACTAGATGGAGGTGACCAAAAACCAAGGTGTGCTAGCACCTATGTGGTTCGGCCAAGGAAGGAGGAGAGGGAGAAGAGAGAGCACCCAAGGGAGAAGAAGAGTGAATGAATGATAGAATAATTTTCAAAATGAAAATTCTTGTCCACATTCAAGTGGCCGGCCACCTTCTAGGAGGTGTAACCCCCACATTAATTCCAATTAATGTGGAGACCATTAAGAGTTGTAACCCCCATGAGGTGGCACTCTAGGATGATGTGGATCAACACTATTGGTCCACATCTTGCCACCTCACTAAATGACATGGCAACAAGTGTAACCTCCTCATTTAATGTGGGCCGGCCACATTAAATGCTATGGAGGCTTGTAACCTCCATGAGGTGGCACACATTGATGATGTGGAGCAATCCTATTGGTCCACATCTTGCCAACTTACTAGTGATGTGGCAAAAAGTCAAGTCAAACATGACTTTTTCTCTTCCTCTCAAATCAAGTCAAACTTGATCAAATCTCTCTCATGGTTGATCTAATCCAACCATATGATTCAAGCCAACTTAATATAATGAATCTAATTCATTAAATTAAGTTGATTTAATGAGTCATAATCTAAATTAGACTCATTGAATACATGAATCAACTTGAGTCCAACTCAATTAGCCCAATTTGGATTACTCTTAATCCAATATGATTCATCAAATGAATCTAATCCTCTTAGTTCATCATATGAACCAAATCTCCATCTAATTGTCCTTAGTGTGTGACCCTATAGGTTCTTGTAACGTTGGCAATGCCCTAAACCCATTTAGGAGCATAAGTAATGAGCGGTATCTAGCAACACATCATTACTACCCAAGTTACAAGAATGTCGAGATCGGACATCACCTTGTGACTACCAATTGTGACTCCTCACAAAATATGTGACATTGTCCTTCTATCCTAGACATCTAGATTGATCAATATGAGGCATAGATCGTGTCATCCTCTAATCAATCTAAATCTTGAACTCCAAGTAGACTCACTCGATCAAATGAGCTCAACATCTAATGTTGACTCATTTGGGCATGGCCATACACTTCGTGGTCTAACTCTATCAAGAATATTGATGTCGCTCCCGTCATATGGGAGGGATAGATCCCATCTACATCACTCACATCCCTCTGCATAATTCGTTATATACCTAGTAATCGCCTTTATAGTCCACCCAGTTACGGGTGATGTTTGACGAAACCAAAGTACATAACTCCTTATGTAGGGATCCATGGTGACTTCAGGTCTAAGGACTAATAGTCATACTAATAGCCACATGAGAAAGTATATGACACTCATATAACGATCCATGATACTTTCTCATGGCGGGTCATTCAGTATACATTCTCCAATGTATACCCATGTGTCAGCTTGATATCTCTATATCCATGACTTGTGAGATCAAGTCATCGAGCTGACCTACATGCTAGTCTTAATGCATTAACATTGTCCCTAAATGTTAATACTCGACTAGGAATGATTTAGAGTAGTGTTCCCTATATCATCTTACTATCGATTCAACTAATCGATTGATATATGTATGAACCTTCTACTCAAGGACGCTATTATACTTAGTCTATTTGGCACTAATTCAAATAAGTATAATAACCAAACAAATGCCTTTATTAATATACAAGAATATGATACAATGAGTCCATACAATCATCAAATGATTGGCTCTAGGGCTCTAACTAACACATTCATCTTGGAGGTTACATGGTGATAGTATTTTGTATGCCCCTCACCAACTCCATTGCGACAATGCCCAGGCCTTCAACCTCTCCATCCTTTGCAAGCTCTCTGACGTGAAGAGCATTTACGGGAGCACAATGCTGCTACACTTCGTAGTGGAGGAGGTCATCCAGTCATAGGGCAAGCACCTAGTGGTGAACCGCAACCATAGCCACAGGTCAACCACCTTGGACCGCATGACCACCTAGGGCAGTGTCGGCATGAGGGAGGAGAGGGATAAAAATTACATCAAGTTGGGCCTTCTAGTTGTCAGGGGGATCAACGATGAGTTCACCAACGTCAAGAAGGTCACCGACATCAACTTCAACTCCCTCACAAAGACTTGCACTTCTCTAGGTGCCTGTTTAACTGAGATCAAGCAATTCTTGGTGAAGATTTCGGCTACTGGAAGGGTTGAATGGAGTCATATCTTCAGACTCATTTCGAAGTATTTATGATCGTCAAAACTGGCCTAGAACTCCCAACGGACGGCACCGAAAAGCCAATATCATACGAGAACTAGGATGCAACTCTAATAAAGAAAGTAGAAGTCAATGCCAAAGCAACGTATACACTTCAATGTGGTCTAACAAAGGAGAAGCTGAACCGAGTTGTCTCATTCTCAAGCACGAAAGAGTTATGGGAGAAGCTAATTAAGTTACACGAAGGTATTTCCGATACAAAAGTAAGTACGTGTGATTTAATAGATGAATTATTTGAGCAGACTAATACTACTCCGGTCGAGAAAGGTATTGCGTTGGTTGCAGGTACAAGCAAGACAAAGGAGGTTAGAAAGAAGAAAGCACTACAGACGACGTGGGATGAGTCCTCCTCCGAAGATTCCGACGAAGAAGAACAAGCAAGCTTCCTCGCTCTACCGGTACAAGTGAATATTGTCGAAATCGAGAGCGAATCAGAAATCGAGTCCGAGCAAAGCCACGGATACGTATCCATTTCTGAAGGGCTTAACCCCATTGTAAGTTCTCTATTCGCCGGTACTCAAGTAGACGATTTACAAAATTTGGTTTCTTATTTATTAAAGAAACTGGCCAAATCTAACGTCCGGGTCAAGTCACTCCAAAAAGAGGTAACAACCCTTAAGGAAGTGACTAACTCGAGTCCTTTGACTGAGCCTGTTCAAATTGGAAGTTCAACCCAAGCCCAACAACTTGAGAAAGAAAATTTTAATTTGAAAACTTAAGTTAAAGAACTTAAGAACATGTTAGAATTCTTTGGGTTCCAAGAATCTTGATCTGATTCTTGGAAAATAAAAAACCGTTTACAACAGATCTGGACTGGGATTCAAGGATAAAAGAAAATATAAGTCATATTTATCACTTGTCAATAGATCGAATAGAAAAATAGTCCAAGCATGGGTACCTAAGTCCAACTTGGTCAATCAAGTTGGACTTGGTCAGTATTGGATCCACAAGGATCAAGTACATTACCTTGATAGATCATATCGAGGCTATGATCCAGGGGGAGCCAATAGAAAAACTATCTTTATAAATAAATAAAATTATTTGATGATTATTATTTTCTGCTTTATTTTTATGCATGCTTAGATTAGGCTAGATTAAGGACCTAGGCGTGATTTACACTTGACTAGTTATACCTAGGAGTTAAAATAAGGAAATTAAATATTCAATTTCTTTAAAAAGCTTTGTCTAGAAGTGGTGGATGATCCCATACCCAAGAAGGCCTAGTGCCTCGTCACAACCTGGAAGTCAATTTTTGAAATAAATATTTAATTAATTTATCATAAAATCTGAGTCTAACACAAATGTAAATCAATCCTTAGATTGAATTTAAATTGAAAATTAAAATTAACCATCTCACAAAATTATTAAGGTTCCCTGATTGATAATCTAGAAAGGGTGAGATGGATCTAGGATTAAAATAGTTAATCAGATTAACTTAATTAATTTTTAAAAATTAATTGTAATTAATTTTAAAATTATTATTAAAATGATAATTACTTTCAAATTATTATCATAATTAATTTGATTTTAAAAATCTTAATTAATTGCAACTTTAAGTTTAATTTAATTAAGCTTCAAAATTATTATAAAATCATTAATTAAAAAAAGGTTAATTATTATTTTTCAAATTATAATTTCAAATTCTTATTATATTCTTAAAATCATAATTAATTTTCAAAATTCCATTTAATTCTATAATTAATTTTAAATCATATTCGATGTTAAAAATCCTATTTAATTCTATAATTAATTTTAAATCATAATTAAATTATTTTAAAATTATGATTAATTTTAAAATCATTATTGTCAAAATTATAATTTCAAAATCTTAAATATTTGATCTTTAGATCAAAATTAAAAATTTCAAATTAGTAGTTATTAAATTTTCATTATTCAAAATCTTAAATGATTATTACTTTTAAAATCATAAATGATAATTAAATTTAAAATCATATTTAATATTCAAAATTTTAAATGATAATCAATTTTCAAAATCATATTATCAAAATCTTAATTAAATTTTCAAATCATATTTTCAAGCTATAATTTTGAATATATTTTCAAGATCTTCAAAATTTTAAATATTTACTCATTTGAAATTCAAACTCAAACTTATTTTAAATATCAATTTCAATATTGATAAAATTAAAATAAAGATAACTCCATCTTATACTCACTCATAAGCTGAACATGCTTGATAACCTAGAATGAGTGAGATGGAAAATTAGGAAAATAAATAGTAATCTTTAAGTTTTTTTTTACTTGGACTCTACAATCCTCAAAATTTTTAAAGCATTAATTAAGAGGGAATGAAGAGAGTCAAGTTAAATTCTTCTTTAACGTTAAAGTTTTTGTTCAAAATATTCTGAAAAATAAAGTTCATTTTTACTATTTTTGGAATAAAAAAAGGAACTAAACTAAGTTTTGATCAAGCTTTTTATCAATTTTTAAGACAAATTAAAGTACTTAACTAAGTTTTTCTCTAACTTCTTTTCGAAAATAATTTTCAAAAGCTTAGCTAAGTATTTGTTAAAATCTAAGTATTTTAAAATTAAAAAGTTTAGCTAAGTTGTGAAAAAGAAAGTTTCAAAACTTAAGTTTATCAAATTTTATTTACATATTTTAAAGCTAAGTACTAAATTTATCAAAATGTTTTTAAGTTTGTTTTTAAAACTTTGGCTAAGTTTTCTTTGAAAAATCAAGTTAAAATACTTTTAAGTTTGTAAAATACTTAACTATGTTATTCAAGCTAAGTATTTTTCAAGCTAAGTACTTAACTATGCTTTTATAAAAAAAACCCTTTAAGTTAAGTACTTAATCAAATTTTTTTTAACTAAACTTAGTTAGATTATTTTCTAAAACTTAGCTATTTGGCAAGGTATTTTCTCAATGCAATCATTTTAAATTTGAATATTTAGCTAAGTTGGTTTTTCGAAAAAGATATAAAAAGTTTCAAAACTTATGTTTATCTAAGTTTTTGTTGAAAAAGTTAAATATTTTTCAAAGCATTTCTAAATTAGCTAAAGCATTTTTAAAACTAAATTCAACTAAATGCTACTATTCAGGAGGAGCTTAAAATTACATAGAATAATTTCCTATTGTTTTTCTCTACCTATCCTTTTTAATTTATGTCAAAGGGGAAGAGAAAAGTCAAAGTTAAGTAAATTAAGAAGTAAACATAAGGAGGAGCATAAGTTTTACAAATTTTTACATTCATGCTCATAGTTAAAATTTCTTATCTATTATCATATTTTACTTAACTTTGAACCGTGTTGCCATAATCAAAAAGGGAGAGATTGTTAGTGCGGGAAGCATCTGACGATCGAACCTGTGTTTTGATTATGTCAAAGGGTTCAAAGTTAAGTTGGTTTGTTATCTGATATGTTGAATAAGCTTTGTAGGAAAGACCTAAGGGTGCGTTTGGTTCAAGTCATCATGTATAACCTTGGTTATGTTATTACCAAGTAATCACATAACCAAAGTTATGGGGAATAAAACATAACCAATGTTGTTTGGTTCAACCTAGGTAATGTAACAAAAACTTGTTTGTTCGAAGGTTTTAATGAATACCCTAGTTTAATATTTTACCGTATTACCCTTAGTTACAAAACCAACTATACATAATAATAATAATAATATTATTATTATTATTATTATTATTTATTTTTTAATGTTTTTTTACTTTTCTTTTTTCTGTATATTTTTTTACTTTTTTATGTGTTTTTTTATTTTTTAATGTTTTTATATTTTTTATATTATTTATATTTATATTTTTTTTATTTTTTTACATTTTTTTATTTTAATTTTAATTTATTTATTTTATTTTTAATTTTTAAAATTTTTTACAAATTTTAAATTTTTTATTTTTATTTTTTAAAAAAATAATTTTTAAAATTTTTTAAAATTTTTATTTTTAATTTTTAAAATTTATATTTTAAAATTATTTATTTTAAAAAAATTAAAATTTTAAATTTTAAATTTTAAATTTTTTTATTTTTTTATATTTTTTTTTTACATTTTTTCTCTTTTTTTCATATTTTTTCTTATCGGAGGGTATTTTTGGTAAAAAAAATCGTTAACCCCGGAATCAAAAAAAACCTTAGTTTTCTGAGGTTTTCCGATTCCGGGCTGCATGACCCTTTTGCTGACGTGTCGGGCATGGAACATTACTCGGGAATCATCGAATACCTAAACCAAACAATGTTTTTGTTGATAATCTTGGATGGATAACCAAGGTTATCAAGAATAACCCCGAACCAAACGCACCCTAAGTGTATTTAGGCAAAAGTCCTAACTACGATTAGGCAGGTGGAAAATCCTAGGGGTCGGTAACCCTAGGTGAAGAAAAATCCTTGCTACAGTTAGGCAAAGGAAAAACCCTAGGGGGCAGTAACCCTAGGTCCTAGGGGGTGATAACCCTATGCGAAAAGTCTTGACGGGTCGAAGCTTCGGGCAAAAGTCATAAGGAGCGGTAACCCTAGGTGAAAAGTCCTAGCGTCGCGAACCAGGTGAAAAGTCTAGGCAGGTCGTGGAGCGGACGTCCAACAAAAAGACCTGAAGAGTCTAGCGCTAAGCAAAAGTCCAGTCGGTCTGGAGGACCGGGTTGGCAAACAGGTATACTTTCCTGAGTGGAGTAGGTGAGGACGCATTTCCCGCTGAGGGAACAGTAGACGTCAGTTCGACTTAGGATTTTCGATCGAAAATTCTGTAACGACCACCCTTCTTACTACTACTACTCTCTAAGGATGACCGTTACTTATCTACTAACTCTACTTAACCGGTATAATTAAAATCCTCGAAGAAACCCTACCGAAAAATTTCGACAGAATCTCCCCAATACCGGTGACCATAATCATTAATACATGACATAATATACACAGCCACAAGCGGCTGGAACACATATCAATCAACCACGCAGTATAATAAATCCAAAATAAAGGAAACAATACCACAGCTCAACACATCATATCACAATTCTTCTACTATGTCCTAATCACATCAAAATAACAAATGTTATCTCAAATACTCCTAACACAGCAAAAGACAATGGAGACTAAAATAAAACTTCTTTCCTAGTCCCAAGGCTTCCATAGTCCTGGCATCACACATCCTTCAAACACCTCCTTGTCGCCTTCCTTTCTATATCTTTTCCTTTCCTGTATCTGCAGTAAGAGGAAGTGCAATCTATAAGCAAAATTTGCTTAGTAAGCGCTATCTAACTCACAAAATCTCGATATGCATGTATATAAATAAAAACATGCTAAAACTGAATGCTAACATGTAAAGCTACTCATGCTCATACATATCAAAGGAATCATACTAACTGAAATACTAAACATGTATAGCTAATCATGCTCATAAATAGCAAAGAATAGTAAACTAACTCATGCTCTTCTATTAGTAAAGAAACATACTGAAAGGCTAAACATGTAAGACAAATCTATACTATCATGCTTGCATAAAGAACTTAACTTACTGAATTCTAAACACCTTCTGTATCTTATTTCACTTGCTTAAAGCCTTATTCTTTAATACTTATGTGAAACTTATTTTTTTTCTTGTTCAAAAGCTTATACTTTTAATACTTCAAAATAATAATCAACTTCTTCTTGGGCCCAGGCATAGTACCATCTTATGCGCGTTCCCTAATAGGTTGGGGTAGCGAGCCACCAATCCTAAAAGAGCATACCTCGGTCTACCAAGGCCAAGACCTCAGAATTGGACACCTAGATTTGTTTAACGACAACCTCGAAAGTCGGGTACTAGCCTCTTAAATAAAGTAAATACTTGTTATCTTTATTTACTTCTTCTTTAAATGCCTTGGCATTTTAATAGGCACCTTGTGTGCCATAAATCCCTAAAGTCTTGACTTTGAGATCTACTTAAGGTCTTGACCTTTTTCTTTCTTTTCTTTATCTTTCTTATACCTTTCTTTAAAAGAATGCTTCTTACAAAACTAAAATGTTTAAACAAATTCTAACACTGCAATGCTTAAACAAAATCTGCATACAAGTTTAAACAAAAATCTGCATATTAAGCTTAACTAAAATCTGCATACTAAGCTTACCTAAAATCTGCATACTTGAATGAAAGTAGCATATCTAAACATCAAATCTGTATACTTCTCTAAATCACAGTTAACTACTAAAACCCGAAAACCAATTCCATAACATTTCATTGCTATTTCAGTTAACAAGGCATATAAGAACTTAAATCCTTTTGCTTCACACAAGAACTTCACTTCAACGTGAGGATTTCTAAATCTTCCAACTAATTCCCAAATGGAGTTATATTCCATTAGAAATGGGGTACATCTTGCAGTCTTCTCTTCTGAAACCTTAATTCCTACCATGCGTGATAAATCATCCTTTAATTGTACTAAATTGTTATAAAACAACCTTGATTCCTCATAATCTTCCCTAGAAACTATAAGACTTTCACTATTGTCATCTGAACCTTAGAGTAAAACATTTGAAAATCTTCTCTTTTCATACTTTAAACTTTCTGGATTCTTTAAACTTACTAAAACATGTTTAACAACTTTGAATCCTTCTTGTAACTAGAAGTAAAGTGTAAAATGCCTTGAATAAATCCTGTTTGTATTCTTAAATAAGGATGGTCCTTCTGTAATCTTTTACCAACACATTTTCCTATGTAGACTTCATTAATAAAATTTATAGTTTCATTCTTTACCGAAACTGATAAGGATTTACACAATCTAAATCTGTTTAATCTTACCGAAGCAATAAGTCCACTAGAACATCTTCGATCAAGGTCTCTAATTAGTTCAACGTTTCAGAAATAATAGTTCAAGAAGAATATCATCGATCAAAGTCTAAATCTGATCAACGTTTCGAAAGCAACAGGTCTACTGAAACATCAACAATCAAAGCTTAAGACTCCACAATATGAACTTCCCGAAACTCAACCAGTGAGAAGAAACACGGCACATAAAACCCAACCAAAAGCCCTAAATCTGTGATTATAAACCAAACCCTATCTCAACCTCCTATAACAGCAAATTTTACTGAAAATTCATAATAACACCACCAATCCACAACTCTACTTACCATGATTCAGCCAACCAGTAGTGTAGGGAAAACTTTAGGGTTGAAATACTAAAGCCAAACAACACCACGGTTGCAGCACCCAAGAATCCGATTCTGTGAACACAACTCCATCTCAAGGAGGCCATGAAAACACCAAAGCCGAAACATTTCATCCAAATTCACAACACAGGGATCACAGGCAGCATGATCCGAAAATAGAGTAAGCAAGGAAACTTATGCAAAGCTTCAGAAACAAAGAAAATAACAAGAAATAAATCTCGGAGCTATCCTACTGCAGGTGAGTAGCAACTCACACTTCGTTTCTTGGACTTACAAATCCGGATTAGGCAGCTAGGGCTTCGGGAGAACTCGAGCTCTCGGCCTCTCCTTGCGCCCACTTGCTCTTCTCAACGAGGGGATCACGAAGGTGAAGAAATCTTCGGAGAACGCCCTCACCGACCGCCGGAACGCCCCTTGCTTGCTGCTGCGGTTTCACCCGACGAGAAGCGCCGACGCGAACGTGAGAGGAGAAGAGAGGTTCGGGTAAAAGTTTTGGGGTTCGGGAAAAACTTAAGCCGTTTCTTATAACTAAGATTTTTATTAATTACTATACCTTAAATACTATTCACTCTTTCCTTATTTAACATCGGCCGCCAGCACAGCTGGTCAGGTGGGTTTTGCTCGGGTCAAAGGCCTCGACTTCGATCCCTCAGCCGCGCACTTTTAATTCCAATTTATTTTAAACGTCTCAACTATAGCTTAAATATTTGTTGCTGCCTATCTAATTAGCAATGACCGCTAGCCCAGTTGGTTGACCGTGTTTTGCTTAAGGCGTGGCTCTCAGGTTCGAAACTCGGCTGCAACCATTTTTTCTTCTTATTTATTTTAAACGTTCCAACTACTCCATATATACATTTCGCTCCATATAAGGCTAACAAAAAATGTGTAGCTCAGCTGGTTGGGCTGGTTTTGCTCGAAGTCACAGATTGCAGGTTCAAATCCGGGCTTCAACATATTCCTTTTTTTTTTTTTTAAACTTCTTCCTCTTGATAAAAATACCAAACGAACTTCAGAAATTACATAAAAATACTCTAAAAATTTCTAAAAATTTCTAAAAATCTCTAGAATATTTTAAAAGTATTTCCAAATATTTGTATGGACTTTTAGAACTCTAAATCATGAAATTTGGGGTGTTACAAATTCGAAGTCAGAATCGGATAGTCCGGTGACTATCAAACATCCTTTTATCTGTTGGTGCGGGAAACATCCGACGATTGAACTGGTATTTTGATTATGTCAAAGGGTTCAAGTTAAGTTGGGTTGTTATCTAATGTGTGTGAATGAGATTACAGGAAAGTCGTAAGATTACTTAGACAAAAGTCCTAACTGCGGTTAGGCAAAAGAAAAACCCTAAGGGGCGGTAACCCTAGGTCCTAGGGGGTGGTAACCCTAGGCAGAAGTCTTGGCGGGTCGAAGCTTCAGGCAAAAATCCTAGGGGGCGGTAACCCTAGGTGGAAATCCTGATGTCGCGAACTAGGTGGAAGTCTGGATGGGTCGTGGAGTGGGTGTCCAGCATGAACACTGGAAGACTCGAGCTCCAACCAAAAGCCCAGTTGGTATGGAGGACCGAACTAGCAAAAGGTAACTTCTCCTGAGTGGAGTAGGCGAGGACGCGTTCCCTGTGGAGGGAACAGTAGGCGTTGGTTCGACCTAGGGTTTCTGATCAGAAATCCAAAGTCAGAACCGGACAGTCCAGAGACTGTCAAAATATTTCTGTTGCTATATTTATTATGTGGTAACTTTGTTTTGCAGGATATATTGTTATCTTGTGTACTAACCTATCTTGTAGGGATAAAATAGTACTTTATGCTTCGGATGAACAGTACCCGAGGCGCCCTCATGGAGCTTGGAGGCGCCTCGAGTACAAAGGAGAAGATGTGCGCGTAGCAAGGATGGAGGTGCCCTCATGGAAGCTTGAGGTGTTGGATCAAGAAGCACTAGAGAGGGGGGGGTGAATAGCGCTCGTGGCTATTTCGTTCGATTTAAAACACTCGAGATAATAAATGCAGCGGAAAAGAAAAGAACACAATCAAACGCTAATACAGGTTGTTTACTTGCTTCAGAGATTGTGGCGACTCCTACTCCAAGGCCCGCGATCGTTGATCGCTTCCGGTGGGCAACAACTATAAGCTTGAAAGATTATTACAAACTTATTATAATTTGAACTGTAAAGAAAGCAATACCGACAACAAGAATATCAAATCTGGAGCTCCGGGTCGTTGGGATGTTGCTACAGTACTTCGGGAACTTCTTGTTAGCAGCTTGTCGCAGAAGGATCGCTTAGAATGTGTGTTATGAAGCTGCTGGTTGAGATCCTCTTATATAGCGTGTTCAAGGTGTCTCCATCACACTTCAAGGCGCCTCCAACCTGAAGTTTGATCCCAAAATCCACTCTGCGATAAGCTTCTGCTTGCTACCCATTATCTATTTGAAGGCGCCTTCAACGCCACTCCAAGGCGCCTCCAAGTCCCATGGAGGCGCCTCCAAGTCCCATGGAGGCGCCTCCAGCTCCTTGCCACAGACAGCTTCCGCCTTGCACCCGAGGCGCCTCCAAGCTCCATGGAGGCGCCTCGGATACTATTCATCCGAGGTGTGACTTGCTCCTTTGTTCCTGCAAAATGTGTTAGTCCCAAACACATACCCTGCAAAACAAAGTTAACACGTAATAGTCATAATAAATAAAATATTGACAGTCTCTGGACTGTCCGGGTCTGACTTCGGATTTTCTACCGGAAATCCTTGGTCGACCCGATGCCTACTGTTCCCTCTGCGGGGAACGCGTCCTCACCTACTCTACTCAAGAGAGTTACCTGTTGCTAGTGCGATCCTCCAGATCGACTTGACTTTTGCTCAGCGCTCGATGCTTCGGGACTTTCTGCTAGACGCCCCCTCCCCGACCCGTCCAGTCTTCCACCTGGTTCGCGACAC
Organism: Zingiber officinale; assembly: GCF_018446385.1. NCBI lineage: Eukaryota > Viridiplantae > Streptophyta > Magnoliopsida > Zingiberales > Zingiberaceae > Zingiber > Zingiber officinale. Next base: position 105,028,442 of record NC_055998.1, read on the forward strand.
CAGGACTTTCCACCTAGGGTTACCACCCCCTAGGACTTTTGCCTGAAGCCCTCAACCCGCCAAGACTTTTCCCATAGGGTTACCACCCCCTATGACCTAGGGTTACCTCCCCCTAGGGTTTTCCACTTGCCTAACCGCAGCTAGGACTTTTGCCTAAGTATACTTAGGACTTTGCTGCAAGCTCATTCAAACTGTTAGGTCACAAAACAACTTAACTTTGAACCCTTTGCCATTATCAAAAACACGAGTCCGATTGTCGGATGCTTTCCGCACCAACAATCTCTCCCTTTTTGATTATGATAACTAAAATTCAAAGTTAAGTAAAAGCAGGCATAAGTAAACAGATGCATAAGTAACAATTTTTAAAGTTTTAGTATAAGCAAGAATAAGTAAACAATTTTAGACGCAAACAAAGCTTAAGCTAAAACTTTAAAGTGTAAGGCTCTCCCCCTTAGTTAGAGTTTTCTTTTGAATTTTATGCTACTCTCCCCCTTTGCCATATATCAAAATACAAGGAGAGTAAAAAATCATAGTACTTAAGTATATTTGAAAAGATTTTGAAAAAAAAATGTTTAGTTATACCTTGAAAAAGTACTTAGCTAATCAAAGCATTTTAAAAAAATACTTAGTTAAATTCTTAACTAAGAAATTATTTTTGTAAAACATTTAGCTAAGTAAATGTTAAGAATTCAGAGAGGATCTTTTTAAGATAGTTTGAAAGGTTATATTGAAAAACCAAAATTTGAAAAAGTAATTGGGTAACTTTTGAAAGAAAAACCTTTGTGAGAAAAGTTTGTTAGATTTGAACGGCTTTATAGAATTTTTCTCAAAATTGGTTAAGTTTTGAAGGCATTTGCAAAAATATATGAAAACGACTATAGAAGTCACTTAGCTAAAAGTTTTAATAAGCCTTTTGAAAAAATGTTATTAGAAAATATAGCTAAAGTTGAAAAGTACTTAGCTTTATTTTGGACTGAAAGGTATTTTAAAAGATCATTTTTGAAAGATATTTAGTTTGAAAGACTTGGTTAAATCTTCGCTGCTAAGAGGGAGGAGCTTAACTCATAAAAATTCTAACTAAGGTTGTTCATTTAAGTAGTCCTAAGGTCCAAGCACGAGTAATTAAAATTAATCATTTAATCCCCTAGGTCAAGTGTCTAACCATTAGCTACTCACTACTTACCTAGAAGGTAACAGCTTTCACTTGGCTAGTCAAGTTAAGTTGAAAATCTAGTTAGATTTGACTAATTCAGGATCACTCAACTTGATTACTGTATTTTTGGTATTTAACGCCCAGACTTTCTGCGATGCACAAAAATAAGCATATTGAAATATAGGATGTACCCTATGCATCTCACGTCGTTCTAAGTTTTTTCAATCACAAACAAGTTATACCTAGTGTGCTTGTGAGATGCTCTGGCTGATACTAGGGGAACATGATATCTAAAGGTAAGTGCTTAGGCTAAGTCCAAATCTTGAAAAATCTAATAAAATTGGGATTTAGAAATCATTTTTCCTAGGAGTTTTATAAAAGAAACTAATATGTGCAGAACTAAGCAACTTATAACAAAAACTAGTAAGCAGAAAGTTAGGTTGTGTAACTAAACTCTGAACGACAAAAGTTTAACTAGGTAATAATAGAATAGCAGATGAAAGTGTCTGTGTCTCAAGTCCAAAGTACAACACATGAAAAGGTAGTATCAATCAGTAGGATCATCAGCTGGAGGGTTATCAATTAGAGGTGGTGCAATAGGCTGCTCGGGAGCAGGTTATCCCTGACGAAGAGAGGCAAAGCCGGAAGCTATGTCTATGCGAAGCATGCGGAACTCATCCAGCATAAGCCGTCATGTCTGAGTGGAGTAAGCCTCGAGACGTGTGAGTCGGTCCTCGACAAATAAGGAGGTGGATCGTCGAGTCGAGGTCAAGGGCCCTGCCGAACTGGAGGGCTGTCCATGAAAATCCTCGGCTGTGAACTCTAACACGTCCTCTCCCTCGGCTGGAGCAAAGAAGCCAAAGAACTCGGCATCTGCCTCGGGCCCTCTCGGAGCAACTGGCTCATCCTCGGTTGGGTCGGCTGGCGGAGGCCTGCCCACCCATGCTAGGACCCCCTGAGCAGTGACATCTATATATGATAGCCTAAGAGAACCCAACCCAAACTCATCATAATGGGTAAGGGGAAGGACCGCCCCCTGTGTCACATATATGCCCTCAATCGTCGAAAATATGGATGTCAGTATATGACAGTAGGGCATATGAACTACTCTGAATGTGACAAGACTAGCAGCATGAACTATGTTTGAGAACATATGTAATGCAATGTCTATCTCTAAATGATGACATAATGCGTACAAGAAGAAGGAATAGGACGGTCGCATCTTCGAGACGTCCCGAGATGTGATGGGTAGTATGCATGCAGTGAGGACTCTATACATGACATAGTCCTGCACTCTGAGAGACATCGACTTGAAGTCAGAGACTCCAAGTGGTCTCTCCCCACCAAAAAAGTACTCATAGAGTGTATCTAGAGTAATGTGAGAGTAGGGGTCGCCAAAGGGCAAATCCCTACTAGGGTAACACAGGAAAGAAGATGCTGACTGTCTAAGCTCTAAGCTAGTGCGTAATAAGGTAGGTGCAAACTGGATGTCCTTTCCACCAACTCGGGTGGAATAGACCAAATCATCAACCTTCTCAAGGTTGTTAAAAAACTAGGCACATAGATCTCGGTTTACTGCATGACTGCAGTAAACTAGTCTGTCCAACTGATAATGGGCAATCATCTCTATAACAGATAGACAATAACTTGTGAAACAGGGTCTATTTAGGTATCTACACTTGATGACAGAGTATGAATGCTGAGAAAAACTAATCCTATGCTGCTCACTAGGGAATCTAGTGTCAGTGGACGGGGCCATATCCGAGGTGGACGCAACATTGTGTCGTTTCCTAATCTCAACCATATACATAAAGATTTGCAAAACAAGCACTAAAACTATGTAAAAGATGATTTCAGATAGTTTAGAGTATACCTAGGAGGCATTGTAGGGTATTTGAAAGAGTTGAAGGGTAGAGATCTGAGGTTAAGGCGCCTTGGATGGAAGGTTTCGGTGAGAAGACAAACTGCAGCGAACTCTCTGTTCGCTGCCTATTTCTGTGTTGAAGGCGCCTCCAAGTACATTGAAGGCGCCTCCAAGCACGTTGAAGGCACCTCCAATGAAGAGTTTAGGGTCCGAGGCGCCTCAGATGATTTCGGCGGGGATTTTCCTGCCTATCCTGTTGGTTAGTCCTAGGAATTCTACTGTACAAAAAAATTGTACAAGTGTCAAACCTTTCCTAAATAACCTATTGTGTTCTTTAGAAGTTAAATTAGGAATCACAAACGGAACTTAACATTATTGATTCCAAATTTAACTTATCTGTTCTTAATGGTTTTGACTTGGATCGCAAGCAGAACTTAGCACTATTGATCTAAATCCACCTATGTTATAAATTAAATTAAATATTAATTTCCAAAATTGGCTTCCAGGTTAAACATGGCGAGGCACTAGGCCATCTTAGATATGGGAGCAACCACCACTTCCTAAACAAAGCCTTTTAAGGAAAGCTAATATTTAATTTCTTTATATAACTCTAGGTTTAACCAAAAGGAACAATCGAATCACAAATTCAAAAAAAAACAAAAACACAAACTCGAATAGCAAATCCGAAAAAACTAGAATCTATTGCCTCTTGTGTTTGGAATTCTAACAAAGAAAAATAACCAGCATGATGCGGAAGAAAAATTACTAGTTATACCTTCTCTTTGTATGCTAATGACCTCGAGATCTTTTGCCGTATTCCTCGCCTCGCCTTGGACATCGTGTGGACAACGATCCTCCAAGATGAACATCACCCAATAGCCTTCTTCTCCTTCTCTATGTTTCAGCCACCACCACCTTAATGGAACAAAAGAGCAAAGGGAAAAGAAGAGGGGAGAGGGCCGACCACAAGAGGAGCACCAACAAGAGAATAAGAATTGTTCTCTCATGAAACCTCCCCTCCCCTTCTTTTATATTACTTTCCCAAGGCAAATAAGGGAATACTTTTTACAAAAAATAAAATCTTCCTCTAGTTTTTCCTTTTTATTTTTCCTTTTCTTTCCTTTTGATTGAATCAATCATCAATCATGATTTGATTTAAACTTTGATTGGTCGGCCCCTTGCTTGGGCACCAAGCAAGGGTGGCCGGCCACATCATCAAGTAGAGAAGAGAAGAAATCCTCTTATAAAATTTTACAAGCTCTCTTTTCTAAAGTGGATGTTAAAAAAGGAAAATTTTAAAAATTAAAACCATATTTTAAAATTTAAAAACTTCTCTTCTAAAATTTCCTTTTTAAACCATGGTTTCAAAATTAAAAGATTTAAAATTTAAAACTTCTCTTCCTTTTTTCTAAAACCATGAGGATGGTTAAAAAGAAAAGTTTTAAAACTTTTAAACTTTCTATTAAACCATGTGGCATAATTTAAATAAGGAAAGTTTTATATTTTAAAACCTCTCTTTTAAAACTTGTAGATATCTACAAAGAGAATATTTTAAAAATTTAAAACACCCCCTCATCTTTGAATTATTGTGGCCGACCCCCTTAAGAGAAGATGGTGGCCGACCCTTGCTTGGTCACCAAGCCTTGGGCCGACCCTCTTCTTAGACACCAAGAAGGGCTTTATATGGATGGACTTGAGGCTTTAATGAGGCTACGACAGGGACCTAGAGGAGAAATTGGTTTTGGCCTTTCGATGAGCTTGAATATCTCGTGTTTGCCCCGAACACACAACTCAAGTTCATCAATAATAACTCATTCCACTAGAGAGTTATTATTGCACTACTGCACCAATCCCAAATTACATTATGGGCTCCTTCTTATCATGAGTGTGTTAGTCTCCCTGTGTTTAAGATAACGAATGTCCACTAATTAAGTAAATTACTGACAACTCACTTAATTAATATCTAAGTCCAAGAGTAGTACCACTCAACCTCATTGTCAGTCGGACTAAGTCCACCTGTAGGGTTTAACATGACAATCCTTATGAGCTCCTCTTGGGGAAATTCTCAACCTAGATTTACTAGGACACAGTTTCCTTCTATAATCAACAACACACACTATAAGTAATATCATTTCCCAACTTATCGGGCCTATTGATTTATCAAGCTAAATCTCACCCTTTGATAAGTTAAAGAAATAAATACTAAATATATGTGCTTGTTATTATATTAGGATTAAGAGCACACACTTCCATAATAACTAAGGTCTAGTTCTTTTATTAAGTCAGTATAAAAAAAACTTACCTAAAATGGTCCTAGTCAATACACTTAGAGTGTACTAGTGTAATTTATTAGTCAAGATAAACTAATACCTAATTACACTATGACTATTCCAATGGTTTGTTCCTTTCCATCTTAGTTGTGAGCAACTGTTTATAATTTATAAAAAAACTAATAACATGATCTTCTATGTGTGACACCACACACCATGTTATCTACAATATAAATTAATTAAACAACTACACTTAACAAATAAAATGTAGGCATTTGACCAATGTGATTCTTTTATTTCTAAATAAATGTTTATAAAAGTTAAGCTTTTAGTATACACTCTAACAATCTCCCACTTATACTAAAAGACTAAGCTGTCATATCTACTTCCATACATCTTATTCTCATCCCCTTCACATGCTGATCAAAAGCTTTCGCCGTACGGGCCTTAGTGAAAGGATCTGCTAGGTTATCTGTTAATGCAATCTTGGCGACGACAACTTCTCCTCGCTTGACGATGTCTCGTATCAGGTGGTACTTGCACTCTCTATGTTTACTTGCCTTATGGGCTCATGGTTCCTTCAAGTTTGCAACTGTACCTCTATTATCACAATAAATTGTGATGATTTTGGGTAAACCAAGAATCACATCTAAGTCCATTAGGAAGTTCCTGAGCCATACAGCTTCTTTGGCTACCTCAGAGGCTGCCACATACTCAGCTTCCATGGTTGAGTCTGAAACGTATTTCTGCTTAACACTCCTCCATGCAAGGCCTCCACCTCCTAAAGTAAACACATAGCTTGATGTAGACTTACTATTGTCCCTATCTGATTGGAAATCTGAATCCGTGTAACCCACAGGGAGCAAATCGTTTGCTTGGTAAACTAGCATATAATCTCTAGTCCTTCTCAGGTACTTCAATATATGCTTTACAGCAGTCCAATGTCCTTGTCCAGGGTTACTCTGATATCTGCTAACTATACCCACGACAAAATAGATATCAGGTCTCGTACACAACATTGCATACATTAGGCTTCCCACAACCGAAGCATAAGGAACTGCCTTCATGTCCTCTATCTCTTTTGATGTCTTCAGAGACATCTCTTTAGATAAAGTTACTCCATGCCTAAAAGGTAAGAAACCTTTCTTGGAGTTCTTCATGCTAAAACGAGCAAGGATTGTATCTATATATGAAGCTTGAGATAGGCACAACATCCTTTTCTTGCGATCCCTTATGACTTTGATCCCAAGAATGTGTGCACATTCTCCTAAGTCCTTCATATCAAATTGTTTGGACAACCATACCCTTACGTTCGATAACACTTTGACATTGTTGCCAATTAACAAAATGTCATCTACATATAGTACAAGAAATACCACCACGTTTCTATTACACTTCTTGTATACACAAGATTCATCCGGATACTGAATAAATCCATATGACTGGATTACTTCGTTAAATTGGATATTCCAAGATCTTGAAGCTTGCTTCAGTCCATAAATGGACCGATTCAGCTTGCATACTAGATGCTCTTTGCCTTTTTCAATGAATCCCTCTGGTTGCTTCATATGGATGTTTTCTTCAAGACTTCCGTTAAGGAAAGCTGTCTTGACATCCATTTGCCAAATCTCATAATCCATATGAGCGACAATGGATAAGAGTATCCGGATAGACTTAAGCATAGTTACCGATGAAAAAGTCTCCTCATAATCGATTCCCTCTTTATGAGTATACCCTTTCGCAACAAGCCTTGCTTTGAAGGTTTCTACCTTCCCATCTATCCCTCTTTTCCTTTTGTAGATCCACTTGCATCCAACGGCTTTTACACCATCAGGTAGTTCTACAAGCTCCTAGACCTTATTAGAATACATGAATTCTATTTCAAAATTCATCGCTTTTTGCCAAGATGTTGCATCTATATCTTGGAGTGCTTCGTCATATGTCCGGGGATCAGGTTCATGTTTACCCGGGATCAAATCCGAAGACTCTCCCAAAAATATGAATATTTCAGGTTGCCTCACAACCCTCTCACTACAACGAGGCACTGCCGCTGGTTGTTTATCATGTGTGACACGTGTTACAGTCTCTTGTGGTACTTCTGTTGGGACTTTCGAGCCGCAAAAACCGCTTTTTGCGTTGCGGATGTTGGTGCAATTTCCAGTAGGTCAAGGTTGACCTAGTTGACCAAGCGTAAACCTTGGTCATGGTTTCGATGTTTGACAATACAGAAAGACATGTAGACATGGACAGTGCAGGTGCAGTTGCCCATGCGGAGAGATACTGATCAGGGTCTAATCAGGTTGGATGAAGAAGAGTCAAGTAGGTCAAGGTTGACCGGATACTTGACTGGGAAGTCCTAACTGGGATGTTAGGAAGTTCGGGAAATCCTGGTGAGTGAAGCCAGGTGAAAATCCTAGTGAGTGAAGCTAGGTGAAAGTGAAAGTCCTGGTGAGTGAAGCCAGGCAGTTGGAGAAAGTCCTGGTGAGTGAAGCCAAGCAGATGAGAAACCCTGGTGAGTGAAGCCAGGTAAAAGACCTAGTGAGTGAAGCTAGGCAGTCTGGAAGTCCTGGTGAGTGAAGCCAGGCAAGGGAAATCCAAATGGGTCAAGACTTGACACGGAAAAGTCCAAGCAGGGAGCTTGGCACGGGAAAAGTCCAAGTATGGAGACTTGGCACGGAGAAGACCAAGATGGAGACTTGGCACGGAAAGTCGGAGAGGGCTCGGTAGCTCGTTCTCCGGACTGTGGTCAGAGAGGGCTCGGTAGCTCGTTCTCTGGACCGGACGAAGTCGGAGAGGGCTCGGTAGCTCGTTCTCCGGACTGTGGTCAGAGAGGGCTCGGTAGCTCGTTCTCTGGACCGGACGAAGTCAGAGAGGGCTCGGTAGCTCGTTCTCTGGACCGGACGAAGTCGGAGAGGGCTCGGTAGCTCGTTCTCCGGACTGTGGTCAGAGAGGGCTCGGTAGCTCGTTCTCTGGACCGGACGAAGTCGGAGAGGGCTCGGTAGCTCGTTCTCAGGACCAAGTAGGGTTTAGGGCTGGGAGCTCTAAACCTGGATCGGTCTGGTGACCGATCCAGTGATACGCTGGGTTATCTGATCGGTCTGGTGACCGATCAGTAACCAAACAGAAGTATTCTGTTGCTTATCTGATCGGTCAGCAGACCGATCAGTGATCGATCAGTAGCATACGGTGAAGTTCCTGATCGGTCTGCAGACCGATCAGGAGACGATCAGAAGGAGATCACCTTCGGGAGGGAAAGGTCCTGATCGGTCATGGGACCGATCAGGGAAGGACCTGATCTGTCTCCATGACCGATCAGGGAAGGGCCTGATCGGTCTTGTGACCGATCAGGACCCTTGTGGACCGATCAGCATGAAGCCTGATCGGTCCACGTCCTAGCCGTTGCGTAGCAACGGCTAGTTTCTTATGGCTTCTTCTTTGCAGGTGGATGCAGGTATAAAAGAGGCTGAGGGCTTCTAGGCTGAAATCTCTTCTCCGAAGCTTCTGCTTCTTCTTATTACTTCCTTCTTCTTCTTCCTACTGAGTTCTGCTGAGCTCTCGCTGCCGAAGCTTCGGGTGAGCTTCCTGCTGGTTTTCTAGCTGAGCTTGGATCCGAGAAGTTGCTGCTTCGTCAGGATTCCAGTCGGCAACGAGAAGGCAAGCAAAGGGTTTTACATTTCGATTGTTCTTGTTTACTTTCTCTACTATTGTACTCCTTATTGTTGTTGCAAAGAGATTGTGGCGAGGTTTCTCCACCCACAAGGAGTATTTATTAGCCGGTTCTCCGGGGACTCATCCACCGACGGATTGATAGGGCTCGTCCACCTTACGGACACGCCGAGGAGTAGGAGTTTATCTCCGAACCTCGTTACATCGACAAGTTTGAGGTTTGCTATTCTCCGTTGTCGTGTCTATTGTTTATTTCCGCTGCGCTAACCTTGATTTGTAGAAAGAAACGCGAGGATTTGGGGTCGTCTATTCACACCCCCCCTCTCTAGCCGCGACCATCGATCCTAACAGCGGAAACCTTGAAGTCTTTCCACGGATCCGTGCGAAGATATATAAAAATAAATCATGTACAAGTTTCTAACTTAGATCTACATGAATAAGAAGCGTTACCCTTGTTGCGAAGCCCTTAGCTTATCCCTCTCGTCCAAAAGGTTGCCAGATCTTGAGAGTGTCAAGCGTACACTCCTCTATATATATCCACACGGACAATAGGTAGAGAAGAACCACTTAGAGTGTGCTAGCACTCTTGGGTGGCTCAACAATGGAGGAGAGGGAGAGAGAGCTAGAAGAGAGGAAGAATAATGATGATTCATTCATAATGAAAAATAAGAGTAAAATGGCTTAAGTATTTTCATATAATGAAAATACTTAATGCTCATTAACTCTATTAATGAGCCTCATTAATGAGTTTTAATGAGTATTTAATGAATATTCATTCTTCATTAAATGACCATTTTGAAACTCCTCTTCTCTTCATAATTTGAATCGAAATTTGAATCTAATATTCAAATTGAATTCATAATTCAATGAGTGTCACCATTTATCATTGAATTCAAAATTCAATGAATATCATCATTAAGCCTCACTTGAGTCTAACTCAAGTCTAACCTCACTTGAGTCTAACTCAAGTCTAGCCTCACTTGAGTCTAACTCAAGTCTAACTTAATCGAGTCTTACTCAATTAATCTAATTTGGATTACACTTAATCCAATTTGGTTTATCATATGAACCTAATCCTCTTGGTTCATTATATGAACCTAATTTCCATCTAATTGCCCTTTATGTGTGACTCTATAGGTTCTTGTAATGTTGGCAATGCTCCTAAACCCATTTAGGACCATAAGTAATGAGCGGTATCTAGCAACACATCATTACTACCCAAGTTACAAGAATGTTGAGATACAACATCATCATTGTGACTACTAATTGTGACTCTCACAATATGTGACAATGTCCTTCTATCCTTGACATCTAGATTGATTAATTGAGGTGTAGACCATGTCATCATCTAATCAATCTATGTCTTGAACCCCAAGTAGACTCACTCTAATCAAATGAGCTTAATATCTCATATTGACTCATTTGGGCATGGACATGGACTTAGTGGTCTCACTCTATCAAGAATCATGATGTCACTCCTATCATATAGGAGAGATAGATCCCATCTACATCACTCACATCCCTCTACATAATTTGTTACATACCCAGTAATCACCTTTATAGTCCACCCAGTTACGGGTGATGTTTGACGAAGCCAAAGTATGCAACTCCTTATGTAGGAAACTATGGTGACTTCAGGTCCAAGGACTGATAGTCATACTAATAGTCACATGAGAAAGTATATGACACTCATATAATGATCCATGTTACTTTCTCATGGCAGGTCATTCAGTATACATTCTCCAATGCATACCCATGTGTCAACTTGATATCTCTATATCCATGACTTGTGAGATCAAGTCATCGAGTTAACCTACATGCTAGTCTCATTGCATTGACATTGTCCCTGAATGTTAATACTTGACTAGGAATGATTAAGAGTAGTGTTCTCTATATCATCTCACTATCAATTCAACCAATTGATTAATATAGATAAGAACCTTCTACTCAAGGACGCTATTATACTTAGTTATTTGGCACCAATACAAGTAAGTATAATAACCATAAAGAAATGTCTTTATTAATATATAGGAATATGATACATCGAGTCCATACAACAATCATCATATGATTGGCTCTAGGGCTCTAACTAACAACTTCATCTTGTACTGTTAGTACTAAAGCAGACGTGTCCTCTCTTATTTCTTCTAGAACAATTTTACTCATGGGCTTATGGTTCATTATATAATCATCTTCTAAAATTTGAGCATTAGTTCTAACAATGATCTTCTGATTTTTAGGATTATAAAATAAACCACCTTTCGTTCCCTTAGGATATCCCACAAACAGACAAACTTCTGTACGTGATTCTAACTTGTCAGTATCTCCCTTCAGCACATGTGCTGGACTACCCCATATCCGGATATGATTTAGACTAGGCTTACGCCCATTCCATAATTCCATGGGAGTAGAAGGAACTGTTTTAGAATGTACTATATTCAGAATGTACACTGCTGTTTTCAGAGCATATCCCCAAAATAAATTTGGTAATTATGAATAACTCATCATCGATCTAACAATTTCCATAAGAGTCATATTCCTTCGTTCTACCACACCATTCTGTTGGGGTATACCAGGTGCAGATAATTGGGATTGGATCCCTACTTCTGATAAGTAATTCCTAAACTCTCCAAAGATGTATTCGCCGCCACGGTCAGACCGTAGTGTCTTGATACTTTTACCAAGATGTTTCTCCACATCAGCCCTATATTCTTTGAACTTATCAAAGCATTTAGACTTGCGGCGCATCAGGTAGATGTATCTGTATCTTGAATAATCGTCTATAAAGGAGACAAAGTATTTATAACCACCACTTGCCTGGATAGACATAGGACCAAACAAATTAGAATGAACCAGTTTTAACGCATCTTTGGCTCTATACCCCTTGGCCTTAAAAGGTCTCTTGGTCATTTTACCTTCCAAGCAAGATTCACAGGTTGGAAAGTTTTCCAACTCTAATAAACCCAAGAGTCCATCAGCTATGAGCTTTTGAATCCTACTTAAGTTAATATGACCAAGCCTTAGATGCCAAAGATATGTTTGGTTCATTTCCAAAGGTTCTTTTCTCTTATTAGAGTTAGAAGATGTGTTATTAATTTCCATATTTTTCATTGTGGGAGAAATTGGATTTAAAGTATATAAATTGTCAACCAATGCACCAGAATAGATAATCACCTTATTTCTCTTTATAACCACATTATTACTAAAAAAACAGAATATCCATCCAAATACAGTTTAGAAACTAAAATTAAATTCTTTCTAAAACTGGGTATATAAAGATAATTTCTTAAAATCAAACTTTTATTCCTATCAAAAGATAAGTAGACGTCTCCCACTACAACAGCCGTCACCTTAGCAGCATTGCCCATGTAGACAAGGTTGACAAGCTTCTATTTCTTGTAGAGCTTCTTTACAAGGTTGACGAGTTCAGTCGTTAGTTCATCGTCTTCATCGTCTGAGTCAGGTTCTTCATCTGATTTTGGTTCGATTCTACGCCTTGGTCTTGGTTCGCGTGTTCTGCCTGTACCTACAACCAAAGCAATGCCCTTCTCGGTTGGCTGTGCATTAGTCCGCTCATGTAATTCGAACTCAGAGAATAATTCATCTAATTTTATAGAAGATAAGTCCTTGGAGACTTTGTAGGCATCTACCATTGATGACCACAATGTACTCCTCGGAAACGCGTTGAGAGTGTACCTTATTATATCCCTGTTCTCGACCCTTTGCCCGATTGCGTGGAGGGAGTTGAAAATGTCTTGAATACGTGCGTCGAGTTGACTTACTGTCTCTCCTTCCTGTATTTTGAGATTATATAATTTATTAAACAACAAATCTCTTTTGCTTACCTTGGTGTCGGAGGTGCCCTCGTGCAGTTCGATCAGCTTCTCCCATTGCTCTTTTTGCGGTTGAAAAAGGACCAACTCTGTTGAGCTCTTCCTTGGTCAGTCCACACTGGAGGGTGTAGGTCGCTCTAGCATTGGCTTACACCTTCTTGATTAGGACTGATTCCCAGTTCTCGCAGGGTGTAGGCTTGCCGTCTTCGTCGGTTGGCAGTTGAAACCTAGTCTTGACGATCATCCACATCTTGAACTGGATTTTTAGAAAATTCTCCATTCGTCCTTTCCAGTACCTGAAATCCTCTCCGGTGAAGAGCGGGGGGAGAACGGTGTTGTAACCTTCTTGTTGAGTCATTTAATTAATATGCAAGAACAAAATAGGACGAGATGTCCCAAGACTAAGTCTTAGATTAGTAGTGCGGGAAAAAATTTAAAATAACGAGCTCGAGTGGTGTTGCACAAATTTCGAGCAAAAATCGATTCGTAAAAAGAATTAGAATGTAGCTATTAAGCTAATTCTAATTGACTCCGTAAAACTGAAAATAACCACAACAAAAAAAATACTTGATTGGTGGTTGCACCAAATCGAAGCGACCCCACTCTTATACCAATTGTTGAATCGAGAAGCGCTAGAGGGGGTGAATAGCGCTCATGGATATTTCGTTCGATTTAAAATACTTGAGATAATAAACACAGCGGAAAAGAAAAGAACACAATCAAATGCTAACACAGGTTGTTTAATTGGTTTGGAGCCTGTGGTGACTCCTACTCCAAGTCTCGCGATCGTTGATCACTTCCTGTGGGCAACAACTATAAGCTCGAAAGATTATTACAAACTTATTACAATTTGAACTGTAAAGAAAGCAATACCGGCAACAATAATATCAAATCTGGAGCTCCGGGTTGTCGGGATGTTGCTACAGCACTTCGGGAACTTCTTGTTAGCAGCTTGTCGTGGAAGGATCGCTTAGAATGTGTGTTATGAAGTTGCTGGTCGAGACCCTCTTATATAGGGTGTTCAAGGCGCCTCCATCACGCTTCAATGCGCCTCCAACCTAAAGTTTGATCCCGAAATCCACTCTACGATAAGCCTCTGCTCGCTGTCCATTATCCATCTGAAGGCGCCTTCAACGCCACTCCAAGGCACCTCCAAGCAATAGTCTAAGGCACCTCCAAGTCCCATGGAGTCGCCTCCAGCTCCTTGCCGCAGACAACTTCCGCCTTGCACCCGAGGCGCCTCCAAGCTCCGAGGCGCCTCGGATACTGTTCATCCGAGGTGTGATTTGCTCCTTTGTTCCTGCAAAATGTGTTAGTCTCAAACACTTACCCTGCAAAATAAAGTTAGCACATAATAGTCATAGTAAATAAAATATTGACAGTCTCCGAACTGTCCGGGTTTGACTTCGGATTTCCTACCGGAAACCCTAGGTCGACCTGATGCCTACTGTTCCCTCTGCGGGGAACGCGTCCTCACCTACTCCACTCAGGAGAGTTACCTGTTGCTAGTGCGATCCTCCAGATCGACTGGACTTTTGCTCAGCGCTCGATGCTTCAGGAATTTCTACTGGACGCCCGCTCTTCGACCCGTCCAGTCTTCCACCTGGTTCGCGACACCAAGACTTTCCACCTAGGGTTACCACCCCCTAGGACTTTTGCCTGAAGCCCTCAACCCGCCAAGACTTTCTGCATAGGGTTACCACCCCCTATGACCTAGGGTTATCTCTGCCTAGGGTTTTCCACTTGCCTAACCGCAGTTAGGACTTTTGCCTAAGTATACTTAGGACTTTGCTGCAAGCTCATTCAAACTGTTAGGTCACAAAATAACTTAACTTTGAACCCTTTGCCATTATCAAAACACGGGTTCGATCGTCGGATGCTTCCCGCACCAACTTGAGGTGCCTCGGACAGGCTTGAAGGCACCTTCAAAGGGTATGGAGGCGCTTTTAAGAGGATCAGAGAGGACTTCTTCTGCGCTTATCCGCGTGGCCGACTCGGTTGTGATGGAGGCGCCCTCAAGGGGCTTTGAGGCGCCTTCAACAGCCATTATATGAAGATCTCGACCAACAGCTCCATTCACTCAATTCCCAAGCGATCATTCTCTTGTGTGCTGCTCAAGAGACGTTCCAGAAGTGTTGTAGCAACACCCCGATGACCTAGAGCTTCAATTTCAGTATTTCTGTTGTCGATATAGCTTTATTGTTATTGCTTTGTAATACATATTTATAACTTTGCGATCTTATAATGAATTGTCCAAAGTAAACACTCAACGAGCGTGGGTCTTAGAGTAGGAGTTACCTAAGGCTCCAAACCAAGTAAAAACACTTGAGTCTTTCTGTGATTGTTTACTTATTTCGCTGCGTTTAACTTGTTAATTTTTTGATTATGATAAGTGAAAGCCACGAGCGCTATTCACCTCCCCCCTCTAGTGCTTTTCGATCCAACATTATCTTCATTATTATGTGCTAACTTTGTGGTGCAGGGTATTTTTGGGACTAACATATCTTGCAGGGATAAAGGAGCATGTTTTGCCTCGGATGAACAGTATCCGAGGCGGCCTCCATGGAGCTTGGAGGTACTTCGGGTGCAAGGCAGAAGCTGCATAGGAATCCAGGCTGGAGGCACTCTCATGGAGGCTTGAGGTGCTTCGAATTGCATTGAAGGTGCCCTCCAAGGGATTAGAGGCGCACTCAAGTGGATAGGAGAAGACTGCTTCGGAGCTTATCTGCGCTGCAGATCCAGCGGAGATTGGAGGCGCCCTCAAGGGGCTTATAGGCGCCTTCAACAGCCTTTATAAGGTAGTCTCGACCAGCAGCTTGCATAAACTTTTTCCCAAGCAATCCTTCTTTTGTGTGCTGCTCAAGAGACGTTCCAAAAGTGTTGTAGCAACACCCCGAAGACCCAGAGCTTCAATTTCAGTATTTCTATTATCGGTATAATTTAGTTATTACTGTAATTATTTCATACTTGTAACTTTGCGATATTATAGTTGTTGCCCAAATTAAACGTTCAACGAGCATGAGCCTTGGAGTAGGAGTCACCCTAGGCTTTGAACCAAGTAAATCTTGGAGTTCTGTGTGTGTGTGTGTGTTTTTATTTTAATTTCCGCTGCTTAACTTGATACGTTTTCGAATCCAAAAATTGTGAAAGCCACGAGCGCTATTCACCCCCCCCCTCTAGCGCTTCTCGATCCAATATATATTAGATTAGGTTTCTTTATTACTCTAGGTTTTGTTCCATATTTAATTTCATTGAATGTCTTACTTTATGTTGCTTTTAAATCCCTTGCAATCTTAATATACTCGTAGTACAACATACAACTACTCCTATCAAATTTTGGCACCATTACTAGGGAGATATTGTTCCTTTATTTAGATCTAAGTATCCTTCCCTTGATCCAGATCTGAAATCATTTGGACCTTTACTTCATTATGAAGGAGATCAAGACACCAATTATTCTCATCATCAAATCTAAACCTCAAATTCACTCATATTAAATGGATGGCTTAGATCGGAGGGAGAAAACCTTCTCTTATCTCACGCAGATGAACAACAAAGGAAAAGGCAAAAAATGCGGGCGCATCTGAAGCTTCACCGACTCCACCCTTCTCCACTACCTTCTTGCACCTCCTCAACCTCATGGAAAGCGGCTCTCGCCTTCCTCACTACTATCGGTCGGTCAGCCATCCCTCACCCTCATCCCCTTCTCCACTACAAGTCACGAACGCCACACGCCATCAGCCTTGACGCCATCGCTGCCAGGCACAAATAGCAGCTCTGCTAACCAGATGAACACCATCTTCTCCACCGTTTGGACACCATCAAGTCGACGAAAACTCTCTTATTGGTCCCTTCCCCTCTTTGGGTTAGAAGAGGAGAAGCTCATTTCCCCCTCGACATTCATCCTTGTTCAAATCAGACCACCATCTGCCATCTCAGGACATCCCTCTTCGGATTAAAAGAGGGGAAGTTTCCCCCTCCCATCTACAACTCCCTCTCCACAACTGCAACTCCCTCTCCACAACTACATCCCCTCTTCTTTTTGGATTAGAAGAGAAGAGGAGCACCTTCACCATTCGACCACCTCCGCTTCGGGTTAGAAGAGGAGGAGCTAATTCCCTTCCCCTCTTCAGGTTAGAAGAAAGGAAGCCCACTTCACCATAGTCCAACAACCCCTTCCTCTTTAGGTTAGAAGAGGAAGGTCCGGTCTCCTCCACAATCGCCATCACCCACCATGATTGAGGGAGAAGCTAATTGAAACATGGGTGATGTGCTTTTAGGTTGTGTTCTTTTCATGTGTTGGTTGATATGTTGGGTTGATCATTTGGTTGTATGATTATTGGTTGTTGAGTATGTTAAATGCTTGTATCAAATTGAACTCCCTTGTTAAGGTTTCATGCGTTAGTTTCAAATCGATCAATGCTAACAGTGTGTTCATTGAAATGCCTCAACCAATTGTGTTACTATAATTTTTACAATTAGGTTAGTGTAATTCCATGCAATGTTTGTTAGTTTAGTGATTTATGTTTGCATGAAGCTTGTTCTTCATTTGGGTGTCATTAGGTTAGATTAGATTAGATTTCTTTAATGCTCTAGGTTTCATTCCATACTTAATTTCATTGAATGTCTTACTTTATGTTGCTTTTAATTTTCTTGCAATCATAATTTAGGTTAGATTAGATTTTCTCTACTTGCACTATCTTTCATTTATTAGGATTAGATTTCATTACTTGCTTTGCTATTTCAAATTGTATTCTTAGAACTCAAACACAACCCTCCATTTTCATGTTAAAATTGTTGGTACCCTATGGTAGCTTTGATGTGATTAACAAAGTTAAGTTAGGTCATGTTGGTTTTTAACCATATGTCTAAGTGTGCAAGAGCTTAGGAGCACAGAAAGTCGAGTGGAAGACGCGGCTAGCAAGAAGGACGACACGGGAGAGAGTCGACGGGCTTAGTGCATCTAAGGGATGAGATGCTATGGAAGAGTGACGCGTGCTGCAGTTCGAGGGATGAAAAGCCAGAGCGGAAGCTTGCTTGAGGAAAAGGCCGGAAAAAGGGTTTGGGTGAGCCCTATTCTAGTTGGCCGAAATCACTCAGGCGATCAGAGCAGCAAAAGAGCATAACATGACTATAAGTGCTGCTGGAGGTGCCTTCAAAGGAAGTTGAAGGCGCCTCCACGCCTTATGTGGAAGACACCTTCTATGAATAGTACGAAGGTGCCTTCCAGCCCTATGGAAGGCGCCTTCAACCAGGCAGATTTTACCGTTGGCAATGGATAAACTTTTATCCATTGGCGCCTTGCTGGAGGCGCCTTTTAGCCCTATGGAAGGTGCCTTCCAGCCCAGGATAAGATTTTCTAAGGGCTATAAAATGACCCCTGGACCTAGAAAATAGAAGACAACACTTGTAATTAAATCTTCTTAAGTTTTGTTCCATAATTGAGTGTTCAAATTGCTGTAAAGAGGCTTCTCCGTCTGAAGGAGAGTTTTAGTATGCTTTTAACTTCCTTGGATTAACAACCTCCCCGGTTGTACCCAAGTAAATTGATTGTGCATTTTTCTTAATTTAATTTCTTAATTTCATTTATGCAAGTGTTAGATTTAATTACACTATAAAAGTTCGAGGAAGGTTCATTTTTTATTGCAGGGCTATTCTCCCCCTCTAGCCAACCGTTACCGGGACTAACAAGTGGTATCAGAGCCAAGTTCACTTTAGGAGGACTAACCATCGAAGGAACCACATGAGATGGTCAGATCAAGCATCTACCCATCGAAGTTCGAAGGGGATTTCGCCAATTGGAAGAAGAAGATGGAGGTCTTTTTCAAAACTGATTTCGATTTGCTTTTAATAATAGAATTTAATTTTGTAGCACCCGAAGGCAAAGAAAAATACCACTGGACCAAAAAGGAGCAAGCTAATTTCATGGCAAAGTAGAGTTCCATCTACTAAGCGTCTTACCGCCACAAGAAGTAAACCAGATCGAAGCCTACGAGTCTATAAAGGAGCTCTGGGAGAAATTCCTAGAACTTCACGAAGGAACCTCGGAGGAGAAACTCGTGAGACGTGATCTGCTCAGAAACTAGATCAGCAACATCAAACTAGAAGAAGGCGAAATTGTTGCACACCTTCACTCAAGGATCATGGAGCTCATCACTGGACTCACAAGTCTCAAAGAAAAGGTAAGTAACCAAGATTCGCCAAGGTACACTCTTAACGCATTCCCTAGAAATACTGCATGGGTATTGATCCGGTGGTAAGAGCCCGGGACCCCCCAACGAGGGGTCAACGCCACGTAGAGGTCAAATGGCCAAGCAGCCCGCCGAAGAAGCGTGAGCCGACCGGACTTGGAAGAAATGGACTAGACCGATCGGCTGACTAAGGGACATTCGGTAGTAAAAGGCGCCCTGACCGGGTCGGGGTTCCGACGCTCTGTCAAAACAGTAGTTAAGAGCCGAGCGGAAGGACCAGGAAACAATGACACTGTTAACAGTCTCTACATAGCGCCTACTGGAAATCTCCCCAGCACACCAATGTCAACGACGGACCGGACGCGAGGTGAGTGCCGTCCGGCCAACGCGTAAAAGGAGGAAGGGCCGGCCGGACGGACTCCCTGTCCAGCCGGTCGGACTCCCCGGATTATGAACAGTAAAGAGGGGGGAACATCTTCTGACAGCCGTCGAATCATATGGCTAGGCCATACTCCTAGTCTGACAAAGGGGTGTCCTGTTGTCCCATCGAAGGTGCAATGGGACTGCCGCAGTATGGCGTCAGGTAAGCTCTCTGACAGGTACACGCCGAGGCATGGGCTGCGGACACGCACGCGCCTCAATAGGCGTGTAGGAGCTTTTTCATCACCCACTATAAAGAGCCGTAGACTTCGCCGGAGGTACGCATTCTACAAGCTTGGGAGCTCCTTTTTCCGCCACTTACCTGACTTGAGCGTCGGAGGGTCGCCGCCGGGAACTCCTTCCCGGCCCGACTTCAGTGCAGGTTCGCCGGAGATTCGTGCGGCCAGATAGAGACCTACACCATCGAATAGGAGCGCGCCACGTGCCCAGCGTCCTTTGGTTCGGCGGTTCGGACAGGATCAATTTGGCGCCGTCTGTGGGAACGCTCCTGTATCCGATCAGAAACAATGGACGAGGCTGGACGACAACACGCGGTGACACTTTCAACTGAGGAACTCGACGCTCTGATTGAGATAAGGGCCGCCAAGCTTGTGGATCAAAAACAGAGGGCAGCAGCCGCTCCGCTCGGGCGCATATTATTTGGAGGATGAAGCCGGGCGGCAGCTGGATCGACCGTGGAGTGCAAATCATCTCCAGCCTTATCGAGCTGGATGAAAGGTGCACGAATGTAATTCATTTTTGTGTATATGCTAGTCGCCTATGTACTTGTAATACAGGAAGCAAAAAGATGAAAACATATTGAGCATTCTCCGCTGAACGGCTTACTGCTTGAAGACCCCGTGCCGTTCGGCCGGGGCATATAAATAACCGAGCCGCATGCTCAATATCGAAGGCCCCGGACCGTTAGGCCGGAGGTATATTGTACGAGCCGCACACTCGATAACGAAGACCCCTCGCCCCTCGGCAGGGCGTATATAATCAGTTAAAAGTTAGCCGTAAAAGGCCGTCGAGCTCCGACGTTAAATATCGAGAGACGAGCCGGCGTCTATAAACGTCCGAGCGGAAGACCGTCGAGCTCCGACGTTAAATATCGAGAGACGAGCCGGCGTCTATAAACGTCCGAGCGGAAGGTCGTCGAGCTCCGACGTTAAATATCGAGAGACGAGCCGGCGTCTATAAACGTCCGAAGGAAGACCGCCGAGCTCGGCGTTAATTATCGAGGACGAGCCGACGCCTATAAAGCGTCAAGCGGAAGACCGCCAAGCTCCGGCGTTAAATATCGAGAGACGGCGTTTATAAACCGTCCGGGCGGAAGACCGCCGAGCTCCGACGTTAAATATCGAGAGACGAGCGGCGTCTATAAACGTCCGAGCGGAAGACCGTCGAGCTCGACGTTAAATATCGAGAGACGAGCCGCGTCTATAAACGCCCGGCGGAAGACCGTCGAGCTCCGACGTTAAATATCGAGAGACGAGCGGCCTCTATAACGCCCGGCGGAAGGCCGCCGAGCTCGACTTTAAATATCGAGACGAGCCGACGCGTCTATAAACGTCCGAAGGAAGACCGCCGAGCTCGACGCGTTAAATATCGAGAGACAAGCCGGCTCTATAAACGCCCGAGCGGAAGACCGTCGAGCGCCGACGCAATATCGAGAGACGAGCGGCGTCTATAAACGTCCGGAAGACCGTCGAGCTCCGACGTTAAATATCAAGAGACAAGCCGGCGTCTATAAACGTCCGAGCGGAAGACCGTCGAGCTCCGACGTTAAATATCAAGAGACAAGCCGGCGTCTATAAACGTCCGAGCGGAAGACCGTCGAGCTCCGACGTTAAATATCGAGAGACGAGCCGGCGTCTATAAACGTCCGAGCGGAAGACCGTCGAGCTCCGACGTTAGCCGGCCTCTATAAACGTCCGAGCGGAAGGCCGTCGAGCTCCAACTTTAAATATCGAGAGACGAGCCGGTGTCTATAAACGTCCGAGCGGAAGACCGTCAAGCTCCGACGTTAAATATCGAGAGACGAGCCGGCGTCTATAAACGTCCGAGCGGAAGACCGTCGAGCGCCGACGTTAAATATCGAGAGACGAGCCGGCGTCTATAAACGTCCGAGCGGATAGCCAGTCACATGATACAATCAACGATGGCCTGGTCATACGGCTGAGCGGCTCGCTTATCAAAAATGTACGGAAAACCCCTTTGGGGGTAAGGCACAAAGAAAAAGTTGGTCAGTGGAAGTGAGGTATTAGCATGTAAATGCCGAGCGGCTACGTTCGAAAGCCTAGCGGCTGCGCGGTCGCATGATAGATGTCATTAAGACGATCGAACTGAGCCGGACAGGGGCGTGGTGCCGAGCGGAAAGGATATGAAGAACACTTTGTCGCGACGAGGGAAAAATGCCTTGCTAAAACAGAAGTGAAAGGAGCAGAAGGTCACCTATTACTCATTAGGTAGATCAAACAAGTCATTACAGGAATAAGTTGGGCCGAACGGCGGGAATAAAAAAAAGTTCATAAAAACGCTCCTCACACATCAAAATCAAAAAGAGCGTCGGGGATGGAGTCCATCACGCTTGCGAGGTCCTCGGGGGGGGGATGGTCAGCTCGGCAGGCAGGTGGCCTTTGGTCTTTAGATAGCCCACCGCCGCCTTGATCGCCTCCTCGAAAGTGAGGGATATCTTGTCGGTAAACTTCTCCCCGAAGTCTTCCGAGCGGAGGAACGCCTTCCTCACTTCGTCAGAACGGGCCGACTCCCCCTCTTGATACTCTTTGAGTGCGGCGTGGGCAGCATCGCTGGCAGCTTGGAGATCCTTCAAGTCTCCATCAAACCTTTGGAGATCTGCCGAGCGGCTCTCTTTCTCGGTGGCTAACAGGGCGTCCGAATCTTTGATGCATTGTTCCAGCCCCCTGATCTCCACCTTCATGCAGTCCATATCATTGATGGACTGTTGCTTCCGAGTGGTCGCCGTTTTGATCTCCTTATCTCGTTGCTTGATCATCGTTTCAAGCCGAACGACCTTGCTCGCTAAATCGGAAGCCCTTTTCCGTTCGGCATCCAGTAGTTTTTTGGCCTTCTCCAGAGCGGCCGTCGACTGCTCGGTACCCCCCGCAGCTTTTTGTTTTCTCAACTCGTCCTCCAGTTCGGCCAATCGATCGCTAATGGCGATCTGCTCCACCCAATTCTGCTAGCAAATGTGGACAGGTTAAAAACATCATTCAATTACGCAAACAAAGAAACAGAGCATACCCCGGTGACCTGTTGTAGGTTGCTATCGCCGAGTTGTCCGGGAGTCATCTTGGCTATTCGACGTCGAGCGTCCACCCAAGCTTGGGCCAGAGGGCCTGTCAAGGTAATCTGCTGCTCGGGGACCACAGGCCGATCAGCAACAGCCATGTACGCCTCCGAAGGAAGGCGCAGAACGGTTTTAATTAAATTTTGGCCGCTCAGCTCGCCCTTGGAAGCGTCGGCCTTACCGGACGGCCCACCGGTGGACGAGGAGGGAAGCTCGCCCAAGCGCCTGATACGGCGCAAAGTTTTTGAAGGGCTGGACGGCGGCACCTCAGAGCTGGCCCTCGGAGAACCACGAGGGGTCAGAGTACTCTCGAGGGAAACCGTCCCGGACAGCACCGGTGCATCCGCGCCCCGCTCGGGCTGTGACTCATCAAGTGTAGTGGAGGCAGATGCGGATTCCGGTCGTCGGCGCTTCCGAGTGCGTAGCGGCACGTCATCGGCCGAACGGTCCTCCACCTCGGCTTCGGTAGGAGGTTCTATGCCGCCCGCGGCCTCATCGTGAGAGGCAGGGGCGTCTGATGCTTCGGGGACAGTTGGTGTCCCCTCACCTTCTTCGCCGGCCAGATCAGCTGGGGAAAGGCCCCGTTCGGCGGCCTCCTTGTTCGTCACCGCCTTGATCTGAGCGGCCTTCAATTTGAGCTTCTCGGTAGCTTTGGCGCGCCACATGACTTCAGCTGCAGAAGCAAAAAATAAATCAGTTAGAACAAAACAAACGGGAAGATAGGGGAACTTACTCATGCTGCAGGGCAGGTCGGCTGTCGTAGAGGACAAGCCGAATATGTGCATTACTCCCGGGAGGAGTAGCTTGTCAATATGATAGTGCTGGCCAACTAGCCGTTCGGCTGCATGAAGGTAGGCCGCGTCGCCTCTAAATTTGCCGAGCTCCGGTTGCGCCGGCATCGCCGTCTGCCACTTGGTCCGAAAAGTTGGCCGTTCGGGAAAACATATATAGAAAAAATGCTCCTTCCAATGTTTGTTGGAGCTCGGCATGCTATCGAAGAGGACGGAACCTATCCTAGATTGAAAAACAAAAGTACCCCACTCGGCCTGCTTGGGATAGTAGAAGTAGTGGAAAATTTTTGGGTCTAAGGGGATGCCGTTCAGTTTGAACAAAAATATCACTCCGCTCAGCAGCCTAATAGAGTTGGGAACTACCTGGCCGAGCGGAATGCGAAAATAATTGCAAACTTCTAAGAAAAACTTGTGGGGTGGAAAACGCAGTCCGGCTAGAAATTGGTCTCGGAAGAAAAGAACGGTGCCGGGCGGCGGTTCATGAGGCCGATCGGCCGGTGTGGCTAACACTATTTGGTGGTCGGTCGGCAGGTCGTAAGTCCGAACGAGACGCAATGTGTCTTCCTCATCAAAGCGGCTCTCCATGGTCGCGTACCATAGGCCCGGAGCGTCGCCGGTCGACTGCGAGGTGCTAGTCATGGGCGAAAGACGAGAATACGGGACCGAAAGAGAAGGTTCAAGCAAGGAGTGGAGGAAAACCGACTGAAGGAAACGAGTAACAAGGAGCAGAAAACGTTGGGGAACAAGAAAGAGGGTCTTACGAGCAAGAAAGATGATCGACAAGGGCCTGGGGTTTGCCGAAGAATGGAGTGGTGAGGTCGTCGGAGAAAAAAATGAACAGAGAAGCGCCGGAAGAGGATGAAGCAACAAGGCGGCGGAAACGGAGTCGCGGGCTTTATATCGCCACCCGGGAGCAACCTCCACTGTCCGATCCAGGTCGTTGATAACGAGGTCATCATCCAGCCGTCCATTTCAAACGGCGGCTGTCCCATCGGAAGTGACGCCACCGCCATACGCTGACAAACGCATGATCGCCACGTGTCAGCGGGATACTGGCCGCATTAATGAGCTCCCCTTACCGTGCGCAGTGCACGTGATGAATAGTAGGGGAGAGCATCGGACATGGGGTCCAAGAGACCACAAGGCACGGATCAGATACCGCCGAACAGACGAGCATCATTAGGCTTGGCCGAGCGGCCCAATGCAAGGATCGTTGTTCTGTCAGATCGGCAGTCCAGTCAGTCGGACTTCGCCTCCTTCGACTAGACTCGAAGGGAAGGCAAGTGATCCGGTGGTAAGAGCCCGGGACCCCCCAACAATGGGTCAACGCCACGTAGAGGTCAAATGGCCAAGCAGCCCGCCGAAGAAGCGTGAGCCGACCGGACTTGGAAGAAATGGACCAGACCGATCGGCTGACTAAGGGACATTCGGTAGTAAAAGGCGCCCTGACCGGGTCGGGGTTCCGACGCTCTGTCGAAACAGTAGTTAAGAGCCGAGCGGAAGGACCAGGAAACAATGACATTGTTAACAGTCTCTACATAGCGCCTACTGGAAATCTCCCCAGCACACCAATGTCAACGGCGGACCGGACGCGAGGTGAGTGTCGTCCGGCCAACGCGTAAAAGGAGGAAGGGCCGGCCGGACGGACTCCCTGTCCAGCCGGTCGGACTCCCCGGATTATGAACAGTAAAGAGGGGGGAACATCTTCTGACAGCCGTCGAATCATATGGCTAGGCCATACTCCTAATCTGACAACGGGGTGTCCTGTTGTCCCATCGAAGGCGCAATGGGACTGCCGCAGTATGGCGTCAGGTAAGCTCTCTGACAGGTACACGCCGAGGCATGGGCTGCGGACACGCACGCGCCTCAATAGGCGTGTAGGAGCTTTTTCATCACCCTATATAAAGAGCCGTAGACTTCGCTGGAGGTACGCATTCTACAAGCTTGGGAGCTCCTTTTTCCGCCACTTACCTGACTTGAGCGTCGGAGGGTCGCCACCGGGAACTCCTTCCCGGCCCGACTTCAGTGCAGGTTCGCCGGAGATTCGTGCGGCCAGACGGAGACCTACACCATCGAATAGGAGCGCGCCACGTGCCCAGCGTCCTTTGGTTCGGCGGTTCGGACAGGATCAGGTATCATTAGTAGATGCTTATTATATATCTAAAGATCTAGATTCAACTACTTTAGAAGAATTATCTTCAACTTTTGAAATCCATGAAATGAGATGTGTAGGTCTGATAAAGGAGCATAACATTGCCTTAAAGGCAAAGGCGGACGAATAAGATTCAGAATCTTCTCTCGATGACAATGAAACAGCACTGATGGTACCTAAATTTAAAAAGTTATTTAAAACTAAAAGATTTAATTAAGTGCAGGGTAGAAA
The DNA here is from genome assembly GCF_018446385.1 of Zingiber officinale. Taxonomy (NCBI): domain Eukaryota; kingdom Viridiplantae; phylum Streptophyta; class Magnoliopsida; order Zingiberales; family Zingiberaceae; genus Zingiber; species Zingiber officinale. The sequence goes on from NC_055998.1 coordinate 105,054,323, forward strand.
AAGAAGGATAAGATACTACTACTGTCATGCCCCCAAAGGAGTCTTTGCCAGACAAAAATTCGACAACATCTCCCCTGTACCGGTGACAATCTAAAGCATCCATACAAGCAAAATACATCAGCCACATGTGGCTGGAATATTTATATACACAACCACGCAGTTATAATAACAGCCCACTCGGCTGGAATGAAACAATCATAACCACGCAGTTATATATAAAACAGCCCACACGGCTGTACTAAAACACAACGGAAAAATGACGGAAAGCCCACACAACACAAATAAATACAATGCATGCCGGCACGGCTTAGACACAAACACAACACCAAAACCATAAGATAGCCACATATACACAAATACAATGTCAAAAATAAGAAAAGAATATACAAAAGAAAACAAGCACGATCTTCGGATGTGACGTAGGACCCGGCAGACAGGATACTCCGAGCGACACCAACCATCTACAAGCTACCTGAAAACATAAATGTATACATGCGGTGGTGAGTATAGGTAACTCAGCGGGTAATAGACAAGATAGTGCATGGTCCATAAACAAACATGGAGATCACAAGTATACAGTCTCAGTAGGGAAATAAAGAACATGATTATACTATCATAATCAATGCATCTGAACATACCTGACGTAATAACCCGACATAATCATAACTGACATATAAACTACACAAACCACTACTGACATAATGGTAAATACATACCCAATCTGAAATCGACGCAAGGTACAAAGATCAGTAAACTCACTGGACCTGCAACAGATATACCCGTGACACCTGTGCAATATAAATACGACTGCATATACATGTAAAATAAATGACATGTATGCAGCATGACAACCAAATGCAACAACCATATCTCAATCAAGTGCAACAACGACAATCACATGCAACTAGTATCTACTAGGCATGTATGCAAATGCAGATGCACCGCGCATCAAATGTAGGAATAATAACTGCGTATGCAATCTCCATGGTCACCCCTGACACCTCTCCAGACACCACGACCCCAGTATGGCCGAGAGGCTTGGGTCAGTGACAACCATACAAGCCTCATACTCCAAACTGCTATAAAGTAGCTGAGGCAGACGGAATGCTAAGTAGTTATCTAACTACATAGCATCAGGGTCCCTGACAGCTCACAACGCCGGATCTCACTAAACCTCGTGACCGGGTGGCACGATAGGACGAGCGACAACTGCTCCAGCTACCACTACCCATGAGTGGCCGAGTGTGCGACGCTAAACCAAACCGATGACTCTCTCAACCACAAGGGAGACAATAGTCATCAGATGCAATGAATGATGAACATGATATATATATATTTAATCATCATCCATGCAATACCCCAAACCTCATAAATACCTCCAACATGAATATAATCGTCATGATACCTCCACGTATCCCACCAAACATATGTACACACTACACATGTATAATCAACCAAAAATCTCCAATAATCCCACCAGACACATGTACACCAAATATAAGTACAATCAACATGTATCCTCCAGTAAAAACCTAACACAGACATGTGTATATACCCCAAACATACAATCAACACAACTCCTCCAAAAGTACATAACAAATACGTATGTACACACCACATGTAAATGCACGGTCAACAAGATGACTCCTATAACACATACCCATCTATGTGCAGTCCACATCATATACCCAATCAGCATGGTAATACCAACAACTCGACAATCCTTATAAGACATACTCTACACGTGTAATCACAATAGAGTAGATATCAAGAGTGAAGACTGTATATGAATTAAATAGATCATCAAAAGGGTCAAGCATAAGTATCATGCAGGAAAAACAACAACCGATCATGATATAAGATAAAGCAACCTAATTTATCCAATAATAACCATGCACTAAGTACAAGAAAATCTACATAGAGGCCAAGGAAGAAATACCCGCCTTGATATATCTCGTATCAATAGAACCGCCCATATCGAAATGAACATCCCATATCAAAGTCCTGCATAAATCAATACATATATTTCATTTAGCTAAATTCATATGATTAGATAGCTAAATAAAATCTCTAACCCAACTAGGATCACTCCAACTAAATCTGATCTCTGATTAATCCTCCAAATAATCCTCAATCAATCCAACACATACCAATAACGATCATGTTTAACTCCACCTAGTGATCCAAATCCAATACGATATTAAATCCATCCTTAATCCAACTCCTTCTAAACCAAACATAATCCACAACCATCAATTAATCCAATCAAAACTCCTCATGAATTAATCCAATTCAATTAGTTAACTCTTCTTGTTAACATGCTTCAAGTATCCAACCCATAACTCATCCAATCCAAAAATCCATAATCTAATATCAATATGAGTTAAATCAATACATCTACTCACCATTATAATCTAAGCAAGCATAAAACCCTAGATTCCTTAGAAAACCTAATTTAGCATCATACTAATGAGAATACCATAGGTACATCACTAGAAAACACTCACCTTAAGGTATAGCAACAAATCCAGTAGCTCAACAGCACTATGATCCCCTGTCTGAAAACTACAAGAGCATACGCACATACTTATCTTTCCAAGATCAGTCCAGGAAATAATTGCACAGTAATGAATTTGCTGGAACCCTAATCAACAGTCCAAAACTTACCTCCATAGACCCTTTCCTGGATTGATCCCTTAACTTATTGATTTAGGATTGCCCAAATTGGTATTTGATTGGTCCTATGGTGGGTGGCTGGAGATTGTTTGCCGATGATCTGTACCAATTAGAGCTACAAAACCGACAACCAACAATCCCAACATTCTAGCTCATAGAATGGAAATTAGGTCTTAATCATTCAAATTCGTGGCAAATCTTACCTCAGTTCAGCGTACTAGATCCCCCAACCACCAATTGATTGGCCAGCGATAGTGAGTAAGAAGAACAAGGTGGTGCTGATCCCGGCTAAGGCTAGGCTCCAAGAAATATAGTCAACACTCCGGTGGAAAGAGATGGCGTTGGACCTCCCTGATCCAAGATCCGATGATGAGGAGAGCAGTGGATCTCCTTAATCCAAGATTCGGTGATGGGCAACGATCGGCACCCACGAGATCGAGAGAAAGGAGGGGTTGTGTCGGCAGTGAAGAAGAGAAGATGATCGGGGTAGCTCGGAGACGATGGTGGCAGCACTGTAAGGAAGGATTTGCGTCGGTGACCATGATCTAGGGCTCGAATCTCCCCTCTTCCGACTGAGAAGTTTCCCACACAGAATGGCCGCCGGACGAACTCTATCGCTGGAGGAGAAGAGGCTCTGCTGCCGGCGATCAACTCCTTGTGGCGTTGGCGGCAACGTCGCGCGAGAATGGGGATCGGGGAAGAATAGGTCGTGAGAGAGAGAAAGAAGAGAAAGGGTCGGGTTGAGGAGAATGATTCGGGAATTTAGGATTATAACTTAGGTTAGATTAATTAAGGTCTAAGTCCATTCTCAAATCAACTCATACTTAAATGGGTATTCCAAATCAACTTCCTTTGTACCCCGAATCCATCCCTTTAAAACGGGTCATACAGACTCTGTTTAAATCCCAAAAAATATCTAAAAATTCCTGAAAAATCCAATAAGATTTTTCATCTAATAATATTTATTATTTTAAATTTATGGTATCTTACAACTACTATAATGAAGAAGGACATGTGAAAGATAACTGTCCTAAATTGAAAGACAATGACAAGAGCAAGAACAAGAAGCTGGCCCAAGCAAACAAGTACAAGAATATGAAGGCGACATGGGATAAAACGTTGTCTGAATCAGAAATTAAAGTCATCGCCGGACTTGTGCTAGTGGCAAGTCACCAAGAAGAAGGAGACGAAGCAATTGTTCGTCCGAAATGAGCATCAAAAGCATCAATGAAGGGGGAGTGACATCGGAAGAAAGCAGAACTTTAGGGGGAGCTTCGGATCACGGGATCGACAAGGTAAGTTAGGTACGGTCTCTTCCTACTGACAAGTTATTTTAGCTTATAAAACTATTAACAAAAAATTGTTGTAAATTAGAAAAAGAAATTAAAGAATTGAAATCAACTATAGCTAAATCTTGTCGATTATAAGAATTCAATAAAATAAAAATGAAAATGAAAGTTTGAAAAATGAAATAGAAAATTTAAAAAATCACGCATGCTCAAATATTCAATATATTAGAAAATATAGTAGATTGAATTGGTACCTTAAATACCATAAGGGTCATATTAGGAAAATTTCACAGAAATATATACCTAAGAAATTTTTAATTAACCTAGTAGGAAGGAACCTATATTGGGTTCCAAAATCATATTTGGATTGAATGTTTTTAAATTATGGCTTTCAGAGTAAATTAAATATTAAATTTCTTTAAGAGACTTTGTTTAGAAAGTAGTTGTTGTTCTAATATCCAAAAAGGTCTAGTGCATCGTCACAGCCTGGAAGCCAATTATTAAAATAAGTATTTAATCGACTAACTATTACGCATTTAGAAGTTATAAAAATACCTTAATTTTCTGTTAAAATTAATTAATTTTTTTAATTAATTATTATCTTTTTAAAAGAAATTTTTTTCACTGGTTTTATTATTTTTACTCTTAGACTTTTAAATGAACCTCATTTCTAATGTGATCAAAAGAGGGAGTAGGGAAGAACAAGTCTAGAGGGTATTTGCAATTTTTTTCTTGCAAAAAGGTTAAAATATTTTACTTGAAAAATTTTTTAGTAAAATTTTTTTTATAAAATTTTTCTAGCAAATTTTACTTAGAAAAATTTTCTTACTTGCAATTTTTTTTTACTTCCAAAAATTAGAAATTTTTTTAATTACCCTAACTTAACTTGGGTTTGATCACATAAAAAAGGAGGAGATTGTTGGTACCCCGTGGTAGTTTTGATGTAATCAATCAAGTTAGATTAGGTCCTGTTGGTTTTTAACCCTGTGTCTAAGTGTGCAGGAGCTTAAGAGTACAGGAAGTCGAGCGGAAGATGCAGTTAGAGAGAAGTACGACACGAAAGAGAGTCAATGTGCTCGGTGTATCTGAGGGACGAGGTGTTGCGGAAGAATATACCGGCAGATAAGAAGGACGTGCGCGATGGTCTGAGGGACGAAAAGTCAGAGTGGAAGCCTGCTCGAGGAGAAGGCCAGAAAAAAAGTTTAGGTGAGCCCTATTCCAGTTGGTCAAAATCACCCAGGCGATCGGAGAGGCAAAAGAGCATAACGTGACTATAAGCACTGTTGGAGGCGCCTTCTATGGAAGGCGCCTTCTATGACTGGAAGGCGCCTTCTATGAACAATATGAAGGCGCCTTCCAACCCTATGGAAGGCACCTTCAACCAGGCAGATTTTGCCGTTTGCAGTGGATAAACTTTTATCCACTGGCACCTTGCTAGAGGAGCCTTCCAGCCTAGGATAAGATTTTCCTGGGGTTATAAAATGACCCCTAGATCTAGGAAATAGAAGACAACACTTGTAATTGAATCTTCTTGAGTTATGTTTTATAATTGAGTGTGCAAATTGCTGTAAAGAGGCTTCTCTGCCTGAAGAAGAGTTTTAGTACGCTTTTAACGTACTTGGATTAACAACCTTCCCGGTTGTAGCCAAGTAAATCGATTGTGCCTCTTTTTCTTTATTTAATTTCTTAATTCCGTTTATGCAAGTGTTAGATTTAATTACTCTATAAAAGTTCGAGGAAGGTTCATTTTTTATTCCAAGACTATTCTACCCCCTCTAGCTGGCCACTACTGGGACCAACAAGAATACACAAAGTAATAATCAATCCTAAGAACTATCATCCATCATTATATTCATTGGGGGATGACCCGAGTTATCCCTATACTATATTAGCGTAGAGATGTTCAGTAATTTAATTATAATTTGATACATCCGTAGTACGATATACGAGTGATCCTATCAAATTTTGGCGTCATTGCTAGGAAGTGTACGATGTTTGGTAATCTTGGGTGGAAAAAAATAATTCAAAATTTATTAGGTGCCTTGACTGTTTATATCTTTTATATCCATATTTGTTATTATGATTCCTTCTTTTGTCCTATGATTTTATTGCCAATGTTTTAGGTATAATCGGGAATTTATTTCAATCCAACATGGATTCATATATACAACAATTTGGAGGCTTCAATGAATATCACCATTTGGGTACTGGGCCAGTAAGGCATGTATGTATCAATTGTGGTAGTCCATCTAGTTGTTATTGAAGGCACTGGAATTCCGTTCTATTTAAATTTCCCTGTACAAAAATTGTACAAGTACAAAACTTTTCCTAGCAACCCGCATGTTCGATCAGACATGTGTTTGATCAATCAAGCAAGTTCTTGATGGATCAAAGCACACCTTGATCGAAGTACAAGATCGCTGACCTCTTGTGTTGGTATTCAAAATCGATACAAAGAAAACTAAACTAATTACGTAGCGGAATTAAAGAACTAGTTGTATCTTTCCTTTGTAGCTAAAGACCTCTTGATATTCTGTTGTATTCCTCTCCTCTTCTAGGATGGTGTGTGGGCGACGATCTATCAAGACAACAACCACCCTTCCTCTCGTTTCTCTAAACTACCGGTTACAAAAGGAGGCTCTAGGATGGGGCACCTTCTAATCTTCTTCCTTCTCTTCTTCTTGTTCTTCTTCTCCAATCTGCCAGCCACCAAGGAGGAGGGGGCGCCAGCCACCAAGGAAGAGAGGAGGGGGGGGGGGGGGGGGGCCGCCGACCACCAAGGAAGAGGTGGGATGCCGCCGTCCCTAGGTAAGGAGAAGAGGGGGCTTGTGGGAAAATTAGGTTTTAGGGGGCATCACCTACTCCTTTTATAACCTTTGCCGTCGGTTACAAAGAAAGAAAAAAAACAAAATTCTGTTTAGAAAAAATCTCCCTTTTTATAATCTTGCTGCCGACCCTAGGAGGATGGATAAAACCAAACCAAGTTATGAATGGGTGGATGCGAGGGTTTATATAGAGGCTACAACAGGGACCTAGAGGAGGAATTGGTTTAGGCCTCCTGATGAGCTTGGGCTTCCTGTGTTCAGTCCGAACACCCAACCCAAGTCCATCAATAATAACTCATACCACTAAAGGGTTATTATTGAACTACCGCACCAATCCCATATTAGAATATGGGTTCCTTCTTATCATGAGTGCGTTAAATTCCGTGTGTTTAAGATATCGTATGTCTGTTAATTAAATGAGTTACTGACAACTCATTTAATTAATATCTAATTCCAAGAGTAGTACCACTCAACTTTATTATCATGCCGGACTAAGTCCACTTACAAGGTTTACATGATAATCCTTATGAGCTCCTTAAGGGGGCATCATCAGCCTAAATAATTAGGACACAGATTCTTTCTATAATCAACAACACACCATATAAATAATATTATCTCCCAACACATCGGGCCTATTGATTTAACGAATAAATCTCACCCATTGATAAGTTAAAGAAATAAATAATAAGTATATGTGCTTGTTATTATATTAGGATTAAGAGGACACACATCCATAATAACAGAGGTTCTGTTCTTTTATGTAGTCAGTACAAATCGAACAACCTCAAATGGTCATGCTCAATACACACATAGTGTACTAGTGTAATTTTATAGTCAAGACAGACTAATACCAAATTATACTACAACCGTTCCAATGGTTTGTCCCAATCCATCTTGGTTGTGAGCTACTATTTATAATTTATAAGGAACCGATAACATGATCTTCTATGTGGCACCACACACCATGTTATCTACGATATAAATTAAATGGACAACTGCATTGACGTATATATAAATATAAAATGCAAACATTTGACCAAAGTAATTCTCATTTTAAAACATTTCAAAACAGATGTTCATACAAAAGCTAGGCTTATAGTATACATCCCAACAGTTATATGTCTCCTCCTCTGAAAGATAACTAGATCTCCTATAGAACCCAGTATTCCCACCATCAACAACAAGTCATATATGATCCAACTCCTAGCACCTATACTTATGACTAGGAAAATCATCAGACTCGGTATTTTTAATCCTAGTAGATTCTCGAGTAGTATGAGTACTTCCAATCTCGACAATAATCTCTTAACACTTATGGTTGGATGAATCATTCAGGATTTGAATACAGACACATGCAACAATATATTCCTGACCCACCTTAGCACTACAGTCCAAATCCGATGGATCATCAAAATTTTGAGCATAGTAGCGAGCAATGTGTTGAGCAATCTTTTCCAACATATCATAGTCCATCGCAATTTCAAGATGATTAAATATTTACTGGACCACCTCAATTTCAACAAGTTTAGACAACTCCCTATTACATTGAAGATATAGTCAGTTTCTCACAAGAATTCTTACAAAGGTTAAAAGAGCAACAACAATGATTTTCACTATAGTTGCAACAACAAAAATAATAATTTAATATGGAAATGCAACAACAACAACAACAAGCTAAGGAATCAAGTCAGAATTTACAAATATAGTTAGATTAACTTACATCATCTATTAACCAGTAACTTGCACAAGAGTCCAGTCAATTTCCCTAAGAGGCGACTCCTGATGATATTGATGTTCTCGAGGGGATGGAGTGTAAAGCTGATGGATATATTGACTCTGATTATACAACTCTACATGACTTCTCAGCGATATTGTATGATAATGATGTAGTTGATGATGCTATACATGAGGATGAGATTATTGATGCAGTTCCAACTACTCTTGATGATGTTCTTGTTGCATATCTTGATATTATTATGGATGATGATGCTTGTTTAAGTGTTGGATGTGATAGATATTAATATAGATAACATGTGGATGAGATAGAAGTTGCATGTGAAATTTTTGGTGAAGATGTTGTCATGTCATATACGAATGATGGTATTTGTGTGTTGCCAGCTACTCTAGCTCATGATATTATTATTGATGATGTTGAAGTAGAGATAATATTCATAGAATTATATTTCTTTTTTCAATTGTGTAGCTAGAAGTACCAAAGTTAGAACAACAACCATTAGAGTGGGAAGTAGTAGATAGATAGAGGTCGTCAGACTTGACTGTTCCACTGATGTCGAAGTCTCCATTGATGCTGAACAAGGCCCCATTATCTCTTGTAATAATTGACGTCCTAGAGTGGATTCTCTAGCTGAGTTGCCTCTGACCACTAGAGCAAACATCCAAGGAGACAATGCTGGAGGGAGTTATCCTCACGTCTATCTAGATTAATTCGCTCGCAGGATGGATAGTATTCCTGAGTCGCCTACACACACCAAAGAGATTTTTCCAAGAGACGATGATATTGGAAGGAGCTGTCCAAGACTATTCTTACCACATGAAGAAGGTGTTCACATTACCTTAGTCCATTCCACCTTCGGCATGGATTTTATTACTAAACCATCTTCATCCGCTAGGATGGATTGTTCATCAAGTTGTTCCCTTTTCTGCATGGATATTAGTTTTGAATTACCTTCAGCCGCTAGGACTCAAGGGAGTTTTTGTGTTTCCTTCCCATTTCTTTTTCTTTTTCTTTGTATATATGTTGTTTGCTTTAGTTGTATTGGTTGTTTTGGTTACCTTGTTTAGTTGTCTTGTTTTGCTTATCGAGTGATTGTCGAGTTTTGGTTTTGTCAATTTTGAATAAATTCCATGTGCAGTCTATTATAACATCTTAGAAGTTGAAAAAGCTAGTTAAATTTAACTGTCAATATTTGAGATAGTTTAGACATGTGATCCTGTCCGAACCAAGAGTCAGCGGACGCTGGGCACGTGGCGCTCTCTGCTGGATCCTCGAGTGCTCCGGCGAACCTGCAACAAAACCGAGCCGGGAGGGGTGCCCCGGCGACGGTCCTCCGACGCTCAAGTCAGGTAAGTGGTGGAGAGAGTGGCTGCCAAGTGCCAACTCCCTCCCAAATGGTCGAGCCGAGCGCGCAGAATACGAAGGCCTGAGCCGGTCGACCGGGTATATGGTTTTCCGAGCCAAGCGCTCGACAACGAAGGCCCCGAGCCGCTCGGCCGGAGGTATACGGATCAAATTGGCGCCGAGCGCTCTAAAAACGGAAGCCGCGAACCGACGAGCCCCGTCGTTAAAAATCGAGAGCCGCGCCGACCGGCTATAAATATCCGCGCCGTCGAGCTCCGACGATAAATATCGAGAGACGAGCCGGCGTCTATAAATACTCCGAGCGGACAAACCGACGAGCCCCGTCGTTAAAAATCGAGAGCCGCGCCGACCGGCTATAAATATCCGCGCCGTCTAGCCCAGACGTTAAACCGTAGAGCCGCGCCGACCGGCTATAAAAACCGAGCGGAAAACCGACGAGCCCCGTCGTTAAAAATCGAGAGCCGCGCCGACCGGCTATAAATATCCGCGCCGTCGAGCTCCGACGATAAATATCGAGAGACGAGCCGGCGTCTACAAATAATCCGAGCGGACGAACCGACGAGCCCCGTCGTTAAAAATCGAGAGCCGCGCCGACCGGCTATAAATATCCGATCCGTCGAGCTCCGACGATAAATATCGAGAGACACTTAAAGTTGGGACGAGGGAAAAATTTCTTGCTAAAATAGAAAGGAGCAGAAGATTAGCTAATATGCAAGTCGAAAAAGTCATTACATAGATAAGCGGGGCCGAACGGCGGGAATTCAAAAAAGTTTACAGAAACGCTCCTCACACATCGAAATCAAAAAGAGCGTCGGGGATGGTGTCCATCACGCTCGCTAGATCCTCGGGGGGGATAGTCAGCTCGGCAGACAGGTGACCTTTGGTCTTCAGATAGCCCACCGCCGCCTTGATGGCCTCCTCGAACGTGAGGGATATCTTGTCGGTAAACTTCTCTCCGAAGCCTTCCGAGCGGAGGAACGCCTTCCTCACTTCGTCCGAGCGGGCCGACTCTCCCTCTTTGTATTCCTTGAGCGTGGCGTGAGCGGCGTCACTGGCGGCTTGGAGCTCTTTCAAGTCTCCATCGAATCTTTGGAGATCCGCCGAGCGGCTCTCCTTCTCGGTGGTCAGCAGGGCGTCCAAGTCTTTGATGCGTTGCTCCAGCCCTCTGATCTCCACCTTCATCCGGTCCATATCATCGATGGCCTGGAGCTTCCGGGTGGTCGCCGTCTTGATCTCTTTATCTCGTTGCTTGATCATCGCTTCAAGCCGGACGACCTTGCTCGCCAGATCAGAGGCTCGTTTCCGTTCGGCTTCTAGCGATTTCTTGGCCTTCTCCAGAGCGGCCGTCGACTGCCTGGCGTCCCCCGCTGTTTTTTGTTTCTTCAGTTCCTCCTCCAGCTCGGCCAACCGATCGCTAATGGCGATCTGTTCCACCCAGTTCTGCTAGCGAACACAAACAGGGTGAACACTTCAAATAAGAGAGAGAAGAGGGGGAAGGGCTATACCCCGGTGGCTGATTGAAGGTTGCTGTCGCCGAGCTGCCCGGGAGTCAACTTAGCTATCCGACTCCGAGCATCTATCCAAGCTTGTGCGAGAGGGCCCGTTAGGGTGATCATCTGCTCAGGAAACACCGGCCGATCGGCGGCAGCCATGTACGCCTCTGAGGGGAGGCGCAGAACGGTTTTAAGTAAATTCTGGCCGCTCGGCCCGCTCTGAGATGGCCCGCCAGCAGAAGAGGTGGGTAGCTCGCCTAAACGCTTAAGACGTCGTCGAGTCCTCGAAGGGCTGGACGGCGGCACTTCCAAGCTGGCCCTCGGAGAAGCCTGAGGGGTCGGGGTACTCTCGAGAGAAACTGTTCCGGACAGCACCGGCGTATCTGCACCCCGCTCAGGTTGTGGTTCATCAAGTGTAGACGCAGAATACGAATTTGGCAGCCACTCTCTCCACCACTTACCTGACTTGAGTGTCGGAGGACCGTCGCCGGGGCACCCCTCCCGGCTCGGTTTTGTTGCAGGTTCGCCGGAGCACTCGAGGATCCAGCAGAGAGCGCCACGTGCCCAGCGTCCGCTGACTCTTGGTTCGGACAGGATCAACATGATTGACTTTAGTGAATGCATGCGGTTGCTAGTGTGGTGATGAAATTTATTTTGATTGATTGAGCTTGATTATTTTATACCTAATGAGGACTTTAGCCATTCTTATTTTTCTTCCCAATTATGTGTGGTTTGCACTCATAATGGACGATACTCTAGAACTTGATTTGCTCCTTGAGACCACATTTAGCATAAGTCGCTTGATTTTGATCAAGACTATCTTGTTCATTTCCTCCTGGTTCTTTGTGATGCATAATTTATTAACAATTTTCTTATTCATCCTTGGTTGTTTCCATCTCTTTTACCCTTTATCTTATGTGACTTGTCTTGCTATTCTTTCAATATGGGCCATTTGATTGTTATCTTGTTGAGTTTATTGCCCGAGATAGTCAAATTTAAAGTGTAGGGAAGGAGATACATAATTTTGGAAGAGAAATGCTAGATTCAAAATGTAGCATGAGTGAGCCATGCTTGATCACCATGGCTGAGCCATGCTTTATTTTTTTAGCCATATTTTATCTTTTTGATAGATGTTTTGTATTATTGAGAGAGTTGCATTGATAGCACTGTTGGGTGCTACTCAGAATTTCATTCTGTTTCCCCTGTATAAAAATTTGTACAAGCACAGAACTTTTCCTAGCAACCCATGTGTTCTTAAACTTGGATTGGAAACGAAACTTAATAGTTTTACTCCAAGTTCAAACCATGTGTTCTTCATAAGTTAAACTTGGATTGGAAACGAAACTTAACATTTTTACTCCAAGTTCAACTCATGTGTTCTTCAGAAGTTAAACCATATTACAGAAGTTGATTATATATCTATTTCAAGGATTAGCTTCCAGGTCATTGGCGAGGCACTCAACCTTCTTGGTTATGGGATCATCCACCACTTCCTAGACAAAGTCTTTCAAAGAAATTGAATATTTAAACTCCTTACAGTAAACCCTAGGTTTAACTAAAGAGACCTCAATCGAAGAACAAGATCGAAACATAAAATCGAAGCACAAAATCAAAACACAAAATCACTAGCCTCTTGTATTGGTATTTCAGGATCCATACAAAGAAAAACTAAACTAGTTCGCAGCAGAATAAAGAACTAATTGTACCTTTCCTTGTAGCTAAAGACCTCTCGATCTTCTGCTGTATTCCTCTCCTCTTCTTGGACGTCGTGTGGGCAACAATCTACCAAGACGAAGACACCCGACCTTCTCCTTCTTTTCCAAGATTTCGGCCACCAAAGAATACAAAGTGAAGAGGCCTCCTCCTTTTTCTTCTTCTTCTTCTCCTCCAAGAAACCGGCCACCAAGGTAGAGTCTTCTCTAAAGGGGCACTAACCCTAATAAGAAGAAAGGATGGATGCCGCCAACCTTTAGGGAAAGAAGACAATAGAAGAAGATAGAAGAAGGGTCGGTCACACAAGAGAATAAAAGAGGAGCCTTAGGTTGTGTTAGTGTTTGGGCACCTCCCTCCTCCTCTTTTATAATCTTTGCTAGTGGCTAATAAGGAAAGTTTTTAATAAAATTGTCTTTTATTTGCTATTGTAGATGGTTACAAAAAAGGAAAGATTTTAACAAAATTAAAATCTCTCTTTTAAAGCATTGTAAATAGCTATAAAAGGAAAGATTATAACAAAATTTTGTTTTAAACACAATCTTCCTTTTATTCCTATAATGGTTGGTTACAAAAAAAGGAAAGATTTTAACAAAATTAAAATCTCTCTTTTAATTCATTGTAGAAAGCTATAAAAGGAAAGATTTTAACAAAATTTTATTTTCAACAAAACTTCCTTTTCTCTTCTTGTATGGCTGGCCCCATGCTTGGGCACCAAGCATGGCTTGGTCGGCCCACATCTTGGGCACCAAGAGGGCTTGGTCGGCCCCTTTCTTGGGCACCAAGCAAGGATATGGTCGACCCCTCATTTGGGTAAGAAGAAAAATCAAAACGGGTGAACGCGAGGCTTTATAGAGGCTACAGCAGGGATCGAGAGGAGGAATTGGTTTTGACCTCCTGATGAGCTTGAGCTTTCTGTGTTCAACCCGAACACCCAACTCAAGTTCATCAATAATAACTCATACCACTAAAGAGTTATTATTGAACTACCGCACCAATCCCATATTACATTATGAGCTCCTTCTTATCATGAGTGTGTTAATCTCCCTGTGTTTAAGATATCGAATGTCCATTAATTAAATGAGTTACTGACAATTCACTTAATTAACATCTAGCTCCAAGAGTAGTACCAGTCAACTTCATTGTCATGTCGGACTAAGTCCACCTGCAGGATTTATATGACAATCCTTATGAGCTTCTCATGGGGACATTGTCAACCTAGATAACTAGGACACAGTTTTCTTCTATAATCAACAATACACCATATAAATAATATTATTTCCCAACTTATTAGGCATGTTGATTTAATGAATAAATCTCACCCATTGATAAATTAAAGAAATAAATACTAAGTATATGTGATTGTTATTATATCGGGATTAAGAGTGTGCACATCCATAATAACAGAGGTTATGTTCTTTTATGCAGTCAGTATAAAAGGAACAATCTCAAATGGTCCTGCTCAATACACACTTAGTGTACTAGTGTAATTTTATAGTCAAGATAAACTAATATCAAATTACACTACAACTATTCCAATGGTTTATCCCAATTCATCTTGGTTGTGAGCTACTATTTATAATTTATAAGGAACTGATAACATGATCTTCTGTGTGACACCACACACCATGTTATCTACAATATAAATTAAATGGACAACTACATTTAACTAAATGCAGACATTTGACCAATGTGATTCACATTTCAAAATAAATATTTTATACAAAAAGTTAGACTTTTAGTATACATTCTAACAAGCACATCTTGTCAAAAGTTGAGAAAAAATTATAAAAAAATTGAAAAATAAAGAAAGATAAGAATAATAAATACGTGGGTGTGCCATGAAATAAAAGGAAATACAAAAAATATATAAAAACAATTAGACATGTCATGCAATTTTTATTAATTTGAGGGTGATAAGTGATGGTAGATTTTGATGCTCATTTATTGGAGGACTACTTCGAGCTTAGAGTGTGTGTGGATAGGCATGAAAGAGAAGGGAAATAGTGATTTGTTTGTAAGGAGTGCTTATGTGCATTGTTTGGTTGAACTCAACATGGTAGCATTCCTATTGTCTCATGTTTTCATTGTTTTCTTTCCTACATTTTATGCCATCTTTCTTATTCTTGTGCTCCATCTGCTTCTTTGTGATTCTAATAAGTCTTTTGGAGTCATGATATTTTTGTGTTTATAGTGGTGAAGAGTAGGAAATAAGGAAGCATATGACAGTACAACATCATAAATAGCTCAGAGTGAACTTTACCTTTGCATTGTTTGTGTGAATGAGAGAAACCACCATTATCTTATGAGATTTAGCATTCTTAGTCTATTTAAGATTTATTGAAGTTACCATACTTGTTAACTTATGAACGGATTGAACCATAAAAGTTTTGATCTTTGAAATTGACAGACTTAAGTAACTACCTTTTAGGATCTTTCAAGTGTAATTCGGGATTGTTTTGGGGAATGAGACTTTAATTTTTTTTGTTTGTTTGCACAAGACATGTAAGAATAAATATGGAGGATTTGATAACTAGCATTTTTACACATTATTTTGACTCTTATATTTAGTATTTTTATCGAAGGGGAGCCTTGGCGCAACGGTAAAGTTGTTGCTTTGTGACCAAAATGTCATGGGTTCGAATCCTAGAAACAACCTCTTGCAAAAAACAGGGTAAGGCTACGTACAATGGATCCTTCCCTGGGACACTACATAGCAAGAGGTTCGTGCACTAGACTGCCCTTTTATATTTAGTATTTTTATCATCAAAATTTGATATTTATATCATATTTTATGAGTAGGAATTCATTTAAGACTTAATTATAAATTTTATAAAATTATGGAGTTAAATCTTATATTTTAATATGGCTATGTAGTAAATCAAAAGAGTCATGGATTAGAGTCGAGTGTGATCTAATTTGGCTTGATTTAGAGGTCAAATGGAGGAAATCAAGTTGAATCAATATGAATCATTGATTCAAATCTACGGAGATCTTTTTCCTTCATTCAGATCTAAACATCCTGCTCTTAATCCATATCTAAATAATATAAACCTTTACTTTATCAAGAAAGAGATCAAGCCACCCATAATCCACATCATCAAATATGAACCTCATATCCACTTATATTGAATGGACTACTTGGATCAGACGGAGAAAACCTTCGCTTCTCTCACTCGGATGAACAACAGAGGAAAAGGCAGAAAATGTGGATGCGTCGAAGCTTCACTGATGCCACCCTTCTCCACCGCCTTCTTCACCTCCTCAACCTCACGGCTAGCGACTCTCCCCTTCCTCACTGTTATCGATCAACCGACCATCCTTCACCTTCATCCCCTTCTCCACCGCAAGTTGCCAATGCCATACACCATTAGCCTTGATGCCACAACCGCTAGATGTGAACAACAACTCTCCCAACTAGACAAACACCATCTTCTCCACCATTCAAACACCATCAAGTCAATGACAGCTCTCTCATCAGCCCCTTCCCCTCTTCGGGTTAGAAGAGGAGAAGCTCATTTCCCCTCTGACATTCATCTGTTTAGATCTGGCCAGTATCTGCCATCTCCGGCCATTCCTCTTTGGGTTAGAAGAGGGGAGACTTCACTCTCCCATCCGCAGCTCCCTCTCCACATTCACAACCCCTCTTGTCTTCAGGTTAGAAGAGAAGAGGAGCTCCTTCACCATCCAACCACCTCCTCTTCAGGTTAGTGATCGAATCCTTCTATTCGGGTTAGAAGAGGAGCACTTCCGACAACCACCACCTCTTCAAGTTAGAAGAGGAAGGTCTGATCTCCTCTGCAACCATCGTCGTCCACCATGATTTAGAGAGAAGGTCATCAAGGCTTGGCTGATGTGCTTTTGGGTTATGTTCTTTTCATGTGTTAATTGATATGTTGAGTTGGTCATTTGGTTGTATGATTGTTGATTGTTGAGTATGTTAAATGCTCATATCAAATGAACCCCTTGTTAAGGTTTCATGTGTTAGTTTTAAATTGATCAATGCTCACAACATGTTTATTGAAATGCCTCAACCGATTATGTTACTATAATTGTTGCAATTAGGTTAATATAATTCCATGCAATGTTTATTAGTTTAGTGATTTATGTTTCCATGATGCTTATTCTTCATTTGGATGTTATTAGGTTAGGTTAGATTTGTTGGTGCAATATCCCTTGGGTTAAGGTTGACCGAGTTGACTCAAGCTTGAGTCTTGATTTGGTTTCAATGTGTGAAAATATATGGAGATTACAGGAGCAATCGTCTGATTGGGGATATTGTTGGTGCAATTCCTCTATGGTCAAGGTTTGACCAGTTTGATGTGAAGAAGAGTCAAGTAGATCAAAGTTGACCTGATACTTGACTGGGAAAGTCCTAACTGGAGGTTAAGCAAGGTGAAGTCCTGGTTGTAAGATCGTAGATGTGCTAGAGGGGGGTGAATAGCACACGTTGCTTTTTCACTCGTTTCGGAAAACACACTGAATACGTAGCGGAATAAAGAATGAAAAGACAAGCAACACTAACTAGATTTCTTTTACTTGGTTTGGAGCCCGTGACGACTCTACTCTAAGGCCCACGATCATTGATCACTTATGTTGGGCAATCACTATAGATTTGGAAATATGTACAGAGATTAAGTACAATTACAATACAATAAGGTTACTGACAACAATAGAAATATAAGTCTTTCGTCGATTGTCGGAGTAGCGTCGGCAACCTAGACCTGATCTAGATCCACTAATCTCGGGATGAGGTTTGACTCATCACTGATCGATCGACCAATCCCCTAGTTTGGTTGACCAATCCTGTCTGGACCAGCCCCGGTTCCCGTCCAGATTATGCTGCTTCAGATAAGCCTTTGTTCGATTGACCGATCCCGTCGTTTGGTCGCCCGATCAGCTGATGATCTCTGCCCTGATCAACCCAGCCTGATCTAGTCGTCGCTTATCCTTGGTTCGGTGACTGAACCCGAGGTTCAGTTGACCAATCCTATGGTCGAACTTGGTCCACTGGCTGGAACTCTGATCTTACTGCTTGGAGGTTCGGTCGATTAAACCCAAGGTTCGGTCGACCAATCCCAGTCAAATCTAACCTTGCACAAAGTGTTAGTCTCCTACAAAATAGAGTTAGCACATAGCATATAATATGTAAATCAATAACTTTAACAGCCTTCGGATTGTCCGGTTCTGATTTTGAATTTCCTCCGGAAACCCTAGGTCGAACCAACGCCTATTGTTCCCTTACAGGGGAACGTATTCTCACCTACTCCTCTCAGGAGAGATTACCTGTTGCTAGACCGATCCTTCAGACCGACTGGACTTTCCGCCTAGGGTTACCACCCCTAGGGTTTTTCATAACCTAGGGTTACCACCCCCTAAGGTTTCCACCTGCCTAATCGCAGCTAGGACTTTCCATCACCTAGGGTTACCGTCCTTAGGACCTAGGGTTACCTCCCCCTAGGGTTTTCCACCTGTCTAACCTCAGTTAGGACTTTCCATCACCTAGGATTACCGCCCTTAGGACCTAGGGTTTTCCACCTGCCTAGAATCCACTAGGACTTTTGCCTAAGACAACTTAGGACTTTCCTATAAGCTCAATCAACCTTATTATACAACAAGACATCTTAACTTTTGAATCCTTTATCATTATCAAAACATAGGTTTGATCGTTTGGTGCCTTCCTGCACCAACATTGGTGAGTGAAGCCAGGTAGTTAGAAATCCTGGTGAGTGAAGTCAGGTGAAAGACCTAGTGAGTGAAGTTAGGCAGGTGAAAGTCTTGGTGAGTGAAGTCAGGCAGTGGGAAAATCCTAATGAGTGAAGCTAGGTGAAACTCCTGGTGAATGAAGCCAGGCAAATGGAAAGTCCTAGTGAGTGAAGCTAGGCAGATAGAAAATCCTAGTGAGTGAAGCTAGGTGAAGTCCTGGTAAGTAAAGACAAGCAGATGGAAAGTCCTAGTGAGTGAAGGCAGACAGATGGAAAGTCCTAGTAAGTGAAGCTAAGCAGATGGAAAGACCTGGTGAGTGAAGCCAGACACGTGAAATTTAGGTGGGTCAAGGTTGATCGGACATCTGGTGTTAGGAAGTCCAAGTAGTTCAAAGGAGTGACCGGATACTTGGCACAAGGAAATCTAGATGGGCCAAGGGTGACTGGACATTTAGTGGAAGGAAGTCCAAGTAGGTCATGGATGACCGGACACTTGGCATGAGACGATAAGTCCAAGTGGGTCAAGGTTGACCGGTCACTTAGCACGAGAAGAAAAGTCCAAGTGGATCAAAGGATTGACTGGACACTTGGTGAAGAAGTCCCAACAGGTCAAGCTTGACCAGATGCTAGGCATGAGGAGTTCTAACAGGTCACGGTTGATCGGGTGTTGGATTTGGGAACCCTTGATCTTGAGTTAAGCAAGTCAAGGGTGATCAATCGATCAGCCGATCGATTGAACCAAAGCCTAATCGAAAAGTCGATCGATTGGGAGAGTGCTACAATAAACAGCAACCCAATCGATCGATCGAACGATTGGGAGCCTTAATCATGAGCACAGAAGCATCCCTAATCGATCAGCCAATCGATTGGGCACCACCAATCGATCAATCAATTGATTGGGGCTGGAAATCTCGCGCAACACAAGGAAGGCTGGGTCGATTTGTCGATCAATTCATGCATTTTCCAGCGAGAGCCCAGAGGAGCTCTAAATCGATTAGTCGATCAATTCAAGCCTCCCCAATCGATTGGGATATGACCGTTGTGCAGGAAGCAAGCAGTGGATGGCTGTGATTGTGTGAATGTAACGTGGCAATCAATTGGGAGTAAGCCCAATCGATTGGGAGCCCTAGAAGCGCAGAGTATCAAGCCTTGGCAAGCTTTCTTCTTCGCATCTCTCCACAAAGTGATTACACGATCTTCTCCGACATTCTATGCCAGTTCTTGGAAGCTCTTGGGGGAAAATGTTGTTACACTTCCAAGGTTCAAGAGGCGTTCTTCAACAGCAAGGTCAAGCAAGAAGAGGTTTTTCTTTTGTATACTTGTATTTCCTTCTTATGTGTGTTGTATTTTGTTATGTGAGTGTTGTATAAGCTTTCTCCACCTCCGGTAGTTATCGAGAAGGAGTATTTTTCATAGTAGAGAGTGTGTCATGTGTGGATCCTTGAATTAGTCACCTCTTCTTGAGGTGGATACCAAGTAAATCCTAGTGTTAGCATTTTCTTAAGTGTCTTCCGCTGCAACACCATCATCATCAAGCGAACAGAGATATTCACTCCACCCCCTCTAGCTACAAATCGACCCTAACAAGATTAGATTTCTATAATGCTCTAGGTTTCGTTCCATACTTAATTTCATTGAATGTCTTACTTTTGTTGCTTTTAATTTCCTTGCAATTGTAGTTTAAGTTAGATTAGATTTCCTCTACTTGCACTATCTTTCATTTATTAGGATTAGATTTCATTACTTGCTTTATTATTTCATATTGTAGTCTTAGAACTTAAACACAACCCCTCATTTTCTATCAAAAAATTCAAAGCAATAATCAATCTTAAGAACTATCATCCATCGTTATATTCGTTGGAAGATGCCCTAAGTCATCCTTATGCTACAATAGCGTAGAAATGTTCGGTAATTTAATTGTAATTTGATATACCTATAGTATGACATACAGGTGCTCCTATCATGCTCATATCTGGATATTGCAAATATTTTGGGATATTAAGCAAATATTTGAGTAGCTCTAGACAAATGCATTAATTGGAAAGATGCAAAAAGGGTTGTGAGGTATCTTCATAAAACTAAGGAGTACATGCTCACATATTAGAGGTCCAATCATCTTAAGGTAGTTGGATATTTAGACTTTGATTTTGCTAGATGCTTGGATAACAGAAGATCCACATCAAGTTATGTATTCATGTTGGCAAGAGGAGCTATATCATAGAAAAGGATTAAACAGACCCTTATAGTGGCTTTCACGATGGAGGCAGAGTTTACAGTTTACTTTAAAGAATCCAATCATGGGATATAGTTACGGAATTTTATTACAACACTACATATTGTTGATGCTATTGATAGGCTATTAAGAATTAACAGTGATAATAAAGTTACAGAACTGTATTCCAAAAGTAACCGTAATTTATCGAGATCTAAACACATCGACAACAAATTCTTGGAAGTTAAAGAACAAGTTCAGAGTGATCTTGTGACCATAGAGCATATCAGCATAAATTCTATGTTAGCATATTCGCTTACAAAAGGCTTAGTCCCTAAGGTATTTCATCAGCATGTGATGAACATGGAGGTTGTTCCTTTAGATGAAGTGCCCATTTTGTAGGGATCTGTATTCATTATTTGATGTTATGTATTAAAAGACATATATATTTGGTTTATTGTACGTACTCAGGTTTTAAATATATAAATGTCTTTTGTTTTGCACTTTGAATAAAAATATCATGATTTAATATAGTAGTTTATATTTAGTGTTTATAAATATGATATGAACACGTTGAAGTTATAAGAATAATCATGATTTATTATTGCGGTTTACATAAGGTGTTTACAAACATGATTTAGACGCGTTGGAGTCATATCACTACAAAACAAATAGTCATTTAGGGACAAATCTGTTGGATCGAGACCGCGCTAGAGGGGGGTGAATAGCGCTCGTGGCTTTCACGCGTTTTGTAATCGAAAAACGTACGAGTAAATGCACAGCAGAATAAGAAAAATAAACACACACACAAAACAAGGACACCAAGATTTACTTGGTTCGGAGCCTAGGGCGACTCCTACTCCAAGGCCCACGATCGTTGATCACTTTCGGTGGGCAACAACTATAATATCGTTAACGTGTTACAATTTAAAGTACAATTAAAAATAGTAATTAAATGTACCAACAACAAAAGAATATGGCAAATTCTGAGCTCTAGGTCGTCGGCGTCAAGTTGTAGCTTTGTCGGAACTTCTCGTTAGCAGCTGGTTGCAGACAAATCTCTTGATGCTTGATTCAATGAGCTGCTGGTTGAAGTGGCCTTAAATAGGTTGTTGAGGGCGCCTCCAAGTCCTCATGGAGGCACCTCAAAGGTGAAGTTCTATCCCTCTTCCTGCGCTGCGATAAGCCTCCGCTGTCTGCTGCTTATCTTGCTTGGAGGCACCTTCATTGCTCCATGGAGGTGCCTTAAGCCTAGCATCCAAGGTGCCTCAGCCTCCCTTGAGGGTGCCTCTAAGCTTGCTATGCAGACTTCTTCTCCCTTGCACCCGAGGCGCCTCAAGCTCCATGAGGGTGCCTCGGGTACAGTTTGTCCGAGGCATGATGTGCACTTTAGTCCCTGCAAAATATGTTAGTCCATAAACCACACACATACCCTGCAAGACAAAGTTAGCATGATATAAATATAGTAAATGAAATATTTGATAATCTCCGAACTGCCCAGTTCTGACTTTATATTTTCGATTGAAAATCCTAGGTCGAACCGACACCTACTGTTCCTTCTTCTGGGGAACGCGTTCTCACCTACTCCACTTAGGAGAGTATACCTGTTGCCAGTTCGATCCTCCAGATTGACTGGACTTTTGCTCAGCGCCTGAGTCTTCAGGACTTTCTGCTGGACGTCTGCTCCATGACCCGCCCAGTCTTTCCACCCGATTCGCGCCACCGAGATTTCCACCTAGAGTCCTCGACTCTAGGACTTTTGCCTGAAAACCTCTACCCGCCAAGGCTTTTCACATAGGGTTACCACCCCCTATGATCTAGGGTTACCACTCCCTATGGTTTTCCACCTGCCTAACCGTAGTTAAGACTTTCCTGAAAAGCTCATTCAAGCACATTAGATAACAATTAAACTTAACTTTGAATCCCTTTTGCCGTTATCAAAACTAAGGTTCAATCGTTGGATGCTTCCTACATCAACAATCTCCCCCTTTTTGATTATGGCAACTGAAATTCAAAGTTAAGCAACACAATATAATAAAGAAAAGAAGCATCACTAGCATAAGCACAAGCATAAGGATAGCACAAGCACAAATTTAGCACATGCAAAGCTCCCCCTTAATAATAGCTCCCCCTTTAGACTATAAAAATTTAAAAATTTCTTTGAAATTTCTTAGACTCTCTCTCTTTTCCATATATCAAAAATAAACAAGAGAGAAAACTAGAAATGAGTGTAGGCCTTAGCATGTTCTGAAAACTTACTTAGCTTTAAAAAGATTGAAAACTTTTAAATAGAGGAAACACTTTAGTCATACTTAGCTTTTTAGAATTAATTTTCTTGTTAAAGCTTTTTGCTAAATGAAATCAAAACATTGATTGATAACTCGGGTCGAATAATATTTAGCTAAGTGAATTATTTTGACTTTGAAAGGTAACTTAGCTGGAAGTACTTTGCCAAATTTAACAAGCTTTTGAGAGACACTTAGCATAAAATTTTTCTTTTTGGAAATTGTTTTAAATGTTAAGTTTAAAAAACTTTTAGCTAATTTTTTAGATACACTAAACAAAAAAAAAACTTAGTCAAATTTGAAAGAAAATTTTTTTAGAAAATAATACTTAGATAATCTTGAAAAATGCTTAACTTGAAAAACTTGTAAAATTTAAATTAAGGTCATTTTCACTTTGGAGAATAAACCAAATAGAAAAATATTCCTAAAATCCAAGCATGAGTAACTGAAATTCCTTGGCCACATGTCTAACCATTAGTTACTAATTGATTACCTAGATGGCAACAACTTTCACTTGACTAGTTAAGTTAAGTTAGTGATCCAGTTATATTTGACTAAGTCTGGATAACTTAACTCGATTACTATTATTTTGGTATTTATTGTCCAAACTTACTGCGATGCACAGAAATAAGCATTCTAAAGTTTAGACTGTACCCTATGCATCTCACCCCTAGTTCAGATCCTCTGTCCCCATTTCTCTCTGTCCCCGTGTCCCACTGTCGATCGGACGGGCCAGATTACATCTCAATGCATCATGACATCTTTAAGATGTGTGCAGTATCCTCGTGATGTGCAAGGCATTCTTGAGATGTAATCTGGCCCGTCCAATCGGCAATGGGACACGGGGACAGAGAGAAATAGAGACAGAGGATCCGAACTGATCTCACCCCATTCTAAGTGTTTCAAACACAAACAAGTTATGCCTAGAGTGTTTGTGAGATGCTCTGGCTGAAATCTAGAGGAACATGATTTCTAGGGTTAATGCCTAGGTTAAGTCCAAATTGTGAAAAATCTAAGAAATTGAGATTTTTGAAAATATCATTTTTCCTAGAATTTTAAAACCAATTTGATAAAATATAGTAAACAGAAAATAAGTTGTATTCTACTAAGCACATTCCTATTTGTCTTCTAAGTGTACTGAACTCAAGTTTAAGTAAGGGCTTTGTGAATATGTCAGCCAAGATTGATTTAGACTCAACATAGTTAAGTACAATATCACCCTTAGCTACGTGATCCCTTACAAAATGGTGTTTTACTTCTATATGTTTAGTCCTTGTGTCACACCCCAGAGGAGTCCCTGTCCGAAGAAATTTCGGCAGCATCTGCCCTGTACGGCGGACAATTTGAAACTTCTACATAACACATATACCTCAGCCACAGGCAGCTGGAATTTTAACAATAAGTAAAAACAATCACCACGCAGTTTATATAGATATTCAGCCTCTGGCTGTCACAACCACGCAGTTAATAATAGTAATCACAAACAATAGTACTCTGACTCGAAATCCACCCTACTCAACTACACTCGTAAAGCTCAAATCCGACAAACTCACCTCTTCTGCCGTTCAGGCAGGCATGTAGTAGAATAAAATCCAAATCATACCAAAAGTCCATCAAACGGAAGGAGTCCATACAATATCCATATGTAAAATCCAAAACAAGACTAAAACAAAGTCTGATAGAGAAAATCTAAAATAAAATAAACAACTCAAAACTAGCAGAGGACTAGCACTACGTACTGTGGGTGCCCCGGACAGCCTCAACCTGAAAATATATCAACAATGGAAGCGGGGTGAGTCCAACACTCAGCAGGTACAACTGATATGCATAATAAAACAAATAACAGACAACACTAATCATGCGTACAGTCTCCTGAATACGAGAAGGATAAATGCAACTGAAATGAAATCAGGAGATAACTGTACTAACCGGAATCAAAGTACAAAGGTAACAGGGTCGTCAGACCGGGGAAGTCATAATCCTGTATGCATGTCAATCATATGCATCCATATAAATGCAGCAAGTAAATGCAGCAATCACAAACAATAAATGCAATAAATGCATATGGTGACCGTGCACTCTGACATCACTGCTCCTGATGAGCGACCGAGTGGACGGGATGCTGTCAGAGTACTCCTGTCCTCTGACCCCAAATCATAAATGGGGGAGCTCAATGCTCTCATCTCCCGGTACACGATGACGGGGAGGATATCTCTGCCGGCTACCACGCTGAGTCAACTGACCAACGGAGCCAAACAGAGTCCACCATCTGCCGGCTACCACGCTGCTACACTAAATGCCAACGGAGCCAAACAGAGCGGAACTGACTGCACTCACGACCAACGGAGCTAAACAGCAGAACCGCCACACACCTGCCTGATATACCACTAATCCATGGGTGGCGGTGTGTGCAATACATGTAACTGGCGATGGGCTCAACCATAGTGGAGCCGACAATCGCACAGCATGCAATCATGATGCATGACACTAAGCATGGCAATCTCATGAATAACATAGTAATGACCATATAAATAATACAAAGTGTGTACCACTGGAAGATGTATCAGATAGAAGGTACACAAATCAGATAGGGCATCAAATAAACCCTAGATCCAGAAGATAACATAGCATGTGGTTGGGTCACTACCTAAAGCATATATGATCAAGTAAATAATATGCAGTGCAGAATAAATAAACAAGCAACCATGTAACTATCATGTAGTGACCAACCGAACAAAATGATTACACGATCACTGCTATATGTTAAACATATTATTATGCATATCAAAGACATAAGTCAAAGTACCCGCCTCCAATAGGAAAATAAGATCAGTCCAGTCCAACTCGGACGTCGAGAAGCTCGTCTCGAATCAAAGTCCTGTGTCATAATATTTTGTTTAGTTAATTCTATCATGCATTCATTAACTAAACTAAATCCTAATCCATTGATCAATTAGGGTTAATGAAATTAACTCTAATCGTTCCACCTTCAAATTAGGACTTACTATAACATAATCCATCACAGATTCAACACAAAAACACATCTAAATCTGTACTTACCCACTGCTAGGGAAGGATGCTGCCGGACCAAGAACACTCCACAGTAAAGCAAACCCTATAACCCCTCGGCGGCAATACAACAGCGTGATCAACGCCCAAAAACCCTAGCAGCAGTGTTTCTTCCCTGCTCCAACAGTAAGACAACGAAATCAGTGACTTTTACCATAGTGAATCGTCAATCAGTTCATCACAGGAGCCCAAATCAAAATCCTACAGTGAACAACCCTACCCAAAATCTGCCTTACCTAATTCGGAGTTAGGCCTCAGAAGGGAGGAATCCAACTAGGCAGAGGGATCTGTGGTGTGTCTGCGCTGCTCCGTGCAATGACGATCTAAGGCAGAGGAGTTTGGTCGGTTGCCGACACTCGAAAGAGGAGAAGGGCCGACGGTAGGGCTGAGGAAGAGGTGATCGGCTTCGGGCAGAGAAGGCGTCGGGAAGGAGTCGGCTAGGACTCGCAGTAGCAGGCAATCTGCGTCGGCGCGCAGGAAAGGAGGAGCCAGCGGTGGTGGCTTCGGTGTCGCGAAAGGGGAGAAGGACACAGGGACGGCGTGGAGAAGGAAAGGGAAGAAGGAGATGCAACCCGCGACCATGGCTTGAATTGCAAGGAGATGGGAACTGTCGCGGCGCCGGTTAGGGCACGCGATCGGAGAAGAGTGAAGGGCGGCGTCGGGGGAATGGTTCGGCACGTGGGGAGGAGAAAAGAAATAAGAAAGGAAAAGTAAATAAATAAAAATCAACTTTTCCTCATTTAATTGGGTAGCCTAAACAGGCTTTTCCCGGCCTCGCTTTTATCCCCGATAACTCGTCCATACGAGCTCCGGAAAATTCCCGAAAAATTTCCAAAAATTCTGGAAAATTCCCTTATTAATATTCGCCTATTTTCAGTATTTTACATTCTCCCCCACTAATAAAAATTGGTCCCCAAATTTCATTATCTACCATCAGCAAATACTAACAACAAGTAAAGCATATAAATGCTAAACGGTAAACTAAATCACATACCTTAAGTAAAAAAATGGGGATATCGAGCTCGGATCATATCCTCAAGCTCCCAAGTAGCCTCCTCGTCTGAATGATGCTGTCATCCGACTTTAACCAGCCGAATAGTCTTGTTCCGCAACTGACGCTCTTTCCGGTCCAAAATCCGTACCGGAATCTCCTCATAGGTAATGTCAGGCTGAATGGAACTGGAATATCTGCCAGCACATGTGTCGGGTCATGTACGTATCTCCTCAACATCGATACGTGGAATACATCGTGAACGCCTGACAGGGACGGTGGTAGTGCCAGTCGGTAAGCTACCGCTCCGATCCTCTCCAAGATCTTGAAAGGGCCAATGTACCGCGGAGCTAGCTTACCTCTGAGGCCAAATCTTTTCACCCCTTTCGTGGGTGAAACTCGCAGAAATACATGGTCGCCAACCGAGAACTCTAGTGGTATGCGTCTCCGATCAGCATAACTCTTCTGGCGGTCCTGCGCCTCTGACATCCTCCGTCTGATAGTACACACCAACTCTGCATCCTGCTGAATTCTATGAGGTCCCAACAACTGGGCCTCTCCAACCTCATCCCAGAGGACAGGTGTCCGATAAGGTCTACCATACAACGCTTCAAACGGTGCCATCTGGATAGCCGAATGAAAGCTGTTGTTGTAAGCAAACTCTACCAACGGCAGATGGTCCTCCCAACTGCCTCCAAAATTCATAACACATGATCTCAGCAAGTCCTCAAGAGTCTGAATAGTCCGCTCTGACTGTCCATCTGTCTGTGGATGGAAAGTTGTACTAAATCGGAGATGTGTGCCCAAGGCCTGCTGCAGACTCTGCCAGAAACGAGACGTAAACCGTGGATCTCTATCCGAAATAATACTCAACGGAACACCATGTAGTCTGATGATCTCTCGACAATACAGATCTGCCAATTGATCCAGGGAATCAGTCCTCCGGATCGCTAAGAAATGTGCGGATTTGGTTAATCGATCAACGATTACCCAAATCGCGTCATGGCCTCGTCGTGTCCTCGGCAAACCCACCACAAAGTCCATAGTGATGTGATCCCACTTCCACTCAGGAATAGGAATCCGCTGAAGTAATCCTGCAGGGCTCTGGTGCTCAGCCTTCACCTGCTGACAGATAAGACATCTAGCTACAAAATCCGCGATGTCTTTCTTCATACCGTTCCACCAATAGGAACGTCTCAAATCTCGATACATACGGGTCCCGCCTGGATGGATCACAAATCGAGAACGGTGAGCCTCCTGAAGTAGCTCCTGTAAGACTGGATGAGACTGAGGTACGCATAATCTACCTCAGAAGTATATAACACCCTCCTCGTCTAGTGTAAACTCGGTCTGCTCCCCGGAAGCTATCTGACTGCCAATGAACTGACAATGCTGATCACTGGCCTGGGCCTCTTGGATCCTCGTCCTGATCGACGACTGAGCAACCATAGTAACAAGAATACCCTGCTCTGTAGATCCCTTCTCCTCAAGGTCTAACTCAGAAAAACTCTGAATCAAGTCCGTGACTGAAGTCCGGTGGCAAGCCAAAGTCACTCTGGACTTCCTGCTGAGTGCATCGGCAACCACATTAGCTTTTCCCAGGTGGTAGCTAATGGTACAATCGTAGTCCTTCAGGAACTCCATCCATCTCCTCTGTCGGAGATTAAGCTCCTTCTGAGTAAAAATGTATTTGAGACTCTTATGATCAGTGAGAATCTCAAATGTAATACCGTATAAATGATGCCGCCAAAGCTTCAGAACAAAGATGATGGCAGCTAACTCCAAGTCATGAACTGGGTAGTTCTTCTCATGCTCCTTCAGCTGACGAGAAGCATAAGAGACTACTCTGCCGTGCTGCATCAGAACAGTGCCCAAACCCTGAAGAGACGCGTCGGTGTAGAGTACAAATTCGTCCTCTCCAGAAGGTAAAACCAAAACTGGAGCCGACACTAATCTCCGCTTCAGCTCCTGAAAGCTGGTCTCGCAATCCTCGAACCACGTGAACTTCACGCCTTTCCTGGTAAGGCGTGTCAGTGGCATCGCAATACGTGAGAAACCCTCGACAAAACGTCGATAATATCCGGTCAATCCCAGAAAACTGCGGATCTCCTGAACTGACTTCGGCTGCTCCCAACTGGTGACAGCCTCGATCTTCTGAGGATCAACTGAAATACCTCTGCTAGAAACCACGTGTCCCAGAAAACCGACTGAGAATAGCCAGAACGCACACTTGCTGAACTTCACGTACAGCTGATGTCGTCGAAGAATCTCCATAACTGTGCGAAGATGCTGTGCGTGCTCCTCCTCGGAACGAGAGTAGACCAATATGTCATCAATGAAGACGATAACAAACTGATCCAAATACTCCAGAAAGATGCGGTTCATCAAGTCCATAAACACCGCTGGAGTATTGGTAAGCCCAAATGGCATTACCAAAAACTCATAATGACCATTTCGAGTACGGAAAGCTGTCTTCTGAATATCTAAGTCTCTGACTCTCAGCTGATGATATCCGGATCGCAGATCAATCTTAGAATACACCGATGTACCTCTGAGCTGATCAAACAATTCCTCGATCCGTGGTAAAGGATATTTATTTCTGACGGTTACTGCATTCAACTGTCTGTAGTCAATACATAACCTCATGGTGCCGTCCTTTTTCTTGACAAATAATACCGGAGAACCCCATGGGGAAACACTAAGGCGAATGAATCCCCTGTCTAAAAGCTCCTGGAGTTGAACCTTCAGCTCGTTCAACTCTTTTGGTGCCATACGATAAGGAGCTTTCGATGCCGGTGCGGTTCCCGGAATCAACTCAATAGCGAACTCCACTGACCTTCTGGGAGGTACTCCCGGACTACAGGAATGTCGGAGAGCTGCGAACTGCTGCTGTCCTCAGTACTGATCAAAGATAACAGAAAACCCTGACAGCCATGTGACAGCAACTTCTGAGCCTGTATTGCCGAAATGATCGATAAGCCGTCGTCTCTGAAGCCAGTGAAATCCCACGAGGGTTGGTTCGGAGGCCGATATGTGACCACCCTCGTCTGGCAATCAACTGTGGCATGATATGCTGACAAACAGTCCATGCCAAGAATAATATCAAAATCGACCATTTCTAATACTAAAAGATCCACTGTAAGTATTAGGTTGCCAAAATCTAACGGGCAACCTCTGACCTCCTGGGTGACTTCTAAAGTATCACCGGACGGTAGGGAGACGGTCAATCGCTGGGGTCTGAAAGTGGGTAATCTACCAACCTCCCGCATAAAAGTACGAGATATAAATGAATGCGAGCTACCTGTATCTATCAGTATATCTGCAGATAAGGCATAAATAGAAATAATACCGCGGAAAACGGATCCATCGGCTCGCTGCGCATCCTCTCTGGTCATCGCATGAACACGTCCAGTCTTTGGTGGAGGAGGAGGTAATGCCGCCGGTAAGCTCGCCATCGAGGCGGCCGGATATCGCGCTGTAGAAGACCGAGAGGACGGTGTCCGATACGGCACCGGCCGACCGAGTCTGCATCGCCTAAAGGCCGAGGATCCGACATCGCCTCACGCCGGATAATAAAGTCCTCGAACAACTCGGGTGCTATGGAAGCACCGGAGTACTCCTGTCCAAGCATGCCAAATGCCGCTGCTGTAGGTGAAGTACTGGCCATGCGAAGGTTGGGCTCTTCGCCCTCCTCGATAAGTTCCGGATCGACTGGACTGTCCTCCATGATCGGACCTCCGAAGTCATATGCCGAGTCTTCTGGACAATCTCGGCTCTGGTGCCTGTGCAGTTTGCAATGAAAGCAAACCGATCGTCCCATAGAACAGTCAAGTGACATGATCTCTGACCCACATCGAAGCAAATAATGTCGCTGTGGGTTGTTTCACTGGAAGACCGAAACGTCAAGAAGATCGCCTCGATTTCGAGGTTTACGTGATACCCCGATGTACCCGATCCGATCGACTATGCACCTTTCGCTGTGGTGTAGCCCGAGGTCACCGGATCTATCGATGTCGACTCTACCGCTTCCTTTTCCTATCGGAAAAACTCTCTGAGCCGACTCAATAATGAGGGCTCGCCCAACATCTCCGCATAAGATGTGATACCAAGACCGACAAGTCTTAGTTGCAAATGTCCATCTAGCCCCGAATGAATCACAGATACGTGAACTGCCCTCGAACTAGCTCGACAAAATCTAGCTAATCACAAACTCGCATTATACTCGACCATCGTCCGATTATTCGTCGCAAACTCAGAAACTCCGACGACATCCGATAAGCTCGTGGAAAGAAACGACTCTCAAAAGCCTCTAAATCGCCCAAGTGATGTTCTCACACCAATGATGGAACGGGTAAGCCACCAAGTGTGGCGCGTCCGTAAGTGAAAAGCCACCGCTTTCTCCCACTGAGCAAGCAATATAAAAGAAAGTCCGCTCCATAGTCTCAATCCAAGACAAGGCCACACTCGGATCTCTGTCTCCTCGGAAGAGTGTGAATCGACTCTTCATCGATTCTGCCAACACTGGAATCCTGGCTCGTGCCGCGGCAATGTCAGTGAGGTGTGTCGGAACGGCTGTCGGAACTGGCGGAACCACTGGAGCTGGTGCTACGGGTGGTACTGCTGTATAAACCGGAGGAGATACTCCCGGTGCTGCTGGGTAAACTGGAGCATATGCTGTCGGTGGCACTGTAGGGTGAACATAGGTGGCCGCGACTGGAGGTACGGTAGGTAATGGTACCGAATGTGGAGCAGCCGGTATCCCTAATGCAGGTGCTGTTGGGTACACTATATGTACTGAGGGCACAGGGGCTGCTGGTGCCGGATAAACGGTGGGTCCAGGTGGCGGTGGTGCCGGGTACGCCGTAGGCTGCACTGGAGCAGATATCGGAAACGCCAATGGTACCTCTGATGATACCGGAACTACAGTAGGGATAGGTACACTCAGCATAACCGAGGTCGGTACCTCTATAGGAGCCGTCGGGGTCTGAGAGCCCGACGCGCCCGCAGTATGCTGAGTCTGTCCCTGACTGACAGGCTCATCCACAGTAGGCATCTCTGGCATATCCAGAGATCCCGTGGTCCTCGCACGTGGTCTTCCAGCACCACGTATCACTGCAATACGTGTAGACCTCCTCATATCTGTTAAGTTATATTACAGATATTACTACCAGTATAACAATCATAAAATAAACATCATACCTATTTGCTGTCTGGAGATGTTCCGTCGCTGTCCAGTCCCCAATTTGACCTCAAAATTTTGAACGACAAAATCACCGAAAATCCATATAAATCCACAACAGAAATCCGAAACATAACCACAAAGAAAATCCGTATAAATCCAAATAAATGCCCAGTTTGACTCGCAAACCTGGGCTAGAAAAATATATCCAGAATACTAAAAGCAGGTATCACACCCTGCTCTGATACCAATAAATTGGAATCAGATAAATCTCAAAAATCCAACACACGGAAACCCAACAAGTATCGCCAAACTTTAGCGCTCTGATACCATATAAATTGGTATCAGGTTATCCCAAATATCCAAAATACGAAAACAATGATCATAAAACTTAAGCTCTGATACCAAATAAATTGTCACGCCCCAGAGGAGTCCCTGTCCGAAGAAATTTCGGCAGCATCTCCCCTGTACGGAGGACAATCTGAAACTTCTACATAACGCATATACCTCAGCCACAGGCGGCTGGAATTTTAACAATAAGTAAAAACAATCACCACGCAGTTTATATAGATATTCAGCCTCTGGCTGTCACAACCACGCAGTTAATAATAGTAATCACAAACAATAGTACTCTGACTCGAAATCCACCCTACTCAACTACACTCGTAAAGCTCAAATCCGACGAACTCACCTCTTCTGCCGTCCAGACAGGAATAAAATCCAAATCATACCAAAAGTCCATCAAACGGAAGGAGTCCATACAATATCCATATGTAAAATCCAAAACAAGACTAAAACAAAGTCTGATAGAGAAAAGCTAAAATAAAATAAACAACTCAAAACTAGCAGAGGACTAGCACTACATGCTGTGGGAACCAGCGACTGGAACTGCTCCTGACAGCCTCAACCTGAAAATATATCAACAATGGAAGCGGGGTGAGTCCAACACTCAGCAGGTACAACTGATATGCATAATAAAACAAATAACAGACAACACTAATCATGCGTACAGTCTCCTGAATACGAGAAGGATAAATGCAACTGAAACGAAATCAGGAGATAACTGTACTAACCGGAATTAACGTACAAAGGTAACAGGGTCGTCAGATCGGGGAAGTCATAATCCTGTATTCATGTCAATCATATGCATCCATATAATACAGCAAGTAAATGCAGCAATCACAAACAATAAATGCAATAAATGCATATGGTGACCGTGCACTCTGACATCACTGCTCCTGATGAGCGACCGAGTGGACGGGATGCTGTCGGAGTACTCTTGTCCTCTGACCCCAAATCATAAATGGGGGAGCTCAATGCTCTCATCTCCTGGTACACGATGACGGGGAGGATATCTCTGCCGGCTACCACGTTGAGTCATCTGACCAACGGAGCCAAACAGAGTTCACCATCTGCCGGCTACCACGCTGCTACACTAAATGCCAACGGAGCCAAACAAAGAGGAACTGACTGCCGGCTATCACGCTGAGTCACCTGACCAACGGAGCCAAACAGCAGAACCGCCACACACCTGCCTGATATACCACTAACCCATGGGTGGTGGTGGTGTGTGCAGTACATGTAACTGGCGATGGGCTCAACCATAGTGGAGCCGACAATCGCACAGCATGCAATCATGATGCATGACACTAAGCATGGCAATCTCATGAATAACATAGTAATGACCATATAAATAATACAAAGTGTGTACCACTGGAAGATGTATCAAATAGAAGGTACACAAATCAGATAGGGCATCAAATAAACCCTAGATCCAGAAGATAACATAGCATGTGGTTGGGTCACTACCTAAAGCATATATGATCAAGTAAATAATATGCAGTGCAGAATAAATAAACAAGCAACCATGTAACTATCATGTAGTGACCAACTGAACAAAATGATTACACGATCATTGCTATATGTTAAACATATTATTATGCATATCAAAGACATAAGTCAAAGTACCCGCCTCCAATAGGAAAATAAGATCAGTCTGGTCCAACTCGGACGTCGAGAAGCTCGTCTCGAATCAAAGTCCTGTATCATAATATTTTGTTTAGTTAATTCTATCATGCATTCATTAACTACACTAAATCCTAATCCATTGATCAATTAGGGTTAATGAAATTAACCCTAATCGTTCCACCTTCAAATTAGGACTTACTATAACATAATCCATCACAGATTCAACACAAAAACACATCTAAATCTGTACTTACCCACTGCTAGGGAAGGATGCTGCCGGACCAAGAACACTCCACAGTAAAGCAAACCCTATAACTCCTCGGCGGCAATACAACAGCGTGATCAACGCCCAAAAACCCTAGCAGCAGTGTTTCTTCCCTGCTCCAACAGTAAGACAACGAAATCAGTGACTTTTACCACAGTGAATCGTCAATCAGTTCATCACAGGAGCCCAAATCAAAATCCTACAGTGAACAACCCTACCCAAAATCTGCCTTACCTAATTCGGAGTTAGGCCTCAGAAGGGAGGAATCCAACTAGGCAGAGGGATCTGTGGTGTGTCTGTGCTACTCCGTGCAACGACGATCTAAGGCAGAGGAGTTTGGTCGGTTGCCGACACTCGAAAGAGGAGAAGGGCCGACGGTAGGGCTGAGGAAGAGGTGATCGGCTTCGGGCAGAGAAGGCGTCGGGAAGGAGTCGGCTAGGACTCGCAGTAGCAGGCAATCTGCGTCGGCGCGCAGGAAAGGAGGAGCCAGCGGTGGTGGCTTCGGTGTCGCGAAAGGGGAGAAGGACATAGGGACGGCGTGGAGAAGGAAAGGGAAGAAGGAGATGCAACCCGCGACCGCGACCACGCCTATTTTCAGTATTTTACACCTTGAGTGATGAATTGGGTTCTTAGTTAGATTAATTGAACTTATATTATCAATTGAAATTTTTATTTTCTGATATTCTAGTTAATAATCTTTAAGGGTATACATCATCTATAATAATTGAGATGCACATTCTCCTAGGGCTATGTATTCAGTCTCAGTGATAGATAAAGCAACACAGTATTACTTTCTGCTTGACCAACTTACTAGGCATTGACCTAGAAATTGACAACTGCCACTTGTACTTTTTCTATCTAACTTGCACCCGGCATAGTCTGAGTCAGAAAAGCCAATTGGGTCAAAGGTACAAGACCTAGGGTACCAGACTCCTACATTTAAAGTTCCCTTAATATACCTAAGTATTCTTTTGACAAAAGTTAAGTGAGACTCTTTTGCACAAGATTGGTATCTTGCACACATACCTACTGCAAAAAGAATGTTCGGTTGATTTGCAGTTAGGTACAATAGACTTCCTATCACACTTCGATAGTATTTCAAGTCTACTGATTTTCCTTCTAAGTCTGAGTCAATTTTAACGTTGGTAGTCATTGGTGTATTAATAATTTTTGAATTTTTCATTCCAAATTTTTTAATTAATTCCTTTGTATATTTTGTTTGGAAAATATAAATTCCATCTTTTGTTTGTTTAATTTGTAAACCTAGGAAAAAATTAAGTTCACCTACTAGACTCATTTCAAACTCATTTTCCATTAATTTGGTAAATTCTTTTAGAAATTTGGAATTAGTTGAGCCAAAAATTATATCATCTACATATATTTGAGCTATAAAAATATCATTTTTATAGATTTTTATAAACAGAGTTGGGTCTATTTGACCTTGGTTGAACCCTTTAGATATTAGATAATTTGATAGACGTTCATACCACACCCTTAGTGCTTGTTTTAGTCCATATATGGTCTTTTTTAGTTTAAAGACATGATTTAGAAATTCCAAGTCCTCAAATCCTGGGGGTTAACCTACATACACCTCTTCTTTAATAAATCTATTCAAAAATGTGAATTTTACATCCATTTGATATAGCTTGAATCCCTTATGTGCTGCGTAGGCCAGCAGCATTCTAATGGATTCAAGTCTGGTTACAGGGGCATAGGTCTCATCATAATCTAACCCCTCTACTTGGTTGAACCCTTTGGCTACTAATCTTGCTTTGTTTCTAACTATATTACTCTGATCATCTAATTTGTTCCTAAAAACCCATTTAGTATCGATTATAGTCTTGTTAATGGGTTTAGGTACTAATTCCCAGACCTGATTTCTTTCAAATTGGGCTAACTCTTCCTTCATTGCTAAGGTCCAGTCTGGGTCTAGTAGGGTTTCTTCTATTGTAATGACCCAATTTTCCTTACTTCAAGTTCTAAATGTCCTTAAAAATATTTGGAAATGCTTTTAAAATATTCTAGAGATTTTTAGAAATTTTTAAAATATTTTTATGCAATTTTTGGAGGTCGTTTGGTATTTTTACTAAACGAAAGAAGTTTCGAAAAAAAAATGTTCAAGCCGAGATTCGAACCGTAGACCTCGGACCTGAACCAAACCTTAACCAAATTCAGCCACCCAACTGGTCCACGCCCTTTTTGTGAACATATATGGAACGGAATATATATAAGCAGTAGTTAGGAAAATTTTAAATAAAATGGGAATAAAACGCTCGGCTGAGGATTTGAAACCACGACCTTTGACTTGGCCAAATTGTGGTTGACCAAGTGTGCTAGCAGGGGTTTCTTATTAAATAAGGAGAAATATTCTATTTAAGCAGTAGTTAATGAATAGAGAATAAATAGGAAGAAAAATGGTTGCAGCCGAGACTCAAACCCGCTAGCCGCGCCTTAAGCAGAACGCAGCCAACCAACTGTGCCAGCGGTTGTTGTTAATTAAGGAAAGAATGGATTGCATTTAAGGTATAGTTAGTAATAGAAAACCTAGTTATAAAGGGATTAGGTTTTCTCTCTCACCGAAAACTCGATTCTTCCTTCCCCTTCTCTCCCGATGGCGCAGCTCCTCACGGGCGAAAACGTTGCGAGCATCTAGGCGTCTCCAGTGGCCGGCGAGGGATTTTTCCGAGAGGTCCTCACACCATCGAGCTCCTCTCATCAAGAAGAGGCGCGGGCACAAAGGAATCGCCGAGGTTTCAAGCTCCACCCGAAACCCTAGATCCTCCTCCTTCGGTTGTAAGTCCAAGAAAGCATTGTAAGTACTACTCACCTGTGGTAGGAGTTGCTCCGACTTTGTTTGGATGTTTTCTTGTATCTCTTGAATTTGAAGCATGCTATACAGATTTTTCCTACTTGTGCTTGCTGCCGTGAGATTTTTTCTGTGCCATGTAGTGTTGTTCGGTTTTAATTTAGGGGTAGCTGTGAGTTATGTCCCCTTTCCTATTGTTTAGCAGTGATCATTGGTATTTAAGGCTTAAAACAATGAAGTTATGGTGCTTCCTGTGCTTGCTGCCGTGAACCTTAAAGAAAGGAGGAGAGGGATTGGTTTTGTGGTCACTGGAATGGATGTTGTTGGGTAGCCTTTTGGTTTCTTTTGCTTGCTTACCGTGGCACTGAACAGGAGGATGTTTGGCTTTCGGTTTGTAATGCAGTGGCATGAATAACCTATGTCTTAGGAGAAGTTTTGCAGATTCTAATTTTTTTTCGTGCCAAGAATTTGGAATGAAAATAAGTTTTATATGGGATTTAAAACTCTAGAAGGTTTAAATTTCAGATTTGTTAAGCATCCAGTTTCAGTTGTTAAAGTATTCAATTCCAATTAGTTGATTTTGGCAATTTAGATAATTTTAGTCATAGTTTTCTTGCTATGTGATGGGTACGAACAGCTATACATAGTAACCATTGTAGCTTAGCTTTCCTTGTTAATTCCATGAACATGATTAGCTTTAAGTTTAGTATTTTAACCTTGGATTTCCAAGAGTTCCGAATAGGAACAACTTCTATTCCTTTTAGCATGAAGTTTGTAGTTTTCCTTATTGTACCATGTTATTTTTAGCTACTTTAGTTTAGTATGGCATGCAGATTTTATTTAGTTAGGATGGGTTTAGCATTTTCCTTGCTACTCAAAAGGGCAAGAACAGCCCTTTATTAAGTTAGAATAGGTTTAGTATTTTCCTTGCTACTCAGAAAGGCAAAAACAGCCATCATTTAAAGTATGTAGTGTTAGTTTCTTGAATTTCTTGAACATGAACAGCTATTAAGCTTATCTTGTAGTTTGATTTGCTTGCTTTACTTTTATAGCATGCTCAGTTATTTGTAATTCTCTACTTGTTAGATATAATTCAGTTTCTAGTTTCCTGTTTGATACATATGCATATATATGTGCTAGTTAGCTTTTAATAGCTCTTTAATCTGAAGTATATAGTTAGCTGTTTTTGCTATTTTAATAAGATGAATAGTCATATTTTTTAGTGGAATAATTATGTGCCCTATTAAACCTTTTGAGGATTATGGGTAACTACAAGTAAGAAAAAGACCAAGGTCTAATTAGAAAAGATAACAAGAAATTTAAAGTAAGAGGCTAGTACCCGACTTCCAAGGTTGTCGTTAAACAAATTCAAGTGACCAATTCCAAGATCTTGGCCCTGGTAAGACCAAGGTCTTTATCCTCATAGGACTGGAGGCTCGCTACCTCAATCACTATTAGAGAGCGCACATAAGATGGTACTAAGTCTGGGCCCAAGAAAGAAAGAAAGAAAGAAAAGAAGAAAGTTAAATACTAATTTCAAGTATAAGGCTATAAGTGGATGAAACAAGTATCACCTATGTTTAGAACTAGCAAAGTTTAACTCTTATAATTCTAAGCATACCGTATTAGTTTTCATTTGCTTTCCTTATGAGTTTTATTGAGCATGATTAGCTTTATTTCCAGCATGCAGATTTATTTTTGTATATCATGAGTATGCAATTTATTTTAGTGCTTTGCTATTAGATGAGCATGTTTAGCCTTTTCTTTTTAGCACTTCAGTTTTAGCATCCTTTGCATCGTATGCATTTTCGAGTTTTTGTGAGATAGATTAGTACTTACTAAGTGTTTTGCTTATAGATTTATTTTTCCTCCTACTGCAGATAAAGGAAAAGTTAAAGTGTAAAGAGGAAGGCGACAAGGAGGATGTCTGATGGAGGTGTGTGATGCCAGGACTATGGGAGAGATCTGGGAACATTATTAAGTTATTTTGAGTTTTGGTGAAAACATTTGAGACTGTATCATTTATTCTAGGTCCTTGAGATTATCTTTGGGTTTTAGATTGCATGTTATGATGTAATTATTAGTAAGTTAGTATTTTGATGCCTTCTTGAGTTATAATTTTGATATGTTTCGGTTAGTATAGTTATGTTATAAATGCATGTGATGTATGTATTGGATTTTAGTCCGCCGAACTGTAACGTCCACCCTTCTTACTACTACTATTCTCTAAAGATGACCGTTACTTATCTACTAACTCTACTTAACCGGTGTGATTAAAAACCACATGGATACTCTACCGAAAAATTTCGACAGAGTCTCCCCTGTACCGGTGACCATATTCAACAATACATGCAGTATATATACTCAGCCACAAGCGGCTGGAACACATAACTAACAACCACGCAGTATAATAAATCTAACTCAGCAACATTAAAGGAAAACTAATCCACAACCACAACTGAATAGCAAACACAGTATCAAGTGTCCTTATAAACAGTTATCAAATTTCCTTAACACGTAAAAACTTAATTAACTCAAAGAACAAATCATAATTCATCTTATTTGCAAGGATCCCTAGAACTTCCATAGTGCAGACATCACACACCCCTCTTGCATCTCCTTGTCGCCTTCCTTCATATTAGCTTTCCTTTTTCTTTATCTGCAGTAGGAGAAAGTGCAGTCTATAAGCATAAAGCTTAGTGAGCGCTATCTAACTCACAAAAACTCGATATGCATGTATACAAATAAAAACATGCTAAAACTGAATGTCAATATGTAAAGCTACTCATGCTCATAAATAGCAAAGAAATCAACTAACAGAAAAGATAACAAGTATAACTACTCATGCTCATAAACTAATAAAGAAAGCAAACTAACTGGAATGCTAACATATAAAGCAAAACATGCTCATCAACTAGCAAATAAATAACATGTAAGAAACTAAACATGTAAAAGCTGCTAGCATAAAAGAAAGCTAAACTTGCTAATCTTTAAAACAAAGTGAAACTTACTTCTTTTGCTCTAATCTTATTCTTTTTATTTCACTTGTTTAAAATTTATACTTTAATACTTGAAAATAATAATCAACTTCTCTTGGGCCCAGGCTTAGTACCAATTATGCGCGTTCCCTAATAGGTTGGGGTAGCGAGCCGCCAATCCTAAAAGAGCAGACCTTGGTCTACCAGGGCCAAGACCTTGGAATTGGACACCTGGATTTGTTTAACGACAACCTTGGAAGTCGGGTACTAGCCTCTACTTAAAAGTAAAATACTTATTATCTTAATTACTTCTTTAAATGCCTTGGCATATTAATAAGCACCTTGTGTGCTAAAATCCCTAAAATCTTGACTTTGGGATTTACTTAAGGCCTTGGCCTTTTCTTTCTTTTCTTCTTCTTTCTTTTTACTTGTTAATGCTTCTAAAAGAATTCGATAGAACTCTTATTTCCCACTAGAATACATGGTTGTTCATGCTTATTAAAATAGCAACTAAAAAACCAAAGAAACTGCTCATGTGTATCTAGTAATACAGAAAATTGATCATGCTCAACTTATAGCAATTAAAAACTACACATGCTCAATAATAGCAAATGAAAACATATATGCATATATTCCAAAAATTCCCACAGCAAGCTTAAAGTAAGGAATGCTAGTTATCTAAACCTATTACACGTGTTAAGCTTAAGGTTGTCCTTGAAACGTGGATTTACTAGAACAGAACCTGAGAGGTACTACTCATTCTAATTTAATTCCTTCCAAGCAAAGCATAAAGGAACACTACTGTTGCCATCACAAATTGACACGTGCTGGAGTTTTAAAACCCACATAAAACTTGTTTTCATTTCAAATACCCAGCACATACAAAACCAGAACCTGCCAAAACTAAAGATTCCTGTAACTTGTTCATAACCATGCTTTTATCAAGCAACATAACCCTTTAAACTAATTACAGCAGAATTAAACAAAAGAAACCCAAAACTCAAAATTCCTCATCGAGCAACAAATCTTTAAACTGTAAAATTCCACATGAACAGAGCAGGGTATTCCTTCGTAAGAAGCATGGTGAAAAGAATAAGGATCTGAAATGTTTCAAGAAAATGAAACAACCTATGAAAACTTATTCCCAGCTTATGTTTATATAGAGTAAAGGAAACCTTTAAAACATGCCACAATGCTTCCAACTACTGAAACTAAAACATCAATTGTTCTCCATCCTATGTGCCACGGCAACAAAAAGAATTGAAGGTTGCTACTGCTCAGTCCACGGCAAAGAACCAAAACAAAAGATTTCTCATTGCCTAGTATAACAAAATCCGAATTCAAACTATAAAACTTGAGATATTAAACCCACATGCTTAACTATACATCCTGATCAAATCTGAAACAAGCAACTCACGGCAAAAACCCTAAACCGACAGTCATCACAAAAAAAAAAAATTCGAAACAAAAGGAAAAGAACCCGGAACTATCCTACTGCAGGTGAGTAGCGACTCACCGTGATTTACTTGGACTTACAACCAATCGGGACGAACACTAGGGCTTCGGAAAGATGAAGTCCTCGGCTTCCTCTTGTGCTCACGCGTGCTCCTCTCTGTCGGGACGACCACCACGGATGAGGTTGGCCGGAAAACAGCTTCGTCGGCGCCGGAAGGAGGAAACCTAGCTCCGTCGCCCTTTCTTCCGCCGAGAGCAGAAAATCGCCTCGCCGCGCCGCGCGTGCGTGAGAGGAGAAGAGGTGAGAAGGAATTAGGTTACGGGAAATAACTTAAGTCCTCTCCTTATAACTTGAGTTATTTTTGGTTCCAACTATAGCTTATATATTTGCCGCAGCCTATTTAATTAGCAACGATCGCTAGCCCAGTTGGTCCGTTGAGCTTTGCTCGAAGCCAGAGGTATGTGCTTCGATTCTCAGTCGCGCCCCTTTTTCTTCAATTTATTTCAAACGTTCCAGCTACTGCATATATATATTCCGCTCCATATAAGGTTAACAAAAATCGTGTAGCTCAGCTGGTTGGGGCCGGTTTTGCTTGGGTCAGTCCAACCCGAGATCGTGGGTTCAAATCTCACCTTCAACATTTTTCTTTAAAACTTCTTTCTTTTTATAACCCTACTAAACGACCTCCAAAAATTACGTAAGAATACTCTAAAAATTCCTAAAAATCTCTAGAATATTTTAAAAGTATTTCCAAATATTTTTATGGACTTTTAGAACTTGAAATAGGGAAAATTGGGTCGTTACAATTCCCCATACCTTATAAAAAGTTCGTCCTCGAACTTAGAATAGCTCTGGATACTTCTGTCTCATACTGTCCTCCTGCTCCCAAGTGACTTCCTCATGCTTCTGGTTCTGCCAGATAACCTTCACTAGTGGCACTTCTTTATTTCTTAGTCTCTTGACTGCTCTGTCCACTATCTGTGTAGGTCTGCTCTCATAACTAAGATCCTCTTGGATCTGCACTAACTGAGGCTGAATCACTTGGCTAGGGTCGTGGAGACACTTCTTTAGCAGAGAGACATGAAATACATTATGTATTGCTGACATGTCCTGTGGTAAATCCAGCTTGTAAGCTACTTTCCCAATTCTTTCTGTGATCAGGTAAGGTCCTACATAACGAGGACTTAATTTGCCCTTCTTGCCAAATCTCATCACTCCCTTCATAGGAGCGACCTTGAGAAAGACTGAATCCCCTACTTGAAATTCAAGTGGCCTACGGCGTGTGTCAGCATAACTCTTCTGTCTACTCTGGGCAGTCTCAATTCTCTGTCTGATCTTCTGAATAGCCTGAATAGTCTCATCTATCAGCTCTGTCTGTATGCCCAGTTCCACTTCCATATCTCTTCTTTCACCTGCTTCTTGCCAGCAAATGGGTGATCTGCACTTCCTACCATACAGTGCCTCATAAGGTGCCATCTTGATGGTGGCTTGATAGCTGTTGTTGTAGGCAAATTCAGCTAAGCATAGATACTTGCACCAACTTCCCTTGAAATCTAGTGCACAAGCTCTGAGCATATCTTCTAGAATCTGATTTACTCGCTCTGTCTGTCCATCAGTCTGAGGATGAAAGGCTGTGCTGAACTTGAGTTTGGTGCCTAGTGCAGTCTGAACACACTCCCAAAAGTGAGAGGTGAAGCGCCCATCTCTATCAGAAACAATAGATTTAGGAACTCCGTGAAGTCTGATCACCTCTTTAACATACAACTGTGCCAACTGCTCTATAGAGTGGGACATCTTGATGGCTAGAAAATGAGCAGACTTGGTCAATCTGTCCACTATTACCCATATCGCATCATATCCATTTGTGGTTCTTGGGAGACCTGTTATGAAGTCCATGGATATGTCTTCCCACTTCCACTCTGGTATAGGAAGAGGCTGTAGAACTCCTCCTGGTCTCTGGTGTTCTGCTTTGACCCTCTGACATGTCAGGCAGGTACTGACATATTTAGCTACATCTCTTTTGAGTCCAGACCACCAGAATCTCTGTTTCACGTCTTGATACATCTTGGTAGAACCAGGATGCATGGAGTAAGGTGTACTATGAGCTTCTTCTAAAATTTTCTTTCTCAGCTCTTCATCATTGGGAACACACAGGCGACTTCCTTGATAAAGAATTCCACTGTCTGATACTCGAAATTCTGAATTTCCTTCTTCTTGTATCCCTTGCTTGATCTTTTGGATATCTGGATCTTCACTTTGCTTTCTCTGTATATCCTCAAGCAGGGTTGACTCTAAGGTCAATGTAGAGAGTTGCCCATAATTTCCATTTCAAATCTAACAACTCCTTCTGCGGTGGTAGGGCTAATGATGACAAAGACATTAGGGATGCACTAGATTTTCGCTTAGTGCATCCGCCACTTTATTAGCTTTGCCTGGATGGTAGAGGATTTCACGTCATAATCTTTGACCAACTCTAGCCACCTACCGTTGTCTCATGTTTAAGTCCT
This sequence comes from Zingiber officinale, assembly GCF_018446385.1. NCBI lineage: Eukaryota > Viridiplantae > Streptophyta > Magnoliopsida > Zingiberales > Zingiberaceae > Zingiber > Zingiber officinale. The sequence continues at coordinate 105,098,837 of NC_055998.1, forward strand.
TCGAGTGAAAAGTACTTAAGACTCTGTCGGTGAAAATTCTGCACTGAACGCCATACAAATAATGTCGCCAGAGTTTTAGTGCAAAGACCACATTGCCAACTCAAGATCATGAGTGGGGTAGTTCTTTTCATAATCTTTGAGTTGTCTCAAAGCATATGCTATCACTTTTCCTTGAGTATAGCTCCTAAGCCCATCTTGGAAGCATCACTGTAGATGTCAAAACTCCTGTCACTCTCTGGAACAGTCAGAATATGAGCACTGGTCAGTCTCTTCTTGAGCTCTTGGAAACTCTGCTCACATTTATCTGACCATTCAAACTTCTTATTCTTTCTGGTGAGGGCTGTTAGTGGAGAGGCTATCCTGGAAAAGTCCTCCACAAATTTCCTGTAGTACCCAGCTAAACCCAGGAAGCTTCTGATCTCCCTGGCGTTCTTGGGTCTACTCCAGTTGTTGACTGCTTCTATTTTTGCTGGATCCACTTGAATGCCTTCTTTAGAAATTATGTGACCTAGAAATGCCACCTGATCTAACCAGAACTCGCACTTTGAGAACTTAGCGTAAAGTTGCTTTTGCTGAAGAGTCTGTAGGACTATTCTCAAGTGCGTGTCATGCTCCTCTGGGGTTCTGGAATAGATTAGAATGTCGTCGATGAACACAATGACAAATTTGTCAAGGTATTCTCTGAACACTCTGTTCATCAGGTCCATGAAAACTGCAGGTGCATTAGTCACACCAAAAGGCATGACTACGAACTCGTAGTGTCCGTATCTGGTCCTGAAAGCCGTTCTGGGTATGTCTCTTTCCTTCACTTTTAGCTGATGGTACCCAGAGCGCAGGTCTATCTTTGAGAATACTGTCGCCCCTCTCAACTGATCAAATAGGTCGTCGATCCTGGGGAGGGGGTACTTATTCTTGATTGTCACTTGATTTAGAGCTCTATAATCTATGCACATCCGCATAGATCCGTCTTTCTTCTTGACGAACAACACGGGAGCTCCCCATGGTGAATGACTAGGGCGGATGAAGCCTTTGTCAAGCAGCTCCTGAAGTTGTTCTTGTAGACTGCGGTATGGAGCTTTTGAAATTGGACCGGTACCAGGAACCAGTTCAATCTCAAACTCCACTTCTCTGTTGGGAGGTAGTCTAGGTAGCTCTTCTGGGAATACCTCTGGATACTCACAGACTACCTGAACTTCCTCCTGCTTGGGTCTTTCTTGTTCTTCTGTACTCACAATGTGTGCAAGAAAACCAGTACACCCTTTAGCTAACATCCGTGAGAGAAGAAAGGAACTTCTGGGTCTTCCTCTTTGGCACCCCTGTGAACTCAAAGGATGATTCACCTTCTGGACTAAAGATCACTTTCCTTCTGCGGCAGTCCACTGAAGCACTGTACTTGCTGAGGAAATCCATACCCAAAATGATATCGAAATCCTGCATGGCGAGGACCACCAGATTTATACATAGCTCACGGTCTGAAATTCTGACTGGTACAGCCCGAAGCCACTGGTCGGATTCCATGACTTCCCCAGAAGGTAGGGTCGTCAGGAACTTGGAGTTCATGTTTTCTGTAGGTACCTGTAATTCTTTGGCAAAAGGTATGGATACAAAAGAATGGGTCGCCCCAGTATCAAATAGTGCAGTAGCTATATGCTGAAAAATAACTACTTGACCTGTTACGACCGTGGAGGCACTAGCAACTTCTTCTTTGGTGAGGGAGAATACTCTGGCACTGGCTGGAACTGGTGGGGCTTCCAACCTTCCTTGACTGATCTGAGGTCCTTCCAAAGTTGCAGGCATATAATGTAGCTGAGGTTTGCCTCCATATTGTATTGGCTGTGGCTGAGGTGCTTTGAGCTTGTTAGGACATTCTCTAGCCATGTGTCCTTCCTGCCCACATGCATAGCATCCAGTCTTACCCAAAAGACAGGCTCCTGGATGTGTTCTTCCACATTTAGAACAGAGAGGAATCTTGGTCTGCTTATTTGCTGGTCCTCCTTTCTGGTTACCTCCTGAGTTCCACTGCTTTCTTTTGTTACCCTTGCCTTTCCAGTTCTGCTTATTTGCCTGAGGTTTCTGACTCCCAGCTGTCTTATCTTCGATCTTGACTGACTTTTGCTGCGCTCGTTGTGCTCTGATGCTGTCCAGATAGTGCTCAGCAACTAATGCTCTACTGACCAGCTCTTCGCCAGTCTGAGCCTGATGAGCTCCACCACTCACGTTAAGTGCTATCACTGGCCTCAGCATCCTGAGCATCAGTCTGACTCGTTCCTTTTCCGTGCTTACTAGCTCTGGGCAGAGACGAGCTAGCCTATTGAATTTCTTTACTGCTTCTTCCACCGACAGTTCACCTTGTCTGAATTCTATGAACTCCTCATAATGCTTATTGGTGATCCGCTGACGGAAGAATTCCTCATAAAACTCTGCTTCAAAGTCAGCCCAGCTCATCTGATTAACTGCTCTCTTGCTTTTAACTCTTTCCCACCACATACGAGCATCTCCAGATAGGCAGAATGAGGCACACTTGACCTTCTCAACTTCTGGCCAGTCAAGAAGCTCCATGGTGCTCTCCAGTGTCTTGAACCAAGCCTGGGCATCCCAGGGCTCAGTCGTGCCTGAGAAGCTCTCTGGTTTCAGTTTCAGCCACTGTATCAGATATGCTTCTTGTCTTCTAGGTGCTGTGGGGACTTCCAGGACGGCTGGTGGAACCTCAGTCACCACTGGAGTCTCCACAGTGATTGTTGGAGGAGTGGGAGGAACTGGCTGCTGAGTCGCCATCAGATTGACGATCACTTGCTGCTGCTCCGCTACCTGTCTCTGGAGTTGAGCAACAACTTCAGCGAGATTTGGTTCAGCTGCTCTGGGCTCTTCGTTCTCCTGAGCCTGGTCCTCAGTACGAGCGATACGGGGCGTCCTCTTCTTGACATCTAATTATGCAAAGAAAAGAAAAACTTGATATATTCTTTATCCCTTCTAAACATAATCCTTTCTAAACATACATATGTATGAATAAATAAAATCAAACTTTTATCTTACTAAAGTGCATACAAGCAAATACTCTATACTGCAAATAATAAGGAAAGCATAAGAAAGAAAACTTAAATACTTTCTTACTTGAAGACGGCAAGAATGATGCTGATGTGTGTGTGATGCTGGAGAATGGAACACTGCTCTGATACCAACTGTAACGTCCACCCTTCTTACTACTACTATTCTCTAAAGATGACCGTTACTTATCTACTAACTCTACTTAACCGGTGTGATTAAAAACCACATGGATACTCTACCGAAAAATTTCGACAGAGTCTCCCCTGTACCGGTGACCATATTCAACAATACATGCAGTATATATACTCAGCCACAAGCGGCTGGAACACATAACTAACAACCACGCAGTATAATAAATCTAACTCAGCAACATTAAAGGAAAACTAATCCACAACCACAACTGAATAGCAAACACAGTATCAAGTGTCCTTATAAACAGTTATCAAATTTCCTTAACACATAAAAACTTAATTAACTCAAAGAACAAATCATAATTCATCTTATTTGCAAGGATCCCTAGAACTTCCATAGTGCAGACATCACGCACCCCTCTTGCATCTCCTTGTCGCCTTCCTTCATATTAGCTTTCCTTTTTCTTTATCTGCAGTAGGAGAAAGTGCAGTCTATAAGCATAAAGCTTAGTGAGCGCTATCTAACTCACAAAAACTCGATATGCATGTATACAAATAAAAACATGCTAAAACAGAATGCCAATATGTAAAGCTACTCATGCTCATAAATAGCAAAGAAATCAACTAACAGAAAAGATAACAAGTATAACTACTCATGCTCATAAACTAATAAAGAAAGCAAACTAACTGGAATGCTAACATATAAAGCAAAACATGCTCATCAACTAGCAAATAAATAACATGTAAGAAACTAAACATGTAAAAGCTGCTAGCATAAAAGAAAGCTAAACTTGCTAATCTTTAAAACAAAGTGAAACTTACTTCTTTTGCTCTAATCTTATTCTTTTTATTTCACTTGTTTAAAATTTATACTTTAATACTTGAAAATAATAATCAACTTCTCTTGGGCCCGTGCTTAGTACCATATTATGCGCGTTCCCTAATAGGTTGGGGTAGCGAGCCGCCAATCCTAAAAGAGCAGACCTTGGTCTACCAGGGCCAAGACCTTGGAATTGGACACCTGGATTTGTTTAACGACAACCTTGGAAGTCGGGTACTAGCCTCTACTTAAAAGTAAAATACTTATTATCTTAATTACTTCTTTAAATGCCTTGGCATATTAATAAGCACCTTGTGTGCTAAAATCCCTAAAATCTTGACTTTGGGATTTACTTAAGGCCTTGGCCTTTTCTTTCTTTTCTTCTTCTTTCTTTTTACTTGTTAATGCTTCTAAAAGAATTCGATAGAACTCTTATTTCCCACTAGAATACATGGTTGTTCATGCTTATTAAAATAGCAACTAAAAACCAAAGAAACTGCTCATGTGTATCTAGTAATACAGAAAATTGATCATGCTCAACTTATAGCAATTAAAAACTACACATGCTCAATAATAGCAAATGAAAACATATATGCATATATTCCAAAAATCCCCACAGCAAGCTTAAAGTAAGGAATGCTAGTTATCTAAACCTATTACACGTGTTAAGCTTAAGGTTGTCCTTGAAACGTGGATTTACTAGAACAGAACCTGAGAGGTACTACTCATTCTAATTTAATTCCTTCCAAGCAAAGCATAAAGGAACACTACTGTTGCCATCACAAATTGACACGTGCTGGAGTTTTAAAACCCACATAAAACTTGTTTTCATTTCAAATACCCAGCACATACAAAACCAGAACCTGCCAAAACTAAAGATTCCTGTAACTTGTTCATAACCATGCTTTTATCAAGCAACATAACCCTTTAAACTAATTACAGCAGAATTAAACAAAAGAAACCCAAAACTCAAAATTCCTCATCGAGCAACAAATCTTTAAACTGTAAAATTCCACATGAACAGAGCAGGGTATTCCTTCGTAAGAAGCATGGTGAAAAGAATAAGGATCTGAAATGTTTCAAGAAAATGAAACAACCTATGAAAACTTATTCCCAGCTTATGTTTATATAGAGTAAAGGAAACCTTTAAAACATGCCACAATGCTTCCAACTACTGAAACTAAAACATCAATTGTTCTCCATCCTATGTGCCACGGCAACAAAAAGAATTGAAGGTTGCTACTGCTCAGTCCACGGCAAAGAACCAAAACAAAAGATTTCTCATTGCCTAGTATAACAAAATCCGAATTCAAACTATAAAACTTGAGATATTAAACCCACATGCTTAACTATACATCCTGATCAAATCTGAAACAAGCAACTCACGGCAAAAACCCTAAACCGACAGTCATCACAAAAAAAAAAATTCGAAACAAAAGGAAAAGAACCCGGAACTATCCTACTGCAGGTGAGTAGCGACTCACCGTGATTTACTTGGACTTACAACCAATCGGGACGAACACTAGGGCTTCGGAAAGATGAAGTCCTCGGCTTCCTCTTGTGCTCACGCGTGCTCCTCTCTGTCGGGACGACCACCACGGATGAGGTTGGCCGGAAAACAGCTTCGTCGGCGCCGGAAGGAGGAAACCTAGCTCCGTCGCCCTTTCTTCCGCCGAGAGCAGAAAATCGCCTCGCCGTGCCGCGCGTGCGTGAGAGGAGAAGAGGTGAGAAGGAATTAGGTCACGGGAAATAACTTAAGTCCTCTCCTTATAACTTGAGTTATTTTTGGTTCCAACTATAGCTTATATATTTGCCGCAGCCTATTTAATTAGCAACGATCGCTAGCCCAGTTGGTCCGTTGAGCTTTGCTCGAAGCCAGAGGTATGTGCTTCGATTCTCAGTCGCGCCCCTTTTTCTTCAATTTATTTCAAACGTTCCAGCTACTGCATATATATATTTCGCTCCATATAAGGTTAACAAAAATCGTGTAGCTCAGCTGGTTGGGGCCGGTTTTGCTTGGGTCAGTCCAACCCGAGATCGTGGGTTCAAATCTCACCTTCAACATTTTTCTTTAAAACTTCTTTCTTTTTATAACCCTACTAAACGACCTCCAAAAATTACGTAAGAATACTCTAAAAATTCCTAAAAATCTCTAGAATATTTTAAAAGTATTTCCAAATATTTTTATGGACTTTTAGAACTTGAAATAGGGAAAATTGGGTCGTTACACGAACAGCAGATACTCTGCCGGAATTTTAAGTTTTCTAGAAACATTTAGTACAGCTTACTACACTAGTTGTTTTAAAAATTACTGCGTGAGTTGTTTAATATATGTTCCAGCCGCCTGTGGCTGATGTATATAGTGTTTGTATCTCAGTTTAAGGTCACCGGTATAGGGGAGACTCTGTCGAAATTTTTCGGTAGGGATTCCTCGTGGTTTCGATCACACCGGTTAAGTAGAGTTAGTAGTTAAGTAATGGTCATCCTTAGAGTGTAGTAGTAGTAAGAAGGGTGGTCGTTACATCTATAGTTTTGGGTTCAATTTTGGAAATAAGGCCTATCTGGCTTAGATTCCTATAGGATGACCTAGTTCTGACTCCTAGAGTTGGATCACCCAAAATTTAGTCGGATGGGTGATTAGTCTTTGTTCTAGTTGGTCTTATATCTGAGTTAGTAATTGGTTCTTGTGAGTCATTAGGTTTAAGTATAATTTCTTCATCATCTTCTATATCATTGTTTTTATTTATTAAATTAGGTATTTTATTTTATTCATCAAATATTACATTTATTGTTTCTTTAACTTTTAGGGTACTTTTGTTATAAACTCTGTATGCCCTACTGGTTGTTGAGTACCCTAAAAATATTCCTGGAGTTGTTTTTGATGAAAATTTCCCTAAGTAATCTTTGGTGTTTAAGATGAATACTTTACATCTAAATACTTTTAAATAGTTTAAGTTAGGAATTTTGTTATAGGTGTTTTATTTTGACTTTTATTAATTAAAATTCTATTTTGTATATAACAGGTTGTGTTTATTGCTTCAGCTTAGAATTGATTAGATAGTTTGTATTCGTTTAACATGGTCCTAGCAACTTCTTGTAGGGTTCTATTTTTACGTTCTACTAGACCATTTTGTTGGGGGGTCCTAGGGCAAGAATATTCATGTTTATACCCATTAATTTCACAAAATTCAATAAAGTTATGATTTCCAAATTCTCCCCCATGGTTACTTCTAATTCTTTTTATCTGAGTGTCTTTTTCATTTTCAATTAATTTGCAAAAAATTTTAAATACTTTAAAAGTTTCATCTTTAGTTTTTAAAAATTTTACCCAAGTAAATCTTGAGTAGTCATCGATTATTACTAAACAATATTGATTTCTGCTTAGTGACTTGACTCCATGTGAATCAAACAAGTCTAGTTAAAGGAGCTCAAGTATTGAAGTTGTTCTGTTTAGGTTGGTTAATTTATGATTCGACTTGGTTTGTTTGCCTTGTTGACAAGCATCATAGGTTGAATTTTCAATAAATTTTAATTTGGGCAGACCTCTAACTAGACCATTTTGACTCAGTTTTGAAATGAGTCTAGTATGAGTGTGACCTAGTCTCCTGTGCCAAAACTCAGTTTCCTCTTGTTGTGTTAATAAACACTCTAGTGAGGAAGTTGGTAGGTCTATGGTATAAATATTCTTTTTCCTAAAACCCTTAAGTGTGATTTCAGGATTATTAATACTCTTAATTATACATTCAATTTTTGAAAATATGACTAAATATCCTGAGTCACATAACTGGCTAATACTAAGTAAATTGAAGCTAAATTGTTCAACCAATAACACTTTTCGAATATAGAAATCGGAATTTAATTGGATATTACCTATCCCGATTACCTTAAGGGTTCTATCGTTGCCGAATGCGACAGACCTTAAGTTCTTCAGTTTCAACTTAGTGAATTCCAGTCTGTCTCCAGTCATGTGTCTGGAGTATCCACTATCTAGCATCCATTGATCCAAGTCTTTATGTTCCTACATAAAGTATTTGATTTGGGTCAATTTACTGGATTTTAAAAGATAGTTTGGCTGAAATTATCCTAACGTTCCATCTCACCCAGTCTAGATGATCAACAACGGTATTCCTATGAGTGTTTGTGAGATGGTTTATTAAATTAATTGAGTCAATTGGGTTAAGTCAATTTAATTAGATTGAATTGGCTTTTAGAGAAATATTAAATTGATTAGTTCAATTAGATTATTAACTTGATTAATTAAATTAAAATGTTAAAATGATTAAATTAAATTGATTAATTAAATTGAATTAATTGATTAATTAATTAAATTAAATTGGTTGATTAAATTAAATTGATTAATTAAATTGAATTAATTAAATTGAATTAGTTGATTAAATTAAATTGATTAAATAAATTGAATTGATTAATTAAATTGAATTGATTAATTAAATTAAATTAAATTGATTAATTAAATTGAATCGATTAATTAAATTGAAATTAAATTAAATTGATTAATTAAATTAATTAAATTGCTAAGTTCAACCTAGATCCATCTCACCCGATTCTAAGTTATCAATCAGGGAACCTTGAGTAGCTTCATAAGATGGTTATCTTTGATTTAGATTATTTCTAAGGATTAATTTACATTTGAGTTAAACTTAGGTTTTCCAATTGGTTAACTAAATATACATTTCGAAGATCGGCTCCCGGGCTATGGCGAGGTACTAGGCCTTCTTGTGTATAGGATCATCCACCACTTCTAGACAGAGTCTTTCAAAGAAAATATATATTTAATTTCCCTTTTGAAACCCCTAGGTTTAACTAAACAAGTGTAAATTACGCCTTGATCCTTAAACTATTCTAAATCTAAACAGGTAAAAAACATTAAAAAAAAAACAAACATCAAGCAAGTTTATTTAATAATGTAGATGGTTTTCCTATTGGCTCCCCCTGGATCATATCCTCGATATGGTCTATCAAGGTAATGAACTTGATCCTTAGGGACCCAATATTGACCAGGTCCAACTTGATTGACCAAGTTGGACTTAGGTATCCATGCTTGGACTATTTTTCTATTTGGTGTGTTCACTAAAGATAGATAGGATCGATATTTCATTTTAGTTTTAAATCGTAATCCGGATCTATTGTAAATTGCTCTTTGTTTTCCAAGAATTAGGTCAAGGTTCTTGGAGCTCTAAGAAAACCATTCCAATATTTTCTTCAAATCCTTTACCTGAGTTTTCAGGCTGGAATTTTCTTCCTCAAGCTTTTGGACTTGATTTGAATTTCCAGTCTGAACTGGGTCAGGCAAGGATTCGAAGTTAGTCACTTCTTTAAGGGCAATTACCTCCTTTAGAAGTGACTTGATCCTAATATTTGATTTTGCTAATTTTTGCATTAAATAATTTACTAAATTGTGTAAACGCGGGATACTTACAGCGAGGTCAAGCCCTTTGGAAACGGATACGGATCTGTGGCTTCTCTCGCACTCAACTTCCGATTTATCCTAGCTTCCGGATTCGTTGATGTAGTCCCGGGCTGTCATCGCGAGAAAACTCGTCTGTTCGAGTTCTTCGTCGTCGGATTCTTCCGAGGATGACTCGTCCCAGTTCGCCTTCAGAGCCTTCTTTTTCCGTTGCTTCTTCTTTGCAACCTTTTCATTTGGGCAGTTGGCTTTGATGTGCCCCTTCTTATTGCAACCATAGCATGTCACTTCAAATTTTACCTTTGACTTCGGTTGAACCTCCTTGGATTGAATTACCTTCTTTAGGTCCTTCTTGTTGAAACCTTTCTTTTTCTTGTAGAGTTTCCTTACTAAGTTGATGAGTTCAGTCGTAAGTTCATCATCTTCATCGTCTGAGTCAGGTTCTTCTTCTAACTCCGGTTCAGTTCTGCGCTTCAATCTCGGTTCGCGCATTCTGCTACTACCTACAACCAAAGATATACCCTTCTCGACTGGGCGTGCATTAGTCTGCTCATGCAACTCAAATTCAGAGAAGAGTTCATCTAATTTAATTGAAGATAAGTCCTTGGATACCTTGTACACATCTACCATGGATGCCCACAAGGTATTCCTAGGAAAGACGTTGAGTGCATACCTTATTACGTCTCTATTCTCCACTTTTTGTCCTATTGTGTGGAGTCCATTGAGCAATTCTTGAATTCTGGCGTGAAGCTGGCTTGCTGTCTCTCCTTCCTGTATTTTGATATTATATAATTTATTGAAAAGCAAATCTCGTTTACTTACCTTGGTGTCTGATGTACCCTCATGTAGTTCGATTAGCTTTTCCCATAGCTCCTTTGTACTTGAGAAGGGTCCTACTCTGTTGAGTTTCTCCTTTGTCATACGACACTGGAGTTTGCAGGTTGCCTTTGCGTTCGTTTCTACTTTCTTGATTATGTTTGCATCCCAGTTCTCGTAAGGTACCGATTTGCCAGCGCCGTCAAGTGGGAGTTCGAGACCTGTCTTGGTGATCATCCAGACTTCGAACTGGGTTTACATGTACGACTCCATTCGACCTTTCCCGTAACCGAAGTCTTTGCCGGAGAAGAGCGAGGGGCGAACTGTGTTGTAGCCTTCTTGTTGGGCTATTGAAACACTTGCACACACAAAAACAAAAAGATCTGTTCCAAGACTTGGTCTTGGATTAGTAGTGCGGGATGTATATAAAAAAAAACTAACTTGAGTGGTGTTGTACCAACTTTGAGAAAAAAAAACAATTTGAACGAAGAAAATAGATCGGAATATAGCAATTATACTAATTCCGATCGACTCCGAAAAACTGAAAATACCATGAAAAAGTGCTTGATTGGTGGTTGCACCAAATCAAAGCTACCCCGCTCTGATACCAATTGTTAGATTGAGACTGCACTAGAGGGAGGGTGAATAGCATTCGTGGCTTTCACACGTTTTGTAATCAAAAAATGTACAAGTAAATGCACAGCAAAATAAGAAAAATAAACGCACACACAAAACAAAGACACCAAGATTTACTTGGTTCGAAGCCTAGGGCGACTCCTAGTCCAAGGCCCGTGATCGTTGATCGCTTTCGGTGGGCAACAACTATAATATCGTTAATGTGTTACAATTTAAAGTACAATTAAAAATATTAATTAAATGTACCAACAACAAAAGAATATGGCAAATTCTGAGCTCCGGGTCATCGGTGTCAAGTTGTAGCTTTGTCGGAACTTCTCGTTAGCAGCTGGTTGCAGACAGATCACTTGATGCTTGATTCATTGAGCTACTGGTCGAAGTGGCCTTAAATAGGCTGTTGAGGGTGCCTCCAAGTCCTCATGGAGGTGCCTTAAAGGTGAAGTTCTATCCCTCTTCCTGCACTGCGATAAGCCTCCGCTGCCTGCTGCTTATCCTGCCAGGAGGCGCCTTCATTGCTCCATGGAGGCGCCTCAAGCCTCCCTCGAGGGTGCCTCCAAGCTTGCTACACGACTTCTTTTCCCTTGCACTCGAGGCGTCTTAAGCTCCATGAGGGCACCTCGGGTACTGTTCATCTGAGGCATGATGTGCACTTTAGTCCCTGCAAAATATGTTAGTCCACAAACTACACACATACGCTGCAAGACAAAGTTAGCATGATATAAATATAGTAAATGAAATATTTGACAGTCTCTGGACTGTCCGGTTCTGACTTCAAATTTCCAATCGGAAATCCTAAGTCTAACCGACGCCTACTATTCCCTCTTCCGGGGAATGCGTTCTCACCTACTCCACTCAGGAGAGTATACCTGTTACCAGTTCGATCCTCCAAATCGACTCGACTTTTGCTCAGCGCTCGAGTCTTCAGGACTTTCTGTTGGACGTCCGCTCCACGACCCGCCCAGTCTTTCCACCCGATCCACGCCACTGGGATTTCCACCTAGAGTCCTTGACTCTAGGACTTTTGCCCAAAGACCTCGACCCGCCAAGGCTTTCCATATAGGGTTACCACCCCCTATGACCTAGGGTTACCACCCCCTAAGGTTTTCCACCTGCCTAACCGCAGTTAGGACTTTCCTGTAAAGCTCATTCAAGCACATTAGATAACAATTAAACTTAACTTTGAATCTCTTTTGCCATTATCAAAACTAAGGTTCGATCGTCAGACACTTCCCGCATCAACAAAATCTTTACGATGAAATATTTTGGTCCCAAATTTACGATGTCATACATAATTTAGGATGTGACACCACTTCCCGCATCAAATAGTTTGTTAGGATGAATACTAAAAGCCTAGATTTTGGTATAAACATTTATCTAGAAATAAGAATCACATTGGTCAAATGTCTACATTTATGATAAATGTAGTTGTTCAATTAATTTATATTGTAGATAATATGGTGTGTGGTGTCACACACAGAAGATCATGTTATTAGTTCCTTATAAATTATAAACAGTAGCTCACGACCAAGATGAAAAGGAGCAAACCATTGGAAGGTCGTAGTGTAATTAGATATTAGTTTATCTTAACTATATAATTACACTAGTACACTTAAAGTGTATTGAGTAGGACCATTTGAGGTCATTTCTTTTATACTGACTTTATAAAGAAACAAAGACCTCGGTTATTATGGAAGTGTGTGCTCTTAATCCTGATATAATAATAAGCATATATATTTGATATTTATTTCTTTAATTTATCAATGGGTGAGATTTAGTTCGATGAATCAATAAGCCCGGTAAGTTGGGAAATAGTATCACTTATAGTGTGTGTTGTTGATTATAGAAGGAAACTGTGTCCTAGAGATACTAGGTTGATAATGTCCTCAAGAGGAGCTCCTAAGGATTGTCATGTTAAACCCTGCAGGTGGACTTAGTCCGACATGATAATAAGGTTGAGTGGTACTACTCTTGGACTAAGATATTAATTAAATGAGTTGTCAGTAACTCACTTAATTAGTGGACATTCGATATCTTAAACACAGGGAGACTAACACACTCATAATAAGAAGGAGCCCAAAAATGTAATTTGGGATTGGTGCGGTAGTTCAATAATAGTTCTCTAGTGGAATGAATTATTATTAATAAAATTGAGTTGTGTGTTCGGGGCGAGCACGGGATGCTTAATTTTATCGGGAGACCAAAACCAATTCCTCCTCTCGGTCCCTATCGTAGCCTCTTAATTATAGAGTACTATACCCACCTATATCCACCTTCTTACCCATCCTATAGGGGCCGGCCAAGCTAGCAAGCTAGGGCCGGCCATGGGTATGTTCATGGGTGAATTCATGTGGCCGGCCCTATTAAAATAAAAAGGAATTTTAATTTTAAAATTTTTATTATGTGGATAATATAATTTAAAAGAGAGTTTAAAAATTTAAATCCTTCCTTTTATAAAATTCTACAAAAGATTAAGAGAATAGTTAAAATCTCTTTCCTTATTTGTAGATTAAAAGGTTGATTTTAATTTTGGTAAAAACTTTCCTTTTAATTATATTCATGATTTAAAAGAAAGTTTAAAAATTAAAAATTCTCTTTTATTAGTTTCTACAAAAGATTAAGAAAAGATTTAATATCTTTCCTTATTTGTAGATTGAAAGGAGATTTTAATTTTTAGAGATAACTTTCCTTTTTGGAAATTATCCACATGTTTAAAAGAAAGATTTTAATTTATAAAATTTCTTTTTATTAACCAATCATGAAGGGATTAAAATTATTGGAGAAATTTTTATAAATTTCTAGAAACAAATTAGGAAGTTTTAATTTTTGTTTTAATTAAAACTCTCCTTGTTTTGGGGAGAAGAGTGGCCAGCCATTATAATTTGAAAAGAGAAAATTATTTTAATGGCAAAAGAATTAAGGAAGTTTTTATTAAATTTTCCTTATTTGCCAAGATCAAGGATTATAAAAGAGGGGGTAGAGGAGGCTTCAATGCTAACGACTCTATTCTATTTTTCCTCTCTTTTCTCCTTGGGTGTGGCCGGCCCTTTCTTTCCTCTCCTCTCCTTTGTGTGGCCGAAACCTTCTCATGGTGGAGATAGCTTTGGTGGCCGGATATAAGAAGGAGAAGAAGGAGAGAAAAGAAGCCTCTTTTTTAGCATCCCTTGGAGCATGGTGGTGGTGGCCGAACCTCTTCATCCTAGGAGAAGTTTTGATGGTCGAAACTTGTAAGGAAGAAGAAGGTGTTTGGTGGTTCTCATCTCGAAAGATCGTTGCCCACACAACGTCTAAGGTTAGAAGAGGAATACGGTAGAAGATCAAGAGGTTTTTCTAAAAGGTATAACTAGTAATTTTTGTTTCCGCATCATACTAGTTATTTTTGGAAATAATACTAAATACAAGAGGCATACGATTCTAGAGTTTCGAATTTGTTTTCGATATAGTGTTCTTTTGTTTTTTTCCCTTTGTGATTTGATTGTTCTTTTCGGTTAACCTAAAGTTATTTTAGGAAATTAAATATTAGCTTTCCATAAAAGGTTTTGTCTAGTCGGTGGTGGTTGCTCCCATATCCAAGAAGGTCATGTGCCTCGCCACGTCAGTACTGGGAACCAATTATGGAAATTAATATTTAATGGAATTAATAACTTAAGGTGATTTGGGTCGAACGTGTTAAGTTCCGCAGGAGACCCAAGTCAAAACCTAAAAGAACGAATAGATTAAGTTTTGGATCAAACGTGTTAAGTTCCGCAGACAATCCAAAATTTAATTTAAAAGAACACATGGTAGCTAGGAAAAGGTTCAGACCTTTGTACAAAATTTTTGTACAGTGGAACCTCTATGTTTTCCGAGCAGCAACCAACAATTGATATCAGAGCTAGGGTTTTGCCTCTGTGTATTTGGTATTAGTTTAATTATGCACATGTCATACATAATTTAGGCAGGATAATAGTAGGATGTGCTAACTTTGTGGATGCAGGATCCAACTATTATGGCTTATAGTTTTATGTGTGTGATTGGACCCTTGGACATGTCAAGGGCATTTATATGTGTGTGCATGATTGTATTAAAATACAGCAGGAGCTGTATTTAGTTTTATTAGGATTTTATTTTTGATCTAGATACATGTACATTCCTTCGAGGAATATAGGATCAAAATGTAAAATTCTATTTATGTCGCGGATCGAATCTTGCAAAGCGTGGAACCTTCTAAGGACCAGAGGCGTAGTGGAACTAGGAGCAAGATGGATGCGACAGCTAGACCCGGTGGCGGTGGCCAAATATGGCAGCAGCTTGGGATGACAACACACGGAGGACAACAAGAGATAAAAGCCATAATAGTTGCAAATTAGATTTTCTATTTATTGCTTTTATATTGTGCTGTGTGTGCATGTTAGTAGGCTAGCATAGTTAAAATTCCTCATTTATAAATAATTAAGTGGGAGAGGGATTTTTAAGTAAATCTCATGGTTTCCATTACTGGTTTGTAAGTGATGCAAACAAGCTTGCGCGTTGGCTCTGAGTGCCTTCCTCCATAACGGATGAGCTTGTTTGTGGATCACTAGAACAGACTTCCATTTTTGGATGACTATAGGAAGTTAATTAAGAGCGTGTGATCTTCCCCAACGGAAGGGGCATAATCTTATTAATGGACTTAGTGTCAAGTAATGGTATACACTTAGACACATTTAATAGTATCCTCCCCAACGGAGTCACTACTATCACTTGTGTGACCAAAGGGAAACCAACTATTGATTTGTCATAAAACTAGATTGGCAATATAATAAAATTAATAAACCCCTCTTACAAATGTTTGAATTTGTATACGTCCACACTAACGTGGCATACAAGATTCATGGTGTTTGAGGTAATTTTATTTGTCAAAAAGTTATATTGACAAGATAGTCAATGGGTAAAACCCTCCTCTTACAAATGATGAATTTGTATACGTCCACACTAACGTGGCATGCAAAATTCACGGTGTTTGAGGTGTTGGTGAATTTAAATAATATTGTTTGAGGAATCAATGTTATTTTAAATTCAAAGAGTTTTGACCAAATATTTGATCAAAGACAGATCAACTATTAATTTTATTCGTCAAGTTGACGAGATAATAAAATTAATGAATAAAATCTCCTCTTCGATTTTGTATACACAAAATTCATGGAGATTTTAAGGAGTTGATCTTGACCAAATATTTTTGTGATTCTTAGGATGTTTGTCAATCCCTAGTAGTCATACTATAGAAAAAGACTTAGTAGTCCCAATTGTAATGATTGAAAATAAGACTTGGACATTAAGGTAGACTGTCTTCTTAGAACTAAGAACAATTTAGGTGTATTTAATTCATTAGTTGAAACATGTCTAGTGGTGTTATCTACCAGAACCTGGAGTGTAGATTCAAGATGCCATTAGTCATGTCTGCAATTCATTGCAGGGTTCCAGGAAACCCGACAACTAAATGAAAGATAAATCACCGTCCACATGGGCACTACTGTAAAAGTGGTAGCTGTTGCAGTGGGAGATGTTTATCTTTTGATAAGAATAAAACATGGATTTTTGAGTAATTGTCTTTACGCACTAAGTTTAGAAAGAACTAGTTTTCAGTTTCTAAACTATTCAAAGAACTTGATATTCTGCCTCTTTTAATAACAAAGTTGTTATTAAGAAAAAGAGGGAAGTTATCTGTTCTGGTACGTTGGTTGGCAATTTATAAATCCAATAACTCTCACGATGCAACAAATGGAAATTAGTAACACATCTTCTAACTTTAAGAGGAAGTAACCTTCGGAAATGAACCAATTATATTTTTGGCATCTAAAGCTAGGTTATATTAACTTAAGTAGGATTCATCGGTAGCTGATGAACTTTTGGGTTCATTAGTAGTGGAAATCTTTCCAAACCTGCGAGTCTTACTTGGAAGGAAAAATAACCAAGAAGCTTTTAAGTCTAAGGGGTATGGAGTCAAAGATATGTTGAAATTGGTTCATTCTGATTTGTGTATGACTATCCAGACAAGAGGTAGTATTGAATATTTCATCTATTTTATAGACAACTATTTAAGATACAAATAAATTTACTTAATGTACCACAAGACTAAGTACTTTGATTAGTTCAAAGAGTACTAGGCTGATGTGGAGAAACAACAAAGTAAAAAGACACTATGGTGAGATCATAGTGGCAAGTACCTCTTGGGAGAATTTAGGAATCACTTATCAGAAGTAGGGATTCAATCCCAACTAACTGCATCTGGTACACCCCAACAGAATGGTGTAGTAGAAAGAAGGTAAAGGACTCTTATGGAATAATTAGATAGATGATGAGTTATTCAGAGAATTACCAAGTTTGTTTTAAGGATAAAACTCTGAAAATGAAAGTGAACATAGTACCTTCCAAGTTAGAACTCTCTACTCATATAGAATTGCTGAATAGGCGTAAGTCTATTTTGAAGCATATTCGGATTCGGGTAATCCAGCACATATGTTAAAGAGAGATAATGATAAGTTGGATAGGAGTTCACTTGTTTGTAAGTTATCCTAGATAAACAAAAGTAGGTTTATAGTCTTAAAATCAGAAGGTCATTGTTAGCATCAATGACTGATTTTAAAAAGACTATATAATGAACCACGTGCTCATAAGTAAATTTGTTCTTAAGGAAATAATAAAAGACATGTCTAATCTAGTACCAACTGTACAAGATGAGATACCACAAGAAAACTGCAACACGTATCACAAATGATACACAATTGCAGAAAATGCCTTGTCGTAGTGGGAGGGTTGTTAAGCAACCTTAAAAGATTCATGTTTTGGGAGAGTTTTTGAACTCGATCCCTGAAGGACATGAACCTGATCTCCGGACATATGACGAAGCACTCCAAAATGAATATGCAGCATCTTGGCAAAGAGTAATGAATAATAGAATTAGAATATATGTATTCTAATAAAATCTGGAAGCTTGTAGAACCACCAAGTGGTGTAAAAGCCTTTGGGTGTAAAAGGTCTATAATAGGAAAAGAGGGATAGAGTGAAGGTAGAAACCTTCAAAGCAAGGCTTGATGAAAAGGAAACTTTTTACCGTAGCCATGCTTAAGTCTATCCGGATTCTTTTATCTATTTGGCAAGTGGATGTCAAGACAGCATTCCTTAATGGAAGTCTTGAAGAAAGCATCCATATAAAGCAACCAGAAGGGTTCATTGCAAAGGGCTAAGAGCATCTTGTGTAAAGCTCAATCAGTCTATGGACTGAGGCAAAGCTTCAAGGTCTTGGAACATCCGGTTTATCAAAGTAATTCAGACCTATGGATTTATTTAGTAACCGGATAAGTCTTGTGTATACAAAAGGTGTGATGGAAGTGTGGTGGTATTTCTTGTACTATACGTAGATAACATTTTTGGTAGTTGGAAACAATATCAAAATGTTGTCAAAAGTAAGGGTATGGTTGTCCAAACAATTCAATATAAAGGACTTGGGAGAATGAATATATTCTTGAGATCAAAGTAATAAGGGATCGCAAGAAAAGAATATTTTACTTATCCCAAGCTTCATACAACAGAAAAATCCTTGCTCGTTTTAAAGCATGCAAAACTCCAAGAAAGGTTTCTTACCTTTTCAGGATGGAGTGACTTTATCTAAAGATATATCTCTGTAGACATCAAAGGAGATAAAGGAAAGAAAGGCAGTTCTTTATGCTTCGGCTGTCGGAAGCCGAATGAATGCTATGCACGAGATAAGAAATCTATTTTGCCAAGGGCATAGTTGGCAGATATCAAAGTAACTCTGGACAAGGACAGTGGACTGCAGTAAAGCATATATTGAAGTACCTTAGAGGCACTAGAGATTATATGCTAGCTTACAAGGCAGTTAATTTGGTCCTTGTGGGTTGCATGGATTTTGACTTCCAATCAGATAGGGATAATAATAAGTCAACCTCGGGGTTTTGTGTTTATTTTAGGAGGTAAAGTCATAACTATGGAAGAGTGATAAGCATAGGTGTTTTTCTGGACTCTATCATAGAAGCTTAGTATATGGCAAGCCTCTGAGGTAGCCATAAAAGCTGAATGACTCAATAACCTCAAGATAGACTAAGATATGATTTCTGGTTTGTCCAAAGATTATTACAATTTATTGTAATAATGTTGGTGCAGTAGCAAACTCGAAGAAACCATAAGTCTATAAGGCAAGTAAACACAATAGAGCGCAAGTACCACCCAAAACGAGAAATCGTATAAACGAGGAGAAGTTGTTGCCGCCTAGATTGCATCAGGAGATAACCTATAGATCTTTTCACTGAGGTCCTTAAGGCAAGAGCTTTTGATGGGCATGTTGAAGGGATAGGAATCAGATGTATGGCAGCAGATATAGCAGCTTAGTCTTTTAGTATAAGTGGGAGATTGTTAGGATATATACTAAAAGCCTAGCTTTTGGTATAAACATTTATCTAGAAATAAGAATCACATTGGTCAAATGTCTATATTTATGATAAATGTAGTTGTTCAATTAATTTATATTGTAGATAACATGGTGTGTGGTGTCACACACAGAAGATCATGTTATTGGTTCCTTATAAATTATAAACAGTAGCTCACGACCAAGATGGAAAGGAACAAACCATTGGAAGGTCGTAGTGTAATTAGGTATTAGTTTATCTTAACTATATAATTACACTAGTACACTTAAAGTGTATTGAGTAGGACCATTTGAGGTCGTTTCTTTTATACTGACTTTATAAAGAAACAAAGACCTCAGTTATTATGGAAGTGTGTGCTCTTAATCCTGATATAATAATAAGCATATATATTTGATATTTATTTCTTTAATTTATCAATGGGTGAGATTTAGTTCGATGAATCAATAAGCCCGGTAAGTTGGGAAATAGTATCACTTATAGTGTGTGTTGTTGATTATAGAAGGAAACTGTGTCCTAGAGATACTAGGTTGATAATGTCCTCAAGAGGAGCTCATAAGGATTGTCATGTTAAACCCTGCAGGTGGACTTAGTCCGACATGATAATAAGGTTGAGTGGTACTACTCTTGGACTAAGATATTAATTAAATGAGTTGTCAGTAACTCACTTAATTAGTGGACATTCGATATCTTAAACATAGGGAGACTAGCACACTCATAATAAGAAGGAGCCCAAAAATGTAATTTGGGATTGGTGCGGTAGTTCAATAATAGTTCTCTAGTGGAATGAATTATTATTAATAAAATTGAGTTGTGTGTTCAGCACGGATGCTTAATTTTATCGGGAGACCAAAACCAATTCCTCCTCTCGGTCCCTATCGTAGCCTCTTAATTATAGAGTACTATACCCACCTATACCCACCTTCTTACCCATCCTATAGGGGCTGGTCAAGCTAGCTTGGAGACCAAGCTAGGGCCGGCCATGGGTATGTTCATGGGTGAATTCATGTGGCCGGCCCTATTAAAATAAAAAGGAATTTTAATTTTAAAATTTTTCTTATGTGGATAATATAATTTAAAAGAGAGTTTAAAAATTTAAATCCTTCCTTTTATAAGATTCTACAGAAGATTAAGAGAAGAGTTAAAATCTCTTTCCTTATTTGTAGATTAAAAGGTTGATTTTAATTTTGGTAAAAACTTTCCTTTTAATTATATTCATGATTTAAAAGAAAGTTTAAAAATTAAAAATTCTCTTTTATTAGTTTCTACAAAAGATTAAGAAAAGATTTAATATCTTTCCTTATTTGTAGATTGAAAAGAGATTTTAATTTTTAGAGATAACTTTCCTTTTTGGAAATTATCCACATGCTTAAAAGAAAGATTTTAATTTATAAAATTTCTTTTTATTAACCAATCATGAAGGGATTAAAATTATTGGAGAAATTTTTATAAATTTCTAGAAACAAATTAGGAAGTTTTAATTTTTGTTTTAATTAAAACTCTCCTTGTTTTGGGGAGAAGAGTGGCCAGCCATTATAATTTGAAAAGAGAAAATTATTTTAATGGCAAAAGAATTAAGGAAGTTTTTATTAAATTTTCCTTATTTGCCAAGATCAAGGATTATAAAAGAGGGGGTAGAGGAGGCTTCAATGCTAACGACTCTATTCTATTTTTCCTCTCTTTTCTCCTTGGGTGTGGCCGGCCCTTTCTTTCCTCTCCTCTCCTTTGTGTGGCCGAAACCTTCTCATGGTGGAGATAGCTTTGGTGGCCGGATATAAGAAGGAGAAGAAGGAGAGAAAAGAAGCCTCTTTTTTAGCATCCCTTGGAGCATGGTGGTGGTGGCCGAACCTCTTCATCCTAGGAGAAGTTTTGATGGTCGAAACTTGTAAGGAAGAAGAAGGTGTTTGGTGGTTCTCATCTCGAAAGATCGTTGCCCACACAACGTCTAAGGTTAGAAGAGGAATACGGTAGAAGATCAAGAGGTTTTTCTAAAAGGTATAACTAGTAATTTTTGTTTCCGCATCATACTAGTTATTTTTGGAAATAATACTAAATACAAGAGGCATACGATTCTAGAGTTTCGAATTTGTTTTCGATATAGTGTTCTTTTGTTTTTTTCCCTTTGTGATTTGATTGTTCTTTTCGGTTAACCTAAAGTTATTTTAGGAAATTAAATATTAGCTTTCCATAAAAGGTTTTGTCTAGTCGGTGGTGGTTGCTCCCATATCCAAGAAGGTCATGTGCCTCGCCACGTCAGTACTGGGAACCAATTATGGAAATTAATATTTAATGGAATTAATAACTTAAGGTGATTTGGGTCGAACGTGTTAAGTTCCGCAGGAGACCCAAGTCAAAACCTAAAAGAACGAATAGATTAAGTTTTGGATCAAACGTGTTAAGTTTCGCAGATGATCCAAAATTTAATTTAAAAGAACACATGGTAGCTAGGAAAAGGTTTAGACCTTTGTACAAAATTTTTGTACAGTGGAACCTCTAGGTTTTCCGATTAGCAACCAACACTTTTGCCCAAAGACCTCGACCCGCCAAGGCTTTCCATATAGGGTTACCACCCCCTATGACCTAGGGTTACCACCCCCTAAGGTTTTCCACCTGCCTAACTGCAGTTAGGACTTTCCTGTAAAGCTCATTCAAGCACATTAGATAACAATTAAACTTAACTTTGAATCTCTTTTGCCATTATCAAAACTAAGGTTCGATCGTCAGACACTTCCCGCATCAACAAAATCTTTACGATGAAATATTTTGGTCCCAAATTTACGATGAATTTTGTGACAAAAAATGAATTGTTGCTACTTAGTAACAAATTCAATAACAAACATATTTCGTCATAATTTAGCAATAACAAATTATTTGTCACTAAATTTGTTGCGATTTGGCGATAAAAATAAATATTTATTACAAAATCCGCGAGGAATAATACATTCATCCTAATTTTTACAACGAAATTATTATTTATTGTAGAATTTGCTACAAATGAGTTATTCATCGTAGATTTTGTAATCAATATTGTAAAATATCGAATCAGATAATAATTAAATAATAAGGTTTAATAGGCTAATAGTCTTAATGGAATTTTTAGGAATTTTTTGAAATTTTCTGGTAATTTTTCGGAGTTCGTATGGCATATTTAGAGGGGATGCGTTCATGGGCCCGAGAAAAAGCCTGTTTGGAATACTCGGAAGTGGGAGTTGATTGAGGAATCAACTTAGGGTTTAATTGTATTAAACCTAAGTATAGTTATAAAAACTCCTCATCCCTAATTTTCTTACCCGACATCTTCCCCCTCTCCACTGCCGCCTCTTCCCTCTCCCTCACCCGAGCACCGCACAAGCCGTCGGATCTTGCTCCCTCACGCGAGCACCAAGAAACCGCAGCCTCTTCCCCCCTCACGTGAGCCACGATTGCCCCTTCGCGCCGACCGCCTACAGCCGCGGGTCATCGCCGGAGAAGAAGACACCCCAACTCCTCTTCCTCCCCGAGCCGCACACCGCCTAGTCTCCTCTTCTCTCCCGAGCCGTGATGCCGAACCTCTCTCTTCTGTCTCTGCCATAGTGTCGCCGACTACAACGCTGAGCTCCACGATCAGCCAGCTAAACCCTAGATTTGATCTCGGTGTGTCGCCGCCCTTGTTGACGGCGTGCCATAGATTGGATCCACTACCTCTTCCATCGCTTCGATGCCATTGCTG
This sequence comes from Zingiber officinale, assembly GCF_018446385.1. NCBI lineage: Eukaryota > Viridiplantae > Streptophyta > Magnoliopsida > Zingiberales > Zingiberaceae > Zingiber > Zingiber officinale. The sequence continues at coordinate 105,121,818 of NC_055998.1, forward strand.
TTGGAGATGCAAGGAGAGGTTGCTGATCTTGTCCAGCAGCGGTAGCTTCACTTTCTGACAGCACCTCTCTCCAACGGCGTATCACCTTTTGGGGGCATTTGGAATTGGAGGTAAGGTTGTTGAATTTTAGGTTTGTTTTGGGATTAGAAAGCTAATTAATGGACTCATAGTTTGGGTTGTTAGGTCTACAAGAGGTGGTGTTTTCTTTTGGTTTCCAGCAGCAGCTCTGGTTTTGTTCCCAGCAGCAACTTTGTTGTAACTTCGACTACCAGATTTTAGCAATGAATTTCTGCGGTTGCGAAGCGTAGGCTGGGATATCGATTTGGGTGAGTTAGAATTATTTCATCTTTGGTTTAACCTAATGTGATTATGGAATAGATAGGGGTTTGATTTCATATTTTCTATGGTGGTTGGGTTAATCAGTGGGTAGGTTGATTTCAATAATTTCGTGACCATTAATAGAAAGTCTTTATATTGTTATTGTGATAAGTTGTGATGGGTTATGAATGAGATTAATTCTCAGATTTAATGGATTCAATGATTAGAAAGATTAGAGGAAGTAGACATCTATTTGGGTTTGGGATTTAGTTTAGCTAGTAAATGTCATATGCAATTAGTTAAACTGTACATTATGTGATTTACAGGACTGTAATTCGAGACGAGCACTTCGACGTGGAGATTGTTTAGCTCGGTCTCCATTAAAGGCGGATACTTCTTACTTTGATTCTTTAGTTCATTGAACTTAGTGCATGAGCTATTTTGGATAAGAACTACTTTACCTTGAGTCCACTCGTAATTTTTCCTATGCTTGATACTTCCACTCAAAACCTTTAAGATATTCATTTTTATATTCATACAGTCTCTTGTTGTTATCAATGATATGTAGCAGATACCATATACCAACCTTGTATGTTTTGTTTGTTGTTTACTTATGTACCGTATTTAGCACGCTGGCTTCATGTAGCATACCTTATACCTGATTTTAGCTTATGTTTATATGATGACCGCTGCATTGCATGCATCATGTCATTGCATGCATGCAGGCGACCACTTCTTCCTTGTGGGGGAGTGAGCCGTCGGGCCGCACCACACACTTGGCCACTCATGGGTAGTGGTAGCTGGAGAAGATCCCGCTTGTCCTGTCGTGCCGCACTCGACCACTCATGGGTAGTGGTAGCTAGAGTTGTGAGCAGCAGGGATCCCCTTCGCTTGGTAGCCAGATAGCTACTTAGCACCTGTCCATCCGGTCACTCGAGAGGAGTGGCAGCCTTTGGGTGGTACAGTTGTCATCGATCCAGCCTCTCGACCATACATGAGTCGTGGTGCAGAGAGGTGGGCGGGGTGACCATCCGTGCATACACTGTTATCGTTATATCTGCTAATGCTGTTGTTGCTACTTTTGCTGCTGTTACTAGCTTATGCTGCTGTTGTTTGTTTCTACTCCTGGTATTAGTTTATGTGGCTATTGCTCACTTATATTGCTATGCTTGCTTATGTTGAGATATGGCCTCGTTGTAGGTGTTTAGTCCTTAGTTTACTTATTGGAACTTTGTATATACCTTGCTTATTACCTTTGTAGTTATAAGCAGTACTGTAGCAGATTAGTATCATTTATGACCTTCTATACCTAGCCTAGGATATGGTTTCAGGTATGAACATTTATTATGATTTTGTTTTAGTATCTGTTATTCTTCTTATGAGACTGTATACTGTTGACACTCTCTACTTATATGTTATGTTCATGCACTATCTCTTTCTTTACCCGTTGAGTTCCAATACTCACCACCTCGTAAATTGGTTTTCTTTCGCCAGGTAATAGGTAGATGAGTCATGGATGCTTGGAGAGTCCCGGCTGCCAGTCCCACGTCACACTCGAGGATAATTTTTTGTTTGGTTTTGTTATTGTTTGGGTGGTATGTTGATTTTGTGTATTTTGCTTATCAATAAGTCGATGTGAATTTTGGAGTCAAGTTTGGCGATTGCAGGTATTTTTGTTAGTGTCGTTGTTGGTCTTATATTCGTATTGTTTTGTGTTTTCCGCTGTTGTGTGTTTACGTTCAGCCGTGTAGGCTTATTAAACTGCGTGGTTGTGTTTATTTTGTTCCAGCCGAGTGGGCTGATGATATAAACTGCGTGTTATGTTGTTTCTATTTTATGTATGTTCCAGTCGTATGGGCTAATGGTTATATAGATGTATTGTGTGTATTTATTGCTTTAGATTGTCACCGGTACAGGAGAGATGCTGTCAGATTTTTGTCTGGCAGAGACTCCTCTGGGGGCGTGACAATTTAGTGGTATCAGAGCCTGGTTCGAGTCAAATGCTGTGTTTTGTGTTTTGAAATTTCGATCTTGTTTCGATTTATGATTTTCGGTGTTCCGATTGTTTGGTTTTCCCTTTGTAAGTTGAACCCTCGATGTGACGCTCGAGTTGTGGGACCAAGCAGCGGCAGGAATCTCCAAGCTATAGGAGGTATGTGGTATACCGTTATCATACACTTTTGTTAGTACTTGGTTAGTTGTTTATACCATGTGTACTTGTTTAGTTGTTTGTACCATGTGTTTATACCATGTATGATTTGTGGTGTTAGTCATTGGTTAGATCTGATATGGTGATATGTTGTCTTTTGATGATCTATTTGTGGATATTAGACTTGATGGTATATTATTTAGCCTTTGATGTTGATAATAACTTAAAGAGTATAATGTCTTGATATTTATAGAGTTGATAATTTTAGTTGAAGGTTAGATTACAGACTTTGTGCCAGTGATCTTATTTTTGGGTATGTTTGTTGTACGAACATGAGGAGTCCTTGATATTGCTATTTAAGTTTACAGTGCCCTAGATACTTTTATGGACCTGATGTATAGAGTGTCGATTTACTCGCGTTGGTTTGGTTAGTAGAGGACTGAGTTACTCTTATTAGTTTGATCATTAGGAGACCGACTTACTCTTTCATAGGTCTAAGGCTCCCTATATATATATAGCAATTATGGAAAGGGAAAATGCATAGGATGATATTGTGAACTTTGAAGTCTGATTCTCTGTGTGTCAACAAGTGAAGGCAGAATATCAGAGTGGCGCAGTCGAAGCAAGATGAGTCCATAACCCACAGAAGCATCCTTTTCGGATAAGGATTTGAGCATGATATTATGATGGATTAGTATATGAGTGTGTTATTTGGTTGTTACCCTAGGATGAGGATTCCCTAAGTTAAGCAGTAAATTGGGGACCAAATTTTTATTAATGGAGGAGAATGTAAAATATCGAACCAGATAATAAATAAATAATAAGGTTTAATAGGCTAATAGTCTTAATGGAATTTTTAGGAATTTTCTGGGTTTTTTCGGAGTTCGTATGGTATATTTAGAGGGGATGCGTTCATGGGCCCGAGAAAAAGCCTGTTTGGAATACTCGGAAGTGGGAGTTAATTGAGGAATCAACTTAGGGTTTAATTGTATTAAACCTAAGTATAGTTATAAAACTCCTCATCCCTAATTTTCTTATCCGACATCTTCCCCCTCTCCACCGCTGCCTCTTCCCTCTCCCTCGCCCGAGCACCGCACAAGCCGCCGAATCTTGCTCCCTCACGCGAGCACCAAGAAGCTGCAGCCTCTTCCCCCCCCCCCCCCCCCCCCCCCCTTCATGCAAGCCACGATCGCCCCTTCGCGCCAACCGCCTGCAGCCGCGGATCATCGCCGGAGAAGAAGACACCCCAGCTCCTCTTCCTCCTCGAGCCGCACACCGCCTAGTCTCCTCTTCTCTCCCGAGCCGTGACACCGAACCTCTCCTCTTCTATCTCTGCCATAGCACCACCGACCACAACGCCGAGCTCCACAATCGGCCAGCTAAACCCTAGATTTGATCTCGGTGTGTCACCACCCTTGTTGACGTCGTGCCCTAGATTGGATCCACTACCTCTTCCATCGCTTCGATGCCATTGCTGTTGGAGAGGCAGGGAGAGGTTACTGATCTTGTCCAGCAACGGTAGCTTCACTTCACGGCAGCACCTCTCTCCAACGGCGTATCACCATTTGGGGGCATTTGGAATTGGAGGTAAGGTTGTTGAATTTTAGGTTTGTTTTGGGATTAGAAAGCTAATTAATGGATTCGTAGTTTGGGTTGTTAGGTCTACAAGAGGTGGTGTTTTCTTTTGGTTTCCAGCAGCAGCTCTGGTTTTGTTCCCAGCAGCAACTTCATTGTAACTTCGACTACCAGATTTTAGCAACGAATTTCTGCGGTTGCGAAGCGTAGGCTGGGATATCGATTTGGGTGAGTTAGAATTATTTCATCTTTGGTTTAACCTAATGTGATTATGGAATAGATAGGGGTTTGATTTCATATTTTCTATGGTGGTTGGGTTAATCAGTGGGTAGGTTGATTTCAATAATTTCATGACCATTAATAGAAAGTCTTTAGATTGTTATTGTGATAAGTTGTGATGGGTTATGAATGAGATTAATTCTCAGATTTAATGGATTCAATGATTAGAAAGATTAGAGGAAGTAGACATCTATTTGGGTTTGGGATTTAGTTTAGCTAGTAAATGTCATATGCAATTAGTTAAACTGTACATTATGTGATTTACAGGACTGTAATTCGAGACGAGCACTTCGACATTAAAGGCGGGTACTTCTTACTTTGATTCTTTAGTTTTTTGAACTTATTGCATGAGCTATTTTAGATAAGAACTACTTTACCTTGACTCCACTCGTAATTTTTCCTATGCTTGATACTTTCACTCAAAACCTTTGAGATATTCATTTTTATATCCATACAGTCTCTTGTTGTTATCAATGATATTTAGCAGATACTATATACCAACCTTGTATGTTTTGTTTGTTGTTTACTTATGTACCGTATTTAGCATGCTGGCTTCATATAGCATACCGGTTAGGGAAATTGCATATACCAACCTTCTTTTGATACTTGCTATTATGAAATTTAATGCAGATTTGGTTAGGTTAGGGAAAATGAATGAATTGTTTAGAATGGCATGTGGTTAAGCAACTCGGTTATTTTCTACATGTTGTTTCCTTAATAAGTAGGAATAGCTAAAAGAGTTAGGGGGTGTTTGGTTTAGGGGAATAGGAGTGGGGAATGGGAATGGGAATGAGAATCATTGATTGCCATTGTTAATGTTTAGATTATGGGAATAGGAATACAAATTTGGGAATGAATCCTTGAAATTGGGTAATAGCTCATTCCCATGTACCTCCCCTTCAATGAGTCATTACCCCATTTTCATCAATCAAAATATTCCCTTATTCCAAAAAACCCTTGACCTAAAATTAAAATTTTCTCCCTTAATATCAAATATCAAAATATATTTATTTTTTTTTTTCTTTCATATCACTTCTCATCATATTTTCTCTCTCATCATATTTTCTCTCTCGTCATTTTATCACACACTTTCTCTCTCCTTAATCTCTCCTATCACACTCTTTTTTTCTCATTATACTTTCTCTCTCATCATACTTTCTCTCTCCTCAATCTCTTACATCGCACTCTCTTCCTTCTTTCTCTCTCATCATACTTTCTTACTCCTCAATCTCTCCCATCACACTCTCTTTTCTCTTTTTTTCTTATCACACTTTCACTCTCATCACATTTTCTCTCTCCTCAATCTCTCTTATCACACTCCCTCCTTTTTTTCCTCAACACACTTTCTCTCTCAACATACTTTCTCTCTCATCATACTTTCTCTCTCCTCAATCTCTCCCATCACACTCACTGTTCTCTTTTTTTCTCATCATACTTTCTCTCTCACCGTACTTTCTCTCTCCTCAATCTTTCTCATCACACTCTCTCTCCTCATTTTTTTCTCATTATATTTTCTCTCTCTTCATCCTCATCCATCATACTTTCTCTCACATCATATTTTCTCTCTCATCATGCTCTCTCCTATCACACTCTCTTTTCTCATTTTTTTCATCACACTTTCTCTCTCTTCATTCATTGACATCACACTTTCTCTCTCATCATACTTTCTCTCTCATCATTCTCTTTCATCATATTTTTCTCTCACATTTATCTTTCTCTCATATATAATTTTTTCTCTTATTTTCCTTTAAGGGTAAAAAATGAAATTTTGATTTATTCCGATATAAAATATGCAACTAACCAAATATTGCTTTTAAAAGTGATATCCATGCTCATACCCATTCCCATTCCACAATACAATGATTCTCATTCCGATTCCTATTCCTAGGAATGAACCAAACGCCCCCTTAGTCTTTTGAATTGGTCATCTTTGATCTCCGTTGTGTAGTTTAGTATTTCAATTTTCAGTTTTCTTTGCTAGTCCATAAGCAGGAACAGGCTTTCCATATTAGCATTTTTTTTGGCTTAGACTCTCCTTGCTATTTTGGGCAGCCTTACCTAAATTCCAGCATGATTAAATCTAGTTTTGTGAAGTTTGATTTGCTTTAGGAATTTTAATGCATAAATTTATTAGCTTAGAATGCAGAACTTTGATTAGCATAGTATGCAGTATTGCAATTGTTTAGCAATTTCAGCATGGCAGTTTTAGATATGTTTAATGTTGCAGTATTTCAATTGGTTAGCATTGCAGTTTTAGATTGAAGCATTCAGTTTTAGTTTGGCATAGTTTTATTAAGCATCTCAGTACGATTTTATTAAGCATTTCCATACAATTTTGTTATGCACTGAAGATTTTTCATTAAGCATTTCAGTTCCAGATCTTGAGTTCACTATCAGTATTTTGAGTTTAAGAAAGGTATAAGAAAGATAAAGAAAAGAAAAAAAAAGGCCAAGGCATTAAGTAGATCCCAAAGTCGAGACTTTAGGGATTTTGGCACACAAGGTGCTTATTAAAATACCAAGGCATTATATATTAGAAGTAATAAAAGATAACAAGTATTTTATTTTAAAAAGGCTAGTACCCGACTTCCAAGGTTGTCGTTAAACAAATCCAGGTGACCAATTCCAAGGTCTTGGCCCGGGTAAGACCAAGGTCTTTACCCTCGTAGGACTCGTGACTAGCTACCACTACCCCTATTAGGGAGCGCGCATTGGTACTAAGTCTGGGCCCAAGAAAAGCTTTATTATTATTTTGAAGTAATAAAGTATAAGTTTTTGGAACAAATGAAACAAACTTCACTTATGTTTAGAGTCAGCAAGTTTAGTTCCTTTTAATTCGAAGCATGCAGTATTAGTTTTATTTGTTTCCTGATTAGTTTATTGAGCATGATTAGCCTTGTCTTCCAGCATGCAGTTTTATTCTTGTATATCATGTGTATGCAAATTTTAGTGTTTTGCTATTAGATGAGCATGAATAGTTTTCTTCTTACAGATTCAGTTTTTTTTTAGCATTGCTGTATTTACATGCACATTCGAGTTTTTGTGAGTTAGACAACGCTTACTAAGCATTCGCTTATAGTTTGCATTTCCTCTTACTGCAGATAAAGGAAAGGAAAAGCCATAGCAAAGGAAGGCGACAAGGAGGTGCTCGATGATGTGTGTGATGCCAGGACTATGGGAGAGACTTGGGACGTTATTAAGTTTCCATGTTTTAGTGAATAAGAAACATTGAGATTGTACTTTATATTCCATGTCATTTGAGATTGTACTCTATACTCCATGTCATTTAAGTCTATTCTTGTTTTAGATTGCATGCTAAGAGTTCAGTTTAGTTAGTAGGCACTTTGTGGTTGCATTGAGATATAGTTTCATATGTTACTACTATTATGTGTTATATGTGTATGTCAGTATTGTATTGTATTTTAGTCCTGCTGTACTGCATATACTCTGCCGAAATTTTAAGTTTTCTGAAAAAAAATAATGTACAGTCTGCTATACTAGTTAAGTAAGGATCTATAGTAGTTACGTAATGGTCACCTTTAGAGAGTAGTATATGAGAAGGGTGGTCGTTACAGGAAGAATTATTCTCGATATTGAAGTGCATGAATCAAGATGTGCAAGTACGAAGGAGTCCAAGCACAACGTCGCCCTCAAAGCATCGAGAGATGAACTTGAGTCAGAGTCTTCTCTCGACGACGAGGAAATGGTTATGATGGTAAGACGGCTTAAGAAACTGTGTAAGTCTAGAAATACTAACCATCTGCAGGGTAGAAAGAAAAGGGCGATCCGCTGCTATCGCTACAACGAAGAAGGGCATATCAAGAACAACTGCCCCAAGCTAAGGAATAAGGACAAAGGCAAAGGTAAGAAGCCTGTCCAAAAGCGCAAGGTCTTAAAGGTTATGTGGGACGAGACGTCGTCCGAATCGGAAGTCAAGGCCTTCTCCAGACTTGCATTAATGGCAAGTCATCAAGATGACGACTGTGATTCAAGCTCTTCCAAAATGAGCATCGAGAGCATTGATGAAGGGGGAGCTACTTCGAAAGAAAGCAGCAGTTCAGGGGGAGACACGGTAACGAGATCGATAAGGTAAGTCAGGTACAATCTCTTCCTCCCGACAAATTATTTAAGTTCGTTAAATTGTTAACAAAAGATTACTGTAAATTAGAAAAAGAAAATAAAAATTTAAAAGTAATTCTAGCTAAGTCTTGCCCATTATAAAGTTAGACAAATTAAAGTTAGAAAATGAAAATTTGAAAAGACAAATAGATTCTTCAAAAAATCATGTATGTTCCCATAATACAAATTTTAGAAAATACAATAATTTAAATTGGTATTTTAGATATCACCAAGGATAAATTAGAAATATTTCAAAAAGGTATGTCCCTAAGAAATTTTTAGTTAATCGAGTAGGCTGGAACCTATATTGAGTTCCAAAGTCATGTTTAACTTGAATTAGATTTAGCGCTTTCAGTGAGGAAATTAAACAGTTAATTTCTTTATGAGGTTTTGTCTAAAAAAGTGGTTATTGCTCAATTAACCAAGAAGGCTTAGTGCCTCTGAAATAAAATGTTTAATAAACGTTCTGATAAAGTATTAAAGTTAAAATTAAATAATGCTTTAGAAAGTCTTTCAAATATTTTTTTTTAAAAAAAAATAGAAAATTTTCTGGCTTAAGTTTTTTGTTTAAAAAAATTCAAAAAATAATTTTTGCTTGCAAAAATTTAGAAATTTTTTCAAAATATTTTTTCATGCAAAATTGTCTAAACTTAGAAATTTTATTTGAGATTTTTCTTCACTTAGAAATGTTTTCTAAAAATCATTGAAATTATTTTCAAAATTTTCTAAGTTTTAACGCTTAGATTTTTCTTGGAACCCCATTGTTTATGTGATCGAAGGGGGAGAAAGAAAAGTATAAGTCTAGGGGGAGGTAGACCAATTCTTTTTAAAATTTCTCTATCTTTTTGCACTCTATTGCAATATTAGTTATTTCTTTTTATGTTTATTTATCCTAGCTTGACTTGGGTTGCTCACATCAAAAAGGGGGAGATTGTTGGAATCCCAAGATTATTTTGATGTGATCAACAAGTTAAGTTAGGTCCTGTCATGTTTTAACCTTGTGTCTAAGTGTGCAGAAGCTTAGGAGCACAGGGAGTCGAGCAAAAGACATAGTTAGTGAGAAGGACGACACAGGAGGGAGTCGATGGGCTCGATGCGTCTAAGGTACGAGGCGCTACGGAAGAGTACGCGAGCGGACGAGAAGGAGGCGCGCGGTGTTTCCGAGGGACGAGAAGCTAGAGTGGAAGGTTGCTCGAGAAGGCCAAAATTGGGTTCGGGTGAGCCTTATTTCGGTTGGCTGAAATCACCTGAGCGGAGCTAGAGCAGAAGATCCAAACCGAGGTGAGCAGCATTGGAGCAGAGGACCCGAACTAAAAGTTAACTTTGTTGACTTTACTGGTCCGGGCGCCTGGAATCGAGATTTGACCAGGATCACGTCAAACATGATCCATTGTGAAGGGGATACAAGTTTATCCCCTCCCAGGCACCTGGAACCATTTCAGGCGCCTTGACCAAGACTATAAATACAGCCTTGGTCCAAAAGCTTGTAATCAATTCAAGAATTGTGTACTCGACACTTGTGAGCTTCATTTCTGTAACGCCCGCCCTTCCAGGTACCCCTAAGGCTACCCTAGAGGGACGGACGTCACTTAACATAGACATCATTTACTAATGCATATGGATTCATGGCAGCGGAAGACTTATATTTTTTTTTTTTTTTGACATCTACCATATGCATCTAGTTCACTTAACATGGCATGTGAAATCAAACGTACCAACATAACATGAGTAGGATATCATACTAGCTAAACATTATCATAAGCATAGGTCCAACATTGTTCACATGCATAACTTAGATAACCCAAAAGCATAAATAGATCTATCCACCAGCACTTCCACACACATCTTCATCGCCTTTCCTGCTGCTCCCCTTAACTGATCCATTCCTTGCCTTTATCTGCAGTACAAGGAAAACGTGTAGCTATAAGCCAAAGGGCTTAGTGAGCTCCTTTCCTACTCATAAATCCGAATCACAATAATACATAAAGTGACACATGAAATCAAACATATCATATCATCAAATGGTATGGAAGAACATAACATAATCGTCTCCTATCATATAAGGAACATAATATGGCATGGCATAAAATGTGTCATAGCTTGTAAGTACACATCATAACATATCATATCATATAAGTATGTCTCATGAAAATCTATCATGTCATGTGAATTCATATCATGAAACGTATCATAGAAACACCTATCAAAACATATATCATGTCAGGTGAGCATATCATACCTCCTTTTTATTTTCATGTAAGGATTTTATATCATGTGAACATGTAGATGCAAGATGTAGAATGATTTTTAAAACATGCATCATGGAATGAACGTTTGCATCATGCTTCTTGTAAAACATATCGTATACATATACTTGAACATAATATCATCAACATGAGAAGGGCCCCGGCTTGTACCACATGTAAACATAAATGCGCGCAATCCCTAGGACAGGGTAGCTAGCCCCGAACCTACTAGGGATCTAGGTCCGTTCATAGTCTGTCGACCTAGGGGCGTACTAAGGAGCCCATCCCTTAACGAGATCCGTTCATAGTCCGTCGATCTCGGGGCGCTTATGGAGCCCACCCTTGGTACAAGCCTTACAAAGTAAAATATCATGCATGTCATATCATATCATACTTGTCATAATTCTTGTCATATCATGAAGAGAGCTCTTGATCCCAACTTAAGGGAAGCATCTCTTTACCATAGCATGTAGAGTGCTCTTGATCCCAACTTAAGGGAAGCAGCTCTTTTTCATAACATGAAGAGTACTCTTGGTCCCAACTTCAGGGAAGCAACTAACATGAAGAGTACTCTTGGTCCCAACTTAAGGGAAGCAACTCTTTTTCATAACATGAAGAGTGCTCTTGGTCCCAACTTAAGGGAAGCAACTCTTTAGGCTTTTCCTCTTACATAAGCCATTCATACATGCATTATGAAACATAACATGGTCCTATCATAACATAAAGTATAACATGTTATTTTCAAATCATCAAACATGGCATATCATCTCATGAACTTAGCATACATATTATGAACATAGCATATCATATCATGAGTCTAGCATATCATATCATTAACATGGCACATCATGTCATAAGTCTATCATATCATAAGACATAGCAATGCAACATATCATAAGGCATATTTTCATCATATCATGAAGCATGAAAGCTTAATCTACTCATATATCAAAGGCTACATATCATGAGAATACATAAGCATGTTTAGTTAGGTTTAAACTCTTTCCTAACCCAATTAATCCATCTTGGCCGAACCACATCAGTAGGTTTCCACATTATTTTATTCCATATGAAGCATAAAAACTCAAACACATAACATGCAAATTTGTTCCAAGCACATACAAGACATTATTTTTCATGAATACGCATGTTTGAGTTCAAAAACTCTAACCCTAACTCATTTATCTTAATTTGACCGAAGCCTATCAGTAGGGTTCTCATATCATTTTGTTCCATATGAATCATAAAACTTAACCACATAACATGCAAACTTGATCTAAGCATATACAAGGCATTATACTTCATGAATAAGCCTATTTGGGTTCAAAACTCTAACCCTAACCTATTTTTCTCAATTTGGCCGAAACATATCAGTAGGGTTTCATATCATTTTATTCCATATGAAGCATAAAACTTAAACATATAACATGCAAATTTAATCTAAGTACATACAAGGCATTGTACAAGCACATACAAGTCACCATACTTCATGAATAAGACTATTTGAATTCAAAATTCTAACCCTAACTTATTTATCTCAATTTGGACGAAATATATCAGTAGGGTTTCATATCATTTTATTCCATATGAAGCATAAAACTTAACCATATAACATGCAAACTTGATCTAAGCACATACAAGGCATTATACTTCATGAATAAGCATGATTGAGTTCAAAACTCTAACCCTAAACCATTTATTTTGTTTAGGCCGAAACATATCAGTAGGGTCTTCATGGTTTTCATTTCATATAAAACATAAAAGCTTAGGTTATCAACATGTAAAAATTTTATACATCATGAAGGAGTACAACTACCATGATTTCTATCCAAAATTCTTAACTTAAGGCCTAAAAATCATTTTGGCCGAATCATATGGTAAGTATGTCTTTTTTTTTTCACAACACGAATTATGAAACTAAGCCATCAACATATAAAATCCACACCTCATGGAAGCCTAAAATCAAGTATGTTCTCACAAGAAAATTTAATCTCACCCTTCTTGTGTCCTAGGCCGAAACATGGTAAGTAGGGCCTTAGTTTTTTTTTTCTATCATGCCCTAAGTGACTACCCATATTTACCTTGACTGAAATTTACAAGAGAGACATCTTTAAAATTTCAAAAGAAAACGTTTACGATTGAAACCGATCGAAGCTACTTGTACTGCAGTGAGGGGATACTCACATCCTTCACTAAATTCTCTAAGGAGGGAACCTTGCTTGTGAATCCTTCCTAGAGGAGAGCTTCCTTGCTCCTTGGTCTCGGCAAGAAGAGGAGAGGGAGGGAGAGTCACGGTGAAAGAGAGAGTAGGAGAGAATGAGAGCAAAATGCCAACTCATTTTTCATTTCTCCCTTTTATTCATCATGAGAGGAGGAGGAAAAACTATATTTTTCTTCCTCCTTTCCTTTACTCTCTTCTTAATGAAAACATTGTCTAGATGCATCCCTTCTTAGAGAGCAAGAAAAGAATATTCTAGAGCATCTCTTCATTAGAGAGGAAGAAGACAATTCTAACTTCTCTTCCCAAGAGAAGAGCTTTTACCTCTTTACCTTTAACTATAGTTTCCCTCTCTTTTCAACCACAATTACTCTTGGTCTAATGGTTATCTTATTCATGCATCTAGTGGGAGGTCTAGAGTTCAAATCCTAGACCTTATATATATTTTTATTTCTATTTTGTTTGTTTAAGTGTTCGGCTAGGAGCAAAAATTTAACTAAGGCATATTTTTATTCATGATAAAAATTATTCTAAAATTTTTGCTAAGAACCCTATGGGTGTTACAATTTCTAGTTTAGCTTCTTCATTTTCTACGCTTCACTGTTGTAAGAGGTTTCTCCGCCTGAAGGAGATATTCTAGTGCGTGATTCATTCCTTGGATTAACAACCTCCCCGGTTGTGACCAAGTAAAAATACTTGTGCCTCTTCTTTTAGTTTCTTTCTATTTATTTAATCTATTTTATGCAAGCGTTATTTTGAAAGATCGAGAAGAGTTGTTCTTTTTATTTTTTAGGCTATTCAACCCCCCTTCTAGCCGGCCTAACGGTCCCAACAATTCGAAGCTCTCTAGCTTCATCAACAGGCTTCGGACTTTTTTTTTTGAAAAATCGTCCAATTTTATGACAAATCTTTGTATTCGTCGCAATGTTTCTGACAAATCCTTGGATTCGTCACAATATTTTCGATAAATCCATGGATTTATTGCAAAATTTCTGACGAATCCTTGGGTTCGTCATAAAATTGGGTATTTTTTTAAAAAAATATGTCTGAAGATGATTCATAGACCTAAAGAGCTCGGAATGATATGAAACTAGTTCTTATATGTTCGTCTAGTTCTCTTGATTATATCCATATCTTCAAATATTATTTTAACCTAATATATTTTTTTATAGCTAAGTCAAGTTGATGAATTTCAAAGGTAAGTTCAACATGTTAGAGTTAAAAAGTAAATTTAATTAATTGAATATATTAGAGTTACAAATTAATGTTAGAGATCTTAGAATAATATGAAATCAATTTCTATGTGTTCATCTAGTTTTATGATTCTATCTATGTCTTCAAACATCAATTTAGCCTAATATATTTTATCTATGAATTTTTAAACATGGATTATATTTTTCAAAAATTCACTGATCAAAATACAATGAGTCAAATTGATATTTGAAGGCTTGGATATAATAAGGAGAAATAGATGAACACATAAGAACTTGTTTCATGTCATTCCGATCTCTCTAGGTCCATCAATTGCCTTCAGACATATTTTTTTTAAAAAAATACCCAATTTTACAATGAATCCAAGGATTCATAAAAAATTTTCCGATGAATCCATGGATTCGTAGGAAATATTGCAATAAATCCAAGGATTACTCAGAAACATTGCAATGAATCCAGGGATTGGTAACAAAATTGGATGATTTAAAAAATATATCCGAAGTTGGTTGATGAACCTAGAGAGCTTGGAATGATATGAAACTAGTTATTTTGTATTTGTTTAATTATTCTGATAATATTCATGCCTTCAAATATCAATTTAACCTAATATTTTTTATCAATATTTTTTAAAATACTAATGTGTCTGAAAAAATATAATTTATGTTTAAAAAATCATAGATCAAAATATATTGGGTTAAATTGATATTTAAAAGTATGAATATAATCAAGAGAATTAAACGAATACATATGAACTAATTTTGTATCATTCTGAGATCTCTAGGTCTATCAATCGATTTCAGACATATTTATTTTTTTAAAAAAAAATCACCCAATCTGTGACAAATCTAAAATTCATTGTAGAAACACAAAAATTAAATAAATATTAATAATTCATGTAAAATATATGAAAAAAAAAATTAACATTACAATGAATACATGTATCTATCGCAAAGATTTGTAACAAATTTAATATTGGTTGCAAAACAAATTGAAACTGTAAAATAAGATGAAATCAAAATAAATTGAATCAATCAAGACAAGATTGAAGTAGATGAAAGCAAACTACCACTAAAACTGAAACAAATGAAACATGCACTAAAAAGAATATGTACATATGTACAACTCCCAGACTTGGACATTTCATTATCCTTAATGAAACTAAGATCAAGAAGGTGGAAATGGATGATCAGGAGGTGGAGAAGGAGGATGAGAACTAGGATGAAATCTAGGTACATGAGGCAAGGTACCAAGATGTTCATAATACCAAAAAAGAGTATAAACTTGCTACCTTGTCTAGTCTATGGAACGTCTAAACTCCTCCTCGTTTGGCCACTCTCGATACCGATTACCTACAAAATCAGTAATATAACCTTGGAATTCCTTCATCCTCTCAAAATGATCTCATACTTCTTACAATTATTCTTGATTCATGGAAACATGCCCCTCCAATAGGTGTTGGTGGGTAGTATTCTCCTCATGAAGAATCTCCATAAAAGTGTGGAAATTTAAAAAATCAAATCTAGAGTGACTTGTATCACCATAAGCCAATGAATGTCTAGCCAGCTCAAAATGTTTAGCCGGCTTAGGGTACCTAGAGGAGGAGGGTTCAAGGTACTCCTCGAGGATAGGGGCATGTTCAAATGCTAAGTCCTTAATAACCCAATTGGTAGGGTTTTGAACTTTGGTACGATCGAGGTTAGGTAGGAGAAGCAGAAATCAATTTCTCCAAATAAAACCAAATTTATTCTCTTTCTAAAAAATCATTTTCATTGTTAGACGAGTATCAAGACCAATCTTAGAGTTGTCATGTATAATATCTAAACCAAATAGTTCACACTTTAAGCATTTAGCATTTTGTGTAATTAACTCATCAAAAATAATTGTACTCGTAGAAGCCTTGCCATATCTCGCTAGGGTTTAAAGGAAGTGGAACCCCAAATCAAAATTAAATTTATTCAACATAGCCTAGAAACAGTAAAGCTTAACTTTTCTAACCACTCCGTCACTCTTACCTCAATCGAAAATGGTCTTTCTCATGATACGGTGGAGGTAACGAAAAATTGGGTTTTGAAGAGATGAATTTTTGCAGCAAGATGGGTCATAGGGGTCATTAAGATCTATAATTTCATTCCAAAATGAATTTCTATTGAAAGAGTAATCAAACCTACAAGATCCCCCAGTGGGCAAATCAAAGTAATTATTAAAGTCATAAAAAGACCATTAGTAATCATGATTTATCATGTGAAAACTAATCTTGCCATCATGATCATCATTTGAAGTAAAATAGGTATCTATCGAGCTTAGGAATTCAAGGATAATGTGGGGATAAGTCAGATGATTAAGGTACATCAAGTCATTCCAATCTAGGTTACTAATCAATCAATCAATATCATCGTTAATTTCCAAAGCATCCATAATATGAGGGTCAAGATTTCTCATACAAACTAATTTATGGGTAACAAGAATATCGAATCTAACTTTCTGTTCATCATTTCTGAAAATAATTCCAAGAGAATTTTCTTTACCCTTTTCACGTGCTTGGCGTTTGCCTTTTCCTAATGCCTTCCCTTTTCCTTTGTCGAGAGCCTTCAACTTCCCTTTGTCCGAGTCGTCGGCTCCAATAGATCCACCCAATTTACGAAATTTCTTCAACATGATGCAAGAATGCAAGTAAGGAGGGGTGAGAAGGCAAGGAAGAAATTTCTTGCTTAAAAGAATGGAAAAAGATGGGGGATCTTAGATCCAAAGTCGTGAGAAGAGAAATTGAGGTTTAGAGAAAAAAACTCTTGAGGAGGAAGAGGGATCTTGGATCCAAATTGGATCTAGATCAAGAAAGAGAGTTCTTCTTGAAGAGAATTGAGAAGAGGAAGAAAGGGATCTTGCTTTAGAAGAGTAAAAGAAGAAGAAGAGGAAGCTTTGGAGAGGAGATCTAAAGAGAAGAGGTAGAAACGTTGAAGAAAGGGGGAGATTTGGTGAAGAAGAAGGGAGAGGGGAAAAACACACAATGATGAAAATGCTTGGCACGACCATGTCTAGAGCTTTAATCGCCCTCCGGTCGTGATGACACACGGTCATATCATTTGACACGACCTTGGCATAATCCTCTCTGGTTTTTTTTGTAGCTGTGTCTCAAATGACACAACCAATTTCCATTTCTCTCTTTTTCTTATTGGGCACGACAATGTCTAAAGATAAGGTCTGAGCATGAAACATTTAAAGCAGAGACATGGCCATGTCTTTTGACACAGCCTCGACATAGTTGGCTTAGGAAAAATCCTATAGAAGCTTTAAATTGGCACGACCGTGACTATAAGGCACAACCTCTGCATATTCCCCTCTGTGAGTCTAGCACCCATGTCTAAAGACACGACCATGCAATAATATGTTATTCCCTTGGCACTGTGATTGGCACGATCATACCTTTTAGGCACGACCTTGCCATAAACTTTTCTGGCCTCTACTTCCCTTAGGACACAGTCATGCCTCTTGGGCATGACTTGCCTTCAATCCTTCTTTGAAAGTCCTCCACGCTCGTGGTAAACACCATGGCTAGCTTGTGAAGGTTGGAAATCCTAAAAATTACAAAAATAAAACTCAATTAAGACTCAAAATAAAGAAATAAGAAGAATAAGAAAATGAACCCTTGAGGTGCCTCCCAAAAAGAGTTCATTTAAAGTCACGAGCTTGACCCCTAATTCGGCTCAACTTGGAGCTTTTGCCTTGAAGGGGTGGTGTTCCCCTCCAATGTGGTAAGTTGCCTCTAGCCCTTCCTTCATCCGAGCTTATGTTGGGATGATATACTTGTCATTTTTCACCTTGGGCCTCCTCTCTCCACTTGCCAAACTTGGTGCTACATCTGGTAGTCTTTCATCAGGATGAGATTTACTTTGTTCTTGTTGGACTTCATCCAACCTAAAACAAACACTTTTAATAGCAAAAAAGGAATTAGTTGTCTCAGATAAATCAAATTCTAATTTCTCCTCACCAATTACTAATGAAAGTTTATGGTTATTAATGTCTATCACAGCTCCAGTTGTGGCTAGAAAAGACCTTCCTAAAATAATAGGTATCTTTGGATCCTCCTCCATCTCCAAGACCACAAATTTCGTAGGGACAATAAATCTCCCTACTTCCACCGGTACATCCTTAATGATACCCATTGGGTATCTACAAGAGTGATATGCTAACTGCAATGCCATGGTGATTAACTCTAGGTTATTTAAACCCAGTTTCTTACAAACAGAGAATAGAATTAGATTTACGCTCGCTCCTAGATCACATAATGTCTTACTAATAATGGTCGTGCCGATTTTACAAGGGATAGAGAAGCTCCTTGGATCTTGTAGCTTAGGAGGTATCATATTCAACAACAGGGTGCAACACTTCTCAGTTAGCACCATAGTCTCATATCTATCTCTTTTGCATTTGTCGAAGATAAGTGTTGGTGCAGGTACACTGGCAAAAGAGAGTGAATTACCTTGAAAAGATAAAACCAAAACTTTCCTCGATCTTTTAACTTAGATTAGTAGCACAATTATAAAAAGAAAGTTGAACAACTAAAAATAAAAGAGGTGAAAGAATTACATGGTTATAACCTAGGTTGTTATAATCTAAGACAAAAGAAAGTACTAAAAAGTTATCCTTCGTTGAAGGCGAAGAAACCTCTTACACTTGTTAAACACTTAGAATTATGTTAGGAAATGATACAAGAGTTGTTGAATATTTTCTACATCCAAGGTCTTTTTATAGCTACTAAAAATGTTATCCGCAACTTGAAGGTGCCTTAAAAGTGGTCCAAGGCGCCTTTCATTGAATAGATTTTATCTCCCGAGGATAAAATTTTATCCTTGGGTAATGGCTAGGGAAGGCGCCTTTCATAGGTCAGAAGGCGCCTTCCATGAAGCATTGAAGGCACCTTCCAGCCCATGGAAGGCACCTTCCACAAGGCAAATCAGCTCAATAGTTGATCTCTTCGCGTGGGTGATTCTCCGGCTAACCGGAGTTGAACTCACCTAAACCCAACTCCGATCCTCTCCTCGAGCAGGCTTCCTCCCCGGCTTCTCGTCCCTCGAACACCATGCGCATCCTTCTCTTCCACCGGTGTACTCTTCCACAGCATCTCGTCCCTCGGATGCACCAAACCCGTCGGCTCCATTTTCCATGTCATCCTTCTCGCTGGCCATGTCTTTCGCTCGACTTCTTATGTTCTTGTGCTTCTTGATGTGCGTAGATTATATACACTTTTGACGTCCTGGCATGATTTGACGCACATCTACTTGTATTTCATTAGCATAATCTATGTTTATTGCACCCTATTTCATTGTAATGTCATACTTCCATTATATTTTATTCGGAGATCTACTCTTTGCTTGTTTTAATTGATAGGACGTGATTTGGAGTAAAAACGGAGCTTAAATGAAGTCTAGAGCTTTCAGAGTGTCACGGGCATGCAAAAACTAAGTTCTTCTAAGTTCTGGCCGTGTGGAGACCACATGGGCATGTCAAGGCCGTGTAGGGGTCATGTTGGGGCTGTGTGAACCTCACACGGCCGTGTGAAGGTCGTGTGAGATTTCTTGCACAGCAGACCAAAAGTAAAATGGTCATAACTTTGTGCTCGGTTGGAGTTTTGGGCTGTTCTTTATACTAATTTGTAGATAACTTCAAGATCTACAACTTTGATGAAGACTTCAACTAGAGAAAACACCATCTTGATGGTGTAAAAGACGATGAAATGAAGCATTGCAATTTAGAGCTATGACAAGGGTCATGCAAGGGGGTGTGCAAGGGCCATGCAAGGGGGTGTGACCTGCACACGGCCGTGTGAGGCACATGGCCCATGGTCGTGTGAGCCACACGGCCGTGTAAGGTTTCCAGAGGAGAAGAATGGCATGGCCGTGTGAATCCACACGGTTGTGTAACTTTGACAGAGAAGGAGAAGAATATGGCCATGTCCCAAACATGGCCGTGTAAGGGTACCAGAACTGGAGGCAGTGCAGGCCGTGTAGATCTACACGACCATGCAAGGGGGCAGTGGCAGAGCAGGTCACGGCCATGCCAACCTCACACGGCCATGTGAGGTTGGTAGAGAAGGAAGTGGTGCAGGCCGTGTGAGCCTCACACGGCAATGCCACGGGATCGTGTGGCGCCCGTGCCAAGCCTATAAAAGGGGTTTTCTTCCCCTTTTCTCATATCTTTTGGATGGTCTTTGGCTTGGGGCTTCTTCCCCATTGCTTGGGGAAGGGTTCTCCCCCTTGGTGGAACCCTAGATCTTCCATCCTTCGCCGATCCGTCCACCTCCGGAGCAAGGATTGCATCCAAGAAGACTGGTGCTACATGGATAAGCTTTCTCTTCTCCTTATGTTTTGAGTTGTAGATTGCTTTATTTCTTATCTCTTGATTGTAATTATCTTGCAATGGAGTAGATCTCTAGATCTAGGATGTAGGAAGTATTTGTGATGTGATGATGATGTAAAACTCTTGTGGATTTACCAATTTCCTATTTCTATGATATTGTCTTTTTTGTATCTATTTGATCTTATGTGCAATGTTATGATTTGGCTTAATGACCATGCTTGATTGAATGTTTGAATGTCTATAGATCTCGTAGAGATTATTTCTCACTCGATTTTTCGAGGGATCCACGTGACAGGTGCAAGCCCGTGTAAGGACGTTTGAGGGATAACCTTGAAAAGGGGAAATGGATTATTCAAGAGGGTAGGATAGATTGTTTGTTTAATCTTTGTATCTTAATGGGTTGAGAAGTTATGAATTCCTATGTTGATATCTGAGGGAAGCATAGTAATAGGTGCAATCCTGTGTAAGGACAACGTAGATTCATATCAAATTGATCACATTTAGGTGCATATTTCAGTCCTAAGTCGGTTGTCTATTGCAAGAGAGAACCGACAACTTTCTACAAATGTTAGACAATTGAGGAATAAGATTTGGTAGATCATTTACATTGAATAACATCACAAAGAAACTGAAATCCTAGTATCTATTCCCCTTTCATTCATTTACTCTCTTTTCTTTCACTCATTTCTCTTTTCATTCTCTTTAGAGTTTGTTAACAACTTTAGATTGTCTAGATAATTCGCCGTGCGAAGTTAACTAATGCTTAATCAACAGTCCCTGTGAATACGATAATCTTTTATATTACTTGTGACATTTCCGTACACTTGCGGAGAGCGATCAAGTTTTTGGCGTCGTTGTCGGGGACTATTTCCGATTAACATTAGTTGATTAGCATATGAGTTACTCTAGACATTTTTCTTTTTATTTTTGCATTCTCTTACTTGTTTTCATTATGCATTTTTTTCTGCAATTTTAATTCTACATTTTATTTTTTGTTACTTCTACATGTCTATCTTGTTTTGGCTATAATCATTTAGATGGACATGTTTAAATTGATAACTAGATTGAAGCTCTATTTCAAAAGTTTGACCAAATGTTTGTTGTGAACTCTAGTACTCTTTTCTGTGAATTTTGTTGTGCAACTGGTCATATATATGATAATTGTTCAATATTGCTTGAGCGTCCATATAGAATGCATGTTGAAAGAAGGGGTGTTTTCTCTAACTTTTATCCTAGGTCAGAGCAAAATTTTTGTAAAGCTTGCAATGAAATAGGTCATTCAATTGAGAGTTATTACAAGTTATTCAATTTGGGAGCATCAATTGATGAACTTGATAGAAAATTAGATGAAATGGCTTCATCAAATTCACACACATATGACTTTGACTTGAATGACCCCCAATTTTCATCATTTATAGATAGAATATTGAAAGGTTCAGAGGAAATCCTAGCTATTCAAGCTGAAACACGTAAGGACATCAAGAAAATGCATACTACACTTGATAGTATAGACTCAACAAATAATAGAATATCAGCTAATCTCGAGTCTATGATAAGAAAACGTTGTGATGAGCTTAAGGATCATGAATCTAAGATTTTGATAAAGGAGTGCACCACTTTAATTCCATTATCTCCTAATATCAAAGATCTAGAAGAGCCTTCCCTTCCTACATCTGAACCAATTTATAGTCATGTTATGGAGGGATGTGTAGGGATGACCCAAGAATCACTCCCCTTAGTCACACAACCTTTAGTCACTTTGGATGATGTAGGGCATGAACTAGTTGATGTTGAGAGTGTAGGGACTTGTGCAATAGAAGCTAAGTCTCAAGAATCACCTCTTTTAGAAAGACCACCACTTGAGCCACAACCTTCCTTTTCTAAATGTTAAACCATGCTCAATGATTTTCTTACATTAGTGATTGGTAAAAGGCAAATTTCAATTCATTTTTCTATTGTTACTAATCAATTCTTTTTTGAGCATGATGGTGGCAGGACATATGTTGCACAGGGTTCACAAAGTAAAGATAGTGTTGAACCTTTGAAGAAGAGCTTATTTGTTGAAAAACTGAGAACCCTTGGTAAAAAGGTTCTAAAATATCTTACCCCTCCAAGAGCGAGATTTAGATGAATCTAATGAGGTGGTCGAGCTAATGACCTTAAACAAGTGCTTCTTGGGAGGCAACCCAAGTTCCTTTTCCTTGTTTTCATTTATGTCTTTAGTTCTTTCTAGTTTTATTTCTTTATAATAAACTTGTATCCTCTACTTAATTTTTCTTGTCTATTTTATTTTTATAGATTTCAAAGTTGTGGAGGAATGTGAGCATTGGATAGAGAAGTATCTTTAAAAACATAAATGCCAACCATTTGGAGCTCATCACTTGGTAACTTCTCTAAACTTCATAAATCTCCTCCATATATCATTTTTAGTTTTCATTGGGACAATAAAAAGCTTAAGTCTGGGGGGATGCATTAGAGGCATGTAGTTTATTTTAGTTTGCATAATAAAATTTTTGTTTTTGCTAGTTCCATCATTCGTCACATCATGATTATTTGTTCCTTAATGCAAAATACTAGCACGTTTATTCTAGATTTTATGTGGTTTATGTGTTACTTATGGTGCTAGTATATTTAGTGATCTATCTTTTTCTATCTATGATAGCATGAAGTCAGCAATGTTTTTACTATAAGAGTTTAAGTATTGGCCTTATTTTAGGATCTCTATACACTATGCCTATTTTTAATGGTTGATAACTCTAAAATAGTCATGATTCATAGAATTGGATTAGTACTTGAGCTTCTATGGTGACCTCTCAACTACATTTTGGTTACTGGATAAACTCAAATCATGTAAGATCATTTGGAAAAATCAATCCAAAAAAATTGAAAGTTTGTTCAAGTTTGATACTTTGCAAACATTAAAAAAAAAATAAAAAAAATAAGGGATAAAAAAATAGTTGTCATGAGTGGAAGCTAGTAATTCACCCCTTTGAGACCGAGTTAGGTTACTGGGGAAATGAATGCTATGTTTCTCTTGATACTGAGTATTCCTTTGAGGCCTTGTGTAGACGATGCATAGTATGCATTTTTGTGGGGAACGAACGTTGCGTGTGGCAGGTAAGTGTCTATCGCCGGAAGCATAAGGAACACAATTTTATGACGACTTGACTAGACTTAGGGATTGAAACTTGATAAATTTAGGCCACTTTCGCACTGAGCACGGAGGACTACTATTTAGGTCATACTCAAACTACTTTTGTATCTTGCTCACCAATGAAATCATTTTATAGGATTAGTTTGACTTGCTAGATATTATGATGCACTATCTAACCACATGAATCTAGATTGTGGGTTTTGCTTGAGGACAAGCAAAGGTTTAAGTCTGGGGGTGTGATATGCGTAGATTATATACACTTTTATGCATGATTTGACGCACATCTACTTGTATTTCATTAGAATAATCTATGTTTATTGCACCCTATTTCATTGTAATGTCATACTTCCATTATATTTTGTTCGGAGATCTACTCTTTGCTTGTTTTGATTGATAGGACATGATTTGGAGCAAAAACGGAGCTTAAATGAAGTCTAGAGCTTCCAGAGTGTCACAGGCATGCAAAAACTAAGTTCTTCCAAGTTCTGACCGTGTGGAGACCACATGGGCATGTCAAGGCCGTGTAGGGGTCATGTTGGGGCCATGTGAACCTCACACGGCCGTGTGAAGGTCGTGTGAGATTTCCTACACAGCAGACTAAAAGTAAAATTGCCATAATTTTGTGCTCGGTTGGAGTTTTGGGCTGTTCTTTATACAGATTTGTAGATAACTTCAAGATCTACAACTTTGATGAAGACTTCAACAAGATAAAACCCCATCTTGATGGTGTAAAAGACGCTGAAATGAAGCATTGCAATTTAGAGCTATGACAAGGGTCATGCAAGTGGGTGTGCAAGGGCCATGCAAGAGGGTGTGACCTGCACACGGCCGTGTGAGGCACATGGCCCATAGCCGTGTAAGCCACACGGCCGTGTAAGGTTTCCAGAGGAGAATAATGGCATGGCCGTGTGAATCCACACGGTCGTGTAACTTTGACAGAGAAGGAGAAGAATATGGTCATGTCCCAGACACGGCCGTGTAAGGGTACCGGAACTGGAGGCAGTGCAGGTCGTGTAGATCTACACGGCCATGCAAGGGGGCAGTGGCAGAGTAGGCCACGGTCGTGCCAACCTCACACGGCCGTGTGAGGTTGGCAGAGAAGGAAGTGGTGCAGGCCGTGTAAGCCTCACACGGTCATGCCACGGGGTCGTGTGGCGCCCGTGCCAAGCCTATAAAAGGGGTTTTCTTCCCCTTTTCTCATATCTTTTGGTTGGTCTTTGTCTTGGGGCTTCTTCCCCATTGCTTGGGGAAGGGTTCTCCCCCTTGGGGGAACCCTAGATCTTCCATCCTTCGCCGATCCGTCTACCTCCGGAGCAAGGATTGCATCCAAGAAAACCGGTGCTACATGGATAAGCTTTCTCTTCTCTTCTCTTCTCCTTATGTTTTGAGTTGTAGATTGCTTTATTTCTTGTCTCTTGATTGTAATTATCTTGCAATGGAGTAGATCTCTAGATCTAGGATGTAGGAAGTATTTGTGATGTGATGATGATGTAAAACTCTTGTGGATTTGCCAATTTCTTATTTCTATGATATTGTCTTGTTTGTATCTATTTGATCTTGTGTGGAATGTTGTGATTTGGCTTAATGACCATGCTTGATTGAATGTTTGAATGTCTATAGATCTCGTAAAGACTATCCCCCACTCGATTTTCCTAGGGAAGCACGCGAAAGGTGCAAGCCCGTGTAAGGACGCTTGAGGGATAAGATTTAGGGAAAAGGAGGATAATTCAAGAGGGTAGGATAGATTTAGGGATTAATCTTTATATCTTATGGGTTGAGGAGTATGATCTTGTGTTGATCATCCAAGGGACCTTCGTGACAAGAACAAGCCCGTGTAAGGACAACATAAGTTCATATCTACTTGATCACATCTAGGTATAGATTTCAGTCCTAGGCCGGTTGTCTATTGCAAGAGAGAACCGGTAACCTTCTATAAATGTTGGACAATTGAGAAATAGTATTTAGTAGATCATTTATATTGAGGAATCTTACAAAGAAACCAAAACTCCTAGAACATTCCTTTTTCATAGCCCATAATCTTGTTTGTTGATCTTTCATTCCTATGTTTATTTTTCATTAGTTACATTTAGCTTTTGGAAACCAATTAATTAGTTGTTTAGCTAACTCGTGTTGAAACATTTCTAGTGCTTATTCCAGACCCTATGGATACGATAATCTTTTATATTACTTGCGACATTTCCGTACACTTGCAGAGAGTGAACACTTCTACACACTTAGACACAAGGATCAAATACATAGGACCTAACACAATTTAGTTAACCACATCAAAATTACCACGGGGTACTTACACTCTCCCCTTTTTTGATGTGCATCAACTCAAATTAAAGTTAGGGTTAAACAAAAAGTAATAACATGATTATGTAAAGAAGTTGCAATTAGAATAAAATATTACAATGAATTAAGCAAGTTAATAAAATTATAAAATTTGTACAAAGATAAAAATGCCCTTACTCCCCCCTTAACTTGTATGTATTTCTCCCCTTTGATCACATCAAAAAAAATTGAGAAAAATAAAAAAAAACTGCTAGAAAAATTTAAAATATTTTTCAAGGAATACGTAACAGAAATTATCAGTAAGTTAATATTTTCTATAAATAATTTTTTTTAAAATTTTTTTTTACTAATTAATCTTGTATTTGACAAAAAAATAATTTAAAAATTAGTTTTATATTTGGAAAAATCCTATAAATTTTTGCTAAATATAAACAAAATAATTTATATGAGTAGAAAAATTTTCACAAAAAAAAAATTGTTTAACGAACAGAATTAATTTATGTTATCAGAACACCCAAATTTTTAAAGATAAATTTTGAAAATATTTTTCAATTCTGAAAATTCTTCTAAAGTTTTCTGGATATGTAAAATAGATTGTTGAATACTAAAAAAAACAAAGTTCCCAAATTTCTATTTTCCTAAATTTTTAATATTATAAATTAACTTTTTAAAAATAATTTGTAATAATTCAGATAAAATTTGAAAAATGTCAAAAAAAAATTATTATGATAGAAAATATCACGTTTTATCATAGAAAATAAAAGTTTTTAAAAATAAGTTTACAAACTATTTTTAATTTGTAAAATACCTTTTCTGTTAAAAATTCATAGAAAATAATTTAACGGTAAAAAAATTCAAAAATTTTTTGTTTGGAAATTAAATCATCATATAGCATAGCAAAAATTTTCAACTCGAAATACCAATAGTAGGTATTTAACTAATTTGTTTAAACAATGTATAAGATAAAGCACATTAAAAATTTAAAGCATACATAAGATTAACTTTAAATTCTAGATATGATTTGAGAATCCAATATAAATAATTTCCTATTAGATTAATCAGAAATTATGGTAGAACATAATTTCTAAGGATTTTTCTAATTTGACCCCTATGATTCTTGATATACCGATTGAGTTGTATGTAATGTTGGTGCAATATCCCTCAGGTCAAGGTTGACCTGGTTGATCAAGCTTGAGTCTTGGTTTGGGTTTCGATGTTTGACAATACAAGACTTCGATGATATGGACAAGTGCAGGCGCAGTTGTTCATTTGGGGAGATTGTTTGGTGTAATTCTCCACTGATCAGGGCTTGATCAGTTTGGTTGTAGAAGAGTCAAGTAGGTCAAGGTTGACCGGATACTTGACTGGGAAAGTCCTAACTGGAATGTTAGGCAGAAGAAAATCTTGGTGAGTGAAGTCAGGTGGAAGTCCTAGTGAGTGAAGCTAGGCAGTGAGAAAGTCCTGGTGAGTGAAGCCAGGTGAAAGTCCTAGTGAGTGAAGCTAGGCAGTTGGGAAGTCTTGGTGAGTGAAGCCAGGCAGATGGAAAGTCCTAGTGAGTGAATCTAGGCAGTGAGAAAATCCTGGTGAGTGAAGCCAGGTGAAAGTCCTAGTGAGTGAAGCTAGGCAGTTGGAAGTCCTGGTGAGTGAAGCCAGGCACGGGGAAAATCCAGATGGGTCAAGGTTGACCAGACATCTGGTGAAAGTCCAAGTAGGTCAAGGGATTGACCGAATACTTGGCACGAGGAGAAAAGTCCAAGTGGGTCAAAGGGATTAACCAGACACTTGGTGAGGGAGTCCTAGCAGGTCAAGGGTGACCAGATGCTAGGCATGATGTACCAACGGGTCAAGGTTGACCGGATGTTGGTTTGAGAGGCTTGGGACTTGGTTTTAGGCAACAACCGGCAGCTCAATCGATCAGTCGATCGATTGGCTGGAGCCCAATCGATCGGCCGATCAATTGGCTGGAGCCCAATCGATCAGCCGATCAATTGGGGAATCCCCGCGAGAAGCCTTCGTCCCAATCGATCAGTGGATTGATTGGGAGGTAGTCGCGAGTGCACAGAAGCCTGTTGGATTGATCAGTTGATCGATCCAGAGGCCCCAATCAATCAATCGATCGATTGGGAAGCTGTGATTTGTCGTGATAAGCCCTGGATCGATCCGTTGATCGATCCAGGCATTTTCTGAGAGCACAGAGGTGCTCTAGATCGATCAGTGGATTGATCCAAAACCTCCCCGATCGATTGGGAGCAATTCAATCGATCAAGATCCGACCGTTGGCATCGATAAAAGCCGCAGGCGTTCGATTCCTTCGGCAGCGCTTTACCGATTCATCTCAAATCCTCGGCAGCAACTCCACAACTCTCTCTAAGCTCCAGATCGCCAGTTCTTAAAGGTTCTTGAGGTTCTTCCAAGTCAAGAGGCGAATCAAAAGCAAGAAGAAGAAAGCTAGGGTTAGGGTTTCTTGTATTCATTGTAAGCTTTGCTTATACTTTTGTTCCCTTTCCTTTCTTTCTGTTTTGAGAGTCTTGTAGGGCTTCTCCGCCTTCGGTAGTTACCGAAAAGGAGTGTTTATTAGTGGAGGTGTGTGTGTGTGCGTGGATCCTTGGACTAGTCACCTCTTGTGAGGTGGATACCAAGTAAAATCCATTTATTAGCGTTGTATGCATTTGTTTCTTTGTATTTCCGCTACACATCCTTGAAGAAACAAGCAACGAAGCACACGAGCACGCGACGAGCTATTCACCCCTCCCCCTCTAGCTATATTTTGGTCCCAACAAGTGGTATCAGAGCGAGGTCGCTCTTCACCGGAATCATCACCAGAAGGGGCAAACAAAACAAGCAAAGCTAGAGGGTGAAGAAGTTGGAGCAAATTCATCAAAGTCAAAGAATTCATGAAGCTCAAATTTAAAATGCAATTCCAAGATGGACTTGGATTTGACACGAGGGTGGCTCCACCATACGCTTCAACAAGCTTCGATCTTTGGAAATCAAGGATCGAAAACTTCTTAATGGTGGAGATAGAGAAATGGTTTGCTCTTATGGAAGGCTTCAAAGCTCCAACGAATTCAAAGGGTAAAGTTCTCAAGAGGAGCAAATGGAGCTCGGAGCAAGTCCAAAGGTGCGAAGCAAATGACAAGGTAACCAAATTATTGGTTAATTTATTGCCTAGCACAATTCTATGCAAAATTGGACAATATGAAGATGCCAAAGAGCTTTGGAGCAAGTTGGCTAAGCTCCATGAAGAACCCTCCACTGTACCGAATCAAGAGGAATCCAAAGAGGGTGACTCATTGGAGCAAGACCAAGAGGAGGACTCCAAAGTTGAGAGATGCTCAACTTCCGAAGAAGAAGTCCAAGAAGAAGCTTCATCTTCGAGGGAATGCAATGAAGGGAACAAGGAGGGAGCATACTCCTTGTTCCATGTACAAGATAATGAAGCCTCCACCTCTATGATTGAGCGGGAGCAATTTTTGGTGACACCGGATCAAGAAGAAGGAGAAGCCTCCACATCCGGGTCAAAAGAAGAAGAGGATGAAGAAGCTTCCACCTCCACAAGTCAAGTCAAATCAAATGGAGGAGTATCATTATCGGATCAAGAGGAAGCCTCTACATCCACATCACATGGAGGATCAAGTGTCATCCCTACATGTGAAGGTAAAAATATCTCAATTAATAATAAAAATCATATTATATGTTTTGAGTGTAGGGAGAATGGGTACTACAAGAGAAAGTGTCCAAAATTGGCCAAAAAAAAGAGTCAAGTGGCACAAAAGGGTAAGGAGAAGCCCAAGGAGGTCATCCCCACAACAAAGAAGAGCAAGGAGCACATTGTGTGCTTTTCTTGCAATCAAAAGGGACACTATCGGAGTCAATGTCCCAAAGGGAAGAAGGCGGTCAAGGCTCAAGGAGGAAGCAAAAGTCAAGGGGGAACTTCCAAGGTAAAAAGGAAGGTATCATTCATTGAGTCTATCCCCCTAAATAATGGTAAAAAGCATGATAGTTCTAATTTATATCATTTCAATGCTATTTACCATGAAAATAGGAGGCATGATAAAGTTAAGGAAAATCATGTAGCTTTTCATGCTAAAACTACTCAACCTAGGTTTAGAAAGGTAGATAGGAATTTAGGTAAGAACCCTAAGGATTCTAGGTATTTGCCCACGAAAAAGAAAAATCATGATTTTAGTGAAAAATCTGTGGTTGAGGGATTATGGAAGGAAAATCAAGTCTTGAGGTCGAGACTTGATAAATTAGAGAAGACCCTTAGAAAAATCAAAAATGAAACACAAGGGTCTAAGGGTAAAAATCTAGGCCTAGGAGTACAACAAGAGTCATCCAATGGCCATAGAGGTTTGGGATATAAACCTAAGGCTAAGAAGGATAAAATATCTTACCATAGGGTTCCATATAGTTATGGAATCAACCCTAGGTCTAAGGGTCAAGTCAAAAGTACAAGGGAAGTTATCCCTAGGAGTATTTTTGCAACTAAAGTGACTAAGACTTCTAAGAAGTCTAACAAAGTCACTAGGAAGGTCACAAGGGAAGAAATCCCTAGAGTTGACATAGAAAATGTAACCAAGACTTCTAAGAAACCAAACAAGGTATCTAGAAAGGTATCTAGGGAAGTTATCCCTAGTGAATACCTAGAGCATCCAAGGAGCACCAATAGGTTTTGGGTTCCTAGGAGCATTTTCTCTACCCCATAGATGGGTTAGAGAGTGTCAACTCTAAGAAGAAGGGTAGTTAACCCAACTTTGAAGAACTTGACACTCAAGGAGCATTTTCAAGGTTATTATTAACCTTTGAAAATGAAATGGATTTATCATTTACTCTCTGGAAGAGTAAAATGTGTCTAATTCCGGAGATATTGATTCTAATCTTAATTGGCACAATTTGGGAAATCATAAGGAAATACCAAGTTGGGATTTTGGTATTTTCTTAATGTTACTCTTGTGGAAGAGCGAAAATATGCCAACATTTGAGGAATAAGCTTAATTTCAAGTGGCATAAATTAATCAAGAGATTAAAGAAATGTCAAGTTGGGTT
This sequence comes from Zingiber officinale, assembly GCF_018446385.1. Classification (NCBI taxonomy): domain Eukaryota; kingdom Viridiplantae; phylum Streptophyta; class Magnoliopsida; order Zingiberales; family Zingiberaceae; genus Zingiber; species Zingiber officinale. The sequence goes on from NC_055998.1 coordinate 105,152,786, forward strand.
TTGGCATTTTCTTGAGGAAATTGGGTAATCTATGTTTTAAATCTTATTTTAGCTAAGGCTTAAGGATACTTAGGTAGACAACCTAGGTATGTTATTTATGCTAAACCTCGCCATGATTGTTTGTCCATTATATGCCATGATATCATGATTATTTTTGCATTCATACCTTATGATGAAAAATACAAAAATATCATATCATGATATACATACATCATGTAGTTATAGGAAATTTTCTTTTGAAAATTATTTCTTTTTTATGTATGCCATAACATTATCGTGCATTATGTTTATTTCCTTAAAATTAAGGACAAATGACATTTATCAATAAGCATCAACAAGTGACATCCTAGGTGGATGTTCAATATCCACAAAATGCCTAAATAGATATGCATGATCCCTAGACTAGGGTAAAATCAAATTTTACATCTCACAAAGACCTATAAGATGACTTGTATGTGTTTTGTGCACAGTAGATACAAGTGAGATGTTAGGATGATGAACAAAACTCAACATGCTGATTTAGTGCATTTCCTTGAGTTTTAAGTTCATCAAAACACATAGTTATGTGTTTTCCAATTATTGGGAAAGCTAATGTACAAGTCATGTGCATTGAGCCCAAGGAATATGGTTGGATATTGGTTTTAAAAATGATTTTAAAATACTTTTGGAAAACCTTGGTGAAGGCTATCTTTTGATAATAATCATCATTGAAAAGTTAGACACAAACTTGAAGAAAACACTAAAATTTTTACAAGTTTGTGTCAATCTTTGAAAATATGATGTATTTTCATAGAAAAATATTTTTCCATGATAAAGTATACCCTAAATAATGTCTACATAAATTTTCATGATTTTTTGAATTTTGTAGAATTTTCTAGGGGTTTCTGAAATTGGCTAAAATTGAATTTCAGCAATTTCAGGTCTCCAATCGATCACCCGATTGATTAGAGTGTCTCAATCGATCGGACGATCAATTGAGAAGGTCATTCTCACAAGCAGAAGCTCGCTGGATCGATCAGTCAATCGGTCCAGACTGGCTGAATCGATCAGTAGATCGATTCAAGGTAGTGAAATCGATTGAGACCCAACTCCAATCGATTGGAGAACCTGATTTTAGCTGGGAAAGCTGATTTTCAGTGGTTTGACCCTTGTTTAGTCTAGGTAACCATTCCAAACCCCTAAAAATACATTTGTATACAAAAAAAGGTGTTTTCATGTTGAAAACAAGGATGGATTGGTTAAAGGAGACTAAGTAGAAGTTTATGTTGAGGTTGATTCAAATTTTGAACTTTTGAACCTCAAAACTTCTAAAATTGGGTTTCCTAAAGGTTTAGGGATTCCAAGTCATTGTTGGTGCAATGACAGAAGGTACGACCATGTCTTTAGGGAGAGTTACTCTTTAAAGACATGAAAACTATTTTTTTCATGAACCTTGGAAGGTGGTTACCCTTCTTTTAAGAACATGTTCAAGGTTGAGAGTTTGAACTTTATTGGGGAGTGGATATCCTCATTGTTCAAGTGGTTCAAGTTGGTATATGCTCATGGATGAGCATTCGATACAAATGAAGGATATGAGACCTTTATTTGAGTTATTGGACCTTGTTAATGCTCAAGGGCGAGCATTGATGATAATGAAGGGTATGAGACCTTCATTATCGTGTTGATCACAACGAGTGAAATTGTGAACAACGATGATCAACTCTTCAGGGGGAGAGTCTCAAAGGGGAGAGTTTTCAATAAGTGAATTTGTTGATGTGTGCCAATAGGGGGAGAATGTAGGGTTTAAGTTAGGCCTTCATTATCTAAGAGGGAGTTTGCCTTCTTAGTGGGAGAATGTAGGGTTTAACTTACGCCTTCATTACCTAGTGGCATAAAGGAAGTTGAGGCTATGGGAATTAGGCTAACTTAAATGAGTTATTGTCAAACATCAAAAAGGGGGAGATTGTTGGTGCAATATCCCTCAGGTCAAGGTTGACCTGGTTGACCAAGCTTGAGTCTTGGTTTGGGTTTCGATGTTTGACAATACAAGACTTCGATGATATGAACAAGTGCAGGTGCAGTTGTTCATTTGGGGAGATTGTTTGGTGCAATTCTCCACTGATCAGGGCTTGATCAGTTTGGTTGTAGAAGAATCAAGTAGGTCAAGGTTGACCGGATACTTGACTAGGAAAGTCCTAACTAGAATGTTAGGCAGAAGAAAATCCTGGTGAGTGAAGTCAGGTGGAAGTCCTAGTGAGTGAAGCTAGGCAGTGAGAAAATCCTGGTGAGTGAAGTCAGGTGAAAGTCCTAGTGAGTGAAGCTAGGCAGTTGGGAAGTCCTGGTGAGTGAAGTCAGGCAGATGGAAAGTCCTAGTGAGTAAAGCTAGGTATTGAGAAAATCCTGGTGAGTGAAGCCAGGTGAAAGTCCTAGTGAGTGAAGCTAGGCAGTTGGAAGTCCTGGTGAGTGAAGCCAAGAACGGGGAAAATCCAGATGGGTCAAGGTTGACCAGACATCTGGTGAAAGTCCAAGTAGGTCAAGGGATTGACCGGATACTTGGCACGAGGAGAAAAGTCCAAGTGGGTCAAAGGGATTGACCAGACACTTTGTGAGGGAGTCCTAGCAGGTCAAGGGTGACCAGATGCTAGGCATGATGTACCAACAGGTCAAGGTTGATCGGATGTTGGTTTGAGGGGCTTGGGACTTGGTTTTGGGCCGCAGGCGTTCGATTCCTTCGGTAGCGCTTTACCGATTTATCTCAGATCCTCGACAGCAACTCCACAACTCTCTCTAAGCTCCAGATCGCCAGTTCTTGAAGGTTCTTGGAGGTTCTTCCAAGTCAAGAGGCGGATCAAAAGCAAGAAGAAGAAAGCTAGGGTTAGGGTTTCTTGTATTCATTGTAAGCTTTGCTTATACTTTTGTTCCCTTTCCTTTCTTTTTGTGTTGAGAGTCTTGTAGGGCTTCTCCGCCTTCGATAGTTACCAAAAAGAAGTGTATATTAGTGGAGGTGTGTGTGTGTGCATAGATCCTTGGACTAGTCACCTCTTGTGAGGTGGATACCAAGTAAAATCCATTTATTAGCGTTGTATGCATTTGTTTCTTTGTATTTCCGCTGCACATCCTTAAAGAAACAAGCAACGAAGCACGCGACGAGCTATTCACCCCCCCCCCTCTGTCTACATTTCAGTCCCAACATGTAATTCCTACAATTTAAATTTCATAAATGTTTTAAAGTTAAACATGCATAGTCATTTTTCAAAGATTCTATTTGTTCTTTTAATTTATCATTTTAATTTTTGAGTTTATCAAACAATTCTAGTGGACATGCATTAGCTAATTTTTTTTTTTAAATAAACATTTTCTTTCTTTAAATTATTATTTTTAAATTTTAGTTTATATAAAGATTTAGCCATTAATGTTATTCCAGAATAAAGTTAATCAGGAGGTAGAATGCATACCTCACTTACTATATCAAGTTCGAAGTTGGATGCTCCCCTTGCGCTGCTACTTTCCTCAGATGTAGTTTCCCCTTCATCGATACTCTCCTCTTGGTGACTTGCCATGAGTGCTAGTCCAACATACTCCAATTCAAACTCCGATGATGACTCACCCCATGTTACCTTCTGATTTTTGTGCTTTGGTTTGCTTGGCCCTTTCTCCTTCTTCTTTAATTTTGGGTAGTCATCCTTGATGTGTCATTCTTCTTGACAATTATAGCACCTTACTTTCCATTTTCCCATAACAAACTTCTTGGCCTGCAATTTTTAAAATTTGTTAGATTTAAAAAACTTAGAGAATTTTCTTATCATGAAGGCTACTTCATCTTTGTCAATTGATAAGTTTGAATCTGGTCCGCTCTATTGGGCTTGCAGTGCTAGGTTCTGATTGGGTACATTTCTTTGTCCTGCACATCAAGACTCGTATAATTCGAAAGTAGAAAAAAGATTTTTTAGTGTCCTTACCTTGAGGTCTTTCGAGAAATAATAGGAATCTATTATAGTTGTCCATTCCGGTGTTCTCAGGAATGCATTTAAAATATATCTTTTTGCATCCCGATTAGTTACCATTTCTCCAAGGTTCATCAATCCAGTGATTAGCTCCTTGATTCTTCCGTGTAGTTGAGCAACCAATTTGCCTTCTTCCACCTGGAGGTTGCTAATTGGGTTCCGAAGTAAGTCTCGTCTCACGAGCTTTGCTTCGGACATTCCTTCGTGTAGCTCTAGAAACTTCTCCCAAAGATCTTTTGTTAATTCGCAAGCTCCGATTTGACTGACTTCCTAAGGTGGAAGTACGTTCAGTAGGTGGAACTTAATTCATCCATTCGTTACAAAGTCGGCTTATTCTTTTTTGGTCCACTGGTATTCCTCTTTTTCATCTCTTTGTTGGTTTTTGGGGGTTACAAAATCATATTTGATTATTAAAAGTAATTCAAAATTATTTTTTAAAAATACCTCCATGCATTTCTTCCATATCATGAACTCTCCCTCAAACTTAGGTGGGTAGATGTTGGGTTCGACCATCGTCTTTGTACTTCAGTGGGCGGTTAGTTCTTTTGAAGCGGTTGGACTCTGATACCACTTGTTGACGTAGGTAGATAGGCAAGAGGGGGTGAATTTCCCTGAAAAGATAAAATTAAGCCCTTCCTTGATCATTCAACTCAGATTAATAATATAATTATAAAAAGAAAGTTGAACAACTAAAAATAAAATAGGTGAAAGAATTACTTAGTTATAACATAGGTGTTTGTTAATCTAAGATAAAAGAAAGCACTAAAAAAGTCTCCTTCGTTGAAGGTAGAGAAGTCTCTTACACTTGTTGAACGCTCAGAATTATGTTAGGAAATGAATACAAGAGTTGTTGAATATTCCCTAGATCCAAGGGTCTTTTTATAGCCCCTGAAAAATGTTATCTGCAGCTTGAAGGCGCTTTTAAAGTGGTCCAAGGCACCTTCCATCATATATATTCTATCTCCCGAGGAAGAAACTTTATCCTCGGGTAATGGCTAGGGAAGACGCCTTCCATGAAGCATTGAAGGCACCTTCCAGCCCATGGAAGGTGCCTTCCACAAGGTAAATCAACTCAATAGTTGATCTCTTCGTGTGGGTGATTCTCTGGCTAATTGGAGTTGAGTGCATCCAAATCCAACTCTGATCCTCTCCTCAAGCAGACTTCCTCTCCAGCTTCTCATCCCTCGAACATCGCACACATCCTTCTCGTCCACTGGTGTACTCTTTCGCAGCATCTTGTCCCTCGAATGCACAGAGCTCATCAGCTCCTTTTTTCGTATCATCCTTCTTGCTAGCTACATCTTCCGCTTGACTTCTTGTGTTCCTAAGCTCCTGGACACTTAGACACAAGGATCAAATACACAGGACCTAACTTAACTTGGTTGACCACATCAAAACTATCATGGGGTACTTACAATAAGTTCCTTTATGAACTTGGTAAATTTTGGCATTTGTTACAGAGCATCTATAAGGGGAATCTCAATGCATAATTCATTAACTTTCTCTAAAAATGTATCAAATTCTTCATCCTTTTTTGCTTTGGAAATCCTTTGAGGGAAAGGAATTAGTGGAACATATTTTCTTGATGGAGGCTCTTCAACTGATACAGTATTCTCCACCTCCTCTTGAACATAACCATTATTAGAAGAGGAAGGAGAAGACTCTTCATTTTATTCAATTCCTTTATATTTAGCAGTCACTTGGGGTTCACCCAAAGTTCGTTTGTTTCTCAGCTCAATCATATTATAGTATTCAACGTAACAGGATTAGGTTCTGGCTTTCCTGGGAGTTTTTGAAGAAGAACTAGCCACTTGCATTATTTGATTATCAAGAACCTTCAAGTGTTTCTCAGCATTTTCCATCCTCACATTAAGGTACTTGATATCATTTTTCATTTCTAGCTAAGTGGCATGTACTTCTTTAAAGATCTTTTTTATTCTCGAGGGGTGGTGGTTTTGTTGATAGCTGGATGACTACCCCACTTGGTCATAAGGTTCTTGATTATTGCGATATGAAAAATTTGGATGATTCTTCATTCCGAGATTATAAGTGTTTGAGTATGGGTTGTTGGGCCTTAAATTAAAATTATCAATTGCATCTACTTGTTCAATCTTAGCTAATTGTGCACTTATTTCCTAGTTGGTAAGCTTCTTTTGTATGCTCCGAATCCCAACATATTTCACAAGTTGTAACAATTGAATTCATCAGATTTGTGTTCATCAAGTCAAATCTTTTTGTTAGGGCATTCATCTTTGTAGAAATTAGATTCAAAGCATCACAAGAAAGAGATTTCATTGTAAATGTGACTTTAGTCCAATATTATAAATCTCTTGGTAAGTTTATTAGTTTAAATTGTTGTACATGCATTAATAATCTAAACAAATATATAGCAAGAGACTCTCTCTCACGCTTGGATGCATAAATGGTGCAAATCTAAGGCATGGATTGCACTGAACCAAGTTGACTCGTGTGCGAGCATAATCTATACATGTCGAATGTCAGACCGGTCGGGAAAAAATTTACCCAAGCGAATGAATGTTTTGCAACATTTTTTACTACTACTCAAATGTAAAATAGATGAATTAATTGAGATTAATTCCATCGAATTGAAATCGCAGAGTAGTAATAGCTGACGAATAATGGCATTGAATAGCCTTTATTCAGCTATTTACTACCGCTAAAGGCTAAACTCCTCTATAAGGAGGTCATTAGCAAAGCAAAGAAAAAAAGAGAGAACTCAAAGAAAACTCTCAAGCAAAGCCTTCCATGTTCGTTCCCCAGTTTTTCTCTTTATCGTGCACCCACTTAGTAAATTCACCCGTGATAGCAGTTGAGTACATTCTCAGTTCCCCGTGATTCACCAGTGCTAGGTGGAGATCATAGTTTGCCATTGTATCCTGAGAACAAATGACCCGAGAGAACCTTAAAGCACAGTCAGAAATGGGGTAAATTTTTTTCAAGGAAACTACTTGAAAGCAGGCCTCAACATATTCATTTCCCGATTCGGCGATTCTGATGCTTCTTCCACTCGGGAGCACTCGATTTTCTCTTGTCGTCCACTCGCAAACACTTAGCTTCCACTCGGTGATGTCCATAAGGGAGCATTCGACATCCACTTGGGAGCACTCGGCTTCCACTCAACATCCACATAGGAGCACTTGACTTTCACTCAACATCCACTCGAGAGTACTCGACTTCCACTCGGCGTCCACTTGAGAGCACTCAGATTCCATTCATCGTCCACTCGGGAACACTTAGCTTCCATTCAGCATCTACTCGGATGGCTTGCATCCAGTCCCAGACTTGTCACTCAGAACATTTAGCCGACTTGACTTGCCACTTGGACTCAGTTGAGACTCAAACTTGTCGATACAAAGTAGCAATCTTTCAGAAAACCTAGTAACTCAGCCTAACTTTCAAGGCTGACAGCTTGAGATTGTCTGCTCAGGTCATCTTGACAAATAAATTAAAATTAATTTTATGTCATTTTAATTCGGCTAAAAATATTTAATATCTCCGACAAATTGTCCAACAATTTTGAAAGAAATTATGTCTATTGAGATGATCACAGAAACAGTTGAGATGCAATAGGCTCAACCCGTGAAGGCCCTCTCCAGCCCGATTGGAAATGTTCTAATCAATTGGGGAAAGTTCAGAGAAGTTCACTAGGTTAAATTTCAAGAGGTGACAACAAAAGATGATCTTTCTACTTGACCATGCTTAATCTGGCTCGATTCTTGACCAAGGACCCTGCCAATCATGTTGAGGATCTTGATGTTCAAACCATTAGTGCAGTGGAGGCATGGACTTATTCTGAGTACCTATGTCGAAACTACATTCTCAACAGCGTTGCCGACTCGTTATACGCTATGTATAGCACGAAGAGAACAACTAAGGAGATGTGAGAGTTCCTGGACAAGAAGTATAAGACAGAAGATGCAAGGGCCAAGAAATTCATTATGGGATGATTCTTGGACTACAAGATGGTTGTCTCCAAGACAGTGATTAGCCAAGTCCAAGAGCTTCAAGTGATCTTGTACGAAATTTACTCAGAAGGTATGATCCTGAGTAAAATCTTACAGGTGGTAGCAATTGTTGAGAAGTCGCCTCCTGACTGGAAGAACTTTAAGAACCACCTAAAGCACAAGTGGAAGGAGATGAATGTAGAGGAACTCATTGTGAGACTACACATCGAAGAAAACAACAAAAGTTTAGAGAGAAAGTTGTTCTCTCAGGCTATTATAAAAGCCAACATGGTCAAACACGGTCAAAACTCAAAGAGGAATAATCCCAAGTCTTTAAAGATGGGACCCAAAAGAGGCATCAATAAAAAGAAGTTCTTTAAGAAGTGCTTCAACTATGATCGAGTCAGTCATAAATCTTCAGAGGGCAGAAGAAGAAGAAACAAGAGGCCAACATGAATGAGGGATCTAAAATTGATGATCTCTACACTATGGTCTCCTAACTAAACTTGGTGGGTTCAAAACTGCGGTAATGGTGGATTGATACGGTACCACTAGACATATCTGCTGCAACAAGGAACTGCTCCATAACTTTGAAGAAATCGAAGATGGAGAGAAATTGTTCATGGGGAACTCAACAACCTCGAAAATCATGAGCTAAGGAAAAGTGCTGCAGAGCAAGGAGTTGATCACTTCTAAGTAAGCATGACTTTCACATTGTTTCTGAGTTAGATAGAGTTGTTCTGTCTAAAAATGTATTTTTTAAGAAACGTGAATAAAGTTGAAAACTCTTCCATTTTATATGCTTGAGTGTTCGTGTTTGTAGCATGATAGACTAGGACATGTTAACTAGGAAATGTTGCGTAGATTAATTAACATGCAAAGCATATCTACATTCCACATTGACCTGAAACACAAGTGTGAGATTTGTATTGAAGTAAAAAATGACAAGGTCATTCTTTCAATAGGTTAAAAAAACAAAGAACCACTTGGGCCTAATTCACACAAACATGTGTGACCTAAAAGGTATACCGACATGTGGTTGAAATAAGTACTTCATCATTTTTGTATATGATAACATAAAATACTATTATATGTATCTTCTTTAAAGTAAGGATAAAGCTATAGAAAAATTTGTTCTTTATAAGAATGAGGCTGAAAACTAACTTAATAAGAAGATTAAAGTGGTTCAAAGCAATTAAAGCTATGAATATGTATCACCGTTCGCTGACTTATGTGATAAATATGAGATTAGACATGAAACAACAACTCCTTATGCTCCTCAGTAAAATTGAGTTGCTAAGTGAAAAAATCACACTTTAAAGGAAATAATGAATGCTCTTATTTAAGTTTTGGACTACCAGAGTTCATGTGGGGAAAAGATGTGTTAATAGCTAATTATCTTTTATATAAATAAGGTGTCTTAAAAGAAAATAGATAAGAACCCTTATGAGTTGTGGAATGAAAGATAATCGTCCTACAAATATTTGTGAATGTGGGAGTATCTTGCCAAAGTTTTGGTGCATGATCTAAAAATGATTAAGATATGACCAAAAACTGTTGATTGTATATTTATTGGATATGCACATAATAACAACGCATATAGATTTTTTTTGTATGTCACAAATACTGATATACACAGGAACTCGATAATAGAATAGAGAAATGTCTTGTTCTTTGAGCATGTATTTCTATATAAGACTTGAGAGGGAGTAAATTCCTTAAAATAGGCATATGAAACACAAGAGGAAGAAGAAGTGAATGAACCAGCTAAAGTTGAGCTCAGACGAAGTAAAAGATCTCAGGTGAAAAAATCCTATGGAATAAATTCTATCACTTTTATATTAGAAAGTAAGCTCTAAAGTTATTCAAAAGTTGTAAGATCTTTTGGTGGACCTCACTGGAAAGAGACAATTGTATACAAGATAAACTTTATCTTGTAAAATCACATTTGAAAACTTGTGGATTTTTCTCTAGAAAGTAAATTATTAGGGTGTAAGTGGATCTTCAAGAAGAAAATGAAGTCAGATAACACAATTAATAAGTACAAGGCATATTAGTAATTAACGGTTAAAGATAATGAAAATATCTTGATTAATTTGATACGTATTTTTCAGTGTCAAGAATAACTTCTATTAGAGTATTGTTGGCTATTGTGGTTCTATGGAATCTGAAAATACATCATGTAAAGATAACCTTTCTAAATAGAGATTTAGAATAACAAAATCTATTTAGAGCAACCTAAAGGGTTTCCTGTCCCCAAGCAAGAAAATAAGGTTTGTAGATTGGTAAAGTCATTATATGACTTGAAATAAGCACCAAACAGTGTCATAAGAAATGTGATAATGTCACGAAGGAATGTGGATTTAAAATAAATGAATGTGATAAATGTATCTATATAAAAGTCACAAAAAATGACAATGTTATCTTGTGCTTATATATAGATGACATATTTATCATTGGGAGTAATAATAAAATAATCAAATACACTAAAGATTTGTTGAACTAAGGTTTGATATAAAAAACATAGACTTGGCTGATATGACTCTAGGAATCAAAATTCTTAGAATAATAGAATGACTTATTCTTAGTCAGTCGTATTACGAGGATAAGATTTATGAGAAATTCACCAATGGTGACACTACATTGGCATGAACATTGATAGATATGAGTCAACATCTATCAAAAAATTGAGGAGAAAGTATCTCATAGATAGAGTACTCTTGTGATTAGAAGTATGATGTACATAATGAGTTGTGCATGACTAGACTTAGCCTACACAGTAAGTAAACTAAGTAGATACACGGATAATTCCGGTGTTGAATACTAAAAATAATAATAAGATCACTGAGGTACTTAAGGTATATTTATAAATATGGATAACATTATACGAGATATCCTACTGTGATCGAATGATACAGTAATACACGTTGAATATCTGACATAAAAGACTTTAAGTCTACGAGTAGATATATATTTACTCTAGGAGGTGCAATTATTTCATGAAAATCTTGTAAACAAAATGTAATAACTAGAACTGTGATGTAATCTGAGTTTGTAACTCTTGACAAATAGGTGAAGAGGTTGAATGACTACGATAATTCTTATAAGATGTTTTCAGATAGCCAAAATTAGTGCCGCTAATTTACATACATTGTGATAGTCAATCAGTAATTGGTCGAATACAGAGCCATTTTGTATAATGGTAAGTCTAGATATATACATTGTAAATATGATACTATTAGACAACTACTCTCAACGTTAGAGATCCTAAGAACTAGATTCAAAGGGGTAACCGAACTGCATTGACAAAGTTGCTTACTATAGGGAAACAACATAATAGATCAATGAAGGATGGAGGTTAAACACATGACTTTTAATTAGCTAGTAGAGTAATATGGAATTCTCTTAAAGAAATCACCTTTGTAAGAAAGAAGTGGGACCCTTTCGAAGAGAATTGAAAGCATAATTCTTAGAACTTCTCACATAGTCATGCACGTTCATGATGAGGAATGAATACACTCATGAGAACTGAGTTGTATCATGGAGAGTTCTGAGTGAGATATATCAATGTTTACATAAATGGTAGAATAGTTTAAGAACATCGTATCCAGTAAGCAAACATATTTTCACAAGAGAAGGTTCAAAGAGTAAAACTACTTATCCTATATTGGACTCAACGTTGAATGTTATCACATACCCTATTTCCATTCATGTGGGGGATTGTTAGAAATGTGAATGGAAAAGAGGTGGAAAGGAAGCATAAGATTTTATTGTGAATGCGACTTTAGTTTCACATTGAAAATCTCTTGGCAAGCTTATTGGTTTAAATTGTTGCACATATATTGATGATGTAAACAAATGCATGGGGAGAGGCTCTCTCTCACGTGTGAGTGTGCAAGAGGAGTGCAAATCTAAGGCTCGAATTGCACTGAATAAAGTTGATTAGTATGCGAGCATGACTTGCGCGCGTCGAATGCCGGACTGGTTGGGGCAAAATTTGCCCAAGCGAATGAACTAATATTTTGCCATATTTTTTTACTATTGCTCAAATGTAAAATGGATAAATTAATTGAATTAATTGAGATTAATTCCATCGGATTGAAACTAATGAGTAGTAATGGTAGCGAATAATGACATTGAATAACTTTTATTCAATCATTTACTACTGCTAAATGATAAACTCCTTTATAAGGAGATCATTAGCAGAGTAAAGAAAAAAGAGACAACTCAGAGCAGACACTCAAGCAAAGTCTTCCACCTTCGTTTCCTGATTGTTCTCTCTGTTGTGCACCTGTCGACAAGTTCACTCGTGATAATAGTCAGGTATATCTCAAGTTCACTGTGATTCACCAATGCTTGGTGGAGATCACAGTCTACCACTATATCCTAGGAAACAAATGACCCAAGAGAACTTTAAAGCACAGCCAGAGATGGAGTGAATTTGTTTCAAGAAAACTCTTTGAAAGCAAGCCTCGACATCTTCATTTCCCAACTTGGCAATCCGGATGCTTCTTTCCACTCTAGAGCACTTGGCTTTGGTTTGGTGTCTACTTGGGAGCACTCAACTTCCACTCAACAACCACTGGGGAACACTCGGCTTCAACTTGGAAGCACTCGGCGTCCACTCAGGAGTACTTGGCTTCCACTCGGCGTCCACTTGGGAGCACTCAGCTCAGCTTGACATCCACTCGGGAGCACCTGGCTTTAGCGCGTCCACTCGGATGGCTTGTGTCCCTATTTGACACTCGGAGCATTCGACTGACTTGACTTGCCACTCGGACTCGGCTGGGACTCAGACTCAGTTATACGAACCAACCATCTTCCAAAAAACCTAGTAACTTGGCCTAATTTTCAAAGCCGATAACTTGAGATTATCTGTTTAGATCATTTCGACATATAAGTTGAAATTAATTTTATATAATTTCAATTCAACTAAAATTTCTTAATATATTCCATAGATTATCCAACAAAAGTTCATAGCCATTAAAAAAAATGATTAATTAAATTAGATAATATTAAATTTGGAAGGAAAGACTGAACCCACGAAAATTTCTACCAGCCAAGTTCATAGCCATTAAAATGATACAAAAAGACAGAATCCGCCGTCCCGACGGCCCCCTACGCCTGCCCCACGGTGATGTAGGAGGAGGGTTAATCAAGGTGAATGCTGGGTTGACAAGTGGCTGGGGTTCGAGGCTTTAAGCCGGCAGACGGGGATATTATCCCACATTGCAACCGTCGACACTCGAACCGTTGCGTCATGATACAACTTCCCAATCACTTACCAACTGATCCAGCCCCTGGGGGCAAGTTCATAGCCATTAAAAGCATAGACATGTACTCGTTGATTAGATGTATTACACATATTCGAAAGACATGTACGTGTTCTAAACACTCTTGCATGGTAATAAAAACTAAAGAAACCTTTCAAAATGATTTGATGGTTGATTGTAAAGTCTATATGTGTAAACGTTGTGACACATTAATGACTCTCAATACCTAAGAAAGTTGTATGCTAAGTCATGATCACCTTTGACATTTTTTAGAATTATCTTCTCACCCATGTAAACATCTTTATTAGAGATGACAACAGCTCATATTCGAATCGGATTTCATATTATTTATTCTTATATTTATAGAGTATTAGATATATATCCTTATACATATACGGAAAAGATAACTTCTATACTAATAAATTTTCTTCTTTTCATCCCATTATTATTATGTATATATCCTTATACATAAACTAACACATGAAGCTGTAGTTAATGTACGTTGATGTTGGTCTTAAACTTTGTAATTATCAAAGAAGACATGCCCCTAGCAACTATCCACAGCTGCACCCTCATTGCATATTGTCTTCACAAAATGTGCTAGAGGGACTTTAGGTATGTACTCAAAATGTTTTTTAATTGCATATATTTGTAAGGTCATATTGAAGTTGTCCTTTAAGGGAAATATTTGTCAATCGATCGACTTAAATTCTTGATTCAGTAAAACATAAACACAAACCTATAAAATGAGTATGTCTTACAGACAAAAGGCTCCACACCAGGGTTTAGGCAAAACCTGGGGCACCTACTGAATTTAAGATCCATCTTTATTACCTTCATTAAAAAATTTAAAAGTGAACTAATGGTTCTCGAACATGAATTCATCATTCAACCTTTTCAGGACAAGCGCACCATAGCTACAGATGCCACATTTAAGGGATTTTAAGGCGCAATATATTGAGATATGTACCTTCCCTTCAAAAAATTTGAAGTTCTCCTCAGTCCATGGTGATTCCTAATCAAAATAAACACCAACAGAAATTATCATTAGACAATCTGTACTGGAGATATGGAAGATATTTTGAACTGAAAATTATATAAGATTTTAATTTCAGACTTATCTGTTAAGATGATTTGAATTAATAACAATTGTGACTGATGAAGCTAAGCTGCTAGGATGTCTAAGATGATCTCATAATCATTTACAAGACTACCAAGTGGACTTACTGAGTCCAAGTGGGATCTCATTAGATGCAACCGAGTGCTCCTGAGCATCGCGAGGTCTAAGTGGCCCAAATGCTTCCCGAGTTCGAGTGCGAAGTAGAGTGCCACCTGAGTGAGTTATCGAATCAGGATGCTGAGTACCCGAGCTGCTGAATGCTCGTGTTGTCGAGTGCTCTCGAGAGGTGTGTAGAATGCTCCTGAGTTAGATCTCATAGTATCGAGTCAGATGTCAAGTTGCCAGACTACCTAGTCCAAGTGCGTTGATATGAGTCGAGTCCAATTGGATTGCCAAACATCGATGAATGTCTTGGATGTAGAGAAGTGCTCTTGAGTGCTACGAGGTCTGAGCAACTTTAGTGCTTCCTGAATTCGAGTGGAAAGCCAAGTGCTGTCCAAGTGAGTTGCCAAATTGGAATGTTGAGTGCTCGAGTTGCTAAGTACTGAGTCGGGGCGCTGAGTGCCTGAGCTACCGAGTGCTCATGCTGTCAAGTCATAGGAAGGTAGCAAGTGTCCTACCTGAGTCATTTATCGAGTGCTCCTAAGAGGTGTGCCAGATGTTCCTAGGTCGGATTTCCTAGTGCCGAGTCCGAGTGGCTGGGAGTCGAGTCTGAGTGGATTATTAGCTATCAAGTTGGGAAATTGAGAAATTAGGAAATTGAGATATGCTCTTAGGAAAGAGATGATATAGTTTTTCATTACTCTTCTATTTTTATATAAGGTAATGATACTCGTGTGTGACAAGAAAAAAGTACGTTTGCATTATGATGCTAATGTTGGGATCGGAGCGCAGCGGAAGACATATAATGAATCATGGATCTTTCATGGTACATATAGTTTTGCACAAAATTATATAAAACATACATCGAGACCTCGATAGGTGTGAATAATATCACGGACAAATAAGACAGATAAGAGCCCCACGTGTGACTCCTGTAGCGGTATCCACGCGCACTAGATCACGAACTTGACACAATCCGTTAGGTGCTAGCCACTTGGATCGACAAAGTCTTGGAAGCACTACCGATCTCTTCCGGTGGAAGACGAAGTTGACGAAGGAGAAACGGAGAGAATGAAATCCTTGCCTTGATTCTTTCCGAGGATGACTATTTATAGCTTCCAAGGAATACGAAGAGTTAAACTTTCAATTAATTCATCATTTATGATCTTCATTAATAAGGAAGATGAAGAGTTATAGGCTCCATAAATTCTTCATTTATAACCTTAATTATGATAACTCTTCAAATTCTTCATTAATTATCATTATGATAACTCTTCGAATTCTCCATTAATCATCATGATTATGGCTATTCGAATTATCTCTTCTTTGTATCAAATAAATCCATATTTGATCTTGATTTCGACTAGCTTCCGATACCATTGTTCATGTCTACGTGCTATGCGTGCGACCCTCTAGGTTTTATACACGAAGGCAGTGCAAATCCATACACATACTAAGGTAACCGTCTAGCAACAGTTTTTAGCCATCCAACGCGATAAAATTAATATCAGTCATAAACTGTAAACCACTATGAACCGATTACTGTGTAATTCAATCTCTTCATCTAAAGCCTACATCCCAATTAATTTGATACATTATACATCATTACCAAATTAATTATTTTACTTGATTTCCAAGATATAATAGACTCCTCTTGAATGATAAATCATTCCTCCCATGGTCATGAATTTTGAGTCACTAATATCTCTATCAAGCGGCCAGGATGTTAACTCCTAATCCAAGAGAGCGATGAATCCTCTATTGACTCAACACTATTCTCTCTACGTTTTGTCATACACCTAACTACCGTATTAATCACAATCTGATTAAAGACTGCTTTTAACGGCGTCAAAGCACATAACTCCACGCATAGAATAAATGAAGGTCTCAAGTCAAAAGATTAGTTACACTCGTTCATAAGAGGAATAACCAATGATGCTTAATATATGGTCTCCTCTTGAGCGGGTCGTGTCCAGTATACCTCAAAACTCAAGGCACCCCCAAGTACAACTTGGATATCCATCCCTCCGGTCTATCTCGACCTAGTCATACTCAGCGTTGATCTAGATATCAATGTCCCCTCTAGATATCTATCCGATCAAGGACTGTTTTCAGATTAATATACCCATTAATCTGTGGGACTTTATCATTAATCATATACGTACAGAAAAGTAAATAATTAATGATAAATTCTTGCCTTTATTAAATAATTATCCACAAAATACATAAGGAGTGTCTTGGCACATAAGTGCACACACTAACAATCTCCCACTTGCACTATTGCCAAACACTACGGACTCTCAGTCCTAGGCTCCTCACATGGGTCTCATGTTTCTGTAGAGGTAAGGCCTTTGTGAGTGGGTCTGCGATATTCTCGCTGGTATCTACTCTGCTAATCAACACATCACCCCTATGAACAATCTCCCTAAGGAGGTGATACTTCCTTAGTATATGCTTGGATCGTTGGTGAGACCTTGGCTCCTTTGCCTGTGCTATGGCCGCATTATTGTCACAGTATAACACAACTGGATTAACAATGTTAGGAACCACTTCAAGCTCCGCTATGAAGTTCTTGATCCACACAGCTTCCTTTGCTGTCTCTGAAGCTGCTATATACTCGGACTCAGCTATTGAATCTACAATTGTCTCCTGCTTGGAACTCCTCCAGCAAACAGTTGCACCATTCAGACAAAACACATATCCTTGTTGCGACTTCGGATCATCCCGATCTGTTTGAAAACTTGCGTCAGTATATCCTCTGACGACTAATTCCTCGTCTCCTCCAAAAATTAAGAACATGTTCTTTGTTCTTCTAAGATACTTGAGGATAGTCTTTACCGCAGTCCAATGACCCTCTCCAGGATCTGACTGATATCTACTCGTCATGCTTAATGCATACGAGACATCCGGTCGAGTGCATATCATAACATACATTATGGACCCTATAGCCGAAGCATAAGGTATCTTGTCCATTCTACTTCTTTCCTCATGTGTTCCTGGACACACAGCTTTGGAAAGATGCACATCATGTGATACTGGTAAATATCCTCTTTTGGAGTCCTGCATACCAAATCTATTCAGCATTTTATCAATGTATACACCTTGACTCAACCCTAGTAACCTGCTTTGTCTATCTTGGTATATTCTAATACCTAAGACATAGGTTGTATCTCCAAGATCTTTCATTGAGAAACACTCTCCCAACTAAGTCTTGGTAGATTCTAGGCTAGGGATGTCATTGCCTATAAGAAGTATGTCATCAACATACAACACTAGGAACGTAATCTTGCTCCCACTAACCTTCTTGTAAACGCAAGGTTCTTCTGGATTCTTGACAAAAGAAAAATCTTTAATGGCTTCGTCAAATCGCAGATTCCAACTCCGAGATGCTTGCTTTAGTCCATAAATGGATTTCTTGAGCTTACATACTTTATTGGCGTTCTCGGATTTTATAAAACCGGGAAGTTGTACCATATATACTTCCTCCTGTAACCTTCCATTTAGGAAAGCAGTTTTAACATCCATTTGCCAAATCTCGTAGTCCTTGTAAGCTGCTATAGCTAGCAAAATTCTAATGGACTTAAGCATTGCAACGGGCGAAAATGTTTCATCATAGTCAATTTCATGACGTTGATTGAAACCCTTTGCCACAAGCCTAGCTTTATATGTACTTATGTTCCCATCCATGTAAATCTTTTTCTTGAAGATCCATTTGCACCCTATGGGTTTTACCCCAACTGGCACATCAACCAACTCCCAAACTTGGTTGGTGTACATGGAGTCCATTTCAGATTTCATGGCTTCCAGCCATTTCTCAGAATCATTTGAAGCAACTGCTTCCTCGTAAGTCGACGGTTCATCATCTTCGATGAGTAGCACTTCCTCATCTTGGGTTACCAACCAACCATATCTGTTTGGCTCTCGGTGTATTCTTGTAGACTTACGTTGATCTCGCGTTTCTTGAGCAGTCCCGGATGAAGGAGACACTTGTGCTTGTGGCACTGTCTCATTGTCCAACTGTTCATCTTCCAACCTGTTTGTAGAGTCTATAATTTCTTCAAGACTTACTTTACTCCCACTATTTTCTTTAGAAATAAATTTTTTTTCCAAGAAAGTAGCATATTGAGCAACAATAACTTTATGCTCACTTGGGAGATAAAAATAATATCCCATTGTAGCTTTGGGATAACCTACAAACATACATTTTATGGATCTTGCTGCAAGCTTATTAGAATTTTCATTCTTCACATAAGCATCACAACCCCATATCTTTAGATAAGACAAATTTGGTTTCTTTCCAAACCATAACTCATAAGGAGTCTTATCTACTGTCTTGGTAGGAACTCGGTTAAGTGTGTATGCTGTTGTTTCTAAGGCATAGCCCCAAAATGACATTGGAAGACTTGCATGACTCATCATTGATCTAACCATATTCATGAGTGTGCGATTTCTCCTTTCCGAAACACCATTCCACTCTGGAGTCCTAAGAGATGTAAGTTGGGAAATTATCCCACACTCTTTTAGGTAATCAATGAACTCTTGGCTTAGATACTCGCCACCTCGATCACTCCGAAGGGCCTTAATCTTCTTACCAAGTTGATTTTCTACCTTATTCTTGAATTCCTTAAACTTGTCTAGAGTTTCAGACTTATGTCTCATTAAGTAGACATATCCATATCTACTTAAATCGTCAGTAAAAGTCACGAAGTAGGTATACCCTCCTTTAGCCTGAACTTGCAATGGTCCACAAACATCACTATGTATGAGTTCTAGTGGTTCCTTTCCCGTTCACCTATCTTGGTGAATGGCTTCTTGGTGATTTTTCCTTGTAAACACGCTTCACATGTATCTATGAGTTCTAATTCAAAAGAGTCCAAATACCCATTATTGAGTAGTCTAGCGATGCGTTTCTGGGTTATATGACCAAGTCTACAGTGCCAGAGGTATGTTAAGTTTGAGTCATGTAATTTCTGTTTCTTACTTTCAATACAATAGATCGGTTCATCTAAGTTAAGAACATAAAGACCATTATTCAATGAACCATTCCCATAGAATATATTATTCAAATAAAAGGAACATAATTTGTCCTTGAATTGAAATACAAATCCCTTGGTGTCTAAACTTGACACCGAAATGATATTCTTTGAGAAACTAGGAACAAAATAACAATTTTCTAAGTTCAAAATAAGTCCGCTAGGCAAATTTATTGAATATGTTCCTATAGCTAACGTAGCAACTCTCGCTCCATTAGCTACTCGTAGGTCCATTTCGCCTTTGGACAACCGTCTGCAGTCACTTAGACCCTGCATGTTCGCACAAATGTGAGAACTACTTTCAGAATCTATGACCCATGATGAAGAAACAGAAAGATTGCACTCTATCATAAAGATACCTGAAGCATCCGCTCCACTGGCATTCTTCTTCATGAAAATATAGCAGTTTTTCTTCCAGTGACCTTTCTTGCCACAATGGAAGCACATGGCCTCCTTCTCATCGGATTGGGGTACCTGCATCCCTTTTTTAAGCTTCTTTTGAGCTTGATATTTAGGATTCTTCACTGCATTAGCCTTAGGATTAAACTTCTCGGTGCCAGAACGCTTGTTGGTCTTTCTGACCATCATTGCATGTAGTGAAGGATTTACCTTCATATCATTCTCAGCGGTTTTCAACATTACCATCAGATTAGTCAAACTCTTGTCCATGTTGTTCATGTTGAAATTCAACACAAATTGAGAAAATGACGGAGGTAGTGACGACAAGATTAGGTCAACAGCCAAGTCTTGGTCCAACTTGGAACCTAAGTTCTCGAGCCTCTCTATGTACCCGATCATCTTGAGTACATGAGACCCAACTTGGTTTCCTTCCTCCAGCATGGTACGAAATAGTGCTCGAGAGGTTTCATACCTCTCTACTCTCGTACTCTCTTGGAAGAGCTCACGCAAGTGCTGATCAATCTCCCTAGCACTCATGTTCTCATGTTGTCTCTGCAACTCGGGAGACATAGAAGACAGCATGATGCATTGCACATCCAGTGCATCTTCCATATATTGTGAATAATATGACTGATCTTCCTCTGAAGCATCGGGTGTAGGCTCTTTCAGTGGTTCATCTTCTAGCACATAAATTTTTCTCTCATGTCTTAAGACGATTTTCAATTTCCTATACCAATCTAGGTAGTTGGAACCGAGGAGGATATTCTCTTTCTCGAGAATGCTTCGCAGTGATAATGTACTTGTGTTTGCCATCTAAAATTTAAAGCAGAGTTTTAATATTTGTGGAATTATTTAATAAAGGTCTTTTATAACTCCTATTATTTTATTCAAGTCCAACATCCCTCACTATCAGAATCGAGAATTAGTTGGTAACAATTCCTAATAGGACCGAAACCCTGAATCATATAAAATGCACACAGCTGAGCTGTACCTACATGATACATTCATCAAGTAGGCCTTAACTTGCCAATCACAAATCTATGTGACTTTCGATATATTCTTGTTGAGCCTTATATTCTCAACACTTGCCCCTCAAATCAGTTAACCTTAGCTGAGCTAAACAAGTCAACGAATTTGAGTTAAGTCAACCCACTAATAATCATGATAAATTATATATGTTTTGACACGAGCCCACAGCTGAGCTGTACCGACTTATGTAAAAACTCTAACTATCATCATAGTTATTAGCGGAGGGCATTTAACAAATCTTGACTTTAATATATTTAAGGGATTTTATAATTATTAAAAATGTCTCACCATAATTAACTTCTTGTGCATTTGCACAATCTCATTATGAGATTTATCTCCATTAATCCTCTTAGTCTTTTAAGACAAATAGGTCTCGGAGATGTTAACATGTTAATCTACTTATGCCATAAGGAATTTATATCTAAATTGTAACATGTATTACTTTACAGGTTTTATACAAAATTCATTTCTATCATGAAATGTTACGGCATATAATTTGCAATAAAGAAATTAAGATTTCTTTGAAATCTCTTGAAACACTGATTCTTCAAATAAATTTTGAAGAATCGGCTTCGTACTATATGATTCAACCACGAACCTGGCTCTGATACCACTATTGGGATTGGAGCGCAGCGAAAGACATATAATGAATCATGGATCTTTCGTGGTACATATAGTTTTGCACAAAATTATATAAAACATACCTCGAGACCTCGATAGGTGTGAATAATATCACGGACAAATAAGACAGATAAGAGCCCCACATGTGACTCCTCTAGCGGTATCCACGCGCACTAGATCACGAACTTGACACGATCCGTTATATGCTAGCCACTTGGATCGACAAAGTCTTGGAAGCACTACCGATCTCTTCCAATGGAAGATGAAGTTGACGAAGGAGAAACGGAGAGAATGAAATCCTTGCCTTGATTCTTTCCGAGGATGACTATTTATAGCTTCCAAGGAATACGAAGAGTTAAACTTTCAATTAATTCATCATTTATGATCTTCATTAATAAGGAAGATGAAGAGTTATAGGCTCCATAAATTCTTCATTTATAACCTTCATTATGATAACTCTTCAAATTCTTCATTAATTATCATTATGATGACTCTTCGAATTCTCTATTAATCATCATGATTATGACTATTCGAATTCTCTCTTCTTTGTATCAAATAAATCCATATTTGATCTTGATTTCGACTAGCTTCCGATACCATTGTTCATGTCTACGTGCTATGCATGCAACCCTCTAAGTTTTATACACGAAGGCAGTGTAAATCCATACACAGACTAAGGTAACCGTCTAGCAACAGTTTTTAGCCACCCAACGCGATAAAATTAATATTAGTCATAAACTGTAAACCACTATGAATCGATTACTGTGTAATTCAATCTTTTCATCTAAAGCCTACATCCCAATTAATTTGATACATTATGCATCATTACCAAATTAATTGTTTTACTTGATTTCCAAGATATAATAGACACCTCTTGAATGATAAATCATTCCTCCCATGGCCATGAATTTTGAGTCACTAATATCTCTATCAAGCGGCCAGGATGTTAACTCCTAATCCAAGAGAGCGATGAATCCTCTATTGACTCAACACTATTCTCTGTACGTTTTGTCATACACCTAACTACCGTATTAATCATAATCTGATTAAAGACTGCTTTTAACGGCGTCAAAGCACATAACTCCACGCATAGAATAAATGAAAGTCTTAAGTCAAAAGATTAGTTATACTCGTTCATAAGAGGAATAACCAATGATGCTTAATATGTGGTCTTCTCTTGAGCGGGTCGTGTCCAGTGTACCTCTAAACTCAAGGCACCCCCAAGTACAACTTGGATATCCATCCCTTCGGTCTATCTCGACCTAGTCATACTCAGCGTTGATCTAGATATCAATGTCCCCTCTAGATATCTATCCGATCAAGGACTGTTTTCAGATTAATATACCTATTAATCTGTGGGACTTTATCATTAATCATATACGTACAGAAAAGTAAATAATTAATGATAAATTCTTATATTTATTAAATAATTATCCACAAAATATATAAAAAATATCTTGACACATAAGTGCACATACTAACTGTTAATGCTAATTATGATAACATGATCCTTTGTTATCTCCTATATTTGACCACTCTTTTTTCTCAAACCTGACTTAAGTATTGAAGGGGTTTTCACTGAGTAACTTCTCACAAATCCTTTAACACATGGTATTCCTTGGATAGTTGATCATATCAAAAGAAGAAATTCTCTTCATCGAACTATAGTCTTTTTTGCTTTCGTTGTTATGATGTGATTGTCCATAGTGGAGTGATTTTATTATAGGAAATGAGAGTTCGAATCTTACTAAGGACGCCTTATCCTTGAATAGTTTGAATTATTTATGACGTAAGATCGTCCACCAAATCCATTTGTGCTTTATCGAATCGGTCAGGTCACATTCCGATTGAGTCGGATAAATAAAAAAAATGTAAGTTTTTTTTTTCCCAAAAATTTTAAGGCTACTTAGATATATTTTATGGCTTAAATTTCCTTCAAACATATACTCCATTCCCCATCTTAACCCACGTACCCATTAGCTATCTCTATCATCCGCGGCCTCGAATATTACCGCTTCAATATTCACGCGTCGTACGATTAGCTAAATCTACGGCCACAACTTCTGCTGTGGCTGTTGACTACAAAAGAGCTAGTAATAGTTTCTCTTCCCATTAACACCTCTTAAGGGGTACCCAAAGCGATACCGCTATGCCACGCAAGGTGTTATTTGAATTGTTTCTTTTCTTTTTACGGGTATAGATTGGGTAGAATCAATTCAACAAAGTAGTTTCCTTTTCGCCCCCCAGTATATTAAGTGGCGACCTGACAAGTTTACTGCCTCACAGGCTGCTGAGCTCTTCTCGCTGATTTAATTTCAGCTCGGGATTCTCTCCGTTTGGCTCTGCCCCCTTTTCCGCCTCCCTTCCCCTGATCTTTCTCTCCACCTGTCGCAGGCCGCTGATCTGATCCACCGCCGATATTTCGAGCCGCTCGGTCGCAGTCGGGTGGAATCGGGGCGGAGCTGTCGGCGCATCCGCAAATTTTGGGGTTTCGGAGGGGTGACTTTATCCTGGTCCGGTGGTTTCTGATGGATTGTTTCCTATGTTTTGGATCACGGAAGGAGGGCCTGAAGAAGAAGAGCCTCGGGAAAGGTGGAGGAGATAGTAAGGAGTCTTCTGCCGCCCCTCCGTCTCATCACGGCATTTTGAGTGAGAAAACTGGGATTTTCTTTTTTGGAGAAAAAGATGGTTGCTTGTCGGACTTATGGATCTGATGCGTTTTCTTGGTTTTTTTTTTTTTAAATTTTTGTGATTGATCGTCCGTTTAGTTTGGATCGTTCTTTGGTTGGATCTGTGGACTCTCTTGATGATTTGTGTTGGGCTGTCGTTTGAACATTCATCTGGAAAAATGTTGAATGCGTTGGACATTCGTTGGTTTGTGCTAGGCATTACACATGATTTGGAGAAAAAGCTAATATCTCTCATGGCCATTTTTTTTCCTTGACATGCTCATGGATCACTCCTTCTGAAGTAAAAGGATATCTAGTCTACAAAGAAATGACTAGATTTCACTACGAATTGGTTAATCTTTAGAAACAACACTCTGAGTTTAACTTTAAAATTTATGGTGCTTGTATATTTGTAGAATGCACCCAATAATTAATTTCGAATCAATAATACTTTATTCTATCGAGCTTAATGAGATATTTTCTCCTTGCCTTTTGGAAAATAAGTTATGTTATTCGAGATTAAATTGTTGATTTTGCTTGGGTTTGACGATTAAATTATTTACTATTTATTTCATTTTGCTTATTGTAATAGATAAATCAAAGTCGAGGACAGATTCAAACTCTAGAAAGGAAACAACAATACCAAAGGAAGGCAATGCTGGGAATATTGCAGCACAGACATTCACTTTTCGTGAACTTGCTGCCGCTACTAAGAACTTTAGACAAGATTGCCTTTTGGGTGAGGGGGGTTTTGGTCGTGTATATAAAGGAAGGTTAGAAAATGGACAGGTTAGTATTATTTTGATGTAAAGTTTGATATATTTTGCATGCGTAAGTTATTCTTGAAGCATTAAAGGAACAAGCCATGCATGAATCTGTATATTGAACATAAAGCTGACTTAGAACTTTTCAGGTTGTTGCTGTAAAGCAACTTGACAGAAATGGTCTACAAGGGAACAGAGAGTTCCTGGTTGAAGTCCTTATGCTTAGTCTTTTGCATCATCCCAATCTTGTCAATCTAATTGGTTATTGTGCTGATGGAGATCAACGGTTACTTGTCTATGAGTTCATGCCACTTGGATCACTAGAAGATCATTTGCATGGTATTGTGATTTACCTATTTGATTCTTCACTTTCCTGCTTTACTGTGCTTGTAGTTCTAGATCTAGTTTGAGGTGATACTCAGATTTTAAATGATTAGTACAATTAATACTCATACCACCATCATCTTACTAATAAGGATCTTAGTAATGTTTTTTTTTTTAAATGAATGCTTAAAACTGTGAAATGGGTTTGTTGATGATAAGTTTTTTGAGTTCAAATTGCGACATTGAATTCCAAATGTTGCTTGAAGTTAGATTAGGACTTGGCAAAAGGATTTTCTGACTTATTTGGTTACAATCTATAATGGCACGTTCATCACTTAAAGTAAACAGGTTGATTATTCTTCAAATTCCACTTATTGCTTCTTTACCATCTCCTTGATCTGCCTACTCTCTCCATACCACATATTTCTAATGACTATGCAGGCCCATGGTAACATATATTTATATCAACTATCTTGGTCCATGTTACTGATCTTTGTAGTTGGAGAGCTTGCATTTGTTCAGAAGATTCAAAAACTCAATCTTGGATCTCGAGCAAAATGCCGAACTACAGAGTGCATAGTTATTTTTTATTGCAGTTAAGATTGTGAGGACTAGGATGGTGCTTGGGAACAATGATGAGTTCATAGGTTTGGGTTGTACGTAAAATGTAGGATTGTTATATTTTTAATTTAACAAAAGATAAATATTTGTGGCTTTTATAATTATCATATATGTTGACTTTTATCATTCTAATATCAAGTAGCTCAATGTAATTATTCATATAGTAAATATATGAACAATGCAATAAAATTGGTAAGCTGTATTTCTTGTTTATAGAGCTGTTAGACGGATTGACTCGTGGTGGGGCGGACTGACACATGGTGGGTCGACCATTTGGCTCGGCGGGCCGACCTATTATCTTGGAGGGTTGGGAAATCCCCAACTCAACTCAAGGCGGATTGTGAGTTAGACGGGCCAACCCACGGACCCACTACAAAATAAAATAAAATAAAAAAGTTTGCGGCGGGCTTAGATTGGCCACGGGTTGCTCATCCAGTGAAGAGATTTTTCATGAAGCAAAATGAATTTAACATCTATTACTCATAAAAATCTGTCAAAGCAAGTTAAGAAAGCTTACCATTTATAAACCAATCTAGTAGCCCCAATTGCATCATTACACTGCAAAAGAGCATTAAGTGTGCTCTTAGCTTTGATGAACATGAGAGAAGTGCCAAGGGACCTCTGTTACGATCCGCAAGTGTACGGAAATGTCGCAAGTAATATAAAAGATTATCGTATCCACAGGGACTGGAATAAGCACTAGAAATGTCTCAATGCGAATTAGCTAAACAACTATCCAATCGTTTCAAATGCAAAGTAAGGGTAAACAAATCTAATATTAAAGATCAACAAACAAGAGTTTAGTGTTTTGGGTTATGATAAAGGGAGATTCTAGGAGTTTCGGTTTCTTTGTAAGATTTCTTGAATGTAAATGGTTCACCAATTCTTTTCCCTCAATTGTCAAACACTTGTAGAAAGTTGTCGGTTCTCTCTTGCAATAGATAACCGGCTAAGGACTGAGAAATGTATCTAAATATGATCAATTAGATGTGAACCTACGTTGTCCTTACACAGAAGCGCACCTATTATTATGCCTTCCTCGGATATCAACATAGAAGCCCACAACTTATTAATCTATCAAGATACAAGAAACTAATCACAAAATCCATCCTACTCTCT
The DNA here is from genome assembly GCF_018446385.1 of Zingiber officinale. Lineage (NCBI taxonomy): Eukaryota > Viridiplantae > Streptophyta > Magnoliopsida > Zingiberales > Zingiberaceae > Zingiber > Zingiber officinale. Next base: position 105,179,808 of record NC_055998.1, read on the forward strand.
TGAATTTTCCTATTTCCTCTTCAAGATTATCTCTCAAACGTCCTCACCTGTCACGTGGATCCCTCGGATGATCGAGTGAGAGTTTATCTTTACAAAGTCCACAAGAAATCCAAACAATCAATCAAGAATGAGAATTAAGCACAAATCACCATTAATCATTCAAGATCTAATTGATACAAGCAAGACAATGTCATTGAAACAAGAAAATGGCAAATCCATAAGAAATTACATCAATCCATCATACAAATACTCCCTTAATCCTAGAACACAAGATCTACTCCATGAATCGAGGAAGAAAACCCGAAGAAATAAAGATTACAAGCATTTCTTAAATCCCCAATCCAAGAAACCAAGAAGAGGGGGAAAGAGAAAACTTATCTACGAAGAAGCCTCGTCTTCGGATCCAATCCTCGCTCCCGAGTCGAAATCGTCAAGATCTCCCTTAGAATCGCCCAGGAATGCTCCCAAGAATGGGAGGAAACCACCAAATCTTGCCTTCTCCCAAAAGGGGGAGAGATCCCCTTTCAATTCATGAAGGAAGGTTTAAATAGAGGAGGGAATCGGGCGCCACACGGCCCCTCGACACGGCCGTGTGAGATCCACACGGCCATGTCCAGATCCGTCCCTGCCGATGCTGGACGGTCGTGTGGGGCACACGGCCAAGGCCCTCCTGCTCTCTGGAAATGCTACACGGCCGTGTGGTGCACACGGCCGCCACCTGCTGGTCTCTGGAAAATCCACACTGTGGTGCATACGGCCACCATCCGCGCCTCAGGAACTCCACGGCCATGTAGATCTACACGCCCGTAGGGGCTGATTTCTTCAAATCAAGACACGGCTGTGTGGGATTCACACGGCCATGTCCTCTTCCCTTCCTGTTAGGACCACACGGCCATGTATGGTACACGACCCGATGCTCTTTCTCCCTTCAATTACTTCCAAGCTTGCTCAAGGACACTTAATCTTCACCAATTTCGACTCCTGTGTACAGAAAAATGCAGATCTCCGAACCAAAAGAGTAAATATGCTAAAAGGAAAGCTGGAAGTATAAAAACGCATAGATCAAGCATGCTCAAAGTATGTAAATGTGCGTAAAAACATGCATAAAAGAGTATATAATCTACGCACATCACACCCCCAGACTTAAACCTTTGCTTGTCCTCAAGCAAAATGCTGCAGTCTAAATTCATATGTTCTACAACACATTCATAAAACCTAGTGCACTTTCCTAATTCTATCAAAAAGTTTCATAACAAGCATGATCATGGAAACAAGTAAAGTATGGTTCAAGCATAAGAATCTTGTGCACAGTGTAAAAGTAACTCAACACCCTTCAAGTTTCAATCCATGTCCTAGTCAAGTCGTCATCAAATTTGAATTCCTAATGTTTCCAGTGAAAGACAAGTAACCAGTGATAGACACTTACTCACCATTCACTTGGTTCATATTTCTCAACTAACCCAAGGTCTCAAAGGTGTGCTCAATCTCAAGAGAAGCTAAGCAGTCATTTCCCCAGTAACCTAACTCGGTCTCAAAAGGGTGACTTGCTAGATTCCACTCATGACAACTATTTTTTTAATCCTTTTTTTTTTTTTTTTATAAGTGTTTGCATTGTGCAAAACTTATTCACAAATGTACTTTTAGCACACATGTTGGGATATTTTGATTTTTCCAAATGAGCTTTAATGATTTGAGCCTCATCCAGTAACCAAAATGAAAGTTGAGAAATCACCATGGAAACCAAGTACTAAGCAAACAAGATGAATCATGACTATTTCAATGACATCAACTATTCAAGCATCAAGCACAAGTGTAGTGATGATAAAATCCTTAAGGTCGAACCAAAACTAAAACTCATCACCATAAGATTCTTAGCTTATTAATGCTTCCCAAGATAGAAAAAAGAACTACACAAAGTTTACTACTAGCATCATTCAAACATCATGAATCAAGACAATAATCGTGCTAACATTTCATTTGAATCCAAGAAAGCATATAAGTGAAGATTTGATGTTCTCAAAATTTTTTTTGCCATGATTATTTCAAAAACAAGCAAAATAAAGCAACAAGCAATGAAAATAAGAACCAATATGAAAAACTAACAAAAACTAAAAACTGAAAACCAAACTAAACAATACATGACACCCCCCCCCAGACTTAAACTTTTCATCGTCCTGATGAAATCAATATGGTGGAGGAGGTGGAGGTGGACGAGGAAAAGGGGGTCTACGACGTGGTTGGCCAATAGGAAAACTAGGAAAACCTGGAATCTCACCCAAAGATCTATGATACTCATATAAAACATCTACTTGTTGGCTAGTAAGTGTCATGCTCTGCATAAAATCTCTCATCCTAGCCTGATCAGTATCATAATCCTGCACAAACTCAGCCACTTGACCTTAAAAATTCCTCGTAAACTGAAGATGATTTTGTACCTCCCTAAACTGATCATCAGATAAAGAGAAGCGACCCTCCAACATTTTTCGTTGGGCATCTTGCTTCTCATGAAGTGACTCTAGAGACGCACGAAAATCTGAAAAATCAAACCTAGAAGATCCCGTGCCATATGCAAAAGAATGCCTAGCAGGCTCCATAAAACTAGAAGGCTGCGGGTGTCCAAATGACGGGGGCTCATGATGTGGCTCAGTGTCTCCAGGTATAGAAGGGTTATCCTCAAAATCCAACTCAGAAATTACCTAATTAGCTGGGTTACGAATAGTAGTTCGTTCAGGAAAAGGAAGGGGTAAAGGAGAACCACTCCTCCTAGGAAACGCGAAACCATTCTCATCCCGAACGATCATTTTCATAGCAAGACATGCATCAATGTCAATCATGTCATTACCATGAATTATTTCCAACCCATCAACATCAAGATTTAAATTATAAGCTATTCGGGTAATCAAACCACCAAAAACAATTGATCCCAATGATGCCCTAGCAGATCTTAATAAGGTTTGAACAAAATGAAAACCAGAATCAAATTCAACCTTATAAAGCATAGCCCATAAAGCATAAAGCTCTATCTTTTTAACCACCCCATCACTCTCTCCCCTACCAAAAATAGTTTTACTCATGACTCTATGTAGATACCTAAAGATGGGGTTTTGCATATTGGAGGCCTTAACTCTTGAAGGCTCATAAGGTTGACCTAACCCAGTTATTGCATTCCAAAAATGATTCCAATTAAACCTTGGATCAAACCTACGAGGGCTACCGATGGTTATTCCAAAACAAGAATTAAAGTCACTAAATGTCCATAGAAATTCTTGATTCATTAGTCTGAATGAGATTTTTCCAAAATAATCATCTTCATTAGTAAAATGGACATCCAATGAACTTAAAAATTCCAAAACAAGACGAGGATATGTAGGCAAATGTGTGTACATAATATCACCCCAATCTAAAAAACCAATCATCAAATCTACATCTTCCCTAATTCCAAGCATATCAAGAACAGTTGGGTCCATATATCTAGTACACACTATCTTTCTATTGACAAGAATTGCAAATCTAGTTACTTGATCATCATTTCTAAACACGATATTGAATTCATTGTCATTACCTTCGTTGCGTGAAGTCCTTTTGCCTTTGCCCTTCACTGGTTGTTTTCCCTTATCCTTTGATGGCTCCTCCTCTTTGTCCCCACTGGATCCACCACCTCTTTTGCGAAGTTTCTTCAAAATGTTGGACATCTTGATGAGTTTAGATAGGGGAAAAGTTATCTAGGGTTGGAAGAATGAAACTCAAAGAACAAAACTTCAAAGAGCAAGGATCTTAGGTTAGGAGGATGAAAAGTGAAGAGGAGAATCCGGATCTAAGAGATCTTGAGAGGTTAGAGAGGAGTTTTTAAGAGATTGGGAGAGAGAAAGATGTTTTGGAGAGTTGGGGGTGTGCGGAACACGGCCAAGATCTGCCCGTGTGAGGTAAAAGAAAGACTTTAATAGTTCTCCTACACGGGCCGTGTAGATCTACACGGCCTCCCCATCTTTCCTCTCGGGATTCTTTACACGGGCCGTGTAGATCCACACGGCCTCCCCCTCTTCCTTCTCTGGATTCCTCGCACGGCCGTGTCTGGGACACGGCCTCTCCATCTTTCCTCTCGGGATTCTTTACACGACCGTGTTTGAGACACGGCCAAGATCCTTTTCTCCTCGGAAGATGCTACACGGCCGTGTCTGGATGACACGGCCTAAGCACTTCCCTTCTCTGCAACTTTTGCCTGGCCGTGTATAGCACACGACCGAGCTCCGTTTTGCACCTAACCTGAAAACAAAATCAAAAGAATGCATCAAACTAAAAGAAATTTAGATCCAAATCAAAACTAACTAAAAGAACCCTTGGGTTGCCTCCCAAGAAGCGCTTGTTTAAGGTCTTTAGCTCGACCAAACTCATTAGATTCATCTAAATCTTGCTCTTGGAGGGGTAAGATATTTTAGAACCCTCCTACCAAGGGCTCTTATTATGGAGGGAGCTTTCAATATTGGAGTTAAAAAGTGATGTATCGCCCTCTCCATCTTCGTCTTCTTTAAAGTTCTTTCAGGTGGTCGAAGACGGTTCAGTATGAGCTTCCAATTATTGGCTTCTTGAAAACCTTCACACCAAAAAGAAAAACAAACCTCCCACAAGCATGTTATATAAGAAGGAACCAGAACCATATTAGTATGAATTGAGTATGTATCAAAAAATGAATCACATCCAACAAAATCAATTATAGGTACATCTATGAAATTTTCTAAAAGATCACTAAGAATACTAACCTTGCATTGTTGAGATGTACCTGAAAGTTCTAAACAATGGGATGTGACTTCTTCAAAATTATATAGTGTCTCTAGCTCAGACTCAAATGGTGGTGCTTCTGAAAATGGTGATTCTTGGCACTTTGCTTCCATTGCATAAGTCCCTACACAATTATCATCAACCAATTCTATTCTTACACATTCCATAGTATCAATTGGTTGTGTGACCAAAGGAGGTGATCCTTGGGACATATCCTCCATAGTACATGTCCCTACACTTTTATCCATCACATCATCATCATAAGTAGTGAAGAGTCCACTAACATCAATATCATCAATAGAGGAATCAACAACTTTATTGGAATTTTGTAGTAGTAGTCGTAAAGCTAAGATTCCCCGTTGTACCATTAGCTCTTCAGAATCTTGTGTTGTGGTCTTCATCTGATTGGGAGCAAGAGTATTTGAGTTTTGGGAGTCCTCCCAAACAATTGGCTCATCAAATTGTGAACGATGTGGCCCATCTAATGAAGAATCATCCTGAAATTTTGACAAACCCTGATTTACTTGGGAAGTATACTCAACATTTTGTATGTAGTTGTAGTCCAAATTTTGTTGATTCATCCAAAAGTGATTATAATGTTGAGGAGGGTCAGAGATCTGCTGCTGGAATAATGACTGCTCACTCTGCTCTGAAATTAGCTGGGGTTGAAGGTATTGAATTTGATGATCTTCCCAGTCATAGCCATAAGTATCAGGAACTTGCTCATATGTATCTTGATATCGAGGTTGAACCAAACACTGAAGTTCCGGAGTTATAGCAGTCTTTTGAAAAAAATGGCAAATAGCAGCTGGATGAGATGTGCTACCACACACTCCACAAAGAAACTCAAATTGATCATCTTCTGAACCATAATATTCATCAATGGAAGATCTTACGCTCATGGGTGTGAAAAATTCTCTTGAAGCCCTGCTTGACATGTTAGTGCTCTAGATATCTAAAAAAAAATTACAATCAAAACTAAAAATGCAGAATTAAAGACAAGAAATAAAATGCATAATGAAAAACAAGAAAGAAAATGCAGAATTTAAATTGCATGAAAGAAAGTGCATAATGAAAACAAGAAAGAAAAGATAAAAGGAAAAAGAAAAATGTCTAGAATAATTCATATGCTAAAGATTGCAAGATATGTTTACAAAAGAAAAGAAGAAAGAAACTAGATCAAAAGAGAAAACAGAGAAAAGTTAGATTAGAGTGCTAGAAATCAAGAATGTAAAGTTAGAATTAGAATTAGAATTGCAACAAAAAGAATTGTCAAGAATGTTATTCAAGAAAAGAAAAACTTATAGAAACAGAATTCTAAAGTTACAACTATGAAAATGTAAAGAAAGAAAGAAAAGTTATGTTTAGTCTAACTCAATTGATAATTCCTAATGTTATAGCGCAGTCCTCGGCAACGGATCCGCAAGTGTACGGAAATGTCGCAAGTAATATAAAAGATTATCGTATCCACAGGGACTGGAATAAGCACTAGAAATGTCTCAATGCGAATTAGCTAAACAACTATCCAATCGTTTCAAATGCAAAGTAAGGGTAAACAAATCTAATATTAAAGATCAACAAACAAGAGTTTAGTGTTTTGGGTTATGATAAAGGGAGATTCTAGGAGTTTCGGTTTCTTTGTAAGATTTCTTGAATGTAAATGGTTCACCAATTCTTTTCCCTCAATTGTCAAACACTTGTAGAAAGTTGCCGGTTCTCTCTTGCAATAGATAACCGGCTAAGGACTGAGAAATGTATCTAAATATGATCAATTAGATGTGAACCTACGTTGTCCTTACACAGAAGCGCACCTATTACTATGCCTTCCTCGGATATCAACATAGAAGCCCACAACTTATTAATCTATCAAGATACAAGAAACTAATCACAAAATCCATCCTACTCTCTTGAATATTCCTATTTCCTCTTCAAGATTATCTCTCAAACGTCCTTACACGGGCTTGCACCTGTCACGTGGATCCCTCGGATGATCGAGTGAGAGTTTATCTCTACAAAGTCCACAAGAAATCCAAACAATCAATCAAGAATGAGAATTAAGCACAAATCACCATTAATCATTCAAGATCTAATTGATACAAGCAAGACAATGTCATTGAAACAAGAAAATGGCAAATCCATAAGAAATTACATCAATCCATCATACAAATACTCCCTTAATCCTAGAATACAAGATCTACTCCATGAATCGAGGAAGAAAACCCGAAGAAATAAAGATTACAAGCATTTCTTAAATCCCCAATCCAAGAAACCAAGAAGAGGGGGAAAGAGAAAACTTATCTACGAAGAAGCCTCGTCTTCGGATCCAATCCTCGCTCCCGAGTCGAAATCGTCAAGATCTCCCTTAGAATCGCCCAGGAATGCTCCCAAGAATGGGAGGAAACCACCAAATCTTGCCTTCTCCCAAAGGGGAGAGATCCCCTTCAATTCATGAAGGAAGGTTTAAATAGAGGAGGAAATCGGGCGCCACACGGCCCCACGACACGGCCGTGTGAGATCCACACGGCCATGTCCAGTTCCCTCCCTGCCAATGTTGCACCAAGACCCTCCTGCTCTCTGGAAATGCTACACGGCCGTGTGGTGCACACGGCCGTGTGGTGCACACGGCCGCCATCTGCTTGGTCTCTGGAAAATCCACACGGCCGTGTGGTGCACATGGCCACCATCTGCTTGGCCTCCGGAAACTCCACACGGCCATGTAGATCTACACGGTCATGTAGGGCTTTTGCTCTGATTTCTTCAAATCAAGACACGGCCGTGTGGGATTCACACGGCCATGTCCTCTTCCCTTCTTGTTAGGACCACACGACCATGTATGGTACTCGGCCCGATGCTCTTTCTCCCTTCAATTACTTCCAAGCTTGCTCAAGGACACTTAATCTTCACCAATTTCGATTCCTGTGTACAGAAAATGCACAAAAAGCAGATCTCCGAGCCAAAAGAGTAAATATGCTAAAAGGAAAGCTGGAAGTATAAAAACGCATAGATCAAGCATGCTCAAAGTATGTAAATGTGCGTAAAAACATGCATAAAAGAGTATATAATCTACGCACATCAACCTCAAGGATAGTTCAAGGTGCATGAGCTATCAGCATTTCCTCAACTCGTGGGCCAACCCAAGCCCAACGCAGGCCGATCCACACAGATTGCGGGCCTAGGCGGGTCGACCCACTTGAACCTACCTTTAAATGGGTTAATAACCCAATCCGCTCAAATTATTTGATGGGATGTGCCTATCTGGCGGGCACAACTCAAATTGACGACCTGACTTGTTTATAGTAAATAATAAGTTTTGAAGGAGGGCCAATGGTAAAGTGTTGCCGTGTGACCTAGAGGTCACGAGTTATAGTCTCAAACAGTCTCATTTGCAGGGTAAGGATATGTACAATAGACCTCTCCCTGAGACTATATTCGTGGGAGCTTCGTGCACCAGACTACCGTTTAGTAAATAATAAGTTATAAGATGGATGACAATGCTAGAAGTTAAAAAGAGTTCTCATTCGATGAAAAGTCTTCTTAAATCATCATCACCACCACCACCATCAATAATCATTACTTAATACAGTTTTATTCTTGGTGTCGACATGTGTTGCTCGTGTATCTCACTAGAATTGGCAATGTGGTGGGAAGAAGTAGATAAGGTAGTTGTTTTCTAGGCTAACAAGTTTTTGAGGCTCAAGTAATTACTAAGCGACATGTACCAATGAAAGTTTTAATAGATTTATCATTTGTTAAATGGATATCTTGCATTCCTATTTCATTATGATTGTATTGACTTTGTTTGGTATTTCGCGGTAGCATGAACAAATTTTAATATGTGAGTCTAAGTTCTAATTAATATCATGTAGAACATTCTTTAGAGGGGGTCAAATAATTTGATGGCTGTTTGGAAGTCTAATCTTGTGATTCAATTAAATGTTTTTTTATGATCCAGAGAAAAGGCACCGGGGATAGTAACATTGGGTGCCTTTTTTGGCACAATTCAAGAGGCATTATATTGGCAAAAATGTATATGGATATGATATACCATTTCTCTCATTTCACAAGGAGCAAACTATGAAAACTCAACTTTTGGGAATATAAATGCAAAATTGAGAAGTTGTCAAAGACGAACTTAACAACATTATGAGAAAAACCATTGGCACAAGCAAGGATCAAATATTGGCACAATCTCCTAGGAGCATCTCTCATTTGTAGCAAAAGGAATCCAAGTTTTCCTAAATAAAGATAATTCCCAAATAAAAGCTATCCTTCTCCATTTTTACGAAGTCTAAAACTATTAAGAATTAAATTCCTAAGCTTCTTCCTACTTTACATCATTCTCCTTTTCCACGGAAAACCACTCCAAAGGGCACTTTTATTAGGTCATCATTTCTAAGCGAAGGGAACAATTGCGCCATCCACTTTGTTCAATGTAGTTTTTTCATTATTGGTTGCCCCTTACTATAAGTGAGGTATTGGTGTATTTTGTTTCTCCTTTTGATACTTAAGAAATTAAACCTCGACTTATTCTCTTCTTTTTTGGTCACCTTAATGCTTTCCAACGAATGAGAAAACATTACTGTATGCATCTCCACAATATGTTGAATGAAAATCTTGTGGAAGAGGAATTGCACTTAGATGGAAGAGGGAACAAGAGAACTTGAACTTGTATTGAAATCTTGGCTTGGCTATAAAATGAAAGTTCACCCCTATTTATACTAGTTACACCTCCTAACCAATGGTTAAGATTATGTCAACACATGTTCAATCTAATGGCTATTAAATCCTATTTAGAACTCTCTAAACTATTCCATTATAATCTACTACTATAGATAATTCTCTGGAACATTCTAAAATATGCTACTCTATTCTAGATCATAGTTATTCTAGATCAAGAGCTTACTTGTTTAATCCAATTCATTTTAGCCTAATAGTCCAAAATCAAGTTTAATTTCAATATCTCCTCTTAAACTTGATTTTGTTACTCCAAGCAACTTCGCATTTTGATAAAGTCTTCAAATTTGAGCGACTTGGTAAAGATATCGGTAATTTGATCTTGAGACTTTATGTATTCCACGTGCACCTCCTTTTTTATGATGCACTCTTTGGTATAGTGATTATGTGCATCAATGTGCTTGTTTCTATTATGGAAGACTGAATTCTTTGCTAGTTATATTACATACTTGTTATCAACTCAAATCTTAGTTGCCTCTTCTTGTGATAAACTTAGCTCCTTCAATACATTTATGAGCCAAATAGCATGGCAAACACAAGAAGTTGCAACCATGTACATACAAGTAGAAAGTGAGACAATAGGTTGTTTCTTTGACATCCAAGTAAAAGTTGTGTCTCGCATAAAAACACAAATCATTTAGTACTCATTCTATCATCTAAAGTGTCAAGAGTTTATCATGTGTCATAAAGTGTCAAGAGTTTCACAAAGATACCTTGTAGTTTCAGGGTTATTTCAACTGAAGAAGGTTTTTTTTAAAGTATCCGGGTAGTTTTGATGTGGTTAACCAAGTTCAGTTAGCTCCTGTTGTGTTTGATCCTTGTGTCTAAGTGTGCAGGAGCTTAGGAACACAAGAAGTCGAGCGGAAGACGCAGTTAGCGACAAGGATAACACAGTAAGGGAGCCGACGGGCTTGGTGCATCCGAAGGACAAAGTGCGCGGAAGAGTACAGTAGCAGACGAGAAGGACACACATGACGGTTTGAGGGACGAGAAGCCGGGGAGAAAGGCTGCTCGAGGAGAAGACCGGAGTTGGGTTCGGGTGAGCTCAATTTCGGATGGCCGGAGCATCATCCAAGCGAACGAAGCGAAAAATGATTAACAAGGGAAGTTAACAATTTCCGGATGAACAGTGCTGAGGTGCCCTCAAAGGATTTGAAGGCGCCTTCTGTGAACAGTGCTGAAGGCGTCTTCAAAGGCTTGGAAGGCACCTTCGATGAACAGTACGAAGGCGCCTTCCAGTCCTTGAAGGCGCCTTTCGATAGCCGTTAGCGAAGATAAAGTTTTATCTTCGCACGGATAAAACTTAACCGATTGAAGGCGCCTTAAACCCTCTTGAAGACGCCTTCGACCCTCAGATAAGATTTTCTAGGAGCTATAAAATGATCTCTGGAGTTGGGAAATAAATAACAACTGAACTATAAGTCGTGTATTCACTTCCTAGTCATTTTGTGAGCTGTAAACGTCTATAAGAGGCTACTCCGCCTTCAACAAAGGAGTTTTTCTAGTGGAGCTTTCTTCAACGCTTTGGATTAACAACCACCTAGTTTGTAACCAAGTAAATAGATTGTCCTCTTACTTTTTGTTTAGTTTTATTATTCTATTTATTATTATTGTGCTGCTAATCAAATCAAAAGAATGAGAAGAGGTTTATTTTAGTTTGCAAGCAATTCACCCCCTTTTGTCGGCTCCGCTGCACTAACATTTTTCTGATCGACTTGTGGATGAATCAGCTAGATAATCTTGTAGGAGAACTCAAGTGGGCATGCACATGGATTTGGTTGTAATTTGCCACAAATTTGGAGGCCATTGTTGCCGATATTGACTCTGACATTCGTATTGTGAATTTGCAAGTTATGGATTGCAAATGGGCTTCAGTGTCAGGGCTCACAAGATTGTTTGCATAAATCATAACACTAATTTACATTTTATAAATCATATATCAATTTAATTTATTACTGTTATAAATAAATAATATATTTATATATTAGTAAATATCAAATTATTTAATTAATGCTATATTTTATAGGTAAATAATTATTATTTTTATATCAGTAAATAATAATTTAATTTATTATTGTTATGATTTATAACTAAATAGTTCTACTTATGAATAAATTAAACAAATAATTATATTAACAAGTAAATATCTATAAATTATTTACATGCAATTATTCACTTATATCTCATAATAAATATTTCCTTGTAATTGTCATTAAAATTAAACTTCGCCCCAGGCGAATACTCTATCATGATTGGTCCCAAGCTCGGATAAAGGAGGGTTGTTTTAGATTGTAAGCCAACGTTAAAACTTAAGCAAATATTATATATGAATTCATCAAACTATTGTGATAATGAAAGAATGTGTTGCGGGGTGTGATTGCAACGTTTTGGTAAGGCCTGCTCCGCTATATTTGCATGAGAACTTAGATATATTGTTAAATATGCAATAATTCTCACACCATATGTTAGTTAGGAAGAAATATTATAAGAATACCAATTGAATTAGACGTGGAATATGGAATAGAGGAACACTTATTAGCAAAGCAATGAAAGTAATAAATAATAGAAAAAGAATTAATATTTTATATTTTCAAGGGACAAAATGAGTAGGAGAGAAGGCAAAGATAATAAAGAACTCAAATTTTAAGTTATAATATGGAGGAAAGAATAAAATGAGAAATGAAGTAGGAATTGTTGTAGATGTATAGTTTGTTAAAGAACGAAGTAGTAGTAGTAGTAGTTAGGAAGGGAGATAGGATTATAACTCATAAAATAGTAATAACAAAAGTATCTATTAATATAATTAGTATATATGCACTTCATGTAGGATTAGATTAAGACATTAAATATATATTTTGAGAAGATCTAGATGTGGTAGTATAAACAATATAATTTTAATAAGAGATCTAATTGAGCATGTAAAAGTAAGAAAAGAAGAATATGATAGTGTGCAATAGAGGCTATGATTTTAGAATAAGAAATGAAAAAGAAAAAACCATATTTGATTTCATGATAGCATATACATATAATAAATAATATGATTTAAAAAAGAGAGAATAACACCCGATTACTTTCAAAAGTGGAAACCATAAGTCGTAAATTAATTTTTATTTTTATGACTAGGAAGAAGGATAGAAAAATTTGTAAAGATCGTAAAGTATCTCTGGAGAAAACTTAATTATCTAACATAGATTAGTGATGTTAGTTGCGCACAGTATAATATTAGTAGAAGTGTGCATGACTCTTAGGATCAAGTGACCAAAAGTGTACTCGGTGAGTATATTTAAGGAGAGGATACAAGCACAAGTATAAGAAATATACGGTGACTCGAATACAACATAGGATAAGATGACGTCAAATTTAAAAACAATGGTCAAGAGCGTACTTGGTGAGTCAAGAGGACATACACTACCAAATAAAGAATCTTAGTTGTGGAATGAGACAATAATTAAAGAAATTGAAGGTAAAAAGAACAACCTATAAGTCATCGTACACTTGGAAGAACAAACAAAATTTAAAAAAAGTATGTAGTAGACAAGAAGGCGGCTAAGAAAACAGTGAGTTAAACTAAGAATAAAGCTTTCAAACACTTGAATCGACAGCATGATACAAAAAAAAAAGGGAAATGAACATCTATAAAATAGCTAAAGCGAGAGGAAATGAGGAATCTTATCCAAATTAGATGCATTAAAGATCAATCTAATAGGATACTAGTGAAAGATGAGGAGATAAAGAAGTGATGAAAGAGATATTTTCATTAACTTTTAATGAAGGGTTAGGTGTCCAATTTAACTTAGGAAATTTAAGTAGGTCAGAGAGAGCATAGACATTTAAATTTTTATCGGAGAACTCAAATTTCAAAAGTAAAACAGGCATTAAATGAGATGAAAAATGTAAAAGCAATTGTATCAGATGATATTCTTATAGAAATATGGAAGTGTCTAGGGAAGCAGGGTATTGAATGACTTATAAAGTTATTCAATTTGATATTAAAAATGAAGAAAATGACTCATCAGTAGAGTAAGTACTTTAGTCTTGTATAATAATAAAGGAGACATATAAAATTGTGTGAATTACAAGGGTTTAAGTTAATGAGTCATACCATGAAATAATAGAAAAATATTAAGAAAACTAAGGCGATTGAAAAATTAATTTGGATTTATATATGAAAGGTCGACAATAGAAGTTATACATCTTAAATAATTAATTGAAAAGTGTCGAGAAAAGAAGGAAGATTTACACATGACATTCATTGACATAGAAAAATAGTCCTAAGAGAAATTATGTGGAGAATTATAGAAAATAAAGGTGTTAGTGTAATGTACATTGAGACAATTAAGGATATGCATGATATAATGACAAGAGTGAAGACTCTAGGTGAATTAACTAAAGCGTTTCCTATAAAAATAGGGTTATATCAAGGATAAACTCTAAGCCATATTGTTTTACACTAGTTATGAATAAACTCACTAGACGCATCTAAGATAAATTACCATGATACATGTTGTTTGTAGAAATAATATTTTGGCCGATGAGACTCGTTAAGGAGTCAAATGTTAAGCTTAAATCTTGGTGGGAGATGCTGAAGTTAAAGGTTTTAGACTTAGTAAAGACAATATTTAAAATTTAAGTTTAGTAGTAATAGATGTTATAAGATAATTATTAAGATAGGAGATGATAAGTTGCTTGTAATTAAAACTTTCAAGTATCTATGATCATTTTTGTAAAAAGACGGAGGGGTTGATAGAGATGCTTTCATAAGATACAAGCAAAATGTTGAAATGATGTTCTTTGTGATCATATACTGGTAAACCTTAAAGGGAAATTCTATAAAATGAAGCTTATATTTACTACATTATATGAAGTTGAATGTTGGGTATAAAGCGAACACACTAGCAAAACATGAGAGTCATAGAGATAGAGATGAGAATGTTAAGGTGGATGTGCGGACATATGAGGATGGATACGATAAGAAATAAGAACATTAGAGAAAATGTTGAGGTTGTATTCATTGAGAGAAACTACGAAAGATACATTTAAGATAATATTTACATGTATTAGTTAGGCAATGTGAGACTGTGACAAATACACATTAATTGAGAAAGACGGAGATTAAAGAAGACATAGTTAGCAATAATAAAATATGATAAAATTTATTTAAATATAGTTGAAGAAAAGGTGAAACTGTCACTTAGCGACCCCTTTAAGGTGACCCCATACTTTCTAGAAGGGGTAAATCATGGGAGACATTTGCCCTAGTGCACTGACCCTTTGCATGGGGAGGTTAGACATCCAACTAGATATTTTTTTCCACCTGTTGAGAATTGACGCCAAGACCTATTGGAGCAACCACTCATGTAGGTACCAATTATGCTAACCAATGTTATATAGCCGACCTAAATATAATTGATGATATAGTAAGGGGCCGAGCTTAATGATGCAGGTGATCCATATAGCCGATCCTACTTAGTGGGATAAATGTTTCGTTGTTGTTGTAATTGTCATTAAATTATAATTATAAATCTACTATTAGTAAATTAAAGAAATAATCAATTATAATTGTAAGTAAATAATTATAAAAAAAAGTAAATTATAACTACGAAGGAATACTTAATTGCAATGAAATAAAAGATACAACTTATGCTATGTAAAATTAATCATATTATTATTTTTAATTTAATTAAATACATATTAAATTTTTACTGGCACGATATGATACAATTCCGAAATTGTATTGTTCAGGTAGAGAACTAAACTCTAATATTTTTTGAATTTTAAACCTTGTCTGGACCAATATATCTCATAGCATGCAAATGGGCGAAGTTCCTCTTGAGCATGAAAGCCCTAGTCACATCATTGGACTTATGTTTTGTTTACTTTGGGGTGTGAATTGAGGAAGGAAAGGAATCCAAGGTGGGAAAAAATTCTTATGGAAAAGGAAGAGAATATAAAACTAAAAGAAGGGAAAAGAAAAGAATTCCATAGGGAAAAGGAAGAGAAAAAAAAGAAAAGGAAAGAGGGCACTCGCGTAGGGTCGCCGTAGAATCGTTTATGGCCACACAGGTCACTTTGTTTGATTTGGGCAAATAAAAAAAATTGTGATGGAGGAAGGAAATGTTCGTTCCGTCTGATTTGGGCAAATAAAAAATTCTAGAAAATGATTTGGAAATGAATTCTTAAATCTGTTTGCCATTATTTTATAATAGGTAAGCAACAGAAAGGATGAGTGATCCATTCTTTCTCACGAAATAAATGCTGAAAAATTTTCCTCGTGGAAAACATTCTCTAGTTCTTATTTTCGTCCTTCCAAGTAAATAGGGGTTAAAGCTTTCACCGTTTTCATTTTATTGTTTCCGTATAAGTTGTTACTTGTTAGTTTCTCTAGATGTTCTCAATCACGTTTTTATTCACTTAAGAGACTACTTTAAGTTCTTATTTCTTTTATAGGTTACTTTGTTATCAAATAGTTAGCTCAAGTATACGCTTGAGTGTAAAATCCCTAAGAGGATGATAAGACTATGAAGCTCGCCAATTTTATTCTCTTATGTAGCCCAAAATAGCATTATTTATATTCTTACCCCCATCATATATATATATAGATATTTTCCCCTTTTAAACTCCAACATATTTAGTTCAGCTTAGGTTTACAACAATTATTATGTTTTAAAAATTAATTCGACTATTCCCTACAGATAATGTTATTGTAACTTCATGTATATGTTATTCCTGAATTTGAAGAGTGTATGAGGAATAATAACCATTAGAATCATTAGAATGCATGCTACTCCTAAAATCTACATCTCAAGTATCTTTTGTGGTAGTTATTACATTTCCTCTAAGTATTGACATTTTAAGGCAAGTAAAGCTAAATAAAATATAAAAAACAAGTACAAGTAAATAAAGCAATTATACTGAGATGATGGTGAGATGTTCCTATGTTGAAGTAGCCATGACAGGAACATCAACGGGTGAAGGGGTTAATCTCTGTGGAGCATATCCAAATCTTCGATTTTATCCCAATTTATAACTTCTCTCTCTTTATTTTTTCCTCACTGTCTTTTTTTTTTTCTTTTCACAGTAAGGGACTAACTTGTGAAATTACAAAGTAGGTAGGCTAAATTGCAAAATTTTGGTTCTAATTAAATTGGTTCCTAAGTTGAGATTTGGTTCATCTTCTCACTGATAGGAGATGTGAAGCGGGCTCAGTTCATTGAGAAGCTGCAAGTTTGCTGCTGAAGTCGTCAGATGTTGATAGGGTGTGAATGCTAGATGAGTCTCCAAACACAGCTTGGTGCATGCATAAGAAGTTCGGAGGAGGACAAAGTGGTGTCAATTCGTGGGTGAACTATGATTGTCGTGGGTGGTTGGAGATATTGATGATGTGGCTTGATCGAAGGGTGAGTAATGGTGTAGAGATGCTTCCTGAGGAGGTTGTTTGGTATCACCTTAAGGGGCGAGCTTTGAAGTGGCATTGAGTTTTGAGGCAGAGGTGCATTTTATGTGCTCATTGTATCTGGATGCGATTGTGGCAGCATGACAAGGGAACCAAGTGGTAGGCGATGTTGATAGATGATTTTGGTGCTTTGGAGAGTATGGTGATAACATTGGTTTGGAGTGAGGAGTGGAGGGACAATGTTGCCCGTAACACCAGTGGCACGGGAAAAAAGAGGTCCTTGGATAATGACATCACGGATCTGAAAGAGGATGATGAGATGGTGACCAATGGAAGATAAAGGAAAAGGAAATCATAGGATAACGATTAGATCGGGGTAGAGGAGTTTTATAATATTAAAAACCAAGTGATGACATTGGCATGAAGGTATAGGACTAGTTTGACTTGTGAGATGGAATTAGGGAATGAGGATAACTAGTTCCTAAATTGAACAACTAGCTTTCAACTCTGATATTCATTATTGCAACACCAATATTGAACTGATGAACCACAAAAATTAGGACAAAAATTGATGAAGCTAAGTGGTAACTATCTGACGAGAAAATAAAACCTCACAAAGACATTATTAAAGCGGAAATTTCATTAATCAAAGCTTGAATATTATATAAAAATGACACCACTTTTACAGATTCAATATCAACTAAACTAGGAAAGACTTACCATTAATTGAAAAACACAATAATCTTATCAAATAAAAATAAAAAGAACTCCTGCCATTGTAAAAGATACCCATTAAACTCTAACCATATTAAAAAATTTTCTATCAAATTTAAGGTTACCAATCTTTACTTAAAACTTTGACACCTAAATTAGGATAATTATCACAATCAACTATAAATTCGAAATTCTAAATAAATTAATTTCTAGTATGCATGAAATTACACTTAGACTCTACTATTGCGTTAGTTAGTAAATACACCATCGCTTGACATCAAAGATGATTCGTTTAAAGGAAATCGGGGCTTGACATCAAACATGATTGGTTTAAAGGAAAACAGGTATGTGGTAGTTTTGGACAACCATCATTCTAGCTGAACATAGACTAATGATTGGGACTAGTAATCCTGATATCTGAAATTCTTAAATGTGATTGTGTACTCATGGAAATCTAGAAGAAACAAGTTGAAAAAAGCTATATAAAGATCAAAACATGAATAAACCAATGTGTGAGGTGCTTTATGTTGGAAACATAATATGAATGAGAATTAAATCCAAATTGTTGGATCAAGATGGAAAAATTTGGATCGTCGATTTGAGAAGGAATAAGTGCCCTTTGGATGACTCAATCGCAACCATTGTGATATAAAGTGTTAAATGCGGACCCTAGGCTAACGTAGAAGATAGAGTCAAGGTGAGGTGGTGGTCCAAGTCAAGAAAAGGTGGTAAGTCAAAATCCTAGGGAGGTGGTAATCAAATGGTCCGCCTTTCAAGGGGCTTGACTGCTTGCTCATCGCAAAAGTCCCCAAGACAAGGTCGACCGGTCCTTAAGATCGGCCGAGCCAAAGGAACTTGGTGTGTCGTGCTGATAATAGAATACTTGGCATATAGATGGTTGACCCTTGGGATGTTTGAGTTTGGTAAGTCCGTTCAGTAATATACCGGTTTGCCATAAGACCGTGGAATATATTTGTCCAAGTTTCAGTAGTCTAACTTTCCACTTAGAACATAACTTACGCACTTCTCGGCAAAAAATATATGGCAGGACAAGTATATGGGCTTTCGCTGTTCGTTCCCTCGTCCTTCTACATATGGGCGACCGGGCATAAAATCGACTAAGGTTAGCTCCATATTTTGGTCTTCACAAAGTATACAAGGCAAATCTCAGAAGATATCTGGCTGGTTGATAGTTCTGGTCGGGCCTTTCAAGGGTCAACATCCCGCTCTTCAGGAACGAGTAGCCCTGAATCCCTATAAATGGTCGGTCGGTCATGGAACCGCCTGGACCTGGGAGACTTGGTCCTCCCTTACTATATTATCAGATCTCCGACCTCATATAATATAAAGATCAGGGCAGTCCTAAAAGGTTGATCAACCTACAGAACTCAGGGTTCCATTTATCATCCTCTGCTAATATATGACTGGTTTAGCTAAACATCCGGCGGAAATATATTCAGGAGGTAACATTGTCAGAGAATCACAACAGTTTGTCATAGAATAACAATCATGTGTTAGAAAATATTCCTCCATTATAACATGAGCATTCAATAGAACCTTCCTCAAATGTTACTCTACACTTTCCGTTATCCGACACTTTATTATAGCATATTCCTCCAATCGCCTCATTAATGATGTTAGTTATAGAAAGGGTGCACACGGGTAATGGAATATTCCTCGGATGGTGATTATATGCCTTCCAGGCTGCACATATTCTTTTACTCGATAATTTCTGACACCTAACATTTCCTGTCATCTCATGATTGCAGAGGTTATAGAAGTGATATATGAAGGGGTCCTCTACGATGACAAGGTATGCAAAAAAAAAAAAAACTCTTTATTACGTTCACATACGCTCTACTATTCATCTACTGTTCTACTTCCCACTCGGGCAATACATTGACTTAAATGTCGGAGAGCCTTCGCTAGGGACCCCTTCCCTGGTTATTGGCGCTGACGTTCTGTTGGCTTGTTTAAGTTTGTGCAGGGAGCTTAGCGCATCGACCTATAGTTTTTGATTCAATCCGGAGGTCTTTGCCCCAGTCAACGTTGCAACCATATGCTCAGTGCACCATCTCCCGCTTTCAGATAGGAACACATTAATTGACATCCAAATGAAGAGACATTGTATCTCTTAGGAAGGGATGCAATCTAAACCATCCAATTCAAGTTGGATGATTGAGATCTAATTGAACCAAAAGGTTCTTATAGCCTTTCACTTAGTATAAATAAGACTCCTCTCTTATCATTTCACTCACTCAATTCATTCCAATTCAAAGCAAGCATTGCATTCTATACTTGCATTTGGAGAGTTTGAGAAGCTTTTTCGGTTCGGAGGTCTTGTGATTTGTAGTGCTGCTATCGCAAGATAAAGTCGTTATATCTTAGCAGACGATTGTCGTATTCTGTGAGCACCATGTGCGGGATAAATTCGTCTTATAGAAATAGAGTTTAACTTTAGTCTCGACTTCGCCAAAGCGGTGCCATATCATCATTCTACCCGCGCTTAGATTGCACCACCACCAGACACCAACAATTTTAAGATGAATCTCTTTGTGCAATCTTGATGATTCATCATTGACGGCTCCTGTTCCAACGGTGCATGGCGAAAAATCGGAGAAGTTTATAGGCACAGATTTCAAGAGGTGGCAACGAAAGATGTTTTACCTAACCACGTCGAACCTTGTGAGGTTCTTACGTGAAGATGCCCCCTCTATATCTCAAGGCGAGACTAATAAAGGAAAGAGGGCGACATATGATGCCTGGGACATAGTGACTTCTTATGTCAAAACTATATCCTCAATGGCTTGGATAACACATTATACAACGTGTATATTCCAATGACCACTGCAAAGGAGTTATGAGAATCTCTTGAAAGGAACTACAAAACAGAAGATGTCAGATTGAAAAAATTCATCGTCGGTATATTCTTAGACTTCAAGATGATTGATTTCAAGACTGTGACAACTCATGTTCAAGAGTTGCAGTTGATCTTACATAATCTGCATGCCAAGGGCATGACAATGAATGAGTCCTTACAAGTTGTCACTGTCACGCCCCGTGACCAAGGCGCGTGACACCGGCGTTGCTCGCGAATATAAATACTCGAAAACAACAAGCCTCATAAAGTGTATACCAAACTAGTAATAATATAACGAAAATATTGTCTTTACAATCCAAAAACGAAAGCGTACAAATAAGGATAACATGAACTAAAAGGACGAATCACTTGGACACGGCTTCATTACCAACCCCAAAACATCTCCTGCTTCTCCTTCTCAACTTGTTCCTCGTCTTTATCTGGGATGGGAGTAAGGGGGGTGAGTGCTTGGGAAAACACTTAGTAAGTGGGATCGATCAAACATAGCATGACAGAATACAAAATATAGCAAAACATTCGGAATGCATGACGAAAACATATTTCATGAAACATGACAAAAACACAACTTAAACGAAAACATATACTTCTAGCAAAACATTCAGAATTCATGATAGAAACATAACTTAAACAAAAATATATACTTCTAACAAAACATTCAGAATTCATGGTATTAATCATCTTGTTTTCCATGGTATTACTGATCAGTCCCCTATATGTAATTCCTCTAAGGGGTGAGGTCATATATCGGTTATTATTATCCACCGCATCAAGGCCATAATTTGTCATATCTTATCATGTTTTCGGAAATTTCCTTTTACTGATCAGTCCCCTATATGTAATTCCTCTAAGGGGTGAGGCCATATATCGGTTATTATTACCCACCGCATCAGGGGCATATATCGGTTATTATTACCCACCGCATCAGGGCCATATATCGGTTATTATTACCCACCGCATTAGGCCATAACTTGTCATATCTTATCATATTTTTGGAAATTTCCGTTATCATATCTAATTTGAGTCATAACAGTGCATCTTGGAACAAAAAGAAATGAACTTGTAATATAAAATAATGAAATATAAACATATTCCGTAGCTATACTCGAAATGAAAAGCCCACTTACAGAATTAGCAACTTCTTTGGCTTTGGACAGAAACTTTACGAGACTTGAACTTGATACGATCCGTTAGGTGTTAGCCTCTTGGATCGACAAAGTCTTGGAAGCACTACCGATCTCTTCCGGTAGAAGAAAACGAAGAAGAATCTGACGAGTGAGACTCGGAGAGAAGGAATTCGCCTTTGTGTCTTTCCGAGTATGGCTACTTATAGCCTCCAAGGAATACGAAGGGTTAAAGTCTCAATTAATTCATCATTTATGATCTTCATTAATTAAGAAGATGAAGAGTTATATGTTCCATAAATTCTTCATTTATGACCTTCATTATGATGACTTTTCAACTTCTCCATTAATTAATATTATGATGACTTTTCGAATTCTCCATTAATCATAATGATTATGGCTATTCGAATTCTCTCTTCTTTGTACCAAATAAATCCATATTTGATCTTGATCTCGACTAGCTTCCAATGCCATTGTTTATTTCTACGTGCTATGCGTGCGACCCTCTAGGTTTTATACACGAAGGATCCATACATAGACTAAAGTAACCGTCTAGCAACAGTTTTTTTTTTAGTCACCCAACGTGATAAAACTATAAACCATCATGAAATCATAGATAGATAAGAGCTCCACATGTGACTCATTAAATTATCATAATGAAGAGCATAGAAGAAACATATGAGTAACTAGACCCAACATTCGAAATCCCTAAGATCCAAACCGACATATGACACAAAGTAATCATAAACTTGGGTTCAATTTTTATGGTATTAAGATTTCTAGGAGTCTGACCTGACTTAACCTTCAAAGGTATGCCCACTAGTGTCTATTACCATGTCCAAAATCGGGTCTTCACAGTCATGATAATCGAGAAACTTCTACCTTCGTGGAGGGAATTCCAAAATTATCTAAAGTACAAGCGAAAGGAGATGAGACTTGAGGATCTGATTGTAAGACTGCGGATTGAAGAAGACATTCGCAAGCAATCAGAATCGATAAAAATACATATATTTGCAAAGACAAGTCCGATGGAACCAAACACTGGCAAGAAAAGAAAATATTCCAACAAAGGGAAGAGCCATGGGAGGATCAAGAAGTTCCAAGGAACATGCCATAACTGCGGCAAACCGAATCACAAGGCCAAAGACTGTCGACGTCCAAAGAAAGCCACTCAAGTGCATATGACTGAAGATAAGTCAGTGCCAATAGATATGTCAGAATTAGACCTGCCATTGTATTTGAAGCCAACTTGGTGGATAATCCAAGGCAGTGGTGGGTCGGTACTGGCGCTACACGACACATTTGCTCTGGCAAGACCTAGTTTTCAATTTATACCCCTATTAATGGGAGAAAACTAATCATGGGCAATTTTGCAACTTTCAACATTGTTAGTCTTGGCAAGGTGGTACTAAAAATGACATCAAGCAAAGAAGTGATATTAATTGATGTGCTTCATATTTCCGACATTTGGAAGAATTTATTGTTAGGGTCGGTCTTGTCAAAGGTGGATTCAGGCTAGTGTTTGAGTCAAATAAATATGTATTGACAAAAAACGGTCAATTCCTATATAGAGGGTTTATGGAGAACGATTTATTCAAAATGAATGTAATGGCTATACACTGAATTCAATGACAATAAAATTATAAATTTTACTTATTTGGTCGAGTGTTCCAATTTATGACATGTTAGACTTGGATATGTAAATTAATACACTTTGTGACGACTTGTGAATTTCCATTTATTGCCAACATTTAATGTTGATCCAACACATAAATGTGAAATATATGTTGAAGCTAAAATGACAAAGTTGTCTTTCCATTCAGTAGAAAGAAACATGACCCCTCTAGAATTAATTCATAGTGACATATGTGACTTAAAATTTGTGCAAATTTGAGGAGGCAAAAAGTACTGTTACTTTCATTGATGATTGCACTAGATAATGTTAAGTGTATTTATTGAAAGACAAAGATGAAGCCTTAGAAGCATTTAAAAATTATAAGAATGAAGTTGAGAATCAAATTGGTCAACGATTTAAAAGAATTCAAAGTGATCAGGGAGGAGAATATGATGGTTCATTTGATGAATCTTGTGCACTCTGTCATTATTCATCAAACGACAACTCCTTACTCTCCTCAATCAAATGGAATTGTTGAGCATAAGAATCGAACTCTTAAAGAAATAATGAATGCTATGTTGATAAGTTCTGACTTACCTCAGAATTTGTGGGGGGAAGCTATTTTATTGGCAAACCATATTCTCAATAAAATCCCTCACAAAAGGAAAGATAAAATTCTTTATGAGTTATGGAAGGGTCATAAACCTTCTTATAAATATATGAAAGTGTGAGGGTGTTTGGCTAAGTGGAAGTGCCTAAGCCAAAGCAAACCAAGATAGGACAAAAAATAATCGATTGTATTTTTATTGGATATGCGTGCATATCGATTTTTAGTGAACAAATCAACAATTCCTGATGTTCATGTTGGAACAACAATTGAAACAAGGAATGTTGTATTTTTTTAAGATATCTTTCCTTGTAAAGATAGGAAAGAAGAAAGTTCAAATAAAAGAACTTACGAAACTGTGAGAAAGGATAATCTTGGAAAAAATGAAGAACCAAGGTGCAGTAAGAGCGCCAAAATGGTAAATTCATTTGGTTTTGATTTCATGATTTATATGTTGGAAAATAAACCAAGGATAATAAGTGAAGCCTTATCAAGTTTCGAGGTTCTCTTTTGGAAAGAAGTCATCAATAGTGAAATAAATTCCATCATGCAAAACCATATTTGGAAATTGGTGGATATTCCATCCGGAATCAAGCCTTTAGGATGTAAATGGATTCTAAAGAAGAAATATAAGACTGATGGAACTATTGAAAAGTACAAGGCAAGACTAGTGGCAAAGAGATTTAAACAAAAGAAAAGCCTTGACTTCTTTGATACCTATTCACTAGTAATACTCATTGCTATTGTTGCAATACATAACCTTGAGATACATCAAATGGATGTGAAAACATTCTTTCTAAATGGTGAATTAGAAGAAATATATATGGAGGAACCTGAAGGATTTGTGGCTCCAAGATAAGAAAATAAGGTGTGCAGACTTGTGAAGTCACTATATGGGCTAAAACAAGTACCAAAATAGTGGCATGAGAACAAAATTATGTTGTCAAATGGATTTAAAATCAACGAGTGTGATAAATGCATATATATCACAGGCGCACTCGACTCGTTTGTCATTATCTATCTATATGTAGATGATATGTTCATCATGGATAGTAATCATGATATAATTATGATTATTAAGAAGATGTTGACCAAAACCTTTGATATGAAAGAAATGGGTATAGCAGACGTTATACTCGGGATTAAGATCAATAAGACATTAGATGAAATTATCCTTTCACAATCTCATTATATTGAGATAGTACTAAGAAAATTTAATGTATATGATCTTTTTCTTGTAAAAACACCGATGGACTTAAGTTTGCACTTAGCTAAGAACTATGGTGAACCTGTATCCTAATTGGAATATTCGAGGATAATTGACAGTTTGATGTATATCACTAACTGCACATGTCCGGATATTGTCTATGCGGTCAACAAATTAAGTAGATTTACAAGTAAAATGATGACCAAAACATTAATAAGGGTTCTATTCACTGCTGTGCACTGTTCAATTTTTATGGAGTGTATGTTCATGTAATTGGATTTTTCCTGCATGCTTCTTTGACTTTACCACAGTTTGTGTAATTTACAATTTTGATCGGTTTTGCTGTCAAATTTTTGTACAATAACTATCGATTTAGGCTAATGTATATTTCTTCCATGTATTTAGACTTTAGGCTGCTAGGAATTAGCTGATGTTATCTTCATATGTTTTCTTTCTAGGTTATTAGGTCCATATTGCAGTTTACATTATTGCCTTTTTTCTTCAATTTCTTTCTTTTTTTTAAATTAACCATGCCACTCTTGTTACCGGTATTTTGTTCTCTGTTTCATGTAATTCAATGACCTCACTGATAAATCTTCAGATGTGCATGCATTCTCAATGTCTATGGGTTGCTGTTAGTTTTGACTTCACTGACTGAAGATTTGAGTTGCTCCCTAGAATAGCTTTGTTTCCTTGACTCTTGTTTGCTGTCTCTTTATCTTTCTGGAAACTTACTACAATGGGTTAAGCATTGTGTTATGCTGTATTATTTCAGGTTAAACCTTCTTTGTGTATCTTTCTATTCTTGTTTTTGTAAACCTTTCATTAGCGAGGAGAATTTCAGTAAGAAAAACGAGAAAAGGAAATGAAAAACTGCTTTGATTTAAGCAAATCATAGTAATGAATTAAAATATCCTTCAATTAGTTCATAGTAAGGTTTACTAAATCGCTCTGTTGGATTCAATCTTCCTAAAAAATTCATTTAAACATGGCATGCTCTAATTAAATTAAGATTTATGATCAATTGTGAAGCGTCTGAATATACACTATCAATTTATTTGTTTATATTTTTCTTTATACTTGTAGGCGCGAACTGCTGATAGTTCCTCAGAAAGGGTTTTCCAATTATATGTATGTGTTTTAAATTCTCTCTGTTTCTGGAGAACATGATAATGAAATTATTACGTTACTTTTAACTGATGTCATGATAAAATTAGCAAATGATTGAGATCTTGATAAATCAGCTTTATGATATTAAATTTTCTCTTCCATTCTGCTGTGCAGATCTCCCAACTGATAAGAAACCACTTGATTGGAATATCCGAATGAAGATAGCAGCTGGTGCAGCTAAAGGTTTGGAATACCTACATGACAAGGCAAACCCTCCTGTCATTTATCGAGATTTCAAGTCATCAAACATACTTTTGGGTGAAGGATATCATCCAAAGTTGTCTGATTTTGGGCTTGCTAAACTTGGTCCTGTTGGAGATAAGACTCATGTATCGACAAGAGTGATGGGAACATATGGATATTGTGCCCCTGAGTATGCTATGACGGGACAGTTAACAGTGAAATCTGATGTTTATAGTTTTGGTGTCGTCTTTCTTGAACTAATTACTGGTCGGAAAGCGATTGATAACAGTCGGCCTTCTGGAGAACAAAATCTTGTTGCATGGGTATGTCCTTTCACTTTCTCAAACTACACAACAAAACCATGCTTTGCTATCATGATTTGTTTATTAGTATGATATTAGTGTCGAGTCATGTTAAGGGCATGATGCTTGGAACCTGATTCTTAACTTTAGATATTATAGTTTTATAATATATTGAAAATATTTGATTCTTTATTAATATACATGTACTCTTTAACATCGCTTACAGGCTCGTCCATTATTTAAAGATCGTCGAAAGTTTCCCAAAATGGCTGACCCATTGCTACAAGGCCGGTATCCAATGAGAAGCCTATATCAGGCGCTGGCTGTTGCCGCCATGTGCTTGCAGGAGCAAGCAGCTACTCGCCCACTCATTGGGGATGTTGTGACTGCACTTTCATATTTAGCTTCACAAATTTATGATCCTAATGCCTCTAATACTCAGCCTCAAACCCCAAGGTCTAGGGCTGGTTCTGACAACCTCAGTTCACATGGAAATTCTCCAGATCTTCGGCAAAGAGAAGTCAAAGGAGCAAATAGGGGCAGAAAAGTTGGCAGAGATGGTTCTGGTGGTGGCTCGGGGCGGAAGTGGGGTTTGGAAGAGTTGGGGATCGGACAGGGGTCTCAGATGGATAGTCCTGTCCATGTAGGGAGAGCAAGAGACTCCCCCAAGAATTATGACCATGATCTTCTCAGAGAGCAAGCCGTTGCAGAGGCCAAAGTATGGGGTGAAAATTGGAGGGAGAGACAACGCAAGAATCCACCAGGTAGCTTCGATGGTACGCATGACTAGAGGCCATCTCAGATCGATTCATTTGAATGCCACTCTGTGCACCATACATCCGTGGAAAGATATGGTCAGAGTTAGCCAGTCAGGAGTTGAGGCATCACTGGTTTCACTATGGTGCTGAATTTTCTTGTGCATACAGTTGGATGCTCTCAGTGTTGCTGCATTCACGTTATATATTTCTTCTGGTAGCTTTCTAAAGATGGCACACTAAAAAGTACGAAAAGAAAGCATTATAAACTGTAGAGGTCTCCAGTTAGGATATATATAGGCATTTCCATGTGCAAGTTGCTGCACATTTCTGTGTAGGGATTTTGTAGCTTAAGGTACAACAAAATGCCATTTGATTTTGTCCATAAAATATGCATTTGGAGTTTGATTTGTACTAAAGTCCTTTATCAACTTATATTTGTCATGCATTTGAAACCAGTGCTGCATTTGTTCCTGTGACTTCTTTTAGCTATCTGGCTGATGTTATATAGGGTTGTATGTTTTTGTACATTTACCACAGGAGTATAGATTTGCTTCTAGAGTTGTGTTTGTAGAAACACAAGTTGTGAAAAAAAAAATTGACAACAATGTTAATGAAGTAAATACCTTTGCTTCGAATCAATGACCTTGTTTTACTAGTGAAGATATGATTAACATGAACTGATGAAATCATCTTTCACTAGCAAGTCCTAAACGACTGAACTATTTTATTCAGATATAAGCTTTAGTAAGACTTCTTTTTGTTTGGAAAGGTCCCCAAAAGATGTATATTTAAAAGAATATGATACAAGAACATCTACAAAATTTTACCAACTAGTTAGCAGTAAAATAATTGTAGAGTGTGATTTGGGCCAAGAAAATCCCGTTGATGTTCCTCACGATCAGTTGAGACATTCTATATAGTGTGGAATGTTGGTGGTTGAAGATTTGGTGGGAGTTGGACCTCCTCAATCCCTTCCAAAAAGGTAGTGCTCATTTCCCATCGATTGGATCTTTCCGTTAATGAGGCTCTTGATCTTCGTGTTTGTTATTGTAATCCCTTTGCCCTTTAGGTTTTTTACCTTCTTAGCAAAGCATATTGACTAGCCTATCTTCCGCTCTAATTTGGCAAAGGGTATATACTAACTCTGGGCATCCTCACATGATGAGGGACGGAGCCAAGAATTTCATATCGAGGGGACGAAATGTATGCGTTTATGTTGAAGGGAGACAACCATGTCGTTGCCTCCCATTCACCTCTCTTTCACCCCATATTCATATACTTCATACATTTCTTATCTTTAGAAATTGAAGAGGGGGTCACTGCCATCTCCCCCCTTTGGCTCCGTCCTTGCACACGATTGACCCACGTTTTCTATTGATTGGATCTTCCTCTCTTGTGAGGCTCTTGATCCTCATGTTTGTTGTTACAGTGCCTTCGGTCTATAGTTCTAGGCTCTTCTATGAAACAATCTCTATTGCATTTTTCTCTTACCAAACACCTTGATGGGCTTGATTTTCTTCCAAGTCATGTGGAAGAACAAGAGTAAAGTACAACGTGAATGGATCTTCCTCATTTGTGAGGCTCTTGATCCTCATTGTTTATTGCCATCATAGTCCCTTCATCCTCATTGTTCAATTTCGGATTGGAAAATATTATCGTAGAAAATACTATTAACAATAGTTGACATATAATGTCCAAGCAATCGGTTGATAAATCATTCATATCGTTAAAAATATTATTTATATCAAATTTTCTTATGCTAAGAGACCCAGATCAATCACGACTTACTAGAGTCTCGTCCTTGTCTTACTGGGGTCTCATCGTTACTTAGTATCTGATTGACTTCAACCTATTAAAATTTTACCCGCTTAATATCCGATCAATATTGATCTGTCGAGACTTTATATGCCTAACATTCAACCAACCTCGACCTATCAGGACTTCTCATCTCATGGCTAATATTATGTCAACCTTAATCTACAAAGACTTCTTCATTGTCAAACATTTGATCCTCCTTGATCTATTTGCACTCCTCGTCTCATGTCTAAACATACGATCCTTACTTATATGGATTTCATTATTACCAAACATCTAGTCTTTTTTGACCTATTTAGATTTTCCTTTTCACATCTAACATCCGATCTTTAATGACTTGTTAGAACTTCTACTATTGTCGAGTGTTTGATCATTATTAACTCACTTAGACTTCATCCTTGTCAACTCTTGATTTTCAACAATCAAATTTCTGATAAACTATGATACACTTGGACTTTATCCTTGTTAACTCTCAGTTGAATTTTCAATTGTCAAATATCCAATCAATTGCGACTCACTTAGACTTCTTCATTGTCATATATCCGATCAACCTTGACTCTCTCGGTCAACCATAGAAACCTAAATCAATCTCGGTCAACTGGACCAAGGTCGATTGCATTAACAATCTCTTTCTCCAATAATTTTCCTTTTTGTTTGATATCTCTCTATCATCAAATATATTTTATCAATTATCAAAATCCAATTACCAACCTTGATCAAAAATCAATTGTACCAACCAGTGTCATTCAACATGGATCAATTGTCACTAGTTAACGTAGATATCAACAATCTGTGATCAATGTCTTTAAATTCGATCACTGATTGTTGGTCATCGGTTGTTGGTCAACACTAGTCACATCTGATCAATGTCAATCAACAGGTGATGCTGTTCACTGGTGGTAGGTCATCGACAATGATCACTGGTGGTTGGTCATGGGCGGTGGTGAGTAGTTAGTGGTCAGTGGTCAGTGGTCAGTGATGATTGATGGTCAACAAGGTCATGGGCAAATCCAAGACTAGAATATCGGGTCAAACCCAATCTAGATTGTTATCTAACCACTTCCTTAAATATTTACTTGAAAGTTCATGTCAGGTAAACTTAATACACAATTCTTATCCTTTTTCTTCTAGACATTGATGGGGTTTTATCCAACCACTTTGTAAGATTCAAAAATTTAAAAGAAACGAACTCCTTTAAATTAGAAAATCTTCCCGATACTTTCAACTTCAAAAGAATGTGCTACCATCCACAACTAAAATTCATTACATCCCAGTAAAATTTGAGAAATTATCTTTCCATTCTATGTGATGACTAATTTAGATTTCTTAGTTACTCCCTCCTAATAATATAGGATAATCATAAGGGGTCGTTAGGATGACAAATTTCAAAAGTAAAAATTTAATTTTGAAAACTCTCTTTTCCAATTATCAAGAAAACTATCATAATATTCAAAAACTTCAACTTCATCTAAATCATAATGTGGAAGAAATCAACGGACACATATTGAAGATCTCATGGTTAATCATTAAGAAAAATTAATAGCATAGAATTTAGAGTTGAGTTTACAAAGTTTCAAATTAGGGCAACCTTATCTTTATTATTTTATTTTATTTTATTTTTGGTCCATCATAAAAATAAAATAAAATACAATAAAATAATTTAGCCTATACACATTAGAGCTTATAAAAGTTTAAGTATGTCTTATTTGATCATTCTTAATGGGCAACAAAACAGATAACAATAATGTACAAAATACTTGTATAGTCCTAATTCATCCATTTCATTCAGTTGTTCCAAATCCTTTTGATCAAGAAGATGCATAGCACTCATCAATCATTTACTACAATTACTTAATCCATATCCATGAAAACAGAAACTAGCACTTAATTAGAGCTTAAAAAACAACGCAACTTAACTTTAAAAGAAAGGTAGAATATGCAAACATCGATAATTCTGGCTTCTTGTTCCATCCACCAGATCTACTTCGGCATGAATTGTATAAGTGCAGTGCTACTTAACATACACAAGAATTAAAAATACTTAAACAGCTGAGAGAATTACAATTATTTAACAAGGGATATGGCTAGCAACATATTCTAATTGTGCACATCCAAGAACAAAGAGCTAGCTAGCCATTAACTTCTTCGAAGATCTTGAAGCTAGCAGATGCGGCTCCTCAATCCAGATCTGATTCTCAGCACCTGCAGGGATACAGAGTGATCACCTTTCGCCTACGGGGAGGCAAGCAAGCGAGCAAAGCAAGCAATGCAAGAACAACAAGCACCAGAATTCCCATCAGGTCTATGCCACTCCCTCCATTTTGATCCTCTGACATGCTGCTGCAGCAAAACTTTCCCATGCTTGAGGAAGAGAGATCTTGAAGAGTTTGTTTGTAAAAACTAGTTGACGGTGGAATTATATTGCACAAGAGAATTTAGCTGAAGATCTCTTGTTCTCTCCCCCTTTCCGAGTGAAGCTTCCGTCTCCATGAGCATGTGTTAGTGTTCTGAAGCTGGTGGCCGACAGGTAGTTAGGACATCAGCATCATGATCCTGTGCTGCAATTGTTTGCTTGAATGAAAGACAGGAGAAGACCACACAAGTCCATAATGGCACCACTACTTTTCATATGGTGATAAATGATGACACAAAGCTAGTAGTTTTAGCATTAGATTGCGGTCCACCATTTTGTCTAGCATGCTAAGCGAGCTCAAGTTAAGTTGAGTCGACTATGTTCAAGTCTATTTATTAAAAAAATGAATGAACAATGAAAATCAACTTTTCAATGAGCTCAACTAAAACAATGTAGTTATCCTTGTAAATAAGCTAAAATTGTTAATCCTTGTAAAACCTAAGCCGCATTAATTTTAATACACGAAGAACTCATATATAGGAAATACAAGAACAAGAAGATCTAATTTCATTAATTAAATATGACATAAAAAAAGTAATACATAAATATAAATATAAGGAACCTGATTGAAGAGTCATTCTTGTCTTTAACATCGTTCAAAAATAATATCTAAGGAAGAAGAAGAAGCAGTGGAAGCAAAACGAAAAGATCTTCCAAGGAGCTTAGGGGACGCGGTGCCAAAAAGTTCTAGGTCAATGGAGAACTAAAGGTTCTGCCAAGATTATTTCTAAACCCATGGGAACCTCTTCTTATATAAACAATCAATCCGTTATCATCCCATAAATGATAACGGATCGGACTAAAGGGTTATACACATTCAATCAACATTCGATAACCTAAAGTCCAATTAATAAATTTAAGTTAGATCACTTTAATGGATTCGGTTTGTATTCATATGCACAACTTATAATTAAGTTCATCAATTAGAAATAATAACCAACAAAATTTTCATCTATTACATAGGTACAAATATATTTGTAATATAGTTTATGTATTCTGAGTATAAAATTAGTAAATGAAATTATAAAAGATTGTTAGATCGATTGGTTCCTTAACTTCTCATTAGGTTTGTTCATGAATGCCATATTTAAGTTTGTTTGTTTATCTTGTTAAGTATATATAAAAATATGTTCAAAACTTATTTATTTTATATTTGTTTATACTATATATTATAAAAAACTTTTTTATTTTTTATTTGTTCATCCTATATAACATAAATGTTATCTTGTCGGATTATGCATAGAGCTTATTCACTAATATGCTATTCAGTTGCAATCCTATATTTCTATATAAAACAATCATTAACATTATTATGCAGTCGTAAATAAGATAAAAAGACACAATTTATTAGAAAGATACCATGCGTGAATTAATCTTTATAATTTTTCTTTTTATAAAATATATTGCTCAAATTGTTTTAGGGATTTAATTTTGACTCATCAATTATTTTTTTTTCATAAAAATGATTTATTTTGTCTAACCCTAATTCACTTGTAAGCGTGGAAGGAGAAATTGGGGAATATTTTCTTTTGTAAAAAGTTTTTGATGTAAAATTAAAGAAATAATGGATTTAGATCCATCCAGAATAGGTGGCCTTACAATGATGAGACCTTGCTTCCCAGCACTGCAATAGGCCTCGCCGCATTACGAAGTGGTGACCTCACTCGCGGTTGCGGCGGCCAGAGGAGGCTTGGCTGTGACCCTCTGAAGGAGGCTTCACAGCAGTGGAGCTTGGCCACTGCCATCATCCACATCAGTGGAACACGTCATTTGTCGATGGTGCCATAAGTTGATTTGTAATTCACCATCAATCGACTTAATTTTGTTAAGACATATAAAGAGTTAGGATGAAAAACTTCGTTTATTTTTTAAATGTAATTTGTAATGGAAAATTTGAAATAACGTTAACATCTTTATTTTACTTGATATTCACACTCTTGAGATGACTATTCTAAGGGTTCGCTCCTCATTCTCACAGATACATTATGAAAATATCTTTTTCGGAAGCGAAGAAATCTCGTACAAGCTCAAGTATGAGAATATAAAAAGATAACACGAGAATATAACAAGAACAAGGAAATAAATACAAATATAATGAACACCTTGTTTGGAACTCTTGTTGTTAGGAAATGACTCATGTTGACTTGGAAATACAGCAACACTTTGCTCCTGAATCACCAAGAACCAGTGTGAACAACTAAGCTTTAAATCTTCACGAAACCCTTTTTTAGGGTTCCTTCGACACCTCCTAATCAATTAGACTTACCCTTAATTGGTTGTCACATTAGACGACGATCGTTCAAAAACT
This sequence comes from Zingiber officinale, assembly GCF_018446385.1. Classification (NCBI taxonomy): domain Eukaryota; kingdom Viridiplantae; phylum Streptophyta; class Magnoliopsida; order Zingiberales; family Zingiberaceae; genus Zingiber; species Zingiber officinale. The sequence goes on from NC_055998.1 coordinate 105,213,805, forward strand.
TGTAGAACGATTTTTTTTTTTGAATCCCTAATCGATTGGTGAGTCATACCAATCGATTAGGAAGTCTCTGATAGATTGCTGTAATCAATTCCAAGGCTTTCTGTGCTGTCGCAAAAATACCCTTAATCGATTACCCTAATCGATTGATTTGATCTTAATTGATTGCCCAATCGATTCCAACATCTTCTATATTGTCGCAACAAATCTCCCATCAATTAGGGTAATCGATTGGGTCATGCTGAATGGATTCAATACCTTTCTATGCTCAATGAAAACAACTCTCAATCAATTATGCAATTAGTCTAATCAATTAGAACAGTTCTCAATCGATTAGGCAATCTTTCTAATCAATCCAGCACCTTCTGTTCGGGAGACACTCTCTCAATCGATCGCTTTGGGTCAATCGATTACCCAACCCTAACTCCCTTAATCCGAGTTTAGGGTTCCTTTGCCCAATCCTCGAGTCATCCGTGACTCGTTGGGACTTCCTGTTGCCTAGCATCCGGTCAACCTTGACCCGCCAAGGCTTCGACACCAAGCATCTGGTCAACCCTTCACCCACTTGGACTTTCCATCTTGTGCCAATTCTTCTCGTTAGACTTTCGATCACCAAGTGTCCGATAAATTTTTGACCCACTTAGACTTTTCCATTGTCTAGTCTTGCTAGGAATTCTATTGCCTAGTTTCCAACTAGGTTTTCACTGTCTAGCTTTACTATGACTTTCACTGCCTAGTTCCTAACTAAGTCTTCACTGTCTAGCCCCACTAGGACTTCCACTGTCTAACTTCAGTCACTAGGATTTTTTCAATGTCTAACATCAAGTTAGGACTTTCATGCCTAGCTTTACTCACTAGAGCTTCTCCATTACCTAATCTCTAATTAGGACCACCTGTTGCCAAACCTTGAGTTAAGACTTCTCTTTCACATATTGTCAAATATCAAAACTCAAGTTCAAGCCAACTTGAGTTTAGTCAAATTGATCAATTTTGATCAAGGACGATTGCACCAACAAATTTGAGTTTAAAACAATTGCTTATCTACTAACCAAATCTTTTTCTAATTGTGTTGTTACTCAATTGCACCACCAATCAACTATTGTACCTCTAAATTCGATCATACTAAAACTTTAAAATTTTAGGTTCATCATTTGGTGTACCAAAACTCTAGCTACAACCACACCGAGTTCAAGAGATCCTATGCCTTTGAAATTTCCTTATCTACCTAGTATATATTGATCTCGACTTATCAGGACTTTCAATGCTTAGAGACGAATTCTCTAGGACTTCTCCCATTGTTTAATGTTATTTACCCTTTAACTCATTAAGAGTTTTATTTGCTTAATCTCATATTACCCTTGATCTGATCGGATTTCCTCGCTTGTTTAAAGTTTACTCCTTCATAACTTCAACTTTACTTAAAGCTCACTTCATTCTAAGACTCCAACACTTATCTAGACTCCTCTATGACTTGAACATATGTCTAGAGTTCACTCTTTAAAATTTTATAATGTTAGTGAAGCGACTTGCCTAGATACATGAGTTTATTTATGTGAATGTGAATTCAGAAAAAAATAAAAATAATTTAGTTTTTATTTTGCTAAGCATTGCAATAGTGTTGAGTTTCTCAATATGTGATCATAATATTTAAACACTTTTGTAATTGAAGATACAAAGTTTAGCTAATTTTGACCAAAACTGCCAAGTTAAAAGCAACTTTGATCAATTACTCTTACGTTATAAAATTTTTGATTAAAATTATTACAGATTGTAACAGTTTGGATTAAATTGGAGTAATTTTAAATAAATTAGAGCAATTTTGATCAACTTGGTATAATTATATTTTGATATAATAATATTTTATATGTATTAATTTTAACCATATTAAAGTAATTTTGCTTCATGCAATAGCAATTTTAATTGATAGTAAGAACAAAGAACCACTTATTTTAGAAAAAATGGGATGGCATATCCGTTTCTTATTATTTTAAAAAATGGTGTCCTTTTGACGATACCATATGAGAGATGCCTGTTTTTTTTTTACTTTTTGCTCTAGTCTTATTTGTTTGATATATTTGGTAGTAAAAGATGAATACATTCGTCTTAGTGCTCCCGTCAATTCGTTTTATGATCAACACGGAGAAGGTAAATCATGGAATGCTACTAACCTTTGGAATAGTGATTAATACATAAGAAAAATATTTACCCTGATTTTATCAAAATTCGATCTCTAAATTTTATGATGATAATATCTCATACGTTAACCATTAAAATATTTGCTTGATATACTTGTAACTTATGTTATGTGGTGATCCTTATTTTATTTAGCACACAAGTAGGCAATTACCATTATTCAATTGATGCATGTAAGGTTGGTGTTGACCCTTGATGTTGTAGAGACAACACTGCCACGTAGCATGGGCCATCACCTGGTCAACGCATCCTTTTTATGACTTAGTCAACATAGCCTTTAATCTGTTGGATTCGAGATAGAACTTAGGTTGAATAGCTTATTCAGGCCTGAATTCGGACCGGGTCAGTTGACTCCTGGTCCTGGACAAGCTAAACCTGAGTCAATCTGAGTCATATCTAAGTCGAGCCAGAATCTAAGGGACGCGACCATTACTCAAGCTGCTAGTGGCCCTGAGAGATGCGGTTGTTACTCATGCCAACGGCCCCAAAAGACGTGACCATTATGCAAACCGTCAATCACCCCAAAGGATGGAATCACTATAAGAAAAAAAAATTGAAATACAAAGTTTTGTATGCGTTGTCTGTGCGACTAAAAAATCATTATTAAAAGTATTATTTTTAAAAGTTCATTCAAAGACAACACATATAAAAGAGTTGTCATTTTTTTATATTTTTTATAAAGACAACGCTTTTACAATGCTTAAAAAGTGTTGTCATTTTTTTTGTTTACAAAGATTATACTTTTGCAATGTATAAAAAACATTGTTTATTTTAGTAAAGACAACGTTTGTTTAATAGATAAAAAAACATTATATTTTTTAAAATATATTTTTTTAATAAATTATAAAAAATTATTTTTTCTATTTATAAAACTGTTGTCTATTATATTTATAACATGAATTACTTAATTAAATACTTATAAATAACACCAATTAAAATATAATAAAAATATAACGGATCAATTTTCTTACTATTGAACTAGAAATATGCCATACAATTTAAACAGAAAATATATAGAAATTATATAGACATAATCGATAAACTTTGGATCAATGTTAAGTCCATATAAAAGTAAAAATCCTACATACTATACATGTATATAAGTTCCAACATATCTTGCTTCTCGGATTGAATCTTTTTGGTAATATTACATCTTCTTAGAAATATGAATGCCATTCTTAGCAAATAAAAACCTCACTTTCAGTTTCACTGGATCTTTTCTCCAATTGCTTACATCCACTTACCAACTGCAGTCGCTTGATTTGCCTTTTGTTATGCTATCGCAAGTGCATGGTTGTCGTCAAGTAATAATATATCAATTCCACAAGAACTGATTATAAACACTATAAATTTCTCATGGAGAATTAGCTAAATAATTGTTTGTTGCAAGTTACGGCTTGAGTAAAGAGAAGTAAGACTGAGAGGAGGAAAGAGAGATATAAACTTACTTTATGAAATGTTCTAGGAGTTCAATTTCATTGTGATATTTATCAATGGATTATGGTCCACCATTTGCCTATCCTCAATTTACATGCATTCATAGGAAGTTAGATTCATTACCAGTTCTCCCCTGCAGTGGTTAAGCCGACATGATATTTGGATCAATATCCCTTGCTATTGAATAGGAATAATTCCTATGCAATCCGATAATGGGTCACCCCTGTCACTAGGCCCCTCAGTCATAAATTATAAGTACACACTCATACTTAATAATCATAGCGATAAAGATAGTAATTTCGTATAATTCCATACTTCCTTATGGGGAATTGATTCTCTCTTCAAGGTGAAGTCCTAGACGTCCGGAAAGGAGTTACCCCTGTCACAAGGGCACTTCGGTCATACAATCTAGGGCATCCTCCCTACGGGATCAACAATTATACACAACTATTTAATCAAACATTAGAGTTAAGCACAAACACAATACATACACATAAGATCAAATAGATACAAAGCATGATAATATCATTTAGATAGAAAATTGGAATATCCATGAGTTTTTACATTAATCCATACCATAATTACTCCCTTAATCCTAGAACAATAGATCTACTTCATGGCAAGAAGAAAAAGATTCAAAGATATATGAATTACAAGCATCAAAATCTAACTAGAAGAAGAAGGGAAAAGAAGCTTATCCAATCGAGTAGATCTTCGGATCCAATTCTTTGCTTTCAGAGTCGATGAGGTGATGGAAACGACTTTGGATCGATGAATGGAGCCCGAGAAGGATGTAAATTGGCATCAAGATAGATCTCCCAAAGGGAGAGCCTTCCTCTCTTGAAAAAGGGGAAGCGATCCCCTTAAATAGTGTGGGGCACGGGCCTAATGAAACGATCGTGTGATATCACATGGCCATGTCTTGCTTATTCTCTGGACAAGTGGCACAACTGTGTGGGATCACACGGTCGTGTCTCACTCTTCCTCTAGTCAGGCCACACGATCATGTGGCTTTACACGGTTATGGCCATCTTCTCCTCTATTTCATTAGCATGACCATGTGAGATCACACGACCAGGGTCTTTTTCTTTCGTTTACTTTCCGGATCGTCTACGAGCACTATTTTCACCCAAAAGCGGCTCTTGACAACAGAAAAACACACAAAAAGTAGATTTTTGACAAAGAAGAGTAATTATAGTAAACATATGACAAGAGGTGTAAAAATACATAGATCAAGCATACGTAAAGTACATGAATGTGCGTCAAAATATGCATAAAAGTATATATAATCTACACACATAACACCCCTAGACTTGAACCTTTGCTTGTCCTCAAGCAAAATACCGTAATCTAAATTCATGTGCTCCTATAATGCATCATAATCCCTAGTGCACTTTCTAACTCTATCAATTAGTTTTATTGGTAAGCATGATTGTGGAGTAACTTAAGCATGACCTAAGTATAAGTTCTTGTGCACAGTACAATAAATGACTCAAGCTCTTTAAGCTTTAATTTTTGTCCTAGTCAAGTCGTCATCCAATTAAGTTCCTAACATTTCCGGTGATAGACACTTACCTGCCACACACTTGGTTCATATTCCTTAAACCGCATAAGGTCTCAAAGGACTACTCAGAATCAAGAGAAACATAACATTTATTTTTTTAGTAATCTAACTCAGTCTCAAAGGAATAAATTGTTAGTTTCCACTCACAATAATTATTTTTTTTTATTCCTTATTCATTTTTTTGGTGCTTTAAAGGTGTAGCACTAACACAAATGTAAGTATAATGCAGATGTTGGGATTTTAATTTTTCCAAATGAGTTGACATGATCCGAAGTCATCCAGTAACTTAAATGCAATCTAAAAAATCACCATGGGAACCAAAGTACTAAATAATTCAAATGAATAATGACTATTCTAAAGTTATCCAATATCCAAGCTTAAGTGAAGTGAAGGTAAGATTCTTAAGGTTAGGCCAAAATTTAAACTTATCTCTATACAATACTTAGCTCATTGCATGCTACTAGAGATAGGAAAAAGAGGTACACTAAATATACTAGCATTATATCCACAGCAATATGAATCAAGAAATAAACACGCTTGCCATTTTGCTATTAGACAAGTCAGCAGTAAGTGAGGAATGATGTTCTCGACATGCCAAAAAGTAATTAAAAAGATAGTCGAAGCAACAATCAAAATAAACTGAATAAAGACTAGCAAACAATAACAATCAAATAAGTAAAAATGTAGCATATAACTAAAAACAAGAAAAATAAATGAAAAGTACTAAAAATGTAAAGAAAAGGAATGCAAAGGGCTCAGGTTATGTAAACACCTCCCCCCCGGACTTTAACTTTTCATTGTCATAATGAAATCAATATAGTGGAGGTGGTGGGGGGAAAACGAGGACCTTGTCCAGAAGGAAAACTAGGCATACTAGGGGTCTGACCAAGGTACTCATGATAGGGGTCTACCTGATGTCTAGTGATGTCCATGACCTCCATAAACTCTCTCATTCTTGCCTGGTCGGTATTGTAATCCTTAACAAACTCGGCTACCTGGCCTTGAAAATTCCTTGTGAACTAAAAATGATCATGTACCTCCTTGAACTAGTCATTCGATAATTTGAAGCGCCCCTCCAACATTTATTGTGGGGAACTGTGCTTCTCATGAAGCGAATCCAAAGAGGCATAGAAATAAAAAAAAAAAAAAATCAAATTTGGAAGGACCCGTACTATAGAAAAAGAATGCCTAGCAGGTTCTGAATGTTCAGATAGTTATGGTTGTTCAGATGATGAGGGATCGATGTGGGGCTCAGTGTCCTCTACTAGGATTTTCACCTAGAGTTCTCGACTCTAGGATTTCGCCCAAAGTACTTGACCCGCCAAGACTTTCCACCTAGGGTTACCACCCCCTAGGATTTTCCACCTGCCTAACTACACTAGGACTTTTTGTTGGTTAGTCATAGGAAAACGTACCGGTTTCACTATATAAAATTTTTGTACAAGTGTCAAACCTTTCCTAAAATAACCTATTGTGTTCTTTAGAAGTTAAATTAGGAATCACAGACGGAACTTAACATTGTTGATTCCAAATTTAACTTATTTGTTCTTAATGGTTTAGATTTGGATCGCAAGCGGAACTTAACACTATTGATCCAAATCCACCTACGTTACTAATTCCATTGAATATTAATTTCTAAAATTAGCTTCCAGGACTGCATGGCGAGGCACATGACCTTCTTAGATATGGGAGCAACCACCACCGCCTAGACAAAGCCTTTTAAGGAAAGCAAATATTTAAATTCCTTAAATAACTCTAGGTTAACCAAAAAGAACAATCAAATCACAAATTCGACAAAGGGAAAAAACACAAACTTGAAAATAAATTTGAAAACTCTAGAATCTAATGCCTCTTGTGTTTGGTATTTCCAAAAATAACTATATAAAGAAAACTAGTATGATGCAGAAAATAATTACTAGTTATACCTTTCTTTGTAAGAAAAAATAACCTCTTGATCTTCTACTGTATTCCTCTTCTAATCTCGGACGTTGTGTGGGCAACGATCTTCCGAGATGAGAACCACCAAGCTCCTTCTCCAAGCTAGATTCGGCCACCAAGAATTCTCCATGAGAAGTAGAGGTCCGGCCACCACCATCAAGCTCCAAGGGATGCTAGAAACAAAGTCTCCTTTCTCTCCTTCTTCTCCTAGCTAGAACCGGCCACCATGGAAAGCTCTTGTGTTGATGCTGCCGACCACAAAGGAGGAAGAGAAAAGAAGAAGAAGAGAAGACCCTAGGGCCGACCATACCAAGGAGGAAAAGAGAGGAAGAATAGAATAGAGTTGTTTACCATGAAAGCACCTCTACCCCCCCCCTCTTTTATAATCCTTGGTCTTGGCAAATAAGGAAATTTTAATAAAAACTTTCTTAATTCTTTTGCCATGAAAAGGAAAATTTATTTAATTAAAAATAATTTTCTCTTCTCCAAATTATTTGGCTGGCCACTTTTCTCCCCAAAATAAGGAAAGTTTTAATTAAAACAAGAATTAAAACTTCCTAATTTGTTTCCATAAATTTATAAAAATTTCTCCAATAATTTTTATCCCTTCATGATTAGTTAGTAAAAAAAAATTATAAATTAAAATCTTTCTTTTAAACATGTGGATAATTTTCAAAAAGGAAAGTTATCTCTAAAAATTAAAATCTCTTTTCAATCTACAAATAAGGAAAGATATCAAATATTTGCTTAATCTTTTGTAGAAACTAATAAAAGAGAATATTTAATTTTTAAACTCTCTTTTAAATCATGAACATGGTTTAAAAAGGAAAGTTTTCTCAAAATTAAAATCTCCTTTCAATCTACAAATAAGGAAAGATTTCAAATCTTTTCTTAATCTTTTGTAGAAAGCTATAAAAGGAAAGATTTAAATTTTAAACTCTTTTTTAAAACCATGATATCCACATAAGAAATAATTTTAATAAAAATTCCTTTTAATTTTCTAGTGGCCGACCACCTAAGCTTGGAACCCAAGCTTTGGCCGACCACTAACTTGGCTCATCCACTTGGTCTTGGCCGGCCCTAGCTTGGGTTCCAAGCTAGCTTGGCCGGCCCCATTTGGATGGGTAAGAAGGTGGGTATGTGGTGGGTATAAATCTCTATATACAAGAGGCTACGATAGGGACTGAGAGAAGGAATTGGTTTTGGTCTCCCGATAAAATTAAGCTTCCCGTGTTCGCCCAGAACACACAACTTAACTTCATCAATAATAATTCATTCCACTAAAGAATTATTATTAAACTACCGCACCAATCCCAAATTACATTTTGGGCTCCTTCTTATTATGAGTGTGTTAGTCTCCCTGTGTTTAAGATGTCAAATGTCCACTAATTAAATGAGTTACTGACAACTCACTTAATTAATATCTTAGTCCAAGAGTAGTACTACTCAACCTTATCGTCATGTCGGACCAAGTCCACCTGCAGGGTTTAACATGACAATCCTTATGAGCTCCTCTTGGGGACATGATCAACCAAGATCACTAGGACACAGTTTCCTTCTATAATCAACAACATACACTATAAGTGATATCATTTCCCAACTTATCGGGCTTATTGATTTATCAAACTAAATCTCACCCATTGATAAATTAAAGAAATAAATATCAAACATATGTGCTTGTTATTATATTAGGATTAAGAGCACATACTTCCATAATAACTGAGGTCTTTGTTCCTTTATAAAGTTAGTATAAAAAGAAACGACCTCTAATGGTCCTACTCAATACACTCTAAGTGTACTAGTGTAATTATATAATTAAGATAAATTAATACCTAATTATACTACGACCTTCCAATGGTTTGCTCCTTTCCATCTTGGTCGTGAGCTACTGTTTATAATTTATAAGGTGTTGATAACATGATCCTCTGTGTGTGACACCACACACTATGTTATCTACAATATAAATTAATTGAACAATTTACATTTATCATAAATGTAGATATTTGACCAATATGATTCTTATTTCTAGATAAATATTTATACCAAAAGCTAGGCTTTTAGTATACATCCTAACACTTTTGCATAAGAATACTTAGGACTTTCTTGCAAGCTCATTCAAAATTTTTTGACAATAAGTAACCTAACTTTGAACCCTTTGTCATTATCAAAATATATGTTCAATCGTTTGATGCTTCCCACATCAACAGTTAGTGTTATACTTACAACAAAACCAACAAGACAAAATATAGATGGCCAATAAGGTATGCCAGAAGTTTTGGCTTCCTCTGCAATGATTACAAAATATGCATTTATTCAATCATCATCTCTGCCCACAGTCCAATCAAGAACACATAGGAAAGATGACATATCCAATGAGATCATTCTGTTGAACCATATTGCCTTTGTCTTAGCCCTACATAAAAAAAATTAAACATGTCCATAAATTATGTTTTTCAACAATAGGGTCTATTGCTGCTATAATTGGAGTAGTTACGGAAATTATATGTGTTATAGCAACTTCTAAATCAGCTATGGTTGATTTTATTTAACAATATGACATGTTTGTTTGACTAGACAATAAGAAGATAATTCCAATGTAATTTATCCTTGTGTTCACAATAGAAGTATTAAGATAATTCATCATATATTTATATTACAGTAAGTGTATAACTCAACAAATATTTGACTCATTTGAGCTGACTCAGTTTCAACAATGCCTCTACCACCACATTATCTTTATTTTTCTTAAAATATGACTTCACTTGTTGAACAAATATATAGAGACAAGTTTTTTGTGTGAGTAATTATATGTGATATAGGAATAAAAGATAAAACATTAAACCAACCTAAACCGTACCTTAATGATTTTGGATTTTTGTTTGACAAGCGTATACAAGAGTTTAGTTGATGAAGATGTGGCAACCACATCAATAGATGAGACAGGAGCTTCTTGTACTTTAATAGGAGGCTCAATATTTTCCTCTCCTTTGGCCTTGGCCATCTTTGTCTCATGCTTATCTTGGTAAGTGACTTTTTTTAATCCTTTTGACCAAGGACACTCAATCTCTTTTACAGGTGGGGATGTGATTCTATTTGTAGCACTCCTCTTTAACCTTGTTATTAGCTGATTGGTAAGTAATTCCACAATATCCTTGGCAAGCAACTGACTTTGAAGATCTTTAATTTTTCTATCTTACTCTTCTATAATTTGATATTTTTCATCTATAATTATGTCCTTCTCCTCAATTGTTTTGTCCTTGGAAGCTATTGAAGTTTTTAAATCACTAGCATAGATTTTATTCTCAACAATTAACTGACTAATATTGGCCTCCATCTGGGCAATGAGCTGGTCCTTGCCCTCAACCACAGACTCTAAATGAACAATTTTAGCCTCTCTTGCTTCACAATTTGTACAAGTCTCTTTCTCCTGAATACATTTTGCAGTAGATTGCTCAAGAACTTGTTTAGGAATTTCCTGAGCTTCGGCTGCCTATTCAAGAAATTGCTCAGGAACTTGTTGGGGATTTTCCTGAACTTTAGCGGCCTATTCAGGAAATTGCTCGGGAACTTGTTCAGTATTTCCCTTAGAAACTGATTGTATAACCCTTGAGCAATTTGTTGATCTATATTCTTTACAACATATTTTAGGGAATCGTTTGAGAGCAGATGTGTCTCTAGGTATGACAGACTTAAATCAACAAGTATTTTGGCAGCAGGTAATTCTGTGATCCTAGACTTTATTGTCTCCACATGAAAGCCTGACCACTTCCATCTGCATATTCTTGGAAGAGCATGTTGTCTGTAAGGATCCATTATTCTGGCATGTTCACACATCCATACCTGTAATACAATACAAATAGTTAAATATGAAATTTTCTGCATAAATCTTATGAGTCTATCATTAAATTGAAGCACTTATAGCAAGGAGATGTGTGAACTCTTTGAGCATGGGAGTTTGATTTCCCTCAAGACCATCTAGTTTCGGCCTCTGTGAAAGCATCACACCAATGACCCCCAACTGTGGACTCATATAGTCATATATAGCCTTACACCAATTATACATACCTAAATTAGCAAAATCATTTACACAATCTATTAGTGATTGTACTAATAATCTAGATATACTGATAGTAGTAGTAAATAAAATAGAAACAAAAAAAATATAATATTAAAAATTAGCAAAAGAGAGTATCAAATTTAGTAGATGAAGGTTGTTTGTTGAGGCAAATCATCTTGTTCTCTAACTCCTTCTGTGTACACTCCACATTATTGAAGTATTGAAGAAATAGTGGGGTGGTGGCTACATGCTGCTGTAAATTTACTTCATCGCTTGGTCTGGGAGTCCTAGAATTAGTGAAACATCTTTCCTTGTGAAGCTGATCTCCTTATTATGAAAGATGAAATAACTGACTTAAACACCCCAATTGTCAAACATATTTTGTATAAGGCTTTGGATATTTGCAATTTTAGGCATGACTACTTCCCAAGCAAATGGGCTTGCATTGATCAACTCCATCTGCTGGTCGTTTATGTGTAGTGATGATAAAAAAAACCTTGAAGTGAGGGTAATTACTTTTTCAATGCACTTTCTTATGATATGCACGAGAAGTAGAAGTTCTCTGGCTCTCCATTTAATTCTGTCAAACAAATACATAAGATCTTAGTGATACTCAGTTGCCTTCATTGCAATGCAGTTAGTTTTCACCCATACTATGATACATTACACTGTTATTTTGTAACCATAATATGATACATTACAATGTCTATAATTTCTCCTAGGTAGTGCAATGTGATTAGTAGCTGCTACAACATGAGTACTGATCATGTTGTAGCAGTTAGAGTCAAGTAGCTGCTACAATAATGAGAAGCCAATAGGGACTGTAGGGTTTAACCATGTTGTATCAATCATTAGGGTTTAACTACATTGTAGTAGCTACACGACAATAGCTGCTACAACAAAAATAAACATTTTTTAAACACTCTATTCTCTCAAATAAAATCTTCAATCCTCAGCCCTAAAATCATTAAACCCCATTGTAGCAGCGAGGAGATGAATGAAAATCCTAAAAATTCAAACCCCTAAACAAAACAAGAAGAATCAAAACTTTAAACCTAACACCATACTTACGATGGAGGCAAAGATTTGGATGAGAAACAAGTCGTCGCGGTGAGATTGATTAATGAAGACACCGTGTGGGCGCTGATCTACGATGATTGAAATTCTTTCAAAAAATTTATCACACGATGAGTTTCGGAGTAAAACTTTGATCGATGAGGGTAAAAAGATAATTGCACATTATATTTGTGCATAATAATTACAAAATTATAATTGGTAAGAAAAGGTTATTTGGAGATCAGTAGTAGCTATTAGGTGTTGTAGCAGCCATTCTGTAGTAATTGCTACAATGTGTAGCAGCTAATCTGTAGCAACTACTGCACAGTGTAGCAGCTACTATTGAGAAGCTGCTATAACGTGTAGCAGCTTCAACATGCTACAGTAGCTACTACAACGTGTAGCAGCTTCTAACTATTTATACATTAACTGATATAATGTGTAGAACCTCATTTAATTGATCTAAATAAAAAACTGAGATTGCTATGATCTATTAATGGTTGAAAATACAGAGTAATATCTTGTTGAGTGTAAACAAAGAAAGATCTAGTACAACGTTATAGCAGCTAACATTCCAAGTTAGCTGCTACAAGTTATAGCAGCTACATGGACAGTTAGCTACTACAAGGTGTAGCAGTTATTTGTTGAAGTAGCTGCTACAACGTATAGCAGCAAAGTAAAGGCGCAACAGCTACACAATTTTAAACAATTTTTTACCAAGTTGATATACAGATACACAAATATTTTTAGGGGTAATATCTGCTAGAAAATGTAACTACTAAACCAATGACTTACCAAGTGGCTGCTACACATTGTAGCAGCTACATGGATAGTTAGCTGCTACAAGGTGTAGCAGTTAACTGTCGAAATAGCTGCTACAACTTGTAGCAACATTCGATGTCTAAGTGGCTACAGGCGTTTGTAGTAGGTGTCAGCCTTGCACGTCGTAGCATGAATCCTTCCTTCTACGACCACCATTCCAAGTTAGCTGCTACAAGTTGTAGTAGCTATATGGATAGTTAGCTGCGAAGTAGCTGCTGCAACGTTTAGCAACAAAGCAAATGAGCTGCATCAGCAAAAATAATTTCAAATAATTTTTTATGAAGTTGATAGACATCAACTTAAATATTTTTAGGGGTAATATCTACTAGAAAATGTAGCTGCTACAAAAACAACTTACCAAGTGACTGCTACACATTGTATAGCAGCTGCATGGATAGTTAGCTACTACAAGGTGTAGTAGTTAACTGTCGAAGTAACTCCTACAACATGTAGCAGCTACCTTTCCAAGTGGTTATAGCCTGCAGACATTTGTAGCAGGCATCATCCTTGCACGTTATAACATTAATCCTTCTAATATATGTTCGGATCATGATGGGGAATAACAAATTAAAATGAAATGAATTACCATTGGGTATGAAATGGAAGGAATTAAAGACGTTGTCCTTACGATCAAGAATGGAGAGAGGTGGTAAGCACAACAGCAGCTGTCAGACGTGGCGTTGTTGGTGAAGGAAGAGATGAGAGCGAGAGAGAGAGCGGCGAGTCAAGTAGCTTGTGGTGCCTTTGCTATACTTTCCCTGTGGTCCGATGGATGACGGAGAAGGAAGGCGAGAGAGAGAGAGAACGACAAGGGAAATTTAGAAATTGGGAAATTTCGCTCGGTGATGTTTTGAAAAGAAGGCCGAAGGGGGTAGAAAATAAATGAAATATTTTTTATAAAGAAATCGAACTGGCAACGCCACATCTGCGCATCGCTCACGGTCACGCATAAAGCGTCACTTAGCATATCAAATCTCTCTCTCTATATATGTGACATTAAAAAAAGACAAGGAAAAAGATAGAAAAAAAAGACTAAATAAGGACAATAGTTTAAGAAGTTTTGTCAACTAAGTCATTTTGTATATATTCATTAATTGCAGTATGCTTAACTCCTACAACGCCAGCTCACAAAAGTGTCAAAGCAATCATTTGAAGCTCCTTCATCCTCATGAGAGACCTAAAACAATGGTAAGCTTCATGTTTGATCCAATGATGATTAAGATGTAAAAACATAGTATAATGCATGTCTCTAAGAGATTATAGTTTTCTAGTATAACAATTCTACCCAGTAGGATATACCTCTTACAAGGATTGATTAATAATAGTGTTGGTGCAGCGGGGCCGATAAGAGGGGAGGGGTGAATTGTCTGTAATAGAAAAATAAAACCCTTCCTTATTCTTCAACTCAGATTAGTAGCACACTAATATAAATGAAATTAAGTAACTAATAAACCAAAAAGACACAAAGGAATTACTTGGTTACAACCTAGGTGGTTGTTAATCCAAGGCAAAAGAAAACGCTGAAAGTGTAGGATCGAAAAGAATTTAGATATCTCCACAATTGCATGATATTGTCCACTTTGGGCCTAAGTCCTCATGGTTTTGCTCTTGGATTCTACCCAAAAGGGCTCAAGCTAATGGAGATATCTTTTCTCTTATAAACCCATGATCTTTTTCCATGTGTTTTCAATATGGGACTATGTTTACAACCTTGCAACCCCAACAATCCCCCCCCCCCTCAAACAAAGGACCATAGGCTTCCCATGTCCGATCCTTGACCCACCAGGTCTTCCTGCCCCTCGGTCCACCTGACCTACTAGGATTTCCTTGCCTAGTCACAACTAGAACTTCCTGCCTGGTATCTGGTCCTCTTGATCTAAACATAGGAGCCCCCACTTTCTTTATTTGAGGTCAATATTATAACCACATGGCTTAATCAGACCATAGCTCTTGTGCACAGTCGGCGGTTAAACCTTATGACAGTCTGGGCTCTGATATCAATTGTAGGATCGAAAAGAATTTAAATATCTCCACAATTGCATGATATTGTCCACTTTGGGCCTAAGTCCTCATGGTTTTGCTCTTGGGTTCTACCCAAAAGGCCTCAAGCCAATGTAGATATCTTTTCTCTTTTAAACCCATGATCTTTTTCCATGTGTTTTCAATATGGGACTATGTTTGCAACCTTGCAACCCTAACAGAAAGATCTCCTTTGTGTAGGCGGAGAAGCCTATTACACTCTTAAAAAGCTCAGAATATGCTAGGAAATGAAAGCTAGAGTTGATACATATTTCCTATGTCCAAGGGTCTTTTAATAGCCCCTGGAGAATCTTATCTGAAGCCTGAAGGCACCTCCAAAGGGGTTGGAGAGCACCTCCAATGAGGCATAGTGGATAAAGCTTTATCCACTGCCAACGCCCAGTGTGATTGGCTGAAGGCGCCTTCCATAGCCTTGGAAGGCGCCTTCGCATTGTTCATCGAAGGCGCCTTATAGCCATGGAAGGTGACTTCCACAGAAGGCGTGGAGGCGCCTTCAACAGCCTTTAAAGGCGCCTCTAGCAGCACTTGTAACTCCATTTTGCTCCTTTGCTGCTGCGATCTCCTGGGTGATTTTGGCGACTGGAATAGGGCTCACTCGAACCTAATTTCTGACATTCTCTTGGAGTAGGCTTCCACTCCAGCTTCTCGTCCCTCAAACGTCACGTACATTCTTCTCATCCACCGGTGTACTCTTCCACAGTCTTTTCGTCTATCGGATACACCGAGCCCGTCAACTCCCTTCCCGTGCCATCCTTCTTGCTAGACGTGTCTTCTGCTCGACTTTCTGTGCTCTTAAGCTCCTGCACACTTAAACACAGGGATCAAAACCAAACAGGACCTAACCTAATTTGGTTGATCACATCAAAACAATCACGGGATCCAACAATCTTCCCCTTTTTAATGTGCATCAACGCAAGTTCAAGTTAGGGTAAAAACAATCAAGTAGTAATAAATGAAATTGCAAATAAAAGTTTGCAATAAAAGAAATTGCAACACTAAGTATAAAATAAACTGATTTATCAAAATTCAGAAAAATCAAGTTAGCAAAAGTCAGAATTTAATAAAATCCTAACTCCTCCTATTTCCCCTAAATTTGTACCTATTTCTCCCCCTTTGATCACATCAAAAAATATGAAAGTTTAAGTTTTAGAAAAAAAAACTTGATTTAATAAAAACAAGTAAAAGAAATTTAAAATATGTTCTAATTTATGGAGTTTTCTAAAAATTGACAAACATTGAAAACAATTATCATAATTAATTTCACAAGCTTATCAATTTGTTAATTAAATATTTAATTCAATAATCTAAGATGTGGCGAGGCACTAGATCTTCTTGGTTATTGGATTATCAACCACTTCTAGACAAAGTCTTTTAAAGAATGTAAACATTTAATCTTTTCTGAAAGCCTTAGAAAAAATGTTTAATCTAAGTAAGACTTTGGAACCCAATATAGGTTCCTTCCTATTGGGTTAACTAAGAATTGGGGGGGGGGGGGGGGGTACATATTCTCAAAGAATTTTTCTAAGTTGTCCTTGGTGATGTCTAATATATCAATTTAATCTACCATAAATTCTAAGTTTTGATTTTTGAAAGTTATTTGGTTTTAAGCATGTATGGTCATTTTTTAATTTTAGATTATCATACAATTTTAGAGGGCATACCTTTGCTAAGTTCAATTTTAACTCAACATTTTTCTTTTCTAATTTCACTAGATCTTTAGTAAGAATTTTAATAAAATTAAAGGACTACTTCGAAGATAGAGCACGTACCTCGCTTATCTCAATTTCTGATGCTCACCCTTCATCGCTGCTCTCTTTCGATGATCCTCCCCCTTCACCAATGCTCATCTCTAAACTGGTTCATCTTCCACTTGATGGTTAGCCATTAGGGCTAGTCCTGAGAAGACTTCAACCTCGGACTCAGAGGATGATAAATTGTCCCATGTGGCCTTCAGGGTCTTGTGTTTAGAGGATGTTGGTCTTTTGTACTTTTTCTTTTCCTTCTTCTTTAGTTTATGACATTCATCTTTGATGTGCCCTTCTTCATTGCAGTTGTAGCATTGGACCTTTCTTTTGTTTTGGTAATCCTTCTTTGTCTGCGATTTAAATTTATTAGATCTAATAAATTTATTAAACTTTCTTACCATTAGGGCTGCTTCGTTTTCATCAATAGATTTGTCGAAGTCTGAATTGTTTATTCTTGCCTTCAGGGCAACATTCTGACTCGGTCCTTTTCTTTGTCCTACACACTGAGATTTGTGTAATTCGAAAGTAGAGAACATACTTTCTAAAGTACTTATCTCAAGATCCTTGAATATATAGTAGGAGTCTACTATTGATGTCCATTCAGGTGTTCTTGGGAACGCATTTAAAGCATACCTTTGTGCATCCCGATTCGTTACTGTTTCTCCGAGGTTTGTTAGTCCAGTGATCAACTCCTTGATTCTCCTGTGTAGTTGTACTACTAACTCTTCTTCTTCCATCTGGAGGTTTGTCAGTTGATTCCAGAGCACATCCTGTCTCGCAAGCTTTATTTCGAAAGTTCCTTTGTGTAGTTCCAAGAACTTCTCCTAAAGTTCCTTTGCTGAGTTGTATTCTCCGATTCGATTTGCTTCCTGGGGTGGAAGTACACTAAGTAGGTGGAACTCGGCTCGTCCGTTTGCTACGAAGTCTGCTTGCTCCTTCTTGGACCAATGATATTCTTATTTTTCTTTTCCTTGGGGGTTTTTGGGAGCTACAAGACCATATTTAATTATTAGCAAAATTTTGAAGTCAGTTTTAAAAAATACCTCCATACGTTTTTTCCATAAGGTGAAATCCCCTTCGAACTTTAGCAGGTAGATCATTGGTCCAACCATCGTCTTGATCTTGATGTTTCAGTCGGTGATTATTCCTTCTGAGGCGGTTAGACTCTGATATCACTTATTGGCGTAGCGGGGTTGGTAAGAGGGGAGGGGTGAATTGCCCATAATAGAAAAATAAAACACTTCCTCGTTCTTCAACTCAGATTAGCAACACACTTATATAAATAAATTAAGTAACTAATAAACCAAAAAGACACAAAGGAATTACTTGGTTAAAACCTAGGTGGTTGTTAATCCAAGGCAAAAGAAAACGCTGAAAGATCTCCTTCGTATAGGAGGAGAAGCCTATTACACTCTTAAAAAGCTCAGGAATGTGCTAGGAAATGAAAGCTAGAGTTGATACATATTTCCTAGGTCCAGGGTCTTTTTATAGCCTCTGGAAAATCTTATCCGAACGCTGAAGGCGCCTCCAAAGGGGTTGGAGGGCGCCTCCAGCGAGGCGCAGTGGATAAAGCTTTATCCACTGCCAATGTCTAGTTTGATTGGCTGAAGGCGCCTTCCATAACCTTGGAAGCCGCCTTCACACTGTTCATTGAAGGTGCCTTCCACAGAAGGCATGGAGGTGCCTTCAACAGCCTTTGAAGGTGTCTCCAACAGCACTTGTAGCTCCATTTTGCTCCTTTACTGTTGCGATCTTCTAGGTGATTTGGCCACCGAAATATGGCTCACTCGAACCCAATTTCCGACCTTCTCCTGAAGCAGGCTTCCGCTCCAGCTTCTCGTCCCTCGAACGTCGTGTACGTTCTTCTCGTTTATCGATGTACTTTTCCACAACCCTTTTGCCCCTCGGATGCACCGATCCCGTCGACTCCCTTCCCGTGCCATCCTTCTTGCTACCTGCGTCTTCTGCTCGACTTCCTATGCTCCTAAGCTCCTGCACACATAGACACAGGGATCAAAGCCAAACAGGACCTAACCTAACTTGGTTGATCATATCAAAATAATCATGGGGTCCAACAAATAGTTGTAGCCAAAATAGATATTCTCACAAGATAACAAAAAAAAAACAAAATTTCATTAACTTTGATACCTGTGATAATCATTATAATGGCATTGTCTAGTTTCTTTTTTAAGGAAAAATTCTATTAAAAGCTTAAATATCTGAAGATAATAATACCAATACAACAAGTAAACCCATAGGATGTGTTTGGTTCAAGGTTATTATTAACAACCTTGGTAGGTTATCAATCAAACCTTATTTGATTTAGGTAATGAGTGATTCTTAGTAATAAGCAATTCCCGCCATGCCAGTAATTTGGGAATACACCCTAGAATTAGAAAACCTAAGATGCATAGAATTTTTCATGATTCCGGGGTTAACAATTTTTTTCATAATTAGCCTTTAATTTTTCCCCCTCTTCTCTTCGTCCTCCCTCGTCGAGTCGCAACTTCCTCCATCTTTCTCCCTCCCTTAGTTGGCAATTGAGAAAGATGTCGTGAGAAATGGCCAAACCCCCCTCCGTTGGATCGACAAAGACGCCGCCGCATCGCTGGAGATCATGCACGTTTCTGGCCGCCATCAAGCGCCTCGGAGTCGCTCGCCTCTACTCTGATATGGATGTTATGGTCTTTCCCTTCCTTCCCTTCCCCCAACCGAACCACACCTCAACACCCTCCGCTACTTCTATGTCAAGGGTCGCATAGTCTCTGAGGCCATCCATGTCTACATAGCCATGGCCATTGCTGCCCTCCTCTCGCCCCATGAGTGCCACCTACAACCTCCTCCTTACCGCCACAAATAAGCATCTCCCATAAGAAGCGGCCTGCCTGCATCTGCTGAAGAAGAGGACCTGTGTCGCCAGAGTTGATGTCAGCATCGGACCAGAACTGCTTGATCAACAACTCACCCTTTCACTGAGGACCCTCTCTTTCTCGACGACTAGCAACTCTCCTTGGTAAACTTCCTCATCAGCATCACCTCCATCCTGGGGTCACAGTTGAGGATCCTCTGTAGGACCCCGTGGTTGTTTTGATATGATCAACCAAGTTTAAGTTAGGTTCTGTTTGTTTTTGATCCCTGTGTCTAAGTGTGTAGGAACTTAAGAGGTAGGAAGTCGAGCGGAAGAGGCAGCTAGTGAGAAGGACGACACGGAAAGGGAGCCGACGGGTTCGGCCCGTCCGAAGGACAAGAGAGCTGCGGAAGAGTACACCGGTGGAAGAGAAGAATGTGTGTGACGTTCGAGGGACGTAAAGCCGGGACGGAAGACTGCTCGAGGAGAAGGCCAAAAATTAGGTTCAGGTGAGCCCTATTTCGGTTGGCCAGAATCACCCAAACGCGTGAAGCTTCGAAAGTCAAAACAAAGGAGAAAGCAAGCTGGAAATGAAACTAAAGGCGCCTTCATTGAGTATTGGAGGCGCCTCAGCCCTGGTCAAAACGACCGTTGTCGACCGGATAGAGTTCTATCCATTCACCGGAGCTGAGGCGCCTTGGACCTCAGTTGGAGGCACCTTCGACCTACGTGATAAACTTTCCAAGGGCTATAAAAGGACCCCTGGGCCTAGGAATGAGACATCAATCAAGCGTTCAACTCTGTATTCATTTCTAGCAAAAGTTCTGAGCTTCTAGTGTGTAAAAGGTTTCTCCGCCTTCAGAGAAGAAGATCTTTCAGAGCTTTTCCTACTGCCTTGGATTAACAACCTTCATGGTTGTAACCAAGTAAATTGCTGAGTCTTTTTCTTTTAGTTTACTTTATTACTGTTGCATTTTTTCTTTTGAGTTGAAAGTCTTGAGGAGGGTATACTCTTTTATTTTTCAGGCAATTCACCACCCTCTTGTTGGCCCCGCTGCACCAACAAGTGGTATCAGAGCCCGACAACGGCAGAAGGACTAACCGCCGACTAAAGCACAATGATCAAGACGATGGCCGGTGCGAACATTCATCCCCCAAAGTTCAACGGAGACTTCACTACGTGGAAACGCCAAATGGAGGTATTGTTTAAGACTAAATTTGATATACTTTTAATAATGAAATATGGATATGCAACACCAAAAGATAAAATAGAATACAACAGGGCAAAGAAGGAGCAAGCCGATTTTGTGGCCAATGGAAAGGCGGAATTTTACTTGCTCAACGTTTTGCCGCCTAGGAGGTAAGTCGGATCGAAAGCTACGACTCCGCTAAAGACCTCTGGGATAAATTCCTGGAGCTCCACGAAGGCACCTCAGAAGCGAAGTTAGCAAGGCGGGACATCCTCCGGACTCAACTGACGAATCTCCGGATGAACACCGGCGAGAAGGTAGCGCAACTCCAAGCGAGAATCAAGGAGCTGATAATGCAACTGACAAATCTCAGCGAATCGGTAACGAACCGAGACTCTATTCGGTATGCGCTCAACGTCTTCCCTAGAACTTCAGAGTGAGTGTCCTTAGTAGATGCTTACTACATCTCTAAGGACTTTGAGGTAAGTAGTTTAGAAAGTTTATTTTTTACTTTCGAACTTCACGAGTCTCGACTTGCAGAGCCTAAACAAGTAGAGAAGTCGAATCTCAATATTGCCCTATAAGCCGAAAAGGATGATCCCGACTTTGAAGCGTCGATCGACGAAGCCGAAGCGACGCTACTGGTAAGACGTTTCAATAAATTTCTTAAAACTAATAAATTTCGATTGCAGTCAAGGAAGAGTCAAGGCAACAAAAGGATGGTTCGATGCTACAACTGCAACGAGGAAGAGCACATCAAGGATGACTGCCCCAAATTAAAGAAAATGGACAAGGAAAAGTCTCGAAGACCGACACCCTCTAAACGCAAGAGTTTGAAGGCTACATGGGATGAATCTTCATCCTCGGAATATGAAGTCGAAGCCTTTTCGGGAGTAGCACTGATGGCCAACCACCTTTTTGAAGAAACCAGCTCGGAGATGAGCATAGATGAAGGAGGAGGATCATTAGAAGAAGAAAGCTGTGATGAAGGGGGAGCATCACCAAGTGAGGTAAGTAAGGTACGTGCTCTAACCCCTACTTAGTCATTTCAATTTATCAAAGTGCTTACGAAAGATCTAGCAAAATTAGAAAAAGAAAATGCTGAATTGAAATTAAAATTAGCAAAAGCATGTCCCCAAGAAATGTATGATAATTTAAAATAGAAAATAAAAAATTGAAAATTGAAATTGAAAAATTGAAAAATAATCATGCATGCTTAAATAAATTTCCAAAATCAAAACTTAGAACTTATGGAAAATTAAATTGGTATATTAGAAAACATCAGGGACAACTTAGAAGAGTTCCTAGAAACTATATACTCCCTAAGTTTTTTGTTAATCCAGTAGGAAGGAACCTTTACTGTTTTCCAAAATCTTTATTAGATTAATTTTTTTTTTAAGTTAGAGCTTACAGCGAGAAAATTAAATGTTAAAATTTTTTTATGAGGCTTTGTCTAAGGAAGTGGTTGTTTCTCCAATAACCAAGAAGGCCTAGTGTCTCGTTACGACCTGGAAGCCAAAATATTAGAATAAAAATATTTAATTAACTTTTTGATAAAGCATCAAAATTAGAATTAAAATAATGCTTTAGAATTTTTGTTTAAAAAAAATATATTTTTTTGGATATTCATCAAAAATATTTTTGAACTTAGAATTTTTTTTTCTTGGATAAAATTTCTGTTTCAGAAATATTCTCAACTAATATTTTTTCCCCAAGTTATGATTTCTTCTGAAATTAGAAATTTTTATTGGAAATTGTCTTAACTAAGTTTTTCATAAAATGATTTAAATATTAAAATTTTAACTTAGAAAATTTTATACCCCGTTTTTTGCTGTGATCAAAGGGGGAGAAATAGGTAGAAGTTAAGCTTAGGGGAAATTAAAACAACCTTTGGTTATTTTTTTTTGCTTTTCAACAATTGGAATTAGAACTAAATTTTATGCAAATTTAGACTTTAAATGTTAGTTTTGTAATTTCTTTAAATTACTATTTGTCTGTTTTTACCCTAACTTAAACTTGGGTTGATGTACATCAAAAAGGGGGAGATTGTAAGACCCCGCGGTTGTTTTGATGTGATCAACCAAGTTTAAGTTAGGTCCTGTTTTTTTTTTATTCCTGTGTCTAAGTGTGCAGGAACTTAGGAGCGCAGGAAGTCGAGTGGAAGACGCAGCTAGTGAGAAGGACGACACGGGAAGGGAGCCGACGGGCTCGGTGCGTCCGAAGGACGAGAGAGCTGCGGAAGAGTACACCGGTAGGCAAGAAGAACGTGCATGACGTTCGAGGGGCGTAAAGCCGGGATAGAAGACTGCTCGAGGAGAAAGTCAAAAATTGGGTTCGGGTGAGCCCTATTTCGGTTGGCTGGAATCACCCAAACGCGTGAAGCTTCGGAAGTCAAAACAAAGGAGAAAGCAAGTTGGAAATAAAGCTCAAGGCACCTTCATCAAGTATTGGAGGCGCCTTCATGCTTGTTTTAGGCGCCTCAGCCCTGGTCAAAATGACCGTTGTCGACCGGATAGAATTCTATCCATTCACCCGAGCTGAGGCGCATTGGACCTCAGTTAGAGGCGCCTTCGACCTACGGGATAGACTTCCCTGGACCTAGGAATCAGACATCAATCAAGCGTTCAACTCTGTATTCATTTTCTAGCAATAGTTCTGAGCTTCTAGTGTGTAAAAGATTTCTCTGCCTTCAAAGAAGGAGATCTTTCAGAGCTTTTTCTATTGCATTGGATTAACAACCTTCTTGGTTGTAACTAAGTAAATTGCTGAGTCTTTTTCATTTAGTTTACTTTATTACTGTTGCATTTTTTCTTTTGAGTTGAAAGTCTTGAGGAGGGTATACTCTTTTATTTTTCAGGAAATTCACCCCCCTCTTGTCAGCCCCGCTGCACCAACAAGTGGTATCAGAGCCTGACAACCTCAGAAGGACTAACCCCAGACAAAAGCACAAAGATCAAGATGATGGCTGGCGTGAACATTCATCCCCCGAAGTTCGACGGAGACTTCGCTACGTTGAAACGCCAAATGGAGGTATTCTTTAAGATTAAATTTGATATATTTTTAATAATGAAATATGGATATGCAGCACCAAAAGACAAAATGGAATACAACTGGATGAAGAAGGAGCAAGCCAATTTTGTGGCCAATGGAAAGGCAGAATTTTACTTGCTCAACGTTCTGCTGCCCAGGAGGTAAGTCGGATCGGAAGTTACGACTCCGCTAAAGACCTCTGGGATAAATTCCTGGAGCTCCACGAAGGCACCTCAGAAGCGAAGTTAGCAAGGCGGGACATCCTCCGGACTCAACTGACGAATCTCTGGATGAACACCGGCGAGAAGGTAGCGCAACTCCAAGCGAGAATCAAGGAGCTGATAACACAACTTACAAATCTCGGTGAATCGGTAACGAACTGAGACTCTATTCAGTATGCGCTCAACGTCTTCCCTACAACTCCAGAGTGGGTGTCCTTAGTAGATGCTTACTACATCTCTAAGGACTTTGAGGTAAGTAGTTTAGAAAGTTTATTTTCTACTTTCGAACTTCACCAGTCTAGACTTGCAGAGCCTAAATAAGTAGAGAAGTCGAACCTCAATATTGCCCTACAAGCCGAAAAGGATGATCCCGACTTCGAAGCGTTGATCGACGAAGCCGAAGCGACGCTACTAGTAAGACGTTTCAATAAATTTCTTAAAACTAATAAATTTCGATCGCAGTCACGGAAGAGTCAACACAACAAAAGGACGGTCTGATGCTACAAGTGCAACGAGGAAGGACACATCAAGGATGACTGCCCCAAATTAAAGAAAAAGGACAAGGAAAAGTCTCGAAGACTGACGCCCTCTAAACGCAAGAGTTTGAATGATACATGGGATGAATCTTCATCCTCGGAATTTGAAGTCGAAGCCTTCTCGGGAGTAGCACTGATGGTCAACCACCTTTTTGAAGAAACCAGCTCAGAGATGAGCATAGATGAAGGGGGAGGATCATCAGAAGAAGAAAGCTGTGATGAAGGGGGAGCATCACCAAGTGAGATAAGTAAGGTATGTGCTCTAACCCCTACTCAATCATTTCAATTTATCAAAGTGCTTACGAAAGATCTAGCAAAATTAGAAAAAGAAAATGCTGAATTGAAATTGAAATTAGCAAAAGCATGTCCCCTAGAAATGTATGATAATTTAAAATTAGAAAATGAAAAATTGAAAAATTAAAAAATAATCATGCATGGTTAAATAAATTTCCAAAATCAAAACTTAGAACTTATGGAAAATTAAATTGGTATATTAGAAAACATCAGGGACAACTTATAAAAGTTCCTAGAAACTATATACCCCCTAAGTTTTTTGTTAATCCAGTAGGAAGGAACCTTTATTGGATTCCAAAATCTTTAATAGATTAATTTTTTTTTTTACGTTAGAGCTTACAGCGAGAAAATTAAATATTAGAATTTCTTTATGAGGCTTTGTCTAAGGAAGTGGTTGTTGCTCCAATAACCAAGAAGTCCTAGTGTCTCGCCACGACCTGGAAGCCAAAATATTGGAATAAAAATGTTTAATTAACTTTCTGATAAAGCATCAAAATTAGAATTAAAATAATACTTTAGAAAGCTTAAAAAAACATTTTTTTGGATATTCTCCAAAAATATTTTTGAACTTAGAATTTTTTTTTCTTAGATAAAATTTCTGTTTCAGAAATATTCTCAACTAATATTTTTTTCCTAAGTTATGATTTCTTCTGAAATTAGAAATTTTTATTGGAAATTGTCTTAACTAAGTTTTTCGGAAAATGATTTAAATATTAAATTTTTAACTTAGAAAATTTTATATCCCTTTTTTTACTGTGATCAAAGGGGGAGAAATAGGTATAAGTTAAGCTTAGGGGGAATTAAAACAACCTTTGGTTAGTTTTTTTTTTTTACTTTTCAACAATTGGAATTAGAACTAAATTTTATGCAAATTTAGACTTTAAATGTTAGTTTTGTAATTTATTTAAATTACTATTTGTCTGTTTTTACCCTAACTTAAACTTGGGTTGATGCACATCAAAAAGGGGAAGATTGTAGGACCCCGTGGTTGTTTTGATGTGATCAAATAAGTTTAAGTTAGGTCCTATTTGTTTTTGATCCCTGTGTTTAAGTGTGCAGGAACTTAGGAGTGCAGGAAGTCGAGCGGAAGACGTAGCTAGCGCGAAGGATGACACGAGAAGGGAGCCGACGGGCTCGGTGCGTCCGAAAGATGAGAGAGCTGCGGAAGAGTACACTGGTGGGCGAGAAGAACATATACGACGTTCGAGGGGCGTAAAGCCAGGACGGAAGACTGCTCAAGGAGAAGGCTGAAAATTGGGTTTGGGTGAGCCCTATTTCGGTTGGTCGGAATCACCTAAACGCGTGAAGCTTCGGAAGTCAAAACAAAGGAGAAAGCAAGCTAGAAATGAAGCTCAAGGGGCCTTCATCAAGTATTGGAGGCGCCTCCACCTTAGAGGCGTCTTCATGCTTGTTTGAGGCACCTCAGCCCTGGTCAAAACGACCGTTGTCAACCGGATAGAGTTCTATCCATTCACCCGAGCTGAGGCGACTTGGACCTCAGTTGGAGATGCCTTCGACCTACGGAATAGACTTTCCAGGGGCTATAAAAGGGCCCCTGGACCTATGAATGAGACATCAATCAAGCGTTCAACTTTGTATTCATTTTCTAGTAATAGTTCTGAGCTTCTAGTGTGTAAAAGGTTTCTCCGCCTCTAGAGAAGGAGATCTTTCAGAGATTTTTCTACTACCTCGGATTAACAACCTTTTTTGTTGTAACCAAGTAAATTGCTGAGTCTTTTTCTTTTAGTTTACTTTATTACTGTTGCATTTTTTCTTTTGAGTTGAAAGACTTGAGGAGGGTATACTCTTTTATTTTCAAGCAATTCACCCCCTCTTGCCGGTCCCACTGCACCAACACCCTCTCCTTCTCGATGGCTATGTTGTCACGCTCACCATCCACCCTGATGATGACATCGACACTGCCCGTTACGTCGACGAGCTCGCAGGGGGGATGCGGATGATGTTGGAGAAAAGAACACAGTAAAAAATAATTCAAAGTGGATTTGTTTTTTTAATTTAAACTTTAGTTAATTATTAATCAATTCCTAACTTAATAAAATAATCTAAATATATTTTTTAATCATAATATTATTAAGGGTAATATAGTAAATATTAAATTAGATTATATCATTACTTAGGTTGAACCAAACAATACTAGGATTATATTTTATTCCCTATAACCTTAGTTATATGATTATCTGGTAATCACATAACCAAGGTTATACATGATAACTTAAATCAAATATACTCATAGAATTAAATTACATAACAACCATAAATAACATCCCCAATAAAATAAATAGAATTTTCCAAATGTAACATCTATATAACTTTAATTAAATGGAAAAGATGACTATGAAACTATTTTCAATTTGCTCATACATAAACTTGAATCTAAATAGAATTATGGCGACTAACATTTCGTACATACTTATAAATATGATTTTGTTTACATTCTACAAATTCAAAATGCACCTCATCAATTTCTTTCCGAGAGTATTCTGGTTTTGGGAACACACATATATTAGGTTAATGAAAAAAAAATAATCAACACTAATTTTATAAATTTTAAATAGTTTATTTTAAATAATTTGAGATAAGGCTGCCGATTAAATCACTCTCCTATTGGGAAGATGACGGGGGAGTGAGAGGCTTGAATCATGTTTATGTCAAATGGGTGACTCGAAGGAAAGCAAAAGGAGATGCACAGTGACTCGGAGGAAAGCCAAACGAGAGGCACGTTGACTGCACCATGCACTCTTGGACATGGATAATGGATTCATGGTGTGGTCGTCAGTGTGCAGGTGCTAGTAGATTTTGGGCAAGGATGAGGGTGATGGGATTGAGGGTTAAAGATTGAGAATTTTTTGGAATGATTATCCATTTTAATTTGTTAACTGATATATATATATAGAGTGTTGATCTCCTGCGCAGCACGCACAGTGCGCGACTGTGCACGTCGCGCAGGAGATCGCTTTGTTTTTTTTTGTTTTTTTTGTTTTTTTTAATATTTTAAATTTAAAAAATCAATTAAAAATATTAACATTTCCTTATATAAATTCTTAATACATTAATATATCCCCTTAACATATTACAATACATATATATATATATATATATATATATATTGTCGTAGACTCTAAAAAAGTTTATTATTACGCTACCTCAAGTGTATGATTACATCATCAATAATAAAAAATATCAAATTCATAGAGATTGGGTTAAGCACTAGAGACTTAGTATGGTGAATTAGCTAAATGATTGAGTGTAGTGAATTTACGCACTAAAGGTAAGAGAGAAGTAAAGAGAAGAAAGAGCTAGAAAAAGAGTTGGTTGAGTAAATTTGATCAAGGGAAGCACCCTAGGAGTTTAGTTTTGTTGTGACACTAATTAATGTATTAAGATTGTCCATCACCCCATCCTCAATCCTTATGAGCATGTAGGAAGTCTAACTCAATACTGATACTATCCCGTGATAGTCATGTCGGAGTGGTATCTATATTGGTATCTGATGCTATTAAGTAGAAGAGGTAATCTAGGAAGTTTAGCTAAAAGGATACCCTTGTCACTAAGACTCTTCGGTCGTACGTTCACTAGGTTACACAAAAAATTTACTAACATAGGATTAGAAGTAGCCCATTAAACTTGATTCAATGCTTCCTTGTGGAGAATTGTCATCCCTTTCAAGGTGATACTCTAGATATTTGGTTAAAGGGATACTTATCACTAGGGCCCTCCGGTCATACGATTTAGCGCATTCCCTTTACAGGGTGAGTAAATCATTACAATCATGCAATCAAACATGAGATTTAAGCATAAATACTTCACACACACGTTTAATCAAATAGATAAAAGGAATAAACATGTCATACATATATGAAATTGACAAATTCAAAGAGTATACCTCAATTACACATCACAACTACTCTCTTAAGCCTAGAACAAATGAATCAACTCCATAATAAGGGGAGATGAATCCAAAGACATAGAAATTGTAAGCTTAAAAACCCAATCTAAGAAGAAGAGGGAGAAAAGCTTAACCAATGTAATGAGAGGTTTTCAGATCCAATCCTATGCTTTCGGAGATGAAGAAGAGGGTGGAAACTGTTAGTTAGAGCCCTAGAGCCAATCATTTGATGATTGTATGGACTCATTGTATCATATTCTTGTATATTAATAAAGGCATTTGTTTGGTTATTATACTTATTTGTATTAGTGCCAAATAGACTAAGTATAATAGCGTCCTTGAGTAGAAGGTTCATACCTATATCAATCGATTAGTTGAATCGATAGTGAGATGATATAGGGAACACTACTCTAAATCATTCCTAGTCGAGTATTAACATTCAGGGACAATGTTAATGCAATAAGACTAGCATGTAGGTCAGCTCGATGACTTGATCTCACAAGTCATGGATATAGAGATATCATGCTGACACATGGGTATACATTGGAGAATGTATACTGAATGACCCGCCATGAGAAAGTATCATGGATCGTTATATGAGTGTCATATACTTTCTCATGTGGCTATTAGTATGACTATTAGTCCTTAGACCTGAAGTCACCATGGATCCCTATATAAGGAGTTATGTACTTTAGTTTCGTCAAACGTCACCCGTAACTGGGTGGACTATAAAGGCGATTACTGGGTATGTAACGAATTATGCAGAGGGATGTGAGTGATGTAGATGGGATCTATCCCTCCCATATGACGGGAGCGACATCGCTATTCTTGATAGAGTGAGACCACGAAGTGCATGGCCATGCCCAAATGAGTCAACATTAGATGTTGAGCTCATTTGATCGAGTGAGTCTACTTGGAGTTCAAGATTTAGATTGATTAGAGGATGACACAGTCTATGCCTCACATTAATCAATCTAGATGTCTAGGATAGAAGGACACTTGTCACATATTGTGAGGAGTCACAATTAGTAGTCACAAGGTGATGTTGGATATCAACATTCTTATAACTTGGGTAGCAATGATGTATTGCTAGATGCCGCTCATTGCTTATGTTTCTAAAGGAGTTTAGAAACATTGCCAACGTTACAAGAACCTATTGGGTCACACACAAAGAACAAGTGGATGGAGATTAGGTTCATATGATGAACCAATTGGATTAGGTTCATGTGATGAACCAATTGGATTAGGTTCATGTGATGAACCAAATTGGATTAAGAGTAATCCAAATTGGGCTAATTGAGTTAGACTCAAGTTGATTCATGTGTTCAATGAGTCTAATTTGGATTATGACTCATTGAATCAATTTAATTAAATGAATTAGATTCATTATATTAAGTTGGCTTGAATCAAATGGTTAGATTAGATCAACCATGAGAGAGATTTGGTCAAGTTTGACTTGATTTGAGAAGGAAGATCAAAGGTCAATTTTGAATTGACCATTTGCCACCTCATTTGTGAGTTGGCATAAGGTGGACCATTGATGATGCTCCACATCATCATGGTTGCACATGTGTGTGACACCTCATGGAGGTTACAAATCCCTCTTTAATGGCCACATTAAATGGGAAGGGGGTTACACACACATGAATGAGAGTGAATGCAATTCATTCTCATTCATTCCATCTTCTTCCTCCTTAGCTCTCTCTTGCTTTCTCCTCTCTTTTGGTCGTGGGTTCCATGAAGGGAGAGAAGGTGGTTGAGTTGTATTCCAAGAGAAGAAAGAAAGGGTGAAGGTCACAAAAGAGGAGACTACTTCTTGAGTGTAAGAGTTTCCTTTCTTCTTTCTTTTTCCCTCCATTTAAATCCTATCCGAGAGCTCTAGAAAGTGCTAGCACACTTGGGGCTCTCTTCTCCATCCTTTGAGTGTGAGAGACACTCCTTGTTCATGTGGATATCACTAGAGAAGTATCTACCTTGATACTTTGGAGATCCGACAAGTACCTTGGACGAGCGGGATTTTGCAAGGGCACGCATCGAAGGTAAAATGGTTTTTCCTTTGTAGATCTACCGTAGATCGTAGTATAAAACTCGTATTTGTGTTTTCAAAATTTTTCCTTGCACGGATCTACGGCTTTGGGTGATTCGGGGTTTCCGCGACGCGAAAAGCGGTTTTCGCGGCCCGAAAAACCCAACAGTGGTATCAGAGCCACGTGCAAGGCGAATACGAGTTTGTTTTTTGGTTTTATGAAAACTAAAGTTTCTGTAATTTTCTGTAAAATTATGATTTTATAGTTTTTATGGGTAATTTTTCCGTAGAAGCGAAGCACAAGTGTCTCGGCACTTGTAGGCTTCGGCTACCGGAAAGATTTTTCCAAAACGGCTTCGTTTTGCCCCAAATCCGTTTGGGACAGCGGGCTTGGGTGCCATTAGATCGCAAAGGAGCAACTCATGATGGTTAGATCGTGGGTAGGGGTACTGCCCCTAACCCCGCAAGGGGATTTGATTGCACCCGAAATCGCTAAAAACGAACCCGCCGGGAAGATTTTTCCGAAACGGCAATGTCTCGGCCCAAATCGTTTTGGGACAGCGGGTTTAGGCGCTGTTGGATCGCAAAGGAACCCTCGCGATGGTTAGATCGCGGGTAGGGGCGCTGCCCCTGGGCCCCGCAAGGGGATCCGTTCCGCGATTGCGCTAAACGGGACCGCCGGGAAATTTTACTCATAAAATTGTAAAAATTAGTTTTAAAATTATAGAAAAATTATGAAAATATATAATTTTGAATTATATATAAATTTTGTGATAGTCATGGCCCAAAACCCAATATGATTGGTTGTGTTGTAATTCATAATACGGCCTGCGTGCCGTTATGTGTTTGCGAGTGTTGTATTATATTCGCGACCTGCGCGTCGTGCCTTCTCTTATTTTCTTGTTGTAAATTAGATTTAGACTCGAATGTAACTCGAGTTTCAAATTGTAATGTACAAATTGGAGCGGTGGAGGGTCCACACGAGACGGAGTTCCGAGGCGGGCACGAGCAACACAAGGTGGTCAAAGGGAGGAGCTTGAAGAAGTTGTTGACCCTAGGTTGACCAATCGATCTTCTCATTGGCTTGAGAAGATCGTAGTAGGGCCATGACTAAATCACAAATAGATTAATTAATTGCTTGTGTATGTGATGCATATTTAGTAAGTAGTTAATTAATTAGTGCCTTACGATTAGATTAGATCTAAGTCGTGCACATGATGCACCCATGCGATTAGATTAGATCTAAGTCATGCACAAGATGTATCCTTCTCGATTAGATTAGATCTAGATCGAACCAACTCAAAATGCCTAACCGTGCCGTGATACCTATCACTACCTCGATCACATGTATTGTTGAATCTGCCAAAGCAGAGCAATACATATTATCTTGGTAGGGTACGGAGGGACAATCTTGGTCCCGCCTATCAACGCATGGATGAATACAAACTCAATTAGATTGAGTATTCCTAGTTACTCGGTTGGATCGAGTCAACTATAGGCATTATTCCAACGGTTGGAAAAGAATAGGTCAAAATCACATCTATATTAACTCTCGGGCGTATTAGCCAAAGCTAACTCGAGTTTTAATATAAATGCGGGTATTGATTCTATAAACAAGAGTTGCATAGAGATGTAATTGGTAATTGTTACCTACCAATCATACTAAGCCTTGGGCGTATTAGCCAAAGCTAACTCAAGGGTTAGTATGATGTGGATCTTGTCCCACAAGAATTATAAAATTTAGTGGGAGCATCATTTAATTAAAGGCCTAATTAGATGATTTAAAAGAATATGATATTTATTTCTACAAATTTTCTGTTGTAGATAACCATGACGTCGAATACGAACTTTTTCTCTCTGCGTTCTGTCCTTAAGAAGGACAAGCTCAACGGAGCAAATTTCCTGGACTGGTACAGGAACTTGAGAATAGTTCTCATCCAAGAACGTAAACTGTACGTTCTGGAGCAGCCCATTCCGGAGGCTCCTCCTGCCACTGCCACGCGAGCTGACCGGGATGCTTACAAGAAGCATCAAGATGACGCATTAGATGTGTCCTGTCTTATGCTCGCGACCATGAACTCTGAGCTTCAGAAGCAACATGAGTTGATGGGCGCTTACGATATGGTTAAGCATCTTTGTCACCTATATCAAGGACAAGCAAGGTACTGGAAGAGGAACTCTAAAGAATACCTGGAAGATCTTAAGAAGAAGAGAAATAAGATTTCTACTTCAGGTATACATGTTATAGAAGTCAACCTCTCTATTTCTTCATCGTGGGTATTAGATACCGGATGTGCTTCGCACATTTGTACTAATGTACAAGCGCTGAGGAATAGCAGGGCATTGACGAAGGGTGAGATAGACCTACGAGTAGGCAATGGAGCACGAGTTGCTGCTATTGCTGTAGGAACTTATCATCTATCTCTTCCTTCTGGGCTTGTACTAGAATTAGATGATTGTTGTTATGTGCCTGCCTTGACTAAGAACATTATATCAGTTTTTTGTTTGGACAAGAAAGGATTCTCGTTTATAATAAAGAACAAATGTTGTTCTGTCTATTTAAACGATATGTTCTATTGTAGTGCACCTCTGATAAACGGACTCTATATTCTAGACCTCGAGAGCCCTATCTATAACGTAAATACCAAGAGGTTCAAGTCTAATGACATGAACCAAACCTACCTTTGGCACTGTCGCTTAGGTCATATAAATGACAAGTGCTTATCCCAACTCCATAAGGATGGTTTGTTGGAATCATTTGATTTTGAATCATATGAGATATGCGAGTCATGCCTACGAGGCAAGATGACCAAGACTCCTTTTAGTGGGCACAGCGAGAGAGCGACTGATTTGTTAGGACTCATACATAGTGATGTATGTGGCCCTTTCAATGTCGCTGCTAGAGGCGGTTATAGGTACTTCATCACATTTACTGATGACTTCAGTAGATACGGTTATGTGTACTTAATGACACATAAGCCCGAATCCTTTGAAAAGTTCAAAGAATTCAAGAATGAAGTACAGAACCAGCTTGGCAAGAGTATTAAGATACTTCGATCCGATCGAGGTGGTGAATACTTAAGCCATGAATTTCGTGACTACTTAGCTGAGTGTGGGATTTTATCTCAACTCACTCCTCCTGGAACACCACAGTGGAATGGTGTATCTGAAAGGAGGAATCGTACCTTATTAGATATGGTACGGTCTATGATGAGTCACACAGATCTTCCGACATACCTCTGGGGTTATGCTCTAGACATGGCAGCTTTCATTCTTAACCGAGTTCCATCCAAGGCCGTGATAAAGACACCATATAGGATATGGACTGGGAGAGATGCCCAGGTGTCTTTCATGAGGATTTGGGGCTGTGAGGCTTACGTACGACGTCAAGTCTCAGACAAATTAGGACCCAAATCCGACAAGTGTTATTTCATCGGATATCCCAAGGAAACTAAGGGATATTACTTCTACATTCCCAGTCAGCACAAGGTAGTTGTGGCAAAGACTGGGGTCTTTCTAGAAAGGGATTTTGTTTCTAGAAAGACTAGTGGGAGCGCGTTCGATCTTGAAGAAGTTCAAGATGCGAACAATAGCACTAATGCCTCGATGGAAATTGAACCGGAACCACAAAGTGTTGTGGATGATGTTGTTCCACAAGGAGTTGAGGAACAACAACCGGTTCAAGTAGACATACCTCTTCGCAGGTCTGATAGGGTACGTCGTCAGCCTGAGAGATACTCTTTTCTCTTGTCTGACCATGATGACATTGTGCTCATAGAGGATGAGCCTACCACCTATCAGGAAGCTGTGATGAGACCAGATTCCGAGAAATGGCTAGAGACCATGAGATCCGAGATGGAATCCATGTACACGAACCAAGTATGGACTTTGGTTGATCCACCTGAAGGGGTAAAACCCATTGGGTGCAAGTGGGTCTTTAAGAGAAAGACTGACATGGATGGACTTATCTATAAGGGTTGCTTGGTAGCTAAAGGTTTCAAGCAGATTCATGGTATTGACTATGATGAAATCTTTTCTCCAGTAGCGATGTTTAAGTCCATTCGGATCATGCTTGCTATTGCATCTTACCACGATTACGAGATCTGGCAGATGGACGTCAAAACCGCGTTTCTGAATGGAAACCTACTCGAGGATGTGTACATGACACAACCTGAGGGTTTTGTAGATTCAAAGCATACTAGCAGAGTATGCAAGCTGCATAGGTCCATTTATGGACTAAAGCAAGCTTCTCGGAGCTGGAATCTTCGATTCGATGATGCGATCAAACAGTTTGGTTTCATCAAGAACGAAGATGAACCTTGTGTCTACAAGAAGGTTGTAGGGGACATAGTTGTCTTCCTCATATTGTATGTGGATGACATCGCTCATTGGGAAGGACATCCCTATGCTTGATCTATCAAGACCTGGCTAGGAGTTGCTTCTCAATGAAGGACTTAGGTGAGGCATCCGCATTCTAGGATGATCTATAGAGATAGATCTAAGAGATTGCTTGGCCTAAGTCGAGTACATACATTGACAAGGTACTTCTTCGGTTTGCCATGCAATTCCAAAAGGGATTTCGCCGATGTCACATGGTGTGAGTCTTCGAAGACTCAAGGTCCCTCTTCTAGAGAGAGAGATCGCATGGATCGATCCCTTATGCCTCGGCCATAGGATCGATCATGTATACCATGCTATGTACTCGACCCGATGTCTCGTATGCTTTGAGCATGACGAGCAGATACCAGTCCAGGTGAAAGTCATCGGATAGCGGTCAAGAATATTCTTAAGTACTTAAGAAGGACTAAAGAATATTTCTTGATATATGGAGGCAATGATGAGCTAACCGTAAAGAGTTACGGTGATGCTAGCTTCCGACCGATCGGGATGATTACCGATCGCATCGGGGTTCGTGTTTTGCTTAAATGGTGGTCTTGTGAGTGGAAGAGTTAGTAGGACACGATGAGCTGATTCTACAGAGGCGAGTATATTCTTGCATCGAGGCGAAGGAGGCGATTTGGATCCAAGTTCATCATCGAACTTGGGGTGGTTCTAGCATCGCCGACCAGTTGAGCTCTATTGTGACAACAATGGAGCTATAACAAGCGAAGGAACCTCGCTCACACCGGACCAAGCACATACTACGGCGCTTCCATCTCATTCGAGAGATTATCGATAGAGGAGATGTGAAGATTTGCAGAGTACCTACAGAGATCGCAGATCCCTTGACCAAGGCTTTGGCACAGAGGAAGCATGATGGTCACACTAGGTCTTTAGGTCTTAGAGCCTATACTGATTGGCACTAGTGCTAGTGGGAGATTGTTAGTTAGAGCCCTAGAGCCAATCATTTGATGATTGTATGGACTCATTGTATCATATTCTTATATATTAATAAAGGCATTTGTTTGGTTATTATACTTATTTGTATTAGTGTCAAATAGACTAAGTATAATAGCGTCCTTGAGTAGAAGGTTCATACCTATATCAATCGATTAGTTGAATCGATAGTGAGATGATATAGGGAACACTACTCTAAATCATTCCTAGTCGAGTATTAACATTCAGGGACAATGTTAATGCAATAAGACTAGCATGTAGGTCAGCTCGATGACTTGATCTCACAAGTCATGGATATAGAGATATCATGCTGACACATGGGTATACATTGGAGAATGTATACTGAATGACCCGCCATGAGAAAGTATCATGGATCGTTATATGAGTGTCATATACTTTCTCATGTGGCTATTAGTATGACTATTAGTCCTTAGACCTGAAGTCACCATGGATCCCTATATAAGGAGTTATGTACTTTAGTTTCGTCAAACGTCACCCGTAACTGGGTGGACTATAAAGACGATTACTAGGTATGTAACGAATTATACAGAGGGATGTGAGTGATGTAGATGGGATCTATCCCTCCCATATGACGGGAGCGACATCGCTATTCTTGATAGAGTGAGACCACGAAGTGCATGGCCATGCCCAAATGAGTCAACATTAGATGTTGAGCTCATTTGATCGAGTGAGTCTACTTGGAGTTCAAGATTTAGATTGATTAGAGGATGACACAGTCTATGCCTCACATTAATCAATCTAGATGTCTAGGATAGAAGGACACTTGTCACATATTGTGAGGAGTCACAATTAGTAGTCACAAGATGATGTTGGATCTCAACATTCTTGTAACTTGGGTAGCAATGATGTATTGCTAGATGCCGCTCATTGCTTATGTTTCTAAAGGAGTTTAGAAACATTGCCAACGTTACAAGAACCTATTGGGTCACACACAAAGAACAAGTGGATGGAGATTAGGTTCATATGATGAACCAATTGGATTAGGTTCATGTGATGAACCAATTGGATTAGGTTCATATGATGAACCAAATTGGATTAAGAGTAATCCAAATTGGGCTAATTAAGTTAGACTCAAGTTGATTCATGTGTTCAATGAGTCTAATTTGGATTATGACTCATTGAATCAATTTAATTAAATGAATTAGATTCATTATATTAAGTTGGCTTGAATCAAATGGTTAGATTAGATCAACCATGAGAGAGATTTGGTCAAATTTGACTTGATTTGAGAAGGAAGATCAAAGGTCAATTTTGAATTGACCATTTGCCACCTCATTTGTGAGTTGGCATAAGGTGGACCATTGATGATGCTCCACATCATCATGGTTGCACATGTGTGTGACACCTCATGGAGGTTACAAATCCCCTCTTTAATGGCCACATTAAATGGGAAGGGGGTTACACACACATGAAGGAGAGTGAATGCAATTCATTCTCATTCATTCCATCTTCTTCCTCCTTAGCTCTCTCTTGCTTTCTCCTCTCTTTTGGTCGTGGGTTCCATGAAGGGAGAGAAGGTGGTTGAGTTGTATTCCAAGAGAAGAAAGAAAGGGTAAAGGTCACAAAAGAGGAGACTACTTCTTGAGTGTAAGAGTTTCCTTTCTTCTTTCTTTTTCCCTCCATTTAAATCCTATCCGAGAGCTCTAGAAAGTGCTAGCACACTTGGGGCTCTCTTCTCCATCCTTTGAGTGTGAGAGACACTCCTTGTTCGTGTGGATATCACTAGAGAAGTTCTACCTTGATACTTTGGAGATCCGACAAGTACCTTGGACGAGCGGGATTTTGCAAGGGCACGCCTCGAAGGTAAAATGGTTTTTCCTTTGTAGATCTACTGTAGATCGTAGTATAAAACTCGTATTTGTGTTTTCGAAATTTTTCCTTGCACGGATCTACGGCTTTGGGTGATTCGGGGTTTCCGCGACGCGAAAAGCGGTTTTCGCGGTCCGAAAAACCCAACAGAAACATCTTCAGACCATCAATCAGGGGCACGAAGGATAAGCGGATTTGGACCAAAATTGGTCTCCCCAAAGGAAAAAAAATTCTTCCTCCCCTTGAAAAGGAAAAATACACCCTTTTTATAGGTAGGGTACAACCCCAGGCAAGGGCTGTGTCACAGTCGTGCCTTTTGGCACAACCACACTGTGAATTAGCTATGGAGGAAGAGCACGACAATGTGAAACCACATGACCTAACCTCGATAGGGCTCTAGATAGGGGGCACATCCGTGTGAAACTGCATGGCCTGCCCTGGAATGGTCTATAGCGGAGTGGCATGGTCGTGGGATACTTGCTCTCGGGTCAGGAGACACGATCATGCTAGGGGGCACGGTCAAATTCTGTTCTCCTTCTTTGGTCACTTAGTAGCACGCCTTAGTTCCGTTTTCACTCCAAAAATGCATCCTATCAAGAAAAATAAAAAATGAGCAGATCTCCAACAAAGAGAGTAATTATGCTGAAAATATGATAAAG
The DNA here is from genome assembly GCF_018446385.1 of Zingiber officinale. Taxonomy (NCBI): domain Eukaryota; kingdom Viridiplantae; phylum Streptophyta; class Magnoliopsida; order Zingiberales; family Zingiberaceae; genus Zingiber; species Zingiber officinale. Next base: position 105,252,532 of record NC_055998.1, read on the forward strand.
AGGAGTGTAATAGCATAGAACATACTCAAAGAAAATAAGTGAATGTGCATCAAAGCATGCATAAAAATATATGTAATCTATATACATCAGTCATAGACAATGATTTTTAAAAATCATTTTCATAGACACTAAAAAAGATATTCATAGACAATACTTTTAAAAAAGCGTTATCTTTGATAAAAAAAATGTAAATAATGATTTTCACTATTAGCGTTGTAAAACAAAGATAACGTTTTTTACAAAAAATATTATCCAAGTATTGTGTATGAGTGTTCTTTTTTATCTTGTAGTGAATAGTCAGAGCAAGTGTCGGTTACAAGAGATCGCACCTTTTGGAGGAGAGGGAAAAGGTTCATCCCTGAAAGATCAAGGTTGCCTCTTCACTCTATATATAAGGTAATTGTTAAGAGGTATACCCAAGAGATTGATTTTACTATTTTTTTTTTCCTTTAGTACGGTCTTTCCTCTCCAATTTTCTCTCTCCCTGAGTTTGAATTAAGCATTGAAGGGGTCGCGCCAAGATACATCATGACCCCTTCTATGTCTATTTCCAGTCCTGTCAGTGTCCCATGGCGGAGATCTTTGCCCGAGTCCTTACGATTACTTCGCATTGAAATAGCCGGCTCGACGGAAGCTCTTCAGAAGGAAGTCTGATTGCCGACTTGACATGCATTCAATTTGCTAAAAGAGCTCAACTACGGACACATTGAGAGCAGACCTCAGATCCGATCAACTCTTATTTTATTTTTTATATTTTTTTGGAACCAAATTTTCTATAATTTTGTTTCCTTTATGTGATGAAATTGTAGTTATTGGTACTGATGTGTTTAATTTGTTGGTACCAGGAATACAAAAGTATTACAAATGGAAATACAAATTTAGACTTATCTAATTTGCTTAATGAGCGGGAGTCTCGCTTGCACAAACTAGAGTGCTCGGGGAGTGAAGTCAAGCAGGCATTGAGTCGAGTGAGTCAAGGAGCTCGAGAGATTGAGGGGTCAGAGTGCTTGGAAGAGTCAAGTACTAATCCCACCTAAAAGTTGAATCAAGGAGCTAGGGAGATAGGCAAGTCACAAGTACTCGAGAGATAGAGTTGAGTCAGAGTACTCGATTGGTTGAGTTGTTGGATGATTCAAGAGTCAAGCAGGATAGTTAGGAGATCAGGATATCGAGTGACTCGAGAAGCTAAGTCAGGTGGTCGAGCTATCGAGTAACTCGAGAAGTTGAGTCAGGGATCTATTAAGAAGCCGAGACTTGTGGTAAATATAATTTTCTTAAAATAGGTTCGTCTCCTCTCTAACAATGCTTAGAAGTTCGAATTGACATATATTTCCTTTGATACAATCATGTCTGCAACCAAGTATGGATTGTTTATGGTAATTATATGCGAACGTTATCACCACAAAGGTTGAGAAAGAGCAGAGAATGTGGGAAAAAGTTGATGAAGATTGGATGCTATGCTAAATAAAGGCTCAAAATTCTTATTCAAAGTTTTGTGCAATTCGGGTCATAGATATGCACCCCCATCAAAGTGCACAAGTAAGAAAAAACCTCTCATTCATACATATCTATAATCTCATTAAGTTGTGATTCAATGTAAATCTTGCCGTAAAACTCTCAATATAAAACTATTTTTCCGTTATATTAGAGCCAAGTACACGTTCCTTCCAATTTGGGACTATCATAGTAGAGTCAATTTCATCTACATTTCCATTCATTTTTCCAACATAATTTATGTAGGTGTATGTCATGCTAATAGTTAATGTATATTATAAATATGATGTAAGGTTAGTTCTTGCTTTTGGTGTTAATTTCATTACTCTTGACTGAATTCCTACTTAACATTTACGTCAGCTGTTTAGCTGTGTATTATCTTATTTCTGTTCCATATATTTGTTTTTACTTGTTTACTTACACGAAATTTATAGAAAATAAATAATACAAATATCACTTATTAGATATCTAAATTGGTGAAAATGAAGCGTCTAATGATTGAATGCACATTACATGTCTGAAATGAAAAGAAAAAATACATATTTAAATTATCTTTATAGTGAAACGAGTAGAGATCGATGATCAGGTCGCAGTTTTGCTTTCCCCTGAGTTCTTCTCTTCCGCAGTGATCCTCGCTACTTCTGTATTTTCCTTTTCCATTGCAGGTGCCTCTACTTCTTTTTCATCCGAAGAAATGGCCTCTTTGAAGTCTACAGAGAGATTTCCAATTGATTTCCCTAAGAAATTAACAGTGAGACGGTATGATCAAATGATTTTGTTTGAATATTGATCATAGAAGTATCATTGAAACTATTGTGTCTGAATATTATTGCTAAATTTGGAGGATGATAATCCAAGGAATTCTGATCAGAATGTTTAGAAATCAAGTAAATATATATACCTTTTTTTTCTTTTTCTTTTTCTTTTTCTTTTTCGGCGGTCGTCTCCTCTTTGTCCTTCTTCTCCTCTTCCTTCTCCAGCTCCGGCACTGCCGAGGTTTCGTTGTCCTCACCTGCTTTCACACTTGCATTAGCGTCCACGTGCTCACCGGGCAATGAGTCAGCTGCAACCTCTGTTCCCGCCGCCACAGCATCTAGGCTATCCGGATCCCGCCTCGACGAGAAGTACTCCTCGGAAGACGAACCTTTAGCCGCCAGCTTCGCCTCCCCGTCAGCCGGGGCCTTTTTGGCGTCGTCCACAGCCGCAGAATCGCTTACTTTGGTCGAGTCGGCGCCCTTCTCCTCCGACCTTTTACCCTCAGCGACGCTGGACGACCGACGGAGCCGGCGGTGATGTCCCGGTGGCGACATCCTGCCTGCTTGGAGCCGCCGCAACCCATGTCGACGGAGGAGAGGAAGAAGAATAAATTCTATCAATCGAGATCCGCGATCAATGTGGGTGGAATTAATGGAGGAAAGGTGGTGCAATTATAAGAACAGACGAGCCATCGAGGGCAGCTTCGAAGACAGGAAAGGCGAGAGATTTGAGGAGAAGGAAGCTGCCAAGCACGACTAAATCTGGCTCCTCCAAAATCTAGCAAATTTCTAAATTTTGGAAATCAATCTCTCATCTTTAGCATCTCTTGTTTCTTTCCTGCCCTATTTCTGGCCTCCTCCTAACTCCTGATACACACAACACATATGCAGAGGATCTTCACGGAGCTTTCGCTGAGAGGAGGAAAACAGAACGTGAATTATAGACTAAACCGTTGTTTAACCAATGATCGAGATTGATTTCCTCTTCAGCAACACCAACTGTTTTGTAACGTCAACAATAGAAACATACGAGCAATACGAAAACAATTTAGTAACGTCGGAGCACCAGTAAATGGCAATCAGAAATTGCTTTAAGAATGCATATCATTACTCCCAAGCAAGAACACAAGAACAGTGGGTTTAGAATTAGCAGAGCTTTTCGCAGCCAAGCTCTTCTTTGTTTGCAATTTAACGCAAAAAGTCTGAGTCGTTGGTCGTGTGGCGACTAGAAGATGGTTTGCTCTCCCAGTTCCTGACCAGCCATTCCTTCTCTGATCACCCTGGCGAAGAAATCTTCCAATGTGTCTTTCCCGTAGCTCGGCGTCTTCTCGGCGCAGTACTCCCCGGTTTCCGGGTCCAGGACCAGCATGCTCTCCGCCGCGTAGTACCTCCCGATCTTGCCGAACTCGGCCGCATCCTCCAGCGATGGGAAGATTTTGGCGAGGAAATCGAGAACTCCGATGACGTAGTCCATGACTTGTATGGGCACCTTCAAGAACTTGGGCTCCCGGCCGAGCAGCTTAAACAGTAACTCCCCCTGCTCCAATGGCGTCAATGCCTTGCCCGGCCCGCCGATAGGCAGAATCTTGCATGCCTTGTCCTCGTCCATCACGCAGTCGGCGATGAAGGCGGCGAGGTCAGCCTCGCTGATGGGCTTGCAGGCACAGAGCCGCCCGTCGCCGAACATCACATAGGGCTTCCCGTCCTTGACGATCTCCACCTGCCCGCCCAGGCTCTTGAAGAACGCGGTGGGCCGCACGATGCTGTAGGTGAACGCCGGGTCGCGCGCCGCCTCCTCCTCCAGCTCCGCCTCGAACTTGAGCTTGGCGCGCTGGAACTCGAGAAGCGGCTTCTGGACGCAGATGGCGGAGAGGAGGACGAAGTGGGAGGCCCCGAGGCGGCGCCCGGCGAGGAGACTGTTCCTGGACGCGCCGTAGTCCACCTTCCACGAGTCGCTAATGCCGCCTCCGCGGCTGGCGAGGCAGCAGACGACGGCATCGATGGGGCGGCCGAGGGCGTCGAGGGCCCCGGCGAGGGCGTCGGGGTCAGTGACGTCCGAGAAGCAGACGGTGGCGCCGGCGAGCTGCTGGTCTGTGCGAGCCTTGTCGTCGCGGCCGCGGATGCCGCTGCGGTCGCGGGCCACGGCGATCACGTTGAAGCCGCGGCGACAGAGTTCACGGACGACGAACTTGCCGATGTAGCCGGTGGCGCCGGTGACGAGAACATTGACGTCTTTGGGTGATTCTGATCGGAAGGACTGGGCGAATTTGGTTACTGGAGGAGGAGGGGAAGTGGATGCGTTGATGGTGAGGTTGAGTGTGTGTCGTTTGAAGAAATGCCGAGGAGAGAAGACGATGGAGGAGGAAGTGGACGGAGAGGAATTGGAAAGGAAAGAAAGATGGGAAGGGGGGAGGAAGAGGGCAGAGGATTGGGCGAAGGAGATGGTGGGAGAGGAGAGCAACATAGCAGTCAGTGGTTGTGTTATTTGTGAAGAAGAGGTTGGAGATTTGGGTAAAGTTTATTGGATGTTGTGGATGTTCGCAAGAAGCTTGTGGATAGCATGAGATCTTCACTACTACACATTTGTTAGGAGAACTGAGATTATGACCTAACTTTGTGGCATTAGCTGATTTTAATGAATCGGATTTTTTTTTCCAATTGCTATAAATCTATTCAAATTCACTGTCAACCTTTTTTTTTTTTTTTAACATTGTGAATTGTTTTTTCTCCTCATGTGCATCATTTTCATCCCCATGAATTTTCTCAAATTGTAGTAGTTCACATATTAGATTTTTTTATTCTTAGTGTTTATATGCTTAGAAAATGAATAAAAAGATGATTATCCAGTAATAGATTTTTTAAAAATCAATATTACTAATTAAATCTACATCTAAAAATCCTTCTAACATAAGTTTATCATTTTTGTCAGTTTTGATGTGTTTTGTGTTTAGGGCCATCAACAAATCTCGATCAAAATTTACTAATAATAGTACAATATCCTTTAGAGTGTGTTTTGTGTATACAAAAGAATGTTGGGCATATACAAATTCAAGAGGTTCAAGAAATATTCTTTAGAGTGTGTTTGATTAAAGTTATCATGTATAACATTAGTTATGTGACTACCAAGTAATCACATAACTAAGGTTATGAGAAATAAAACATAATCAAATGTTGTTTGGTTCAACCTAGATAATGCAACAAAAACTTGTTTGTTTGAAGATTTTAATAAATAACCTAATTTAATATTTTACTATATTACCCTTAGTTACAAAACCAACCATATATATTATTATTATTATTATTATTATTATTATTTAAAAAACTCTACGTTATTTTTTTATTTTTTATTTTTCATATTTTTCTTTATTTTTATGTGTTATTTTATTTTATTTCTTTTCTTTTATTTCTTTTTTTATTTTTTAAAAAAAATTTAAAGTTTTTTTTTAATTTTTCAATTTTTTTCACATTTTTCTTTATTTTTATGTGTTATTTTATTTTTTTTAAAAATTTAAAGATTTTTAATTTTTTAATTTTTTATGTTTTTTTATTTTTTTTATATTTTCTTTCTATTTTTTTAAAAAAATTATATATATATTTTAATTTTTTACATTTTTATTATTTTTACGTTTTTTTTAATTTTGTATATTTTTCTATTTTTATGCTTTTTTAAAATTTTTCCATTTTTAAATTTTTTAATGTTTTTTCTATTTCTTAAATTTGTTTGCATTTTTTTATTTTTTTTTAAAAAAATATTTTATTTTTTATTTTTATATTTTTTCTTTACATTTTTCTTTTTATCATATTTTTCTCTTATTCGAGAATATTTTGGGTAAAAAAAATTTGTTAACCCTGAGATCAAGAAAAACCTTAATTTTCTGAGGTTTTCCGATTCTAGGTTGCATGCCCCTTTTGCTAGCGTGTCAGACATGGAACATTACTCGGGAATCATCGATTACCTAAACTAAACAAGGTTTTCGTTGATAACCTTGGATGGATAACCAAGGTTATTAAGGATAACCCGGAACCAAATGTACCCTTAGTGACGTCTAGTAGTTGAGTATGATGATTTCATGTCTCATAGTGAATTTGTTCCAAATTTACTAAAAATTATGCAGATTTCAAAAACTGGCAGGACGCAGTCTAGGCCTTTGAAATTAGGTTTGAGGGCATGGAAAGACTGAGAGAGAGATATAAGAAAAAATGATAATCCTAGTTAGTCTCATTGATTATTTCTGGGGTGATCGGTCCAGTCCCACGGAAGTTTTCCACCGGTCATCAGGATAAATCGGGAAGCGCACGCGACAGCTAGCCCAGAAGCCCAGCATCCTTTGGTTACGCCCCCATTTGGAGGAAAAATTCCTGCAAATATGTCATACCTGGGGTTCGAACCGCGGGTGCCTAGGTGACAACCTATATGTCCTACTGCGGCACCATAACACTGAGGACCTCATAGAGAGATATAAGGAACTCACTTGTGGTGGTTTTTATCGGTTCCGATGTGTCTAGGGTCATTAGTAAATTTCAATCAAAATATATTAATGGTCATATAATATCTAGAATGAAGAATGTTGGACATGTATAAATTCAAGAGGCTCCAAGGAATCCTATAATGGTGTATTAGAGTTAGTATGATGGTCCTAGGTCCCTCAATGTGTTTATGCTAAATTTACTAAAGATTGTGTAGATTTTAGAAACTGACAGGATACATTTTAGGCCTTGAAAATGAGGTTTGAGGACATGATGAGACTCAGGGGATGCAAGGAACTCATTTGTCTTAGTTTCATTTGGTTCTGATGTGTCTAGGGTCATCAACAAGTTTTGACCAAATTCACTAATAACTCTACAGTGCCTAGAATCAAGAATGTTAGACATGTGTATACTCAAGAGTTTTAGAGGTGTTAGTGCAATCGATTCCAGGGTTTTAATGTTTTGATAATATATTTATAGAGTCTAGTCAGGTCAAGGTTGACTAGATGACTAGTAAGGATAGGATAAGAACTCTACTGAGTGAAGAGTCCCAACTGTGATTAGGCAAGGGAAGTCCTAACTGCGGGTAGGTAGTTGTGGCTAGGCAAGGGAAATCTTGGCAGATTGTGAAAATCAGGTAGGAAGATTCGGTAGGTCTGTAGGACTCGATATCGAATCCCTGACAAGTCGATCTGATGCTAAGTCCTGGTAAGTGAAGTCAAGTGGTGAAAATCCTAGGAGGACGTAATCGTAGGTCCTGGTTAATGAAGCCAAGTGGTGAAAACCTTAGGGGCAGGTAACCCTAGGTCTTGGTGAGTGAAGCCAGGTGGAGAAAATCCTAGGGAGAGATAACCTTAGGTAGCAAGAAGTCTTGGAGGAATAAACTACAAGCAAGGTTGATCGAGAGGTTTTCGATTGATTGTGGGCGGTCGACCGGACCAATGAATTTTGGTAAATCTAAGTTTAGTTTTATCATAGTATTTTGCATTACTATTATTATTGTTGGCTAATTTAATATTGTAGGAAAAGTTTTAGTGGATTAGACAATCAGACACTGAGTAGAGAAAATCCAATAGATCTGGAGGACCAAATATTTGACAGATACGTTGAGGTAATCAACTAGAGTGGAGCGACAGGAAGGTCGTCTCCCAAGAAGGGACAAACTCTATGTTGACGATCATTTGTTGACGATCTATTCGTGGATGTTTGACTTGGTGATCTATTATTTGGTGCTAGATGTTGATAGTGATATGAGGAGTAGTATGTCTTGATATTTATGTAGTTAGTAATCAGATTTTAGACTTGTTGTCGGGACTCTTAGGGTAGAAAATGTTCGTTGTATGGATATTATGAGTCTTTGGTTTTACCATTTAGGCTTATAGTGTCCTAGATGTTTTCATAGACTCGATAAATCTGGTATTTCTAGGGTATTTGGATCAGTGATGTTGTCTTCAGTGACAATATTGTGATCTATTCCAGATCCGAGGTGGATCACGAACACCCTCTTCGCATAGTTCCGGAGATGTTTCGATGGGAACATTTTTATGCGAAGTTCGGTAGTACGCATTTCAATTGTCTTCTGTGGAATTTTTGGGACATATTGATATATCAGTGGATCCACAGAAGATAGAAGCTGTTACTAGTTGGGAGTAGTTGAAGTCTGTACAGGAGACTCGCAGCTGCCTTGGTCTGGCTAGATATTACCAGAGATTGGTTGAGGGTTCTCCAGCATTGTTATGTCGTTGACTTGACTGTCTAGGAAGAGTGTGGAATTTTCCTGGACATATGTTTTTGAGTCTAATTTCATGAATTGAAACGAAAAGTTGATAACTGCACCGTCTCTGTTTCACCTTCTTGTGTAGACGGATTTATACTCTACACAGAAGTATGGTACTAGGGGTTGGGTGCAGTTCTGAAGTAGTACGGTCGAGTAGTACTATATTCTTCTCGACAGCTGAAAGACTGTGAGAAAATTATTCGACTCATGATATGGAGTTAGTAACTACCATTTTCACGTTGAAAATGAAGGCATCATTTATGCGAAATTCATTGTCTCCGTGGGAGATTGTGTGTGTTCTTGAGTCTCAGCCAGTCCGAGAGGAGTTACTCCAAGAAGCACACCGATACAGATTTGTTATACGTCTGAGTGGCACTCGATGTATAGAAACTTCAAGAGTTCCTACTGGTGGAACAACAGGAAGGAAGACATTGTGAATTTTGTATCTTGATGTCTAGTGTGTCAGCATGTGGGGGGTTGAACATCGGAGACCGGTAGGATTGTCCCAGTAGATTCGGATACTGGAATGGAAATGAGAGCTTGATACGATGGACTTTATTGTGTGATTATCCAGGACATGGAGAGGATATGATGCTTTGGGTAATCATTGTTCAGTTGGCAAATTTGCTCCCTAGCTATCAATTCATAGGATGAATTCGTTGGATCGATTAGCTGGGTTATACTGTAGAGGGATCACCGGACATTAGGGTATATCTCTGAGTATTTTACCAGATGGAGATTCGTGATTCACATCGTGGTTCCAGTAGTGTTATAGCAGGCTATAAGTATTAAGCTTTGTTGTGATATAGTTTTCCACCCTCAGGCAGATGGATAGTTTGAGTGCCCTATACAGATGTTTGAGGATATGTTGATAGGGGATTATGGATTCCAGATGAAATTGATTTACTCACCGTTGGTTAGACAGCAGTGGGTGAGTAGCGGAAGCAGGGTGAGCTCAGAACCCACAAAGTCATCCTTTACGGCTAGAGATTTGTTGCTTGGATGTTACTCTTAGATGAGGATCCCTGAGTTGAGCAATAAATTTATGGACCAAATTTTTGTTAGTGGGGGAAAATATAAAATACAGTACCCAAATAATAATTAAATAATAAAGTTATTTGACAAATAATCTTATTGATTTTTCAAGAATTTTTAAAAATTTTCTGGAATTTAATCGGAGCTCGTATGATGTAATTGAAGGGGATATGTTCATAGGCTTGGGAAGAACCTATTTAGAATATCTAAAAATGAGAGTTAATTGAGGAATGAACTTAAGATTTAATTAATTAAACCTAGGTATATAATATTATTCCTCTCCTCCTCTCCCTCCCTCTTATGCGCTGAACACCTCCCGAATCATCTCCTCTCCCCATTTCCTCTTCGTCTCATCTCTACCCAACGTCGTCGACGTCGCCCTTCTCTCGCTAGCTGCCACACCTGAGACCGCGTTTGCTGGGCGTTGGCGAGGGGATCCTTGTCATGGGCTTTCACGCCGTTGTACACGGTTTCCCTCTTCCCCGTGCCTCCTTCTCCGTCGCCTTCTCTCGGTCCCCATCAAGCCGACTCGCTGATCCCTTCTCCCGATTCACTACCGACGGTGCGCTCCTCTCTTCCAGATCTGCCACCATCGCCTCCGACTAGAAGAGAGGAGTCGCTGCTGTCCTTTCTCCTTGCTCGCCGATGGGAAGAGGAGCTATGAGGTCACTTCATTGCATCTGATTCCACCTCTTCAACTGAACCCTAGCCGTCGATTCACAATCGGCCGAGCATGCTGGATATCTGTTGGAAGTCCCCGATCGGGTTCGATCTGCGCTCGACATGGCCATCACCCTAGCCTGAGCCCTAGCTTGATTGAGTCACAGTGGTCCTTGTACAGGATGATTCCAGCTTGATGCTGCCGCCCTTGGGGTAAGGTCAGCTCGACGATGTTGCAGCCAAGGCTATCGGGAGAGGTGACATGGATGATTACTATGGGAGCCGACACCCTCTTCAGTGCTGTGATCCACTACGACCCGTTCACTAGAGTGGTCGCCACTGTTCCGATGCAGATGAAAAGGTAAGGATTAGGTATGAGCTTAATCAGATTCTGAATTTCCAGTTAGGAGATTGGTTTATTAGGTTAGTTAATGATTGATGTGGATTTATATTAGATTCGGAATCAGTTGATACAGGATGAGATTTGATTTCATTTTTGACTGTAGTGTGGATAGTTGATGGATTGAGTTAGATGAGTTCGTGAGTATTATCAGAATCATTAAATTGATGTTGGGAGTTAATTAGTGATTAGTGGAATTTGAAGGATTTATGATGGATCCAATTAGGGTTACCTAATTGGATTTGGATTTATGTTAGCTATTTGATGTATGAAGGAATTTGGTTGTGATCTTATGATTTGGTGCAGGACTTTGATTCGAGACAAACGTATGTGGAATTATTTGACACAATCTACATTTAAGGCGGGTACTTCTTGTTTTATCTCTTTAGTACATTGATCTTAGTGCATGAGCTATATTTCCGGATAGTTCCTGTAATTATCTTGACTCAACTCGTATTTTTCCTGCGTTTGATACTTCCACTCAATCTTTAAGCTACTCGTTTCTGTATCTATACAATCTCACGTTGTTGTCTATATGATATTTAGCATATACCAGACACTGGATATATTGATACCAGATACCATGTTTACTTGCTTTGACTGCTATCTATTCATGTTTCTTACTGAGCATGCTGGCTTCATGTAGCATACCTGTTTCTGTTTATATATTTATGATGACTGCTGCATTTTACGCATCATGTCATTGCATGCATGCCGGCGACCATGTCTCCCTTGTGGTTGAGAGGGTCGTTGGTCAGGGCCGCACGCTCGGCCACTCATGGGTAGTGGCAGCTGGAGCATGCAGCTTGTCCTGTTGTGCCCCCCACTCGCACACTCATCGGTAGTGATAGCTGGAGTCACGGGCAGCAGGGACCCTCATCGCAGACGTAGCTATTCAGCTACTATGCAACTATCCCCTCGGCCACTCGAGAGTAGTGGTAGCTGGAGTGGTGTACAATCTGTCACTAACCCGACCTCTCGACCATACAGGGGTCATGGTGCAGAGGGGTGGGCGGGAGTGACCATCCGTGCATACGCTGTTATTATTATACCTGTTGATGCTGTTGTTTACTTATATTGTTATTGCTTACTTATGCTGCTGTTGCTTACTTATGCTAATATGCTCACATAAGTTGAGATATATACCTGAGGTATATATTTGGACACTTCTTTACTTATTGGTAATATATCTCACATGATGCTCTTGCAGTTATGAGCAGTACCATAGCATGTCTATACTATTCCCGACCTTACTAGCTTAGGATATGGTTACAGATATGGACACTTATTATGATATCACAGTATCTGCTATATTTCCTATGAGACTGTATACCTTTGTATCTCTAGTTCTATATTATGTTCATGCACTATCTGTCTATTACTCGCTGAGTTTTTATACTCATCACCCCGTAAACTGGTTATTTCGCCAGGTAGCAGGTAAAGGATTTATGGAGTATCCTGGGGAACTTGTCTGCCAACCCCACGTCACATTCGAGGATGATTTTATGATTTTGGTATTCCTTATGCTATTTGTATTTTGGTTTTGTACTTGTTCTTGTATTTGTGTATTCTGTCATTTGGAGTATCATTTGTGGTATCTTGTATTGGGTTTGTTAATATTGTGTCAAGCTGAGCTGGCTCGCAGTTAGTTGTTCTGTTGTTTTATGTTCTTTATTTTATGATTTCCGCTGTGTTATGTTTCAGCCGTGTGGGCTGCTATTAAAACTGCGTGGTTGTGTTATTTATCCAACCATGTTGGTTGTTGTATACTGCTGATGAGTATGTCTGTGGATATATGTACTTATGCTTCATATTGTCATCGGTACAGGGGAGATATTGTCGAAATTTTGTCGGTAGGGGCTCCTCTAGGGGCGTGACACACTATGTCGCTAATCCAACTGAAGAAACTGGTAGGTATCTAAGTTGAGATCAAGATATGTCTTACTGCCTTTTCCTATTCATGCATTATTATACTGTGCTAACTTTGTTTTGTAGGGATATTTTATATACTGTGCAAACTAACTCTATTTTACAAAATCTAGATGGATCGGTCGACCAAACAAGAAGGATCGGTCGACTGAACAAGAAGGATCAGTCGATCAAACATGAAGGATCGGTTGACCGAACCAAGCTGACTTTGCAACAGTGTTCAGATCAAGTAGTAGAACACAATTGGTATTCAAGGAGGATCGGTCGATTGAACTCAGGGATCGATTGACCATACCAAGTTTGAAAAGCACAGTGGTAGATCCGAATATCAGCAAAGAAGAAACTTTTAGGGATCAGTCGACCGATCAAGGTGATAAGTCAACTGATCAATTAATGTTCTTAATTACGTAAAGATCGGATCTTGGCGAAGAAGAAAGGCTAGTTGATTAGTCGACCGATAGGGTGATCGATCGACCCAAAGGATCAATTGATTGAACGCTTTTTTGATCGACCGAAAGAGGCTTATAAAAGGACCTTGAATCAGTGTCGACGATAACAACTTTTATGTATAACCTTCTGATCTACTACTCTTCTGTTTGTGCTACTACTACGCTTCATTTTCATGTGAAAGCTGCTACGACTCTTCTCCGATGATCTGCATTTCAACTCTTCATCTTTGTCAGTATATTTTGTACTTGCATTATTTCTATAAGATATTAGTTTGCTACTATCCTATACATCATTTGTATGAGTTACCTCTTCTCTGAAGTTTCCAGAAAGAAGACTATTAGTGAATTGCCCAACGATGCGATCAAGGATAATGAGTCTTGGAGTAGGAGTCGACATAGACTCTGAACCAAGTAATCACTTGAGTCATCTATATTGCTTTTGCTTTTATATTCCGCTGCTACTTTAATATTTGTTTTATGAATTGATACAACAAACACACGTTTTTAACGAGCGATATTCAACCCCCCCTTCTATCACGTTTTCGATCCTTCAAGAGGAATCCATTGGTGATGTCTTAAGTGGGTATGATGATATCAAGTCCCTTAGTGAGTTTGTGCAAAAGGTTCTTAAGACTATGTATATTTAAAAAATTGATAAGACTCAATCCAAACTTTTGAAATTAGGTTTGAGGGCATGGTGAGACTCAAGGAGCTAATGTAGTAGAATTACCTAGAACTAATATTCCATCATCTTCCGAGTATAATGGTGTGGGGAACACAAATAGAAATACAAGCAATTTGACATTTGATCTAAATGAAGAAGCAAGTAACTTAGAAGATGAGGTTCTGAATGCTTATACGACACTTACTAAATACTTTGAGCCTATTTAGAGTGAGGAGGAAGAACATTATATCCTGATTACAGAGGAATTATAACATCATGCAGATGTACAAGAATTCTTAACTGATGATATACAGATTAAACAATATGAATTTCGCCATAGTAGTACGGTGACTTAGAGGAGGAGTTCCCAATAGTTGATGATCCATATATTTTGAATTCTCAATTGTTACAAAGGCCAATTGGAGAGGCAAAAGATGAGCATGAATTTTTTGTTGGGCAGTTTTTTCCATGTCGACAAGAGTTCAAGAATGTACTTGTGAAACATGCTATGATTAAACATATGAAATATAGCACAGTTGATACTCAGATAAATAGAGTTAAAAGAGTCTGTTTCAATCAATCATATACATGGAGAGTAGTTGGTTGGGGATGTAGAGTTGACTGTTACAAAATATGTAAAGGAACACTAATGTGGCATCGTTAGAGAAAGTACTGATCATCAAGGATGATCTTCCTCATTTGTGGCATCTTTTGTTGAAGAGTAATTTGTTTCTAATGAACGGTACAAACTAATTATAATTATATTAGATATAAAAGTTATGTTTGGAGTGACTATATCATATAGAAAAGCATGCATAACCCAGGAGAAAGTGAAGAAAAAGGTCGTTGGAGATTATGACCAGGCATATAAAAATCTTCTATTATATCTGTGTGAGTTAAGAGTTAGGGATCCTGAAACTTATGAGACACTACATAAAAATGGTAACAATTAGTTCCAACACTATTTTGGGCTTTTGGCGATTGTTGAAGAGTATTCAGGTCTTATCTATACAAACTGATCAGGATTGATGCCACACATCTAAGAGGGAAGTATCCGAGTGTGTTGTTGATGGCTACAGTGATAGATGGTAATGACAATGTCCTCCTAGTTGCCTTTGGATTCGCTGAAGTTGAATGTGGGTCTGCATGAAAATGGTTTTTGGATCATACGAAGAGATTCCTTGACGTCGATACACAATCAATGAGCATAGTATCAGATAGACATCACAACATTATATCAGTAGTTAGGAAAATCTACCCAGCCACAATCATGCTTTCTATTACTACCATATGTCTTGCAATATGGTAACAGATACTGGCAATAGGTCAGTTTTACATTTATTTTAGAAAGCAACACGAGTAAATACAACACTCTAGTATAATCTCATAATGCGGTTCATGGTTGAAAAGCATCCAGATGCCCATAAGTGGCTTTAGAACATTGATACTAAAAGATGGGTTAATGCACACTTTAGTGGGAAAAGATATACAATGTTAACCACTAAGTGTGTAAAGAGTTTAAATAATTTTTTCAAACATATACATGAACTTCTCATAAATAGGTTAATTGATAATACCAGAAGAAAGGTAGTCCAATTGTTCTTTAACCTAGGGAGGAAGTCTTGAAATGGTATGTTGTTTTGACACCTCATGCTACCAAAGAAATGGATTCAAAGAAAGAGAAAGCTAGACTATATAAAGTTTACCCCTACTCTCAATTTGAAATGGAAGTAGAGACAGGAGTCCTTCATACATTATTGATTTGGAAAGAAAATATTATAACTGCGGGGAGTTTCAAAATTCAAGGCTGCTTGATCACATGTTATTGTCGTCATCATTTACTGGAACATGGATACACTCTCCTATTGTGAGTATTATTTTCATTCACAAAACTAGACCACTTACATGGATTACATTTACCCTTGTTGAAGCAAGGAATTTTAGCCTAGGGGCGTAAACAATATTATAGCTTTATGTCACTATAGTCTTGTGCAGTTCGGTTGACGAAATAAGGCATGAATTGAGTTGAAACATAAGGGGAAGGTAAAAATTAAATGCAACCATTGCAAACAACTAGACCATAATCGAAGGACTTGTAAAATGTCGTCAGCCCCTAGTTCTTGACTTATTGTATACGTATATAGGAATTTTCTACTTGATTTATACATTTTGTAAGCAAGAAGAGTGGATCCATATATTTTATATGTAGTATATCTATAGTATTATAAGAAAAATAGTTGTGTAGAGTGTTGTTACTTTAATATCTTTAAATGTAGTCTCTATTGTTTAATACACAGTGTTATTTATGTTATGGGAAGTGCATACTAAATGGTCACGAGAATAACAACATGATTGCCTAATTAAATAGAAATCACAATGTCCAAATTGACATGTTGGTGTTGATCAATAAAAAGAGTCAACATCAATGTAAACCCATCCTAACAAGTCAGAACTAAAACTTCACACTATATCTACGATTTGTAAACTAAAACCTTGCTAGCAGTTGTGATTTTTTAGAAATTCAAATATGGTAGGTTCAATAGTGGGTTTCAAGTCTTCATGGTGCTCTTGGAAATTTCAAATAGTCTTGTAAATTAGGTTTCACCTCTATGTTATAACTAAAAAAATTAGGTATTATTGTGTTGTAAATTTAAACTCGACATGGTGTGCTGCTCATTGAAATTCATCAGTTGTACTATTTTATGCCAATTGGCACACCACAAGAACATCATCATTAGTAGTTAGAACTAAGTTTTGATATCATATCCACCTTCTCTTAGCTCAAACCTTCCTAGTGATTGCAAGTTTGCATAAATCCAAATATCCTTGGTCCATTAGTGGATTTTGGTCAAAATCCACTAATGGACCTAGAATGGATTATTGCACCTATTTCAAGTCTTGTTAAATTTTAGTGTTACAATGCCTCCAATAGTGCCATTTATTGCTTATTTAGGGCTCTCCAAAGGTGCTCCACCATTACGATAGATTTCAGCTTCAAAATGAGCTTGATATAGACTCATATCAGACCCACGTTAGGACTAATATGATCCCATATCAGACACACATTGTGTCTGATATGATACCTTATCAAGCTCACGTGGACTTGATATCTCGATACCATAGCCATCATTGATCACAACCAAAGTTTTTATCCCGATATATAAAACTTCATGCCATATCTATGATCTGTAAACTAAAACCTTTCTAGCGGTTATGATTTTTTTGAAATTTAATAAGGCTAAGTCTAATAGTGGGTTTCAAGTCTACAGGGCGCGCTTAGAAATTTCAAATAGTTTTATAAATTGGATTTCAACTCTAAGTTATGACTAAAAAAATGGGTGTTGTGTTTGTAAATTTAAACTCGATAGGGTGTGTTGTTCATTAAAATCCATCAACTGCATTGTTTCGTGCCAACTGGCACGCCACAAGAACTCATCAGTAGTAGTTAGAACTAAGGTTTGACACCATATCTACCTTCTCTTTGATCAACCTTCTTATTTATTGTGAATTTGCAGAAATCTAAATGCCCAAGGTCCATCAGTGGATTTTACCAAAATCCATTGATAGACCTAGAAAGGTCCTATTGCACCTATTTGAAGTTTTGTGAATTTCTATTATTGCAAGGACTCCAATAGCGTCATTCATTACTTATTTAGGGCTCTCTAGAGCTGCTCCAATGTTATGATAATTTTTAGCTTGAATGTGGGTCTGATATTTTGATACCATGGTCACTTTGTTCATTGATCACAATTAAGTTTTTTTAATCCCAATATCTAAAACTTCACACCATATCTATGTTCTACAAACTAAACCCTTTCTAGCAGTTGAGATTTTTTAGAAATCTAAATAGGCCAGGTCGAATATTGTGTTTTAACTCTATAGGGTGTGCATGGAAATTTCAAATAGGCTTGTAAATTGGTTTTCAACTCTAAATTATGATTTTAAAAATTGGGTGTTGTTATTTTGTAAATTTAAACTAGACAAGGTGTGTTGTTCATTGAAATCCATTAGCTGCAGTGTTTTATGATACAAGAACTTCATTAGTAGTAGTTAGAACTAAGATTTGATATCATATCTACCTTCTCCTTGATCAACCCTTCCTAGTGATTGCAAGTTTTTAGAAATCTAAATACCTTAGGTCCATTAGTAAATTTTGGTCAAAACCCACTAATGGACTTGGAAAGTTCTGATTGCATCTATTTCAAGTCTTGTGAGTTACTGGTGTTACAAGGACTCCAACGATGTCATCCATTGCTTATTTAGGGCTCTCCAGAGATTCTCCAATGTTATGATAATTTTCAACTTGAATGTGAGCTTGATTTGGGTTTATATTTGTAACGCCCGCCCCTCCTATGCTAGTGCTACTCTAAGAAGGGACGGGTGTTACTTGGACTACGTGACATATACATGCATATGAATTCATGGCAGTGGAAGGTGTATTTAAAATTTTCTAATTTATCATATGCATTGTACTAAACATGGCATGTGAGTAATATAACCATATAACATGATGGATATGCTACATACTAGTATTCATGCATAATACTTGAACATGATTCATAATTCCATAACTTAAGCATAGGCATACCAACATGAAATCAAAACATGGTTCACATGCAAGTTTAGACATATATAGGTTCTAAAACATAAATGGATTTATTCCACCATGTTACTTCCACACACATTATCATTGTCTTTCCTACTGCTCCCTTTAGTTTAGCCATTCTTTATCATTTTCTGCAGTACAAGGAAATATAAACTATAAGCACATAGGCTTAGTAAGTTCCTTTCCTACTCACAAAATCCATAAATCATAAACATAGCATATGGCAAATCATGAATAGAACATGTGAGAACATAAGGTAAATCATAGCATATCATGTGAGAGCATAAGGTAAATCATATCATAATATGTAAGAGCATAAGACATGTCATAGCACAACATGTGAGAGCATAAGCATAAAATAGTAGCATGTACATCTATACATCATAATCATATCTCAAGGGCATCTTTCTAAGCATAAAGATCACATAACATGAAAATATCTCCATAGAGCATTTTTCTAAAGCATAAGGAATCATACAATATGAGATATGTGGATGCAAGATGCTCTTTTGAAAATATGTACATATAGAATGAAATGAGAATATGCAAGATGTTCCTTTGAAAACATATATCATATAGGTACTTAAACATAATCTCAACATGAGGGTCCGACTTTGTACCACATACATACATAAATGTGCGCATCCTAAGTAGATCCAAGATAGCTAATCTTGAACCTACTAGAAACTAGGCCCGTTTCATAGACCATCGACCTAGGGGCAACTTAGGAGCCCATCCCTTTTACTAGGCCCGTTTCATAGACCATCGACCTAGGGGCACTTAGGAGCTCATCCCTGGTACAAGCCATACAAAGAAAAATAGCATGTCATATCATAATATATCATGTTCTTGTCATATCATAACATATCATGTTCTTGTCATAACATGAAGAGTGCTCTTGATCCCAACTTAAGGGAAGCATCTCTTGGGTTTTTCATCTTACATAAGTCTTGCATAAACATAGCATGATGACACCAAGTACACATAACATATAGCATATCATAAAAACATAACATGATGACATGAAGTGCACATTATATAGCATCTTATAAAAAAAAACATAACATGATACCATGAAGTGCACATAACATATAGCATCTTATAAAAAAAACATAACATGATAACATGAAGTGCACACAACATATAGCATCTCATAAAAAACATAACATGATAACATGAAGTGCACATAACATATAGCATCTCGTAGGAATTCATAACATGATGACATAAGTGCATATATCAATTAACATGGTGACATAAAATTCATATCATATCGTAAGAGTCCACATCATGCATGGTTAAGGTTTTGGAACTTCTTACAAGCCCTAAATCATGCTTGGCCGAAACATATAAACATACATCATAGATTTTCAAACAACATGGAGACATGAAATCAACTACCTAAGTCCTCATAATCATTAATCATAACATGTAAGACCTTAGGAACCCTAGGTAGCTTCTTAACCTCATTCTTCTTATCTTGGCTGAAACATGAAGGCATGTTTTAAATTTTTCTTTAATCAATTTAAAGCATGAAACTTTTTCAACCTACATAGCATAGCAAGTGAGTCCCTGGTAACCATAAGTGAGGTTCTAACTCTAATATTCAACCTTGGCCGAAACCTCAAGGTAGGATTTCTAGGTTTTTCATGCAACATAAGACATGGAAATTTAACCTAACATTGTATAGGAAATCTTACATCATGAGGAAGCATAAAACAAGTATAGTTTAGGTCTACAACTTTCTCTAGGCCCCTTTTCTTTCCTTGGCCGAAACCTAAAGGTAAGGTTTCTAGGTTTTTCATGCAACTTAAGACATGGAAATTCAATCTAACATTGTATAGAAAATCATACATCATGAGGAAGCATAAAACAAGTATAGTTTAGGTCTACAACTTTCTCTAGGCCCCTTTTCTTTCCTTGGCCGAAATCTAAGGGTAAGCTTCTAGGTTTTTGAGGCAAACATAAGACATGGAAATTTACCCTAACATGGTATAGAAAATCATACATCATGTGGAAGCATAAAACAAGCATAAATTAGGTTTAAAACTTTCTCTAGTTCCTTTTTCTTTCCTTGGCCGAAACCTAAGGATAAGCTTCTAGGTTTTGAGGCAACATAAGACATGGAAATTTACCCTAACATGGTATAGAAAATCATACATCATGTGGAAGCATAAAACAAGCATAAATTAGGTTTAAAACTTTCTCTAGTTTCTTTTTCTTTCCTTGGCCGAAACCTAAGGATAAGCTTCTAGGTTTTTGAGGCAACATAAGACATTGAATTTTAACCTAACATGGTATAGAAAAATCATACATCATGTGGAAGCATAAAACAAGCATAGTTAGGTTTCAAACTTTTCTCTAGACCTCTTGTCACATCTTGGCCGAAACCCTAAATGAGTAGGATTCCAAATTTTCCAACAACATGAAGCATAAAAAAACTTTTAACATCCATAGATAGTCCTTAACCTCATCATGGCCAAAACTCATATGGCAAGATCTTAGTTTTCAAGTAACCTATAAGCATAGAAACGTCTTAAACTACTTGTACTGCAGGTGAGGGGATACTTACATCCTTTCGCTTGGTTTACAATGAAAAGAAACCTTGCTTGTGAAGTTCTCCTAGGAAGAAGACCTCTTGTTTGATTTTGGCAATGAGGAAGAGGAGGCTTGGGATTTTGGTGGGAGAAGGAAGGAGGAAGAGAGGGAAAAATGAAATTCCCTTTCTCTTTTTCCTATTTATGCTAAATGAAGGAAGAAGGCAAAACCATCTTCTCATGGAAGGTAGTAGAAGAAAACTCTAACTTTTCCTTCTAAGTGGAGGGCGCCTTTTCTTACCTTTAATTATCATGCCCCTCTCTTTCATAACAGCACTCCCCTGCTGGGGCTACTGGTTAACACATATATGCATCTACTAAGAGGTCCAAGGTTCAAACCTTGATCATGCCTCTTTTAAGTTCTATTTTCTTTTATTTTTGGAAGAATCCACATAAGGCATATTTTAATCATGCATAAAATTCATATGACATTATTAGAGATCCTATGGGCGTTACAATATTAGACCCATGTTAGGCTTGATATGATCCCATAGCAAACCCATGTGGGCCTGATATACCGATACTATGGTCACTTTGTTCATTGATCACAACCAAGGTTTTTACCCTGATATCTAAAACTCCACACCTTAACTACGATCTATAAACTAAAACCTTTCTAACGGTTGTGATTTTTCAAAAATTTAAATATGCTAGGTCCAACTATAGGTTTCAGGTTTACAGGGTGCATTTGAAAATTTCAAATAGTCTTGTAAATTGAGTTTCAACTCTAAGTTATAAATATAAAAAATGGGTGTGGTTGTGTTTGTAAATTTAAACTTGACAAGGTGTGTTATTTATTGAAATCTATAAGTTGTACTATTCCGTGCCAACTGGTACACCATAAGAACATCATTGGTAGTAGTTAGTGTTGGCTGCTACTCGGAAAGCCTAGAGGTTCCACTGTACAAAAATTTTGTACAAAGATCTTAACCTTTTCCTAGCTACCATGTGTTCTTTTAAATTAAATTTTGGATCGCCTGCGGAACTTAACACGTTTGATCCAAAACTTAATCTATTTGTTCTTTTAGGTTTTGACTTGGATCTCCTGCGGAACTTAACACGTTCGACCCAAATCACCTTAGGTTATTAATTCCATTAAATATTAATTTCCATAATTGGTTCCTAGTACTGACATGGCGAGGCACACGACCTTCTTGGATATGGGAGCAACCACCACCGACTAGACAAAACCTTTTATAGAAATCTAATATTTAATTTCCTAAAATAACTTTAGGTTAACCGAAAAGAACAATCAAATCACAAGGAAAAGAAAAAAACAAAAGAACACAACATCGAAAAACATATTCGAAATTCTAGAATCGTAAGCCTCTTGTATTTGGTATTATTTCCATAAATAACTAGTATGATGCGGAAAGAAAAATTACTAGTTATACCTTGTAGAAAAACCTCTTGATCTTCTACCGTATTCCTCTTCTAACCTCGGACGTTGTGTGGGCAACGATCTTCCGAGATGAGAAACCACCAACCACCTTCTTCTCCTATTAGCTAGGTTCGGCCACAAAAAGCTTAACCAAGGATGAAGAACAAAACACCAACCAAGCTCCAAGAGATGCTAGCTTTCTCTCCTTCTTCTTCTTCTTCTTCTTCTCCAAGTAGTATCCGGCCGCCACAAGAGCTCCAAGCCTTTGAGAGTTTCGGCCACCACAAAGAGGGAGAGAGGAAAAGGATGGCCGGCCACTCCAAGGAATAAAAGAGGGAGAGAAATAATAGAGGTTGTCTCATGAAGGCACCCTCACCCCTTCTTTTATATTCCTTGGCCTAGGCAAATTAGGAAATTTAATTACAATAAAATTTCCTTAATTCCCTTCACATAATTTAATTGAGAAAATAAAATAAAATTTCCCCAATTAATCTCTAATGGCCGGCCACATCAAAAGAGATAAATTAGACAAGTTTTAATCAACAATTAAAACTTCCTAATTTGTTTCCGGAAATTTTAAAATTAAAATTTCTCTTTAAAAATCTCTTCATGGTTGATAAAAAGAAATTTCTATAATTTTAATTTTATCAACATGTGGATAATTTTAAAGAGAAAATAAAATATCTCACCAATCTACAAATAAGGAAAGAGATCTAATCTCTTTCTTTAATCTTTTGTAGATCTTTTACAAGAGAGATATTTTAATTTTAATTCTCTTTAATAAATTATTTCTTCCACATAATAAAAATTAAAATTAAAATTTCTTTTTAATTTAATTTGGTCGGCCCCCACTAGCTTGGGTTCAAGCTAGGGCCGGCTACCCCAATTTATACCTAGGACGGTCCTAGCTTGGTTCCCAAGCTAGCTTGGTCGGCCCCCTATTGGTGGGTATAGAAGGTGAGTATAGGTGGGTATAGTACTCTATAATTAAGAGGCTACGATAGGGACCGAGAGGAGGAATTGGTTTTGGTCTCCCGATAAAATTAAGCATCCCGTGTTCGCCCCGAACACACAACTTAATTTTATCAATAATAATTCATTCCACTAGAGAACTATTATTGAACTACCGTACCAATCCCAAATTACATTTTTGGGCTCCTTCTTATTATGAGTGTGTTAGTCTCCCTGTGTTTAAGATATCGAATGTCCACTAATTAAGTGAGTTACTGACAACTCATTTAATTAATATCTAAGTCCAAGAGTAGTACCACTCAACCTTATTGTCATGTCGAACTAGGTCCACCTGCAGAGTTTAACATGACAATCCTTATGAGCTCCTCTTGAGGACATTATCAACCTAGTATCTCTAGGACACAGTTTCCTTCTATAATCAACAACACACACTATAAGTGATACCATTTCCCAACTTATCGGGCTTATTGATTCATCGAACTAAATCTCACCCACTGATAAATTAAAGAAATAAATATCAAATATATGTGCTTGTTATTATATTAGGATTAAGAGCACACACTTCCATAATAACCGAGGTCTTTGTTTCTTTATAAAGTCAGTATAAAAGAAACGACCTCAAATGGTCCTACTCAATACACTCTGAGTGTACTAGTGTAATTATATAGTCAAGATAAACTAATACATAATTACACTACGACATTCTAATGGTTTGTTCCTTTCCATTTTGGTCGTGAGCTACTGTTTATAATTTATAAGGTCCGATAACATCATCTTCTGCATGTGACACCACATACTATGTTATCTACAATATAAATTAAATGAACACCTACAAACAAATGTAGACAATTTGACCAAATGTGATTCTTTATTCATAATGAATGTTTACAATACTTAGGCTTTCAGTATACACTCCAATAATCTCCCACTTATACTAATGACTAAGCTGTCATATCTTCTACCATACATCTGATTCCCATTTCCTCCACATGCCGATCGAAAGCTTTCGCCGGAAGGGCCTTAGTGAAAGGATCTGCCAGGTTATCCGCTGATGCAATCTTGGCGATGACAACTTCTCCTCGCTTCACGATATCTCGTATCAGGTGGTACTTGCGCTCTATATGTTTACTTGCCTTATAAGCTCGTGGTTCCTTCGAGTTTGCTACTGCACCGCTATTATCACAATAAATTGTGATGATTTTGGGCAAACCAGGAATCACATCTAAGTCCATTAGAAAGTTCCTGAGCCATACTGCTTCTTTAGCTGCCTCAGAGGCTGCTACATACTTCCATGGTTGAGTCCGAAACGCATTTCTACTTAACACTCCTCCATGAAATGGCTCCACCTCCTAAAGTAAACACATAGCCCGATGTAGACTTCTGTTGTCCCTATCGATTGGAAATCAACGTGTAACCCAGGGAGCAAATCATCCGCTTGATAAACTAGCATATAATCTCTAGTCCTTCTCGTGTACTTTAATATATGCTTTACCGCAGTCCAATGTCCTTGTCAGGTTACTCGATATCCGCTAACCATGCCCACGACAAAGCAGAATCTCGTACATAGCATTGCATACATGAGGCTTCCTACAGCCGAAGCATAAGGAACTGCTTTCATGTCCTCTATCTCTTTTGATGTCTTCGGAGACATCTCTTTAGATAGAGTTATTCCATGCCTAAAAGGTAAGAAACCTTTCTTGGAATCCTGCATGCTAAAACGAGCAAGGACTGTATCTATATATGAAGCTTGGGACAGACACAACATTCTTTTCTTACAATCCCTTATAACTTTGATCCCAAGAATGTGTGCACAATCTCCTAAGTCCTTCATATCAAATTGTTTGGACAACCATACCCTTACGTCTGATAATATCTTGACATTGTTGCCAATTAACAAAATATCATCTACGTATAGTACAAGAAATACCACCACGTTTCCGTTACACTTCTTATATACACAAGACTCATCTGGACTTTGAATAAATCCATATGACTGGATTACTTCATTAAACTGGATATTCCAAGATCTTGAAGCTTGCTTTAGTCCATAAATTGACCGATTGAGCTTGCACACTAGATGCTCTTTGCCTTTTTCAATGAACCCTTCTGATTGCTTCATATGGATGTTCTCTTCAAGACTTCCATTAAGGAAAGCTGTCTTGACATCCATTTGCCAAATCTCATAATCCATATGAGCAGCAATGGATAAGAGTATCCGGATAGACTTAAGCATGATCACCGGTGAAAAGGTCTCCTCATAATCGATTCCCTCTTTCTGAGTGTACCCTTTCGCAACAAGCCTAGCTTTGAAGGTTTCTACCTTCCCGTCTGTCCCTCTTTTCCTTTTGTAGATCCACTTGCATCCAACGGCTTTTACACCATCAGGTGGTTCTACAAGCTCCCAGACCTTATTAGAGTACATAGACTCTATTTCAGAATTCATTGCCTTTTGCCAAGATGCTGCATCTATATCTTGGAGTGTTTCGTCATATGTTCGTGGATCAGGTTCATGTTTACCCGGGATCAAGTCCGAAGACTCTCCCAAAAACATGAATCTTTCAGGCTGCCTTACAACCCTCCCACTACGACGAGGCACTGTCTGTGGTTGTGTATCATGTGTGACACGTGTTGCAGTCTCTTGTGGTACTTCATCTTGTACTATTGGTACTGAAGTAGACGTGTCCTCTCTAAGTTCTTCTAAAACAACTTTACTACTGGGCTTGTGATCCATTATATAGTCTTCTTCTAAAAACTGGGCATTGGTGCTAACAATGACCTTCTGGTCTTTAGGACTATAAAATAAACCTCCTTTCGTTCCTTTGGGATATCCCACAAACATGCGAACTTCTGTACTAGATTCTAACTTATCAGCATTTGGTTTTAGCACATGTGCTGGACTACCCCAAATCCGAATATGTCTTAGACTGGGTTTTCGCCCATTCCACAATTCTATGGGAGTAGAAGAAACTGATTTAGAAGGTACTAAGTTCAGAACGTATACTGCTGTTTCCAGAGCATATCCCCAAAACGAATTTGGTAATTCTGAATAACTCATCATTGATCTAACCATCTCCATAAGAGTCCTATTCCTTCGTTCCGCTACACCATTCTGTTGGGGTGTTCCAGGTGCAGACAATTGGGATTGAATCCCGGCCTCTGATAAGTAATTCCTAAACTCTCCTAGGAGGTATTCGCCACCACGATCAGATCGTAGTGTCTTGATACTTTTACCTAATCGTTTTTCCACATCAGCATTGTATTCTTTGAACTTATCAAAGCACTCGGACTTGCAGCGCATTAGGTAAATATATCCGTATCTTGAATAATCGTCTATGAAAGAGACAAAATATTAAAAACCTCCTCTTGCCTGGACAGACATAGGACCACACAAATCAGAGTGAACCAATTCTAACACTTCTTTGGCTCTATACCCCTTGGCCTTAAAAGGCCTCTTGGTCATTTTACCTTCCAAGCAAGATTCACAAGTTGGAAAATTTTCCAACTCTAATGAACCCAAAAGTCCATCGGCCATAAGCCTCTGAATCCTACTTAAGTTAATATGACCAAGCCTTAGATGCCAAAGATATGCTTGGTTCATTTCTGAAGGTTCTTTTCTTTTATTAGAGTTAGAAGATGAGTTATAAATTTCCATGTTTTGCTTTGTGGGAGAATTTGGATTTAAAATATACAAATTGCCAACTAATGTACCAGAACAGATAATCACTTTATTTCTCTTAATAACTACATCGTTACTAAAGGAAACTGAATATCCATCTAAAAATAGTTTAGAAACTGAAATTAAATTCTTTCTAAAACTGGGTACATAAAGATAATTTCTTAAAATCAAATTTCTATTTCTACTAAAAGATAAGTAGACGTCTCCCACTGCAACAACTGCCACCTTAGTAGTATTGCCCATGTAGACGGTAATCTCTCCTTCAGATAGTCGTCGGGTTTCTTGGAACCCCTGCAGGGAATTGTAGACATGATCAGTGGCTCCTGTATCTACACGTCAGGTGCTGGTAGATAACACCGCTAAACATGTTTCAACAACTAGAGCATGAGATATACCTTTGTTTTGGTTCTTACGAGGACAGTCTGCCTTCCAATGTCCTGCCTGCTTGCAGATGAAGCACTTGCCCTTCGGCTTCTTCACTCCAGCTTTAAATCCCATACTCTGAGATTTATTCACTTTCTTTGCTGAACCAGCTTGTTTCTTCTTCTTCTTTCCTCTCGGTTTAGAAGTAGAACCATTTTCAGCATAGTGAATTTGAGCATTGTGACGAAATAATCCTTCTGCTGCTTGAAGTTCTGTCAGTAGTTTCGCTAATGAATAAATCCTCTTATTCATATTATAGTTTAGGCGGAACTGCTCAAAACTTCTAGGTAGCGTTTGGAGGATCATATCGATCTGGGTTTCCCCATCAATTTCTCCTCCAAGGATCTGTATCTCGTTCAGATAAGCCATCATTTTTAGGATATGATCCCTGACAGGAGTACCCTCTTGCATGGTGGCTGTCATTATCTTTCTCATAGCTTCTTGTCTAGAAGCCCTATCCTGATGACCAAAGAGTTCCTTGAGATTGTTCATAATATCATAAGCTATTGGTAAATCTTGATGCTGATGTTGCAATACATTTGACATTGAAGCCAAAATGTAACACCGCGCCATCTCATCTGCCTTTACCCATCTCTTATGATATTCAATCTCCTCTTGGGTAGATTCACCAGTGGGTGCATCAGGACAAGGTTCAGTCAGTACAAATTTATAGCTTTCAGTAGTCAGAACAATGTCCAGGTTCCTTTTCCAATCTATGTAATTAGGTCCAATAAGTCTATTTTGTTGAAGTATGATGGATAGTGGGTTGAAAGTCATCCTAAGAATCACAAATAACTTTTGGTCAGAACTCTAAATTTAGAATAATATTGATTCCTCAAACAATACTATTTTAAATTAACCAACACCTCAAAGCACCGTGAATTTTGTATGCCACGTTAGTGTGGACGTATACAAATTCAACATTTGTAAAAGGAGGGTCTTAACCCATTAATTTTATTATCTTGTCAACCTAACTTTTTGACAAATAAAATTAATAGTTGGTGTCTTTTGGTCACACAAATAATAGCAGTGACTCCGATGGGGAGGATACTATTAGATGTGTCTAAGTGTATACCATTACTTGACACTAAGTCCATTAATAAGATTATGCCCCTTCCGTTGGGGAAGATCGCACGCTCTTAATTAACTTCCTATAGTCATCCAAAAATAGAAGTCCGTTCTAGTGATCCACAAACAAGCTCATCCGTTATGGAGGAAGGCACTCAGAGCCAACGCGCAAGCTTGTTTGCATCACTTACAAACCAGTAATGGAGACCATGGGATTTATTTAAAAATTCATCTCTCACTTAGTTATTTATAAACGAGGAATTTTAACTATGCTAGTCTACTAGTCATGTATACTAACATGCACACACAGCACAATATAAAAGCAATAAATAGAAAATCTAATTTTCAACTATTATGGCTTTTATCTCTAGTTGTCCTCCGTGTGTTGTCATCCCAAGCTGCTGCCATATTTGGCCACTGCCACCGGGTCTAGCTGTTGCATCCATCTTGCTCCTAGTTCCGCTGCGCCTCTGGTCCTTAGAAAGTTCCACGCTTTGCAAGATTTGATCCGCGACATAAATAGAATTTTACATTTTTGATCCTATATTCCATAAAAGGAATGTACATGTATCTAGATCAAAAATAAAATCCTAATAAAACTAAATACAGCTCCTGCTGTATTTTAATACAATCATGCACACACATATAAATGCCCTTGACATGTCCAAGGGTCCAATCACACACATAATAACTAAAAGCCATAATAGTTGGATCCTGCATCCACAAAGTTAGCACATCCTACTATTAACCTGCTAAATTATGTATGACATGTGCATAATTAACCTAATACCAAATACACAGAGGCAAATGTAACACCCCACCCTCCTCGCTACTAGTCTGTGAGGGCGGAGCGTTACTGGACTACTACCTTTACTAAACTATCCTTGTTCACATATTGATAGTAATTCCTAAAACTCTCAGAGAACTCAAAACTTACAATTAACTAGCAGCGGAAGACTAAATGACTCATCTAATACATTCTACTCAACTCTTTGTTAATAAATTCTTATGCTAAATCCCAAGGCTTCTATAGTCCTGGCATCACACATCCTTCGAACACCTCCTTGTCGCCTTCCTTTCTATATCTTTTCTTTTCCTGTATCTGCAGTAAGAGGAAGTGTAGTCTATAAGCAAAATTTGCTTAGTAAGCGCTATCTAACTCACAAAATCTCGATATGCATGAGGATATATTGAAATCTAAAACTGAATGCTCAAAAGGAAATCTACTCATGCTCATCTACTAGTGAAAGAAACATACTGAAAGGCTAAACATGTAGAGTAAATCTATACAATCTAAGCTTACTGAATTCTAAACGCCTTCTGAATCTTATTTCACTTGTTTAAAGACTTATTCTTTAAATACTTTATACTTATGTAAAACTTGCTTTACTTGTTCAAAAACTTATACTTATAATACTTCAAAATAATAATCAACTTCTTCTTGGACCCGGCAACTGTGCTTTTTCTTTTGTAACGACCCGACCCATTCGGCGGCCCATTTGGCGACCCTATGGTCGTCGACCGTCGACCGTCGGCCGAGCCGTTACTACTAGGTTATCTAAACCTAGGGACGACTATGGGAGCCCAGCCCAAGGACAGAGAGTCCAGTACAGTGTCACTGATAAAAGTAAAATACTTGTTATCTTTTAATACTTCTATATAACACCTCGGCATTTTCTTTAGCACCTTGTGTGCCTAAAACCCCTAAAGTCTTGACTTTGGGATCTACTTAAGGCTTCGGCCTTTTCTTTCTTTTCTTTATCTTTCTTATACTTTTCTTTAAAAGAATGCTTCTTACAAAACTGAAATGTTTAAACAAATTCTAACACTGAAATGCTTAAACAAAATCTGCATACAAGTTTAAACAGAAATCTACATATTAAGCTTAACTAAAATCTGCCTATTAAGCTTATCTAAAATCTGCATACTAAGCTTATCAAAAATCTGCATACTATGCTAGTCAAAATTCTGCATACTATACTAATCAAGATTCTACATTCTATGCTACACTATTTCTGCATACTATGCAAACATAAATTCTGCACTATAATACTTAACCAAACTGCACTATAATCTTTTTCTTTAAAAACTGCATTATAAGTTCCACAAAAAATCTGCACTACAAGTTTCACCAAAAATCTGTACTATAAATTCCACCAAAAATCTGCACTACAAGTTCCACAAAAAAATGTGCACTATAGACTTTAAAGAAATCTGCACCATAAGCTCTTATGAAATCTACACTACAAGCTCTAAAGAAATCTGCTCTAAAGAAATCTGCATTTTAAGCTCTAAGAAATCTGCACTACAAGCTTAATTAAAATCTGCACTATAAGCCTACATAAAAATCTGCACTATAAGCTTAATTAAAATCTGCACTATAGGCTTAATTAAAAATCTGCACTATAAGCTTAATTAAAATCTGCACTATAAGCTTAATTAAAATCTGCACTATAAGCCTAATTAAAAATCTGCATTATAGACTTAATTAAAATCTGCACTATAGTCTTAATTAAAATCTGTACTATAAGCCTATATAAAATTCTGCACTATAAGCTTAATTAAAATCTGCACTATAGGCTTAATTAAAAATCTGCACTATAAACGCTTCTCATGCTTCGAATTCAAGAAGAACAAAGGTCCGAAACTACTCCTACTGCAGGTGAGAAGCACTTACCTTGATTCTTGGACTCACAACCGAACAAAAAGGGCGTCTAGGACCTTGGCCGCTCGCCGGAGATGATACCCTAACTCCCTTTCATTTTCTGCCCGAGCTCCGCCATCGTACGCAGAAGAGAAGGAGAGAATGATTTAAGTCACGGGAAAACAGAGCATCAACTTATCCCCTTTTATAATCTAATATTCTGTTAATTATCTTAGATAAATTTGCTACTTTTTCTAAACAAACAAATCCAACATCAACTTATCCCTTTTATAATCCAATGTTCTGTTAATTATCTTAAATAAATTTACTACTTTTTCTAAACAAACAAATCCAACATCAACTTATCCCTTTTATAATATTCTGTTAACTATCTTAAATAAATTCGCTACCTTTTCTAAACAAACAAATCCAAGATCAACTTATCCCTTTTATAATCCAATATTCTGTTAACTATCTTAAATAAATTCGCTACCTTTTCTAAACAGAAAAATCTGTTTTCCCACCTGGTCAGTCGTATTTTGACCGAGTCAAAGGTCGCGGGTTCTATTCTCGGCTTGGACATTTTTTTGTCGAAACTTCCTTCGTTTAATAAAAATACCAAACAACCTCCAAAAATTACATAAAAATACTCTAAAAATTTCTAAAAATCCCCAGAATATTTCTATAGCATTTTTAAATATTTTAAAATTACTTTTAGGACTCTAATTGAGGAAATTTGGGGCGTTACAGCAAAACCCTAGCTCTGATACCAATTGTTGGTTGCTACTCGGAAAGCCTAGAGGTTCCACTGTACAAAAATTTTGTACAAAGATCTGAACCTTTTCCTAGCTACCATGTGTTCTTTTAAATTAAATTTTGAATCGCCTGCGGAACTTAACACGTTTGATCCAAAACTTAATCTATTTGTTCTTTTAGGTTTTGACTTGGATCTCCTGCGGAACTTAACACGTTTGACCCAAATAACCTTAAGTTATTAATTCCATTAAATATTAATTTCCATAATTGGTTCCCAGTACTGACGTGGCGAGGCACACGGCCTTCTTGGATATGGGAGCAACCACCACCGACTAGACAAAACCTTTTATAGAAATCTAATATTTAATTTCCTAAAATAACTTTAGGTTAACCGAAAAGAACAATCAAATCACAAGGAAAAGAAAAAAAATAAAAGAACACAACATCGAAAAACATATTCGAAATTCTAGAATCGTAAGCCTCTTGTATTTGGTATTATTTCCATAAATAACTAGTATGATGCGGAAAGAAAAATTACTAGTTATACCTTGTAGAAAAACCTTTTGATCTTCTACCGTATTCCTCTTCTAACCTCGGACGTTGTGTGGGCAACGATCTTCCGAGATGAGAAACCACCAACCACCTTCTTCTCCTCCTAGCTAGGTTCGGCCACAAAAAGTTAACCAAGGATGAAGAACAAAACACCAACCAAGCTCCAAGAGATGCTAGCTTTCTCTCCTTCTTCTTCTTCTTCTTCTCCAAGTAGTATCCGGCCGCCACAAGAGCTCCAAGCCTTTGAGAGTTTCGGCCACCACAAAGAGGGAGAGAGGAAAAGGATGGCCGGCCACTCCAAGGAATAAAAGAGGGAGAGAAATAATAGAGGTTGTCTCATGAAGGCACTCTCACCCCTTCTTTTATATTCCTTGGCCTAGGCAAATTAGGAAATTTAATTACAATAAAATTTCCTTAATTCCCTTCACATAATTTAATTAAGAAAAATAATATAAAATTTCCCCAATTAATCTCTAATGGCCGGCCACATCAAAAGAGATAAATTAGACAAGTTTTAATCAACAATTAAAACTTCCTAATTTGTTTCCGGAAATTTTAAAATTAAAATTTCTCTTTAAAAATCTCTTCATGGTTGATAAAAAGAAATTTCTATAATTTTAATTTTATCAACATGTGGATAATTTTAAAGAGAAAATAAAATATCTCACCAATCTACAAATAAGGAAAGAGATCTAATCTCTTTCTTTAATCTTTTGTAGATCTTTTACAAGAGAGATATTTTAATTTTAATTCTCTTTAATAAATTATTTCTTCCACATAATAAAAATTAAAATTAAAATTTCTTTTTAATTTAATTTGGCCGGCCCCCACTAGCTTGGGTTGAAGCTAGGGCCGGCTACCCCAATTTATACCTAGGACGGTCCTAGCTTGGTTCCCAAGCTAGCTTGGCCGGCCCCCTATTGGTGGGTATAGAAGGTGAGTATAGGTGGGTATAGTACTCTATAATTAAGAGGCTACGATAGGGACCGAGAGGAGGAATTGGTTTTGGTCTCCCGATAAAATTAAGCATCCCGTGTTCGCCCCGAACACACAACTTAATTTTATCAATAATAATTCATTCCACTAGAGAACTATTATTGAACTACCGTACCAATCCCAAATTACATTTTTGGGCTCCTTCTTATTATGAGTGTGTTAGTCTCCCTGTGTTTAAGATATCGAATGTCCACTAATTAAGTGAGTTACTGACAACTCATTTAATTAATATCTAAGTCCAAGAGTAGTACCACTCAACCTTATTGTCATGTCAGACTAGGTCCACCTGCAGGGTTTAACATGACAATCCTTATGAGCTCCTCTTGAGGACATTATCAACCTAGTATCTCTAGGACACAGTTTCCTTCTATAATCAACAACACACACTATAAGTGATACCATTTCCCAACTTATCGGGCTTATTGATTCATCGAACTAAATCTCACCCACTGATAAATTAAAGAAATAAATATCAAATATATGTGCTTGTTATTATATTAGGATTAAGAGCACACACTTCCATAATAACCGAGGTCTTTGTTTCTTTATAAAGTCAGTATAAAAGAAACGACCTCAAATGGTCCTACTCAATACACTCTGAGTGTACTAGTGTAATTATATAGTCAAGATAAACTAATACCTAATTACACTACGACATTCTAATGGTTTGTTCCTTTCCATTTTGGTCGTGAGCTACTGTTTATAATTTATAAGGTACCGATAACATCATCTTCTGCATGTGACACCACATACTATGTTATCTACAATATAAATTAAATGAACACCTACAAACAAATGTAGACAATTTGACCAAATGTGATTCTTTATTCATAATGAATGTTTACAATACTTAGGCTTTCAGTATACACTCCAACAGTTAGAATTAAGTTTTGACACCATATCTATTTTCTCCTCAGTCAACCCTTCCAATAGGTTGTATGTTTGCAAAAATCCAAATAGCCTTACTCTATTAGTGGATTTTGATCAAAACTCACTAATCTGATTGTACCCAATTCAAGTTTTGTAGGTTTTTTATGTTGCAAGGACTTCAATGATATCATCTAGTGCTTATTTAGGGCTCTCTGATGATGCCCCAATGTTATGATATGATTCAACTTGTGGGTATGATATGAGATCATATCATGCCGACGTTGGGCTTGATATCCCATCATATTAGGCTCTTTCTAATCCTAATATCCCTATACTAGTCGCACTTTATTCCTTGATCACAACTAAGGTTTAAGATCATATTTAGCTTCTCCTTTCTCAACCCTTCTTATAGGTTGCAAGTTTGTAAAAATCCAAATAGCTAGGTCCATCAGTGAATTTTGATCAAAATCCACTGATAGATCTACATAGGTTCAATCACATCCAATTCAAGTTCTATGTGTTTTTTATGTTACAAGGACTTCGATGCTGTCGTCTATTGCTTATTTAGGGCTCTCCGGTGGTGCCCTAATATTATGATATGATTCAAATTATGGGTCTGATATGATCCCATATCATACCCTTTCTAGTCTTGATATCCCAATACCATGATATCATATCAGGCCCATGTTGGGCCTATTATGATCCCATATTATACCCTTTCTAGTCTTCATATCCCAATACCATGCCCACTTTATTCATTTAGCACAACCAAGGTTTTTGTCCTGATATCTAAAACTTCACACTATATCTACATTCTATAAATTGGGCTTAAATTTTAAGCATTGAGATTTCAGTAATAGCATAAACATTTGGCATGAGAACAAATTTCTCTTGCATAAACTTGTGTTTGCAACTTTTAAAATTAGACTTCTCATCTCCTCAAATAGGAATCAATTCTTGTATGCTTTTAATTCATTCCCATTCACAGAATAGATTTTGGATTAATCTCAAAGATGTTTTCTCTTGAGGTTGTCATTTGGATAGAATTATAATAAGGGGATAGATATGAACCAGATCCTTAACATTTAGTGAACTTCAATAAAAATTCAAAAA
Source organism: Zingiber officinale (assembly GCF_018446385.1). Lineage (NCBI taxonomy): Eukaryota > Viridiplantae > Streptophyta > Magnoliopsida > Zingiberales > Zingiberaceae > Zingiber > Zingiber officinale. Next base: position 105,287,816 of record NC_055998.1, read on the forward strand.
ATGAAGAATCAAAATAGGTCATGCAGAAACCTAGTCGTCCTTCCCAATTATTTTTATTTAAATCATTACAAAGGCAATGTGAACAGTATATCATAACAACAACATCATATCATACTTTTTTTAAAATACAAATATATAATTTAAATTTGTTCTTTTATAGTTTATAGCAATAATCACATTTTTCCCATCCAATTTTTGCCTGTCATAATTTAATGTTCAACCCTAAATCTATAAGCTTTTATTTCAACTTGTATACATTTGGAACATAAAGCTCTTTGCATAGCACATCACAAAAAAAACACAATCTAACCTATAAGAAAACAATATTTAACTTGTAAGAATATAATTTTATGAAAAGATTATGAAATATAAACAAATACTTATGATTTACTTTGTATGAGGGCAATTTACTTGAATCAATTTAAATTCTCTCCCAGAGATAGTTGTTAAACCTCTATGTCATATGTGATAGTATAACCAATTTAGCTCCTTAAAAAAATGACACCTACACATAAATGACATTAGTAATCAATACATATCCAACGCTTATTGTAAAAGAATATAGAACTTCATACTTACAATTTTCTCAAAAATATCAATGTAATTTTTTGTGATGCCAATAGAATTATAATGAATTATATGACTTTCATCTAGGTCTATAACCATTAGATGCCAATGATCATTGATCCGGTAATGATGAGGGTTCCCACTGAAGAGGGGTCAGAGTAAAGAGGACTAGGTGATGTGGAAGATAAAGTCAAGCGATATGACAAAGTCGGCCGAACGGACTAGGTAGGGCCGAGCGGAACAAGTATGGCTGGGCAGACATTGCAAGTTTTGAAACAAACAAGCAAGGTATTTCCCGGTCAGGTAAAAAGCCTTCTAACCTCAAAGAGAGCTAAGAAACAACTGGTCTCACTGATCGGGCTCCGTGTCCGGTCAGACAGAGATAATTAACGATGGACAAGGAGCAAGGAGAAGAGTCGATAGCTTCGATGGTCATTGTCGAGTGGAGCAACTACGTCCGGCCATGCATGACCCCTCTAAATATATATTGTATCATTTTGGGAGTTTGTGCCACTAACAACAGAGCATGTCTAGCAGATAATCATACTTTAGAAGTTTTCAAGCTATCACATCAGAGGATTGCATGACTATTTAAGGAATGGTGTCAGAGATACTTTTTAGTCTGTCTCTTCCTAGGACACCTAGGAGGGCATGCCTACACCTTACGAGACGTGCATGAGCACCATGTTAACACTATAAAAGAAGGTTACCATCTATAGGGAAAGGTATGTGCAACTTCATTCTTTACATCTCTTAGCTACAGTTCTCCATTTCTTAAGATCGCCGAAGACTGACTTGAGTGTCGGAGGGCCATTGCCGAAAATCCCTTCCCGACTTAGCACTGATGCTTTTATGTTACAGGGTTACGTGGAGTCTTTATCACGTCAACTTCGAAGCCAAATCTCTAGCTTTCCATCTTCGCTGTTTTTGGATAGGATCATATTTGGCGTCATCTATGAGAATCTTACTTGAATCTGAAACACAGAGATAGAGGACGCTAGACGACTCACCACCGTGAAGTTGACACAAGAGGAGTTAGAAATGCTGATACAAGTACGGGCGACTAAGATGTTGGAGTAGTAAAAGGAAATAGTCGATTGCCAAGTGAATAAACCTGCGACATCGGCGATCGGCTAGCAAGCCGACCATAGGGGCTGAGCGGAAAACCCCACCGCTCACAGGCCAAACAACTAGCCGATTGGTACATTTGGAGATGCACCGAATGCATCAATCCCCTATCATTGAGTGTTATTCCACATCCCTTTAAAGGAACAAAACCGAGTGGATAGGGCCTAAGAATCTTCATCGGAGGATGCACCCACTCAAGACTATCAAAAGGATAAATCACCATGGTTCGACAATTCTCCTGAACAAATAAATAGGCAATACTCTCAGGAGATCCTGGACAACCGGTTGCCACGACATTACACGTCGCTAACAATCGGAGAGTACAAAGGGACGACCGACCCTGAGGATCACCTCATTAAGTTTGACAACATGGCCACGCTCCTTTAGTACACTGACGGATTCAAATGTCGGGTTTTCCTTACCACACTGTTTGGATCAGCGCAGAGGTGGTTCAGGCGGCTATCGATCGGGTCGATCTGCAGTTTCATGGACTTTCGCTTGACGTTCCTACAACAATTTGCGAGCACTCACCATCTCCAGAAGATGAATGTTAACCTATTCGCGGTAAAGCAAGAGCCTAAGGAAGCCTTGCGGGCCTACATTAAAAGATTTAACCAAGTGGCTATGGAGGTCCCATCAGCCACTCCAGAGATCCTTGTAAGTTCATTTTCATAAGGGCTTTTAGAGGGAGAGTTCTTTCAGTCGATCATCCGGAAGGCCGCATGAGACTTTGATCACCTACTCGGGTGGGCTACTGAGTATATCAACATTGAAGAGGCCCAAGTGACTCAGAGAAGGAACCGATTGTTGGTACAATTTTGCACAAACGGTCTAACTCAGGTTTTATGAATGACAAGTAAGTTAAGTTATGTTTTGTTGTGATCTAACCACTTGATTAAGTGTGCAGGAAATCCAGCTAGGTCAACGGGCTGACCGGATAGCTGGTATGAAATCCAGCTAGGTCGACAGGTCGACCAGATAGTTGGTACGAAATCCAACTAGGTAGAGGGGCTGACCGGATAGTTGGTACGAAGTCTAGATAGGTTGACGGGCTGATCGGACATCTAGCAAGAAGTCCAGCTAGGTCAACAGGCCGACCGAATAGTTGGCATGAAGTCCAGACAAGTCGATAGGCTGACCGGATGTCTGGCAAACTGGTAAGTTAAGGTAAGTCACTGAAGGAGAGTGACCAAGTGAGGACGCATCCCGGTTGAAGGGGCAGTAGACGTCGATCCAGTTTAGGTCCATTTGGGATCCCTAAGTGAGACTTTGACTAGTTCCTGATTCTGGGACAATAGGAACTAATTAATACTGCTCATTATTATTGTACTAACATTTGTCTTGTAGGTTATTATTTGTTTATTGGACAAATGTTATTTTGTAGGACAAAGGAGTACATTTACCTTCAGATGAATAGTATCCGAAGGCGCCTTCAAGCTTGATAGAAGGAGCCTTCGTACTATTCATGGAAGGCGCCTTCCATGGCTATGGAAGGCGCCTTCAATGGCTATGGAAGGCACCTTTCATGGCTATGGAAGGCGCCTTCCGCTGGATAAATTTTGGCCGAAGTCATGGATAAGCGCCGGGCTGTTCGGGATTGAACTTGCCTCATTGGAGGCGCCTTCCATGGCTATGGAAGGCGCCTTCCATGCCTTCTATAAGGCTGTCTTGAGAAGGCATTGAAGAACAACACATATACGAGCTACTGCGTATTCATTTGAAGTTCCGATTGCTCCAGGCCCCTGCTACGACTCTGCTGCAAAGCTGTGCACCCGACGACTGCTTCGAGGACTTTCGATCGTGGTTGGCAGACCAACATCGATACGAGCACTCCCACTTTGATCTTTAAGTGTCGGTAATTTTATTTTGTAATTAACTACTGCAAAAAAGGACAAATGCAGTGTGCTGCACTTGTTCAACCTTCTTGTACTCGATTCTCTTTTCTGGAGGTACCAGAAAAGGTATTTAGTGGATCACCCGTCGATAGATCCACGGGACCTAGGTCTTGGAGTAGGAGTCGCCGAAAGCTTTGAACCAAGTAAACCGTCCATGTCTATTTCTATTTCGCTTAATTGTCCTTTTGATTTCTGTTTTTATTTTCCGTGACATTCATACTTTAATTTTAAAACAGAAAAAAAAGTTTTGAAAATCATGTGATTCACCCCCCTCTCACATGCGTAATCGATCCAACAAGTGGTATCAGAGCTGGTTTTGCTCTGATTTGGTGCAACCACCAATCAAGCCGAGGGAATTTTAGTTTTTTTTGTTCTATTTGAATTGGTAAATTTTACCTATTTAGATAAATTTTTCGACCATTCAATTTTAACTCAAAGTTGGTACAACACCGCTCAAGTCCCTCCATATTTTTTTTATATAATCTTAAACTCTGCTATTCCAAGACTAAGTCTTGGTACCTCCTTTTTAGTTTTCTATCTACAGTACTCAAATGACCCAACTTGAAGGATACAACACCATACGCCCCCCACTCTTCAACAGGGACAATTTCTTGTACTGGAAGAAGCGGATGGAGGTCTACATAAAAACAAACTACGACCAATGGTTCAACATCGTCAAAGGGTATAAGGGATCGGTGGCCGGCTTGAAGGGGGGTTGGATAGACGGTGCCCCCAAATTCGATAGCTTCCTACCAATGTTAGCTTGCACATCGGAATACAAACAAAACAAACAAGCTAAACACAAAAGGAAAGAAACAAGCAAACCGCTAACACGTTATTTAACGTGGTCCGGAGATTAGGGCTCCTACTCCACGACGTATCCTTGAGGTGGACGATCCCAATCCGTCAGTGTATTAGCCCTCGACAAACTCTGGCTATCTCAAGTAGCTCCTTGTGGGTGGAGAAACCTCACCACAACACCAACCAAGACTCTTGAGACTAGTAGACTACTAATTAGGGTTTACCACCACTAATTTCGTCAGCTCTAACTAAGCTCCCAAGCTTTGGTTATATAGCCCGCGGGTTGAAAACCTCGCCTACCAGTCGACTGCCCTCTGTGGAAATTTGACCGTTACATTCCAACGGTTCAATACCAGTCGACTGCTAAAACTAGCAGTCGACTGCTCCACACTGACCGAACGAACAGAAGTATTCTGTTCGCTCCCAGTCGACTGCACGGTCGACTGCACCAGTCGACTGCTAAAACATGTAGTCGACTGCTACAGTAATGCTACAGTACAACTGCAGTAACACTGCAGTACTGCTACAGTAAAATCCTAAAACTATGATTTTACTCCGAGTACAATCTCTCATGCACTCGTACCCTCACCCTTATGACTCACTTGACGCTTCTTTGCAGCCTTGACCTCTTGCCTTCAAGCCTACTTCCTTTGACTCTCTTCCCTCAGATGCATTCAAGCCCGCAGCTCATCCCCAATGTCATCCTTCGCGTATGCCTCGAAGTCGCTTCCCTCGGCCCTTGTCCTCGCTACCTTGTCCATGGTCCCTCGGATGCTCCATCCTTCACCGGACCCGAAGCCATCAACCCGAGTCACATGTGTATCCTGCACACTCACATACACATATCAAATAACAAGGGTGAACCTAACTTAAACCCTTTGCCCAAATACCAAAACACATGGTCCCACGGACCATTGGGATTGCTCCAACAATCTTCCCCTTTTTGATGTTTGGCAATACGTTTAAGTTAGGGAAAACAAATAGCAAATAAATATGCTAAAATAAATGGACTTACGATGCCAAGGCTACACACTTGGACTTACACTGCCAAATGAACTTACGATGCCAAGGCTACACATTTGGACTTACAACACCGAATGAACTTACGTTGCCAAGGCTACACACTTGGACTTACACCGCCAAATGGACTTACATTGCCAAGGCTACACACTTGGACTTACACCACCAAAATAAAAATGCAAACATGCATTGGAACCTATCCCAAGGCTCCCCCTACGCCTATGCTCCCTATTGAGCTAGGAATTTTCCTACAGGGATTTTTAAGAACCTGTCCCAAGGCTCTCCCTACGCAAAGGCACTAAGGTTTTCCTAATTAAACCTTACTTCTTCCCCTTTGCCTAACATCCAAAAAACTTTCGAACAATATCCCAATTATTGAAAACTTATCATCCAATTGACCCTAAACTCATGTATTTATCCCCCATGGATCCCATACATTTATACGAGCTGACCCGGTCAAAATCCAGTGTTGAAAACACTTTCAGACTGGTATCAGTCGACTGCAAGAAGTACCAGTCGACTGCCCTTATCTAAATAAGCTTACAGAGATATTCTGTGCTAAAAAACACTATTACCAGTCGACTGATAACTGTACCAGTCGACTGGTACGCTATTTCTGGAAAAAAATCAACCTTTTCTGACCAACTTCAGAAATGCAACAGAAATTCCACAAACCTCCAAAAATTCTCAAATTTTGTGGAGAGGTCTATTTTATCAATGTCTACTTGGTAAAAATATATATAAAAATATATATATATAAGTATATTTATCATAAATCCCAAGATTGACACAAAATATAAAACTAGCTAAAAAGTTCAATTGAACCTTGACCTAAAGTCCTAGTTTTGGCTTCCTCTTGATATATTTGCCCATACTAACCCACAATGCATCCCTAGCATTGGTTTATATGACATTTATACATCCAAAATCAATTATCATGCTATATAACTCCAATGTCATATTTCTAAGCATGAAACATAAACCAATTGTGTCAAATCCCTAGGTTTGAGACTCAAGTTTGTCTCCAAACCACTTGACACATTCCATGGCTTGTCTAGACTCCCAAGTAAAACACACCTGAGATCCATTGGCCATGGGCACCAATTTGACTCTTAGAGCTCCCCCTAGAGCTCTTAACCTTAGTCACCTCCTTAGGTGACTCATCTACAATAGCTAAGCCACATCGGTGCTGTTAGAATGTATACTAAAAGCCTAGCTTTTGGTATAAACATTTATCTAGAAATAAGAATCACATTGGCCAAATGTCTACATTTATGATAAATGTAGTTGTTTAATTAATTTATATTTTAGATAACATGGTGTGTGGTGTCACACACAGAAGATCATGTTATCAGTACCTTATAAATTATAAACAGTAGCTCATGACCAAGATGGAAAGGAACAAACCATTGGAAGGTTGTAGTGTAATTAGGTATTAGTTTATCTTAACTATATAATTACACTAGTACACTTAGAGTGTATTGAGTAGGACCATTAGAGGTCATTTCTTTTATACTGGCTTTATAAAGGAACAAAGACCTCAGTTATTATGGAAGTGTGTGCTCTTAATCCCAATATAATAACAAGCACATATATTTGATATTTATTTCTTTAATTTATCAATGGGTGAGATTTAGTTCAATAAATCAATAAGCCCGATAAGTTGAGAAATGATATCACTTATAGTGTGTGTTGTTGATTATAGAAGGAAACTGTGTCCTAGTGATCTAGGTTGAGAATGTCCCCAAGAGGAGCTCATAAGGATTGTCATGTTAAACCCTGCAGGTGGACTTAGTCCGACATGACGATGAAGTTGAGTGGTACTACTCTTGGAGCTAGATATTAATTAAGTGAGTTGTCAGTAACTTACTTAATTAGTGGACATTTGTTATCTTAAACACAGGGAGACTAACACACTCATAATAAGAAGGAGCCCAAAATATAATTTGGGATTGGTGCGGTAGTTCAATAATAGTTCTCTAGTGGAATGAATTATTATTGATAAAATTAAGTTGTGTGTTCAGGGCGAACACGGGATGCTTAATTTTTATCAGGAGACCAAAACCAATTCCTCCTCTCGGTCACTATCGTAACCTCTTAATTATAGAGTACTATACCCACATATACCCACCTTCTTACCCATCCCATAGGGGCCGGCCAAGCTAGCTTGGAGACCAAGCTAGGGCCGGCCAAAGTTTGGTTCATGGGTGCTTCAAGGTGGCCGGCCCTAGCTTGGGTTCAAGCTTGGTGTGGCCGGCCCAAATTAAAATAAAAGGATTTTTATTTTTTAAAAATTTTCTTATGTGGATAACATGATTTAAAAGAGAGTTTAAAAATTTAAATCTTTCCTTTTATAAGATTCTACAAAAGATTAAGAGAAGAGCTAAATCTCTTTCCTTATTTGTAGATTAAAAGGTTGATTTTAATTTTGGTAAAAACTTTCCTTTTAATTATGTTCATGATTTAAAAGAAAGTTTAAAAATTAAAAATTCTCTTAGTATCTACAAAAGATTAAGAAAAGATTTAATATCTTTCCTTATTTGTAGATTGAAAGGAGATTTTAATTTTTAGAGATAACTTTCCTTTTTGGAAATTATCCACATGTTTAAAAGAAAGATTTTAATTTATAAAATTTCTTTTTATTAACCAATCATGAAGGGATTAAAATTATTGGAGAAATTTTTATAAATTTCTAGAAACAAATTAGGAAGTTTTAATTTTTGTTTTAATTAAAACTCTCCTTGTTTTGGGGAAAGAGGTGGCCGGCCAAATAAATTGGAGAAGAAAAATTATTTTTAATTAAATAAATTTTTCCTTTTCATGGCAAAAGAATTAAGGAAGTTTTTATTAAAATTTCCTTATTTGCCAAAACCAAGGATTATAAAAGAGGAGGTAGAGGAGCCTTCATGTGAATAACCTCTATTCTTTTTCTTCCTCTCTTTTCTTCCTTGGTGTGGCCGGCCCCTAGAGGTTCCCCTTCTCCTTCTCTCTTCTCCTTCTTGTGGCCAAGACTTCATCATCTCTTGGAGGCATAGAAGTGGCCGGATCTAGCTTGGAGAAAAGGAGAGAAAGGAATACGGTAGAAGATCAAGAGGTCTTTCTAAAAGGTATAACTAGTATTTTTTCTTTCCGCATCATACTAGTTATTTTTGGAAATAATACCAAATACAAGAGGCTTACGATTCTAGTATTTCGAATTTGTTTTCGATGTAGTGTTCTTTTGTTTTTTCTTTTCCTTGTGATTTGATTGTTCCTTTTGGTTAACGTAAAGTTATTTTAGGAAATTAAATATTAGCTTTCCTTAAAAGGTTTTGTCTAGTCGGTGGTGGTTGTTCCCATATCCAAGAAGGCCATGTGCCTCGCCACGTCAGTACTGGGAACCAATTATGGAAATTAATATTTAATGGAATTAATAACTTAGGTGATTTGGATCGAACGTGTTAAGTTCCGCAGGAGATCCAAGTCTAAACCTAAAAGAACAAGGCTGATGTGGAGAAAAGTCAAAGTAAAAGTATCAAGACACTACGGTGAGATCGTAGTGGCAAGTACCTCTTTGGGAGAATTTAGGAGTCACTTATCAGAAGTAGGGATTCAATCCCAACTAACTGCACCTGGTACACCCCAACAGAATGGTGTAGAAAAAGGAAGGTATATGACTCTTATAGAAATAAGTAGATTGATGATGAGTTATTTGGAAAATTACCAAATTCATTTTAAGGATATACTCTGGAAACGGAAGTGAACATAGTACCTTCCAAAGTCAGAACTCTCTACTCATATAGAATTGCTGAATAAGCGTAAGCCTATTTTGAAGCATATTCGGATTCGGGTAGTCCAGCACATATGCTGAAGAGAGATAATGATAAGTTGGACAGGAATTCACTTGTTTGTGGGTTATCCTAGAGAAATGAAAGTAGGATTATAGTCTTAAAAATCAGAAGGTCATTGTTAGCATCAATGATCGATTTTTAGAAAAGGACTATGTAATAAATCACGTGCCCATAAGTAAATTTGTTCTTAAGGAAATAATAAAGGACATGTCTAACCTAGTACCAACTGTACAAGATGAAATATCACAAGAAACTGCAACACGTATCACAAATGATACACAATTGCAGAAAGTGTCTCGTCGTAGTGGGAGTGTTGTTAGGCAACCTAAAAAGATTCATGTTGTGGGAGAGTTTTTGGACTCGATCCCTGGAGGACATGAACCTGATCTCCGGATATATGACGAAGCACTCCAAAATAAAGATGCAGCATCTTGGCAAAGAGTAATGAATAACAGAATTAGAATATATGTATTCTAATAAAATCTGGAAGCTAGTAGAACTACCAAATGGTGTAAAAGCCTTTGGGTATAAAAAGGTCTATAATAGGAAAAGATGGATAGACAGGAAGGTAGAAACTTTCAAAGCAAGGCTTGATGAAAAAGGAAACCTTTTCATTGGCAGCCATGCTTAAATCTATCTAGATTCTTTTATCTATTTGGCAAGTGGATGTCAAGACATCATTCCTTAATGGAAGTCTTGAAGAAAGCACCCATATTGTAAAGGGCTAAAAGCATCTTGTGTGCAAGCTCAATCAGTCTAAGGACTGAGACAAAGCTTCAAAGGTCTTGGAACATCCGGTTTATCAAAGTTATCCAGACCTATGGATTTATTTAGTAACCGGATAAGTCTTGTGTATACAAAAGGTGTGATGGAAACGTGGTGGTATTTCTTGTACTATACGTAGATTATATTTTTGATAGTTGGAAACAATATCAAGGTGTTATCGGAAGTAAGGGTATGGTTGTCCAAGCAATTCGTTATAAAGGACTTAGTAAATAAGCACATATTCTTGGGAACAAGATTCGCAAGAAAAGAATGTTGTGCTTATCTCAAGCTTTATATAACAAGCTCGTTTTAGCATGCAAAACTCCAAGAAAGGTTTTCTACCTTTTAAGCATGGAGTGTCTTTATCTAAAGAGATGTCTCCGATGACATCCAAGGAGATTGAGGACATGTAGGCAGTTCTTTATGCTTCGAAAGTTAGACAGCCTAATGTATGCTATACACGAGATCAGAAATCTGTTTTGGCAAGGGCATAGTTAACAGATATCAAAGTAACCCTAGACAAGGACATTGGACTGCAGTAAAGCATATATTAAAGTACCTTAGAGGCACTAGAGATTATATGCTAGCTTACAAGGCAGTTAATTTGGTCCCTGTGGGTTGCACGAATTTTGACTTTCAATCAGATAGGGACAATAATAAGTCAACCTCGGGGTTTTGTGTTTACTTTAGGAGGAAAAGTCATAACTATGGAAGAGTGATAAGCATAGGTGTTTTTCTGGACTCCACCATAGAAGCTGAGTATATGGCAAGCCTCTGAGGTAGCCATAAAAGCTAAATGACTCAATAACCTCAAGATGGACTTAGATATGATTTCTGGTTTGTCCAAAGATTGTTACAATTCATTGTAATAATAGTGGTGCAGTAGCAAACTCGAAGAAACCATAAGTCTATAAGGCAAGTAAACGCAATAGAGCGCAAGTACCACCCAATACAAGAAATCGTATAAACGAGAAGAAGTTGTTGCTGCCTAGATTGCATCAAGTGATAACCTAGAAGATCCTTTCACTAAAGCCCTTAAGGCAAGAGCTTTTGATGGGCATGTTGAAGGTTTGGGAATTAGATGTATGGTAGCTGTCACGCCCCAGAAGAGTCCCCGTCCGAAGAAATTTCGGCAGCATCTCCCCTGTACGGCGGACAATCTGAAACTTTCTACATATCTTCATACCTCAGCCACATGCGGCTGGAATAATAACAATAAATATAACACAACCACACAAACACCCACACAGTTATATATAATCAAACAAAGCAGTAATACTCTAACTCGAAAACCACCCTACTCAACTACACTCGTAAAACTCAAATCTGACGAAACTCACCTCTATGCCGACCCGGCAGGCATGTAGTAGAATAAGACCAAATAAAATCCATCGACATCATAAAAATAAATACAACGTCCAAGTATCAAACAAATCAAGTCTAAACATAGACAAACGAGAAGAAAACTCAAAAGTCAATCAATCCTCGAGGTCTGCAGGGGATCTAGCACTACGTGCAGTGGGGGCTAGCGACTGGAACTCCCTCCTGACAGCATCAACCTGAAAATAACAACAATGGAGGCGGGGTGAGTCCAACACTCAGCAGGTACAGTTGATATGCAAAGTAAAGAAATAACACCTAACACTAATCATGCGTACAGTCTCCTGATATGAGAAAGATAAAAATATGCATCTGAAGTAAACAGGAGAGGAACTGTACTAACCAGGACCTGAGTATAAGGTCAAACAGTCCGAGTGGTATAGGAATCCTGTATGCATGTCAAACATAGGTATCCAAACAATATGCAGCATATAAATGCAGCAAACACAAACACAAGCAATAAATGCATCATGCATATGATGCCAATGATGCGTCCTGGTCACCCCTGACGCCAGTCGATCATCTCACAGAATTGTGAGGCCGAGTGGGTAGGGCTGTGACAACCGTGCACTCTGTCGTCACTACTCCTGATGAGTGACCGAGTGGACGGGATGCTGTCGGAGTACACCTATCCTCCTACCCCAAATCATAAATGGGGGAGCGCAATGCTCTCATCTCCCGGTACACGATGACGGGGAGGAATCCCTGCCGGATAACACGTTGTGTCACACTACCCATGAGCGGACCAACGGTGCCTAACAGAGTCCCTGCTACAACACACTCAGCCTGAATTGACCACTAACCCATGAGTGGTGGTGTGTGCAGATCCATGTAACTGGCGATGTGCTCAACAATAATGGAGCGGACTATCGCACAGCATGCAATCATGCAAATAGTGCATGGCACTAACCACAAAATATCCTGACCTAATCCACATGTATATAAAAGTGCATCATAGGTCAACGAATCAAAACAATCCAAAGGTACACAGAAGGTATAAAACCTAGGTCCTGAACATGGTCAAGCATGGTATATCACTACCCCTATAAGCATGTATAAAAAGGTAAAGTATACATGAGATGCAAAACCAATCAATCAATAAAGCATATACCAAGATTTGGGTAGTGATTAACCGAAACAGATATGAAACACAATTAATGCAACATGTTAATTTCATTACTAAGCATATCAAAGACAAAAGTCAAAAGTACCCGCCTCCAAAAAGAAAGGATTGTATCCGGTCCAAAGCCAACGTCAAGATACTCGTCTCGCGTCAAAACCCTAAGTCACGAACAAATAAATATATTTTATTTTAGCTACTATTTACATAAATATCTAAATAAATTCTTAAGAACTATTTAGGGCAAAACCCTAAGTCAGCCTACTAACCATATAATTCAAATTCACTACAAAATGTATCACGATCCTACACTTTACCTCCAATCACAGCCACTGATTGCTGCTAATCGTTTACTGCTGAAATGAGGGCTGCCGGAACAGGGGCAACTGCTGGGAACAAAACAACAAACCAAATCATCAATTTTCCTTCCAAACTATGTTCCCAAAACATAACCATTACCTCTACGGTGGCAGTTCCTTGTGTCTAACTGAAACACCCTTCACAACTAGCTACTGGTGACATTCTGTGGCCGGAGAACTGGCTGACAGTGAACACCGCCAAAAACCCAAATCCTAACAGCGTAAGGATTTGGTGAAGAAGGAACTCGGCAGTGGAAACTAGGGCTCGGCAGAACCCTGCGACCTCAACTAGAGCTCACGGCAACCGTGCTAGGGCTGAGGCTTCGTCAACAATGGCAGAAGCACTAGGTAGTGGCGTCGGCTCTGTGCAGAGGTGCGGCGGTTCGTGAGCACAGGGAGAAGAGGAAGTCGGGAGTCGGTCTGACCTAGAGCGGAGGAATTCACGGCAGTGCAGGCTGTGGCTAGGGCATGAAGTGAGTCGCCGGCACTAGGAACTCCACGGCAAAGGCTAGGGCTCCGGGTGGTCAACGGTGGCGCCGGCACTGGGGCACAGACGCGCTTGCAGTGGATCGGCAGTGGCGTCGGTGTGCTCGGCTAGGGCACCAAGGGGCGGCGGCGCTGCAAATCTAGGGCACAGCGAACTTCTACGTCGGCAGTGCTCAGGCTCGAGGGCAGAGGAAAGGCTTCGGCGTTCGTTCTAGGGCACGGCTGGGCGGAAGTGTTGCCGGCACTTGGGAGAAGAGAAGAAGAAGTGGCGGTGGAGGAACTGCCGTGGCCGGCGGTTAGGGCAAAGATGGCGACGGGGAGAGAAGAGGGGCGCGCAGGTGGCTCGGCAAGGAAGAAACGGCGACAGAAGGAAATGAAAAGAAATAAAGAAAAATAAAAGGAAAAGGATATATAAATATAAACTTTTCCTCGTTTAATTCGGGTAGCTTAAACAAGCTTTTCCGGGCCCCATTTTTATCCCCGTGAACTTATCCGTACGAGCTCCGAAAAATTCCCAAAAAATTTCCAAAAATTCCCTTATTAATAATTCGCCTATTTCCGGTATTTTACATTCTCCCCCACTAATAAAAATTTGGTCTCCAAATTTTGTTATCTGCCATCAGCAAGTACCAACAACAGATATAAAGTATAAATGCTGAACGGTAAACTAAATCACATACCTCCAGTGAAAAGATGGGGATATCGAGCTCGAATAGTGTCCTCGAGCTCCCAAGTAGCCTCCTCGTCCGAATGATGCTGCCATCCGACTTTAACCAGCCGGATAGTCTTGTTCCGCAACTGACGCTCTTTCCGGTCAAGAATCCGTACCGGAACCTCCTCATATGTAATGTCAGGCTGAACTGGAACTGGGATATCTGCCAGCACATGTGTCGGGTCATGTACGTATCTCCTCAGCATCGATATATGGAATACATCGTGAACGCCTGACAAGGACGGTGGTAGAGCCAGTCGGTAAGCTACTGCTCCGATCCTCTCCAAGATCTCGAAAGGGCCAATGTACCGCGGAGCTAGCTTACCTCTGAGGCCAAATCTCTTCACCCATTTCGTGGGTGAAACTCGCAGAAATACATGGTCGCTAATAGAGAACGCTAGGGGTCTGCGTCTCTGATCAGCATAACTCTTTTGGCGGTCCTGCGCCTCTGACATCCTCCGTCATGCTGAGCTCTATGAGGTCCCACAATTGGGCCTCCCCAACCTCATCCCAGAGGGTGGGTGTCCGACAAGACCTACCATACAACACCTCAAACGGTGTCAACTGGATAGTCGAATGCAAACCGTTGTTGTAGGCGAACACTACTAATGGCAAATGGTCCTCCTAACTGCCTCCGGAAATCCAATACATAAGACCTCAGCAAGTCCTCTAGAGTCTGAAAGGTCCGCTCTAACGGTCCATCTGTCTGCGGATGGAAAGTTGTACTGAAACAGAGCTGCGTGCCTAAGGTCTGCTGCAGTCTCTGTCAAAAACAAGACGTGAACTGGGGTTTCTATCCAAAATAATAGTCAAAGGGACACCATGTAATCTGATGATCTCCCGGCAATACAGACCTGCCAATCGATCCAGGAAATCAGTCTTCCGGATCACTAAGAAATGCGCGGATTTGGTTAATTGATCAACGATTACCCAAATCGCGTCATGACCTCGTCATGTCCTCGGCAACCTCACCATAAAGTCCTCAGTAATGTGATCCCACTTCCACTCAGGAATAGTAATCCGCTGAAGTAATCCTGTAGGTTTCTGGTGCTCAGCCTTCACTTCCTGACAAACCAGACATCTAACTACGAAATCCGCGATGTCTTTCTTCATGTCGTTCCACCAATAGGAACGCCTCAAATCTTGGTACATACGGGTACCGCCTGGTTGGACAGCAAATCATGGGCGATGAGCCTCCGGGAGTAACTCTTATAAGACCGGATGAGACTGAAGTATGCAAAATCTGCCTCGGAAGTGTATAACACCCTCTTCGTCTCGTGTGAACTCGGTCTACTGCCCGGAAGCTATCTGGCTGCAAATAAACTGCAAATACTAATTAGCAGCCTAGGGCTCTTGTATCCTCGTCCTGATCAACAACTGAGCAACCATGGTAACCAGAGTACCCTGCTCTGTCTGTCCTTACCCCTCAAGGCCCAAACCGGAGAAACCTTAAATCAAGTCTGTGACCACAACTAGGTGGCAAGCTAAAGTCCCTCCGGACTTCCTGCTAATCGCATCGACAACCACATTAGCTCTCCCCGGGTGATAGCTAAGGGTACAATCATAATCTTTCAGGAACTCCATCCATCTCCTCTGTCGGAGATTAAGTTCCTTCTAAGTAACCAGATATTTGAGACTCTTATGGTCAGTGAGAATCTCAAATGTAACGCCATATAAATAATGTCGCCAAATCTTCATGGCAGAAATAATGACGACTAGCTCCAGATCATGTACAGGGTAGTTCTTCTCATGTTCCTTCAACCGACGAGAAGCATAGGAAACTACCATATCGTGTTGCATCAGAACAGCGCTCAAACCCTGAATAGATGCGTCGGTGTAGAGGACATATCCGTCCTCTCCAGAAGGTAAAACAAAAAATCGGATCCGACACTAGTCTCCGCTTCAGCTCCTAAAAACTAGTCTTGTCATCCTCAGTCCAAGTGAACTTCACGCCTTTCCAGGTCAAGCGTGTCAGTGATATAACTATCCGAGAGAAATCCTCAACGTATCTCCGGAAATATCGAGCCAAACAAAGAAAGTTGCGAGCCTCTTCTATAGACTCCGTCTACTCCCAACGGTAACAACCTCGATCTCCTGTGGAACCATGATATACTCCTACTGGTGACCATGTGTCTCAAACATCTCACAGGAGACAATCAAAATACACACTACTAAACTTCACATATAGACGTTTCCATCGAAACATCTCTAGAACTATGCAAAGATAGTGTACGTGATACACCTCAGATCAGGAATAGATCACAACATCGTCAACAAAGACAATGGAAACCGATCCAAACATCCTGGAAATACCAAAATCATCAAGTCTCTGAAAACACCTAAGGCTTCCCAAACCCTAATGGTAAAATCATGACCCATAATGTCCATATCACAGACATTTCTAACCATAAAATCCCTGACAATAAGTCTGAAATATGATCACCAACGATATAAATCATCTAAGCATAGATCCTCCAGTGTGAGAGCAACGCTCCATCAAAAAAAATACCACATAGGTGGGAGCAACGCTCTACCACAAGAAATCCTCAATATGTAGGAGTAACACTCCACTACAAATAATGTATAACATGTATCTGCAATAGATATGGGAGCAATGCTCCGCTACAAGCAATCCGAAATATGTATATGTGGGAACTCCGCTCCACCACAAACGATCCATAAATGTCCAAGACACCTAACTATCCAACTAGAGGCTGCACGAGATCACTCAACCACATATCACTGTAGGCAACCCAAGGTATAAACAACCTAGTAAACAAATCAAATCCATAGTCAACTCTATCATCATCCTAGTGGGTTGGTCACCCACTAATAGAAGAATTAGTTGACAGGGTTATACAACCAATAACATAATATAGACACTCAGCATTCTACATTCAACATAGGTAGAATCATCTTGATGCTACCCACCATACATCTGTCACAGATGCACACACAACATATGTATGATCGACATAATCCTCCAATTAGTAACACCAAACATACTCACAACATAGGTATAAATCATCGTGATACCTCCAACAATACCTACCGAACCCGTGTGCAAATATCAACATAGGTATAATCAATAATACACCTCAACAACACTCACATGACATATGTACACCTATGCCAAGAGTATAATCAACGTAATACTTCCAACAAATCATAATCGGCACAAGTTTACTCTCAAAACAATCACATAATAAACAAGATACCTCAAATATTACACCCAACACATCTGCACATATCACAACTCAGATTAGATCGATAAGATACATCCAATAAAACACTCAAACATATGTGCACATTCCACAACATAGTTTTTTTTTTTTTAATTGACAAGTACCTCCAATAAACAATCAGACATGTATGTCTAATCACTCGGGTATAATCTACTAGAAACCCACAATAATCATATGTATAAAGGGGTACGACCCAAAAGATAAAGTCAGAATTCAAGAACATCAAGACACTCTCATTTTTTTTTATCCTCAAAAATATCAGCCCACATAATATCAGATGAATAAATCTCTACTCCCATGAGGGCAAATTAGCATTCAAAACATCGATCATTATTTATCCACATAGTTCAATATCAGATGAAATAAACATCAACTTTATCATCCTGTTTACTAACCACAACTAACCAGATTTATTAAAATCCACAAGTACACTCAACCGTAAATTCTCTAGCACCTGATCTATATCTGATCACCAATTATAATCATCAAATCTGTGAATATCATACATGACACTTACTATATCACCATCAATGACAACCCAAATAATAGATCATCAAAATAGTTATCCACTAATAAATCATCAAAACAATATCTAGTAATAGATCATCTGACAACCACATGACATTTACTCTCATAAATCATTAGAAATCAACATATCACAATATCTGATCTCACAATATCCCTCAACCTCAAACCTTTCTCAACAATGATCAAACATGATAACTCCCCAATGATCAATTTTCATCGTATTGGATACCCTAATATCCAAAAGATAGGAGTATAAAAACTCTACTGGCTAAGTCCACAGGAATATGTAGGTATCATCCATTACCCAGCTAACAATAGCAGAGGCTAGTATGTGCCTCCAACTCCTACTAGTAGTAACAGAAACTAAAACTACTGGTGGTATGATATGAAAATCACCAGAGACTATAATCCTTGATCTCTATTAGGGTCGACCATGATCAGTGGCTAACCCATCACATGTAATATGGCTATAACAACCAGACAGGTAATAAAGATAAAGTGCTAATAGATGTCCTAATTATCATAAAATAAACATCATACCTATTTGTCGTCTGGAGATGTTCCATCACTGTCCAGTCCCCAACTTCTGACCTCAAAATTCCGAACGAGAAAATCGCCGAAAATCCATATAAATCCGAAACGGAAGTCCAAAACATAACCATAACGGAAATCCGTACAAACCGAAATAGACATCCAAAAATCCAGAACACCAAAAGCAGGTATCCATAACCTGCTCTGATACCAATAAATTGGTATCAGATAAATCTCGAAAATCCATAATACAAAAATCCAACAAGTTTCGCCAAACTTGGCGCTCTGATACCAAGTAAATAAATTGGTATCAGGTTATCCCAAACATCCCAAAATATGAAAACAAAGATCGTAAAACTTAAGCTCTGATACCACTAAATTGTCACGCCCCAGAAGAGTCCCCGTCCGAAGAAATTTCGGCAGCATCTCCTCTGTACGGCGGACAATCTGAAACTTTCTACATATCTCCATACCTCAGCCACATGCGGCTGGAATAATAACAATAAATATAACACAACCACACAAACACCCACGCAGTTATATATAATCAAACAAAGCAGTAATACTCTGACTCGAAAACCACCCTACACAACTACACTCGTAAAGCTCAAATCCGACAAAACTCACCTCTTATGCCGACCCGGCAGGCATGTAGTAGAATAAGACCAAATAAAATCCATCGACATCACAAAAATAAATACAACGTCCAAGTATCAAACAAATCAAGTCTAAACATAGACAAACGAGAAGAAAACTCAAAAGTCAATCAATCCTCGAGATCTGCAGGGGATCTAGCACTACGTGCAGTGGGGACTAGTGACTGGAACTCCCTCCTGACAGCATCAACCTGAAAATAACAACAATGGAGGCGGGGTGAGTCCAACACTCAGCAGGTACAGTTGATATGCAAAGTAAAGAAATAACACCTAACATTAATCATGCGTACAGTCTCCTGATATGAGAAAGATAAAAATATGCATCTGAAGTAAATAGGAGAGGAACTGTACTAACCAGGACCTGAGTATAAGGTCAAACAGTCCGAGTGGTATAGGAATCCTGTATGCATGTCAAACATAGGTATCCAAACAATATGCAGCATATAAATGCAGCAAACACAAACACAAGCAATAAATGCATCATGCATATGATGCCAATGATGCGTCCTGGTCACCCCTGACGCCAGTCGATCATCTCACACACAATAGTGAGGCCGAGTGGGTAGGGCTGTGACAACCGTGCACTGATGAGTGACCGAGTGGACGGGATGCTGTCGGAGTACACCTATCCTCCTACCCCAAATCATAAATGGGAGAGCGCAATGCTCTCATCTCCCGGTACACGATGACGGGGAGGAATCCCTACCGGATAACACGTTGTGTCACACTACCCATGAGCGGACCAACGGTGCCTAACAGAGTCCCTGCTACAACACACTCAGCCTGAATCGACCACTAACCCATGAGTGGTGGTGTGTGCAGATCCATGTAACTGGCGATGTGCTCAACAATAATGGAGCGGACTATCGCACAGCATGCAATCATGCAAATGGTGCATGGCACTAACCACAAAATATCCTGACCTAATCCACATGTATATAAAAGTGCATCATAGGTCAACGAATCAAAACAATCCAAAGGTACACAGAAGGTATAAAACCTAGGTCCTGAACATGGTCAAGCATGGTATATCACTACCCCTATAAGCATGTATAAAAAGGTAAAGTATACATGAGATGCAAAACCAATCAATCAATAAAGCATATACCAAGATTTGGGTAGTGATTAACCGAAACAGATATGAAACACAATTAATGCAACATGTTAATTTCATTACTAAGCATATCAAAGACAAAAGTCAAAAGTACCCGCCTCCAAAAAGAAAGGATTGTATCCGGTCCAAAGCCAACGTCAAGATACTCGTCTCGCGTCAAAACCCTAAGTCACGAACAAATAAATATATTTTATTTTAGCTACTATTTACATAAATAGCTAAATAAATTCTTAAGAACTATTTAGGGCAAAACCCTAAGTCAGCCTACTAACCATATAATTCAAATTCACTACAAAATGTATCACGATCCTACACTTTACCTCCAATCACAGCCACTGATTGCTGCTAATCGTTTACTGCTGAAATGAGGGCTGCCGGAACAGGGGCAACTGCTGGGAACAAAACAACAAACCAAATCATCAATTTTCCTTCCAAACTATGTTCCCAAAACATAACCATTACCTCTACGGTGGCAGTTCCTTGTGTCTAACTGAAACACCCCTCACAACTAGCTGCTGGTGACCTTCTGTGGCCGGAGAACTGGCTGACAGTGAACACCGCCAAAAACCCAAATCCTAACAGCGTAAGGATTTGGTGAAGAAGGAACTCGGCAGTGGAAACTAGGGCTCGGCAGAACCCTGCGACCTCAACTAGAGCTCATGGCAACCGTGCTAGGGCTGAGGCTTCGTCAACAATGGCAGAAGCACTAGGTAGTGGCGTCGGCTCTGTGCAGAGGTGCGGCGGTTCGTGAGCACAGGGAGAAGAGGAAGTCGGGAGTCGGCCTGACCTAGAGCGGAGGAATTCATGGCAGTGCAGGCTGTGGCTAGGGCACGAAGTGAGTCACCGGCACTAGGAACTCCACGGCAAAGGCTAGGGCTCCGGGTGGTCGACGGTGGCGCCGACACTGGGGCACAGACGCGCTTGCAGTGGATCGGCAGTGGCGTCGGTGTGCTCGGCTAGGGCACCAAGGGGCGGCGGCGCTGCAAATCTAGGGCACAGCGAACTTCTGCGTCGGCAGTGCTCGGGCTCGAGGGCAGAGGAAAGGCTTCGGCGTTCGTTCTAGGGCACGGCTGGGCGGAAGTGTTGCCGGCACTTGGGAGAAGAGAAGAAGAAGTGGCGGTGGAGGAACTGCCATGACCGGCGGTTAGGGCAAAGATAGCGACGGGGAGAGAAGAGGGGCGCGCAGGTGGCTCGGCAAGGAAGAAACGGCGACAGACGGAAATGAAAAGAAATAAAGAAAAATAAAAGGAAAAGGATATATAAATATAAACTTTTCCTCGCTTAATTCGGGTAGCTTAAACAAGCTTTTCCGGGCCCCGTTTTTATCCCCGTGAACTTATCCGTACGAGCTCCGAAAAATTTCCAAAAAATTTCCAAAAATTCCAGAAAATTCCCTTATTAATAATTCGCCTATTTCCGGTATTTTACAGTAGCAGTTATGGCAGCTTAGTCTTTTAGTATAAGTGGAAGATTGTTAGAATGTATACTAAAAGCCTAGCTTTTGGTATCAACATTTATCTAGAAATAAGAATCACATTGGTCAAATATCTACATTTATAATAAATGTAGTTGTTCAATTAATTTATATTGTAGATAACATGGTGTGCTGTGTCACACACAGAAGATCATGTTATCAGTACCTTATAAATTATAAACAGTAGCTCATGACCAAGATGGAAAGGAACAAACCATTGGAAGGTCGTAGTGTAATTAGGTATTAGTTTATCTTAACTATATAATTACACTAGTACACTTAGAGTGTATTGAGTAGGACTATTAGAGGTCGTTTCTTTTATACTGACTTTATAAAGGAACAAAGACCTCAGTTATTATGGAAGTGTGTGCTCTTAATCCCAATATAATAATAAGCACATATATTTGATATTTATTTCTTTAATTTATCAATGGGTGAGATTTAGTTCGATAAATCAATAAGCCCGATAAGTTGGGAAATGATATCACTTACAGTGTGTGTTGTTGATTATAAAAGGAAACTGTGTCCTAGTGATCTAGGTTGAGAATGTCCCCAAGAGGAGCTCATAAGGATTGTCATGTTAAACCCTGCAGGTGGACTTAGTCCGACATGACGATGAAATTGAGTGGTACTACTCTTGGAGCTAGATATTAATTAAGTGAGTTGTCAGTAACTTACTTAATTAGTGGACATTTGTTATCTTAAGCACAGGGAGACTAACGCACTCATAATAAGAAGGAGCCCAAAATGTAATTTGGGATTGGTGCGGTAGTTCAATAATAGTTCTCTAGTGGAATGAATTATTATTGATAAAATTAAGTTGTGTGTTCGGGGCGAACACGGGATGCTTAATTTTTATCGGGAGACCAAAACCAATTCCTCCTCTCGGTCCCTATCGTAGACTTTTAATTATAGAGTACTATACTCACCTTCTTACCCATCCCATAGGGGTCGGCCAAGCTAGCTTGGAGACCAAGCTAGGGCCGGCCAAAGTTTGGTTCATGGGTGCTTCAAGGTGGCCGGCCCTAGCTTGGGTTCAAGCTTGGTGTGGCCGGCCCAAATTAAAATAAAAGGATTTTTATTTTTTTTAAAATTTTCTTATGTGGATAACATGATTTAAAAGAGAGTTTAAAAATTTAAATCTTTCCTTTTATAAGATTCTACAAAAGATTAAGAGAAGAGCTAAATCTTTTTCCTTATTTGTAGATTAAAATGTTGATTTTAATTTTGGTAAAAACTTTCCTTTTAATTATGTTCATGATTTAAAAGAAAGTTTAAAAATTAAAAATTCTCTTAGTATCTACAAAAGATTAAGAAAAGATTTAATATCTTTCCTTATTTGTAGATTGAAAGGAGATTTTAATTTTTAGAGATAACTTTCCTTTTTGAAAATTATCCACATGTTTAAAAGAAAGATTTTAATTTATAAAATTTCTTTTTATTAACCAATCATGAAGGGATTAAAATTATTGGAGAAATTTTTATAAATTTCTAGAAACAAATTAGGAAGTTTTAATTTTTGTTTTAATTAAAACTCTCCTTGTTTTGGGGAAAGAGGTGGCCGGCCAAATAAATTGGAGAAGAAAAATTATTTTTAATTAAATAAATTTTTCCTTTTCATGGCAAAAGAATTAAGGAAGTTTTTATTAAAGTTTCCTTATTTGCCAAAACCAAGGATTATAAAAGAGGAGGTAGAGGAGCCTTCATGTGAATAACCTCTATTCTTTTTCTTCCTCTCTTTTCTTCCTTGGTGTGGCCGGCCCCTAGAGGTTCCCCTACTCCTTCTCTCTTCTCCTTCTTGTGGCCGAGACTTCATCATCTCTTGGAGGCATAGAAGTGGCCGGATCTAGCTTGGAGAAAAGGAGAGAAAGGAATACGGTAGAAGATCAAGAGGTCTTTCTAAAAGGTATAACTAGTATTTTTTCTTTCCGCATCATACTAGTTATTTTTGGAAATAATACCAAATACAAGAGGCTTACGATTCTAGTATTTCGAATTTGTTTTCGATGTAGTGTTCTTTTGTTTTTTCTTTTCCTTGTGATTTGATTGTTCCTTTCGGTTAACCTAAAGTTATTTTAGGAAATTAAATATTAGCTTTCCTTAAAAGGTTTTGTCTAGTCGGTGGTGGTTGTTCCCATATCCAAGAAGGCCATGTGCCTCGCCACGTCAGTACTGGGAACCAATTATGGAAATTAATATTTAATGGAATTAATAACTTAGGTGATTTGGATCGAACGTGTTAAGTTCCGCAGGAGATCCAAGTCTAAACCTAAAAGAACAAATAGATTATATTTTGGATCAAATGTGTTAAGTTCTGCAGACGATCCAAAATTTAATTTAAAAGAACACATGGTAGCTAGGAAAAGGTTCAGACCTTTGTACAAAATTTTTGTACAGTGGAACCTCTAGGTTTTCCGAGTAGCAACCAACAGGTGCACCTCCGGTGACACTTGGCCTACAAACCTAACCTTCTTAACCTTGGACACCTTGTCTTTGGTTAATTTCTCCTTACTTTTAAATGACTTTCCTTTGCCATTTCTTGACTTCTCCTTGCTATAATCATATATAACCCTAGCATAAGACTTTACCTTAGCATTGGAGACATTAGATCGGTATCCCAAACCCGATCTATCATTGTTGGGTTTTTGACTACCCAACACCATGCTTAACTCTCTAGATCCAACATTGAATCTATCTAGGGTTTTCTCCAATTGATCAAGCTTTGCTTTCAAAGCTTGATTTTCCCTTTCTAGGTTCCTAAACCTAGAGTTAACATGTCCACCATGGACATTCCTAGACCTACCCACTTTTCTAGGCATATGTCTCCCCTTCTTGAGATTAATGTCTTCGGTCTCCTTAGGTCTATCATTTCTAGAGTTATCATGAATGGATACCTTAGGATTTTGATCTATATTAACCCTACTTCTATCATGATATTTGAAACCAAAGTTATGCATGGGTAAACAATAACAATTATTTTTAGCATGCATGGGTGTATAAGAATTAAACCTTGAATTGTAATTCAAGTTAGGGTATACCTCCCTTACCCTTGAAGCTCCCCCTTGACTTGAGCTTTTCTTCTTCTTATCTTTCTCCCATTTCTTTAATTTCGCAAGCTTCTTGATCTCCCTCTTCTTGGGGCATTTTGTGTGGTAGTGTCCCTTCTCCCCACATGTGAAGCATACAATGCGCATTCTCCTTCTTTGACCTTCTTCATTCCTACAACCCTTGTTAGTGTTTAAATTAACTTGAATGAGTTTAGAAGTTACCTTCTTCTTACCTAATGGACACCTACTCTTGTAGTGCCCCTTCTTATTGCACCCAAAGCAAATGATGTTGTCTTTTGACTTTGCTTCGGTGGAGGTGCTCACTAGGTTGACCTCCAAGACCTCTTCTTTGCTTGTCTTGGATTCTTTTTCAACCCTTGAGGATGTGGATGATGTCTCCTTTTCCTCATCCACACTTGTGGATGGCCTCTCTTCATCCTCCTTCTCCTCGGAAGTGACCGAATTCACTTTCTCTTCTTTTTTTGATGTTGAATTGGTCTCCACATCCGATTGGTCCTTCTTCTCCTCTTGGACCACTTCATCCTTTTCTTCGGATTTTTCCTCTTCATGTGTAGGCATAAGTTCTTCCCATTGAACTTTCTTTTTCTTGCTCCATAAATTATGAGCATTCTCGTACTCACCTACACACCTCATCACATTAGAAGGCAACATATCAATTAAAATTGATATTACCTTATTGTTTGCCTCCGATCTTGAGGTTTGCTCCTCCATCCAATATCGTGGTCGGAGCTTCTTCCCTTTCTTGTCTTTCAGGACTTCGAACGGTTCCTTCATCATTGTCATGGTATCCCAATCTGTGTTGAAGAATACCTCCATCTTCATCATCCAATAGGTGATGTCCCATAAGCCTCCGCCTTCAAACTTCGGCGGTTCAATCAAGCCGGTCATCTTCTTGTATTTGCTCTTTTCGGCGATTAGTCCGGTGAAGTGCGACCTTGGCTCTGATACCACTTGTAATGTATCGGTGGCCGGCTTGAAGGGGGGTTGGATAGACGGCGTCCCCAAATTTGATAGCTTCCTACCAATGTTAGCTTGCGCAGCAGAATACAAACAAAACAAACAAGCTAAACACTAAAGGAAAGAAGCAAGCAAACCGCTAACACGTTGTTTAACATGGTCAGAGATTAGGGCTCCTACTCCACGGCGTGTCCTTGAAGTGGACGATCCTGATCCGTTGGTGGATTAGCCCCCGGCAAACTCCGGCTATCTCAAGTAGCTCCTTGTGGGTGGAGAAACCTCACCACAACACCAACCAAGACTCTTGAGACTAGTAGACTACTAATTAGGGGTTACCACCACTAATTTCGTTAGCTCTAACCAAGCTCCCAAGCTTTGGTTATATAGCCCACGGGTTGAAAACCCCGCCTACCAGTCGACTGCCAAAACATGCAGTCGACTGTCCTCTGTGGAAATTCGACTGTTACATCTCAACGGTTCGATACCAGTCGACTGCTCCACACTGACCGAACGAACAGAAGCATTTTGTTCGCTCCCAGTCGACTGCACGGTCAACTGCACCAGTTGACTGCTAAAGCATGCAATCGACTGCTACAGTATAGCTACAATAATGTTGCAGTACTACTACAGTACTGCTACAGTAAAACCCTAAAACTATGATTTTACTCCGAGTACAATCTCTCATGCACTTGTACCCTCACCCTTATGACTCATTTGATGCTTCTTTGCAGCCTTGACCTCTTGCCTTCAAGCCTACTTCCTTTGGCTCTCTTCCCTCAGATGCATTCAAGCCCGCAGCTCATCCCCAATGTCATCCTTCGCGTATGCCTCGAAGTCACTTCTCTCGGCCCTTGTCCTCGCTACCTTGTCCACGGTCCCTCGGATGCTCCATCCTTCACCGGACCCGAAGCCATCAACCTGAGTCACATGTGTATCCTGCACACTCACATACACATATCAAATAACAAGGGTGAACCTAACTTAAACCCTTTGCCCAAACACGAAAACACATGGTCCCACGAACCATTGAGATTGCTCCAACAAAGGGTACAAGGCTCCAGTCGACCACAACACTGGAATTCCAATAGACCCGAAAAATTGGAATCTGAAAATGTAGAAAAAAACACAAATTGACTTCAAAGCCCTCAACACAATCTAGTGTGGGCTAACAAAAGAAGAGTTGAACCGCATCGGCCCACACGAAAATACAACGGAAATTTGGGACAAACTTATAGAACTACACGAGGGAACCAACGACACAAAGGTAACAAAGAGAGATTTATTTTTAAATAAATTATTTAATGTCAAAATGCAGGAAAGTGAGACTGCCAGTCTGCTGTACGTGAGGATAAAGGGCATCCTTAACGGACTCCACACAATCGGCCACCAATTAGAGAACCGAGATCTGATAAGGTATCTCTTAAACACATTTCCTCAAAATGCACTGTGGGCATCCATAATGGATGCCTATAAGATTTCGAGGAAGTTGTCAAAGTTAAAACTAGATGAATTATTCTATGAACTAGAACTGCACGAACAGACTAACGCCAAATCCGAGAAAGGTCTTGCTCTTATTGCAGGGTCATCAAAAGACAAGTCCAAATCCAAGCCAGAACCTAAAGTCAAATCTGACCCAGACTCAGATGATGAAGAACACTTGGTGAATTTGGTAAGAAAAATGTTCACCAGGAGAAAGAAGAACTTCACCAGCAAGGACTTGCAGAAGATCAACTCCACCTCCAACAACAAAAATGTGACCTACTTTGGATGCAGCAAGAAGGGGCACTACAAGACCGACTACCCGAATCTAAAGAAGAAGAAGACACTCAAAGTGATGTGGGACGAATCGCCCAGAGATGAATCAGATGGCGGAGAACCGAAGCACTCCAACTACCTTGCGTTGATGGCTTACGAAACTAAATCGAAGAACAAATCGAAAGATGGGTCCAAACCTGAATCAAGCCACGAGTCCTTACTCGTTTCTGAAGGTTTCGATGAGGTATACCTTGGTTTAAGCAGAAAGTTCTTTAAAGTTATTGCATGCTTTAATAAAAAATTAACTATATCCGAGAATAAAATAAACGAACTAACAAAAGAAAATAACAAACTTAATGAACAATTAAAATTGAGTGCAATGACTGAACTAATTCAAGATGAAATCCCAACTCAAGTTACAAAACTTGAGGAAAATAATTTCAAATTAAAAAATGAAATAATTAAACTAAAAGAGTTACTACAAAAATTCACAACTAGATCCAAGTACCCTGATATGATATTTGGATCACAAATAGCTGTGTACAACAAGTCCAGACTCGGATATAAATCCAGCTCAACCAACAAATCCTTTATATCATTAGTTAACCAAAATAAGAATCATGCTAAAGCTTGGATTCCAAAATCGTGTTTGATCACACAAGTAGAAATTAATCAATATTATGTACCTAAAAATGAAATCCATTACCTAAAAACAAATACAACTAAACTCTTAAATTCAATCCAAAATGAATTCTTAAAATCAAAGTCTAAACTTAAAAACAAAACAAAATCAAACCTAAATCTAAAAGATAAAATAAAATCAAACGTATGAAATAAATTCATAACAAATAGATCAAATTACCATCAAGTAAGTTATAACTATAAAAGTAATCAACATAAACCCAAAACTTAAACTCAAAATGTTCAATAATTCAGGGGGATACTCCAAATTAGTTGGCACCTCCAAAATAATAACTTACTTGGCAGGGAAATTAGGACTAGCTAAAATAGGGACAACAGTTTAACTTGACAAAACTACTTGTAAAGTTTTGGATGATAGTAAGTTAGAGAAACTCTGTCTATGCATGTTTAGGAAGATATGACTTCGAATTTGTGCATTAGACTTAGTGGAACTAACTGAAGCTACCCCTTACGAATCCTAACTATTTATATTAAGGTTTGGTACTAAGTTCAGTGGATAGAACTATTTGAAAAACCTCGACGGTATGGTTACTCTAATGATGTCTAAGCGACTCACCATAGCCCAGAAGTTTATCTAAAGAACGTCTGTTTATTGAACCCAAAGCTAAATCTGAATCTAATACAAAGTTAAACTAAACCCTGAAATTAAACTTAACTCATCTCACAAAATTATAAGATTCCCTGATTAAAAACGTAGATCGGGTGAAATGACCCAGGAATTAAAATTAAAATTTAAAATTTAAAATTTAAATTTTAAATTAAACATAAAACTTAAAATTTAAATTTAAAATTAAACTTAAAATTTAAAATTAAACTTAAAATTTAAATTTAAATTTATTTTTTTTAAAAAAAATAAATTTACAATTTAAAAATAAAAATTTAACTTAAACTTAAAAAAAAAATTTAAAATTTAACTTAAAATTTAAAAATAAAAATTTAACTTAAACTTAAAAAAAATTTAAATTTAACTTAAAATTTAACTTAAACTTAAAAAACAAAAAAATCTCCACAAGCCCCCCCCCCCCCCCCCCCCCCCCCCCCCCAACCCAAAAGGTGCCTTCGACACTAGTGGAAGGCGCCCTCAAAAGAGACGGGAAAAATCTCGCCTAAGTGGTGGAAGGCGCCTTCAGCCAATTGAAGGCGCCCTCCATAACCGATGGAAGGTGGCTTCCATGAAGCTTAATGGCGCCTTCAAGCAGTATTTTTCCAGCAAACAGAGACGCTCTCTGTTCGCGATTTCAACCGTGACACGGTGCCTTCCAGCCCGAATTTCTCAACGCTTGCATCCTTAAAATCTCAAAAATACCTCCTAGATATACCTTACCTCAATATGTATCTTCAATACTTAGTTTATATGCATTTTTCTTGTCTATTTATGCTTATATGTGTATAAAATTAGGAAAAGACGATATGTTGCCCCTATGCCTAGCAATACTCCATCTACTGATGCTAGATTCCCTACTGAGTAGCTTAGGTTGTCCTTCTTATAGCATACATATGTTACCCTGAAATCTAGGTACTTAAGTAGAACCTTTTTTACTCAATACTATGCCCCTATCACACAAATTATTAAGTACTACTAGTTAGATAAACTAGTTTACTGCAGTCATACAACAAATCTTGATTTGTGTGCTCAGTTCTATAATAACCTAGAAAAGATAGATGATCTGACCTACTCCACTAGAGTTGGTGGAAAGGATTTTCACTTTACCCCCATCTTATTATATGATAGTTTAGGACTTAGGAAATCTGCATGCATATTTTTGTGCCATCCTGGTAGAGATCTGTCATTTGGCGAGCCTTACTCCTATATTTCATTAGATACTATCTATATATTTTTTTTTTTGGGGAGGAGAGACTGTTAGGACCTTCGGACGCGGCTAGAGAGGGGGGTGTGAATAGCCGACCCCAAATTCGCGTTTCTTTCTACAAATCAAGTTAGCGCAGCGGAAAAATAACAACAGAAACGTAAATGGAGAAATCAAACCTCAAGCACAGCGATGTAACGAGGTTCGAAGATGAAACTCCTACTCCTCGGCGTGTCCGTAAGGTGGACGAATCCTCTCAATCCGTCGATGGATGAGACCCCGGAAAACCGGCTAATAAACACTCCTTCTGGGTGGAGAAACCTCGCCACAAAGTTCTTGCAACAGCAAGATAGGAGTACAAAGATACAGCACAATACAAAGGCAGTAAGAATGTAAAAACACAGCTTGCCTTCTCGTCGACTAGATGAAGCAGCAACTTTATGAAACACCTACAACAGCAGGAACCAGCCGAAGGAAGCTTCCACGAAGCTTCAGGAAACTGAGAGCTCAGCAAAGCTCTGATTGCAGTGAGATCAGAAAGAAAAGAGAGGCATGCCAATCCTGTAGCCCTCGACCTGTTATATAACCTGCGAAAAAGAAGACACATAAACTAGCCGTTGTGTCGCAACGGCTAGGGCCTGGACCGATCAGGCTCCACCCTGATCGGTGCAGACCTTCTATGATCGGTCTTGGGGACCGATCAGGACCTATGCTGATCGGTCCCCAGACCGATCAGCACGCTTCAAAGAGAGTTGCCCAACTCTCTGATCAGTCTGTGGACCGATCAGGACTCAGGTGGATCGGTCCACAGACCGATCCCCCTCTTTCTTCTCCCGATCTTCTTCACTTCTGATCGGTCACCAGACTGATCAGGTAATTCACAGAAACATACTGTTTGGTTACTAATCGATCACCAGACCGATCAGTCAACCAGCGTATCACTGGATCGGTCACCAGACCGATCCAGGTTTAGAGCTCCCAGCCCTAAACCCTACCTGGTCCTGAGAACGAGCTACTGAGCCCTCTCTGACCTAGTCTGGAGAACGAGCTACCGAGCCCTCTCCGACTTCATCCGGTCCAGAGAACGAGCTACCGAGCCCTCTCTGACCTAGTCCGGAGAACGAGCTACCGAGCCCTCTCCGACCTAGTCCAGAGAACGAGCTACCGAGCCCTCTCCGACTTCATCCGGTCCAGAGAACAAGCTACCGAGCCCTCTCTGACCTAGTCCGGAGAACGAGCTATCGAGCCCTCTCCGACTTCCCATGCCAAGCTTCTTGTTTGGACTTTTCCGTGCCAAGTCTCCATACTTGGACTTTTCCCATGCCAAGTCTCCATACTTGGACTTTTCCCGTGCCAAGCTCCCTGCTTGGACTTTTCCCGTGCCAAGCTCCCTGCTTGGACTTTTCCGTGCCAAGTCTCCATGCTTGGACTTTACTCGTGCCAAGCTCCCTGCTTGGACTTTTCACCAGATGTCTGGTCAACCTTGACCTATCTGGATTTCCCTTGCCTGACTTCACTCATCAGGACTTTTCAACTGCCTGGCTTCACTCACCAG
This sequence comes from Zingiber officinale, assembly GCF_018446385.1. Taxonomy (NCBI): domain Eukaryota; kingdom Viridiplantae; phylum Streptophyta; class Magnoliopsida; order Zingiberales; family Zingiberaceae; genus Zingiber; species Zingiber officinale. The sequence continues at coordinate 105,319,272 of NC_055998.1, forward strand.
GACTTTCACCTGGCTTCACTCACCAGGATTTCCCGAATCAGGTCGACTCACTTCGGGTCAACCAGATCAACCTTGACCAAAGATTGCACCCACAATCTCCCAAGTTTGTATTTTGTCAAACATTAGAATACAACTTTTCTACTCTCGTCAAACATTAGAATAGAACTTTTCTATTCTCGTCAAACATCAAAATACAACTCGAGTCAGGTCAACTCGAGTCAGGTCAACCAGGTCAACCTTGACCTAAGGTTGCACCAACAATCTCCCCCTTTTTGATGTTTGACAAAAACCATAATCAAGTTAGGTTAACCCGATAACCTAACTTAGGTTTTCCAATGTTCTTCCTTGAACATTCTCCCCAAACTCTAATGTTCTTCCTTGAACATTCTTTGGACATTCTCCCCCTTTTTGACACACATCAAAAAGAGTGAATTAAGGTCAAGAGTTTCTTCCTAATGAAAGTCCCATGGCTTTTATTGAAACCCTTAATTTCCCCCTTGATACTAAAGTCAACAATCAACTTAGTGATAATCCCATATCACTCAAGTCTTTAGAGTAAAAACTCCCCCTAAAAGTCAACTCCCCCTTGACCATTGCACCAATAATGTCTTGGAGAGTTTCAATCCTTTAGAAATCTAAAAATACCAACTTTCAGCTGAAATTTCAGACAATCAGTCGAAAATCAGCATTTTGGCATGCTCAGCCCTTTACTGGATCGGTCACCAGACCGATCCACACTTCCCTGGATCGGTCCAGTGACCGATCCAGACCTCCCTGGACCGATCAACATCCCCTCTGATCGGTCCACAAAGCTCTGATAGGAATTTCTGATTTTTCTCCCGAAATTCAGAAACCCCTAAAAAAATCACAGAAAATTTCAAAAATTGTAAAATTTTGAGGATACATTCCTCATAACATATATTATCATGGAAAAATAGTTTTCTATGAAAATAAATTCCATTTTTAAATCTTGATACAAAGTTCGAAAGACTTTGAAATAGTTCAAGGTTAATCCATCTTTGTATCAACTTGCTCAATGATGAATGCTATCACTAGAAAAGCTTCATCAAGGTTTTTCAAATCAATTTTGAAATAATTTTAAACCATTCAATTTAGGATCACAATCTTAGGGCTAAATGTACATGACTGGTACACAAGCTTTCCCTATGATCCTCAATTTAGAATTAGGCTCATCTAGGTACAAGAGCTATGCACCTTGATCCTAACTCATAATCCTAATATCTCACACACATCTAAGGTGTATCAAACACATCCAAGTCAATTTTGATGTGAGATATGGGTTTAGGTCATCTTAAGCTAAGTTCTCATGCATTTTCTAAACAAATAATTAGGTCTCCATATCAAATTGTGTTTTTATCCTTAAATCAATTTAATTGATCATAAATGCAAGAGATGATGACATGGCATAAAATAATATCATAAGTGGAAATATGTGCCAATGTCATGATGTCATGGCATAAAGTATGAAACTTAAATAAAGCATGACATATAACTAACCTAAGCATTATCATGACATTTCAAATGTTAATAAAATAAATATAATGTCATGACATGGCATATGACAAACAATGTATGGCAAATAACATAGAAAGGTATAGAAAATACCTAATTCTAGCCTTAGTTGCCATTTTTGATCATTTTTGATCATTTTACCATAAATTCTATATTCCTAAGTGTAATAGACCTAAAATCATATACTAAAGATTTTTAGATCACTATGTGCCAATTAGATTGACCCTAGAAAACTCCTCAAATGTGGTTGGCACATCCTAATCACCTTAGGAATAATTTTTAATTTCATTTTCAAAACTTGATTACACCTTGAAAATTCTTAAAATGCCACCTTTTGCCATGAGTAGGTTAACTACCTATCCATTTAAGGTTGGCACACCCTAAACCATCTAGCGTGAAGGAATCACGCTCCTAGGAACCCAATACCTATTTGAGCTCATTGGGTTCACTAAATATTCACTAGGGATGACTTCCCTAGCAACCCTCCTAATGACCCTCCTAGGCTTTAAAGCCTTGGTCATATGGGTCTCATCAAGATCAACTCTAGGGGTGACTCCCCTTGTGACCTTGGTGATGGTCTTCCTAGCCCTAGGTCTTGTTCCATAATCGAATGAAACATTATGATAAGCGGGCTTGACCACTTGAGACTTAGGTTTGTGACCCAAACCTCTCATGTCCTTGGGCTTTGATTTTTGACCCTTAGACCCTAGGGTTGACTTCTTCAAATTCTTAAGAGCCTTTTCTAAAGTGTCAAGTCTTGACCTTAAGACTTGATTTTCCTTCTTTAATACCTCAAGCTTTAATTTTCCATTTTTCTTTGAGGTATTCCTAGGCATATGTCTAGTTGTTTTGGGATTCCTATCTAGGTTTTCCTTAACCTTAGATGAGTTAACTCTAGGGTTGACATTTCTAGCATTGTCCTTATCTAGGCTAACATGTTTGGCACCTAAGCACATGTATCTGTTTCTATGGTTATCATGCTTATCATTATTGACAATTGCAATAAAACTACTAGTATGTGTTTTATTTGAATTGCAAGAATGTGCCTTAAAGGATACCTTAGGGTTTGCCTTAGCTCCCCCCATAGATGTGCTTGGTCTCTTGTCCTTGTGAGATTGCCTCCCCCTTGGACATTGACTCCTATAATGTCCCCTTTGCTTGCATTGGAAGCACACCACGTGCTCCTTGCCCTTGCGTATCGGGACTCTGGCTTCCTTGACCTTTGGTGCCGGTGGAGTCTTCCTAATCCTCTTTGGACATTTACTTTTGTAATGCCCATATTCCCTACACTCAAATCACATTATATGTAATTTATTTGAAATTAAGTTGCTTGAGTTACCTAGGGTTGAGGATGGATATACGCTCTCTTCTTCATCCCTTCCGGAGGTAGAGGCTTCTTCTTGCACCAATCTTGATGAAGAACTCTCCTCCTCTTCTTCCTTAGATGTTGAGTAGCCCTCAACTTCTAATTCCATACCTCCATGATGTGAGCTACTTGGCTCACTTGACTCCTCTTCATGACTTGAATTGGAGCTCTCCTCATGGAACTTAGCCAAGTTGTTCCACAACTCCTTGGCATCGTTGTATCCACCTATCTTACACAAGATATCATTAGGTAATGAAAATTCAAGGATTTTCGTTACCTCGTCGTTGATTGTGGATTGGTGGATTTGTTCCTTCGTCCACTTCTTCTTCTCGAGAGGTTCTCCCTTTTCATCCACCGGAGAAGTAAAACCTACTCGTACACAATTCCAATTCACTAGGTTAGTCATAAGAAAATACTTCATTCTTACCTTCCAATACGCGAAGTCGTCGCGATCATAGAAGGGTGGAATCGTGATGTCTTCTCCAAGTAGATCCATTCTCTAGCTTGTGCTCCCCCGGGTGTTAATCCGTCGAAGAGCAACCTTGCTCTGATACCACTTGTTAGGACCTTCGGACGCGGCTAGAGAGGGGGGTGTGAATAGCCGACCCCAAATTCGCGTTTCTTTCTACAAATCAAGTTAGCGCAGCGAAAAAATAACAACAAAAACGTAAATGGAGAAATCAAACCTCAAGCACAGCGATGTAATGAGGTTCGGAGATGAAACTCCTACTCCTCGGCGTGTCCGTAAGGTGGACGAATCCTCTCAATCCGTCGATAGATGAGACCCCGGAAAATCGGCTAATAAACACTCCTTCTGGGTGGAGAAACCTCGCCACAAAGTTCTTGCAACAGCAAGATAGGAGTACAAAGATACAGCACAATACAAAGGCAGTAAGAATGTAAAAACACAGCTTGCCTTCTCGTCGACTGGATGAAGCAGCAACTTCACGAAACACCTACAACAGCAGGAACCAGCCGAAGGAAGCTTCCACGAAGCTTCAGGAAACTGAGAGCTCAGCAAAGCTCTGATTGCAGTGAGATCAGAAAGAAAAGAGAGGCATGCCAATCCTGTAGCCCTCGACCTATTATATAACCTGCGAAGAAGAAGACACATAAACTAGCCATTGTGTCGCAACGGCTAGGGCCTGGACCGATCAGGGTTGTGTCGCAACGGCTAGGGCCTGGACCGATCAGGCTCCACCCTGATCGGTCCAGACCTTCTCTGATCGGTCTTGGGGACCGATCAGGACCTATGCTGATCAGTCCCCAGACCGATCAACACGCTTCACAGAGAGTTGCCCAACTCTCTGATCGGTCTGTGGACTGATCAGGACTCAGGTGGATCGGTCCACAGACCGATCCCCCTCTTTCTTCTCCCGATCTTCTTCGCTTCTGATCGGTCACCAGACCGATCAGGTAATTCACAGAAACATACTGTTTGGTTACTAATCGGTCACCAGACCTATCAGTCAACCAACGTATCACTGGATCGGTCACCAGAACGATCCAGGTTTAGAGCTCCCAGCCCTAAACCCTACCTGGTCCTGAGAATGAGCTACCGAGCCCTCTCTGACCTAGTCCGGAGAACGAGCTACCGAGCCCTCTCCGACTTCATCCGGTCCAGAGAACGAGCTACCGAGCCCTCTCTGACCTAGTCCGGAGAACGAGCTACCGAGCCCTCTCCGACCTAGTCCGGAGAACGAGCTACCGAGCCTTCTCTGACTTCTTCCGATCCAGAGAATGAGCTACCGAGCCCTCTCTGACCTAGTCCGGAGAACGAGCTACTGAGCCCTCTCCGACTTCCCATGCCAAGCTTCCTGTTTGGACTTTTCCGTGCCAAGTCTCCATACTTGGACTTTTCCCGTGCCAAGTCTCCATACTTGGACTTTTCCCGTGCCAAGCTCTCTGCTTGGACTTTTCCCATGCCAAGCTCCCTGCTTGGACTTTTCCGTGCCAAGTCTCCATACTTGGACTTTACTCGTGCCAAGCTCCCTGCTTGGACTTTTCAGCAGATGTCTCGTCAACCTTGACCTATCTGGATTTCCCTTGCCCGGCTTCACTCACCAGGACTTTCCAACTGCCTGGCTTCACTCACCAGGACTTTCCCTTGCCTGGCTTCACTCACCAGGACTTTCACCTGGCTTCACTCACCAGGATTTCCCGAATCAGGTCGACTCACCTCGAGTCAACCAGGTCATCCTTGACCAAAGATTGCACCCACAATCTCCCAAGTTTGTATTTTGTCAAACATTAGAATACAACTTTTCTACTCTCGTCAAACATTAGAATAGAACTTTTCTATTCTCGTCAAACATCAAAATACAACTCGAGTCAGGTCAACCAGGTCAACCTTGACATAAGGTTGCACCAACAGAGACTACCTACAGTGATTGACTTTAGGTCACTCTCCCTTAGGGTCTAGGATTATATCCTATATCGAGTCCTGACCACATGCATTCTACCGATCACATCTCGCGACGTTGCGATGATGCGACCTTCCCACTCCTTTTTGTATGGCATTTGTCAGCATCTAGATATTGACATTGTAGTATATATATTTCATAATATCATACATGCCTCCAGTCTCGTCATCAAGCGACAGGTTCATATGCCCTATTATCTCATCTTGACATACATATTTTCGACCATAAGAGTAGATATGACCCAGGTTACATCTAGCTCCCTTAGTGCATATGATGAGTTTGGTCAGCGTTAGCTAGCCCTAGTGCATATAGACATCACTGCTCAGGGGGTTCTAAGTTGGAGGGTTGGGTCGCAGCCAGCCATACCAGTCGAGACCGAGGATGACTTTCCACCTATTCTAGCCGAGGGAGAGGAGTGGCCAGAGTTTACGACTGAGGAGATATTTGGGTATGCTCCGACTTTGGACCAACCCTCGACCTCGACCCAACCCTCGATTTCTCTATCCGTCGAGGATCGACTCGCTCATCTTGAGGAGTCCTCCGTGCAGCTCCAGCAGTCAGTCTCAGATGGATTTAGAACACTCCGAGGGGAGATGATCATTGGATTTACTTCTCTTTGAGACAAAATGACCTCTAGATTTGAGCAAATTCTTCAGGCTCTGCGTGCTCCTGAGTGACCCCTACCACCACCTGCTGACGATGATCAGACCTGATCGTGTTACATACATTATTATGCATTGTATATGACTTGACTTACTATTTTCAGTTAGTTTTTTTCAATCTGATTGTTAAAATTAGGAATGTGTTTAATAGACTAGGACCATTATTTCTAAAATTATTTTTAAAAATTTTCAAATTCTAGGGTAAAATTCTTTATACAGTTTTCTCAAAATTCCCTTATTTTTAGAATTTTCAAAATTAATTTTAGTCTTATTCTAGATCAAATCAATAGAAAGCATGTTCTTATAGATCTAGGACTTGAGCATTTCACCAACAAATTACAGCTACCTTGTTTGTGTATTGCCACACTTAGAAAGGGGTGAGATGCATAGGCAGCTTGATTGGACTCAAGATGCTTATATTAGTGCATCAACATAAGTTTGAACATTAAATACTAAATCTATAGCAATTAGGTTAAGTAATCCAGGTTAGTCATGTTGGTGCAACCTTAGGTCAAAGTTGACCTGGATGACCCGACTCGAGTTGACTTAACTCGAGTTGTATTTTGATGTTTGACGAGAATAGAAAAGTTGTATTTTGATGTTTGACAAGAATACAAACTTGGGAGATTGTGGGTGCAACCTTTGGTCAAAGTTGACCTGGTTAACCCGACTTGAGTTGACTTGATTCGGCAAAAGTCCAAGTATGGAGACTTGGCATGGAAAAGTCCAAGCAGAGAGCTTGGCACGGGAAAAAGCCCAAGTATGGAGACTTGGCACAGGAAAAGTCCAAGTATGGAGACTTGGCACAGAAAAGTCCAAGCAGGGAGCTTGGCACGGGAAAAAGTCCAAGCATGGAATCTTGGCACACGAGGTCAAAGAGGGCTAGGGAGCTCGTTCACTGGACCGGACGAAGTCGGAGAGGGCTCGGTAGCTCATTCTCCGGACTAGGTCAGAGAGGGCTCAGTAGCTCGTTCACTAGACCGGACGAAGTCGGAGAGGGCTAGGTAGCTCGTTCTCCGGACTAGGTCAGAGAGGGCTCGGTAGCTCGTTCTCTGGACCGGACGAAGTCGGAGAGGGCTCGGTAGCTCATTCTCCGGACTAGGTCAGAGAGGGCTCGGTAGCTCGTTCTCTGGACCGGACGAAGTCGGAGAGGGCTCGGTAGCTCGTTCTCCAGACTAGGTCAGAGAGGGCTCGGTAGCTCGTTCTCTGGACTGGACGAAGTCGGAGAGGGCTCGGTAGCTCGTTCTTCGGACTAGGTCAGAGAGGGCTCGATAGCTCATTCTCTAGACTAGAAAGGCTTTAGGGTTTAGGATTGGGAAGCGCCAAACCTACCTTACATAGGCATTGGATCGGTCTGTTGACCGATCCAGTGATACTATGGATATCTGACCGGTCAACAGACTGATCCGGTGATACTGTGGTTATCTGATCGGTCTGGTGACCGATCAGTAACTAAACAGTAGCTTTCTGTGGGTTATCTAATCGGTCTGGTGACCGATCAGTAACCAAACAGTAGTTCACTATAAGTTATCTGATCGATCTGTAGACCGATCAGGAAGCGATGGGATTCAGAAAATAATAGGGGGATCGGTCTGTGGACCGATCCACCTATAGGCTGCTGATCGGTTCACAGACCGATCAGGCCATAGCCTGATCGGTCCAGGCCTAGACGTTGAGTCACAACGGCTAGATTTCTGTGTCTTCTTTGTCTTCTTCGCAGGTTCAGGTTATAAATCGAGGTTGAAGGCCTCTACAAAAGAAAGAGGGGGAACTTACTACTCTTGACTGCGATCTGAGCTTTGCTGAGCTCTTCATTCCTGAAGCTTCGTGTGAGCTTCCCTCGGCTGGTTCTCTGATCAGCTGTTGTTGGCATCCGTGAAGTTGCTGCTTCATCAACGGACCCCAGTCGACGAGAAGGCAAGCAAAACTTGGTAGGGTGTTTTTACATTCATATTGCCCTTGGTTTCTTGCTTTATTTCTTGCACTCCGATCTTGCTGTTGTAAAAGAAATTGTGGCGAGGTTTCTCCACCCAGTAGGAGTTTTTATTAGCCTGTTTTTCCAAGGTCTCATCCACCGACGGATTGATAGGATTCGTCCACCTTACGGACACGCCGAGGAGTAGGAGTATCATCTCCGAACCTCGTTATATCGTCGTGTTTGAGGTTTGATCTTCTCTGTTTTCGTTTCTGCTTTTTATTTCCTCTGCGCTAACTCAAATTGTAGGAAGAAACGAGAATTTGGAGTCGGCTATTCACACCCCCCCTCTCTAGCCGCGACCGAGGATCCTAACAAGTGGTATCAGAGCCAGGTTGTTCTTCGTCGGATTAACACCTGGGGGAGCACAAGCTAGAGAATGAATCGACTTGGAGAAGACATCACGATTCCACCCTTCTACGATCACGACGACTTCGCGTATTGGAAGGTAAGAATGAAGTATTTTCTTATGACTAACCTAGTAAATTTGAATTGTGTACAAGTAGGTTTTATTCCTCCAGTGGATAAAGAAGGAGAACCTCTCGAGAAGAAGAAGTGGATGAAGAAACAAATCCACCGATCCATAATCAACGACGAGGTAACGAAAATCTTTGAATTTTCATTACCTAATGATATCTTGTGTAAGATAGGTGGATACAACGATGCCAAGGAGTTGTGGAACAACTTGGCTAAGTTCCATGAGGAGAGCTCCAATTCAAGTCATGAAGAGGAGTCAAGTGAGCCAAGTAGCTCACATCATGGAGGTATGGAAGTAGAAGTTAAGGGCTACTCAACATCTAAGGAAGAAGAGGAGGAGAGTCCTTCTTCAGGATTGGTGCAAGAAGAAGAAGCCTCTACCTCCGGAAGGGATAAAGGAGAGAGCTTATATCCATCCTCAACCCTAGGCAACTCAAGCAACTTAATTTCAAGTAAATTACATATAATGTGCTTTGTGTGTAGGGAATATGGGCATTACAAAAATAAATGTCCAAAGAGGATTAGGAAGACTCCACCGGCGTCAAAGGTCAAGGAAGCCAGAGTCCCGATACGCAAGGGCAAGGAGCACGTGGTGTGCTTCCAATGCAAGCAAAGGGGACATTATAGGAGCCAATGTCCGAGGGGGAGGCAACCTCACAAGGATAAGAGACCAAGCACATCTATGGGGGGAGCTAAGGCAAACCCTAAGGTACCCTTTAAGGCACATTTTTGCAATTCTAATAAGACACATGCTAGTAGTTCTGTTGCAATTGTCAATAATGATAAGCATGATAACCATAGAAACCAATACATGTGCTTAAGTGTCAAACATGTTAGCCTAGATAAGGACAATACTAGAAATGCCAACCCTAGAATTAATTCATCTAAGGTTAAGGAAAACCTAGATAGGAATCCCAAAACAACTAGACATATGCCTAGGAATACCTCAAAGAAAAATGACAAATTAAAGCTTGAGGTATTAAAGAAGGAAAATCAAGTCTTGAGGTCAAGACTTGACACTTTAGAAAAGGCTCTTAAGAATTTAGAAAAGTCAACTCTAGGGTCTAAGGGTCAAAAATCAAAGCCCAAGGACATGAGAGGTTTGGGTCACAAACTTAAGTTTCAAGTGGTCAAGCCCACTTATCATGATATTCCATTCGATTATGGAACAAGACCTAGGGCTAGGAAGACCATCACCAAGGTCACAAGGGGAGTCACCCCTAGAGTTGATCTTGATGAGTCCCAAATGACCAAGGCTTTAAAGCCTAGGAGGGTCATTAGGAGGGTTGCTAGGGAAGTCATCCCTAATGAATATTTAGTGAACCCAATGAGCTCAAATAGGTATTGGGTTCCTAGAAGCGTGATTCCATCACACTAGATGGGTTAGGATGTGCCAACCTTAATTGGATAGGTAGTTAATCTAATCATAGCAAAATGTGGCATTTTAGGAATTTTCAAGGTGTAATCAAGCCTTGAAAATGAAATTAAAAATTATTCCTAAGGTGATTAGGATGTGCCAACCACATTTGAGGAAGTTTTCTAGGGTCAATCTAATTGGCACATAGTGATCTAAAAATCTTTAGTATATGACTTTAGGTCTATTACACTTAGGAATATAGAATTTATGGTAAAATGATTAAAATTATCAAAAATGGCAACTAAGGCTAGAATTATGTATTTTCTATACCTTTATATGTTATTTGCCATATATTGTTTCCCATATGCCATGTCATGACATCATATTTAATTTATTATCATTTGAAATGTCATGATAATGCTCAGGTTAGTTATATGTCATGCCTTATTTAAGTTTCATACTTTATGCCATGACATCATTCCACTTATGATATTGTTGTATGCCATGCCATCATCTCTTGCATTTATGATCAATTAACTTGGTTTAAGGATAAAAACACAATTTGATATGAAGATCAAATTGTTGTTTAGAAAATGCATGAGGACTTAGCTTAAGATGACCTAAACCCATATCTCACATCAATATTGACTTGGATGTGTTTTAGTTGTGTCTGAGATATTAGGATTATGAGTTAGGATCAAGGTGCATAGTTCTTGTACCTAGATGAGCCTAATTCGAAATTGAGGATCATAGGGAAAACTTGCGTACAAGTCATGTACATTTAGCCCTAAGATTGTGGTCCTAAATTGAATGGTTTAAGATCATTTCAAAATTGATTTGAAAAACCTTGATGAAGCTTTTCTAGTGATAGCATTCATCATTGAGCAAGTTGATACAAAGATGGATTAACCTTGAGCTATTTCAAAGTCTTTCGAACTTTGTATCAAGATTTAAAAATGGAAGTTATTTTCATAGAAAACTATTTTTTCATGATAATATATGTTATGAGGAATGTATCCTCAAAATTTTACAATTTTTTGGAATTTTCTGTGATTTTTTTTTGGGGTTTCTGAATTTCGGGAGAAAAATCAGAAATCCTTATCAGAGAGTTGTGGACCGATCAGAGAAGATCCTGATCGGTCCAGGGAATTCTGGATCGGTCACTGGACCGATCCAGGGTAGTGTGGATCGGTCTGGTGACCGATCCAGTGAAGTTCTGATCGATCTGGTGACCGATCAGAGCGTGCCAAAATATTGATTTTCGACTGTTGTCTGAAATTTCAGCTATAGATGTTGGTGTTTTAGATTTCTAAAGGGTTGAAACTCTCCAAGACATTGTTGGTGCAATGGAGTTAACCTTTAGGGGGAGCTTTACCTATTGGTCAAGGGAGAATGTTGTCTTTAGTATCAAGGGGGAAATTAAGGGTTTCAATGAAAGGTATGGGACTTTCATTAGGAAGAAACTCTTGACCTTGATTCACTCTTTTTGATGTATGTCAAAAAGGGGGAGACTGTCTAGAGAATGTTCAGAGAATGCTGGAGAACTATTGGAAAACCTAAGTTAGGTTATCGGGTTAACCTAACTTGATTATGGGTTTTGTCAAACATCAAAAAGGGGGAGATTGTTGGTGCAACCTTAGGTCAAAGTTGACCTGGATGACCCGACTCGAGTTGACTTAACTCGATTTGTATTTTGATGTTTGACGAGAATAGAAAAGTTATATTTTGATGTTTGACAAAAATACAAACTTGGGAGATTGTGGGTGCAACCTTTGGTCAAGGTTGACCTGGTTGACCCGACTTGAGTTGACCTGATTCGGGAAAAGTCCAAGTATGGAGACTTGGCATGGAAAAGTCCAAGCAGAGAGCTTGGCAGGGGAAAAATTCCAAGTATGGAGACTTGGCACGGGAAAAAGTCCAATTATGGAGACTTGGCACGGAAAAGTCCAAGCAGGGAGCTTGGCATGGGAAAAAGTCCAAGCATGGAATCTTGGCACACGAGGTCAAAGAGGGCTAGGGAGCTCGTTCACTGGACCGGACGAAGTCGGAGAGGGCTCGGTAGTTCGTTCTCCGGACTAGGTCAGAGAGGGCTCAGTAGCTCGTTCACTGGACCGGACGAAGTCGGAGAGGGCTCGGTAGCTCGTTCTCCGGACTAGGTCAGAGAGGGCTCGGTAGCTCGTTCTCTAGACCGGACGAAGTCGGAGAGGGCTCGGTAGCTCGTTCTCCGGGCTAGGTCAGAGAGGGATCGGTAGCTCGTTCTCTGGACTGGACGAAGTCGGAGAGGGCTCGGTAGCTCGTTCTCCAGACTAGGTCAGATAGGGCTCGGTAGCTCGTTCTCTAGACTAGAAAGGCTTTAGGGTTTAGGACTGGGAAGCGCCAAACCTACCTTACATAGGCATTGGATCGGTCTGTTGACCGATCCAGTGATACTATGGATATCTGACCGGTCAACAGACCGATCCAGTGATACTGTGGTTATCTGATCGGTCTGGTGACCGATCAGTAACCAAACAGTAGCTTTCTGTGGGTTATCTGATCGGTCTGGTGACCAATCAGTAACCAAACAGTAGTTCACTGTAAGTTATCTGATCGATCTGTAGACCGATCAGGAAGCGATGGGATTCAGAAAATAATAGGGGGATCAGTCTGTGGACCGATCCACCTATAGGTTGCTGATCGGTCCACAGACCGATCAGGGATCTCCTGGATCGATCAGGCCATAGCCTGATCGGTCCAGGCCTAGCCGTTGAGTCACAACGGCTAGATTTTTGTGTCTTCTTTGTCTTCTTCGCAGGTTCAAGTTATAAATCGAGGTTGAAGGCCTCTACAAAAGAAAGAGGGGGAACTTACTACTCTTGACTGCGATATGAGCTTTGCTGAGCTCTTCATTCCTGAAGCTTCGTGTGAGCTTCCCTCAGCTGGTTCTCTGATTAGCTGCTGTTGGCATCCGTGAAGTTGCTACTTCATCAACGGACCCCAGTCGACGAGAAGGCAAGCAAAACTTGGTAGGGTGTTTTAACATTCATATTGCCCTTGGTTTCTTGCTTTATTTCTTGCACTCCGATCTTGCTGTTGCAAAAGAAATTGTGGCGAGGTTTCTCCACCCAGAAGGAGTTTTTATTAGTCGGTTTTTCCGGGGTCTCATCCACCGACGGATTGATAGGATTCGTCCACCTTACGGACACGCCGAGGAATAGGAGTATCATCTCCGAACCTCGTTATATCGTCGTGTTTGAGGTTTGATCTTCTCTGTTTTCGTTTCTGCTTTTTATTTCCTCTGCGCTAACTCAAATTGTAGGAAGAAACGAGAATTTGGAGTCGGCTATTCACACCCCCCCTCTCTAGCCGCGACCGAGGATCCTAACAAGTCAAACACTAATTGGATAAAATGACTTAACCTGACTAACCAAGTGAACACTGCTATCTTTTGATAACAAGTTAGTAACTAGCGGTTAGATAGTTAAGGACAATTTATAGTTGATTCGATTATTTTAAAAACAAATATTAGGCTCAGGGGAGGGACAATATCTCTAAAAATTATCTCACAATTAAATAAATTTTCCTTCAAACAAGAATTGTTTTACATGTTTTGAAAAATCATATGTTTGAAAAATTCTGATACTTATCAAATTATATTATTTTGAAAATTATTTCAATTTTTCTAAACTATTTCCTATTTTTTTTAAAGAAGTTTTACAAGTTATTACAAACCTTAATTCTTGTGAAATATTTTGAAAAAGTTTCATTGTTGCAAAATTTCTTATAATTTTGACAAGTTTTGGAAAAGTTTTATTATTACAAACCCAAACATTTTCAACCATTTTGTTAAAACTTATCTTTCCTTAAAAATTCTCAACTCTTAAATTTTTTAATTTTTTTTAAAGTATTTAAAACTACTTTAAAAGAAGGAAACATTTTTGAAAAAGTTTTTAAACCAACTTATTTTTTAATTTAAAGAGTTTTGAAAAAGTTTTTTTTTAACCACTATTTTCTATGAAAAAAATATATAAGTTTTTTTTAGAAAAATCTTTTCTTCCCCTAAGTTATCCTAAAAACTATCTTGTTTACTTTCCTTTGCACATTTTTTTGCTTCCATATCTATTCATGTTTTTTGATGAATGTCAAAGGGGGAGGGTTAAGAGGTTAAGTTGATTAAGTTAGCAAACTTTGAACCAACCAAATCGAAATTTGAATAACTTAAACCACATTATTTGTCAATTTTTGTATTTTTTTCCTAACTTAACCCAGGTTGTCATTGTATCAAAAAGGGAGAGATTGTTGGTGCAGTTTTACACTAACGGTCTAACTTAGGTTTTGATAAATGACAAGTTAAGTTAGATTTTGTTGTGATCTAACTACTTGATTAAGTGTACAGGAAGTCTAGCTAGGTCAACGGGTCGACCGGCTATCTTGTACGAAATCCAACTAGGTTGACGGGCCGACCAGATAGTTGGTACAAAGTCCAGATAGGTTGACGGGCTAATCGGATATCTGGCAAGAAGTCCAGCTAGGTCCATGGGCAAATCGGATAGCTGACATGAAGTCCAGATAGGTCGATGGGGTGACCGGATGTTTAGAAAACTGGTAAGTTAAGGTAAGTCACTGAAAGAGAGTGACCAAGTGAGGACGCATCTCGGTTGAAGGGACAGTATGCGTCGGTCCAGTTTAGATCCATTTAGGATCCCTAAGTGAGATTTTGACTAGTTCCTGGTCCTGGGACAATAGGAACTAATTAATACTGCTCATTATTATTGTACTAACATTTGTCTTGCAGGTTATTATTTTGTTTATTGGACAAACATTGTTTTACAGGATAAAAGAGTACATTTGCCTTCAGATGAATAGTGTTCGAAGGCGCCTTCAAGCTTGATAAAAGGCGCCTTCGTACTGCTCATAGAAGGCGCCTTCAACCTTCGTACTGTTCATAGAAGGCGCCTTCCATGGCTATGGAAGGCACCTTCCGCTGGATAAATTTTGGTCAAAGTCGTGGATAAGCACTGGGCTATTTGGGATCGAACTTGCCTCATTGGAGGTGCCTTCCATGGCTATGGAAGGCGCCTTCCATGCCTTTTATGAGGCTATCTCGAGAAGGCATTTGATGTGCATGGATTGTATACACTTGTTCAGCATGTTTTGACGCACATTCACGTACTTCGTGCACGCTTTATCTATGCATTTTCGTACTTCCAGCTTTTCTTTCAGCATATTTACTCTTTTTGTTCGGGAATCTGCTTTTTGGGCATTTTCTGTATGCAGGAGTCGATTTTGGAGAAGATTTGACGCTTGAACGAAGAAGGAAGGCACAAGCCCTGTGTGCCACACGGCCATGACATGGGGGGTTGCCCAGGCCATGTGGTGATCACCACCCGTGTGGCTGCAGTAGAGAAGGAAGAAGCCATGGCCGTGTGAGCATCACATGGTCGTGCCAGGTTTGAAGCCAAGAGGGTTCATGGTCGTGTGCACCACACGACCTTGAAAGCCATCTAGTACCGAGGTTGTACACGGCCGTGTAGATCTACACGACCGTGCAACATTTCCAGAGCCCAAGAATGCCTTGGCCGTGTGCTCCACACGGCCATGCAAGAACTCCAGAGCCGGAGGCAGTTCAGGCCGTGTAGATTTACACGACCGTGTAAGGGGAGCAGTGGCGGATGCATGCCCGACCGTGTACACCACACGGTCATGTGAGATAGGCAGTGAGGGGAGTGAGCTTGGTCGTGTGAGCTTCATACGGTCGTGTCTCGGGGCCGTGTGGCGCCCAAACCCCCCTATATGAGCCCTTCTTCTTCATTTGAAAGGGGTTCTTCTCCCTTTTGAGGGGAATCAAGATTTGTGGCGATTCTTCTTCATCTTGGAGAGATTTTGTAGCTAGGGGTATAAATGAGTCAAGCCGCTCATGAGCTATTCGAAGCTCGATTCGATAAAAGCTCGTTTGAGCTCGTTTAATGAGGCTCATTAAGATAAACAAACTAAGCTCAAGCTTCACAATATTCGGCTCGTTAGCTCGTGAACATGTTCGTTAAGCTCATATATCAAATTTTAAATAAAAATAATAATAGTTTTGATATTGAATTTATAGATTTTACACTCTACTTATGAAAAACATAGACAAATATATTAAATTTATTAATTAGAATAAAATTTAAATTTTAACAAGAATATTATATTTTTTAAAAATATATAATTTAGTTTTTAATGAATATTTAAATTTATAATTTATATTTATTAAGCTCGTTTAGGCTTGATAAAATCTCGAATAAGCTCGTGAGCCCTGAATATATTCGTTAAATAAAGCTCGAGCTCGGCTCGATTATAAATGAACCAAACTCAAACATTAAAGAGTTCGGCTCGGCTCGGTTCGATTACACCCCTATTTGTAGCGATTCAAGGGAAGATCTTCAACGTTTCGACTCCAAGATTGTGGATTGGATCCGAAGACGGTTCTTCATCATAGATAAGTTTTTTTTCTTCCTTTTCTTGGATTTGGGATCAAGAATGCTTGTAATTCCCTTCTCTTCGGATTTCTTTCCTCATTTCATGGAGTAGATTTCTTTGTTCTAGGATGGAGGGAGTAATTGTAAGGATGATTTGATGTAAAACTCTTGTGGATTTGTAAATTCCCTATTTCTATGATTTTGCCTTGTTTGTATTAATTTGATCTTGTATGGATTGTTGTGATTGTGCCTAATTATCATGCTTGATTGAATGTTTGAATATCTTGTGGATCTTATATGGATTATTTCTCATTTGATTTTCCAAGGGGCGTTCGTGACAGGAACATGCCCATGTAACGACGTTTGAGGGATGATCTTGAGGGTGAAATAGAGTCATTCAAGGGGGTAGGATGGATAGTTTGCATTAATCTTTGTATCTCGATGTGGTTGATGAGTGATGAATTCCTATGTTGATTATCCAAGGGGTGCACGTGACAGGCAAGCCCGTGTAAAGACAACATAAATTCATTCCTATTTGATCACATTTAGGTATGGATTTTAGTCCTAGGTCGGTTGTCTATTGCAATAGAGAATCGGCAACTCTCTACAAATGATAGACAATTGAGGAATAAGATTCGGTAGATTATTTACATTGAACAACCTTATAAAGAAACCAAAACTCCTAGAACATCCCTTATCATTGCCCTTATTCTTATTTCTTATTCTTTTATTTCTATCTTTACTTTTCATAGTTACACTTTGCTTTTGTGAATCAATTAATTAGTTGTTTAGCTAATTCGTGTTGAGAAATCTTTAGTGGTTATTCCAGTCCCTGTAGATACGATATCTTTTATTATTACTTACGACATTTCTGTGCACTTGCGGAACGTCAACAGCATTGAAGAACAACACTTATAGGAGTTATTGCACGTTCATTTGAAGTTATGATTGCTCCGGGCTCCTGCTACGACTCTAATGCAAAGCTGCTGCACTCGATGGCTACTTTGAGGACTTCCAATCGGGCCGACAGACTGATATCGACACAAACACTCCCACTTTGATCTTTAAGTGTCGGTAATTTTCTTTTGTAATTAACTACTGTAAAAAGGACAAGTGCAGTGTGTTACATTTGTTTAATGTTATTGTACTCAATTCTCTTTTCCGGAGGTACTGGAAAAGATTTTAGTGAATTACCCGTTGATAGGTCTGCGGGACTAGGGTCTTGGAGTAAGAGTCGCTGAAGGCTCCGAACTAAGTAAACCGACCGTGTCTGTTTCTATTTTGCTTAATTATCCTTTTGATTTCTATTTTTCTTTTCCACTGCATTCATACTTTAATTTTAAAACAGAAAATAAAGTTTTGAAAACCACGTGATTCACCCCTCCTCTCACGTGTGTAATCGATCCAATATCGATCCTCGAGCCAATAGTCATCTTGGAACGTCGAATAACCCATTCAAACCCACCACCAAAGGGGCTCAGAGCGGGAGCAACACAGCATCACCAAGAGCCCCGTACACACATGGTCCATCATGTGGAAGTCGATCGGGAAGAAACCTTCGATCGGTGCCTTTTGCGACATTGGATTAATGGCTCACCAGAAGTGGCTGACTCTGAGGGCACCGTGATCGGTGCAATAGATTGTCGTTCAGGGAGGGGGGGCAGCTTGCTAGTGGTGGCTATAGCGTCACTTTTTGCCACATGACTCCCGCTGGCGTCGTCAGTCAGCTCGTTTGACTGTTCGACTAGCAACAGGCATCGACTTTCCTACTCGGCGGTGTCTTGGGCGTTGATCTCTAAGTCGGAAAGTTTGCTCTTGCCGATCAGCAATGCCCTTAACATGACTTCGGCTACAAAAAAAAAAGAAAATGAAATCAGTTAGCTCCTAAAGCGACAGAGTAGAGGATAATTTACCTAAAGTGCTGGGTAGTCGGGTTTGGATGGGACTTAGCCTAAAATTGTATAAAACACCCTCCACCGATAGCTTATGGATGTGATATTTTTGATCGGCTAGATAGGCTGCTTGGAGGTAGGATAACTCCCAACGATATTTTCTCAAGGTAGGTGGCTTGGGAATCTCTATTTGCCAGCCGATCGAGAAAGAGGACTGGTCGAGAAGGCGAACAAAGAAGTAATGCTCCTTCTAGTGTTTATTGGAAGAAGGTATTTTATAAAAAAATACATAGCCCACGCAAGTTTGGAGGAGGAAGGTGCCCGGCTCAGATAGTTTGGGACAACAAAAATAATGAAAAATGCAGGGCATGAGTGGAATTTAGTATAGATGGAATAGTATTACCACACCTTACAGTAACCTAAATGAATTAGGCACTAACTAATGCATAGGAAAACAGAAGTATCTACAGACATCAGAGAAAAAGGATGGATCAAAAAACGCAAGTTGACCAAAAATTGATCTTTAAAGAAGGGAAGGAAGTCATCCGAAGGAGTGTGGAGACTCCCATAGGCGGAAGGGATGGTAATTTGGTAGTCAGCGGGGATCTAGTATGCCATTTGCATTTAGAGCTTTTCATCCCCATTGAAATCAGATTCTGTGGAAGTATACCACAAGCCGGCAATGGCTTAAGGAGGAGAAGTAGGTTAACGAATAGAAATCAAGGATTGAGAGCAGAAAAGGAGGAGGAGATTACGAGAGTAGTGGAGACCATTGGTGGTGAACAAAGAAGGAGAAGAGATGGGAGAGTGTGAGGAAGATGATAAGGAGGAGAGAAAAAGTCAAGGGCTTACAAACCTGGAGAACGGCTGCCCTGAGTTGTACGATCAAGGGCCTTGGAAAATGTGGGTTCATCACAACCGTCAAATTCAAAAAGGTAGCCGCCACATCAAAGCCAAACAGTCGCCTGTCACATCGCGCATGCGAGCACATGCGAAGGTGACACGTGGCATTCTGTTATTGGCGACATTAATGAAGAGGCAGAAAGCATGATTGCAAAGCATGGTTGAGTGTGCCCTATATTAATGGATAGAGATTTGAACGATTCTCGAGAAATCATGGTGACATCATCAGTAATTAAGGGGCACTGTAGTCAGAAATGGATCACTAAGTAGCCCGAAAATAGACAAGTATTAGCCATCATATCGCCAAGCGACTATTACGAATGCCTGTACAGAGAACATTAGCAATCGAATGATGGCTATAAATCAAAGGTCTCAGCCATTAGCAGCCGAACGACGGCTATAAAGCCGAAGGTCTCCTCCATCAGCAGCCGAACGACGGCTATAAAACTGAGTGTCTTCGCCATTAGCAGTCGAAGGGTGGCTATAAAACTGAAGGTCTCCGCCATCAGCAGTTGAACAGCGGCTATAAAACTAAAAGTCTTCACCATCAATAGCCAACGACGACTATAAAACCGAAGATCTCTGCCATCAATAGCCGAATAGTGACTATAAAATCGAAGGTCTCCGTCATCAATAGTCGAGCAGCGGCTATAAAATTGAAAGCCTTCACCATCAATAGCCGAACGACGGCTATAAAACCGAAGGTCTCTGCCATCAACAGTCGAACGACAGTTATAAAATCGAGTGTCTTCGCCATCAGTAGTTGAACAGTGGCTATAAAACCTAAGATCTTCGCCATCAGTAGCCGAACGACGGCTATAAAACTGAAGGTCTCTGTCATCAACAGCGGAATGGTAGCTATAAAGCCAAGTGTCTCCATCATCAGCAGTCAAATGACGGTTATAAAATCGAAAGTCTTCGCCATCAATAGTCGAACGACGACTATAAAATTGAAGGTCTCCACCATCAATAACCGAACGACAACTATAAAAATGAATGTCATCGGGATCGACAGTCGAATGATAGTTATAAGCTCTAAGACATCCTTATCGAAGAGGAAATTCTGGATCACACTAATTGACTAGTTAGTCAGATTTCAGCCTCCTTCGACTAGATTTGAGGTGGAGGCTTGTGATCTGGTAATGATGAGGGGTCCCACTGAAGAGGGGTCAGAGTAAGGAGGACCAGGTGACGTGGAAGATAAAGTCAAGGGAGGTGATAAAGTCGGCCGAACGAACCAGGTAGGGCTGAATGGACCTAGTAGGGCCGAGTGGACCAAGTATGGTCGGGCGGACATTGCAAGTTTCAAGACAAACAAGCTGGGTATTTCCCGGTCGGGTAAAAAGCCTTTCGATCGCAAAGAGAGCTAAGCAGCAGCTAGTCTCACTTACCAGGCTTTGCGTCCGGTCAGACAAATATAACTAATGACGGACAGGGAACAAAGAGACAAGTCGACGCCTTCAATGGACATTGCCGGGCGGAGCAACCCAGACGAGCAAACTCCGCTAGCCTCGCGCCCTCTCAGGAACCACAACAGTCGCACCAATGGTCTTCACACCAACGTGCACCCCACCAAGTATCTTGGGCATTGTCATCTTTGTAGTTGTTAGGGTCACTCTACTAGGCGTTGCCTGGATTTTCAATATCTACTAAATACTACCTCTATACCTCATTCACCGCATCCTCTCCCTGACTTTGGACTGTCTACTCTCCAAGCCACTGCTTACTCACTAGCGCAACCCTCTCAATTTGATTGGATTCTAGACTCTAGCGCCACTCATCATGTCACTTCTGATCTTGCCAATCTCTACATGCATACTCCATATGCTGGCTCAGATGATGTCATTATTGGTGATGGTGTTGGCCTTTCTAATTCTCACACAGGTTGTCTCTTACCACCCTCTACTTCATGTTCTTTGAAGTTCTCTCACACCCTCTGTGTTCCCTCGATCAATAAGAATCTTTTATCTGTTTCTCAACTCTGTAAGTCTAATGATGTCATTGTTGTTTTCTCTTCCTCCGCTTTCTAGGTGAAGGATCCACACACCGGGGCAATCCTCCATCAAGGTCCACTTAAAGGCGGTGTCTACTCCTGGCTGGCCTCCATGCCTTCTTCACCACTATCTCTCTCTTCCTCTGTCGTGTCACTACATGTCTGTCACAGTCATCTTGGTTACCCATATGATCGAGTCTTACGTCAGTTAATTATGTCTAAGTCATTATCATCTTTTACTTCACCATTATGTCATTTCAATTGCAATTCTTGCAAGTGTAATAAAAAGTCAAGAATTGCAATAAAAGTCACAAGTTACTATCTCATGACTCTTCTCTTGTTTCACAATTTCCACTTGATCTAGTTTTTTTTCTGATGTTTGGACTTCTCCAGTTTTTTCTTGTGATGGTAATAAATAGTATGTCATCTGTGTTTATCAGTATAGTAAATATATTTGGTTATACCCTTTAAAATGTAAATTAGATGTCCTTCACGTCTTTCATTGCTTTAAATCTCCTGTGGAGAAATGGTTTAATTATCATATCATCACTTTGTACACTGACAATGGTGGTGAATTCTTTGCACTTAAAGAATTTATTGGTTTGCATGACATTTCTCACCTGACCATCCCTCCACACACTCCTCAGCATAATGACTTCTTTGAACGCTGTCATCATCATGTTATCGAAACTGGTCTAGTGCTTCTCCACTATGCATCTGTTCTTACCTAATTTTGGCCATTTGCATTTGCAACCACAGTCTATCTCATTAATCGGTTACCTAAACACAATCTTTCCTACAAATCCTCTGAAAATATTTTCATTGTATTACCAAATCTTTCTAAACTTCACATTTTTGGTTGTCATTGTTATCCTTAGCTTCGCCTGTATGCTTCACATAAATTTACGCACCACTCTTCCCCTTATGTTTTTCTTGGTTACTCCCTGACTAAAAGTGCCTATTTGTGTTATGAGTTATCCTCTGGAAAAAATTTTGGTTTGCATCATGTTGTCTTTGTTGAGTCTCAATTTCCTTTCGCTAGTGGTGTCTCTGGTGTTGGTTCCTCCTGGAGTACTGCTAAGTGTGCCTTTGGAGGATTCCCTGTCTAGCGACTCTTCACCTCTCTCCTTATCTGCACCGTCATCCATACCTGCACTCTTTGTGTAGCCTAATTTGTTGCACCCCTCACCTGATTCTATAGCTGAAGCCCTTCCCATCTCATCAGAACCGCCACACCCTTCACCCAATTCTACGGTCGAATCCCTTTCCATCTTGTCAGACCCTGACCATAGTTCTCATCCTATGGTTACCCGTTCCAAAAATAATATCTTCAAGCTCAATCCTTGCTTTGGCCTCACTACTATCACTAACATTACTCCATCATAGCCCACCACACATACTACTGCTCTCAAGGATCCCCTCTGGCGTGCAGTTATGTTTGAGGAATTTCATGCTCTACTTCATAATGAAACTTGGGATCTTGTTCCATCTAGCATCCCTCAGAATGTGGTTGGATGCAAATGGATGTTTCGTATTAAACAGAAGTCTGATGCCACTATTGATCACGATAAGGCCAATCTAGTTTCTAAGGGATTTCATCAGCGCTCGGGTCTTGACTATACTGACACTTTCAATCATGTGGCAAAACCGACTATGATTTGTATTCTACCATCCCTTACAATTTTTAATGGGTGGTCTCTTCGTCAGATGGATGTGAATAATGTTTTTCTTCAGGGTCAGTTGGATGACAGTGTTTACATGGCTCAACTTCTTAGGTTTGTTGACTCTAATTCTCCCTCTCATGATTACAAGTTAAACAAAGCGATTTATGGTCTTAAGCAGTGTCACGTGCTCGGTACACTGCACTTCGCCAGTTGTTACTCAGTGTTGGATTCACTAGCTCTCATGCTGACACATCTGTATTCATTTTCTATTTTGGTGGTATTACTATGTATCTCCTAGTATATGTTGATGATATGATTCTTACAGGAAATAATTCAGGCGCTCTACAGGTTTCGTTGATCAATTGAGTATCTAGTTCTCTATCAAGGATCTGGGTTCCTTGTCTTATTTTCTATGTGTTGAAGTTGATTCTTATACCGGAGGCCTTTATCTCGCTCAGAAAAAGTATCTTGTTGACATTCTTACCAAGGCCAATATGGATGACTTGAAACCTGTTCAATCGCCTCTCGCCATGTCTCTTATGTTGCACCTTGTAGATGGCTCACCCTTGCTAACACAATGTTATATCATCAAACAGTTAGTAGCATGCAATATCTTTCATTTACTCATCTAGATATTGTCTTTGTTGTTAACAAACTATCTCAGTTTATGCACTCTCCTTCCTCTCTATACTGGTGGGCCATCAAATGTCTATTGTGCTACCTTAATGGTACACGTTCTTATGGAATTCTTCTCTAAAAGCAGTGTTCCCCTTCCTTACATGTCTATTGTGATGCGGATTGAGCCGATGATGTTGATGATCGCATTTCTATTGGTGCTTATATTATTTTTTGGGGTCCCAATCCAATCTCGTGGAGCTCCAAAAAGCAGGGATTTGTTGCTCGCTCATCTACTGAGGTTGAATATCAAGCTGTCGCCTCTACAACTGCAGAGATGCAATGGGTTTGATCCCTTCTTGAACTTGGTGTGACCCTTGCGCCTTCTCTCATCTCTATCTATTATGACAACATTAGTGCCACTTATGTGTCAATCCTGTGTTTCATTCTCGCATGAAGCATATTGATCTAGATTATCATTTTGTTCATGAGATGGTTCAAAATAACAAAGTTCGTATCTCTCATATCTCATCGTTTGATCAGTTGGTTGATGTTTGACCAAGCCTCTTCCTAGTTCACGCATTCATCTACTATGTTCTAATATTGGTGTCTGCACGCACCCATCATTTTGAGGAGGTTTATTGGGATATATCTTCTATTTATTGTGTATATTAGTTTCCTGTATTTTGTATAATTCTTTATTAGGTTTATATTTTGTATATAAATTTGTCTTGTATTCATTCTTGAAATATATGAGAATATATGTTCTCTCAATAGCTTCTACACAAGCCAGATGTTTTCAAGAGTCCAACTTCTGACACCTATGTTGTGTTTGGAGAAGCAAAGATTGAGGACCTAAGCTCACAATTGCAGACTCAAGCTATTGAGTAGTTCAAGGCCCTAGATATGACCCATGTGATATCAAACTTGAACCATCTTCCATCGTTTATGAGCATAGATGAGTTGGTTCTCGGATGGTAAATTTACATCATATACTAAGCCATCTACCATCGCACATGATGACGAAGAGGTTGATGAGATTGACGTGGAGCCAAAGGGCATTGAATTGGTATTGATCCAAGTTGGGGTTTCTAGGTCTAAGGCTGGGGTTTCTAGGTTTAAGGCTATTACAATGCTCAAAGCGGCCGATGGTGATATCGTCACAGCCATCATGGAACTTACTAATTAACGGTTTAAATATCTATCATATCAATCTAATAGTTCATGATATAATATCAATCTTAGTTCTGTGATCAATTTTCAACGGATGTAAAATGTTTAATTGGGTGTTTAACCTTTCCGACATAAAGGACCATTATATTAAGATAAAATATCTCTCATAATTTATCCATTTATATTTATATCGTACTATAAGATCATTGATACTAAACCGCTGAACCTCAACTACCTCTATTTGGAGGTCACCAAATCTTGTGCTCGTTTATGATCTGTAAAGTTATCTTTATTTATTTACCTCTTTCAAATATTCCGAAGCAATGCTTCAGATAATCCTTTGCTAAATTATTTTAGGGTAAAAGTCAAAAGAAATGGATGCCCTAAATTATGCAAATATTCAAAAAGTGTTTTTTTAAAAAAAAAACAAAAGAAGTCAAAATGCGCTCTATTTCTTTTTTAAAGAATAGTCTTATTTTCAGTTGATGTAAAAGCTACAGCTCATTACTACCATCTATAAAATTGATTATTCCATATTAATTAAAATTATTATACATAAAATATTATATTAAAAATTTTAAAATTATTTTATATTCGTTAAAATCATTTTAAAACAATTATAAAAATTATTAAATAGTTATTATACAGCTAAATCATAAATTTTAAACCTTAAAACTTTAAATCCTAAATTCTCACTACTATTATATAGAAATACTATTTATTAATTTGGTTAAAAATTTTAAATTTTATCAAAATTATTTTAAAACTATTGTATAAACTAATAAATAGTTGCTACACAATTATAAATAAATCATAAATTCTAAATATTAAAATCTTATACCTCAAATTCTAAGCTCCAAGTATTATTATATTAAAATATTTTTTACCAACTCAATTAAAATTATTTACAATTCAATAAAAATTATTTTAAATTGATCAAAATTATTTTAAAATAAAAATACAAGTTACTAAATAATTGTTATACAATTAAAAAAAAAGTTACTAAATAACTATTAGCTACAACATGATGCAAACACGATTAGTTTACGTAGTTCATAACCTTCCAAGGTTGCTACATCCAAGAACTAGTTCTAGTGAATTATCACCACTAAATCTCTCCTTCTTGAATACCTATCAGAGATGGGGAAGTCTCTTACAACACATTTTTACAAAGCAACACAAAACGAAACCAAGATAAAAAAAAAATATGAACAATGTAAATGAAATACTTTACAACAAGGAATCTTCATTTTGATCTTTGTTGGTTGTTTTTTAATGTTTCTTGTTGGTCCGAAAATATAACATCACTTTGTCCTCAAACCCTCAAGATTTGACACCTTCAAACTTCCTCGAAATCCTCTTTTATAGAGTTGTTGTTGGACTGATTTCAGCCTATCAGTTAATTATTGCCTACCATCAATCGATTGCTCTACTGTAATTTCAATTGTTGCTCTAACCTATCAGCTCAATGACAACATTTACGCAACATTAATCAATTGCTAAACACCATCAAACGAGTGTTACCTCAACAATCGAGTCCCGCATTTGAGTTCTGAACTTTTCGTTTGATTGAATAGCGTCATCAATCGATTGCTCAAACCTAGTAGTTGATTAATCATAACCAATCATGTTGAACAATTGAGTTCAAATCTTTTTGTTTTCTATTATAGTGTCATCAGTCGATTGCTCAAATCTAGAAGTCGATTGATCACTACCAGTCGAGTTGAACAATCAAGTTTAAAACTTTATGTTCGCTGCTACAAAGTCATCAGTCGATTGCTCAAACACATCAATCTTCTGATATGCCTACCAGTCAATTAATCAAACACATCAATCGACTGATTGTGCAGCAAACCCCCTCAAATCCCAAATTTGGTATTTAGGGTTTATCAATTGATTGCTACTACCTAAAAATTGACTGATAACTTGATTTCAGCCTTTCCAAGGTTGAACTCTCATCTTGTTTGGTATTCGATTGACCTCAACTGACTAGAACTTACTTATCTTACATTCGGTCAAACTTGATCAAATAGGACTTCCCGTTGGCTAACATCCGGTATATCCAATCTTCTCTAACCTGTTTAGACTTCTCATCTCACGCCTAACATCACTTCGATCAAGACCTGTTAGGACTTCCCTCATTGCTAAGTGTCTGATCCTCTATGATCTACTTGGACTTCGCCATTGCCAACTCCCTATTGAACTTTCAACTACCAAGTGTTCAGTCGACCGTGATCCATTTGGACTCGTTGCCTTATGTCAACTCCTTATTGGACTTCCGACTGACAAATCTTCGATCCTCCTGCTCCACTTAGACTTTCCTCTTGACCCACTTAAACTTCTCACCTCACGTCAACTCTCTATTGGACTTTTGACATCAAATATCCAGTTTTTCATGACCCACTTGGACTTTTATTTCACCAACTGCTAATTGGATTTCCAATGGTCAAGTGTCAGGTCAACAATGATTTGCTTAGATTTCAATCTTGCCAACAAACATATTCATCGATTATCAAGTATCTAGTCAATCTTGACCTACTTAACTCTTTATTTAGTCAACTAACATATTGATCAAACATCAAAACTTAAACTCAAGTCAAACTGAGCTTGATCAGCCGAGGTTTGTCAATTTTGACAAAGAGGTATATTGCACCAATACATATATGTTCTAGTGGTGGAAAAATAAATATATATTAATATTATTAGCATTTTGTATCAAATATAAATATAATATATTTTTATATTAAAATAAATCTTATAATAATTTATACACTCGATTTAATGGGTTGGTACATCATATAATTTTTTTTAAGGTTTAATTCTATTAATTTTTTTTAAAAAAAATCTCATTATTTTATTACAGTATAATGTGACCACAAATAAGAAATAATAATTTTAATTTCTAAAATTTTTAATTCATCTTACACATATAAATTTTAAAATATAATATGTAGATATTCAATATAAAAATATAAATACCAATAGCATATTTACGTTCTTCAATACTTATAGTATTATAATTAGAATTATCAAATAATATTAAAAATATTTTAAAAGTTAATTTATCTTCTAAAATGAAACATATAATCAATTGATATATGTTTTGAACAATGTGTATTTCATCAAACAATCAATATGCTAATAAGATATTTTTGAATTGATCTCAATCCAATGAATAGTCATGTTTATATATAATTGTGTTTGTGAATGGTCATTCCAAATATTAGAACATAAAGAAACATTATTATTTAATTTACTAAAATTTTTAATTAATTTTTTTATCTTATTTTTTTTTAATTGTATGAGTGAGTGTGGTTCATAGAATACCTTTAGCATTTGGGATAAGTAATTGTTGACAAAAATACTCAAATATGTATTTAGAGATAAAATTAAAAGAAAGATGTTAAAAAAAAAAGCTAATCTACTAATTTAATATTATAATATACAATGAAAATTTGAATAATTGTGTTTAAGAACAACTTCCAACTCAACCAAATACTTAGTTTTTCTTTGTCGCTTGAATGATCCATAACCATCATTTGATTGAAATTTATAAGATGCATTGTAATACTTATATTTTATTTCACATGGAAGAGTGATTTTCTTAAAAATATTTAGTGAAAATAAATAATTTTAAAGGGAAGTATCTTGAACCTTCAGAGTTCCTATACTTTCTTATTTCTCAAAGTCAATAAATTCAATATTATCAAAATTCAAATTCAAATTTTTCTTCTCCGTGCTCTTTCGAGAACTTTCTTCCATTTGAATTCAATACAAGAAGTTAAAAATAATTGAGCTTTAAGAATTGAGAGACCAGAATAGAGAATTTGATGTAAAAATAATAAAATGAAGTAGCATATTTATAAAGTTTAAAGTTTAGAGAATAACCATAATCGTTATCGAAAAAATGATAAAATTTGAACAATTAAAAAAAAAAAAAACCATTCAAAAAAATCGCAACTGTCGATTAACTCGCAATTCCATTGGTCAAAACCATTGGTATTTTAAAACTTTGGCCCAGGACTATAATTGATCTATCTAAAGATGGATCAATTATAATTTCCAACAGTCAAACTGGGTGGTTAGTAGATAATTGACACATTTACAGTTTTAGGTCGGATCTAATTCAAACTGAATCCATGCATTTTCACATTCTATGTTTAGTTCCTTAATTATATTCTTTAACCATTAGTTATCTATCGTCAAAATCATAGGAAAGAAGCTTAAAGCCCTTAGAATAAATAAATAAAATAAAAACGTATGAAGAAAAAGGACCGAAAAATGCCCACAAACGGAGAAGTGGATACCCTAAAACCTTTATTTGGTTGCTCATGCCAACGGTTCTTATATTTATGAACGTTGGGTTATTGTAACAAATATAATTTAATAATTTTTTAATTTCATTAGGGCATTTGGTCTAGTTGTATGATTCTCGCTTTGGGTGCGAGAGGTCCCGAGTTCAATTCTCGGAATGCCCCTTTAATTATTTAAAATTTTTTGGACAACTAAGAACTCAAATTTGGCTATGATATAATTTTGGCTTGGTTGATTGCTCCAATAGATCTTGGAATCAATTTTCAATTGGTGTAAAATGTCTTGTTGAGTATCTGACCTCCCTCCGCTAGGACAAATGTCTCCTATGATTTATCACATTCTAGACAGTATGAGTGTCATTACGTTAGGGCAAATGTCTCCTATGATTTATCACATTCTGGATAGTATAAGATAGCTAAGATGACTACTTTACCTTTTTGCTCCAATAGAATATAAAAAGGAAGTAAAAAAAAAAAACATCAAAAGAGAAAAACCTTTATAAGGGTGTGTTTGGTTCAATATTATCGCTGATAACTTTGATAGGTTAACAACTAAAACCTTATTTGGTTTAGGTAATGAGTGATTCCCAATAATGAGCGATTCTCGCCATGTCAACAATTTGGGAATACAACCTGGAATTAGAAAACTTTAGAAACGTAGGTGATCCTATCCGAAAATCGTAGAGATGTCTAGCTAGGATGTGGCTTCTGTGCTAACTAGATGTAGACCTCGCTCCGCTTTGCAATATAAGAAATGTCAGTGCCGAGCCAAGGAGGGGTCCCTGACGTTGGCTCTCCGATGCTAAAGTCAATCACCGAAAAGATGGAAGGAAATTGAGCAACAGTAAGCACAAGCGTAAATAGTGAATAACACGTACCTTCGCCGATGCATGGACCCCCCCCCCCTTTTATATAGTGCCCTGGTGGGCAACGCACATGCTCCCCAAGGCGCCCCTCTAATTATTTAAATTTTTTTGGGCAACTAAGAACTCAAATTTGGCTATGATATAATTTTGGCTTGGTTGATTGTTCCAATAGATCTTGGAATCAATTTTCAATTGGTGTAAAATGTCTTGCTGAGTATCTGACCTCCCTCATACAAAGAGTCATTGCGCTAAGACAAATGCCTCCTATGATTTATCACATTCTGGACCGTATGAGTGTCATTACATTAGGGCAAATGTCTCCTATGATTTATCACATTCTGGATAGTATAAGATAGCTATGATGACTACTTTACCTTTTTGCTCTAATAGAATATAAAAAGAAAGCCAAAAAAAACATCAAAAGAGAAAAACCTTTATAAGGGTGTGTTTGGTTCAATGTTATCGTTGATAACCTTGATAGGTTAACAACTAAAACCTTGTTTGGTTTAGGTAATGAGTGATTCCCAGTAATGAGTGATTCTCACCATGTCAACAATTTGGGAATACAACTTGGAATTAGAAAACCTTGGAAACGTAGGTGATCCTATCCGAAAATCGTAGAGATGGCTAGCTGGGATGTGGCTTCTGTGCTGAGTAGATGTAGACCTCGCTCCGCTTTGCAATATAAGAAATGTTAGTGCCGAGCCAAGGAGGGGTCCTTGACGTTGGCTCTCCGATGCTCAAGTCAATCACCGAAAAGATGGAAGGAAATTGAGCAACAGTAAGCACAAGCGTAAATAGTGAATAACGCGTATCTTCGCCGATGCATGGACCCCCCTTTATATAGTGCCATAGTGGGCAACACACATGCTCCCCAAGGCGCGGCTACACTTTCCCAACAATTCCATGAAAGGACATGTTAGAAAAATATCTCTAATATCATACCTTAACAAGGCATGCAAATCCCTGATGAGATAGTGGAAGCTTCCACTGTACGATCTACCTATTGATCATGCCTTGTGTCAGAGGTATTATCTCCTAGAAAGATATTAAGAGATACATCAATGATCTATCTACTCGACCGAGCGGGGTAGCCGCTTGGCGGGGCCCCCCCCCCCCCCCCCCCCCCCACTCGGTTGGCCTCGGCTGCTCTTCCCTGCAGTAACTAGGTTCAGTAGACTATCTCCGCCAAATCGAACAAGCGCTCTAGTCTCGTTCTTCGATCCGTACTGAGCGCTTGACGATTTGGCCATAACATTCTTCTCGGACAAAGCATCTGATAATTGGACATTGCTTGCCCCGATCGACAATTGTAGTCGAACTCCGCTCATCCACTATAGGTGAGCCCGTTGACTCTCTGGCGTTGACCACCTTGATTTTGACCTCCACATTGGCAGCTAACTCAACTTCTGACCCAAATTGGATGGGTCCCCCTTTTACCAGTGCTTCACAAGCTTTTCCCTCAAGTCTAATCGAAGGAGGTTGTAAGCTCGACTGACTGGATGAGCAGTGTCTCAGGTGACCTTTTGCGGATCGGACATTCTCTGTGCTCGGGCAACCAATTGACTCATAGCTTCAAAATTGTTGCTCTACCTCTTCTTATTAACTTGAGCTTGACGAGTTGTTAGGCTGCAATGAGCATCGAAGCTTTCTTGCTGACCTGTGTTTGGATTCACCTACTTGGCCATTCCTTAGTCTGAGTTTTATGCCGATCGGGATGGTTGACGACAACACTTAGCGAATTTTTCTATTTCTTTACTCTTTCTCGGATAAGCACCCCTTGATAATGGCTGACATCATCTAAATTTCTGGAAGACTATGCAAATCTTTGATCATTATAGCAGAGCACGCCGCTCATATCTTTTAATTAAGCCTCATTAATGCTTCGCTATAACCGGCTACCACATACCCCACTTTCTGTTGGCACACACTCGATATGATAGGCGGATATCCGTTGATGATGTGGCAGTCGCCTTTTCAAATTTCACGACCAGATCTTATCTTGATTTTGCGCAATCCTTGATTAGACGGCTCAGAGCGATCGCCCGCGAGGCTTATAAACCCTCATTTGCTCACTATCCCCTTCACACTTCCTTGAGTTTTCTTCTTCGCACATGTTCCTCGACGTTCTTTCTTCATCTTCATCGACGACCTTTCTCAATAAGCCTTCCCTTCCTTCTTCCATTGAGTATGTGATTTGTTTCTTCTTGGTTTCCAATGGCCGACTCTTCACAACCCCCTATGCCCATCCCTGGGCTCTGGTATACTTCTACTGGATCTAAGTTCAACGGGGATGAGATAGACCAAATGAAACTTACATGCTGCTTCCCCTCCGACTACCAAATCATAATCCCTTCAGCCTACGATCGACCCCATTTACCCCTAGTTGGCTTCTTACCCTTTTTTAAGGAATAATTTTACATCAGTCTCCGTTTTCCTGTTCATCCTTTCTTCTCGACAGTTTGTGAATACTTTCATAGCTCTCTGCATCAATTAGTGCCTTACTCCTTTAGGCTATTGTGCAGGGTTGTCGTGCTGTTTCGTCTCCACGGTATCCTCTTAGTGCCCCAAGTCTTCCATTATTTTTACTATCCTAAATTGTCTGAGCCGGGGACCTTTTTGTTTCAAGTCCGAGTCGGCTTCATCTTTTTGGATAAGATGTCGACCTCCAATAAGCACTGGAAGGAGCAGTATTTTTACGCTCGATTTCCCGATCGGCCTGACTTCCTGACCAGTTGGCAGATGGAAGTGATGAAGCCTCCGTCGCTTAGCCGATATCAAATCCGATTGAACTATCTCCAAGTAGCATCTAGTTTAGCTGGTTAGAAATATCATATCCATCGCCTGTTGTTAGAGAATGTCCTCTATGTGTTTGGCTTGAGCCCGATCTACATGAGGCTGCCGCTCACCCTAGGTATGCTCTTTCTTTTCCTCATCTTTGAATCTAACTGATTTGTCTTCATTTTTTGTAGCTCAGATTATGTTGAGGGCACATCTGGCCGGCAAGATTAGGCTTGTGGATGCGGAAATTAACATCGCAGGTGTCGTCGAGTTGGAGAGTCGTGACCTGCAGCCAGTCACCCAATCCGAGGATCCACTCAGCGAGGTTGGAGAAAATACAGCTACGGCCAGCGAAGGAGGTCATACGGCAACAAGCGATGCTGAGTGGCTACAGCTGACCTTCCTCCCGAATGACCATCTCTGGTGCCGATCATTGTGCCATCGGAATCCGCTATAGCCACATCAGACGAGCCACAGACCTCCGCCCATGATGGCTCTCGCCCTCCCTCTCAACGAGGTGGGGCTCCATTGCCTGCCCTTTCCGAGCAAGGTGCTGCCACACTCCCTACTTCATTGTCATCTAACCGAATGCCCTCGCCGCCTGGACTACCGTCAAGGACTATTTGTGCATCGCCCATCGCATACATGCCACCGCACTCCTTGCGAGTAGCACAAGTACCCGGACTACTGTCAAGGACTATTTGTGCATCGCCCATCGCGTACATGCCACCGCGCTCCTTGCGAGTAGCACAAGTATCCACCATCCGATCCTCTCCCTTGCCAAGGTCCATCGGCCAAGCAACCTCCAATCCTTCAGTTCTGATCGACCCGAGGCATATAACGACCATCATTTACTTACCCACAGATGAGTAGCACCATCCGGATGACACCGAGCCCTGCTCCCCCAAGCACTAGATCAGGATACAAGGACCGCTGGCATAAATTTGGGGTGATGCTAGGGCCCGTGAGGTGACCATCTCCCTAGGGGAGATCATGGACAACCATACCTAGAAGGTCACTGGGGTAAGTACATTATCCTCATTTTTCGCTTGTTTATCTATCGATTTGCCATGACTAACCCACTTTATTAAAGTTTTGGGTTGAAAGCCTGACCATGTGTCAAAGGTTGGCCTTCCTAGAGCACGAAGTCCAGTAGCTACGAGCCCTGAGCGACCAATCAAAGGATTCTCGGGTGTGTCTGGAGTAGCTGACTAGCGTGGTGGCTCAATTGAAGTCCGATCTAGAGAGGAGCTCCGAACGACTACAGGCGGAGAGGAGCAAGTGCGCCGAGCAGACCTTATAGCTAGAACAACTCAATAAGCAGGCTAACTCCTTTGAAGCGAAGATCAATTCCACCAATGCTAGGAAGCTCCGAGCCATTGAAGACTTGGATATTAAGAATAAATAGGCTTAGGTCTTAGCTTAGAATTTCAAGGAAGCAGAGATAGCTTTATGTATCGAGTGGGAGAGTCGATCGGCTAAGCAAGCCGCGGTGCAGGTCTAGCTCACCGCCAAGGATGCTGAGCTGGCCTCGCTGAAGGCCGAGTTGGAGGCATCCCGAATAGCCTTCAAGATTTATCAAGAGGGAGAGCCTAGCCAGTTCGAGGTTTTCAAGCAGGATTACCTCCGTTCGGACTCCTTCAACGACCAGCTCATAGATTGAGCGCTTTGTCTTTTCAACTTTGGCATTGATGGGACCCTGACTAACTGAAGGACGATGACTATCTCCCTATCGAATTGACCAGCAAGATCATCAACCAGGAGAAGCTAACCGAGCCGCTATCATACGACGTGCTTGACTATCTCGAGTAGCTCCCCTCTTTGTTTTGCATACCGCCTTTTGTACTCTCTCCAAATTTTTTGTAAAAAATTTTCTAAGTGTCAATGAATGAACGTCCATCTGGCGCTTCTTCACTTTGTTAAATTTTGCAAGTGTTCCTTCATGCACCCTTCGTTTGGCCCCTATGGGGTTGGATACCATTTTAGCATTTTGTGAAAATTTTCTAAGTATGATTTCCGATTTCCCGATCGTCTATGTAACTAGTCACTTAGATGTCTGAGTGATCACTTCAGCGTGGACCGAGTGGCCTCATTTTAGTGAAGAACTGCTACTTCTAGTCATCGTTTGACTACTTATTAAATTTACTCTCGAGTTTAGTAGCCGCCGCTTGGCTTTATTTGTCGTACTGTTTAGTGTGTCGTTGGAAGATTCCCTATCTAGCGACTCTTTACCTCTCTCCTTATCTACACCGTCATCTATACCTGCACTCTTTGTGCAGCCTAATTCATCGCACCCCTCACCCGATTCTATAGCTAAACCCCTTCCCACCTCATCGGACCCGCCACACCCTTTACCCAATTCTATAGCTGAATCCCTTTCCATCTTGTCAGACACTGGCTATAGTTCTCATCCTATGGTCGCTCCAAAAATAATATCTTCAAGCTCAATCCTCGCTTTGGCCTCACTACTGTCACTAACATTACTCCATCAGAGCCCACCACACATACTACTACTCTCAAGGATCCCCTCTGGCGTGCAGTTATGTTTGAGGAATTTGATGCTCTACTTCATAATGACACTTGGGATCTTGTTCCATCTGGCATCCCTCAGAATGTGGTTGGATGCAAATGGGTGTCTCATATTAAACAGAAGTCTGATGGCACTATTGATCGCTACAAGGTTTGTCTAGTTGCTAAGAGATTTCATCAGTGCTCAGGTCTTGACTATATTGACACTTTCAATCATGTGGCAAAATCGATTATGATTTATATTCTATCATCTCTTACAGTTTTCAATGGGTGGTCTCTTCATCAGATGGATGTGAATAATGTTTTTCTTCATGGTCAGTTGGATGACAGTGTTTATATGGCTCAACTTGTTAGGTTTCTTGACTCTAATTTCCCCTCTCATGTTTGCAAGTTAAACAAAGCAATTTATGGTCTTAAACAGGCACCACATGCTTGGTACACTGCATTTCGCCAGTTGTTACTTAGTGCTGGGTTCACTAGCTCTTGTGCTGACACATTTGTATTCATTTTCTATTCTGGTGGTATTATTATGTATCTCCTAGTCTATGTTGCTGATCTAATTCTTACAGGAAATAATTCAGGCGCTCTATAGGTTTCATTGATCAATTGAGTATCTAGTTCTCTATCAAGGATCTGGGTTTCTTGTCTTATTTTTTAGGTGTTGAAGTTGATTCTTATACAGGAGGCCTTTATCGCTTTCACAAAAAGTATCTTCTTGACATTCTTATCAAGACTAACATGGCTGACTTGAAACTTGTTCAATCGCCTCTCGCCATGTCTCCTGCGTTGCACCTTGTAGATAGCTCACCCCTACTGACACAACCTTATATCATCAAACAGTTGGTAGCATGCAATATCTTTCATTTACTCATCTAGATATTGCCTTTGCTGTCAACAAACTATCTCAGTTTATGCACTCTCCTTCCTCTCTATACAGGTGGGCCATCAAACGTCTATTGTGCTACCTTAATGGTACACGTTCTTATGGAATTCTTCTCTGAAAGCAGTGTTCCCCTTCCTTATATGTCTATTGTGATGCGGATTGGGCCGGTGATGTTGATGATCGCATTTATATTGGTCCTTATATTATTGTTTTGGGTCCCAATCCAATCTCGTGGAGCTCCAAAAAATAGGGATATGTTGCTTGCTCATCTATTGAGGTTGAATATCAAGTTGTCGCCTCTACACCTGCAGAGCTGCAATGAGTTTGATCCCTTCTTGAACTCGGTGTGACCCTTGCACCTTCTCCTGTCTCTATCTATTATGACAACATTAGTGCCACTTATGTGTCAATCCTGTATTTCATTCTCGCATGAAGCATATTAATCTAGATTATCATTTTGTTCTTGAGCTGGTTCAAAATAACAAAGTTCGTATCTCTCATATCTCATCATCTGACCAGTTGGCTAATGCTTTGACCAAGCCTTTCCCTAGTTCACGGCTTCATATACTATGTTCTAATATTGGTGTCTGCACGCACCCACCATTTTGAGGAGGCTTATTGGGATATATCCTCTATTTATTGTGTATATTAGTTTCCTGTATTTCGTATAATTCTTTATTAGGTTTATATTTTGTATATAAACTTGTCTTATGTTCATTCTTGAAATATATGAGAATATATGTTCTCTTAGTAGCTTCTACACAAACCAGATGTTTTCAAAAGTTCAACTTCTGACACCTATGTTGGTTTAGAGAAGCAAAGATTGAAGACCTAAGCTCACAGTTGCAGACTCAAGCTATTGAGTAGTTCAAGGCCCTAGATATGACCCATGTGATATCAAACTTGAACCATCTTCCATCGTTTATGAGCATAGATGAGTTGGTTCTCGGATGGTAAATTTACATCATATACTAAGCCATCTACCATCGCACATGATGACGAAGAGGTTGATGAGATTGACGTGGAGCCAAAGGACATTGAATTGATATTGACCCAAGTTGGGGTTTCTAGGTTTAAGGTTGGAGATTCTAGGTTTAAGGCTATTACAATCCTCAAAGCGGCAAATGGTGATATCATCACAACCATCATGGAACTTGCTAATTAACGGTTTAAATCTCTATCATATCAATCTAATAGTTTATAATCTAATATCAACTTTAGTTATGTGGTCAATTCTCAACGGATGTAAAATATTTTATTAGATGTTTGACCTTTCTAATATAAAAAAATCATTGCGCTAAGATAAAATATCTTCCATAATTTATCTATTTATATCTCATCATAGCATCAATGATATTAAACCGTTCAACCTCAACTACCTCTATTAGGAGGTCACCAAATCTTGTATTTATTACCTCACTATCAAATATTCCAAAGCAATGCTTCAGATAATCCTTTGCCAAATTATTTTAGGGTAAAAGTCAAAAGCAAAAGGATGTCCTAAATTATGCAAATAGTTAAAAAAAACAAAAAAAAAATATTTTTCTAAAAACAAGAAGTCAAAATGCGCTCTATTTTTTTTTTTTAGAATAGTCTTATTTGCAGTTGACGTAAAAGCTACGACTAATTCCTACCATGTATAAAATTGATTATTCCATTTTAATTAAAATTATTATATATAAAATATTATATTAAAAATTTTAAAATTATTTCATAATAGTTAAAATCATTTTAAAACAATTATAAAAATTATTAATTAGTTATTATACAGCTAAATCATAAAGTTTAAACCTTAAATTTTAAATCCTAAATTCTAAATACTATTATATCAAAATACTATTTATTAATTTAATTAAAAAATTTAAATTTTAATAAAATCATTTTAAATTGATTAAAATTATTTTAAAACTATTGTATAAATTACTAAGTAAATCATAAATTTTAAATTTTAAAATCTTATACCTCAAATTGGAAGCTCCAAGTATTATTATATTAAAATATTTTTTACCAACTCAATTAAAATTATTTACACTTCATTAAAAATTATTTTAAATTGATCAAAATTATTTTAAAATAAAAATACAAGTTACTAAATAATTGTTATACAACTAAAAAAAAGTTACTAAATAACTATTATGCTACTGCATAAGTATTATATCAACTCTTATACGTTGCAGCGGTTACGAATAATTATTAAAATATTTGATGATTTACATAATTTAAAATGCCCATTTGATTTTTCCTCATTATTTTATTTTATTTGATGGATACAACCAACAACCCTCGACTTCCAAATCAATGCAGCATTTGAGAAGTCGATGAAAAGTCCATATCCACTGCAAGTTAAGGGATTTATTTATTTTTAATTACGATTCAGGTAACTACTAAACTGATTGAACGTCTGCAAGTCCATCGACTTCATCAATGGCGCCTTGGCTAAAGCTGATAGGGTAAACCGGCTGGCCGTTGGGATAAAACAGTCCAAAGTTTTGCTCCACGCCGGGGCTCTTCTGGTTCTCGTTGAACATCGCGAACAGGTAAGCCTCGATCGCTCTCCCAGCCCTCCTCGGCGTCCCCCTTCCGACGTGCCGGATTAAATTTTGGTTGTACGTCCGCGCGTTGTTAACACTCGCTGCGAATCCTCCGGCCGACGGCCACCCGCTCTCCGACACCACGACACGTTCGCCCGCGCCTTCTCCAGCGCGGCGTAGACGGCGTCGACTTGGGCGTCGAATAGGTTCTGGTAGCCGAACTGGCCGTCTTGCACCACCCGCCTATTGGCCGTGAACAGAGCGTAGTCGAGGGAGATTTGAGGATTGTCGGCCTTGTAGCTGAAGTAAGGGTAGACGTTGAAGAGTAACGGGGCGTTGTTTCCCCTCAAGAACTGGAGGATTGGGGCCAAGTAAGCCTGCGCCGCGGCTGAGAAGGCGCCGTTTGAAGGCGGGAAGGACTGGCCGAGCACGCCGGTGTCCACCGCCGTCGATACTTTGATCTGATTCTGTGAAAGAGCTTTCATCAACTCACAATTGAACTGTAATCGGACGACGACTGATATCATACACGGAACTAAATTTTTGTTAATTACTTGAAGTCCGGCGGAGGACAAGGCGGTCTGGACGTTGCGCATGGCCGGGAGGACGTACTGCGCTGCGGCGTCGCCGGGGATGAGCTCGTTTCCGACGGCGATGTAGCGGAACGAGACGCTAGGCCAGAAAGCCACCACGTTGGCTTGAACCCAATTGGCGGCGGCAGAGGGATTCGAGGCCAGGGATTGGAGCTCTGTTCTGGGCACGTCCATGATCAGTTGGATGTTGGAGTTCCTTAGAGCTCGCAGCGCCGTCTGGTTGGGGTCGTACAGCCTCATCCTGCCGATTCCGTTGGAGCGGTAGAGGTTGACGACGGCGGTGGGCGGAGGGAGGTCGTTCCCCAGCATACCGTAGCAGACGCCGATCGATTGTGCTCCTGCAAAAAGAAATATAAAATAATTAATCATTTCTCGATTAATTTGAATGAGATATTAAGTGATCACTGGACGTTTATCGAGTACTCGTAGGAACAGCTACGAGGATGGAAACCAGTAATGCGATGAGGATCATGAAGAAGGTCTTTCTCGTTGCCATGGCCGAAGAAGATATATGAATAATCTCGGTCTGGGAAATACATTGTTGTTTGTTCATTATATAGAATATTATGGAGAAATTGTAGAAAGGTTTATTAGCATAAGTTTGCGTTTGATAAGATTTCTTCTTGTGGAATTTTTTTGTCTTGTGAGTGGATAAGGCCAAGACTTTTCTTTATTTATTCACCTAACTTCTCTTAATTATGACATGGTTCTTTAGATAAGTGACAAAATTTTCTACATGTGGGTGGCTGGATTAGTTCACGTGAGGAAGACATTGTGTAAGTCATTAAAATTTTAATGATTATGATTATCAGAAAGTATTTTAGAATATAATATTTTTGTTCTTAAAATATTTTTATGAAAATTAACCTAATGTAAAAAATCCATACAACACTTTGCATCTCCGTATTAGAAGAAGCTTTTGTTGGGAATTATATGAGAAAGTGTCTATCAGATTATTTTCAATTACATGAAGTGTTTTTGATAAATCATAAAAAAATATGACAACGACTGATATAAAGACATATTTGATTGAAGGTTATTATTGATTAATAATTTTAATTATTTATTTAAGATTATTTTATCTAATCCTATTTGATTGAAGTAATGAGTGATTTTTAGATAATTAAATATGTTCAGTAAATGAGGGATATAATTTAAAATGTGAGTATATTAGTAGTGTGAGATTTTACGTGATTCTGAGATTAATTAAAAAAATTAATTAATTAATTTTTTTTTTTGCAAAATGAGTATTACAATACTAGATTATGTTTTATTCCTTATAACCTTGATTTTGTGATTATCTGACAAGGAGTATACTAGGGAAGATCCTGATGCAAGGGAGTATGTGCAGAATTAGTGGCACCACTACAAGCTCTGGATCGAGCACACCAATAACATCTCCTGCCTCATCATCGATGACGACGCCATTACTTTGGCCCCTGATTCAAGAGTAATACAATGAAATGTTAAATTAGGTTATATAATAAGACCTTCAAGTAAATAAGTTTTTATTACATTATCTAGGGTTGAACCAAATAATATTATGTTATATTTTAATTCCCAAAGAAACTATATTTTATGTCAAATTCAAATTATCATGTATAACTTTTGTTATGTGATTATCGAATAATCACATAAGCAAAGTTATAGGAAATAAAATATAACCCTAGTATTGTTTGGTTCAACCTAAGTAATGATATAATCTAATTTAATATTTACTATATTAACCTTAATAATATTAGGATTAAAAACCTATTTAAATTATTTTATTAAGTTAGGAATTAATTAATAATTATCTAAGGTTTAAATTAAAAAAATCAAATCCACATCGAATTATTTCTACTATGTTCTCTTCTCCAACATCGTCCGCATCCCCGGCCCTCCCCCTGCAAGCTCGTCGACGTCATAGGTAGTGCCAATGTTGTCATTAGGGTGGATGGCAAGCATGACGACAGAGTCATCGAGAAGGAGAGGGTCCTCAGTAGCGGCCCGGGATGGAGGCGATGACGATGAGGAATTTTACAAAGGAGAGTTGCTGGTCGTCGAGAAGGAGAGGGTCCTCAACGAAAGGGTGAGTTGTTGATCAAGCAGTTCTGCTCCGACTCCAGCATCAACTCCGGTGACAAGTCCTCTTCTCTGAAGGATGCAGGCAGGCCGCTTCTTGTGGGAGATGCTTATTTGTGGGGGCGAAGAGGAGGTTGTAGGTGGCACTCGTGGGGTGAGAGGAGGGATCCGCGGTGGTACCCATGATCGTGTAGACATGGACAACTTCAGAGACCATGCGACCCTCAACATAGAATTAGAGGGTGTTGAGGTGTGGTTTGGTTGGGGGAAGGGAAGGAAGGGCAAGACCACAACGCCCATATCAGAGTAGAGGTGAGCGACTTCGAGGCACTTGATGGCGTCCAGAAACATGTGTGATCTCTAGTGATGCTGCGACGTCTTTGTCGATCCAACGAAGGGGTTCTTGTCCATTTCTCACGACATCTTTGTCAATCGCTAACTGAGGGAGGGAGGAAGATGGAGGAAGTTACGACTCGACAAGCGAGGATGAAGAGAAGAGGGGGGGAAAAATTAGAGGGTAATTATGAAAAAAATTGTTAATCCTGAAATCATGAAAAACCCTACTGATGCGGTGGTAAAAGGGGGCACGTCCAATTCGGGTTAGAAGCAGGGTTAGCTATCAACGTAGAGGTCAAAGTCAAGACGGTCAATGCTAGAGAGTCAACGAGCTCACCCATAGTGGCCGAGAGGAGGTCGACTACAATTGTCGACCAGGGCAGGCAATATCCGATCAATAGATAGTTTGTCTGAGCAGAACGTTACGGCCAGATCATCAGGCACTTAGTACGGATCAAGGAATGAGATTGGAGTGCTTGTCTGGTCGGGCAGAGACAGTCTACTGCACCTAGTTACCCCTAGGAAGAGCAGTCGAGGCCAACTGAGTGGGGAGGTCCCCAACTGAGCGGCTACCTCGCTCAGCCGAGTAGAGGGATCATTGACGTATATCTTAATATCCTTCTGAGAGATAGTGTCGTTGACATAAGGCATGGTCAACCGGCGGATCGTACGACATAAGCTTCCACTGTCTCATCAGGATTTGCATGACTTGTTAAGATATGGTATCATAGGCACTTTTCTGACATGTCCTTTCATGGAATAATTGGGAAAGCGTGCTCATGCCTTGGGGAGAATGCGCGTTACCCACCAGGGCACTATATAAAGGGGTTTCATGCATTGGCAGAGATACGCGTTATTTACTATTCATGCCTGTGCTTACTTTTGCTCCATTTCATTCCATCTTTCCAGTGACTGACTTGAGCGTCGGAGGGCCAATGCCGGAGACCCCTTCCCTGGCTCAATACTGACATTTCTTGTGTTGTAGAGTGGAGCGAGGTTTACATCTAATCAACATAGAAGCCACATCCCCAACTGGCCATCTCCACTGTTTTCTGACAAGATCATATTAGCGTCGTCTGTGGGAGCGTAACATGCATTCGATACGTGAAGATAGAGGATGCTGGATGACTCACCATGGTGACTTTAATAAAGGAGGAGTTGGATATGATAATACAAGCCCGAACAACAAAAATGGTTCAGCAACAACAGTCGAACGACGACTATAAACCCTTGTCTACATCAACAGTCGAGCGGCGACTATAAACCACTGTCTGCGTCAATAGTCGAGTGACAACTATAAATCTCTATCTACACCGTCAATAGCCGAGCGACGACTATAAACCCGAGTCTACACCATCAACAGTCGAGTGACGACTATAAACTCCTATCTACGCCATCAATAGTCGAGCGTACGACAAATAAAATCGAGTGGTGGCTATGAAACCCGAGAGTAAATTTAATAAGTAGTCAAGTGGTGACTAGAAGCAGCAGTTCTTCACTAAAATGAGACCTCTCGGCCCACGTTGAAGTGATCACTCGGATATCTCAGCGACTAGTTACATACACGATAGAGAAATTTGGAATCATACTTAAAAAAATTTCACAAAATGCTAAAATAGTATACAACCCCACAGGGGTCGAACGAAGATGCACGAAGGAACGCTTGAAAAATTTAACAAAGTTAAGAAGCGCCAGACGGGTGTTCGTTCATTGACATTTAGAAAATTTTTTACAAAAAATTTGGAGAGAGTACAAAAGGTGGTCTGCAAAACAAAGAGGGGAGCTACTCGAGATAGTCAAGCACGTCATCTGGTAGTGACTCAGTCAGCTTCTCCTGGTTGATGATCTTGCTGGTCAGTTCGGTAGGGAGATAACCGTAGTCCTTCAGTTGGTCTAGGTCCCATCAATGCTAAAGTTGAAGATGCAGAGCGCCCGGTCTGCAAGCTGGTTGTTGAAGGAGTCCGAGCAGAGGTAATC
This sequence comes from Zingiber officinale, assembly GCF_018446385.1. Classification (NCBI taxonomy): domain Eukaryota; kingdom Viridiplantae; phylum Streptophyta; class Magnoliopsida; order Zingiberales; family Zingiberaceae; genus Zingiber; species Zingiber officinale. Next base: position 105,362,612 of record NC_055998.1, read on the forward strand.
CCGCTTGAAAACATCGAACCGGCTAGGTTCTCCCTCTTGATAAATCTTGAAGGTTGTTCAAAATACCTCCAACTCGGCCTTTAGCGAGGCTAGCTCAGTATCCTTGGCGGTGAGCTAGACCCGGATCGAGGCTTGCTCAGCTAATCAATTCTCCCGTTTGGCACATAAAGCTACCTCCGCTTCCTTGAGATTCTGAACCAAGACCCGAGCCTATTTATTCTTAATATCCAAGTCTTCAATGGCTCGAAGCTTCCTAGCGTTGGCGGAATTGATCTTTGTCTCAAAGGAGTTATCATGCTTGTTGAGTTGTTCTAGCTATAAGGTCTGCTCGACGCACTTGCTCCTCTCCTCATGTAGTCATTTGGAGCTCCTCTCTAGATCGACTTTCAATTGAGCTACCTCGCCAATCAGCTGCTCCAGACGTGCCCAAGAATCCCTTGATTGGCCGATCAGGGCTCGTAGCTACTAGACTTCATGCTCCAGGAAGGCCAACCTTTGACACATGGCCTGACTTTCGACCCAAAACTACAATAAAGTGGGTTAGTCATGACCGATCGGTAGATAAACAAGCAAAAAATGAGGATAATGTACTTAACCTAGTGGCCTTCTGGGTATGGTCTTCCACAATCTCCCCCGGGGAGATGGTCACCTCACGGGCCCTAGCATCATCCTAGATTTATGCCAACGGTCCTTGTATCCTAATCTAGTGCTTGGGGGAGCGAGGCTCGGTGTCATCTGGATGGCGCCACTCATCCGTGAGTAAGTGAATGATGGCCGTTATATGCCTCCGGTCGATTAGAGCTGAAGGATTGGAGGTTGCTTGTCCGGTGGACCTTTGGCAAGGGAGAGGATCAGATGGTGGATACTTGTGCTGCTGGCAAGGAGTGCAGTGGCATGTACGCGATGGGCAGCACACAAATAGTCGCCGACGGCAGCCCGAACGGTGAGGGCGTTCAGTCAGATGATAGTGAAGTAGGGAGTGTGGTGGCTCCTTGCTCGGGAAGGGCGGGCAATGGAGCCTCACCCCGTTCAGAGGGAGGGTGAGAGCCATCAGAGGAGGAGGTCTGCGGCGTGGAGGTTGTCGAGAGGGATGAACCTTCCCCCACGATTCCTCTTGCGACGAACTAAAGGCTCGTCCGATGAAGCTGTAGCAGATTCAGACGGCACAATGATCGGGGCCAGAGATGGCCATTCGGGAGGAAGGTTGGTTGTAGTCGCAGCAGCATCGCTTGTTGCCGTATGACCTTCACTGGCCACAGTTGTATTTTTTCTAACCTCATCGAGTGGATCGTCGGATTGGGTGATCAGCTGTAGGCCATGTTGGACCCCTTGGTAGTTTTGATGTGATCAACCAAGTTAGTTAGGTCCTGTTGTGTTTGATCCCTGTGTCTGAGTGTGCAGGAGCTTAGGAGCACAGGAAGTCGAGCGGAAGACGCAGCTAGCGAGAAGGACGGCACGGGAAGGGAGCCGACGGGCTCGGTGCGTCCGAAGGACGAGAGAGCTGCGGAAGAGTACTCCGGTGGGCGTAAAGAGCGTGCGCGATGTTCGAGGGACGTTAAGCAGGGACGAAAGGCTGCTCGAGGAGAAGGCCGGAAATTGGGTTCGGGTGAGCCCTATTTCGGTTGGCCACAATCACCCAAAAGATCGGAGTGTCGGAAGTCAAAGTGGAGCAAAGAGACAAGCTGGAATGTTGAGCTGCCAACTTGGAGGCGCCTCCATCAGGCTTGGAGGCGCCTCCAGCTTGAAGGCGCCTCCAGCCTTGCTGAAGGCGCCTCCAAGGGCGCCTTCAGGCTTGATGAAGGCGCCTTCAACAGGTCAAAATGACCGTTTGCGTTCGGATAGAGTTCTATCCGCTGACCGAGCTGTGGAGGCGCCTTGAACCTTGTTGGAGGCGCCTTGGACCCTCGGGATAGAATTTCCAGAGGCTATTTAAAGGCCCCTGGAGCTAGGAATTAGAGAACAACTCAAGCAATCAATCTGTACTTAATTCCTAGCAACTAAGTGAGCGTTCTAAGTGTAAAAAGGCTTCTCCGCCTACAGTAAAGGAGATTCTGATAGTAGAGCTTTTTCATTGCCCTGGATTAACAACCTCCTTGGTTGTAACCAGGTTAAATTCTGTTTCTGTTTCTGTTTTTTTTTGTCTCCTTATTTTAGTTGTTGTTATTTCTATTGCTGATTTAAATTCTTAGTTGAAATCCGAGGAGGGTATTTTTAGTTTTGTTTTCAGCAATTCACCCCCCTCTTGCCGGTCTCCGCTGCACCAACAAGTGGTATCAAAGCCTGATCACCTTAGAAGGACTAACCGCCAACTGAAGCACTACGATCAAGACGATGGCCGAAGCAAACATCCATCCCCCGAAGTTTGACGGAGACTTCGCCACTTGGAAGCGCAAAATGGAGGTATTTTTTAAAAAGGATTTTGATATTCTTATTACAATGAAATATGATTTTGCAGCGCCAAAAGACAAAGAAGAAAACACATGGAGCAAGAAGGAGCAAGCCGATTTCGTCGCCAACGGAAAGGCGGAGTTCCACCTGCTTAGTGTGCTGCCACCACAAGAAGTAAATCGGATCGGAAGCTACGACTCAGCGAAAGATCTCTGGGAAAAATTCCTGGAGCTACACGAAGGTACTTCCGAAGCGAAGCTAGCAAAGCGCGACATCCTCCGGAACCAGTTAACGAACCTCCGGATGAACCAAGGTGAGAAGGTAGGGCAACTCCAAGCGAGAATCAAGGAGCTAATAACGCAACTAACGAACCTTGGAGAAGAGGTAACCAACCGGGACTCTATCCGGTACACGCTCAACGCCTTCCCTAGAACTCCAGAGTGGGCTTCCTTAGTAGATGCGTATTACATCTCTAAGGACCTCGAGGTAAGTACTTTAGAACAATTATTTTCCACTTTTGAACTTCACGAATCTCGAGTTTCAGAACCCATCGGAGCAGAGAAGATAAGTCAGAACATTGCCTTAAAGGCAAAGATGAACAGTTCTAACTCCGAAGCCTCAGTCGACGAATCCGAAGCGGCACTACTGGTAAGACGCTTCAATAAGTTTTTTAGTACTAATAAATTTAAATCGCAGAGGCATCATCGAAAGAAGAGGACGGTTCGATGCTACAACTGCAACGATGAGGGACACATCAAAGATGACTGCCCAAAACTAAAGAGAAAGGAGAAAGAAAGGGCAAAGCCAAAATACAAGAAACCAGAACCCTCTAAGCACAAGAATCTGAAGGCTACTTGGTCAGATTTGTCAACCTCTAAGTCGGACATCGAAGAATTCTCAGGGTTAGCGCTATTGGCGAATCATCAACCGGAAGAAGACTCAAGCTCAGAGATGAGCATCGATGAAGGGGGAGGAACATCAGAAGAAGAAAGCAGCAGTGAAGGGGGAGCGTCACCAGACCAGGTAAGTAAGGTACGCAATCTAACCCCAACTCAATCTTTCAAATTTATCAAGTCTTTTTCTAAAGAGTTAGATCAATTAGAAAAAGAGAATGCTGAACTAAAGTTGAACTTAGCAAGAGCATGCCCATTAGAAATGTATGATCATCTAAAATCAGAAAATGAAAATTTAAAATTAGAAATTGAAAAATTGAAAAATGATGCATGCTTAAAGAAATTTCCAAAGTAAAAAATTAGAACTTATGGTAAATTAAATTGGTATATAAGGAAGCATCAAGGTCAACTTAGAAAAATACCAAGAAACTATGTACCCCCTAGATTTTTGAATAATCCTGTAGGAAGGAACCTCTATTGGGTTCCAAAATCTGTGCTTAATTAATTTTTCAAAAATTAAAAGCTTAAAGTGAGAAAATTAAACATTGAAATTCTTTATGGAAGCTTTATCTAAGGAAGTGGTTGTTGCTCCAATAACCAAGAAGGCCTAGTGCCTCGCCACGACCTGGAAGCTAAAATATTGGAAGAAAATGTTTAATTAACTTTTTGAAAAAGCATTAAACTAGAATCAAATAATGCTTTAAAAGTTTTTAAATCTTTTTAAAATTCTAAAAAGTCAGATTGTGAAAATCAAAAAAATTTAAATATTGACTTAGAAATTTTTTATTGACTTAGAAATTTTTTTGAAAATTCAAAAATTTGACTTAGAATTTTTTTTTGGGGAAAAAATCATTTTGACTTAGAAATTTTCTTTAAATAATTCATATTGAGGTAGAAAATTTTTTCTGAAAATTCAAAAATTTGACTTAGAAATTTTTTTTAGAAAAATTTATTTTTTGACTTAGAAATTTTTTTTTCTGAAAATTCAAAAATTTGACTTAGAAATTTTGTTTGGAAAAATTCGTTTTGACTTAATTTTGACTTAGAAGATTATTATTTTTTAATGACTTAGAAATTCTTTTTGGAATTCATTTTTAACTTAGAATTTTTTTTTAAAACAATTCAATTCATTTTACTTAACTTCAGTTATTTGTTTCATATTTTCTTAACCCCAATTTTGCTGTGATCAAAGGGGGAGAGAAAAGTACAAGTTTAGGGGGAGTTAGATAAATTTAAAAAAAAAATTTATTATAAATGTTTAGGGGGAGTTAGAAAAATTAAAATTTCCTTTATTTTTATAAAAAGTGTTGCAATTTTACTAATTGCAAAAAATTATGTTTAACTTGTTAGTTTAGTAATTTTTCTTTAAAATTACTTTTTATGTCTATTTTAACCCTAACTTGAACTTGGGTTGATGCACATCAAAAAGGGGGAGATTGTTGGACCCCTTGGTAGTTTTGATGTGATCAACCAAATTAGTTATGTCCTGTTGTGTTTGATCCCTGTGTCTGAGTGTGCAGGAGCTTAGGAGCACAGGAAGTCGAGCGGAAGACGCAGCTAGCGAGAAGGACGGCACGGGAAGGGAGCCGACGGGCTCGGTGCGTCCGAAGGACGAGAGAGCTGCGGAAGAGTACTCCGGTGGGCGTGAAGAGCGTGCGCGGCGTTCGAGGGACGTTAAGCCGGGACGGAAGGCTGCTCGAGGAGAAGGCCGGAAATTGGGTTCGGGTGAGCCCTATTTCGGTTGGCCGCAATCACCCAAAAGATCGGAGTGTCGGAAGTCAAAGTGGAGCAAAGAAACAAGCTGGAATGTTGAGCTGCCAGCTTGGAGGCGCCTCCATCAGGCTTGGAGGCTTCAGGCTTGATGAAGGCGCCTTCAACAGGTCAAAATGACCGTTTGCGTTCGGATAGAGTTCTATCCGCTGACCGAGCTGTGGAGGCGCCTTGAATCTTGTTGGAGGCACCTTGGACCCTCGGGATAGAATTTCCAGAGGCTATTTAAAGGCCCCTGGAGCTAGGAATTAGAGAACAACTCAAGCAATCAATCTGTACTTAATTCCTAGCAACTAAGTGAGCGTTCTAAGTGTAAAAAGGCTTCTCCGCCTACAGTAAAGGAGATTCTGATAGTAGAGCTTTTTCATTGCCCTGGATTAACAACCTCCTTGGTTGTAACCAGGTTAAATTCTGTTTCTATTTCTGTTTCTGTTTTTTTTTGTCTCCTTATTTTAGTTGCTGTTATTTCTATTGCTGATTTAAATTCTGAGTTGAAATCCGAGGAGGGTATTTTTAGTTTTGTTTTCAGCAATTCACCCCCCTCTTGCCGGTCTCCGCTGCACCAACAGGCCATGACTCTCCAACTTGGCAACACCCGCGATGTTAATTTCTGCATCCGCAAGCCTACTCTTGCCAGCCAGACATGCCCTCAACATGATCTGAGCTGCAAAAAATGAAGACAAATCAATTATATTCAAAATGAGGAAAAGAAAGAGTATACCTAGGGTGAGCGGCAGCCTCGTGCAAATCGGGCGTAGACCAAACACATAGAGGACATTCTCCAACAACAATCGATGGATATGATACTTCTAACCTACCAAACTAGATGCTACTTGGAGATAATCCAATCGGCTTCGATATCCTTTGAGCGACGGAGGCTTCATCACTTCCATCTGCCAGCTGGTCAGGAAGTCAGACCGATCGAAAATCGAGTGTAAAAATAATGCTCTCTCCAGTGCTTATTAGAGGTCGACATCTTATCAAAAAAGATGGAGCTGACTTGGGCTTGAAACAAAAAGATCCCCAGCTCGGACAATTTAGGATAGTAAAAATAATGAAAGACCTGGGGCACTAGGGGGATACCGTGGAGATAAAACAGCACGACAACCCCGCACAACAGCCTAAAGGAGTTAGGTATTAATTGATGCAGAGATATACGAAAGTATTCACAAACTGCCGAGAAGAAAGGATGAACAGGAAAACGGAGATCGGCACAAAATCGTTAAAAAAGGTAAGAAGTTGTCTAGGGGTAAATAGGGTCGATCGTAGGCTGAAGGGATTACGATTTAGTAGTCGGAGGGGAAGCAATATGTAAGTTTCATTTGGTCTATCTCATCTTTGTTGATGTCATGCCCCGGGAGAGTCCCTGTCCGAAGAAATTTCGGCAGCACCTCCCCTGTACCAGTGACAATCTGAAGCATTTCTACAGACATAATATACATCAGTCACAGGCGGCTGGAATATACACACAACCACGCAGTTATATATATATATCATCAGCCCACACGGCTGGAACAAAACCAACACAACGGGTAAACATAAAATACAAGCTCATACAAAACCAAATAAAACACTGCTAGCCGGCTAGGCTTACACCAGACAACCAAAACAACACTCCGAATACGAAACCGGAACAGCCAAAGACAAATACACACATCTCATATACCAAGATAAAATAACAAAAAGGCGGAGATATGTCTTCTGATGTGACGTGGGGACCAGCAGACAGGATGCTCCAAGCGACACCATAAATAACCTGGTACCTGAAAAAGATAGTGTCAACGGGGGTGAGTTCAACAACTCAGCGAATACCAATGGACATGAGTAGTAAGATATATCTAACAGCAACAAACATGGAATACAGCTTCCTAATCATATATAGGGAATATGCAAAACTGAAAGGTAACTGTGGAAGTTGTACTCACCAGGAACTCCTATCCAGACAAAAGAGTCGTCAAACCGAAAGTGTCAATAATCCTGTATGTAGGTCAAAGGTATGCATCCAACCAAAATGCAACAACCAAATGCAGCAAACACAATCACAAGAATATAAATACATCAATGCATATGATGCTAATGATGCGTCCTGGTCACCCCTGACGCCAGTCAGTCCTCTGACACACAAATGGCGAGACCGAGTGGGTAGGGCTGTGACAACCGTGCACTCTGTCGTCACTGCTCCTGATGAGTGACCGAGTGGACGGGATGCTGTCGGAGTACTCCTGTCCTCTGACCCTAAATCATAAATGGGGAAGCTCAATGCTCTCATCTCCCGGTACACGAGGACGGGGAGGTATCTCTGCCGGCTACCACGCTGAGTCTCCTGACCAACAGAGCCAAACAGAGTCCACCGTCTGTCGGCTACCACGTTGCTACACTAAATGCCAACGGAGCCAAACAGAGCAGAACTGTCTGCCGGCTACCACGCTAAGTCACCTGACCAACGGAGCCAAACAGCAGAACCGCCACACACCTGCCTGATATACCATTAATCCATGAGTGGTGGTGTGTGCAGTACATGTAACTGGCGATGTGCTCAACCATAGTGGAGCCGACAATCGCGCAACATGCAATCATGATGCATGACACTAAGCATAGTCATAAACTGATCAACATAACCATATCCATATATATATAATATGGGTACCACAGTATCAGTGAGTCAAATCCACGGATCTAGGGTATACAGGTCCGCTATGGTATAACAACCTAGATCCTAAACATATCCCCCTTCCATAACATATGTACCAACAATATACACAGATCAAAGAATCAAAGTCTAGGTACACGAATCAAATATGATATACAAACAGAGGTACACAAGCCAGGTATGGCATAAAAACCTAAGTATCAGATAATTTAGATACACATGCCAGAAACAAAAATCCAGAACCTAGTCCTAAACTCAGTAAAACATGGTATGTCACTCTAGAAACTAAGATACTCATGGTAATAAAGTACTCATGGCAATAAGATACTCATGGTAACAAATCACGAGATATAAGCACGGATACATAACAAGCGACAAACCTAACATGCTATGGATATCAAACAGTGGCATACCAAAGACAAACATGTTCATTGCTTGAAGGTATAAAGTACTATGCATATCAAAATGATGATATCATAAAAGATAAGTCAAGAGGTACCCGCCTTAAATGTAGACCGAGCTAAACAATCTCCACGTCGAAGTGCTCGTCTCGAACCAAAGTCCTGTAATACATGGTATCCAGATTTAGCTAATTACATATAAATAAATTAGCTAAATCAAATCCTCGAGAAGCTAACATAAATCTAGATCCAATTATAAATCCTAATTGGATCATCTAACTCCTCAATCGTTTCTTATCTAATCCATTCAAATTAGGTCTGGCAATAAGCATAATCCATCACAAGTTCTAATCCAAATCTAACTAACCAATTCATTTAATTCATTTAGGTTAGGTAATCCCAACCATTCCCCATTTATATCTGGATTTAAATTCGTGAGCAACCTCAAACCAAAACTCACCTGAGTTGAATGCCTCAGCCGATAACTCACTGCCGGAGAAGTTGCTGCCAAAGCTTGCTTCCCAAAGAACGTTGCTACCAATGGTCTATTGCCAACACTGCAAGGAACTGCAACGGTGTCAAGTTCTTCCTCTCTACCAGAGATTTAACAGAGGGAAAGACTAGGCTTGATTTCCTTGCTCCTGTCAGAACCCACAGTGAGCTGCTGGATCAAAAGAAATCCACAGCGCATAAAATTCCAAATCCACAGGACACGATACCTGTACCTCACAGCCGTGTTTGTTGCTCCACAGCCCTCAACTAGTTGCTCTTCCTCTCCACTGGTCGGAGGTGATAAGAATCCGACGACCGCGATAGGGCACAGGAAATTCAACACAGTTTCCTCTCCAGGTAAGGGAACCGGAGGTGGGCGACCTCGGTAAGCTTGACCTCGTCTCGTTGCCGCGATCTCGACTTAAGCAGGGAGAGGGAGAGAAGACCTTGAGCACACGGCAAAGATGATGGCTAGGTCACTTGAGCTCGGTGGCGCTGGATCACAAGGGAGGCCGGCGGCACGGTGCAGAGATGCTTAGCATCACCGGCGGCAGGGAAAATGGGGCTCAGACCTCACAGTGGCGGCGGCTAGGGCACAAAAGAAGGGAAAAAGAAGAAGGGAAAGAGGCTGGGCGAGGAAGAAGTAGAGAACCGCCGTGTGCGGTTAGGGCCAAGAAATCGCGTCGGGCGCGCGGAGGGGAAAAGGAAACGGCGTTGGGGAGAAAGAAAAGAAAAGGAAAAGAATAAAAACAAATAGACTTTCCCTCGCTTAAATGGGGTAGCCCAAACAGGCTTTTTCCCGGACTCTATTTTCATCCCCGTAAACTCGTCCTTACGAGCTCTGAAAAATTCTAAAAAAATTTCCAAAAATTCCGAAAAAATCCCTTATCATTATTCGCTAATTTTCGGTATTTTACATTCTCCCCCAATAATAAAAATTTGGTCCCCAAATTTCGTTATCTACCATCAGCACATACTAACAACAGGTAAAAGTATAAATGTTGAACGGTAAATTAATCACATACCTCAAGTGAAAAGATGGGGATATCGAGCTCGGATCGTATCCTCGAGCTCCCAGGTAGCCTCCTCGTCCAAATGATACTGCCATCCGACTTTAACCAGCCGGATAGTCTTGTTCCACAACTGACGCTCTTTCCGGTCTAGAATCCATACCAGAATCTCTTCATAAGTGACGTCATGCTGAACGAGAACTGAGATATCTGTCAGCATATGTGTCAGGTCAGGTACGTATCTCCTCAGCATAGATACGTGGAACACGTCATGCATACCTACCAAGGACGGTGGTAGTGCTAGCCAGTCAGCTACCGCTCCAATCCTCTCCAAGATCTGGAAAGATCCAATGTATCGCGGAGCTGGCTTACCTTTGATGCCATCTCTTCACCCCTTTCGTGGGTGAAACTCGCAAAAATATATGGTCGCAAATGGAGAACTTTAAAAATCTCCGACTCTGGTCAGCATAACTCTTCTGGCAGTCCTGTGCCTCTGGCATTCTCCGTCTAATAGTACGGACCAACTATGCCTCATGTTGAGCTCTATGAGGTCCCAACAACTGGGCCGCCCCAACCTCATCCCAGAAGGTAGGTGTCCGACAAGGCCTACCCTACTACGCTTCAAACGGTGGCATCCGGATAGCCGAATGTAAACCGTTGTTGTAGGCGAACTCTACCCATGACAAATGGTCCTCCCAACTGCCTCCAAAATCCAATACACAAGACCTCAGCAAGTCCTCTAGAGTCTGAATGGTCCGCTCTAACTGTCCATCTGTCTGCGGATGGAAAGTTGTACTGAAACAGAGCTGCATGCCCAAGGCCTGCTGCAGACTCTGTCACAAACGAGACGTGAACTGGGGCCTCTATCCGAAATAATAGTCAATGGAACATCACGTGATCTGATGATCCCCCGGCAAAACAAATCTACCAATTGATCCAGGAAATCCGTCTTCCGGATCGCTAACGAGTGCGCGGATTTGGGTTAAATAAATCAACAATTACCCAAATTGCGTCATAGCCTCGTCGTGTCCTAGGCAGACTCACCACAAAGTCCATGGTAATATGTTCTCGTTTCCACTTAGGAATAGGAATCCGCTAAAATAATCCGACAGGTATCTGGTACTCATACTTCACCTGCTAACAGACCAGACATCTCCCTACAAATTCCGCGATGTCTTTCTTCATATCGTTCCACCAATAAGAACGTCTCAAATCTCGGTACATACGATTACCGCCTGGGTGGATCGCAAATCAAGAGCGATGAGTCTCCTGAAGTAGCTCCTGTAAGACCGGATGAGACTGAGGTACGCATAATCTGTGTCGGGAGTATATAATACCCTCCTTGTCTCGGGTGAACTCGGTCTGCTGCCGGAAGCTATCTGGCTGCAAATAAACTGCAAATACTGATCAGCAACCTAGGGCTCTCGTATCCTCGTCTTGATCAATGACTGAGCAGCCATGGTAACCAATATACCCCGCTCTGTCTGTCCCTTCTCCTCAAGGACTAACTCAGAGAAGTCCTAAATCAAATCTGTGACCACATCTCGGTGGCAAGCTAAAGTCCCGCTAGACTTCCGGCTGAGTGCATCGGCAACCACATTAGCTTTCCCCAGGTGGTAGTTAATCGTACATTCATAATCCTTTCGAAACTATATCCATCTCCTCTATCGGAGATTAAGTTTCTTTCTGAGTAAATATATATTTGAGACTCTTATGGTCAGTGAAAATCTCAAATGTAACCCATATCAATAATGTCGTCAAATCTTCATGACAAAAATAATGGCAGTCAGCCACAAGTCATGTACTGGGTAGTTCTCCTCATGCTCCTCCAACCGCCGAGAAGTAGGAGACTACCCTGCCGTGCTGCAGCAAAACAGCGCACAACCCTGTAGAGATGTATCGGTATAGAGCACGAATCCGTCCTCTCCAGAAGGTAAAACCAAAAATCGTAGCCGACACTAATCTCCGCTTCAGCTCCTGGAAGCTGGTCTCGCAATCCTCAGTCCAAGTGAACTTCACGCCTTTCCCGGTCAGGCGTGTAAGTGGCATAGCAACACGTGGAAAACCCCCAACGAGCCTCCGGTAATAACTAGCTCAACAAAAAGGGAGTTGCGAGTTTCATCTATTGACTATGACAACTCCCAACTAGTAAGAACCTCTATCTCCTGTGGAACCACGGTATACTCCTACTGGTGACCGTGTGTCTCAAACATCTCATAGGAGACTACCAAAATACGCACTACTGATCTTCACATATAGATGTTTCCGTCAAAACATCTCTAGAACTATGCGAAGATGATGTACATGACTCACCTCATATCTGAAATAGATCACAACATCGTCAACAAGACAATGGAAACCGATCCAAACATCCTAGGAATACCCAAATCATCGAGTCCATGCTAACATCTAGGGCACCGCAAGTCATAATGGTAAAACCAAGACACATAATGTTCGTATCACAGACATTCCTAACCATAAGATCTCTGATAATAAATCGGAAATCTAATCACCAACAACATAAATCACCAAGGAATAGATCCTCTAGTGTGAGAGCAACGCTCCATCACACGAAATACCACATATGTGGGAGCAACGCTCTACCACAAGAAATCCTCCATATGTGGGTAATCCGAAATATGAATCTACAAAAAATATGGGAGCAATGCTCCGCTACAAGAAACCCGAAATATGTGGGAGCAACGCTCCACCACAACAAACAATAATATGTGGGAGCTACGCTCCACCACAACGATCCATAACATGTGTGGGAGCAACGCTCCACCACAACCAATACATAATTGCCCAAGGCACCTAACTATCTAGCTAGAGACTGCACGAGATCTCTCTACCACAGATCACTGTGGTTAGCCTAGGGTATCACAATCCAGTAATCAAATCAAATCCATAGTCAACCCTATCATCATCCTAGTGGGTCGGTCACCCACTAATAGGAGAATTAGTTGACAGGGTAATACAACCAATAACATAATGTAGACACTCAACATTCTACATTCAACATAGGTAGAATCATCATGATGCTACCCACCATACACCTGGCACACGTGTACACACAACATATGTATGATCGACATAATCCTCCAATTAGTACACACCAAACATACTCACAACAAAGGTATAAACCATCGTGATACCTCCAACAATGCATACTGAACACGTGTGCACATATCAATATAGGTATAATCGACAATACACCTCAAACAACATTCACATGACATATATACGCCTATGCCAAGAGTATAATCAACATCAACTTTCAATAAAGCATACTAAACCCAGGTGCACTCACATATCAAACATAAGCAACAAGATACCTCAGATACCGCACCAAACACATCTCAGATTAAATCGATACGACACCTCCAATAAAACACTCAAACACATGTGCACATATCACGACACAGATTTAAATCGATAAGATACCTCCAATATATCAATCAGGCACGTACAGCTAACTAAATAGCTATAATCCACAAGGAACCTACAATAACCATATCTAGATGGGAATACCCACACTATCTACAAATGAACTATCCATCATAGAACTCCTTCAAATCATAACAATCATATGTACACTTCATAGTTATGCATAATCAGCATACTAGCTCAATCAAAGAGACCAACCCTATGCTACCAGAACATACAGCTTGATAGCTCTGTGCATATCCAAATTGTCACTAAAACCATTACATTCAACCTACCAGGCTGATATACAACTCATCCTTCTCTATATCAAACCATTTCAATATGTGTATGAGTTCAGTACATCCCACAACATAGATATACAGTATCAGCATATTTAATCCAATCAACCTGATATTCCCCATGCTGCATATAAGTTATCCAACCAGGTATATAAAGTCAAAAAAAATTAAAGTACCCATAGAATATGATACATCGATCCTCTATAGACTGACCAAAATCGACAATGATATACGATCAACTCAGTCTTTTCCACGTCAGTACAAAACATGTACTCAAATGTGCTTTAGATACCAAACTAAGCACAAACAACCCAAAGATTCAGATCAGACCAATAAAGCTAAATTGGTCATCTACTAACTAATCAAGAATACCTTAATCCCCCATAAGATACTAAGGTATATCAATCTACGACTACCCAAGTCGACAAGCGTAAATCAGTCTTCCACTGACCAATCTAACAAGAGTAAATCAGTTATCTACTGATGTAATTAATTAAGTTAAAATGGTATACTACTGTCTAGGTCAACATGCAGATATAGATACTATCCACTACCCAGCTAATAATAGCAGAGGCTGGTATGTGCCTCAATCTGCTAACCAACTAGTAATAACAGAAGCTAAAAACTACTGGTGTATGATATGATAAATTACCAGAAACTGTAACCCTTAATCTCTATCAAGGTCGATCATCATCAGGGTTTTACCTAATACATAAAATATATGCTATCTCAACTAGACAGGTACTAATAAAGAATACTAATACATGTCATAAACGGTAATAGTGAACAAGGCATATACTAACCAAAAAGATAGGATAACATATACCAACATACCTCCTATAGCTTGGAGATGTCCTGCTGCTGCTAGGTCCCAAAACCCGAAAAGTCACATCGAGAAGACCAAAACACGAAATTCGAAACACAAAAAAAAATAAGACTCGTAAACCGATCTCTGATACCAAATAGATTGGTATCAGATAAATCTCGAAAATCCAGAATACGTAGCAAGTATCGTATACCTGCTCTGATACCACTAAATTGTCACGCCCCGGGAGAGTCCCTGTCCGAAGAAATTTCGGCAGCACCTCCCCTGTACCGGTGACAATCTGAAGCATTTCTACAGACATAATATACATCAGCCACAGGCGGCTGAAATATACACACAACCACGCAGTTATATATATATATATCATCAGCCAACACGGCTGGAACAAAACCAACACAACGGGTAAACATAAAATACAAGCTCATACAAAACCAAATAAAACACTGCTAGTCGGCTAAGCTTACACCAGACAACCAAAACAACACTCCGAATGCGAAACCGGAACAGCCAAAGACAAATACACACATCTCATATACCAAGATAAAATAACAAAAAGGCGGAGATATGTCTTCTGATGTGACGTGGGGACCAGCAGACAGGATGCTCCAAGCGACACCATAAATAACCTGGTACCTGAAAAAGATAGTTTCAACGGGGGTGAGTTCAACAACTCAGCGAATACCAATGGACATGAGTAGTAAGATATATCTAACAGCAACAAACATGGAATACAGCTTCCTAATCATATATAGGGAATATGCAAAACTGAAAGGTAACTGTGGAAGTTGTACTCACCAGGAACTCCTATCTAGACAAAAGGGTCGTCAAACTGAAAGTGTCAATAATCCTGTATGCAGGTCAAAGGTATGCATCCAACCAAAATGCAACAACCAAATGCAGCAAACACAATCACAAGAATATAAATACATCAATGCATATGATGCTAATGATGCGTCCTGGTCACCCCTGACGCCAGTCAGTCCTCTGACACACAAATGGCGAGACCGAGTGGGTAGGGCTGTGACAACCGTACACTCTGTCGTCACTGCTCCTGATGAGTGACCGAGTGGACGGGATGCTGTCGGAGTACTCCTGTCCTCTGACCCCAAATCATAAATGGGGAAGCTCAATGCTCTCATCTCCCGGTACACGAGGACGGGGAGGTATCTCTGCCGGCTACCACGCTGTGTCTCCTGACCAACGGAGCCAAACAGAGTCCACCGTCTGTCGGCTACCATGCTGCTACACTAAATGCCAACGGAGCCAAACAGAGCGGAACTGTCTGCCGGCTACCACGCTGAGTCACCTGACCAACGGAGCCAAACAGCAGAACCGCCACACACCTGCCTGATATACCACTAATCCATGAGTGGTGGTGTGTGCAGTACATGTAACTGGCGATGTGCTCAACCATAGTGGAGCCGACAATCGCGCAGCATGCAATCATGATGCATGACACTAAGCATAGTCATAAACTGATCAACATAACCATATCCATATATATATAATATGGGTACCACAGTATCAGTGAGTCAAATCCACGGATCTAGGGTATACAGGTCCGCTATGGTATAACAACCTAGATCCTAAACATATCCCCCTTCCATAACATATGTACCAACAATATACACAGATCAAAGAATCAAAGTCTAGGTACACGAATCATATATGATATACAAACAGAGGTACACAAGCCAGGTATGGCATAAAAACCTAAGTATCAGATAATTTAGATACACATGCCAGAAACAAAAGTCCAGAACCTAGTCCTAAACTCAGTAAAACATGGTATGTCACTCTAGAAACTAAGATACTCATGGTAATAAAGTACTCATGGCAATAAGATACTCATTGTAACAAATCACGAGATATAAGCACGGATACATAACAAGCGACAAACCTAACATGCTATGGATATCAAACAGTGGCATACCAAAGACAAACATGTTCATTGCTTGAAGGTATAAAGTACTATGCATATCAAAATGACGATATCATAAAAGATAAGTCAAGAGGTACCCGCCTTAAATGTAGACCGAGCTAAACAATGTCCACGTCGAAGTGCTCGTCTCGAACCAGAGTCCTGTAATACATGGTATCCAGATTTAGCTAATTACATATAAATAAATTAGCTAAATCAAATCCTCGAGAAGCTAACATAAATCTAGATCCAATTATAAATCCTAATTGGATCATCTAACTCCTCAATCGTTTCTTATCTAATCCATTCAAATTAGGTCTGGCAATAAGCATAATCCATCACAAGTTCTAATCCAAATCTAACTAACCAATTCATTTAATTCATTTAGGTTAGGTATTCCCAACCATTCCCCATTTATATTTGGATTTAAATCCGTGAGCAACCTCAAACCAAAACTCACCTGAGTTGAATGCCTCAGTCGATAACTCACTGCCGGAGAAGTTGCTGCCAAAGCTTGCTTCCCAAAGAACGTTGTTACCAACGGTCTATTGCCAACACTGCAAGGAACTGCAACGGTGTCAAGTTCTTCCTCTCTACCAGAGATTTAACAGAGGGAAAGACTAGGCTTGATTTCCTTGCTCCTGTCCGAACCCACAGTGAGCTGCTGGATCAAAAGAAATCCACAGCACATAAAATTCCAAATCCACAAGACATGATACCTGTACCTCATGGCCGTGTTTGTTGCTCCACAGCCCTCAACTAGTTGCTCTTCCTCTCCACTGGTCGGAGGTGATAAGAATCCGACGACCGCGCTAGGGCACAGGAAATTCAGCACAATTTCCTCTCCAGGTAAGGGAACCGGAGGTGGGCGACGCCGGTAAGCTTGACCTCGTCTCGTTGCCGCGATCTCGACTTAAGCAGGGAGAGGGAGAGAAGACCTTGATCTCTGAAAAATTCTCAAAAAATTTCCAAAAATTTCGAAAAAATCCCTTATCATTATTCGCTAATTTTCGATATTTTACAGTTGAACTTAGATCCGGTAGAAGTATACCAGAGCTCGAGGATGGGCGTAGGGGGTTGTGAAGAGTCGACCATTGGAAACCAAGAAGACATAAATCACAGACTCAACGGAAGAAGGAAGGGAAGGCTTACTGAGAAAGGTCATCGGCGAAGATGAAGACATAACGTCAAGGAACATGTGCAAAGAAGAAAACTCAAGGAGGTGTGAAGGGGACGACGAGCAAATGAGGGTTTATAAGCCTCGCGGGTGATCGCTCTGAGTCGTTCGATCAAGGGTTGCACAAAACCAGGATAAGATTTGACCGTGGAATTTGAAAAGATGACTGTCACATCATCAGCGGATATCCACTTGTCACGTCGAGCGTGCGACTGCAGAAAGTGGGACACATGGCAGCCGGTTACAGCGAAGCATTAATGAAGCTTAATTAAAAGGTATGGGTGGTGTGCTCGGCTATAATGATCAAAGATTTGCATAGTCTTCCATAAATTTAGATGACGTCAGCCATTATCAAGGCACGCTCATCCGAGAAAGCGCAGAGAAATGGAAAAATTCGCTAAGTGTGGTCGTCAACCATCTCGATCGGCACAAAACTCAGACTAAGGAATGGCCGAGCAAGCGAATCCAAACACAAGTTAGCAAGAAAGCTTCGATGCTCATTGCAACCAAACAGCTCGTCAAGCTCAAGTTAATAAGAAGAGGCAGAGCGGCAATTTTGAAGCTATGAGTCAATTGGTGGCCCGAGCACAGAGAATGTCCGATCGGCAGAAGGTCACCTGAGACACTGCTCATACAGTCAGTCGAGCTTACAGTCTCCTTCGATTAGATTTGAGGGGAAGACTTGTGATGCGGTGGTAAAGGAAGGCCCGTCCAATTCGGGTCAGAAGATGAGTTAGTTGCCAACATGGAGGCAAAAATCAAGGTGGTCAACGCCAGGGAGTCAACGGGCTCACTCATAGTGCTCGAGCAGAGGTCGACTACAATTGTCAATCGAGGCAAGCAATGTCCGATCAGCAGATGCTTTGTCCGAGCAGAACGCTATGGCCAGATCGTCAAGCGCTCAGTACGGATCGAAGAACGAGATCGGAGCGCTTGTTCGATTGGGCGGAGACAATCTACTGAACCTAGTTACTGTAGGGAAGAGCAGCCGAGACCAACTGAGTGGAGGGGGTGGGGAGGTCCCAGCCGAGCGGCTACCCCGCTCGGTCGAGCAGATGGATCGTTGACGTATCTCTTAATATCTTTCTATGAGATAATGTCGCTGACACAAGGTATGGTCATCAGGGATTTGCATGCCTTGTTAAGATATGATATCAAAGATACTTTCTGACATGTCCTTTCATGGAATGATTGGGAAAGTGTATTCACACCTTGGGGAGCATGTGCGTTGCCCACCAGAGCACTATATAGAGGGGGGGGGGGGTCATGCATCGGCGAAGGTATGCGTTATTCGCTATTCATGTCTGTGCTTACTGTTGCTCCATTTCCTTTCATCTTTTTTGTGACTGACTTGAGCATCGGAGGGCCAAAGTCGAGGACCCCTTCCTTGGTTCAGCACTGACATTTCTTATGTTACAAAGCGGAGTGAGGTCTACATCCAGTCAACACAGAAGCCACATTCCTAGCTAGCCATATTTACGATTTTCAGATAGGATCACCTACGCTTCCAAGGTTTTCTAATTCTGGATTATATTCCCAAATTGCTGACGTGGCGAGAATCGCTCATTATCGAGAATCACTCATTACCTAAACCAAACAAGGTTTTTATTATTAACCTATCAAAGTTATCGTGTTGATAACCTTGAACCAAACACACCCTTATAAAGATTTTTCTCTTTTGCTATTTTTTTTGGCTTTCTTTTTATATTCTATTGGAGCAAAAAGGTAAAGTAGTCATCTCTTAGCTATCCAATACTATCGAGATTGTGATAAATCATAGGAGACATTTGCCTAGCGTAATGACACTTATGCTGTCCATAATGTGATAAATCATAGGAGACATTTGTTCTAATGCAATGACTCTTTGTATGAGGGAGGTCAGATACTCAGCGAGACATTTTACACCTATTGAAAATTGATTCCAAGATCTATTGGAGCAATCAACCAAGCCAAAATTATATCATAGCCAAATTTGAGTTCTTAGTTGTCCAAAAAAACTAAATAATTAAAGAGGCATTCCAAGAATTGAACTCGGAACCTCTCGCACCCAAAACGAGAATCATACCACTAGACCAAATGAAATTAAAAAATTATTAAATTATATTTGTTACAATAACCCAACGTTCATAAATATAAGAACCGTTGGCATGACCAACCAAATAAAGGTTTTAGGGTATCCACTTCTCCGTTTGTGGGCATTTTTCGGTCCTTTTTCTTCATACGTTATTATTTTATTTATTTATTCTAAGGGCTTTAAGCTTCTTTCCTATGATTTTGACGATAGATAACTAATGGTTAAAGAATATAATTAAGGAACTAAACATAGAATGTGAAAATGCATGGATTCAGTTTGAATTAGATCCGGCCTAAAACTGTAAATGTGTCAATTATCTACTAACCACCCAGTTTGACTGTTGGAAATTATAATTGATCCATCTTTAGATACATCAATTATAGTCCTGGCCCAAAGTTTTAAAATACCAATGGTTTTGACCATTGGAATTGCGAGTTAATCGACAGTTGAGATTTTTTTGAATGGTTTTCTTTTTTTTTAATTGTTCAAATTTTATCATTTTTTCGATAAACGATTATGGCTATTCTCTAAACTTTAAACTTTATAAATATGCTACTTCATTTTATTATTTTTACATCAAATTCTCTATTCTGGTCTCTCAATTCTTAAAGCTCAATTATTTTTAACTTCTTGTATTGAATTCAAATGGAAGAAAGTTCTCGAAAGAGCACGGAGAAGAAAATTTTGAATTTGAATTTTGATAATATTGAATTTATTGACTTTGAGAAATAAGAAAGTATAGGAACTCCGAAGGTTCAAGATACTTCCCTTTAAAATTATTTATTTTCACTAAATATTTTTAAGAAAATCATTTTTCCATGTGAAATAAAATATAAGTATTACAATGCATCTTATAAATTTCAATCAAATGATGGTTATGGATCATTCAAGCGACAAAGAAAAACTAAGTATTTGGTTGAGTTGGAAGTTGTTCTTAAACACAATTACTCAAATTTTCATTGTATATTATAATATTAAATTCGTAGATTAGCTTTTTTTTTAACATCTTTCTTTTGATTTTAGCTCTAAATACATATTTGAGTATTTTTGTCAACAATTACTTATCCCAAATGCTAAAGGTATATATTCTATCAACCACACTCACTCATACAATTAAAAAATAATAAAATAAAATAAAAAATTAATTAAAAATTTTAGTAAATTAAATAATAATATTTCTTTATGTTCTAATATTTGGAATGGCCATTCACAAACACAATTATATATAAACATGACTATTCATTGGATTGAGATCAATTCAAAAAATATCTTATTAGCATATCGATTGTTTGATGAAATACACATTGTTCAAAACATATCTCAATTGATTATATGTTTTATTTTAAAGATAAATTAACTTTTAAAATATTTTTAATATTATTTGATAATTCTAATTATAATACTATAAGTATTGAAGAACGTAAATATGCTATTGGTATTTATATTTTTATATCGAATATCTACATATTATATTTTAAAATTTATATGTGTAAGATGAATTAAAAATTTTAGAAATTAAAATTATTATTTATTATTTGTGGTCACATTATACTGTAATAAATAATGAGATTTTTTTTAAAAAAAATTAATAGAATTAAACCTTAAAAAAAATTATATGATGTACCAACACATTAAATCGAGTGTATAAATTATTATAAGATTTATTTTAATATAAAAATATATTATATTTATATTTGATACAAAATGCTAATAATATTAATATATATTTATTTTTCCACCACTGGAACATATATGTATTGGTGCAATAGACCTCTTTGTCAAAATTGACAAACCTCGGCTGACCAAGCTTGATTTGACTTGAATTTGAGTTTTGAGTTTTGATGTTTGATCAATATGTAGTTGACTAAATGAAGAGTTAAGTAGGTCAAAATTGACTAGATACTTGATAATCGATGAATATGTTTGTTGGCAAGATTGAAATCTAAGCAAATCATTGTTGACCTAACACTTGACCATTGGAAATTCAATTAGGAGTTGGTGAAATAAAAGTCCAAGTGGGTCATGAAAAACTAGATATTTGATGATAAAAAATCCAATAGAGAGTTGACATGAGGTGAGAAGTTTAAGTGGGTCAAGAGGAAAGTCTATGTGGAGCAGGAGGATCGAAGATTTGACAGTCGGAAGTCCAATAAGAAGTTGACATAAGGCAACGAGTCCAAATGGATCACGGTCGACTGGACACTTGGTAGTTGAAAGTTCAATAGGGAGTTGACAATGGCGAAGTCCAAGTAGATCATAGAGGATCAGACACTTAGCAATGAGGGAAGTCCTAACAGGTCTTGATCGACGTGATGCTAGGCGTGAGATGAGAAGTCTAAACAGGTCAGAGAAGATCGGATATACCGAATGTTAGCCAACGGAAAGTCCTATTTGATCAAGTTTGACCGAATGTAAGATAAGTAAGTTCTAGTAAGTTGAGGTCAATCAAATACCAAACAAAATGAGAGTTCAACCTTGGAAAGGCTAAAATCAAATTATCAATCGATTTATAGGTAGTAGCAATCGATTGATAAGCCCTAAATACCAAATTTGGGATTTGAGGGGGTTAGGGGGTTTGCTGCACAATCAGTCGATTGATGTGTTTGATTAATTGACTGGTAGGCATATCAGAAGATTGATGTGTTTGAGCAATCGACTGATGACTTTGTAGCAGTGAACATAAAGTTTTAAACTTGATTGTTCAACTCGACTGGTAGTAATCAATCGACTTCTAGATTTGAGCAATCGACGGATGACACTATAATAGAAAACAAAAAGATTTGAACTCAATTGTTCAACATGATTGGTTATGATTAATCAACTACTAGGTTTGAGCAATTGATTGATGACACTATTCAATCAAACGAAAAGTTCAGAACTCAAATGCGGGACTCGATTGTTGAGGTAACACTCGTTTGATGGTGTTTAGCAATTGATTAATGTTGCGTAAATGTTGTCATTGAGCTGATAGGTTAGAGCAACAATTGAAATTACAGTAGAGCAATCGATTGATGGTAGGCAATAATTGACTGATAGGCTGAAATCAGTCCAACAACAACTCTATAAAAGAGGATTTCGAGGAAGTTTGAAGGTGTCAAATCTTGAGGGTTTGAGGATAAAGTGATGTTATATTTTCGGACCAACAAGAAACATTCAAAAACAACCAACAAGATCAAAATGAAGATTCCTTGTTGTAAAGTATTTCATTTACATTGCTCATATTTTTTTTTTATCTTGGTTTCGTTTTGTGTTGCTTTGTAAAAATGTGTTGTAAGAGACTTCTCCATCTCTGAAAGGTATTCAAGAAGGAGGAGATTTAGTGGTGATAATTCACTAGAACTAGTTCTTGGATGTAGCAACCTTGGAAGGTTATGAACTACGTAAACTAATCGTGTTTGCATCATGCTGTGCTAGTTTCTTTTGTGTCAAAGTTTTCCGCTACATTTTTGAAGTCGATGTGAAAAGACGTATTCATCCCCCCTCTATCTCGCACTAGTCCCAATAATATGGTAGTATTTATGAAACTTTAAAAGTTCTTAATGATATAACTAACAATTATCCCATGTTTATTATCATACTTCTTATTTAATTATGATGAATTTTGCAGCATAACTTTAATTTTTAATGAATATAACACCAATGAATTTTTATCTTTCTACATATTTGCAATGAAACTAAAATGAGAGAATTATTTTTATTTTATTTTATTTTTTTATATCCTAACCTTAAATTAGATATTTTAGATGAAATGTTATGTATTATGATGCTTTAGTACCATTTAAAGATAATTTTCTCATAATTGCGTTATTATTTATAAAATACTAAAATTAATTTATTTGACATTTCTAAGAGTTTTCAGTTTAAAATACGACTTATAAGATATTGAAACACAAAGTATCAATAGTAGTAGCTTACAACTAATAAAAATATAACTTTTATTAAAAGAATAGACAAAATATCCACAAAGATTTTCAAGTTCAATACATGAATTTGAGAATTATTTATGACTTCATTTAATTTTAGTGAAATAGATAACCAATCGAATTGTAATATTTTATGACGGTGATAGTTGAAGATTCAAAATTATCTCACCCTATCTATCATAACGAGATTCAAGTTTTCTGGTTTCAATAGTTAACAGCTAGTTCTAGAAGTAATATCTTAGATGAAAAATAATCTACTTTGATTTTCGACCTACCGTCAACATAACTAAAAAATAACCTAACCATCTTTTGGATGGATGAGCGAAGGTTCATTAACGGAAGGGGAGGGGAGGAGAAAGAAGGGGAAGTAAAGTACTTAGATTCTACTTATTTGGGAGGGGGAAAGGTTCATTATGTTGGAAATGGGGAGAGTGGTGTGGGAACATGACCCTCGTTCCCCACTACTCATAATGGAAAAGTCCATTATGCCTCTGGTTTATTTCCCTATATAAAGGGGGTGTGTCCAAAGATCATTCATGGGTTGGAGACGAGAGTAAGCGAGGAGAATATTCAAGGCGGTGAGATTTGGTTTGTGGAATTGCGGAGGGCTTTCCGATCCTGTGATCGCTCTTCCGACAGCGAGTTTCACCATTGCCGATTGCGGATCTGCGGGAGATCGCTGTAAGTTTTTACCGCTTTAATTTAATTCCTCTTTTCATGCATTTAGAATTATCTACATTGGTATCAGAGCACGTAGTTGTTTCTAAATGCACAATAAAACCTTGCGTTGAAGTCATGACTTATGTGTTACAAGAAAAGCCAAGGTCGATGACTCTGTGTCACGACAAAGGCTTGCCGGCGACAACGTCTCGAAAAAGGGATGTAGTCAGCGACAAAGTTGCTCGTCGGAGGACACATTGTTGCTGCTCCGATGGAGTTTTGTTGCTTGCTACCAACACATGGCTAGATCGCATTCATGTCGCGATCTTCCCCAATGGCCGACATCATAGGCTTTGAGGGAACGGAGTTTGTCTCCGATGGTTGCCGACAATAAGGTCACAGAGAGACTTGCGACTGGGTTGCAGTTCGGTGATCGAGTCATTTTGCCAATGTTAGCGTTGTTGCTCAGGATTGAAAATCGTGATGATTTCGTGATTTTCACTAGAGCCAGTGAAGGTATTCTGGCTGGTCGACGATGCGTCAGTGGCCTGCCGGTGACCGTGTCCATCGCGGTTGCGTGGCATGCGCGACGTGTGCAGCGTGCGAACTGTTGGGATTTTCGTGCCGCAAAAACCATTTTTTGAGTTGCGGAAACCTCGAAATCCCATGCCACTAGATCCGTGCGAAGATTAAAAGAACAAAAAATTTCGTGTACATGTTTTTCTATCCTAGATCTACATGGTTAAGAGATTACCCTTGTAGCGAAGCCCTTCGCGAATCTCGCTCGTCCAAAAGTTGTCGGATCTCGAGTGTGTTCAAGTGGGCACACCTCTATACGTATCCACACGAACAATAGAGATGGAGAAAACATTTAGAGTGTGCTAGCACTCTAAAGGTGTTCGGCCAAGGAGGAGGAGAGGGAGAGAAGAAGAAGCAAGGAGGAATAATAATGATCAATAATGAAATAAGAGTAAAAAATGACTTAAGTATTTTCATCTAATGAAAATACTTAATGCTCATTAACACCATTAATGAGCCTCATTAATGAGCCTTAATGAGTATTTAATATTCTTCATTAAATGACTATTTTGAAACTCATTAGAAATTTGAATCTAAAATTCAAATTGAATTCCATTTATCATTTAATTCAAAATTAAATGAATATCATCATTAAGCCTCACTTGAGTCTAACTCAAGTCTAGCCTCACTTGAGTCTAACTCAAGTCTAACCTCACTTGAGTGTAACTCAAGTCTAACCTCACTTGAGTCTAACTCAAGTCTAACCTCACTTAAGTCTAACTCAAGTCTAACTCAATCGAGTCTTACTCAGTTAATCTAATTTGGATTACTCTTAATCTAATTTGGTTCATCACATGAACCTAATCCTCTAGGTACATCAAATGAACCTAATCTCCATCTAATTGCCCTTTGTGTGTAACCCTATAGGTTCTTGTAACGTTGGCAATGCTCCTAAACTCATTTAGAAGCATAGGTAATGAGCGGTATCTAACAACACATCATTACTACCCAAGTTACAAGAATGTTGAGATCCAACATCACCTTGTGACTACTAATTATTGTGACTCTTCACAATATATGACAAGTGTCCTTCTATCCTTGACATCTAGATTGATCAATTTGAGGCATAGACGTGTCATCCTCTGATCAATCTAAATCTTGAACTCCAAGTAGACTCACTCTAATCAAATGAGCTCAATATCTCATATTGACTCATTTGGGCATAGCCATGCACTTAGTGGTCTCACTCTATCAAGAATAACGATGTCACTCCCGTTATATAGGAGGGATAGATCTCATCTACATCACTCACATCCCTCCGCATAATTTGTTACATACCCAGTAATCGCCTTTATAATCCACCAAGTTACGACCGACGTTTGACGAAACTAAAGTATGTACCTCCTTATGTAGGGAACCATGGTGATTTCAGGTCCAAGGACTAATAATCATACTAATAGCCACATGAGAAAGTATATGACACTCATATAACGATCCATGATACTTTCTCATGGCGGGTCATTCAGTATACATTCTCCAATGCATACCCATGTGTCAACTTGATATCTCTATATCCATGACTTGTGAGATCAAGTCATCAAGTTGACCTACATGCTAGTCTCGTCGCATTAACATTGTCCTGAATGTTAATACTTGACTAGGAATGATTAAGAGTAGTGTTCTCTCTACCATCTCACTATCGATTCAACCAATCGATTGATATAGATAAGAACCTTCTACTCAAGGATGCTATTATACTTAGTTATTTGGCACCAATACAAGTAAGTAAATAACCAAAACAAACGCCTTTATATACATAAGAATATGATATAATGAGTCCATACAACAATCATCATATGATTGGTTCTAAGGCTCTAACTAACACGAACGTGGGCAGCAATGCGGCGGAGAAAACGGTGATGCGAAGAAATAATGAAGCATAGTAACGTGAGGAAAAGTTTGATTTAAATCAATCAAATAAAAAAACATGAGTGAAAATGTTGCATGCAGTTAAATAAAAAAAATGAAACTTTTTTGTTTCGATTTTTTTTATGCAGAATTTTTTTTAGCTTACGTGTTTAAAAAAAATTTATAAATAATGCATGTTAGAATTAATTAAAATTATGATTAATGGTCTAATTTTAATTAATTAGATGGGTTTAAATTGGTTGGTCCAATTAGACCCAGTTTAAATTAAACCATTGGGTTTAATCAAACCAATTTGATCTAACCCCAAATCAATTTGGGTTAATTTGATTGGGTTTGGACCAAATATGATCAAATGACCAAATGGGTCAAATTTGATCAAATGATTAGATTTGTTCTAATTAGTCAGACTTAAACCAATAGGCATTGGTTTGATCAAACGGACCTGAGTTTGATCAATAAGTCTGAAATTGATAGAAATGGACTTAGATCAAATAGTAACAGAACATAGGTACAAAAATCCTTGTCCAATTGGATTAGTTCTAATTAAGGACAATGGACCGAGCTTAGGATCTGGATCCCTAATCAAATGATTCAATGGGTCTGACTAATTAGATTAGTTCTAATTGTCGACTTAAACTCCTGAAAATCGAGAAGATTTATTTTTCTTGATTTATTATGTTGGTACTATGCCTATATAAATTGAAATAAGCCGGTTTTGTACTGGTTAGTCGGTTTTGTATTGACTTATTTATTTTCAATTTTTCAGATGACACGGACAATTACCACATTGACTCATCGTGAAGTGCGACGAAATCAGCTCAGGGAGGAGATTCAGGAGATAGAGTATAACTCTACTTATGGAGTCGACAGACACATTAGACGACTTGATGATCTATTTTGGAAACTTGAGCAAGAAGAGTTTCCAGTCCTGGACACTTATAGGATATGGGCTTTGATGTGTTCATTGCCAGAAAATCCAAGGATGATAGCAGACTATATTTGGGGGTGTTATCAAGGATGCGTCACATATTCTATATTATGTGAGGAGCTGCTTCATCATATAACTAAAGAGGATCCAGAAGAGTTCGAAGAGGACCCGGAAATGATCGAGAAGGAACTAGAAGAGGATCCAATTGTGGATCCAATAGAGAACCTTGGAGCTGTCCTACCTGTGATTACCCCAAATAAATCCAGGCTGAGAGGGATTATTTTGACCACTGCACTAGTGTTTGTCCTAGTGGGAGTGGTAGTTGCCTATCTAGTTTTCTAGGGTTCTGTTATTTTCATTATATATGAACAATGTTAGTTCATTTCATTCATGTCAGTTAGTTATATGTTAACATTATGCAGCATAATTTTATGTTAACGATATGTTCATTTATTTATGCTGTTTACTTGACATGATGCATGATTAATTCATGAAGTATTAAATGATTAGTTCATTTAATTAAAAAAATATGATATATTAAATGATTAGTTCATTTAATTAAAGAATTCATGATATTATAAATGATTAGTTCATTTGTTGGGATGTATGTAATAGAATTGACTAATATTAATTTGATTGGTCATACGGATGATGAGTGAAAACATAGTTGTCACTTGATTTTGTAAACCAACTCAAAGTAATATTAAGTCAATCATAAATTGTATACATATGATATACACTGAATACTAAATATTGTGTTTATTTATGATAGATTATGACAACCAAAAACATAACAGCTGAACTCAACAAAGGTGAAAAACTTAATGGGGATAACTACAAGATCTGGCACATCAGGATACAATATGTACTTGAGGAACAAGAAGTTCTAGAGGTTGTAAATCAGGTTATGGAAGTCCTTGTAGATGGTCCCACTGCACAACACATACGAGATCTTGATGCCTATAAGGCATGGAAGAAAAAGGACTCCACTACAAAGGGGATATTGATTAGTTCAATGGTAGACGACCTAGCTTTTGAGTATGAGTCATATCTTACGGCTCATGCAGTCTGGGTAGCCCTTAAAGAAAAATACAGTGGAGTAAGTCTGAGCAAGCTTCGACAACTGACAATCAAGTTTGACAACTACAAAAAGCATCTGAATGTATCAATGGTTCAACACCTCAGGGAGATGTCGAACATGATTCGGGAGCTTAAAACTGTTGGTCATGAGTTGACTAATGAACAACAGGTTCAAGCAGTTATTCGTTCACTTCCAGATTCTTGGGAGACCATGAAGTAGACCCTAACTCACAGTGAGAGTATCAATACTTTCACTGACGTCTCACGCCATGTAGAATTGGAGGCGGAGAGAGTTGAATCCGCAAGGATTTCTGGACAAGCCTATGTGGCTGTAGGTTCTGTAGGATCATATGGATTCAAGAAAAAGAAATGGTTCAAGAAAGGGAAGAGAAAGAAGAGGGAAGCTATTGTTGTGGGGCAAAGCCCAATCAAGAAGATAGTAAAGAAGATTGGAAAGAAACCTAAAAACAAGTTGACTTGTTTTAACTGTGGCAAAAAGGAACACTTTGCTCGAGAGTGCACTGAGCCAAAAAAGGTAAATCCAAGTGTGTCTTCTTTTCAAGAGCATTTTGTTGCTAGTTCAGTGTTGTTAGCTGATTCTTATCCTTTGTGGATTATAGATTCAGGAGCAACCAACCATGTAGCTCGGGAACAAGTTACATTTGTTGAGTATCGTCAGGTACCAGCTGGCAACAAGTGGATCTATGTGGGAAATAATGCAAGAGTTGAAGTCAAAAGAGTCGACACTTGAAAACTCAACCTCTGTGGTGGTAGAATTTTGTTTCTACATGATGTCTTGTATGTTGGGACCGAAAAGTAGCTAAAGGGGGGGAGGGCGTGAATAGCTCGTCGCGTGCTCGTTGCTCGACATTGCTTGTTTCTTCAAAGATGCGTAGCGAAAAATACAGAAACAAACCACACAACGCTAACAAGGTTGGTTTACTTGGTATCCACCTCACAAGAGGTGACTAGTCCAAGGATCCACACCTACACACACACCCTCCACTAATAAAACTCTCCTTTATGGTAACTACCAAGGGCGGAGAAGCCCTACAAGACTCAATACAAGAAGAAAGGGAAAGGTAATGAAATACAAGCTTACAAGCTTACAATGAGAGCAAAAACCCTAACCCTAGTTTCTTCTTCTTGCTTTGATCCGCCTCTTGACTTGGAAGAACCTCCAAGAGCCTTCAAGAACTGGCGATCTCGAGCTTGAGAAGAGCTGTGAAGAAGCTGGTGAAGATCTGAAATGAATCGGTGAAGATATGCCGAAGGAAATGAACGCCTGCGGCTTAAATCGACGCTAATGGTCGAATCCCGATCGATTGGAATGCTCCCAATCGATCGGGGAGGCTTTGGATCGATCCAGAGCGCCTCTGTACTCTGGAAAAATGCCTGGATCGATCCACGGATCGATCCAGCGCTTATCGCGCGAAGCAACAGCGTCCCAATCGATCCATTGATCGATTGGGACCTCTGGATCGATCCACCGATCGATCCAGAGCGGTTCTATTCGTGGGGACTCACCGGATCGATTGGCCGATCGATCCAGATCTTCTGGATCAATCCACTGATCGATCCAGATCTGCTGGATCTGTTGGTGCAATTTCCAGTAGGTCAAGGTTGACCTAGTTGACCAAGCGTAAACCTTGGTCATGGTTTCGATGTTTGACAATACAGAAAGACATGTAGACATGAACAATGCAGGTGCAGCTGTCCATGCGGAGAGATACTGATCAGGGTCTGATCAGGTTGGATGAAGAAGAATCAAGTAGGTCAAGGTTGACCGGATACTTGACTGGGAAGTCCTAACTGGGATGTTAGGCAGTTCGTAAAGTCCTGGTGAGTGAAGCCAGGCAGTTTGGAAAGTCCTGGTGAGTGAAGCCGGGCAGATTGGAAATCCTGGTGAGTGAAGCTAGGTGAAAATCCTTGTGAGTGAAGCTAGGTGAAAGTGAAAGTCCTGGTGAGTGAAGCCAGGCAGTTGGAGAAAGTCCTGGTGAGTGAAGCTAGGCAGTTGGGAAGACCTGGTGAGTGAAGCCAGGCAGTGGGAAAGTCCTGGTGAGTGAAGCCAGGCAGTGGGAAAGTCCTGGTTAGTGAAGCCAGGCAGTTGGAAAGTCCTGGTGAGTGAAGCCGGGCAGATTGGAAATCCTGGTGAGTGAAGCCAGGTGAAAATCCTAGTGAGTGAAGCTAGGTGAAAGTCCTGGTGAGTGAAGCCGGGCAAGGGAAAATCCAGATGGATCAAGGGTGATCGGACATCTGGTGTTGAGAAGGTCAAGTAGGTCAAGGGAGTGACCGGATACTTGACACGAAGAGAAAAGTCTAAGTGGGTCAAAGGGATTGACCGGACACTTGGTAGGGAGTCTTAGCAGGTCAAGGGAGTGACCAGATGCTAAGCATGAGATACCAATAGGTCAAGGTTGACCGGATATTGGTTTGGAAGGCGTGGGACTTGGTTTGGGCAA
The DNA here is from genome assembly GCF_018446385.1 of Zingiber officinale. Classification (NCBI taxonomy): domain Eukaryota; kingdom Viridiplantae; phylum Streptophyta; class Magnoliopsida; order Zingiberales; family Zingiberaceae; genus Zingiber; species Zingiber officinale. The sequence goes on from NC_055998.1 coordinate 105,393,440, forward strand.
AAACCAAGAGCTGGATCGATCAGTGGATCGATCCAGTGACACACTGGGTTATCTGATCGGTCTGGTGACCGATCAGTAACCAAACAGTATGCTACTGTATGTTATCTGATCGGTCTGCAGACCGATCAGGAAGCAAACAGAAGAGAAGAAGGAGAAAGGCTGATCGGTCCAGGGACCGATCAGACTCCTCCTGGACCGATCAGCACATAGCCTGATCAGTCCAGGCTTAGCCTGATCGGTCCCCAGGACCGTTCAGAGGTGCCCTGGACCGATCAGGTTGAAGCCTGATCGGTCCAGAACTATCCGTTGGCTCGCAACGGTCTTCTGTCTTCTGTCTTCTTCTTCGCAGGTGGATGCAGGTATAAAAGGAGATCGAGGGCGAATCTCTGGCAGCTCTTCTTCTTCCTACTCCTGACTGTGATCGAGCTTTGCTGAGCTCTTAGCTTACTGAGCTTCGTGTGAGCTCCTTCTTGAAGCTTCGGGTGAGCTTTCCTCGACTGATCAGCTGCTGCTGTGAGTTTCCTGAAGTTGCTTCTTTGGATTCCAGTCGACAAGAACAGTAGGCAAGCTTTGTTTTGTACATTCATATTGTCTTCTGTTTTGTGCTGCATTTTTGTACACCTTTCTTGCTATTACAAGAAGTTTCTGTGGCGAGGTTTCTCCACCCAGAAGGAGTGTTCTTATTAGCCGGTTTTCCGGGGACTCATCCACCGACGGATTGATAGGCTTCGTCCACCTTACGGACACGCCGAGGAGTAGGAGTTTCATCTCCGAACCTCGTTACATCGACGAGTTTGAGGTTTGCTATTCTCCGTTGTCGTTTCTATTGTTTATTTCCGCTGCGCTAACCTTGACTTGTAGAAAGAAACGAACGATTTGGGGCGGCTATTCACACCCCCCCTCTCTAGCCGCGATCATCGATCCTAACAAGTGGTATCAGAGCGAGGTCGCTCTTCGCCGGATTAACACCCGAGGGAGCACAAGCTAGAGATGGATCAACTCGGAGAAGACATCACCATTCCACCTTTCTATGACCGCGACGACTTTGCGTATTGGAAGGTAAGAATGAGGTATTTTCTTATGACTAACCTTGAAAATCGGAGTTGTGTTCAATTAGGTTTCAAGCCTCCAATGGATAAGGAAGGAAAACCACTCGAGAAGAAGAAGTGGACAAGGGAACAAATCCACCATTCCACAATCAACGATGAGGTAATGAAAGTATTTGAATTCTCATTACCTAATGACATTCTATGTAAGATAGGTGGATACAACAATGCCAAAGAGTTGTGGAACAACTTGGCTAAGTTCCATGAGGGGAACTCCACTTCAAGCCATGAAGAGGAGTCAAGTGAGCCAAGTAGCTCACTTCATGGAGGAATGGATTTAGAAGTTGAGGGCCACTCAACATCTAAAGAAGAAGAAGAGGAGAGTTCTTCTTCAAGTTCGGAGCAAGAAGAAGAAGCTTCTACCTCCGGAAGGGATGAAGGAGAGAGCGTTCATCCATCCTCAGCTCTAGGTAACTCAAGCCATTTAGTTTCTCGCAAATTACACATAATGTGCTTTGAGTGTAGGGAATTTGGACATTACAAGAGTAAATGTCCAAAGAGGGTTAGAAAGACTCCACCGGCGCCAAAGGTCAAGGAAGTCGGAGTCCCAACACGCAAGGGCAAGGAGCACGTGGTGTGCTTCCAATGCAAGCGAAGGGGACACTATAGGAGTCAATGTCCGAGGGGGAGGCAACCTCACAAGGACAAGAAGACGAGCACATCGATAGGGGGAGCTAAGGCAAACCCTAAGGTAATCTCTAAGGCACATTATTGCAATAATAATAAGACACATGCTAGTAGCCTTATTGTTATTGTTAATAATGGTAAGCAAGATAACATTAGAAATCGATACACATTCTTAGATGCCAAACATGTGAGCCTAGATAAGGATAACACTAGGAAAGCCAACCCTAGAATTAACTCATCTAAGGCTAAGGAAAATCTAGGTAGAAATCCCAAATCATCCAGACATATGCCTAGAAATACCTCAAAGAAAAATGATAAATTAAAGCTTGAGGTATTAGAGAAAGAAAATCAAGTCTTGAGGTCAAGACTTGACTCTCTAGAAAAGGCTCTTGAGGATTTGACTCTAGAGTCTAGGGGTCAAAAACCCAAGTCCAAGGACAAGAAAGGTTTGGGTCACAAACCTAAGTCCCATGTGGTCAAGCCCACTTACCATGATGTTCCATTCGATTATGGAACAAAACCTAGGACTAGGAAGACCATCACCAAGGTCACAAGGGGAGTCACCCCTAGAGTTGATCTTGATGAGTCCCAAATGACCAAGGCTTTAAAGCCTAGGAGGGTCATTAGGAGGGTTGCTAGGGAAGTCATCCCTAGTGAATATTTAGTGAACCCAATGAGCTCCAATAGGTATTGGGTTCCTAGGAGCGTGATTTCATCACGCTAGATGAGTTAGGGTGTGCCAACCTTACTTGAATAGGTAGTTAACCTAATCATGGCAAAAGGTGGCACTTTAGGAATTTTCAAGGTGTAATCAAGCCTTGGAAATGAAATGAAAAATTATTCCTAAGGTGTTTAGGATGTGCCAATCACAATTGAAGAGTTTTCTAGAGTCAATCTAATTGGCACATAGTGATCTAAAAATCTTTGGTATAAGATGATAGGTCTATTACACTTAGGAATATAGAACCTATGGCAAAATGATCAAAATTATCAAAAATGACAACTAAGGATAGAATTAGGTATTTTCTATACCTTTATGTGCTATTTGTCATATATTGTTTGCCATATGCCATGTCATGACATCATATTTATTTTATGATCATTTAAAATGTCATGATAATGCTTAGGTTAGTTAAATGTCATGCTTTATTTAAGTTTCATACTTTATGCCATGACATCATGACATTGGCAAATGTTTCCATTTATGATACAATTATATGTCATGTCATCATCTTGTGCATTAATGATCAATGAAATTGATTTAAGGACTAAAACATAATTTGATATGGAGATCAAATTGTTATTTAGAAAAATGCATGAGAACTTAGATTAAGCTAACCTAAACCCATATCTCACATCAAAATTGACTTGGATGTGTTTGATACACCTTAGATGTGTGTGAGATATTAGGATTGTGAGTTAGGATCAAGGTGCATAGTTCTTGTACCTAGATGAGCCTAATTCAAAATTGGGGATCATAGGGAAAGCTTGTGTACAAGTCATGTACATTTAGCCCTAAGATTATGGTCCTAAATTGAAGGGTTTAAAATCATTTCAAATTTGATTTGAAAAACCTTGATGAAGCTTTTCTAGTGATAGCATTCATCATTGAGCAAGTTGAAACAAAGTTGAGTTAAACTTGAACTATTTCAAGGTTTTTCGAACTTTGTATCAAGTTTTGAAAATGGAAGTTATTTTCATAGAAAACTATTTTTCCATGATAGTATATGTTATGAGGAATGTATCCTCAAAATTTCACAATTTTTGAAATTTTCTGTGATTTTCTAGAGGTTTCTGAATTTCAGGAGAAGAAAAACTCAGAAATAGAAATCAGAGGTCGTGGACCGATCAGGAGGTTCCCTGATCGGTCCAGGTGTGTGTGGATCGGTCACTGGATCGATCCAGAGGGAGCCTGATCGGTCTGGTGACCAATCAGGGCGTGCCAAATTACTGAAATTCGACTGGTTGTCTGAAATTTCAGCTCGGGAGTTGGTATTTTGAAGGTTTGAAACTCTCCAAGACATTGTTGGTGCAAAGGTCAAGGGGGAGTTGACCTTTAGGGGAAATTTTACCTATTAGTCAAGGGGAGTTGACTTTTAGGGGGAGTTTTTACTCCTAAAGACTTGAGTGATATGGGATTATCACTAAGTTAAATTGTTGGACCTTAGTATCAAGGGGGAAATTAAGAGTTTCAATGAAAGGTATGAGACTTTCATTAGGAAGAAACTCTTGACCTTGATTCACTCTTTTTGATGTGTGTCAAAAAGGGGGAGAATGGAGAATGTCTAGAGAATGTTCAAGGAAGAACATTGGAGTTAGTGGGAGAGTTTGTTGATCACAACGAGTGAAGTTGTGAACAACGATAACTTACTCTTCAGGGGGAGAGTTTGTTGATGTGTGCCAATAGGGGAGAATGAAGGGTTTAAGTTAGGCATTCATTATCTAAGAAGGAGGTTGTCTTCTTAGAAGGAGAATGTAAGGTTGTAACTTATGTTACATTACCTAGTGGCATGAAGAAAGTTGAGGCTATTGGATTAGCCTAACTTAAAGGTATTGTCAAACATCAAAAAGGGGGAGATTGTTGGTGCAATTTCCAATAGGTCAAGGTTGACCTAGTTGACCAAGCGTAAACCTTGGTCATGGTTTCGATGTTTGACAATACAGAAAGACATGTAGACATGGACAATGCAGGTGCAGCTGTCCATGCGGAGAGATACTGATCAGGGTCTGATCAGGTTGGATGAAGAAGAATCAAGTAGGTCAAGGTTGACCGGATACTTGACTGGGAAGTCCTAACTGGGATGTTAGGCAGTTCGTAAAGTCCTGGTGAGTGAAGCCAGGCAGTTCGGAAAGTCCTGGTGAGTGAAGCCAGGCAGTCTGGAAATCCTGGTGAGTGAAGCCAGGTGAAAATCCTAGTGAGTGAAGCTAGGTGAAAGTGAAAGTCCTGGTGAGTGAAGCCAGGCAGTTGGAGAAAGTCCTGGTGAGTGAAGCTAGGCAGTTGGGAAGACCTGGTGAGTGAAGCCAGGCAGTGGGAAAGTCCTGGTGAGTGAAGCTAGGCAGTGGGAAAGTCCTGGTTAGTGAAGCCATGCAGTTGGAAAGTCCTGGTGAGTGAAGCAGGGCAGATTGGAAATCCTGGTGAGTGAAGCCAGGTGAAAATCCTAGTGAGTGAAGCTAGGTGAAAGTCCTGGTGAGTTAAGCCGGGCAAGGAAAAATCCAGATGGATCAAGGGTGATCGGACATCTGGTGTTGAGAAGGTCAAGTAGGTCAAGGGAGTGACCGGATACTTGACACGAAGAGAAAAGTCTAAGTGGGTCAAAGGGATTGACCGGACACTTGGTAGGGAGTCTTAGCAGGTCAAGGGAGTGACCAGATGCTAAGCATGAGATACCAATAGGTCAAGGTTGACCAGATATTGGTTTGGAAGGCGTGGGACTTGGTTTGGGCAAAAACCAAGAGCTAGATCGATCAGTGGATCGATCCAGTGACACATTGGGTTATCTGATCGGTTTAGTGACCGATCAGTAATCAAACAGTATGCTACTGTATGTTATCTGATCGGTCTGCAGACCGATCAGGAAGCAAACAGAAGAGAAGAAGAAGAAAGGCTGATCGGTCCAGGGACCGATCAGACTCCTCTTGGACCGATCAGCACATAGCCTGATCGGTCCCCAGGACCGATCAGAGGTGCCCTGGACCGATCAGGTTGAAGCCTGATCGGTCCAGAACTATCCGTTGGCTCGCAACGGTCTTCTGTCTTCTGGCTTCTTCTTCGCAGGTGGATGCAGGTATAAAAGGAGATCGAGGGCGAATCTCTGGCATCTCTTCTTCTTCCTACTCCTGACTGTGATCGAGCTTTGCTGAGCTCTTAGCTTACTGAGCTTCGTGTGAGATCCTTCTTGAAGCTTCGGGTGAGCTTTCCTCGACTGATCAGCTGCTGCTGTGAGTTCGGATTCCTGTCGACAAGAACAGTAGGCAAGCTTTGTTTTGTACATTCATATTGTCTTCTGTTTTGTGCTGTATTTTTGTACACCTTTCTTGCTATTGCAAGAAGTTTCTGTGGCGAGGTTTCTCCACCCAGAAGGAGTGTTCTTATTAGCCGGTTTTCCGGGGACTCATCCACCGACGGATTGATAGGCTTCGTCCTCCTTACGGACACGCCGAGGAGTAGGAGTTTAATCTCCGAACCTCGTTACATCGACGAGTTTGAGGTTTGCTATTCTCCGTTGTCATTTCTATTGTTTATTTCCGCTGCGCTAACCTTGACTTGTAGAAAGAAACGAACGATTTGGAGCGGCTATTCACACCCCCCCTCTCTAGCTGCGATCATCGATCCTAACAAGTGGTATCAGAGCGAGGTTGCTCTTCGCCGTATTAACACCCGAGGGAGCACAAGCTAGAGATGGATCAACTCGGAGAAGACATCACCATTCCACCTTTCTATGACCACGACGACTTCGCGTATTGGAAGGTAAGAATGAGGTATTTTCTTATGACTAACCTTGAAAATTGGAGTTGTGTTCAATTAGGTTTCAAGCCTCCAATGGATAAGGAAGGAAAACCACTCGAGAAGAAGAAGTGGACAAGGGAACAAATCCACCATTCCACAATCAACGATGAGGTAATGAAAGTATTTGAATTCTCATTACCTAATGACATTCTATGTAAGATAGGTGGATACAACAATGCCAAAGAGTTGTAGAACAACTTGGCTAAGTTCCATGAGGGGAACTCCACTTCAAGCCATGAAGAGAAGTTAAGTGAGCCAAGTAGCTCACTTCATGGAGGAATGGATTTAGAAGTTGAGGGCCACTCAACATCTAAAGAAGAAGAAGAGGAGAGTTCTTCTTCAAGTTCGGAGCAAGAAGAAGAAGCTTCTACCTCCGGAAGGGATGAAGGAGAGAGCGTTCATCCATCCTCAGCTCTAGGTAACTCAAGCCATTTAGTTTCTCGCAAATTACACATAATGTGCTTTGAGTGTAGGGAATTTGGACATTACAAGAGTAAATGTCCAAAGAGGGTTAGAAAGACTCCACCGGCGCCAAAGGTCAAGGAAGCCGGAGTCCCAACACGCAAGGGCAAGGAGCACATGGTGTGCTTCCAATGCAAGCGAAGGGGACACTATAGGAGTCAATGTCCGAGGGGGAGACAACCTCACAAGGACAAGAAGACGAGCACATCGATAGGGGGAGCTAAGGCAAACCCTAAGGTAATCTCTAAGGCACATTATTGCAATAATAATAAGACACATGCAAGTAGCCTTATTGCTATTGTTAATAATGGTAAGATGATAACATTAGAAATCGATACACATGCTTAGGTGCCAAACATGTGAGCCTAGATAAGGATAACACTAGGAAAGCCAACCCTAGAATTAACTCATCTAAGGCTAAGGAAAATCTAGGTAGAAATCCCAAATCATCTAGACATATGCCTAGAAATACCTCAAAGAAAAATGATAAATTAAAGCTTGAGGTATTAGAGAAAGAAAATCAAGTCTTGAGGTCAAGACTTGACTCTCTAGAAAAGGCTCTTAAGGATTTGACTCTAGAGTCTAGGGGTCAAAAACCCAAGTCCAAGGACAAGAAAGGTTTGGGTCACAAACCTAAGTCCCAAGTGGTCAAGTCCACTTACCATGATGTTCCATTCGATTATGGAACAAAACCTAGGACTAGGAAGACCATCACTAAGGTCACAAGGGGAGTCACCCCTAGAGTTGATCTTGATGAGTCCCAAATGACCAAGGCTTTAAAGCCTAGGAGGGTCATTAGGAGGGTTGCTAGGGATGTCATCCCTAGTGAATATTTAGTGAACCCAATGAGCTCCAATAGGTATTGGGTTCCTAGGAGCGTGATTTCATCACGCTAGATGAGTTAGGGTGTGCCAACCTTACTTGAATAGGTAGTTAACCTAATCATGGCAAAAGGTGGCACTTTAGGAATTTTCAAGGTGTAATCAAGCCTTGGAAATGAAATGGAAAATTATTCCTAAGGTGTTTAGGATGTGCCAATCACAATTGAAGAGTTTTCTAGAGTCAATCTAATTGGCACATAGTGATCTAAAAATCTTTGGTATAAGATGCTAGGTCTATTACACTTAGGAATATAGAACCTATGGCAAAATGATCAAAATTATCAAAAATGACAACTAAGGCTAGAATTAGGTATTTTCTATACCTCTATGTGCTATTTGCCATATATTGTTTGCCATATGCCATGTCATGACATCATATTTATTTTATGATCATTTAAAATGTCATGATAATGCTTAGGTTAGTTAAATGTCATGCTTTATTTAATTTCATACTTTATGCCATGACATCATGACATTGGCACATGTTTCCATTTATGATACAATTATATGCCATGTCATCATCTTGTGCATTAATGATCAATGAAATTGATTTAAGGACTAAAACACAATTTGATATGGAGAACAAATTGTTATTTAGAAAAATGCATGAGAACTTAGATTAAGCTAACCTAAACCCATATCTCACATCAAAATTGAATTGGATGTGTTTGATACACCTTAGATGTGTGTGAGATATTAGGATTGTGAGTTAGGATCAAGGTGCATAGTTCTTGTACCTAGATGATTCTAATTCAAAATTGGGGATCATAGGGAAAGCTTGTGTATAAGTCATGTACATTTAGCCCTAAGATTATGGTCCTAAATTGAAGGGTTTAAAACCATTTCAAAATTGATTTGAAAAACTTTGATGAAGCTTTTCTAGTGATAGCATTCATCATTGAGCAAGTTGAAACAAAGTTGAGTTAAACTTGAACTATTTCAAGGTTTTTCGAACTTTGTATCAAGTTTTGAAAATGGAAGTTATTTTCATAGAAAACTATTTTTCCATGATAGTATATGTTATGAGGAATGTATCCTCAAAATTTCACAATTTTTGAAATTTTCTGTGATTTTCTAGAGGTTTCTGAATTTCGGGAGAAGAAAAACTCAGAAATAGAAATCAGAGGTCATGGACCGATCAGGAGGTTCCTTGATCGGTCTAGGTCTGTGTGGATCGGTCACTGGACCGATCCAGAGGGAGCCTGATCGGTCTGGTGACCGATCAGGGCGTGCCAAATTGCTGAAATTCGACTGGTTGTCTGAAATTTCAGCTCGGGAGTTGGTATTTTGAAGGTTTGAAACTCTCCAAGACATTGTTGGTGCAATGGTCAAGGGGGAGTTGACCTTTAGGGGAAATTTTACCTATTAGTCAAGGGGAGTTGACTTTTAGGGGGAGTTTTTACTCCTAAAGACTTGAGTGATATGGGATTATCACTAAGTTAAATTGTTGGACCTTAGTATCAAGGGGGAAATTAAGAGTTTCAATGAAAGGTATGAGACTTTCATTAGGAATAAACTCTTGACCTTGATTCACTCTTTTTGATGTGTGTCAAAAAGGGGGAGAATGGAGAATGTCTAGAGAATGTTCAAGGAAGAACATTGGAGTTAGTGGGAGAGTTTGTTGATCACAACGAGTGAAGTTGTGAACAACGATAACTTACTCTTCAGGGGGAGAGTTTGTTGATGTGTGCCAATAGGGGGAGAATGAAGGTTTTAAGTTAGGCCTTCATTATCTAAGAAGGAGGTTGTCTTCTTAGAAGGAGAATGTAAGGTTGTAACTTATGTTTCATTACCTAGTGGCATGAAGAAAGTTGAGGCTATTGGATTAGCCTAACTTAAAGGTATTGTCAAACATCAAAAAGGGGGAGATTGTTGGTGCAATTTCCAGTAGGTCAAGGTTGACCTAGTTGACCAAGCGTAAACCTTGGTCATGGTTTCGATGTTTGACAATACAGAAAGACATGTAGACATGGACAATGCAGGTGCAGCTGTCCATGCGGAGAGATACTGATCAGGGTCTGATCAAGTTGGATGAAGAAGAATCAAGTAGGTCAAGGTTGACCGGATACTTGACTGGGAAGTCCTAACTGGGATGTTAGGCAGTTCGTAAAGTCCTGGTGACTGAAGCCAGGCAGTTTGGAAAGTCCTGGTGAGTGAAGCCGGGCAGATTGGAAATCCTGGTGAGTGAAGCCAGGTGAAAATCCTAGTGAGTGAAGCTAGGTGAAAGTGAAAGTCCTGGTGAGTGAAGCCAGGCAGTTGGAGAAAGTCCTGGTGAGTGAAGCTAGACAGTTGGGAAGACCTGGTGAGTGAAGCCAGGCAGTGGGAAAGTGTTGGAATGTATACTGAAAGCCTAAGCTTTGTAAACATTTATTATGAATAAAGAATCACATTTGGTCTAATTGTCTACATTTGTTTGTAGTTGTTCATTTAATTTATATTGTAGATAACATAGTATGTGGTGTCACATACAGAAGATGATGTTATCAGTACCTTATAAATTATAAACAGTAGCTCACGACCAAAATGGAAAAGGAACAAACCATTAGAAGGTCGTAGTGTAATTAGATATTAATTTATCTTGACTATATAATTACACTAGTACACTCAGAGTGTATTGAGTAGGACCATTTGAGGTCGTTTCTTTTATACTGACTTTATAAAGGAACAAAGACCTCAGTTATTATGGAAGTGTGTGCTCTTAATCCTAATATAATAACAAGCACATATATTTGATATTTATTTATTTAATTTATCAATGGGTGAGATTTAGTTCGTTGAATCAATAAACCCGATAAGTTGGGAAATGGTATTACTTATAGTGTGTGTTGTTGATTATAGAAGGAAACTGTGTCCTAGAGATACTAGGTTGATAATGTCCTCAAGAGGAGCTCATAAAGATTGTCATGTTAAACCTTGCAGGTGGACTTAGTCCACATGATAATAAGGTTGAGTGGTACTACTCTTGGACTTAGATATTAATTAAATGAGTTGTCAATAACTCACTTAATTAGTGGACATTCGATATCTTAAACACAGGAGACTAACACACTCATAATAAGAAGGAGCCCAAAATGTAATTTGGGATTGGTGGTAGTTCAATGATAGTTCTCTAGTGGAATGAATTATCATTGATAAAATTAAGTTGTGTGTTCGAAGCAACGGGATGCTTAATTTTATCGGAGACCAAAACCAATTCCTCCTCTCGGTCCCTATCGTAGCCTCTTATTTATAGAGTTCTATACCCACCTATACCCACCTTCTATACCCACCCAATAGGGGCCGGCCAAGCTAGCTTGGGAACCAAGCTAGGGCCGGCCTAGGTATTGGGTGGTCGGCCCTAGCTTGAACCCAAGCTAGTAGGGCCGGCCAAATAAAATTAAAAGAAATTTAATTTTAATTTTTATTATTATGTGGAAGATATATTTTAAAGAGAATTAAAATTAAAATATCTCTCTTGTAAAAGATCTACAAAAGATTAAAGAAAGAGATTAGATCTCTTTCCTTATTTGTAGATTGGAGAGATGTTTTATTTTTTCTTTAAAAATTATTCACATGTTGATAAAATTAAAATTATAGAAATTTCCTTTTATCAACCATGAAGAGATTTTAAAGAGAAATTTTATTTTTTAAAATTTCCGGAAACAAATTAGGAAGTTTTAATTGTTGATTAAAACTTGTCCTCTTTTGTTTCCAATGATATGGCCGGCCATCTCAAGTTAATTGGGAAATTTTGTTTTATTTTTCTCAATTAATTCATGTCAAGAAAAATTAAGGAAATTTTATTGTAATTAAATTTCCTAATTTGCCTAGGCCAAGGAATATAAAAGAAGGGGTAGGGGTGCCTTCATGAGACACAACCTCTATTGTTTTCTCTCCCTTTTTCCTTGGTGTTGTGGCCGGCCATCATCCTCTCCCTCTCTTCCTCTTGTGGTGGCCGAATACTTCATCTCTCTTGGAGTTCTTGTGGTGGCCGGATACTACTTGGAGAAGAAGAAGAAGAAGGAGAGAAAGCTAGCATCTCTTGGAGCTTGGTTAGTATTTTGATTTTCTTCTTTGGTGAAGTTCTTCCTTTGTGGCCGAACCTTGCTTGGAGGAGAAGAAGGTGGTTGGTGGTTTCTCATCTCGGTAGATCGTTGCCCACACAACGTCCGAGGTTAGAAGAGGAATACGGTAGAAGATCAAGAGGTTTTTCTACAAGGTATAACTAGTAATTTCTATTTCCGCATCATGCTAGTTATTTATGGAAATAATACCAAATACAAGAGGCTTACGATTCTAATATGTTTTTCGAAGTTGTGTTCTTTTGTTTTTTCTTTTCCTTGTGATTTGATTGTTCTCTTTGGTTAACCTAAAGTTATTTTAGGAAATTAAATATTAGCTTTCTATTAAAGGTTTTGTCTAGTCGGTGGTGGTTGCTCCCATATCCAAGAAGGCCATGTGCCTCGCCACGTCAAGATTGGGAACCTTTATGGAAATTAATATTTAATGGAATTAATAACTTAAGGTGACTTGGGTCGAACGTGTTAAGTTCCGCAGGAGATCCAAGTCAAAACCTAAAAGAACAACTATATTAAGTTTTGGATCAAACGTGTTAAGTTCCGCAGGCGATCCAAAATTTAATTTAAAAGAACACATGGTAGCTAGGAAAAGGTTCGGACCTTTGTACAAATTTTTTGTACAGTGGAACCTCTAGGCTTTCCGAGTAGCAACCAACAATTGGTATCAGAGCTAGGGTTTTGCCTCTGTGTATTTGGTATTAGTTTAATTATGCACATGTCATACATAATTTAGGCAGGATAATAGTAGGATGTGCTAACTTTGTGGATGCAGGATCCAACTATTATGGCTTATAGTTTTATGTGTGTGATTGGACCCTTGGACATGTCAAGGGCATTTATATGTGTGTGCATGATTGTATTAAAATACAGGAGGCGTATTTAGTTTTATTAGAATTTTATTTTTGATCTAGATACATGTACATTCCTTTTATGGAATATAGGATCAAAATGTAAAATTCTATTTATGTCGCGGATCGAATCTTGCAAAGCGTGGAACCTTCTAAGGACCAGAGGCGCAGCGGAACTAGGAGCAAGATGGAGGCGACAACCCGGAGGCGGTGGCCAAATATGGCAGCAGCTTGGGATGACAACACACGGAGGACAATTAGAGATAAAAGCCATAATAGTTGAAAATTAAATTTTCTATTTATTGCTTTTATATTGTGTTGTGTGTGCATGTTAGTTTACAAGTTTAAGTAGGCTAGCATAGTTAAAATTCCTCATTTATAAATAACTAAGTGGGAGAGGGATTTTTAAATAAATCTCATGGTCTCCATTACTGGTTTGTAAGTGATGCAAACAAGCTTGCGCGTTGGCTCTGAGTGCCTTCCTCCATAACGGATGAGCTTGTTTGCGGATCACTAGAACAGACTTCCATTTTTGGATGACTATAGGAAGTTAATTAAGAGCGTGTGATCTTCCCCAACGGAAGGGGTATAATCTTATTAATGGACTTAGTGTCAAGTAATGGTATACACTTAGACACATCTAATAGTATCCTCCCTAACGGAGTCACTGCTATTATTTGTGTGACCAAATGATACCAACTATTAATTTTATTTGTCAAAAAGTTAGGTTGACAAGATAATAAAATTAATGGGTTAAAACTCTCCTTTTACAAATGTTGAATTTGTATACGTCCACACTAACGTGACATACAAAATTCACGGTGTTATGAGGTGTTGGTTAATTTAAAATAGTATTGTTTGAGGAATCAATATTATTCTAAATTTAGAGTTCTGACCAAAAGTTATTTGTGATTCTTAGGATGACTTTCAACCCACTGTCCATCATACTTCAACAAAATAGACTTACTGGACCTAATTACATAGATTGGAAAAGGAACCTGGACATTGTTCTGACTGCTGAAAGCTATAAATTTGTACTGACTGAACCTTGTCCTGATGCACCCACTGGTGAATCTACCCAAGAGGAGATTGAATATCATAAGAGATGGGTAAAGGCAGATGAGATGGCGCGGTGTTACATTTTGGCTTCAATGTCAAATGTATTGCAACATCAGCATCAAGATTTACCAACAGCTTATGATATTATGAACAATCTCAAGGAGCTCTTTGGTCATCAGATAGGGCTTCTAGACAAGAAGCTATGAGAAAGATAATGACAGCCACCATGCAAGAGGGTACTCCTGTAAGGGATCATATCCTAAAGATGATGGCTTATCTGAACGAGATACAGATCCTTGGAGGAGAAATTGATGGGGAAACCCAGATCGATATGATCCTCCAAACGCTACCTAGAAGTTTTGAGCAGTTCCGCCTGAACTATAATATGAATAAAAGGATTTATTCATTAGGGGAACTACTGACAGAACTTCAAGCAGCAGAAGGATTATTTCGTCACAATTCTCAAATTCACTTTGCTGAAAATGGTTCTACTTCTAAACCGAAAGGAAAGAAGAAGAAGAAACAAGCTGGCTCAGCAAAGAAAGTGAATAAATCTCAGAATACGGGATTTAAAGCTAGAGTGAAGAAGCCGAAGGGCAAGTGCTTCATCTGCAAGCAGTCAAAGGCGGACTGTCCTCGTAGGAACCAAAACAAAGGTATATCTCATGCTCGTTGTTGAAACATGTTTAGCGGTGTTATCTACCAGACCTGGTGTGTAGATACGGAGCCACTGATCATGTCTGCAATTCCTTGCAGGGGTTCCAGGAAACCCGACGACTATCTGAAGGGGAGATTACCGTCTACATGGGCAATGCTACTAAGGTGGCAGCTGTTGCAGTGGGAGACGTCTACTTATCTTTTAGTAGAAATAGAAATTTGGTTTTAAGAAATTGTCTTTATGTACCCAGTTTTAGAAAGAATTTAATTTCAGTTTCTAAACTGTTTTTAGATGGATATTCAGTTTCTTTCAGTAACGATGTAGTTATTAAAAGAAATAAAGTGATTATCTGTTCTGGTGCATTAGTTGGCAATTTGTATATTTTAAATCCAATTTCTTCCACAAAGCAAAACATGGAAATTTATAACTCATCTTCTAATTCTAATAAGAGAAAAGAACCTTCAGAAATGAACCAAGCATATCTTTGGCATCTAAGACTTGGTCATATTAATTTAAGTAGGATTCAGAGGCTTATAGTCGATGGACTTTGAGTTCATTAGAGTTGGAAAATTTTTCAACTTGTGAATCTTGCTTAGAAGGTAAATGACCAAGAGGCCGTTCAAGGCCAAGGGGTATAGAGCCAAAGAAGTGTTAGAGTTGGTTCACTCTGATTTATGTGGTCCTATGTCTGTCCAGGCAAGAGGAGGTTTTGAATATTTTGTCTCTTTCATAGACGATTATTCAAGATATGGATACATTTACCTAATGCGCCGCAAGTCCGAGTGCTTTGACAAGTTCAAAGAATACAAGGCTGATGTGGAGAAACGATTAGGTAAAAGTATCAAGACACTACGATCTGATCGTGGTGGCGAATACCTCTTAGGAGAGTTTAGGAATTACTTATCAAAGGTCGATTCAATCCCAATTGTCGCACTGGAACACCCCAACGGAATGGTGGAGTAACGAAGGAATAGGACTCTTATGGAAATGGTTAGATCGATGATGAGTTATTCAGATTACAAATTCGTTTGGGGATATGCTCTGGAAAAGTGATACGTTACGAACTTAGTACCTTCTAAATCGTTTCTTCTACTCCCATAGAATTGTGGAATGGGCGAAACCCAGTCTAAGACATATTCGATTTGGGGTAGTCCAACACATGTCCTGAAGTGAGAAGTTAGAACAGAAGTTCGCGTGTTTGTAGGATATCCCAAAGGAACGAAGGTGGTTTATTTTATAGTCCTAAGACCGAAGGTCATTGTTAGCACCAATGCCCGCTTTTGAAGAAGACTATATAATGGATCACAAGCCCAAGAGTAAAGTTGTTTTAGAAGAACTTAGAGAGGACATGTCTACTTCAGTAACAAGACAAGATGAAGTACCACAAGTGACCGCAACACGTGTCACACATGATACACAACCACGGACAGTGCCTCGTCGTAGTGGGAGGGTGAGGCACTGAAAGATTCATGTTTTGGGAGAGTCTTCGACTTGATCCCTAAACATGAACCTGATCCCCGGTCATATGACGAAGCACTCCAAGATATAGATGCAGCATCTTGGCAAAAGGCAATGAATTCTGAAATAGAGTCCATGTACTCTAATAAGGTTTGGGAGCTTGTAGAACCACCTGATGGTGTAAAAGCCGTTGGATGCAAGTGGATCTACAAAAGGAAAAGAGGGACAGACGGGAAGGTAGAAACCTTCAAAGCTAGGCTTGTTGCAAAAGGGTACACTCAAAAAGAGGGAATCGATTATGAGGAGACCTTTTCACCGGTAGCCATGCTTAAGTCTATCCGGATACTCTTATCCATTGCTGCTCATATGGATTATGAGATTTGGCAAATGGATGTCAAGACAGCTTTCCTTAACGGAAGTCTTGAAGAGAACATCCATATGAAGCAACCAGAAGGGTTCATTGAAAAAGGCAAAGAGCATCTAGTGTGCAAGCTCAATCGGTCCATTTATGGATTGAAGCAAGCTTCAAGGTCTTGGAACATCCGGTTTAATGAAGTAATCCAGTCATATGGATTTATTCAAAGTCCGGATGAGTCTTGTGTATATAAGAAGTGTAACGGAAACGTGGTGGTATTTCTTGTACTATACGTAGATGATATTTTGTTAATTGGCAACAATGTCAAGGTATTATCAGACGTAAGGGTATGGTTGTCCAAACAATTTGATATGAAGGACTTAGGAGAATGTGCACACATTCTTGGGATCAAAGTTATAAGGGATCGTAAGAAAAGAATGTTGTGTCTATCCCAAGCTTCATATATAGATACAATCCTTGCTCGTTTTAGCATGCAGGATTCCAAGAAAGGTTTCTTACCTTTTAGACATGGAGTAGCTCTATCTAAAGAGATGTCTCCAAAGACATCAAAACAGATAGAGGACATGAAAGCAGTTCCTTATGCTTCTGTAGGAAGCCTAATGTATGCAATGCTATATACGAGACCCGATATCTGTTTGGGCATGGTCAGCAGATATCGAGTAACCTGGACAAGGACATTGGAATGCGGTAAAGCATATATTGAAGTACCGAGAAGGACTAGAGATTATATGCTAGTTTACCAAGCAGACGATCTGCTTTGTATGGATTTTGATTTCCAATCAGATAGGGATAACAGAAGTCTACATCAGGCTATGTGTTTACTTTAGGAGGTGGAGCCATTTCATGGAGGAGTGTTAAGCGGAAATGCGGACTCAACCATGGAAGCTGAATATGTAGCAGCCTCTGAGGCAGCTAAAGAAGCAGTATGGCTCAGGAACTTTCTAATGGACTTAGATGTGATTCCTGGTTTGCCCAAAATCATCACAATTTATTGTGATAATAGCGGTGCAGTTGCAAACTCGAAGGAACCACGAGCTCATAAGGCAAGTAAACATATAGAACGCAAGTACCACCTGATACGAGATATTGTGAAGCGAGGAGAAGTTGTCATCACCAAGATTGCATCAGCGGATAACCTGGCAGATCCATTCACTAAGGCCCTTCCGGCGAAAACTTTCGATCGGCATGTGGAGGGAATGGGAATCAGATGTATGGTAGAAGATATGGCAGCTTAGTCATTAGTATAAGTGGGAGATTGTTGGAATGTATACTGAAAGCCTAAGCTTTGTAAACATTTATTATGAATAAAGAATCACATTTGGTCTAATTGTCTACATTTGTTTGTAGTTGTTCATTTAATTTATATTGTAGATAACATAGTATGTGGTGTCACATACAGAAGATGATGTTATCAATACCTTATAAATTATAAACAGTAGCTCACGACCAAAATGGAAAAGGAACAAACCATTAGAAGGTCATAGTGTAATTAGATATTAGTTTATCTTGACTATATAATTACACTAGTACACTCAGAGTGTATTGAGTAGGACCATTTGAGGTCGTTTCTTTTATACTGACTTTATAAAGGAACAAAGACCTCAGTTATTATGGAAGTGTGTGCTCTTAATCCTAATATAATAACAAGCACATATATTTGATATTTATTTCTTTAATTTATCAATGGGTGAGATTTAGTTCGTTGAATCAATAAACCCGATAAGTTGGGAAATGGTATCACTTATAGTGTGTTGTTGATTATAGAAGGAAACTGTGTCCTAGAGATACTAGGTTGATAATGTCCTCAAGAGGAGCTCATAAAGATTGTCATGTTAAACCCTGCAGGTGGACTAAGTCCGACATGACAATAAGGTTGAGTGGTATTACTCTTAGACTTAGATATTAATTAAATGAGTTGTCAGTAACTCACTTAATTAGTGGACATTCGATATCTTAAACACAGGGAGACTAACACACTCATAATAAGAAGGAGCCCAAAAATGTAATTTGGGATTGGTGCGGTAGTTCAATGATAGTTCTCTAGTGGAATGAATTATCATTGATAAAATTAAGTTGTGTGTTCGGGGCGAACACGGGATGCTTAATTTTATCGGGAGACCAAAACCAATTCCTCCTCTCGGTCCCTATCGTAGCCTCTTATTTATAGAGTTCTATACCCACCTATACCCACCTTCTATACCTACCCAATAGGGGCCGGCCAAGCTAGCTTGGGAACCAAGCTAGGGCCGGCCTAGGTATAAAATTGGGTGGCCGGCCCTAGCTTGAACCCAAGCTAGTAGGGCCGGCCAAATAAAATTAAAAAGAAATTTAATTTTAATTTTTATTATTATGTGGAAGATATATTTTAAAGAGAATTAAAATTAAAATATCTCTCTTATAAAAGATCTACAAAAGATTAAAGAAAGAGATTAGATCTCTTTCCTTATTTGTAGATTGGAGAGATGTTTTATTTTTCTTTAAAAATTATTCACATGTTGATAAAATTAAAATTATAGAAATTTCCTTTTATCAACCATGAAGAGATTTTAAAGAGAAATTTTATTTTTTAAAATTTCCGGAAACAAATTAGGAAGTTTTAATTGTTGATTAAAACTTGTCCTCTTTTGTTTCCAATGATGTGGCCGACCATCTCAAGTTAATTGGGAAATTTTGTTTTATTTTTCTCAATTAATTCATGTCAAGAAAAATTAAGGAAATTTTATTGTAATTAAATTTCCTAATTTGCCTAGGCCAAGGAATATAAAAGAAGGGGTAGGGGTGCCTTCATGAGACACAACCTCTATTGTTTTCTCTCCCTTTTTCCTTGGTGTTGTGGCCGGCCATTACCCTCTCCCTCTCTTCCTCTTGTGGTGGCCGAATACTTCATCTCTCTTGGAGTTCTTGTGGTGGCCGGATACTACTTGGAGAAGAAGAAGAAGAAGAAGAGAAAGCTAGCATCTCTTGGAGCTTGGTTAGTATTTTGATTTTCTTCTTTGGTGAAGTTCTTCCTTTGTGGCCGAACCTTGCTTGGAGGAGAAGAAGGTGGTTGGTGGTTTCTCATCTCGGTAGATCGTTGCCCACACAACGTCCGAGGTTAGAAGAGGAATACGGTAGAAGATCAAGAGGTTTTTCTACAAGGTATAACTAGTAATTTCTATTTCCGCATCATGCTAGTTATTTATGGAAATAATACCAAATACAAGAGGCTTACGTTCTAGAATTTCGAATATGTTTTTTCGAAGTTGTGTTCTTTTGTTTTTTCTTTTCCTTGTGATTTGATTGTTCTCTTTGGTTAACCTAAAGTTATTTTAGGAAATTAAATATTAGCTTTCTATTAAAGGTTTTGTCTAGTCGGTGGTGGTTGCTCCCATATCCAAGAAGGCCATGTGCCTCGCCACGTCAGTACTGGGAACCTTTTATGGAAATTAATATTTAATGAAATTAATAACTTAAGGAGACTTGGGTCGAACGTGTTAAGTTCCGCAGGAGATCCAAGTCAAAACCTAAAAGAACAAATAGATTAAGTTTTGGATCAAACGTGTTAAGTTCTGCAGGCGATCCAAAATTTAATTTAAAAGAACACATGGTAGCTAGGAAAAGGTTCAGACCTTTGTACAAATTTTTGTACAGTGGAACCTATAGGTTTTCCGAGTAGCAACCAACAGAAAGTCCTAGTGAGTGAAGCCAGGCAGTGGGAAAGTCCTGGTTAGTGAAGCCAGGCAGTTGGAAAGTCCTGGTGAGTGAAGCTGGGCAAATTGGAAATCCTGGTGAGTGAAGCCAGGTGAAAATCCTAGTGAGTGAAGCTAGGTGAAAGTCCTGGTGAGTGAAGCCGGGCAAGGGAAAATCCAGATGGATCAAGGGTGATCGGACATCTGGTGTTGAGAAGGTCAAGTAGGTCAAGGGAGTGACCGGATACTTGACACGAAGAGAAAAGTCTAAGTGGGTCAAAGGGATTGACCGGACACTTGGTAGGGAGTCTTAGCAGGTCAAGGGAGTGACCAGATGCTAAGCATGAGATACCAATAGGTCAAGGTTGACCGGATATTGGTTTGGAAGGCGTGGGACTTGGTTTGGGCAAAAACCAAGAGCTGGATCGATCAGTGGATCGATCCAGTGACACACTGGGTTATCTGATCAGTCTGGTGACCGATCAGTAACCAAACAGTATGCTATTGTATGTTATCTGATCGGTCTGCAGACCGATCAGGAAGCAAACAGAAGAGAAGAAGGAGAAAGGCTGATCGGTCCAGGGATCGATCAAACTCCTCCTGGACCGATCAGCACATAGCCTGATCGGTCCCCAGGACCGATCAGAGGTGCCCTGGACCGATCAGGTTGAAGCCTGATCGGTCCAGAACTATCCATTGGCTCGCAACGGTCTTCTGTCTTCTGGCTTCTTCTTCGCAGGTGGATGCAGGTATAAAAGGAGATCGAGGGAGAATCTCTGGCAGCTCTTCTTCTTCCTACTCCTGCCTGTGATCGAGCTTTGCTGAGCTCTTAGCTTACTGAGCTTCGTGTGAGCTCCTTCTTGAAGCTTCGGGTGAGCTTTCCTCGACTGATCTGCTGCTGCTGTGAGTTTCCTGAAGTTGCTGCTTCGAATTCCAGTCGACAAGAACAGTAGGCAAGCTTTGTTTTGTACATTCATATTGTCTTCTGTTTTGTGCTGTATTTTTGTACACCTTTCTTGCTATTGCAAGAAGTTTCTGTGGCGAGGTTTCTCCACCCAGAAGGAGTGTTCTTATTAGCCGGTTTCCCGGGGACTCATCCACCGACGCATTGATAGGCTTCGTCCACCTTACGGACACGCCGAGGAGTAGGAGTTTCATCTCCGAACCTCGTTACATCGATGAGTTTGAGGTTTGTTATTCTCCGTTGTCGTTTCTATTGTTTATTTCCGCTGCGCTAACCTTGACTTGTAGAAAGAAACGAACGATTTGGGGCGGCTATTCATACCCCCCCTCTCTAGCCGCGATCATCGATCCTAACAGGATCGATCCACGGATCAATCCAAATTTGGTGGATCAATCGGCTGATCAATCCAGATCTTGGTTTTTGCCCAAAACCAAGTCCAAAGCCCCCTAAACCAACATCTAGTCAACCATGACTTGTTGGTACATAAGACCTAGCATCCGGTCACCCCTGACCAGGTAGGACTCTCTCACCAAGTGTCTGGTCAATCCCTTTGACCCACTTGGACTTTTCTCTTCTTGCCAAGTATCCGGTCAATCCCTAAGACCTATTTGGACTTTTCTTCCTCGTGCCAAGTATCCGATCAATCCCTTTGACTTACTTGGATTCTCACCAGATGTCTGGTCAACCTTGACCCCTCTGGATTTCTCCTGCCTGGCTTCACTCACCAGGACTTTTCCAATTGCCTAGCTTCACTTACTAGGTCTTTCACCTGGCTTCACTCACCAGGATTTTTCTCCTGCCTAGCTTCACTCACTAGGACTTTCCAATTGCCTAGCTTCACTCACTAGGTCTTTCACCTGGCTTCACTCACCAGGATTTTCCCTTCTGCCTAGCTTCACTCACTAGGACTTTCACCTAGCTTCACTCACCAGGATTTTCCCTTCTGCCTAGCTTCACTCACTAGGACTTCCTAGTCAAGTATCCGGTCAACCTTGACCTACTTACCTCTTTTTCATCCAACCTGATCAGACCCTGATCAGAGGGGAATTGCACCAGACAATCTCCCCAAATGCACAACTGCATTGTCAAATATCGAAACTCAAACCAAGACTCAAGCTTGGTCAACCAGGTCAGCCTTAACCTGAGGGATATTGCACCAACAATCTCCCCCTTTTTGATGTTTGACAATACCAACACTATCACTTACAATACCACATGTAAGTTAGGCTAATCCCATAGCCTAAACCTGCTTCATGCCACTGGGCAATGAATACATAAGTTAAGCCCTTCATTCTCCCCCTAAGAGGGCAAACTCCCTCTAGGTAATGAAATCCTAACTTACTCCCTTTCATTCTCCCCCTATTGGCACACATCAAACCATGCCCCATTTTTGGGCACACATCAACAAATTCACTTGTTGAAAACTCTCCCCCTGAAGAGTTGCTCATCATTGTTCACAACTTCACTCGTTGTGATCAACACGATAATGAAGGTATCATACCCTTCATTATCCTTAACCCTACATTCTCCCCCAATGTAGGCAAATGCCCATCCTTGAGCATTATCCACTTGAAGCCACTTGAAGCCACTTGAATAATGAGGATATCCACTCCCCATTAAAATTCAAACGCTCAACCTTGAGCATGTTCTTAACGGAAGGTTAACCACTTTCCAAGGTTCATGAAAAAGAATTTTCATGTCTTTAAAGAGTTCCTCCCCCTAAAGACATGATGGTAACTTCTGTCATTGCACCAACAATGACTTGGAATCCCTAAAACTTTAGGAAACCCAATTTTAAAAGTTTTGAGGTTCAAATATTCAAAATTTGAAACAAACCTCAACCTAAACTTCAACTTAGCCTTCCTTAACCAATCCATCCTTGTTTTCCACACGAAAACACCCTTTTTATGTATACAAATGTATTTTCAGGGGTTTGGAATGGTTACCTAGACTAAAATAGGTTCAAAGATGCTGAAATCAGACCTTCCCAGCCAAAATCAGCATCTTCGATCGATTGGAGTTGGGTTCCAATCGATTGAACCCTGCTGAATCGATCCACTGATCGATTCAGTCTTCTTGGATCGATCGGCTGATCGATCCAGCGAGCTTCTGCTCGTTATAATTGCCTTCTGAATCGATCCACTGATCGATTCAGACACTCCAATCGATCCATGGATCGATCCGAGCTCTGATAGTTGCTGAATTTCAAATTCAGCCAACTTCAGAAACCCCTAGAAAATTCTACAAAAATCTAAAAATCATGAAATTTCGTGTAGACATTATTTAGGGCATACTTTATCATGGAAAAATAGTTTTCTATGAAAATACATCATATTTTCAAAGATTGACACAAACTTGAGAACTTGCAAAAACTTTAGTGTTTTCTTTAAGTTTGTGTATAACTATTCAATGGTGATTACTATCAAAAGATAGCCTTCACCAAGGTTTTCCAAAATTATTTTTAAAAACATTTTCAAAACCAATATCCCACCATGTTCCTTGGGCTTAATGCACATGACTTGTACATTAGCTTTCCCAATGATGGGAAAACACATAACTATGTGTTTTGATGAACTTAAAACTCAAAGAAATGCACTAAATCAACATGTTGAGTTTTGTTCATCATCCTAACATCTCACTTGTATCTATTGTGGACAAAACACATACAAGTCATCTTATAGGTCTTTGTGAGATGTAAACTTTGGTTTTGCCCTATTCTAGGGATCATGCTTATCTATCTAGGCATTTTAGAGATATTAGACATCCACCTAGGATGTCACTTGTTAATAAGTGTTGTTAAATGCCATTTGTCCTTAATTACAAGGAATTAAACTTAATGCATGATTATGTTATGGCATACATCAAAAGGAAATAATTTTCAAAAGAAAATATTCTATAACTACATGATGTATGAATGTCATGACATGGTATTTTTGAATTTTTCATAATAAAACATGAATGCAAAAATAGACATGATGTCATGGCATATGATGGGCAAACAATCATGGCAAGGTTTAGCATAAATAAAATATACCTAGATTTCCTTTTTAAGTATCCTTAACCACTTAACTAACTCAAAATATACCACTTGTTTTAACTTAAAACGTTAAACCTAGATTGCCCTAAATGCTTCAAAGAAATGTCAAAACCTAAATTGACATTTCTATTTCTCTTGATTTGTTTATGCCACTTAAAAATTAAGCATATCCTCAAATGTTTGCATATTCCATTTTTCCTCAAGAGTAATCACATAAATCAAGGTCCGGATTGCCTTAAATTTCTAAGAGAATACCAAAATCCCAACTTGGTATTTCTCTAGGTTTTCCCAATTTATGTCATTTTAAGATAAAATTAATTTTTCCACCATTAGGCACATTTTACTCTTTCAAGGAGTAAATAATAATTCCATTTCATTTTCAAAGGTTAACAAAAACCTTGAAAATGCTCATTGAGTGTCAATTTCCTCTAAGTTGGGTTAACTACCCTTCTAATCGGAGTTGACACTCTTTAACCCACCTATGGGGTAGAGAAGATGCTCCTAAGAACCCAACACCTATTTGTGCTCCTTGGATCCTTTAGGTACTCAGTAGGGATAACTTCCCTAGATACCTTCCTAGTGACCTTGTTGGGCTTCTTAGAAGCCTTGGTCACATTTTCTATGTCAACTCTAGGGATAGCCTCCCTTGTGACCTTGTTAGTGACTTTCTTAGACTTCTTAGAAGTCTTAGTCACTTTGGTTGCAAAGATACTTCTAGGGATATCTTCCCTTGTATCCTTGACTTGACCTCTAGACTTAGGGTTTGTTCCATAACTATATGGAACCCTATGATAACTAGGCACATCATTTTTTGCTTTGGTTTTATATCCCAAACCTCTATGGCCATTTGATGGCTTTTGTACCCCTAAACCTAGGTTATGCTCATTTTGCCCTAATAGGATATTTTCCAATCTTTTTAGGGTCTTTTCTAATTTATCAAGTCTTGACCTCAAGACTTGATTTTCCCTCACTAAGTCCTTAGTATTTGGTTTTTCATTTGATCTATGAGCATTTTTATTCTTGGGCTTGTATCTATTATCCTTAGTGTTCTTGCCCAAATGTCTATCTACCTTCCTAACCTTAGGTTGGGTAGTCTTGGCATGTAGGGCCACATGCTTTTCCTTAATGCCCTCATGCTTTCTATTCTTATGGTAAATTGCATTAAAATGATAAAAATTAGAACTATCATGCTTTTTACCATAACGTAAAGGGGTAGGCTCAATAAATGTTACCTTCTTCTTTACCTTGGAGGCTCCCCCTTGACTAGTGCCTCCTTGAGCCTTGACCATCTTCTTCCCCTTGGGGCATTGACTTCGGTAATGCCCTTTTTGTTGACACAAGAAGCACACAATGTGCTCCTTGCTCTTCTTTGTCCCGGGGGTGGTCTCCTTGGGCTTCTCCTTGCCCTTTTGTGTCACTTGACCCTTCTTCTTGGCCAAGTTGGGACATTTGCTCTTGTAGTGCCCACTTTCCCTACACTCAAAACATATTATATGATTTTTATTTTTAATTGAAACATTCATACCTTCTTGTGTAGGGATGGCACTTGCTCCTCCATTTGATATTTCTTGAATTTTGGAGGTGGCACCATCTTCTTCTTCTTCACTTGACCCGGATGTGGAGGCCTCTTCTTGCTCCGGGTTTATTGATCTACACTCCCCCTTAATCCTAGAGGTGGAGGCTTCATCATCTTGTACATGGAACAAGGAGTATGCTCCCTCCTTGTTCTCTTCATTGCACTCCCTTGAAGATGAAGCTTCTTCTTGGACTTCTTCTTCGGAGGTTGAGCATCTCTCAACCTCGGAGTCCTCCTCTTGGTCTTGCTCCAAAGAGTCACCCTCTCTGGATTCTTCTTGCTCTTGTACAGTGGAGGGGATCTCTTCATGAAGCTTGGCCAATTTACTCCATAATTCCTTTGCATCTTCAAATTCTCCAATTTTGCAAAGGATGGTGCTTGGCAATAAATTGACCAAAAGCTTGGTCACTTTGTCATTTGCCTCGCACCTTTGGACTTGCTCTTGGCTCCACTTGCTCCTCTTGAGAACTTTGCCCTTTGAGTTTGTTGGAGTCTTGAAGCCTTCCATAAGAGCAAACCATTGCTCTATCTCCATCATAAGAAAATTTTCGATTCTTGATTTCCAAGAATCGAAGCTCGTGGAAGTGTATGGTGGAGCCACCCTCGTGTCGAATCCGAGCCCATCTCGGAATTCCATTGTAGAAGTTGAGCTTTTGAATTTCTTTGACTTTGACAATTTTGCTTCAACTTCTTCACCCTCTAGCTCTTCTTGTTATGCTTGACCCTTCCGGCGATGATTCCGGTGAAGAGCGGCCTCGCTCTGATACCACTTGTTGGGACCGAAAAGTAGCTAGAGGGGGGTGAATAGCTCGTCGCGTGCTCATTGCTCGGCGTTGCTTGTTTCTTCAAAGATGCGCAGCGGAAAATACAGAAACAAACCACACAACGCTAACAAGGTTGGTTTACTTGGTATCCACCTCACAAGAGGTGACTAGTCCAAGGATCCACACCTACACACACACCCTCCACTAATAAAACTCTCCTTTATGGTAACTACCAAGGGCGGAGAAGCCCTACAAGACTCAATACAAGAAGAAAGGGAAAGGTAATGAAATACAAGCTTACAATGAGAGCAAAAACCCTAACCCTAGTTTCTTCTTCTTGCTTTGATCCGCCTCTTGACTTGGAAGAACCTCCAAGAGCCTTCAAGAACTGGCGATCTCGAGCTTGAGAAGAGCTGTGAAGAAGCTGGTGAAGATCTAAAATGAATCGGTGAAGATATGCCGAAGGAAATGAACGCCAGCGGCTTAAATCGACGCTAACGGTCGAATCCTGATCGATTGGAATGCTCCCAATCGATCGGGGAGGCTTTGGATCGATCCCCGGATCGATCCAGAGCGCCTCTGTGCTATGGAAAAATGCCTGGATCGATCCACGGATCGATCCAGCGCTTATCGCGCGAAGCAGCAGCGTCCCAATCGATCCACTGATCGATTGGGACCTCTGGATCGATCCACCGATCGATCCAGAGCGGTTCTGTTCGCGGGGACTCACCGAATCGATCGGGCGATCGATCCAGATCTTCTGGATCGATCCACTGATCGATCCAGATCTGCTGGATCGATCCACGGATCAATCCAAATCTGCTGGATCGATCCATGGATCAATCCAAATCTTCTGGATCAATCGGCTGATCAATCCAGATCTTGGTTTTTGGCCAAAACCAAGTCCAAAGCCCCCTAAACCAACATCTAGTCAACCATGACTTGTTGGTACATAAGACCTAGCATCCGGTCACCCTTGACCAGCTAGGACTCTCTCACCAAGTGTCTGGTCAATCCCTTTGACCCACTTGGACTTTTCTCTTCTTGCCAAGTATCTGGTCAATCCCTAAGACCTACTTGGACTTTTCTTCCTCGTGCCAAGTATCCGGTCAATCCCTTTGACCTACTTGGATTCTCACCAGATGTCTGGTCAACCTTAACCCCTCTGGATTTCTCCTGCCTGGCTTCACTCACCAGGACTTTCCCAATTGCCTAGCTTCACTCACTAGGTCTTTCACCTGGCTTCACTCACCAGGATTTTCCTCCTCCCTAGCTTCACTCACTAGGACTTCCAAATTGCCTAGCTTCACTCACTAGGTCTTTCACCTGGCTTCACTCACCAGGATTTTCCCTTCTGCCTAGCTTCACTCACTAGGACTTTCACCTGGCTTCACTCACCAGGATTTTCTCTTCTGCCTAGCTTCACTCACTAGGACTTCCTAGTCAAGTATCCGGTTAACCTTGACCTACTTGCCTCTTTTTCATCCAACCTGATCAGACCCTGATCAGAGGGGAATTGCACCAGACAATCTCCCCAAATGCACAACTGCATTGTCAAACATCGAAACTCAAACCAAGACTCAAGCTTGGTCAACCAGGTCAGCCTTGACCTGAGGGATATTGCACCAACACTGTATGCTCCTGAAATTCGATGGAATCTTGTTTCCGTTACGTGTCTTCTTGATTTAGGGTATTGTATTAATTTTTACAATCGGTCTGTTGAACTTAAGATTGACTCAGTGTCAATCGAATATGGTTTTTTAAAAAATGGTTTTATGGTTCTTGATGTAGAACCAGATGTCAATTATGCTATTGATGGTTGTTTTTCAAACATTGCTTTAACTAGTGATGCAGATATAACTGATGAGGACATGCTAGATTAGGACACATATGACAAGAACGTCTGAATCGGTTAACTAGAGAGGGTCTATTGGGCACTTAGGCTAAGATTCAATTGTCTATATGTGAGCATTGTCTTACTGGAAAAGCAACTAGGAAACCATTTGGTAAGGCTATAAGATCTGAATCAACATTGCAGTTAATTCATTCGGATATTTATGGTCCAATGAATGTGAAGGCTAGACATGGAGCTTCCTATTTCATTACATTTATTGATGATTTCTCTAGGTTTGGTCATGTGCATTTGTTTCTCACAAATCCGAAGCATTAGACTGCTTCATTCGTTATATGAACGAAGTTGAGAATCAAATAGAACGTTAAGTTAAGACTTTACGCACTGACCATGGAGGGGAGTATTTGTCTGATATGTTCAAGACAATATGTAACGATAGAGGGATTATTAGATAGCTAACAATCCCTGGAACTCCACAGCAAAATGGGGTAGCTGAAAGAAGAAATAGGACTCTTCTTGAAATGGTTAGGTCTATGATGACGCAAGCTAATTTGTCAATCTCCTATTGGGGAGATGCATTATTAACTACAACCTATATACTTAACAAAGTGCCTTCAAAGTCAGTTCCATCTACCCCATATGAACGTTGAACAGACAGAAAACCAGATTTGAGAAATTTGAGACCCCGGGGGTCAGCTGCTTATGTTCATGATGTCAGCTGCTTATGTTCATGATAGTTCTCACAAGTGTGGAAAACTAGGGCCTAGAGGTAAGAAATGTATCTTTGTAAGATATCATGAGACCTCCAAAGGTTATGTTTTCATAGGTGAGCAACTAGATGGAACCATCTCTGAAATAGACTCGAGAGATGCGACTTTTCTTGAAACAGAGTTCCCAATCAGAGGTGATGTTGATAAAAATGTTCCTCTATTTGAGGAGGATGAGATATTATCAACAAGAAAGGTGTCAAAAGGGATACCTGAGTCTAGTCAACCGAGTGAGAGTGATATGCCGAGTCATGAGTTGACTTCTCAACAACCCAACTTACGGAAAAGTGTTCGTAAGATCAAACCTAAGAAGAGGTTTGATATTGAGAATGAGGCATTGGTAACACTTCCAATTGATGATGACGAACCTCAATCCATTGAGGAAGCATTGGGATGTAGAGTTAGAGAAAAATGGAAAGCTGCAATGGTTGAAGAGATGGAGTCCATGATTCAAAATCATGTTTGGGGCTTAGTCGATCTTCCTCCAGGCCGAAGGGCTATTGGGAATAAGTGGATTCTCAAAATAAAGAGGAAAGTAGATGGATCGATTAACAGATACAAATCTCGTTTAGTTGCAAAAGGATATACCCAATTGGAGGGTATTGACTTTGAAGAGACATTTTCTCCTGTAGTGAATGTGTATCAATAAGAGTTATTTTGGCCTTTGTGGCACATTATGACTTAGAATTACATCAAATGGATGTAAAAACCACTTTCCTTAATGGTGATCTTGATGAAGAAATCTATATGGTTCAACCAGAAGGTTTCATTGCTGAAGGCCAAGAGCAGAAAGTATGTAGACTTAGAAAGTCTATATATGGGCTAAAGCAAGCATCAAGACAATGGAACATAAGATTTAATGAAGTCATTTTATCTTATGGTTTCGAGATGATCAATGAGGATCATTGTGTTTTTCTGAAAAGAGAAAAAGAAAAGTATGTCATTTTATCATTATATGTTGATGATATGCTGATAGCTGGAAATGACATAGGATATGTGAATGAAGTCAAGAAGTGGTTGTCATCACAATTTGATACAACAAATATGGGAGAAGCTGAATACATCTTAGGAGTGAAGATCATAAGAGATCATCCTAAAAAACTTTTGGGTATGTTACAAGAGTCTTATATAAATAAGATGTTACATCATTTCAGCATGACTAATTGCAACATAGAACATACACCAATTGTGAAAGGTACTGTGTTGAGCAAGAGTATGTGTCCTAAAACTCCAGAGGAATTAGCTGAGATGAATAAAAAAATCATATACCAATGCTATTGGTAGTTTGATGTACACTATGTTGTGTACACGTCCCGATATCAGCTATATTGTGGGCTTGGTCAGTCGCTTCCAGTCAAAACCAGGACCGAAACACTGGAAGGCAGTAAAAAGGATATTTAGATATCTGAAGCAACAACAGATTATTGTCTTTGTTTTCAAGGATCAGATATGAATCTGAAAGGTTATTCAGATGCAGATTGGGCTGGAGACCTGGATGATAGAAAATCCACATTAGGCTATGCATTCTTGCTGAATGGTGGCGCCATCTCCTGGAACAGCAAGAAACAAGCTTGTGTAACTTTGTCGAATATGGAAGCTGAATATGTGACATGTTTAGCAGCTGTGCAAGAAGCAGTCTGGTTGATAAGGTTTCTGAAGCATCTGAAAATTGCTAAGGATAATGGGAGTCCAGTAACTGTCTACTGTGACAGTCAAGTTGCAATAGCTTTTTCGAAGGACCCCAAATATCATAGCAAAGACAAGCATATAGAAATTAAATATAATTTTATAAGGGATATTGTGGCTAAAAGAAAAGTCATTATTGAGTATGTCCCTACACGTGTTATGCTTGCAGATCCTTTTACTAAGCCAATGACTAAAGAGTCATTTAAAGAACATGTAAAGTCTTTGGGACTTCGTAGAATGTAACAATATTGAAATAACAATCAAACTTTGTGTTATGATTGTGTAATTTGCCATAATTTATTCAGTGTATATATTGTATTTGTTACATTCATATAAGATCTTGGTGAGCATGTTGGCAGGTGGAGATTGGTCCACTCACATGGACAATCATCTTTGTTTGTTAAGTACAAATAGGGATAAGACCGTTACTTATGGAATAGCTTATGTAGATGAAATTAGAGACAGATCCATAAGTTGAGGTCGTCTTGATAATTGTGTCAAGATGAGATCATTTATGTGTTAATAATGATCGAAGTAAATGAACCCACAATTTACTGAACCTGTTGAAAGCCAGATTAGAATTCATATGTTGAATTCAGGATTAGACATTAGGTATGTCTAGATCAAAATCTGTACGATGTTAAATTTGAAGACAACATGCGCTCTTTTTAGTAAAGAGAATAACATCGTAGCATGTGATTCATACCACATGTGCTATTGCGACAATAAAGGTAGTAGGAGAATGAATCCCTGTTTCTCTACTATGTGAGACCTTTGAGATTATATGTTAATCTCAATTTTTTGCCTTAGTGACTATTTAGCTGTTTACTTGAAGTTTTAATCAATGTCTGCTACTTTAGCGTGTATCCTATGACTATGGATGATTCGGTCTATGGAGTATAACTAGAAAAGCGATTGATTAAAATGAATAGATTCTAATTAAAAAGGAAGATTAAATATATTTACATCTTTTGTTGTTATTCACTGGTCGACCCATTTTTGTTATGTATAGAAATGAATGTGAATATTGGATATGGAACATGCTCTTGACATAATGGTCATTATAAGGGGTTAGAGATGTTCATATCGATGTAAATAAAAATTATTTAATCTAGGTAAATAGCAAGACATGGATATCTCCAAGATAATGGTTATGTGTCACTTGAAGATTGGATGGATCCTAGATAAAGGCTATGTGCCACCAGGAAAGTGGCTATCTGCCATGAAGAGTGTGTCTCTAATTTATTTGAGCAGCTAAGCAAAGTGTAACAACTTTACTAGCATTGATTGCTCAAGGAGAGGCTAAGTCAAGGTGTAACAATCTTCTTAGCAACTATCGCTCAGTGTGCTTGCTGTCGCATGAATCATTTTCTCTAAGTATAGATTGGATGTTCTCATATAGTCTATGTGACCAAACTCTCTAATAGTCTATGTGACTTAATAAGTCTTTGTGACTTACCTGAATAAACAAGTCTTAGTGACTTACCTTGGACGAGTGGGAGATGTTGGAAATGGGGAGAGTGGGGATGTGGGAACATGACCCTCGTTCCCCACTACTCATAATGGAAAAGTCCATTATGCCCCTGGTTTATTTCCCTATATAAAGGGGGTGCGTCCAAGGATCATTCGTGGGTTGGAGACGAGAGTAAGCGAGGAGAATATTCAAGGCGGTGAGATTTGGTTTGTGGAATTGCGGAGGGCTTTTCGATCCTGTGATCGCTCTTCCGACAACGAGTTTCACCATTGCCGATTGTGGATCTGCGGGAGATCGCTGTAAGTTTTTACCGCTTTAATTTAATTCCTCTTTTCATGCATTTAGAATTATCTACACATTAACGTAACATGTGTTACGTGTTTGGTAAGAAAGTAAGGGAAATGAAGATTAAATATATCAAGTTACAAAATTACCCTCACTTTTATTAAAGATTTAAGCGTTCAAGAACCTAGTGCATCCTGCATACATTTATTGGTTAAGACTTATGCGTTCAAGTAAGTGTAGCTCATTTGTTAAAGTCGGCATCAGCGTTGGTGTTAAAGTCAGCGTCGGTGTTGAAGTCTGTGTTGTCATCGAAGTCACGTCGAAGCCGACATCGACATTAAAGTCGACGTTGATGTCAGTATCGAAGTTGGCGTTAAAGTCTGTGTCGGCGTTGAAGTCGGCCTCGACGGAGCGCGAGCGTCAATCGGTGTAAGTATTTTTCATCATGACGCAAAGAATACTTAAAACAATGTTTTTTAAAATTAATATAATAAACATAGATAAAATTAGAACATAAATTGTTTTAGTTCCCCTTACTCTTTCTTACACCCCAAATCAGGGTGCAAGAAATTCTTTCGTTTCATGGGTAAGGAAGGTTAAAGCTTACCCTTATCTTTCCATAGCTCACTTCCTCCCAAATAGGATTTCAAGTCTCCCTTCTCCTTCCCTACCATTCCCTCCCCTTCCCTCACTTCCTCCCAAATAGTGCATAAAGAGAGTAGCTTCAAAATAATAATTAATCATTACTCAGACAAGAAACTAACATAATTATGATGTTAAACAATTAGTGAAATGGATGAATGTTAGATTTTATTATCCCTATTAGGTAGCATATTTGTAAGTTGTATATGTAAATATAATCTGAACACTTTAAAGTGATCTAACTTATGTTTATTAGATTTCAATTTATTGGATATGGGTTCAATATGTAAAACTCTTTAGCCCAATCCATTATTATTTATGGGCTGATAATGGATTGGATTTCTATATAAAGGAGAGGTCTCTAAGGATTTAAGTGAATCTTGACTCAGTTTCTTATTTCTCATTGACAAGAAACTTTTCGGCTCAGTCACCTCTTAAGCCTCTTGCAAGACTTTCCTCTTCTTTCCACTGCATCTCCTTCCACAATGATCAAGCCGACAACTCTAGGACAAGGACAATAGTTCTTTAATCAGACTCCTTATCTTTATGTTTGTATATTACTTTCTTATGTCATGTCTAATTGATGAAACTAGATCTTCTTATTTTTGTATTTTCTATATGTGAGTTCTTCATATTTTAGAATTCATGTAGCTTTGGTATTCCAAGAACTAACATGTGGTATCACTTCCAAGGCTCTGTTTCATCGTTTTTATGGTAATAAAGCTAAGAGTTTTTTCTTTAATTTGTTGTGTTGATGCTAGATTAGGGTTTACTATTATATACCATGTTTGATCATTGAAAATGCTTGATATGAAAACCTAGGAAAGGCTTGCTTTCCCATATTTTTTTGTAATTCATTGAAGAACACGAAGAACGGCGGAAACCACCACTGTTTGACCTAATTTCAAGTCGAATCAAGATGGTTCAATCGATTTTCTTGGTCGGTCAATCGATTGGCAAGCCAAAATTAGTTAATAGAACCATTTGTAATCGATTGGTTAATCGATCAAGTTGATACCAATCGATTGGTGAATTTCACTAATCGATTGACATGACGCGATCGAATATGGGATCATTTTTTAATCGATTACAGGTTCTCGTCGATCGATGGGTGATTGTCACCAATCGATTGAAAGCTTTAAAGTCGAACACAGAAGCAATTAGAATTGATCAAGGAATTGATTAGAGCTACCAATCGATAGGCATAAATTTTCAATCGATTAAAAGCTTTAAAATTCTATACATAATTGATTTTAATCGATTAACCTAATTGATTGGTCATTACCAATCTTTTAGGAATCTTTGCCAATCGATTAACTACTTGAACTAATGATAGGATCAATTATCAATCGATTAGAATTTTTTCTAATAGATTAAAACCTTTAAAGAACCATCATCAATCAATTAGATTTCTTCCTAACCGATTAAAATATTTCTATGTGAAACAATGTTTTCATGCACGAGAATGCATTAAAAAAAGCATGAAACAATATTTTCATGTATATGAATATTTTAAAAGGTGTTTAAATAATGATTTAATTATAGAACTTCAAAGAAAGCTTCAACTTCTTAAGGATGAGTTCTATATATCATCATATAGTCACATATAATAGGCTTTCAAATAGATTATGACAATCAATTGGATAAAATCAATTCATTATCATATGATATCAATCACTTAGTAAGCCTAATATGAGTTATCAAAGATGATTAAGTAATTATCTGTTCGGTTAAAGTTCCTAGCATTTTCTTGGGTCTATCTACATAACGTGCTACTAAGTTGAACTATTATGTCAACCCAAAGGAAGACACCTTAGGTAGATTTAGTATATTTTGTGTTAGTAGATGTATATCTATGCTAAGAGTAATTAACCTAAAGGAAGATTACTTTTATGCTAGATATATGCTTAAGGTAGCTTAAACTATGGAATAAAATATTATTTTATTCAAATCAAGTACAAAATTTGTCGGCCCAAAGGAAAGCATATTATGTAACTGATTAAGGTTATTGTGAGCTATGGACAAATATATAACTCATATAAAGTATCATATATGTGTACAATGGATCGACTCAAAGGAAGACACATTGTGTGACCAATTAAAGTTTGAGTTATATAAGAGAGTACCACTAATAAATTATATTTTAGTCCACAAAGTAAAATATAATGTTGTATTTGGTATCTCATAAATAGCTCATTTATATAAATTTAAAATTTTATTTTATTACATAATTTTATTTATGTTCTTAGCTTTAATTAATTCATGAACTTATATAATCTACACTCTTTTAATTTCAATGCAATCTGTAACTTCCAGTATTAATAACATCCCAACATTAACCAGTTTAAATTTTGCTGAATGGAAAAATTACATGATCGTTGTCTTAGGTTGCATGGACTTAGACTATGCATTAAGGAACAACCGCCCCATACCTCTAACCAGTGCTAGCACTATAGAGCAGAGAGCTGAATTTCAGCTGTGGGAGAAATCAAATTACATGTGTTTGAGTATCATGAGGCTTCCCGTACCAACACCAATAAAGGACTCAATAACAGAGGGAGGACATGTTAGGAGTTTCCTTAACCAACTAGCAGATTGATTCACTTCAAATGAAAAGGTCGAGATTGTTGGTGCAGTTAGCACTAATAATCAAACTCAAGTCTTAATGAATGATAAAATGTTAAAGTTAGATGTTGTGTGTTCTAATTTGTTTACTAAGTATGTAGGACTAAAATACTTAATAGAACCTAATACCAAACTAAAGTCTAATTAGGTTTGGAGGACCTAATAACTAGCAGGAAGCTTAGATAGGTTGATATTTGGTAGGAAGTCTAGTTGGGTCTGCAGGACTTGACAACTAACTGAAGTCCAGATGAGACATTTAGCAGGAAGACCTAGTGAGTCAAGAGATCAAAGTCAAGTAAGTTTGAAATTAGTAAGTGGAGGTAAACACTGGAGAAGAGAGATCCAGTGAGGATGCGTTCTCCATTGAGAGAACAGTATGGGTCAGTCTGACCTAAGGTTTTAATGAAGTCTAAAGTCAGAATCGGATAGTCTCAAGACAGTCTAAATGTTTGATACTTATATTTCATATTATGCTTGTTTTACTAGTTTTATGATGCAGGAAATCAAAGTTGGAGTTAGGGCATTCCAAGCGCCTGGAAGGCATCCAAGCATCTGGAGGTCCGGGCCACTAGATGGATCCAGGAGCCTGCAATAGCTAAAATCCTACCATGTGAGCAATTGAGTTGGCACACTCTGTTTAGCTGAAGCACGTTAGCTTCCAGGTGTCCAAGAGTGATCCAAGCACCCGAGAAGGGATAGAGGTGACTTCGATAGAGCTTAGCCAAGGTGCATCCACATCAACAATCCAGACACCCTGAAGGGATCTAGACACCCAGAGATGGATAAACTCAACGATAAAACTGGATCGAATAGTCTTCGGTGGAGGCACCCGAGGGTAGTTCAGGCTCCTGGAAAGGCCTATTAAATAAGCTTCAACCAGCAGCTTCAGAAACTCATTTCCTCACATCTTTCATACTCTCATGCTACTCCAAAACTACTCTACGATGTTGAAACACTGCTCCGACGACAACATCCAAGTCCTCTACTCTAAGTCATCAGTATATTTATATTCAATTACTTGCTCTTTAATTTTTAATATCTTTGTAACTATTCGAGATATTAGTGGATTGTCCAACGAAAGCACTCAACGAGTGCGAGCTTTGGAATAGAAGTCGTTGAAGACTTCGAACCAAATAAAAACAAATGTGTTAGCCTTGTTTTTCTTTTTCTTATTTCCGCTACTTTACTATAACTCATGATTTTTGAAAAAGTGAAAAAGTAATGTGCGCCATTCACCCCCCCCCTTTCTTAGAGCTTTTTGATCCCACAATTGGTATCAGAGCAGGGTCGCTCTAAATTGGTGCAACCACCTTTTCGATCTTCTTTTTCATTTTTTCATTGTCAATCAGAATCAGTGCAATCACCCCTTTTGAATTTTTTTGCTCTTGGTTTTTCATTTTTTGAAGTTGGTGCAATACCACTCAAGTTAATTTGGTTTCTGCATTATTCTTCTCCCACACTACTAATCTAAGACCTAGTCTTGGCAATTCTTTGCCTTTAATTTCTTTTTGCAAGTGTTGATCTGGCACAAAATGAGGGATACAACACCACTCGCCCCCACTCTTTAGTGGGGATGACTTTCCGTATTGGAAGAAAATGATGGAGGCCTACTTGAAGATAGACATCAATCATGTTAGGACTCATGCGACCGGCAAGAGGGGAGGAGTGAATTGCTTGTAAATTACAAATGGACCTTTCTCGATCTTTTAAACAAGATTAGTAGCACAATTAACTTAAAGTAGTTTAAAAACTGATAAAATAAAGAGACACAAAAAGTTACTTGGTTACAACGTAGGTGGTTGTTAATCCAAGGTAAAAGAAAGCACTAAAAGATCTCCTTCGGTAAAGGTGGAGAAGCCTCTTACAGTCATTAAACGCTTAGAAAGTTACTAAAAAAATGAATACTTGAGTTGTTGTGTATTTCCTAGGTCCAGGGATCTTTTTATAGCCCTTGAAAAATCTTATCCAAGGCTGAAAGATGCCTTCAATAGGCTTGAAGGTGCCTCCAGCGTGGTAAAGCTTATCACCAAAGATAAAGTCTTATCTTTGGCTAACAGCTGCTGTTTGCCTAGTCTAAGGTGCCTTCAAGGGATTGAAGGTACCTTCTACCAAAAAGGCTCAAGGGAGCCTTCAATACCATTGAAGACGCCTTCAGCAGCTGCTACCGAGCTCCATACTTCTCCATTGGCACTTCTGCTACTCTGCTCGCTTGGGTGATTTTGGCCATTCAGAATAGGTCTCACCCGAACCCATTTTTCGACCTTCTCCTTGAGAAAGCTTCCTCTCTGGCTTCTCGTCCCTTGAACGTCGTGCACATCCTTCTCTTCCACTGGTGTACTTTTCTGCAGCACCTCATCCATCAGATGTACCAAGCTTGTCGGCTCTCTCCCATGTCGTCCTTCTCGCTAGTTATGTATTTTGCTCGACTTCTTGTATTTCTAAGCTCCTGTACACTTAGACACAAGGATCAAATATAACAGGATCTAACTGAACTTGGTTGACCATATCAAAACTATCCTGTGGTAATTACAATCTCTCCCCTTTTTGATGTGAGCAACCCAAGTTAAATTAGGGTAAATCAAGCATAATTAATAGTAAGTTAATAATTCTTGCGAGTACAAAATGTGCAAAAAATTAAATAAATTTACCTTCCCCTAGACTTATCTTATTTCTCCTCCTTTGATCACATTAAAAAAAATAGGGTACTATAAAATGACTTGGAAGTCCGTCCAAAATAAAGTCTAAGGGAAAATACTATAATGATGATTATCCAAAAAAATCATGAAAGTTTAAATTTTGACAAAATTTGGACTTTAATAAGGTGTAAACGAATTTTGAATAAATAATTTGAAAAACATTTTTTAGTATTGAAAATTTTTGAAAATTTTAATAGGAGTTGAATAGACATATATAAAGCAGATATAAAATTTTGCACAAAGAAGTTAACTTAAGCAGAAAACAAATTCCAACAAAAAACTTTAATTTTTTTAAAAAATACCTTTTTGAATAATTAACAATATTTTTAGATTGGGATAATATTTTATAAAAGTTAACTATTTAATAGTTAGTCTATTAAATATTCATTTCAATAATTAGCTTTTAGGCTGTAACGAGATATTAGACCTTCTTGGATATTGAAACAACAATTACTTCTAGACAAAGTCTTTTAAAGAATTAAATATTTAATTTTTATTTCTGTAAATTGTAATTTTCAAAAAAGAAATAATTTATTCTAAGTAGGATTTGGAAACTCAATCTAGGTTTCTTCCTACTGGATTGATTAATTATCTTTTAGGAACATATTTTTGGTGAAAACTTTCTAATTTGACGCTTATGATATCTAAAATATCAATTGTGTAACACCCCACCCTCCTCACTACTGGTCTGTGAGGGCGGAGTGCTACTGGACTACAACTTTACTTAACTATCCTTGTTCACATGTTGATAGAAATTCCTAAAACTCTTGGAGAAAACTCAAAACATACAATTAACTAGCAGCGGAAGATTAAATGACTCATCTAATACATTCTACTCAACTCTTTGTTAATAAATTCTTATGCTAAATCCCAAGGCTTCTATAGTCCAGGCATCACACATCCTTCGAACACCTCCTTGTCGCCTTCCTTTCTATATCTTTTCCTTTCCTGTATCTGTAGTAAGAGGAAGTGTAGTCTATAAGCAAAATTTGCTTAGTAAGCGCTATCTAACTCACAAAAACACGAATGTGCATGTATACGAAAAGAACTAAAAACTATATGCTCTAAAAAGAAATAAAGCATAAACATAACTGCTCATGTCAAACTAATAGCAAAGAAAAGCTAAGGAATCTACTCATGTAATTCTAATAGCTAATCATGCTACTCATCTAATAGGTAAACATGAAAAACTACTCATCCACTAGATAAACATGGTAGAATAAAGAACTAAACTTACTGATTTTCAGAACTATATGAAACTTATTTCATTTGTTCTAACTTAATCTTTAATACTTTATGTTTATGTAAAACTCGTTTTACTTGTTCAAAAACTTATACTTATAATACTTCAAAATAATAATCAACTTCTTCTTGGGCCCAGGCGTAGTACCATCTTATGCGCGTTCCCTAATAGGTTGGGGTAGCGAGCCACCAATCCTAAAAGAGCAGACCTCGGTCTACCAGGGCCAAGACCTCGGAATTGGACACCTGGATTTGTTTAACGACAACCTCGGAAGTCGGGTACTAGCCTCTTCTTAAAAGTAAAATACTTATAATCTTAATTACTTTTTCTTTAAATGCCTTGGCATTTTAATAGACACCTTATGTGCCTAAAACTCCTAAAGTCTTGACTTTGGGATCTACTTAAGGCCTCGGCCTTTTCTTTCTTTTCTTTATCTTTCTTATACTTTTCTTTATAAGAATGCTTCTTACAAAACTGAAATGTTTAAACAAATTCTAACACTGAAATGCTTAAACAAAATCTGCATACAAGTTTAAATAGAAATCTGCATATTAAGCTTAACTAAAATCTGCATACTAAGCTTATCTAAAATCTGCATACTAAGCTTATCTAAAATCTGCATACTAAGCTTATCTAAAATCTGCATACTATGCTAGTCAAAATTCTGCATACTATACTAATCAAGATTCTACATTCTATGCTACACTATTTCTGCATACTATGCAAACATAAATTCTGCACTATAATACTTAACCAAACTGCACTATAATCTTTTCTTTAAAACTGCACTATAAGTTCCACCAAAAATCTATACTACAAGTTCCACCAAAAATCTGCACTATAAATTCCACCAAAAATCTGCACTACAAGCTCTAAAGAAATCTGCATTTTAAGCTCTAAGAAATCTGCACTATAAGCCTACATAAAAATCTGCACTATAAGCTTAATTAAAAATCTGCACTATAGGCTTAATTAAAAATCTGCACTACCAGCTTAATTAAAATCTGCACTATAAGCCTACATAAAAATCTGCACTATAAGCTTAATTAAAATCTGCACTATAAGCCTAATTAAAAATCTGCACTATAAGTTTAACTAAAATCTGCACTATAGGCTTAATTAAAATCTGCACTATAAGCCTACATAAAAATCTGCACTATAAGCTTAATTAAAATCTACACTATAGGCTTAATTAAAATCTGCACTATAAGCCTAATTAAAAATTTGCACTATAGGCTTAATTAAAAATTTGCACTATAAGCGCTTAATTAAAATCTGCATTATAGACTTAATTAAAATCTGCACTATAAGCGCTTCTTATGCTTCGAATTCAAGAAGAACAAAGGTCCGAAACTACTCCTACTGCAGGTGAGAAGCACTTACCTTGATTCTTGGACTCACAACCGAACAAAAAGGGCATATAGGACCTTGGCCGGCCGCCGGAGATGATACCCTAACTCCCTTTCATTTTCTGCCCGAGCTCCGCCATCGTACGCAGAAGAGAAGGAGAGAATGGTTTAAGTCACGGGAAAACAGAGCATCAACTTATCCCTTTTTATAACTTGATATTTCTGTTAACTCCTTAAATAAATTTGCTACTTTTTCTAAACAAACAAATCCAACATCAACTTATCCCTTTTATAATCCAATATTCTGTTAATTATCTTAAATAAATTTGCTACTTTTTCTAAACAAACAAATCCAACATCAACTTATCCCTTTTATAATATTCTGTTAACTATCTTAAATAAATTCGCTACCTTTTCTAAACAAACAAATCTAGGATCAACTTATCCCTTTTATAATCCAATATTCTGTTAACTATCTTAAATAAATTCGCTACCTTTTCTAAACAGAAAAATATGTTTGCACACCTGGTCAGCCGGGTTTTGACCGAGTCAAAGGTCATGGGTTCAATTCTCGGCTTGAACATTTTTTTGTCGAAACTTCCTTCGTTTTGTAAAAATACCAAACGACCTCCAAAAATTACATAAAAATACTCTAAAAATTTCTAAAAATCCCTAGAATATTTCTATAGTATTTTTAAATATTTTTAAATTACTTTTAGGACTCTAATTGAGGAAATTTGGGGCGTTACAAATTGAGTCCTTGATAATATCTAGAATATGAGCATGTAGAATTTTTTAATTTTTATATTTGTTCTTTTAAATTAGAATTTTCAATTTATTAAGCTCCTCTATTAAGCAAGATTTTGCTAAGAATCTTTTTATTTCTAAGTTTCTTTTTTTCAAATTTTCTTTTTTGGTTTTAAATTTGCACATTAATTTAGTCATAGATTTAATGCCAAAGTAAAATTGATCAGGAGGTAAGTTTAGTGTCGCTCCCTCTTCATTGATCAGGAGCTGCACATTAATTTAGACATACCTCACTTACCATGTCAAATCTGAAGCTTGATTCTCCACCTGCATTGTTGCATTCGTTTAGTGTCGCTCCCTCTTCATTGATGTTGAGGAGCTTTGTTCGTTGTGACTAGCTATCAGTGCTAGTCTAGTGTATGCTTCTATTTCTGACTCAGATGACGAGCTTTCATCCCAAGTGGCCTTGAGATTCTTGTGCTTGTTTTGCTTGGGGCCTTTTCCTTTTTCATTTTTGAGCTCCGGGCAGTCCTCCTTTATGTGTCATTCTTTTTGACACTAGTAGTATCGAACATTTCTTCTATTTCTTTGATTTTTTCTGTTCTACAATTCTTTAAATTTATTGGACTCAATTTTTTTAAAAAAAAACTTTCTTACCATGTACGCTTCTTGGTTTCCTTCTAGATTTGAGTCTGACTCGGGTTCATTTTCTTAGTGGCTCTTAGTACTAGATTCTGGCTTGATTCTACTATTGTACTTGCACATCGAGTTTCATGTAATTCTAAAGTTGAAAACAATTCCTCTAGGGTACTTACCTCCAGGTCCTTCGAGATATAGTAGACATCTATGATCGAAGTCCATTAAGGGATTCTGGCAAAGGTGTTTAGTGCGTAGCGTACCGAGTTCTGGTTGGTTACTATTTCACCAAGGTTGCCTAGTTCAGTGATCAGGTCCTTGATCTTCGCATGCAGTTCGACTACCTTCTCACCTTTTTCTAGACGAATGTTCATCAATTTGTTTCGAAAAATGTTCTGTTGTGCGAGTTTCACTTCGGATGTTCCTTCGTGGAGTTCCAGGAACTTCTCCCAAAGGTCTTTTTCCGATGTGTAGCTTTCGATATGATTTACTTCTTGAGGTAGTAATACACTTAAAAGGTGATATTTCGCTCTATTGTTGGCTACGAAATTACTTTGCTCCTTTTTCATTCAGCGGTACTCTTCTTTCTCTACGCATTGTTGATCTTTTGGAACTACAAAATCGTACTTAATTATTAAAAGAATTTCAAAGTCAATTTTTAGGAATACCTCCATTCGGCATTTCCAATGTGCGAACTCCCTCTTGAACTTTGGTGGGATGAGGCTTGGTCCGGTCATTGATTTTGCTTCGATCGACAGTTAGTCCTTCTGAAGTGTCCTTACTCTAATACCACTTGTTAGGACCTATGCGGCTGGCAAGAAGGGATAGGTGAATTTCCTGTAAATTATAAATGGACCTTTCTTGATCTTTCAAACAAGCTTAGTAGCACAATTAACTTAAAATAGTTTAATAACTAATAAAATAAAGAGGCACAGAAAGTTTCTTAGTTACAACCTATGTAGTTGTTAATCTAAGGTAAAAACAAGCACTAAAAGATCTCTTTCGGTGAAGGTGGAGATGCCTCTTACAGTCATTGAACGCTCAAAAAGTTACTAGGAAATGAATACTTGAGTTGTTTTGTATTTCCTAGGTTCAGGGATCTTTTTATAACCCCTAGAAAATCTTATCCGAAGCTGGAAGGCGCCTCTAGGGTGGCAAAGCTTATCACCGAAGGTAAAGTTTTATCTTTAGCTAATGACTACTATTTGCCCAGTCTAAGGCGCCTTTAAAGGCTTGAAGGAGCCTTCCATAAAGGCTCGAAGGTACTTTCAAGGGTTGAAGGTACCTTCCACCAGAAAGGTATGAGGGTGCCTTCAATACCATTGAAAGCGCCTCCAGCAGCTGCTACCGAGCTCCACACTTCTCCATTGGCTCTTTCACTGCTCTGCTCACTTGGGTGATTTCGGCCATCCTGAATAGGGCTCACCCGAACCCATTTTCTGGCTTTCTCCTCGAGCAGG
Organism: Zingiber officinale; assembly: GCF_018446385.1. Lineage (NCBI taxonomy): Eukaryota > Viridiplantae > Streptophyta > Magnoliopsida > Zingiberales > Zingiberaceae > Zingiber > Zingiber officinale. The sequence goes on from NC_055998.1 coordinate 105,436,951, forward strand.
CTTCCTCCCCGACTTCTTGTCCCTCGAATGTCACACGCATCCTTCTCATCCACTAGTGTACTCTTCCGCAGCACCTCGTCCGTCGGCTCTTTCTCATGTCGTCCTTCTCACTAGCTGCGTCTTCCGCTCGACTTCTTGTATTCCTATGCTCCTGCACACTTAGATACAAGGATCAAATACGATAGGACCTAACTAAACTTGGTTGACTGTATCAAAACTACCCTGAGATACTTACAAATCAATGGTTCAACATGCGATGAGGATACAAAGCTCCAAGAGAAATACAACTAGTGTACCACTTGACCCAGAAAAATTAAACCTGAAAATAAAGAAGTAGGCCCATGTTGACTCAAGGGCACTAAACACCCTCCAATATGGGCTGACAAAAGAGGAACTAAACCGGGTTGAACCATTCAATAACTTGAAGGAGCTCTGGATAAGTTGATTGAGTTGCACAAGAGTACAAACAATGCCAAGGTAACTAAACATGATTTTTAATTGATGATTATGATTATAAAAAATTTTAAAATCTAATATTTTTGTTAATTTTTTTTTATGAAAATTAACCTAATGTAAAAAAATTAATACAACACTTTGCATCTCCGTAGTAGAAGAAGAGCTATATATATATATATATATATATATATATATATATATATATAGATGCAAATGTTTTTGACAAATTATAAAAAATATGACAACAAAGAATACGAAGGCATATTTGATTGAAGGTTATTATTGATGGATAATTTTAATTATTTATTTAAGGTTAGGTGATTTATTCCTATTTCATTTAAACAATGAGTGATTTTTAGATAATGAAGTATATATGTTACGTCAATAAATGGAGGATATAATTTGGAATGTAATTACATTAGTAGTATGAGGTTTTATGTGATTTCGGGATTAATAAAAAAAAAAAATTCCCAATTTCTTTTCAAATTTTTTTTCTCAAAATGAGTGTTATAGGAGTTAGAATCAAACAAAATTATGTTATGTTTTGTTCACTACAACTTGATTATGTGATTACCTAGCCAGGGACTGAGTCAAGAAGATTCTGATGCATGGGAGCTATGTACAGACTCAGTGGCACCACTGTAAGCTCTGGATCAAGCACGCCGACAACATCTCCTGCCTCATCATCAACGATGATGCCATCCACTCCGGCTCTTGGTTCAAGGGTAATATAGTAAAGTGTTAAACTAGGTTATACACTAAAACCTTCAAATAAATAAGTTTTTGTTGTATTATGTAGGGTTAAACCAAACAATATTGTGTTATGTTTATTTCCCAAACAAACTATGTTTTATGCCAAACACATCCATTTTTCTCTTTTGCCCTTTTTTCTAGCTTTCTTTTTCTATTTTATTGGAGTAAAAAGGTAAAGTCACCACCTTAGCGGTCATATCTCTAGAAGGGATAAATCAAGGGGGATATTTGCTCTAGAGCAATGACTCTTTGTATGAAGAAGGTCAGCCACTCAGTGAGATATTTTACACCAATAATTGACCCGAAGATCTTTTAAAGCAACCAACCAAGCCGAAATTATATCATAGCCAAATTTAAGTTCTTAGTTGCCAAAAAAAAATTAAAATTGGACTCTTTGCATGAGAGAGGTCAAGCACAACTAAAATTAAAATATATCTTAAAGGGGCATTCCGAGAATTGAACTCGGAACCTCTCACACCCAAAGCGAGAACCATACCACTAGACCAAATGCCCTAATAAAATTAAAGGCTTATTAAAATATATTTGTTATAATAACCCAACATTCATAGATATGAGAATTGTTGGCATGACCAACCAAATAAAGGTTTTAGGGTATCGACTGTTGGATATTTCTATATCTGATAACTCGTTAGTGGGCTTACCATGAATTCATGATAACCCACTATCTTGCCACTTAAGTTAAAACCCATTAATGTGATCTAATTGATGTGTTATTGGGTTTGTTTGCTTTAGGATATGGATATTATATGTGTAGACCCGTTTACCTTAAACCCACTATCCATTATCATTAATGGGTTGATAACGCATAGTGGGTATCAGGCTATATATAGGGTGTGATCCCTGCCGGGTTAAGGGAGATGATTAAAGATCCTTGCTTTCCCATTTAGTGAGGATATACGGCACTGAAACCCTAACTCCTATGGAAGATCACACTTCGACTTCAAAATTTAGGGATAGTATAGGAACGATGTCTTTGACTTCAGGTATAATTTAATTACAGCATAAAATTTTCCACATCTCGCTGTAATTTCTTTAGTTTTCTTAATATTTAAATTAACAAAAAATAAAAAAATATCCTGTATAAAGAGAATATTATTGTTTATTCTCCATCAAATTGTATCAGAGCCAGGTTTTTCATCGATATTATGGAGAAAACAATTTGATTTTGTCATCCGATTCTAAAAGAGCATTCGTTTTGCATTAGATTTTGATCTAATGTCTTAGAACAACGAGTATTTGTTGAAATCCATGAACAAAAATGTTTATTTTCATCATTTTGACATTTTTCAAACTTTTCATCGGAATCGACGCTGAAGTAAGATTTAGGGTTTTGGTAGAAATCCTAAAACCTAAATCAGCTGAACCGATTTAGACAAATCGGTGCCAAAATAAAGCACCAAAATAATATTTAGGGTTTTGGCAGAAACCCTAAAACATAAATCGAACTGAATCAATTTAGCCAAATCGAATCAAACTGATTTAGTTGAATCGGATCAGATCGAACCAGTTCAACCAGACCAAGCCAAGGTTCAGTCGAACCAAATCGGACCAAGGTTCAACCGAACTTGATCGAACCTATTGGATTGGTTCAGCCGAACTAGACCGAACCAAGGTTCAACCAAACTAGACCGGACCAAGGTTCAGCCGAACCTGACGAACCTACCGAACCGATTTAGATCGAACATTGTTCATTGGTCAACTCTGAACAGTGAGTTGGTCAATTATGTATAGTGTTTTGTAAACAGTGTTTTAGGTCAAATGTAAATAGTGGTTTGGTCAACCATGAATATTGTTTTTGATCAACTATGAACAATGATTTGGTCAACCATTAACAGTAATTCTGGTCAAATGTGAATAGTATTTTGCTCAACCATGAACAGTGATTTGGTCAACCATGAACATCCTCAGTCAACCATGAATAGTATTGGTCCCCGTGGGTATTTTGATGTGATCAACCAAGTTGGTTAGGTCCTGCTTTGTTTTTGATCCCTGTGTCTGAGTGTGCAGGAGCTTAGGAGCGCAGGAAGTCGAGCGGAAGATGAGAGAGTCGACGGGCTCGGTGCGTCCGAAGGACGAGAGAGCTGCGGAAGAGTACTCCGGTGGACGAGAAGAACGTGCGCGGTGTTTGAGGGACGAGAAGCCGGACGGAAGCCTGCTCGAGGAGAATGCCGGAAATTGGGTTTGGGTGAGTCCTATTTCGGTTGGCTAGAATCACCCAAAAGAACGGAACTTCAGAAGATGAAGCAAAGAAGCAAGCAAGCTGGACAAATCTGCCAGCCAGCTTGGAGGTGCCTCCATCAGGCTTGGAGGCGCCTCCAGCTTGAAGGCGCCTCCATCAGGCTTGGAGGCACCTCCAGCTTGAAGGCGCCTTCAATGCCTGTTGGAGGCGCCTCGGACCTGGCAGAAGTGAACATTGAGCTGTTTGGATAAAGTTTTATCCCCTCTCTCGTTGGAGGCGCCTTGGACCTTGTTGGAGGCGCCTTGGACCCTCGGGATAGACTTTCCAGGAGCTATATAAAGGCCCCTGGAGCTAGAAAATAAAGAACAACTCAAGCAATCAGCTCTGTAGTCTTTCCTAGCAACTAGTGAGCGTTTTAAGTGTGTAAAAAGGCTTCTCCGCCTATAGTGAAGGAGACTCTGCTAGTGCGATCTTCGACTGCCTTAGATTAACAACCGTCTTGGTTGTAACCAAGTTAAAATTCTGTCTCTTTTTATTTCTGCTCTTAATTTTATTATAGTTTCTTTATTTTTGAGTTGAAAGATCCGAGGAGGGTATAGTTTTTAATTTTCAGAAGCAATTCACCCCCCCTCTTGCCGACCTCCGCTGCACCTACAATTGGTATCAGAGCCAGACTGCCTCAGAAGGACTAACCGCTGACTGAAACGCAACGATCAAGACAATGGTCGGAGCAAATATTCATCCCCCGAAGTTCGACGGAGACTTCACAACGTGGAAACGCCGGATGGAGGTATTCTTTAAAACCGACTTCGATATTTTACTAACTATGAAATATGGTTTTGAAGTTCCGAAAGACAAAGAAGAGCATCAGTAGAGCAAGAAGGAGCAGGCCGAGTTTGTTGCCAACGGAAAGGCAGAATTCCACCTGCTGAGCGTGCTGCCACCATAAGAGGTAAGTCGAATTGGAAGCTACTCCTCCACGAAAAACCTCTGGGAAAAATTCCTAGAGCTTCACGAAGGTACCTCGGAAGCTAAGCTAGCAAGGCGCCACATCCTCCGGACCCAGTTAACAAACCTTCGGATGAACCAAGGTGAGAAGGTAGCTCAACTCCAAGCAAGGATCAAAGAGTTAATAACTCAACTAACCAACCTTGGAGAAGAAGTAACGAACCGGGACTCAATCCGGTACGCGCTTAACGCCTTCCCCAGAACTCCAGAGTCGGCCTCCTTAGTAGATGCGTACTATATCTCTAAGGACTTTGAGGTAAGTACTTTAGAAAATTTATTTTTAAGTTTTAAACTTCATGAATCTCAAGTTGCAGAGCCCAGTGGAGTAGTGAAGACTAGTCAGAACATTATCCTAAAGGCAAGATCAAATGATTCTGACTCCGAGGCCTCGATCGACCAATCAGAAGCTACACTATTGGTAAGATGCTTAAATAAATTTTTAAATTCTAATAAATTTAGATCACAAACACAGAGGCATCAGCAAAGAAAAAGGATGGTTCGTTGTTACAACTGCAACGAAGAAGGGCACATCAAAGATGACTGCCCAAAATTAAAGAAAAAAGAGAAAGAGAAGGAAAAGACAAAATACAAGAAACCAAAATCCTCCAAGCACAAGAATCTGAAGGCCACCTAGTCAGATTAGTCTTCTTCCGAATCAGACATCGAAGCCTTCTCCGGATTAGCGCTGGTAGCCAACCATCTTCCTGAAGATGACTCAAGTTCAAAGATGAGCATAGATGAAGGGGGAGGATCATCAGAAGAAGAAACCGACGATGAAGGGGGAGAATCACCAAGTCAGGTAAGTCAGGTACGCAATCTAACCCCGACTCAGTCTTTTCACTTTATTAAGTCTCTTTCTAAAGACTTATTCAAATTAGAAAAAGAAAATGCTGAATTAAAATTGAAATTAGCAAAAGCATGTCCACTTAAGATGTACGATAATCTAAAATCAGAAAATAATAATCTAAAATTAGAAATTAATAATTTAAAAACTGATGCATGCTTAAATAGATTTCCAAAATAAAAAATTAGAATTTATATAAAATTGAATTGGTACATTAGAAACCATCAGGGTCAACTTAGAAGAGTGCCCAAGAACTATGTACCCCCTAAATTTTTGAATAACCCTGTAGGAAGGAACCTCTATTGGGTTCCAAAATCTGTGCTAAATTAATTTATTTAATTAAAAGCTTACAGTGAGAAAATTAAACTTTGAGTTTCTTTATGGAAGCTTTGTCTAAGGAAGTGGTTGTTGCTCCAATAACCAAGAAGGCCAAGTGCTTCGCCACGACCTGGAAGCCGAAATATCGAAATAAAAATGTTTAATTAACTTTCTGATAAAAGCATTAAAATTAGAATTAAATAATGTTTTGAAAAGTTTTTAAATATTTCCTTAGAAATTCATTTTGTTTTAATTATTTAGAAAAAATGTCTCTTGAAAGTATTACTTAGAATTTTTTAAAATTCTAAAAATCAATTTTTTTTTGACTTAGAAATTATTTTGAAAAATTCAAACAAATCATTTTAGTTAGAATTCTTTTGTCACTTAGAAATTTTAATTAGAATTTTTTTCCAAAAATTTCATTTTACTTAGACTTTTTTTTTGAAATTTCTATTTTTGAAAATTCTATAAATTCAGTTTACTTAGACATTCTTTCATCTGAAATTAGAAAATTTTCTAACTTAAAAATTTTTGCTAAAATTTTTTTCCTATTACCCCGTTTTTGTTGTGATCAAAGGGGGAGAGAAAGGTACAAGTTTAGAGAAGTACATGTCTAGGGGGAGAGAATTTTTTAAAAATTAAAAATATTTTTTCTGATTAACTCTTAATTTAGTAGTTGCAATTTTATTTATTGCAAACTGATGCTTAACATGTTAGTTTAGTAATTTTCTTTTAAAATTACTTTTCTATCTATTTTAACCCTAACTTGAACTTGGGTTGATGCACATCAAAAAAGGGGAGATTGTTGGTCCCCATGGGTGTTTTGATGTGATCAACCAAGTTGGTTAGGTCTTGCTTTGTGTTTGATTCCTGTGTTTGAGTGTGCAGGAGCTTAGGAGCGCAGGAAGTCGAGCGGAAGACGCAGCTAGCGAGAAGGACGGCACGGGAAGGGAGTCGATGGGCTCGGTGCGTCCGAAGGACGAGAGAGCTGCGGAAGAGTACTTCGGTGGACGAGAAGAACATGTGCGGCATTCGAGGGACGAGAAGCTGGACGGAAGCTTGCTAGAGGAGAAGACCGGAAATTGAGTTCGAGTGAGCCCTATTTCGGTTGGCCGAAATCACCCAAAAGAACGGAACTTCGGAAGACGAAGCAAAGAAGCAAGCAAGATGGAAAAAGCTGCCAGCCAGCTTGGAGGTGCCTCCAGCTTGAAAGCGCCTTCAATGCCTGTTGGAGGCACCTCGGACCTAAAAGAAGTGAACGTTGAGCTGTTTGGATAAAGTTTTATCCCCTCTCTCATTGGAGGCGCCTTGGACCTTGTTGGAGGCGCCTTGGACCCTCGGGATAGACTTTCCAAGAGCTATATAAAGGTCCCTGGAGCTTTATTTTTGAGTTGAAAGATCCGAAGAGGGTATAATTTTTATTTTTCAGAAGCAATTCACCCCCCCCCCTTTTGCCGGCCTCCGCTGCACCTACAAACAGTATTTTTGGTCAACTATGAACAATATTATTCAGTCAATTATGAATAGTAATTTTGGTCAACTGTGAACCGTACTTCTAACAAACTGTGAACAATGTTTATTTTTTGCTTTTGTTGGCATGCATGTCATTTAAGGAATCTATTTATATAAGGTGTTACTTGACTAAACAAATGTTATCGCCAAAGTGAGAATCATTAGGGCAATTAAGTGCATTTTATATAAATAGATGTATATTCATGCTAAAATAATTGGCCCAAAGAAAAACTTATTTTATGCTGAATATATGTTTGAAAAGGCTCGCACGTAAAGACATATATTGTTATGTCTATCATGTGCACAATATGTCAGCCCAAAGGAAGACATGTTACGTGGCTTATTAAAGTAGTGTGAGCATAATGTTCATGGAGCATAGCTCATATACAGTTATATGTTATGTACATAACATGTCGGTTCAGAAGAAGGCATATTGTGTGACCGGCTAAGGATAATTTTGAGCTATAATTTTAGTTACCAATTAACAAATTATAAGTTGATCCAAAGATAAATTATAATGTTGCATTAGGTAGCTCAATAAAAGGAACCCCATTAACATGTTATTTTGTGTATTTTAGTAAATTCTCTGACGTGAACTTATTTTAATATTTCTCTCTTTGATTTCAATGAACTCAATATCTACTAATATTAGTAATATCCCTATGCTCATGAGCATAAATTTTACCCAATTGAAAGAGCATGTTAAGGTTGTATTATGTTGCATGGACTTAGATTATGCACTCAGGCATGATCGCCCCACACCTCTGTCTAATACTAGCACTACTGAAGAGAGGGTTGTTTTTGACAAGTGGGAACAATCAAATCGTATAGGTATAAGTATCATGAGACTTTCAATTCTGGAATCAATAAGGGGCTCAATCTATGAGGATACTAACGTTAGCACCTTCTTGAACGATATAGCAAGTCAATTCACCTCAAATGAAAAGGTTGAGATGTCTGCGATTTTGTCGAAGTTCGTCTCAATGAGGTACAAAGGGAAGGGAAACATCAGAGAGTACATTATGGAAATGCCCAATATGGTAACAAGATTGAAGACACTAAAACTGGAGATGCCCGAAAATATGTTAGTGCACTTCATCTTGATATGCAATTCACACCTTTAAAGATAAGTTATAATACTCAAAAGAAAAAGTGAACATTAAATGAGCTTATTGCTCAATGTGTGCAAGAGGAGGAGAGATTAAAGTTAGAGACATTTAAAAGTGCTCATATGGTTACAACTGCTCAGAGTAAAAATAACAAAAGGACAAGGACAACAAATAAGGGTAAACAAATTATAGATTCTGGAGCTTCAGGCCATAAAATGCAATTGAAATAGGATAAAGAACTAACCTGTTATTTTTGCAAGAAGAAAGGTCACATGAAGAAGGATTGCTCCAAATGTGTCACCTGGCGTATAAAGAAAGGTATACTTCTTAACTATGTTAGTTCTGAAGTCAATTTAACTTTAGCTCCTCATGACACTTGATGGATAGATACTGGTGCTACTACTCACATTAGTGTTACTATGTAGAGTTGTCTCAAGAGCCGACTGTCGCTTGATGGTTAAAGATACATCCATACAGGAAATGACAAGAAGGCCAAAGTAGAGTTTTCAACTTTCTTTAGGAAACAATGTATATTTAAATTTAGAAAATACATTTATTGTACCATCTTTTCGATGAAACTTAATTTTTATTTCTTATTTGGACAAATCATGTTATTACTATTCATTTAGAAATGGAAAATTTAGTATTTTTCTAAATTCAGTATTGCTTGGCAGTGGTTCCTTAATTGATAAGTTGTATAGATTAAACACCATATCTTCTACTAATACTGAGAATAAAATAATGCATAGTATAGGAACAAAGAGAAATCTTACTAATGAGAATTCATCCATGTTGTGGCATAGGCGTTTAGGACATATATCCAGATCACACCTAGAGAGGTTAATGTCACAAGGAATTCTTAATTTTCTTGATATGACAGACCTTGAGGTCTGTATATAGTGCATCAAAGGGAAAACAACTAACAAAAGGAACAAAGGTGCAAATAGGTGTAGTGAGGTCTTGGAACAAATACATATAGATATATGTGGATCATTCCCTAAGGCTTCTTAGAATGATCAAACATACTTTATTAGTTTCATAGACGATCACTCACGATATGGTTATTTGTATCTTATTTATGAGAAGTCACAAGCCCTAGACATGTTTAAACTCTTCTAAACTAAAGTTGAAAATCAACTTGGTAAGAAGATTAAGATTGTTAGATCTGACCATGGTGGTGAGTATTATGGTAAATATGACTGATCAGGTGAGCAATGTCTTGGGCTTTTTATGAAATACCTATCTGAATATGGTATCGTCTCTCAATACACCATGCAGGGATGCCTAGTCAAAATGGTGTAGTTGAGTGACATAATCGCACCCTTAAAGATATGGTAAGAAGTATGATTGTATTTTCTTCTTTACTAGAGTCTCTTTAGGGTGAGGCATTAAGGACTGTAGTTTATTTACTAAATCGAGTACCTAGTAGAGCTGTGACAAAAACCCCTTTTGCGTTATAAATAGGCAAGAAACCTAGTATTAGACATTTACATGTCTAGGATTGTCCAACTAAGGCTAGACCTTATAGGCTTGCTGAAAGAAAATTGAACTTGAGGATTATCAGCTACTATTTTGTAGGATACTCTAAGACGTTAAAGGGTTTTAAGTTTTTTGACCTCTCGACAAGGCCCTTCTTTGAGACGTGTAACGTAAAATTTATAGAGGACAGTGAGAGTATATCAGGGTGACAAATATCTTTTGAAGAGGAAAGCATTAGCGATCCTGTTGAGATTACTACTGATGTAATAGATAGTGATAGGGTAACCATTCCCTATGCTTTTGATATTGCACATCCAAGAAAGGTAGTGAGCCAAGATATTTTTGTTTCTCCTCCAATTCAGTCAGAGAGTCCTTCTATTCTAGTTGAGAATTTACCTCTGATTGTTGAACAGATATCCCAACCTCCTCAAGTACAAGTGCCTTTAAGGAGATCCCATAGGGTAAGGAGACCAACAACTTCTAGTGAGTATGCTTATCTCCAAGAGCATGACTTTGACATTGGGTTGGAAAGTGATCCTCTCTCTTTCCAAGAAGTCAAACAATGCTCTAATCCCACTTGGTGGATCAAAGCCATGAAGGAAGAGATGAAATCCATGGCAAACATCGGTGTTTGGGAACTTATTGAATTGCCTAAAGGCAAAAAACCAGTTGGTTGTAAATGGATATTTAAAACTAAACTGAATTCATGAGGCAATGTCGAGAAGCATAAGGCTCGCCTTGTTGTTAAGGGATTCACTCAAAAGGAGGATATTGATTACAAGGAGACATTCTCACCAATTTTGATGCAAGACTCCTTCAGAGTAATCATGGCACTTGTGGCTCATTATGATTTAGAGTTATATCAAATAGACGTAAAGACTACATTTCTCAATGGAGAAATCGATGAGACTATATACATGGTGCAACTGGAGAACTTTGAATCAAATGATTCAAAGCACCTAGTATGTAAGTTAAAGAAGTTTACGATTTGAAACAAGCATCTCGTCAGTGGTTCTGAAAGTTTGATCAAGTGGTTTCCTCATTTGATTTTAGAGAAAACCCTATTGATTAGTGTATATATATCAAGTTCAGTGAGAGTAAGTTCATTATACTTATTTTGTACGTAGATGATATTTTGTTGGCAAGCAATAATAAGGGCATGCTATATGAAACCAAGTCATTTTTATCTAGTAACTTTGAAATGAAGAATCTTGGTAAAACATATTTTGTATTAGGTATAGAGATTCACCTTGATAGTCCAAGGGGCATTCTTGGACTTTTGCAGAAAGCCTATATCGAAAAGGTGCTTAATCAGTACGACATACAAAATTATGCACCTTGTGACACACCTGTGTCTAAAGGTGAAAGGTTTAGCCTGCAACAATGTCCACGGCTTGAACTTGAGATTCAAGAGATGCAGAAGGTTCTTTATGCATCTGAAGTTGGAAGTCTCATGTATACACAAGTTTACACATGTCCAGATATTGCGTACATGACTGGGATGTTAGGCAGATATTTGAGTAACCCTAGTGTAGGACATTGGAAAGGCGTCAAGAGAGTTATGAGGTATTTACAGAGAACAAAAGATTTTATGCTCACATATTAGAGATTAGGTCATCTGGAGGCTATTGGATATTCAGATGCAGACTTTGTAGGATGCTTATGTTGGTTGCTACTCGGAAAACCTAGAGGTTCCACTGTACAAAAATTTTGTACAAAGGTCTGAACCTTTTCCTAGCTACCATGTGTTCTTTTAAATTAAATTTTGGATCGCCTGCGGAACTTAACACGTTTGATCCAAAACTTAATTTATTTGTTCTTTTAGGTTTTGACTTGGATCTCCTGCGGAACTTAACACGTTCGACCCAAGTCTCCTTAAGTTATTAATTCCATTAAATATTAATTTCCATAAAAGGTTCCCAGTACTGACGTGGCGAGGCACATGGCCTTCTTGGATATGGGAGCAACCACCACCGACTAGACAAAACCTTTAATAGAAAGCTAATATTTAATTTCCTAAAATAACTTTAGGTTAACCAAAGAGAACAATCAAATCACAAGGAAAAGAAAGAAAACAAAAGAACACAACATCGAAAAATATATTCGAAATACTAGAACGTAAGCCTCTTGTATTTGGTATTATTTCCATAAATAACTAGCATGATGCGGAAATAAAAATTACTAGTTATACATTGTAGAAAAACCTCTTGATCTTCTACCGTATTTCTCTTCTAACCTCGGACGTTGTGTGGGCAACGATCTACCGAGATGAGAAACCACCAACCACCTTCTTCTCCTCCAAGCAAGGTTCGGCCACAAAGGAAGAACTTCACCAAAGAAGAAAACCAAAATACTAACCAAGCTCCAAGAGATGCTAGCTTTCTCTCCTTCTTCTTCTTCTTCTCCAAGTAGTATCCGGCCACCACAAGAACTCCAAGAGAGATGAAGTATTCGGCCACCACAAGAGGAAGAGAGGGAGAGGATGATGGCCGGCCACAACACCAAGGAAAAGAGGGAGAGAAAACAATAGAGGCTGTTTCTCATGAAGGCACCCTCACCCCTTCTTTTATATTCCTTGGCCTATGCAAATTAGGAAATTTAATTACAATAAAATTTCCTCAATTTCCTTGACATGATTTAATTTAGAAAAATAAAATAAATTTTCCAAATCAATCTTCAATGGCCGGCTACATCATTGGAGAACAAATTGGACAAGTTTTAATCAACAATTAAAACTTCCTAATTTGTTTCCGGAAATTTTAAAAAATAAAATTTCTCTTTAAAATCTCTTCATGGTTGATAAAAGGAAATTTCTATAATTTTAATTTTATCAACATGTGAATAATTTTTAAAGAAAAATAAAACATCTCTCCAATCTACAAATAAGGAAAGAGATCTAATCTCTTTCTTTAATCTTTTGTAGATCTTTTACAAGAGAGATATTTTAATTTTAATTCTCTTTAAATTATATCTTCCACATAATAATAAAAATTAAAATTAAATTTCTTTTTTAATTTAATTTGGCCGGCCCTACTAGCTTGGGTTCAAGCTAGGGCCGGCCACCCAATATTATACCTAGGCCGGCCCTAGCTTGTTCCCAAGCTAGCTTGGCCGGCCCCTATTGGGTGGGTATAGAAGGTGGGTATAGGTGGGTATAGAACTCTATAAATAAGAGGCTACGATAGGGACCGAGAGGAGGAATTGGTTTTGGTCTCCCGATAAAATTACGTGTTCGCCGAACACACAACTTAATTTTATCAATGATAATTCATTCCACTAGAGAACTATCATTGAACTACCGCACCAATCCCAAATTACATTTTTGGGCTCCTTCTTATTATGAGTGTGTTAGTCTCCCTGTGTTTAAGATATCGAATGTCCACTAATTAAGTGAGTTACTGACAACTCATTTAATTAATATCTAAGTCTAAGAGTAATACCACTCAACCTTATTGTCATGTCAGACTTAGTCCACCTGCAGGGTTTAACATGACAATCTTTATGAGCTCCTCTTGAGGACATTATCAACCTAGTATCTCTAGGACACAGTTTCCTTCTATAATCAACAACACACACTATAAGTGATACCATTTCCCAACTTATCGGGATTATTGATTCAACGAACTAAATCTCACCCATTGATAAATTAAAGAAATAAATATCAAATATATGTGCTTGTTATTATATTAGGATTAAGAGCACACACTTCCATAATAACTGAGGTCTTTGTTCCTTTATAAAGTCAGTATAAAAGAAACGACCTCAAATGGCCCTACTCAATACACTCTGAGTGTACTAGTGTAATTATATAGTCAAGATAAACTAATACCTAATTACACTACGACCTTCTAATGGTTTGTTCCTTTTCCATTTTGGTCGTGAGCTACTGTTTATAATTTATAAGGTACTGATAATATCATCTTCTGTATGTGACACCACATACTATGTTATCTACAATATAAATTAAATGAACAACTACAAATAAATGTAGACAATTAGACCAAATGTGATTCTTTATTCATAATAAATGTTTACAAAGCTTAGGCTTTCAGTATACACTCCAACAATCTCTCACTCTTCTACCATATCTTACTGCCACACCAATCAGCTTTCATTTCTCTCACACTACTTACCCTAAGACTAAGTGAAAGGATCTGCCAGGTTATCCGCTGATGCAATCTTGGCGATGACAACTTCTCCTCGCTTCACAATATCTCGTATCAGGTGGTACTTGCGCTCTATATGTTTACTTGCCTTATGAGCTCGTGGTTCCTTCGAGTTTGCAACTGCACCGCTATTATCACAATAAATTGTGATGATTTTGGGCAAACCAGGAATCACATCTAAGTCCATTAGAAAGTTCCTGAGCCATACTGCTTCTTTAGCTGCCTCAGAGGCTGCTACATACTCAGCTTCCATGGTTGAGTCCGAAACACATTTCTGCTTAACACTCCTCCATGAAATGGCTCCACCTCCTAAAGTAAACACATAGCCTGATGTAGACTTACTGTTGTCCCTATCTGATTGGAAATCTGAATCCGTGTAACCCACAGGGAGCAAATCGTCTGCTTGGTAAACTAGCATATAATCTCTAGTCCTTTTCAGGTACTTTAATATATGCTTTACGGTAGTCCAATGTCCTTGTCCAGGGTTACTCTGATATCTGCTAACCATGCCCACAACAAAACAGATATCAGGTCTCGTACATAGCATTGCATACATTAGGCTTCCTACAACCGAAGCATAAGGAACTGCTTTCATGTCCTCTATCTCCTTTGATGTCTTGGGAGACATCTTTTTAGATAGAGCTACTCCATGCCTAAAAGGTAAGAAACCTTTCTTGGAATCCTGCATGCTAAAACGAGCAAGGATTGTATCTATATATGAAGCTTGGGATAGACACAACATTCTTTTCTTACGATCCCTTATAACTTTGATCCCAAGAATGTGTGCACATTCTCCTAAGTCCTTCATATCAAATTGTTTGGACAACCATACCCTTACGTCTGATAATACCTTGACATTGTTGCCAATTAACAAAATATCATCTACGTATAGTACAAGAAATACCACCACGTTTCCGTTACACTTCTTGTATACACAAGACTCATCCGGACACTGAATAAATCCATATGACTGGATTACTTCATTAAACCGGATGTTCCAAGACCTTGAAGCTTGCTTCAGTCCATAAATGGACCGATTGAGCTTGCACACTAGATGCTCTTTGCCTTTTTCAATGAACCCTTCTGGTTGCTTCATATGGATGTTCTCTTCAAGACTTCCATTAAGGAAAGCTGTCTTGACATCCATTTGCCAAATCTCATAATCCATATGAGCAGCAATGGATAAGAGTATCCGGATAGACTTAAGCATGGCTACCGGTGAAAAGGTCTCCTCATAATCGATTCCCTCTTTTTGAGTGTACCCTTTTGCAACAAGCCTAGCTTTGAAGGTTTCTACCTTCCCGTCTGTCCCTCTTTTCCTTTTGTAGATCCACTTGCATCCAACGGCTTTTACACCATCAGGTGGTTCTATAAGCTCCCAAACCTTATTAGAGTACATGGACTCTATTTCAGAATTCATTGCCTTTTGCCAAGATGTTGCATCTATATCTTGGAGTGCTTCGTCATATGACCTGGGATCAGGTTCATGTTTACCCGGGATCAAGTCCGAAGACTCTCCCAAAAACATGAATCTTTCAGGCTGCCTCACAACACTCCCACTACAACGAGGCACTGTCTGTGGTTGTGTATCATGTGTGACACGTGTTGTAGTCTCTTGTGGTACTTCATCTTGTACTGTTGGTACTGAAGTAGACATGTCCTCTCTAAGTTCTTCTAAAACAACTTTACTACTGGGCTTGTGATCCATTATATAGTCTTCTTCTAAAAACTGGGCATTGGTGCTAACAATGACCTTCTGGTCTTTAGGACTATAAAATAAACCACCTTTCGTTCCTTTGGGATATCCTACAAACACGCGAACTTCTGTACGAGATTCTAACTTATCAGCATCTGGTTTCAGCACATGTGCTGGACTACCCCAAATCCGAATATGTCTTAGACTGGGTTTTCGCCCATTCCACAATTCTATGGGAGTAGAAGAAACTGATTTAGAAGGTACTAAGTTCAAAACGTATACTGCTGTTTCCAGAGCATATCCCCAAAACGAATTTGGTAATTCTGAATAACTCATCATCGATCTAACCATCTCTATAAGAGTCCTATTCCTTCGTTCTGCTACACCATTCTGTTGGGGTGTTCCAGGTGCAGACAATTGGGATTGAATCACAGCCTCTGATAAGTAATTCCTAAACTCTCCTAAGAGGTATTCGCCACCGCGATCAGATCGTAGTGTCTTGATACTTTTACCTAATCGTTTCTCCACATCAGCCTTGTATTCTTTGAA
Source organism: Zingiber officinale (assembly GCF_018446385.1). Classification (NCBI taxonomy): domain Eukaryota; kingdom Viridiplantae; phylum Streptophyta; class Magnoliopsida; order Zingiberales; family Zingiberaceae; genus Zingiber; species Zingiber officinale. Next base: position 105,453,041 of record NC_055998.1, read on the forward strand.
CTTGTCAAAGCACTCGGACTTGCGGCGCATTAGGTAAATGTATCCATATCTTGAATAATCGTTTATGAAAGAGACAAAATATTCAAAACCTCCTCTTGCCTGGACAGACATAGGACCACACAAATCAGAGTGAACCAACTCTAACACTTCTTTGGCTCTATACCCCTTGGCCTTGAACGGCCTCTTGGTCATTTTACCTTCTAAGCAAGATTCACAAGTTGGAAAATTTTCCAACTCTAATGAACTCAAAAGTCCATCGGCTATAAGCCTCTGAATCCTACTTAAATTAACATGACCAAGTCTTAGATGCCAAAGATATGCTTGGTTCATTTCTGAAGGTTCTTTTCTCTTATTAGAATTAGAAGATGAGTTATAAATTTCCATGTTTTGCTTTGTGGAAGAAATTGAATTTAAAATATACAAATTGCCAACTAATGCACCAGAACAGATAATCACTTTATTTCTTTTAATAACTACATCGTTACTGAAAGAAACTGAATATCCATCTATAAACAGTTTAGAAACTGAAATTAAATTCTTTCTAAAACTGGGTACATAAAGACAATTTCTTAAAACCAAATTTCTACTTCTACTAAAAGACAAGTAGACGTCTCCCACTGCAACAGCTGCCACCTTAGTAGCATTGCCCATGTAGACGGTAATCTCCCCTTCAGATAGTCGCGGGTTTCCTGGAACCCCTGCAAGGAATTGCAGACATGATCAGTGGCTCCCGTATCTATACACCAGGTGCTGGTAGATAACACCGCTAAACATGTTTCAACAACCAGAGCATGAGATATACCTTTGTTTTGGTTCCTACGAGGACAGTCCACCTTCCAATGTCCTGCCTGCTTGCAGATGAAGCACTTGCCCTTCGGCTTCTTCACTCTAGCTTTAAATCCCGTACTCTGAGATTTATTCACTTTCTTTGCTGAGCCAGCTTGTTTCTTCTTCTTCTTTCCTTTCGGTTTAGAAGTAGAACCATTTTCAGCAAAGTGAATTTGAGAATTGTGATGAAATAATCCTTCTGCTGCTTGAAGTTCTGTCAGTAGTTCCCCTAATGAATAAATCCTTTTATTCATATTATAGTTCAGGCGGAACTGCTCAAAACTTCTAGGTAGCGTTTGGAGGATCATATCGATCTGGGTTTCCCCATCAATTTCTCCTCCAAGGATCTGTATCTCGTTCAGATAAGCCATCATCTTTAGGATATGATCCCTTACAGGAGTACCCTCTTGCATGGTGGCTGTCATTATCTTTCTCATAGCTTCTTATCTAGAAGCCCTATCCTGATGACCAAAGAGCTCCTTGAGATTGTTCATAATATCATAAGCTGTTGGTAAATCTTGATGCTGATGTTGCAATACATTTGACATTGAAGCCAAAATGTAACACCGCGCCATCTCATATGCCTTTACCCATCTCTTATGATATTCAATCTCCTCTTGGGTAGATTCACCAGTGGGTGCATCAGGACAAGGTTCAGTCAGTACAAATTTATAGCTTTCAGCAGTCAGAACAATGTCCAGGTTCCTTTTCCAATCTATGTAATTAGGTCCAGTAAGTCTATTTTGTTGAAGTATGATGGACAGTGGGTTGAAAGTCATCCTAAGAATCACAAATAACTTTTGGTCAGAACTCTAAATTTAGAATAATATTGATTCCTCAAACAATACTATTTTAAATTAACCAATACCTCATCACACCGTGAATTTTGTATGCCACGTTAGTGTGGACGTATACAAATTCAACATTTGTAAAAGGAGGGTTTTAACCCATTAATTTTATTATCTTGTCAACCTAACTTTTTGACAAATAAAATTAATAGTTGGTATTATTTGGTCACACAAATAATAATAGTGACTCCGTTGGGGAGAATACTATTAGATGTGTCTAAGTGTATACCATTACTTGACACTAAGTCCATTAATAAGATTATGCCCCTTCCGTTGGGGAAGATCACACACTCTTAATTAATTTCCTATAGTCATCCAAAAATGGAAGTCTGTTCTAGTGATCCACAAACAAGCTCATCCGTTATGGAGGAAGGCACTCAGAGCCAACGCGCAAGCTTGTTTGCATCACTTACAAACCAGTAATGGAGACCATGGGATTTATTTAAAAATCCCTCTCCCACTTAGTTATTTATAAATGAGGAATTTTAACTATGCTAGCCTACTAAACTTGTAAACTAACATGCACACACAGCACAATATAAAAGTAATAAATAGAAAATTTAATTTTCAACTATTATTGCTTTTATCTCTTAATTGTCCTCCGTGTGTTGTCATCCCAAGCTGCTGCCATATTTGGCCACCGCCTCCGGTCTAGCTGTCGCATCCATCTTGCTCCTAGTTCCGCTGCGCCTCTGGTCCTTAGAAGGTTCCACGCTTTGCAAGATTCGATCCGCGACATAAATAGAATTTTACATTTTTGATCCTATATTCCATAAAAGGAATGTACATGTATCTAGATCAAAAATAAAATCCTAATAAAACTAAATGCTGTTGTATTTTAATACAATCATGCACACACATATAAATTGCCCTTGACATGTCCAAGGGTCCAATCACACACATAATTAACTAAAAGCCATAATAGTTGGATCCTGCATCCACAAAGTTAGCACATCCTACTATTAACCTGCCTAAATTATGTATGACATGTGCATAATTAAACTAAATACCAAATACACAGAGGCAAAACCCTAGCTCTGATACCAATTGTTGGTTGCTACTCGGAAAACCTAGAGGTTCCACTGTACAAAATTTTGTACAAAGGTCTGAACCTTTTCCTAGCTACCATGTGTTCTTTTAAATTAAATTTTGGATCGCCTGCGGAACTTAACACGTTTGATCCAAAACTTAATCTATTTGTTCTTTTAGGTTTTGACTTGGATCTCCTGCGGAACTTAACACGTTCGACCCAAGTCTCCTTAAGTTATTAATTCCATTAAATATTAATTTCCATAAAAGGTTCCCAGTACTGACGTGGCGAGGCACATGGCCTTCTTGGATATGGGAGCAACCACCACCGACTAGACAAAACCTTTAATAGAAAGCTAATATTTAATTTCCTAAAATAACTTTAGGTTAACCAAAGAGAACAATCAAATCACAAGGAAAAGAAAGAAAACAAAAGAACACAACATCGAAAAATATATTCGAAATACTAGAACGTAAGCCTCTTGTATTTGGTATTATTTCCATAAATAACTAGCATGATGCGGAAATAAAAATTACTAGTTATACCTTGTAGAAAAACCTCTTGATCTTCTACCGTATTCCTCTTCTAACCTCGGACGTTGTGTGGGCAACGATCTACCGAGATGAGAAACCACCAACCACCTTCTTCTCCTCCAAGCAAGGTTCGGCCACAAAGGAAGAACTTCACCAAAGAAGAAAACCAAAATACTAACCAAGCTCTAAGAGATGCTAGCTTTCTCTCCTTCTTCTTCTTCTTCTCCAAGTAGTATCCGGCCACCACAAGAACTCCAAGAGAGATGAAGTATTCGGCCACCACAAGAGGAAGAGAGGGAGAGGATGATGGTCGGCCACAACACCAAGGAAAAGAGGGAGAGAAAACAATAGAGGTTGTTTCTCATGAAGGCACCCTCACCCCTTCTTTTATATTCCTTGGCCTAGGCAAATTAGGAAATTTAATTACAATAAAATTTCCTCAATTTCCTTGACATGATTTAATTTAGAAAAATAAAATAAATTTTCCAAATCAATTTTCAATGGCCGGCCACATCATTGGAGAACAAATTGGACAAGTTTTAATCAACAATTAAAACTTCCTAATTTGTTTCCGGAAATTTTAAAAAATAAAATTTCTCTTTAAAATCTCTTCATGGTTGATAAAAGGAAATTTCTATAATTTTAATTTTATCAACATGTGAATAATTTTTTTAAAGAAAAAATAAAACATCTCTCCAATCTACAAATAAGGAAAGAGATCTAATCTCTTTCTTTAATCTTTTATAGATCTTTTACAAGAGAGATATTTTAATTTTAATTCTCTTTAAATTATATCTTCCACATAATAATAAAAATTAAAATTAAAATCCCTTTTTAATTTAATTTGGCCGGCCCCCACTAGCTTGGGTTCAAGCTGGCCGGCCCTAGCTTGGTTCCCAAGCTAGCTTGGCCAGCCCCTTATTGGTGGGTATAGAAGGTGGGTATAGGTGGGTATAGAACTCTATAAATAAGAGGCTACGATAGGGACCGAGAGGAGGAATTGGTTTTGGTCTCCGATAAAATTAAGCATCCCGTGTTCGCCCTAACACACAACTTAATTTTATCAATGATAATTCATTCCACTAGAGAACTATCATTGAACTACCGCACCAATCCCAAATTACATTTTGGGCTCCTTCTTATTATGAGTGTGTTAGTCTCCTGTTTAAGATATCGAATGTCCACTAATTAAGTGAGTTACTGACAACTCATTTAATTAATATCTAAGTCCAAGAGTAATACCACTCAACCTTATTGTCATGTCGGACTTAGTCCACCAAGGTTTAACATGACAATCTTTATGAGCTCCTCTTGAGGACATTATCAACCTAGTATCTCTAGGACACAGTTTCCTTCTATAATCAACAACACACACTATAAGTGATACCATTTCCCAACTTATCGGGTTTATTGATTCAACGAACTAAATCTCATCCATTGATAAATTAAAGAAATAAATATCAAATATATGTGCTTGTTATTATATTAGGATTAAGAGCACACACTTCCATAATAACTGAGGTCTTTGTTCCTTTATAAAGTCAGTATAAAAGAAACGACCTCAAATGGTCCTACTCAATATACTCTGAGTGTACTAGTGTAATTATATAGTCAAGATAAACTAATACCTAATTACACTACGACCTTCTAATGGTTTGTTCCTTTTCCATTTTGGTCGTGAGCTACTGTTTATAATTTATAAGGTACTGATAACATCATCTTCTGTATGTGACACCACATACTATGTTATCTACAATATAAATTAAATGAACAACTACAAACAAATGTAGACAATTAGACCAAATGTGATTCTTTATTCATAATAAATGTTTACAAAGCTTAGGCTTTCAGTATACACTCCAACAGCTTAGACACTAGGAGGTCCACCTCAAGTTATGTCTTCATGTTGGCCAGAAGGGCTATCTCTTGGAAAAACATCAAACAGACTCTTATAGCCACTTCTACGATGGTGGTAGAGTTTATAGCCTGCTACAAATCATCAAATCAGGGAATATGATTACGAAACTTTATCATAGCATTACAGATCGTCGATGGTGTTGATAGAACCTTGAAGATCAACTGTGATAATAAAGCTATAGAACTATATTCAAAGAACAACCGCAGCTCATCAAAGTTCAAGCGCATTGACATCAAGTTTCTAGCGGTCAAAGAAAGAGTTCCGAGTGGTTAAGTGTGGATAGAGCATGTTAGTACAAACTTTATGATTACAGATTCACTCACCAAGGACTTCCAACCCAAGGTGTTTCATGTGCATGTTGCACAAATGGGGGTGCTTCTATTGGCTGAAGTACTAGTTTAGTGAGAGTCTGTATTTATGTTTGTCATTTTGTTGCTCTCTCTATATATAATAAATATTTTTATTATTACGTATATATGTCCATTTTTCACATACAATTTCTTGTTCATTGCAACAGTAATAGATTTTAATTACCACTTTTTGTAAAGACCCGCCTTATACTACTAGGCTGTAAGGCCGATCGCTACAGTTATACTGTGCTAAACTACTCCCTGACCATCACTAGAACTAGATGCGGAAGCTGTGCTAATTAAAATTTTTACTAAAACACTGACATTTCTTGGTTCTATACATGCTAAGGAAGGTAACTAACTACTCATAACATGTCTTACCTTCCCCATGGCCAAGGAACTGGACTTGGACACTTCCCTGCTGATACCAGACCTCCCAATCGATCCACGGATCGATTGGAATAGTCGGATCGATCCAGTGATCGATCCAGCCGGCTACTGTATGCGGGACATGAGTTGGATCGATCCAGTGATCGATCCAGCATGCTACTGTGCCCGGGACGATAATTTGGATCGATCGGCTGATCGATCCAGGATAGTCAATCGATCCAGTGATCGATCCCAGAGCTCTCTGTTCGCGACGGAAATGGCTGGATCGATCGGCTGATCGATCCAGAGGCCTACTGTTCGCGGAGCAGATTGCCCAATCGATCAGCTGATCGATTGGAAACCCTCGAATCGATAAGCTGATCGATTCGAGTTACTGATTTCGTGCCAATTGTCTGATTTCAGCACTGTTTCGTGTCTCAACCACATTACAAGTACTAAAATGACTAAGAAACACTCTAATGACAACAACTAACATTCTAACAACATAAAAGAGGTGTTCTAACCATAATAAAGTGCATGGTGATAAAAAGAAACACTGAAAAGTTCTAATGTTTGAAATAAAGCTTGCTAAGGTTCCCTAAGATCTTCTTCCAGGTTCCATCCACACACATCCTCATCAGTGCATTGACCTCCAGCCTCCGCTAGTCCATCTTTCCTTTACCTTTATCTGCAGTATAAGGAAAAATAGAATTTGTAAGCTTAAAGCTTAGTAAGAAACCATCTACCTCACAAAAACATGCAACGATGCAAATATGATTTTAAATCATGCTGTTTAAAACATATGCTGGATATACTGAATGACCTAAACATGGCATGGCATATAAGCACACAATCATGGCATATCTAAAGCTGAACATAAAGTCATCATGCATATTCACAGGGAAAAACTAAGCTGATACTAAGAACTGAGCTACGCTAATACTGAGCTACTGCTAGAACTGTACTGAATTCATGAACTAATTGTGAAAGGTTGAAAACCATATACATATAGTAAGTGAAAATACTAAACATGCTGCTGATGGGCCCGGCAACTGTACGTGCTATACGCGCATCTCTAACTAGACCCGGGGTTGCAAGTCCCGAGTTTAGTAGAGCTACTAGGTTATCTAAACCTAGGGATCAACTATGGGAGCCCAGCCCAATGGATGTCTAATCCAGTACAGTGCCAACTGAAAAGTAAAATACTGAGTATAGCTAAACTGTTCTAAATTGCTGTTTCTAGGTTATCTGAACCTAGAGCTAGGTTGTCTGAACCTAGAGGCGACTGTGGGAGCCTACCCATTGGACCGTAGTCCCATATAAGCTAGAATAAACTAATCCACTAATTTAGATGCTTCTAATGCATTCAACTGTGCTAATAAAAATGCCTAAGTTGCATTCTTTTCTAAGCTAGTTATTTAATCGAACACCTTGTGTGCTTTAACTCCCCTTTCTATTAGGGGGACTACCTTTAGGCACCCAACAGCATCTAAACCTCCAACTGAAGGAGAAAAGACGTGTCCGTCCCATCTAAAGGTACTCACTAAATCCCTAAACCTGCGAGGAGGGTTAAATACACTCTATGTGTCGAAAACATACGCATATAACTAAACTGATGCACAGAAAATCCAACGGTAGCTATTATACTGCAGGTGAGGGGTTTCTTACCTCCTATTCGTAATTTCTTACGATTCTAATCGCTAGAGTTCCGGTGGAGATGACCTTCTCGACGATCCGCTCACGTCTTCGCGTTCCTCTCGCGGAGAAGAACCTTTTTCGTGTTGGAGTCGTCGCCGGAAGATGAACCTATGGACCTTGGGCTAGGGCGCCGAGAGAGAAGGAGAGGGAGAGGGGGCGGCGGTGAGGTGAGGAAAAGAAAAGTGGAGTGAGGTGAGGAGGTGCCGAACCAAGAAAATAAACCAAGCCAACTTAAGTTTCCTATTTATATTAAGGAGTTAATTCGCCCAATACCAATATAAATTTTATTGGTTCCCTTTCCTTTCAGCACGGCCCTGCTGGGTTCAACCGGTTACTAACATTATCCCTAAACCATAGGTCTCGGGTTCGATTCCCGCCTAAGCTATTTTGCGGTTCTATTTATTTTTGCTGCTTCCGCTACTCGGAAAATTTCGAAAAAATATCTAAAAATTCCAGAAAAATCGTAGAATATTTATAATGCAGTTTCGAGAATTTTCGGGCGTTACAATCCCCCATACCTTATAAAAAGTTCATCCTCGAATTTAGAACAACTCTGGGTACTTCTGTCTCATGCTGGCCTCTGTCTCCCAAGTTGCCTCCTCTGCTGTGTGACTGTGCCAAATAACTTTGACTAATGGTACTTCCTTGTTCCGCAATTTCTTAACTGCTCGGTCTATTATCTGAATAGGCCGACTATCATAGCTGAGGTCTTCGCGGATCTGTACCGACTGGGGCTCAATCACCTGGGTGGCATCTGGGGTATGCTTCTTCAGCATAGAGACATGAAATACGTTGTGGACAGCTGACATTTCCTGGGGTAGCTCTAGCTCATATGCTACCTTGCCCACTCTTCTGCTGATAAGGTATGGTCCCACATATCTGGGACTAAGCTTGCCCTTTTTCCCAAAACGCATTACTCCCCTCATGGGAGCTACTCTGAGGAACACTGAATCCCCAACTGAAAACTCTAAGGGTCTGCGCCGTGTATCAGCATAGCTTTTCTGGCGGCTCTGAGCTGTCTCTATCCTCTGGCGGATCTGCCGTATAGCTACGGTGGTAGCTGCAACTAGATCTGTCTGAAGCTCTAGTTCTTTCTGTTCGCCACTCTCATACCAGCAGATTGGAGATCTACACCTCCGCCCATAGAGAGCCTCATAAGGTGTCATGCCGATAGTGGCCTGATAGCTGTTGTTGTATGCAAATTCTGCTAAGCTCAGATATTTGCACCAACTTCCCTTGAAGTCTAGGGCACACGCTCGGAGCATATCTTCGAGTACTTGATTTACTCGCTCTGTCTGACCATCTGTCTGCGGATGGAATGAACTTCGTGCCCAATGCTGACTGTACACACTCCCAGAAGTGTGATGCAAATCTGCTATCTCTTTCTGAAATAATGGTACATGGGACTCCATGAAGTCTGACGATCTCTTGGAGATACAACTGAGCTAGCTTCTCCATGGAGTAGGATATCTTGATAGCTAAGAAGTGGGCTGATTTAGTCAACCTGCCGACTATTACCCAGATGGCGTCAAAACCATTCGTGGTTCTGGGCAGTCCCACTATGAAATTCATAGAGATATCCTCCCACTTCCATTCTGGAATCTGTATAGGCTGCAGAACTCCTCCTGGTCGCTGATGTTCTGCCTTGACCCTCTGACAGATGAGGCAGATGCTAACATATCTGGCGATGTCTCGCTTCATCCCGGGCCACCAAAAACGTTTCTTCAGGTCTTGATACATTTTGGTGGAACCTGGATGCATCGCATAGGGAGTCTTGTGAGCCTCATCTAAAATCTATCTCCGTAGCTCCTCCTGATCTAGAACACAGAGTCTGACACCAAAATACAACACCCCTCTATCGGACACTCTGAATTCTCTACTTTCTGATTCTGCTAGCCCTTGCTTGATTTTCTGAATTTCAGGGTCCTGCTCCTGAGCTGACTGAATATCACCAAGCAAGGTAGACTCTAAGGTCATAGTAGAGAGCTGTCCAACGATGAGCTCGAGACCGAAATCTACGATCTCCTTCAGAGGGGCGGTGACATGGTAAGAGATAATAAGGTACCTGGATTTTTGCTAAGTCGTCGGCTACCTTATTGAATTTCCACGATGGTAGAGGATGTCTATATCGTAGTCTTTGACTAGCTCAAGCCATCTCTGTCGCATGTTCGGATCCTTCCGAGTGAAGAAGTACTTGACTGATGATCTGTATACACTCTGCACCGAGCTCCATATAAGTAATGTCTCCAAATTTTGAGAGCGAATACTACTGCGAGCTCAAGGTCATGAGTAGGATAATTCTTCTCATAATCCTTGAGTTGTCCGAGGCATAGGCGATCACCTTGCCGTTTACATAAGACCGCTCCTAGTCCCAACTTAGAGGCATCACTATAGATGTCAAAGCTGCTGGTGTCGTCTGGTAGAGCCAAAATGGGAGCACTGGTCAATCTCCTTAAGTTGTTCTCACAGTCCTCTGTCCACTGAAATTTCCTGTTCTTTCTGGTAAGAGCTGTCAGTGGGGAGGCTATCCTGGAGAAGTCCTCTACAAACTTTCTGTAATATCCTGCTAATCCCAGAAAGCTCCTGATTTTGCTGGCATTCTTAGGTCTCTTCTAGTTACTTACTGCTTCTATCTTGCTAGGATCTACCATGATACCATCCTTTGAGATGATGTGACCCAGGAAGGACACCTGATCTAACCAAAATTCACATTTCGTGAACTTGGCATATAGCTGGTGCTGCTGAAGGGTCTGCAATACTAGTTTCAGGTGCTCTGAATGTTCTTCCTGAGTTCCTGAATAGATAAGAATGTCATCGATAAACACAATAACAAACTTATCTAAATACTCCCTGAATACTCTGTTCATGAGATCCATGAATGTAGCTGGAGCATTGGTCACGCCAAAGGGCATGACTACGAATTCGTAGTGTCCGTATCTGGTTCTGAATGTTGTCTTGGGTATATCCCCTTCTTTAACCTTCACCTGATGATAACCTGATCTGAGATCTATCTTAGAGAACATTGCTGCTCCCTTCAGCTGGTCGAACAGGTCATCGATTCTGGGAAGGGCATACCTGTTCTTGATCATGACTTGGTTCAGTGATCTGTAGTCTATGCACAGTCGCATGCTTCCATCCTTCTTCTTCACGAACAATACAGACGCTCCCCATGGTGAGTGACTCGGGCGTATGAAACCCTTGTCGAGCAGCTCCTGAAGTTCCTTCAGTTCTGCTGGAGCCATGCGATAAGGCGCTTTGGAGATAGGATTCGTACCAGGAATGAGCTCTATCTCAAAGTCAATCTCCCTGTCTGGTGCTAAGCCTGGTAACTCTTCAGGGAAGACTGCTGGGTAGTCACATACGACTCGGACCTCTGCTAGCTGTGGATCCTTATCCTGACTGGTACTGACTATGCGTGCTAAGAACCCCGTACATCCTGAATCCATCAACCTCTGTGCCTTCATAGCTGAGAGAAACTTCTTGGTCTTTCTCTTTGGTTCTCCGCTGTATTCAAACTGCACTACCGCTTCAGGTTGGAAGATGACTTTCTGTTTACGGCACTCTATGGTAGCACCGTATCTGATCAGAAAGTTCATTCCAAAGATAACGTCATAGTCGGTCATTTCTAGCACTATCAGATCACAAAGGAGCTCTCTGCCTGCTATGATGACCGGCACTGCTCTGAGCCAGTGCGTGGATGCCATGATCTCTCCTGAAGGTAGTGCCGTCAAAAACTGTCCACTGAGTACCTCTGAGGGTATTTCTAATTTTTCGGAAAACATCCTGGCTATATATGAATGGGTTGCCCCAGTATCAAATAGAACAGTAGCACTATACTGAAAAATGTTAATCTGACCTGTGACAATTGTCGAGGCATTGGATACGTCCTCTCTGGTGAGTGAGTAGATCTTCGCATTCGCCATCGCTGGAGGGGCTTCTAATCTGCCCTGGCTGATAAGTGGACCTTCTAGAGCGGCCTGCATCTGATATAACTGAGCTGGCTGGCCTGCATACTGAATCTGCTGTGGCTGAGGGAGACCGGTCTTGTTTGGGCACTGCTTGGCCATGTGCCCTTCTTGTCCACATTCGAAGCATCCTCGTGTGCCCTTGCGACAAACCCAAGTGTGGAATTTTCCCACAAGTAGCACACTTTGGATAGCTGGGTCGCTTGCTAGATGGTCCTCCTTTTGGTTCAGTCCCTGACTTGCGCTTGCTGTTGGAGTTTCCTTTCCAATTAGAGCTGTGGCCTTGCTGTTTTTGAGTGTGAGAGTTTCCTTGGCCTTTGGACTCTGAGGAGACTTGTTTTTGTTGCTTTATATTGTTCTGGTAATGCTCTGTGGTCAAGGCACTGCTCACTAACTCCTCTGTGGTTTGTGGCCTATGTATGCCACCAGCCACGTTCACTGCTATTTCTGGCCTCAGCATCTTGAGCATCAACCGGATTCATTCCTTTTCTATGCTGACTAGCTCTGGGCATAGACGAGCCAACCTGTTGAATTTCTTCACGGCTTCCTCAACTGAATGGTTGCCCTGACGAAACTCAGTGAACTCGTCGTAGTGGCGGTTTGTAACCCGTACGTGAAAGAACTCCTCGAAGAACTCTTTCTCGAAGTCAGCCCATGACATCTGGTTCACTGGGCGCTTCGTTCTGATTCTTTCCCACCACATGCGTGCGTCTCCTGTCAGGCAGAAGGAGGCACACTTCACCTTCTCGTGTTCTGGCCAGTCCAGAAGCTCCATCGTGCTCTCCAGTGTTTTGAACCAGGCTTGTGCATCCCATGGTTCACTAGTGCCTGAGAAGTTCTCTGGCTTGACCCGCTGCCACTGGATCAGATAGGCTTCCTTTCTTGGCTCAGCTGCTGGGGCTGCTGGTGCTGGTGCTGGTGCTGGTGCTGGTGCTGGTGCTGTAGGCTGAGCTGGTGGAACCTCTAAGGTGGCTATTTCCTGTTGCTGTTCAGCTAGCTGCTGCTGTAACTGAGCCACTAATGCTGTAAGGTCTGGAGGAGGCACTGAACTGCCTGCCTCTTGCTGGGGCTCAGTAGCTAGTGCCCTTCTAGCTGGGCGTCCTCATGTCATTTCTAAAGACATAGAGAACGTAACATAACTAATGTAATCACAGTTATATAACTACTGATATCATGTTTAAAAACTATCACATACTAACAAGCAGTAGGCATATAAACTTGAACTGTAACTAGAAAGCAAGAACAATAAGGAGAGTAGAGGTATTCTTACTTGGAAGCTGCAGGTACAATGCTGATGTGTGTGTAGGAAGTATGGAACACTACTCTGATACCACTCTGTAAAGACCCGCCTTCTACTACTAGGTTGTAAGGCCGATCGCTATAGTTATACTGTGCTAAACTATTCCCTGACCATCACTAGAACTAGATGCGGAAGCTGTGCTAATTAAAAATTTTACTAAAACACTGACATTTCTTGGTTCTATACATGCTAAGGAAGGTAACTAACTACTCATAACATGTCTTACCTTCCCCATGGCCAAGGAACTGGACTTGGACACTTCCCTGCTGATACCAGACCTCCCAATCGATCCACGGATCGATTGGAATAGTCGGATCGATCCAGTGATCGATCCAGCCGGCTACTGTATGCGGGACATGAGTTGGATCGATCCAGTGATCGATCCAGCATGCTACTGTGCCCGGGACGATAATTTGGATCGATCGGCTGATCGATCCAGGATAGTCAATCGATCCAGTGATCGATCCCAGAGCTCTCTGTTCGCGACGGAAATGGCTGGATCGATCGGCTGATCGATCCATAGGCCTACTGTTCGCGGAGCAGATTGCCCAATCGATCAGCTGATCGATTGGAAACCCTCGAATCGATCAGCTGATCGATTCGAGTTACTGATTTCGTGCCAATTGTCTGATTTCAGCACTGTTTCGTGCCTCAACCACATTACAAGTACTAAAATGACTAAGAAACACTCTAATGACAACAACTAACATTCTAACAACATAAAAGAGGTGTTCTAACCATAATAAAGTGCATGGTGATAAAAAGAAACACTGAAAAGTTCTAATGTTTGAAATAAAGCTTGCTAAGTTTCCCTAAGATCTTCTTCCAGGTTCCATCCACACACATCCTCATCAGTGCATTGACCTCCAGCCTCCGCTAGTCCATCTTTCCTTTACCTTTATCTGCAGTATAAGAAAAAATAGAATCTGTAAGCTTAAAGCTTAGTAAGAAACCATCTACCTCACAAAAACATGCAACGATGCAAATATGATTTTAAATCATGCTGTTTAAAACATATGCTGGATATACTGAATGACCTAAACATGGCATGGCATATAAGCACACAATCATGGCATATCTAAAGCTGAACATAAAGTCATCATGCATATTCACAGGGAAAAACTAAGCTGATACTAAGAACTGAGCTACGCTAATACTGAGCTACTGCTAGAACTGTACTGAATTCACGAACTAATTGTGAAAGGTTGAAAACCATATACATATAGTAAGTGAAAATACTAAACATGCTGCTGATGGGTCCGGCAACTGTACGTGCTATACGCGCATCTCTAACTAGACCCGGGGTTGCAAGTCCCGAGTTTAGTAGAGCTACTAGGTTATCTAAACCTAGGGATCGACTATGGGAGCCCAGCCCAATGGATGTCTAATCCAGTACAGCGCCAACTGAAAAGTAAAATACTGAGTATAACTAAACTGTTCTAAATTGCTGTTTCTAGGTTATCTGAACCTAGAGCTAGGTTGTCTGAACCTAGAGGCGACTGTGGGAGCCTACCCATTGGACCGTAGTCCCATATAAGCTAGAATAAACTAATCCACTAATTTAGATGCTTCTAATGCATTCAACTGTGCTAATAAAAATGCCTAAGTTGCATTCTTTTCTAAGCTAGTTATTTAATCGAACACCTTGTGTGCTTTAACTCCCCTCTCTATTAGGGAGACTACCTTTAGGCACCCAACAGCATCTAAACCTCCAACTGAAGGAGAAAAGACGTGTCCAGCCCATCTAAAGGTACTCACTAAATCCCTAAACCTGCGAGGAGGGTTAAATACACCCTATGTGTCGAAAACATACGCATATAACTAAACTGATGCACAGAAAATCCAACGGTAGCTATTATACTGCAGGTGAGGGGTTTCTTACCTCCTATTCGTAATTTCTTACGATTCTAATCGCTAAAGTTCCGGTGGAGATGACCTTCTCGACGATCCGCTCACGTCTTCGCGTTCCTCTCGCGGAGAAGAACCTTTTTCGTGTTGGAGTCGTCGCCGGAAGATGAACCTATGGACCTTGAGCTAGGGCGCCGAGAGAGAAGGAGAGGGAGAGGGGGCGGCGGTGAGGTGAGGAAAAGAAAAGTGGTGTGAGGTGAGGAGGTGCCGAACCAAGAAAATAAACCAAGCCAACTTAAGTTTCCTATTTATATTAAGGAGTTAATTCGCCCAATACCAATATAAATTTTATTGGTTCCCTTTCCTTTCAGCACGGCCCTGCTGGGTTCAACCGGTTACTAACATTATCCCTAAACCATAGGTCTCGGGTTCGATTCCCGCCTAAGCTATTTTGCGGTTTTATTTTATTTTTGCTGCTTCCGCTACTCGGAAAATTCCGGAAAAATATCTAAAAATTCCAGAAAAATCGTAGAATATTTATAATGCAGTTTCGAGAATTTTCGGGTGTTACACTTTTAAATAAAGATATCATAATTTACTAATGTAGTTTAGCATTGAGTGTAATAAATATGATATGGACTCTATTTTGAGTCATTAAAAATAGGTCATGGTTTACAACTGCAGTGTAGTTTAAGGTATTTCCTATGATTTTGAAGATAGATAACTTATGGTTAAAGAATATAAGGAACTAAACATAGAATGTGAAAATGTATGGACTCAGTTTGAATTTGATCTGACCTAAAACTCTAAATGGGTCAATTATCTATTAACCACCCAGTTTGATTGTTGAAAATCGTAATTGGCCCCTCTTTAGATAGACCAATTATGGTTCCAGCCCAAATTTATCTGTGAACTACCTATTTGAACTATTGATTCAAACCATTGGTTAAAATATTTTTAAAATACCAATGGTTTTGACTATTGAAATTGCAAGTTAATTGACGGTTACGGTCGTTTGAAAGGTTTTATATATTTTTTTTTGAATGGTTTAAATTTTATCATTTTTCGATCAAGGATTATGATTAATTAATTTTTATTCTCTAAACTTTATAAATATTAGTCATCACACACACGTTGTGTGTGTAGTATAATGCATGAATACATGTAAATTATATAAAATAAATATTTACTATTAAGTAATTAAATAAAATTATTCAACACTGATTTATTCTATAAAAATCTCAATCTGAAAATAAAGTCAAAATTAGGATATTAATCATACCTCAAATTATATAGCGAAAATGTCTTATATCATCCGAAGAATCGATGAAATACAGAGATAGATAGATGTGATTGTGATTTTTCTTGAAAAATCTATGAGATACAGATGGATTGATGCGACTGTGTCAATATGCAAAAGAGCTAAAACAGATGGATGGATGTGGTGTGATATAAAAAGGATAAGGAGAAAGTTGTAGCAAAAATTGGAGAGGGAGGGGGAGAGCGGAGGAGAGAAAATGAAGAACCGATGAGAATTGAGGCGGTAAGAAGAAGCGATGTAGATAGTAGAAATTAGATTGTGTTTGTGATTTAAGAAGGATAAGAAGTTGAAATTACTAATAAGTCTTGAAATTATTTTCGATGTGAAAAAAGAAGGACATTAACATAACTTAATTTTAGACTTCACCAAATAAATTAAGAGTTGTTTATTAAAGGGTCCATATTCTTAATTAAATAGTAAGATCCTACTCCATTTTATTATTTTTACATAAAATTGTCTATTCTTGTCTCTCAATTCTTAAAGCTCAATTTATTTTTAACTTCTTGTCTTGAATTCAAATGGAATAAAGTTCATCTCAGAATTGAAAGATCAAGGAGAAGATATTTTCAAATTTGAATTTTGACGATATTGAATTTATCAACTTCGAAACATAAGAAACTATAGAAACTCTGAAGGTTCAAGATACTCCCCTTTAAAATCATCTATTTTCATTAACTATTTTTAAGAAAATCACTCTTCCATGTGGAGAAATCCATACAAATAAAAGTATTACAACACATTTTATAAATTTCAATCAAGTGACGGTTCTGGGTCATTCAAGCGACATTAGCATTTGGTTGAGTTTGAAGTTGATCATTATTAAACTCAATCATTCAAAATTGCATTATACATATATCAAAATTAGATTAATTAATTTTTTTTATTTGTGGTCACATTCTACTATAATAAAATAATGGGATAAATTTTATAAAAATAATGGAATTAAACCTTAAAAAATTATATGATGTATCAACACATTAAATCAAGTGTATAAATTATTATAAGATTCAATTTAATAACCTCTTTGTTAACTATTGAATGTGTATAACTACTGAAGTCCAAGGGATATTCGACCCCAAGGGATAATCAACCTCGGATGACCAAGCTTGTTTGACTCGAGTTTGTGTTTTGATGTTTAATCAATATATTACTTAGTTAAATGAAGAGTTAAGTAGGTAAAGATTGATTGGACACTTGGCCAAGCTTGGTTTGACTCGACTTTGAGTTTTGATGTTTAATCAATATGTTAGTTAGTTGAAAAAAAGTTAAGTATGCCAAGGTTGACTAGATACTTGACAATCGATAAATATGTTTGTTGAAAAGAGGGAAGTCCAAGTAGATCACGGTTGACCTACACTTCCATAAAAGTGTTGGTGCAGTTTGGACTAACGGTCTAACTCAGATTTTAATAAATGACAAGTGAGTTAAGTTGAGTGTTTTGTAATCTAATTGCATTATCAAGTGTGTAGGAATTGATGAGTTCGAAGGACCGGACGCCGGGCTAAAATCTAGCTAGGTGTGAGAGACCGGATAGCTGGTGTAAAACCCAAATAGGTCAACAGACCAATCGAATATCTGGCAGAAAGTCTAGTTGGGTCCGCGTGACTGGACAACCGGTAGAAGTCTAGTTGGGTCTGCGGACCGGATAACTGGCATCAAGACCTGGTGGGTCAAAAGGATAGTCAACCGATTGCAAGATGGTAAGTAAAGGTAAGTCACTAGAAGAGAGTGACTTTGTGAGGGCGCGTCCCGATTGAGGGACAGTAGGCGTCGGTCCAGGTTAGGTCTATTTAGATCCCTAATCTGAGACCTTGACTAGTTCCTGGTCCTGGGAGGATAGAAGATAATTACTATTTATTTTCACTATGCTAACTTTGTTTTGCAAATTAGATGTTTTAGTTTTGGATTAGCACAACTTGCAGGGTACAAGGAGCAAAAAGCCTTCGGATGAATAGTACCCAAAGACACCTTCAAGCATTGGAAGGTGCCTTCACACTGTTCATGGAAGGCACCTTCAATTGCTTTAAGGCGCCTTCCAGAAGATAAAAGTTGACAGATTCAGCGATAAGCTTCAGCAGACTTCGGGATCATATTTGACTTATTGGAAGCGCCTTCAATGCCTATAGAAGGCACCTTCCATGGCCTTTATAAGCTAGTCTCGACTATGCTTCTCACAACAACTGATATATGAGCTACTACGCGTCAATCCGAGGCTCTAACTACTCCGACTTCTTACTACGACTTTGTTTCGAAGCTATTATGCCCGACGACTCGTCCGAGGACTTTTGATTGTGATCGACATATCGACACTGACACACAAGCGCTTTCACTTTGATCCCTACGTGTCGGTAACGAAGTTAAATTTTTGTATTTAATTACTGAAAAAGGGAAGTGTAGCGTGTTTACACTTCGCCTAAATTCTTTGTACTCGATTCCCTCTTTCGAAGGTACCAAAAGAGGTATTTTAGTGGATTACCCATTGATAGGTCCGCATGACCTGGGTCTTGAAATAGGAGTTGCCGAAGGCTCCGAACTAAGTAAAATCGATCGTGTTTTCTAGTTTTTTTTTACTTAATTTTTGCTATGCACTTTTCTTTTAAAATCTGAAAAGAATGAGATTTTCAAAACCACGTGACTCATCCCCCCTCTCCTCTCATGTGCAACTAGATCCAACAAGTGGTATCAGAGCTGGTACCACTCTGAATTGGTGCAACCACCAATCAAGCAAAGGGGGGGGGGGTCCTTTTTTTGATATCATTTTTTCCCTCCATTTTTTTAAAAAATTCATTGTTATTTTTTCACCATTAGTTAGAATTGGTGAAATAACCCTTTTGACAAAATTTGTCATAATATTTATTATTATTATTATTATTATTATTATTTTATTTTTTTTTAAATTGATGAAACACCTTTATTTTCTTTTTATCTCTCACACTACTTACCCCAAGACAAAGTCTTGGAAATTATTTTTCATCTATATTTTTTGCCAGTATATCAATGTCTCATCAAGAAAGACGGAACATCCACGAACCACCACCATATGAGATGTATAAGAGGCACAAATTCAATTTGTGGAGGATGCAGATGGAAAGCTTTATCTTTATGAATGACTTCGATGGTGGCATGGCACTGAGGTGATCAACCCAAAACACAGAAGCCAATAGAAAGATAATAAATTCAATTGTAAAATTATTTCCTAATGAAATCACATGCAAAATTGGAGAACACCGAGATGCTATGAGTTATGGACTCATCTAACCAAGCTTCACGAGGAGCCGATGGAGCTAGAAGATCAAGTCAAAAGTAAATCCAAAGTCAAATCCAACGGAGATGCCTACTGAATTAGGGGATGCACTTAAGGTCAGTATAATTTACCAAAAATAGCCCTATCAGAAGTAGTTTAAATAATCTGCATGATAATTTAGATAAATATAAAATTATCCCAAATATAGTCTATGATAATCTAGATTTACATGAGTCAAATTCAGAACTATAAAATAATCTAGATTATGATCAACTCAATTAAGACTTTGATCAAATTGGCATCAATGTTGACTTGGTCAAATAGAACGTTGACCAAATCAATTCAAATAAATTAAAATTGAATAAAAATTCAAAAATAATTAATTCAAACATTAAAATAAACTTAAATTTAAAACTTAAAAATGAGAAAATAGATTTAGATACAATCAATAAATACCTTAATAAATTATTTAATAATCTAGATAATATCAATCTAGAAAATTCTATCCAAAATTAAGATAATTTAATTAATAAAAAATTAAATCTTAAAGATAACATCCTAAACAAAGATAATGTCATGCCCTGAGAGTAAGGTTGTCCAACAAAAATCGGACAGCACCTCTCCTGTAACAATGACAAATGAAATCAGTATACATTGCCCAAGGTTACTTACAAGCAACATCAGCCCACACGGCTGGATAAAAACACAACCACGCAGTTTATAAGCAGCTCACACGGCTGGAAATATACATAACCACGTAGTTAATAGTCAACCCACATGGCTGAAACATGACACAACGGAAACCACAAAATAACGAACATCAAACGAACAAAACAACTAACTGTGAGCTGGTCCGGCTTGACACGACAACTATATCAATTCAAGCACAAGATATCACAAAGCTAAACACAATATAAAAGATACAAACACACGAATAGGTACAAAACCAATAATGCGAACGGAAGCACTAACTTAAAACTTATTTCAAAAATTATTTTAACATAAAAATTATTTTAACTTAAAAATTATCTTAAAATTTATTTCATTTTAAAAATTATTTTAAATTTTAAATTATTTAAAAAATAATTTTAAAAATAATTTTAACTTAAAAATTATATTAACTTAAAAAAATATTTTAACTCAAAAATAATCTTAAAAATTATTCCAACTTAAACATTATTTTAAAAATTATTTAAAATTAAAAATTAAATTTAAAAATTTAACTTTAAAACTAAATCAAATTAAATTTAAAATTAAGTCAAATCAAAATTCAAATTAAATTAACTTTAAAATTAAATTAAAATAAAAAACTAAACTTAAAAATTAAATTAAAAATTAAACATAAAAATTAAATTTAAAATTAAACTTAAAAATTAAATTGAAAATTAAACTTATAAATTAAATTAAAAATTAAGCTTAAAAGGTTAAATTAAAATAAAATGAAAAATTAAATTAAAAATTAAACTTAAAAAATTAAACTTAAATTAAAATTTAAAATTAACTTAACTATAACTTAACTTTAATTAAAACTTAACCTAAATTAAAATAAAAAATTAACTTAACTTAAAAGTTAAATTAAAATTAAACTTTAAATTAAATTAAAATAAATTAAATTAAATTAAACTAAATTAAATTAAATTAAATTAAATAAATCTAAATTAAATTAAATTAAACAAAACTAAATTTTATTAAATTAATTTAAACTAATTAAATTAAATTAAATTAAACTTAATTGTATTAAATTAAATTAAAATAAATTATAATAAAATTAAATTAAACTAATTATATTAAATTAAATTAAACTAATTAAATTAAGTTAAATTTAAAACTTAAACTTAAAAATTTAAATTAAAACTTAAATTAAAATTAAAACTAAAATTAAAATTAAATTTAAAGTAAAAGTAAACTTAAAATTAAAATTATTTAAATTTAAAAAAAAACTCTTTTAAAAAATCATTTTAAAAAACTTTTAAAAGAAAAAATATTCATTTATACACTTAAATAATTAAATTAATAAAAATTCAATTAACCTATACTATAGACTTAATTAAATAATTAATAAGTGTTTAGTCTAACTTTATTTAAGAACTTAGGTTGACTTGATTAGTAACTTAATTTATTTTAATTAAAACATTAATTTTATTCTAAGTCATTCTAAAACAAACCTGTACATTAAAATGTTAATCAAAATTTAAACTTACTTTAATTAAATCATAATTTATCTCAATTAAAGATTGACTTAAATTGAACTTTAACTTTACTTTGTTTAATAATTCTAACAAATTTAACTCTGAATTAATACTGACTTAATTAATCTAAGTTAAATCTAATAAATAGGATAATGTAAATGAAAAATTAAATTTTAACTTACACTTTCATTAAATCAGTCAATTAATATGAAATGTAAGTTATTTTAATAAAATAAGTATTAAATTATTGAATTGAGTCAAGTAAAAGTTAATAAATAAATCATTGATAATGATTAATTATTATTAAATTAGTACCAAATTATTTCATTCAACCTTAAACTAAAGGTTAACTTCATACACCTAAATTTAAAATTAATTATTTAATCAAACTTAAGTGAACAATCATAATAAGGTATAAATAATTTTGATGGACATTAGTGTTACGAACAGTAAATTCCCTAGGCACTAAGGTAGAAATCTTTGTTGCCAACAAAGATAACTAGAAAGTGCTAGGTTAAGGGACAGCAAGGGCCTTAAAAATGTATTGCACATTTTAACATAGTCAAATCCTAGTATAAATTAAGGGGACTAATAAATTCAGGGGGAATAATAAATTCAGGGGGAGTATCAAATTCAGGAGGACTCTCAAATTAGAGGATCAAATTTTTTTAAATATTTACTTAGAAAATTATTTCCTTAAGCCTTTTTTTCCTTAGAAATTTTTTAATTATTCCTTATCAAATTTATATTTAAAATATCTTTTGAAAATCCTACCTCAATTTTAAAAAAAATACTTTGAAAATCTTACTTTAAATGCTTTTTTAGCAAATATTTTCAAAAGTCTTATTTCAAAAATAATGTTAGGTTCAGGGGGAGCATTAATATTTTATATTTTGCAAAGTGCTTGTATTTTTCTTTAAAATATTTTACAAAATTATTTTTGAAACCAACTTTCAATTTTTTTAGGGGGTTTACTAAACTGATATCTTTAAACTTTTTCATTTACTTTCTTAGCCTTAAAAGTTTTAAAGATAGGTTTTAAAAATCTGTTTGACAAATGTTTAAATTTTTGAAAACATCTTAATATAGTCTTCAAAAGGCTTTCTTACTTAAAATTTTATCATCTTATTTTTGAAAACCTTAAATTTTTGAAAAGACATTTTTGAAAACATCCCTTATATCTTTTTCAAAATTCTATTTCTTAAAAAAGGTTTTTCAAAGTTTTCAAAAGTTATCTATTTTCAAAACATTTTTTTTAACCTTAAATCTATTTTTCCAAAAACTTTTATTTTGGAAACCTTATTAAAAAATTAGTAGTTTTTGAAAACCAATTTCAAGTTATGTTTGTAAAATTTTTGACTTATCATATTTTTTTTTAAAACTAAGTAGATGGTGAAAATAATCATTTTATTTACTTAGTTTCTTCAAATTGATTAACTTTTTACCCTTGAAAGATACTTTATTTATTTTATAGATTAAAGCTCCCCAAGTAATCCTGACTAGTTTCTATTGTTACTTTACTTGGTCAATTTTTCCTTACTTGTCTATGCTTATTTTTTTATGAATGTCAAACAGGGAGGGTAAGTGTTGTTGGTGCAATATCCCTCAGGTCAAGGTTGACCTGGGTAACCAAGCTGAGTCTTGGTTTGGGTTTAGATGTTTGACAATAAGATATTGATTGAAGAAGAGTCAAGTAGGTCAAGGTTGACTGGATACTTGACTGGGAAGTCCTAACTGGGATGTTAGGCAAAATGAAAGACCTAGTGAGTGAAGCTAGGCAGTATGAAAGTCCTGGTGAGTGAAGCCAGGCAGAAGGAAAGTCCTGGTAAGTGAAGCCAGGCAGAAGAAAAGTCCTGGTGAGTGAAGCCAGGCAGAAGAAAAGTCCTGGTGAGTGAAGCCAGGCAGAAGGAAGTCCTAGTGAGTGAAGCTAGGCAGATGGAAGTCCTAGTGAGTGAAGCTAGGCAGATGGAAATCCTGGTGAGTGAAGCCAGGTGAAAGTCCTAGTGAGTGAAGCTAGGCAGATGGAAATCCTGGTGAGTGAAGCCAGGTGAAAGTCCTAGTGAGTGAAGCTAGGCAGATGGAAAACCCTAGTGAGTGAAGCTAGGTGAAAGTCCTGGTGAGTGAAGCCAGGTGAAAGTCCTAGTGAGTGAAGCTAGGCAGATGGAAAACCCTAGTGAGTGAAGCTAGGTGAAAGCCCTGGTGAGTGAAGCCAGGCAAGGAAAAATCCAGATGGATCAAGGATGATCGGACATCTGGTGCTGGGAAGTCCAAGTAGGTCAAAGGATTGACTGGATACTTGGCATGAAAGAAAAGTCCAAGTAGGTCAAAGGGATTGACCGGATACTTGGCACAGAGAAAAGTCCAAGTGGGTCAAAGGGATTGACCGGACACTTGGTAAGGGAGTCCTAGCAGGTCAAGGGAGTGACTAGATGCTAGGCATGACATACCAACAGGTCAAGGTTGACCGGATGTTGGTTTGGGAGGTTTGGGACTTGGTTTTGGACAAAATCTCTTTGGATCGATCGATGGATCGATCCGGCCATTCCAATGAAATGGTCGGATCGATCCGTGGATCGATCAGAGGTCCCAATCGATCGCTGGATCGATTGGGAGGCCGCTTCGCGCGATAAGCGCCGGATCGATCCGTGGATCGATCCAGCGCTTTCGCGAGGCACTGGTCGGATCGATCCGTGGATCGATCCAAAGCCTCCCGATCGATTGGGAACATTCAATCGATCGGGATCCGACCGCTGGCGCTTTATAGCCTGCGGTGTTCGATGGCTACGGTATCGCTTCTCCGATTCACTCCAGATTACTCGCCTCACAACGCTCTCAAAGATCAGATCGATTCTTGAAGGATCTTGGAAGCTTTCAAGTCAAGAGGCGGATCAAAGGCAAGAAGAGAAGCTAGGGTTAGGGTTTTCTGTACTCATTGTAAGCTTTGCGCTTGTATCTTGTTTCCCTTTCCTTTCTTCTTGTACTGAGAGTCTTGTAGGGCTTCTCCGCCCTCGGTAGTTACCGAAAAGGAGTGTTTTTCATAGTGGAGGGTGCGTGCGTGGTGTGGATCCTTGGATTAGTCACCTCTTGTGAGGTGGATACCAAGTAAACCAACCGTGTTAGCGTTGTTGCATTTGTTTCTGTATTTTCCGCTGCATATTCTTGAAGAAACAAGCAACGCCAAGCAACGCCGAGCAACGAACGAACGCGACGAGCTATTCACCCCCCCCCCCCCCCTAGCTACTTTTGGTCCTAACAAGTGGTATCAGAGCAAGGCCGCTCTTCACCGGAATCACCGCCGGAAGGGGCAAACATATCAAGAAAAGCTAAAGGGTGAAGAAGTTAGAGCAAATTCTTCAAGTTCAAGATTCTATCAAGCTCAACTTCAAGATGCAATTCCAAGATGGACTTGGATTTGACACAAGGGTGGCTCCACCATATTCATCTACAAGCTTCGATTCTTGGAAATCAAGAATCAAAAATTTTCTTATGATGGAGATAGAGCAATGGTTTGCTCTCATGGAAGGTTTTGAAGCTCCCACAAATTCCAAGGGCAAAGTACTCAAAAGGAGCAAGTGGAGCAAAGACCAAATCCAAAGATGTGAGGCCAATGACAAAGTGACCAAGCTTTTGGTCAATTTATTGCCAAGCACCATCCTTTGCAAAATTGGAGAATTTGAAGATGCCAAGGAGCTTTGGAGCAAATTGGCCAAGCTTCATGAAGAGATCCCCTCCACTGTACAAGATCATGAAGAATCCGGAGAGGGTGACTCTTTGGAGCAAGATCAAGAGGAGGACTCCAAGGTTGAGAGATGCTCAACCTTCGAAGAAGAAGAAATCCAAGAAGCTTCATCCTCAAGGGAATGCAACGAAGGGAACAAGGAGGGAGCATACTCCTTGTTTCATATTCAAGATGATGAAGCCTCCACCTCTAGGATTGAGGGGGAGCAATCCTTGGTGACGCCGGATCAAGAAGAAGGAGAAGCTTCTACATCCGGGTCAAGTGAAGAAGAAGAAGATGGTGCCACCTCCGAAATTCAAGAAATATCAAATGGAGGAGCAAGTGCCATCCCTATACAAGAAGGTATAAATGTTTTAATTAAAAATAAAAATCATATAATATGTTTTGAGTGTAGGGAACATGGGCACTATAAGAGCAAGTGTCCCAACTTGGCCAAGAAGAAGGGCCAAGTGGCACAAAAGGGCAAGGAGAAGCCCAAGGAGACCATCCCCGGAATAAAAAGGAGCAAGGAGCACATTGTGTGTTTTTCTTGCAACCAAAAAGGGCATTACCGAAGTCAATGCCCCAAGGGGAAGAAGATGGTCAAGGCTCAAGGAGGCATTAGTCAAGGGGGAGCCTCCAAGGTAAAGAAGAAGGTAACATTTATTGAGCCTACCCCTTTACGTTATGGTAAAAAGGAAAATAGATCAAATTTTTATCATTTTAATGCAATTTACCATAAGAATAGAAAGCATGAGGGCATTAAGGAAAAGCATGTGGCCCTACATGCCAAAACTACTATCCCTAAGGCTAGGAATGTAGGTAAAAACCTAGGCGATAACTCTAAGGATGTAAGATACAAGCCTAGAAACAAAAATGCTCATGGATCAAATACTAAGGACTTAGTGAGAGAAAATCAAGTCTTGAGGTCAAGACTTGATAAAATGGAGAAGACCCTAAAAATGATGGAAAATATCCTATTAGGGCAAAGTGAGCATAACTTAGGTTTAGGAAAATCAAAGCCATCCAATGGCCATAAAGGTTTGGGATACAAACCAAAAGCTAAGAAGGATGTGCCTAGTTATCATAGGGTTCCATATAGTTATGGAACGAATCCTAAGTCTAGAGGTCAAGTCAAGGATACAAGGGAAGATATCCCTAGAAGTATCTTTGCAACCAAAGTGATTAAGACTTCTAAGAAGTCTAAGAAAGTCACGAACAAGGTTACAAGGGAGGGTATCCCTAGAGTTGACCTAGAAAATGTGACCAAGGCTTCTAAGAAGCCCAACAAGGTCACTAGGAAGGTATCTAGGGAAGTTATCCCTAGTGAGTACCTAGAGCATCCAAGGAGCACCAATAGGTGTTGGGTTCCTAGGAGCATCTTCTCTACCCCATAGATGGGTTAGAGAGTGTCAACTCCGATTAGAAGGGTAGTTAACCCAACTTTGAGGAAATTGACACTCAAGGAGCATTTTCAAGGTTTTAGTTAACCTTTGAAAATGAAATGGACCTATTGATTACTCCTTGAAAGAGTAAAATGTGCCTAATGGTGGAAGAATTGATTTTAATCTTAAATGGCACATATTGGGAAATTCATAAGAACTATCAAGTTGGGATTTTGGTATGTTCTTAGGCAATTTAAGGCAATCCGGGCCTTAAATTTAAAAGTGCTACTCTTGAGGAAAAATGGAATATGCCAACATTTGAGGACATGTTTATTTTCAATTGGCATACATTAAATCAAGGAAATTAGAAATGCCAAATTTAGGCTTTGGCATTCTCTTGTAGCACTTTAGGGCAATGTAGGTGTAAGTTGTAAGTTTAGCTAAGACTTTAAGGATACTTTGATAGTTAATCTAGGTATATTTTATTTATGCTAAATCTTGCCATGATTGTTTGCCCATAATATGCCATGACATCATGTCTAGTTTTGCATTCATGTTTTATTATGAAAAATCCAAAAATACCATGTCATGACATTCATACATCATGTAGTAATAGGATATTTTCTTTTGAAAATTATTTTCTTTTGATGTATGCCATAACATAATCATGCATTAAGTTTATTTCCTTGTAATTAAGGACAAATGGCATTTAACGACACTTATTGACAAGTGACATCCTAGGTGGATGTCTAATATTTCTAAAATACCTAGATAAATATGCATGATCCCTAGATTAGGGCAAAAACCAAAATCTACATCTCACAAAGACTATAAGGTGACTTGTATGTGTTTTAGTGCATATTATATACTAGTGAGATGTTAGGATGATGAACAAAGCTCAAGATGTTGATTTAGTGCATTCTTTTGAGTTTTAGGTTCATCAAAACACATAGTTATGTGTTTTCCCATCATTGGAAAAGCTAATGTACAAGTCATGTGCATTAAGCCCAAGGAATGTGATGGGATATTGGTTTTGGAAATGTTTTTAAAATATTTTTGGAAAATCTTGGTGAAGGCTATCTTTTGATAGTAATCACCATTGAATAGTTAGACACAAACTTGAAGAAAAACACTAAAGTTTTTGCAAGTTTTCAAGTTTGTGTCAATCTTTGAAAATATGATGTATTTTCATAGAAAGCTATTTTTCCATGATTAAGTATGCCCTAAATAATGTCTACACGAAATTTCATAATTTTTGGATTTTTGTAGAATTTTCTAGGGGTTTCTGAATTTGACTGAAATGGAATTTCAGCAACTATCAGAGCTCCGATCGATCCATGGATCGATTGGAGTTCCTGAATCGATCCATGGATCGATTCAAACGGAAATTCCCGCGAGCAGAAGCTCGCTGGATCGATCAGCCGATCGATCCAGGGAGTCTGAATCGATCAGTGGATCGATTCAGAAAGGTTCAATCGATTGGAACCCAACTTCAATCGATCCAAGTTGCTGATTTTGGCTGGGAAGGCTTGATTTCAGCATCTTTGAACCCCTTTGAGTCTAGGTAACCATTCCAAACCCCTTAAATACATTTGTATACATACAAAGGGTGTTTTCATGTTGAAAACAAGGATGGATTGGTTAACGAAGACTAAGTAGAAGTTTAGGTTGAGGTTGTTTCAAATTTTGAATATTTGAACCTCAAAACTTCTAAATTTGGGTTTCCTAATGTTTTAGGGATTCCAAGTCATTGTTGGTGCAATGACAGAAGTTACCACCATGTTTTTAGGGGGAGGGACTCTTTAAAGACATGAAAATTATTTTTCATGAACCTTGGAAGGTGGTTAACCTTCTGTTGTGAACTTGCTCAAGGTTGAGCATTTAAACTTGAAATGGGGAGAAATGGGGAGTGGATATCCTCATTATTTCAAGTGGACACTCAAGTGGTAGATAATGCTCAAGGTTGGGTAGTTGTCTACATTGAGGGAGAAGTTAAGGATAAATGAAGGGTATGGGACCTTCATTATCGTGTTGATCACAACGAGTGATGTTGTGAACAACGATGAGCAACTCTTCAGGGGGAGAGTCTTCAACAAATGGATTTGTTGAAGTGTGCCCAGAATTGGAGCATAGGTTGATGTGTGTCCAACGATGGGTTGATGTGTGTCCAACGATGGGTTGATGTGTGCCAATAGGGGGAGAATGTATGGTTAAGTTTAGGCTTTCATTACCTATGGGAAGGTCATAGGGGGAGAATGAAAGGACTCATGAAAGGGAGTAAGTTAGGCTTTCATTACCTAGAGGGAGTTTGCCCTCTTAGGGGGAGAATGAAGAGCTTAATTTATGCTTTCATTACCTAGTGGCATGAAGAAGGAGGCTATGAGATTAGCCTAACTTACATATGGGATTGTAAATGTTATTGTGGTATTGTCAAACATCAAAAAGGGGGAGATTGTTGGTGCAATATCCCTCAGGTCAAGGTTGACCTGGGTAACCAAGCTGAGTCTTGGTTTGGGTTTAGATATTTGACAATAAGATATTGATTGAAGAAGAGTCAAGTAGGTCAAGGTTGTTGGACAATCTAAGTCCTAAGCGGGATGTTAGGCAAAATGAAAGACCTAGTGAGTGAAACTAGGCGATGAAAGTCCCGTGAGTGAAGCCAGAAGGAAAGTCCTGTAAGTGAAGCCGGTAAGAAAAGTCCTAGTGAGTGAAGCTAGGCGTAAGAAAGTCCCGTGAGTGAAGCCGGGCAAGAAAAGTCCCGTGGGTAAAGTGTGAAAGTCCTAGTGAGTGAAGCTAGGCAGATGGAAATCCTGGTGAGTGAAGCCAGGTGAAAGTCCTAGTGAGTGAAGCTAGGCAGATGGAAAACCCTAGTGAGTGAAGCTAGGTGAAAGTCCTGGTGAGTGAAGCCAGGTGAAAGTCCTAGTGAGTGAAGCTAGGCAGATGGAAAACCCTAGTGAGTGAAGCTAGGTGAAAGTCCTGGTGAGTGAAGCCAGGCAAGGGAAAATCCAGATGGATCAAGGATGATCGGACATCTGGTGCTGGGAAGTCCAAGTAGGTCAAAGGATTGACTGGATACTTGGCATGAAAGAAAAGTCCAAGTAGGTCAAAGCGATTGACCGGATACTTGGCACAGAGAAAAGTCCAAGTGGGTCAAAGAGATTGACCGGACACTTGGTAAGGGAGTCCTAGCAGGTCAAGGGAGTGACTAGATGCTAGGCATGACATACCAACAGGTCAAGGTTGACCGGATGTTGGTTTGGGAGGTTTGGGACTTGGTTTTGGACAAAAATCAAGTGCTGGATCGATCAGTGGATCGATCCAGACCTGTCCCAGCGAACAGAGAGCCTCTGGATCGATCCGTGGATCGATCCAGAGGTCCCAATCGATCGGTGGATCGATTGGGACGCTGCCGCCGCGCGATAAGCGCTGGATCGATCCGTGGATCGATCCAGAGCACAGAGGTGCTCTGGATCGATCCGTGGATCGATCCAAAGCCTCCCCGATCGATTGGGAACATTCGAATCGATCGGGATCCGACCGTTGGCATCGTTTATAGCTGCAGGCGTTCGATAGCTGCGGTATCGCTTCTCCGATTCACTCCAGATTACTCGCCAGCTCCTCCACAGCGCTCTCAAAGATCAGATCGCCAGTTCTTGAAGGATCTTGGAAGCTTTCCAAGTCAAGAGGCGGATCAAAGGCAAGAAGAGAAGCTAGGGTTAGGGTTTTCTGTACTCATTGTAAGCTTTGCGTTTGTATCTTGTTTCCCTTTCCTTTCTTCTTGTACTGAGAGTCTTGTAGGGCTTCTCCGCCCTCGGTAGTTACCGAAAAGGAGTGTTTTTCATAGTGGAGGGTGCGTGCGTGGTGTGGATCCTTGGATTAGTCACCTCTTGTGAGGTGGATACCAAGTAAACCAACCGTGTTAGCGTTGTTGCATTTGTTTCTGTATTTTCCGCTGCATATTCTTGAAGAAACAAGCAACGCCAAGCAACGCCGAGCAACGAACGAACGCGACGAGCTATTCACCCCCCCCCCTCTAGCTACTTTTGGTCCTAACAAGTGTAACGGCCCAATTTTCCATATTTCAAGTTCTAAAAGTCCATAAAAATATTTGGAAATACTTTTAAAATATTTTAGAGATTTTTAAGAATTTTTAGAATATTTTTACGTAATTTTTGGAGGTCGTTTAGTATGTTACAAAAAGAAATAAGTTTTGACCAAAAATGTTGAAGGTGAGACTCGAACCCAAGACTTCCGACCAAACCCGACCAAACCAAACACAGCCAACCAACTGGGCTGCGCATGATTTGTTAACCAAGTATGAAACGATATGTATATAAGTTCTAGTTGATACAGGAATACCTTAGGTTAAAAAGGCTGCAGAAAAATGGCCGAGCGGAAGCTCGACCCGGCGACCTCCGGCTCGTACAAGTCTTTAGTGGGTCGAGCTAGCCAAGTGGTCAGAGGAGGTTTTCTTGAAAAGGAAGGGGAACAAATATAGTTAAGTTATAATTGGAACAAAAAATTTAAGGGTAAATTTGCATGCACTCCCCATTGGTAAACTCAACTTTGCATGCAGTCCCCATCCATCAAAAACTTCCTTTTCACTCCCCAGTCAAACATATTTACCTAATTGCCCATGATATTTTTAGGTACAAAAAGTCCAAAAATCAGTATAAATCCTCTTAAATTCAGTATATTAAATTAGAATCTAGTATATTTTCTATTAAATTGAATACGATTCTTTTTTTCACCTCAAAATATACTCGTTTTAGTTTAATGTGCTGAATTTAATAGAAAATATACTCGATTTTTAATATAAAGTACTGATTTTAAGAAGAATTATACTCATTTTCGGACTTTTTGTACTCAATTTTTGACTTTTTGTACCTAAAAAATATAGGTTAATTTCAATAGAAAATATACTCGATCCTAGTATAGAGTACTAGATTATAGTGTAAAGTGCTGAATTTAACAAGAATTATACTTATTTTTAGACTTTTTATACCTAAAAAATAAGATGGACAATTTTGATAGAAAATATACTCAATTTTTAATATAAAGTACTGACTTTAAGAAGAATTATACTCGTTTTTAGACTTTTTATACCTAAAAAATCTGAGGGGCAATTTAGGTATCAATATTTGCATGAGGGAGTTGAAACAAGTAATACTTTGCATGCAGGGAGTGGAAACAAAGTTTTTAGGCATGGGAATTGCATGAAAAGTTATAATTACCATTGGGGATTTTTCTCTAATTTATCGAAAATTTAAACTCAGTTATAAGATTAGGTTTTCCCTTTCTCGCGAAAACTCGATCTTCCTCTCCTTTCTCTCCCGACGGTGCATCTCTCCACGGGGGAAACCGCAGCGAGCAAAGCTAGGGCATTGCGGTGGCCGGTGAGCACTCTTCTCCGAGAGGTCATCACACCACCAAGCTCCTCTCGTCAAGAAGAGGCGCGAGCACAAGAAGAAGCCGAGTATTTCAAGCCTCCGAGCCCTAGATCTTCTTCCTCTTCTCGGTTGTAAGTCCAAGAACGCTACGTAAGTACTACTCACCTGTGGTAGGAGTTGCTCCGAGCTTCGATTTTCTTCCTTGCTCCGAATTTAGGGTTTCCGTTTCCCTTTATTTCGGATTTTATTGTGCCGAGTAGTATTGTATACTAGAGCTTTTCCTTTCTTTGCTTTGTTTATCTGGCCGAATTTCTAAAGTTAAGTTGCTGTGCCGAATTGCCATGCTAGGGTTTTTTCTTTGCCTTCCACAGCATGCTAGAGAGGATAGGGTGTTATGAAACTCGAAAAAATCTGTATGAAGGGGTAGGTTCGAATTTCAATTTTCCTTCTTTACGTTCAGTACCTACTGTACATAATTAAACAGGCTAGGGATTAGTATCATTCTTTCCTTCAATTGCTGCTTAGTTATGTTGTCGTGTAGTGCTATGTAGTTTGGATTCTTCAATTCTTCCTTGTTGAACCGAATAAGAACGGCCTTAAGGTTTGCTGTTTTGTGATAGTTTAGGTTCATTTGCAGGAATCCTTACAAGGTCTTAGTTGGAAATTTCTTCTGTTAGTTCCTGTTGTAACCGATCATGTGGTTAGGGAATTAGATGCTCTTTCCTTGCTTTTAAACCTGTTGTACCAGATTTAGCCTTATTGGTTGGTTCCCTTATAGTTTAACAAGCTTGTACAGTTGGTGATTTGGAAGTGCAGTTTCAGAATTCGGTTGTTTATTTTTTTTAGATAGCTGTGAGTTATGCCTCCTCCATTATTTAGCCTTGACCATTAGTGTTTAAAGCTTGAAACATTGATGTTTTGTGCTTTTGTGCTTGCTGCCATGGGCTTTGAAGGAAGGAGAAGAAGGGACAGGTTGTGGTCACTGGAATGGATAGTCATGGGTAGCATTTTGGTCTCTTTTGTTTGTTACTAGGATGCTGAATAGTGGCAGGAGTAGCCTATATAAGTAGAAGAAGTATTGCAGATTTGGTTTAGCTTATGTGGCTTGCATTATCTCGGATTAATGGGGCTGGTAGTGTAACGCCCGAAAATTCTCGAAACTGCATTATAAATATTCTACCATTTTTCTGAAATTTTTAGATATTTTTCCGGAATTTTTCGAGTAGCGAAAGCAGCAAAAAAATAATTAGGAAACGAAAACGACCTTAGCGGGAATTGAACCCGAGACCTATGGTCTAGGGATAATGTTAGTAACCAGTTGAACCCAGCAGGGCCGTGCTGAAAGGAAAGGGAACCAATAAAATTTATATTGGAGTTGGGCGAATTAAGTCTTTAATATAAATAGGAAAATTAATTAAGTGAGGAAGTTATATTTTTGTTTCACCGTGACCTATCCTCTTCCAAAAACCTCGCCGCCGCCCACACCTCTTCCTCCTCCTCTCTCGGCGCCCAAGCCCCAAGGACTCTCGGATCATCTTCCGGCGACGACTCCAACACGAAAGAGGTTCTTCTCCGCGAGAGGAACGCGAAGACGTGAGCGGATCGTCGAGAAGGTCATCTCCACCGGAATTCTAGCGAATAGAATCGTAAGAAATTACGAACAGGAGGTAAGAAACCCCTCACCTGCAGTATAATAGTACCGTTTGATTTTCTGTGCATCAGTTTAGTTATATGCGTATGTTTTCGACACATAGAGTGTATTTAACCCTCCTCGCAGGTTTAGGGATTTAGTGAGTACCTTTAGATGGGTCGGACACGTCTTTTCTCCTTCAGTTGGAGGTTTAGATGCTGTTGGGTGCATAAAGGTAGTCTCCCTAATGGAGAGGGGAGTTAAAGAACACAAGGTGTTCGATTAAATAACTAGCTTAGAAAAGAATGCAACTTAGGCATTTTTATTAGCACAGTTGAATGCATTAGAAGCATCTAAATTAGTAGATCAGTTATTCTAGCTTATATGGGACTACGGTCCAATGGGTAGGCTCCCACAGTCGCCTCTAGGTTCAGACAACCTAGCTCTAGGTTCAGATAACCTAGAAACAGCAATTTAGAACAGTTTAGCTATACTCAGTATTTTACTTTTCAGTTGACACTGTACTGGATTAGATATCCATTGGGCTGGGCTCCCATAGTCGGTCCCTAGGTTTAGATAACCTAGTAGCTCTACTAAATTCGGGACTTGCAACCCCGGGTCTAGTTAGAGATGCGCGCATAGCACGTACAGTTGTCGGGCCCCTCAGCAGCATGATTAGTATTTTCACTTACTATATGTATATGGTTTTCAACCTTTCAGAAATTAGTTCATGAATTCAGTACAGTTCTAGTAGTAGATCAGTATTAGCGTAGCTCAGTTCTTAGTATCAGCTTAGTTTTCCCTGTGAATATGCCTGATGACTTTATGTTCAGCTTTAGATATGCCATGATTGTATGCTTATATGCCATGTCATGCTTAGTTTATTCAGTATATCCAGCATATGTTTTAAACAGCATGATTTAAAATCATATTTGCATCGTTGCATGTTTTTGTGAGGTAGATGGTTTCTTACTAAGCTTTTTAGCTTACAGATACTATTTTCCTTATACTGCAGATACAGGTAAAAGGAAAATGGACTAGCAGTGGAGGCTGGAGGTCAATGCAGATCAAGATGTGTGTGGTAGGAACTGGAATAAAAGATCCTCTAGGGATTTAGCACCTACTATAGCATTTGACAGTTTATTAGTTTTAGTTTTCGTGTTTTTATGCACTTTTAAACGTTAGAATGTTTAACTCATGGAAGATTGGTTTAAGTTGTTAGAAATTATGTTAGAATACTAGTCTTATGTCATTAGAATGTTCCTCATGTAGTGTATAACTCATATGTGAGATTTCGGCACGCCCAAGTGCTGAAATCAGAGTTCAGGGTTGAAATCAGAACTCTGATCGGTCTACAGACCGATCGGAGGGAAGATTGTGCCGCTGGATCGGTATGCTACTGTATCCTCCTGGATCGGTCAGCCGACCGATCCAGCACGATACAGTAGCGATTCCAGGGGTTTCGGGTGCCTGGATCGGTCAGCCGACCGATCCAGACGTACCTGGATCGGTCTGCCGACCGATCCAGCCACACCTGGATCGGTCTGCTGACCGATCCAGTTGGGAACAGAATGTTCCCCAGCTTCGATCGATCCGCAGATCGATCGGCAGGTCAGTAGGTAGTTGGGAAGTTCAGTTTCTAGTCCCTAGCTCGGTTGGGATGTTCAGTTTCCCTCCTTAGCATATGTATACCAGCAAAGAAGGTCTTTAGACCTTTCTTATCAGTTGTATCCGTCCTTAGTAGATTAAAATTTCAATTAGCCCAGCTTTCCGCGCAGTATAGCATAGCATAACTGTAGCGATCGGCCTTACAGCCTAGTACCCAGAAGGTGGGTCGTTACAGGTAGTTTGCATTCTTTTGCCCTATTTTACAGCATGTATAGAAAGCTCAAAGTTGCATTCTTTTACCCTATTTGACAACATGTATAGGAAGCTCAGAGTTGCATTCTTATGCTCTATTTTATAGCATGATTAGTAAGCTTAAAGTTGCTTTCTTAGCTCTATTTTATAGCATGATTAGTAAGATTAGATTAGTTTTCTTTGCTCTTATCACAGCATGTTTTAAAAGTTCAAACTAGCTCTCTTTTGCTCTATTCTATAGCATGATTAGTAAGTTCAGATGTGCTTTCTTTTCCTTTGTTTTACAGCATGTTTAGAAAGTTCAGATTTGCTTTTCTGTTGCTTTGTTTTATAACATGCTTAGAGAGAGTTTAGATTTGTTTCCCTTGTATTGTTTTTATAGCATGCTTAGTTAATTGTAATACTACACT
Organism: Zingiber officinale; assembly: GCF_018446385.1. Classification (NCBI taxonomy): domain Eukaryota; kingdom Viridiplantae; phylum Streptophyta; class Magnoliopsida; order Zingiberales; family Zingiberaceae; genus Zingiber; species Zingiber officinale. Next base: position 105,488,875 of record NC_055998.1, read on the forward strand.
TGTTAGGTATATCTAAAGGATTCCAATAAACTCTAATAAAGGATTATGAGAAAACTGAGTAAAAAGAAAAAGACCAAGGTCTAGTTAAAAAGAGATAACAAGTAAACTAAAGTAAGAGGCTAGTACCCGACTTCCAAGGTTGTCGTTAAATAAATCCAGGTGACCAATTCCAAGGTCTTGGCCCTGGTAAGACCAAGGTCTTTACCTCATAGGACTAGAGGCTCGCTACCTCAGTCACTATTAGAGAGCACGCAAAACAAAGATGGTACTAATCCTGGGCCCAAAGAAGAAAAGAAAAGAAAAGAAGAACAAGAAGAAGAAAGTGAAAGAGAAATTAAAAGATTAATTTCTAGTATAAGAAAAGTAAGAAGAACAAGAACAAGAAAGTGAAAGAGAAATTAAAAGATTAATTTCTAGTATAAGGATATAAGAAAATGAAACAAGTTTATGCTTAGAATCAATAAAAGTTTAGTTCTTTAATTCTAAGCCTACAGTAGTAGTTTCATTATTTTCCTGTCAGTTAGTGAGCATGTTTTGTAACACCCCTAGAAAGCCTAGAAGGGTAATGGGAGTACGAATGAAAAGAGGATGTAAATACTCTATGTTAAATATTAAGATGGATTTAGATGATTAAAACTTTATGAAAGAAAAATAAAGTTGAGAATATAATCATCTATACATGATTTAAAATGTATGGAATTAATGTGGACAAAAGAAAGAAATAAGAGATAATATGTACATGTATGAAATATTTATGCATAATGCATAATATATATGAATTATTATGTGTAAAAGAAAATAAAATGTTAGAAGAGAGATTGAACATTGGATCTCTTGTAGGGAACATGTATAGGATACCAAAGGGGATAGGAGAATTATTAGTAAAGAGAGGAAGGATTAAGTAGTTAAGAATAAGAAAGGATTCTTTCTACTTAAAAAGAAAAAGAAGTAAAAATATGCATAACCAAGTTTTGAACCTTGGTTCTCTTGTGGATGCATGCATGTGTTAACCAATTGGGATAAGAGAGGATATTGTAAGAGGAGAGATAGAAAATTTTATTAAAGGAGAGAAAAGAGAGAGATTAAGAGAGAACTCACAAGGCATATCTCTAGAATATTCCTATCATAAAGAAGAGGAATAAATGGGGAGGATGAATCAAGTCAAATTTCCTCCCCTCATTTTAGTATAAATAGGCATGGAGGGGTGACTTCAAATTCATCCTCCCCTCCTCTCCCTCTCCTCCTCCCTCTTGTGCCGAGACCCCCTCTCTTCTTCTTCTTGTTGCCAAGCAACACAAGAGGAAGGAAGCTCCTCTTCCTCCTCACACCCTCCCTCTTCTTTCTTCCTTGTTGTTGCCGAGCAACACAAGAGGGAGAAGCTTCTTCTTCCTCCCCTCTCCACCAAAAGACCTAGCCACTCCTTTCCCTCCATTGGTGCCGAACCTAGCAAGCAAGAAGAAAGGTCCAAGCAAGTTCTCAATTCTAGGAAACTTAAGCGAAGAAGGTAAGCTTCCCCTCACCTGTGGTACAAGGCTTTTTATATGTTTTTATGATTTTATGAGAATTTTAAAACCTAGAAACAAGTATGAGAAAATTCGGTTAAGAAGAGCTTTCGAAATCTAGTGATGTTTAACTAGTCTTCACTAAATGATAGATTTTCTATGCCATGGAAAAGGATTCTTCTTCATGTTTTTATACCTATATGATGCTTGATAAGAGGAGCACTTAACCCTAGAATTTCGGCCAAAAATATTTTTAAGAGGCTAGAGAAATTCATTATTTTACTCAACTAGTACAAGGTTCTTCCTATGAAATGTTAGGGACCATGTAATTAGTTTTCTTGCTTAGAAGATGTTTGAACTAAAAGGAAACCCACCCATATGTTTCGGCCAAGGAGGGGTTTAGGGTTAGGAATACCCTTAAATTTAAATAAACATGCTCATGAGGTAGGATACAAAGATGTTAAAAGACTTGTATGTTTCGGCCAAGTTGTTCATGAACTAAATTTATATGTTTGTTTCTTAGTAAATTTTACCATGAAACTCACTTAGGTTTTCATGCTTTAGACTACTTAAAAAACCTAGCTAAAGAATGGTAGGTTTCGGCCATGTGAAGGAAATAAAAGAAAAAAAAAAGGAAAGAAAGAAACCTAGGAAATGTTATGCAATGAAATTTATGTTATGCCATGATATGTGATAGCATATGAAAGGCTATACATAATGAGAAGAGTGAAATTTATGTAAATGCCATGATATGTGATAGCATATGAAATGCTATACATAATAAGAAGAATGAAATTTATGTAAATGCCATGATATGTGATAGCATATGAAATGCTATACATAATGAGAAGAATGAAATTATGTGAATGCCATGATATGTGATAGCATATGAAATGCTATACATAATGAGAAGAATGAAATTATGTGAATGCCATGATATGTAATAGCATATGAAATGCTATACATAATGAGAAGAATGAAAAATGAAATGCATGAAAGATTGTTAAGGATATGATATGATAGTTATGCATGATAAATTACTTTGTATGGTTTGTACCAAGGGTGGGCTCCGTCCCCGGGGTCGATGGAATAAGACTCGGGCCTCATCAGTAATGGGCTTCTGATGCCCTAGGTCGATGGAGTAAGACTCGGGCCTAGTATGTATGTATGGTAGGGTTCAAGACTTGCTACCTTGGACCTACGTATGATGTATGTGGTACAAACCGGGATCCCCAATGATGATGATATTAATTTCAAGTACTTACAAGTATAAGTTTTCAAATTCATGATGCATTGCCTGCATATGTGCTTGAATTAGCTAATGATTTGATATGATGCCATGATGATATGAATATGATACCTTTGTATGTTATATGCTTATGATATTACGCATGATATTAATATACGATAATTTTCGGTTTTAGTGAGTAGGAAAGGAACTTACTGAGCCATGAGTGCTCACAGCTTACTTTCCTTGTACCGCAGAATAAAGAACTGGATGAACTAGAGGAGCAACAGGAGGAGCGGATAAGGATGTGTGTGGTGGTGGCTCGGCAAAGAACGATTCGGACAGATTAATATGATTAGTTATAGAATCAACATATGCACATTTATGTGATATTATGCTTAATAAAATGAATAGTTTAAAAGTTTTTTTTTTCTTCCGCTGCTATAGTATAACCAAAGCATGTACGTAAGTAGTATAAAGAACGTAGCGCCGCCTTTGGTTGGGTAAGAAGGGCGGGCGTTACATGTTTCGTATTCAGTTTTATTTCTGTATACCATGAGTACATGCAGCTTTGCTTTAGCATTTCAGTTTCAGTATTATTGCATTACTTTTATGCACTTCGAGTTTTTGTGAGATAGATTAGTACTTACTAAGCGTTTTCGCTTATAGTTTGTTTTCTTTCCTCCTACTGCAGATAAAGGAAAAGCTAAGATATGAAAGGGAGGCGACAGGATGGTGGTGGTGATGAAGGTGTGTGATGTCTGGACTATGGAGAGATCCAGAATTAGCTGACAAAACTGTTAAGACTTTCTGTTTAATTCTTTTAGATTTCCTTAAGTGTTATTTTGAGTTGAGACTGTATTTAAGTTTATTCCGCACTTGTAAGTAGTTCACTTGTATTATTGGTGGAGTGATGTAGTTGGTTGCTTTGCTAGAGTAGTTTCTTTCTTTTACTGTTGATTTATTACTGCGTGGTTGTGAATAAAATGTGTTCCAGCCGCCTGTGGCTGCGTATATATTGTTTGTATTATGGATTTGGTCACCGGTACAGGGGAGGTTCTGCCGAAATTTTTCGGTAGGAATTCCTCTGGGCCGTGATAAATCTAAGTGCCGCTAATAATAGCATAAGTGACACTAATAAGCAAAGTAGTAGTTAGGTAACGGTCGCCCTTAGAGAGTAGTAGTAAGAAGGGTGGGTTGTTACAGTTGGTATCAGAGCAGTGTTCCATTCTCCAGCATCACACACACATTAGCATCATCCTCGCCGTCTCCAAGTAAGAAAGTATTTAAATCCTTTCTTTATTCTGTTTTCCTTATTATTAACTGCAGTATAGAGTACTTGTTTTTTGAGTACTAAAGTAAGATAGAAGATTTAGTTTCCCTTTTCTTTATTCATATTTATGTATGATTAGAAGGGTTAGAGAGAGGATACCAAGTCTTTTTCTTTACATAATTAGATGTTAAGAAAAAGGATGTCCCCGTACCGTTCGTACTGAGAACCAAGATTAGGAGAACGAAGAGCTTAGATCAACTGAGCCCAATCTCTCTGAAGTTGTTGCCTAACTCTAGAGACAAGTAGCAGAATAGCAGTAAGTGATTGCCAATATGATGGCAAACCAGCCAGCAGTTCCTCCCCCTCCTCCAGCTATCACTACAGAGGCTCCAGTGGTAATTGAGACTCCACCAGCTACCCAGGGAGCCGTCACAGCACCCCAGAGACCAGAAGCTTATCTTATACAATGGCTGAAGCTGAAACCAGAGAGCTTCTCTGGCACGACTGAGCCCTGGGATGCCCAGGCTTGGTTTAAAATACTAGAGAGCACTATGGAGCTTCTTGACTGGCCAGAAGTCAAGAAGGTCAAGTGCGCCTCTTTCTGCCTGTCTGGAGATGCTCGTATGTGGTGGGAGAGGATAAAGACCAAGAGAGCAGCCGATCAGATGAGCTGGGCAGATTTTCAGTTAGAGTTCTATGAAGAGTTCTATCACCAACAAGCACTATGAGGAGTTTATAGAGTTCAAGCCAGCCAAGATAGAAGACAAGACAGTAGGGAGCCCGGAGCCCCAGTCAAGTAAGTGCAGAAGAACAAAAAGAAGGTAAGAAAGAGGGGGTTCGGGTGGTCTGTGAATATCCCGAGGTATTCCCAGCAGATCTACCTGGACTACCTCCCAATAAATGAGTGGATTTGAGATTGAATTGGTTCCTGGAATCGGTCCAATTTCAAAAGCTCCGTATCCCATGTCTCCAGCAGAGCTGAAAGAGTTACAAGCATAACTACAGGAGTTACTTGACAAAGGCTCCATTCGCCCTAGTCACTCACCTTGGGGAGCTCCTGTGTTGTTTGTCAAGAAGAAAGATGGATCTATGTGGATATGCATAGATTACAGAGCTCTGAATCAAGTGAAGATCAAGAACAAGTACCCCCTTCCCAGGATTGACGACTTATTTGATCAGTTAAGAGGGGCAACAGTGTTCTCAAAGATAGACCTGCGCTCTGGGTACCATCAACTGAAGGTGAAAGAAAGAGACATACCCAGAACAGCTTTCAGAACCAGATACGGACACTACGAGTTTGTGGTCATGCCTTTTGGTGTGACTAAAGCACCAGCGGTCTTCATGGACTTAATGAACAGAGTGTTCAGAAAATACCTTGACAAATTTGTCATCGTATTCATCGACGACATTCTGGTCTATTCAAGGACCCCAGAGGAGCATGACACGCACTTGAGGATGGTACTGCAGACTCTGCAGCAAAAGCAGCTTTATGCTAAATTCTCAAAGTGCGAGTTCTGGTTAAATCAAGTGGCATTTTTAGGTCACATTATTTCTAAAGAAGGTATTCAAGTGGATCCAGCCAAAGTGGAAGCGGTCAACAACTGGAGTAAACCCAAGAACGTCAGAGAGATCAGAAGCTTCCTTGGTTTAGCTGGGTACTACAGGAAATTCGTGGAGGACTTTTCCAGGATAGTCTCTCCACTAACAGCCCTCACCAGAAAGAACAAGAGATTCGAATGGTCAGATAAATGTGAGCAGAGTTTCCAAGAGCTAAAGAAGAGATTGATCAGTGCTTCCATTCTGACTGTTCCACAGAGTGACAAGAGTTTTGACATCTACAGCGATGCTTCCAATATGGGCTTAGGAGCTGTACTCATGCAAGAAGGAAAAGTCATAGCTTATGCTTCCAGACAACTCAAAGACTACAAGAAGAACTATCCCACTCACGATCTTGAGCTGGCAGCTGTGGTTTTTGCACTGAAACTCTGGCGACATTATTTGTATGGAGTTCAGTGTAGAATCTTCACAGATCATCAGAGTCTTAAGTACTTCTTCACTCAGAAGGACTTAAACATGAGACAGCGCAGGTGGCTGGAGTTGGTCAAAGATTACGACTGTGAAATCCTCTACCACCCAGGCAAAGCTAACAAAGTGGCAGATGCACTCAGTAGAAAATCCAGTGCGTCCCTGATGTCTTTGTCATCATTAGCCCTGCCACTACAGAAGGAGTTATCAGATTTTAGACTTGAAATTATTTATGGACAGCTCTTCGCATTGACCTTAGAGTCCACATTGCTTGAGGAGATACAGAGAAAGCAAAGTGAAGATCCAGACATCTAGAAAATCAGACAGAGAATTGAGACTGCCGAGAGCAGACAAAAGAGTTATGCTGACACACGTCGTAGGCCACTGGAATTCCAAGTAGGAGATTCAATCTTCCTCAAGGTCGCTCCTATGAAGGGAGTGATGAGATTTGGCAAGAAGGGCAAGTTAAGCCCTCGCTATGTAGGACCTTACCTGATCATAGAGAGGATTGGGAAAGTAGCTTACAAGCTGGACTTACCACAAGACATGTCAGCAATACATAATGTATTTCATGTCTCCATGCTAAAGAAGTGTCTCCACGACCCGAGCCAAGTGATTCAGCCTCAGTCAGTGCAGATCCAAGAGGATCTTAGTTATGAGAGCAGACCTACACAGATAGTGGACAGAGCAGTTAAGAGATTAAGAAATAAAGAAATACCACTAGTGAAGGTCATCTGGCAGAACCAGAAGCACGAGAAAGTCACTTGGGAGCGGGAGGACAATATGAGACAGAAGTATCCAGAGTTATTCTAAGTTCGAGGACGAAATTTTTATAAGGTATGGGGGATTGTAACGACCAAATTTTCCATATTTCAAGTTCTAAAAGTCCATAAAAATATTAGGAAATACTTTTAAAATATTCTAGATATTTTTAGAAATTTTTAGAGTATTTTTACGTAATTTTTGGAGGTCGTTTAGTATGTTACAAAAAGAAAGAAGTTTTGACCAAAAATGTTGAAGGTGAGACTCGAACCCAAGACCTCCGGCCGAACCCGACCGAACCAAACACAGCCAACCAACTGGGCTGCGCGTGATTTGTTAACCAAGTATGAAACGAGATGTATATAAGTTCTAGTTGATACAGGAATACCTTAGGTTAAAAAGGCTGCAGAAAAATGACCAAGCGGAAGCTCGACCCGGCAACCTCCGGCTCATACAAGTCTTTAGTGGGTCGAGCTAGCCAAGTGGTCAGAGGAGTTTTTCTTGAAAAGGAAGGGGAACAAATATAGTTAAGTTATAATTGGAACCAAAAATTTAAACCCAGTTATAAGATTAGGTTTTCCCTTTCTCGCGAAAACTCGATCTTCCTCTCCTTTCTCTCCCGACGGAGCATCTCTCCACGGGGGAAACCGCAGCGAGCAAAGCTAGGGCATTGCGGTGGCCGGCGAGCACTCTTCTCCGAGAGGTCATCACACCACCGAGCTCCTCTTGTCAAGAAGAGGCGCGAGCACAAGAAGAAGCCGAGTATTTCAAGCCTCTGAGCCCTAGATCTTCTTCCTCTTCTCGGTTGTAAGTCCAAGAACGCTATGTAAGTACTACTCACCTATGGTAGGAGGTGCTCCGAGCTTCGATTTTCTTCCTTGCTTTGAATTTAGGGTTTCCGTTTCCCTTTATTTCGGATTTTGCTGTGCCGAGTAGTATTGTATACTAGAGCTTTTCCTTTCTTTGCTTTGTTTATCTGGCCGAATTTCTAAAGTTGAGTTGTTGTGCCGAATTGCCATGCTAGGGTTTTTTCTTTACCTTCCACAGCATGCTAGAGAGGATAGGGTGTTATGAAACTCGAAAAAATCTGTATGAAGGGGTAGGTTCGAATTTCAATTTTCCTTCTTTGTGTTCAGTACCTACTGTACAGAATTAAACAGGCTAGGGATTAGTATCAGTCTTTCCTTCAATTGCTGCTTAGTTATGTTGCCGTGTAGTGCTATGTAGTTTGGATTCTTCAATTCTTCCTTGCTGAACCGAATAAGAACGGCCTTAAGGTTTGCTGTTTTGTGATAGTTTAGGTTCATTTGCATGAATCCTTACAAGGTCTTAGATGGAAATTTCTTCTGTTAGTTCCTGTTGTAACCGATCATGTGGTTAGGGAATTAGTTGCTCTTTCCTTGCTTTTAAACCTGTTGTACCAGATTTAGCCTTATTGGTTGGTTCCCTTGTAGTTTAACAAGCCTGTACAGTTGGTGATTTGGAAGTGCAGTTTCAGAATTCGGTTGTTTGTTTTTTTTAGATAGTTGTGAGTTATGCCTCCTCCATTATTTAGCCTTGGCCATTAGTGTTTAAAGCTTGAAACATTGATGTTTTGTGCTTCTGTGCTTGCTGCCATGGGCTTTGAAGGAAGGAGAAGAAGGGACAGGTTGTGGTCACTGGAATGGATAGTCATGGGTAGCATTTTGGTCTCTTTTGTTTGTTACTAGGGTGCTGAATAGTGGCAGGAGTAGCCTATATAAGTAAAAGAAGTATTGCAGATTTGGTTTAGCTTATGTGGCTTGCATTATCTCGGATTAATGGGGCTGGTAGTTTGCATTCTTTTGCCCTATTTTACAGCATGTATAGAAAGCTCAAAGTTGCATTCTTTTGCCCTATTTTACAGCATGTATAGGAAGCTCAGAGTTGCATTCTTATGCTCTATTTTATAGCATGATTAGTAAGCTTAAAGTTGCTTTCTTAGCTCTATTTTATAGCATGATTAGTAAGATTAGCTTTCTTTGCTCTTATCACAACATGTTTTAAAAGTTCAAACTAGCTCTCTTTTGCTCTATTCTATAGCATGATTAGTAAGTTCAGATGTACTTTCTTTTCCTTTGTTTTACAACATGTTTAGAAAGTTCATATTTGCTTTTCTGTTGCTTTGTTTTATAACATGCTTAGAGAGAGTTTAGATTTGTTTCCCTTGTATTGTTTTTATAGCATGCTTAGTTAATTGTAATCCTACACTTGTTAGGTATATCTAAAGGATTCCAATAAACTCTAATAAAGGATTATGAGAAAACTGAGTAAAAAGAAAAGGACCAAGGTCTAGTTAAAAAGAGATAACAAGTAAACTAAAGTAAGAGGCTAGTACCCGACTTCCAAGGTTATCGTTAAACAAATCCAGGTGACCAATTCCAAGGTCTTGGCCCTGGTAAGACCAAGGTCTTTACCTCATAGGACTAGAGGCTCGCTACCTCAGTCACTATTAGAGAGCGCGCAAAACAAAGATGGTACTAAGCCTGGGCCCAAAGAAGAAAAGAAAAGAAAAGAAGAACAAGAAGAAGAAAGTGAAAGAGAAATTAAAAGATTAATTTCTAGTATAAGAAAAGAAAAGAAGAACAAGAAGAAGAAAGTGAAAGAGAAATTAAAAGATTAATTTCTAGTATAAGAAAAGTAAGAAGAACAAGAACAAGAAAGTTAAAGAGAAATTAAAAGATTAATTTCTAGTATAAGGATATAAGAAAATGAAACAAGTTTATGCTTAGAATCAATAAAAGTTTAGTTCTTTAATTCTAAGCCTACAGTAGTAGTTTCATTATTTTCCTGTCAGTTAGTGAGCATGTTTAGTATTCAGTTTTATTTCTGTATACCATGAGTACATGCAGCTTTGCTTTAGCATTTCAGTTTCAATATTATTGAATTACTTTTATGCACTTCGAGTTTTTGTGAGATAGATTAGTACTTACTAAGCGTTTTCGCTTATAGTTTGTTTTTTTCCTCCTACTGCAGATAAAGGAAAAGCTAAGATATGAAAGGGAGGCGACAGGATGGTGGTGGTGATGAAGGTGTGTGATGTCTGGACTGTGGAGAGATCCATAATTAGCTGACAAAACTGTTAAGACTTTCTGTTTAATTCTTTTAGATTTCCTTAAGTGTTATTTTGAGTTGAGACTGTATTTAAGTTTATTCCGCTCTTGTAAGTAGTTCACTTGTATTATTGGTGGAGTGATGTAGTTGGTTGCTTTGCTAGAGTAGTTTCTTTCTTTTACTGTTGATTTATTACTGTGTGGTTGTGAATAAAATGTGTTCCAGCCGCCTGTGGCTGCGTATATATTGTTTGTATTATGGATTTGGTCACCGGTACAGGGGAGATTCTGCCGAAATTTTTCGGTAGGAATTCTTCTGGGTCATGATAAATCTAAGTGCCGCTAATAATATAATAAGTGACACTAGTAAGCAGAGTAGTAGTTAGGTAACGGTCGCCCTTAGAGAGTAGTAGTAAGAAGGGTGGGTTGTTACAGTAAGGTGGTTTAAGTTAGTAAAAATCTAGACAAAACACCAAAATAAGTCTAAAAACATATCATCTGTCTAGTTTTTTTTTGCATATTTTTCACTAACTTAGCCTAGGTTGTCATTGCATCAAAGAGGGAGAGATTGTTGGTGCGGTAGCACTAACGGTCTAACTCAGATTTTGAAGAATGACAAAGTAGGTTAACTTAATTTTGTTGTGATCTAACACTTTGACTAAGTGTATAGGAGAAATCCAGTAAAGTCAACGGGCCAACCGGATAGCTGATGCGAAGCCCAGCTAGGTCGACGGATCGACCGGATAGCTGGCAAGAAATCCAGCTAGGTCAACGGGTTGACCGGATAGCTAGTACGAAGTCCAGCTAGGTCAATGAGCTGACCGGATAGCTGACACGAAGTCCAGACAGGTCGACGGGTTGACCGAATGTCTGGAAAAAGGTAAGTCACTAGATGGGAGTGACTTGGTGAGGACGTGTTCCCCATTTGAGGGAACTATAGGCATCGATCCAACTTAAACCCATTTTAAAAATCTAAGTTGATATCGTGACTAGATTCTGGTCTCGAGAAAACAGAATCTAATTACTACTCTGTTTATATATATAGTTGTGCTAACTTTGGTTTTGCAGGGTAATATAATATTTATTGCCTCAGACTAATCTTTTTCTTGCAGGAAAAAACTTTTCCTGGAAAAAGGGGTATGGGCACCCGGAAGGGATCCAGGCGCCTGGAGTTGGTCCAGACACCCGGAATGCAAAAGTTTATCTCGTCGCAACGTGGATCACGCTGATTGGCTAGGCCAACATCATGCTCCAAGCACCCGGAAGGGATCCGAGCGCCCGGAACTTCCTATATAAGGAGGCCACCACCTGGAGCAAAGGAATATAACTTCTTCTACAACTTCTCTGTTGCACACTGTGCGATGCTGCGAGGCTTCTCCGACAACCTGCGACTCAATTTCCTTTTCCTGTTGTCGGTATTCTTTTAATAATTATTGTACTAAAGTTTGTAATATTTTGTGAATTATTAGTGATTGCCCAACGAAAATACTCAACGAGTGCGGGTCTTGGAGTAGGAGTCGATGAAGGTGTAACGCCCACAAAAAAAATGCTAAGCTATGCCTAGGAGTATTTTTTTTAAATAAAAGAAAGAAAGAGAAAAAAAGGAAAAATAGAAACCAAAACAAAAAGAGGTGAGGTCAAGGATTGAACCTTGAACCTCCCACAAATGATAGAATTAAATTGGTGTATGATAACCACTAGAAACATGAATGATATGTAAATAGAAAAGAATAGGAAAATTAGTTAAAGGTGAGAGGATGGTTAAATAAAGGAACAAGAGAAAACCAAGTAGCTTACTTTCTCTTCCTCTTGGTTAAGAGAAGAAGCAAGCAAAAGACAAGTTGATTGCTTCCCTTCTTCTCTCTATTTGAGTGGGAATTAAAAGAGAGAAGTAAATAGGAGGGCTAAGGGGGATGAATGAAGGTATGTTCATTACAAAGGAAAAAAAAAGGATGAAAAGAAGGAAAGACAAGTGATTAATCTTTTTCTTTCTTCTTTCTTCTTCCTCCTTCCTTCTCCTTCTTCATTCTTCACCGAAACCAAAAGCTCTCCCCTCCTCATTTCCAAAAGCTAAGCTAAGGTTCCTCTCCAAGAAAACTAATTTACAAGAAGGAGCCTTCAAGGTCTACCCCTTCCCAAGCAAGAGAAATCAAAGGGAGTACTAGAAGAAGAAGCTCTCTTCTTCCTCTTCACCTAGAGTATTCTTCCTTAAGAAAAACCACAAGCGAAAGGATGTAAGTATCCCCTCACCTGTGGTACAAGTTTCTTTTGTTTTTATAAAGGAGTAGAATGCTTAAAACCTATGGTAACAAGTTGGAACTTTCGGCCAAGTATAAAATAAAAGGAGTTGTTTGGGTAGATCAAGATCTAAATAAAGCATGTCCATTATGATCTTATGATAAGTACCCTAGTATAAGAAGCTAGTAAATGTTTTCATGTTGAATGTTTGACTTAAAACCTAGATTTTTAAATATGAACTTTCGGCCAAGTATAGATGAAGGATCTAGGGAAGCTTAAGACCTAAACTAACCATGTTTACTACATCCTTATGATATGTATGCTATGTTAAGGGATTGGGTTGGTTTTTCTTATGCTTGAAAGTTGTTAAAGTTAGCTTTCCCTTCATGTATGTTTCGGCCAAGAACAAAACTAGGGCTTAGAGAAGCTAGAAATTTAACCTAACATGCTCATGTATCCCTTGATAATGTGATATGAATGTAGTTAGGTGTTCATGCTTTTATGTTGTTTTAAAGTTAGCTTTCTCCTTATGTATGTTTCGGCCAAGAACAAAACTAGGGCTTAGGGAAGCTAGAAATTTAACCTAACATGCTCATGTATCTCTTGATAATGTGATATGAATGTAGTTAGGTGTTCATGCTTTTATGTTGTTTTAAAGTTAGCTTTCTCCTTATGTATGTTTCGGCCAAGAACAAAACTAGGGCTTAGAGAAGCTAGAAATTTAACCTAACATGCTCATGTATCTCTTGATAATGTGATATGAATGTAGTTAGGTGTTCATGCTTTTATGTTGTTTTAAAGTTAGCTTTCCCTTCATGTATGTTTCGGCCAAGAACAAAACTAGGGCTTAGACAAGCTAAAAAGTTAACCTAGCATGCTCATGTATCTCTTGATAATATGATATAAATTTAGCTAGGTGATTATGCTTATATGTTGATTGAAAACCTAGTTTCCCTTCATGTGTATTTCGGCCAAGACCAAAATTAGGGTTTTAAAGAAGCTAAAGGATAACCTAGCATGTTCATGTATCTCTTGATAATATGATATGAATTTAGCTAGGTGATTATGCTTATATGTTGATTGAAAACCTAGTTTCCTCTTCATGTGTGTTTCGGCCAAGAACAAAACCTAAGGCTTAGACAAGCTAAAAAGTTAACCTAGCATGCTCATGTATCTCTTGATAATATGATATGAATTTAGCTAGGTGATTATGCTTATATGTTGATTGAAAACCTAGTTCCTCTTCATGTATATTTCGGCCAAGAACAAAAACTAAGGCTTAGACAAGCTAAAAAGTTAACCTAGCATGCTCATGTATCTCTTGATAATATGATATGAATTTAGCTAGGTGATTATGCTCATATGTTGATTAAAAACCTAGTTTCCTCTTCATGTATGTTTCGGCCAAGAACAAAACTAGGGCTTAGACAAGTTAAAAAGTTAACCTAGCATGCTCATGTATCTCTTGATAATATGATATAAACTTAGCTAGGAGTTTACACTTGCATGTTGCCCATAGCTTGATTTTTCTCCTTATGAGTGGTTCGGCCATTATGAGTTAAAAGCTTAGATATGTCTCACATGATGCGTGATGAATTAGGAAATGTTATTTACGGATGCTATGCATGTTTATGATATGATAAATGACATGTTGATTATGTATGCTTATGATCCATGCATGTGCTTTGTGCCCAATTATGCATGTTTATGATATGATAAATGACATGTTGATTATGTATGCTTATGATCCATGCATGTGTTGTGTGCCCAATTATGCATGTTTTATGATATGATAAATGACATGTTCATTATGTATGCTTATGATCCATGCATGTGCTGTGTGCCCAAATATGCATGTTTTATGATGTGATAAATGACATGTTCATTAAGTATGTTTATGATCCATGCATGTGTTGTGTGCCCAAATATGCATACTTTACTCCTCATGATATGATAAGATAAGATGTGTTATGTTATGATATGAACCATGATATGATATTTTACTTTGTATGGCTTGTACCAAGGGTGGGCTCCATAAGCGCCCCTAGGCCGACGGACTATGAACGGGTCTAGTAAAGGGATGGGCTCCTTAGTACGCCCTTAGGTCGACGGACTATGAACGGACCTAGATCCCTAGTAGGTTCAGGGCTAGCTACCCTGTCCTAGGGATTGCGCGCATTTATGTATGTATGTGGTACAAGCCGGGCCCTCATGATGATATTATGTTCAAGTACTATATGCTATGTTTTAAACCATCTTGCATATGACATGACCCATGTTTTAAAAGACATCTTGCATGATACGATTTATGATTTATAGGACATGATGATTGATGATATGATACAGCATGATGTTATTTAAGAACTGATATGATATGATTTACGATATGACATGTTATGCTCCTATGACATTTGGATTTATGATATGATTTAGCATGATGTTCCTTATGATTTATGATATAACATGCTATACCCTTATGATGTTAGATGATAATATTTTATGGTTGTATGCTTATGTGTTTATGCATTGATATATGGATTTTGTGAGTAGGGAAGGATCTTACTAAGCCTATGTGCTTATAGCTTACTTTCCTTGTACCACAGATAAGGGCAAAGAATGGATGACCTAAGGGAGCTGCAGGAGAGGCAAGGAGATGTGTGTGGTGGTGGCTCGGCTAAGGCAAATGAAGACCTGCTTAAGTTATTTGGTTATGTTAACATGGACTAGTGTGTTATGTTATTGTCCGTATGACTTCGAGATATTTTGATGTGTTTTTATTTTTAAAAGAAATTTTAATATGCATATATGCTTCCGCAAATAGAAATAGAAATGGTTAAGTACGTAACCCCGCACCCTACTAGCAGGAGGGACGGGCGTTACAGGTTGGTATCAGAGCGAGGTTTAGCCCTTCCGCTACACACACATTAAGCCTCCATCCTGCCGCTCCAAGTAAAACTTTCTGTACTTACTTTATGTATGATAGGAAATGTTTTAGTATCCATGAACCTAGGTATGACTGATATGGATTTTTTCTTCATGTATGATAAGCAATGTTTAATGTGTACGAATATAAGTAGGGATGACTCTAGACTTATGCTAGCCTCATTGTTATTTATGAAAATAGATATGGCTAGAAGACGTGGTAACCGGGCTGATGAGATAGTGACCCCACCAGATCTGACCCAGGTAGTCACCGATCTCCAGCGTCAGATCACGGAACAACAACAAGTAATCACTGCCCTGATGAATCAGCAAGGGAACCATGTCACCCCACCAGTGAATCAGAATACAGCGCCCGTCATACCACTAGCTGCACCAGTACCACCGGTAGCCCCTGCCCCAGTGGTCCGACAGGAAACTTATTTGATACAGTGGCTAAGGCTGAAGCCGGAGAACTTCTCAGGTACTTGTGAGCCATGGGACGCTCAAGCCTGGTTCAAGATAGTGGAAAGTATTGTGGAATTGCTGGACTGGCCTGTATAGGAAAAGATCAAATGTGTGTCATTCTGTTTTTCCGGAGACGCAAGAATGTGGTGGGAAAGAGTTAAGGCTAAGAGACAGATTAACCTGATGAACTGGACGGACTTCGAGACAGAGTTCTTCGAAGAATTCTTCCATATGCAAGTGACGAACCGGCATTACGACGAATTCACCGAGTTCCGGCAAGGTGACTTATCGGTAAACGAAGCAGTAAAGCGCTTCAATCGTCTTGCACGCCTCTGCCCAGAATTAGTCATCACAGAAAGATAAAGGGTTAGACTGATGCTGAAGATGCTCCGACCCGAGATAACACTAAATGTGGCCGGCGGAATTAATAAACCACAGACTACAGAAGAACTGGTCAGCAGTGCCCTGATCACCGAGCATTATCAAAAGGCGATGAACGAGAATAAGAATCAGACACAGACGCAAGGGCAGAAATCTCAGAGTACCAAACCCGGTTGGAAAGGAAACTCTAATGGAAAAAGGAAACAATGGGACAACGCCAAAGGAGGACCAACAAATAAGCAACCTAAGTACCCTCAATGTACCATCTGTGGAAAGCAACATTCCGGAGTATGTCGCAAGGGTACGAGAAAATGTTATATTTGCGGACGGGAAGGACATCTGGCCAGAGACTACTCCACCCAGTCCCAGACTCCATTTCAGCAGCATGACCAGAACAAAAGTGTTCCCCCACAGCTACACTATATGCAAGCTGCCATTGAAGGGACTCTGATTAGCCAAGGGAGATTGGAAGCCCCGCCAACTACAACGAACGCCAGGGTTTTCTCACTTACCAAGGACGATGTGGCGAGTGCCTCTACCGTGGTTACAGGTCAGCTACCTATTTTCAGTCAACATGCTAATGTGTTATTTGATACTGGAGCAACACATTCGTTTGTCTCTACACCCTTCATGGGGAAGTTAGGGATACCATCACAAGCTTTAAATAGCAAATTCTTGACAACCCTACCGTCGGGAGAAGTAATACCATCTACTCATATGCTGCGAGCCGCACCCATCAGAATCGTAGACAGAGAACTCTACTGTGATCTGATAGTGCTTGACATGCAAGATTATGACAGTATATTGGGCATGGATTTTCTAAGCAAGTACGGCGCTTCAATCGAGTGTCGTCAAAGAAAAGTGGTCTTCCAACCTGAAGCGGAACTGATATTCAAGTTCATAGGGGAACCCAGGGAAAATCAGTGCTATAGGGCTGAAGATGTGACCAGACAACTCTCTACCCTGACTATAGCACCGACGTTGTTCGATGATGTATTAGAAAAGCAGACTCGTGACTTGAGTATCCAGCGGTTAAAGCAAGAAGTGTTAGAGGGAAAGAACGACGAATTCCGTATCGCCGACAGTGAGATATTATACCTCAAGGATCGCTTATGTGTTCCCGATGACCCAAAGTTGCGAAAGAAAATACTAGAAGAAGCCCACGCAACACCCTATGCAATGCATCCGGGATCTACCAAAATGTACCAAGATTTGAGAAAGAATTCTGGTGGTCCGGTATGAAAAGAGACGTGGCTCAGTACGGCAGTACCTGCCTGACCTGTCAGAGGGTTAAAGCAGAACACCAGAGACCTAGAGGATTACTGCAGCCTGTCCAGATTCTAGAATGGAAATGGGAGGATATCTCTATGGACTTCATTTCGGGACTACCTAAGACAACGAACGACTATGACACGATATGGGTGATCGTGGATAGATTAACCAAATCCGCCCACTTTCTAGCAATCAAGATGACTTATTCAATTGAGAAACTCTCAATTGAATGTGAAATAAACCCCTGGTCAGTAGGTTTAGAGTTCGATATCTCACTTGATTAACAGGATTCATAAACTCTAATACTTAAGCCTGGAGGTTTAGAGTTCGAATCCTGGGGGAGGCAAAAATCCACTGACCAGGGGTGGAAAGTCCTAGTGAGTAACGGCACGGCCAAGGGTCTCGGTCGACGACATTAGAGGTCGCCAAATGGGCCGACGACATAAGGGCCGACGGTCGACGACATGAGAGGTCGCCAAATGGGCCGCCAAATGGGCCAAGAGGGTCGGGTCGTTACAGAAGGCTCCGAACCAAGTAAAATTGGTTTTGTTAGCTTGTGCTTATTATTTTTCACTACGTACTCGAATTACTAACGAATTTTCTATAATTTCTATTCACCCCCCCCCTCCTCTAGCGAACTTTACGATCCAACAGTTTTATCCTCAGTAGATAAAATTTCATCCCTTGAAGGCACCTTGAGCCTCTATTGGATGTGCCTTCAAGCTGCAGATAAGATTCTACAAGGGCTATAAAAAGACCCCTGGACCTAGGAAATATGAATCAACTCCTGTATTCTTTTCCTAGCAACTGTTTGAGTATTTAACGATTGTAAAAGGCTTCTCTGCCTACACAAAAGAGATCTTTTAGAGCTTTTCATTGCCCTTGGATTAACAACTACCTAGGTTGTAATCAAGTAGATAGTGTGTCGTCTCTTCTTTCTAGTCGTTAATTTAAGTTATTATTATTATTGGCTTTAATTTGAGCTGAGAGAATGAGAAAGGTATTGTCAACCTTCAATTCAATTGCTTCTAAGTCACTCAGTTAAGGAAATATCAAACATAATTTTTTTTTTCAAATTGATTTCTCCAGCCTTTTAAATCTCTGATTTCTCATAAATGTGGTCTTTTTCATTTGCTCTGATTTCTCCTGCTTTGATTACTCAGTACGATAAAAAAAAGTTTGGTACTAACCACTAGAGCAAACCAACAAATCGATTTTCTTGTTGGATCAAAGTTTAGGATTTATAAAACTTAAGCCCAATATAAAAAAAAATATTATATTTATTTTTTTAATTGAACTTTAAATTTAAAAGTCCAAACTAAAAAAATTATAAAAATTCTTCACTCTTTCTGTTGTGCCTAGACGATTCGACCAATTAGTCAGTGCCTATGACCGTCTAATCCTAGCTAGGTGCTAAGGCCGCCTAAGTGATTAACTAGTATATTTTTAGAGTAGGTGGCTAGCACCTAGTGCCTAGGCGGCCACCTATGTCGATTTTTAGAACACTAGACTAAATAATATGGTAGTATTTATGAAACTTTAAAAGTATTTAATGATATAACTAAGAATTTTCCAATGTTTATTATCATACTTCTTATTTAATTATGATGAATTTTGTAACATAACTTTATTTTTTAATGAATATAATGCCAACAAATTTTTATCTTTCTACATATTTGCAATGAAAGTGAAATGAGAGAATTATTTTTATTTTATTTGTTTTATATCTTAAACTTAAATTAGATATTTTAGATGAAATGTTATGTATTATGATGTTTTAATACCATTTAAAGATAATTTTTCTCATAATCTGGTTATTATTTATAAAACACTAAAAATAATTTATATGAAATTTCTAAGATTTTTTTCAAGACTATAGTTTAAATTTTGAATTAGAAGATATTGAAACACAAAGTATCAATAGTAGTTTACAACTCATAAAAATATAACTTTTATTATAAGAATAGACAAAATATCAACAAAGATTTTTATGTTAATACATGAATTTGAGAATTATTTATAACTTCCATTAATTTTGATGAAGTAATTAATATGAGAATAGACAGAAGATTTTGAGAAGAAGTAATTTTTCAGCAGTAGAAATAACAGTTAACTCAAAATGAAAATATACATAGGAACTGAAATTAAATTATGTTCCTCATGGCTTAAGCTGATATCGACCCTCTAGATAAATTATCTCTCTTAGAGAAGAGGTCAGAAATCAGAAGTAGTTCAGAAATCAGAAGTGTTCAGAATATGTATCCCTACCATTTAGTTCGTAATTAATTTAGTATCCCAAAATACAGTAATGACAGTAATCAGTAATCTCCAGTAATTGATAATAATAGTAGTGTAACAAAATAATTTTCAGGAAATAAAACTATCACTTTCAGAACTTATAATTTGCATAATAAGTCCACTTACAGAAATCCTTGGAAGTTGATATGATGGTGGGAAAGGTGAGATTCTTAAAGTACAGTTTGTTGATGTAGGAAGCACCAGATGATCAAACCTGTATTTTGATAATGACAAATGATTCAAAAGTTAAGATGTCTTGTTATCTAATAAGGTTGATTGAGCTTGCAGGAAAGATCTAAGTTGTCTTAGGCAAAAGTCCTAGTGGATTCTAGGCAGGTGAAAACCCCTAGGGAATAGTAACCCTAGGTCCTATGGGTGGTAACCCTAGGTCCTATGGGTGGTAACCCTAGGTGATAGAAAGTTCTAGCTGTAGTTAGGCAGGTGAAAAATCCTAGGGGATGGTAACCCTAAGTCCTAGGGGGTGTTAACCCTAGGCTGTGGAAAATCCTAGGGGGTGGTAACCCTAGGCTGTGGAAAATCCTAGGGGGTGGTAACCCTAGGCTATGGAAAATCCTAGGGGTGGTAACCCTAGGTTCTAGGGGGTGGTAACCCTAGGTCATGGAAAACCCTACGGGGTGGTATCCCTAGGCGGAAAGTCCAATTGGTCTGGAGGATCAGTCTAGCAATAGGTAATCTCTCCTGAGAGGAGTAGGTGAGGACATGCTCCCCAGTGAGGGAACAGTAAACGTCGGTTTGACCTAGGGTTTTCGAAGGAAATTCGAAGTCAGAACCAGACAGTCTGAAGGCTTTCAAAGCTATTTATTTACATATTATCTGCTATGTGCTAACTCTATTTTACAGAAGACTAACACTTTGTGCAGGGTTAGATTTGACCGAGATCGGTCGATCGAACCTTGGGTTCAGTCGACCAAACCTCCAAGCAGCAAGATCAAAGTTCCAGCCAGTGGACTAGGTTTAACTAGGGGATCGGTCGACCGAACCTCGGGTTTGGTCGACCGAACCAAGGATAAGAGATGACTGGATCAGGCCGAGTTGATCGGGGCAGAGATCACGGCTAATCGGTCGATCGAACAGCGGGATCGGTCGACCGAACGAAGGCTTATCCGAAGCGGTAGAATCTGGACGGGAAGCGAGGCTGATCTAGGTGGGATTGGTCGACCGAACCAGGGGATCGATCGACAGATAAATGGCAAGTCAAACATGATCCCAAGATCAATGGATTTGGATTAGGTCTGGGTTGGCTATAAAAGGAGGGCTCGACTAGTTGCTTTAACAACACACTTGATGAGATCAAGAACAAACAACTGCGTGCACTCTGACAACATCTAAATGCTGATCCAATGACTATCAAGTCAGAAGATAGATTTCATCAAGTCGTTGGTAACAAGTTGTATTTCATATTTGTAAAGCTTCATACTTGTATTATTCTTTTGTAAAGCTTTCCGAAATGATAGTGAATTGCCTAACGAAAGCGATCAATGATCGTAGGCCTTGGAGTAGGAGTCACCATAGGCTCCGAACCAAATAAAAGAAAGCTTGTTAGTGTTGCTTGTCTTTTCATTCTTTATTCTGCTACATATTCTATGTATTTTATGAAACGAGTGAAGAAGCAATGCGTGCTATTCACCCCCCCCCCCCTTCTAGCACGTCTATGATCCTACACAATTCTTCCTTGCCAAAACAATTCTGCTAAGGATATTTCTTCTCATCCGATCAAGTTTTTTCGTAACTTTCCCATGGTTATTTATAGGGATGAAGTTTTTGTTAGTGCAATTTGCACTAACGGTCTAACTCGGATTTTGATGAATGATAAGTAAGTTAAGTTAGATGTTATTGTGATCTAATACATTTATCGAGTGTGCAGAGATTGACGGGTCTAGGGACTTGATGCTAGGATGAAACTCAACTAGGTATGAGGATTTGATAATTGGTGTGAAGCCCAGATAGGTCAAAGGGGTGACCTGATATATGGCGGAAAGTCTGGCTGGGTCCATGGGGCCTGACAACCGACTGAAATCTAGTTGGGTATGTGGACCTGACAACTGGCATGAAAACCCGGTGGGTCAAAAGGCTAGTCAATAAACTACAAGTTGGTAAGTGAAGGTAAGTCACTAGAGGGGAGTGATTCAGTGAGGACACATTCTGATTAAAGGAACAATAGGCATCGATCCAGTTTAAGTCTATTTTGAATTCCTAAACTAAGACCTTAGCTAGTTCCTGATCCTGGAAGGACAAGAACTAATTGTTACTACTTATTATTATTTGTACTAACTTTATTTTGCAGGTTAAATATTTTAGTGTTGGACTAACACATTTTGCAAGGCAAATAGATCACAAAGTGGCTCGGGTGAATAGTACCCGAGGCACTTTTGGGAACTTTGAATGTGCCTTGAGTACTGTTTATGGAAGGCGCCTTCGAAGACTTGGAAAGTGCCTTCTATCGGATAAAATTAGACATCGTCACCGATAAAGAGTGAGCTATTCGGGATCAAATTTTGTACATTGAAGGCGCCTTCAAGGCTATGGAAGGGGCCTTCCATGCTCAATAAAAGAGCATTTCGACCAAGGCTTCTGACACAACTCTTCTACAAACTTCTACGCGTTTATTTGAAGTTCCGACTACTTCGGCTTACCACTATTGCTCGAATATGATGTTGCTATGTCTGATCACTGCTGAGGAGCCATCCAACACTGAGCCAAAGCCAATCATCCTTGAAAAGTGTTGGGTAACGATAATTTAAATTATGTACTTAATTTTTGTTAAAAAGGAAAGTGTAGCGTGTTACACTTGTCCTATTTCTTTTTGTATTTGATCCTCTCTTTAGATAGTTCCAGAAAAGGTTATTAGTGGATTACCCGTCGATAGGTCCATGAGACCTGGGTCTTGGAGTAGGAGTCGCCGAAGGTTTCGAATCAAGTAAAATCGAATATGAGCCTTTTACTTGCTTTTGTTTTCGTGTATTTTCCGCTGCGTACTTATCTTTTAAAACTGAAAAAAATATTTTTTAAAACCACATGATTTATCCTCTCTCTCACATGTGTCTCAATCCAATAAGTGATATCAGAGCCGGTTTTGCTCTGAATTGGTGCAACCACCTATCAAGTCGGGGGAATCACTTTATTTCTTTTCAAATTTCTATCTTTTATATCTTATTTGAATTGGTAAAAATTTCCTCTTCAGATAATTATTTTTCGTTCAGTTTTAACTTGAAGTTGGTGCAACACCACTCGAGTCTTCAATATTTCTTTTTATCTCAAACCCTAGTAATCCAAGATCTAGTCTTGGGACAGTTCCTCTCTTCTATTTCTTTTGCAAAAAAATTAATATCCCAAACTAAGAAATCCAGCACCGCTCGTCCCCTGCTATTCAATGAAGATGACTTTCTCTATTAGAAGAGATGAATGGAAGTATACCTGAAAATCGACTTCGACCAGTGGTTCAGTATCACCAAAGGATACAAGGCGTTATCCGACCACAACACTGAAAATCTAATTGATCTGGAAAATTAGAATCCAGAGATGAAGAAGAAGACCCAAATTGACTTCAAGGTCCTCAACACAATTCAATGTGGTCTGACAAATAAGGAGCTAAACTGTGTCGGACCACACAAGAATGCAAAGAGCTGTGGGACAAGCTTATAGAACTATATGAAGGGGTTAATGATGCAAAGGTAACTAAAAGAGATTTATTTTTAAATAAATTATTTCATATCAAAATGCAAGAAGGAGAGACTGCAAGTCAGTTGCATGTGAGAATCAAGGACATCCTCAATGGGCTCCGCACAATCGACCACCAAATGGAGAACCGAAATCTAATAAGGTATGCTCTAAACATATTTCCTCGAAATGTACTATGGGCATCCATCGTGGATGCCTACAAAATTTTAAGAAATTTATTTAAATTTAAACTAGACAAATAATTATATGAATTAGAGATGCACGAATAGAATAATGCCAAACCCATCAAGAAAGGTATTGCTCTTGTTGTAGGATTATCCAAAGAGAAATCTAGAACTAACCCAGAACCAGAAAATGTGTCTGACCTAGGCTCAGACGATGAAGAACACCTAGTGAACCTAGTATGAAGATGTTCACTATGAGAAAGAAAATTTTCACCAAGAAGGATCTCCATAAGATCAAGTTCACTCCCAACAATAAGGCAAGTGTCACGCGCTTTGGATGCAACAAGAAGGGACACTACAAACATGATTGCCTGAGTCTCAAAAAGAAGAAAGCTCTCAAGGCAACCTAGGATGAATCATCCGCGGAAGAATCGGATAGAGACGAACTGAAGCTCACCATCTACCTCGTGCTGATGGCATACAGACCAGAATCGAAAAGTGAATCAGAAGATGGGACTGAACCCAAATTGAGCCACAAGCCCGTACTCGTCTCCGATGGTTCCGACAAGGTACAATCTATTTTAACTATAAAATTCTTTAAAATTATTATCTATCTTAATAAATAGTTAATTAAATTTAAAAAATAAAATAACACACTCGTTAAGGAAAATTAACAGCTTAAGGAACAACTTAACTCCCAAACAGAAAACACTAACCCAACTCAAGTTGAAAGACTTGAGGAAGAAAACTCTAAATTAAAAACTGAAGTAACCAATCTAAAAGAATTATTAGAAAAATTCACAACCAGATCCAAGTACCTAGATATAATACTTGGAACACAAAGAGTTGTGTACAATAAGTACGGACTCAGATACAAGTTTAGCTTGACTAATAAGACCTTTATATCTCTAGTCACCCAAACTAAGAATCAAACTAAAGCTTGGGTTCTGAAAGTGTGTCTAACCACGTAAGTAAGACTCAATTAATACTATGTGCCTAAAAATAAAATACACTACCTAAAACCAAACCAAAATAAACCAAATAACTCAACCTTAATTTCAAAAATTAGACCTTCTAAGCTAAATTCTAACCTAAAGAATAAAATCAAATCAAATAAATCAAAAACTAAACCTAAACTAAATAAATACAAAATTAATCTAAACTCAAACTATAACCAAGTTTACTATAACTATAAAGAAAATTAACACAAACCTAAAGCCTAAACCCAAAGTTCAATAATTCAAGGGGAGACTCCAAATTAGTTGGCACCTCTAAAATAATAATTTACCCGGCTGTGCAAATAGGACTAGATTAAAAAGGGATAAAAGTTTAACTTGATAAATGGAACTGAAGAAATTTTGAATCATAGTACGTTAGGGAAGCTCTGTCTATGCATGTCTAGGAAGATATGACTTCGACCTGGTGTATTTATCTTAGTAGAACTAACTGAACTGCCCCTTACTAATCCTAACTGGTTAGTCCAAAGTTTTGTATTAAGTTCAGTGGACAAAACTATTTGAAAATTTTCGAAGGCGTGGTTACTCTAGTGATGTCCAAGTGACTCACTATAGCTTAGACATTTATCCAAAGAATATATGCTTGTTGAACTCAAAGTTAAACTTGAATCTAACATAAGTTAACCAAACCCTAAAATTTAACTTAACTCATCTCACAAAATTATAGGTTCCCCTGATCAAAAATATACATTGGGTGAGATCAATAAGGATTTTAATTAAAATAAAATAAAATAAAATAAGATAAAATAAAATAAAATAAAATAAATTACATTACATTACATTAAAATTAAATTAAATTAAAATGAAACAAAACTTAACTTTTAAATAATAATAATAATAATAATAATAATAATAATAATAATAATAATAAATTAAGGCATAACTTAACTTAAACTTAAATTAACTTAAAATTTAAACTCAAAATTAAAACTTAAAATTTAACTCAAAATTAAATTAACTTAAAATTTAAACTCAAAATTAACTTAGCTTAAATTGAAATCAAATTTTAACTTAACTTAAATATTAAATTAAAATTTAAAACTAAAAAAAGGTATCAAAGGCACCTCCAATATAGTCGGAGGCGCCCTCAGAAGGGTGGGAAAAATTCCCGCTCAACCAACTGAAGGTGCCTTCAGTCGGCTGAAGGCACCATCCATAATGCATGGAAGGTGCCTTCCATTGACTTGAAAGTGCCTTCAACCCAGATTTGTATAGCAAATAGAGACTTTCTCTATTTGAGAAACTAATCACGGCAAGGCGCCTTCTAACCAAGTTTTTCCTCCTTTTTCTCCACTTTTTTCTCCAAGATTCCAATAATGCCTCCTAGGTACCCTCTAACTAGATCTATATAGTTATTTTCTTTATTTGTATATTTTTTTTCTTGAATGTTTGCATGTATAAACCACTTTAAGAAGCGATGAAATGTTATTCCATCCTAGGCCAGTTCGAGTAGTATCCCCTCTGCTAATGCTAGATTTCCTACTGGGTGGCTTAGGCTAGATTTCCTCGAGCATTCATATATTGCAATAAAATCTAGGTTTCTAAGTAGGTCATTCTTTACCCGATATTGTACCCCTATTATAGAAGTTATAGACTATTATTAGTTAGATAGATTAGTTTGTTGTAGTCATTCAGTAAACTTAGACTTATGTGCTCAATTTTATAACAATCTAGTTAAGATTGATGACCTGACATACTCCACCAGAGTAGGTGGTAAGGACTTTAAGTTCTCACCCACTCTATTGTATGATAGTTTAGGATTTAAGAGGTCTGCATACCCTTTTTTGTGTTACCCTAGTAGGGATTTACCATTTGGCAAACCCTACTCTCATATTATATTGGATACTATCCATATGTATTTCTTTGGGGAGGAGAAAGAACCCACTGTGACTGACTTCAGGTCTCTCTCTCTTAGGGTTCAGGACTATATCCTATATCGAGTTTTGATCACCTATATTTTGTCCATCACATCTCGTGATGTTGCAATGATACAACCCTCCCACTCTTTCTTTCTTTATGCAGTGCCTAGACATCAACATTGCATTATACATATTTTAGAATGTCATTCATGCATCCAGTCTCATCACTAGGCAACATGTCATATGCCCTACTGTCTTGTCTTAACTTCCATATTTTTGACTAAAAGAGTAGATATGACCCGGGGTACGTCCACTTCCCTTAGTGCATATGATGAGATTGGTTAGCGTTAGCTTGCATTAGTGCATATAGATATTACTGCTCAAGGGGACTGGCTTGGAGAGTGGGACCTTAGCCAGACATACCAGATGAGCCCGAGGAGGA
Source organism: Zingiber officinale (assembly GCF_018446385.1). Lineage (NCBI taxonomy): Eukaryota > Viridiplantae > Streptophyta > Magnoliopsida > Zingiberales > Zingiberaceae > Zingiber > Zingiber officinale. The sequence continues at coordinate 105,515,492 of NC_055998.1, forward strand.
TATGCCACCTATCATTCCGACTGAAGGGGAGGAGATGCCTGCATTACGATAGAGGAGCTTGTTGGACCTCTTCTGACTTTAACCCAACCCTCAACTTCGCTTTTCTATAGAGGCCGGCTTGTTAGACTTGAGGAGTCTTCCGCATAGATTCGGCAGACAGTCTCGGAGGGTTTCACCTCTCACTAGTATATATCTATGGGAGGAGATGACTACCAGCTTTTGGCAGCTAGACCTACAAATGCAGTTGATCCTTCAAGTTTTATGAGTGACTGATCAGCCTTTACCTCCACCTGTCGATGATGACCATATTTGATTATATTCAACACACATATATATTGTGTATCTGCTTGACTTGATCTATATATTCAACTACTTTTTGACCACTTTATTTTGATAATCTGGAAAATTCCTTTTTAGAGTAGGATATGTTTTTCAAGTAATTTGAAAATTCTAGGAAAACTCATTATTTATGTTTTCTAAAAATTCCCATTTTCTTAGTATGTAAAAATATGTTTTGACCTTAGTCTAAGATAATCCCCTAGAAAGCATGATCCTATAGGTCTACCTTGATTGTGTATTCAAAAGCTTAGAATGGTGTGACATATGTTGGTCTATTGTCTGGACTTCAGATACGTATATCAATGCATCACCATAAGTCTGGGCAAAAAATACAAACAGTACATTGATTAAGTTAAGTAGCCATTTTTTAATAATTTCTAACTGGACATTAGTACTTAACTTAACTAATTAAGTGAACACTGTTATCTTCTGATAATTAGATAGTAACTAACAGTTAAATATTTAAGGATAATTTTTAGATGAATATTTTATTTTTTAAAAAATATATCAGATTTAGGGGAGGACATTTGAAAACTACTTTCAAAATAATTTAATTCCTTTCTTGCTCCTTTTTGCAAACTAAAGAGAATTTTGAAACTTACTCAATTTTTAAAATGTTTTAGTTAATTATTTGCTTTGAAAAATCCTTTTGTAAATTTTATTTGAAAAATAGCTAAAAATTCTTTGCAAAATAAATTGGTTTGAGAAACTTTTTTTTTTTAAATTTTACTTTTAAAACTTCCTTACAAAACTTGCTTTGTAAAAAATTCTTATAATTTCTCAAAATGTATGTTTTAAAACTGAAAATAAAAGTATTTTGAAAAGTATTTTTTATTTTGAAAAGTTATTTTGAAAATATTTTATAAAAATTTGAAAAACTCTTTTCAAAACATTTTTTACAAAATCACACTTTAAAAATTACTTTTGGCAAACCTTTGTTTGAAAACTATTTTGAAAATGATTTCAAACTTATTTTGCTTAGCTAAATTTCTTGAAGCACAATGATTTCTAAGCTTCTTTCATAATTTCAACTTTACTAAATGATTTGTTTTAGCAAATTAAATTTTCAAAGTTTTGAAATTTTTTTGAAAAGGTTTAAAATTTCTTTCAAAATACTTTACAAAATTTAATAACTCTGCCTTCTAATAAACTTGTAGATTTTTTTAATTACTTTAAAAGTTTTATACTAAAGCTTTATTATAATTTTCATAGTGATGCGGTGATAAAAGGGGCCCACTAAGTATGGGTCAAAGGAGGAAGACAGCAGTCCACGTGGAGGTCAAAGTCAAAGAGGTCAACGCTAGAGGACCGATGGGCCCACCAAAGGGAAGCTGAGAGAAGCCCTACATTAGGGGCCGACCGGGCATGTGTTTCCTGACCGACAAAGGGGTCGACCAAACGAAGCGCCCGTGTAGCCAAGATTACTAGAAGTTTGTCACAGAGCAAAGGAGATTGGAGATGACCGGAGCGTTATTCCGGTCGATCATGAACATACTATCGAAACTTGTCGTCGCATGGAAGAGTAGTCGAGTCCTTCCGAGCAGAGGAGTACTTGGCTGATTAGAGGAGTACTTGGCCGAGCAATTATCCCGCTCTGTCAAACTGCAAGAATGTTGACGTGTCTTTGGATATACCTTTGGGAGATGGTGCCACCGACACGGGGCACGGTCAATAGCCGGATCATACGAAGAAAAAATTGGAGGGTGTGCCCATGACCAATTGGAGAGCGTGTCCATGACCAATGGTAGAGCATGCCCACGTCTTGAAAAGTGTGCACGTCACCCACCAGGGGCATTATATAAAGGGAGGTTCGTACATCGGCAGAGGTATGCATTTTTTACGATTTACACTTGCATTACTATTTCGTCCTCTTTTTCCTCTTGCCAGTGACTAACTTGAGCATCGGAGGGCCAACATCGAGAACTCTTTCCCTAGCTGGGCACTGACGTTTCTTGTGATTGTAGATCGGTGTATGGTTTACTTCCAGTCAACACAGCAGCCAGATCCCCAATATTTCATCTCCATAATTTTCGGACATAATCATATTGGCACCGTTTGTGGGAACATAGTTTGAATCCGAAACATGAAGATAGAGGACGTTGGACGACTCACTACGGTGACATTCACAAAGGAGGAACTGGATATACTGATACAAGCACAGGCGACAAAAATATTGGAGCAACAACAGCAACAGACGCTGGCCTAGCGCCGAGTACAAGAACTCACGGCCTTAGTCGCGGGTCACCAAGCCGGATATGGAGACCGAGCGGATCATATACCCATTCGGGGATGAGCATTCGACGATAATAAAGGGGGTATTGTCAAATAACTTAGGATGCATATTAAGTTAATCTAATATTATGCTTACTTGTTACATTGCCTTCAAATGCTCCTCAAAACGACTTAAGACCCCTAAACCGATTAAAGCGTCATGCTAGCTAGTAAACAAACATTTAAAGACCTTTTCATAGATTTTCGATAAAGAACAAGAGAAAGCATGAAAATCTAAGGATGACGATAAATGAAAATAGAAAGCATGACAATGAAAGGATGATGAAAAACAATAACAGGAGATATCAAGAAAAACATTTAAATGATAAACCAAAACAAGAGCGATCAAGAAAAACACTTGTAGATCAGAGGTGAGTGAGAATGACTTATAAAACTCACGACCTTAAATTGGTTCAACCTAATCATTTATCTAGGTAGTTGCTTTATATTATAATAGTTGGATCGATCAAGTATAAAGGGGGTATTAGAACAATTTTTTTTTTAATATTAATGATCTTATACAAAGATTGATGCAGGAGTGGCAGGAAATTGAAAATTACTAGAATTTAAATTCAAACTTATGTCTGTTAACGTGGTTTAAACGGATAATCTTAAACTATCAAACTAGGCTGGTTGAGATGAGCTACTGGATTGTACGAGCTCTTGTGGGATGTCATTGGCGGAGTGTCGAGTGCTTCTGAGTGGTCTCAAATGCCACGAGGTTTGAGCGGCCCGAGTGCTTCCCAACTCTAGTGGGAAGCCAGGTGTTGTCAAAAAAGGGTTGATAACTGTCGAGTCGAGACGCCGAGTGCTCTTAAGTGTCAAGCTAACCGAGTTGCCAAGAGGACACTGAGTGGTAGCATCACTCGACTACCTAGTCGCTAAGTCTGAGTGGGTCGCCTCTGAATCTGAAGAATGTCGAGTTGGGATACTGAGATTGAGTTTGACGTAATTTTCTTAAAATAGATTCATCCCCTAAATTAAACAATGGTTATTTGTAGTAAATTGAGTTAGTACCCGAACACTATCATCAATAGCGTCGTTGAGCTGAATGCATGACAGAGAAAAACAACGAGGGGAACAAAAGTGGAAGGATTCTATATTTCTTTTGCTTATGCATCTGCCCCTTTGCTCAAGGTCACAACAACCTCTTTATGTAGGAACTCCATCACTCAACTGCATTGAATGACAGCCATTTGGATGGCAAAAAAATAGTTGATCCGTTTGGAAATTTTTTACCCTAACTGGCATTTGATACGAACAAATTGTACTTACATACAAGTCATCTTAATTCAGTACCATCAAGTACTATGTTTATATCCTTACATGCCATCGCCTATCACCTAGAGAGAGAGTCTCTCCTCGTAGATATTCACAATGTTCATTAGTTTTGATTCAATATAAATTCACAATCAAATTCCCTTTTTTTTTCACAGCTTTTTCATTCATTTATCCCATAATTAATTTAATATTAGGTGTTTTCTGGAGAATAACTAAAAAACAATGCCTTTATAATTTTTTACACGAAAGGTTTGTTGAAAAATAATCAGTGGCAACTTAGTAATTTAGTACGGTCGGCAAACTACGTTTATAAGCTCGAGCGAGTGGGCATCTTGGGCGTGCGTCGTTAGGGTTTCCAGCAGCCGCTTCCCTTTCTATCTCCGTCTGATCACGATGACTGCACAAACACAAGAGGAACTCCTCGCCGCTCATCTCGAGCAGCAAAAATTCGATGTGAGTTACTAAATACCTTTATTGTTCGCTTTTAAGTTCCATTCTTTGTACTATAGACTCTTCTGGGCTTTGATCTAAGTGTTCTTGTTTGAATCTTTTGTTTAAAATTGTTGAAGATACGACCTTTTGTCGTCCTGAATCGGACCATATTGTGAAAATGCACGAGATCTTTGTGGATACATACTACATCTAATTGATCTGGTACTTTAACGGGGGGAAAGCTTCCTTTACTAAAATTTTTTCTGATTTGTAGGCATGTAAGTCTCGTAACCTGTCGTAGTTCGTTGTCTGTTATTGTTGTGGTCAACCATAAATGCATCGGTAATTTTGGGGGGTTTTTAAGAATCACAAGGCACACGAAATGGTAAAAATGATGATGATTTTTTTTCTACGTCGATACTCTGTTAGCATGAGATTATGCCTTCATATTTTTTTTTTTTAATTTTTGTTTTCATCATCCCATCACGAAACTTCAATTTTGGTGACGTTTGTTATGTTTCTTCTTGTGCAAATGTCTTGGACATCCAATCACTTATTGGCTTTTATCAAGGTGTTGGTTCACATTTTATGCACTGAAAACTTCAATTTTGGTGACGTTTGTTATGTTTCTTCTTGTGCAAATGTCTTGGACATCCAATCACTTATTGGCTTTTATCAAGGTGTTGGTTCACATTTTATGCACTGATACACGGTGAGATGTGAGATCCACTAATGATTGTATATGATTGGTGTCAGTTACATTCTTCAGTGCTCATCTATAAAATTGCTATCAATTGAGGTGGATTGACTAGTCAATTTGTTCTAGGATCCATAGTAACTGATCAAGATTCACTCCAAACAAAACAGGATGCTTGTAGCAATTGTGACTTGTAAACTATGTGCACCTTGCAATCTCATATTTCAGTTTATTGGTTTCTTTCATGATCATTTCAATTCTAAGGGAAGTACATTTCACTAGCTTCAATGAAGTTGTCTTGTGTAACTTTTATTATATCCCACTGCTTAGGTATTAAATCTTGTATTTGTAGTATTATAACTCCAGTAAAATAGAAACTTGAACTTCATTAACTTTTGAGGGCAACTATCCAGTGTAAACATGTTATAGTGGGCTTCTGGTCTGATTGTTTGAAAATTTTTAGTTTTCTTGAATAGGTATGTGAGACATTAGCTTGTAGAATTTCAGGTTGTCCAACATCAACCTTGTTGCTACCTAGTCTGTTTAAGAAAGCCTGATCCCATGCTTTGATTGAAGACCCCTTAAGATTGATGTGCGATATATTTTGATTGGTAAACTTTGTATTTATGCTGTGTTATTTGGAAAAAAAAAAAGTAGAAAGGGAAAGAAAAGGACCTGAAAACTAGTAATTTCATTTATTTACTGAGAAGGAAGAGGAGAGGAAAGAGTTTAAATCCATCCAAATCTTCCAATTTTTTTTGTTCAAATCTTGAACAAGTGGAGAAAAGGCAAGTTTGAGCTTCTAAATATAAATATGGTCTATAATATTATTATCCTCCTTTTGTCTCTGTTCAAGTAAAAAAAGATGGGTGAAAAAAATGGAAGCAAGATAATGGAGTGGAAGTGAGATAGAAAGTATGAGTTCAAATGAGGTAAAAAAATAAAGAATTGGATTGCGTTATCTTCATACTCATCACTTTTGGCAACCTTGCAATTTATAGACAACTGAAAGGAAGAAATTAATGTTACATCCATATGCTTGTTTTTTATTTGGGACTCGGTACCCTCTTTATTTTCATCCTGACTTGGGTGGAAATAAAATGGAGGAGTTGGTCGAGTTAAATTCATTGATCTCGATTTATATTGGAGAAATTGACAAATAAATCTATTACCTTTTCCCTCTTATGTCATCCAAATAAACACACTATTAAACTATTTTAGTATTTTGTTTCTTCCCTAATTCATCTCCATCAAATAAATATGACAGATTATATGATAATTTGGATGCTATAGATTTGTTGCTAACAACTAAAACAAGGTAGTACCCCAAATAGTTGGGAGTAACACAGCTTCTTGCTATTGCAATTAAACAAGAAAACATAAACAGATTAAGATACTAGTTAGTTAGGTTTACTAAATACTTTGTGCTATTACCAACAACATTTATCTAAATATTTTGATTAATGGGCCTTAAAGAGAGCTTATTGCAACCTTTGTAACAGAATGATGAACCACTTGTGGAGGATGATGAGGAAGATGATGACGATGATGATGACGATGATGATAAAGAAGATGAAGGTATCATTACTCTCGCTGCTCCAATAATTATTCTTTTTTAGCATTTATGACTTCTGAGGTTCTGGTGTGGCTAAAACATAGTGTGTATTGGACATGTATTTTAAGTATATATAATATTCTATTATGGTATACTTGTTGTATTTTTTATTCAAATTAAAAATGGACACTAGACAGCATATATAGGCTGTGTTCTCCATTCTGTGGTTTGTTCCTCTAAACCACTTGTCATAAATCCATCTTGAATTTTCATGGAATTCAGATTGTTGTGCTAGTCCAGTTTCTGGTTTCATTTACTGCCTTAGCTGATAATTCAGAGGCTCTGATGCGAAACTGGTTAGATAATGGAATGGTGTTTAGATGGCAGAAATGTTGGAATTGGTGTACCTTATCATTTTAAAGATGGTTTTGCACTCCTTACTTAAATTGTATTTTAAAAACATTTATATTTATTTATATAATTTAATGTGATAAATTTCAACTTGAGAGTTTATTTTGTCAATAAAATCATAACTAGTACAAATCTCCTCATAAACCTTAGTGTTTTTGAATTCATTTTCCATCTTATATTTGTTCTTTTTTTATGTGAACCATGTTGATTTATTGTATAAAAAAAATTAATTTTCAAATTCAATTACATGTTGCATTTATACATTAGTCATTTCAACATTCTCTTCTAAATCAATCATCTATAACAATTGGTACATGGATTTTTTTTTTCCCAAAAAAGATATTGTTTTGTCAATTAATTCAAGTGGCTGAAATAGAATAAATTTGAAACTAAACTTTCTTTAATGTTTGGCAGGTAATGTCTAATTTCGTATACTAATTGTAAATATTCCATTTAATTTGATTCTAATTAAAATAGTTATATGCATGATTGATATTTATAATTTAGTGAAAGAAGTGGGAAAGTATAGTTATTCTTCTTGATGCTCAAATTCTGGCATAAATTTAGAAGGTAACTAATTACACAGCTTTTAATGTCTGTTATTGACTCCAATTTTATATAATGGCCTGCTTCACTATTCTTTTTTATGCAAGGCTTGCGATTCCCTTAAGCTGTTTTCTCGAGCTATGGTGATTCTCCCTCATTTTTTGTTTTCTGAGATTTATTAAACTTTACATTTTCACTAATATCTTCATTATATAAGCTTATTGTAGAGTGTAGAGTAGAATCTTGCTTCATAAAAGATAGTTATGTGTTCTCTCTTTGCTTTTCTCAAAAGACTAATAAAATGGTAAGCTGGTTGCTGTGTAAATACTCCTTATGACTCGTCAATTTACTGACAAAACAATTTTACTTTTAGCTTCTTAGTGCTACAATAAAGTTAAAACATGGCCGTAATATTACAACCCGACTATAAAAACCTTTAAAACTTTTTTTTTTATTTTTCCAGTTTTCGTTGAGCCATTTTTCTACATAGTTATTGTGTGACTTAAGATCTTCAATTATATATTTTTTGCATTTACTAAATTCATGTTAAACATATGAACTTCATTATCTGACAAGCATGTGGCTTTTCTTTTTAGTCTACTTTTTTTCTAAATATCTTCAGTGGTTACGGTGCATGTTACAGATCAGATCTTCAAAACTGGTTGCGGTTGTTATTGTCAACCGAAATGAAGTTGTTTAATGTTTAATGAATATATCTATCTTTTAAAATTTTAAGTGACATCTGCGACGATTTATACAGGACAAGAAGGAGATGGTTCTGGAAGGTCAAAACAAAGTAGGAGTGAGAAAAAGAGCCGAAAGGCTATGCTGAAGCTTGGTATGAAGCCAGTACCTGGCGTCAGCCGTGTAACAGTAAAGAAGAGCAAGAATGTAAGTCGACCAGTTCTTACTGTTTCTTCTAATTTGTTATGAACTTTAAGGTGATTATTCTGTCACTCCAGATATTGTTTGTCATATCAAAACCTGATGTTTTCAAGAGTCCAACATCAGACACCTATGTCGTGTTTGGAGAAGCAAAGATTGAGGACCTAAGCTCTCAGTTGCAGACTCAAGCTGCTGAGCAGTTCAAGGCCCCAGATATGAGCCACGTGATATCAAAACCTGAGCCATCTGCCATCGCACAGGATGACGAAGAGGTCGATGAGACTGACGTGGAGCCAAAGGACATCGAACTGGTAATGACCCAGGCTGGGGTTTCCAGGTCTAAGGCTGTCACAGCGCTCAAAGCTGCCGAAGGTGATATTGTGACGGCCATCATGGAACTTACAAACTAGCTTATGAAATCTTTATCTGAGAGCTATCTTTAGACCATATCAACGCAAGTTTATTAGTTTACGTTTCTGTGAGGATCAACGTTTGTTTGAGTACGCCAAATACTGCGCGCTATTATGAACTGGCTTATTTGTTTATTTTTCATATTTTGCTTGCAATTTCAGAGCATTGCTTCATGGTTAGATAGTACAACTTGTGTAATCAAGATGGAACATGTAGGCTCACGATAAGTCGAATGTTTCCACTGAAAATGGATTCTGATTGCCCATCAAATTCTGGCCTATCGCCTACGAAATTGAGTGGGTAAATTGGTTCCATATTTGGCTTGAATAAGCCGAAGTTTCTTTCCACTTCCGGAGAGTTGAGGTTCTCGTCGAACATCCCATTAATATACGCCTCGAGCTTGCCCGGGCTGGTCGGCGTTCATCTTCCGACGTGCCTGATCAGATTCTTGATATACGTCTGCGCATTAAGCACGCTGGCTCCGTATCCTCCTGCCGTCGGCCATCCAGACTCCGACACCACCACAGCCAGCTGCTGCACGCCTTCCCTCTTCAAAGCCGCGTGGACGCTGTCGATCATCGCGTCAAAGAGGTTCGTGTACGCGAATTCACCGTCCTGTACGACTGTGCCGGTTTCGTTCATCAAAGCGTAGGAAAGCGACACCTGGGCGGAGTTGTCGGCGTATACGAAGTACGGGTAAGCGTTAACCAGGAGCGGGGAACTCGTGTTGGCTAAGAATGCAGCTATCGGGCTCAAGAATGTACTCGCGTCTGTAGAGAACGCGCCGGCGGAGGGCGGGAAGGAGGATTCGAGGACCTCGGCGCCGACCGCGGTGGAGACTTTGACATGGCTGGCAAGGCCGGCCGTAACTAGAGCACTGTGGACGTTGCGCATGGCTGGGAGGACGTGCTGAGCAAGATCACCCGGGACCGCCTCGTTTCCAACGGCGATGTAGCGGAAGGTGACTCTAGGCCAGTGGGCGGCCACGTTGCTCAGTACCCAATCCATGGCGGCCGAGGAACTGGTGGCCAGGGATTGCAGCTCTGTCATCGGGACGTCCATGAGGAGTCGAATGCCGGAATTGGCGAGGGCTTGCAGGACGGCTTGGTCAGGGACGTACAGTCTCATCCTGTAGATGTTGTTGGACCTATAGAGGTTTACGACCTCGGCTGGCGAGGGGAGGTTGGCAGCTTGCATGCCATAGCAAACTCCGATGAGCTGCGCACCTGCAATTCGGAGTAAAAAAAGTCCAATCAAGTACCAAATTTGACAACTCAAAATCAAAAAAAGAGAAAGAGACAGAAAAGGAAGTGAATTACTAGCTGGAGCTATAATCAAAGTCGAAACCAGTAGCGCAACGAAAGCAATCATCACGGCAACAGGAATATAGGATTGATTTCTGGATGAGAAGAAAAGTTTATGATACATAAATTAAAAATAGAGACAAGGCTTTGACCGATCGCTGACGGTCGTTGTCCTCAGCTTTGTGGTTGAAGCGTGTTCCATGGATTCCAATTTCCAGTCAAAGTTTCAAGTATTGCGTTTCAAACCGGTCATATAGATTCGATGGGATATTATGACAGATTTTATTTATTAATATTCAAACCTGTCATTAAAGAAAAAGTCGGAATTGTATCTATTGAGAATAAATTTTGAGAGACACATTTAAAATGATACAGACATGTACTTAGACGATCAATAAATGTTCCAATTAGGCGATGTGAAACTATGATAAACATGCATATCAAACGAGGAAGAGGAAGACTAAAAAAGACTTGATTAGCAATAATAAAATAAGATAAAATTTATTTAAATATAGATGATGATATAATAGGAGATAAAGTTCAATGATATAAAAAGATTCATACAGCTGATCCTATCTAGTGGAAAAAGATTTAATTGATGTTATAATATTTACTCGATTTAGTTGTAAACGAAGGTCTTGAAAAAGCTTTAAAGTCAAAGATTTGAATCTATATTATATAAATAATAAGTTACAGGGGTGAAATTTTAACTTTATTATTTTTATACCGAATTGTTATTTAATATCTGTTCAAAGAGTTTTTGGCTTTAGTAAACATATAAAAAATTAAGACAAATCATATAAAATATAAAAAAAACATGTACACAATATCAAAAAGTAAATTCAATTATTATTCTAAAATATAATTGTTAATTTAGCAAAGTATATATATAGATAGTAGTTGTTTTGAAATATAATGGGAAATTTGGTTAAGGGTAGGGGTGAGTAAAAATTCGATTAAATCGAAAAAACTGACCGAATAAACCAAATTTATAAATTCGGTTCGGTCTATTCGGTAAATCGGTTTTTTTCTTTAAAAAAATCGGTTATTTTGGTTATATCGGTTCGGTTTCGGTTTTAGAAATCAATATTCGGTTAAACCGAATAAACCGAAATAATATTAATCATAATTTAAAAATCAAATTTATAGGAACCATCCCGCACTTCACGTGAATCACGTCTACTTTTCTGCATTTCTGCCGCACTTCACAGAGAAGAAACCCTAAATCCCAAATCTTTTCCGCCGCACTTCACGTCTTCAAGACTTCGCGTCCCCTCCCCGCTGCTCGATCCCTCCCGAGTCCCGTCCTCGTCGTTCTTGTCTCCGGCGACGGCGAGCCTCAATCGCCTCCCGTGATCTCTTACCGTCGCTCTCTCACAGCCTCAACCCTCCTCAAGTCGCTCTCGTCTTTCTCACAAGCAAGGTCTCCCTCTCGCCATGAACCTAGAATCTCCACAAACCACAATAGTAAGTGCTTTTCTGTTACTGATTTTGTTCTTTATTTTGTTGTTAGTTTGTTATCCCCTCCCGTGATCTCTTATCGTCGCTCTCTCACAGCCTCAACCCTCCTAAAGTCGCTCTCGTCTCTCTCACAATCAAGGTCTCCCTCTCGCCATGAACCTGGAATCTCCACAAACCACAATAGTAAGTGCTTTTCTGTTGCTGATTTTATTCTTTATTTTGTTGTTAGTTTGTTCTTGGGTTAGAGGCATAACTTCTGCTCAAAAGAGAGGAGAAAACATGATACTTAAGACTGCCATTGTGTTGCTTTTGCCTAGGCATAGCTCTGTTCAGATTTGGATTCACAACTCATAAGAGTGATTTACTAGAGTCTATTCCTCCAGATCCCCATCTCCCTCTCGTCCTTGCACCACAGTAATAAGGACCGGCAACTAGTGTGGGTAAGTAGTGATTCTATCTTCTCAATATTTTATAGTAATCTCCGCATTGATTTTGTTTTGGTCATATGTATATCCTTATTGAACTCAAATATTTAACAGTGTTTAGAATATTTTGTTTTGGTCATATGTATATCCTTATTAGATATCCTGATAAGTATCAATCATGCTTTTAGTTTCATATTTGTCTTTTGGTTTTAGTCTATTATATTTTGATTAGTCTTATCAATTATCACACCTTGTAATATTTTGAATAGTGTTGTAGGTAGATCAGTATTTGTCTGATGTCAATGCAAAGAGATTTAGCAAATATGGATGTTGGTAATAGTTGTTCGATACCACAATCTGATACCTGTCCTTCTGTGGGAAATAAAACTGCTGTAAATTGTAAAGGAAAGGTAACCAAGAGAAAAACAATGAAACCAAGAAGTGAAGTTTGGGATCAGTTCGAAAAGTTTACTAATGCTGAATCAGAGATAAAAGCTAAATGCAAATATTGTGATAAAGAGTTTTTTTGTGATCCATACAAGAATGGAACTACAAGTTTGAGATCTCATATCACCTCATGTAAAAAACACCCTCATGCTATTGAAACAGCTCAAGCGCAGTTAAGTTTACAAGTAGGTTCAAGAGAGGGTGAGGTGTCTCTGACTTCTTGGAAATTTGATCAAGATGCTTCTAGAAAAACATTAGCTAGAATGATTATAATGGATGAACTCCCTTTCAAATTTGTAGAAAAAGAAGGATTTAAAACATTTATGGCCATGGTATGTCCAAAATTTCGAATTCCTTCAAGATGGACGGTTGCACGTGATTGTATTGAATTATATGCAGTTGAAAGGGAAAATTTGAAAATTTTATTGCATGATTCAGCACAAAGAGTTTGTTTAACCACTGATTCATGGACTTCTATTCAAAAAATCAACTATATGTGTCTAACAGCTCATTTTATTGATACAAACTGGAATTTACAGAAAAGAATTCTCAATTTTTGTCCGATTACAAGTCATAAAGGCGAGGCTATTAGTTTAGCCATTGAAAATTGCTTGAGGGGTTGGGGAATTAATGGAATTTTCACTATTACAGTTGATAATGCAAGTTCAAATGATGTTGTTATCAATAGTTTCAAAAAAAAAATGATTAATTGGGATTCCACTATTTTGAAGGGAGAATATATTCATATGAGATGTGTAGCTCATATAATCAATTTGATTGTTTCTGATGGCTTAAAAGACATAAATCAATCTGTGATGAGAGTGAGGAATGCAATTAAATATGTTAAGCAATCTCCCTCCAGATTAAGCAAGTTTAAAGAATGTGCAGAGATTGAAAAAATTGAAAGCAAAAACTCATTATGTTTAGATGTACCAACTAGATGGAATTCAACTTTCTTGATGTTGAATATAGCTCAAAATTTTGAAAGAGCTTTTGATAGGTTTGATAACAAGATCCATGCTTTAAATTAGATCTTCAATATACAGATTGGCTTGTTGTTTTGAATGAAAATGGAGAGATGATGTTTGAATCAGATGGTAAACCTAAAAGAGAGTTAAAGACTTTTGATGGGAAGCCAACAAGTGCAGATTGGAATAACATTAGACTTTTTGCATCTCTACTGAATGTTTTTTATGAGCTAACATTAAAAGTTTTTGGATCTTTGTATGTCACATCCAATACTTTTGCACATGAGATTAGTTATATTCATACCATCTTGAAGGAGTGGCAAGAAAGTGATGATCTTGATGTGTATTCGATGGGAATTAAAATGAAAAATAAATTTGACAAGTATTGGGGAGATCCCAAGAAAATGAATAAGTTGATTTATATTGCGGTGGTGCTTGATCCAAGACATAAATTGGGTTTCGTAGAATTTATGTTGATTGAATTATATGGAGATGAGGAGGGTACAAGAGTAGGAAAGATGGTAAAGGACCTTTTATTTGCTTTGTACAAGAATTATAAGGAATAATGGAGTCTCAATGCAATACTTCAACAAGCATTCCATCTATTTCAGAATCAGTTAATGATAATGCTTCAACAAATATGAGTCAAATGGATTTAAAAAGACAATATATCATTGAGAAGTATAAGAAACAAAAGGCTCAAGTTTTTGGTGATGGCAACATGTCAGAATTAGACAAGTATCTTAATGAAATAATTGAAGAGTATTCTGATATTTTTGACATTTTGGGATGGTGGAAGTAAAATTGTCACAGATTTCCTATACTTGCTCAAATTGCTCGTGATGTATTAGCTATTCCAATATCAACAGTTGCTTCAGAATCTGCTTTCAGTACTGGTGGTCAGGTACTTGATTGTTTTAGGAGTTCATTGACTCCTAGGGTGGTAGAAAGTCTTATTTGTACTCAAGATTGGCTTCGGTTAAGTTTGAAACCACTCAACATTGAAGAAATTCTAGAAGATGTGGAAAAAATTGAAAGCGGTAAGTTTTTATTTTTTAAGAAAAATAGAATTAGATTTTTATTTATAATTATAAACTTATAAAGTATTTATTTATTTAACTTATATTTTTTTGTCAGAATTTTCAAATATTATACTAGATTCGTCTTCTTCGACAATACCGACGCATGGATGAATGTCATAACAATTAATGGTATGTTATGTCTACTATGGTAATCTGATATTAGTTCTGTTTTTTCATGATTTACAATTAGCATATCTATTCTCATATTGCAATGTAAAATTTAATTTTTAATTGAATCCCATATTTTGTCTACTAAATCTCATATTGCAAATTGCAATCCCATATAAAATTCCATGTTTTGTCTACTAAATACCTTATGTCTAATGGTTCTATGTTTTATCCACAGATTTTTGGAGGAAACTGCCAGTGGACAAAATGTTAAAGTGTATGCCTTTTTTTTTTTTTGCTTCCTAAAAGAGAATTGTCTCTTTTTTTATTTACTTATAATCAAACTTATAAATAGGAGAAATTTATCTAGATTATATTAATTTCTTCATTATTTTTTTTATATCCTATAATCAGGTTCTGATGCACTAGATTTTGCTAGTTTCATGGTGAATCACCATTGGTGATATTTTGTGTCATGACCATGAGTCATCATGAAAGGTTTAACTCCTTCCAACATTTGCTATTATACAAATTCTAACCACTTCTAAATCGAGCTTGCTTATCATTAAACTGCCAACACAAATTCAAGATGCATGCTTTGCTACCATTCTAACTGTTTTCTTTTTCCCTTTTCATTTCTTTAGAAAAATATATGCATCATCTTCGACTGCTTACGATGCTGAAGGAGTGACTGAAGGTCAAGCCCTCCAATGCTTCTACTCAATTCAAGTTGGATAAGAAACTATCTTTTGATAAGAAAAGTGTAATCTGTATTGTCTTGGCTATTGTGACTTGTGAACATAACAAGTTGTGAAGACTAGTTTTTTATTTCTGCATGAAGTGAGCTTGATTTCTTTATCATAACTCTAATTATCCAGCAAATTTGGTAATATTCAGACATGTTCTTAGTTCATTACTAAGATAATCTTGTTTTATCTCTACTTGATTATAAATTTTTATATTTTATTGATTGGGGAAAAATTATACATGATTTTTAAAAAGTATATTTTTGATCATTTTAAAACTGAAGATATAATTGAGACTGAGCAAAAAGAGCATGTCTTGTTACCCATGGTGAGAAA
This sequence comes from Zingiber officinale, assembly GCF_018446385.1. Taxonomy (NCBI): domain Eukaryota; kingdom Viridiplantae; phylum Streptophyta; class Magnoliopsida; order Zingiberales; family Zingiberaceae; genus Zingiber; species Zingiber officinale. The sequence goes on from NC_055998.1 coordinate 105,531,197, forward strand.
TTGGTCGTTGCATATGACCTTCTAAAGTTACCAGCTGGCTGAAGCTCCAGCTGAAGGCTGAATCTGTGGAGATTGTCATTTTAATCTTGTTCATCCATGAAAACTTAATCTATGATGGTTTACATATGATCTCCTGCCAATTATGTATATTTTCTGAGCTTGAGTTGTTCCTCTAGGGTGGAGACACCCAAAAAAACTCTTCGCAGTGCATCTGTGCATGTCCAGATCGCTTATTCCTTGCCTCCTCTGAAGATTGAAATTTTTAAATCATTGGAAGGTTGGGCTGAGGAAAACATATTGGTGCATTTGAAGCCTGTTGAGAAATGTTGGCAGCCACAAGATTTTCTTCTAGATCCTTCATCAGAGGGGTTCAATGAAGAGGTTAAGGAACTGAGCAGTGTAAGGAGATTCCTGATGATTATTTTGTTCGGTTGGTAGAGAGATCGTTGTAGAGAGATCGTTCTTGTCAGTAAGTAGTTCATGAGTTTTTTTAAATAAAATAAATTCGGTTATTTCGGTTTAAAACCGAATTAACCGAATTATATCGGTTCGGTTATTTCGGGGTTTTTAAAAATTTCGATCGGTTCGGTTGGTTCGGAAGAATTTCGGTTTGTTCGGTTTTCGGTTTATTCGGTTCGGTCGGTTCGGTTTTGACCAAATGCACAGCCCTAGTTAAGGGTACACCAAAATTAAGTTGGAAGATTCCAATAGGGCACTGACACATAACCATAGCTATTCAAAAAACACGAAGAAAAGTTAGCATTCAAATCTGTCCCGAGTAAGAGTTGACCCGGTTTTGATTTCGATTTTGATGCAATTACGTCTGAGCTTCGAAACATCGGTAAATTAGAGAAAAATTCCCAATCACAATGTTAACTTTGCATGCAATTTCCATGTCTAAAAAATTTTGTTTCCACTCCCTGCATGCAAAGTATTACTTGTTTCAACTCCTTCATGCAAATATTGATACTTAAATTACCCCTTAGATTTTTTAGGTACAAAAATTTCAAAATTGAGTACAAAAGTCCAAAAATGAGTATAATTCTTCTTAAAGTCAGTACTTTAAATTAAAAATCGAGTATATTTTCTATCAAAATTGTCCCTCTTATTTTTTAGGTATAAAAAGTCTAAAAATAAGTATAATTCATGTTAAATTCGGCACTTTATACTATAATCTAGTACTCTATACTATGATCGAGTATATTTTCTATCGAAATTAATCCTCATATTTTTCGGTACAAATAGTCTAAAAATGAGTATAATTCCTATTAAATTCAGCACATTAAACTAAAATCGAGTATATTTTGAGGTGAAAAAAAATCGTACTCAATTTGATATAAAATATACTAGATTCTAAGTTAATATACTCAATTTAAGAGGATTTATACTGATTTTTAGACTTTTTGTACCTAAAAATATCATAGGCAATTAGGTAAAGATATTTGACTGGGGAGTGAAAACAAAGATTTTTATGAATGGGGACTGCATGCAAAGATTTATTTGTCAATAGGGACTGCATCCAAAATTACCCTCGAAACATTCCTTATTTAAAATATTTTATTTTTACTAAATATTTTGATATATTCACTCTTTTATCAAGATAATTACATACAAAATGTAATTACTGTCATACTTCTTATAAATTCCAAGTTGACCATGGATCATTAAAATGATATATAAAAGTGAAGCATCCGATGAAATTTAGAATTGACCGTAATTATCTAGATTTTCTATTAAAGGAGGTAATATCATTAGATAAATTTATTTTCGTAGAACATCTTTCATTTAATTTTAGATCTAAATATATTTTTAAAGATTTTTATAAAAAATCTATTAATCCATTTGCTTAAAAACTTCCTAGAATTACATTTATAAAAATAATTAAAAGATAAGTAAAATAAGGGGGAGAATTAATTGAAGAATTTAATAAATTAAATAATAAAATTTCTTTATGTTTCAATATTTGAAGTGATCATTGACAAACAATGAGTAACTCCTGGAATATTTTTTGATAAATCACATAATACTTACAATATTTCATAATTATTATGTTTAATTTTAAAAAAAATACGGATTGACTCATAAAATATTTTTAATATCATAGTATACTTCTAGTTCTAATACTTTTAGTATTGAAGAACTTAAATTTATATGTTAATGACATAAATTTTATAAAATTAATAGAATGAGACCTAAAAATTTCAACGTGATGTATCAACAAGTTAGAATTTAACATATCAATTATAACAAGATTCATTTCAATATAGAGAATTATTATGCTCATTTTTTTACACAAAATATTAATAATGATAATATATATTTATTTTCACAACGATGTAATATTTGTAATAATATTTGTGAAATTTTAAAAACATTTAATGAAGAATAGAAAATTTTTTGATTTTTATTACCCTACTTCTCATTGAGTTTCAAGAAATTTTTATAATAAAATATTCATTTTAAATGAAAATAGTATCAATAAATTTTTATCTTCTTATGAATTAGTAATAAAAAAGAAATAGAAAAAAAGTATTTTTTTCATATTTCTGAAATTTATTTAATTACATTTGCTTTAGACCCTAAGTTTTACAAAAAAAAAAAAATATTAGGTTATATTATGACACTTTAATTTCATTTAAAAATTCTTCATCTCCTCATCCAAATAATATTGTATATAATATTAGAAATTATTTATATGATATTTATAAAGAATATAATATAAAATATGTAATATAAACTAATATTTATGAAACATAAAATATTTCATTTAAAAATTCTTCATCTCCTAATCCAAATAATATTGTATATAATATTATAAATTATTTATATGATATTTATAAAGAATATAATATAAAATATGTAATATAAACTAATATTTATGAAACATAAAATACTAGTAATAGTAATTTAAAACTTATAATAACACAAATTTTATAAAAAAGAACTTAATGAAATGGTGACGATCCTCAAGTTTCACATGTGAATTTTAAAATTATTTTACGACTTCTTTTGATTTTAATTAAGCAGATATAAAGTAGATTTGGATGTCCTAAAGTAATGGTCACATAAGACCCAAAATTTTCTCATCCTCTCAATGATTGTTAAGAAATTTTAGCTTGTCCAACTTATTGCAAGCCCAAGCATTACTTGATAATAGGATCATAGCCGAAAAAGAATCCAAAGAATACAACTTTCAGATGATGAAATTGAAGAATTTGTTACCGAAGGAACAAATGCTATGAGAATGGGAAATGAAAGTAAGTGACAATGTCACTTCATAAGATAAAAGGGTAAAAAAGTAAAAAAAAAAAAAACCACGTGGCTTTGATTTCCATACCCTAAGGGGATAAATAGGCAACTTAAATAAGTACATACCTGTTTTTTTTAAATAAATTTTTATTTTTTATTTTTTTAATATAATAATCTTGAATTGTGCTGAACCGTACACAAACCGTGAATGTGGTGAACTATGTATGAATCGTGAACCAGTGATTCCGAACTGTGAATTAATTATCTTAGACGATTAAAATTAAAGGTTGACCCTCAAAAACGGTTGAATTGACAATCCCGAATTGTCAGTCTTGAACTGTTGATTCCAAACTAGGGGTTGAGTCTAGTTTGACTTTCTTTATTCCCTTCCTCGCATGAATCAAAAATATTGAAAAATACTATTTTTGCTCCTTAAAAACCCAACGGGGAGAATCATGTTGCTCGTGAATGAATAATAGCTACTACTTACTAGTAGTTGTGGGTGTGATGTAGTGTAAAACAAGGAATAGTTAAAATGACCAAAGTTTAAAAATCTCACAAATGTCGGCTTAGTATTCATAAGTTATTCTTTGAATTTATCATGTAGACAAATCAAGGGGAAAGATCAACTATCACTACTACAAATTGAGGCTTAAGATATCACCCTCAAAAGTGTTATTTTTGACCTTATAGATATTGCATTATACCTAAGGTGACACTTTTCGTTCTATCTTATCAGGTCCTGTTATATTAGATATAACACAACACTTTTGTCATTTTATGCGGCACTTTCTTAAACTGTCGCGATATATAGCAAAGGCAATGATTTTCTATATGGAACACTTTTTTCAACAATAACACTTTTTTTTTTTGTTACTCTTAAACAATTGCAACATTTTTACTATTAATAGCAATACTTTTTATACTTTTTCTACTTTTTTATACTTTTTTACTTTTTTACTTTTTTACTATTAATTGCAACATCTATATGTAAGTGTAACTTACCATAGGATGAGTAACTCCTGGAATATTTTTTGATAAATCACATAATGCTTACAATATTTCATAATTATTATGTTTAATTTAAAAAAAATATGAATTGACTCATAAAATATTTTTAATATCATAGGATAATTCTAGTTCTAATACTGTTAGTATTGAAGAATTTAAATTTATATGTCAACCTATTATTGATGGTTTATTTTTTTTAGATTCATTGCGTTTGTCATGATTTAAATTTATATGATTTAAATTTATGTGTTCAAGATGGATTAAGAATTTTAGCAAATCATAGAACCAATTAGAGATGTTATTTCCTATTTATGGTTACATCCATCTATAATGAAATAATGAGATAAATTTTATAAAATTAATAGAATGAGAACTAAAAATTTCAACGTTATGTATCAACAAGTTAGAATTCAACATATCAATTATAACAAGATTCATTTCAATATAGAGAATTATTATGCTCATTCACCAGCGTACTCTTCCACAGCACCTCGTCCCTCAAACGCATGAAGCCCATCAACTCTCTCTCGTGCCATCATTCTCACTAACTGAGTCTTTCACTCGTCTTTTTGTGCTCCTAAGTTTCTGTACACATAGACACAAGGTATCAAAAGACAACAGAATCTAACTTGACTTGGTTGATCACATCAAAACTACCATGGAGTACTTACACTTAATGGTAAGCTTGACAAGGAAATCTATATAGTCCAGTCAGAAGGTTTCATTGCTGAAGGTCAAGAGGAGAAAGTATGTTGACTTAAGAAGTCTATATATGGGCTAAAGTAAGTGTTAAGACAATGAAACATAAGATTTAACGAATTCGTTTTATCTTATGGTTTTGAGATGATCAATGAGGATCATTGTGTTTTCTTGAAAATAGAAAAAAAAAAATTATGTTATTTTATCATTATATGTTAATAATATGTTGATATGGTATGTGAATGAAAGTCAAGAAATGATTGTTATCACAATTAGATACAATGGATATGGGAGAAGTTGAGTACATCTTATGAGTGAAGATCATTAGAGATCGTCCTAAAAGACTTTTGGGTCTATCACAAGAATCTTATATAAATAAGATGTTACATCATTTCAGCATGTTTAATTATAACGTGGAACATATACTTATTGTAAAATGTACTATTTTGAACAAGAGTATGTGTCCTAAAACTCCATAAGAAATAATTGAGATGAATAAAAAATCATATACCAGTGCTATTGGTAGTTTGATGTACACTATGTTATGTATATGTCTTAATATCAACTATATTGTTGGCTTAGTCTGTTACTTCCAGTTAAACCCACGACCGAGATACTAGAAGACGGTAAAAAGGATATTCAGATATCTGAAGGCGATAACAGATTATTATCTCTAATTTCAAGGATCAGATATGAGTCTGAAAGATTATTCAGATGCAGATTAGGTTGGGACCTGAATAATAGAAAATCCACATCAGGTTATGCATTCTTGCTAAATGGTGGCGTCATCTCATGGAACAACAAGAAATAAGCTTGTGTAGCTTTGTCAACTATAGAAGTTGAATATGTGGCATGCTCAGGGGTTGTACAAGAAGCAGTTTGGTTGAGAAAGTTCCTGAAGCATCTGAAGATTGCTGAGGATAGTCGGAGTTCAATAATTGTCTACTGTGATAGTCAAGCTGCAATAGCTTTTTCAAAGGATCCTAAATATTACAGCAATGACAACCATATAGATATAAAATATAATTTTATGAGGGATATTGTGATTAAAAGAAAAGTAATTCTTGAATATGTCCCTACATGTCCTATATTTCCATATTCTTTCACTAAGTCAATGACTAGAGAGTCATTTAAAGAACATGTAAAGTCTTTGGAACTTCGGAGAATGTAACAATATTATAATAACAATCAATATTATGATTTGATTGTGTAATTTGTTATAATTTATTCAGTGTATATGTTATTTTTGTTACATTCATATAAGATCTAGGTGAGCATGTTGACAGGTTGAAATTATTCCACTCACATGGACAATCATCTCTATTTATTATGTACAAATAGAAGTAAAACTGTTACTTATGCGACAGCTTACATAGCTATGAACAGAGACAGATCCATAAATTAAGGTCGCCTTGATAATTATGTTAAGATGGGATTATTTATGTGTTAATAATGATTGAATTAAATGAACCCACCATTTACTGAATCTGCTGAATGTCATATTGGAATTTATATATTGAATTCAAGAATAGACATTACATATGTTTAGATCAAAATCTGTACGATGTTAAATTTGAGAAAAACATGCACTCTCTTTAGTAAACAAAATAACATTATAGTATATAATTCATACCAGATGTGCTATAGCGACAATAAGGGTAGTAGGAGAATGAATCCTTGTTTCTCTACTATGTGAGACCTTTGAGATTATAAGTTAATCCTAATTTTTATACTTAGTGGCTATTTAGCTATTTACTTGAAGTTTTAATCAGTGACTGCTACTTTAACATGTATCCTATGACTATGCATGATTCGATTTATAGAACATAACTAGGAAAGCGACTAATTAGAATAAATAGATTCTAGCTAAAAAGGAATATTAAATAGATTTATATCTTTAATGTTATTCACTGGTCGACCCATTTCTCTTATGTATAGAAATGATTGTGAATATTGAATATGGAGTATGCTCTTGATATAATAGTCATTATGATGGATTAGAGATATTTATATTGATGTAAATGAAGATTATTTAATCTGGATAAATAGCAAGACATAGATCTCTCCAAGATAATAATTATGTGCCACCGAGAGATTGAATGTTTCCTGGATAACAGATATGTACCGCTAGGAGAGAGACTATGTGTCATTATGAGAGTGTCTCTAATTCATTTAGAAGAGCGGCTAAGTAAAGTGTAACAACTTTGTTAGTATTGATCGCTCAGAGAGTGACTATGTAAGGTGTAACAATCTTCTTAGCAACTATCGCTTAGTGTGCTTATTGTCGCACGAATCATTTTCTCTAAGTATGAATGGATGTTCTTGTATAGTTTTTGTGACTTGATTTTTCTATAGTCATTGTGACTTGATGACTTTGGGGATTGGCTTGAACGAGTGGAAGATGTTGAATGTGTACTTGGACGTGTGTTGTTACTGCACACGTTGCCAAGCGAGTGGCACACGTTGCCGAGAGAGTGGGCAAGTGGTGTTCACTCTTCTCCCTATAAGGCGTCCAAGCAAATCAAAAGGTGCGGGGTTCATTCACGAAAGAAAAGGGATTTGGTTTGTGAATTTGTGAAGAGCTTTTTGTTCGTAATCGTTTTCCGACAACAAGAACGAAGAACACAAGATCATTGGAAAATTTTCTTCTTTGATTTCTTTGACGAGTCACTATAAGTGTTTACAATTTTTCTTTCTTTCGTAATTAGATTTCATGCATCTTAGAATCAACATACGTGTCTTCCTTAAATCTTAAGATTGCAACAAAAGAAAAATATTTTTAATTCATAGGCACATATATATGTTATTTATCCCCTCCCCTTAGTGAACCCTCCTCTCCTATTGGAGCCAACACTTACTCTCTCACTTTAACATCTCAAGTAGACCAAGGTGGTTTAACATGGGTTTTGGAAGGTTGTATAATATGAGTGCATCTATAAGTTTTTGGGAGATCAAAGGAGCACATTGATGATATTATCTCATATTCTGATTTTTCCAAGTTAATTAAGGTGGTTTAACCCAAAGGTTCTGGTAGAAATGTCAACTGGGGTCGCACATGTCTTTGTCTGACATGACACCAACCGGCTATGCCAGTACAACCTAGAGTAGTTTGTGTTGGGTCATGTTGGGCTTGACACAACTCGTGAGTTTGTGATGGGAGGAGGGGTCTGTTGGAAGTCTAAACTAAATTGCATGCTTGGAAAACTAAACTAAATTATATTGCTGGAACTCAAAATCAAATTATTTGTCTTCATCAAGTCAAGTTGGATTGAATTATCTAGTGACTAATTAAGTTAGCATAATGAATTAAATTGTCAAGTACATGTATGTAATATAATAATGTATTTAATGTAGGAAGAACCAAATTATTTATAGACTTCCTTTGTCATAGCTATATAAGCCAAGTTGTATCATGAAAAACATATTGAGAAAAAAGATACATTTCTTCCTTAGTTATATTCTTCTACTAAATTGTTACACTCTTCTTCGATCTTCAAATATTATATCCCCACATTCTCAATTGGTATCAGAGCTAGGTGAGACTCAAGAAAAATGGCATCTGGAAATGTTTCTACTCCATTTCTGCATACTTTCAACAGAGAAGATTATGATTATTGGAGCAACAGATTTGAAGTTTTGTTGAAAGCATTTGACTTATAGAATATAGTCGATAAAGGTTTTATTGAGCCTGAAGATGAAGACACCTTGAGTGATGCTGAAAAGAAAATTTTGATGGATAATCGGAAGGACACTCATGCTCTCGATCAGATCAATCTCGCAATAGACAAAGGGGTGTACGAGAAAATCCGCAAAGCAACAACATCTAAGCAAGCTTGGAAAATTCTACAAAAAGTTTATAAAGGTGATGAACAAGTGAAGAATGTTCAACTTCAAATTTTGAGATCTAAATTTGAAAGGAGATGAAATGAAGATTAGTCTAGTATTTTACAAAGTGATTTAAGAGGTGTGATCAAGCTCTTAAATAAAATATTCAACAATACCATCAAAATAATAACAGTGAAAACCAACATTTCAAGTTTCAAAGAGAAAGAGAAGATGGTGGATATCAAAGAGGTTGAGGATGTGCTATCGTCAAAAACTAGGACATAAAGCTATAGATTGCTGACACATATAAACAGACGATAAGAAAAATGGTTACATCAAGTGTAATCACTGCCACAAGCTTGGACATAAAGCTACAGATTGTTGGTTTAAGCAAGAAGATGACAAGCAAACTGAAGGTGACCTTATTCATTAAAGAATGAAGAAACTTTGTTCTCAAGAAACTTTGTTACTTACTTCCAATGAGAACAAAGTTGATGAAATATGGTACCTAGACAGTGAAGCTAGCAAACACGTGATAGGTAATAAAAAATTATTTTCCAATCTATGTAAAATTCATTATGGTGAAGTGATGATTGGTGATACTAATACTCATAAAAATGAAGCAATTGGTGAGATTTGCTTTAAAACTAAGTTTGAAAATATCGAGAAAATATCTAAAGTTTATTTTGTTCCTGATTTAAAAAGTAACTTGCTCAGTGTTGGTCATGTTATGAAGAAAGGGTATGATTTGCATATGCATAATAATGCTTGCACTATATCAAAAGGCAATCACGTTATTGCAAAGATTGGTGTGATCTCTAACAACTTATTTCCTCTCAAATTTGAAACTACAAATTTATCTTGTTTTTCTATCGTTGATAGAAAGGTCTCAAAGTTATGACATGATAGGTTTGGACACTTGAATTATAAAAGTTTAAAGTTGTTATCAACAAAAGAGATGGTTAGTGGACTACCAAATATTGACCAAGTTGAAGAAGCTTGTGAAACATACCAATTTGGAAAGCAACACATAGATCCATTCCCACAACAAGCAATTTGGAGAGCAAAAAAGCCATTAGAGCTTGTTCATTCTAACCTTTGTGGAAATATGCCAACAGAATTACTTGGTGGGAGTAAGTTCTTTATTACTTTCATTGAAGACTTCACAAGGAAGGTATTGATTAAATTTCTCAAATAAAAGTCACAAACATTTCAAGCTTTTAAAGATTTTAAAGTTGAAGTTGAGAATTATACTGGGCTTCGTAACAAAACTTTAAGAACTAATTGTGGTGGCGAATAAATTTCAAATGAAGCTAAGAAATATTTTAGAGAACATGGTATAAGGCATGACTTGACAACCTGTTTTACACCACAACAAAATGGTGTAAGTGAAAGAAAAAATAGAACTATTATTGAAAGTATGAGATGCATACTCAAAAGAAAAAACTTACCAAATGAATTTTGGGCAAAAGTTGTTTCTTGTTCAAGTTATCGTATTAATCGTTCTCTAGCAAAAAACTTGAAAGATTGCACACTACATGAGGTATGGTATGGAAGAAAGTCTGACATTCGACATTAATTTAAAGGTGTTTGGGAGCGTTGCTTATTCACTTATTCCATAAGCAAACAGAAACAAGTTTGATGACAAAACTGAAAAGTGCATCTTTATTAGATACAGTGAAAGAAGCAAAGCCTACAAGTTATATAATCCAAAGACAAAAAAGATTGTGATAAGCCATGATATTCTTTTTGATGGAGATGTAAGTTTTGATGATCCAAAACGCAAAGCAAATGAGATCTACATTCCTTCATTTAGTGAACAAAAATCAGAAGAAGACAATTCTTCTCATTCACCTAGAAATTCACCAAGTTCTTCAACAAATCCTCCTCCAAGGAAAATGAGAAATGTACAAGAACTCCTAAATTCAATCGAACCTATTGAATATGATGATTTTGTACTCTTTACTTTCTTTGAAGAAGAAGAACCAATTTCCTTTGATGATGCAAATAAGGAAGAAGTATAGAAAAAAGCCATGAAAGAGGAGATAGTTGCCATTGAAAAAAAGAAACTTGGGAGTTTACTACTCTTCCTCGACATAAAAATTTCATTGGTGTTAAATGGGTATACAAGATAAAAATGAAGGCAAATTACTCCATCAACAAACACAAAGCAAGACTTGTAGCAAAATGATACAAGCAAAAAGGAAAAGATTTTATAGAGATATTTGCTTCTATGTCAAGACTCGATACTGTTCGATTAATGATATCTCTTACAGCTCAAAACAATTGAAAATTTTTTCAAATGGATGTTATGTCGGCATTCCTGAATATTGTTCTTCAAGAAGAAGTATATATTGAATAACCTCCTGATGTTATTAAAAAGAGTGAAGAAAATAAAGTATATAAGTTAAAAAATGCTTTGTATGGGCTAAAACAATCTCCAAGGGCTTGGTATAGTTGCATCAATAATTACTTTGAGAAGAATGATTTTCTAAAATGCCCATTAGAGCATACTCTCTACATTAAATCCAATTCATCTAGAGGCCTTATATTTGTAAGTCTTTATGTTGATGATCTTATTTTTACTGGTAATGATTTGAAGATGCTAGATAATTTCAAGCTCTCAATGAAAAATGAATTTGAGATGACTGATTTGGGAGAGTTACACCATTTTCTTGGAATTGAATTTCTAACATCCAAGCATGGAATTTTCGTCACTCAAGAGAGTTATGCAAAAGAAATTTTGAAAAGAAAAATTCAAAATGGAGAATGCAAATCCAATTTCAACTCTTTGTGTCGTAGGATTAAAGTTAAGCAAGCGTGGTGAAAGGAAATTGGTTAAACCAACTATATTTCCAAGTTTGGTTGGAAACTTAATGTATTTGACTATTACAAAGCTAGATATTACATATGTTGTAAGTTGGGTGACCAGGTTTATAGAGAAACCACTCTCTAATCACTGGGAGGCCGCAAAAAGAATCCTTAGATATGTGAAAGAAACTCTTGATTATGACATCTTCTATCATGTCATGTACTTTGGTTTCGTGGAATTTGGAGAATATCAAGCATGATCAAGAAGGTCCAACAACCTTATTTTGTGAAAACTCAACTATTTCAATTTCGAATGATCCAGTTCTTCATGGGAAAAGAAAGCATATTCAAATTCGATTTCATTTCATAAGGGAGCTTGTGAACGAAGATATTGTTCATGTTGAATATTGCAGGACCAATGAACAAAAGGTTGATATCTTCACTAAACCATTTAGAGGACCTACTTTCACAAAAATTGCAGCAAGCTTAGGAATGAAGAGCAAGTTTGATTTACGGGAGACATTGTTGGAAGTCTAAACCAAATTACGTGCTTGGAAGACTAAACCAAATTATATTGTTGGAACTCAAAACCAAATTGTTTTGGTCTTCATCAAGTCAAGTTGGATTGCAGTATCTAGTGACTAATTAAGTTACCATAATGAATTAAATTGTCAAGTATATATATTTGATATAATAATATATTTAATGTTGGAAGAATCAAATTGTTTATGAACTTCCTTTGTCATGGCTATATAAACCAAGTTGTACAATGAAAAACATATTGAGAAAAAAGATACTTTTCTTCCTTAGCTATATTCCTCTTCTAAATTATTACACTCTTCTATCTCCAAATATCATATCTTCTCTCCCCTTCAGGGTCATGGTTCTCATGCCCATGTCGGCACATGCCTAACTTGATTCATGTTGGACACAACACATGGTATCAGACTCGATACACACAGTATCATAGAGAAACCTAACTTAAATCTTTTATCAACACATCAAAATAAAATATCAAAACAACTTGGTTATATTAGACCATTTAAGAACATCATGACACCAACATGGTCATCATGAATTACAACATGCTGAATGCGGACAAAACTCTTTAGAGAGTTAGTGTCAAAAATATTGCAAAAGGAATATGAACCCAAAATTTAGAAAAACACAAAGGACAAGGTACATTTTTTAAATAATGAACTAAATGAAAAATAAAGTCGAAGAAGGAGGACGTTGTTGTTGGTTCCTCTAGCAGAGTAAAGAAGTTAAAATTACCAAAGGCCAAAAAAGATGAAACAATATGCTTCCATTGGAAGAAGTTGGGTTACTCAAAAGACAACTACAAGAAGTTTCTTGCAAAGGAAAAGAAAAAGAAAGGATTGAAAGCTTCTACTTTAAGTATCTACTTAATTGACGTAATCTCTCTACCATAAATTAATATCATTGGATGTTGGATGTTGGTACAATTGGCCCCAAAATGATTGGGATAGACCAAGAGTTTTGATATGTGACAGAGAGTTCAAGTTAAATTTGTTTGTATGTCTAACGTGTAATTGAGTTTTACAGGGATTGGAAATGTTGCAAATAAAGTTTAGTTGATATCGGAGAAGGATAGTATGTGACATCTAATGGATTGGAAGTCCTAGAAATGAGACCTTTGTTAAAATGGTGACATCCTAAAAATGAAACCTTTAGGCAAGCGGATGACATCCTAGATGTGACCTTTAGACATTGGAAGTCCTGAAAGTGCAAGTTTTGTTCAAGTGGATAAAGTCTTGAAGAGTGACCTTTAGTTATTGCAAGTCCTAGAAGCAAGGCTTTTTCGAGCAAGTAGATGAAATTTTGGAGGTGTGACCTTTGGGCACCTTGTGGAAGACCCAGAAGCATAACTTTTGGACAAGAACCCAAAAGCTTTGTGTTTCCAACCTAAAGACAGGATGGGGCCTCTACGTTGAAACAATAATTAATAGAATTTGCACCTAGTACTTACATGCAAAAAGAGGAGCAGCATGGTGTCATACGGACGAAAGTTGATCCTTCACAGCATTAAGTTTGATCCTTCACTCCTAAACACAGATTATCAGATCAAAGTCAGATATTATAGTAGATCCACAGACAATCATTATATTCACCATGGAAGATTTCTTTGCCATAGCAATTTATTCTATTGATCATCAAATAACCCACTTGATAATAAATGAGCTTCAAATGAGGATCTCGGATGCAAGAATGGTTCTCTGGTAAGTCATGTTTCTGTCCTGTAGAAAGAAAATGTTAGAACAATCTCGTGCAACAAATCCATAATGGAATCATGTAGTTATCATCATTATTCTAACCATCATTTGCAATGGCATAGCCAGAATTTTTAACCAAGAGGGGCGATTTTAAAAATTTTCAAATATCAGTGTAGATCGATTTTCATCATCCAAAAAACTAAATTTTAAATTTAAGGAACTGAAACGAACTTAAATTTGAAAACTTCGACCATAGCTCTTGGTACTAGTTGAAACAACAATTTGTCGATCCCCAAAGCTTATTTATGACTCAAAGTCAAAAAATCATTTGTGATCTCGCTTCCTTATAATATTTAGCATTCTTACATATAAAACCTTCATTGCTATCTCAAAAACCATCCTAATTAGCAACCTAATAAAATAAAGTTTATACTTTACAACTCTCCTTCAATTAATAAAACATTAAAAGAAGAAAGGAATAATTTACCCCTTGGAATATCATTGTTTTTGAAAAAAATAGAGAAGATAAGATTAGGGAGGAAAAAGCAAAAGAGGAGAACTACACCTTATTTATTAATAACCTTGACTAGTTTTGGTGAGTTTGACAACGACATAAAAAGAGCAAGGCAAGACAAAATATGACTATTCTTACGGTGCCAATAAAATCCTAAAAAATATGAGAAGACGAAGAAGATGCAAAGGCTGAGGGCTACTCTTATTGTTGAAAGAGGGCAGCAACTGATGCTGCATTTATTACTTACCGGAGAAGAGAAAGGAGAAGAAAAGAGAACTTTTATGCTCGAGAAGAGGAGAGGAAAAAATGATAAGTTTGCTACTGTTGGAGAAGAAGCAAATGGGGAAGAAGAGGAAGAGAAAATAAAAGAGAGGGATGAACAAAGGGGTGACATAAGGTACAACAGGTCGGGGTTGCAACATGGTGGCAAAAGACGACTACTCTCGCCCTAGTGCTTCCGCCAACCCTTCCCATGGGCAACACGGAAGAGATAAATCACGGGTGGCTACTAGCATTTGGAATAATGGCTGGCGCATGACGAAAGTATTTACCTCGGTTATGCCGAGATTCGAACCCCAGACCTCATGGTGGCAGCACCTCATGGGCCAGTCACTAGATCATCTCGAGGGGATAGGTCGGGGTTGTAACATGGTGGCAAAAGGCGAATACGCTCGCCACCAGCGCCCCCGCCAACCCGTCCCAAGGCCAACACGGAGGAGGTAAATCACAGACGACTACTAGCCTTTGGAATAGTGACTAGCATATAAGGGAGATATTTACCTCGGCTATGCCGAGATTCAAACCCCAGGCCTCTTGGTGGCAACACCTCATGTGCTAGCCTACTTATAGAGAAAAGGGTGAGAGAAAAAAATAAAATAAAAATTTACTCAAAAAATATCTTAATTTGTTTTAAATCGATCAAACACGCTTAAACCTTAAATTTGGTTCGACTATAATTTAACCAAATCCACTCCAAATCAATTCTTTTTTGAACCAACATAATCCTTATCTCCACACCTACCTAATGGAGTTAGTTCAAATCTAATTCAATTTTAATTTAGCTCTCTCACTTCATGTCCTACAATTTAGTTCATCCATTTTTTATTATATATTTTATTTTTAAAATTCAATACTTAATATTTTAAGTCACAATATTCCCTAATAAAAGTGATATCAATGGATTGCTTAGATCGTGAGGTTTTCAAATATGCAATCAATTCCAATTTCTGACAATGAATAGCAATGAAATTAGCTCATCAAAATGATAATGAAGACTTTCAAATATATAATATTAATATTTTAACAAAATGTGAGAGGGGGCGGTCGCACCCCCTCTCGTCCATGTGACTACGCCTCTGATCACTTGACTCCAGCCATTAAGATATGTAATGACTTCTTGTGCCTCAATGCCTCAGGCTCATCTCCATGGTGTAAATGATACCAACTAATTAGGTTTATGGGACCAATTCAAACCAGGATTAGCAACTATATTCAAATTTGCATTGCCAGCTTAAAGTCTACGAAATCAATTTGAGAATAATCATCAAGATTACATCCACCAAAGATTGCCATTCATTATGTTAAGCTTCAATATAACTTTTAGATTCCTAATACCAGATTTTGCTCTCACTGAACAATCTCTATCAGAAAAGATTGCTTCAAGGTAGAACAAAATTGGAAATGCCAAGAGAATGCTTGCAGTATAAGTGAAGTACCTGTATTTCCTTAATATTTGAATACTGAGCTTGTACTCCATCTCACAGTGTGTAAAGCTGGAAGAATGTTTACAAAATCAAATTTAAGATGCCTGAATGGACATAGAATACAGATAAGTTAAAAAGGTCGGGATGTATATGTTTACTAAAGAATGCATAAAAAATGACTAAATGACATGAAATAACCAATGCCTGGAGTCCATGTGGAGTATAGGAGCCTTTATCAGAAATACATTTGCTGATTTGCAATATGAATGTAAGTGCACAAAATGTAAGTCTATCAACCAAAAATATAGAAAACAAAGTATGATTAGAAATTTAAGCAAAAAGACTATATGCATGGCATAGCAGACAACAGAAAATTGTAACTGCAAACAATAGCAAAAAGCTGCAAAAGTTATAGAAAAGAGATATGGCACAGCAGACAATAGAAATAAAGGTTCAAAAAGTAACGTTGGCTTGTAGCCTGGTACGAAGCAGCCATGTGTCTCTAAAAGCTCGATGACAAGTAAGTGATAGGCAGTAAATGTAAAAACAAACAAGTAAATCCATTTGTTTACTTAGTACAGCTTCTACCAAAAGAAAACAGTATCAAGGTCCTGAAGAACCACTGACATTGATCAAACAAATTCAAAGGACAAACAAGAAATTAAGATAATTGGTCCCAGAAACTATGCAAACACAAGAGTTCCTGTGCTCCAGTACAGAAATAGCAAAATTCGAATTCATGAGATAAATTGTTTCTGTGAACCCAAAAGAGGATCAAGCAAATAAGTAGTGAACCTGAATATACCAGACATTGCTGAACATAGAACAGGGACTGTAATGAAATAGATTTAACATAAACTATACACACTCTTACAAAATGGACCATCCAGTATGAAGATTGTCACGTAACATTCAATAGAATTATTTTACATATCAATGAATCTGAAGCTGTAAAGAATTCCGATTCTTCTTTGTGTAGAACCAATGGGAAGGACAAAGTTGTGACATGCGTGAGATCTGGAACAAGCTTTTTCCAGTGTACCTATATTAACTTTCTTCCATCTTCCAGTAAATGTCTAAGGGAATCATTGTAACCACTGATGATCATAAATAAGCTAATAAAGGGCCTACTTTACATAACCAGCATCAGAAATAGTTATAGACAATAAATAGACAGTACGAACAAGAGAGATGGAAAAATTACATTGTGTCCAATTTGGTGGAAATGAACAAATTTAAAGGGGTGAGAGGATGGAAGAGAAGAATATTCACTATGTACTAGGTGGATGAACAAAAAGATGGAAACGTAGGAAGAATGGCAGGCCTTGTCTTTCCTCCAAAACCCTTAATCCCGAGAGAGCTTGAAGAAGCATATCCTCCTATCCCACTCTTCTGTGAAAAGCCACTCTTTGTATCCCTCTCTTTCACCTCCTTTCGTTAAGCAAACATCAGAACCGAGTTGCAGGCATCTCAATAATCATCATTTAAAGAGCTTAGCAACTGAACAATTATACTTCAAGTTGATATGAGATTAAATCTAGTTATGAGTTATGACATCTGCTATTTAATAGGTAGGTGAGAAAGAATCCCAAGAGGCAGATCACATCAAATAAACTAGAAACTATATGTCCAAAGATTGATCAACAAAAGAGAAACAGCTATACCTGTATATGGCATCCATTTAATTGGCCTAAAATGGAGATTAAGCATCATCTATTAAAGCACAACAAATGGATTAACCCAACATCCAAGGATAAATACACAAGATCTTACATAGAAATATCATAGCTAATGAACAAAAACAGGTAGACAGATTGAAAATGATTCAAGAGATAAAAAGCAACTGTAAATACAATTATTCACAAATCAGAACATTTATGCAATGCTCAAAATAACTGAAAAGACAACAGAAGTAGAAAGAAGTATATCTACATAGAGAAACCAACATATTGTAGGATAAATGAATAAAAGTTATTTAAATTAATAACCACCCTCAGATTAATTTCCTAATATACAGAGTCATCAAATGAAAACCTCAGTCTCATATTATGTATAGCTAACTAATATGGCATTTTTCTTCAACAGCAAAGCAATTAGCTTAATAGCGTCGACAAAAGAGGAGGAGGAGCTACCAAAAAGAAAAAAGAAGACGCCCATTTTAAACTTCCTTCTGCCTTCCTATTTAGTTGTTCTTGAATGTAGATTGCTGTCCTTTTGAAGTGATTAAAGATTGCGGTATTCAGCTCATTCAATAGCAGCAGTCAAGACATCGTACCAAACCGTTCTCGTTGCATTCCACGCACCGCCGCATCCTCCCCTCCTCCTCAACAAAGATCTTCCGGCTTCCGCTACAAGTCGGGCAGGGCACAAACCGCACCCCGCCGCATCCGTGACAGACAAAGGCGGGGTCCTGGCGAGCAACCTCCCCAAGCAACCTTCCGAGCTCGGAGGCCTCATGCATCTGTCGAATCTCCTGTGCGCCGCCGATCCATCGATCGCCGACGAACACCTGGGGAAGGGCGAAGGTCCGACCATTGAGCGCGGCCTGAAGCTCGAGGCGGAAGGCGGCGTGCAGGGAGACGTCGCGCTCGTCGACTGCGAGGCGGAGTCCGCGGAAGATGGCGCGGATGGAGCAGCAGTCCTCGAAGGTTTGGCGAATCCCGCGGAGGGAGGTGCAGTAGAGGACGACCTTGGGGGGCTTGGTCGGGTCATCGTCGGCGAGCAATCGGGAAGAGGGGAATCTGGACCAGTGGTGGTAGGTCACGGATCGGAGGAGCGAGGGTGACTTCTTGTCGGTGGCGGAGTGGTCGGAAATGTCGGCCATGGCGGTGCGCTGTTGTCTAGCTTCTCCGTGGAGTGGAAGAAACTAATAAGCTCCGGGCGCCGGAGTTTATTTATATAAAAGAAGTAAATATTTATTTTTGGAAAAAAAAATATTAATAATGATGTTATATTTATTTTTTTCCATTCTCGAAATATATTTATTATTTAGAATTATTTTTATTACTACGGCACTAGTATAAACAATATTTTGGAGATAAAAAATAAAATAAAATAAAACAAATATTTAAATGTCGTTGATAACGAAAACAAAAACTATCCTTTTGAATTTTACCCTTTTATTTTAGTTTTATTTCTAAAGGTTTCTAGTAAATTTAAACTTTATTATTATTTCTTTTTATTTTTTATTCTTAGATCCGTTTTTTTCCTTCTATAGAAAAAAGTGGGTTTAAGAATATTGATTATCTTTTCTGATTTATTCTGATGTTTTGTAAAAAATTTCATTAAATACCGATGTCAACTTAATCCTTAACACAGTTGACACCGCTGAGTTATTTAATGAAATAATAATGCGGTAAATAATTCAGGCGTTGATAATTACGATAAAAGGAAAAAAGAACTTTTAAAAAAACTTAGGCATTTTGATGATTTTAAACTTATCCTCTTAAACTATGTGGGATGATACGTTGCCCACTGTCTCACGGGGTAATATGGAGCGATTAGTATGCAGAAATTTATTACTTGAGAGCATGAGTTTAAATCGTGAGGTAGTCAGGGTGTAATTTTCTGATTCCTGTGTACTTTTTCTCACTGCGCACTAACTTCTTTAGCTACTATGATTTATCTCCTTCGTGAAAATATTGGGCATGATATGACAAAAATATTAGGGACGAACGATATCGCTTTTTTGCTACATGATACGTTGCCCACCGGCTTGTGTGCGACTGAGGAGTTGCTACTTCAGTGCTGCTGCGTTCAGTCGTGCACAGGGGCGCGCATCCAAAAATAAATAAAAAAAAATTGTAACTGGAACAGTCTACAGAGGAGTGTGGTAGTTGTTTATTGGCTAAGCAAAAGCAAATGCAGGACATCTTATCGATTTCTCTATAATTATATTTAAAATTTAAAATAATTAATTTATTTTATTAAATTTAAATAATTAATTTTTACACTATATTAACTATTCGAATTCCTATTATTTTTAATTTTTTATATTTTATTATTATATTTATGAAATGAGTGGAATGAGAGAAATTTAAAAATAATAATGGATGAGAGAAATTGAAAATAAATATTATTTTATTTCTAGATATTTTATTTTTTAAATTTTAAAAATTATTATTTATTAAATCTAAATTTAAAGAATAGATAAGATAGCTGATATAAAAAATTTTTAATTATCTTATCCAAAATTTAAGATAAAATTATTAAATACAATAACTATCGGATGTTTTTAAAGAGTTGATAATTCAACGTCACGCATTAATTAGATTTAGGAGAAAAAGTAAGACTATAGATATTTTAGATTAATAATAAATATTATATTATATTATATTATCAAGATATAATTAAGATAATTAAATAATTTTAATCATGGTGGTTGTTAACCAATAATAATTACTTTTTAATAACGTATCTAACTTTTCAAATTAGTGGTCAGTTGATCCCATAAAATTCTATTTATCAATTATCAAAATAAATTTATAAAAATGTACAAATGACTTTTGGCGGATAATACAACCTCCACTACAAAAAAAATCAGGATTATCGATGAAAATATCGGTCGATATTTCATTGATATATGACCTCCATTGGTATATGACCTTACCGATATATCACCAATGGAGTTATAGGTGTCAGTAGGTGATTTGTCGGAAATAGGATTACTGATAGAATAGCGTATTCCGTCGATAATATTCTGATCCGGCGGTAAGAATGGGGGACCCATTTCCTGAAGGGTCTCAGCTTGAGGACCGATGAAGGGCTGACTAAGCGGTTAATGGCCACGCCGAGCAGCTGAGTAAGTCCGAGCGGAGCTAGACATAACCCATCCAGGGGTTTGGGTTTCCGACGCCAAGGCAGGAGGATCGAAGGGCCGAGCGGGTCGTCCGTTCGGCCAAGATAAGGGCGAGGGTACAAAGGGGGCCGAGCGGCCTATGCGCTCGGCTCGGGATATGGGATATCAGCTAAAGCATGTCAGATGATTAGGCCGTACACAAGATCGTACGATGGAGGACCTTGCCGTCACATCATGGAAAGGTTGATACAGTAGCAGTATGGCCTCATGGACATCTTCCTGACATATCCATATCTGGGCATGGCCCTTCTGACAGACCCATACCTGGGCATGGTCAAGGGCAGGTGGTTACTTTGATTGGTGCACCCAGGCTTCTTCGGGAGGTCTATATAAGGCCTCCATTTCTTCACCGGAGGTATGAAAAATTTGGATCTGGAGACCACCTTCTTATTATTCCTCGCCTGACTTGAGCGTCGGAGGGCCGTCGCCGGGACACCCCACCCGGTTCGGTTTTGCTGCAGGTTCACCGGAGCCCTCGAGGACCCAGCAAGGAGCGCCACATCCCCAGCGTTCGTTGACCCTTGGTTCGAACAGGATCAAATTGGCGCCGTCTGTGGGAACGCTCCTGCATTCGAACAAGAACAATGGACGAGGCTGGACGACAACACACGGTGGCGCTTTCAATAGAAGAACTCGACGCTCTGGTCGAGATGAGGGCCGCCAAACTTGTGGAGCAAAAACAGAAAGCAGCGGCCGAGCGGCCGGAGCAACAAGCAACGTCTGCGTCCGGTGGCCGAGCGGAAGCACCTCAGGCCACCGTCGCATTCCACCGGGCCTTATTTCGCACCCCTGAAGCCATATCAGCCCGAAGAGATAGAGGATCTTCTTCAGATGAAATGCCAAGGCGGGATGACAGGAAGGGGAAAGCTCCCCGAGCGGACTCCTCCCCCGAGCGGATCAATCGCCAGTTTTCGGAGGCTATTCTACAAGACCCTCTGCCCAAGCACTACGTGGCTCCGACGATCGGTGAGTACAATGGAACAACAGACCCGGATGATCATCTGGGTAAGTTTGATAACACAGCTACACTCCATCAATATACAGATGGAGTAAAATGCCGCGTCTTCCTTACAACTCTCTCGGGATCGGCTCAACGGTGGTTTCGGAGGCTGCCGGACGGGTCCATCACTAGCTTCAAGGACTTCCGAACGGCCTTCCTCCACCACTTTGCTAGCAGT
The DNA here is from genome assembly GCF_018446385.1 of Zingiber officinale. NCBI lineage: Eukaryota > Viridiplantae > Streptophyta > Magnoliopsida > Zingiberales > Zingiberaceae > Zingiber > Zingiber officinale. The sequence continues at coordinate 105,553,279 of NC_055998.1, forward strand.
CGGCGTTATCAGAAGACAAGTGTCAGCTTGTTTGCCATCAAGCAAGAGTCAAAAGAATCACTTCGAGCCTACATCCAGCGATTCAACCAAGTGGCGATGGATATCCCAACGGCCACGTCGGAGACGATGATGAATGCCTTCACTCAGGGTCTTGTGGATGGGGACTTCTTCCGGTCGCTCATCCGAAAGCCGCCCCGAGATTATGATCATATGCTGCACCGGGCCAATGAATACATAAACGCGGAAGAAGCACAAGCCGCCCGGAAAAAGGAAACTCCCACCGAGCGGGCACCTATTCAGGCCGAGCGGAAACAACACGCCGCTCAGCAGCCACCTAGAGGACCGAGAGCTGAAGCAATCCGATCCCCCCACGCCAGGTCGCACGTACAAGAAGTGGCGGCCGCTCGGCCCAAGCCAAAGAAGAGGTGGACCCCTATGTTCTGCACCTTCCACCAGACGGATACGCACAACACGAGGGATTGTCGAAGTCTTCCCTTCGTGGTCAATCCCGTTCCCAGGAAAGCCGAGCGACGGTCTCCTCCCATCGACAGGAGACAAAGGACCCATGAAGCCGACCGGACCCGCACCGAAAGGCGACATCAACAGACACCCGATCGGCACAGATCTCCGAGACAGGAGAATCGCCGGGCGTCCAGAGAACGGTCGCGACCGTCCACTCGGGAAGAGGAAAACAGGAGCAATACTTCCCGGGGCGAGATCAACGTTATTGCTGGAGGGCCGACCGGAGGAGACTCCAACCGAGCCAGAAAGGCGGGCGTTCGGCAGCTACAGATCCACGCAGTCGGCTGTAGCCAAGAGCGGGCAAGTGGACCGGAAATCACTTTCGGTCCCGGAGACTTGGAAGGAGTAGAAGTGCCCCACGACGACGCTCTGCTCATTAAAGCGGTAATAGCAAATTATACTATTCACCGCATATTTGTTGACACAGGGAGCTCGGTCAACATCATATTCAAGAAGGCGTTCGATCAGCTGCAAATTAATCGTGCCAAGCTGCTGCCCATGACGACCCCGCTCTACGGGTTTACGGGCAACGAAGTTCAGCCGGTCGGACAGATCCGGCTGGCTACCTCACTGGGAGAGGAGCCGCTCAGGAGGACCAGGACAATAAACTTCGTGGTGGTCGACTCTCCCTCGTCCTACAACGTCATTTTGGGACGACCGGCGCTCGGCGAATTCCGAGCAGTTGTCTCAACTTTCCACCAGAAGATAAAGTTCCCCGTGGAGGACAAAGTAGGAGAAGTACGTGGAGATCAGCTAGCAGCTCGGCGGTGCTATATAGAGATGGTCCGAGCATAGGCTTGTTCCGCTCGGAAGGCGCCCCGAATTGAGGTACACGTCATAACCGAGAAACCTCCTGCTTTAATTTACGATGAAAAGGAGGAAGTTCAGATCCATCCGACCCAATCGAAGGCCACGACTTTTATCGCTTCTGATCTGGAGGAGGAGCAGAAGGAGGAGCTGATCCAATGCCTCCAACGAAATCATGATGTTTTCGTCTGGTCGACACATGAGTTGCCCGGAATTTCGCCGAGCCTAGCGCAGCATGAGTTGCATGTCCGACCGGAGGCTCGGCCAGTGAAGCAGAGAAAGAGGGACTTCAGCGCCGAGCAGAATACCATCATCCGGGCGGAAGTAATACGCGAGGTGCAGTTCCCGAGCTGGCTGGCCAACGTGGTATTGGTCTCTAAACCGGGCGGCAAGTGGAGAGTCTGCATCGACTTTCGGGACTTAAACAAAGCATGCCCCAAGGATTTTTATCCCTTGCCCCGGATAGATCAGCTGGTGGACTCTACAGCCGGTTGTGAATTGATTTGCATGCTCGACGCATACCAAGGCTATCATCAGGTGCCGCTCGCCCGCGAAGATCAAGAAAAGGTTAGCTTTGTGACTGCCGACGGCACGTATTGTTACAATGTGATGCCGTTCGGATTAAAGAATGCTGGGGCTACCTATCAACACTTGATGAACAAAGTGTTCAGGGAGCAGATCGGGCGGAATGTGGAAGTCTATGTGGACGACATTCTTATTAAATCCGTCCGAGCGGCCGATCTTTTCAAGGATATGGAAGAAACCTTCCGAACGCTGCGCAAATATGGAATCAAGCTAAATCCCCAGAAGTGCCTGTTCGGAGCCAAAGGAGGGCATTTCTTGGGGTACATAGTGACCGAGCGGGGAATCGAAGCAAATCCCAGCAAGGTGAAGGCTCTGCAAGACATGCCGCCCCCAAGAAATACAAGAGAAGTGCAAAGGTTGACCGGTCGGATAACTGCTTTATCCAGATTCATCTCCAAAATCGCCGACCGGAGCCTTCCATTCTTCAAGATTCTGCGCAAGGCTACTAAGTTCCAATGGGATGAAGAATGTGATCGAGCGTTCGGAGAATTGAAGACATATCTTAATTCTCTGCCAGTGTTAGCCAAGCCGATCGGGGGTGAGTCACTTTATATTTATTTGTCGTCAACTGAGCATGCTGTAGGCTCAGCACTTGTGAGGGCGAGCGGCGAAGAGCAGCCGGTGTATTTTCTAAGTCACATTTTAAAAGATGCTGAATCGTGCTCGAGAAGTTGGCCTTTGCTTTAGTTCTAGCCGCTTCGACCGTATTTCTTGGCTCACACCATCATTGTCCGGACGAACAGTCCACTCGGAAAATCTTGTTAAATCCGGCGTCCGGACGGCTCATCAAGTGGACGGCAAATTAAGTGAATTTGGCATCCGATCACATTGGCGATCAAAGCCCAATCCTTGGCTGATTTTGTGACCAAGTGCAAAGGCCGAGCCGGAAGCTATGTGGAGAATATATGTGGATGGGTCCTCCACTCGGCTCGGGAGTGGGATTGGAATATTGCTGCTCTCACCTGAAGAAGAGAAGATGCACCTATCCATCCGGCTGGATTACAAAGCTACCAACAACGAAGCAGAGTATGAGGCCCTCATAGCCGGATTGCAGGCAGCGCGGCATGTAGGGGCTGGTCGGGTGACACTCTATTCGGATTCACAGTTGGCTGCTCAGCAACTTTCTGGTACCTTTGAAATCAACAGCGTTCGGCTCAAGCTCTACGCTGAAGCCTTTGAAAAACTCAAAGCCACTTTCCGAGAGGTCCTTATTCAAAAGATTCCCCGAACGGAGAACCAGGCAGCAGATGACTTGGCCAAGTTAGCAAGTTCTATAGTGCCGGTCGCCATTCATCAACCTATTGAAAAAGTACTGCTGGTAGCGCACGTCGACCGGATGGAAAACCTCACGTTTCCAAACGACTGGAGGACCCCCATCATAGAGTTCCTCCGCTCGGGCACCACACCCTCCGATGAAGGTGCAGCCCGGCTCCTCAGAAGAAGAGCCGGTCGGTTTACACTCATCGGAGATCAGCTCTACAAGAAGACTTTCTCTCGCCCGTTGCTGAAATGTGTCAGCTCGGAGGACTCAGCTTACATCCTCCAGGAAGTACATCAAGGATCATGCGGGGGTCATCCGGGCGGGCGCTCATTGGCCAAGAAGATCCTCTTGGCCGGATACTTTTGGCCAACTTTGCAAACAGATGCCGCTCGGGCAGTATCTACATGCCTTTCGTGCCAAAAGTATCACAACTTCTCCCACCGACCGGCAGAGGAGATGAAGGCGTCGGCCGTCTCATGTCCGTTCGATCAATGGGGAATGGATATCGTGGGTCCATTCCCGATGGCGACCGGGCAAAGGAAATTCTTACTAGTGGCGGTAGACTACTTCTCCAAGTGGGTGGAGGCCAAGCCGCTAGCAAAGATCACCGAACAAATGGTTAAGAAATTCATCTGGCAACACATCATTTGTCGGTTCGGCATCCCTCGCCGACTAGTGTCCGACAACGGGCGGCAGTTCACAGGGAAGATGTTAGAGGATTGGTGCAAAAGCTACGACATCGAGCAACATTTTACGTCCGTGGCATACCCCCAAAGCAACGGTCAAGCCGAAGTAGCCAACCGGGAAATTCTCCGTATTCTGCGTGCTCGGCTCGATCATTTGGGAGGAAGTTGGCCGGATGAAGTGCCGAGCGTCTTGTGGGCCATCCGAACGACGCCAAAAGAAGGGACAGGAGTCACACCGTTCCATTTGGTGTACGGCGGTGAGGCCGTCATTCCGGTTGAAGTCGGCGTTGAGTCAGCCCGGATCCAGAGCTACGACGATGACAACGCCGAACGGAGAAACATGGAGCTGGATTTGGTAGAAGAGGAGAGGGCAAAGGCATCCGTTCGGCTGATGGCGTATCGTCAACGAATGAAGCAAAACTACAACCGGCGCGTCATTCCCCGATCATTCCAGGTCGGCGACCTTGTCTGGAAGAAAGTCAAGCCGGTAGGCGACGTCGGCAAGCTTGAAGCTCCGTGGGCCGGTCCCTTCAAAATCATCGAAAAGCTCCGCTCGGGAGCGTATTATTTGGAGGATGAGGACGGTCGGCAGTTAGATAGGCCATGGAGCGCGAACCACCTCCAGCCTTACCGGGCGGGATGAAAGGTGTACCACTGTAAATCATCCTGTGTACTTTTTTCGACTAATACTGGAAATGCAGAAATGAAGAATCAACAGAACAAATATAAGGCATTGGCGAGGAACGAAGGCCCCGAGCCGCTCGGCCGGAGGTAAATGGGTTGGGCCAAGCGCTCTAAAATTGAAGGCCCCGTACCATTCGGACGGAGATAAATTATCCGAGCCAGAATGCTCGAAGCAGACCCTGAGCCGTTCGGCCAGGAGTACGTTCTCCAAGCTGGGTAAAACGGGTATATGGATTATCCGAGCCAAGCACCCGAATAAGTGAAGGCCTCCCAGCCGATTAGGTTCGCAAACAAATGACCCGTGTCGTTCGTCCGGGCACAAAGACTGTTCAAGCGCGAAATAAGTTATGAAGGCCAAGGTCGCTCGACCTGCTAAGGAGTTAGCCTTGAAGGCCGTCTAGCCCAGACGTTAAACCGTAGAGCCGCGCCGATCGGCTATAAAAACCGAGCGGAAAGCCGACGAGCACCGTCGTTAAAGATCGAGAGCCGCGCCGATCGGCTATAAACATCCGCGCCGACGAGCACCGTCGTTAAAGATCGAGAGCCGCGCCGATCGGCTATAAACAACCGCGCCGTCGAGCACCGACGTGACGAGCACCGTCGTTAAAGATCGAGAGCCGCGCCGATCGGCTATAAACATCCGCGCCGACGAGCACCGTCGTTAAAGATCGAGAGCCGCGCCGATCGGCTATAAACATCCGCGCCGACGAGCACCGTCGTTAAAGATCGAGAGCCGCGCCGACGAGCACCGTCGTTAAAGATCGAGAGCCGCGCCGATCGGCTATAAACATCCGCGCCGACGAGCACCGTCGTTAAAGATCGAGAGCCGCGCCGATCGGCTATAAACAACCGCGCCGTCGAGCACCGACGTTAAATATCGAGAGACGAGCACCGTCGTTAAAGATCGAGAGCCGCGCCGATCGGCTATAAACATCCGCGCCGACGAGCACCGTCGTTAAAGATCGAGAGCCGCGCCGATCGGCTATAAACATCCGCGCCGACGAGCACCGTCGTTAAAGATCGAGAGCCGCGCCGATCGGCTATAAACATCCGCGCCGACGAGCACCGCTGGTAAAGATCGAGAGCGCGCCGATCGGCTATAAACATCCGTGGCGAGCCCCGTCGTTAAAGATCGAGAGCCGCGCCGATCGGCTATAAACATCCGCGCCGACGAGCACCGTCGTTAAAGATCTTTCGAGCTGCGCCGATCGGCTATAAACATCCGCGCCGACGAGCACCGTCGTTAAAGATCGAGAGCCGCGCCGATCGGCTATAAACATCCGCGCCGACGAGCACCGTCGTTAAAGATCGAGAGCCGCGCCGATCGGCTATAAACATCCGCGCCGACGAGCACCGTTGTTAAAGATCGAGAGCCGCGTCGATGAACGAATATCGGAGTAAGAAATCGTGGAAACTACAAATATTAAACCATTCAGGCCCGATCGGGGTTTGGTCCTTCGATACTCGGCCTTTGTTAACTTCACGCAGGCAGGATCCGTGTAGAGCGAGTAGACCTCCTCGCTCGGACTTTATGCAACGGGCCAAGCCGGTCGGACGCGTGAGGGAGAACGCTTAAGAGCAGGACTGACTCTAAGCATGAACGTTAAGCAAACAGAAGAATATGATGAACAATGAGTAGGAAGACAAGCAAAGGAGCATCGTTTCATTAGAAGAAAAATTATGCCGAACGGCACGTACAATAAAATTTTTGCATCCGCCGAGCGGATGAAATACAAAAAGCACCGGAGATAACTCGCCTCACTCCGGGTCTTCAAAATTAAAAAAGGCGTCCGGGATGTCATCAATCATGGCCGCCAGGTCGGAGGCGGGAACATGCATTCCCTCGGGAAGGTGGCCACTCTTCTTCAGGTACGCCAGGGTGACCTTGACCGCTTCGGCAAATGTAGAAGAGACACTGTCGCCGAATTTCATGCCGAACCGCTCCGAGTGGAGATATTCTTGGCGCGCCGCTGCTAATCGACTCGGCTCTCCCTCCTTATACCTTTTAAGCACCGCCCGGGAGGCAATTAGGGAATCTTGGACTGCCTTCAAGTCCATCACAGCTTTGGTGTGTTCGGCCGAGCGGATCTCCCGCTCGGCATTCAGCTCGGCCTCTAGCTTTTTAGATTGCTGATCTAGGGCCCGGACTTCGACTTTCATTTTATCCAGATCAGCATCCCGCTTCTTCACCAAGTCTTCGAGTCGGGCCACCTCTGCAGCCAGATCGGCAGCCTTCTGCTGTTCGGCCGCGAAGGCTTGTTTCTCCCGTTCGGCCGACGGACCCCCCGACACTTGAAGTTTTTCCAGGAGATCCTCCAGCTCGGCCAGCCGATGGCTCGTGGCGATTTGCTCAGCCCAGCGCTGCAAGGGAAATAATAAAATCAGGAATCGAACAATAGCATGGCACGGGAATAAAGATGGGTTTACCTGAGTGGCCTGCTGCATATTGTTATCGCCGAGCTGCTTGGGCGTCATGAGGGCCACCTGGATCTGGGCGTCCTCGAAGAGCTTGGCGAGCGGACCAGTCAGGGTTATTTCGTGGACGGGGCTCGATGGCCGGTCGGCAGACAGTAAATATTCCTCCGATGGGAATCGGAGGGTGGTCTTGATGGTCGGATGGTCGGACGGCGCTTCTTCAGTTGCCGCCGCTTGTTGCGAAGACTCCCCTATGGTGGAAGTTTCACCCAACCGACGTAAACGGCGACGAGTCTGGGGAGGAGAGCCGGAAGGCTGTACGGTAGGCGAGGCCGCTGAAGTCCCGATCTGTGATGGCGTGCGAGCAGGCGAAGCTACGCCGATCGGCACCTGTGGTGCTCCCTCTTGTGGTGGCGGAAGGCTGGAGTCCCTTCGGCGCTTTCGCCGAACTTCCAGCGGTGGATCCCCGACTTGAGGGACCCCCAGCTCGGCGGGGGCATGGGGCAGCATCTGTTTCAGGGGCGGACTGCGCCCCCCCTCTCCCGCATCTGCCGGGCGGCTGGGGATGAGACCCCACTCGGCGAGCTCCTTTTTGGTGGCCGCCTCGATTTCCACGGCCTTCAGTTTCAGATGAGCGGTAGCCTTGGAGCGCCACATGACTTCAGCTGCAATAGAAGAAATTAAAATCAGTTAGATAAAAAAGGTGAAGGGAGTAAAGAGTCTCTTACCCATACGGTAGGGAAGATTGGCCCGAACGGGAGATAACCCAAAAATATACAACACCCCCTTGAGAAGCAACTGGTCTATCTTGTACCGCTGACCGGACAACCAGTTCGCTGCATGGAGATATGCCGGGTTGCTTCTGAATTTGCCGAGCTCCGGCTGAGTCGGCACGGCGGTTTGCCATTTGGTTCGAAAGGCTGGCCGCTCAGGAAGTCGGATGTAGAAGAAAAATTCTTTCCAATGCTTGTTGGAGGTCGGCATATTGTCAAAAAACTTAAAGCCTATTCTACTTTGGAAAATAAAAGTCCCCAACTCGGATTGTTTGGGGTAGAAGAAGAAGTGGAATATTTTAGGGTCAAGAGGGATACTGTGCAGCTTGAAGAGGACGACCATCCCGCTCAGTAGCCTAAAGGAATTCGGCACAAGTTGGCCGAGCGGGATGCGAAAGTAGTTACAAACCTCTAAAATAAAGGGATGGGTAGGAAATCTAAGGCCACCCTGGAATTGGTCTAAAAAGAAACAGATTGTGCCGATCGGCGGGTCATGTGGTCGGTCACTCGGGTCGGCTACAACTATTTCATAGTTATCGGGAATCCCGTACGTCCGAACAAGACGCTGAGCACCCTCCTCATCAAACCGACTCTCCATGGTCAGGTACCAAGGGCCGTGAACACCAACAGCGGGTTCGGAGGAGCTTGCCATCTCGAAGGAGCAAAAAGACAGCGAGAAATCGAAAGAATGGGAACAAAGAAGGTAGAACGAGTTGGGAAGGCCTTGTAAGGGAAGGGAGAAGCTTACTGAGGGAAGGTAGACAGGAAGGATCACCAAAGAGCCGAAGACCACCAAGAGGCGAAAGCTGGGACGGCCGGAATGAGGCAGCAGCAGCGGGCACCTTCGACGGAGAATACGCGATGAAACAGAAAATGCGGCGTAAAAGGCGAAGACGAGGGCTTTATACGAACGAGGCTGGTCAGCCTCGTCCGTCGGATGCAGGTCACGGAAGACGAAGCCATCATCTAGCCGTCCGTTTCAAAATGACCAGCGTCCCATCGTACGAATCATCACCGCCACGCGACAAGAGCCATGTGGCGCTCTGTCGCCAGGCTCAATTAATGCGCCCATACCGCGCATGCTTCGACTTAATGGAGAAGATTTGCGTGATTTTCGAGAAGATCTAGACAAGCAAACATCCATGTTGAGCGACAAGACAACCGGAATGAAGAGCCGAGTTGAATTTGTGAAAGGCGACGGCCGTGGATATTATAAGCTACGGAAAGGCGGCGCGCTCGGACACATATAGTCGGTCGGTCGGACTCACGCCTCCTTGACTAGACTTGAAGGAAGGCAAGTGATCCGCGGTGAAGAATGGGGACCCATTTCTGAAGGTCTCGACGAGGACCGATGAAGGGGTGACTAAGCGGTTAATGGCCACGCCGGATGAGTAAGTCGCGAACTAGACATAACCCATCCGGGGTTTGGGTTTACGCCACAAGCGGGGAGGATCGAAGGGGGCGGGTCGTCGTTCGGCCAAGATAAGCGAGTACAAAGGGGGCCGAGCGGCCTATGCGCTCGGCTCGGGATATGGGATATCAGCTAAAGCATGTCAGATGATTAGGCCGTACACAAGATCGTACGATGGAGGACCTTGCCGTCACATCATGGAAAGGTTGATATAGTAGCAGTATGGCCTCATGGACATCTTCTTGACATATCCATATCTGGGCATGGCCCTTCTGACAGACCCATACCTGGGCATGGTCAAGGGCAGGTGGTTACTTTGATTGGTGCGCCCAGGCTTCTTCGGGAGGTCTATATAAGGCCTTCATTTCTTCACCGGAGGTATGAAAAATTTGGATCTGGAGACCACCTTCTTATTATTCCTCGCCTGACTTGAGCGTCGGAGGGCCGTCGCCGGGACACCCCTCCCGGTTCGGTTTTGCTGCAGGTTCACCGGAGCCCTCGAGGACCCAGCAAGGAGCACCACATCCCCAGCGTTCGTTGACCCTTGGTTCGAACAGGATCATATTCTACTGACGGAAAACTAGTCCGTCGGTAATAATGCTGGAACAGTGAAATGCAATCGGGTGGGAAGTTAAATAGATTACCGATGGAAAAATCGGATTTCCGTCGGTAATGTATCGAAATACCGATGGAAACTTTGGTTTTCGTCGACAATTTTTTCGATAATTACCAACGGAAACTAAATTTCGTCAGTAAACAAAAAAACCACAGGTACAATCTACTTTCGCGCTTGTCCTATTTACAATTTTCAAATATCTAAAATCATCACAGACAATGACATTATAATCCATTACATACAATCCACCCATACAAAAATATAATCCACACATACATCATATAACAATCACACTTACAAAATTCACAAATAAAAATAAAATTCATACAGCCTAACAATTCATTCATTCTTCTTCATACAACCATATAAGGACAAATAAACATTTATGTAGGAACTTTCGAGCCGCAAAAATCATTTTTTTGCGTTGCGGAAAACCTCGAAGTTCTTGCCACGGATCCGTGCGAAGATAAAAATTTACATATACTTAGTTTTCTCCTAGATCTACACTAGATCTACATGGTAGAGATTATACCTTTGTAGTGAAGCCCTTCGCTTATCCCGCTCGTCCAAAAGTTGCCGGATCTCGTAGAGTGTCAAGTGAACACTCCTCTATACGTATCCACATGGAAAAGAGATGGAGAAAAACCACTTAGAGTGTGCTAGCACTTTCAAGGGGTTTCGGCAATGGAGGATGAGGGAGAGGGAAGAAGAGAGGAGGAAGAAGAAGACTTGAATTCCTATCAATGTGTGGTCGGCCACTCTTGAGAGGTTTTAAACCTCCATGTAATACCAAGAGTCATGACTCTTGGTCTCCCTCATGAGGTGGCACACACTTGATGTAGCCTTGATGATGTGGACCATCATCATTGGCCGGCCCCATGCCAAGTCACAAATGAAGTGACATTTGGTCAAGTCAAACTTGACCCTTCATCTTCCCTCTCAAGTCAAGTCAAACTTAACCTCTTATCTCCCATGGTTGATCAAATCTAACATTTAATTCAAGTCAACTTAATTTAATAAATCTCTATTCATTGATTTAAATTGACTCAATGAATTATAATCTAAATTAGACTCATTGGACACATGAATCAAATTGAGTCCAACTCAATTAGTCTAATTTGGATTACTCTTAATCCAATTTGGTTCATCATATGAACCTAATCCTCTTGGTCCATCATATGGACATAATCTCCATCTAATTGCCCTTTGTGTGTGACCCTATAGGCTCTTGTAACGTTGGCAATGCTCCTAAACTCATTTAGAAACATAAGTAATGAGTGGTATCTAGCAACACATCATTACTACCCAAGTTATAAGAATGTTGAGATCCAACATCACCTTTGTGACTACTAATTGTGACTCTCACAATATATGATAATGTCCTTCTATCCTAGACATCTAGATTGATCAATTGAGGCATAGACCGTGTCATCCTCTAATCAATCTATATCTTGAACTCCAAGTAGACTCATTATAATCAAATGAGCTCAATATCTCATATTGACTCATTTGGGCATGACCATGCACTTAGTGGTCTCACTCTATCAAGAATCATGATGTCACTCCCGTCATATAGGAGGGATAGATCCCATCTACATCACTCACATCCCTCCGCATAATTTGTTACATACCCAGTAATCGCCTTTATAGTCCACCCAATTACGGGTGACGTTTGACGAAGCCAAAGTATGCAACTCCTTATGTAGGGAACCATGGTGATTTCAGGTCCAAGGACTCATAGTCATACTAATAGTCACATGAGAAAGTATATGACACTCATATAACGATCCATGATACTTTCTCATGGCGGGTCATTCAGTATACATTCTCCAATACATACCCATGTGTCAACTTGATATCTCTATATCCATGACTTGTGAGATCAAGTCATCGAGTTGACCTACATGTTAGTCTCATCGCATTAACATTGTCCCTGAATGTTAATGCTTGACTAGGAATGATTAAGAGTAGTATTCTCTATATCATCTCACTATCAATTCAACAAATCGATTGATATAGATAAGAACCTTTTACTCAAGAACGTTATTATACTTAGTTATTTGGCACCAATACAAGTAAATATAATAACCATAAATAAATACCTTTATAAGTATATATGAATATGATACATCGAGTCCATACAACAATCATCATATGATTGGCTCTAGGGCTCTAACTAACAATCTCCCTCTAGTACTAGTGCCAATCAGTGTAAGCTCTAAGGCCTAATGACCTAGTGTGACCATCATGCTTTCTCTGTGTCAAAGCCTTGATCAAGGGATCAACGACGTTAGCCTCTGTGGGTACTCTGCAAATCTTCACATCTCCTCTATCGATGATCTCTCGAATGAGATGGAAGCACCGTAGTATGTGTTTGGTCCGCTGGTGTGAGCGAGGTTCCTTAGCCTGTGCAATTGCTCCATTGTTGTCACAATAGAGCTCTATAGGATCGGCTATGCTAGGAACCACCCCAAGCTTAGTAATGAACTTGCAGATCCAAACTGCCTCCTTTGCTACTTCTGATGCAGTAATATACTCGGCCTCTGTTGTAGAATCAGCAATTGTGACCTGCTTCGAACTCTTCCAGCTCGCAGCACCACCATTCAAGCAAAACACGAACCTAGACTGCGATCTATAATCATCTTGGTCAGTGTGGAAGCTGGCATCACTGTAACCCTTTACAGCTAGCTTGCCATCGCCTCCAAATATCAAGAAATAGTCTTTAGTCCTTCTCAGGTACTTAAGAATATTCTTGACCGCTATCCAGTGACGCTCACCTAGATCTGACTGGTATCTGCTCGTCATGCTCAAAGCATACGAAACATCAGGACGAGTACATAGCATTGCGTACATGATAGATCCTATGGCTGAAGCATAAGAAATCTTATCCACGCGGTCTCTCTCCTCTCTAGAAGAGGGACTTTGAGTCTTCGAAAGACTCACACCATGTGACATTGGCAGAAATCCTTTCTTGGAATTCTGCATGGCAAACCGTAGTAATACCGTGTCAATATATGTACTTTGACTTAGGTCAAGCAATCTCTTAGATCTATCTCTATAGATCTTTATGCGTAGAATATAGGCTGCTTCACCTAAGTCCTTCATTGAGAAACAATTCCCCAGCCAAGTCTTTATAGACTGCAATAAAGGGATGTCATTTTCAATGAGTAGTATGTCATCCACATACAATACAAGGAAAACAACTGTGTTCCCAACAATCTTCTTTCATCTTCATTCTTGATAAAACCAAACTGTTTGATCGCATCATCGAATCGAAGATTCCAGCTCCAAGAAGCTTGCTTCAGTCCATAAATGGCCTTTTGCAGCTTGCATACTCTGCCAGTATGCAATGGATCTACAAAACCCTCAGGTTGTGTCATGTACACATTCTCGAGCAAGTTTCCATTCAGAAACGCAGTTTTGACATCCATCTGCCAGATCTCATAATCGTGGTATGCTGCAATAGCAAGCATGATCTGAATGGACTTAAACATCGCTACTGGAGAAAAGGTTTCATCATAGTTAATACCATGAATTTGCTTGAAATCTTTAGCTACCAAACGACCCGTATAGGTAATAAGTCCATCCATGTCAGTCTTTCTCCTAAAGACCCACTTACACTCAATGGGTTTGATGCCTTCAAGTGGATCAACCAAAGTCCATACTTGGTTGGTGTACATGGATTTCATCTCAGATCTCATGGCCTCTAGCCATTTCTCATAATCTGGTCTCATCACAGCTTCCTGATAGGAGGTAGGCTCATTCTCAACGAGCATAACGTCATCATGGTCAGACAAGAGAAATGAGTATCTCTCAGACTGACGACATACCTTATCAGACCTGCGAAGAGGTAGGTCTACTTGAACTGGTTGTTGTTCCTCAACTCTTTGTGGAACAATGTCATCATCCACAACATTTTATGGTTCCAGTTCAACTTCCATCAAGGCCTAAGTGCTATGGTCCATATCTTGAACTTCTTCAAGATCGAACGTACTCCCACTAGTTTTTCTAGAAACAAAGTCATTTTCTAGAAATACCCCAATCTTAGCCACAAACACTTTGTGCTGACTGGGAATGTAGAAGTAATATCCCTTTGTTTCCTTGGGATATCCAACAAAATAGCACTTATCGGATTTGGGTCCCAGTTTGTCTGAGACTTGACGTCGAACGTAAGCCTCACAACTCCAAATCCTCATAAAAGACACCTGGGCATCTCTCTCAGTCCATATCCTATATAGTGTCTTTATCATAGCTTTGGATGGAATACGGTTAAGTGTGAAGGCTGATGTGTCTAGAGCATATCCCCAAAAGGTTATAGGAAAATTTGTGTGACTCATCATAAACTGTACCATATCTAATAGGGTACGATTCCTCCTTTCGGATATACCATTCCACTGTGGTGTTTCAGGAGGAGTGAGTTGGGATAGAATCTTACACTCAGCTAGATAGTCACGAAACTCATGACTAAGGTATTCACCACCTCGATCTGATCGAAGTATTTTAATACTCTTGCCTAGCTGGTTTTGTACTTCGTTCTTGAATTCTTTGAACTTTTCAAAGGATTATGACTTATGTGTCATCAGATACACATAACCATATCTACTGGAATCATTAGTAAATGTAATAAAGTACCTATAACCACCTCTGGCAACGACATTGAAAGGACCACATATATCACTATGTATAAGTCCTAACAAGTCAGTCGCTCTTTCAATGTGTCCACTAAAGGGAGTCTTGGCCATCTTGCCTAGTAGGCATGACTCGCATGTCTCATATGATTCGAAATCAAATGAGTCCAGCAAACCATCTTTATGAAGCTGGGATAAGCGATTCTCATTTATATGACCTAAGCGACAATGCCAGAGATAGGTTCGGTTCATTTTATTTGACTTGAACCTTTTGGTACTTATGTTATAGACGGGGTTCTCTAAGTCTAGAATGTAGAGTCCGTTCATCAGAGGTGCACTACAATAGAACATATCGTTTAAATAAACGGAACAACATTTGTTCTTTATTATAAACGAAAAGTCTTTCTTATCTAAACAAGATACTGAAATGATATTCTTTGTAAGACCAGGCACATAACAACATTCATCTAATTCTAGTACAAGCCCAGAGGGCAGAGATAGATAGTAAGTTCCTACAGCAACAACTCGTGCTCCATTGCCTACTCGTAGGTCCACCTCGCCCTTCATCAATGCCCTGCTATTTCTCAACGCCTGCACATTAGTACAAATGTGAGAAACGCATCCGGTATCCAATACCCACGATGCAGAAATAGATAGATTGACTTCTATAACATATATACCTGAAGTAGAAGTCTCACTTCTCTTCTTCTTAAGATCTTCCAGGTATCCTTTGCAATTCCTCGATTTGAAGGTGGTGTCGCCGGCTACAAGAAAGAAGAAAGGAAGGGAGCATGGCCGGCCATCAAAGGAAATAGAGAGGGAATAAGAATAGGTTGTCTTAGCCATGAGACACCCTCTCCTCCTCTGTTATAATCCTTGGTCTTGGTAAAAAAGAAAAGTTTAATTAAAACTTCCTTTTAATCTTCTTATGGCCGGCCATATCATGGTATACTAAAAAGGAAAATTTTTACAACAAAAAATTAAAGCTTCCTTTTAAACCATGATGTTTACAAAAGGGAAAGTTTTAAACATAATTAAAATTTCCTTATTTGTGGCCTCCCTCTAAAAGAGGAAATTTAAATAACAATTAAAATCTCTCTTTTTAAATTTCCTATTGTACATGGAAATAAAGGAAAGTTTTAAAAATTAATCTTTTTTTTTTGAAAAACATGTAGACAACTACAAAAAAGGAAAGATTAATTAAAACTTCTCTTTTTAAATTATGGTTACATAAAAGGAAAGTTTTATAAAAAAATTAAAATCTTTCTTTTAAACATTATATACAACTACAAATAAGGAAAGATTTTAACAAAATTAAAATCTCTCTTTAATCTTTTGTAAATAGCTATAAAAGGAAAGATCTTAAAATCTAAAACTCTCTTTTTAAAACCATGAGGATGACTATAAAAGAAGATTTTAAAAATAAAATTTCTCTTTTAAATCCCTTTCATGAATGGTTATAAAAGGAAAATTTTTAACAAAAATTAAAATATCCTTTAATCCTATGTGGCCGGCCCCATGCTTGGACACCAAGCATGATTTGGCCGGCCACTACTTGTGCTCCAAGCCTATACTTGGCCGACCTCTTGCTCCAAGCAAGGTTGTGTCTGACCCATTACTTGGATAAGAAGTGGACTTAGTGGATACAAGGTTTTATAGAGGCTACAACAGGGACCGAGAGGAGAAATTGATTTTGGTCTCCCGATGAGCTTGAGCTTCCTGTGTTCGCCCCAAACACCCAACTCAAGTTCATCAATAATAACTCATACCACTAAAGAGTTATTATTGAACTACCGCACCAATCCCAAATTACATTATGGGCTCCTTCTTATTATGAGTGCATTAATCTCCCTGTGTTTAAGATATTGAATGCCCACTAATTAAATGAGTTACTGACAACTCACTTAATTCATATCTAGCTCCAAGAGTAGTACCACTCAACTTTATTGTCATGTCAGACTAGGTCCACCTGCAGGATTTACATAACAATCCTTATGAGCTCTTCAAGGGGACATCATCAACCTAGATTACTAGGACACATTTTCATTCTATAATCAACAACACACCATATAAATAATATCATTTCCCAACTTAACGGACCTATTGATTTATCAAACTAAATCGCACCTTTTGATAAATTAAAGAAATAAATATTAAATATACGGGCTTGTTATTATATCATGATTAAGAGTATGCACTTCCATAATAACAGAGGTTTTGTTCTTTTATATAGTCAGTATAAAAAGAAACTACCTTAAATGGTCTTGCTCAATACACTCATAGTGTACTAGCGTAATATTATAGTCAAGATAAACTATTACCAAATTACACTACAACCACTTCAATGGTTTGTCCCATTCCATCTTGATTGTGAGCTACTATTTATAATTTATAAGAATTTGATAACATGATCTTCTGTGTGTCTCCTCACACCATGTTATCTATATAAATTAAATGGACAACTACACTTAACATAAATGTAGACATTTGACCAATGTGATTCTTATTTCTAAATAAATATTTATACAAAAAGCTAGGTTTTTAGTATACATTCCAACAGATACAAGACACACCAAAAATAAAATTTTATATTTATCGATCCTATATTCCACAAGGGAATGTTTATGTAATCTAGATCAAACAGAATGTAAAACAACAATAATAATAATACGGTAACCGACCATATTTAATTATTACAATCATGCACACACAACAACCTCGACATGCCCGAGGGTTCAAATCACACACAAGCACACAAAAGCCATAATAGTTGGATCTAGAATACCTGCAACCATAGAGTTAATCTATCTAGCACATCCTACTATTATCCGGCCTAAACTTATGTATGAACAGTGCATAATTTAACCGAAAAACAAACACACAGAGGCAGAAAAATTAACTCTGATACCACTTGCTAGGTGCTACTTGGAATACCATTTTGTTTCCCCTGTACCAAAAAAAATTGTACAAGCACATAACTTTTCCTAGCAACCCATGTGCTCTTCAGAAGTTAAACTTAGATTGGAAACGAAACTTAACATTTTTACTCCAAGTTAGATCTTCAAAGTTAAACCTAGATTGAAAACGAAACTTAATATTTTTACTCCAAGTTCAACCCTTGTGTTCTTCTGAAGTTAAACCATATTACAGAAGTTGATTAAATATTTATTTCAAGGATCGGCTTCCAGGTCATAGGCGAGGCACTAGGCCTTCTTGGTTATTGGATCATCCACCACTTCCTAGACAAAGCTATTGGTGCGGGAAGCATCCGATGATCGAACTCGTGTTTTGATAATGGCAAAGGATTCAAAGTTAAGGTGTTTTCTCTTCTAACAAGTCTACTTGAGGATTTTAGGAAAGTCCTAGCTGCGGTTAGGCAAAGGGAAAATCCCTAGGGGGTGGTAACCCTAGGTCATAGGGGGTGGTAACTCTATGCGGAAAGTCTTGGCAAGTCGATGACTTCAGGCAAAAGTCCTAGGGGGTGGTAACACTATGCGGAAAGTCCTGGTGTCGCGAACCAGGTGAAAGACTGGACTAGCCGGGAAGCGGATGTCCAGCAAAAAGTTCAGAAGCGTCGAGTGCTGAGCAAAAGTCCAGTCAATCTGGAGGATCGACTGGCAATAGGTAAATCTCCTGAGTGGAGTAGGTGAGGACGCGTTCCCCGTAGAGGGAACAGTAGGCGTCGGGTCGACCTAGGGTTTCCGGTTGGAAATCTGAAGTCAGACCCGGACAGTCCGGAGACTGTCATAAACATTCTTTATTATTCATACTGTTATTTTGTGCTAACTTTGTGTTGCAGGATGTTGTTTGGGACTAATATGTCTTGCAGGTACAAAATAACGAAGATTTGCCTCGGATGAACAGTGTCCGAGGCGCCTCCATGGAGCTTGGAGGCGTCTCGGGTACAAAAGCTGACCTGGCTGCGAAGCTTCAATGGAGGTGCCTTCATGAGGGTATAAGGCGCCTTGGAAGGCACCTTGAGCAGGGCATAAGGCGTCTTAAAGGGATGAAGTTCGACCAGATCAGATTTGATCCACGCGGAAGACTCGACAGCATGGAGGCGCCTTGAACAACCTTCAAGGCGCCTTGAACACCCTTTATAAGGGGGTTTTGACCAGCACTTCAAATCATCAAGTTCCAGGCTTTCTGTCTTCAAAGTGCTGCTAACAAAGTCATTCCGAAGTGCTACTGCAACATTCCGACGACCCGGAGCTCCATTTTCTTCTTTCTTAAGTTGTCGGTACAAAGTTATTTTAATACTTTCGTTGTAATTTGTAATTCTTATCGAGCTTATAGTTGTTGCCCACCGGAAGCGATCAAGGATCGCGGGCCTTTGAGTAGGAGTCATCTTAGGCTCCGAACGAAGTAAATAGCTTGTCTTTCTGTGTGTTTGTTTACTTTTCGTTGCGTGTTTTAACTCCGATAGTTTCACGATTTTGATAAACGTACAATTTAGCCACGAGCGCTATTCACCCCCCCTCTAGCGTGTTCTCGATCCAACAATTGGTATCAGAGCGGAGTATTTTGAATTGGTGCAACCTCCATTCAAAAATAATTTTTTTTGTGTGGTATTTTGTTTATTTTTTTTCGGAGTCAATTAGAATTTAGCTAAGTAGCTAAAATTCTAATTCTTTTCAAATCGGTGTTGCTCAACGTTGGTCAATACCACTTGAGCTCGTTATTTTTTCTTCTTCCTCCCGCACTACTAATCCAAGACTCAGTCTTGGAATAGATCTTCTTGTTTTTGTTTTTCTTAGATCTAAATGGCTCAACAAGAAGGATATAGCATTGTTCGTCCCCCACTATTTTCCGGAGAAGACTTCGGATATTGGAAGGGGCGAATGGAGATATATCTGAAGATCCAGTTCGACACCTGGATGATAGTCAAGACAGGACTGCAACTACCAACTGATGCAGACGGCAAGCCTATATCCTGTGAGAACTGGGAGCCAACCTTTATCAAAAAGGTGGAAGCAGATGCCAAAGCTACCTGCACCATCCAGTGCGGTCTTACCAAGGAAGAGCTCAATAGAGTCGGTCCGTTCTCTTCCGCAAAGGAGCTGTGGGAGAAACTGATCGAACTTCGCGAGGACACCTCGGAAACCAAGGAGGCCCAACCGAACTCAAAGGTAAAGTTCGAAGTCACTTGCTACGGGTGCAACCAGAAGGGGCATATCAAAGCCAACTGCCCCAACCAAAAGGAAGTCAAGAAGCAAAGAAGAAAGAAGGCCCTGAAGGCAACGTGGGACGAATCTTCCTCAGAGGACGACGACGACGAACTCAATCAGACGAGTCTACTCGCACTGATGGCCCGGGACCAGATCGTCGAGAGCGAGAGTGAGTCAGAGGCCGAGTCCGAGCAAAGCCACGGATCCGCATCCGTTTCAGAAGGGCCAGACTCCACTGTAAGTATTCCAAGGCTCAATAATTTAGTTAATTACTTATTACGCAAGTTAGCTAAGTCAAATATTAGGATTAAATCACTTCTAAAGGAAGTAGCTGTCCTCAAAGAAGTGACTACCACTAATTCCTTACCTGATCAAGTTCAGACTGGAAATTCAACCCAAGTTCAAAAACTTGAGGAAGAAAATTATAGTTTGAAAAATCAGGTATAAGATTTAAAAAATACCTTAGAACGGTTTTCTCTGGGCTCCAAGAATTTGGACCTAATTCTTGGGACACAAAGAGCCGTCTACAACAAAACTAGGCTTGGATATAAAAGTAAATTTAAATCTTATTTATCCTTAATAAACAAACAAAGTAGTAAATGTAAAATATCGAAAATAGGTGAATATTAATAAGGGAATTTTTAGAAATTTTTCGGGAATTTTTCGGAGCTCGTATGGACGAGTTAACGGGAACAAGAACGGGGTCCGGAAAAGCCTGTTTAGGCTACCCGATTTAAGCGAGGAAAAGATTATATTTATATATCCTTTTCCTTTTTATTTCTTTATTTCTTTCCCTTTTCTTTTGTCGCCGAACTCGAGCCGTCCCCGAATTCTTTTCCTTCTTCTCCCCGACGCCGCGCACCTTCTCCTTCGGTGCCCTAACCGCCGGCCACGGCGATTCCTCCCCTTTATCTTCTCCTCTTCTCGGTGAAAGTCGATCGCCACCTCAGCCGACGACCTCAAACGCCGGTGCCTTAGCTTCTGCCCCGACGCCAGCGACGCCGGCCTTCTCCTTCCCGACGCTGTCTCCCCCTGCCCTAACTGCTCGAGGCAGTTCTTCTCTTCTCCTCTCCTCTGCCGCCACCACAGAGCCGATGCCGACCATAGAGCCGACGCCGACCACAGAGGCCGAAGCTTTCCTCAGCCCTAGCAGTTGAGCCTTTGCCGATCTCCTTTGTGTCGGCCTCCTCCACTGTGTTGTGCCCTAGATCGCTGGAATTCAAAGGTTTGAGAAGGTTTTTAGTTGGGAGCAGCAACCCTAGCCTTGGTGTGTTCGTCTGTGCCCTAATTCCACTGTTGTGTCTTTCTTCAGCCACCTCCTACAGTGAAGTCTCGGCAGAGGAAGCAACAGGCAGTCACCTTCTAGTGGCGGACAGCCCAATTCGACCACGAGTCTTGATCCAGCAGCAACAAGGTAAGGATTTGGTGATTCTAGGTAGCTGTCAGTGGAAGTTTTTATAAGGTTGTAAGCTTTGCGTAACAATTGTGGGATTTCTTTTGGTTTCCAGCAGCTACTTCATCCTGTAGCAATCAGCTTTGACTGTGAATTGAGGTAAGATTTAGGGATTTGATGTATATGAAATAGGTTTATGGGTTGATATTGGAATTAAGGATGAACTTATTATTTAATTGGATTAGAATTTAGTTTGGCTAATTGTTGTATGATAGAATTAGCTAAACTAGACATTATGTTGGATACAGGACTTTGACACGAGACGAGTATCTCGACGTCGTGTTCGGACCGGATTGGACCTTTCTATTTTCGGAGGCGGGTACTTTTGACTTATGTCATTTGATATGCTTAGTGATTAAATTAACATGTTGCATTAATTGTGTTTCTTATCTGTTTCGGTTAATCACTACTCAAATCTTACATGCTTGATTGATTGATTGGTTTTGCATCTCAGGTATATTTTACCTGTTTATACATGCTTATAGGGGTAGTGATATGCCATGCTTGACCATGTTCAGGACCTAGGTTTTATACCTTCTGTATACCTTTGGATTGTTTTAGATTCGTTGACCTTTGATGCATTTTTATATATATGTGGATTAGGTCAGGATATTCTTGTGGTTAGTGCCATGCACCATTTGCATGATTGCATGCTATGCGATAGTCCGCTCCATTATTGTTGAGCACATCGCCAGTTACATGGATCTGCACACACCACCACTCATGGGTTAGTGGTCGATTCAGGCTGAGTGTGTTGCAGTGAGGACTACTGAGGCACCGCTGGTCGCCATGGGTAGTGTGACACAACGTGTTATCCGGCAGGGATTCCTCCCCGTGTACCGGGAGTTGAGAGCATTGCGCTCCCCATCTATGATTTGGGGTAGGAGGATAGATGTACTCAAGATCCGTCCACTCGGTCATCATCGTGAGTAGTGACGACAGTGCACGGTTGTCACAACCCTACTCGGCCTCACTTTGGTATGAGATGATCGACTGGCGTCGGGGTGACCGGGACGCATCATTGGCATCATATGCATGATGCATTTATTGCTTGTGTGTTTGCTGCATTTATATGCCGCATATTGTTTGGATACCTATGTTTGACATGCATATAGGATTTCCTTATCCCTCGGACTGTTTGACCTTATACTCAGGACCTGGTTAGTACAGTATTCTCCTGTTTATTTCAGATGCATTCTTATCTATCTTATCAGGAGACTGTACGCATGATTAGTGCTAGATGTTGTTTCTTTACTTTGCATATCAACTGTACCTGCTGAGTGTTGGACTCACCCCGCCTCCATTGTTGATATTTTCAGGTTGATGCTTTGTCCGGAGGGAGTTCCAGTCGCTAGTCCCCACCGCACGTAGTACTACTCCACTGCTGGTTTTTGAGTTGTTGTTTCATTTTAGTTTTTTTTTCGCTATCAGACTTTGTTTTAGTTTTGTTTTGGACTTACATATGGATATTGTATGGAATCTTTCCGTTGGATGGACTTTTAGTATGATTTGGATTTACTCTACTACATGCCTGCCTGGACGGAAGAAAAATCGGATTTGGGCTTTACGAGTGTAGTTGAGTAGGGTTGATTTCAGTCGAGTATTACTATGTTGTTTATTTTATTAATCTGCGTGGTTGTGGTGAGTTTAATATATATATAACTGCGTGGTGATTGATTTTTATTATCGTTATTATTCCAGCCGCTGTGGGTCAAGTATTTAGTGCTTGTAGAAATTTTTGATTGTCCACCGTGCTGCCGAAATTTTCTCGGACGGGGACTCTTGGGGCGTGACAATTTAGTGGTATCGGAGCATTACGATCTTTTGTTTCGTATTTTGGATTTTTCTGATACCAATTTATTTGGTATCGGGCGGTTATGATACACCTTTTGGTGTTCGAGATTTATCGGATGCGATCTTGGTATTCGGATATTTGGGTTAGCCGTTTGCGAGTCAACGGGCATTATCGGATTTTCGATATGGTTATGTTTGATTTCCGTTTGGTTTATTTGGATTTCGTGATATATCGTTCGAATTTTGAGGTCAAATTGGGGACTGAACATCACGGTAAATAGGTATGTTGTTATTTTATGTTGGTTATATTGGTATTGATATCTGTAATTTAATTTAACAGATATGAGACGATCTACTCGTATTGCTGCGAGACTGGTGTTGGACGACCACGTGCGAGGACCACGGATCTGGATATGCGGAGATGCCTGATAGTGAGCCCATGTTAGTGATGCGACTCAGATGTGGCGGGAGCATCGGGCTCTCAATCCCGATAGCTCTGTGAGAATACCTACTTTGGTCACAACCGGTATCCACGCCCTACCCCTTACAATACCATCGGTACCATTGGTGTGCCCGACATCCGCTCGGTATGACCTCGGTGTATTCGAATGCCACCACCACTTGGATCTGATGTATCCTATACGGCACTGCACCCTCGGTGCCTATAGTAGCAGGCTCCACATCAGTACCTTTTTCACCGCACCTCCTTGCCACCACTTTTGTTCCCAGGCAGTACCACAGCGGCTTATGCTCCAGATATACAAAGAAGACGGAGTTCCTCCTCCGGTTTTTCGTGGTACCACCGTAGTATCGCTCCGTTTCTGCGGTAGTCCAGGCCCTCCGATATTGCCATTTGCACGAGCTAGGATTCCAAGACCGGTCGAGTCGATGAAGACTCGTTTCACTCTTTTCGCGGAGATCTCGATCCGAGTATGGCTCTGTCATGGATAGAGACTATGGAGCGTACTTTCTTCTATATGGCTTGCTCGAGTGGGAGAAAGCGGTGATGCTTACCATTTACTGGATGAAGCTAATGCCGGTGGGTTACTCGCGTTCTATTATTGGTGGCATAGCGTCACATGGATCAGTTCGAGAGGCTTTTGAGAGCCGTTTCTTTCCACCGTCCTATCAGATGTCTCGCCGACAAGATTTTATGAGTCTGAGGCGAATAATCGTCGATGACCGAGTATAATCTGAATTCCTCCGGTTGGCTCAGTTTTGTCCGAGTTAGTTGGAGGACGTAACTCGCATGATGCAGTTTATACAAGGATTGGATGGTTATCTGCATGTACAGCTTGCCGGTTTAGGGATTACATCTTACTCGATGCATTGAATCGAGCTTTGATGATAGAGTTAGCTCGGCAGAGAGCATATCCGGACAAGAAAAGAAAGCATCTGGGTTAGACTTGAGGCGAGTCCGGTGAACAGACGAGCAGGGCGACCTCGAGTAGTCCTGACGGTGGTCGAGGTACTTCAGGCGTCTCGTGAGGCCTCGTAAATCGAGGCGGTCTTCTTGGGACGTTCCCGGTTTTCTCGAGAAGCAACCACCTTAGGTGATACTCATTGTTTCGATGTGGATCGAGATCACCTCACCCAGCTTGCTCTGGGACAATCGGTTGCTTTTATTGCAACCGCCGGGCCTGAGCCGAGATTGTCGGTGAAGGCTCGGCAGGAGGGTCAGTCGGAGGGCAGTCTAGTCGATCGAGGCATATCGAGGAGGCGGCCCAATCTTCACACAACAGGAGCGGCTCTCTCCGCAGCATTTGGCATGCTTGGACAGAGTACTCGGTGCTTCAGAAGCACCCTAGAGTTTTGCTCAGGACCTTATTATCCGACTCAAGGCGTGTCGACGCAGCCCGATGCGACGTCACCATCCTCTCGTCTTATCGCATATATAGTCCGATGGCGCCACTTGACGGCCGGCGGCATACCACCTCCTCCTCCACCGGTGGTCGTGTTCATGCTATTACAGAGAGGATGCTCAATGGTGACGGATCCGTTTTCCGTGGTACGATTTCCATTTATGCATATCTGCGATATTTTGATTGATCTTGGTAGTTCGACTCTTTTATATCCGTACATTTATGCGGAGATTGGTAGATTACCTCTTGTTAGGTTGCGGCGATTGTTGTCTCCCTACCCGGTGATACTTTAGACGTCACCTAGGAGATCGAGGTTGCCGTTAGACTTTGGCAACATGATACTTACTGTAGATCTTCTAGTATTGGAGATGGTCGAGTTTGATATCATTCTTGGTATGGATTGACTATCAATGATATCATGCTACCGTTGATTGCCAGACGAGGGTGGTCAACTTCCGGCCCCGAACCAACCCTCGTGGAGTTTCACTAGCATCGAGACGCACGACATCTCGATTATTTCGCGATTCGGCATGTCATCTCACCGGCTATCATGGTTTTGTTGTCGTTGATCGATCGGCGATGAGTAGTTGAGCCTCTCAAGCGTTCTGTTGTCCGGAATACCGGATGTATTTCGGAGGAGCGCAGTTTGCCTCAAGGCCGGTGGAGTTTATTGTGATTAGATTCCGGAACCGCCAGACATCGAAGCTCCGTGTCGTATGGCACCAAAAGAGTTGAACGAGTGAAGGTTCAACTCCGTGAGCTTTTAGGGATTTATTCGCCCTAGTGTTTCACCATGGGGTTCTCCAGTTCTGTTTGTCAAAAAGGATGGTACCATAAGGTTATGTATTGACTACAGGCAGCTGAATTCAGTGACCGTCAGAAATAAATATCCATTACCACGGATTGAGGATTTATTTGATCAGCTCAGAGGTACATCAGTGTATTCTAAGATTGATCTGCGATCCGGATATCATCAGCTGAGAGTCAGAGACTCAGATATTCAGAAGACAGCTTTCCGTACCAGATACGGTCATTATGAGTTTTTGGTAATGCCATTTGGGCTTACCAATGCTCCAGCGGTGTTTATGGACTTGATGAACTGCATATTTCTGGAGTATCTGGATCAGTTTGTTATCGTTTTCATTGATGACATATTGGTCTACTCTCGTTCCGAGGAGGAGCATGCACAGCATCTTCGCACAGTCTTGGAGATTCTTCGACGACATCAGCTGTACGCGAAGTTCAGCAAGTGTGCATTCTGGCTATCCTCAGTCGGTTTTCTGGGACACGTGGTTTCTAGTAGAGGTATTTCAGTTGATCCTCAGAAGATCGAGGCTGTCACCGGTTAGGAGCAGCCGAAGTCAGTTCAGGAGATTCGCAGTTTTCTGGGATTGGCCGTATATTACCGACGTTTTGTCGAGGGCTTCTCGCGTATTGCTATGCCGCTGACACGTCTTACCAGGAAAGGCGTGAAGTTCATATGGTCCGAGGATTGCGAGATCAGCTTTCAGGAGCTGAAGTGGAGATTAGTGTCGGCTCCAGTTTTGGTTTTACCTTCTGGAGAGGATGGATTTGTACTTTACACCGACGCATCTCTTCAGGGTTTGGGCGCTGTTCTGATGCAGCACGGTAGAGTAGTCTCTTATGCTTCTCGTCAGCTGAAGGAGCATGAGAAGAACTACCCAGTTCATGACCTGGAGTTAGCTGCCATCATCTTTGCTCTGAAGCTATGGCGACATCATTTATATGGTCTCACATTTGAGATTCTCACTGATCATAAGAGTCTCAAATACATTTTCACTCAAAAGGAGCTTAATCTCCGACATAGGAGATGGATGGAGTTCCTGAAGGACTACGATTGTACCATTAGCTACCACCCGGGAAAAGCTAATGTGGTTGCAGATGCACTCAGCAGGAAGTCCAGAGGGACTTTGGCTTGCCACCGGGCTTCAGTCACGGACTTGATTCAGAGTTTCTCGGAGTTAGATCTTGAGGAGCAGGGACCGACAGAGCAGGGTATTCTGGTTACCATGGTTGCTCAGTCGTCGATCAGGACGAGGATCCGAGAGGCACAGGCCAGTGATCAGCATTTGCAGTTTATTAGCAGTCAGATAGCTTCCGGGCAGCAGACCGAGTTCACACGAGACAAGGAGGGTATTATATTCTTCCAAGGCAGATTATGCGTACCTCAGTCTCATCCGGTCTTACAGGAGCTATTACAGGAGGCACATCGTTCTCGATTTGCGATCCATCCAGGCGGGACCCGTATGTATCGAGACTTGAGACGTTCCTATTGGTGGAACGGTATGAAGAAAGACATCGCGGATTTCGTAGCTAGATGTCTTGTCTGTCAGCAGGTGAAGGCTGAACACCAGAGACCTGCAAGATTACTTCAGCGGATTCCTATTCCTGAGTGGAAGTGGGATCACATTACCATGGACTTTGTGGTAGGGTTGCCAAGGACACGACGAGGCCATGACGCGATTTGGGTAATCGTAGATCGATTAACCAAATCCGCGCACTTCTTAGCGATTCGGAGGACTGATTCCCTGGATCGATTGGCAGATCTGTATTGCCGAGAGATTATCAGACTACATGGTGTTCCATTGAGTATCATTTCAGATAGAGATCCACGGTTCACGTCTCGTTTCTGGCAGAGTCTGCAGCAGGCCTTGGGCACACAGCTCCGTTTCAGTACAGCTTTCCATCCACAGACAGATAGACAGTCAGAGCGGACCATTCAGACTTTAGAGGACCTGCTGAGGTCATGTGTTATGGATTTCGGAGGCAGTTGGGAGGACCATCTGCCGTTAGTAGAGTTTGCCTACAACAACAGCTTCCATTCGGCTATCCAGATGGCACCGTTTGAGGCGTTGTATGGTAGACCTTGTCGGACACCCGCCCTCTGGGATGAGGTTGGAGAGGCCCAGTTGTTGGGACCTCATAGAGTTCAGCAGGATGCAGAGTTGGTCCGTACTATCAGACGGAGGATGTCAGAGGCGCAGGATCGCCAGAAGAGTTATGCTGATCGGAGACGCAGACCACTAGAGTTCTCTGTTGGCGACCATGTATTTCTGCGAGTTTCACCCACGAAAGGGGTGAAGAGATTTGGCCTCAGAGGTAAGCTAGCTCCGCGGTACATTGGCCCTTTCGAGATCTTAGAGAGGATCGGAGCGGTAGCTTACAGACTGGCATTACCACCGTACCTGTCAGGCGTGCACGATGTATTTCATGTATCCATGTTGAGGAGATATGTACCCGATCCGACGCATGTGCTGGCAGATATTCCGGTTCCAGTTCAGCCTGACATTACTTATGAGGAGGTTCCGGTACAGATTCTCGACCGGAAGGAGCGTCAGTTGCAGAACAAGATTATTCGGCTGGTTAAAGTCGGATGACAGTATCATTCAGACGAGGAGGCTACTTGGGAGCTCGAGGATACGATCCGAGCTCGATATCCCCATCTTTTCACTTGAGGTATATGATTTATTTACCGTTCAGCATTTATACTCTATATCTGTTGTTAGTACTTGCTGATGGTAGATAAAGAAATTTGGGGACCAAATTTTTATAAGTGGGGGAGAATGTAAAATACCGGAAATAGGCGAATATTAATAAGGGAATTTTTGGAAATTTTTCGAATTTTTCTGAGCTCGTATGGACGAGTTAACGGAACAAGAACGGGTCCTAAAAGCCTGTTTAGGCTACCGATTTAAGCGAGGAAAAGATTATATTTATATATCCTTTTCCTTTTTATTTATTTCTTTATTTCTTTTCCTTTTCTTTTGTCGCCGAACCCGAGTCTTCCCCCCCCCGACGCCGCGCACCTTCTCCTTCGGTGCCCTAACCGCCGGCCACGGCGGTTCCTCCCCTTTATCTTCTCCTCTTCTCAGTGAAAGCCGATTGCCACCTCAGCCGACGACCTCAAACGCCGGTGCCTTAGCTTCTGCCCCGACGCCAGCGACGCCGGCCTTCTCCTTCCCGACGCTGTCTCCCCCTGCCCTAACTGCTCGAGGCAGTTCTTCTCTTCTCCTCTCCTCTGCCGCCACCACAGAGCCGACGCCGACCATAGAGCCGACGCCGACCACAGAGGCCGAAGCTTTCCTCAACCCTAGCAGTTGAGCCTTTGCCGATCTCCTTTGTGTCGGCCTCCTCCATTGTGCTGTGCCCTAGATCGCTGGAATTCAGAGGTTTGAGAAGGTTTTTAGTTGGGAGCAGCAACCCTAGCCTTGGTGTGTTCATCTGTGCCCTAATTCCACTGTTGTGTCTTTCTTCAGCCACCTCCTACAGTGAAGTCTCGGCAGAGGAAGCAACAGGCAGTCACCTTCTAGTGGCGGACAGCCCAATTCGACCACGAGTCTTGATCCAGCATCAACAAGGTAAGGATTTGGTGATTCTAGGTAGCTGTCAGTGGAAGTTTTTATAAGGTTGTAAGCTTTGCGTAACAATTGTGGGATTTCTTTTGGTTTCCAGCAGCTACTTCATCCTGTAGCAATCAGCTTTGACTGTGAATTGAGGTAAGATTTAGGGATTTGATGTATATGAAATATGTTTATGGGTTGATATTGGAATTAAGGATGAACTTATTATTTAATTGGATTAGAATTTAGTTTGGCTAATTGTTGTATGATAGAATTAGCTAAACTAGACATTATGTTGGATACAGGACTTTGACACGAGACGAGTATCTCGACGTCGTGTTCGGACCGGATTGGACCTTTCTATTTTCGGAGGCGGGTACTTTTGACTTATGTCATTTGATATGCTTAGTAATTAAATTAACATGTTGCATTAATTGTATTTCTTATCTGTTTCGGTTAATCACTACCCAAATCTTACATGCTTGATTGATTGATTGGTTTTACATCTCAGGTATATTTTACCTGTTTATACATGCTTATAGGGGTAGTGATATGCCATGCTTGACCATGTTCAGGACCTAGGTTTTATTCCTTCTGTATACCTTTGGATTGTTTTGGATTCGTTGACCTTTGATGCATTTTTATATATATGTGGATTATGTCAGGATATTCTTGTGGTTAGTGTCATGCACCATTTGCATGATTGCATGCTGTGCGATAGTCCGCTCCATTATTGTTGAGCACATCGCCAGTTACATGGATCTGCACACACCACCACTCATGGGTTAGTGGTCGATTCAGGCTGAGTGTGTTGCAGCAGGGACTCTGTTAGGCACCGTTGGTCCGCTCATGGGTAGTGTGACACAACGTGTTATCCAGCAGGGATTCCTCCCCGTCATCGTGTACCGGGAGTTGAGAGCATTGCGCTCCCCCATTTATGATTTGGGGTAGGAGGATAGGTGTACTCCGACAGCATCCCGTCCACTCGGTCACTCATCAGGAGTAGTGACGACAGAGTGCACGGTTGTCACAGCCCTACCCACTCGGCCTCACTATTCTGTGAGATGATCGAGCGTCAGGGGTGACCAGGACGCATCATTGGCATCATATGCATGATGCATTTATTGCTTGTGTTTGTGTTTGCTGCATTTATATGCTGCATATTGTTTGGATACCTATGTTTGACATGCATACAGGATTTCCTTATCCCTCGGACTGTTTGACCTTATACTCAGGACCTGGTTAGTACAGTATTCTCCTGTTTATTTCAGATGCATTCTTATCTTTCTTATCAGGAGACTGTACGCATGATTAGTGCTAGGTGTTGTTTCTTTACTTTGCATATCAACTGTACCTGCTGAGTGTTGGACTCACCCCGCCTCCATTGTTGATATTTTCAGGTTGATGCTGTCAGGAGGGAGTTCCAGTCGCTAGTCCCCACTGCACGTAGTACTACTCCGCTGCTGGTTTTTGAGTTGTTGTTTCATTTTAGCTTTTCGCTATCAGACTTTGTTTTAGTTTTGTTTTGGACTTACATATGGATATTGTATGGAATCTTTCCGTTGGATGGACTTTTAGTATGATTTGGATTTACTCTACTACATGCCTGCCTGGACGGCAGAAGAGGTAAGAAAAATCGGATTTGAGCTTTACGAGTGTAGTTGAGTAGGGTTGATTTCGAGTCAGAATATTACTATGTTGTTTATTTTATTAACTGCGTGGTTGTGACAGCCAGAGGCTGAATATATATATAAACTGCGTGGTGATTGATTTTTATTTACTGTTATTATTCCAGCCGCCTGTGGCTGAAGTATTTAGTGCTTGTAGAAATTTTTGATTGTCCGCCGTACAGGGGAGATGCTACCGAAATTTTCTCGGAAAGGGACTCTTCTGGGGGCGTGACAGTAAATCAATCCAAGCATGGGTCCCCAAGTCCAAATTGATCAATCAAGTTGGACTTGGCCAATACTGGGTTCCGAAGGATCAAATACACTACCTCGATAGACCATATTGAGGTTATGATCCAGGGAGAGCTAAAAGAAAAACGATCTTAAAAATTTTAAATTCAAAATTCAAAATTAAATTAAAAATTCGAAATTAAATTATAAATTATAAATTCAAAATTCAAAATTCAAAATTCAAAATCAAATTAAAAAATTTGAAATTAAATTATAAATTCAAAATTCAAAATCAAATTAAAAATTTGAAATTAAATTCTAAATTCTAAATTCTAAATTCAAAATCAAATTAAAAAATTTAAAATTAAATTCAAAATTCAAAATCAAATTAAAAATTCGAAATTAAATTATAAATTATAAATTCAAAATTCAAAATCAAATTAAAAATTCGAAATTAAATTATAAATTCAAAATTCAAAAATAGATGGAGGATCCAAACTAGCTGACACCTCCAACTGAACTACCCGACAGGGTAACTGAACCTAATTTACCCGAAATGGGTAAAACAAGAATAGATTACCCGGCAGGGTAATTAAGGTTAGATTAAAACGAGATAAGTTTAACTTGCACCACAGTACTGGTGAAGTTTTTGGATGATAGTACGTTAGGGAAGCTTGGGCATCGCATGTCTAGGAAGATATGGTTTCGACCTGGTGTATTTGGCCAAGTGGAACTGACCGAAGCTACCCTTAAATGGATCCTAACTCGTTAAACCAAGTATTAGTATTAAGTTCAATGGGTAGGACTATTTGGAAACCTCGAAGGCATTGTTACTTTAATGAGCTCTTTGTGACTCTCCATAGCCCAGAAGTTTATCCAAAGAATACTTACTTGTTGAACCCAAAGCTAAACCTGAATCTAACACAAAGTTAAACCAGACCCTTAAACTCAACAATAAATCATCTCACAGCAATTATAGGATTCCCTGATTGAAAACTTAGATCGGGTGAGATGACTAAGAAATTAAATTATGAAAATTGACTTGAAGTTAAATCAAGTTAATTAACAATTAAATTGGATTGTTTTAAAAAAAACTTAAATTTCAAAATTGTTTTAAAAACTTAAATTTCAAAATTATTTTAAAAACTAAAATTTCAAAATTATTTTAAAAACTTAAATTTCAAAATTGTTTTAAAAACTTAAATTTCAAAATTGTTTTAAAAAACTAAAATTTCAAAATTGTTTTAAAAACTTAAATTTCAAAATTATTTTAAAAACTTAAATTTCAAAATTGTTTTAAAAACTTAAATTTCAAAATTGTTTAAAAAACTTAAATTTCAAAATTGTTTTAAAAACTTAAATTTCAAATTTTTTTAAAAAACTTAAATTTCAAAATTGTTTTAAAAACTTCAATTTCAAAATTATTTTAAAAAAAACTTAAATTTCAAAATTATTTTAAAAACTTAAAATTCAAAATTATTTTTTATTTAAACGTATTTCAAAATTAATTAACTATAAAATCTTTTTCAAAAACGTCAATTGAAAATAACCATAGGATTAAGTGTTTGCTAAATGGAGATAGAAAATCTAAGGAGTCTACTTCAATTAAGCTATCTTTAAATCCATTAAAAACCAATTCAAACTACTTCATGTGTAAGAATTGGATCAATGGATGTTGGATAGTGGATGCTCCAGACATATGACTGGAGATAAGTTGAAGTTTACTAAACTCAAGTACAAGAAGTTAGGATCAGTTGCATTCGGCAACGACGGTAAACTTAAAGTAATCGGAAAAGGTAATATTGAACTTAGTTCCGATTTCATTATTCGAAATGTTTTATTGGTTGAAAATTTTAACTTTAATTTACTAAGTATAAGTCAATTATGTGACAGCGGATATCTAGTTAATTTTGATAAATCTAGATGTCTAGTTAAAAACATCGAAAACCATGAGATTAGACTTAAGGGACTTAGGAAGAATAACATCTACACAATTGACTTATCAATATCCTCAATAAAGTGTCTCCTGACACAACAAGAGGAAACCCAACTATGGCACAGAAGACTGGGTCACACTCACACAAGACTCATTTCAAAAATGAGTCAAAATGGTCTAGTTAGAGGTTTGCCCAAATTAAAATTTATTAAAAACTCAACCTGTGATGCGTGTCAAAAAGGAAAACAAACCAAGTCAACCCACAAATCAACCAACCTAGAAAGAACTAACTCCTTACTTGAGCTCCTTCATCTTGACCTATTTGATTCACACGGAGCCAAATCATTAAGCAAGAACCAATATTGCCTAGTGATAATTGATGACTACTCTAGATACACATGGGTAAAATTCCTAAAAACAAAAGATGAAACCTATGAAATATTTAGTAATTTTTGAAAATTAATGAAAAATGAAAAAGATACTAAAATTAAAAGAATAAGAAGTGATCACGGGGGGGAATTTGAAAATCATAGGTTTACCCAATTTTGTAAAATAAATGGATACCAACATGAATTTTCATGTCCAAGAACCCCCAACAAAATGGTCTAGTGGAACATAAAAATAGAACATTACAAGAAGCCGCTAGAACTATGTTAAACGAATATCATTTAAATCATCAATTTTGGGCTGAAGCGATAAATACTGCAAATTATATTCAAAACAGAATTTTAATTAACAAATCTCACAATAAAACACCATATGAACTCTACTATCATAAAATTCCCAATCTAAACTATCTAAAAGTATTTGGGTGTAAAGTTCACATTTTAAATACTAAAGATTACTTAGGAAAATTTACACCCAAGACTAACCAAGGAATATTCTTAGGATACTCCTCTACCAGTAGAGCATTTAGAGTATATAATCAAAATACCTTGAAAGTTGAAGAAACAACTAATGCAATATTTGATGAAGAAAACAGCTTACCTAATATAAACGAAAATGTTGACATTAATCCAAGAGCTATAGAAGATGATGAAATGCAACCTAATCTTAATGAGTCAGAAGAACCAGTTTCTGATCCACAGATAAGACCAACTAGGGTAAGTACCTCTCACCCACCTGACCAAATTTTGGATGACCCAAATCTTGGAGTTAGAACTAGATCATCCTATAGAAATCTTAGTCAGATTACCCTTATTTCTAAAATTGAACCTAAAACTATAGAAGAAGCCCTACCTGACCCAGACTGGATCATTGCAATGCAGGAAGAATTAGCACAATTTGAGAGAAACCAAGTCTGGGACCTTGTACCTAAACCCATAGATAAATCAATAATAGACACCAAATGGATTTTTAGGAACAAGTTGGATGATCACGGTGATATAATAAGAAACAAAGCTAGGCTAGTAGCCAAAGGGTTTAGTCAAGTCGAAGGCTTAGACTATGATGAAACCTATGCTCCGGTAGCTAGACTCGAGTCCATTAGGATGTTATTAGCCTATGCAGCAAATAAAGGGTTCAAATTATACCAAATGGACGTTAAGTCAGCCTTTTTAAATGGATTTATCAAGGAAGAGGTCTACGTAAGCCAACCTCCAGGGTTTGAAGACATAGACTACCCAAACCATGTATTTAAATTAAAAAAGGCACTATATGGACTAAAACAAGCCCCTAGAGCATGGTATGAAAGATTATCTAATTACTTAATATCCAAAGACTTTAACCAAGGATAAATCGATCCAAACTTGTTCGTGAAAACTATAGAAAAAGACATCTTTATAGCCCAAATCTATGTTGACGACATAATTTTTGGCTCAACTAACTCAAAATTTTTAAAAGAATTTGTTAAATTAATGGAAAGTGAATTTTAAATGAGTATGGTTGGGGAACTCAACTTTTTCTTAGGCTTACAAATAAAACAAACCAAAGATGGAATCTACATTTATCAAAATAAATACGCTAAGGAGTTAATTAAAAAATTCTGCATAGAAAATTCAAAAATTATAAATACTCCAATGGCAACCAACATAAACATTGACTCTGACCTTGAAGGAAAACCAGTAGACCCAAAATACTATAGGAGTGTCATAGGTAGTTTACTTTACCTAACTGCAAGCCGACCCGACATATTGTTTGCAGTAGGTATGTGCGCAAGATACCAATCCTGTGCAAAAGAGTCACACCTAACATATGTTAAAAGAATACTTAGGTATATTAAAGGAACTCTAAATGTAGGACTTTGGTACCCAAGAATTTGCACCTTTGACCTTTATGGATATTCTGATTCAGACTATGCAGGGTGCAAGTTAGATAGGAAAAGTACAAGTGGTAGCTGCCAGATTCTAGGTCAGTGCCTAGTAAGTTAGTCAAGCAGAAAGCAACATTATGTTGCTCTATCCACTACAGAAGCTGAATACATAGCCCTAGGAGAATGTGCATCTCAGTTGTTATGGATGATGCATACATTAAAAGACTATCAACTAGAATATAAAAATACAAAAATCTTTATTGATAATATCAGCTCAATTAATCTGACCAAAAATCCTATTCACCATTCTAGGACTAAACACATAGAGGTAAAACACCACTTTGTAAGGGATCACGTAGCTAAAGGTGAAATTGCACTCAACCATGTTGAGTCCAAATCAAACCTAGCTGACATCTTTACAAAACCCTTACCTGAACTTGAGTTCAGTGCACTTAGAAGGCAAATAGGAATGTGTTGGGTAGAGTAGGTGTCTTATCTTGTTTTTATTATTGTCTTTCAAACTCTAGGAAAAACAGTTTTCAAAATTCCAATTTTTTTTAGATTGTTCAAAAAATGGAATTAGTCTAGGCTTTCTCCCTAGAAATCATGTTCCCCTAGAATTAAGCCAGAGCATCTCACAAACACCTAGGTATACCTTGATTGTGATTGAAAAACATAGAACGACGTGAGATGCATAGGGTATAGCCTGGACTCAAGAATGCTTATATCTGTGCATCGATATGAGTCTGGGCGTTAAAAATGCAATATACATTAATCAAGTCAAGTCTTCCAGCTCTAGTCAAATCTAACTGGACTAAATTGACTTAACTTGACTAAACATGTGAAAGCTATTGCTCTATAAGCAATCAGCAAGTAGCTAAAGGTTAAACAATTGGTAAATGATACTCAATTTTCTAGTTAAGCATGTTTGATCTTTAGGGCTCTGATACCTAGTAAGTTAATCTATTGAACATGACTCATGCTTGGACTTAAGGACCAACTGAATTTGAATGAATAACCTAAATCAAATTTAAATATTGTTTAAACTCAAGCTAAGTTTACTGTTAACCTAAGCTATAATTTTCAAAATTCAATAATTGTAAAAAAGCTAAGCTAAGTTCCAATCTTAATGTTCAAAACTTTGTTGAGCCTAGCTAACTTTGAAATCTAACGTTGTAAATTCCTGCACAATTTTTTCAAAACTTAAGTTATTACCTTCAAAGATTAAAAAGCAACTTTTCTCCTAGCCTTTAAAATCTATCAAAAAGATACATCTCTTCACTTAGCTAAAAATAAGAAATGAATATTAAGTGGTCTCAAAATCTAGTTATTCAAATGATTATTCTTGCTTGTTTTTTTTGATATATGGCAAAGGGGGAGAGTAGCAAAAATATAATGGAAAATTCAAATTTAAATTAATATAAAAGGGGGAGCATCAGTTAAGGGGGAGCAACAGTTAAGGGGGAGCATATAGTTTACTTTAGCAAATTTGCTTTGGCAAATGTGTTCATCTATTCTTAGCAAATTTGCCTGTGTTAAAAATGTTTATCTATTCATTTGTTTACTTAACTTTGAATTTGAGTTGCCATAATCAAAAAGGGGGAGATTGTTGGTGCGGGAAGCATCCGACGATCGAACTCGTGTTTTGATAATGGCAAAAGATTCAAAGTTAAGGTGTTTTGTCTTCTAACAAGTCTACTTGAGGATTTCAGGAAAGTCCTAGCTGCGGTTAGGCAAATGGAAAAACCCTAGGGGGTGGTAACCCTAGGTCATAGGGGGTGGTAACCCTATGCGGAAAGTCTTGGCAGGTCGATAACTTCAGGCAAAAGTCCTAGGGGTGGTAACCCTAGGTGGAAAGTCCTGGTGTCGCGAACCAGGTGAAAGACTGGACTAGCCGGGAAGCGGATGTCCAGCAGAAAGTCCGGAAGCGTCGAGTGCTGAGTAAAAGTCCAGTCGATCTGGAGGATCGACTGGCAACAGGTAAATCTCCTGAGTGGAGTAGGTGAGGACGCGTTCCCTGTAGAGGGAACAGTAGGCGTCGAGTCGACCTAGGGTTTCCGGTTGGAAATCCGAAGTCAGACCCGGACAGTCTGGAGACTGTCATAAACATTCTTTATTATTCATACTGTTATTTTGTGCTAACTTTGTGTTGCAGGATGTTGTTTGGGACTAATATGTCTTGCAGGTACAAAATAACGAAGATTTCCTTGGATGAACAGTGTCCGAGGCGCCTCCATGGAGCTTGGAGGCACCTCGGGTACAAAAGCTGACCTGGCTGCGAAGCTTCAATGGAGGCGCCTTCATGAGGGTATAAGGCGCCTTGGAAGGCGCCTTGAGCAGGGCATAAGGCGTCTTAAAGGGATGAAGTTCGACCAGATCAGATTTGATCCACGCGGAAGACTCGACAGCATGGAGGCGCCTTGAACAGCCTTCAAGGCGCCTTAAACACCCTTTATAAGGGGGTTTTGACCAGCACTTCAAATCATCAAGTTCCAGGCTTTCTGTCTTCAAAGTGCTGCTAACAAAGTCATTCCAAAGTGCTACTGCAACATTCTGACGACCCGGAGCTCCATTTTCTTCTTTCTTAAGTTGTCGGTACAAAGTTATTTTAATACTTTCGTTGTAATTTGTAATTCTTATCGAGCTTATAGTTGTTGCCCACCGGAAGCGATCAAGGATCGCGGGCCTTCGAGTAGGAGTCGTCTTAGGCTCCGAACGAAGTAAATAGCTTGTCTTTCTGTGTGTTTGTTTACTTTCCGTTGCGTGTTTTAACTCCGATAGTTTCACGATTTCGATAAACGTACAATTTAGCCACGAGCGCTATTCACCCCCCCTCTAGCGTGTTCTCGATCCAACAAAAGCCTTTTAAAGAAATTGAATATTTAAACTTCTCATAGTAATCTTTGGTTTAACTACAGAGACCTTAATCAAAGCACAAGTTCGAAACACAAAATCAAAGCACAAAAACGAAAACACGAAATCGCTAGCCTCTTGTGTTGGCATTTCAGGATTCATACAAAGAAAACAAAACTAGTTGTGCCGCGGAATAAATAACTAGTTGTACCTTTCTTCGTAGACAAAGACCTCTTGATCTTCTGTCATATTCCTCTCCTCTTCTTGGATGTCGTGTGGGCGATGATCTACCAAGACAAAAACACTCGAACACTTTTTGTTTCCAAGTCGCCTACCACCAAAGGATGCAAAGAAAAGAACGCCTCCTTCTTCTTCTTCTCCTCCAAACCGCCGACCACCAAGGTGTTTCGTCTCTTCATTTTCTTTTCCTCCAAGCTCCGGCCACCGAGAGAAGATGGGGGCTCCAGCCCTAGAGGGAAGAAAAGGGAAGAAGAAAAGAAGTGGGGTGCTGGCCCTAGAGGAAAGAAAAGAAAGAATGGGGTGCCGGCCTTAAGGGAAAGAAGAGGGTTTTAGTTGTTAAGAGAAACTTATCAATTCTTAATTGAATTGTTGATTTTTGTGGTACAACCTCCTCTCCTTTTATAACTCTTTGCCCTAGATAAAAAAAGGAGAAAAAGTAATAGATTTTTGTTTAGAAAAAGTAATAGATTTTTTTTAGAAAAAATCTCTAAAAAAGAATTAACATAATTCTTTTTAGAAAAATTTCTTAAGAAAGAATTAGTATAATTCTTTTTAGAAAATTTCTAAGAAAGAATCAACATAATTATTTTTAGAAAAATCTCTAGGAAAGAATTAACATAATTATTTTTAAAAAAAATTCTTAAGAAAGAATTAATATAATTATTTTTAGAAAATTTCTAAGAAAGAATCAACGTAATTCTTTTTAGAAAAATCTCTAATTCTGTTAAGAAAAAATCTCCCTTTTTTTTTCTTTTTCTTTTCTTTTCTTTTCCTTTTGGTTTGGTCGGCCCCTTGCTTGGGCACCAAGCAAGGCTTGGCCAGCCCCTTTCTTGGGTAGGAAGCAAGGCTTGGCCGGCCCCTTGCTTGGGCACCAAGCAAGGATGTGGTCGACCCCTTTCTTGGGTAGGAAGCAAAATCAAAACGGGTGAATGCGAGGC
This sequence comes from Zingiber officinale, assembly GCF_018446385.1. Classification (NCBI taxonomy): domain Eukaryota; kingdom Viridiplantae; phylum Streptophyta; class Magnoliopsida; order Zingiberales; family Zingiberaceae; genus Zingiber; species Zingiber officinale. Next base: position 105,592,421 of record NC_055998.1, read on the forward strand.
TTTATAGAGGCTACAATAGGGACCGAGAGGAGGAATTGGTTTTGGCCTCCTGATGGACTTAAGCTTCCTGTGTTCGACCCGAACACCCAACTCAAGTTCATCAATAATAACTCATACCACTAAAGAGTTATTATTGAACTACCGCACCAATCCCATATTACAATATGAGCTCCTTCTTATCATGAGTGCGTTAGTCTCCCTGTGTTTAAGATATCGTATGTCCGTTAATTAAATGAGTTACTAACAACTCACTTAATTAACATCTAGCTCCAAGAGTAGTACCACTCAACCTTATTATCATGTCAGACTTAGTCCGCCTGCAGGATTTACATGATAATCCTTATGAGCTCCTCAAGGGGACATCATCAACCTAGATTAATAGGACACAGTTTCTTTTATAATCAACAACACACCATATAAATAATATTATTTCCCAACTTATCGGGTCTATTGATTTAACTGAATAAATCTCACCCTTTGATAAATTAAATAAATAAATACTAAATATATGTGTTTGTTATTATATCGGGATTAAGAGTATGCACATTCACTACGACAAAAATATTAAAAGACAACAGTTAAAAACCGTTGTCGTAGGCCCTTTAAAACCGTTGTAATTGGCAGTGTTGTTAAAAGTGGAGGGCTATGACAACGGTTTTAAACCGTTGTCTTTGACTGAAAAGACAACAGTTTTGCAACGGTTTAAAACCGTTATCTTTGAATAAAAAGACAATGGTTTAAAACCATTGTTGTTTAGAGTATTTTTTTTTAATAACATTGCCCGTTACAATCATTTTTGGGGCTACGACAATGGTTTTTAGCCGTTGTCTTTGAGGGTGATAGACAACAACAACTGTTTTAAATCATTGTTTTTTAAATTATTATCTTTTAATACCAATATATTATATTTCAATATAAATATATAATAAAGAATCATAATCACAAAAGAAAGAATATTCCTCACATCAATGTCATTCAAAATGTTACTTATACAAGAATTACAATCACAAAAGAAGAAACATGTCTCATGTTTAAATAAAATTTATCTCAATACAAATAAACAAATAAGTTCCATTTATAACTAATGAACAATAGCCAACTAATGAACAAGTCCCATCACAATCTTCAACTTGTAGGATTTCATTGAACTCTTTTTTCTCACTTGCTGATTCTTTTTCAATCAGTATATAAGAATTGGCAACCACTGTTATAGCCTTGCATATAGCAAAATGAATAAAGTTCAATGGAGTGAATAGCTTCATGTAGCTGAAACCAAAAAATTGGGACAAGCATAGCTTAATGAAGATGATGTAAGAATTGGCAACAAGTTAATTCCAATAAACTGACCAATCCTGCCCCAACATGATCACGAATGAAAGCTGCATCGTTGTATCACTCTTCCTCTATAGCTCTCTATGGTAACAAGAGTGCTTAGAATATAAATTAAATACAATAAGTGCATAAGACAAGTTTCATACATTCATAATAGTCAATGCTGCTCCAACAATATCCATTTTGTAGCACCAGTTATAGCCAACTTCAGCTTTGCAGCTTCTCCATAATCCTCTCTTAAAATAGCCTCATTCAATTGTGACTTAAATAAGGCCATCACATAGCATGAAACTATCAGCAAAACTAAAGCCATAGTGGTATGAACAAAATTGTACACTAGAATATAATAAACTTGACTCTAACAAGAGGAAATCAAGTTTGGTATATTCAGTTAAGCTTCAACTTCTAATTTAGTGGTGTTGTTTGTGCTACTCTCTTTGGGCATAACAAGCCAGAGTGACCATGGTCCAAAACTTTGAACAAGACTGATTTTACCAGACAGTTGATGGCCTATACCATGTGAATCATTTTCATATAACCTTTACAAACCTATAACAAGATCTGAACTAACATTGGCATAAACCAAATTGTGTTAACTATACCAATTTTATGGATCAGTATAACTGTTAGAACCAGCTGATATCATTTCAACTCGTCACAAGGACTTTTTGAGGGTTTTTTTACACTGTTTAAGTTATTTTATACTTCTAAACCCAAACATTTCTTATCTGATTCCCTCGCTCTTTACAATATTCCACTCAAATGGTTGATTCTCTTAATTGATTAATCACAAGTGGATGCACAAGACGACTAGCAATGAAATAACCATGTAATTGAACATAAAAGTAAAAAAGATTTCTTTATAAATAAATATTAACCGACCCAACTCCACCACCAATCTGAAAACATTAATCGAAGACTAGAAGATTTTACCTTGTGTTCTTCAATCTCCGTAAAATGCTGCTTCCACCTCTCCCAATCCCAATCCTTCCCATTTTCCTCGACCGCAGTCACCTTCTTCTCCTCCTCCGTAATGCAACCAACAAATTTGGATGGATGACGCCTCAAAACACTATTGCATTAAAATACAAAAGAAAATTAACTTTTTTCCTGATCCAAAAATCTTAACCTAACGTTTACATAACTACACTTCATCAAATGAATGTACAAAGTAGAATACTAGTTTATTTGTGTTGCATATAAAGCAAAAAAAAAATGAAATACAACCTAGTTACTAAAGAATGATCAAACATATGGTCTATTGGTTGCACAATAAGGGCACCATCAACTCCTTCCTCTGACATGCACTGGAAGAAAAGGCAAATATGTCAGGGATTTTTTTTCATTTAAGAGCATTAAATAAGTTACAACAAATCACATATGATTGATTGCAGCAAGACAACTTGGAGTCTGACCACCAGATGGTATTGTAAGAAATGGTAGTTCTTCCTTCTATCACTTTATTCTTAGCAAAGATGAAGAGTATATTCAATAAATTGCTCCACAATGTGATATACAATCATTCTTGAACAAAAACAAGTTAAGTATCAGTAAACTCACGATTACTGGTAGGCTGGGGGTCCTAAACAAGTATTACAAATAGTTCTTTTACTGAATATATAGCAAATCTAACTGTGAAAAAATTGGAATGTGAAGATAACAACAATACACTACTATTAGGCAAAGTATCAAACAAGTATCAACAAAATACAGTTCCTTTTAATAATGCATAAAATGCTATTATACCACCAATTTATCAACCATGACACTGGATCAATAATTCCAATAATGTGCATAAGGATAAATAGATAATATGAGACAGTTAGATTGTTTGAGTTTGGAACAATACAGGAATGACTGATTTCCAGCAATAAAATTCTAAAAGACCAAATCTCAAATCTCCAACATAGTTGGTGAAAGACCATAGATTCATAGGTCAAATGTTAGGCACACAACCCATCATACTAACCTAAAACAGAACTCCAACTTAGGGCAGCTAAATTCTTCGCCTCTTATTGCTTCAAACCGACTTCCTTAACCACAGAGATTATTTGAAACTCCTATTCAAAAAAAATCCAAGTACCTTGAGCAAGAAATCAGCGTCCCTAGGGACGGAAGGCTCCTGGCCAAGAAAATAAGGGTAATTCTCTGCAGCCTACATGCCAAGGAGGAATCATCAACGTTGAAAGAAAGCACCTTTCAATTCAAAGGCATCGAGGGATTTACCTCTTTGGGAGGCGCCCATACGTGGAGATGCGAGTCCAATATTTTGGGAGGAGGACAAGATGAAGGAGAAGGGATGGCCTCGACATTGGAGGTGGCTATTCGAACGGCGACGGGGAGGGTTCGCTTGTGAGAGAGGAACAGGATGAATGGAGTGTTGGGACCGAAAAGTAGCTAGAGGGGGGTGAATAGCTCGTCGCGTGCTAGGTGCTCGTCGTTGCTTGTTTCTTCAAAGATGCGCAGAGGAAATACAAGAAACAAACCACATAACGCTAACAAGGTTGGTTTACTTGGTATCCACCTCACAAGAGATGACTAGTCCAAGGATCCACACCTACTCACGCACCCTCCACTAATAAAACTCTCCTTTATGGTAACTACCAAGGGCGGAGAAGCCCTACAAGACTCAATACAAGAAGAAAGGGAAAGGTAATGAAATACAAGCTTACAAGCTTACAATGAGAGCAAAAACCCTAACCCTAGTTTCTTCTTCTTGCTTTGATCCGCCTCTTGACTTAGAAGAACCTCCAAGAGCCTTCAAGAACTGGCGATCTCGAGCTTGAGAAGAGCTGTGGAGAAGCTGGTGATGAATCTGGAATGAATCGGTGAAGAGATGCCGCAGCCATCGTACGCCTGCAGCTCAAATACGACGCAACGGTCGGATCCCGATCGATTCGAAAACTCCCAATCAATCGGGGAGGCTTTGGATCGATCCACGGATCGATCCAAAGCACCTCTGTACTCTGGAGAAAATGCCTGGATCGATCCATGGATCGATCCAGCGCTTATCGCGCGAACCAGCAGCGTCCCAATCGATCGGCTGATCGATTGGGACCTCTGGATCGATCCACTGATCGATCCAGAGGCTCTCTGTTCACTGGGAAAGGCCTGGATCGATCCACTGATCGATCCAGCTCTTGATTTTTGCCCAAAACCAAGTCCCAAGCCTCTCAAACCAACATCCGGTCAACCTTGACCTGTTGGTACATCATGCCTAGCATCTGGTCACTCCCTTGACTTGCTAGGACTCTCTCACCAAGTGTCTGGTCAATCCCTTTGACCCACTTGGACTTTTCTCTTCTTGCCAAGTATCTGGTCAATCCCTTTGACCTACTTGGACTCTCACCAGATGTTTGGTCAACCTTGACCCATCTGTATTTCTCTTGCCTGGCTTCACTCACCAGGACTTTCACCTGGCTTCACTCACCAGGATTTTCCTCCTGCCTAGCTTCACTCACTAGGTCTTTCACCTGGCTTCACTCACCAGGATTTTCCTCCTGCCTAGCTTCACTCACTAGGTCTTTCACCTGGCTTCACTCACCAGGATTTCCTGCCTAGCTTCACTCACTAGGACTTCCCAATTGCCTAGCTTCACTCACTAGGTCTTTCACCTGGCTTCACTCACCAGGACTTCCTGCCTAGCTTCACTCACTAGGACTTCCCAATTGCCTAGCTTCACTCACTAGGTCTTTCACCTGGCTTCACTCACCAGGACTTCCTCCTGCCTAACATCCCAGTTAGGACTTCCCAGTCAAGTATCCGGTCAACCTTGAACTACTTGACTCTTCTTCAATCAACCTTGCATTGTCAAACATCGAAACCCAAACCAAGACTCAAGCTTGGTCAACCAGGTCAACCTTGACCTGAGGGATGTTGCACCAACATGGAGAAGGGGAGGCAGCTAAGAGCATGTTTGTTAACCAGACTAAAACTGCATCATGGATTCCTGTTCAGCCATCTTTTCGAGAAGAAACAACAACCTTCAACCATAATGATCGTGGGCGTAAATACTAGCAGCATGAACACATATTAGAGTTTGACATAACCTAAAGTGTAACGACTACCTTGAATTTCATACTCAAGTTGCTTCAAAGGACCATGCGTAAACCCTAGTAAGGAAACATAAAAAAATGAAAAAGAAACAGACGAAGAGAGAACATACCTCTCCGGTGTGGGAGAAGCAGCTGTGGAGATAGTTCTCGTCAACCCAATACTGGAGGTCGTCGATCCACAGGCTACGGACCTCCTCCAGGGTGGTGGGCTGGTGGTAGCCATGGGAGACGGTGGCAGCAGTGGGTGGGGCAGCGACGACAACCCATCCTTGTTGGTGATGCCATTGTTGCTGGTGAGACGAATCCATCGGATCCTGAAAGGGAAGGAGGCTTGAGAATCGCCGAGGCGGCGCCCTCTCCGGCGAATTAATCTTACTGCTAAATACTGAAAAATATAAAACCAACAACTATATTAACATGAAAGGAGAAGGGGCGGCAGATTTAGGACTTGGAGAGGAAAGGAGAAAAAAAACGTGAAGTAGGTGAAGAGATCGACGAAAATGCTTAGGGATCGAGAAGGTAAAGGGGGGAATGCGGCGGCAAAAAATTTCGAGGAGAGGGAAAGAAAAAACGCGGCGGCAAAAAATGGCAAAGGGAAAAAACGGCGAATGAAAAAAACAACTATATTCAACAACACTTAATAGACACCGGTTTTCAAAAATCGTTGTCGTAATCTCAAAAAAATACCCACATAGACAATAATTTTCAAAAACTGTTGTCGTAGCCTTTAAAAATCATTGTCGTAGCCCCAAAAAAGCATAAATAGACAACGATTTTTAAAAATCGTTGTCGTAAGCCAAAAAAACTGCTAAAAGACAACCATTTTTGTTAAAACCGTTGTTAAAAGGCAAAAAGACAACGATTTGGCATAAAACTGTTATCGTTTGAGTGTTGTTGAATGAGGATTTTCTTGTAGTGATTCATAATAACAGAAGTTTTGTTCTTTTATGCAATCAGTATAAAAAAACAACCTCAAATGGTCCTACTTAATACACACATAGTGTACTAGTATAATTTTATAGTCAAGATAAACTAATACCAAATCACACTACAACCATTCCAATGGTTTGTCCCAATCCATCTTTGTTGTGAGCTACTATTTATAATTTATAAGGAATTGATAACATTATCTTCTGTATGACACCACACACCATGTTATCTACAATATAAATTAAATGGATAACTGCATTTAACTAAATGCAGAAATTTGACCAATGTGATTTTCATTTCAAAATAAATGTTCATACAAAAAGCTAGACTTTTAGTATACATCAACACTAGTTATGGTTAGGCAGGTGGAAAACCCTAGGGGGTGGTAACCCTAGGTCCTAGGGAGTGGTAACCCTAGGCGAAAAGTCTTGGCGGGTCGAAGCTTCGGGCAAAAATCCTAGGGGTCGGTAACCCTAGGTGAAAAATCCTGGTGTCGCGAACCAGGTGAAAAGTCTGGGCTAGTCATGGAGCGGACGTCTAGCGGAAAGACCTGAAGACTTGGGTGCTGAGCAAAAGTTCAGTCGGTCTAGAGGACCGGACTGGCAAACAGGTATACTCTCCTGAGTGGAGTAGGTGAGGACACGTTCCCCGCTGAGGGAACAGTAGGCGTCGGTTCGACCTAGGGTTTCCGATCAGAAATCTGAAATCAGAACCAGACAGTCTGGTGACTATCGAACATCCTTTTATATTCGTTATTATGTTCTAACTTTGTGTTGCAGGATATTTTGGGGACTAACATATCTTGCAGGGACAAAGGAGCATGTTTTGCCTCGGATGAACAGTACCCGAGGCACCCTCCATGGAGCTTGGAGGCACCTCGGGTGCAAGGCAGAAGGAGCGCGCGCAGCAAAGCTGGAGGCATCCTCAAGGAGTGTTGAGGCGCCTCGAACAACATTGAGACTCCCTCAAGGGAGATGGAGGCGCCTTCAAGAGGATAGGCTGCGAATGAGTCAAAGCACATCCTTGCTGCGAGTTTTCCGATGATGGAGGTGCCCTCAAGAGGCTTGAAGGCGCCCTCAATAGCCCTTATAAGGTAGTCTAGACCAGCAGCAAAGCACAATCACTTCTGAGTTATCCTTCTTTAGCATACTGCTAACGAGACGATCCGGGAAAGCTGTAATGACATTCCAACGACCTGAAGCTTCAGTTTTATAATTTCTTATTGTCGGTATAAATTTCTAGTGCATTTAATTATAATTATAATTGCACTTTTTTACGAGCTTATAGTGATTGTCCAAAGTAAACGCTCAATGAGCGTGGGCCTTGGAGTAGGAGTCGCCCAAGGCTCCGAACCAAGTAAAAATACTTGGGTCTTTCTGTGTTGTGTTTTAATTTCCGCTGCATTTACTCGATAGTTTTCCGAATACGAAAAGTGAAAGCCACGAGCGCTATTCATCCCCCCCCTCGAACGCTTTTCGATCCAACAATATGTCTATTAATCTATATTTTTCTATCCATAGTAGCATGAAGTGAGCATTGTTATTACTAGAAGAATTTGAATGTTGGCCTAGTTTTAGGATCTCTTCACATTATGCTTGACTTTGATGGTAGATATTTTTGAAAATAGTTATGATTCATAGAACCGGACTAGTACTTTGCTTCTATGGTGACCTCTCAACTATATTTTGATTACTGGATAAACTCAGATCATGTAAACTCATTTGGAAAAATCAATCCCAAAAAAGTAAAGGTTTGTTCAAGTTTGATACTTTGCAAACATTCAAAGAAAAAAAATAAGAGATAAAAAAATAGTTATCGTGAGTGGAAACTAGTAATTCACCCCTTTGAGACCGAGTTAGGTTATTGGGGAAATGAATACTATGATTCTCTTGATACTGAGTATTCCTTTGAGACCTTGTATAGACAATGCATAGCATTTTTGTGGGGAATGAACCTTGTGTGTGCCTATCGCCGGAAGTATAAGGAACACGGTTAAATGAAAAATTGACTAGGCTTAGAGATTGACACTTGAGAAAGTTAAGCCATTTATCACACTGAGAACAGAGAACTTCTACTTAGGCCACACTCGAATAATTTTTATATCATGCTCATCAATGAAACTATATGATAGGTTTATATTGATTCATTAGGGATTATTACATGTCATCTATGCACATAAATCTAGATTGCGGATTTTGCTTGAGGACAAGCAAAGGTTTAAGTCTAGGGGTGTGATATGTGTAAATTATATACACTTTTAATCATGTTTTGACGCACATCTACTTGTATTTCATTAGAATAATCTATGTTTATTGCACCCTATTTCATGATAATGTCATACTTCCATTATATTCTGTTCGGAGATATGCTCTTTGCATATTTTAATTGATAGGATGCATATTGGAGCGAAAATGAAGTAAAAACGCACACGGGAGCAACTCCAGAAAAAAATTAAGCTTGGATTGTGTAGGCCACACGGCAGTGTGGCCATCCTGAAGTGAATCATGCTACAACTGTGTGACCCACACGGCTGTCCAAATCTCCCTGTGGCTAGGCAGCACACGGTCGTACCAACAATCCAGAGGCAAAGTAAGCCATTTCTCCAAAGGTCGTGCATGCCCTGGCCGTGTGAGCCACACGACCTTGCAACATTTTCCAGAGAGCAAATAGAGTCAGGCCGTATGAGCCACACGGTCGTATAGGCCATCCAGTGCTAAAGCATAACAAGGTCGTGTGAATCTACACGGTCGTGTCACCTTAGCCGAAAGCAAGATGTATGAGGCCTTGTAGATCCACACGGTCATGTCACGGGTCGTGTGGTGCCCATGCCCTGCTCTATAAAAGGGGGGTTTTGTTGGTTAGTCCTAGGAAAATGTATAGGTTCCACTGTACAAAAATTTTATACAAGTGTCGAACCTTTCCTTAAATAACCTATTGTGTTCTTTAGAAGTTAAATTAGGAATCGCAGACGGAACTTAACATCATTGATTCCAAATTTAACTTATCTGTTCTTAATGGTTTAGATTTGAATCGCAAGCGGAACTTAACACTATTGATTCAAATCCACCTATGTTATTAATTCCATTAAATATTAATTTCCAAAATTGGCTTCCAGGACTGCATGGCGAGGCGCATGGCCTTCTTGGATATGAGAGCAATCACCACCGCCTAGACAAAGCCTTTTAAGGAAAGTTAATATTTAATTTCCTTAAATAACTCTAGGTTAACCAAAAAGAACAATCGAATCACAAATTCGAAAAAGAAGAAAACACAAACTCAAAAAACTAATTCGAAAAACTAGATCTAATGTCTCTTGTGTTTGAAATTCTTACAAAAATAAATAACTAGCATGATGCGGAAAATAATTGCTAATTATACCTTCTCTTTGTAAACTAATGACCTCGAGATCTTCTGCCGTATTCCTCGCCTCGCCTTGGACGTCGTGTGGGCGATGATCCTCCAAGATGAACACCACCCAAAAGCTTTCTTCCTCTTCCTCTTCCTCTAAAATCCGGCACCACCACCACCAAGGAGAAGAGAGCAAAAGGAAAAGGAGAAGAGAGAGGGCCGGCCACTAAGAGATCTCCAAGCAAGAGAATAAGAGTTGTTTCTCATGAAGCCTTCCCACCTCTTCTTTTATAATACTTGCCCAAGGCAAATAAGGGAAGAATTTTTACAAAAATTAAAATCTTCCTCTAATTTTCCTTTTCCCTTTTATTTTTCCTTTTCTTTCCTCTTGATTGAATCAATCACCAAAAATTAATTTGATGATTTTATTTTTTTCAATATGGCCGGCTACCTTACTTGGGTACCAAGCAAGGGTGGCCGACCCTTATAAGAGGAAAGGAATATTATTATTTTTTTTTTATAAAATTTTACAAGAAGAAAAACTCTTATAAAATTTTACAAGCTCTCTTTTCTAAAGTAGGAGTTAAAAAAAGAAAGTTCTAAAAATTAAAACCATGTTTTAAAATTTAAAACTTCTCTTATAAAATTTATTTTTTTAACATGGTGATAGAAAATTTAAATTTTAAAACTTATCTTCCTTTTTTTTTCTAAACCATGAGGATGGTTAAAAAAGGAAAGTTTCAAAACTTTTAAAACTCTCTATTAAAACATGTGGCCTAATTCAAATAAGAAAAGTTTTAAAAAATAAAATCTCTTTTAAAACTTATAGTTTTCTACAAAGAGAAGATTTTAAAAATTCAAAATAACCCTCCTTGTTTAAATTATTGTGGCTGGCCCCTACTAGCTTGGTCACTAAGTAATAGGGTCGGCCCCTATAAAAGAGGATGTGGTCGGCCCTTGCTTGGTCAGCAAGCATTGGACCGGCCCCCTTCTTAGACACCAAGATGAGCTTATATTTGGATGGACTTGAGGCTATAATGAGGCTATGACAGGGACCTAGAGGAGAAATTAGTTTTGGCCTTCCGATGAGCTTGAGTATCCCGTGTTTGCCCCGAACACACAATTCAAGTTCATCGATAATAACTCATTCCACTAGAGAGTTATTATCGCACTACCGCACCAATCCCAAATTACATTATGCGCTCCTTCTTATCATGAGTGTGTAAGTCTCCCTGTGTTTAATATAATGAATGTCCACTAATTAAGAAAGGTACTGACAACTTAATTAATATCTAGCTCCAAGAGTAGTACCACTCAACTTTATTGTCATGTCGGACTAAATCCACTTGCAGGGTTTAACATGGCAATCCTTATGAGCTCCTCTTGGGGACATTCTCAACCTAGATAACTAGGACACATATTCCTTCTATAATCAACAACACACACTATAAGTGATATCATTTCCCAACTTATCGGACATATTGATTTATCGAGCTAAACCTCACCCTTTGATAAGTCAAAGAAATAAATATTAAATATATGTGCTTGTTATTATATTAGGATTAAGAGCACACACTTCCATAATAACTAAGGTCTAGTTCTTTTATTAAGTCAGTACAAAAAAAACTTACCTAAAATGGTCCTACTCAATACACTTAGAGTGTACCAGTGTAATTTATTAATCAACATAAACTAATACTTAATTACACTACGACTATTCCAATGGTTTGTTCCTTTCCATCTTAGTCGTGAGCAACTGTTTATAATTTATAAAAAACCGACAACATGATCTTCTGAGTGTGACACCACACATCATGTTATCTACTTATATAAATTAATTGAACAATTATATTTAACAAATAAATGTAGATATTGACTAATGTGATTCTTTTATTTCAAAAATAAATGTTTAGAAAAGCTAGGCTTTTAGTATACACTCCAACAGTTTTCTCCCCTTTTTACTTATTTTTTTTGGCTTGGAGATCACCCCCATTCTTTGGAGGAGGGTTCTCCCCCTTGGGGGAACCCTAGAAACCACATCTTCATCGATCCATCCACCTCCGGAGCAAGGGAACGCCTCTAAGGGCGCCACACTTCAAGGATAAACACTCTCCTCTCTCTACTTCTTTGTATTGGGTTGTAGTTTTCTTTTTTCTTCATCTTTGGTTGTATTTCCTTTGCTATGGAGTAGATCTCTAGATCTAGGATGTAGGAAGTAGCTATGATGTGATTGTGGATGTATGAACTATGTATTTAGATATTTTCCTATGCAGTGAAGTGTTTATATTATCATCTATGTGTGTTGTGCCTTATATGCGTTTGACGAAATATGTGTGAGGTAAACCCATGTAGATGTAGGGTTAGATCGCCATGTAGAGGAAGAGTCTTGGAATGTTAGATCATGGGACCTTGTGACAGAAGGTATCCCTTACTTTCTACGGCAGTTCCTTGAAATGAGGATCGACTCTCTACTAGGAAAACTAATTAGAGTTTAAAGAGTTCTCCCAAATTAATATTAGGAAGTAACTTGTGTATTCTAGGAATGTGGATCGTGGGCCCTTGTATGAGAAGGATGTTCCCTATAATCGAACTTTCTAAATTACCTCTTCTACTTAATTGCATTAATCTACCGTTAGGAAGTGATCTGTGTAATCTAAGAATGTGGACTATGTGCCCTGATGACAGAAGGATGTTCCCTATAATCAGACTTCTTAAATTACCTCTTCTACTTAATAACGGTAGAACTTGGGTATTTTCGGTGCGATTTTCGCGAGATAGTACCGGACTTTAGTTAGAACTCCTACACAAGTGTAAGCATGAAGTTAGGTAGATGAACAATGCATAGGGACATTAACTAGCATCATAGTGAAACCAAAACCCTAGTATCTATCCATCCCCAAATTCAACTCTCATTCTTTCTCTACTCTTTACATTCTCTCATTCTTCACTCTCTCTTTTCTAATTAACCTTTGATTGTCTAGATAATTCACTGTGCGAAGTTAACTAGTGCTTAATTAGTAGTCCCTGTGGGATCGATGATCTTTTATATTACTGATGATGTAACCGTGCACTTACAGTGATATAATAAATTCTTGACGCTATTATCGCGACTTAATTTTTATTTTTCTCACATAGCATTATTTCAAAGATGAGTATAGGGATGTAAATGAAATGTTCATATTGTTAGGATCCTTCGTACGGTGGCTAGAGAGGGGGGGTGTGAATAGCCGACCCCAAATCGTCGCGTTTCTACACAACGTGTTAGCGCAGCGGAAAATAAACACAGAAACGAAAGGGAAAGAAGACAAACCTCAAACAAACCGATGTAACGAGGTTCGGAGATAAACTCCTACTCCTCGGCGTGTCCGTAAGGTGGACGAAGCCTATCAATCAGTCGGTGGATGAGTCCCCGGAGAACCGGCTAATAAATGCTCCTTGTGGGTGGAGAAACCTCGCCACAATACTTGTAACAACAAGAAAGGAGTACAAGGAAAGCAAGAAGCAAATACAAACAACAATATGAATGCAACACTCGCTTGCCTTCTCTGTCGATCAGAGGCGATGAAGCAGCAACTTCACAACCCAAACATAGCAGCTGATCGACGACTGGAAGCTCACGCGAAGCTTCGGAAGCGAGCTCAACAAAGCTCAGAACCTCAGAGCACAGAAGCAGAAGCTTCAATCCAATGGAAGAAGAAGAAGACGAAAAAGTGGGAGGCTCGCAGCAGCAGCCCTCCTTTTATAACCTGCGAAGAAAACGAAGAAACACAGAAGAAATCTGGCGTTGCGTCATGGCAGCTGTACTGAATCGATGCGTGGACCGATCAGGCTCCATAATGATCGGTCCACGACCGATCCATTCCCTAGCCTTCACATTACATCTCGATCGGTCCATGGACCGATCAGAACCTCCGATCGGTCCGAGCCGATCGAGGAACCTCTGATCGGTCCGTAGACCGATCAGCTTCTCTTCTCCGAACTTCTTTGCGCCTCGATGCGTTATCGTCGGTCTCGAGGCCGTCGGATAACTCTGATGAACTCTTGGATGGTTCTCGATCGGTGCGGTGACCGATCGAGCTATCGATGTATCTGGATCGGTCCCGGCCGATCCAAACTCCGACCCTAAACCTCGGCTTCTACACCAACATCCGGTCAACCTTGACTGTTGGTTCATCATTCCTAGCATCCGGTCACCCTTGACCTGCTAGAATTCTCCACCAAGTGTTCGGTCAATCCTTTGACCCACTTGGCTTTCCTCTTCGTGCCAAGCATCGATCACTCCCTTGATCTACTTGGACTTTCCCAACACAGATGTCCGATCACCCTTGATCCATCTGGATTTTCCTTCGGCTTCACTCACGGGACTTTCACCTAGCTTCACTTACTAGGGTTTTACGGCTTCACTCACCAGGATTTCCAATGCCTGGCTTCACTCACCGGGACTTCACCGCCTGGCTTCACTCACAGGACTTCCAAATGCTGGATTCACTCACCAGGACTTCCACTTTCACCTAGCTTCACTCGCTAGGATTTTCACCTGGCTTCACTCACCAGGACTTTCCACATCCGGTCCAGAGAACGAGCTACCGAGCCCTCTCTGACCACAGTCCGGAGAACGAGCTACCGAGCCATCTCCGTCTTCCCATGTGCCAAGCTTCCATACTTGGACTTCTCCGTGTCAAGTCTCCATACTTGGACTTTCTCCCGTGCCAAGCTCCCTGCTTGGACTTTTCCGAGTCAGGTCAACTCATCTCGGGTCAACCAGGTCAACCTGGACCACGAGTTGCACCCACAATCTCCCAAGCTTGTATCCTTGTCAAACATCAAGATACAACTTTTCTATTCACGTCAAACATCGTCATAACTCGTCAAACATCAAAACATAACTCGAGTCAAGTCAACTCGAGTCTGGTCAACCAGGTCAACCTTGACCTAAGGTTGCACCAACAATCTCCCTCTTTTTGATGTTTGACAAAACCCATAAACAAGTTAGGTTAACCCGATAACCTAACTTAGGTTTTCCAAAACATTCTCCCATTCTCCCCCTTGGGACATCTCTCCCCCTTTTTGACACACATCAAAAAGAGGGAATCAAGGTCAAGAGTTTCTTCCCAATGAAAGTCCCATACCTTTCATTGAAACCCTTAATTTCCCCCTTGATACTAAACTCAACACTCAACTTAGTGACAATTCCTTATCACTAATCCTCAAAAGTCTTAAGAAGTAAAAACTCCCCCTAAAAGTCAACTCCCCCTTGACAATTAGGTAAGACTCCCCCTAAAGGTCAACTCCCCCTTGACCATTGCACCAACAATGTCTTGGAGAGTTTCAAACCTTTAGAAACCCGAAACTTAACTCCCAAAAACTGAAATTTCAGACACCTGCTGAAAATCAGAAATTCAGCACGCACTGATCGGTCCCCAGACCGATCAGGAACCCCTTGGATCGATTCCCATCGTCACTGATCGGTCACCAGACCGATCAGGACTTCTCTGGATCGGTCCGGTGACCGATCCAGCTTCTGAAATCAGAGATTTCTGATTTTTCTCCCCGGGAGAAATTCAGAAATTCACAGAAAATTACAGAAAATTCAAAAAATCGTAAAATTTTGAGGATACATTCCTCATACCATATACTATCAAGGAAAAATAGTTTTCTATGAAAATAACTTCCATTTTTCAATCTTGATACAAAGTTCAAAAGACTTTGAAATAGTTCAAAGTTAAGTAAACTTTGTATCACAATGTTCAATGATGAATGCTATCACTAGAATGGCTTCATCAAGGTTTCTCAAATCAATTTTGAAATGATTTTTAATCCTTTAATTTAGGATCACAATCTTAGGGCTAAATGTACATGACTTGTACATAGGCTTTCCCTATGATCCTCAATTTCTTGAATTAGGCTCATCTAGGTACAAGAACTATGCACCTTGATCCTAACTCATGATCCTAATATCTCACACACATCTAAAGTGTATCAAACACATCCAAGTCAATTTTGATGTGAGATATGGGTTTAGGTCATCTTAAGCTAAGTTCTCATGCATTTTCTAAACACCAATTTGATCTCAATATCAAATTGTGTTTCTATCCTTAAATCAATTTAAATTGATCATTAATGCAAGAGATGATTGTTGGTGCAACCTTAGGTCAAGGTTGACCTGGTTGACCTGACTCGAGTTGACCTGACTCGAGTTGTGTTTTGATGTTTGACGATGTTTGACGAGAAGAGAGTTGTATTCTTGATGTTTGACAAGAATAGGTGTTTGGGAGATTGTAGGTGCAACCTGGTTGACCTGATTCGGGAAAAGTCCAAGCAGGGAGCTTGGCACGCGAAAAGTCCAAGTATGGAGACTTGGCACTGGAAAAGTCCAAGTACGGAGACTTGGCACGGGGAAAAGTCCAAGCAGGGAGCTTGGCACGCGAAAAGTCCAAGTATGGAGACTTAGCACTGGAAAAGTCCAAGTACGGAGACTTGGCACGGGGAAAAGTCCAAGCAGGTAGCTTGGCACGTGGGAAAGTCCTAACTGGGATGTTAGGCAGTTGGAAAGTCCTGGTGAGTGAAGCCAGGCAGTGAGAAAGTCCTAACTGGGATGTTAGGCAGTGTGGAAAATCCTAGTGAGTGAAGCCAGGCAGTGGGAAAGTCCTAACTGGGATGTTAGGCAGTGTGGAAAGTCCTGGTGAGTGAAGTCGCGAGGAAAGTCCAAGCGGGATGTTGGCGGTTGGAAAGTCCCGTGAGTGAAGCGGTGTAGTGAGAAAGTCCTAACGGGATGTTAGGCGGGAAATCTGGTGAGTGAAGCGGTGAAAATCCTAGTAAGTGAAGGCTGGTAAAGTCCAGTGAGAAGCTGGCAAGGAAAAGTCTAAGTGGGTCAAAAGTTGACCGGACACTTGGTGAGTGAGTTCAAGGAGTGACCGGATGCTAGGGATGATGTACCAACAGGTCAAGGTTGATGGATGTTGGTGTGGAAGCCTTAGGTTTAGGGTGAGAAGTTTGGATCGTGCAGTGACCGATCCGGATGATCTGCGGTTGCCACGATCGGTGGTGACCGTCGGAATCGATCGATGGCTCGCGGTTGTGTCTGATCGATGCGGAGACCGATCGAGGCAACGCAACCTCGCGAAGAAAGCCGTGGATCGGTGCGACAGCTTCTGATCGGTCGGCGGACCGATCAGGCATAATCTGAGGGAGAAAGCGCTGATCGATCTATGGACCGATCAGGAGGTTCCCGATCGGTCCAGAAAGATTCAGAGATCAGAAATCTGAGGTCGTGGACCGATCAGGAGGTTCTCGATCGGTCCATGGACCGATCGGGGAACAGTCTTCTGTCTTCTCTTCTTCGCAGGTGGATGCAGGTATAAGAGGCTGAGGGCTTCTACTGTGAAGAAACTTCTTCTTGCTCTTCTTCTTGCTGCTGCAAGTTCTACTGCTGTGATTTGAGTTTGCTGAGCTCGATTCTGCTTGAAGCTTCGCGTGAGCTTCCTTTCGGCTGGGTTCCTGCTGTTGTAGGCGTCGCTTGAAGTTGTTGTTCATCCAGTCGAAGAGAAGGCAAGTAAGCGAAGGTGTTTCATACATTTGTATTGTACTTTGCTTCTTGCTGCTTTCTACTCCTGTATTGCTGTTGCAAAGTTTGTGGCGAGGTTTCTCCACCCACAAGGAGTATTTATTAGCCGGTTATCCGGGGACTCATCCACCAACGGATTGATAGGCTTCGTCCACTTTACGGACACGCCGAGGAGTAGGAGTATTATCTCCGAACCTCGTTACATCTTCGTGTTGAGGTTTGCTTCTTCTTTTGCGTTTCTATTTAGTTATTTCCGCTGCGCTAACCCTAGTTTGTAGAAAGAAACGAGAATTTGGGGCGGCTATTCACACCCCCCCTCTCTAGCCGCGATCATCGATCCTAACAAGTGGTATCAGAGCGAGGTCGCTCTTCGCCGGATTAACACCCGAGGGAGCACAAGCTAGAGATGGATCAACTCGGAGACGACATCACCATTCCACCCTTCTACGATCGCGACGACTTCGCGTTTTGGAAGGTAAGAATGAAATATTTTCTTATGACTAATCTTGAGAATTGGAGTTGTGTCCAATTAGGTTTCAAGCCTCCGACGGACAAGAAAGGAGAAATCCTAGAGAAGAAGGAGTGGACCAAGGAACAAGTCCACAAATCCCTAGTCAACGATGAGGTATTGAAGATTTTTGAATTTTCTTTACCTAATGATGTTTTGTGTAGGATAGGTGGATACAACAATGCCAAGGAGTTGTGGAACAACTTGGCTAAGTTCCATGAGGGGAACTCCACTTCAAGCCATGAAGAGGAGTCAAGTGAGCCAAGTAGCTCACTTCATGGAGATGTGGATTTAGAAGTTGAGGGACACTCAACATCTAAAGAAGAAGAGGAGGAGAGTTCTTCTTCAAGTTCGGAGCAAGAAGAAGCTTCTACCTCCGGAAGGGATGAAGGAGAGAGCGTTCATCCATCCTCACCTCTAGGTAACTCAAGTCATTTAGTTTCTAGCAAATTACACATAATGTGCTTTGAGTGTAGGGAATTTGGGCACTACAAGAGTAAGTGTCCAAAGAGGATTAGAAAGACTCCACCGGCGCCAAAGGTCAAGAAAGTCGGAGTCCCGATACGCAAAGGCAAAGAGCACGTGGTGTGCTTTCAATGCAATCAAAGGGGACACTATAGGAGTCAATGTCCGAGGGGGAGACAATCTCACAAGGACAAGAGACCGAGCACGTCCATAGGGGGAGCTAAGGTAAACCCTAAGGTAATCTCTAAGGCTCATTTTTGCAATTCAAATAGAACACATGCTAGTAGTTTGATTGCAATTGTTAACAATAATGATAAGCATGATAATTATAGAAATCGATACACATGCTTAGGTGCCAAACATGCGAGCCTAGATAAGGATAACACTAGGAAAGCCAACCCTAGGATCAACTCATCTAAGGTTAAGGATAACCTAGGTAGAAATCCCAAATCAACTAGACACATGCCTAGGAATGCCTCAAAGAACAATGACAAATTAAAACTTGAGGTATTAGAGAAGGAGAATCAAGTCTTGAGGTCAAGACTTGATACTTTGGAAGAGGCTCTTAAGAACTTGGAGAAGTCATCTCTAGGGTTTAAGGGTCAAAAACCAAAGTCCAAGGACAAGAAAGGTTTGGGTCACAAACCTAAGTCCCAAATGGTCAAGCCCACTTATCACAATGTTCCATTCGATTATGGAACAAAATCTAGGGCTAGGAAGACCATCACCAAGGTCACAAGGGGAGTCACCCCTAGAGTTGATCTTGATGAGTCCCAAATGACCAAGGCTTTAAAGTCTAGGAGGGTCATTAGGAGGGTTGCTAGGGAAGTCATCCCTAGTGAATATTTAGTGAACTCAATGAGCTCCAATAGGCATTGGGTTCCTAGGAGTGTGATTCCATCACGCTAGATGGATTAGAGTGTGCCAACCTTATTTGGATAGATAGTTAATCTATTCATAGCAAAAGGTGGCATTTGAGGAATTTTCAAGGGGTAATCAAGCCTTGAAAATGAAATTAACAATTATTCCTAAGGTGATTAGAATGTGTCAGTCAAATTTGAGGAGTTTTCTAGAATCAATCTAGTTGGCACATAGTGATCTAAACATCTTTGGTATATGATTTGAGGTCTATCACACTTAGGAATATAGAATTTATGGTAAAATGATCAAAATTATCAAAAATGGCAACTAAAGCTAGAATTAGGTATTTTCTATACCTTTATGTGCTATTTACCATATATTGTTTGCCATATGTCATGTCATGACATCATATTTATTTTATGGTCATTTGAAATGTCATGATAATGCTTAGGCTAGTTTTTATGTCATGTTTATTTAAGTTTCATACTTTATGCCATGACATCATGACATTGGCACATGTTTTCATTTATGATACCATTTTATGCCATGTCATCATCTCTTGCATTAATAATCAATTGAATTGATTTAAGGATGAAAAACACATTTTGATATTGAGATCAAATTTGTGTTTAGAAAATGCATGAGACCTTAGTCTAAGATACCTAAACCCATATCAAAATTGCCATGAATGTGTTTGATACACTTTAGATGTGTGTGAGATATTAGGATCATGAATTAGGATCAAGGTGCATAGTTCTTGTACCTAGATGAGCCTAATTCAAGAAATGGAGGATCATAGGGAAAGCTTGTGTACAAGTCATGTACATTTAGCCCTAAGATTATGGTCCTAAATTAAAAGGTTTAAAATCATTTTGAAATTGATTTGGAAAACCTTGATGAAGCCATCTTAGTGATTGCATTCATCATTGAACATTGTGATACAAAGTTGAGTTAAACTTGAACTATTTCAAAATTTTTGAACTTCGTATCAAGATTGAAAAATGAAAGTTATTTTCATCTAAAACTATTTTTCCATGATAGTATATGGTATGAGGAATGTATCCTCAAAATTTCACAAATTTTGGAATTTTATGGAATTTATTAGGGGTTTCTGAATTTCGGGAGAAGAAAAATCAGAAATCCCTGTGATCAGAGTCTGGATCGGTCACTGGACCGATCCAGGGAGGGCTGGATCGGTCACAGGACCGACCCAGAGTGTTGTGGATCGGTCTAGTGACCGATCCAGTGAGGTCTGATAGCGTGCCAATGTGCTGAAAATTCGACTGGATGTCTGAAATTTCAGTTTTTGGGAGTTGAGTTTCGGATCTCTAAAGGATTGAAACTCTCCAAGACATTGTTGGTGCAATGGTCAAGGGGGAGTTGGCCTGTAGGGGGAGTCTTACCTAATTGTCAAGGGGGAGTTGACTTTTAGGGGGAGCTTTTACTCCTTAAGACTTTTGAGGATTAGTGATAAGGAATTGTCACTAAGTTGAGTGTTGAGTTTAGTATCAAGGGGGAAATTAAGGGTTTCAATGAAAGGTATGGGACTTTCATTGGGAAGAAACTCTTGACCTTGATTCCCTCTTTTTGATGTGTGTCAAATAGGGGGAGAGATGTCCCAAGGGGGAAAGTGTAGGTTTTGGAAGAATGTTCAAGGAAGAACATTGGAAAACCTAAGTTAGGTTATCGGGTTAACCTAACTTGATTTTGGATTTTGTCAAACATCAAAAAGGGGGAGATTGTTGGTGCAACCTTAGGTCAAGGTTGACCTGGTTGACCTGACTCGAGTTGACCTGACTCGAGTTGTGTTTTGATGTTTGACACTCGTAGAAGAGTTGTATTCTTGATGTTTGACAAGAATAGGTGTTTGGGAGATTGTAGGTGCAACCTGGTTGACCTGATTCGGGAAAAGTCCAAGCAGGGAGCTTGGCACGCGAAAAGTCCAAGTATGGAGACTTGGCACTGGAAAAGTCCAAGTACGGAGACTTGGCACGGGAAAAAGTCAAGCAGGAGTTGGCACGGAAAAGTCCAAGTATGGAGACTTAGCAGGAAAAGTCCAAGTACGGAGACTTGGCAGGGAAAAGTCAAGCGGTAGCAGCACGTGGGAAAGTCCTAAGCGGGATGTTAGGCGGTTGGAAAGTCGTGAGTGAAGCGAAGGAGAAAGTCCTAAGGGATGTTAAAGTGTGGAAAATCCTAGTGAGTGAAGCCGAGGGAAAGTCCTAACGGGATGTTAGGCGGTGTGGAAAGTCCTGGTGAGTGAGGCCAGGGGAAAGTCCTAACGGGATGTTAGGCAAGGGAAAGTCCAACAGGAGTAACTGGGATGTTAGGCAGTCGGGAAATCCTGGTGAGTGAAGCCAGGTGAAAACCCTAGTGAGTGAAGCTAGGTGCAAGTCCTGGTGAGTGAAGCCGAGCAAGGGAAAAGTCTAAGTGGGTCAAAAGGATTGACCAGACACTTAGCGGGGAGTGCTAGCAGGTCAAGGGAGTGACCAGATGCTAGGGATGATGTACCAACAGGTCAAGGTTGACTGGATGTTGGTGTGGAAGCCTTAGGTTTAGGGCTGAGAAGTTTGGATCGGTCTGGTGACCGATCCAGTGATACTGCGGTTGCCCTGATCGGTCTAGTGACCGATCAGAATCAGATCAGTGGCTCACTGATTGTAATCTGATCGGTCTGGAGACCGATCAGGAGGCAACGCAACCTCGCGAGAAGAAAGCCGTGGATCGGTCTGTTGACCGATCCACCCATACCCTGATCGGTCGGCAGACCGATCAGGCATAGATCAGTGGCTGAGGAACCGAAGCCTGATCGGTCTATGGACCGATCAGGAGGTTCCCTGATCGGTCCACAGACCGATCAGGAGACGCCAATCAGACGAGGAACCGAAGCCTGATCGGTCTGTGGACCGATCAGGAATCTAGCCGTTGCGACGCAACGGCTAGTTCTTCTGTCTTCTCTTCTTCGCAGGTGGATGCAGGTATAAGAGGCTGAGGGCTTCTACTGTGAAGAGTCTTCTTCTTGCTCTTCTTCTTGCTGCTGCAAGTTCTACTGCTGTGATTTGAGTTTGCTGAGCTCGATTCTGCTTGAAGCTTCGCGTGAGCTTCCTTTCGGCTGGGTTCCTGCTGTTGTAGGCGTCGCTTGAAGCTGTTGCTTCATCCAGTCGAAGAGAAGGCAAGTAAGCGAAGGTGTTTTATACATTTGTATTGTACTTTGCTTCTTGCTGCTTTCTACTCCTGTATTGCTGTTGCAAAGTTTGTGGTGAGGTTTCTCCACCCACAAGGAGTATTTATTAGCCGGTTATCCGGGGACTCATCCACCGACGGATTGATAGGCTTCGTCCACCTTACGGACACGCCGAGGAGTAAGAGTATCATCTCCGAACCTCGTTACATCTTCGTGTTGAGGTTTGCTTCTTCTTTTGCGTTTCTATTTAGTTATTTCCGCTGCGCTAACCCTAGTTTGTAGAAAGAAACGCGAGAATTTGGGGCGGCTATTCACACCCCCCTCTCTAGCCGTGTCCATCGATCCCAAC
This sequence comes from Zingiber officinale, assembly GCF_018446385.1. Classification (NCBI taxonomy): domain Eukaryota; kingdom Viridiplantae; phylum Streptophyta; class Magnoliopsida; order Zingiberales; family Zingiberaceae; genus Zingiber; species Zingiber officinale. The sequence continues at coordinate 105,615,014 of NC_055998.1, forward strand.
AATGATGACATGGCATGAAATAATATCATAAATAGAAGCATGTGCCAATGTCATGATGTCATGGCATAAAGTTTGGAACTTAAATAAACATGACATAAAACTAACCTAAGCATTATCATGACATTTCAAAAGATAAACTTAAATATGATGTCATGACATGTGAGGGCAAACAATCATGGCAAGATTTAGCATGAATAAGACATACCTAAATTACCTATCTAAGTATCCTTAGCCTTAGCTAATACTTAAGCTTTAACCTTTGATTGCCCTAATATGCCAAAATCCTAATTTTGACACTTCTTGAACTCTAGATTCATTCATGCCACTTAAAGATCAAATTTATTCTCAAATCTTGGCATGTTTCATTTTTCCTCAAGAGTTCTCTAGATTTTCCCAAATTGTGCCAATTGAAATTAACATCATCATTTTCCATGATGGCACATTTTACTATTCCAAGGAGTAAATATTCCATTTCATTTTCAAAGGTTCCCAAAAACCTTGAAAATGCTCCTTGAGCGTCAATTTCCTCAAAGTTGGGTTAACTACCCTTCTAATCGGAGTTGACACTATCTAACCCATCTATGGGGTAGAGAAGATGCTCCTAGGAACCCAATACCTATTTGAGCTCATTGGGTTCACTAAATATTCACTAGGGATAACTTCCCTAGCAACCCTCCTAATGACCCTCTTAGGCTTTAAAGCCTTGGTCATTTGGGACTCATCAAGATCAACTCTAGGGGTGACTCCCCTTGTGACCTTGGTGATGGTCTTCCTAGCCCTAGATTTTGTTCCATAATCGAATGGAACATTATGATAAGTGGGCTTGACCACTTGGGACTTAGGTTTGTGACCCAAACCTTTCTTGTCCTTGGACATTGGTTTTTGACCCTTAAACCCTAGAGATGACTTCTCCAAGTTCTTAAGAGCCTCTTCCAAAGTATCAAGTCTTGACCTCAAGACTTGATTCTCCTTCTCTAATACCTCAAGTTTTAATTTGTCATTGTTCTTTGAGGCATTCCTAGGCATGTGTCTAGTTGATTTGGGATTCCTACCTAGGTTTTCCTTAGCCTTAGATGAGTTAATTCTAGGGTTGGCTTTCCTAGTGTTATCCTTATCTAGGCTCACATGTTTGGCACCTAAGCACATATATTGATTCCTAAGATTATCATGCTTATCATTCTTGACAATTGCAATAAAACTACTAGCATGAGTCTTATTATTATTGCAAGAATGTGCCTTAAATGTTACCTTAGGGTTTGCCTTAGCTCCCCCTATCGACGTGCTCGGTCTCTTGTCCTTGTGAGATTGCCTCCCCCTCGGACATTGACTCCGATAATGTCCCCTTCGCTTGCATTGAAAGCACACCACGTGCTCTTTGCCTTTGCATATCGGGACTCCGGCTTTCTTGACCTTTGGCGCCGGTGGAGACTTCCTAACCCTCTTTGGACACTTACTCTTGTAGTGCCCAAATTCCCTACACTCAAAGCACATTATGTGTAATTTGCTAGAAATTAAAATGCTTGAGTTACCTAGGTTTGAGGATGGATGAACGCTCTCTCCTTCATCCCTTCCGGAGGTAGAAGCTTCTTCTTCTTGCTCCGAACTTGAAGAAGAACTCTCCTCTTCTTCTTTAGATGTTGAGTGGCCCTCAACTTCTAAATCCATTCCTCCATGATGTGAACTCCTTGGCTCACTTGACTCCTCTTCATGACTTGAAGTGGAGTTCTCCTCATGGAACTTTACCAAGTTATTCCACAACTCCTTGGCATCGTTATATCCACCTATCCTACACAAAACATCATTAGGTAAAGAGAATTCAATGATTTTCGTTACCTCATCATTGATGGTTGATTGGTGGATTTGCTCCTTGGTCCACTCCTTCTTCTCTAGGGTTTCTCCTTTCTTGTCCATCGGAGGCTTGAAACCTAATTGAACACAACTCCAATTTTTAAGGTTAGACATAAGAAAATACCTCATTCTTACCTTCCAATACGCGAAGTCGCAGCACTCGTAGAAGGGTGGAAACGTAATGTCTTCTCCGAGTCGATCCATTCTCTAGCTTGTGCTCCCACGGGTGTTAATCCGACGAAGAGCGCGCCTCGCTCTGATACCACTTGTTAGGATCCTTCGTACGGAGGCTAGAGAGGGGGTGTGAATAGCCGACCCCAAATCGTCGCGTTTCTACAAAACGTGTTAGCGCAGCGGAAAATAAACACAGAAACGAAAGGGAAAGAAGACAAACCTCAAACAAACCGATGTAACGAGGTTCGGAGATAAACTCCTACTCCTCGGCGTGTCCGTAAGGTGGACGAAGCCTATCAATCCGTCGGTGGATGAGTCCCCGGAGAACCGGCTAATAAATGCTCCTTGTGGGTGGAGAAACCTCGCCACAATACTTGTAACAACAAGAAAGGAGTACAAGGAAAGCAAGAAGCAAATACAAACAACAATATGAATGCAACACTCGCTTGCCTTCTCTGTCGATCGGAGGCGATGAAGCAGCAACTTCACAACCCAAACGCAGCAGCTGATCGACGACTGGAAGCTCACGCGAAGCTTCGGAAGCGAGCTCAACAAAGCCCGTGAATCAAACACAGAAGCAGAAGCTTCAATCCAATGGAAGAAGAAGAAGAAGAAGAATTTTTTTAAGGCTCGTAGCAGCAGCCCTCCTTTTATAACCTGCGAAGAAAACGAAGAAACACAGAAGAAATCTAGCCATTGCGTCGCAACGGCTAGTGCCTGGATCGGTCTGTGGACCGATCAGGCTCCATGTGGATCGGTCCACTCCGATCGATCCATAACCGATCATCGTTTCCCCGATCGGTCCATGGACCGATCAGAATCCATCGTGGTGGCACCGATCAGGAACCTCCTGATCGGTCCGTAGACCGATCAGCTCTTCTCCCGAACTTTCGCGCCCTAATCGTTGTCCGATCGGTCTCCCGCATCGATCGATAACTCTGATGAGGCTACTCGGATGGTTACCGATCGGTCCGTGACCGATCAGGCTATCCAGTGTATCACTGGATCGGTCCCCAGACCGATCCAAACTCCCCAACCCTAAACCTCAGGCTTCTACACCAACATCCGGTCAACTTTGACCTGTTGGTTCATCATTCCTAGCATCTGGTCACTCCCTTGACCTGCTAGAATTCTCCACCAAGTGTTCGGTCAATCCCTTTGACCCACTTGGGCTTTCCTCTTCGTGCCAAGTATCCGATCACTCCCTTGATCTACTTGGACTTCCCAACACCAAATGTCCGATCACCCTTGATCCATATGGATTTTCCCTTGCCCGGTTTCACTCACCAGGACTTTCACCTAGCTTCACTTACTAGGGTTTTTACCTGGCTTCACTCACCAGGATTTCCACATCCGGTCCAGAGAACGGGCTCCACTCACCAAGACTTTCCCGAATGCCTGGCTTCACTCACCAGGACTTCCACTTTCACCTAGCTTCACTCGCTAGGATTTTCACCTGGCTTCACTCACCAGGACTTTCCACATCCGGTCCAGAGAACGAGCTACCGAGCCCTTTCTGACCACAGTCCGGAGAACGAGCTACCGAGCTCTCTCCGTCTTCCCATGTGCCAAGCTTCCATACTTGGACTTCTCCGTGCCAAGTCTCCATACTTGGACTTTCTCCCGTGCCAAGCTCCCTGCTTGGACTTTTCCGAGTCAGGTCAACTCACCTCGGGTCAACCAGGTCAACCTTGACCACGAGTTGCACCCACAATCTTCCAAGCTTGTATCCTTGTCAAACATCAAGATATAACTTTTCTGTTCACGTCAAACATCGTCATAACTCGTCAAACATCAAAACATAACTCGAGTCAAGTCAACTCGAGTCTGGTCAACCAGGTCAACCTTGACCTAAGGTTGCACCAACACATATATGTTTAATTTAGTAAATATTTTGTTTATATTCGCATGTAACATGATTCATTAATTAAACGGCAATTTACCAAAGGGCGCACTTGAAAATCTGAATTTACCAAAAGGCATACATTACTTTGATATTTACCAAAGAGCGTACTTTTTTAAAAACATTTCCTATTTTACCCTCCTGATAATTTGATTTTTTCTATTGTTTTTCTTTTCTTCATTATATTTCTCTCACTTCTCTCTCTCCTCTGTCGGCAGAATATAGGAATAACATTAGTCAAACTTTAATCACATTTTAATACATTTGAAGAAGTCAAAATAAATAATGGACACCATATTTGGACTCCTTGCACTTTAGAAATCCACAGAAACTGAAATGGGTGCAATCGGAGCTTTCTAGGTCAATCAGTGGGTTTCGGTCAAAACCCACTGATGGACCTAGAGAGCTCCAATTGCACACATTTCAGTTTCTATGGATTTCTAAAATTACAAGGAGTTCAAATATGGTGTACATTATTTATTTTGGCTTTTTATAGATGTTAACAAGTAAAATCAAAGAATCGGCATAAAAGCCCACGTTGGGCTTGATATAGAATCATATCAGGCCCAACGTAGGCCTGATATCATTCCATATCAGGCCCAACGTGGGCCTGATATTATTCTATATCAGGCCCATGTTGGGCCTGATTTGAGTCCATATCAGGCCCAATGTGAGCTTTTTTGTCGATTCTTTGATTTTACTTGTTAACATCTATAAAAAGCCAAAATAAATAATGTACACCATATTTGAACTCCTTGCAATTTTAGAAATCCATAGAAACTGAATTGGGTGCAATCGGAGCTCTTTAGGTCCATCAGTGGGTTTTGACCGAAACCCACTGATCGATCTAGAAAGCTCCGATTACACCCATTTCAGTTTATATGAATTTCTAAAATTACAAGGAGTGAAAATATGGTGTCCATTATTATTTTTGGCACTCCTAGTGGTGGACCAGAGGTTTTGAAAAACCCTAAATCTCTCTTTCTTTTTTTTCCTTTTTTTTAGGCCTGATATGAAGAGATATCATGCCCACGTTGGGCCTGATATCTCCCTATATCAGGCCCACATTGGGCCTGATATGGGGAGATATCAGGCCTAGTAATAACAAAAAATAAAAAATATAAAAAAATAAAGAGAGATTTAGGGTTTTCAAAACCTCTGGTCCACCACTAGGAGTGCCAAAAATAATAATGGACATCATATTTTAACTCCTTGTAATTTTAGAAATTCATAGAAACTGAAATGAGTGTAATCGGAGCTTTGTAGGTCGATCAGTGGGTTTCAGTCAAAACCCACTGATGGACCTAGAGAGCTCCGATTGCACCCATTTCAGTTTCTATGGATTTCTAAAATTGCAAGGAGTTCAAATATGGTGTCCATTATTTATTTTGGCTTTTTATAGATGTTAACAAGTAAAATCAAAGAATCGACATAAAAGCCCACGTTAGGCCTGATATGGAATCATATCAGGTCCAACGTGGGCCTGATATCATTCCATATCAGGCCTAACGTGGGCCTGATATCATTCCATATCAGGCCCACGTTGGGCCTGATTTGAGTCTATATCAGGCCCAATGTGGGTTTTTTTACCGATTCTTTGATTTTTGCTTGTTAACATATGTATAAAAACCAAAATAAATAATGGACATCATATTTGAACTCCTTGCAATTTTAGAAATCCATAGAAACTGAAATGGGTGCAATCGGAGCTCTCTAGGTCCATCAGTGGGTTTTGGTCGAAACCCACTTATGGACCTAGAGAGCTCCGATTGCACCCATTTCAGTTTCTATGTATTTCTAAAATTACAAGGAGTGAAAATATGATGTCCATTATTATTTTTGACACTCCTAGTGATAGACCAGAGGTTTTGAAAAATCCTAAATCTCTCTCTTTTTTTTTCTTTTTTTTTTAGGCCTGATATGAAGAGATATCATGCCCACGTTGGGCCTGATATCTCCCCATATCAGGCCCAATGTGGATATGAGAGATATCAGGCCTAGTAACAACAAAAAATAAAAAAATAAAAAAATAAAAAGAAATAAAGAGAGATTTAGGATTTTCAAAACCTCTGGTCCACCACTAGGTGTGCCAAAAATAATAATGGACACCATATTTTAACTCCTTGTAATTTTAGAAATTCATAGAAACTGAAATGGGTGCAATCGGAATTTTCTAGGTCGATTAGTGGGTTTCGGTCAAAACCCACTGATAGACCTAGAGAGCTCCGATTGCACCCATTTCAGTTTCTATGGATTTCTAAAATTGCAAGGAGTTCAAATATGGTGTCCATTATTAGTGGTAGACCAAAGATATTGAAAAACTCAAATCTCGCCTGTATAGACTCAAATCAGGCCCAACGTGGGCCTGATATGGAATGATATCAGGCCCACGTTGGACCTGATATGATTCCATATCAGGCCCAACGTGGGCTTTTATGTCGATTCTTTGATTTTGCTTATTAACATCTATAAAAAGTCAAAATAAATAATGGACACCATATTTGAACTCTTTGCAATTTTAGATATCCATATAAACTGAAATGGGTGCAATCGGAGCTCTTTAGGTCCATTAGTGGGTTTTGATCGAAATCCACTGATCGACCTAGAAAGCTCTGATTGTACCCATTTCAGTTTCTATGAATTTCTAAAATTACAAGGAGTTAAAATATGGTGTCCATTATTATTTTTGACACTCCTAGTGGTGGACCAGAGGTTTTGAAAACCCTAAATCTCTCTTTATTTCTTTTTTTTATTTTTTGTTGTTACTAGGCCTGATATCTCCCATATCAGGCCCACATTGGGCCTGATATGGGAAGATATCAGGCCCACATTGGGCCTGATATGAAGAGATATCAGGCCCAACGTGGACATGATATCTCTTCATATCAGGCCTAAACAAAAAAAAAAGGAAAAAAAAAAGAAAGAGAGATTTAGGGTTTTTCAAAACCTCTGGTCCACCACTAGGAGTGCCAAAAATAATAATGGACACCATATTTTCACTTCTTGTAATTTTAGAAATTCATAGAAACTGAAATGGGTGCAATCAGAGCTTTCTAGATCGATAAGTGGGTTTCGGTCAAAACCCACTGATGGACCTAGAGAGCTCCGATTGCACTCATTTCAGTTTCTATGAATTTCTAAAATTGCAAGGAGTTCAAATATGGTGTCTATTATTTATTTTGGCTTTTTATAGATGTCAACAAGTAAAATCAAAGAATCGGCAAAAAAACCCACATTGGGCCTGATATGGACTCAAATCAAGCCCAACGTGGGCCTGATATGGAATGATATCAGGGCCACGTTGGGTATGATATGGGGCTTTTATGCCGATTCTTTGATTTCGCTTGTTAACATTTATAAAAAGCCAAAATAAATAATGTACACCATATTTGAACTCCTTGTAATTTTAGAAATCCATAGAAACTGAAATGAGTGCAATCGGAGCTCTCTAGGTCCATCAGTGGATTTTGACCGAAACTCACTGATCGACCTAGAAAGTTCCGATTGCACCCATTTCAGTTCTTGTGGATTTCTAAAATTGCAAGGAGTCCAAATATGATGTCCATTATTTATTTTGACTTCTTCAAATGTATTAAAATGTGATTAAAGATTGACTAATGTTATTCCTATATTCTGCCGACAGAAGAGAGAGAGAGAAGTGAGAGAAATATAATGAAAAAAATAAAAACAATAGAAAAAGTCAAATTATCAAGAGGGTAAAATAGGAAATGTTTTTAAAAAAGTGCGCTCTTTGGTAAATACCAAAGTAGTGTACGCCTTTTGGTAAATTCAGATTTTCAAGTGCGCCCTTTGGTAAATTGCCGTTAATTAAATAAAATTAAATAATTTATTAAATAAAATTAAAAAAATTAAATACATAAAAAATTATTAATATTCATAAATAAAAATTATATATATTTTTAAATAATATTCATAAATAATATTTATCAATAAAATTAATCAATTATATTCATTTCTTAACAAAATTATAAATAAATATATAAAATTTTAAAATAAATAAATAAATTTATAATATTAAGGCTAAGTTTGGTAGGGTGTAATCTGCCTTGTAATGTAATCAGGATTACATTACAAGACTGATTATTTTGTTTGATTTAATTTTAACTTATAATGTAATGTAATCTGGATTACAAAAGGTAATGAAGTTTTGTAATCTAGATTACAAAGTACATATTATGTAATCCGATTATATTACGAGGTCACCGTTTAATTAAAATTTAAATGTCGAATATACCCCTAGTCCATTGTCGTCTTCGCCCAACGCAGTCGCCCCCCGCCGGCCCCGCCCGTTGGCCGTCGCCCCGGCGACCACTGGCGGCCGTCGCAGCCGATGACCACTGTCGGCCGACGCCTTCGGCGACCACTGCCGTCACCGTCACCCCCTGTTGCCACCCGCCGCCGCTGCCACCGCCGACCGCCGCACCTCTGTCGGATCTTGGGACGACCGTCGATAGAGGTCGCAGGATATTTTTGTCATTTTATAATAATACGAATTACATTCTTTATAAAAAATAATAGACGCCAAACAAAAAAATGTAATCATCCTTGTAATCAAAGATTACATACATTACATTACATTACCAATATAGTAATGATTAATCAAAGATTATATACATTACATTATCAAATATAATAATATAATCAAGATTATATTACATTACCAATTTGATTACGTAAGATTACACCCAACCAAACGGAGTCTAAATTTATTAATCAACTAAACAACATTAAAAATATAAAAATTTTAAACAACACAAATTTCCTTTACAACCCTAAATCTCTATCCCTGTTAACGCGACCACCCTCCCGGCGAAGCCTAAATATCCGTTGAAGTAACGCGACACCGGCGAAGGAAGTGAGGGACATGGAGGAGGCGTTCCGTGCACAGTTCCCCCTTTCCTTCGGGAAGCCGTCCAAGCCCCAGGCCAATTCTTCCTCCGCTCACTCTGCTACCCTACGCATCTCCTCCTCCACCTCCTCTAACCCTAACCCGGAAGAGGATGAAGGTACCGTGATAGGTCCTCCACCTCCACCGGCGCCTGTGGAGTCCCAGGAGGGGCAGGTGGAGTCCCAGGAGGGGCACGACGGGTTGATGGTTGGGCCCCCACGGCCCCCGCTGCCTTCTGAGGAAATGGGTTCAGATTCTGACTCAGATTCATCAGAATTCGATAGAGATGTAAACGATCTACCTCGGATTCCCCTCAGTAACGAGATTATGCTCAAAGGGCATACCAAGGTATGGTCATACTTTTGCATTTTTTTTTATGTCTTATAAGTTTAATTATGTATCAATGTGGTTTCATACGTTCCTCTTGGTTAGCTTTGAAATTGAGAAATGACGGCAAGGAAACTTTTGAAGAGCAAGATTGTATAATTGATTGCATCTCGAATTTTAAAAACTATTATTGTTGCCAGGGAGGCTTAATTTTAGATTATTTAGATCTATTATTTCACAAGCAATAAAGATTGATTGGTTAAAATGCAATGGAACTTCTGGAGTCTTGTGATGGTTGCATGCCCCTTAGGTTAGAAGGAAAATTTTATAATAATATGATATGACTTGCTACACTTAATAGATTGAAGTGTTGGATAGTTATGAAGCAACACATACAAAGTTTCTCATATGAGAATGCTAAATATTGTGTTACTAGAAAGGATAAAAGAAAACACAATACTAATATCTGAGAACATTTAGGAGTAGCCCAATAAATGATAAAATAAGAGAAAATAAATTATATTCTATAGTTAGAAAAGTTTAATTAATTTGAATGGGAGGTGTCAGGAGTAGAGAAGAGACAAAAAAACATTTTAGTTAACGCAATAAACAATAATTAATTGATTTGAAGTTTACTGAATACATAGTCTTGCATAGAACTTAGTGAAGTGATAAGATGATGGAGCTGATTCTAAAATAGTTGGAACACACATGGTTTTGTGAGTTCATTCTTAGAATGCTACAAAGTGCGAGAAAGTCTTGTTATGCTTTTGCGCAATAAACATTGTCTAATATTTTAAGCATCTTTAGGACATCCTCACTTGATTTGGATAGAAAATAGAGATAAAATTTTAATTGTCCTCACGAGTCACAACAAGGTTACATATTTTTTTCACTCAATATTGAATAATGCATTCCTATTTTGGTCATACATACTCCTATTTGGGGATTGCTATATTTGGAACAGGTTACAAGATTATCTATGTAGACTTAATATCTTTTTAATGCTTTGTTAATTGTTTATTTGTTCTTTAGGTCATCTCTGCTCTTTCTAATTGTTTATCTGTTCCTTAGGTTATCTCAGCTCTTGCTGTTGATCATTCAGGATCAAGGGTCCTTTCTGGCAGTTATGATTACACTGTTCGCATGTATGACTTTCAAGGAATGAATTCCAAGTTGCAGTCTTTTAGACAGCTGGAGCCATTTGAAGGACACCAAGTCAGAAGTTTAAGTTGGAGTCCTACCTCAGATCGGTTTTTGTGTGTAACAGGTTCTGCACAAGCCAAGGTAAATTGAATTATGCCATTAATCCCAAAAGGGAGCAACATTTTTAGTTGAGATACTTCAAATAGATGTTATGTGACATAAATGTTTACTTCACACTAGATATATGATCGAGATGGGCTTACCTTGGGTGAATTCATAAAAGGAGATATGTACATTCGTGATTTAAAGAATACCAAGGGGCATATATCAGGGTTAACTGGTGGAGAATGGAATCCTAAATCAAAGGAGACAATTTTAACTTCTTCCGAAGATGGATCCTTGCGTATTTGGGATGTTGCTGAATTCTCAAGTCAAAAACAGGTTAGTACATACCCTAAAACTTAGCCGTTATTAACTAGTCTTGTTGTGTACCTACAATCTTGAAACAACAATGGAGAGGAAGTGAGAATGTTGAGAAACTTTAATACTACAAAATTATCTTGAACAATTGCCTTAAGCATTCTTTAAAGGTTTACTACCCAACTACTTTATAACAAGTTTAATTATTTTGGTCTTGGTATTGCTATACCACATTAGATATACTCTCCATTTGGAATGAGGGTGACAAAGTTTACTACCCAACTACAAATAGCTCCTACAATTGTAGCAACTATGAATGCTAGCTGTTATAATTGTAGTAGCTACAAGTGATAGCTGCGACAACTGTAGAAACTATAAAGATTTTGATTAAGTTAGAGTTATTTTGATTGGGTTTGAGCAATTTTAACCAAGTTGATTTAGAATATTTGATATAATAATGCTCTTTGTGTAGTAATCCTTTTTAATGTTATAATAGCTATGCCCTGTAGGTACTGCAATAACTTGAAAATAAGGGTATTTTCAGAATAAAATATAGGATGGGGCACTGACTTTTTTTTTTTTTTTTTTTTTTTTTGCAAAAAAGGGGTGTCGACGATACCAATAAAAAGTGGTGCTCTTTTGCTATTAATTTTTTAAATATATTCTCATTTTTAAAATATTTATCAATTTTGATCTTAAAATTAGATACTATCAATACCTATATTTTTAGAACATCTAATACTGAAACTAATATCAGTATTGGCAATCATGGTTTTCTAAGATCTAAATTAAAGAATGATTCCGAGATATCTAAGATCTAAATTAAAGAATGATTCGCAGATATCTGAGATTGAAATTAGTTTTCTCACATGCCCATCAATATATCTTGCTTAACCACTTTGATTTGGACTTGGATACACATAGGTTCTTGAGCTTTAATGTGATGGAAAACCATATGATGTACTTGAAATTTAGTAGGAAGGCTTTATATTAATCTTAACTTGACTCTTTTGTATCTTCCAATAATCATAAGCTTGATTTGATTTTCCATTCATATCGAGTTTGTTAATAACTCATAATCAATTTAGCACCATGGTTATCATAACAAAGATCATGTGTGTAATGGGTTCACATGTGAGCCTAATCAAATTGAAACAAATCCTAATTGATCTTGGTTTGGCCCATGTGAGCGTAGGCACCTCTCTTTCACAATGAGTTTCATCCGAAGCCCATCAACTTTAATTTGCCCACCCTCAAAATGTAATTTGTTTGCTTTGGTTCAACTCAAAATAGTTGTCAAAAAACTTGAAAGTTAAACAATTTAAATATGATGAAAAATAAGTATGTAACTTGCATTGCTAGTTGAATCAATTTTCAAGCTGATCTTGCTATTGTGGTTTCATTTTTCTACCTAAATCTTTTCACAAAAGATAAAAAACCGGTATGTAATTTTAATAATATTTATAAAAAAAACTCTCTAACAATGACCAGAGAGAGTAAATCCTTCCCTTTTAATGGAACCTAAGGTAAATCTATCATATGATTTAAAATCATATTGTTAATCTAAAAATTAAATAGCTTAACTATCATAAATAAAAAGTTAACAATATATTTGATTAAAAATGACATATTTTTTAAAAACAATTTACAAAATTTAATAGGTTATATTTTAAGAATGAATATTCTATTTTTTAAGCTTTTATATTAAATCATTTTTATTAATAATATATTTAAGGTATTATCATTATAGTTAACTTATGTCTAATATTTGAGTTATTATCAGTATATTTAAATTATCATCATTGCAATGAATTTTATTATTTTTTAATAATTATATGGTTAAATATATGAGTGTTTTTATTATCATCATTTAAGTTATTTCAGCATGAAATAACAAACAAATTCTTATTAATTTTATCATCATATTATCACAATAATGATAATTTGTAATAACTAAATTATAATTATATAAAATAACTTGTGCACAAGTTCTTACACTTGAAAATGTCTATGTAACTAATATAAGCTTTGTAATTTATATATATATATATGATATGCTATGTGGACCTTACCCTGTGGATTCGTTCGGACTGGACTTGGGGCGCTTGGAATTAATCCAGGCGCCCGTGTGTGAATTGGTCCAAACGCCTGGAATGAATCTAGGCGCCTGGACTCCTTCAATAATTTGTTTTAAATTTTTTTGTTTTATTTTGGGATATATTATATGTATTTAGGGTTCAAAATTTTAGGATTTAGGAGTTGGGTTATAATAAGTTTGAGTCAATATAATTTTCTCTCTAGGGTTCAGACTTTCCTCTTGGATTATAGTATTTCAGATTAAAAATTTTAGATGTTCACGGGGTATATTATATGTATTTAGGGTTTAAGATTTTGAATTTAGGGGTTGGGTTTTAATGAGTTTAAGCTAATAAGATTTTCCTCTAGGGTTCAAGCTTCCCTTTTGGGTTATAGTGTTCAAGATATTTTATGTGTTCACGGGATATAATATATGTATTTAAGATGTTTTAAGGAATTTTTTATTTTTAAAAATAAAAAAACGTCTACTTAACTTATTCAGGTGATATGATAGCATTAAACTGTAACTTTAATATAATGAAAACATATTAATTTCAGTATAATTACAAGTATTTTATAAATTGATACACATTTTATATAACTTATGCAATTATATTTATCCAGATATTCGAAACATATAACCTCTTAAACTACTGTATACGTATATTATAATTGCTATTTATTACACATTAACTCTCACCAGCCCTCCACCTTTGACCCTGTAGAGTTGTAGATGGGAGTTGCAATATTAGTGTTTCTATGAGTTTTGCATCCTTACCTCCTCACTTGAATTCGAACTCAACTAATTCCTAAGTTAAGCCAATGAGATGATGCCTTTCATTGTCTCATTGCTTCCTTGTTTCCTCACTTATTTCTCTATCTTTCTCATAAATGCCTTCTCTACTCTTCTAATCATTTCATAGTTTCTTCCTCTCCACCCCTTCCCGCTATGATGGGCAACAACAATTGGAGGTTGACGGATTAGAGTCGTCTTGCCACTCAACAATTAATTTCTCTTGTATCTCTATGTCAATCATGTTGATAAATATCATGTCATGTGACACTTAACACCCCTTGGCATGATACAATATACGCATGAATTGAAATAATATTTGTTATTTTATTTACTTTTTAACTACGACATAATGTTAAAACTGGAGCATTCCAATGACACTCAAAGTCCAAAGTTTGATATATAATTTTCATTTTTTTATCTGTTACCTTTTTCCATCTTCAGTCTGCCACTAGCATCTTATGTCGGGATGCTGCCATGTTACCAAAAACAATATATTTTTAGCCAAAGATTGAAATTGCAGCACAATTTGAAATTTTGAACCTTGCTCTTGACTCCACCTTACTCCACCAATACTGACCAAGACATCATACGATTAGCACATGATATTTGCTTGACACATATAGCAATCTCGCCTCATATGGCAATCTCGCAGAATCTGACTGTTATCACTTGATGTAGGCACATTTATTGAGTGTTGATCTTGCATCAATAGAGCAGAGGAATAGAGAATCCCAGGAATTTTTTTTTTAAAAAAAAAATATAAATGACCAGCTCAATAGCTATAGGTCTCATATATAGGTTCTTACAATCCGAATAGAAAACCCAAGTCTGATAATCATTTGGACAAAATAGAACATTTATTACTCAAAAAGTAAAAGAGAATAATGTAATAAATTGTTCTTGGCATACTCTTGATCTGAAAATGGTCTAGATCATTGGACTAATTTATTATTTATACACACCATTATCTATACCTTTTCATGAATTTATTGTGGATTAAATAGAATCTTAGTCTTTGAGTTTTCCTTGTGTATCCTACCGAAGAATATCAGTTACTGTCTTTTAAACATTTAAAGAGACCGCTGAAACTTTATAGTGGAACAATATTGCAATTTTGATCTGGATGCATACATCTTTTCACTAGGTGCTGCTAGGAATTTGGATTTCTATTGTATTCCATAATTTCTTAATTTGTTGATAAATTCAAATGTTGTCCTTATTAAATATGGATGGGATTGATCATTCTAGTGTTTGGTTTTCAAAGAGACATTATCATTATCCTAATAAAATTTTCAACTTGCAGGTGATAAAACCTAAACTTGTTAGACCACTGAGAATCCCGGTAACTGCTTGTGCTTGGGACCATGATGGCAAACGCATTGTTGGTGGCATTGGAGATGGCTCCATACAGGTGGGAGAGTAGTTCAATTTTGTATTACATTTGATGTTTGTTAGTTTTGATGGTTCAATTGTGTCTTAGTAAAATACTGATACTTCAAAGTAATTGTCTTTTCTTTTTACAGATATGGAACATAAAGCCGGGATGGGGAAGCAGACCTGATATTTATGTTGAGAATGCTCATGCAGATGATATTACTGGGCTCAAGTTTTCTGCAGATGGCCAGGTCCTTCTATCAAGGAGTACAGACAGTACATTGAAGGTGGTGCTCTTACCAATTTAATTTATTTCGTATGTTCTTCTATTTGGAAGTTATTTTACTATTGTCAATGTTTCCATAGGTCTGGGATCTGAGGAAAATAAAAACACCACTTGCAGTATTTGCAGATCTTCCAAATAATTATGCTCAGACAAATGCTGCATTCAGTCCGGATGAGCAGTTGATTTTGACTGGGACATCAGTCGAAAAGGAGGGCACAACTGGAGGTTTACTTTGCTTTTATGACCGTATAAAACTTGAACTTGTTTCAAGAGTAGGAATATCACCGACATACAGTGTTGTCTGTTGTACTTGGCATCCAAAGATCAATCAGGTACATTTTGGTTATTTTTAGATGTAAATTGTCTGACGCAAATAGTCTTAAAAAGGATGCTGCTGTTATTCCAAGATTATTCTCTTCTGTCTTTTTCTATAGGTATTTGCGACAGTGGGAGACAAGAAAGTGGGTGAGACTCATATACTCTACGATCCTTCCATTAGTCAGAGAGGTGCACTTGTATGTGTTGGACGAGCTTCAAGGAAAAAATCTGTTGATGACTATGAGCTGCAGCCGGTTATTCATAATCCACATGCATTGCCGCTATTTAGAGATGCTCCGAGCCGCAAACGACAAAGAGAAAAGGCACTGAAAGATCCATTCAAGTCCCACAAGCCAGAATGTCCTGTCAATGGTCCAGGCTTTGGTGGAAGAGTCGGAACAACTAAAGGCAGTTTGTTGACTCAGTATCTTATGAAGGTAGGTATATGTTATTTTGTTAATCTGTGAAACCATATTCCATTTTGTATCTACGTCTCTATTGTTTTCCGTCTTGAAGTGGTTTCATGGTTAAACGTGATAATTATCACTGCAGCAAGGTGGCTTAATTAAAGAAACCTGGATGGATGAGGATCCAAGAGAAGCTATACTTAAATATGCTGATGCTGCCGCAAAAGATCCTCAATTTATTGCTCCTGCATATGCAGAAACTCAGCCGGAGCCTGTTTTTGCAAAGTCTGATTCAGAGGAGGAAGACAAATGAGAGGTATTTATTTTCCATTTCGATAATATTATTGTTGCAACTTTCTGACGTGAAGATTGGGCAGTAATCAATGGCAAAAAAAAGTATAATTGTTTCCATGGCACATCAACGAAGAGTGAATTTCACTATCTTTACTAGAATACAACACCCTTAACTCTTTCTTTTATGTTGTTTGTAGCTTCACTGTGAAAGTTTCCACTCTTGCCATGTCGAAAAGGGCCAGGCATTGCCTTATCCGTTAATATTATAATTTCTGATCCATCGACCTCCCATCTTGAGTTTGAATCATGAGTTCTTTTATTTGATGATGGTCCTTGGAGATATAAATACAAGATGCTAATGTTTGAGTCTAACAGTTTGTATTTCTGAGCTGTTTCTTGGTCAATGTATTGTAACAATAGATCTGAATGTTTTAGAGCATGACATTGCAGCCTGACTCTCCTATAGTGTGTTAAACATTAGTGAGGTTACACGATAAATACAGTTTGTTCTTTATTACGTTACAAGAATGTTAATAGATTATTTGTCGACTCGAGCTACGTGTGGTTTGGTTGGACATACACTGCTAAATGGGAAATATGCAATGCGAGGAAGATGAAAGGCAAAAAATTCATTCCACACACTTCAACGGAAGAATTAACCAAAAGTGAAATGAACAAATTACCCATTCTTCTATTATTACTCCCTAAAAATGGGTTGTTGTTCATTGGTGCATGTTAATTTTCCTTTTGGTAATGCAGATATTTAATTTTTTAAACCGATTAATTTGAGAGGTCGGTCACCAGTGTAGTCTCACAAAATTCTTCACCGGTCATTATGATAAATCTAGAAGTGCAAATGATTTGTCATTTTGCAGTCAACATTCCAAGGTTGTTTTCTTACTAGAAATTAATTTCGTAGTGCGCCATAGTTGAGAATGAATATGTTGATACTTGATTAAGTGTGGTTTACCTTGCCACTTCGCAACCAACATTCTGCAGTGTACCATAGTTAGGAATTGATACGGGAATACTTACTAACCGTGAAAATGCTTTACCATTACATCATAGCCCAGGACATCCAACATACATCAAATGACTTATTTCTTGGTGGCCTAATGTTTGTAATTAGACTTCTATAATTCCGTCACAGTGAAAATGTAAATTCACTTCGAAGACCTACAGGGTCCAAATTTTGATTTACAGCGTGGTTGTGTTACTTACAAAGAGCATACTAATGGCTTCACACGAGAATAAGAGCATGCACCATTTAAATCAATAAATTTAAAATATTTAAAATAGAAGTCTCACCTTGGATTTAAACTGTTGTAGGTGCATTAAGGTGAAAATAACATTTCATTATGATGGACTTAATGTCCTCAAAATAGTGGTATGACAGCATGTATATGTGTCCATTAGGGTGAACTAATAAATGAGTCTTCTTTAAGTCCATAAGCTTTGATCTCAAAGCCTTAGCTCTTTGATTCTAATTTTTTGAATCCTAGAATTATTTTGTCCCCCTTTACTTTTCTTAGACCTAGGCTCTCCCTTTCTTGGATTGCTCTGAACCTTAGACATAGAGTTTTCATGCAAATTAACCCTGGTCATATCCATATGGATAAAATTATTATCCCTACACATGCCAGAATTTAAATTTAAGTAAGAAAAATATACCTTCTCATTTACCTTTCAAGCTCTCCTTGATTTGAGCCTTCAGTTGTCCTCATCCATACTTTCCATGTTTATTTGAAGGGGATTCATGAAATAATAAATTACTGTCATGTGAGATAAAGATCATAGATTCGAGATTCAAAAACAGTCTTTTGTAAAATAAGATTAGACTGCACACAATTAATCCTTTCTCAAGATCCTATGGTCACAAGAACTTTATATACCGGACTCTCCGTTTTGCACATTCTATTTTTATTTAAACACTTTGTACACTAGTGACTCCTCTCTTGGGAGCACATTATATGATTTTTATTCTTGGTTCTATCTTTCCTACAACTTATGTTAGTTGAGATTATTAATTCACCCAGTTTAAGAGTAACCTTTTCGTTTAGTGGGTATGAATTTTTACAATGTCCTTTTCTCATTGCATCCAAAGCAATTGATATGCTCTGATTATTCTTATTGGTGGAGGTGCTTGAGGCTTGAGTTTCCAAATTCTCCCATAAATTAAATTTTGCTCGTCCTCACCTTGAAAAGGTAGATGACTCTCCACTTGACTCATCATTTACTTCGTCATTGAGTGGACTTTGTATGCCCTCTTATTCTTGTAGAATTTTAGATTTTTTTTCTTTGAAGTCTTTCTCCACGACCTCTTCAAACTCTTCTTACTACGACTGTTCCTCCTCTTTCTCCTTAACTTTCTCCTCTTAAAATTGATTTCTTATTAAATTTAACAACTTTTTGCCAAAGCTTTTTAGCATCTTTATATTCAGCGAAATAAGAAAAAACAAAAGAATTAACACACTTAAATTTTTACTTAGTTCGGAACCAAGCTAACTCTTACTCCAAGATTCACGATCCCTTGGATTATATCCATTGGTCAATTCACTAAAGATCTTCTCCAAAATTTTGAGTGGAGAAATCGAATACAAATGAAGGAGGGTGTAACAACCTTTACACCTCTACTAAATAGAATAAGTATAATAACAAAATTTATCGACGAGTCAAAGGATTTGAAATCAGAGCTTTCTTGTCGAAGTAGACTTTAGTGTAGTGAACTTGCACTAAGTAGACTTGAGAGATTTCATTGAAAAATCGATGCCAAGACACTATCCTCGAGCCCCCTTTTTATAGCCAAATCCCAACCGATCAAATCTCAGTAATCCAACTAAGCTTTTGAAATTGTCACTATTCCATCGATGGATCCTACTGATCTGTCAGCGAAACCAAGGTAGTTTCCCAGGTTCGCATCCAACTTCTCAATCTGATCCATCCTGAAATCAGTTTGATTCTGTAAGATCGTTAGATTCGATAAAGGGGGGGGGTGAATATCGATTCGAAAATCTCGAGTTAAGACGCAGCGGAAAAGTAAAGAAGTAAAGAGATGAACACTGTTGATTTTTACTTCGTTCGGAGCCTGTGACGACTCCTACTCGAAGGCCCGTACTCCTTGAGTACTTTCGTTGGGCAATTCACTAGCAATTCGGATAATTACAATTTACGTACAAATGTTGCTAATGAAAAGAAAGAAAACAAAGCTAACCGACAAACAATGAATTAAAAAGAGAGCCGGAGTGAGTCGTCGGAGCTTTGTGAACGTTGTTGGAGCGCAGAGCAACAGAGTGATTGGACTCGAGTTCTCGGAAGACCGATATGTTGAAGCTCCTGGGCTTCTTTTATATGCCCGGCGCTGGATCCTTCCGGCGCTCGAGTGTGACGAACACTCCCAACCAGCATGCTCCAGTGTCAACGTCGTCCTGGGATAATTTGCCTCCGGCGCTGGATCCTTCCAGCGCCGGATTCCGGCGCCCGGACCTCACTGTTCCCACCGCAAAATGTTAGTCCGAGGCAAATAAACCCTGCAGCACTGTTAGCACATTTTTACAGATACGCTAAGTAATAAAAATTAGCATCAAGAGTATGAATTAGATTCCGTCTTCCGAGACCGGAATCTAGTCACGATCTCGACTTAGATATCCAAATGGATCTAAGCCGGATCGACGCCTAATGTTCCTTCTCGAACGCCCTCGCATCACTCCCTCCAAAGGACTTACCTTACTTACCGCCGGACATCCGTCACCGTCGACTGCTCGACTTCTTGCCAAGCGTCCGGCCAGCCCGCCGACCCGCTTGGTCGCCACTATCCGGTCAGCCCGTCGACCTAGTTGGACTTCTCGCCAGCGTCCGGTCAGCCCGTCGACCGCTTGGACTTCTCGCCACTATCCGGACCGTCGACCTAGCTGGACTTTTCCTGCACACTTGATCAAAGTGTCAGACAACAACACAACTAACTTAACCTATTTGTCATTCATCAAAACCTGGCTTAGACCGTTAGTGCTACCCGCACCAACAATCTCCCCCTTTTTGATGGAATGACAACCTGGTTAAGTTAGTGAAAGCATATGTACGAAACAACATGCATTTGTGTGGTTTTAAAGTCAGTTTGTGTTTTCAAATTGGTTTAGCTAACTTAACCACCTAACCCTTCTCCCCCTTTGGCATTCATCAAAAAGTAAGCAAGGGTAAACAAGCATAAAAAGTTTTAGTTCAAAAAATTCAAAGATATTGATAAAAGTACAATTTTTTAACAGCAAGTTAAAAAATAGTCAAGTTGACTTGGGGGAGTTTAAGCTTTTGAAAATTTGTTTAAAGCATTAGCTTTTAGCTTTTAGAAAGCTAGCTAAGTTTTCATTTTCAAACACAAGTTTTCAAAAACCAGAATTCCAAAACTCAGTTTGAAAATTTATTTTTCAACACTAAGTTTGTAAACGATTTAATTTAAAACTTAAGTTTTGACAGTGATTTAAGTTTGAAAAAAAATCTAACTTTCATAATTTTTAACACTTGAGTTTTTGCAAATCAAATTTCAGTTTGTAAATATTGATTTTGAACTTTACTTTTAGTTTTCAAAGGAGTTTGGTAATTTTGAGTTGATTTAAAAAATTTTCACAATTTTAAGCACGTTGATTTTGAAAATTGATTTTTAAACTTTGATTTTCAAAATTAAGAAAAATGATTTTGAGAAGCTTAGTTTGTAAACTTAAGTTTTGAAAAATCTAATTTCCACAATTTTCAAAACTAAGTTAAATCTAATTTTCAAAATCAATTTTCAATAAAAGGTAAAACCCAATTCTTAAAAACAACTTAGTTTTATAAGAGTTAGTTTTCAAAAGTAGGTTTAAGAAATTTTTAGGAGAACATTTTTCAAACAAAATTTAAAATATTTTATATAAAGGAAAATTTTTAATTAATTCCTCCCTCTGAATTTGATACTTAACTCTTACCAGCTGTCTAACCAATTAGGTACTAACTAACTATCAGAGGATAGTAGCTTTCACTTGGTTAGTCAGATTATGATCAGTCAGTGTTTGACTTGACTGATGAACTTTAATCTGATTAATATCTGAATTGTATTTAACTTCCAGACTTATGCTGATGCACTGAAATAAGCATCTTAAGTCCAGACAGTTGGCCTATGCATCTCACCCCTTTCTATGTTTATCAAACACAAGCAAGGTAAACCTAAGATGTTGGTGAGATGCTCAAGAACTAAACCTATGGGTACATGCTTTCTAAGGATTCAAAACTAGTCTAAAGCCAAAACTGTTTTTGAAAAATCTAAAAATGGAAAGTTTTGAAAACAAACAAGTTTAACCTATAATTTGATAAAACCATTTTTGAAAGTATTTTGAAATTTCCTAGTCTATTGAGCACATCCCTAATTGTCGTCGTAAGATGCTAAATTCACTCTCAGGGAGTGGTTTTGTAAAAATGTCAGCTAAATTTGATTTAGACTCAATGTACTTGAGTTCAATATCACCTTTAGTAACATGATCCCTGATGAAGTGATGCCTAACTTCAATATGTTTGGTTCTTGAATGATGTACAGGATTCTTGGTTAAGTTAATCGAACTTATATTATCAATTAATACTTTTACATTTGTGATATTTAAGTTGAAATCTTTTAGAGTATGCATCATCCATAATATTTGTGCAACACACTCGCCTATAGCTATGTATTCTGACTCAGTTGTAGATAGTGCAACACAGTGTTGCTTTCTACTAAACCAGCTGACAAGGGATGGACCAAGTAGTTGGCATCCACCACTTGTGCTTTTGCGGTCTAATTTGCATCCGGCATAATCTTTTTAGTCAAAATTAACATTTTGAAATTAATTTAAGTTTTAAAATTGAAATTTTGAAATTAATTTAAGTTTTAAAATTAAAATTTTGAAATTAATTTAAGTTTTAAAATTGAAAATTTGAAATTAATTGAAATTAATTTAAGTTTTAAAATCAAAATTTTGAAATTAATTTAAGTTTTAAAATTAAAATTTTGAAATTAATTTAAGTTTTAAAATTAAAATTTTGAAATTAATTTAAGTTTTAAAATTGAAAATTTGAAATTAATTTAAGTTTTAAAATTGAAATTTTGAAATTAATTTAAGTTTTAAAATTAAAATTTTGAAATTAATTTAAGTTTTAAAATTGAAAATTTGAAATTAATTTAAGTTTAAAATTAAAATTTTGAAATTAATTTAAGTTTTAAAATTAAAATTTTGAAATTAATTTAAGTTTAAAATTGAAATTTTGAAATTAATTTAAGTTTTAAAATTAAAATTTTGAAATTAATTTAAGTTTTAAAATTGAAAATTTGAAATTTGAAATTAATTTAAAATTAAAAATTTTGAAATTAATTTAAGTTTTATTCATCTCACCCGATCTATATTATCAATCAAGGAATCCTATGATTTTGTGAGATGAAATTAGTTTGATTACAGAGTTTTGTTTTAACTTGTGTTAGATTCAGACTTAGCTTTGGTTTCCACAAATAGGCATTCTTCGGATAAACTTCTAAGCTTGGTGAGTCACATGGACATCATTAGAAGTAACCAACCTTTCGAAGTTTTCCGAATAGTCCTATCCACGGAACTTAGTACTAAATCTTTGTCTAACTGGTTAGGATTCGTTTAAGGGTAGCTTCGGTCAGTTCCACTTGGCCAAATGCACCAGATCGAAGCCATATCTTTCTAGACATGCGATGCCCAAGCTTCCCTAACGTACTATCATCCAAAAACTTCACCAGTACCCTGAGTTAAGTTAAACTTGGTCTCTCTTTAACTAATCCTAATTACCCTGCCGGGTTAGTTTGTTTTGGGTTACCATGTCGGGTAGGTTAGTTTTGGAGGTGCCAGCTATTCTGGAGCCTCCCCCTGAATTATTGGCAATTAATTTAGATTTTGGGTTTGTGTCGATTCTTTTTGTAGTTATAATCAACTTGGTGATAATCTAAATTTTGTTGAGTTTTGAATTTTGATTTTAATTTAGATTTATATTTTAGTTTTTGATCTGATTTATTCAAGTTTATATAATGTATTTTATCTTTAGGTATATAGAATTGATTAAGTCCTACTTGCGTGGTTAAGCATGCTTTCGGGACCCAAGCTTGTTTAGTTGCTTTGTGTTGGGTTAATAATGATTTAAAGGTTTTGTTTGAGTTTGACTTATATCCAAGTCCGGTTTTATTATAGCATGCCTTTTGGTTATTTAGAATTAAATCTAAATTTTTAGATCTTGTTGTGAATTTTTCCAACAATTCTTTTAACTTATTAATTTCATTTTTTAATGATAAATTCTCCTCCTCAAGTGTTCGATCTTGAGTTGGATTCGAATTTTTTAATTGTTCCTTGAGGTTTTGATTTTCCTCAAGAAGCGATTTATTTTTATTTTCCAATTTAACTAATTTTTTATTTAAACACGAGATAATTCTAAAGAATTTACGATTTAAGTTTAGGTATACCTCTTCGGAACCTTCGGAAACGAGTGCGGACTCGTGGCTCGATTCGGGTTCGGACCCATCTTCCGATTCCTCTGATTCGTCTTCGCGAGCCATCAGCGCGAGGTGACTTTGGTGCTTTTGCCTTTCTCCTTCCGATTCGTCTGAGGAGGAATCGTCCCATGTTGCTTTGAGGGCTTTCTTCTTTGTTGACTTTGGTTTGTCAAGTTTCAATCTTGGGCATTCGTTCTTGTAGTGCCCCTTTTTGTTACATCCGAAACATGTGACATTTCTTGAGTCGGCTGGCGAACTGATCTTCTGAAGATCCTGTTTGCTGAAGCTTCTCTTTTTCCTGGTGAACATTTTCCTTACCAGGTTCACCAGGTGTTCTTCGTCTTCAGAGTCTTGATCGGAATCTTCTTCAGATTCGGGCTTGTTCTTCTTTTCTTTAGAGGAACCTGCAAATAAAGCTACACCTTTCTCGACCCCGGCGTTAGTTTGCTCATGAAGTTCTAATTCACAAAAGAGTTCATCCAATTTTAATTTAGATAAATTTTTGAAATTTTGTAGGCATCTACGATTGATGCCCACAAATTGTTTCGCGGAAAGGCATTTAAAGCGTACCTGATTAAGTCTCGGTTCTCCATTTGGTGGCCTATCGCGTGGAGACCGTTGAGGATATCTTTGACCCTCGCGTGGAGCTGACTTGCCGTTTCTCCTTCCTGCATTTTTATATTAAAAATTTTATTTAACAGCAAATCTCTTTTTGTTACCTTCGCGTCGCTTGTTCCTTCGTGCAGCTCGATTAGTTTATCCCAAAGCTCCTTAGCGTTTTGATGCGGTCCGATCCGGTTCAGTTCTTCTCGTGTTAGTCCGCAGTGTAGAGTATTGATGGCTTTGTTTTCAATTGATGCCTTTTTCTTTATATCATTTGTCCAGTCTTCAGGGTCTACTATGTTCCCGGAGTTGTCTACTGGAATTTTGTAAGCCCTTGTGACGCTCATCCATTGGTCGTAGTCTGTCTTCATGTAGACCTCCATTCTCCTCTTCCAGTACGAAAAGTCATCCCCGTTGAATAGGGGAGGACGTACTGTGCTGAAGCCTTCTTGTTGAGACATCTTATCCTGCACACACTAAATTAACTGGAAAAAAAATCCCAAGACTTCGTCTTGGATTAGCAGTGCGGGAGAAATAGAAACTCTAAGTTGGTGTTGTACCAATTTAGATTTTAAATGCAACGAGAAAAAATCTTCCAAAAAGATAATAATATCAGTTTTGAATTGTTAAAAAAAATGATTTCACCCCCTGTCTGATTGGTGGTTGCACCAAATCAGAGCGGTACCGGCTCTGATACCACTTGTAAGACCGTTAGATTCGATAGAGGGGGGGGGGGGTGAATATCGATTCGAAAATCTCGAGTTAAGACGCAGCGGAAAAGTAAAGAAGTAAAGAGATGAACACTGTTGATTTTTACTTCGTTCGGAGCCTGTGACGACTCCTACTCGAAGGCCCGTACTCCTTGAGTACTTTCGTTGGGCAATTCACTAGCAATTCGGATAATTACAATTTACGTACAAATATTGCTAATGAAAAGAAAGAAAACAAAGCTAACCGACAAACAATGAATTAAAAAGAGAGCCGGAGTGAGTCGTCGGAGCTTTGTGAACGTTGTTGGAGCGCAGAGCAGCAGAGTGATTGGACTCAGAGTTCTCAGAAGACTGATATGTTGAAGCTCCTGCCTGGGGCTTCTTTTATATGCTGATCCCTTCCGGGCGCCTGGAGTGTGACGTAACACTCCCAACCAGCATGCTCCAAGTGTCAACGCCGTCCTGGGATAAAATTTGCCTCCGGCCTGGATCCTTCCAGCGCCATTCCGGGCGCCCGGACCCTCACTGTTCCCTACCTGCAAAACAGTGTTAGTCCGAGGTAAATAAACCCTGCAGCACAGTTTGTTAGCACATTTTTACAGATACGCTAAGTAATAAAAATTAGCATCAAGAGTATGAATTAGATTCCGTCTTTCCGAGACCGGAATCTAGTCACGATCTCGACTTAGATATCCAAAATGGATCTAAGCCGGATCGACGCCTAATGTTCCCTTCCCGGGAACGCGTCCTCGCAGTCACTCCCCTCCAGTGACTTACCTTACTTACCTGCCAGACGTCCGGTCAGCCCGTCGACCCGTCTGGACTTCTTGCCAAGCGTCCGGTCAGCCCGTCGACCTGCTTGGACTTCTCGCCAGCTATCCGGTCAGCCCGTCGACCTAGCTGGACTTCTCGCCAAGCGTCCGGTCAGCCCGTCGACCCGCTTGGACTTCTCGCCAGCTATCCGGTCAGCCCGTCGACCTAGCTGGACTTTTCCTGCACACTTGATCAAAGTGTCAGACAACAACACAACTAACTTAACCTATTTGTCATTCATCAAAACCTGGGTTAGACCGTTAGTGCTACCCGCACCAACAGATTCATCGACTGAACAAGCATATCCGTCGATGGAACCCAATATTACCTTTTCTCTTTCGATCTGATCTGATCTAATCTCGATGAATTGATTAAAAATCTTTGATCCGTCGGCTAATAAACTTTATCCGTTAACTGAACAATATCTGATACATGGACTAATAAACTCTATTTGTTGGTTGAACGAATTTTGCCTTCTACGCTTTGATTCGAATCTGATTTGGATCTGAGCTATTTTGGATTTCTAAGGATTCGTTGATTGAACCATACTATTAGTCGACGAAACCATTCGACTTTAAGATTCAATCCCTGCAAAATAATGTTAGTACAGATATAATATTTATCCTATAAAACAAAGTTAGAACAAATATATGCATGATAAATCATGTCTAAACTTGACTAGTATTTTAGTTTAATCTCAACTTAGACTTTCGAGTTGACTCTAAGTTGGATCAGCGTTTAAGTCTCAATTAAGACTCGTCCTCACTAGTTCTCTTCACTCCAATGACTTACCTTACTTACCATTTGTCAAACTTCCATGGTTGACGTCCGATCTCTAACCCACTAGGTCTATCCTCGCCTCAATATCTAGTTTACACTAACCCACCGAGTCCTCTTTCTAGATGTACGGTTCTTCTGACACATCTGGACTTTCTGTTTGTCCGGTCCTCTCTATTGGGACACCTGAAGCTAGAGGAGGAGGAGGGGAGGGAGGGTGAATAGCTCGCTTGCTTCGCTTCGATGATGATGTTGCAGCGGAAAAACTCAAAGAAAACCTCTCCAATGCTAACATAAATGATTTACTTGGTATCCACCTCAAGATGAGGTGACTAATCCAAGGATCTACACTCAAGCACACTCTCCACTATGAAAACACTCCTTCTCTAAAACAACCCGAAGGTGGAGAAACCTCGTACACACTCATACAAGCATACAACTCGAAACAAGAAGTAAATGTACAATAATACAAATTAAAATCTCTTCTTACTTGATTTCTTATAGCTTGTAGATGCCTCTTGAACCTTAGAAGTATAGCAACACTTGTCTATAAGAACCTTCAAGAACTGATGACAATGGTGGAGAGAAGAGCATGAGTGATCAATGAACAATTACGTGTTTGAACCTCACCAACGACTTTATTCTGTTGTGATCTAGGGCTCCCAATCGATTGAGGTTGCTCCCAATCGATTGTCATGTCAGATCCAATCGATCCAAGCTGTCCAAAGCTCACAACCTGCATAATGGTCATATTTCAATCGATAGGCTGATTGGTCGATCCAGATGACTTCTATGCTCTCCCAAAGACCCTAGGATCGATTGGGCTCCTTCCCAATCGATCCAGCACAGTACTTACTGTGCTTCACGAAAACTCCTCTCCAATCGTTCAACTGATCGATTGGAGTAGCCTAATCAATCGGTTGATTTATTGGGGAGCATACTGTGCTCTTGCGAACAGTTTCCAATCGATCAACTGATTGATTAGGTTGCCATTACTCACGAGACTCTCCTAATCAATCAATTGATCGATTGAGCTTTGATTCAATCGATCACCTAATCGATTGACTAATTCTAACTTGCTTAACTCAAGTTTATGGTTCCCAAACCCAACATCCAATCAACCGTGACCTGTCAGGACTCCTCATAGCCTAGCATCTGGTTAACCTTCTGCTAGGACTGTATCACCAAGTATTCGGTCAATTCTTTGACCCACTTGGACTTTTCCCCCTCGTGCTAGTGTTTGATCAACTTTAACCCCCTTAGATTTACCGTTTCGTGCCAAGTGTCCGGTCCTCCATGATCCACTTAGACTTCCACTCACCAGATGTCTGGTAAACCTTGACCCACCTGGATTTCCACTGCTTGACATCACTCACCAGGACTTTTCACCACCTAGCTTCACTCACTAGAATTTCCCATCTACCTAGCTTCACTCACTAGGGCTTTCACCTGACTTCACTCACCAGGACTTCCATCTGTCTAGCTTCACTCACTAGGACTTTCCACACCAAGTGTCCGGTCAACACTAACCCACTTGAATTTTCTTCTTCTGCTAACTTTCTCGTTGGACTTGCCCTTGTCTAACCTCCAGTTAGGACTTTCCAATCAAGTATCTGGTCAACCTTGGCCTACTTGACTCTTCCGGCCAACCTTTGACCGTCAATCTCCTATATGAATAATTGCACCTGCAATCTTCATATATTGTCAAATATCGAAACTCAAACATCAAGACTCAAGCTTACTCAACCTGGTCAACTTTGATCCAGGAGAAATTGCACTAACAATCTCTCACTTTTTGATGTTTGACAATACATTTAAGTTAGGCTAATCCCATAGTCTCAACTTTTCTTCATGGCAAAACATGAATAAGGGTTTCCTTTATTCTCCCCCTTTCTAAGAGGGTATCTACCCCTTTGGGTAATGAAGGCTTAACTTAAACCCTACATTCTCTCCATTTGGCACATATCAAAAACTCTTCTCCTAAAGAGTTATCCACATGTTGTTTACAACCTCACTTGTTGTTTACAACATCACAATAATTTTCTCATACCCTTCATTGTCTCTAATGCTCACCCTTGAGCATTAGCCCATCATGCAATGTTCATCCTAGAGCATTCACACTCTACAATGAAGATGTCCAATCTTCCATTATTTTCCAATACTCAACCTTGAGCATTTCTCACAATGAAGATATCCAATCTTTCATTGTTTTCCAATACTCAACCTTGAGCATTTCTCACAACGAAGGTTTTCAACCTTCCATTGTTTCATTATTTTGGAATAAAATCAAAACCATGTATTTAAGGAGTAGCTCCCACTAAAAACATGCTCCACACTTCTATCATTGAGCCAACAATGACTAGGAATTCCTAAACTTTTAGGAAATCCAAAATTTGAAGTTTTGAGGTTGAAAATCCAACTTTGAAATTAAATCTCATCTTAAACTTCAAATTAGTCTCCTTAATGATTTCATTCTTATTTTCATCAAGAGAAACTATCCTTAAATGTTTATAAATGAATTTCCTAAGATTATGGATGGTTAATACGATTAAACATATTATAATGGACTGAAATCAGACAACACAGCCAAAAATCAGCTTTTCCAATTGATTGAAGTTGGGACTCAATCAATTGAAGACTTTCAATTGATCAACTGATCGATTCAACAAGGCTTTGCTCGCGGAAAAGTACTTGAATCGATCAACCGATCAATCTAGGCAGGGGTTAATCGATCAATAGATTGATTCCACAAGCTTCTACTCGCAAGAAGCCTAGTTTAATCGATTGACTGATCGATTGAACTCCCCCAATTGATCAATTGATCAATTGGATTTATGATTTTTTTGAAATAATCTTTTGGCCAAATTTCATAAATGTCTAAATAATTCTGCGGTTTTCTAAAAATTATAAAATTTTGCATAGACATTATTTAAGTAATATCTATCATGGAAAAATAATTTTTTATGAAAATACATCTCATTTTCAAAGATTGACACAAAATTTGAAACCATTTAAAAACTTTAATGTTTTGCTCTAGTTTGTGTCTAATTATACAATGGTGATTTCTATCAAAAGATAACCTTCACCAAAATTTTCCAAAAGCATTTTGAAATGATTTTTAAAACTAATTTTCAACCATGTTCCTTGGGCAAAATACACATGACTTGTACACTAGCTTTCCCAATTAGATAACACATATTTATGTGTTTTGATGAAACTAAAACTCAAATGGATGCACTAAATCAACATCTTGAGTTTTGTTCATTCTCCTAACATCTCACTTGTATCTAATGTGTACTCAAATACATACAAGTTAACGTATGATCTTTGTGAGATATAAATATTGATTTCTCTAATATAAGAGTTCATGCATATCTATCTAGGCATTTAAATTTTAATCATCCACCTAACATATCATTTGATAACTAATGTCATTGTCCTTAATTGCAAGGAATTAAAATAATACATGATAATTTATGACATATATCAAAATGAATAATTTTTAAAAGAAAGCATATTATAACTACATGATATATGTATGACATGATATGTGATATTTTTTATATTGATATGAATGTAAAATATGATGTCATGACATATAATAGACAAACAATCATGGTAATTTAATATAAATAATATACCTAGATTATCTATCTAAATTTTCCTAATTAATTGATAAATTTAAAGAATAGACCTAAGTTTGTCCTTATCTCCCAAGGGAATGTCAAAATCACAACTTGACATTTTTTTATTCTTTCTATTTCTGTCAATTTTAATTAAGTCCAAATCTTCAAATTTTTAACACATTTTACTCTTCCAAAAGAGTAAACAATTAATCCTTCTTATTTTCAAGGTGTAATAACACCTCAAAAATGCACCAATGTGCCAACATCATTATAGTTGGGTTAACTACCCTTCCAATTTGAGCTGACACTTTCTAAACTCATCTAGGGTGTAGAGAACACACTCTTAGGAACCCAAAATACATTGATGCTCCTTGGGTGTGCTAGGTACTCACTAGGGATAACATTTCTAGCTACCTTCCTAATGACCTTCTTAGGCTCCTCTAGGTTAACTCTAGGGATAATTTTCCGTATGTCCTTCTTAGTGACTTTCTTAAGCTTCTTAAAAGTCTTAGTCACATTGGTCTCTTCAAGGTTAACTCTAGGGATGATCTCCCTTGTAACCCTGACTTGATCTCTAGTTCTGGGGTTAGTTCTATATAGAACACTATGAAAAGAAGGGGCATTCTTCTTGGCTTGAGGTTTATATCCCAAACCCCTCTTACCATTGGATAGTTCTTGTCTATCTATCCCTAGATTTTTGTCCTTAGACCCTTGGACACCATTTGCCATTCTCTTAAGGGCCCTTTCTAATCTATTAAGTCTTGACCTTAAGACTTGATTCTCCTCCCTTAAGTTCTCAAATTTTAATTTTTCATTAAAACCTTGAGTTTCCTTTTTCATCGACATATATCTACATTCTTTAGATTTCTTTTCCAAATTGTTACCTACCTTCCTAACCTTAGGTAAGGTAGTCTTAGCATGATATGCTATATAATTTTTCTTAATTTTATCATGCTTCCTATTTTCATGATAAATAGCATTAAAATGATATAGATTAGACCAAACATACTTTTTATCATGGCTAAAGGAATTGAATCAATAAATGATACCTTGGGTTTGCTCTTAGGAGCTCCCCCTTGAGTTGAGCTTCCTTCTTGACTCTTGGTCTATATCATCCTCCGTAGATATTGACTCCGATAATGTCCTTTTTGGCTATACAAGAAGCACACAATATGCTCCTTGCCCTTCCGTATCATGGGGTTGACCTTTCTTAGCTTCTCCTTGCCCTTTGGTGCCACTTGACTCCTCTTCTTGATCAACTTTGAACATTTACTTTTGTAGTGTCCCCTTTCCTTATATTCAAAGCATATAATGTGATTTTTTATTATTACAATTTAAAATTTTTATGCCTTTTCTTGTAGGGGTATCACTTGATCCTCCATTTGATTTTTCTTTATTTTTGAAGGTGACACTATCTTCCTCTTCATTTGACCCAGAGGTCTTCTTCTTACTCTAGTGTCAACGAATGATGCTCCCCCTCAATCCTTAAGGTGAAGACTTCTTGAATTTTCTCCTCGGATATTGAGCACCTCTCAACCTCCAAATCCTCGTGCATATCAAACAAAGAGTATTCTCCTTTGCCTTTGTCTTGATGCTCTCTTGAGGATGAGTCTTCTTCTTCTTGATCCATTGAATTTCCCTCTTTGGATTTGCTTTGATTTGGTTTAGTGGAGGGATCTTTATAAACATTTGCCAATTGGTTTCAAAACTCCTTGGCGTCTTGATATTTCCCAATCTTTCTCAAAATGTTGCTCGACAATAGATTGATCAACAATTTGGTCACTTTGTCATTGGCCTTACTTCTTTGAATTTGTTCCTTACTCTAATTGCTCTTCTTGACGATTTAGCTTTTGTTATCCCATGGAGCTTCAAAGCATTCCATTAGAGCAAATTATTGCTTTATCTCTACCATCAAGAAATTCTCGATCCTTGTTTCCAAAGATCGAAACTCATCAATGTGAACGACGGAGGCATCCGAGTGTCAAATCTGAGCCCATCTCAGAAATCCATTTTGAAATTAAGCACCCTTAATGATGTCTTTGACTTGTTGACTTTAGGGTTTCAACTTCTTATTCCTCTAGCTCGTTTCCCTTCCGGCGATGAGTTAAGTAAAGAGCAACTTAGCTCTAAAACCACTTGTTGGGACATCCAGAGCTAGAGGGGGGGGTGGATAGCTCGCTCACTTCGCTTCAATGATGATATTGCAACGGAAAAACTTGAAGTAAACCTCCCCAATGCTAAAACAAATGATTTATTTAGTATCCACCTCAGGATGAGGTGATTAATCTAAGGATCCACATTCAAACACACTCTCCACTATGAAAACACTTCTTCTTGGGAACAATCTAGAGGTGGAGAAATCTCGTACACACTCACACAAGCATACAACTCGAAATAAGAAGTAAATGTATAAGAATACAAATTAAAACTTCTTCTTGCTTGATATGCTTGTAGATGTCTCTTGAAGTTTGGAAGTGCAGCAACACTTGTCTCCAAGAACCTTCAAGAACGAGCGACAATGGCGGAGAGAAGAGCGTAAGTGATCGGTGAACAATTATGCTTTTGAATCTCGCTAACGACTTTATTCTGTCACAATCTAGGGCTCCCAATCGATTAGACCTACTCGCAATCGATTGCCACATCAGATTCAATCGATCCCAGCCGTCCAAAACTAGCAACCTACTCAATGATCATACCTCAATCGATCGGCTGATCGATTGAGGTAGCTGGATCGATCAACTGATTGATCTAGATGACTTCTGTGCTCTCCCAAAGACCCTGGGATCCATTGGGCTCCTTCCTAATCGATCCAGCACAGTACTTACTGTGCTTCATGAAAACTCCTCTACAACCGATCAACTGATCGATTGGAGTAGCTCACCAATTGGTTGATCGATTGGGAAACATACTGTGCTCTTTCAAACGACTGCCAATCGATCAACTGATTGATTGAGCTGTCATTGTTCATGGGACTCTCCCAATCAATTAACTGATCCATTGGGCTCTGGTTCAATCGATCACCTGATCGATTGACCAAATCTAACATTCAGTCAACCGTGACCTGTCGGGACTCCTCATTGCCTAGCATCTAGTCAACCTTGACCTGCTGGGACTTCGCTACCAAGTGTCCAGTCAATCCTTTGACCCACTTAGACTTTTTTCTCTTGTGCTAGTGTCAAGTTAACCTTGGCCCACATGAACTTACCATTTCATGCCAAGTGTCTGGTCCTCCATGACCTGCTTGGACTTCCACTCACCAGATGTCCGGTCAAACTTGACTCACTTAAATTTTTACTATCTGACATCACTCACCAGGATTGTTCATCATCTGGCTTCACTTACTAGAATTTCTCATCTGCCTAGCTTCACTTACTAGGGTTTTTCACCTGACTTCACTCACTAGAACTTTTTCCATCTACCTGGCTTCACTCACTAGAACTTCCATCTGCCTAACTTCACTTACTAGGATTTTCCACACCAAGTGTCCGGTCAACACTAACCCACTTAGATTTTCTTTTTCTGCCAACTTTTCCTTTGGACTTGCCCTTACCTAACCTCCAGTTAGGACTTTCTAATCAAGTATCCGGTCAACCTTGACCTACTTGATTCTTCTAATTAACCTTTGACCGTTAATCTCCCATATGGATAATTGGACCTACAATCTCCATACATTGTCAAACATCGAAACTCAAACATCAAGATTCAAGCTTGAGTCAACTCAAGCTTAGTTAACCTGGTCAACCTTGACTCAAGGGAAATTACACCAATACTCTCGACTCATCTGGATTTTCTATCCGGTATCTGGTTCTCAAGATTCATCAAGTTAATTCAATCTGCACACTTAACAAACATATCAAATCATAAATTATTCTAACTTTAAACGTTGGTTCATACATCAAAACCTATGAGTAGTGTTACCTGCACCAACATTTTCCACATCTTTTGAAGGGTTCTTGCCTTCTTTTCTTTAGGAATCTCCTATCCATACTTCATGACTAAAGCAATGTTGAAGTTGATGCCCGACTATGTCTTCGTTTATATTCTCCATAGACAAAACACCCCTAAATCTTGAATTCCATCATCTAGCTTATGCTTGATTAGCAAATAAACCTCTAAAAGTGACTCAATCTGATACCACTTGTTAGGACTGAATGACCAAGCTAAATGGAGTGAATACTGATCATACAACCTGCAAGTGATGATTCTACACTACTCGTACTCTCAATAGTAAGGTCATATATGATTAGCACAACGAAAATAAAATATATAATTATGCACTTATAATCACAAACATGTTATTTATTGTGGTTTAGAACCTCTAGTTTCCTACGCTGTGGCCTATAATCTGTCGATGGATCACTCCTGAAAAGCTCCAATGTCTTTCTCCTTCTTTGTCAACTACTAGAGTTGAAAAAAACCTCTTATAGTCACAAGAGAGTATAAGGGATTACAAGAAATCTTATAGAAAAGAGAGAAGCTCTAATAAGACTTGACCAACCTTATTTTAGGCAACCTTAAAGCTTCCAATGAGCCCTCTTTTTATAGCCTACAAGCTTCTAACGTCTCTTGTTGTTTGTCTCCTAGAAGTTGTTGGGGTTGCAAGGTTACAAATATAGTCCCATATTAAAAACACATGGAAAAGATCATGGGTTTATAAGAGAAAGATATCTCCATTGGCATGAGACCTTTTAGGTAGAGCCCAAGAGTAAAACCATGAGGGCTTAGGCCCAAAGTGGACAATATCATGTCATTGTGGAAATATCTAAATTCTTTTCGATCCAACAAGTGGTATCAGAGCCCGGACTGCCAGAAGGTTTAACCGCCGACTGTGCACAAGAGCTATGGTCTGATTGAACCATGTGAGTACAATATTGACCTCGAACAAAGAAAGTGGGGGCTCCTATGTTCGGATCAAGAGGACCAGACACCAGGCAGGAAGTCCTAGTAGGTCGGGTAGACCGAGGGGCAGGAAGTCCTAGTATGTCGGGTAGACCGAGGGGCAGGAAGTTCTAGTAGGTCGGGTAGACCGAGGGGCAGGAAGACCTGGTGGGTCGAGGATCGGACGTGGGAAGCCCATGGTCCTTTGTTTGAGTGGGGGATTGTTGGGGTTGCAAGGTTGCAAACATAGTCCCATATTGAAAACACATGGAAAAGATCATGGGTTTATAAGAGAAAGATATCTCCATTGGCATGAGACCTTTTGGGTAGAGCCCAAGAGCAAAACCATGAGGGCTTAGGCCCAAAGTGGACAATATCATGTCCTTGTGGAGATATCTAAATTCTTTTCGATCCAACAGAAGTCTCTCCCAGTAGTCGCATGGTCCTTTCAATTTGACTGTTATTGTGCAACAACGCTCCTTTCTTCTTTCCCCATTGGTCAACAATCAACTAATACACTAAAACCAACAATTAACTACCCCAACAATTTCTCTACCGGTCAATTGAAATCCAGTAGTTGACTATAAGCACGAACTCTAGTTTTCCACAACTTCAAGTTTGGATTATCAATCGATTGTCTATTTAATTAGTTGACTCCAACATCAATCAATTGATGTCCATCATTAGTCCAGTCATCAACCTTATACACTAAAACCATTTGGGGTATTAGGTTCTTAGTCATCGATTGACTGTTGTGGAACAATTGACTGTTAAACCCGACTACAACTAGTTCTAAGGTTAAACTCATTTATATTGAGTTCTACCCTTGTACTCATAGACACGGGTCACTTAACACTCAACTCACCCGAGTTTTACCATCGCTATTTGACTTTGCCCCTCAATCATCTTTGATTAAATTACGTGGTCTCTTAGATCGGCATGAGCCTTATACTTCTCCACATGTCATCCTTCATATAGAGTCCTCCATCGACTGTTATCCTTATTATCTACATGATCCTTGTCCTACAGTCTCTCAATCTATCTCATGCAACTTTCTCATATCTCTATGGCCCTCGCGTCATCGAGTTGTCAACCTAGCCGCACTAGGTCAATGCTCCAAAGTTTCTCCAGCACCACCTCAGTGTTCTTTATCTTATGGTCCCTTGGATATTCAATACCATCTTTCTCTGATCTCTTTGGACCTTCAAGTCACTGAGAGTGCCACCTTGATCACGTCAAGCCATAAGCTTTTCCAACTTCATGTTGTTATTGTAAGTCCTTGCATACTCAAACACACATATTAAATATATAGAGCAATACCTAACTTAATATTTAGTCCAAACATCAACATTTAAGGTCACATTGGATCATTTGAAGTATTATTGCACCAACACTATATACTCAAGTAAATGATTTGGCCCCCAAGGCTATGGTGCAACGGAAGAATGTTAAGTTGTCATCCAGGTACTCACGGTTCGATTCTCAGCTTCGATGCATTTGTAGGATTTTTTCTCTAAATAAGACCTGTAACAATAAGATGCTAAGCCGTCCACCACAAGTATTTTTCAATTTATCCTAGCGGTTGGTGGAAAATTTTCATAAGACCGAACCAATCATTTTAAATTTTAAATTCGGTGTTACTTGATTTATTATTTTTTTAATAAATAAATGATTTGAATGCCTATTTACTCATATTTGTCAAAAAAAAAAAAATAAATAAATAAATAAATAAAATATATGATTAAGTATAACAAAAAAAAGACCAAGACTCTCCTCTTTCGTCATCGGTGACATCATAATGAATTTAATAGGTAGTGCCAATTTCTATTTTGCCATGGCAAACACCATTAACTTTCCAGGTTTTTAACTTGTCATGCTTAGGGGTGTAAACGAATCGAATCGAGCCGAATATGCTGAAAAATTTAAGGCTCGAATTCGGCTCGAAATAGGTATATTCGAGTTCGAGCTCGATTCGAAACTCGAAAATTTTAAAATATTTGGTTCGAGTTCGGTTCGAATTAGGGTTCGGGTTCGAATTCGGCTCGAAATATTCGAACATGTTCGCGAACTATTCGAATTATTACTCGAAAATAGGTTCGAAAGGCTCGAAATTTATTTATTTAATATATATTTAACTTATATTAATAAATATTAAGGCTCGTGAGCGGCTCGCGAGCGGCTCGAACAATATAATTTGGGTTCGAGTTCGGCTCGAAAAAAAGTTCGAACAGGTTCGAGTTCGGTCCGAATTCGATAAATTCGAATACGAATCGAATATTTTTCGAGCCGGCTCGAAAAACTCGCGAGCCGGCTCGATTCGATTGCAGCCCTAGTCATGCTAAAGATTTGCTCAACTATTCTTTATCAACTTTGCATGCATGATAGAGTAACTGCAGGCTCCGGTACAAAACTTGTACTTGTTTCAGGTTCGTTTTCAGCTTTTTAATAATTACCTGATTAACCAGTATATATTATTGTTTTTGGCATAACTTTCAATGGAAGTAAGATTATTTATACAGATGATGATATTATTCTAGTAAGTTTAGACCTTCAGTTGTTTTTCAGTTTAACAATCATTTTTTATATCATTTTTTGTTGTTTCTTTAAGTGTTGTGACATTAACATTATATGAATTTGTTCTATAAAATTATGTTTGATTAGGCGTAATGTAATCTAAGTCGTAATGTAATCTAATTTGTAATGTAATATAATTTTAATTATATTTGATAATATATTGTATATAATCTTTAATTATAAGAGTGGTTATATTTTTTTATTTGACGTCTAATATTTTTTTATAAGAAATATAATTCATATTATTATAAAATAACAAAAATATCCTACAACCTCTGTCGAAGTGATAATCGACGGTAGCGGCCGCCGCACCTCTGCTAAAGCTAGAGGTGGCGGCCGATGGTGCCCGAAGGTGGTGGTAGTCGACGATGGGGACAGCGATGTTGGTGACCGGCGGTGGCGACTGGAGACCGGTGACGGTGGCCGATGGTCGTGACCGACGGTGCTCGGAGGTGGCGGCCGACGACAACACCTGGAGGCAACGGTTGGCGGTCGACGCTCGGAGGCGGCAATCGACCGCTGACGCTAAGAGACGGTGGCCGACCGGTGACAGTGCCAAGAGGAGGCGGCCGACCAGCTACGGTGCCCAGAGGCGGCGGTCGACGACCGACAACCTGAGGTAGCCGATGGCCTACAACGGTCAGCACCCGGTAGCGGCTGACACCCAGAGGCTGCAATGCTCGGAGGCAACACCAAGCGGTCGGTGCCCAGAGGTGGTGCCAGGCAGACGACAACGATGAAAGCAACGCCAGTGACCGATTGATTTCGAAAATAAATTAGAGGTATATTTGACATTTAAATTTTAATTAAATTATGATATCGTAATGTAATCAGATTAATTGATATTGACCTTGTAATACAAATTATAAAATTTTATTTCATTTAGTAATTCAGATTATATTATATTATAATTTTAAAACGGTACCAAAACTGTACCAACTAAAGTAATAAATATTATAATATAATCTTAATTATACTACCAACTAGATTACATCATACACGTAGCCTAAGTGCCTAGGTGATATGCATTGGATATTATAGAAAACTATTCTTAGAATTCTCTACTTAGATTGCCTCACTATGTTGTGACGCTTTTAAAATTTTCATATACACGAGATAAATACCAAAGTAGTGGCAATCTAAGGCGTCTAAAAAAGAAATGGTACTTGCTACTTGATTGACTAAGTGAGATATGAATTGGAGATATGTAAATTAGGGGAAGTTAGGGGTCAACACACCTAGTAGTGTCCAAGAGTCTTCTTTGGGTCAGCGTCAGCTTCCACGACTATGTCAAACTTGACCTAGCCTAGGATTTAACTTCTAGTGATGTTTGACTGGTTATTACCTGCGCAATGCATTCAACTAGTACATTTAAATTTGCGCGCTTCACCTGTTCCTCCATCACTGGTATATGTGCATAATAGAAGATCACAAATTGATGCCCTTTATGTAAATCTAATCTGCATTTGATGTATTTTTTGTTTGCTCCCTTGCTTATTTATCATACTATAATTGTGTTTCCGAATCAAATATACACTAACATATTTGCCACAAATTGTATTCCAATATCTCCATAATTTGCTTAAATTGCAAACAAAGACCAGCACAATGGATGAAAGTGTTTATAACTTATCTAGTGCAGAATTATTCGAGTCACAGCAGTGTGCTTTAGAAGATCATGAAGTCCATGAGGACGAATGGTATGCACCCACAGTCTGCCAAGGAATGGACATTGATGAACTTTTAGTCTTCAAGAGGGAAATCTCTGTTTCTTCTAACAAAACTTCAATGCTTTATGAGTTGTATGTGTTTTTGCTCTCCTTTCTGTACTTGTCAACGTTAGCTGAAGGAAATTAGGTCTGGCTATCTTCCTTCATCCCACCCAGGGATGTTATTCGTAGCCTCGTTTACCATCCTCACCAGTGTTACCTGTACCGAGTATTCAATATTGTGATCTAGCTAGCAAGCTGAAGAATGACAAGGTTGGTACTTCTAATGCATATAACAAGAGTACTCTCCTACAAGGCAGGTTGCATAAGTAAACACAATGAACTGACAGTGGCCACATTCATGGAGAAAGAAAAGGGAAATATAAAGAGAAAAACCAATTTTTGAGTGTTTATCCAAGGTTTGGCATTATCCCAGCAACCACAAGCTATAAAAGGAAAGAACAAAAGTGCAATGGCAGCTATTGGTTATATGGTGGATGCTACAGTGAAGAATGGCTGACCATGTTTAGCAACATAATACTTCAGTCTTCTTCCAGTCGCTTCATTGAGCCAGTGCTACCTTTAAAGCAGCTAAGTCCTGCTTTAACTTATCCTTTTGGTTCCATTAGTATTTCCTATTTTAATGTTTTAAATTTAACATCTGTAACTTGTCCAAACTTATAGCCCTTATTCATTTGAAAAGCCAATATCATTTAGGACCTAGTAACTCTATACAGAAACTCCATACTTTGTTTCTTAAATATGCTCATTTAGATCATGGGGAAAAAAATGGTTGAAGTGATAATATACTTCTGGGTCTGCCTAAATGCTAGGAAACAAATATATGTCGCTACATTTTGACACCAATTCACATTTAATAAATCTCAAAGGTGTCAAAAGATGATGATAAGTATTTTTATTTATTTTCAATTTTTAAATTCTATTTTCTAGAAAAATAAAATGAAAATAATCTGATTTCCCCACGAAAAAAACACGGTTCAGACACTAATGTTAAAAATGAGTAGTGTTACCATCTTGCCTAAGCCTCCATCAACCTTTTTTTTCCCCTAATAGACGACTTCCACTATAATGATCCACCTAAATGAAAGAACTAATCTATTAACATGTCACACTGGCCAAAATGTATGAGCCCAACTTAATGATAGCTTCCCTATCTAGGCTTTATAAATTTTATTTATTTAACTCACAATTCGCTTTGTAAAACTAGATTAGGGAATCATAATGCCCCATTTAAGGCTTGACATCCTCAGCAAGATCTAACACCTAATCATAATCTAGAATCACCCCTAATTAATTGCTATACGAGGTTCCTTAGTGGTGCCCTGCTATCATATGAACAGCTATTTCCAACACAACAAGCCTAAGATTAGGCCTCCTAAGATACTAATTGTCACAAATCACTAGCCCAAAATGATTAGCCGAGATGCTCTTCATTAGCATCCAACTCACACTATTGTATTAAACTAAGGGTTTTACATCAACTACGTGAACCTAGACTACT
Source organism: Zingiber officinale (assembly GCF_018446385.1). Lineage (NCBI taxonomy): Eukaryota > Viridiplantae > Streptophyta > Magnoliopsida > Zingiberales > Zingiberaceae > Zingiber > Zingiber officinale. The sequence continues at coordinate 105,656,002 of NC_055998.1, forward strand.
TTAAGATAAGCTAATTGGTTCTGTAGGAGTTTTAGCATGGATTATTATTTCTAGCTCATGCATGTTATTAGTTCTCTCCGTTTTACTTTTAGCTTCTTCCAGAAACATGGGACTTCTGAACTAGTTAAAATTTCTTGCAAGTAAAAAAATTCAGCTTCCATGCTTACTTTAATGATTTCAAAGTTGTCTTTTTGCTTTATATAATCAAGTCCATGAATAAAATCTCCTATGATTTAATATTTAGTAGGATTAAACAGATGCTGGAGTCTCCAGCAGAAAAGAATCATATTTAAATGTGGAGTACCCAATAACCATTATATCTGAGATCCTATGAAACAATTTTCTGCTTTCCATATTTGTTATTGCTGATGAAGTACAGATCATTATATTTGAGGTCCTATGAGGAAATATATTTTAAACAAGTTGATTAGGAGAAGCACGTTAACCATTTCTTATTTTCCAGTATGACTGGAATAGGAATAAATCTGCATGACAGTATAGCCACTTGTGAATTTGATACATAACTAGATTCTTCCTTTATTTTGTAATACTACTTGACACCAAATAAGTTGATTCTCAGAATAGGAGCCATCAGTCATCAAATTTGGTTACGTACTATAAGCATCCTTCTCATGTTCCAGGCACTATGGATGTCAAGCTATATCCATTTCTATGCTATTACTTCCCCATTGTTCCTCTGTGTTAAAAGTCAACAAACAGCAGCTCAAATTGGTATAAGTTCACACTCAAAATTAAAGTGAGCTTAATAGCCTCAGCTATTCAGATTCAACATTCATCTTCCTTATATTTCCATTCTTTTTCTTTTTATCACACCATTTCTTTATTGCAACAAACTTAGAATCAGGAATGTTAGAGCAGAGGGTCACTATGCAATCAAGATGCTTTAGGGTTGGAAGTGCAAAGTCATGGGTATTTGTGGATGAGTGAAAGAAGAAATACTATAACTGACTTATGCTTATAAATAGCATGCAACTTATCCATTGAGATGATAATTTCATATAACTACAGAAAAGGATAACATCTAGTTGTCAATCCAGGCTACCCTGCTAAGAGCAATTATGTCCTTTTCATGACAAGGATAAAGACTAAGTGTTACCATAACTAGGAGAAGAACTATAGAGATTCACATTTATTAGTTCAAATAGAAGCTATTCTGGAATTTTATAAAATAAACATGGGAGAAGAGAAAGTAAAAAACGAAGATCATTCTAGTGTAAATATTGTTAAGCAACAATCACTATGAAAGAGAAAAAATGGATGGCCATGTCTTGGCTATGGCATATCAACTACAACCAAAGATGTGTGATGTTCCTGGATGAGTAAATATCTCAATCATTTACAATATTGTTTCCAGTCTCATAATCCAACCTGTTGAAAATCTAGTAATTGTCTGGAGTCTCCTTGATATAGCTCAAAATTGTCAGACTGCCTACCTTATATCATGTGCATGCTCACAAATGCACACATACTAACGATAAGTACTGGAAAGCTCTGTATAGCAACCATTATTGCCTAAATAAGCATATCAATTGCCCCAGCAGATTCATAATGTTTTTCTTTTGCTACTCTGTATTGGATTTTATAGTTCAATTTTAAGATGCTCTTTTTTGCTATTGTGTCATGTGCATATTCACAGATGCACACACACTAACAATATAAGTAGTAGAAAGCTCCATATAGCAACCACTATTACCTAAATAAGCATATCAATTGTCCAAGCAGATTCTTAATGTTTTCCTTTTGCTACTCTATATTGAATTTCAAATTTTTAGATGCTCTTTTTTGTTATTGTGCTAACTAGCTATCTGCTCATTTAAACTCGTCTTTCTGCTCATTCCGCTGCTTCAGGAAATTGAGCACATCACTCCATCATTTATCACATGTAATCAGTTGTCCTAATATAAAGTTTCACACTTTGTGATATAATCTGCAGTGTACACTCATTTCCAGTATGTTTACTGTGGAACTGCATCACAAAACGTGTTCAAGGCTAATCGTATTGTTTTCCAAAAACAATATGGTCTAAAAAGGAACTGCACATTGATGAATACCTTGAGGTAATAGAGCAAACAGGCCCAAGGTTTCATCTCCATGATTTCCCACTTGATTCTAGAAAGACTTCAAATCAAGCAAAAAAAATTGGGATCACCAAAAAAAGCTCCTAATAATTAGTAATACATGTTAATGGATGGGAATGAGCATGCTTTCCAGACAGTACATGGTTGCACCATTCAGTTCCTCCCAAAATACAATGTCAACCAGCAACACCATAAATTGACAAGAACACAAATCCAAGGCATTAACCTTTCAATTTTCCCTTCACAACCTATTATATGATTTTTTTAAAAAAAATTTATTTTTAGTTTTAACTTTTAATTTTCATTTTTTGGGAAATGTAATTTGTGAATATGAGATTTTATGACAAGATAACGGATATGTTACACAAGGTTTTTACAAGCTCAGCTAGTCAGATAACCAACACATCCACCCATTTTGCAAGAACTATAAATCTTATCCTGCCACTAATCTCCAGAGTTCAGATCATGCGGGCCCATAGAAACTCAGATAAGAATTCACAAGTTAACAGATTCATTTCCACTAAATTGCATGGGGTCCATATGCTTCTGAGATTAGATTAATCATTAATATTTGCTTATTGCATATTCATAACCAAAATAGTTTTAAAATTTTATCTAAACGTCATCTTGGCAATAATGCATTTAGAAACAATGAAGGTATGAGAGCTTACAAGAGCTGAAGAGTAAACTATCATAAGTGTTATAACTAAATGAAAGGAATGCCACTTTTTGCCATATAACTGTATAAGGATTTGATATACTAATATATTTGGAATGGCATATAACTGTATAAGGATTTGATATACTAATAGATTCTTTAAGAACATAAAATATCCTAGGTAAATGAAAGAACAAGGAAACTCTAAACCAAGCAAAAGTATACACTAGTCCAACATTTTGTTTTTTTTTCTTTTTGAAAATTCCAAAATAGAAGACACTTAGATAGGCCAATAATTACATCTTCGAATCGCAAATAGTAAAATTATGATAGTAACACCAAAAGAACAACATCTAGTGAATGTGAGTACATACCACACTTTCAGGAACTCCTGCCGGGGGTAAAGTTAGGTTCCTTGGTGGTGGACCACGAAGATATAATCTTTTGTCAAAGCGCCATTCTCCAATTTTACCATAAGTTAGTTCACCCTGGCATTGTACATGAAACAATGAGTATGAAAACAGATCTACTAAGTACACAAACAAGCATTGCCATAACTCATATCCATCTTCATGGTAAGGAATGTCACGTATAAATTGTCATGAGGAAAATATGTATATATGAATTGGCATAGAAAATTACCTTCAATGTATAGTCACATCCATAAGTAAAATGTAAAATGTAAGTGTTCCCCAACTTCAAATCCCAAGGGGGCTGTAGTCAAACAACTCAAAAGTAGTATTACAATATAAATAACATAGATATACTTTTTATATACAATAGCAAATATAATAACACACAAAGAAGAGAAAGAATGAGGAAATACTTGTATCATGAAATTTTTATGAAGAACATGTTGCACACCATGCAATGCACTTGCAATGGCATAAGCATACCTATTTTAGAGCTTAAAAGGAATTAGAATATCAACGCCAATCAAAATCTATTACTAAATTATAAAATATAACATATTAGGACTCACATTTCCAACACCCATCCAAAAGCTTTGTCGGTCTCTGGATCCTCTTTCATATTCAAAGAAATGTTCATCCAAGTAGGAGCAATCTTCTCTAGTATGGACTGAGTGAGACAAACAGGGATGAAAAACTTGTTAGATTGTTCCAAGAAGATTGTTGAAGAAGAATTTAACATACAATAAATGGCACAAATATCGAGTTCAAAAGAAGATTGTTGAAGCATAAGCGTCTGTGTAAAACATAAATACATGTTACAAAAACTGATGAACAAATGAGTCATGACTTACCTTTTTAATTATCACAGGGGAATTGCCAATAGGATCAATGTTAGTTACAGGACCTTTTTCTTCTGGAAAAAACTTCCTCACAATCTCTACATGTTCAGTTGGTTTAATGTAGAAGAATGGAAAGCCTGCAGGATAATCTTCACGAGCCAAGTTTGGCAACGGTTTGACAAAAATATGATCTGGTTCTGCCATTAATATATACCTGCAGTTTTTCACATTCAACGCAGATAGCTCTTTTTTCTCATAAAGTAACCAAGATAAAGTCAATGGCACAATGTTCTAAAGGGAAAATAGATTACTCCTCCTCGATAGTTGCTTTGTCCAGCCATTGCACAAAGGCCCAAGGTCTGTTTAGGACAATGTACCCCTAGAACCACATCAATGAAGCAGTAAGAAATTATATTCTTCATTGGAAAAAAATTTGCAAAAAGTTGTACACAAGAACACATTCAGAATGATTAAAGCAATACAAGAGCAGCCATAATTAGTTCAATAGAGAAGAAGTTACAACCATTCATCAGATACTGTCAGACAAGTAGCATTTTATGGTGAATGAGACTGTTGTGTACATGATTTCCAGTTGAAAATTTTATTTGATTTTAAAACAACTATAATTACATTAATGGCAAATTTGCAATGAGCCAAGTGACAAAAAATAATAATAATAAAGAGCTAGCAACTATTTGTCAGTGGCACTTAGCATGCCATTCTTACACCTCTTGAAGATGAACTGCAAATAAACTTGAGAAGTTTTTGTAAGTCCTCTATATATTGCATATGAGTAAGTTATGTGGGATAGATTTTGCATAAAACAACCACAAGTAACTTAGGCTTCTTAACAAATCACTACATGCACGTCTTTTATTTTTAGTTACCACACAGGAAATTAAGAAAAGTAAAACAGGTTAACATAGGCAAACCAAATTTTAACAACAGATGGAACCAAAACCAGTATTTTATATAGACATAGTTCTAAAAGGTCTAGGATATTCACCAACGGGCCGCTTTTGTTAAAAAGTAGATTAGGGGGGCCGCTTAGGTACTCTTCATTGCCAAACAGTCCGCCAAAGCAGTTTAGATGGGTCTAGTTGTTGTTGTGTATTTAGTGTTTCCTTATCAATTATAACTTCATTTGTGATTTTAAACTTATTTTGATTATTAAAAGTACAGGTTTCATATATAATCAAATTTTAGTCATTCTTAATTTGATTTACTGATTTTCTTTAGTTTAATATTACTTTAACGAAGATAAGCCTGCCCACCAACCTATTGCCTACAAGATCATCTACCAATCTTTGTATATGGGGAATTGCACTAATAAATTCTATGATTGGTCATTCAAACATGTTTTAAGGCATGCAAGCTAAACAAACATTGTAGAATAATGAAAGTGACAGGAACAAAGAAAATAAATTAAACCACTAGAAAAATCTTACCCGATCCACACCGTCTGGGAGTGGATCCACAACAAAAGTTGGGATCTCATCCATCAGGCTATCAGGCTTCCCAGAGTGGAGCACTCTGGTGAACCCTCCCATCTCCGACCCCTCGCCGTCCTTCATCCTCTTGTACCAGTAGTACATTATCCGGCACTGCCACCTGCTATATGCCGCATCAGTCGCAGTCACCACAACGTGAAACAGTTGCCTCTGAACGCCCAATCGCCTAATCTTAGGCATCTCCGTGCCTAAATCGTCAACAGGAAGCTTGTTCACGGACTCTCGCTGCTGGTAATGGATGACCATCGTCACCAGATTATAGGTAGCGACGAAAAATCCAAACCCCAGCAGCAGCAAGAACAATGGAGACGCCTTGCCGATGTTCCTCCTCCCAATCATCCTTATCAAAAACCGATCTTTCCTCGCTGCTGAGATCCAACTCACCGAATTCCAAATTCCCAAGCTTTAAAGATCAGCAGCCGCCCACGAACTTCATTAAAAACTTTAAAAACAAAACTACAGTCCAACAGAAGGCGGCCAAGAAGGGGGGGTGGGGGGCTAGATCAGCAGCACATAAAATAAATACAATGTGATTCAGAAACACACAAGCCAGGCAAATCATTGGCTTGAGAAGGATTAAGAACTGAAAAAAAGAAGGGGCGGAAAAGAAGCAAAGCAATGACGAAGTTACCTGCGGACGGAGGTGGGCGGCCTGCGATGGGAAAGCACCAAGTAGTGGGGATTATGCTTGAAAATTACTTGCCTCCGGAGGCATTTCGGGCGGAGAGAGAAAATCTGTGAGGTTCTTGGAAGCTAAGAAATCAACGATTGATGAGTATTTGTAGACGGGGAGACGGAGCACGCAGTGGCGACGTGAGGGAGAAGGATCGCAGAGGAACGAGCGAGGAGGTGCGCGAAGTCGACAGGTTCCGGTCAGCCGAACGGAAAGAGGAAGGATGGTGTGATGGGATGGCCGTGGCCACACAGGATACAAAATATTGGCCAATTACGTCGGAAGATGGAACCCAACGATGATGAAAAGAAATAAACAATTCTCCGTATTCGTACGCGAAAGGATACACCCGTCTTCATAGCCGGAGAAGAGGGAAGTGGGGTCAGAAGATGTCCTCGGTGGTTTTTCACTTTCCCATGTGAATTTATTGAAGCCTTTTTTAAAAAAAATAATATCTTATTTTTATTTATTATCAAAATAGCATCATGTCTTATCTCACTTCAATCTATTTTTATTTTCAAAAATATTTTTATTTGACAATGATAATACAATTATAAATCATAATTACTTGGCCTTCCTAAACATAAAATTCATCTTAAATTTAATATAAAAAATAAGTTTAACATCAATTATTTTATTCATTCTATAAATTTAAATTTTATAAATAGTACTTCTTTAAATTAAGAAAATAAAATTCATTCCTTAAATATTAAAATACTATTAATTTGAGAGAGAAAAAAAAATAAAAGGAATGAATTGAATAATGAAAAAGTAGATATTATATGAGGAGAGAGAAAAATAATAACAAAATAAATATAATAAAATTTTTAGAATAGTTTATATAGTGTATAATGAAAAATAATTATCTAAATTTAATAAAATGGACGATTTATTTAAATTTGAAAAAAAAAATATCAGAGAAATTGATGTAAATATTTTTATGGACATTAATATTATATTGTGACAATTAAATTAATTATAGCTGTTAAATAATTGTAATAACTACGTAATTGAGAGTGGATTTGATAAAATAAACTGAATGAAATTGAGGTGTTATTTGATAATAAATAAAGAAGTAAGTCTTTTTACTATTACAATAAAAAAGGATATAAAAAAAGTTCATCCTTTTAATTTTTCTCAAAACATCATATATCAATTAGTATTTATGGGTAAGCATTCTTAATTTTTATTTTAGTTAAAATATCACTTTTATAATAAAATAGTGTTTTTATTTATATTTTCCATTTTAAAATATTCATATTTTTATGTTATTATAGCATATTAAAGATAATTATTTTTAATTCAAAAATAATTAATGTATACTATTTTTATTAAAGTATTTTTTATTAAATTAATCAAAATTAATTTGAAATAATAAACATATTACTCATCAAGTAAATTTTTTTTAGAAGTCTAATATTCCATGATAACTTATTACATTTAAAAAAAAAAACTCTTGTACGTTTACTAGGGATCTATATACCTAAATGTGACACCCTTGCACCGTAGCTTGGGACACCTACTGTCATATCACAGTATGTAGTTACTTGTGCTTATTAACTAGCTTGTACAATAGTTTTTTAATTATTTTAAAATAATTTTAATTAAGTTAATAAAAAATTAAACGAATTTATTTTAATATATTATAACAATTACTCTATGTTTGGTATAACAGTATTCGAATAAAAATATTAACAAATGATAAAATGCGCTGTTCTAATTTTTAAACTAACATCTGATGAATTTTTATTTGTTTTTAAGTGATTTATTTTGTCTGGTAGTAAAGAAGAATATATAATTATAAATAAAAATCAGTGATGCGTGCATTATTCAGGAAGAAATGAGGATGGCTACGTAAATTAAAAGAGAAGAAAGGGAGGATAAAGCCTTAACATGGACGCTTTGAATATATAATTGATGGGTTCCAGGAAAGGTCATTTTTTTTTTTTTTTTGAAGAAAAATATTCTTCAAAATAAATTTGACGTGGAGTGCACTCCACCATTAAGGCTTAGGCTACCAGACTTAGGTCTAAAATCTCAATAAATTGGGACCATGATTTTTAATATTTTAATATTATTTATATTTAGTTTTATTTTTTTAAAATCAATTTTATTTTTTATTGTTATAGATTTGTTAATTATATATTTTAGAAATATAATCAATTTTTTTTTACCCCGTTGATCTCAAATGGACAAGAAATAGAAGTTTCTTGTCCATTTGAGAGTGCTAGTCTTTATAAATATCAAAGTAATTTCTTTTTTCGCATAAATAAAAAATGACGACTTTTATATTCTCTTCATGATTTTTAATGTAAAATTTAGGTTTTGCAATTGAGATAGTTGGTATAGCTTGGACGGAAATAAGTTTTTTCAAAACTAAAATTAATAAAGTTTAACAATATTCAGAAGTTAAGATTTAATAATTTAACAATTTTATTAATTAAAAACTAATATCAAAGCTTAATAAAAAATTTAATTAATAATTTTTATAGTAAAAAAATTAAATTTTATATAAAAATTATTAAATTTTTTTTTTTAAAACCAACCAATCCCAATTCGGATGAAAAAAGATGGGTGAATATTTATTTATTTTTAATAATATATTAAAAGACTGTTTTTTTTTAAGATCTCGAAGATATCTGAGACGATCTTGCATTCATCATTTGGGAATCTGGCACTTGTATTTGATCTCACTGAAATTACAATACTAACCATATTCCTTTCGACTCACTTACCTGTTAGGATGTTTGGGAGTCAGAAGAGGGGGAATAGATTCGATCATTTTATTAATGATAATTTAGATATTTAAAGATTCATCAATGCTAACATTTATATTTTACTTGATATTTATGTCTATGAGATGATTAATCCAAGAATTTATTTTTCTCATGATCTCATCCACTATGAAATCACGCTTTCTTAGAAATAATCCTGAGACGAAGAAGCCTTGTACAAACTTACAACAAGAATACAATGAAAACAATGAAGTAAATACACAATACAATAAAAACCTTGCTTGCTTGATATCTTGTTTCTTGTATATGCCTCTTAAAACTTAGAAAGTGTAGCATCACTTGTCTTCCACAACTTCAAGCACTGGCGGAAGAATGCGTGTGAGAGCTATATGCAAGCCTTTGCAAAAAATCTTTTTCTAGGGTTCACTTGACGTCTCTAATGGATTGTCACATCAATCGACCGTCCAACACCTACAGAATGATTTTTTTTTTTTGAATCCTAATCAATTTGTGAGTTATCTCAATCGATTCAGAGAGCCTTAATCTATTACCTAATTGATTCCATAACTTTCTGTTTACTTGTAAAAAGTCTTAATCGATTAAGCCTTCTTAATTGATTGTCTCAATCAATTCTTTCTTCTTGTGATAAAGCACTGTCTAATTGATTAGTAGTAACTGAATCGATTGGGTCAATAGATTCAGCTTTGTTTTTGCAAATTCCTCTTTGCGAATCTCCGGGTTTTAATCAATTGGTATAATCGATTAAACTCAGCCCAATCGATTGACCAATCGATTCGGGTCCTTTCTGTGATCTCACAAGAATCTCCTAATCAATTAAGGGATAATCAATTTTCTAACCCTAACTTACTTAATCCAAGTCTAGGATTACCTTGCCTAACATCCGGTCAATCGTGACTTGTTGGGATTTACCCACTAAGTGTCTGATCAACCTTTGGCTCACTTGGATTTTGTCAACTTCTCATTGGACCTCCGATCACTAAGTGCGGTCCTCCTTAACTCGGATTTTCGTCATGCCTAACTATAGTTAGAGCTTTCCTTTTGCCAACGTTCGATCTTTTTTGACACACTTGAATTTTCCTTTACCTAATCGTAGTTAGGATTTTCCTTTATCTAACCTCAAGTTAGGACTTATCTAGTTAAGTATTTGGTTCTCCATGACCTACTTGACTTCTTCTCACATATTGTTCCACATATTGTTCAAACATCGAAACTCAAACTCGAATCCACTTGAGCTTAGTCAAACTAGTTAATCTTGACCTGAGGATAATTGCACCAACAATCTCCCAATAATCCCCCCTTTTTGATGTTTGATAATATGTTTAAGTTAAGTTAACCTATATTAGCTCAACTCCATTATTCATCCCATGTTAAAGTATGAATGTGAGTTTCTAACTTAAATCCCACATTTTCTCCTCCTTTGACATACATAAAAAAACTTTCCTTGAGAGTTAATTTGGTCAAAGTAACTCAATGGAAGTCTTATACCTTTCATTACATCATATGCTCATCCTTGAGCATATATTGTATGTGTTAGGACACTCCGACGAGCTAGAGGGGGCTGATTAGCTCCAATATCTTTTTCAAAGATGAGTTGTAGTAGAAAACACTCGAAGCAATACTAATATCCAGATTGACTTAGTATCCATCTCAACGAGATGACTAATCCAAAGATCCACACAGAGTACATTCTCCATTAAAAAAATAATTCTTCTCGAGAAATACTCTGGAGGTGGAGAAATCTCGTACAAGTTCACACACAACAAAAATAATGCAAACAAGAAGAAAATACATAATATAAATGAAAACCTTGTTTATTTTTTTATAGCTTGTAAACGCCTCTTGATCGGTTGAAAAGTATAGCAACACTTATCTTCCAAAGCTCAAAGCTCGGCAATGAAAAGTGGAGAAGTAGTGTTGCGTTTGAATCTTCATTGACAACTTTATATCCCGTGGATTAAGGCTCCCAATCGATTGACCTTACCCGTAATTGATTGCTACATCATATCCGAGTGCATCCAGCCATCCAAACCTTGCAATGGCTCTTTTCTTTGTCACTTAATCAATTAGCCAATCGATTATGGGCCTTCTTAATCGATTACGAAGCTCACTGTTCACTTACGAGTTTCTCCCAATCGATTATCAAGTCAATCATGCTCTCACTAGGAAGCTATCGTGCTTTGTGAAAAACTCCTCCCGATCGATCAGTTGATCAATCAAAAAGCTATTATTTGTCATGAAGATACGCGCCCAATCGATACTTGATCGATTGGTGCAAATCTTGATTGATTAAATAATCGATCCAACCACCTTCTGTTTCACAAACTTCTTCTCCCTTGATCGATTGAGTTTGACCTTTATTGATTACCCAATCTATTTGAGCCCTATCTACTTCGCGAAGACATGCTTCCAATCGATCAACTGATTAATTAGCTTTGACATAATCAATTACCTAATCGATTGTCCAGCTCTATCTCACTTAACCTGAGTTCAGGGTTCTCTTGCCCAACTTCTAATCAACTGTGACATGTTAGGACTTTTCTATTAAGTGTCCAGTCAACCTTTTGACCCACTTGGAATTTACCAACTTTCCGTTGAATTTCTGATCACCAAGTGCGATCCTCCATGACCCACTTGTATTTTCCTATTGCCTCAATGCAGTTAGAACTTTACTTTATCAACGTGTGGTCCCCCTTGGCCCATTTAGACTTTTCTTTACTTAACCACAGTTAGGGTTTTCCTTTGCTAAATTTTTATTATTTATTTGTTTATTATATTTTGTATTTGTTCTTATTTTTATTTCCTTTGTTATTTTCCTATTTTTGTAAGTTTTTTATTTTAAGGTTAATGAAGAAATCGAAATTAATTCTAAAAATTTGACTGTAAAAATAACTCAATTGATTAATTGAAAAAAGATTAATTGATTAATTAAAAGATTGATGTGAGGCACGTTAATTAATTGAAATTAAGCAATGTATGAGGCACATAATAATTATTGATCGATTAAGTAATTGATCAATTAATTAATATGAGGATTAATTATCTAATGAGGCAGCAAAAAAATATTAATTAATTGACTAATGCATGCGGCACATTAATTAATTGAAATTAAGTATAATTAATGTATGCGTGCGGCAGTAAATAATTATTAACTAATTGAGCAATTAATCGATAATTAATAAATTATTAATGCATGATTACTTAATTGATATTCTAAACTTAGACAGATAATATTTTAAATATCATCATTATTCAAACAATATTTTTTTTTGTAGGTTCCTTGTCAGCTTTGAACTTCACCTAGGAACCAAAGCATTATGGGTTCTTAATAGAAGAAGCTTAAAAAAAATAGACTTAACCATCTAATCTTGTAGGATGTCCATATGGCTTAAATCATGATCAATCGACTCAAATGAATATGGATTTGCTTGATAATCGAATCGAATCCAATTTCTAAGCCCCATCATGTTCTTCCAATCACCCAAGGAAGAGTATTTTGTATTAGCTTGAAGTAGACTAAGCACCATATATCACATGAAGCAATATATAATTCAAACTTTTAAATTAAACTTGAGCTTAGTTGACTTTGCCAACTACTTAAATGATCAGAAGCATGTGAACCACCACTTATTGTCTGTCATTGGATCATATAAACAATAAATATAAAGAATCATGGCTTGTTTTGGGGCTTTGATATAGTTTCTCCTTGGCATCAACATGCATGTAAGAATTTAGTCACTAAAAAGACGATATATGAGTCGTCTTCTATATAGAAGGAATATTATAGCTAAACTTCAAATTGATCGTTTGTGTGTAATAGTTGCAAAGTGCCCAAATATCAAGAAACTTTGCGGCAATATAATACATACATATCTACATTTGGGTCATACCCTATCATTTTTGTAATTTATGTATTTGTTGTTCTTAATATAGAACCTTCAATCGAGAATGGAGTTGTCTATCTTTTTTTATGTTTCCCAATTAACTTTTGTCAAATGATCAGCTCTTAGCATTGAAAACAAAGTATATATAAATCAATTTGGATCTTATTTGTATATATAATATAATGATTTTCTTATTTAGCAAAACATGAGTTTAAGTTCTCAAACTTAATATATTGTAAAAAAACATTAAAATATCTTTATGTTTCTCTAATTGCTATCAAGAGGAGGGAGACATATCTTGAAAATGATCCAATGAGAGATAGTTTGCTAACCATGATAAGCAGGAGGATGACGGCGAAAGAGATAATTTGGTAGATAAAGTGTTGGAGTTGATTGGAAGGCTAACCTCACCCCGATCTTCAAGTAGAGGAAGATTGTGTAAGGCATTTAGTATAGAAACTTACACAATATCTTCTTCGAATGCGACAAGTACAATAACAATTTGGTAGCATGTCCAAAGAAGGTGAGGCCATCATTGGAGATGGAAGAAGAATGAGAGTCAAGGGTACAAGTTGTTTCTCCGGGTCCCTAATCTGAAACTTTTGTTGGGAATTCGGAGAAAATGACATAAGAGGGTCAATCAACCAATGACTAAGATGGATTTTTTTCCCCCAAAAGATGCAATAGAAAGAGTTAGGGTAATTTGGCCAAGAACAAAAGGTGTACACAATAAAGGTATAACTCCCTCTCATCAAACTTAATATATGATTTTTCTCCTTCACATAAATCTTCTGAAAGGATCTAATTAGTTTTTCTGCTACACCTTCTGTGTATTTAGTGCACTAGATCCTTACATGTATGACCAGGGGGTCTTAGGATATCCCTTTAACCGGACTTTCTAGAGTTATTTTTTTACTTATTAACGCTAGGACTGATGCTAACTTTGTTGTGTGACCTGTACGGGATTGTGTCAGACTTTAGTTAGAATCTCTACAAGAGTGTAATTATGGAGTTAGATATATGAACAATTCATAAGGACATTAACTAGTATGAAATTGAAATCCTAGAATCACTCCCGAACCAACTTCACCTTCACCTCTTTGCTCACTTGCACTCTCTCTCTCTCTTCTCTCCTTTCCTTTTCAAGTGTTAGTGACTAAAAACCACCATGTGATTGTCTAGATAATTCACTGTGTGAAACTAACTAGTGCTTAATCAACAATCCCTATGAGATCAATAATTTTTATTACTTAATGATGACCATATGTTTGCAGATTGTACGATAAATTTTTGACACCATTACCAGAGACTGTTTTTGATTAATATTAGTTGATTAACATATGAGTTACTTTAGATATTTTTCTTTTTCTTTCTTGTTTTTCATTATACATTTTTCTTTTTGTCTTTAATTCTACATTTTTATTTTTTCCTTATAATTTTTTTTAGATACAATGAACACTAACACGTCCAATAGGCCTTTAAGAGACTTTATTATACCCTTTTTTGCAAGAAAACTTTCTCCTATTGTGGATCCTCATATCGAAGCAGCAAGTTCCAACTAGACTCAGAATTACTATAATACAAGATCACAAATTTGGAGGAGAAGTTTTATAAAATCCATACTTGCACCTTGAAGCATTTCTTGAATATTGCAACATGGTATAATGTGAGGGAGTCTCTACTGATGCTATTCAGTTGATTGCATTTCCTTTTAGCACCAAAGATAGAGCAAAGACTTGGTTTTATTCTCTTTGTCCATAAAGCATTACAAGTTGGGATCGAAACAATGAAAGCAGTGATTTCTGAATTATTTTTTTCCCTCCAAGCAAAATAGTGTACATGAAGAATTGTATCACAAATTTTACTTAGGTAGATAGAGAATCACTATTTAAAGCATAGGATAGATTCAAAAGTTTATTAAGACAATGCCCTCATCATGACTTAGATAAATGGTTGATAGTGTACATCTTATATATTAGGATTACTTTTTTGAGTAAGAGACTTTTAGATTCAGCTGCAAAATGTTCTTTGATGAACAAAAGTTTGGATGAAGCATATATATTAATTGATATAGTGATGATGAACCTCTAGGAATGATTAAGTGAAAACTTTAATGACATCTTCCTTGATAATTCTAGAAGTACGAGCCATGAATGCAAGTGTGTATGTTGAACAAGATGCAGTACAACTACCCAAGAACTTTAAAATTATGAGTTACAGAATGAGAGGTTCAAACAATCAGAGGCTAAGTTAGAAAGCTTGACTTCAAAATGGTTCAAACAATGCCTCCCTTTCACCCAACTAAAGACTAATAACATTATAATGTTTTCAAGTTGAGAAGTGACTAGAATTCCAATACTTTTTTGGAAAATGATGGGTATGAATTCAACGAGAAATACAAAAGAGAATCAGAAAATCTAACCTCCATCCCTCTAGTAGAGATCTATAGGCCATTGGTACCATTCCCTAAGTGGCTTATGTAATCAAATCTAGACAAGCAATTTGAACCTCCGCTACTTAATTACAAGGAAAATGTGGATAGGAATCAGAAATCCATTCTAATGACACAACAGAATGCTTTTGTACCACTAATCCCTTTCCATCAAAAGCAAGTGACAAATATGAGTGAAGAAAAAATTAACAAATTCTGTGATGATAATTTAGTTGCATGCAAATTTATTAATGTAATTTAAGATGATGAATTTTCTGATATTAGCCACTTGTAATTTTATTGAAATACTGAATGATGATGAATTTTCTGATGAGGATAATTAGTTTAAAATTTCTAATGAAGTTGTCAATCCTTAGTTGATGATATTGATGTTAGTGAACTCTTCGCCACTTATGATAATGATGGGGCGGATAAAAGTGTAGGGTCTTGCACTACGGAAGCAACACCCTAAGAATCACCTCCTTTGATCCCACAACCACTTGATACTATGAGAGTTGTAAGAATTGAACAAGTTATAGATATAAGTATAGGGACATATGCAGAGATAACAAAGCCCCAAGAATCATCACCTTTAGTTACACTACCACCTGAGCTAGAGCTAGAACCATCATTTGATTTCTAAGAAGTCACATCCACTTGTTTAGAACTTTTAGGTGCCTTTTAGTAATATATGATTATTATTTCTTGTGATCTTTTAGAAAATTTCATAGAGGTACCTATAATTGATTTTGTTGAATGTGATTCAATTTTCGATACATGCTTCATCAAATTTAATATGGTTATAGTTCTATTTTATATAGTATGCTTATGGGAGGTATATTTTTCCTATTGGTGTGTAGGTTTTCATGAGGCTGGGATTTGGAAACTCACATTGAATCATCTTTGCCCTCTAGAAAGAACTCACAAGAAGATGAAGATGGAGAGAGCGATGCTACACTATATTGATCGTATGACGAAAACTCTCTCTATAATAAAATAGATGATTGGAAGAAAAGTCTAGAAGTTTCTTACTCTGGTCAGAGCGATATTTTGAAAAGCCCATATAAGGGGTCAAAATAATGACCTAAAACAAGTGATTCTTGGGAGACAATCCAAGTTCTTTCTTATTTTCATTTAAGTTTTTAGTTTCTTGCTAGTTTTCTTTTCTTTCTTCATAATAACCCAAATCATCTACTTAATTTTTCTTGTCTAATGAAGATTCCAACTTATCAGCATTTGCTTTTAGCATATGTGCTGGACTACCCCAAATCCTAATATGTCTCAGACTGGGCTTTCACCCATTCCACAATTCTGTAGGAGTAGAGGGTACTGATTTAGAAGGTACCAAGTTCAGAATGTGCGCTGCTGTTTCCAGAGCATATCCCCAAAATGAATTTGGTAATTTTGAATAACTCATCATCGATCTAACCATTTCCATAAGAGTCCTATTCCTTCGTTCTGTCATACTATTCTGTTGGGGTGTACCAGGTGCGGACAATTGAGATTGAATCCCAGCCTCTGATAAGTAATTCCTAAACTCTCCTAAGAGGTATTCGCCACCACGATCAGACCGTAGTATCTTGATACTTTTACCATGACATTTCTCCACATCAACCCTATACTCTTCGAACTTATCAAAGCACTCAGACTTACGGCGCATCAAGTAAATGTATCCGTTTCTCAAATAATCATCTATAAAAGAGACAAAATATTCGAAACCACCTCTTGCCTGGATAGACATAGGACCACACAAATCAGAATGAACCAGTTCTAACACATCTTTGGCTCTATACCCCTTGGCCTTAAAAGGTCTCTTTGTCATTTTACCTTCCAAGTAGGATTCACAAGTTGAAAAGTTTTCCAACTCTAATGAACCCAAGAGTCCATCAGCTATAAGCCTTTGAATCCTACTTAAGTTAATATGACCAAGCCTTAAATGCCAAAGATATGTTTGGTTCATTTCTGAAGGTTCCTTTCTCTTATTAGAATTAGAAGATGTGTTCTTAATTTCCATTTGTTGCTTTGTGGGAGAAATTGGATTTAAAGTATATAAATTGCCAACTAATGCACCAGAATAGATAATAACCCTATTTCTCTTTGTAACCACATTGTTATTAAAAGAAATAGAATATCCATCCAAATACAGTTTAGAAACTGAAATTAAATTCTTTCTGAAACTGGGTACATCAAGACAATTTCTTAAAACCAAACTTCTATTCCTATCAAAAGATAAGTAGATGTCTCCCACTGTAATAGCCGCAACCTTAGTAGCATTGCCCATGTAGACGGTTATCTCTCCTTCAATTATAGTCGACGAGTTTCTTGGAACCCCTACAATCACTATAAGAAAAATCCTCATAGACATCGGTAAAACAACAACGATTTTAAGCAAATTTCAATGTCTTTGAGTATTTTACATCGGTTTTTCCAAAAATCGATGTCTATGAGCGCAGATTTTCGCTCATAGACATCGGTTTTTTAGCCGATGTCTATGAGCACCTTTTTTTTTGTTAATAGACACCGATTTTAACAGCGGTTTTTAAAATCCGATGTCTATGAATCAAAATAAAATAATATAATTTTTCCACCAATACTTAGCCAAAATTTACAACAATTCACTCTTCCCTCCAAACCTAAACCTATATCGCGCTGTCACCATCACTTTCCTCCTCGCCGTTGGCCGTCCGACCATCTCTCTCAGCCTCATCTCCCTCTTCCCCTTCCTAGATCGACGCCTCTTCCTCTCCCGATCAGGATCAACATGGAGCCCTTGCTTGTTCGTCCAACCACACTGTCGTCATCCTGGAAGCTGCATAACTTTATTTTCCCCACTCGTAGCTGGGGCAACCAGCGCCATCTGCATTGCACCAACCTCCCCTTCGCCGGTCACGAAGACACTGGAGAAACGTTGACCCTCTTAATCGATGGGATAGGCCGAACGATGGGTAGGTGCCCACCATCATCCCATCTGGAGAAGACCTCGCTCGCGTTGACGAAGGGGAAAGCAAATGAGGGAGAGGAGAGAACCTTAGATGAGATCTGTGGCATAGCTCTACGATTCCTTTGCTCGATCCGTCATTGCGGCGTGCTCGTTTCGCCCAGACAGGTTAGATCGCTTCGCTTCGGTGGATCTTCTTTATGAATTAGTCATTTCACCTTTGCCTCGAGGTTGCTTTTGTCTCAATCCACGCAAGGATTCGAGGGTTTCTTGAAGCTCAATCTTTGGTTTTGTGATTATTGGGCAAAACATTTTTTTTTTGGCTGGTCCATTCTCGTGCCCTCTATGGAAGATGGCATTCCCGGTTCATTTTGTTTTTCGTAGGAAAAATTACTGCTTTCCTACTCCCCTGCTGAATGAAGCTCCTTTTCTACTCCCCTGCTTTGTTCCTTTCTGTTTGATCTTTTGTCTACTTCTTTTCATGATTTCTTAGATTTTGGTTTTCATGTGTGTTCTGTCCTCATGTATGATACTAGAAAGAGGACATAATTTTGTAATTTTAGGTATGAAGTGAAACATCGCCATCTTCTCTAATCGTAGGTTTCGTTTGTAAGGTTGCAGTGTATTTTTCTATCTCGAGGTTGATTGAAGATTCAAAGATTCTTTGTTGGTCTAGTTCCACATTTTTCTATGAATGATCCTGATTGGGGTTTAACTTTTATATATTTCAGTGGCCAAGATCGTTTTGTTTGAACATCCATTTGGTATCCGTGTCACAACAATCTACTTCTGCTTCTTGTCTTTAGCCAACTGATATTGACCTTTATGCACCGGTGATTCATATTAGAATAGTCGTGTCCGTGACACGACATAGTTTTGTTTTTCATGCTTAAAAGATTTTCAATTGGTTCTATTCGATGAGATTAAAGGGGTTTTCTTGCAGGAGATATTATGGAGTGGACCTCCGACAGCTACTATTACCGGTGTATTGGGGAGATGAATGGTGTGCCATCATGGGTACTGATTTTAGGAGTGACAACAGGAGTACTGATTAGAATCTTCCTAGCTATAGGTGCTCTGCTTTGTATCAGATTCCAGAAGAAGCGTGCTCAGATAAGGATCACCAGCTCAAGGAGAGCATCAACTGTCCCCATGCGTGCCAATGGAGTTGATGCTTCTTCAATACAATCAGACTCTACCATGGATCAAGAGTCACCGAAGCACAATGACTTTGAAGAAGAAAATCCTTCCTTATGGACTGAAGGAACCAAGAGGAAGCATCTTGTGTCTGTTTCTAGAGTGCCCAAATATTCATACAAGTAAGAACAGCTCCATCCACATCATCTTCAAGATACTGATGCATATGCATATTCAAGCCTCTGATCTTCACTGTTTTTGTTAAGAAAAAAAACAATCCCTTCCAATTTATCTTTATGATGATCCTTTGATCATTTGCTTCTTCCTTCGAATTCATGGGTTATTTGCTATATAAAATGGTGAAGGAGATGGAAAACTGGCGGAGAACTTTAGAGCAACTGAGGGCGGATAATAACAAGCTACAGGTTACCACTAAAAGCTCATGCCTTTGCCTTTTTTTGTTTTCGTATGTTTTGTTTGTCTGGCTTCTAGCTTCCTGTTTCAGTTTTCTGTCTTAATTCTATAGCTTTCGAGCTTAATTATATCTCTAATTCACCAAAGACAAGATAGATTGTCTTGAGGTCTTGCTGTCAACTTAGGCTGACCGATTGAGAGCCACTTAGATCAGCGATCATCTCCTTACTGTCCGTCGGCGCCTCCACGATGCGCTCTCCCTCGGCATGAGGTACTTGGTCTTCTACTTTCTTAATCATCCTTTGTTGCTATGCAATTCCTATAATTTTCAATGACGTATGTTCCCTAAAAACCATGGTCATGAGAAGTCTATGCTTGCTTGTTTTTTAATGGAAAATAAAGATTTTAGCTTGTACTGCAATGTGAATATTAGCAAGAGTATGAACTAGTCAGAAAATTTGAGGGTAACTAGCTGCATTTATCTAGGATGGTTGAATAATATATGATGGATGACAAAGGAACAAGTTAAAATGGTCTCCTTTTAGTTTGGAGCTAAATAATCTCATACAATTGAAACTTTTTCTTAAATGATATGACTTGAAGAATGTTATGTACTTGTAGTAGAAAGCGAAGTTATTCCATCTGGTCAAGGCTATTGGGATTGAGATCCTATGTAGCAACCATGAGGAAATATAGGATTGAATCACAAGCTCACAAGATTCTAGCCTAATTCAGATCCTACTTAAACTCTAGATTGCTTAGGTCTGTTTGGGTTGTAAGATCTTAAGTTCCATATCATCATTTTAACTCTCATGGTTGGAATCAACATTATTTAGATACCACAAGTAGGATCTACCCAGAGGAAGGTGTTGTAATCTTCCACTTTGGGTCATCCTTAAATTGACATTGATTTACCTTAAATGCATAAATCACCCGCACCATGAAGCCACACAACAAAATGTATTTTATGGTATAAGTAATACATCAAATACCTTGTGTGGCAATGTTACCAAGGATAGAACACAATGTGATTAAAACCAATGGACACAAAAGAAAAGGAACATGAGCGATATAACATGATTAAACATAAGTCTTACCAGAATGCTAGCTCGTTAAAAGTGCAAAGAGCCTAGAGAAACCTTCGCCTACTTCTTGTATAAAAGTTGTCAACACTTCCTAGACTCCTCTCTTAATACTGGTTTTAAAAAAAAAAACCCAGCTCATATAACATGTTCCTCTGACATCAATAATTCTCTCTAGAGAAGAAAATCTTTCTGCAAAATTTCTTTAGTTTCCAATAGCCTCTTAACAGATTTCGATGTGCCATTCAGATCATGGAACTGACCCTAGATGAAAACTTGTAATACAATGCATTCCTAGGTCGCATACAACCTTAAACACACGTATAGGGCTTGACATAGTTGGCTACCATGTCCCACACTCCCTATGCTAGTTTCTCCAACACTTTAGGCCTTTGTTGGTCTAGTACATGCCCTATGCAGAGCCTAGGCTTTGAGTCAGTCTGAATCCCAAAAAGATGCCTATGCAAGGGTTTGGGAAAATATTTAACATTAATGTTATCCATGTTTTAATTTATTTATTAACACCATAAAATTTGTTTAACCTACCACATCATATAACAGTATGAAGAGAGATTTGGTAGTTTGTGTTGCTACTCACTTTCTTGGTTAAGATTTACTCTCAAAGGTTTTGTTTTTAGACCTCATCTAGCTTTATCCAAGTGTGACTTCATGTTGTTTTGAACCAATGCACCATAGCATTTCCATCTAAGGAATCTCTTTCCTTTTCATTTTTTCAATTTTATTACAGGTGACACTCCATTGATAATGAACAATATTAATTTTCTTCATACATAGTCCTAAAAATACCAAGCCAAGTTGACTAGTTAACTAATTTAATTTAGTCAATTTAAGATTAAATTAATATACAATTGAGTAGGCATGTGTTTGCACTAAAATAATGCTTATGGGTAGATCACTTTTTTAAACTATGGCATTTGTTGCTTTATAAGACTGATTCCTTGCTAACAGTTAAGCCATGTGATTTTCATAATTCTGGTAAGGCTTTGACTATCTGATACCAAATAATCCCAAACTAATTTGTGTTTTGACTCTATAATCCCCATTTACTGACAAGGGCAATCTTTCTTTGATATATATATATATAGGAGCAAACTCGATTTTGTGGTTTTTTTCCTTCAGGTTTTATATCCTGGATTGGAAGCAAATAAAAAAAGATTTGAAAACTTGTGGCTGAATGAATTTGCTAGACTTTTTATTACATATGCGAACATGTGATCTCATATTGTATGCATGTTATACTTTTTTTTTTACTAATACCAATTGTTCAATGTTTTTATTTTATCTCTTACTTCCTGATATATAGTGGTCTATTGAAACTGTTTCAAATGTCATGGAGTTTTTATTTGCTTTGTCATGTCAGAGTTTCTAACAGAAAAGTCTTGAGATGGCAATCCAAGGATGCTGACACACAGACACATGCTCTTAAAACAATGGCTACATTTCTCGATTGTACATCATATAGTTTGTTACAACATCCTCTTATACAGGTGTTCACATTCTCTATCTCAGTTGTTAGGTTGTTAGCATTTCTGCTACAAAAGATGTTTTCATTTTCAACACAGTTTCTAGTGCTACACTATTTTGTTTTATTGACATCACAATGGTTTGTGATAGTGGGTACACCATCAATATCTATTTCTGGATTAATTCATTTGAGAGGCACCATCATTTTCAGTTATTTTCTATATTTAGCCTAAAATTTCAGTCATCAATGAATCTAATCATAACTATTTTTTTTTAATATTAAGTTCAATCATCATTTTCGGTTTGGATTATATTAAGTTCCCAGGAATGATAAATCTATCACTATATGATGTGGTTGAGATAATTGATGAATGTTTCTCTTTTTAAGCATTCCAATTAGTCATCTTGTTACCTGGTGCTCTTACTACTTTTTCAACAATGATTTTTGGTCTTGGTTTACTAATATATTATGTGTTTTTACAGTTTACAAATCTCAAGTACTTCAGAGTTGAAATTGATGAAGTGCGGTTTGAGTGGGCTGAATGCATGCTAGATTACATTTGAGTAGGAAAGGTATTTGATTTTTGAAAACTTTGGATGATGCATGCATTTGCATGGAATGTAAATTGCGTATATTGTCCCATGTCAATTTCTGTTGGATCGAGACGCGCTAGAGGGGGGGGTGAATAGCGCTCGCGGCTATTTCGTACTTATCAGAATCAAAAACAGCGTTAGAGTAATTAAAGCAGCGGAAAAAATAAGCAAGCACACAAGAACACAGGTCGATTTTACTTCGTTCGGAGCCTAAGGCGACTCCTACTCGAAGGCCCGCGATCCTTGATCGCTTCCGGTGGGCAACAACTATAAGCTCGATTATTACAAACTAAGTATTACAAGAGATGCGATAAAAGAAATCTATACCGACGACGAAAACGAGAAATCTCGGAGCTCTGGGTCATCGGAGACTTGTAGCAGCACTTCCGGGAGTCTTTCGGAGTAGCACGTTGAGTAAAGAAGACTTGGAACACATTGGATTGAGCTGCTGGTCGAACCCCCTTTATAAACAGTGTTCAAGGCACTTTAAACAAGCTCCAAGGCTCCTTAAACCTGAATTTTATCCCGATCTGCTCGCTGGGATAATCTTTTGAGGCGCCTTAAGTCCATTCAAGGCGCCTCCAAGCTATCTAAGGCACCTTAAACCCCTCCGAGGCGCCTTAAGTCTGCTCCTCGCGCTAGCTCAGGATTTTGAACCTGAGGCGCCTCCAAGCCCCATGGAGGCGCCTCGGACAATGTTCATCCGAGGAAAATCATCGTTATTTTGTACCTGCAAGATATGTTAGTCCAAACAACATCCTGCAACACAAAGTTAGCCCAAAATAACATCATGGATAATAAAGAATATTTAAGACAGTCTCCGGACTGTCCGGGTCTGACTTCGGATTTCCAACCGGAAACCCTAGGTCGACCCGACGCCTACTGTTCCCTCTACGAGGAACGCGTCCTCACCTACTCCATCCAGGAGATTTACCTTTTGCCAGTACTCCACTCAGGAGATTTACCTACTCCACTCTGATACCAATTGTTGGATCGAGACGCGCTAGAGGGGGGGGGGTGAATAGCGCTCGCGGCTATTTCGTACTTATCAGAATAAAAAACAGCGTTAGAGTAATTAAAGCAGCGGAAAAAAATAAGCAAGCACACAAGAACACAGGTCGATTTTACTTCGTTCGGAGCCTAAGGCGACTCCTACTCGAAGGCCCGCGATCCTTGATCGCTTCCGGTGGGCAACAACTATAAGCTCGATTATTGCAAACTAAGTATTACAAGAGATGCGATAAAAGAAATCTATACCGACGACGAAAACGAGAAATCTCGGAGCTCTGGGTCGTCGGAGACTTGTAGCAACACTTCCGAGAGTCTTTCGGAGTAGCGCGTTGAGTAAAGAAGACTTGGAACACATTGGATTGAGCTGCTGGTCGAACCCCCTTTATAAACAGTGTTCAAGGCGCCTTAAACAAGCTCCAAGGCGCCTTAAACCTGAATTTTATCCCGATCTGCTCGTTGGGATAATCTTTTGACTGCCGCGACTTAAAGGCGCCTTAAGTCCATTCAAGGTGCCTCCAAGCTGTCTAAGGCGCCTTAAACCCCTCCGAGGCGCCTTAAGCCTGCTCCTCGCGCTAGCTCAGGATTTTGAACCCGAGGCGCCTCCAAGCCCTATGGAGGCGCCTCGGACACTATTCATCCGAGGAAAATCATCGTTATTTTGTACCTGCAAGATATGTTAGTCCAAACAACATCCTGTAACACAAAGTTAGCCCAAAATAACATCATGGATAATAAAGAATATTTAAGACAGTCTCCGGACTGTCCGGGTCTGATTTCGGATTTCCAACCGAAAATCCTAGGTCGACCCGACGCCTACTGTTCCCTCTACGAGGAACGCGTCCTCACCTACTCCACTCAAGAGATTTACCTTTTGCCAGTACGATCCTCCAGATCGACTGGACTTTTGCTCAGCACTTGATACTTCCGGACTTTCTGCTGGACATTCGCTTCCCGGCTAGTCCAGTCTTTCACCTCGCTCGCGACACCAGGACTTTTCACCTAGGGTTACCACCCCCTAGGGCTTTTTGCCTGAAGTCATCGACCTGCCAAGACTTTCCCCATAGGGTTACCACCCCCTATGACCTAGGGTTACCACCCCCTAGGGTTTTATTCCTTTGCCTAATCGCAGTTAGGACTTTCCTGAAATCCTCAAGTGGACTTGTTAGAATACAAAACATCTTAACTTTGAATTCTTTGCCATTATCAAAACACGAGTTCGATCGTCGGATGCTTCCCGCACCAACAATCTCCCCCTTTTTGATTATGACAACTCAAATTCAAAGTTAAGTAATCCAAAAAATAAATCACCATTTAATACAGGCAAATTTGCTAATTACAAATTTTGCTAAAACTCTATGCTCCCCCTTAACTGTTGCTCCCCCTTAACTATTGCTCCCTCTTAACTGTTGAATTTTACTACTCTCCCCCTTTGCCATATATCAAAAAAAACAATAGACTAGATATTTCTTAGTTAAGTGCAAAGATAGATTTTACAGTTAGCTAGGCTCAGTAAGGATGTGAATATTAAGATTGTAATGATGAATAGATGGAAGTATTGATAGTAAACTTAAGTTTGGATAATATTTTAAATTTGGTTTAGGTTCAAATTTAGTTGGTCCTTAAGTCCAAGCATGAGTTATAATCACTTAACTTACTAGGTATTAGAGCCCTGAGGTTCAAAACATTCTTAACTAAAAAATTGAGTATCCTTTATCAACTGTCTAACCTTTAGTTACTTGCTGATTGTCTACAGGACAGTAGCTTTCACTTGGTTAGTCAAGTTAAGTTACTTTGGTTCAGATAGACTTGACTAGAGCTGGAGGACTTAACTTGATTAATGTATATTGCGTATTTAACGCCCAGACTCATATTGATGCACAAATATAAGCATTCTTGAGTCCAGGCTTTACCCTATGCATCTCACACCGTTCTATGTTTTTCAATCACAATCAAGGTATACCTAGATGTTTGTGAGATGCTCTGGATGAATTCTAGGGGAACATGATTTCTAGGGGGAAAGCCTAGGCTATTTCAATTTTTTGAACAATCTAGGAAATTGGGAATTTTGAAAATTATTTTTCCTAGAATTGAAAAATGATAAGTAAATCCAGAATTTATGAAACTGACTAAGTATTCAAGTAAGTACATAACCCTTCAAAGAAGTCTAACAAAATGAATAGGTAGTGCAGATGCTCATAGTACAATGCATAAAAATAGTCATATCAAATAGATGGATCATCCATGTGAGGAGCATCAGCTGGAGGGTCATCAGCGGAGGATGGTGCATGGGGATGCTCGGGTGCTGGCTGACCCAGACGTCGTATCTCGTCACGAAGGGACGTAAATCCGGCAGCCATCTCAGATCGAATAGAGAGAACTATCCGTCGTATCTGGATGGACTCGACCTCGAGTCGAGCAAGTCGGTCCTCGACGGAGAGTGATGTAGATGTCGAAGGTCCAGCTGAGGTGGATGGTCTGGCAGACGGGGAGGGATCTGAGAAAAGAGCCTCGGCTAAGAAATCAGCCCACTCCTCTCCCTCGCCTGGTATATCCTCGGCTGCTGGAGCGATAGGGGCAGCTGCTGGCTGTGATCGTCCTGTCCAGGATAGAACTCCATCAGCTGTGATATTAGCACCGGCTAGTCTACAACTACGGGATCCTAGCTCGTCATATATAGTAAGAGGAATGACTGTTTCCCTGGTCACATCTATACCCTCTATAGTCGAAAAGAAGCGTGTCAGAATATGACAATAGGGCATGTGTACTGTCCTGGAGGTGACTGTCCCAGATGCACAGATAATGTTCTGAAACATATGCAAGGCTATATCGATGTTAAATCGATGACACAGGGCGTACAAGAAAAATGAGTGTGAAGATCTCATCTTCGAGACATCCCGAGATGAGATCGGCAAAATACATGCTGTCAGGACCCTATACATCATATAGTCCTGAACCCGAAGAGAGACTGACTTGAACTCAGTCAGGCCAACAGGTCTCTCTTCCCCAAAGAAATACGTGTAGATAGTATCTAATGTAATGTGGGAATAAGGATCGCCAAATGGCAGGTCCCTACTGGGGTAGCATAAAAAAGTAGACTCAGAAACCCTAAGTCCTAGGGTGATGCGTAGTAGGGTGGGAGTCATCTCAATGTCAACGCCAGCAACTCTAGTGGAGTATATATTATCATCAACCCTCTCAAGGTTGTGATAAAACTGTGCACATAACTCCTGGTTTACTGTATCAGTGCAGTAAACCAATTGGTCCAGTTGATAGTACTCTATCATTTGGATGGATGGCTGACAAAACTGGGTATAAAAGGTCCTATTTACATATCTAGGTTTGACTGGTTCAAAAACATAGTTAGCAAAAGTCTCCTTAAGATGTATAGTGGGAAATCTGATATCTGCTGATGGAATTCTAACTGGATTAGGGTCAACGTGTCGGCGCTTCCTATTTTCAAAGATTTTGCACGAAATTGACAGAAATAAGCAGAAATATTGCAGAGAACATGAACAGGAAGGCTTGAGATTATACCTAGGAGGCATTGCCAAGTGTAGAGGGAAGATTAAATTGGATGAAGGCGCCTTGGTTGCTCGAATCTGCACGCGGAGGTAATGCTCGGCGTCGGCAGAAAAACGAACAGAAGGATTCTGTTCGTTTTCTAATGCTGGAAACTGAAGGCGCCTTAAGCGTGTTTAAGGCGCCTTGAGTAGGTTTAGGAGGCGCCTCGGATTGATCCGTGGCGCCTTAATGGTGATGCGGCGGGAACTTTCCCGCCGCTCTTTGAGGTGCCTTCCAGTTATGGGAGGCGCCTCCAGGAGGCGCCCTACCCTTTAATATATATAAAAAAGTTTTAAGGTTTAATGGATTTTGAAAACAAATAATTTTGAAATTTAAGTCTTTAAAATAATTTTGAAATTTAAGTTTTTAAAATAATTTTGAAATTTAAGTTTTTGAAATTTGAGTTTTTAAAACAATTTTGAAATTTAAGTTTTTAAAATAATTTTGAAATTTAAGTTTTTAAAATAATTTTGAAATTTAAGTTTATGAAATTTGAGTTTTTAAAACAGTTTTGAAATTTAAGTTTTTAAAATAATTTTGAAATTTAAGTTTTAAAATAATTTTGAAATTTAAGTTTTTAAAATAATTTTGAAATTTAAGTTTTTAAAATAATTTTGAAATTTAAGTTTTTAAAATAATTTTGAAATTTAAGTTTTTAAAATAATTTTGAAATTTAAGTTTTTTAAAAAATAATTTTGAAATTTAAGTTTTTTTTTAAAAATAATTTTGAAATTTAAGTTTTTAAAATAATTTTGAAATTTAAGGTTTTAAAATAATTTTGAAATTTAAGTTTTTTAAAATAATTTTGAAATTTAAGTTTTTTAAAAATAATTTTGAAATTTAAGTTTTTTTTTTAAAAATAATTTTAAAATTTAAGTTTTTTAAAATAATTTTGAAATTTAAGTTTTTAAAATAATTCTGAAATTTAAGTTTTTTAAAATAATTTTAAAATTTAAGTTTTTAAAATAATTTTGAAATTTAAGTTTTTTAAAATAATTTTAAAATTTAAGTTTTTTAAAATAATTTTGAAATTTAAGTTTTTAAAATAATTTTGAAATTTAAGTTTTTTTTTAAAAATAATTTTGAAATTTAAGTTTTTTTTTAAAAATAATTTTGAAATTTTTAATTTTAATTTCTTAGTCGTCTCACCTGATCTAGGTTGTGAATCAGGGAATCCTATAATTGTTGTGAGATGAATTATTGTTGAATTTAAGAGTCTGGTTTAACTTTGTGTTAGATTCAGGTTTAGTTTTGGGTTCAACAAGTAAGCATTTTTTGGATAAACTTCTGGGCTATGGTGAGTCACTCGGAGCTCATTAAAGTAACCATGCCTTCGAGGTTTTCCAAATAGTCCTACCCATTGAACTTAATACTCATCCTTAGTCTAACTTGTTAGGATCCATTTAAGGGTAGCTTCGGTCAGTTCCACTTGGCCAAATGCACCAGGTCGAAGCCATATCTTCCTAGACATGCGATGCCCAAGTTTCCCTAACGTACTATCATCCAAAAACTTCACCGGTACTGTGGTTCAAGTTAAACTCAGCTCTTTTTAAACTAGCCTTAATTACCCTGCCGGGTAATCTACTCTTGTTTTACCCATTTCGGGTAAATTAGGTTCAGTTACCCTGTCGGGTAGTTCAGTTGGAAGTGCCAGTTAGTTTGGATCCACCATCTAATTTTGAATTTTGATTTTGAATTTAGAATTTAGAATTTAATTTTGAATTTTTGAATTTTGAATTTCGAATTTTTGAATTTAGAATTTAATTTCTAATTTTTGAATTTTGAATTTAGAATTTAATTTCGAATTTTTGAATTTTGAATTTTGAATTTTTGAATTTAGAATTTAGAATTTAATTTCGAATTTTTGAATTTTGATTTTCAAATTTTTTGAATTTAGAATTTAGAATTTAATTTAGAATTTTTGAATTTTGAATTTCGAATTTTTGAATTTAGAATTTAGAATTTAATTTTGAATTTTTGAATTTTGAATTTAGAATTTAATTTCAAATTTTTGAATTTTGAATTTAGAATTTAGAATTTTTTTAATTTTGAATTTAGAACTTCAAGATAGTTTTTCTTTTAGCTTTCCCTAGATCATATCCTCGGTATGGTTTATCGAGGTAGTATATTTGATCCTTCGGAACCCAGTATTGGCCAAGTCCAACTTGATTGATCAATTTGGACTTGGGGACCCATGCTTGGATTGATTTACTATTTTGTTTGTTAATTAAGGATAGATAAGATCTATATTTCTTTTTACTTTTATATCCCAGCCCAGTTTTGTTGTAAATGGCTCTGTGTCCCAAGAATTAGATCCAAATTCTTGGAGCCCAGAGAAAACTTTTCTAAAGTAATTTTTAAATCTTTTACCTGATTTTTCAAACTAGAGTTTTCTTCCTCAAGTTTTTGAACTTGAGTAGAGTTTCCAGTTTGAACTTGATTAGGTAAAGAATTAGTTTTTGTCACTTCTTTAAGGACGACTACTTCCTTTAGAAGTGATTTAATCCTGAGGTTTGATTTAGCTAGTTTGCGAAGTAAGTAATTAACTAAATTGTTAAGCCTTGGAATACTTACATTGGATTCTGGCCCTTCTGAAACGGATGCGGATCCGTGGCTTTGCTCGGACTCGACTTCTGACTCGCTCTCGATGATCTGGTCCCGGGCCATCAGTGCGAGTAGACTTGTTTAATCAAGTTCATCGTTGTTGTCCTCTGAAGAAGATTCATCCCAGGTTGCTTTCAGGGCCTTCTTTCTTCTTTGCTTTTTGGCCTCCTTTTGGTTGGGACAGTTGGCTTTGATATGCCCCTTCTGGTTGCACCCGTAACAAGTGACTTCGAATTTTACCTTTGAGTTCGGTTGGGCCTCCCTGGACTGAACTGCCTTCTTCAGATCTTTCTTGTTGAAGCCCTTCTTCTTCTTGTAGAGCTTCTTCACAAGGTTCACAAGTTCGCTGGTCAGTTCATCCTCTGAATCTTCTGAGTCGGATTCGTCTTCTGATTCCGATTCAATTTTTCGCCGTACTCTTGATTCCCATGTTCGACTCGTACCTGCAACTAAAGCAATACCCTTCTCGGATGGTTGTGCATTAGTTTGTTCATGAAGTTCAAATTCAGAAAATAACTCGTCTAACTTTAAAGAAGATAAGTCTTTGGAGACCTTGTAGGCATCTACCATTGATGCCCACAATGTACTCCTTGGAAACGAATTTAATGCGTACCTTATGACGTCCCGGTTTTCGACTTTCTGTCCTATTGCATGAAGAGAGTTAAGAATGTCCTGGATGCATGCGTGCAGCTGGCTCGCCGTCTCACCTTCCTGCATTTTTAAATTATATAATTTATTAAATAATAAATCACGCTTACTTACCTTGGTTTCCGAGGTGCCCTCGTGAAGTTCGATCAGTTTCTCCCAGAGTTCCTTTGCGGTTGAAAAGGGACCGACTCTGTTGAGTTCCTCCTTGGTAAGACCGCACTGGATGGTGCAGGTAGTTTTGGCGTCGGCTTCCACCTTTTTGATGAAGGCTGGTTCCCAGTTCTCACAGGATGTAGGCTTACCGTCCGTATCAGTTGGTAGTTGCAGTCCTGTCTTGACGATCATCCAGGTGTCGAATTGGATCTTCAGATATATCTCCATTCGCCCCTTCCAATATCCGAAGTCTTCTCCGGAAAATAGTGGGGGACGAACAGTGCTATATCCTTCTTGTTGAGTCATTTTAGACCTAGATAAGCAAAAAACAGAAAGATCTATTCCAAGACTGTGTCTTGGATTAGTAGTGCGGGAGAAAAAAAATAACGAGCTCAAATGGTATTGACCAACTTTGAGCAACACTGATTAAAAAATTAGAACTTTAGCTAATTAGCTAATTTCTAATTGACTCCTAACAAAATACCACGAAAAAAACATTTTGAATGGTGGTTGCACCAATTCAAAACAACCCCGCTCTGATACCAATTGTTGGATCGAGACGCGCTAGAGGGGGGGGGGGGTGAATAGCGCTCGCGGCTATTTCGTACTTATCGGAATCAAAAACAGCGTTAGAGTAATTAAAGCAGAGGAAAAAATAAGCAAGCACACAAGAACACAGGTCGATTTTACTTCGTTCGGAGCCTAAGGTGACTCCTACTCGAAGGCCCGCGATCCTTGATCGCTTCCGGTGGGCAACAACTATAAGCTCGATTATTACAAACTAAGTATTACAAGAGATGCGATAAAAGAAATCTATACCGACGACGAAAACGAGAAATCTCGGAGCTCTGGGTCGTCGGAGACTTGTAGCAGCACTTCCGGGAGTCTTTCGGAGTAGCACGTTGAGTAAAGAAGACTTGGAACACATTGGATTGAGCTGCTGGTCGAACCCCCTTTATAAACAGTGTTCAAGGCGCCTTAAACAAGCTCCAAGGCGCCTTAAACCTGAATTTTATCCCGATCTGCTCGCTGGGATAATCTTTTGAGGCGCCTTAAGTCCATTCAAGGTGCCTCCAAGCTGTCTAAGGCGCCTTAAACCCCTCCGAGGCGCCTTAAGTCTGCTCCTCGCGCCAGCTCAGGATTTTGAACCCGAGGCGCCTCCAAGCCCCATGGAGGCGCCTCGGACACTGTTCATCCGAGGAAAATCATCGTTATTTTGTACCTGCAAGATATGTTAGTCCAAACAACATCCTGCAACACAAAGTTAGCCCAAAATAACATCATGGATAATAAAGAATATTTAAGACAGTCTCCGGACTGTCCGGGTCTAACTTCGGATTTCCAACCGGAAACTCTAGGTCGACCCGACGCCTACTGTTGCCTCTACGAGGAACGCGTCCTCACCTACTCCACTCAGGAGATTTACCTTTTGCCAGTACGATCCTCCAGATCGACTGGACTTTTGCTCAGCACTCGATACTTCCAGACTTTCTGCTGGACATCCGCTTCCCGGCTAGTCCAGTCTTTCACCTGGCTCGCGACACCAGGACTTTCCACCTAGGGTTACCACCTCCTAGGGCTTTTTGCCTGAAGTCATCGACCTGCCAAGACTTTCCGCATAGGGTTACCACCCCCTATGACCTAGGGTTACCACCCCCTAGGGTTTTATTCCTTTGCCTAACCGCAGTTAGGACTTTCCTGAAATCCTCAAGTGGACTTGTTAGAATACAAAACATCTTAACTTTGAATTCTTTGCCATTATCAAAATACGAGTTCGATCGTCGGATGCTTCCCGCACCAACAATTTCTTCTGATGGTGATATTCTAGGACTTCTGCAGCATGTATAATTCTTATGTTTTTGTTCTTTGCTGTAGTTAAGTAGACTAAATGATACTTTTGTTTGACAGATTAGAACAGTGGATGTTTTAACTCAGAAAACTAGGCATTTGAAGGTGAAAAGTGGTGAGATTAGGGAAATGAAAGGCGCAAGAAGAATGGAGCAGTATAACAAGTTGAACAGATTCTGATTCTCATAATTTAATGTAGCCTCAGCTTGATTTTTGACTCACGATGTTCTACCTTGATGTGTACAATATCTATTATCTTTTGATGTAAAAAGAATATTTGTGTATTTTATGGATACTGTTGTAAGAAGAATATTTATGTAATTTGTGAATATTTATGTATTTTATGGATACTGTTGGAAGAAGAATATTTGTGTAATTTGTGAATATTTGTGTATTTTCTTGGATACTATCAATTTTTCACTATTTCGAAAATCGAATTTGTGTTGTTAAATAATACTGATATTACATCGATTTTTCACCGCTGCAAAACCGGTGTCATTAACTAATATTACATCGGTCGTATATCGCTACCAAAATTGGTGTTATTAACTTATAATATTACATCAGTTTTACACCGTTGATGAAACAGTGTCGTTAAGTGATACTACACCGGTTAATAACCGATTTGAAAACCGGTGTCGTTAAGTGATACTACACCGGTTTTAACCCCATGTCTAAAATGACAGACCTTTTACATCGCCTTCATAGACATCGGTCGAAAATGTAATAGACAGCGGTGGAAAACCGATGTCTATGAGGGTTTTTGTTGTAATGAATGAATTGTAGACATGATCAGTGGCTCCTGTATCTACACACCAGGTGCTGGTAGATAACACTGCTAAACATGTTTCAACTACTAGAGAATAAGATATACCTTTATTGTTCTCTCTCCTACGAGGACAACCCGCCTTCCAATGTCCAATCTGCTTGCAGATGAAGCACTTGCCCTTTTGCTTCTTCATTCCAGCTTTAGGTCCAGTACCTAGAGATCTATTCACCTTCTTTGCTGAGCCAGCTTGTTTCTTCTTCTTCTTGCCTTTCGACTTAAAAGTAGAAACATTTTCAGTAAAGTGAATCAGAGAACTATGACAAAATATTCCTTCTGCTGCCTGTAGTTCTGTCAGAAGTTCCATCAACGTATAAGCACTTTTGTTCATGTTATAGTTCAGGCAGAACTGCTCAAAACTTCTGGGTAGCGTTTGAAGAATAATATTGATTTGGGTTTCCCCATCGATTTCAGCTCCAAGGATCTGTATTTCGTTCAAATAAGCCATCATCTTTAGGATATGATCCCTTATGGGTGTCCCCTCTGACATGGTGGTTGTCATTAATTTTCTCATTGCCTCTTGCCTAGCAGCCCGATTATGGTGTCCGAAGAGTTCTTTGAGATTGTTCATCATGTCATAAGTAGTTGGTAAGTCTGATGCTGATGTTGCAGCACATTTGACATTGAAGCCAAAATGTAACACCGCGCCATCTCATCTGCCTTTACCCATTTCTTATGAGCCTTAATCTCCTATTTACTAGAATCACTATTAGGCACATTTGGGCAGACCTCTAACAGTATAAACTTATAGCCTTCAGCAGTTAGGACAATGTCCAGGTTTCTTTTCCAATCTATATAATTGGAACCAGTAAGTTTGTTCTCTTTCAGTATAATAATCAGTGTGTTGAAAGTCATCCTAAGAATCACAAAATAACTTTGGCCAAGATTCTAAATCTAAAATAACATTGATTCCTCATGTTGGATCGAGAAGTGCTAGAGGGGGGGGGGGGGGAATAGTGCTCGTGGCTATTTCTCTTTTTGGAATCGGAAAACAATCGAGTAACGCAGCGGAAATAATGAAAACAAGCAACACACAAACACAAGCTGTTTACTTGGTTCTGAACTTGTGACGATTCCTACTCTAAGGCTCACGCTCGTTGAGTGTTTACGTTGGGAAACAACTATAATCACGAAAAGTATTACAAACTAAATATAATTATGAACTGAAATAAACTTTATACCGACAACAACTAGATTGAAACTGAAGCTCCGGGTCATCGGGATGTTGCTACAGCACTTCGGGGTCATCTCGTTAGCAGCTTGTAGCGTAAGGATTGCTCGGAAGGTGTTGTTCTGGACTGCTGCTCGAGACCTCCTTTTATACATTGCTGGAGGCGCCTCTAACCCGCCGAGTCAGCCGCGTGGATCAGCACTGATTCGGTCGCACCCCATCCACTTGAAGGCGCCTTCAAGCCACTCTAAGGTGCCTCCAAGCTCTGGTCCAAGGTGCCTTCAGATTCATCCAAGGTGTCTCCAGCTCTGTTACGCTGACTTCTTCTGGCTTGCACCCGAGGCACCTCCAAGCTCCATAGAGGTGCCTCAGACACTGTTCATCCGAGGCCAAGTGTGCTCTTTTGCCCCTGCACAACGTGTTAGTCCATAAAATACACATATACCCTGCAAGACAAGGTTAGCTCACATAAATATGATAAGAAAGGTGTTTGACAGTCTCTGGACTGTCCGGGTCTGACTTCGGATTTCCGACCGGAAACCCTAGGTCGACCCGACGCCTACTGTTCCCTTTGCGGGGAACGCGTCCTCACCTACTCCTCTCAGGAGAGTTACATGTTGCCAGTGCGATCCTTCAGATCGACTGGACTTTTGCTCAGCGCTCGATGCTTCTGGACTTTCTGCTGGACGCCCACTCCCCGACCCGTCCAGTCTTCCATCTGGTTCGCGACACCAGGACTTTCCACCTAAGGTTACCACCCCCTAGGACTTTTGCCTGAAGCCCTCGACCTACCAAGACTTTCCGCATAGGGTTACCACCCCCTTTGACCTAGAGTTACCACCCCTAGGGTTTTCCACCTGCCTAACCTCAGTTAGGACTTTTGCCTAAGTACACTTAGGACTTTCCTGCAAGCTCATTCAAACTGTTAGATCACAACATAACCTTAACTTTGAATCCTTTGCCATTATCAAAACACTGGTTTGATCGTCGGATGGTTTCCGCACCAACAATCTCCCCCTTTTTGATTATGACAACTTAAATTCAAAGTTAAGTAAAACAGGCATAAGTAAATGGATGTATCAATGAATATAAGCAGACTTTTTTAAGTAAAAAGTTTAAGTAAGAACGTAAGCAAGCTAAATAAGTTAAATGTATAAGGCTCCCCCTTAATAAGAGCTCTCTTTTTCTTATCCTTAATTTGAATTTATTCTACTCTCCCCCTTTGCCATATATCAAAAAAACTTTAGTAGGGAAAAGACAAGATAAAAGGACTAAGTTTATTTTTTTTAAAAAAACCAATAAATTACGTTTTCAACAAAAAGGTTACACTTTTAAAACAACATTGGCTAAGTAAAAACTTTGTTTTTGAAGTAACAAATTAATGCAGAAGAAAACTAAGTTGAGTAATTTAGGTAAAAAGATTTTCTTTTAACCGAAAGATAGCTAAATTGAAATTATTTTAGTTTTGAACAACTCCTTTTACTTAGCCAAAATTTGTGCAAATTTAGGTTAATTTTTTTTTAAAAATATATAAAAACAAACGATTTTCGAAAGGCAAGTTTTGAAAATAGTAAGCATAAGTTTTGCAATGACTTAGCTAGTTTC
Organism: Zingiber officinale; assembly: GCF_018446385.1. Classification (NCBI taxonomy): domain Eukaryota; kingdom Viridiplantae; phylum Streptophyta; class Magnoliopsida; order Zingiberales; family Zingiberaceae; genus Zingiber; species Zingiber officinale. Next base: position 105,692,340 of record NC_055998.1, read on the forward strand.
GAAAGGCTTTGAAAAATATTTCGTTAATTTTTTTTAAAAGCCTTTTAAAAGACATTAATTTCGAAAGACTTTCCGAATAATATTTTTTAAAAGATTCTTAAAAAATTAGGTAACCTTGAGACTTTTTATAAAATGCTTGAACAGAATGGTTAGCTAAGTTGGAAGGAATTTTTTTTGAAATAATATTAAATTTAAAAATATCTTTTGATTTGACCTAGTTAATTTTGAAGACGGCTATAGAAGTCATAAAATATTTAGACGAATAAAGAATTTTAAATTAAAGGCAAAGGAGGAGCAATTATTTAAGAACCTAATGTCCAAGCATGAGTTAAGTTAAATGGATTTCAAATTAACCAATTTCCTTTAGTTAGGTAACAGAGCCCTAAAGTGCAAGCATGAGTCAACTTGAAATTTTAATATCCTTAACTAACTATCTAACCTTTAGCTACTAGCTGAATACCTATAGGGTAACAGTTTTCACTTGGTTAGTCAAGTTAAGTTAAAAATCCAGTTAGATTTGATTAGGGCTGGATAACTTAACTTGATTACTGTAATATTGGTTTTTAACTCCCAGACTCATTATGATGCACAGAAATAAGCATTCTGGAGTCCAGACTGTACCCTATGCATCTCACGTCATTTTAAGTTTCTTTCAAACACAAGCAAGTTAATCCTAAGGTGTTTGTGAGATGCTCTGGCTGAAACTATGGGAGCATGATATCTAAAGGGAAGATCCTAGGCTAAGTCCAAATTTTGAAAGACTAATAAGATTGGGATTTTGAAAACATTATTTTTCCTAGAGTTTAAATAAAAGAAACTAAGCAGGAGTTTAACTAGATGTGCAGAACTAAGTAACTTATAATAAAAACTAGTACGCAGAAAGTTAGGTTGTGTAACTAAACTTGAATCAACAAAAGTTTAACTAGATAATAGTAGCAGATGAAAGTGGATGTGTCCAAAGTCCAAAGTACAACCCATGAAAAGATAGTATCAATAAGTAGGATCATCGGCTGGCGGGTCGTCAGCTAGAGGTGGTGCAAGAGGCTGCTCGGGAGCAGGCTGTCCCTGACGAAGAGAGGCAAAGCCGAAAGCTATGTCTGTGCGAAGCATGTGGAACTCATCCAGCATAAGCCGTCGTGTCTGAGCGGAGTAAGCCTCGAGACATGTGAGTCGGTCCTCGACTGATAAGGAGGTGGATCGTCGAGTCGAGGTCGAGGGCCCTGTCGAACTGGAAGGCCCGACGGAGGTGGAAGGTAATGGATCTCCGAATAACTCCTCAGCTAAGAAGTCAGGCCACTCCTCTTCCTCGCCCGGGACAATGTTGGGAGGTGCATCCTCGACCTCTGGATCAATCGGAGCAGCGACTGGCTGTGGTCGACCCCTCCAGGCTAGAATCCCCTGAGCGGTGATGTAAACATGGGTTAATCTAAGATTGCGCTGCCCAAACTCGTCATATAGGATAAGAGGGATAACTGTCCCTCTGGTCGTGTCTATCCTAAGGGTCGAAAAGATGTAGGTCAAAACATGGCAATAAGGCATATGGACTACATGAGATGTGACTGTACTAGATGCATAAATAATGTTCTGGAACATATGTAATGCTATATCTATGTCTAAACGGTGACTCAAGGCATACAAAAGGAATGAATGCCAGGGTCGCATCTTCGGGACGTCCCGAGATGAGATCGGCAAAATACATGCTGTCAGGACTCTATACATAACATAGTCCTGAACCCTACGAGAGATTGACTTGAACTCAGTCAAGCCAAGTTGTCTCTCCTCCACGAAAAAGTACATATAGATGATATCTAATGTAATATGGGAGTAAGGATTGTCACATGGCAGATCCCTACTAGGGTAGCATAGAAAGGGACATGTAGATGCCCTAAGCTCTAAACTAGTGCAGATGAGTGAGGGGGTAAACTGGATGTCCATCCCACCAACTCTGGTAGAATAGGTACTATCATCAACCTTCTCGAGGTTGTGATAGAACTGTGCACATAAATCATGATTTACTGCATTACTGCAGTAAATCAGTCTACCTAGTTGGTAGTACTCTATCATATGGACTGATGGGTGACAAAACTGAGCAAAAAATGACCTTCTTAGATACCAAGCTTTAATGGGGTCAAATGTGTATCTAGAAAAGTTAATCCTATGCTATTCTAAGGGGAATCTGAGATCCGTGGATGGGGTTCTAGCTGGACTAGGATCAACATTGCGATGTTTCCTATTTTTGACAATATACAAAAAAAAAAGAAGCAAAATTAGCACTAAAATCATGTAAGAGATGATTAAGAATAGTTTAGAGTATACCTAGGAGGCATTGCTAGGTGTAGAAAGGGAAGAGTTGGGTTGAAGGCGCCTTGGCTGATGGATTAGAGGTGAAATCGGCACGGGAAACTTGTGGAGAATTTCGGCAGAAGATGAACAGAAGTCTTTCTGTTTGTGGCAAAAACTTTGGGTTTAAGGCGCCTTATATGCGTGGTAAGGCGCCTTAAACAGGCTCTTTGAGGCACCTCAGAGATGATCCGAGGCGCCTTAAACAGAGTTGGTGGGAGTTTTTCCGCCGCTGTCGAGGGCGCCTCCCTTGTGTGGGAGGCACCTCAGATAGGCGTTTTTTTTTGTTAAGTTTTGATTAATAAGTTGATTGAGTTTTGTACCTTAATTTTGAAAGATGATTTTAATTTCTCGAGAATCATTAAGTTAAGTTTAAAAGATAATTTTCATTTTGAAAATAGTTAAGTTATTTAAGAGCTCAATTTGATTTTTGAAAATTAATTAAGTAGAATTGATTAAACCGATTAAATTAATTAAGTTGTAAAATTAATTTTTGAAAAATGTTAAGTTAATTAATTTTGAAAACTTTAAGTTAATTAAATTTGGAAAATATTATTTTTAAAAAAAATTTAAAGTTAAATGATTTTAAAAAATTTAAAGTTAAATGATTTCGAAAAATTTTAATTTTTAATTTTTAATTACAATTTTAATATAATTTTTAATTTAATTTTTATTTTTAATTTAATTTTAATTTTTAATTTAATTTTTATTTTTAATTTAATTTTTATTTTTAATTTAATTTAATTTAATTTTTAATTTTTAATTTTTAAATTTAATTTAATTTTAATTTTAATTCTTAGTTATCTCACCCAATCTAGATTTTTCAAATAGGGAATCCTATAATTTTGTGAGATGAATTATGTTCAATTATAGGGTTCAGTTTAACTTTGTGTTAGATTTAGGTTTAGCATTGGGCTCAACAAATAGACATTCTTTAGATAAACTTCTGGGCTATGGTGAGTCACCTGGACATCATTAGAGTAACCATGCCTTCAAGGTTTTCCAAATAGTCCTATCCACTGAACTTAGTACAAAACCTTGGTCTAACTAGTTATGATCCATAAAGGGTAGCTTCGGTCAGTTCCACTTAGCCAAATGCACCAAGTCGAAGCCATATCTTCCTAGACATGCATACACTAAGCTTTCCTAACATACTATCATCCAATACTTTACCAATACCGTGGGTCAAGTTAAACTTAGCCCTTTTTATTCTAACCCTAATTACCCTGCCGGGTAGGTTGCGTTTGGTTACCCTGTCGGGTAGATTCCTTTTGGAGGTGCCAGCTATTCTGGAGCCTCTATTATTGATTTTCCTTTTAACTTGTTTTTAAAGTTTTAATTTTGAATTATATTCCTTTAAATTTATTTGTTAAGATAATTTTTATTTATTTATTTATTAAGATAATTTTGTTAAGATAATTTTTATTTATTTATTTAATTATTTATTTGTTAAGATAATTTTTATTTATTTATTTATTTATTAAAATAATTTTTCTTTTTTTCTCCCCATGGATCATAGCCTCGATAAGGTTTATCAAGGTAATGTACTTGATCCTTGGGGACCCAATACTTACTAAGTCCAACTTGATTGACCAAGTTGAACTTAGGTACCCATGCTTGGACTAGTTTACTATTTGGTCTATTGACTAAGGATAGATAGGATCGATATTTCTTCTTGGTTTTGAAACTTAGTCCAGTTCTATTGTAAACGACTCTTTGTGTCCTAAGAATTAGGTCAAGGTTCTTGGACCCCAAAGAAAACCGTTCTAAGGTTTTATCCAAATCCTTGACTTGAGTTTTCATACTAGAATTTTCTTTCTCAAGCTTTTGAACTTGAGTTGAATTTCCAGTCTGAACTGGGTCAGGCAAGGTTTTGGAGTTAGACACTTCTTTAAGGATCGTTATTTCCTTTAGAAGTGATTTGACCCAAATGTTTGATTTTGCTAATTTGCATAATAAATAATTAACTAAATTATTTAATCGCGGAATACTTACAGTGGGATCAGGCCCTTCGGAAACGGATACGGATCCGTGACTTCTTTTCGATTTACCTTCTGATTCGCTCTCGCTCTCGGACACGTTGATGTGATCCCGGGCCATCAGTGCGAGGAGGCTCGTCTGGTTGAGCTCGTCGTTGGTATCTTCTTCTGAAGATTCCTCAAAAGTTGCTTTCAACACCTTCTTCTTTCTCTGCTTCTTTGCTTCCTTTTGATTTGGGCAGTTGGCCTTGATGTGCCCCTTCTGATTGCACCCATAACAAATTACCTCGAACTCACTACAAGAAAAACCCTCATAGATATCGGTGGAACAACAACGATTTTAAGCAAAAACCGATGTCTTTGAGTATTTTACATCGGTTTTTCCAAAAATCGGTGTCTATGAGCGCAGATTTTCGCTTATAGACATTGATTTTTTTAGCCGATGTCTATGAGCGTCTTTTTTTCATTAATAGACACCGATTTTAACCGCGGTTTTTAAAACCCAGTGTCTATGAACCAAAATTCTGGCGGACTTTCTTAACGCGCTTTCTTTTGGGCTTCTCCTTGCCCACCATAAATTGAAACCCTAATCCTCCGCATCCTCCTTTTAGGAGTTACCATTTGAAAGACGAGCAATGGATCTCTTGACTGCAATGTGGACGGCAGCGGTTGTCGGCACTGTCTCATTCTACTGGTTCGTGTGGGTGATGGGCTCGGCGGAAGTGAAAGGCAAGTGGGCAGTGAACCTTAAGATGGGATCGATCATGCGGGTTAAGGTGCAGGACAAGTACAAGCAGTACTGGTCCTTCTTTCTCCGCTCCAAGGAGGGCATTGTCGCCGTGTCCAACGATGATAACGTCCCTGCCTTCGTCGACACCTTCTACAACCTCGTCACAGACATCTACAAGTGGGGATGGGGGCAGTCCTTCCACTTCTCGCCCTCACTTCCCGGCCGCTCCCACTGGGAAGCCACACACATCCACGAGGAGCCCGCCGATGATCTGAGAGATGGGGATCTCATCTCTCATATCCCCATCCGAGGTCACTCGCTCCTCCTTCCCTTCACTATGACCGGCAAAAGGAGAGCCTCCCCATTTCTCTTGCTGCTAATCGCGTCCTGTTTCCTCCAGATTTGGGCGTCGAATCCGGTAGTTTGTCTTTCTTTTTTTTTTTCCTTTGCTTCCTTCTTCCAGTATTGTTGTTGCTGAGATGTAGGAAGTGATTTGTCGTGTTCTGAAAAATGAAAATCTCTATCAGAGCTTCAGAAATATAAAAGCTTTAGTTTATCCTCACTCATTTTCCAACTCGTACAAGGTTTTAAGTCCATATACTGTAATTCCCTGGGTTATGTTTCTGAAGATATTCTTTGACACAAATTAGTTACTCAATTCTGTTCTTCTCTAGTTTATTGTAGCTTATTGGTTGCTCTAGTTAATATAAATTGTCAAATTAATTCTTCTTAACAGAAATTTGATATATTTAAAGGTTTGGCAACATTTTGACCTTTCCATTTATCTATATCAAATCATCAATAGTTTTTAATTTCATCTTTCAGCGGAAATAACCAGAGCATTGACAATGAGAAGGCAGTCAAGCTTTATGAAGTTCTACTCGTCAAATTCTTGGAGCAGAAATAGCTTTGTCATTTGGGTGGTAAGTTCCTTAAATCCAAAATTTTATATGAACCTTTAATACACTAGGAAAAGCATACAAGAATCTCTAGCAACATAAGACTCCTTATCAAAGGTAACACCTAACCCCAGTTTATGGATGATAGGTGTAAATGCTCTTTGCCTAAATGATCTTATAGAGCCTAGGAATGTATCTTACTTGTTTCCTTTATTAATATCATCACATCACATTATGCAGACTTGTTTCTTTCGTCAGTTTGGAAAGTCGGTCGTACAGGCTGACTACCTTACCCTTCGTCAGGGTTTTATCTTGGTATGCTGGAAGTTTTAGAGACATTTTTATATTTAATATCTTGTTCATTAGTGATGTTGGCTTCATGAGGTTAAAATCAATAATTGCTTTTGCTTGAAGTGCTTTATTATCTGTACTAAGTTAGAAGATGGTTGGTTCTAGATTTAGGAGAAATATTTTTATTTACTTTTGTTTTAACATATATGTAATTGTCCTCGTTACCATGGCATCATAAGGAAATTCTACTTTTTTTCCTCATTGGCTTACCGTATCTCTCATGTATGTTTGGCAGAACCACAATCTAACACCAAGATATGATTTTCATAGTTACATGATATGCTCGATGGAAGAAGAGTTTAAAAGGATTGTTGGTGTAAGGTCAGATGAATGTTTGGATGGATTTTTTTTTTCTTGTAATTTCATTGAGCATTGTTAGACTATATTGGCCATGATGTTCCAACTAATACAAAACTCTACTAAATTGTTGATGAAAACATATATAGCTAATGGTATTGTTGCCCTAAAGATCAATGTATTTCCCCTAATTATCCTCATTATCATTGCTCAAAATTATTTGAGGATGAGGAGGAAGAGTGGAGTGGGGGGAGAGAGAGGGGAATGTATAGAGCGATAGAGTTTGGGGTCTTGTTGGAATAGGCCATGCTTGGCTCCGACCAATGATGGTTCTACACAACTCAACCTCCTATTGTGCTTGGCTTGCCGCAGCCTGTTTGATAATCCTACATTTGGGTAGGGATGTCGACTACATATAAGTCTACCATGAACTTGACCATGTGGGATTGAAGGAGCTGCCCTTTTCCCAATCTAGCCTTCTAAGTTGTACCTCACTCGAACATTACAGATCACCTACCTCAGTTAATGCATCTAGGTGCCTAGATTAGGGAGCGCGACAAGCAAAATTCATGTCCCTTGCCGGGCGAATCACATGGCAGCATGTAGATCAGTTGCATCATGCAAAATCAACATCATTCTCCCTGGCTCAAACCACATCTCAACCTCAAAGTGAGCTTAACTCAGAGCCCACTAAGATTCTGTGAAACAAATGGTTGGTCATAATACCATAGGATAAGAATGATGTTGGCACATCTCTTCATTGCCTAGACTAGTACTCAGCACATCATACAACAATGATGGAGACCTGAATTAGGTCAGATCTCAACTTGAATTAAGAACTGTAACTGAGGCAAAACCATTTCAACCTTCTCTCTACATCTCTCATACATGAAGCATCACCAAATGAAATTTCAATGTCAAATGTCAATTGAATATTGCTAGGTTCTCTCATAGCAACTCACAAGCTCTAATTTTTAACTCTTACAGTGCACAATTGTGGGGTTTTGTTGTTGCCTTTATGCTGTTCAACATCAATGGTTGACTCTTGTACACTCATGATACTACCTCATTTTAATTTATGATGTTATTCTTCTCTTAAGTACTTGTGTCATCTTAAATTTTTTGGTCTTACAGGATCTAATCTTTATTTCTGGATAACTATTATTCCTGTTACGGTAGATACTCTATTTATCGTCTGTGTTATCAGTGCTCACCAAATTAAAGAAGGGATGGGATACTTACAGTTTCTTTGTCTGCTTATAAAGCTTGTCCTCTCGGTGGGTGCAAAGTTGTAGCATGTTATTGCAACTCTAGCACTGGAAAGTGCTGGCTTAAGTGGATTTGGTGCAAGATTAAATCCTCGAGACGATCTATTTTGGTTCAAGAAACCAGAGCTGTTATTATCCTTGATCCATTTCATTCTTTTCCAGGTTTGTCTCTATTCTTGATTTGCAAAGTGTTTTCTCATCCTCAGTGGTTTGGATCCTCTGTATGAGTATGTTTTCCCTCGTAAATCAGTAGTCTTAACTCTTATCAGTTCACTTCTATTAATCTCTTGTTAATTCTTTGGTACTCTTTCATATTATCCCATTTTCTGAGAAGACAATAATAGTTTTGTTTTGTAGAAGAATAGGACACATTGCTGGCAAATTGTTCTAATACAAGTTGCTCTTTATGAGGTTTAAGAATGAAGGAAGAATCTTTCATTTTGTTCTTTTGAAAATTTATTATGTTAATATAAGTAGAATCTTTTTGAAGATAGTGTGAATAAATTATTTTATATATTCTAAGAAAAATCATAATAATCTACTATACACCATGCATCACTATATTTAGGTTCCTTCAAATTAGTTGCCTTATAACAGATTATTTCAAATGTACAGATCAAAGAAGCTGAGCAAACAAGTAAAAATTACCAGCAAAAGGTTACTTATCTCATTTTAAATCTCTATTTGAGTAGAATTTACAGCATCTTTAATTTCCCTTATGTAAGCAACAAACTGCTTTATATCCATATTGACTATTTTATTCTATTCAGGTAAGAGAACTGGAGAATCAATTAAATAGTGAGAGAACAACCAAGAAGGATGTTGCAAAGTTCCCAAAGCCTCCAGTGGCTTCTTTAAGATGGAGGCCTCCTTTACAAAGAATCACCAATCAGTTGTCACCCTTAGGACATCAAACAAGCAGAGGTGCCCATCCAGTAATAGATAAAGAGAATTGTCTATTAACAAATAAAACTACTGGGGAAGATTTAGTTAAATCTCTGCACAGAGCAAGAAGGATAACGTTGGCACCAGTAAGAAGAATATTTGTGTACTATCTATTACCTTTTGATGTTGTAAGAAGAATAGTTATGTGTAATTTGTGGATACTGACTTGATGTGCACAATATCTATTATCTTTTTATGTTGTAAGAAGAATATTTATGTATTGGTTATATGGATATTGACTTGGTGTGTTTAGATACATCGGTACATTTTTATTTGTGATTTTCTTAGTGAATTAATAATATTAACTTAATTTTATGATTTGCTTGGTGATAATATTGGGTTTTCACTATTTCAGAAATCGAATTTGTGTCGTTAAATAATACTGATATTACATCAGTTTTCCACCGCTGCAAAACAGGTGTCATTAACTAATATTACATCAGTTGTATACCGCTGTCAAAACTGGTTTTATTAACATATAATATTACATCGGTTTTACACCCGATGTCGTTAAGTGATACTACACCGGTTATAATCCGATGTCTAAAATGGCAGACCTTTTACATCACCTTTATAGACATCAGTCGAAAATGTAATAGACGGCGGTGGAGAACCGATGTCTATGAGGGTTTTTCTTGTAGTGACTTGACTTTTGAGCTTGGTTGACTCTCCTTGGATTGTACTGCTTTCTTTAGGTCTCTCTTGTTGAAACACTTCTTTTTGTTGTACAGTTTCTTCACAAGGTTCGCAAGTTCTGTTGTTAGTTCATCATCTTCATCGTCTGAGTCGGGTTCTTCTTCCGACTCTGGTTCGGTTCTTTGTCGTGTTCTTGGTTCACGTGTTCTGCTTGTACCTGCAATCAAAGCAATGCCCTTCTTGGTTAGCTGTGCATTAGTCTGCTCATGTAGTTCGAGTTCAGAAAACAACTCATCTAATCTAATGGAAAATAAGTCCTTGGAGACTTTGTAAGCATCTACCATTGATGCCCACAATGTACTCCTCAGAAAACGCGTTGAGAGCGTACCTTATTATGTCTCTGTTCTCGACCTTTTGCTCGATCGCGTGGAGGGAGTTGAGAATGTCTTGAATCCGTGCGTGGAGTTGACTTGCTGTCTCTCCTTCCTGCATTTTGAGATTATATAATTTATTAAATAATAAATCTCTCTTGCTTACCTTGGTGTCGGAGGTTCCCTCATGGAGTTCGATCAGCTTCTCTCATAGCTCTTTTGCGCTGGAGAATGGTCCAACTCTGTTGAGCTCTTCCTTGGTCAGGCCACACTGGAGGGTGCAGGTGGCTTAGGTATTGGCTTTCACTTTCTTGATTAGAGCTGGTTCCCAGTTCTCGCAGGGTGTAGGCTTGCCGTCTTCGTCGGTTGGTAGTTGTAATCTAGTCTTGACGATCATCCATGTCTCGAACTAGATTTTTAGCAAGGTTTCCATCCGTCCTTTCCAGTACCCAAAATCTTCTCCGGTGAAGAGCGGGGGACGAATGGTACTGTATCCTTCTTACTAGGCCATTTAATTAATATGCAAATACAAAAAAAAAAACAAAATGTCCCAAGACTAGGTCTTGGATTAGTAGTGCGGGAATAGGGCTAAAATTAACGAGCTCAAGTGGTGTTGCATCAATTTCGAGCAAAAATCGATTCGTAAAACGAATTAGAATGTAGCTATTAAGCTAATTCTAATTGACTCTGTAAAATTGAAAATAACCACAAAAAAATGCTTGATTGGTGGTGCACCAAATCGAAGCGACCCCGCTCTGATACCAATTGTTGGATCGAGAAGCGGTAGAGGGGGGGGGGTGAATAGCGCTCGTGGCTATTTCTCTTTTCGGAATCGAAAAACAATCGAGTAACGCAGCGAAAATAATGAAAACAAGCAACACACAAACACAAGCTGTTTACTTGGTTCAGAGCCTGTGACGACTCCTACTCCAAGGCCCACGCTCGTTGAGCGTTTACGTTGGGCAACAACTATAATCACGAAAAGTATTACAAACTAAATATAATTATGAACTGAAATAAACTTTATACCGACAACAACTAGATTGAAACTGAAGCTCCGGGTCGTCGGGATGTCGCTACAGTACTTCGGGGTCATCTCGTTAGCAGCTTGTAGCGTAAGGATTGCTCGGAAGGTGTTGTTCTAGACTGCTGCTCGAGACCTCCTTTTATACACTGCTGGAGGCGCCTTAAAGCCCATACGAGGTGCCTCCAACACGCCGAGTTAGCCACGTGGATCAGCACTGATCCGGTCGCACCCCATCCACTTGAAGGCGCCTTCAAACCACTCCAAAGCGCCTCCAAGCTATGGTCCAAGGCGCCTTCAGATTCATCCAAGGCGCCTCCAACTCTGCTGCGCTGACTTCTTCTGGCTTGCACTCGAGGTGCCTCTAAGCTCCATGGAGGCGCCTCGGACACTGTTCATCCGAGGCCAAGTGTGCTCTTTTGTCCCTGCACAACGTGTTAGTCCACAAAATACACATATACCCTACAAGACAAGGTTAGCACACATAAATATGATAAGAAAGGTGTTTGACAGTCTTTGGACTGTCCGAGTCTGACTTCGAATTTCCGATCGGAAACCCTAGGTCGACCCGACGACTACTGTTCCCTTTGCGGGGAACGCGTCCTCACCTACTCCTCTCAGGAGAGTTACATGTTGCCAGTGCAATCCTTCAGATCGACTGGACTTTTGCTCAGCGCTCGATGCTTCCGGACTTTCTGCTGGACGCCCACTCCCCGACCTGTCCAGTCTTCCACCTAGTTCGCGACACCAGGACTTTCCATCTAGGGTTACCACCCCCTAGGACTTTTGCCTGAAGCCCTCGACCCACCAAGACTTTCCGCATAGGGTTACCACCCCCTTTGACCTAGAGTTACCACCCCTAGGGTTTTCCACCTGCCTAGCCTCAGTTAGGACTTTTGCCTAAGTGCACTTAGGACTTTCCTGCAAGCTCATTCAAACTGTTAGATCGCAACATAACCTTAACTTTGAATCCTTTGCCATTATAAAAACACTGGTTCGATCGTCGGATGCTTCCTGCACCAACACCTCAAACAATATCATTTAAAATTACCAACACCTCAAATCACCGTGAATTTTGCATGCCACGATAGTGTGGACGTATACAAAATCAAACATTTGTAAGAGGAGGTTTTACCTATTAATTTTATTCTTGTCAACCTTACTTTATGACAAATAAAATTAATAGTTGGTCTTTCTTCAGTCACACAAATAATAGCAGTGACTCCGATGGGGAGGATACTATTAAATGTACCTAAGTGTATACCATTACTTGATACTTAGTCCATTAAATAAGATTGTGCCCCTTCCGATGGGGAAGATCACACGCTCTTAATTAATTTCCTATAATCATCCAAAATGGAAGTTTGATCTAGTGATCCGCAAATAAACTCATCCGATATGGAGGAAGGCACTCAGAGCCAACGCGCAAGTTTGTTTGCATCACTTACAAACCAGTAATGGAGACCATGGAGTTTATTTAAAAATCTCTCTCCCACTTAGTTATTTAAGGTGAGGAATTTTAACCTATGCAAGCCCACATCACATGCATACACACATCACAGTAAATAAAAGAAATAAATATGGAAATTAATTTTCCAACTATTATGGCTTCTTCCATCACTGTTCTCCGTATGCTCCCGCCCTACGGTTCATGTCGTCGAGTCCATCGAGCTTCCTTTTCCGCTATGCCTCTGGTCCTCAAATAACACCACGCATCGCAAGGATACAATCCGCGACAAAATTAAAATTTTACATATATCGATCCTATATTCCACAAGGGAATGTACATCAAGTCTAGATTGTACATAAATGTAAAATCCTAGGGCTAATACAGCTCCTGCTGTATTAGTTAAATACAATCATGCACACACAATAAAATGCCCTTGACATGTCCAAGGGTCCAATCACACACAATAACCATAAGCCATAATAGTTGGAGCCTGCAACTACAGAGTTAGCATATCCTACTATTATCCTGCCTAAATTATGTATGACATGTGCATAATTAAACTGAAAACCAAACACACAGAGGCAAACCCTAGCTCTGATACCAATTGTTGATTGGTCCTAGGAAGATCATACCGGTTCCACTGTATAAAATTTTTGTATAAGTGTCAAACCTTTCCTAACAACCTATTGTGTTCTTTAGAAATTAAATTCAGAATCACAAACATAACTTAACATTATTGATTCCAAATTTAACTTATCTGTTCTTAGAGATTTAGACTTGGATTGCAAACGATACTTAACATTATAGATCCAAATCCACCTATGTTATAAATTCAATTAAATATTTATTTTGGAAATTGGCTCCCAGGTCAAACATGGTGAGGCACTTGGCTTTCTTGGGTATGGGAACATCCACCACTGCCTCGACAAATCCTCTTAACGAAATTCAATATTTAATTTCCTTATATAACTCTAGGTTTAACCAAAAAGAACAATCGAATAACAAGATTGAAAAAACAAAACAAAAGAAACACAACTTTGAATATCTAATCCGAAAATCTAGAATGACTAGCCTCTTGTGTTTGGAATTCATACAAAGAAAAACTAGTATGATGCAGAAAATAATTACTAGTTATACCTTTCTTTGTAAGCCATAACCTCTTGATCTTCTACCGTATTCCTCTTCTTATCTTGGACGTTGTGTGGGCAACGATCTACCGAGATGAGAACCACCCAAGCCCTTCTTCTTCCTTCTTGCAAGTTTCGGCCAAGCACCTCTCCCTGAGATGATGAGTTTCGGCCACCACCACTAAGCTCCAAGGGATACTAGAAACAAAGCCTCATTTCTCTCCTTCTCCTCCAAGCAAGATCCGGCCACCACCACCAAGCTCCAAGGGATGATGTCGCTGGCCACCAAAGAAGAAGAGAAGAGGAGAAGCAAAGGAGCAAGGGCCAGCCACCACCAAGGGAAAGAGGAGAAGAAAATAGAATAGAGTTGTATCTCATGAAGGCACCCCTACCCCCTCTTTTATATTCCTTGGTCATGGCAAATAAGGAAATTTAATTACAAATAAAATTCCCTTTATTTTCCTTGCCATTGGTTAATAAGGAAAATTTATATAAAATTCCTTTTAACCTTAATTATGGCTGGCCACATCACAAGCTCCAAATAAGTCAAGTTTTAAATAAAATTAAAACTTCCTTATTTGTTTCCGGAAATTTTTAAAATAAAAATTTCTCTAATAATTTTTCCCTTCATGGTTGGTTATAAAAGGAAATTTTATAAATTAAAATCTCTCTATTAAAACATGTGGATGATTTCCAAAAATAAGAGTTTTCTACAAAATTAAAATCTTTCTTTTAACTACAAATAAGGAAAGATATCTAATCTTTCTCTTAATCTTTTGTAGAAAACTATAAAAGGAAATATTTAATTTTTTAAACTCTTTTTTAAATCATGGCTTCCACATAACGAAAGATTTTAAAATAAAAATCCTTTTAATTTTTATATGGTCGACCATCAAGCTTGGGCTCCAAGCTAGGGCCGGCCACTTCCAACTTGGCTCAACATTTTACTTGGCCGACCCAAGCTTGGACTCCAAGCTTGCCTTGCCGGCCCCATATGGTTGGGTAAGGAGGTGGGTATATGGTGGGTATAATTCTCTATATATAAGAGGCTACGATAGGGACTGAGAGGAGGAATTGGTTTTGGTCCCCCGATGAAATTAAGCTTCCCGTGTTCGCCCCGAACACCCAACTTAATTTCATCAATAATAATCCATACCACTAAAGAATTATTATTGAACTACCGCACCAATCTGAAATTACATTTTGGGCTCATTCTTATTATGAGTGTGTTAATCTCCCTGTATTTAAGATGTCGGATGTCCACTAATTAATTGAGTTACTGACAACTCACTTTAATTAATATCTTAGTCCAAGAGTAGTACCACTCAACCTTATTGTCGTGTCGGACTATGTCCACCTGTAGGGTTTAACATGACAATCCTTAATGAGCTCCTCTTAGGGACATTATCAACCTAGATTTCTAGGACACAGTTTCCTTCTATAATCAACAACACACACTATAAGTAATATCATTTCCAAACTTATCGGGCCTATTGATTTATCGAGCTAAATCTCACCCTTTGATAAGTCAAAGAAATAAATACTAAATATATGTGCTTGTTATTGTTAGAGTGTATACTGAAAGCCTAAGATTTTGTAGACATTTATTTTGAATAAAGAATCACATTTGGTCAAATTATCTACATTTGTTTGTAGTTGTTCAATTAATTTATATTGTAGATAACATAGTATGTGGTGTCACATACAGAAGGTAATGTTATCAGGACCTTATAAATTATTAACAGTAGCTCACGACCAAGATGGAAAGGAACAAACCATTGGAAGGTCGTAGTGTAATTAGAAATTAGTTTATCTTAACTATATAATTACACTAGTACACTTAGAGTGTATTGAGTAGGACCATTAGAGGTCGTTTCTTTTATACTGACTTTATAAAGGAACAAAGACCTCAGTTATTATGGAAGTGTGTGCTCTTAATCCTAATATAATAATAAGCACATATATTTCATATTTATTTCTTTAATTTATCAATGGGTGAGATTTAGTTCGATAAATTAATAAGTCCGATAAGTTGGGAAATGATATCACTTATAGTGTGTCTTGTTGATTATAGAAGGAAACTGTGTCCTAGTGATCTAGGTTGATAATGTCCCCAAGAGAAGCTCATAAGGATTGTCATGTTAAACCCTGCAGGTGGACTTAGTCCGACATGACAATAAGGTTGAGTGGTACTACTCTTGGACTAAGATATTAATTAAATGAGTTGTTAGTAACTCACTTAATTAGTGGACATTCGACATCTTAAACACAGGGAGACTAACACACTCATAATAAGAAGGAGCCCAAAAAATGTAATTTGGGATTGGTGCGGTAGTTCAATAATAGTTCTCTAGTGGAATGAATTATTATTGATAAAATTAAGTTGTGTGTTCGGGGCGAACACGGGATGCTTAATTTTATCGGGAGACCAAAACCAATTACTCCTCTCGGTCCCTATCGTAGCCTCTTGCCTCTTAGTTATAGAGTACTATACCCACCTATACCCACCTTCATACCCATGGTGTAGGGGCCAGCCAAGCTAGCTTGAGAACCAAGCTAGGGCCGGCCAAGCCTTGGTCCATGGGTGGCCGGCCCTAGCTTGAACCCAAGCTTAGGTGGCCGTCCCTATTAAAATTAAAAAGAATTTTATTTTTAAAATTTTCTTATGTGGAAGATATAATTTAAAAGAGAGATTAAAAATTAAAATATCTCGTTTATAAGTTTCTACAAAAGATTAAAGAAAGAGATTAAATCTCTTTCCTTATTTGTAGATTGAAAGGATATTTTATTTTTCTTTTTTGTAAATTATTCACATGTTGAAAAATTAAAATTATATAAATTTCTTTTATCAACCATGAAGGGATTTTAAAAGGAAATTTTATTTTTTAAAATTTCTGGAGACAAATAAGGAATTTTAATTGGTTGATTGAAAATTATCTTATTTGCTCTTCCATGAGGTGGTTGGCCATGACATGGGTAATTAGGAAATTTTATTTAATTTTTCTTAATTAATTCATGTCAAGGAAAGTTAAGGAAATTTTATTGTAATTAAATTTCCTTATTTGCCAAAGCTAAGGATTATAAAAGAGGGGGTTTTGGGTACCTTGAAGGTGAACAACCTCTATTATTTTTCTCCCTCTTTTCTTCCTTGGTGTGGCCGGCCTCTTCCCTTTCTCTTCTCTCCATCTTTGTGGCTGAACCTCTTCATGCTCTTGGAGTCTTATTTGGTGGCCGGATCTTAGCTTGGAGAAGAAGGAGAGAAAGCTTGCATCCCTTGGAGTTTGGTTGGTGGAAAAAGATCTTCATCCTTTAGAAGTCTTGCTTGGCCGAAACTTGAAGGAAGAAGAAGAAGGTGCTAGGTGGTTCTCGTCTCGGAAGATCGTTGCCCACACAACGTCCGAGGTTAGAAGAGGAATATGGTAGAAGATCAAGAGGTCATTATCTACATAGAAAAGGTATACCTAGTAATTATTTTTCCGCATCATACTAGTTTTATTTTCTTGTAAAATACCAAATACAAGAGGCATGCGATTCTAGTATTTCGAATTAGTTTTCGATGTTGTGTTCTTTTATTTTTCTTTTCCTTGTGATTTGATTGTTCTTTTTAGTTGACCTAGAGTTATTTAAGAAAATTAAATATTAGTTTTCCTTAAAAGGCTTTGTCTAGGCGGTGGTGGTTGTTCCCATATCCAAAAAGGCCATGTGCCTCGCCATGCAGTCCTGGAAGTCAATTTAGGAAATTAATATTTAATGGAATTAATAACATAGGTGGATTTTGATCAAACGTGTTAAGTTCCGTAGGAGATCCAAGTCTAAACCTAAAAGAACAAATAAGTTAAACTTAGGATCAAATGTGTTAAGTTCCGCAGGCGATCCAAGTTTAATTTAAAAGAACACATGGTAGCTAGGAAAAAGGTTCAGACCTTTGTACAAATTTTTGTACAGTGGAACCATTAGGCTTTTCGAGTAGCAACCAATAGTTATTATATTAGGATTAAGAGCACACACTTCCATAATAACTAAGGTTTTGTTCTTTTATTAAGTCAGTATAAAAAGGACTTACCTTAAATGGTCCTGCTCAATACACTCCGAGTGTACTAGTGCAATTTTATAGTTAAAATAAACTAATACCAAATTACACTATGACTATTCCAATGGTTTGTTCCTATCCATCTTAGTCATGAGCTACTGTTTATAATTTATAAAGAACCGATAACATGATCTTCCTTGTGTGACACCACACACCATGTTATCTACAATATAAATTAATTGAACAACTACACTTGGCATATAAGTGTAGGTATTTTTGACCAATGTGATTCTTTATTTCAAAATAAATGTTTACAAAAACTAGGCTTTTAGTATACACTCTAACAATCTCCCACTTATACTAAAAGACTAAGCTGCCATATCTGTTGTCATATATCTTATTCCCATCCCCTACACATGCCGATCAAAAGCTTTCGCCGGAAGGGCCTTAGTGAAAGGATCTACCAGGTTATGTGTTGATGCAATCTCGGTGACGACAACTTCTCCTCGCTTTACAATGTCTCGTATCAGGTGGTACTTGCGCTCTATATGTTTACTTGCCTTATGGGCTCGTGGTTCCTTCGAGTTTGCAACTGCACCGCTATTATCACAATAAATTGTGATGATTTAGGCAAACCAGGAATCACATCTAAGTCCATTAGGAAGTTCCTAAGCCATACAACTTCTTTGGCTGCCTTAGAGGCTGCCACATACTCAGCTTCCATGGTTGAGTCTGAAATGCATTTCTGCATAACACCCCTCCATGCAATGGCTCCACCTCCTAAAGTAAACACATAGCCTGATGTATACTTACTATTGTCCCTATTTAATTGAAAGTCTGAATCCGTGTAACCCACAGGGAGCATATCATCTGCTTGGTAAACTAGCATATAATCTCTAGTTCTTCTCATGTACTTTAATATATGCTTTACAGAAGTCCAATGTCCTTGTCCATGGTTACTTTAATATCTGCTAACCATGCCTACGGTAAAACAGATATCCGATCTTGTACACAACATTGCATACATTAGGCTTCCCACAGCCGAAGCATAAGGAACTACCGTCATGCCCTCTATCTCCTTTAATGTCTTCGGAGACATATCTTTAGATAAAGCAACTCCATGCCGAAAAGGTAAGAAATCTTTCTTGGAGTTTTGCATGCTAAAACGAGCAAGGATTGTATCTATATATGAAGCTTGAGATAGGCACAACATCCTTTTCTTGCGATCCCTTATGACTTTGATCCCAAGAATGTGTGCACATTCTCCTAAGTCCTTCATATCGAATTGTTTGGACAACCATACCCTTATGTCTGATAACACATTGACATTGTTGTCAATTAACAAAATGTCATCTACGTATAGTACAAGAAATACCACCATGTTTCTGTTACACTTCTTATATACACAAGACTCATCCGTACACTAAATAAATCCATATGACCGGATTACTTCATTAAACCGGATGTTCCAAGATCTTGAAGCTTGCTTTAGTCCATAAATGGACCGATTGAGCTTGCACACTAGATGCTCTTTGCATTTTTCAATGAACCCCTCTGGTTGCTTCATATGGATGTTTTCTTCAAGACTTCCGTTAAGGAAAGCTGTCTTGACATCCATTTGCCAAACCTCATAATCCATATAAACGACAATGGATAAGAGTATCCAGATAGATTTAAGCATAGCTACCGGTGAAAAGGTCTCGTCATAATCAATTCCCTCTTTCTAAGTATACCCTTTCGCAACAAGCTTTGCTTTGAAGGTTTCTACATTCCCGTCTGTCCCTCTTTTCCTTTTGTAGATCCACTTGCATCCAATGGCTTTTACACCATTTGGTGGTTCTACAAGCTCCCAGAACTTATTAGAATACATAAATTCTATTTCAGAATTCATCGCTCTTTGCCAAGATGCTACATCTTTTTCTTGGAATGCTTCATCATATGTCCGGGGATCAGGTTCATGTTTACCCAAGATCAGGTCCAAAGACTCTTCCAAAAATATGAATCTCTCAGGTTGCCTCACAACCCTCCCACTACGACGAGGCACTGTCTGTGGTTGTGTATTATTTGTGACACGTGTTACAGTTTCTTGTGGTACTTCATCTTGTACTGTTAGTACTAAAGTAGGCGTGTCCTCTCTAATTTCTTCTAGAACAATTTTACTTCTGGGCTTGTGGTCCATTATATAGTCTTCTTCTAAAAACTGGGCATTGGTGCTAACAATGACCTTCTGGTCTTTAGAACTATAAAATAAATCACCTTTCGTTCCTCTAGGATAACTCACAAACACGTGAACTTCTATACGAGATTCCAACTTATCAGCATCTACTTTCAGCACATGTGTTGGACTACCCCAAATCCGAATATGTCTCAAACTGGGCTTTCGCCCATTCAATAATTCTTTGGGAGTAAAGGGTACTGATTTAGAAGGTACCAAGTTCAGAATGTGCACTGTTGTTTCCAGAGCGTATCCCCAAAACGAATTAGGTAATACTGAATAACTCATCATCGATCTAACCATTTCCACAAGAGTCATATTCCTTCGTTCTGCCACACTATTCTGTTGGGGTGTACCAAGTGCGGACAATTGGGATTGAATCCTAGCTTCTGATAAGTAATTCCTAAACTCTCCTAAGAGGTATTCGCCACCACGATCAGACCATAGTGTCTTGATACTTTTACCATGACGTTTCTCCACATCAGCCTTGTGCTCTTTGATATCTCTTTGAACTTATCAAAGCACTCAAACTTGCGGTGCATCAAGTAAATGTATCCATATCTCGAATAATCGTCTATGAAAGAGACAAAGTATTCGAAACCACCTCTTGCCTGGATAGACATAGGACCACACAAATCAGAATGAACCAGTTCTAACACATCTTTGGCTCTATACCCCTTGGCCTTAAAAGGTCTCTTGGTCATTTTACCTTTCAAGCAAGATTCACAGGTTGGAAAGTTTTCCACCACTAATGAACCCAAGAGTTCATCATCTATAAGCCTTTGAATCCTACTTAAGTTAATATGACCAAGCCTTAGATGCCAAAGATATGTTTGGTTCATTTCCGAAGGTTCCTTTCTCTTATTGGAATTAGAAGATGTGTTATTAATTTCCATTTGTTGCTTTTGTGGGAGAAATTGGTTTTAAAGTATATAAATTGCCAACCAATGCACCAGAACAGATAATAACCCTATTTCTCTTTATAACCACATTGTTATTAAAAGAAACAGAATATCCATCCAAATACAGTTTAGAAACTGAAATTAAATTCTTTCTGAAACTGGGTACATAAAGACAATTTCTTAAAACTAAACTTATGTTCCTATCAAACGATAAGTAGACGTCTCCCACTGCAACAGCCGCCACCTTACCCATGTAGACAGTTATCTCTCCTTCAAATAGTCGTCGGGTTTCCTAGAACCCCTGTAAAGAGTTGCAGACATGATCAGTGGCTCCCGTATCTACACACCAGGTGCTGGTAGATAACACCGCTAAACATGTTTCAACTACTAGAGAATGAGATATAAATTTATTTTTCTCTTTCCTACGAGGACAGTCTGCTTTCCAATGTCCTGACTCCTTGCAGATGAAGCACTTGCCCTTCGGCTTCTTCATTCCAGGTTTTAGTCCTGTATCTAGAAGTTTATTCACCTTCTTTGCTGAGACAACCCGTTTCTTCTTCTTCTTGCCTTTCGACTTAGAAGTATAACCATTTTCAGCATAGTGAATCTGAGAATTTTGACGAAATAGCCCTTCTGCTACCTGAAGTTCTGTCAGTAGTTCCGCCAATGAATACATTCTTTTATTCATATTGTAGTTCAGGTGAAAATGCTCAAAACTTTTAGGCAGCATTTGGAGAATAATATCGACCTAGGTTTCCCCATCGATTTCAGCTCTAAGAACTTGTATCTCGTTTAAGTAAGCCATCATTTTGAGGATATGATCCCTTACGAATGTCCCCTCTGACATGGTGGTTGTCATTAATTTTCTCATTACCTCTTGCCTAGCAGCCCAACTCTGGTGTCCGAAGAGTTCCTTGAGATTATTCATTATATCATAAGCAGTTGGTAATTCCTGATGTTGATGTTGCAACACATTTGACATTGAAGCCAAAATATAACACCGCGCCATCTCATTTGCCTTTATCCATTTCTTATGATACTCAATCTCCTCTTCACTAGGATCACTATTAAGCACATCAGGACAAACCTCTGACAGTACAAATTTATAGCCTTCTGCAGTTAGGACAATGTCCAGGTTTCTTTTCCAATCTATATAATTGGGACCAGTAAGTTTGTTCTCTTTCAGTATAATGGCCAGTGGGTTAAAAGTCATCTTGAGAATCACAAAATAAACTTTGGTCAAGGCTTTAAATTTAGAATAATATTGATTCCTCAAATAATACTATTTAAAATTACCAACACCTCAAAACACCATGAATTTTGCATGCCACGATAGTGTGGACGTATGCAAAATCAAATATTTGTAAGAGGAGGTTTTACCCATTAATTTTATCCTTGTCAACCTAACTTTTTGACAAATAAAATTAATAATTGATTTTCCTTTGGTCATACAAATAATAGCAGTGACCCCGATGGGGAGGATACTATTAAATGTGCCTAAGTGTATACCATTACTTGATATTTAGTCCATTAAATAAGATTGTGCCCCTTCCGATGGGGAAGATCATACGCTCCTAATTAATTTCCTATAATCATCCAAAATGAAAGTTTGATCTAGTGATCCGTAAACAAACTTATCCGATATGGAGGAAGACACTCAGAGCCAACGCGCAAGTTTGTTTGCATCACTTACAAACTAGTAATGGAGACCGTGGAATTTATTTAAAAATCCCTCTCCCACTTAGTTATTTAAGGTGATGAATTTTAACCTAGCAAGCACACATCACACACATCATAGCAATAAATATGGAAACTAATTTTCTAACTATTATGGTCTTTTCCATCACTGTTCTTCACGTGCTGCCAGCCCTAAGGATCATGTCGTCAGGTCCATCGATCTTCCTTTTCTGCTATGCCTCTGGTCCTTCAATAGTACCACGCCTCGCAAGGATACGATCCGTGACAGAAAAAATAAAATTTTACATACATCGATCCTATATTCCACAAGGGAATGTACATCAAGTCTACATCGAACATAAATGTAAAATCCTAGGTCTAATATAGCTCCTGCTGTATTAGTTAAATACAATCATGCACACACAATAAAATACACTTGACATGTTCAAGGGTCCAATCACACACAATAACCATAAGCCAAAATAGTTAGAGCCTGCAACCACAAAGTTAGCATATCCTACTATTATCCTGCCTAAATTATGTATGACATGTGCATAATTTAAACTGAAAACTAAACACACAGAGGCAAACCCTAGCTCTGATACCAATTGTTGGTTGCTACTCGGAAGATCATACCGGTTCCACTATACAAAAATTTTGTACAAGTGTTGAACCTTTCCTAACAACCTATTATGTTCTTTAGAAATTAAATTCGGAATCGCAAATAAAACTTAACATTATTGATTCCAAATTTAACTTATCTGTTCTTAGTGGTTAAGATTTGGATCGCAAACTATACTTAATATTATAGATCCAAATCCACCTATGTTACTGATCCTGTCTGAGATGCCTGATAAAATGGAAAGCTGGGAAAAAACCTACTGCTAATGAAGAATAATACCTGTAGAATACCGATCCAAGAAACCCAAAGCGGATCTAAGAGAACAAAGTCACAGGATGCCCTCCTCGTGCGAAGATCCAAAGACGAAAGGAAAGCTTTGATGAAGAAAACTGAGATCTGGAGCTTCCAAGGCTTCCTACGCACAAGAGACCAACCAACACTATTGTCAGTGTCCTAAGACCGGGGTGGGAATCCCTGGCTAGGCCCTCCGACGCTCAAGTTAGTGATATCTCTCAGTGTGGAAGAAAGAAGAAGAATATGAACAGTAGTTGAAAATTAGGGTTGTGAGTGCGAGCAACAATGTGTGCATACCTAGCCAACGGAGAGGATTTCCCTTTTTATACCACTTCATATAACCTCCGTACTCATGAAATGGACCCCAGTTTGTTAGAGTTTGTTATGAGATGATGTAAGCCCTATACTTGCATAAAATAACTTTTAAGGAATCTTTTTTATACCCCAGATGTACCTTCTTTGTCGTATAGTGCCTACAGAAGAATCTAGAAACATACTTCTCGCCAATTTAGCGAACCTGTTATACAATCATATACCACAGATATCTTTATTAAACTATTTATGAATATTCTGGATGTATTTGCTCATGCCCTGTCTTTATTAGGTTATAGACAGCCCGATATGATACTATGCCTTGTATCGGCCGAAATTAAACCCAGACCATGTCCGGTCGGTTTATTACTACCATTCAACTAATCGTTCGGTAATATACTACAAATTGTATAAAGCCTTAGATCTTTTCATTCCTGGACGATCATGTATACTCAATTAATATTAGTCTATGTTCAGATATGCCACCTTAAACAATCCAAGCTTTTCTATCTTAAACGTGTAAACCCGGCTGATATTGGTTTACACTTCCTAAGGTATATCCCGGCTGATATTGGCCTATTCTTCTCAAGGTGTTTCTCGGTCGATATTGGTTTGTATCTCCTTAAGCATGTTATCCTGACCTATTTGGGCTATATTTTATTAAGTGTGCAACCTCGACCAGTATGGGTTTATATCCCCTTAAGACTGTTATCCTAGTCGATGTTGGGCTATATTTTATTAAGTTATATACTGACCGATATTGAACTATCCTTCCCAAGGTATTTGTTGGCCGATATTGGCTTATTCTTCCTAAGGTATTTCACGACCGATATTGGACTATTTTCTTTATTTTGCTATCTCCTTTCCCTTTTTCACCAGGGACCTACTAAACCTAACCCGTATCACTAGCTTTCCCTTCAAATCTAGTCGAAGGAGGTGTAGCCGACTGACTAGACACAAGTCTATTTTTGTTTCTTTGCCCATCTTTACCCGTGACTCTGCCATGGGCACTGTAGTGGCTTCGTGATCTTCTTTATAGTAGCCCCCGTGACTTTTGGCACAGCAATCCCGTGAACCCAAGTACAGTAATCCCGTGAATATTTTGATCCTTTAAATAGGGTTATGATCCTTTCTTCATTCTCCACTCGCCTCAGTTCTTTTTCCCCTTTGATTCTCCCCTTCTTACTGAGAGTATGGCTTTAGACCCCCTTTTTTGGAGGCAATTCTTGTTGAACAAGGAAAAATTTATATATGAGGTTGCCTAAGCTTTGGATTTAATCAACTCTCTGGTCCGAGTGCTAGAGGCATTTCTGTTGATCACCCAGTTTCGAGTACGATAAAAAACTGCAGTGAGGAACAAAGTTCCTCGAGATCTAGAATCTCAAGCCAAAGGCACGACTGCTCTGTAGACCCGATAGGCTTCAAAGGGGTTCACCGTAATCATGGAGGTTAAAGTAACCAGCCTTTGGACATCACGACGATGGCATAACCCAGTCTATCTACAGGCTAAGGTCGGCACTTTGGAAGCAGAGCTCAAAGGCTCAAGCAGGAAAGAGACACTTCAGTCACCTTTCCACCGGGGCATAAATAAATTTGCCCTTCCTTGTTCATGAGGTCACTCTGCTTCATAGTTTCCTTCGTCCCGGGCAAAATATTGCCACTTCTATAGCCTGGGCAAGCTTCCTTCTGTTGGTTGCTACTCGGAAAACCTAGAGATTCCACTGTACAAAAATTTTGTACAAAGGTCTGAACCTTTTCCTAGCTACCATGTGTTCTTTTAAATTAAATTTTGGATCGCCTGCGGAACTTAACACTTTTGATCCAAAACTTAATCTATATGTTCTTTTAGGTTTAGACTTGGATCTCCGGAGGAACTTAACACGTTCGACCCAAATCACCTTAAGTTATTAATTCCATTAAACATTAATTTCCATAATTGGTTCCCAGTACTGACGTGGCGAGGCACATGGCCTTCTTGGATATGGGAGCAACCACCACCGACTAGACAAAACCTTTTATGGAAAGCTAATATTTAATTTCCTAAAATAACTTTAGGTTAACCGAAAGGAACAATCAAATCACAAGGAAAAGAAGAAAACATAAGAACACTACATCGAAAATAAATTCGAAATACTAGAATCGTAAGCCTCTTGTATTTGGTATTATTTCCAAAAATAACTAGTATGATGCGGAAAGGAAAAATACTAGTTATACCTTTTAGAAAGACCTCTTGATCTTCTACCGTATTCCTCTTCTAACTTCGGACGTTGTGTGGGCAACGATCTTCCGAGATGAGAACCACCAAGCACCTTCTTCTTCCTTCTAGGTTTCGGCCACCAAAATTCTCCAAGAGAAGTAGAGGTCCGGCCACCACCACCAAGCTCCAAGGGATGCAAGAAACAAAACCTCCTTTCTCTCTTTCTTCTCCTAGCTAGAACCGGCCACCATCAAGAGCTCCAAGAGGGATTGCCGCCGGCCACAAGAAGAAGAGAAGAGGAAGAAGCTAGGGCCGGCCACCAAGGAGGAAAAGAGAGGAAGAATAGAATAGAGTTGTTCAACCATGAAGGCACCTCTACCCCCTCTTTTATAATCCTTGGTCTTGGCAAATAAGGAAAATTTAATAAAAACTTCCTTAATTCTTTTGCCATTAAAAAGGAAAATTTATTTAATTAAAACAATTTTCTCTTTTAAATTTTCAATGGCCGGCCACTCTTCTCCCCAAAACAAGGAAAGTTTAAATTAATTAAAACTTCCTAAATTGTCTCAGAAATTTATAAAAATTTCTAACAATTTTATCCCTTCATGATTGGTTTATAAAAGGAAATTTAATAAATTAAAATCTTTCTTTTAAACATGTGGATAAAAGAAAGTTATCTCTATAAATTAAAATCTCTTTCAATCTACAAATAAGGAAAGATATCAAATCTTTTCTTAATCTTTTGTAGAGACTTATAAAAGAGAATATTTAATTTAAACTCTCTTTTAAATCATGAACATGATTAAAAAGGAAAGTTTTCTTAAAATTTAAAATCCTCCTTTAATCAACAAATAAGGAAAGATTTCAAATTTTAAACTTTCTTTTAAACATGTAGGTGATTTACAAATAAGGAAAGTTTTTACCAAAAATTAAAACCATCCTTTTAAACTACAAATAAGGAAAGAGATTAATCTCTTTTTTTAATCTTTTGTAGAAAGCTATAAAAGGAAATTTTTAATTTTTAAACTCTCTTTTAAAATCATGATATCCACATAAGAAATAATTTCAATAAAAATCCTTTTTAAATATTCTAGTGGTCGGCCACCTAAGCTTGGGACCCATGCTTTGGCCGGCCACCTACATGCCTCATCCACTTGGACTTAGCCGGCCCTAGCTTGGGTTCCAAGCTAGCTTGGCCGGCCCCATTGGATGGGTAAGAAGGTGGGTATGCGGTGGGTATAAATCTCTATATACTAGAGGCTACGATAGGGACCAAGAGGAGGAATTGGTTTTGGTCTCCCGATGAAATTAAGCATCCCGTGTTTGCCCCGAACACACAACTTAATTTCATCAATAATAATTCATTCCACTAAAGAACTATTATTGAACTACCGCACCAATCCCAAATTACATTTTTGGGCTCCTTCTTATTATGAGTGTGTTAGTCTCCCTGTGTTTAAGATAACAAATGCCCACTAATTAAGTAAGTTACTGACAACTCACTTAATTAATATCTAGCTCCAAGAGTAGTACCACTCAACTTCATCGTCATGTCGGACTAAGTCCATCTGCAGGGTTTAACATGACAATCCTTATGAGCTCCTCTTGGGGACATTCTCAACCTAGATCACTAGGACACGCTTCCTTCTATAATCAACAACACACACTATAAGTGATATCATTTCCCAACTTATCGGGCTTATTGATTCATCGAACTAAATCTCACCCATTGATAAATTAAAGAAATAAATATCAAATATATGTGCTTGTTATTATATTAGGATTAAGAGCACACACTTCCATAATAACTGAGGTCTTTGTTTCTTTATAAAGTCAGTATAAAAGAAACGACCTCTAATGGTCCTACTCAATACACTCTAAGTGTACTAGTGTAATTATATAGTTAAGATAAACTAATACCTAATTACACTACGACCTTCCAATAGTTTGTTCCTTTCCATTATGGTCGTGAGCTACTGTTTATAATTTATAAGGTACTGATAACATGATCTTCTGTGTGTGACACCACACACCATGTTATCTACAATATAAATTAATTGAACAACTATATTTATCATAAATGTAGACATTTGACAAATGTGATTCTTATTTCTAGATAAATGTTTATACCAAAAGCTAGGCTTTTAGTATACACTCTAACACCTTCATGCCAGGTAAAATGTAACGACCCAATTTTCCCTATTTTGAGTTCTAAATATCCTTAAAAATATTTAGAAATGCTTTTAAAATATTCTAGAGATTTTTAGAAATTTTTAGAGTATTTTTATACAATTTTTGGAGTTCGTTTGGTATTTTTACCCAGAGGAAGAAGTTTTAAAAAATAAAATAAAATAAAAGAAAAATAAGTTGGTAGAAGCTGGGGTTCGAACCCAGCTCTTCGGCCCAAGCAAAACTCGGCCCGACCAACCGAGCTGTGCTCGATTTGTTAACTAGATATGAGAACAAATTGATTTAAGGTATAGTTAGTAATCGAATATCCTAGTTATAAAGGGAGTTTTATTTTCTCCCATGACCTAACTTTCTCCTCTTCTTCTCTGTTTCTCACGCGACAGAGCGGCGCCGTTCTGTGCTTGGGCGAAAACGAAGCCCTAGCTTTGTCTTCGGCGCCGGCGAAGGGACTTTCCGGCGGGTCCTCAACCGTGTGCGATCACCATCGTCGAGGAGGATCTGTGGGCGCAAGAAGAAGCCGAAAACTCAAGTTATCCGAACCCTAGAACCTTCATCTTCATCGGTTGTAAGTTAAAGAAGCAAGGTAAGTGCTTCTCACCTGCAGTAGGAGTAGTTCTGAATTTTCGTTCTTCTTGTTTTCGAGTTTTCTTCTCGATTTCGAATCGTGCGGTGAAGATTGGTGTATTAAAACTTGCTGCCGTGAGTCTTATGAAGAAAAAGGGAATTGTTTAAATGGGCTAGAATTGTTGTGGTTCTGGGAGGGTTCAGTGGATTGCAGTGCTTCATCTAGACCTGACGTTTTTTTTTTATTGGTCAACCTGCTGTTAGAATCTTGTGTGGTTGGTCCTGTACATACGGTTTTAGATCCATTGATAGTGTAGATTAGTATTTAAATTTTGAGATTCCTTTATTAAATCTGAGCATGAAACCAATAGAAAGATTGTTAACCTACTATCATGCACAAATAGATTTTATGCTCTAGATATCACAGGCCATAGATGAATGTAGTTAGTGAAAGAATCGGATAGTAGATTTGATATTCTATTCCACTTGTTAGTTGTAGATTCTGAAGTTTAGATTGTATTTATCTGCTGTTAGATGTACAGCTTTCGGTTTCTATTAGTTGAACAGTTTTAGTTTCATTGCTATCAGTTGAGCATGTGTAGCAAATTTAGTTTATATGGATACTCATGAGCAGTAGCAAATTTAGTTCGTATAGAATAGCATGAGCATGATTCACTTGCAGTAGTTGATCTTGTAATTGAATTTAATTTCCAAGATGTATTAGTTCTTAATTCTTTAGTTTTCAGCCTTTAGTTATTTACAGTTTCAGATTTCATTAAAGCATTTAGCTTTAGTTTTCTCTATATATGCAGAATTTTGTTAGCTTGATATGCAGAATTTTGATTAGTATAGTTAGCATTTCAGATTTGATGTATTTTAGCATGAAGAATTGATATACATGTGTTGGTTAGCTTTTAATAGTTCTCTAATCTAAAGCATACCGTTAGATGTCTTTGCTATTTCAATGAACCTGAACAGCCATTAACTTAAGCATGCACGGTTTAGCTTTCCTTGCTACTTAATGAGCATGCACAATTTGGTACCTGGCATGTTTGGTTAGATCTTTTATGCTATGCATAGGGCAAGAACAACCCTCATTTTTAAAGTATGCAATTTAGATTTAAGTTTCTTTACTACCTCATTTAGCATGAACGGATCTACTTTTGGATTTAGTTTTGATTCTCTACTGAATTACCAAAAGATAAGTAAAAGAAAGATAAAGAAAAGAAAGGAAAAAAGGCTAAGGCCTTAAGTAAAATCCCGAAGTCAAGACTTTAGGGATTTTGGCACACAAGGTGCTTATTAAATGCCAAGGCATTTTATTATAAGAAGTATTTAAAGATAAAAAGTATTTTACTTTTAAAGGGCATGTACCGGACACAAGGTCCAAGGGATGGGCTCCAAGTTGCCCCTAGGCACAAGGCCTAGAAGTATCTTAGTAGTTTCGGGATTAGCTACCTCGATTCTTATTAAGAATGAGCGCAAAGTGGTACAATGCCGGGCCCAAGAGAAGTTGATTATTATTTTGAAGTATAAAAGTAAAAGTTTTTGGAAACAAATGAAACAAACATCAAATATGTTTAGAATTAGAAAGTTTAGCTTCTTGTTATTTTAAGCATGCAGTATCAGTTTTCATTTGCTTCCTTATGAGTTTATTTGAGCATGACTATATGTCTTATCATTTAGTTGATTTCTTGCTATTAGATTATTTAGCATGATTAGCTTTATTTGCTTTTCTGCATGCAGTTATAGTTTTATTCTTGTATAGCATGAGTAGCTTTACATGTTAGCTTTTCAGTTAATATGATTTCTATGCTATTTATGAGCATGATTACATGTTTAGTATTTCAATTAATCTGATTTATTTACTAGTAGATGAGCATGAGTAGCTTTCTTCTAAGCATTCAGATTTAGCATGTTTTTCGTTATATACATGCATATCGAGTTTTTGTGAGTAGGCAAGCACTTACTAAGCTTTTAGCTTATAGATACTACTTTCCTCCTACTGCAGATAAAGGA
The DNA here is from genome assembly GCF_018446385.1 of Zingiber officinale. Lineage (NCBI taxonomy): Eukaryota > Viridiplantae > Streptophyta > Magnoliopsida > Zingiberales > Zingiberaceae > Zingiber > Zingiber officinale. The sequence continues at coordinate 105,722,779 of NC_055998.1, forward strand.
AAAGCTAAAGTATGAAAGGAAGGCGACAAGGTGGTGATGATGAAGGTGTGTGATGGCTGGACTATGGAGAGATCATGAGTTTGCTAAGGAAACTGTCAAGACTCCTTCTTTGGAGTTTTCTTTCAGTTATTAAATTGATAGAGATTGTTTTAGTAGTTTCCCTTTGTCTATGTTAAGTTTATTCCGCATTGTAGTTGAGTTATTTCCTATTGTTGGAGTTCTTTTGTTTACTATTGCTAGGATAGTTTATTTTTAGTTATATATAAACTGCGTGGTGATGTTATTGCTTTGTATATGTATGTACTTATGATTATTGTCACCGGTACAGGGGAGACTCTGCCGAAATTTTTAGGTAGGGATTCCTCGTAGTTAAGTAGCGTACCGGTTAAGTAGAGTTAGTAGTTAAGTAACGGTCATCCTTAGAGTGTAGTAGCAGTAAGAAGGGTGGTCGTTACATAAAATATTTCCACTTCTGTAGCTTGGTCGGGCTTACCCTTAGTTGGGTTGAAGTTTTCTAAGAAGAATAAGAGCTCCTGTTTCAGCAGGTTTCTATTCAAGTCTATCTGAAGAAGGTGTATAAATTCATGTTTAGTTGAATTACCTAGTTTAGGTAATATCACGTGTTCAATCATGCTTTTCCTATTGAGTATATGTAAACCCTATCTTGTTTTTTTACTTAAGTGATGATATATTTCGAGCTATGTAAGACTAAACGCTTTAAATGCAATCAATATGTTAGACTCAATCAAACTCCTTTTGACTTCGGTTAATATTAACCTATCTTTCATAAACATATTAACTTAGCCAGTATTGACTCATCTATGGTAGACATGTTATCCCGGCCGATGTTAGATTGTCTATTATAGATAAGGTTATCTCGACCGATATTAGCTTGCCTATTGCAGACAAGGTTATCCCGGTCGATGTTAGCCTATGCTTCATAATGATATTAATTCAAACTGTGCTTCACGCTTGCCTGACTTTTATTTTTTATTTTCTGTCCTCGGTCCAGGCTCTGTCAAACCCGTTCCATCTTCCTTTATTACACATAGTAAACTACGCCTTTTCTCAAAATTTCCTTGATTATGATTGGCTCTTCAACGATAAGAGAATGTTGGAGGCGCACGACGAGGTGTTACCAACCCCAGCGTGATTCGATTTGTCGCGTCCAACATAAATGCCCATTTATGATCATATGACACGTGTCTTCTCTTTCTTCTACGTAACACTGGCCTTTGCCCTTTTTATATAATCAACGACATCTATTGAAAAAAGATGTTCTGATCTAATGGTGGTTGTGTGTCTTCTCAACCCTAAACCCTTCATCTTCTTGTCTACTTTGTCCCTTCTTCCTTGCCTTAGTGTTTTTTCTTTGACTGCACTCCTTTGATTCATCTTTGCGTCCGCTGTCTTCCCGTGCTCTTCTTTCTTAGTTCGCAGTAAGTACCCTGTTACTCTGTTAACCTTTACTCCTATCTATGGCTGAAGAAACGATTGCTCCCTGGTATACTCAAATTTAATCCTCCTTCGACAAGGATGCTCAGCTCGCCATTCGTTTGCAATATGAGATTTCTATAGAATATGACATCATAATTCCTAACCCAGATGAACATCCTCACCGCCCTCCTGCTAACTGTGTAACCTTCTTTAGGGATCAGTTGATAGGAGGTTTAAGGTTTCTCATTCCTCCTTTTCTGATCGATGTAAGCCAATATTTCGATATTCCTCTTCAACAATTAGTACCTAATGCCTTCCGTTATTTGTGTGGCATATACATGTTTCGTACACTTGATATTCCCCCTACTCTTTAAAATATTTTCATGTTCTCTTATCCAAAAGTAGTAGAACCAGGTGTTTTTCTTTTTCAATCTCGGACTAAGATGGTCCTGTTTGATGATATGCCCTCTTCTCTTAAAGCTTGGAAATCTCGCTTCTTTTTTGTAAAGTTTCCGGGACCTATTCCTTGGTCAAGGAATTTCATCTTCACCCTTCTTTTCCTCTTTATTGTGAAAAGTTGCTCTGTCGTCGTCTCTCTATCACCAGATGGCTAAGGAGCGATCTTCTGTATTTGTTTGATTTTAGCCCGGTCAAATGCAGGATATGCGGCTCCTTAGGTAAAATTTTGTTTCCTCCTTCATCAATTTTTACTAACTAAAACATTTTCTTCCCTTTGTACAGTGACAAATTTTTATGCTGCTCTGATTGATGAAGAGTTGCATCTAGAAGAAGCTGCCCTTCATGCTAAAGAACAAGAACTCCTTACTGCGCTTAATCAATCTTCGTCAATTGAAGTTCCAGCTCCTCCAACTGAAGCTTCCAGCTCTCAGGTGGCTCTGAAAGTTCCTGAGGGTCTTCCTGCAGAAACTCCAGATGTCCCTCTGCCAACTGTTTCTTCATCAGTGGCTGCTGCTTCTTCGGCAGCCACTCCCCTTCCCGTCATTGAGCTTACATCTCCTATGAGCTCCGGTAAATCCTTTGCTGAAGTTGCTCTTGGCAAATGCCCTGGACGTAAACTTACCAGAGCTCCTCCTCCCAAAAGGAGACTTATTCTTTCCGCTGAAGAATTACTTTCAGAAGGTTTTGCTTCTGCAGATCCTTCTTCTGCTGAGCCTACTTTGGCTGACCTCTATCCTTCTCTCATTTTCTCTGCCTCGCCCTCTTCCGGTACTAGTGCTCCTGGTGGTGCTTCTTTTACTTTTCCCCTGTCTCTTCCAGAATTTGGGTCTTTACCCTCTTCACTTTCTTCCTATCTGGTTTTCGCTCCCCCTTCTATACCAACCTCTTCTTTCTCCATGGGTTCTTCTGTCGTACCCGTCCTCCCTATATTGTTGGGAGGTTCTTTTTCTAGTGCTTGGGAGGAAATTCATCCTCTCTTTGGAGAGCTTACCACTCCTGAGACAATTGATCAATTCTCTCACAAGGAAACCCAGGTATGTTATTTGTGCTTATTTATCCTTTACCTTTGACTATTTTATGACCCTTTATTATATTTTTAGCGATGGATAGCCAACATGGGTTTGTCCCGGCTGATGCATAACTTATATAATGAGAACAAGAAACTAAAACAACAAGTTGCTGAGATGTCCTCTGCTAAAACATCAGAAGAATCCAAGAAACAATATGAAGCCCAAATTGAGAGCCTTCAATCTCAATTCAAATCAGCTACGGACCTCAATGCTGGTGTAGCGGAGGCCGGCAAGAGGGGGGTGAATTGCTGCAAACACAAATAAACTATACCCTCCTCGTACTTTCAACTCAATTAGTGCAATAGTGATAAATTAATAAAGCAATATGAAAATATAGAAAGATAGAGAAGACCGGGAGTTAACCTGGTTACAACCAAGACGGTTGTTAATCCAGGGCGATGAAGAGCTCAGTAGAAAAATTCTCCTTCTCTGAAGGCAGAGAAGCCTTTTACACTTTGGAAGCTTAGAACTATTGCTAGAAATGACTACACAATGATTGCTTGAGTTGTTGTTAATTCCTAGCTCCAGGGGCCTTTAAATGGCCTCTGGAAATTCTATCCCGAGGGTCCAAGGCACCTCCAACAAGGTCCAAGGTGCCTCCAGCTCGGTGAGTGGATAGAATTCTATCCGGTGCTCGAATGGTCATTCTGACCTGGCTCAAGGCGCCTTAAACAAGCAATGAAGGCACCTTCAATGTTGAAGGCGCCTTCAATGCATGTTTAAGGCGCCTTAAAGTTCCTGCTACAGTAACTTCCTGCTATAGTAATTTCCAGTCTCTTTTGACTCTTCTTCTTCTTCGCTTTGGCTTCCGAAGCTCCGTTCTTTTGGGTGATTGCGGCCAACCAAAATAGGGCTCACCCGAACCCAATTTCCGGCCTTCTCCTCGAGCAGGCTTCCGTCTGGCTTCTCGTCCCTCGAACGCTACGCACGTTCTTCTCGCTCCACCGGAGTACTCTTCCGCAGCTCTCTCGTCCTTCGGACGCACCGAGCCCGTCGGCTCCCTTCCCGTGCCGTCCTTCTCGCTAGCTGCGTCTTCTGCTCGACTTCCTGTGCTCCTAAGCTCCTGCACACTCAGACACAGGGATCAAACACAAAGCAGGACCTAACCAACTCGGTTGATCACATCAAAACTACCACGGGGTTCAACAATCTCCCCCTTTTTGATGTGCATCAACCCAAGTTCAAGTTAGGGTTTAAACAGACACAAAAAGTAATTTTAAAGAAAAATTACTAAACTAGCATTTTAAGCATAAGTTTGCAATAAAAAAAAATGCAACATAGTTAAAAAAATTTTTAAGTTAATTTTCCTAACTCCCCCTAAATTTGTACTTCTCTCTCCCCCTGATCACAACAAAAACGGGGTGAGAACTCAAAAATATTTTAGAAAATTTTTAACTTTAGAAAAAATTTCTATTTAATAAAAATGATTTCTTAGAAAATTGAATTTTTCAAAAAAAAATTTCTAAGTAAGAATGAGATTTGAAAATTTTCCAAGTTAAACTCAATTTTCAAAAAAACATTCTAAGTAAATTAATTAAAAAAAATTCTAATTTCTAACTAAAATAAAAACTTTTTAAGTTAGATTTTTCATGAAAAATTTCTAAGTAAGAAAATGTTTGATAAACTTTCAAAGCATTATTTAATTCTTATTTTTAATGTTTTTTCATAAAGTTAATTAAATATTTTCTTTCAATATTTTGGCTTCCAGGTCGTGGCGAGGCACTACGCCTTTTTGGTTATTGGAGCAACAACCACATCCTTAGACAAAGCTTCCATAAAGAATTTCAATGTTTAATTTTCTCACTGTAAGCTTTTAACTAAAAGTGAAATTTAAACTAACAAAAATTTTGGAACTCAATAAAGGTTCCTTCCTGCAGGGTTGGTCAAAAATTTAGGGGGTACATGATTTTTGGGCACTTTTCTAAGTTGACCCTGGTGTTTTCTAATGTACCAATTTAATTTTCCACAAGTTCTTAATTTTGATTTAGGAAATTTATTTAAGCATGCATCAGATTTCAATTTTTCAATTTTTAATTTTAATTTATCATTTTCTGATTTTATACTATCGTATATCTCAAGTGGACATGCTTTTGCTAATTTCATTTTCAATTCTTTATTTTCTTTTTCTAATTCGAATAAGTCTTTAGAAAGTGATTTAATAAATCGAAAAGACTGAGTCGGGGTTAGATTTCGTACCTGACTTACCTGACTCGGTGAGGCTCCCCCTTCACTGCTGCTTTCTTCTTCTGATATTCCTCCCCCTTCACCGATGCTCATCTCTGAGCTAGACGTTTCTTCTAGCTGACTGTTGACCATCAGTTCTATTCCCGAGAATTCTTCGATGTTTGACTCAGAGGATGTCGAATCTGACCAAGTAGCCTTCAGGTTCTTGTGCTTGGAGAGTTCTGGTTTCTTGTATTTTGACTTGTCCCTTTCTTTCTCCTTTCTCTTTAGCTTTGGGCAGTCATCTTTGATGTGCCCCTCTTCGTTGAAGTTGTAGTAGCGAATCGTCCTCTTCTTTCGATGATGCCTCTGCGATTTAAATTTATTAGTACTGAAAAACTTATTGAAGCGTCTTACCAGTAGTACCACTTCGGATTCGTCGACCGAGACTTCAGAGTCAGAATCGTTTACTTTTGCCTTTAGGGCAATGTTCTGACTGATTTTCTCTACTCCAGTGGGCTCTGCAACTCGAGATTCATGAAGTTCAAAAGTCAAAAACAATTGTTCTAAAGTACTTACCTCGAGATCCTTAGAGATGTAGTACGCATCTACTAAGGAAGCCCAATCGGGAGTTCTCGGGAAGGTATTGAGCGTGTACCGGATAGAGTCCCGGTTCGTTACCTCTTCTCCAAGATTGGTTAGTTGCGTGATCATCTCTTTGATCCTTGCTTGGAGCTGCGCTACCTTCTTGCCTTGGTTCATCCAGAGGTTTGTCAACTGGTTCCGGAGGATGTCGCGCCTCGCTAGCTTCGCTTCGGAGGTACCTTCATGAAGTTCTAGGAATTTTTTCCAGAGATCTTTCGCGGAGTCGTAGCTTCCGATCCGATTTACCTCCTGAGGCGGCAGAACGCTGAGTAGGTGGAACTCAGCCTTTCCGTTGGCGACGAAATCTGCTTGCTCCTTTTTCATCCAGGTATTTTCCTCCTTATCTTTCGGAACTGCATAGCCATATTTCATTATTAAAAGAATGTCAAATTTGGTTTTAAAAATACCTCCATTTTGCGCTTCCATGTGGCGAAGTCTCCGTCGAACTTCGGGGGATGGATGTTCGCGCCGGCCATCGTCTTGATCGTAGTGCTTCAGTTGGCGGTTAGTCCTTCTGAGGCGATCAGGCTCTGATACAAATTGCTGGTGCAATGGAGGCCGGCAAGAGGGGGGTGAATTGCTGCAAACACAAATAAACTATACCCTCCTCGTACTTTCAACTCAATTAGTGCAATAGTGATAAATTAAGAAAGCAATACGAAAATATACAAAGACAGAGAGACCGGGAGTTAACCTGATTACAACCAAGATGGTTGTTAATCCAGGGCGATGAAGAGCTCAATAGAAATATTCTCCTTCTCTGAAGGCAGAGAAGTCTTTTACACTTTGGAAGCTTAGAACTATTGCTAGGAATGGCTACACAATGATTGCTTGAGTTGTTGTTAATTCCTAGCTCCAGGGGCCTTTAAATAGCCTCTGGAAATTCTATCCCGAGGGTCCAAGGTGCCTCCAACAAGGTCCAAGGCGCCTCCAGCTCGGTGAGTGGATAGAATTCTATCCGGTGCTCGAACGGTCATTCTGACCTGGCTCAATGCGCCTTAAACAAGCAATGAAGGCGCCTTCAATGCATGTTTAAGGTGCCTTCAAGTTCCTACTACAGTAACTTCCTGCTACAGTAATTTCCAGCCTCTTTTGACTCCTCTTCTTCTTCGCTTTGGCTTCCGAAGCTCCGTTCTTTTGGGTGATTGCGGCCAACCGAAATAGGGCTCACCCGAACCTAATTTCCGGCCTTCTTCTCGAGCAGGCTTCCATCTGGCTTCTCGTCCCTCGAACGCCGTACACGTTCTTCTCGCTCCACCGGAGTACTCTTCCGCAGCTCTCTCATCCTTCGGACGCACCAAGCCCGTCGGCTCCCTTCCCGTGCCGTCCTTCTCGCTAGCTGCGTCTTTTGCTCGACTTCCTATGCTCCTAAGCTCCTGCAGACTTAAGCATAGGGATCAAACACAAAGCAGGACCTAACCAACTTGGTTGATCACATCAAAACTACCACGGGGTTCAACACTCAACACTGAATTGACTTCCAAATTAGAGAAGCAGACTGTTGAGACAAATAAATTGAAGTCTAATTATGAATCTGTGTTAGCTGACAAACTCAAGGCTTTACGTTTGAAAGATGATGAAATAGCTTCTCTAAACACCTCCTTGAACATAGTTAAAGCAGAGACTTCCTCAAAAGATGCCGAACTGAAGTCTTCTCACACAGCTTTGGTGGAGTATAAAGCTAGCGAAGATAATCGCTTTAAAGATCGGGCTACCATCTTAATCCAATCTACCAAGTTCAACAGGCCGATCATAAAGTCTATCTTGGCGGCCTACACTGCCGGAGCTGAAGAAGCGGTGAAGCAATTACGAGAAGAAGACTTCTTGTCTCGTGATCCTCCTCCTAACTTCTTGAACCGATGCAAGCTCCTTGATAACAGGCCCGCTGATCTGTTTCCTCAGTTAACTATAGAGTAATCTCTTTAATTGAATCTAGATCATTGTAAAGTTAACTAGAATTCGTTATGACAATCTGGCTTGTTTGTGTAAAGTTAAACTTCTCTTTCTATTACTAAATTTGCTCCTTTTCATTCGTGGTGGTTGCTCGTTTTATCTAAGTATGTCGAATGTTGCTTAGCTTGCCACTATAAAACCTTACTCAACATACTATAATATCCTCCATCTCGACCGGTCTATTGTGACCGGCCGATTCATACTCGTGCTTACAAATATCGTCTAGTACTTTGTAGTTAACTAAGTCCCATCTGATTTAATGTGGCATGTTATAATACTATTAATATCGTTCAGTTTATTATAACTGGTCGATTTATACTTGTGCCTATGAATACCATCTAGTGCATTATACTTAACTAAATTTCATCCGATCTATTATGACGAATGTCGCCTGGCTTGTCACTATAAATCCTTAATCAATATATTATAATATCATCCATCTCGGCCGGTCTATCGTAACCGGTCGATTCCTACTTGTGCTTACAAATATCGTCCGGTACTTTGTAGTTAACTAAGTCCCGTCCGATTTTCCCATACCTCATGGATTCTTTAAGAATCAAGCACAGGGACGAAAAACTTGTCTCGCTTTCCGAGGACGATTGCTACGCCTATCACCCTTTCCTCGGGATCCAGCTTTCTTTTTGAATTCGATCCCATTCCTCGGTGACATCACCTCTTTATGACGGTTATGATACTATGTGTTTTTTTTTATCAAGTTTATACTTTTTCCTACCCTCTTTTATACCTAAGTCTTGGACGAATCATTGTTAATTCTATTATTTAGACACTTTTATGGCTTTGGGTTCTTTCTTTTCCCAGTTCTTCTTCCTTGTCTGTCCGAGAGTTTTAGTATAAGGCCCAGAGGAAGGGCAAGGGTTTAAGACTCTCTCTTCTTCTTCACGACTTTTTATCCTACTTTCCCCTATTCGCCTTCCTTTTGCTGTTCAGCCATAGCCACTTATTCCCCCACGTGGTTCCTTTCGTGTGCTTCTGACCTTATAGAGCCAGAGGAAGTGGAGTTACAAGTGAACTATGATTTTCCTTCCTATATAGTTCACCCTACCCCACAGGATAGTCCGCACCTTCCTCCTCTGGGGTGTGTATCTATCTTTCGGGATCAACTTTTACAAGGTTTTTGATTCCCTCTTCATCCCTTTTTCGCTGATGTCAGTATCTACTTTAAAATTCCCCTTAATCAGTTCATTCCTCAGTCCTTCTCTATCCTTATGGGTTTTGTTGGGGTATCTAAACTTCTAGATTTTCCTCTATCCCCTCGTCTGTTTCACTACTTCTTTATTCCCCGCCAAGTAGATATCGGTGTCTTCAAATTTCAGTCTCGCCCTAAGGCTATTTTGCTCAACAGGATTCCTCCTCAAGGGGAATGATGTCACAAATTTTTCTTTATACGTCTCCCTTCTTCTCCTCCTTTTCCTATCCACCGGATATATGATCTTCCTCCAGTTCCTAGTACTGACAATTTCCTTAATGATCCCTCTGTTTCTTTCGCTTTATCCAAACTAAAGGGGGCAAAATTCAGGTTACCGTCCTTGATTGTGGAGGGTTTGATGTTTCCCTTTGGGATAAGTAACATCGACACTCCCTTGGATGTCTCTTTCGATATGTCTAAACATTCTAAGCTATGTTTATCAGTTATTTGATAATTATTTTCTATAATGATGCCCAATTCTTATGTTTTAGCTAATGCTCTTCTACCCGTTTTCATGTACAAGAATACAACCATGGCCAAGTCTTTTTTGAATAAATTTGGAGAGCAATTACTGCAAACTCGTCGAGCTAATCCTACTGCTTCTACTTTGGGTTTGTTATCTGAAGAGGAACAAGCGGCGGAAGCTATTGCTTCTATGGAAGAGGAAGAGGAACAACCTTTTGTTGCCGTAATCAAGAAACCCAGGCGTACTGAGGAAGTTCCTTTTCATGACACTTTTGGTACCTTCGTGCAGACCCCTATTGCTCCTTCACCTATTTCTTTTAAGAGAGATAAGGCACCAATGCTCCCTACCCACATTATTTCTAATCCTTCTCTTAAAATGATAAGATCAGGTCTGTTGGACCCCGTGGTAGTTTTGATGTGATCAACCAAGTTAGTTAGGTCCTGCTGTGTTTGATCCCTGTGTCTGAGTGTGCAGGAGCTTAGGAGCACAGGAAGTCGAGCGGAAGACGCAGCTAGCGAGAAGGACGGCACGGGAAGGGAGCCGACGGGCTCGGTGCGTTCGAAGGACGAGAGAGCTGCGGAAGAGTACTCCGGTGGGCATGAAGAGTGTGCGCGGCGTTCGAGGGACGTTAAGCCGGGACGGAAGGCTGCTCGAGGAGAAGGCCGGGAATTGGGTTCGGGTGAGCCCTATTCCGGTTGACGGAGCTTCGGAAGCTAAAGCGAAGAAGAAAAGGAGTCAAAAGAGGCTGGAAATTACTGTAGCAAAAGTTACTGTAGCTTGAAGGCGCCTTAAACAAGCTTGAAGGTGCCCTTGAAGGCGCCTTCAAGCCTGTTCAAGGCGCCTTCAACAGTCTGTTTTGACCGTTTGTGCTGTGGATAAAGTTTTATCCACTGACCGAGCTGGAGGCGCCTTAAACCTTGTTGGAGGCGCCTTGGACCCTCGGGATAGACTTTCCAGGAGCTATGAAAAGGCCCCTGGAGCTAGGAATTCAATAACAACTCAAGCAATCAATCTGTAAGCAATTCCTAAGCAACTAGTGAGCTTCAAAAGTGTAAAAGGCTTCTCCGCCTTCAGAGAAGGAGATTTTTCTTACTGCGCTCTTTTCTACTGTCCTGGATTAACAACCTCTTTGGTTGTAACCAGGTTAAATCCCTGAGTCTTTTCTGTTCCTATTTCTTTTTCTGTTTCATTAATTTAGTTGCTGTTATTTTATTGTTGATTTAAATTCTGAGTTGAAACCCGAGGATGGTATAGTTTGTTTTTGTTTTCAGCAATTCACCCCCCTCTTGCCGGTCTCCGCTGCACCAACAAGTGGTATCAGAGCCTGATCGCCTCAGAAGGACTAACCGCCAACTGAAGCACTACGATCAAGACGATGACCGGAGCGAACATCCATCCCCCGAAGTTCGACGGAGACTTCGCCACATGGAAGCGCAAAATGGAGGTATTTTTTAAAATGGATTTTGATATTCTTATTACAATGAAATATGGTTTTGCAGCGCCAAAAGACAAAGAGGAAAATACCTGGACGAAAAAGGAGCAAGCAGATTTCGTCGCCAACGGAAAAGCTGAGTTCCATCTACTCAGCGTTCTACTGCTGCAGGAGGTAAATCGGATCGGAAGCTACGACTCAGCAAAAGATCTCTGGGAAAAATTCCTGGAGCTTCACGAAGGTACTTCCGAAGCCAAGCTAGCGAAGCATGACATCCTCCGGAACCAGTTAACGAACCTCCGGATGAACCAAGGCGAGAAGGTAGCGCAACTCCAAGCTAGAATCAAGGAGCTGATAACGCAACTAACAAACCTTGGAGAAGAGGTAACCAACCGGGATTCCATTCGATACGCGCTCAATGCCTTCCTGAGAACTCCAGAGTGGGCCTCCTTAGTAGATGCATACTACATCTCTAAGGACCTCGAGGTAAGTACGTTAGAACAGTTATTTTCGACTTTTGAACTTCACGAATCTCGAGTTTCAGAGACAAATGGAGTAGAGAAGACCGGTCAGAACATAGCTCTAAAGGCAAAAGTAAACGGTTCTGACTCCGAAGCCTCAGTTGATGAATCCGAAGCGACACTACTGGTAAGACGCTTCAATAAGTTTTTCAGCACTAATAAATTTAAATCGCAGAAGCATCATCGAAAGAAGAGGACGGTTTGTTGCTACAACTGCAATGAAGAAGGGCACATCAAGGAGGACTGCCCAAAATTGAAAAGAAAGGAGAAAGAAAAGGAAAAGCCAAAATACAAGAAACCAGAACCCTCCAAGCACAAGAATCTGAAGGCTACTTGGTCAGATTCGTCAACCTCTGAGTCGGACATCGAAGAATTCTCAAGGTTAGCGCTATTGGTGAACCATCAACCGGAAGAAGACTCAAGCTCAGAGATGAGCATCGATGAAGGGGGAGGAACATCAGAAGAAGAAAGCAGCAGTGAAGGGGGAGCGTCACCAGATCAGGTAAGTAAGGTACGCAATCTAACCCCTTCTCAGTCTTTTCGATTTATTAAATCGCTTTCTAAAGACTTATTCGAAGTAGAAAAAGAAAATAAAGAATTAAAAATGAAATTAGCAAAAGCATGTCCACTTGAAATGTATGATAGTGTAAAATCAGAAAATGATAAATTAAAATTAGAAATTGAAAAACTGAAATCTGCTGCATGCTTAAATCAATTTCCAAATTCAAAATTAAGACTTTATGGAAAATTGAACTGGTACATTAGAAACCATCAGGGTCAACTTAGAAGAATACCCAAAAATTATGTGCCCCCTATGTATCTGAATAATCCTGTAGGTAGGAACCTCTATTGGGTTCCAAAATCTGTGCTTAATTAATTTTTCAAAAAATTAAAAGCTTACAGTGAGAAAATTAAACATTGAAATTCTTTATGGAAGCTTTGTATAAGGAAGTGGTTGTTGCTCCAATAACCAAGAAGGCCTAGTGCCTCGCCACGACCTGGAAGCTAAAAATTGAAAGAAAATGTTTAATTAACTTTCTGAAAAAGTATTAAAAAAAAATTAAATAATGTTTTGAAAGTTTATCAAATATTTGTTAAAATAAACAAAAATTCCTTAGAAATTTTTTAAAAATTCTAACTTAATTTTTTGGGTTAGAAATTTTCTTCTGGAAAATTCTAAAAGATCATTCACTTGACCTAGGAATTTTTTTTTTTTTTTGGGAACATTTGAACATTTACTTAGGATTTTTTTTTACTTAAATTTTTTTTGGAAAATTGGTTTTAACTTAGCAATTTTTTTTTAAAAAAAAATTCATTTTTTTTACTTAGAAAATTTTCAAAAACTTCAATCTTACTTGAGAATTCTTAAGACCCCATTTTTGCTGTGATCAAAGGGGGAGAGAAAAGTACAAGTTTAGGGGAAGTTAGAAAATTTTAAAATTTCTGTTATTATTTTTATAAAAAGTGTTGCAATTTTACTAATTGTAAAAATTATGCTTAACTTGTTAGTTTAGTAATTTTTTCTTTAAAATTACTCTTTATGTCTATTTTAAACCCTAACTTGAACTTGGGTTGATGCACATCAAAAAGGGGGAGATTGTTGGACCCCGTGGTAGTTTTGATGTGATCAACCAAGTTAGTTAGGTCCTGCTGTGTTTAATCCCTGTGTCTGAGTGTGCAGGAGCTTAGGAACACAGGAAGTCGAGCGGAAGACGCAACTAGCGAGAAGGACGGTACGGAAAGGGAGCCGACGGGCTCGGTGCGTCCGAAGGACGAGAGAGCTGCGGAAGAGTACTCCGGTGGGCATGAAGAGCGTGCGCGGCGTTCGAGGGACGTTAAGCCGGGACGGAAGGCTGCTCGAGGAGAAGGCCGGGAATTGGGTTCGGGTGAGCCCTATTCCGGTTGGCCGCAATCACCCAAAAGAACGGAGCTTCGGAAGCCAAAGCGAAGAAGAAAAGGAGTCAAAAGAGGCTGGAAATTACTGTAGCAGAAGTTACTGTATCTTGAAGGCGCCTTAAACAAGCTTGAAGGCGCCTTCAAGCCTGTTCAAGGCACCTTCAACAGGCTGTTTTGTCCGTTTGCGCTGCGGATAAAGTTTTATCCGCTGACCGAGCTGGAGGTACCTTAAACCTTGTTGGAGGCGCCTTGGACCCTCGGGATAGACTTTCCAGGAGCTATAAAAAGGCCCCTGGAGCTAGGAATTCAATAACAACTCAAGCAATCAATCTCTAAGCAATTCCTAAGCAACTAGTGAGCTTCAAAAGTGTAAAAGGCTTCTCCGCCTTCAGAGAAGGAGATTTTTCTTACTGCGCTCTTTTCTACTGTCCTGGATTAACAACCTCCTTGGTTGTAACTAGGTTAAATCCCTGAGTCTTTTCTGTTCCTATTTCTTTTTCTGTTTCATTAATTTAGTTGCTGTTATTTTATTGTTGATTTAAATTCTGAGTTGAAACCCGAGGAGGGTATAATTTTTTTTTGTTTTCAGCAATTCACCCCATTCTTGCCGGTCTCCGCTGCACCAACAAGGTCTACTTATTCCTTCCTCTTCTGCTATCGTTTCAGCTACTTCTGCTTCTCAGATGGCTACTACTACTTCGCCCTTCTCTCAACCTCTTACCTTGGCCTTGCCTCCTCTAGCCCCTGGACCCCGAGCTAAAAGAACGCCTTGTAGGAGATCTTCTCCGAGCCTAGGACCATCAGCTATTCATGCTTCGACAACTGAATCAACTCTCATTGCTCTGCCATCTTCCATCCCCTCTAGCTCCTCCTCTGTCATTCCTGGTTCTACTACTCCCCTTCTTTCTCTTCCTTCTTCTTCTACACGACCCTCTTCTCCTTCTGCCTCCACACCTCTTTTTAGGCAGGCTTTAGGTTTACCCTCTCAAATGGGGCAAACTTCAGATCCTACTGGTTATGGTTTTCTGCAACTACAAAGCCCGTTGGCTGAGTCTTGGCAGCATAGCCAAGAACTATTAAAAGGCACCAGTATTTCAAACCGTGTGGACAACCATAGTTGTCAAGCTATTGTTGTGAGTGTTTTTCATTATATATTGTTAACTTCTTATTATTCCCACTAACTGCATTATTATTTTAGTTCCTTGCCTCAAGTCTTCATATAGACCAGTTGCTCATTGCCCTGGAAAGGGAAAATAGCAAGTTAAAAACTCAAATAGAGGCATTGAAAGCCAATCTTCCTCCTTCTCACACTGAGCTTTCTCAACTGCGAGAGAAGATGGCTATGCAGACTCAACAAATAGAGGGTCTGAAGAAGGAACTGCAACATCAGCAGCATCTATTGGCCAACAAAGAGCTTGAAAGGAAAACCTTAGAATTACGAGTGGACATATTACATTCCAGCCTCCAGGTGAAAATTTCTTTGAAAGACAAAGCCCTCTCAGATATTTCTCATAAAAACATTGTCTTAGAGAAAGTGGAGAGGCTTCACAATGTCTTTCTTTCTAATCAGGCCCAAGAGTCAACATCAAGAGATTTTACTCTGCTACAAGAGCAAGAACAAAGAAAGACTCAAGATGATGAGATATCCTCACTTCAAAAGGAGATAGAGCAGCTTAAATTAGAAAGAGACACCTTCAAAGACCAAGCTGCTAAACTACAGGCTAAATTTCAAAGTTATAAGGAGCATGAGGAGGATCGATGGGAAGGTAGGCGCTTGGCATATCTAAGGTCTCCGAGGTTTAACAATAAAATTGTCCGCTGTATGATAGGGGCTTTGAATCATTCTGTGACAAGGGTTATTCGACAATTGACGGAAGGTGGTTACTTATCTAGGGAACCCCCCTCTCAATTTATAAATCATCGCAGACTTAATCAAGAATTGTCCGAAAACTTTAACAAGAAATTTTGAGTAAGCATGATTATGTAAGAAAAAGACTTGTAACTAAATACTTGCATTTTTTTATAAAAATCAAATACTTGCATTTTTTTGTAAGCATCTGTACTTACTTGTTTCTCTGATCCTTATTATCTGAACACTTCTCCTTTTGAAGTGATTATGAGGGATGAGAATAAGAATTATCCCTTTTATGATATCTTCACCAAGCAGATAGTTCCAAATGATGAGGCTTTCCATAAACTCCTTGAATTTTAATCAGGCACGACTGCATATAAAGAATTCCGAAAACCTCCGCGCTTCCAAGGGATATGTAATTCTGAGTAATTTTAAATAAAGAACCTTATATGATTGTGGCTTCTGACGGAGAATGTAACTTTGCAGGATTATGTATATATATACATAAAGAATTCACCTATGAACTTTGAATTCTGGTCGGGAGTATAATGCCGAGTGATCTTCATAAAGAAATCCAGATAATTTTGAATCTAGACCAGGTATATAATCGCAAATGGTTTAATATGAAGAATTCCATTGGGTCAAGCGTGTAATCTGGACCGATTTAATATGAAGACTTTCATCAACCTTAGATCGAGCATATAATCTCGACCGATTTAATATGAAGAATTTCATCAACCTTTGAATTCTCGGTCGGGCGTGTAATCCCGGATAGAGTCCTATTCTCTATCATATTTAGATCAGATACTCAATCCTACATGATCTTGCTAATGATAGTTTAAAGTCTCCGGTTCCTCCCATGAAGACCCGTCTGGGTTACTTCATGAGATTTCCCGATCGACTGTGTTTTATGATAGTTTAAAGTCTTCGGTTCCTCCCATGAAGACCCGTTCGGGTTACTTCATGAAATTTCCTGATCGACTATGTTTTATGATAGTTTAAATCTCCGGTTCCTCCCATGAAGATCGGTCCGAGTTAATTCATGAGATTTCCCGATCGACTGTGTTTTATGATAGTTTAAAGTCTCCGGTTCCTCCCATAAAGACCCGTCCGGGTTACTTCATGAGATTTCCCAATCAACTATGTTTTATGATAGTTTAAAGTCTCCGGTTCCTCCCATGAAGACCCGTCTGGGTTACTTCATGAGATTTCCCGATCAACTGTGTTTTATGATAGTTTAAAGTCTCTGGTTCCTCCCATGAAGACCCGTCCGGGTTTATTCATAAGATTTCCCGATCAACTATGTTTTATGATAGTTTAAAGTCTCTGGTTCCTCCCATGAAGACTCATCCGGGTTACTTTATGAGATTTTCCGATCGACTGTGTTTTATGATAGTTTTAAAGTCTCCGGTTCCTCCCATGAAGACCCGTCCGGGTTAATTCATGAGATTTCCCGATCGACTGTCTTTTTATGATAGTTTAAAGTCTCCGGTTCCTCCCATAAAGATCTGTCCGGGTTACTTCATGAGATTTCCCGATCGACTATGTTTTATGATAGTTTAAAGTCTCCAGTTCCTCCCATGAAGACCCGTCCGGGTTAATTCATGAGGTTTCCCAATCAACTATGTTTTATGATAGTTTAAAGTGTCCGGTTCCTCCCATGGGCCTTCCCGATTGACTGTGTTTTATGATAGTTTAAAGTCTCCGATTTCTCCCATGAAAACCCGTCCGGGTTAATTCATAAGATTTCCCGATCAACTATGTTTGATGATAGTTTAAGTCTCTGATTCCTCCCATGAAGACCCGTCCGGGTTACTTCATGAGATTTCCCGATCGATTGTGTTTTATGATAGTTTAAACTCTCTGGTTCCTCCCATGAAGACCCGTCCGGGTTAATTCATGAGATTTCCCGATCGACTGTGTTTTATGATAGTTTAAAGTCTCTGGTTCCTCCCATGAAGACCCGTTCGGGTTACTTCATGAGATTTCCCGATCGACTGTGTTTTATGATAGTTTTAAAGTCTCCGGTTCCTTCCATGAAGACCCGTCCGGGTTAATTCATGAGATTTCCTGATCGACTGTCTTTTATGATAGTTTAAAGTCTCCGGTTTCTCCCATGAAGACCCGTCCGGGTTACTTCATGAGATTTCCCGATCGACTGTGTTTTATGATAGTTTAAAGTCTCTGGTTCCTCCCATGAAGACCCGTCCGGGTTACTTCATGAGATTTCCCAATCGAATGTGTTTTATGATAGTTTAAAGTCTCCAGTTCCTCCCATGAAGACCTGTCCGGGTTACTTCATGAGATTTCCCGATCGATTGTGTTTTATGATAGTTTAAAGTCTCCGGTTCCTCCCATGAAAACTCGTCCGGGTTACTTCATGTGATTTCTCGATCGACTATTATTTGAGTAAAATTAAAATGCTTGTACTAACCTTGCAATGGTTTTAACGTCTTTGAGATTCTTTAAGGAAGACTGGTCAACCATTCCCCAAAGCCCCCAATCGATGAACATTTGAGTGGAATAAGAATGTTTGCCTGATAATCGCCATGTTGTTTAAACCGTGCTTATTTTTCGGGCGATATTTAGCCTGCACTATATTCACAAAATTACATGAAGTACATAAATTGCAAGCGTACTTGTCATCTTTTTGCTGAACCGAATGGAGGGAAATTGTTTTAAAATAAATTCAATATGCTCCTTGAGATATGCTGAGTTTCTCATGATTGGGCGAACGACACATACTAAGGCGAAATTGATCTGCTCGTTCAGGGATATTTACATTTCTTGGGCGATATAAGCCCGTCAAGTTCGGTAGGGTTGTAAATGATTTACGCTCCATGGACGCTCGAGAATTCTTCCTTCTATATCTTGGAGATAATATGAGCCCGATGTAAGTTTTTCTACTACCTTGTAAGGTCCTTCCCATTGTGGTGCTAATTTGCTAACATCCCCGGCGAGCTTAACGCATTTTCATACTAAATCTCCCGCTTGAAAAAATCTCGGGATGACTTTTCTATTATAATTTTGCCTCATTCATTGTCGGTATGATGTGAGGCGAGTTGCAGCTTTGTCTCTAATTTCTTCTATTAGATCTAGTTCTATAAGTCGTCGTCCCGCATTGTCATCGTCATATAGTTGTCTTCTGTCAGATTCTACACCTACCTCTATAGGAATGACAGCTTCTCCCCCATAAACCAGTTGGAAAGGAGTGATCCCTGTAGCTTTTCGGGGTGCAGTACAATATGGGCAAAGAACACTAGGCAGCTCATCTACCCAACTACCACCAACATGATCCAGTTTGGTTTTTAGGCCTCTTATAATTTCTCTGTTAGTTACTTTTGCTTGCCCATTACTCTGTGGATATGCCCCAGAGGTAAATGCTTGAGTAATGCCGTAGCTTTTGCACCAATGTAGGATCCTATCTCCTTGAAACTGCCTTCTATTATCAGAAACTAATTTGTGAGGAATATCAAATTTGCATATAATATTTTTCCATAGGAATTTAATAACTGCATCTTCAGTAATCCGAGCTAAAGGTTCTTCTTCTACCCATTTAGAGAAATAATCCACTGCTACTAATAAAAATCTTCTTTGTGTAGTTACCATAGGAAATGGACCAACTATATCCATGCCCCATTGATTAAAGGGACAGGAAACTATAGAGGTTCTTAATAATTGTGTAGGATGAAGTGGAATATTTTGATGTTTCTGACAAGAAATACAAGTTCTTACAAATTTTGCAGCTCTTCATATAAAGTAGGCCAGAAATATCCTGCTAATAAAATTTTGCGAGCCAAGGACCTTCCACCTATATGACTGCCACAAGAGCCCTGGTGGACCTCTTGCAAGATGTATTGTATATCTTCTGTCCCAATACATTTAAGTAAAGGTCTAGAGAAAGCTCTTTTATACAACTGTTCCCCTATCATAGTATATTGAGCAGCTCTCTTCTTAAATATCCTTGTTTGTTCTGCATCAATTGGAAGAATACCTTGCTATAAATATAATATAATTTGTGCCCTCCAGTCACCTTGTATCTCTACATCAGCCTGTCTCTCAATACAAGATACCAACAATGTCCGTTCAAGTGGCCGATCCAAACTCCATGGCGTTATAGCAGAGGCCAATTTAGCTAATTCATCCGCTACTTGATTCTTAGCTCGAGGAATTTTTTATATAATTACTTCTTGAAACTGAGCCTTCAATTTATCAAATGCCTCAGCGTATAACTTGAGTCTATCATTATTGATTTTGAAGTTACCTGATAATTGTTGAGCTGCCAACTGAGAATCAGAGTAAATATACACCTGGGATGCTCCCACATGCCGAGCGGCTTGCAACCCTGCTATCAATGTTTCATATTCTGCTTCATTATTAGTAGCCCTATAATATAGCCTGACGGAAAGTTGAAGCTTATCTTCCCTTGGAGATATAAGAAGAATACCAATTCCAATACCTTGTCTGGTTGAAGATCCATCTACATAAACTTTCTAAGTATTCTCTTCTTCAGGACCTTGAACTTCTATGATAAAATCTACTAGAGCTTGTGCTTTAATGGCCGAACGAGGTTGGTATTGTATGTCATATTCACTAAGTTCGGTCATCCATTTAATCAACCAACCAGATGCCTCTGGGTTAAGTAATACCCGCCCGAGAGTACTATTGGTTAATACAGTAATTGCATGTGCTAGAAAATACGGGCGTAACCTCCGAGCATTTAACACTAATGCATAGGCCAACTTTTCAAGTGTAGTATATCTACACTCAGCACCCTTTAATAAATGACTGGAAAAATACACAGGTTGTTGTTCTTTCCCTTCCTGTCTAACTAACACTAAGCCTACAGCATTTTCATTAGTTGACAAATATACCAATAGGGCTTCTCCCATTACAAGTTTAGCTAATACAGGAAGGATAGACAATTAGTTTTTTAATTCCTGGAAGGCTTTGTCACATTCTTCATCCCACTGAAATTTATTAGCCTTCTGGAGTATTTTGCAGAAATGGAAGCTACGATCAGCCGACCTTGAAATGAATCTAGGCAAGGCGGTAATCCGGCCGATGAGTTTTTGGGCTTCCCTCATGTTGCGTGGTGGCTCCATGTTCTAAAGTGCTTTGACCTTGCTTGGGTTGGCCTCTATTCCCCGCTCGGACACCATATACCCCAGGAATTTTCCACCTTTTGCTCCGAACAAACACTTGCTCGGGTTCAGCTTGAGTCCATATTGCCTCAATGTTTTGCAAATCTCCTCTACATCCCTGCATAGATCAGTAGCCTGAAGAGACTTAATTAAAATATCGTCAACGTATACTTCCTTATTTCTTCCAATCTATTTCTGGAATACCTTATTCATAAGCCTTTGATAAGTTGCTCCTGCATTTTTTAGTCCAAACGACATAACATTATAACAATAAGTACCTTCAAATGTTATAAAACTAACATTCTCTTGATCTTCCTTAGCAAGAGGGACTTGATGATAGCCTTGATAGGCATCCAACATAGAAATATATTCACATCCGGCCGTAGAGTCTACTAATTGATCAATCCGGGGCAAAGGCTAATAATCTTTCAGGCATGCCTTGTTGAGGTCACGGAAATCAATACACACTCGCCATTTATTTCCTGGTTTAGAGACCAGGACAACATTAGCTAACCAGCTAGGGAACTGCACCTCCCTGATGTAGCCGGCTTCCATGAGTTTAATCACTTCTTCCCTGATGATTTGATTTTGCTCAATACTAAAATTTCTCTTTCTCTGCATGACAGGACGAGCATCTGGGAAGACATGCAAAGAATACTCCATTATTGAAGGAGAAACGCCCGTGACTTCTTTAGGCGTCCACGCGAAGACATCATTATTCTTCTTCAGGCATTGAACCAGCTCGATTTTCAGCACAGGATCAAGATCGGTCGCGACATAGGTAGTGGCTTCAGGTCGACCGGTCTATATCTGGACCTCTTCCTTTTCTTCATAAACCAGAACATGTGGCTTCTCTTGAATGACATTGACCTCCATTCTTTGAATTTTTCGAGCAGCGTGGGCCTCGGTCCGAATGATCTCTACTTAACATTTACGGGTTGTCTTCTGATCGCCCCGCACTTCCCCGACCTGGTCATCGACAGGAAATTTAATCTTCTGACAAAAAGTAGAAACGACTACCCTAAACTCATTTAAGGTCGGCCGACCCAGTATCACATTATAGGAGGAGGGGGCATCCACCACCATAAAGTAGGATCTTCTTGTTCTCATAAGAGGCTCCTCCCCTAGAGATATGGTCAATTTTTTCTGGCCAAGCGGTTGTGCTTCATTACCAGTGAATCCGTATAAAGGAGTCACCATCTGTTGAAGTTAGCTCGAGTCAATCTGCAGCTGATCAAAAGCATTTTTGAAAATAATATTCACAGAACTGCCAGTATCTATAAAGGTACGAGAAATAGTATAATTGGCTATCACAGCCTTGATTATCAATGCATCATCATGGAGTATTTCTACCCCCTCAAGATCTTTGGGCCCAAAACTGATTTCTGGACCGGCTGCTCTCTCCATGCTGCATCCTACAGCATGGATCTCGAGTCTCCGTGCATGTGCTTTTCTGGCCCTATTGGAGTCTCCATCAGTGGGCCCACCCGCGATCATATTAATGTTGCCTCGGGCGATATTGTTCCTGTTTTCTTCTTGCCGAGCTGTCATGGCTTCAGGCTGAGTTTTCTCGGGTGCCTAGCTTATACCGACCAGGGTTGGTAATATACCTTGTTGAGGTTCTACCGGGCGATATTCTAACTTGAGCGGACTTTGCTACCTGGGATATTGTTGCCGATAGTAATTTTGTCTCTGATATCGATCCCTATTTGCTCTTTTATTTTTCAAAACAAAATAGTCTTCGGTATGATGACTGCTAGTCTTGTGATAAGTGCACCATCTTCTGGGAGCTTCTTGCTGTATCTCCACATGTTGTACTGCTTGTGGACGATACTCTGGATGACGATGGGGCGGATGAACTACTCGAGGTCCCCTTGGTGGAGGAACAGGAGCAGGAGCCTTCTCTTTAACAGGGGTAGGAGAAGAAGTAGTACCTTCTTTTCGATGGGCAGCTTGAGCTTCTTCTACATTAATGAATTCAGTGGCACGTTCAATTAAGGAGTCAAAATTGGCAAGAGTATTTCTCACCAGATCTTTGAAGAAATCATTATCATTCAAACCTTGAGAGAAAGCACTTACTAATATCTCCGTAGTAGCATTGGGCACATCAATAGCTACCTGATTGAATCTTTTGATATAGGCTCTAATAAACTCCTTAGATGCTTGTTTAATTGAAAATAAACTCCAGGGAGTTTTATGATACCTCTTGTTGCTGGAGAAATGGTGTAGGAAAATCTTCTTGAAATCTTTAAATTTCCGAATAGAATTCTCAGGCAATCTCTTAAACCAGCGTTGAGCAGCTCCTCCGAGTGTGGTAAGGAACATTCGGCACTTCACTCCATCAGAAAATTATTGTAATAGTGCTACATTCTCAAATTTCAACAAATGATCCTCTGGATCTGTAGTTCCCGTATACTCACTGATCTAAAGATTTTGATACCGCTTGGGAAGCAAATCATCCAGTACACTTTGAGAAAATGGGGAGATAACTCTTTCCGGCGAGCTGTCACTAGCTACCATCATCTTAACTTTGCGCTTCTCTTTATTTGGTGCCTTGCCAGAGGATTCCTGAAATACAAGCCTTCATCCTCCTTGTTCCAAAGGAGTGCGAAAGAAAGCTCGAGAACGCCTACTCGGAGAGGCAATGGCTAGAGGGAAATATGCATGATCATCTTCTTCCGGCTCCTTTCCCCTTCGGTGCTCAGTAGTCGAGATCGTCGGATTATGAGCCACTGGCAAAGTAGCTCCAGTATGGGCTTGTTGCTATTGCTATTGTTGTTGTAAAGCTTTTTGTACATGAGTATTGATGAGGAAATCCAAATCTTCACGACTAATAGTGAGTAGGTTCGATTTTCCAGTATCTTCCATCTTGCAATCTCAGATTCAAGTGAAGTTCCTACAGACGGCGTCAAATTTGATCCTGTCTGAGAAGCCTGACAAAACGGAAAGCTGGGAGAAAACCTACTACTGATGAAGAATAATACCTATAGAATACCGATCCGAGAAACTCAAAGCAGATCTAAGAGAACGAAGTCACAGGATGCCCCCCTCGTGCGAAGATCCAAAGACAAAAGGAAAGCTTTGATAAAGAAAACCGAGATCTGGAGCTTTCAAGGTTTCTTACACACAAGAGACCAACTAACACTATTGTCAGTGACCTAAGACCGGGGTGGGAATCCATGGCTAAGCCCTCTGACGCTCAAGTTAGTGATCTTTCTTAGTGTGGAAGAAAGAAGAAGAATATGAACAGTAGTTGAAAATTAGGGTTGTGAGTGCGAGTAGCAATGTGTGCATACCTGGCCAACGGAGAGGATTCCCCTTTTTATGCCACTTCATATAACATCCGTAGTCATGAAGTGGACCCCGATTTGTTAGAGTTTGTTATGAGATGACGTAAGCCCTGTACTTGCATAAAATAACTTTTAAGGAATCTTTTTTGTACCCCAGATGTACGTTGTTTGTTGTATAGTACCTGCAGAAGAATCTAGAAACATACTTCTCGCCAATTTAGCGAACCTGTTATACAATCACATACCACAGATATCTTTATTAAACTATTTATGAATATTCTGGATGTATTTGCTCATGCCCTGTCTTTATTATGTTATAGACAACTCGATATGATATTATGCCTTGTATCAGCTGAAATTAAACCCAGACCATGTCCGGTCGGTTTATTACTACCATTCAACTAATCATTCGGTAATATACTACAAATTCTATAAAGTCTTAGATCTTTTCATTCCCGGCCGATCATGTATACTCAATTAATATTAGTCTATGTTCAGATATGCCACCTTAAACAATCTTGGCTTTTCTATCTTAAACGTGTAAACCCGGCCGATATTGGTTTACACTTCTTAAGGTATATCCCGACCGATATTGACCTATTCTTCTCAAGGTGTTTCTCGATCGATATTGATCTGTATCTCCTTAAGCCTGTTATCCTGACCTATTTGGGCTATATTTTATTAAGTGTGTAACCTTGACCGGTATGGGTTTGTATCCCCTTAAGCCTGTTATCCTAGTCGATGTTGGGCTATATTTTATTAAGTTATATACCGACCGATATTGAACTATCCTTCCCAAGGTATTTACCAGCCGATATTGGCTTATTCTTCCTAAGGTATTTCCCGACCGATATTGGACTATTTTCTTAATTCCTCTATCTCCTTTCCCTTTTTCACCAAGGACCTACTAAACCTAACTCATATCAGTTACAAATTCAATTAAATATTTATTTTGAAAATTGGCTCCCAGGTCAAACATGGTGAGACACTTGACCTTCTTGGGTATGGGAACATCCACCACTGCCTCAACAAAGCTTCTTAATGAAATTCAATATTTAATTTCCTTATAATAACGTTAGGTTTAACCAAAAAGAACAATCGAATCATAAGATCGAAAAATAAAATAAAAGAAACACAACTTCAAATTACAAATCTGAAAATCTAGAATCTCTAGCCTCTTGTGTTTGGAATTCATACAAAGAAAACTAGTATGATGCGGAATACAGTTACTAGTTATACCTTTCTTTGTAAGCAACAACCTCTTGATCTTCTACCGTATTCCTCTTCTTATCTCAGACGTTGTGTGGGCAACGATCTACCGAGATGAGAATCCACCAAGCCTCTTCCTTCTTCCAAGTTTCGGCCAAGCAACCTTCTCCAATGAAAACAAGTCTCAGCCACCAACCAAGCTCCAAGGGATGCAAGAGCAAAGCCTCCTTTCTCTCCTTCTTCTCCTAGCAAGAACCGGCCACGACAAGAACTCCAAGAAGGGGATGCACCGACCACTAAAAAAAAGAGAAAAGGAGAAGAGAATAGGGTCGGCCACACACCAAGGAAGAGAGGAGAAACTAAAGAAGATAGGTTGTAAGGTGAGGCACCTCTACCCTCTCTTTTATATTCCTTGGTCTTGGAAAATAAGAAAATTTAATTATTATTAAAATTCCCTTATTTTTCTTGCCATTGGTTAATAAGAAAATTTTATTTAAAAATTTCTTTTAACCCTTCTTATGGCCACATCACATGCTCCAAATAAGGCAAGTTTTAAACACAAAATTAAAACTTCCTTATTTGTTTCCGAAAATTTTAAAATAAAAATTTCTCTATTAATTTTCCTTTCATGGTTGGTTATAAAAGGAAATTTTATAAATTAAAATCTCTCTATTAAAACATGTGGATGATTTCCAAAAAGGAAAGTTATCTTTAAAATTAAAATCTTCCTCTTAATCTACAAATAAGGAAAGATATCAAATCTTTTCTTAATCTTTTGTAAAAACTATAATAGGAAAGATTTAATTTTGAAACTCTCTTTTATATCATCAAGATGGTTACAAAAAAGGAAAGTTTTATCAAAAATTAAAATCTTTCTTTTAACTACAAATAAGGAAAGATATTAAACCTTTCACTTAATCTTTTGTAGAAAGCTATAAAAGGAAAGATTTAAATTTTAAACTCTCTTTTAAAATCATGTTATCCACATAAGAAAAGATTTAAAAAAAATAAAATCCTTTTAAATTTTACATGGCCGGCCACACCAAGCTTGGGCTCCAAGCTAGGGCCAGCCACCTCTACTTGGCTCAACCTTTTGCTTGGCCGGCCCAAGCTTGGACTCCAAGCTTGCTTGGCCGGCCACCTAAGGTTGGGTAAGAAGGTGGGTGTAACACTTTATAAATAAGAGGCTACAATAGGGACCGAGAGGAGGAATTGGTTTTGGTCTCCCGATGAAATTAAGCTTCCCGTGTTCGCTCCGAACACCCAACTTAATTTCATCAATAATAATTCATACCACTAAAGAATTATTATTGAACTACCGCACCAATCCCAAATTATATTTTGGGCTCCTTATTATGAGTGTATTAATCTCCCTATATTTAAGATGTCAGATGTCCACTAATTAATTGAGTTACTGACAACTCACTTTAATTAATATCTTAGTCCAAGAGTAGTACCACTCAACCTTATTGTCGTGTCGGACTAAGACCACCTGCAGGATTTAACATGACAATCCTTATGAGCTCCTCTTGGGGACATTATCAACCTAGATTTCTAGGACACAGTTTTCTTCTATAATCAACAACATACACTATAAGTAATATCATTTCCCAACTTATCGAGCCTATTGATTTATCGAGCTAAATCTCACCCTTTGATAAGTCAAAAAAATAAATACTAAATATATGTGCTTGTTATTATATTAGGATTAAGAGCACACACTTCCATAATAACTAAGGTTTTGTTCTTTTATTAAGTCAGTATAAAAAGAACTTACCTTAAATGGTCCTGCTCAATACACTAAGTGTGTACTAGTATAATTTTATAGTTAAGATAAACTAATACCAAATTACACTATGACTATTCCAATGGTTTGTTCCTATCCATCTTAGTCGTGAGCTACTGTTTATAATTTATAAAGAACCGATAGCATGATCTTATGTGTGTGACACCACACACCATGTTATCTACAATATAAATTAATTGAACAACTACACTTGGCATATAAATGTAGACTTTTTTACCAATGTGATTCTTTATTTCAAAATAAATATTTACAAAAGCTAGGCTTTTAGTATACACTCTAACATTCTTTCTCTCTAGAAGTGTTACACGGCCATGTGGATCTCGCACACCCCTTGCATGGCCCTTGACATGGCTCTGCATGGCTATGTCTCATTGTAATATATTTTAGACCATCGATATGGGGTATTCTCCAGTTGAAGTCTTCAGCAAAGTTGTAGATTTTGAAGTTATCTACATTTTGATATAAATAACAACCCATAACTCCAAACGAGCACAAAGTTATGGGCATTTTAGTTTCAGTTTGCAGTACTAAAAATTCCACACAGCCTTCACACAGCCGTGTGGCTTCCACACGGCCTCCACACAGCCGTGTGGCTTCCACACAGCCTCGACATGGCTCCCACATGGCCTCCACATGGCCGTGTGGATTTCACATGGCCAGAACATGGAAAAACTTGATTTTCGTATGCCGGTGTGAGTTCCACACAGCCTGTACACTCTTGAAACTCTAGACTTCATTTAAGCTCCGTTTTTGCTCCAAATCGCATTTTATCAATCAAAATAAGCAAAGAGTATATCTTCAAACAGAAGATAATGGAAGTATGACATTATAATAAAATATGGTGTAATAAACATAAATTATGTTAATGAAATACAAATAGATGTGCGTCAAAGTATGCAAAAGTGTATATAATCTATGCACATCATACCTCTTCTCGTGTTTTCTAAGATGTTGTTTGGCACCATAAGAATAACCTTGCTTTGTCTTGCTTTACTCTCTTTGTGTCATTACCAAGCTCACCAAAGCTAATCGAGATAGCTAACGAAAAAGGTAAATTCCCCGATTTAATTTGCTTCTTCTTCCCTATCTTTTCTTCTCTGTTTTCACAAAAATAACAGTCTTCCTTTTATTTTTTCCAACGAGCATTCCTTTACAAGTAGCTATTTTTTTGCTTTGTTTAACCATAGCAAGAACAAGAGGAGTAAGTTATTCATTTCTTCTTTAATGTTTCATTAATCGAAGAAAAGTTATAAAGTATAAACTTTATTTTATTAGGTTGCTAGTTAGGATGATTATTTGGATTGCAATGGAGGTCTCATATGTATGAATGCTAAATATTGTGACAATGTGAGATCACAAATGATTATTTGACTTTGATTCATCGATAAGCTACGAGGATCATTAGTTTCAACTAGACTTAATCAAGGGCTAAGGTTAAAACTTTTAAATTTAAGTTTGTTTTTATCTTCTTAAATTTAAAAATTAAGGTTTTGGATTGTGAAAATTGACCTACGAAATTTTTAAAAACTTCAACTTATATTTTAAAAATATTTTAGAGTTTTTAAGAGTTGGATAATCTAATTTTATATTGTATTAATTTTTTTTATTTATCGAATTCGGTCCCACCACTATTCATACGTATTGATCTATATATGAGCATCATTGTCGATATTGGAGGTTGATCGATAGACATCTAGTACGTATCAGGCCAATCCACATATATTATTGGAGGGAGCTCCATTATTGGCAATGAAAACTTTAAAACAATTAAAACTTTTTATTTTTCCAAATACAATTAAAACAATATCGATAGTGAGAATCTGGTGACACACTCCACCGATTCTGAATGTATCAAATACAATTAAAACAATCTAACTACACTTGGAATGAGAGCAAAGTTCCTTCCAAATAAATATCAATTAGTCGGAAGAAGTTTAAGGACACTTACATCTATGGTTCCATTTCGAATCAATTAATTATAAAATAAAGAATTAAAGATATATTTTGCCATTTTAAGCTTGATTTGGACTATTAATCGAATTGATGGATGCCTAGCTGCCATTAATTTCCAATTCCTCTCAGAATTTTTAAATTAAATGTCATTTCAAATCACACATCCTTCCAAAATTTATCCAATCAATCTTATCATTAATTCTCATTAATTAAAATTCTTTATTCTCCCATTGAATATCTCTATAAATTTACGCGCCAATTGAAATTTTATATATCTTCATTAATTATCGCAATGGCAACCGTCAGTACCTTCTTCCGCCTCCTCCTACTGATCTCCTTCGTGCCAGCCCTTGTCCCGCAGGACACTGTCTTTGATGTCGAGTTGGTCCACCGTGACTCCCCCAAGTCGCCACTATACAATAGCTCGATGACGCCCTTCGATCGCTTGCAAGCTGCTGCTGTCCGATCGGTGAACCGAGCTAGCTACTTGGACACCTCCATGGACATAGATCTCGGATTGCTCAATAATGACGGGGAATTCATGATGAGGTTCAGCATTGGCACGCCAAACCAGCAATATGTGTGGGGTCTTGTCGACACCGGTAGCAGTCTAAGCTGGGTCAATTGCGTTGGCTGCCAATGCTTCAACAATAGTGCCACCCTATTCAATCATAGTGCATCCATCTCCTACAAGAAGTTATCTTGCATTTCTAATGAGTGCAGGAGCTTTAGCCAGGGTCGTTGCAATGATGATCAGATGTGCAAGTACACTATCGCCTACGGTGATGGCTCCAACATCAATGGAATTTTCTCCTCGGAAACCTTCAGTCTCACCTCATTAGATACCAAGCAATCTACATTCATTCCAAATATGTTATTTGGATGCAACTTCTGGTCCTTGATAACTAAAGTAAATGACCCTGGCAGCATCATTGGGTTGGGACCCAGGCCGCAGTCTTTGATTAACCAGCTTGCCCCTAAGTACATCAGCAAGTACTTCTCACACTGCTTGGACATGCCCGATACGGGAGTCAATAGCAGACTCTTCTTGGGACGCAGTAAAAAGACGGTCATCGGAAAGACGACTGTCACGCCGCTCATGACGCAAGACGGCTTCTATGCCGTGCAGCTTAACGCCATCTCCATCCCGGATGAGTTCGACATCTTGATTACTAAGAAGTCCAGGTTGAGGGCTGGGAACATCATCTTTGACTCCGGCACCTACATGACCATGCTAGACACTCAAGTGGTGGACCAGTTGGTAAGGGCATTGACGGATTATGTTAGATTGCCGACTGTGGAGAATAACTACTACAAATTGTGCTTCACTGTGCTCTCGACAGACCAAGAGGAGATGCTGCCGGGAATGTGGTTCTCATTTCAAGGGACATTGGGGAACTTCATGGTGAGCCCTGAAAACCTATTTAGGTGGAATAGGCAGCATGAGAAATGCATGATGATAGTGGGAACGAATGGTATACAAATCTTTGGGAATATTATGCAGCGAGATGTTTTGGTTGGACTTGATCTAGATAAAATGGAATTGACCATTATAGAGAAAAAGTGCATTGAGTTATAGAAATCCTAATAAGCAAGTATTAGGAATCCTAAGTCGAGCCTTCAAATTTATATTTATGTTAATAAATCAAGGAATTTCAATGAAAGGAAATGTGCATTTAATTTATTTTATTTTTACAATGATTTAATTAGACAATTTAATTGACTAGGAGTAGTTTGATTGAATATAATTTTCTTTCTATATCTCTTTTAAATGATAATAATTAACATTATATGTTATTTCTAAATACTAGGAGGTGCTTGGAATTTTATATTAAGGCTATTTGAGTTTTATATCCAATTATCGAAAAAAAATCATTAACCAAGTTGGGTAATAATGATCATAGGGTGATAGTCTATCCCTACGGAAGTTTCCCACTAACCAGTACGATAAATCATGAATCACTTGTTATGGGTGGCCCAGAAGCTCAACATCCCTTAGTTGCAATTTTGATTTGGAGA
Organism: Zingiber officinale; assembly: GCF_018446385.1. Classification (NCBI taxonomy): domain Eukaryota; kingdom Viridiplantae; phylum Streptophyta; class Magnoliopsida; order Zingiberales; family Zingiberaceae; genus Zingiber; species Zingiber officinale. Next base: position 105,753,302 of record NC_055998.1, read on the forward strand.
AAAAATCCCTACAAATACGTCGTAGTTGGGAATCATAATGTGGATGTCTAGGAAACAATTAAACGCCCTTACTGCTACATCATAGCCCCGGGGGCTCCATATCCAACTATTGAGAGTGTTTGAGAGGGTGAATAATGACTTTCTTTAATTTAGATAGTTGATAGTATACTTGTTTACAAGATTTTAATGCGGAGAAAAAAAATAACTGAGTTTTACTTTCACTTGATCCAATATTTCCTCGTAGTAAAAATTCCTCTCTACTTTATGAATCCAATATCAACAAATCGATATGCTAGTAACGTGTGTGTATATATATATATATATATATATGTGTGTGTGTGTGTGACTGTGCGTGCGGAGCATATCATTTGCGTTTCTTTTGTTTTGTTTTCATTTTTTATTTTTAAATTTTGAATTAAAAATATTAATTAAAATATTTTTAAGATTTTATTTCTAGGGTTCATGCTTCCCAATTAGATTATAATGTTCAAACTATTTTTTTTAAAGATTTTACTTCTAAGATTCAGACTTTCAATTAGGTTATAGTGTTTAGTTAAAAAAAATAAAAATGATATAAATTTAAACATTTATAGAGTATTGTAATGTATTTATGAGATATATTAATATATTTGAGATTTATAGGAGGAAATATTGTTTTTTATTAATTCAAAATTTTAAAAAATAAAAAATGATGCTGATGACCTGGGCGCGCACAGTCCCACACTGTGCGGCGCGCATAACATCAGAACTGTGTGTGTATAGTACGCCGATCTACTATAGATTTGTCGCGAGCCCATGCGCATACATATTGATCCAGGCGCCTAGATTCCTTTTTTAATCAACATTTCCTTAAAAAAAACACCATACCCCATAAGCATTTAAAATTTTTAATCTTAAATACTATAATCTAAGAGGTAAGCCTGAACCCTATAGGAAAAATCTTATTAGCTTAAACCTATTATAAACCAATCCCTAATATATCCCTTGAGTATCTAAAATTTTTAATTTTAAGCACTATAATCTAAGAAGGAAGTCTGACCTCTAGAAGAAAATTTTTATTGATTCAAATCCATTATAACTCAGTTTTAAAATCTTAAAATTTAGAACTCTAAATACATATAATATACCATAAAAAATTAGACAAAAAATAAATAAAAAAATATTCTGATTAAATCTAGGATTCTTAGATTCAACCTTGGGTGCCTAGAAAAATAATTATTGAAAATTTTCTAAATTTTACAAGAATTTTTAGATATTTTAATGGGATAAATCTAGGTTTCTATCTGAGTTAATTGATTCAATTAACTTAAGTTTCGATTCCTAAACTTAAGTTTCACTTTTATCCCATCTGTATCTCTTCCTTAACCCCACGCATTTGTGGTGTCATTCCGTCGCATGTTGGTCGCTGCTTGCGTACAACCGACGTTGGCGTCGTGCTCATGCTTCCTCTTCTCCCCTATTGCCACCACTGGCTGGCACATCTGAGCAGCCACTTTCTTCTTTTGTTGGCTGCCGTCGGAAATCTCCACCAACCACCTTGAGCAGACCTGAAGTCCAGCCTATCCTGTGGCCACCTTCTTTTTGCCACCATGCCTGCAACACCATGCACTACAAGAAAACTGATATTTAGCTACGAATTATAATTATTTCGTCGCTAACCTATTAATGTTCGTCGCTAACCGATCTTTACGACGATAACATTTCGTCGCTAGGATCGTCGTTATAAGCTTGTCGTAAACAATTTTTAGCGACGATAGTTTTATGTTTCGTCGCCAATATATTAACGACATCATTAAATCGTCGCTAAAGAATTTTAATCGACGCTAATCTTATGGCGACGAATGAATATTACTCGTCGCTAAGAAATTTGTTTGCGACGAATTCAATTTTTTCGTCGCAAACATGTTAGCTACGATTTACCTTATTTCATCGCTAATGTCATCGTAATGCGTCGCTAACACTTTTCATTTCGCCGCAAACGGCTAGGGCAAACATCAATATGTTTAGTTATTAGCGACGAATTCGGACCTCTTTCGTCGCTAACACATTAGCAACGATTTTCTTAACTTCGTCGCTAACCTATTTCATTTCGTCGCAAACGTTTACGATAAGGTTTGATATGTTCAGGTTGTTGGCGACAAATTCCAAAAAATTCGTCGCTAACCTTCGTTTTTTTTTTAAATTGTTTTAAAAAAAAATTATACACATGTACAAACTCATACAATCATCACAACTCTAACAACAATATTCACAATAATCATAACTCTAAGAATAATATTCACAAACTTATACAAATACTAACTCTAACAACAAATTCACAAATAAACTCACAAACAACTAATACTTCATCAAAGTATAAGTTCACAAATCTAGTAACATTCACAAACAAGAGATGCAAGTACTCAACATCAATGTCTAACATCAAGTAACACAACAAATTAAGTACACAAGTAACAATCCAAATAAAGTAAAAACAAGTAACAAGTTCAAAACATTAAGTTCACATCCAGAAATCCACAACATCATAATCTACAAGAAATAAACTTCGCAACATCATGTTCATATCCAAAAATCCACAACATCAAAATCTAAGAATGAGTAGGAGGAGGTGGAACCGAAGATGAATCATGGATCAAGGAATCTAATGCTCCAGGTGCCAATTGGTTAAGAATTTGTTCAAACTTATCTTGTCTTGATTTCATTGATGCTAACTCATCTTGGGTGCTTGCTAATTGAACTTTGGTGTTTGCTAACTCTTCTTGAGTGGATTCAATCTTTTCACGTAATGCGGTGTTAGTTGATCTGATTGAGGAGGTGACATCTGAAGAAGTGGACCTAACTGGCTTTGGTCCACTTCCAAGTTCTCTAATGTATCCCGAACGAGTAACGAGGACCTAATACAAGTTTCAACATATTTAAAAATAGCACATGACTGTTTAATAAATAGTAATTGTGAATCTCTCATTTAAGCTAGTTATCAAGGAATAAGTATGGAAACTGTGTTTGTCCAGAAAACTTCTATTATCTATGGCGAAAAGTGACAACAGTACAGTGACTAGAAAAAAATTACTATTATCATTCACTATTCCTTTCTATCAATGAACACTGTAAAAATGAGGGTGAAATTTGTGAAAAATATAAGTATTAAAGCATGAAGTAATAAAGCTTAAGTAATAAAGCATGAAGTAATAAAACTTAAGTAATAAAGTAATATAAGTAATAAAGCATGAAGTAATAAAGCATAAAGTATTACCTGCATCGTTAAATCTCCAACATGTAAGTAATAAAGCTGCAAAATATACTTGTAAATTTACTCTCAAATTGCATTACTCTCAACGAAATCATGAATTTGCTTGCATGGACTTGTAGTGGAAATCATATTAGGCTTTTGTTGGCTGGAAAGATAAAAACTTAAGTGTATCTAGAGCAGGTATCCAAGTCTGAGCAGGTATCTCCAAATTTGCTACTGGTATCCAAGTATGAGCAATATGATATTAGAACATGAATGCAACTTTACCAAAAAATGTGATAGGATAAGAGAGTAAAATTGTAGCAAGCATCCTTGATATCACTATCATTATACTAACTACAATTAGCAAGTTCGTGTCTGCAACATTCTTTCGTATCAATTATTAAGTATGAAAGTCGATCAAACATTGCAAATGTATTAGAGCATAGTTTAGTAATGAGATAAAGCAGATAAAACTGAGCTGATGTAGATTTTCAAAGTGGCTGAAATGTAATTAGTCATTGATTTTGTGATGTTAGATATCAGATTCTCTAGGGCAGGCTGAATACGACTGTATCTACAGGTTTAGTATGTGAATAAATTTTATGTGAATACAAATTTTAGCATGGCAGGAATGCATAAGAACGAGTATCGCGGACCTGATCACAAACTGTATCTGCAATTTCAACTACATTGATGACCTCTTCTGGATTTTGTGTTTGAATACACTCATCACGTAGTCTCACCATATCATCCTAGAAAAAAATAAACATGTTAAAAATATCATAAAACATAATTATACACAGTTAAGAATATATTTACTAAATAAGGACATAACATATATATGCAGTTTTGGCCGTCTCATCAATCCATCCTTTTGACGAGCTATAATGAGTTTCATTAAAAACAGTAATCCGATCTTTTCTTTGTAACTGATCGGTCTGAAAAAAAATTGTTAATTTTTAATCACAAATAATATATGAAAACTATAAAAGTAGCACTTACACCATCGTAACTATATTGAATGAATAATTTAGAACCTTCGCGATGGTTATATGGGAGTTTCCCTCAATTTTCAGCATTTATGGTAGATCGTTTCTACAACACAAAATTTCGTATAAATAAAATAATAGTTATAGAACAAATAATTAAATTTTTATATAAAAAAGACATTTATTATAGAATGAGTTACCTGAAATGACTCAGATTCAAACAAAGCACACATATAGTCCCAATCATCTTGAGTCTCACAAAACTCGATCGGAATATGTTGTCGGCGCTCAGCAGGAGGAAGGTGTGATAGCTTCTTATAATGGTTATGCATTTTGGTTCTATTATCTCTATAACGTGAACTCATTAATCGGTCAGTCTCTTTTATGACTGACGATGCACCCTCCTGAAAATTGATATCAAAAGCAGCCTGAAAAAAATAAATTTATTTCGCATATGGTTAGTAATAAAGGAGTGGTTATAAATATGTTAAATTACTTGTACTTACTGATAATCGATCATATATCATCCTTTTGTTATCAGCAGGAGCATGCTTCCAGCTCTTAACTTATAAGGGAGCTAACTTCTTTACCGAGAGACCTAACTCGGTCATAAATGAAGTTGCGTTTGGGCCAATTGGATGTCCATCGCTTTGATGAAAAATAATAGGTAATCTACCCTGGGCAGAGATCTGGCGTCGCAGCCGATCAGAATGTGTGCCACGTGTCTCCCTACGTAGTGGTAGGCCTGTAGATGCAAAAGTGTTAACAATTAATAAATTAAATACACAAACAAAAATTTTGTAATTTAAATATAAAACAACTAACCATTACTAGAAGAACTACCATCAGTCGGTGTTTGCATAACTGGTAGATGCTCAATCCTCTTGGGCGGCATGACTGTCACATAATCATCATGTATAAATCAACAAACAAATATCCATCAACATATATATGTATCTCCAATTCTTTAACATTATCTTATATAAATGAATTTAAAATGAAGTAAAACATACATACCATGTAAATAAAAATTAATCACTATCATCATCTAAAAGAGATATTTGATCATCTGCTTCACTATCAATTTCAGTATCTTCATCTTCATCATTAAGAAAACTTTGAGCATCCCTAGTCGGCTCAACTTGTACATTTGACATATTTATATGTTGATCCTCAACATCTAATCTACAAAGTTGGGTTATCTGTAAGTCATCACCAACTACTGAAGTTGCTTCATTAGAAGAAATTTCTTGGTTAGTCTCAATATTGAAATTATTTCCGGATTCAATTTCTTCAGATACTTCATCAATTTCAGTTACTTCGTATATTTCTCGATGTTGAACCTTTTGTACTACCTTCCAATGACCTCCACGCTTTATATCATTTAAATAATAAACTTGATTTGCTTAGTTGGCCAAAATGAATGGGTCGGTCATCAGTGTACCATGTTTTAGAAGTGTCAATACATAAGAGACCAAACTCTTCAACCATTGATTTTTTTTTTTGGATTACATTGGAACCATTCACACCAGAATAATTGTACTTTATACTTGAAAGAGTAAAATAGTTGAACAACATCCTTTAACACTCCAAAAAAATCCAAATTGTCACCATCATCAGATGATGGTACGCTAACTCCACTATTCTGAGTAGTTCTACGAGAATCACGGAACCTTGTATGATATCGAATACCATTTACAATGCAGGCATCATAGAGATGAACTTCAACATCAGGTCCCATTGCTAAATAATACAACTCGTTTGTGATTTCTGAATTTGTTAAATTCTTTAACTTTATCATTCTTTCCCTAAACCATTGTGGAAAATCTCTCTCATGATATTGGAGAAGTTGATTTGAATGAACTTTATGTGACAGAAGTTGTAGATGTTCACTGCATAAATAAATATTTAAGTTATAATTTTATAACGAAATATAAACAATAAAATTACATAATGTAAAAACTTACTTTCTATATTGGTCAACTTCTTTACAATTGTTGAGAATATACCAATGTGCTTTCTTATACAAAGCCAAAGGTAATTTCAGATTATGTTGGTTGCCAAACACTCTTGCTTGTTGTGAGAAAACACTTAAATTGCATGCTACTGGTTGAACATCTTTGTTTCGTTCTGGCCTACTAAATCTTGTCTCAATTTGACTCATATATAAAGAACTGAAAGTCAATGCCTTATTTATAATATACCCCTCTGCAATAGATCCTTCAGGTCTTGCTTTATTCTGAACATATTTTTTTAGTCTGCCTAAATATCGTTCAAAGGGATACATCCATCGTGACGAAACAGGTCCAGCTAACATGGCTTCACGGGGTAAATGAACTGCCAAATGAACCATAATATCAAAAAACGCTGGAGGAAATATTCTTTCCATCTTGCACAATATGAAAACTATTTCCTCCTCCATTTTATATAAATCCGCTATGTGTAAAGATCTTGCAGTTATCTTTTTGAAAAAATCACATAACTCAATTAGTGTGCCACATATATCTTTTGGGAAGAATTTACGTACAGCAGCTGGAAGTATTCTTTGCAACAAGACATGACAATCATGTGATTTTAGTCCATGTAACTTTCCATCATCTACATTCACATTTCTAGATATATTAGCAGCATATCCATCAGGAAACTTCACGGATTTTAAAAATTGACAAAATACACGTCTTTCTTCCAATGTCAACGTGTAACTTGCATATGGTTTACTGAACTTGTATCCAACTTTCTTTAAATGAAATTCACTTCTAATCCCCATATCTTGCAAGTCTAACCTTGCTTTAAATGTATCCTTTGACTTTCCATTTATATTGAATAATGTGCCAACCAAAGCATCACAAATGTTTTTTTCAATGTGCATCACATCTAAGTTGTGTCTCAACTTTAAATCTGGCCAATACTTTAACTCAAAAAAATATAGACTTCTTTATCCAATTTGAATCATCCAAAGATCGCTATCGTTTTTTACTTAATGTAGGATGCTTACTAAATGTCACCTGAGGTAATGTATCTAACTGTGCTAAAATCTCATAACCACTAAATCTTCGTGGTGGTCCTTCTTGTTCAACCTTTCCATTAAAATTCTTATTTTTACGCCATGGGTGTTGCACATTCAAGAATCGACGGTGACATGCATAACATATTTTACTCCGTAATCTTTGAGATTTAGTTTCAACTGCACATACTGGACATGCTTTATAACCCTTTGTGCTCCATCCAGATATTGTTCCATATGCTGGAAAGTCATGAATAGTCCACATCACAGCAGCATGCAATGGAAATCATATGCTTCCACCCCATCATCCCATAGCTCCTTCAGTTCGTTGATCAAAGGTCGTAAGTATACATCTATCTCTTTCCCAGGTGATTTAGGCTCAGGAATTAAAAGAGACATAATCAAATATGATGGCTTCATCATTTTCCATGGTGGCAAATTATAATTCACAAGTATAACATGTCACATACTATAAGCATTTGACATATTTCCAAATGGATTAAAACTGTCTGTAGCCAACCCTAAGCGAATATTTCGTGGATCACTAGCAAATATTTCATGTGATGTGTCAAATTCTTTCCATGATTCACTATCTGCTGGATGCCTTAATACACCAGCTGTTTCAACCCATTTTTCTTTATGCCATCTCATATCTTTTGTTGTATGTTTCGTAATAAACAACCGCTTAAGTCTGGGCTTCAAAGGAAAATATCGAAGAATTTTCTGAGCATTCTTTTTCTTATTCATCCCATCATACTTGTATCTAGGCTCCTTGCACACCGGACATGTATCCTTATTCTCATGCTCACCCCAAAATAATATACAATCATTCTTACATGCATGCATCTTCTCATATGTCAATCCTAACTCTTTTAGCATTTTCTTTGCTTCATAATGAGAGTTTGGAATCACATTCGGTTTGGGAAATGCCTCTTGCAATAACTGAAGTAACATATCAAAAGATTTATTGCTCCAGCCATTTAACACCTTCACATGCATTAACTTGACCAAAAAACTGAATACAGAAAAATTAGTACAAGTGTGATACAACTCTTTTTGCGCTTCTTCAAACATTGAGCTATAACTTCCTCTAATATTTTCTGCATTCATGTTTTCATTAATATCATCTAATTGAGGCCCAATGGTATTGATATTTTCTGCATTTCTTAAATCAGTGAACATGTCTTGAAAATCATCTTCTTCAAAATCACAATCAAGTCCCTCTTCATTAACAATATTTATATTAACAGATGATGTAGAAGCCTCACCATGAAAATTCCAGACTTTGTATAATTTGTCAAATCCCCACCTATAAAGATGTCCTCGAACATAATCCAACTCATATTTAAATAAATTACCACACCTTCGACATGGACAACGAATATTAGATAAATTTAAATTTATCATATAATTCTCTGCCACCTTTAAAAACTGATTTAACCCATTTATATATTCAGGGCTAATCCGATTCTCAAGCATTATCCAACTTTTATCCATATTTATAAAACCTGGTTAAACATATAAAAAATCAGATTATTTAATAAATAACTCTAATAAATAAGTTTGATGATAAATTTCAATGAAATTAATAAGCAACTTACATTAAATAACTTAAATTAATTAATGACATCAAAATAACTAAAAAATTATCAACTACATAGCTTCCAAGAGAAGTTCAAGAGTAATTTGGTTAAACATGATCCATCGAGGCAAAATAAGTACATATCTCTTGTTCTTCAAAATAAATACATATCTCAACTGGAAACATGAATTTGGTTATAGCATGTTGAAGTTATTTTGATGCTTGATATGTACTCTTACTATAAGCGAGAGCTACAGGAACAAAAAACTGAGGATGGGAAGGGATTGCGTATAATGTGATTTTTCAGGTCAGATTAGCAAAGTCAATCCAGTTCTGGATTTTGATAACTATGTGAGAAAGTACTGCAAAAATGCTTCAAAAATTGTCTATGTGAGAAAGTACTGCAAAAAATAGTTTTCTACTGCAGAATTTTCCATGGTATTATTCATGATATCCATTTGTTGGTTCAATTCAGAATTTCTAAAATTAAGTTCTGGATTTTGTGAATGTGAATTCAACATTAAGTTATTCTTGCTGGGAAAAAGCACAAAATATCACAGAACTTGAGCTTCCTTCACTAATTGTCTTTGATTTTTGTGGCTCATTGGCATGAATTTGTCTTCTAAATCTTTATGTGTATTTAAATGAAAAAATAAATGCATTTATCCTACACTAGAAATACCTTTTCTTATTTTTATTCTCTATTTGCACATCCAAGATATTGGACCATCTACTCTACTGTTTTGTGAATTTACTGACTGTAAATTTACCAAACTCAATGTAGTAAGAAATGACAACAAATGTGCAGAATTATATATGTAACATTTAGCTACTTTATATTGCATTGTAAAAGTAGCCAATCAGATAGTACTTAAGAGATATTCATTATCTTTGATTCAAAATTTAAGAGCAAGATAATTTTGGAAAAATGAAAAACAAGACAAGCACACTTCTAACAAGATCATATAACTGGTAACGAGTATTAGAAGAAACAGCAAGGAAAACACTTGTGAATCCAAAGGAGGTTACTGCTAGTAATTACTCTTATTGAGGGACATGTATGAGATTTACCTGCATGTACTGAAGAAAACCAAATACTGCTTTTATGGTATATTAATTGAGAGCATAGAGTGACATGCAGTATTGGCTAGTATTGACATGTATTAACATGCAGTATTGGCTAGTAGGCTAGTATTGAGAGCATAGAGTCACATAGGGAATGACTGCTAAAGAAAATTACAAAAAGCTTGAATGCAGTTCCATGCATAAAACTATATATGCTTTTAAACGTGTTAATAATGAGAAAAATGATTACTAATGTTGGATACATATAGTAACCTTGATAACTTGTAGCATTAGAACATTGAAAATTCAGAGTTAATGGAAGTTTGTTAAAAAGCATACCCTCGAGAGCAGAACTTTTAATCAGGGGTGGAACTGGAATATTATCTTCTTTTTTGTTTACACTCCTGCACATGGGAGATATAGTATAAATGATGCATCATAAGGCAGAAGCACTAGTGGTGTAGGAGATTTGAATGTTGCATTTGATTCTTTGATTTTAATGGGATAGGTGTATCAAGTGCAAGGACACAAAAAGATATTTACTAGGTAGTTATAATGTCAGTTACCAATTGTACCAAACAATCAGCTTCAAATCATGCATTATTAGATTATAAAATCAAAAAGAGAAGCAAACAATTTTTATCTTAGAGGAAAAGCTCACAAACATTTTTTTGAACATAGTCACTCTAGTCATTCAGTGAATCTAAAGAAGATCTTGTAATGCTATGGGTTCCATTTTCACCAGTGTAGTAGGGAGTAAAGTTAAAGACATGTTATAGATATACCTTGAACACCAAGCACTGCCAACCATAGACAAAACAAGAATCCCATGAGTAAGAGATGCAGATCTAGGATCAACTATTTGAAGGTGGTGCAAATAGTTTAGGAAAATAGATCTCAGATAAAATTTGATTTTTTTTTTGTTTAGGAAAACAACAAATTCGACCGCCAGAGGCAAGCTCATCCAGAATCTCCCAAACCAAACAACACCAGGGCATCTCCCAAACTCAACCTTTCGATCCAAACTTTCTCAACACAAATAAATCCATCAGGAACCACCCGCTAGGGACATCCTAACATCAGAATCACCGAGTCTAACAACGGGAGAACGAAAAGTAAAATCCAGTGGCACTCACCTACAAGTGCGGAAACACAGAGAGAAAACCTCGATCTTACGGAGGGCTCGAAGAAGGCGGCCGAGAAGTCACCAGAGCGGGAGCAGGAGCAGAAGTCACAGGAGCGGAGCAGGAAAGAAGATTCTTAGCGGAGCGGAAGTCACCGGCGTGGGAGGAGACGAAGAGATCACGCACCCAAAGCCAAACCCTAAAACCTAGCATCGGAGGAGAAGAAGAGAGCGCACAAGCAGCAACAAGCGGGCAGAGAAAAAGAGAGAAGAGTAGAAGAAGAGGATGGTGATGCGGAGGAGAAGAAGATATCGCGGTTTGGGGAAATTCCGATTCGGGGGATAAGGTTAGGTATTAGCGACGATATTTTGATTTGTGATTTTGCCACAAATAATAAGGATTAGCGGCAAATTGTTATAATTTTGTCGCTAATAAATACGATTAGCGGTGAATTATCTGATTCGTCACTAATCTTTATTTATTAACAACTTACAATAATTACATATTAACGGCGATTAACATAATTCGTCGTTAATACTAAAATGTTAGTGGCGACTATGCTAACTTCGTCGCAAATATAATGACCTTGTAAAAAAATTAATTTTTTAATATTATCATTTGCGACAAAATTACGTTATGCCGCTAATAGTCTATTTTTGCTACAAATGACTATTTCGTCGCTAATATTTCATCGCTATTTTACTGTTTTCTTGTAGTGATGTTTTCATAGCTATTTTTGTAGCCACCGACGATCTTATAACCGCCCTTCCTTCTCGATCATGAAACTGACCTCCATCATGGAGGCATCACCAGTGGGGTAAAAAACTAATAATTGATTTTCATTACTTAAATGTTTAATTAATTATAGTTTTGATTGACTAAGATAAATTACAGTATTAATTAAATTGACAATTGCTTATTTATTTTAGTATCCCAGCCTTTACCTTATTTAATCTAGGTGACCAGCCAATTTCATAGAAGGTTTCCATCAATCATCTAGGTAAATCAGATAAGTACACATGAAGACCCATCGTGATATCTAGCGTTCTTGGATCCGCTTCTAGAGAAGATAATTACTTAATTGTTTTGATGTAATCAGTGAATTGATTAATTAAAGTTGTGATGGTCTGTTTAATAGATTAATCAATTAATTAATAAGAATTTATTTAGGAGATTAATTAAGATGAGTTTGGATTAATCGTTATTAATTTATTTAAGTAATTAATTAATTAAATTTTTATTTGTTGATTAATTAAATGATTAATTAGTTTGGCAATTAATGATTTATCATTTACTGGATATATGGTTAATTCGTAATTAAGTCAAATAAATTATTTCGAGGAATGGTTGGGATTATATAATCAATTGAAATAAATGTATCTCATAAATTAATTAACTAAGCTTTGTTGATTTATTAAGTAGCTAATCTATAAATTAATTTAGATAACTTAAATAACAGATGGGTGATTGAGATTTGAAATATTTAACCAAGTAATTTGATAATTATCTCAATTTAATTATTTAAGATTTATCCATGAGAATAAATTGTCTAGAAAATTAATAATTGAGAATTAACTATGTCAAAGGATTAATTAATAGACTAATTAATTAATCAATAGAGTTTGAATATTGATTAATATATCCTTAGATTCTTTGTATTTTTTACTTGTAGGATTTAAGCTTGAGGTAGACTTTTGATTTGAAGATGGTTAGGATATTCTACAATTGTGGGGAATAGTTTCTTTTTTGACCTCTTTAGATCTTTAACCATAGTGCTTGAGATTTGATTACGCATTGGTTATATGTTTACCTTGACTCCACTCTATATTTTCTTTGAGATTGATAATTAGTTACTTTATTTTATTATTATTCTTCTTGATATCAATGCAATCTCATTGCTATCCATGCATATTATTGATTGTTTATACTTGTGGTTTTATGTTAGCGATATCATAGTGTTGCATATTAAATATCCTACCAGACTCGTGTTTGTTATTTAGACTCGTGCCTATACGTATATGTTAGTAAGACATCTTATTTTTTATTTAGGCTTGTGCCTACCCGACCATATCATAGTGTAAAATATCAAGTATCCTATTAGACCCTTTCTCGTTATTTATGCCAGTGTTTATACGTTAGTGAGGTTATACAATGAGGTAGCTTGTAGAACATTATCCTTGAATCGATTATTACTGCTTATTTTGTTATTATATATGGCTGTGTATACATATATATCTTCACTGCAAAATAATCATTCGTGGTAAAATGTTTCTCTCGCTGTCTGTAGCTAGATAGCTACTTACACACCTATCTGCCCATGGGACCCGTCCATGGTAGAGCGTTCCTCCCAAAGACAATGTCTACTAATATATCTAGAGTGCTCATGAGACCTTTTCGTAGTAGAGCATTTCTCCCATAGTCCTTATCATGATAGCTACCATATATCTTGTTGCCCAAGGCATCCATCCATCGTAGTGTTTCTCCTGTAGATAGTGTCACGCCCTAAGGGTATCCTTTTCCTCCAAATCGGATAGTATCTGCTAGTGACAATATAGAAAATAATTGATATCAAACCAATTTAAATCTAATACATCAAGCTAAGAATGAAAATATGTATATGTATGCATGTACATGTGAACATACTCAAAACCAATACAAATAGAAAATTGTAAACACAAGCAGCAAGAAAAACAATAAATAAAGCAACTCAATAAAAATCTAAACTTGAGTGGGACCGATAGCCAAGATCTCTGAGCAATACAACACATCCTCGATCTGCTATTTTGAAACTCAAAGGAAAAGAAAGGGGTAATGAGTACAACAACTTACTGAGTATAAGAAGATAGTGCATGACAGTACTATATATAAGGCGACCAAAGAAAGCAATTTCAGGTAAAATACATACTACAAAAGTATGAGTGCCAATATAATCAACTTTTAACAAAAGCATTACTAACTACATAATCCTCCACTAACCTGCTCAATCAGGTATAACTAATAAATTGAGAATACTTACAGTACATCCAACCATGCACAAACAAATATATGACTGATATATAGCAAGCATATAACAAGCACTGATTATAGGAGAAACATCCTACCACAGATGATCCTGTGGGTAGTCAGGGTAAGTAAATGGTCACTGTCTGTGGACAAACTTGCTACCACGTATAATATCATAGGCACACAGGGTATCTAAGTAGATATCTCACTATGGACTACACATGAACTCTCTACCACAAATGTCTCATGGGCAGTTGTATGTATCAAGATCGCTGATGACTCTCTCAACAATGAATGAGAGACAATGGTTGTCAAATATAACAATGGTCACTAATGACTCTCTCAACCATTAATGGAAGATAATGGTCCACAAGATATAACAACGGTCATTGATAGCTCTTTCAACTACGAATGTGAGACAATAGTCAACGAGATATAACAACGTAATGATAAGCAAAAAGTGAATAATCACATCCAATATAATACTTTATGACCATACCTTGGTCTTAACTCACTAGTGTATAGACATTACTTTAAATAACAAACAAAGGTTTGGATACTCGATATCCTATACTATGGTACAATCTTACTAATGTATAGGCCTGAGCCTAAATAACAAACAAAGGTCTTATAGGATACTCAATATCTTATTCTATAGTATAATCTTACTAATGTATAGGCCCGAGCCTAACTAACAAAAAAAGGTCTAGTAGGATACTTGATATTCTACACTACGGTATAATCTTACTAATATATAGGCCTTAGCCTAAATAACAAACAAAGTCTAGTGGGATACTCAGCTATCTAGCTACGGTCTATGTGCAATAACTTAATACCACTATCTAGTCTCATGGTAGTTCAAATGCATATAAATGCAATAAGAAGCGAGTCTAATAAAATATATCTAAGTACAACAATAGCAAGTACAATAGTAACAATCTCAATCAAGGAAATTCTATTCATCTAGTCATAATATCTCATTTAACTCTTTGGTATCATCATAAATGTCTTAAACCAACTGATTTGGAATCAAGTAGTTATGGATGTCAATCCAAAGAGAATAACCCAATAGAATACTCTACCCCTCTAATATGATATGTTATCTATCATGTATATGTAGGAATAGTCTTGTTGACAAATATATACTCGCATGAATATATGAGAGTATACTTGTAGGTACAAACCTAAGTGTATAACTAGAATAGGATGTAAATGCATGAGTATCAATTTGTAATTATACTATAGTCTAGTAATATCATACATGTTGGAACCCCAAGGTTGTTTTGGTGTGATTAACAAGTTAAGTTAGGTCCTGTGTTGTTCTAACCTTGTGTCTAAGTATGCAGGAGCTTAGGAGCACAGGTACTCAAGCGGAAGACGCAGCTAGCGAGAAGGATGGTACGCGGTGCGTCCGAGGGACGAGGTGCTACGGAAGAGTACACCGGCGGACGAGAAGGAAGCGTGCGGTGGTTCCGAGGGACGAAAGCCGGAGCGGAAGATTGCTCGGGGAGCAAGAGACGCAGCTAGCGAGAAGGTCGACATGGGGTGCGACCGAGGGACGAAGATTGCGGATAAGTACGTTGGTGGACGAGAAGGAAGCACGCGGCGACTCCGAGGGACGAGAAGCAAGAGCGGAAAGCTGCTCGAGAAGACCGGAAGTTGGGTTCAGGTGAGCCCTATTCCGTATGGCAGAGATCACCCAAGCGAGCGGATCTGGAGCAGAAGACCCGGACCGAGGCGGGACTAAACTAGAGAAGAGGTCCCGGACAAAAAGTCAACTACTGTTGACTTTTTGCTCCGGGGCGTGATAACCATGATTTTACTGCATTATTTTGATTCATATATGCATGGTTTGATGTTGATTTCAAAGGTTAAAATCATGGTTACATTACATTTTGTGCATTGTGTGTATTTTTGGACTTAATTGCAAATGATATTATTTTTGGTGTTATTTGATGTTAATATTTGATTCTTATTTTGAAGGCATCAAAGGATCTTAGATTTGGATCTATTTGGACCGAAATGGGATCGAATCAGAGTTGAAACAAGAAGATCAAGCTTTTGGTCGATTTGGGCCGTTCATCAAGAATATGACAGATCTGGACCATCCGTTGAAGATCTGGACGATCCAACTTAATGGGGAGCAGATCTAAGCCATTTATGAAGATCTAGAAGTTTTGATCCAGATCTGAGTTCATCTAGCCATTGATCAAGCCAAATTAATCTGGGCCGTTCAATGAAGACTGGGACGATCTGGGCCATCCAGTGATGATCTGATCGATCCGACCTACGGGAGGGTAGATCCAGACCATAGATCAACATCAGTACCTTCAGATCAGATTTTGGATGACTTTTCACCGTTGATTTAGCCCAGAATCATCTCAGCCGTCCGTTCAGATCCAGATCTGATTTAAATCTGAGAAGCTACAGTAGCATTCCTCTTCGTCGACTCCACAGTGCGCAGCAGCCTCGTCCTCACGGCAATCTTCCGGATTTCGGCCCCTTTCCTTCTCCAATCACTCTCCCGAGCTTCAATCTCGGTAGTGAGCATCTCGGCGGCATCATCTCGATCTTCTGGAGCCATTGGAGAGTGTTCTCTCCGGTGGAATTTGGCTCGCGGCATCTTCCTTTTCCAGCTAGATTTGGCGGTGGTCCTCCAAATCTGAGCTCCGATTCCCATCAGCAACATTCGGAGGTGGTCTTCCGGTGTTCCTGAGCTTCACTCGACGTTCATCCGCGTTCCAGAGCCTTCCATCAGATCCAGAGACCAGATTCCAGATTTTCGGCATTTTCTTGGGTTTTGGCTTGTTCTAGCTCGTCGGGGGTGGTCTGTCGGCGTTCTTGAGCAATCCTGGAACTGATATACTGTAGAGAGTCTCTACTGAGGTCCAAAGTTGGGTGGTCTCGACTTTGGCATTCTTGTGTGACGGCTTGGATGTGAAGTTTGGTGAGATTGGTTGTGAGTTGGATTGGTTAGGATTTATTTCATTTTATTAGTGTTTTTACAGCTTATAACAGATTCCTTTTATGTTTGTTAAGTTCTTATCATTGCAATTTAACATTTCTTTGTTTTGTTGAAGTTTAATTCATGTTTGGTAGTTGTAATTTCATTGATACAATTTAGTTTAATTCTTGTTTGATGCTTAGTTAATTGTTTAGTGTTTAAGTTCTAAGTTAGGGTTTAAATTCTACTTAGATTAGATTTTATTTCTGTCTTGTTATTTCATATTTAGTTTAAGTGTGTTGATGGATTTATCACAACGTAGTGTGACAATGCGTAATGATTTGTTCATTGGCACATAGTTAGGTTTCACTCTTGCATTAGATTAGTTTCTTATTTGCTGTGCTTTTCATTTATTAGATTTAGATTTAAAGCTTAAATCCCCCCAATTCCATTTTTATATCGAAAACCCCAAAAATAGGAATAAAAAGACAATCCTAAATTACATTCTACCGTTGGTTCCTCGGATCGATCCTGGGCTCGTTACTACAACATTATTGTTTAATTAAGGGGTTCAGTGAAATATACAATTGTTAATTTGATAAGCCTATTTGTGACATTTAATATAGATTTTAGGCATACCAGGGCGCCAGGAGCAGTCCAGAGCGCCTGGAACCATTCCGGGCGCCCGGAGAAGTCCGAGGCGCCCGGAATGCTTCTGGGTGCCCGGAGCATTCCGAGGCGCCCGGAATGCTTCCGGGCACCCGGAGCAGTCCGAGGCGCCCGGAATGCTTCCAGTCGCCCGGACCTGACTTTTGACGAGGATCAAGATTTGACTCGATCTGATCGTTGGGGGATAAAGTTTATCCCCCCCAGGGCGCCCGGAACCCTTCGGGGCACCCCGACCAAGGCTATAAATATAGCCTTGGTCCAGAAGCTTTTTAACGAACTCATTACTTGTAATTCCAACGCTTGTGCACTTCTAGTTGTAATTGAGCTTCTGTTTTCTGTGCTTTAACGCTGTAAGAGGCTTCTCCGCCTGAAGGAGTTTTAGTGCTTAATCTTCCTTGGATTAACAACCACATCGATTGTAACCAAGTAAATATCTTGTGCCTCATCTTTTAATGTTTTATTTATTTGCTTTGTTTATTATGCAAGTGTTAGCTTAAAGAGTTCGAGAAGGGTTGTCTTCCTTTTTATTGTTGCAGGATATCCAACCCCCTTCTAAGCCAGCCGCAACGATCCTACAAGTGGTATCAGAGCCGAGACGCTTCAAGAAGGACTAACCGCCGTCTGAAGCAACAAAACGATGGTCAGAGCTAGCGACTACCCACCAGCATTCGAGGGGGAGTTTGCTATTTGGAAACAAAAAATGGAGGTATATTTAAATTTAGATTTTGGTATTTCTTTAATATTGAAATGTGGTTATGAAGCACCAAAGACAACGAATGGAGAAGAACTCGATCTACACCTCTGGAACAAGAAGCAACGTGATGAGTCAATGGCAAACGGTCGGGCAGAATTTCATCTTCTAACCGTAATACCAAATGAAGATCTCGATAGAATCAGCGAATACAAAAGCGCAAAAGAACTTTGGGAAAAGTTCTTGAAGCTCTACGAAGAACCTTTGGAAGCCGACGACTCAATAGACACCGAGCCACAGACAGAACAGTCCGAGACCGAAGAAATTGCCGAGACAGCAATCATAGTGGAAGACCCACCTACAGATGAAGAAAGCTCATCCGAGATGAGCATCGAGAAAGGGGGAGAGTTTTCGGAAGAAAGTAATTCAACAGGGGGAGAACCAACGACCGACGAGGTAAGTAAGGTATGACCTCTACCCTCTGAACAACTGTTAATTCAATAGAAAAGTTGCGTGAAGATTTTTTCTATTTAAAAATTGAATTATTGAAAGAGTATTTCGGTTTACCAATCATTTTGAAAGAATTTTGCAAATTAAAAAATATTTTGACAAAAGAATTTTGCAAGTTAGAAATTTTGCCGAAAGACTTTTGTGAATTACAAAATATTTTTTCGAAAGAATTATGCAAATTAGAAATATTATCAAAAGAATTTTTCGAATTACAAAATGTTTCGATGAAAGATTCTTACGAATTACAAAATATTTTGATAAAAGAATTTTACAAGTTAGAAATATTGCCGAAAATTTCTTTGAATATTCTTTTGAATTACAAATTATATTATCAAAAGAATTCTTCGAATTGCAAAATGTTTCGACGAAAGATTCTTATGAATTACAAAATATTTTGATAAAAGAATTTTGCAAGTTAGAAATATTGTCGAAAATTTTCTTCGAATATTCTTTTGAATTACAAATTATGTTATCGAAAGAATTTTGTGAAGTAAAGTCTATAAAGTTAAAAGAAATAGCTTGTCGATTAAAGTATCTCGACAAACTATTAATAGAAATTAACATGATACAATTTGTTACATGCTTAATATTTGTTCCTTTAAATCTGAAAAAGTGTGATTTAAGAAGTTATGATATATTAAAATGGAAATTTAAAATTTTCTGATAAAATCATGAGAATTAAAAATTAAAAAAAATAATAATAAATGCATAGAAATGTTTTTAAAATGTTCTAAAAAATTGTCTTAAATTTTCTTGCATAAAGTTTTGGACTTAGAAAGATTTTTTTCTTGATAGCGAAAACTTAGAAACTTCTCAAAAAGTTCTTAATGACTTAGAAATTTTTCTTGACTTAGAAATATTTTCCAGAAAATCATTGAGATAGATTTTTATAATTTTCTAAGTGTCAACCTTTAGACTTTTCTTGCAACCCCAATTTTTTATGTGATCAAAGGGGTAGAAAATTGAAAAGATAGAAAACTGAAAATTGAAATTTTTGAAATTTAATTTTTTCTATCTTGTTGCATGTTATTGCAATATAAATTATTTCATTTTCATGTCTATTTTTGACCCTAGCTTAACTTGGGTTGATCACATCAAAAAGGGGGAGATTGTTGGAACCCCAAGGTTATTTTGGTGTGATCAACAAATTAAGTTAGGTCCTGTGTTGTTCTAACCTTGTGTCTAAGTGTGCAGGAGCTTAGGAGCACAGGTACTCGAGCGGAAGATGCAGCTAGCGAGAAGGATGGCACGCGGTGCGTCTGAGGGACGAGGCGCTGCGGAAGAGTACACCGGCGGACGAGAAGGAAGCGTGCGGTAGTTCCGAAGGACGAAAGCCGGAGCGGAAGATTGCTCGGGGAGCAAGAGATGCAGCTAGCGAGAAGGACGGCATGTGGTGCGACCGAGGGATGAAGACTGCGGATGAGTACTCTGGTGGACGAGAAGGAAGCACACGGCGACTCCGAGGGACGAGAAGCCGGAGCGGAAGGCTGCTCGAGAAGACCGGAAGTTGGGTTCGGGTGAGCCCTATTCCGGATGGCAGAGATCACCCAAGCGAGCGGATCCGGAGCAGAAGACCTGGACTGAGGCGGGACTAAACCAGAGAAGAGGTCCCGGACAAAAAGTCAACTACTGTTGACTTTTTGTTTCGAGGCGCCCGGAACCATTCCGAGCACCCGGAGCAGTCCGGGGTGCCCGGAATGCTTCCGGGCGCCAGACCCGACTTTTGACTAGGATCGAGATTTAACTCGATCTGATCGTTGGGGGATAAAGTTTATATTGGAACCCCAAGGTGTTTTGATGTGATCAAACAAGCTAAGTTAGGTCCTGCGTTTGTTTAACCCTTGTGTCTAAGTGTGCAGGAGCTTAGGAACACAAGAAGTCGAGCGGAAGATGCGGCTAGCGAGAAGGACGGAACGGGGAGAGAGCCGACGGGCTCGGTGCGTCCGAGGGACGAGGTGACCGCGGAAGAGTACACTGGTGGACGAGAAGAACGTGCACGGCGTTCGAGGGACGAGAAACCGGGAAAGAAGGTTGCTCGAGGAGAAGGCCGGAACTTGGGTTCGGGTGAGCCCTATTCCAAATGGTCGAGATCACCCAAGCTAGCGGAGCCGGAGTTGAAGACCCGGACCGAGATGAGCTGAACCGAAGCTGAGCGACTGGACGTAAAAAGTCAACCAGAGTTGACTTTTGGGGTCCGGGGCGCCTAGAGCTGACTGGGGCGCCCGGAACCCTCCGAGGTGCCCGGACCGAAGATGTTGACCAGATCGAGTCAAACTCGATCTGAACGTTGGGGGATAAAGTTTTATCCCCCCAGGATGCCCGGAACCCCTTCGGGGCGCCCCGACCAGTGCTATATATATAGCACTGGTTTGCACAGATCATTTAACTCACTTGTTATTCAATTCTTTCTGTTCTTTCTATTCTTTTGTACTGTCAACGTTGTAAGAGGCTACTCCGCCCAGAGGAGAATCAGATAGTGCGCCATCTTTGTCTTGGATTAGCAATCCTCTGATTGCAAACCAAGTAAACCCTCTTGTGTCGGATCTTTTAATTTAGTCTCTTCTTTTTTATTACAAGTGTATGTTAATTAGTTAAATATCCGAGAAAGGTTTTGTATTTAATTTTTGTAGGGCAATTCACCTCTCCCTTCTTCCCGGCCTCCAAAGGGACCAACAAGTGGTATCAGAGCAAGGCGCTTCAAGAGGACTAATCGCTGATCGAAGCAACAAGATGGCCGGACCAAGCATCGTTCCACCAAAATTCGAGGGGGACTTCGCAGACTGGAAGCGACATATGGAGGTATTCCTAAGAACTGATTTTGAAATTCGGTCTATTATGAAGTATGGTTTTGTAGCTCCGATGAATCAAGTTGGAGAAGAAAAAGAAGAAAGCCATTGGACAAAGGAGCAGAATGAGTCTGTAGCGAACAGCCGTGCGGAATATCACCTACTGAGCGTGTTGTCGCCTCAAGAGGTTAACCGCATCGGAAGCTATTCATCCACTAAAGAACTCTGGGAGAAGTTCCTAGAACTCCACGAAGGCACGTCCGAAGCAAAGCTCGCTAGAAGAGACATCCTCCGGAATAAGCTGATGAACATACGTCTGGAAAAAGGTGAGAAGGTAGCCAATTTACACACGAAGGTAAAATAACTAGTTACTGGTCTCGAGAACCTCGGAGAAATGGTTACAAATCGGGACACAATACGCTACGCACTCAATGTGTTTCCCAGAACTTCAGAATGGACATCAATCGTCGACGCCTACTACATTTCGAAAGACCTAGAGGTAAGTAGTTTGGAAGAACTGTTCTCCACTCTTGAATTGCATGAAACCAGGTGTACAGGAACAAAGGAATCAAGCCAGATGATTGCGCTAAACGCAACCAAAAGGGATGAACCCGAGTCAGACTCAGAGGATGATCAGGAAGCGTACATGGTAAGAAACTTTAAAAAGTTTTTTAGAGCTAATAAATTTAAAGAAATACAGAATAAAAAGAATCCAAGAAATAGAAGAAGAATGCATAGCTACCAGTGTCAAAAGGAAGGACACCTAAAAGAAGACTGCCCAGAACTAAAGAAGGACAAAGGCAAGATTCCCAAGAAGCACAAGAACCTAAAAGCTATTTGGGACGACACTTCTTCATCTGAGTCTGAGATTCAAGAATATGCCAGGATAGCACTGATGGCAAGCTACGAAGGACAGAGTACATCAGAACCCAGCATCGATGAAGGGGGAGCGACCTCAGATGGAAGTAGCGAAGCAGGGGGAGATTCAGGCTTCAAGTCTGATATGCTAAGTGAGATATGTCTCTTACCCCCTGATGAACTTTATTTTGGTATTAAGGCAATGAAAAAATCCATGTATAAATTAGAAAATAAAAATATCAAATTAGAAAATGAAATTTTAGAAACAAAAATAATTTTGGCAAAATCATGTCTTATAGAGGATTTTGAAAAATTGAAAATTGAAAATGAAAAACTAAAAGAAGAAATAGAAAGATTGAAAAAATCTAATGGTCCAAATATTTCTACTTTTAGAAATTAAAGAGGTTTAAATTGGTATTATAGATTTCATCAAAGTCAAATTAGAAATATATCAAAAATCTATGTACCTAGGAAATACTTGGTTAATCCTGTAGGTAGGAACCTCTACTGGGTTCCAAAAACCTGTTTAATTTAAAATTAAAATTAGACTTAGCATTTTCAGCAAGGAAATTAAACAACTAATTTCATTATGAGGTTTTGTTTAAGGAAGTGGTTGTTGCTCTAATAACCAAGAAGGCCTAGTGCCTCGCCACGACCTGGAAGCCAAGTATCGAAATGAAAAGTTTAATTGACTAACTGAAAAAGTATTAATTTAAATTACTTAATGCTTTAAAAGAGTTATTCAATTTGTGTTAGAAAATATTTTTTTAACTTGACTTAGAAATTTTGTTTAAAAATTACCTTAGAAATTATTTATGAAAGTTAACTTAGAATTTTTTTTTTTGCCTTAAGATTTTTTTTAAAAAAATTCACTAAGAATTTTTTATGATAATATTGCCTTAGATTTTTTTTTTTTAAAATTGACTTAGAATTGTTTCTTATGAATATTAACTTAGAAAAAAATTTTCTAAAAATTTTAAAAAAAAATTTAGGAGATGTTGAAATAAGTTTCAAACTTAAAATTTGTAACCACATCGGTTGAAATAAGTTTCTCTACCTGAAGGAGTTTTAGTATTTAATCTTCCTTGGATTAACAACCACATCGGTGTTAACCAAGTAAATATCTTGTGCCTCGTCTTTTAATGTTTTATTTATTTGCTCTGTTTATTATACAAGTGTTAGCTTAAAGAGTTCGAGAAGGGTCGTCTTCCTTTTTATTGTTGCAGGATTTCCAACCCCCTTCTAAGCTGGCCGCAACGGTCCTACAATACATACCCAAACAACACATGCACAAAAATAAAGGAAACTATATAGATATCAAAATAGATCAAAATATAAGCACAAGCAATACAAGGTCATGCTCAAGAAGTTACATAGAGTAAATATCAAGGTAAAATAATTACCACTCAATTAATGCAATAACAAAATCATCACTGAGGTCAAAGATCTAAAGAAGGTAAGTAGGAACTACCCACCTCTATCATAGATCATCCTTGACATGCCCGAGAGGAGTCCTTGCCCGACAAAACAACATCTCCCCTGTAACAATGGCAAATGAAACCTAGATACATAGCCACATAACTGTACAATAATAATATCTATAGCCCACATGGCTGAAAACAAACACAACTGCATAGTATATATGTAGTGTCAAAAAACAAATCATTTTAATTAAGAGGAATTTATTTGAAAAATTTATACATAATTGAATAATTTAAATTGATAGAGTTAGTTAGATTAAATTAATTAAGTTAGTTCACATTTAGGGAATTTGGATTGATCAATTATAGTAGTTGGATATAAACAAAATTTATTTTATATCCAAATCAGTATATTAAAATTTATAAGACCTAGTAATAATATAATATATATATATATATATATATATATATATATATATATATATATATATATATATATATATATTTGGTTTCAAAAAATTTGGTTTTACCACATCCCTATATACATATTTATATACATATATACCTTAAATAGGTTTGATATCAACATCTATATATATATATATATATATAAAACAATTTACACACATATATGTTATGAGATATGAATATAAATAGATTTGAATTTATTTCTCATAGGAACTTGATATGAAGATTAATATGTATAGAAATTTAGTTTATTATGGAAGCATTCAAATTTATTTTTGGAATGGACTTGACACCATCAATATATATACATATATATATATATGCACCTTTAGAAAGGAAATACTTGCTCCAATATTGTTTTGCAATTCCTGGCCCAGCCCCCCCCCCCCCCCCCCCCCCAACCACCGGTCCTAGCTTTAAGAGGATGAAGAGAAGGGAAGGCTTGGTAGCAAGATAGAGTTTAAGGCATGTTCTATACCTTGTTATACATTAATTAGTTTCCTTTAATTCATGCACATTTAGGTACGATGGTAGGTTAAGTGATAATATCAGAATTTAGATAGTTGTGACGATGTTCATGTTCTCTACTTGTTTGCTAATTTGATTGTATTTTCAGGTTTCTAATTTAGGAAAGCTTTGGAACATGGAATATAGGAACTCTCACTAGTAAATCAATGGAGATAGTAGATATGATGATTAGGATAAAAATTAGTATTTTGTGTGTACAAGAGACAAAATGGACAGGTGAGAATGCAAAGATGATACAGAACTCAGGTTTTAAGTTATAGTATACTGGAAAGAGTAAAGCAATAAATGGAGTGAGTATCATTGTAGATAGTTAGTTAAAGGATGAAGTTGTAGGAGTAGTTAGAAAAGGGGATAGAATTAAGGCCCTTAAGATAATAGTGGCGAAAGAAACTATGAACATAATTAGCGTATATGCACCGCAAGTAGGATTAGATGAAGCTACCAAATCAAGATTTTAGGAGGACTTAGATGAAATATTACAAAATATTCCACCAAATGAAATGATTTTAATAGGAGGTGATCAAAATGGACATGTTGGAGTGAAAAATGAGGAATATGAGAGAGTACATGGGAGTTATGGGTTTGGAACGAGTAATGAGGAAGGGAAAACTATATTAGATTTTGTGATAGCATATGACCTTATATTAACTAATACGTTTTTTAAGAAAAGAGAATAACACTTAGTCACATTCAAAAGTGGGAATAATAAATCGTAAATTGACTTTCTTGTGCTTAGGAAGAAGGATAGAAAGGTTTTTAAAGATTGCAAAGTCATCCCTGGAGAAATCTTAACGACCCAACATAGGGTAGTAGTGTTGGATATACGCCTCAAACATAGTATCAATAGAAAGAAAATATATACAATTCCTAGAATTAAGTGTTGGAAGTTAAAGGATTGAAACAAAATATATTTAAGGAGAAGGTAGAAGTGCAAGCATTAGGTGAAATATATGATGACTCTAATACAACATGGGATAAGATGGTATCAAAGTTGAAAAATAGTAGCTAAGAGTGTACTCGGTGAGTCAAAGGGACATGCACCACTAAGTAAAGAATCTTAGTGGTGGAATGAGAAAGTACAAGAGAAAGTGAAGGAAAAACGAATAGCTTATAAGGAATTATATATTTGTAAGAACGAGGAAAACTTAAAAAAATATACAATAGCCAAGAAAGAAGCTAAGAAAGTAGTGAGTGAAGCAAAAAATAAAACTTTTGAACGGTTATATCAAAAATTGGGTACAAAAGAAGGGAAAAGAGACATTTATAGAATAGCTAAAGTGAGAAAAAGGAAAACAAGAGATCTTAGCCAAATAAAATGTATTAAAGATGAATGTAATAGGGTATTAGTAAACGATGGAGAAATAAAAGAGTGGTGGAAGAGGTATTTTCATCAACTTTTTAATGAAGGTTTAGGTGACTAACTTAACTTAGGTAATTTAATTAGGTCAAATGAGTATAAAATTTTAATTTTTATCGTAGAATTCAAACTTCAGAAGTAAAACAAACTTTAAATGAGATGCATAATGAAAAAGCCGTTGGACCAGATGATATTCTGATAGAGGTATGGAAGTGCTTAGGGAAACAAGGTATTGAATGACTTACAAAATTATTTAACATGATATTGAAAATAAAATGTAAAATACTGAAAAATGGTGAATAATAATAAGGGATTTTTATGGAATTTTTGAAAATTTTTCAGGAAATTTTTCGGAGCTCGTATGGACGAGTTAACGGAGATAAAAACGGGGACCGGGAAAGCCTGTTTAGGCTACCCCATTTTAACGAGGAAAAGTTTTCTTTTCCTTTTTATTTATTTTTCTTCTTTTCTTTAATTGCTTTTCTCCTTCCCCGTGCGTGTGGCCGACGCCGATCCTCGCCGAAGCCCTCTCGTGCCCTAACCGCTCAAGGCGGTTCTTCTCCTTCCCTTCTATTTCTCTTCTTCCTTGCGCCGACACTGATTTCTCTTCCTCCTCTTCTCTCCCGAGCCACACACCGACGGCCGCTTGTCCTCAGCAAAGGAGCGCGCCGCCGATCGCCTCCTAGCCGTCTACACCACTGCCGCCCCATCCGGCTAATTTACGTGCCCTAGTTTTGGGTTCACAGCCGCCGACCAAGTTTCTGCTTCCCATCTCATCCTCTCTTCCGGCAGAGCGTCGCCTCCGTCGGGACAGCGTCGAGCCGCCTCCCGATCCTTCCTCTTCCTCTATTTTTTCCCCTTCTGATCTGTGTGCCGACGCCGACCACTGTGCCCTAGCTTGGTCTTCACTGTCGTGCCCTACCTCTGCCCTAGCACTAGCAGCTGCCTCCGATACAGAGTTGGTGAGTTTATTAATTAAGCTATGGTTGATATCAGATTTATAGAAATTGGCATAGAATTTTCTATATAGATTTATAGAGGTTGAGTTTTGATTTTTGTTTGTACTAACTAGGAGTGATGGTTTCTGGCAGTGGGATCCGTTCTCAACAGCAAGTTGTCTCTGCTGTGGATTAACAATCAAGGCTGAGAAATAAGGTAAGGTGTAGGGCATTTGATACATGCTATAGATCGTGGTTTTGATTCAATTATTTTATATAGTTGTTCATGTGTAGATTGATGTAGGTTTAGCTTTGTTATCTAATGGGTTGATTAGGGATTAGGAAAACTAACCCTAATTAACCGTTGGATTTAACTTAGGCAGGTCAAGGTTTATGGATTAGGGTTTTGCCCTAATTTGGTGTAAGAGATTTTATTTAGCTATTTATATGATTGTAGCTAAATAAAATATATTTCTATTCGTGACACAGGACTTTGATGCGAGACAAGTATCTCGACGTCGTATTTGGACCAGATTGGATTTTCGATTGGAGGCGGATAGTTTGACTTTATGTCATTTGATATGCATAATAATATTTTTAACAAATAGCAATGATTGTGGTTCTTATCTGCTTCGGTTGATCACTACCTGATCTGTTACATGCTTGTTTGTTTATTTGCTATGCACATAATGTTAGTATTTACCTGATTATACATATTTATAGAGGTAGTGACACAACTATGTTATTTATTTTGTTCAGGACCTAGGGTTTTTGATACCTTATCTGATCTGTGTACCTTTGATTTGGCTCATTGTTCTATGGTACACATTTTATATTTATACATGGATATTGCTATGCTGCTCAGTATTGTGCCATGCTTAGTGTCATGCACCATTCGCATGATTGCATGCTGCGCGATAGTTTGCTCCAATATTATTGATCACATCACCAGTTTTATCTCTGTCGATGTTCCGTTGGTCCGCTCATGGGTAGCGTGACGCAGAGTGGTAGCACGTCAGTTTGGCTCTGTCGGTGCTCCGTTGGTCTGCTCATGGGTAGTGTGACGCAGCGTGGTAGCACGGCAGGGATCCCTCCCCGTCATGGTGTATCGGGAGATGAGAGCATTGCGCTCCCCCATTTATGATTTGGGGTAGGAGGACAGGTGTACTCCGACAGCATCCCGTCCACTCGGTCACTCATCAGGAGCAGTGATGGCAGAGTGCACGGTTGTCACAACCCTACCCACTCGGTTACACCATTGTGTGTGAGATGGTTGACTGGCGTCAGGGGTGACCATGACATTTGCACCCTATGCATGATGCATTTATTGCTTGTGTTTGCTGCATTTATTTGCTGCATTTATATGGATGCATATGATTGACATGCATACAAGATTTATGACACTCTCGGTCTGACGACCCTGTTGTACTTATACCTTGGTCCTGGTTAGTACAATTTTCTCCTGTTTATTTCAGTTGCATTTATCCTACTTGTATCAGGAGATTGTACACATGATTAGTGCTGATTGTTATTTTCTTTATTATGCATATCAGTTGATACCCGCTGAGTGTTGGACTCACACCCTCCTCCGTTGCTATTTTCAGGTTGATGTTGTTTGGAGAGTTCTAGTCACTAGTCTCCTGAAGACCCAGAGTTATTTGATCTTTTTGTTATGTCTCTTATTGCATTATCTGGACTTGTATTAGTTTACCTTATGGATACTGTCAATGAGCTTATTTGGATTTATTTTACTACATGCCTACCTAGACGGCAGAAGAGGTAAGTTGATTTTATCGTCGGATTTGAACTTTATGAGTGTAGTTGAGTAGGGTTGTTTTTGAGTCTTCTTATCATTGCTTCTTAGTTGTTCACTATTAAACTGCGTGGATGTTGGATGTGTGATTGTTGCTTATTTATTATTGTTATTGTACCGGTCGTGTTGGCCGATGTATGTGTGGCCCTGGGGGCGATGTAGAAAGTTTTAGATTGTCCGCTGTACAGGGGAGATGCTGCCAAAATTTCTTCGGACAGGGACTCTTTCGGGGCGTGACAATTCATTTGGTATCAGAGCACGGGTATACGATCCTTTTTTTTCATATTTTGGATATTTGGGATAACCTGATACCAATTTATTTGGTATCAGAGCGCCAAGTTGGCGATACTTGTTTGATTTTCGTGTTACGGATTTTCAAGATTTATCTGATACTAATTTATTGGTATCAGAGCGGGTTATGATACCTGCTTTTGAGTGTTCTGGATTTTTGGAGTTAGCCCGAGTTTACTAGTAAACTTGGGTATTTATTTCGGATTAGCACGGATTTCCATTATGTTATGTTACGGACTTCCGTTTCGGATTTATATGGATTTTTGGCGATTTTCTTGTATGGAATTCCGAGGTAATTTGGGGGTTGGATAGTGACGGAACATCTCCAGACAACAATTAGGTATGATGTTTATTTTATAATTTTTATACTTGTAGTAATATCTGTTATATAACTTAACAGATATGAGGAGATCTACACGTATTGCTGCGAGACGTGGTGATGGACGACCACGTACGAGGACCCCGAGATCTCTGGACTTACGAGAGATGCCTACTGTTGTAGAGCCTGTTAGTCAGGGACAGACTGTGGGTGCATCGGGCTCTCAGACCCTGATGGCTCCTTTAGAGGTACCTACCTCGGCTGCACTGACTGTATCCACCCCTACTGTATTTACGGTACCACCAGGGGTACCATTGGCATACCCGACACCTGCTCCAGCGCAGCCTACGGTGTACCTGATACCACCGTCACCTGGACCTACTGTGTACCCGACACCAGTGGCACTTGTGCCCCCAGTACCTACTGTATACCCAGCAACACCTGCACCAGCCGTACCGGTTGCTCCACATCCGGTACCACTACTTACCGTACCTCCAGCCGCGACCACCTATGCTGACCCTGCATTGCCATCGGCGGCATATGCTCCAGTCTATGCAGCAGCACCAGGAGTACCTCCCCCGGTCTATTTAGCGGTACCATATGTAGCACCATCTCCAGTGGTTCCGCTAGTTCAGGCAGCCGTTCCGACACATCTCACTGGCATTGTCACGGCACGAGCTCGGATCCCAGCATTAGCAGAGTCGATGAAGAGTTGATTTACACTCTTCCGAGGGGACCTTGATCCGAGTGTAGCCCTGTGATGGATAGAGACTATGGAGCGCACTTTCTTATATATGGCTTGCTCCGAGTGGGAGAAAGCAGAGCTGGCTGCTTTTCACTTACGGGACGAGGCTGACACTTGGTGGGTTACTCAGCGTTCCATCATCGCCGAGCAGAACATCACTTGGGCCAGATTCAGAGAGGCTTTTGAGAGTCGCTTCTTTCCACGAGCTTATCAGATGGCTCACCGGTAGGATTTCCTGAGTCTGCTACAGAACAACCGGTCGGTGACAGAGTATAATGCAGAGTTTGACATATTGGCCCGATTTTGTCTAGAGCTAGTTGCTGAGGACAGTTCACGTATGCAATTGTTCATTCAGGGGATGGATGGACATTTGCAAGTAAGGCTTGCTGGTTTTGGTTGTGCATCTTATTTGGAGACATTGGACAGAGCCCTCATGATTGAGTCAGCTCAGCAGAGAGCGTTTCTGGACAGAAAAAGGAAGTAGCCTGGTCAGACGTCTGGACAAATCCAGCAGCCACATGCTACACAGCAGCAGAGTGGTCGCAGTCGGCCAGGTCAGGGTACTTCTGGGGTATTACGTAGGCCTCAGAAGTTAGGGCAGTCTTCCTCAGGACGTTTCCGGTCTCCACAGCAGAACCAGAAGCAACCCGCCAGCAACATTTGCTGTTTCAGATGTGGGTCCAGAGATCACATCACCCCAGCCTGCTCTCTTGGACAGTCAATTTTGCTTTCATTGTAAACTGCCTGGGCACCAGAGCCGAGATTGTCCACAGAAGACTCAGCATATGACTTCAGGAGGGTCTGGTCATGGAGGATAGTTCAGTCAGTCCGGAACTTATCGAGGAGGGCGAAGAGCCCAACCTTCGCATGGCCAGCAGCGGAGTGCTCCCCCTGCAGCAGCTGCATTTGGCATGCTCGGACAGGAGTACCCCAGTACTCCCATAGTACCCCAGAGCTTCGTTCCGGGATCTCATTATCTGACTCAGGGGCATTATCAGTTGTAACCCCAGCCGCAGGCTCAGTATCAGGCGCAGTCCCAGCCATCAGTATAGTATCAGTCTCCGCCCTCTCAGACTTCTCTGGCACAGTATCCAGCACCGCCTCAGTGGCAGGCTCTTGTCCAGATGCAGCAGTCGTAGGCAGCGTTACCATCTCTTCTTCCGCCAGAGACTGGGCGTATTCATGCGGTCACCAGAGAGGATGCACAGCGAGCCGACGGATCAATTTTCCGTGGTACGATTTCTATTTATGCCTTATCTGCAGATATACTGATAGATACTGGTAACTCACATTCCTTTATATCCCGTACTTTTATGTGGGAGATTGGTAGATTACCCACTTTCAGATCGCAGCGACTGACCGTCTCTCTACCGTCCGGTGACACCATAGATGTCACCCAAGAGGTCAGAGGTTGCCCGTTAGATTTTGGCAACCTGATACTTATGGTAGATCTTTTAGTATTGGAAATGGTCGATTTTGATATTATTCTTGGCATGGACTGTTTGTCAGCATATCATGTCGCTGTTGATTGCTTGACGAGGGTGGTCACATTCCGTCCTCCGAACCAACCCTCGTGGGATTTCACTGGCATCATAGATGATGACATATCGATCATTTCAGGGATTCAGGCTCAGAAGCTGCTGTCGCATGGATGTCAGGGTTTTCTGCTATCTTTGATTAGTACTGATGACAGCAGTAGTTCGCAGCTCTCCGATGTACCAGTAGTCCGAGAGTACCCAGATATATTTCCAGAGGAACTACTAGGTTTGCATCCCAGAAGGCAAGTGGAGTTCGCTATTGAGCTGATTCCGGGGACCGCGCCGGCATCGAAAGCTCCTTATCGTATGGCACCAAAAGAGTTGAACGAGCTGAAGGTTCAACTCCAGGAGCTTTTAGACAGGGGATTTATTCGCCCTAGTGTTTCTCCATGGAGTTCTCTACAGGCGATTATGTATTTCTACGAGTTTCACCCACGAAAGGGGTGAAGAGATTTAGCCTTAGAGGTAAGTTAGCTCCGCGGTACATTGGCCCTTTCCAGATCCTGGAGAGGATTGGAGTGTATACTTAAAAGTGTATACATTGGGAAATGATATTACTTATAATATGTGTTGTTGATTATAGAAGAAATCTGTGTCCTAGTTATCTAGGTTGAGAATGCCCCCAAGAGGAGCTCATAAGGATTGCCATGTTAAACCCTGCAGGTGGACCTAGTCCAACATGACAATAAAGTTGGGTGGTACTACTCTTGGAGCTAGATATTAATTAAATGAGTTGTCAGTAACTCACTTAATTAGTGGGCATTCGTAATCTTAAACACAGGGAGACTAACACACTCATGATAAGAAGGAGCCCATAATGTAATTTGGGATCGGTGCGGTAGTGCGGTAATAACTCTCTAGTGGAATGAGTTATTATCGATGAACTTGAGTTGTGTGTTCGGGGTGAGCACGAGAAACTCAAGCTCATCGGAAGGCCAAAACCAATTTCTCCTCTAGGTCCCTGTTGTTGCCTCAATAAAGCCTCAAGTCCATCCAAAGAAAAGCCTATCTTGGTGTCCAAGAAGGGGCCGGTTCATTGCCAAGCAATGGCCGACCACATATTCTCTAGAAGTGGCTGACCCTTGCCTTGGGCAAGGGGGCCAGCCGCAATATTTAAATTAGGAAGGTTGTTTTTGAATTTTTAAATTTCCTCAGATATTTACAATTTGTAAAAAGAGAGATTTTAAAAATTTATAAAATTTTCCTAATTTAAATTAGGCCACAAGGTTTTAAAAGAGAGTTGTAAAATTTATAAAACTTTCTTTTAAAAAGAAATATCATTAGAGATGTTTTAAATTTTAAAACTTTCCTTTTAATATCCATATTAGAAAAAAAAGAGTTTGTAAAATTTTATTAGAAGTTTTCTTCTTTTAAACTTTATAAAAAAATTTTCTTTCTTTCCCTTTTAATAAGTGGTCGGCCACCTTGCTTGGTGCCCAAGCAAGGGGCCAGTCAAATAATTAAACATCAATAAATAGTTGTTTAATTAATAAATCAATCTAGGATTGATTAATTAAAAGGAAAGAAAAAGAAAAAATTAAAAGGAAATAGGAATGAATCTAATTTTTTATAAAACTCTTTCCATAATTTTCAGTTGGGAAACTTATATAAAAAGGGGGGAAGGGGAGGACTTGGAAAATATAACAATTGATATTGTGTTGTTGGAGATCATCAAGTGGTCGGCCCCTCTCCCTCTCTTCCCTTTGCTCTCTTTTGCTCCTTTGTGGTGGTGGTGGCCGAATTCTAGAGAAGGAGGAGAAGCTTTCCGGGTGGTGTTCGTCTTGGAGGATCGTCGCCCACACGACGTCTAAGAGGAGGCGAGGGATACGGCAGAAGATCTCGAGGTTTTTAGCATACAATGAAGAGGTATAACTAGTATTTAATTTCCGCATCATACTAGTTAATTTTTCTTTGTATAAATACCAAATACAAGAGGCATTCGATTCTTGTTTTTCGAATTTAATTTCGATGTTGTGTTCTTTTTCTTTTTTCCTTGTGATTTGATTGTTCCTTTTGGTTAACCTAGAGTTATATAAGGAAATTAAATATTAACTTTTCTTAAAAGGCTTTGTCTAGTCGGTGGTGGTTGCTCCCATATCCAAGAAGGCCAAGTGCCTCGCCATGCAGTACTGGAAGCCAATTTTAGAAACTAATATTTAATTGAATTTATAACCTAGGTGATTTGGATCAAACGTGTTAAGTTCCGCAGGAGATCCAAATCTAAACCTAAAAGAACATATAAGTTAAACTTGGAATCAAACGTGTTAAGTTCCGCAGGAGATACAAGTTTAACTTAAAAGAACACATGGTAGCTAGGAAAGGTTCAGATCACGTATAAAATTTTTGTACAGTGGAGCCATTGGATTTTCCGAGTAGCAACCAACAGCTGTCGCATGGATGTCAGGGTTTTCTGCTATCTTTGATTAGTACTGATGACAGCAGTAGTTCGCAGCTCTCCGATGTGCCAGTAGTCCGAGAGTACCTAGATATATTTCCAGAGGAACTATCAGGTTTGCCTCCCAGAAGGCAAGTGGAGTTCGCTATTGAGCTGATTCCGGGGACCGCGTCGACATCGAAAGCTCCTTATCGTATGACACCAAAAGAGTTGAACGAGCTGAAGGTTCAACTCCAGGAGCTTTTAGACAGGGGATTTATTCGCCCTAGTGTTTCTCCATGGAGTTCTCTACAGGCGATTATGTATTTCTTCGAGTTTCACCCACGAAAGGGGTGAAGAGATTTGGCCTTAGAGATAAGTTAGCTCCGTGGTACATTGGTCCTTTCCAGATCCTGGAAAGGATTGGAGCAGTAGCTTACCGACTGGCACTACCACCGTCCCTATCAGGCGTGCACGATGTATTCCACGTATCTATGCTGAGGAGATACGTACCCGACCCGACGCATGTGCAGACAGATATCTCAGTTCTAGTTCAGCCTGACGTCACTTATGAGGAGATTCCGGTACGGATTCTGGACCGGAAAGAGCGTCAGTTGCGGAAAAAAACTATCCGGCTGGTTAAAGTCGGATGGCAGCATCATTCGGACTAGGAGGCTACTTGGGAGCTCGAGGATACTATCCGAGCTTGATACCCCCATCTTTTCACTTGAGATATGTGATTTAATTGTAAAATACCGAAAAATAGGCGAATCATAATAAGGGAATTTTCTGGAATTTTCGGTAATTTTTTAGGAATTTTTCGAAGCTCGTATGGATGAGTTAACGGGGACAAGAATGGGGCCGGGAAAAAAAGCCTGTTTAGGCAACCCATTTAAGCGAGGAATTGTTTCTTTTATAAATTCCTTATTCCTTTTCTTTTTCATTTATTTATTTTTTTTTCCCGTGCCTAAACCTCCTTCTCTCCCGAGCCTCACTCGGCGCCGACACCATCTTCTTCTCCGAGCCCTAACCGCCGGCCACGGCGGTTTCCTTCTTCCCCGAGTGCACAAAGCCGTGCCGACATTTCTCCTTCTTCCTCCCGAGCCGCACACCGACGCCACTGCCGTTCCTATTCAGCCCTAGCGCCGGTTCTTCCTCTCCTCTGTTGTCGCCTCTCGCCGTGGAGGACTCAAATCGCCGCCCTTTCGTCAGCAAGCTTTGGCCGGAAGAGGGAGTACCGAGCTCTCTCCTGATCTGCCCTAGCCGGTGCCACCACAGTCCTTTTCCTCAGTCCTAGCGTCACTTCTCGCTACGCCGGCCAAGGTTCTGCTACCCTATCTCCTCCTTTCTTCTATTACAACATCGCATACCTTTCCTTCCCCTCGCGTCGTCCCGGTTGCAACGGCCAACACTGGTCGGAAAGCCGCCGATCACCCCACTGTGGTCACACCTGATGTGCTTTGCCTTCTCCACAGGGAAGACAGATTCAAGGACAGAGAGTTCGGTGCCTTGGCTGTTGGCCACAGGTTTTTTTTTTGTTCCAATCGGTTGTTATTATCTACTGTCGAAGAGGAAACAGGTAGAAATATGATTTCCAATTTTTGCGCTTAGTGAGTTAATTAGTTATTGTGGTGTTTCTTGGTTTCCAATAGCAATTAACCTTTGCTGGCAACAACAAAACCTTGTGTGGATTAACAATCAAGGCTGTGAATAGAGGTAAGGTGTATAAATTTATTTTGGTATTAGGTTCATATTTGGAAGAGTTCAAGTTGATTTAGGTTTAGACCTAAATCAAATTATATAGTGGAACGAATTAGGATTCTAGTAAATAAGAAATTATTTTTAGCTATGTGGTGTGTATGTAGCTAAATTAAATGTGGTTATTACAGGACTTTGATTCGAGACGGTGTCTCGACAAGGATTTATTCGGATACGATCCTCTCATTGGAGGCGGGTACTTTGACTTATGTCTTTTGATATGCATGATAAAGTGTCTAACATATAGCAAGAATTATGTTTTCCTTTTGATTCGGTTGGTCACTACATGATCTGTTACATGTTGTTTGTTTATTTATTATGCACTGCATGTTATTATTGACCTGACCATACATGCTTTCGGTAGTGACCCAACCATGTGATACATCATGTTCAGGACCTAGGGTTTATATGATACCCTATCTGTTTGTGTACCTTCCATCTGATACATTGACTTGTGGTACACCTTTTATTTATGTATGGATCTTGCTATGCTATTCATGAGATTGCCATGCTTAGTATCATGCATCATGTTTGCATGCTGTGCGATTGTCGGCTCCACTATGGTTGAGCCCATCGCCAGTTACATGTACTGCACACACCACCACCACCCATGGATTAGTGGTATATCAGGCAGGTGTGTGGCGGTTCTGCTGTTTGGCTCCGTTGGCATTTAGTGTAGTAGCGTGGTAGCCGGCAGATGGTGGACTCTGTTTGGCTCCGTTGGTCAGGAGACTCAGCGTGGTAGCCGGCAGAGATATCCTCCCCGTCATTGTGTACCGGGAGATGAGAGCATTGAGCTCCCCCATTTATGATTTGGGGACAGAGGACAGGAGTACTCCGACAGCATCCCGTCCACTCGGTCGCTCTGCAGGAGCAGTGATGTCAGAGTGCACGGTCAGCATATGCATTTATTGCATTTATTGTTTGTGATTGCTGCATTTACTTGCTGCATTTATGTGGATGCATATGATTGACATGCATACAGGATTATGACTTCCCCGGTCTGACGACCCTGTTACCTTGTACTTTGATCCCGGTTAGTACAGTTATCTCCTGATTTCGTTTCAGTTGCATTTATCCTTCTCGTATTCAGGAGACTGTACGCATGATTAGTGTTGTCTGTTATTTGTTTTATTATGCATATCAGTTGTACCTGCTGAGTGTTGGACTCACCCCGCCTCCATTGTTGATATTTTCAGGTTGAAGCTGTCCGGAGCAGTTCCAGTCGCTGGCCCCCCATCTGCACGTAGAGCCAGTTCTCTACCAGTTCGTTATTTGTTTTTATTTGGCCTTTTTCTATATCAGACTTTGTTTTAGTATTGTCTTTGGATTTTTCCTATGGATATGGTATGGAGTGATACCTTTTGATGGATTTTTGATATGATATTGGATTTCATTCTACTACGTGCCTGCCTGGACGGCAGAAGAGGTGAGTTCGTTGGATTTGAGCTTTACGAGTGTAGTGGAGTAGGGTGGATTTCGAGTCAGAGTCCTATTGTTATTGATTACTATTTTTAACTGCGTGGTTGTGACAGCCAGAGGCTGAATATCTTTATTAACTGTGTGGTGTTTGTTTTTATTTCTGTTATCATTCCAGCCGCCTGTGGCTGATGTATAGGTGAGATGTAGAAAAGTTTCAGATTGTCCGCCGTACAGGGGAGATGCTGCCGAAATTTCTTTGGACAGGGACTCCTCCGGGGCGTGACAATTTAGTGGTATCAAAGCAGGTATACGATAATTGCTATGTGTTCTGGATTTCCGAGATTTATCTGATACCAATTTATTTGGTATCAAAGATCGGCTTACGAGTCTTATTTTCCCTGTGTTTCGGATTTTGTGTTTTGGTCTTCTCGATGTGACTTTTCGGGTTTTGGGACCTGGCAGCAGCAGGACATCTCCAAGCTATAGGAGGTATGTTGGTATACTGTTATCCTACTATTTAGTTAGAGTATGCATTGTTGACTGTGATAGTTATGACACTTTGTATCTGGTATCTGTCTGATGTTGTAGTCATATTATATGTGATGGGATAGCCACTGATCTTGATCGACCTTAATAGAGATTAAGAAATATAGTCTCTGTTGAATTTTTCATATCTTACCATTAGTAGTATTAGCTTCAGTTACTACTAATTGGTTAGGAGATGGAGGCACATACCAGCCTCTGTTATTATTAGTGTGTAGTAGATAGTACCTTCATATTCATGTTGACTAGTCAGTAGAATACCGATATACTTTAGTTAGTTTTCGTCGGTAGATGATTATTGTACTCTGGTTAGATCGGTCAATAGAAAACTGATTTACACATATTGACTTGGGTTAGTCGTGGGTTGATTTACCTTAGACGCTTGTAGAGGTTTTATTTGTTCTTGATTAGTTAGTAGATGGCCGATTAGTTTAGTTGATCCGATCAGTAGGGGATTGACCTACTCTACTTTTAGATGTTTGAATCTTGGGTTATTCGTGCTTAGTTGGATATCTTGAGCACAACGAGTACCTAGCTTATACTGATGTGGGAAAGGGTTGAACTAGCCATATACTATTGACGACTTGGTCAGTCGATAGAGGATCGATGTATCCTATTCCATGAGTACTTTAATTTGGACTGTATGTACCTTGTAGGATAACTTAGAAGGTGACGTAGGGTTTGTGGGGTTGATTGGATTAAATATGCTGATTCTGCATATCTATGTAGTGTGTATATATGATTATTACGGGTGGTAGGAGCGTTTTGATGGACGGTCTAATTGCATGTAGTGGGTGCATACTTTTCCAGTTATGATTGTTGTGAGTTTCTAGTAGATTATACCCGAGTGGTTTGAGTGTTTTATTGGAGGTATTTTGTGGCTTATGTTTGATATGTGAGTGCACCTGGGTTTAGTATGCTTTATTGGAAGTATTAAGTGATTATACTCATTTGGTATGTGTTGTGAGTATTATTTGAGGTGTATTGCCGATTATACCTATGTTGATTTTTGCACACGTGTTCGGTATGTATTGTTGGAGGTATCATACTGAATATACCTGAGTTGTGTGTGTGTTTGATGTATAATAATTGAAGAATTATGTTGATCATACCTATGTTGTGTGTGCACGTGTGTCAGGTCTATGATTGGTAGCATCATGATGATTCTACCTATGTTGAATGTAGAATGTTGAGTGTCTACATTATGTTATTGGTTGTATTATCCTGTCAACTAATTCTCCTATTGGTGGGTGACCGACTCACTAGGATGATGATAGAGTTGACTATGGATTTGATTTGCTTACTGGGTTGTTATACCCTAGGCTATCCATAGTGATCTGTGGTAGAGAGATCTCGTGCAGTCTCTAGTGTGATAGTTAGGTGTCTTGGACATTTATGTATTGTTTGTGGTGGAGCGTAGCTCCCATATATTTTTGTTTGTTTGTGGTAGAGCGTAGCTCCCACATATTTTAGATGGTTGTGGTGGAGCGTAGCTCCCACATATTCCGGATTATTTGTGGTAGAGTGTTGCTCCCACATTTGTGGTATTTCGTGTGATGGAGCGTTGCTCTCACACTAGAGGATCTTTTCCTTGGTGATTTATGTTGTTGGTGATTAGATATCCGACTTATTATCAGAGATCTTATGGATAGGGATGTCTGTGATATGGATGTCATGTGTCTTGGTTTTTGCCATATAGGCTTACAGTGCCTTAGATGTTTTCAGGGACTCGATGATTCTGGTAGTTCGAGGATGTTTGGATCGGTTTCCATTGTCTTTGTTGACGATGTTGTGATCTATTTCGGATCCGAGGTGAGTCACGCACATCATTTTGCATAGTTCCAGAGATGTTTCGATGGGAACATCTATATGCGAAGTTCAGTAGTGCGTTTTGGGATTGTCTTCTGTGAGATTTTGTGGGACACATGGTGACCAGTAGGAGTATACCGTGGTTCCACAGGAGATCGAGGTTGTTACCGTTGGGAGTAGACGGAGTCTATGGAAGAGGCTCGCAACTTCCTTTGTTTGGCCGATATTTCCGGAGATACGTTGAGGGTTTCTCACGGATTGCTATGCTACTTACACGCCTGACCAGGAAAGGCGTGAAGTGCACTTGGACTGAGGATTGCAAGACCGGCTTCTAGGAGCTGAAGCGGAGACCAGTGTCGGCTCCGATTTTGGTTTTTCCTTTTGGAGAGGACGGATTCGTGCTTTATACCGACGCATCTCTACAGGATTTGGCGCTGTTCTGATGCAGCACGACACGATAGTCTTCTATGTTTCTCGGTGGTTGAAGGAGCATGAGAAGAACTACCCTGTATATGATCTGGAGCTAGTCGCCATTATTTTTGCCATGAAGATTTGACGACAATGTTTATATGACGTTACATTTGAGATTCTCACTGACCATAAGAGTCTCAAATATCGGTTTACTTAGAAGGAACTTAATCTCCGACAGAGGAGAGGGATGGAGTTCCTGAAGGATTTTGATTGTACCATTAGCTATCACCCAGGAAAAGCTAATGTGGTTGTCGATGCACTTAGCCGGAAGTCTAGAGTGACTTTGGCTTGCCACCGAGTTGTGGTTACAGATAGAGCTAGGTATTCTTGTTACCATGGTTGCTCAGTCGTCGATCAGGATGAGGATCCGAGAGCCCTAGGCTGCTGATCAGTATTTACAGTTTATTTGCAGCCAGATAGCTTCCGGGTAGCAGACCGAGTTCACACGAGATGAGGAGGGTGTTATACACTTCCGAGACAGATTATGCGTACTTCAGTCTCATCCGGTCTTATAGGAGTTACTTCCGGAGGCTCATCGCTCATGATTTGCTGTCCACCCAGGCGGTACCCGTGTATACCAAGATTTGAGGTGTTTCTATTGGTGGAATGACATGATGGAAGACATCGTGGATTTTGTAACTAGATGTCTTGTCTGTCAGCAAGAGAAGGCCGAGCATCAGAGATCTGTCGGCTTATTTCAGCAGATTTCTATTCCTGAGTGGAAGTGGGATCACATTACCATGGACTTTGTGGTAGGATTGCCGAGGACACGACGAGGTCATGACGCGATTTGGGTAATCGTTGATCGATTAACCAAATCCGTGCATTTCTTAGCGATCCGGAGGACTGATCCCCTGGATCGATTGGCAGATCTGTATTGTCGGGAGATCATCAGACTACATGGTGTTCCGTTGAGTATCATTTCGGATAGAGATCCACGGTTTACGTCTCGTTTCTGGCAGAGTCTGCAGCAGGCCTTGGGCACACAGCTCCGACTTAGTACAGCTTTCCATCCACAGACAGATGGACAGTCAGAGCGGACTATTCAGACTCTTGAGGACTTGCTGAGATCATGTGTTATGGATTTTGGAGGCAGTTGGGAGGACCATCTGCCGTTAGTAGAGTTTGCTTATAACAACAGCTTTTATTCGGCTATTCAGATGGCACCGTTTGAGGCGTTGTATGGTAGACCTTGTCGGACACCTGTCCTCTGGGATGAGGTTGGAGAGGCCCAGTTGTTGGGACCTCAGAGAGTTCAGCAGGGTGCAGAGTTGGTCCGTACTATCAGACGGAGGATGTCAGAGGCGCAGGATCGCCAGAAGAGTTACGCTGATCGGAGACGCAGACCACTAGAGTTCTCTGTTGGTGACCATGTATTTCTGCGAGTTTCACCCACGAAAGGGGTGAAGAGATTTGGCATCAGAGGTAAGCTAGCTCCGCGGTACATTGGTCCTTTCGAGATCTTGGAGAGGATCGGAGCAGTAGCTTACCGACTGGCACTACCACCGTCCCTGTCAGGCGTCCACGATGTATTTCACGTATCTATCCTGAGGAGATACGTACCTGACCCGACGTATGTACTGGCTGATATTCCAGTTCCAGTTCAGCCTGACATTACTTATGAGGAGGTTCCGGTACGGATACTCGACCGGAAAGAGCGTCAGCTGCGGAACAAGACTATCCGGCTGGTTAAAGTCGGATGGCAGCATCATTCAGACGAGGAGGCTACTTGGGAGCTCGAGGATACTATCCGAGCTCGATATCCCCATCTTTTCACTTGAGGTATGTGATTTATTTACCGTTCAGCATTTATACTCTATATCTGTTGTTAGTGTTTGCTGATGGTAGATAATGAAATTTGGGGACCAAATTTTTATTAGTGGGGGAGAATGTAAAATACCGAAAAATAGGCGAATCTTAATAAGCGAATTTTCTGGAATTTTCGGTAATTTTTCAGGAATTTTTCGGAGCTCGTATGGACGAGTTAACGGGGACAAGAACGGGGCCGGGAAAAAAAAACCTGTTTAGGCGACCCATTTAAGCGAGGAATTGTTTCTTTTATAAATTCCTTATTCCTTTTCTTTTTCATTTATTTTTTTTTCCCGTGCCTAAACCTCCTTCTCTCCCGAGCCTCACTCGGCGCCGACACCATCTTCTTCTCCGAGCCCTAACCACCGGCCACGGCGGTTTCCTTCTTCCCCGAGTGCACAAAGCCGTGCCGACATTTCTCCTTCTACCTCCCAAGCCACACACCGACTCCACTGCCGTTCCTACTCAGCCCTAGCGCCGGTTCTTCCTCTCCTCTGTTGTCGCCTCTCGCCGTGGAGGACTCAAATCGCCGCCCTTTCGTCAGCAAGCTTTGGCCGGAAGAGGGAGTACCGAGCTCTCTCCTGATCTGCCCTAGCCGGTGCCACCACAGTCCTTTTCCTCAGACCTAGCATCACTTCTCGCTACGCCGGCCAAGGTTCTGCTACCCTATCTCCTCCTTTCTTCTGTTACAGCATCGCATACTTTTCCTTCCCCTCGCGTCGTCCCGGTTGCAACGGCCAACACTGGTCGGAAAGCCGCCGATCACCTCACTGTGGTCACACCTGATGTGCTTTGCCTTCTCCACAGGGAAGACAGATTCAAGGACAGAGAGTTCGGTGCCTTGGCTGTTGGCCACAGGTTTTTTTTGGTTCCAATCGGTTGTTATTATCTACTGTCGAAGAGGAAACATGTAGAAATATGATTTCCAATTTTTGTGCTTAGTGAGTTAATTGGTTATTGTGGTGTTTCTTGGTTTCCAATAGCAATTAACCTTTGCTGGCAACAACAAAACCTTGTGTGGATCAACAATCAAGGCTGTGAATAGAGTTAAGGTGTATAAATTTATTTTGGTATTAGGTTCATATTTGGAAGAGTTCAAGTTGATTTAGGTTTAGACCTAAATCAAATTGTATAGTGGAACGAATTAGGATTCTAGTAAATAAGAAATTATTTTTAGCTATGTGGTGTGTATG
The DNA here is from genome assembly GCF_018446385.1 of Zingiber officinale. Lineage (NCBI taxonomy): Eukaryota > Viridiplantae > Streptophyta > Magnoliopsida > Zingiberales > Zingiberaceae > Zingiber > Zingiber officinale. The sequence continues at coordinate 105,796,556 of NC_055998.1, forward strand.
TAGCTAAATTAAACGTGGTTATTACAGGACTTTGATTCGAGACGGTGTCTCGACGAGGATTTATTCGGATACGATCCTCTCATTGGAGGCGGGTACTTTGACTTATGTCTTTTGATATGCATGATAAAGTGTCTAACATATAGCAAGAATTGTGTTTTCCTTTTTATTCGGTTGGTCACTACATGATCTGTTACATGTTTGTTTATTTATTATGCACTGCATGTTATTATTGACCTGACCATACATGCTTTCGGTAGTGACCCAACCATGTGATACATCATGTTCAGGACCTAGGGTTTATATGATACCCTATCTGTTTGTGTACCTTCCATCTGATACATTGACTTGTGGTACACCTTTTATTTATGTATGGATCTTGCTATGCTATTCATGAGATTGCCATGCTTAGTATCATGCATCATGTTTGCATGCTGTGCGATTGTCGACTCCACTATGGTTGAGCCCATCGCCAGTTATGTATTGCACACACCACCACCACCCATGGATTAGTGGTATATCGTGCAGGTGTGTGGCGCTATTTGGCTCCGTTGGTCCGAGGACTCAGCGTGGTAGCCGGCCGTCTGTTTGGCTCCGCTGGCATTTAGTGTAGCCGGCAGATGGTGGACTCTGTTTGGCTCCGTTGGTCAGGAGACTCAGCGTGGTAGCCGGCAGAGATATCCTCCCCGTCATTGTGTACCGGGAGATGAGAGCATTGAGCTCCCCCATTTATGATTTGGGGACAGAGGACAGGAGTACTCCGACAACATCCCGTCCACTCGGTCGCTCTGCAGGAGCAGTGATGTCAGAGTGCACGGTCAGCATATGCATTTATTGCATTTATTGTTTGTGATTGCTGCATTTACTTGTTGCATTTATGTGAATGCATATGATTGACATGCATACAGGATTATGACTTCCTCGGTCTGACGACCTTGTTACCTTGTACTTTGATCCCGGTTAGTACAGTTATCTCCTGATTTCGTTTCAGTTGCATTTATCCTTCTCGTATTCAGGAGACTGTACGCATGATTAGTGTTGTCTATTATTTGTATCAGTTGTACCTGCTGAGTGTTGGACTCACCCCGCCTCCATTGTTGATATTTTCAGGTTGAAGCTGTCCGGAGCAGTTCCAGTCGCTGGCCCCCCATCTGCACGTAGAGCCAGTTCTCTACCAGTTCGTTATTTGTTTTTATTTGGCCTTTTTCTATATCAGACTTTGTTTTAGTATTGTCTTTGGAGTTTTCCTATGGATATGGTATGGAGTGATACCTTTTGATGGATTTTTTGATATGATATTGGATTTCATTCTACTACGTGCCTGCCTGGACGGCAGAAGAGGTGAGTTCGTTGGATTTGAGCTTTACGAGTGTAGTGGAGTAGGGTGGATTTCGAGTCAGAGTCCTATTGTTATTGATTACTATTTTTAACTGCGTGGTTGTGACAGCTAGAGGCTGAATATCTTTATTAACTGCGTGGTGTTTGTTTTTATTTCTGTTATCATTCCAGCCGCCTGTGGCTGATGTATAGGTGAGATGTAGAAAAGTTTCAGATTGTCCGCCGTACAGGGGAGATGCTGCCGAAATTTCTTCGGACAGGGACTCCTCCGGGGCGTGACATTAATTTACCGTTCAGCATTTATACTCTATATCTGTTGTTAGTACTTGCTGATGGTATATAACGAAATATGGGGACCAAATTTTTATTAGTGGGGGAGAATGTAAAATACCGAAAAATGGCAAATAATAATAAGGGAATTTTCTAGAATTTTTGAAAATTTTTCGAGAATTTTTCGAAGCTCGTATGGACGAGTTAACGGGGATAAAAACGGGGCCCGGGAAAGCCTGTTTAGGCTACCCCATTTTAACGAGGAAAAGTTTTCTTTTCCTTTGTATTTCTTTTTATTCTTTTCTTTAATTGCTTTTCTCCTTCCCCGTGTGCGTGGCCGACGTCGATCCCCCCCGAAGCCCCTCGTGCCCTAACCGCTCAAGGCGGTTCTTCTCCTTCCCTTCTATTTCTCTTCTTCCTTGCGCCGACGCCGATTTCTCTTCCTCCTCTTCTCTCCCGAGCCACACACCGCCGGTCGCCTGTCCTCAGCAAAGGAGCGTGCCGCCGATCGCCTCCTAGCCGTCTCCATCACCGCCGCCCCATCCGGATGATTTCCGTGCCCTAGTTTTGGGTTCACAGCCGCCAACCAAGTTTCTGTTTCCCCGTCTCATCCTCTCTTCCGGCAGAGCATCGCCGCCACCGGGACAGCGTCGAGCCGCCTCCCGATCCTTCCTCTTCCTCTATTTTTTCCCCCTTCTGATATGTGTGCCGACACCGACCACTGTGCCCTAGTTTGGTCTTCACTGTCGTGCCCTACCTCTGCCCTAGCACCAGCAGCTGCCTCCGATACAGAGTTGGTGAGTTTATTAATTAAGCTGTGGTTGATATCAGATTTGTATAAATTGGCGTAGCATTTTCTGTATAGGTTTATAGAGGTTGAGTTTTGATTTTTGTTTGTACTAACTAGGAGTGATGGTTTCTGGCAGTGGGATCCGTTCTCGGCAGCAAGTTGTCTCTGTTGTGGATTAACAATCAAGGCTGAGAAATAAGGTAAGGTGTAGGGCATTTGATACATGCTATAGATCGTGGTTTTGATTCGATTATTTTAGATAGTTGTTCATGTGTAGATTGATGTAGGTTTAGCTTTGCTATCTAATAGGTTGATTAGGGATTAGGAAAACTAACCCTAATTAACCGTTGGATTTAACTTAGGCAGGTCGAGGTTTATGGATTAGGGTTTTGCCCTAATTTGGTGTAAGAGATTTTATTTAGCTATTTATATGATTGTAGCTAAATAAAATATTTTTCTATTCGTGACACAGGACTTTGACGCGAGACGAGTATCTCGACGTCTTATTTGAACCAGATTGGATTTTCAATTGGAGGCGGGTACTTTGACTTTATGTCATTTGATATGCATAATAATGTTTTTAACAAATAGCAATGATTATGTTTCTTATCTTCTTCGGTTGATCTCTACCTTATGCACATCTTCGCTAGTCCCCTGAAGACCCAGAGTTATTTGATCTTTTTGTTATGTCTCTTATTGCACTATCTGGACTTGTATTAGTTTACCTTATGGATACTATCGATGAGCTTATTTGGATTTGTTTTACTACACGCCTGCCTAGACGGCAGAAGAGGTAAGTTGATTTTATCGTCGGATTTGAGCTTTATGAGTATAGTTGAGTAGGGTTGTTTTTGAGTCTTCTTATCATTGTTTCTTAGTTGTTCACTATTAAACTGCGTGGATGTTGGATGTGTGATTGTTGATTATTTATTATTGTTATTGTTCCGGCCGTGTTGGCCGATGTATGTGTGGCCCTGGGGGTAATGTAGAAAGTTTCAGATTGTCCGCCGTACAGGGGAGATGCTGCCGAAATTTCTTCAGACAGGGACTCCTCCGGGGCGTGACACGAAAAGAATGCCTGATCGATGGAGGATAAGTACTCTAGTTCCCTTATATAAGAACAAGGGAGACATACAAAATTGTGTAAACTATAGGAGTATTAAACTAATGAGTCATACTATGAAACTTTGGGAAAAAGTAATAGAAAAAATATTAAGGAAGGAGACCACAGTGACAGAAAATCAATTTAGGTTCATGCCTGGAAGGTCGACAATAGAATCTATACATCACCTTAGACAATTAATTGAAAAATATCGGGAGCAAAAACAAGATCTACACATGGTATTCAATGACTTAGAAAAAGCTTATGATAGAGTCCCAAGAGAAATTATATGGAGAATTTTAGAAAAGAGAGGTGTTAGCATAACATATATTGAACTAATTAAGGATATGCATGAGGATGTAACAACCAGAGTAAAGACTTCAGGCGGAGTAACTGAAGCATTTCCAATAAAGATAGGGTTACATCAAGGATCAGCCCTAAGTCCCTATCTTTTTACACTAATTATTGATGAACTCACTGCACATTCAAGACACAGTACCGTGGTGCATGTTGTTTGCAGATGATATTATTTTGGTAGATGAGACACTTGAAGGAGTAAATACTAAGCTAGAATCTTGGAGGGAAACACTAGAAGGGAAAGGTTTTAAGCTTAGTAGATTAAAGACAGAATATATGAAATTTAAGTTTAGCAATATTAGAAGTAATGAAACAATTGTTAAAATAGGAGAGGACGAGTTGCCTGGAACCGAGAGATATAAATATTTAGGATCATTTTTACAAAATGATGGAGGGATTGAGAGAGATGTCTTACCTAGAATACAAGCAGGATGGGTGAAATGGAGGGGAGTGTCGAGTGTTTTATGTGACCGTAAAGTACCTCTTAAACTTAAAGGTAAGTTCTATAAAACCGCAATTAAACCTGCTATGTTGTATGGAGCTTAATGTTGGGCTATGGCTCGAGCACATGTGCAGAAGATGAGAGTTGCAGAGATGAGGATGTTAAGGTGGATGTGTGTACATACAAAGATGGACAAAATAAGAAATGAGAGCATTAGAGAGAAAGTCAGAGTTGCATCGATTGAGGATAAACTCCGAGAGACACGTTTAAGATGGTACGGATATGTACTTAGACAACCAATAAATGCTCCAGTTAGGCAATGTGAAACTATGATAAACATGCATATCAAACGAGGAAGAGGAAGACCAAGAAAGACTTGGTTCGCAATAATAAAATAAATAAATTTTATTTAAATATAGATGATGATATAATAGGAGATAGAGCTCAATAGCGTAAAAGGATTCATACAGCCGACCCCACCTAGTGGGAAAAGGCTTAGTTGTTGTTGTTGTTGTTATGTTTTCATCTTTCTTGATATCATGGTAACATTACATGCTATATGTATCTTATTTTAGATTTCTAATTTAGGAAAACTTATGTTTTCTCCTTGCTTCATATCATGGTAACATTATATTTCTACATGTATTTTATTTTGGATTTCTAATTTAGAAAAGCTTATGTTTTCTCCTTGCTTGATATCATGGTAACATTACATGTGACACGTATTTTATTTTGGATTTCTAATTTAGGAAAAAAATTATGTTTTCTCCTTGCTTGATATCATGGTAACATCACGTGCTACATGTATTTTATTTTGGATTTCTAATTTAGGAAAATTTATGTTTTCTCCTTGCTTCATATCATAGTAATATTACATGCAACATATATGATCCTGTCTGAAATATGTGAGATGGCAAACTAGGCTTCCGGTGAACAACGAATCTATGGAAGATGATGCTTCGAGGATATGAGAACACCCGAGCAGGCTCCTGCGCAACACCAGATGAGACGACACAACATCAGTGACCTAAGACCGGGGTGGGAATCTCTAGCTAGGTCCTCTGACGCTTAAGTTAGGTTTAAGTGGAAAAAGAGGAAAAACAGAGGGAGAAGAAGAACAGTAATGAAGTGGAGGTGAACAGAGTTTTGGTTGAATCTCCTTGAGTTACCTCTCTTTCCAATGGAGAGGATTTCCCTTTTTTACCACCTCACTTGATCTCCACGATCATGAGGTTGTCCTCGGTTTGTTAGAGTTTGTTAGGAGATGGAGAAAGTGCAGTTTGTGCATTACGTCATAATTCTCTGAGGATTCTTTTTCATACCCCAGATGTACCTCTTTTGTCGTTTGTGACCTGCATTTCAGATGGCATATACAAAGGAATATATTTATGTTTATGAGGAAGCTTCGAGAGAATATGCTAGGATGTCATAAAGTTATGTGTTAAACGTGTGTCATATGTATTCTAGATCGATCATCTACTAAAAAAGAGTGATAGAGCTAAGTACCCTTATGCTCGGTCGGGCTTTGTCGTCTGAGCGTATACGAGCTCGTCCAGCCTTTGCTCAGCGAGTCATATACTAGAAGAAAGGATAAGGCTGAATGCCCTTACGCTCGGTTGGCCTTTACCACCCGAGCGTATACGATCACTCTTGTGCTCGTCTGGCCTTTGTTCGGTCGGTCATATACTAGAAGAAAGGATGAGGCTTAATGCCCATGCTCAGTCGGCCTTTGCTGCCTGAGCATATACGAGCACTCTTCTACTCGTCCGATCTTTGCTCGGTCAATCATATATTAGAAGAAAGGATGAGGCTTAATGCCCTTATGCTCGGTCGACCTTTACCGCTCGAGCATATATGAGTACTCTTGTGCTCGTCCGGCCTTTGCTCGATCGGTTATATACTAAGCCTTTACGCTTGGTCGACTTTTGTCACCTGAGCGTATACAAGCACTCTTGTGCTCATCCGGCCTTTACTCAGTCGGTCATATACTAAGCCTTTACACTCGGTCGACTTTTGTCGCCTGAGCATATACGAGCACTCTTGTGCTCATCCGACCTTTGCTTGGCCGATCATATACTAAGGCTTTACGCTCAGTCAGCTTTCGTCACCTGAGCATATACGAGCACTCTTGTGCTCGTCCGACCTTTGCTCGGCCAGTCATATATTAGAAGAAAGGATAAGGCTTAATGCCCTTACGCTCAGTCGGCCTCTGCCGCCCGAGAGTATATGAGCACTCTTGTGATCGTCTGACCTTTGCTCGGTTGGTCATATGTCATTTCGCTCGGTCGACTTTTGCCATCTGAGCGTATACGAGCACTTTTGTGCTCGTCCGACCTTTGCCTGGCCGGTATAGGCATACCAGTAATATATTCTACTGACTATGCTTGCCTTCTCGTCTTCTTATCCTTGACCTCTATCTTACTACTAGGTCTCGGTAATCATAACACATATCACTAGCCTCTCCATCAAGTCTAGTCTAAGGAGGTGTAGCTGACTGATTGGACCCCAGTTTAAGTTTCGTTTTGCTTACCTGTACATTTTTATACTCTATATCTTTCTTTTTGTTCTTAATTGTACCTAGATAGTTGAACCATTCTTTTGAATTTTCCACGTCTGTAATTGGTTCTTCAACGGAAAAAGAATGATGGAGACGTATACGAGCGTGACACAACAACCCCCATATGATTCAGCCTGTCATGTCCATCATAAATACCCATTCATAAACGAATGCCACGTGGACTCCTTTTTCACTTATCAAAGCAACCAATCATGCGCCTTTCTTGCTTATGTCATACCACACATTTCCTTAGTAAATCAACGATCCATCTTTTTTCACTTATTTCAATCTAACGACACTTCTTTTTAACTACATCCTTTAAAACCCTAGACCTTTTCTTACTCCTTGTCACTTCATCTCCCTCGCTCGTGTTCTTCAGCGATCTTGTTCTTGTTTTTCTTTCTCACACACATCGTTCTTCTGCCTCTTTCAACTTTTCCCTGTTCTCTCTTCCTCCTAAGATCTCAGTAAGTTTTTCCTCCCTTGCTCAATCCTTCTCTCAAAAGATGTGTGAGTCCAATATGTGGTACACTCAATGTTCCTCCACCCTTTTTGACACGGAAGCTTGTGATATAGAGGTGAACTATGGTGTTCCCTCTTACATGGTTATCCCATCTCCAACAAATCATCCACATCTTCCTCCCCCAAAGAGTATTGCTATTTTCCAAAAATAAGTTATTTGTGGCTTTTGATTTCCCATTCATCCCATCTTCATTGACATCAGTCAATATTTCCATCTTCCGCTTCATCAACTCATTCCCCAATCCTTTACTATTATAAATGGTTTTATCATGGTTTGTTGTCTGTTGGGCGCCCACTTTTCCCCTCGCTTGTTTCATTATTTTTTCTATTTCCGTCTTACGGAAGATAATCTTTTAAATTCCAGGCACATCCCAAAGCCATCTTATTCAACAGGGTTACACCTCGGGGAGAGTGAAGGGACAAATTCTTTTTTCTACGTCTCCTTCATTCTAGCTAAAAAACTTCCCCCTATTCCTCATTTAGATAATTTTTCTACCGATGCTACTTTTCGTGCTTGTGTAGAAAAGTTTAAAGGGGCTAAATTTAATCTCCCTGCCTTGACTGTAGAAGAACTATTATCCACATTTGGGCTAACTCCAGTTGACCCAGAACCAAGTGCTTCCTTTGGTGAGTTTATTTTCCTATCAAGTGTTTGTTTTTATGCTAGTATGTGGATTCTCAATCTTCGTTGGTTGTTCCAGTTGATGCCATCTTCCTAGCATTTTTGTACGAAAACAAATAATTAAAAAGAGCTCCTTTGGTTGAGTTGGGGAAGGTTTTGGTGAAGGAGCGCCATGCGAATCAAGCTCTTCTTCTCTTGGTTTGCTTCCTCTCCCTGAATCGGTTGAAGATCCTTCTCCTGACTCCCTGAACTAGATAATCCTTTTATTATTTGGAAGATAGATCCCTAAACAGAAGAACCAGGAGTCCCTCGGCTTACTATATCTTCCATAGAACAAGTTCCCATCACTCCCTCAGAAATTTCTTACTTGCGAGGTAAAGAACCAGAACCTTTGCCATATGCTCCCCGTTCTTCCATTCACATGATGAGGCCTAGTCTCCTTATTCCTATGTCTCATGCCATTCCTCCTGTTGTTCTTGATGCAGAGCCATCTCTGAACCTTATTCCAACCTCATCACCTCTCTTGCAAGACCTTACTCTTCCTCCCACCAGACCCTGGGCCAAACAAAAAACTTGTAAAAGGTCCACTGGCCCTGTATCTACAAAGCTCTTGGCGGTTCCAAGTCACACATTGATTGACCCTGTTTTGTCATTTTCTGTTACTCCACTGCCTTCTTTTCTTCCCACTTCCTATGGTGCACTTTTACCACAAGTTACTGAACCTGTTGGCTCCCCATGTTTGTTCAAACAATCCCACTATTTGCCTTCTTAACAAGGGCAAAGTCCTACTCCCCCCTACCTTATGGGATGCTTAAACAAAATTTATTTTATATCCAAATCGATTTATAAATAAAATTTATATCCAAATCTGTTTATAAACAAAATTTATTTTATATCCAAATCGGTATATTAAAATTTATAAGATCCAAGTAAGAATATAAAATTTATATAGCCCATGTGTATAAACTTTATATAAAAATTTATATAACTCATGGTAATTAAGATATATATATATATATATATGTGTGTGTGTGTGTGTGTAGGGATGTGGTAAATCCGATTTTCCGAAGGAAAATTTATATGAAAATAAAGGGTATTGTGTATAAAACTTTTATTGCTATGGAATCTTTCAAATGTATAAAAAAAAATTTTGCACACATATATTTTATGAGATATGAATATAAATAGATTTCAATTTATTTCTCATAGGAACTTGATATGAAGATTAATATGTATAGAAATTTAGTTTATTATGGAAGCATTCAAATTTATTTTTGGAATGGATTCGACACCATCAATATATATACATATATATGCACCTTTAGAAAGGAAAGACTTGCTCCAATATTGTTTTCCTGGCCCTAACCACCACCCCCACCAAAAAACATAAGCACTAGGGGGGCCGCTAAGGTAGCGGATCTACCTTTTTAAGAAGAGGAAGAGAAGGGAAGGCTTGGTAGCGAGATAGAGTTTAAGGCATGTTCTATACATTGTTATGCATTAATTAGTTTCCTTTAATTCATGTACGTTTAGGTATGATGGTAGGTTAAGTGATAATATCAAAATTTAGATAGTTGTGATGATGTTTATGTTCTCTACTTAGTTGCTAATCAAGATAACCTTATATGCCTTAAGAAGGTTTCGGATTCTAGTTTTGATTGTATTTTCGGATTTCTATTTAGGAAAGCTTGTGTTTTCTTCTTGTTTGGTATCATGGTAACATTACATACTACATGTATCTTATTTTGGATTTCTAATTTAGGAAAGTTTATGTTTTCTTGCTTGATATCATGGTAACATTACATTTCTACATGTATTTTATTTTGGATTTCTAATTTAGAAAAGCTTATGTTTTCTCTTTGCTTGATATCATGATAACATTACATGCGACACATATTTATTTTAGATTTCTAATTTAGGAAAAACTTATGTTTTCTCCTTGCTTGATATCATGGTAACATTACATGCTACATGTATTTTATTTTGGATTTCTAATTTAAGAAAACTTATGTTTTCTCCTTGCTTCAAAACATGGTAACATTACATGCAACACGTATTTTATTTTGGATTTCTAATTTATGAAAACTTATGTTTTCTCCTTGCTTCATATCATGGTAACATTACATGCAACATGTATTTTATTTTGGATTTCTAATTTAGGAAAAACTTATGTGTTCTCCTTGCTTGATATCATGGTAACATTACATGATACATGTATTTTATTTTGAATTTCTAATTTAGGTGAGCTTATGTTTTCTTCTTGCTTGTCATCATGATAACTTTACATGCTACATGTATTTTTGGATCTCAAGTTTAGGTAGGCTTATGTTTCCTTCTTGCTACTCATCATGATAACATCACGTGCTCTATGTAGATTTGGGATTTTAGGTGAGGTAAATTTCATATTGGGTTTAGTGGTGCTCATGTTCTTGTGTTTCTTAGCATGATAACCACATAGGTTAAAGGTGAGATTTTGGAATTTGTTTAGTTGTACTTGTGTTTTTTTTAGTCCTCGCCATGCTCCCTTAAATTCTTGGGTTCAGTTTCTTTGTATTACAACTATTAATATGTGATTTATTCATGTCACACTTTAAAGTATTAGAAGATTAACTACCATGTTTTCCTAAATTCTTAGGTTTCAGATTATAAGGTTTCAAGAGACTATGAACCCAATTATGTTTTGCATAACATATTAATACTTATTAGGTTCGGATTAGGAATAAGTGGTTATGAATTCAATCATGTGGTAATACCTTTATAATACCTACTAGTTTTGGGTTTAGAGTTGGTATGCAATGAATTCAACTATGTGTTGTATAACTTTATGGACTCAAACTATGTTTTGCATGCTATGGATTCCGCTATGTTTAAGATAGTTTGACACCTTATGTTAGTTTCAGGTTTCATGCTTTTGTAAGCTATAGAATCAACATGTTTATATCTATGTTCCATGTTTGTGTAGTGACTTGCGATTATGTGCATGATTGCGATTATGTGCATGCTACGAAGTGGTCATATTTATGTTAGTTGTATGTTTTGGTTATGTCTATGCTTATGTAATGATCATGTTCACATTTAAGCGCAAGTTTATGCTTAAGCTTATATTATGAATTTGTATGCATATGTTTAGGTTTATGATTATGTACATGCTAAAGTAGTTACCAAGTTATGATATGGGGACCTAAGCCTTAGGAGCTTACCAGGTTATGATCTGGGGACCTAAGCTCAGGGAGCTTACCAAGTTATGATCCGGGGACCTAAGCCCGAGGAGCTTACCAAGTTATGATCCGGGGACCTAAGCCTTCAAAACTTACCAAGTTATGATCCAGGGACTTATGCTTGGGGAGCTTACCAAGTTATGATCCAAGGACCTAAACCGGTGATACGAGTAGATTATATATGTTATTTTGCACTATTTGACGCACATCTATTTATATTTTATGTTTATGATCTATGTGTATTGCACTCTTTTCTATCATATTTCAGCATAATCATATGCATTCAGAGATCTACTCAGAGTTTTTTTTCCATTTTCAAGAGCAGTTTGGAGCGAATAAAGGACACCTAAGACGCAAATGAAGATCATATGAAGCAAGGATTAGAGTCCCAAATCGTTTCACAACCAAACTAGGCTTGGCCATGCCTTGAGGCACAGCCAGATAAGGACTCAGATGGTGTGTAGCACCCACGAAATTATAAGATAGGTATATGAGTATTATTTTTCCTTAGAGCATAGAAATGAAAAGAATAAGAGAAAAGGAAAAATAAAAATAAAAATATAGAATAAGAAGAGGTGAGGTCAAGGATTGAACCTTGAGCCTCCCACAAATGATGGAGATAAATTGATGCATGATAACCACTAGGATAAGGAGTAATATTTGGATGGAAAGGGATGAAAAATTTAATTAAAGGTGAGGAGGAAATAAAAGAAAACTAAGCAAAAGAGCAAGAGAAAACCAAGTGGCTTACCTTCTTTTCCTCTTGGTTAAGAAAAGGAGCAAGCAAAAGAGGAATTGTTTACTTCCCTCCCTCTCTCAATTTTTGTGGGAATTAAAAGAATGATGGAGAAGAAGAGTTGAGGGAATGAATGAAGACATGTTTCATTTAACAAAGGAATAAATAGATTTGGGAGAAGAAAAACAAGAGAGTAAGTCCTTTTCTTTCTTCCTCCTTCCTTCTTCATTCCTCACCGAACCAAGAACTTTTTCCTCTCCTCATCCCAATAGCTAAGTTAAGTTCTTCTCCAAGAAAACTAATTTCTGTGAAGAAGCCTTCAAGTCCTAGCCCTTCCAAGCAAAAGAAACAAAAGGAGGTACAAGAAGAAGAAGCTTTCTCCTTCCTTGGCACCTAGAATACTTTTCTCTCTAAGGAAAACCACAATCGAAAGGATGTAAGTTTCCCTCACCTGTGGTACAATAGTTTTTGTGTGTTCTATGAAGATTCGGTTACATAAAAATCTAAGCAAACCTCATGAAGAATTTCGGCCAAGATAAGACCAAAGGAAGGACCTAGGGAATGTAAAGATCTAAATTTCGACATGCTTGATATGTTTCTTGTGACATGTATTTTATGGTAGGGATTTATTTTATGTTTCTATGCTAGAATGTTTAGTTAGAACTTAGATTCATGATCCTAGACTTTCGGCCAAGCATGAACAAAAGAATTAGGTAAGCTTAAGCCTTAAACTAAAACATGCTCCTTTGTTCTTATGATAGGTGCCCAATGATAATGGTATTGTTAACATTTTCTCCTACTTGTATGTTGATTAGAACTTCATTTTCATGCTCATGAATATTCGTCCATGGTAGAACTAAGGGCCTAGGAGAGCTTTAACTTAAAACTATGCATGTCATGATCTCCCTAAGATAAGATATGAAGCAATTATGATATGCCCATGATTGTATGTTGATTTGAACTATATTTCATGTCTATGAAGGTTCGGCCATATTTAGATTTGAGGCCTAGGAGAGTTTAAAACAAGTCTAAGATGCTCATGACCTTCTTGATGAAATGATATGAAACTAACTTAATGTTCTTAGGCTTGTTTGTTGCATGGAAAATGTGGTTACATGCTCTATAACTTTCGGCCACACAAGGTTTTAAGACCTAGGCAACTCAGAACCTAACTCAACTATGCTCATGTTGTTCCTTGAAATATTTGCTATGAAAGTTGTTTAAGGTTCTCATGCTTTTAGGACACTTGAACCCTAGCTTTAAGTCCTACAAGTTTCGGCCATGTCATGTTTAAGGGCCTAGGAAACTTAAAACCTAACTCAACTATGCTCATGTTGTTCCTTGAAATATTTGCTATGAAAGTTGTTTAAGGTTCTCATGCTTTTATGATACTTGAACCCTAGCTTTAAGCCCTACAAGTTTCGGCCATATCATGTTTAAGGGCCTAGGAAACTTAGGACCTAACTCAACTATGCTCATGTTGTTCCTTGAAATATTTGCTATGAAAGTTGTTTAAGGTTCTCATGCTTTTAGGACACTTGAACCCTAGCTTTAAGTCCTACAAGTTTCGGCCATGTCATGTTTAAGGGCCTAGGAAACTTAAAACCTAACTCAACTATGCTCATGTTGTTCCTTGAAATAATTGCTATGAAAGTTGTTTAGGGTTCACAAGCTTGAATGATAATTTTTAACCCAATGTATGCTTGATAAGTTTCGGCCATGATAAGTTGTAAGTTTAAGAAACCTAGAACTCTACCTAAACTTGCTCATGGTGTTTTCTTATGGTATAAGAAATGATACTTATTTAGGGTTCACATGTTGGTATGGAGTTTTTACCTAAAACCCAATCTATATGTTTCGGCCACTATAAGACATTAGGGTTAGAAATCTAATTATGTTTCCCATGTATCTTATATGCCATGTTTATGAGATTGCTATGCTTCTATGTTTAATTATGTACACTTATGATCTATACATGATGGAAACTCACATGTTATGCTGTGTGTTAGTTATGATGAGCTGTGTGCCCAATTTATGTATGATATATATGATGAGCTGTGTGCCCAAGTTTGCATACTATTTATGATGAGCTGTGTGCCCAAACTATGCATGTATTTATGATGTGCTGTGTGCCCAAATTTTACATACCATTATGATGAGCTGTGTGCCCAAAATTCTATATGGTATGATATGATAAGAAATACGATGTGCAAGAAATGATAAGAACCATGATATGTATGACATGCTACTTTACTTTATATGGCTTGTACCAAGGGTGGGCTCCATAAGCGCCCCGGGGTCGATGGACTAAGAAACGGGCCTAGTTATGTATGCCTTGTAGGGTTCAAGACTTGCTACCTTGGACCTACATGGGACGCGCGCATTTATGTATATGGTACAAGCCGGGGCCCTAATCATGTTATGAATATGTTTAAGTATACAAGTAATAAGTTTTCAAAGGACATGTTGCATATGTTATTGCATTAATCATGTTTTTGAAAGTCATCTTGCATAACACATTATGATTATGTTACGATACACCATGATGTCTATGATTATGTTATGTTATGTTAGGATGAACCTTATGATTATGTTAGGATATGTTATGATCATGATTATGTTATGTTAGGATGCACATTATGACTTTATTAGGATATGCCATGATACCATATGATTATGTTTTGATATGATGCTTCTATACATGATATGATAAGTTGTCTTTATGTTTTATGCCTTGAAGCTTTATTTATGCCATATGATTTTTGTGAGTAGGAAAGGATCTTACTGAGCCTTGAGTGCTCACAGCTTACTTTCCTTGTACCACAGATAAGGGCAAAGAATGGTTGTACTAAGGGAGCAGCAGGAGGGGGCAAGGAGGACGTGTGTAGTAGTGACTCGGCTAAAGAAAAAGACCTGCTTCTAGTTAATAAGAATTATGTTCATGTTGTTCTTTTATGTCTCTATGACACTTCATCATGCTCTTTAGTATTATGGTTTAAATTTATGCTAAGCATATTATGTGACCCATATGATAGGTAGTTAGTGATAATGTTTTGAAAAGTAAAGTAAAAGTTTAAAGGAAAAAAAAATATATATATTATAGATAAGACTTCCGTTGTTTTAAAGAAGAAAAGATAAGTAA
Organism: Zingiber officinale; assembly: GCF_018446385.1. Classification (NCBI taxonomy): domain Eukaryota; kingdom Viridiplantae; phylum Streptophyta; class Magnoliopsida; order Zingiberales; family Zingiberaceae; genus Zingiber; species Zingiber officinale. Next base: position 105,811,649 of record NC_055998.1, read on the forward strand.
CCCCCGTCAGCTTAAGCAGGAAGGGGTGGGGCGTTACAGTTTGGTATCAGAGCCAGGTTAGCCTTTTCACTACACACATGTCAAGCCTCCATCCTGCCGCTCCAAGTAAGAATCTATATGCTTAAAATTAATTTTTCTATGATGCTTTAATATTATGCATGATTTCTTATTTTGTTTTTTATGATGTTAAGTCACAGTCCTAGTTTAGGTATGCATGATGGTAGGATAGGAATAATAACGATCTTATTTTAGCCTGGATAGAAATAACGATAAATTATTGTTATTTAATGAAGATAAGCATGGCTAGGAGACGTACTACCTGAACAGACGAGGCAGCTACTCCACCAGATCTGACTCAAATAGTTACCGACCTCCAGCGTCAGATCACGGAGCAACAGCAGCTGATCACGACTTTGATGGGTTAGCAAGAAAATCCTGCCACTCCGCCAGTAAATCAGAATGCAGCGCCCGTCATCCCAGTAGTTGCACCAGTACCACCGATAGCCCCTGCCCCAGTAGTCAGACAGGAGACCTACTTGATACAGTGGCTAAGGCTGAAGCCGAAAAATTTCTCAGGTATTTGCGAGCCATGGGACGCTCAGGCCTGGTTCAAGACAGTGGAAAACATAGTGGAATTACTGGACTGGCCCGTAACGGAAAAGATCAGGTGTGCATCATTCTGTTTTTTCGGAGACGCAAGGATGTGGTGGGAAAGAGTAAAAGCAAAGAGACAGATTAATCTGATGAACTGGACGGACTTCGAGACAGAGTTCTTCGAGGAGTTCTTCCATATGCAAGTGACGAACCGGCACTATGACGAGTTTACCGAGTTTCGGCAAGGTGACCTATCAGTGAACGAAGCAGTAAAACGCTTCAACCGTTTGGCACGCCTATGTCCAGAATTGGTTCGCACAGAAAGAGAAAGGGTCAGACTGATGTTGAAGATGCTTCGACCCGAAATAGCACTGAACGTGGCCGGCGGAGTTAATTGACCTCAGACTACAGAGGAGTTGGTCAGCAGTGCCCTCATCACAGAACATTATCAGAAAGCAATGAACGAGAATAAGAGTCAGGCCCGAACAGAAGGACAGAGACCCTCAGGTAGCAAAACAAGCTGGAAAGGGACCTCTACTAGAAAAAGGAAACAGTGGGACAATGCAAAAGGTAGCTCAGTGAATAAGCAACCGAAGTACCCTCAGTGCACTATTTACGGAAAGCTGCATCCTGGAATATGCCACAAGGGTACAAGAAGGTGCTATAATTGCGAAGGGGAAGGACATCTGGCTAGAGACTGCACTAACCGGTTCCAGGTACCACCCCAGCAAAACAACCAAAACAAGAGTACCCCCTCACAACTACATCAGATGCAAGCTACCATTGAAGGAACACCGATTAGCCAAGGGAGATTGGAAGCTCCACCAACTACAACGAACGCCAGGGTTTTCTCGCTTACTAAAGAGGATGTGGCAAGCGCCTCTACTGTCGTTACAGGTCAGCTGCCTATTTTCAGTCAGTATGCTTTAGTATTGTTTGATACTGGGGTGACACACTCGTTCGTCTCAGCACCTTTTACAAAGAAATTAGACATACCACCCCAAACACTAAATGTCACGTTCTTAACAACCCTACCATCCAGGGAAGTTATGCCATCGGATCATATGCTGCGGGTCGTACCTATCCGAATCGCAGACAGAGAACTCTACTGCAATCTGATAGTACTTGACATGCGGGATTATGATATTATACTGGGCATGGACTTTCTGAGCAAGTACGGCGCCTCAATCGAGTGCCGTAATAAGAAGGTAGTCTTTCGACCTGAAGCTGAACCGATGTTTGAATTTATTGGGGAATCTGGGAAAGAAACTGAAAGATTCTTATCAGTTGTAGAGGCACAGAGTATGTTAGACAAAGGATGTACTGGATTTCTAGCACACGTGGTTGATACAAGACAAACCGGGAGCTAGAAACTAGAAGAGGTCAGGGTAGTATGCAACTATCCGGAAGTATTTCCTGATGAGCTACCGGGATTAGCACCTGATAGAGAAATAGAATTTACGATTGAAGTAGTTCCAGGTACTAAACCAATCTCTAAAGCACCTTACCGGATGGCGCCGACTGAGTTGAAGGAACTTCAAGAACAGTTACGGGAGTTACTCTACAAGGGACTTATTCGCCCTAGTCACTCTCCGTGGGGAGCTCCGATACTATTTGTGAAAAAGAAGGATGGGACTATGCGAATGTGTATAGATTACAGAGCACTGAACAACGCGACAGTCAAGAACAGATACCCCCTTCCACGGATTGACGATCTGTTCGACCAATTGAAGGGAGCAACTGTCTTCTCTAAGATTGACCTAAGGTCCGGCTATCATCAAGTGAAAGTGAAACAAGATGATATACCAAAGACAGCCTTTCGAACAAGATACGGACACTATGAGTTCGTAGTTATGCCCTTCGGAGTGACAAATGCCCCTGCGGTGTTCATGGATTTGATGAATCGGGTATTTGCGGCATATCTCGATAAATGTGTGATTGTCTTTATTGACGATATTCTCATCTATTCGAGAACCCAGGAAGAACATGCCGAACATCTGAATATTGTACTGCAGATCCTCCGAGAAAAACAACTGTATGCAAAGTTTTCCAAGTGCGAGTTCTAGCTAGATCGAGTAATATTCTTGGGTCATGTCATCTCCAAGGATGGAGTTATGGTAGATCCAAGTAAGATTGAAGCTATGAGTAGCTGGAACAGACCAAAGAATGCCAGCGAAATCAGAAGTTTTCTAGGACTAGCGGGTTACTACAGGAAATTCGTAGAGGATTTCTCCAAAATTGCAGCCCCTATGACGTATCTCACCAAGAAAAACAAAAATTATGAATGGACGGAAGACTGCGAGAAGAGTTTTACGGAGCTAAAACGGAGACTGACCAGTGCTCCGATCCTTACTCTTCCGGAAAGTAACAAAGGCTTTGATATGTATAGCGATGCTTCCTTACTAGGACTTGGAGCTGTACTTATGCAAGACGGCAAAGTTATCGCCTACGCCTCCAGGCAACTCAAAGAGCACGAAAGAAATTACCACATTCACGATCTAGAACTAGCAGCGGTGGTCTTCGCTCTAAAAACATGGAGGCATTACTTATATGGAGCCCAGTGCAGGATTTATACTGACCGCCAGAGCCTGGAATATTTCTTCACGCAGAAAGATTTGAATATGAGACAATGCAGATGGCTCGAGCTGGTCAAGGATTACGATTGTGAAATCTTTTATCATCCCGGAAAGGCGAACAAGGTGGCCGATGCACTCAGCCGGAAGTCCGGTGCCACCTGACATCGCTATTATAAGTTCGAGGATGAACTTTTTATGAGGTATGGGGTACTATAACACCCACGAAATTATAAGATAGGTATATGAGTATTATTTTTCCTTAGAGCATAGAAATGAAAAGAATAAGAGAAAAGGAAAAATAAAAACAAAAATATAGAATAAGAAGAGGTGAGGTCAAGGATTGAACCTTGAAATGATGGAGATAAATTGATACATGATAACCACTAGGATAAGGAGTAATATTTGGATGGAAAGGGATGAAAAATTTAATTAAAGGTGAGGAGGAAATAAAAGAAAACTAAGCAAAAGAGCAAGAGAAAACCAAGTGGCTTACCTTCTTTTCCTCTTGGTTAAGAAAAGGAGCAAGCAAAAGAGGAATTGTTTACTTCCCTCCCTCTCTCAATTTTCATGGGAATTAAAAGAATGATGGAGAAGAAGAGTTGAGGGAATGAATGAAGACATGTTTCATTTAACAAAGGAATAAATAGATTTGGGAGAAGAAAAACAAGAGAGTAAGTCCTTTTCTTTCTTCCTCCTTCTTCCTTCTTCATTCCTCACCGAACCAAGAACTTTTTCCTCTCCTCATCCCAATAGATAAGTTAAGTTCTTCTCCAAGAAAACTAATTTCCGTGAAGAAGCCTTCAAGTCCTAGCCCTTCCAAGCAAAAGAAACAAAAGGAGGTACAAGAAGAAGAAGCTTTCTCCTTCCTTGGCACCTAGAATACTTTTCTCTCTAAGGAAAACCACAAGCGAAAGGATGTAAGTTTCCCTCACCTGTGGTACAATAGTTTTTGTGTGTTCTATGAAGATTCGGTTACATAAAAATCTGAGCAAACCTCATGAAGAATTTCGGCCAAGATAAGACCAAAGGAAGGACCTAGGCAATGTAAAGATCTAAATTTCGACATACTTGATATGTTTCTTGTGACATGTATTTTATGGTAGGGATTTATTTTATGTTTCTATGCTAGAATGTTTAGTTAGAACTTAGATTCATGATCCTAGACTTTCGGCCAAGCATGAACAAAAGAATTAGGTAAGCTTAAGCCTTAAACTAAAACATGCTCCTTTGTTCTTATGATAGGTGCCCTATGATAATGGTATTGTTAACATTTTCTCCTACTTGTATGTTGATTAGAACTTCATTTTCATGCCTATGAATATTCGGCCATGGTAGAACTAAGGGCCTAGGAGAGCTTTAACTTAAAACTAAGCATGCCATGATCTCCCTAAGATAAGATATGAAGCTATTATGATATGCCCATGATTGTATATTGATTTAAACTATATTTCATGTCTATGAAGGTTCGGCCATGTTTAGATTTGAGGCCTAGGGGAGTTTAAAACAAGTCTAAGATGCTCATGACCTTCTTGATGAAATGATATGAAACTAACTTAATGTTCTTAGGCTTGTTTGTTGAATGGAAAATTTGGTTACATGCTCTATAACTTTCGGCCACACAAGGTTTTAAGACCTAGGAAACTTAGAACCTAACTCAACTATGCTCATGTTGTTCCTTGAAATATTTTCTATGAAAGTTGTTTAAGGTTCTCATGCTTTTAGGACACTTGAACCCTAGCTTTAAGTCCTACAAGTTTCGGCCATGTCATGTTTAAGGGCCTAGGAAACTTAAAACCTAACTCAACTATGCTCATGTTGTTCCTTGAAATATTTGCTATGAAAGTTGTTTAAGGTTCTCATGCTTTTATGATACTTGAACCCTAGCTTTAAGCCCTACAAGTTTCGGCCATATCATGTTTAAGGGCCTAGGAAACTTAGGACCTAACTCAACTATGCTCATGTTGTTCCTTGAAATATTTGCTATGAAAGTTGTTTAATGTTCTCATGCTTTTAGGACACTTGAACCCTAGCTTTAAGTCCTACAAGTTTCGGCCATGTCATGTTTAAGGGCCTAGGAAACTTAAAACCTAACTCAACTATGCTCATATTGTTCCTTGAAATAATTGCTATGAAAGTTGTTTAGGGTTCACAAGCTTGAATGATAATTTTTAACCCAATGTATGCTTGATAAGTTTCGGCCATGATAAGTTGTAAGTTTAAGAAACCTAGAACTCTACCTAAACTTGCTCATGGTGTTTTCTTATGGTATAAGAAATGATACTTATTTAGGGTTCACATGTTGGTATGGAGTTTTTACCTAAAACCCAATCTATATGTTTCGGCCACTATAAGACATTAGGGTTAGAAATCTAATTATGTTTCCCATGTATCTTATACGCCATGTTTATGAGATTGCTATGCTTCTATGTTTAATTATGCACACTTATGATCTATACATGATGGAAACTCATATGTTATGCTGTGTGTTAGTTATGATGAGCTGTGTGCCCAATTTATGCATGATATATATGATGAGCTGTGTGGCCAAGTTTGCATGCTATTTATGATGAGCTGTGTACTCAAACTATGCATGTATTTATGATGTGCTGTGTGCCCAAATTTTACATACCATTATGATGAGCTGTGTGCCCAAAATTCTATATGGTATGATATGATAAGAAATACGATGTGCAAGAAATGATAAGAACCATGATATTTATGACATGCTACTTTACTTTATATGGCTTGTACCAAGGGTGGGCTCCATAAGCGCCCCGGGGTCGATGGACTAAGAAACGGGCCTCGTTAGGGATGGGTTCCTAAGTGTCCCTAGGTCGATGGACTAAGAAACGGGCCTAGTTATGTATGCCTTGTAGGGTTAAAGACTTGCTACCTTGGACCTACATTGGACGCGCGCATTTATGTATGTGGTACAAGCCGGGGCCCTAATCATGTTATGAATATGTTTAAGTATACAAGTAATAAGTTTTCAAAGGACATGTTGCATATGTTATTGCATGAATCATGTTTTTGAAATTCATCTTGCATAACACATTATGATTATGTTACGATACACCATGATGCCTATGATTATGTTATGTTATGTTAGGATGAACCTTATGATTATGTTAGGATATATTATGATCATGATTATGTTATGTTAGGATGCACATTATGACTTTATTAGGATATGCCATGATACCATATGATTATGTTATGATATGACGCTTCTATACATGATATGATGAGTTGTCTTTATGCTTTATGCCTTGAAGCTTTATTTATGCTATACGGTTTTTGTGAGTAGGAAAGGATCTTACTGAGCCTTGAGTGCTCACAGCTTACTTTCCTTGTACCACAGATAAGGGCAAAGAATGGATGTACTAAGGGAGCAGCAGGAGGGGGTAAGGAGGACGTGTATAGTAGTGACTCGGCTAAAGAAAAAGACCTGCTTCTAGTTAATAAGAATTATGTTCATGTTGTTCTTTTATGACTCTATGACACTTCATCATGCTCTTTAGTATTATGGTTTAAATTTATGCTAAGCATGTTATGTGACCCATATGATAGGTAGTTAGTGATAATGTTTTGAAAAGTAAAGTAAAAGTTTAAAGGAAAAAATATATATATATACTATAGATAAGACTTCCGCTGTTTTAAAGAAGAAAATATAAGTAACCCCCGTCAGCTTAAGCAGGAAGGGGCGGGGCGTTACATGGTGGTTGTGTGTAATGGCGCATCCAAGGAAGCAAAGAAGTTATGGTTGTGCCAAAAGGCACTATCAGAGGGAAGAAGTAGCACAAGAAAAGGAAGAAGTCGTGCCAAAAGGCATAACCCAGAGCTTACCCGTGTTGCCATCTGGAACCAATTTTGAGTTGGTCGTGCCTTGAGGCATGACCATGCCTCCAGAAACCAGAAGATCTACAGTTTTGAAGAATTGACCATGCCAAAAGGCATGGACAAGAAGCTAATCTGTGTACTTTTCAGAGCATAACTGGACCAAGCTGTGCCTTATGGCACGACACGCCTATAGACTTCCATTTTTGAAGAACTGGTCGTGCCATTTAACATGACCTAGAGAAGGAAAGTAGAGTAAGCTCTGTTTGGGATGTGCCAAAAGGAACAACCTTGTGCCTGAAGCCAGAGCCGACTTGGCTCTGGTCGTGCCAAAAAGCACGGCCAGATACCCAGGGCACAACTTGGTCGTGCCTAGAGGCACGACCACCCCATGCTTCACCTCTAATTAAGAAGCACTTCATCTCCTTCCTAGAGGAGGAAGCTTGGTGGATGAGAGGGAACTATCTAGGTCAAATCCTTGCACCTAAAGACGTTATCTAGACAATTTAAGGCCATCCTGCTACTCCATCCTCATCAGTACAACATGAATTGCATCAAGAGGCTTCACTCGACATCAAAGGGAAGTTTCTACTCCTTTTCTTTAAGGTTTTAAAAATTTCCATGTATTTGAGTCTTTTGATTGCATTTCTTCCAATTATGGAGTAGATCTTTATTGTTCTAGGATGTAGGTAGAAATTGTAATGTGTGGATGATGTAAACTCTGTTGAATTTCCCATTTCCTAGTTTGATGAAGCTTGTATGCGCTTGATCTATTTAATGAAATACTTGTAAGAAGACTTTCTTTATGAACATGAATTTGTCTATCTAGATAGCATTTTTGTATGCATAGATCTTATTTCTGTATTGGATACATTGCTGTGTATTCAAATCTGAGCATGAACCTAAATTTTTATTGGATAGATACGTAGATTGTTACTTCTTCTGAGTGTACATTCCGATATAGCTCGACATGGTCTTAAGATATTTGTTTGGAGTTGAGTATCTAAGGTAACTATCCTTCTATACATAACCTCCTAAGAGAGAATGATTCTTCGTATGGATAAGTCTATCACTTAACCTAATGAACTTCCCTAATCATGTGCTACACAAGTGACCAACGTAATCTAGGGACGTATATCCGGGAGAAACCTTGTGACAGGAGGTACTCTACTGAAAACCCTGACTCTCTAAATTACTTCTTCACTTGATGACATACTTGGTTACTGGCAAGGGAAGTACTCTAATACACTACCGCGGGCTGGAATTCGGTAGCTTTTTTAGACTGTCTAGTAAACATACAAATTGAGGACTAGGAATAGGCTAATTCATAGCATAGCATCCACCATTACAATGAAACCTCTGACCTAGAACATTTTCTGAATTAAGGGCTTCCTCAAGTTATCTTTCTTTCATTTTTTTCATATCTTAGATTAAAACTCAAAACAAACCCTTATTGATTTTGTCTAGTTTAATTCAAAGTGTAAAATAAACTAGCATTTAATCTTCAATCTTCGTGGTATCGACATTTATAAATTTTATTACTTGATGATAACCGTGTACTTGCGGTTACACACACATCACCCAGGGAGCTTACCAAGTTATGACCCCGGGGACCTAAGCCCGGGGAGCGCGCCAAACCATGAAAACTTATGTTCATGAATATGTTCATGTGTACGTTTATGCTACGTATGTTCATGCTCATGACTATGCACTACTACTCATGATTCACGTTTCTTTTATGTTCACGTTTGTTTATGCCTACAACTAAGTATGTTCATACTTATGTCTATGCTTTTATGCCTATGTCTATGCTTTTATGCTTATGCCTATGCTTTTATGTTTATGATCAAGTCTAGGTCCTTGCATGTAATATGTTTACATTTATGCTTTTGTATGCCCATACCGAAAAAATGCTTTAATATGAATAAACACTTAGCTAGGCATGTTTTCTGCAATGACATATGGATATAGGAACTAATTAATACATAATATGATTTGAATATGCTAAGTCTCTCGACTCACATAGTTTTAACTATTTCACATAATGAGATGAATGGGGCAGGTGGCGTTGACGGGTAGGCAAGCTCGGGGCAATGGTAGTACAACCTGAAGACTTTCCATTTCAGTTTTCGCTTAGTTAAATGTTCCTTTTGTAGAATAAGTTCTGGGACTATATGACTAGTACTAAATGTTGCTAGTAGTTATTTGTTTTAAGAACTATTTAAGTACCTTAGTTAAATTAGGAATGCGTAATGAATGTAAATGCAATTATGATTCATGGCGTCCGTATGTTTTAGAAAAAAAAACTAGGGACGTTATAATATAACCCACACGACTAGAATTATACACAACCATGCAGTATACAACCCACATGGATAGAAATAAACAAAATATAGCAGAAGATATAAAGGAAAACTCATAAAATGATAGACTACTAGTCGCCTAGGCTTTACAAAACAACCATCATAAACATTAAAAGTAGCCACAAGGAAAAATAGCAAGTTCACGACAAAATCATTACAATGCTAAGTACATAAAAAATCCAAAGAAAGGCAAGAAAAGTGCAAAGTAAAGGAGGTTCTCTGATATGACGTGGGACTGGCAGATAAGATACTCCAAGCAACTCCACAATCATCTACCTTCTACTTGAGAAAAAAGACAATACACAAATGGGTGGTGAGTCTAGGTGACTCAACGGATAATAGACAAGATAGTGCATAATATATATAAAATATGAAGATCAAAGCATACAGTCTTAGTAGGAAAATTGTTAATATTAGCCCTAATATTGATTATGAGATGATTGTAAAAGACTCCTTTTGTATCATATTTCATTATTAATAAAGGCAAAGTTGGTTATTATATTTATTTCAGTTTAGTGCCGAATGAATAAGTATAATAATATTCTGGGATAGTAAGTTTTAAACTACAATATATCAATTGGTTGAATTGATAGTGAGATATTATAGATACTATTCCTAGTTAAGCATTAATATACAAGGACAATATTAATGCATTGAGACTAGCATGTAGGTCATGGATAACTTAATTTCACAAGTCATAGATATGAGATATTAGGTTGACACATGATATATGAGAATATGTACTGAATGATCCGCCATAAGAATGTTTCATGGATTGCTATATAAGTGTCATAAACATTCTTATAGTGACTATTAATATGAATAGTCCTTAGATCTGAAGTCACTACAGTTCCCTACATAAGGTGTTGTATACTTTGGTATCGACAAACGTCACCTGTAAAAAGGTGGATAATAAAGTCGATCACTGAGTATGCAATAACTTATGCGGAGGGATGTGAGTGATGTAGATGAGATCTATCCCTTCCATATGATGAAAGCGATATATGTGGGCCCCTTGATTAAGTAGAACACAAAATGCATAGCCATGCTCAAATTCATCAATATGAGATATTGAGCTTATTTGATTAAGTGTGTCTACTTAGAGATCAAGAAACACAAAGGTTGAAAGGAGGATGACACTGCCTATGCCTCATTGATCAATCTAGATATCAAGGATAGAAGGAACAAGTCATACAAGATAATAGACATGGAAAGGCTATGTCGGATCTCGACATTCTCATCACTTGGGTAGCAATGATGCCTTGTTAGATTCCACTCATTGCTTATGTATCTAAATGTTGATTTAGATACATTGCCAATGTTACGAGAACCTATTGAGTCACACACAAAGAACAAGTAGATTTGGAGATGGGTTCATATGATGGATCATTAGATTAAGCCTAATCTAAATTAGATTTATTGAGTTAGACTCAATTGCATCCAATTATTGGATTGAGTCTAATTCAAACTAGACTCATTGAGTCAATTCGAATTAATGAAATGGTGATCCATTAAATTCAAAATTGCATGAGAATCAATGAGTTACACTCATTGGGTGAAATTGAATTCACCAACGAAGAGGAAAGGTCAATTTTGACTTGACCAAAAAGATTCTTCATGAAAGATGATTAAGAGTCAATTCATGAAGAAAATCAAGAGGCAAAAGGAAGATCAAGAGCCAAAAGGACTTTTGGTATTCCATAGGAATACAAATGGGTGAATTTTGTCCATTGATTGTATGTGTGTTCATTGCCTTCATCCTTTCTTCCTTTCTCCACCGAAATTACCTTGAAGGTTGCTAGCATAACCAAAGGTTGTTTTCTTCTCCATTTTGTGAGTTCATGAGACAAACGGAGGCTTGTTTCTTATGGATATAGAAAGAGGCATGGACGCTTGATCGTGCTGAGATCTTAGCTGTCGGGAGTTTGTTTGTGCATGCAACAAATTTGCTCATAACACCTGAGCAGTATAACTGACAACATATACATGTATGACAAATGAACATGTATGAAACATGATAACCATATGCAACAATCATATCTCAAGCATGTATAATAATCACATGCAAATGTTGATATATCTCAGAAAGATGCACCGTATATTATATATAATATGCACATGCAAGCAACATGGTCACTCCCACCCACCCATCAAAACACCACAACCCCTGTGTAGTTGAGAAGCGGGGACAATGACAACTGTACTACCCTCTAAATACCACTATAGAGCGGTCGAGGTGGACAGTTTGCTAAGTAACTATCTCACTACATAGCATTGGGTCTGTGACTGTTCATAACGCCTGATACCACTACCCTTGAGTGGCTAGGTGGCATGACAATACTAGCTCCACTCCAAGCTACCGCTCTCTCTCAATGGTTGAATGGCCAGCTAAAATTGACTAACAACTCTCTCACATCACAAGGGAGGCAATGATCATCAACATGTAGTACACTAATGAACATGATGTAAATAGTCATGATACCAACATGATCATCATCAATGTAACATCTCAATCTACATAAGTACCTCTAGTACATGATCTATCAATCACCTAAGTCTATAGGTTTGAATAGATCCAATAGGTGTCTACGAATCAACACATAAAGTACAAAGCAACACCTATCATACACCCCACACATGTGGTTATGCGACAACAAAGGTTCAATTAACTTGATACCACCAAAAGACACCAAACTCGTGTACATACCCAATATATGTTTAATTGACTTGATACTTCTAATAACCACATCAGACATGCATGCACACATAACATAGATATAAATAATATGAAACCTCTAATAATAATGCTAGACACGTATGCACACTACCACATATTTATAATCAACAAGATATCTCCAATAGTCATACTAGACACGTATGCACACTACAACATAGGAACAATCAACATAAAAACCTCCATTAGTACACACAAAACACGTGTGCACACACAACATAGGTGCAATCAACATAATTCGTCTAATAATACACATCAGACACGTCTATACACACAATATGCAAATGCAAAGAGAATATGATCACTCTAATAGCACATACCAAACATGTGTACACTCAACATCATATGGATAATCAACATATTAACATAGTCAACAATATATCCCCTACAGTGCATACTCTACATGTGTATACACAATAGTGTATAGATATCCAAAGCGAACACTATATATGAAATAACTATATCATCTCCAAGGTCAAGCAGATAAGTATCAAACAATCTAACAATGAACATGATTAAGGTAAAGCAACCTAATCCATCAATCAAAAAATCATGCACTAAGTTCAATGAACTAAAGAGGCCAAGAAAGAAGTACCTGCCTTAATTGTAGATCGAGCTAAACAATCCCACGTCAAGACGCTCATCTCGAATCAAAGTCCTGCAATCACATACTGTACAATATAGCTATTCACATATGCAACAACTAGATAAACTAAATCTCAAACCACTTGGGAAAACCCTATTCAAATGATCATTAATTAATTCTAATTAATGATCAACTTCAATTAATCTAATCCATTAATCAAATTAAGGTTAACCCTATTATCAACCCTAATTAATCCTTCTTATTGATTAGATTAGGTTTAATCAAATAATTAACCTTCATCATACCATAACCTAATTAAATTAGGGTTTGCAACCATGGATTACCCCCAAAACTCACCCAAGTCCAAGGTGATCGCTGGTGGCTCACGGCCAGAGGGGTTCACTATCGGAATAGAATGACCAGAGCTATGGATCACTTATAAACAGTGTTGGTCGGAGCTATAAATGCTGGCAAACAACCAATCACAATCCCAAATTCAAAATTTTAAATCAGATCTCTACAAATCTGATATTAAACTTACCCCAATTTTGTGCCAGCGACCAGTGACCATGCAGAGGATGGTAGCCCATGGTGGCTGTGGAATAACACCGTGAAGGACAGTGCTCGAACGATGCTTAGCTTGCTCACATCGGCGAAGAAATAGTGGGGGTGTCAACAGAGGAACACCACCGTTATTGGATGCTTGAATCCCCTTCAACAGCAGTTGGATCACGACCAGTCGAGGATGAATGGGGGCCAACGTCGAAAGATGAAGAACTGTTGAGGTGCGCCAATGATTGGATTTGAGGTGGCAATGAGATCTGGCAATCGAGTGCGAGGCAGCTACGGAGTCGAGGCTCTATGGTTGGTAGCGATGAGTGATCAAGAGAGGGCAATACGTCGACGATGGATTGAGGGAAGAGGATATGGGGAGATATGTGAATAAGGGAATCTAATAGCTCCTACACACCTGACGGTGATGGCACTTGCAACGGTGGCGACCGCGATGACATTGATCTGGCCTCATGCGAAGAGAGTGTCACACAAGAGAGGGAGACGACGTGGATCTAGGGCGCAAGTGAGGAAGATAAGAAGAGGGATCGGGTGAGGAGAGGGTGAGGAGAGAAACTTAGGTTTATAACTTAGGTTAATCAATTAGTACTATTTTCTAATCAACTCTCAACTTAAATGGGTAATCCAAAGAGGCTTTCACCTAGCCCAATATATCCATCCCTTTAAATCATATTATAGGGACTCCGTTTATATTTCAAAAAAATTCTAAAAATTTTTAGAAAATTTCATAATGTTATTTCTACAATAATACTTATTATTTAATTTCTCGTATCTTACATTCTCTCCCATCAATAAAAATTTGGTCCCTAAATTTACTGCTCAAATTCAAGAATCCTCATCTAAGGGAAATAACTAAACAACATACTTAAATACTACTCCATTCGAGTATCATGAGCAAATATCCAACCATGAGGGATTAAGGCTCCTTTATAAAATTACATGATGATCGACTTCCAAGTAGAAAGTGATAATTCTTTGGGATATGAGTTCACCATTGATGTGATCCCGCAAGCACACGGGCGCCGTCAAATAAAAAAATATATAAAAGTCGATCCCTCGAGTACTAAGGATCAAATGCTAAATGGTTTTACACTTCAAATTCAACTAGACAGAATTGATAATTGTTTGATTTGAGATTATCAATTAAAATATGGAAATAAAAGAAAGATAGTTGAGGAATACCTAAATTCAAGAAGATGTTCTAGGCCTTTAATTTTATTGTAATGGTGAATGTTGTGTTATATATTTTCCCATTCCTAGTTCTCCACTTCTATGTTTGCGGAATGGTCTAAACTACTACCGATTACCACCCCATGACGGTGTAATGGAGTACCTTTACTACCAGTAACCAAGTATGCTATCAAGTGAAGAAGTAACTTTGTCTGAGTTTTAAGTAGAATACCTTCTATATATAACAAGGCCTCCCCCTGGTTTACGTCTCTAAATTATGTAGGTCACTTACATAGCATATGATTAAGGAAAACCTATTAGGTCAAATAAAAGACTCATCCATACATAAAATTGTTCCCCCTTAGGAGGTTATGATCCATATAGAAGGATAGTTACTTTAGATACTCAACATTAAACAAACATCCTAAAGCCATGCCGATCTATATCAGAATATACACTCAAAATAGGTAACAATCTATGCATCCATTCAATAAAACATCAGGTTCAAGCTGAGATTTAGACACATAGTAATGTATCTAGTGCAGAAATAAGATTTACGCACACTGAAATGCAATCTAGATAGATAAAGAAAGCCTTCTTGCAAGCATTTCATCAAAGACAACAAGTATCATACAAGTTTCATCAAATAAGGAAATTTGCAATTCTATAGAGTTTTACATCATCCACATATTACAATTACTCCATGCATTCTAAAATAATGCAGATCTACTCCATAATTGAAAGATATATAATCCAAGAACACAAAATGATAGAAACATCGAAAACCCAAAAGAAGGGGAGAAGAAGTTTATTCTTCGACGTCGAGTGAAGCCCTTGGATGTAGATCTTGGAGTGTTGATGAGGATGGAATAGTAGAATGACCTCAGATCATCCATATGAAGATTCCAGGTGCAAAGATTTGACCTAGAGGGTCTCCTCCCACCTTGGAACTTCCTCGTTTACAAAGGGGATGAAGTGCCCCTTATATAAAGGTGAGGGCATGGGGTGGTCGTGTCCAAGGGCATGGCCCATGCCTCTTGGCATGGGCCAAGCCATTCTCTAGCTGTCTGGCCATGCCATTTTGCATGGCTAGAACTAGGTTGGTTCTTACTTTGAGCACCTGGCTATGCCATTTAGCATGGCCAGAGCTATCTTTGGCTTCTGATGTGCCAAATGGCACGACCATGCTACCAAAAGTTAGGAAAATGCAGGTTTAAAGATCAGGTCGTGCCAAATGGAACGACCTAGAAGGCCAGAGTAGAGCATACTAATTCCCCTTCTTGGCCATGCCATTTGGAACTATCAGTTTCTTTTATGGTTCCTTGGCCATCCCTTTAAGCACGGTCACCCTTCTGGAGCTTCTCCTGGTCATGCCTCATGGCATGGCTAGGTCCAATTTAACTCTAGAAGTGGTTGCTACTTGTGCCCCAAGACTTGGGTACTCTAATCCATTGCTTTCCTCACCACAGGGGAGATATGGTTAGATCATAGTCTTCTTTAAATGATTTTCTTTTGCATCTTTTGAATTCTTTTACACTCTAAACTTCTCTTAAAAATGAAAACAGACACTAAGCAAATTTGTAGATGTAAAATAGTAATTATGTTAAAATTAACATGATAAAGGATATAAAAGCATAGATCATAGGTAATGAATAAGAAAGATGTGCATTAAACAAACAAAATAACATATATAATCTACGCATATCATACCCCTAGACTTAAATCTTTGCTTGTCCTCAAGCAAACTCTACAATATAGATTCAAGAGCAAATAATGTGTATCCCTAGTGATTCTATTCAATTCTATCCTACTAATGAAACTAATGATCATAATCAAGAATGATTTACAAGAAAGCATTCAATTGTTATCAAACAAAATTCTGCAGTCTAGAGACATGTGTAGAAGTAAGTGCATCATAATCCTTAGTGAATCAATTTAACTCTATTAAATAATTTCACTAATGAGCATGATCATAAATGGGATTAACTTAGCCTAAGAATGAGTTCTCCGTGCTCTATGCAAAATGTGGCCTAAATTTCTTAAGTATCAATTCCTAATCCTAGTCAAGTCGTCGTTGAACCATCTTTTCTTTTTATTCTGAGAAGTAAACACTACTGGTTCATCTATCTTAAACCTACCCAAGGTTTAAAGAATGTGCTTGATATCAATAGAAATCTAGTGTTTATTTCCCCAGTAACCTAACTCGGTCTCAAAGGGGCAAACAACTAGTTTCAACTCACGACAACAAATTTTTCAATCCCTTTTTTCATATACTTTTTTTCATTGCACATTTGTAATGATACAATTGGAGGAATTTCTTTTTTTTTTTTTTCCAAATGAGCTTTAATACTTCGAGCATCAATCTAGTGACCCAAATGTAATTAAGAAATCACCATGGGAATTCAAATACTCATCAAGTTTAATGAATCATGACTATTTTCAGAACTTTCAACTATCACAATAAGGAAAAGTATTAAGATATCTTTAAGCTAAACTAGAATCAAATCCTTTCAATGAAATACAATGTTCATGTCCTGTTATTAAATATAGAGAAAAGTATATCGCCAAACATAATATCACTAATAACCTAACAACATGAATCTAAATGATAAACGTGCAAAAATTTAAGCTATCAAACAAATACTATGCTCATTTTGTTTTACTAGAGATAAAAAAAAATAAATCACTAAATATACTAGCACTAAAAAGTGTAACTCATGGCCTCTAGATAATGAGCATGCTAGAAGTTAACTCTTGGACAATGATGTGTGTAGATTACATACACTTTTATGCATACTTTAACGCACGTCTACTTATATGTCATTAGCATAATCAATATTTGTTACACCCTATTTCATTGTAATGTTATATTTCTACTCTTTTTATTCAGGATCTACTCTTTGCATATTTTGATTGACAGGACGCATATTGGAACGAAAATGGAGCAAAAATGCACACGAGAACAACTTTGGAAGAAATCAAGCCAAGGTCATGTGACCCACATGACCATGCTCTCCCACCAGAGGCAAATCAAGCCACGGCCGTGTGAGCCACACGGCCGTGTCAATATCCTGTGGTCAGGCAACACACGATCGTGCCAACTTTCCAGAAGTGAAGAAGGCCACGACCGTATGAATCCACACGATTGTGTGACTTTGGCAGAGAAGAAGAAGGCCACGGCCGTGTGAGCCACACGGTTGTGTGACTCAACCCGAGAGGAAGTCTGGTGAGGCTGTGTAGATCTCACACGGCTGTGCCACGTCAAAACAGAGTTGTATTGAATTCAGGGCAGATTGCAGATCGATCGTAAAACGACCATAACTTTACGTTCGGTTAGAGTTTGGTGTTGTTCCTTATACTGAAACGTAGTTAATTTCAAGATCTACAACTTTTCTTCATATCCAACAGAGAGATAGCATTGGATACCCATGACAAATGGCACGATCGTGCCTCCCAACCACGGGTTCATTGGGGCATCCGCCAGACTGCAGACCAAAATTTGAATCACCATAACTTTCGGCTTGGTTGGATCTAGGGCTCAATCCAAATATGAGATTGTAAATAATTTCAAGAGATACAAATTTGGTTGAGAGTGAATTATGAGAAAACCAGGTTTAATCGATGAAAAATCTGGTTTACTGGACCCCTATAATCCTGGTTTTCCTGGGCAGTTTGGAGGAGGTATAAAAGGATCAAGAACCTCATTCTTTGACTCATCTTGGGTTTGGGACTTCGTCCCTCTCCTTGGTGAAGGGTTCTCCCCTTAGGGGGAAACCCTAGAGCTTCATTCACCTCCATCCCTTGATGATCCATCCATATCCAGAGCAAGGAGGCATCCCCAAGACATCGGATACATCGGCAAGCATCTCTTCTTCTCCTTTTTCTCATATATAGGTTTGTAAGTATGCTTTACTTTATGTTTTGGTGATGTTTTTCCTTTGCAATGGAGTAGATCTCCTTTCTAGGATTAGGGAGTATTTGTTATATAATGGAGATGTAAAACTATATGGATTTGTCATGTTTCTATTCAATGACTTGTTAATGCCTTGTTCATGTTTGATGAAATGTGTGTGTGAAGCTTATATATATATCTTTTGCATGTTTTATCAAATGGTTGTGTAGAATTGTTAATCCCATAATAGGAATACCCTAGATCGTATGACCGAGGGGTGCTAGTGATAGGCTACCCCGCTAACGGACGTCTAGGGTATCATCTTGAAAGGAGAAGCAAATCTCCACAAGAAAGTAGGGGATCGGACATAATCACTATTTCTATTTTTATGTTATTGTGTGTTAGTATGTTTCTGTATTGTATGACCGAGGGGCATCAATGAAAGGCTTCCCCACTAACGGACTTCAGAGAAATCACTTCCATTTAGTAGCATAGGACATGGAGTAGATCATGACGGCTTATCCACTGTAGGGGAGAGTCGGTAATGCATCTAACTTCCTACATGTGCATGAACATAGAGGATAGGAACTAAGCAATCTATGTAATATCGCCTAGCATCACAAGGAAATCAAAATCCTAGAATCGTACCTCAAACCATTTCTCACATCTTCTTAGTTTAACCCCTCTCAATATCCACCATCTCTTCTCTTTCTCTTACTCTCTTTTCCAACCAATCTTACGTTTGTCTTGATAATTCACCGTGGGAAGTTAACTACTGTTTAATCAACAATTCCTGTGGATTCGATATCTTTTTATTACTGACGACAAAACCTTGCACTTGCGGTTGCGTAACAAGTTTTTGGCACCATTGATGGGGTCTGTTTTCGATTAACATTAGTTGATTAACATATGAGTTACTCTAGATATTTTTCTTTTTCTTTTTACATTTTATTTCTTATTTTCATTATGTATTTTATTTCTTGTCTTTAATTCTATATTTCTAGTTTTTCTTATAATTTTTTTAGATATCTTGAGCACTAACATGTCAAGCAAGACTTCAAGAGAATTTTTCACACCCATGAGCACAAGAGAAATATCTCGCATTGATGAAAATTATGAATAAGAAGATCACCAATTTGATTTCCTTTATGGAGAGTGTGGTAGCACATCTCATCCAGTTTCTATTTGTCACTTCTTCCAAAAATCTGCTAATACTCTGGAACTTTAGTTTTTGGTTCAACTTCAACACTAAGATACATATGAGCAAGTTCTTGATACTTATGGCTATGATTGAGGAGATCATCAAATTCAGAACCTTCAACCCCAGTTAATTCTATAGCAGAGTGAGTAGTCACTATCCCAACAGCAGAACTCTGGCATGCCTTAACATGACAAGCAATTTTGGATGAACCATCAAAATTTGGACTACAAATGTATACAAAATGTTGAGCATTCTTCCCATGTGTGTTAGAGTCCGTCAAAGTTTCATAATGATTTTTCATTTGATAGACCACATCATTCACAACCAGATGAGCCGATTGTCTGGGAGGACTCCCAAAACTCAAATACTCCTACTCCTCGTCGGATGAAGACCATAACATAAGATTCTGAAGAGATAATGGTACAACGGGGGATCCTAGCTCTACGGTTATTGAAATAAATTTCTAATAATTTTGTTCATTCTGTTGATAAGTTTGATGTTAGTAGACTCTTCACTACTTATTATGATGATGTGGTGGATAAAAGTGTAGGGACATTTACTATGGAGGAAATGTCCCAAGGATCACCTCCTTTGATCGCACAACCGATTGATACTATGGAATTTCTAAGAATGAAATTGGTTGATGATAAATGTGTATGAACTTGTGCAATGGAAGCAAAACCCTAAGAATTACTACTTTTAGAGGCACCACCACTCGAACCAGTGCTAGAACCACTACAAAATTCTGAAGAGGTCACATCCACTTGTTTAGAACTTTCAGGTACTTCTCAGCACTACAAGGTTGGTATTCTTAGTGATCTTTTAGAAAATTTTATGGAGGTACCTATGATTGATTTTGTTGGATGTGATTCCATTTCTTAGAACTGCTTAACTAAAATTGATATGGTTCTAGTTCTTACTTATTTAACATGTTTGTGGGAGGTATGCTTTTCTTTTGGGTGTGTAAGTTTTCATGAGGCAGATAATTGGAAGCTTAATCTGAACCATCTCCGACCGCCGAAAAGGACTTTTAAGGAGATGAAGATGAAGAGAGCGGTGATACACTACATTGTTCTTATAATGACAACTCTCTTCATAATAAATTAGGCCAATGGAAAAAAATCTAGAAGTTTCTCACTCTGGCAAGATCATGATTTCGATGAGCCTAATAAGGGGTCGAGCTAACGACCTTAAACAAGCGCTTCTTGGGAAGCAATCCAAGTTCAATCTTGTTTTCATTTAAGTTTTAATTTCCTTCAAGTTCCTTTTTAATTTCTTTATTCATAATAAATCATGTCCTCTAATTAATTTTTCTAGTATGTCGTATTTTGTAGGATTTAAAGTTGCAGAGGAATGTGAGCACTAGATAGAGGAGTATCGTCAAGCACATGAATGTCAACCATTTGGAGTTCATCACTTGGTAACTTCTCTGAACTTCATAAATCTCCTCCATATATACCATTTCTAGTTTTTATTGGGACAATGCAAAGTTTAAGTCTGGGGAGATGCATTAGATGCATTTGGTTTAGTTTAGTTTTTTGCCTATTTCTTTTTGCATAATAAAATATTTTGTTAGTCGCATCATTCATCACATCATGATTGTTTATTCCTTATTACAAAATACTAGCACGCTTGTTCTAGATTTATGTGGTATATGAGTTACTTATGGTGATAGTATGTTTAATAATCTATCTTTTTCTATCTATGATAGCATAAAATGAGCAATATTTTTATTGTAAGAGTTTAAGTATTGTCCTTATTTTAGGATCTCTTACACCTTACCTAGTTTTGATGGTAAATAATTATGAAAATAGTCATGATTCATAGAACTTTATGGTGACTTCTCAAACTGTATTTTGGTTATTGAATGAGGCTCAAATCATGTCAACTCATTTGGAAAAATCAAAATAGCCCAACATTTACATTTATTTGCATTTGTGTTCAAGTATTGCATCTTGCAATCACTTAGAAAAAAATGAATGAATAAGGGATATAAAAAACAGTTGTCATGAGTTGAAACTAGCAAGTTACCCCTTTGAGACCGAGTTAGGTTAGTGGGGAAATAACTGTTATGTTTCTCTTGATATCGAATACGTATTTGAGACCATGGGTAGATTGTGGAGGATGAACCAAGCGTGTGGCAGGTAAGTGTCTATCTCTAGAAGCATAAGGAACATAGTTTTATGATGACTTGACTAGGATTAGGGATTGATACTTGACAAATTTAGGCCACTATTGCAATAAGCACAAAGAACTACTACTTAGGCTGTACTCAAACAACTTTTATATTTTGCTCACCAATAAAATCATTTGATAGGATTAGATTGATTTGTTAGAGATTATGATGCACTATTTAACCACATGAGTTTAGATGCAGTTTTTGCTTGAGGACAAGCAAAGGTTTAAGTCTGGGGGTGTGATGTACGTAGATTACATACACTTTTATACATACTTTAACGCACATCTACTTATATTTTATTGGAATAATCTATGATTGTTACACCATATTTCATTGTAATGTTATATTTCTACTCATTTTGTTTAGAGATCTACTCTTTGCATATTTTGATTGACAGGATGCATATTGGAATGAAAATGGAGCAAAAACGTACACGATAACAACTTTGGAAGAAATCAAGCCAAGGTTGTGTGACCCACACGGTTGTGCTCCCCCACTAGAGGCAAATCAAGCCACATCCATGTGAGCCACACGGCCATGTCAATATCTTGTGGCCAAGCAGCACACAACTATGCCAAATGGCACGGCCGTGCCAACTTTCAAAAAATGAAGAAGGCCACAGTCGTGTGAATCCACATGGTCATGTGACTTTGGCAAATAAGAAGAAGGTCATGACCGTGTGAGCCACACGGCCGTGTGACTCAACCTAGGAGGAATTCTGGTAACGCCATGTTGATCTCACACGGCTGTGTCATGCCAAAACAGAGCTATGCTGAATTCTGGGTAGATTGTAGACCGATCATAAAATGGTCATAACTTTATGCTCGGTTGAAGTTTTGGGGTATTCTTTATACTGAAACGTAGCTAACTTGAAGATATACAACTTTTCTTTAGATTCGACAGAGAGATAGCATTGTCTACCCATGCTAAATGGCACGGCCATGCCTCCCAACTATGGGTTCATTAGGACCTCCGCCCATACTGCAGACCAAACTTTGAACCACCATAACTTTCGGCTCAGTTGGATCCAGGGCTAATCAAAATATCATATTGTAGATAATTTCAATAGATACAACTTTGGTTCAGGATGAATCATGAGAAAACCTGGTTTAATGGGTGAAAAATCTGGTTTACCGGACCCCTGTAATCCTTATTTTCCTAAGCGGTTTGGAGGAGGTATAAAAGGGTCAAGAACCTCATTCTTTGACTCATCTCGGGCTTGGGACTTCGTCCCTCTCCTTGGGGAAGGGTTCTCCCCTTAGAGAGAAATCCTAGAGTTTCATTCACCTCCATCCCTTGGCGATCCATCCATCTCCAAAGTAATGATCCCCAAGACATCGGAAACATCAGTAAGCATCTCTTCTTCCCCTTCTTCTCACATCTAGGGTTGTAAGTATGCTTTACTTTATATTTTGGGGTTGTTCTTCCTTTGCAATGGAGTAGATCTCCTTTCTAGAATTAGGGAGTATTTTTGATGTGATGGAGATGTAAAACTATGCGGATTTACCATGTTTCTATTCAATGACTTGTTAATACCTTGTTCATGTTTGATGAAATGTGTATGTGAAGCTTATATATATCTTTTGCATATTTTATCAAATGGTTGTGTAGGATTGTTAATCTCATAGGGGCGGATATCTTAGATCATATGACAGAGGGGCGCTAGTGATAGGTTGCCCCGCTAACGGACATCTAAGATATTACTTTGAAAGGAGAAGAAAATCTCCACAAGGAAGTAGGGGATCAGACATAATCACTATTTATTTTTCTATGTTATTGTGTGTAGTGTATTTCTGTATTGTATGACTGAGGGACGTTAGTGATAGGCTACCCTGCTAATGGACTTCATAGAAATCACTTCCATTTAGTAGCATAGGACATGGAGTAGGAGATCATGTCGGCTTATCCACTATAGGGGAGAGTCGTTAATGCATCTAACTTCCTACAAGTACATGAACATAGAGGATAGGAACTAAGTAATTTATGTAACATCGCCTAGCATCACAAGGAAATCAAAATTCTAGAATCGCACCTCAAACCATTTCTCACATCCTCTTAGTTCAACCCCTCTCAAGATCCACCATCTCTTCTCTCTTCTCTTTCTCTTACTCTCTTTTCCAACCTATCTTACGTTTGTTTAGATAATTCACCGTGCAAAGTTAACTAGTGCTTAATCAACAGACCCTATGGGGTCGATATATTTTTATTACTAACGACAAAATTGTGCACTTGTGGTTGCGTAATAGACAAGCCAGCAGTAAGAGTGTGGATAGTGTAACTCAAAATGCCTCAAAACATGAGATAAAACTAATCTAGAAAACAAAGTGCAACAAAACTAAGAAATATATGCATCTAAGTATGTATCCCCCAGACTTAAACTTTTCATTGTTTCAATGACAACAAAGTTAAATATGAAAGAGAGTTAAGGTTAAAGGAGTTACCAAGTGAGACGTGCCAAGTTAATGGGTCAATCAAGTTCTGAAATTACTCTATTAACCTCAAGCCTCCTAAACAATGTATCCCAAAAAAGAAGTATGGACAAGAAAAACTAAGTAAAGGGATTGGGTTAAGAAAAGAGAAAAGAAAATAAACTGAAATAACAACAAGAAAGAAACTTGGGTTGCCTCTCAAGAAGCGCTTGTTTTAGGTCCTAAGTTCGACTACCTCAATAGACTCATCGAAATCTCGCTCTTGGAGGGGTAAGATATTTCAAGACCCTCTTACCAAAGGCTCCTATTATGAAGGGAGCTTTCATCATAGGAGACATAAAGTGAAGTATCGCTCTCTCCATCTTCGTCTTCTTGGAAGTTCCTTCAGGTGGTTGAAGACAGTTCAGATTGAGCTTCAAATTATAGGCCCCATGAAAATCTACACACCCAAAGAAAGAGCACACCTTCCATACAAGAGAAAGATAAGAAAGAACTATAAAAATATTAGGTTTAATAAAGCATGTATCAATGAATCACATCCACTTAAACTAATGATGTGCATAAATATTATGATCATTTATGCATGTTTTAACGCACATTCACTTTCTTTATGCGTATATATTCTTTGCATGATCGTCTCTTTTATCATATACTCATCATAAATAGTCTTTTTTTCGGAGATCTGCTCTTTGTTTGGTTTTGTGTTGACAGGGACAACTTTTGAAGTAAAAAAATAACGATTGTCGACATATCAGAACGAGGCAGAGAGCATGGTCGTACAACCTTGCATAGCCGTGTGGCCAAACAAAGGAAGAACATTGCATGACCGTGCAACTCTTCCACGTCCATGCGGACAAATAGAGATGGATATGTGCATGGCCATGCAAATCTGCACGGCCATGCCCCCCACGACTAGCAGCCAAGCCATACACGGGTGTGCAATCCTACACAGCCGTGTCCCAGGAGCAGTGCCCCAGATCCACACGACCAGAGGCAAAAGAAGGCACAGTCGTGCCACATCTGCACAGTCGTGACGCAGTGTTGTACCCTAGCCTATAAAAAGGGTTCTAACCCTTCTCGAGAGGAGGGAGGCGAGCCGTCAAAGGAGAATTGCCTTGGTGTAGTTCCACGCCGTCTCGGACCTCCGTCCAGTGATCTTTCATCACCACATCAACTCCAAAAGCAAAGGATTGGATCCGAAGATCACTTGTCATCGTTGGATAAGCATCCTTTCTCTTTCTCTCTTCTTGTTTGAGAATTGCATGCTTCATTACATTATGCCTTCGGATTTTCTCCAGCGTCTATGGAGTAGATTCCTTGTTCTAGGATTAGGGAGTAGTTGTGGATTGATTTTGATGTAAGACCCACATTTATGCCTTTATTCATTGGATAATTTCGCTTGCTTTGTTTCAACTACTATACATGAGACTTGTTGCTAGATTTCCATATCGTATTAATTGATTATGTAGGATTGCTAACCTCGTAGAAAGAGTATCTTAGATCATATACCCGAGGGGCCCTAGTGACAGGGGTAACTCATTCATAGACATCTAGGGTATTT
Source organism: Zingiber officinale (assembly GCF_018446385.1). Taxonomy (NCBI): domain Eukaryota; kingdom Viridiplantae; phylum Streptophyta; class Magnoliopsida; order Zingiberales; family Zingiberaceae; genus Zingiber; species Zingiber officinale. Next base: position 105,837,344 of record NC_055998.1, read on the forward strand.
CCTAGAAAGGAAATGCAACTTCTCCACAATGAAGTAAGAGACCAAACCAAGCCCTTATTTCAATCCTTAATGACGCCAATTAGAGTTGCGTTCTTGTGGCTACCGAGGTGCCCTAGTGACAAGGGTTAATCGTAATAGGATTTCACAGGGATCTTCTCTATTTAGTGTTTAAGGATAGTTGCTTTAGCTTTCGACGAATGCATATTAACGGACAATGAGTAAAGGATAGAACGTGATACATCAATACCACTACAATGAAATTGAACTCCTAGAACTCTTCATAAACCAAGTTAACTACTTTCTCTTCACTAGTTCTCGTTTCCGCTTCCCAATCTCTTTTCTTTGGATAACTTACAACCATTGGTAGTTTAGCTAATCCTAAGTGAACTATTGCTAGTGCTTATAACCAGTCCTCGTGGGATCGATAATCTTTATTACTGACGATGAATCCGTGCACTTGCGGATTCGTAACAAGTTTTTGACACCGTTGCGGGGGACTGCGCCTATAACATTAGCGAAAATCATATTGGATTAGACTAGACTTTATTTCTCTTTATTTCTCCTTTTTCTAATTGCTACATTTCAAAGATAAGTAATTTTATTTTTATTTTTTGTATTTTTATTAAAACGCTAAAAAAAGAAAATAATAATAATAATATTTTAACTCTTTTCTTTACTTTACTTTATTTTATTTCATTTTACTTAATTGTACACTCAAAATATTTCATATCTTGTTCTTGCATGCGAATAATTAATCTTTCAGGATAACTTCTACCGTTTGATCCAGAGATCGATAGGACTTTCCTGAGAAGAAGAAACTTACAAAAAGCATTTCAAGCTGAACAAGAATCTTCAGAAATGGTTGACAAACTGTTAAAGGATTAAGCAGCACCTTATGCACGAGGGGTTTGGTCTAGCATCACTTGACTGCCAATCGAAGCTAACAATTTTGAAATCAAGCCTGCAGTAATCCACATGGTCCAATAGAATCAATTTGGAGGAGGACCGCACGATGATTCAAATCATCACTTAGAGCTTTTCTACGAGATTTGCGGTATTATAAAAATGAACAGGGTCCCTCCAGAATCAGTAAGGTTACTTCTTTTTAGATTTTCCCTGAAAGACAGAGCCAAGAAGTGGCTAAATTCTCTTCCATCAAACAGCATAACGTCTTGGGAGCAGTGTGAGCAGAAATTTCTGGATAAATTCTACCCGCAAAGAAAAATGGCCCACATGAGGAATTTGATCGCAAGCTTCAAACAGATAGAATCAGAATCATTATTTGAAGCCTGGGACAGATTCAAAAGTATGCTGAGACAGTGCCCCCATCATGGCCTTGAGAAATGGTTGGTTCTACACACATTCTACAATGGAATCAACTATCACATGAAGATATCCCTCGATTCTGCAATAGGAAGAGCATTAATGAACAAGTCTTGATGAAGCTGAAGAGATCATAGAGAATGTGGCACAGAACCACCATCAGTGGGCAACCAAAAGATCTGGTGGTTCTTTCTCAAGGAATCCAATAAAGGCGTCAGGAAAATTCGACGTAGATACAGTCACACTCATGTATGCAAAGCTGGACACTCTGACCAAGAAGCTTGAGGCCATGGGAAACAACACGGCCAATGGAATAGTATGTGTTTGTGAAACTTGCGGAAGTATGGATCACGCTCAAGATACTTGCCCCCTAGGGCCAATACAAGCACAGATAAACCAACTTGAGCAATGTGATGCGATAGTCAGTTACAACAAAAGCAAAACAATCCGTACTCCAACACATACAACCCTGGATGGAGGAACTACCAAAATTTTTCGTACCAGAATAATTAGGACTAAGGACCAGTAAAACAAAGCTATCAACCTGGGCAACAAAGCTACTCATCTGGATAATAGACTTATCAACAACAACAACCTTCACAACTGTCCAGAATCGAAAAGATGCTTGAAGAAGCTCTCTCAGAGCAAAAAGAGATGAAGAATGAGATCGAAATTGACTCAAAGACTAGAAAATTCCGAAAAACATCAAAAGATGCAAGACAGCCAGATAACCCAGTCCTTTTCAAGAGCACAGGGAACATTTCTAGGAAAGCCCGATATAAACCCAGTGGAACACTACAACCGCATCAAGCCGAGGAGCGGACGAACTTTAGGAGACCCCCAAATCACTACTCAGAAAGGACTTGACTCAGAGGAAGAGCCCTCTCGCTTCATGCTCAATCAGATCCAGAACAAGGATAGAGAGGAGATCACCAAGAAGGTTGAAGGAACTCTTCAAAATCTCCCACAAAGTCAGATAATTCCTTTCCCTCAGAAACTGATCATATCCCAAAAGGATGAAGAGTTCAACTGATTCCTGAAGAAGATTAAAGAAATTTGCATAGAAGTACTTCTGATAGATGTACTGCACCAAATGTCGAAGTTCGCAAAATTTTTAAAGGGTATTTTATCTAACAGGAGGTAGAAGGGTGACTTCGAGACCGTAGCATTAATGGAAAATTACAGTGCTCTACTTATGGCAAATATTCCACTGAAACTTCAGGATCCAAGGGGTTTTTCCATACCTTGTAAAATTGGTTCTGAACTCATACAGAAAGCTTTTTATGACTTGGGAGTCAGCGTTAGCCTATTTCCGTACTCGTTATGTAAGAAGCTAGGACTCCAGAATATTAAACTAACTACTATGACATTGCAATTAGCTGACCATTCATGTAGATACCCAATGAGAATAGTGGAAGACATGCCAGTAGAAGTAGGCGGATGCATCATTCCCACAGATTCATTGTCCTGGATATGGAGGAGGATCCCAAGATACTAATCATCCTTGGGAGACCATTCCTTGCCACTGCTGGAGCCCTCATTGATGTGAAAAGTCACAAGTTATCCTTAGAGATCGGCAAAGAAAGGTTAAAATTTGATTTATCTGATTCTTCTAACTGCGTCTCCTCTTCTCAGGGAAATTCTAGCAAGATAAACATACACAAAGTTGAGGAATGCAGTTTCCAAGAGAGGTCCCCTTCAACGAGTAATAAGAAGTACATTTGTCCTGCACGAGCGAGTTTAGTCTACACTAACTGAAACTGGGTCAAGCTAAAGATCTAAAACAAGCGCTTCTTGGGAGGCAACCCAAGGGTTTTTCATTTTAGTTCATTATTACGTTTATCATTTTATTTCTCCAGTAAGTTTAATCGAGTATTGTTATTATTTTTTTTTGGGTATTCGTTTACAGGATATGCATAGCCTCCATGAGCTGGTCGTGAGCATTTCATGGGCATGGAGGCATCAGAGGAGACAAAATGGCGAAAGACGAGTCACCGTACGCTTAAAGGAGTCGGCCATGTGACCCCACACGGTCGTGTGAAGCCAACAGGGGTACAAAGGTCATTGGCCATGCAACCTTGCACAGTCGTGTGGCCTGTGCAGAGAAAAGAAGGACACGAGCCGTGCAAATTGGCATGGCCGTGCAAGACCACTAGTGAAGAAGGAGACACAGGCCGTGCTAATCGGCACGACCGTGCGATTATGGAAGAGGGTAGAAAGGAGCCGGTCGTGCCAATTGGCACGGTCGTGCAGAGTCACCAAGAGGAGGGTGTGCAACCCTACACGGCCTGACTCAAAATCCCTCCTTATTAGGGCACGAGTTTGCAGAGGCTTGCACGCCCGTGTCGCCACCTTCACCCCCTCCTCATACCTCCTTTATTTTCCTTTCCTCCTCTAACTTCCCAAGGTGCTACCACCCCTTCCCCACGTTCTGTTGGAATCCTAAGGTTGTTTTGGTGTAATCAACAAGTTAAGTTAGGTCCAGTGTGTTTCTAACCTTGTGTCTAAGTGTGCAGGAACTTAGGAGCACAGGTACTCGAGCGAAAGATGCAGCTAGAGAGAAGGACGGCACGTGGTGCGTCTGAGGGACGAGGTGTTGCGGAACAGTACCCCGGTGGACGAGAAGGAAGCATGTGGTGGTTCCGAGGGACGAAAGCCAGAGCGGAAGATTGCTCGGGGAGCAAGAGACGCAGCTAGTGAGAAGGTCGGCACGGGGTGCGACCGAGGGACGAAGACTGCGGATGAGTACGCTGGTGGATGAGAAGGAAACACGCGGCGATTCCAAGGGACGAGAAGCCGGAGCGGAAGGCTGCTCGAGAAGACCGGAAGTTGGGTTCGGGTGAGCCCTATTCCTGATGACAGAGATCACCCAAGCGAGCGGATCCGGAGCAGAAGACCCAGACCGAGGCGAGACTGAACCGGAGAAGAGGTCCCGGACAAAAAGTCAACCACTGTTGACTTTTTGCTTCGGGCCGACCGAAACCATTCCAGGCGCCCTGAGCAGTCCGGGGCGCTCGGAATGGCTCCGGGTGCCCGGAATGGCTCCGGGCGCCCGGACCAGCATATTTGACCAGAACGCGTCATTCGCATTCTGAACGTTGGGGGATAAAGTTTTATCCCCCCCAGGGCGCCCGGAACCCTTGCAGGCGCCTTGACCAAGGCTATAAATATAGCTTTGGTCCAGAAGCTTTTTAACGAACTCATTACTTGTAATTCCAACGCTTGTGCGCTTCAAGTTATAGTTGAACTTCTGTTTTCTGTGCTTCAACACTGTAAGAGGCTTCTACGCCTGAAGGAGTTTTAGTGCTTAATCTTCTTTGGATTAACAACCACATCAGTTGTAACCAAGTAAATATCTTGTGCCTCGTTCTTTTAATGTTTTATTTATCTACTTTGTTTATTATGCAAGTGTTAGCTTAAAGAGTTTGAGAAGGGTTGTTCGTTATTTTTTACAGGGCTATTCAACAACCCCCTTCCAGTTGGCCGCAACGGTCCTACAAGTGGTATCTGAGCCGAGACGCCTCAGAAGGACTAACCGCCGTCTGAAGTAACAAAACAATGGTCGGAGCTAACGACTACCCATCAGCTTTCGAGGGGGAGTTTTCTTCCTGGAAGCAACAAATGGAGGTATATTTGAATTCAGATTTTGGTATTTCTTTAATATTGAAATGTGGTTATGAAGCACCAAAGACAACAAATGGAGAAGAACTCGATCTACGCCTCTGGAACAAGAAGCAACGTGATGAGTCAATGGCAAACAGTCGGGAAGAGTTTCACATTCTAAGCGTAATACCAAATGAAGATCTTGATAGAGTTGTTAAAAATAAAAGCGCAAAAGAACTTTGGGAGAAGTTCTTGAAGCTCTATGAAGAACCTTTAGAAGTCGATAACTCAATGGACACTAAGCCGCCGACGGAACAACCCGAGAATGAAGAAACTGGCGAAATACCCGAAGTCCATCCCAAGGACAGAGAAAGCCCTTCTTCAATGAGCATCGATAGAGGGGGAGAATCTTCAGAAGATAATAATTCAACAGGGGGAGAACCAACGATCAACGAGGTAAGTCAGGTATGGCCTCCACCTTCTGAACAATTGGTTCAATCAATCAAAATATTACTTGAAGATTTTTGCGAATTAAAAGTTGAATCATCGAAAGAGTTTTTCGGATTAGAAAATCAACTGTCGAACACTTCTTGCAAATTAGAAATATTATCGAAAAATTTTTTTGAATTACAAAATGTTTTGACGAAAGATCCTTGCAAACTAGAAATATTATCGAAAGAGTTTCTCGAATTGCAAAAAGTTTTGACAAAAGATTCTTGCGAATTACAAATTATTTTTTCAAAAGAATTTTGCAAATCAGAAATATTGCCAAAAGATTCTTGCAAGTTACAAAACATTTTGTCGAATGAATCTTGTAAATTAGAAAAATTGTCAAATGAATTTTTACCAATTATTTTGTCAATACAATTTCTTGCATATTTAATGTTTGTTGCCTTAAATCTAAAAAATTGTGATTTAAGAAGTTATGATAAATTAAAATGAAAATTTAAAATTTTCTGATAGATTTTTAAAATCATGAGAATTAAAAATTAAAAATAATAATAATAAATGCATATAAATTTTTTAAAAATGTTCTCAAAAAACTCTCTTAAATTTTCTTGCATAAAGTTATGGGCTTAGAAAGATTTTTTTTCTTGATGGAGAAAACTTAGAAACTTCTCAGAAAGTTCTTAATGACTTAGAAATTTTTCTTGACTTATAACTATATTCCAGAAAATCATTGAGATAGATTTTTATAATTTTCTAAGTGTCAACCTTTAGACTTTTCTTGCAACCCCAATTTTTTATGTGATCAAAGGGGGAGAAGAAAAAGTATAAGTATAGGGGGAGGTAGAAAATTGAAAATTGGAAATTTTTGAAATTTAATGTTTCTATCTTGTTGCACGTTATTGCAAAATAAATTGTTTAATTTTCATATCTATTTTTAACCCTAGCTTAACTTGGGTTGATCACATCAAAAAGGGGGAGATTGTTGGAACCCCAAGGTTGTTTTGGTGTGATCAACAAGTTAAGTTAGGTCCTGTGTGTTTCTAACCTTGTGTCTAAGTGTGCAGGAGCTTAGGAGCACAGGTACTTGAGCGGAAGACGTAGCTAGAGAGAAAGACGGCACGCGGTGCGTCCGAGGGACGAGACACTGCGGAAGAGTACACCGGTGGACGAGAAGGAAGCGTGCGGTGGTTCCGAGGGACGAAAGCCGGAGCGGAAGATTGCTCGGAGAGCAAGAGACGCAGCTAGCGAGAAGGTCGGCACGGGGTGCGACTGAGGGACGAACACTGCGGATGAGTACGCTGGTGGACGAGAAGGAAACACGCGGTGATTCCGAGGGACAAGAAGCCGAAGCGGAAGGCTGCTCGAGAAGACCGGAAGTTGGATTCGGGTGAGCCCTATTCCGGATGACAGAGATCACCCAAGAAAGCGGATCTGGAGCAGAAGACCCGGACCGAGGCGGGACTGAACCGGAGAAGAGGTCCCGGACAAAAAGTTAATCACTGTTGACTTTTTGCTCCGGGCACCCAGACCAGCATATTTGACCAGAACGCGTCATTCACGTTCTGAACGTTGGGGGATAAAGTTTTATCCCCCCCAGGGCGCCCGGAACCCTTCTAGGCGCCCCGACCAAGGCTATAAATATAGCCTTGGTCCAGAAGCTTTTTAACGAACTCATTACTTGTAATTCCAACGCTTGTGCTCTTCTAGTTGTAGTTGAGCTTCTGTTTTATGCGCTTCAATGCTATAAGAGGCTTCTCTGCCTGAAGGAGTTTTATGCTTCATCTTCCTTGGATTAACAACCACATCAGTTGTAACCAAGTAAAAATCTTGTGCCTCGTTCTTTTAATATTTTATTTATCTACTCTGTTTATTATGTAAGTGTTAGCTTAAAGAGGTCGAGAAGGGTTGTTCGTTATTTTTTACAGGGCTATTCAACAACCCCCTTCTAGCCGGCCGCAACAGTCCTACACGTTCATCTCACTCAAATCTACCTTTCTCGTCATCCGTGATGTTGAACTTCGTTGAAGGGAGCTCTCGTCAAAGGAAAGGAAAAGAGTTGTTGGTTGTCTCAAACGAGGACAATGCATGCTTGAAAGGTATATCGAACAACTTCGACATTACTTTCTCTAATGACGAACAATTGCATCGTTATCATTCTTCATCTAAACGTTCCATTTTGAGGACTAGGTTTAAGGACCGAGAAACCTTAGAAGTATTGGGGTTTGGGAATGATATTGATTGGTTGCTTAATAGAATAGGTTGGACTAACTTAATGACCATGGAATACCCAACTTATCCGCGTATCATTTTGGAAATTTTAAGTTCCATCAATGTTGATAATGTTCAAGGAGGAGGGAAAATAGAATTTCGTTTATTTAATGAGGAGCATGAATGGACTCATGAAGAATTTAATGCATGTTATGATTTGCCTAGAGATGGGACCTACATAATTCTACCCGCTTTTGAAAACTCTAACCTATGGCAACAAATTTGTGGTCGGTCTCGATTCAATCCACAAGCTTCTACTAGTACTAGTATCGTCAACCCAATATTTTGATATGTCCACTTAATGATGAGCAACACGATATTTGGAAAGGAAGGGGGGGGGGTAAAGACGGAATTGTAAGGCTCTCTGACTTGTATTGTTTATGGGCAATGATAGAAAATGTGTCTAATAATTAAGGATATCTCTTTTTGAAGCACTTGGCAAAATTAGGAAAAATTTCCTCCCCTACCTCCATTGTTTTAGGTGGATTGCTTACTCATATTGCAGTAGTATTAGGTTTTGATCTTAGTGGTCTTGAAATGATTGAAGATGTCTATCGAATGGATTTGAATTTTTGTTTAACCACTCATTTGATTTGTCGAGAGGAATATGGGTATAGTTTAGTGATTAAGGATAGTTTTCCCCTTAGATTTCCCAACCCGGCTTTGACCATGATCCATGTTAAGGAGAATTGGCATTTGACTTTAGCGAAGTAACAGCTTAACCAACCTCCACCCTCCATTCCTAGAGATGTGCCTTCAGCTAGTCGAGCTATTTTACGATTTAATTTCCAAGAATTTTGCCCTATCATTGACTCTCTTCATCATGACTTAGAACAAAATAATGGATTGTTCACTAGAAACATTTGCATGAAGGATGAACGATTTAAGTGTTTGCAGGAGTATTTTAAGAGTGAGAGAGAGTTATGCACACGAATGCTTGAATTTATGGAGGCTCATAGAAAGAGAATGGTTTGGAACAAAGATTTTAGGTGGTATATGAGGAACTTTCAGAGTAATATTGATGAGTTCGTGTATCATAAACAGGTAAGGGACTTGAGATGGGTAGTTGATGTTGGGTTTTTCGGGCCACGAAAACCGCTTTTTCGCGTCGTGGAAACCCCGAAACCCCCGGCCACCAGATCCGTGCGAAGAAAAATAAAACAAAATACGAGTACGAGTTTCTAAAGTCTATATCTACACTAGATAAGAGTGTTACCCTCGATGCGATGCCCTTCGCTATCCCGCTAGTCCAACGGTTTGTCGGATCTCAAGATTGTCAAAGTAGACAACCCTCTAGAAGTATCCACACGAACAAAATTAGGTGGAGGGGACCAAACAAAGGTGTGCTAGCACCTATGGTGTTCGGCCAAGAAAGGAGAGGGAGAGCTTGAGGAGAGCTTGAGGAAGAAGATGAGAGTTACACTTGCAAAAATGAAACTCATACAATCCCATAAAGTGGTCAGCCACACTTATGTGGTTTGTAACCTCCATGGGATACCAAGAGTCACAACTCTTGGTAACTCCCATGAGGTGGCATCCCACTTAAGCAACCATGATGATATGGAGCATCATCATTGGCCCACTCAATGCCAACTCACCAATGAGGTGGCATAATGTCAAGTCAAACTTGACTCTTCATCTTCTTCTCAAGTCAAGTCAAACTTGACTTAATCTCTCTCATGGTTGATCTAATCCAACCATTTAATTCAAGCCAATTTAATATAATGAATCTAATTCATTTAATTAAATTGATTCAATGAGTCATAATCTAAATTAGACTCATTGAACACATGAATCAACTTGAGTCCAACTCAATTAGCCCAATTAAGATTACTCTTAATCCAATTTGATTCATCAAATGAATCTAATCCTCTTGGTTCATCATATGAACCTAATCTCCACCTAATTGTCCTTAGTGTGTGACCCTATAGGTTCTTGTAACGTTGGCAATGCCCCTAAACCCATTTAGGAGCATAAGTAATGAGCGGTATCTAGCAACACATCATTACTACCCAAGTTACAAGAATGTTGAAATCCAACATCACCTTGCGACTACTAATTGTGACTCCTCACAATATATGACAAGTGTCCTTCTATCTAAGACATCTAGATTGATCAATGTGAGGCATAGACCGTGTCATCCTCTAATCAATCTAAATCTTGAACTCCAAGTAGACTCACTAAATCAAATGAACTCAATATCTCATATTGACTCATTTGGGCATGACCATGCACTTCATGGTCTCACTCTATCAAGAATATCGATGTCGCTCTCGTCATATAGGAGGGATAGATCCCATCTACATCACTCACATCCCTCTGCATAATTCGTTACATACCCAGTAATCGTCTTTATAGTCCACCCAGTTACAGGTGACGTTTGACGAAACCAAAGTACATAGCTCCTTATCTAGGGATCCATGGTGACTTCAGGTCCAAGGACTAGTAGTCATACTAATAGCCACATGAGAAAGTATATGACACTCATATAACGACCCATGCTACTTTCTCATGGCGGGTCATTCAGTATACATTCTCCAATGCATACCCATGTGTCAACTTGATATCTCTATATCCATGACTTGTGAGATCAAGTCATCGAGTTGACCTACATGCTAGTCTTATTGCATTAACATTGTCCCTGAATGTTAACACTCGACTAGGAATGATTAAGAGTAGTGTTCCCTATATCATCTCACTATCGGTTCAACTAACCAATTGATATAGGTGAGAACCTTCTACTCAAGGACGCTATTATACTTAGTTTATTTGGTACCAATACAAGTAAGTATAATAACCAAAACAAATGTCTTTATTTATATAAGAATATGATACAACAAGTTCATAATACAATCATCAAATGATTGGCTCTAGGCTCTAACTAATAATCTCCCACCAGCACTAGTGGCAATCAGTGTAGGCTCTAAGCCCCAATAACCTAGTGTGACCATCATGCTTCCTCTGTGCCGAAGCCTTGGTCAAGGGATCTGCGATGTTAGCCTCTGTAGGTACTCTGCAAATCTTCACATCTCCTCTCTCGATAATCTCTTGAATGAGATGGAAGCGCCGTAGTATGTGTTTAGTCTGCTGGTGTGAGCGAGGTTCCTTCGCCTGTGCTATAGCTCCATTGTTGTCACAAAAGAGCTCAATAGGGTCAGCGATACTGGGAGTCACCCCAAGTTTAGTGATGAACTTGCGGATCCAAACTGCCTCCTTTGCTGCCTCTGATGCAGCAATGTACTCGCCTCTATCGTAAAATCAGTTATTGTGTCCTGCTTCGAACTCTTCTAGCTCACAACACCACCATTTATGCAAAATACGAACCCTGACTGCGATCGATAATCATCCTGATCGGTCTGGAAGCTGGCATCACTGTAACCCTTTACAGCTAGCTCATCATTGTCTCCATATATCAAGAAATATTCTTTAGTTCTTCTTAAGTACTTAAGACTATTCTTGACCGCTATCCAGTGACTTTTGTTGGTGCGGGAAGCATCTGACGATCGAACCTTAGTTTTGATAATGGCAAAGGATTCAAAGTTAAGTTAGTGTGTGATCTAACATGTTTGAATGAGTGTTTCAGGAAAGTCCTAGCTGCGGTGGGCACAACTAATCTGGCACAAACAAAGGAGACAAGATTTCAAGGCATTTCATCAAACACTTGTTAAGCACAAGAAATGGCACTGCCCTAATCCTCAATACCAAAAACTCACCTCAACGGAACCTCACCTTCTCACCCGTGACCTCCACAGCTTCAAGAGTTGGAGTGGCAGTGATCGGCAACAGTGAAATCCTCCAATATTTCGATCTGATGCGTTGATTGTTCCCTGGAGGAGGCACTCGATCGAGACTCCAGTACACGGTGAGGCCGCGAGGTCGTGGTAGTGCGACCAACGATCAGAAGAGGTTGCGAGAGAAACACATCGGGTGGGGGAAAGAGTGGTTGCCGGCGACGAATCTGAGCTAGGGCACAGCTTCAAGGACGGCTACGGCATCCCGTGGGTCGATGGATTACAGCATCACGCACGGGAGAGGGAGGAGGGAGACGCGACATCAACAATCGGGATGGAGAAGGAAGGTCCGGTGGCGATGGGCCGGACATCACTAGCGCGATCAAGAATCGCCGGCATCACGGCGGAGATGCGATGGGAACCGAGAATGGGAGGAAGAAGAGAAACGCCCGTAGCTTGTCTTCCCTCCTAAGCACTCCACCATCAGCCACGCCGGCGACACCGAGAGAAGGAGGAGGAGGAGAATCGCCGGTGAGGATCGGGACGAAGTGTACAGGGGAGGAAGAAGAATCGGGGGAAAAATAAAAGGAAAATTAGGGATTTGATTTTTATACCTTAGGTTAAATTTAATTAAACTCTAAGTTAAATTTTCAATCAACTCCCATTTAAATGGGTATCCTAAACAGGCTTTCATTGTACCCCAAACCATCCCCTCAAAACGGGTCATACGGACTCCGTTTAAATTCCGAAAAATTTCTAAATATTCTGGTAAAATCCAATAAGATTTTTCGTCCCATAATAATTATTATTTAATTTTATGGTATTTTACAGCTAGCTCATCATTGTCTCCATATATCAAGAAATATTCTTTAGTTCTTCTTAAGTACTTAATACTATTCTTGACCGCTATCCAGTGACTTTTGTTGGTGCGGGAAGCATCTGACGATCGAACCTTAGTTTTGATAATGGCAAAGGATTCAAAGTTAAGTTAGTGTGTGATCTAACATGTTTGAATGAGTGTTTCAGGAAAGTCCTAGCTGCGGTTAGGCAGGTGAAAAATCCTAAGGGGTGGTAACCTTAGGTCCTAGGGGGCGGTAACCCTAGGTGGAGGGAAACCCTAAGGGGCGGTAACCTTAGGTCCTAGGGGGCGGTAACCCTAGGTGGAGGAAAACCCTAAGGGGCGGTAACCTTAGGTCCTAGGGGGCGGTAACCCTAGGTGGAGAAAAACCCTAGGGGGCGGTAACCCTAGGTCCTAGGGGTGATAACCCTAGGCGGAAAGTCCAGTCGGTTTGGAGTACCGGACTGACATCAGGTAATCTCTCTTGAGGGGAGTAGGTGAGGACGCGTTCCCCGTAGAGGGAACAGTAGGCGTCGGGTCGACCTAGGGTTTCCGGTTGGAAATCCGAAGTCAGACTCGGACAGTCCGAAGACTGTCAGCTCTTTTTCACTTATGAACTATCAAATTCTAACATTGTCTTGCAGGGTATGCAATTGCTCGGACTAACCATGTTTTGCAAGAGAAGCGACTCCTGGAAAAAGGAGGTCCGGGCGCCCGGGATGGATCCGGGCGCCCGGAGGTCCGAGCGCCCGGAACAGGTTCGGGCGCCCGGGACCAACTCTTATCCCCTGCGCGACTTCGCGACGTGGAGCAACCTGGTTGGCTGGCCACGTCACACTCCAGGCGCCCGGAAAGGTCCCAGGCGCCCGGAACCTCATATAAAAGGAGGGTTGAGGTGCAGCTTTAAAAAACAACAATCTTCTAAGGATTCTCATTGCGACAAGCTGCTAACGTCTCGACTCAGAAGTGCTGCAACGACAATCGGAGCTTCAGCTTTATTCTTTTTTATTGTCGGTACAATATTTTTTTCTGCTTAAATTATATTTAGCGTGTAATAGCTTTTTACGAATTATAGTTGTTGCCCACCGGAAGCCATCAAGAATCGCGGGCCTTCGAGTAGGAGTCGTCATAGGCTCCGAACAAAGTAAATCCTTCGTGTCCACTTCATTTACTTTTCCGCTGCGTTATTTCTGAACAAGTTTTTACAATTTCGAAAAAGAAATAGCCACGAGCGCTATTCACCCCCCCCTCTAGCGCTTTCGATCCATCAATTGGTATCAGAGCGGCGTCGCTTTGAATTGGTGCAACCACCATTCAAGCATTTTTCGTGGCTTTGTCGTTTCACCATTGGTTGGAATTAGCGAAATATTTCATTTTCAAAAATTTGTAGTAATATTTTTTTAATATTATTTTAATAATATTTTATTATTTTTTCTCAAAATTCCTGAATTACTATTTTTATTTCTCTCCCGCACTACTAATCCAAGACTAAGTCTTGGAACAAGTTTTATTGTGTTTATTTTGCAAGATTGTCTTTCTAAGATGACCCATCAAGAAGGCTACAACACTGCTCGCCCACCGCTCTTCTCCGAAGATAATTTTGGAGATTGGAAGGGTCGGATGGAGGTGTATCTCCAGACTCACTTTGAAGTCTGGATGATCGTCAAAACCAACTAACGGCGCCGGCAAGCCACTACCGTACGAGAACTGGGACGCAAACCTTATCAAAAAGGTAGAAGCAAACGTAAAAGCAACGTATACACTTCAGTGTGGCTTAACGAATAAGGAACTGAATCGCGCCGGCCCATTCTCAAGTGCAAAGGAGCTGTGGGAGAATCTGATTGAGTTACACAAAGGTATTCCTGATACAAAAATAGGTAAGCATGTTTTAATAAATAAATTATTTGAGCAGACTAATACTAGTCCGGCCGAGGAAGGTGTTGCGTTATTTGCAGGAACAAGCAAGACGAAGAAAGCACTGAAGGCAACATGGTCCGAGTCATCAGATGAATCCGAATCGGACGAAGAAGAGCAAGCGAGCCTTCTCGCTCTATCAGTACTAGCACATGTTGTTGAAGCCGAGTCCGAGTTCGAGCCCAATTCAGAAACTGAGAGCGAATCAGACAGCGAGTCCGAGCTAAGCCACGGATCCGTATCCGTTTCTGAAGGACCCAAAACCACTGTAAGTGCTCTAATTTCAAGTATTAGCTTAGATGATTCAGAAAATTTAATTCCTTACTTATTAAAGAAGTTGGCTAAATCCAACGTCCGGGTTAAGTCACTCCAAAAGGAGGTAACAACCCTTAAGGAAGCGACTGACTTGAGTGCTTTAACTGAGCCAGTTCAAATTAGAAATTCGACTCAAGTCCAACAACTTGAGGAAGAAAATTCTAATTTGAAAACTCAAATTAAAGAACTCAAAGACACGTTGGAATGGTTCACCTTGGGTTCCAAGAATTTAGATCTAATTCTTAGAAAACAACGAGCCATTTACAACAAATCCGGACTTGGATTTAAGACCAAAACAAAATATAAATCATACATATCTCTCATACAAAGAACAAATAGAAAAATGGTCCAAACATGGGTTGCCAAGTCCAACCTGATCAATCAAGTTGGACTTGTATAGTATTGGGTCCCTAAGGATCAAATACATTACCTCAATAGACCTTATCGAGGCCCTGATCCAGGGGGAGCTAAAACAATAAAAAATCGAAATTAATTATTAAAATTCAAAATTCAAATTCAAAATTAATTATTAATTATTCAAAATTCAAATTCGAAATTAATTATTAATTATTCAAAATTCAAATTCGAAATTAATTATTCAAAATTCAAATTCGAAATTAATTATTAAAATTCAAAATTCAAAATTCAAAATTCAAAATTCGAAATTAATTATTCAAAATTCAACATTCGAAATCAATTATTAAAATTCAATTTAAAAAATTTGAAATTAATTCAAAAATCCAAAAATCAAAATAGAAGGAGGGTCCAGAATAGCTGGCAACTCCGAAATCTATTTACCCGACTAGGTAACCGAACTTAATCTACCCGAAATGGGTAAACAAGAATAGATTACTCGACAGGGTAAGTAAGGATAGATTAAAAGGGTTAGATTTAACTTGAAACACAGTACTGGTGAAGTTTTTGGATGATAGTACGTTGGGGAAGCTTGGGCATCGCATGTCTAGGAAGATATGGCTTCGACCTGGTGCATTTGGCCAAGTGGAACTAACCGAAGCTACCCTTAAATGGATCCTAACTAGTTAGACCAAAGTTCAGTATTAAGTTCAATGGGTAGGACTACTTGGAAAACCTCAAAGGCATGGTTACTTTAATGAGCTCCTTGTGACTCACCATAGCCCAGAAGTTTATCCAAAGAATGCTTACTTGTTGAACCCAAAGCTAAACCTGAATCTAACACAAAGTTAAACCAACCCCTTAAATTGAACCTCAATTCATCTCACAAAAATTATAGGATTCCTTGATTGAAAATTCAGATCGGGTGAGATAATTAAGTAATTAAAAACAAACTGATAATTAATTGAAATTCAAATTAATTTCAAAATTACTTCAAAACTTAATTTTAAAATTCATTTAAAAAGTCCTTTACAAATTATTTTGAAAATTATTTTAAAATTCCTTTAAAAGTCCTTTAAAAATTATTTTGAAAATCATTTTAAAAATTCCATTAAAAATCTTTTCAAAATTATTTAAAAATCTTTTAAAATTTAATTTAAAAATTACTTGAAAAATCTTTTTAAATCATTTAAAAATCTTTTAAAACCGAATTTTAAAAATCCTTTAAAAATTATTTTTAAAAAAAAACTCTTTTAAAAATCATTTAAAATTATTTGAAAAATATTTTGAAAATTCATTTCAAAAATCTTTTGAAAATGCATTTCAAAATCATTTTTTAAATCATTTCAAAATAGTATTCAATTAATTTCAGAATGTTATTCAATTAATTTAAAAGGGTTTAAAAATCTTTAATTCTCAAATCATATTATAAAATTATGATTGCAAATGTTAACTTCATCTCACGTTCACTCATATGCTAAACATGCTTGTTTATCTAGAATGAGTGAGATGGAAAGATAGGAAAATTATTTTTTTAACCTCTCATGCTTGGACTCCTGAACTCAAAGAATTTATTAAGGCATTTATTAAGGGGAAGTGATTTTAAATTGGTTTTAAAATTAGTTTTTCGTTAAAATAAAATTTTAACTTGACCTCAAAATTAAAAACTAATTTTTACTTATCTTCAAAAATTAAGGTTATTCTTAACTTAACTTTAAAATTGAAATTATTTATGACCTGACTTTTAAATTATAACTCTTCTAGAATGTTTTCAAAGCTAAGCCTTTATGTAAAACCTCTTTAAGCTAAGTACTTTATCAAGTCTTCTTTAACTAAGCTTAGTTAGACTATACTCTAAACTTAGCTATTTGGCAAGAAGTTTTCTCAAGGCAATCATTTTTAAGCTGAATATATAGCTAAGTATTTTCAAATTTAGCTAAGTATTTTTTAAAGTTAAAAAAAAAATATTTGCTAAGTGTCTCTCAAAGCAATTGTTTTCACATGCTAAGTTTTGCTGAAAATGCTAAGTATTTTCCAAAGCATTCTCAAAATTTCATCAAAACAATTATCTTCATAAGTCTTTTTAAAACTAAGTCTTTTTAAGGTTAAATACTTAACAAAACTATTATCTTCATAAGTTTAGCTAAGTTTTTGATAAAAGTATTTTTCTTAGCTAAACTGAGTCTTGATCAAATTTTTTTTTTTGCTAAACTCCCTCTTTAAAAACTTAAAAACTAAAAATTAAAGTGTTGTGATATCACAAACATTTGCTTAGTTACTTTCTAAAAACAAAAATAACCTTATCTTAGCTAAAAGTATCTCTCAAACTAAAGGAAATGGAAATAATAAGTTCAAGCATCCTTGTACTTAAGGGATCTGATACCTGATCAAAACAAATCTTAACTCATGCTTGGACCTTAGGGCTCTGATACCTTACTAAAACAAAATGGCAAGCTATTAAACATTAAGGTTATCGCTTCTCCTTTGCCTTAAGTATTCTTGAAATTCATTTCAAAAACATGCCTTAAACAACTTTTCAAAAACTTCTCCAAATTTAAAACTTTCAAGTGTCCTCTATTTTGAAATTTTTTTTTGAAATTTTGTTAGAAAATTATTTAAGCTGAAACTTTTTCGAAAATTCGTTAAGTTAAAATTTTTTTCTTAAGTTAGAAAATTCTTTAAAGTTTGAAAAAATTTTGTTAAGCTGAAAATTAACTTCTTTATGTTGAAAATTTTCCTTGGAAATTTTCTTAAAAAAAAAACTGAATATTTTTCCGGAAAATTTCTGAAGTTGAAAATTGTGTTTTGAAAATTTTTGGAAACTCCTCAAAATATACTAAGTTAAAAAGAGCTCCTTTTTGCTATATCTCTTTAAGCAAAATCAATTCTAAGGTGTTGCCTTTCACTTGCTCCTTGCCTAAGTTAAAATGTTTTCTGCTAAATTCTGTCTTGAAAAGTTAAGTTTTTCAAAACTAGCTCATTTTTGATATATGGCAAAGGGGGAGAGTAGAGAAATTCAAAGAAAATATTTTAAAGGGAGCTTGTATTAAGGGGGAGCTATGGCTATTAGTAAAAAATTCAAAGAGAATAACTTATATTAAGGGGGAGCTATGTTTATGCTTTTCTTGCTATCACGCTTATCTTGTTTCTTGTACTTATACATAACTGCATATTTTCTACTTAACATTGAATTTCGATTGCCATTATCAAAAAGGGAGAGATTGTTGGTGCGGGAAGCATCCGACGATCGAACCTTAGTTTTGATAATGGCAAAGGATTCAAAGTTAAGTTAGTGTGATCTAACATGTTTGAATGAGTGTTTCAGGAAAGTCCTAGCTGCGGTTAGGCAGGTGAAAAACCCTAAGGGGTGGTAACCTTAGGTCCTAGGGGGCGGTAACCCTAGGTGGAGGAAAACCCTAAGGGGCGGTAACCTTAGGTCCTAGGGGGTGGTAACCCTAGGTGGAGGAAAACCCTAAGGGGCGGTAACCTTAGGTCCTAGGGGGCGGTAACCCTAGGTGGAGAAAAACCCTAGGGAGCGGTAACCCTAGGTCCTAGGGGGTGGTAACCCTAGGCGGAAAGTCCAGTCGGTCTGGAGGACCGGACTGACATCAGGTAATCTCTCCTGAGGGGAGTAGGTGAGGACGCGTTCCCCGTAGAGGGAACAGTAGGCGTCGGGTCGACCTAGGGTTTCCGGTTGGAAATCCGAAGTCAGACTCAGACAGTCCGAAGACTGTCAGCTCTTTTTCACTTATGAACTATCAGATTCTAACATTGTCTTGGAGGGTATGCAATTGCTCGGACTAACCTTGTTTTGCAGGAGAAGCGACTCCTGGAAAAAGGAGGTCCGAGCGCCCGGGGCCAACTCTTATCCCCTGCGCGACTTCGCGACATGGAGCAACCTGGTTGACTGGCCACGTCACACTCCAGGCGCCCGGAAAGGTCCCAGGCGCCCGGAACCTCATATAAAAGGAGGGTTGAGGTGCAGCTTTAAAAAACAACAATCTTCTAAGTATTCTCCTTGCGACAAGCTGCTAACGTCTCGACTCAGAAGTACTGCAACGACAATTCGGAGCTTTAGCTTTATTCTTTTTTATTGTCGGTACAATATTCTTTTCTTCTTAAATTGTATTTAGCGTGTAATAGCTTTTTACGAATTATAGTTGTTGCCCACCGGAAGCGATCAAGGATCGCGGGCCTTCGAGTAGGAGTCGTCACAGGCTCCGAACGAAGTAAATCCTTCGTGTCCACTTCATTTACTTTTCCGCTGCGTTATTTCTGAACAAGTTTTTACGATTTCGAAAAAGAAATAGCCATGAGCGCTATTCACCCCCCCCCCCTCTAGCGCTTTCGATCCATCAACTTTCACCTGGATCTGACTGGTATCTGCTCGTCATGCTCAAAGCATACGAGACATCAGGTCGAGTGCGTAGCATGGCGTACATGATAGATCCTATGGCTGAGGCATAAGGGATCTGATCCATGCGGTCTCTCTCCTCTCTAGAAGAGGGACCTTGAATCTTCGAAAGACTCACGCCATGTGACATCGGCAGAAATCCCTTCTTGGAGTTCTGCATGGCAAACCGTAGGAGTACCTTGTCAATTTATGTACTCTGACTTAGGCCAAACAATCTCTTAGATCTATCTCTATAGATTTGTATCCCTAGAATGCGGGATGCCTCACCTAAGTCCTTCATTGAGAAACATGTCCCTAGCCAAGTCTTGACAGATTGTAGCAAAGGGATGTCCTTCCCAATGAGTAGTATGACATCCACATACAATATAAGGAAGACAACTATATCCCCTACAACCTTCTTGTAGACACAAGGTTCATCTTCATTCTTGATGAAACCAAACTATTTGATTGCATCATCGAATTGAAGATTCCAGCTCCGAGAAGCTTTCTTTAGTCCATAAATGGACCTATGCAACTTGCATACTCTGCTAGTATGCTGTGGATCTACAAAACCCTCAGGTTGTGTCATGTACATATCCTCGAGTAGGTTTCCATTCAGAAATGTGGTTTTGACATCCATCTGCCATATCTCATAGTCATGGTATGCTGCAATAGCAAGCATGATCCGAATGGACTTAAATATCGCTACTGGAGAAAAGGTTTTATCATAGTCAATACCATGAATTTGCTTGAAACCTTTAGCTACCAAGTGACCCTTATAGATAAGTCCATCCATGTCAGTCTTTCTCTTAAAGACCCACTTACACCCAATGGGTTTTACCCTTTCAGGTGGATCAACCAAAGTCCATACTTGGTTGGTGTACATGGATTCCATCTCGGATCTCATGGCCTCTAGCCATTTCTCGGAATCTGGTCTCATCACAACTTCCTGATAAGTGATAGGCTCATCCTCTATGAACACAATGTCATCATGGTCAGACAAGAGAAATGAGTATCTCTCAGGCTAACGACGTACCCTATCAGACCTGCGAAGAGGTATGTCTACTTGAACTGGTTGTTGTTCCTCAACTCCTTGTGGAACAACATCATCCACAACACTTTGTGGTTCCAGTTCAACTTTCATTGAGGCTTCAGTGCTATTGTTCACATCTTGAAGATCAAATGTACTTCAACTAGTCTTTCTAGAAACAAAGTCCCTTTCTAGAAAGACCCCAGTCTTTGCCACAACTACCTTGTGCTGACTGGAAATGTAGAAGTAATATCCCTTAGTTTCCTTAGGATATCCAATAAAGTAGCACTTGTCGGATTTGGGTCCCAATTTGTCTGAGACTTGACGTCGAACGTAAGCCTCACAACCCCAAATCCTCATGAAAGACACCTGGACATCTCTCCCAGTCCATATCCTATATGGTGTCTTTATCACAGCCTTGGATGGAACTCGATTGAGTATAAAAGCTACCGTGTCTAGAGCATAGCCCCAAAGGTATGTCGGAAGATCTGTGTGACTCATCATAGATCGTACCATATCTAATAGGGTACGATTCCTCCTTTCGGATACACCATTCCACTGTGGTGTTCCAAGAGGAGTGAGTTAGGATAGAATCCCACACTCAGCTAGATAGTCACGAAACTCATGGCTAAGGTATTCACCACCTTGATCTGATCGAAGTATCTTAATACTCTTGCCAAGCTGGTTTTGTACTTCATTCTTGAATTCTTTGAACTTTTCAAAGGATTCAAACTTATGTGTCATCAAGTACACATAACCATATCTACTGAAGTCATCAGTAAATATGATGAAGTACCTATAACCGCCTCTAGTAGCGACATTGAAAGGGCCACATACATCACTATGTATAAGACCTAACAAGTCAGTCGCTCTCTCACTGTGCCCACTAAAGGGAGTCTTGGTCATCTTTCCTAGTATGCATGACTCGCACGTCTCATAAGATTCAAAATCAAATGAGTCCAGCAAACCATCCTTATGGAGTTGGGATAAGCGCTTGTCATTTATATGACCTAAGCGACAGTGCCAGAGATAGGTTTGGTTCAGGTCATTTGACTTGAACCTCTTGGTATTTATGTTATAGATAGGGCTTTCAACATCTAGAATGTAGAGTCCGTTCATCAGAGGTGCACTACAATAGAACATATCTTTTAAATAAACAGAACAACATTTGTCCTTAATTATAAAAGAGAAACCTTTCTTGTCCAAACAAGAAACTGAAATTATGTTCTTAGTTAATGCAGGCACATAACAACAATCATCCAACTCTAATACAAGCCCAGAGGGTAGAGATAGAAAATAAGTCCCTACAACAACAGCAGCAACCCGTGCTCCATTGCCTACGCGTAGGTCCACCTCGCCCTTCGCCAATGCCCTGCTATTTCTCAGCGCCTACACATTAGTACAAATGTGAGAAGCACATCCGGTATCTAATACCCATGATGAAGAAATAGATAGATTGACTTCTATAACATATATACCTGAAGTGGAAGTCTCACTTCGCTTCTTCTTAAGATCTTCCAGGTACACCTTGCAGTTCCTCTTCCAGTGCCCGATCTGACCGCAATGGAAGAATGTAGCATCCTTGACGACCCCACCTTTAGGCTTCAGTGCCTTGCCTTTTGTTAGAGTGTATACTAAAAGTCTAGCTTTTGGTATAAACATTTATCTAGAAATAAGAATCACATTGGTCAAATGTCTACATTTATGATAAATGTAGTTGCTCAATTAATTTATATTGTAGATAACATGGTGTGTGGTGTCACATACAGGAGATCATGTTATCGGTTCCTTATAAATTATAAACAGTAGCTCACGACCAAGATGGAAAGGAACAAACCATTGGAAGGTCATAGTGTAATTAGGTATTAGTTTATCTTAACTATATAATTACACTAGTACACTAAGAGTGTATTGAGTAGGACCATTTGAGGTCGTTCCTTTTATACTGACTTTATAAAGGAACAAAGACCTCAGTTATTATGGAAGTGTGTGCTCTTAATCCTAATATAATAACAATCACATATATTTGATATTTATTTCTTTAATTTATCAATGGGTGAGATTTAGTTCGATGAATCAATAAGCCCGATAAGTTGGGAAATGATATCACTTATAGTGTGTGTTGTTGATTATAGAAGGAAACTGTGTCCTAGTAATCTAGGTTGAGAATGTCCTCAAGAGGAGCTCATAAGGATTGTCATGTTAAACCCTGCAGGTGGACTTAGTCCGACATGACGATAAGGTTGAGTGGTACTACTCTTGGACTAAGATATTAATTAAATGAGTTGTCAGTAACTCGCTTAATTAATGGACATTTGACATCTTAAACACAGGGAGACTAACACACTCATAATAAGAAGGAGCCCAAAATGTAATTTGGGATTGGTGCGGTAGTTCAATAATAGTTCTTTAGTGGAATGAATTATTATTGATGGAATTAAGTTGTGTGTTCGGGGCGAACACGGGAAGCTTAATTTCATCGGGAGACCAAAACCAATTCCTCCTCTCGGTCCCTATCGTAGCCTCTTGTATATAGAGATTTATACCCACTACATACCCACCTTCTTACCCAACCAATAGGGGCCGGCCAAGCTAAGCTTGAAGCTCAAGCTTAGGGTCGGCCAAGCCTAAAGGTTGGCCTTCAGGTGGTCGGCCAATAGCTTGGAGCCCAAGCTTAGGTGGCCGGCCACATCATATTAAAAAGGATTTTTTATTAAAATTATTTCTTATGTGGATATCATAGTTTTAAAAGAGAGTTTAAAAATTAAATCTTTCCTTTTAAAGCTTTCTACAAAAGATTAAGAAAAGATTTGAAATCTTTCCTTATTTGTAGATTGAAAGGAGATTTTATTTTTAAGAAAAACTTTCCTTTTTAACCATGATAATAATTTAAAAGAGAAGTTTAAAAATTAAATATTCTCTTTTATTAGTTTCTATAAAAGATTAAGAAAAGATTTGATATCTTTCCTTATTTGTAGATTAAGAGAGATTTTAATTTTTTAGAGATAACTTTCTTTTTATCCACATGTTTAAAAGAAAGATTTTAATTTATTAAATTTCCTTTTTATTAACCACCATGAAGGGAAAAATTATTTGAGAAATTTTTATAAATTTCCGAAAGCAAATTAGGAAGTTTTAATTCTTGTGTGAATTAAAATTTCCTTGATTAAAGGGATTAAGGTGGCCGGCCATTACAAATAGAAAAGAAAATTTATTTTTAATTAAATAAATTTTCCTTTTTAATGGCAAAATAATTAAGGAAGTTTTTTATTAAATTTTCCTTATTTGCCAAGACTAAGGATTATAAAAGAGGGGGTAGAGGAGGCTTCAAGGTGAATGTCTCTATTTTTTTTTCTCCCTCTTTTCTTCTTTGGGTGTGGCCGGCCCTTTCTTTTCTTTCCTCTCCTTTGTGTGGCCGAAACTTTCTCATGGTGGAGTTAGCTTTGGTGGCCGGATCTAAGAAGGAGAAGAAGGAGAGAAAAGAAGCCTCTTTTCTAGCATCCCTTGGAGCATGGTGGTGGTGGCCGAACCTCTTCATCCTAGAAGAAGTTTTGATGGCCGAAACTTGCAAGGAAGAAGAAGGTGCTTGGTGGTTCTCATCTCGGAAGATCGTTGCCCACACAACGTCCGAGGTTAGAAGAGGAATACGGTAGAAGATCAAGAGGTCTTTCTAAAAGGTATAACTAGTAATTTTTCTTTCCGCATCATACTAGTTATTTTTGGAAATAATACCAAATACAAGAGGCTTACGTTCTAGTATTTCGAATATGTTTTTCGAAGTTGTGTTCTTTTGTTTTGTTTTTTCCCTTGTGATTTGATTGTTCTTTTCGGTTAACCTAAAGTTATTTTAGGAAATTAAATATTAGCTTTCTATAAAAGGTTTTGTCTAGTCGGTGGTGGTTGCTCCCATATCCAAGAAGGCCGTGTGCCTCGCCACGTCAGTACTGGGAACCAATTATGGAAATTAATATTTAATGGAATTAATAACTTAAGGTGATTTGGGTCGAACGTGTTAAGTTCCGCAGGAGACCCAAGTCAAAACCTAAAAGAACAAATAGATTAAGTTTTGGATCAAACGTGTTAAGTTCCGCAAGCGATCCAAAATTTAATTTAAAAGAACACATGGTAGCTAGAAAAAGGTTCAGACCTTTGTACAAAATTTTTGTACAGTGGAACCTCTAGGTTTTCCGAGTAGCAACCAACACCTTTGCCCTTGGCTTGGGACTTTCCCTTGCCTTTGGGCTTGCCCTTGCCCTTGTGTTTCTGAACCATCCGAACAGAGTGGGGCTTAGCCTTCTTAATGTAACGCCCACCCCTCCTGCTATTAGGGTGCTGGGTTACTTACTTAACCATTTCTATTTCTAATTGTGGAAGCATATATGCATATTAAAATTTCTTTTGAAAATAAAAAAAACACATAAGAATATCTTGAAGTCATACGGACAATAACATAACACACTAGTCCATGTTAACATAACTAAATAACTTAAGCAGGTCTTCATTTGCCTTAGCCGAGCCACCACTACACACATCTCTTTGCCCCTCCTGCAGCTCCCTTAGGTCATCCATTCTTTGCCCTTATCTGTGGTACAAGGAAAGTAAGCTGTAAGCACACAGGCTTAGTAAGATCCTTTCCTACTCACAAAATCCATATATCAATGCATAAACACATAAGCATACAACCATAAAAATATGATCATCTAACATCATAAGGGCATAGCATGTTATATCATAAATCATAAGGACATCATGCTAAATCATATCATAAATCCAAATATCATAAGAGTATATCATGTCATATCGTAAATCATATCATATCAGTTCATAAATAACATCATGTTGTATCATATCAGAAATCATCATGTCCTATAAATCATAATCGTATCATGCAAGATGTCTTTTAAAAACATATGTCATGTTATATGCAAGATGTTTTAAAAAAACATAACATATAGTACTTGAACATAATGTCATCATGAGGGCCCGGCTTGTACCACATACATACATAAATGCGCGCAATCCCTAGGACAGGGTAGCTAGCCCTGAACCTACTAGGGATCTAGGTCAGTTCATAGTCCGTCGACCTAGGGGCGCACTAAGGAGCCCATCCCTTTACTAGACTCGTTCATAGCCCGTCGGCCTAGGGGCGCTTATGGAGCCCACCCTTGGTACAAGCCATACAAAGTAAAATATCATATCATGGTTTATATCATAACATAACACATCTTATCTTATCATATCATGAGGAGTAAGGCATGCATATTTGGGCACACAACACATGCATGGATCATAAACATACATAATGAACATGTCATTTATCACATCATAAAACATGCATATTTGGACACACAACACATGCATGGATCATAAGCATACATAATGAACATGTCATTTATCATATCATAAAACATGCATATTTGGGCACACAGCACATGCATGGATCATAAGCATACATAATGAACATGTCATTTATCATATCATAAAACATGCATAATTGGGCACAAAGCACATCATAAAAGGCACAATCATGCATAGCATCAGTAAATAACATTTCCTAGTACATAACACATCATGTGAGGCATATCCAAGCTTTTAAACTCATAATGGCCGAACCACTCATAAGGAGAAAAACCCAAGCTATAGGCAACATGCAAGTGTGAACACCTAGCTAAATTCATATCATATTATCAAGAGGTACATAAGCATGCTAGGTTCACTTTTTAGCTTCTTTAAAACCCTAATTTTGGTCTTGGCCGAAACCCACATGAAGGGAAATTAGGTTTCAAATCAACATATAAGCATAATCACCTAGCTAAATTCATATCATATTATTGAGAGATTCATGAGCATGCTAGGTTAACTTTTAGCTTCTTTAAAACCCTAATTTTTGGTCTTGGCCGAAACACACATGAAGGGAAACTAGGTTTTAAATCAACATATAAGCATAATCACCTAGCTAAATTCATATCATATTATTGAGAGATACATGAGCATGCTAGGTTAACATTTAGCTTCTGTAAAACTCTAATTTTTTGTCTTGGCCGAAACACACATGAAGGGAAAGCTAACTTAAAACAACATAAAAGCATGAGCACCTAACTACATTCATATCACATTATCAAGAGATACATGAGCATGTTAGGTTAACTTTCTAGCTTCTCTAAGCCCTAGTTTTGTTCTTGGCCGAAACATTCATGAAGGGAAAGCTAGCTTTAAAACAACATAAAAGCATGAACACCTAACTGCATTCATAACACATTATCAAGAGATACGTGATTATTATATCGGGATTAAGAGTACGCACATCCATAATAACAGAGGTTATGTTCTTTTATGCAGTCAGTATAAAAGGAACAACCTCAAATGGTCCTTCTCAATACACACATAGTGTACTAGTGTAATTTTATAGTCAAGATAAACTAGTACCAAATTACACTACAACCATTCCAATGGTTTATCCCAATCCATCTTGGTTGTGAGCTACTATTTATAATTTATAAGGAACTGATAATATAATCTTCTGTGTGACACCACACACCATGTTATCTACAATATAAATTAAATGGACAACTGCATTTTACTAAATATAGACATTTGACCAATGTGATTTTCATTTCAAAATAAATGTTCATACAAAAAGCTATACTTTTAGTATACATCCTAATAGAAAATGCAACAACACTTGTCTCCCAAATCCTCAAGATCTGGCATCTTCAAAACTCCACAAAATCTCCTTTTCTTGGGTTGCTTTTGGATTGGAAAACACCTCCCAATCAATTGGCTTTATCCCTAATTGATTCTCATGTCAGATCGACCATCAAAACCCACAGAATGACTCTTTTTCACCTAACCAATTGATTGGTAAGTCATATCAATTGATTATTAGCTTTAATCAATTGACCTAATCGATTCTGAAACCTTTTGTTCTCTCAAAAAAGTATTGCCAATTGATTAGCCAATAGATTGGCAAGGCTGAATCGATTAGGCTAATAGATTTAGCAACCTTCTATTTTCTTGAAAAAATTTTGTCAATCGATTACCTTAAGCCCCAATTGATTGCTTTAATCGATTTCAGCCCCTATTGTGCTTCAAAAAAAACATTGATAATTAATTACTTCAATTGATTAACACTACTCAATCAATTAAACCAACTGATTCTGAGCAACAAACTTGAAATTTTAGGTTTGGGTTTGTCAATTGATTACTAACCCTAATTTCAGCCATTCTGAGGCTGAAATCACATCTTGCTTGGTATCTAATTGAACTCAACCTAATAGGACTTCCATTGCCCAGTATTCAGTCATCCATAACCTATTAAAACTTTCCGTTGTCTAGTATCCAGTCAACCTTGACTTATAAGTACTTTTTTACCAATTGTCCGGTCAACATTTAACTCACTTGGACTTTTCATCTAGTACCAAATGTCTAATCCTTCATGACCCACTTGGACTTACTGTCTTATGCCAACTCCCCGTTGAACTTTTAATTACTAAGTGTCCAGTCCTCCTTGACCCACTTAGACTTTTCCCTTGTCAACTTTCTATTGGACTTTCAATCACCAAGTGTCTGGTCCTTCTTGCCCCACTTGGAATTTTCCCTTGCCAACTTTCCATTGAACTTTCCCTTGCCTAACCTCTAGTTAGGACTTTCCCCAATCTAATTTCCAATTGGGACTTTCCCTTGCCTAACCTCCCATTAGGACTTAGACTTTCCAAGTCAAGTATTTGGTCCTCCTTGTCTTACTTTACTTCTCTCTTACATATTGTTAAATATCAAAACTCTCGAGTCAATCCGAGCTTAGTCAACTTGGTTAACCTAGACCAAAGGATGATTGCACCAACATTGACATTATCTTAGAAGTTGTGGAGGGAAGTTATCCTCTCGGCAAATCACAAGCCAATTAACATAGAGATAAAAATATAAATTATGGTGCCCAAATAATAATTAAATAATAAGATTATTTGACAAATAATCTTATTAGATTTTTCAAGAATTTTTAAAAAAATTTCTGGATTTAAACGGAGTTCGTATGTCACGTTTAAGGGGATGAATCGATTGGATAGGGAAAAGCCTGTTTGGAAATACATTTAAGAGAGAGTTGATTGAGAAATTAACTTAGGGGTTGATTACTTAAACCTAAGTATAAATATTAAATACCTAGGTAATAACCCTCATTTTTCCCATTTTTCCCTTCCTCCGCCCGAACCCTTGCCCTCTCCCCTCTCGCTACGTTGCCTTTGCCCAATACTGCCGATGTCGCCCGATGTCGCGCTGCCGGTGGACACCGCCCAATGTCGTGCCACCGACAGACGTCGAGAGATGTCGTTGCCAGAAGGGAGTGTTGGGTTTCAATCAAAGTCTCAGATTGGAAAGATTTGGTAAAAATCATGGGGTTAAAAGGATGCAATATATCTCCATTGGCATGAGGCCTTTTGGGTAGAGCCCAAGAGCAAAGCCATGAGGGCCTAGGCCCAAAGTGGACAATATCATGTCATTGTGGAGATATGTGCACATCCTTTGGGCTCAACAATTGGTATCAGAGCTAGAGTTTGCCTTTGTGTGTTTAGAATTCAAATAGGTTATGCACATGTCATATATAATTTAGGCAGGATAATAGTAGGATGTACTAACTCTTTGGTTGCATGCTCCAACTATTATGGCTTATTGATGTTGTATATGATTGGACCCTTGGACATGTCAAGGGCAATATTTTGTGTGTGCATGATTGTATGTAACTAATACAGTGGGAGCTATATTAGCCCTAGAATTTTAGAATTTTATTTTCAATCTAGATTACATGTACATTCCCTCATGGAATATAGGATCAATATATGTAAAATTCTATTTTTGTTGTGGATCGGATTCTTGCGAGGTGTGGTACTTATGGAGCACCAGAGACGCAGTGGAATAAGAAGCAAGATGGATGCGATAACTCGACCTGATGGCAGTGGCTAAAGATGGCAACAGCTAGGGTTGGTGTACATGGAGGACAGTAACAGAAAAAGGCCATAATATTTGGAAAATAATTTCCATATTTATTGCTTTTATTTACTGTGATGTGTGTGTATGCATGTGATGTATGCTAGGATAGTTTAAAATTTCTCACTTTAAATAACTAAGTGGGAGAGGGATTTATTTTAATAAATTTCACGGTCTCCATTACTGGTTTGTAAGTGATGCAAACAAACTTGCGCGTTGGCTCTGAGTGCCTTCCTCCATATCGGATGAGTTTGTTTGCGGATCACTAGATCAAACTTCCATTTAGGATGACTATAGGAAACTAATTAAGAGCGAGTGATCTTCCCCATCCGAAGGGGCACAATCTTATTAATGGACTTAGTGTCAAGTAATGGTATACACTTACGCACGTCTAATAGTATCCTCCCCATCGGAGTCACCGCTATTATTTGTGTGACCAAAAGAAAACCAACTATTAATTTGTCAAAAAGATAAGTTGACAAGATAATAAAATTAAAACCCTCCTCTTACAAATGTTTGGTTTTGTATACGTCCACACTATCGTGGCATACAAAATTCACGATGTTTGACGTAATTTTATTTGTCATAAAGATTTATTGACAAGATAATTAATGGGTAAAACCCTTCTCTTACAAATGTTCGAATTTGTATATGTCTATAGTATCGTGACATGCAAAATTCCCGGTGTTTGAGATGTTGGTGAATTTAAATAATATTGTTTGAGGAATCAATGTTATTTTAAATTCAAAGTTTTGACCAAATTATTTGATCAAAGATAAACCAACTATTAATTTTATTTTTCATGAAGTTAGGATGACGAGATAATAAAATTAATGGTCAAAATCTCCTTTTGAATTTGTATACGTCCACACTATCGTAGCATACAAAATTCACGGGGATTTTAAAGAGTTGGTCTTGATCAAATATTTTTATGATTCTTAGGATTTCAAATATTAATCAATCCCCTAGTTGTTATACTATAGAAAAGACTTAGTAGTCACAATTATAATGATTGGAAATAGGACTTGGACATTAAGGTAGACTGTCTTCTTAGGACTGAGAACAATATAGGTGTATTTAATTCATTAGTTGTTGAAACATATTTAGTGATGTTATCTACCAGTACCTAGAGTGTAGATACAGATGTCACTAATCATGTCTGCAATTTATTGTAGGATTCCAGGAAACCAGACAGCTATATGAAAAGGAAAACACCATTTACATGGGCACTACTGCAAAAGTAGTAGCTGTTGCAGTGGGAAATGTTTATCCTCTTATAGGAATAAAATATGGATTTTCAAAAATTGTCTTTACGTACTAAGTTTAGAAAGAACCTGATTTCGATTTCTAAACTATTAAAGAATAGATATTCTGTCTATTTTGATAATAAACTTGTTATCAAGAAAAATAGGGAAGTTATCTGTTCTGGTACATTGGTTGACAATTTATAATCCAATAACTCCCACGATGCAATAAATGAAAATTAATAACACATTTTCTAAATAAGAGAAAGTGACCTTCAGAAATAAACCAATCATATTTTTGGCATCTAAGGCTAGGTTATATTAACTTGAGTAGGATTCAAAGGATAATAACTAATGAACTCTTGGGTTCATTGGTAGTGGAAATCTTTCCAACCTGCGAGTCTTACTTGGAAGGAAAAATAACCAAGAAGCTTTTAAGTCTAAGGGGTATGGAGACAAAGATATGTTGGAATTGGTTCATTCTGATTTGTGTAGACCTTTGACTATCCAGGCAAGAGGTTGTTTCGAATATTCTGTCTCTTTTATAGACGACTATTCGAGATAAGGATACATTTACTTAACGCGCCACAAATCTAAGTGCTTTGATTAGTTTAAAGAGTACTAGGTTGATGTGGAGTAACGTCAAAGTAAAAGTATCAAGATACTACGGTGAAATCGTAGTAACGAGTACCTCTTAGGAGAGTTTAGGAGTCACTTATCAGAAGACGGGATTTAATCCCATCTAAATGCACCTGGTACACCCCAACAGAATGGTGTAATAGAAAGAAGGTATAAGGCTCTTATGGAATAATTAGATCAAAGATGAGTTATTCAGAAAATTACCAAATTTGTTTTAAGGATATACACTGGAAACAAAAGTGAACATAGTACCTTCTAAGTCAGAACTCTCTACTCCCACAGAATTGCAGAATGGGCATAAGCCTAGTCTGAAGCATATTCGGATTTGGGTGGTCTAGCACGTGAGAGACACTGATAAGTTGAACATGAGTTCACTTGTTTGTGAGTTATCCTAGAAAAATGAAAAGAGGTTTATAGTCCTTAAAATTGGAAGGTCATTGTTGGCACCAATGCCCGATTTTAGAAAAAGGACTATACTATGAACCACAAGCCCATGAGTAAAAATTGTTCTTAAGGAAATTAAAGGGCACGTCTAACCTAGTACCAACTGTACAAGATGAAATATCACAAGAAACTGCAACACGTATCACAAATGATACACAATTGCAGAAAGTGTCTCGTCGTAGTGGGAGGGTTGTTAGGCAACCTAAAAGATTCATGTTTTGGGAGACTCTTTTGACTCGATCCCTGCTGGACATGAACCTGATCTCCGGACATATGATGAAGCACTCCAAGATAAAGATGCAGCATCTTTGCAAAGAATACAGAATTAGAATATATGTATTCTAATAGAGTCTGGGAGCTTATAAAATCACCAAATGGTGTAAAAGTCATTGGGTGAAAATAAGTCTACAATAGGAAAAGAGGGATAGACAGGAAGGTAGAAACTTTCAAAGTAAAGCTTGTTGAAAAAGGAAACCTTTTTACCGGTAGCCATGCTTAAGTCTATCCGGATTCTTTTATCTATGAGATTTAGCAAGTGGATGTCAAGACAGCTTTCCTTAATAGAAGTCTTGAAGAAAGAATCCATATAAAGCAACCAGTGAGGTTTATTGCAAAAGGCAAAGAGCATCTTGTGTGCAAGCTCAATCAGTCTATGGACTGAAGCAAAGCTTTAAGGTCTTGGGCATCTGGTCTAATGAAGTAATCCAGACCTATGGATTTATTTAGTGTCCAGATGAGTCTTGTGTGTACAAGAAATGTGATGGAAGCGTGGTGATATTTCTTGTACTATACATAGATAACATTTTTGATAGTTGGGAACAATATCAAAGTGTTGTCAGAAGTAAGGGTATGGTTGTCCAAATAATTCAATATGAAGGACTTGGGAGAATGCATATATTCTTGGGATCAAAGGGATCGCAAGAAAAGAATATTTTACTTATCCCAATCTTCATATATCGAAACAATCTTTGCTCGTTTTAAGCATACAAAACTCCAAGAAAGGTTTCTTACCTTTTCAGCATGAAGTAGCTTTATCTAAAGAGATGTCTCCGAAGACATCAAAGGAGATAATGGAAATGAAGGCAGTTCCTTATGCTTCGGCTGTCAGAAGCCTAATGTATGCTATGCACGAGATTAGAAATCTATTTTACCGAGGGCATAATTAGCAGATATCAAAGTAACCCTGGACAAGGGCATTGGACTGCGGTAAAGCATATATTGAAGTACCTTAGAGGCACTTGATATTATATGCTAGCTTACAAGGCAGATAATGTGGTCCCTGTGGGTTGCAAGGATTTTGACTTCCAATCGGATAGAGACAATAGTAAGTTGACCTCGGGGTTTTGGGTTTACTTTAGGAGGTGAAGTCATAACTATGGAAGAGTGATAAGCACAGGTGCTTTTTCGGACTCCACCATAGAAGCTGAGTAAGTGGCAGCCTCTAAGGCAGTCATAGAAGCTGTAAGACTCAGATACTTCATGATGGACTTAGATATATTTTCTGGTTTGTCCAAAAATTATTACAATTTATTGTAATAATAATGGTGCAGTAGCAAACTCGAAGAAATCATAAGTCCATAAGGCAAGTAAACACAATAGAGTGCAAGTACCACCCAATACGAGAAATCGTATAAACGAGGAGAAGTTGTTGCCGCCTAGATTGCATCAGGTGATGACCTGTAGATCCTTTCACTAAGGTCCTTAAGGCAAGAGCTTTTGATCGGCATGTTGAAGGGTTAGGAATCAGATGTATGGCAGCATTTATGGCAGCATAGTCTTTTAATATAAGTGAGAGATTGTTAGAGTGTATACTAATAGCCTAGCTTTTGTATAAACATTTATTTAGAAATAAAGAATCACAGTGGTCAATATCTATATTTATTTGTTAAATATAATTTGTTCAATTAATTTATATAGTAGACAACATGGTGTGTGGTGTCACACACAGAAGATCATGTTATCAGTTCTCTATAAATTATAAACAGTTACTCGCGACTAAGATGGAAAGGAACAAACCGTTGAAGTATTCGTAGTGTAATTAAGTATTAGTTTATCTTAACTAATAAATTACACTGATACACTCCAAGTGTATTGAGTAGGACCATTTTAGGTAAGTTCTTTTTGTACTGACTTAGTAAAAGAACTAGACCTTAGTTATTATGGAAGTGTGTGCTCTTAATCCTAATATAATAACAAGCACATATATTTAATATTTATTTCTTTGACTTATCAAAGGGTGAGGTTTAGCTCGATAAATCAATATGCCCGATAAGTTGGGAAATGATATTACTTATAGTGTGTGTTGTTAATTATAGAAGGAATCTGTGTCCTAGTTATCTAGGTTGAGAATGTCCCCAAGAGGAGCTCATAAGGATTGCCATGTTAAACCCTGCAGGTGGACTTAGACCGACATGACAATGAAGTTGAGTGGTACTACTCTTGGAACTAGATATTAATTAAGTTAGTTGTCAGTAACTTACTTAATTAGTGGGCATTCATAATCTTAAACACAGGGAGACTAACACACTCATGATAAGAAGGAGCCCATAATGTAATTTGGAGTTGGTGCGGTAGTGCGATAATAACTCTCTAGTGGAATGAGTTATTATCGATGAACTTGAGTTGTGTGTTCGGGGGGAACACGGGATACTCAAGCTCATCGAAAGGCCAAAACCAATTTCTCCTCTAGGTCCCTGTCATAGCCTCATTATAGCCTCAAGTCCATCCAAATGTAAGGCTCTTCTTGGTGTCCAAGAAGTGGGCCGGTCTAATGCTTGGTGACCAAGCAAGGGCCGGCCACATCCTCTTCTATAGGGGCCGGCCCTTTGCTTGGTGACCAAGCATGAAGGGGTTGGCCACAATATTCAAACAAGGAGGGTTGTTTTTGAATTTTTAAAATCTTCTCTTTGTAGAAAACTATAAGTTTTAAAAGAGATATTTTAATTTTAAAACCTTTCTTTATTTGAATTTGGCCACATGTTTTAATAGAGAGTTTTAAAAGTTTTAAAACTTTCCTTTTTAACCATCCTCATGGTTTAAGAAAAAAAGAAAGATAAGTTTTAAAATTAAAATTTTCTATCATCATGTTAAAAAAAGGAAATTTTAAGAGAAGTTTTAAATTTTAAAACATGATTTTAATTTTTAGAACTTTCCTTTTTTAACTTCTACTTTAGGAAAAAGAGCTTGTAAATTTTATAAGAAGATTTCTTCTTGTAAATTTTTTAAAAGAATATATTTCCTTATTCCTCTTGATGAGGTGGCCGGCTACCTTGCTTGGTGCCCAAGCAAGGGGCCGGCCATATTAAAAATAATAAAATCATCAAATTTATTTTTGGTGATTGATTCAATCAAGAGGAAAGAAAAGGAAAAATAAAAAGGGAAAAGGGAAAACTCTTGGATGATTTTATTTTTTGTAAAAAGTTTTTCCTTATTTGCCTTGGGCAAGTAATATCAAAGAAGGGGTGAGGGGGCTTCATGAGACACAATTCTTATTCTCTTGCTTGGAGATCATCAAGTGGTCGGCCCCCTCTCTCCCTTCTCTTTTCCCTTTTGCTCTCTTCTCCTTGGTGGTGGTGGTGGCCGGATTTTAAAAGAAGAGGAAGAAGCTCTTGGGTGGTGTTCATCTTGGAGGATCGTCACCCACACGACGTCCAAGGCGAGGCGAGGAATACGACAGAAGATCTCGAGGTCATTAGCTTACAAAGAGAAGGTATACCTAGTAATTTTCTTCCGCATCATACTAGTTATTTTCTTTGTAAGAATTCTAAATACAAGAGACAATTAGATCTAGTTTTTTCGAATAAGTTTTTCGAGTTTGTGTTTTCTTCTTTTTTGAATTTGTGATTTGATTATTTTTTTTTGTTAACCTAGAGTTATTTAAGGAAATTAAATATTAGCTTTCCTTAAAAGGCTTTGCCTAAGTGATGGTGGTTGCTCCCATATCCAAGAAGGTCATGTGCCTCGTCATGCAGTCCTGGAAGCCAATTTTAGAAATTAATATTTAATGGAATTAATAACTTAGGTAGATTTGAATCCATAGTGTTAAGTTCCGCTTGAGATTCAAATCTAAACCATTAAGAACAGATAAGTTAAATT
This sequence comes from Zingiber officinale, assembly GCF_018446385.1. Taxonomy (NCBI): domain Eukaryota; kingdom Viridiplantae; phylum Streptophyta; class Magnoliopsida; order Zingiberales; family Zingiberaceae; genus Zingiber; species Zingiber officinale. Next base: position 105,872,964 of record NC_055998.1, read on the forward strand.
TGAAATCAATGATGTTAAGTTCCGTCTGCGATTCCTAATTTAACTTCTAAAGAACACAATAGGTTATTTAAGGAAAGGTTCGACACTTGCACAAAAAATTTTGTACAGTGGAACCGATACGTTTTCCTAGGACTAACCAACAGGGAGGAGTCAATACGAGGAAGAGTGGCGGCTCCATTCCCTCTCTACCGAGAGACACCGCAACACCTCTCATCGCCTGTAAGGATCTGCTAATCTCTTTTTGTTTGACTCTGCATCATTGTCGATTTTACTGGATCTATGCCAATGGCATCTTAGATCTAACGTTGCCAACTCACCGCCGGTTGTGTAGGGGCTGCTATCGCCTATTCATTTTTTCATGTGAGCCGCGAGGGTCACGCCGTCGCCCCTTCTTTTCCCCCACCTCCACCTGTTGTCATCTGCCTTAATGGAATGAGCTCCGACGTGCTGTTGATCTCTACCCTAGCACTGGTGTCGCCCTATCCTCTGCCCAACTTATCGTCGCAACGGCAACCCGATTCCGTCCAGGAGAGATCTTGGTTATGGTACAAGAGTAAGTCAAACTTAGAGTTAGATTTGTATGGATTTGAATGCATACTCTGTTGGGATGTTGAGTTTGGTTGTGTGATAAATTATTATAGATCCGGCGACGATTGGACTATGGGGTCCTGGTCAAATGTGAGGTTTCCAGCCAAAAACCCCTCTAGCAGCATTACTCCGACCAACAACACTGTGTCGATCAGAAGGTGAGTTTTTGTTCAGTTTTGGGGTTGTTGCAGAGTTAATTAGTAAGTTCTTCTAATTTGTTGAGGAGGAGGGGATGTGTAAGGAATTGGAATATGTTTTGTAGAAAGGGAACCATTTGTCTGTATTGTTTCAGTTATTTAGCTATGTGTGGTGATTTGTGGAGGTAATTTCATATATGAACTAGATTTAATTCTAGTTGGGGTATGGTTAGGAGTTCTAATTATATTTAGATGTGATCTGTTGCTTGGGTGGATATGGACATATATCATATTATGTTGGGCATTTTGTAATCTGTGGTTGCTTGGATAATTAGTGATGAATAGGATTGATTCATGGTGTCTAGTTGATTTAAGACATGGACTAAAAGATGTGTTAATTTTAGGATTAATTGATAAATGATTGATTATATTAGTTGGATTGTTAGTTTATATCCTGATGGATAATTGAAGCATGTTAACAAGAAGGATTAACTAATTGAATTGGATTAAATCATAAGGAGATTAGTTGTGAAAGAAGTGTTGGATTAGTAAAGGGAATTAAAATGTTGATTCCTAATTAGATTAGGATTAGGATTAGCTAATTGGCTTATGATATAACTTAGCAGTATTATGTATTCTATGTTGCAGGATACTAGTCGGAGACACGCCTCGACGTGGCATTATTTATCATGTTCGACAGATAAAGGCAAGTACTTCTTACTTTATCTCTTTAGTACATTGATCTTAATGCATGACTATATTTTCGAATAGTTCCTGTATTTACCTTGACTCCACTCATATTTTTCTTGTGCTTGAAACTTATCCACGCGATCTTTGAGCTACTCATTTCTATGTCTATACAGTCTCTTGTTGCTATCTATGATATTTAGCATATACCAGACGTCAAATACTAAATACTAGATACTAGATACTAGATACTGGATATATAGATACCAGATACCATGCTTACTTGTTTTGACTGCTATCTATTCATGTTTCTTATTGAACATGCTGGCTTCATGTAGCATACCTGATTTCTATTTATATATATATGATGACTGCTGCATTTTACGCATCATGTCATTGTATGCATGCCGACGACCATGTCTCCCTTGTGGTTGAGAGAGTCATTGGCCAGGGCCGCACGCTCGGCCACTCATGGGTAGTGGTAGCTGGAGCATGCCGCTTGTCCTGATGTGCCCCCATTCGCTCACTCATGGGTAGTGATTGCTGGAGTTGCAAGCAACATGGACCCCCATCGCAGATGTAACTAGTTAGCTACTATGCAACTGTCCCCTCGGCCACTCGAGAGTAGTGGGAGCTGGAATGGTATACAGTCTGTCATTGTCCTAGCCTCTCGATCATACAGAGGTCATGGTACAGGGGGGTGGGCGGGAGTGACCATCCGTGCATACGCTGTTATTATTATATCTGCTGATGTTGTTTACTTATACTGTTGTTAGTAGTTTATGTATGATCGTTGGGCCGGCTAGAAGGGGGGGTTGAATAGCCCTGCAAAAATCAAAACGCAAACACTCTTCTCGAACTCTTAAACTAACACTTGCATAAAATAAGAGAAATAAATAAAACCAGAAAAGTAAAAGGCACACCGAGATTTACTTGGTTACAACCGGGAAAGTTGTTAATCCAAGAAAGCGTAGCACTAGTATCTCCTTCAGGCGGAGAAGCCTTTTACAGCAATGAAGCGCACAACAGAAGCTTAAAACAGAAAAGCGTACAAGTGTAGAAAGAATGCTTGAGTTCTCAGTCAATTATGAGCTTCTGGACCAAGGCTATATTTATAGCCTTGGTCGGGGCGCCTGGAAGGGTTCTGGGCGCCCTGGGGGGATAAAACTTATCCCCCAACATTTAGATCGAGTCAAAACTCGATCTGGTCAATTTTACTGCTCAGGGCGCCCCGGATGGTTCCGGGCGCCCCGGAGCCCAAAGTCAACAGTTGTTGACTTTTTCGTCCGGGACTTCTTCTCTGGTTCAGTCCCGCCTCGGTCCAGTTCTTTTCCTCCGGATCCGCTCGCTTGGGTGATCTCTGCCATCCGGAAAAGGGCTCACCCGAACCCAACTTCCGGTCTTCTCGAGCGTGCTTCCCTCCGGCTTCTCGTCCCTCGGAATTGCCGCGTGTTTCCTTCTCGCCCGCCAGTGTACTCATCCGTAGTCTTCGTCCCTCGGTTGTCGACCTTCTCGCTAGATGCGTCTCTTGCTCCCCGAGCAATCTTCCGCTCCGGCTTTCGTCCCTCGAAACCACCGCGCGCTTCCTTCTCGTCTGCCGGTGTACTCTTCCGCAGCGCTTCGTCCCTCGGACGCATAGCGTGCCGTCCTTCTCACTAGCTGCGTCTTCCGCTCGACTACCTGTGTTCCTAAGCTCCGGCACACTTAGACACAAGGTTAAATACACACAGGACCTAACTTAACTTGTTGTTCACACCAAAACAACCTTGGGGTTCCAACAGTTTATGCTGTTGTTGCTTACTTATGCTGATATGTTTACATAGGTTGAGATTTATACCTATGGTATGTGTTTAGACACTGGCTTACTTACTGTTAATATGTATATACCTCACATGTTACCCATGTAGTTATAAGCAGTACGGTAGCAGGTCTTTGTTACACCTGACCTTCTATTACTAGCCTAGGATATGGTTTCAGGTATGGACACTTATTATGATATCACTGTAGTATCTACTATATTCCCTACGAGACTGTATACCTTCGTATCTCTAGTTCTTTATTATGTTTATGTACTATCTATTTATTACCCATTGAGTCTTAGTACTCACCACCCCATAAACTAGTTTATTTCGCCAGATAGCAGGTCAAGGATTTATGGAGTTGCCTGGAGATCCTGTCCGCCAGTCCCACGTCATATCCGAGGGTGATGTTATGATTTTGGTATTTCTTACGCTATTTGTGTTTTGGCTTTATACTTGTTCTTGTATTTGTGTATACCTTTATATGGAGTTTTGTTTGTTGGTATCTTGTATTTGGTTTGGTGATGATGTGTCAAGCCGAGCCGGCTCGCAATTAGTTGTATTGTGATTTTGTGATCATTATTTGTGATTTTTCGCTGTGTTAGTTTTTAGTACAGCCGTGTGGGATGATTAATATATATATAACTGGGTGGTTGTATTTATTTCTGTTCCAACCAAGTGGGTTGATTATATAACTGCGTGATTGTGTATATATTCTAGCCGTATGTGGCTGATATATTTTGTATGTTGTATGCTTCAGATTGTCATCGGTACAGGGGAGATGCTGCCAAAATTTTTCGATAGGGACTCCTTTGGAGACATGACAGAAACTATCTATGAATCTTAGAAAGGTCATAAACATTCCGACAAAGCCAATAAATTATTTGGTTAAGGTTCAACTAACTAATTTAGGGCCTAAAGAGTTGACTACATAAAATGCATTGATATGTACCAATAGTTATAATATGTTGTGCTAGCCAAGAACCTACAAGAAGGGTATAGGTGTGAAATGGTAAGTTTTATCATATGCGGCAAAAGATGTAATATCATTTAAGCAGTAAATCTCTAATAGTGATATTTTAATCAAATATGGAGAATTGTGTGAAAGTATATTGTATGTCTAGTATTTGAGGTACCTAAGAGTAATTATTCAAATTCATTCTTGGGATAAAAAGGTACGACTTGTTAAATGAACAAAATTTCTTAATGATTCTTATATTATGTTACATAGGATATAACAAAATATTGCATGATACTCTTGACAGGAAATTACCTATATACAATGGTATAGCTAGTTGGGGGCAGGGGTATGACCCCCCTCACCCTTGAATTTAAAAAAATAATAATACTATTATATCATTGAAAAAAAAATAATGCAAGTGATTTCTAGGTATTGTACATGTAAGTGACACTACTGTCATATCACTTAAGAATATTATGGATTCTTTGTTATGCCAACATGGGTTTTCTAATTTATATGGGCAAGGATACGATGGAGCTAGCAATATGAGAGGATAATTTAATGTATTAAAAAACTTAATTATGATGAAAAATCATTATTTTTATTATGTTCATTGTTTTGCTCATCAACTATAACTTACACTTATAGCTGTTGTTGAAAATCACATTATAATTTCTACTTTTTTTGTGGCTGCATAATTAAACAATATTGTTGGAGTGTCATGCAAGAGAAGAGATATACTTTGTGAGAAAAAATTTGAAAAAGTTATTGAAAGAATTGACAATAGTGATACCTTCACTAGATGAGGTATGAATCAAGAGAAGACATTAAAAAGAGCTGGGAGTATACGTTGATGCTCACATTATAATACATTGTTAAGTTTGATATGCTTGTATTATTTTGTTATTGAATGTCCTTTTATTGTTGAAGAGGGAAAAGATCATAAGCAAAGGACACAAGGAAATAATTTGTTGGAATTGAAGGGAAAATATGAATTCATATTTCAGATGTACTCAATGAAAAATATAGATCACAAGCAAAGGGTGCAAGTAAATAATCTATTGGAATTAATGGGAAAATTCGAATTCATGTTTCAAATGTACTTAATGAAAAATATCTTGGGAGTAACAAATGATTTGTCACAAACTATGCAAAGAAAAAATCAAGACATCGTAAATGACATGATTCTTGTAAGATCAAGCAAACATCAATTGCAAACCATGAAAGATGATTATTGGAATTTATTACTAAATAAAACTTCTTTATTTTATGTTAAATAAGAGGTAATCACCCTACATATGGAAGACTTATTCATCTTTCATGAGAGATCACAACGAAATATTGAATGAAGGACAAATCTTCACTATTATCGCATTGAAACATTTTATGAAGTGGTAGATTTGGAACTTCAAGAGTTGAACAGTCTTTTAACAAGATAAACATAGAGTTGTTGTTATGTATAGCTTGTCTTGATCTATCAAATTCATTCTTTGCTTATAATAAAAGAAAATTACTTTAGTTTGTTAAATTTTATTCATCTAATTTCTCTCTGATAGAGTTAATGTATCTTGAGCACTAACTTGATAACATTATTTTTGACATGTAAAATAACAATCAATTCTCTATGGTTGTGGGGATTAGCGAGCTTGCTAAAAGGATGGGTCAATTGAAGAAAATATCAACTGTATTTTTTAGTATATTGACTTTTGAAGTTAGTATTAATTACCCATTGCAACTACAATTGTAGAGAGTGTTTTGAGTAATGAAAATAATCAAAATTCTACTTTATAATCATTTGGGAGATAATATAGTAAATGATTGTTTGATAATATATATTGATAGATACATATTTGATACAGTTGATAATGAAGTTATTATTCAATATTTTCAAAACATGAAATCTCTGAAAGTGTTATTGTAAACACATATGTAGTTAATATATGACTTTTATTGTATATTTTATATTGTATTAATATTTTAATTTATTGAATTCCATGTCTAGTTGAAAATCTTAACTATGCTATTACCTATATAAGTGCAAAGTGAGGGTCACTTCAAACTATAAGCACTTAAAATTCTCGAGCATTATTCATAGTGAAAATGAACACGACAAATCACCTGTAAAAGCCTAGGGGTTGTTATATAACGGTTGAATAATTCAAGATATATATCATTGGATAACCAAATAAATCCAATCATATTATACGATAGAAGGTTTAAAGTCATAAACCACCTCTCCAAATGTAATACTCTTTCTATTAAATTTTTTTTAGATTTGAAAGTTATTCATAATTTTTTTACATCAATTATTGAAAAAAAATATATTTTTCATAATAATAAGACAAATATCTATCATTATAAATTAATTTTTTAAATGAATGAGAAATTAATATCAAAAGTCTTCGAGCAGCAAAGAGTTGATCTGATTGTACGAAAGCATCAGTTCACACAAATGTCATGAATAACACAAATGCACTTAATGATAATTTTGATGGGACGGTGTCTAAAATATTAAGATTTATTCTTGAGATTTAGTTCATGGAGTTAAAATTAATAATACATAACCTATATTGAAATTGGCCAAGATGGTTAAAATCAAGAAGATCAACCACCTATATTAATGGGCTTCCAATTAGGAAGCTCACTTTTGTAGCACAATTTGATCCTCAAATCAAAATCACTTGACCATGGCAGAAGTTTGACCATTTAAGACAAAATTAATCTAGGAATATTAATTCTTTTGAATTCATGCACTCCAACATAAAGAGGACAGATCCTCTGGATCGCTTTTTATGGTCCAAGGGATAGTCCTTAAACATGTATTGATGTATCAATATTTGAATTGTCGCAAAGATGATATATGTGCTCCTTTATTAATGATTTTTTAGCCCTTTGTACTCCTCTCTCCTCTCCTATAAAAAGGGCCAATACCTCATTTCTAAATCACAAAAAATCTTAATAGTGAACTTTCCTCTTAAGTTATTCGCTCTGTTCGCTGTGAGATAACTATCAATCAACCATAAGCATTAGACAGGACAATCTCATCTTAAGGAATGAAGCTTTAGTGTCATCTGGATCTTAAAACTTTTATCCTAAGGATTAAACTTACTCAAAAAGGCGTGTCAACAATCGAAAAAATGTTCAACAACCGATGATATTTAGTAAATGACAAGCTCAAATCGGTGACAACAATACTGATAAGGATATATCAAGAATGTAAAGAAGACTATTGTCATATCAAGTTCTATCAATTTGAGCTATCATCAATGTTACATTAAATACAGCTAAGATCCATGAAGTTCCTTAGGAATTTAGTCTTTTATGCTCCATTAAACATGTTGAAATGGTTTTTCACTTTGTTTGACAATATGTGCCTCACAAACAATCATCTCCATACATGATCAAATTGACAATACTTTCAATAAACCTTTAACAAGGAAACAATCCTAATTACTAACAACTAAATGTTCATTAACTCATGTTGGGTTTGCAAGGACATAATAACAATAATAGCAATGGGATCTCATTGGAAAGTAATTGTCTTCTTATATCATGTTATAAAGAGGATCTTGTCCCCACAGGTTAACACAGTTGGTACTTATGTATCACGGATCATCTAACTTCATGCAAAGGATTACTTTGCTAGACGAAGTTCCCCCGTGATTTATCTCTCTTCTAGATCGTATGAAGCAATCCTGGAGGGAGCCCTCAGAGTGAGAGTTATCATCTTTTACGGTAATAAAAAGGATCTTAAATTTGATAAATAGAAAGAAAAAAAATCTTCTTAGTTCGCTTCCAATCTTCTTTGTCCTCTTCTAATTTCTCTAAATTTCTACTAATTCTATGACTTTTGATCGACAAATGATGACATTGAAATTCCACAAGACATGTGCTTGGTGGCTAATGGCAACAACAAGATCAACAATTTTGTATTTTGGTAGAAGATCCCAAACATGTGATACTTTGCTTCATCGAGTAATATTTCAACCAGTGTTTTTTAGTTTTAAAGAAACTAAAACTATTAATTAATTAATTTAATTGAGGAGGATGATATAAATATATTAATTGCATAAATTACTAAACAGGATTAATGTCACTTTATCACTCGCTTAATACTAATTTAATTGAAACTAAATGGCATAATAAATCTAATTTCACTATAACGATGGAGTGCTACGGAAAATCTTCCTTATCCATTTGGCTAGTCAGCCATGTTCTCAATAATGGAATAAGCGCCGTCGCAATCTAATTTGGATGCTGGCCAAATCTATTAAATATCTCCACATCTATAATTGGTTAAAAGTCCATCATTTATCCTTTTCATGCACATGAACTTTTAGATATTCATTGAATTGAATCATGTTTTAATGACTCCACATATCATCCGAGTTGATATATGATGGGATGTTTATCACATAAGGTCGTCGGAGTATAAATCTCCTGTGTAATTCATCCTACCTACCACATACTCATTCAGGATGTTATGATTTATCTCCCTCGTGATGACCTTGGATCGGGTGCGATGGAGACGCTAGGATCGAGTGATTTTACCACATGATTCAATGTTCCATGAATATCTATACGACGCTGACACTCTGTACAAGATGCTCCAGATGTATTATTGTTTGAATATGGAGCTTTGTGCGGAGAGGCTCTCTCTTCTCACAATCTATGCTTTCTACAGGAAATTTTAAAACTATAGAATTCTCCATATTTATTTTTTATATTTTTCAAAAATATATTTAATTTTTATTTTACTCCTTCAACCATTATAATATTCAATTTTTTTTAAAAAAAAAATCAACACTACTATTATGTTAATTTTCAAAATATAACACTATAGTGGCATTTTTTATATTAATTTTTAAAAATCAAAACCATCGTTACACTGTTGTTTTTTTGAAGTCAGCGTTATAGTAATATTATTATTATTGAAAAAAATTAAGGATATGATATTATGTAATAGTTTTATTTTTTTTTTAGATCTACCTAAAAATCTTATATTAATAAAAATATTTTCATGTCTTTTAAATTCATGATCTTTTCAATGTGTAACTTTAATACGGGCATCTCCCACAAATATTCAATAACTCTTGACTTATCCCCTTAACTTCATTCATGCTCTACCCCCTCCCCCTAATTTTGTTCAAGGTTACCCCACATAGGACCCGATTTAGATCATGACTCTGATATCATTTGTTATGTCTAAAAGAATGAATATATCTCATAATCATACTGTTCACTTTTGACCTAAACTCTTATGGTTTTGTTTGTTGGACTTTACTTAAAAAGTCTTATATCAATGGAAATATCTTCATCCATTTTAAACTCATGATCTTTTTCATGTCCTTCCAATGTGGGACTTTGATTATATTCCTAATAATCATCCCCTTAAATAAAGGATCATCATTACTCTTATGGTCGGGATCTCCCATAAGTATTCGATCACTCTTGATCTACTCCGGACCTCCTTAGAAGAATCTACATTTGATTACTCTTAACCTGCTTTGGACTTCTCCTAAACTTCATTTAAGACTACCTTATATGAGATCTGGTCTAGATTATGACTCTGATATCATTCGTTGAGACTAAAAGAATTCACATATCTTAATAATATTATGATATTATCCACTTTAAGTATAAACCCTTATAATTTTATTTTTAAATTTTATTCAAAAAGTCTCATACCAATAGAGATATATCCACAAAAGTTAATGAGAATTTCATAATTTTAAATGCGACTTTTGATCCAGAAAGTATTTCGTCTTACATTTTGTTACATTTTGAAGGTAATAGAGTTACTACTGTAAGTACTATATGACTTAACGGCCTGTGCATCTGCAAGTGTTTGATGGCCATGGAGGACTAGATGTGGCTGTCTTTCATTAAGAGGCATGCAATTAGGTTGTTATTTGAAGATGCTAAGCTTTCCTCGAGCATCGGAGTCTGATGAGGATTTTGTGGAATCTGTCGAAAACTCTGTTAGAGAATCATTTCTTCTTGAAGGTGTAACCTTGGGTAATGACTGCACTATTAGCAACTCATCCGTGACTACAGTGCTTATCACCTTGGTGTTTAGAAGGTACAGTTTTAGGATTAAGACCACATGACTAAATGAATGGGCTTAATCTCTATTTACACTTGATTAACACACAACTAATTACTATTAAGAAAACTAAACTCCAAAAAGTAACCTCATGCTTTATTGCATATAAAAGAAGTTTAAATTAAATAGATATAGATTCAATGTATATATTTATTAACCCGATTTATTAATATTGATGAGTTATTAATGAGGGATGAACTTTATAATGGATAGTTCTCATAGGTTGGGTCGGATATATAAAGGAAGAGAAGCGGTTCATTTTAAGGCGTGTTGAAATGTGCTCTCTTTCTCATGATTCTTCTCTCCCATTTTAAGGCATGCTGACTCAATCTTGTGGAAGATTTCTTATGCGTTTGCAGGATCTTTGACAAGTAAGAAGCAATATTCCTTTGCGATAGATTCAGGTTAGCTCTTTGCTAGCTATTGCTTCGATTTCCAATATTGCTTTAAATATTTATTTTTCGACAATTCGACACATATATATTGATTTTTTTATATATTTGATTTCATATGGATGAGTGAAATTGATGTATATTCATTAAATGTAGAATGGATAGATTAAGATTTAACCTATGAATTGAGTTTTTCACATTATGCATGAAGAACACGATTGATGATGCAATTTTAAGATTTTTTTAGCTGAAAAATCATGTTCAGAAAATTAGGTTTTCTAATATTAATCGATTGGAGAAGGTCCCCAATCTATGGTAATCGCAAATTGTTGAACAGAGGGTTCTCAAATCGATTGTGCTGATCGATTGATGTTTACCAATCGATTAGCATAAGGGCCAATCTATTAGGATGTCCAGGATCACGCACAGAGTGTTTCTGAATCGATCAATGGATTGATTGATTTTCACCAATTGATTGTCATAAGGAGTCAATCGATTACGGTGCATTGGTTTGTCCATAGAGGGTTTCTGAATCGATCGACGGATCGATTGACGTTTGCCAATTGATTACACTAATCGATTAGATTGGATGAACTTGTGAAGAGTGGCCTTCAGAATCGATCAGGGAATCGATTGTTATGTACTAATCGATTGCCAATGGTGGCAATCAATTTGCGTGCATATCAATTGATTTCCACCTATTGTTAATCGATTAAGAAAGGTGTGATACTAATCTATTGATAACTGAATTTAGCTAAATTTTCAACAACTTTTTCTTGTATTCTCATTTACTCTTGTTGCTTAGTCGAACATATACTATCACCAAAGTGAGAACTATTAGGGATGCTAGGAGTATTAGCGTAAAGGGATGTATGTCCATGCTAAGGATAATTGGCCCAAAAGAAAGTTATTCTTATGTTTGATATATGTTTAATGAAGTTTACAAAGTAAGTTAAATTTCTAAGTCATGCACATAGTATGTCGACCCAAAGGAAGGGGCGCTATGTGGTTGATTTAAAGTATTGTCAGTGATAGTTGAAAGCATAAGCTAACTAAGGAAGCTCATAAATAAAGTATTATACGCATAATATGTTGGCTCAAAGGAAGATGAGTTATGTGGAAGATGAAGGTAATTATGAGTTGTTTGGAGAGTACTAATAGCAAGTTACAATTTAATTCAAAGATTTGATGTAATATTGCACTAGGTATCGCTATTAATGCTCATATAATTGTATTTTGTTATTGCACAACTATAAAGATGTGTCTTATTTGTCAAATTGAGGTATGTTCTTTGATTTTGTTTATGTAATACTCTTAATGTCTACAAATCTAAACAACATCCCCATGTTTACTGGCACAAACTTTGGATAATGGAAAGAGCGTATTACAGTTTTATTGGCCTACATAGATCTAGACTTTGCATTTAGGCATGATCACTCTGTACCTTTAACTAATGATTCCACTACGAATCAAAAGGAGATCTTTGACAAGTGGGAACAATTAAATCGCATGAGCCTAATGATCATGAAGATGTCTATTCTGAAATCACTTAGAGGTTCAATTATTGAAAATGAGGATGCTAAAACCTTTATTAGAGAGTTGGCAGACCAATTCACCTTAAACAAAAAGATCAAGACTACTACACTTCTCACAAAGTTAATATTCATACGGTGCAATGATAAGAGTAATATTAGAGAGTACATCATGGAGATGTCAAATTTGGTTACAAAGCTTAAGACACTAAAGTTAGACATGTCTGAAAGTGTCCTTGTGAACCTTATCCTAATCTCTCTACCTACACAATTCAATGCCTTTAAGATTATTTACAACACTTAAAAGGAGAAGTGGATACTAAATCAGCTCATAGCTCAGTGTGTATATGAAGAAGAGAGATTGAGAAGTGACACATCTCACTGTACTCACTATGCATCCTCATCTCAGTATTCGAACAAGAGAAAAAGGATAATGATAAAAGTAAGAGTAACCAACTTGCAATAATTGAGGCTTCAGAGTATATAAGGTGTAAAAGCAACAAGATCTATACCCAACTTATTTCTTTTGTAAAAAGAAAGGTCATCTGAAGAAGGATTATCTTAGATATGTCAACTATCATATCAAGAAAGATAAATTTCTCAACTTTGTTAATTTAGAAGTTAATCTAGCTATTGTTCCTAATAACTCTCAGTGAATAAATACTAGTGCAACTACTCACATAAATATAACTATGTAGGATTGCCTTAGGAGCTACATGTTGGTGCAACCTTAGGTCAAGGTTGACCTGGTTGACCCGACTCGAGTTGACCTGACTCGAGTTGTATTTTGATGTTTGACGAGAATAGAAAAGTTGTATCTTGATGTTTGACAAGAATACAAACTTGGGAGATTGTGGGTGCAACCTTCGGTCAAGGTTGACCTGGTTGACCCGACTTGAGTTGACTTGATTCGGTAAAGTCCAAGTATGGAGACTTGGCACGGGAAAAGTCCAAGTATAGAGACTTGTCACGGAAAAGTCCAAGCAGGGAGCTTGGCACGGGAAAAGTCCAAGTATGGAGACTTGGCACGGAAAAGTCCAAGCAGGGAGCTTGGCACGGGAGAAGTCCAAGTATGGAAGCTTGGCATGGGAAGTCGGAGAGGGCTCGGCAGCTCGTTCTCCGGACTAGGTCAGAGAGGGCTCGGGAGCTCGTTCTCTGGACCGGACGAAGTCGGAGAGGGACCTAACTGGACATTCCATGGTACATTGGATCGGTCGGCAGACCGATCCAGTGAAACTGAGAAACTGAGTTTCCTGGATCGGACCAGACGGGGTCAGAGAGGGCTCGGTAGCTCGTTCTCCGGACTAGGTCAGAGAGGGCTCGGGAGCTCGTTCTCTGGACCGGACGAAGTCGGAGAGGGCTCGGTAGCTCGTTCTCTGGACTAGGTCAGAGAGGGCTCGGGAGCTCGTTCTCTGGACCGGAGGAAGTCGGAGAGGGCTCGGTAGCTCGTTCTCCGGACTAGGTCAGAGAGGGCTCGGTAGCTCGTTCTCTGGACCGGATGAAGTCGGAGAGGGCTCGGTAGCTCGTTCTCCGGACTAAGTCGGAGAGGGCTCGGTAGCTCGTTCTCTGGACCGGACGTGGAAGTCGGAGAGGGCTCGGTAGCTCGTTCTCCGGACTAGGTCAGAGAGGGCTCGGTAGCTCGTTCTCTAGACCGGGAAGGCTTTAGGGTTTAGGGCTGGGAAGCTCTAAGGCATTGGATCGGTCTGGTGACCGATCCAGTGATACTCTGATTGTCTGGATCGGTCTGGTGACCGATCAGTAACCAAACAGAATGTTTTTGTGGGTTAACTGATCGGTCTATAGACCGATCAGGAAGCGATGGACTTAGAGAGCGATAGGAGGGGATCGGTCTGTGGACCGATCCACCTATAGTCTGATCGGTCCATAGACCGATCAGACTTCGAAGCCAACTCTCTGTGAGAGTTGGTTGATCGGTCTGGGGACCGATCAGCCTAGGGCCTGATCGGTCCACAGACCGATCAGGAGTCTCCCAGACTGATCAGGCTCCAACCTGATCGGTCCAGGCCTAGCCGTTGCGACACAACGGCTAGATTTCTGTGTTGCTCTTTGTCTTCTTCACAGGTGTAGCAGGTGCAGGATATATATCGAGGTCGAGGGCCTCTACAGTAACTCTTCTTCTTGTTCCTCACTCTTGCGATCTGAGCTTTGCTGAGCTCTGTGTTTCTGAAGCTTCGTGTGAGTTTCCCTCGGCTGGTTTGCTGATCAGTTGCTGCTGGCATCGTGAAGTTGTTGCTTCATCGAACTCCAGTCGACAAGAAGGCAAGCAAAGTGTTGTTACATTCATATTCTTCTTGTTTTCTTGCTCTATCTTGTACTCCTTTATTGTTGTTGCAAAAGAGTTTGTGGCGAGGTTTCTCTACCCAGAAGGAGTTGTTGTTAGCCGGTTTTCCGGGGTCTCATCCACCGACGGATTGATAGGCTTCGTCCACCTTACGGACACGCCGAGGAGTAGGAGTATCATCTCCGAACCTCGTTACATCATCGTGTTTGAGGTTTGATCTTCTCCACTTTCGTTTCTACATTGTATTTCCGCTGCGCTAACCTAAATTGTAGGAAGAAACGATAATTTGAGGTCGGCTATTCACACCCCCCCTCTCTAGCCGCTATCCGAAGGTCCTAACAAGTGGTATCAGAGCAAGGTTGCTCTTCGTCGGATTAACACCCGGGGGAGCACAAGCTAGAGAATGGATCTACTTGGAGAAGACATCACGATTCCACCCTTCTACAATCGCGACGACTTCGCGTATTGGAAGGTAAGAATGAAGTATTTTCTTATGACTAACCTAGTGAATTGGAATTATGTACGAGTAGGTTTTACTCCTCCGGTGGATAAAAAGGGAGAACCTCTCGAGGAAGAAGTGGACGAAGGAACAAATCCACCAATCTACAATCAACGACGAGGTAACGAAAATCCTTGAATTTTCATTACCTAATGATATCTTGTGTAAGATAGGTGGATACAACGATGCCAAGGAGTTGTGGAACAACTTGGCTAAGTTCCATGAGGAGAGCTCCAATTCAAGTCATGAAGAGGAGTCAAGTGAGCCAAGTAGCTCACATCATGGAGGTATGGAATTAGAAGTTGAGGGCTACTCAACATCTAAGGAAGAAGAGGAGAAGAGTTCTTCATCAAGATTGGTGCAAGAAGAAGTCTCTACCTCCGGAAGGGATGAAGAAGAGAGCTTATATCCATCCTCAACCCTAGGTAACTCAAGCAACTTAATTTCAAGTAAATTACATATAATGTGCTTTGAGTGTAGGGAATATGGGCATTACAAGAGTAAATGTCCAAAGAGGATTAGGAAGACTCCACCGGCGCCAAAGGTCAAGGAAGCCGGAGTCCCGATACGCAAGGGCAAGGAGCACGTGGGGTGCTTCCAATGCAAGCAAAGGGGACATTATAGGAGCCAATGTCCGAGGGGGAGGCAACCTCACAAGGACAAGAGACCAAGCACATCTATGGGGGGAGCTAAGGCAAACCCTAAGGTACCCTTTAAGGCATATCATTGCAATTCTAATAGGACACATGCTAGTAGCTTTATTGCATTTTTCAATAATGATAAGCATGATAACCATAGAAACTGATACATGTCCTTAGGTGCCAAACATGTTAGCCTAGATAAGGACAATGCTAGAAATGCCAACCCTAGAGTTAACTCATCTAAGGTTAAGAAAAACCTAGATAGGAATCCCAAAACAGCTAGACATATGCCTAGGAATACCTCAAAGAAAAATGACAAATTAAAACTTGAGGTATTAGAGAAGGAAAATCAAGTCTTAAGATCAAGACTTGACACTTTAGAAAAGACCCTTAAGAATTTGGAGAAGTCAACTCTAGGGTCTAAGGGTCAAAAACAAAAGCCCAAGGACATGAGAGGTTTGAGTCACAAACCTAAGTCTCAAGTGGTCAAGCCCACTTATCATAATGTTCCATTCGATTATGGAACAAGACCTAGGGCTAGGAAGACCATCACCAATTTCACAAGGGGAGTCACCCCTAGAGTTGATCTTGATGAGTCCCAAATGACCAAGGCTTTAAAGCCTAGGAGGGTCATTAGGAGGGTTGCTAGGGAAGTCATCCCTAGTGAATATCTAGTGAACCCAATGAGCTCAAATAGGTTTTGGGTTCCTAGGAGCGTGATTCCATCACGCTAGATGGGTTAGGGTGTGCCAACCTTAATTGGATAGGTAGTTAACCTAATCATGGCAAAAGGTGGCATTTTAGGAATTTTCAAGGTGTAATCAAGCCTTGAAAATGAAATTTAAAATTTTACTCATTCCTAAGGTGATTAGGATGTGCCAACCACACTTGAGGAATTTTCTAGGGTCAATCTAATTGGCACATAGTGATCTAAAAATCTTTAGTATATGATTTTAAATCTATTACACTTAGGAATATAGAATTTATGGCAAAATGATCAAAATTATCAAAAATGGCAACTAAAGCTAGAATTAGGTATTTTCTATACCTTTATATGTTACTTGCCATATATTGTTTGCCATATGCCATGTCATGACATCATATCTAATTTACTATCATTTGAAATGTCATGATAATGCTTAGGTTAGTTATATGTCATGCCTTATTTAAGTTTCATACTTTATGCCATGACATCATGACATTGGCACATGTTTCCACTTATGATATTATTTTATGCCATGTCATCATCTCTTGCATGTATGATCAATTAAATTGATTTACGGATAAAAACACAATTTGATATGGAAATCAAATTGTTGTCTAGAAAATGCATGAGAACTTCGCTTAAGATGACCTAAACCCATATCTCACATCAAAATTGACTTGGATGTGTTTGATACACCTTAGATGTGTGTGAGATATTAGGATTATGAGTTAGGATCAAGGTGCATAGCTCTTGTACCTAGATGAGCCTAATTCTAAATTGAGGATCATAGGGAAAGCTTGTGTACAAGTCATGTATATTTAGCCCTAAGATTGTGGTCCTAAATTGAATGGTTTAAAATCATTTCAAAATTGATTTGAAAAACCTTGATGAAGCTTTTCTAGTGATAGCATTCATCATTGAGCAAGTTGATACAAAGATGGATTAACCTTGAACTATTTCAAAGTCTTTCGAACTTTGTATCAAGATTTAAAAATGGAAGTTATTTTCATAGAAAACTATTTTTCCATGATAATATATGTTATGAGGAATGTATCCTCAAAATTTTACAATTTTTGGAATTTTCTGTGATTTTTTAGGGATTTCTGAATTTCGGGAGAAAAAAAATCCCTATCAGAGATTTGTGGACCGATCAGAGGGAATGTTGATCGGTCCAGGGAGGTCTGGATCGGTCACTGGACCGATCCAGGGAAGTGTGGATCGGTCTGGTGACCAATTCAGTAAAGGGCTGAGCATGCCAAAATGCTGATTTTCGACTGATTGTCTGAAATTTCAGCTGGAAGTTGATATTTTAGATTTCTAAAGGATTGAAACTCTCCAAGACATTGTTGGTGCAATGGTCAAGGGGGAGTTGACCTTTAGGGGAAGTTTTACCTATTGGTCAAAGGGGAGTTGACTTTTAGGGGGAGTTTTTACTCGATTTCTGAGGATGAGTGATATGAGATTATCACTAAGTTGATTATTGTCTTTAGTATCAAGGGGGAAATTAAGGGTTTCAATGAAAGGTATGGGACTTTCATTAGGAAGAAACTCTTAACCTTGATTCACTCTTTTTGATGTGTGTCAAAAAGGGGGAGAAATGTCTAGAGAATGTTCAAGGAAGAACATTGGAGTTTGGGGAGAATGTTCAAGGAAGAACATTGATTGGAGAACTATTGGAAAACCTAAATTAGGTTATCGGGTTAACCTAACTTGATTATGATTTTTGTCAAACATCAAAAAGGGGGAGATTGTTGGTGCAACCTTAGGTCAAGGTTGACCTGGTTGACTCGACTCGAGTTGACCTGACTCGAGTTGTATTTTGATGTTTGACGAGAATAGAAAAGTTGTATCTTGATGTTTGACAAGAATACAAACTTGGGAGATTGTGGGTGCAACCTTCGGTCAAGGTTGACCTGGTTTGACTTGATTCGGTAAAGTCCAAGTATGGAGACTTGGCACGGGAAAAGTCCAAGTATGGAGACTTGGCACGGAAAAGTCCAAGCAGGGAGCTTGGCACGGGAAAAGTCCAAGTATGGAGACTTGGCACGGAAAAGTCCAAGCAGGGAGCTTGGCACGGGAGAAGTCCAAGTATGGAAGCTTGGCATGGGAAGTCGGAGAGGGCTCGGGAGCTCGTTCTCTGGACCAGACAGAGTTGGAGAGGGCTCGGTAGCTTGTTCTCCGGACTAGGTCAGAGAGGGCTCGGTAGCTCGTTCTCTGGACCAGATGAAGTCGGAGAGGGCTCGGTAGCTCGTTCTCCGGACTAGGTCAGAGAGGGCTCGGTAGCTCGTTCTCTGGACCGGACGAAGTCGGAGAGGGCTCGGTAGCTCGTTCTCCGGACTGGGTCAGGGAGGGGGCGGGAGCTCATTCCTTGGACCGGACGAAGTCAGAGAGGGCTCAGTAGCTCGTTCTCCGGACTAGGTCAGAGAGGGCTCGGGAGCTCATTCTCTGGACCGGAGGAAGTCGGAGAGGGCTCGGTAGCTCGTTCTCCGGACTAGGTCGGAGAGGGCTCGGGAGCTCGTTCTCTGGACCGGATGAAGTCGGAGAGGGCTCGGTAGCTCGTTCTCCGGACTAAGTCAGAGAGGGCTCGGTAGCTCGTTCTCTGGACCGAACGTGGAAGTCGGAGAGGGCTCGGTAGCTCGTTCTCCGGACTAGGTCAGAGAGGGCTCGGTAGCTCGTTCTCTAGACCGGGAAGGCTTTAGGGTTTAGGGCTGGGAAGCTCTAAGGCATTGGATCGGTCTGGTGACCGATCCAGTGATACTCTGATTGTCTGGATCGGTCTGGTGACCGATCAGTAACCAAACAGAATGTTTATGTGGGTTAACTGATCGGTCTGTAGACCGATCAGGAAGCGATGGACTTCAGAGAGCGATAGGAGGGGATCGGTCTGTGTACCGATCCACCTATAGTCTGATCGGTCCACAGACCGATCAGACTTCGAAACCAACTCTCTGTGAGAGTTGGTTGATCGGTCTAGGGACCGATCAACCTTGGGCCTGATCGGTCCACAGACCGATCAGGAGTCTCCCAGACCGATCAGGCTCCAACCTGATCGGTCCAGGCCTAACCGTTGCGACACAACGACTAGATTTCTGTGTTGCTCTTTGTCTTCTTCACAGGTGCAGCAGGTGCAGGATATATATCGAGGTCGAGGGCCTCTACAGTAACTCTTCTTCTTGTTCCTCACTCTTGCGATCTGAGCTTCGTGTGAGCTTCCCTCGGCTGGTTTGCTGATCAGTTGCTGCTGGCATCATGAAGTTGTTGCTTCATCGAACTCCAGTCGACAAGAAGGCAAGCAAAGTGTTGTTACATTCATATTCTTCTTGTTTTCTTGCTCTATCTTGTACTCCTTTATTGCTATTGTAAAAGAGTTTGTGGCGAGGTTTCTCTACCCAGAAGGAGTTGTTGTTAGCCGATTTTCTGGGGTCTCATCCACTGACGGATTGATAGGCTTCGTCCACCTTACGGACACGCCGAGGAGTAGGAGTATCATCTCCGAACCTCGTTACATCATCGTGTTTGAGGTTTGATCTTCTCCACTTTCGTTTCTACATTGTATTTCCGCTGCGCTAACCTAAATTATAGGAAGAAACGATAATTTGAGGTCGGCTATTCACACCCCCCCTCTCTAGCCGCTATCCGAAGGTCCTAACACTACATACCTGATCCGGTGATAAGGATGGGGGATCCTCGTTGGCGGAAGGTCAACGGTACGTGGAGGTCAAAGGTCAAGAGATTCAACCTTGAGACTGGCCGACCAGACGAAGCGGGCCGGCCGTTCGGGCTTTGCAGGCCAACCGGCCGTAAATCCCCTAAACCGAATGAAGACAACTCGACTGGGGGTCGGGTTTCCGATGCTCAGGTAAAAAGGTTTTAAGGCCGAGCGGGATGTCTGTTCGGCCGGGGCACAAGGCAACAGAGGCAGGAGCAATCTCATCTAGAGCATACGGCCGGGAGTTATCCCGGTCGGATCGATACCTATAATCGGCGACAAAAGTAATACGCCTGCCAAGCGGCCTACCCACTCGGCCCGAGAACAGACAGGGAATGCAAGAGGACAAAGGAGACAGAGGATAACATCATCCTCGAGACACCTGCCGCCGACAAGCAGCAGAGTTGGCGGCTGAGCCGTACACAGGATCATACGGTGGAAGCTTCCACCGTCACATCCGGGATATGCTCGGACGATTGTGGAATGGAGCCAAAGGTACTTTTCTGACACAGGCTTGTTAAGATATGTTTAGAGAAGCGTGCATGCATCGGGAAGCGTGCCCGCGTTTCCCCGGGGTCCTATATAAGGACCAGACGTCGACGAAGGTATGCACAACTCTTTACTGTAGCCACATTACGCTGCCTCTCTCGTTGCCTGACTTGAGCGTCGGAGGGCCGTCGCCGGGAAACCCCTCCCGGCTCGGTTTCTTTGCAGGTTCACCGGAGAGTTGCACCACTAGTCAAAGACAGCGGAGCGTGCCACGTCCCCAGCGTCCGTTGACTCAGCGCTTGGACAGGATCAAATTGGCGCCGTCTGTGGGAATGCACCTGAATCTGAGCCAAGGAGATGGAAGAAGCTGGACGTCAACTTCTGGTAACGCTCTCTCCCGAGGAGCTCGAAGCACTCGTCCAAGCGCGGGCCGTAAAAATCGTGGAGC
The DNA here is from genome assembly GCF_018446385.1 of Zingiber officinale. Lineage (NCBI taxonomy): Eukaryota > Viridiplantae > Streptophyta > Magnoliopsida > Zingiberales > Zingiberaceae > Zingiber > Zingiber officinale. Next base: position 105,893,960 of record NC_055998.1, read on the forward strand.
AACAACAGAAAGCTCAGGCTGAGCGGGCAGTGCAACAGGCGACATTAGCCTCGGGGGACCGAGCGCCACCCGAAGACAGGCAGGAGCAGCTCTCAATATGGGGGCAAAACAAGGGTCCTGCCGGCACTCAGATGGGGGTGCCACCCGCCCCAATACCTTTTCATCAGGCTCTGTTCCAGACGCCCTCGGAGGTAGCGCAAGCTAACCAAGACAAGGGATCCTCATCGGACGAAGCACCCATCCGGGACGTCAAAAAACGAAAGGCGCCCCGATCGGACGCGTCTCCCGAGCGGACCAACCGGCAGTTCTCAGATGTCATTCTTCGCGATCCACTGCCGAGGCATTATGTGCCCCCTGCGATCGAGGAGTACAACGGGACAACCGACCTAGACGACTGTTGGTGCAATATCCCTCAGGTCAAGGCTGACCTGGTTGACCAAGCTTGAGTCTTGGTTTGGGTTTCGATGTTTGACAATGCAGTTGTGCATTTGGGGAGATTGCTTGGTGTAATTCCCCTCTGATCAGGGTCTGATCAGGTTGGTTGAAGAAGAGTCAAGTAGGTCAAGGGTGACCGGATACTTGATTGGGAAGTCCTAACTGGGATGTTAGGCAGAAAGGAAAATCCTAGTGAGTGAAGCTAGGTGAAAGACCTGGTGAGTGAAGCCAGGCAGAAGAGAAGTCCTAGTAAGTGAAGCTAGGCAAAATGAAAATCCTGGTGAGTGAAGCCAGGTGGAAGTCCTGGTGAGTGAAGCCAAGCAGAAGGAAAATCCTGGTGAGTGAAGCCGGGTGGAAGTCCTGGTGAGTAAAGCCGGGCAGAGGACAATCCTAGTGAGTGAAGCTAGGTGAAAGTCCTAGTAAGTGAAGTTAGGCAGTTGGAAGTCCTGGTGAGTGAAGCCAGGCACGGGGAAAATCCAAATGGATCAAGACTGATCGGACATCTAGTGTTGGGAAGTCCAAGCAGGTCAAAGGGATTGACTGAATACTTAGCATGATGAAGAAAAGTCCAAGTAGGTCAAGGAGTGGTCGGACACTTGGCACGATGAGGAAAAGTCCAAGTGGGTCAAAGGGATTGACCGGACACTTGGTGAGGGAGTCCTAGCAGGTCAAGGGTGACCGGATGCTAGGCATGATGAACCAACAGGTCATGGATTGACCGGATGTTGGTTTGGGGGCTTTAGGACTTGGTTTTGGGCAAAAACCAGCAGCTGGATCGATCAGCCGATCGATTGACTGGAGTCCAATCGATCGGTCGATTGATTGGGGTGTCCCCGCGAGAAGCCTTCGTCCCAATCGATCGGTGGATCGATTGGGAGGAAGTCGCGAGTGTACATAACGCCTCTGGATCGATCAGCTGATCGATCCAGAGGTCCTAATCGATCAGTGGATCGATTGGAAAGGTGTGTCTTGTCGCGATAAGCCCTGGATCGATCAGCCGATCGATCCAGGTGAATTCCTAGAGCATAGAGGCGCTCTGGATCGATCCAAAGCCTCCCCGATCGATTAGGAGCAATCCAATCGATTGGGATCCGACCGTTAGCATCGATTTAAGCCGCAGGAGTTCGTTTCCTTCTGCATCGCTTCTACGATTCATCTCCGATCTTCACCAGCGACTCCACAGCTCTCTCTCAAGTTCAGATCGCCAGTTCTTGAAGATTCTTGGAGGTTCTTCCAAGTCAAGAGGCGGATCAAAAGCAAGAAGAGAAGTTAGGGTTACGGTTTATTGTAAGCTTTTGCTTGTATTTCATATACTTTTCTTTCTTCTTGTGTTGAGAGTTTGTAAAGGCTTCTCTGCCTTCGGTAGTTACCGTAGAGGAGTGTGTTTCATAGTGGAGGGTGCGTGAGTGTGTGGATCCTTGGATTAGTCACCTTTTGTGAGGTGGATACCAAGTAATATCCATTTGTTAGCGTTGTATTGTGTTTCTTGTACATTTTCGCTACACATCTTTGAAGAAACAAGCAACGCCAACCACGAAGCACGGGACGAGCTATTCACCCCCCCCCCTCTAGCTACATTTCGGTCCCAATAAGTGGTACCAGAGCAAGGCCGCTCTTCACCGGAGTCATCGCCGGAAGGGGCAAACAAAACAAGAATAGCTAGAGGGTGAAGAAGTTGGAGCAATTCTACAAGTCGAAGACTTCATCATAAGAAGCTCAACTTCAAATGGAATTCTGAGATGGACTCGGATTCGACATGAGGGTGCCTCCACCATACACATCTATAAGCTTCGATCTTTGGAAATCAAGGATCGAAAATTTCTTAATGGTGGAGATAGAGCAATGGTTTGCTCTCATGGAAGGTTTTGAAGCTCCCACAAATTCCAAGGGCAAAGTACTCAAGAGGAGCAAGTGGAGCCAAGACCAAATCCAAAGATGTGAGGCCAATGACAAAGTGACCAAGCTTTTGATCAATTTATTGCCGAGCAACATCTTGGAGAAAATAGGAGAATTTGAAGATGCCAAAGAGCTATGGAGCAAATTGGAAAAGATTCATGAGATCCCCTCCACTGGATCAAGACCAAGAGGAAGAAGACTCCGAAGTTGAGATATGCTCAACTTCTGAAGAAGAGGAAGTCCAAGAAACTTCATCTTCAAAGGAATGCATTGAAAAGGGCAAGGAGGGAGCATACTCCTTGTTCCATATACAAGATGAAGATGAAGAAACCTCCACCTCTAGGATTGAGGGGGAGCAATCCTTGGTGACACCGGATCAAGAAGAAGGAGAAGCTTCTACATCTGGGTCAAGAGAAGAAGTGGAGGAAGAAGTTTCCACCTCCACAAGTCAAGCTAAATCAATGGGAGGAAAATCATTTGCGGATCAAGAGGAAGCTTCTACCTCCGGATCCAAAGGAGAAAGTGTCATCCCTACACAAGAAGGTATAAATAGTTCAATTAATAATAAAAATCATATCATATGCTTTGAATGTAGGGAACATGGGCATTACAAGAGCAAATGCCCTAAATTGGCCAAGAAGAAGGGCCAAGTGGCACAAAAGGGCAAGGAGACCACTCCCAGAACAAAGAAGAGCAAGGAGCACATTGTGTGTTTCTCTTGCAATCAAAAGGGACATTATCGAAGTCAATGTTCCAAAGGGAAGAAAGTGGTCAAGGCTCAAGGAGGAAGCTCAACTCAAGGGGGAGCCTCCAAGGTAAAAAGGAAGGTAACATTTATTGAGCCTACTCCTTTAAATCATGGTAAAAAAACATGCTAGTTCTAATTTATATCATTTTAATGCTATTTACCATAAGAATAGGAAGCATGGAGACATTAATAAAAATCATATGGCTCTACATGCTAAAATCACTACACCTAGGGCTAGGAATGTAGATAAAAATCTAGGCAAGAATACTAAGGATTTTAGCCACAAGCCTAGAAACAAAAATGCTCATGGACTTAATAGAAAACCAAAAACTAAGAACTTAGTGATGGAAAATCAAGTCTTGAGGTCAAGACTTGACAAACTAGAAAAGACCCTAAAATGAGCAAAACCTAGGTCTAGGAGTACAACAAGGGTCATCCAATGGTCATAGAGGTTTGGGATACAAACCTAAGGCTAAGAAAGATGAAATCTCTTACCATAGGGTTCCATATAGCTATGGAACCAACCCTAGGTCTAAGGGTCAAGTCAAAAGTATAAGGGAAGTTATCCCTAGGAGTATTTTTGCAACTAAAGTGACTAAGACTTCTAAGAAGTCTAACAAAGTCACTAAAAAGGTCATAAGGGAAGAAATCCCTAGGGTTGACCTAGAAAATGTGACCAAGGCTTCTAAGAAGTCAAACAAGGTCACTAGGAAGGTATCTAGGGAAGTTATCCCTAGTGAATACCTAGAGCATCCACGGAGCACCAATAGGTTTTGGGTTCCTAGGAGCATTTTCTCTACCCCATAGATGGGTTAGAAAGTGTCAACTCTAAGAAGAAGGGTAGTTAACCCAACTTTAAAGAAATTGACACTCAAGGAGCATTTTCAAGGTTATTATTAACCTTTGAAAATGAAATGAATTTATCATTTACTCTTTGGAAGAGTAAAATGTGCCAAATTTGAGAAGTATTGATTTTATTTTAAAATGGCACAATTTGGGAAAATCTAAGAAATACCAAGTTGGGATTTTGGTATTTTCTTAGTGTTACTCTTGTGAAAGAATGAAATATGCCAACATTTGAGGAATAAGATTAATTTCAATTGGCATAAGTTAATCAAGAGAACTAGAAATGCCAATTTAGGGTTTGGCATTTTCTTGGAGCATTTAAAGGGCAATCTAGGTTCAATCTTTATTTTAGCTAAGGTTTAAGGACACTTAGATAGGTAATCTAGGTATTTTATTTATGCTAAACCTTGCCATGATTGTTTGCCTATGATATGCCATGACATCATACTTATTTATTTGTATCTTGCATTCATGACTTATTATGAAAATACAAAAATATCATGTCATGCATTCATACATCATGTAGTTATAGGAATCTTTCTTTTGAAAGCTATTTCATTTTGATGTATGCCATAACATATCATGCATTATTTTTAATTCCTTAAAATTAAGGACAAATGACATTTATCAACTTGTATCAACAAGTGGGGTCTTTGTAATAAGTGATACAAGTTCACTAACAAGTGGTACAAGTGTATCAACAAGTGACATCCTAGGTGGATGTTCAATATCTACGAAATGCCTAAATAGATATGCATGATCCCTAGATTAGGGCAAAATCAAAATTTTACATCTCACAAAGACCTATAGGATGACTTGTATGTGTTTTGTGCACAATAGATACAAGTGAGATGTTCGAATGATGAACAAAACTCAACATGTTGATTTAGTGCATTTCCTTGAGTTTTAAGTTCATCAAAACACATAGTTATGTGTTTTCCCATCATTGGGAAAGCTAATGTACAAGTCATGTGCATTAAGCCCAAGGAACATGGTGGGATATTGGTTTTGAAAATGTTTTTAAATGTTTTTTTTAAAACCTTGGTGAAGGTTATCTTTTGATAGTAATCATCAATGAATAGTTAGACATAAACTTGAAGAAAATACTAAAACTTTTGCAAGTTTTCGAGTTTGTGTCCATCTTTGAAAACATGTTGTATTTTCATAGAAAACTATTTTTCCATGATAAAGTATACCCTAAATAATGTCTACACAAATTTTCATGATTTTTGGAATTTTGTAGAATTTTCTAGGAGTTTCTGAAGTTGACTGAAATGAAATTTCAGCAACTATCATACCTCAATCAATCGTCCGATCGATTGAAGGATCTCAATCGATCGAGCGATCGATTGAGAACAGGCTTCTCGCGAACAAAAGCCGTGTGGATCGATCCACCGATCGATCAAGCCCTCCTGAATCGATCAGTGGATCGATTCAGAATGGTTCGATCGATTGGAACCCAACTCCAATCGATCCAAGATGCTGATTTTGGCTGGTAAAGCCTAATTTCAGCATTTTTGAACCATGGTTAGTCTAGGTAACCATTCCAAACCCTTAAAAATACATTTATATACATAATAAGGATGTTTTCATGTTGAAAACAAGGATGGATTGGTTGAGGGAGATTAAATTGAAGTTTAGATTGAGGTTTGATTCAAATTTTGAACATCTGAACCTCTAAACTTCTAAATTTAGGGTTTCCTAAAGGCTTAGGGATTCCAAGTCATTGTTGGTGTAATGACAGAAGTTACCACCATGTCTTTAGGGGGAGGGACTCTTTAAAGACATGAAAACTACTTTTTCATGAACCTTGGAAGGTGGTTAACCTTCTTTTCAGAACATGCTCAAGGTTGAGCATTTGAACTTTAGTGGGGAGTGGATATCCTCATTGTTCAAGTGGGTTAAGTTAAAAATGCTCGGAGATGGGCATTTGACTACATTAATGGGAGAATGTAGGGTTAAGGATAATGAAGGGTATGAGACTTTCATTATCGTGTTGATCACAACGAGTGAAGTTGTGAACAACGATGAGCACCTCTTCAGGGGGAGAGTCTCAAAGGGGAGAATTTTCAACAAGTGAATTTGTTGATGTGTGCCCAATGATAGGGCAGTTGTTGATGTGTGTCAATAGGGGGAGAATGAAGGGTTTAAATTAGGACTTCATTACCTAGAGGGAGTTTGCCCTCTTAGGAGGAGAATGAAGGGTTTAACTTATGTCTTCATTACCTAGGGTTTAACTTATGAAGGGGGTTGAGGCTATGGGATTAGCCTAACTTAAATGTGGTATTGTCAAACATCAAAAAGGGGGAGATTGTTGGTGCAATATCCCTCAGATCAAGGCTGACCTGGTTGACCAAGATTGAGTCTTGGTTTGAGTTTCGATGTTTGACAATGCAGGTGTGCATTTGGGGAGATTGTTTGGTGCAATTCCCCTCTGATCAGGGTCTGATCAGGTTGGTTGAAGAAGAGTCAAGTAGGTCAAGGGTGACTGGATACTTGACTGGGAAGTCCTAACTAGGATGTTAGGCAGAAAGGAAAATCCTAGTGAGTGAAGCTAGGTGAAAGACCTGGTGAGTGAAGCCAGGCAGAAGAGAAGTCCTAGTGAGTGAAGCTAGGCAGAATGAAAATCCTGGTGAGTGAAGCCAGGTGGAAGTCCTGGTGAGTGAAGCCAGGCAAAAGGAAAATCCTGGTGAGTGAAGCCAGGTGGAAGTCCTGGTGAGTGAAGCCGGGCAGAGGAAAATCCTAGTGAGTGAAGCTAGGTGAAAGTCCTAGTGAGTTAAGCTAGGCAGTTGGAAGTCCTGGTAAGTGAAGCCAGGCACGGGGAAAATCCAGATGGATCAAGACTGATCGGACATCTGGTGTTGGGAAGTCCAAGTAGGTCAAAGGGATTGACCGGATACTTAGCATGATGAAGAAAAGTCCAAGTAGGTCAAAGAGTGACCGGACACTTGGCACGATGAGGAAAAGTCCAACTGGGTCAAAGGGATTTACCGGACACTTGGTGAGGGAGTCCTAGCAGGTCAAGGGTGACCGGATGCTAGGCATGATGAACCAACAGGTCATGGATTGACCGGATGTTGGTTTGGGGGCTTTGGGACTTGGTTTTGGGCAAAAACCAGCAGCTGGATCGATCAGCTGATCGATTAGCTGGAGTCCAATCGATCGGTCGATCGATTGGGGTGTCCCCGCGAGAAGCCTTCGTCCCAATCGATCGGTGGATCGATTGGGAGGAAGTCGCGAGCGCACAGAACGCCTCTGGATCGATCAGCTGATCGATCCAGAGGTCCCAATCGATCAGTGGATCGATTGGGAAGGTGCGTCTTGTCGCGGTAAGCACTGGATCGATCAGCTGATCGATCCAGGCAAATTCTTAGAGCACAGAGGCGCTCTGGATCGATCCGTGGATTGATCCAAATCCTCCCCGATCGATTGGGAGCAATCTAATCGATCGGGATCCGACCGTTAGCATCGATTTAAGACGCAGGAGTTCGTTTCCTTCTGCATCACTTCTACGATTCATCTCCGATCTTCACCAGCAACTCCACAGCTCTCTCTCAAGTTCAGATCGCCAGTTCTTGAAGATTCTTGGAGGTTCTTCCAAGTCAAGAGGCGGATCAAAAGCAAGAAGAGAAGTTAGGGTTACGGTTTATTGTAAGCTTTTGCTTGTATTTCATATACTTTTCTTTCTTCTTGTGTTGAGAGTTTGTAAAGGCTTATCCGCCTTCGGTAGTTACTGTAGAAGAGTGTGTTTCATAGTGGAGGGTGCGTGAGTGTGTGGATCCTTGGATTAGTCACCTCTTGTGAGGTGGATACCAAGTAAAATCCATTTGTTAGCGTTGTATTGTGTTTCTTGTACATTTCCGCTGCACATCTTTGAAGAAACAAGCAACGCCAACCACGAAGCATGCGACGAGCTATTCACCCCCCCCCTCCTAGCTACATTTCGGTCCCAACAACGACCACCTGGGTAAGTTCGACAGTACCGCCACTCTGCATCATTACACAGATGGTGTAAAATGTCGAGTATTCCTCACCATGCTTTCGGGATCGACATATCGGTGGTTTCGAAGACTGCCGGACGACTCCATCACAAGTTTCAAGGAATTCCGAATGGCGTTCCTCCATCATTTTGCAAGCAGCAGGTACCACCAGAAGACAAGCGTCAGCCTGTTTGCCATCAAGCAAGGTACGAGGGAGCCGCTCCGAGCGTACATTCAGCGCTTCAACCAGGTGGCCATGGACATTCCAACGATCACCTCATAAACAATGGTGAACGCGTTCACGCAAGGGCTCGTGGACCGTGGCTTCTTCCGCTCGCTCATCCGGAAGCCACCCCGGGACTACGACCACATGCTGCATAAAGCCAACGAATACATCAATGTGGAGGAAGCCCAGGCGGCGAGAAGAAAAGAAGCCCAGAGTGACCAACCAGCTCCCGTCGAGCAGAAGCAGCCCATCAGTCACCAGCCACCCAGAGGACCGAGAGCTGAAGCCGCCCGTCCTCATCACAACACTCGGTCGCACGCCGTCCAACAAGTCACGGCTGATCGGCCCAAACCAAGGGGGAAGGTATGGACCCCGATATTTTGTTCACTCCATCAGTCGGCTACTCACAACACCCGCGACTGTCAGAGCCCCCCCCCCCCCCCCATCGCTCATAACGCGCCAAGAAGTTACCATCGCCGATCGCCTTCACCAGACCGGCAACACCGACAATGGAGCCCTGTTCAAAGGATATAAAGGAGATCCCCCGAGCGGCAGCATCGTCAGCAGCCCAGAGCTCACCATCGGGCATCACACGAATGACCTCGACCTTCCGCTCGGGAGGAGGAAAATAGGGGCAACGCATCTCAGGGAGAGATCAACATCATCGTCGGAGGCCCGACCGGTAGAGATTCTAATAGAGCCAGGAAGGCACACGCACGGCAGCTGAGGATCCACGCGGTCGGCTGCAGCAAGGAGAGGGCGAGCGGACCCGAGATCAGCTTCGGGCCCAGGGACCTCGAAGGAGTCGAAGTCCCCCACAATGACACCCTGATCATTCGAGCGGTAATCACCAACTATACTATTCACCGTATTTTCATTGACACAGGCAGCTCGGTCAATATAATATTCAAGAAGGCCTTTGACCAATTGTAAATCGACCGAGCTGAACTACTACCAATGACGACCCCCCTCTACTGGTTCACGGGGAACGAAGTCTTGCCGGTCGGCCAAGTCCGGTTGGCTATCTCGTTGGGAGAAGAGCCACTCAGAAGGACGAGAACTACAAGCTTCATTGTGGTTGATGCTCCTTCGGCTTACAACGTTATCCTGGGACGACCGGCGCTCAACGAGTTCCGGGCGGTCGTCTCCACCTTCTGCCAAAAGATCAAGTTTCCGGTAGAAGATCGCGTAGGGGAGGTGCGGGGAGATCAGCTAGCGGCTCGGAGATGCTATGTGGAGATGGTCCGAGCCGAATCCAAGTCCGCTCGGAAGGTGCCGCGGGTAAAGGTAAATACTATAACCGAGAAACCTCCTTCTTTGGTTTATGAAGAGAAAGAGGAGGTGCAGATTGACTCTTCCCAACCGAATGCCACTACCTTCATAGCATCTGATCTGGAGGAGAAGCAGAAGGAGAAGCTGATCAAATGCTTGCAGCGGAACTGTGACGTCTTTGCTTGGTCGACCCATGAGCTGCCAGGGGTCTCGCCAAGCGTGGCACAGCATGAACTTCATGTCCGGCCGGACGCTCGGCCGGTGAAGCAAAGAAAGAGGGACTTCAGCGCGGAGCAGAATGTAATCATCCGGGCGGAGGTAGAAAAGCTTCTGGAGGCCAGCCACATAAGGGAAGTACAATTCCCGAGTTGGCTTGCAAATGTGGTTCTGGTCTCCAAGCTGGGCAACAAGTGGAGGGTCTGCATCGACTTCCGGGACTTGAACAAGGCATGCCCAAAGGACTTCTACCCCCTGCCTCGGATCGATCAGCTGGTGGACTTCACGGCCAGGTGCGACACTACAAAAAAAAAAGTCTATTAGGACATTTTCTTTATGACACTTATTATAAAATGTCATTATAAATCCTTTATAACGATATTTATTAAAATTAATTAATTTTAAAAATATAATATTTGATTAGATATTCTTACACATTTTATAAATGCCATCATAAATAATAAATATATTAATCTAACTTATACCATGTAGTGTTTAACCTAGATAAGATTAACTTTTCCCAAACGCCCGTGCCCCGTCTCCGCCACCACCGCCGCTGGCCTTGACTTTTACCAAACGTGTGTGCCTCATCTCCACCACCGCTTCTCCTCAATCGTCTCCGCCGCTACACCTCGATCGTCTCTGTCGCTGTGCCTCGATCGTCTTTATCGTGCCCCATCTCTGCCGTTGTTGCGCCCCATCTTTATCCATTCGCCGCCATGGGTATATCTGTTCATCTCTAATGTCCTTAATTATTTTTTGTTCTTTTTTTTGTTTCATCTTTCATTTGTTTGGTATGACTTTTTGCAGCCAAGATCAAGATCGACATCAATGGTAGGCTTTCTTTTTTGTTTCACAGGAGTGTCTTTTTAATTACTTACTGTCGATCTAGGTTTCTGTTGGGTTTATCTTTTGTTTTGTTGGCTCGCTATAGGTTTTGGTAGGATTGGGCGATTGGTCGCCAGAGTCACGCTCCAGAGTGAGGATGTGGAACTCATTGCCGTCAATGATCCATTCATTACCACCGATTACATGGTACTCTTTAGCGTGTCGATCTACCTATGCGGTTACTTTTTTATGCTTTCTTTTGGCTTTACTAATCTGATTTGTATATTTATTGTGCTTTGTTCATTTGTCTTCCATCAAAATATATTATTTAGAAGTGGATGGTCGCTACATATATAGATCCAAACTGCAGATCCTATGGATTAGATTTTTTATGCTTTTAGTTTATACTATGTTTCTTTAGCTGTATCTTAGATCTGGCTTTCTAACTCGGATACATTTGTAGACATACATGTTTAAATATGATACTGTACATGGGCAATGGAAGCATCACGAGATAAAAGTGAAGGATTCCAAGACCCTTCTTTTGGGAGAGAAAGAGGTTACTGTCTGCATCAGGTGTTTAAAATGCTATTGTCTATTCTGAAAGAAGTAGCTGTTGTCACTGAATTTTTTTTTGGTGTTATTTACTGAGATTGTGGTTGTGTTTAGGAATCCTGAGGAGATTCCTTGGGGTGAGACTGGAGCTGACTTCGTTGTGGAGTCTACTGGTGTCTTTACAGACAAGGACAAGGCTGCTGCTCACCTGAAGGTAGTTGATGATACCATATGCCAAGTTGCTTTATGATGCTAGAATCTATAACTGATGCAGACTAATCTAACTTTGCTTTGGAATGAGTGAGATCAATTTGATGGAATGAGGAAGAGTTTATGTTGTTCATGTTTAAGGTGAGCAATTTCTTGCCAATAATGTTCAATTTTTTTACTAGTATTTCTCAAATACCTTCATTCTACTCCATGTTATCTAGCCTCATTTTTGCACACATACATAATTATATTTAGATTTTCCTAGCATTACACAATTGGTGGGATAACATACCTGCCTACTGACTACCAGTGACAAGAAAATTGCCTAATGCTTTGATCTTTTGATATGAATTGAATGGATGGAATTGTATTGGTTTTTCAAAAATGATTAAGGTGATGTCAAAGAATTGATCGACCTCTATTTAGCATTTTGAAGCATATATGTTCATGTTTTTTTTAACTAGCCATTTTTTTTAACTTTTTATTGGAATTGTGATGGATAAAGGTTGATTTGAGGATGCACTTGGAGGATTAATAGCTTGGCCTTGTCATCTGGTATGATATACAATATTTTAATTAACTACTATTTATTGTATATGCTCGTCATGTTGGTGTCTTTTTAAACTAATATCAATTATATTTGCAGTTGATAGTTAATAGTTAACGAAGAAGACTTCTACTAGATGCATTTGAGTTTTGTGGCATAATAGCAAGATTTTTCATCTTTGCAACTTCGAAAAACATGAGGTTAGATTTTTAGTTTTGTTGATGTGTGTTGTCTTTTTATTTTTCTTTAGTTTCTAGTTTCTCTATCGCTATTATGTGTATATTTGACCTTATTTGTGGCACTTTCTTAGAACTTCAATTTTTCAAAAGTTTTCCTTATTTTTCTTTTTCTTTTTAATATGAATGGAAGAGTGAGGAAAGGATGTGTGACTTCTACTACACTAGAGAGATTCTTTGGTTAATAAATTTATAGAAAGTTGTATTTTTATGCTAGGCTTTAACATTCAAGAACAATAGCTAGCAATCCCTTCTGGTTTCATATTTCTTTCCAATATGTTATGATTTCACAATGTAGAGCTTTCCCAGTTTATCATTTGGTATGATATTCACTAGTTTGAATTAAATTTAATCTCTTTATTTTATGCTACTTTATTTTTTTTATTTACACAAATATATGAATTTTTATTGTAGGTGACTAGAATATGTGATAGTTGAAGAATGAAGATGCTCCACAACACTTTCTTGAAGAATGAAGATGTTTGGTTATGTTTTGCTTCAAGAGATTTAATTTTTTTTAGTTTTTTATAAACTAAATACATTAGATACATTTGTTGGTGTATATATTTTTTGAGGTGACAAATTTGTCAGCACATTAATGATTGCAAAATTAATGATAATTATTGATTAACAATTTGATTTCTAGTTTAAAATTTTTATTTGTATTTATGTTAATTTATTATGTGTGAATATTATATTATGAAAATATTGAAAATAGACGATGTATTTCATGATATATGATTTTTTTAATGTTCTTATAGACCAGTATAGATTGACATTTGTAAATGTCACTATAAATTACATAATGAGGCATTTTAAATTAACCTTATAAACTATCATTAGTGACATTTTTTATTGTCACTACAAATAAAATACAAAACACTTATAGTTGTCATAAGAAATGATTTTAAAGGGCATATAAATTCATCATCATTATTATAATAACAAGGCATGTATGAGTGTCATTACAAACTTTATAGTGACACTTTTTTGTCATTATAATAATTATTCATGACATTAGTGGTGTGATTTTTTTTATGCTATAATGACACTAGGAAATGTCATAATGATTTAGACGACATCACTATAGAGGACATTTTTACTTAATGTCACTATATCAAAAGTGTCGGTATAAGTAGTATATGATGACACTTTCAAATGTCATTAAAAGTATATATTCTTGTAGTGTGAGCTGATATGCATGCTGGATGTATACCAAGGCTACCATCAAGTGCCGCTCGCCCGAGAAGACCAGGAGAAGGTCAACTTCGTCACAGCGGACGACACCTACTGCTACAATGTAATGTCATTCGGACTGAAGAACGCAGGAGCCACCTACCAGCGTCTGATGAACAAGGTCTTCAGGGAGCAGATCGGACGCAACTTGGAAGTGTACGTGGACGACATACTTATCAAGTCCTTCCGGGTGGCCGATCTCTACGCGGACATGGAGGAGACCTTCCAAACATTGAGAAGGTATGGCGTTAAACTCAACCCTCAGAAGTGCCTGTTCGAAGCAAGAGGAGGGCGCTTCCTGGGTTACATTATGACCGAGCGGGGTATAGAGGTGAACCCCAGCAAGATAAAGGCATTGCAGGACATGCCGCCTCCTAGAAATCTCCGAGAGGTACAGCGTCTCACCGATCGGATAATGGCGCTGTCAAGGTTTATCTCTAAGACCGCCGACCGGAGTTTGCCATTTTTCAAGATTCTCCGTAAAGCCACCAAGTTTCAATGGGACGAGGAGTGTGATCGGGCATTCGAGGAATTGAAGACTTATCTGAATTCCTTACCCGTGTTGGCGAAACCAGTTGTAGGTGAGCCGCTCCGCATTTATTTATCTTCAACTGAGCATGCTGTGGGCTCAGCACTAGTAAGGTCGAGCGGAGAAGAACAGCCAGTGTACTTTTTGAGCCATATCTTAAAGGATGCTGAGTCTCGCTACACCGGTCTCGAGAAGTTGGCTTTCGCCCTGGTCCTTGCCGCTCGGAGGTTGCGCCCTTACTTTTTGGCGCACACCATTATCGTGATGACGAATAGCCCGCTAGCAAGAGTACTCCTGAACCCTGAAGCATCCGGACGGCTCATCAAGTGGACGACGGAGTTAAGCGAATTTGACATCCAATATCAACCCCGCTCAGCGATCAAAGCACAGTCATTGGCGGATTTCGTGACCGAGGTACAAAAGCCCGAGCCCGAAGCTACATGGAAAATATATGTGGACGGATCGTCCACTCGGCTCGGAAGCGGAATTGGGATCCTGCTACTTTCGCCTCAGGGAGAGAGGATGCATTTGTCCGTCCGGCTGGACTATCGGGCAACAAATAATGAGGCAGAGTATGAAGCCCTCATAGCCGGATTGCAGGCCGCACGGCATGTTGGAGCCAGCCGGGTGGTGATTCACTCAGATTCCCAACTAGCCGCTCAACAACTCATAGGTGCCTTCGAGATAAACAATGCAAGACTCAAGTTGTACGTGGACGCCTTTGAAAAACTCAAGACTAGCTTCACCGAGGTGGTGGTCCAGAAGATACCCCGAGCGGAGAACCAGGCGGCAGATGAATTAGCCAAGCTCACAAGCTCGATATCGCAGGTCGTCATCCAACAACCAATCGAGCAAGTATCCTTGGTAGCGCACATAGACTAAATGGAAGACCTCACATTCCCGAGCGATTGGAGAACAGCCATTATGGAGTTTCTGTGCTCAGGGGCCACACCATCCGATCGGGATGAAGCTCAGCTACTGAGGAGGAGAGCCGGCCAGTTCACGCTCATCGGAGATCAACTTTACAAAAAGGCGTTCTCCCGACCTCTGCTGAAGTGTGTCAGCTCGGAAGACGCCGAGTACATTCTCTAGGAGGTACACCAAGGATCTTGCGGAGGTCATCCGGGCGGCCGGTCTTTGGCTAGGAAGATCCTACTGGCTGGATACTTCTGGCCAACGCTACACGAGGACACCGCTCGAACCGTCGCAACGTGTCTTTCCTGTCAAAAGTACCACAGCTTCTCACATAAGCCGACGGAAGAAATGAAAGCGTCCACAATGTCTTGCCCGTTCGACCAGTGGGGCATGGACATCGTAGGACCCTTTCCTATGGCGACCGGACAACGAAAATTTCTATTGGTGGCAGTAGATTACTTCTCCAAGTGGGTGGAGGCTGAACTATTGGCCAAGATAACCGAGCACATGGTCAAGAAATTCATCTGGCAAAACATCATCTGTCGGTTCGGCATTCCACGTCGGCTCGTGTCGGATAATGGACGACAGTTCGTTGGAAATCAGCTCGAGAAATGGTGCAAGGGATATGGAATTGAGCAGCACTTCACGTCTGTGGCATACCCCCAAAGCAATGGTTAGGTCGAAGTAGCCAATCGGGAGATACTCCGAATTCTTTGGGCTCGGCTCAACCACATGGGAGGAAGTTGGGTGGACAAGCTGCCGGGAGTCTTATGGGCCATCCGCACGACCCCAAAGGAGGGAACGGGAGTAACACCGTTCCACCTGGTGTATGGAGGCGAGGTTGTCGTCCCAGTCGAAGTCGGCGTGGAGTCCGTCCGGATAAAGAACTATGACGAAGATAATTCCGAGCGGAGGCATATAGAATTGGACTTGATTGACGAGGAGCGAGCCAAAGCGTCCGTCCGGCTGATGGCCTACAGGCAAAGAATGAAGTAGAACTACAACCACCGCGTGATTCCTCAAGCATTCCGGGTGGGCGACTTGGTTTGAAAGAAAGTGAAGTCGGTCGGTGATGTGGGCAAGCTGGAGGCTCCTTGGGCGGGACCCTTCAAGGTCGTCGAGAAGCTCCGATCTGGAGCCTACTACTTGGAGGATGAGGATGGACGACGACTGGATAGGCCATGGAGCGTAAACCATCTCCAGCCCTATCGGGTCGGATGAAAGGTGCGCCGATGTAATATATTTTCATGATTATTCTGTTCGGATGTATCTTGTGGCTGCAGGAATGAAAGTTATAAGAACAAAGCAAAGGCATGAACATTGTGCGCACAGCGGATAGTTGTATAAAGGATGGTGAAGACCCCGTGTCGTTCGGCCGGGCGTATATTATCCGAGCCATAGGCTCGATGGCGAAGACCCAGTGCCGTTCGGCCAGGAATATATTATCCGAGCCATGGGCTCGATGGCGAAGACCCCGTGCCATTCGACCGGGAGTATATTATCCGAGCCATAGGCTCGATGGCGAAGACCCCGTGCCGTTCGGCCGAGAGTATATTATCCGAGCCATAGGCTCGATGGCGAAGACCTTGTGTCGTTCGGCCGGGAGTATATTATCCGAGCCATAGGCTCATTATTGAAGACCGTCGAGCGGCGATGTTAAACTCTAGAGTCGGACCGGCGACTATAAACCCACCGGCTTGAAGACCGTCGAGCGGCGAAATTAAATTCTAGAGTTGAACCGGCGACTATAAACCCCCCGGCTTGAAGACCGTCGAGCGGCGACGTTAAACTCTAGAGTCGGACCGATGACTATACCCCCCGGCTTGAAAACCGTCGAGCGGCGACGTTAAACTCTAGAGTCGGACCGGCGACTATAAACCCCCCGGCTTGAAAACCATCGAGCGGCGACGTTAAACTCTAGAGTCGAACCGGCGACTATAAACCCCCCGGCTTGAAGACCGTCGAGCCGCGACGTTAAACTCTAGAGTCGAACCGGCGACTATAAAACCCCCGGCTTGAAGACCGTCGAGTGGCGACGTTAAACTCTAGAGTCGAACCGGCGATTATAAACCCCCCGGCTTGAAGATCGTCGAGCGGCGACGTTAAACTCTAGACTCGAACTGGCGACTATAAACCCCCCAGCTTGAAGACCGTCGAACGGCAACGTTAAACTCTAGAGTCGGACCGACGACTATAAATCCCCCGGTCGGAAGACCGTCGAGCGGCGACGTTAAACTCTAGAGTCGGACCGACGACTATAAATCCCCTGGCTTGAAGACCGTCGAGCAGTGACGTTAAACTCTAGAGTCGGACCGACGACTATAAACCCCCCGGCTTGAAGACCGTCGAGCGGCGATGTTAAACTCTAGAGTCGGACCGGCAACTATAAATCCCCCGACTTGAAGACCGTCGAGCGGCGACGTTAAACTCTAGAGTCGGACCGGCGACTATAAACCCCCCGGCTTGAAGACCGTCGAGCTGCGACGTTAAACTTTAGAGTCGGACTGGCGACTATAAATCCCCCGGCTTGAAGACCGTCAAGCGGCGACGTTAAACTCTAAAGTCGAACCGGCGACTATAAACCCCCGGCCGGAAGATCGTCAAGCTCCGACGTTAAAACCTAGAGTCAAACCGGTGACTATATACCCCCCGACCGGAAGAAGATAATAAAAAGGTTGACCTGTTAGTCGAGAGGTCGATCGGCCGAGTTACCAAAGGTACTTCGCGAACACCGAGCGGGAATTCCATTTAAAAAAGTGGGGGTGTTCAAGCGAGCGGCCTAGTTACAGGGAATATTTCGTGAAAAATTCTTTGGGAAAGCAAAGCAAGACGAGAAACGATTAACGAGAAGAAAGAGGGGGAGACGCGAACGGCGGTAGTTCGCGCTCCGATCGGAAGACACAAGTATTGACAAAAAAAGTAAGCTAATAAAAAGACGGCATATCTTCATTAAAATTCAGGCTCTTAGAGCCGATCGGAAGGGTTACAAAAACACTACTCAATGAAATCATAAACGGTCTTCGGGATGGAAGAGAGGAGCGCCACGTAGTCTTCAGACGGGATGGTTGTGGAGTCGGGAAGCTGACCCTTAGACTTCAGGTAATCAGTCGTGGCGGTAATGGCCAACTCAAAGGCAGTATACCTCCGCTCGCAGACATTCTCAGAAAATTTGTTCGAGCGGATGTGCTATTGCTTCAGTGCTGCGACCCGGCCTGGCTTGGCCTCTTGATACTCCTTAAAGATAGCTTGGGAGGCTTCAAGAGCCTCCTGCAAGTTCTTCAGCTTGTCTTTATGTTTGATCGTTTCACCCGAGCGGCTCACCTTCTCGCCATCCAGCTGCTCCACCAACTCCTTAACTCGTTGTTCCAGGCCCTGCGCCTTGACGTTTTTCTTCTCCAGATCGGCAATGGTCGTTTTCTTCCGATCGGTGGCTAGGCTTATTTCCCGGTCAAGTGTCTTGACCTGTCTTTCGTGTTCAGCCAGAGTATGGGCCTAGTCGGCCGTCTTCTTTCGCTCCGCCTCCAATAAATCTTGGGTCTTTTTGAGCTCTTTCTGCAGCTCGGCATACGAGGGACCCTGGGAGGGGGCGCCGCCAGAACTCTTTAGCCTCTTCAGCTCTTCGTCCACCATGGCCAGCCGATTGGCGACAACAATCTCCTCCACCCATCTCTGACATAAACAAGAGTATTGATAGTCGATCGGAAAGAGGACGTAAAGAACTTCGGAGGAAAACACACTTACCCCAGTGGCCTGCTGCATATGGTTGTTGGCCAGTTTGCCGAGCGGAATCATCGCGACTCGGGCCCGAGCATCGGCCCACATCTCGGCGAGAGGCCCCTTCATGGTGATCATATGCTCGGGCGCAGTCGGTCGATCAGACTCGGGAAAAGTTCTTCGGTGGGAAGATGCAGGGTGGCCCTGATTGTGCGGCTCCGACCGAGAGACGTGTGAGCAGATGCAGAAGGAGCAGAGGCCGGGGCGGAGAATTTGGACAAAATAACCGAACCCTGGACCCGGCTGGGGGCAGGTGGAAGAGCGCTGACCGGCACTACCTCAATAGGGTTGGCGGGCAAGTTCAGTTGAGATGGAGTCCGATCGGAGGATAATGCCTCCACCATTGGAGTTTTCCCACGAGAATCAGACCCCGCCCGCTCGGATACGCGAACAGCAGAAGTAGCTTATCACAAAGGTGTATCCGTCCGGCGCCTCGTTTGCCTAAGTGGCTGCTCGTCTTCCTGACCGGAGCCTTCCTCTTGCACGGCTAGCTCCCTGTTTGAAGTATTGCCTCCCGTCACCTCTATGGGGGAGGCCTGAGCAGCTGACTCTTCTGCATGTGTGTCGCTCTCACCCTCGTGAGAGCCGACCGGAGTGATGCCCAGTCGCTCCATCTCTTTGGCGGCTGCCGCCTCAAGCGCCTCGGCTTTCCTCTTCAAAATCCTGAGCATCACAGACTCCATGACGATATTTGCTGCAAAGGAAAAAGAAAAATCAGTTAGCACTCAAAGTATTTGTGCAAGTGAAATGCTTACCGAAGCTACTCGAAAGTAGAGTGTGGCTCAGACTCAGGCCGAATATATACAGCACGCCTTCAGGTAGAAGCTTGTTGATATCGAGCTTCAGACCGGCAAGCAGATTCGCAGCCTCGAGGTAGTCCGGTCGGGTCTTATATCTTTTTAGCTTGGGAGAGGTAGGCGGTCCGACCTGCCATTTGGTTCAGAAGGGAGCCCGCTCGGGGAGACAGAGATAAAAGTAATACTCCTTCCAGTGTTTATTGGAGGAAGGAAGTTTATCAAAGAAGACTAGACCGGGCCGAGCCTGGAATAAATAGGTACCCAGCTCGGACTGCTTGGGATAATAAAAATAGTAAAAAAATTTCGGTCGGAGAGGGATGCGGTGTATCTTGAATAGTACAACCACTCCACACAAAAGGCGGAAAGTGTTGGAAACTAGTTGGGCGAGCGGAAGACCAAAGAAGTTGCAAACATCGGCGAAGAAGGGGTGAAGAAGGGGTGAAGAGGAAACCGCAGACCGGTAGTGAATTGGTCGCGGAAAAAATAGATGGCTCCGCTCAGCGGTTTGTGAGGCCGAGCGGTTGGTGAGGGTAGAATAAGTTCGAGGTCAGACGGAACGTCAAAACCATCAAGCAAAGCCTCGGCGTCACACCGGTCGAAGCGAGATTCCATGGTTGTATACCAAGGACCTAAAGCGGGATCTACGGGTCGGGATGAACTGGCCATTATCTGATCGAACAAGAAAGCAAAGGCTAAGAAAATAGGAAATGACACAAGGCAAGGAGAAGATGAAAGGGACAGCGACCAGAAGACGAGAACTCGACAAAAAAGACGAAGAAAACAGAGAGGAAACACGGAGGAACCTTACAAAGAGGCTGGGGATCGAGGGAAGACGGCGGGGAATCATCGGAGAACAGTGAGGCGGAGTCGCCGGAACGCTGAAGCACCAAAGGAAGGCGGCGGAACACGCGAAGGCAAAGGTGTGACGGGAGAGGAAGGTGACGGCTTTATAAGGTCGGGCCCGATCGGCCTCGACCGTCCGATGCAGGTCATAGGAACCGAGGCCCCCATCGGGCCGTTCATTTCAAACCGCCGGTGTCCCATCGGACACATCGCCGAGCCGTACGATGACGTCAGCGGAGGCACCACGTGGCACCATGTCATAGGGGCGCATTTAATGAGCATCATTACGGCGCACAGCGCACGTGCTTGGTCTTAATGGAGAAGATTTGCACGAAGCCCGAGGAGATCCGAAGGGCGTCAGTGAGGACCGACGACACGGCGGCAAAGCCAGTGCTCAGAAGAGGCCGATAGGCCGTTCGGAGGAACATCCCCGAGTGGTAGGG
Organism: Zingiber officinale; assembly: GCF_018446385.1. Classification (NCBI taxonomy): domain Eukaryota; kingdom Viridiplantae; phylum Streptophyta; class Magnoliopsida; order Zingiberales; family Zingiberaceae; genus Zingiber; species Zingiber officinale. The sequence goes on from NC_055998.1 coordinate 105,914,492, forward strand.
TGGTATAACTCAGGCCGACCGGCAGTCCAGTCAATCGGACTTAGCGCCTCCTTCGACTAGACTTGAAGGGGAGGCATGTGATCCGGTGATAAGGACGGGGGATCCTCGTTGGCGGAAGGTCAACGGCACGTGGAGGTCAAAGGTCAAGAGATTCAACCTTGAGACTGGCCGACCGGACGAAGCGGGCCGACCGTTCGGGCTATGCAGGCTGACCGGCCGTAAATCCCCTGATCCGAATGAAGACAACTCGACTGGGGGTCAGGTTTCCGATGCTCAGGTAAAAAGGTTTTAAGGCCGAGCGGGATGTCCGTTCGGCCGGGGCACAAGGCAATAGAGGCAGGAGCAATCTCATCCCGAGCATACGGCCGGGAGTTATCCCGGTCGGACCGATACCTATAACCGGCGATAGAAGTAATACGCCTGCCGAGCGGCCTACCCGCTTGGCCCGGGAACAGAAAGGGAACGCAAGAGGACAAAGGAGACAGAGGATAACATCATCCTCGAGATACCTGCCGCCGACAAGCAGCAGAGTTGGCGGCCGAGCCGTACACAGGATCATACGGTGGAAGCTTCCACCATCACATTCGGGATATGCTCGGACGATTGCGGAATGGAGCCAGAGGTACTTTTCTGACACAGGCTTATTAAGGTATGTTTGGGGAAGCATGCACGCATCGAGAAGCGTGCCCGCGCTTCCCCGGGGTCCTATATAAGGACCCCCAGACGTCGACGAAGGTATGCACAACTCTTTACTGTAGCCACATTACGCTGTCTCTCTCGTTGCCTGACTTGAGCGTTGGAGGGTCATCGCCGGGAAACCCCTCCCGGCTCGATTTCTTTGCAGGTTCGCCGGAGAGTTGCACCACTAGTCGGAGACAGCGGAGCGTGCCACGTCCCCAGCGTCCGTCGACTCAGCGCTCGGACAGGATCAATACCAATTGATGCTAAAAGATTCATCTATATAGGAATTGATAAGAAGATAAAAGTAGAGATATTAGGTATATTTAGAGTTTGTTTAGGGAACAATGTACTTTTGATTTTAGAAAATACATTTGTAGTGTCATCTTTTAGGTGAAACTTAATTTGTATTTTATGTTTTGACAAATCCGAATATACTTGTTCATTTGGAAATAGAAAGTTTAGTATTTTTCAAAATTCTATCTTGTGTGGTACTTTTCCTTGATTGATAAAGTATACAAATTAAATACTAAAACTCATACAAATAACCTTATGATGCATAGTATATGTGTGAAACTTGGTGTGACAAATGAGAATTAATCCATATTATAGAATAAGTATTTAGGGCATATATGTAAACAACGCCTATAAAGGTTAATGTCACTAGAAATTCTCGATTCTCTTGATATATCAAATTTTAGAATCTGGATTAAGTGTGTCAAGGGGAAAATGACTAACAAAAATAATAAGGGTTTAAAGCAAAGTAATGGTGTCTTATAGCTTAGACATACGAATATATATGGATTGTTCCCTAAAACTTCTTGGAATGGTCAAACATACTTTATAAGTTTTATAGATGACTATTCCCATTACAGATATTTATACCTTATTGATTAGAAGTTGAAATCCCTAGACATGTTCAAAACATTTAAAGTCGAAGTTGAAAAAATTAACTTGGTAAGAATATTAAGGTCGTAAGATCAGACCATGGTGGTGAATACTATAGTAAATTTGAAGGATCAGGTGAACAACATCCTAGGTCATTTACGGATTAACTTGCAAAGTGTGGTGGCTTAATACATCATGGTTGGGACCCCTCAATAGAATGGTATAGCAGAGTGACAAAACTAGAATCTAAAAGATATGGTGAGAAGTATGATTGCATTTTCTTCTCTACTGAGTTTTTATGGGGTGAGACACTCATGACTATGATTTACCTACTCAATAGAGTTCCTAGTAAGGTGGTGACAAAACCCCTATATGAGTTATGGACAAATAGAGTGCCTACTCTTAAACATCTACATGTCTGGAGTTGTCCAGCTGAGACTAGGCCCTATAAGCCTAACGAAAGGAAATTGGACTCAAGAACCGTCAACTACCATTTGATAGGATACTTTGAAACTTAAGAGATTTTAAAATTTTCAACCTCTTAAATAAACCCTCGTGATTTTGCTCTTGGGCTATACCCAAAATGTCTCATGCCAATGGAGATATATTTTTTTTCTTATAAACCCATGATATTTTCTACATATTTTCAATGTAGGAATTTTTTTAGAACCTTGCAACCCCAACAATCCTCTCTTAAAAAAGGACAACATGGTCCCCTTCAAATATCGGGTCACTTTTGACTTGTTTAGGACATCCCCTCGAGTATTGGGTCACTCTTGACCTACTCAGGGCCTCCCCTCAAGTATCAAGTCAATGACCTGCTCAAGACCTCTCCTACTTTGTTCAAGGTTTCACCCACATAGTTCAATCTTGGATCATGGCTCTGGCTCGTGCTTCTTCCGGCGGTTAGTCTAGTGAAGAGCGACCTCACTCTGATACCAATTGAAGGATCAAAATGAATTTAGATATCTCCATAATGACATGATATTATCCACTTTGGGTCTAAGCCCTCATAGTTTTTATCTTGGGTAGAAGGCTCTACCCAAAAAGTCTCATGTCAATGGAGATATCTTTTTTTCTTATAAACTCATGATCTTTTCCATGTATTTTTAATGTGAGACTTTGTTTGCAACCTTGCAACCCTAACAAATCCTTTTTTGAGATGGAAAATGCAAAATTTATTAAGGATGATGGGAGTGATAAAGTTAGGAAAATATCATTTAAGGAGAACATTAATAATCCTAATATGATAGCTACTAATGTAACTGATAGTGAAATGATTACAATTCCACATACAGTTGAAGCTACACAACCAGAAGGGGTAGTTGATCATGATATTTCCATGACCCCTCCAATTCAATTGGAGGGCATGTCTGCTCAAATAGAGGTATGCCCTCCTATGGTTGAGAATGACTCTAAACCACCACAAGATCAAGTGTCACTAAAGAGATCCATTAGAAAAAGGAGATCCATGATACCTCATGATTATGTATATCTCCAAGAACATGAATTTAACATTGAGTTGAAAGATGATCTCACATCCTTCCAAAAAGTCAAACAATACGCTCATTTATAAAAACGGATCGAAGTCGTAAAGGAAGAGATAAAATATATGGCAGATAACAGTGTTTGGGAACCTGTAGAATTGCCTGAAGGTGTGAAACCTATTGGTTGTAAATGAATATTTAAACCAAATAGATTTTACATGGTAATGTCAAAAAGTATAAGACACATCTAGTCGTCAAGGGATTCACTCAAAAGGAGGACATTAATTACAAAGAGACAGTTTTGACGAAAGACTCCCTTAGGATAATCATGTCACTTATGGCTCATTATGACCTAGAGCTACATCAAATGGATGTTAAGACCACGTTTCTCAATCGAAACATTGAGGAAATTATATACATGGTGCAATTGAAGAACTTTGAGTCAGGAGATTCAAAGCACCCAGTATATAAACTAAGAAAGTTCATTTATGGTTTAAAGAAGATATCTCATCAATAGTATCAAAAGTTTGATGAAGTGGTTTCTTCGTACGATTTTAAGTAGAATCCAGTTAATTAATGTTTGTATATCAAGTTCAATAAGAGCAAGTTTATTATACTTATTTGTATATGCATGATATATTGCTTGCAAGCAATGATAAGAGTCTACTGCTATAAACTAAGTCATTTTTATTCGGTAAATTTGAAATGGAGGATCTTAGTGATGTATCTTTTGTCTTAGACATACATATTGTACATGATCATTCAAGGTATACACTTGGACCATCATACAAGATATATATAGAAAATGTACTCATTCGATATGATATGAAAAATTGTGCTCTCGGCGACACTCCTGTGGCAAAGAGTGATAGACTTAGCTTGCAACAATGTTCACGTATAAAGGAAATGCAACAATTTTCCTATGCATCAATGGTAGGGAGTTTGATGTATGTTCAAGTATGTAAGGATGTTAGGAAGATATTTGAGTAACCCTAGAGCAGAGCATTAGAAAGCTATAAAGAGGGTTATGCGGTATTTATAAAGATCAAAGAATTACATGCTAACATATCAGAAATCAGGTCATCTAAAGATCATTAGATATTCAAACTCTGATTTTGCTAGATACTTGAATAGCAAGAGATCCACTTAAGGTTATGTCTTCATGATAATAGGAGAGGTTGTATCATAGAAAAACGTCAAACAGGTGCTACTAACTACTTCCACTATGAAGGCAGAGTTTATAGTTTGTTATGAAGCTTCCAACCACGAGATATAGATGTGGAACCTTATCACAGATTTATTGATCATTGAGGGCATTGACAGACCATTGATGATCAACTGTGATAATAAAGCTACAGAATTACATTCCAAAAATAACCGTAGTTCATCGAAGTCTAAACACATCAACATGAAATTTCTTACGGTTAAAAAAAGAGTTCAGAATGGTCAAATAATGATAGAGTATATAAGGACAGATTCCATATTAGTGGATCCACTCACCAAGATCTTATGATCCAAGGTGATTCATCATCATGTAATGAATATGACTATGTGGGTTCTTCCTTTTGATGAAGTACTCATTATGTAGGAATCTATATTTTATGTGATACTCTATATTCATAAACACATATTTTGGCTCATTGTATATACTACGCCGGGGGGGGGGGGGGGGGTATTCAACTAAGAGATTGAATGACTTTCATTGACTTTTAATGATAGACTTTTGTAGAGTTGATAGATTTTTATTGACTTGTATAGAATCTCACGTAGTTGTGAAAAGAATTTTATGGAGTTCTATAGACTTTTTTGTAAGATTTTACAAACATTTATAAACTTTTTCATGGAAACTTATGGATTTATGAGAAAGAAAAATTCTAAGTTTCGTTTTGCCAATATGATAAATATTGCTCCACATTTGATTCACTATTGTATCTCTCCATGCATTGGCATTTGCTCATTGTTGTTCTTGAGTATCAGATAATTGATCAAAGCAATCGACACCATGAACTTGTTCTAGTAAGGATGATGAAGCTTCATTATCTGGTTCAACTGGAAATTCATCAAAACGACACTCCTTGCGAAGAAAATTATGCAATCCGACACAAGCCAAAATAAGTTCGACTTGTGTAATATATGTAAATGGAGGAGCTGTTTTGAATATTTTAAATCATGGTTTTTAAATATTCCAAATACCCTCCTAATGGTGTTCCTCAAGGAGGCATGATGAAGATTGAATAACTCCTTTTCATTTTCTGGGTGACAACCTTGGCCAGTGAATTCCTGGAGATGATATCGTACACTTCGAAATGAAGCCAAAAATTGACGCAGATTCAGATATCCACCATCCACTAAAAATATTTACCTATAAAACCAGATCAAATATAAATAACATATTTTTAAAAAGACTGAAACTTTAAAAAAATGTAAATAAAAACTAAAAAACGGTAAACTAAAAAAAATCGTAAACTTTAAGAAAATGTAAAGAAAAAAACATAAACTTTAAAAAAAAACTTAAACTAAAAAAAACGTAAAGTAAAAAAATGTAAAAGTTAAAAAAACCATAAACTAAAAAACATAAAAAAAAATAAAGTTTAAAAAAAATATGTATATTAGTTTTGTAACCGAGGGTAACGACGTCGGATAAGGGAGGGAAGTCAATGGCTCAGAGCTGTGAGTCAGAGCGCTAGATTCTTTGCTGAATATGCGTCAAGTTGGATTGTGTACTATTGTATTGGTAGGCTCTGGACGTGGCTCAAAGAAATAATCAAAATCGAGGAGTAGAAAAAGAAAGGACTTATTCATAAAAAATAAAACGATTTGAAATCTATAGAAATCTCAAGGGTGAAGAGAAGACTTTTTATTTTATATTAAACTTGTACCAAGTATTTTGGAGAGCTCTTATTGGTTAAAATTTATATCCAAGGAATTCTAAAAGAATCCATGAAAATCTATTAAAATTTTGGATACCAATAGATTTTCAATGAGTTTTAAAAAGTCAAGTTTGAATACCACATGATTTTTTAAAACTCTATCAAAATCTAATTTGGATACCATTAGGTTTCTATAGAGTTTATAAAAGTTTAGATTGAATACACCTAGACTTTTAAAATCCACAAAAGTCATTCAAAGTAATTAAAAGTCCAGCATTGAATACACCCCCCGTACAGTTTTTCTATATGTGTGCATGCTTTTTGACTTTCTCTGACATATGAATATCATATAATTGTTGCAGTTTTACATTTGATTGTTGTAAATATGATGTGGATTCAATTTGGAGTCATAAGGTTGAATCATGATTTACCGAGGTTTAGCATAAGATTTGGACTTAGTTTGGGTCACAAAGAGAACTTATTGAGAATAGACACTTATAGATCACATTTCGTGTCATTTTTGTACTACACATTCACATTTGATCTATGTTATTAATGATATTAGAATTATGATTACTGTTGAGTCTTGTTACAATTATAGTAGCTATAACTTTTGTAGTCCTATACTAATTGATTTAATAAACCAGATTGTTTAAAGAGGTATTTAACTTATAAAGTTTAAATTTTGACATCGACTAAAGGTTGTGTGGTGTATAAGGAATCAAGTATAGCTCAAGTGTGATATTATAGGATTAAATCCATATGGATAGACTAAATCTAATTAAGTCCACATGAGTGGACTATACTTGATTAACACACATAACTAATTATCATTAAAGAAACTAAATCTTAATTAAGTGATTTAATACTTCATTGCATATAAAAAGGGTTTGAATTAAATATACGTGGATTCAATGTGTAGATTTATTAATTCGGTTCATTAACATTGATAGATTATTAATGAGTGCACTATGTGAAAATCTAGAATAGACTTCGCAACTGTTTACTTCGGCAATCAATATTTGTGAAGTAATATATTACAATCAACTTCGATAATAAATTTGATGTAGTAAATACTATTTTAGACTTCATAGATTAAAAAATGTGAATCTCACTTTTAATTTTATCTATCATTTTACTTCATAATATAAATTTGATGAAGTAATAAGTCACAATATCAAACTAATATATCTAAGTGTTGAAGTAATAAGTTTGAACCGGTTTAAAAAAAAATTCTGTTGAACCGATTAATTTTTTCCACGCGTGAACCTTAACCCTACGCCCTCTTAACCGGTAATACTATTATTTTTTTTCGCCATTTCGCTTCACTGCTCTTCCCTCTTCGTGATTTTTCGCCCGACGCACCCTTTGCCCGGCGACCTTCGACTCCCCCCGCAACGTACGGAGATCGCGGCCTTCGAGTCCCCCCCCCCCCCCCCCACGCCCGGGGAACCTTTCCTCTCTACAGCACAGGTTTTGTTCCCTCACTACAAGAAAAAATATCTATTATGATATTTTCTTTATGACACTAATTAAAAAATGTCCTTATAAATATTTTATAACTACACTTATTAAAACTGATTAGTTTTTTATAAAACAAGATCATATTAAACCAATGACACATTTTATAAATGTCATCGTAGTATAAACATATTTGACCTAAACTTTTCCTTTCCAACTCCCGATCCTTTCCTCTTTGTCGCGCCCTTCCCAACCCCACCCGATCCTTTAGTCTCAACAGCGCCCTTCCCACTCGATCCCTTCCTTTCCTCTCTGTAGCATTTCTTCCCTCTCTTACCCCGTTCTTTCCTTTCTTCTCTACATCGCAGCCAGGTTTCTTCCCTCTCCGTGGCAAGCAAGGAGCATCTCAACGGTAACCCTATTTCTTATTTCTTTCCTCTCTATAGTACCGCGAGCTGCCTCGCCAGACGACGAGTGGCCGCTTCGTATGTGACCACACTCGAGGGGGCCGCAACCTCGCTAGGCTACTGGTTCGCTAGAGGCTAGTTCATGAACAGTCACACGCGAAGGGGTCGATGCCTAGCCAGGCAACCGATTCACAAACAGCCGCACACGAAGGGGCACACGAAGGGGCAGATGCCTCATCGGGTAGTGGCCTGTTCCGAGGCGTGACATCGCTACCTGCTTTTGAAACTCTAGGCCTTTTATTTTTTCCTAATTAATTTGATCTGCATTAGTTGAATAACTATAGGGACTTTAATCATGAATTGGTTGGTTTTGTTGACTGTGAATATTATAGAGAAGTTACTTAGTTGTGTTTGCTGTTGATAATTATACATAATATTTGTGATGTTTGTAATTTAGACTATGTGTTTGCCACAAATAAAAAGAAAGTCCAAGTAGGGAAGAGGAGATTATAAATTCTTCTTTTGGTCTCTTTCTTGGCTTTGCTCTTGTTATACCTGCATTTCTGTTAGTTTTACCTTGGTGGATGCATAACTTTACATGACATGAAATGAAAATCTAGTGTCGTTATCATAGAAGAAACATTTTTGGAATTCAAGTTTGTATGCTCTTGTGTCCCTATTCATGAATGTTCTGATAGTTTTTCATTTCAAACAATTGCTTGATTAGATGTCTTATTCTAGAGCTTGTAATGGATTGATTAACATCTTTTTAAAAATTTCATGATTCATTAGATTGCTGTGAAGGAATATCCTTCTTGATGATTATCATATGCTGATATGCCTTTATGCCAAAAGAGCTTGTATATTGTATTGTAATGTAATATTTAAAAAGGATTACCCTTCTTTACAAAATGTTTCCATATATCTTTGCCTTAATGATATAAGGGTGTGGTTAACATTTAGCAGAACTTAAATGAAGAAATCCAGTTTGTAATTCTTTGTTTTTAAATGTTATAAAATTGATTTTCCAAGTCAAATGACAATAACATATAAATTTGTTTCTTGTCTTATGCAGGTTTTGATAAACAAAATCAACAAGTCCATAGTGGCTCTTCTACCAATTATAAAAAGAGTTGTATACAGAGAATCTCTTTTATCCCTATCTATTTCATCATTTTTTGTTCATTTTTTTTCTATTTCTTTCTACTTTATGGGTTTAAAACCTGGTGATGTGGAAAAATAAAGTTTTTCCATGGATTACAACATCATACCCTTGAGATTTAATATTGTTCTTTGATCCTTCATAGTTCTTTTTGTTTTTATTATTCTAAAGAGTTGGGAAAGGACTATTTCATATAGTGGCTACGTGTTTTTTTAGAAAATGGCCCAAGTGGACTACCTAGTTCTGGAGGATGATGTAAGGAAAACAAATTTAATGTGTTGTTTTGTAGTTGCTAGTTCATTTGATATTAAAAGTAATTTTAATTCTCTCCATTGTGAAATTCAAGGATACTTTTTCTCCCCATAGAGGAAGACTACATTTTTGAACTTTGAATTATGAACATCTTGGATGTAGAATGGCATTAGTCATCTTATATATTTTTGATATTACAGTATGACATTAAATATAAACATGTTATTGCTAAGATCTGTCTTTGGTTTTGATATTATAATGCACATTAAAGATTCATGTATTTATTTCTTTGTAGGGTTACAAAAAGTGAGGAGTCATAAGCATCTATGAGTTCCAGTAAAAGTTTTATATATCCATGGTGATGATGAGCATGGGCCTAACTTGTAAGTATTTGTTACTTTTTAATGTGTCTAGTGCAACAATTGAATACTAATGTTGATTGACATGTAAAGTTTGTTGATTTATTTTGTTATTAATGGTGTTTGATTTGGTAATGCACATATCCTGTTATGGACTATTATGTGGGTTTTACTTGGACTATTATTTTGTTATTAATGGACTATTATGTGGGTTTTACTTGGACTATGCCGGGTTAGCTAACTACAAGGGTACATATAGTAGTTAAATAGGATATATAACCTGCATACAACACTAATCTTAAATTTCATCACAAGAACCAAATTCTGGTGCCATATATTTATTTATAGATGCTTCATTTGTTGTGCTTAACCATATCACTTCTAATGCTATTTTTAATGGATTCATCCGTTTCCATTTGTAGATGCTCCATGTGTTCTGCTCAACCATGTCAGTCTGAGTGCTATTTTTAATGCATTCTCACATATGTATTTCACTTTATCGCATTTATAGAGTAATTATAGCTAATTCAACTAACAGATCTTTAATGTTTATAGCTATTATGTGGTGGTATTGCGGGATGTACTGCAGCCCTTTTTACAACACCCTTTGTTGTGATCAAGACTAAATTGCAGACACAAGTGAATTTTTAATTGTGTATGTTTTTTTAATGGATGGTCTAGATACGTATACATTGAGCATGGATAAACTTCTATCACAATTTTGCCCATCCAATGTAATTTCTCTTTTTAGCCAGGTTCCTGGTACTCGGGGGAAATACAATGGAGTTTTCCATGCTCTGCAAGAGATTACCAGGCAAGAAGGTTTGAAAGGACTTCACAGGTAGACTATATTGTTATGACTATGGTAGTTTGGTTACACATTTGCCTAGTCCTGGCATTTGTAAATGTTGCCACTATGTCTTTGTAAATGTTCATTCAAGTACTGAATGTTTGGAAAGCATTCAAGTGCTTTATGATTGTTTTTTTCCAATTTACAATTCTTTGTTTGCTTACACCTACAAAATACCAAATAATTGGTGTAAGCATACAGGTGTTTATGAATGCATACAGGTTCTTTATTTTGCTTACATATGCAAAATACCAAAATACAATTCTTTATTTCCATATTGTCTGCTATATATATAATGCATACAGGTGTTTATGAATGTATCTTCTATGTAGGTTATTCATGAAAAGCAAAAAGAACGAACGATGCATTATAAATATCATCACAGATTGTCTCGCAAAGGTTACATCGGTTTAGAAACTGAATTGATAAGCTACCATACATTATACTTGACATTTTCAAGTAAGTATTTAATATTATGTAACTGATCATTTTTGGAATTGTAGGGGGAGAAAAAATTAATTGCTGAAAATGAGGAAGTTGATAGATCGTTGCTTTGGCGTAAAGCTCGTGAGGACAAATCTGGCAACATTACAAATATAGAAGGTGAATTTCTTCTTTATGAAATATTTTTTTTATAAAATATTAAATCATTTGTCATTGATCCTTAAACTTTTGTTAATGATTCAGTTTGCAGCATCAAAAAACAAACAGTATTACAATCAATCTCAGTATGATGAAGTCAGAAGTGAATGGAGCGAATTCGTCTATTTCTATGTGGGTGCCTAAGTGTAGGCTATGATATAAATTTTAGATTGTATTTAGAGATTTATGGACACAAGTTTTGAAGTTATGGTTAAACATTTCTTTTATGAATACACTTTTGGATTGTATTTGATAGATATTTGTGATATATTTATTTAATTTTGGTGATGAAAACTATTGTGTTATAGCAAAATATTATGATATACACTTTTGTCAATTAAATTTGTATTGTAGTAAAATATAGTCAACTACTTCGATACTATAAATAAAAATGATGAAGTAATACAACACATAAGACTTTAATAAATTTAAATATTGTCGTAGTTAAAGAAACTATTTACTTTGCCACTGATTTAAATCGTTGAAGTCATTTGTATGTATTACTGCGCTAACTTAAATTGTTGAAGTGTAGTAAAATATGCTTTCCTACTTCCATACTACGATGAAGTAATACAATAACAATTACTTCAATCAAGCTAAAATATGCGGAAGTAATATTAAATATTTACTACATCATAATATAAAAAATTGTGAAGTTGTAACTTCTTTAAACTTCGTCAAACAACATAACCTATGAAGTAATATATAATCAATTACTTCGGTATTTTTACTGGTCTTGATGAAGTAATAAAGCTTTTTTACTTCGAAAACGGTTCGATTTTGAACCGGTTTTGAACCGGTGATAGACTTCGGTAACGTGTGGTGAAGTAAAAAATTTACCCTTTTACTTCACGTGTGTCTACTTCGGTAAATATCTACCTATTACTTCGGATAATATCCGAAGTCTATTGTCAATTTTCACATAGTGGTGATGTATTTATATATGGCATATTGAATCATGCTTTCTTCCTTTTAATTTTTCTCTCATTTGAGAAAAACTTAGGGTTGTCAGCTCAATCTTATGGAAGACTTTTACTACGTTTACAAGATCTTTGATAATAAATAAGAAGCAATAGTTTTTTATGATAAGTTCAGATTAGCTTGAGCCAACTATTACTTTGGTTTTTAATATTGCTTTAAAATTAATATAACTAAATTATGTTATAGATGCATCATCCTTAAATTTATTATTGATGTATGTATCACCGTGCTAACAACAGTTAAAGAACTCTATCAAAGTGATTGCCGAAGTGTTGCTGATTCTGCTTCAATAATTGACAGGACCCATTGAGACTCAACACATTTGACAACCTCAAGGTGATCGTTGAATGTTTCTCCGACGAGTGTCACGGCTTAATCTCTTGATGAAGAACCTCAGTTGTCTGGAGAATTAATTGTCTCTTGTAAATAAATTCAGACGACGATGATGATAATGATTTGGAAATGAGCTCCTATTTTAGTCCGGGTAGGATAATGAAGAGCATGCAGCTAGAACAAGTTTGTAGTAGTCTCTAAAAATTATTGAGTTGAGAGGGAGACAGTGCACAATAGAATTGAGTTCACTGTTTGGATATTATATTTGAAATTATAAATTATATTAGATATAAAGATAATAAAGTAAAAAAATTGGACCAATCAAGAAAACTAGTCAATATAAATTTGACATAAAATATGAGTTGAAGTAGAAATCTATTAATGTGCCTTTGTTTTTTGATCTCACTAGATTCATTATTTGTGTCCTCATCAAATTAGTAATCATAAATTCAAAATATTTAATAAAATTAGACGATTTAAAAATGAAATATCCGAACCATAGAAAATGAGATGAAATTAATGTCTTTCATTAGAGTCTCCACATTGGGTGTTAATATTTGATGTTAATGCCAATGTGACATTAACGCCTTCAAGCAATTGAACGCTTTCATGCCTTCCTTATCAAAGAATAAATAAAAAAAAAAAATATATTGATATTAACATGTTTAAATGTTAATATCAATATGGATGCTCTTCGAAGTGAAGTGGAAAGGAATTGAAAAGGAATTGAGATTTAGAATTCAAAGTGTGAAAATAATGAAATGAATAATTTATTTATAAGATTGAAAGAATAATAATTAGTTAATTAAAAATCTAATTCCATAATCTCAATCATTAAAAAAAAATTTAAATATTTTAAACGATCGGAACCCAACGGTTGGTGTTCCAACAGTAGAAGAAATAATAAAAATTACTTGACTCGGCTAATTGAACTACCTATTAGAATTGACGGTTCAAACTATCGATTCGTGATTAAATTTTGAACTGGTAATCCATCCGTCTAGCTGGGTCAATAGCAACCAATCTGTTGACCCGATCTCATAGTATATCTATTATTTTTTTTATATATAAATGGATCAATAGGGAATTTACGTTGATCCGATTATCAGAGAGAGGATTTTCTGATTTTTTTTTATCAGCCAGGATCCATAATATAATTATAACTAAATTATAATTATGATTAAGTCATAATTAATTATGTTATCTTTTTAAGTTTATTCTCATCTAGATTATAATTTATATTAAAATAGATGATCAAAGACCGCCGGCGATAGGTAGATGACCGGGCGTCAAGTATGGGACAGCCTCCGATAATCTATTCCAATCTATATTATAATGTAGATAGGAAAATGAACCTTAGAATATCCTATAATAGACCAGACTCCGATTATAACTCCTGTATATCTATTATTTTATTTTATATAAATTTATTATACTAATTATATTATGGATTATCCCATTTTCTTATTTTTGCGTCCTGTTCAAAGGACCGTAAGATTTTACTCACGAACCTAAAAATACTGGCATAAGTCTACATTATCTTACTATTTTATTAAAAAACTCTCCTTTTTACTAACTAATTTTGGTGAAGGCTAAAATGAATTTACGTTAATATCCTTTTTTTCTATTCACACTAAAAATAATTCCAAGATTTATTAGTAATTCTACAAGCAAAATAATAAGTGATCTAGCTTTCGAGACTCAACTGCATCATATTATTATGAATTTTTCTCATCATTAATTTTCTCTGGTTGTTTTATATAAAAAAAATATAGTTCTCTTTAGTCCCACATCTTAGAATTGACAACACTATGATCAAATAAGCTTCTATAAATATTTTAGCCGTAAGGGTGACACTCGAAAATCCAAATTGAATCCAAACAATTTGGATTTTCAAAGACCCAAATAATTCAAATTTTCAAAAGTCAAGTATTTTACCTTAATAACTCTACTTTAATATTTTAATGCTAAAATGTTTTAATTAATATAATTTCATTATAAAGGGTCAATATAATTTCAATGTATTATTAATTGATAATATATGATGCCAATTAAATAATAAAAATAATAAAAAAATAATAATTTTCTTAATGTACTAATAATAATTTTAAATAAAAATACTTTCTTAAAAAATAATACTAATTTTTTAATACCGCAATAATTTGTCTATTTAAACAAAGCTTCCGACTAGGACGATAAATGAGTTGAGCTTGAGCTTGCGTCGGCTCAAGCTCGAGAAAATTAAAGAAACTTGACTCGAGCTCGAGTTAATTTCTGAATTTGAGCTCGAGCTTGATTCGAAAATAATGAATTTAAATGTTAAAATTAGTATGCACAAGTTGAGGATTCAAATCTCCAACTTTTAACAATCTTATGTAACATTCTAACCATAAATATCTTCTCAATTTATTACTTAATTTTAAAATAATAATTATTTTAAATATTAAAATATTAAATTAATCGAATTTGAATAGGACGATGAATCTTCGAGTCAATATTAAATGGATTCGAGATCGAGTCAAATATTAAACGATTCATCTCAAACTAGATTCAAATTGGATCGTTCGAGTCAAGCTTTAACTGAGTGGCTCGTAAGTGGCTCGCAAGCGACTTACTCATTTACGTCTCTGCTTCCGACGGAAAGGGGGAATCAATCGAATGGTTCTGGTAGTGAGTTATGTCGTGGCTTAACCGATGACCTCCCGATCGAATCGCTTTCCAACCCTCGATTCTGACAACTTGGTAATCGTGCGGTGGATATCGAGGATTCGCCGGTGATCCACTAAATCTGGCATCGACAAAGCTTGAGACACCGAATCTCTATCTGCTCCGAGCCGATCCGTCTCTTCCAGCACCGAACCCTCGTGCCCCGATCGTTCCCTTCGAGGGGAAGTAGAAGAAGGAAGAGGAGGAGGATAACTCCCATGTCGGCCGCCGAGGAAGCCGAGCAGGAGCGCGCCGTCTTCGAGGACGACGACGAGGATGACTCCGACATGAGTGACGACAGCGAGGAAGACGACGACGACGGCCAGACGGCGCAGCCTCCTCCTCAGCCACAACCGGACTCGGCGCTATCTTCTGCCCTATCCGGTGATCTTAGCGCCTCCACTCCCTCCCGTGATGCCGCAGTTCCAATCCCTAATTCCGCCCTCGAACTCAATCCTATCCTCTCCGCTCCCCCCGCCGCCCATCCCCAAAACGGTGCGATCCCTGTCCAGGTCCTGCCCGCTGCTGTCCCTTCTACCGCCTCCTTCTTTGCCCCCGTCGTTTTGCCCGTCGCCACCGCCTCGGATTCTGGAGAGCGGACCTCTTTCGCCTTTGATGATTCTCGCCGGCTCTTCCAGAGGCTTTGGACGGACGAGGAGGAAATTAAAATACTTCAAGGGTTCTATGAGTTCACATCGAGGAGGGGCACCACTTTTGCCTCCCACCAATACGACACCGGCCCGTTCTACGATGAAATTAAGAAACAGCTCCAGTTCGAGTTTACCAAGAATCAGCTGATTGAGAAGCTCCGGCGCCTCAAGAAGAAGTATCGGAACTGCGTCAACCGGATGCAATCCGTGGGAAAAGACTTTGCTTTTAAGAGCGCACATGAGCGGACCATACATGATATCGCTCGCAAGATCTGGAGCGCAAGCACCAAGAGGGCTCATGAGAGCGACGAGGAGGATCTTAACGCCCCAAACTCCAATGCAATGATTACAGTTCCAATCAATGATGGGTCTATGAGTTCTGAGAGAAGGAATTCTAGATCAAGACGGCGCATGAGAAGAAGAATGATGGAAGAGGCTGCCGCAGGTATACCTGATCCTACGCCAACAGTTGGGGGAGTTGATGTAGACAATTCCATCCCGCAGATGCAGACACCTTTAGCTCCTGTAGCTGATATACCAAACATCATAGAAGAGACAGTGAAGAGCTGCCTATCACCTCTGTTTAAGGAGCTTATTACTTCTTTTATGGGGAGGCCACTTGGTTCAGGACTCAATAACGGCACATCCCCATTGAACTTACTGCCCCTGAGCCTCGGGGGTGGTTCTTTTAACCCAGGTCTGCCTGTTGATGAAAAGTGGAAAAAACAGCAGATTTTGGAATTGGAGGTTTACTTGAAGAGGCTAGAGCTTGTGAGGGACCACCTAAAATTGAAATTGGAGGAGCTCAAGTCTGCAGGAAGCTGATTTGAGGTTTTGCTAGAATGCTTGGAACTGGTAGCTATGGAATTTGTGCTTTAACTTGTGATTCATGTTTGTCTTGATAGTACTAGATACATAGGACATTTTTAACTAATTCTATCTCCCCCTGCTACTTTGTCTATTTAGCCTAGTTCTTTTTTATCTTTTCACCTCATGCCTTGGAAGGAAGAATAGGTGGAAATGGAATTTGGTAGCATTAGTTGTTTGTGTTGCCCTTCTGTTTATGCTTTCTGAATACATGGTTTTAGAAGAATGTATGCATGTTATTTCTATTTGCTGTTATCCTACATCTTGATTCTGCATCATCTTATTTGTTTGGTAAAACCTTTTTCGAGGATGTTATCATAATATCATATATGCATTGATAACCAGGAATAAGGGGTACGGTCAATCTACTTTGCAATATTTTTTATACTTCTAGTGTCATTATGCATGCACTTCATTGTGCTCTTCATTATCCATACAAGCGTAGGCTTTTTTTTTTTCAATTATGATTTATAAGCATGTTGACGTTTTGCATTCTCGCATCAAAATAAATTTCATTGAGATACTGTTGGCATTTGAGTTTTTGAGGTATAAATATGTTGTCCATGTTGTTTGACTATGGAAAAGAACCTCCGTTTATTACAATTGTGCTTTGTATAATATTATTTGAAAATTGATAGCACAATCAGGACTGCAATTAGTATGTGTTGAGAGAAAATACGATGGTAGATGCAATTAGTATAAGCGATTGTTTCCATTTTAAGGATCTCCAATTTCTGAAGAAACTTGTTCTAGCATAGTGTATATTGGCATGGGTTACATTAGTTTTTACCAAAAGTAGGTGAAACCAGAAGTGTAAACTTTGATTTATGTTGTATTATATATGCCGAAATTGATATAAAATAAATAACGTTAATAACATTAACCTTTTTTAATTGCACAGTTCATAGATAGATTTGACAACAAATTAAACTTAGAATAGCAGTTGAGACTTGAAAACACTCCAAATCTTGTAGAAGAAGGAATAGTCGAAGTTAAAGAATGTTGATGTGGTAATTTTAATAACCTTTTTTAATTGTCTGTTTAGTGTTTACATTGCTAAATTATTGAAGAGTAAAAACAACAATTGGGAACAATCGAAGTTGTGAAAGGTGAATGGTAGTAGTTTGCAAGTGCATAGTGCTCATGTGCCTGCATATATGTACCAAACATTGCTCCACATTAAAGATCAATATAACCATGCTCTGTAAAACACAATGTAAACTCCATATTAATCAACTGTCTAGGACATATCATATCATTAACATGCATATAATTGCACACAAAAATAAATGTTTAAATTAAATTAATCCTTTGAGAATAAAAACATCATAAGATCCCTCATTATTTGAGAAGAGACTAGGACAAATAATTATTCGGGGTTTTATGTAATTTGTTTCAACTTAGTTAAGATTGCAATGCAACTCCTTTATTGATCTTACATATACAGCTACATATACGACTGCATAGATTGCATATGCAGCCACATAGGTTGCATGCTCTCACTTGTTGAATCAATCAAATATAGGGGATTACTTATTCTATTGGTGATGTGGTGCCACCTGGTGAACGCCACTTTTCACATCTAATAGAAGATGAGAGGGAGCATCAAATTGTCTTCAAGCTATGGTTGTCTTAATTAACACTAGTAATATTTAAACTAATCGAATCATTTTTGTTGATATTAACTAATATTTTCTTTAGTCTTTGTTTTCCTGTTGCACCTTATAGTTTAATAGATTCAACTTTTCTAACTATAATTTAATAGCCCTCTTAACTATAGAGGGAACACTAAATTAAAAAGTAGTGAAGTGTTTTTCTTATGATGATAATTTGTTTAGTTGAAACTATTAGTTAATGAATGAGAAAAAAAGAATCATATTGCTTTAGGTGTCTTTCATTCCTTTATGTTCAATTGCTAGAGAATATGCCAAATGAAGCATACTTTTAACTAGCGGTATTTCTACTGAACTGATTGGATTAGTAGCACTTAAGTAGGCATAGTTTGGTAACCAGTTTAGCCAAAGGAATTATTCTCTTTGGTACTAGAGATTTGTATGTGTGACTATTATGATTTTGCTAATAATTGGATATTGTCATCATTAAGCTATGCCAAGTCTCAGCTATTTAAGGGTCAGCTACATTGGTCTTATCTTGTTATTTAATTTTATGCAAGGTTGTACAACTAGTAACATTCAAATACATATGGAATGATTTTTTTTTCCCATTAGCTAGAGTTTTTAATAATCTTCCCCACCCGTTATACATTCAACACCTATTTATTGAACTTGCTTAATTCAGTTATTCCTCAATGGCGGTAGTTTTTTAATTCTATGTTTTCTTGTAACCCTAGCACACATATTTAACTTAGCATTTCTTATATTTGTTACGTTACTTCTTTTTTTTTTCTTTTTCATGTTTACTGGTCGCTAAACCATGGTGAGCTTGAACACATCCTTATATATATATATATATATATATATATATATATATATATATATAAAACTCATTTAACCTAAGAAGCACATGACGATTACCAAGACTTCAGAAGCTCTTCTCCATTCCATCTGCCGGTATTTATGTATATAAGGCTACCTGGATCACCATCTTCTTATTTAACAATAAGTCAAAGATATCTAAAGCTTGTTACTCAAATTCTGGTATGATATTCTACATGGGTGGTTGTTGTTGTATGAAAATATCAAGTGTCCACTAAGATAGTCCATATCTGATCTTCACCTTCAATATCATTAACTTGAATGACTTCTTTATGGTTTGTTTCTTCCAGTAATCTAACTTTCATTTCAGCATTCTTGCCTCAATTACACTAAGATCTCTTTGTGAAACATGATTGACTTCAGGACTAGAATAATAATTTTTTATTATAGCGGCACACAAAGTATCACTGAATTTTTTGTTATTGCTATTTGTTTCAATCACCTTGTTTTAACTCTGACCATTGTTA
The DNA here is from genome assembly GCF_018446385.1 of Zingiber officinale. NCBI lineage: Eukaryota > Viridiplantae > Streptophyta > Magnoliopsida > Zingiberales > Zingiberaceae > Zingiber > Zingiber officinale. Next base: position 105,934,047 of record NC_055998.1, read on the forward strand.
AATGTCAATAATCAGATGCACTTCTTGATGTAGGGTTGACTCAGATCTAGAGCATTATAAAATATAGAACTACAGTTATGTTATCCTATATTTGATGTTTTATTGTCGCCATGATTCATAATTGTTAGATATTTGGTCATTACAACTTAATACCCAACTAATTTCTTTATCGGTATAGTTTTGTGCCAGTATACCTTGCTATTCATCTGATTATTATTATTATTATCATCATCATCAAATCAGAAAGGATACTCAAGTTTGTAGATTGTTATGGTTGTTTGTGCCAGTATACGCTGTTATTATTAATGGATCTTATTGTTAGATTATTACATGAAGATTCACAACTTTAAGTAAGATTTTGGCCCTTGTGTATTGGAATTTCAAGAATGCATTGTCTTTAATAGCATATGTACACATTAGAACTGTACTGTGATCAATGGTGAGACTGATGAGGTGTTTCGTTCTTGCAAAATTGAACATGCAACTTCAGGTGGCGGACAGACGGGATAGCAAGAAGTGAGTTTTATTTGTAGTTGTGTTTCTCATTTCCAAGAGACGTGACCTGTTTTTCATCCTCTTTCTTGTTGACTAATGACACTTGATTTTAAGAATTATAAAATGTTTCTCATCCTAGAGTCTTTATATGCAAATTTTAGTACAAAATAAATGTTTCCCTTTCTTGATAGTCATTAAGGAGCACATAGGCACCACAAGATGAAAAACTGCTCAAGAACACAAATGTTTAGAAGTCGTTTAAAATGAGTTATGTTGAGTAGTATCCCCCTAAGGGCCTTATATAGGAATTTCTAACTGATGGAACTCTAATATAGATCTTATCTATGAGGCATAGATCAACCAAAAACTTTTAATAGGTCCACAAAATTATAGTAACTATTGCATAATAGTTGATCATCAACTTAAATTAATTAGTTAGGTCGACCAAACATACCAAAGCATCCATCCATTAGGAACTAAGAAAAGTCACTAACAAACTTATCATTGACTGTAGTCAAGCCTAAAACTTAACGATTCAAGATTTCCTTAACTCAATATAGGAAAAATCCAAATAGGATTAAGGAAACAATTCTTACCCTTTTTAGAAAAGGGCTTAACCTAGGCGTGATTTATGCTTTTAATGTGTGAATCAAGTGTGAAGGGATTAACATACTGAACATGAATCTCGTGGAGAAGGGTCAAGTTGATTGATTGTAGATGTGATTGTGAGGTTCTGTGTATGATATCTTAGATGTCTAGTACTAGGTGAACTTAGGTGAGGAGAAGGATGGCATGAAGTAAGCCTTTCATGCTCTTGTATTTTTTTCACTTATATATATATATGAACCTCCTCATAAGTTAAAAGTTAAACAAAGTGAAAAAAAAAATACAAGAGTATGAAAGGATAGATGGTCCGGTCTCACATTTCACCCATTAAGTAAATTCAAGAAATGCGGCGGCTCCTGACATAACACTCCAACTTCACTAATGGTTCAGTCGCCATAGGTGTATGTATTTCTATATGATTATCAAATGTGTAGATGTAGGAACTTCACAAAACTACAGTGTAGTAGTGACTCAACATGGGTTGATATTAGAAAAAGTTCGAGGTAAAGTTGATTAAATACTTAGTAGATGAGAAAGTCTAAGAAATCTTGGTGGATAGAGAAGCTCAATAGGTGTTCGTAGAAATCCAAGAGGTCTTTCGTTGATGGAGAAGACCAGCAGGCGTTAGCAGGATAATTTAAAGGTCAAGGTTGGTGTTATTGAGAAAGTCTTAAAGGTGAGGCTCCTTGACAGATGAGAGAATTGGTGGCGAGGCTTTTTGATATATTAAGATTATATTAAGGCTTGAGAGATTACAAGTTACGGTAATGTTGGATTTTTCTCGGGTAGATATTTATTTAGGCGTGCACTTGAATAAAGAACATATGTTCTGGGTAAAAGTAGATGGGTGGGGTTGATCTCAAGTTAACTTAAGATCTCTGAGTAGGTAAAAGTTGACTAAAGGTTTATTTTAGTCGATTAAATAGTCAATTTAACTCATTAGTCAATCCTAGAAATTACAATCGAAAACAGAAGGATTATATTTAACTTTGGTTGAGTTACATGATTGTAGTCGATTATATTGGTTTGAGTCGATAGAAAAGTTGATTACTAGGAACATATTACTCTGTTTGAATTGAGTTAATTCGGGAAATAGTTCATTGGAGGATAAGATTCGTAGCAACAACTAACTGAGTTGACTAGAAGAGATTGAGTCCATTGACTTAGATTTGAATTGACTATACCTTGTTTGAGATGATTGCAAATGCTATCTTCCTATAGATAAACATGTGATCTTGTCAAGTCAATTGATAAGGTTTGACTCGACTAAGAAGGCATTGGCATATAAAGCTTCTGCGACCAATGTTTCAATCTACTAGAGATTATAGTCGATTGAATTTGGAGTGAATAATGATCTATGCAAATCTGTAAGGGTATGGAAGTATCGTCAAACAATATAAGATATCAAATTTGTAAGGACTGATGATCAATTAATAACTCACTAATTAGATCTAATTGTCTAAACCAAATTAAAAATATTGAGGGTCACAAACTAGGAGTCCAATGTCTAGAGAGAATAAGAAAAGGAAAGAGAGGGAGAGAATGGTAAATCAAGAAGACAGTAGAAATCAGAAGTGATTCAAATGGAAATGGAGAAGATAGTAGAAAATTAGTCAGAGAAAATGATTCTAGGAATTTTGTTTCACCTAGTTGCTAGCAAACACTTAAACTATGTTTAGATTCTTATTCTCAATGTTGACTTATGTAGGTAGATTATCCTATGGTATTCGATGTAAATTTTTAGTACTATAATAACATATCAACTCTAATCATCGTCTACTTTTGAAAAGATCACAATTAGTGATCGAAACATGAGGGGATCTTGTCACAAGATCCCTCGATCTCTAATTAACCATTTTTTTCTACTGGTGACAATGAATTAAGTTTGATCTATTAAACTCTATGATGACCTAGGGTTCCTCACGGTATGTCAGGTTGCATTTTCATATTCGACTTTCCGCATCTTGATTTTATACGACTCAGAGGATTGGGTTTTCCTTTCATTTCATCTCCAAATCCTTGTGGAATACGAATATCATGTTTTTGACATTAAGATTGTGTTAATACAGTAGATCCTGACCATAATTCAACACATCATAGAAATAAGAAAAACAAACATGCATACGATCAATGAAATAATGTTTACATCACACTAGATTACTCAATCCTAGAATCCAAGAAATTATTCCATAAATAAGGGGTTACAATCACAAAACATGTTCAATATCTCAAACAATCAGATTCAAATCCAGGAAAAATAAAGAGGAGATAGAAAAGCTTAGGATTGCATGTGAATCTTCCTCATCGCTCTCGATCTCTCAATGCTTCAATGGATCTGGAATACTTTCAAGACTCCTCTAACCTCCTTGGAGTCCTTGAATGACCACGGATTGAGATCCTTCATCTAAATGAAGAGAGTTCCTTAAATAGTGTAGGAAATCTGATGCCTGACACTGCCCGTGCCGCTAGGCATGGTAGCCCGTGTCAAGCGCGGGGGCTCTGGATCTGATGGGGCATGGCCCATGTCGTTGGGCACGAGTGCTCGTAGCAAAGTGACAGAGTCGGGCACAACCCATGCCAATTGCCACGGGTTGGCGTAGCAATGGAGGCAAAGTGGGGCACGACCCATGCCGCCAAACATGGGCGCCCGTGGCAAAGTGGCAGAGTCGAGCATGGGCACCCGTGTTCGAGCATGGGCTCTTCAAACTTGGTCTCTTCGCTTTCCATTTCACTCCAACCTTCATTCCTGTCGTCCAAATTATACAAGAGCAGTATCTAGAAGTAATAAAGCATGAAAATAAAGCATAGAATAAAGATATCAAAAATCATGCATGTAAAAGTCGGTCAAATATAGCGTGAAAATATGATGAAACCCTTATATACTTCACGCTTATTAAATTCTTCCAGACCAAATCTTTACTTATCCTCAAGCAAATATTAATCTAAAAAGCATGTGAATAATATCCCTAATTTTGATGAACCCATCTAGCCCTATCAAATGGTATCGTCTTAAGACGTAAGTACTCAATTACCAAGCCTACAAGCTAGTTACGTGTACAGTACATAGTTTGTTCCTAGGGTTTTGAATTCCTTCGTAGTTAAGTTGTCATTCAATTGTGTTCCCAAGGGTTCCAACATTAGGCACTTACCCGTCATACGCGACGTTCGTCCCCTCTTCCCGACACAAAGTCTCAAAGCCATACTCAGTGATGAGAGAAATAGATGGATGTTTTTTTAGTGACTTAACTCGCTCTCAAAGGGGCATCCTATCATTTTCACTCGTGATAATTATTTTTCATCCCTTTATTTCCTCTCATCTTGCATCTTATTTTTTTTGTCACAAGTATTTTCTTTCATTTTTTTCCTCTTTTTATTTTTCTTCTCACTTGGAATTTTAATTTTTCCAAATGAGCTTACACACACACACTAAACATACTCTAGTAACTAAAGTGTTGGAAAAAGAATCACCTATGGTCATCTTGGTACTAGTCTAATTAAAGGAATCATGACTAGCTTATACTAACTTAACCCTATGGAAATAAATCGTTAGTGAAGTGAAATATCAAACTGTTAGGTAGGCTATAGTGAAAGCAAATTAACTCTAACACGCTTTATCAAGACTACTAGGGGATAGGAAAATATCAATCATCAAAAATAAGGAAACATGTTGACATGAGATCAACAAAATTCAAACACATAAATAATACTTTAAAAGACATTTTCATGCTCTTCATGCTTCATGATCATTCAAAAGAGTAGCAACCTAAACAATTCTAACTCAACAATTATAAAAATGCAAACATGATACATAACAAAAAAGTAAAGTTCCTAATTGCAAGTGTCACGGAATAATATGTACAAGGGAAGCTCACCATTCATTGACTTCAAGGTTGATCAGTTGGAGGAGGAAAATGTGGGTACAAGCTTCCTCTATCTCTGCTCGAACCTTTGTAGTTGTATTGTTGGTGCCAAAGGTATAAATGCTTTGTTTGAGTAGCTGTCGTCTTCTCCCTTTTGCAGTGGCCTTGCTCCCTTTATCACTACTATCTCTGTTCACCCATGAACTAGCTCATTTCGCTCCGAAATTTCCTTTAGTCTTCCCATTCAACTACCTCCTCTTCTCTTCTCTTTATCTCATCTTGGGAGTATGAATGGACCTTCTGATAGTGTGCATCCGCTCTCTGGAAATATCCCTCCAGGCCTCCAAATTCACTAGTCCAAGTCCCATTTTGCTATTCAAAATATTGCTTTATGGTGACATATTCTGCATGAATACCCTCAACACTACTGCGGGAATTAGAAAAATCATATACATGAGGCTCTAAAGAGTGCTCGGAGTGAGGAAAAATAGATTTGTGCAGCTCAATGTCGGGATCTCTGTCCATGGGAAATCTCTCTCTGTCTAGGTGTATAATGAGAGCGTAAGGTCTCTCGGAAGGGGGCACAGATGACTCATCGAACTAAGAGACTGGTCGAACTAGTGTTAGCCTCCAATTTGAGGGGGTGGCCATGGTGGTGTACTCAGTGTACAAATCCATATGACTCCTTATCGGGAACAATCATCCTAGAGGGCATACATGTCCCTATGTCAATGTTGGAGTGCCTCTCTATAGTCTTTAGTCTACTCAAATCATAACTCAAGTGTTCAGTTATGTGGGTAATGTATCCACCTATCATAATGGTACCAGAGATGACTTTCCCAACTTTTGACATGTGTCTGACAAAATGAGATCTATAGTTATTGTCTCCTCCATATAGCATCGTCCAAAGACATAATAGCTCCCTTAATCTCATGACCTCTCATTGTCCCCCTATCGAAAAGGCTATTTTCTATCACCCTGTGCATGTATCGGATGACAGGGTTTTAGAGGTTTGAAGTTTTCGCACCAAAGGGATCATAGTAACCCCCCCAAAAAAAAAAAAAATAGTGGGATTGAAATCCTTGTGTGATTTGCTATCCCCTCTGTTAGGTAATACGAACCTTTGGTTAAATTGTTTTAGGGCCCACCTATATTTATTGTTAAACATTCTAAAAATAATCAGTGTCTCTAGACAATTTTTTCCCCGTTAGGACTTCAACATCCAAGGAACTAAGGAACTCTAGTGCAGTCCTCGTATAAGTGGGATACTGAATACTCATCAATTCATCCCAACCTGCTCTGTTTATCATCCTGTCTTTATCATCCTTGACCCCTAAAACCTCCATCACATTATTGTCTATGTACTAAGTGGGTGCAATCTTCCATTTAGTAAGAATTTTGAAATGAGGATTTTGAATGTCATCACGAAAGATGACATCATATTATTGTCTATGTACCTTTGTCGCATGCTCTTTCCACTACCTTTTCTTTTCCTTTCCCTTGTGGTATAGGGGATTCTCTCTTCCTTGATCTCTTCATGATCACCTTGAACTTGAGTGAGGAGGTAGAGGTTGAAGAAGGGGAGGTGAGTGGAGTAGAGGGGCTGGAGCATGAGGATGTGGATCTAGTGCACGAGGGAGAGTGATTGGAGAGGGAAGGAGTTCGGAGAGTGGTGAGTGGTGAGAAGAGGAGGGCACGGGTTGTGGGTTTTAAACATGGTTGACGTGACACGACGTGTCGTTGGGCACGGGCGCCCGTGTGGTGTTCGACTGTTAAGGCACAGCTCGAGCCACTAGGCATGGGTGCTCGTGGCAAGCCGTCTGAACCAACCATGGACCATACTGCTGGGCACGACCGCCCGTGGTGAAATCACAGAATTAGGCATGGGTTGTGCTGCTGGGCACGATCACCCGTGTTCAACCTCTGATTTTTGCATTTGCTTTGAGTCCTCATTTGGTGACCTACAAAATCAAACATCTAGATTAAAACTATTTCTAACTAGACTTCATCAATGGGAAAACTAAAAATCTACAAAATGAAATGCTTAGGTCACCATTCAAGAAGTACTTGTTTATGGTCATTAGCTTGACCCCTTTATTAAATTTCAACTTGAAGCTTTGACCTTAAGGGGATTATTTTCCCCTCCAAGTGTTCCAAATTTGATTGTTTCTTCTCCTGGTGGAGCTCTAGCTATGATGATGTATTTGTTCTGTTTTAGAGGTTATATATTAGGCTCTGTATCTGGAGGCCTCTCAAAATGCTCCCCCCAAGTGCTCTGAATTCCCTTCCTCTCCTCTTTGGTCTCTAAGGAAATCGCTTGACACTTGGGAGAGGTTAAACTCTAATTTATTGCTCCCATCGCGAATGAGAACTTGTGATTCCTTACATCAATTATGACTTCGGTAGTGGCTAGGAATGACCTTCCAAGTATAATAGGTATCCGGGAGTCCTCCTCCATCTCTAAGACCACGAAATTAATCGACACAACTATCCCCCCGATTTGCAAAGGCACATCTTCTAAAATTCCTAAGGGATATTGACATGCGTGATTAGCTAACTGAAATGTTATTGTGGTAAACTTAAGGTCCCCTAGACCAGTCTCTTGTACAAGGATAAGGGCATGAAGCTCACACTTACCTCCAAATTACAGAAAGCATTGCTTATTTTCTTTTTATCCTTGATGACACATGGGATGAAGAATCTTCCTTGATCTTTTAATTTCTGATGCTCATGCTGAATTATTGCACTACACTCTTCAGTAAGTGCAACGGTTTCATGAATTTCCTTCCTCCTCTCGTGCAAGATAATTTCTTTCAGAAATTTGGCAAATTGTGGTATTTGGTGCATTGCTTCAATGAAAGACACCTCCACACTAATCTTCTTCATAATTTCTAGAAATTTGCTGAATTCTTCATGTTGTTTCATTTTGGCCAACCTTTAAGATAAAGGGATTGGAGGTTGGTAGGTTTGAGTTGGAGGCTTCAACAAAAGATCTTCCCTTGGCTGCTCATGTTGATTTGCTTCCTCCTCTACAACCTTGGGTGTTTATATTGATTTATCTTCCTTAGCATGATTTGTTGGTTCTTCTATTGTCTTCCCCTTCAAGTCTTGAAGCACCTCTCCACTCAAATTCACGGTGTTCACATGCTCAATTGGGTTTATTTATGGTTGTCGCGGGAATTTTTCATTGGTTCTTGATACCATATTGGCCACTTGGACAACCTGAGTTTCCAACATCTTGATGTGACTAGTTAATGTATACATTGAAATCCTCAACTCTTGGATCATTACCTCATGATTGGGTTGTTGTTGACGAAATTTCTCATTAGCTTCAGATTGGGTCACAATAAATTTCTCCATCATCTTTTCTAGATTTGACTTTTATGGTTGAGGTTCATAGGTTTTACCAAAATTCCCTTGGCCTTGAAATTGCCCTTGGTTGGTGGAATATGAAAAATTAGAGTAGTTCTTCCATCCTGGGTTGTAAGTGTTTGAATAGGGGTTGTTCGGTCTCTAATTAAAATTGTTATTCGCATCAACATGCTTCACTTGATTATCTTCATGGATGCCAATGTCGAACACTTTTCCCCATCATGCCTAGAATTTTCATAAATTTCACAAGAAGCGACAAGGGCACTTGAAGAATTTAGATTTAATGTGTCCAGTCACTTGTTCATGGCATCTAATCAAGCCACCATCAAATCCACTTGGTTTACTTGATGCATTCTAGGAGCTTGAGTTGAGGTGCTTCTCTCATTGGCCCATCATTGATAATTGAAGGCTACACTTTCTATTATCTTCTCAGCCTCTTCTAGAGTCTTATTCATGATGGCTCCTCCAATGGCTGAGTCTAGTAATACCTTAGCAAGATATGATATTTCGTTGTAGAAGGTATGAATAACCAACTATCTTTCTAGCCCATGATGTGGGCACTACTGAAGTAAGCTCTTGAATCGATCCCAAGATTCAAACAAAGACTCTCCATCCTTTTGCATAAAATTGGTAATCAGATGTCTCATGTGGGTTATTTTGCTTGGGGAGTAGAACTTGCTCAGAAACCTCAGCTCATATTAGTCCCAGGTGGATATGCATTCTAAAGGTAGTGATAAAAGTCATAGCTTAACTTTGTCTCTTAGTGAAAATGGGAATAACATTAGGTGTATAGCATCAACAGAAGTCCCATTTTGTTTAAGGGTGCCATATATCTCCAAGAAATTTGCCAAGTGCATATTCGGATTCTCCATAGGGATTACACTTAGTTGGGATTTTTTGAATCATATGAATTAGAGCTAGCTTAAGTTCAAAATTATTTGCCTTTATGGTAGGGCGTGCTATACTTAATCTGAAACCATAAACGCTAGGCGATGTATAATCTCCAAGAAGTTTATTATTATTCATCTTGAGTAGGTTGTGGATATTCTGATTTTGATTGTCTTCCATTGTTTACTAAATTTTGAGTCTTTGGTGAAATATTCGATCAATTTCTAGGTCGAAAGGCAATAAATCATCTTCCCTTGAGGCTCTATGCGTACACCTTTTCTTTTGAATTCCTGAAAGGAAAATGTGTTGGGAGATTGTTGGTGCAATATTCCCCAGGTCAAGGTTGACCTAGTTTGACTGAGTTTGAATTGGGTCAAGCTCGAGTCTTAATGTTTATGTTTTGATGGTTTGACAATACATGTTTGACAATACATGTAGACAACACATGGAGATTGCAAGTGCAATTGTTCATGTGTGGAGACTGTGATGGAGAGTCAAGTAGGTCAAGGTTGACCGGATACTTGACTGGAAAATTCTGGTGAGTGAAGCCAGGTGAAAGTCTTAACTTGGAGGTTAGGCAAAGGAAGTACTGGTGAGTGAAGCCAGGCAGAAGAAAATCCTAGTGAGTGAAGCCAGGTGAAAGACCTAGTGAGTGAAGCTAGGTGAAAGTCCTGGTGAGTGAAGCCAGGCAAAAGAAAATCCTGGTGAGTGAAGCCAGGTGAAAATCTTACTGAGTGAAGCTAGGTGAAAGACCTGGTGAGTGAAGCCAAGCAGAAGAGAAGTCCTAGTGAGTGAAGCTAGGCAGAAGGGAAGTCCTGGTGAGTGAAGCCAGGCACGGGGAAATCCAGATGGGTCAAGGTTGATCAGACATCTGGTGAAAGTCCAAGTAGGTCAAATGTATTGACCGGATACTTGGAACAAGGAAGAAAAGTCCAAGTAGGTCAAAGGGATTGACCGGATACTTGGCAAGAGGAGAAAAGTCCAAGTGGGTCAAAGGAATTGACCAGACACTTGGTGAGAGAGCCCTAGCTGGTCAAGGGTGACCAGATGCTAGTTTTTATGTACCAACAAGTCATGGTTGACTGGATGTTGGTTTAGGGGGCTTTGGACTTGGTTTTGGTCAAAAACCAAGATCTGGATCGATCAGCCAATCGATTGGATCATGCCCAATCGATCGACCGATCGATCGGGTGAGTCCCCGTGACAGACATTATCCCAATCGATCAGTGGATCGATTGGGGAGAAGTGTCGCACGAATAGAGCCCCTTTGGATCGATCGGGTGATCGATCAAGAGCTCCCAATCGATCAATCGATCGATTGGACTGATCGATTGGGAGGCGTGATTTCGCAATAAGCCCTGGATCGATCAGTCGATCGATCCAGGCTATTCCAGAGAGCACAGAGGCGCTCTGGATCGATCGGTTGATCGATCCAAAGCCTCCCCGATCGACTGGGAGCGTTCCAATCGATCGAGATCCGACCGTTGGCATCGTATTTAGCTGAAGGCGTTCGATTCCTTCGGCAGAACTCTCGGCCACTTCTCCCGATCTTCACCAGCGATCACAGAGCTTCTCCACAGGATTCTCACCGCTAGTTCTTGAAGCTCTTGGAGGTTTTTCCAAGTCAAGAGGCGGATCTACAACAAGAGGAAGAAAGCTAGGGTTAGGGTTTTCTATACTCATTGTAAGCTTTTGCTTGTATTTGTGTATCCTTTCCCTTTCTTCTTGTAGTGTGAACTTATAGGGTTTCTCCGCCTTCGGTAGTTACCGAAAAGGAGTTTTTATTAGTGGAGGTGTGTGTGAGTGTGTGGATCCTTGAACTAGTCACCTCCTTTGGAGGTGGATACCAAGTAAATCTACTTGTTAGCGTTGTGTGTGTTGTTTCTTGTATATTTCCGTTGCACATCTTTGAAGAAACAAGCAACGCCGACCACGAGCACGCGATGAGCTATTCACCCCCCCTCTAGCTACATTTCGGTCCTAATAAGTGGTATGAGAGCGAGGTTGCTCTTCACCGGAATCATCGCCGGAAGGGGCAAAGAGCTAGAGGGTGAAGAAGTTGGAGCAAAATTCTTCAAGTCAAAGATTTCTTCAAGCTCAACTTCAACATGGAATTCCAAGACGGGCTTGGATTTGATACAAGGGTGCCTCTATCATTTACTTCAACAAGCTTCGATCTTTGGAAATCAAAGATCGAGAATTTCTTGATGATGGAGATAGAGCAATGGTTTGCTCTCATGGAAGATTTTGAAGCTCCAACAAACTCCAACGACAAGCCTCTCAAGAAAAGCAAATGGAGTCAAGAGCAAGTTCAAAGGAGCAAGGCAAATGATAAAGTGACTAAGCTTTTGGTCAATTTATTGCCAAACAATATTTTGGCTCAAGTTGGAGAATTCAAGGATGCCAAGGAGCTATGGAGCAAGTTGGCAAAGATTCATGAGATCCCCTCCACTATACAAGATCAAGAAGAATCCAAAGAGGGTGACTCAGTGGATCAAATTCAAGAAGAAGAGGACTCCGAAGTTGAGAGATGCTAAACTTCCAAAGAAGAAGTCCAAGAAGCCTCATCTTCAAAGGAATGCAATGAAGATAGCAAGGAGAGGGCATACTCCTTGTTCCATGTCCAAGATGAAGATGAAGAAGTCTCCACCTCTAGGATTGAGGGGGAGCAACTTTTGGTGACACCGGATCAAGAAGAAGGAGAAGTCTCCACATCCGGGTCAAGAAGAGAAGAGGATGAAGAAGCTTCCACCTCCACAAATCGAGTCAAATCTATTGGAGAAGAATCATCATCGGATCAAGAGGAAGCCTCCACATCCGGATCCAAAGGAGAAGAATCCACTCCTACATCTAAAGATATAATTGTGTCAATTATTAATAAAAATCATATCGTATGTTTTGAATGTAGGGAAAAAGGGCACTACAAGAGCAAGTGACCCAAATTGGCCAAGAAAAAGGGCCAAGTGGCACCAAAGGGCAAAGAGAAGTCCAAGAAGACTGCTCCCGAAACAAAAAAGAGCAAGGAGCACATTGTATGCTTCTCTTGCAATCAAAAGGGACATTATAGGAGCCAATGTTCCAAGGGGAAGAAAGCGGTCAAGGCTCATGGAGGAAGGGGGAGCCTCCAAGGTAAAAAAAAAGGTATCATTTATTGAGCATACTCCCTTGAACAATGGCAAAAAGCATGCTAAGTCAAGTCTTTATCATTTTAATGCTATTTACCATAAGAATAGAGAGCATGATAGCATTAAGGAAAAACACATGGCTCTCCATGCTAAAACTACCACACCTAGGGTTAGGAAGGTAGATGGAATTTTAGGCAAGAACTCTAAGGATTTTAGCTACAAGCCTAGAAACAAAAATGCTCATGGACTTAATGGAAAACCAAAAACTAAGGACTTAGTGATGGAAAATCAAGTCTTGAGGTCAAGACTTGACAAACTAGAAAAGACCCTAAAAAGGATGGAAAATATCCTTAAAGGGTAAAATGAGCAAAATTTAAGTTTAGGACAACAAGGGTCATCCAAGGGCCATAGAGGTTTGGGATACGAACCTAAAACCAAAAAGGATGTACCCACTTACCATAGAGTTCCATATATTTATGGAATAAACCCTAGGTCTAGTGGTCAAGTCAAGAATACTAGGAAGGTTATTCCTAAGAGTATTTTTACAACAAATGTGACTAAGACTTCTAAGAAGTCCAAGAAAGTCACAGAGAAGGACACAAGGGAAGCAATCCCTAGGGTTGACCTAGAAAATGTGACCAAGGCTTCTAAGAAGCCAAACAAGGTCGTTAGGAAGGTATCTAGGGAAGTTATCCCTAGTGAGTACCTAGAGCATCCAAGGAGCACCAATAGATTTTGGGTTCCTAGGAGCATCTTCTCTACCCCATAGATGGGTTAGAGAGTGTCAACTCTAAGTGGAAGGGTAGTTAACCCAATCATGATGAAGTTGACACTCAAGGAGCATTTTCAAGGTTATTATTAACCTTTGAAAATGAAAAGGATAAAGGGTTTACTCTTGGAAAGAGTAAAATGTGTCATATTTTGAGAAATTGGATGAAATTTTAAATAACACAATTTGAGACAATCATAAGAACTACCAAGTTGGGATTTTGGTATGTTCTTAGGAAGTTAAAGGCAAATTTAAGCCTTAACTCAATTGATTACTCTTTAAAAGAGTAAATTGTGCCAAAATTTGAGGAATATGCTTAATTTAAATTGGTACAAATTAGGAAAAGCAAAAGAAATATCAAATTTGGGTTTTGACATTTTCTTGGGAAATAGTGGGCAATATAGGGTTTAAATTTTTAAGTTAGCTAAGGGTTAAAGATACTTAGGTAGGTAATCTAGGTATTTTATCTATGCTAACTTGCCATGCTTTGCTTGCCCATCAAATTCCATGACATATTTATTTATTTGTGTTTGCACTCATGCCTTATTATGAAAAACACAAAAATACCATGTCATATCATCCATACATCATATAGTTATAGGAAATTTTCTTTTAAGAATTATTTATTTTTGATGTATGCCATAACATCATCATGCATCATTTTAATTCCTTGTTTATTAAGGACTAATGGCGTTAATTAACAAGTAACATCTTTGGTGGATGTCTAAAATTCAAAAATGCCCAGATAGATATGCATGATCCCTAGATTAGGGCAAAATCAAACTTTGCATCTCACAAAGACCCATAAGGTGACTTGTATGTGTTTTAGTGCACATTAGATACAAGTGAGATGTTAGGATGATGAACAAAACTCAAAATGTTGATTTAGTGCATTCTTTTGAGTTTTAAGTTCATCAAAACACATAGTTATGTGTTTTTCCATCATTGGGAAAGCTAATGTACAAGTCATGTGCATTAAGCCCAAGGAACATGGTGGAATATTGGTTTTTGAAAATTGTTTTAAAATGCTTTTGGAAAACCATTGGTGAAGGCTATCGTTTAATAATAATCACCATGAAATAGTTAGGCACAAACTAGAAGAAAACACTAAAGTTTTTGTAAGTTTTCTAGTTTGTGTAAATCTTTGAAAATATGAAGTATTTTCTTATAAAACTATTTTTCCATGATAATATATGTCCTAAATAGTGTCTACACAAATTTTCATGATTTTTAGAATTTTAGAAAATTTTTGGGGAGTTTCTGAAATTCACCGCAAGTGAATTTCAGAACTATCAAGCATTCAATCGATCACCCGATCGATTGAAGGGTCTCAATCGATCGGGTGATCGATTGAGAGCAAGCTTCTCGCAAATAGAAGCTTCCTGGATCGATCCACCGATCGATCCAGCCCTCCTGAATCGATCAGTGGATTGATTCAAGCTCGTTCAATCGATTGGGACCCAACTCCAATCGATTGAGGAAGCTGATTTTGGCTGGGAAAGCCTGATTTCAGCTGGGAAAGCCTGATTTCAGCATTCCAAACCAAGTTTAGTCTAGGAAACCATTCCTAACCCCTCAAAATACATTTGTATACATAAAAAAGGTGTTTTCATGTTGAAAACAAGGATGGATTGGTTGAGGAAGACTAAATTGAAGTTTAGGTTGAGGTTTGGTTTCAATATTGAATTTTTGAACCTCAAACTTCTAAATTTGGGTTTCCAAGTCATTATTGGTGCAATGATAGAAGTTCACAATCATGTCTTTAGGGGGAGTTACTCTTTAAGGACTTGAAAAATTATTTTCATACACCTTGGAATGTGGTTTTACCTTCTTTAGTGAAAATGCTCAAGGTTGGGTATTGGAATACAATGGAGAGTGGATATCTTTATTGTTTAAGTTAAAAATGCTCAAATATGGGCATTTGTCTACATTGGGGAAGAATGTAGAGTTAAAGGAAAATGAAAGGTGTGGGACTTTCATTATCGAGTTGATCACAATGAGTGAAGTTGTGAACAATGTTGAGTAACTCTTCAGGGGGAGAGTTTGATTTGATGTGTGACAATAGGGGGAGAATGTAGGGTTTAAGTTAGGACTTCATTATCTAAGCGGGAGTTTACCCTCTTAGGAGGAGAATGAAGGGTTTAACTTATGCCTTCATTATCTAGTGGCATGAAGAAGGTTTAGGCTATGAGATTAGCTTAACTTAAAGAAGGTATTGTCAAACATCAAAAAGGGGGAGATTGTTGGGAGATTGTTGGTGTAATATTCCCCAGGTTAAGGTTGACCTAGTTTGACTGAGTTTGAATTGGGTCAAGCTCGAGTCTTAATGTTTATGTTTTGATGGTTTGACAATATATGTTTGACAATACATGTATACAACACATGAAGATTGTAGGTGCAATTGTTCATGTGTGGAGACTGTGATGGAGAGTCAAGTAGGTCAAGGTTGACCGGATACTTGACTGGAAAATCCTGGTGAGTTAAGCCATGTGAAAGTCCTAACTTGGAGGTTAGGCAAAGGAAGTCTTGGTGAGTGAAGCCAAGCAGAAGAAAATCCTGGTGAGTGAAGCCAGGTGAAAGACCTAGTGAGTGAAGCTAGGTGAAAGTCGTGGTAAGTGAAACCAGGCAGAAGAAAATCCTGGTGAGTGAAGCCAGGTGAAAATCCTAGTGAGTGAAGCTAGGTGAAAGACTTGGTGAGTGAAGCTAGGCAGAAGAGAAGTCCTAGTGAGTGAAGCTAGGCAGAAGGGAAGTCCGGGTGAGTGAAGCCAGACACGGGGAAATCCAGATGGGTCAAGGTTGACCAGACATCTGGTGAAAGTCCAAGTAGGTTAAAGGGATTGACCGGATACTTGGCACAAGGAAGAAAAGTCCAAGTAGGTCAAAGGGATTGACCGGATACTTGGCAAGAGGAGAAAAGTCCAAGTGGGTCAAAGGGATTGACCAGACACTTGGTGAGAGAGCCCTAGCTGGTCAAGGGTGACCGGATGCTAGTTTTTATGTACCAACAAGTCATGGTTGACTGGATGTTGGTTTAGGGGGCTTTGGACTTGGTTTTGGGCAAAAACCAAGATCTGGATCGATCAGCCGATCGATTGGATCATGCCCAATCGATCGGCCGATCGATCGGGTGAGTCCCCGCGACCGACATTATCCCAATCGATCAGTGGATCGATTGGGGAGAAGTGTCGCGCGAACAGAGCCCCTTTGGATCGATCGGGCGATCGATTTAGAGCTCCCAATCGATCAGTCGATCGATTGGGAGGCGCGATTTCGCAATAAGCCCTGGATCGATCGGTTGATCGATCCAGGCTATTCCAGAGAGCACAGAGGCGCTCTGGATCGATCGATCGATCGATCCAAAGCCTCCCCGATCGATTGGGAGCATTCCAATCGACCGGGAGCCGACCGTTGGCGTCGTATTTAGTTGAAGGTGTTCGATTCCTTCGGCAGAACTCTCAGCCACCCCTCCCGATCTTCACCAGCGATCACAGAGCTTCTCCACAGGATTCTCACCGCCAGTTCTTGAAGCTCTTGGAGGTTTTTCCAAGTCAAGAGGCGGATCTACAGCAAGAGGAAGAATGCTAGGGTTAGGGTTTTCTATACTCATTGTAAGTTTTTGCTTGTATTTGTGTATCCTTTCCCTTTCTTCTTGTAGTGTGAACTTGTAGGGCTTCTCCGCCTTCGGTAGTTACCGAAAAGGAGTGTTTATTAGTGGAGGTGTGTGTGAGTGTGTGGATCCTTGGACTAGTCACCTCCTTTGGAGGTGGATACCAAGTAAATCTACTTGTTAGCGTTGTGTGTCTTGTTTCTTGTATATTTCCGCTGCACATCTTTGAAGAAACAAGCAACGGCGACCACGAGCACGCGACGAGCTATTCACCCCCCCTCTAGCTACATTTCGGTCCTAACAAAATGAACAGTATAAGGATGACTAAAACAAAATGCAGAGTAAAGAAAAATGAAACAAGAAAAGAAATAGTGTAATCCAATCAGTCTGATGTTCATCTAATATCAATCTATGGCAGTCCCCGACATGTCAAAAATTTAATGTATACAAATTCGTAAGTGTACAAAACTATCGTTAAATAATACAAGATATCGAATCCACAAGTACTAGTCAATTACTACTTAGTAATCAGACATAATTGTCCATGTTGGTGCAGCGGGGTTGGCAAGAGGGGATGAATTACTTGTAAAATAAAAACTAAATCTTTCCCGATCTTTAACTTAGATTAGTAGTACAATTATAATAAAGTAGTTGAACAACTAAACATAAAAGATGCTAAAAATTACTTGATTACAACCTACGTGGTTGTTAATCTAAGGCAAAAGAACGCACTAAAAAACTCCTTCTTTGAAGGAAGAGAAGTCTCTTATACTCGTTGGATGCTCAGAAAAACATTACGAAATGAATACAAGAGTTGTTGAATATTTTTTAGCTCCAGGGGTCTTTTTATATCCCCTAGAAAACTCTATCCGCAATTTGAATGCGCCTTCAAGATGGTCCAAGGTGCCTTCCATTAGATAAGTTTTATCCATTTAGGATAAAACTCTATCTACGGCTAACAGCTACTGGAAGACGTCTTCTATAGCTGGAAGGCATCTTCGCACTGTTCATCGAAGGCGCCTTCCAAGAGGCAGATTAACTCCTTAGTAGCTGATCTCTTCACGTGGGTGATTCTCCGATTAACCGAAGTTGAGCTCACCCGAACCCAACTCCGGCTTTCTCCTCGAATAGGCTGCCTCCCCAGTTTCTCGTTCCTCGAATGCCGCGCACATTCTTCTCGTCCACCGTGTACTCTTCCATAGCATCTCATCTTTCGGATACACTGGACCCGTCAACTCCTTTCCCATGCTATCCTTTTCGCTAGCTGTGTATTCCGCTCGACTTCTTGTGTTCCTAAACTCCTGCACACTTAGGCACAAGGATCAAATATAACATGACCTAACTTAACTTGGTTGACCACATCAAAACTACTACATGGTACTTACAATATCTCATTTTTTGATGTGTATCAACTTAAGTTAAAGTTAGGGTTAAAGGTAATAACATGATAAATGAATTAAGCAATATTGTAAATAGAATAAAATATTGCAATGAATTAAGTAAGTCAATAAAATTACAAAATCCATACAAAGATAAATGTCTTGCTACTCCCCTTAACTTGTACTTATTTTGTCCCCTTTGATCACATAAAAAATTAGGAAAAATAAATAAATTGTTAGAAAAATTTGTGATATTTTTCTAGGGGTGCATAATAAGAATTATCAGTAAAATAATATTTTTTAGAAATAAATTTCAAAATATTCTATTTGTTTAATTAATCTTCTATTTCGACAAAAATAATTTAGAAATTAGTTATCTATTTCAAAAAATATTGAAACTTTTTGTTAAATTTAAACAGAGTGATCTATATATATGTAGAAAAATCTTCACAGAAAAAAATTAGTTTAATAAACAGAATTGATTTATTTTATCAGAATAACCAATTTTGTGAAGATAAATCTTAAAAATATTTTTTCAACTCTAAAAATTCTATAAAATATATGGATATAAAAAACATATTGTTGAATACTAGAAAAATTAAAGCTCCCGAATTTCTATTTTAAAATTTTTAATATTAAAAATTAACTTTTAGAAAATAATTCATAATAATTCAGATAAAATTTAAAAAATATCAAAAAATTTTATTATGATAGAAAACATTATATTTTATCATATAAAATAAAATTTTTTAAAAATAATTCTAAAGAGTATTTTTAATTTTTAAAATACTATTTTTGAAAAAAAATTATAGAAAAATAATCAACAGAATTTTTTTTAAAAAATTTTCTATTTGTAGATAAAATCATCAGATATCATAGAAAAAATTTCTAACTCAAAATATGAAGAGTAGAGATTTAAATAATTTATTTAAATAAGGTGGAAGATAAAATACATGAAAATCTAAAGCAGGCATAAGATTAACTTCAATTATACTCAGCATTATTTGGGAATTCAATATAAGTTATTTTCTACTAGATCAATCAGGAATTTTGGTGGAATATAATTTTTAGAGATTTTTCTAATTTTTTCTTGGTGATTTTTTATATACCAATTGACTCTACCACAATTTCTAAATATTGATTTTTGTAAATTGTTTGAACATGCATGGTCATTTTTCTATTTGTGTTTTCAATTTTTCATTTTTTAATTTTAAGTTATTAAACATATCTAATGGACATCAATTTGCTAAGTTCAATTTTAGTATGACATTATCTTTTTCTAGTTATACTATATTTTTGGATAACATCTTGATAAATTCAAAAAATTACTTGAGAGATAGTGCACGTACCTCACTTACCTCATGTTCTAACACTCTCCCTTCATCGCAGCTTTCTTCTGAGAATCCTCCCCCTTCATCGATACTCATCTCTGAGTTGCTTTCATCTTCTCCTTGGTGGTTCGCCAATAGGGCTAGTCCAGCATATTCTTCAGTTTCTGACTCCGATAATGACTCATACCATGTTACTTTTAAGTTTCTGTGCCTTGATTTGGCTGGCTCCTTCTTCTTCTCCTTCGTTCTCAGCTGTCCTTCTTCATTGCAATTGTAGCTGTAGGGATGTAGCGCGCTAAACACGTTTAAGCACAGTGGAAAATTAACTAGATCCTCTCTAGAAGATCCATGCGAAGGAGAAAACAATCATATACTAAGTTTTACATGAGAGGTATACCTTTGTTGCATTCCCTTCGCTATCTCGACAGCAACTTTTTCTTTGGATGCAGATCTCAGCGTGATCAAGCGTCCGCACCTCTACGGTATCCACACGAGCACATCCTTCATTCGTCACACGAACGAAGCCTTCAGAGAAGAACCATCTTCTTGTACTAGCAAGAAGAATGGTTCAGCCAAACATGAAGATTCGACCAAGGAGGAAGGAGGAGGAAGAAGAGGAAGATCAAGAGTCACTTTTCTTATCTCATTCTCATCTTAATGAAAAAATAAATCCAAAAACCTATTTATATTCATCCAAAAAATACCAAGGGTTTTTGTCTCTTTGTATTCCTTTTAATGGGTTGGATTATTATATTGGATTAACCATTAATCTAATAACCCAATAAGTCTAACCCATTGAGTCTAACCCATTAATCCAATGTATCTAATTCGGATTGGACTTAATCCAATGAGTGGGTTCATTTGAGTCTAACTCAATGAATAACCCAAAAGGCCTAATCATCTCATGATTGGCTCTTAGGGCTAATTATTAACAGCAACATCGGATCTTCCTTTTGCTTCATAAGTGTTTTTTCGTCTGTGACTTAAATTTATTAGATTTAATAAATTTATTAAATTTTCTTCAATAATGTTGCTTCTGTTGGTTAGTCCTAGGAAAACGTATCGGTTCCACTGTACAAAATTTTTTTATACAAGCGTCGAACCTTTCCTTAAATAACCTATTGTGTTTTTTAGAAGTTAAATTAGGAGTCGCAGACGGAACTTAACATCATTGATTCCAAATTTAATTTATCTGTTCTTAATGGTTTAGATTTGAATCGCAAGCGGAACTTAACACTATTGATTCAAATCTACCTAAGTTATTAATTCTATTAAATATTAATTTCCAAAATTGGCTTCCAGGACTGCATGGCGAGGCACGTGACCTTCTTGGATATGGGAACAACCACCACCGCCTAGACAAAGACTTTCAAGGAAAGCTAATATTTAATTTCCTAAAATAACTCTAGGTTAACCAAAAAGAATAATCGAATCACAAATTCGAAAAAGAAGAAAATACAAACTCAAAAAATAAATTCGATAAACTAGATCTAATTGCCTCTTGTATTTAGAATTCTTACAAAGAAAATAACTAGTATGATACGGAAGAAAACTATTAGTTATACCTTCTCTTTGTAAGCTAATAACCTCGAGATCTTTTGCCGTATTCCTCGCCTCTCCTTGGACATCGTGTGGGCGACGATCCTCTAAGAGGAACACCACCCAACCTCCTCTTCTTCTAAAATCCGGCCACCACCACCACCAAGGAGAAGAGAGCAAAAGGGAAAAGAGAAGAGAGAGAGAGGGGTCAGCCACTTGAGATCTCCAAGCAAGAGAATAAGAGTTGTGTCTCATGAAGCCCCCTCACCCCTTCTTTTATATTACTTGCCCAAGAAAAATAAGGGAAGAATTTTTACAAAAATTAAAATCTTCCTCTAACTTTTCCTTTTCTCTTTTAATTTTCCTATTGATTGAATCAATCACCAAAAATAAATTTGATGATTCTATTATTTTTAATATGGCCGTCCACTTGCTTGGGCACCAAGCAAGGTGGTCGACCACCTCATCAAGGGAAAAAGGAAATATTTTTTTAAAATTTTACAAGAAGAAATCCTCTTATAAAATTTACAAGCTCTCTTTCCTAAAGTAAGAGTTAAAAAAGGAAAGTTCTAAAAATTAAAATCATGTTTTAAAATTTAAAATTTCTCTTATAAAATTTCCTTTTTTAACATGATGATAGAAAATTTTAATTTTAAAACTTATCTTCCTTTTTTCTTAAACCATGAGGATGGTTAAAAAAGAAAAGTTTTAAAACTTTTAAAACTCTCTATTAAAATATGTGGCCTAATTCAAATAAGGAAAGTTTTAAAAATTAAAATCTCTCTTTTAAAACTTATATTTTCTTCAAAGAGAAGATTTTAAAAAATTCAAAACAACCATCCCTTTTTGATTTATTGTGGCTGGCCCCTTCATGCTTGGTCACCAAGCAAAGGGCCGACCCCTATAGAAGAGGATGTGGCCGACCCTTGCTTGGTCACCAAGCATTGGACCGGCCCACTTCTTGGACAGCAAGAAGAGCCTTACATTTGGATGGACATGAGGCTATATTGAGGCTACGACAGGGACCTAGAGGAGAAATTGGTTTTGACCTTCCGATGAGCTTGAGTATCCCATGCTTGCCTCGAACACACAACTTAAGTTCATCGATAATAACTCATTCCACTAGAGAGTTATTACCGCACTACCGCACCAATCCCAAATTACATTATGGGCTCCTTCTTATTATGAGTGTGCTAGTCTCCCTGTATTTAAGATTACGAATGCCCACTAATTAAGTAAGTTACTGACAACTCACTTAATTAATATCTAGCTCCAAGAGTAGTACCACTCAACTTCATTGTCATGTCAGACTAAGTCCACCTGCAGGGTTTAACATGACAATCCTTATGAGCTCCTCTTGGGGACATTCTCAACCTAGATAACTAGGACACAGATTCCTTCTATAATCAACAATACACACTATAAGTAATATCATTTTCCAACTTATCGGGCATATTGATTTATCGAGCTAAACCTCACCCTTTGATAAGTCAAAGAAATAAACATTAAATATATGTGCTTGTTATTATATTAGGATTAAGAGCACACACTTCCATAATAACTAAGGTCTAGTTCTTTTACTAAGTCAGTACAAAAAGAACTTACCTAAATGGTCCTACTCAATACACTTAAAGTGTATCAGTATAATTTATTAGTTAAGATAAACTAATACTTAATTACACTACGACTATTCTGATGGTTTGTTCCTTTCCATCTTAGTCGTGAGCAACTTTTTATAATTTATAGAGAACCGATAACATGATCTTCTGAGTGTGACACCACACTCCATGTTATCTACTATATAAATTAATTAAACAATTACATTTAACAAATAAATGCAGATATTGACCAATGTGATTCTTTTATTTCAAAATAAATATTTACAAAAACTAGGCTTTTAGTATACACTCCAACAATCTCCCACTTATACTAAAAGACTAAGCTGCCATATCTATTGCCATACATCTGATTCTCATCCCCTCCACATGTCGATCGAAAGCTTTCGTCGGAAGGACCTTAGTGAAATGATCTGCCAGGTTATCTGCTGATGCAATCTTGGCGGCGACAACTTCTCCTCACTTGACGATGTCTCGTATCAGGTGGTACTTGCGCTCTATATGTTTACTTGCCTTATGGGCTCGCGGTTCCTTTGAGTTTGCAACTGCATCGCTATTATCACAATAAATTGTGATGATATTGGGCAAACCAGGAATCACATCTAAGTCTATTAGAAAGTTCCTGAGCCACACAGCTTCTTTGGCTGCCTCAGAAGCTGCCACATACTCAGCTTCCATGGTTGAGTCTGAGACGCATTTCTGCTTAACACTCCTTCATGTAATGGCTCCACCTCCTAGAGTAAACACATAGCCTGATGTAGACTTACTATTGTCCCTATCTGATTGGAAGTCCGAATTCATGTAACCCACAGGGAGCAAATCATCTGCCTGGTAAACTAGCATATAGTCTCTAGTCCTTCTCAGGTACTTTAATATATGCTTTACCGCAGTCCAATGTCCTTGTCCAGGGTTACTCTAATATCTGCTAACCATGCCCACGGCAAAACAGATAATAGGTCTTGTACACAGCATTGCATACATAAGGCTTCCTACAGTCGAGGCATAAAGAACTGCTTTCATGTCCTCTATCTCATTTGATGTCTTCGGAGACATCTCTTTAGATAAAGCTACTCCATGCCTAAAAGGTAAGAAACCTTTCTTGGAGTTTTGCATGCTAAAACGAGCAAGGATTGTATCTATATATAAAGCTTGGGATAGACACAACATTCTTTTCTTGCGATCCCTTATAACTTTGATCCCAAGAATGTGTGCACATTCTCCTAAGTCCATCATATCAAATTGTTTGGACAACCATACCCTTACATCCGATAATACCTTGACATTGTTGCCAATTAACAAAATATCATCTACGTATAGTACAAGAAATACCACCACGTTTTCGTTACACTTCTTATATACACAAGACTCATCCGGACACTGAATAAATCCATGTGATTGGATTACTTCATTAAACCGGATGTTCCAAGATCTTGAAGCTTGCTTCAGTGCATAAATGGACCGATTTAGCTTACACACTAGATGCTCTTTGCCCTTTTCAATGAACCCTTCTGGTTGCTTCATATGGATGTTTTCTTCAAGACTTCCGTTAAGGAAAGCTGTCTTGACATCCATTTGCCAAATCTCATAATCCATATGAGCGGCAATGGATAAGAGTATCCGGATAGACTTAAGCATAGCTACCGGCGAAAAAGTCTCCTTATAATCGATTCCCTCTTTCTGAGTGTACCCTTTCGCAACAAGTCTTTCTTTGAAGGTTTCTACCTTCCCATCTATCCCTCTTTTCCTTTTATAGATCCACTTGCATCCAATGACTTTTACACTATCAGGTGATTCTACAAGCTCCCAGACCTTATTAGAGTACATAGACTATTTAAGAATTTCATTACCTTTTGCCAAGATACTGCATCTATATCTTGGAGTGCTTCATCATATGTCCGGGGATCAGGTTCATGTTTACCCAGGATTAAGTCCGAAGACTCTCCCAAAAACATGAATCTCTTAGGCTACCTCACAACCCTCCCACTACGATGAGACACCGTCTGTGGTTGTGTATCATGTGTGACACGTGTTGCAGTCTCTTGTGGTACTTCATCTTGTACTGTTGGTACTGAAGTAGATGTATCATCTCTAAGTTCTTCTAGAATAATTTTGCTACTGGGCTTGTGATCCATTATATAGTCTTCTTCTAAAAACTGGGCATTGGTGCTAACAATGACCTTCTGGTCTTTAGGACTATAAAATAAACCACCTTTCATTCATCTGGGATAACCCACAAACACACGAACTTCTGTACGAGATTCTAACTTATCAGCATCTGGTTTCAGCACATGTGCTGGACTACCCCAAATCCGAATATGTCTTAGACTGGGCTTTCGCCCATTCCACAATTCTGTGGGAGTAGAAGATACTAATTTAGAAGGTACTAAGTTCAGAATGTGCGTTGCCGTTTCCAGAGCGTATCCCCAAAATGAATTTGGTAATTCTGAATAACTCATTATCGATCTAACCATCTCCATAAGAGTCTTATTCCTTCGTTCTGCCACACCATTCTGTTGGGGTGTACCAGGTGCGAAAAATTTGGGATTGAATCCCAGCCTCTGATAAGTAATTCCTAAACTCTCCTACGAGGTATTCGCCACCACGATCAGACCGTAGTGTCTTGATACTTTTACCTGTAGGACCGTTGGGTCGGCTAGAGGGGTTGGTAAATAACCTGTCAATTAAAACAAACAACCCTTCCTCGAACGATTAAGCTAACACTTGTAAAATGAATTAAGCAGATAAATAAAAGCATAAAAGAAAAGACGATGCACCAGATGTTTACTTGGTTACAACCGATGTGGTTGTTAATCCAAGGAAGATTAAGCTCAAAAACTCCTTCAGGCGGAGAAGCCTCTTACAGCGTTTAGGCACAGAAAATAGAAGCTTAACTACAATTAAAGCATACAAGTGTTTGGAAATAGAATGATCATGATTGTTGAAAAGCTTCTGGACCAAGACTATATTTATAGCCTTGGTCGGGGCGCCTGGAAGGGTTCCGGGCGCCCTGGGGGGAAAAAATTTATCCCCCAACGGTTGGATCGAGTCAAAGCTCGATCCTGTGAAAAAGTCACTTCCGGGCGCCCGGAAGGGTTCCGGGCGCCCCGGACAGCTCCGAGCGCCCCGGAGCCAAAAGTCAACCTAGTTGACTTTTGGTCCGTGCTCTCTTCTCCGGTTCAGCTCGCCTCTGGTCCGGGTCTTTCTGCTCCGGCTCCGCTTGCTTGGGTGATCTCTGTCATCCGGAATAGGGCTCACCCGAACCCATCTTCCGGTCTTCTCGAGCGTGCTTCCTTCCGGCTTCTCGTCCCTCGGAATTACCGCGTATCCCTTCTCATCCACCAACGTACTCATCCGCAGACTTCGTCCCTCGGTCGCACCCCGTGCCGACCTTCGCGCTAGCTGCGTCTCTTGCTCCCTGAGCAATCTTCCGCTCCGGCTTTTGTACCTCGGAACCACCGCGCGCACTTCCTTCTCGTCCGCCGGTGTACTCTTCCGCAGCACCTCGTCCCTCGGACGCACAACGTGTCGTCCTTCTCGCTAGCTGCGTCTTCCGCTCGAGTACCTGTGCTCCTAAGCTCCTGCACACTTAGACACAAGGTTAGAAACAACGCAGGACCTAACTTAACTTGTTGATCACACCAAAACAACCTTGGGTTTCCAACAATCTCCCCCTTTTTGGTGTGATCAACCCAAGTTAAGCTAGGGTCAAAAATAGATATGAAATTAAACAATTTATTGCAATAATGTGCAACAAGATAGAAAAAATTAAATTTTGAAAATCTTTAATTTTCAATTTGTACCTCCCCCTAGACTTATACTTTCCTTCTCCCCCTTTGATCACAATAAAATGGGGGTTAAAATTCTAAGGGTTTAAAGACTTAGAAAATTTTGAAAAGTTATCTGTAAAAATATTTCTAAGTCAACACTAACTTTTTGAAAAATTTCAAAAAAAACTTTCTAAGCCCAAAAAGACTTTTATGCAAGAAAATTTAAACATTAAAAAAAATTTCTATGTATTTATTTATTTATTTAGTTCTCAATTCTATTTATCAGAAAGTTTTAAATTTCCATTTTAACTTATCATAATTTCTTAAATCAATCTTTTTCAGATGTAAAACCGCAAGTATTAAACATGTAAAAATTTGTATCATGTTAATTTCTATTTTTTTTTTGAATTTTTATTTCATAAAAATACTTGAATAACATAAATTTTAACTTGATAAAATTTTTTGACAATATAAGAAGTTCTTTCGAAAATGTGCAAAATTCGTTTGAAAGACTATTTTGTGATTTGCAAGAATTTGACAACAAAAATTCTAACTTGCAAAAATCTTTTAACAGTCGATCTCTTAATCCGAAAAATTCTTTTGATAACATATTTGGAAATAAATATTTTGATAAAGTACTTAATTCACAAGAATCTAGTTTGCAAGATTTGTTATACAAAAGTTTTTCTGAACCGAAAATCTCTTTTGATGAATCAATTTCTAATTCGAAAAAAATCTTTAGGCAGCTTTTCGATTGGTTTAACCAATTGATTAGAAGATGGAGACCATACCTGACTTACCTTTTTGGTCGTTGGTTCTCCCCCTGTTGAATTAATTTCTTCCGAAGATTCTCCCCCTTCATCGATCTCAGGATGTACTTCTGATGACGACTCGATGTCTATTGAGGAGACGACTTCAACCGGTTCTTCGTAGAGCATTAAGAACTTTTCCCAAAGTTCTTTCGTGCTTTTGTACTCTCCGACTCTGTCGAAATCTTTAGTTGGTATTGCGCTTAGAATGTGAAACTCTACCCGAGCATTCGCCATGGACTCTTCACGTTGCTTCTCGTTCCAGAGGCGTATGCCGATTTTCTCTCCGTTCGTGTCTTTCGGTGCTTCATAACCTGTTTTCATTATTAGAGAAATACCAATATCAGAGTTAAGAAATACCTTCATTTGTTGCTTCCATGAAGAAAGCTCCCCCTCGAATGCTGGTGGGTAGTCGTTAGCTCCGGCCATTGTTGCTTCAGACGGCGGTTAGTCCTTCTGAGGCGTCTCGGCTCTGATACCACTTGTAGGACCGTTGGGCCGGCTAGAGGGGTTGGTAAATAACCTGTCAATTAAAAAAACAACCCTTCCTCGAACGATTAAGCTAATACTTGTAAAATGAATAAAGCAGATAAATAAAAGCATAAAAAGAAAAGACGAGGCACCAGATGTTTACTTGGTTACAACCGATGTGGTTGTTAATCCAAGGAAGATTAAGCTCAAAAACTCCTTCATGCGGAGAAGCCTCTTACAGCGTTTAGGCACAGAAAATAGAA
Organism: Zingiber officinale; assembly: GCF_018446385.1. Classification (NCBI taxonomy): domain Eukaryota; kingdom Viridiplantae; phylum Streptophyta; class Magnoliopsida; order Zingiberales; family Zingiberaceae; genus Zingiber; species Zingiber officinale. The sequence continues at coordinate 105,961,944 of NC_055998.1, forward strand.
GCTTAACTACAATTAAAGAATACAAGTGTTTGGAAATAGAATGATTGTGATTGTTGAAAAGCTTCTGGACCAAAGCTATATTTATAGCCTTGGTCGGGGCGCCTGGAAGGGTTCTGGGCGCCCTGGGGGGAAAAAATTTATCCCCCAACGGTTGGATCGAGTCAAAGCTCGATCCTGTGAAAAAGTCACTTCCGGGCGCCCGGAAGGGTTCCGGGCGCCCCGGACAGCTCCAGGCGCCCCGGAGCCAAAAGTCAACCCAGTTGACTTTTGGTCTGTGCTCTCTTCTCCGGTTCAGCTCGCCTCTGGTCCGGGTCTTTCTGCTCCAGCTCCGCTTGCTTGGGTGATCTCTGTCATCCGGAATAGGGCTCACCCGAACCCATCTTCCGGTCTTCTCGAGCGTGCTTCCTTCCGGCTTCTCGTCCCTCGGAATTACCGCGCATCCCTTCTCGTCCACCAGCGTACTCATCCGCAGACTTCGTCCCTCGGTCGCACCCCGTGCCGACCTTCGCGCTAGCTGCGTCTCTTGCTCCCCGAGCAATCTTCCGCTCCGGCTTTAGTACCTCGGAACCACCGCGCACACTTCCTTCTCGTCCGCCGGTGTACTCTTCCGCAGCACCTCGTCCCTCGGACGCACAGCGTGTCGTCCTTCTCGCTAGCTGCGTCTTCCACTCGAGTACCTGTGCTCCTAAGCTCCTGCACACTTAGACACAAGGTTAGAAACAACGCAGGACCTAACTTAACTTGTTGATCACACCAAAACAACCTTGGGGTTCCAACATTACCTAGACATTTCTCCATATTAGCCTTGTACTCTTTGAACTTATCAAAGCACTCAAACTTGCAGCGCATCAGGTAAATATATCCATATCTTGAATAATTGTCTATAAAAGAGACAAAATATTCAAAACCACCTCTAGCCTGGATAGACATAGGACCACATAAATCAGAATAAACTAATTCTAACGCTTCTTTGGCTCTATACCCCTTGGCCTTAAAAGGTCTCTTAGTCATTTTACCTTATAAGCAGGATTCACATGTTGGAAAGTTTTCCAACTCTAATGGACCCAAGAGTCCATCGGCTACAAGCCTTTGAATCCTACTTAAGTTAATATGACTAAGCCTTAGATGCCAAAGATGTGTTTGATTCATTTGCGAAGGTTCTTTTCTCTTATTAGAGTTAGAAGATGTGTTATTAATTTCCATATTTTGCCTTGTGGGGGAAATTGGATTTAAAGTATATAAATTGCCAACCAATGCACCAGAACAGACAATCACTTTATTTCTCTTTATAACCACATTGTTACTAAAGGAAACTAAATATCCATCCAAATACAGTTTAGAAATTGAAATTAAATTCTTTCTAAAACTGGGTATATAAAGACAATTTCTTAAAACCAATTTCCTATTCCTATCAAATGATAAGTAGACGTCTCCCACTGCAACAACCACCACCTTAGTAGCATTGCCCATGTAGACAGTTATCTCTCCATCAAATAGTCATCGGGTTTCCTGGAACCCCTGCAAAGAATTGCAGACATGATCAGTGGCTCCCGTATCTACACACCAGGTGCTGGTAGATAACACCGCTAAACATGTTTCAACTACTAGAGCATGAGATATACCTTTATTGTTCTGATTTCTACGAGGACAGTCCGCTTTCCAATGCCCTGTCTGCTTGCAGAAGAACCACTTGCCCTTCGGCTTCTTCATTCCAACTTTTTATCCCTGAGGTTTATTCACTCTCTTTGCTGAAAAGACCTGTTTCTTTTTCTTCTTGCCTTTCGGCTTAAAAGTAGAACCATTTTCAGCATAGTGAATCTGAGAACTTTGACGAAATATTCCTTATGCTGCCTGTAGTTTTGTCAGAAGTTCCGCCAACGTATACTCTCTTTTGTTCATGTTATAGTTCAGGCGGAACTGCTCAAAACTTTTGGGTAGCGTTTGGAGAATTATATCTACCTGGGTTTCCCCATCGATTTCTCCTCCAAGGACTTGTATTTCATTCAAATAAGCCATCATTTTGAGGATATTATCCCTTACGGGTGTTCCCTCGGACATGGGGTTGTCATTAATTTTCTCATTGCTTCTTGCCTGGCGGTCCGACTCTGGTGCCCAAAGAGTTCTTTGAGATTGTTCATTATATCATAAGCTATTGGTAAATCTTGATGCTGATGTTGAAATACATTTGACATTGATGCCAAAATGTAACACCGCGCCATCTCATCAGCTTTTACCCATTTTTTATGATACTCAATCTCCTCTGGGGTAGAGTCACCGTCAGGTGCATCAGGGCAAGCCTCAGTCAGTACAAACTTATAGCTTTCAGCAGTAAGGACAATGTCCAGGTTTCTTTTCCAATCTATGTAGTTGGGTCACATAAGTTTGTTCTCTTTCTGTATAATGGCCAGTGGGTAGAAAGTCATCCTAAGAATCACAAAAATAACTTTGGTTAGGACTCTAAATTTAGAATAATATTGATTCCTCAAACAATACTATTTTAAATTAACCAACACCTCAAAAAACCATAAATTTTGTATGCCACAATAGTGTGGACGTATACAAATTCAACATTTGTAAAAGGAGGGTGTAACCCATTAATTTTATTATCTTGTCAACCTAACTTTTTGACAAATAAAATAAATAGTTGGTTTCCTTCGGTCACACAAATAATAGCAGTGACTCTATGTAACAACCCAAATTTCCTCATTCCGAGTCTTAAAAGTAATTTAAAAATATTTGAAAATGCTATAGAAATTTTCTAGAGTTTTTTAGAAATTTTTAGAGTACTTCTATGCAATTTTTGGAGTTCGTTTGGTATTTTTACCAAAAGGAGGAAGTTTCAAAAAAATAAATAGATTTGGCCGAGGTTCGAACCCGTGACCTCCGGCCGAACCAAGTCTTAAGCGAATCCGGCTGACCAAGTGTGCTAGTGGGCGATGTTGATCAAATAAAGGACGAATTGTATTTAAGTAGTAGTTGGCTAATAGAATACATAGTTATAAAAGGGAAAATAGGTAATAGCCGTGCCCTAAAACCTTTTCTTCCCCCTTCTTCCTCTTCGTGCGTGCGTCGATTTCTGCCCGAGCAAAGACAAAACGAAGCCGTAGCTTCACTCCGGCGGCCGGTCGAGGGGGTTCTCCGAGAGCCATCTACACCATCGCGATCACCTCGTCGAGGAGAGTGCATAGAGGTGAGGAAGGTGCCGAGATTTCAAGTCTCCGAGAACCTAGAAACCCTTCTTCACGGCTGTGAGTTCAAGAACACGAGGGTAAGTTGCTTACTCACCTGCGGTAAGAGTGGTTCCGAATTCGATTGATGTTTCCTTGTTTCTTTTGATTTTTGAAGCATGCTGTGAAGTTGCTTGTGTGTTTGCTGCTGTGTACTTCAAAGAAGGGAATAAATTGTTTGAACTAGGCATTTTTGTTTCTTTTGATATAGGGTAGTTGACATTGAATAGGGGAAGAGCTGTGGTTTCGGGTTGTTTATGATGGTTGCTGCCATGAACATTAATTCCCAATTTGTTAGATTTGATATGAATAAGGAAGAGTTAGCTTTCTTCTAAAGCATGTAGATTTTTATGCAAATGTCTATAGCCTCAATGCAATAAGTTACCTTTGTATTTTAATTCCTTCATATAACATGTTCTTATGCTTTGTTCGGTTGGAAGCAATTCAGCATGTGTAGATCCATTGAGTGCATGTTTTAGTATATCACGAGTTAACCTTTGATAGCAGCAGTAACTTTTCCTTAGGCTTTGCTTGGTTGAAGATTTTGTTAAAGATGGGTGCTTTATGTACAGAATTAGGATTTGGAAGAGGTTAAGAATAGCATGCGTGATTTGCTTTCCTTTCTTCTGATTTCCATTGTAGCATGTTAAAGATTTTGTTAAAGTTTATATGCAGAATCTTGTTAAGTTTGTTTGTAGAATTTTGGTTAAGTTGCCTACAGATTTAAGTTTCCTTGTTAGCACAGTATGCGGATTTCTGTTAGCTAAATATGCAGAATTTTGATTGGTAAAGTATGCAGTTTTATTAAGTATTTTCATGCAATTCTGTTAAGTATTTCAGTACAGTTTCATTAAGTATTTCCATGCAATTCTGTTAAGCATTTCAGTGCAATGTTAATTAGTATTTTAGTGCCATTTTGTATGAGATATCCTTTTATTAGAGGTATTAAGAAGTATAAGAAAGATTAAGTATAAGAAAGAAAAAGGCGAAGGCCTTAAGTAAATTCCAAAGTCAAGACTTTAGGGATTTTGGCACACAAGGTGCTTGTTAAAAATGTCAAGGCATTTAATGAAGAAATAATTAAGATAATAAGATATTTTACTTTGAAGAGGCTAGTACCCGACTTCCAAGGTTGTCGTTAAACAAATTTAGGTGTCCAATTCCAATATCTTGGCCCTGGTAGACCAAGGTCTGCTCTTTTATGAATGGTGACTCGCTATCCCAACCTATTAGGGAATGCGCATAAGATGGTACTATGCCTGGGCCCAAGAGAAGTTGATTACTATTTTGAAGTATTATAAATATAAGCTTTTGAACAAGTAAAATAAGTTTCACATAAGTATAAAAGTATTAAAGTATAAGTTTTAAACAAGTGGAATAAAAGAATAAGTTTAGAACAAATAAAATAAGTTTCATTTTGTTTTAAATCAGCAAGTTTAGTTTTCTTTTACGCTAACATGTTATTTAGATTAGCTTACTGTTCTTTGCTATTAGAAGAGCATGAGTAGCTTTACATGTTTAGCATTTCAGCCTGTTTGATTCCTTTACTATTGGATGAACATGAGTAGTCTTCAGTAAGCATTCAGTTAGTTCATGTTATAGATATATGTACATGCATATCGAGATTTTTGTGAGTTAGATAGTGCTTACTAAGCATTTTTCTTATAGATTACATTTCCTCTTACTGCAGATAAAGGAAAGGAAAAGATTTAGCAAAGGAAGGCGACATGGTGGCGCAGATAGTGTGTGATGCCAGGACTATGGAAGAGACTTGGGACGTTATTAAGTTTTTTGTGTTTTAGTGGACTGTAAACATTTGAGATTGTACTTTATAGTTCATGTCATTTGAGATTTTATTTTATACTCCATGTCATTTGAGTTCATCCTTGTGTTAGATTGCATCCTGAGATGAGTTTTGTTTAATAAGTAGTTATTTTGGTGTTTGACACTTATTTAACTGCGCGAGAGTTTGTTATATGTTCCAGCCACCTGTGGCTGATGAATACTATGTTTGTATCTCAGTTTATGGTCACCGGTACAGGGGAGACTCTGCCGAAATTTTTCGGTAAGAACTCCTCGTGGTTTCGATCATACCGGTTAAGTAGAGTCAGTAGTTAAGTAGCATCCACCTCTAAAGAGTAGTAGGGAGGTTGGGTCGTTACAGTTGGTATCAGAGCAGTTCCCATTCTCCAGCATCACACATCAGCACCAGTTTTGCCGTCTTCAAGTAAGAATGTATTTATATTTCCTTTTATGCTTTTTCTTTAGTGCTTGCAGTATAGAGAAATGTTTAGAAGTACCTGCTCATATGTGTTTAAAGTCAAGAATCATGCTTAAGTATGTAACGACCCAATTTTCCCTATTTCGAGTTCTAAATGTCCTTAAAAATATTTGGAAATACTTTTAAAATATTCTAGAGTTTTTAGAAATTTTTAGAGTATTTTTACATAATTTTTGGAAGTCGTTTGGTATTTTTTCTAGACGAAAGAAATTTCGACAAAAAATGTCTAAGCCGAGGTTTGAACCGGAAACCTCGGGTTAAGTAGAGATTCGCTTAACCAACAGACCAGTTGTGGGTTTCTTAGTAAAACCTGAACCAAATGGTATTTAAGCTATAGTTGGAACATTTAAAATAAATTGACATAAAAAGGGGCGCAGGATCGAAGCCCAGACCTTTAGCTCGGTCAAAACCCAACCAACCAACTGTTCCGTGGTTGTTTTGTGTTTAAGAAGGGAAGCGAATATATTTAAGTAGTAGTTGGTGACAGAAATTTTAGGTATTAAAAGGAGAACTTAGGTTTTAGCCGAAACCTAAATTTTGCTTCCCTTCTCCCTCGCGATGGCATCTCCCTTTCTCGCCGAAAACCCGATCCTTCCTTCCCCTTCTTCGCGACGACGGCGACCTCTTTTCCCGGTCCTTCTTCCTTCCCCCGACGGTGGCTTGCCTCACAGACGGCTACGCATGCAAAGGCCGACGCCCCCGGCAACCTTATGCCCTTCTCCCAGCGACCTCCTCTGTCCGATGCCGTGCCTTCCTCTGTCGCCCTTCTCCCTGCGGCTCCATGTGATCGACGCTGTCGGAGCCCCATCACCACTTCCAACCGTTCACATCCAGGTAGTAGGGTCGGGGTGGGGGTTGCCAGAGGTTGAGACGTTGCCGACTACCCAAATCCATTGAGATCCGTTGCCTCTGCCAGCCTCGGTCAACCACTGCCGAAGAAGAAGAAGCCAAGGGTAACCTTTCTGCTTTACCTAAATTGGGTCCAAAGTATCCTATTTCCGAGCAGAATTTGGAATCTGAGGTTGGTTACAGATTTGGGGAATTAACAAGTTGCTGTTAACAGTGAGGTCGATGAGTTAACCCTCATCCAAGAAGGCACCATCACCGAAGCCTATTTCCTCTCTTCCTCCTTTCGCTTGCGTGGCGATTCTGCTTGAGATAACCGGAAAGCTCCTTCGGTTGTAAGTCCAAGCAAACAAGGGGTAAGTACTACTCACCTGTGGTAGGAGTTGCTCCGAATTTTTTTAGATGTTTTCTTGTATCGCTTGGATTTGAAGCATGCTGTATAGAATTTTTCTGCTTGTGCTTGCTACCGTGAATCAAAGAAGGAAGAAGGGATTTGATCGGTTTAGGTTATGGTTTTGTGGGCAGGCCATGGGTAGGAGATGAGTTAGATTTCAAGTATGTGGTTTAGTTTTCTGTGGATGCTGCCATAAACGGAAATGACTCACATGTTTGTAATGTCTCAGTTATAATTTCCTTGCTGCCATGAATCTCAGTTTTAGATGTATAGTTCTTGCTATTTTTCTCCTTACTGCAATGAAAAATAACAGCCCCCTAATTCCAGCATGTAGTTAAGTTTTAAGCATACCTTTAGCACTTAAATGTTGTATTCTTGTATGTCTACCTGCTGCCCATAAATTCCAGCAAGTTTGTCTTCCTTTGGGCCATGCAAATGGGCATAAACAACCCTTAATTATTAGTATGCAGTTCTAGTTTTTCCTTGCTACCTCCATGAACATGAACAGCCATGCACGGTTTAGCTTTCCTTGTTATTTAATGAGCATGCACAACTTGGTACACTAGTATGTTTGGATAGATCGTTGGTTGCTGTTTTAAGGGCAAGAACAACCTTGTTATAAGGATTCGGAGTTAGCTTATTTAGCTACCTTATCTAGCATTCCAGTGTTTAATTTCTTTGCATTTCAGTTGTTTAGTTTCTTTTGCATTTCAACATGCAATTCAGTTTTAGAATTTCACAGCTTTGCTCTATTTTATAGCATGCTTAGAGAGTTCAGACTTCCTTTCCTTTGATTTATGTCTATTGTAGCATGCTTAGAGAGTTCAGATTCGCTTTCCTTGATTTATGTTTATGTAGCATGCTTAGAGAGTTCAGCCTTGTTTTAGCAAGAACATCCCCTATTAGTTAGGATTTCAATTTAGACGAACAACATATATATATATAGGTACCTTGTAGCTTAGTTTCCTTGCTACTAAAAAGGGCAAGAACAACCCTTTATTTAGTTAGAATGGGTTTAACATTTTCCTTGCTACTTAGAAAGGCAAGAACAACCTTCATTTAAAGTATGTAGTGTTAGTTTCCTGAATTTCTTGAGCATGAACAACTATTAAGTTTATCTTGTAGTTTGATTTGCTTGCTTTATTTTTATAGCATGCTCAGTTAGTTGCAATTCTCTACTTGTTAGATACACTTGCAGTATTCGAATAGCATGAGTAGTATTAAATTATAATTTAGTTCTAGTTTCTTGTTTTGATACATATACATATATGTGCTAGTTAGCTTTTAATAGCTCTTTAATCTGAAGCATATAGTTAGTTGTTTTTGACTATTTTAATAAGATGAATAGCCATGTATTTTATTGGAATAATTATGTGCCCTATTAAACCTTTTGAGGATTATGGGTAACTTCAAGTAAGAGAAAGGCCAAGCTCTAGTTAGAAAAGATAACAAGTAAATTAAAGTAAGAGGTTGGTACCCGACTTCCAAGGTTGTCATTAAACAAATCCAAGTGACAAATTCCAAGGTCTTGGCCCTGGTAAGACCAAGGTCTTTATCCTCATAGGACTGGAGGCTCGCTACCTCAGTCTCTATTAGACAGCGCGCATAAGATGGTACTAAGCCTGAGCCCAAGAAAGAAAGAAAAGAAGAAAGTTAAGAATTAATTTCAAGTATAAAGCTATAAGTAAATGAAACAAGTATCACCTATGTTTAGAACTAGCCAAGATTAGCTCTTTTAATTCTAAGCATATCATATTAGTTTTCATTTGCTTTCTTATGAGTTTATTGAGCATGATTAGCTTTATTTCCAGCATGCTGATTTATTCTTGTATATCATGAGTATGCAGTTTATTTTAGTACTTTGCTGATAGATGAGCATGTTTAGCTCCGAACGAAGTAAATTCTCCGTGTCCTTCTGTGTGTGTTTGCTTCTCTTTTCTATTTCCGCTGCTTCTTACTCTGTTAGGTTTTGATACAATTTACTATTTCAAAAAGTGAAAGCCATGAGCGCTATTCACCCCCCTCTAGCACGTCTCGATCCAACAATTGGTATCAGAGCGGTGTCGCGTTGATCTGGTGCAACCACCAATCACGCATTTTTTCGTGGTTATTTTCTGTTTTTTTTTGAGTCAATTAGAATTAGCTAATTAGCTACATTCTAATTATTTTACGAATCAGTTTTACTCGAAGCTGGTGCAACACCACTCGAGTTCATTATTTCTTATCCTTATCTTCCCGCACTGTTAATCCAAGACCTAGTCTTGGCACATTTCTTTTGTTTTTGTTTTACATAAACTGTCGATATTACAAATGGCCCAACAAGAAGGGTTCAACACCGTTCACCCCCCACTTTTCATCGGAGAAGACTTCGGATATTGGAAGGGGCGAATGGAAATCTTCCTGAAGACACAATTCGATACGTGGATGATAATCAAGACCGGACTACTACTCCCATCCGACGAAGACGGCAAGGCGACACCCTGCGAAAAATGGGAATCTACCACAATCAAGAAGGTGGAAGCTGATGCCAAAGCGACCTGCATCCTCCAGTGTGGGCTGACTAAGGAGGAGTTCAACAGAGCTGGTCCATTCTCAACGACAAAGGAGCTATGGGAGAAATTAATCGAACTCCACGAGGGCACCTCGGAAACCAAGGTAAGCAAGCGTGACTTATTATTTAATAAATTGTACAATCTAAAAATGCAGGAAGGAGAGACAGCGAGTTCGCTCCACACACAGATTCAAGACATCCTCAACTCTCTTCATGCGATCGGGCAGAAAGTCGAGAATCAGGACGTCATAAGGTACGCTCTAAACTCATTTCCGAGGAGTACATTGTGGGCATCAATGGTAGATGCCTACAAAGTCTCCAAGGACTTGTCTTGTTTAAAATTAGATGAGTTATTTTCTGAGTTTGAACTTCACGAGCAGACTAATGCACAGCCAACTGAGAAGGGGGTTGCTTTGGTTGTAGGTACCAGTCGAACACGGGAACCGAGATTACGGCAAAAAACTGAACCGAAATCAAAAGACGAACCCGACTCAGAAGATGAAGAAGACGAACTGACCAGCAAATTCGTGAACCTCGTGAAGAAGCTCTACAAGAAGAAGAAGGGCTTCAACAAGAAAGACCTGAAGAAGGCGGTACAATCCAAGGAGGCCCAACCAAGTTCTAAGGTAAAATTTAAAGTAATCTGCTACGGATGCAACCATAAGGGGCACATCAAAGCCAACTGCCCCAACCAAAAGGAAGCAAAAAAACAAAGAAGGAAGAAGGCCCTGAAGGTGACGTGGGACGAATCTTCTTCGGAGGATGACGACGACGAACTCGATCAGACGAGTTTACTCGCGTTGATGGCCCGAGACTAGATCGACGAATCCGAGAGCAAGAGCGAGTCAGAGGCTTAGTCCGAGCGAAGCTACGGATCCGTATCCGTTTCCGAAGGGCCAGACTCCGCTGTAAGTATTCCTAGACTTAATAATTTAGTCAATTATTTATTACGCAAGTTAGCTAAGTCAAACCTTAAGATTAAGTCACTTCTAAAGGAAGTAGCTGTCCTTAAAGAAGTGACTAACTCTAAATCCTTACCTGATCAAGTTCAGACTGGAAATTCAACTCAAGTTCAAAATCTTGAGGAAGAAAATTCTAGTTTGAAAAATCAGGTCAAGGATTTAAAAAATACCTTAGAACGGTTTTCTTTAGGCTCCAAGAATCTTGACCTAATTCTTGGGACATAAAGAGCCGTTTACAATAGAACTGGGCTAGGATATAAAACTAAAAAGAAATATAAATCTTATTTATCCTTAATAAACAAACCAAATAGAAAGGTAATCCAAGCATGGGTCCCCAAGTCCAAATTGGTCAATCAAGTTGGACTTGGCCAATACTGGGTCCCGAAAGATCAAATACACTACCTCGATAGACCATATCGAGGCTATGATCCAGGGGGAGTAAACACGAAAACAATTCAAATTATAAATCAAAATTCAAAAATTCAAAATTCAAATTACAAATTCAAAATTCAAAATTAAATTAAAATTCAAAAATTCAAATTACAAATTCAAAATTTGAAATTAAATTAAAATTCAAAAATTCAAAATTCAAATTACAAATTCAAAATTCGAAATTAAAACTCAATCCAAAACTTAAATCAAATAGAAGAAGGATCTAGAATAACTGGCACCTCCAACTTAATCTACCCGACAGGGTAACCGAACTTTACCTACCCGGCAGGGTAAATAGGGTTAGAACAAAGGGCTAGGTTTAACTTGAAACATGGTACTGGTGAAGTTTTTGGATGATAGTACGTTAGGGAAGCTTGGGCATCACATGTCTAGGAAGATATGACTTCGACCTGGTGCATTTGGCCAAATGGAACTGACCGAAGCTACCCTTAAATGGATCCTAACCAGTTAGACCAAGGGTTATTATTAAGTTCAATGGGTAGGACTATTTGGAAAACCTCGAAGGCATGGTTACTTTAATGAGTTCCTTGTGACTCACCATAGCCCAGAAGTTTATCCAAAGAATGCTTACTTGTTGAACCCAAAGCTAAACCTGAATCTAATACAAAGTTAAACAAAACCCTAAAATTAAAATCATCTCACAAAAAACTATAGGGTTCCCTGATTGAAAATTTAGATCGGGTGAGATGACTAAGAAATTAAAACTAAAATTGACTTGAACTTAAATCAAGTTAATTCAACTAAAATAAAATTAAACGAATTCAATTGAAATTAATTAAACAAACTTAATTAACTAAATTAATTAAACTTTTCAAATTGATTAAACTTTTTCAAATTAATCAAACTTATTTTAAACTTAAAACTATTTTCAAAATTATTTTAACTTAAAATTCTCTTTCAAAGTTATTTTAACTTAAAATTCTTTTTCAAAATTAACTTAACTTAAAATTCTTTTTCAAAATTATTTTAACTTAAAATTCTTTTTCAAAATTAATTTAACTTAACTTAAAATTCATTTTCAAAATTAATTTATTTTAACTTAAAATTCTTTTTCAAAATTAATTTAACTTAAAATTATTTTCAAATTTAATTAACTTTAAAATTATTTTCAAAATTAATTAACTTAAAATTATTTTTAAAATTAATTAACTTAAAATTATTTTCAAATTTAATTAACTTTAAAATTATTTTCAAAATTAATTAACTTAAAATTATTTTTAAAATTAATTAACTTAAAATAATTTCAAAATAAATTAACTTTAAAATTATTGTCAAATTTAATTAACTTTAAAATTATTTTCAAATTTTATTAACTTTAAAATTATTTTAAAAATAAATTAAGTTTAAAATTATTTTCAAAATTAATTAACTTAAAATTATTTTCAAAATTATTTAACTTAAAATTATTTTCAAATTTAATTAACTTTAAAATTATTTTCAAAATTAATTAATTAACTTTAAAATTATTTTCAAAATTAATTAACCTAAAATTATTTTCAAAATTAATAAAATTTAAAATTATTTTCAAAATTAATTATCTTTAAAATTATTTTCAAAATTAATTAACTTAAAATTATTTTCAAAATTAATTAACTTTAAAATTATTTTCAAAATTAATTAACTTAAAATTATTTTCATTTACTTAAAATTATTTTTCTAAATTAACTAACTTAAAATTATCTTCTAAATTAATTAAATAAATTCTCAAAATTAATTAACTTCAAAATTAATTAAAATTTATCTTCAAAATTTTTTTTTATCAATTAAAACCTTCAAAATTTAATTAAACTTAATTATTTAATAAAAACAAAAATATTAAAAAAAAACAAAAAAAAAGGGTGGACACATGGCGCCTCATGGAGGCGCCTCCCACACGGGAAGGCGCCCCCAAGTGCGGTGGGAAAATTCTCGCCGCATCATCTTAAGGCACCTCGGATCGATCCGAGGCGCCTCCAAAAATTTACTTAAGGCGCCTTAATTTGCTTAAGGCGCCTTCAATCCCCGACTTCAGAAAAAGAACAGATTCTTTCTGTTCACTTTCTGTCGACGCCGAGCACGACTTCGGCGTGCGATTTCTAGCAACCAAGGCGCCTTCAACCCGTTGTTCTTCCCTCAACACCTAGCAATGCCTCCTAGGTATAATCTCAACCCTTCCCGATCAAGTTTTACATAAAATTCATGTTTATTTTTGCCAATTTTGGTAAAATCATTGAAAATAGGAAGCGCCATCACGTTGATCCTACTCCAGCTAGACTTCCATCAGTAGATATCAGATTCCCTACTGTATATCTTAGGGATACTTTTGCTAGTTACACTTTTGAACCTATCAAACCTAGATATGTGAATAGGTCCTTTTTTACCCGAACCTAGATATGTATAGGGTCCTGACATCATGTATTTTGCCGATCTCATCTCGTATCAAAACCTAACAGAGTAATAAGCATGTAGCGATTGACTCTTTTCTATTTCCACTGCTTCTCTTTTCTTCTCTATGTGTAACGACCCAATTTTCCCTATTTCGAGTTTTAAAAGTCCATAAAAATATTTGGAAATACTTTTAAAATATTCTAGAGATTTTTAGGAATTTTTAGAGTATTTTTACATAATTTTTGGAGGTCGTTTAGTATGTTTACAAAAAGAAAGGAGTTTTGACCAAAAATGTTGAAGGTGAGACTCGAACCCAAGACCTCCAGCCGAACCTGACCCAACCAGACACAGCCAACCAACTGGGCTGCGCACGTTTTGTTAACCAAATATGAAGAGATAGATATTTAAAGTATAGTTATAATGGAAAACCCTAGATTTAAAAGAAGGCTTAAGTTTCTCCCGAACCAAAATCCCGAAACCTCTCCTTCTCCTCCTCGCATGCGCCGTTTCATCTCGGGCGAAACCGAAGAAACCCTAGTTTCTTCTCTGGCGGTCGGCAGAGGGTTGTCTTCGAGAATCCTTCACATTCTCGTGATCTTCTTGACGTGGAGAGCACGTAGACGTGAAGAAGGCGCTGCGATTTTGAGTCTCGTCCGAACCCTAGAAGCCTTTTTTCTTCTCTGGTTGTAAGTTCTAAGAGCAAGGGTAAGTACTACTCACCTGTGGTAGGATTTGCTCCGAATATACTTTGGTGTTTCCTTGTTTTCTTGAATTTTGCCATGAAGAATCTTGGTTTTTGGTTTGCTGTCGTGAACCCTAAAGAAAGAAGAGAAGAGTTAGTTCGGTTTAGGCATGAAGGACAGATTTGATTTAGGTTTTAGTTTTTTTGATTCGGATTAACCTGCACATCCTTTGCTGCCGTGAGTTCCAAGAAGAACATGTATGATAAGTTTTAAGCATGTCTTTAGCTCTTAAATGTTGTATCCATGTATGTCCACCTGCTGCCCTTAAATTCCAGTTCTGAATTCTTGTTATTCTGGTTAACATGAACATTCATATTATAAGGATTCGGAATTTTCTTGTTTTGCTACCTTATTTAGCATTCTAGTATTTGGTTCCTTGCTAAATCAGTAAGCAGGAACAGGCACATGTTCAGCACTACGGTTTGGATTTTTCGTTGTTATTTCTGAGCAGGTTCAGCTTAGTTAAGTGTACAGATCAGATTTTCTTATTAATTTAATAAGCATGCATAACCTGTTTTAGCAAATCCTGTTGGAGATTGATTAGTGGAGCAGCAGTAGCATTCACTGCCACTTAATGAGCATGCACAACTTAGGATACTAGTATGTTTAGATAGATTGTTTGTTGCTGTTTTAAGGGCAAGAATGACCTTGTTATAACAATTCAGAGTTAGCTTATTTTGCTACCCTATCCAGCATTTCAATGATTGACTTTGCCTTATTTTATAGCATGTTTAGAAAGTCTAAGTTAGTCTTCTTTTGCTCTATTTTGCAGCATGTTTAGAAAGTCCAAGTTAGCTTTCTTTTGTTCTATTTTACAGCATGTTTAGAAAGTCCGAATTAGCTCTCTTTTGCTCTATTTTATAGCATGATTAGCAAGTTTGAATTAGCTCTCTTTTGCTCTATTTTATAGCATGATTAGCAAGTTTGAATTAGCTCTCTTTTGCTCTATTTTATAGCATGATTAGTAAGTTCAAAGTCGCTTTCCTTTGCTTTGTTTAATAACATGCTTAGAGAGTTCAGATCGGCTTCCCTTGTGTTATTTTCATGTAGCATGCTTGGTTAGTTGTAATCCTACACTTGTTAGATATATCTACAGGATTCTAATAGGCTCTAATAAAGTACTATAAGAAGCATGAGTAAAGAAAAAGACTAAAGTCTAGTTAAAAAGAGATAACAAGTAAATTAAAGTAAGAGGCTAGTACCCGACTTCCGAGGTTGTCGTTAAACAAATCCAGGTGACCAATTCCGAGGTCTTGGCCCTGGTAAGACCGAGGTCTTTATCCTCATAGGGTTGGAGGCTCGCTACCCCAGTCACTATTAGAGAGCATGCAAAACAAAGATGGTACTAAGCCTGGGCCCAAAGAAGAAAAGAAAGAAGAACAAGAAGAAGAAAGTGAAAGAGAAATTAAAAGATTAATTTCTAGTATAAGAAAAGTAAGAAGAACAAGAAGAAGAAAGTGAAAGAGAAATTAAAAGATTAATTTCTAGTATAAGGATATAAGAAAATGAAACAAGTTTATGCTTAGAATCAATAAAAGTTTAGTTCTTTAATTCTAAGCTTACAGTAGTTGTTTCATTACTTTCCTGTCAGTTAGTGAGCATGTTTAGTATTCAGTTTTATTTCTGTATACCATGAGTACATGTAGCTTTGCTTTTAGCATTTCAGTTTTAGTATTGTTGCATTCTTTTTATGCACTTCGAGTTTTTGTGAGATAGATTAGTACTTACTAAGCGTTTTCGCTTATAGATCTTTTGTTTTCTTTCCTCCTATCACAGATAAAGGAAAAGCTAAGATATGAAAAGGAGGCGACGGGATGGTGGTGGTGATGAAGATGTGTGATGTTTGGACTGTGGAGAGATCCAGAATTAGCTGGCAAAAAAAATTGTCAAGACTTTATGTTTAATCCTTTTAGTTTTCTTAAGTGTCATTATGAGTTGAGACTGTATTTAAGGTTATTCCGCACTTGTAATTAGTTGACTTTTATTATTTGTGGAGTGATGTAGTTGGTTGCTTTTGCTAGAGTAGTTGCTTTGGTTATAGTGTGATTTTATTACTGCGTGGTTGTGAAAAATGTGTTCCAGCCACCTGTGGCTGCGTATATATTGTTTGTATTATGGATTTAGTCACCGGTATAGGGGAGATTCTGCCGAAATTTTTCAGTAGGAATTCCTCTGGGGCCGTGATAAATCTAAGTGTTGCTAATATTAGCATAAGTGACACTAGTAAGTAGAGTATAGATAGGTAATGGTCGCCCTTAGAGAGTAGTAGTAAGAAGGGTGGTTGTTACAGTTGGTATCAGAGTAGTGTTCCATTCTCCAGCATCACACACACACATCAGCATCATCCTTGCCGTCTCCAAGTAAGAAAGTATTTAAATTCTTTCTTTATTCTGCTTTCCTTATTATTAACTGCAGTATAGAGTACTTGTTTTTTTTTGAGTACTAGAGTAAGATAGAAGATTTAGTTTCCCTTTTCTTTATTCATATTTATGTATGATTAGAATGGTTAGAGAGAGGATACCAAGTCTTTTCTTTGCATAATTAGATGTTAAGAAAAATGATGTCCCCGTACCGTTCGTACTAAGAACCAAGATCAGGAGAACGAAGAGCTTAGATCAACTGAGCCCAATCTCTCTGAAGTTGTTGCCTAACTCCAGAGACAAGTAGCAGAACAACAACATGTGATTGCCAATCTGATGGCAAACCAGCCAGCAGTTCCTCCCCCTCCTCCAGCTATCACTGCAGAGGCTCTAGTGGTAACTGAGACTCCACCAGCTACCCAGGGAGCCGTCACAGCACCCCATAAACCAGAAGCTTGTCTTATACAGTGGCTGAAGCTGAAACCAGAGAGCTTCTCAGGAACGACTGAGCCCTGGGATGCCCAGGCTTGGTTTAAAATACTAGAGAGCACTATGGAGCTTCTTGTCTGGCCTGAAGTCAAGAAGGTCAAGTGCACCTCTTTCTGCCTGTCTGGAGATGCTCGTATGTGGTGGGAGAGGATAAAGACCAAGAGAGCAGCTGATCATATGAGCTGGGCAGATTTTCAGTTAGAGTTCTATGAAGAGTTCTATCACCAACAAGCACTATGAGGAGTTTATAGAGTCCAAGCCAGCCAAGATAGAAGACAAGACAGTAGGGATCTCGGAGCCCCAGTCAAGTAAGTGCAAAAGAACAGAAAGAAGGTAAGAAAGAGGGGGTTCGGGTGGTCTGTTAATATCCCGAGATATTCCCAGCAGATCTACCTGGACTACCTCCCAATAAATGAGTGGATTTGAGATTGAATTGGTTCCTGGAGCCGGTCCAATTTCAAAGGCTCCGTATCGCATGTCTCCAGCAGAGCTGAAGGAGTTACGAGAACAACTACAGGAGTTACTTGACAAAGGCTTTATTCGCCCTAGTCATTCACCCCGGGGAGCTCCAGAGTTGTTCGTTAAGAAGAAAGATGGATCCGTGCTAATGTGCATAGATTTCAGAACGCTGAGTAAAGTAGCAGTTAAGGACAAGTACCCCCTTCCCAGGATCGATGACTTATTTGATCAGTAAAGAGGAGCAACAGTGTTCTCAAAGATTGACCTGCGCTCTGGGTACCATCAGCTGAAAGTGAAGGAAAAGGATATACCCAGAACAGCTTTCAGGACCAGATACGAGCACTACGAGTTTGTAGTTATGCCTTTTGGAGTGACCAATGCACCTGCGGTCTTCATGGGCTTAATGAACAGAGTGTTCAGAGAATATCTTGACAAATTTGTCATTGTATTCATTGACGACATTATGGTCTATTCAAGGACCCCAGAGGAGCATGACACGCACTTGAGGATAGTACTGCAGACTCTTCAGCAGAAGCAGCTTTATGCTAAATTCTCAAAGTGCGAGTTCTGGTTAAATCAGGTGGCGTTTTTAGGTCACATTATTGCTAAAGAAGATATTCAAGTGGATCCAGCCAAAGTGGAAGCGGTCAACAACTGGAGTAGACCCAAGAACGTCAGAGAGATTAGAAGCTTCCTTGGTTTAGCAGGGTACTATAGGAAGTTCGTGGAGGACTTTTCTAGGATAGCCTCTCCATTAACAGCCCCCACTAGAAAGAACAAGAGATTCGAATGGTCAGATAAATGTGAGCAGAGTTTCCAAGAGCTAAAGAAGAGATTGATCAGTGCTCCCATTCTGACTGTTCCACAGAGCGACAAAAGTTTCGATATCTACAGTGATGCTTCCAAGATGGGCTTAGGAGTTGTACTCATGCAAGAAGGAAAAGTCATAGCTTATGCTTCCAGACAACTCAAAAATTATGAGAAGAACTACCCTACTCATGATCTTGAGCTGGCAGCTGTGGTTTTTGCACTTAAACTCTGGCGACATTATTTGTATGGAATTCGGTGTAGAATCTTCACAGATCATCAGAGTCTTAAGTACTTCTTCACTCAGAAGGACTTAAACATAAGACAGCGCAGGTGGCTGGAGTTGGTCAAAGATTACGACTGTGAAATCCTCTACCACCCAGGCAAAGCTAACAAAGTGGCAGATGCACTCAGCAGAAAATCCAGTGCATCCCTGATGTCTTTGTCATCATTAGCCCTGCCACTGCAGAAGGAGTTGTCGGATTTTGGATTTGAAATTATTGAAGGGCAACTCTCTGCATTGACCTTAGAGTCCACATTGCTTGAGGACATACAGAGAAAGCAAAGTGAAGATCCAGACATTCAGAAGATCAAGCAAGGGATACAGAAAGAAGACAAGTCAGAGTTTTGAGTGATGGACAGTGGGATTCTTCATAAGGGGAGTCGCATTTACGTGCCCAATTATAAAGAACTGAGGAAGAAGATTTTAGAAGAAGCTCATAGCATCCCATACTCCATGCATCCTGGTTCTTCCAAGATGTACCAAGATGTGAAACAGAGGTTCTGGTGGTCAGGACTCAAAGGAGACGTTGCTAAATATGTCAGTACCTGCTTGATAAGCCAAAGGGTCAAAGCAGAACACCAGAGACCAGGAGGAGTTCTTCAGCCTCTTCCAATACCAGAATGGAAATGGGAAGACATATCCATGGACTTCATAACAGGTCTTCCAAGAACTACAAAGGGATATGACGTAATATGGGTAATAGTAGACCGATTGACCAAGTCTACTCATTTTCTAGCCATCAAGGTGTCCCACTCTATATAGCAGTTGGCACAGTTATATGTTAAGGAGATGATCAGACTTCACAGGGTTCCTAAATCTATTGTGTCTGACAGAGATGAACGCTTCACCTCTCACTTCTGGGAATGTGTTCAGACTGCACTAGGCACCAAACTCAAGTTCAGCACAGCCTTCCATCCTCAGACTGATGGACAGACAGAGCGAGTAAATCAGATTCTAGAAGATATGCTCAGAGCTTGTGCACTAGATTTCAAGAGAATTTGGTGCAAGTATCTATGCTTAGCTGAATTTGCCTACAACAACAGCTATCAGGCCACCATCAAGATGGCGCCTTATGAGGCGTTGTATGACAGGAAGTGCAGATCACCCATTTGCTGGCAAGAAGCAGGTAAAAGAAGAGAGATGGAAGTGGAATTGGGCATCCAGACAGAGCGAATAGATGAGACTACTCAAGCTATTCAGAAGATCAGACAGAGAATTGAGACTGCTCAGAGTAGACAGAAGAGTTATGCTGACACACGCCGTAGGCCACTTGAATTTCAAGTAGGGGATTCAGTCTTTCTCAAGGTTGCTCCTATAAAGGGAGTGATGAGATTTGGCAAGAAGGGCAAATTAAGTCCTCGTTATGTAGGACCTTACCTGATCATAGAGAGGATTGGGAAAGTAGCTTACAAGCTGGATTTACCACAAGACATGTTAGCAATACATAATGTATTTCATGTCTCCATGCTAAAGAAGTGTCTCCATGACCCGAGCCAAGTGATTCAGCCTCAGTTAGTGCAGATCCAAGAGGATCTTAGTCATGAGAGCAGACCTACACAGATAGTGGACAGAGCAGTCAAGAGATTAAGAAACAAAGAAGTACCACTAGTGAAGGTCATCTGGCAGAACCAGAAGCACGAGGAAATCACTTGGGAGCGGGAGGACAGTATGAGACAGAAGTATCCAGAGCTATTCCAAGTTCGAGGACGAATTTTTTATAAAGTATGGGGGATTGTAACGACCCAATTTTCCCTATTTCGAGTTTTAAAAGTCCATAAAAATATTTGGAAATACTTTTAAAATATTCTAGAGATTATTAGAAATTTTTAGAGTATTTTTACATAATTTTTGGAGGTCGTTTAGTATGTTTACAAAAAGAAAGGAGTTTTGACCAAAAATGTTGAAGGTGAGACTCGAACCCAAGACCTCCGGCCGAACCTGACCCAACCGGACATAGCCAACCAACTGGGCTGCGCACGTTTTGTTAACCAAATATGAAGAGATAGATATTTAAAGTATAGTTATAATGGAAAACCCTAGATTTAAAAGAAGGCTTAAGTTTCTCCCGAACCAAAATCCCGAAACCTCTCCTTCTCCTCCTCGCATGCGCCGTTTCTTCTCGGGCGAAACCGAAGAAACCCTAGTTTCTTCTCCGGCGGTCGGCAGAGGGTTGTCTTTGAGAATCCTTCACATTCTCGTGATCTTCTTGACGTGGAGAGCACGTAGACGTGAAGAAGGTGCTGCGATTTTGAGTCTCGTTCGAACCCTAGAAGCCTTTTTTCTTCTCTGGTTGTAAGTTCTAAGAGCAAGGGTAAGTACTACTCACCTGTGGTAGGAGTTTCTCCGAATATACTTTGGTGTTTCCTTGTTTTCTTGAATTTTTCCATGAAGAATCTTGGTTTTTGGTTTGCTGCCGTGAACCCTAAAGAAAGAAGAGAAGAGTTAGTTCGGTTTAGGCATGAAGGACAGATTTGATTTAGGTTTTAGTTTTTTTGATTCGGATTAACCTGCTCATCCTTTGCTGCCGTGAGTTCCAAGAAGAACATGTATGATAAGTTTTAAGCATGTCTTTAGCTCTTAAATGTTGTATCCATGTATGTCCACCTGCTGCCCTTAAATTCCAGTTCTGAATTCTTGTTATTCTGGTTAACATGAACATTCATATTATAAGGATTCGGAATTTGCTTGTTTTGCTACCTTATTTAGCATTCTAGTATTTGGTTCCTTGCTAAATCAGTAAGCAGGAACAGGCACATGTTCAGCACTACGGTTTGGATTTTTCGTTGTTATTTCTGAGCAGGTTCAGCTTAGTTAAGTGTACAGATCAGATTTTCTTATTAATTTAATAAGCATGCATAACCTGTTTTAGCAAATCCTGTTGGAGATTGATTAGTGGAGCAGCAGTAGCATTCACTGCCACTTAATGAGCATGCACAACTTAGGATACTAGTATGTTTAGATAGATTGTTTATTGCTGTTTTAAGGGCAAGAATGATCTTGTTATAACAATTCAGAGTTAGCTTATTTTGCTACCCTATCCAGCATTTCAATGATTGACTTTGCCTTATTTTACAGCATGTTTAGAAAGTCCAAGTTAGTCTTCTTTTGCTCTATTTTGCAGCATGTTTAGAAAGTCCAAGTTAGCTTTCTTTTGTTCTATTTTACAGCATGTTTAGAAAGTCCGAATTAGCTCTCTTTTGCTCTATTTTATAGCATGATTAGCAAGTTTGAATTAGCTCTCTTTTGCTCTATTTTATAGCATGATTAGCAAGTTTGAATTAGCTCTCTTTTGCTCTATTTTATAGCATGATTAGTAAGTTCAAAGTCGCTTTCCTTTGCTTTGTTTAATAACATGCTTAGAGAGTTCAGATCGGCTTCCCTTGTGTTATTTTCATGTAGCATGCTTGGTTAGTTGTAATCCTACACTTGTTAGATATATCTACAGGATTCTAATAGGCTCTAATAAAGTACTATAAGAAGCATGAGTAAAGAAAAAGACTAAAGTCTAGTTAAAAAGAGATAACAAGTAAATTAAAGTAAGAGGCTAGTACCCGACTTCCGAGGTTGTCGTTAAACAAATCCAGGTGACCAATTCCGAGGTCTTGGCCCTGGTAAGACCGAGGTCTTTATCCTCATAGGGTTGGAGGCTCGCTACCCCAGTCACTATTAGAGAGCGCGCAAAACAAAGATGGTACTAAGCCTGGGCCCAAAGAAGAAAAGAAAGAAGAACAAGAAGAAGAAAGTGAAAGAGAAATTAAAAGATTAATTTCTAGTATAAGAAAAGTAAGAAGAACAAGAAGAAGAAAGTGAAAGAGAAATTAAAAGATTAATTTCTAGTATAAGAAAAGTAAGAAGAACAAGAAGAAGAAAGTGAAAGAGAAATTAAAAGATTAATTTCTAGTATAAGGATATAAGAAAATGAAACAAGTTTATGCTTAGAATCAATAAAAGTTTAGTTCTTTAATTCTAAGCTTACAGTAGTTGTTTCATTACTTTCCTGTCAGTTAGTGAGCATGTTTAGTATTCAGTTTTATTTCTGTATACCATGAGTACATGTAGCTTTGCTTTTAGCATTTCAGTTTTAGTATTGTTGCATTCTTTTTATGCACTTCGAGTTTTTGTGAGATAGATTAGTACTTACTAAGCATTTTCGCTTATAGATCTTTTGTTTTCTTTCCTCCTACCGCAGATAAAGGAAAAGCTAAGATATGAAAAGGAGGCGACGGGATGGTGGTGGTGATGAAGATGTGTGATGTTTGGACTGTGGAGAGATCCAGAATTAGTTGGCAAAAAAAATTGTCAAGACTTTATGTTTAATCCTTTTAGTTTTCTTAAGTGTCATTATGAGTTGAGACTGTATTTAAGGTTATTCCGCACTTGTAATTAGTTGACTTTTATTATTTGTGGAGTGATGTAGTTGGTTGCTTTTGCTAGAGTAGTTGCTTTGGTTATAGTGTGATTTTATTACTGTGTGGTTGTGAAAAATGTGTTCCAGCCACCTGTGGCTGCGTATATATTGTTTGTATTATGGATTTAGTCACCGGTACAGGGGAGATTCTGCCGAAATTTTTCAGTAGGAATTCCTCTGGGGCCGTGATAAATCTAAGTGTTGCTAATATTAGCATAAGTGACACTAGTAAGTAGAGTATAGATAGGTAATGGTCGCCCTTAGAGAGTAGTAGTAAGAAGGGTGGTTGTTACACTATGTGTGTATCAAAACACGAGTTGGTATAGGATACTCAGTTTTCAGGTTAAGCATGTTTGATCTTTAGGGCTCTGATACCTCTTAAAGTAAAACTGGATAATTTGAAATCTATTGAACTTGACTCATGCTTGGACTTAAGGATCAACTGACTTTGAATAAATAACCTAAACCAAAATTTTAGCTACTCCACTCCCTCCTTGTCCTAAAATTTAATAAGTATTGTTTAAAATTAAGTTAAGTTTTTTAACCTAAGCTATAGTTTTCAAAATCCAATACTTGCAAAGAGCTTAGCTAAGTTCCAATTTTTATTTTCAAAATTGTAAAACTTAGCCCACTTTGAAATCTAACTTTGTAAATTCTTGCTTTCCTAAGTAAAGCATAGTTTTGCAAAATTTAACTCATTGCTTTCAAAAATTTCTACTAAGTAAAAAGCGACTTCAAAAATGTTTTCTCAAAAAATCATTTGGCTCCAAATATTTCTCTAACAAATTTTCAAAATCTAAACAAGTACTTCTCTATAAAATCAACCCTTATTAACTTTTAGATCTTTATTTCACTTAGATAAAAGGTAAGAAAATAAAATTATAAAATGTTAAGTGTTATCAAAGTCTTGTTATGCCTCTTTAGAAAATCGAATGACTATTTTGATTATTTTTTGATATATGGCAAAGGGGGAGAGTAGAAAATTGCAAATTCAAATACTCAAATAATTATCAAATTCAAAAATGAGAGTAGCAAATTCAAATTTAAAATAATGAATAACAAAATATTAAAGGGGGAGTAATAGTTAAGGGGAGCCTAAACATGATGCTATGCTTTAAATTCATGGAGTTTACTTTAGCAAAATATTCATTAATGCTATGCTTGCTTTAAATGCATCTTTATTTGATATCTGTTTACTTAACTTTGAATTTGAGTTGCCATAATCAAAAAGGAGGAGATTGTTGGTGCGGGAAACATCTGACGATCGAACTCGTGTTTTGATAATGGCAAAGGATTCAAAGTTAAGGTGTTTTGTGATCTAACAAGTCTGCTTGAGTATTTCAGGAAAGTCCTAGCTGTGGTTAGACAAAGGGAAAACCCTAGGGGGTGGTAACCCTAGTTCATAGGGGGTGGTAACCCTATGCGAAAAGTCTTGGCAGGTCGATGGCTTCAGGCAAAAGTCCTGGGGGGTGGTAACCCTAGGTGGAAAGTCCTGGTGTCGCGAACCAGGTGAAAGACTGGACTAGCCGGGAAGCGGATGTCTAGCAGAAAGTCCGGAAGCGTCGAGTGCTGAGCAAAAGTCCAGTCGATCTGGAGGATCGCACTGGCAACAGGTAAATCTCCTGAGTGGAGTAGGTGAGGACGCGTTCCCCGTATAGGGAACAGTAGGCATCGGGTTGACCTAGGGTTTCCGGTCGGAAATCCGAAGTCAGACCCAGACAGTCCGGAGACTGTCATATCATTCTATTTATATTATTATTTTATGCTAACTTTGTGCTGCAGGGTATTTTTGGATTAACATATCTTGCAGGGACCAAAGTGCACAAATGACCTCGGATGAACAGTGCCGAGGCGCCTCCATGGAGCTTGGAGGCGCCTCGGGTATGAGCCAGAAGAGACCAACGCAGCACAGTCCCAGGCGCCTTAGAAGAGGTTTAAGGCGCCTTGGACCAGTGGGTGGAGGCACCTTCGGGTGGATTAAGGCGCCTTCCGATGGGATAAGCGCAGAATGGTCAGCGCTCATCTGCACGGTGGACTCAGAGAAGTGGAGGCGCCTTGAATGGCTTTTAAGGTGCCTTGGATGCCCTTTATAAGGGGACTTTGAGTAGCAATGATCAATATCAATTCTCAAGCGATTCTTCTGCATTCAACTGCTAACGAACTCATTCCAAAGTGCTGCAACTCGACGTCGACGACCTGGAACTTCAATTTAGCATTTTAGTTGTCGGTATAAAAGTTTATTTACGTTCTTTATTTGCTTCTTGTACTTAAACTTGTAAATCTATTCGAGCTTATAGTTGTTGCCCACAATAAACGATCAAGGATCGCGGGCCTTCGAGTAGGAGTCGCTACAGGTTCCGAACGAAGTAAATTCTCCGTGTCCTTCTGTGTGTGTTTGCTTCTCTTTTCTATTTCCGCTGCTTATTACTCTGTTAGGTTTTGATACGATTTACGATTTCAAAAAGTGAAAGCCACGAGCGCTATTCATCCCCCCCTCTAGCACGTCTCGATCCAACAGATTCTGGTGGTCTGGACTCAAAATATATGTAGCTAAATATGTCAGTACCTGCCTGACATGTCAGAGGGTCAAAGCAGAACACCAGAAACCAGGAGGAGTTTTACAGTCTCTCCCAATACCAGAGTGGAAGTGGGAAGACATATCCATGGACTTTATAACAGGTCTTCCAAGAACCACGAATGGATATGATGCGATATGGGTAATAGTGGACCGATTGGCCGAGTCTGCTCATTTTCTAGCCATCAATGTGTCCCACTCTATAGAATAGTTGGCACAGCTATATGTTAAGGAGGTGATCAGACTTCACGGAGTTTCTAAATCTATTGTGTCTGATAGAGATGAGCGCTTCACCTCTCACTTTTGGGAGTGTGTTCAGAATGCACTAGGCACCAAACTCAAGTTCAGCACAGCCTTCCATCCTCAGATTGATGGATAGACAAAGCGAGTAAATCTGATTTTAGAAGATATGCTCAGAGCTTGTGCACTAGATTTCAAGGGAAGTCAGTGCAAGTATCTATGCTTAGCTGAGTTTGCCTACAACAATAGCTATCAAGCCACCATCAAGATGGCACCTTACGAGGCGTTGTATGGCAAGAAGTGCAGATCACCCATTTGCTGGCAAGAAGCAGGTGAAAGAAAAGAAATGGAAGTAGAGCTGGGCATCTAGACAGAGATGATAGATGAGACCACTCAGACTATCCAGAAGATCAGACAGAGAATTGAAACTGCCCAGAGTAGACAGAAAAGTTATGTTGACACACGTCGTAGGCCACTTGAGTTCCAAGTAGGGGATTCAACTTTTCTCAAAGTCTCTCCTATGAAGGGAGTGATGAGATTTGGCAAGAAGGAAAAATTAAGTCCTCGCTACGTAGGACCTTACCTGATCATAGAGAGGATTGGGAAAGTAGCTTACAAGCTAGACTTACCACAAGACATGTCAGCAATACACAATGTATTTCATTTCTCTATGCTAAAGAAGTGTCTCCACGACCCTAGCCAAGTGACTCAGCCTCAGTCAGTGCAGATCCAGGAGGATCTTAGCTATGAGAGCAGACCTACACAGATAGTGGACAAAGAAGTTAAGAGACTAAGGAACAAAGAAGTGTCACTAGTGAAGGTCATCTGGTAGAATCAGAAGCACGAGGAAGTTACTTGGGAACGTGAGGACAGTATGAGACAGAAATATCCCGAGTTATTCTAAGTTCGAGGACGAACTTTTTATAAGGTATGGGGAATTGTAACAACCTAAATTTCCTCATTTCGAGTCTTAAAAGTAATTTAAAAATATTTAAAAATGCTATAGAAATATTCTAGAGATTTTTAGAAATATTTAGAGTATTTTTATGTAATTTTTGGAGATCGTTTGTTATTTTTACCAAAAGGAGGAAGTTTCAAAAAAATAAATAGGTTTAGTCGAGGTTCGAACCCGCGACCTTCGGCCGAACCAAGTCTTAAGCGAATCCGGCTAACCAAGTGTGCCAGTGGGTGATGTTATTCAAATAAAGGACGAATTGTATTTAAGTAGTAGTTGGCTAATAGAATACATAGTTATAAAAGGGAAAATAGGTAATAGCCGTGCCCTAAAACCTTTTCTTCCCCCTTCTTCCTCTTCGTACGTGCGCTGATTTCTACCCGAGAAAAGATAAAACGAAGCCCTAGCTTCACTCCGGCGGCCGGTCGAGGGGGTTCTCCGAGAGCCATCTACACCATCGCGATCACCTCGTCGAGGAGAGTGCATAGAGGTGAGGAAGGTGCCGAGATTTCAAGTCTCCGAGAACCTAGAAACCCTTCTTCATGGCTGTGAGTTCAAGAACATGAGGGTAAGTTGCTTACTCACCTGCGATAAGAGTGGTTTCGAATTCGATTGATGTTTCCTTGTTTCTTTTGATTTTTGAAGCATGCTGTGAAGTTGCTTGTGTGTTTGCTGCCGTGTACTTCAAAGAAGGGAATAAATTGTATGAACTAGACATTTTTGTTCCTTTTGATATAGGGCAGTTGACATTGAACAGGGAAAGAGCTGTGGTTTCGGGTTGTTTATGATGGTTGCTGCCATGAAAATTAATTCCGAATTTGTTAGATTGGATATGAATAATGAAGAGTTAGTTTTCTTCTAAAGCATGTAGATTTTTATGCAAACGTCTATAGCCTCAATGCAATAAGTTACCTTTGTGTTTTAATTCCTTCTTATAACATGTTTTTATGCTTTGTTCGGTTGGAAGCAATTCAGCATGTGTAGATCCATTGAGTGCATGTTTTAGTATATCACGAGTTAACCTTTGATAGTAGCAGTAACTTTTCCTTAGGCTTTGCTTGGTTGAAGATTTTGTTAAAGATGGGTGCTTTATGTACAGAATTAGGATTTGGAAGAGGTTAAGAATAGCATGCGTGATTTGCTTTCCCTTCTTCTGATTTCCATTGTAGCATGTTAAAGATTTTGTTAAAGTTTATATGCAGAATCTTGTTAAGTTTGTTTGCAGAATTTTGGTTAAGTTGCATACAGATTTAAGTTTCCTTGTTAGCACAGTATGCGGATTTCTGTTAGCTAAATATGCAGTATTTTGATTGGTAAAGTATGCAGTTTTATTAAGTATTTTCATGCAATTCTGTTAAGCATTTCAGTACAGTTTCATTAAGTATTTCCATACAATTCTGTTAAGCATTTCAGTGCAATGTTAATTAGTATTTTAGTGCCATTTTGTATGAGATATCCTTTTATTAGAGGTATTAAGAAGTATAAGAAAGATAAAGTATAAGAAAGAAAAAGGCGAAGGCCTTAAGTAAATTCCAAAGTCAAGACTTTAGGGATTTTGGCACACAAGGTGCTTGTTAAAAATGCCAAGGCATTTAAAGAAGAAATAATTAAGATAATAAGATATTTTACTTTGAAGAGGCTAGTACCCGACTTCCAAGGTTGTCGTTAAACAAATTCAGGTGTCCAATTCCAAGGTCTTGGCCCTGGTAGACCAAGGTCTGCTCTTTTAGGATTGGTGGCTCGCTACCCCAACCTATTAGGGAACGCGCATAAGATGGTACTACGCCTGGGCCCAAGAGAAGTTGATTACTATTTTGAAGTATTATAAGTATAAGCTTTTGAACAAGTAAAATAAGTTTCACATAAGTATAAAAGTATTAAAGTATAAGTTTTAAACAAGTGGAATAAAAGAATAAGTTTAGAACAAATGAAATAAGTTTCATTTTGTTTTAAATCAGCAAGTTTAGTTTTCTTTTATGCTAGCATGTTGTTTAGATTAGCTTACTGTTCTTTGCTATTAGAAGAGCATGAGTAGCTTTACATGTTTAGCATTTCAGCCTATTTGATTCCTTTACTATTGGATGAACATGAGTAGTCTTTAGTAAGCATTCAGTTAGTTCATGTTATAGATATATGTACATGCATATCGAGATTTTTGTGAGTTAGATAGTGCTTACTAAGCATTTTGCTTATAGATTGCATTTCCTCTTACTGCAGATAAAGGAAAGGAAAAGATTTAGCCAATGATGGCGACAAGGTAGCGCAGATGGTGTGTAATGCCAGGACTATGGAAGAGACTTGGGACGTTATTAAGTTTTCTATGTTTTAGTGGACTGTAAACATTTGAGATTGTACTTTATAGTTCATGTCATTTGAGATTGTATTTTAAACTCCATGTCATTTGAGTTCATCCTTGTTTTAGATTGCATGCTGAGATGAGTTTTGTTTAATAAGTAGTTATTTTGGTGTTTGACACTTATTTAACTGCGTGAGAGTTTGTTATATGTTCCAGCCACCTGTGGCTGATGAATACTATGTTTGTATCTCAGTTTATGGTCATCGGTACAGGGGAGACTCTGTCAAAATTTTTCGGTAAGGACTCCTCGTGGTTTCGATCATACCGGTTAAGTAGAGTCAGTAGTTAAGTAGCGTCCACCTCTAGAGAGTAGTAGGGAGGTTGGGTCGTTACACTCTAATGGGGAGGATACTATTAGACGTGCCTAAGTGTATACCATTACTTGACACTAAGTCCATTAATAAGATTGTGCCCCTTCCGATGGGGAAAATCACACGCTCTTAATTAATTTCGTATAGTCATCCAAAATGGATGTTTGATCTAGTGATCCACAAACAAACTCATCCGATATGGAGGAAGGCACTCAGAGCCAATGCGCAAGTTTGTTTGCATCACTTACAAACCAGTAATGGAGACCATGGAATTTACTAAAATAAATCCCTCTCCCACTTAGTTATTTAAAGTGAGGAATTTTAAACTATCCTAGCATACATCAAATGCATACACACACATCACAGTAAATAAAAGCAATAAATATGGAAATTATTTTCCAACTATTATGGCCTTTTTCTGTTACTGTCCTCCATGTGCTCCAACCCAAGCTGCTGCCATCTTTAGCCACCGCCATTGGGTCGAGTCATTGCATCCATCTTGCTTCTTATTCCGTTGCGCCTCTGGTGCTCCAAAAGTACCACGCCTCGCAAGAATTCAATCCGCGCCAAAAATAGAATTTTACATATATCGATCCTATATTCCAGGAGGGAATGCACATGTATTCTAGATCGAACAAAAAATAAAATTCTAAAAATAATACAGCTCCTGCTGTATTTGATACATACAATCATGTACACAAATAATGCTCTTGACATGTCCAAGGGTCCAATCACACACAACATCAATAAGCCATAATAGTTGGAGCCTGCAACCAAAGAGTTAACACATCCTACTATTATCCTGCCTAAATTATGTATGACATGTGCATAACCTATTTGAATTCTAAACACACAGAGGCAAACCCTAGCTCTGATACCAATTGTTGGTTAGTCCTAGGAAAATGTACCGGTTTCACTGTACAAAATTTTTTTGTACAAGTGTCGAACCTTTCCTTAAATAACCTATTGTGTTTTTAGAAGTTAAATTAGGAATCGTAGACGGAACTTAACATCATTGATTCCAAATTTAACTTATATGTTCTTAATGGTTTAGATTTGAATCGCAAGCGGAACTTAACACTATTGATTCAAATCTACCTAAGTTATTAATTCCATTAAATATTAATTTCCAAAATTGGCTTCCTGAATTACATAGCGAGGCACGTGGCATTCTTGGATATGTGAGCAACCACCACCGCCTAGACAAAGCCTTTTAAGGAAAGCTAATATTTAATTTCCTAAAATAACTCTAGGTTAACCAAAAAGAACAATCGAATCACAAATTCGAAAAAGAAGAGAACACAAACTCGAAAAATAAATTCGATAAACTAGATCTAATTGTCTCTTGTATTTAGAATTCTTACAAAGAAAATAACTAGTATGATGCGGAAGAAAACTACTAGTTATACCTTCTCTTTGTAAGCTAATAACCTCGAGATCTCTGTCGTATACCTCGTCTCACCTTGGACGTCATGTGGGTGATGATCCTCCAAGATAAGCACCACCCAAAAGCTTCCTCCTCTTTGTTGGTGTAGTGAGCACTAGATAATCGAACCTGAGTTTTGATTATGGCAAAGGGTTCAAAGTTAAGCTGTGGTGTTATCTAACAAGGTTCATGGAGCTTACAGGAAAGTCCTAAGTGATGCTTAGGCAAAAGTCCTAGCTGCGGTTAGGCAAGGTGAAAACCTAAGGGGGGGTAACCTTAGGTCCTAGGGGGTGGTAACCCTAGGTGAAGGAAAAATCCTAAGGGGGGGGGGGGGTAACCTTAGGTCCTAGGGGGTGGTAACCCTAGGTGGCGGAAAACCCTAAAGGGCGGCAACCTTAGGTCCTAGGGGGTGGTAACCCTAGGTGGAGGAAAATCCTAAGGGGCGGTAACCTTAGGTCCTAGGGGGTGGTAACCCTAGGTGGAGAAAAACCCTAGGGGGTGGTTGTTGGTGCGGGAAACATCCGACGATCGAACCTAAATTTTGATAATGGCAAAGGATTCAAAGTTAAGGTGCTTTGTTATCTGACAGCTTTTGCTGAGTGTTTCAGGAAAATCCTAACTGCGGTTAGGCAAGGTAAAACCCTAGGGGGTGGTAACCCTAGGTCATAGGGGGTGGTAACCCTATGCGGAAAGTCTTGGCAGGTCGATGGCTTTAGGCAAAAGTCCTAGGGGGTGGTAACCCTAGGTGAAAAGTCCTGGTGTCGCGAACCAGGTGAAAGTCTGGACTAGCCGGGAAGCGGATGTCCAGCAGAAAGTCCGGAAGTGTCGAGTGCCGAGCAAAAGTCCAGTCGATCTGGAGGATCGTACTGGCAACAGGTAAATCTCCTGAGTGGAGTAGGTGAGGACGCGTTCCCCGTAGAGGGAACAGTAGGCGTCGGGTCGACCTAGGGTTTCTGGTAGGAAACCTGAAGTCAGACTCGGACAGTCAAGAGACTGTTAAATACTTCATTTATAATATCATTGTTTTGTGCTAACTTTGTGCTGCAGGGTATTTTTGGGATTAACATATCTTGCAGGGACCAAAGTAGAATAAAGACCTCGGATGAACAGTGCCGAGGCGCCTCCATGGAGCTTGGAGGCGCCTCGGGTGCGAGCCAGGAAAAGGCCAGCGCAGCAGACTGGAGGCGCCTTGAATGGAGTTCAAGGCGCCTTGGACCGGAGGTGGAAGGCGCCTTGGATAGGCTGAAGGCGCCTTGAACAAGATAGAGTTCGACCAGGTCAGTGCTGATCCACGCGGGTGACTCGGCTCGTTCAAGGCGCCTTGGTGAACAGTATAAGGCGCCTTGAACCCCCTTTATAAGGGGTCTCGACCAGCAGCTTCAAGATACGAACTTCCAAGTGATTCAAGTGCTACGTGCTGCTCCAAACGACGTTCCGAAGTGCTGCTACTTGTGCCCGACGACCAGGAGCTCCGAATCTTCATTTCTTTGTCGTTGGTATAATTATTTACTGTCGTTTATTGTACTTCAACTTGTAATCTTTTATCGAGCTTATAGTTGTTGCCCACCGGGAGCGATCAAGGATCGCGGGCCTTCGAGTAGGAGTCGCCATAGGCTCCGAACGAAGTAAACGACCGTGTCTCTGTGTTTGTGTTTATTTACATTTTCCGCTGCGTATTTTACTCCGATAGTTTTATGAATCGAACGAAATAGCCGCGAGCGCTATTCACCCCCCCCTCTAGCGCGTCTCGATCCAACAATTGGTATCAGAGCGGGGTCGTTTTGAATTGGTGCAACCACCTTTCAAAACAAATTTTTCGCAGTTTTTTTTCGTTTTCGGAGTCGAATTAGAATTTAGCCTTATAGCTATATTCTAATTTTTGTTTCCCTCGAATCGACTTTTTCTCGAAGTAGGTGCAACACCACTCGAGTTCGTTGTTTTTATTCTTTATTCCAGCACTACTAATCCAAGACTTAGTCTTGGAACATATTCTGTTGTTTTTTTTGTTACATATTATAAATGGCCCAACAAGAGGGTTTCAGCACTGTACGTCCCCCGCTATTCTCCGGAGAGGATTTTGGCTACTGGAAGGGAAGAATGGAAACGTATCTAAAGATACAATTCGAAACGTGGATGATCATAAAAACGGGACTTCAGCTACCATCCAATGACGACGGCAAACCGACTCCCTGCGAGAAGTGGGATGCCTCTCTAATCAAAAAGGTGGAAGCCAACGCCAAAGCTACCTGCACCCTCCAGTGCGGCCTTACCAAGGAAGAGCTCAACAGGGTCGGCCCGTTCTCCTCTGCAAAGGAACTCTGGGAAAAGCTAATCGAACTCCACGAAGGCACTGACTGTTGGTGCAACATCCCTCAGGTCAAGGTTGACCTGGGTGACCAAGCTGAGTCTTGGTTTGAGTTTAGATGTTTGACAATAAGAAATTGATTGAAGAAGAGTCAAGTAGGTCAAGGTTGACCGGATACTTGACAGGGAAGTCCTGGTGAGTGAAGCCAGGCAGAAGGAAAATCCTAGTGAGTGAAGCTAGGTGAAAGTCCTGGTGAGTGAAGCCAGGCAGAAGGAAAATCCTAGTGAGTGAAACTAGGTGAAAGTCCTGGTGAGTGAAACCAGGTGAAAATCCTAGTGAGTGAAGCTAGGTGAAAGTCCTGGTGAGTGAAACCAGGTGAAAACCCTAGTGAGTGAAGCTAGGTGAAAGTCCTGGTGAGTGAAGCCAGGTGAAAGTCCTAGTAAGTGAAGCTAGGCAGATGGAAAATGTTTTTAAAATGTTTTTAAAAAACCTTGGTGAAGGCTATCTTTTGATAGTAATCACCATTGAATAGTTAGACACAAACTTGAAGAAAAACACTAAAGTTTTTGCAAGTTTTCAAGTTTGTGTCAATCTTTGAAAATATGATGTATTTTCATAGAAAGCTATTTTTCCATGATTAAGTATGCCCTAAATAATGTCTACACGAAATTTCATGATTTTTGGATTTTTGTAGAATTTTCTAGGGGTTTCTGAAGTTGACTGAAATGGAATTTCAGCAACTATCAGAGCTCCGATCGATCCATGGATCGATTGGAGTGCCCGAATCGATCCGTGGATCGATTCAAACGGCAATTCCCGCGAGCAGAAGCTCGCTGGATCGATCAGCCGATCGATCCAGGGAGTCTGAATCGATCAGTGGATCGATTCAGAAAGGTTCAATCGATTGGAACCCAACTCCAATCGATCCAAGTTGCTGATTTTGGCTGGGAAGGCTTGATTTCAGCATCTTTGAACCTCTTTGAGTCTAGGTAACCATTCCAAACCCCTAAAATACATTTGTATACATACAAAGGGTGTTTTCATGTTGAAAACAAGGATGGATTGGTTAACGAAGACTAAGTAGAAGTTTAGGTTGAGGTTGTTTCAAATATTGAACATTTAAACCTCAAAACTTCTAAAATTTGGGTTTCCTAAAGGTTTAGGAATTCCAAGTCATTGTTGGTGCAATGATAGAAGTTACCACCATGTCTTTAGGGGGAGGGACTCTTTAAAGACATGAAAAATTATTTTTTCATGAACCTTGGAAGGTGGTTAACCTTCTTTAAAGAAAATGCTCATGTATGAGCTTTTGAACTTGAAATGAGGAGTGGATATCCTCATTATTTCAAGTGGGAACTCAAGTGGTTAGATAATGCTCAAGGTTGGGTATTTGTCTACATTGAGGGAGAAGTTAAGGATAAATGAAGGGTATGGGACCTTCATTATCGTGTTGATCACAACGAGTGATGTTGTGAACAATGATGAGCAACTCTTCAGGGGGAGAGTCGTCAACAAATGGATTTGTTGATGTGTACCCAAAATTGGGGCATGGGTTGATGTGTGCCCAAAGATGGGTTGATGTGTGCCAATAGGGGGAGAATGAAAGGACCTATGAATGGGTGTAAGTTAGGCTTTCATTACCTAGAGGGAGTGTGCCCTCGTAGGGGGAGAATGAAGAGCTTAATTTATATGTTCATTACCTAGTGGCATGAAGATTGAGGCTATAGGATTAGCCTAACTTACATGTGGTATTGTAAGTGTTATTGTGGTATTGTCAAACATCAAAAAGGGGGAGATTGTTGGTGCAACATCCCTCAGGTCAAGGTTGACCTGGGTGACCAAGCTGAGTCTTGGTTTGAGTTTAGATGTTTGACAATAAGAAATTGATTGAAGAAGAGTCAAGTAGGTCAAGGTTGACCGGATACTTGACAGGGAAGTCCTGGTGAGTGAAGCCAGGCAGAAGGAAAATCCTAGTGAGTGAAGCTAGGTGAAAGTCCTGGTGAGTGAAGCCAGGCAGAAGGAAAATCCTAGTGAGTGAAACTAGGTGAAAGTCCTGGTGAGTGAAACCAGGTGAAAATCCTAGTGAGTGAAGCTAGGTGAAAGTCCTGGTGAGTGAAGCCAGGTGAAAGTCCTAGTGAGTGAAGCTAGGTGAAAGTCCTGGTGAGTGAAGCCAGGCAAGGGAAAATCCAGATGGATCAAGGATGATCGGACATCTGGTGTTGGGAAGTCCAAGTAGGTCAAGGGAGTGACCAGATACTTGGCATGAATAGAAAAGTCTAAGTGGGTCAAAGGGATTGACCAGACACTTGGTGGGAAGTCCTAGCAGGTCAAAGGAGTGACCAGATGCTAGGCATGATGTACCAACAGGTCAAGGTTGACCGGATGTTGGTTTGAGAGGCTTGGAACTTGGTTTTGGGCAAAAACCAAGTGTTGGATCGATCAGTGGATCGATCCAGGAGCTGGATCGATCAGTGGATCGATCCAGGCTTCTCCTAAGCGAACAGAGAGCCTCTGGATCGATCCGTGGATCGATCCAGATGTCCCAATCGATCAGTGGATCGATTGGGACGCGGCTGCTTCGCGCGATAAGCGCTGGATCGATCCGTGGATCGATCCAGGCGCTTTTCCAGAGCACAGAGGCGCTCTGGATCGATCCGTGGATCGATCCAAAGCCTCCCCGATCGATTGGGAACATTCGAATCGATCGGGATCCGACCGTTGGCGTCGATAAAGGCTGCAGGCGTTCATTCCTTCGGCATCTCTTCACCGTTTCATCTCGGATCTTCGCGAGCTCCTCCACAACACTCTCAAAGCTCGTGATCGCCAGTTCTTGAAGGTTCTTGGAAGCTCTCCGAGTCAAGAGGCGGATCAAAGGCAAGAAGAGAAGCTAGGGTTAGGGTTTTCTGCATTCATTGTAAGCTTTGTGCTTGTATTTTGTTTCCCTTTCCTTCTTCTTGTACCGAGAGTCTTGTAGGGCTTCTCCGCCCTCGGTAGTTACCGAAAAGGAGTGTTTCATAGTGGAGGGTGCATGCGTGGTGTGGATCCTTGGATTAGTCACCTCCTTTGGAGGTGGATACCAAGTAAAATCCTAGTGTTAGCGTGGGTGTATTTGTTTCTGTATTTTCCGCTGCATATTCTTGAAGAAACAATCAACGCCAAGCAACGCCGAGCAACGCCAAGCACCGAGCGAACGCGACGAGCTATTCACCCCCCCCCTCTAGCTACTTTTGGTCCTAACAAGTGGTATCAGAGCAAGGCCGCTCTTTACCGGAATCATCGCCGGAAGGGTCAAGCATAACAAGAAAAGCTAGAGGGGTGAAGAAGTTGGAGCAAATTCTTCAAGTTCAAGATTTTATCAAGCTCAACTTCAAGATGCAATTCCAAGATGGACTTGGATTTGACACAAGGGTGGCTCCACCATATTCATCTACAAGCTTCGATTCTTGGAAATCAAGAATCGAAAATTTTCTTATGATGGAGATAGAGCAATGGTTTGCTCTCATGGAAGGTTTTGAAGCTCCCACAAATCCCAAGGGCAAAGTACTCAAAAGGAGCAAGTGGAGCAAAGACCAAATCCAAAGATGTGAGGCCAATGACAAAGTGACCAAGCTTTTGGTCAATTTATTGCCAAGCAACATCTTGGAACAAATTGGAGAGTTTGAAGATGCCAAGGAGCTTTGGAGCAAATTGACAAGAATTCATGAGATCCCCTCCACTGTACCAAATCAAGGAGAATCCAAAGAGGGCGACTCATTGGATCAAGACCAAGAGGAGGACTCCGAGGTTGAGAGATGCTCAACCTTCGAAGAAGAAGTTCAAGAAGAAGCTTCATCTTCAAGTGAATGCAACGAAGGGAACAAGGAGGGAGAATACTCTTTGTTTCATATTCAAGATGATGAAGCCTCCACCTCTAGGATTAAGGGGGAGCAATCCTTGGTGACGCCGGATCAAGAAGAAGGAGAAGCTTCTACATCCGGGTCAAGAGATGAAGAGATTGAAGAAGCTTCTACCTCCACGAGTCAAGAAAAATCAAATGGAGGAGAATCAAGATCGGATCAAGAGGAAGCTTCTACCTCCGGATCCAAAGGGAAAGATGCCACCCCTACGAGCAAAGGTATAAATATTTCAATTAAAAATAAAAATCATATTATATGCTTTGAGTGTAGGGAACATGGGCACTACAAAAGCAAGTGCCCTATATTGGCCAAGAAGAAGGGCCAAGTGGCACAAAAGGCAAGGCGAAGCCCAAGGAGATCATCCCCAACACAAAGAAGAGCAAGGAGCATATTATATGCTTCTCTTGCAATCAAAAGGGGCATTACCGAAGTCAATGCCCCAAAGGGAAGAAGATGGTCAAGGCTCAAGGAGGCATTCGTCAAGGGGGAGCCTCCAAGGTAAAGAAGAAGGTAACATTTATTGAGTCTACCCCTTTACATTATGGTAAAAAGCATGATAGTTCTAACTTATATCATTTTAATGCTATTTACCATGAAAATAGAAAGCATGATAGCGTTAAAGAAAAACATATAGCTTTTCATGCTAAAACCACTACACCTAAGGCTAGGAATGTAGGTAAAAGTCTAGGCAAGAACTCTAAGGATTTTAGATACAAGCCCAAGAACAAATATGCTCATGAATCAAATGAAAAATCTAAAACTAAGGACTTAGTGATAGAAAATCAAGTCTTGAGGTCAAGGCTTGATAAAATGGAAAGGACCCTAAAAAGGATGGAAAATATCCTAAAAGGGCAAAATGAGCATAGCCTAGGTCTAGGAGCACAAAGGTCATCTAATGGCCATAGAGGTTTGGGATACAAACCAAAGGCTAAGAAGGATGTGCCCTCTTACCATAGAGTTCCATATAGTTATGGAACAAACCCTAGGTCTAGTGGTCAAGCCAAGAATACTAGGGAAGTCATCCCTAAGAGTATTTTTGCAATAAATGTGACTAAGACTTCTAAGAAGTCTAAGAAAGTCACAAAGAAGGTTACAAGGGAAGCTATCCCTAGAGTTGACCTAGAAAATGTGACCAAGGCTTCTAAGAAGCCCAACAAGGTCACTAGGAAGGTATGTAGGGAAGTTATCCCTAGTGAGTACCTAGAGCATCCAAGGAGCACCAATAGGTGTTGGGTTCCTAGGAGCATCTTCTCTACCCCATAGATGGGTTAGAGAGTGTCAACTCCGATTAGAAGGGTAGTTAACCCAACTTTGAGGAAATTGACACTCAAGGAGCATTTTCAAGGTTTTAGTTAACCTTTGAAAATGAAATGGAATTATTGATTACTCCTTGAAAGAGTAAAATGTGTCTAATGGTGAAAAATTGATTTTATCTTAAAATGGCACAAATTGGGAAAACCTTGAGAAATACCAAGTTGGGATTTTGGTATTCTCTTGAAAATTTAAGGCAATCCGGGCCTTGATTTATGTAATCACTCTTGAGGAAAAATGGAATATGCCAACATTTGAGGACATGTTTATTTTCAATTGGCATACATTAAATCAAGGAAATTAGAAATGCCAATTTAGGCTTTGGCATTCTCTTGTAGCACTTTAGGGCAATCTAGGTTTAAGGTGTAAGTTTAGCTAAGACTTTAAGGATACTTAGATAGTTAATCTAGGTATATTTTATTTATGCTAAATCTTGCCATGATTGTTTGCCCATCATATGCCATGACATCATGTCTAGTTTTGCATTCATGTTTTATTATGAAAAATCCAAAAATACCATGTCATGACATTCATACATCATGTAGTAATAGGATATTTTCTTTTGAAAATTATTTTCTTTTGATGTATGCCAAAACATAATCATGCATTAAGTTTAATTCCTTGTAATTAAGGATGAATGACATTTAACGACACTTATTGACAAGTGACATCCTAGGTGGATGTCTAATATCTCTAGAATGCCTAGATAGATATGCATGATCCCTAGATAAGGGCAAAACCAAATTTTACATCTCACAAAGACCTCTAAGATGACTTGTATGTGTTTTGTCCACAATAGATACAAGTGAGATGTTAGGAAGATGAACAAAACTCAAGATGTTGATTTAGTGCATTCTTTTGAGTTTTAGGTTCATCAAAACACATAGTTATGTGTTTTCCCATCATTGGGAAAGCTAATGTACAAGTCATGTGCATTATGCCCAAGGAACATGATGGGATATTGGTTTTGAAAATGTTTTTAAAATGTTTTTAGAAAACCTTGGTGAAGGCTATCTTTTGATAGTAATCACCATTGAATAGTTAGACACAAACTTGAAGAAAAACACTAAAGTTTTTGCAAGTTTTCAAGTTTGTGTCAATCTTTGAAAATATGATGTATTTTCATAGAAAGCTATTTTTCCATGATTAAGTATGCCCTAAATAATGTCTACACGAAATTTCATGATTTTTGGATTTTTGTAGAATTTTCTAGGGGTTTCTGAAGTTGACTGAAATGGAATTTCAGCAACTATCAGAGCTCCGATCGATCCATGGATCGATTGGAGTTCCTGAATCGATCCGTGGATCGATTCAAATCCCGCGAGCAGAAGCTCTCTGGATCGATCAGCCGATCGATCCAGGTAGTCTGAATCGATCAGTGGATCGATTCAGAAAGGTTCAATCGATTGGAACCCAACTCCAATCGATCCAAGTTGCTGATTTTGGCTGGGAAGGCTTGATTTCAGCATCTTTGAACCTCTTTGAGTCTAGGTAACCATTCCAAACCCCTAAAATACATTTGTATACATACAAAGTGTGTTTTCATGTTGAAAACAAGGATGGATTGGTTAACGAAGACTAAGTAGAAGTTTAGGTTGAGGTTGTTTCAAATATTGAACATTTAAACCTCAAAACTTCTAAAATTTGAGTTTCCTAAAAGTTTAGGAATTCCAAGTCATTGTTGGTGCAATGACAGAAGTTACCACCATGTCTTTAGGGGGAGGGACTCTTTAAAGACATGAAAAATTACTTTTCATGAACCTTGGAAGGTGGTTAACCTTCTTTAAAGAAAATGCTCATGTATGAGCTTTTGAACTTGAAATGGGGAGTGGATATCCTCATTATTTCAAGTGGGAACTCAAGTGGTTAGATAATGCTCAAGGTTGGGTATTTGTCTACATTGAGGGAGAAGTTAAGGATAAATGAAGGGTATGGGACCTTCATTATCGTGTTGATCACAACGAGTGATGTTGTGAACAATGATGAGTAACTCTTCAGGGGGAGAGTCGTCAACAAATGGATTTGTTGATGTGTACCCAAAATTGGGGCATGGGTTGATGTGTGCCCAAAGATGGGTTGATGTGTGCCAATAGGGGGAGAATGAAAGGACCTATGAATGGGTGTAAGTTAGGCTTTCATTACCTAGAGGGAGTGTGCCCTCGTAGGGGGAGAATGAAGAGCTTAATTTATATGTTCATTACCTAGTGGCATGAAGATTGAGGCTATAGGATTAGCCTAACTTACATGTGGTATTGTAAGTGTTATTGTGGTATTGTCAAACATCAAAAAGGGGGAGATTGTTGGTGCAACATCCCTCAGGTCAAGGTTGACCTGGGTGACCAAGCTGAGTCTTGGTTTGAGTTTAGATGTTTGACAATAAGAAATTGATTGAAGAAGAGTCAAGTAGGTCAAGGTTGACCGGATACTTGACAGGGAAGTCCTGGTGAGTGAAGCCAGGCAGAAGGAAAATCCTAGTGAGTGAAGCTAGGTGAAAGTCCCGGTGAGTGAAGCCAGGGAAAATCCTAGTGAGTGAAACTAGGTGAAAGTCCTGGTGAGTGAAACCAGGTGAAAAGTGAGTGAAGCTAGGTGAAAGTCCTGGTGAGTGAAACCAGGTGAAAACCCTAGTGAGTGAAGCTAGGTGAAAGTCCTGGTGAGTGAAGCCAGGTGAAAGTCCTAGTGAGTGAAGCTAGGCAGATGGAAAACCCTAGTGAGTGAAGCTAGGTGAAAGTCCTGGTGAGTGAAGCCAGGCAAGGGAAAATCCAGATGGATCAAGGATGATCGGACATCTGGTGTTGGGAAGTCCAAGTAGGGCAAGGTAGTGACCAGATACTTGGCATGAATAGAAAAGTCTAAGTGGGTCAAAGGGATTGACCAGACACTTGGTGGGAAGTCCTAGCAGGTCAAAGGAGTGACCAGATGCTAGGCATGATGTACCAACAGGTCAAGGTTGACCGGATGTTGGTTTGAGAGGCTTGGAACTTGGTTTTGGGCAAAAACCAAGTGTTGGATCGATCAGTGGATCGATCCAGGAGCTGGATCGATCAGTGGATCGATCCAGGCTTCTCCTAAGCGAACAGAGAGCCTCTAGATCGATCCGTGGATCGATCCAGATGTTCCAATCGATCGGTTGCTGCTTCGCGCAATAAGCGCTGGATCGATCCGTGGATCGATCCAGGCATTTTTCCAGAGCACAGAGGCGCTCTGGATCGATCCGTGGATCGATCCAAAGCCTCCCCGATCGATTGGGAACATTCGAATCGATCGGGATCCGACCGTTGGCGTCGATAAAGGTCGCAGGCGTTCATTTCCTTCGGCATCTCTTCACCGTTTCATCTCAGATCTTCGCCAGCTCCTCCACAGCACTCTCAAAGCTCGTGATCGCCAGTTCTTGAAGGTTCTTGGAAGCTCTCCGAGTCAAGAGGCGGATCAAAGGCAAGAAGAGAAGCTAGGGTTAGGGTTTTCTGCATTCATTGTAAGCTTTGTGCTTGTATTTTGTTTCCCTTTCCTTTTTCTTGTACCGAGAGTCTTGTAGGGCTTCTCCACCCTCGGTAGTTACCGAAAAGGAGTGTTTCATAGTGGAGGGTGCGTGCGTGGTGTGGATCCTTGGATTAGTCACCTCCTTTGGAGGTGGATACCAAGTAAAATCCTAGTGTTAGCGTGGGTGTATTTGTTTCTGTATTTTCCGCTGCATATTCTTGAAGAAACAATCAACGCCAAGCAACGCCGAGCAACGCCAAGCACCGAGCGAACGCGACGAGCTATTCACCCCCCCCTCTAGCTACTTTTGGTCCTAACACTGACGACACCAAGGTAAGTAAAAGAGATCTTTTACTTAATAAATTATATAATCTAAAAATGCAGGAAGGCGAAACGGCGAGTTCTCTTCACGCGAGAATACAAGACATCCTTAACTCTCTTCACGGAATTGGCCAGAAGATAGAAAATCGGGACGTAATAAGGTATGCCCTAAACTCGTTTCCAAGGAATACATTGTGGGCATCAATGGTAGATGCCTACAAAGTTTCCAAGGATTTATCTTCTTTAAAACTAGATGAACTTTTTAGTGAATTTGAACTTCATGAGCAGACTAATGCACAGCCAACCGAGAAAGGTATTGCGTTGGTTGCAGGTACAAGCCGAACTCGGGAACCGAGACCACGAGGGAGAACCGAACCAGCATCGGAAGCTGAACCAGATTCTGACGATGAAGAAGGTGACATTACAACCGAGCTGGTAAACCTCATGAAGAAGCTCTACAAGACGAAAGGATTCGACAAAAGAGATCCAAAGAAGGCAGTAAAATCAAAGGAAGGCCCACAAAATACAAAAATGAAGTTTGAAGTTACATGCTACGGGTGTAATCAAAAAGGGCACATCAAATCCAACTGCCCTAACCTGAAGGAGGTCAAAAAGCAAAGAAGGAAAAAGGTCCTTAAGGCAACATGGGACGAATCTTCATCGGAGGAGGACGACGACGAGCTCGAACAAACGAGTCTACTCGCATTAATGGCCCGGGACCAAGTCGTTGAATATGGATGCGAGAGCGAGTCTGAGGCAGAGTCCGAGCAAAGCCACGGATCCGTATCCGTTTCCGAAGGACCAGACCCCGCTGTAAGTATCTCCCGGTTGAACATTTTAGTTAGCTACTTATTGCGCAAATTAGCTAAGTCAAACCTGAAAATTAAGTCACTTCTAAAGGAAGTAAGTGTCCTTAAAGAAGTGGCCGACACCAAACCCTCACCTGACCAGAGTCAGACTGAATTTCCAACTCAAGTTCAAAAACTTGAGGAAGAAAATTCAACTCTAACAAATCAGGTTAAAGATTTAGAAAATACCCTAGAACAGTTTACTTTGGGCTCCAAGAATTTGGACTTGATTCTTGGGACACAAAGAGCCGTCTACAACAGAACTGGGCTGGGATACAAAAGTAAATATAGATCTTATTTATCATTAATAAACAAACAAAGTATTAAATCAGTCCAAGCATGGGTCTCCAAGTCTAACTTGGTCAATCAAGTTGGACTTGGCCAATACTGGGTTCCGAAAGATCAAATATACTACCTCGATAGACCATATCGAGGCCATGATCCAGGGGGAGCAAAAAGAAAAACAATCCTAAAAATTTAAAATTCTAAATTCAAAATTAAAATTAAAATTCAAAATTCGAAATTGAAATTAAAATTAAATTTAAAATTAAAATTAAAATTCAAAATTCAAAATTGAAATTAAAATTAAATTCAAAATTAAAATTAAAATTCAAAATTAAATTCAAAATTCGAAATTGAAATTAAAATTAAATTCAAAATTAAAATTAAAATTCAAAATTTGAAATTGAAATTAAAAATTAAATTCAAAATTCAAAATTAAAATTAAAATTCTAAATTCAAAATTTAAAATTCAAAATTCGAAATTGAAATTAAAATTAAATTCAAAATTTAAAATTAAATTCAAAATTCAAAATTAAATTCAAAATTAAAATTAAAATTCAAAATTCAAATTTAATTTAAATTCGAAATTCCAAATTCGAAATTCTAAATTCAAAAATAGATGGTGGATCCAAACTAGCTGGCACCTCCAACTGAACTACCCGACAGGGTAACTGAACCTAATTTACCCGAAATGGGTAAAACAAAAGTAGATTACCCGGTAGGGTAATTAAGGTTAGATTAAAAGGCAAGGATTAACTTGACCCACAGTACTAGTGAAGTTTTTGGATGATAGTACGTTAGGGAAACTTGGGCATCGCATGTCTAGGAAGATATGGCTTCGACCTGGTGCATTTGGCCAAGTGGAACTGACCGAATCTACCCTTAAATGGATCCTAAC
This sequence comes from Zingiber officinale, assembly GCF_018446385.1. Classification (NCBI taxonomy): domain Eukaryota; kingdom Viridiplantae; phylum Streptophyta; class Magnoliopsida; order Zingiberales; family Zingiberaceae; genus Zingiber; species Zingiber officinale. Next base: position 106,005,775 of record NC_055998.1, read on the forward strand.
TAGTTAGACCAAGGTTTAGTACTAAGCTCAATGGGTAGGACTATTTGGAAAACCTCGAAGGCATGGTTACTTTAATGAGTTCCTTGTGACTCACCATAGCCCAGAAGTTTATCCAAAGAATGCTTACTTGTTGAACCCAAAGCTAAACCTGAATCTAACACAAAGTTAACCCAAACCTTAAAATTGAATTAATCTCACAACAATTATAGGTTTACCTGATTGAAAATTTAGATCGGGTGAGATGACTAAGAAATTAAAACTAAATTTAACTTAAATCAACTTAATTTCAAAATTAATTTCAAAATTTTTAAAACCTAATTTCAAATTCATTTCAAATTTTTAAAACTTAAATTTCAAAATTATTTTAAAAAAAACTAAATTTCAAAATTCTTTTAAAAACTAAATTTCAAAATTATTTTAAAAACTAAATTTCAAAATTATTTTAAAAACTAAATTTCAAAATTATTTTAAAAAACTAAATTTCAAAATTATTTTAAAAACTTAAATTTCAAAATTATTTTAAAAACTAAATTTCAAAATTATTTTAAAAACTTAAATTTCAAAATTATTTTAAAAACTTAAATTTCAAAATTATTTTAAAAACTAAATTTCAAAATTATTTTAAAAACTAAATTTCAAAATTATTTTAAAAACTAAATTTCAAAATTATTTTAAAAACCAAATGTCAAAATTATTTTAAAAACTTAAATTTCAAAATTATTTTAAAAACTAAATTTCAAAATTATTTTAAAAACTAAATTTCAAAATTATTTAAGAAATTAAACTTCAAAATTATTTCAAAACTAAATTTCAAAAATCTTTCAAAATTTATCTCTAACAAGTTTACTTCAATTTAACTATCGTGAAATCCATTAAAACAATTCAACCACGTCCTATGTAGGAATTGGATCAATGGATGTTGGATAGTGGCTGCTCCAGACACATGACTGGAGATAAATTGAAGTTTACTAAACTCACGTACAAGAACTTAGGATCAGTTGCATTCGGTAACGAAGGTCAACTTAAGGTAATCGGAAGAGGTAATATCGAACTCAACTCCGATTTTATTATTCGAAAAGTCCTTTTAGTTGAAAATTTCAAGTTTAATTTACTAAGTATAAGCCAATTGTGTGATAGCGGATACTTAGTAACTTTTGACAAAACCAAGTGTTTAGTTAAAAACATTGAAAATCCTGAAATCTTACTTAAAGGACTTAGGATAAATAATATGTATTCAATTAATCTACCGACATCCTCAACAAAGTGTTTTCTAACACAAGAAGAGGAAACTGATTTGTGGCACAGAAGATTGTGTCACACTCACACTAGACTCATTTCAAAAATGAGTCATAATGGTCTAGTTAGAGGTTTGCCCAAATTAAAATTTATTGAAAACTCAATCTGTAATGCTTGTCAACAAGGAAAACAAACCAAGTCAACCCACAAGTCAACCAATCTAGAAAGAACTAACACTTTACTTGAGCTCCTTCACCTTGACCTATTTGATTCACATGGAGCCAAGTCACTAAACAAAAACCAGTATTGTTTAGTGATAATTGATGACTACTCTAGGTTCACATGGGTAAAATTTCTAAAAACAAAAGATGAAACCTATGAAATATTCAGTAATTTTTGCAAATTAGTAGAAAATGAAAAAGACACTAAAATTAAACGAATAAGAAGTGATCATGGGGGAGAATTTGAAAATCATAGGTTTACCCAACTTTTTAAAATAAATGGATATCAACATGAATTTTCATGTCCTAGAACCCCCCAACAAAATGGTCTAGTGGAACGTAAAAATAGAACACTACAAGAAGCCGCTAGAACCATGCTAAATGAATATAATTTAGATCACCAATTTTGGGCTGAAGCAATAAATACTGCAAATCATATTCAAAACAGAATCTTGATCAACAAATTTCACAAGAAAACTCCTTATGAACTATATTATCATAAAATCCCTAACTTAAATTATTTAAAAGTATTTGGATGTAAAGTTCACATTTTAAATACTAAAGATTATTTAAGAAAATTCACACCCAAATCTAACAAAGGAATATTTTTAGGATACTTCTCAAACAGTCGAGCCTATAGAGTCTACAATCAAAACACCCTAAAAGTTGAAGAAACAACTAATATAATATTTGATGAAGAAAATAATCTACCAAATATAAATGAGAATGTTGATATTGATCCAAGAAATATAGAAGATGATGAAATTCAACCAAATATTAATAAACCAGAGGAACCAGCCCCTGACCCACTTATAAGACCAACTAGGGCCACTACCTCTCACCCATCTGATCAAATTTTGGGTGATCCAAACCTAGGAGTCAGAACTAGATCCTCCTATAGAATCCACAGTCAGATTGCCCTAATTTCTAAAATCGAGCCAAAAACAATAGAAGAAGCACTACCTGACCCGGACTGGATCATAGCTATGCAGGAAGAGTTGGCCCAATTTGAGAGAAATCAAGTCTGGGAACTTGTATCTAAACCCTCAAATAAATCAATAATCGATACAAAATGGGTATTTAGAAACAAGCTAGATGATCAAGGCGAAATAATTAGAAATAAGGCTAGGCTTGTAGCTAAAGGATTTAGCCAAGTTGAAGGTTTGGACTATGATGAAACCTATGCCCCAGTAGCTAGACTCGAGTCCATTAGAATGTTGTTAGCCTTTGCAGCAAACAAAGGATTTAAACTATACCAAATGGATGTCAAGTCAGCATTCTTAAATGGATTTATTAAGGAGGAAGTATATGTAAGCCAACCCCCAGGATTTGAGGACTTAGGATATCCTAATCATGTATTTAAGTTAAAAAAGGCCTTGTACGGACTTAAACAAGCCCCTAGGGCATGGTATGAACGATTATCAAATCACTTAATATCCAAAGGTTTCAACCAAGGTCAAATAGATCCAACTCTATTTGTAAAAACTATAGAAAAAGACATCTTCATAGCTCAAATCTATGTTGATGATATAATTTTTGGATCAAATAACTCTAAATTTTTAAAAGAATTTATCAGACTAATGGAAAATGAATTTGAAATGAGTATGGTTGGTGAACTTAATTTTTTCTTAGGCTTACAAATAAAACAAACTAAAGATGGAATATACATTTATCAAACTAAATATGCAAAGGAATTAATTAAAAAATTCTGCATGGAAAATTCAAAGATAATAAATACTCCAATGGCAACCAATATTAACATAGACTCTGACCCTGAAGGAAAACCAGTAGATCCAAAGTACTATAGGAGTGCCATAGGAAGCTTGCTTTACCTAACTGCAAGCCGACCCGACATATTATTTGCGGTTGGTATGTGCGCAAGATACCAATCTTGTGCAAAAGAGTCACATTTAACCTATGTTAAAAGAATACTTAGGTACATTAAAGGTACTCTAAATATAGGACTCTGGTACCCTAGAACTTGCACCTTTGACCTTCTTGGCTATTCTGACTCGGATTACACCGGATGCAAGTTAGATAGAAAAAGCACAAGTGGTAGTTGTCAATTTCTAGGACAATGCCTAGTAAGTTGGTCAAGTAGAAAGCAACATTGTGTTGCTTTATCTACCACTGAAGCTGAATATATAGCCTTAGGTGAATGCACATCTCAATTGCTTTGGATGATGCACACTCTTAAAGACTATCAACTGAACTATCATAACACAAAAATCTCAATTGATAATATAAGTTCCATAAATTTAACAAAAAACCCAATTCATCACTCAAGGACTAAACATATAGAAGTGAAGCACCATTTTGTAAGGGATCATGTAGCTAAGGGTGATATTATACTCAACTATGTTGAGTCAAAATCAAATCTAGCTGACATCTTTACAAAACCCTTACCTGAACTTGAGTTCAGCTCACTTAGAAGACAAATAGGAATGTGTTGGGTAGAATAGACAATGTTTTTAAATTGGTTATCATTTGCTTTTAAAATTCTAGGAAAAATAATGATTTCAAAATTCCAATTTCTTAGAATTTCAAAATGATTTTCAACATTTGGATTTAGCCTAAGTTTTCCCCTAGAAATCATGTTCCCCTAGAATTAAGCCAGAGCATCTCACAAACACCTAGGTTTACCTTGATTGTGATTGACACACATAGAACGGCGTGAGATGCATAGGGTATTGCCTGGACTCAAGAATGCTTAAATCTGTGCATCAATATGAGTCTGGGCGTTAAATATGCAATAAACATTAATCAAGTTAAGTTCTCCAGCTCTAGTCAACTCTAACTAGACCAAATGGACTTAATTTGACTAACTATGTGAAAGCTACTGCCCTCTAGGCAATCAGCAAGTAGCTTAAGGTTAGACAATTGGGAAAAGTGTGTTTCAATTTGTTGTTTAAGCATAATTGTACTTTAAGGTTCTAATCAAATTACTTTACCAGATTATTTTAAGGCTCTGATACTTAATCAAATTAAACTCAATAATTTAATTTGACTCATGCTTGGACTAGAAAACAAACTACTGCTACTCCCTGTGTCCTAAAACTAAATATTTTTCTTTAATATCAAAGTTTCTTCAAAATGCGTATTCAAACCTTAATTACAGTTTTTCAAAACTTCTCCATGTAATTGAGTATTCAAATATTTTCAAATCTAGTCAACTTTTTATAACGTTTTAAAGTTTTCAAGTGACCTCATATTTTAGAACCTCTAGGCAAATCCTTTTATTGAAAATTCAAATACTCATATTTTCAAACTTAGTTAATTTTAAGACTATTTTAACTAGACTTAGTTAGATTGTACTCTAAACTTAGCTATTTGGCAAAATATTTTCTCAATACAAATCATTTCGAAGCTGAATATATAGCTAAGTATTTTCAAATTTGGTAATCTAAGAAGAAAATTTATTGTTATCCCTCTTTGAAAATTTTCCTTCAGAAAAATACAAATCTACTTTCAAACTGGTTTATTTTTGATATATGGCAAAGGGGGAGAGTAGGTAAATTAAAGTTAAAGGAAAATTCAAAGTATTTAATAAAAGGAGGGTTGTTATTAAGGGGGAGTCTAATATTACAAAAGTTAAAAGTTTCCAGCTTAACTGTTATTGCATTTGAAGTTTATTTACTTAAGCTTGGTTAACTTTATGCAGTTATTACATATGTTGTTTTTCTTAACTTTGAATTACGTGTTGCCATAATCAAAAAGGGGGAGATTGTTGGTGTGGGAAGCATCCGACGATCGAACCTAAGTTTTGATAATGGCAAAGGATTCAAAGTTGAGGTGCTTTGTTATCTGACAGCTTTTGCTGAGTGTTTCAGGAAAATCCTAACTGCGGTTAGGCAAGGTAAAACCCTAGGGGGTGGTAACCCTAGGTCATAGGGGGTGGTAACCCTATGCGGAAAGTCTTGGCAGGTCGATGGCTTCAGGCAAAAGTCCTAGGGGGTGGTAACCCTAGGTGAAAAGTCCTGGTGTCGCGAACCAGGTGAAAGTCTGGACTAGCCGGGAAGCGGATGTCCAGCAGAAAGTCCGGAAGTGTCGAGTGCCGAGCAAAAGTCCAGTCGATCTGGAGGATCATACTGGCAACAGGTAAATCTCCTGAGTGGAGTAGGTGAGGACGCGTTCCCCGTAGAGGGAACAGTAGGCGTCGGGTCGACCTAGGGTTTCCGGTAGGAAACCTGAAGTCAGACTCGGACAGTCAAGAGACTGTTAAATACTTCATTTATAATATCATTGTTTTGTGCTAACTTTGTGCTGCAGGGTATTTTTGGGATTAACATATCTTGCAGGGACCAAAGTATAAAGAACCTCGGATGAACAGTCCGAGGCGCCTCCATGGAGCTTGGAGGCGCCTCGGGTGCGAGCCAGAAAAGCCAGCGCAGCACAATTCAAGGCGCCTTGGACTGGAGGTTGAAGGCGCCTTGGATAGGCTGAAGGCGCCTTGAACCAGATAGAGTTCGACCAGGTCAGTGCTGATCCACGCGGGTGACTCGGCTCGTTCAAGGCGCCTTGGTGAACAGTATAAGGCGCCTTGAACCCCCTTTATAAGGGGTCTCGACCAGCAGCTTCAAGATACGAACTTCCAAGTGATTCAAGTGCTACGTGCTGCTCCAAACGGCGTTCCGAAGTGCTGCTACTTGTGCCCGACGACCAGGAGCTCCGAATCTTCATTTCTTTGTCGTTGGTATAATTATTTACTGTCGTTTATTGTACTTCAACTTGTAATCTTTTATCGAGCTTATAGTTGTTGTCCACCAGAAGCGATCAAGGATCGCGGGCCTTCGAGTAGGAGTCGCCATAGGCTCCGAACGAAGTAAACGACCGTGTCTCTGTGTTTATGTTTATTTACATTTTCCGCTGCGTATTTTACTCCGATAGTTTTACGAATCGAATGAAATAGCCGCGAGCGCTATTCACCCCCCCCCCTCTAGCGCGTCTCGATCCAACAATGGTAACCCTAGGTCCTAGGGGTGGTAACCCTAGGCGGAAAGTCCAGTCGGTCTAGAGGACCGGACTGGCATCAGGTAAAATCTCTTGAGTGGAGTAGGTGAGGACGTGTTCCCCGTAGAGAGAACAGTAGGCATCGAGTCGACCTAGGGTTTCCGGTCGGAAACTCGAAGTCAGACTCGGACAGTACGATGATTGTCGTTCACTTATATTATTATGTTTTATGTGCTAACTTTGTGCTGCAGGGTATATTTAGGATTAATGTATCTTGCAGGGACCAAAGTGCAAAGAATAGCCTCGGATGAACAGTACCGAGGTGCCTCCATGGAGCTTGGAGGCGCCTCGGGTGCAAGCCGAAGCCAGCTGTCCAGAAGTGTTGGAGGTGCCTTGAAGGAAGCTCAAGGCGCCTTGAACAGGTGGTTTAAGGCGCCTTGGACAGTGATGAAGGTGCCTTGAGATGGATAAAAGGCAGCGGTCAAAGCTTCATCGCAGAGTCATTTCCGGGATAAAACTTAGGGATTCAAGGCGCCCTGGAGCCTGATGGAGGCGCCTTGAACACCCTTTATAAGAGGGTCTCGACCAGCAACTCTTAACAACAAATTCCAAGCTTCTCTTCTTTAACGTGCTGCCAACGAAACGATCCCGAAGTGCTGCAACGACATCCCGACGGCCCGGAGCTTCAGTTTCGACTTTATTGTTGTCGGTATAAAGTTTAATTCAGTTTATAATTGTACTTAATTTGTAATACTTATCGTGAATATAGTCGTTGCCCACTGAAAGCGGTCAACGACCGCGGGCCTTCGAGTAGGAGTCGAGATAGGCTCCGAACGAAGTAACCTCTCGTGTCTCTTGTGTGTTTGTGCTGTGCATTTTTATTTCCGCTGCTTTATAACTCGATAGTTTTACGAATTCGAAAAGCGTGAAAGCCACGAGCGCTATTCACCCCCCCTCTAGCACTTCTCGATCCAACAATTGGTATCAGAGCGGGGTTGCTCTGAATTGGTACAACTATCGTTCGAGCATTTTTTTTCGTTGCTTTCTCGCTCGTATAGGGTAAAAATAAAACCTTACACCTTTCATTTTTTCCCTCCAAAATTATTTTTTTAAAAAAATCATTTTCATCTTTTCACGGTTTATTAGTATTGATAAAATTTCAAATTTGGCAAAATTTGAAATAATATTTTTTAAAATATTTTTTAATAATATTTTATTATTTTTTTTTTTTTCAAAATTCATGAATTTCTATTTCTATCCTTCTACCACACTACTAATCCAGGATTAAGTCCTGGGACAAGTTTTTTGTTTACTTTTTCGTGCAAGATTCAATGGCTCTCCAAGAAGGCTATAGCACCACTCGTCCACCGCCCTTCTCCGGCGAAGACTTCAGATACTGGAAAGACCAGATGGAGCACCAATTGAAGACCGAAGCAGAAATAGGACTATAATCCATATTTGATTTATTCTCCTCACCGAAGAAGGTGTACCCATCACTTGCGACAAGTGGGATTCACAAACCATAAGAACATTCGAGGCAAATGCAAAAGCAACATGGACTCTCCTTTGCGGCCTAACATATTCAGAACTTGATCGAGTCAGAAAATTCAACAATGCTAAGGAGCTTTGGGAGAAATTGCTCAAGCTTCATGAGATTCCTTCAGAGTCAGAAGATCAATATAAACTAGAGTTCGAATTCGAACACGACTTTCCGGAATCAACCTCTGAACCAGACTCAGAAGAATCAGATCAGACCGATTTCATAGCACTAATGGCCAGAGAAGAAATTACTAAATCTGAGTTTGAATTCGAGATGACAACAGTCAAGGGGGAGGATCCTATCATGGATCTAAAAGGTAAAATTGTAAATTCAAATTGTAAATATCTCATTATCTGTTTTAAGTGAAGGGAGAGAGGGCACTATAGAAACGAATGCCTCACTCGTAAGACTTGACCGACACAATCGGAGGAGAAGGAGAAAATGATCAGGAGAGGGAAGAAACACGTTAAATGCTCCAAATGTAAACAAATGGGTCACTGCAAAAGACAATGCCCAGAAAGAAGACCCAAGAATCCTGAGGGAGAAATCAAGGTTAGTACATTTACATTATATGAAAATCCAGTTTTTGCAACACATGATTGCACTAGTTTAACTAATCCTGCTTGCTCTAGTATAGATTTCTTTTCAAAATTAGATATGCATGCTAATAATGTAATAAATAGAATTAATTCAAATAAAAATAAGAAATTAACTCTTAAAAATTAGAAATTCAAAATAATATCTTAAAAGATAGAATAGATAAGTTAGAAAAGATTGTTAATAATTTAACTAATCAACAAAATCTAGACTTGGGTAATAAGTCTAAAGTAAAACTTAAACACTACAAACCAAGATATAATCAAGTACCTTTTACTTACTAAACTTAATTTAAAAATAACTCAAATCTAATTTATATAATTTAAATAAAATTATCAATAATATAGGGAGAGGCTCCAGAATAGTTGGCACCTCCAAAAAGGAATCTACCTAACAGGGTAATCGAACGCAACCAACCCGGCAGGGTAATTAGGACTAGAATAAAAAGGGCTAAGTTTAACTTAACCCACGGTACTGGTGAAGTATTGGATGATAGTACGTTAAGGAACCTTAGTCTATGCATGTCTAGGAAGATATGACTTCGACCTGGTGCATTTGGCTAAGTGGAACTGACCGAATGTAATGACCACCCTTCTTACTACTACTACTACTCTCTAAGAGTGACCGTTACTTAACTACTAACTCTACTTAATCGGTATAATTAAAAACCACGAGGAATCCCTATCGAAAATTTTTGACAGAATCTCCCCTGTACCGGTGACCAAATCAACAATACAAACAAACTATACTCAGCCACAGGTGGCTGGAACATATATTTTCACAACCACGCAGTATAATATCACAAATAAAAGAAGGAAACTACTCTAACAATAGCAAACAACAATATCACTCCATCATTAGAACCCAACTACAAGTGCGGAATAAACTTAATTACAATCTCAACTCATAATAGAAACTCTAAACAGAAAAGTTTTGACAATTCCTTAGCAAACTCTTGATCTCCCCATAGTCCAGCCATCACACACCTTCATCACCACCACCTTGTCGCCTTCCTTACTAAATCTTTTCCTTTCCTTTATCTGCAGTAGGAGGAAATGCAGTCTATAAGCATAAAGCTTAGTGAGCGCTATCTACTCACAAAAACTCGATATGCATGTATATAAATAAAAACATGCTAAAACTGAATGCTAACATATAAAACTACTCATGCTCATAAATAGCAAAGGAATTATACTAACTGAAATACTAAACATGTATAGCTAATCATGCTCATAAACCAATAAAACTATAACTGCATGCTGAAAGCAAATAAAGCTAAACATGCTGAATAATCTAATAGCAAGAAACAAATAAAACTACTACTGCATGCTTCAAATAACAAGAAACTAAACTTTCTAATTCTAAACATATTTGAAGCTTGTTTCATTTGTTTCAAAACTTATACTTTAATACTTAAAAATAATAATAAACTTCTTTTGGGCCCGGCATTGTACCAATTTGCGCGCATCCTTAATAAGAGTCGAGGTAGCTAATCCCAAAACTATTAAGGTACTTCTAGGCGATCTTGTGCCTAGGGGCGATCTAGGAGTCCACCCAATGGACCTTGTGTCCTGGACCTTGTATCCGGTACATGCCATTAAAAAGTAAAATACTTATTTTCTTTTTAACTATTACTTCCTTATACTTGTTATTCTTCAATTCTCTTATAATAAAATGCCTTGGCATTTCTTTGAGCACTTGATATGCTACTGATCCCAATTCTTAAAATTAGGGATCCTATTAAGAGCTTGGTCTCTCTTTATTATAACTTCTTATAAATCCCTAAAGGATTTATTAAAACTCTTATTCTTCCCACCTACAGGTAGATCCTAGAGTTTTTATAGATCAACAGGTTTCTTTAAGCATGTATCAACAGAATCAAGCAAAAGATGTAACGACCCAATTTTCCCTATTTCAAGTTCTAAAAGTCCATAAAAATATTTGGAAATACTTTTAAAATATTCTAGAGATTTTTAGGAATTTTTAGAGTATTTTTACCTAATTTTTGGAGGTCGTTTAGTAGGGTTAAAAAAAAAAGAAGTTTTAAAAAAAAAAGTTGTAGAAGCTAGGTTTCGAACCCAGCTCCTCGGACCCAAGCACAACCGGCCCGACCAATCGAGCTAAGCTCGTTTTGTTAACTAAATATGGGAATAAATTTATTTAAGGTATAGTTTCGATTTAAACCCTAGTATAAGAAAAGGAATTTAGGTTTCTTTTCGGAAAATCAAAAACTTCTCTCGAAATTTCTCTTCTCCTCACGCACGTGGCGTTGTTCCTTCTCTCGGGCGAAACCATAGCCAAGGCTAGGGTTTCCTCCCTCCGGCATCGGCAAAGGGTTTTTCCGGCTGGTTTTCACCCGTGGGTGACCATTCCGACAAGGAGAGCTCGGGAATTACAAGGAAACGGTGGAATCGAAGCTCCGCCGAAACCCTAGAGCACTTCCCCTCCGGTTGTAAGTCCAAGAACTCAATGTGAGTTGCTTCTCACCTGCAGTAGGAGTTGTTCCGCGATTTCACTTTTCTTCTTTGCTTTCTCGCCGAGCAGGAATAACCTTAGATTCGTTAGTTGTTATTTTAGTATTTCGGATCTTGGGTTAGTTTTTCAGATTTGGATGGGTTTGAGATGGTGTTTAACATGGCTTTTCATTGTGATGTTTCTTCGTGCACTGGATGAAGAATCTTGGATAGATAGGTTACACTAAAGTCTTGTTCACGATCCTTCCTTTTAGTGTCGACCATGGCAGTGTATGAAATGTGGGTAGAGTTTTGTATTTGTTAATTGGTTTTGCTTCACTAAATAGGTTAAGGTAATAGGAGGTGACCAATTACATTGTTACTGCTACTCATACTTTGCTATAAGAGTTAGTTGTTGCTGCTTGTGTCTTCCGAATTGCTGAGGAAGCTTTTAGAAATTTAGTTTTGTATGCAGATTTTCTGTTAAGCTTCGATTTGTTTTTCTTTGCTTTCAGATTGTACAGTACAACATTGAGATAATTGGAGATTTGAGAATAGCATGTGTTTAAGTATATCATTCTATGTTAGCTTTGCAGAATAGGTTTGTATGCCATTAACTGGACATGAATAACATATGCTTTAGTATATCATGTGGTAACTTTTGATTGTAGCAGAAATTATCCTTTCCTTATGTTCCACTTTGTTGGAATTAATTAGAATGAGCAGATTTCTTTTACATTGCTAATAGAAGAGCAGTTTTCTTTTTCTAGCTTTTCCTTAGTTATTTGTAAGCATGAGCAGACTTCTTTTCTATTGCTATTAGACGTACAGTTTCTTTTGCTATCAGTTTAACATGAGCAGTATTGATTCCTATTTTTAGTCCTTTGCTATTGGACTAATATGAGAAGTTATAAGTGAGAAAAGACCAAGGTCTTGATAGGATCCCTAAAGTTTAAGTATTGGGATTAGCAGCACGCCAGGTGCTCAAAGAAATGCCAAGGCATTTTATTATAAGAGAATTAAAGCATAACAAGTATAAAGAAGTTATAGTTAAAAAAAAAAGTATTTTACTTTTTAAGGGCATGTACCGGACACAAGGTCCAAGGGATGGGCTCCAAGATGCCCCTAGGCACAAGGCCTAGAAGTATCTTAGTAGTTTCGGGATTAGCTACCTCGATTCTTATTAAGAATGCGCGCTAAGTGGTACAATGCCGGGCCCAAAAGAAGTTTATTATTATTTTGAAGTATTAAAGTATAAGTTTTGAAACAAATGAAACGAGCTTCAAATCTGTCTAGAATTAGAAAGTTAGTTTTCTTATTATTTGAAGCATGCAGTAGTAGTTTCAATTGTTTCCTTGCTACTAGATTATTCAGCCTGTTTAGCTTTACATGTTTAGAAGTTTTACATGTTTAGAAGTTTTACATGTTTAGTAGCTTTACATGTTTAGTAGCTTTACATGTTTAGTATGCTTCTTTTATAGTTTCATTCTTATGAGCATGATTAGTTATACATGTTTAGTATTTCAGTTAGCATGATTCCTTTGCTATATATGAGCATGAGTAGTTTTATATGTTAGCATTCAGTTTTAGCATGTTTTTATTTATATACATGCATATCGAGTTTTTGTGAGTAGATAGCGCTCACTAAGCTTTATGCTTATAGACTGCATTTCCTCCTACTGCAGATAAAGGGAAAGAAAAGATACAGTGAAGGAAGGCGACAAGGAGATGCAAGAGGAGTGTGTGATGTGTGGACTATGGAGGTCCTTGGGACTTAGCTAAAGAACTCATTTAGTTTAAGAATTTGTTTAGTTTAATTTCTTATTAAGTTGATAAGAGAATTATGTAGTAAGAGGTTATGTTTTCGGTTTTTCATTATCTGCATGATTTGAATTATTAAACTGCGTGGTTGATTGAAATACATTTCCAGCTGCCTGTGGCTGAGTATATTATGCTTGTATTATGGAAAATGGTCACCGGTACAGGGGAGACTCTGCCGAAATTTTTCGGTAGGATTTTCCATGTGATTTTTAATAAACCGGTTAAGTAGAGTAGTATATAAGTAACGGTCACTCTTAGAGAGTAGTAGTAGTAGTAAGAAGGTGGTCGTTACAAAAGAAAACAAATCAAACTTCTTTAAACATGCTACAATAACAAAGGTTGTTCATGTCCAGAAACATGGAAATCCAAGGCTAAAATGCCAAACTTAAAACTAATCATGTGCATGGTATTAGCAAGAAAAAAAATACTAAGCTACAATGTAAAATTCTGCATACAAAGAGATCTAAACAACATTAAAATTTTGCACTAAAATTCTGCTCATGATATTCTAATAGCAAAGGAAACTAGAAAGTATCCCCGTGCATATCTAGTGGCAAAAGAAACTGATCATGCTCTTTGGATAGCATGGAAATAATTAAATCTGCATACTAAAGAGGAAACTGTGCATGCTTTTCACATCTAAACCGAATAAAAAGATTCTAATTGAAATGCTTAAGGAAAAGGAAAATGTTCTGTTCATGCACTCTAAAATTCTGCACAAAGTCGGCTAAGTTTCCCTACAACCTCAGCAATTCAGTTAAGCAAATGCAGCAGCACACTTCTAATTGAAACTTATTTACTCAATGACATTGATAAGAAGCACAGCGGAGAAGAACTTCACTGTTCCAATTTAAAACCGTCCAGCAATTGCAGAACCATAAGAAAACAAAGCTTCACCATTCAAATTGCAAAACACTAACAATACCAAAACCAAATTGTACCTAGCTGAGCATCTGGAATAATCGTACCCCATTGAAACTTAGCATGCACCACCAAAACCCAATTCTGAAACTTAATCTATGAAGAAGAAGCAAAAGAAAGCGTTTGAAATCCCGAAAACTACTCCTACTGCAGGTGAGAAGCAACTCACCTTCGGTTCTTGGACTTACAACCGAAGAACAGCAGCTAGGGCTTTGGAAGAAACTTGAGATCTCGGCTCTTCTTCGCGTTTCTGAGCTCCCCTCGTCAAGGTGGTCACGCACGGGTGAAGACCGGCCGGATAAACCCTTCGCCGACGCCGGAGACAAAGCTAGGGCTTTGTTTTCGCCCAAGCACAGAACGGCGCCGCTCCGTCGCGTGAGAAAGGATGAGGAAGAGAGGTTCGGGTGAGAAAAATTTAGGGTTCGGGAAAAACTTAAACTTTTTCTTATAACTAAGATTTTTATTAATTACTATACCTTAAATATAATCCATTCTTTCCTTAATTAACAAAACTCGTTGGCACAGCTGGTCAACCGAGTTTTAACCAAGTCAAAGGTCTCGGCTTCAATCCCTCAACCACGCACTTTTTCCCAATTTATTCCCTAATGATTAGCTATGTTATAAACTTAATTCTCACCATATAAGGTTAACAAAATCGTGTAGCTCAGCTGGTTGGGCCGGTTTTGTTTGGGTCAGTCCGACCCGAGGTCGTGGGTTCGAATCTCACCTTCAACATTTTTTTTAAAACTTCTTTCTTTTTGTAACCCTACTAAACGACTTCCAAAAATTACGTAAAAATACTCTAAAAATTCCTAAAAATCTCTAGAATATTTTAAAAATATTTCCAAATATTTTTATGAACTTTTAGAACTTGAAATAGGGAAAATTGGGTCGTTACAATTCCTCATACCTTATAAAAAGTTCGTCCTCGAACTTAGAACAATTCTGGATACTTCTGTCTCATACTGTCCTCACACTCCCAAGTGATTTCCTCGTGCTTCTGGTTCTGCCAGATGACCTTCACTAGTGACACTTCTTTGTTTCTTAATCTCTTGACTGCTCTGTTCACTATCTGTGTAGGTCTGCTCTCGTAGCTAAGATCCTCTTGGATCTGCACTGATTAAGGCTGAATCACCTGACTAGGATCGTGAATATACTTCTTTAGCATAGAGACATGAAATATGTTATGTATTGCCGACATGTCCCGTGGTAAATCCAGCTTGTAAGCTACTTTCCCAATCCTTTCTATGATCAGGTAAGGTCCTACATAACGAGCACTTAATTTGCCCTTCTTGCCAAATCTCATCACTCCCTTCATAGGAGCAACCTTGAGAAAGACTGAATCCCCTACTTGGAATTCAAGTGGCCTACAGCGTGTGTCAGCATAACTCTTCTGTCTACTCTGGGTAGTCTCAATTCTCTGTCTGATCTTCCGGATAGCTTGAGTAGTCTCATCTATTAGCTCTGTCTGAATGCCCAGTTCTACTTCCATTTCTTTTCTCTCACCTGCTTCTTGCCAGCAAATGGGTGATCTGCACTTCCTGCCATACAATGCCTCATAAGGAGCCATCTTGATGGTGGCCTGATAGCTGTTGTTGTAGGCAAATTCAACTAAGCACAGGTACTTGAACAAACTTCCCTTGAAATCTAGTGCACAAGCTCTGAGCATATCTTCTAGAATCTGATTTACTCGCTCTGTCTGTCCATCAGTCTGAGGATGGAAGGTTGTGCTGAACTTGAGTTTGGTGCCTAGTGCAGTCTGAACACACTCCCAGAAGTGAGAGGTGAAGCGCCCATCTCTATCAGAAACAATAGATTTTGGAACTCCGTGAAGTCTGATCACCTCTTTAACATACAGCTGTGCCAACTGCTCTATAGAGTGTGACACCTTGATGGCTAGAAAATGAGCAGACTTGTTCAATCTGTCCACTATCACTCATATCGCATCATATCCATTTGTGGTTCTTGGAAGACCTGTTATGAAGTCCATGGATATATCTTCCCATTTCCATTCTGGTATTGGAAGAGGCTGAAGAACTCCTCCTGGTCTCTGGTGTTCTGTTTTGACCCTCTGACATGTCAGGCAGGTACTGACATATTTAGCTACATCTCTTTTGAGTCCAGACCACCAGAATCTCTGTTTCACATCTTGATACATCTTGGTAGAACCAGGATGCATGGAATAAGGTGTACTATGAGCTTCTTCTAAAATTTTCTTTCTCAGTTCTTCATCATTGGGGACACAAAGGTGGCTCCCATGATAAAGAATTCCACTGTCTGATATTTGAAACTCCGAATTTTCTTCTTCTTGTATCCCTTGCTTGATCTTTTGGATATCTGGATCTTCACTTTGCTTTCTCTGTATATCCTCAAGCAGGGTTGACTCTAAGGTCAATGCAGAGAGTTGCCCATAAATAATTTCCATTCCAAAATCTGACAACTCCTTCTGCAGTGATAGGGCTAATGATGACAAAGACATCAGGGATGCACTGGATTTTCTGCTTAGTGCATCTGCCACTTTATTAGCTTTGCCTGGGTGGTAGAGGATTTCACAGTCATAATCTTTGACCAACTCTAGCCACCTACGCTGTCTCATGTTTTAAGTCCTTCTGAGTGAAAAAGTACTTAAGACTCTGATGGTCTGTGAAAATTCTGCACTAAACGCCATACAAATAATGTCGCCAGAGTTTTAGTGCAAAGACCACAGCTGCCAGCTCAAGATCATGAGTGGGGTAGTTCTTTTCATAATCTTTGAGTTGTCTGGAAGCATAAGCTATCACTTTTCCTTCTTGCATGAGTACAGCTCCTAGACCCATCTTGGAAGCATCACTGTAGATGTCAAAACTCTTGTCACTCTCTGGAACTGTCAGAATGGGAGCACTGGTCAGTCTCTTATTCAACTCTTAGAAACTCTGCTCACATTTATCTGACCATTCAAACTTCTTGTTCTTTCTGGTGAGGGCTGTAAGTGGAGAGGCTATTCTGGAAAAGTCTTCCACGAATTTCCTGTAGTACCCAGCTAAACCAAGGAAGCTTCTGATCTCCCTGGCATTCTTGGGTCTCTTCCAATTGCTGACCGCTTCTACTTTGGCTGGATCCACTTGAATGCCTTCTCTAGAAACGATCTGACCAAGAAACGCCACCTGCTCCAACCAGAATTCGTACTTTGAGAACTTAGCGTAAAGCTGCTTTCGCTGAAGAGTCTGCAGTACTATCCTCAAGTGCGTGTCATGATCCTCTGGGGTTCTGGAATAGATTAGAATGTCGTCGATGAATACAATGACAAATTTGTCAAGGTATTCTCTGAACACTCTGTTCATCAGGTCCATGAAAACTGCAGGTGCATTAGTCACACCAAAAGGCATGACTACGAACTCGTAGTGTCCGTATCTAGTCCTGAAAGCCGTTCTGGGTATATCCTTTTCCTTCACTTTCAACTGATGGTACCCAGAGCGTAGGTCTATCTTGGAGAACACTGTTGCCCCTCTCAACTGATCAAATAAGTCGTCGATTCTGGGCAGTGGATACTTGTTCTTGATGGTCACTTGATTCAGAGCCCTATAATCTATGCACATCCGCATAGATCCATCCTTCTTCTTGACAAACAACACAGGAGTTTCCCAAGGTGAGTGACTAGGATGGATGAAGCCTTTGTCAAGTAGCTCCTGAAGTTGCTCTTGTAACTCTTTTAGCTCTGCTGGAGACATGCGGTATGGAGCTTTTGAAATTGGACTGGTACCAGGAACCAGTTCAATCTCAAACTCCACTTTTCTGTTGGGAGGTAGTCCAGGTAGCTCTTCTGGGAATACCTCTGGATACTCACAGACTACCCGAACTTCCTCCTGCTTAGGTCTTTCTTCTTCTTCTGTACTCACAATGAATGCAAGAAAACCAGCACATCCTTTAGCTAGCATCTGGTGAGCTGTGAGGGAAGAGAGAAATTTCTGGGTCTTCCTCTTTGGCACTCCTGTAAATTCAAAGGATGGTTCACCTTCTGGACTAAAGATCATTTTCCTTCCGCTGCAGTCCACTGAAGCACTGTACTTGCTGAGGAAATCCATACCCAAAATGATATCGAAATCCTGCATAGCGAGAACTACCAGATTAACATATAGCTCTCGGTCTGAAATTCTGACTGGTACAGACCGAAAACCACTGACTGGATTCCATGACTTCCCCAGAAGGTAGGGTTGTCAGGAACTTGGAATTCATGCTTTCTGTAGGTACCTGTAATTCTTTGGCAAAAGGTATGGATACAAAAGAATGGGTCACCCCAGTATCAAATAGTGCAGTAGCTATATGCTGAAAAATAACTACTTGACCTTTTACGACCGTAGAGGCACTAGCAGCTTCCTCTTTAGTGAGAGAGAATACTCTGGCATTGGCTAGAACTGGTGGAGCTTCCAACCTTCCTTGACTGAGCTGAGGTCCTTCCAGAGTTGCAGGCATGTAATGTAACTAAGGCTTGCCTCCATATTGTATTGGCTGTGGCTGAGGTGCTTTGAGCTTGTTAGGACACTCCCTAGCCATATATCCTTCCTGCCCACACGAATAACATCCAGTCTTACCCAAAAGACAGAGTCCTGGATGTATTTTCCCACATTTAGGACAGGGAGGGAACTTAGTCTGCTTGTTTGCTGGTCCTCCCTTCTGGTTACCTCCTGAGTTCCACTGCTTTCTCTTGTTACCCTTGCCTTTCCAGTTTTTCTTATTTGCCTGAGGTTTCTGACTCCCAGCTGTCTTATCTTCGATTTTGACTGACTTATGCTGCGCTCGTTGTGCTCTGATGATGTCCAGATAGTGCTCAGCGACTAATGCTCTGCTGACTAGCTCTTCGCCAGTCTGAGGCTGATGAGCTCCACTACTCACATTAAGTGCTATCACTGGCCTCAGCATCCTGAGCATCAGTCTGACTCGTTCCTTCTCCGTGCTTACTAGCTCTGGGCAGAGACGAGCAAGCCTATTGAATTTCTTTGCTGCTTCTTCCACTGACAGGTCACCTTGTCTGAATTCTATGAACTCCTCATAATGCTTATTGGTGATTCGCTAACGGAAGAATTCTTCATAAAACTCTGCTTCAAAGTCAGCCCAGCTCATCTGATTGACTGCTCTCTTGCTTTTAACTCTCTCCCACTACATACGAGCATCCCCAGATAGGCAAAATGAAGCACACTTAATCTTCTCGACTTCTGGCCACAGCCTGAGCATCCCAGGGCTCAGTCGTGCCTGAGAAACTTTCTGGTTTCAGTTTCAGCCACTGTATCAGGTAAGCTTCTTGTCTTCTAGGTGATGTGGGAACTTCCAGGGCGGCTGGTGGAACCTTAGTCACCACTGGAGTCTCCATATTGATCGTTGGAGGAGTGGGAGGGACTGGCTGCTGATTCGCCATCAGATTGACGATCACTTGCTGTTGCTCTGCTACTTGTCTCTGGAGTTGAGCAACAACTTCAGAGAGATTTGGTTCAGTTGCTCCTGGCCCTTCGTTCTCCTGAGCCTGGTCCTCAGTACGAGCGGTACGGGGGCGCCCTCTTCTTGACATCTAATTATGCAAAGAAAAGAAAGACTTGATATATTCTCTATCCTTTCTAACCAAACTTAGGTATATGAATAAAAGAGAAACAAACTTCTATCTTACTAAAGCGCATACAAGCAAATATTCTATACTGCAAATAATAAAGAAAGCATAAGAAAGAAAACTTAAATACTTTCTTACTTGAAGACGACAAAGCTGGTGCTGATGTGTGATGCTGGAGAATGGGACCTGCTCTGATACCAACTGTAACGACCACCCTTCTTACTACTACTACTACTCTCTAAGAGTGACCGTTACTTAACTACTAACTCTACTTAACCGGTATAATTAAAAACCACGAGGAATCCCTACCGAAAAATTTCGACAGAATCTCCCCTGTACCGGTGACCAAATCAACAATACAAACAAACTATACTCAGCCACAGGGGGCTGGAACATATATTTTCACAACCACGCAGTATAATATCACAAATAAAAGAAGGAAACTACTCTAGCAATAGCAAATAACTATATCACTCCATCATTAGAACCCAACTACAAGTGCGGAATAAACTTAATTACAATCTCAACTCATAATAGAAACTCTAAACAGAAAAGTCTTGACAATTCCTTAGCAAACTCTTGATCTCCCCATAGTCCAGCCATCACACACCTTCATCACCACCACCTTGTCACATTCCTTACTAAATCTTTTCCTTTCCTTTATCTGCAGTAGGAGAAAATGCAGTCTATAAGCATAAATCTTAGTGAGCGCTATCTACTCACAAAAACTCGATATGCATGTATATAAATAAAAACATGCTAAAACCGAATGCTAACATATAAAACTACTCATGCTCATAAATAGCAAAGGAATCATACTAACTGAAATACTAAACATGTATAGCTAATCATGCTCATAAACCAATAAAACTATAACTGCATGCTGAAAGCAAATAAAGC
The DNA here is from genome assembly GCF_018446385.1 of Zingiber officinale. Taxonomy (NCBI): domain Eukaryota; kingdom Viridiplantae; phylum Streptophyta; class Magnoliopsida; order Zingiberales; family Zingiberaceae; genus Zingiber; species Zingiber officinale. The sequence goes on from NC_055998.1 coordinate 106,025,989, forward strand.
TAAACATGCTGAATAATCAAATAGCAAGAAACAAATAAAACTACTACTGCATGCTTCAAATAACAAGAAACTAAACTTTCTAATTCTAAACATATTTGAAGCTTGTTTCATTTGTTTCAAAACTTATACTTTAATACTTAAAAATAATAATAAACTTCTTTTGGACCCGACATTGTACCAATTTACGCGCATCCTTAATAAGAGTCGAGGTAGCTAATCCTGAAACTACTAAGGTACTTCTAGGCGATCTTGTGCCTAGGGGCGATCTAGGAGCCCACCCAATGGACCTTGTGTCCTGGACCATGTGTCCGGTACATGCCATTAAAAAGAAAAATACTTATTTTCTTTTTAACTATTACTTCCTTATACTTGTTATTCTTCAATTCTCTTATAATAAAATGCCTTGGCATTTCTTTGAGCACTTGATATGCTACTGATCCCAATTCTTAAAATTAGGGATCCTATTAAGAGCTTGGTCTCTCTTTCTTATAACTTCTTATAAATCCCTAAAGGATTTATTAAAACTCTTATTCTTCCCACCTACAGGTAGATCCTAGAGTTTTTATAGAGCAACAGGTTTCTTTAAGCATGTATCAACATAATTAAGCAAAAGAAAACAAATCAAACTTCTTTAAACATGCTGCAATAACAAAGGTTGTTCATGTCCAGAAACATGGAAATCCAAGGCTAAAATGCCAAACTTAAAACTAATCATGTGCATGGTATTAGCAAGAAAAAAAACTAAGCTACAATGTAAAATTCTGCATACAAAGAGATCTAAACAACATTAAAATTCTGCACTAAAATTATGCTCATGATATTCTAATAGCAAAGGAAACTAGAAAGTATCCCCGTGCATATGTAGTGGCAAAAGAAACTGATCATGCTCATTGGATAGCATGGAAATAATTAAATCTGCATACTAAAGAGGAAACTGTGCATGCTTTTCACATCTAAACCGAATAAAAAGATTCTAATTGAAATGCTTAAGAAAAAGGAAAACGTTCTGTTCATGCACTCTAAAATTCTGCACAAAGTCGGCTAAGTTTCCCTACAACCTCAGCAATTCAGTTAAGCAAATGCGCAGCACACTTCTAATTGAAACTTATCTACTCAATGACATTGATAAGAAGCAAAGTGGAGAAGAACTTCACTGTTCCAATTTAAAACCGTCCAGCAATTGTAGAACCATAAGAAAACAAAGCTTCACCATTCAAATTGCAAAACACTAACAATACCAAAACGCAATTTTACCTAGCCGAGCATCAGGAATAATCGTACCCCATTGAAACTTAGCATGCACCACCAAAACCCAATTCTGAAACTTAATCTATGAAGAAGAAGCAAAAGAAAGCGTTTGAAATCCCAAAAACTACTCCTACTGCAGGTGAGAAGCAACTCACCTTCGGTTCTTGGACTTATAACCGAAGAACAACAGCTAGGGCTTTGGAAGAAACTTGAGATCTCGACTCTTCTTCGCGTTTCCGAGCTCCCCTCATCAAGGTGGTCACGCACGGGTGAAGACCGGCCGGATAAACCCTTCGCCGACACCGGAGACAAAGCTAGGGCTTCGTTTTCGCCCAAGCACAGAACGTCGCCGCTCCGTCGCGTGAGAAAGGATGAGGAAGAGAGGTTCGGGTGAGAAAAATTTAGGGTTCAGGAAAAACTTAAACCTTTTCTTATAACTAAGATTTTTAGTAATTACTATACCTTAAATATAATCCATTCTTTCCTTAATTAACAAAACTCGCTGGCACAGCTGGTCAACCGAGTTTTAACCAAGTCAAAGGTCTCGGCTTCAATCCCTCAACCACGCACTTTTTCCCAATTTATTCCCTAATGATTAGCTATGCTATAAACTTAATTCTCACCATATAAGGTTAACAAAACCGTGTAGCTCAGCTTGTTGGGCAGGTTTTGCTTGGGTCAGTCCAACCCGAGGTCGTGGGTTCGAATCTCACCTTCAACGTTTTTTTTTAAAACTTCTTTCTTTTTGTAACCCTACTAAACGACCTCCAAAAATTACGTAAAAATACTCTAAAAATTCCTAAAAATCTCTAGAATATTTTAAAAGTATTTCCAAATATTTTTATGGACTTTTAGAACTTGAAATAGGAAAAATTGGGTCGTTACACCGAAGCTACCCTTTATGGATCCTAACTAGTTAGACCAATGTTTGATACTAAGTTCAATGGATAGGACTATTTGGAAAACCTCAAAGGCATGGTTACTTTAATGATGCCAAGTGACTCACCATAGCCCAGAAGTTTATCCAAAGAATGCCTATTTGTTGAGCCTAAAGCTAAACCTGAATCTAACACAAAGTTAAGCCAAACTCTATAATTGAACCTAATTAATCTCACAAAATTATAGAATTCCCTGATTTAAAATTTAGATCGAGTGAGATGACTAAGGATTAAATTAAATTAATCAAATCAAATTACTAATTAATAATTCAAATAAAATTAAAAATTCAAATCTAAGTAATAATTCAAATCAAATTAATAATTAATAATCTAAATTAAATTAATGATTAAAAACCAGATTAACTTAATAATTAAAAATCAAATTAAATTAATGAAAAATCTTTTAAAACTTAAATGAAAAATCTTTTAAAAATCATTTTAAAAATCTTTTAAAACATAATTTCAAAATTATTTTAAAAATCATTTTAAAAATATTTAAAAATTTAATTTCAAAATTATTTGCAAAATCTATTTCAAAATTATTTGAAAAATATTTTAAATCATTTGAAAAATCTTTTAAATAATTTTAAAAATCTTTTAAAATTTAATTTCAAAACTATTTGAAAAATCTTTTAAATCATTTTAAAAATCTTTTAAAATTTAATTTCAAAATTATTTGAAAACACTTTTAAAAATCATTTAAAAAATCCTTTTAAAAATTCTATTAAAAACACTTTTAAAAATTCTTTTAAAAATCATTTTAAAAAACCTTTTAAAAATCTTTTAAAACTTAATTTCAAAATTATTTGAAAAATCTTTTAAAAATCTTTTAAAACTTAATTTCAAAATCAATTGAAAAATCTTTTAAAAATCATTTTAAAAATCTTTTAAAACTTAATTGAAAAATCTTTTAAAAATCATTTTAAAAATCTTTTAAAACTTAATTTCTAAATTATTTGAAAAATCTTTTAAAAATCATTTTAAAAATCTTTTAAAACTCAATTTCAAAACTATTTGAAAAATCTTTTAAATCATTTAAAAAATCTTTTAAAATTTAATTTCAAAATTATTTGAAAAATCTATTTCAAAATTATTTGAAAAATATTTTAAATCATTTTAAAAATATTTTAAAATTTAATTTAATTTCAAAAATCTTTTAAATCATTTTAAAAATCTTTTGAAATTTAATTTCAAAATTATTTGAAAATTCTTTTAAAAATCATTTTAAAAATTCTGTTAAAAATTCTATTAAAAACTCTTTTAAAAATGATTTTAAAAATCCTTTTAAAAATCTTTTAAAACTTAATTTCAAAATTATTTGAAAAATCTTTTAAAACTTAATTTCAAAATTATTTGAAAAATATTTTCAAAAAATCTTTGAAAAATCTTTTAAAACTTAATTTCACAATCATTTGAAAAATCTTTTAAAAATCTTTTAAACTTAATTTCAAAATTATTTGAAAAATCTTTTAAAAAAATCTTTTAAAAATCTTTTAAAACTTAATTTCAAAATCATTTGAAAAATCTTTTAAAAATTATTTTAAAAATCTTTTAAAACTTAATTTCAAAATTATTTGAAAAATCTTTTAAAAAATATTTTAAAACTTAATTTTAAAATCATTTGAAAAATCGTTTAAAAAATCATTGATTCTGTCCGAACGCCGAATCGATGGAAGCTGGGCACGTGGCGCTCTTCGAACTGGTGACGTGGATCCCTGACCGGCTGTATGGATCTCCGGCGAACCTGCAAAGAAGTCGGGACGGGAAAGGGTTCCCGACGACGACCCTCCGACGCTCAAGTAAGGCAAGAGGAAAATGCAGAGGTGGCTTCGAATATGAGAGAATGCGTACCTCCGGCGAAGTCTGAGGGCTCTTATATAGAGCTGTGGGGAGGCTCAGGCACACCTAACGAGGCGTATACGTGTCCTTTGCCCATACCTTAGCATGGGCTTACCAGAGGAGCATGCCTAACACCATACTGCTACAATCCGAGAACCTCTCTGATGGGACAGCAGAACCTTCTGTCGTAAGATTTTGCGTATGGTTTGATCGTTGAACATGCCTGTTGTCAGAAGATGTTCCCCAATGTCCCCTTGCCCTTGTCCTCTTTTACGCTCGCCGAGTGTCCAGCCGCTCGGTAGTCTCTAATCGTCCGACCGGGCACAGGTATTGGTCCGACTGGGAGGATTCCCGGTCGCGTGCTCGGCTAAGACTATTCCTTCACAGCAACGCTATTTTATGCCTCTGCCGAGCGGGCTACCCGCTCGGCTCGGCGACCTTGTTCACCATGAGCGTCGGAGACCCAACTCCCCGTCGGGTTGTCTTTGATTCTATTCTGACCCGTTTGGCCGGTTGACCCGACCCTTATCCGATCGACTGAACCTCATACTGCCCTTGACTTTTGACCTCTACGTGTCATTGACTCCCCACAAAGGGGGTCCCGCGTCCGTACCGCCGTACCGCCGGATCACTTGCCTCCCCTTCAAGTCTAGTCGAAGGAGGCGATTAGTCCGACTGACTGAACCGTCAGTCATGCCGAGAGGCGTCTATATGCAACTATCCTCCGCTCGGCCCCCACGGGAGTAGCTATAACGTCAGTCAACGCCGACATTCCTCGGATCTATTCGAAGTTTGCGCTAATCTCCATCATTAAGGCCGAGCACACGCTCATTAAATGCGCTCCAGTAGCTCCAGTAGCTGAATGCCATGTGGCGATGTTGCCGTCATCGTACGGCGGCGGCGTGGTGTCCGACGGGATCGAGGCGGTTTGAAATGGATGGCCCGATGCGTGCTTCGGTTCCTGTGACCTGCATCCGAAGGTGGAGGCCGCTCGGGGCCAACCCTATAAAGCCTTCGCCTTCTCCCCCAGCCGCATCTTTGCCTTCGCGTGCTCCCCAGTCTTTCTATCTAAGCACTCCGGCGATCCTGCTCTTCTGTTCCCGACGATCTCCGACGTTCTTCCCTCGATCCTCCATTTCATTGTAAGGTTCTCCTACTTTCTCTCTTTGTTAGCCTTGTGTTTCTTGTCGAGTCCTCGTCCTCTGGTCGCTGTCTTGTTCCTCCTCTTCTCCCCTCTGTCGTTGGCCTCTTTTTTTTTTCGCCTTTCGCTTGCTCTGCCGTTCGGACCATGGCCAGTTCTTCTCAGCCTCAAGACCCAGCCCTCGGCCCGTGGTATACCACCATGGAGTCATGCTTCGATCGGCGCGACGCCGATATTCTGATGGATAATTTTGATATCCCCTCTGATTTTGAAATTATCCTACCCTCCCCCTCCGCTCGGCCACACAAGCCGCCGTGCGGAGCTTTCTGTGTTTTCCGTGACCAGTTCATATCTGGTCTGCGCTTTCCAATTCATCCCTTCATCGTAGAAGTTTGCAAATTTTTCGGCATTCCGCTCGGAAGCCTAGTCCCTAACACTTTCCGCCTTCTATGCGGCGTTGTCGTATTGTTCAAAATCCACAACATTCCCCTCCGACCGGAGGTCTTTTATCATTTTTATTATCCTAAACAGTCCGAGCTGGGTACCTACATGTTCCAGGCTCGGCCCGGTTTAGTTTTCTTTAATAAACTGCCCTCTTCCAATAAACATTGGAAAGAGTTCTACTTCTACCTTCGTCTGCCCGAGCGAGCCTCTTTCCGAACCCAGTGGCAGGTCGGACCACCAATCTCCCCAGAGCTCAAAGGTTCAAGACCCGACCGGATTATCTTCACGCTACCAACATGCTAGCCGGTCTGAAGTTTGACATCAATAAGTTCTTGCCTGAGGGGGTGATGTACATATTCGGCCTGAGTCCGATCAGGACCCCTCTCCCGAGCGACTTCGGTAAGAATTTTACTTGTACATTCGCCTTGATTGCTAACTGATTTTCTCCTTTTTCCTTTGCAGCGGACATTGTCATGGAGTCCGTGATGGCCGAAATTTTGAAGAGGAAGGCAGCGGCGCTCGAGGCCGCAGCTGCCAAAGAGATGGAGCAACTGGGCGTCACCCCGGTCGGCTCTAATGAAGGGGAGAGCGGGACTCACGAGGAGTCGGCCGCTCAGGCTTCTCTCCCGGAGCCGGTGGTTGGCGCAACTGCTAGCCGAGAGCCTTCCATCCGGGAGGAAGGCTCCGCTCAGGAGGAAGAGCGCCCTCTTCGAGAAAAGAGGCGCCGAGTGGAGACACCACTTCGATCGGCAACTTCCGCGATGCAGCCGACCGAACGGACCACCGCCGATTCTCGCGGCAAAGCTCCAGCGGTCAAGGCGATTTCGTCCGATCGAACCCCATCCCAGTTGGATGAGTCTGCGGACCCTCTCAAGGCCATTCCAGTCAGTGCCCTTCCGGCCGCTCCCCGCCGAGTCGAACTTTCAGCCATTTTGTCCCAATTTTCTGCGCCGGCCTCCGATCCTTCCCCGGCTTCCGCCCAGACGACTCCCGATCGGCACCGTACCATCCGGATCTCCTTGCATCTCCCCACCGAAGAGTTGATGCCTGAATCCGATCGGCCAACCGCGCCCGAGCACATGATCACAATGAAGGGGCCCCTAGCCGAGATGTGGGCCGATGCTCGGGCGCGCGTCGCGATGATTCCGCTCAGCAATCTTGCCAACAGCCATATGCAACAGGCCACGGGGGTAAGCATGTTTTCCTTGAAGTCTTTTATACCGTAACTCCGCTCGGCTTATTAATGATTTTGTTTACGTCAGAGATGGGTAGAGGAGATTGCCATTTGCAATCATCTGGCCATGGTGGATGAGGAGCTAAAGAGGTTGAAGGCTTCGGGCGGTCCGCCCGGCTCCCAAGGCCCCTCCTACGTCGAGTTGTAGAAAGAGCTCAAAAAGACCCAGGATCAGTTGGCGCCCGAGCAAAGGAAGACGGCCGATTAGGCCCATACTTTGGCTGAGCTCAATCGACAGGTCAAATCACTAGACCGCAAAATGAGCTTGGCCACTGAGCGGAAGAAGACGACCATCTCCGATCTGGAGAAGAAGAATGTTGAGGCTCGGGGCCTGGAACAAAGAGTCAAAGAGCTGATGGAGCAGCTGGACGGCGAGAAGGCTAACCGCTCGGCCGAGGTGATTAAATATAAAGATGAACTAAAGATTTTGCAAGAGTCCCTCGCAGCCTCCCAAGCTGCCTTCAAGGAATATCAAGAGGCTGAGCCTGGCCGAGTCACAGCCCTGAGGCTGAATTACATCCGTTCGGACGAATTCTCGGAGAAAGTATGCGAACGGATGTACAATGCCTTCGAGCTTGCTATGACTGCCACCACCACTTATTTGAAGTCCAAGGGTCATCTTCCCGACTCCGTCCTCATCCCGGCCCAAGAACAAGCGACGCTCCTCGGCAACATCCCGAAGGACATTTATGATTTTCTTAAGTAGAAGATTTTTATGTAATTTGGTCGCTCGCCCAAAGACTATCCTTTTTTTGTAATTTGGCCGCTCGGCCTTAATTCTCCTGTTTTCAATGAAAAATTTATCTGCGTTGTGCAACTTCGTTTTTACTTTACTTTGCATGCTTGTGGGTGATTGATCGGAGCCTATGACACAGAACTTGGCCAACTAGGCCTCCCGAGCGGGCGTAGGTGACATTCGACTTGTCACTACTTTCCCTCGCCGCTTATCTTCAAACGTCTTTCATTCCGGCCGGAGGGTTTATAGTCGCTGGCGCGACACTCGATTTTTAACGTCGGAGCTCGACGGTCTTCCGGCCGGAGGGTTTATAGTCGCCGGCGCGACTCTCGATTTTTAACGTCGGAGCTCGACGGTCTTCCGGCCAGAGGGTTTATAGTCGCCGGCGCGACTCTCGATTTTTAACGTTGGAGCTCGACGGTCTTCCGGCCGGAGGGTTTATAGTCGCCGGCACGACTCTTAATTTTTAACGTCGGAGCTCGACGGTCTTCCGGCCGGAGGGTTTATAGTCGCCGGCGTGACTCTCGATTTTTAACATCGGAACTCGACGGTCTTCCGGCCAGAGGGTTTATAGTCGCCGGTGCGACTCTTGATTTTTAACGTCGGAGCTCGACGGTCTTCCGACTAGAGGGTTTATAGTCGCCGGTGCGACTCTCGATTTTTAACGTCGGAGCTCGACTGTCTTCCGACCGGAGAATTTATAGCCGCCGGTGCGACTCTCGATTTTTAACGTCGGAGCTCGACGGTCTTCCGACCGGAGGGTTTATAGTCGCCGACGCGACTCTCGATTTTTAACGTCAGAGCTCGACGGTCTTCCGGCTGGAGGGTTTATAGTCACCGGCGCGACTCTCGATTTTTAACGTCAGAGCTCGACGGTCTTCCGACCGGAGGGTTTATAGTCACCGACACGACTCTCGATTTTTAACGTCGAAGCTCGACGGTCTTCCGGCCGGAGGGTTTATAGTTGCCGACACGACTCTCGATTTTTAACGTCGGAGATCGACGGTCTTCCGGCCGGAGGGTTTATAGTCGCCGGTGCGACTCTCGATTTTTAACGTCAGAGCTCAACGGTCTTCCGACCGGAGGGTTTATAGTCGCCGGCGCGACTCTCGATTTTTAAAGTCGGAGCTCGATGGTCTTCCGGCCGGAGGGTTTATAGTCGCCGGCGCGACTCTCGATTTTTAACGTCGAAGCTCGACGGTCTTCCGATTCGGCTGACGATGCCCTATACTTGTGCTAATTTTCCGATTTTCTACTCCTGCATTTCAAATATACAGCTGAACGGAAAATATACAACATACATTACATTGGCGCACCTTTCACCTCGCCCGGTAAGGCTGGAGGTGGTTCACACTTCATGGTCGATCCAGTTGTCGTCCGTCTTCATCCTCCAGATAATAGGCACCCGAGCGGAGCTTTTCGATGACTTTGAAGGGGCCCGCCCAAGGAGCCTCCAGCTTGCCAACGTCCCCGATCGGCTTTACTTTCTTCCACACTAGGTCACCGACCTGGAACGCTCTAGGGATCACGCGCCGGTTGTAGTTTTGCTTCATTCTCTGTCGGTACGCCATCAACCGGATGGACGCTTTGGCTCGCTCTTCGTCGATCAAGTCCAACTCCATGTTCCTCCGCTCAGCGTTATCATCATCATAGTTCTGGATCCGGACGGACTCCATGCCGACTTCAACTGGGATAACTGCTTCACCACCGTACACTAAATGGAATGGCGTGACTCCCGTTCCCTCCTTTGGGGTCGTGCGGATAGCCCATAAGACGCTTGGCAGCTCATCCACCCAACTTCCTCCTATATGGTTAAGTCGAGCCCGAAGAATTCTGAGGATTTCTCTGTTGGTTACTTCCGCTTGGTCGTTACTTTGGGGATACTCCACGGAAGTAAAGTGTTGTTCAATACCATAACTTTTGCACCATTCTTCGAGCTACTTCCCAATGAACTGTCACCCGTTATCAGATATGAGCCGGCGAGGAACGCCGAACCGACAGACTATATGCTGCCAGATAAACTTTTTGACCATCTGCTCGGTGATCTTGGCCAATGGCTCGGCCTCCACCCATTTGGAAAAGTAGTCGACTGCCACCAGTAGAAACTTTCGCTGACCGGTCGCCATAGGGAACGGACCCACGATATCCATTCCCCACTGATCGAACAGACAGGATACCGTAGACGCTTTCATCTCCTCTGCCGGTCGGTGGGAGAAGTTGTGGTACTTCTGGCAGGAGAGGCACGTCGTGACAGTCTTAGCGGCGTCTTCTTGCAGTGTTGGCCAGAAGTACCCAGCCAGCAGGATCTTTCTAGCCAGCGATCGTCCACCCGGATGTCCTCCGCAAGATCCTTGGTGCACTTCCTGGAGGATGTACGCCGCGTCTTCCGAGCTCACACATTTCAAAAGTGGGCAGGAGAAAGCCTTCTTGTAGAGTTGCTGTCCCACGAGCGTGAACCGACCGGCTCTCCTTCTCAATAGATGGGCTTCATCCCAATCGAACGGTGTCGCACCCGAGCGCAGGAACTCTATGATGGTTGTCCTCCAATCACTTGGGAACGCGAGGCCCTCCATCCGATCGATGTGCGCCACCAAGGATGCTTGCTCAATTGGCGGCTGGATGACGACCGGTGATATTGAACTTGCGAGCTTGGCTAACTCATCTGCCGCCTGGTTCTCTGCTCGGGATATCTTCAGGATGATGACTTCTTTGAAATGAGTCTTGAGCTTTTCAAAGGCCTCAGTGTAGAGCTTGAGCCGAGCACTGTTAATCTCAAAAGTGCCTGAGAGCTGCTGGACAGCCAGCTAAGAGTCTGAATGGAGTGTCACCCGACCGGCTCCTACATGTCGGGCGGCCTGCAAACCGACTATGAGGGCCTCATACTCTGCTTCATTATTTATGGCTCTGTAATCCAGCCGGACGGATAGGTGCATCCTTTCTTCTTGGGGAGAGAGTAATAGCACACCAACCCCGCTCCCGAGCCGAGTGGACGATCCATCCACAAATATTTTCCACATAGCTTCGGGCTCGGGATTTTTCACTTCGGTAACAAAATCTGCTAGGGACTGCGCCTTTATCGCCGACCGGGGTTGATACTGAATATCAAATTCACTTAACTCCATTGTCCATTTGATGAGCCGCCCGGACGCTTCTGGGTTCAGCAGCACTCTTCCCAATGGGCTATTTGTCCGGACGATGATTGTATGTGCTAGGAAATAAGGACGAAGTCTCCGAGCAGCGAGGACCAAAGCAAAAGCCAGCTTCTCGAGTCCAGTGTAGCGAGATTCAGCGTCTTTTAGAATATGGCTCAAGAAGTACACGGGTTGTTCTTCACCGCTCTTCCTCACTAATGCCGAGCCTACTGCCCGCTCGGTTGAAGATAAATAAATACAGAGCGACTCACCTACAGCTGGCTTGGCTAGCACGGGCAAGGAATTCAGGTATGCCTTCAGCTCCTCAAACGCTCGATGGCATTCCTCGTCCCAATGAAACTTAGTAGCTTTGCGCAAGATCTTGAAAAAAGGGAGGCTCCGATCGGCAGTCTTGGAGATGAATCTTGACAACGCAGTTATCCGACTGGTCAGGTACTGTACTTCCCTCAGATTTCTTGGGGGTGGCATATCTTGCAACGCTTTTACCTTGCTGGGATTTGCCTCTATGCCCCGCTCGGCCACTATATAGCCCAAAAAGCGCCCGCCTTTTGCTCCGAACAAACATTTCTGAGGGTTCAGCTTGACTCCATACTTCCTCAGCGTTCGGATGGTCTCCTCCATGTCCGCAAAAAGATCAGCCGCTCGGACGGACTTGATGAGAATGTCGTCCACGTACACCTCTAAATTGCGTCCGATCTGCTCCTTGAATACTTTGTGCATCAAGCGCTGGTAAGTTGCTCATGCGTTTTTCAATCCGAACGGCATTACATTATAGCAGTAAGTGTCATCGGCTGTGACGAAACTAACCTTTTCTTGATCTTCTCGGGCGAACGGCACCTGATGGTAGCCCTGATAGGCGTCTAGCATGCATATTAACTCGCACCCGGCTGTGGAGTCCACCAGTTGATCAATCTGGGGTAGAGGGTAGAAATCCTTTGGGCATGCTTTGTTGAGATCCTGGAAATCGATGCAAACCCTCCACTTGTTGCCCGGCTTGGAGACTAGCACCACGTTCGCCAGCCAGCTCGGAAACTGCACTTCACGTATGTGGCCGGCCTCCAGGAGCTTCTTGACTTTCGCTCGGATGATGGCATTTTGTTCGGCGCTAAAGTCCCTCTTCCTTTGCTTCACCGGCCGAGAGTCCGGTCGGACGTGAAGCTCATGCTGTGCTATACTTGGCGAAATTCCCGGCAGCTCATGCGTCGACCAAACGAAGACGTCGCAGTTTCTCTAGAGACATTTGATCACCTCCTTTTTCTGGTTTGCCTTCAGATCGGCCGCAATGAATGTGGTGGCCTCCGGTCGGGTTGGGTGGATCTGCACCTCCTCTTTCTCTTCATAAACCAAAGAGGGTGGTTTCTCGGTTATGACGTTCACCTCGATCCGTGGCATCTTCCGAGCGGCACTAGCTTCGGCTCGGACCATATCGACGTAGCATCGCCGAGCCGCCAGCTGGTCTCCCCACACTTCTCCAACTTTATATTCGACCGGGAACTTAATTTTTTGGTAGAAGGTGGAAACGGCCGCTCGGAACTCACTGAGCGCTGGTCGCCCCAAGATAACATTTTATGTTGAGGGAGAGTCGACCATGACGAAGTTTACCATCCGCGTCCTTCTGAGCGGCTCTTCTCCCAGCGAAATAGCCAGTCGGGCCTGTCCGACCGGCCGAACTTCTTTGCCCGTAAACCCGTAGAGGGGGGTTGTCATGGGCAGCAGCTCAGCTCGATCAATTTACAGTTGGTCGAAAGCCTTCTTAAAGATAATGTTGACCGAGCTGCCTTTATCGATGAAAACGCGGTGAATAGTATAGTTATCTATTACCGCTTTGATGAGGAGGGCGTCATCATGTGGCACTTCGACTCCCTCCAGATCCCTGGGCCCGAAACTGATTTCAGGCCCGCTCACCCGTTCTTGACTGCAGCCGACCGTATGGATCTCGAGCTGTCTGACACTCGCCTTCCTTGCTTTGTTGGGATCACCTCCGGTCGATCCGCCAGAGATGATGTTGATTTCGCCCCGGGACGTGTTGCTCCTATTTTCTTCCTCCCAGGCGGACGGCCACCGCTCCTTGGATACTCGGGGATTGTCCTCGTGCCTCTGAGGATGATACCGCTCGGGAGACTTTCTGGATATCCATCGACCGGCCTCATGGTATTGTTGTCACCTGTCGGATGATGGCGATCGACGACAGCCACCTCGGGGAGCGGGGTGGGCGATCAGGGGAAGGCTTCGGCAATCTCGTGTGTTATGCGTGTCGATCCGGTGGAACGAGCAAAACATGGGGGTCCATACCTTCTTTTTTGGTTTGGGCAGCTCGACGGCTACCTCTTGGATGGCGTGGGATCTTGCATGTTGCTGAGAGCGGGTTGCTTCAACTCGCGGTCCTTTGGGCGGCTGGTAACCAGTGGATGATTTCCGCTCGGCAGGGGCTAGCCGCTCGGATGGAGCTTCTTTCCTTTGGGCCGCCTGGGCTTCCTCCACATTAATGTACTCATTGGCCCGGTGTAACATATGATCATAGTCTCGGGCGGCTTTCGAATAAGTGAGCGGAAGAAGTCACCGTCCACGAGGCCTTGCGTGAACGCATTCATCATCGTTTCTGAGGTGGCCGTTGGAATATCCATGGCCACTCGGTTGAATCGTTGGATGTAAGCTCTGAGCGGTTCCCTGGGCTCTTGCTTGATGGCGAATAGGCTGACACTGGTCTTCTGGTAACGCCGACTGCTTGTAAAATGGTGGAGGAAGGCCGTGCGGAACTCCTTGAAACTTGTAATGGATCCGTCCGGCAGCCTCCGAAACCACCGTTGCGCCGATCCCGAGAGGGTGGTAAGGAATACCCGGCATTTCACTCCATCTGTGTATTGATGTAGTGTAGCTGTGTTGTCGAACTTACCTAGATGGTCATCCGGATCGGTGGTTCCGTTGTATTCTCCGATCGCCAGGGGCACATAATGCTTTGGCAGAGGGTCCCGCAGGATGGCCTCTGAAAACTGCCGGTTGATCCGCTCGGGGGAAGCGTCCGTTCGAGGAGCCTTGCCTTTTCTGTTGTCTCGCATAGGTGCTTCGTTGGATGAAGATCCCCGATCATGGTTAACTGTTGCGACTTTAGGAGGCGTACGGAATAGGGCCCGATGAAATGGAACCGTGGCAGGCGGTGCTTCCGCTCGACCTCCTGATGCTGATGTCGCTTGTTGCTCCAGCCGCTCGGCTTGCGCCTTCTGTTTCTGTTGCTCCACGAGCTTAGCAGCTCTTGCCTCGATTAGAGCATCGAGTTCCTCCTGGGAGAGCATCACGGTGTGCGGTCGTCCAGCTTCGTCCATCTCTTCTGCTCGGATACAGGTGCGTTTCCCACAGACGACGCCAATTTGATCCTGTCCGAACGCCGAATCAATGGACGCTGGGCACGTGGCGCTCTTCGAACTGGTGACGTGGATCCCTGTGTAACATCCACTAAGCTTTTAAGATAAATATGAGAATGATGAATTTGCCTTAGAAAAATATTAGTAGAATGTTGAACCAAAAAGAAATAAAAAGAAATAAAAATAGGGAGTGGTCAAGGATTGAACCTTGAACCTCTAATGATGTAAATGATAGGATTAATGGGTAATAACCAGTTGGGATAGGAATGATATATTGATAGCAAAGGAGGGAAAATCATGATAAGGATGAGAGAAAAAGCTAGCCAAAAGAAAGCAAGAAAAGAGCAAGAGAAAGGCAACTTGCCTTCCTTCTTTTCTCTCCCTCTTCCTCTCCCTTTGCCGTGACTTCAAGAGGACAATTAAGGGGATTCATTCCCCCTTGTTTCATCATGAATGATGAGAACAAATAAATAAATAAAATAAAAAGAAAATGGAAAAAAAGGGGCTAAGGGAGAAGGAAAGCAAAAACCAATTTTGCTACCTCTTCCCCCTTAACATAAAAGGGAGCATGTAAAGAGAAGATTTTATTTTTCTCTCTTTTCTCTCATTCTCTCCTCTCCACCACCGAGAGCCTCAGCCCCCTCTCCTCCATTTTCGGCCCCCAAAACAAGGTTCCTCCTAGGATACAAGGAAGGCTACCAAGGGAAATCAAAGGAGGAGAACAAGAAGAAGAGACCCTTTCTTCCATCACCACACTTTAGAACCACAAGAGAAAAGGATGTAAGTATCCCCTCACCTGTGGTACAAGTGGTTTTAATGTGTTTTTGGATTTTATGAGGATTTTAAAACCTAGAAACAAAGTTGTGAAAATTCGGCCAAAGAAAGGACTTGTTGATCCTAGGAATGGTTAATAGAAGCCTTGATTCATGATAATTTTTCTATGCTTTGTAAGAAGGTTTTCTCTCATATTTTTATATATATGTGATGCTGGATTAGAGATGTACCTAACCCTAGAGTTTCAGCCAAAAAGGTTTTATAAGGGCTAGGGAATTTATTTGTTTATCTAACTTGCACAAAACCCTCTAAATAAATGGTTAAGGATCCATTATTGTTTTCATATTTGAAGGTTACTTGGAACCAAAAGTACCCCACTCACAAGTTTCGGCCAAGGAAGGGTTTAGGGTTAGGAAGACTTTGAATTTAAACTCACCATGTTTATATGATAGAATATAGAGTTTCTTAAAGAGTTGCATGCTTGTATGTTGATAGAAACTCATAAACATCACTTTTAATGTTTCGGCCATGGTAAGGTGGATGCTTTAGAATAGCTTAAACAGATTTTTAACATGCTCAAAACTTCCATGACAATAAGATATGAAAGTTGCTTGATGCTCCCATGCTTAATTAGAGTATAGGAAAATTGGTTGCATGATATATGATAATTATGACCACAAGGGTCCTAGCTTGTTTGTGAACCAAACTTATATGTATAGTTTCTTTGATATTTTTGCCATAAAACTTGTTTAGGTTTTTCATACTTTAGGCCACCTAAAACCTAGTTTAAAGACTTGGAAGGTTTCGGCCAAATATATGCTATGAGATAAAGAAAGGAAAAACCTAGGAAGCCTAAGACACAATTTAAATGTATGCTTATTGTGCTTGACTTTTATACATGATATGAATTGTGTTATGACTTTCTATGCTTTTATGCCATTTGAACAAATTCCATGCTTGATGAGGTTCGGCCATGTAGGGTTTAAAGACCTATAAACCTTAAAATTTAGACCTCATGTGTTAAAGATGTTTCTTATGAAATTTAGATAACATGTTGATTGTGTTCACATGCTTATATATTTAACTATGATTCAAATGGACACCTTAAAGTCTCGGCCATGAAGGGATACATGCCTTAGAAACCCTAGAACTTACATTGAACATGCTCATGTCACTCTCCATGAAATATGAAATGTAGAAAGCTAAAAATTCACATGCTATATGTTGTTAGTGACCTAAATTGATGCTAAGGGAAGTTTCGGCCATGACCACTTGTATGATGCCATTTATAAATTTATACATGATGTTAGAGTAAGTTCACATGCTTGTATGCTTGCTTGAAAACCTAAATGAGTACTTGTAAGTTTCGGCCATGACATAATTTTAAGGGCTTAAAGGATTTAGGAACTAACTCAATTGTGCTTACCATATTCCTTGAAACAAATGCTATAAATATGGTTAAGGTTTCCATGCTTTATGTCATTTAGAACCTTGTTTCACACTTGTTAAGGTTCGGCCAAATGAGGTTTAAGGACTTGGAGAACTTAGAGTCCAAGTAAATCTTGTTTATAATACTTCCTATGAAAATGATATGTGGATGAATTAGGTTCTACATGCTTGGATGTTGTTTAAAACCTGAATTGGCACCTAAGAGGGTTTCGGCCAAGATAAGAACCCAAAGGACTAGGAAGCTTAGTACCCAAATTAATCATGTTACATTGTTCCTTATGATTGGATGAGCACATGATACACTTTTATGCTTAGACATGTATGCTTGTGAGCTATACAAGATGAGAATTTCTACGATATGTTATGAGTTCAAAATATGCATGTTTTATGTTATGATATGTGGGTAAGTTTTACATGCTTTGATGATATGATATGAGCTGAAAATATGCATGCTTATGATATGATATGTGGTTAAATTATGCATGCTTTGATGCTATGTTTAGTGCTTAAAATATGCATGCTTTCATGATATGCGATGTGGTTAAATTATGCATGCTTGATGATATGTTGTATGCTTAAGATATGCATGTTTTTATGATCTATGCCTAAGTGATGCATATTGTTATGATATGATGTATGCCTAAGTGATGCATACTTTTATGGTATGATGTATGCCTAAGTGATGCATACCTTTATGACATGATGTATGCCTAAGTGATGAATACCTTTATGATATGATGTATGCCTAAGTGATGCATACTTTTATGACATGATGTATGCCTAAGTGATGCATACTTTTATGATATGATGTGTGCCTAAGTGATGCATGCTTTTATGATGTATGATATGTATAAGTATGACATGTACTTTACTTTATATGGCTTGTACCAAGGGTGGGCTCCATAAGCGCCCCGGGGTCGATGGAATAAGACTCGGGCCTTGTTAGGGATGGGCTCCTAAGTGCCCCTAGGTCGATGGAGTAAGACTCGGGCCTAGTATGTTGCCTTGTAGGGTTCAAGACTTGCTACCTTGGACCTACATAGGTTGCGCGCAATATGTAAGTGGTACATAGCCGGGATCCCCTTTAAGTTGAGATTATGTTCAAGTATATATATGTAAGAAGAAATGGTTTTAAAGATCATGAGACATACACATGTTTTTCGGATACATGTTTTTCAAAATCATATTGCATATACCTTATGATGATTTATGATATGCCATGGTTAGATATGATTATGTTATGTTCCATGATATGTCCATGTGTAGGATATGCCATGACTCCTTATGACGATATGCTATGATTAGATACGATTATGTTATGCTTCATGCTATGCTTTACGCTATGATATGCCATGACTAGTTATGATTTCTTCATGTTGCATGATATGCTTAAAAGAGTATGTTACATTATGTCATGACTAGTTGAAATGATGCCATGTTGAGACATTCTTTGATTATACTATGATTTTCGGTTTTAGTGAGTAGGAAAGGAACTTACTGAGCCATGAGTGCTCACAGCTTACTGTCCTTGTACCACAGATAAAGGAAAAAGCTGGATGAGCTAGAGGAGCAGCAGGAGAGGCAAGGAGATGTGTGTGGCAGTGGCTAGGCAACCAAATAAGAACCTGCTTTAAAAACTTTTAAAGAACTATGCTTTGGTATCATGAATTGTAGTATCGTATGTGTGACTTAATGTTATGTTTCTACTAATTTTGATATCATGTTATTGAGGCCATGATAGTGTAGTTCGGATTTGATGAAAGGGAAAACAAAAGAAAAGTTTTTATTAAACTAAGAGAATTATTTTAAGTCTTCCGCTGTTTTAAAAAGAAAAATTTGTACATAGAGTATCGTAGCCCCGTCCCTTAGGGTTAGCAGGGAGGGCGGGCGTTACACCCTGACCGGCTGTATGGATCTCTGGCGAACCTGCAAAGAAGTCAGGCCAGGAAGGGGTTCCCGGCAACGACCCTCCGACGCTCAAATCAGGCAAGAGGAAAATGCAGAGGTGGCTTCGAATATGAGAGAATGCGTACCTCCGACGAACTCTGAGGGCTCTTATATAGAGCTGTGGGGAGGCTCAGGCACACCTAACGAGGCGTATACGTGTCCTTTGCCCATACCTTAGCATGGGCTTACCAGAGGATCATGCCTAACACCATACTGCTACAGTCCGAGAACCTCTCTGATGGGACAGCAGAACCTTTTGTCGTAAGATTTTGCGTAAGATTTGATCGTTGAACATGCTTGTTGTCAGAAGATGTTCCCAAATGTCCCCTTGCCCTTGTCCTCTTTTACCCGCGCCGAGTGTCTAGCCGCTCGACAGTCTCCAATCGTCCGACCGGGCACAGGTAATGGTCCGACTGGGAGGATTCCCGGTCGTGTGCTCGGCTGAGACTATTCCTTCACAACAACGCTATTTTATGCCTCTGCCAAGCGGGCTACCCGCTCGGCTCGGCGACCTTGTTCACCATGAGCGTCGGAGACCCGACTCCCCGTCGGGTTGTCTTTGATTCTATTCTGACTCGTTCGGCCGGTTGACCCGACCCTTATCCGATCGGCTGAACCTCATACTGCCCTTGACTTTTGACCTCTACGTGTCATTGACTCCCCACAAAGGGGGTCTTGCGTCCGTACCGCCGTACCGCCGGATCAATCATTTTAAAAACTTTTAAAACTTAATTTGTAAATTATTTGAAAAATATTTTAAAAATCATTAAAAAAAACCTTTTAAAAATATTTTAAAACCCCTTTTAAAAAAAACATTTTAAAAATCATTTTAAAAAACTTTTAATAATCATTTTAAAAAATTATTTTAAAAATCTAATAAGATTTTATAATAAAAAATCACTGAAAATACAAATTTATATGACAATATATTTAAATAGTGATAAAGTTAAATTAATTCCAACTCACACTCACTCATAAAGTAAACGTGCTTGATAACCTAGAATGGATGAGATGATAAATTAGAAAAATATAAAATAACTATTATTATTATTTTTAAATTTACATGCTTGGACTCTAGAACCCTAAGGATTTAATGTGACATTAATTACGTAGGAGTGAGTGGAGTCAAGCTAAGTTTCTTTTAAAATAAATTTTGTGGTTAAACTCTTTGAAAAGTTAAAGTAAATCCATTTTTTTTAGACTTTAAATTTTCATCAACTTATACGTAACTAAGACTGAATCAATCTCTTTTAAAATCAAGTTGTTTTCAGAAAACTAAATAAAGTTTTTTTTTGGAAATATTTTTTTTAAAAAAATTACTAAGTTTTTTTCTTACTTTATCTAAGTACCTTTCAAAATAATCATTTGCAAGACTAACTCTTTTTTTAAAAACTTTTTCAAAAATTAGCTAAGTATTTTTTAAAAAAAATAAAAGACCTTTCAAAACTATCTCAAATTTGACTAAGTGCTTCTGTTTGAAAATTTTCTTGTTAAAATTTTCAATTTTCAAAAACTAGCTAAGTTACTTTTTTAAAGTCAAAACAATTTTCTCTTAGCTAAAAGCTTTACATGAAAGTTTATTCTAGCAACTTTAGCTTTTCAAATTTGACTAACTTTTTTTTAAGCAAAGGATTTGACTATGTTTTTATGACAAAATCCTTTTTAAGCTAAGTACTTAAATCAAATTTTTATCAAAATCTAAGTACTTAACTGTGAGATCTCAAAAATTTAAATAATAGGGTTATTTGAGAAATATCCTTATAGAATTTTTCCGAAATTTTTAGAAATTTTCTGGGGATTTTTCGGAACTCGTACGAAGGGTTTTGAGGGGATCGATCGGCAGAATCAGATAAAGCCTATTTGGAATACCCGTTTAAGTGAGGAAATATTGTAATATATAAACTCATTTTCTTTTATTTCCTTTTCCTCCCCAAACGCCGAACCGAACCCGTGCTTTTCTCCTCTCCTTGCGATTTTCCGATCTCCTTCTTCCCCTCTACTTCTTCTCGCTGCCTCTCTCTCGTGGGCGACCTGATGCCGACGACGCCAGGGAGCAGATTGTCGGCGAAGGTCTTCTTCTCTAAAGTCTCACCAACGTCAAGCTTCCTTGGCTACCGGCGGCCGATTCTCTCCGCCTCTGATTGATCGTGCGTGCCGAGCCCTAGTTCCTGTTCTGGCGCCTCTGGATTTAGCTTAGATTCGGTCGATGCCTTTCGTCTCCGAGCTGTAGACATCGCATCGCGCCTCCCTTCTTGCTGGATTTGGACAGCGACGCCATCGGGAGGAATCCAGAGAGGTAAGGCTTCGCCAAATCTTTGGTGGATTCAAGGTTTAGCTAGGTTAGGGTTCTTCTCAGTATTGACTCTTCTCTGGATCTTCTCCGATCTATGCCATAGCTCGGTCTGTGTTTTCCCGATCGATGCCATTGGATCAAGCCAGATCCACCGATCGCCGGTGTGGAGAGGCAGTTAGGGCTTCAATGGGTAAACAATCCGAATCTTATTCCTTCTATTTCTCTGATTTGTGCCCTAGCTTCAAGCCTTACCCTTCGATTCTTCCTACTGACATTGCGGCATCAGATCTTGATCCTCTTCTTTGAGGTTGATTTAGGTTACAGATTGAGCGACACCTCCTGGAGACAATCGGTTGAGGTAAGATTAGGGTGTTGTTTGATCTATGGTTTCCATGGTGTAATCTACTATGTGCTCTGTGATCTTCAATCTTAATCTGATCAATGAATTCTAGCTTAATTCATTGCTTCATTCGATTTATTCAAGTGAGGACCTGTTCTGTGGATTGCTATTTGTGTGCTGTGGATTGCTCTATAATCCTGTGGTGTTGGGAAGGTGATCGTGAAGTGATTTTTAGCAGCAACCTTGATCCAGCAAGCAATAGGGGCTGTGAATCGAGGTATGTGTAGGGATTTTTATACATGTTAATTGTAGATTTTGTGTTGATTGGAATATTGTGATTAGATTTATTTGCTTAGAGTTAATCTAATGGAAGGATTAGGGTTAAGATAATTAACCCTAGCCAACCGTTGGATTTCTAATCTAATGGGAGATTAGGGATTAGATAACTAATCCTAATTGACCGTTAGATTTAATTAGATAGGATAAGGTTGTGTGATTAGGGTTTTGCCCTAATTTAGTTTTAGGGATTTTATTTAGCTATTCATTTGGATTTAGCTAAATAAAATATATATATTATTTGACATAGGACTTTGATTCGAGACGGGCGTCTCGACGTTGACTTTGGATTTGCTTGATTGTACCTTCTATTTGAGGTGGGTATGTTAGAGTGTATACTAAAAGCCTAGCTTTTGGTATAAACATTTATATAGAAATAAGAATCACATTGGTCAAATGTCTACATTTATGATAAATGTAGCTGCTCAATTAATTTATATTGTAGATAACATGGTGTGTGGTGCCACACACAGAAGATCATGTTATCAGTTCCTTATAAATTATAAACAGTAGCTCACGACCAAGATGGAAAGGAACAAACCATTGGAAGGTCGTAATGTAATTAGGTATTAGTTTATCTTAACTATAAAATTACACTAGTACACTTAGAGTGTATTGAGTAGGACCATTTGAGGTCGTTCCTTTTATACTGACTTTATAAAGGAACAAAGACCTCAGTTATTATGGAAGTGTGTGCTCTTAATCCTAATATAATAACAAGCACATATATTTGATATTTATTTCTTTAATTTGTCAATGGGTGAGATTTAGTTCGATAAATCAATAAGCCCGATAAGTTGGGAAATGATATCACTTATATTGTATGTTATTGATTATAGAATGAAACTGTGTCCTAGTGATCTAGGTTGAGAATGTCCCCAAGAGGAGCTCATAAGGATTGTCATGTTAAACCCTGCAGGTGGACTTAGTCCGACATGACGATAAAGTTGAGTGGTACTACTCTTGGAGCTAGATATTAATTAAGTGAGTTGTTAGTAACTTACTTAATTAGTGGACATTTGTTATCTTAAACACAGGGAGACTAACACACTCATAATAAGAAGGAGCCCAAAATGTAATTTGGGATTGGTGCGGTAGTTCAATAATAGTTCTTTAGTAGAATGAATTATTATTGATGAAATTAAGTTGTGTGTTCGGGGCGAACATGGGATGCTTAATTTCATCGGGAGACCAAAACCAATTCATCCTCTCGGTCCCTATCGTAGCCTCTAGTATATAGAGATTTATACCCACCGCATACCCACCTTCTTACCCATCCAATGGGGCCGTCCAAGCTAGCTTGGAACCCAAGCTAGGGCCGGCCAAGATCAAGTGGATGAGTCATGTAGGTGGCCGGCCAAAGCTTGGGTCCCAAGCTTAGGTGGCCGGCCACTAGAATATTAAAAAGAATTTTTATTAAAATTATTTCTTATGTGGATATCATGATTTTGAAAGAGAGTTTAAAAATTAAAAAAAATTCCTTTTATAGCATTCTACAAAAGATTAAGAGAACAGATTAATCTCTTTCCTTATTTATAGTTTAAAAGGATGGTTTTAATTTTTGGTAAAAACTTTCCTTATTTGTAAATCATCTACATGTTTAAAAGAGAGTTTAAAATTTGAAATCTTTCCTTATTTGTTGATTAAAGGAGGATTTTAAATTTTAAGAAAACTTTCCTTTTTAAACTATGTTCATGATTTAAAAGAGAGTTTAAAATTAAATATTCTCTTTTATAAGTTTATACAAAAGATTAAGAAAAGATTTGATATCTTTCCTTATTTGTAGATTAAAAGAGATTTTAATTTTTAGAGATAACTTTCTTTTTATCCACATGTTTAAAAGAAAGATTTTAATTTATTAAATTTCCTTTTTATAAACCAATCATGAAGGGATAAAAATTATTGGAGAAATTTTATAAATTTTCGGAAGCAAATAAGGAAGTTTTATTTTGTGTTTAAAATTTTATTTGTTTGGAAATTATATTGTGTGGCCGGCCAAATAAATTGGAGAAGAAATTTTATTTTTAATTAAATAAAATTTTCTTTTTCATGGCAAAAGAATTAAGGAAGTTTTTATTAAAATTTCCTTATTTGCCAAGACCAAGGATTATAAAAGAGGGAGTAGAGGATGCTTCAAAGTAAGGACTCTATTCTATTTTTCTCCCTCTTTTCCTTGGTGGTGTGGCCGGCCCTTTCTTCTTCTCTTCTTCTTCTCTTTGTGGCCGAACCTCTTCATGCTGATGGAGTTTTAATTGGTGGCCGGATCTAGCTTGAGGAAGAAGGAGAGAAAGCTTACATCCCTTAGAGCTTGGTTGGTGGAAAAGATCTTCATCTTTTGGAAGCTTTGTGCTTGGCCGAAATTTGAAGAAAGGAAAAGAAGGTGCTTTGGTGGTTTCTCATCTCGGAAGATCGTTGTCCACACAACATCCGAGGTTAGAAGAGGAATACGGTAGAAGATCAAGAGGTCTTTCTAAAATGTATAACTAGTAATTTTTCTTTCCGCATCATACTAGTTATTTTTGGAAATAATACCAAATATAAGAGGCATGCGATTCTAGTATTTCGAATATGTTTTTCGATGTTGTGTTCTTTTATTTTTTTTCCCTTATGATTTGATTGTTCTTTTCAGTTAACCTAAAGTTATTTTAGGAAATTAAATATTAGCTTTCCATAAAAGGTTTTGTCTAGTCGGTGGTGGTTGCTCCCATATCCAAGAAGGCCATGTGCCTCGCCACGTCAGTACTGGGAACCAATTATGGAAATTAATATTTAATGGAATTAATAACTTAAGGTGATTTGGGTCGAACGTGTTAAGTTCCACAGGAGACCCAAGTCAAAACCTAAAAGAACGAATAGATTAAGTTTTGGATCAAACGTGTTAAGTTCCGCAGGCGATCCAAAATTTAATTTAAAAGAACACATGGTAGCTAGGAAAAGGTTCAGACCTTTGTACAAAATTTTTGTACAGTGGAACCTCTAGGTTTTCCGAGTAGCAACCATCAATTGGTTTCAGAGCTAGGGTTTTGCCTCTGTGTATTTGGTATTAGTTTATTTATGCACATGTCATACATAATTTAGGCAGGATAATAGTAGGATGTGCTAACTTTGTGGATGCAGGATTCAACTATTATGGCTTATAGTTATTATATGTGTGATTGGACCCTTGGACATGTCAAGGGCATTTTATTGTGTGTGCATGATTGTATTATAAAATACAGCAGGAGCTGTATTTAGTTTTATTATGATTTTATTTTTGATCTAGTTACATGTACGTTCCTTTTATGGAATATAGGATAGATGGATGTAAATTTTATTTTATGTTCGATCTAGTTTACATGTACATTCCTTCGAGGAATATAGGATCAAAATGTAAAATTCTATTTATGTCGCGGATCGAATCTTGCAAAGCGTGGAACCTTCTAAGGACCAGAGGCGCAGCGGAACTAGGAGCAAGATGGATGTGACAGCTAGACCCGGTGGCAGTGGCCAAATATGGCAGCAGCTTGGGATGACAACACACGGAGGACAACAAGAGATAAAAGTCATAATAGTTGAAAATTAGATTTTCTATTTATTGCTTTTATATTGTGCTGTGTGTGCATGTTAGTTTACATATTTAGTAGGCTAGCATAGTTAAAATTCCTCATTTATAAATATCTAAGTGGGAGAGGGATTTTTAAGTAAATCCCATGGTCTCCATTACTGGTTTGTAAGTGATGCAAACAAGCTTGCGCGTTGGCTTTGAGTGCCTTCCTCCATAACGGATGAGCTTGTTTGTGGTGTTAGTTAGAGCCCTAGAGCCAATCATTTGATGATTGTATGGACTCATTGTATCATATTCTTGTATATTAATAAAGGCATTTGTTTGGTTATTATACTTATTTGTATTAGTGCCAAATACACTAAGTATAATAGCGTCCTTGAGTAGAAGGTTCATACCTATATCAATCGATTAGTTGAATCGATAGTGAGATGATATAGGGAACACTACTCTAAATCATTCCTAGTCGAGTATTAACATTCAGGGACAATGTTAATACAATAAGACTAGCATGTAGGTCAGCTCGATGACTTGATCTCACAAGTCATGGATATAGAGATATCAAGCTGACACATGGGTATGCATTAGAGAATGCATACTGAATGACCCGCCATGAGAAAGTATCATGGATCGTTATATGAGTGTCATATACTTTCTCATGTGGCTATTAGTATGACTATTAGTCCTTTGACCTGAAGTCACCATGGATCCCTACATAAGGAGTTATGTACTTTGGTTTCGTCAAACGTCACCCGTAACAGGGTGGACTATAAAAGCGATTACTGGGCATGTAACAAATTATGCAGAGGGATGTGAGTGATGTAGATGGGATCTATCCCTCCCATATGACGGGAGCGACATCAATATTCTTGATAGAGTTAGACCACGAAGTGCATGGCCATGCCCAAATGAGTCAACATGAGATGTTGAGCTCATTTGATCGAGTGAGTCTACTTGGAGTTCAAGATTTAGATTGATTAGAGGATGACACAGTTTATGCCTCATATTGATCAATCTAGATGTCTAGGATAGAAGAAAAATGTCACATATTGTGAGGAGTCACAATTAGTAGTCACAAGGTGATGTCGGATCTCGACATTCTTGTAACTTGGGTAGTAATGATGTGTTGCTAGATACCGCTCATTACTTATGCTCCTAAATGGGTTTAGGGCATTGCCAACGTTATAAGAACCTATAGGGTCACACACTTAGGACAATTAGATGGAGATTAGGTTCATATGATGAACCAAGAGGATTAGATTCATTTGATGAATCAAATTGGATTAAGAGTAATCCTAATTGGGCTAACTTGAGTTCGACTCAAGTTGATTCATGTGTTCGATGAGTCTAATTTAGATTTTGACTCATTGAATCAATTTAATTAAATAAATTAGATTCATTATATTAAGTTGGCTTGAATCAAATGGTTAGATTAGATTAACCATGGAAGAGATTAGGTAAAGTTTGACTTGACTTAAGAAGGAAGACCAAAGGTTATTTTGACTTGACCTTTTGCCACCTCATTGGTGAGTTGGCATTAGGAGGACCAATGATGATACTCCACATCATCATGGGTGCCACCTCATGGAAGTTACAAAGTCATTCTCTTTAATGGCTTCATATTAATTGCAATTAATGCAATTAATTTGGGATTTTTCACCATTGAGAGTGGCCGGCCACTTTGTTTTTGATTGGGATTTCAATTTTCATTCAAGTGGTGTATCTTCTTCTTCTTCCTCTTGAAGCTCTTCCTCTCCCTCTCCTCCTTGCCTTGGCCGAATCTTACCAAGGTGCTAGCACACCTTTGTGTAAGGTTTTCTCCACCTACATGTCCGTGTGGATACTTCTAGAGGACCGACGCTTGACGGTCTAGAGATCCGGCAACTCCTTGGACGAGCGGGAACGCAACAAGGGTAAAGTTCTTAACATGTAGATCTAGGAGTAGATCTAAAAGGTTTTTCAAAATCGTACTCGTATTTATCGTTCGGTTTTCCTTGCATGGATCCATTGGCCTTGGGTGATTCGGGGTTTCCGCGACACGAAAAGCGATTTTCGCGGCCCGAAAAACCCAACAGTGGTATTAGAGCCACGTGCAAGGCTTGTACGAGTTTGATTTTTGGTTTTATGAAAACTAAAGTTTCTGTAATTTTCTGTAAAATTATGATTTTATATTTTTTATGGGTAATTTTTCCGTAGAAGCGAAGCACAAGTGTCTCGGCACTTGTAGGCTTCGGCTACCGGAAAGATTTTTCCAAAACGGCTTCGTTTTGCCCCAAATCCGTTTGGGACAGCGGGCTTGGGTGTCATTAGATCGCAAAGGAGCAACTCACGATGGTTAGATCGTGGGTAGGGGTACTGTCCCTAACCCCGCAAGGGGATTTGCTCCGCGATTGCACTCGAAATCGCTAAAAACGAACCTGCCGGGAAAATTTTTTCGAAACGACAATGTCTCGACCCAAATCGTTTTGGGACACGAGTTTAGGCGCTATTGGATCGCAAAGGAACCCTCGCGATGGTTAGATCGCGGGTAGGGGCGCTGCCCCTGGCCCCGCAAGGGGATCCGTTCTGCGATTGCGCCCGAAACCGCTAAATGGGTCCGCCGGGAAATTTTACTCGTAAAATTGTAAAAATTAATTTTAAAATTACAGAAAATTATGAAAAAATATATAATTTTTAATTATATATTAATTTTGTGATAGTCATGGCCCAAAAACCCAATATGATTGGTTGTGTTGTAATTCATAATACGGCCTGCGTGTCGTTATGTGTTTGCGCGTGTTGTATGTTTTTATTTATTCGCGACCTGCGCGTCATGCGTTCTCTTATATTCTTGTTGTAAATTAGATTTAGACTCGAATGTAACTCGAGTTTCAAATTGTAATGTACAAATTGGAGCCGTGGAGGGTCCACACGAGACGGAGTTCCAAGGCGGGCACGAGCAACACAAGGTGGTCAAAGGAAGGAGCTTGGAGAAGCTGTTGACCCTAGGTTGACCATTCGATCTTCTCATTGGCTTGAGAAGATCGTAGTAGGGCCATGACTAAATCACAAATAGATTAATTAGTTAATTGCTTATGTATATGATGCATGTTTAATAAGTAATCAATTAATTAGTGCCTTACGATTAGATTAGCTCTAAGTCGTGCACATGATGCACCCTTGCGATTAGATTAGATCTAAGTCGTGCACAAGATGCATCCTTTTCGATTAGATTAGATCTCGATCGAACCAACTCTAAATGCTTAACCGTGCCGTGATACCTATCACTACCTCGATCACATGTATTGTTGAATCTGCCAAAACAGAGCAATACATATTATCTTGGTAGGGTACGGAGGGACAATCTTGGTCCCGCCTATCAACGCATGGGTGAATACAAACTCAATTAGATTGAGTATTCCTAGTTACTCGGTTGGATCGAGTCAACTATAGGCATTCTTCCAATGGTTGGAAAGGTAGGACAAAATCACGTTTATATTAATTCTCGGGCGTATTAGCCAAAGCTAACTCGAGTTTTAATATAAATGCAGATTTTATTCTATAAACAAGAGTTGCATAGAGATGTAATTGGTAATCGTTACCTACCGATCATACTATGCCTTGGGCGTATTAGCCAAAGCTAACTCAAGGGTTAGTATGATGTGGATCTTGTCCCACAAGAATTGTAGTATTTAGTGGGAGCATCATTTAGTTAAAGGCCTAATTAAATGATTTTAAAAGAATATGATATTTATTTCTACAAATTTTCTGTTGTAGGTAACCATGACGTCGAACACGAATTCCTTCTCCCTGCGATCTGTCCTTGAGAAGGACAAGCTCAACGGAGCGAATTTCCTGGACTGGTACAGGAACTTGAGAATAGTTCTCACCCAGGAACATAAACTGTACGTTCTGGAGCAGCCCATTCCGGAGGCTCCTCCTGCCAATGCCCCACGAGCTGACAAAGATGCTTACAAGAAGCATCAAGATGACGCATTAGATGTGTCCTGTCTAATGCTCGCGACCATGAACTCAGAGCTTCAGAAGCAACATGAGTTGATGGGCGCTTTTGATATGGTTGAGCATCTTCGCCAACTATATCAAGGACAAGCGAGGTATGAGAGATTTGAGATCTCGAAGGCACTGTTTCAGTGCAAGATGTCAGACGGGTCTCCTGTAGGTCCTTATGTACTCAAGATGATTGGGTACATAGAGAACCTACAAAGACTGGGGTTCCCACTTGGCCAAGAGCTGGCCACTGACTTGATCTTGCAGTCCTTGCCAGATAGCTATAGTCAATTCGTTCTAAACTACAATATGAACGAGATTGACAAGCCACTGCCCGAACTGCTTAGTATGTTACGAACTGCTGAGCTGAACCTTAAGAAGGTTAAGCCCATTCTGATGGTCCAGAAGCACAAGGGCAAGGGCAAGCCCAAAGGTAAGGGAAAGTCCCAAACTAAGGGCAAAGGCAAGGCACTGAAGCCTAAAGGAGGGGTCACCAAGGATGCTACCTGCTTCCATTGCGGTCAGACCGGGCACTGGAAGAGGAACTTGGCGGATCTGAAGAAGAAGCGAAGTGAGACTTCCACTTCAAGTATATATGTTATAGAAGTCAATCTATCTATTTCTACATCATGGGTATTAGATACTGGATGTGCTTCTCACATTTGTACTGATGTGCAGGCGCTGAGAAATAGCAGAGCATTGGCAAAGGGCGAGGTGGACCTACGAGTAGGCAATGGAGCACGGGTTGCTGCTGTTGCTGTAGGAACTTATCAGCTATCTCTGCCCTCTGGGCTTGTACTAGATTTAGATGATTGTTGTTATGTGCCTGCTCTTACTAAGAACATAGTTTCAGTTTCTTGTTTAGACAAGAAAGGATACTCTTTTATAATAAAAGACAAATGTTGTTCTGTTTATTTAAAAGATATGTTCTATTGTAGTGCACCACTAATAAATGGACTCTATATTCTAGACCTTGAGAGCCCTATTTATAACATAAATACCAAGAAGTTCAAGTCAAATGACCTAAACCAAACTTATCTCTGGCACTGTCGCTTAGGTCATACAAATGACAAGCGCTTATCCCAGCTCCATAAAGATGGTTTGCTGGACTCATTTGATTTTGAATCATATGAGATATGCGAGTCATGCCTACGAGGCAAGATGACCAAGACTCCTTTTAGTGGGCACAGCGAGAGAGCGACTAATTTGTTAGGACTCATACATAGTGATGTATGTGGCCCTTTCAATGTCGCTGCTAGAGGCGGTTATAGATACTTCATCACATTTACTGATGACTTCAGTAGATATGGTAATGTGTACTTGATGACACATAAGTCCGAATCCTTTGAAAAGTTCAAAGAATTCAAGAATGAAGTACAGAACCAGCTTGGCAAGAGTATTAAAATACTTCAATCAGATCG
The DNA here is from genome assembly GCF_018446385.1 of Zingiber officinale. Taxonomy (NCBI): domain Eukaryota; kingdom Viridiplantae; phylum Streptophyta; class Magnoliopsida; order Zingiberales; family Zingiberaceae; genus Zingiber; species Zingiber officinale. The sequence continues at coordinate 106,056,168 of NC_055998.1, forward strand.
AGGTTGTAATGCCCGAATATTCTCAAAACTATTTTAGGAATATTCTATGATTTTTCTAGAATTATTAGATATTTTTCTGGAATTTTTGGAGTATCGGAAGTAGCAAAAATAAATAGAAAAGTAAAATGGTTTAAGCGGGAATCGAACCCGGGACCTCTCGGGTCCGCTAAACCTTTAGTTAGCCCAGCAGGGCCGTGCTGAAAGAGAAGGGAAACATTTATATTTATATTTGAGTTGGGCCTAGTTACCCACTTAATATAAATTAAAAACTTAAGTTGGTTTGGGTTATTTCTCTTATTTGGTTTGGCAACTTCTCCCTCTCCAAACCCTCACCGACGCCAACACCTTCTTCCTCTCTTTCTCTCGGCGCCAACACCCAAGCAAGCCTAGGGTTTCATCCCTAGGGCCATAGGAGTGCCTTCCGGTGACATCTCGGGCACAAGGACGTTCCCCTCCGCGAGTAGAGCACGTGGATGCGAGCGAATCGTCGAGAAGTCGTCTCCACCGGAATTTCTAGAGATTAGATTTGTAAGAAATCTAGCACACAAGGTAAGAAACCCCTCACCTGCAGTATAGGTAGCTCTCGTATGAATTCCATGCTTATAGATTAGTTGTACGCAGTTTTTCGGCACGTAGGGTGTGTTAACCTCCTTCGCGACTTAGGGATTTAGTTGAACACCTCTAGATGGGCCAGACACGTCCTTCCCCTACAGTTGGAGGATCTATACGCTGTCGGGTGCCTAGAGGTGGTCTCCCTAGTAGAGGAGAGGGTTGGAGCAAACCAAGTGTTTGATAAAATGCTCAGTTCAGAAAAGAAATGCAATTTAGGCATTTTAATAGCTTAGTTAAATGCAACAGAAGCATTCATTTAGCACTTTCAACTTTATTACAGCTTATATGGGACTAGATGTCCAATGGGTGGGCTCCCACAGTCACCTCTAGGTTCAGACAACCTAGCTCTAGGTTCAGACAACCTAGAAATAGCAAGAACAGCCAAGAATACAGCTATAATCAGTATTTTACTTTCCAGTGGCACTGTACAGGATTAGATATCCATTGGGCTGGACTCCCACAGTCGGTCCCTAGGTTCAGATAACCTAGTAACCTTTCTAAATTCGGGACTTGCAAACCCGGGTCTAGTTAGGGATGCGCGCACAGCAGGTACAGTTGCCGGGCCCAAACAGCAGCATGATTATGTATTTTCACATATTATGTATATAGTTTTCAAAAGTTCATAAAATAGTCATATGAATTCAGTACAGTTTTAGTATCAGATCAGTAATAGCTTAGCTCAGTATCATGCTCCAGCTTAGTTTTTCCCTGTGAATATGCATGATAACTCTATGTTTAGTTCGATATACATGTTTGGATGATTGTATGCCATGCCATCTTTTACATGTTCAGCATATGTTTTAAATAGCATGTTTTAAAAGCATGAATGCATCGTATGCATGTTTTTGTGAGATAGATGGTTTCTTACTAAGCTTTAAGCTTACAGATTCTATTTTTCCTTATACTGCAGATAAAGGTAAAGGAAAGATGGACTAGCGGAGGCTGGAGGTCAATGCACTGATGAGGATGTGTGTGGATGGAACATGGAATAAAGATCCTAGGGATCCAGCAATTTCAATTAAGCATATGAACTTTAGTATGTCTATTACTCTTTGTTTTAGCAGGTTAAACGCCATGAGCTAACGAACCATGCTTTAGATTGTGCTTAGAATGTTAAATATATGATGTTAGAATGTTAGTTGTCATCGTTAGAGTGTTTCCTAGCCATCTTAGAACTGGAAATGTGGTTGAGGCACAAAACAGTGCTGAAATCAGACATTTGGCACGAAATCAGTAACTCGAATCGATCAGCTGATCGATTCGAGGGCAATCTGTTCCGCGAGCAGTAGGCCTCTGGATCAATCAGCCGATCGATCCAGCCATTTTCGTCATGAACAGAGAGCTCTGGGATCGATCACTGGATCGATTGACCAGCCTGGATCGATCAGCCGATCGATCCAAATTATTGCCCCGAGCACAGTAGCGTGCTGGATCGATCACTGGATCGATCCAACCCATGTCCCGCATACAGTAGCCGGCTGGATCGATCACTGGATCGATCCGACTATTCCAATCGATCCGTGGATCGATTGGGAGGTCTGGTATCAGCGGGGAAGTGTCTAAGTTCAGTTCCTTGGCCATGGGAAAGGTAAAACATGTTATGAGTAGTTAGTTTACCTCCCTTAGCTTGTATAGAATCAAGAAATGTCAGTAGTTAGTAAAATTTTAATTAGTACAGCTTCCGCATCTAGACTTAGTAAATTGTCAGGGAATAGTTTAGCACAGCATAATGTGACGATCGGCCTTACAGCCTAGTGGTAGAAGGCGGGTCGTTACAGAGTGGTATCAGAGCAGCGTTCCATACTTCCTACACACACTTCAGCATTGAACCTGCACCTTCCAAGTAAGAATACCTCTATTTTATTTATGCTCCTTGTTTTGTTATTACAGTTCATGTTTATATGCCTACTTCTTGTTAGTATGTGATAGTTTTTAAACATGACATTAGTAGTTATATAACTGTGATTACATTAGTTATGTTATGTTCTCTATGTCTTTAGAAATGGCACGAGGACGCCCAGCTAGAAGGGCACTAGCTACTGAGCCCCAGCAAGAGGCAGGCAGTTCAGTGCCTCCGCCAGATCTTACAACATTAGTGGCTCAATTACAGCAGCAGCTAGCTGAATAGCAACAGGAAATAGCCACCTTAAAGGCTAACCAGCAGAATACCCCCACAGTCACCCCGGAACCAAATTTGACGACTCCGGTAGTCTTAGAGGTTCCACCAGCTCAGCTTACAGCACCAGCATAGGCACCAGCACCAGCAGCCCCAGCAGCTGAGCCAAGAAAGGAAGCCTATCTGATCCAGTGGCAGCAAGTCAAGCCCGAGAACTTCTCAGGCACTAGTGAACCATGGGATGCACAAGTCTGGTTCAAAACACTGGAGAGCACGATGGAGCTTCTGGACTGGCCAGAACACGAGAAGGTGAAGTGTGCCTCCTTCTGCCTGACAGGAGACGCACGCATGTGGTGGGAAAGAATCAGAACGAAGCGCCCAGTGAACCAGATGTCATGGGCTGACTTCGAGAAGGAATTCTTCGAGGAGTTCTTTCACATACGGGTTACCAACCGCCACTACGACGAGTTTACTGAGTTTCGTTAGGGCAACCTTTCAGTTGAGGAAGCCGTGAAGAAATTCAACAGGTTGGCTCGTCTATGCCCAAAGCTAGTCAGCACAGAGAAGGAACGAATCCAGTTGATGCTCAAGATGCTGAGGCCAGAGATAGCAGTGAACGTGGCTGGTGGCATACACAGGCCACAAACCACAGAGGAGTTAGTGAGCAGTGCCTTGACCACAGAGCATTACCAGAACAGCATAAAGCAGCAGAAGCAAGTCTCCTCAGAGTCCAAAGGCCAAGGAAACTCTCACACTCAGAAACAGCAAGGCCACAGCTCTAACTAGAAAGGGAACTCCAACAGCAAGTGCAAATCAGGGAGTGACCCAAAAGGAGGACCATCTAGCAAGCGACCTAGTTATCCAAAGTGTGCTACTTGTGGGAAATTCCACCCAGGGGTTTGTCGCAAGGGCGCACGAGGATGCTTTGAATGTGGACAAGAAGGGCACATGGCAAAGCGAACAAGACCGGTCTTCTTGACCACAGCAGATTCAAGATGCAGTCACCACCTCGATTATATCGATGCAGCCGCTCTAGAAGGTCCACTTATCAGCCAGGCATTAGAAGCCCTCCTATGGCGAACGCGGATCTACTCACTCACCGAGAGGACGAGCTAATGCCTCGACATTGTCACAGTCGATTAGCATTTTTCAAGATAATGCTACTGTTCTATTTGATACTCGGGCAACCCATTCATATATAGCCGGATGTTCTTCAAAATTAGAAATACCCCGAGGTACTCTGGTCGGCCAGACTACCTTCGGGAGAGATCATGACATCCACGCACTGAGCAGTGCCGGTCATTATAACAGACGAGAGCTCTTTTGTGATCCGATAGTGCTAGAGATGACCGACTATGACGTTATCTTTGGAATGGACTTTCCGATCAAGTGCGGTGCTACCATAGAGTGCCGTAAAAAGTCATCTTCCAACCTGAGCGGCAGTGCAATTTGAATACAATGGGGAACCAAAGAGAAAGGCCAAGAAGCTTCTCTCAGCTATGAAAGCATGGAAGCTACTGGATTCGGGATGTCAGGATTCCTAGCACATGTAGTCAACGCCAACCAGGACAAGAACCAACAACTAGCAGAGGTTCGAGTCGTATGTGACTACCCAGCCGTCTTCCCTGAAGAGTGTGCTTAGCACCAGACAGGGAGATTGACTTTGAGATAGAGCTCATTCCTGCTACAAATCCTATCTCCAAGCGCCTTATCGCATGGCTCAAGCAGAACTCAAGGAACTCGTGAGCAACTGTGAGCCGCTTGACAAGGGTTTCATACGTCCTGGGGAGCGCTGTATTGTTCGTGAAGAAGAAGGATGGAAGCATGCAACTGTGCATAGACGATCACAGAACCAAGTCACGATCAAGAACAGTATCCCTTCGATGACCTGTTCGACCAAGTGAAGGGAGCAGCGGTGTTCTCTAAGATAGATCTCAGATCAGGTTATCATCGGTGAAGGTTAAAGAAGGGGATATATCCAGAACCAGATACGGACACTATGAGTTCGTAGTCATGCCCTTTGGCGTGACCAATGCTCCAGCTACATTCATGGATCTCATGAACAGAGTATTCAGGGAGTATTTGGATAAGTTTGTTATTGTGTTTATCGATGACATTTTTATCTACTCAGGAACTCAGGAAGAACACTCAAAGCATCTGAAACTAGTATTGCAGACCCTTCAGCAGAACCAGCTATACGCTAAGTTCACGAAATGTGAATTTTGGTTAGATCGGGTGTCCTTCCTGGGTCACATCATCTCAAGGGATGGTATTATGGTAGATCCCAGCAAAATAGAAGCAGTAAGTAACTGGAAGAGACCTAAGAACGCCAGCGAAATCAGGAGCTTTCTGGGATTAGCAGGATATTACCGAAAGTTCGTAGAGGACTTCTCCAGGATAGCCTCCCCACTGACAGCTCTTACCAGAAAGAACAGGAAATTTCAGTGGAGAGAGGACTGTGAGAACAACTTCAGCGAGCTAAAAAGGAGATTGACCAGTGCTCCCATTTTGGCTCTACCAGACAACACCAGCAGCTTTGACATCTATAGTGATGCCTCTAAGTAGGGACTAGGAGCAGTACTGATGCAAAATGGCAAGGTGATCGCCTATGCCTCCAGACAACTCAAGGATTATGAGAAGAATTACCCTACTCATGACCTTTGAGCTCGCAGTAGTAGTGTTCGCTCTCAAAATTTGGAGACATTACTTATATGGAGCTCAGTGCAGAGTGTATACAGATCATCAGAGTCTGAAGTACTTCTTCACTCAGAAGGATCTGAACATGAGACAGTGCAGATGGCTTGAGCTGGTCAAAGACTACGATATAGACATCCTCTACCATCCAGGGAAAGCCAATAAGGTAGCCGACGCACTTAGCAGAAAATCCAGTGCTACCTTATTATCTCTTACAGCCATGTCACCACCCCTACAGAAGGAGATCGTAGATTTCGGTCTTGAACTCATCGTTGGACAACTCTCTACTATGATCTTAGAGTCTACCTTGCTTGGTGATGTTCAGTCAGCTCAGGAGCAGGACCCTGAGATTCAGAAAATCAAGCAAGGGCTAGCAGAATCAGAAAGTAGAGAATTCAGAGTGTCCGATAGCGGGGTGTTGTATTTTGGTGACAGACTCTGTGTTCCAGATCAGGAGGAGCTACGGAGACAGATTTTAGATGAGGCTCACAAGACTCCCTATGCGATGCATCCAGGTTCCACCAAAATGTATCAAGACCTGAAGAAACGTTTTTGGTGGCCCGGGATGAAGCGAGACATCGCCAGATATGTTAGCATCTGCCTCACTTGTCAGAGGGTTAAGGCAGAACATCAGCGACCAGGAGGAGTTCTGTAGCCTATACAGATTCCAGAATGGAAGTGGGAGGATATCTCTATGGACTTCATAGTGGGACTACCCAGAACCACGAATGGTTTGGATGCCATCTGGCTAATAGTCGACAGGTTGACTAAATCAGCCCACTTTTTAGCTATCAAGATATCCTACTCCATGGAGAAGCTAGCTCAGTTGTATCTCCAGGAAATCGTCAGACATCATGGAGTCCCACGTACCATTATTTCAGACAGAGACAGCAGGTTTACATCACACTTCTGGGAGTGTGTACAGTCAGCATTGGGCACGAAGTTAAGGTTCAGCACAGCATTCCATCCGCAGACAGATGGTCAGACAGAGCGAGTAAATCAGGTACTTGAAGATATGCTCCGAGCATGTGCCCTAGACTTCAAGGGAAGTTGGTGCAAATATCTGAGCTTAGCAGAATTTGCATACAACAACAGCTATCAGGCCACTATCGGCATGACACCTTATGAGGCTCTCTATGGGCGGAGGTGTAGATCTCCAATCTGCTGGTATGAGAGTGGTGAACAGAAAGCACTAGAACTTCAGACAGATCTAGTAGCAGATACCACAGCAGCTATACAGCAGATCCGGCAGAGGATAGAGACAGCTCAGAGCCGCCAGAAAAGCTATGCTGATACACGGCGCAGACCCTTAAAGTTTTTAGTCGGGGATACAGTGTTCCTCAGAGTAGCTCCCATGAAGAGAGTGATACGTTTTGGGAAGAAGAGGCAACTTGGGAGACAGAAGCCAGCATGAGACAGAAGTACCCAGAATTGTTCTAAGTTCGAGGACGAAATTTTTATAAGGTATGGGGGATTGTAACGCTCGAATATTCTCAAAACTATTTTAAGAATATTCTATGATTTTTCTGGAATTATTAGATATTTTTCTGGAATTTTTGGAGTATCGGAAGTAGCAAAAATAAATAGAAAAGTAAAATGGTTTAAGCGGGAATCGAACCCGGGACCTCTCGGGTCCGCTAAACCTTTAGTTAGCCTTAGTAACCGGTGAACCCAGCAGGGCCGTGCTGAAAGAGAAGGGAAACATTTATATTTATATTTGAGTTGGGCCTAGTTACCCACTTAATATAAATTAAAAACTTAAGTTGGTTTGGGTTATTTCTCTTATTTGGTTCGGCAACTTCTCCCTCTCCAAACCCTCACCGACGCCAACTCCTTCTTCCTCTCTTTCTCTTGGCGCCAACACCCAAGCAAGCCTAGGGTTTCATCCCTAGGGCCATAGGAGTGCCTTCCGGTGACATCTCGGGCACAAGGACGTTCCCCTCCGCGAGTAGAGCACGTGGATGCGAGCGAATCGTCGAGAAGTCGTCTCCACCGGAATTTCTAGCGATTAGATTTGTAAGAAATCTAGCACACAAGGTAAGAAACCCCTCACCTGCAGTATAGGTAGCTCTCGTATGAATTCCATGCTTATAGATTAGTTGTACGCAGTTTTTCGGCACGTAGGGTGTGTTTAACCTCCTTCGCGACTTAAGGATTTAGTTGAACATCTCTAGATGGGCCAGACACGTCCTTCCCCTACGGTTGGAGGATGTAAACGCTGTCGGGTGCCTAGAGGTGGTCTCCCTAGTAGAGGAGAGGGCTGGAGCACACCAAGTGTTTGATAAAATGCTCAGTTCAGAAAAGAAATGCAATTTAGGCATTTTAATAGCTTAGTTAAATGCAACAGAAGCATTCATTTAGCACTTTCAACTTTATTACAGCTTATATGGGACTAGATGTCCAATGGGTGGGCTCCCACAGTCGCCTCTAGGTTCAGACAACCGAACTCTAGGTTCAGACAACCTAGAAATAGCAAGAACAGCCAAGAATACAGCTATAATCAGTATTTTACTTTCCAGTGGCACTGTACAGGATTAGATATCCATTGGGCTGGACTCCCACAGTCGGTCCCTAGGTTCAGATAACCTAGTAACCTTTCTAAATTCGGGACTTGCAAACCCGGGTCTAGTTAGGGATGCGCGCACAGCAGGTACAATTGCCGGGCCCAAACAACAGCATGATTATGTATTTTCACATATTATGTATATAGTTTTCAAAAGTTCATAAAATAGTCATATGAATTCAGTACAGTTTTAGTATCAGATCAGTAATAGCTTAGCTCAGTATCATGCTCCAGCTTAGTTTTTCCCTGTGAATATGCATGATAACTCTATGTTTAGTTCGATATACATGTTTGGATGATTGTATGCCATGCCATCTTTTACATGTTCAGCATATGTTTTAAATAGCATGTTTTAAAAGCATGAATGCATCGTATGCATGTTTTTGTGAGGTAGATGGTTTCTTACTAAGCTTTAAGCTTACAGATTCTATTTTTCCTTATACTGCAGATAAAGGTAAAGAAAAGATGGACTAGCGGAGGCTGGAGGTCAATGCACTGATGAGGATGTGTGTGGATGGAACATGGAATAAAGATCCTAGGGATCCAGCAATTTCAATTAAGCATATGAACTTTAGTATGTCTATTACTCTTTGTTTTAGCATGTTAAACGCCATGAACTAACGAACCATGCTTTAGATTGTGCTTAGAATGTTAAATATATGATGTTAGAATGTTAGTTGTCATCGTTAGAGTGTTTCCTAGCCATCTTAGAATTGGAAATGTGGTTGAGGCACGAAACAGTGCTAAAATCAGACATTTGGCACGAAATCAGTAACTCGAATCGATCAGCTGATCGATTCGAGGGTTCCCAATCGATCAGCTGATCGATTGGGCAATCTGTTCCGCGAACAGTAGGCCTCTGGATCGATCAGCCGATCGATCCAGCCGTTTCCGTCGCGAACAGAGAGCTCTGGGATCGATCACTGGATCGATTGACCAGCCTGGATCGATCAGCCGATCGATCCAAATTATTGCCCCGAGCACAGTAGCGTGCTGGATCGATCACTGGATCGATCCAACCCATGTCCCGCATACAGTAGCCGGCTGGATCGATCACTGGATCAATCCGACTATTCCAATCGATCCGTGGATCGATTGGGAGGTCTGGTATCAGCGGGGAAGTGTCTAAGTTCAGTTCCTTGGCCATGGGGAAGGTAAAACATGTTATGAGTACTTAGTTTACCTCCCTTAGCATGTATAGAATCAAGAAATGTCAGTAGTTAGTAAAATTTTAATTAGTACAGCTTCCGCATCTAGACTTAGTAAATGGTCAGGGAATAGTTTAGCACAGCATAATGTGACGATCGGCCTTACAGCCTAGTGGTAGAAGGCGGGTCGTTATAGAGGTGGTGAATACTTAAGCCATGAGTTCCGTGACTACTTAGCTGAGTGTGGGATTTTATCTCAACTCACTCCTCCTGGAACACCACAGTGGAATGGTGTATCCGAAAGGAGGAATCGTACCTTATTAGATATGGTACGATCTATTATGAGTCACACAGATCTTCCGACATATCTATGGGGATATGCTCTAGACACGGCAGCTTTCATTCTCAACCGAGTTCCATCCAAGGCCGTGATAAAGACACCATATAAGATATGGACTGGGAGAGATGCCCAGGTGTCTTTCATGAGGATTTGGGGCTGTGAGGCTTACGTACGACGTCAAGTCTCAGACAAATTAGGACCCAAATCCGACAAGTGCTATTTCATCGGATATCCCAAGGAAACTAAGGGATATTACTTCTACATTCCCAACAAGGTAGTTGTGGCAAGACTCGGGTCTTTCTAGAAAGGGACTTTGTTTCTAGAAAGACTAGTGGAGCACGCTCGATCTTGAAGAAGTTCAAGATGTGAATACTAGCACTGAAGCCTCGATGGAAGTTGAACCGAACCACAAAGTGTTGTGGATGATGTTCCACAAGGAGTTGAGGAACAACAACCGTTCAAGTAGACATACCTCTTGGCAGTCCGATAGGGTACGTCGTCACCGAGAGATACTCATTTCTCTTGTCGACCATGATGACATTGTGCTCATAGAGGATGAGCCTACCACCTATCGGGATGATGAGACCAGATTCTGAGAAATGGCTAGAGGCCATGAGATCCGAGATGGAATCCATGTACACCAACCAAGTATGGACTTTGGTTGATCCACGAAGGGGTAAAACCCATTGGGTGCAAGTGGGTCTTTAAGAGAAAGACCGACATGGATGGACTTATTTATAAGTGTCGCTGGTAGCTAAAGGTTTCAAGCGATTCATGGTATTGACTATGATGAAACCTTTTCTCCGAGCGATGTTTAAGTCCATTCGGATCATGCTTGCTATCGACCTACCATGACTATGAGATATGGCGGATGGATGTCAAAACCGCGTTTCGAATGAAACCTACTCGAGGATGTGTACATGACACAACCTGAGGGTTTTGTCGATCCATAGCATACTAGCAGAGTATGCAAGCTGCATAGGTCCATTTATGGACTAAAGCAAGCTTCTCGGAGCTGGAATCTTCGATTCAATGATGCAATCAAACAGTTTGGTTTCATCAAGAACGAAGATGAACCTTGTGTCTACAAGAAGGTTGTAGGAGACATAGTTGTCTTCCTCATATTGTATGTGGATGACATACTACTCATTGGGAAGGACATCCCTATGCTTCAGTCTGTCAAGACCTGGCTAGGGAGTTGCTTCTCAATGAAGGACTTAGTTGAGACATCCCGCATTCTAGGGATACAGATTTATAGAGATAGATCTAAGAGATTGCTTGGCCTAAGTCAGAGTACATACATTGACAAGGTACTCCTTCGGTTTGCCATGCAGAACTCCAAGAGGGGATTTCTGCCGATGTCACATGGCGTGAGTTTTTCGAAGACTCAAAATCCCTCTTCTAGAGAGGAGAGAGACCGCATGGATCAGATCCCTTATGCCTCAGCCATAGGATCGATCATGTACGCCATGCTATGTACTCGACCTGATGTCTCGTATGCTTTGAGCATGACGAGCAGATACTAGTCAGATCCAGGTGAAAGTCACTGGATAGCGGTCAAGAATATTCTTAAGTACTTAAGAAGGACTAAAGAATATTTCTTGATATATGGAGGCAATGATGAGCTAGCTGTAAAGGGTTACAGTGATGCTAGCTTCCAGACCGACCAGGATGACTATAGTTCGTAGTCGGGGTTCGTATTTTGCATTAATGGTGGCGCTGTCAGCTGGAAGAGTTCGAAGCAAGATACAGTAGCTGATTCTACAACAGAAGCCGAGTATATTGCTGCATCAGAAGCAGCAAAGGAGACAGTTTGGATCCGCAAGTTCATTACTGAACTTGGGGTGGTTCCCAGCATTGGAGCTATAACAGAAGGAACCTCGCTCACACCAGCGGACCATGCATATACTACGGCGCTTCCATCTCATTCGAGAGATTATCGATAGAGGAGATGTGAAGATTTACAGAGTACCTACAGAGGCTAACATCGCAGATACCTTGACCAAGGCTTTGGCACAGAGGAAGATGATGGTCACACTAGGTCATTAGGCCTTAGAGCCTATCCTGATTGGCACTAGTGCTAGTGGGAGATTGTTAGTTAGAGCCCTAGAGCCAATCATTTGATGATTGTATGGACTCATTGTATCATATTCTTGTATATTAATAAAGGCATTTGTTTGGTTATTATACTTATTTGTATTAGTGCCAAATAGACTAAGTATAATAGTGTCCTTGAGTAGAAGGTTCATACCTATATCAATCGATTAGTTGAATCGATAGTGAGATGATATAGGGAACACTACTCTAAATCATTCCTAGTCGAGTATTAATATTCAGGGACAATGTTAATACAATAAGACTAGCATGTAGGTCAGCTCGATGACTTGATCTCACAAGTCATGGATATAGAGATATCAAGCTGACACATGGGTATGCATTAGAGAATGCATACTGAATGACCCGCCATGAGAAAGTATCATGGATCGTTATATGAGTGTCATATACTTTCTCATGTGGCTATTAGTATGACTATTAGTCCTTTGACCTGAAGTCACCATGGATCCCTACATAAGGAGTTATGTACTTTGGTTTCGTCAAACGTCACCCGTAACAGGGTGGACTATAAAGGCGATTACTGGGTATGTAACAAATTATGCAGAGGGATGTCAGTGATGTAGATGGGATCTATCCCTCCCATATGACGGGAGCGACATCAATATTCTTGATAGAGTTAGACCACAAAGTGCATGGCCATGCCCAAATGAGTCAACATGAGATGTTGAGCTCATTTGATCGAGTGAGTCTACTTGGAGTTCAAGATTTAGATTGATTAGAGGATGACACGGTCTATGCCTCATATTGATCAATCTAGATGTCTAGGATAGAAGGAAAATGTCACATATTATGAGGAGTCACAATTAGTAGTCACAAGGTGATGTCGGATCTCGACATTCTTGTAACTTGGGTAGTAATGATGTGTTGCTAGATACCGCTCATTACTTATGCTCCTAAATGGGTTTAGGGCATTGCCAACGTTACAAGAACCTATAGGGTCACACACTTAGGACAATTAGATGGAGATTAGGTTCATATGATGAACCAAGAGGATTAGATTCATTTGATGAATCAAATTGGATTAAGAGTAATCCTAATTGGGCTAACTTGAGTTCGACTCAAGTTGATTCATGTGTTCGATGAGTCTAATTTAGATTTTGACTCATTGAATCAATTTAATTAAATAAATTAGATTCATTATATTAAGTTGGCTTGAATCAAATGGTTAGATTAGATCAACCATGGAAGAGATTGGGTCAAGTTTAACTTGACTTAAGAAGGAAGACCAAAGGTTAATTTTGACTTGACCTTTTGCCACCTCATCGGTGAGTTGGCATTAGGAGGACCAATGATGATACTCCACATCATCATGGGTGCCACCTCATGGAAGTTACAAAGACATTCTCTTTAATGGCTTCATATTAATTGCAATTAATGCAATTAATTTGGGAGTTTTCACCATTGAGAGTGGCCGGCCACTTTGTTTTTGATTGGGATTTCAATTTTCATTCAAGTGGTGTATCTTCTTCTTCTTCCTCTTGAAGCTCTTCCTCTCCCTCTCCTCCTTGCCTTGGCCGAATCTTACCAAGGTGCTAGCACACCTTTGTGTAAGGTTTTCTCTACCTACGTGTCCGTGTGGATACTTCTAGAGGACCGACGCTTGAAGGTCTAGAGATCCGGCAACTCCTTGGACGAGTGGGAACGCGAAAGGCACGCAACAAGGGTAAAGTTCTTAACATGTAGATCTAGGAGTAGATCTAAAAGGTTTTTCAAACTCGTACTCGTATTTATCGTTCGGTTTTCCTTGCACGGATCCGTTGGCCTTGGGTGATTCGGGGTTTTCGCGACGCGAAAAGCGGTTTTCGCGGCCCGAAAAACCCAACATGTGGATCACTAGAATAGACTTCCAATTTTGTATGACTATAGGAAGTTAATTAAGAGCGTGTGATCTTCCCCAACGGAAGGGGCATAATCTTATTAATGGACTTAGTGTCAAGTAATGGTATACACTTAGACACATCTAATAGTATCCTCCCCATCGGAGTCACTGCTATTATTTGTGTGACCAAATGATACCAACTATTAATTTTATTTGTCAAAAAGTTAGGTTGACAAGATAATAAAATTAATGGATTAAAACCCTCCTTTTACAAATGTTGAATTTGTATACGTCCACACTAACGTGGCATGCAAAATTCACGGTGTTTGAGGTGTTGGTGAATTTAAATAATATTGTTTGAGGAATCAATATTTTTTTTAAAATTCAAAAGGTTTTGACCAAATATTTGATCAAAGACAGATCAACTATTAATTTTATTCGGCATAAAGTAAAGATGACGAGATAATAAAATTAATGAATAAAATCTCCTCTTCGATTTTGTATACGTCCACACTATCGTGGCATACAAAATTCATAGGGATTTTTAAGGAGTTGATCTTGACCAAGTATTTTTGTGATTCTTAGGATTTAAAATGTTTGTCAATCCCCTAGTAGTCATACTATAAGAAAGACTTAGTAATCCCAATTGTAATGATTGGAAATAAAACTTGGACATTAAGGTAGACTGTCTTCTTAGAACTAAGAACAATATAGGTGTATTTAATTCATTAGTTGAAACATGTTTAGTGGTGTTATCTACCAGAACCTGGATTGTAGATACAGATGCCATTAATCATGTCCGTAATTCATTGCAGGGTTCCAGGAAACCCGGCAACTAAATGAAAATTAAAATACCGTCTACATGGGAACTACTGTAAAAATGGTAGCTGTTGCAGTGGGAGATGTTTATCTTTTGATAAGAATAAAACATGGATTTTTGAGTAATTGTCTTTACGCACCAAGTTTAGAAAGAACTAGTTTTCAGTTTCTAAACTATTCAAAGAACTTGATATTCTGCCTATTTTAAATAACAAAGTTGTTATTAAGAAAAAGAGGGAAGTTATCTGTTCTGGTACGTTGGTTGGCAATTTATAAATCCAATAACTCTCACGATGCAACAAATGGAAATTAGTAACACATCTTCTAACTTTAAGAGAAAGTAACCTTCGAAAATGAACCAATTATATCTTTGGCTTCTAAGGCTAGGTTATATTAACTTGAGTAGGATTCATTGGTAGCTGATGAACTTTTGGGTTCATTAGTAGTGGAAATCTTTCCAACCTACGAGTCTTACTTGGAAGGAAAAATAACCAAGAAGCTTTTAAGTCTAAGGGGTATGGAGTCAAAGATATATTGGAATTGGTTTATTCTGATTTGTGTGATCCTATGAGCATCCAGGCAAGAGGTTGTTTCAAATATTTCATCTATTTTATAGACAACTATTTGAGATACGGATATATTTACTTGATGTGCCGCAAGTCTAAGTGCTTTGATTAGTTTAAAGAGTACGAGGCTGATGTGGAGAAACGACAAAGTAAAAGTATCAAGACACTACGGTAAGATCGTAGTGGCAAGTACCTCTTGGGAGAATTTAGGAGTCATTTATCAGAAGTAGGGATTGAATCCCAACTAACTGCATGTGGTACACCCCAACAGAATGGTGTAGGAAAAGGAAGGTATAGGACTCTTATGGAAATAAGTAGATTGATGAGTTATTAAGAATATTATCAAAATTATTTTAAGGATATACTCTGGAAATGGGAGTGAATATAGTACCTTCTAAAGTCAGAACTCTCTACTCATATAGAATTGTTGAATAGGCGTAAGCCTATTTCGAAGCATATTCGGATTCGGGTAATCCAGCACATATGCAGAAGAGAGACAATCATAAGTTGGACAGGAATTCACTTGTTTGTGGGTTATCCTAGTGAAATGAAAGTAGGTTTATAGTCTTAAAAATCAGAAGGTCATTGTTAGCATCAATGACCGATTTTTAGAAAAGGACTATGTAATAAACCATGTGCCCATAAGAAAATTTGTTCTTAAGGAAACAATAAAAGGCATGTCTAATCTAGTACCAACTATACAAGATGAGATACCACAAGGAAACTGCAACACGTATCACAAATGATACACAATTACAGAAAGTGCCTTGTCGTAGTGGGAGGGTTGTTAGGCAACCTAAAAAGATTCATGTTTTGGGAGAGTTTTTGGACTCGATCCCTGGAGGACATGAACCTGATATCCGGACATATGACGAAACACTCCAAGATAAAGATGCAACATCTTGGCAAAGAGTAATGAATAACATAATTAGAATATATGTATTCTAATAAAATCTGGAAGCTTGTAAAACCATCAAATGGTGTAAAAGCCTTTGGGTGTAAAAAGGTCTATAATAGGAAAAGAGGGATAGAAAGGAAGGTAGTAACTTTCAAAGCAAAGCTTGATGAAAAAGGAAACTTTTTCACTGGTAGCCATGCTTAAGTCTATCCGGATTCTTTTATCTATTTGGCAAGTGGATGTCAAGACAGCATTCCTTAATGGAAGTCTTGATGAAAGCATCCATATAAAGCAACCAGAAGGGTTCATTGCAAAGGGCTAAGAGCATCTTGTGTGCAAGCTCAATCAGTCTATGGACTGAGGCAAAGCTTCAAGGTCTTGGAACATCCGGTTTATCAAAGTAATCCAGACCTATGGATTTATTGAGTAAACGGATAAGTCTTGTGTATATAAAAGGTGTGATGGAAACGTGGTGGTATTTCTTGTACTATACGTAGATAACATTTTTGGTAGTTGGAAATAATATCAAAATGTTGTCAGAAGTAAGGGTATGGTTGTCCAAATAATTCGATATAAAGGACTTGGAAGAATGTATATATTTTTGAGATCAAAATAATAAGGGATCGAAAGAAAAAATATATTTTACTTATCCCAAGCTTGATACATCGGAAAATCCTTGCTCGTTTTAAGCATGCAAAACTCCTCGAAAGGTTTCTTACCTTTTAAGCATGGAGTGTCTTTATCTAAAGAGATGTCTCCGATGACATCAAAGGAGATTGAGGACATGTAGGCAGTTCTTTATGCTTCGGCAGATAGACAACCTAATGTATGCTACGCACGAGATCAGAAATCTGTTTTACCAAGGGCATAATTAGCAGATATCAAAGTAACCCTAGACAAGGACATTGGACTGCAGTAAAGCATATATTAAAGTACCTTAGAGGCGCTAGAGATTATATGCTAGCTTACAAGGCAGTTAATTAGGTCCCTGTGGGTTACATGGATTTTGACTTCCAATCGGATAGGGACAATAATAAGTCAACCTCGGGGTTTTGTGTTTACTTTAGGAGGTAAAGTCATAACTATGGAAAAGTGATAAGCATAGGTGTTTTTCTGGACTCCACCATAGAAGCTTAGTATATGGCAAGCCTCTGAGGTAGCCATAAAAGCTGAATAACTCAATAACCTCAAGATAGACTTAGATATGATTTCTGGTTTGTCCAAAGATTATTACAATTTATTGTAATAATGTTGGTGCAGTAGCAAACTCGAAGAAACCATAAGTCTATAAGGCAAGTAAACACAATAGAGCGCAAGTACCACCCAATACAAGAAATCGTATAAACGAGGAGAAGTTGTTGCCGCCTAGATTGCATCAGGTGATGACCTATAGATCCTTTCACTAAGGTCCTTAAGGCAAGAGCTTTTGATGGGCATGTTGAAGGGTTGGGAATCAGATGTATGGCAGCAAATATGGCAGCTTAGTCTTTTAGTATAAGTGGGAGATTGTTAGAGTGTATACTAAAAGCCTAGCTTTTGGTATAAACATTTATATAGAAATAAGAATCACATTGGTCAAATGTCTACATTTATGACAAATGTAGTTGCTCAATTAATTTATATTATAGATAACATGGTGTGTGGTGCCACACACAGAAGATCATGTTATCAGTTCCTTATAAATTATAAACAATAGCTCACGACCAAGATGGAAAGGAACAAACCATTGGAAGGTCGTAATGTAATTAGGTATTAGTTTATCTTAACTATATAATTACACTAGTACACTTAGAGTGTATTGAGTAGGACCATTTGAGGTCGTTCCTTTTATACTGACTTTATAAAGGAACAAAGACCTCAGTAATTATGGAAGTGTGTGCTCTTAATCCTAATATAATAACAAACACATATATTTGATATTTATTTCTTTAATTTGTCAATGAGTGAGATTTAGTTCGATAAATCAATAAACCCGATAAGTTGGGAAATGATATCACTTATATTGTATGTTGTTGATTATAGAAGGAAACTGTGTCCTAGTGATCTAGGTTGAGAATGTCCCCAAGAGGAGCCCATAAGGATTGTCATGTTAAACCCTGCAGGTGGACTTAGTCCGACATGACGATAAAGTTGAGTGGTACTACTCTTGGAGCTAGATATTAATTAAGTGAGTTGTTAGTAACTTACTTAATTAGTGGACATTTGTTATCTTAAACACAGGGAGACTAACACACTCATAATAAGAAGGAGCCCAAAATGTAATTTGGGATTGGTGCGGTAGTTCAATAATAGTTCTTTAGTAGAATGAATTATTATTGATGAAATTAAGTTGTGTGTTCGGGGCAAACATGGGATGCTTAATTTCATCGGGAGACCAAAACCAATTCATCCTCTCGGTCCCTATCGTAGCCTCTAGTAAATAGAGATTTATACCCATCGCATACCCACCTTCTTACCCATCTAATGGGGCCGACCAAGCTAGCTTGGAACCCAAGCTAGGGCCGGCCAAGATCAAGTGGATGAGTCATGTAGGTGGCCGCCCAAAGCTTGGGTCCCAAGCTTAGGTGGCCGGCCACTAGAATATTAAAAAAGATTTTTATTAAAATTATTTCTTATGTGGATATCATGATTTTGAAAGAGAGTTTAAAAATTAAAAAAATTTCCTTTTATAGCATTCTACAAAAGATTAAGAGAATAGATTAATCTCTTTCCTTATTTGTAGTTTAAAAGGATGGTTTTAATTTTTGGTAAAAACTTTCCTTATTTGTAAACCATCTACATGTTTAAAAGAGAGTTTAAAATTTGAAATCTTTCCTTATTTGTTGATTAAAGGAGGATTTTAAATTTTAAGAAAACTTTCCTTTTTAAACTATGTTCATGATTTAAAAGAGAGTTTAAAATTAAATATTCTCTTTTATAAGTTTCTACAAAAGATTAAGAAAAGATTTGATATCTTTCCTTATTTGTAGATTAAAAGAGATTTTAATTTTTAGAGATAACTTTCTTTTTATCCACATGTTTAAAAGAAAGATTTTAATTTATTAAATTTCCTTTTTATAAACCAATCATGAAGGGATAAAAATTATTGGAGAAATTTTATAAATTTTCGGAAGCAAATAAGGAAGTTTTAATTTGTGTTTAAAATTTTATTTGCTTGGAAATTATATTGTGTGGCCGGCCAAATAAATTGGAGAAGAAATTTTATTTTTAATTAAATAAAATTTTCTTTTTCATGGCAAAAGAATTAAGGAAGTTTTTATTAAAATTTCCTTATTTGCCAAGACCAAGGATTATAAAAGAGGGAGTAGAGGAGGCTTCAAAGTAAGGACTCTATTCTATTTTTCTCCCTCTTTTCCTTGGTGGTGTGGCTGGCCCTTTCTTCTTCTCTTCTTCTTCTCTTTGTGGCCGAACCTCTTCATGCTCATGGAGTTTTAATTGGTGGTCGGATCTAGCTTAAGGAAGAAGGAGAGAAAGCTTACATCCCTTGGAGCTTGGTTGGTGGAAAAGATCTTCATCTTTTGGAAGCTTTGTGCTTGGCCGAAATTTGAAGAAAGGAAAAGAAGGTGCTTTGGTGGTTTCTCATCTCGGAAGATCGTTGTCCATACAACATCCGACGTTAGAAGAGGAATACGGTAGAAGATCAAGAGGTCTTTCTAAAACGTATAACTAGTAATTTTTCTTTCCGCATCATACTAGTTATTTTTGGAAATAATACCAAATACAAGAGGCATGCGATTCTAGTATTTCGAATATGTTTTTCGATGTTGTTCTTTTGTTTTTTTTCCCTTGTGATTTGATTGTTCTTTTCGGTTAACCTAAAGTTATTTTAGGAAATTAAATATTAGCTTTCCATAAAAGGTTTTGTCTAGTCGGTGGTGGTTGCTCCCATATCCAAGAAGGCCATGTGCCTCGCCACGTCAGTACTGGGAACCAATTATGGAAATTAATTTTTAATGGAATTAATAACTTAAGGTGATTTGGGTCGAACGTGTTAAGTTCCGCAGGAGACCCAAGTCAAAACCTAAAAGAACGAATAGATTAAGTTTTGGATCAAACGTGTTAAGTTCCGCAGGCGATCCAAAATTTAATTTAAAAGAATACATGGTAGCTAGGAAAAGGTTCAGACCTTTGTACAAAATTTTTGTACAGTGGAACCTCTATGTTTTTCGAGTAGCAACCATCAGGGTACCCTTTGACTTTTCTCTTGATAGTGTCTTATGATATGTGCAGTTTAAATATACTTACTAGTGTTGGTAGTTAGTATTTCCTTGGTTTAGTTTAGTTGATACCTGATACATGCTTCTACTGTTAGCTACTATATATTAGTCTGGCATGCTTTTCTTTCTGGCTATGTTTATCTGTGTTCATAGAGATAGAGGTATTTATTGTGCTTCCCTCTATACTGGATTAGTTGATAAATATGTTGGATATGTGATGTTGGATTCATGTTATTGATTATCCTTGTTATATATGTGTTTATCTTTTTGGCACCTACACATATGGAGGATATGCTCAGGTATGGCATACTGTAGCCGCATGCACCATATCGCATGATTGCATGCTGGGTGATTGACGACTCCATTATTGTTGAGCTCGTCGGCCGGCTACATGGACCTCTACACATGTGATCACTACATGGGTAGTGGCACAACACTCAGTATGTGTATGGTAGGTTGCTCTGTCGAGGGCTCCGCTAGTACACTCATGGGTTAGTGTGACGCAGCGTAGTAGCAGGACAAGGGTCCCTTCTCGTCATTGCGTACCGGGAGATAAGAGCGTTACTCTCCCTCACTATGTTTGAGGTAGGAGGATAGGTGTACTCCGACAGCATCCCGTCCACTCGGTCACTCTTCAGGGGTAGTGACGGCAGAGTGCACGGTGTCACAACCCTACCCACTCGGTCTCACCATTGTGTGTGAGATGGCTGACTGGCGTCAGGGCTGACCATGTCATATTGCATTTATTGTGATTGTTGCATATTGGATAGTGCACTTGGGTGACTGCATATGATTGACATGCATACATGATACATGCTTATTTGGTCTGACTATCTTTGTTTGTGTATGTCCACAATCATTTGCCCAAGCCTCGCAGGTGAGTACATTTTATTTCAGTTATGCATTTTCTTATTATTCTTGCTATAGACTGTACTTTATGCCTATTGCTGGTTATTACAGTTTATTTCAGCTATGCATATCTATTATACTGTTAGGAGACTGTACCGTAGGTTGTACTGTTAGGAAATTGTATTGTAGGCTTTATCGTTTAGTGTACTGTACCATAGGATGTTACTGGTGGTTATATGTTGTTGTACATATCTATTGGATTACCTGCTGAGTTCTTTGAACTCGCCCCGTTGTTACTATTTTTCAGGTTGAGGTCGTCGAGAGATAATCCAGTCGATAGCCCCATTATCGCGAGGATTTTCTTTGTCGGATTATATTTTGCTTTTGCATCTTATATACTTGTATTGTGGGTTTGTATTGTGGACATTGAACATTCAGGTTTGCTACTTTTGTTTTTCCGCTGCGGATTTTCTCATTACTTCGTGGATTTGTTCTCTTCGTTGTAGTGGAGTAGGATGTTTACATATATCCTCGAGGATTCTTTATAGTCATTTCCCTATTAAACTGCGTGGATTGATTTTATGTTGAACTGTGTGGAAATGTTGATATAAACTGCGTGGTTTGTTTCTTATTTGTATTGTATTGTTCTGGCCGTGTGTGGCCGATGTATAGATATATGTATTTTGGATTCATATTGTCACCCGTACAGGGGAGATGCTGCCGAAATTTCTTCTGGCAGGGACTACTTGGGGCGCCTCGGATGTATCTTTGGGATTAATGTATCTTGCAGGGACCAAAGTGCAAAGAATAGCCTCGGATGAATAGTACCGAGGCGCCTCCATGGAGCTTGGAGGCGCCTCGGGTGCGAGCCGAAGCCAGCTGTCCAGAAGGGTTAGAGGCGCCTTGAAGGAAGCTTAAGGCACCTTGAACAGGTGGTTTAAGGCGCCTTGGACAGTGATGAAGGTGCCTTGAGATGGATAAAAGGCAGCGGTCAAAGCTTCATCGCAGAGTCATTTCCGGGATAAAACTTATGGATTCAAGGCACCCTAGAGCCTGATGGAGGCGCCTTGAACACCCTTTATAAGAGGGTCTTGACCAGCAGCTCTTAACAACGAATTCCAAGCTTCTCTTCTTCAACGTGCTGCCAACGAAACAATCCCGAAGTGCTGCAACGACATCCCGACAACCCGGAGCTTCAGTTTCGACTTTATTGTTGTCGGTATAAAGTTTAATTCAGTTTATAATTGTACTTAATTGGTAATACTTATCGTGAATATAGTTGTTGCCCACCGAAAGCGGTCAACGACCGCGGGCCTTCGAGTAGGAGTCGAGATAGGCTCCGAACGAAGTAACCTCTCGTGTCTCTTGTGTGTTTGTGTTGTGTATTTTTATTTCCGCTGCTTTGTAACTCGATAGTTTTACGAATTCGAAAAGTGTGAAAGCCACGAGCGCTATTCACCTCCCTCTAGCGCTTCTCGATCCAACACTCTTCTTCTAAAATCCGGCCACCACCACCACCAAGGAGAAGAGAGCAAAAGGGAAAATAGAAGAGAGAGAGGGGTCGGCCACTTGAGATTTCCAAGCAAGAGAATAAGAGTTGTGTCTCATGAAGCCCCCTCACCCCTTCTTTTATATTACTTGCCCAAGGCAAATAAGGGAAGAATTTTTACAAAATTAAAATCTTCCTCTAGCTTTTCCTTTTCCCTTTTAATTTTTTTTCTTTCCTCTTGATTGAATCAATCACCAAAAATAAATTTGATGATTTTATTATTTTTAAGATGGTCGGCCACTTGCTTGGGCACCAAGCAAGGTGGCCGACCACCTCATCAAGGGAAAAAGGAAAATTTTTTTTAAAATTTTACAAGAAGAAATCCTCTTATAAAATTTACAAGCTCTCTTTCCTAAAGTAAGAGTTAAAAAAGGAAAGTTCTAAAAATTAAAACCATGTTTTAAAATTTAACACTTCTCGTAAAAAATTTTCTTTTTTTAACATGATGATAGAAAATTTTAATTTTAAAACTTATCTTCCTTTTTTCTTAAACTATGAGGATGGTTAAAAATGAAAAGTTTTAAAACTTTTAAAACTCTCTATTAAAACATGTGGCCTAATTCAAATAAGGAAAGTTTTAAAAATTAAAATCTCCATTTTAAAACTTATAGTTGTCTTCAAAGAGAA
The DNA here is from genome assembly GCF_018446385.1 of Zingiber officinale. NCBI lineage: Eukaryota > Viridiplantae > Streptophyta > Magnoliopsida > Zingiberales > Zingiberaceae > Zingiber > Zingiber officinale. The sequence continues at coordinate 106,079,100 of NC_055998.1, forward strand.
GATTTTAAAAAATTCAAAACAACCTCCCTTTTTGATTTATTGTGGCCGGCCCCTTCATGCTTGGTCACCAAGCAAAGGGTCGGCCCCTATAGAAGAGGATATGGCCGACCCTTGCTTGGTCACCAAGCATTGGACCGGCCCACTTCTTGGACACCAAGAAGAGCCTTACATTTGGATGGACTTGAGGCTATAATGAGGCTATGACAAGGACCTAGAGGAGAAATTGATTTTGGCCTTCCGATGAGCTTGAGTATCCCGTGCTCGCCCCAAACACACAACTCAAGTTCATCGATAATAACTCATTCCACTATAGAGTTATTACCGTACTACCGCACCAATCCCAAATTACATTATGAGCTCCTTCTTATTATGAGTGTGCTAGTCTCCCTGTGTTTAAGATTATGAATGCCCACTAATTAAGTAAGTTACTGACAACTCACTTAATTAATATCTAGCTCCAAGAGTAGTACTACTAAACTTCATTGTCATGTCGGACTAAGTCCACCTGCAAGGTTTAACATGGCAATCCTTATGAGCTCCTCTTGGGGACATTCTCAACCTAGATAACTAGGACACAGATTCCTTCTATAATCAACAATACACACTATAAGTAATATCATTTTCCAACTTATCAGACATATTGATTTATCGAGCTAAACCTCACCCTTTGATAAGTCAAAGAAATAAACATTAAATATATGTGCTTGTTATTATATTAGGATTAAGAGCACATACTTTAATAATAACTAAGGTCTAGTTCTTTTACTAAGTCAGTACAAAAAGAACTTACCTAAATGGTCCTACTCAATACACTTAAAGTGTATCAGTGTAATTTATTAGTCAAGATAAACTAATACTTAATTACACTACGACTATTCTAATGGTTTGTTCCTTTCCATCTTAGTCGTGAGCAACTGTTTATAATTTATAGAGAACCTATAACATGATCTTCTGAGTGTGACACCACACTCCATATTATCTACTATATAAATTAATTAAACAATTATATTTAACAAGTAAATACAGATATTGACCAATGTGATTCTTTTATTTCAAAATAAATATTTACAAAAACTAGGCTTTTAGTATACACTCCAACAGCTTCATCTTCGCCAATGGATGCTTCACAGTCTTGATCTTCTGTTCTTGCCTTTAGGACAATTGTTCGACTTGGCTTCTTTACTTATGTACATCTAGATTCATGAAGTTCTAAAGTAGAAAATAAACTTTCTAATGAACTTACCTCTAGATTCTTTGAGATATAATAGGAGTCTACTATAGACGCCTATTTTTGTGTCCCAGAGAAAGCATTTAAAGCATACCTTAAAAATCTCGATTTGTTACCTATTTTTCGAGATTCATAAGTCCGGTTATTAACTCCTTTAGCTTGGCGTGCAATTGTGCTACTGACTCTGCTTCTTTCAGCCGTAGGTTGGTTAGTTGGTTCCAGAGTAGATCCCGTTTTGTGAGCTTGGCTTTGGACGTACCTTCTTATAGTTCCAGGAACTTCTCCCAAAGTTCTTTTGCTGATTCATAGGCATCGATTCTGCTGACTTCTTGCGGAGGTAGCATGCTCAGAAGATGAAATTTGACTCGTTCATTTGCAATGAAGTACGCTTTCTCTTTCTTTGCCTATGAATACTCTTCTTGTTCAGCTCCTTGTTGGTTCTTGGGGTCTACAAAATTATATTTTATAATTAAAAGAATATAAAATTCTATTTTAAAAAATACCTCTATCTGGTGTTTCCATTGCATGAAGTCTCCTTCAAACTTCGGTAGATAGAGATGCTTAGTTCGACCATCATCTCGGTGATTCAGCTGACGGTTAGTCCTTTTAAGTGTTCTAGCTCTGATACCACTTATTGGTACAACAAGACCAATAAGAGGGGGGGGGGTGAATTTCTTTTAAAATAAAAACTAAACCTTTCTCGATCTTTTAACTCAGATTAGTAGCACAATTATATTAAAGCAATTGAACAACTAAAAATAAAAGAGGTTAAAAAATTACTTTGTTACAACATAGGTGGTTGTTAATCCAAGACAAAAGAATGCACTAAAAACCCATTCTTTAAAGGCGGAGAATACTCTTACACTCGTTGGATGCTCAGAAAAATGCTAGAAAATGAATACAAGAGTTGTTGAATATTTCTTAGATCCAGGGGTCTTTTTATAGCTCCTAGAAAACTCTATCTGTAGCTTAAAGATGCCTTTAAGATAGTTGATAACCATGATTTTACTACACTATTCTCATTCATACAAGCATAGTTTAATGTAGTTTTCATATATAGAACTCATATTTACACTACATTTTTATACATTGTATCAATTTTGAACTTAATTGCAAATTATATTATTACAGCTTTATTTGATGCTAATATTTGTTTGTTATTTTGTAGGTATCAAAGGTTCTTGGATTGGGATGAATCTAAACCAAAGTTGTGCTCGGATCGGAGTTTTAACGAGGCGATCAAGCTCCAGAATGGTCGTAGCCGTCCATTGAAGATCTGAGAGATCTGGGTCATCCATCAAGGATCTGGTCCATCCAACCTAATGAGGAGCAGATCTCGCTCGTTGATGAAGATTCAGAGATTTTGATCCACATCTGAGACAATCTAGCCGTTGATCAAGCCCAGAAACAATATGGACCGTCCGATCAGATGAGGAGAGGTTTAAATTCCGCGAGAAGCTACAGTGAACTTTGGGCTTGACATTTCTGCGATAAAAACACTGTTCTTCCTTCTTCTTCCTTGCGGCGCCATTGCTCCCTTTCCACAAACCAAATCTGCGAGCAAATTTCTTCATCATCGGCGATATCTAATCTTCTGGCGTTCATCATCCGAGGTTACAAAGAGTGGCAGAGGCATTCCCAGTCCACGAGCTTGAGTTCTGTTCCTTATTCCCGCAATCCAGATTAATGGTCGTTCTCTAAATCTGCGATTTCCGTCAATCCATTGGAGCATGAGAGGCGTTCCCAGTAGCTTCAGAATTCATTCCATCTTCATTTCATCTGTTGCACTTGAGTGGATCTGATTAATCGACCGAGTGACACGAATTCCAGAATTCAGCCTCTAAACACGAGCGATGAGGGTGACAGTCAGTTCGTGAGCTCGAGAGGCATTCCCAGCAGCTGTGATCGTACGCTTGCATTAGTTGGGAGTTCAGATCTTCGCCGTGTTAGCTAGAGCCCTAGAGCCAATCATTTGATGATTATATTTTGGACTTGTTGTATCATATTCTATATAAATAAAGACATTTGGTTTTTGGTTATTATACTTACTTGTATTGGTGCCAAATAAACTAAGTATAATAACGTCCTTGAGTAGACGGTTCTCACCTATATCAATCGGTTAGTTGAACCGAAAGTGAGATGATATAGGGAACACTACTCTTAATCATTCCTAGTCGAGTATTAACATTCAGGGACAATGCTAATGCAATAAGACTAGCTTGTAGGTCAACTCGATGACTTGATCTCACAAGTCATGGATATAGAGATATCAAGTTGACACATGGGTATGCATTGGAGAATGTATACTGAATGACCCGCCATGAGAAAGTATCATGGATCGTTGTATGAGTGTCATATACTTTCTCATGTGGCTATTAGTATGACAACTAGTCCTTAGACCTGAAGTCACCATGGATCCCTACATAAGGAGTTATGTACTTTGGTTTCGTCAAACGTCACCCGTAACTGGGTGGACTATAAAGGCGATTACTGGGTATGTAACGAATTATGCAGAGGGATGTGAGTGATGTAGATGGGATCTATCCCTCCTATATGACGGGAGCGACATCGATATTCTTGATAGAGTGAGACCACGAAGTGCATGGCCATGCCCAAATGAGTCAATATAGGATATTGAGCTCATTTGATTGAGTGAGTCTACTTAGAGTTCAAGATTTAGATTGATTAGAGGATGACACGGTCTATGCCTCACATTGATCAATCTAGATATCTAGGATAGAAGGACACTTGTCATATTTTGTGAGAAGTCACAATTAGTAGTCACAAGGTGATGTTGGATCTCAACATTCTTGTAACTTGGGTAGTAATGATGTGTTGTTAGATACTGCTCATTACTTATGCTCCTAAATGGGTTTAGGGGCATTGCCAACGTTACAAGAACCTATAGGGTCACACACTAAGGGCAATTAGATGGAGATTAGGTTCATTAGATGAACCTAAATGATTACGTTCATATGATGAACCAAATTGGATTAAGAGTAATCCAAAGTAGGCTAATTGAGTTAGACTCAATTTGGTTCATGTGTTAAGTGAGTCTAATTTGGACTTAGACTCATTTAATTAATTTAATTTAATGAATAGAGATTCATTAAATTAAAATTGACTTGAACCAATGGTTAGATTAGATCAACCAAGGGAGAGAAGTAGTCAAGTTTGACTTGACTTAAGTAGGAAGATGAAGAGTCAAGTTTTGACTTGACTTTGACTTGACCAATGCCACATCATCAAGGCTTCTTCATTTGGTCAAGTTTGACTTGACCAAATGCCACCTCATGGAGGAGATCAAGAGACTTGACTCTTGATATTCCATGGGGGTTACATGCCTTGAAGTGGCCGGCCACTTTTAGGTGGAATGAAAAATTGATTTTTCATTCAAGTGGTTGTAACTCCATCTTCTTCTTCCTCTTGAGTTTTCTTCTAGCTCTCCCTCTCCTCTCTACTGATCTCTAAGGTTGCTAGCATATCCTTAGAGATTTTTCTCCATCTCTTGCTTGTGTGGATACACATAGAGAAGTGTCTACTTTGACACTTTCGAGATCCGGCGAACCGAGGACAAGCGGGATTGCGAAGAGCTTCGCATCGAAGGTATAAATCTTTCTTCATGTAGGTCTAGGAGTAGATCTAAGTAGAAACTCGTACTCGTATTTAAAGTTTGAAATCTATCCTTTGCACGAGATCCAGTGGCATGGGTGATTCGGGGTTTTCGCGACCCGAAAAACCCAACACGCCGGTGGTCACCCGAGGGCATTCTCAGAGGTGGCTCTGTTTTTTGGCAGAATGAAGAAGTGCTGATCTGGGTTTGGGTTTGTGGAATGCTAGGGTTTTTGTTTTCTTTGCCTTTCTTACAATTAGTTTAAATTGTCCACATACATGCTCAGATCTTGTGATCTGATTTCATTACTTTGTCATTTCTTCTTTGTTTCATGTTTTCTGAAATTCCTGAATCTGAATTTTCTCACTTGCTTTATGATCTTGTTGAATTTCTACATCCAAAACAGTGTTTAGCTACTAACATAGTTGCAATTTATTTCCTAGTTTGAATTCTCTATTTTAGTTCATGTAATTTAGAGTTAGTTTCAATTAATGAGTCAATGAAACTTTTATTCTAAGCATTGGAATTGTGGTAAATGTGAATGGAGTTTGAATGTAAATGTTTGTCTTGAGCCTTTCATTATTATCCTTTATTAAACTTTGTTGAATGAGAGTGAGAGTTGAAGATTTGTTGTTTGAGATTGATTGGTGAGGTTGATTGTTATTGGGAATAGGATGCTAGTTCGGTTTCTAGAAGTGTAATAAGTTCTTGAGTTACATGATTATTGTGATTGTGAATTTAAGAGATAATAATTGATCTATTTGATTCAATGAGGCATTAGAATCCGAGCTTAGTTGATGCTTATTTGATGAGAAGGAAATGGATCATGTTTAGATTAGAATGAACTTTCCGTAATCTTATTTTTGATTGTAGATGAATTTTGGCTGAAGTGTGAATGAAGGTGAAAAGTTTAATTGATCTTGTGGATGTAAGGAATCAATTTTGAATCAATTCTAAAATTAGCACACACTCACTAGTTATCTTTGGAGAAAAATACGACTTGGGACTCCATATTACAACACTTTTATTTAGTTCAGGCGAGTTCCTAATTTTTATTAATTTGATGTGCCACGTGACATATAATATGGTCGACACCAAATTTTGGCGCCGTTGCCGGGGAGCAACTAACTAGTAGTATGTGCTTATTTTAGATTGTGCATTGAGCATTGATTAGTTTATTTTGTTAGCATCTTGATTGATTTGATTGCTTATTTCTTTTGTATTTTCATGTGAACTTGTTCTTGAAGTTTTAAGTGCTTTTACTATTCATATTTTCATGTGTATGAAATTTTATACTCTTGAGTCTTCTAATCTTGAGTTTTAGTGTTGTAGTGTAAAGAATAGGAGATTTATTTAGCATGGATCCATATTTTTAGAATTTTGGAGGTGGAATGGAAAATCAATGTTTTCAGCCTGAGTATCAATTTTACCCAAACATGGTTCAACAAAATAGGTATGAGTCATTTTCAAATGGTTTTAATGCGAATTGGGTGGAGACTTCATGTTTCAGACATGAAAATACACAAGGACCATTTATTGTGTCATATCCAGTCTACCAGAGTTCATATGGGTTTCAAGAAGTTTCAACATTTTCTATGCCCCAACCTTTTCAACAAAATGATCCTCAGATGGATGAGTCAACATGGAAACTCAGGGAGATTATGCAACAAATGGGTGAGCATCAAGAGCAACAATTTTCAAGCATACAGAACATACAGATTCAGTTAGATCAAATTGCAACATCCATCAATCAACTGCAAGCACGAAATTCCAGTGGAGAGATGGAAAGTAGCGATTCTGTCAGGCCTGACCCTACTTCTATCACTTCACATGATTTTTCTAGTAATTTTTATGATAATGATGTAATTATGCAAATTTCTGATCCTAATGATTTTGTTGTTGAAGATGTTGATAGTGATTTAGGTTCTGAACATGTTTTTGAAGATGATTTAAGCGTAGGGGAATGCTTACTGGAAGCATTACATCAAGGATCACCAAGAATTGAAGATGAAAGTGTAGGGACTGGTGCTATGGAGCCAAGCACCCAAGATCACTACATGAGGATGAACATTCACTAGAACCAAAGCTTGAGCATTCATTTGATGAGGAAGAGGTAGCAATCACCACTCCAGGTACCTCTCAAGATGACAAGGTGAGTATTTTTTTTGTGATTTTCCAAAAAAATTTATAGAGGTACTATTCATTGATTTCTTTAGATGTGATATTGCTTGATAAATTTTCTACTCACACTAATATTTTCCTATTTTCTTTTTATCCCACATGTGTATGGAGTTCTTGTCTTTTATTGATATTGTAGGAGAATACAAGCTTCCGGAGTGGATGCTTGAACTGAACCACCTCCGTCCTCCAGAAAGAATTTGTATGGGAAAAATGAAGAATAAAAAGAATTTAAGTGGAATCATGATTACTCCACTTCCGGCATGGATTCTCTTTTTAAATCTACTACAACCGTCGGGAAAATAGGGAGTTTGTTCTAACTTAATTTTCTTTTACATTTTAATTCATGTTTTATGTCTAGTCTTTTCTTTAATAAATTCTTTGAATACAAATGTTGATTTTCTTATGACATTTAGCTATGTTTATAATTAGTAGTTTTCTTTTTGCATTTGATTTTTAGTTTGAATAAGAAAATGACACCCCTAGTAATTTTTCTATAACATGTTAGAAGTAGGGAGTGTGAGCTAGATTTGAGAATTTGTCACGCCCCAGGGGAGTCCCTATCCGAAGAAATTTTGACTGCACCTCCCCTGTACGGTTGACAATCTGAATCATTGCTACATACACAATATACATCAACCACAGGCGGCTGGAATATATACACAACCACGCAGTTATATATATATCATCAGCCCACTCGGCTGGAGCAAAATATAAAACAACCACGCAGTTATATATATATTTTAGAGCCCACTCGGCTGTACCAAAACCAAAACACAGCAGATAAATGATAGAAATCCAAAATACATGACTACTAGCCGGCTAGGCTGACACCACACAACAACACAAACACTCCAGGCACAACACCGAAACACAAAGCCAAATATACAAATTTCATATATCAAAACAAAATAAATACAAGCGGAGACAGATCTTTTGAGGTGACGTGGGGACCAGCAGATAGGATACTCCAAGCGACACCATAAACAACCTGTTACCTGAAAAAGATAGTGTCCACGGGGGTGAATTCAACAACTCAGCGAATACCAATATACATGCCTAGTAAGATATATCTAACAGCAATAAACATGGAATACAACTTCCTAATCATATATAGGAAATATGCAAAACTGAAAGGTAACTGAGGAAGTTGTACTCACCAGAAACTCCTATCCAGAACAAAAGGGTCATCAAATCAGATACACAATATGCCTCCTGTATGCATGTCAAAGAAATGCATCCACCAAAATGCAGCATATAAGTGCAGCAAACACAAGCAAATAAATGCAATACATGTATACGGTGCCAATGACATGGTCACCCCTAACGCTAGTCAGTCATCTCACACACAATGGTGAGACTGAGTGGGTAGGGCTGTGACCTCCTGATGAGTGACCGAGTGGACGGGATGCTGTCGGAGTAGACACATACTCCTATCCCAAATCATAAGTGGGGGAGCGCAATGCTCTCATCTCTCGGTACACCATAACGGAGAGGGATCCCTGACGTGCTACCACGCTACGTCACACTACCCATGAGCGGACCAACGGAGCGCCGAACAGAGTAAAACTGATGTGCTACGACGCTGCGTCACGCTACCCATGAGCGGACCAACGGAGCACCCAACAGTGATGAAACTGGCGATATGCACTACAATAATGGAGCAGCCTATCACGCAGCATGCAATCATGCGAATGGTGCATGAAACTAAGTATGACAATATCCTAAACCAAATCCACATATATATATAAAAATGTGTACCCTAGTACAAGTAAGTCAAATCCACAGATCTAGGGTATACAGGCCCTCTATGGTATAACAACCTAGGTCCTGAACATATCCACCTCCATAAAATATGTACCAACAATGTACATGGATTAAAGCAAAAGGTCTAGGTACACAGATCAGGTATGATATAAAAATATAGATACACATGTCAGATAATAAAAATCCAGAGTCTAGTCCTAAACTCAGCAAAGCATGATATGACACTTACTTTAGGAACTAAAGTACTCATGGTAAGAATCATGAAGTATAAACATGGATACATATCAAGCGACCAAACAGATCATGCTATGGGTATCAAACCGTGACATACCAAAGGCAAACATGATCATTGCTTGTAGCTATAAAATACTATGCATATCCAATTGACAATATCATAAAAAGATAAGTCAAGAGGTACCCGCCTTCATACGCAGGTCGTATCAACCGTCCTCAACAAGTCCAAGAGATTGCATCCAACTCAAATCCTACAAATACAAGGTATTCAACAAAACTAAGGATCTATGATCAACATATCAACTATTAATCCCTCTAATCTGATCCAACCCTTTCCTTCACATCAATTTAATTCCAAGAACACATAAACTAATGATCCACTTATCCAATCAAGTTCACTACCATCAACTACTAAGCATCATGAATCAACCTCAAAACTTACCCGAATTCAAGTGGGTTGCTGATAGCTCACCATCAAAGGATGACTTTAGATCGGAAGGTTGGCCGAATCCATGGATCGCCCACGAACAACACAGCTAGAGCTGCAATGGCTAACAACACCTACAAAGATTCCAAAACAAGTCACTCCTTGCAATCCTCATTCCACATCAATTGAAATCAAAGCTGAATACCAACAATCCCAAACTTGTATCCCACAAATTCTGTTACCTCACTGGCACAACACTTGACACCTTCTCCAGCAGTGATGAATCCATCCAACAACCAATTCATCTCAAGAAAGCCAGTACACTGTGGTAGGGATCTGGAGTCCAAGAATTTCTGATCTGATGATAAACTACAGCGACCACCTGCCATGATCAGAATAAGGAGAGGTAAGGAAACAACCATGACGGGCCGATGCAGTGTCATGTGGGTTTTCCCGACAGAGGAAGAACCCTCCAAAGCCCTTTCTCCTCCCAAAGGCAGCAACCCCTTCAAAGAAGAAGACCTTCCTTCTATTGTTGGCTGTGAATTGAAGGAAGAAGGCGGCTCCGGCGATGGGGCTGAGAAGGGAGAAGGAGGAGACTACTAGGAGAAGGAAGAGGAAGGATGTGGCCGGTGTCGCGAGGAGAAGGAGGAAGAGGGAGAGGAGCGGCGGCGAGTCGGTCCAGTGATGGCTCGCGAGGAGGGGAGGGAGAAGAGAAGAGGTGGCGGTCGACGACGGCGAGGAGCAAGGGAGGAAAGAAGAAGGAAATACTACAGATGAAGGAAATATACAGAAGAAAAGAAGAGAAAAAGAAATAGGAAAAGGAAAAGAAAACTTTTCCTCACTAAAACAGGGTAGCCTAAACAGGCTTTCCCGGAGACCCGTTTTTATCCCTGTAAACTCGTCCATACGAGCTCCGAAAAATTTCGGGAAAATTCCCAGAAATTTCGAAAAATTCCCTTATCATTATTCGCCATTTGTCCGTATTTTACATTCTCCCCCACTAATAAAAAATTTGGTCTCCAAATTTTGTTATCTACCATCCGCAAGTACTAACAACGGATATAGAGTATAAATGCTGAATGGTAAATTAAATCACATACCTCAAGTGAAAAGATGGGGGTATCGAGCTCGGATAGTATCCTCGAGCTCCCAAGTAGCCTCCTCATCCGAATGATGCTGCCATCCAACTTTAACCAACCGGATAGTCTTGTTCCGCAACTGACGCTCCTTCCGATCCAAAATCCGTACCGGGACCTCCTCATAAGTGACGTCAGGCTGAACCAGAACTGAGATATCTGTCAGCACATGTGTCGTGTCAGGTACGTATATCTTCAGCATAGATACGTGGCATACGTCGTGAACACCTGCCAAAGCTGGTGGTAGCGCCAAACGATAAGCTACCGCTCCAACCCTTTCCAAGATCTGGAAAGGTCCAATGTATCGCGGAGCTAGCTTACCTCTGAGGCCAAATCTCTTCACCCATTTCATGGGTGAAACTCGTAGGAAAAACATGGTCACCAATAGATAATTCTAAGGGTCTCCGACTCCGGTTAGCATAACTCTTCTGGCAGTCCTGTGCCTCTGACATCCTCCGTTTGATAGTACATACCAACTCTGCCTCATGCTGAGCTCTATGAGGTCCCAACAACTGGGCCTCTCGGATTCTCGTCCTGATCGACGACTGAGGAACTATGGTAACAAGAATACTCTGCTCTGTATGTCCCTGCTCCTCAAGGTCTAACTCGGAAAAACCCTGAATCAAGTCCGTGACCACAACTCGGTGGCAAACTAAATTCCCTGTGTGCTTCTTGCTAAGTGCATCGGCAACCACATTATCTCTCCCCGGGTGGTAGATAATGGTACAATCAAAATCCTTCAGGAACTCCATCCATCTCCTCTGTCGGAGATTAAACTTCCTTCTAAGTGAACAGATATTTGAGACTCTTATGGTCAGTGTGAATCTCAAATGTAATGCCGTACAGCTAATGCCGCCAAATCTTCAAGCAAAAATAATGACGGTCAACGATAAGTCCTGTACTGGGTTGTTCTCCTCATGCTCCTTCAACTGCCGAGAAGTAGGAGACTACCCTGCCATGCTGCAGTAAAACAGCGCACCAAACCTGTAGAGATGCATCGGTATAGAGCACGAATCCATCCTCTCTAGAAGGTAAAACCAAAATCGGAGCCGACACTAGTCTCCGCTTCAGCTCCTGGAAGCTGGTCTCGTAGTCCTCAAACCACGTGAACTTCAAGCCTTTTCCTGGTCAGGCGTGTCATTGGCATAAAAACACGTGGAAACCCCCCAACGAATCGTCTGTGATATCGAGCCAGACCAAGGAAGTTGCGAGTCTCCTGTATAGACAACGACTACTCCCAACGATAACAACCTCTATCTCCTGTGGAACCACGGTATACTCCTACTGGTGCCCGTGTGTCTCAAACATCTCACAGAAAACAACCAAAATACGCACTACTGATCTTCACATATAGACGTTTCAGTCGAAACATCTCTAGAACTATGCAAAGATAGTGTACGTGATACACCTCAGATCAGGAATAGATCACCACATCGTCAACAAAGACAATAGAAACCAATCCAAACATCCTAGTGATACCCAAATCATCGAGTCAATGATAACATCTAGGGCACCGCAAGCCCTAATAGTAAAACCAAGACACACAATGTCCGTATCACAGACATTCCTAACCATAAGATCCTCGACAATAAACAGATCTGATCACCAACGATATAAATCACCAAAGAATAGATCCTCCAGTGTGAGAGCAACGCTCCATTACACGAAATACCACATATGAGGGAGCAATGCTCTACCACAAGAAATCCTCCATATGTGGGAGCAACGCTCCACCACAAACAATCTGTAATATGTGGGAGCAACGCTCCACCACAACAATCCAAAATATGCAAGGGCAACGCTCTACCACAAACCAACAATAATATGTGGGAGGTCCGCTCCACCACAAATGATCTATAAGTGTCCAAGGCACCAAACTATCCAACTAGAGGTTGCATGAGATCACTCAACCACATATCACTGTGGGCAGCCAAAGGTATAACAATCCAGCAATCAAATCAAACTCATCGTCAAATCTATCAACATCATAGTGAGTCACCCACTGATAAGAAAATGGGTTGACAGGGTAATCCAACAAATGACATAATGCAGACACTCCACATCCTGCATTCAACATAAGTAGAATCATCATGCTGCTACCAACAATACACCTGGCACACGTGCTCACACAACATATATATGATCGACATAATCCTCCAATTAGTGCACACCAAACATACCCAAAACAAAGGTATAAATCATCGTGATACCTCCAATAATGCATACCGAACCCGTGTGCATATAACAACATAGGTATAATCGACAATACACCTTAAACAACACTCACATGACATATATACACCTATGTCAAGAGTATAATCACGTAATACTTCCAACAAACCAATCAGACCACTCAGGTATATTCTACTAGAAACCCTCAATAAACATAACTGGAAAAATACACCCACTACATGAAATTAGACCGTCCATCATAACACTCCTACAACACATAATAATCATATGTACACACCACATAGATATACAGAATCAGCATATTTAACCCAATCAACCTGATATTCCCCATGTTACATATAAGTTATCCAACCAGGTATACAAAGTCTAAAAATTTAAGTACCCATAGAATATGATACATCGATCCTCTATAGACTGACCAAGCCGACAAGGGTATAGGCTAATTCAGTCCTTTCTACGTTGGTACAAGCCCTGTACTCAAATGTGCTCCAAATATCCAACTAAGCACGAATAACACAAAGATCAGCATCTCTATAAAATAGAGTATGATGGTCCTCTACTGATCAGACCAACAAAATTAAATCGGTCATCTACCAACTAATCAAGATTACATTAATCCTCTTCAAGTAACTATGGTACATCAAACTTCTACTGACCGATCTAACAAGAGTAGATCAATTATCTACTAATGAAATTAACTAAGATAAAATGATATACTACTAGCTAAGTCAACATGAATATGTAGATACTATCCACTACACAGCTAATAATAATAGAGGCTGGTATGCGCCTCGGTCTTCTAACCAATTAGTAGTAACAGAAGCTAAAACTACGGGTGATATGATATGAAAAATTACCGAAGACTATAATCCTTGATCTCTATTAAGGTCTACCATAATCAGTGGTTTACCTAACAAATAAAATATATGCTATATCAACTAGACAGGTACTAATAAAGAATACTAATACATGTCATAAACTGTAATAGTGAACAGGGCATATACTAACCAAAAAGGTAGGATAACATATACCAACATACCTCCTATAGCTTGGAGATGCCCTACTACTGCCAGGTCCCAAAACTCGAAAAGTCACATCGAGAAGACCAAAACATGAAATCCGAAACACAAGAAAATAAGACTCGTAAGCCGAGCTCTGATACCAAATAAATTGGTATCAGATAAATCTCGAAAATCTAGAACACATAGCAAGTATCGTATACCTGCTCTGATACCACTAAATTGCCACGCCCCGGGGGAGTCCCTGTCCGAAGAAATTTCGGCAGCACCTCCCCTGTACGACTGACAATCTGAATCATTGCTACATACACAATATACATCAGCCATAGGCGGCTGGAATATACAAACAACCACGCAGTTATATATATATCATCAGCCCAATCGGCTGGAACAAAATATAAAACAACCACGCAGTTATTTATATATTTTACAGCCCACTCGGCTGTACCAAAACCAAAACACATTAGAAAAATGATAGAAATCCAAAATACATGACTGCTAGCCGGCTAGGCTGACACCACACAACAACACAAACACTCCAGGCACAACACCGGAACACAAAGCCAAATATACAAATTTCGTATATCAAAACAAAATAAATACAAGCGGAGACAGATCTTCTGAGGTGACGTAGGGACCAGCAGATAGGATACTCCAAGCGACACCATAAATAACCTGGTACCAGAAAAAGATAGTGTCCACGGGGTGAGTTCAACAACTCAGTGAATACCAATAGACATGCCTAGTAAGATATATCTAACAGCAATAAACATGGAATACAGTTTCCTAATCATATATAAGAAATATGCAAAACTGAAAGGTAATTGAGGAAGCTGTACTCACCAGGAACTCCTATCCAAAACAAAAGGGTCGTCAAACTAGATACACAATATGCCTCCTGTATGCATTTCAAACAAATGCATCCACCAAAATGCAGCATATAAGTGCAGTAAATAAATGCAATACATGCATATGGTGCCAATGACATGGTCACCCCTGACGCCAGTCAATCATCTCACATACAATGGTGAGACTGAGTGGGTAGGGCTGTGACAACTGTGCACTTTGACGTCGCTGCTCCTGATGAGTGACCGAGTGGACGGGATGCTGTCGGAGTACACATATACTCCTACCCCAAATCATAAGTGGGGGAGCGCAATGCTCTCATCTCCCGGTACACCATGACGGAGAGGGATCCCTGACGTGCTACTAGGCTGCGTCACAGTATCCATGAGCGGACTAATGGAGCACCGAACAGAGCAAAACTGACGTGCTACCACGCTGCGTCACGCTACCCATGAGCGGACCAACGGAGCACCCAACAGTGATGAAACTGGCGATATGCTCTACAATAATGGAGCAGCCTATCACGCAGCATGCAAGCATATGAATGGTGCATGAAACTAAGCATGACAATATCCTGAACCAAATTCACATATATATATAAAAATGTGTACCCTAGTACAAGTAAGTCAAATCCACAGATCTAGGGTATACAGGACCTCTATGGTATAACAACCTAGGTCCTGAACATATCCACCTCCATAAAATATGTACCAACAATGTACATGGATCAAAGCAAAAGGTCTAGGTACATAGATCAGGTATGATATAAAAATATAGATACACATGTCAGATAATAAAAATCCAGAGTCTAGTCCTAAACTCAGTAAAGCATGGTATGTTACTTACTCTAGGAACTAAAGTACTCATGGTAAGAATCATGAAGTATAAACATGGATACATAACAAGCGACCAAACAGATCATGCTATGGGTATCAAACCGTGACATACCAAAGGCAAACATGATCATTGCTTGCAGCTATAAAATACTATGCATATCCAATTGACAATATCATAAAAAGATAAGTCAAGAGGTACCCGCCTTCATACGCAGGTCGTATCAACCGTCCTCAACAAGTCCAAGAGATCGCATCCAACTCAAATCCTACAAATACAAGGTATTCAACAAAACTAAGGATCTATGATCAACATATCAACTATTAATCCCTCTAATCTGATCCAACCCTTTCCTTCACATCAATTTAATTCCAAGAACACATAAACTAATGATCCACTTATCCAATCAAGTTCACTACCATCAACTACTAAGCATCATGAATCAACCTCAAAACTTACCCGAATTCAAGTGGGTTGTTGATAGCTCACCATCAAAGGATGACTTTAGATCGGAAGGTTGGCCGAAGCCATGGATCGTCCACGAACAACATAGCTAGAGTTGCAATGGCTAACAACACCTACAAAGATTCCAAAACAAGTCACTCCTTGCAATCCTCATTCCACATCAATTGAAATCAAAGCTGAATACCAACAATCCCAAACTTGTATCCCACAAATTCTATTACCTCACTAGCACAACACTTGACACATTCTCCAGCAGTGATGAATCCATCCAACAACCAATTCATCTCAAGAAAGCCGGTACACTGTGGTAGGGATCTGGAGTCCAAGAATTTCTGATCTGATGATAAACTACAACGACCACCGGCCAAGATCAGAACAAGGAGAGGTAAGGAAACAACCATACCTTCTTGGGCCAGAAGAGGCGATCGATGGCTGAGTTAGACTCGAAGCTAGGGCAATTACAGAAGAGGAAACTCCTCAAATCAGGGAGTTAGGGCGCAGAGGAGGGGGTCGGCAGTGGCTTGAACGTCGTCGGCGCGTTCCTGATCTCAGCGGCGGAGAGGGCTTTTGATCCAAACTAGGGTAGATGAAATTATTCGGCTGCCGGCATTCAGCGCTAGGGCATGGAAGAACACCGGCGGTGATCGACCGTAGCAAACGGTGGTGGAGACGACTAGGGCAAGAAGTAGACGACGACCAGCATTCGGGTGGCACTCGACAATCAAATCGGCGTCGCTGGAGAGGAGAGGGAGGTAAGATCGGGAAGGAGGCTCGACCGACGGGGTGCTGGGTCGGCGTCGGCGCGCAGAGGAGAAGAGAAGAGGTGGCGCCGGCACTAGGGTAGTGGCTAAGAGGAAGAGGCAAAGGGGGAATCGGCGTGAAGTAGGGCACGACTCGCGGGGGAAAAAGGAAGAAGGAAACGACACAGTAACGGAGGGAAAAGAAAAATAAGAAAAAGAAATAGGAAAAGGAAAAGAAAACTTTTCCTCACTAAAACAGGGTAGCCTAAACAGGCTTTCCCGGAGACCCGTTTTTATCCCTGTAAACTCGTCCATACGAGCTCCAAAAAATTCTGGAAAAATTCCCAGAAATTCTGAAAAAATTCCTTATCATTATTCTCCATTTTTCTGTATTTTACAGAATTTATTTTGGAGCTTAATGTCAATAATGGACTTTTAATTTTCTCAAGGTTTCTATTTAATAATGGACACTTAATTGGTAAATTGGATTGATACTTTTTCATGCCTAGTGAGGATGAGTCTTAATTGAGTGATGCACTTGTGTTATTGCACTCTAGAATTTGCTTTGATTCTTTTAAAACCACAATCCAATGGATTAAATCATTTTTATGAAGGTAAATCTATTTATTTCTTTCTTCCACACAAATTCTTGCTATTCTTCTTAGTAATCATCATATAAATTTATGTCTTCTCATTTGTAAATCTTGTGGATGTGGATACATGGTTTGTTATATTATGGATATTTTGGCCAAGATGGATAAAGTTGAAGTGTGACGGAAGAATGGAATGAACTTTGAGTTTAGTTTACTTCCATAGGATTGTTGCTTCAGGGAATTCAGAAAATCTTTCACTTTGTATCAAGTGTATATCAATTTGTCATCACCTGCCCTTGAAGTCATTGGGAAATTAAGTGAAAGTATTGTATTATCATAAGCAATGTTGTTTATTTCTTTTCCATTTCTTTACAAACCTGCTAAATAGAATTTTGATAGTATTAATTGCTGGAAATGGAAATCAGTGAAGCGTTTAATCAGTGATGGATCTGCTGGAAATCTGATCAAATGGATCAAAATTCAAAATTCATTTGTAGAGCACCATTCAACTCATGGAGCACTTCAAGATGGTGTTATAACTCTGAATATTTGAAGGCATTATAATCTAGCAACTCTTTTGAACAGTTTCAGTAATGAAAGGCTGAATTTTGTTGATTCTGGACAGTGCAGAGAAAGTGAGTTGCTGGACCTAGCTAATTGAATCGGAAACATTGTTTAGTACTCAAAGAATTTTAATGTACAGTGGGGAAAAGCAGTGAAGATCTGAAATCACATGCTTCTTGGAGTGTAGAAGCTGGAAATTCAGAAATACAAAAACAATTCTAGCTGTAGAGTAAGAAATAAAGGCAGACAGTGATAAGATTTGAAGTGGTAAAGTTTAATGCCATCCAAGGATTATAATCCAAGTTTTGAAATTAAAGATTGTAGCAATAAGGATGAGAATTCAGTTTAATTTCTGAGGCTTTTCAGAATGGATAGTGAAGTTGTTCACTATGTTTTGAAATTTTAGAATTTGAGAATTCTGTTGGAGGTGCTGCCTTGAGCTGTGCCAAGTCTGAAAAAAAAAGAGCTAAATTTTGCAGAATGAAGGAATTCAGAGTGGGTTATTCACTGGATTTTCTTTTTAAGTATTGCTGAGAACATAAATGAAGGAAGTCAGAATTGCACAGAAGAACTTAAGGAACTAGAAACTTAAACATTCAGTTGTAGGAATTTAGAAATGAAATGTAGTTTTGACGATGGAAAAGTTTGTTGGTTTCTTAGCCATTACAAAGTAGTTGAAGACATCTTTTAGCCATTACCTTGTGAGAAATCAGAGGGCGAATAAATTGTATAGAGATGCATAAAAGGATTCAGTTTTGCTGTAAATTGAGTTGGAGATATTGAATTAAATTCAAGAAACATTCAAAGGTGAAAACAGTGACACAATTTCTAGACAAAACACAATTTCAGAATTTCAGAAACTGTGTGAAGTTGAAACATGCATAAGCTTTTAATTGAGACAGGAATTCTGAAGAAATGAGGACAAAGTGAAGAAAATTTGAAAAGATTGAATCTGAATATTTTGAATTTGCTGGATCTGTGCAGTGCAGAGGGAATGAATTGCTGAACTTTGATGAATTCTGGAGGCTATTGTTTGAGTGTGGTTTTAGAAATTATTTGAAATGTGAGGTGTCAATGACATATGTCATTAAGAGATCTTGAAATAGCTATGAAAAAAATTGTAACAGAACTCTGAAATGTAGAAAGTTGTAGCGTCTAGTGCAAATTCTGTACAATCTTCGGAAAATGAATTGTAGCAAGTTTTAGTTTCTTAAATTCAGAAATCTTTGGGTGATGATTTGATAGGGATCTTAAGAGGCCAGATGTAAAGAAAATGGAATTTTTAGAGGCTAGATGATGGTGAGTTGATACAATTTCAGAAATTGGCTAGTAAATCAGAAAATCTGTATTTGCTGTGATAACTCGAGTTAAAAGCTGTTTGTTCTCTGGAAATCTGGAAGCTAGCTATTTGTAGAGTGTTGATAAAAGAAGACCTTGCATCTCCATAGTTTAGCTGAATTTTAGAGTGAGAGTTTGATACAGAACAATGACAAAAGCTGGAACTGGAAGTTGAAACTTGAGATTTAAATCTTAGAACTCTGAATTTGCAGTCATTGAAGGTATAACTCGAGCTGAATATAGTTAAGTCTTGTTGTGGATTAAATGAAAAGAAAAGCTTCAGAAATGGAGGATTCAGAAATGATGAAAGAGGAGCTGAAACTTATCAACTCATGAATTGGATTCTGATTTTCAGAATACAGATTTGGGGCTAAGTTTCCTTGATATTTTTGATTAGTAATTAATGGAACTCAAAGTATTTTGACTCAATACCAAATGAGCCATCTTCTTAAGCTCAACTAGCTGGAAAATATTGTAGAAATGACCTTGTATCAGAATTTGGAAACTTAAGTACAGATTGTATCAGAAATTGAAACTGTAGGCCTATATGAAAATTCTGTTTGGACTAGATTTTGATGAGTATTTGGTTGTTAATTTTGAAGCAATGTGACAACTGGAATTCTTGGTTAAAACAAGCAGGATTTCCAATTTTTCTTGCTCTGTTAAGCTGAATTTGTATCCTGATATGCATAAATTGAAGAAATATGTTGGTTGCATGAAGTATGGAAGCAATTCGAGGTTAGATAACTGATTAGTGAGAAAGTAAGAATGCTGTTTATATTAGCTACTAGGAAGTGTAGTATGGTGGATTCTGATCATTGTAGAAATTCATTATCAGAATATGCAGAATTGAAGGCAAGCTAGATTGGATTGAGTATCAATAAAAAGGATTTATTGAAGTTTATAGAATGCAGTTTGGACTGTGAACGAGTTATACCAATCTGTGAAAATGATACTTTGAGCTGAGAAAAGTGAATTTTAGTTCTCGTTGACTGCTTGTTAAATGATAGCTTAATCTTTGGATATTCTGTAACATTGAAAATTGCTTGTAAGAGACTATCACAGCTTATGATTGAAACTGAGGTGAAGAAATGAATCTGCTGAAAAGAAAAGTTTGAACCTGATAATTAGTTATTGCTTCTTTAATATTGAATTATGTTTGCCTAGATTGAAGTTGAAGTTTAGTGGATTACTTGATGAGTTTCAATGTCCGAGACGGACAAGATTTCAAGTGTGGGGGAAGATAAGTGAATGTTGAAACTGAGCATATCAAAAAAGCTGAAATTTCAGCAAAAATTTCAGCAAGTTGTGTACATAAAAATTCTGCAAATCTGTTTGAATCACTAGGCAGTACCAAAATTATTTTGTGAGGGATCTTTGTGAGTTGAAATAGAATGGAAATTAAGCCTTTATTGAGTAAATGTTGAATAGAAAAGAAAGAAGGGAATATGGCCAAGTATTCATTTATATAGCATTCTTTGTATCCATGTCTTCCACTAGAACTAAAACTCATACTTTCTTTCTTATCTTTTCTTTGAGCTAATTCTTTCTTTTCTTATCTTTTCTTGCGACTAATGCTTTGATGTGCACTTAATTCATATTCTTACATTTTCCTTTACATGATTAACCTTCATATTGTGATTTGTATCCATGATCATGGTAGAGAGTAGAAGATAAGCAAGCATATGGTAGTGTAAGAAGCACAAGTAGCATGAGTCCCCTCCATTTTTGTGATTATATGTCAAATAGGATGAGGGCTACAAAAACTCTATCTTGTGAGATTTTTAGTGTGAAATCAATTTTAATTTACTCATGATAGATGGAAATTATTATGTTATTAACCAAGAGCAAAGTTTGAAGTCCATGAATACTTGAGATTTTGGAATGTGATAATCTTAGATGGTTTACTTTCTTTATTTTCTAATCATGTTTAGGAATTTGTTTAGGGGGTGCCATTTAAGTAGGATTTTTAGTTTTTTTTTACTTTCACGGGACGTTCAAGAGTAAGTGTGTGGGAATTTGATAACCATGATTTTACTACACTATTCTCATTCATACAATCATGGTTTGATGTGGTTTTCATATATAGAACCAATATTTACACTACATTTTTATACATTGTATCAATTTTAGACTTAATTGCAAATTATATTATTTTGGCTTTATTTGATGCTAATATTTGTTTGTTATTTTGTAGGCATCAAAGGTTCTTGGATTGGGATGAATCTGAACCAAAGTTGTGCTCGGATCGGAGTTTTAACGAGGCGATCAAGGTCTAGAACGGTCATAGCTGTCCATTGAAGATCTGAGAGATCTGGTCCATCCGTCAAGGATCTGGTCCATCCAACCTAATGAGGAGCAGATCTCGCTCGTTGATGAAGATCCAGAGATTTTGATCCACATCCAAGACAATCTAGCCGTTGATCAAGCCCAGAAACAATCTGGACTGTCTGATCAAATGAGGAGAGGTTTAAATTCTGTGAGAAGCTACAGTGAACTTTGGGCTCAGCATTTCCGCAAAAACAACACTGTTCTTCCTTTCGGCGTCGTTGCTCCCTTTCCACAAACCAGATATGCGAGCAAATTTCTTCATCATCGGCGATCTCTAATCTTCCGGCGTTCATCGTCCGAGGTTACAGAGAGTGACAGAGGCATTCCCAGTCCACGAGCTTGAGTTCTGTTTCTTATTCCCGCGATCCAGATTAATGGGCATTCTCTAAATCTGCGATTTCCGTCAATCAACTAGAGCTCGAGAGGCGTTCCCAGTAGCTTCAGAATTCATTCCATCTTCATTTCATCTGTTACACTTGAGTGGATCTGATCAATCGACCGAGTGACACGAATTCCAGAATTCAGCCTCTGAACTCGAGCAATGAGGGTGCCAGTCAGTTCGTGAGCTCGAGAGACGTTCCCAGTAGCTGTGATCGTACGCTTGCATTAGTTGGGAGTTCAAATCTTCGCCGGTGGTCACCTGAGGGCATTCTCAGAGGTGGCTCTATTTTCTGGCAGAATGAAGAAGTGCTGATCTGGGTTTGGGTTTGTGGAATGCTAGGGTTTTTGTTTTCTTTGCCTTTCTTGCAATTAGTTTAAATTGTCCACATACATGCTAAGATCTTGTGATCTGATTTCATTACTTTGTCATTTCTTCTTTGTTTAATGATTTCTGAAATTCCCGAATTTGAATTTTCTCACTTGCTTTCTGATCTTGTGGAATTCCTGCATCTAAAACAGTGTTTAGCTATTAACATAGTTGCAATTTATTTCCTAGTTTGAATTCTCTATTTTAGTTCATGTAATTTAGAGTTAGTTGCAATTAATGAGTCAATGAAACTTTTATTCTAAGCATTGGAATTGTGCTGAATCTGAATTGAGTTTGAATGCAAATGTTTGTCTTGAGCCTTTCATTATTATCCTTTATTAAACTTTGTTGAATGAGAGTGAGAGTTGAAGATTTGTTGTTTGAGATTGATTGGTGAGGTGGATTATTATTGGGAATAGGATGCTAGTTCGGTTTCTAGAAGTGTAATAAGTTCTTGAGTTACATGATTACTGTGATTGTGAATTTAAGAGATAATAATTGATTTATTTGATTCAATGAGGCATTATAATCTGAGCTTAGTTGATGCTTATTTGATAAGAAGGAAATGGATCAAGTTTAGATTAGAATGAACTTTCCGTAATCTTATTTTTGATTGTAGATGAATTTTGGTTGAAGTGTGAATGAAGGTGAAAAGTTTAATTGATCTTGTGGATGTAAGGAATCAATTTTGAATCAATTCTAGAATTAGCACACACTCACTAGTTATCCTTGGAGAAAAATACGATTTGGGACTCCATATTACAAAGCTTTATTTAGTTCAATCGAGTTCCTAATTTTTATTAATTTGATGTGCCACATGACATGTAATATGGTCGACACCAATGGTCCAAGGCTCATTTCATTAGATAAGTTTTATCTGTTGAGGATGAAACTCTATCTGCGACTAACAGCTATTGGAAGGCGCCTTCTATAGTTAGAAGGCGCCTTCGCACTATTCATCGAAGACAAGTTCCTAGCCATCGAAGGCACCTTCCAAACCATGGAAGGCACCTTCCAAGAGGCAGAGCAACTCCTTAGTAGATGATCTCTTCACGCGGGTGATTCTCCGAGTAATCAGAGTTGAGCTCACCTGAACCCAACTCCGATCTTCTCCTCAAGTAGGCTTCCTCCCTGGGTTCTCATCCCTCGAACATCGCACATGTCCTTCTCGTCAACTGGTGTACTCTTCCACAATATCTCATCCTTCGAATGCACCGAGCCCGTCAACTCCTTTCCCATGCCATCCTTGCTAGCTGCGTCTTTCACTCGACTTCTTGTGTTCCTATGCTCCTACACATTTAGACATAAGTATCAAATGCAATAGGACCTAACTTAACTTGGTTGACCATATCGAAACTACCACAGGGTACTTACAGTGTAGACCAAATTAGAAATGTTGAGTGTCATGAACTAGGAGTCCAATGCCCAGAGAGAATAAGAAAGGGAAAGAGAGGGAGCGAATGTTGGATCAAGAAGGCAATATAAATTAGAAGTGATTTAGATGAAAACAGAGGAAGGCAGCAGAAAATTAGTTAGAGAAAATTATTCTAAGACATCAGTTTCACCTAGTTGTTAGCAAACACTTGACCTATGTTTAGATTCTTGTTCTCAATGTTGATTTATATAGGTAGACCATCCTATGATATCCGATGTGAACTTTTGGTACTCCAACGGCATATCAACCCTAATCATTGTCTACTTTCAAAAATATTGCAATTAGTGATCGAAACCTAGAGGGATCCTGTCACAAGATCATTTGACATATAATTAACCACTTTTCCTATTGTGTGACAACGAATTAGGTTTGATCAATTAAACTCTATGACGACTTAGGGTTTCTCGTGGCATACTGGGTTGCACTTTCGTATTCGACTCTTTGCATCTCGATTTTCTACAGGTCAGAGAATCGGGTTCTCCTATCAGTTCTTCCCCAAATCCTCATAGAATACGAATCTCGTGCTTTTGTCATCGAGATTGTGTTAATACAGTAGATCCTGACCATAATCCAACACATCATAGAAACAAGAAAGGTAAACATGTATACGATAAATGAAATAGTGTTTACATCATATTAGGTTACTCTCTAATTCTAAAATCCAGAAAATTACCCTATAAATAAGGGGTTACAATCACAAAACATGTTAAACATCTCAAATAATCAGATTCAAATCTAGGAAAAACAGAGAGGAGAGAGAAAAGTTTTGGATTGCTCGTGAATCTTCCTCCTTGTCGCTCTCGATCTCTCCTTAATGCTCTGATAGATATACAACGCCTTGAAGACTCCTCCTCTAGCCTCCTTGGGGGTCCTTGGACGATCCTGGATCGAGATCCCCCATTCAAATGAAAAGAGCTCCTTAAATAGTGCAGGAAATTGGATGCCCGACACGACCCGTGCCGCTAGGCACGACTTCCCGTGTAGGGCACGTGGACTCTGGATCTGACAGGGCACAACCCGTGCTGCTGGGTACGGACTGCTGTAGCAATGGAGGCATAGCAGGGCATGACTCATGTTGTTGAGCACGGGTACCCATGGCAAAGTGGCAAAGCCGAGCACGGCCTGTGCCGCTGGGCACGGGCACCCTTGTCCGGGCATGGGCTCTTTAAACTTGGTCTCTTCACGTCTCATTTCATTCCAACTTTCATTCTTGTCATCCATATTATACGAGAGCAATATCCAAAAGTAATAAAGCATAAAAATAAAACATAAAATCAATATATTGCAAATCATATATACAAAAGTAGGCTCAATATAGGGTAAAAATATGATAAAAATCCTATATATTTCATGCTTATTAAATACTTATTTGAATCTGGTCCAATCTCGATTTCACTGCAAATAGAGGAACAATTAGAGTTCGACAATAACAATTCTACTATATAATATCCATATTCTCTTGATTATTTTTATAATCTTTAATACACTTGTTAAATGTACAAGAGCTTAAGTTTTTATTACTAATATGTTCAATGATCACTTTTTTTTTAACACGTTCTCTTGTGATTAAATATTTAATATTGATATATTTATTTTGATCATCACTTTTATTATTTTTAATCATAAATATAAAGTTGAATTGTTATAATACATTTTCAATAATCTAAATATAGAATCCTTGATTCTAAGTCTAAGCACGAAACTCTTCAACAACACACCATACAAAGTAGCCTAAAAATAAGAAACGAACTTGACTTCCATAGTGTTATTATTTGCCTTTCCCTAGTCCAAGATATAGCCCAACTGACAAACATAAATACGTAACTAAATATTACCCAATAACCTCCAAATTAGTAGTTTTTTTATATATAGGCATGCAATCTTTAGTGCCTTGAGGGCATCTGATGTAGCGGAAATTATTGATCACATTGATGTAAACATGAACGTTGGAAATAATATTTTAAAGACATGTTGATTTAGTAGAATATTAAGAAATAGACATCCAAAATTTATCATCTTAGAAAAAGGAATGATGAAATATTATTAACAAAGATGATCTAAAATCAACTAAACAAATGGTTTAAATAGTCTCAAAGCTCTAATTATGTAATAGACAATAATAACCTTAATTATAAATCTTAAAAGATAATAAAGGACTCAAATTCTTCTGAGTTTTCAAAAAGATTTTAAATGACATATTTTGGGTTTAAGACGGGGCTATTATGGGGTATATCTAATAATACATGTAGATCTCTAAATAAATATCAATTTAACGTATTATAAATCTCATGATTTAATTCGAGCCAACAATTATGACATTTCAAAACAGACCCACCTATGAACACCAGTCAAAACGGTCTCAAAATTCTAAACTCGTCATTCCACATCAACATCTCATTATTTTCCCCTCTAGTAATCAATACTTGGATTACTTTGATGTCACTCCAACATTCCACAAGAAATGCAATGCCAAGTTTTTGTACAAACTTGAATATACATATATTAAACTTCCAACAGTTGAAGCATATGAAATGTTTTTCATTTAATCCCTTTCGAGCTCATTCTTAAGGCATTGACCAAATTAAATAAATCACCCTGCACGACAGGTGCTATACTTGATGAGCAATTATTCATCCAAAATTTATCTTAAATCTTATTGATATAGATCTCTTGTAACAAAATAAAAACACATTTAGATTTATCTTTATGATTATGACATAAGATATTTGTTGGTGCAAATGTCCTTGGGTTAAGGTTGATATTTGACAATATGTCAGAGAGAAGTCAAATAGATCAAGGGAAGATCAAATACTTATCTGGGAAAATCTTAATGGGAGGTTAGGTAAAGAGAAATCCTAACTCAAGGTTAGGCAATGAAAAACCCCTAGTAAGTGAAGTTAGACAGTGGAAATTCTAATCGGAGGCTAAGTAATGGAAAAGTCCTAGTGAGTGAAGCTAGACAGTGAAAATTCTAGTGGTGCTAGACAGTGAAGATCTAGTTGGGAACTAAGCAATGAAAGTTCTAACAGGGCTATACAAGGGAAAAGTCCAAGTAGATCAAAGAGACTGGACATTTAGTGATCAAAATTCCAATGAGAGTTGACATGAGATGAAAAGTCCAAGTGAGTCAAAGGTTGACCAAATACTTGGTAAAGAATCCTTGGTAGGACAAGAGTGACCGAATGCTAGGAAACAAGAAGTTCCAACGAGTCACGGATGACTTTAGGGTTGGACCAAGAAACTCTAAACTCGAGTTTAGAGTTTACAGTTGGGCAATCGATTATCCCAAATGCCTTATCGATTGAGACCTATTTCAATTAATTAGGCAGAGGTTTTCGCGAAGCAAAGACTCTGAATCGATTGGCTAATCGATAAAGCCTTAGGTTAATCAATTAGGGTAATTGATTAACGATATTTTCACTCGAGAGCAGAAGAGTTTGGAATCAATTGGGGCAATCGGTTTAGGCTTCACTAATCGATTAGGGTAATCGATTGAAGCATCTTCACGAGAACACAATTGGTGTTGGAATCGATTGAGAGATTCTTGCGAGAACAGAAAGCTTCTGAATCGATTAGGTAATCATGTTAGAAGCTTTCGAATCAATTAGTATGGCTCACCAATCGATTAGTGAGACAAAAAAGAATTATTCTACAGGTTTTGAATGGTCGAGCTAACATGACAATCGATTAGGGCCAAGCCTAATCGATTAGGAGGCGTCGAAGTAATCCTAGAAAAGGGGTTTTCACGATATTTGAAGCATAATTGTTCATACCATTTCTTGGGGATTATGAGGCGAAGTTGTAACGAACCAATTTTTCCTATTCTGAGTTTCAAATGTCCATAAAGATATTTGAAAATGCTTTTAAAATATTCTAGAGATTTTTAGAAATTTTTAGAGTATTTTTGCGTAATTTTTGGAGGTCGTTTAGCATTTTTACAAAACCAAAGAAGTTTAGGCAAAAAGCGTTGGAAGTGAGGTTTGAACCCGGGACCTCGGGTCAGACTGACCCAAGCCAAAACCGGCCTGACCAACTAAGCCAGCGAGTTTTTGTTAGTTATATATGGAGCAATATGTATATAAGTAGTAGTTAGGAATAAGAATAAATAAGAAGGAAAATAGTGGCAGCTGAGACTCGAATCCGCGAGCCTTGACTTAGTCAAAGCGCAGCAAACCAACCGGTCTACAAAAGCTTTGTTAATTATATAGGAGGTGGAATATATTTAAGCTATAGTTAGAGCGTTTTGAATAAAAGGGGAATAAAAGTGCGCGGCTGGGATTCGAACCCATGAGCTGGGCTTTAAGCAAAATCGGCCCAAACCAGCTGAGCTACACGGACTTTGTCAACCTAATATGGAGAGAATTGGATATAAAGTATAGTTATAATGGAAAAACCCGAATTATAAGAGAAGGTTTAAGTTTTCTTTTCCCCAAAACCTAACTTTCCTCCTCTCCCGACGCGACGGCGCTGTGCTCGGGCGGAAACGCAGCCACTTTGGAGCTTCTTTCCGGCGGCTGGCGAAGGCTTCTTCCGGCGAACCTTGCGGACCCGAGTTCCTCCCGTCGAAGAGAGCCCGCGAGCACAAGAGGAGATCGAGATTTCGAGCTCCACCCGGAACCCTAATCGCCCCTTCCTCCTTCTCGGTTGTAAGTACTACTCACCTGCGGTAGGAGTTGCTCCGGGCTTCGATTTGATTTCTTTGCTTCCGGTTTTCATAGTGCCGAGTAGAACTTTATGCTAGGGTTTTCCTTCCTTGCTCTGTTTGTCAAGCCGAACGGTTATACCTAATTGCATTAGAGTTTTGAGTTTTGGAATGGACATGCTCCAATTGTAGCAGACCGAACATCCCTTGTTTGAGGTCTTGGTTCTCCTTGTGTTTGAATCTGCCGTGAGTTCTATGTGGAAAGAATTGGGGGACTTTGGTTTTCTTTTGAGGTTCTGCCGTGAGCTTCACAAAGGAATAAAAAAAAAATTCGTTTAGGCTAATTGAGCATGAGGCATGGTTCTGATACCTTAATTTTGGTGCCGGGTAGAATTGTATGCTAGGGTTGTTGTGTTATGCATTCTATCCTTAATTTTTGCTAGGGATTTTGCCATGCACAGTTGAGTTTCTGATTGGTTCTTTGCTGCCCTGTTTTGGATCATACCGTACAGATTGCTATGGTTACCGCATGTTGCTGCCGTGAGTTCATCTAAGGATACATTCTTTTGGCTTGCTGTTGAATGCTTTGAGTTGTATGTTGTACATGAATTTCCTTGCTTTAAGGTCATGTTGTACATAGTTAAAGTTGATTAGAGATTTGTTTTTACAGCATGTTTAAGAAGTTGAGTAGCATTCTATGTCTGTTTGTTTTTACAGCATGATTAGGATCACTAAAGGTAGCATCCTTTGTCTATTTTACAGCATGCTTAAGAAACCCTAAAGTAGTATTCTTTGTCTATGTGTTTATAACATGATTGGAATCCCTAAAGTAGCATTTTTGCCCTATTTTACAGCATGTTTAGAAAGTCCAGATTTGCTTTCCTTTGCTCTATTTTATAATAGGCTTAGGGAGTTCAGATTTATTTTCCTTTGTGTTATTTTCTTTATATAGCATGCTTGGTTAGTTGTAATCCTATACTTGTTAGATATATATCTAAAAGATTCTAATAAGCTCTAATAAAGGATTATGAGAAGTATGAGTAAAGAAAAAGACCAAGGTCTAATTAAAAAGAGATAACAAATAAATTAAAGTAAGAGGCTAGTACCCGACATCCAAGAGCTTGTCGTTAAACAAATCCAGGTGACCATTTCCGAGGTCTTGGCCCTGGTAGACCGAGGTCTGCTCTTTTAGGATTGGTGGCTCGCAACCCCAACCTATTAGGGAACGCGCATGAGTTGGTACTAGGCCTGGGCCCAAGAAAAGAAAACCTAAGAAAGAAAGAAGAAGAAAGTAAAAGATAGAAATTAAAAGATTAATTTCTAACACAAGGATACAAGAAATGAAATAAGTTCCAAGCTTAGAATAAATAAGAATGGTTAGTTTCTTTGATTCTAAGTTTACATTGTTAGTTTCTTGTTATCCTGCTTGATACTGAGTATGATTTGTATTCCGTTCATTTTCTGTATACCATGAGCACATGCAGATAGCTTTATTATTTCAGTTTCAGCACTTATGCATTTCATTTATGCATTTCGAGTTTTGTGAGATAGATTAGTACTTACTAAGCGTTTTCGCTTATAGATCTTGTTTTCTTTCCTCCTACTGCAGATAAAGGAAAAGCTAAGATATGAAGGGAGGCGACAGGGTGGTGGTGATGATGGATGTGTGTGGTGACTGAACTATGGAGAGGTCCAGAGGGGACTAGCAAGACTCATTTATTTAGAGTTTATGTCTAGTTTATTTTCCTTATTTCTGTTATGAAATTATGAGTTTATGATTGAGTTTGATGTGCATTGTAGCTTATTATGCTTCATTCTGGGAGCTTGAGTTTAGTTCATGTTGCTAGATTAGTTTTTGATTATGATATGATTTATTACTGCGTGGTTGTGAATAAATTGTGATCCAGCCGCATGTGGCTGTGTATATATCTTGTGTATTATAGATTTGGTCACCGGTACAGGGGAGACTCTGCCGAAATTTTTCGGTAGGAATTTTTCTGAACCGTGATAAATCTAAGTGTCGCTAATAATAGCATAAGTGACACTAGTAAGTAGAGTAGGAGTTAGGTAACGGTCGCCCTTAGAGAGTAGTAGTAAGAAGGGTGGTCGTTACAATTGGTATCAGAGCAGTGTTCCATTCTCCAGCATCACACACACATCAGCATCATCCTCGCCGTCTCCAAGTAAGAAAGTATTTAAATCCTTTCTTTATTCTGCTTTCCTTATTATTAACTGCAGTATAGAGTACTTGTTTTTTTGAGTACTAAAGTAAGATAGAAGATTTAGTTTCCCTTTTCTTTATTCATATTTATGTATGTTTAGAAAGGATAGAGAAATGTTTAGAAGTACCTACTCATAGGTGTTGAAAGTCAAGAATCATGTATAAGTAAGATATATCTAGAAAGTATAGTGATAATTGTAAGTTTTCTTTTCCTCTGCCTGACTTGATGTCAAGAAGAGGACGTCCTCGTACCGCTGGTACTGAGAACCAAGATCAGGAGAACGAAGAGCTTAAATCAACTGAGCCCAATCTCTCTGAAGTTGTTGCCTAACTCCAGAGACAAGTAGCAGGACAACAGCAAGTGATTGCCAATCTAATGGCCAATCAGAAGCCAGCTACTCCCACTCCCCCAACCATTAATGTGGAAACCCCAGTGGTGACTGAAGTCCTATCAGTTGCCCTGGAAGTCGCCACAACACCTAGAAGACAAGAAGCATACCTTATCCAGTGGCTGAAGCTGAAACCAGAAAGATTCTCAGGCACGACTGAGCCTTGGGATGCCCAGACTTGGTTCAAGACACTTGAGAGCACAATGGAGCTTCTTGACTGGCCAGAAGTCGAGAAGGTCAAGTGCGCCTCTTTCTGCCTGTCTGGAGATGCTCGTATGTGGTGGGAGAGGATAAAGACCAAGAGAGCAGCCGATCAGATGAGCTGGGCAGATTTTCAGTTAGAGTTCTATGAAGAGTTCTATCACCAACAAGCACTAAGAGGAGTTTATAGAGTTCAAGTCAGCCAAGATAGAAGACAAGACAGTGGGAAAACAGAGACCCCAGTCAAGTAAGTGTAGAAGAACAGAAAGAAGGTAAGACAGAGGGGGTTTGGGTGGTCTGTGAATATCCCGAAGTATTCCCAACAGATCTACCTGGACTACCTCCCAACAAATGAATGGATTTGAGATTGAATTGGTTCTTGGAACCCGTCCAATTTCAAAAGCTCCGTATCGCATGTCTCCAGCAGAGCTGAAGGAGTTACAAGAACAACTACAGGAGTTACTTGACAAGGGCTTCATTCGCCCCATTCACTCACCTTGGGGAGCTCCTGTGTTGTTTGTCAAGAAGCAAGATGGATCAATGCGGATGTGCATAGACTACAGAGCTTTGAATCAAGTGACAATCAAGAACAAGTACTCCCTTCCCAGGATCGATGACTTATTTGATCAGTTAAGAGGAGTAACAGTGTTCTCAAAGATAGACCTGCGCTCTGGGTACCATCAGCTGAAGGTGAAAGAAAGAGATATACCCAGAACGGCGTTCAGGACCAGATATGGACACTACGAGTTTGTGGTCATGCCTTTTGGATTGACTAATGCACCTGCGGTCTTCATGGACTTAATGAACAGAGTGTTCAGAGAATATCTTGACAAATTTGTCATCGTATTCATCAACGACATTTTGGTCTATTCAAGGACCCCAGAGGAGCATGACACGCACTTGAGGATGGTACTGCAGACTCTGCAGCAAAAGCAGCTTTATGCTAAATTCTCAAAGTGCGAGTTCTGGTTAAATCAGGTGGCGTTTTAAGGTCACATTATTTCTAAAGAAGGTATTCAAGTGGATCTAGCCAAGGTGGAAGCGGTCAACAACTGGAGTAGACCCAAGAACGTCAGAGAGATCAGAAGCTTCCTTGGTTTAGCAGGGTACTACAGGAAGTTCATGGAGGATTTTTCCAGGATAGCTTCTCCACTAACAGCCCTCACCAGAAAGAACAAGAGATTCGAATGGTCAGATAAATGTGAGCAGAGCTTCCAAGAGCTAAAGAAGAGATTGATCAGTGCTCCCATTCTGACTGTTCCACAGAGCGACAAGAGTTCCGACATCTACAGTGATGCTTCCAAGATGGGCTTAGGAGCTGTACTCATGCAAGAAGGAAAAGTCATAGCTTATGCTTCCAGACAACTCAAAGATTATGAGAAGAACTACCCTACTCATGATCTTGAGTTGGCAGCAGTGGTTTTCGCAAACACTGGCGACATTATTTGTATGGAGTTCAGGTATAATCTTCACAGATCATCGTAGTCTTAAGTACTTCTTCACCGAAGGACTTAAACATAGACAACGTAGGTGGCCGGAGTTGGTCAAAGATTACGATTGTGAAATTCTCTACCACCCGGCAAAGCTAACAAAGTGGCAGATGCACTCAGCAGAAAATCTAGTGCATCACCGATGTCTTGTTATCACTAGCCCCGCCATCGCAGTAAGGAGTTGTCGATTGGGCTTGAAATTATCGGGCGAGCCTCTACATCGACCTTAGAGTCTACACCGCCTGGAGATACAGAAAGCAAAGTGAAGATCCCGACATCCGAAGATCAAACAAGGGATACGAAAAGAAGACAACTCGGAGTTTAGAGTGTCAGATAATGGAATTCTTTATCGGGGAGTCGATTTACGTGCCCAATGATGAGGAACCGAGAAAGAAGATCTTAGAGGAAGCTCACAAGACACCATATTCCATGCATCCTGGTTCTTCCAAGATGTACCAAGATGTGAAACAGAGGTTTTGGTGGTCAGGCCTCAAAAGAGATGTAGCAAAGTATGTCAGTACCTGCTTGACATGCAGACAATCAAAGCAGAAAATATTCAGCCTCTGGCTGTCACAACCACGCAGTTTATATATGTATTCAGCCTCTGGCTGTCACAACCACGCAGTTAATAAAAGTAAACAACATAGTAATACTCTGACTCGAAATCAACCCTGCTCAACTACACTCGTACAGCCCAAAGCCGATTTTTTTCTTCCCTCTTCTGCCGTCCAGGCATGCATGTAGTAGAGTAAATCCAAATCATACTAAAAGTCCATCCAATGTAAAGATTTCATACAATATCCATATGTAAGTCCAAAACAAAACTAAAATAAAGTCCGATAGCTAAAAGCTAAAATGAAACAACTCAAAACCAAGAATGGAGAAGACTACGCAAGGGGACTAGCGATCGAACTCCTCCGACAAGATCAACCGAAAATAACAACAATGGAGGCGGGTGAGTCCAACACTCAGCAGGTAGATATACAAAGTAAAGAAACAACACCTAGCACTAATCATGCCAATCTCCGATAAGAAAGATAAGAATGCATCTGAAATAAACAAGAGAATACTGTCAACCAGTCCCGAGTATAAGGTCAAACAACCGAGGGATAAGGAATCAGATGATGTCAAACATAGGTATCAAACAATATGCAGCATATAAATGCAACAAACACAAAAACAATAAATGCATCATGCATATGATGCCAATGATGCGCCCTGGTCACCCCGACGCCATCGATCATCTCATACAAAAGTGAGGCCGAGGGTAGGGTGCGACAAGTGCACTCTGTCGTCACTACTCCCGATGAGTGACCGAGTGACGGATGTCGCCGAGTACACCTATCCTCCTACCCCAAATCATAGATGGGGGAGCGCAATGCTCTCAACTCCCGGTACTCAAATACGGGGAGGAATCCCTGCCGGATAACACGTTGTGTCACACTACCCATGAGCGGACCAACGGTGCCTAACAGAGTCCCTGCTGCAACACACTCAGCTTGAATCGACCACTAACCCATGAGTGGTGGTGTGTGCAGATCCATGTAACTTGCGATGTGCTCAACAATAATGGAGCGGACTATCGCACAAAGATGCAATCATGCAAATGATGCATGGCAATAACCATATAAACATCCTGACCTAATCCATATATATAGAAAAGTGCACCCTAGGTCAACGAATCATATCGAATCAAAGGTACACAGAAGGTATAAAAACCTAGGTCCTGAACATGGTGAAGCATGGTATATCACTACCCCTATAAGCATGTATAAACAGGTAAAATATACCTGAGATGCAAAATCAATCAATCAATCAAGCATGTAAGATTTGGGTAGTGATTAACCGAAACAGATAAGAAATACAATTAATGCAACATGTTAATTTAATTACTAAGCATATCAAAGTCAAAAGTACCCGCCTCCGATAAAATGGTCCAAATCTGACTCCGAGATACTCGTCTCGCGTCAAAGTCCTGTAATACCAAACATATACGATTATTTAGCTAAATTCTTATAAATAGCTAAATAAATTCTTTAACCCTAAATTAGGGTAAAAAACCCTAATGCCAAAAACACATAAACCTAATCAACTGACACATGAATAATCATCTAACAAAAATCAAGTACACTACGATCTACAACTAAGCAAATGCTTAATCCAGATACCCAATAAACCTTACCTACTCTCACAGCCACTCTTGCTGCCAATAATCCTGACCGAAGTGAGGTAAATGGTGTTGCTCTCTAAATCAAATACCCTACATCAATAATCCACACTTAACTGACTTAAAATTTATCACTGCACAGATGCTCACCTTAATTCACAACAGGGACGTTGCTGCCGAAGAAAAAAAAACAGCCGCTGGAAGGTGGCTGTCGGGACCCAAATTTTCCAACTCACCTTACCTTCTTCCTCTCCACTGATCGGAGGTGATCCAAGACTCCGGCGACAGTGCTAGGGCACAGATGAATCGGCTACCAGCGCTAGGGCACAGCCTAAATGAGGCAGCGTAGTGAGGAGCGGCACTGCTACGGGCGACGCCGACGGCTTGCTAGGGCACCGACACAGAAGAGGGGCCGGCACTGGGGTTCTCTACCGTGCGGAGGTGGCCGAAGAGGGAAAGGAATCGCGGGTCGGGCTAGAGCTGAGGAGGAGCAGTGTCGGCGGTGGAATCTCCACGGCGAAGGCGTCTGTGTGCGTCGGCGGTGTGGCTCGGAAGGGAAGAGGAGAGGAAGATGGAGAGATCGCCGGTTAGGGCACGGGAGAAGACGCCGCGCGGAAGAAAAGGCACCGGCGTTGCTGTCGGGTGGAGGAAACCGGCGTCACGGCCCAAGCACAGAGAGGAGAAGGCGTCGGCTTTCTCCCTTGGTCCGGGACTTATGCTCGCGTGGGAGAGGAGAGGAGGTAACCGCCGAGTGGCCGGCGGTTAGGGCACGGAGGAGGTGCGGCTCGGCGTCGGCGCGTGCGGGAGGGGAAGGAAACGGTGAGAAAAGAAAAGGAAAAAAAAAACAAAAACTAAATAAAGAAAAAGGAATTAAGAAATTCAACTTTTCCTCATTTAAGTTGGGGTAACCCAAACAAACTTTTCCGGGCCCCGTTTTTATCCCCGTTAACTCGTCCATACGAGCTCCGAAAAATTCCCGAAAAATTTCCAAAAATTCTGAAAAATTCCCTTATTAATATTCGCCTATTTTCGGTATTTAACATTCTCCCCCACTTATAAAAATTTGATCCCCAAATTTCGTTATCTACCATCAGCAAGTACTAACAACAGATATAGAATATAAATGCTGAACGGTAAATAAATCACATACCTCAAGTGAAAAGATGGGGATATCGAGCTCGGATAGTATCCTCGAGCTCCCAAGTAGCCTCCTCGTCCGAATGATGCTGCCATCCAACTTTAACCAGCCGGATAGTCTTGTTCCGCAACTGACGCTCCTTCCGGTCGAGAATCCGTACCGGAACCTCCTCATAGGTAATGTCAGTCGAATCGAACTGGATATTCGCCAAAGACATGCGCCGGATCGGTACATATCTCCTCGATGGATACATGAAATACATCGTGCACGCCTTAGTGCTAGTCGGTAAGCTATCGCTCCGATCCTCTCCAAGATCTCGAAGGGACCAATGTATCATGGAGCTAGCTTACCTCTGAGGCCAAATCTCTTCACCCTTTCGTGGGTGAAACTCGTAGAAATACATGGTCGCCAACAGAGAACTCTAGTGGTCTCGTCTCCGATCAAGATAACTCTTCCGCGATCCTCGCCTCGACATCCTCCGCCCGATAGTACGGACCAACTCGCATCCCGCTGAACTCTATGAGGTCCCAACAATTGAGCCTCTCCAACCTCATCCCAAAGGACGGTGTCCGACACCATACAACACCTCAAACGGTGCCATCTGGATAGCCGAATGGAAGCTGTTGTTGTAGGTAAACTCTACCAACGGCAGATGGTCCTCCCAACTACCTCCAAACCATAACACATGACCTCAGCAGTCCTCTAAAGTCCGAATAGTCCACTGACCGCCCATCCGCTCGTGGATGAAAGGTCAGATTAAAACGGAGCTGCACCCAAGGCCTGCTGCAGATCGCGTAAAAGAGACGAAACCGTGGATCTCTATCCGAAATGATACTCAACGAACACCATGTAGCCTCGATAATCTCGACAATACAATCGCTAATCGATCCAGGATCCTCCGAATCGCTAAAACTGATTTGGTTAATCGATCAACGATTACCCAAATCGCGTCATCTCGCCGTGTCCTCGGCAACCCTACCACAAAGTCCATGGTAATGTGATCCCACTTCCACCCGGGAATAGGAATCCGCTGAAGTAATCCTGCAGGTCTCTGGACAGACAAGACATCTAGCTACGAAATCCGTGATGTCTTTCTTCATACCGCTCCACCAATAGGAACGCCTCAAGTCTCGATACATACGGGTCCCGCTGGATGGATCGCAATCGAGAACGATGTGCCTCAAGTAGCTCCCAAGACCGAATGAGACCGAGGTACGATAATCGCCTCGGAAGAATATAATACCCTCCTCGTCTCGTAAACTCGGTCACGCCTAAGCTATCTCGATCGCTAATAAACTTCAAATGTCGATCACTAGCTCAGGCTCTCTGATCCTCGTCCGATCGACGATCGAGCAACCATGGTAACGAATACCCCCGCCTGCTTGGCCCCTCGCCTCAAGATCTAACTCGAGAAAGCTCGAATCAAGTCCGTGACTAAAGTCCGGTGACTAGCCAAAGTCCTCTGGACTT
This sequence comes from Zingiber officinale, assembly GCF_018446385.1. Taxonomy (NCBI): domain Eukaryota; kingdom Viridiplantae; phylum Streptophyta; class Magnoliopsida; order Zingiberales; family Zingiberaceae; genus Zingiber; species Zingiber officinale. Next base: position 106,116,510 of record NC_055998.1, read on the forward strand.
CCTGCTAAGTGCATCGCAACCACATTAGCTTTCCCGGTGGTAGCTAATGGTACAATCGTAGTCCTTCAGAACTCCATCCATCTCCTCCGTCGGAGATTAAGCTCCTTCGAGTGAAAATGTATTTGAGACTCTTATGATCAATGAGAATCTCAAATGTGATACCGTATAAATGATGACGCCAAAGCTTCGGAGCAAAGATGATGGCAGCTAACTCCAAATCATGAACTGGTAGTTCTTCTCATGCTCCTTCAACCGACGAGAAGCATAAGAGACTACTCTACCGTGCTGCATCAAACAAACCCTGATAGAGACGTCGGTGTAAAGTACAAATCCATCCTCTCCGAAGGTAAAACCAAAACTGGAGCCGACACTAATCTCCGCTCCAGAAAGCCGGTCTCGCAATCCTCGGACCTATACGAACTTCACGCCTTTCCGTAAGACGTGCATAGCAATACGCGAGAAGCCCTCGACAAAACGTCGATAATATCCGCCAATCCTGAAAATCGGATCTCCGAATCGACTTTACCGCTCCCAACCGGTGATGCCTCGATCTTCGAGGATCAACCAAATACCTCGCTAGAAACCACGTGTCCCGAAACCCAACCGAGGATAGCCGAATGTACACTTCCGAACTTCGCATAACCGATGTCGTCGAAGAATCTCTAAGATCGTGAAGATGCCGCATGCTCCTCCCGAACGAGTAGACCAATATGTCATCAATGAAAACGATAACAAACCGATCCGGATACTCCGGAAGATGCGGTTCATCAAGTCCATAAACACCGCTGAGCATTGGTAAGCCCAAAGCATTACCAAAAACTCATAATGACCGTATCTGCACGGAAAGTCTTCGATATCGAATCTCGACTCAATCGATGATATCCGGATCGCGGATCAATCTTAGAATACATCAAGTACCTCCGAGCCGATCAAACAAATCCTCAATCCGTGGTAATGGATATTTATTTCGACCCATCGAATTCATGTAGTCAATACATAATCTCATGGTGCCGCTTCTTGACAATAGAATCGAGAACCCCACGGTGAAACACTAGGGCGAATAAACCCCTCTAAAAGCTCCCGGAGTTGAACCTTCACTGCTCAACTTTTGGTGCCATACGATACGGAGCTTGATGTCGGCGCGGTTCCTCGAATCACCAATAGCGAACTCCACCGCCTTCTAGAGGCAAACTGGCGCTCCGAAATACATCCGGTATTCCTGACAACAGAACGCCGGAGTCGCGAACTACTACCGTCCTCGGATCTTGATCAATGACAACAGAAACCATGATACCAGAGACCTGCTGCATCAATCGCGAAATAATCGAGATGTCGCTGCCTCTAATGCCGGAAACTCCACGAGGTTGGTTCGAGGAAGGTGACCACCCCTCGGCAATCAACGGTAGCATGATATACCGATAGCCAATCCATACCAAGAATGATATCAAACTCGACCATCTCCAATACTAGAAGATCTACCGTAAGTATCATGTTGCCAAAGTCTAACGGGCAACCTCTGATCTCCTGGGTGACGTCTAAAGTATCACCAGACGGTAGGGAGACAGTCAATCGCTGGGGTCTGCAAGTGGGTAATCTACCAATCTCCCGCATAAAGGTACGGGATATAAAAGAATGCGAACTACCAAGATCAATCAAAATATCGGAAAATGCATAAATGGAAATCGCATCGCTGAAAACGGATCCGTCGGCACCGAGGCGTCCTCTCGTAATAGCATGAACACGACCGGTCTACGTGGAGGAGGAGGTGGTAATCGCCGCGGCCGGGCGTAAGCCTCGCCATCGAGGCGTCACCGACTATGTGCGATAAGACCGAGAGGATGGTGACTTGTCGCGGTTGGTGGGCCGAATCGAGTCTCGACATCGCCCAGTCGGATAATAAGGTCCCGAGCAAAACTCGGGTGCTGAGCACCGGAGTACTCCGCCCAAGCATGCCAAATGCCGCGAGGAGCTACCTCCGACGCCAAGATTGGGCTTCGCCTCCTCGATATGCCTCGATCGACTAGACTGCCCCTCGACCGACCCTCCAAGCTGTCAGCCGAGCCTTCACCGACATCCGGCTCAGGCTCTGCGCGGTTTGCAATAAAGCAAACCGACTGGCCCCAGAGCAAGTCGGGTGAGGTGATCTCTGGATCCACATCTGAAACAATGAGTATCACCGGAAGGTGGTTGCCGGTTCTGCTGAGAAAACCGGGAACGTCCTGAAGAAGACCGTCCTGATTTCTGAGGCCTACGAGACGCCCCAGAAGCACCCTGACCTGACCGTCTGTGACTACTCTGAGGCTGTCCTGTCGCCTGAGTCTGCTGGACCTGCCCTGATATCTGACCCGTATGCTTTCTTTTCCTGTCCGGATATGCTGTCTGCCGAGCTAACTCTATCATCAAAGCTCGATTCAATGCATCAGAGTAGGATGTAATCCCTAATCCAGCAAGCTGTACATGCAGATAACCGTCCAATCCCTGTATAAACTGCATCATGCGAGTTCTGTCCTCCGCAACTAACTCTGGACAAAACTGAGCCAACCGGAGGAATTCTGTATTATACTCGGTCACTGAGCGGTTATTCTGCCTCAGACTCATAAAATCCTGTCGGCGAGACATCTGATAGGACAGTGGAAAGAAACGGCTCTCAAAAGCCTCTCTGAACCTGGTCCATGTGACGTTGCGCTCACCAATAATAGAACGCTGAGTAACCCACCAGGCATTAGCTTCATCCCGTAAATGGTAAGCAGCCAGCTCTGCTTTCTGAGCAAGCCATATAGAAGAAAGTCCGCTCCATAGTCTCTATCCATGATAGAGCCATACTCGGATCAAGATCTCCGCGGAAAAGAGTGAAACGAGTCTTCATCGACTCACCCGATGCTGGAATCCTAGCTCGTGCAGCGACAATATCAGTGAGCTGTGTTGGGACGGCTGCAGGAACTGGCGGAAACACTGGAGCCGATACTACAGGTGGTACCGCGGAATAAACCGGAGGAGGAACTCCCGGTGCTGCTGTATATAGAGCCGTCGGTGGTACTGCCTGGGGAACAAAGTGGTGGCAACTGGAGGTACGGTGGAAAAGGTACGGATGTGGAGCAACCGCCATCAGAGCACTGGGGTACAAAGCACGTGTCGGCACATCGTAGGTCCAGTGGTGGTGGCAATCAATACGCTGAGGTCATACTGAGCAGTATGTCGGCACACCAATGGTACCTCGATGGTACTGTAAAGCGTGGTAGGCGTGGATACCGCTTGTGGCCAAAATAGGTATCTCTCAGAGCTATCGGATTGAGAGCCTGATGCTCCCGCCGATCCCGAGTCTGCCCACGATCGACAGCTCACTAACAAGGGTATCTCGCATATCCAGAGATCCTGGTCCTCGTGACGTGGTCGCCCGAAGACCACGCCTCGCAGAATACGAGTAGATCGCCTCATATCTGTTAAATTAAATTACGTATATCAATACCAATATAACCAACATAAAATAACAACATACCTATTTTTGTCTGGAGATGTTCCGTCGCTGTCCAGTCCCCAAATTTGACCTCAAAATTCCGGAAATCCAAATAAATCCGACACGGAAATCCAAAACATAACCATATCGAACTGATAATGCCGGTTTGACTCATGCAAAACCTGCTAACCAAATATCCGAATACCAACAACAGTATCCGATAAATCTCAGGACACCAGTGGATTATAACCCGCTCGATACCAAATAAATTGTATCGATAAACCCGAAAATCCAAAATATGAAACAAAAGATCGTAAAACTGCTCCGATACCACTAAATTGTCACGCCCCCGGAAGAGTCCCTACCGAGAAAATTTCAAAGATCTCCTCGGACAATCAAAATTTTCTACAAGCACTAAATACTCAACCACAGGCGGAATAATAACAATAAATAAAATCAATCACCACGCAGTTTATATATATGGATATAAACACAACCACGCAGTTAATAAAAGTAAACAACATAGTAATACTCGACTTAAAATCAACCCTACTCAACTACACTCAGAAAGTCAAACCGATTTTTCTTACCTCTTCTGTCAGGCATATAGTAGAGTAAATCCAAATCATACTAAAAGTCCATCCAATGAAAGATTTCATACAATATCCATATGTAAGTCAAAACAAAACTAAAATAAAGTCCGATAGCGAAAAGCTAAAATGAAACAACTCAAAAACCAACAGTGGAGTAGACTACGTGCAGTGGGGACTAACGACTGGAACTCCCTCCGACAGATCAACCTGAAAATAACAACAATGGAGGCGGGTGAGTCCAACTCAGCAGGTACAGTTGATATGCAAGTAAAGAAACAACACTTAGCACTAATCATGCTTCTGATAAGAAAGATAAGAATGCATCCGAAATAAACAGAGAATACTATACTAACCAGTCACGAGTATAAGGTCAAACAACCGAGGGATAAGGAATCCTGATGCATGTCAAACATAGGTATCGAACAATATGCATATAAATGCAGCAAACACAAACACAAGCAATAAATGCATCATGCATATGATGCCAATGATGCGTCCTGGTCACCCCTGACACCAGTCAACCAGTGGGTAGGGCTATGACAACCGTGCACTCTGTCGTCACTACTCCCGATGAGTGATCGAGTGGACGGATGCTGTCGGAGTACACCTATCCTCCTACCCCAAATCATAGATGGGGAGCGCAATGCTCTCAACTCCCGGTACTCAAAGACGGGAGGAATCCCTGCCGGATAACACGTGTCACACTACCCATGAGCGGACCAACGGTGCCTAACAGAGTCCCTGCTGCAACACACTCTGCCTGAATCGACCACTAACCCATGAGTGGTGGTGTGTGCAGATCCATGTAACTGGCGATGTGCTCAACAATAATGGAGCGGACTATCGCACAGCATGCAATCATGCAAATGATGCATGGCAATAACCATATAAACATCCTGACCTAATCCATATATATAGAAAAGTGCACCCTAGGTCAACGAATCATATCGAATCAAAGGTACACAGAAGGTATAAAAACCTAGGTCCTGAACATGGTCAAGCATGGCATATCACTACCCCTATAAGCATGTACAAACAGGTAAAATATACCTGAGATGCAAAATCAATCAATCAATCAAGCATGTAAGATTAGGGTAGTGATTAACCGAAACAGATAAGAAATACAATTAATGCAACATGTTAATTTAATTACTAAGCATATCAAATGACATAAGTCAAAAGTACCCGCCTCCGATAAAATGGTCCAAATCTGACTCCGAGATACTCGTCTCGCGTCAAAGTCCTGTAATACCAAACATATACGATTATTTAGCTAAATTCTTATAAATAGCTAAATAAATTCTTTAACCCTAAATTAGGGCAAAACCCTAATGCAAAACACATAAACCTAATCAATCGACACATGAATAATCATCTAACAAAATCAATTACACTACGATCTACAACTAAGCAAATGCTTAATCCAGATACCCAATAAACCTTACCTACTCTCACAGCCACTCTTGCTGCCAATAATCCTGACCGAAGTGAGGTAAATGGTGTTGCCCTCTAAATCAAATACCCTACATCAATAATCCACACTTAACTGACTTAAAATTTATCACTGCACAGATGCTCACCTTAATTCACAACAGGGACGTTGCTGCCGAAGAAAAAAAAACAGCCGCTGGAAGGTGGCTGTCGGGACCCAAATTTTCCAACTCACCTTACCTTCTTCCTCTCCACTGATCGGAGGTGATCCAAGACTCCGGCGACAGTGCTAGGGCACAGATGAATCGGCTACCAGCGCTAGGGCATAGCCTAAATGAGGCAGCGTAGTGAGGAGCGGCACTGCTACGGGCGACGCCGACGGCTTGCTAGGGCACCGACACAGAAGAGGGGCCGGCACTGGGGTTCTCTACCGTGCGGAGGTGGCCGAAGAGGGAAAGGAATCGCGGGTCGGGCTAGAGCTGAGGAGGAGCAGTGTCGGCGGTGGAATCTCCACGGCGAAGGCGTCTGTGTGCGTCGGCGGTGTGGCTCGGAAGGGAAGAGGAGAGGAAGATGGAGAGATCGCCGGTTAGGGCACGGGAGAAGACGCCGCGCGGAAGAAAAGGCACCGGCGTTGCTGTCGGGTGGAGGAAACCGGCGTCACGGCCCAAGCACAGAGAGGAGAAGGCGTCGGCTTTCTCCCTTGGTCCAGGACTTATGCTCGCGTGGGAGAGGAGAGGAGGTTACCGCCGAGTGGCCGGCGGTTAGGGCACGGAGGAGGTGCGGCTCGGCGTCGGCGCGTGCGGGAGGGGAAGGAAACGGTGAGAAAAGAAAAGGAAAAAAAAAACAAAAACTAAATAAAGAAAAAGGAATTAAGAAATTCAACTTTTCCTCATTTAAGTTGGGGTAACCCAAACAAACTTTTCTGGGCCCCGTTTTTATCCCCGTTAACTCGTCCATACGAGCTCCGAAAAATTTCCGAAAAATTTCCAAAAATTCCGGAAAATTCCCTTATTAATATTCGCCTATTTTCGGTATTTAACATCAGGACTCAAAAGAGATGTAGCTAAGTATGTCAGTACCTGCTTGACATGCCAGAGAGTCAAAGCAGAACACCAGAGACTAGGAGGAGTTCTTCAGCCTCTTCCAATACCAGAATGGAAATGGGAAGACATTTCCATGGACTTCATAACAGGTCTTCCAAGAACCACCAATGGATATGATGCGATATGGGTAATAGTAGACCGATTGACCAAGTCTGCTCATTTCCTAGCCATCAAGGTGTACCACTCCATAGAGCAGTTGGCCCAGCTATATGTTAAAGAGGTAATCAGACTTCATGGAGTTCCTAAATCTATCGTTTCTGATAGAGATGGGCGCTTCACCTCACACTTTTGGGAGTGCGTTCAGAATGCACTAGGCACCAAACTCAAGTTCAGCACAGCTTTCCATCCGCAGACTGATGAACAGACAGAGCGAGTGAATCAGATTTTAGAGGACATGCTCAGAGCTTGTGCGCTAGATTTCAAAGGAAGTTGGTGCAAGTATTTGTGCTTAGCTGAATTCGCTTACAACAATAGTTATCAGACCACCATCAAGATGGCACCATATGAAGCACTATATGGCAGGAAATGCAGATCACCCATATGCTGGCAAGAAGCAGGAGAGAGAAAAGAGATAGAAGCAGAGTTGGGCATTCAGACAGAGGTGATAGAGGAGACTACTCAAGCAATCCAGAAAATCAGACAGAGAATCGAGACTGCCCAGAGCAGACAGAAGAGTTATTCTGACACACGCCGTAGGCCATTGGAATTCCAAGTAGGAGATTCAGTTTTCCTCAAGGTCGCTCCTATGAAGGGAATGATGAGATTTGGCAAGAAGGGCAAATTAAGTCCTCGCTATGTAGGACCTTACCCGATCATAGAGAGGATTGGGAAAGTAGCTTACAAGTTGGACTTACCACCAAACATGTCAGCAATACACAATGTATTTCATGTCTCCATGCTAAAGAAGTGTCTCCACGACCCGACCCAAGTGATTCAGCCTCAGTTAGTGCAGATCCAAGAGGATCTTAGTTATGAAAGTAGACCTACACAGATAGTGGACAGAGCAATTAAGAGATTGAGAAACAAAGAAGTACCACTAGTGAAGGTCGTCTGGCAGAACCAGAAGCACGAGGAAATCACTTGGAAGCGGGAGGACAGTATGAGACAGAAGTATCCAGAGCTATTCTAAGTTCGAGGACGAACTTTTTATAAGGTATGGGGGATTGTAACGACCCAATTTTCCCTATTCTGAGTTTCAAATGTCCATAAAGATATTTGAAAATGCTTTTAAAATATTCTAGAGATTTTTAGAAATTTTTAGAGTATTTTTGTGTAATTTTTGGAGGTCGTTTAGCATTTTTACAAAACCAAAGAAGTTTAGGCAAAAAGCATTGGAAGTGAGGTTTGAACCCGGGACCTCGGGTCAGACTGACCCAAGCCAAAACCGGCCTGACCAACTAAGCCAGCAAGTTTTTGTTAGTTGTATATGGAGCAATATGTATATAAGTAGTAGTTAGGAATAAGAATAAATAAGAAGGAAAATAGTGGCAGTCGAGACTCGAATCCGCGAGCCTTGACTTAGTCAAAGCGCAGCAAACCAACCGGTCTACAAAAGCTTTGTTAATTATATAGGAGGTTGAATATATTTAAGCTATAGTTAGAGCGTTTTGAATAAAAGGGGAATAAAAGTGCGCGGCTGGGATTCGAACCCATGAGCTGGGCTTTAAGCAAAACTGGCCCAAACCAGCTGAGCTACACGGACTTTGTCAACCTAATATGGAGAGAATTGGAAATAAAGTATAGTTATAATGGAAAAACCCGAATTATAAGAGAAGGTTTAAGTTTTCTTTTCCCCAAAACCTAACTTTCCTCCTCTCCCGACGCGACGGCGCTGTGCTCGGGCGGAAACGCAGCCACTTTGGAGCTTCTTTCCAGCGGCCGGCGAAGGCTTCTTCCGGCGAACCTTGCGGACCCGAGTTCCTCCCGTCGAAGAGAGCCCGCGAGCACAAGAGGAGACCGAGATTTCGAGCTCCACCCGGAACCCTAATCGCCCCTTCCTCCTTCTCGGTTGTAAGTACTACTCACCTGCGGTAGGAGTTGCTCCGGGCTTCGATTTGATTTCTTTGCTTCCGGTTTTCATAGTGCCGAGTAGAACTTTATGCTAGGGTTTTCCTTCCTTGCTCTGTTTGTCAAGCCGAACGGTTATACCTAATTGCATTAGAGTTTTGAGTTTTGGAATGGACATGCTCCAATTGTAGCAGACCGAACATCCCTTGTTTGAGGTCTTGGTTCTCCTTGTGTTTGAATCTGCCGTGAGTTCTATGTGGAAAGAATTGGGGGACTTTGGTTTTCTTTTGAGGTTCTGCCGTGAGCTTCACAAAGGAATAAAAAAAAAATTCGTTTAGGCTAATTGAGCATGAGGCATGGTTCTGATACCTTAATTTTGGTGCCGGGTAGAATTGTATGCTAGGGTTGTTGTGTTATGCATTCTATCCTTAATTTTTGCTAGGGATTTTGCCATGCACAGTTGAGTTTCTGATTGGTTCTTTGCTGCCCTGTTTTGGATCATACCGTACAGATTGCTATGGTTACCGCATGTTGCTGCCGTGAGTTCATCTAAGGATACATTCTTTTGGCTTGCTGTTGAATGCTTTGAGTTGTATGTTGTACATGAATTTCCTTGCTTTAAGGTCATGTTGTACATAGTTAAAGTTGATTAGAGATTTGTTTTTACAGCATGTTTAAGAAGTTGAGTAGCATTCTATGTCTGTTTGTTTTTACAGCATGATTAGGATCACTAAAGGTAGCATCCTTTGTCTATTTTACAGCATGCTTAAGAAACCCTAAAGTAGTATTCTTTGTCTATGTTTTATAACATGATTGGAATCCCTAAAGTAGCATTTTTGCCCTATTTTACAGCATGTTTAGAAAGTCCAGATTTGCTTTCCTTTGCTCTATTTTATAACAGGCTTAGGGAGTTCAGATTTATTTTCCTTTGTGTTATTTTCTTTATATAGCATGCTTGGTTAGTTGTAATCCTATACTTGTTAGATATATATCTAAAAGATTCTAATAAGCTCTAATAAAGGATTATGAGAAGTATGAGTAAAGAAAAAGACCAAGGTCTAATTAAAAAGAGATAACAAGTAAATTAAAGTAAGAGGCTAGTACCCGACATCCAAGAGCTTGTCGTTAAACAAATCCAGGTGACCATTTCCGAGGTCTTGGCCCTGGTAGACCGAGGTCTGCTCTTTTAGGATTGGTGGCTCGCAACCCCAACCTATTAGGGAACGCGCATGAGTTGGTACTAGGCCTGGGCCCAAGAAAAGAAAACCTAAGAAAGAAAAGAAAAGTTAAGTAAGAAGGAAGAAAGAAGAAAGAAGAAGAAAGTAAAAGATAGAAATTAAAAGATTAATTTCTAACACAAGGATACAAGAAATGAAATAAGTTCCAAGCTTAGAATAAATAAGAATGGTTAGTTTCTTTGATTCTAAGTTTACATTGTTAGTTTCTTGTTATCCTGCTTGATACTGAGTATGATTTGTATTCCGTTCATTTTCTGTATACCATGAGCACATGCAGATAGCTTTATTATTTCAGTTTCAGCACTTATGCATTTCATTTATGCATTTCGAGTTTTGTGAGATAGATTAGTACTTACTAAGCATTTTCGCTTATAGATCTTGTTTTCTTTCCTCCTACTGCAGATAAAGGAAAAGCTAAGATATGAAGGGAGGCGACAGGGTGGTGGTGATGATGGATGTGTGTGGTGACTGAACTATGGAGAGGTCCAGAGGGGACTAGCAGGACTCATTTATTTAGAGTTTATGTCTAGTTTATTTTCCTTATTTCTGTTATGAAATTATGAGTTTATGATTGAGTTTGATGTGCATTGTAGCTTATTATGCTTCATTCTGGGAGCTTGAGTTTAGTTCATGTTGCTAGATTAGTTTTTGATTATGATATGATTTATTACTGCGTGGTTGTGAATAAATTGTGATCCAGCCGCATGTGGCTGTGTATATATCTTGTGTATTATAGATTTGGTCACCGGTATAGGGGAGACTCTGCCGAAATTTTTCGGTAGGAATTTTTCTGAACCGTGATAAATCTAAGTGTCACTAATAATAGCATAAGTGACACTAGTAAGTAGAGTAGGAGTTAGGTAACGGTCGCCCTTAGAGAGTAGTAGTAAGAAGGGTGGTCGTTACAGAAGTGTTGTTGCATGTCTGAGTCAACAAGAGATATTTTCGAGCAACAAGAGATCAAGCAAATAAGATTGTCATTGTATTGTGTATTTACTTCCTTGTTCTTATTGTATTCTTGTTTCGAACTTGTACAAAGCTTCTCTTCCTCTGGAAAGTTTTCAAGGAGTAATTTCATAGTGGATGAGATCATGAGAGTCGGACCCTTAGATTAGCCATCTCAAGGAGGTAGAGACCAAGTAAAAATGAAGGTATTTACATTGCTTCAAGTTTTCCACTGCAAATCAATTTCAAAGAAGCGAATGAAGCTATTCACCCCTCTAGCTCTCTATATGTCCTAATAAGTGGTATCAGAGCGAGGTCGCTCTTTATCAAACTAACCGCCAGAAGAAGCAAGAGTGAGAGGAAGAAGAAGAAGTCGAAAGTTGAAACCCTAAATTTCAATAAGTCAAATACTCATCATCAAAAGAGCTTAACTTCAAAATGGATTTCCGAGATAGAGTCGGGTACGACACCCTGAGCACCTCCGCCATTTGGATTGGGAAGCTTTGATTTTTGGAGATCAAGGGTTGAAAATTTCTTCATGATGGAGATAGAGCAATGGTTTGCTCTAATGGAGGTATTCTAAGTTACAACGGATAACAAAGGGAAGCTCCTCAAGAAGAAGAAATGGACTAAAGAGCAAATCAAAAGATGTGAGGCTAATGACAAAGTAATCAAATTGCTGGTTAATTTATTGCCAAACACCATCTTGTTCAAAATTAGAGAATATCAAGATGTCAAGGAGCTATGAAGCAAGTTGACAAAACTTCATGATAATTCAATCTCGGTCCAAAATAAAGTCAAATCCAAAGAGAGAAACTTGTTGGATCAAGAGAAAGAGGTTTCGGAGGTTGAGAGCTGCTCAATGTCTGAGGATGAAGTTGAATAGGAATCCACCTCAAGGATTGAAGGAGAACGTAGTTCATTGACATCGGAATGAGAAGAAGCCTCAACATCCAGATCAAATAAAGAATCATGTGTCACCCCTACGAGTAAAGAAGGTATAACACTTTTAATTTGTAAAAATAAAAATTATATCATATGCTTTGAGTATAGGGAGAATAGACACTACAAGAGCAAGTGCCCAAGATTAATCAAGAAATTTTTTTTACTAAAGTGGCACCTAAGGTGTAGGAGAAATCAAAGAAGGGCGGCCCTATGATACAAAAGGGCAAGGAGTACATTGTGTGCTTCCCTTGCAATCAAAAGGAATATTATCGGAATTAATATCTAAAGGGAAGGAATCCAACCAAGAATAAAGTTGGAAGTTCAAATCAAGGGAGAGCTTTCAAGAGCAAAACTAAGGTACCATTAGCTAATGGTACGCATTTAAGTCATGATAAAATGCATGCTAGAGATAGCTTTTATGATTTTAGAGCATGTTATCATAAAAATAGGATACATGATAATCCTAAGGAGCATTATAGATTATATCATGCTAGAACAATCCTACCTAAGGACAGGAAGGTAGGAAATAATCTAGGCAAGAACCCTAAACAATTTAGATATGTGCCTAGAAAGAAAAGCACTCAAGGAAATCATGAAAAATCTAAGTTTGGGGATTTAATGATTGAAGATCAATTTTTGAGATCAAGGTTTGATAAATTAGAGAAGACCCTTAGAAAAATAACTAACGAAGAAAAAGGGTCCAAGAAAAAAATACCTAGATTTAAGAAAACAAGGGTCATCTATGGATAAGAAGGGTTTGGGGTACAAATCCATGTTCAAGAACAAGGTGTCCTTGTATCATAGAGTTTTATATAACTATAGAACTAACTGTAGGTTTAAAAGTCAAGTTAAGGTTATAAGAGAAGTTATCCCTAGAGTTGACTTTGAGGAGAATAGTGTGACTAAGGCTTCTAAAAAGTCTAGGAAAGTCACAAGGAAAGTTTCTAAGGAAGTTATTCATAGTGAGTACCTAGAACACCCAAGCAACACCAATTTTGGATTCCTATGAGTGTGTTTTCTACACATTAGATGAGTTTAGAGTGTGGCAACTCTAATTGGAAGAGTAGTTAATCCAATCATAGTAAAATTGATACTTTAGTTTTCAAGGTATTGTGACACCTTGACAATGAAAAGTTAAATTTTTATTCTTGAAGAGTAAAAGTGTATCAATTAAAATTCTTGAATTATTGAGATTGATTAAATTGGCACAAATATAATAAATTTAAAGAAATGTCAAGTTGGGACTTTGATATTTTCTAGGGAGATGGGGCAACATATGCTTATTTTAGCATAATAGTTAAGGAATACCATTTAGATGCAAATTGTTAGTTAGAGCCCTAAAGTCAATCATTTGATGATTGTTGTATGGACTCGTTGTATCATATTTCTTATGTATATAAAGACATTTGTTTATGGTTATTATACTTACTTGTATTGGTGCCAAATAACTAAGTATAATAGCGTCCTTGAGTAGAAGGTTCTTACTTATATCAATCGATTGGTTGAATCAATAGTGAGATGATATAGGGAACACTGTTGGTGCAGGAAGCATCCGACGATCGAACCTTAGTTTTGATAATGGCAAAGGATTCAAAGTTAAGTTAGTGTGTGATCTAACATGTTTGAATGAGTGTCTCAAGAAAGTCCTAGCTGCGGTTAGGCAGGTGAAAAACCCTAAGGGGTGGTAACCTTAGGTCCTAGGGGGCGGTAACCCTAGGTGGAGGAAAACCCTAAGGGGCGGTAACCTTAGGTCCTAGGGGGCGGTAACCCTAGGTGGAGGAAAACCCTAAGGGGAGGTAACCTTAGGTCCTAGGGGGCGGTAACCCTAGGTGGAGAAAAACCCTAAGGGGCGGTAACCTTAGGTCCTAGGGGGTGGTAACCCTAGGCGGAAAGTCCAGTCGGTCTGGAGGACCGGACTGGCATTAGGTAATCTCTCCTGAGGGGAGTAGGTGAGGACGCGTTCCCCGAAGAGGGAACAGTAGCCGTCGAGTCGACCTAGGGTTTCCGATTGGAAATCCGAAGTCAGACTCGGACAATCCAAAGACTGTCAGCTCTTTTTCACTTATGAACTATCAGATTCTAACATTGTCTTGCAGGGTATGCAATTGCTCGGACTAACCTTGTTTTGCAGGAGAAGCGGCTCCTGGAAAAAGGAGGTCCGGGCGCCCGGAACAGGTCCGGGTGCCCGAGACCAACTCTTATCCCCTGCGCGACTTCACCACGTGGAGCAACCTAGTTGGCTGGCCACGTCACACTCCATGCGCCCTGAAAGGTCCCAGGCGCCCGGAACCTCATATAAAAAGAGGGTTGAGGTGCCGTCTCAAGGACAACCATCTTCTAAGCATTCTCCGTGCGACAAGCTGCTAACGTCTCGACTCAGAAGTGCTGCAACGACAATTCAGAGCTTCAGCTTTATTCTTTTTATTGTCGGTACAATACTCTTTTCTGCTTGAATTGTACTTAGCGTGTAATAGATTTTACGAATTATAGTTGTTGCCCACCGGAAGCGATCAAGGATCGCGGGCCTTCGAGTAGGAGTCGTCACAGGCTCCGAACGAAGTAAATCCTTCGTGTCCACTTCATTTACTTTTCCGCTACGTTATTTCTGAACAAGTTTTTACGATTTCGAAAAAGAAACAGCCACGAGCGCTATTCACCCCCCCTAGTACGCCTTTCGTTTTTTCCCTCCAAAACTGTTTTTGAAAAATTAATTTTCATCTTTTCACCATTGGTTGGAATTAGCGAAATATTACATTTTCAAAAATTTGTAGTAATATTTTTTAATATTATTTTAATAATATTTTATTATTTTTTCTCAAAATTCCTGAATTACTATTTTTATTTCTCTCCCGCACTACTAATCCAAGACTAAGTCTTGGAACAAGTTTTATTGTGTTTATTTTGCGAGATTGTCTTTCTAAGATGACCCATCAAGAAGGCTACAACACTGCTCGTCCACCGCTCTTCTCCGGAGATGATTTTGGAGATTGGAAGGGTCGGATGGAGGCATATCTCCAGACTCACTTTGAAGTCTGGATGATCGTCAAAACCGGGCTTCAACTACCAACTAACGGCGCCGGCAAGCCACTACCGTACGAGAACTGGGACGCGAACCTTATCAAAAAGGTAGAAGCAAACGCAAAAGCAACGTATACACTTCAGTGTGGCTTAACGAATAAGGAGCTGAATCGCGCCGGCCCATTCTCAAGTGCCAAGGAGCTGTGGGAGAATCTGATTGAGTTACACGAAGGTATTCCTGATACAAAAACAGGTAACCATGTTTTAATAAATAAATTATTTGAGCAGACTAATACTAGTCCGGCCGAGGAAGGTCTTGCGTTATTTGCAGGAACAAGCAAGACGAAGAAGGCACTGAAGGCAACATGGGACGAGTCTTCCTCCGAGGAATCCGACGACGAAGAACTAGAGCAGACTAATTTTCTCGCATTGACAGCCCGGGACTACACCAACGAATCCGAAAGCGAGGACGAATCGGAAGCCGAGTCCGAGAGAAGCCACGGATCCGCATCCGTTTCCGAAGGGCCAAACCCCTCTGTAAGTCAAAATAGGTTATATTGCATAATTAATTATTTAATGCATAAAGTAGCTAAGTCCAAAATTCGAATCAAGTCGCTTCTAAAGGAGGTAACACTCCTTAAAGAGACGACTAATAACGAATCCTTGACTGATCCAGTTCAGACTGGAACCTCAACTCAAGTTCAAAAACTCGAGGAAGAGAATTCCAACCTGAAAAGTCAAGTCAAGGATTTGAAGACAACCTTAGAACGATTTTCCTTGGGATCCAAGAATCTTGACATGATTCTTGGAACACAAAGGGCAATCTACAATCGAACTAGACTAGGATACAAAACAAAAACCAAATATAGGTCATACCTATCTCTCATACAAAGAACAAATAGAAAAATGGTCCAAGCATGGGTTGCCAAGTCCAACCTGATCAATCAAGTTGGATTTGGACAGTATTGGGTCCCTAAGGATCAAATACATTACCTCAATAGACCTTATCGAGGCTATGATCCAGGGGGAGCTAAAACAATTCAAAATTCTAAATTCGAAATTAATTATTAAAATTCAAAATTCGAAATTAATTATTAAAATTCAAAACTCTAAATTCAAAATTAATTATTAAAATTCAAAACTCTAAATTCGAAATTAAAATTCAAAATTCAAAATTCGAAATTAATTATTAAAATTCAAAACTCTAAATTCAAAATTAATTATTAAAATTCAAAATTCAAAATTCAAAATTCAAAATTCAAAATTCGAAATTAATTATTAAAATTCAAAATTCAAAATTCAAAATTTAAAATTCAAAATTCAAAATTAATTATCAAAATTCAAATCCGAAATCAATTATTATTCAAAATTCAAAATTAATTCAAAAATTCAAGGAGGGTCCAGAATAGCTAGCAACTCCGAAATCTATTTACCCGACTGGGTAACCGAACTTAATCTACCCGAAATGGGTAAACAAGAGTAGATTACCCAACAGGGTAAATAAGGATAGATTAAAAGGGTTAAATTTAACTTGAAACACAGTACTGGTGAAGTTTTTGGATGATAGTAATGTAACGACCCACCTTTCTACACTACTACTATTCTCTAAAGGTGGACGCTACTTGACTACTAACTCTACTTAACCGGTATGATTAAAAATCACATAGAAACTCTACCGAAAAATTTCGGCAGAGTCTCCCCTGTACCGGTGACCCCAAACTGGGATACATAACATGTATACTCAGCCACAGGCGGCTGGAACATATAATTTCACAACCACGCAGTATAATAGCACAATAAAAATATGAAACTACTCTAGCAATGGCAAACAACCATATCACTCCAACAATAGGAGGTATCAAACTACAATGCGGAAATAAACTCAATTACAATCTCAACTTCATAATAACATAAACCAAAACTCTAAACAGGTAGGTCCTGAAAATTCACTAGCGAACTCTGGATCTCTCCATAGTCCTGGCATCACACACGCTGTCCCTTGTCGCCTTCCTTCTTATACTTTTCCTTTTCCTTTATCTGCAGTAGGAGGAAAATAGTATCTATAAGCTAAAAGCTTAGTGAGCGCTATCCTACTCACAAAAACTCGATATGCATGTATATAAATAAAAACATGCTAAAACTGAATGCTAACATGTATAAATAGACAAGAAATCAACTAACTGGAAAACTAACATGTATAGCTACTCATGCTCATGAATAGCAAAGAAATCATATCATGCTAACTGAAATACTAAACATGTATAGCTAATCATGCTCATAAATAGCAAAGGAACTAACTAAAAAGCTAACATGTAAAGCTAATCATGCTCATAAATAGCAAAGAAATCTAACTAACTGAAATACTAAACATGTATAGCTAATCATGGAACTATCATGTGTATCAACAGGAAACTGAACTAATACATAAGCTGAACTAATTAATGCTAAACTGAGTCTAACTTGTATTCACATAACTAATTTGTGAAGTTTTGAAAACTATTTACATAATAGATCAAAATAATAATCATGCTGCTGATGGGCCCGGCAACTGTACTTGCTGTGCGCGCATCCCTAACTAAACCCGGGATTGCAAGTTCCGAGTCTAGTAGGGTTTACTAGGTTATCTAAACCTAGGGACGACTGTGGGAGCCCAACCCAATGGATATCTAATCCAGTACAGTGCCACTACTGAAAATAAAATACTGATTTCATAGCTAATTTTCTTACCTTGCTTTAACTAGGTTATCTGAACCTAGAACTAGGTTATCTGAACCTAGAGGCGACTGTGGGAGCCCACCCATTGGACCGTAGTCCCATATAAGCTGAAGCAAGACTAAATAAGTGATTTTAAATGCTTCTACTGCATTAACTAAGCTATTAAAATGCCTACTGTAGCATTATATTGAGCTAAGCATTTTATCAAGCACTTGGTGTGCACTAGAACACACCCTACGTACTAGAAATTCTGTATACAAGCTTAAACTAAATGTAAAACTGTAAATAACTAAAGGCTGAAAACTAAATCTGCATGCTTAAAATAGAACTGCTCATGTTATTCCAATAGCAATTAGGAAACTAGAACAACTTAAGCATGCTGTGAAAGTAAAACAAATTCAACTACTAGGCATGCAATAGAATCTAGAAAATAAAGGAATCGTTGCTGCATGGAATTAACAGAATATCATGCTTCATCAGGAAATACTAAACAGCAATGAAAGGAACTCAAACTAAGTTCTGCATTTACTAATAAAAGCATGCTTATTCATATCCAGCAAATAGCACAAAACAAAACTAATACATGCTGGAATTAAAACCTTTATAATGCTTGTTTCAATGATATAAATGAAATATCAATCTGCACATGTACAAGACTAAATTCAGGACATGCATGCTATAACAGAACACAAGCATCAAGCAAATGAATACCTTTAAGCATGCTATAACAGAACATAAGCATCAAGCAAATAGGTCCCTAGCTACCCTATTCTGTAAAGCATGATCTGGAAGCCATAGGAAAAATCCGAATACAAAGGAAGGAATTAAAACTCAACCTTAAGCTTAAAACTGTTCATGCTCGAAACATTAGTTAGGGCATCCAAAAACTAAACTTAATCATGCATATTCTTCCTTTAAGACTCACGGCAGAAACTAAAGGAACCAACAGATTAAACTAACTCATAATACTCAATGTGCATATATATGTATATACATCAAAACTGAAGCTAAAATGCTTAATAAACACATGCTGGTCCAGTGAGCTATAAAGGAAATCAAATTGGCATGTCTAATTAAGCTACAAAAGAATAGGTCTACTAAGGAACATAAACAAATAAAACAATTTGTTCCAAAATCTGAAAGCATCACTAAGGAACATAAACAACCTTAAAGCTACCGGAAATCACAATACTAGGCTTACAGGAGCTAACTACAGATTTAACAAGAGCTAACTACAGAATTAACACAACCTTAAAGCTAAATTATGGATCCTACTGCTAAATCCTACTGAGGAATCCAATTTCTGCATCAGAAACCAAACCAGCTACTACCTAATACCCTCAAAACCGAATCCGAACTACAATGGAAGCAAAGAAAGCAAATCGAAGCTCGAAACTACTCCTACTGCAGGTGAGAAGCAACTCACCGCGTGTTCTTGGATTCAAACCGAGGAAAAGGGGTTCTAGGGTTCGGAGACGGTGAAGATCTCGGCAGCTTCTTGGTGTTTCCGAGCTCCCCTCGTCGAGGTGGTCATGCACGGGTGGAGACCGGCCGGAAAAACCCTTCGCCGGCACCGGAGATCGAGCCCTACCGCCTGTTTCTTCGTTTCCGCCGCGAGAGAAAAACGCCGTCGCGAGAGGAGGAGAGGAGAAGATTTTCTCACGGGGAAAACCTAAGTTCTCTTCTTATAACTTTAATATTCTGTTAACTAACTATTGCTTAAATACAACTTGATTCAGGTTTTATTAACAAACCCGCGGCTGGTCTGTTGGTGGGCTGCGTTCTGCTTAAAGCCCAACACGAGGGATCGAATCCCAGCTGCAACCATTTTATTTCCTATTATTTTACTGTTCCTAACTATTACTTAAATATATATCGCTCCATATATAATTAACAAAATGAGCGTAGCTCAGCTGGTTGGGCCGGTTTTGCTTGGGTCAGTCCGACCCGAGGTCGTGGGTTCGAATCTCACCTTCAACGTTTTTTATCAAAACTTCTTTCTTTTTGTAACCCTATTAAACGACCTCCAAAAATTACATAAAAATACTCTAAAAATTCCTAAAAATCTCTAGAATATTTTAAAAGTATTTCCAAATATTTTTTATGGACATTTGGAACTTGAAATAGGGAAAATTGGGTCGTTACAATTCTCCCTCCCTTATAAAAAGTTCGTCCTCGAACTTAGACTAATTCTGGACATTTCTGTCTCATGCTGTCTCCACGCTCCCGAGTAACTTCCCCGTGCTTCTGGTTCTAAATGACTTTCACTAATGACACTTCTCTGTTTCCTAGTATCTTGTCTGCTCTGTCCACTATCTGTGTCTGCTCTCATAGCTAAGATCCTCTTGGATCAACACTGTCTGAGGCTGAATCACTTGGCTAAGGTCGTGAATACACTTCTTTAGCATGGAGACATGAAATACATTGTGTATTGCTGACATATCTTGAGGTAAGTCTAGCTTGTAAGCTACCTTCCCAATTCTCTCTATGATCGGGGTAGAGTCCTACGTATCGAGGACTTAACTTGCCCTTTTCCTCTTGGGTTCTTCGATGTACTCGGCGCCTTGAGGTTGGAATCGACTTTCGCTTACGGCACTCTATGGAGGCACCGATCCGATCGTGAAGTTCATTCCAAATATGACATCGTAGTCGATCGTGTCTAGCACTATCGGATCACAAAAGAGTTCTCTGCCTGCTATCATGACCGGCTTTTAACCAGTGCGTGGATGTCATAACTTCTCCGAAGGTAATGTTGTCGGCGACTCGAGTACCTCTGGGATATTGCTAACTTTTCGCAAATGCCACGGCTATATATGAATGGGTTCAGATGTCGAATAAGAGTACTATATCGTAAAATGCTAATCGACCGTGACAACTGTCGAGGCATGACTACGTCCTCTCGGTGAGTGAGTAGATCCTCGCGTTCGCCATCGCTAGAGGGGCTTCTAATCGCCTCGCCGATAGGTGGACCTTCTGAGCCGTCGATGGAGTCGGCTGACCTCCGTCTTGAATCGGCTATGGTGCAGAAAATCGGTCTTGTTCGGGCATTGCTTGGTCATACGCCTTCTGTCCGATTAAGCATCTCGTATACCCGCGACAAACTCTGGATGGAATTTCCCAAGTGGCACACTTGGGATAATTGCTAGTGGCCCTTTTGGGTAACTCCACGATTTGGCCGGAGTTCCCTTTCCGTTAGAGCCGTGAGCGTGGCCCCGCTGCTTTCGGGCACCTGAGCCTCCTTGTCCTCTTGGACTCGAGAAGGCTTCGCTGCTGACAGTAGTGCTCGGTGATCGAGCACTACCACTAGTTCCTCCGTGGTTGGGCTCATGAATGCCACCACCACGCTCATAGCTATTTCCTGATTTCGGCATCAACCGGACTCGTTCTTTCTCTGTCTTGACTAGTTCGGACAAGCGAGCCTATTGAATTTCTTCACCGCTTCCTCAACCGAGAGGTTGCCCAGACGAAACTCAGTGAACTCGTCGTAGTGGCGGTTTGTGACCAGCGTGAAAGAACTCCTCAAGAATTCTTTCTCAAGTCGTGTCATCGGTCCACCGGGCGCCGCTCGACTCTCTCCCACCACACGCGCCTCGTCGCGTAAGGAGGCACACTTCACCTTCGTGTTCGCCACCAAGCTCCATCGTGCGGTGTTTGAACCGGGCTTATGATCCCATGGTTCACTAGTGCTGAAGTTCTCGCTCGACTCGCCACCGATCGGATAGCTTCTTCGGTTTCGGGCTACTAGTACTCTTCAGAGGTCGGATCGGTGGAATCTCTATAACTGGGTTGCTATGTTTGGTTAGGGTGACGGTGGGAGTATTCTCGCTTATTAGCCTTTAAGGTGGCTACCTCATGTTCCTGTTCTACTAGTTGCTGCTATAACCGAGCCACTAATGCTGTAAGGTCTGGGGGTAGCTGGTGCCCTTCTAGCTGGGCGTCCTCATACCATTTTCTAAATGGGTAGAGAACATGCATAACTAATACTATCATGTTATAGGTAACTACTATTATCATGTCAAATGCTATCAAATATTAACATGCTTTAGTTATCTATAAACATGAAAGCGAAAACATAGATAAGAGAAGAGGTAATCTTACTTGGAAGACGGCAAGATCGATGCTAATGTGTGCCTATCCATCTCTACTGTAACGACCCACCTTTCTACACTACTACTATTCTCTAAAGGTGGACGCTACTTGACTACTAACTCTACTTAACCGGTATGATTAAAATCACATGAAAACTCTACCGAAACATATCCGTAAATACATACAGAGTATACTCAGCCACAGGCGGCTGGAACATATAATTTCACAACCACGCAGTATAATAGCACAATAAAAATATGAAACTACTCTAGCAATGGCAAACAACCATATCACTCCAACAATAGGAGGTATCAAACTACAATGCGGAAATAAACTCAATTACAATCTCAACTTCATAATAACATAAACCAAAACTCTAAACAGGTAGGTCCTGAAAATTCGCTAGCGAACTCTGGATCTCTCCATAGTCCTGGCATCACACACACTGTCACAGCATCTCCTTGTCGCCTTCCTTCTTATACTTTTCCTTTATCTGCAGTAGGAGGAAAATAGTATCTATAAGCTAAAAGCTTAGTGAGCGCTATCCTACTCACAAAATCTCGATATGCATGTATATAAATAAAAACATGCTAGAACTGAATGCTAACATGTAAAGCTACTCATGCTCATAAATAGACAAGAAATCAACTAACTGGAAAACTAACATGTATAGCTACTCATGCTCATGAATAGCAAAGAAATCATATCATGCTAACTGAAATACTAAACATGTATAGCTAATCATGCTCATAAATAGCAAAGGAACTAACTGAAAAGCTAAACATGTAAAGCTAATCATGCTCATAAATAGCAAAGAAACTAACTGAAATACTAAACATGTATAGCTAATCATGGAACTATCATGTGTATCAACAGGAAACTGAACTAATACATAAGTTGAACTAATTAATGCTAAACTGAGTCTAACTTGTATTCACATAACTAATTTGTGAAGTTTTGAAAACTATTTACATAATAGATCAAAATAATAATCATGCTGCTGATGGGCCCGGCAACTGTACTTGCTGTGCGCGCATCCCTAACTAAACCCGGGATTGCAAGTTCCGAGTCTAGTAGGGTTTACTAGGTTATCTAAACCTAGGGACGACTGTGGGAGCCCAACCCAATGGATATCTAATCCAGTACAGTGCCATTGCTGAAAATAAAATACTGATTTCATAGCTAATTTTCTTACCTTGCTTTAACTAGGTTATCTGAACCTAGAACTAGGTTATCTGAACCTAGAGGCGACTGTGGGAGCCCACCCATTGGACCGTAGTCCCATATAAGCTGAAGCAAGACTAAATAAGTGATTTTAAATGCTTCTACTGCATTAACTAAGCTATTAAAATGCCTACTGTAGCATTATATTGAGCTAAGCATTTTATCAAGCACTTGGTGTGCACTAGAACACACCCTACGTACTAGAAATTCTGTATACAAGCTTAAACTAAATGTAAAACTGTAAATAACTAAAGGCTGAAAACTAAATCTGCATGCTTAAAATAGAACTGCTCATGTTATTCCAATAGCAATTAGGAAACTAGAACAACTTAAGCATGCTGTGAAAGTAAAACAAATTCAACTACTAGGCATGCAATAGAATCTAGAAAATAAAGGAATCGTTGCTGCATGGAATTAACAGAATATCATGCTTCATCAGGAAATACTAAACAGCAATGAAAGGAACTCAAACTAAGTTCTGCATTTACTAATAAAAGCATGCTTATTCATATCCAGCAAATAGCACAAAACAAAACTAATACATGCTGGAATTAAAACCTTTATAATGCTTGTTTCAATGATATAAATGAAATATCAATCTGCACATGTACAAGACTAAATTCAGGACATGCATGCTATAACAGAACACAAGCATCAAGCAAATGAATACCTTTAAGCATGCTATAACAGAACATAAGCATCAAGCAAATAGGTCCCTAGCTACCCTATTCTGTAAAGCATGATCTGGAAGCCATAGGAAAAATCCGAATACAAAGGAAGGAATTAAAACTCAACCTTAAGCTTAAAACTGTTCATGCTCGAAACATTAGTTAGGGCATCCAAAAACTAAACTTAATCATGCATATTCTTCCTTTAAGACTCACGGCAGAAACTAAAGGAACCAACAGATTAAACTAACTCATAATACTCAATGTGCATATATATGTATATACATCAAAACTGAAGCTAAAATGCTTAATAAACACATGCTGGTCCAGTGAGCTATAAAGGAAATCAAATTGGCATGTCTAATTAAGCTACAAAAGAATAGGTCTACTAAGGAACATAAACAAATAAAACAATTTGTTCCAAAATCTGAAAGCATCACTAAGGAACATAAACAACCTTAAAGCTACCGGAAATCACAATACTAGGCTTACAGGAGCTAACTACAGATTTAACAAGAGCTAACTACAGAATTAACACAACCTTAAAGCTAAATTATGGATCCTACTGCTAAATCCTACTGAGGAATCCAATTTCTGCATCAGAAACCAAACCAGCTACTACCTAATACCCTCAAAACCGAATCCGAACTACAATGGAAGCAAAGAAAGCAAATCGAAGCTCGAAACTACTCCTACTGCAGGTGAGAAGCAACTCACCGCGTGTTCTTGGATTCAAACCGAGGAAAAGGGGTTCTAGGGTTCGGAGACGGTGAAGATCTCGGCAGCTTCTTGGTGTTTCCGAGCTCCCCTCGTCGAGGTGGTCATGCACGGGTGGAGACCAGCCGGAAAAACCCTTCGCCGGCACCGGAGATCGAGCCCTACCGCCTGTTTCTTCGTTTCCGCCGCGAGAGAAAAACGCCGTCGCGAGAGGAGGAGAGGAGAAGATTTTCTCACGGGGAAAACCTAAGTTCTCTTCTTATAACTTTAATATTCTGTTAACTAACTATTGCTTAAATACAACTTGATTCAGGTTTTATTAACAAACCCGCGGCTGGTCTGTTGGTGGGCTGCGTTCTGCTTAAAGCCCAACACGAGGGATCGAATCCCAGCTGCAACCATTTTATTTCCTATTATTTTACTGTTCCTAACTATTACTTAAATATATATCGCTCCATATATAATTAACAAAATGAGCGTAGCTCAGCTGGTTGGGCCGGTTTTGCTTGGGTCAGTCCGACCCGAGGTCGTGGGTTCGAATCTCACTTTCAACGTTTTTTATCAAAACTTCTTTCTTTTTGTAACCCTATTAAACGACCTCCAAAAATTACATAAAAATACTCTAAAAATTCCTAAAAATCTCTAGAATATTTTAAAAGTATTTCCAAATATTTTTTATGGACATTTGGAACTTGAAATAGGGAAAATTGGGTCGTTACAAGTAAGTTAGGGAAGCTTGGGCATCACATGTCTAGGAAGATATGGCTTCGACCTGGTGCATTTGGCCAAGTGGAACTAACCGAAGCTACCCTTAAATGGATCCTAACTAGTTAGACCAAGGTTTAGTATTAAGTTCAATGGGTAGGACTATTTGGAAAACCTCGAAGGCATGGTTACTTTAATGAGTTCCTTGTGACTCACCATAGCCCAGAAGTTTATCCAAAGAATGCTTACTTGTTGAACCCAAAGCTAAACCTGAATCTAACACAAAGTTAAATCAGACCCTTAAATTGAACCTCAATTCATCTCACAAAAATTATAGGATTCCTTGATTGAAAATTTAGATTGGGTGAGATGACTAAGTAATTAAAAACAAACTGATAATTAATTCAAATTCAAATTAATTTCAAAATTACTTCAAAACTTAATTTTAAAATCTTTTAAAATTCCTTTAAAAATTCTTTTAAAAGTCCTTTAAAAATTATTTTGAAAATCATTTAAAAATTATTTTAAAAGTCCTTTAAAAATTATTTTGAAAATCATTTTAAAATTCTTTTCAAAATATTTTCAAAATTATTTAAAAATCTTTTAAAACCGAATTTTAAATCCTTTAAAAATTATTTGAAAAAAAAAACTCTTTTAAAAATCATTTAAAATATCTTTTGAAAATTCATTTCAAAAATCTTTTGAAAATGCATTTCAAAATCATTAAATTTTTTTTTTGAAAATCATTTCAAAATGTTATTCAATTAATTTAAAAGGGTTTAAAAATCTTTAATTCTCAAATCATGTTATAAAATTATGATTGCAAATGTTAACTCCATCTCACGTTCACTCATATGCTAAACATGCTTGTTTATCTAGAATGAGTGTGATGGAAAGATAGGAAAATTATTTTTTAACCTCTCATGCTTGGACTCCTGAACTCAAAGAATTTATTAAGACATTTATTAAGGGGAAGTGATTTTAAATTGGTTTTAAAATTAGTTTTTTCATTAAAATAAAATTTTAACTTGACCTCAAAATTAAAAACTAATTTTTACTTATCTTCAAAAATTAAGGTTATCTTAACTTAACTTTAAAATTGAAATTATTTATGACCTGACTTTTAAATTATAACTCTTCTAGAATGTTTTCAAAGCTAAGCCTTTATGTAAAACCTCTTTAAGCTAAGTACTTTATCAAGTCTTCTTTAACTAAGCTTAGTTAGACTATACTCTAAACTTAGCTATTTGGCAAGAAGTTTTCTCAAGGCAATCATTTTTAAGCTGAATATATGGCTAAGTATTTTCAAATTTAGCTAAGTATTTTTTTAAAAAAAAATATTAGCTAAGTGTCTCTCAAAGCAATTGTTTTCACATGCTAAGTTTTGCTGAAAATGCTAAGTATTTTCCAAAGCATTCTCAAAATTTCATCAAAACAATTATCTTCATAAGTCTTTTTAAAACTAAGTCTTTTTAAGGTTAAATACTTAACAAAACTATTATCTTCATAAGTTTAGCTAAGTCTTTAATAAAAGTATTTTTCTTAGCTAAACTGAGTCTTGATCATTTTTTTTGCCAAACTCCCATTTTAAAAACTAAGAAACTAAAGTGTTGTGGTATCACAAACATTTGCTTAGTTACTTGTTAATGACAAAAATAACCTTATCTTAGCTAAAAGTATCTCTCAAACTAAAGAAAATGGAAATATTAAGATTAAGCATGCTTGTACTTAAGGGATCTGATACCTGATCAAAACAAATCTTAACTCATGCTTGGTCTTTAGGGCTCTGATACCTTACTAAAACAAAATGGCAAGCTATTAAACATTAAGGTTATCACTTCTCCTTTGCCTTAAGTATTCTAGAAATTCATTTCAAAAACATGCCTTAAACAACTTTTCAAAAACTTCTCCAAATTTAAAACTTTCAAGTTCCTCTATTTTGAAAATTCTTTTTGGAATTTTGTTAGAAAATTATTTAAGCTAAAACTTTTTCGAAAATTCATTAAGTTAAAAAAATTTTTTTCTTAAGTTAGAAAATTCTTTAAAGTTTGAAAAATTTTGTTAAGCTGCAATTAATTTATTTAAGTTGAAATTTTCCTTGGAAATTTTCTTTAAAAAACCTGAATATTTTTTCGGAAAATTTCTGAAGTTGAAAATTGTGTTTTGAAAATTTTTCTGTGAAAATTTTTGGAAACTCCTCAAAATACACTAAGTTAAAAAGAGTTCCTTTTTGCTATATCTCTTTAAGCAAAATCAATTCTAAGGTGTTGCCTTTCACTTGCTCCTTGCCTAAGTTAAAATGTTTTCTGCTAAATTCTGTCTTGAAAAGTTAAGTTTTTCAAAACTAGCTCATTTTTGATATATGGCAAAGGGGGAGAGTAGAGAAATTCAAAGAAAATATTTTAAAGGGAGCTTGTATTAAGGGGGAGCTATGGCTATTAGTAAATTCAAAGAGAATAACTTATATTAAGGGGGAGCTATGTTTATGCTTATCTTGCTATCACGCTTATCGTGTTTCTTGTGCTTATACATAACTGCATATTTTTTACTTAACATTGAATTTCGCTTGCCATTATCAAAAAGGGGGAGATTGTTGGTGCAGGAAGCATCCGACGATCGAACCTTAGTTTTGATAATGGCAAAGGATTCAAAGTTAAGTTAGTGTGTGATCTAACATGTTTGAATGAGTGTCTCAGGAAAGTCCTAGCTGCGGTTAGGCAGGTGAAAAACCCTAAGGGATGGTAACCTTAGGTCCTAGGGGGCGGTAACCCTAGGTGGAGGAAAACTCTAAGGGGCGGTAACCTTAGGTCCTAGGGGGCGGTAACCCTAGGTGGAGGAAAACCCTAAGGGGAGGAAACCTTAGGTCCTAGGGGGCGGTAACCCTAGGTGGAGAAAAACCCTAAGGGGCGGTAACCTTAGGTCCTAGGGGGTGATAACCCAAGGCGGAAAGTCCAGTCGGTCTGGAGGACCGGACTGGCATCAGGTAATCTCTCCTGAGGGAAGTAGGTGAGGACGCGTTCCCCGAAGACGGAACAGTAGGCGTCGAGTCGACCTAGGGTTTCCGGTTGGAAATTCGAAGTCAGACTCGGACAGTCCGAAGACTGTCAGCTCTTTTTCACTTATGAACTATCAGATTCTAACATTGTCTTGCAGGGTATGCAATTGCTCGGACTAACCTTGTTTTGCAGGAGAAGCGGCTCCTGGAAAAAGGAGGTCCGGGCGCACGGAGGTCCGGGCGCCCGGAACAGGTCCGGGCGCCCAGGACCAACTCTTATCCCCTGCGCGACTTCACCACGTGGAGCAACCTAGTTGGCTGGCCACGTCACACTCCAGGCGCCCGGAAAGGTCCCAAGCACCCGGAACCTCATATAAAAAGAGGGTTGAGGTGCAGCCTCAAGGACAACCATCTTCTAAGCATTCTCCGTGCGACAAGATGCTAACGTCTCGACTCAGAAGTGCTGTTAGAGTGTATACTAAAAGCCTAGCTTTTGGTATAAACATTTATCTAGAAATAAGAATCACATTGGTCAAATGTCTACATTTGTGATAAATGTAATTGTTCAATTAATTTATATTGTAGATAACATGGTGTGTGGTGTCACACACAGAGGATCATGTTATCAGTATCTTATAAATTATAAACAGTAGCTCACGACCAAGATGGAAAGGAACAAACCATTTGAAGGTCGTAGTGTAATTAGGTATTAGTTTATCTTAACTATATAATTACACTAGTACAGTTAGAGTGTATTGAGTAGGACCATTAGAGGTCGTTTCTTTTATACTGACTTTATAAAGAAACAAAGACCTCAGTTATTATGGAAGTGTGTGCTCTTAATCCTAATATAATAACAAGCACATATATTTGATATTTATTTTTTTAATTTGTCAATGGGTGAGATTTAGTTCGATGAATCAATAAGCCCGATAAGTTGGGAAATGATATCACTTATAGTGTGTGTTGTTGATTATAGAAGGAAACTGTGTCCTAGAGATACTAGGTTGAGAATGCCCCCAAGAGGAGCTCAAAAGGATTGTCATGTTAAACCCTGCAGGTGGACTTAGTCCGACATGACGATGAAGTTGAGTGGTACTACTCTTGGAGCTAGATATTAATTAAGTGAGTTGTCAGTAACTTACTTAATTAGTGGACATTTGTTATCTTAAACACAGGGAGACTAACACACTCATAATAAGAAGGAGCCCAAAAATATAATTTGGGATTGGTGCGGTAGTTCAATAATAGTTCTTTAGTGGAATGAATTATTATTGATGAAATTAAGTTGTGTGTTCGGAGCGAACACGGGATGCTTAATTTCATCGGGAGACCAAAACCAATTCCTCCTCTCGGTCCCTATCGTAGCCTCTAGTATATAGAGATTTATACCCACCGCATACCCACCTTCTTACCCATCCAATGGGGCCGGCCAAGCTAGCTTGGAACCCAAGCTAGGGCCGCCAAGTCCAAGTGGATGAGCTGTAAAGACCACCCTTCTTACTACTACTACTACTCTCTAAGAGTGACCGTTACTTATCTACTAACTCTACTTAACCGGTTTATTAAAAATCTCTAGGAAAACCCTACCGAAAAATTTCGGCAGAGTCTCCCCTGTACCGGTGACCATTTCCCATAATACAAACAAATAATAAACCATCAGCCACATGCGGCTGGTATAAATACTTCACAACCACGCAGTAATAATATCACAATAACTAAAAGGAAACTATTCTAGCAATAGTAAACAAATAGAACTCCAACGATAAGACATACCAAACTACAAGTGCGGAATAGACTCAATTACAATCTCAACTTCATCATAGCATTAAAAGAGAACTAAAATAACTAAACAGAAAAGTCTTGGCAATTTGCCAGCTCATTCTGGATCTCTCCATAGTCCAGCCATCACACACCTTCATCACCACCACCTTGTCGCCTTCCTTGCTAAATCTTTTCCTTTCCTTTATCTGCAGTAGGAGGAAGTGCAGTCTATAAGCATAAAGCTTAGTGAGCGCTATCTACTCACAAAAACTCGATATGCATGTATATAAATAAAAACATGCTAAAACTGAATGCTAACATGTAAAGCTACTCATGCTCATACATAGCAAAGGAATCATGCTAACTGAAATACTAAACATGTATAGTTAATCATGCTCATAAGAATGAAACTATAAAAGAAGCATACTAAACATGTAAAACTAAACATGCTGGATAATCTAGTAGCAAGAAACAAATAAAACTATTACTGCATGCTTCAAATAACAAGAAACTAAACTTTCTAATTCTAAACATATTTGAAGCTTGTTTCATTTGTTTCAAAACTTATACTTTAATACTTCAAAATAATAATAAACTTCTTTTGGGCCCGGCATTGTACCACTTTGTGCGCATTCTTAATAAGAATCGAGGTAGCTAATCCCGAAACTACTAAGATACTTCTAGGCCTTGTGCCTAGGGGCAACTTGGAGCTCATCCCTTGGACCTTGTGTCCGGTACATTCCCTTTAAAAGTAAAATACTTTTTATCTTAATTACTTCTTCTTTAAATGCCTTGGCATTTTAATAGACACCTTGTGTGCAAAAATTCCTAAATTCTGGACTTTGGAATTTACTTAAGGCCTTGGCCTTTCTCTTTCTTTTCTTTTTCTTTCTTTTACTTGTTAATACTTTTAAAAGTATTTAATAGGATTCTTATTTTTCCACTGGAATACATGGCTGTTCATGCTTCTTAAAATAGCAAATGAAAACAACTTTGAACTTACTAATCATGCTATAAAATAGAGCAAAAGAAAGCAACTTGGACTTTCTAAACATGCTGTAAAATAGAGCAAAAGAAAGCTAACTTGGACTTTCTAAACATGCTGTAAAATAGAGCAAAAGAATGTAACTTTGAGCTTCCTATACATGCTGTAAAACAAAGGAAAAGAAAGCACATCTAATCTTACTAATCATGTCACAAAATACACTTTATATATAGCTGTTCGTGCCCCATTTTGGCCAGGAAAACTGATGGTTCTGCACTTGCTAATAGGAAAGGCAACTAATTTAAATCCAGCAATACCAATAGCAAGTGAAACCTATAATTTCTCTAGCGATTAAAAGAAAGACTCCTATTAAACTCTTAACAACCTTACTATCCTTCCAAATTCCTGAAACCCAGCAGGAATCGTGATTCCCTTCTAAAACAGATCTAATGTCCAGCAACAGCAACAGCAACAGAAAACAAGAAACACTTACTTCTTTTACCTTTCTATTCATCCTAATGTTGTACATAACTAAAGCAAGGAAACCAAGCCATTAAAAATCCAACAGAACTCCCAAATTAGAGTTATCCACACCCATTGCATGGCACAAACCTAAATCCAAATTACTCAACAATAAGATGATACCTACTAGTGAATATAAATGCTCACTTGAATGAATCTGCTCATGCACATGCCTACTAGTGGGAGCTGTCTATAGTTCCATGGCAAGAAAGCAATATAAGGGAAACAAAATGCTATACATAGCTATTCCAACTAGCTGTTCTTTTTCATTGCAGCGAGGAGAAAGAAAGAACAAAATCTAAAACTGTGATAAACAAATCCGTCTCCTTTCATGTTCACTGCCTAAACAACAAAACTAAAATTCCCAAGGCTACATAATCCGATCAACACTTATATAACAATAGAACCAAAGACTTAGCTGCTCTTAATAATTCTGTACTACTACCACCAGAAACTGCTCATATTAAATCTGCAAAAGATCTAAAACTAGTATGAAATTTGTGGTTGTTTCTTGCTTATGGAGATACAAAAGGTATCCGAACTGCACACTTGAATTAAAACTGTTCATGCTCAAAATTAACGCTGACCTAAACTAATCTGGATTTGGCACTAATCTGAGATCAAGCTAGACTGAAGAATTGTAAAACATGATCCGGAAACAAGAAAAGAACTAAATCAAACTTGAAACTGATCAGATCATCTACATGTTCCGAAACAAGCAAGAAAAGAGGGCTAAATCCCTAACAACTAAATTCTGTACAAACACAATCCGAAAACAAGGAAAACAAATCGAAGCTCGGAACTACTCCTACTGCAGGTGAGAAGCAACTCACTTTGGTGTTCTTTAACTTATAACCGAAGAAGATGACCTCTAGGGCTTCGGAGATGTGGCTGTTTCGGCTCTTCCTTGTGCCCGCGCGCTCTCTTTGCCGAGAGAAACTCGAACTTGTGAAGAATCCGCGGAGAAGGGAGCTCGCCGGCCACCGGAAAACAATCCCTAGCCGCTGCTGCGTTTCCGCCCGAGAGAGAAGGCGCCGTCGCGAGGGAGAAAGGAATAGGTTTTCGGATTCGGGAAAAAAAGAATTAGGTCCTTTTAAAACTAGGGTTTTATTTATCAACTATAACATATATATTTCTCGCTTCATACTTATTAACAAAACACTCGCAGCTCGGTTGGTTGGCTGCGTTCGGCTTGAGGCGTGGCTCGCGAGTTCGAAACTCGGCTGCAACCATTTTTTTTTCCTCCTATTTATTAGTTACTGCTTAAATAGAATATTTCTCCTTCTTTAATAAGAAACACTTGCTAGATCAGTTGGTTAAGCGAATCTTTGCTTAACCCGAGATTTGGGCTTCGAATCCTCAGCCGTGCACTTTTATTCCAATTTATTTTAAACATTCCAACTGTAGCTTAAATCTATTTCTCTCCATACTTGGTTAACAAAACCCGCGTAGCTCAGCTGGTTGGGCAGGTTTTGCTTGGGTCAGTCCGACCCGAGGTCGTGGGTTCGAATCTCACCTTCAACATTTTTTTTTAAACTTCTTTCTTTTTGTAGCCCTACTAAACGACCTCCAAAAATTACGTAAAAATACTCTAAAAATTCCTAAAAATCTCTAGAATATTTTAAAAGTATTTCCAAATATTTTTATGGACTTTTAGAACTTGAAATAGGGAAAATTGGGTCATTACAATTCCCTTTATAATCAACAACTCAAACTATAAGTAATATCATTTCCCATCTTATTCGGCTTAGTAACTTCTCGTGCTATGCCAGACGACCTTCACTAGTGGTACTTCTTTGCTTCCCAATCTCTTAACTGCTCTGTCCACTATCTGTGTAGGTCTGCTCTCAAAACTAAGATCCTCTTGGATCTGCACTGACTGAGGCTCAATCACTTGGCTAGGGGCACGGAGGCACTTCTTTAACATGGAGACATGAAATACATTGTGTATTGCTGACATGTCTTGTGGTAATTCCAGCTTGTAAGCTACCTTCCCAATCCTGTCCGTAATCAGGTAAGGTCCTACATAGCGAGGACTTAATTTGCCCTTCTTGCCAAATCTCATCACTCCCTTCATAGGAGCAACTTTGAGAAAAACCGAATCTCCTACTTGAAATTCCAATGGCCTACGGTGTGGTAGTCTCTATTCTCTGTCTGATCTTCTGGATAGACTGAGTGGTTTCTTCTATCACTCTGTCTGAATACCCAACTCTACTTCCATTTCTTTTCTTTCACCGCTTCTTGCCAAGATATAGGTGATCTGCACTTTCGCCATACAACGCCTCATATGGTGCCATCCTGATGGTGGCTTGGTAGTCGTTGTTGTAGGCAAACTCGACTAACGATACTTGCACCAACCGCCTTTAAAATCTAGTGCACAAGCCCGAGCATATCTTCTAGGATGATTTACTCGCTCTGTCTGTCCATCGGTTTGAGGATGGAAGGCTGTGTTGAACTTGAGTTTGGTGCCTAGTGCAGTCCCAACAGTGAGAGGTGAAGCGCCCATCTCTATCGTAAACAATAGATTTGGGAACTCCATGAAGTCTGATCACCTCTTTAACTATGTCAACTGCTCTATAGAGTGAGACACTTTGATGGCTAGAAAATGAGCAGACTTGGTCAATCTGTCCACTATCACCCATATCACATCATATCCATTTGTGGTTCTTGGGAGACCTATTATGAAGTCCATAGATATGTCTTTCCACTTCCACTCTGGTATTGGAAGAGGTTGTAAAACTCCTCCTGGTCTCTGGTGTTCCGCTTTGACCTGTCAGGCAGGTACTGACATATTTAGCTACATCTCTTTTGAGTCCAGACCACCAGAACTTCTGTTTCACGTCATGGTACATCTTGGTAGAACCAGGATGCATGGCGTATGGTGTACTATGGGCTTCTTCTAAAATTTTCTTTCTCAGCTCTTCATCATTGGGAACACAAAGACGATTTCCCTGATAAAGAATTCCACTGTCTGATACTCGAAATTCTGAACTTCCTTCTTCTTGTATCCCTTGCTTGATCTTTTGAATATCTAGATCATCGCTTTGCTTTCTCTGTATATCCTCAAGCAGGGTTGACTCTAGGGTCAATGCAGAAAGTTGCCCATAAATAATTTCAAGTCCAAGGTCTGACAACTCTTTCTTTAGTGGCAGAGCTAATGATGACAGAGACATCAGGGATGCACTGGACTTTCTCCTTAGTGCATCTACCACTTTGTTAGCTTTAACTGGGTGTATTACTTCCTTTCGCTTTCAACTGATGGTTCCCAAAACGCAGGTATATTTTAGGGAACATTGTTGCCCTCTTTAGCTGATCAAATAGATCATCTATTCTGGAAAGAGGGTACTAGTCCTTAACTGTTACTTTGCTCAGCACTCTAAAATCTATGCACATTAGCATAGATCCGTCTTTCTTCTTGACAAACAACACAGGAGCTCCCCAAGGTGAGTGACTAGGGCGGATGAAACCCTTGTCAAGTAGCTCCTGAAATTGTTCTTGTAACTCTCTTAGCTCTGCTAGAGAAATTCGGTAAGGAGCTTTTGAAATTGGGCTGATGTCAGGAACCAATTCAATTTCAAACTCCACTTATCTGCTGGGAAGTAGTCCAGGTAGCTCTTCTGGGAACACCTCTGGGTACCCACAGACTACCCGAACATCTTCCTACTTGGGTCTTTCTTGTTATCATTGTCTTTCTAGTTCTAATTACTTAACTGGGGTTTCTGACTCCCCACTGTCTTGTCTTCTATCTTGACTGGCTTGTGTTGTGTTTGTTGTGCCTTGATGCTGTTCAGATAGTGCTCACTAATGCCCTACTGACTAGTTCTTCACCAATCTATGGTCGGTGAGTTTCACTACATCACATTAGGTGTTATTTCTGGTCTCAGCATTAGGAGCATCAGTCTGACTCATTCTTTCACTGTACTTACTAACTCTAGGCAAAGGTGAGCTAGTCTGTTGAATCTTTTGACCGCTTCTTCTACTGGTAGGTCACCTTGTCTAAACTTCCTCATACTATTTATTGGTGATCCGTTGACAGAAGAATTCTTCGTAAAACTCTATCTCGAAGTCAACCCAGCTCATCTGGTTGACTACTCTCTTACTCTTAACTCGCTCCCACCACATACGAACATCTCCAGGTAGGCAGTAAGAGGCACACTTTAACCTTCTCAACTTTTGGCCAGTCAAGAAGCTCCATTGTGCTCTCCAGTGTCTTGAACCAAGCCTGGGCATCCGAGGGCTCAGTCGTGCCTGAGAAGCTTTCTAGTTTCAGCTTCAGCCACTGGATGAGGTATGCTTCTTGTCTTCTAGGTGTTGTGGTGACTTCCAGGGCAACTGATGGGACTTCAATCACCACTGGGGTCTCCATATTAATGGTTGGGGGGGGGGGAACTGGTTGTTGATTCGCCATCAGATTGACGATCACTTGCTGCTGCTCGCTACTTGTCTCTGAGGTTGAGCAACAACTTCAGAGAGAATAGGCCCAGGGGTTCTGGGCTCTTCGTTCTCCTGAACTTGGTCCTCAGTATGAACGATACGGGGACGTCCTCTTC
Organism: Zingiber officinale; assembly: GCF_018446385.1. NCBI lineage: Eukaryota > Viridiplantae > Streptophyta > Magnoliopsida > Zingiberales > Zingiberaceae > Zingiber > Zingiber officinale. The sequence goes on from NC_055998.1 coordinate 106,152,178, forward strand.
TTGACATCTAATTATGCAGGGAAAAAGACTTGGTATCTTCTCTATCCTTTCTAACTTCTCTATCCTTTCTAAACAAACATATGTATGAATCAAGAAAGGAGAAACAGTAACTTCTATCTTACTTAAGCACTTATAAGCAATCACTCTATACTGCAAATAATAATAAAGGAAAGCAATAAAGAAAGAATTTAAATACTTTCTTACTTGAAGACGGCATGGCTGATGCTGATGTGTGTGTGATGCTGGAGAATGGGAACTGCTCTAATACCAACTGTAAAGACCACCCTTCTTACTACTACTACTACTCTCTAAGAGTGACCGTTACTTATCTACTAACTCTACTTAACCGGTTTATTAAAAATCTCTAGGAAAACCCTACCGAAAAATTTCTCCCCTGTACCGGTGACCATTTCCCATAATACAAACAAATAATAAACCATCAGCCACATGCGGCTGGTATAAATACTTCACAACCACGCAGTAATAATATCACAATAACTAAAAGGAAACTATTCTAGCAATAGTAAACAAATAGAACTCCAACGATAAGACATACCAAACTACAAGTGCGGAATAGACTCAATTACAATCTCAACTTCATCATAGCATTAAAAGAGAACTAAAATAACTAAACAGAAAAGTCTTGGCAATTTGCCAGCTCATTCTGGATCTCTCCATAGTCCAGCCATCACACACCTTCATCACCACCACCTTGTCGCCTTCCTTGCTAAATCTTTTCCTTTCCTTTATCTGCAGTAGGAGGAAGTGCAGTCTATAAGCATAAAGCTTAGTGAGCGCTATCTACTCACAAAAACTCGATATGCATGTATATAAATAAAAACATGCTAAAACTGAATGCTAACATGTAAAGCTACTCATGCTCATACATAGCAAAGGAATCATGCTAACTGAAATACTAAACATGTATAGTTAATCATGCTCATAAGAATGAAACTATAAAAGAAGCATACTAAACATGTAAAACTAAACATGCTGGATAATCTAGTAGCAAGAAACAAATAAAACTATTACTGCATGCTTCAAATAACAAGAAACTAAACTTTCTAATTCTAAACATATTTGAAGCTTGTTTCATTTGTTTCAAAACTTATACTTTAATACTTCAAAATAATAATAAACTTCTTTTGGGCCCGGCATTGTACCACTTTGCGCGCATTCTTAATAAGAATCGAGGTAGCTAATCCCGAAACTACTAAGATACTTCTAGGCCTTGTGCCTAGGGGCAACTTGGAGCCAATCCCTTGGACCTTGTGTCCGGTACATGCCCTTTAAAATTAAAATACTTTTTATCTTAATTACTTATTCTTTAAATGCCTTGGCATTTTAATAGACACCTTGTGTGCAAAAATTCCTAAAGTCTGGACTTTGGAATTTACTTAAGGCCTTGGCCTTTCTCTTTCTTTTCTTTTTCTTTCTTTTACTTGTTAATACTTTTAAAAGTATTTAATAGGATTCTTATTTTTCCACTGGAATACATGGCTGTTCATGCTTCTTAAAATAGCAAATGAAAACAACTTTGAACTTACTAATCATGCTATAAAATAGAGCAAAAGAAAGCAACTTGGACTTTCTAAACATGCTGTAAAATAGAGCAAAAGAAAGCTAACTTGGACTTTCTAAACATGCTGTAAAATAGAGCAAAAGAATGTAACTTTGAGCTTCCTATACATGCTGTAAAACAAAGGAAAAGAAAGCACATCTAATCTTACTAATCATGTCACAAAATACACTTTATATATAGCTGTTCGTGCCCCATTTTGGCCAGGAAAACTAATGGTTCTGCACTTGTTAATAGGAAAGGCAACTGATTTAAATCCAGCAATACCAATAGCAAGTGAAACCTATAATTTCTCTAGCGATTAAAAGAAAGACTCCTATTAAACTCTTAACAACCTTACTATCCTTCCAAATTCCTGAAACCCAGCAGGAATCGTGATTCCCTTCTAAAACAGATCTAATGTCCAGCAACAGCAACAGAAAACAAGAAACACTTACTTCTTTTACCTTTCTATTCATCCTAATGTTGTACATAACTAAAGCAAGGAAACCAAGCCATTAAAAATCCAACAGAACTCCCAAATTAGAGTTATCCACACCCATTGCATGGCACAAACCTAAATCCAAATTACTCAACAATAAGATGATACCTACTAGTGAATATAAATGCTCACTTGAATGAATCTGCTCATGCACATGCCTACTAGTGGGAGCTGTCTATAGTTCCATGGCAAGAAAGCAATATAAGGGAAACTAAATGCTATACATAGCTATTCCAACTAGCTGTTCTTTTTCATTGCAGCGAGGAGAAAGAAAGAACAAAATCTAAAACTGTGATAAACAAATCCGTCTCCTTTCATGTTCACTGCCTAAACAACAAAACTAAAATTCCCAAGGCTACATAATCCGATCAACACTTATATAACAATAGAACCAAAGACTTAGCTGCTCTTAATAATTCTGTACTACTACCACCAGAAACTGCTCATATTTAATCTGCAAAAGATCTAAAACTAGTATGAAATTTGTGGTTGTTTCTTGCTTATGGAGATACAAAAGGTATCCGAACTGCACACTTGAATTAAAACTGTTCATGCTCAAAATTAACGCTGACCTAAACTAATCTGGATTTAGCACTAATCTGAGATCAAGCTAGACTGAAGAATTGTAAAACATGATCCGGAAACAAGAAAAGAACTAAATCAAACTTGAAACTGATCAGATCATCTACATGTTCCGAAACAAGCAAGAAAAGAGGGCTAAATCCCTAACAACTAAATTCTGTACAAACACAATCCGAAAACAAGGAAAACAAATCGAAGCTCGGAACTACTCCTACTGCAGGTGAGAAGCAACTCACTTTGGTGTTCTTTAACTTATAACCGAAGAAGATGACCTCTAGGGCTTCGGAGATGTGGACGTTTCGGCTCTTCCTTGTGCCCGTGCGCTCTCTTTGCCGAGAGAAACTCGAACTTGTGAAGAATCCGCGGAGAAGAGAGCTCGCCGGCCGCCGGAAAACAATCCCTAGCCGCTGCTGCGTTTCCGCCCGAGAGAGAAGGCGCCGTCGCGAGGGAGAAAGGAATAGGTTTTCGGATTTGGGAAAAAAAGAATTAGGTCCTTTTAAAACTAGGGTTTTATTTATCAACTATAACATATATATTTCTCGCTTCATACTTATTAACAAAACACTCGCAGCTCGGTTGGTTGGCTGCATTCGGCTTGAGGCGTGGCTCGCGAGTTCGAAACTCGGCTGCAACCATTTTTTTTTCCTCCTATTTATTAGTTACTGCTTAAATAGAATATTTCTCCTTCTTTAATAAGAAACACTTGCTAGATCAGTTGGTTAAGCGAATCTTTGCTTAACCCGAGATTTGGGCTTCGAATCCTCAGCCGTGCACTTTTATTCCAATTTATTTTAAACATTCCAACTGTAGCTTAAATCTATTTCTCTCCATACTTGGTTAACAAAACCCGCGTAGCTCAGCTGGTTGGGCAGGTTTTGCTTGGGTCAGTCCGACCCGAGGTCGTGGGTTCGAATCTCACCTTCAACATTTTTTTTTTTTAAACTTCTTTCTTTTAGTAGCCCTACTAAACGACCTCCAAAAATTACGTAAAAATACTATAAAAATTCCTAAAAATCTCTAGAATATTTTAAAAGTATTTCCAAATATTTTTATGGACTTTTAGAACTTGAAATAGGGAAAATTGGGTCGTTACATGAGCCATGTAGGTGGCCGGCTAAAGTTTGGGTCCCAAGCTTAGGTGGCCGGCCACTAGAATATTAAAAAGGATTTTTATTAAAATTATTTCTTATGTGGACATCATGATTTTAAAAGAGAGTTTAAAAAATTAAAAATTTTCTTTTATAACTTTCTACAAAAGATTAAGAGAAGAGATTAATCTCTTTCCTTATTTGTAGATTAAAAGGATGATTTTAATTTTTGGTAAAAACTTTCCTTATTTGTAAATCATCTACATGTTTAAAAGAGAGTTTAAAATTTGAAATCTTTCCTTATTTGTTGATTAAAGGAGGATTTTAAATTTTAAGAAAACTTTCAATTTTAATCATGTTCATGATTTAAAAGAGAGTTTAAAATTAAATATTCTCTTTTATAAGTTTCTACAAAAGATTAAGAAAAGATTTGATATCTTTCCTTATTTGTAGATTAAAAGAGATTTTAATTTTTAGAGATAACTTTCTTTTTATCCACATGTTTAAAAGACATATTTTAATTTATAAAATTTCCTTTTTATTAACCACCATGAAGGGAAAAATTATTTGAGAAATTTTTATAAATTTCCGAAAGCAAATTAGGAAGTTTTAATTCTTGTGTGAATTAAAATTTCCTTGATTTGTGGAATGGTGTGGCCGGCCATTGTATTTGTAAAAAGGAAATTATTTTTAATTAAATAAAATTTTCTTTTTCATGGCAAAATAATTAAGGAAATTTTTAATTAAATTTCCTTATTTGCCAAGACCAAGGATTATAAAAGAGGGGGTAGAGAAGGCTTCATGGTGAACAACTCTATTCTATTCTTCCTCTCTTTTCCTCCTTGGTGGCCGGCCCTAGCTTCTTCCTCTTCTCTTCTTCTTGTGGCTCTCTCTTGGAGCCCTTGATGGTGGCCGGTTCTAGCTAGGAGAAGAAAGAGAAAAGGAGGTTTTATTTCTTGCTTCCCTTGGAGCTTGGTGGTGGCCGGACCTCTACTTCTCTTGGAGAATTTTGGTGGCCGAAACCTAGAAGGAAGAAGAAGGTGCTTGGTGGTTCTCATCTCGGAAGATCGTTGCCCACACAACGTCCGAGGTTAGAAGAGGAATATGGTAGAAGATCAAGAGGTCTTTCTAAAAGGTATAACTAGTATTTTTCCTTTCCGCATCATACTAGTTATTTTTGGAAATAATACCAAATACAAGAGGCTTACGATTCTAGTGTTTCGAATTTGTTTTCGATATAGTGTTCTTTTGTTTTTTCTTTTCCTTGTGATTTGATTGTTCTTTTCGGTTAACCTAAAGTTATTTTAGGAAATTAAATATTAGCTTTCCATAAAAGGTTTTGTCTAGTCGGTGGTGGTTGCTCCCATATCCAAGAAGGTCATGTGCCTCGCCACGTCAGTACTGGGAACCAATTATGGAAATTAATGTTTAATGGAATTAATAACTTAAGGTGATTTGGGTCGAACGTGTTAAGTTCCGCAGGAGATCCAAGTCTAAACCTAAAAGAACATATAGATTAAGTTTTGGATCAAAAGTGTTAAGTTCCGCAGGCGATCCAAAATTTAATTTAAAAGAACACATGGTAGATAGGAAAAGGTTCAGATCTTTGTACAAAATTTTTGTACAGTGGAATCTCTAGGTTTTCCGAGTAGCAACCAACAATTGGTATCAGAGCTAGGGTTTTGCCTCTGTGTATTTGGTATTAGTTTAATTATGCACATGTCATACATAATTTAGGCAGGATAATAGTAGGATGTGCTAACTTTGTGGATGCAGGATCCAACTATTATGGCTTATAGTTATTATGTGTGTGATTGGACCCTTGGACATGTCAAGGGCATTTTATTGTGTGTGCATGATTGTATTATAAAATACAGCAGGAGCTGTATTTAGTTTTATTAGGATTTTATTTTTTGATCTAGATACATGTACATTCCTTCGAGGAATATAGGATCGAAAAATGTAAAAATTCTATATATGTCGCGAATCGAATCTTGCAAGGCGTGGAACTTTTTGAGGACCAGAGGCGCAGCGGAACAAGGAGCAAGATGGATGCGACGACTAGACCCAGTGGCGGTGGCCAAAGATGGCAGTAGCTAGGGTTGGCGACACACGGAGGACAGCAATAGATAAAAGTCATAATAATTGAAAATTAGTTTTTCTATTTATTGCTTTTATATTGTGCTGTGTGTGCATGTTAGTATACATGACTAGTAGACTAGTATAGTTAAAATTCCTCGTTTATAAATAACTAAGTGGGAGAGGGATTTTTAAATAAATCCCATGGTCTCCATTACTGGTTTGTAAGTGATGCAAACAAGCTTGCGCGTTGGCTCTGAGTGCCTTCCTCCATAACGGATGAGCTTGTTTGTGGATCACTAGAACAGACTTCCAATTTTGGATGACTATAGGAAGTTAATTAAGAGCGTGTGATCTTCCCCAACGGAAGGGGCATAATCTTATTAATGGACTTAGTGTCAAGTAATGGTATACACTTAGGCATGTCTAATAGTATCCTCCCCATCGGAGTCACTGCTATTATTTGTGTGACCGAAGAAAACCAACTATTAATTTGTCAAATAAAAAGGTTGACAAGATAATAAAATTAAAAACCCCTCTTACAAATGTTTGATTTTGTATACGTCCACACTAACGTGGCATACAAAATTCACGGTGTTTGAGATAATTTTATTTGTCATAAAGATTTATTGACAAGATAATTAATGGGTAAAACCCTCCTCTTACAAATGTTTAAATTTTGTATACGTCCACACTAACATGGCATGTAAAATTCACGGTGTTTGAGGTGTTGGTGAATTTAAATAATATTGTTTAAGGAATCAATGTTATTTTAAATTCAAAGAGTTTTTGACCAAATATTTGATCAAAGACAGATCAACTATTAATTTTATTCGTCATAAAGTAAAGTTGACGAGATAATAAAATTAATGAATAAAATCTCCTCTTCGATTTTGTATATACAAAATTCATGGAGATTTTAAGGAGTTGATCTTGACCAAATATTTTTGTGATTCTTAGGATGTTTGTCAATCCCTAGTAGTCATACTATAGAAAAAGACTTAGTAGTCCCAATTGTAATGATTGGAAATAGGACTTAGACATTAAGGTAAACTGTCTTCTTAGAACTAAGAACAATTTAGGTGTATTTAATTCATTAGTTGAAACATGTCTAGTGGTGTTATCTACCAGAACCTGGAGTGTAGATACAAGATGCCATTAATCATGTCTGCAATTCAGGGTTTCAGGAATCCCGACAACTAAATGAAAGGTAAATCACCGTCCACATGAGCACTACTGTAAAAGTGGTAGTTGTTGCAGTGGGAGATGTTTATCCTTTGATAAGAATAAAATATGGATTTTAAGTAATTGTCTTTACGTACCAAGTTTAGAAAGAACCTGATTTCAGTTTCTAAACTATTATAGATATTGTGTCTATTTTGATAACAAAGATGTTATCAAGAAAAATAAGGAAATTATCTATTCTGGTATGATGGTTGACAATTTATAATCCAATAACTCCCACGATGCAACAAATGGAAATTAGTAACACATCTTCTAATTTTAAAGAGAAAGCAACCTTCAGAAAAGAACCAATTATATCTTTGGCATCTAAAAGCTAGGTTATACTTGAGTAGAATTCATTGGTAGCTGATGAACTTTTGGGTTCATTGGTAGTGGAAATCTTTCCAACCTGCGAGTCTTACTTAGAAAGAAAATAACCAAGAAGCTTTTAAGGGGTATGGAGTCAAATATATGTTGAAATTGGTTCATTCTGATTTGTGTGATCCTATGACTATCCAGACAAGAGGTAGTATTGAATATTTTGTCTATTTTATAGACAACTATTCAAGATACAAATAAATTTACTTAATGTGCCGCAAGACTAAGTACTTTGATTAGTTCAAAGAGTACAAGGCTGATGCGGAGAAATGTTAAAGTAAAAGTCACTATGGTAAGATCATAGTGGCAAGTACCTCTTGGGAGAATTTAGGAGTCACTTATCAGAAGTTGGATTTCAATCCCAACTAACTGCATCTGGTACACCCCAACAGAATGATGTAGAAGAAAGAAGGTATAGGACTCTTATGGAATAATTAGATAGGTGATGAGTTATTCAGAAAATTACCAAATTTGTTTTAAGGATATGCTCTGGAAACGGAAGTGAACGTAGTACCTTCCAAAGTCATAACTCTCTACTCATATAGAGTTGTTGAATAGGCGTAAGCCTATTTTGAAGCATATTCGGATTCGGGTAATCCAGCACATATGAGAGATAATGATAAGTTGGATAGGAGTTCACTTGTTTGTAAGTTATCCTAGATAAACAAAAGTAGGTTTATAATCTTAAAAATCAGAAGGTTATTGTTAGCATCAATGACTGTTTTTTAGAAAAGGACTATATAATGAACCACGTGCTCATAAGTAAATTTGTTCTTAAGGAAATAATAAAAGACATGTCTAATCTAGTACCAACTGTACAAGATGAGATACCACAAGGAAAACTGCAACACGTATCACAAATGATACACAATTAAAAAAAAATGCCTTGTCGTAGTGGGAGGGTTGTTAAGCAACCTTAAAAGATTCATGTTTTGGGACTCGATCCCTGAAGGACATGAACCTGATCTCCGGACATGTGACGAAGCACTCCAAGATAAATATGCAGCATCTTGGCAAAGAGTAATGAATAATAGAATTAGAATATATGTATTCTAATAAAATCTGGAAGCTTGTAAAACCACCAAGTGGTGTAAAAGCCTTTGGGTGTAAAAGGTCTATAATAGGAAAAGAAGGATAGACAGGAAGGTAGAAAATTTCAAGGCAAGGCTTGATGAAAAAGGAAATTTTTTCACTGGTAGCCATGCTTAAGTCTATCCGGATTCTTTTATCTATTTGGCAAGTGGATGTCAAGACAACATTCCTTAATGGAAGTCTTGAAGAAAGCATCCATATAAAGCAACCAGAAGGGTTCATTGCAAAGGGCTAAGAGCATCTTGTGTGCAAGCTCAATCAGTCTATGGACTGAGGCAAAGCTTCAAGGTCTTAGAACATCCGGTTTATTAAAGTCTATGGATTTATTTAGTAACCGGATAAGTCTTGTGTATACAAAAGGCGTGATAGAAACGTGGTGGTATTTCTTGTACTATACGTAGATAACATTTTTGGTAGTTGGAAACAATATCAAAATGTTGTCAGAAGTAAGGGTATAGTTGTCCAAACAATTCGATATAAAGGACTTGGGAGAATGTATATATTCTTGAGATCAAAGTAATAAGGGATCGCAAGAAAAGAATATTTTACTTATCCCAAGCTTCATACATCGGATAAATCCTTGCTCGTTTTAAGCATACAAAACTCCAAGAAAGGTTTCTTACCTTTTCAGGATGGAGTAACTTTATCTAAAGATATGTCTCTGTAGACATCAAAGGAGATAAATGAAATAAAGGCAGTTCTTTATGCTTCGGCTATCGGAAGCCTAATATATGCTATGCACGAGATCACTGTTTTGCCAAGGGCATAGTTAGCAGATATCAAAGTAACCCTGGACTGCAGTAAAGCATATATTGAAGTACCTTAGAGGCACTAGAGATTATATGCTAGCTTACAAGGCAGTTAATTTGGTCCTAGTGGGTTGCATGGATTTTGCCTTCCAATCGGAAAGGGATAATAATAAGTCAACCTCGGGATTTTGTGTTTACTTTAGGAGGTAAAGTCATAACTATGGAAGAGTGATAAGCATAGGTGTTTTTCTGAACTCCACCATAGAAGCTTAGTATATGGCAAGCCTCTGAGGTAGCCATAAAAGCTGAATGACTCAATAACCGCAAGATAGACTTAGATATGATTTCTGGTTTGTCCAAAAATTATTACAATTTATTGTAATAATGTTTGTGCAGTAGCAAACTCGAAAAAACCATAAGTCTATAAGGCAAGTAAACACAATAGAGCGCAAGTACCACCCAATACGAGGAATCGTATAAACGAGGAGAAGTTGTTGCCGCCTAGATTGCATCAGGTGATGACCTATAGATCCTTTCACTAAGGTCCTTAAGGCAAGAGCTTTTGATGGGCATGTTGAAGGGATGGGAATCAGATGTATGGCAGCAGATATGGCAGCTTAGTCTTTTAGTATAAGTGGGAGATTGTTAGAGTGTATACTAAAAGCCTAGCTTTTGGTATAAACATTTATCTAGAAATAAGAATCACATTGGTCAAATGTCTACATTTGTGATAAATGTAATTGTTCAATTAATTTATATTGTAGATAACATGGTGTGTAGTGTCACACACAGAGGATCATGTTATCAGTATCTTATAAATTATAAACAGTAGCTCACGACCAAGATGGAAAGGAACAAACCATTTGAAGGTCGTAGTGTAATTAGGAATTAGTTTATCTTAATTATATAATTACACTAGTACACTTAGAGTGTATTGAGTAGGACCATTAGAGGTCATTTCTTTTATACTGACTTTATAAAGAAACAAAGACCTCAGTTATTATGGAAGTGTGTGCTCTTAATCCTAATATAATAACAAGCACATATATTTGATATTTATTTCTTTAATTTGTCAATGGGTGAGATTTAGTTCGATGAATCAATAAGCCCGATAAGTTGGGAAATGATATCACTTATAGTGTGTGTTATTGATTATAGAAGGAAACTGTGTCCTAGAGATACTATGTTGAGAATGTCACCAAGAGGAGCTCAAAAGGATTGTCATGTTAAACCCTGCAGGTGGACTTAGTCCGACATGACGATGAAGTTGAGTGGTACTACTATTGGAGCTAGATATTAATTAAGTGAGTTATCAGTAACTTACTTAATTAGTGGGCATTTGTTATCTTAAATACAGGGAGACTAACACACTCATAATAAGAAGGAGCCCAAAAATATAATTTGGGATTGGTGCGGTAGTTCAATAATAGTTCTTTAGTGGAATGAATTATTATTGATGAAATTAAATTGTGTGTTCGGGGCGAACACGGGATGCTTAATTTCATCGGGAGACCAAAACCAATTCCTCCTCTCGGTCCCTATCGTAGCCTCTAGTATATAGAGATTTATACCCACCGCATACCCACCTTCTTACCCATCTAATGGGGCCGGCCAAGCTAGCTTGGAACCCAAGCTAGGGCCGGCCAAGTCCAAGTGGATGAGCCATGTAGGTGGCCGGCCAAAGTTTGGGTCCCAAGCTTAGGTGGCCGGCCACTAGAATATTAAAAAGGATTTTTATTAAAATTATTTCTTATGTGGATATCATGATTTTAAAAGAGAGTTTAAAAAATTAAAAATTTCCTTTTATAACTTTCTACAAAAGATTAAGAGAAGAGATTAATCTCTTTCCTTATTTGTAGATTAAAAGGATGGTTTTAATTTTGGTAAAACTTTCCTTATTTGTAAATCATCTACATGTTTAAAGAGAGTTTAAAATTTGAAATCTTTCCTTATTTGTTGATTAAAGGAGGATTTTAAATTTTAGGAAAACTTTCAATTTTAATCATGTTCATGATTTAAAGAGAGTTTAAAATTAAATATTCTCTTTTATAAGTTTCTACAAAAGATTAAGAAAAGATTTGATATCTTTCCTTATTTGTAGATTAAAAGAGATTTTAATTTTAGAGATAACTTTCTTTTATCCACATGTTTAAAAGAAATATTTTAATTTATAAAATTTCCTTTTTATTAACCACCATGAAGGGAAAAATTATTTGAGAAATTTTATAAATTTCCGAAAGCGAATTAGGAAGTTTTAATTCTTGTGTGAATTAAAATTTCCTTGATTTGTGGAATGGTGTGGCCGGCCATTGTATTTGTAAAAAGGAAATTATTTTTAATTAAATAAAATTTTCTTTTTCATGGCAAAATAATTAAGGAAATTTTTAATTAAATTTCCTTATTTGCCAAGACCAAGGATTATAAAAGAGGGGGTAGAGAAGGCTTCATGGTGAACAACTCTATTCTATTCTTCCTCTCTTTTCCTCCTTGGTGGCCGGCCCTAGCTTCTTCCTCTTCTCTTCTTCTTGTGGCCGGCGGCAATCCCTCTTGGAGCTCTTGATGGTGGCCGGTTCTAGCTAGGAGAAGAAAGAGAGAAAGGAGGTTTTATTTCTTGCTTCCCTTGGAGCTTGGTGGTGGTGGCCGGACCTCTACTTCTCTTGGAGAATTTTGGTGGCCGAAACCTAGAAGGAAGAAGAAGGTGCTTGGTGGTTCTCATCTCGGAAGATCGTTGCCCACACAACGTCCGAGGTTAGAAGAGGAATACGGTAGAAGATCAAGAGGTCTTTCTAAAAGGTATAACTAGTATTTTTCCTTTCCGCATCATACTAGTTATTTTTGGAAATAATACCAAATACAAGAGGCTTACGATTCTAGTGTTTCGAATTTGTTTTCGATATAGTGTTCTTTTGTTTTTTCTTTTCCTTGTGATTTGATTGTTCTTTTCGGTTAACCTAAAGTTATTTTAGGAAATTAAATATTAGCTTTCCATAAAAGGTTTTGTCTAGTCGGTGGTGGTTGCTCCCATATCCAAGAAGGCCATGTGCCTCGCCACGTCAGTACTGGGAACCAATTATGGAAATTAATGTTTAATGGAATTAATAACTTAAGGTGATTTGGGTCGAACGTGTTAAGTTCCGCAGGAGATCCAAGTCTAAACCTAAAAGAACATATAGATTAAGTTTTGGATCAAAAGTGTTAAGTTCCGCAGGCGATCCAAAATTTAATTTAAAAGAACACATGGTAGCTAGGAAAAGGTTCAGACCTTTGTACAAAATTTTTGTACAGTGGAATCTCTAGGTTTTCCGAGTAGCAACCAACAAGTGCTGCAATGACAATTCGGAGCTTCAGCTTTATTCTTTTTATTGTCGGTACAATACTCTTTTCTGCTTGAATTGTACTTAGCGTGTAATAGATTTTACGAATTATAGTTGTTGCTGATGGGACCGAAAAGTAGCTAGAGGGGGGGCGAATAGCTCTTCGCGTGCTAGGTGCTTGTCGTTGCTTGTTTCTTCAAAGATGCGCAGAGGAAATACAAGAAACAAACCACACAACGCTAACAAGGTTGGTTTACTTGGTATCCACCTCACAAGAGGTGACTAGTCCAAGGATCCACACCTACTCACGCACCCTCCACTATGTAAACACTCCTTTTCGGTCACTACCGAAGGCGGAGAAGCCCTACAAGTTCACACTATAAGAGGAAGGGGAAAGGATACAAAATACAAGCACAAAGCTAACAATGAGTACAAGAAACCCTAACCCTAGCTTTCTTCCTCTTGCAATAGATCCGCCTCTTGACTTGGGAGAACCTCCAAGAACTTCAAGAACTGGCGTGGAGAGCTCTGTGGAGTCGTTGGTGAAGATCTGAGATGAGATCGTGAAAAACTCTACCGCAGCCATCGCACGCCTGCAGCTCAAATACGATGCAACGGTCGGATCTCGATTGATTCGAAAGTTCCCAATCGATCGGGGAGGCTTTGGATCGATCCACAGATCGATCCAGAGTGCCTCTATGCTCTGGGAAAATGCCTGGATCGATCAGTGGATCGATCCAGCGCTTATCGCGCGAACCAGCAGCGTCCCAATCGATCGGCTGATCGATTGGGACCTCTGGATCGATCCACTGATCGATCCAGAGGCTCTCTGTTCACTGGGAAAGACCTGGATTGATCCACTGATCGATCCAGAGGCTTTCTGTTTGCTGGGAAAAGCCTGGATCGATCCAGCTCTTGGTTTTTGCCCAAAACCAAGTCCCAAGCCTCTCAAACCAACATTCGGTCAACCTTGACCTGTTGGTATATCATGTCTAGCATCTGGTCACTCCCTTGACCTGCCAGGACTCCCCACCAAGTGTCCGGTCAATCCCTTTGACCCACTTGGACTTTTCTCTTCGTGCCAAGTATCCGGTCACTCCCTTGACCTATTTGGACTTCCACCAGATGTCTGGTCAATCTTGACCCATCTGGATTTCCCCGTGCCTGGCTTCACTCACCAGGTCTTTCACCTAGCTTCACTCACTAGGATTTTCACCTGGCTTCACTCACCAGGATTTTCTTCTGCCTGGCTTCACTCACCAGGACTTTCACCTAGTTTCACTCACTAGGATTTTCGTCTGCCTGGCTTCACTCACTAGGACTTTCACCTAGCTTCACTCACTAGGTCTTTCCTTCTGCCTAGCACCCCAGTTAGGACTTCCCAGTCAAGTATTCGGTCATCCTTGACCTACTTGACTCTTCTTCAATCAGCCTTGCATTGTCAAACATCGAAACCCAAACCAAGACTCAAGCTTGGTCAACCAGGTCAACCTTGACCTAGAGGGATGTTGCACCAACAATCTCCCCCTTTTTGACGTTTGACAATACCAACACTATCACTTACAATACCACATGTAAGTTAGGCTAATCCCATAGCCTAAACCTTCTTCATGCCACTGGGCAATGAATACATAAGTTAAGATCTTCATTCTCCCCCTAAGAGGGCAAACTCTATCTAGGTAATGAAATCCTAACTTACTTCCTTTCATTCTCCCCCTATTGGCACACATCAAACCATGCCCCATTTTTGGGCACACATCAACAAACTCACTTGTTGAAAACTCTCCCCCTGAAGAGTTGCTCATCGTTGTTCACAACTTCACTCGTTGTGATTAATATGATAATGAAGGTCCCATACCCTTCATGATCCTTAACCCCACATTCTCCCCCAATGTAGGCAAATGCCCATCCTTGAGCATTATCCACTTGAAACCACTTGAACAATGAGGATATCCACTCCCCATTAAAGTTCAAACACTCAACCTTGAGCATGTTCTTAACAGAAGGTTAACCACCTTCCAAGGTTCATGAAAAATAATTTTCATGTCTTTAAAGAGTACCTCCCCCTATATCCCACCATATTCCTTGGGCTTAATGCACATTACTTGTACATTAGCTTTTCCAATGATGGGAAAACACATAACTATGTGTTTTGATGAACCTAACACTCAAAAGAATGCACTAAATCAACATCTTGAGTTTTGTTCATCTTCCTAACATCTCACTTGTATCTAATGTGCACTAAAATACATACAAGTCACTTTATAGTCCTTGTGAGATGTGAGATTTTAGTTTTGCCCTAATCTAGGGATCATGCATATCTATCTAGGCATTTTGTGGATATTGAACATCCACTTAGGATGTTACTTGTTAATACCACTTGTTGACAACACTAGTTGAAAACACTTGTTGATAAATGCCATTTGTCCTTGCTTTTAAGAAATTAAACATAATGCATGATAATGTTATGGAATACATCAAAATGAAATAGCTTTCAAAAGAAAAATTCCTATAATTACATGATGTATGTATGACATGACATGGTATTTTTGTATTTTTATAATAAGGCATGAGTGCAAAAATAAAACATGATGTCATGACATATAATGGGCAAACAATCATGGCAAGATTTAGCATAAATAAAATATACCTAGATCATCTATCTAAGTATCCTTAATCTTAGCTAATCCTAAACCTTAAACCCTAGATTTGCTCAAAGTGCTTCAAGAAAGTGCCAAAACCTAACTTGACATTTCTAATTCTCTTGATTAATTTTTGCCAATTGAATTTAAGCATCTTCCCTCAAGTGTTGGCATATTTCATTTTTCCACAAGAGAAACACTTTAAATTAAGGCTTAAATTTGCCTTAAATATTAAGAAAACACCAAAATCCCAACTTGGTATTTCTTATGTTTTCCCAAATTGTGCCAAATAAGATTAAAATCAATATTTTCAATTTTCTGGCACATTTTACTCTTCCAAAGAGTAAATGATAGATCCATTTCATTTTCAAAGGTTAATAATAACCTTGAAAATGCTCCTTGAGTGTCAGTTTCTTCATGATTGGATTAACTACCCTTTCACTTAGAGTTGACACTCTCTAACCCATTTATGGGGTAGAGAAAATGCTCCTAGGAACCCAACACCTATTGGTGCTCCTTGGATGCTCTAGGTATTCACTAGGGATAACTTCCCGAGATACCTTCCTAGTGACCTTGTTTGACTTCTTAGAAGCCTTGGTCACCTTTTCTAGGTCAATTCTAGGGATTTCTTCCCTTGTGGCATTCTTTGTGACTTTCTTGGACTTCTTAGAAGTCTTAGTCACATTTGGTGCAAAAATACTCTTAGGGATGACCTTCCTTGTATTTTTGACTTGACAACTAGACCTAGGGTTGGTTCCATAGCTATATGGAACCCTATGGTAAGAGGGCACATCCTTCTTAGCCTTGGGTTTGTATCCCAAACCTCTATGGCCATTTGATGACCTTTGTACTCCTAGACCAAGGCTATGCTCTTTTTGCCCTTTTAGGATATTTTCCATCCTTTTTAGGGTCTTTTCCATTTTATCAAGCCTTGACCTCAAGACTTGATTTTCTATCATTAAATCCTTAGATTTTGAATTTTTATTACATCCATGAGCATTTTTGTTTCTAGGCTTGTAGCTAAAATCCTTAGAGTTCTTGCCTAGACTTTTACCTACATTCCTAGCCTTAGGTGTAGTAGTTTTAGCATGAAAAGCTATATATTTTTCCTTAATGCTATCATGCTTCCTATTTTCATGGTAAATAACATTAAAATAATATAAATTAGAACTATCATGCTTTTTACCATAATTTAAAGGGGTAGGCTCAATGAAAGTTACCTTTCTTTTTACCTTGGAGGCTCTCCCTTGACTTGAGCTTCCTCCATGAGCCTTGACCACCTTCTTCCCCTTAGGGCATTGACTTCGGTAATGCCCCTTTTGGTTGCAAGAAAAACACACAATGTGCTCCTTGCTCTTCTTTGTTCCGGGGATGGTCTCCTTGGGCTTCTCCTTGCCCTTTTGTGCCACTTGGCCCTTCTTCTTGGCCAATTTAGGGCACTTGCTTTTGTAGTGCCCATATTCCCTACATTCAAAACATATAATATGATTTTTATTATTAATTGAAATGTTTATACCTTTGCTTGTAGGGGTGGCATCTTCTCCTTTTGGTCCGGAGGTAGAAGCTTCCTCTTGATCCGAACTTGATACTCCTACAAAAGATTTGTCTTGCTTTGTGGAGGTGGAAACTTCTTCATCCTCTTCTTCTCTTGACCCAGATGGGGAGGATCCTCCTTCTTGCTCTTGATCCGGGGTCAATGAAGATTGTTCCCCCTCAATCCTAGAGGTGGAAGCTTCACCTTCTTCTTCATCCTCTTGTACATGGAACAAGGAGTATGCTCCCTCCTTGCCCTCTTCATTGCATTCCGTTGAAGAAGAGGCTTCTTGGACTTCTTCTTTGGATGGTGAGCATCTCTCAACTTCGGAGTCCTCCTCTTGGTCTTGCTCTAATGAGTCGCCCTCTTTGGATTCCTCTTGATTTGGTACAATGGAGGGGATCTCTTCTTGAAGCGTTGCCAATTTGCTCCATAGCTCCTTGGCATCCTTGACTTCTCCAATTTGCTCCAAAATGTGACTAGGCAATAAATTGACCAAAAGCTTGGTCACTTTGTCATTCGCCTCACATCTTTGGACTTGCTCTTGGCTCCACTTGCTCTTCTTGAGGATCTTGCCTTTTGAATTTCTTGGAGCCTCGAAGCCTTCCATTAGAGCAAACCATTGCTCTATCTCCACCATCAAGAAATTTTCGATCCTTGATCTCCAAAGATCGAAGCTTGTCATTGTGAATGGTGGAGGCACCCGTGTGTCAAATCCAAGTCCATCTTGGAATTGCATCTTGAAGTTGAGCTTCTTGAATTCTTTGACTTTGATGAATTTGCTTCAACTTCTTCACCCTCTAGCCTTGCTTGTTTTGTTTGCCCCTTCAGGCGATGATTCCGGTGACGAGCAACCTTGCTCTGATACCACTTCGGTAGTGACCGAAAAGGAGTGTTTACATAGTGGAGGGTGCGTGAGTAGGTGTGGATCCTTGGACTAGTCACCTCTTGTGAGGTGGATACCAAGTAAACCAACCTTGTTAGCGTGGTGTGGTTTGTTTCTTGTATTTCCGCTGCGCATCTTTGAAGAAACAAGCAACGACAAGCACCTAGCACGCGAAGAGCTATTCACCCCCCTCTAGCTACTTTTCGGTCCCATCAGTTGCCCACCGAAAGCGATCAAAGATCGCGGGCCTTCGAGTAGGAGTTGTCACAGGCTCCGAACGAAGTAAATCCTTCGTGTCCACTTCATTTACTTTTCCGCTGCGTTATTTCTGAACAAGTTTTTACGATTTCGAAAAAGAAATAGCCACGAGCGCTATTCACCCCCCCCCCCCCCTCTAGCACTTTTGATCCATCAAACACTACTCTTAATCATTCCTAGTCAAGTATTAACATTCAGGGACAATGTTAATGCAACGAGACTAGCATGTAGGTCAACTCGATGACTTGATCTCACAAGTCATGGATATAGAGATATCAAGTTGACACATGGGTATGCATTGGAGAATGTATACTGAATGACCCGCCATGAGAAAGTATCATGGATCGTTATATGAGTGTCATATACTTTCCCATGTGGCTATTAGTATGACTATTAGTCCTTGGACCTGAAGTCACCATGGTTCCCTACATAAGGAGTTACATACTTTGGCTTTGTCAAACGTCACCCGTAATTGGGTGGACTATAAAGGTGATTACTAAGTATGTAACAAATTATGCGGAGGGATGTGAGTAATGTAGATGGGATCTATCACTCCTATATGACGGGAGTGACATCATTATTCTTGATAGAGTGAGACGACTAAGTGCATGGACATGCCCAAATGAGTCAATATGAGATATTGAGCTCATTTGATCGAGTGAGTCTACTTGGGATTCAAGATTTAGATTGATTAGAGGATGACACGGTCTATGCCTCATATTGATCAATCTAGATGTCAAGGATAGAAGGACACTTGTCATATATTGTGAGGGGTCACAATTAGTAGTCACAAGGTGATGTTGGATCTCAACATTCTTGTAACTTGGGTAGTAATGATGTGTTGCTAGATACCGCTCATTACTTATACTTCTAAATGAGTTTAGGAGCATTGCCAATGTTACAAGAACCTATAGGGTCACACATAAAGAGCAATTAGATGGAGATTAGGTTCATTTGATGTACCTAGAGGATTAGGTTCATATGATGAACCAAATTGGATTAAGAGTAATCCAAAGTAATCTAATTGAGTTGGACTCAATTTGGTTCATGTGTTAAATGAGTCTAATTTGGACTTAGACTCATTGAGCCAATTTAATTCAATGAATAGAGATTCATTAAATTAAAATTGACTTAAACCAATGGTTACATTTGATCAACCATGGGAGAGAAGTGGTCAAGTTTGACTTGACTTGAGAGGAAGATGAAAGGTCAAGTTTGACTTGACCATTGCCACCTCATTTGTGAGTTGACATTAAGTGGACTAATTATGATATGTCACATCATCAAGGCTAACACATGCGTGTGCCACCTCATGAGAGAGATCAAGAGTTGTGACTCTTGATATCCCACGGAGGTTTAACTTGAAGTGACCGACCACTTTACTCAAGGGTGAGTTTTCATTTTGGTTTTTGTAACCTCTTTCTTCTTCCTCTCTACCTTTCTTCTCTCCCTCTCCTCCACCATTGTTGATCCTCTATGGTTGCTAGCACATCTTTAAAGGTTCTCTCCATCGATTTGTTCGTGTGGATCCACATAGAGGGTTGTACACTTGACAACCTTGAGATCCGGCGAACCTTGGACGAGCGGGATTTGCGAAGGGCATTGCATCAAGGGTAAACTCCTTTTCTTTGTAGATCTAGTATAGATCTTGTCACGCCACAGGGGAGTCCCTGTCTGAAGAAATTTCGGCAGCACCTCCCCTGTATGGGTGACAATCTGAAACATTTATACAAAACCCTCAGGGTCACATATACCTCGGCCAACACGGCCGGAACAGTAACAGTAATAAAAAATATAACACAAAGTCATTCACGCAGTTTATATCATCAGCCCACTAGGCTGGAACAAAAATCCAAAACACAGCAGAAAAACGATAGAAAACCAAAATACATGACAAGCTAGCCGGCTAGGCTTACACCACACCACAAAGCACCACTCCGGAAACAAAACCGAAACACAAGCTAGATACACAAATACCAAAGTATAAATGGACAACAGCAAAGACAGATCTTCTGAGGTGACATGGGACCAGCAAGCAGGATACTCCAAGCGACACCATAAACAACCTGGTACCTGAAAAAGATAGTGTCCACGGGGGTGAGTTCAACAACTCAGCGAATACCAATAGACATGTCTAGCAAGATATATCTAACAGCAATAAACATGGAATCGGTTTCCTAATCATATAGGAAATATGCAAAGCGAAAGGTAATTGAGGAAGTCAGACTTACCGAGAACTCCTATCCAGAACAAAAGGGTCCTCAAACCAGATACACAATATGCCTCCTGTATGCATGTCAAACAAATGCATCCACCAAAATGCAGCATATAAGTGCAGCAAACACAAGCAAATAAATGCATATGGTGCCAATGACATGGTCACCCCTGACGCCAGTCAGTCATCCCACACACACAATGGTGAGACTGAGTGGGTAGGGCTGTGACAACCGTGCACGCCGACGTCACTACTCCTGATGAGTGACCGAGTGGACGGGATGCTGTTGGAGTACACACATACTCCTACCTCAAATCATAAATGGGGGAGCGTAATGCTCTCATCTTCCGGGTACACCATGACGGAGGGGGATCCCTGACGTGCTACCACGCTGCGTCACACTACCCATGAGCGGACCAACGGAGCACTGAACAGAGCAAAAACTGACGTACTACCACGCTGCGTCACGCTACCCATGAGCGGACCAACGGAGCACCGAACAGTGATGAAACTGGCGATATGCTCTACAATAATGGAGCAGCCTATCACGCAGCATGCAATCATACGAATGGTGCATGAAACTAAGCATGACAATATCCTGAACCAAATCCACATATATATATATAAAAATGTGTACCCTAGTACGAGTAAGTCAAATCCACAGATCTAGGGTATACAGGCCCTCTATGGTATAACAACCTAGGTCCTGAACATATCCACCTTCATAAAATATGTTTCAACAAGGTACATGGATCAAAGCAAAAGGTCTAGGTACATAGATCAGGTATGATATCAAAATATAGATACACATGTCAGATAATAAAAAATCCAGAGTCTATTCCTAAACTCAGTAAAGAATAGTATGTCACTTACTTTAGGAACTAAGGTACTCATGACAATAATCACAAGGTATAAACATGGATACATAACAAGTGACAAAACAGAACATGCTATGGGTATCAAACTGTGACTTACCAAAGGCAAACATGATCATTGCTTGTAGCTATAAAATACTATGCATATCCAAATGACAATATCATAAAAGATAAGTCAAGAGGCACCCACCTCAAATAGCAGGTCCAATCCAGTCAAATCCAATGTCGAGATGCTCATCTCAAATCAGAGTCCTGTAATACATATTATCCAGATTTAGCTAATTTCATATAAATAAATTAGCTAAATCAAATCCTCGAGAAGCTATCATAAATCGAGATCCAATTATAAATCCAAATTGGATCATCTAACTCCTCAATCATTTATTAACTAATCCATTCAAATTAGAACTTGAAAAAACATAATCCATCACAACAACTTAATCCAAATCAATTCATAAGAACTCACCCAAATACTAAATCCAAATGAAACCCAAGAATTCATTTTCTATTCAATAACCAAATGTCCATAATAACCTGAGCACCTTATCTTCTTTTCACCAAACTACTACTGTGATCCACAACCAGAATGGTTGCTGCTAGAATCAAGATCAACCCCACAGCACTTGCCAGCCCGAAATCAGTAGAGCAGTAATGCTACTGATCGAACCTGAAACCCTCTATAAATGGAGAACAACATTTAGTGATGATCCACGATAGATATAGGACAAGAACATAACACAAGATAAAAATCTAAACCCTCACCTTGCTATCACATTGCCAAATAACTATTGCTCTGAAGAGGAGGCAAGGATCGAAGCTAGGGCACAGAGGAACAGGAAGTTCATCGACGGCAATGACAGCGTTGGGACCTAGGGTTGAGACCGGCTACGATGTCGCTAATCTGGCCTCATGAAAACAACCATGGCACCAAAGAATCAAAACCGTGGCACCTCCTTGATGAAGTCGTTGCTGCCTTGGTTCGAATTCGGCAGCAAGAGGAAGTCTAGGGCACAACAACAAGCTTGGCTACTTGCTGCGATAAGTGGCTCGCAGCAAATCGGGGAAATCGACACAAGGGATCTGAGCCACTAACCCAAGAAAACTCGAGGAGAAGAGACTCGGTTTGCTCGGCGCCATCGATCAATGTTGGCTGTGGCCATCGAGGCGACGCAAGAAGAAAAAGAGAAGGAAAGATTCGGCGTCGGTAAGGGGCGAGGCAATGCAAGGAGGGGAAGAAAACTTGGCCAACGATTTTGTAATCGGAGAAGGGAAGCGGCGCCGGTTGGTGGAGCAGTTAGGGCAGATGAGATCGGCGGGGAAAGAAGAGGGCACATGCTCGCGAAGAAAGGGAAGAAGGAACGGGGTTTTTCGGCACAGAGGAGGTTAGGGCACGGCTTCGAGTTCGACAGCGGCAAAGAGAATGAAACGACGACAAATGAGGAAAAGGAAAAAGAAATAGAAAAAGAAAAATAAATCCAACTTTTCCTCGCTTAAATGGGTAGCCTAAACAGGCTTTCCCAGGCCCCATTTTATCCCCGTAAATTCGTCCATATGTGTTCCGAAAAATTTCTAAAAATTTCGAAAAATTCCTTTATCATTATTCGCCATTTTTCGGTATTTTTACATTCTCCCCCACTAATAAAAATTTGGTCCCCAAATTTCGTTATCTACCATCAGCAAGTACCAACAACAGGTAAAGAGTATAAAATGTTGAACGGTAAATTAAATTACATATCTCAAGAGAAAAGATTGGGGTATCGAGCTCGGATCGTATCCTCGAGCTCCCAAATAGCCTCCTCGTCTGAATGATGCTGTCATCCGACGTTAACCAGCCGGATAGTCTTGTTCCACAACTGACGCTCTTTCCGGTCTAGAATTTGTACCGGAATCTACTCATAAGTGACGTCAGGCTGAATAGGAACTGAAACATCTGTCAGCACATGAGTCGGGTCGGGTATGTATCCCCTCAGCATAGATACATGGAATACGTCATGAACTCCTGCTAGGAACGGTGGTGGTGTCAACCGGTAAGCTACCGCTCTAATCCTTTCCAAAATCTGGAAAGGTCCAATGTATCGCGGAGCTAGCTTACCTCTGAAGCCAAATCTCTTCACTTCTTTCGTGGGTGAAATTCGCAGAAATTATGGTCGCCAATAGAGAACGCTAGGGGTCTGCGTCTCCGATCAGCATAACACTTATGGCGATCCTGCTCCTCTAACATCCTCCGTCTGATAGTACGGACCAACTCTGCCTCATGCTGAGCTCTATGAGGTCCCAACAACTAGGCCTCCCCAACCTCATCCCAGAGGGTGGGTGTCCGACAAGGCCTACCATACAACGCTTCACACGGTGCCATCTGGATAACAAATGCAAACCGTTGTTGTAGGCTAACTCTCTACTAATGGCAAATGGTCCTCCCAACTTCCTCCAAAATCCAATACACAAGACCTCAGCAAGTCCTCTAGAGTCTAAATGGTCCGCTCTAACTGTCCATCTGTCTGCGGATGGAAAGTTGTACCGAAACAGAGCTGCGTGCCCAAGCCTGCTGCAGACTCTGTCAAAAAAATGAGACGTGAAGCGGGGGTCTCTATCCGAAATAATAGTCAACGGGACACCACGTGATCTGATGATCTCCCGGCAAAACAGATCTACCAATCGATCCAGGAAATCAGTCTTCTGGATCGCTAACGAGTGCGCGGATTTGGTTAATCGATCAACAATTACCCAAATCGCGTTATGGCCTCGTCGTGTCCTCGGAAAACCTACCACAAAGTCCATAGTGATATGTTCCCACTACCACTCGGAAATAGGAATCCGCTGAAGTAGCCCTGCAGGTCTCTGGTGCTCAGCCTTCACCTGCTGATAGACAAGGCAATCTAGCTACAAATTCCGCGATGTCTTTGTTCATACCGTTCCACCAGTAGGAACGTCTCAAATCTCAATACATGCGGGTCCCGCATGGGTGGATCGCAAATCGAGAGCGATGAGCCTCCTGAAGTAGCTCTTATAAGACCGGATGAGACTGAGGTACGCATAATCTGCCTCGGAAGTATATAATACCCTCCTCGTCTTGTGTGAACTCGGTCTGCTGCCCAGAAGCTATCTGACTACCAATAAACTGCAAATGTTGATCACTGGCCTGGGCCTCTCGGATCCTCGTCCTGATCGACGACTGAGCAACCATGGTAACAAGATTACCCTGCTCTGTATGTCCCTGCTCCTCAAGGTCTAACTCGGAGAAACCCTGAACCAAGTCTATAACTGAAACTCGGTGGCAAGCTAAAGTCCCTCTGGACTTCCTGCTAAGTGCATCGGCAACCACATTAGCTATCCCCCGGGTGGTAGCTAATGGTGCTATCATAATTCTTCAGGAACTTCATCCATCTCCTCTGTCGGAGATTAAGCTCCTTTTGAGTAAACAGATATTTGAGACTCTTATGGTTAGTGAGAATCTCAATGTAATGCCGTATAAATGATGTCGCCAAATCTTCAAAGCAAAGATGATGGCGGCTAACTCCAGATCATGTACAGGGTAGTTCTTCTCATGCTCCTTCAACTGACAAGAAGCATAGGAGACTACTCTGATGTGCTGCATCAGAACAGCACCCAAACCCTGAAGAGACGCGTCGGTGTAGGGCACGAATCCGTCATCTCCAGAAGGTATAACCAACAATCGGAGCCAACACTAGTCTCCGCTTCAGCTCCTGGAAGTTGGTCTCGCACTCCTCAGTCCAAGTGAACTTCACGCCTTTCCTGGTCAGGCGTGTAAGTGGCATAGCAATCCGAGAGAAACCCTCCACATATCTCCGGAAATATTGAGGCAAATAAAAGAAGTTGCGAGTGTCCTGTATAGACTACAACTACTCCCAACGATAACAACCTCTATCTCCTGTGGAACCACGGTATACGCCTACTGGTCACCGTGTGTCTCCAACATCTCACAGAAGACAACCAAAATACACACTACTGAACTTCACATATAGACATTTCCGTCGAAACATCTCTAGAATTATGCGAAGATGGTGTACGCAATACACCTCAGATCAGGAATAAAACACCACGTCGTCAATAACGATAACGAATTCTGATCCAATATCCTAGGGATACCCAAATCTTCGAGTCCACGAAAACATCTAAGGCTCCACAAGCCCTAATGGTAACACCAAGACACATAATGTCTGTATCACAGGCATTCCTAACCATAAGATCCCCGACAACAAGTCAAGAATCTGATCACCAACGATATAAATCATCTAAGAATAGATCCTCCAGTGTGAGAGCAACGCTCCATCACAGAAAATACCACATATGTGGGAGCAACGCTCTACCACAAGAAATCCTCAATATGTAGGAGTAACACTCCACTACAAATAATTCGTAACATATATCTGCAATAAATATGGAAGCAATGCTCCGCTACAAGCAATCCGCAATATGTGGGAGCAACGCTCCACCACAAACAATCCATAACACGTGTGGGAGCAACGCTCCACCACAAATAATACATAAGTGCCCAAGGCACCTAACTATCCAACTAGAGGCTGCACGAGATCACTCAACTACATATCACTGTGGGCAGCCAAAGGTATAACAATCCAGCAATCAATTCAAACTCATCGTCAAATCTATCAACATCGTAGTGAGTCACCCACTGATAAGAAAATGGGTTGACAGGGTAATCCAACAAATGACATAATGCAGACACTCCACATCCTGCATTCAACATATATAGAATCATCATGTTGCTACCAAAAATACACCTGGTACACGTGCTAACACAACATATGTATGATTGACATAATCCTCCAATTTGTACACACCACACATACTCACAACATAGGTATAATTCATCGTGATACCTCCAACAATGCATACCAAACCCGGGTGCATATATCATCATAGGTAAAATCAACAATACCCCTCAAACAACACTCACATGACATATATACGCATATGCCAAGAGTATAATTAACATATACTTCCAATAAGGCATACTAAACCCAGGTGTACTCACAAATCACACATAATCAACAAGATACCTCAGATACCACACCAAACACATATGTATATATCACAACACCGATGTAGTCGACAAGATACTTCCAATATGACACTCAAACACATGTACACATTTCACAACATAGATTTAATCGACAAAATACCTCAAAAAAAAAAACCAACCAGACCACTCGGGTATAATTTACTAGAAACCCACAATAATCATCATCTGGACAAATATACACTCACTACATGCAATTTTGACCGTCTATCATAGAACTCCTACAACACATAATAATCAAGTGTATAAACTACACAGGTATGTATAATCAGCATATTTAATCCAATCCACCTTGCATTCTGAAACGGCAGGGTCACCTTCTAAGTTATCCAACTAGGTAGATACAGTCAAAATTAACGGACCCATGGAATAGGATACATCGATCCTCTATAGATTGACCAAACCGACAACGGTATATAGCAAAATCAGTCTTTTCCACGTCAGTACAAAAACACATACTCAAATGTGCTCTAGATACCAAACTAAGCACAAATAATGAAAGGATTCAAACCTCTAATAATAGGGTATGACTGTCCTCTACTGATCAAACCAATAAAACTAAATCAGTCATCTATTAACTGATCAAGAATACATTAATCCTCTTCAAGCAACTATGGTAAATCAAACTTCTACTGACCGATCTAACAAGAGTAGATCAATTATCTACTAATGAAATTAACTAAGATAAAATGGTATACTACTAGCTAAGTCAACATGAATATGTAGATACTATCCACTACACAGCTAATAATAACAGAGGCTGGTATGTGCCTCGATCTTCTAACCAACTAATCGTAACAGAAGCTAAAACTATTGGGGGTATGACATGTAAAATCACCAAAGCCTATAATCCTTAATCTCTATTAAGGTCCACTATAATCAGTGATTTACCTAACACATAAAATATATGCTATATCAACTCGACAGGTAATAATAAAGAATGCTAGTACATGTCATAAACTGTAATAGTCAACGGTGCATATACTAACAAAAAGGTAGGATAACACATACCAACATATCTCCTATAGCTTGGAGATGTCATGTCGCTGTCAGGTCCCAAAACTCGAAAAGTCACATCGAGAAGACCAAAACACGAAATCTGAAACACAGGGAAAATAAGACTTGTAAGCCGAGCTCTGATACCAAATAAATTGGTATCAGATAAATCTCGAAAATCCAAAACACATAGCAAGTATTGTATACCTGCTCTGATACCACTAAATTGTCACGCCACGGGGGAGTCCCTGTCCGAAGAAATTTCGGCAGCACCTCCCCTGTACGGGTGACAATCTGAAACATTTATACAAAGCCCTCGGGGCCACATATACCTCGTCCAACACGGCTTGAACAATAACAGTAATAAAAATATAACACGAAGTCATTCACGTAGTTTATATCATCAGCCCACTCGGCTGGAACAAAAATCCAAAACACAGGAGAAAAAAGATAGAAAACCAAAATACATGACACGCTAGCCGACTAGGCTTACACCACACCACAAAGCACCACTCCGGAAACAAAACCGAAACACAAGCTAGATACACAAATACCAAAGTACAAATGGACAACAGCAGCAAAGACAGATCTTCTGAGGTGACATGGGACCAGCAAGCAGGATACTCCAAGCGACACCATAAACAACCTGGTACCTGAAAATGATAGTGTCCACGGGGGTGAGTTCAACAACTCAGCGAATACCAATAGACATGTCTAGCAAGATATATCTAACAGCAATAAACATGAAATACAGCTTCCTAATCATATATAGGAAATATGCAAAACTGAAAGGTAACTGAGAAAGCTGATCACGAGAACTCTATCCGTAACAAAAGGGTCCTCAAACCGGATACATAATACGCCTGATGCATGTCAAACAAATGCATCCACCAAACGCAGATATAAGTGCGAACACAAGCAAATAAACGTATGGTGCAACGACATGGTCACCCGACGCCTACCATCCCACACACAATGGTGAGACCGAGGGGGTGATAACACAGACGCCGACGCCACTACTCACGAGCGACGAGTGGACGGGATCTTGAGTACACATACTCCTACCTCAAATCATAAATGGGGAGCGAATGCTCTCATCTTCCGGTACACCACGACGAGGGGATCTCGACGTTTACCACGTACACTACCCATGGCGGACTAACGAGCATCGAACGAGCAAAATCGACGATTACCACACACGCTACCCACGAGCGGACCAACGGAGCAATCGAATGGCGGCGATATGCTCTACAATAATGGAGCGACTATCACGCAGACGCAATCATCTGAATGCGTGAAACTAAGCATGACAATATCCTGAACCAAATCCACATATATATATATAAAAATGTGTACCCTAGTACGAGTAAGTCAAATCCATAGATCTAGGGTATACAGGCCCTTTATGGTATAACAACCTAGGTCCTGAACTTATCCACCTCCATAAAATATGTACCAACAAGGTACATGGATCAAAGCAAAAGGTCTAGGTACACAGATCAGATATGATATCAAAATATAGATACACATGTCAGATAATAAAAAATCCAGAGTCTAGTCCTAAACTCAGTAAAGCATAGTATGTCACTTACTCTAGGAACTAAGGTACTCATGACAATAATCACAAGGTATAAACATGGATACATAACAAGTGACAAAACAGAACATGCTATGGGTATCAAACTGTGACATACCAAAGGCAAACATGATCATTGCTTGTAGCTATAAAATACTATGCATATCCAAATGACAATATCATAAAAGATAAGTCAAGAGGTACCTACCTCAAATAGCAGGTCCAATCCAGTCAAATCCAACGTCGAGATGCTCGTCTCAAATCAGAGTCATGTAATACATATTATCCAGATTTAGCTAATTTCATATAAATAAATTAGCTAAATCAAATCCTCGAGAAGCTATCATAAATCCAAATCCAATTATAAATCCAAATTGGATCATCTAATTCCTCAATCATTTCTTACCTAATCCATTCAAATTAGAACTTGAAATAAACATAATCCATCACAACAACTTAATCCAAATCAATTCATAAGAACTCACCCAAATACTAAATCCAAATCAAACCTAAGAAATCATTTTCTATTCAATAACCAAATGTCCATAATAACCTGAGCAACTTATGTCACGCCCTAGAGGAGTCCCTGTCCGAAGAAATTTCGGCAGCATCTCCCCTATACGGCGGACAATCTAAAATTTTTCTACATCATCATATACCTCAACCACATGTGGCTGGAATAACAACAATAATATATACACAACAATACAGACAACCATGCAGTTTATATAAATTTCAGCCTCTGGTGACACAACCACGCAGTTTAATAATAATCAAACTGAACAGTAGTACGATGACTCGAAAACAATCCTACTCAACTACACCCATAAAGCTCAAAACATATTCTTACTCCACTACACTCGTAAAGCTCAAATCCAACGATAAAATCAGCTTACCTCTTCTGCCATCTAGGCAGGCATGTAGTAAAAGCAAATCTAAACAAAAAATCCATCGACAAGTACAATCCATACAAGCTCCAAGTATCAAAATAAAACAAGTCTAAACATAGTCAAATAAAGAAGAAAAAACAAAAGATCAATAAACCCTCATGGTCTGCAGGGGACTAGCACTACGTGCAGTGGGGACTAGCGACTGGAACTGCCTCCTAACAGCATCAACCTGAAAATAACAACGGAGGCGGGGGTGAGTTCAACGCTCAGCGGGTAACAACTGATATGCATAATAAAGAATTTAACAACTAGCACTAATCATGCGAATAGTCTCCTGACACAAGAAAGGTAAATGCAACTGAGGAATGCAGGAGAAAAGCTGTACTAACTAGGACCAAGGTATAAGGGTTACAGGGTCGTCAGACCGAGGGTATCATAATCCTGTATGTATGTCAATCATATGCATTTATATAAATGCAGCAAGTAAATGCAGCAAACACAAGCAATAAATGCATCATGCTTATGATGCCAATGACATGGTCACCCCTGACGTCAGTCAGCCATCTCACACACAATGGTGAGTCCGAGTGGGTAGGGCTGTGACAACCGTACACTATGACATCACTGCCCCTGATGAGTGACCGAGTGGACGGGATGCTGTCGGAGTACACACATACTCCTACCCCAAATCATAAATGGGGGAGCGCAATGCTCTCATCTCCCGGTACACGATGACAGGGAGGAAATCTCTGCCGGTTACCACGCTGCGTCACACTACCCATGAGCGGACCAACGGAGCCAAACAAAGTCCAACTGCCTGCCGGCTACAACGCTGCTACACTAAACCAACGGAGCCAAACAGAGCGGAACTGTCTGCCGGCTACCACGCTGAGTCACCAGACCAACGGAGCCAAACAACAGAACTGCCACACACCTATCTGATATACCACTAATCCATGAGTGGTGGTGTGTACAGATACATGTAACTGGCGATGCGCTCAACAATAATGGAGCAGACAATCGCACAGCATGCAATCATGCAAGATGATGCATGACACTAAACATGGCAATATCATGAATAGCATAGCAAGATCAATACATAAATAAAAGTTGTACCACAGGTCAATGTATCAGATGGAAGGTACACAAACAGATAGGGTATCAAATAAACCCTAGGTCCTGAACATAATGTATCCTATGGTTGTGTCACTACCTATAAAGCAAGTATGATCAGGTAAATAATAACATGCAATGCATTACGAGTAAACAAGCAAACATGTAATAGATCATGTAGTGACCAACCGAAACAAATGGAAACACAATCATGCTATATGTTAAACACATTATTATGCATATCAAAAGACATAAGTCAAAGTACCCGCCTCCAATCTTAAAGTCAAATCTGGTCAAATCAAAAGTCGAGACGCCCGTCTCGAATCAGAGTCCTGCGCCAAACAATATACAAATATTTTATTTAGCTAACTTCATAAGAACAGCTAAATAAAATCCCTGAGACTAATTTAGGGTAAAACCCTAATCACATATCCTCAATTTACCTTCTTAAATCTAATAGTTAATTAGGGTTAGTAACTAAATCCCCAATCCACCCATTAGATTAAATCCGAACCTAATTCCCTTAACACATAAACATCTACATACAAAACGTATCAAATTCCTACCCTTACCTCAATTCACAGCCGTGATTGATCCACAATCAAGGAGTGTGTTTGCTGCTGGAACAAGGTGAGTGGCTGGAAATCCACTTGCACTAAACAATCAAGAAGGAAACTCACTGATCAACAAAACAATCCAATCCATAATACCAACTAGTTAGACATCTTAACCATAATTTTTCCTACATCCAGATTGCTATTGAAGTTAACCAAAAATCCTTACCTAACCTCCTCTTTTCCAGTGATGGCAGCATAGCAAGGAATCAAATGCTGGTGGTCGGAGGTGAGAGTGGGCCAGCTGCCGGC
Source organism: Zingiber officinale (assembly GCF_018446385.1). NCBI lineage: Eukaryota > Viridiplantae > Streptophyta > Magnoliopsida > Zingiberales > Zingiberaceae > Zingiber > Zingiber officinale. The sequence continues at coordinate 106,183,654 of NC_055998.1, forward strand.
GCTAGGACAGAAACGACGCTGTTAAGAGGCGGCAGAGGGTGCGGTGGCGGTGGCTAGGGCACAGCTCTCTGGAAAGATGGCACCTCCAAGGTCAGCAGAGACACAGTGGAGGAGAGGAAGAAGAGAAGCTCGGCGTCGAAGAGGAACGTCGGCAAGTTCCTGATCTCCCCCGATCTAGGGCTCGGCTGGCGATGTGCGGCTCAAAAGCTAGGGCTCGACGGTGATTCAGGGATCTCAGTGGTGAGGAGGTGAGGAGGTGACGAGGGCAGAGGAAGGGAGGGCGCTGTGGGTGATCGGCGCTAGGGCACGGGGTGGCCGGCGGTGGCGCCGGCACCAGGGCAGAGAAGGAGCGGCTCTGCTTGGTCAGAATAGAGGAAGAAATGGGGGATCAACAGAAGCAATCGGGCAGAGGAGGCGTCGGCTTCTCCACTTAAGCACGAGGGAGGTGGAAAACCGCCGCGGCCGGCGGTTAGGGCTCGGAGGAGTCGGGCGCGCGGCGAGGGCTCGAGCACGCGGACGGGGGAAACAGCGAGAAAGAATAAAAAAAATAGAAAAAGAAAAAGGAAAAAATAAAAATAAATTAAAACTTTTCCTCATTAAAACAGGGTAGCCTAAACAGGCTTTACCGGGCCCCATTTTCAACCCCATTAACTCGTCCGTACGAGCTCCAAAAAATTTCCTAAAATTCCAGAAAATTCCCTTATTAATATTCACCTATTTTTTGGTATTTTACCCCTTACATCCTTTTCACCAAACTACTACTGTGATCCACAACCAGAATGGTTGCTGCTAGAATCAAGACCAACCCCACAACACTTGCCAGCTCGAAATCAGTAGAGCAGTAATGCTACTAATCGAACCTGCAACCCGCTATAAATGGAGAACAACATTTAGTGATGATCCACGATAGATATAGGACAAGAACATAACACAAGATAAAAATCTAAACCCTCACCTTGCTGTCACATTGCCAAATAACTATTGCTCTGAAGAGGAGGTAAGGATCGAAGCTAGGGGACAGAGGAACAGGAAGTTCGTCGATGACAAAGACAAAGTTGAGACCTAGGTTTGAAACTGGCTGCGATGTCGCTAATCTGGCCTCACGAAAACAACCATGGCACCAAAGAATCAAAACCGTGGCACCTCCCTGATGAAGTCGCTGCTACCTTGGTTCGAATTCGGCAGCAAGAGGAAGTCTAGGGCACAACTACAAGCTTGGCTACTTGCTGCGAGAAGTGGCTCTACACCGTGGCTCGCGACAAATTGGGGAAATCGACACCAGGGATCTGAGCCACTAACCCAAGAAAACTTGAGGAGAAGAGACTCGGCTTGCTCGGCGCCGATGATCAGTGATGGATGTGGCCATCGAGGCGACGCAAGAAGAAAAAGAGAAGGAAAGATTCGGCGTCGGTAAGGGGCGAGGCAATGCAAGGAGGAGAAGAAAACTTGGCCAGCGATTTTGTAATCGGAGAAGGGAAGCGGCGCCGGTTGGTGGAGAAGTTAGGGCAGATGAGATCGGCGGGGAAAGAAGAGGGCACAGGCTCGCAGAGAAAGGGAAGAAGGAACGGGGTTTTCCGGCACAGAGGAGGTTAGGGCACGGCTTCGGGTTCGGCAGCGGCAAAGAGAATGAAACGACGACAAATGAGGAAAAGGAAAAAGAAATAGAAAAATAAAAATAAATCCAATTTTTCCTCGCTTAAATGGGTAGCCTAAACAGGCTTTCCCGGACCCCATTTTATCCCCGTAAATTCATCCATACGAGCTCCAAAAAATTCCCGAAAAATTTCTAAAAATTTCGGAAAATTCCCTTATCATTATTCGCCATTTTTTGGTATTTTACAGATCTAGGTTAGAGAAACTCATTCACGTAGAAATTTTTGTTTTATAAACTTCGCACGGATCCGGTGGCATGGGATTCGGGGTTTTCGCAACGCAAAAAGCAATTTTTGCGACCCGAAAAACCCAACAGTAGTATCAGAGCCACGTGCGAAGTATGTATGAGTTTCGTTTGTATTTTTATGAAAAATATCAGTTCTGTAACTTTCTCTAAATTTATGATTTTTATGTATTTTATGGATATTTTTCTCGTAAAAGCGAAGCAACAAGTGTTTGAACACTTGTAGGCTTCGACTACCAAGAAACACCTTCCGAATCGGCAAGGTCTCGCCCAAAATGATTTGGGACAGCGGGCTAAGGCACTGTAGGATCGCTTAGGAACACTTGTGATGGTTATATCGTAAGTAGGGGTGCTGCCCCTAACCCCGCAAGGGGCTTCATTCCGCGATTGCGTCCGAAAATCACTAATTGGGACCGCCGAGAAGTTGCGACTCATAAAATCATAAAAATATTAGAAAAATTACAGAAATTTATGGAAATCACATAATTTAGAATTATGTATCATTTTGTGATGGTCATGGCCCAAAGAACCCAATTTGATTGGAAATATGTGTTGTAATTCATAATATGGCCTGCGCGCCATTTTGTGTGTTTGTGCGTGTTGTACTTGATTCACGACCTGCGCGTCGTGCCCTTCTATTTATATTCCTATTGTAAAATAGTTTTAGACTCGAATGTAACTCGAGTTTCACCTTTTGTAATGTGCAAAATTGGAGCGGTAGAAGGTCCACTCGAGACGGAGTTACGAGGAGGGTGCGAGCAACACATGACGGTCAAAGGGAGGAGCTTGAGGAAGCTATTGACCCTAGGTTGACCAACCGATCTTCTCATTGGCTTGAGAAGATCATAGTAGGGCCATGACTAATCATAAAATTTAATTAATTACTTGTGTGTGTGTGTGTGTGTGTGTATATGTGATGCATGCTAGATTAGTAATTAATTAGTGCCTTAACGATTAGATTAGATCTCAATCGCGTCAACTCGAAATGCCTACTATGCCGTGATACCCATCACTACCTCGATCACATGTTGTTGTTGAATCTGCCAAAGCAGAGCAACACATATTATCTTGGTAGGGTGCGGAGGGACAATCTTGGTCCCGCCTATCAACACATGGGTGAGTACAACTCAATTAGATTGAGTAACTAGTTAACTCAATTGGATCGAGTTTAACTATAGGCATTTTCCAATGGTTGGTACATAGGTCAAAATCACATTTATATTAACTCTTGGGCGATTTAGCCAAAGCTAACTCAAGTTTTAATATACATGCGGATCTTGATCCTATAAACAAGAGTTGTATAGAGATGTAATTGATAATTAGTTACCTACCGATCATACTAAGTCTTGGGCGATTTAGTCAAAGCTAACTCAATTCGTAGCATGATGTGGATCTTATCACGTATGAATTATAGCTAGTTAGAACCTAGTAAGTGTGGTTTGACCACGACCTTGACTTGATTATACAAAAGTTCTATAATTCAGTGGGAGCATCATTTAATTAAAGGCCTAATTAGATGATTAATTGGAATATGATATTTATTTTTCTGCATTTTTCTGTTGTAGATTACCATGTCGTCAAACACGAACTCCTTCTCCCTGCGTTCTGTCCTCGATAAGGACAAGCTCAATGGAGCTAACTTCCTGGATTGGTACAAAAATCTGAGAATCGTTCTCACTCAGGAAAGAAAACTATACGTCCTGGAGCAGTCCATTCCCGAGGCACCTCTTTCCACTGCCACGCGAGCTGATCGTGATGCTTACAAGAAGCATCAAGATGACGTATTAGATGTGTCATGTCTTATGCTCGTGACGATGAACTCTGAGCTTCAGAAGCAACACGAGTTGATGGACGCTTATGATATGGTTGAACATCTTCGTCAACTATATCAAGGACAAGCGAGGCACGAGAGATTCAAGATCTCTAAGGCACTTTTCAGTGCAAGATGCAAGATGGGACTTCCGTAGGCCCATATGTACTCAAAATGATTGGGTACATAGAAAACCTACAGAGGTTGGGATTCCCGCTTGGCCAAGAGCTAGCCACTGACCTAATCTTGCAATCCTTGCTAGATAGCTATAGTCAATTTGTTCTAAATTACAACATGAACGAAATTGAGAAGCCATTGCCCGAGCTGCTTAGCATGTTAAGAACTGCTGAGCTCAACCTTAAGAAGGTTAAGCCCAACTTTATTCTGATGGTTCAGAAACACAAGGGCAAGACCAAAGGTAAGGGAAAGTCTCAAGCCAAGGGCAAAGGCAAGGCACTGAAACCCAAAGGAGGGGTTGCCAAGGATGCTGTCTGCTTCCACTGCGGTCAGACCGGGCACTGGAAGAGGAACTGCAAAGTGTACCTGGAAGATCTTAAGAAGAAGAGATGTGAGACTTCCACTTCAGGTATATATGTTATAGAAATCAATCTATCTATTTCTTCATCATGGGTATTAGATACCGGATGTGCTTCTCACATTTGTACTAATGTGCAAACGCTGAGAAATAGCAGGGCATTGACGAAGGGCGAGGTGGACCTACGAGTAGGCAATGGAGCACGGGTTAGTGCTGTTGCTGTAGGAACTTATTCTCTATCTCTGCCCTCTGGGCTTGTACTAGAATTGGATGATTGTTGTTATGTGCCTGCTTTGACTAAGAACATTATATCAGTTTCTTGTTTAGACAAGAAAGACTTTTCATTTATAATAAAGAACAAATGTTGTTTAGTTTATTTAAATGATATATTCTATTGTAGTGCACCTCTGATGAACGGACTCTACATTCTAGACCTTGAAAACCCTATATATAACATAAGTACCAAGAGGTTCAAGTCAAATGACATGAACCAAACCTATATCTAGCACTGTCGCTTAGGTCATATAAATGACAAACGCTTATCCCAGCTCCATAAAGATGGTTTGCTGGACTCATTTGATTTTGAATCTTATGAGACATGCGAGTCATGCCTACTGGGCAAGATGACCAAGACTCCCTTTAGTGGGCACAGCGAGAGAGCGACTTACTTGTTAGGACTTATAGATAGTGATGTATGTGGACCTTTTAATGTCACTGCTAGGGGTGGTTATAGGTACTCCATTACATTTACTGATGATTTCAGTAGATATGGTTATGTGTATATGATGACACATAAGTCAGAATCCTTTGAAAAGTTCAAGGAATTCAAGAATGAAGTACAAAACAAGCTTGGCAAGAGTATTAAGATACTTCGATCAGACCGAGGTGGTGAATACCTTAGCCATGAGTTTTGTGACTATCTAGCTGAGTGTGAGATTCTATTTCAACTCACTCTTCCTGGAACACCACAATGGAATGGTGTATCCGAAAGGAGGAATCACACCTTATTAAATATGGTACGGTCTATGATGAGTCACACAGATCTTCCCATGTATCTTTGAGGCTACGCTCTAGACACAACAGCCTTCATTCTCAACCGAGTTCCATCTAAGGCTGTAATAAAGACATCATATAGGATATGGACTGGGAGAGATGCCCAGGTGTCTTTTATGAGGATTTGGGGTTGTGAGGCTTACGTTCGACGTCAAGTCTTAGACAAATTGGGACCCAAATCCGATAAGTGCTATTTTATAGGATATCCCAAGGAAACGAAGGGATATTACTTCTACATTCTCAGTCAACAAAAGATAGTTGTGGCTAAGACTGGGGTATTTCTAGAAAGGGATTTTGTTTCTAGAAAGACTAGTGGGAGTACGTTCAATGTTGAAGAAGTTTAAGATGTGAACCATAGCACTGAAGCCTCGATGGAAGTTGAACTGGAACCACAAAGTGTTGTGGATGATGTTGTTCCACAAGGAGTTGAGGAACAACAACCAGTTTAAGTAGACCTACCTCTTCGCAAGTCTGATAGGGTACGTCGTCAGCCTGAGAGATACTCATTTCTCTTGTCTGACCATGATGACGTTGTGCTGATTGAGAATGAGCCTACCTCCTATCAGGAAGCTGTGATGAGACCAGATTCCGAGAAATGGCTAGAGGCCATGAGATCCGAGATGGAATCCATGTACACTAACCAAGTATGGACTTTGGTTGATCCACCTGAAGGGGTCAAACCCATTGGGTGTAAGTGGGTCTTTAAGAGAAAGACTGACATGGATGGACTTATTTATAAGGGGCGCTTGGTAGCTAAAGGTTTCAAGCAAATTCATGGTATTGACTATGATGAAACCTTTTCTCCAGTAGCGATGTTTAAATCCATTCGGATCATGCTTGCTATTACGGCATACCACGATTATGAGATCTGGCAGATGGATGTCAAAACCACGTTTCTGAATGGAAACCTGCTCGAGGATGTGTACATGACACAACCTGAGGGTTTTGTAGATCCACAGCATACTGGCAGAGTATGCAAGCTGCATAGGTCCATTTATGGACTAAAGCAAGATTCTCGGAGCTGGAATCTTCGATTCGATGATGCAATCAAAAAGTTTGGTTTCATCAAGAATGAAGATGAACCTTGTGTCTACAAGAAGGTTGTTGGGAGCACAATTGTCTTCCTTATATTGTATGTGGATGACATACTACTCATTGGGAAAGACATCCCTTTGCTGTAGTCTGTCAAGACTTGGCTAGAGACTTGTTTCTCAATGAAGGACTTAGGTGAAACTGTTGGAGTGTATACTGGAAGCCTAAGCTTTGTAAACATTCATTATGTATAAAGAATCACATTTGGTCATATTGTCTACATTTGTTTGTAGTTGTTCATTTAATTTATATTGTAGATAACATAGTATGTGGTGTCACATGCAGAAGATGATGTTATCAGTACCTTATAAATTATAAACAGTAGCTCACGACCAAAATGGAAAGGAACAAACCATTAGAAGGTCGTAGTGTAATTAGGTATTAGTTTATCTTGACTATATAATTACACTAGTACACTCAGAGTGTATTGAGTAGGACCATTTGATGTCGTTTCTTTTGTACTGACTTTATAAAGAAACAAAGACCTCAGTTATTATGGAAGTGTGTGCTCTTAATCCTAATATAATAACAAGCACATATATTTGATATTTATTTCTTTAATTTATCAATGGGTGAGATTTAGTTCGATAAATCAATAAGCCTGATAAGTTGGGAAATGGTATCACTTATAGTGTGTGTTGTTGATTATAGAAGGAAACTGTGTCCTAGGGATACTAGGTTGATAATGTCCTCAAGAGGAGCTCATAAGGATTGTCATGTTAAACCCTGCAGGTGGACTTAGTCCGACATGATAATAAGGTTGAGTACTGTACCTAAGATATTAATAATGATTGTCAGTTAAACTCATGACTTAGTGGACATTCGATATCTTAAACATAGGGAGACTAACACACTCATAATAAGAAGGAGCCCAAAATGTAATTTGGGATTGGTGCGGTAGTTCAATAATAGTTCTCTAGTGGAATGAATTATTATTGATAAAATTAAGTTGTGTGTTCGAGGCGAACACGGGATGCTTAATTTTATCGGGAGACCAAAACCAATTCCTCCTCTCGGTCCCTATCGTAGCCTCTTATTTATAGAGTACTATACCCACCTATACCCACCTTCTATACCCACCAATAAGGGGCCGGCCAAGCTAGCTTGGGAACCAAGCTAGGGCCGGCCTAGGTATAAAATTGGGTGGTCGACCCTAGCTTGAACCCAAGCTAGTGGGGGCCGGCCAAATTAATTTAAAAGGGATTTTAATTTTAATTTTTATTATGTGGGAGATATAATTTATTAAAGAGAATTAAAAATAAAATATCTCTCTTGTAAAAGATCTACAAAAGATTAAAGAAAGAGATTAGATCTCTTTCCTTATTTTTAGATTGGTGAGGTATTTTATTTTCTCTTTAAAAATTATTCACATGTTGTAAAATTAAAATTATAGAAATTTCCTTTTATCAACCATGAAGAGATTTTGAAGAGAAATTTTATTTTTTAAAATTTCCGGAAACAAATTAGGAAGTTTTAATTATTGATTGAAACTTGTCCAATTTGATTTCATTGATGTGGCCGGCCATAAGATTTCAATTGGGGAAATTTTATTTTATTTTTCTCAATTAAATCATGTCAAGGAAATTGAGGAAATTTTATTGTAATTAAATTTCCTAATTTGCCTAGGCCAAGGAATATAAAAGAAGGGGTGAGGGTGCCTTCAAGAGACAACCTCTATTATTTCTCTCCCTCTTTTGTTCCTTGGTGTGGCCGGCCATCATCCTCTCCCTCACTTCCTCTTGTGGTGGCCGAACCCCTCTCTTTCCTTGGAGCTCTTGTGGTGGCCGGATACTACTTGGAGAAGAAGAAGAAGAAGAAGGAGAGGAAGCGAGCATCTCTTGGAGCTTGGTTAGTGTTTTGATTTTCTTCCTTGGTAAAGCTTCTCTCTTTGTGGCCGAACCTAGCTAGGAGGAGAAGAAGGTGGTTGGTGGTTTCTCATCTCGGAAGATCGTTGCCCACACAACGTCCGAGGTTAGAAGAGGAATACGATAGAAGATCAAGAGGTCTTTCTAGAAGGTATAACTAGTAGTTTTTCCTTTTCCGCATCATACTAGTTATTTATGGAAATAATACCAAATACAAGAGGCTTACGTTCTAGTATTTCGAATATGTTTTTCAATGTTGTGTTCTTTTATTTTATTTATCCTTGTGATTTGATTGTTCTTTTCGGTTAACCTAAAGTTATTTTAGGAAATTAAATATTAGCTTTCTATAAAAGGTTTTGTCTAGTCGGTGGTGGTTGCTCCCATATCCAAGAAGGTCATGTGCCTCGCCACGTCAGTACTGGGAACCAATTATGGAAATTAATATTTAATGGAATTAATAACTTAAGGTGATTTGGGTCGAACGTGTTAAGTTCCGCAGGAGACCCAAGTCAAAACCTAAAAGAACGAATAGATTAAGTTTTGGATCAAACGTGTTAAGTTCCACAGGCGATCCAAAATTTAATTTAAAAGAACACATGGTAGCTAGGAAAAGGTTCAGACCTTTGTACAAAATTTTTGTACAGTGGAGCCTTTAGGTTTTCCGAGTAGCAACCAACAGAAACATCCCACATTCTAGGCATACAGATCTATAGAGATAGATCTAAGAGATTACTTAGCCTAAGTCAGAGTGCATATATTGACAAGGTATTACTTTAGTTTGCCATGCAGAACTCCAAGAAGGGATTTCTACCGATGTCACATGGTGTGAGTCTTTTGAAGACTCAAGGCCCCTCTTCTAGAGAGGAGAGAGACCGCATGGATCATATCCCTTATGCTTCAGCCATAGGATCTATCATGTACGCCATGCTATGTACTCCTCTTGATGTCTCGTATGCTTTGAGCATGACGAGCAAATACCAGTCAGATATAGGTGAAAGTCACTGGATAGTGGTCAAGAATATTCTTAAGTACTTGAGAAGGACTAAAAAATATTTCTTGATATATGGAGGCGATGACGAGCTAGCTGTAAACGGTTACAGTGATACTAGCTTCCAAACTGACCAAGATGATTATCGATCGCAGTCTGGGTTCGTGTTTTGCATAAATAGTGGTGCTGTAAGCTGGAAGAGTTCGAAGCAGAACACAGTCGTTGATTCTACAATAGAGACCGAGTATATTGCTGCATCAGAAGCAGCAAAGGAGGCAGTTTGGATGTAACAACCCAAAATTCCTCATTGCGAGTCCTAATAATACTTAAAAATATTTAGAAATACTTTAAAAATATTCTAGAGATTTTTAGGAATTTTTAGAGTATTTTTATGTAATTTTCGGAGTTTGTTGGTATTTTTACCAAAAGAAAGAAGTTGCAAAAAAATAAAGAGGTTGAGCCGAGGTTCGAACTAGAGAACTCCGGCTAAGCAAAGCCTTTAGTTGTCTCAGCTGACCAGGAACCCAAGCAGGCGGTGCTGATAAAATAGATAGCGTAATTAGTTTAAGCGGTAATAGAAAACAGAAAATAATTAGGTATAAAAGAGTTTCGGCCGAGATTCAAACCCGCGACCTCCAACCTGGTCCAAGACTTAAGCGAAGCGCGATAGCCAAGTGCCCAAGTGGGCGGTGCTGATTAAAGAAAGAGTGAAATTAATTTAAGTAGTAGTTAATAACAGAAAATAATTAGGTATAAAAGAGGTTCGGCCGAGATTCGAACCCGCGACCTCCGACCCGACCCAAGATTTAAGTGAACCACGATAGCCAAGCGTTCACGAGGTGTTTCATGAACTAATTAATAACGAATTGGTCTTAAGCCATAACAGAAATATTAGAGTTATAAAGGGAGAACTTAGGGATTAATTTGTCGTGACCTAATTTCTTCTCCTCTTCTCTTCTGCGTGCGACGGCGAGCTCGGGCGAAAATAGAGAAGAGAAGCTAGGGCTTCTCTCCGGCGGTCGGCTTAGGGTGTTCTCCGAGGGGTTTTCTCTACCATTATGATCTCCTTGTTGAGGGGAGTTCGTGGGCACGAGGAAGAGCCGACATGTTGAGCTATCTGAAACCCTAGAAGCCTTGTTTCTTCTCGGTTGTGAGTCCAAGAACGCAAAGGTAAGTGCTTTCTCACCTGCGGTAGGAGTAGTTTCGAATTCATGTTAGTTTCTTGTGTTTCCGAAGCTTGTTGTAAGGAGCAGTGGTTTAATTGAAGTTTCTGCCGTGAGTTTTGAAAGAAAGAACACGAAAAGTTAAGTATGTGGAGTATTTCGTTTCTTTTGGTTTCCTATCGTGCCATTGAACAGGAGGAAGAGTTTCTTTTGGTTTTCGGATTTCAGTTCTGAGCCATTGGTTGGGTAACCTTGCAAATCTCGGTTTGTGGTTTGAAATAGCATGGATATCTGGAAGTGTTCGGATTGCAATTTTGATTCGTTGGTTGTGTAGTTTCAATTTCAGAATTTCTTTTGTTAAATCTGAGCATGAGGTTTAGATGTGCTTTCTTGCTACCATCCATTCTAGAATACAGATTTGAGTTTCCTTATTCTAGCATGAGGTTTAGATATGCTTCCTTGTTACATTCATTCTAGGGTACAGATTTGAGTTCCTTTATTCTCGCATGAGGTTTAGATATGCTTCCTTGCTTCTACCCAAATAAGCATACAGAATTAAGTTCCTTGTTATCTCAATATGCATGAACGATTTTATTTATAAGCATGCAGTGTTTGATATCTCAGTTGTAGGCTTCAGTTTTATATCTCTTGCATTTAGAGTCAAATGTTATAAGAATAGTTTCTTAGCATGGTTCCAGATTTTTATATGAATTCATAAATGGTTTTGTGAGACGTATAAGCAAGAAAAGACCAAGGTATTGATTTAATCCCAAATTCCAGAAGTTGAGGATCAAAGGCACGCTTAGTGCTTGGAGAAATGTCGAGACATTCTATAATAGGAGAATTAGAAGATAATAAGTATTTTACTTTAAGAGGCTTGTACTCGACTTTCGAGGTTGTCGTTAAACAAATCCAGGTGACCGTTTCCGAGGTCCCAGCCCTGGTAAGACCAAGGTCTTTACCCTTATAGGACTGGTGGCTCGCTACCCCAGTCTTTATTAGGGAGCGCGCTTTGGTACTACGCCTGGGCCCAAGAAGAAAGATTATTATTATTTTGAAGTATAAAAGTATAAGTTTTGAACAAGTAAAATAAGCTTTACATGATTTTTAAAATTCAGCAAGTTTAGTTTCTTTAATGCTAGCATGATGTTTAGATTTGCTTACTGTTATCTATTATTAGATGAGCAGCTATACATGTTTAGCATTTCAGTATGTTTGATTCGTTTGTTATCAGATGAGCATGTGTAGTATTTCCTTTAAAGCATTCAGTTTTAGATTTGTTCTTATTCACATGCATATTCGAGTTTTATGAGTTAGATATCGCTTACTAAGCAATTTTGCTTATAGTTGCATCTCCTCTTACTGCAGATAAAGGAAAGGAAAAGCTATAGCGAAGGGAAGGCAACAAGGAGGTGCGGATGGATGTGTGATGTTTGGACTATGGAAGCCTTGGGAATTAGTTTAAAATTCATTCAAACCTTGTATTGAATACTTTATGGTTTAGAACTTTTCTTTTTATTTGAAATGGAACTTTAGTTCCATTACTTGAGTTGTATTATTGTTGCATGCATGTTTCAGATTCATATATATAGTTTTAGCATGCTCAGATTAATATATATTAGTTTAGTTGTGAACAAATGCTAGAGTAGAATGTCGAGATGAGTCATTTAGTTTTCCGCTGCTACTTAATTGCATGTTTTGAGTTTTTGAGAGTTTTAAGTATTGATATTCACATGTGAACAACATTAGTTAAGTAAAGTTAGTAGTCCAGTAGTGCTCCACCCTCACAGACTAGTAGTGAGGAGGGTGGGGTGTTACAATGGATCCGCAAGTTCATTACTGAACTTGGGGTGGTTTCTAGCATAGTTGATCACATAGAGCTCTATTGTGACAACAATGGAGCAATAGCGCAGGCTAAGGAACCTCGCTCACACCAGCAGACCAAACACATACTACGACACTTCCATCTCATTCGAGAGGTCATCGATAGAGAAGATGTGAAGATTTGCAGAGTACCCACTGAGGCTAACATCGCAGATCCCTTGACCAAGGATTTGGCACAGAGAAAGCATGATGGTCACACTAGGTCATTAGGCCTTAGAGCCTATACTGATTGGTACTAGTGCTAGTGGGAGATTGTTAGTTAGAGCCCTAGAGTCAATCATTTGATGATTATTGTATGGACTAGTTGTATCATATTTCTTATGTATATAAAGGCATTTGTTTATGGTTATTATACTTACTTGTATTGGTGCCAAATAACTAAGTATAATAGCGTCCTTGAGTAGAAGGTTCTTACCTATAGCAATCGATTGGTTGAATCGATAGTGAGATGATATAGGGAACACTACTCTTAATCATTCCTAGTCAAGTATTAACATTCAGAGACAATGTTAATGTGATGAGACTAGCATGTAGATCAACTCGATGACTTGATCTCACAAGTCATGGATATAGAGATATCAAGTTGACACATGGGTATGCATTGGAGAATGTATACTGAATGACCCGCCATGAGAAAGTATCATGGATCGTTATATGAGTGTCATATACTTTCTCATGTGGCTATTAGTATGACTATTAGTCCTTGGACCTGAAGTCACCATGGTTCCCTACATAAGGAGTTACATACGTTGGCTTCGTCAAACGTCACCCGTAACTGGGTGGACTATAAAGGCGATTACTGGGTATGTAACAAATAATGCGAAGGGATGTGAGTGATGTAGATGGGATCTATCACTCCTATATAACGGGAGTGACATCATTATTCTTGATAAAGTGAGACCACTAAGTGCATGGTCATGCCCAAATGAGTCAATATGAGATGTTGAGTTCATTTAATTGAGTGAGTCTACTTGGGATTCAAGATTTAGATTGATTAGAGGATGACATGGTTTATGCCTCATATTGATCAATCTAGATGTCAAGGATAGAAGGACACTTGTCATATATTGTGAGGGGTCACAATTAGTAGTCACAAGGTGATGTTGGATCTCAACATTTTTGTAACTTGGGTAGTAATGATGTGTTGCTAGATACCGCTCATTACTTATGCTTCTAACTTGGTTTAGGAGCATTGTCAACGTTACAAGAACCTATAGGGTCACACACAAAGGGCAATTAGATGGAGATTAGGTTCATTTGATGTACCTAGAGGATTAGGTTCATATGATGAACCAAATTGGATTAAGAGTAATCCAAAGTAATCTAATTGAGTTGGACTCAATTTGGTTCATGTGTTAAATGAGTCTAATTTGGACTTAGACTCATTGAGCCAATTTAATTCAACGAATAGAAATTCATTAAATTAAAATTGACTTGAACCAATGGTTAGATTTGATCAACCATGGGAGAGAAGTGGTCAAGTTTGACTTGACTTAAGAGGAAGATGAAAGGTCAAGTTTGACTTGACCATTGCCACCTCATTTGTGAGTTGGCATTAAGTGGACTAATTATGATGTGCCACATAATCAAGGCTACCACATGTGTGTGCCACCTCATGAGGGAGATCAAGAGTTGTGACTCTTGATATCCCATGGAGGTTTAAAAGCCTTCTTGAAGTGGCCGGCCACTTTACTCAAGGGTGAGTTTTCATTTTAGTTTTTGTAACCACCTTCTTCTTCCTCTCTACATTTCTTCTCTCCCTCTCCTCCACCATTGCTGATCCTCTAAGATTGATAACACATCTTTAGAGGTTCTCTTCATCGATTTGTTCGTGTGGATACACATAGAGGGTTGTACACTTGACAACCTTGAGATCCGGCGAACCTTGGACGAGCGGGATTTGTGAAGGGCATCACATCAAGGGTAAACTCCTTTTCTTTGTAGATTTAGTGTAGATCTAGGTTAGAGAAACTCGTACACGTAGAAATTTTTATTTTATAAACTTCACACGGATCCGGTGGCATGGGTTTCGAGGTTTCCGCAACGCAAAAAATGGTTTTTACCGCCCGAAAAACCCAACAAAAATCTAGATAATTTTTGTGCTATAATTGTCATATTTTGTGTGCCTTATCACATGCTATTGCATCCTACTCTACATTCATATTGTTATGAAAAATATTATCTGTCGCATACATACATCATTTAGCTATGATAGTTTTTCTTTTGAAAAATACTCATTTGATGTATGTTATAATCACTATCATGCATGGTTTTAAATTCCTTGTAATTAAGGACAATGACTTAAATTGACATCATAGGAAAGATAATCAAAGTTAAAATGCCTAGATAGAGATGCATGATCTCTTAGGTTAGGGAAAATCTATTTTACATCTCACAAAGACTATAAAGTTGACTTTATGTGTATTGAGACACATTATATGCAACTGAGATATTAGGATGATAAATAAAACTCAAGAAGCTAATTTAGTACATCTAATTGAGTTTGAATTTCATAAGATACATAGATTATGTGAAGTCCAATCATAGGAAAAGCTAATGTGTAAATCATGTGCATTTAGCCCAAATATCATAGTTGAAATTTATTTTGAAAATTATTTCAAAATCACTTTGAAAAACCTTGGTGAATTCTATTTGTTGATAGATATCACCATTGATTAGTTATATACAAAGTTAAAGTAAAACATTGAAGTTTTCAATGGTTTCTAATTTTGTATCATTCTTTGAAAATGAGATATATTTTCATAGAAAATTATTTTTTCTTAATAGTATATGACATAAGTAATGTCTACGTAAAATTTCATGATTTTTTTGTATTATAGAATTATTTATAAGATTCTGAATTTTAGACAGAAATCCGAATTGAGAAATCAGATACGCTAATCGATTGGGAATTGTTCTCGATAGATTGGTACGAGCATAATCGATTGGCAACTCAAGCCAATTGATTAGCACATGCCAAAATTGATTTGTAATTAAAACCAATCAATTAGGAGCAGTTGTGTTTGACAGAAATGGTCTGATTTCAGTCCATTAAATCATGTTTAGGTCATTTAATTATTCCTAACCCTATGAAGTTCTCAAGTAAGCATTTAAGTATAATTTTCTTAATAAAAATGAGAAAATCATGGTTAAAGGAGACTTATTTGGAGTTAAGGAGAAGGTTTAAATTCAAGGTTAAATTTTTAATCTCATGACTTCAAATTTTAGAACTTCCTAAAGATTTAGAAACTCTAAATTATTGTTGGTATAACGATAGAGGTTGAATCATGCTTTGAGGGAGAGATTCTCCTTAAAGGCATGATGATGAATAGATGCTCAAGGTTGAGCATTAGAGACAATGGAAGGGTATGAGACCTTCATTTTGAAGTTTGAATGACAAGAGGATGAATCTTAGGGAGAAGATTATTGATGTATGTCAAAGAGGAAGAAAATTGTAGGGTTCAATTTAGGAAACCCTTATTTATGCTTTGACATGGGATGAAGAAAGGAGTTGGGCTAATATTATTGTCAAACATCAAAAAGGAAGAGATTATTGGTGCAATCATCGTTGGGTCAAGATTGACTAATTTGACTAAGCTCTAATTTGCTCAAACTTGAGTTTCGATATTTGATAATATGTAAGAGAAGTTAAATAGGTCAAGAGAGGGCCAAATACTTATATAGGAAAGTCCTAACTAAAAGTTAGGCAACGGGTAGTCCTAACTAGAGGTTAGATAATGAGAAAATCCTAATGAGTGAAGCTAGGCAGTGGAAGTCCTACCTGGAGATTAAGCAATGGAAAAACCCAGTGATTGAAGGTAGGCAGTGGAAGTTCTAGCGAGGCTTGGCAGTGAAGACCTTGTTGGAAACTAGGCAGTGGAAGTCCTAGCGGAGCTAGTCAAAGGAAAAGTCCAAGTGGATCAAAGGTTGACAAGACACTTGGTGATGGGAAGTCCAACATGAGTTGACATGAGATAAAAAGTCCAAGTGAGTTAAAGGTTAACCGGACACTTGGTGAAAAAGCCTTGGCAGGTCAAGGGTGATCGAATGCTAGGTAATGGGAAGTCCCAATGAGTTACGGGTAACTTTAGGGTTAGGCAAAAGATCCCTAAACTCGAGTTCAGAATTTAGGGTTGGGCAATCAATTAGCTCAATCGATTATCCCAAGGTCAATTGATTAGGCTGACGAGAGATTTTTACGAAGCACAGTAAGGTTCTGAATCAATTAGTTAATCGATTAGACCTTATATTAATCGATTATGACAATCGATTAAGGGTGTTTTCACTTTAGAACAGAAGGTTTTGGAATTGATTGGAGCAACTGATTCGGGATTCACTAATCAATTAGGGTGATCAATTGAATCATGTTCGCGAGAGCACAATAGGTGTTGGAATTGATTAGAAAATTGATAGAGAGATTCTTGTGAGAATAGAAAGCTTCTGAATTGATTTGACAATCGATTAGAAGCTGTCGAATTAATTGGTATGACTCAACAATCGATTAGTCAGGTGAAAAAGAGTCATTCTACATGTTTTGAACGGTCTAACTAATGTGGCAATTGATTAGGGACAAGCCTAATCAATTAGGATGTGTCTGTTGGTTGCTACTCGGAAAACCTAGAGGTTCTACTGTACAAAAATTTTGTACAAAGGTTTGAACCTTTTCCTAGCTACCATGTGTTCTTTTAAATTAAATTTTGGATCGCCTGCGGAACTTAACACGTTTGATCCAAAACTTAATCTATTCGTTCTTTTAGGTTTTGACTTGGGTCTCCTGCGGAACTTAACACGTTCGACCCAAATCACCTTAAGTTATTAATTCCATTAAATATTAATTTCCATAATTGGTTCCCAGTACTGACGTGGCGAGGCACATGGCCTTCTTGGATATGGGAGCAACCACCACCGACTAGACAAAACTTTTTATGGAAAGCTAATATTTAATTTCCTAAAATAACTTTAGGTTAACCGAAAAGAACAATCAAATCACAAGGAAAAAAAACAAAAGAACACAACATCGAAAAACATATTCGAAATACTAGAATCGCATGTCTCTTGTATTTGGTATTATTTCCAAAAATAACTAGTATCATGCGGAAAGAAAAATTACTAGTTATACCTTTTAGAAAGACCTCTTGATCTTCTACCGTATTCCTCTTCTAACCTCGGACGTTGTGTGGACAACGATCTTCCGAGATGAGAACCACCTAGCACTTTCTTCTTCCTTACAAGTTTCGGCCATCAAAACTTCTCCTAGGATGAAGAGGTTCCGCCACCACCACCATGCTCCAAGGGATGCTAGAAAAGAGGCTTCTTTTCTCTCCTTCTTAGTTCCGGCCACCAAAGCTATCTCCACCATGAGAAAATTTCGGCCACACAAAGGAGAGGAGAGGAAAGAAAGGGCCGGCCACACCCAAGGAAGAAAAGAGGGAGAAAAATAATAGAGTTGTTCGCCTTGAAGCCTCCTCTACCCCCTCTTTTATAATCCTTGGTCTTGGCAAATAAGGAAAATTTAATAAAAACTTCCTTAATTCTTTTGCCATTGAAAAGGAAAATTTATTTAATTAAAATAATTTTCTCTTTTCAAATTATAATGGTCGGCCACTCTTCTCCCCAAAACAAGGAGAGTTTTAATTAAAACAAAAATTAAAACTTCCTAATTTGTTTCTAGAAATTTATAAAAATTTCTCCAATAATTTTAATCCCTTCATGATTGGTTAATAAAAAGGAATTTTATAAATTAAAATCTTTCTTTTAAACATGTGGATAATTTTCAAAAAGAAAAGTTATCTCTAAAAATTAAAATCTCCTTTCAATCTACAAATAAGGAAAGATATTAAATCTTTTCTTAATCTTTTGTAGAAACTAATAAAAGAGAATTTTTAATTTTTAAACTTTCTTTTAAATCATGAATATAATTAAAAGGAAAGTTTTTACCAAAATTAAAATCAACCTTTTAATCTACAAATAAGGAAAGAGATTTTAACTCTTCTCTTAATCTTTTGTAGAATCTTATAAAAGGAAAGATTTAAATTTTTAAACTCTCTTTTAAATTATATTATCCACATAAGAAAAATTTTAAAATTTAAAATTCCTTTTTATTTAATAGGGCCGGCCACATGAATTCACCCATGAACATACCCATGGCCGGCCTTAGCTTGGTCTCCAAACTAGCTTGGCCGGCCCCTATAGGATGGGTAAGAAGGTGGATATGCGGTGGGTATAAATCTCTATATACTAGAGGCTACGATAGGGACCGAGAGGAGGAATTGGTTTTGGTCTCCCGATGAAATTAAGCATCCCGTGTTCGCCCCGAACACACAACTTAATTTCATCAATAATAATTCATTCCACTAAAGAACTATTATTGAACTACCGCACCAATCCCAAATTACATTTTGGGCTCCTTCTTATTATGAGTGTGTTAGTCTCCCTGTGTTTAAGATAACAAATGTCCACTAATTAAGTAAGTTACTAACAACTCGCTTAATTAATATCTAGCTCCAAGAGTAGTACCACTCAACTTCATCGTCATGTCGGACTAAGTCCACCTGCAGGGTTTAACATGACAATCCTTATGAGCTCCTCTTGGGGACATTCTCAACCTAGATCACTAGGACACAGTTTCCTTCTATAATCAACAACACACACTATAAGTGATATCATTTCCCAACTTATCGGGCTTATTGATTTATCGAACTAAATCTCACCCACTGATAAATTAAAGAAATAAATATCAAATATATGTGCTTGTTATTATATTAGGATTAAGAGCACACACTTCCATAATAACTGAGGTCTTTGTTCCTTTATAAAATCAGTATAAAAGGAACGACCTCAAATGGTCCTACTCAATACACTCTAAGTGTACTAGTGTAATTATATAGTTAAGATGAACTAATACCTAATTACACTACGACCTTCCAATGGTTTGTTCCTTTCCATCTTGGTCGTGAGCTACTGGTTATAATTTATAAGAAACCGATAACATGATCTTCTATATGTAACACCACACACCATGTTATCTACAATATAAATTAATTGAGCAACTACATTTATCATAAATGTAGACATTTGACCAATGTGATTCTTATTTCTAGATAAATGTTTATACCAAAAGCTAGGCTTTTAGTATACACTCTAACAGTGTCGAAGTAACCCTAGAAAAGGGGTTTTGTGAGATTTGAAGCATAGTTGTTTATGTTAGTTCTTAGGGATTCTAAGGCAAACTGTTACTGCATTTCCGAGTCAACAAGAGACATTTCCAATCAACAATAGATCAAACAGATAAGGTTTCCATTGTATTATGTATTTAATTTCTTGTTCTTGTTATATTCTTGTTTCGAGCTTGTACGAGACTTTTCTACCTCTGGAAATTTTCTAAGAATGAGGGATTTCATAGTAAGAGCTGGATCATTAGATTAATCATCTCAACAAGGTGGAGACCAAGTAAAAAAAATTAGCATTACTTCAAATTTTCTACTGTAAATTAAATTTAAAAAAAAATGAACGAAGTTATTTACCCCTTTAACTCTCTGCCTGTCTTACTCATATCCTCAATATCAAGTCTTACAAAGAAATTATTTCATCTTGCACAGTAGTTTTTTATCATTCATTACAAGTACAGTATTATACAGATATAACATAAGAAAATATGTTTTGCTTCCATTAACTTTCTACTATATACATTAATCTATGGTATTCTCTATAAAACTAAATAAAGAGATAATATTATGAAATTTTAGGTAGCACTAACGAGAAGCTTATTTCAGTTCGTATATGAATTTATTTATCTTGCAAAACCAAATGCTCATGGTTAGTAGAGAAAAATTCTTTTGGTCGTTTCATTTAAAGCATATTCTCTAAATCACCATTCAAAAAATGTTATTTTGATGTACTACTAGATTAAAATGAGTAATTAATGTCAGAATCACATAGAGGATATTTTTTGGATATAGGAGAAAAGGTATTTGTACAATCAATTCATCCTTTTAAGTAAAACCTTTACCAATAAATCTAACTTTATATCTCTCAATATTACTTGATAGGTTTTTTTGTCCTAAAGACACATCTACATATAACTTCTTTACACCATTAAGCAACACAACAAAATCCTAGATTTAATCATAGAATTCATCTCCTGATATTTCATTTGCATTATACCATGAGCCAAATTTCATATAACTAATGTCTGGTGGAAACATTTCAAAATCATTTTCAACTTACAATATTATAATCAAACTCTTTGTTTTTAATTAGTAGTCTTTGGTGTGACTAATCCTAAGATGGTCAGCCCAGCTCCAAGGAAATTTCCCATCAGTCACCTAAGTAAATCGGGGGAATGTACATGGAAGCCAATTCAACATTCTCGGGTCCGCTACCTATTAGAAAAAAAAATCCTGTATAATATATCGCAGCTGAGTTTTGAACTTCAGATAATTGATCTATCACTGAAGGACCTAATTATGACACCATGCCTCCGAAGGAAATCAAACTCTTTTAAATGCATATAATTAGTCATAAGAAGATATTGATTCTTCATTCCAATAGATTTTTTCCTTTTTTTAGTTGACATCAGGTATTTATCTTACGTCAACTAATCCAAGGGGTGGCAGTCTGATCCCATGCAAATTTTTTACGGACCATTAAGGTAAATCAAAAAACACTTATAACAGGCACCTATCATTCCATCATTCTTATGTCAACCATCCATTAAAAAAATTTATCCATTAATTCGTTGAAATTGAGACTCGATCCTTAGATGTCTAACACTCTGCCACTTCACCATTGCCCCGGAGTAGAACTGAGCACGATTCAGAGTTGACGGTTTGATAGTTTGGAACCTCCAGTTCGATAGTTCTTAATAGGTCGACCCTTAACCTTAACCGTTCAAGACTATTACGGTTCACATTTCAAAACCACCAATTTATGGTTCGATTCATGGTTTGTCATGGTTCACTGTGGTTCAAGATTATTATATTAAAATTTAAAAATTTAAAATTAAAATTTATTTCAAAAAAGGAGCTTGCACTTATTTAAGTTTTCTACGTATCCTTTAAGGTATAGGGGAATCAAAGCCCACATAGTTCTTTTACATTTTTACCCTTTTACATTAGAAAGTAACGTTGTTATTCACTTTCATTTACCGTTCTTGTTGTATTAGTTCCTTCGATATCAAATTCTTTGACTTTGTCATTAGAAAGTTGCATTTATAGGACTTTTTTCTCGACTTTGGTAAAATTGTTGAGTAATGCTTGAGCTTCCAATGAGTCAGGAGACAAAGTCGATTATCGTTCATCTAATATGTTATCGTCGACACTGAACGTCTGCTCCACATCAACAGTTGACACTAGACAAGCTAAATTTCATTGGTGATCACAGAGAGAACAGGAAAGCTTTGAGCCTTTTATGACCATCACTTTAGGATATTGAAATTTTCGCTATCTGCTTTACTAAAATTAAAAAAAAATGTAAAATAATTCTTAAGTTCCTGTGTTAAACTTGAGGATCCTCATGGACGTTTTGTTCGTTCTTTTAATAAAAGTTGTGTTTTTATAAATTTTAAATTACTATTAGTAGTTTATTGTGTTTTAGAAATATTAGATTGTACTTCATATTTTACGTAATATTGATTATAAAAATTATATAAATAAATTCTAATATTATATATAATATTAACTAAATCAGGAGAAGAAGAATCTTTAATTGGAATTAAAGCATTATAATATAAAGTTAATATTTCTTATAAAACTTCTAATTTAAATTTAGAATCTAAAGCAAATGTAGTTAAATAAATTTCAAGAATAATAAAAAAATATTTTTCCATTTAGTTTTTATATCTAATATACAAGAAGATAAAATATTTATTATTAATATGTTCATTTAAAATTAATAATATATTAAAAAAAATTCTAAAATTAAATGGGTAGTGGAATAATAAACACCGAAAAGTTGTTCGATTGCATAATTAAATACTTTTGAAATTTCACAAATATTATTACAAATATTCCATTATTGTGAAAATAAATATATATTTGTATTAGTATTTTATATAAAAAAATAAGCATATTATATTGAAATGAATATTGTAATAATTAATATGTTGAATTCTAACGTGTTCAACACGTGAAAATTATTTAGGTCTCATTCTATTAGTTTTATAAAATTTACTCTATTGTTTCATTATAAATGGATGCAACCATAAATAAGAAATTACAGCTCTAATTGGTTTAATATAATTTTCTAAATTTTTTAATCCATCTTGAACACATAAATTTTAAAAATGGCATACACAATGAATATGAAAAAATAAACCACCAATAACAAGTTGACAAACAAATTTTAGTTCTTCTATACAAGAGGTATTGGAACTATCATTATCTAATGGCATTGAAAAATTTTTGTGAGTTAATTCATATTCTTCTAAAATTAAACATAATAATTTTGTGATGTTATGAGCAATATGATATTTATTAAAAACTCTAGAAACTAACAATCTTTTTTAGAGATTCTAAGAGTTATCGATCCAATGATAAATCATACCCATATACGAATGTGTTTGCTAATGATCACTTCAAATATCGGAACATAAAGAAACTTTATTATTTAATTACTAAATTCATCAATTAAATTCTTTTTTCCTTATTTGACTAATTTTTTAATTGTGCGAGTAAGTATAACCTTAGGAACATGTTTAGCATATGGATTAAGAATTCTTTAAAAAGATCTTCAAATGTGTATTTAGATCTAAAACTAAAAGAAAGATGTGTTAGTGCAATTGACCTCTAGGATTTCGATATTTGACAATATACCTAAGTTTTGTCAATTTGACCAAGGATTGACCCAAACATGACTTGATGTTTGGGAGAGAGAAGTCTAGTCAGGACTAGATAACTAGCAAAGATAAGTCCTAACCAAAGGTTAGGCAAAGAGGAATTCCTGGTGAGTGAAGTTAGGCCCTAGTGAGTGAATCTAGGTGGTAGAAGTCTTGGTGAGTGAAGCTGGGTCCTAGTGAGTGATCCTAGGTGGTGAAAGTCTTGGTGAGTGAAGTCGGGCCCTAGTGAGCGAAGCTAGGTGGAGGAAGTCTTGGTGAGTGAAGTCATACCCTAGTGAGTGAAGCTAGGTGGAGGAATTCCTGGTGAGTGAAGTCAGGTAATGGAAGTCCTAGTGAGTCAAGGTAAGCAACCCTAGGGAGGTAACCCTAAGTTTATTGTACTGTTCCATTTTTTGTGCTAACTAAGTATTGAAGGGAAGCCCATACTGTCAAGGGGCTAATCGGATGTCTAGCATGAAGTCCAGCTAGGTCGACGGGCTGACCTGATAGCTGGCACGAAGTCTAGATGGGTCGACGGAATGACCGAACATCTGACAGGTAAGTTAAGGTAAGTCACTGGAGGAGAGTGACTGTGAGGATGTGTTCCTGAGTAGAGAACTTAGGCGTCGATTCAACTTAGATCCATTTCAGAAATCTAAGTTGAGATCGTGACTAGATTCCGGTCTCGGGGAGACAGAATCTAATTATTATTCTTTTTCTATTGTGCTAACTTCTGTTTTGCAGGGTAGTTTAAACTATTATTTTTCCTCTGACTAACTCTTTCTTGCAGGAGAATGACTGTTTAGAGAAAGGTGGTCCGAGCGTCCAGAAGGGATCCGAGTGCCCGGAGTTGGTCCAGGCGCCCGAAACTGGTCCGGGCACTCGGAAGGCGAATTCTATTCCTAACATCTTGGAGCACGCTGATTGGTCTGACGAAGTCACAGTCCAGGTGCCCGGAAGGGATCCGGGCACCCGAAGCCTCCTATATAAGGAGGGTGAGTCCTGAAGCAAAATGCAACAACGATATCTGCTCTACTACGTTGTACTCCTGCGACGCTACTTCCTCGACAATTTGCGGCTCAAGTTCTATTTATTATTGTCGGTATTGTTAGTTTTTTTTATATAGTTCTTGTACTCAACTTTGTAAACCTGTTTATGAACTATTAGTGATTGCCCAATGAAAGCACTCGACAAGTGCGGGCCTTGGAGTAGGAGTTGACCAAGGCTCTGAACCAAGTAAATTGGTTTGTGTTAACATTGTTTTATTTTCATTTTTCCACTGCGTACTCGCTTCAAATTTTTTGATCAATATTCACCCCCTCTATCAACTTTCACAATCCAACAAGATGTTCTATGGAAATAAATTTAGCTAATGATTTTTTAAATTTATTATTATAATATAAAAATAAATCAGGATCAATACTACCATTTGTTAAAAATAAATAAATAATTGTGTTTAAGAATGGTCAAGTCCACATTCCGTTAGATACTTCATTTCTATGTGTCATTTCAACGACCCATAGCCGTTGTCGACTTGGAATTTGTAGGAAGCATTGCAGTGCTTACATTTTGCACGTATTTCTCCCAACAGAAGAATGACCTTATCAAAATGTTTAGTGAAAATAGAAGATTTTAGAGGAGAAATTTTTTGAACTTTAGAAGTAATTGTATCGGTACTTCCTTGTGTTTTAGGTGTTAGAATCGAAAGGTACTCTGTCTCATTATCGATGGATTGAATATTGGGATCCTCGTGCGAATTCACTATTTCATTTACCCTCCAAGATCGAGATGATGAACCTCCATGGCCTCCTTCCATTGTAATTAAAAATTAGAAATGAAAGTGCATAGAAATGGAGACTTGCAGTCAAAACGTGTAGAGAATGCAAAATTGAAAATGAGACTAGAAAAGATGTGTGTGAAAATGATGAAATGAACTCTCTATTTATAGAGTTTGGATAATAACAAACACTAAATCATAATCATTAATCAAAAAATGATTAAATGATCTTAAGCATTGCAAAAAAAAAAAAAAATACCCCAATCCTCCTTCAACGGCTAGGAACCACTAGTTCCAATGGTTCTTATTAAAAAAAAAACTAGCGGACCGAACCAACGATTAACCAGCGGTCCTCTGATTTTTGGAGCTTGAAATTGGAACCAACTCGACGACCTAGGTCAATGGGCAACCGGCCCAGCTGTAACCCAGATCAATGGCCAACCGGTCCAGCTGCAACCCGGATCAATGGGCAATCGACCCAACTGCAACCTGGATCAATGGGCAACCGGCCCAGCTGCATCCCGGATCAATGGGCAATCAGTCTGTTGACTCAGTTACGGGCCAAGTCTTGGCCAGACCTGGCCTAGTATTAGGTCTACCCTATAGGTAGATTTTCTCGTTGTTAGAGCAACGAATTGTGTCATTCAACTAAATATAGGAGATATAACATCCAAATAATCTCTCTCCCACCAATATCTTTCATGCCCACTAATCAATACATACAATGGAATCACACACTCCACACCTTGTTTGGGGGATAAATTTGGCATAAATTAAAACATTGAGTAAAGCATTCTCTCGATGATATATAAATTTAAAAAAAATGCCTCTTTAATAGTTTAGTAAAATATTTCATCCCTAATAATGGTAGTTTTTATATTAAATCAAATGACATGTCATGTTTATTGATTCTATCTGAAACCTGCAGAGATGACGCGCTGGGCACGGTGGATGGTTGATTGACCAAGATAAGACCTTTCTCTTTCCACAGATGCTTCTTCCTCCAACTTACGCACAAGAAGACGAGCCAACAAAATGTCAGCACCCAGAAACTAGGGGAGAGTCCCTGATGAAAGCCCTCTGACATTCAAGTCAGTCCCAGTCTGAACAAATGGAAGAACCGTCATAAGTATGCACGAAAGTATAGTTGTAGATGTCAGTGAGCATATCTTCATCACGGAGAGAACTTCCTTTTTATATACCACCTTACATAACCTACACAATCATGAGATGGTAAAATATACTAGAGTTGTTAAGCAGTTCACCATAATAGTCTGAGGAATCTTTATTTAACTCACATGTATACCCCTTTTATCATTTGTAACTTCTGTTATTACCGAGGTTACCAAATGAATATGTTGTTATATTGGTCGGCTGTTGGGAGACATGATGGTCCCTGAAAAAGTTTTTAGAAGAAGATTCTCTTATACGAAGTTGTTATTATGACAAGTTGTCGAGATATTATCTGCTGAGCATAATCCGGCCGATCCTTAAGCCTACTGCCCTGTTCAGATGATGTTGCCAATTGAATACAATCCGATTGGTACTTAAGCCAGCTGCCCTGTTAGGATGATGTCATTGGCTGAATATAATATGGTTGATCCTTAAGCTGACCACATTGTTAAGATGATGTTGTCGGCTGAATATGTCTCTATCGGTCTTTAAGCTGGCTGCCCTGTTATGCTGATGTAGTTTACTGAATATAACTTGGTTGGTCTTTAAGCCATCTATCTGGTTAGGATGATGTTATATGCTGAGCATAACTCGGTTGATCCTTAAGTCAGCTGTCTTGTTGGGACGTTCAGTTGCATTTTGCATAAATTGCTTTGTCGTGTGTTATACTGCATGTATCTCTGCTGGTCCTTAATCCGACCACCTCATTATGCTATTGTTCACTGAGTATATTTTGGCCAGTGTTTATGCTGCTTTGTTATAGTTTACACAGCCTTGAACATTTATTTGAGAGTGATATAATGTCTTAGTTATGTTGGAAATCTGCTCAAGAAATAATATAGTGCCTCATGCTTCCTAGAAGTTCTGATAACATATGTTTTGCTAAAATCCCGTCCGGATGGTAATATGAGGATAAGTACTACAGGCTCAGTCGTCCTTTTCCCGCCCAGGCTTATAATGGGCTACCGAGAGTGGCAGCTATGTTATGAAAAGTTCGGTTAGTATATTGAGTTGAACTACATCATGGCATTGCCCGGATGGATTTTTATATGGCTAAGGTATGCATACTCATCTGACTCTAAGACTGGACAGATGCACATGCACACTTTCACTTATGATTGGTATGTTGTTGAGTGAGTCAGTCATTCTGATCGATATGTAAGGTCGGTCGGCTTTAAGCTTAACCACCTTAAGATCTGACTGTCATTGAGACACTAGACTCCTTGGTTCGCTCAACTTAAGGGCTGATCATTTTTCCTCGATCGGATTATAACTCAGTCTGGTGGAATCTAAGAATCTTAGCACTGGGCGATTTAAATTAAAGTCGGATGAGGGGATTTTACTCCTAGTGTATGACTGCCACCTTATATTGACTTTGACCGCTTCATCATCTGGATTTTGACCACCACATTACCTTCTGGGAGAAGATCAGGAGGTAGCTCCCCAGAAGTGGTACTTGCAATGGACTCCACTGCATTCGAGGGAAGACCTCGTTCCACTAACAGTTCTCGCTCCTTGGTGCGGAGTTTTTCCCTGGTCAATTCAATTTCTTCATCGACCATAGCCTTCAAAATAGCATCCACTACACACAAGGAAAAAATACTTTAGTTAGCAATAACGTAAGGATTAAATTACTAAAACTTATCGAAAGAGCATGACAACTTCTTTTGGATTGGACTCAAAACAAAAAGATATAGAAAGCCTTCATTCAACCATTATAAATGTGGAAATGTTGATTGCTCAATTTACGAAGGGAAAAAAGTAGGATCCCATTTAAACTCTCCAATGTAGGGAAAGGAGGATTGTCATTCGGTAAACCAAGTAACCGGATTGGGCATTTCCATGAAGAAGAAATGAGATTTTCAACCTTTGTTCGAAGATAGTATATCTTAAAAAAAGACAACTTTTTGGTCGAGACTGGAAAAGGAAAGGCCCAGGCTCTGATTTTTTGGAGTAAGAAAATAGATAAAGATTAGAAGGGATAGGAGGGATGTTGAATAAATGAAACAATATGAAAATCCTACACATACCGAAAGGCATTTGGGACAAACTATTGTAAAGGGATATGGAAGTATTGACTTACTTCCACCAAAAAGGAATGGATAGGAAAGCGAAGGTCGGCTGCTAACTGGTCAAAAAAGAAGGTAATTGTAGGTGCAGCGGAGGCCGGCAAGAGGGGGGTGAATTGCTGAAAACAAAAATAAATATACCCTCCTCGGATTTCAACTCAGAAAAGCAATAGTAAAATTAAAACAAGCAAGGAAATATAAATTAAGTAGTAGATAGGATTTAATCTGGTTACAACCAAGGAGGTTGTTAATCCAGGGCAGTAGAAAAAACTTAGTAGAAAAATCTCATTTGCTGAAGGCGGAGAAGCCTTTTACACTTTGGAAGCTTAGAACTATTGCTAGGAATGGCTACACAATGATTGCTTGAGTTGTTGTTGAATTCCTAGCTCCAGGGGCCTTTAAATAGCCTCTGGAAATCTTATCCCGAGAGTCCAAGGCGCCTCCAACTGGGTTCAAGGCGCCTCCAGCTCAGTCAACGGATAAAACTTTATCCGCTGCACAAACGGTCAATTTTGACTGTTGAAGGCGCCTTGAACAAGCCTTGAAGGCGCCTTTAAGACTGTTGAAGGCGCCTTGAGCTGGATTTTCCAGCACAGCTCCTTTTTCCAGCTCCTTTCCGTGGGCTTCCGATGCTCCATTCTTTTGGGTGATTCCGGCCATTCGGAATAGGGCTCACCCGAACCCAATTCCCGGCCTTCTCCTTCCATCCCGGCTTAACGTCCCTCGAACACCGTGCACGCTCTTCACGCCCACCGAAGTACTCTTCCGTAGCTCTCTCGTCCTTCGGTCGCACCGAGCCCGTCGGCTCCCTTCCCGTGCCGTCCTTCTCGCTAGCTGCATCTTCCGCCCGACTTCCTGCGCTCCTAAGCTTCTGCACACTCAGACACAGGGATAAAACACAAAGCAGGACCTAACCAACTTAGTTGATCACATCAAAACTAACACGGGGTCCAACAATCTCCCCCTTTTTTATGTGCATCAACCCAAGTTCAAGTTAGGGTTAAAATAGACATAAATAGTAATTTTAAAGGAAATTACTAAACTAACATAATTAAGCATAAATTTGTAATAAGTAAAATTGCAACACAATTTAGAAAAAAAAATATAAAAAATTTTAATTTTAATTTTCCTAACTCCCCCTCAACTTGTACTTTTCTCTCCCCCTTTGATCACAGCAAAAATGGGGTCCTAATTAGAGGGAACATTTCAAAAATTCCAAGTAAATGAACTTTTTAGAATTTTTCAGAAGAATATTTCTAAAAATGAATTTATAAACAAAATTTTCAAAAATGTTTGATTAAACTTTCAAAGCATTATTTAATTCTAATTTTTACATGCTTTTTCAGAAAGTTAATTAAACCTTTCATTTCAATATTTCAGCTTCCAGGTCGTGGCAAGACACTAGGCCTTCTTGGTTATTGGAGCAACAACCACTTCCTTGACAAAGCTTTATAAAGAAATTTACTGTTTAATTTTCTTCTCTGAAAGCGCTAAGTCTAGTATTTCAACTAAGATCAAATATTATGATTTTTAAATTTCCATTTTAACTTCTCATGAGTTCTTAATTCACAGTTTTTTAGAATTATCGCAAAAAATATTGAGCATGCAAAAAATTGTACATTTTCTATTGTTAGTTTGTCAAAATCTTTTAATTGACAAATTGTGTTTTTTAACTCAATATTCTTTAATAGTTTTTCAGTTTTTAATTTAAAATATTCTTTCGATGAAATAATTTGTAATTCACGAAAACCTTTCGACAATATTTCAATTGAAACAATTAATTTGCCAAGAGGTGGAGACCATACCTGACTTACCTTGTCGGCGGTTGATTCTCCCCTTGTTGAGTTGTTTTCGTCTTCTGATGTTTCTCCCCCTTCATCGATGCTCATTTGTGATGAGCATTCTAGGTCTTCAAGTTGGAGTTCGGTTACTGGTTCTGTCTCGGCACTTACCTCAGTTTTAGACTCTTCTGACGTCGGATCAGTGTCCATCGAGGAGTCGGATTCAACTTCAATTTGTTCTTCGTGGAGTTTTTAGAACTTTTCCCAAAGTTCTTTTGCACTATTGTACTCTCCGACTTTGTCGAGATCTTCATTTGGTATTGTGGTTAGAAGATGAAATTCAGCCCGTGCATTTGCCATAAACTCGTCACGTTGCTTCTCGTTCCAGAGGTATTTCTCGAGCTCTTCTCCGTTTGCTTACTTTAGTGCTTCATAACCAGATTTCATTATTAAATAAATATAAAAATCAGAGTTAAGGTATACCTCCATCTTTTGCTTCCATGAAGCAAACTCCCCCTCGAATGCAGGTGGGTAGTCACTGTCTCCGGCCATCATTTTGATCGTTGTGCGTCAGTCGGCGGTTAGTCCTTCTGAGCGGTCTGGCTATGATACCAATTGTAGGTGCAGCGGAGGCCGGTAAGAGGGGGTGAATTGCTGAAAACAAAAATAAATATACCCTCCTCGGATTTCAACTCAGAAAAGCAATAGTAAAATTAAAACAAGCAAGGAAATAGAAATTAAGTAGTAGACAGGATTTAACCTGGTTACAACCAAGGAGGTTGTTAATCCAGGGCAGTAGAAAAAGCTTAGTAGAAATATCTCCTTGGCTGAAGGCGGAGAAGCCTTTTACACTTTGGAAGCTTAGAACTATTGTTAGGAATGACTACACAATGATTGCTTGAGGAGTTGTTAAATTCCTAGCTCCAGGGGCCTTTAAATAGCCTCTGAAAATTTTATCCCGAGAGTCCAAGGCACCTCCAACTGGGTTCAAGGTGCCTCCATCTCGGTCATCGAATAAATCTTTATCCGCTGCGCAAACGGTCAATTTTGACTGTTGAAGGCACCTTGAACAAGCCTTGAAGGCGCCTTGAGCTGGATTTTCCAGCACAGCTCCTTTTTCCAGCTCCTTTACGTGGGCTTCCGATGCTCCGTTCTTTTGGGTGATTCCAGCCATCCGGAATAGGGCTCACCCGAACTCAATTCCTGACCTTCTCCTCGAGCAGCCTTCCGTCCCGGCTTAACGTCCCTCGAACGCCACGCACGCTCTTCATGCCCACCGGAGTACTCTTCCGCAGCTCTCTCGTCCTTCGGACGCACCGAGCCCGTCGGCTCCCTTCCTGTGTCGTTCTTCTCGCTAGCTGCGTCTTCCGCCCGACTTCCTGCGCTCCTAAGCTTCTGCACACTCAGACACATGGATCAAACACAAAGCAGGACCTAACCAACTTGGTTGATCACATCAAAACTACCACGGGGTCCAACAGTAATATGGTTAAGAGGGGGGTGATGAGGGCGATCGTCCGACAAAGGAAGAGTAATATGGTAATTCTTGGGAATTGCATATCTAGAGTAGAGAAAATCTTTTTCGGAATCATCAAAGCTCAAATTAGTAAAAATGTACCAGGGGGCGAAGTATTCTTTAGCCATAAGGAAGAGAAAATGACTTAATCAATCTCTTAAGGCGTGGGCGAAGAAAAGGTTGAGGAAGAAGGCTCGCTGAGAAAGAAGTCGAAGAAGATGAAGTGCAAAGTGCTTAAGGAGTATACTGTTTAGGGTTTTTATGAAGACTCGTTTAATCATAGCTATTTGATCAAAACGGCCAGGGCCCGGTGAGCCGTTAATCTACAGGGAAGGTGTGACATTGAGTCGTACAAAGTAGTGTGCAATGGAAGCCGCTTCATGAAACAAAAAAGAGAGCCATGTGGCGTCAATCCATAAATGGGCATTTATGATGGAGGGTGACAACCACATTATTCCTCTAACTATGAACCTCTTTGTATGTCCTCGGTATCCTCACCTAAAAGAGCTAACTATGGACAGATCCTAGGTTTTCCAATTCCAGGTTGTATGCCTCTTTTGCTGACGTGTTGGACATGGAACATTACTCGGGAATCAATGATTGCCTAAACCAAATAGGATTTTCGTTGATAACCTTGGATGGATAACCAAGGTTATCAATGATGACCCCCAACCAAATGCACCCTAAGCCCTAAGGACTTAAAGGGGAGAGAGGATTACTGAATTGTCCGGTGAAAAGGTTGAACGGGCAAAAGTAGGACTTGAGTCCAGTCAGCCGGCTACATCTCCTTCGACTAGACTTGAATGGGAGGCTAGTGATATTGGTTGTGATAAGTGGACCTAGAAGGAAACATGACGGTCAAAGTCCAGGTGATAATGTGGTCAAAGTCAATATGAGGTGGCAATCATACTCTAGAAGGAGTAAAATCCCCTCATCTGGCTTTGATTTAAATCGCCCAGTGCTAAGCTTCTTAGATTCCACCAAACTGAGTTATAATCCAGTCGAGGAAAAATGATCAACCCTTAAGCTGAGCGAATCGGGAAGTCTAGTGTCTCAAGGACGACCAGATCTTAAGGTGGTCAAGCTTAAGGCCGGTCGACCTTACATATCGACCGGAGTGACTGACTCACTCCACACATACCAATCATAAGTGACAGTGTGCATGTATATCCGTTCAGTCTCAGAGTCGGAGGAGTATACATACCCTGGCCATATAAAAATCTGGCCAAGCAATGACATGACGTAGTTCAGCTCAATTTACTAACCAAACTTCTCAAAACATAGCTACCTCTCTCGGTAGCCCATTATAACCCTGAACAAGAAAAGGACGGCTGGGCCTACAGTACCTATCCCCATATTACCACCCGGGCAGGATTTTAGCAAAGCATACGTTATTAGAAGGACTTCTTGAAAGCATGAGACACCTTATTTGTAAGATACGATAATTAAATAATAAGTGCTATTGAAGAAATAACCCTTATAGAATTTATTTAGAATTTTTAGAAATTTTTGGGGTCGAAACCGGAACCGGTATGAAGTTATTAGAAGAGGAAATTGATTTAATTAAGAATTTAATTAAATTAATAATTAATGAGTACATTACTTAAATGAAGTATAAAAGGGAAAGAGAAATGAACAGTGTAACTTACTTTTTCGATCTAATTCTTGCTATCACTATTCATGTGTCTTCTCCCTCACGTACGTGTGTCATCGGTCGTCGATCGCTGATTGCTGGGCATCGATGCCAATGATCACGAAGAGTCGAATGTCTCCAGTGTAGCCCTCGATCACCAGCGTCGGACACGGCGGAGATAGGAGTGGAGGACATTCCCTCTTGGCTTTCTCACGCCATTCATATTCGTCGTCGCCGCCCTACTTGTCGAGCCCTGGCGTAACTCGACCGCTATCACCACCTCCTTACACTGGACCATCATTGTCATTCCTTTTGGTCCCAACCACCACAACTCCGGTGAACAACCACAGACAGTTGATCACAACCATCTCCACCCAGCGACGCTAGCCATCCATCAACGTTGGCCACCCAACGATGTCGATCGACCCTTTACTCCGGACACAACAGGAGGTTTGATAACTCCTTTGGGTGTTTGTGTTCAATTGCTTGGTTTCAGCCAACAAAATTCTGGGCCAGCACTGTTCCTCGACGGCCCACAGCTCCAGCTATTCTCTTCTGGCAATGGGCCCCTCCGGCCGTGAGCCACCAGCGACCTCCTTAGATTTGGGGATAATGATATGAGATGATCTTTTTGATGTGAGAATAGCTTCAACGTGATATATTCTTAAGGCGGGTACTTCTTGACTTGTTTATTTAGATCTTTGACTTTAGTGCATGCTTTATTTTATTGATTTGGCAGTACTGATTTACTTACCTCGACTCTACTCTAGATCAGTTCTTGAGTTTGATACTTTATTATTTGTCTTTATATTTTGATCTATTGGATATTTATGTAGTCTCATTTGTTATTCATAATTGAGTTGGTTATATATATGCATGATATTAACGGACCATAATCTAGTTGTAGGCTTATGTTTGCGCATTTATATTATAATATGGTTATATATTTAGGCTCTTACCTACAAGTTATTGATATCATATGTATTATAGTTGTATATTTGTGTAAGGGCATATATGTTAGTGAGATCATATTTACCAATGCTTGATAGAAATCCTCCACTAGGCTATTCTCTCCGGATCACCATCTAGGACTACTTGATCTTGATCTTGTTGTTTATTATATGTATGATAGTATGATATCGATGATGGAGTCCGATAGCATATTATGACTAGATGGCTAAGGTCCTCTTGGATTGAGATTGTTACTATTGTACTTGCTGTTGTGGTACCTAAACACATGTTATGAGACTTGTTATTTAATGCATGTCTATGCATTTAAACTGTCCATCAGATGAGATAGTGAACTTGAGCTATCGTATGTAAACCATAGTGAATAGTTGAATATCCTCCTAGACACTTTGCTTGTTATGTAAGATTATACCGTAATATAGGATATCGAGTTTCCTATTCGACCCTTAGTTATCATTCAGGTTCATGCCTATCCGCTGTTGATTTTAAATGCAATGTAGCTTAAAGAGCATTATCCTCGGATAGATTGTTACTGCTTATTTATCATTATGGCTACATACCCTGTCTGCCCACGGGACCATCCGTGGTAGAGTGTTCTCCAGCAGACAGTGACCACTTATGCATCCTATCTGCCCATGGGACCATCCGTGGTAGTGTATTCTTCCGCAGACACTGACTGTTTACATACCCTGACTGCCCACGAGACCATCTGTTGGAACCCCAAGGTTATTTTGGTATGATCAGCAAGTTAAGTTAGGTCATGTGTTTTTCTAACCTTGTGTCTAAGTGTACAGGAGCTTAGGAGCACAGGTAGTCGAGCGGAAGACGCAGCTAGCGAGAAAGACGTCACGCGGTGTGTCCGAGGGACGAGACACTGCGGAAGGGTACACCGGCAGACGAAAAGGAAGCATGCGGTGGTTCCGAGGGACAAGAAGCCGGAGCAGAAGACTACTCAAGGAGCAAGAGATGTAGCTAGTGAGAAGGTCGGCATGGGGGGGCGACCGAGGGATGAAGACTACGGATGAGTACATTGGCAGACGAGAAGGAACCACACGCCGATTCCGAGGGACGAGAAGTCGGAGCAGAAGCATGCTCAAGAAGACCGGAAGCTGGGTTCGGGTGAGCCCTTTTCCGGATGGCAGAGATCACCCAAGCGAGCAAATCCGTAGTAGAAGACTTGGACCGAGGCGAGTAGAGACGGAGCAGAGGACCCGGACTGAAAAAGTCAACTAGAGTTGACTTCGAGGTTCGGGCGCCCGGACCTGCCCGGGGCGCTCGGAAGGGGACCTGAAAAGTTGACCAGATCGTGGTTGACGTGATCTGAATGTTGGGAGATAAAGTTTTATCCCCCCAGGGCACCCGGAACCCTCAAGGAGCCCTGACCAAGGCTATAAATATAGCCTTGGTCCAGAAGCTTTTTAACAATTCAGAACTCAAGCATTCTTTCTACACTTGTGAGCTTTTTCTATAGTTTAGCTTCTGTTGTGTGCTTCATTGCTGTAAAAGGATTCTCCGCCTGAAGGAGATACTAGTGCTACGCTTTCCTTAGATTAACAACTTCCCTGGTTGTAACCAAGTAAATCTCGGTGTGCCTTTTACTTTTCTGAGTTATTTTCTGTTTATCTCTTTATGCAAGTGTTAGCTTAAGAGTTCGAGAAGGGTTTATTTTTTTTGTATTTACAGGGCTATCCAACCCCCCCTTCTAGCCGGCTGCAACGGTCTTACAAGTGGCATCAGAGCCGAGGAACTTCAGGAGGACTAACCGCCAATCGAAGCAAAGATAATGGTCGGACCAAGCATCCACCCGCCGAAATACGAAGGGGATTTCGCTATCTGGAAAAAACTGATGCAGGTATTTTTCACAACAGATTTTGAATTAATTTTAACAATGGAACTTGGCTTTGTAGCTCCAGAGGGCAAGGAAAAATGTCAATGGACAAAAAAGGAGCAAGTTGAATACGTGGCGAACAGCAAAGCAGAATACCATCTGTTGAGCGTTCTTCCGCCACAAGAAGTCAATCGAATCGGCAACTACAACTCCGCGAAGGAACTTTGGGAGAAGTTCCTTGAGCTGCACGAAGGAACTTCTGAAACTAAGCTCACTAGATGAGATCTGCTTCGCAATCAGCTCACTAGCCTGCGACTTGGGGAAGATGAGACAGTCGCACATCTACACTCGAGAATAAAAGAAATCATTACCGGACTTTCGAATCTCGGAGAATGTAACGACCCGACCCATTTGGCGACCCATTTGGCAGCCCATTTGGCGACCCTTGAGTCGTCGACCGTCGACCGTCGATCGTGCTGTTACTCACTAGGACTTTCCACCCCTGGCCAGTGGATTTTTTGCCTCCCCCAGGATTCGAACTCTAGACCTCCAGGCTTAAGTACTAGAGTTTATGAATCCTGGTAACCAAGTGAGATATCGTGCTGTTACTCACTAGGACTTTCCACCCCTGGCCAGTGGATTTTTTGCCTCCCCCAGGATTTGAACTCTAGACCTCCAGGCTTAAGTACTAGAGTTTATGAATCCTGGTAACCAAGTGAGATCATCTCACTTGGTTACCAGGATTCATAAACTCTAGTACTTAAGCCTGGAGGTCTAGAGTTCGAATCCACTGGCCAGGGGTGGAAAGTCCTAGTGAGTAACGGCACGATCGACGGTTGACGACCCGAGGGTCGCCAAATTGGCCGCCAAATGGGTCAGGTCGTTACAATAAAAAGGCGCCTTTTATTGTAACAACCCGGCCCTTTGGCCTCTTTGGCGGCCCTTGTGGTGGCCCAACTGGCGGCCAAAGGTCGTCGGTCGACGACAGATTACCAAGATTCATAAACTCTAATACTTAAGCCTGGAGGTTTAGAGTTCGAATCCTGGGGGAGGCAAAAATCCACTGACCAGGGGTGGAAAGTCCTAGTGAGTAACGGCACGGCCAAGAGTCGTCGATCGACGACATTAGAGGTCTCCAAATGGACCGACGACATAAGGGCCGAAGGTCGACGACATGAGAGGTCGCCAAATGGGCCAAGAGGGATGGGTCGTTACAATAAAAAGGCGTCTTTTTATATCTCACTTGGTTACCAGGATTCATAAACTCTGATACTTAGCCTGGAGGTTTAGAGTTCGAATCTTGGGGGAGGCAAAAATCCACTGACCAGGGGTGGAAAGTCCTAGTGAGTAACGGCACGGCCAAGGGTCGTCGGTCGACGACATTAGAGGTCGCCAAATGGGTCGACGACATAAGGGTCGACGGTCGACGACATGAGAGGTCGCCAATGGGCCAAGAGGGTCGGGTCGTTACAATAAAAAGGCACCTTTTTATTGTAACGACCCGGCCCTTTGGCCTCTTGGACAGGTCATCTCACTTGGTTACCAGGATTCATAAACTCTAGTACTTAAGCCTGGAGGTCTAGAGTTCGAATCCTGAGGGAGGCAAAAAATCCACTGGCCAGGGGTGGAAAGTCCTAGTGAGTAACGGCACGGCCAAAGGTCGTCGGTCGACGACATGAGAGGTCGCCAAATGGGCCGACGACATAAGGGCCGCCAGTTGGGCCGCCACAAGGGTCGCCCAAGAGGCCAAAGGGCCGGGTCGTTACAGAGAAAAGGTAAGTAACCGAGATTCGCTCAGGTACGCACTGAATTCTTTTCCTAGAAATTCAAAATGGACATCACTAGTAGATGTCTTTTACATTTCGAAAGATTTAGAAAAAAATTCATTAGAAGAATTCTTTTCAACATTTGAAGTACATGAGTCAAGATGTGCAGGAATGAAAGAGCCCAAGAACAATGTCGCCCTCAAAGCTTCGAGAGACGAACCTGAGTCGGAATCTTCTCTCGACAATGAGGAAATGGTAATGATGGTAAGAAGATTCAAGAAACTTTGTAAATCTAGATCTACTAACCATCCACAGGGAAAAAAGAAAAGGACGATCCGGTGCTACCACTGCGACGAAGAAGGGCACATCAAGGACAACTGCCCCAAGTTGAAGAACAAGGACAAGGAGAAGGGTAAGAAGCCTATCCAAAAGCTAAAGGCCTTAAAGGAGACGTGGGACGATACGTCGTCGAAGTCGGAAGTCGAGGCATTCTCCGGACTTGCTCTAATGGCAAGTCATCAAGATGACGACTGCGAGTCAAGCTCTTCCGAAATGAGCATCGAGAGCATCGATGAAGGGAGAGCCACGTTGGAAGAAAGCAACAGTTTAGGGGGAGAAACGGACAACGAGATCGACAAGATAAGTCAGGTACGATCTCATCCTCCCGACAAAATGTTTAAGTTCGTTAAACTTTTAACAAAAGATTTCTGCAAATTAGAAAATAAAAATAAAAATTTAAAAGTAATTCTAGCTAAGTCTTGTCCCTTAGAAGAATTAGACAAATCAAAATTAGAAAATGAGATATTGAAATCAGAAAATAAAGATCTGAAAATTCAAGTAGATAATTTGAAAAACCATGCATGCTCATCTAATTTTAGAAAATTTAAAAATTTGAATTGGTATTATAGATATCACCAGGGATAAATTAGGAATATCTCTAGAAAATATGTTCCTAAGAAATTTTTAATCAATCCAATAGGTTGGAACCTATATTGGGTTCCTAAGTTCTGTTTAAATTAAACTATTGATTAAACTCAGAGCTTTTCAATGAGAAAAATAAACATTGAAATTCTTTATGAGGTTTTGTCTAAGGAAGTGGTTGTTGCTCCAATAACCAAGAAGGCCTAGTGCCTTGCCACGACATGGAAGCCAAAATATTGAAATAGAAATGTTTAATTAACTTTCTGATAAAAACATTAAGGTGAAAATTTAATAATGCTTTAAAAAGTCTTTTAAACATTTTTCTTTCAAAATTCACTTAGAACTTCTTTTAGAAATTTTTCTTACTTAATTTTTTTTAAGTTAGAAAATTTTGTTTCAAAAAATATCTTTATACATAGAAAAAAATTTCGTGCGTAAAATTTTTTTTGGAAAATTCAAATTTTATGTTAGAAATTTTTTTTTCCAAATTCTCTAACTTAGAATTTATTTAGAAATTTTTTAACCCTTAGATTTTTTCGGACCCCATTTTTTATGTGATCAAAGGGGGAGAAAAAAAGTACAAGTCTAGGGGGGAGTGTTGGGACTTTCGGGCCACAAAAATCGCTTTTTGTATTACAAAAACCCTGAAGTCTTACCACGAATCCGTGCGAAGATATATAAAAATTTACATGTACATGTTTCCTATCCTAGATCTACACTAGATCTACAAGAAAGTGAGTATACCTTTGAAGCGAAGCCCTTCACAAATCCCGCTCGTCCAAGGTTCGTCAGATCTCAAGTGTGTTCAAGTGTACACACCTCTAGAAGTATCCACACGAACAAGAGATGGAGAGGAAACCTTAGAGTATGCTAGCACTCCAAGGAATCTCGGCAATGGAGGAAGAGAGGGAGAGCAAGAGAGGAGAGAAGGAAGAAGAAGATGGATTGAATGAGCACACAATGCTATTCAAGCACTATAATGTGGTCGACCACATTTAGAGGGTTTTAAACCTCCATGGGATACCAAGAGTCATGGCTCTTGGTCTCCCTCATGAGGTGGCACTTGGTCAAGTTAATCTTGACCAAGTAAAGAAGCATTGATGATGTGGCACATCATCATTGGTCGGCCTTATGCCAACTCACAAATGAGGTGGTTTTGGTCAAGTCAAGGTCAAGTCAAACTTGACTTAAATTCTCCCATGGTTGATCAAATCCAACCTTTGATTCAAGTCAATTTAATTTAGTGAATCTCTATCCATTAAATTAAATTGATTCAATGAGTCATAATCTAAATTAGACTCATTCAATACATGAATCAAATTGAGTCCAACTCAATTAGTCTAATTTGGATTACTCTTAATCTAATTTAGTTCATCATATGAACCTAATCCTCTTGGTTCATCATATGAACCTATTCTCCATCTAATTGCCCTTTGTGTGTGACCCTATAGGTTCTTGTAATGTTAGCAATGCTCCTAAACCCATTTAGAAGCATAAGTAATGAGCGGTATCTAGCAACACATCATTACCACCCAAGTTACAAGAATGTTGAGATCTAACATCACCTTGTGACTACTAATTGTGACCCTTCACAATATATGATAATGTCCTTCTATCCTTGACATCTAGATTGATTAAATTGAGGCATACACCGTGTCATCCTCTAATCAATCTATATCTTGAACTCCAAGTAGACTCACTCTAACAAATGAACTCAATATCTTATATTGACTCATTTGGGCATGGCCATGCACTTAGTAGTCTCACTCAATCAAGAATGATGATGTCATTCATATAGGAGGGATAGATCCCATCTACATCACTCACATCCCTCCGTATAATTTGTTATATACCCAGTAATCGCCTTTATAGTCCACCCAGTTACGGGTGACGTTTGACGAAGCGAAAGTATGTAACTCCTTATGTAGGGAACCATAGTGACTTCAGATCCAAGGACTGATTGTCATACTAAAGTCACATGAGAAAGTATATGACACTCATATAATGATCCATGATACTTTCTCATGATGGGTCATTCAGTATATATTCTCCAATGCATACCCATGTGTCAACTTAATATCTCTATATCCATGACTTGTGAGATCAAGTCATCGAGTTGACCTACATGCTAGTCTCGTCGCATTAACATTGCCCCTGAATGTTAATACTTGACTAGGAATGATTAAGAGTAGTGTTCTCTATATCATCTCACTATTGATTCAACCAATCGATTGATATAGATAAGAACCTTCTACTCAATGACGCTATTATACTTAGTTATTTGACACCAATACAAGTAAGTATAATAACCATAAAAAAATACCTTTATTAATATATAGGAATATGATACATCGAGTCCATACAACAATCATCATATGATTGGCTCTAGGGTTCTAACTAACAATCTCCCACTAGCACTAGTGTCAATCAGTGTAGGGTCTAATACCCAATAACCTAGTGTGACCATTATGCTTTCTCTGTGCCAACGCCTTGGTCAAGAGATCAGCGACGTTAGCCTCTGTAGGTACTCTGCAAATCTTCACATCTCCTCTATCGATGATCTCTCAAATGAGATAAAAGCGCCGTAGTATGTGTTTGGTCCGCTGGTGTGAGCGAGGTTCCTTAGCCTGCACAATTGCTCCATTGTTGTCACAATAGAGCTCAATAGGATCTGCAATGCTAGGAACCACACCAAGCTCAGTAATGAACTTGCGGATCCAAACTGCCTCCTTTGTTGTTTTTGATGCAGCAATATATTCGGCCTCTGTTGTAGAATCAGCAACTGTGTCCTGCTTCGAACTCTTCCAGCTCACAACACCACTATTCAAGAAAAACACAAACCCAGACTACGATCTATAGTCATCCTGGTCAGTTTGGAAGTTGGCATCACTGTAACCCTTCACAGCTAGCTCATCATCGCCTCCATATATCAAGAAATATTCTTTATTCCTTCTCAAGTACTTATGAATATTCTTGACCACTATCCATTGACACTCACCTAGATCTGACTGGTATCTGCTCATCATGCTCAAAGCATTCGAAACATCAGGACGAGTACATAGCATGGCGTACATGATAGATCCTATGGTTGAAGCATAAGGGATCTTATCCATGCGGTCTCTCTCCTCTCTAGAAGAGGGACTTTGAGTCTTCGAAAGACTCACACCATGTGACATCGGCAGAAATCCTTTCTTGGAATTCTGCATGGCAAACCGTAGTAATACCTTGTCAACATATGTACTCTGACTTAGGCCAAGCAATCTCTTAGATCTATCTCTATAGATCTTTATACCTAGAATGAAGGTTGCTTCACCTAAGTCCTTCATTGAGATATAATTCCCCAGCCAAGTCTTGATAGACTGCAACA
The DNA here is from genome assembly GCF_018446385.1 of Zingiber officinale. Classification (NCBI taxonomy): domain Eukaryota; kingdom Viridiplantae; phylum Streptophyta; class Magnoliopsida; order Zingiberales; family Zingiberaceae; genus Zingiber; species Zingiber officinale. The sequence continues at coordinate 106,225,554 of NC_055998.1, forward strand.
AAGGGATGTCATTCCCAATGAGTAGTATGTCATCCACATACAATACAAGGAAGAAAACTGTGTTCTCAACAACCTTCTTATAGACACAGGGTTCATCTTCATTCTTGATGAAACCAAACTGTTTGATTGCATCATCGAATCAAAAATTCCAACTCTGAGAAGCTTGCTTTAGTCCATAAATGCTGTGGATCTACAAAACCCTCAGGTTGTGTCATGTACACATCCTCAAGCAAGTTTCCATTCAGAAACGCGGTTTTGACATCCATCTGCCAGATCTCATAATCGTGGTATGCTACAATAGTAAGCATGATCCAAATGGACTTAAACATCGCTACTGGAGAAAATGTTTCATCATAGTTAATACCATGAATTTGTTTGAAACCTTTAGCTACCAAATGACCCTTATATATAAGTCCATCCATGTTAGTCTTTCTTTTAAAGACCCACTTACACCCAATGGGTTTGACCCCTTCAGGTGGATTAACCAAAGTCCATACTTGGTTGGTGTACATGGATTCCATCTCGGATCTCATGGCCTCTAGCTATTTTTCAGAATCTGGTCTCATCACAGCTTCCTGATAGGAGGTAGGCTCATTCTCAATGAGCATAATGTCATCATGGTCAGACAAGAGAAATGAGTATCTCTCAGGCTGATGACGTACCCTATCAGACATGCGAAGAGGTATGTCTACTTGAACTGGTTGTTGTTCCTCAACTCCTTGTGAAACAATCTCATCATCCACAACACTTTGTGGTTCCAGTTCAACTTCCATCAAGGCTTCAGTGCTATGGTCCATATCTTGAACTTCTTCAAGATTGAACGTACTCCCACTAGTTTTTCTATAAACAAAGTCTCTTTCTAGAAATACCCCAGTCTTAGCCACAACTACTTTGTGTTGACTGGGAATGTAGAAGTAATATCCCTTCGTTTCCTTGGGATATCCAATAAAATAGCACCTATCGAATTTGAGTCCCAGTTTGTCCGAGAATTGACGTCGAACGTAAACCTCACAACCCCAAATCCTCATAAAAGACACTTGGGCATCTCTCCCAGTTCATATCTTATATGGTGTCTTTATCACAGCCATGGATCGAACACGGTTGAGTATGAAGGTTGTTGTGTCTAGAGCATAGCCCCAAAGAGATATAGGAAGATCTGTGTGACTCATCATAGATCGCACCATATCTAATAGGGTACGATTTCTCCTTTCAGATACATCATTCCACTGTGGTGTTCCAGGAGGAGTGAGTTGGGATAGAATCCCGCACTCAGCTAGATAGTCACGAAACTCATGGCTAAGGTATTCACCACCTCGATCTGATCGAAGTATCTTAATACTCTTGCCAAGCTAGTTTTGTACTTCATTCTTGAATGCTTTGAACTTTTCAAAGGATTCAGACTTATGTGTCATCAAATACACATAACCATATCTACTGAAGTCATCAGTAAAGGTAATGAAGTACCTATAACCACCTCTGGTAGCGACATTGAAAGGGCCACATACATCATTATGTATAAGTCCTAACAAGTCAGTGGCTCTTTTACTGTGTCCACTAAAGGGAGTCTTGGTCATCTTTCCCAGTAGGCATGATTCGCATGTCTCATATGATTCAAAATTAAATGAGTCCAGCAAACCATCTTTATGGAGCTGGGATAAGCGTTTGTCATTTATATGACCTAAGCGACAATGCCAGAGATAGGTTTGGTCTATTTCATTTGATTTGAACCTTTTGGTATTTATGTTATAGATGGGGTTCTCTAAGTCTATAATATAGAGTCCGTTCATCAAAGGTGCACTACAATAGAACATATTGTTTAAATAAACGGAACAATATTTGTTCTTTATGATAAACGAAAAGCATTTCTTGTCCAAACAAGAAACTGAAATAATGTTCTTAGTAAGAGCAGGCACATAACAATATTCATCTAATTCTAGTATAAGCCTAGAGGGCAGAGATAGAAAGTAAGTCCCTACAGCAACAACAGCAACCCGTGCTCCATTGTCTACTCGTAGGTCCACCTCATCCTTCATCAATGTCCTGCTATTTCTCAATGTCTGCACATTAGTACAAATGTGAGAAGCACATCCGGTATCTAATACCCATGATGAAGAAATAGAGAGATTAACTTCTATAACATATATACCTGAAGTACAAGTCTCACTTCTCTTCTTCTTAAGATCTTCCAGGTAAACTTTACAGTTCCTCTTCCAGTGCCCGGTCTGACCGCAGTGGAAGCAGGTAGCATCCTTGGCGACCCCTCCTTTGGGTTTCAGTGCCTTGCCTTTGCCCTTGGCTTGGGACTTTCCTTTGCCTTTAGGATTACCCTTGCCCTTATGCTTGTGTACCATCAAAATGGAGTTGGGCTTAACCTTCTTAAGGTTGAGCTCAACAGTTCTCAACATGCTAAGTAGCTCGGGTAGTGGCTTATCAATTTCGTTCATGTTGTAGTTCATGACGAATTAACTGTAGCTCTCTGGCAAGGATTGCAAGACCAAGTCAGTGGCCAGCTCTTGGCCAAGTGGGAATCCCAACCTCTGTAGGTTTTCTATGTACCCAATCATCTTGAGCACATAGGGTCATACGGGAGTCCCATCTTGCATCTTGCAATGAAACAGTACCTTGGAGATCTCAAATCTCTCGTGCCTCGCTTGTCCTTGATATAGTTGACGAAGATGTTCAACCATATCATAAGCACCCATCAACTCGTGTTGCTTCTGAAGCTCAGAGTTCGTGGTTGTGAGCATGAGGCATGACACATCTAATGCGTCGTCTTGATGCTTCTTATAAGCATCTCAGTCAGCTCGCGTGGCAGTGACAGGAGGTGCCTTGGGAATGGGTTGCTCCAGGATGCATAGTTTTCGTTCTTGTGTGAGAACAATTCTCAGATTCCTGTACCAGTCCAGGAAATTAGCTCCATTGAGCTTGTTCTTATCAAGGATAGAACGCAGAGAGAAGGTGTTCGTGTTTGTCGACATGTCAATCTACAATAGAAATAATGCAGAAAATAAATATCATATTCCAACTAGCATTTAATTAGACCTTTAATTAAATGATGCTCCCACTGAATTATAGAACTTTTGTAGAATCAAGTCATGGATGTGGTCAAACCACACTTACTAGATTCTTCCAACTAGCTATAATTCTTGTGGGACAAGATCCACATCATACTATGCCTTGAGTTAGCTTTGGCTAAATCGCCCAAGACTTAGTATGATCGGTAGATAACGAATTTATCAATTACATCTCTATGCAACTCTTGTTTATAGGATCAAAAATCTCATTTACATTAAAACTTGAGTTAGTTTTGGCTAAATCGCCTAAGATTTAGTATAAATGTGATTTTTATCCTATCGTCCAACCTTTGGAAAATGCCTATAGTTATACCCGATCAAATTGGGTTAACTAGTTGTACTCAATCTAATTGAGTTTGTACTCACCCAAGCCTTGATAGGTGGGACCAAGATTATCCCTCCGCACCCTACCAAGATAATATACGTTGCTCTACTTTGGAAGATTCAACAACAACAAATGATCGAGGTAGTGATGGGTATCAAGACTTGGTAGGCATATCGAGTTGAGTTGATTAAGATCTAATCTAATCATAGATTCGTATCTTATACACATCAAGGCACTAATTAATTACTCTACATTATCATGCATCACATACACAAGAAATTAATTAAATTTTGATTAGGTCATGGCCCTACTACGATCTTCTCAAGCCAATGAGAAGATCGGACGGTCAACTTAGGGTCAACAGCTTCTCCAAGCTCCTCCCTTTGACCATCATGTGTTACTCGCACCCTCCTCGTCGTTCCTTCTCGAGTGGACCTTCCACCGCTTTAATTTTTGTACATTACAAATATGAAACTCGAGTTATATTCGAGTCTAAAACTATTTTACAACAGGAATATAAAAATGAGGAAGGTATGACACGCAGGTCGCATAATATATACAACACGCATATCACACAAAATGGCGCGCAGATCATATTATGAATTACAACACATTTAGTCCAATCAAATTGGATTTTTGGGCCATGACCATCACAAAAACATACATAATTATAAATTATGTATTTTATATAAATTTCTATAATTTTACTACTGTTTTTACAATTTTATGAGTTAAAATTTCCCGGCGGTCCCGTTTAGCGATTTCCGGGCGCGATTGCGAGACAATGCCCCTTGCGGGGTTAGGGGAAGCACCCCTTCTCGCGAAATAAATCTCACGAGTGTCCTACTACGATCTTACAGTGCCTTAAGCTGCTGTCCCAAAATAATTAGGGTGGGACCTTGCCATTTCGGAAAGTTTTTCTCTGTAGTCGAAGCCTACAAGTGTCCTAGCACTTGTTGCTTCACCTCTACAAGAAAAATACTCATAAAATACATAAAAATAGTAAAGTTACAGAAACTTACAGATCTGATATTTTTCATAAAAATATAAATAAAACATGTACACACTTCGCACGTGGCTCTGATACTACTGTTGGGACTTTTGGGCTGCAAATCGCTTTTTGCGTTGCGGAAACCCCGAAGTTTTGCCATGGATCCGTGCGAAGATATATAAATGTACATATTTCCTATCCTAAATCTACACTAGATCTACAAGAAAGTGAGTATACCTTTGAAGCGAAGCCCTTCGCAAATCCCGCTCGTCTAAGGTCCGTCAGATCTCAAGTGTGTTCAAGTGTACACACCTCTAGAAGTATCCACACGAACAAGAGATGGAGAGGAAACCTTAGAGTGTGCTAGCACTCCAAGGAATCTCGGCAATGGAGGAAGAGAGGGAGAGCAAGAGAGGAGAGAAGGAAGAAGAAGATGGATTGAATGAGCACACAATGCTATTCAAGCACTATAATGTGGTCGACCACATTTAGAGGGTTTTAAACCTCCATGGGATACCAAGAGTCATGGCTCTTGGTCTCCCTCATGAGGTGGCACTTGGTCAAGTTAATCTTGACCAAGTAAAGAAGCATTGATGATGTGGCACATCATCATTGGTCGGCCTTATGCCAACTCACAAATGAGGTGGCTTTGGTCAAGTCAAGGTCAAGTTAAACTTGACCCTTCATCTTCCCTCTCAAGTCAAGTCAAACTTGACTTAAATTCTCCCATGGTTGATCAAATCCAATCTTTGATTCAAGTCAATTTAATTTAGTGAATCTCTATCCATTAAATTAAATTGATTCAATGAGTCATAATCTAAATTAGACTCATTCAATACATGAATCAAATTGAGTACAACTCAATTAGTCTAATTTGGATTACTCTTAATCTAATTTGGTTCATCATATGAACTTAATCCTCTTGGTTCATCATATGAACCTATTCTCCATCTAATTGCCTTTTGTGTGTGACCTTATAGGTTCTTGTAATGTTGGAAATGCTCCTAAACCCATTTAGAAGCATAAGTAATGAGCGGTATCTAGCAATACATCATTACTACCCAAGTTACAAGAATATTGAGATCCAACATCACCTTGTGACTACTAATTGTGACCCTTCACAATATATGATAATGTTCTTCTATCCTTGACATCTAGATTGATTAAATTGAGGCATAGACCATGTCATCCTCTAATCAATCTATATCTTGAACTCTAAGTAGACTGACTCTAAACAAATGAGCTCAATATCTCATATTGACTCATTTGGACATGGTCATGCACTTAGTGGTCTCACTCTATCAAGAATGATGATGTCACTCCCGTCATATAGGAGGAATAGATCTCATCTACATCACTCACATCCCTCCGCATAATTTTTTACATACCCAGTAATTGCCTTTATAGTCCACCCAATTACGAGTGACGTTTGACGAAGCCAAAGTATGTAACTCCTTATGTAGAAAACCATGGTGACTTCAGGTCCAATGACCGATAGTCATACTAATAGTCACATGAGAAAGTATATGACACTCATATAACAATCCATGATACTTTCTCATAGCGGGTCATTCAGTATACATTCTCCAATGCATACCTATGTGTCAACTTGATAACTCTATATCCATGACTTGTGAGATCAAGTCATCGAGTTGACCTATATGCTAGTCTCATCGCATTAACATTGTCCTTGAATGTTAATATTTGACTAAGAATGATTAAGAGTAGTGTTCTCTATATCATCTCACTATCGATTCAACCAATCGATTGATATAGATAAGAACCTTCTACTCAAGGACACTATTATACTTAGTTATTTGGCATTAATACAAGTAAGTATAATAACCATAAAGAAATGCCTTTATTAATATATAGGAATATGATACATCGAGTCCATACAACAATCATCATATGATTGACTCTAGGGCTCTAACTAATAGGGAGATAGACAAAAATTAATTTTTCTATCTTGTTTTTTCACTTAATTGAAAATTTAGTTAGTCTTATTCTATGTCTACTTTACCCTAGCTTAACTTGGGGTGCTCACATCAAAAATGGGGAGATTGTTGGAACCCCCAAGGTTATTTTGGTGTGATCAACAAGTTAAGTTAGGTCCTGTGTTTTTATAACCTTGTGTCTAAGTGTGCAGGAGCTTAGGAGTACAGGTAGTCGAACGGAAGTCGCAGCTAGCGAGAAGGACGGCACGTGATGCGTCTGAGGGACGAGGCGTTGCGGAAGAGTACACCGGCGGACGAGAAGGAAGCGTGTGTTGATTCTGAGAGACGAGAAGCCGAAGCGGAAGATTGCTCGAGGAGCAAGAGACGCAGCTAGCGAGAAGGTCAGCACGGGGTTCGACTGAGAGACGAAGACTGCGGATAAGTACGTTGGCGGACGAGAAGGAACCACACGGCTATTCCGAGGGACGAGAAGCCGGAGCGGAAGCCTGCTCGAGAAGACCAGAAGTTGGGTTCAGGTGAGCCCTTTTTCGGATGGCAGAGATCACCCAAGAGAGCGGATCCGGATTAGAAGACCCAGACCGAGGCAAGCAGAGCCGGAGCAGAGGACTCGGACTGAAAAAGTCAACCAGGGTTGACTTCGAGGTCCGAGTCGCCCGGAACAGTCTCGGGCGCCCGGACCTATCCGGGGTGCTCGAAACCCTTCCGGGCGCCCGTACTTGAAAAGTTGACCTGATCATGGTTGACGCGATTTGAACATTGGGGGATAAAGTTTTATCCCCCCAGGGCACCCGGAACCCTCAAGGCGCCCCGACCAAGGTTATAAATATAGCCTTGGTCTAGAAGCTTTTCAACAATTCAGAACTCAAGCATTCTTTCTACACTTGTGAGCTTTTCTGTAGTTTAGCTTCTGTTGTGCGCTTCATTGCTGTAAAAGGCTTCTACGCCTAAAGGAGATACTAGTGCTACGCTTTCCTTGGATTAACAACATCACCGGTTGTAACCAAATAAATCTCGGTGTGCCTTTTACTTTTCTGAGTTATTTTCTATTTATCTCTTTATGCAAGTATTAGCTTAAGAGCTCGAGAAGGGTTGATTTTTTTTTTGTATCTACAGGGCTATCCAACCTCCCTTCTAGCCGACCGCACTCCTACACCATCCATGGTAGAGTGTTCGCCCGCAGTCAGTAGCTGAGGTGCTAGATAGCTACCCATCCTATCCGCCCGCATGACCATCCTGGTAGAGTGTTCTTCTGTGGACAATGACTATTTATATACCTTAACTGTCCACGAGATCCATTCGTGGTAGCTTATTAAGCTAGTCAATACTTGTTATTTTCTGGTTATGCAATTATTTATGCAGGATTTGGACGTACTGCATGTACTCTTGATTTATTGGTTATACCTGGTTGAGCAAGTTAGTGGATGTTATATTATGAGTTATGCTTGTGCTTAGCAAATGTTTATATGGATACTCTTACTTCATGGTAAGTATTGCTCCTGAGACTGCCCCCTTTGATCTCCTTATGTTATTATTATGCAATATCTTCTTGTACATGCGGAGAATGTTATCCTCACTACCCCTTGCTTTCCCTTTTGTGTTTAGGTTAGCAGGTAGATGACATGTTATGTCGCTCAGAGGTCCTGACTGCCAGTCCTACATTGCATCGAGAGTTTTTGTTTCTGCTGTTACTCTTTATCATATTTTGGTTTTCCGAACTAATTCAAGTATTATATAACTTGTGTGTGGATTTCAGCACTTGTGACGTTCTTTTTGTTGGTGCAATATCCCACAGGTCAAGGTTGACCTGGTTGACCAAACTTGAGTCTTGGTTTGGATTTCGATGTTTGACAATACAAGACTTCGATGATATGGACAAGTGCAGGTGCAGTTGTTCATTTGGGGAGATTATTTGGTGTAATTTCCCTCCGATCAGGGTCTGATCAGGTTGTTTGAAGAAGAAGTCAAGTAGGTCAAGGTTGACCAGATACTTGACTGGGAAGTCCTAACTGGGATGTTAGGCAGAAGGAAAATCCTGGTGAGTGAAGTCAGGTGAAAGACCTAGTGAGTGAAGCTAAACAGATGGAAAGTCCTAGTGAGTGAAGCTAGGCAGTGAGAAAATCCTGGTGAATGAAGTCAGGTGAAAGTCCTAGTGAGTGAAACTAGGCAGTTGGAAGTCCTGGTGAGTGAAGCTAGGCAGAAGGGAAGTCCTGGTGAGTGAAGCCAGGCACGGGGAAATCCAAATGGGTCAATGCTGACCAGACATCTGGTGAAAGTCCATGTAGGTCAAAGGAATTGACCGGATACTTGGCAAGAGGAGAAAAGTCCAAGTGGGTCAAAGGGATTGACCGGACACTTGGTGAGCGAGTTCTAGCAGGTTAAGGGTGACCGGATGCTAGGCACGATGAACCAACAGGTAATGGTTGACCAGATGTTGGTTTAGGAGACTTTAGACTTGATTTTACGGAGAAATCATGAGCTGGATCGATCGGCCGATCGATTGGCTCATGCCCAATCGATTGGGTGAGTCTTCGTGACAACCTCCTCCAAATCAATCAGTGGATCGATTGGGACAAGTGCACAATCGCACAGAACAGCGCTGGATCGATCGGTCGATCGATCCAGATCCCCTAATCGATCAGTGGATCGATTGGGAGCTGTGATTTCGCACGATAAGCCTGGGATCGATCAGCTGATCGATCCAGGCAATTTACCGAGAACACAGAGGCGCTCTGGATCGATCAGACGATCGATCCAAAGCCTCCCCGATCGATTGGGAGCAATCCAATCGATCGGGATCCAACCGTTGGTGCATATAAAGGTCGTTGGCGTGCGTCTTCTTCGGTAGACTTGACAGCACTTCACCGATTCATCTCAGATCATCGACAGCAACTCCACAGCTCTCTCTAAACTCCAGATCGCCAGTTCTTGAAGGTTCTTGGAGGCTCTTCCAAGTCAAGAGGCGGATCAAAAGCAAGAAGAATAAAGCTAGGGTTAGGGTTTCTTGTATTCATTGTAAGCTTTGCTTATACTTTTGTTCCCTTTCCTTTCTTTCTGTATTGAGAGTCTTGTAGGGCTTCTCCGTTTATTAGTGGAGGTGTGTGTGAGTGCGTGGATCCTTGGACTAGTCACCTCCTTTGGAGGTGGATACCAAGTAAATCTACTTGTTAGCGTTGTGTGTGTTGTTTCTTGTATATTTCCGCTTCACATCTTCAAAGAAACAAGCAACGCCGACCACGAGCACGCGACGAGCTATTCACCACCCCCCCCCTTTAGCTACATTTCGGTCCCAACAAGTGATATCAGAGCGAGGTCGCTCTTCACCGGAATCATCGCCGGAAGGGGCAAACAAAACAAGCAAAGCTAGAGGGTGAAGAAGTTGGAGCAAATTCATCAAAGTCAAAGAATTCAAGAAGCTCAACTTCAAGATGCAATTCCAAGATGGACTTGGATTTGACACAAGGGTGGCTCCACCATACGCTTCAACAAGCTTCGATCTTTGGAAATCAAGGATCGAAAATTCCTTGATGGTGGAGATAGAGCAATGGTTTGCTCTCATGGAAGGTTTCGAGGCTCCAACAAATTCCAAGGGAAAAGTCCTCAAGAAAAGCAAATGGAGCCAAGAACAAATCCAAATATGTGAGGCCAATGATAAAGTGACCAAGCTTTTGGTCAATCTATTACCTAGCCACATTCTTGGAAAAATTGGAGAGTTCAAGGATGCCAAGGAGCTTTAGAGCAAATTGGTATCAATTCATGAGATCCCCTCCACTGCACCAATCCAAGAAGAATCCAAAGAGGGTGACTCATTGGAGCAAAATCAAAAGGAAGAGGAAGAGGACTCCGAAGTTGAGAGATGCTCAACTTCCGAAGAAGAAGAAGTCCAAGAAGCATCATCCTCAAAGGAGCACAACCAAAAGAACAAGGAAGGAGCATATTCCTTGTTTAATGTGCAAGAGGATGAAGAAGAAGCCTTCACCTCTAGGATTGAGGGGGGGGCAAATTTCGGTGACACCGGATCAAGGAGAAGAAGAAGCCTCCACATCCGGGTCAAAAGAAGAAGAGGATGAAGAAGCTTCCACCTCTACAAGTCAAGCAAAATCAAATGGAGAAGTATCATCTTCAGATCAAGAGGAAGCCTCTACTCCCAAGTCAAATGGAGGAGCAAGTGTCATCCCTACATGTGAAGGTAAAAATATTTCAATTAATAATAAAAATCATATTATATGTTTTGAGTGTAGGGAGAATGGGCACTACAAGAGCAAGTGTCCCAAATTGGCCAAGAAGAAGGGCCAAGTGGCACAAAAGGGCAAGGAGAAGCCCAAGGAGGTCATCCCCACAACAAAAAAGAGCAAGGAGCATATTGTGTGCTTCTTGTGCCAACAAAGAGGGTATTACTGAAATCAATGCTCTAAGGGGAAGAAAGTGGTCAAGGCTCAAGGAGGAAGCTCAATTCAAGGGGGAGCCTCCAAGGTAAAAAGAAAGGTAACTTTTATTGAGCCTACCCCTTTAAATTATGGTAAAAAGCATGATAGTTTTAATTTATATCACTTCAATGCTATTTACCATGAAAATAGGAGGCATGATAAAGTTAAGGAAAATCATGTAGCTTTTCATGCTAAATCCTCTCAACCTAGGTTTAAAAGGGTAGATAGGAATTTAGGCAAGAACCCTAAGGATTCTAGGTTTTTGCTTAAGAAAAAGAAAAATCAAGATTTGAGTGAAAAATCTAAGGTTGAGGAATTATGGAAGGAAAATCAAGTCTTGAGGTCAAGACTTGATAAATTAGAGAAGACCCTTAGAAAAATCACAAATGGAACACAAGGGTCTAAGGGTAAAAACCTAGGTTTAGGACAACAAACGCCATCCAATGGCCATAGAGGTTTGGGATACAAACCTAAGGCTAAGAAGGATGAAATTTCTTACCATAGGATTCCATATAGTTTTATAACCAACCCTAGGTCTAAGAGTCAAGTCAAAAGTACAAGGGAAGTTATCCCTAGGAGTATTTTTGTAACTAAAGTGACTAAAACTTCTAAGAAGTCTAACAAAGTCACTAAAAATGTCACAAGGGAATAAATCCCTAGGGTTGACCTAGAAAAGGTGGCCAAGGCTTCTAAGAAGCCAAACAAGGTCACTAGGAAGGTATCTAGGGAAGTTATCCCTAATGAATACCTAGAGCATTCAAGGAGCACCAATAGGTTTTGGATTCCTAGGAGCATTTTCTCTACCCCATAGATGGGTTAGAGAGTGTCAACTCTAAGAAGAAGGGTAGTTAACCCAACTTTGAAGAAATTGACACTCAAGGAGCATTTTCAAGGTTATTATTAACCTTTGAAAATAAAATGGATTTATCATTTACTCTTTGGAAGAGTAAAATGTGCTTAATTCCAGAGAAGTATTGATTTTATTTTAAAATGGCTCATATTGGGAAAACATAAGGAAATACCAAGTTGAGATTTTGGTATTTTCTTAGTGTTACTCTTGTGGAAGAACGAAATATGCCAACATTTAAGGAATGAGTTTAATTTCAATTGGCATAAATTAATAAAGAGATTAAAGAAATGCCAAGTTAGGTTTTGGCATTTTCTTGAGGAAATTGGGCAATCTAAGTCTTAAATCTTATTTTAGCTAAGGCTTAAGGATACTTAGGTAGACAACCTCGGTATGTTATTTATGCGAATTTGTCATGCTTTGTTTGCCCATGATATGCCATGACATCATATTTATTTATTTGTATTTTGCATTCATGACTTACTATGAAAAATATAAAAATACCATGTCATGTCATACAGACATCATGTAGTTATAGGAATCTTTCTTTTGAAAGCTATTTCATTTTGATGTATGTCAGAACATATCATGCATTATTTTTAATTCCTTAAAATTAAGGACAAATGATATTTATCAACAAGTAACATCCTAGGTGGATGTTCAATATCCACAAAATATCTAGATAGATATGCATGATCCCTAGATTAGGGAAAAACCAAATTTTACATCTCACAAAGACCCATAAGGTGACTTGTACGTGTTTTAGTGCACATTAGATACAAGTGAGATGTTAGGATGATGAACAAAACTCAAGATGTTGATTTAGTGCATTCTTTTGAGTTTTAAGTTCATCAAAACACATAGTTATGTGTTTTCCCATCATTAGGAAAGCTAATATACAAGTCATGTGCATTAAGCCCAAGGAACATGGTGGGATATTGGTTTTGAAAAACATTTTAAAATACTTTTGGAAAACCTTGATGAAGACTATCTTTTAATAGTAATCATCATTGAATAGTTAGACACAAACTTGAAGAAAACACTAAAGCTTTTATAAGTTTTCAAGTTTGTGTCAATCTTTGAAAATATGATGTATTTTCATAGAAAACTATTTTTCCATAATAAAGTATACCCTAAATAATGTCTACACAAATTTTCATGATTTTTGGAATTTTGTAGAATTTTATAGGGGTTTCTGAAATTGGCTGAAATCGAATTTCAACAATTTTAAGTCTCCAATCGATCAACCGATCGATTGGAGTGACTCAATCGATCAGCCGATCGATTGGAGTGTCTCAATCGATCAGCCGATCGATTAAGAAGGCCATTCTCGCGAGCAGAAGCTCGCTGGATCGATCAGTCGATCGATCCAGACTGGCTGAATCGATTAGTGGATCGATTCAAGGCAGTGAAATCGATTGGGGCCCAACTCCAATCGATTGGGGAACATGATTTCAGCTGGGAAAGCTGAATTTCAGTGGTTTAACCCGTGTTTAGTCTAGGTAACCATTCCAAACCCCTCAAAATACATTTGTATACATGAAAAGGGTGTTTTCAGGTTGAAAGCAAGGATGGATTGGTTAAGGGAGACTATGTAGAAGTTTACGATTGAGGTTGATTCAAATTTTAAACTTTTGAACCTCAAAACTTCTAAATTTTGGTTTCCTAAAGGTTTAGGGATTCCAAGTCATTGTTGGTGCAATGACAGAAGGTACAACCATGTCTTTAGGGGGAGGTACTCTTTAAAGACATGAAAACTATTTTTCATGAACCTTTGAAGGTGGTTAACCTTCTTTTAAGATCATGCTCAAGGTTGAGCGTTTGAACTTTAATGAGGAGTGGATATCCTCATTATTCAAGTGGTTCAAGTTGGTATATGCTCATGGATGAGCATTCGATACAAATGAAGAGTATGGGACCTTCATTTGGGTTATTGGATCTTGTTAATGCTCAAGGGCGAGCATTGATGATAATGAAGGGTATGGGACCTTCATTATCGTATTGATCACAACGAGTGAAGTTGTGAATAATGATGAGCAACTCTTCAGGGGGAGAGTCTCAAAGGGGAGAGTTTTCTACAAGTGAATTTGTTGATGTGTGTCAATAGGGGGAGAATGTAGGATTTAAGTTAGACCTTCATTACCTAGAGGGAGTCTGCCTTCTTAGAGGGAGAATGTAGGTTTTAACTTACGCCTTCATTACCTAGTGGCATGAAGGAAGTTGAGGCTATGGAAATTAGCCTAACTTAAATGAGGTATTGTCAAACATCAAAAAGGGGGAGATTGTTGGTGTAATATCCCACAGGTCAAGGTTGACCTAGTTGACCAAGCTTGAGTCTTGGTTTGGGTTTCGATGTTTGACAATACAACACTTCGATGATATGGACAAGTGCAGGTGCAGTTGTTCATTTGGGGAGATTGTTTGGTGAAATTCCCCTCTGATCAGGGTTTGATCAGGTTGATTGAAGAAGAAGTCAAGTAGGTCAAGGTTGACCAGATACTTGACTGGGAAGTCCTAACTGGGATGTTAGGCAGAAGGAAAATCCTGGTGAGTGAAGTCAGGTGAAAGACCTAGTGAGTGAAGCTAAACAAATGGAAAGTCCTAGTGAGTGAAGCTAGGCAGTGAGAAAATCCTGGTGAGTGAAGCCAGGTGAAAGTCCTAGTGAGTGAAACTAGGCAGTTGGAAGTCCTGGTGAGTGAAGCTAGGCAGAAGGGAAGTCCTGGTGAGTGAAGCCAGGCACGGGGAAATCCAAATGAGTCAATGCTGACCAGACATCTGGTAAAAGTCCAAGTAGGTCAAAGGAATTGACCGGATACTTGGCAAGAGGAGAAAAGTCCAAGTGGGTCAAAGGGATTGACCGGACACTTGGTGAGCGAGTTCTAGCAAGTTAAGGGTGACTGGATGCTAGGCACGATGAACCAACAGGTCATGGTTGACCAGATATTGGTTTAGGAAGCTTTAGACTTGATTTTAGGGAGAAATCATGAGTTGGATCGATCAGCCGATCGATTGGCTCATGCCCAATCGATTGGCCGATCGATTGGCTCATGCTCAATCGATCGGCCGATCGATTGGGCGAGTCTTTGTTACAACCTCCTCCCAATCGATCAGTGGATCGATTAGGACAAGTGCGCGATCGCACAGAACAACGCTGGATCGATCAGTCGATCGATCCAGATCCCCCAATCGATCAGTGGATCGATTGGGAGCTGTGATTTCGCACGATAAGCCTGGGATCGATCAGCTGATCGATCCAGGCAATTTATCGAGAACACAGAGGCGCTCTGGATCGATCAGCCGATCGATCCAAAGCCTCCCCGATCGATTGGGAGCAATCCAATCGATCGGGATCCGACCGTTGGCGCAGATAAAGGTCGTTGGCGTGCGTCTTCTTCGATAGACTTGACAACGCTTCACTGATTCATCTCAGATCCTCGACAACAACTCCACAGCTCTCTCTAAGCTCCAGATCGTGAGTTCTTGAAGGTTCTTAGAGGCTCTTCCAAGTCAAGAGGGGGATCAAAAGCAAGAAGAAGAAAGCTAGGGTTAGGGTTTCTTGTATTCATTGTAAGCTTTGCTTATACTTTTGTTCCCTTTCCTTTCTTTCTGTATTGAGAGTCTTGTAGGGCTTTTCTGCCTTCGGTAGTTACCGAAAAGGAGTGTTTATTAGTGGAGGTGTATGTGAGTGTGTGGATCCTTGGACTAGTCACCTCCTTTGGAGGTGGATATCAAGTAAATCTACTTGTTAGCGTTGTGTGTGTTGTTTCTTGTATATTTCCGCTGCACATCTTCGAAGAAACAAGCAACGTCAACCATGAGCATGCGACGAGCTATTCCCCCCCCCCCCCCCCCCCTCTAGCTACATTTCGGTCCCAATACTTTTGTCTGTTATATATTTGCTGAGATAAGTCGTACCGGTATATAGTCTAGTTTCTTATTTTGTGTGGTTGTATTTGTTTTCAGCCGTGTGAGCTGTAGATATTATCTTGTATTATCTTGTGGCCATGTATCCAGATTTCATATGTTGTCATAAGGGGGGAGATGTTGTCCATTTATCAGATAGGGACTCCCTCGGGGCGTGACAATATTATTTCTTGAGCGGATTTCCAACATGACTAAGACATTATATCAATCTCAAATGAATGTCTCAAGTTTGTGCGAAATATAACAAAGTAGCTTAAAGACTAGCCAAAATATACTCAGCGAACAACAGCATAACGAGGCGGTCGGATTAAGGACTGGCTGAGATATATGCAGTATAACACACACAAAACAACTTTTGCAGAATGCAATTGAACGTCCCAACAGGATGACCGACTTAACGATCGGCTGAATTATGCTCAGCAGATAACATCATCCTAACCAGATAGCCAGCTTAAAGACCGATCAGGTTATATTTAGCAAACTACATCAGCCTAACAAGACAACCGGCTTAAAGATCGGTCGAGACATATTCAGCCGACAACATCATCTTAACAGGGTGGTTAGTTTAAGGATCGACCAGATTATATTCAACCAATGACATCATCCTAATAGGGCAGCCAACTTAAGGACCAACTGGATTGTATTCAGTTGACAGCATCATCTCAACAGGATGACAGGCTTAAAGACCGACCGGATTATGCTCAGCAGATAATATCCTGACAACTTGTCATTATAACAACTTTATGTCAGAGAATATTCTTCTGAAAACTTCTTCAGGGACCATCATATCTCCCAGCAGCAGACCAATAATAACAACATATTCCTTTGGCAATCTCGGCAATAACAGAAACTACAAATGACAAAAGGGGTATACATGTGGGTAAAATAAAGATTCTTCGGATGATTATCGTGAACTGCTTAGCAAACTCTGACATATTTTTATCACCTAATGATTATGGATGTTATGTATGGTGGTATATAAAAGGAGAATTTTCTTCATGACGAAGGTATACTCACTGACATCTACAACTCTACTCTTGCACATACGTTCTAACGGTTTTTCATTCGTTGGAACTGAGACTGACTTGAGCATTGGAGAGTCTTCATCAAGGACTCCTCCTGGTTTCTTGACGTTGACAATTAGTTCATCTCCTTATGCGCAGATTAGAGGAAAAAGTTTCTATGAAAAGAGAGGTATTTTGTTGGTCAATAAATCATCCATCATATCCAACACATCATCTTTACATGTTTAAGATAAGATCATTTACAATACAACAAAAATGACCCAACACAAGTTGTAACCTAGGTCTAGCTATTATTATGTCCCTCTGTCTATGGTTAAATCAAACTCAAAAGACTAAAACTTTTTTAGGCTAATATCATTTCTAGCTATAACAACCATCGGAATTTCAGCTACAAATTTAATTCACTTTTATATATATATATATATATATATATATATATAGATATATATATATATATATATATGCGGTCTGGGATGACCGGTCTAGTCTCACGAAAATTTTTCATCAACCATCAGGATAAATCGAGAAACACACATGGTGATCAACCCAGAAGTCTAACATCTTTTGATTACACTTTTCATTTTGAGAAAAAAATTTTATAAATATATCATAATTGAGGTTCGAATTATGAATGTCTGGAAAATAATTTAGAAGTTCTACGCCGATATAGAGATAATTTGGAAGTTCTACCCCGATATAGAGAGAGAGAGTAATGATTTAATTCCAATGCAACACAACGTAACGTAAACAGAGTTTATTGAGGATTCTATTAATTCCCAGTACATACGCGGCGAAGGCATACATTTCGTTGCCCAAAACTAGGACACGTATTTAATTATAGGTCTTTAGCATGCAACCTACTGTTTGCTAGAGAGTTAGAAACCGCCGCCGCCGATGCCAACACCGCCGCCGCCGCCGCCGCCGCCGCCGATGCCACCGCCTATTCCACCTCCTCCTCCTGCTCCTCCTCCAAAGCCCCCTCCGCCACCGACACCACCTCCAAAGCCTCCGCCACCTCCAGCTCCACCACCAAGTCCCCCTCCGGCACCGCCACCTACTCCTCCTCCAAGACCACCGCCAGCTCCGCCTCCCGCTCCACCACCTAGTCCTCCTCCGGCACCACCTCCTACTCCTCCACCAGCTCCGCCTCCCGCTCCACCACCTAGTCCTCCTCCGGCACCACCACCCACTCCTCCGCCAGCTCCGCCTCCTTCACCACCACCTACTCCTCCTCCAAGACCACCGCCAGCTCCGCCTCCCGCTCCACCACCTACTCCGCCACCGGCACCACCACCTGCTCCTCCGCCAGCTCCGCCTCCCGCTCCACCACCTACACCTCCGCCAGCTCCTCCTCCAAGACCACCGCCAGCTCCGCCTCCCGCTCCACCACCGAACCCACCACCTTTGCCTCCCCCAAGGCCACCACCGGCGCCACCGCCAAGCCCTCCTCCTCCACCTTTACCTCCTCCAAATCCTCCACCACCACCGGCACCAGCTCCTCCACCAAGTCCACCACCGGCGCCTCCACCAAGTCCACCACCGGCGCCTCCACCAAGGCCTCCGCCGCCGCCTTTACCACCTCCAAATCCACCACCGGCACCAGCTCCTCCACCAAGTCCACCACCAGCGCCTCCACCAAGGCCTCCACCACCTCCAAACCCACCACCAGCACCGCCGCCAGCTCCTCCACCAAGTCCGCCACCAGCTCCAACACCACCGCCTTTACCACCTCCAAATCCACCACCGGCGCCAGCTCCTCCACCAAGTCCACCACCGGCGCCAGCTCCTCCTCCAACACCACCGCCAGCTCCTCCGCCAAGTCCACCACCTTTACCACCCCCGAATCCACCCCCAGCACCGCCACCGAATCCACCGCCAGCACCACCGCCGAGGCCTCCACCAAACCCACCACCTTTACCTCCTCCAAACCCACCACCAAAGCCTCCTCCAACCCCGGCGCCACCAAGCAAGCGCTCATTCTCAAGGCGGCGACCTTGAGCAACACCCACGGTGGCCAGCAGGACGGCCATCAGCACCAACCCTATCGCATACAAACACTTGGCAGTTGCCCTACTCCTCCCCATCGATATCTCTCCCCTGCTCGTACGCTTTTCACACACCACTACACTGCACTGCTGCTTGAGCTCTGCGACGAAGCGTACGCATGCATATATACATGCATCTCTAGCCTCTAAGGCCGGCACATAATCAATGCGGGCAGTTGGAGGAGATGACTAAATTGACACTGCGATTAAATCACACATGCATATATAGTCCAACATTAATTGCACTTCATGCATGGTCTTACTGTTCATGAGATTAATGTGAAATCTCGAAGAAGAAGAAGAAGTAGAAGAATTAATTTATTTATTACACGAAGTGCATTATTAATTACAAGAGTACTCGAATAACCTTGGGGCAGAACTCCCCTTTAAATATTTGATATCAAAATGTAAATAATTATTCCAGCAATGGAGCAGATGGGAGCAATTAATGATGGAAGGAAGGCGCAAAAGTCTTCAAAGAAGATTTATTTGGGAGACAGACGGGTCCGTGTTTGGCTTGCCGATGCCAGACGTCATTCAATCGATTGGCGCAGCCTCCCGCCAGCTTCTCGGTGGGTTCCCCACGCATACTGCTATAAAACGGGTCAATTCAAATATCCGTCCTGGCTACGATTGGATAGATTAAGGATTGGAAAATCTTCAATCCAAATTAAAATTAAAATATATAGCCCATCGAAATATTAAAATTTTTTTAAAATATTAAAAAAAATAAAATTTTAATTTAAATTAAATTACGGATTGGATAGATTAAGCCTGCGAACTTATTGAATTTTTTTTTCATTTAAAAAAAAATCTCACAGACCAATTTAAATCCACCACAGGCCAGACCATTTAAGCATGCAATCACATGAGTCAGCCTGCCACAGACTGGCCCTCTTGGTTCTGCAACTGCGAGGTTAGCCCGTTTGAATACATATTAATAAAATTATAATTCAACCTACTTAAATTATTTAATGAGACGAATTAATTCGACGGATCCAATTCAAATCGAGAGCTCTATCCATGCATATCATCCTTATTTTGGAGCATGAGATTTGAGAGATGTTTAAAGAAGAAGAAAAAAATCAAAAAAAAAAAACAAGAGAATAATTCTTTTTCCATTATTATTATTGTAATTTAATGGGCTTTAATGAAATTTATATAAAATTTGTAGTTATAAAAATAGCATAAATTATGATACTTGAAATTGTAACAATAAATATTATTTATATGGGAAATTTTAATCATTAAAATTAATTGAGATCAATATAAAAAAAAACTATTTTGATCTTATTAATCATTACAAATCCAACTACTACGTTGAATTTGATTGTTGGCACGGTAAAATATTACCTTATTAATGGTTTGGTGAAATGTTTACAGCACATGAAATATAAAAGACTAACAACAGGCACGATTTGACATACTAGATGTTAGGTGCAATATTGATGGGTATATATAGTTCAAAACAGAAGATATAGTCCCAAGAATGAATATATTGATTTTTGTTTAGATGGAATTTGATAAGTCTAACTCTGACCACATTAAAATTTTAGATTCTGGATATTATCCTATCATCGTTGAGTTTTAATCAAAACGTAGTGAATTTTAGTTAAAAGTTACTAATGATCTTAGACACATCCAAATTAATTTAAATTAGGATTAATATATTTTTAGAAGTACTTCTAGTGTATCCATGTCTTCCAATTTTGGTTCTATACCCTAGATAGGTTATTGTGAGTTTTTAAAAATTTATACAATTTTGAATAAATTTTACACTAACTCATTATTGGATTTAAGCCTATCATATGCACTCAACAACAATATCCATCTATTCCTAACACTCCTTTGACTCTAACCATATTGAAAATTTTAGTTTATAAAAAGTATAGCACTATAGTTTTAGTCAAAACTTAGTGGTTGACTCATCAATGAACTTAGTCAAAACTCAACGATGGACTTACACTTATTAAATATAATCCAAATCAAGACTATTATAATATTCTTGGAACTCTCCTGAGTTTATCTATATCCTTTAATCTTAGTTCCACATCCTATTTAGTTTACCATATTTTTTTTTAAATCCAACCACATATAATTTTTCAAAGTCACTGATACACTTAAATTTATCATATTCAATACCAAGAATATTTGTGTATTCTTAGAACTCTTGCAACTCTAATTATGTTCAAGATTTTGAAATCTTGACCGAATACACCAATCGGTAAATTTTTTGTCAAAAATTCACTAATGAACATAGATTTATCAAATTTAATCTAAATAAGAATCAATGTATTCTTGAGACTGTCTAAAAGTAACCATTCCCTCTAATCTTAGTTCCACATCCACTGAGTTTTTTTTCTAAAAAAAAATATAGGTTTTCTTTAAAGGAGACAAACATTTATTTCAAAAACTTATAAAATGTGGCCCATGTTTTGACATTTTAAATGTATTTCAATGGCTCTAGTGGGTCAAACAAGTGCATTTACATACAAAAGAATATTTTAGAAAATAGGTGCATAATTTGATAAGTTTAAAAGTATGGTGTGTGATTTAGGTATTTGTGAAAGTTTAGTAAGTGGTTCAGTAAATGTTGTTTGATATAATTTGGGTAGAATGTTATCGAATATGAAAGTTGCATCTAGGTGAGTTTAGTTACCTAGGAAGTTCATATTAGTCAACTCTTCATAAACTTGGATTTGCGTTGAACTTGTGTCAAATTTTGTTGGTACAGGAAGTATTCGACAGTCAAATTTGTGTTTTGATTATGTCAAAGAGTCTAAAGTTAAGTTGGCTTGTTATCTAACAAGTTTGATAAGATTGCAGGAAAGTCCTAAGTATACTTAGGTAAAAGTCCTAGCTGCGGTTAAGCAGATGGAAAATCTTAGGGGGTGGTAACCCTAGGTGAGAAAAACTCTTAGCTGCAGTTAGGCAAAAGGAAAACCCTAGGGGGTGGTAACTCTAGGTCCTAGGGGTGGTAACCCTAGACGGAAAGTCTTGGCGGGTCGAGAGCTTCGGGCAAAATCCTAGGGGGTGGTAACCCTAGGTTGAAATCCTGGTGTCGCGAACTTGGTGAAAGACTGGACGGGTCGTGAAGCGGATGCCCAACATGAAGACCGGAAGCTTCAGATGCTGAGCAAAAGTCCAGTTGGTCTGAAAGATCAACTGGCAACAGGTAAACTCTCCTGAGTGGAGTAGGTGAGGGTGCGTTTCCTGGTGAGGAAACAGTAGGCATTAGTTTGACCTAGGGTTTCCTGTTTGGAATCCGAAGTCAGAACCGAACAGTCCGAAGACTGTCAAATACTTATGTTTGATTTATTTTGTTGTGCTAAACTCTATCTTGCAGGATATGATTTGTATTTTGGACTAACCCATCTTGCAAGGAGTGAAAAAGAAGTAAAAAGCTCGGATGAACAGTCCTGAGGCGCCCTCCATGGAGCTTGGAGGTGCCTTGGGTCACTAGTTGATGACCTCTGCGCAGCAGGGCAGAGGGCGCCCTCATGAAGCTTGAGGGCGTCTTGGACGCTGAGCAGAGGGTGCCCTCTATGGAGTTGAGGGCGCCCTGAATGCAGGTGGAGAACACCCTCCATGCGGTTGGAGATGCCCTCAGGCGGATAAGCGGCGAAGAGGTCAGAGCTTATCCACACTGCGGATTTGGTGCGAATGAGGCCGCCCTCCATGGTGTTGGAGGCACCCTCAATAGACTATATAAGCCTGTCTCGAGCAACAGCAAAGGAACAACACAATTTGACAACTCTTCTTCTGTGTGCTACTCAAAGAACGATCCAATGAAGCTGCAACAAGTTTTCGACAACCAGAAGCTTCAAGATTACTATTTTCGTTGTCGGTATAATTTCATTACTGTTTAATATTGTAAATCTGAATTGTAACTTTCCGAGCTTATAGTGATTGCCCACCGAAATCGATCAACGATCGCGGGCCTTAGAGTAGGAGTCGCCATAGGTTCCAAACCAAGTAAAACTTGGTCTTTGCATTGTTTCTGTGTTTGTGTTTTATTATTTGTGTTATGTATTTCTCAAAGTTTTTCGAAACGAACGAAATAGCCACGAGTGCTATTCACATAACTTCTAGCGCTTTCGATCCAACAAATCTTAGATGCTAAGTGTCAAGTGATTTTTTATCTCGAATTGGGAAATCTTGGATCACTAGGTTTGAGGTTGATTGAATTCAATATCAAATTGTTAAATGACTTTAGAAGAATTTAAAGCTCAAAATATTGCTATATAAGCACATTCTTTTAAGATTGGTGGGCCAATTGCACACGTATTTGATCAACCAAACATTTGTGAGTTCTTACATTTTCAATTTTTGATTGGTGATGGATATATTCATCATAGCTACGTTGACGTAGTAGTTTTTGTAGGTTGACCTAATTTTTATTTTATGTATATAAATTAGATTTAACTTTAATTGGTGGTTATCTATTATCCAATGAACTTCTATTATTTGGTCAACCTAGCTGGGATTTTAGGTCTACTTGGTCTCACATACAAGATCCATATATCCATTTTATACACTAGAAATTCACTATTCTAGTGGTACTACACAACACAACTCATTCTCCATGAATTTATTCATTCTCAAGCTTCTATTGATCATTTTTTCCTTCTCTAGGTGCTTTGTGCATGTATTTATTGATATATACATATAAATTTATAGTCTTGGTAACCCTTTTTTCTCTAGATTTTGTTGATGTAATCATGCTCCAGGTGGTCAGGTTTGTTAAATTAGGTGTTTCATTTGTATTTGATATAAGTGTTGAGTTGTACATGAACTTGAGAAGACATCCACGGAGCTCGTGTAGTTCATGAATTGACAAGGTTGAGTGTGGACGATGACTTGGCGTAGCCAAGACAATACACTCAATGACTTGGAGGTATGATGTGTTGGGATTGATGTGTATGGATGGCCAAATAACTAGAGGGGGTGAATAGCTATTGTGCCCACAATTGATTTTTTTTTAATCTTATCAATAATCATACAAACAAGATTAGCAACAAAAATAAAAAAAATCAACAATTCAATCATACCACAATGCTAATATGATCAAGTAATGTGGTTTAGAACCCTCATTCGTATGCACGGCCTATGACTCGTTAGTGAATCAATTCAAAAGGCCCCTATCCTTCTTCGTGGATAACCTCCAGAGGAAGGAAAACCTCTTATAAGAAGTTCACATAATGAAGATTAAGAGAAAAACTAAAGAGTACAAAAGAAGCTTCAATAAGATCTAACCAATCTATGTTTTGCCAGCTTTCAAATGACCTCCTTTATCCACTTATATATAGTCTTCAAACCATTAATGTTTCACTTGTTGTTCTGTTGATTTGTTACATGTCACTCAATTGGAATCATCATCAATCGACTTGTTTCTTGATCGTTTTAAGTTGAGTCTACCAATAGCTACTTGAGTCAATTGATTCCACCATCAAATGAATGTTCCATTATAACCCTTAGGTCATCTGACAGTTGCAAAGTGGTTTTGTCAGATTAATGACTCTTTTCAACTTTTCGACTATAGAATTCTTAATTAATTAATTGGCTACAAATCGATCTATTATTCAGTCAACTCATGGTACAAATAGAAGCATTTTATTCACCGTCTAATCAACCTAAGTCTACTCCTTAGTAGATTGGAATCACCTTCAATCATTTGATAACTCGACTACTATCATCCTAATAATTGAATCTCACGTAAGTTTAGATTTATTCCCTTGTGCAAGTCTAGGAACTCACACATTAGAGCTTACCTTCCACATGACAAGGTCTCTCCCATCAACTTACTTATCTCTTAGATGCATCGAATCCATGGTTTATTCCATGTGCCATGGTTTACGCAACAACTACGTAGTATGCCTTCTTTCAACTGTCATCAACACTTTAACTCAATGCTTCTCATCCTATGGTCTCTTGAATATCTCATATCATTCTTCTCCGAACTCTGTCAAATCTCAAGCCACCAAACTTGGCCACACCAACGCATACTCCATATGTGCTGATCCAACACCATCTTTATCAATGCTTCTTGTCATGTGGTCCCTTGGTTACCTTATGCAACTCTATTTAATCTCCAATGAACCTCCAAGCCATCGAACGAGGGGACAAGGAAACATGGTGGCATGTTTCCTTGTCCCGTTTCCTTGTCTCCTCAGGGTAGTACAGTGGTTGAACCATGAGGTGTTGTCACATGAGATTTTGGGATTGAAATTTGACATGTCCGAGCATGTCTTCCCTCATTCCTTGGTCAGCTGCACTAATGGCTAGTAGACACTCGTGATTTGCCTCCTCCTTGTTGGCCTAGGAACGGATTTACTACAAAGAAAAACAGTAATATTGACAGAATTATCAATGAAAAAAAGATCCGTTGATAATCACCGACGGAAAATAAATTCTGTCGGTACAATTATAGATTACCGACGGAATAAGTTTACCGATGGGAATTTTTGTTTCCGTCGGTAAACACCGACAGAATTAATATTCCGTTGGTAAACCTATTTTTTAGGGCACCCGATCCTCTTTTTCATTTCACGCGCGCTCGCTGCTCTCCTCCGATCCCGATCTCTTCGGGCCTCTCCTCCGATCCAGA
The DNA here is from genome assembly GCF_018446385.1 of Zingiber officinale. Taxonomy (NCBI): domain Eukaryota; kingdom Viridiplantae; phylum Streptophyta; class Magnoliopsida; order Zingiberales; family Zingiberaceae; genus Zingiber; species Zingiber officinale. The sequence continues at coordinate 106,250,774 of NC_055998.1, forward strand.
TCTCTCCGATGATTTGGTGTGTCCCCTCTTTCTTCCTCTTTCATGCTCCTCCCAATGCCGGCAGTGACTGGCGGCCGGCACAACACTCGTATGGTGGCTATGCCGGTCGCTAGTATGCGGCTGGCGGCTGTGCCGGCTGCCAACCCGCGGCTGCGGCGGCCGCAAGCACGCGACTAGCGGGTGTTATGGCTCCAATAGCAGCCAGCAACACATGGTTAGCTTCTTTGTCGGCTACCGGTGCTTAGGTTGGGCGGCCATCAGCTTGTTCCTTTTGAATTTATCTTAGCATGTCATATTTTTTTATTAATTTTCTCTAAATTGTATTTCTTTTACAGTATACTACATTTGCTGCTCTTCTCCGATTGGATTACACATATTCAGGTATAATTTATATGGTTAAATTTAGATGTAGGTTAAGTTTAGTATTTTGATATATAATATGATATAGTCAAATATATGGTGATTTTGGTGTTGGTAGATACTACATGTTTAATATATGGAAAAACAATCTAAGTTTGTTTTGGTTCACTAAGTTGAATGTTCAATAGAAAGTGAACGTTTTGTGTGATCTAACTTATTATGTTGTTAAATGGAAACTACTAACACTATATTATGTTTGACTGCTTTATTTAATGTTAAATTAAATTGTACAAGTTTAATAGTGTTTTAAATTGTATTGCCATTAGGTGACAATGTCTATGAACAAAGCATGAATGTATAATCAATTAGAACAAGGATTAATTAGAGATGATTTTATTACTGAAGTAGAATAAGTTGTGAACTTTGCTAAGAGTCATCCAGAATGTATGAATAGTGCTGAGTTACTATATCCGTGCAGACATAAAAAAATATCAAAATAGAGTTTTTCATGATGAGGATACCGTGAAAGTACATATATATAGAAATAGTTTTGTGTCAAATTACTACAATTGGTACTATCACGGAGAGTCTTATTTGTATGACCAATTGGACCTTCTGGTGGTTCTTCATCTGGTACAACTTTTACTGCACCTGAATCATCAACTTATGATATTGGAATGCAATCAATGGTTCACGATACAATGAATGCTGCAGTTGATTATTCCAATATCAACGAAATACCAACACTTGAATATCAACAACTATATGAAATGTTAAAGGTTAATGAAAGAGAAGTGTGGGAAGACATTCCCTCTGGTCATTCGCAATTATCAGCTATTGCAAGGTTATTGAATATGAAAGCAGAACATCATTTTTCAGAAAGATGTTATAATGACATATGTCAATTGATGTCAGAGTTGCTCCCTGCTGACAACATAATGATGGATAATTTTTACAGTACAAAGAAATTGGTTAGAGGTTTATGTTTACCTGTAGAGAAGATTGATTGTTGTATAAACAACTGCATAATCTTTTGGAATGAAGACAGTGAACTAAGTGAATGCAAAATCTGTACTCATCCTCGTTATAAGCATCATACTTGCATACCAAGGAAGAAGAAGAAAAATATTACTTGGAAAGTGATGTATTACATTCCTTTAACTACTAGACTTCAACGCTTATATGCATCTGGTGCTACAACTTATCACATGACGTGGCATCATGAACATGAGCATGAAGGAGGAATTATGTGTCATCCTTGTGATTCTCCTGCATGGAAATATCTTGATACTATATTTTTCTCCTTTGCAATGGAACCACGTAATGTAAAATTGAGACTTTCTGCAGATGGATTTCATCCATTTGGTCAGTTGGGACAACAATATTCATCTTGACCAATTATATTAATACCATGCAATTGACTACCATGGATGTGCATGAAAGATGAATTTATGCTCCTTACTATGCTTATTCCTGGTCCAACTAATATCAAAGAGAATATAGATGTTTTTTGCAACCGCTAGTTGCCGAATTAAATGATTTGTGGAATGTAGGGCCAGTAACTTATAATGTTGTAAGTAAAACTAATTTTAGATTGTATGCTGTATTATTATGGATGATCAATGATTTTCCAGCTACTCAATGTTGTCAGGATGGAGCATGGCTGGTAAATTAGCTTATCCACACCGCATCATAGATTCTGATGTATTGTCATTATCTTGCAATGGGAAAGTATCTTGGTTTGATAATCACCGTAATTTTTACCTGTTGATCACCCTTTCAGGTGGAATAAAAAAAATTTCCTAAAGAACGTGGTAGTCAGAAAATCTCCTCCAACAGTCCATACTTCAGGTGAAGAAATCATTGAACAAATAGACAATTATGGATTTTTACTAGTATCTCAACCTGGTTCCAATGAGTTAAATAAATACATTGTTAGGATGTACAAGTGTGGTTGGAAGAAAAGGAGTATTTTTTGGGAGTTGCCATATTAGAAGTATCTACTTATTCGACATAATTTAGATGTCATGCATGTTGAGAAAAATTATATTTCTTCGATAATATCTTCGACACTATGATGAATGTGCCTGGAAGAACTAAAGACGCTGTAAAATCATGTGAGAAATTAAAAGAACTAGTCAACATACTAGAGTTGCATTAGGATGAAATAAGCAATAGATTTCCAAAGACTTGTTATACATTAGACGAAGACGGTAAATAGGCTTTATGTAGTTGGTTGAAAGAAATAAAATTCTCAGATGGGTATGCCTTAAATATGGCTCGATGCATGGATATAAACAGGTTAAAGATATTTGAAATGAAAAGTTATGATTGTCATATATTCATGTAAATACTTATTCCAGTAGCTTTCCATGATTTACTTCCTCATAATGTTTGGCAAGTACTCGCAAAATTGAGTCTATTTTTTTAGATATTTGACAGTGAAGTGTATTATGATGGATGATATATTTCGGCTAGAAATAGACATTCCTCTCATACTATGTAAGTTAGAGCGTATATTTTCACCCATTTTTTGATTCAATGGAACATCTTCCAGTACCTTTACCATACGAGGTACAAATAGTTGGTCCTATGCAATACAGATGGATGTATCCTTTCGAACAGTTTTTAAGGAAATTAAAGAATAATGTTTATAACAAAGCAAGAGTTAAGGGTTCAATATGTAATACTTATTTGGTTGAAGAAGCATCTTCTTTCTGCTCCTATTATTTTGCTGATAATGTGAAGACCAGACATCGCAAGTGTCCTAGAAATTCTGATGTTGCTCAGACAATAGACCATTCGATACTTTCTATTTTCAAGTTTCCTGGCAAGCCAATTGGTGCATATATTTATAGATTCTAACTCCAGAAGAATATTATGCAGCAAGAACATATATACTCTTAAACTGTGATGAAGTCAAACCATACATAAAATAAGTTGACTTCTCTAATAAAAAATTTATCACATGTTTAATTTGATTGTTTGATATCTCAATTATCTTAAAATTACCTTCTTTCCGAGCTTGTATGAACAACAACTATATCTACAAAATCCATGATTGGATGCAAGTGGGGTAGCTGAAAAGTTAGAGGTCAAATTTACATTATGGTTTAAAATATATGTAAGTTGGAGATTTATCAAATATTTAAGTTCATGTGTATTACGAAGTGTCCTAATGTTTACTAATTTTATAGGTTAAAGACCGTAGAATATCAAATGTGGCAGATGATAGGATAATGAATCTTGTATCAGGACCCCTCTGTAAAATAAAGGTCTACTCTGGTTACTATGTGAATGAGCTCAAATTCCATGTGGCACAACGAGATTCACAGATAATAACCTATAATTCTGGTCTTTTCATTAAAGGATCTATGGACAACAATAATACTCAATTTGATTACTATGGTAGACTTGAGGAAATCATAGAGGTTGAATATCCTGCATTACCTATAAAAAGGTGTGTGTTATTCAAATATTCATGGTATGATCCTAGCCCAAGAACAGGTACCAGAATACATCCACATTATAATTTAGTTGAGGTTAATGCAAATAAAAGGTTTAAAAAGTTTAAACCTTTTATTTTCGGAGTACAAGCGGGTCAAATTTTCTATCTTGAATACCCTACGATGAGAAGAAGACCTAGTGAATGGTTGTTTGTTTGCCAATCGAAGCCTCGCTCGACAATAGAAATGTCTAACCCCATCACTGCTCAAAACCATGATGCATTTCAGAATGACGAAGTGATGAGACATTCAGTTGATGCACAACTGCAATCTACATCTCAATTACTTATAGATGTTAATGTTACTTACCAGGAGATAGATGATGGAGAGATGTCTAACAATGAGGATGAAGTTGTATTAATAGAGTCTAGCGATGAGGATTTAGAAACTGTTGTTGTTGATTAGTCAGATGTTAAAAATGATAAAATATTAGCATTATTGTTAATCAATTAAGTTATGTTTGCATATTGTTTTGTATTGATGTCATACATGTTTGTAAACTTTAATGTGTGTGTGTGTGTATATATATATATATAGTGTTGTAATATTATTTTGCAGATATTATTATGGTTGAACAGCAAGCAGTAACACCCCGTGGTTATAAGGTTATTAGAGTTGTTGGAGACACGTAAGTATTTTTTGTTATTCATATTTTTTGTTATTAGTATTGATGTCATGCATATTTTTTTCTTGTAGATTCGTTCCTGATAGCCACCAGATTTTATCTTACATCATCGAAAAATTTAAAGAAAGAGTGTGCACTTCTGGTACTACATGGAGACATGTAGACTAGGACATAAAGACATTTTACTATAATAAATTTGTAGTAAGTAATTTAATATATTTGGTATTCCATGTTATATTTGTCCTTTCATATACTAAATGTTCAACTTATAATTGCAGAAAAGGTATATATGAGGAGAAGACCAACAAAAACAATTTATGGCCACATGGAATAGCTATTGTGCCAAACTGTACAGAGACATGATGTACTACATCAGAAAGAAGGGCACAAGACCGACGTATGTTTCCACGATGGTATGAAGTGCATGGACGACGACCTGGGCTGCAGAGAGATGACAAGAAAATGCAGAAAAGGCTAGAACAAACAGAAATACAGAGCCAGGTGGCCCGAGCACTGGAACTGCTTAGCATACGTCATGATCTAGATCCATTGTTGAGCATGCCATGAATCTGGTGAGTTTAATTTAAAGTTAAATAAACTAATTTTGTATTTATTATTAAATTTATATAATTTTGTCCCAAATTATTTATGTATGCAGGAACATAAACTATCCCGCCAACCTACTTGTATGGAGGTCTTTCTTACGACCCACAAGAAGAAGGATGACACATTTATCGATCTCATATCAAAGGCCATACACATAAAATTATTTACTTTATTACATTTAACTTTTTTTTTTATCATTATTAACTTTTGTAATTGTGATTAAATTGAATAATATTCATATTATATTTTGTCACACAGGATTAAATTACAGATAGAGTGGCTCACACATCTCAGCCACTAGGAAAGGGGAGGGTCACAGTCTCTATCCACCGAGACACTAAATGATATTTATTATGATGTTATCGGTAGACGGACAAAATACTCCACCCTCTACGGCCTTGGCTCCCAAGCCAAAGTCATATTTGATCGTTTGAGGACTCCTGGGGTAGTGATGGTTCCTCTTCTTCTTCTTCTACTAAGATGCAGTCTTTAAGACGGGAAAATCAAGAACTACGTACTCAAGTTGCCGCAATGGATCAGAAGATGAATGAGTGGATGACGGTTGAGCGACAGCGAGCTGAGGATGATAGGAAGCGAAAACAAGATCATGATGCTCTCATGGCTCAAATGTGAGCGTTCATAGGTCATTTGCCCCCACCGCCACAGGAGACTCAGGATCCATCAGATCATGATAATTAGATTTTTTTTGAGGTTTGTTCAACCATAACTTAAAATTTTTTATCATCCATAACTCATGCAAAATATATTTATTATGGTTTGATAATTTACTAGATTAATATTTAAATTTTGTGTTACTATATGTTTCAGGAGTCCAAGCCTATTGTCATTGATGATCATCATTTGCTCATGTTGATTATCCAGTATTGAAACTTATAATATATATGCAACATTTTTAGTTATATATAAATATAATATAAATCTATCAAATTTTAAATTTTACAAGATTTTCTATTGTAATCTTATATATATGGATGTACTATTTGGATTATGACTGACTATTGTAGTTTTTTTCTATTGTTTTGTTTGTAAGAATATTTCTATTATAGATATGGATAGATATGAGTTTTCTATTACTATTTGGATTGAGAAATGCATGGATGTATGAATGTGAAATGTATTTGTGGATTGTGAACTTTTTATATCATTTGTATATATGAAAATGCTATCTTTTGTGATGGTTCTTTATATGTATAAAATTTGTATACAGTTTATGAGTTGAATTAAAATGTGATACATTAATATGATACATCTGCGAGGGACTGCAAGACTAGGAGCATTACGATGCAACGTTGATGGTAGCTTAAAGAAGGAGAACTACATAGGGAAAGAGTGAAGGATAACACATGGAGCAAACTATGAGCTTGGCACATTTGAGAGACTTGAGAACCTAACAAGAGATGGCTTTAGAGAAGTAAAGCTGTGTAAGGTAAGTTCTTATGTTACCTATGGGAATTGAGAGACATATATCATTGTGGCAGGGTTATCATTGTGAGAGGATATATATCAAGTTAAGAAAAGACTTGATCATAATTAATGATGATATAGTTAGGGCATCAGTTGACTCTAGTTGACTAGTGAATTGAGTTGACTCTAGTCTGGTGGCTCGCAAATAGAACATTTTTATTTGTAGCCTAGTCGATTGAACAATTAATCGATCTAGCATTAGAAACTCATGGTAAATTTCAGTTGATTGATTTAGAAGGAAAGATTGAAGTAGGTCTAACAAAGCTTAGCCGCAACTGGGGTCTATAAGAGATCGATCAACTAATGATGGAATTCATTAAATTGAGGTAGTCGTTGGGAGACTACAAGAGGAAGCAATATGAAAAATAATCAATGATAGAACAACAAAACAATAATTGAAGCTAAAGAAGATTGAAAGTTATACCTTGTTGAGTCGCTCTAGTGGCAACCCACGTTAGAGAGTCGTAGTAGTCTTCACATTGACTTGTTCCTTCCTCTTCATTTTGGTGGTCCAATCTTTAGAGTTGATTCGCATGTCGAATTCATACACTGACATATCAAATCTTTCCGATATATAAAATTAATTTTCGATATCATTCATTAAATAATATTTTATTCTATCTTTTCAATAGGCAAAGTTGGCTTCATCGAAGAGGGTGGTTAAATAGTTCGATCTCTATTGCATCATCTTGTATTGAATCTACTCCTTTGGTAATTAATCTTTCGAGAGTGATTAAGCATTGACACTACTTGTTGTATCATTGGTGAGGCTAAAGGGATTGAATAGTCAATCACTTTCAATTGCTTATTAGTGTCTATAATTCAAGTTAGTACTCAATGGAAAAATAAAATACTAATGAAAGATACAATTAAGTAATGCAGACTAGGATTTTAGATGATTTGGTCCTCGGTTCTTACTCTACGACTATAACTTATCAGTAAGTCATTCCTTGATATCCACTATCCTTCTAATTCAGAGAAAGAACCTCTTACACTCTTCTCTTATACGATGGAAATGATTCTCAAAAAGAGTTATAGGATTACAACAATTGAGCTCAAGAGAAAACTAACTACAGATCAATAATGTAAGAACTTCATGGTAGTTTTTCCATTGCTTATTTGGGTCATATTTATAAGCAACCAATCTAGCTTGCATTTGTCTCTCCTATGTTATCAATCTACTTCTTGCCTCCAATCAACTGCTGAGTTGATTACATCAGTCTCTTGTGCCACAATAGTGGCCTTGGTTGACTGTAATATACTATCCATTGATTGATCAATAGTAGTTTTAGATCATCCAGTCATTGTAGTTTAAGCGTTATAAATCAATAGGTCTCTTCCAAGATTTTTGTTAATTATTTAGTTGACTCAACTTGACCCACTGAACTTACCTCAATTAATTGACTACTCAACTGACCAATAAATAGAAATATTCTGTTCCTTTCTATTTCAACCTGAGTTGACTGATAGATCAACTCAACTCTCAGTCAACTTGATCGTCTCAAACCACTTTTAAGGTCGAGCCCATGTCTAAGTCTAATTCCATTGTAACCCCTTATGTAAGTTTACTTGACTCATAACTTCACCATAAGTTACTTACCAAGAGCTTTTGGCTTCAAGACTTCAGGTACCAAAGCCTTGCTTAGTTTTCCATACCACAGAGACATCCTTTTTTTTTTTTTAGACTTCATCATTTGCCAAGCATTAAGCCATTCTCAAGCAATTGAGACTTCAATCTATCAAGTATTTGGTTCTTGACCTACTTAGATTTTCACTGGCCAAATATTCAATCCTCGACTTACTTAAACTTGCACTTTCTAAATATCAAATTCTTGACTTGGACTTCTTTTATTGCACGAGCAATATTTAGGCCCAGTCTCATCTAAAGATCTTTCTTTCAAATTTACTAGTCAATTATCATAGTCATTTGTAATGATTAAATAAGAAGAAAAAGAAATATGGTTATATAAATATGGAGATCCCTAACCACATAGCATATGATATTCAAGTATTCTTTTAATTCATGCAAAACTTGAATCACACATATAAACAGCTTATGTAATTAATCATAGTGAGTGATTTTTAATTGTTCTTTATGTTGATTCTGAAATGCATGAAATATAGAAATATGAAATTTGTAAAATTCACAATGATCTTTCATAGTAGATATTGATCTTCTCTTGTCATCAGAAGAACAATCACAAATGAATTGGAAAGCTCTTCGCGAATCCACAAACCAAATCTCAAGCCTTCATTTGTGTTCTTCCTTCACTCTTATGATGATCTCTTCTCTCTATGAATTCCTTGGACGGACTTATATAGGAGAAGAAGGTAAACTTTTCACCTTTCAAGCTTTTCACCTTCCTCCCTAATGTAAGCTCTAATTGCACATAATGGATGGAAGAGGAAGAGGAAGAGGAATGGGCAATCAATCAATACCTATTCTTCCATCAACGTGTGCAGTCAATGTATATGTCCAACATCTCACTCATCCAAGGCAATCCATAAAGGTCATCTTGTCACAAAGACTATGTAAGCTACCTAGACTATATTATAATCAAGTCACAAAGACTAGAGTAAAATTCTAATTAGTCACAAAGACTAAATAAGAACATCCAATCTATATTTTAGGGAAAATGGTTCGTACGACAGCAAGCGCACTGAGCAATTATTGCTAAAAAGATTGTTACACTTTATATAACTACTCTATAGAATGAATTAGAGATATCAATAACTTGCTTTTACCCCAAATTAATCATTTATATCATTATGAACATCTCTAATCCCTCCTAATGAATATTATATCAAGAGCATATTCAACATCTCCAATCAATATAATTATTCACAATCACATTTTAAGTACTCAACAAAAACTATAATTGGTCGATCAGTGAATAAATACCAAAGATATAAATCCATATTAATCTTCCTTTTTAGCTAGAATCTAGTCATTCTAATCAGTCGCTTTCCTAGTTATGCTCCATAGATCGAATCATTCATAGCCAATAGGATATATACTAAAGTAGCAAACACTAATTAGAACTCAAGTAGATAGCTAAATAGTTAATTAGGGTAAGATTGAGATTAACTTATAATCTCAAGGGTCTTACATAGTAAAGAAGTAGGAATCCATTCTCCTACTACCTTTATTGTCGCCATAGCATATGTGATATAAATCACATGCTACGATATTATTCTTTTTACTAAAAAGAAAGGATGTTTTCCTCAAAATTTAATATCGTATAGATTTCAATCTATATATACCTAATATCTAATCCTGAATTCAACATATAAATTCTAATATGGCCTTAAACAGATTTAGTAAATGGTGGGTTCATTTACTCAGGTCATTGCATAAATGATCTCATCTTGATATAATTATTAAGACGACCTTAACTTATAGGCATACCTCTATTCACAGCTATACAAGCTGTTCTATAAGTAATGGTGTTACTTCTATTTATACTTAACAAATAGAGATGATTGTCCATGTGAGTGAACCAATCTCAACCTGTCAACATGCTCATAGAGACTTTAATCCAAAACGTAACAACATATACAATGAATAGATTATGACATTTTATAACATGTTACATTTTATGAAGTCACAAAGACTTCCAACATCCTTAAAATGACTCTTTAGTTAATGACTTAGTAAAAGGATCTGCAAGCATATTGCATTTAGGGATGTACTCAAAAACTATTTTTTTCTTATCAACAATATCCCTTATAAAATTATACTTAATTTCTATATGTTTGTCTTTACTGTGATATTTGGGATCTTTGGAAAAAGCTATAACAGCTTGACTGTTATAATATACTGTAATAGGACTCCCACTGTCCTCAGCAATCTTCAGATGCTTTAGGAACCTTCTCAACCAGACAACTTCTTGCACATCCGCTGCATAAGTCACACAACTTCCGTTGTCGACAAGGCTACACAAGCCCAGCTATATAACTTCTATTATCAACAAGGCTACACAAGCCAAGCCACACAACTTTCATTGTTGAGAAGGCTACATAAGTTTGCTTCTTGCTATTCCATGAGATGGTGCAACCATTTAGCAAGAAGTCAGATGTGGATTTTCTTTCATCAAGGTCTCTCGCCTAATTTACATCTATATAAACCTTCAGGCTCATCTTAGATCCTCAAAAATAGATACAACAATCTATTATCTATTAAGATATCTGAATATCCTTTTCACTGCTTTCTAGTGTCTTGATCTTGAGTTTGACTGGAAATGACTAACTAAGTAAACAATATAGCTTATATCAGGATGAGTACACAACATAGTTATATTAAAATACCAATAGCACTAGCATATGATTTTTCCTTCATTTAGGGTATTTCTTTAGAAGCTTTGGGATACAATGTTGCAATATGGCATATTGTAGTACTGTGACATCTTAGTGATATAAGTCTCTTGAGACAAACCTATAAAAAACCTTTTTGATTGATCTTTTATGATCTTTACTCCTAAAATATACTAAGCTTTTCTTCAAAAATAATACCCTCAATTTAGGTATATTCTTTTACAACTAGTCGAGCTTTGTATTGATTAATTGATCCATTCGCTTTTCTCTTGATTTTGAGAATCCACTTATTCTCAATAGCCCTTCAACCCAGAGGAAGATCGATTAAATCCTAAACTTAATTCTTTCTCATTGACTCCATTTCCTCATCCATTGCAACTTTCTATTTTTTTTCTCTAACTGAGCATCTTAATGCTTGCTCAACAATTCGAGGTTCATCATGATCAACTGAGAGTGTTATTAATGTCTCATTCTCAATATCAAACCACTTCCAAGGTTTAATCTTACAAACACTTTTTCGTAAGTTAGGTTATTGAGAAGTCAACTCATGACTTGGCATATTACTCCCACTAGGTTGACTAGATTTAAGCATCTCTCATGATTCCTGATTTGTTGATAAAGGAGCATTATTCTCTTCCTCTATTGCAAATAAAGGAATTGTCTTATCAACTTCACCTCTTGTTAAGAATTCAGTTTCAAGAAAAATAGCATCTCTCGACTCTATTTCAGAGATGATTTCATCTTGTTGCTCACCAATGAAAACATAACCCTTAGAAGTATCAAAATACCTTACAAAAATACATTTCTTACCTTTGGGTCATAGTTTTCCATATTTATGAGTCTTATTATGAACATGCAGCTGCCCCCCAAGGTCTCATATTGCTCAAATATAGTTTTTTGCCTGTCCAACATTCATATAGAGTAGATGGAACAGATTTAGAAGACACTCAGTTATGTATATTGGTTGCAGCTAATAACGCATCTCTCCAATAGGAAATAGGCAAATTAACTTGAGCTATCATAGACCTAACCATATCTAGAAGAGTTCAATTTTTTCTTTCAGCAACCTTATTTTGTTGTAGAGTTCCAAGGATAGTTAGTTATCTAATGATTTCTTTCTCATTACACATTGTCTTGAACTGATCAGATAAATATTTACCTCAACAATCAGTGTACAAGGTTTTAACTTTATGTTCTAATTGATTCTTAACTTCATTCAAGTAATGATTGAAGCAATCTAATGCTTCAAATTTGTGAGAAATTAAATGCACATGACTAAAGCATGTGAAGTCATCAATAAATGTAATGAAATAAAAACATTCCATTTCTAGCCTTCACATTCATTGGGCCATAAATATCCTAATAAATTAATTGCAATAGTGATTCAGCTCTAATAGCCTTACCAAATAGTTTTCTAATTATTTTTTCAACAAGACAATGCTCATATATAGACAAGTTAACTTTAGTATGAGTGTCGAGCAGACCCTCTTTAGCTAATCTATTAATTTGTTCTTGTCCTATATGTCCTAGTTTAGCATGCCAAACTTCATCATTAATATCAACATCACTAGTAAGAGCAATGTTTGAAAAACAACTATCATTGTCATAATCAATACCTGGCTCTACATCAAGAACTATGAAACCATTCGATACATAACCATATCCTATTAACACAGAGTTAATTCTTAGTTTCACACAATGACTGTAAAAGTTTATAGAATAACCCAAATCAAGAACAATATTAATGGAAACTAGATTTTATCAAATTTTAGGGCATACAGGACATCATGAAGAAATAAAGTATATCCACTACGTAGGTTGAGTTTGCAAGTGTCAACTCTTTTGACTTCAATCCTTGTATTGTTTCCCACATATATTCATTTGTTGCTAGCTAGTACCCGAAGGGTACTCTATATTTATAACTCAATCACGAGCTACATGATTCGTTGATCTTGAATCTATAATCCACAAAAGATAAGAATCAACAAAAAAATACTGAACTAATAAAACATAATGCTCATGGAAAGAAGATACATGGATCTACCTCATTAGGCTTAGTATAATCCAAGTAAAATGACCCTTTTTACCACAGTTATAGCAAGTCAGCTTGTTCTTAGATTTTTATTCATATTTTTTTCCTTTCTTCTTGATTTAGTCTTTCCCAGCAATAGCACCAGCTTCCTTTTCTTTTCCCTTTCCTCTCATAAACCATCTTTTCTTATTCTTGGAACCAAAACCTTCAGCTACAAAAGCTTACCCAGTAGTCCTTAATAATTCTATTATCTCTGCCTCAAGTTCAACATGACATGAGACATTAGTAAAAGTCTTGATACTCTCATTGTATGTCAGATTCTGTTTCATTGTTTCCTAAGAATCAAGAAGGGAATGGATTACTGCTTGAACCTATTGTTCATATTTAACTTATGACTAGCAATCTTTAGCTCCCGAATCATATTCACTATTTCCCTCAGATGTTGAGTCATGGTGACATTTGGGCAATTTTTGCAACTGTCAAACTTAATTATCAGCTGACAAAGCTTACTGAGACTTACTCCATTGCACTTCTCTCTAAGGGTTGCCTAGACAGCATGAGCTGATGGTAATGGCTTATACTCAAATACTAGGTCATCCACCATTGAACTAATCAATATTCCCTTAGTAGTGAAATCATTCCTTTTCCATGCCTTATAGGCAAGGTCACATTTGTGCTGTGTTGTAGAACTATTAACCAATTCTTCCATGAACTGATTTACAATCTCTAGAACTTCTTATTCCTCAAGAACGTATTACATCTTAAGATGTCAAATTTTGTAGTTATCCTCATATAATTTCTCTCCCTTATTGAATTCAGCTATGATGTTCTTAGTTACCATAATCTATAAATAAATATATTATTTAGTTATTCAGTGTAATTCATATGTGTGCAATATATGATTAACTCAATGTTAATTTGAATTGATTTATAAAATCAAATGATAAATATGTTTCCACTCATCATTCGTATGACCAATCAAATCAATATTGATCAATACTACTACACACATCCGAACAAATGAACTAATTATAGAATGAACAAATCATTAACCAAACATGAATTGATCATGAAATGAACTAATCATTTTCAAGTTTATTAACACATAACATAACATTTCATAAAGTAATATTGTTCGTACATAACAATAGTTTCTACTAACATGATTTTATTAACTTAACGAGCTAATACTGTTCGTATAATGATAGTTACAACAACAACACTCTAATAAGCTAGATAAGCTAATACCATTGCCACTAAGATAAACACTAGTGTAGCGGTCAACACTATTCCTTTCATCCTGAACTCAATTAGGACAATCTTAAGTAGACCAACTTTAGGATTCTCTATTGGACCTACATTTAGATCCTCTTGTGGATTCTCCTCAAACTCTTCAGGATTCTCTTGATTCACATGGTGAAGTAGCTCCACACACAATTGTGCATATGAGATTCACCCTTCGGAGAGCTCCCATAAATGGTGTGCTACTTTATTAAGGTGTATTGGTAGCGATCAGACCAAAACCTAAATCCTATAATTATCCAAAATTGGAAACTCTTTCGACTCGATCTTCCAGAATAGTCGATCGAGTAATCTAATATGTCCTCTGAGTCTGTAAACTGTGTCATACTCAATCTCTTCAACCTCTCTCTCAGCTCGTTGCATCGCATGTTGTGACGGGTCATCATGCATATCATCCTCGGTATCTAGAATGAAAAATAACAATGTCTGTATAAAATCGACAAACCAGTAAAACAACTGGTTCATTTCAATTCACACATATGCATAAAACCAATGCATAAAATAACTAAGAAAATAAGAAAAATAAATTTTATTTATTTGAGGAGCTCCAGTTGACTAACACACTGGACCAATTGATTGGATAATTAGATCCTAAGTCCCCTGCCCTCATCAGAACTAATCTAATTGAAATGTTTAGTGGTTATTGTATAACCTAAGCTCATTTAAGTCTAAACCAGACTTATTGATCAAATCAATATTTATTTGATCAATCCTAACCCATTAGACAATTTGACCAATATGGCCTATTAGAACAAATATAGTCCACTTGATCAAATATGGAAAGGTCCAGTCCAACTAAATTCAATGTAATCTGATTGAATCAAACTGATTTGGTTAATTCAACCAATGGATTGAACGAGATCAACGTCTAAAAAGACTAACCTGATCTAGTTAAATCAATCAATGATTTTAAACCAAACCTCGGTCTAACTGGACCAAACTGTTTTGGTTAAACCAACCAATGATTTGAACCAGACCGGGATTTCAATGACCCAATTATTCAAGTCTATGGCCAATTAATTGAAATATTAAAAAACAAAATTTAAATTCCAATCTAATTGAACTGCGAATTAATTAAATTATTTCCTAATTAATTGCAAAATGCATTAACTAAAAAATTACACTAACGCTAGCAACGTTGTCATTAATTTCAACATACATAAGTTTCAAAAGTTTTTTTTCATGCATTAATAAACCTTCGTTTAATGTATTATTAATAAATTTAATGGTTGCAAAAAAAAAACTTTGTTGAAACATATGCATGAAACTTAATGCTTGGTACAAAACCTAATGTTTCAGTTTTTGTTCGCTATCACCCATGCCGCTTTTCTCTTCTCTGTCGCCAACACCGACGTCGCCATCGCCTCTGACCCCCTTCAGCTATCGGTCATAATCGGAGGATTGACATCTTAATCGTCCACCGAACATAAACAGAGACAAACTTCGTGATTATCATTTGCTGTGCTCGGGATTCAGCGATGGGCCAGACAACGACAGAATTCGATAGAGTAAACTTCGTCGACGATTCCTCCGGCAATGAACAGGTGCATATATACTATTCTAACAGATCTACTGGCATATCTTGTACAGATCCTTTTATAGTAACCTGATATAAGCATAAGAGATCTTATGTTTTCACGGCCACATAATCATATAACAAGTAGAAATATCTATCATACATTCAACATTTTCTCTGATACTATTGTTGATTCTGAAATGCATGAAATACAAAAAATATGAAATATGTAAAATTCACAGTGATCTCCTATAATAGATCTTGATATTCACTTGTCATCGGAAGAATAATCACAAACAAATCGAAATGCTCTTCAAGATTCTATGAACAAAATCTCAAGCCTTCTTTTGTGTTCTTCCTTCACTCTTATAATGAACTCTCTTCTCTATGAATTCCTTGGACGAACTTATATAAGAGATGAAGGTAAACTTTACACCTTCTAAGTTTTTCACCTTCCTCTACAATGTAAGCTCTAATTGCACATAATGAATGGAAGAGAAAGAGGAATGGGCAATCAATCAATACCTCTTCCATCAACGAGTGCAGTCAATGTACAAGTCCAACACTATTTAATTTTTCCACCAAGATTCTCTTTATAGGCATCAGCAGTGTCTGAAGGTTGCTGATTATCTATCTAAACGTTGATGAGCTGCAGATTAACTTGCTGGTATTGGATGATACTCTGCTGAACTTGTATATATGCACATGATCTGCCAAGAATTGATTCATCTAGATGCTGATGCATCATGCTTGAGATCTATATTAATTAGTGCTGAGTTGGTCTGTTATGAACATGTATCAAGTTGGTCACTGTGCCATCTTCAGAGGTTTCCATGAAGCCGAAAGGAATAAAGAATGGTAAGCAACTTTACATTTAATGCATAGCTGTTCAAGGGCAGGCACATGTGAACACTCCTGGATTGAGAGTTTAGACTTGACAGTACGCACCACACTTTTAGTATGGGGGGATTAGCCACGAGACGGGAGATAAAGGCGTAATCAAAGAAGCATGCCTCACAAAGTCAGTAAGAGGAGATAGGCTTGTGTTTATGTACAGCAAAGCACATTTATTCATCACATGTCGAGCAATGACTGTCTAGTGCAAGTAGTGTCTAGTGCACTTAATTACCTATATGGTAGTAAAAATGATTATACTCCTCACAGCTATTCCTCATATTATTGGTAAAGATAAACATCCTTATTATTAGTGTTAAAGGAGTAAAATCAGATGCAGGTAAAATTTCATCTTTATTCGCTTTCTGATACTAGAATTCTAAAGTTAGCGGATGCGTATCCTCGAAAAAAAATTCCTTCCACCTCTAGTCATTTGACAATTGATTATAAATTAATTTTAAAATTTATCTTTTTTTCTCATAATCTATGAATTAGATTATGAGTGACACTTAGGATCAACATAATACAATAGAATTCTAAAGCTAGAATGATATTTTTTTTTTTCCCTTCTTTCATTTAGGGCATGGGTTGCCAATGGGTCATATATTCTCAAAGAATTTCTTAAACCGAAATCATGAAGCTAAAACTACACGACAGTAGGAACTAAATTCATACATCTACAATATTTTTGGAGCAATCAATGGCATGCCTTCAGCAAACTCTACGTTGTTCATTTTCTTCCCATGAAAGAATTGTGCTTAAGTCAATTATTGATGGATAAAACTCGTCTCTTTACTAAGATTAATGATGGCATCCTTTTCGTCCACTCGGGCTCCCCTTCTAGATCTCCTTTCGACTGGCTCCTCTTCTAGATCTCCGTTCGCCTTTGAGGTGGAAACTTTCGGCGTGCTCTCAGTGAACTGTGAGTCAAAACGTGTTAATGGAGGGCCAGTGTTGCCAGCGCGTCTCCTCCAAAGGCTAAGTCAATACTAGCTGAAAGACGAACCTCATGGAAACATGAGAGAGAAATAAATGCTCAAGAAAGAAAGGAGAGATTGTTGGCAGAGAAGAGTTATCTCCACGGGCAATAAGAAAATCAGCATACCTTCACTACCTCTGTTGATCTTATATAGTTGATGGAAAGGAATATCCACGTAGGCGACCACACAAGCCTGATTGTCAGCGGTTAGGAAGATAAGGGCAACAACCGTTGGATTGAAACTGACACTATCGGATAGTTAGTCAAGTGTCATCTTCTACATAATTTGTTAGAGGTTAAGGACAAATGATGATTTGGCTGAGTACCTGAGTTCTAAGTCGTCGATCAAGAATCTAAGTCCAAGTGGGACTCCACTAAACAAAGGCCAAGTGCTCAGGAAAGGGTATTGACGAGTCAGAAGTGTTTGAGGAAGGAGGTTTGCAAGTCAGGGGGCTTGGGAGTAACTTTGGATACCATAACATGTCTCTCCTTCAAGTCAGACTAAGGAGCGTAGTCTAATCTATTTTTTGTAGGATTGTTACATTGATGGAAAAGAGTGTTCAGTCAACGGATCCTTGAAAAATCAAAATAGTAAGATTCAATCTAGAATGTAAATCAAATTTTTGGTTTCATCAACGGAAAAGAGTGTTTAGTCAACAAATTAATATATTTCTAGAATTAATCAAGATTTGAATCAAAGTACAAATGGAAAAAATGTTCAGTTGGTGGAAAGATCTTTATCCATCGATGAAACAATGAAATTTTTGTGATCGAATGAATCAGATCACCACAAACAAGGAAGGGACAGAGGATCTATCAACTTATAGAAGGATCACTTGATGGATAGGTTCAGTCGACAGAACATTTTATCAGTCGACAAATTAAGACATATAACAAAAGCCCTTGAGCTCTGAGCCAATAACAAATTTCATCTTATCATTTTTCTACTATGCTCACTCACTGCTCGTGCAAGCTACGATTGCTACAACATTGGGAGGCTTCCAACAACTTATGCTTCATCTTGTATTCATTTGTTGTTGGTATACTTTATTTCACTTGCATAATGTATTCATTGTAATATCATTTGATTATTTAGTAGATTGCCGAATAAAAGTGATCGACGATCATGAACCTTGAAATAAGAGTCGTCAAAGGTTCTGAACCAAGTAAAAAATAGAATTGTCCTTTATCTTTCTCTTTTCACTTTGCTCTACTATGCACTTGAGTTTTAATGAAAGAAAGAAAGTTTTAAAAGCGTCGAGATTCACCCCCCCTCTCAGTATCTTACAATCTAACAATTGGTATCAGAGCAGGGCTGCTCTTAAAAGACTTAACCATCTTTCTAGCAAATTTTCTTTTCTTTAGACTAACTTTTTATTTGTTGTATTCTTTATCTCACACTACTAATCCTAAGACAAAGTCTTGAAAATCTTGGTCAATTTTTTTTCTATATTAGAATGGCAAACTATCACCAAGAAGGTTACAACATCATTCATCCACCCCACTTCAATGGAGAAGATTTTATCTACTAGAAAAGGAGGATGGAATTCTTTTTGAAGTCCAACATCGACATGTGGTTTAACATCAAAAAGGGATACAAACCACCAAGCAAAAATGGATCGAACTACTAGATTCAGAAGATTGGGATCAAGAGATGAATAAAAAGACTTAGATCAACAATAAAGCAATAAACACCCTCCAGTGTGGTTTGACAAAGGAAGAGCTAAACTGAGTCGATCATTTCAAAAATGCTAAAGAACTGTGGGATCGATTAGTCAAGTTGCATGAAGGAACCGATGACTCAAAGGTAACAAAAAGATATCTTCTTTTAAATCAATTGTTCAATATTAAAATATTACATGGAGAAACTGCAACTCAACTACACGCAAGAATAAATGACATAATCAACGGACTCCACCTCATCAGCCACCATCTAGAAAACCGAGATGTAAGAAGATATGTGCTAAACTCCTTTCCTTAAAACGCACTATGGCCATCGATGGTAAATGCCTATAAAATTTCAAAGGATCTTTCTATTATAAAATTAGATGAATTATTTTATGAATTGGAATTATATGAGAAAACTAACACTAGCCAGACCAAGAAGGATATAGCCTTGTATATAGGTCAAAACAAGATCAAGGAGGGTAAGGCTAAGTCAAAGCCAAAATAGGAACTTGAGAGTGAGTCAAATTAGGATTTAAACAACAAAGAAGAAATAGTGAACATGATAAGAAGGATGTTTTCTAAAAAGAAGTTCAACAAAAAGAATATGAAGAAAGTACAAAGCATTTCAACCATATCAAAATCAGAGATAACCTGCTACGGGTGCAACAAGATGAGTCATTACAAGCACAAGTGCCTTAACCTAAAGGAGGAGAAAACCAAGTCTACAAGAAGAAGGAAAACACTTAAGGTCACGTGGGACGAATCTTCATCGAAGGAGTCAGATATGGAAAGACCAAAGTAATCAAGTCATCTTGTGCTTATGGCAATGAACAAAGGATCCGAGTCCGAGTTTGAGTCTGAGTCAAGCCACAGATCCATATCCATTTTAGAAGGACCAAAAGAGATAAATTTATTTTCAAAATTTCAAATGCACAAAGTTATTAAATGTTTATTTAAGAAATTAAACTAAATTCGAGATTCAGAATGATTTACTATTTAAGGAAGTTGGTTCCTTAAGGAGCAAGTCAACTTGAATTCCTCAACTGATCATGTTCAAGAAGGAACTTCAACTCAAGTTGCAAAACTAAAGGAAGAAAATTCTAACTTGAAAAGTCAAGTAGACAGACTCAAGAAAATGTTGAAAAAGTTCAACTTGGGCTCTACGTATTTGAATATGATGCTTGGATCTCAACGAGTTATGTACAACAAATCTGGATTTGGATATGAAGCTAACTCAAACAACAAACCTTATATATCTTTATTAAGTCAAAATACTAGAAACCAAGTCCAATCATGGGTTCCAAAAGCTTCTCTAACAAAGGTAGGACCACACTAATACTATGTACCAAAAAATAATATTTATTACTCAAAACATAAAATCAATACTTCAGGGAAAGGTGGCAAACTAGTTGCTACCTCAATAACTTGACCTACCACTTGGCTACTTAGGATTAGGTAAATCAAGACTAGTTCTAACTTGTTAGATTAAAGTCTAGTATTAAGTTTTCAGGGTGAGACTAACTGGCCGAAAGCTTTGTCTAAGGCATGTGGTTATTCTAATGATGCCCAAGTTACTCACCACAACCTGAAAGCTTATTCAGGGAAGTTTGCTTGGGATTCCCAAAGCTACACTTAAATCAAAAAATAAGTTAAAAATAACCCCTGATAATTAAACATAATTCATCTCATAAAAACTATTGGATCATCTTGAATGATAACTTAGGTCGGGTGATATGAATAAAATTAACTAAATTAAATCAAATTAATTAATAAACTTAATCAACTAAATAAATAAACTTAATTAAATAAATTAATAAACTAAACTAAATAAACTAATTAGATAAATAAATTAAAATTGTAATCTTAAATTAAATTAATCAAAACTTCATCGAAATCATGACGATTAATAAAATTAAAACTTAAATTAAAATTAAAATGCTTTGACATAAACATAAATTTAAATTTAAATTAAATAAAAACTATAACTTAAACTTAAACTAAATTAAAGCTTAAACCTAAATTAACATTTCCACAAACCAAGTTATAATCAAGTTCCTTTTAATTATGAAACTAATCAATAATAATAATAATAATAATAATAATAATAATAATAATATTATGACTTGTTTAACTTGATTGGTTATATACTCAACTTACCATGATCGTGCATACTTTGAATTAAGTGTTATATGTCATATCATGCATTTTATCCTTATGTTAATGGCTTAATTTAGAACGATTAGATATAAAAAAAAAATATTTAACCAACCTTGATAATATAGCATCGGAATAAATTGGAATGATAGTAAACTTAGGAAACTTTGTCGAATGCATGTCTAGGTTAAATCATATGTGTTCTACCTGATGCACTAGACTTTGTGGATTTAGCTAAAGCTATTCTAGTCAAATATAAGCTAGTTTGACCAAAATCTAGTATTAAGTTCTTTGGGTTGGTCATTTTTTGAAAGTTTTGTCTAGGCACATAGTTATTTTAATGATATTTTTTGTGACTCACCATAGCCAGGAAACTTTCCTTATAAACTCCTTCCTAATGAACCCAAAGCTAAGTTTGAATCTAACAAGGATTAAACAATTTTTTTTTCAAAATTAATCTTAACAATTTAAAATCAATCTTAAATATTTAAATTCAAAATTAATTAATCAATTACTTTAAATTAACTTAGTTAATTAGTAAATTACTTTAATTAATCCTTAATTAATTTGAAAATTAATTACATTAATCCTAAATAAATTTATTTCAAAATAATAATTGATCAACTAATTTATTTAACTAATAATATTTAAAAAAAATCATAATCTTAATTAATTGAAACCTAATTAATTATTCAACCTTAATAATCATAAATCTAATTTAATTAAGAAAAATAATTTAACAACTTTATTTGAATCCAATAATTAACATAAATTAATTAATAATCCAAAATAACAACTTAATTTAATCAAAACTTAAATAATTTTTAAGTAACTCGTAATTAATTTGATTAATAACTCATAATTAATACAAAATCTAATCTAACTATCAACTTACCTTATAATTTAAAAATGTAATCTTATACTCAATTATTATTAACTATACAAATTAATTAATCCATTATGTTAATCTTAATTCAAATTAATTCAAAATCCAATAAAATCAACTACACTAACTTAATTCAATTAATCTCAACTTAATTAATTACTCTAATTAAACTTGAAATCAATAATTAATGAATCAATTATTCTTAATTAATAAATTCATAATTAATTACTAATACTAAATTAATTAAGTTTAACTCAATCCAACTAATTAAATTGATTTAAATAATTAACCTAAAAATCAACTTAACTAACTTTAAAATTAATCCTTAATTAATTAATTAACTTTATCAATAAAACTTAATAATTGAAATTAATAATTAATTCTTAACTTAATTAATTTTAAACCTAATTAATAAAAAATTTTAAATTTAATACTTAATTAACTTCAACCTAATTAATTGAACTTTTAATCAATTTGAAATTACTCTAAAATTAATCTTAACTTAATTCAAAATTTATTTAACTTAATTTGAAATTAACTTAATTAATATTAAATTAATTATTTTCAATCCTAAATTAATTTAAACAAACAATTATTCGTAATCAATATTTATCAACTTAATCCAAAATTAAATAGAAGTAAATCTTAAACTAACTAATTAATTAGCTGATTAATAACTTAATCTACATAATTAATTAATCCTTAATTTTAACTAATCCTTAACTTTAATTTAATTTTTTAACTCAATAATATTAACATAATTTTAACTAATTCAAATTTAATTACTTAATCAAATTTATGTTAACTTTAATATGAAATTAATCAAATTCAATTCTAAAATTAGCCAATAAAATCTGGATTAAACTAATTTGAATTCTATTATTAAATCAATCTAAAATCTTAATAAAGTGAATTAAGTATCTCTCAAAACACATAAGGTTACAATGTTTAAAAAATCTAGAGTGGAGGAGATGTTAGGAACAGTAAAATATTTTTTGAAAGGATGTCTTTCAAAATTCGTACATGATTGTTAATTAACACCTGAGCTTTTAGATCCTTGTGTTAACCATGAATTACTAAATCCTTATACACATATGTATATCTTCCTTGTGAGTAATAGGGATGTTCTAAAAAGTGTCAAGTTCAGGAAAGATCATATATTGAAAGACATATTTTGAAAACAATTGTCGAACTTTATTTTTATAAACAATTGTGGGTAACTAATTTGCCAAATATAAATTAACTAAGTTGTTAAAACAATTGTTCAAATTTGACTTAGTTTCTTTTTTATAAACTTGAGTTTGATTTAAGTTTGGTTTGAATTTTATTCATTTGAATATTATCAGACTCTTAATTTAAATTTATTTAATTTTTTAAAACTATATATTTTTAAATTTATTTAGTTAGTTAGTGAGTTTGTTTCTTTTATATTATAAGATTTTTATGGATGAATATAATTTGCAAATTTTATTTGTGAACAATATTTATGATGAGTTCATAAGTTTTATGCCTGAGTATTAATAAATTTAATATATATGTTTAAATGTATTTAATTAATTTATATATATTAAAAGAAAATAAATAAATTCCTCCTCAATTGTACTAATGTTTGAGAAGGTAAAAAAAAGTTTGATTTTGTCAAGATTTAACCCTTATTTAATTTTATAAATCTGATAACTAACTCGATTATGCCATGGGAAAAAAAAATTATGATAAAACTTATTATTTTAATGGTACAAGGGTAAGGTAATATTTGGACGGATTAGACAAATTGACGGATGGTTATTTTCCAAACGTACTTTGCTTACTTAGAATAAATAACCGCAATCCTTAGAGAATTAATTAAGACCACAGTTTTCCCTCCCATGCCCTGTTTTATAGCAAAAGTTTCTATTTAAAGAAAATCACTTGCCTATTTCTGCCTTCATTCCTGGTTTAAATTTTAATCGCTCCCGCTCTTCGCCTCGCCTCGTTCCTTCACACGTCGTCATCATCCACCACCACTACCACACCAACCATCGAACAATGAGGCCCCACCAACTCTCCCTCCTCTTCCTCTTCTTCCTCCTGTCCTCCTCCTCCTCCTCCTCCGCCGCCGCCTTCCGCCATCAGACCGACCTACTCAGCCTCGCCGACCTCTGCGGCCGCACCGACTACTCTGCCCTCTGCTTATACGCCGCCGCGACCTACGGCCACGCCTACCCGTCCCCGCCAGACGCCACAGCGCTGCTGTCGATGCACCTCGACATGGCCGCCGACCACACGCGGACGGCCAAGGCGGTGGCGGAGGAGCTGCTCTCCAAGGGCGACGGAAGCACCCGCGAGCAGGGGGCGATCAAGGTGTGCAAGTCGCAGTTCGGGGGCGCCATCGGCGACATGGATACGGTGCGGAAAGCGGTGAAGGGGGGCGACGCCGGCACCGCCAACAGCTACCTTAGCGGCATCATCACGTACTACAGCACCTGCGACGACTCCTTCACGGAGATCCCCCTTCCCAACCCTTTCGCGAAGCAGGACGACTCCCTCTCCAAGATGATCAGCAACGCGCTCGCGCTCGTCCCGATCGCGCTTTCCTAAGCGATTCGAATTCGTGCCCAAAGAGGGGGAAATCAAT
Source organism: Zingiber officinale (assembly GCF_018446385.1). Classification (NCBI taxonomy): domain Eukaryota; kingdom Viridiplantae; phylum Streptophyta; class Magnoliopsida; order Zingiberales; family Zingiberaceae; genus Zingiber; species Zingiber officinale. The sequence continues at coordinate 106,275,715 of NC_055998.1, forward strand.
TAACCATGATGTGTCTGTGATTTCTTCTCCTTGGTTAGACGTCCTATTAAAACTATGAATTTAAATTTCGAGTGAAGGAATTGAGATTCAAAATAAAGATGAGGAAGGGAAATATAACAAATTCTGTAACTGCAAATGTTATTTTGAAACTGCTGGAAGATAACGATCTTTAATTTCATTTGAATTTTTTCCTTTTTTTTTTTGTTGGATGGATTGTTAAATCTAGTTTATACATTTTGACAAATATATCATATACTCCCTTAACCTAGGTTCTTCTTCGAGGTAGATTTTGTGGCCTTTCGACCGAACATGCGCATACATCTCGTCTCACTAGATTGTTGTCGAGTGTATTCTTCGGTATTTTCAGCATACCCCATATCATGGTATTCTTATTCGTCCCTCCTCCTCTCTGGATCTCACATCTTATTCAGATGTTGACCAGGTAGGTTGCCCCGATGACCGTCGATCTACTGCAGGCTATTGTATTTTTTTTGGCAACACTCTTATCTCTAGGAATTTTAAGAAGCAGCAGAGGTTGCTCGCTTCAGTATTATATCAGAATATCGAGCCTTGGCGCTTGCCACTGTTAAATTATGCTGACTCCAGTCACTTCTTGGTAAGCTCCATGTTACCATGTTGCAACCACCAGTACTCTTGTGTGACAACATTAGAGCCATGTTTCTCACAGCCAATCCGATTTTTCATACTCGTACGAAGCACATTGAGATTCATTTCCATTTTATTCGTGAGAGTGTTGCTCGGAAGACACTTCTTATTCGGTACGTATCTACCAAGGATCAGGTTGTTAACATTTTCACAAAGGATCTATCCTCACATCGTTTTGCTCTTCTTCGAGACAAGCTCACGGGGTGTGCCTCCTCGTTTTGCTTGCGAGAGGGTGTTAAGGGATATACTTCCCATGATTTTAGGGGTTCCGGATCATATTTACAATTATCTCCAAATCCTTAGTGATCGTATCTAATCCCACAAATTAAGGTTCTATATTTATTTGTATTTATCATGACCCCACAAATTAAGGATCTTTACTTACCATTATTTCTCTTTAAATAGTGTATCAACATTTGTAGTTCTATGATAAGTGATCCCATTCGAAATCTGAGTCAGACGGAGGCCAGCGGAGATGGTGTTGGTGTTGACGGAGAGGCGACTTTGACGCACCCTGTGTACACACGTCCGAAAAACTAACCCCCAGTGAAGCTCCCTCTACAAAAAAAAATTGAACTTTGTGAAGGCGTTGGAATTCCGTTCTGTTTAAATTTCCCTCTACAAAAAAAAAATTGTATAAGAACAGAACTTTTCCTAGCAACCCGCATATTCGATCAAACATATGTTTGATCAATCAAGCAAGTTCTTGAATGATCAAAACACATCTTGATCGAAGTACAAGATCGCTGGGCTCTTGTTTTGGTATTCAAAATTGATACAAAGATAAACGAAACTAGATACGCAACGGAATTAAAGAACTAGTTGTACCTTTTCTTTGTAGCTAAAGACCTCTTAATCTTCTGCCGTATTCCTCTCCTCTTCTTGGACTTCGTGTGGACGACGATCTACCAAGAACAAAACCACCCTCCTTCTCTTCTCTTCCAAAACCGCCGGCCACAAAAAGGAGTCTCTAGGATGGGGTACCTTCTAATCTTTTTTCTTCTTCTTCCTCTCCTTCCTCTTCTTCCTTGCGTTCCTCTTCTTCCTTTTCTTCAAGCCGCCGGCCACCAAGAAGAAGAAGTGTCGCCGGCCCTAGCTAGGAGAGAAAAGGGGGCGGCCCTTACAAGGTGAGAAAGGGGCGGCACTTTGTGGAGGTGGCGCTGACCCTAGGTGGGGTTTGTTGGGACCGATTATGTAGCTAGAGGGGGGTGAATAGCTCGATGCGCTCATCGTGCTCTTCGTTGCTTGTTTCTTCAAAGATGTGCAGCGAAAATACAAGAAACAAAACATACAACGCTAACACGAAGAATTTACATGGTATCCACCTTACAAGAGGTGACTAATTCAAGGATCCACACACTCACGCACCCTCCACTATGAATAACACTTCATTATGGTAACTACCAAAGGCGGGGAAGCCCTACAAGTTCACACCTACATTTCTTCTTCCGCTGTAGATCCGCCTCTTGACTTGGAAATGCCTCCAAGAACCCTCAAGATCTGGCGGTGAGAACTTTGTGGAGATGCTGTGGAAGCGCTGAGATGATCGGGAGTGAACAGTGCAAGCTCTACTGAAGGAATCGAACGCCTACAGCTAAATACGATACCAACGGTCAGATCTCGATCAATTGGATTGCTCCCAATCGATCGGGGAGGCTTTGGATCGATCGGCTAATCGACCCAGAGCGCATCTGTGCTCTCAGGAATTGCTTGGATTGATCGGTTGATCGATCCAAGGCTTATCGTGCGAAGATCGCACTTCCCAATCGATCCACTAATCGATTGGGGGCTCTGGATCGATCGGCTGATCGATCCAGCGCTGTTCTGTGCGATCACGCACTCGTCCCAATCGATCCACTGATCGATTGGGAGGAGGCTTGTCATGAAGACTCGCCCAATCGATCGGCCGATCGATTGGGCATGAGCCAATCAATCGGCTGATCGATCCAGCTCATGATTTTCTCCCAAAATCAAGTCTAAAATCTCCTAAACCAACATATGGTCAACTATGACCTGTTGGTTCATCTTGCCTAGCATCCGGTCACCCTTGACATGCTAGGACTCCCTCACCAAGTGTCCGGTCAATCCCTTTGACCCACTTGGACTTTTCTCCTTGTGCCAAGTATCCAGTCAATCCCTTTGACCTATTTGGACTTTCCTCCTCGTGCCAAGTATTCGGTCAATCCCTTTGACCTACTTGGACTTTCCATTGCCCGGCTTCACTCACCGGGACTTCCAACTGCCTGGCTTCACTCACCAAGACTTCCTTCTGCCTAGCTTCACTCACTAGGTCTTTCACCTAGCTTCACTCACTAGGACTTCCCAAATGTCTGGCTTCACTCACCAGGACTTCCAACTGCATGGCTTCACTCACCAGGACTTCCAACTGCCTGGCTTCACTCACCAGGACTTCCAGTCAAGTATCCAGTCAACCTTGACCTACTTGACTCTCCTTCACAATCTCCTCACATGAACAATTGCACCTGCAATCTTCATGTGTTGTCTACATGTATTGTCAAACATTGAAACCCACACATCATGACTCGAGCTTTACTCAATTCAAGCTCAGTCAACACGGTCAACCTTGACCTAGGGAATATTGCACCAACAATCTCCCCCTTTTTGATGTTTGACAATACCTCCTTTAAGTTAGGCTAATCCCATAGCATTAACTTCCTTCATGCCAATATGTGAATGATGGTTCTCTTCATTCTCCTCCTTTTCTAGAGGGCAAACTCCCCCATTAGGTAATGAAGACCTAACTTAACCACAATTAGGTAATGAAGGCCTAACTTAACCACACTCATTCTCCCCCTATTGGCACACATCACAAACATTTCCCATCTTTGGGCACTCATCAAAAACAAAACTCTCCTTCTGAAGAGTTACCCTTCATTGTTCACAACTTCACTCGTTGCTCACTACACACTAACGAAGGTACCATACCCTTCATTAATCTTCACGCTCATCCTTGAGCATGCACCACTTGAACAATGAAGATATCCACTCTCCATTGTAGTCAAATGCCCAACCTTGAGTATTTTCACAACAGAAGGTTAACCACCTTCCAAGGTGTATGAAAATTACATTTTCATGTCCTTAAAGAGTAACTCCCCCTAAAGACATGCACGTAACTTCTTTTAATGCACCAACAATGACTTGGAATTCCTAAATCTTTAGGAAACCCAAATTTAGAGATTTTGAGGTTCAAAAATTCAATAATGAAACCAAACCTCAACCTAAACTTCAACTTAGTCTTCCTTAACCAATCCATTCTTGTTTTCATCATGAAAACTCCCCCTAAACGTATACAAATGTTTTCCAAGGGGTTAGGAATGTTTACCTAGACTAAAAATGATCTAAAATGCTGAAATCAGGCTTTACCAGCCAAAATCATCATTCCCAATCGATTAGAGTTGGGTCCCAATCGATTGAACCTGCTTGAATCGATCCACTAATCAATTCAGGAGGGTTGGATCGATCGATGGATCGATCCAGGAAGCTTCTGTTCACGAGAAGCTTGCTCTCAATCGATCGCCCGATCGATTGAGACCCTTCAATCGATCGGGTGATCGATTGAAGTTCTGAAAAGGCTGAAATTTCATTTCAGTCAATTTCAGAAACCCCTAGAAAAATCTACAAAATTCCAAAAATCATAAAAATTTGTGTAGACATTGTTTAGGGCATATATTATCATGGAAAAATAGTTTTCTAAGAAAATACATCATATTTTCAAAGATTGACACAAACTTGAAAACTTGTAAAAAATTTAGTGTTTTCTTCCAAGTTTGTGCTCAACTATTCAATGATGATTACTATCAAAAGATTTCATCAAGGTTTTCCAAAGACATTTTAAAATGATTTTCAAAACCAATATCCAACCATGTTCTTTGGGCTCAATGCACATGACTTGTACATTAGCTTTCCCAATGATTGGAAAACACATAACTATTTGTTTTGATGAACATAAAGCTCAAATGAATGCACTAATTCAACATCTTGAGTTTCGTTCATCATTCTAACAACTCACTTGTATCTAATGTGTACTAAAGCACATACAAATCACATTATAGTTCTTTAGTGAGATGCCACTTTTGGTTTTGCCCTAATCTAGGGATCATGCATATCTATCTAGGCATTTTGAATTGTAAACATCCACCAAGGATGTTACTTATTAATAAATGTCATTTGTCCTTAATTTCAAATGATTAAACAAAATGCATGATATGTTATGGCATACATCAAAAAGAAATAATTTTCAAAAGAAAATATCCTTTAACTACATAATGTATGTATGACATGACATGGTATTTTTGTGTTTTTCATAATAAAATATGAATTTAAATATAACTAAATAAATATGATGTCATGACATATGATGAGCAAACAAAACATGACAATTTCGCATAAATAAAATACCTAGATTATCTACCTAAGTATCCTTAATCCTTAGCTAAAATAAACTTAAAACCTAGATTGCCCACTTTTTCCCAAGAAAATGCCAATAATCCAATTTTGACATTTCTTTTGATTTTCTTAATTTGTGCCAATTTAAATTAAGCATATTCCTCAAATTTTGGCACAATTTACTCTTTTAAAGAGTAACCACCTGAGTTAAGGCATAAATTGCCTTTAATTTTCTAAGAACATACCAAAATCCCAACTTGGTAGTTCTTATTATTTTCCCAATTTGTGTCACTTAAAATATCATCCAATTTATCAAATTGTGACACATTTTACTCTTATAAGAGTAAATCAATAATCATTATCATTTCCAAAGGTTAACAATAACCTTGAAAATGCTCTTAGAGTGCCAACTTTATCATGATTGGGTTAACTACCCTTTCAATTAAGGTTGACACTCTCTAACCAATCTAAAGTGTAGAGAAGATGCTCGTAGGAACCCAAAACCTATTGGTGCTCTTTGGATGCTCTAGGTACTCACTAGGGATAACTTCCCTAGATACCTTCCTGGTGACCTTGTTTGGCTTCTTAAAAGCCTTGGTCACATTTTCTAGGTCAACCCTAGAGATTGCTTCCCTTGTGACCTTCTTTGTGACTTTCTTGGACTTCTTAGAAGTCTTAGTCACATTTGTTGTAAAAATACTCTTAGGAATAACCTCTCTAGTATTCTTGACTTGACCACTAGACCTAGGGTTTGTTCCATAACTATATGGAACCCTATGGTAAGAAATTACATCCTTCTTAGCCTTAAGTTTGTACCCCAAACCTCTATGGCCATTGGATGGCTTTTGTTGTCCTAAACCTAGGTTTTGACTCTTGGACCCTTGTGTCTTATTTGTGATCTTTCTAAGGGTCCTTTCCATTTTGTCAAGTCTTGACCTCAAGACTTGATTTTCTCTCCATAATTCCTCAACCTTGGGTCTTTCACTCAAACCTTGATTTTTCTTTCTCTTAGGTAAATACCTAATGATCCGGCAGTAAGAATGAGGGACCCCATTTAGCAGAGTCAACGCTGCGAGGAGGGCCAAAGGCCTTGGCCGAGCGGATAAGGAGGGCGACGACCAGCTGAAGCTTCCGAGCGGAAGCAATACACCCCGCCGGAGTCGGGGTTCCGACGCTCATGATGAACAGTAGGAAAGGCCGAGCAGAGGGCCTGCTTGGCCGAAGGAATAAAACATCAACGCTGCGAACAGTCCAGAGAGCACATGACCAGGAAGCTCCCGCGCGGATCAGAACACCCGATCGGCCGGACGCGAGGAAACTGCCGACCGGTCGGACGATCGACGGGGAGTAAGAAAAGGCAAGGATAGAAACATCTTCTGACAGCAGATGATATGCAGGATCTTAGGACATGGGCTCACTGTCCCATCAAAGACGTGCTCACTGTCCCATCAAAGACGTGCTCGTACTGTAGCAGTAAGGAGTCAGGCAAGCTCCTCTGACAAGCCCATACTGGGTATGGGTTGAGGGCACGTGTGTGTGCCTCGGTATATGTACATCAGCCTCCTTAGAAGTCTATATAAGGCCTCCACTTCTTCAACCGGAGGTACGCGAGTCTTCATCCGGCAACCACTTTCATCTATTCCTTCGCCTGACTTGAGCGTCGGAGGGCCGTCACCGGGACACCCCTCCCGGCTCGGTTTTGTTGCAGGTTCGCCGGAGCACTCGAGGATCCAGCAGGGAGCGCCACGTCCCCAGCGTTCGTTGACCCCTGGTTCGGACAGGATCACCTAACATCCTTAGGATTACTTCCTAGTTGGTTATCTACCTTCTTAGCCCTAGATTGAGTGGTTTTAGCATGAAGAGCCATATGTTTTTCTTTAATACTACCATGCTCCCTATTTTTATGGTAAATAGCATTAAAATGATAAATATTAGAACGAGCATGCTTTTTACCATTATTTAAGGGGATAGGCTCAATAAATGACACCTTTCTTTTTACCTTGGAGGCTCCCCCTTGAGTTGTGCTTCCTCCATGAGCCTTGACCGCTTTTTTCCCCTTTGGACATTGGCTCCTATAATGCCCCTTTTGATTGCAAGAGAAGCACACAATGTGCTCCTTGCTCTTCTTCGTTGTGGGGACGGTCTCCTTGGGCTTCACTTTGCCCTTTAGTGCCACTTGGCTCTTCTTCTTGGCCAATTTGGGGCACTTGCTCTTGTAATGCCCATGCTCCCTACACTCAAAACATGCAATATGTTTTTTATTTTTATCTGAAACATTTATACCTTCATGTGTAGGGATGACATCTTCTCCTTTTGATCCGGAGGTAGAGGCTTCCTCTTGATCCGATAATGATGCTCCTCCAATAGATTCGACTCGACTTGTGGAGGTGGAAGCTTCTTCATCCTCTTCTTCTCTTGACCCGGATGTGGAGACTTCTCCTTCTTCTTGATCCGATGTCACCGAAGGTTGCTCCCCCTCAATCCTAGAGGTGGAGGCTTCTTCATCTTCATCTTGTATATGAAACAAAGAGTATACTCCCTCTTTGCCCTTTTCATTGTACTCCTTTGAAGATGAGACTTCTTGGATCTCTTCTTTTGAAGTTGAGCATCTCTTAACTTCCGAGTCCTACTTCTCTTGATCTTGCTCCAATGAGTCACCCTCTTTGGATTCTTCTTAAATTTGTACAGTGGAGGAGATCTCATTAATTGTTGCCAATTTGCTCCAAAGCTCCTTGGCATCTTTGAATTCTCCGACTTGAGCCAAAATATTGCTTGGCAATAAATTGACCAATAATTTGGTCACTTTGTCATCTGCCTCGCTCCTTTGAATTTGCTCTTGGCTCCACTTGCTCCTCTTGAGAATTTTACCCTTTGAATTTGTTGGAGCCTCAAAACCTTCCATAAGAGCAAACCATTGCTCTATCTCCACCATCAAGAAATTTTCGATCCTTGATCTCCAAAGATCGAAACTCATCATTGTGAATGGTGGAGACACCCTTGTATCGAATCCAAGTCCGTCTTGGAATTCCATGTTGAAGTTAATCCTTTTGATGAAGTCTTCGACTTGTAGAATTTGCTTCAACTTCTTCACCCTCTAGCTTTTTCCCTTTCCGACGATGATTCCGGTGAAGAGCAACCTGGCTCTGATACCACTTGTTGGGACCAATTATGTAGCTAGAGGGGGGGTGAATAGTTTGGTGCGCTCGTCGTGCTCTTCGTTGCTTGTTTCTTCAAAGATGTGCAGCGGAAATACAAGAAACAAAACATGCAACGCTAACACGAAGGATTTACTTGGTATCCACCTCACAAGAGGTGACTAATCCAAGGATCCACACACTCACGCACCCTCCACTATGAATAACACTCCTTTATGGTAACTACCAAAGGCAGAGAAGCCCTATAAGTTCACACCTAGATTTCTTCTTCCGCTGTAGATCCGCCTCTTGACTTGGAAATGCCTCCAAGAACCCTCAAGATCTGGCGGTGAGAACTTTGTGGAGATGCTGTGGAAGCGCTGAGATGATCGGGAGTGAACAGTGCAAGCTCTACCGAAGGAATCGAACGCCTGCAGCTAAATACGATGCCAACAGTCGGATCCCGATCGATTGGATTGCTCTCAATCGATCAGGGAGGCTTTGGATCGATTGGCTAATCGACCCAGAGCGCCTCTGTGCTCTCAGGAATTGCTTGGATCGATCGGCTGATCGATCTAAGGCTTATCGTGCGAAGATCTCACTTCCCAATCGATCCACTGATCGATTGGGGGCTCTGGATCGATCGGCTGATCGATCCAGCGCTGTTCTATGCGATCGCGCACTCATCCCAATCGATCCACTGATCGATTGGGAGGAGGTTTGTCACGAAGACTCGCCCAATCGATCGGCCAATCGATTGGGCATGAGCCAATCGATCGGCTGATCGATCCAGCTCATGATTTTCTCCCAAAATCAAGTCTAAAACCTCCTAAACCAACATCTGGTCAACTATGACCTGTTGGTTCATCGTGCCTACCATCCGGTCACCCTTGACATGCTAGAACTCCCTCACCAAGTGTCCGGTCAATCCCTTTGACCCACTTGGACTTTTCTCCTTGTGCCAAGTATCCAGTCAATCCCTTTGACCTACTTGGACTTTCCTCCTCATGCCAAGTATCCGGTCAATCCCTTTGACCTACTTGGACTTTCCATTGCCCGGCTTCACTCACCGGGACTTCCAACTGCCTAGCTTCACTCACCAAGACTTCCTTCTGCCTAACTTCACTCACTAGGTCTTTCACCTGGCTTCACTCACCAGGACTTCCCAAATGTCCGACTTCACTTACCAGGACTTCCAACTGCATGGCTTCACTCACCAGGACTTCCAGTCAACCTTGACTTACTTGACTCTCCTTCACAATCTCCTCACATGAACAATTGCACCTGCAATCTTCATGTGTTGTCTACATGTATTGTCAAACATTGAAACTCACACATCATGACTTGAGCTTGACTCAATTCAAGCTCAGTCAACACGGTCAACCTTGACCTAGGGAATATTGCACCAACAGGGTTGAAGGTGGCGTCGGCCACAAGGAGAAGAAGAGGTGGATGTGGCGCCAGCCCTAGGTGGAAGAGGGGTCGCCGGCCACAAGAAGAAGAAGATTGTGGAGAATTAGAAAGTTCGGTTTTAGGGGCCACATCCTACTCCCTTTTATAGACTTGTAGTCGGTTACAAGGAAAGAAAAATTAACAAAATTTTGTTTAAAAAAAATCTAAACAAACTATGTTAAACCAAACCAAGTTAAGTTAAACTAAACCAAGTTAAGTTAGACCAAACCAAGTTAAGTTAGACCAAACCAAGTTAAGTTAAACTAAACTAAGTTAAGTTAAACTAAACCAAGTTAAGTTAGACCAAACCAAGTTAAGTTAAATCAAACCAAGTTAAGTTAAACCAAACCCGGTTATGGATGGGTGGATGCGAGACTTTATATATAGAGGCTACAACAGGGATCTAGAGGAGAAATTGGTTTAGGTCTCCCGATGAGCTTGGGTTTCCCGTGTTCGCCCTGAATACCCAACTTAAGTCGATGAATAATAGCCTATACCACTAAAGGGTTATTATTGAACTACCGCACCAATCCCATATTACAATATGGGCTCCTTCTTATTATGAATGTGTTAATCTCCCCGTGTTTAAGATATCATATGTCCGTTAATTAAATGAGTTACTGACAACTCACTTAATTAACATCTAACTCCAAGAGTAGTACCACTCAACTTCATTGTCATATCGGAACTAAGTCCACCTGCAGGGTTTACATGACAATCCTTAGAGTTCCTCAAGAGGACATCATCAACCTAAATAATTAGGATAGTTTCCTTCTATAATCAACAACACACCATATAAATAATATTATTTCCTAACTCATCGGGCTTATTGATTTAACGAATAAATCTCACCCATTGATAAGTTAAAGAAGTAAATACTAAGTATATGTGCTTGTTATTATATAGGGATTAAGAGGACGCACATCCATAACAACAGATGTTCTGTTCTTTTATGTAGTCAGTATAAATCGAACAACCTCAGATGATCTGCTCAATATACACATAGTGTACTAGTATAATTTTATAGTCAAGACAGACTAATACCAAATTACACTACAACCGTTCCAATGGTTTGTCCCAATCCATCTTAGTTGTGAGATACTATTTATAATTTATAAGTTATCGATAATATGATATTCTGTGTGACGCCATATACCATGTTATCTACAATATAAATTAAATGGACAACTACATTGACATATATATAAATATAAAATGTAGACATTTGACCAAAGTGATTCTCATTTCAAAATATTTCAAAACAGATGTTCATATAAAAGCTAGGCTTATAGTATACATCCCAACAATTTTCCACTTATACTAAAAGACTATGTTGCCATACATCTGATTTCCATCTCTTCAACATGTCTATCAAAAGCTCCCGCCAGAAGAGCCTTAGTGAAAGGATCTGGCAGGTTATCTGTTGATGTAATCTTAGCGACAACAACCTCTCCTCATTTTACGATATCTCGTATCAGGTGGTACTTGCGCTCAATGTGTTTACTTGCCTTATGGGCTCATGGTTCTTTCGAGTTTGCTACTACACCATTGCTGTCACAATAAATTGTGATAATTTTGAGCAAACCAAGAATCACATCTAAGTCCATCAAGAAGTTTCTGAGCCATACAGTTTCTTTGACTGTCTCAGAGGCTGCCACATACTCAACTTTCATGGTGGAGTCTGAAACACATTTATGTTTAACACTCCTCCATGCTATGGCTCCACATCCCAAATTAAACACATACCCGAGGTTGACTTACTACTATCCCTATCTGATTGGATGTTCGAATCTGTGTAACCCACAGGGAGCAAATCATCTGCCTGGTAAACCATCATATAATCTTTAGTACTTTTCAGGTACTTTAATATATGCTTTACGGTAGTCTAATGCCCCGGTCCTGGGTTACTTTGATATCTACTAACCATGCCCACGGTAAAACAGATATCTCGTTTCGTACATAGCATCGCATACATTAGGCTTCCTACAGCCGAAGCATAAGGATCTGCCTTCATCTCCTCTATCTCCTTTGATGTCTTAGGACACATCTCTTTAGATAAAGGTACTCTATGCCAAAAAGGTAGAAAACCTTTCTTGGAGTTTTGCATGCTAAAACGAGCTATGATAGTATCGATGTACGAAGCTTGGGATAAGCACAACATCCTTTTCTTGCGATCCCTTATTACTTTGATCCCAAAAATATGTCCATATTCTCCCAAGTCCTTAATATCAAACAAATTGGACAACCATACCCTTACGTCTGACAACACTTTGACATTGTTGCCAATGAGCAAAATTTCATCTACGTTAGTATAAGAAATACCACCACGTTTCCGTCACTTTTCTTGTATACACAAGACTCATCCAGACACTGAATGAATCCATAAGACTGGATCACTTCATCAAACCGGATGTTCCAAGATCTTGAAGCTTGCTTCAGTCCATAAATGGACCGATTGAGTTTACATACAAGATGCTCTTTGCCCTTCGCAATGAATCCCTCTAGTTGCTTCATATAGATGTCTTCTTCAAGATTTTCGTTAACGAAAGCTGTCTTGACATCCATTTGCCAAACCTCATAATCCATATGAGCAGCAATATATAAAAGAATCCGGATAGACTTAAGCATGGCTACCAGCGAAAAAGTTTCCTCATAATCGTTTCCCTCTTTCTGAGTATACCCCTTCGCAACAAGCCTCGCTTTAAAGGTTTCCACCTTCCCGTCTGTTCCTCTTTTACTTTTGTAGACCCACTTACATCCAATGGATTTTATACCATTTGGTGGTTCTACAAGCTCCCAGACCTGATTAGAATGCATAGATTCTTTTTAGACTTCTTTGTACTTTGGCAAGATGCTGCATCTTTATCTTGGAGTGCTTCATCATAAGTTTAGGGATCAGCTTCATGTTCACCAGGGATCAAGTCCGAAGACTTTACCAAAAACATGAATCTATCAGGTTACCTAACAACCCTCCCACTACGACGAGGCACTACCTATAATTGTGCATCATTCATGACACGTGTTGCAGTTACTTGTGGTATCTCATCTTGTACCGTTGGTACTAAAGTAGAGGCATCCTCTCTTATTTTCTCAAGAACAATTTTACTCATGGGCTTGTGGTTCATTACATAGTCCTCTTCTAAAAATCAAGCATTAGTGCTAACAATGACCTTCTGATCTTTAGGACTATAAAACAAACCACTTTCGTTCCTCTAGGATATCCCACGAACAAGCGAACTTCCGTATGTGATTCCAACTTATCAACATCTCCCTTCAGCACATGTGCTGGACTACCCCAAATCCGAATGTGTTTCAAACTAGGCTTGCACTCATTCCACAATTCTGTGGGAGTAGAGGGTACTGACTTAGAAGGTACCAAGTTCAGAATGTACACTGCCATTTCCAGAGCGTATCCCAAAATGAATTTGGTAATTCTGAATAACTCATCATTGATCTAACCATTTCCATAAGAGTCATATTCCTTCATTCCACCACACCATTCTGTTTGGGTGTACCAGGTGCAGACAATTTGGATTGAATCCCTGCCTCTGATAAGTAACTCCTAAACTCTCATAAGAGGTACTCTCCACCACGATCAACTCGTAGTGTCTTGATACGTTTACCTTGACGTTTCTCCACATCAGCCTTGTACTCTTTGAACTTATCAAAGCACGCAGACTTGCGGTGCATCAAGTAAATGTACCCATATCTCGAATAGTCATCTATAAAAGAGACAAAATATTTGAAACCACCTTTTTCCTGGATAGTCATAGGCCCACACAAATCAGAATGAACCAATTCCAACTCTTCTTTGGCTCTATACCCCTTTGCCTTAAAAGGTCTCTTGGTCATTTTTCCTTCCAAGGAAGACTTGCAGGTCAGAAAGTTTTCCACTACCAATGAACCAAAAGGTCCATCGGCTATTAACCTTTGAATCCTACTCAAGTTAATATGACCCAACCTTAGATGTCAAAGATATATTTGGTTCATTTTCGAAGGTTGCTTTCTCTTATCAAAATTAGAAGATGTGTTATTAATTTTCATTTGTTGCATCGTGAGAGTTATTAGATTAAGAGTATACAAATTGCCAACCAACGCACCAGAATAGATAACCATCTTATTTTTCTTGACAACCACTTTGTTATCAAAAGAAACAGAATATCCATCCTTAAATAATTTAGAAACTAAAATCAAATTCTTTCTAAAACATGGTACGTAAAGACAATTTCTCAAAATCAATGTTTTATTCCTATCAAAAAATAAATAAACATCTCCCACTACAACAGCCACCACTCTCATAGCATTGCCCATGTAGACGGTGATTTCCCCTTCATGTAGTCATCGAATTTCCTGAAACCCATGTATTGAATTGCTGACATAATCAGTGGCTCCCGTATCTACACACCAGGTACCGGTAGATAACACCACTAAACATGTTTCAACAACTAATGAATAAGATACACCTTTGTTGTTCTCCTACCTGGTAACCCGATTCTGATGTTCAAAGAGTTCCTTGAGATTGAGCATCATGTCATAGGCAATGGGTAGGGCCTGATGCTGATATTGCAGCACATTTGACATAGAAGCCAAAATGTAACACCGCGCTATCTCATCTGCCTTGACCCATTTCCTATGTCTCTCTTTCTCCTCTTCACTAGAATCCTTATCAGGCATGCTAGGATAGATCTCATGAAGTACGAACTTGTATTCTTCAGCAGTTAAGACAATGTCCAAGTTTCATTTTCAATCAATATAATTTGGACCAGTAAGTTTGTTTTCTTTTAAACTAATAGCAAGAGGATTGAAAGTCATTTTGAAATCTTGAGAATCATAAAATAAAACACTTGGTCCAAACTTTAAAATTTAAAATAATATTGATTCCTCAAACAATATAATTTAAATTCACCAACACCTTAAAACACCGTGAATTTCGTATGCCACGATAGTGTGGACGTATACTAATTCAAACATATGTAAGAGGTGAGTTTACCCATTAATTTTATTATCTTGTTAACCTAACTTTATGACAGATAAAATTAATAGTTGGTTTATCTTCGGTTATATAAATAATAGTAGTGACTCCAATGGGGAGGATACTATTAAATACACCTAAGTATATATCATTACTTGATACTTAGTCCATTAATTAGGATTGTGCCCCTTCAGATGGAGAAGATCACACATACCTAATTAATTTCCTATAATCATCCATAAAGGAAGTTTGATTTAGTGATCTGCAAACAAACTCATCCGTTATGGAGGAAGGCACTTAAAGCCAACGCGCAAGTTTGAATGCATCACATACAAACCAGTAATGGAGACCGTGGAGTTTATTTAAATAATCCCTCTCCTACTTAGTTATTTAAATTGAGGAATTTTAATCATGCACGCATATCACAACACACACATCATAGCACATAAAATTAGCATAAAGACAATAAATATGAAAATAAAATTTCTAACTATTATGGCCTCATCCAATGCTGCCCTCCATTATGCCGCCAATGGATCGCTGTCCTCCAATGTGACACCGATGGATCAAGCCATCGCGTTTATCTCGCTTCCTTCTCCATCGCGCCTCTGGTCCTCAAAATAGTACCACGCATAGCAAGGATACAAGCCGCAATAAAAATAAAATTTTACATTTATCGATCCTATATTCCATAAAGGAATTTACATGTAATCTAGATCGAACAGAAAGTAAAACAACAATAATAATAATATGGCAACCAACCGTATTTAATTATTACAATCATGCACACACAACAATCTCGACATGCCCGAGGGTTCAAATCATACATAAGCACACAAAAAGTCATAATAGTTGGATCTAGGATGCCTGCAACCACAGAGTTAATCTATCTAGCACATCCTACTATTATCCGACCTAAACTTATGTATGAGCAGTGCATAATTTAATCGAAAACCAATCACACAGAACCAGAAAACATGATTTGATACCATTTGAAGGCGCTGGAATTTCATTCTATTTAAATTTTCCTGTACAAAAAAAAAGTACAAGAACAGAACTTTTCCTAGCAACCCGCATGATCTATCAAACATGTGTTTGATCAATCAAGCAAGTTCTTGAATGATTAAAACACACCTTGATCGAGGTACAAGATCGCTGGCCTCTTGTGTTGGTATTCAAAATTGATACACAAAATCGATACAAAGAAAAATGGAACTAGATATGCAGCGAAATTAAAGAACTAGTTGTACCTTTTCTTTGTAGCTAAACACCTCTTAATCTTCTATCATATTTCTCTCCTCTTCTTGGACTTCGTGTGGGTAACGATCTACTAAGAACAAAACCACCCTCCTTCTCTTCTCTTCCAAAACTGCCGGCAACAAAAAGGAGTCTCTAGGATGGGGTACCTTCTAATCTTCTTCTTCCTCTTCTTCCTCTCCTTCCTCTTCTTCCTTGCATTCCTCTTCTTCCTTTTCTTCAAGCCACCGGCCACTAAGAAGAAGAAGTGCCACTGGCCCTAGCTAGGAGAAGAAAGGGGGCAGCCCTTGCAAGGTGAGAAAGGGGTGGCACTTGGTGGAGGTGGCGTCGACCCTAGGTGGGATTAAAGGTGGCGCCGGCCACAAGGAGAAGAAGAGGTGGATGTGGCGTCGACCCTAGGTAGAAGAGGAGCCACCGACCACAAGGAGAGAAGAAGATTGTGGAGAATTAGAAAGTTTGGCTTTAGGGGTCACATCCTACTCCCTTTTATAGACTTGTCGTCGATTACAAGGAAAGAAAAATTAATAAAGTTTTGTTTAGAAAAAATCTAAACAAACTATGTTAAACCAAACCAAGTTAAGTTAAACTAAATCAAGTTAAGTTAAATCAAACCAAGTTAAGTTAGACCGAACCAAGTTAAGTTAAACCAAACCAAGTTAAGTTAAACTAAACCAAGTTAAGTTAAATCAAACCAAGTTAAGTTAAACCAAACCAAGTTAAGTTAAACCAAACCCGGTTATGGATGGGTGGATGTGAGGCTTTATATATAGAGGCTACAACAGGGACCTAGAGGAGGAATTGGTTTAGGTCTCCCAATGGGCTTGGATTTTCCGTGTTCACCCCGAACACCCAACTCAAGTCCATCAATAATAACCCATACCACTAAGGGTTATTATTGAACTACCGCACTAATCCCATATTACAATATGGGCTCCTTCTTATTATGAGTGCGTTAATCTCCCCGTGTTTAAGATATCGTATGTTTGTTAATTAAATGAGTTACTGACAACTAGTTAATTAACATCTGAGTCCAAGAGTAGTACCACTCAACTTTATTATCATGTCGGACTAAGTCCACTTGCAGGGTTTACATGATAATCCTTATGAACTCCTCAAGTGGACATCATTAACCTAAATAATTAGGACACAGTTTCCTTCTATAATCAACAACACACCATATAAACAGTACAATTTCCTAACTCATCGGACCTATTGATTTAACGAATAAATCTCACTCATTTATAAGTTAAAGAAATAAATACTAAGTATACGTTCTTGTTATTGTAAGGGAGATCGGTGGCCAGCTTGAAGGGGGTTGGATAGACGACACCCTCAAATTGATTGCTTTTCTACATTCGTTAGTATGCGTAGCGGAAATACAAACTAACTACAAATATGAAAGCTAAACACTAAAGGAAAGAAAAACAAGCAAACCGCTAACACGTTGTTTAACGTGGTTTGGAGATTAGGGCTCCTACTCCACGGCTATCCATAAAGTGGACGATCCTGATCCGTCGGTGGATTAGCCCCCGGCAAACTCCGGCTATCTCAAGTAGCTCCTTGTGGGTGGAGAAACCTCACCACAACACTCACAAACACTTGAGAATAAGTAGACTACTAATTAGGGTTTACCACCACTAATTTCGTTAACTATAACCAAGCTCCCAAGGCTTGGTTATATAGGCCACAGGTTGGAAACCCCGCCCACCAGTCGACTGCTAAAACTAACGGTTGACTGCCCTTTGTGAAAATTCGATCGTTACATCTCAACGGCTCGATACCAGTTGACTGCCAAACCTAGCAGTCGACTGCTCCACACAAACCGAGCGAATAGAAATATTATGTTCGCTGTCAGTCGACTACACCAGTCGACTGCTAAAAATAGCAATCGACTGCTACAGTACTATTATAGTAAACCCTGAACTTAGGACTTTACCCCGAGTACAATCTCTCAGCACTCGAACCCTCACCCTTATGACTCACTTGATGCTTCTTTGCAGCCTTGACCTCTTGCCTTCAAGCCTACTTCCTTTGGCTCTCATCCCTCGAATGCATCCAAGCCTGCGGCCCATCCCCAATGTCATCCATTGCATATGCCTCGAAGTTGCTTCCCTTGGCCCTTGTCCTTGCTGCCTTGCCCACGGTCTCTCGGATGCATACAAGCCCGCGGCTCGTCCCCAATGTCATCCTTCATCGAACCCGAAGCCATTAACCTGAGTCACATGTGTATCCTGCAATCCTGCACAACTCAAGTACACATATCAAATACAAGGGTGAACATAACTTAAACCTTTTTCCCAAACACCAAAACACATAGTCGTACGAACCATTGGGATTGCTCCAACAATCTCCCCCTTTTTGATGTTTGACAACACGTTTAAGTTAGGGAAAACATAGTAGCAAAACAATATGCTAAAAATAATGGACTTATGATGCAAAGGCTACACACTTGGACATACTCCGCCGAATGGACTTACGTTGCCAAGGCTACACACTTGGACTTACACCGCCGAATGGACTTACGTTGCCAAGGCTACACACTTGGACTTACACCGCTGAAATAAAAATGCAAGCATGCATTGGAATCTATCCCAAGGCTCCCCCTAAACCTATGCTCCCTATTGAGCTAGGAATTTTCCCACAGAGATTTTTAAGAACCTATCCCAAGGCTCCCCCTACGCAAAGGCACTAAGGTTTTCCCAACTAAACCTTACTTCTCCCCCTTTGCTTAACATCCAAAAAAACTTTCGAACAATATCCCAATTGTTGAAAGTTTATCATCCAACTGACCCTAAACTCATGCATTTATCCCCCATGGATCCCATACATCTATACGAGCTGACCCAGTCAAAATCCAGTTCTGAAAATACTTTTAGATTGGTATCAATCAACTACAAGAAGTACCAGTCGACTGCCCTTATTAAAATAAGCTTACAGAGACATTCTGTGCTCAAAAACACTGTTACCAGTCGACTGCTAACTGTAGCAGTCGACTGGTACGCTATTTCTAAAAAAAATCAACATTTTCTGATCAACTTCAGAAATGCACCAGAAATTCCACAGACCTCCAAAAATTCTCAAATTTTGTGGAGAGGTCTATTTTATCAATGTCTACTTGGAAAAAAATATATATATGAATATATTTATCACAAATCCCAAGATTGACATAAAACATAAAACTAGCTAAAAAGTTCAATTGAACCTTGATCTAAAATCCTAGTTTTGGCTTCCTCTTGATGTATTTACCTATACTAACCCACAATGCATCCCTAGCATTGGTTTATATGACATCTATACATCCAAAACTAATTATCATGCTATATGACCCTAATGTCATATGTCTAAGCATGAAACATAAACCAATTGTGCCAAATCCCTAGGTTTGAGACTCAAGCCCGTCTCTAAACCACTTGGCATATTCCATGGCTCGTCTAGACTCCCAAGTAAAATCCACTTGAGATCCATTGGCCATGGGTCCCAAATTGACTCTTTGAGCTCCCCCTAGAGCTCTTAGCCTTAGCCACCTCCCTAGGTGACTCATCTACAATAGCTAGGCCACATCGGTGCACCTCCGGTGACACTTGGCCTACAAACCTAACCTTCTTAACCTTGGACACCTTATCCTTGGTTAATTTTTCCTTATCTTTAAATGACTTTCCCTTGCCATTTCTTGACTTCTCCTTGCTATAGTCATATGCAACCTTAGCATAAGACTTTCCCTTAGCATTGGAAACACTAGATCGGTATTCTAGACCTGATCTATTATTGTTGGGTCTTTGACTACACAACAACATACCTAAACCCTGAGATCCAATATTGAATCTTTCTAAGGTTTTTTTTCCAATTTATCAAGCTTTACCTTCAAAGCTTGATTTTTCCTTTCTAGGTTCCTAAATCTAGAGTCTACATGTCCACCATAGACATTCCTAGACCTACCCATTTTTCTAGGCATATGTCTTCCCTTCTTGGGAGTAATGCCTTGGGTCTCCTTAGGTCTACCATTTCTAGAGTTATCATGAATGGATCTCCTAGGGTTATGATCTACAATTACCCTATTCCTATCATGATATCTAAAGTCAAAATTTTTCATTGCTACATAATGATTATCATTATTTTTTCTCTCATGCATGGAGGAATTTAAATTTGACTTCAAATTTAAACTAGGGTTTACCTTACCCTTTACCTTTGGAACTCCCCCTTGACATGAGCCTTCATTCTTCCTCCACTTCTTCTCCTCTTTCTTCAAATGCGCCAATTTCTTAATTTCTTTCTTCTTTGGGCATTTGGTGTGGTAATGACCCCGCTCACCACACGTAAAGTACACTATGTGCCATTTCTTCTTCTTCTTCTTCTTGGCACCATCATTCCTACAACCCACATTAGTATCTAAAATAACTTGATTGGGTTTAGGATTTACCTTCTTCTTACCCATAGGACATCTACTCTTGTAGTGTCCCTTCTTATTGCACCCGAAGCATATTATGTGGTCCTTTGACTTTACTTCGGTGGAGGTGCTTGCTAGATTGACCACTTTCAAGACCTCTTCTTCTTCTTCACTTGTCTTGGATTCTTCTTCAACTCTTGAGGATGTTTCCTCATCCACACTAGTGGATGACATTTCTCCATCCTTCTCCTCCTCGGAAGTTGAGCATGAATCGACTTCCGGTTGCTCCATCTCCTCTCCTTGAACAATTAGACCCATCTCCTTGGGCTCTTCTTCTTCTTGTGTAGGCAAAAGTTCCTCTCCTAGAACTTTCTTCAACTTACTCCACAACTCATGGGTGTTCTTGTATTCACCTACACGACTTATCATGTTAGAGGGCAAAATTTCAATCAACAATGATATTACCTTTGAATTTACCTCTGATCGTGTGGTTTGCTCCTCCGTCCAATATAATATCGTGATCGGAGCTTCTTCCCTTTTTTGTCCTTCGGGACTTCGAACGGTTCTTCTACCGCCATCATCGTGTCCCAATCCGTGTCGAAGAAGTTCTTCATCTTCACCATCCAAAAGGTGATGTCCCATAGGCTCTCTCCTTTGAACTTCGGCAGTTCAATCAAGTCGGTCATCTTCTTGTATTTGCTCTTCTCGGCGATTAGTCCGGTGAAATACAACCTTGGCTCTGATACCACTTGTAAGGGAGATCGGTGGCCGGCTTGAAGGGGGTTGGATAGATGACACCCTCAAATTGATTGCTTTTCTACACTCATTAGTATGCGCAGCGGAAATACAAACTAACTACAAATATGAAAGCTAAACACTAAATGAAAGAAAAACAAGAAAATCACTAACACGTTGTTTAACGTAGTTCGGAGATTAGGGCTCCTACTCCAAGGCTGTCCATAAGGTGGGCGATCCCGATCTGTCGGTGGATTATCCCCCGACAAACTCCGGCTATCTCAAGTAGCTCCTTGTGGGTGGAGAAATCTCACCACAACACTCACAAACACTTGAGAACAAGTAGACTACTAATTAAGGTTTACCATAACTAATTTTGTCAACTATAACCAAGCTCCCAAGGCTTGGTTATATAGGCCACGGGTTGGAAACCTGCCTACCAGTCGACAACTAAAACTAGCAGTCGACTGCCCTCAGTGGAAATTCGACCGTTACATCCCAACGGCTCGATACCAATTGACTGCCAAACCTAGCAGTCAACTGCTCCACACAAACTGAGTGAATAGAAACATTATATTCACTGTCAGTCGACTGCACTAGTCGACTACACCAGTCGACTGCTAAAAATAGCAGTCGACTGCTAAAAATAGCAGTCGACTGCTAAAAATAGCAGTCGACTGCTATAGTAACTGCTACAGTATTGTTGCAGTACTTCTACAGTAAACCCTGAACTTAGGATTTTACCCCGAGTACAATCTCTCAGCACTCGAACCCTCACCCTTATGACTCACTTGATGCTTCTTTGCAGTCTTGACCTCTTGCCTTCAAGCCTACTTCCTTTGGCTCTCGTCCCTCGGATGCATCCAAGCCCGCGGTTCATCCCCAATGTCATCCTTCACGTATGCCTCGAAGTCGCTTCCCTTAGCCCTTATCCTTGCTGCCTTGTCCACGGTCTCTTAGATGTATACAAGCCCGCGGCTCATCCCCAATGTCATCCTTCACCATACCCGAAGCCATCAACCTGAGTCACATGTGTATCCTACAGTCTTGGACAACTCAAGTACACATATCAAATACAAGGGTGAATCCAACTTAAACCCTTTGCCCAAACACCAAAAATATATGGTCGCATAAACCATTGGGATTGCTCCAACAGTTATTATATAGGGATTAAGAGGGCACACATCCATAATAACAGAGGTTCTATTCTTTTATGTAGTTAGTATAAATCGAACAACCTCAGACGATCCTGCTTAATACACACATAATATACTAGTGTAATTTTATAGTTAAGACAGACTAATACCAAATTACACTACAACCGTTCCAATGGTTTGTCCTAATCTATCTTGGTTGTGAGCTACTATTTATAATTTATAAGGAACCGATAACGTGATCTTCTGTGTGGCACCACACACCATGTTATCTACAATATAAATTAAATGGACAATTACATTGACATATATATAAATATAAAATACAGATATTTTACCAAAGTGATTCTCATTTCAAAATATTTCAAAATAGATGTTTATACAAAAGCTAGGCTTATAGTATACATCCCAACACTCTACACACACTCAGACAACCATCCAGAGCGTTAAAGACAAGAAATCATGGAAAAAGTCCCCGGAACAGGCCCTCCGATGCTAAAGTCAGGTCCTTTTCCATGGAAGAATAGTGTACGGTATAAAAAAGAACTGTTGAAGATGAGTGCGTATGTATGCGTGCCTGGCCAAAAAAGAGGATCTCCCTTTTTATATGATGTTGCATACCTTTAGAGTCTGACCGTTGTCAGAGAATGTCGAGTGTCAGGGTCTGTCGGGTGAGAGAGGTTGTACGACAACCTCCTATTGGTAGAAGGAAAGCTCCACTCTCAGGGAGTGGCAAACGACTGGAATATTCCCTGGCGTCTTGTAGTTATTTTCTGACAGGAGGTTATGATTCGCTAACATTGTTATCGTTTAGTGCTTTCTATCCCGCCCGGTCCAGCTACAGACAACTCAGGATGACCATTCATATGAGTTACTAGGGCTGAGCCTTGATGAAAAGGATGAGCTATGGTGGACCGATCGGGTTTTATATGAGACTGCGATGAGAGACTCATCTTTCATGATTTGACTATTGGAGAGCCAGTCGAGAGTTTTCTAAGTAAAAGTTCCAGGACCATCTATAAAGCCCAAGTTGGGAAGATTTGATCCTCTAGGGGTAGGCCAAGAACTAGTCCAAACTTCATCTGGGGTTCTATCCTGTCTGTGACTGACCAGGAATTATACGGCTGATGACGTGAGAGGGTCTAACTCCCATCTTTCCTTGACTGTTAACTGTCACGTCCCCTTGACTTTTGGCTGTTATGTCCCCTTGACTTTTGACTTCCATGTCCCCTAGACTTTTGACTGTCATGTCGTCTTTGACTTTTGACTTCCTGGCCTTATCAGGTCCCTCCTTTACGCACCGTATCAATAAGAATTAATACAATATATCCTTTTATCTATTTGTTTTTCTTCTTCTTTACATTTGAAATTGAATACCCACGTGATATTGACCTTCTTTTGAAGTAGACTGACTTGAACTTTGGGGTTGTAATTGTTGGATTTGAAACCAGAGCATATTCTAGAGGGTGGTCCGGCTCAGCCCTGAAGCATGTCATATGGGGTGATGGCCTAGGGCCCTCGATTTTTGGGGCCCCAAATTTGACACATATATATAATATATATTATATATAATTAGATTGTTTTAATGAAAACCCAAAAAATATATTTTATTGGATTGTTTTAATAAAGACCCAAAAATACATATTGTTGAATTGTTTTAATAAAAGCCCCCCAAAAAATATATTTACCATTAAAATTTAAGAAAAAATATAAAAATGAAAAGAAAGGAAAAAAAAGAAGGAATATAAACAGTCATTTTTTTCTTTCCAAGACTTTTTTTCTTGTACAACTCTTTTTTCATTAATTCATTTACAGAAGTGAAAAGACTCAGAAGAGTAAAATTCAAATCCTGAACATCAATTTCCTCTCTTCTTCTCCTTTGAATATCTTTTAATTAAATCAGAAAAATCTATTCTCCAATTGAAATTTTAATTTCATCAATATATAAACTTGTAACATAAATTACCTACTTATTTTTATTTTTTCTTATTGTCAATATTTAATATTGATTTTTAATATTGTATTGGAGTCCAATGTTTTATGATTTTTTGCAAATTTGAAAGAGTTTAAATAAATTATCCTAATTTTAATCGTCATATAATAGATTATATCGATTGAATGCTTCAAGCATAAACAAGGTTTTATTGCTCTTTTACTATTATTTTCATTGCTTGTGTTTGTTTCATTGTTAGCTTTGTTGCTAGTTTTGTGTGTTTTAATTTTACACATGAAATATGTAGTGCAAGTATGTTTCCAAAGAAATATCAATCTGGGAGTTAGAAAAAAACAAAAGAAAAAGAGTAGAATAGATTATTAAAACTCAAAAAGGTACTTTTCAAAAAAATTTAAAGATAGCTCTTAATTCAGTTAATGAAGAAGAAAGTCAAGAAAAACTAAATGATCATACAACACATGAACAACAACAAAGTAATCAAGAAAAATTAAATGATCATGCAATCAATGAGAAAATGAATTGAGAGCAAATAATGATAATAATCATGCAACGAATGAACATGAAGAATTAAGAGAAAATGATGATAATGATTTAAATATGGAAGTTGGTAATATAATTGAAAATGAAAATGAGTTAGAGCAAACTAGTCATGTTTTGGATATATGTGATCCAAGATCTTGGGATAACATTGATAATAAAACAAGAGATCTTTTGATAGAGAAAGGTCTTATAAGAGAAGGTAATCTTAAATTCCATGTAGATGTGCTTTCGAGATTAATGAGGTAAAGGGAGCCCACCAAGTATGAGTCAAAGGCGGGAACAACAACCAACGTGGAAGTCAAAGTCAAGGCGATCAAAGGTAGGAAATTGCTTGGTCACCAAAGCTGGCTAAGAGGGTGGCAACGAGCTGAGCGGGCTTGAAGGGTACGTTCAGCCCGAAAGCTCATTTGAGTAGATTGCTCGTCCAGCTGGAAGGACTATAGAGAGGTCATTAGATGCTCACAACTGTGATGACCCTACAAGGGCTAGTCCTACTAGACCACATGTCCGGTCACGCAAGGAACAACCTACCGAGCCGAGCGACCATAGAGAAGTACAGTTGAGATCGATCGGGCGGGAATCCCGGCCGAGCGACTCCCCCACTCGACCAAATAGTGGGACCCCTTGCTTATCTCATTGTATCCTTCTGGGAGTTGGTGTCATTGACAGCAGGGCATGGTCAACAAGCAAATCATACGACAGAATCTTCCACTGTCATGTTAGGGATTTGCACACTCTGTTAAGGAATAGTGTCAAATATACTTTTCTGACGTGTATTTTTATAGGAAAGTTGGGAAAACATGCATATACCTTGAAAAGCATGTTTGTCTGCTAATAGAGCACTATATAAAGGGGGTTTATGCACCAGCAGAGGTATGCGTTATTTGTGTTTAGGATCCTATCGTTGCTACAGTTATCTTTGTCATCTTTCTACTATTCCGATGACTAACTTGAGCATCACAAGGCCAACGCTGGGGACCCCTTCCCTAGCCCGACACTGATGTTCTTGATTTTGTAGAGTAGAGCGAAGTCTTCACAAGGTCAACTGCTAAGCCACATCCCCAGCGAGTTGTCTTCACCGATTTCAGGCAGGATTAGAGATATTTTTCATATTCTTATTACACAAGAAAATTACCAAATGGAGAGAATCAAAATAGAAAATGGCTTGTGTACTCGAAAGATGTGAACAAAGTATATTATTTTTGTTGCAAATTGTTTAAATCAATAAAAATAAAAGTTTGCTAGCAAATAAAGGTATTAATGATTGGAAATGTTTAAATGACAGACTTAGATAACATGAGAATGACATTGAGCATATTACCAACATGAGAACTTGGATTGATTTGCAAATTAGATTAAAAAAGAATAAAAACAATTGACAAAGAGATCCAAATACAAATTAAGAAAGAGAAAGAACATTGGAAACTTGTTTTAGTAAGGATTATTTCTGTTGTGAAGTGTCTTGCTAAGGGTAATTTGGCTTTTCGTGGGGATAATGAAAAAAATTACTAAGGTAGTAATGGTAACTTTTTGGGGCTACTTGAATTAATTGTAGAATTTGATCTAGTAATGCAAGAGCATTTTGGACGCAATCAAAATAATGAGTCTCATTATCATTATCTTAGTCATAAGATTTAAAATGAATTAACTTTTATATTAGGCTCTAAAGCAAGAACTGTTATAATTAAAAAAATAAAAAAGACAAAATATTTTTATACTTGATTGTACTTTAGATGTAAGTCACCATGAGCAAATGACTTTGATAATTTGATGTGTGGATGTGTTAGTTTGTATTATAAAGGTAAATGAATATTTATAGAGTTTTTGAAAGTGGATGATATATCTGGATTAGGACTTTTTAATGAATTATAATCCATTTTAGAATCCCTTGGACTTGATATTGATAATTGTATGCTCAAAAGCGCTAGAGGAGTGGTTGAATAGGGCTCGTGGCTAATTTATTCGTTTTAGAAAACTCAAAGTAAATACACAGCGAAATATAGAAATAATTTAAAAGCAATCGCTAACACTTTTGGTTACTTGGTTCGGAGCCTGTATCGACTCCTACTCCAAGGCCCGCATGTAAGAGTGATTTCTATGAGCAATCCACTATCAATTCCGAATAAGTACAAGTAAGCAATTACAATATTAAAAACAACTCCAAAGTAAAGAATACCGACGACTACAGATCTGAAGATTCTTGTTCTCAGTTATCGTCGGAGCTTCAAGGGTGTTGTGGAAGTGTTTTCTCGACAGCATGCAAGAGAAGAAGTCATTCTGAATGTTGTTCCGAAGCTCCTGGTTGAAGCTGCCTTTATAGGCTGTTCTGGGCGCCCGGACCAGCTCGGGGGCCCAGACTAGTTCCGGGCACCCGATCCACCTTTCTCTAGACCTTATTTTATGCAAAACAAAGTTAGTCCAGGCAAAAACAATATACATATAATATGAAATTATGACAACCTCTGACTGTCCGGTTCTGACTTTGAGTTTCGTTGAAATTCTAGGTCGAACTGACGCCTACTGTTCTCTCTTCGGGGAACGTGTCCTCACCTACTCCTCTCGGGAGAAGTTACCTATTGTCAGTTCAGTCCTCCAGACCAACTGGACTTTCTGCCTAGGGTTACCACCCTCTAGGATTTTTCTCAGCCTAGGGTTACCACCCCTAGGATTTTTCACCTGCCTAATCACAATTAGGACTTTCCACCACCTAGGGTTGCCGTCCCCTAGAACCTAAGGTTACCGCCCCCTAGGATTTTCTACTTGCCTAGAATCCACTAGGACTTTTGCCTAAGACAACTTAAGACTTTCCTACAAGCTCAATGAACCTTGTTAGATAACAAGACAACTTAAATTTGGACCCTTTGGCATAATCAAAACACAGGTTCGATCGTCGGATGCTTCCCGCACCAACAATCTCCCTCTTTTTTATTATGTCAACACAGTTCAAAGTTAAGTAAAATATAACAAAATAATAAAGGAATTTAAGTGAATTTAAGCATGAGCATACAATAATTTGTAAAAAATTTCCTTATGCTCCCCTTTAAAATTCTTATTTAACTTTGATTTTTCTCTCCCCCTTTGACATAACTCAAAAATTAATACTAAGTAGAGACAAGGTCGTTTTACATGTAAAGATAGAGAAAAAAAATATTTAATCAATTTAACTTTAAGCTCCCCCTGAAGGACAGCACTTTAAAAACTTAGGAAATTTTTAAGTTTTGAAAGTGATTTAGGGTTTACCAAAAACTTAGTTAGATTTAAGCTTTGAAAATGACATAGCCTTTAAAGAAACTTAGCTAAATTTAGCTTTTAAAAATATTTCATTTTGTCAAATACTTAGCTTCCAAAAGGTTTTGAAAATGACTTAGTTAAAAGTACTCAGCTTAAAAAATGATTTTGATTAAAACTTAGTTTAAAAACTTTGATAAAAACTAAGTTAAGTACTTAACTTTTGATAAACACTTGGCATTTAAAAAAAAAACTTAGCTAAGTAAAAGTTTTCTTTGAAAAATACTTTATCAAATACTTAGTTTTTGTCTTTTCAAAAATAGTTTTAAAATTAAATTTTCTCTTTCACTCCCCCTTAATTATTGCCAAAAGAAAATTTAATTAAGTTTTAAAGTCCTAGAGTCCAAGCATGAGTAACAACATTTTTTCAAACATCTACTTTTAAACAAATGTCTAACCGTTAGCTACTAGCTATTTACCATGAGATAGTACCTTTTACTTGGTTAGTCAAATTAAGTAAGTATTTCAGTTAGTTTGACTAAGCATGAATAACTTAATTTGATTAATTTGAATTTGGTCTTTATTGCCTAGACTTATGTTGATGAACAGACATAAGCATTCTGAAGTCCAAGCAGTATCATATGCATCTCACACCATTCTAAGTATTTTTTATACACAAGCAAGGTAATCCTAGTGTGCTTGTGAGATGCTCTGGCTGAGACCTAGGAGAACATGCTTTCTAAGGGATAAATACCTAGGCTAAGTCCAAATTTTGAAAAACTAATAAAATTAAAATTTTAAAAATATTTTTCATAGAGTTTAAAACCAAGCTGGTTTTAAAAAAATAATAATAAAAAGAAATATTTTCAAAATAAGTCCTATTCAACTAAACACATTCTTATAGGTGAATGTGAGATGGTTTTATCTTTAATTGAATTTATTAAATTAAGTTAAGTTATGAATTGATTACAGTTAATAAATCAGATTTATTTATTAAATTAAGATAGATTTATTAAATTAAGATATATTTATTAAACGATTAATTAAGATTTTATTTAATTAGAATTATTACATGATTAATTAAGATTTATAGATTTATTAAATGATTAATTAAGATTTATAGATTTATTTAATTAGATTTATTAATTGATTAATTAAGATTTATTTAATTACATTTATTAAATTAGATTTATCAATTGATTAATTAAGATATTATTTAATTAGATTTATTAATTGATTAATTAATATTTTATTTAATTAGATTTATTAAATTAGATTTATTAATTGATTAATTAAGATTTATAGTTTTATTAAATTAGATTTATTAAATGATTAATTAAGATTTTATTTAATTAGATTTATTAAATTAGATTTATTAATTGATTAATTAAGATTTTATTTAATTAGGTTTATTAAATTAGATTTATTAATTGAGTAATTAAGATTTTATACTTTTATTACATTATATTTATTAAATGATTAATTAAGATTTTACTTAATTAGATTTATTAAATTAGATTAATTAAGATTTTTTAATTAGATTTATTAATTGATTAATTAGGATTTTATTTAAGTAGATTTATTAATTAGATTTATTAATTGATTAATTAATATTTTATTTAATTAGATTTATTAAATGATTAGTTAAGATTTATAGATTTATTAAATGAGATTTATTAATTGATTAATTAAGATTTTATTTAATTATATTTATTAAATTATTAATTAAATTAAATTTTACCTAAGTCCATCTCACCCTTTTCTAAATTATCAATCTGGGAAGCTTATAGGTTTTTGTGAGATGGTTAATTTTATCTTTGATTTAGGTTATCATCTAAAGATTGATTTACATTTGAGTTAGATTAAGGTTTTACAATCAGTCAATTAAATATTCATTTCAAAGATTGGCTTCGAGGATGTGGTGAGGCACTAGGTCTTCTTGGGTATGAGATCATCCATCACTTCTAGACAAAGTCTTTCAAAGAAATTAGATATTTAATTTTTCTTTTTGAAACCCCTAGGTCTAATTATTCAAGTGTAAATCACGCCTAGGTCCTTATCTAGCCTAGTCTAAGCATGTATAATAAAGCAGTAAAAACAAGCATCAAACAAATTTATCGATAAAGATGGTCTTTCTATTGGCTCTCCCTAGATCATAGATTCGATAAGATCTATCAAGGTAATGGATCTGATACTTGGGGATCCAATATTGACCAAGTCCAACTTGCTTAACCAAGTTCGACTTGGGGACCCATGCTTGGACTATTTTCTATTAGTTTTATTTACAAGTGATAAGTAAGACTTGTATTTTTATTTAGCCTTAAATCCAAGTCCGAATCTGTTGTATATGGCTCTCTGTTTTCCAAGAATCAGATCTAGATTCTTGGAACCCAAGGTAAACCCTTCCAATGTGTCCTTAAGTTCTTTAACTTGAGTTTTCAAATTGAAATTTTCTTCCTCAAGTTGTTGGACTTGAGTTGAACTTCCATTTTGAACTGGCTCAGTCAAAGAACTTAATTTAGTCTCCTCCTTAAGGAGTGTTACCTCATTTTGGAGTGACTTGACCCAGACATTGGATTTAGCTAACTTACGCATAAGATAATTAACTAAATTATGTAATTTGTCTAAATGAGAAGATCTTACCGTGGGGTTAGACCCTTCGGAAACGGATATGGATTCGTGGCTTCCCTTGGACTCGATTTCTGATTCGCTCTTGGTTTCTGATTTGTCAATTTGTTCCTGGGCCGTAAGCGCGAGGAAGCTCATCTGTTCGAGCTCTTTGTCGGAGTTTTCTGAAGAAGACTCATCCCAAGTTGCTTGCAGTGCTTTCTTCT
The DNA here is from genome assembly GCF_018446385.1 of Zingiber officinale. Taxonomy (NCBI): domain Eukaryota; kingdom Viridiplantae; phylum Streptophyta; class Magnoliopsida; order Zingiberales; family Zingiberaceae; genus Zingiber; species Zingiber officinale. Next base: position 106,306,432 of record NC_055998.1, read on the forward strand.
TCCTTTGCTTCTTTGCTTTCTTTTGATTTGGGCAGTTGGCTTTGATGTGTCCATTCTTGTTGCATCCGCAGCAGGTTACCTCGAACTTTACTCTTAGACTTGATTGTACCATTTTGGACTGAATCACCTTCTTGGTGAATCCTTTCTTCTTCTTGTAAAGCTTTCATACAAGGTTGACAAGTTCGGCTGCTATCTCGTCATCGTCATCTTCTTAGTCCGATTCTTCTTCTTCAGACTCAGGTTCAGTTTTGCACCTTGCTTTTGCTTATTGCGTTCTGCTTGTACCTACAATCAAGGCAATACATTTATCGGTCGGAGTAGTATTAGTCTGCTCATGTAACTCAAATTCAGAAAATAATTCATCTAATTTAATTAATGATAAATCCTTAGACACTTTGTAAGCATCTACTATGGATGCCCACAAGGTATTCCTCAGAAATGCATTTAATGCATACCTGATGATGTCACGGTTTTCTACCTTTTGTCCAATCGCGTGGAGTTCGTTCAGTAAATCTTGTATGCGAGCATGAAGCTGGCTCGCTGACTCACCTTCTTGTATTTTTTATATTATATAATTTATTCAAAATTAAATCATGCTTACTTACTTTCGTATCGAAAGTGCCTTCGTGCAACTCAATCAGCTTCTCCCATAGCTCTTTCACGCTTGAGAATGGGCTGACTCGGTTCAGATCTTCTTTGGTTAAGCCGCATTGAAGGGTGCAGGTTGCTTTGGTGTTGGCCTCGATTTTCTTCATCAAGCTGGAGTCCCAGTTCTGGCATGACACTAGCTTTCCAGCACCGTCGAGTGGAAGTTCGATACCCGTTTGAATAATTATCCACATCTCTACTTGCGTCTTGAGGTGGTACTCCATTCGGCTCTTCCAGTAGCCAAAATCCTCACCGGAGAAGAGGGGAGGACGTGTAGTGCTATATCCTTCTTGGTGGGCCATTTAAAAATCTAGCACGATAAAAAAAAAAGAAAACTTGTTCCAAGACTTGGTCTTGGATTAATAGTGCGGGAATAAATAAAATATAGTAAAAACTCGAGTGGTGTTTGCATCGACTTCGAGAAGTGAAAGAACTCGATCGATAAAATCAATCGGAAGGCAGTAATTTTACCGATTTCGATTGACTCTGAAAATTCATAAAATTACCATGAAAAAATTGCTTGAATGGTGGTTTCATCGATTTGAAGTGACCCCGCTCTGATACCAATTGTAGGATAGAAAGCACTAAAAGGAGGGGGGAGGGAAAACTCAAATTAAATATGCAGCGGAATATAGAAATAATTTAAAAGCAATCACTAACACTTTTGGTTACTTGGTTCGGAGCCTGTGTCGACTCTTACTCCAAGGCCCGCACGTAAGAGTGCTTTCGATGGGTAATCCACTATCAATTCTGAATAAGTACAAGTAAGAAATTACAATATTAAAAACAACTCCAAAGTAAAGAATGTCGACGACTACAACTCTAAAGATTCTTGTTCTCGGTTGTCGTTGAAGCTTCAGGGCGTCGTGGAAGTGTTTTCTCGACAGCGTGCAAGAGAAGAAGTCCTTCTGAATGTTGTTCCGAAGCTCTTGGTCGAAGCTGCCTTTATAGGCTATTCCGAGCGCCCGGACCTACTCGGGGCGCCCGGGCCACCTTTCTCCAGCCCTTGTTTTCTGTAAAACAAAGTTAGTACAGGCAAAAAGAATATACATATAATATGAAATTATAACAGCCTCTGACTGTCCGGTTTTGACTTTGATTTTCATTAAAACTCTAGGTCGAACCGACGCCTATTGTTCCCTCTTCGGGGAACGTGCACACACCTACTCCTCTCAAGAGAAGTTAACTATTGCTAGTCCAGTCCTTCAGACCGACTAGACTTTCTGTTTAGGGTTACCAGCTCCTAGAACCGAGGGTTACCACCTCTTAGGGTTTTCCTCAGCCTAAGGTTACCACCCCATAAGACCTATGATTACCACCCCCTAGGGTTTTCCACCTGCCTAACTGCAGTTAGAACTTTCCACCACCTAGGGTTACCACCCTCTAAGACATAGGATTACCACCCCCTAGGGTTTTCCACCTACCTATAATCCACTGGGACTTTTGCCTAAGACAACTTAGGACTTTCCTACAAGCTCAATGAATCTTGTTAGATAACAAGACAACTTAACTTTGGACCCTTTGATATAATCAAAACACAGGTTCGATAGTCGGATACTTCCCGCACTAACAATAATGTGAGGGGGAAGATTATGATAATGGTTCCAATATGAAAAGTAAAAAATCAAGGTGTACAAAAAAGTTTTCTTTAAATAAATCCAAGAGCATTTTATATGTCATGTGCTTATCATTATCTTAATTTAACAATTTGTGATATGAAAAATTATTGTTTTAAGGATATGTTATTTTTTGGAGACGTGCAGCGATGTATACTTAATTTCCTAGTTCTACAAAAAGGCGGAAGATTTTACAAGACCATGTTCATCAATTAACTCTAAAGTCATTTTCAACAATGAAATGGGAAAGGCATGTTAATAGTATTACAACCAAAATAACTCAATCAAATGAGATAAGAGAAGTTTTATATAAATTATCAAAAGTTAGTAAAGATGCTAAGACTAGGAATGAGGCTGAATCTTTAGTAACATATGAATTTGAAAGTTTTGAATTTTTGTTGGGCATGACTATACTACATAACATTTCGAAAAAAAAACTTTGAATTGATTAGTAAAAAGTTGCAATCTAAAGATATGAAAATTGACATTGCAATAAAGAATTTGAAAGAATTTATTTCTTAATTTGAAAGACATAGGGAGGAAGTTTCCAGTCTGTTATGACATTAACGAAAGAGATTGCATCTGAAATAAAAATTGATCATATTTTTCCTCAAAAACATACAACTCATAAAAAGCAACAATTTGATGAAAATTATAAGAGATTTCACAATCTGTTGAGGAATCTTTTAGGATTAATTTTTTTTATTTGTTGTCATTGATATTGTTATTTCATCTTTAAAGAGTAGATTTGAACAATTGGACATCTTTGAAAATATTTCGGATTTTATGTTCAATCCTAAAAAGTTGCTTTCAATGGATGATAATAGATTGCATGAGTATTGTGATAATCTTCAAATTGCTTTAAAATAGTGACAATTCATATATTGATGTTGATTATTTATTTTTTTTAAATTGCAAGTGCTACAAATATGATTATCAACTAAAACAAAGTCGGTTTTTGAAGTTCTTGAGTTCGTAAAAATCTTAGATTCGTAAAACATTTGATCGGTCACACTACAATACTAGCCAAAAGTTCAAAAAGGTGTTGAAAGTATTAAATAGCATTGTAGTAGATATGAACGTCAAACCTGGATCTATAGTGCTTGAGAGAATAAGGGAGAGTACAAGATTTTTTTCCTTGCTTTAAAGTAAGTAATGAAATTCTTCTATAATTTTTATTACTACTAATGCTACTATTATTATTGTTATTATTTTGCCATTGTTACAGGATTGCATTGGAGTTATTGATGATAGTCATTTTCCAGCAATGGTGCTTGGACATGATACTAATATCTATCGTAATCGTTATGCAATGATTTCTCAAAATGTTTTAGTAGCTTGTAACTTTGATTTAGAATTCATATATGTGCTCAGTGGGTGGAAGGGATCTATCCATGATTCAAATATTTTGGCAGATGCTTTATCAAGAAATAGCGAGCTTAAAGTTCCACAAGATATATATTTTATTATATATGTTACTTGCTTATTTTATTTTAATTTTTTGTAATTTTTAAAAATTACATATGTTATTTATATTTGATCGATTGATTCCACGAACATGATTTGATAGGGAAATATTTTTTAGTGGATGGTGGATATTCGAATGAGCATCAATTTTTGGCTCCATTTTGAGGTGTAGTTATCATCTCCAAGAATTCACTGGCCAAGGTCGTTACCCAAAAAAATGAAAATAAGTTGTTCAATCTTCGTCATACCTCCTTGAGTAATGTCATTAAGAGAGTATTGGAATATTTAAATCGCAGTTTAAAATATTCAAAACAGCTCCTCCATTTTCATATACAACACAAGTCGAGGTTGTTTTGGCTTATACCGGATTGCATAATTTTCTTCGCAAAGAGTATCGTTTTGATGAATTTCCAGTTGAACCAGATAATGAAACATCTTCATCCTTGCCAAAAATAAATTCATAATGTTGATTGTTTTGATCAATTATTTGATACTCAAGAACAACAACGAGAAATGTCAATACATAGAGAGATACAATAGTGAATCGAATGTGAAGCAATGTTCATCATATTGGTAATAATAAACATTATATTTTTTTTTTCCATAAATTCACGAGTTTTCATAAAAAAAATTTACAAATATATGTAAAAATTCTGTATAAAAGTTTATAAAACCTTATGAAATTCTTTTCACAATAATAAAAGTTAATAAAATTTATCAACTCTATAAGTCTATCATTAAAAAAAATAAATACAAGACATTAAATCTTTCTATTGAATACACGTAAGTTAATATTTGAGGGTGAATACTAGGGGTGTAAATGAGCCAAGCCGCTCGTGAGATATTCGAAGTTCGATTCGATAAAAGCTCATTTGAGCTCGTTTAATGAGGCTCGTTAAGATAAACAAACCAAACTCAAGCTTCACAATATTCGGCTCGTTAGCTCGTGAACATGTTCGTTAAGCTCATAAATCAACTTTTAAATAAAAAAAATAATAGTTTTGATATTGAATTTATAGATTTTACACTCTACTTATGAAAAATATAGACAAATATATTAAATTTATTTATTAGAATAAAATATAAATTTTAACAAGAATATTATAATTTTTTTAAAATATATAATTTAGTTTTTAATGAATATTTAAATTTATAATTTATATTTATTAAGCTCGTTTAGGTTCGATCAAAGTTCGAATAAGCTCGTGAGCCATGAATATATTCGTTAAATAAAGCTCGAGCTCGGCTCGATTCGATTATAAACGAACCAAACTCAAACATCCAAGAGTTCGGCTCGGCTCGACTCGGCTCGGCTCGATTACACCCCTAGTGAATACAAATTTATGTGGACGAATTAGGCAAATTGGTCATTATTTATTTTTATTTTTTTTCCAAACGTACTTTCGTATTTAGAATAAACGAAACTAAATCACTTGCCTATTTCAGCCTTCTTTCCCGGTTTAAATTTCGCCTCGCCTCGCCTCGCCTCGTACCTTCACACGTCGTCGGCATCATCATCCACCACAACAGCAACCAACAATGAGGCCCAACCAACTCTCCCTCAGCTTCCTCTTCTTCTTCTTCCTCCTCCTCCTCTCCTCCTCCTCCACCGCCTTCCGCCATCAGCCCGGCCTACTCAGCCTCGCCGACCTCTGCCGCCGGACCGACTACCCTGCCCTCTGCCTCGACGCCTCCAAGGCCTACGGCCACGCCTACCCGTCCCCGCCCGACGCCGCAGCGCTGCTGTCGATGCACCTCGACATGGCCGCCGACCACACGCGGACGGTCAAGGCGGAAGCGGAGGAGCTGCTCTCCAAGGGCAAGGGAAGCCCCCGCGAGAAGGGGGCGATCGACGTGTGCAACACGCAGTTCGGGGACGCCATCGACGACATGGATACGGTGCGGAAAGCGGTGAAGGGGCGCGACGCCGGCACCGCCAACACCTTCCTGAGCGCCATCATCACGTACTACGACACCTGCGACGACGCCTTCGCGGAGATCCCCCTGCCCAACCCTTTCGCGAAGCAGGACGACTCCCTCTCCAAGATTATCAGCAACGCGTTCGCGCTCGTCCCGATCGTGATTTCCTAAGAGACTCGAATTCGTGGCCAAAGAGGGGAAAATCAATTAACCATGATGTGTCTGTAATTTCTTCTACTCTTTGGTTAGTCGTCCTATTAAAACTATGAATTTAAATTTCGAGTGAAGGAATTGAGATTCAAAATAAAGATGAGGAAGGGAAATAAAACAAATTCTGTGACTGCAAATGTTATTTTGAAACTGCTGGAAGATAACGAACGATCTTTAATTTCATTTGAATTTTTTTTCTTTTTTTCCTTTTTTTTTTTGGATGGATTGTTAAATCGAGTTTATACATTTTAATAAATATATCATATACTCCCTTAACCCTAGATTCTTCTTTGACGTAGATTTTGTGGCCTTTCGACCGAACATGCACATACATCTCGTCTCACTAGATTGTTGTCGAGTGTATTATACAGTATCTTCTGCATACCCCATACTATGGTAATCTTATTTGTGATAGACTTGCAATACATCAATTGTGGCATAAAGATGAATACATTCGCCCCCAGCACCCCCGCCAATCCGTCAAAAGGCCAACACGGAGGAGGTAATTCATGGGCGGCTACTAGCCTTTGGAATAGTGACTAACACATAAGGGAGGTATTTACCTCGGCTTTGCTGAGATTCGAAACCCAGACCTTATTGTGGCAACACCTCGTGTGCTAGCCACTAGACTCATCCGAGGGGATAAAAAAACTGTATGGGTAAACTTTTTATAGTGATCGATACCACCGTCGAAACGGCCCCTTATCAGAAACCCCCGAAGGGATTTTTGAGTGAATGGTACCACTTAATTGATAAGAGTCTGCGCAAGGGGCTGCTCGAACCTGGCACCTCAGTCAAAGGGTACAACGTCATAACCAGAGCACCCCTGGTTCGGTTGTTGCAGTACATCAATGAACAACTTAAAGGATGTATTTCTTCCCAAGTATCTAGCTATCATCAGTTCTAAAGCATAAGAAAATGAAGCAACAACTTTTTAAATGACTGACCAGATTCCATCGCAAAGGTTAGTGCTTCTTACTTGTCGTCGTAGTATCTTGCGAGCGCAGCGGACGTCTTCCACAAGATTGAGCCGACAAGCACGTTCCTTCTCAAATGGGGGAGAGGGAGCTAGAAGGAAGAGCTAGATTCAGCATACTCTAATGAACCCTATCTCTTCCCTTTTATACTTGGCCCAACCTATGGGGACTATCCATCATAAAAGTTCATCCATCATTAACAACTCATCAATGTTAATGAACCGGATTATTGGATTTACACATTAAATTTATATCCATTTAATCCAAACCCTCTTTATATGCATGAAGCATTAGATCACTTAATTGAGTTTAGTTACTTTATTGGCAATTGGTTATGCATGTATTAATCAAGTGTGAGCCCAACCTTATAGAAATTAAGTCCACCCATGTGAACTCAATTGGATCTAGTCCACCTATGTGGACTTAATCATACAATCTCCCACTTGGGCTATACTTGATTCCTTATAGACCACACAACCCCTAAGTTGAGCTCAACATGTCATACTTTATGGGTTAAATACCCCTTTAAACAATCCAGTCCATTAAATCAATTAATACAGGACTAAAGAAGTCATAGTCACTATAACTATAACAAGACCCAATAGTAATCACAGTACTAATATATCATTAACGACTTAGATCAAATGTGGATGTGTAGTACAAGAATGACACGAAATGTGACTACAAGTGTCTGTTCTCAATAAGTCCTCTTTATGACCCAAACCAAAACCTGATGCTAAACTACAGTGGTAAATCATGATTCGACTTTATGACTCCAAGTGGAGTTCATATCATATTTACAACAACCAAATGCAAAAACTGCAATAGAAAATATGACATTCACAAAATCATGTGCACATATAAGAAAAACTATAGTATATACAATGAGCAAAGAATATGTGTTCATGAGCATAGAGCATCACACAAAATATAAATTCCTACACAATGGGTACTTCATCAAAGGAAGAATCCCATATTTAGTACATGTTGATGAAACACCTTGGGTGGCAAACTCTTGGTGAGTGGATTCGCTAACATGGGATCTGTCCTTATATGTTTTATCACTATTTGACCATTCTGAATTCTTTCTTTAATCGCCAAACACTTTATGTCGATGTGTTTAGACTTCGACAAACTGCGGTTGTTCTTGGAATATAATTCTACAACTTTGTTATCACAGGTGCTCCTCAATGGCCTGTCAATGCCCCCAATGATCTGTAACTCTATGATAAGGTTCCGCATCCATATCCCGTGGTTGGAAGCTTCATAGCAAGCTATGAACTCTGCCTCCATAGTGAAAGTGGTTATTAGTGTTTGTTTGACACTTTTCCATGATATAGTTCCTTCCGCCAACATGAAGATATAACCTGAAGTGGACCTCCTGCTATCCAAGCATCCCACAAAATCGGAGTCTGAATATTCAATGATCTCCAGATGACTCGATCTCCAATAAGTGAGCATGTAATCCTTCGTTCTCTGCAGATACCGCATAACCCTCTTTACGGCTTTCCAATGCGCTGATCTAGGGTTACTCAAATATGTACGTAAGATCCAAACGCATACATACCTGAGCATACATCAAACTCCCTACTATTGATGCATAGGGGAATTGCTGCATTTCTTTGATCTCAAGTTCATTACGTGGACATTGTTGCAAGCTAAGTTTATCACCCTTTGCTACCCGAGTATCGCCGGGAGCACAACTCTGCATACTATACCCAATGAGCACCTTTTCTATATAGGTCTTGTTGGTGCGGGATGTTGGAGTGTATACTGAAAGCCTAAACTTTTGTAAACATTTGTTTTGAATAAAGAATCACATTTGGTCAAATTATCTACATTTGTTTGTAGTTGTTCAATTAATTTATATTGTAGATAACATAGCATGTGGTGTCACATGCAGAAGATAATGTTATCAGTACCTTATAAATTATAAACAGTAGCTCACGACCAAAATGGAAAGGAACAAATCATTAGAAGGTCATAGTGTAATTAGGTATCAGTTTATCTTGACTGTATAATTACACTAGTACACTTAGAGTGTATTGAGTAGGACCATTTGAGGTCGTTTCTTTTATACTGACTTTATAAAGGAACAAAAACCTCAGTTATTATGGAAGTGTGTGCTCTTAATCCTAATATAATAACAAGCATATATATTTGATATTTATTTCTTTAATTTATCAATGGGTGAGATTTAGTTCGATGAATCAATAAACCCGATAAGTTGGGAAATGGTATCACTTATAGTGTGTGTTGTTGATTATAGAAGGAAACTGTGTCCTAGAGATACTAGGTTGATAATGTCCTCAAGAGGAGCTCATAAGGATTGTCATGTTAAATCCTGCAGGTGGACTTAGTCCGACATGATGATAAGGTTGAGTGGTACTACTCTTGGACTAAGATATTAATTAAATGAGTTGTCAGTAACTCACTTAATTAGTGGACATTCGATATCTTAAACACGGGGAGACTAACACACTCATAATAAGAAGGAGCCCAAAAATATAATTTGGGATTGGTGCGGTAGTTCAATAATAGTTCTCTAGTGGAATGAATTATTATTGATAAAATTAAGTTGTGTGTTCGGGGCGAACACGGGATGCTTAATTTTATCGGGAGACCAAAACCAATTCCTCCTCTCGGTCCCTATCGTAGCCTCTTATTTATAGAGTTCTATACCCACCTATACCCACCTTCTATACCTACCCAATAGGGGACGGCCAAGCTAGCTTGGGAAACAAGCTAGGGTCGGCCTAGGTATAAAATTGGGTGGTCGGCCCTAGCTTGAACCCAAGCTAGTGCGGGCCGGCCAAATTAAATTAAAAAGGTATTTTAATTTGAATTTTTATTATGTGGAAGAAATAATTTACTAAAGAGAATTAAAATTAAAATATCTCTCTTGTAAAAGATCTACAAAAGATTAAAGAAAGAGATTAAATCTCTTTCCTTATTTGTAGATTGGTGAGATATTTTATTTTCTCTTTAAAATTATCCACATGTTGATAAAATTAAAATTATAGAAATTTCCTTTTATCAACCATGAAGAGATTTTTAAAGAGAAATTTTATTTTCAAAATTTTCGGAAACAAATTAGGAAGTTTTAATTTGTTGATTAAAACTTGTCTAATTTATTTCCTCTTGATGTGGCCGGCCATTAGAGATTAATTGGGGAAATATTATTTTATTTTTATCAATTAAATCATGTCAAGGGAATTAAGGAAATTTTATTGTAATTAAATTTCCTAATTTGCCTAGGCCAAGGAATATAAAAGAAGGGGTGAGGGTGCCTTCACAAGACACAACCTCTATTATTTTCTCTCCCTCTTTGTTCCTTGGTGTGGCCGGCCATCATCACCATCCTTTCCCTCTCTTCCTCTTGTGGTGGCCGAACATCTCTATTCCCTTGGAGCTCTTGTGGTGGCCGGATACTACTCGGAGAAGAAGAAGAAGAAGGAGAGAAAGCTAGCATCTCTTGGAGCTTGGTTAGTGTTTTGGTTTTCTTCCTTGGTGAAGTTTTTCCTTTGTGGCCGAACCTTGCTTGGAGGAGAAGAAGGTGGTTGGTGGTTTCTTATCTCGGTAGATCGTTGTCCACACAACGTCCGAGGTTAGAAGAGGAATACGGTAGAAGATCAAGAGGTCTTTCTAGAAGGTATAACTAGTAGTTTTTCCTTTTCCGCATCATACTAGTTATTTATGGAAATAATACCAAATACAAGAGGCATACGATTCTAGTGTTTCGAATTTGTTTTCGATATAGTGTTCTTTTGTTTTTCTTTTCCTTGTGATTTGATTGTTTTTTTTTGTTAACCTAAAGTTATTTTAGGAAATTAAATATTAGCTTTCCATAAAAGGTTTTGTCTAGTCGGTGGTGGTTGCTCCCATATCCAAGAAGGCCATGTGCCTCGCCACGTCAGTACTGGGAACCAATTATGGAAATTAATATTTAATGGAATTAATAACTTAAGGTGATTTGGGTCGAACGTGTTAAGTTCCGCAGGAGATCCAAGTCTAAACCTAAAAGAACATATAGATTAAGTTTTGGATCAAAAGTGTTAAGTTCCGCAGGCAATCCAAAATTTAATTTAAAAGAACACATGGTAGCTAGGAAAAGGTTCAGACCTTTGTACAAAATTTTTGTACAGTGGAACCTCTAGGTTTTCCGAGTAGCAACCAACAATTGGTATCAGAGCTAGGGTTTTGCCTCTGTGTATTTGGTATTTAGTTTAATTATACACATGTCATACATAATTTAGGCAGGATAATAGTAGGATGTGCTAACTTTGTGGATGCAGGATCCAACTATTATGGCTTTTAGTTATTATGTGTGTGATTGGACCCTTGGACATGTCAAGGGCATTTATATGTGTGTGTATGATTGTATTTAAAATACAGCAGGAGCTGTATTTAGTTTTATTAGGATTTTATTTTTGATCTAGATACATGTACATTCCTTTTATGGAATATAGGATCAAAATGTAAAATTCTATTTATGTCGCGGATCGAATCTTACAAAGCGTGGAACCTTCTAAGGACCAGAGGCGCAGCGGAACTAGGAGCAAGATGGATGCGACAGCTAGACCCGGTGGCGGTGGCCAAATATGGCAGCAGCTTGGGATGACAACACACGAAGGACAACTAGAGTTAAAAGTCATAATAGTTGAAAATTAGATTTTCTATTTATTGTTTTTATATTTGTGCTGTGTGTGCATGTTAGTTTACATGTTTAGTAGGCTAGCATAGTTAAAATTCCTCATTTATAAATAACTAAGTGGGAGAGGGATTTTAAAGTAAATCCCATGGTCTCCATTACTGGTATGTAAGTGATGCAAACAAGCTTGCGCGTTGGCTCTGAGTGCCTTCCTCCATAACGGATAAGCTTGTTTGCGGATCACTAGAACAGACTTCCATTTATGGATGACTATAGGAAGTTAATTAAGAGCGTGTAATCTTCCCCAACGGAAGGAGCATAATCTTATTAATGGACTTAGTGTCAAGTAATGGTATACACTTAGACACATCTAATAGTATCCTCCCCAACGGAGTCACTGCTATTATTTGTGTGACCAAATGATACCAACTATTAATTTTATTTGTCAAAAAGTTAGGTTGACAAGATAAGAAAATTAATGGGTTAAAAGCCTCCTTTTACAAATGTTGAAATTGTATACGTCCACACTAATGTGGCATATAAAATTCACGGTGATTTGAGGTGTTGGTTAATTTAAAATAGTATTATTTGAGGAATCAATATTATTGTAAATTTAGAGTTCTGACCAAAAGTTATTTGTGATTCTTAGGATAACTTTCAACCCACTGTCCATCATACTTCAACAGAATAGACTTACTGGACCTAATTACATAGATTGGAAAAGGAACCTGGACATTGTTCTTACTGCTGAAAGCTATAAATTTGTACTGACTGAGCAGTGCCCTGATGCACCTACTGGTGAATCTACCCAAGAGGAGATTGAATATCATAGGAAATGGGTAAAAGCAGATGAGATGGTGCTGTGTTACATTTTGGCTTCAATGTCAAATGTATTGCAACATCAGCATCAAGATTTACCAATAGCCTGTGATATCATGAACAATCTCAAGGAACTCTTTGGTCATCAGGATAGGGCTTCTAGGCAAGAAGCCATGAGAAAGATAATGACAGCCACCATGCAAGAGGGTACTCCTGTAAGGGATCATATCCTAAAGATGATGGCTTATCTGAACGAGATACAGATCCTTGGAGGAGAAATTGATGGGGAAACCCAGATCGATATGATCCTCTAAACGCTACCTAGAAGTTTTGAGCGGTCCACTGAACTATAATATGAATAAAAGGATTTATTCATTAGGGGAACTACTGAGAGCAGCAGAAGGATTATTTCGTCACAATGCTCAAATTCACTATGCTGAAAATGGTTCTACTTCTAAACCGAGAAGAAAGAAGAAGAAGAAACAAGTCGGTTCAGCAAAGAAAGTGAATAAGTCTCAGAGTACAGGATTTAAAGCTGGAGTGAAGAAGCCGAAGGACAAGTGCTATTGGAAGGCGGACTGTCCTCGTAGGAACCAAAACAAAGGTATATCTCATGCTCTAGTTGTTGAAACATGTTTAGCGGTGTTATCTACCTGGTGTGTAGATACGGGAGCCACTGATCATGTCTGCAATTCCTTGCAGGGGTTCCAGGAAACCCGATGACTATCTGAAGGAGAAATTACCGTCTACATGGGCAATGCTACTAAGGTGGCAGCTGTTGCAGTGGGAGACGTCTACTTATCTTTTAGTAGAAATAGGAATTTGGTTTTAAGAAATTGTCTTTATGTACCCAGTTTTAGAAAGAATTTAATTTCAGTTTCTAAACTGTTTTTGGATGGATATTCAGTTTCTTTCAGTAACGATGTAGTTATTAAGAAAAATAAAGTGATTATCTGTTCTGGTACATTAGTTAGCAATTTGTATACTTTAAATCCAATTTCTTCCACAAAGCAAAACATGAAAATTTATAACTCATCTTCTAACTCAAATAAAAGAAAAGAACCTTCGGAAATGAACCAAGCATATCTTTGGCATCTAAGGCTTGGTCATATTAACTTAAGTAGGATTCAGAGGCTTATAGCCGATGGACTTTTGGGTTCATTAGAGTTGGAAAATTTTCCAACTTGTGAATCATGCTTGGAAGGTAAAATGACCAAGAGGCCGTTCAAGGCCAAGGGGTATAGAGCCAAAGAAGTGTTAGAGTTGGTTCACTCTGATTTGTGTGGTCCTATGTCTGTCCAGGCAAGAGGAGGTTTTGAATATTTTGTCTCTTTCATAGACGATTATTCAAGATATGGATACATTTACCTAATGCGCCGCAAGTCCGAGTGCTTTGATAAGTTCAAAGAATACAAGGCTGATGTGGAAAAACGACTAGGTAAAAGTATCAAGACACTACGGTCAGATCGTGGTGGCGAATACCTCTTAGGAGAGTTTAGGAATTACTTATCAGAGGCCGGGATTCAATCCCAATTGTCTGCACCTGGAACACCCCAACAGAATGGTGTAGCAGAATGAAGGAATAGGACTCTTATGAAGATGGTTAGATCGATGATGAGTTATTCAGAATTACCAAATTCGTTTTGGGGATATGCTCTGGAAACAGCAGTGTATGTTCTGAACTTAGTACCTTCTAAATCAGTTTCTGCTACTCCCATAGAATTGTGGAATGGGCGAAAACCCAGTCTAAGACATATTCGGATTTGGGGTAGTCCAGCACATGTGCTAAAACCAGATGCTGATAAGTTAGAATCACGTACAGAAGTTCGCGTGTTTGTAGGATATCCCAGAGGAACGAAAGGTGGTTTATTTTATAGTCCTAAAGACCAGAAGGTTATTGTTAGCACCAATGCCCAGTTTTTAGAAGAAGACTATATAATGGATCACAAGCCCAGTAGCAAAGTTATTTTAGAAGAACTTAGAGAGGACACATCTACTTCAGTACCAACAGTACAAGATGAAGTACCACAAGAGACTGCAACACGTGTCACACATGATACACAACCACAGACAGTGCCTCGTCGTAGTGGGAGGGTTGTAAGGCATCCTGAAAGATTCATGTTTTTGGGAGAGTCTTCGGACTTGATCCCGGGTAAACATGAACCTGATCCACGAACATATGATGAAGCACTCCAAGATATAGATGCAACATCTTGGCAAAAGGCAATGAATTCTGAAATAGAGTCTATGTACTCTAATAAGGTCTGGGAGCTTGTAGAACCACCTGATGGTGTAAAAGCCGTTGGATGCAAGTGAATCTACAAAAGGAAAAGAGGGACAGACGGGAAGGTAGAAACCTTCAAAGCTAGGCTTGTTGCGAAAGGGTACACTCAGAAAGAGGGAATCGATTATGAGGAAACCTTTTCACCGGTAGTCATACTTAAGTCTATCCGGATACTCTTATCCATTGCTGCTCATATGGATTATGAGATTTGGCAAATGGATGTCAAGACAGCTTTCCTTAATGGAAGTCTTGAAGAGAACATCCATATGAAGCAACCAGAAGGGTTTATTGAAAAAGGCAAAGAGCATCTAGTGTGCAAGCTCAATCGGTCCATTTATGGACTAAAGCAAGCTTCAAGATCTTGGAACATCCGGTTTAATGAAGTAATCCAGTCATATGGATTTATTCAAAGTCCGGATGAGTCTTGTGTATATAAGAAGTGTAACGGAAACGTGGTGGTATTTCTTGTACTATACGTAGATGATATTTTGTTAATTGGCAACAATGTCAAGGTATTATCAGACGTAAGGGTATGGTTGTCCAAACAATTTGATATGAAGGACTTAGGAGATTGTGCACACATTCTTGGGATCAAAGTTATAAGGGATCGTAAGAAAAGAATGTTGTGTCATCCCAAGCTTCATATATAGATACAATCCTTGCTCGTTTTAGCATGTAGGATTCCAAGAAAGGTTTCTTACCTTTTAGACATGGAGTAGCTCTATCTAAAGAGATGTCTCCAAAGGCGTCGAAAGAGATAGAGGACATGAAAGCGGTTCCTTATGCTTGGTGTAGGAAGCCTAATGTATGCAATGTTATACGAGACACGATATCATTTTCTTGGTAGGCATGGTCAATGATATCGAGTAACTCGACAAGGACATTGGATGCGGTAAAGCATATATTAAAGTACCGAGAAGGACTAGATATTATATGCTAGTTTACCAAGCAGACGATCGCTCCACGTGGGTTACAGTTGATTTCCAATCGAGATAGGGATAATGAAGTCTACATCAGGCTATGTGTTTACTTTAGGAGGTGGAGCCATTTCATGGAGGAGTGTTAAGCAGAAATGCGTTTCGGACTCAACCATGGAAGCTGAGTATGTAGCAGCCTCTGAGGCAGCTAAAGAAGCAGTATGGCTCAGGAACTTTCTAATGGACTTAGATGTGATTCCTGGTTTGCCCAAAATCATCACAATTTATTGTGATAATAGCGGTGCAGTTGCAAACTCAAAGGAACCATGAGCTCATAAGGCAAGTAAACATATAGAGCGCAAGTACCACCTGATACGAGATATCGTGAAGCGAGGAGAAGTTGTCATCGCCAAGATTGCATCAACGGATAACCTGACAGATCCTTTCACTAAGGCCCTTCCGGCGAAAGCTTTTGATCGGCATGTGGAAGGAATGAGAATCAGATGTATGGTAGAAGATATGGCATCTTAGTCATTAGTATAAGTGGGAGATTGTTGGAGTGTATACTGAAAGCCTAAGCTTTTGTAAACATTTGTTTTGAATAAAGAATCACATTTGGTCAAATTATCTACATTTGTTTGTAGTTATTCAATTAATTTATATTGTGGATAACATAGCATGTGGTGTCACATGTAGAAGATAATGTTATCAGTACCTTATAAATTATAAACAGTAGCTCACGACCAAAATGGAAAGGAACAAATCATTAGAAGGTCGTAGTGTAATTAGGTATCAGTTTATCTTGACTGTATAATTACACTAGTACACTTAGAGTGTATTGAGTATGACCATTTGAGGTCGTTTCTTTTATACTGACTTTATAAAGGAACAAAAATCTCAGTTATTATGGAAGTGTGTGCTCTTAATCCTAATATAATAACAAACATATATATTTGATATTTATTTCTTTAATTTATCAATGGGTGAGATTTAGTTCGATGAATCAATAAACCCGATAAGTTGGGAAATGGTATCACTTATAGTGTGTGTTGTTGATTATAGAAGGAAACTGTATCCTAGAGATACTAGGTTGATAATATCCTCAAGAGGAGATCATAAGGATTGTCATGTTAAATCCTGCAGGTGGACTTAGTCCGACATGATGATAAGGTTGAGTGGTACTACTCTTGGACTAAGATATTAATTAAATGAGTTGTCAGTAACTCACTTAATTAGTGGACATTCGATATCTTAAACACGGGGAGACTAACACACTCATAATAAGAAGGAGCCCAAAAATGTAATTTGGGATTGGTGCGGTAGTTCAATAATAGTTCTCTAGTTGAATGAATTATTATTGATAAAATTAAGTTGTGTGTTCGGGGCGAACACGGGATACTTAATTTTATCGGGAGACCAAAATCAATTCCTCCTCTCGGTCCCTATCGTAGCCTCTTATTTATAGAGTTCTATACCCACCTATACCCACCTTCTATACCTACCCAATAGGGGCCGGCCAAGCTAGCTTGGGAAACAAGCTAGGGTCGGCCTAGGTATAAAATTGGGTGGCCGGCCCTAGCTTGAACCCAAGCTAGTGGGGGCCGGCCAAATTAAATTAAAAAGGGATTTTAATTTTAATTTTTATTATGTTGAAGAAATAATTTATTAAAGAGAATTAAAATTAAAATATCTCTCTTGTAAAAGATCTACAAAAGATTAAAGAAAGAGATTAAATCTCTTTCCTTATTTGTAGATTGGTTAGATATTTTATTTTCTCTTTAAAATTATCCACATGTTGATAAAATTAAAATTATAGAAATTTCCTTTTATCAACCATGAAGAGATTTTTAAAGAGAAATTTTATTTTTAAAATTTCCGGAAACAAATTAGGAAGTTTTAATTTGTTGATTAAAACTTGTCTAATTTATTTCCTCTTGATGTGGCCGGCCATTAGAGATTAATTGGGGAAATATTATTTTATTTTTCTCAATTAAATCATATCAAGGGAATTAAGGAAATTTTATTGTAATTAAATTTCCTAATTTGCCTAGGCCAAGGAATATAAAAGAAGGGGTGAGGGTGCCTTCACAAGACACAACCTCTATTATTTTCTCTCCCTCTTTGTTCCTTGGTGTGGCCGGCCATCATCACCATCCTTTCCCTCTCTTCCTCTTGTGGTGGCCGAACATCTCTATTCCCTTGGAGCTCTTGTGGTGGCCGGATACTACTCGGAGAAGAAGAAGAAGAAGGAGAGAAAGCTAGCATCTCTTGGAGCTTGGTTAGTGTTTTGGTTTTCTTCCTTGGTGAAGTTTTTCCTTTGTGGCCGAACCTTGCTTGGAGGAGAAGAAGGTGGTTGGTGGTTTCTTATCTCGGTAGATCGTTGCCCACACAACGTCCGAGGTTAGAAGAGGAATACGGTAGAAGATCAAGAGATCTTTCTAGAAGGTATAACTAGTAGTTTTTCCTTTTCCGCATCATACTAGTAATTTATGGAAATAATACCAAATACAAGAGGCATACGATTCTAGTGTTTCGAATTTGTTTTCGATATAGTGTTCTTTTGTTTTTCTTTTCCTTGTGATTTGATTGTTTTTTTTTGTTAACCTAAAGTTATTTTAGGAAATTAAATATTAGCTTTCCATAAAAGGTTTTGTCTAGTCAGTGGTGGTTGCTCCCATATCCAAGAAGGTCATGTGCCTCGCCACGTCAGTACTGGGAACCAATTATGGAAATTAATATTTAATGGAATTAATAACTTAAGGTGATTTGGGTCGAACGTGTTAAGTTCCGCAGGAGATCCAAGTCTAAACCTAAAAGAACATATAGATTAAGTTTTGGATCAAAAGTGTTAAGTTCCGCAGGCGATCCAAAATTTAATTTAAAAGAACACATGGTAGCTAGGAAAAGGTTCAGACCTTTGTACAAAATTTTTGTACAGTGGAACCTCTAGGTTTTCCGAGTAGCAACCAACACGGGAAGCATCCGATGATCGAATCTAAGTTTTGATAATGGAAAAGGATTCAAAGTTAAGATGTGTGGTGATCTAATAGTCTGAATGAGATTGCAAGAAAGTCCTAAGTGTACTTAGGCAAAAGCCAAAAGCCCTAACTGTGGTTAGGCAAGGTGAAAACCCTAGGGGGTGGTAACCCTAAGTCATAGGGGTGATCACCCTATGCGGAAAGTCTTGTTGGGTCGAGTGCTTCAGGCAAAAGTCCTAAGGGGGGTAACCCTAGGTGGAAAGTCCTGGTGTCGCAAGCCAGGTGAAAGACTGGACCAGCCGGGAAGCGGAAGTCCAGCAGAAAGTCCGAAAGCATCAAGCGCCGAGCAAAAGTCCAGTCGATCTGGAGGATCGCACTAGCATAAGGTAAATCTCCTGAGTGGAGTAGGTGAGGACGCGTTCCACGTAGAGGGAATAGTAGGCGTCGAGTCGACCTAGGGTTTCCGGTCGGAAACCCGAAGTAAGACTCGACAGTCCGATGATTGTCGTTCACTTATATTATTATGTTTTATGTGCTAACTTTGTGCTGCAGGGTATATTTGGGATTAATGTATCTTGCAGGGACCAAAGTACAAAGAATAGCTTCGGATGAATAGTACCGAGGCGCCTCCATGGAGCTTAGAGGCGCCTCGGGTGCGAGCCGAAGCCAGCTGTCCAGAAGGGTTGGAGGCGCCTTGAAGGAAGCTCAAGGCGCCTTGAGATGGATAAAAGGCAGCGGTCAAAGCTTCATCGCAGAGTCATTTCCAGGATAAAACTTAGGGATTCAAGGTGCCTTGGAGCCTGATGGAGGCGCCTTGAACACCCTTTATAAGAGGGTCTCGACCAGCAGCTCTTATCAATTGATTCTAAGCGATCCTTCTGCTACAAGCTGCTTACGTAACGACCTCAACGTGCGGTTTCAAGATCTCGACGACCCGAAGCGCCATTACTCTAGATTCTGTTGTTCGATATAATTTTAATTATCGTACTCATTTGTAATTCATATTCTATACATTTCATCGAGCTTATAGTTGTTGCCCACGGAAAGCGATCAAGGATCGCGGGCCTTCGAGTAGGAGTCGTCACAAGCTCCGAACGAAGTAATTCCTCGTGTCTCTGTGTGTGCTTGTTCTCTTTATCCCGCTGTGTTTCTACTCGTAGTTTTAAATTGCTGAAATAGCCACGAGCGCTATTCACCCCCCCTCTAGCGCTTCTCGATCCAACAATTGGTATCAGAGCGGCGTCGCTTCGAATAGGTGAAACCACCATTCGAGCATTTTTTTGTGCCTTTTTAGTCTGTTTAGGCTAAAAATAAAACCTTACGCCATTCATTTTTTCCCTCCAAAACTGTTTTCAAAAAAATTCATTTTCATCTTTTCACAATTGATTGGAATTAACGAAATATCGCATTTAGCAAATTTTGAAATAATATTTTTTATATTATTTTAATAATATTTTTTATTATTTTATTATTTTTTTCTCAAAATTTGTAAATTGCTATTTCTATCTTTATTACGCACTACTAATCCAAGACTTAGTCTTGGAATAGATTTTTTGTTTTTTCTCGTACAGGATTTCAAATGGCCCAACAAGAAGGTTTCAGCACCGTTCGCCCCCCACTCTTCTCCGGAGAAGACTTCGGATATTGGAAGGGGTGAATGGAAACCTTCTTGAAGATACAGTTCGACACGTGGATGATCATCAAGACCGGACTTCAACTGCCATTCGACGAAGACGGCAAGCCAACACCCTGCGAAAAATGGGAAACAACCCTAATCAAGAATGTGGAAGCTGATGCCAGAGCAACATGCACCCTCCAGTGCGGACTGACCAAGGAGGAACTCAACAGAGTTGGACCATTCTCTAGCGCAAAAGAACTTTGGGAGAAGCTGATCGAACTCCACGATGGCACCTCCGACACTAAGGTAAGCAAGAGAGATCTCTTGTTTAATAAATTGTATAATTTGAAAATGTAGGAAGACGAGACGACCAGCCAACTTCACGCTCGTATACAAGACATACTAAACTCTCCACGCGATCGGGCAAAAGGTCGAGAACAGGGGCATCATAAGGTACGCTCTTAATGCCTTTCCGAGGAGCACATTGTGGGCATCAATGGTAGATGCCTACAAAGACTCCAAGGATTTATCTTTAATTAGATTAGATGAGTTATTTTCTGAATTTGAACTTCATGAGCAGACTAATACATAGCCACCCGAGAAAGGTGTAGCTTTGCTTGCAGGTACCAGTAGAACACGCGAACCAAGATCACGAAGAAGAATCGAGCAAGAGTCAGAACCAGAATCAGACTTAGACGATGAAGACGACGAACTAACAGCCGAACTCGTGAACTTGGTAAAGAGGCTCTACAAGAAAAAGAAGGGCTTCAACAAGAAAGACCTAAAGAAAGCAGTGCAATCAAAGGAAGGTCAACAGAGCTCAAAGATCAAGTTTGAGGTGGCCTGCTACGAATGTAACCAGAAGGGGCATATCAAGGCCAACTGCCCCAACCAAAAGGAAGCAAAGAAGGAAGAAGGCCCTGAAAGAGACATGGGACGAATCTTCCTCAGAAGACGACGACGACGAACTCGATCAGGCAAGTTTACTTGCGCTAATAGCCCAGGACCAGATCGACGAATCCGAGAGAGAGAGCGAGTCGGAGGTCGAGTCCGAACGAAGCCACGGATCTGTATCCGTTCCCAAGGGCCCAATCCCCCTGTAAGTATCCCTCGCCTCAATAACTTAGTTAATTATTTATTACTAAAATTAGCTAAGTCGAATCTTAAAATTAAGTCACTTCTAAATGAAGTAGTTGTCCTTAAAAAAGTGACTAACTCCAAATCTCTGACTGAACTAGTTCAGACTGGAAACTCAACTCAAGCTCAAAAACTTGAGGAAGAGAATTCCAGCCTGAAAACTCAAGTCAAGGATCTGGAGAAAACACTAGAACGGTTCTCATTAGGTTCTAAGAATTTTGACCTAATTCTTGGGACACAAAGAGGCGTTTACAATAGAACTGGTCTAGGATTTAAACCAAAGAAAAAATACAAATCTTATTTATCTCTTGTACAGAAAGCAAATAGAAAAACAGTCCAAGCATGGGTCCCCAAGTCCAAATTGGTTAATCAAGTTGGACTTGGTCAATATTGGATCCCGAAGGATCAAATATACTACCTCGATGACCATATCGAGGCTATGATGCAGGGAGAGCAAAAGAAAAAACGATATTAATAAAATGAACATAATTAAATTATTCAAAATTAAATTAAAAATTTAAAATTCAATTAAAAATTTGAAATTAAATTAAAAATTAAAAATTCTATTAAAAATTTGAAATTAAATTAAATTAAATTATTCAAAATTCAAAATTCTATTAAAAAATTTGAAATTAAATTAAATTATTCAAAATTCAAAATTAAATTAAAAATTCAAAATTCTATTAAAAATTTTGAAATTAAATTAAAAATTATAAATTCTATTAAAAATTCGAAATTAAATTAAAAATTAAAAATTCTATTAAAAATTTGAAATTAAATTAAATTAAATTATTCAAAATTCAAAATTCTATTAAAAAATTTGAAATTAAATTAAATTATTCAAAATTCAAAATTAAATTAAAAATTAAAAATTCTATTAAAAATTTTGAAATTAAATTAAAAATTCTAAATTCTATTAAAAATTCGAAATTAAATTAAAAATTAAAAATTCAATTAAAATTGGAAATTAAATTTAAAAACTCAAAATTCAAAATTCAATTCGAAATTAATTCAAATTCAACTTAAATCAAATAAAAATAGAAAAAGGATCCAGAATAGCTGACACCCCCAACCAAACTACCTGACTGGGTAACCCAACTTAATCTACCCGATAGGGTAACCGAACTTTACCTACCCGGCAGGGTAAATAGGGTTAGAATAAAAAGGGCTAGACTTAACTTAACCCACGGTACTGGTAAAGTATTGGATGATAGTACGTTGGGGAAGCTTAGTCATCGCATGTCTAGGAAGATATGGCTTCGACCTGGTGCATTTGGCTAAGTGGAACTGACCGAAGCTACCCTTTATGGATCCTAACCAGTTAGACCAAGGTTTTGTACTAAGTTCAATGGGTAGGACTATTTGGAAAACCTCGAAGGCATGGTTACTTTAATGATGCCCTTGTGACTCATCATAGCCCAGAAGTTTATCCAAAGAACGCCTACTTGTTGAACCCAAAGCTAAACCTGAATCTAACACAAAGTTAAACTAAACCCTAAAATTGAACCTCAATTCATCTCACAACAATTATAGGAGTACCTGATTGAAAATTTAGATCGGGTGAGATGACTAAGGAATTTAAAATTCAAATTAAAAATTAAACTCGTAACTATAATTAATTCAAATTCAAAATCAAATTCGTAATTAATATTATTTTTTCAAATGAACTTAATTTCAAAATTATTTGAAAAATCTTTAAAACTTAATTTCAAAATTATTTGAAAAATCTTTTAAAAATTATTTTGAAAAATCTTTTAAAACTTAATTTTAAAAATTATTTGAAAACAAGTGGTACAAATATGTTTATCAACCAAAACAAAGTCATTTTTTTGAAGTTCTTGAGTTCATAAAAATCTTAGATTCGTAAAACATTTGATCGGTCACACTACAATACTAGCCAAAAGTTCAAAAAGGTGTTGAAAGCTTTAATAGCATTGCAACATATATGATCATCAAACCTAGATCTATAGTGCTCGAGAGAATAAGGAAGAGTACAAGATTTTTTCCTTGCTTTAAAGTAAGTAATGAAATTCTTCTATAATTTTTATTACTACTAATGCTACTATTATTATTGTTATTATTTTTATCATTGTTACATGATTGCATTGGAGTTATTGATGACAGTCATTTTCCAATAATAGTGCCTGGACATGATACTAATAGCTATTATAATCATTATGTAATGATTTCTCAAAATGTTTTGGCAGTTTGTAACTTTGATTTAGAATTTATATATGTACTCAATGGGTGGAAGGGATCTATCCATGATTCAAATATTTTGGCAGATGCTTTATCAAGAAATAACGGGCTTAAAGTTCCACAAGTAGAGCTGTCAATTTGGGTTGGGCTCGTCGGGTTGGCCCGCCCTGCCAAACAATTTAAATGAGTTGGGTTGAAATTTTATCAACCCAAGCCCGCCACGGCCCGACCCGCCTAGGCTCGCGACCTGCGCGGGTCGGCCTGCGATGGGTTTGGGTTGGCCCGCGGGTTGAGAAACACATGTAAGCTAACTTTTTTTGTCAATTTATTATTTTTCTTTGTTATAATTTTGAAATAAAAATAATACTTTTTATCACACATTACTACTCGTTTGTTTTTCATTTATATGTAAAATACATGTTTATGGATACATTTGGTTAATGAAACATTTTCGAAGTAAAACGTTGAAAATATAAAATATTTTTTAATTTTTTTTAAAAAATTGATGGGCCCGCGGGTTGGCCCGCCAAATCCGCAACCCGCCTTAGATTGGGTTGGGTTGGAAATTTCCCCGCCCAGTTGACGGGTTGGCCCGAATCACCCCACCAAATGATTGGCCCGCCACGGGCTGACCCAACCTGTCATAGGTTGGCTAGTTTGACAGTTCTATCCACAAGATATATATTTTATTATATATGTTACTTGCTTATTTTATTTTATTTTTTTTTGTAATTTTTAAAAGTTGCATATGTTATTTATATTTGGTCGTTTGATTCCACGAACATGGTTTGATAGATAAATATTTTTTAATGGATGATGGATATTCGAATCAGCACCAATTTTTGGCTCCATTTCGAGGTGTGCGTTATCATCTACAGGAATTCACTAGCCAAAGTCATCACCCAGAAAATGAAAATGAGTTGTTCAATCTTGGTCATGCCTCCTTGAGTAATGTCATTAAGAGGGTATTTGGAATATTTAAATCGCAGTTTAAAATATTTAAAACAGCTCCTCCATTTGCATATGCAACATAAGTCGAGGTTGTTTTGGCTTATACCGGATTGCATAATTTTCTTCGCAAAGAGTATCGTTTTGATGAATTTCCAGTTGAACCAGACAATGAAGCATCTTCATCCTTGCCAAAATAAATTCATGATATTGATTGCTTTGATCGATTATTTGATATTAAAGAACAACAACGAAAAATGTGAATGCATAGAGAGATATAATAGCGAATCGAATATAAAACGATGTTCATCATATTGGTAATAACGAACATTACATTTTTTTTCATTTTCCGTAAATCCACAAGTTTTCGTGAAAATTAAAAGTTTACAAATATATGTAAAAATTCTGTATAAAAGTTTATAAAACCTTATGAAATTTTTTTCACAATAATAAAAGTTAATAAAATTTATCAACTCTATATGTCTATCATTAAAAAAAATAAATACAAGACATTTAATCTTTCTATTGAATACACCTAAGTTAATATTTGAGGGTGAATACAAATTTCTGTGGACGAATTAGGCAAATTGGTCATTATTTATTTTTATTTTTTTCCAAACGAACTTGCGTGCTTAGAATAAACGGAACTAAATCACTTGCCATCTTTCCCGGTTTAAATTTCGCCTCGCCTCGTACCTTCACACGTCGTCGTCATCATCATCCACCACAATGAGGCCCAACCAACTCTCCCTCAGCTTACTCTCCTTCCTCCTCCTCCTCCTCTCCTCCTCCTCCACCGCCTTCCGCCATCTGACCGGTCTACTCAGCCTCGCCGACCTCTGCCGCCGCACCGACTTCCCTGACCTCTGCCTCGACGCCGCCAAGGCCTACGGCCACGCCTACCCGTCCCCGCCGGACGCCGCAGCGCTGCTGTCGATGCACCTCGACATGGCCGCCGACCAAACGCGGACGGTCAAGGCGCAAGCGGAGGAGCTGCTCTCCAAGGGCGGCGGAAGCCCCCGCGAGAAGGGGGCGATCGACGTGTGCAACACGCAGTTCGGGGACGCCATCGACGACATGGATACGGTGCGGAAAGCGGTGAAGGGGCGCGACGCCGGCACCGCCAACAGCTTCCTGAGCGCCATCATGACGTCCTACAGCACCTGCGACGACGCCTTCTCGGAGATCCCCCTGCACAACCCTTTCTCGATGCAGGACGACTCCCTCTCCGAGATTATCAGCAACGCGCTCGCGCTCCTCCCGATCGCGATTTCCTAAGAGACTCGAATTCGTGGCCAAAGAAGGGAAAATCAATTAACCATGACGTGTCCGTGATTTCTTCTCTTTGGTTTGTCGTCCTATTAAAACTATGAATTTAAATTTTGAGTGAAGGAATTGAGATTCAAAATAAAAATGAGGAAGGGAAATCAAACAAATTCTGTGACTGCAAATGTTATTTTGAAACTGCTGGAAGATAACGATCTTTAATTTCATTTGAATTTTTTTCTTTTTTCTTTTTTTTGGATGGATTGTTAAATCGAGTTTATACATTTTGACAAATATATCATTTACTCCCTTAACCTTAGATTCTTCTTCGAGGTAGATTTTGTGGCCTTTCGACCGAACATGCACAGACATCTCGTCTCACTCTTCTGCATATGCCATACCATAGTAATCTTATTCGTACCTCCTCCTCTCTGGATCTCATAGCTTATTCAGATCCTAACTGAGCAAGTTGCCCTGATGACTATATTTTTCTTGACAACGCTCTTATCTCCTGGAATTCTAATAAGCAATAGGTGGTTGCTCGCTCCAGTATTGAATCAGAATATCATGCCTTGGCGCATGCCACTGCTGAATTATGCTGACTCCAGTCACTTCTTGGTGAGCTCCACGTTCCCATGTTGCAACCACCGGTACTCTGGTGTGACAACATTGGAGCCATGTTTCTCACAACCAATCCAATTTTTCATGCTCATACGAAGCACATTGAGATTGACTTTCATTTTATTCGTGAGCGTGTTGCTCGGAAGACACTTCTTATTCAGTACGTATCTACCAAAGATTAGGTTGCTGACATTTTCACAAAGAAATCTATCCTCACATCGTTTTGCTCTTCTTCGAGACAAACTCACGATGTGTGCCTCCTCGTTTTGCTTGAGGGAGGGTGTTAAGAGATATACTTCCCATGATTTTAGGAATTCTGAATCAGGTTTACAATTATCTCCAAATCCTTAGTGATCATATCTAATCCCATAAATTAAAGATCTATATTTATTTGTATTTATCATGACCCCACAAATTAAGGATATTTGCTTACCATTATTTCTCTTTAAATAGTGCATCAACAATTGTGGTTGTGCATCAACAATTGTGGTTGTACGGTAAGAATTAATACAATATATCCTTTTATCTATTTGTTTTTCTTCTTTTTTACATTTGAAATTGAATACCCAGTACCTAAACTTTTATCCGTTACTAGTTTCCAACGTGATATTGACCTTCTTTTGAAGCAGACTGACTTGAACTTTGAGATTGTAATTGCTAGATTTGAAACTAGAGCATATTCTAGAGGGTGGTCAGGGCCGGCCCTGAAGCATGTCATCGGGGGCGATGGCCTAGGGCCCTCGATTTGTGGGGTCCCAAATTTGACACACATGTATAATATGTATTATATATAATTAGATTGTTTTAATGAGAACCCAAAAAATATATTTTATTGGATTGTTTTAATAAAAATCCAAAAATATATATTGTTGAATTGTTTTAATAAAGACCCCAAAAAAATATATTTACCATTAAAATTTAAGACAAAAATCTAAAAATGAAAAGAAAGGAAAAAAAGGACTGTAAAAGGTCCTTTTTTTTCTTTTCAAGATTTTATTCCTTGTACAACTCTTTTTTCATTAATTCATTTACAGAAGTCAAAAGACTCAGGGGGTGTTTGGTTTAAGAGAATAAGACTATAAGAGTGGGGAATGAGAATAACAATCATTGATTGTCATTGTTGATGCTTGGATTATAGGAATGGAAATACAAATAAGGGAATGAATCCTTATAATTGGATAATGACTCATTCCCATGTGTCCCCCCTTCAATGAGTCATTACTCTATTTTCAATAATCAAAATATTCTCTTATTCCAAAAATACTCTTGACCCAAAACTAAAATTTTTCCCTTAATATCAAATATCAAAATATATTTATTTAATTTTTCTTTCATATCACTTTCTCTCTCCTTCTCTCTCATCATATCTTTTTCTCTCATCATTTTATCACCCACATTCTCTCTCCTTAATCTCTCTCATCACATTTTCTTTCCTTTTTTTCTCATTACACTTTCTCTCTCATCACACTTCCTCTCTCCTTAATATCTTCCATCACACTCTCTTCCCTATTTTTTTTCTCATCACACTTTCTCTCTCATTATACTTTCTCTCTCCTCAATCTCTCACATCACACTCTCTTTTCTCTTTCTTCTCATCATACTTTCTCTCTCATCATGCTTTCTATCTCATCACACTTTCTCTCTCCTCAATCTCTCCCATCACACTCTCTCTCTTTTTTCTCAACATACTTTCTCTCTCATCACTTTTTCTCTCTCATCATACTTTATTTCTCCTGAATCTCTCCCATCACATTCGCTTTCCTATTTTTTCTCATCACACTTTCTCTCTTATTGTACTTTCTCTCTCCTCAATCTCTTCCATCATACTCTCTTTCCTTATTTTTTCTCATTACACTTTCTCTCTCTTCATCCTCTCTCATCATATTTTCTCTCTCATCTTCTATCATCATGCTCTCTCCCATCACACTCTCTTTCCTCATTTTCTCTCATCATACTTTCTCTCTCTTCATTCTTTCTCAGCATACTTTCTCTCTCATCATTCTCTTTCATCATATTTTTCTCTCACATTCAACTTTCTCTCACATCTATTTTTTCTCTTATTTTCCTTTAAGGGTAAAAAAGGAAGTTTTAATTTATTCTGATAGAAAATATATATTCAACCAACCAAATATTACTTTTAAAAGTGATATTCATATTCATACTCATTCTCATTCCATAATACTATGATTCTCATTCTGATTCCTATTCCTAGGAAAGAACCAAACGCCTTAGAAGAGTGAAGTCTGAATCCTGAACGTCAATTTCCTCTCTTCTTCTCATTTGAATCTCTTCTAATTAAATCAGAAAAGTCTATTCTCCAATTGAAATGTTAATTTCATCAATATATAAACTTGCAACATAAATTACCTACTTATTTGTATTTTTTCTTATTGTCAATATTGAATCTCTTGATTTTTAATATTGTATTGGAGTCCAATATTTTATGATTTTTTTGCAAATTTGAAAGAGTTTATCTAAATTTTAATCATCATAAAATAGATTATATCATTGATTGCTTCAAGCATAAATAAGATTTTATTGCTCTTTCACTATTATTTTCATTGCTTGTGTTTGTTTCTGTTGGATCGTGAAGAATCGATCGAGGGGGGGGGGGTGAATATCGATAACAAAAAAATTGTCGAGTAAAGTACGTAGTGGAAATGTAAAAGCAATGCTAACACAAGTCTTTTTACTTAGTTCGGAGCCTGTGTCGACTCCTACTCCAAGGCTCACACACAAGGGTGCTTTCGATAGGCAATTCACTAGCAGTTCAAAAGTTATTACAAACTAAGTACAGAGAAATGCCAGTGAAAAAAAATTAAAGCAATACCAACAAAGTAAGAGACAAAAAGAGAAACAGCGCATTTTTCAGAGCTTCGTAGCGTCGCAGGAGCACAGGAGAGCGAATTCTTAGTTGTGTTGGAGCTTCAGTCTTGACATTCCTTATATAAGAGGTTCGGGGGTACCTGGAACCATCAGGGCACCCCGGTGTGACGTAGCTGACCCAACCAGGAGCCTCCATGTGGCGTTGACTCGAAGGGGATAAAACTTTGCCTCCAGGCGCCCGGGTACCTCCCGAGCGCCCGGACCTCCGGGTGCATGGGTACCTCCCGGGCGCTCGGACCCACATTTTCCAGCAGACTCCTTCCTGCAAGAAACACGTTAGTCCGAGGTAATTATACCCTGTAAAACAGATTATTAGCACAATTCATTGTTTAATAGAAATGAGTATGACTTAGATTTTGTCTTTCCGAGACCAGAATCTAGTCATGATCTCAACTTAGATTTCCGAAATAGATCTAAGATGGATTGACGCCTAAGTTCCCTTCCCGAGAACACGTCCTCACAGTCACTCCCCTCTAATGACTTACCTTTACTTACCTGCCAGACGTCAGGTCAGCCCTTCGACCCGTCTGGACTTCTCACTAGCTATCCGGTCAACCCGTCAACCTAGCTGGACTTTGTGCCAAACGTCCAGTCAGCCCGTCGACCCGTTTAGACTTCGTACCAGCTATCCGATCGACCCGTTGACCTAGCTGGGCTTTGTGTCAAACATCCGGTCAGCCCGTCGACCTGTCTGGGCTTCTCCTGCACACTCGGTCAGAGTGTTAAATTAACAATAAAACTAACTTAACCTATTTTGTCATTCATCAAAACTTGGGTTAGACCGTTAGTGCTAACCGCACCACAATCTCTCCTTTATTGATGGAATGACAACCTGGTTAAGTTAGTGTAAAATGCAACAAGCATCAACAGGTTTTTAAGTTAGTTTTCATTTTCAATTTGTTTTAGCTAACTTAACCACCTAACCCTCCCCCTTTGGCATTCATCAAATGTAAACATGGATCAAAAGAAATGGCAAAATTTTGCAAAAAAGAATGCAAACACAAATCAGATTGACTCAGGGGAGTTAAATAATTAGAAAGTTTTCTTTAAAATGTATCTCTTATCCTTTTCAAAATAGCTAAGAAAGATAACTTAGAAAGAGTAATTTTTAGTAACTTTTCCAAAATAGCTAAGTTTTGAAAAATGACTAAGTTAGAAAGATAACTAGTTTAGCAACATATCTTAGTAGTAAGTTTGCAGATTGATTTTGAAAAGATAAATTTATAAAAGCTAATTTTTCAAGTATAAGTTTAAAGTTAACCAAAAAAATCCAAACTTCCAAACATAAGTTTATATGTTCCACAATTTTTCAAAATAAACTTGAACTTGAAATATTTTTCAAACATAAATTCTATAAAGATAATTTTACAAAAGTCAAATTTTCAGAAACCAGGTAAAATTCAATGTTCAAAATCTAATTTTTCAAAGTTAAGTTTGTGAAATCTAATTTGCAAAACTAAGTTTCTATTTTCTTGAGTTAATTTTCAACATTAAGTTTGAAAAATCATAATTTCAAAACTAAGTTTGTAACATTCGATTTTCAAAACCAATTTTCAAACCAAGTTTATAACATACAATTTTCAAAACCAAGTTTAAAAAAAATTAACATAAAACATAGTTTTACAAAGGTTAGCTTTCATAAACACATTTCTAACACATTTTTTGAAGAATAATTTCCAAAACCTAATTTCAAAAATATTTTTAATAAAAAATAGATTTGAAAATAATTATTGCTCCCCTAAATCTGACATTATTATTAAGATAAAGCTTTTGAACATATTTGCTAAGAATATATAATATAAGATTTTCAAAGTATTTTTTTTTAAAATAAATTGAGGTAGAATTTTCTAAATAAATTTTAAAGAGAAAATTTTAAAAAATAACACTTAAGGAGATAATTAAAAAAATAAACCTCCCCCTGAATTTGATACTCCTTTAATTTATTACTCTCCCTTAATTTATTAATCCTCCTTATTTTATTACTCCCCCTTAATATAATGCTAAAGTTTAGGTGCGTTAAATTTAAAGCCCTAACACATTTTTCTACTTGAGTGGTCTAGGGGATTTAGTAACACTTATATTATTTACATAATTATCTCTGTATCCTTGGTATAATTAGTTATTTGAGTTTGATTAATCAATAATTAATTTTAGATTCAGGTGCTTAAGCTTCAGTTTAAGGTTAAATAAGATAAGATTTTATTAATTCAATAACAGTTAACCATTATCAATAATTTATTGATTAATTTTTACCTGATTTAATAATTTAATACTTAGTAAAATAATTTAAATTTCATATTAATTGATTGAGTTGGTCAATGAAAGTGTTTGTTATAATTAATTTTTTTTATTTACTTCCTTTTAAGTAGGATTAATTTAGTTTGCAGTTAGCATGAAGTTGAAGTTATTAAACACAGATAAGTCAGGTTTAATTCAAGTCAATTTTAGTTTTCAAATAAAGTTAGACTTAAACAATTAAGTTCTACTTATTAATTATATAATTAAGTTTAAAGTTTAAGTTAATGGAAGTTTTTAAGTTAGGTGTCTAAGTTTTAAATAAATTTAAAAGAATTTTTTTTAAGGGATTTCTAACAGGATTTCTAAAACAAAGTTTAAAAGGATTTTAAAATGATTTTTATAATATGTTTAATGGTAATTAACATACGTTTAATTCAGTTTTGATTTTAGATTTAAATTAATATTAGTGGTTACTTTAAGCTTAAGCTTAATTTTAAGATTAACTTAAATATTTATATTTTAATTGTAATTTCAATATTAAGTTTTAATTTTCAGTTAAGTTAAATTAAGTTTAAAAATAATTTCAAGGTTAAAATAATGTTTAAGGTTAAAATAAGTTTAAAGTCTAAATAATGATTTTTAAAGTTAAAATAATCTATAAAAATAATTTATTTTTTTTAGGTTAATAAAATTTTATTGAAGTGAAAAATAATATTTAAAAGTATTTTTCAAAATGATTTAAAGATTTTTTAAAAAATAATTTAAAAGAATTTTTAAATAATTTTTAAAAGTGTTTAAAATGATTTTTAAAAGATTTTTATAAATAATTTAAAAGAATTTTTAAATAATTTTTAAAAGTTTTAAAAATGATTTTAAAAAGAGTTTTTTTAAATAATTTTTAAAAGTTTTTAAAATGATTTTTAAAAGGGTTTTTTAAATAATTTTTAAATAATTTTCAAAAAAAAATTTAAATGATTTTAAAAAAATTTTAAAAGAATTTTTAAAAGTTTTTAATATGATTTTTAAAAGAGTTTCTTAAATAATTTTTAAACAAATTTTTAAATAATTTTTAAAGTTTTTTTTAAATGATTTTTAAAAGTTTTTAAAACATTTTTTAAAAGAATTTTTAAATAATTTTTAAAAGTTTTTAAAATGATTTTTAAAAGAGTTTCTTAAATATTTTTTTAAAGAAGTTTTAAAAAATTTTCAAAGAATTTTTAAATAATTTTTTAAAGAATTTTTAAATTGTTTTTAAAAGAATTTTTAAAAGCTTTTGAAAATAAATTTTTAAAAGATTTTTAAAATGAACTTTTAAATTTTTAAGATATTTTTAAAATAAATTTTTTAAAAGATTTTTAAAATGATTTTTAAAAGTTTTTAAAAGAATTTTTAAAAGTTTTTATAATGATTTTTAAAAGTTTTTAAAATAATTAAAAGAATTTTAAATGTTTTTAAAATGATTTTTAAAAGTTTTTAAAATAATTTTTAAAAGAATTTTTAAAATGGTTTTTAAAAGAATTTTTAAAATGATTTTTAAAAGAATTTTTAACATGATTTTTAAATGTTTTTAAAATAATTTTTAAACAAAAATTAAAATAGTTTTTAATGTAACGACCACCCTTCTTACTACTACTACTCTCTAAGGATGACCGTTACTTATCTACTAACTCTACTTAACCGGTATAATTAAAATCCTTGAAGAAACCCTACCGAAAAATTTCGGCAAAATCTCCCCTGTACCGGTGACCTTATTCAACAATACATGACATAATATACACAACCACAAGCGGCTGGAACACATATCAATCAACCACGCAGTTTATATATCAAAAAGAAGCACAATACCAAGGAAAAATCAATTCTAACGAATACACGACAAAACAAACCAAATAATAACATGCACAAGTTCTATATATGTTAAACACTTTAACCAAAACTTTATAAATAAATTCTGGTTCAATCTCTTAGTCTACTCCATAGTCCAAACATCACACACCATCCGCGCCACCTTGTCGCCTTCCTTGCTATATCTTTTCCTTTCCTATATTTGCAGTAAGAGGAAATGCAATCTATAAGCAAAATTTGCTTAGTAAGCGCTATCTAACTCACAAAATCACGAATGTGCATGTATACGAAAAGAACTAGAAACTATATGCTCTAAAAGAAATAAAGCATAAACATAACTGCTCATATCAAACTAATAGCAAAGAAAAGCTAAGGAATCTACTCATGTAATTCTAATAGCTAACCATGCTACTCATCTAATAGGTAAACATGAAAACTACTCATCCACTAGATAAACATGGTAGAATAAAGAACTAAACTTACTGATTTTTAGAACTATATGAAACTTTATTTCATTTGTTCTAACTTAATCTTGAATACTTTATGTTTATGTAAAACTCGTTTTACTTGTTCAAAAACTTATACTTATAATACTTTAAAATAATAATCAACTTCTTCTTGGGCCCAGGCGTAGTACCATCTTATGCGCGTTCCCTAATAGGTTGGGGTAGCGAGCCACCAATCCTAAAATAGCAGAGCTCGGTCTACCATGGCCAAGACCTCGGAATTGGACACCTGGATTTGTTTAACGACAACCTTGTGAAGTCGGGTACTAGCCTCTTCTTAAAAGTAAAATACTTATTATCTTGTTTACTTCTATAAATGCCTTGACATTTTAATAGGCACCTTGTGTGCCAAAAGTCTCTAAAGTCTTGACTTTGGGATTTACTTAAGGCCTTGGCCTTTTCTTTCTTTTCTTTATCTTTCTTATACTTTCTTTATCTTTCTTATGCATCTATGAATGAAACTAACTATGTAACACATAATCATGCATAGAATACAAAAGAAATCTGCACATACAATACTTATCAAAAATCTGCACTAATGCTTAACAGAAATCTGCATACTAAGCTTATCAAAAATCTGCATCTTAATACTTTATAAAATCTACATTGATCAACATGTAAATCTCTTTTCTCATCTTCTAAACTAAACTTCTATTCTAAACTTATTACTTGCATAACTAAATCACCCACATACTTCTCACCTTTAGACTAAACTAATCTCAATAATCAGTACAGGAATTATCTTCCTAAATATAAAATCCAAACTTACATCAATTGAAAGATTCTGAGAAGACTTCATACAGATTATTCTCATGGTATCGCTTAACAGTTCATTTAAAATTCAAATAACTCTATCATCAAAGCATGTACCATTACTAATGCATCAATTCAACTCCATCATCCAGATGTACATCAAGGACCACATAGAAGGGCAGCAATACGAATCTAATAAGTTCCACTGCCAAGTTCACCTTCACCCTTATAACTCATGAACAACCCACAGGAAGGGAGGCAGGCTACCCCACTACATCACTACTGAACCTCACTGTTACAAAACTGAAATCACCAAACTACCTAGCTTAATTTAGCACACATTGGAAAACATCAGCAACAAGATGTAGTATCAAATCCGGATTCTACTACAAACTGTCTAGCTTAAGCTATCACACATTGGAAAGAAAAGCATCAACAACCAAAACATAGAGTCAAATATAGATTCAGCTACCACATCCCTCTTCCTTAACATAAATCAAACTAGAACTCGCTGAAATCATGGAACCTATATAACTTGTTTCGTTTGTTCAAAGCTATTACTTCTATTTTCTTTCAACTGCTACACCCAAAACTATTGTCATTCATGTCAATTGCATAGCATGAACAAAACTAAAACCTACTGTGTATCTCAACAGAAAACTAACTATGTACTTGAAGTAAGACCTGTTCGTGCCACTACATAGTACAAAAGGGTCTAAATAGATGCTAAATATATATATGTATAGGCTGAAGAATCTGACTACAAACCTAACCCATGCCTTTCTACCTTGAAACTCACGGTAGCACTTCAAATTTTCATGTTCTCTTTTAAAAACCACAGCAGCAAGCACACATAAGAAAGGAAGACCACTGCTGCCTATCTTATGCTAAACAAACAACAAACAAACCCTAACTAAAATAAAGTGTTTTCTTCTTCCTTTCCCTCATGAAGACCACGACAGAAAGCATCCAAGGCCTCAAATTCTATCATCTTCAGGGCATGATTCAGAAGAGAACAAGCAGTAATAAAAAGGAAACAAGGTCCAAAGCAATTAAGCACAGCTAAACAACAAAACCCTATTCCCTTTCTTTGAAGCACACGGCAACAAGCACAAAATAGATTATGCAAAGGAAAATTGTACAGTATGATCCGAAAACTGAGAACGCAAGGGAATTCATGCAAAGCTTCGGGAACAAGGAGAGGATACAAAATATGCTTCGGAGCTATCTTACTGTAGGTGAGGAAGCTACTTACATCGTGTTCTTGAACTCACAGCCGAAGAGGGAAGGTTCTAGGGTTTTCGGAGAAGTGAAGATCTCGGCTCCTCTTCGTCACCACGAAATCTCCTCGACAGGGAAGCCTCTATTCCGTGAAGAGCTCCTGGAACTTGCCCTTCGTCGATCACCGGAGACGCGCCCAGCTTCCTGCTGTGATTTCGTCCGAGAAGAAAATCGCCGACGCGAGAGAGGAAAGGGATCGGGAATTATGAGAGAAATTTCTAGGTTTTTGAAAAAAAAAGAAACTCAATTCCTTTCTTATACTAGGGTTTCCTATTATCTAACTACGGCTTAAGAATATTTCGCACCATAAATATTTAACAAAACTTGCTTAGCTCAGTTGGTTGGCTGACTTTGATTAAGGTCTAGTTCGGTCCAAGATCTTGAGTTCAATTGGAGTTCAAAACTCAACCTTAACACTTTTTATTTTATTTTATTATTTTTTTTAAACTTCTTCCTCTTGGTAAAAATACCAAACGAACTCTAAAAATTACGTAAAAATACTCTAAAAATTCCTAAAAATCTCTAGAATATTTTAAAGGTATTTCAAAATATTTTTGAATTATTCTTGGGGCTCAAAATGAGGAAATTTGGGTCATTACATTTAAAATAATATTTAAAATGATTTTTTAAAAAGAATTTTTAAGATGATTTTTAAAAGAATTTTTAAGATGATTTTTAAAAGTTTTTAAAATAATTTTTAAAATGGTTTTTAAAATGATTTTTAAAATGATTTTTTAAAAGTTTTTAAAATAATTAAAAGAATTTTTAAAATGGTTTTTTAAAAGAATTTTAAAAGTTTTTAAAATAATTTTTAAAAGAATTTTTAAAATTATTTTTTTTAAGTTTTTAAAATAATTTTTAAAATGTGTTTTAAAAGTTTTTAAAATAATTTATAAAGAATTTTTAAGTTAAAGTAATTTTTAAAATAATTTTTAAGTTAAAATAATTTTGAAGATAATTTTTAAGATAATTTTGGAGTTAAAATAATTTTTAAGATAATTTTTTAAGTTAAATAATTTTTAAGTTAAGACATTTTTTAAAGTTAAATAAATTTTTAAGTTTAAAATAAATTTTTAAAGTTAATTTTAAATAAATTTTTAAGATTAGAATAAATTTTTAAATTTCGAGATTTAATTTTAATTTTAATTTTAATTTTAATTTTAATCTTAAATTTAAATTTAATTTAAATTTAATTTTAATTTAAATTTAATTTTAATTTAAAATTTAATTTTGATCCTTAGTCATCTCATCCGATCTAAATTTTCAATCAGGGAATCCTATATTTTTATGAGATGAATTTGATTCAATTATAGAGTTTGGTTTAACTTTGTGTTAGATTCAGGTTTAGCTTTGGGCTCAACAAATAGATATTCTTTGGATAAACTTCTGGGCTATGGTGAGTTACCTGGACATCATTAGAGTAACCATGCTTTCGAGGTTTTCCAAATAGTCCTATCCACTGAACTTAGTACAAAACCTTGGTCTAATTGGTTATGATCCATAAGGGGTAGCTTCAGCTAGTTCCACTTAGTCAAATGCACCAGGTCGAAGCCATATCTTCCTAGACATGTATAGACTAAGCTTTCCTAATGTACTATCATCCAAAACTTCACCAGTACCATAGGTCAAGTTAAACTTTGTCCTTTTTTAACTAGTCCTAATTATCCTGCTGGGTAGATTTGTTTGGGTTACCCTTTCGGGTAGGTTAGTTTCGAATGTGCCAGCTATTTTGGAGCCTCCCCCTGAATTATTGGCTTTCCTTTTTTTCGTTTTGGGTTTATGTCTATTTCTTTTATAGTTATAATTTACTTTATGATAGGTTGAGTTTTGGTGAGTTTTAAAATATTTAGATTTTGAGTTTTTTTGTCTAGGTTTGTATTCTGGTTTTTGATTTGGTTTATTTGATTTTACGTAATATATTTTATCTTTAGGTATGTAATATTGGTTAAGTCCTACTTGCGTGGTTAAGCACACTTTCGGAACCCAAGCTTTTCTTGTTAGTTTGTGTTGGGTTATTAATGAATTAAATGTTTTATTTGAACTTAACTTATAGCCAAGTCCAGTTTTGTTGTAACTTGCTTTTTGATTATTTAAGATTAAGTCTAAATTTTTTGATCTTGTAGTAAATTTTTCTAACATACCTTTTAAATTATTAATTTTTAATTTTAATGATGAATTCTCCTCCTCAAGTGTTAGATCTTGAGTTGGTTTGTTATTTGTGATTTGTTCCTTTAGGTTTTGATTCTCCTCAGGGAGCAATTTATTTTCTTTTTCAATTTTCATTAATTTATTATTTAAACATGAAATAATTTTAAAAATCTTTTTGTTCAAATTAAAGTATACCTCTTAGGAACCTTCGAAAACGAGTACGGACTCGTGGCTCGATTCGGGTTCGGGCCCATCTTCCGATTCGTCCTCCGACTCTGCTTCGCGGGCCATCAGTGCGAGATAACTCTAATTCTTCTAATCTTCATCCTCCGATTCTTCCGAAGACAAGTCACCCCACGTAGCTTTGAGGGCCTTCTTTTTGACCGGCTTCGTTTTGTCGTTCTTCGATCTCGGACACTCATTCTTGTAGTGCCCCTTTTTGTTGCATCCGAAGCACGTCACGCTCTTTGATTCCGTTAGAGAATTGATCTTTTGAAGGTCCTTCTTGCTGAAGCTCCCCTTCCTCCTGGTGAACATCTTCCTTACCAGGTTCACCAGGTGCTCTTCATCTTCAGAGTTCTGGTCAGAATCTTCTTCAGGTTTAGACTTATTCTTCTTTTCTTTGGAGGAATATGCAAACAAAGCAATACTTTTCTCGGATCTAGCGTTAGTTTGTTCGTGTAGTTCTAGTTCACAAAAAAGTTTGTCTAACTTTAATTTAGATAAATTTTTTGAGATTTTGTAGGCATCTACGATAGATGCCCACAAACTATTACGCGGAAAAGCATTTAATGTGTACCTTATTAAATCCCTGTTTTCCATTTGGTGGCCTATTGCGTGGAGCCCATTGAGGATGTCCTTGATCCTCGCGTGGAGCTGACTAGCCATTTCTCCTTCCTGCATTTTCACATTAAATATTTTATTTAATAACAGGTCTCGGTTCGTTACCTTTTCATCACTGGTGCCTTCGTGCAGCTCGATCAACTTGTCCCACAGCTCTTTAGCATTCTGGTGCGGTCCTACCCGGTTTAGTTCTTCCCTTGTTAGTCCGCATTATAGCGTGTTGATCGCCTTGTTCTCCGTTGACGCTTTCTTCTTTATGTCTAATGTCTATTGTTCTGGATCAAGCAGATTTCCGGAGTTGTTAACTGGCAGTTTGTAGGCTTTTGTGACGCTAAGTCACTAGTCAAAATTTGTCTTGAGATACACCTTCATCCGCTTCTTCCAGTATAGGAAATCATCCCCGTTGAACAGGGGAGGTCGCACTGTTCTGAAGCCCTCAAGCTGCGACATTTTAATCTGTACACAGGAGAACAAACAAGAGAGGTTCCAAGACTTGGTCTTGGATTAGTAGTGTGGGAAGAAATAATAAAAAAAATAACTAAATTGATGTTGCACCAATTTAGATTTAATTACAACGGAAAGAAATTTCCAAAAAGGCAATAATACCAGTTTGGAATTATACAAAAAGCTGAAAGCCGAAAGAAAAGAGAATTTAAAACAGATCACCCCCTTGTCTGATTGGTGATTCACCAAATCAGAGCGGTACCTGCTCTGATACCACTTGTTGGATCGTGAAGAATCGATAGAGGGGGGGTGAATATCGATAACAAAAAAATTATCGAGTAAAGTACGCAGCAGAAACGTAAAAGCAATGCTGACACAGGTCTTTTTACTTGGTTCGGAGCCTGTGTCGACTCCTACTCCAAGGCCCGCACACAAGGGTGCTTTCGATAGGCAATTCACTAACAGTTCGAAAGTTATTACAAACTAAGTACAGAGAAATGCCAATGAAAAAAAATTAAAGCAATACCGACAAAGTAAGAGACTAAAAGAGAAACAGTGCATTTGTCGGAGCTTCGTAGCGTCGCAGGAGTACAGGAGAGCGAATTCTTAGTTGTGTTGGAGCTTCAGCCTTGACCTTTCTTATATAGGAGGTTCGGGGCCGCCTGGAACCTTCAGGTGCCCCGGTGTGACGTAGCTGACCCAACCAGGAGCCTCCATGTGACGTTGACGCGAAGGGGATAAAACTTTGCTTCCGGGCGCCCGAACCTCCGAGCACCCAGACCTCCGAGTGCCCAGACCTCAGGGCGCCTGGGTACCTCCCGGGCGCCTGGACCCACGTTTTCCAGCAGACTCCTTCCTGCAAGAAACATGTTAGTCTGAGGTAATTATACCTTGCAAAACATATTATTAGCACAATTCATTGTTTAACAAAAATGAGTATGACTTAGATTCCGTCTTTCCGAGACCGGAATCTAGTTACGATCTCAACTTAGATTTCCGAAATGGATCTAAGTTAGATCGACGCGTAAGTTCCCTTCCCGGGAACGCGTCCTCACAGTCACTCCCCTCCAATGACTTACCTTTACTTACCTGCCAGACGTTCGGTCAGCCCTTCGGCCTGTCTGGACTTCACACCAACTATCCGGTCAGCCCATCGACCTAGATAGACTTCGTGTCAAACGTCTGGTCAGCCCGTCGACCTGTTTGGACTTCGTGCTAGCTATCCGATCGACCCGTTGACCTAGCTGGGCTTCGTGCCAGACATCCGGTCAACCCGTCGACCTGTCTAGGCTTCTCCTGCACACTCGGTCAGAGTGTTAGATTAACAACAAAACTAACTTAACCTATTTTGTCATTCATCAAAACCTGGGTTAGACCGTTAGTGCTAACCGCACCAACAGTTTCATTTTTAGCTTTGTTGCTAGTTTTATGTGCTTTATTTTTACACATGAAATCTGTAGTACAAATATGTTTCCAAAGAAATATCAATCTGGGAGTTAAAAAAGAAACAAAAGAAAAAGAGTGCAATAGATTATTAAAACTCAAAAAGGTGCTTTTCAAAGTTTTTTAAAGATAGCTCTTAATTCAGTTAATGAATTACAAGAAGAAAGTCAAGAAGAACTAAATGATCATACAACGCATGAACAACAACCAAGTAATCAAGAAGAACTAAATGATCATGCAATCAATGAGAAAAAAATTGAGAGCAAATAATGATAATAATCATGCAATGAATGAACATGAAGAATTGAGATAAAATGATGATAATTATTTGAATATAGAAGTTGGTAATATAATTGAAAATGAAAATGAGTTAGAGCAAACTAGTCATGTTTTGGATATATGTGATCCAAGATCTTGAGATAACATTGATAATAAAACAAGAGATCTTTTGGTAGAGAAAGGTCCTACAAGAGAAGGTAATCTTAAGTTTCATGTAGATGTGCTTTCGAGATTAATGCGGTAAAGGGAGCCTATTAAGTATGAGTCAAAGGCGGGAATAGCAGCCAACGTGTAGGTCAAAGTCAAGGCGGTCTAAGGTAGGAAATTACCTAATCACCAAAGCTGGCCAAGCAGGTGGCAACAGGCCGAGAGAGCTTGAAGGGTCTATTCAGCCCGGAAGCTCATATGAGTTGATCGCTCATCCGGTCGGGAGGACCATAGAGAGGTCATTAGATACTCACAACTATGATGACCCTACAAGGGCTAGTCCGATTGGACCGCATGTCCAGTCACGCATGGAACAACCTACCGAGCCGAGCGACCATGGAGAAGTACAATTGAGATCGACCGAGCAAGGAATCCTGTCCTAGCGGTTCCCCCGGCTCAGCCAAACAGTAGGACCTCTTGCTTAGCTCATTGTATCCTTCTGGAAGTTAGTGTCGCTGATAGCAGGGCATGGTGTGTTGGTTGCTACTCGGAAAACCTATAGTTCCACTGTACAAAAATTTTGTACAAAGGTCTGAACCTTTTCCTAGCTACCATGTGTTCTTTTAAATTAAATTTTGGATCGCCTGCGAAACTTAACACGTTTGATCCAAAATTTAATCTATTTGTTCTTTTAGGTTTTGACTTGGATCTCCTGCGGAACTTTACACGTTCGACCCAAGTCTCCTTAAGTTATTAATTCCATTAAATATTAATTTCCATAATTGGTTCCCAGTACTGACGTGGCGAGGCACATGGCCTTCTTGGATATGGGAGCAACCACCACCGACTAGACAAAACCTTTTATAGAAAGCTAATATTTAATTTCCTAAAATAACTTTAGGTTAACCAAAGAGAACAATCAAATCACAAGGAAAAGAAAAAAATAAAAGAACACAATATCGAAAAACATATTCGAAATTCTAGAACGTAAGCCTCTTGTATTTGGTATTATTTCCATAAATAACTAGCATGATGCGGAAATAAAAATTACTAGTTATACCTTGTAGAAAAACCTCTTGATCTTCTACCGTATTCCTCTTCTAACCTCGGACGTTGTGTGGGCAATGATCTACCGAGATGAGAAA
Organism: Zingiber officinale; assembly: GCF_018446385.1. Lineage (NCBI taxonomy): Eukaryota > Viridiplantae > Streptophyta > Magnoliopsida > Zingiberales > Zingiberaceae > Zingiber > Zingiber officinale. The sequence continues at coordinate 106,348,666 of NC_055998.1, forward strand.
CCACCAACCACCTTCTTCTCCTCCAAGCAAGGTTCGGCCACAAAGGAAGAACTTCACCAAAGAAGAAAACCAAAATACTAACCAAGCTCCAAGAGATGCTAGCTTTCTCTCCTTCTTCTTCTTCTTCTCCAAGTAGTATCCGGCCACCACAAGAGCTCCAAGGAAGGGAGAGAGGTTCGGCCACCACAAGAGGAAGAGAGGGAGAGGATGGCCGGCCACACCAAGGAACAAAAGAGGGAGAGAAAATAATAGAGGTTGTGTCTCATGAAGGCACCCTCACCCCTTCTTTTATATTCCTTGGCCTAGGCAAATTAGGAAATTTAATTACAATAAAATTTCCTTAATTTTCCTTGACATGAATTAATTGAGAAAAATAAAATAAAATTTCCCAATCAACTTGTGATGGCCGGCCACAATCAAAAGAGCAAATTAGGAGAGTTTCAATCAACAAATTAAAACTTCCTAATTTGTTTCCGGAAATTTTAAAAAATAAAATTTCTCTTTAAAAATCTCTTCATGGTTAATAAAAGGAAATTTCTATAATTTTAATTTTATCAACATGTGAATAATTTTTAAAGAGAAAATAAAACATCTCTCCAATCTACAAATAAGGAAAGAGATCTAATCTCTTTCTTTAATCTTTTGTAGATCTTTTACAAGAGAGATATTTTAATTTTAATTCTCTTTAAATTATATCTTCCACATAATAATAAAAATTAAAATTAAATTTCTTTTTTAATTTAATTTGGCCGGCCCCCACTAGCTTGGGTTCAAGCTAGGGCCGGCCACCCAAATTCATACCTAGGCCGGCCCTAGCTTGTTCCCAAGCTAGCTTGGCCGGCCCCAATTGGGTGGGAATAGAAGGTGGGTATAGGTGGGTATAGAACTCTACAAATAAGAGGCTACGATAGGGACCGAGAGGAGGAATTGGTTTTGGTCTCCCGATAAAATTAAGCATCCCGTGTTCGCCCCGAACACACAACTTAATTTTATCAATGATAATTCATTCCACTAGAGAACTATCATTGAACTACCGCACCAATCCCAAATTACATTTTTGGGCTCCTTCTTATTATGAGTGTGTTAGTCTCCGTGTTTAAGATATCGAATGTCCACTAATTAAGTGAGTTCGACAACTCATTTAATTAATATCTTAGTCCAAGAGTAGTACCACTCAACCTTATCGTCATGTCGGACTAAGTCCACCTGCAGGGTTTAACATGACAATCCTTATGAGCTCCTCTTGGGGACATTCTCAACCTAGTATCTCTAGGACACAGTTTCCTTCTATAATCAACAACACACACTATAAGTGATACCATTTCCCAACTTATCGGGCTTATTGATTCATCGAACTAAATCTCACCCATTGATAAATTAAAGAAATAAATATCAATATATATGTGCTTGTTATTATATTAGGATTAAGAGCACACACTTCCATAATAACCGAGGTCTTTGTTTCTTTATAAAATCAGTATAAAAGAAACGACCTCAAATGGTCCTACTCAATACACTCTAAGTGTACTAGTGTAATTATACAGTCAAGATAAACTGATACCTAATTACACTACGACCTTCTAATGGTTTGTTCCTTTCCATTTTGGTCGTGAGCTACTGTTTATAATTTATAAGGTACTGATAACATTATCTTCTGCATATGACACCACATGCTATGTTATCTACAATATAAATTAATTGAACAACTACAAACAAATGTAGACAATTTGACCAAATGTGATTCTTTATTCATAATGAATGTTTACAAAACTTAGGCTTTCAGTATACACTCCAACAATCTCCCACTTATACTAATGACTAAGCTGCCATATCTTCTACCATACATCTGATTCCCATTCCCTCCACATGCCGATCGAAAGCTTTCGCCGGAAGGGCCTTAGTGAAAGGATCTGCCAGGTTATCCGCTGATGCAATCTTGGCGATGACAACTTCTCCTCGCTTCACGATATCTCGTATCAGGTGGTACTTGCGCTCTATATGTTTACTTGCCTTATGAGCTCGTGGTTCCTTCGAGTTTGCAACTGCACCGCTATTATCACAATAAATTGTGATGATTTTGGGCAAACCAGGAATCACATCTAAGTCCATTAGAAAGTTCCTGAGCCATACTGCTTCTTTAGCTGCCTCAGAGGCTGCTACATACTCAGCTTCCATGGTTGAGTCCGAAACGTATTTCTGCTTAACACTCCTCCATGAAATGGCTCCACCTCCTAAAGTAAACACATAGCCTGATGTAGACTTACTGTTGTCCCTATCTGATTGGAAATCAAAATCCGTGTAACCCACAGGGAGCAGATCGTCTACTTGGTAAACTCTAGTCCTCCTAGTATGAATATATTACACCACCAATGTCCAGGGTTATACGCTTTCTCTCCTTCTTCACCAAGCAAATATTCCGTACATAGCATTGCATACATTAGGCTTCCTACAGCCGAAGCATAAGGAACTGCTTTCATGTCCTCTATCTCTTTCGACGTCTTTGGAGACATCTCTTTAGATAGAGCTACCCCATGTCTAAAAGGTAAGAAACCTTTCTTGGAATCCTGCATGCTAAAACGAGCAAGGATTGTATCTATATATGAAGCTTGGGACAGACACAACATTCTTTTCTTACGATCCCTTATAACTTTGATCCCAAGAATGTGTGCATAATCTCCTAAGTCCTTCATATCAAATTGTTTGGACAACCATACCCTTACGTCTGACAATACCTTGACATTGTTGCCAATTAACAAAATATCATCTACGTATAGTACAAGAAATACCACCACGTTTCCGTTACACTTCTTATATACACAAGACTCATCCGGACTTTGAATAAATCCATATGACTGGATTACTTCATTAAACCGGATGTTCCAAGACCTTGAAGCTTGCTTCAGTCCATAAATGGACCGATTGAGCTTGCACACTAGATGCTCTTTGCCTTTTTCAATGAACCCTTCTGGTTGCTTCATATGGATGTTCTCTTCAAGACTTCCATTAAGGAAAGCTGTCTTGACATCCATTTGCCAAATCTCATAATCCATATGAGCAGCAATGGATAAGAGTATCCGGATAGACTTAAGCATGGCTACCGGTGAAAAGGTCTCCTCATAATCGATTCCCTCTTTCTGAGTGTACCCTTTCGCAACAAGCCTAGCTTTGAAGGTTTCTACCTTCCGTCATCCCTCTTTTCCTTTTGTAGATCCACTTACATCCAACGGCTTTTACACTATCGGTGGTTCTACAAGCTCCTGGACCTTATTAGAGTACATTGACTCTATTTCGAATTCATCGCCTTTTGCCAAGATGTTGCATCGTATCTTGGAGTGCTTATCATATGTCCGGGATCAGGTTCATGTTTACAGGATCAAATCCAAGACTCTCCCAAAAACATGAATCTTTCAGTTGCCTTACAACCCTCCCACTACGACGAGGCATTCGTGGTTGTGTATCATGTGTGACACGTGTTGCGTCTCTTGTGGTACTTCATCTTGTCCTGTTGGTAAGTAGACGTGTCCTCTCTAAGTTCTTCTAAAACAACTTTGCTACTGGGCTTGTGATCCATTATATAGTCTTCTTCTAAAAACTGGGCATTGGTGCTAACAATGACCTTCTGGTCTTTAGGACTATAAAATAAACCACCTTTCGTTCCTTTGGGATATCCTACAAACACGCGAACTTCTGTACGGGATTCTAACTTATCAGCATCTGGTTTCAGCACATGTGCTGGACTACCCCAAATCCGAATATGTCTTAGACTGGGTTTTCGCCCATTCCACAATTCTATGGGAGTAGAAGAAATTGATTTAGAAGGTACTAAGTTCAGAACGTATACTGCTGTTTCCAGAGCATATCCCCAAAACGAATTTGGTAATTTAACTCATCATTGATCTAACCATCTCCATAAGAGTCCTATTCCTTCGTTCTGCTACACCATTCTATTGGGGTGTTCCAGGTGCAGACAATTGGGATTGAATCCCGGCCTCTGATAAGTAATTCCTAAACTCTCCTAAGAGGTATTCGCCACCACGATCTGACCGTAGTGTCTTGATACTTTTACCTAGTCGTTTCTCCACATCAGCCTTGTATTCTTTGAACTTATCAAAGCACTCGGACTTGCGGCGCATTAGGTAAATGTATCCATATCTTGAATAATCGTCTATGAAAGAGACAAAATATTCAAAACCTCCTCTTGCCTGGACAGACATAGGACCACACAAATCAGAGTGAACCAATTCTAACACTTCTTTAGCTCTATACCCCTTGGCCTTGAATGGCCTCTTGGTCATTTTACCTTCCAAGTAAGATTCACAAGTTGGGAAATTTTCCAACTCAAATGAACTCAAAAGTCCAACGGCTATAAGCCTCTGAATCCTACTTAAGTTAATATGACCAAGCCTTAGATGCCAAAGATATGCTTGGTTCATTTCTGAAGGTTCTTTTCTCTTATTAGAGTTAGAAGATGAGTTATAAATTTCCATGTTTTGCTTTGTGGAAGAAATTGGATTTAAAGTATACAAATTGCCAACTAATGCACCAGAACAGATAATCACTTTATTTCTTTTAATAACTACATCGTTACTGAAAGAAACTGAATATCCATCTAAAAATAGTTTTGAAACTGAAATTAAATTCTTTCTAAAACTGGGTACATAAAGACAATTTCTTAAAATCAAATTTCTATTTCTACTAAAAGATAAGTAGACGTCTCCCATTGCAACAGCTGCCACCTTAGTAGCATTGCCCATGTAGACGGTAATTTCTCCTTCAGATAGTCGTCGGGTTTCCTGGAACCCCTGCAAGGAATTGCAGACATGATCAGTGGCTCCCGTATCTACACACCGGGTGCTGGTAGATAACACCGCTAAACATGTTTCAACAACCAGAGTATGAGATATACCTTTGTTTTGGTTCCTACGAGGACAGTCCGCCTTCCAATGTCCTGCCTGCTTACAGATGAAGCACTTGCCCTTCGGCTTCTTCATTCCATCTTTAAATCCCGTACTCTGAGATTTATTCACTTTCTTTGCTGAAATAGCTTGTTTCTTCTTCTTCTTTCCTTTCGGTTTAGAAGTAGAACCATTTTCAACATAGTAAATTTGAACATTGTGACGAAATAATCCTTTTTCTGTCAGTAGTTCCGCTAATAAATAAACCCTCTTATTCATATTATAGTTCAGGCGAAACTGCTTAAAACTTCTAGGTAGCGTTTGGAGGATCATATCGATCTGGGTTTCCCCATCAATTTCTCCTCCAAGGATCTGTATCTCGTTCAGATAAGCCATCATTTTTAGGATATGATCCCTTACAGGAGTACCCTCTTGCATGGTGGCTGTCATTATCTTTCTCATGGCTTCTTGCCTAGAAGCCCTATCCTGATGACCAAAGAGTTCCTTGAGATTGTTCATAATATCATAGGCTGTTGGTAAATCTTGATGCTGATGTTGCAATACATTTGACATTGAAGCCAAAATGTAACACCGCGCCATCTCATCTGCTTTTACCCATTTCCTATGATATTCAATCTCCTCTTGGGTAGATTCACCAGTAGGTGCATCAGGGCATTGCTCAGTCAGTACAAATTTATAGCTTTCAGCAGTAAGAACAATGTCTAGGTTTCTTTTCCAATCTATGTAGTTTGGTCCAGTAAGTCTATTTTGTTGAAGTATGATGGACAGTGGGTTGAAAGACATCCTAAGAATCACAAATAACTTTTGGTCAGAACTCTAAATTTAGAATAATATTGATTCCTCAAACAATACTATTTTAAATTAACCAACACCTCAAAACACCGTGAATTTTGTATGCCACGTTAGTGTGGACGTATACAAATTCAACATTTGTAAAAGAAGGGTTTTATCCCATTAATTTTATTATCTTGTCAACCTAACTTTTGACAAATAAAATTAATAGTTGGTATCATTTGGTCACACAAATAATAGCAGTGACTCCGTTGGGGAGGATACTATTAGATGTGTCTAAGTGTATACCATTACTTGACACTAAGTCCATTAATAAGATTATGCCCCTTCCGTTGGGGAAGATCACACGCTCTTAATTAACTTCCTATAGTCATCCAAAAATGGAAGTCTGTTCTAGTGATCCGCAAACAAGCTCATCCGTTATGGAGGAAGGCACTCAGAGCCAACGCGCAAGCTTGTTTGCATCACTTACAAACCAGTAATGGAGACCATGGGATTTATTTAAAAAATCCCTCTCCCACTTAGTTATTTATAAATGAGGAATTTTAACTATGCTAGCCTACTTTACTTGTAAACTAACATGCACACACAGCATAATATAAAAGCAATAGAGAAACTAATTTTCAACTATTATGGCTTTTATCTCTAGTTGTCCTCCATGTGTTGTCATCCCAAGCTGCTGCCATATTTGGCCACCGCCACCGGGTCTAGCTGTCGCATCCATCTTGCTCCTTGTTCCGCTGCGCCTCTGGTCCTTAGAAGGTTCCACGCTTTGCAAGATTCGATCCGCGACATAAATAGAATTTTACATTTTGATCCTATATTCCATAAAAGGAATGTACATATATCTAGATCAAAAATAAAATCCTAATAAAACTAAATACAGCTCCTGCTGTATTTGAATACAATCATGCACACACATAAAAATGCCCTTGACATGTCCAAGGGTCCAATCACACACATAATAACTAAAAGCCATAATAGTTGGATCCTGCATCCACAAAGTTAGCACATCCTACTATTAATCTACCTAAATTATGTATGACATGTGCATAATTAAACTAAATACCAAATAAACAGAGGCAAAACCCTAGCTCTGATACCAATTGTTGGTTGCTACTCGGAAAACCTATAGGTTCCACTGTACAAAAATTTTGTACAAAGGTCTGAACCTTTTCCTAGCTACCATGTGTTCTTTTAAATTAAATTTTGGATCGCCTGCGAAACTTAACACGTTTGATCCAAAACTTAATCTATTTGTTCTTTTAGGTTTTGACTTGGATCTCCTGCGGAACTTTACACGTTCGACCCAAGTCTCCTTAAGTTATTAATTCCATTAAATATTAATTTCCATAATTGGTTCCCAGTACTGACGTGGCGAGGCACATGGCCTTCTTGGATATGGGAGCAACCACCACCGACTAGACAAAACCTTTTATAGAAAGCTAATATTTAATTTCCTAAAATAACTTTAGGTTAACCAAAGAGAACAATCAAATCACAAGGAAAAGAAAAAATAAAAGAACACAATATCGAAAAACATATTCGAAATTCTAGAACGTAAGCCTCTTGTATTTGGTATTATTTCCATAAATAACTAGCATGATGCGGAAATAAAAATTACTAGTTATACCTTGTAGAAAAACCTCTTGATCTTCTACCGTATTTCTCTTCTAACCTCGGACGTTGTGTGGGCAACGATCTACCGAGATGAGAAACCACCAACCACCTTCTTCTCCTCCAAGCAAGGTTCGGCCACAAAGGAAGAACTTCACCAAAGAAGAAAACCAAAATACTAACCAAGCTCCAAGAGATGCTAGCTTTCTCTCCTTCTTCTTCTTCTTCTCCAAGTAGTATCCGGCCACCACAAGAGCTCCAAGGAAGGGAGAGAGGTTCGGCCACCACAAGAGGAAGAGAGGGAGAGGATGGCCGGCCACACCAAGGAACAAAAGAGGGAGAGAAAATAATAGAGGTTGTGTCTCACGAAGGCACCCTCACCCCTTCTTTTATATTCCTTGGCCTAGGCAAATTAGGAAATTTAATTACAATAAAATTTCCTTAATTTTCCTTGACATGAATTAATTGAGAAAAATAAAATAAAATTTCCCAATCAACTTGTGATGGCCGGCCACAATCAAAAGAGCAAATTAGGAGAGTTTCAATCAACAAATTAAAACTTCCTAATTTGTTTCCGGAAATTTTAAAAAATAAAATTTCTCTTTAAAAATCTCTTCATGGTTAATAAAAGGAAATTTTTATAATTTTAATTTTATCAACATGTGAATAATTTTTAAAGAGAAAATAAAACATCTCTCCAATCTACAAATAAGGAAAGAGATCTAATCTCTTTTTAATCTTTTGTAGATCTTTCACAAGAGAGATATTTTAATTTTAATTCTCTTTAAATTATATCTTCCACATAATAATAAAAATTAAAATTAAATTTCTTTTTTAATTTAATTTGGCCGGCCCTACTAGCTTGGGTTCAAGCTAGGGCCGGCCACCCAAATTCATACCTAGGCCGGCCCTAGCTTGTTCCCAAGCTAGCTTGGCCAGCCCCAATTGGGTGGGAATAGAATGTGGGTATAGGTGGGTATAGAACTCTACAAATAAGAGGCTACGATAGGGACCGAGAGGAGGAATTGGTTTTGGTCTCCCGATAAAATTAAGCATCCCGTGTTCCCAACACACAACTTAATTTTATCAATGATAATTCATTCCACTAGAGAACTATCATTGAACTACCGCACCAATCCCAAATTACATTTTTGGGCTCCTTCTTATTATGAGTGTGTTAGTCTCCCTGTGTTTAAGATATCGAATGTCCACTAATTAAGTGAGTTACTGACAACTCATTTAATTAATATCTTAGTCCAAGAGTAGTACCACTCAACCTTATCGTCATGTCGGACTAAGTCCACCTGCAGGGTTTAACATGACAATCCTTATGAGCTCCTCTTGGGGACATTCTCAACCTAGTATCTCTAGGACACAGTTTCCTTCTATAATCAACAACACACACTATAAGTGATACCATTTCCCAACTTATCGGGCTTATTGATTCATCGAACTAAATCTCACCCATTGATAAATTAAAGAAATAAATATCAATATATATGTGCTTGTTATTATATTAGGATTAAGAGCACACACTTCCATAATAACCGAGGTCTTTGTTTCTTTATAAAATCAGTATAAAAGAAACGACCTCAAATGGTCCTACTCAATACACTCTAAGTGTACTAGTGTAATTATACAGTCAAGATAAACTAATACCTAATTACACTACGACCTTCTAATGGTTTGTTCCTTTCCATTTTGGTCGTGAGCTACTGTTTATAATTTATAAGGTACTGATAACATTATCTTCTGCATATGACACCACATGCTATGTTATCTACAATATAAATTAATTGAACAACTACAAACAAATGTAGACAATTTGACCAAATGTGATTCTTTATTCATAATGAATGTTTACAAAGCTTAGGCTTTCAGTATACACTCCAACATGGTGATCAGACAAATAGTATGACAGAAGCTTTCATTGTCATGTTCGGGATTTGCACGCCTTGTTAAGGAATTGTGTCAAAGACATTTTTATGATGTGCCTTTTTATAGGACAGTTGGGAAAACGTACATATGTCGTGAGAAGCATCCATGTCTGCTAATGGAGCACTATATAAAGGGGGTCCATGCACCGATGGAGGTATGCATTATTTGTGTTTAAGCTCCTGTTGTTGCTACAGTTATCTTCGTCGTCTTTCTACTATTCCGATAACTGACTTGAGCGTTAGAGGGCCAACGCTGGGGACCCTTTCCCTAGCCTAGCACTAACGTTCTTGATTTTGCATAGCAGAGTGGAGTTTTCACAAGGTCAACTGTTGAGCCACATCCCTAGCGAGCTGTCTTCACCGATTTCAGACAGGATCAGAGATATTTCTCATATTCTTATTACACAAGAAAATTACCATTGGAGAGAATCACGATAGAAAATGGCTTGTGTACTCGAAAGATGTGAACAAAGTATATTATTTTCGTTGCAAATTGTTTAAATCAATGAACAATAAAAGTTTGCTAGCAACTGAAGGTCTTAATAATTGGAAATGTTTAAATGATAGACTTAGATAACATGATAATAACATTGAGCATATTACCAACATGAGAAGTTGGATTGATTTGCAAATTAGATTGAAAAAGAATAGAAACAATTGACAAAGAGATCCAAATGCAAATTAAGAAAGAGAAAGAGCATTGGAAACTTGTTTTAGTAAGGATTATTTCTGTTATGAAATGTCTTGCTAAGGGTAATTTGGCTTTTCATGGGGATAATGAAAAAAAAATACCAAGATAGTAATGGTAACTTTTTGGGGCTACTTGAATTAATTGTAGAATTTGATTTAGTAATGCAAGAGCATTTTAGATGCATTCAAAATAATGAGATTCATTATCATTACCTTAGTCATAAGATTTAAAATGAATTAATTTTTTATTAAGCTCTAAAGTAAGAAAAGCTATAATTATAAACATAAAAGAGGCAAAATATTTTTATACTTGATTGTACTTTAGATGCAAGTCACCATGAGCAAATGACTTTGATAATTCGATGTGTGGATGTGTTAGTTTGTTCTATAAAGGTAAATGAGTATTTTATAGAGTTTTTGAAAGTGGATGATATATCTGGGTTAGGACTTTTTAATGAATTATAATCCATTTTAGAAACCCTTGGACTTGATATTGATAATGTGAGGAGGCAAGATTATGATAATGGCTCCAATATAAAAGGTAAAAATCAAGGTGTACAAAAAAATATTCTTGAAATTAATCCAAGAGCATTTTATATGTCATGTGCTTGTCATTATCTTAATTTAATAATTTGTGATATGACAAATTATTGCTTTAAGGATATGTCATTTTTTAGAGTTGTGCAGCGCATGTATACTTAATTTCCTAGTTCTACAAAAAGGTGGAAGATTTTACACGATCATGTTCATCAATTATCTCTAAAGTCATTGTCAATAATGAGATGAGAAAGTCATGTTAATAGTATCACAGCCATAATAACTCAGTCAAATGAGATAAGAGAAGCTTTATATGAATTATCAAAAGTTAGTGAAGATGCTAAGACTAGGAATGAGGCTGAATCTTTAGTTACATATGAATTTGAAAGTTTTGAATTTTTCTAGGGTATGACTATACGACATAACATCTTGAAAAAAAAAACTTGAACTGATTAATAAAAAGTTGCAATCTAAAGATATGATAATTGGCATTGCAATAAAGAATTTTGAAGAATTGATTTCTTATTTTGAAAGACATAGGGAGGAAGGTTTTCAGTCTGCTATGACATTAACGAAAGAGATTGCATCTAAAATGAAAATTGATCCTATTTTTACTCGAAAACATACAACTCATAGAAAGCAACAATTTGATGAAAATTGTCATGAAGAGATTTCACAATCTGCTGAGGAATCTTTTAGGATTAATTATTTTTTTCATCTTTAAAGAGTATATTTGAACAATTGGACGTCTTTGAAAACATTTCTGATTTTCTATTCAATCCTAAAAAGTTGCTTTCAATGGATGATAATAGATTGCATGAATATTGTGATAATCTTCAAATTACTCTAAAATATAATTACAAATCTAATATTATGCTGTTATTTATTTTCTGAATTGCAAGTACTACAAATGTGTTTATCAACAGAAACAAAGTCAATTTTTGAAGTTCTTGAGTTCATAAAAATCTTAGATTCGTAAAACATTTGATCGGTCACACTACAATACTAGCCAAAAGTTCAAAAAGGTGTTGAAAACATTAAATAGCATTGCAACAGATATGATCGTCAAATCTGGATCTATAGTGCTCGAGAGAGAGAATAAGGGAGAGTACAAGATTTTTTTTCCTTGCTTAAAAGTAAGTAATGAAATTCTTCTATTATTTTTATTACTACTATTGCTACTATTATTATTGTTATTATTTTGCCATTGTTACATGATTGCATTGGAGTTATTGATGACAGTCATTTTCCAGCAATAGTGACTGGACATGATACTAATAGCTATTGTAATCATTATGCAATGATTTCTCAAATTGTTTTGACAGCTTGTAACTTTGATTTAGAATTCATATATATGCTCAGTGGGTGGAAGGGATCTGTCCATGATTCAAATATTTTGGCAGATGCTTTATCAAGAAATAACCGGTTTAAAGTTCCACAAGATATATATTTTGTTATAAATGTTACTTGCTTATTTTATTTTATTTTTTTGTAATTTTTTAAAATTACATATGTTATTTATATTTGGTCGTTTGATTCCATGAACATGGTTTCATAGGTAAATATTTTTTTAGTGGATGGTGGATATTCGAATCAACACCAATTTTTTGCTCCATTTCGAGGTATGCGTTATCATCTCTAGGAATTCACTGGACAAGGTCGTCACCTAGAAAATGAAAATGAATTGTTCAATATTCGTCATGTCTCCTTGAGAAATGTCATTAAAAGGATATTTGGAATATTTAAATTGTAGTTTGAAATATTCAAAACAGCTCCTCCATTTTCATATACAACACAAGTCAAGGTTGTTTTGACGTTGTCGGATTGCATAATTTTCTTCGCAAAGATTATCGTTCTGATGAATTTCGAACCAGATAATGAAACCTCTCATCCTTGCCAATAAAACAAATTCATGATGTCGATTGCTTTGATCAATTATTTGATACTTAAGAACAATAAGTAAATGTCAATGCATAGAGAAATACAATAGCAAATCGAATGTGAAGCGATACTTTTTTTTTTGTTTTTTCATAAATTCACAAATTTCCATGAAAAAATTTACAAATGTCTATAAAAATCTTATATAAAAGTCTATAAAACCTTATGAAATTCTTTTCACAATACTGTGAGATTTTATAAAAGTTAAAAAAAAAATTATTATCATGAAAAAAAATCAATGGAAGATATTAAATCTTTAAATTAATATTTAAGGGGGTTGACAAATTTAGGTGGACGGATTAGGCAAATTGGTCATTATTTATTTTTATTTTTTTTCCAAACTTACTTGCGTACTTACTCGGAATAAACGGAACGAAATCACAATCCTTAGAGAATTAATTAATTATAGCAAAAGTTTCTAGTTAGATAAAATCACTTGCCTATTTCAGCCTTCTTTCCTAGTTTAAATTTCGCCTCGGCTCGTTCCTTCACATGTTATCATGTTATAGTCGTCATCATCATCCACCACAACAGCAACCAACAATGAGGCTCAACCAGTCCCCAGGGTTATGGTACTACGATAGAATATCCAAATTATTATCCAAATATTCACGGTTCGAACTCCAGTTACGACGTATTTGTAGAATTTTTTTCTCGTAAACAAAGGATACTGAGCTCTGGGCCACCGCGTGTGCTTCCCAATTTATCCTGTGGTCGGTGGGAAACTTCGATGAGACCGGGCCGGTCACCTCCAAAGATTGTCAATGAGGTTAATTGGAATTATCAAAACAATGAGGCCAAACCAACTCTCCCTCATCTTCCTCTTCCTCCTCCTCCACCACTTTCCGCCATCAGACCGGCCTACTCAGCCTCGCCGACCTTTGTCGTCGTACTAACTACCCTGTCCTTTGTCTCAACGCCGCCAAGGCCTACGGCCACACCTACCCATCCCCGCCTTACGCCACAACGTTGCTGTCGATTCACCTCGACATGGTCGCTGACCACATGCGGACGGCCAAGGCGGTCACGAAGGAGTTGTTCTCCAAGGGCAACGGAAGCACCCACGAGCAGGGGCAATCAAGGTGTGCAAGTTTCAGTTCGGGGACGCCATCGGCGACATGGAGACAGTGCGGAAAGCAGTGAAGGGGTGCGACACCGGCACCGCCAACGTCTGTTGGATATAAGTGATGTGAATGGAGAAAAGGTGGAAGAGGAAAGAGACTCCATTGTGAATGAGAATTTAGTCCAACATTGGGGGTTTCATGGCATGTTGGTTGATTTATATTGATTTACATGCATTGATGATGTGAACAAATGTATGGGGAAAGGCTCTCTGTTACGCGTCAGTGCACAGGGAGGATGCAAATCCAGGACCCGAATTGCACTGAACCATGTTGACTCGTGTGCAAGCATGACCTGTGCACGCCGAATGCCGAACCAGTCATGGCAAAATTTGCCCAAGTGGAACAACTAATATTTTACCATATAAACCTTTTTGCGGCCTGTGTAACGAATGCATTAAAATAAGATTAATGCATCAAAACGGTCGAGTGAAACACTGACGTTTTACCACTCGGCGAGTAATAATCATTAATCGATCATTAACGTTGTCGTTGATCTGAGCTTCTATATAAGGAGGTTGCGATCATAGGTAAAGGTATATACAAAAAGAGAAAATCAGCAAAAACTCTCCACCTACGTTCCCTCTAACTCCTTCTCGGCGGAGTTCCTGTGATATCAGTCGGATACCACTCAGTTCGTCGTGACCACCAATGCCTGGTGTGCGTCACAGTTAACCGTTGTATCCTGGGAAACAGACGATCCGAGAAAACCTCGAAGCACAACCGGGGGTGGGACGAATTTGTTTCAAGGAAACTACGACTTTCACAAGCCTCAATCCATTCGCCTGTTTGGATTCTTTTGCCACTCGATTTTGATCCTCACTCGACCGCCCAACTCACCCTGCTCGACTTCTCCGCCCAATCAGTTATTTGGCTGCCTCACTCGGCCACACTACCCAGCCGGTCACATGCTTACTCGGCCTCTACATCCACTCAGTCTCTCATCCGGTCGGATTCTCTGTCAGCCCGATCGGTCTCTCCGTCCACCCGGTCGGCCTCTCCACTTGCCTGATCGGTCTCTCTGTCCGCCTGGTCGGTCTCTCCACTCGTCGGGTCGATCTCTCTGTCCATCCGATCTACCTTTTTGCCCCCCGTCTCACTGCTCAGTCGGCCGCTCTGATCGGATGGCTGCTCTATTCGATCGGACTCTTTGCTCGATTGCACTGTTCACTCGACTGCTCGGCTCCACGCTCGCTCTACCGTACTGTTAGGTCGGCCGCTCAACTTGCTCGGCTGCTCCATTGCCCTGCTCGACTGACCACTTGGTTGCTCGGTCGCTCGAACCGATCAGCCACTCTACCCATCTGGCTGCACGATCTTCCTACTCGGCCGACCTGCCCGTTGGCCCTCTCGTCCTGCTCTGCCATCATTGTACAGATTGCCTTCAACATTTGGCAAAAATAAGCTCCGTTGATAATCTGAGATTATCAACTCAAATTATCTCGACAGATAAATAAATTTAGTGAGCGACATCATCACGTACTACAGCCCTGCGACGATGCCTTCACGGAGATCCCCTGCCCAACCCTTTCGCGAAGCAGGACGACTCCCTCTCCAAGATGATCAGCAACGCGCTCGCGCTCGCCCCGATTGCGCTTTCCTAAGAGATTCGAATTCGTGGCCGCAGAGGGGAAAATCAATTTAGGATGTGTCTGTGATTTCTTCTCTTTGGTTAGTCGTCGTCCTATTAAAATTAACCATGAATTTAAATAAATAACAAATTCCCTCCCTAACACACTCCTCCACTTAGATAAGTTGACTCCCCCTGTTCTGCTTTGTATTGATGTGGTTGGCAAAGAGTTTAATTATGTTAATTTAAAAATTGCACAGGCTAATTGAGAGCCCGAGAACGTACTCAAGGTTGATCGAGAACTTAGAAAAATGACTGAAAGTCTCTGAGGTCGAGGTTGACCAGGAACATGACAGAATGATTAAAAATCTAAAAGGAGAAGTTGAGTAGGGAGATTGATCGGAAACTTAATAAGACTGACATGAACAACTAGGATTGTTGGTTCGATGCCTTGGAGACTTGAAGCGAGATAGATTTATGAGTTGAGAGATTATGAAAGATTGGAATCTTACGGGGGGCTTTTAGGTAGTCTACCTTCAGGTTTATATGAACAAGAAATGAGTGTCTACTATAATAGTTGACATTCAGATGCATATGGGGATAGTTTGACTAAGAATATTTTTAGACGACTGAATTACTAAGTTAACTCAGAAGTTGACTGCAAGCTTTCTACTTGTGAATAAAAGGTTTTATCTTGTCTTCAGTTGACTGAAGGCAAATTTATCTATTTAAAGTTGTTGACTCCACTAGGTAGTGGACTACTCTAGTAGATTCAAGTTTATTGAAGAGGTATTGGGTTAATTGAAATATATATAAACTAATACTAATAATAATACTATTTTAAATTTAAAGAGCTAAAAATAAATTTAAATTTAAAATTTTCAACATTAGTTTACGTAATTGAAATAATGATACATCAATCATAGCATACTATAACTCAAAATCAAAAAATCATTTATGATATCATTTTATCGTATTATTTAGCATTTCTACATCAGCAATGGCATATTAGGCAAAGGACGCAATGTGCGTAAGGAGAAAATGGAGAAAAACATGAAAGAGAAATTTCTCAAAAATATCCTAATTTATTTTAAATCGATCAAGATCGTTTAAACCTATAATTTAGTTCGGTCATAACTTGACCAAATCAATCACAGTTTAAACCAACGTAATCATTATCTCCGCACCTACCAATTGGATTTAGTTCAAAGCCGATCCAATTTTAATTTAGCATCCTCATTTCGTGTTATACATTTAATTTATCCATTTATTATTATATATTTTATTTTTAAAATTTAATATTTAATATTTCAAGACATGATATTTTTCACATAAAAGTGGTACCAAGGGATATATTAGGTCAAG
Source organism: Zingiber officinale (assembly GCF_018446385.1). Taxonomy (NCBI): domain Eukaryota; kingdom Viridiplantae; phylum Streptophyta; class Magnoliopsida; order Zingiberales; family Zingiberaceae; genus Zingiber; species Zingiber officinale. The sequence goes on from NC_055998.1 coordinate 106,365,149, forward strand.
AATTTTCCAAATATATGATCAATTTTAGCTTTTTACGACGAACAATGATGAATCTATCAGTTAAGGTAGCAGTGAGATATTTTAAAATATATACTAGTATTTTTATTTTTTTTTTTTATTGTAGAGGGGGCGGTCACAACTCCTCCTCACAATATCTCTATGTCCCTATATATCTATAGATATATATATATATATATATATATATATATATATATATATATATATATATATATATATATATATATATATATATATATATATATATTAAATAGATAAGTTTGCTACCATAGCCATTTGAGACACTAAGCTAGGTTTTTTTGAATAAGATATAAGTGTTAATACAGTCTAATCTAGCTGTTGTTTTGATGTTGACACTGATTTAAGTTTGTATCAGATATTAATTAAACTCAGACTGATTAATGATCAAGGTTGATCATGTGGAGAGGAAAAGTCCAAGTACAGATACTTGACACGTAAAGTCGGAGAGGGCTCGGTAGCTCGTTCTTTAGACCGGACGAAGTCAGAGAGGGCTCGATAGCTCGTTCTTCGGACTAGGTTAAAGAGGGCTCGGTAGCTCGTTCTCTTGACCGGACGAAGTCGGAGAGGGCTCGATAGCTCGTTCTTCGGACTAGGTCAGAGAGGGCTCAGTAGCTCGTTCTCTGGATCTGATGAAGTCGGAGAGGGCTCGGTAGCTCGTTCTCCGGACTAGGTCAGAGAGGGCTCGGTAGCTCGGTCTCTGGACCGGACGTGGAAGTCGGAGAGGGCTCGGTAGCTTGTTCTCCAGACTAGGTCAGAGAGGGCTCGGTAGCTCGTTCTCTGGACCAGGAAGACATTAGGGTTTAGGGCTGGGAAGCTCTAAAACCAACAGAGGCATTGGATCGATCTGTTGACCGATCCAGTGATACTTTGGCTGACTGGATCGGTCTGTCGACCGATCGAGTGATATATTAGTTATCTGATCGGTCTCGTGACCGATCAGTAACCACACAGAAGCATTCTGTGGATTATCTGATCGGTCTCGTGACCGATCAGTAACCACACAGAAGCATTCTGTGGATTATCTGATCGGTCTCGTGACCGATCAGTAACCACACAGAACATTCTGTGGATTATCTAATCGGTCTGGTGACCGATCAGTAAGTAACGATAGGATTCAGAGCAATAGGGGGGATCGGTCTGTGGACCTATCCACCCATAGGCTGATCGGTCCACAGACCGATCAACATCATCCCAGACCAATCAAGATGTGTCCTGATCGGTCCGGAAGGCTATGGATCGATCTATTGACCGATCCACAACGATGTCGTTTGTCTTCTGCTGTTTCTCTGCGATTTCTGATTCACCTGATCTAACCATCTGCTGCAAGCTTTTTGAGTTACAGGTTGCAGGCATCGTGCCAATGCTTAATTTCAAATTAAGCTCCATCAGAAGAATAAGGTCAAGTGCTCTTTCTGTTGTGTTTCGCTGCAAATGGTGCAATTGGAGCGTCAACGTTCACTGGCTGCGATCAGTTGGCAACAGCTTGACTCTTGCTTATTGGTTCGAGCTCAGAGACACCAGTGAAGACCATGGATGGTATTGGTGTGAGTTTAGAGAACCAGATGAGGAGGAAGAGTGATTGGCGATGCCTGAGTTGGTCGCAGTGATTCGATACAGGTGATAGTGATTCGGCTCTGGCTGAAGACAATGAGAATGAAGCAGAATAAGAAGAAGGCAGAAGAGAGGTTTGGTAAGGATTTTGAAAAACTCTCTGTCGATCAAGCAAGAGTACTGTGTTGTTGAGCTCTTGGCTGAGGAATCCCTTCTGTCTTTGCGTTTTGCTTCGTGGCTGTAAGTTTATTGTTCATTCCTTTTGGCCACTGAATTCTGTAAGTCTTGTGCTTCATTTCAAATCTTTTCTGTGACTTTGTGGAGAGGTTACTCCACCGAGAAGGAGAAATACTTAGCCGGAATTTGTCCGGGGTGTGATCTACCGAAAGATCAAGGGGATCGTCCACCTTACAGACACGCCGAGGAGTAGGGGTAAGTTATCCCCGAACCTCGTATATCTTTGTGTGTTAGTGGTGGGTTGTTTCTTTTCCTTGCATCAGTTTTCTTTTTGCTTATTTCCGCTGTGCTAACAAAGCTTTGTGAGGAAATTGATTGAGTTTTAGAGGAGACTATTCACACCCCCCTCTCTAGCCATCCGAAGGTCCTAACAAGTAGTATCAGAGCGAGGCGCTCTTCATCTAGATTAACACCCTAAAGAGCAAGAAGATGGCTATGAAGGAAGGTTTTAGCACCAATCGTCCACCCTACTTCGACGGAGCAGACTTCCAATATTGGAAGAGCCGTATGGAGTATTATCTCAAGACCAACATCTCCATGTGGTTCTCGGTCAAGGAAGGGTTCACACCTCCGAAGGACGAAGAAGGTAAGGAACTAGAGTCGTCAAGGTGGTCCGCCGAGCAAACTCACAAAGGACAAGCCGATGCCAAGGCGGTGGTCACTCTACAATGTGGGATAGCCAAAGATCAACTTGTCAAGGTAGGTCCATTTGTGAGTGCAAAAGATTTGTGGAACAAGCTCATCGAGCTCCAAGAAGGAACCCGAGACTCTCGGATCGCCAAGAGAGACTTGTTCCTAAACCAACTACAGAATCTCACCATGAAGGAGAACGAAACGGTAAGTGAACTACACGGGAGGTTCAAAGAGATCATCAATGGTCTTCATTACGTAGATGAACGCGTAGAGAATCGCGATCTTATAAGGTACGCTCTCAAAGCCTTCCCGAGGAATGCCTTGTGGTCATCCATGGTAGATGCCTACAAGGTCTCCAAGGACCTTTCAATTGTTAAATTAGATGAATTCTTTTGTGAAATGGAACTTCATGAACTTACTAACAAGGGTCAAAAAGAGAAAGGTATTGCCTTAGTTGCAGGAGAAAAGAGCAAGGATGGAAGAAGGAAGAAAGAAAAGAAGAAGGAGAAAGAGATTCCTACATCCTCATCCTCCTCCGAGTCCGATGATGAAGGTGGATCATCATCAAGCGAGATGGCCAACTTCGTAAGGAGAATCATGAGAAGGAGTCGGAGATACAAAGGGAAAGGTAAGTCTATTGATCAAAATGTTGATAAGACTAATGTTACGTGTTATGAGTGTAGCAAGAAAGGACACTATCGGAGCGAGTGTCCAAAACTCAAGAAGAAGAAGGAAAGGGTCAAGAAGAAGAAAGCTCTCAAAACTACTTGGGATGAATCCTCCTCAAGCTCATCGGAGGAAGAGAAGGAGAAAAGCACTCGTCAATTAGCACTCATGGCAAGGGAGGAATCGGACTCCGGAAGTGATACATCAGCCGCGGCTTCATCATCTTCGGATGATGAAGAGGTAACTTCTCCGCATTTAGAAAAGTGCTATAAAACTATTGCACATTTATCTACTTTGCTTAAGAAATCAAAAATTGAAATCAAATCATTAAAAGATGAAGTAGAACACTTGAAGACTCTTAGGGAAGATGAGGTTGATGACCTACATCAAGAGCTTCTTGAGGATGAAAACAAAGCCCTAAAGAGTGAAGTTGAGAAACTCAAGAAAATGCTTGAGAAATTCTCAACTAGCTCTAAGACCTTAGATATGATTCTAAATGCCCAAAGGGCGGTCTACAACAAGGCTGGGTTAGGATATCAACTTAAGGAGTCTAGTTTCATTTCCTTAGTGTCTAGAACCCAATTTCATAGATCACATGCTTCTAGGATTCATGAGACTAGGAAGGGTGTGACCAAGGCATGGGTTCCTAGGTCTTTCATTGTAGATGCATTAGGTCCCAAGATTTGGGTACCTAAAACATCGATCTTTCGTGTCTTGTAGGCATTTGTCAAGGGGGAGCATCTATCAACTTGGTTTGTTGATAGTGGATGCTCCAAGCACATGACCGGGGACAAGTCACTCTTTACTACCCTTCAAAACAAAAATAGAGGTAATGTGTCCTTTGGTAATAATGGTAGCCTTAAGGTTATAGGAGTTGGAGATATTCATATATCCGAATATCTCCAAATCAAAAATGTCCTTCTAGTCAAGGGGATGACCTTTAATCTCCTAAGTGTCAGCCAATTGTGTGATACGGGTTACACAATTGAGTTTCATTCAAGTCAATGTATGGTCAAACACATTGACACACTTGACACGATACTAGTAGGCACAAGGGTAGACAACATTTACCAAGTATCTTTTAAAAGTACTACTAATGCCTCTGCTAAGTGTTTCATGTCAAAAGAAGAAGAATCATGGTTGTGGCATAGAAGGTTGGCCCACGTAAACATGAAGAATATTCGAAAGCTGGCCAACAAAGGATTAGTGCGAGACTTACCAAGCATCAAGTATCAAAAGACAAAATTATGTGATGCATGTCAAAAGGGTAAGCAAACAAAAGCGTCTCATAAAGGTAAAAGCGTTGTAAGTACATCTACTGCTTTAGATTTATTACATATGGATTTGTTTGATTGCAGTAATGTTATTTCATTGAATGGAAGTAGATGCTGCTTAGTGATCATTGATGATTTTACTAGATATACATGGACTTTCTTTTTGAAAAATAAGGATCAAACCATAGATGTTTTTGTTTCTTTTTGTAGAAGAATTGAAAATGAAAAATCAACAACAATTAAAACAATTAGAAGTGATCATGGTGGAGAATTTCAAAACCATAGATTTTTAGAATTTTGTCAAGAAAAAAGATATAGGCATGAGTTCTCTACTCCAAGGACCCCACAACAAAATGGGGTTGTGGAGAGAAAGAACCGAGTTTTGCAAGAGGCTGCACGAAGCATGCTCAATGAGTACTCACTACCGAGCTACTTATGGGTTGAAGCTGTGAATACCGCTTGCTATGTGCAAAACCGAGTCTTGATACATAGGTTTTTAGGAAAGACTCCCCATGAACTTTGGTTTAGGAAACCCCCTACAATTAAACATCTTAGGGTGTTTGGTTGTAAGGTGTTTATCTTGAACACCAAGGATCATCTTGGAAAGTTCACGGCTAAGGTTGACGAAGGGATACTAGTCGGGTACTCTCTCATCAGCAAAGCCTATTGAGTCTACAACAATAGGACTAAATTGATTGAAGAGTCCTCGGATGTAGCATTTGAAGAACTTCCTAAATCAAATGATCAATCAAGGGATGTAGGAGAAATTCAATTTGAACTTAGAAATCTAAGTTTAAATGATCAAAACATAGAAAGAGTCGAAATTGACTCCGATGATGATGAGCAAAGGCAAGAGAGGGCTCAATCTGATCCTTTGCCTGATACTGAGCCCTTGCCTGTGTCTAGTGAGACCACTCATGAGGCACCGCCAACACCAAGGCAATCTAGGATAGCCTCTAGTCATCCCCAAGACTAGATTGTGGGAGACATTCAACAAGGGGTTAGGACTAGATCATTCTTTAGAAATGAGTCTAATGAGGTCGCCTTAATCTCAGAAATCGAACCAAAATTAGTTGATGAGGCATTGCACGATCCTGATTGGATCATAGCTATGCAAGATGAGTTAGGTCAATTTGAAAGGAGCCAAGTGTGGGACTTAGTTCCTAGACCTAAGAAGACCACCGTTATTGGAACCAAATGGGTCTTCAAAAATAAGTTAAACCAAAAGGGAGAAGTCGTAAGAAACAAGGCAAGACTTGTAGCCAAGGGCTATAGTCAAGTCGAATGCCTCGATTATGATGAGACTTATGCTCCCGTGGCCCGACTAGAGTCCATTCGTTTAATGCTAGCTTTTGCTGCACATAAAGGCTTCAAGCTCTATCAAATGGACGTTAAATCGGCCTTCTTAAACGGTTTCATTAAAGAAGAGGTGTATGTTGAACAACCACCGGGGTTTGTGAATACCGAAGTTCCAAACCACGTGTACAAGCTCAAGAAAGCTCTTTATGGGCTTAAACAAGTACCTCGAGCTTGGTACAAAAGGTTGTCAATTTACTTACTAGAAAAGGGTTTTGTAAGAGGTCAAATAGACCCAACACTATTTCTGCGTAGAGATGGTGAAAACATATTTGTAGCCCAGGTGTATGTCGATGACATAATTTGTGGCTCAAATAACAAGGGCTATTTGAATGAATTTATCACTCACATGGAAAGTGAGTTTGAGATGAGTCTGGTGGGAGAATTGACATTCTTCCTTGGACTTGAAATCAAACAAACTCGAGATGACATTTATGTCCATCAAACAAAGTATACTCAAGAGATGCTCAAGAAATTAAAAATGAGTGACTCTAAGGAAGTATCCACTCCAATGGCGACGAACACTCGCCTTGACAATGATGAGAATGGAAAACCAGTTGATCTAACGCAATATAGAAGCATGATCGGTAGTCTTCTATATCTCACAGCTAGTCGACCGGACATACTTTTTTGCTGTGGGCATGTGCGCTAGATATCAAGTATGTGCCAAGGAATCTCATTTAATTGCAGTTAAGAGAATTCTGAGATACCTTAAGGGCACAATTAGAGTAGGTCTCTGGTACCGTCGTACGGAGTCTTTTGACTTGATAGGTTATACCGACTCCGATTATGCTAGGTGCAAATTGGATCGGAAAAGCACTAGTGGGGGTTGCCAATTTTTAGGTTCATCATTGGTTAGTTGGTCAAGTCGGAAGCAACATTGCGTTGCCCTCTCCATGACCGAGGCTGAATACATTGCCATGGGAGAGAGTGTATCACAATTGTTGTGGATGATCCACACCCTAGAAGATTATGGGCTTTCGTATAAGGGAGTGCAAGTGTTGTGTGACAACATCATCACAATAAACCTAACGAAAAATTCAGTCCATCATTTAAGGACTAAACACATTGAAGTGCGTCATCACTTCATTAGAGATCACGTAGCTAGGGGAGACATTGCGCTCACATATGTTGAGTCAAAATCGAACCTAGCCGATATTTTCACCAAACCTCTTCCGGAAAATGAATTTAGTCATTTGAGGAGAGAATTGGGAATGTGTTTGGATCAATAAGCCATTAGGACCCCATCATGATCGATAAGGACATTAAAACGACAAGAGGAATTGGGAAATTAATTTGGGCAACTTGGGAATATCTCACACAAACTATAAGGTTTAACAAATTATTTTTGTTTGCCAGAAATGGGGTGAGATGCTAGGATCAGCCGAATTATTCAAAATGTATCATGCATCCCTTGAATAATTAGGTTGACGAGACATAAATTGAGTATGGGGAAGACCATTACATAATTCATGTGTATTTGGTTCCTAGATCTTGCTCATATATTTCAACCAAGGAAACTTGGTTGGACCTTTGCCTAGAAATTATGTAACTCTGGTTGATGGACTGTTTGATACCTTTGACCGATACTTTTCATGATTTTGATTGAAACTAGGACAAGTACTTGAAATAATGATAGCAATTTGGTTATATTTTGACAAACTTGAAATTGAACATAACAAGGTCGGAAATTTCAGTGTTTCAAGCCTTGAGTTGTCTATTTTTCTAAATGTCTGAAACCTTCGGGCTATAATGAATTTCAGACCATGATCTTTAGGAAATAGTTATGCTTGTAGATTCTTCAAAGTCTAGGTACTGGATTTGGAAGTTTCACTAGAGAAACTTATACGAATTATCGAACACCTCTACGAATTTCAGTTACTGAAATTACTGGAGAAATTTCAGTATCAGACACTGATCGGTCTACAGACCGATCAGGAGTTTCCTGGATCGGTCCAAGGACCGATCAGGTTCATTTTGTACGCCAGGAAGCCTACTGATCATCTTCTGATCGGTCTACAGATCGATCAGAATGTTCCCTGATCGGTCCAGGGACCGATCAGCAGTCTACTGATCGTCTTCTGATCGGTCTACAGACCGATCAGGAGGTTCCTGATATCTCCTGATCGGACAGCCGTCCGATCATTTCAACACCTGGACACCCATCTCCCTTAAATCTTCCCGATCTTTTCTTTTCCCCTTTCACGCGGAAGCCCTAGCCGACTCTTCCCTACACCTCAACTCTTCTCTTCTCTTTGGACGCCGAAGCCCTAGCCAAAGCCCTAGCCAAAAGATACTTCAATGGCACTAAGGTAACTCCATACTTCTCTAGAACTACTCACCTTGGCATTTCAGTTTCGTTTCTCACCGTATCTGTGCATTTTGTTTTGGCTTTCGGGTGTTGGCGGCTCCGATGCTCACTTATTTGCCCCATTGTATCACATTGTTAAACCTTAGGAAGAAACAAGTGGGTGAAGGAACCTCTAAGTCTAAGTCGCCTGAGAAGTCCAAGTCTAAGGCTCCCTCCCGACCTCAACCATCTGTCTCCGGGAGATTTCCAAACCACCATTTTGAGGAAGTCTTTAAACAAAGAACCTTTAAATTACTCCCTTGTAGGTCTGTGGATCGAAAATTCATGGACGAATTTTGTCCAACTGTGTCAGAAATCATTGCCTACTACAAACTTGATTCACTTGTCTATTTAGAACGAGATATCAATTATGACTTAGTATCTGAGTTTTATAACAATCTTCATCAAACTAATGATGTAAGTTATAAAACAAAAGTTGATAAGCAAACTCTTGATTTCAGTTTCTCAGCCTTCTTTGACTATCTAGGTTGCCGGAGGTGTTCCGGAAATATCTTTTCTATATATCCTGACTTACCAGACCCCTTACCTTCACCCTTTGATGTCTCATCTGACTCCATTTATGAGTATTTCTTCAGACATCCTAGACCGGGTGGGCTAGATGAATTAGATGTTGATTTTCCTACTTTTGCAGCCTTGAGATTATCTGCCCCATATTACATTCTCTTTAAAATTGTAACAAACTGCCTTCTGCCAATCACATCTAAACCCTTATCTGAAATCCGACCATATCATTGCCTGATGCTTTATGGACTGCGTCGGCGTCTCGACTTTGACATCATGTCTAGCATCTATTTTTCGATCATCTCCTATAGCGAGCCAAACAGCTTCACTGTTTATATGCCTTATGGGCATATAATTACAGATTGGCTCGAGACCCTTCAGATTGATGTCTCCAAGGGTAGAATAGTCAAGATGGTCAGGCAGGACTACAGACTTGGGAAACGGACATTTTCCAAGTCTGGCATCATAGGACAAAATGGGGAGGTTCGGTGGAAGGATGGGAGAGCTCTAGGTGAGTTACCACGGGGACCTCCATGACAGGTTGCGGCTGCTCCTGTTGCTGCTCCTCCTGCTGCTGCTGCTGACAATGGAGAGGCAGATCCTGATCTGCGCTGGCAGATCGCCGAGCTGGAGAGTCGCATTGATCGGCACGATGAGCTGCTGGTTGCTAAGCTTCACGGGCTGCGCGTTCGGATTGACCAGCGCTACGATGATCTACCCAGTCAGTAGTTGGCGACACATCAGGCGATTATGGGATGGATGGCCAGATACCCACCTCCGCAGGATTTCCCGGGCTATCCATCCTCGAGCAGCGGCATGCCACCTCAGAGACCCACTCCTCCCGTTGATGATGCTGATGCTCCTCATGATGAGGAGGATGATTGATACACATTGTTCTATGATGTCATTTTGAGTATCTATGTTTTGGATACTATTTGTTGGATACTTATGTCTGACCTGGATACTTACTGATTTCATATATTTATGCTGCTCATTTTCTTATTTTTCTTTATGTTTCACTTCCTATTGGCTATTAATTTGCTGTTCATATGTCATGTCTTGTATGTCTCTTATTTCTTTATTACTGTCTTATAATACACTTAGAGGGCATTTTAAGTGGATTAAGAAAAAGACAGTATGGGTTAAGGGGGAGTCCTTTAACGTTTTCTTACCTAATTCACACCTTTTCGGTGTTTGACAAAGGGGGAGAAGATAACTAAGTTTAGAGATAAATGAAAGTTTGGCTTTAGGGGGAGGATCTTGATTCCTCTATCCTTACATGGTGTTGTGTCTGTCTTAGGGGAGGATCTTGATTCCCCTAAAATTAGGGATATATGAACATTTCTGATCTAAACTTAAATCGTGTTGTCAAACAACAAAAAGGGGGAGATTGTTAATACAGTCTGACCTGGCTGTTGTTTTGATGTTGACACTGATTTAAGTTTGTATCAGATATTAATTAAACTCAGACTGATTAATGATCAAGGTTGATCATGTGGAGAGGAAAAGTCCAAGTACGGATACTTGACACGCAAAGTCGGAGAGCGCTCGGTAGCTCGTTCTCTGGACTGGACGAAGTCGGAGAGGGCTCGGTAGCTCGTTCTCCGAACTAGGTCAGAGAGAGCTCGGTACCTCGTTCTCTTGACCGGACGAAGTCGGAGAGGGCTCGATAGCTCGTTCTTCGGACTAGGTCAGAGAGGGCTTGGTAGCTCGTTCTCTGGATCTGATGAAGTCGGAGAGGGCTCGGCAGCTCGTTCTCCGGACTAGGTCAGAGAGGGCTCGGTAGCTCGGTCTCTGGACCGGACGTGGAAGTCGGAGAGGGCTCGGTAGCTTGTTCTCCAGACTAGGTCAGAGAGGGCTCGGTAGCTCGTTCTCTGGACCAGGAAGACATTAGGGTTTAGGGCTGGGAAGCTCTAAAACCAACAGAAGCATTGGATCGATCTGTTGACCGATCCAGTGATACTTTGGCTGACTGGATCGGTTTGTCGACCGATCGAGTGATACATTAGTTATCTGATCGGTCTCGTGACCGATCAGTAACCACACAGAAGCATTCTGTGGATTATCTGATCGGTCTCATGACCGATCAGTAACCACACAGAACATTCTGTGGATTATCTAATCGGTCTGGTGACCGATCAGTAAGTAACGATAGGATTCAGAGCAATAGGGGGGATCGGTCAGTGGACCGATCCACCCATAGGCTGATCAGTCCACAGACCGATCATCATCATCCTAGACCGATCAGGATGTGTCCTGATCGGTCCGGAAGGCTATGGATCGGTCTGTTGACCGATCCACAACGATGTCGTTTGTCTTCTGCTGTTTCTCTGCGATTTCTGATTCACCTGATCTAACCATCTGCTGCAAGCTTTTTGAGTTACAGGTTGCAGGCATCGTGCCAATGCTTAATTTCAAATTAAGCTCCATCAGAAGAATAAGGTCAAGTGCTCTTTCTGTTGTGTTTCGCTGCAAATGGTGCAATTGGAGCGTCAACGTTCACTGGCTGCGATCAGTTGGCAACAGCTTGACTCTTGCTTATTGGTTCGAGCTCAGAGACACCAGTGAAGACCATGGATGGTATTGGTGTGAGTTTAGAGAACCAGATGAGGAGGAAGAGTGATTGGCGATGCCTGAGTTGGTCGCAATGATTCGATACAGGTGATAGTGATTCGGCTCTGGTTGAAGACAGTGAGAAAGAAGCAGAATAAGAAGAAGGCAGAAGAGAGGTTTGGTAAGGATTTTGAAAAACTCTCTGTCGATCAAGCAAGAGTGTTGTGTTGTTGAGCTCTTGGCCGAGGAATCCCTTCTGTCTTTGCGTTTTGCTTCGTGGCTGTAAGTTTATTGTTCATTCCTTTTGGCCACTGAATTCTGTATTCTTGTGCTTCATTTCAAATCTTTTCTGTAACTTTGTGGAGAGGTTACTCCACCGAAAAGGAGAAATACTTAGCCGGAATTTGTCCGGGGTGTGATCTACCGAAAGATCAAGGGGATTGTCCACCTTACGGACACGCCGAGGAGTAGGGGCAAGTTATCCCCGAACCTCGTATATCTTTGTGTGTTAGTGGTGGGTTGTTTATTTTCCTTGAATCAGTTTTCTTTTTGCTTATTTCCGCTGTGCTAACAAAGTTTTGTGAGGAAATTGATTGAGTTTTAGAGGAGGCTATTCACACCCCCCCCCCCTCTCTCTAACCATCCGAAGGTCCTAACAATAAGGTGGTATTTGGTTCTTTTTTAAGAATCATAATGGAAATAAGAATCATAGTATTATGGAATGAGAATGAATATGAGCATGAATATCATTCTTACAAATAGTATTTGGTTAGTTCAATATTTTCTATAGGAATAAATCAATATTTTATTTTATACCCTTAGAGAAAAATAATAGAAAAATTTAGATGTGAGAGAAAGTTGAATGTGAGAGAAAAATATAATAAGACAATAGTGTGATGATAGAGAAAATATGATGAGAGAGAAAATATGATGGGAACGAATAAAGAGAGAGAAAGTGTCATGATAGAAAATGAAGAAAGAGAGTGTGATAGGAGAGCATAATGAGATAGGACAGGGAGAGAGAAATATAATGAAAGAGAAAGTGTGATGAAAGAGAATAAAAAGAGAAAATATGATGAGAAAAAATAAGAAGAGAGAGTGTGATGGGAGAGATTGAGGAGAGAAAAAGTATGATGAGAGAAAAAGTATGATAAGAGAAAAAGCATGAGAAGATAGAAAGTGTGATGAGGAAAAATGAGGAAAAAGAGTGTAATGAAAGAGAAAACATTATGAGAGAGGATGAGGAGAGAGAAAGTGTAATGAGAGAAAATGAGAAGAGATACTGTGTAGATTCGCTATATTAACGACCCCCTAGTGCCGACCCCACGGATATGGAGGGAGGTACATGCAGGTACACAGGCATCAGGTACATGAGAAGAGAGACTGTGTGATGGGAGAGATTAAGGAGAGAGAAAGTATGATGAGAGAAAAAGTGTGATGAGAGAAAAAATGTGATAAGCAAAAAATGAGACAAGTGAGTGTGATGAGAGAGAAAGGGTAATGGAAAAAAAAGAGAGAGAATATGTGATGAGACAAAATGAAGAGAAAGAGTGTATGATGAGAGAGATTGAGAAGAGAGAAAGTATAATGAGAAAGGAAGTGTGGTGATAGAATGGGGAGAGAGAAAGTATGATGAGAAAGAACAAGTAGAGAGAAAGTGATATGAAAAAAAATTGAACAATATATATTAAGAGTATTTTTGTCCAAAACTTAACTTCATTTTCATTCCCATCAAAACCCAAAGGAGGAGGTGGGTTTCATCAATACCCAATTTTTAGGTTTCGTTCTAAAATTTTAATTCCATTTTCATCAACCAAACACAAGGTTTGAGAATGAATTCATTTCCTCATTTCCAAACTCCTAATCTAAACGCCACCTAAATTAACTAAACCAATTAAGTGAGAGTTAACTAAAGAAACTATTTCCACTTAAGTCAATTGAATTATGTTAGTCAATTGGAATGAATTTGAGTCTACTAGAAAGATTTTTAATTGACTTGCAACTAGTTGTTGGCAAGATAAGGGAATACAAACTATCTAGGAAATTTAAAACTTGCCCCTTAACCTAAGATCTTCCTCGATCCAGGATAATATTGTATAGTCAATTACTTTTGACTTTGAGGTGACCAATTGTTTTTTTTTTAATTGGAGAAGAGATTTGCTAACTTAAACCTCTAAATTTCCACCTTTTCTTCACATTAAAAAATAGCAATTGATAAACCATAATACATGCAATCGTGATCATAATAATAACAAATAATCATGGTGGTCAAAGCTTGTAAACCGTTAAACATACAATGATTTATAACAATCAAACATAACCTAGTCTCCATTTTCAAATATAGTTATGAAAACATATGAATAATCAATCTAAGCAAAGGGAACATACATAAGTATGCATGATAAGCTATCAAGAAACAGATGATGCTTTTAATTGATTTCAAAAAATTAAATTGTAACTATGTCACTACAAGATTTTATAAACATAATGTAGGAACCAACTATGTATCATACATGGGTAAGTTCGATCCTACCAAATATGTGGCAATCCATAAGTGTACGAAATATTGTCAAAGACAGAGTGTGATCAAAGCGAATAGTCAGAAAAGGCAAGGAGACAGAGAAGGCATATAAGATAGAAGAAAGACTGTCAAAGAAAATGATTATAAGATTTCAGTTTCACCTCTATGCTAGCAAACACTTGATCTATGTCTAAGTTCTTGTCCTCAATATTGGCTTGTGTAGATAGAACATCCTAAATTATTCGATGTGAACTTTTGGTACTATACCGGCATATCAATCCTAATCATCATCTACTTTCGGAAGGATGGCAATTAGTGATCATAACTTGGGGGGACCCTGTCACTAGATCTCACGATCTCTAATTATCCTCTTTTCCTACTATGTGACGACAAATTAGGATTGATCCATTAAACTCTATGACACTCTAGGGTTCCTCGTGGCATATTGAGTTACACTTTCATATCCGACTCTTCACATCTCAGTTTTCTACGGGTCGGAGGATCGAGTTCTCCTTTCGGTTCATACCAAAATCCTTGTGGGATACGAATCTCATGCTTTTGGCATCAAGATCATGTTAACATGGTAGATCCAGACCACAATTTAATAAATCATAGAAATAAGATAAGTAAACATGCATATATCAAAGAAATAGGGTCTACATCATATCGAAGTTACTCCCTAATTGTAGAATCCAAGAAATTATCCCATAAACAAAGGGTTACAATCAGTAAACATGTTGGGTCACTTCGGAGCTAGGGGTGAATAGCTTCTCGCGCTCGTTGATGATGATGTGCAGCGGATAATGTAAAATACCGGAAATAGGCGAATATTAATAAGGGAATTTTTCGAAATTTTTGGAAATTTTTCGGAGCTCGTACGGACGAGTTGACGGGGATAAAAACGGGGTCCGGAAAAGCCTGTTTAGGCTACCCCATTTAAGTGAGGAAAAATTGAATTTATTTATTCATTTTTCTATTTTCTTTTTCTTTCTCCCTACACGACGTTTCCCTTTTCCCCCGCAAACCTGCGCGTGCCCGTGCTTTCTTCCTCTTCTCACGCGTGCCCTAACCGACGTCGGTTCCATCTTGTCCTCTTCATCTTCTTCATCACGCCGGCCACCACAACCAATGCCGGCGACCTTCGAGTCACCGTCGGCCAAGTTCTCTCTCAGCTGATTCACCTCCGCCGGCCACCAGGTCCAAGCCCTAGCACCCTCTGCCAATCTCCCTTCTTTTCCGACGACACCACACGAGCGTCGGCCACCGTGCTCCTCACACGCGCCACCACTGTCCCGGCGCCACTTCCTTTGTCTTTGCCCTAGCCCTAGTTTCCACTGCTGCCCATTGCCGGCCGAAGTCCGTCTCCTCCTCTCCACTCTGTCCGACGCCATGCCCTAGTTTGCTGGGTTGGCTGTGGTCGGCCTACCAAATGGTGGCTTGCGTTATCTTGGACCAGGGAGGTATACTATCTTCTACTCTTCACTGGATTTTTGGATTTCTCTTCCTCGCTGTGCTTCAACAGACCCGTGCCACTTACCTTTGTATTGGTAGTGAGCTTGACCCCGTTTCCTGCCTCGATTTAGTTCTCTAGTTGTCATGAAAAAGCTCCATCAGGTCATTGAGGAGGTATAAGCATACGATTATTACTCTTTTGTTGGTTTGGTTTTCCTTTCTAGATTATCCTCTTTAGTCTCATGTTGGATTGTTCTGTTTAAGGGTGCTTAGATTTAAAATTTATTGGCAGGTGGAATGTGAAGATTTTAGATTGGTATTGGGGATCTTGATTCAAGGTAAGCTATGTGTGGAGTTTTGGTTGTAATTCTATGAGTATTTGGAGGATATGCATTTGTATCGGATTATGTTGGAGATATTGTAACCTGCAGTTGCTTGGTTAGTTGTGGATTTAGCTAAGTTATGATGGATTCCTGTTTAACTTAACCTAATGTGATTATGGAAGGCTTAATCTATTGTAGTTGTGATGAATTAAGTACAGTTGATTTATGTTGGATTAGATTTAATCCTTGGATTTATTAGAGATGATCATATTACTAATCGTAAGTTGATCAGCGAAAGGAAATGATTGTGTTGATTGAGGATTATTGATTAAGGAGATTAATTCAAATTAATCATTAATTAGGATTAATTAATGATGGATCGATTAGGATTTTTCCTAATTAAGTTGGGTTGGATTTAGCTAGTTGTTGTTTATAAAATTAGCTAAATTGTATATCACGTTATCTGCAGGACTTTGATTCGAGATGGTGTCTCGACGAGGGATCTATTTCGGATTTGGACCTTTCTATTGGAGACGGGTACTTTTGACTTATGTCATTTGATATACATAGTAGTGAATTTAACAAGTTGCATTAATTATGTCCTTTATTTGTTTCGGTTAGTCACTACCCAATATCTGATACAAGATTGATTGATTGCTTGATTTGCATCCCATGTATACTTTATTGGTTTATACATGCTTATAGGGGGTAGTGATATATCATGCTTCACCATGTCAGGACCTAGGTTTTTATACCTTCTGTGTACCTTTGATTCGATATGATTCGTTGGCCTAGGGTGCACTTTTCTATATATATGGATTAGGTCAGGATGTTTTTATGGTTATTGCCATGCACCATTTGCATGATTGCATGCTGTGCGATAGTCCGCTCCATTATTATTGAGCACATCGCCAGTTACATGGATCTGCACACACCACCACTCATGGGTTAGTGGTCGATTCAGGCAGAGTGTGTTGCAGCAGGGACTTTGTTAGGCACCGTTGGTCCGCTCATGGGTAGTGTGACACAACGTGTTATCCGGCAGGGATTCCTCCCCGTCACTGTGTACCGGGAGATGAGAGCATTGCGCTCCCCCATTTATAATTTGGGGTAGGAGGATAGGTGTACTCCGACAGCATCCCGTCCACTCGGTCACTCATCAGGAGTAGTGACGACAGAGTGTACGGTTGTCACAGCCCTACCCACTCGGCCTCACTATTGTGTGTGAGATGATCGACTGGCGTCAGGGGTGACCAGGACGCATCATTGGCATCATATGCATGATGCATTTATTGCTTGTGTTTGTGTTTACTACATTTATATGCTGCATATTGTTTGGATACCTATGTTTGACATGCATACAGGATTCCTATACCACTCGGACTGTTTGACCTTATACTCAGGTCCTGGTTAGTACAGTTTCTCTCCTGTTTACTTCAGATGTATATTTTTATCTTTCTTATATCAGGAGACTGTACGCATGATTAGTGCTAGGTGTTATTTCCCTACCTTGTATATCAATTGTACCTGCTGAGTGTTGGACTCACCCCGCCTCCATTGTTGATATTTTCAGGTTGATGCTGTCAGGAGAGAGTTCCAGTTGCTGGTCCCTGCAGACCTCGAGGATATGATTGGTTTTCTTTTGGTTTCTTTTCTGTTCTAGACTATTTTGAACTTGTTATGTTTTGAATTATTCTACTTATGGATATTGTATGGATTTTATTATGTCGATGGATTTAGATTTGGATTTATTCTACTACATGCCTGCGTGGACGGCAGAAGAGGTGAGTTCATCGGATTTGAGCTTTACGAGTGTAGTGGAGTAGGGTTGATTTCGAGTCAGGGTATTATCTTTCTGTTTACTTATATAAACTGCGTGGTGATGGTTTATTTTGTTGTTATTATTCCAGCCGCATGTGGCTGAGGTATTTAGTGCTTGTAGAAAAGTTTCAGATTGTCCACCGTACAGGGGAGATGTTGCCGAAATTTTCTCGGACAGGGACTCCTCTGGGGCGTGACAGATAAACTTGACGCAAAGCTCTCCAATGCTAACAAAATGATTTACTTGGTATTCATCTTAAGAAGAGGTAATCAATCCAAGGATCCAGCCCTCAATCACTCATCCACTATCAAAACGCTCATTCTCGAAAATAATCTGGAGGTGGAGAAGCCTCGTACAAGATCACACACAAAGAGATACAAGAAGAGGAAAATACAAGCTAATACAAAATGAAATTTTACAAGATTACAATCATGAAACCCTAGCTTACTTCTTCTTCTTGCTTGGGAACACCTCTTGACTTTGGAAGTGCATCAGCACTTGTCTCCAAGAAGCTTCAAGAATTGGTGGTGATGACCTCTGAGCTTGGCGAAGAGAGTGGAAGAGATCTCTGGTGAACAGTGCATTCGACACTTTTTTCTCAGGTGCACAACGACTAGTTTTCAACCTTAAGTGGTTACTCTAGTCACTTAAGGGTTCTTAATTGATTAGCCGAGTTGATTAAGAACCTTTCTGTTAGTGCAAGAGTAGACCATAATCGCTTACCAAACTCTTTGTATGTTCATAAAATCCAAGCTTAATCGACTGCCCTAGTTGGTTAAGCCTTCGTAATCGATTGCCCTAATCGATTACAAATCTCTCTATGAACTAGAGAGCATTGCCCGGTCACATTTTACGACAATCCGATCGGCATTTTACGATCATCCTATTGGCACCCTTCTGGCTACTCGTTTAGCACTATCGTAGTCGTCCGACCGATATCGCTTAACCGTCCGTTCGGCCATACACTTAGACTACTCGGTCGAACGCTGGACATTCTCTCGATGGTCTGGTCAACATCTTGTGGTCGACTGGTCGATATTTTCTCGGTCACCAGTACGGCATCACCTGCTCAGTCATCAGGTCGGCATTTTATGGTCATCATGTCCGACATTTCCTGATCACACTTCACAACGATCCAGCCAACATTTTTTGGGGGTTCGTCCTTCCGATCGCCCGATTGGCATCTTCACAGTCGCACGCTCGGCATCTTCGTGGTCACGCGCTCGGCATCGCTCGCCTGCTTGTTATCCCGCGTGTCGCTCGGTACTACTCGTTCGCTCGTCCGCTCGGTGCCATTACCATTTCACACGATACCGTTGCTACAGCAACCGCTCGAGTATCACTATACGATGTGTTCATTGATTTGACTCGATTATTGAGAGTGATTCAGCTTTGCGATAGACTGTCCAGTCAGTCGGACTCGCGCCTCCTTTGACTAGGCTTGTGATGTGGATGTATTGGGGGACTTAGGTGGAATTAAGGAGATGGAAGAGGGCATTCTCGTGATTGGGCAGGTTAGGGCTTTAAGAGGAAGCACTGTTCACCAGTAAAGGGGGTCCGTTTCTGGGTTTCGTCCACTGCCGCCAAAGAACCTGCTTCCTCTTTCCTCGCTGGCATCAACGCCGATCACCGGCCACTCCTCTCTTCTCCTTTCTCAGGGTTTGTTGTATTAGGAGGACACCGCAGCCAAGAAAAAGGGGAGGGGCTGGTTCGTGCTTATTCCCGCCGCCAAGGGTTTTCTCCCTCTCACACTCTCCGCCGGCGTCGACGAAGCCCCCGGTGCTCCCCTCCTCCTCTCTTCTGCTCCCCTTTCTCGCTGCCACTCTTCTTCTGGCTTGTCATGCCACCGCTGGCCATTTTGCCCGGCTCTTCGACGATCGCTGGCCATGACGTCGGTCGTACCAACGCTGGTCAGCGCGCGCAACCTGGTCGCCTGCCTTGTCACCACTGACCTCTGCCTCGGCTTCATCGGCTACGATCTCCAGCTAGCTCTCGCCGAGCTTGCCCTCTTCGTCGTTTCCTTCCTAGGGATTCTCCTCGGCTTTCCCTCTCCACCACCTCCTTCTCTCGCCGGTGCTGAAGTCACTGAGGAAGATCGTTGCTGCCTCCGGCGGGCGCCACCGACAGCAACCACCACTGCCTCCTCTCATGGTCGTCACCGCCGCTTACAGTAGCTACCGCTGAGTCCAGCGGCCGCCGCCGGGTCCACCGGCCAATGTTGCCCCCCGATGTCACATCCAGCAACAGCCACCATCCATCCCCCGGTCGCTTTCGAGCGAGGAGCTAGCCCTTGAGCCATCATGGATCCGACCTTCGGGCTACTGTCGTTGCACTATCTCTATGACTTGTGTCCGGCCCTGTGTGTTGTGTTTCGGCCACCAAGCCACTGTATTTTATATTATTATTATGATTGTAGATTACTAGCATTATCCGGCTTGCGTGTCGTGTCCCGGCCTGCGAGCCGCTGTGGTATCCCGGTTTAGGAGTCGTCGTTATATTTCGACCGGCTTGCCGCTTCCTGGATCCATGCTGCACCGGAGTCCATGTCATCGCCCCCCAGAGCCGGCTCTTCAGCTGCCTCACATTCGTCCACTCTTCAAGGCAGAGACGACTCGAGCCGCATCGCGACCAGCTCACCGACCCAACCGAGGGCGCCCCCCAGGGGCAGGATACGTCACTGTACTTATCTTGCATTTAGTTAGTTGTTCTACTATTATTCGGTCACTCATATATCCGTGGGATCCGCCTCGAGCATCGAGGTACCAGAGACCGGGGAGACCCGGTCACTGGCTGCAGGTAGCGTTGACTGAAGGGCTTCGGATGACTTGGTCAATGCAGAAGACAACTCATCACCTGGGTCAAGAAGATGCGGTTAATATTCCAAACACGTTATTTCAATATCCCATCTTCCTAGATTCCCGACAGGATCACATATGATACCTATAGAGTATAATGAAAATTAAACAGGTGCTTAATTTCTCAAATAATTTATTGTCCTTTAGCTTTTAATTTCATGACAAAAACGCGACGACAAACAATCACGTGCGTACAGCTCTGATCATACTGACCAACATCTACTCCTCCTCGCACAAGCTCAGAGCGACACTGGAATAACCCAATGAAAAGAGAAAAAAAAAAAAAGATTAAATAGCCAAAATTGGTGCAATCCGAGTGGGAAAGAATATCAGTCAAGAAGGGACGGACCCGAGCCTCGGATTCCGAATCTAACCCAAAGAAGACGAAACGAATTAACGCCGGAGAAGATCTTGTACGGGCTGATCGAACCGGAAGCTCCGCGAGGCCGGTGCATTTGGAATGTCGGAAGCCCTAACGAGAAGAGCGGCGAGCGGGCAGGGCTCGAGAAGGCGGCACTTGCGATCGAAGGGATCGCACGATGAAGGCAGTTCCTTGTGGCGGAAGGAGACAGGCGAGATTATATATATCTAATCTAGGATAGCTTATATGATATTTAATTTATATATAAAAAAAAAATTAAAGACAGCTCTCATAATGATCGAGTGTATTTGTACATAATTTTTTACTTAATCATAAAGTCAACAATAAAATAATTTAACCGTGATGTCAACATTCCCTTCGAGTTATATAATATTTAAATATAGATATAAAAATACAACGGTGCAAATATAAAGGGAATCCTCATCTTAAATTCACGATATGAACGTGTCATTTATACTCCTAAAAATGAATATGCACACGAGGAAACTTACTATTCTAGTGTGGGTGAGATTATTAATATGTTGAATACTAAGTGAGTTTCATAGGTTAGCGGAGGAATACCATGAGAAATTTGAACTTAATCACTCATTGATACAAGTTAAGGTCTTGTCAGATCTATTTATGTATATTCCATGGACTAAAATGGGTTATGATCTAGAGTTTCGTGACGTGATATGAAAGGGCGCACTAATATGTTACGTACAAATTTAATTTAATTTAGCAATCGATGAACCTAGAGTTATAGAATTTTTAAAAAACGCATCTAACATATTTAGATTTTTCAAAGGGTACATTTATTTTTTATTTTATCACTCCCACCTACCCGTAGGTTGCATGTAAAGAACAACACCATAAAATTTTAAAGAATAGCACCATTATATAACTATGGCATTGATTTTTAAAAATAATATCACTATTATACTATTTTTTAAAAAATCAACACCACTAGGTGCTATTCTTTAAAATCCAACATCATAATGATATTATTCTTTGAATACAGTATCATAATTGATTTATGGGAAGGATAACATTAAAAACAACAAGTATGTCCTTTGAAAAGCCTAAAAGTTAACTTATCTCTTTTAAGAATTTTACAATTTTAAGTATGCTGTTTGATAAATTATCGAATTAATTTAGCTGAAAATTTTGTTTGCTCTAAATGTGTTTTATTATTTATTTAAATATACTTTCAAAATAAAATTTTTCATTTTTAGAAAATATATTTTCATAAATTCAGTTTATTTTCTGAAAAAAATAATTACTTAAAATGATTAGCCTAAAGCTTTAGTGAACATATTATTAATATGAATACTCTTGACTAAATCAATAAATAAAGAGAATTATAATTTATCACGAATAATCTTAAAAGAAACAATAAGATGTCAAGCAAGACTACAATAAAATTTATTTTTTGAGGCAAAGAATATCCAAATTTAAAAGATCTCACGAGGTAAACTTTTACTAAAAGAAAATTATATTTTTTCATTTGGATGATTGACTTAATTTTTGCTACCTATATTATTATCTCATGAGATATAAAAATTAAGAGAAAAAAAAAAGTCTAGCAACATAAATTAAATATTTGATGGCGACTAAAAAACGAATTATAAAAAAGTCTACCTTAACAACCCGACGGGTCATAACTATATAGCTCTGTCATGCCTATATGTATCTACTTAAATACACTACCTCTATCAACTCATATAAAAGACTTAGGATCAAAGAGCACAACACAAATGACCTCTTATACTAGGTGGGACTTCAAGTTCTCCCTTCTGTGCTCTCCAACCTCTTCTCGCTCCCTCCTATGATGCTTTGAACTCCCTGAGCTCTCTATGCAGAGCTCAATCTTTTAGACTCTCCATTTGACTCGACCCCAATTACGGCAGCCTTGACAATTACAAGTTAGTGTTGGATAAGGGCATCTCGATCGAATGGTTAGTAACTTTTTAGCTTTTTGTTGTGGCTCCCACCAAAAACAGAAGAGAAAAACTTAAAGCTGGCTTTGATATTTCAAACCCAGCTTCTTAACATTACATTCGATGAGACGTAGGATAGAGAAAAATGAAAAGGTGAAAAAAAAGGGAGAAAATTTGCATGTAATCTTCGATTATAATTTAAATTTTGCATACAATTTCTATTGATAAAAATCTTTATTTCTATTCTCTAATCAAACATAATGAACACTTTATCTAATTATCTATAATATTTTTAGATATAAAAAGTCTAAAAAAATAAATGTAATTCTTCTTAAATTCAGTACATTAAACTAGAATTTAATATATTTTCTATCAAATTACGATTTTTTTTTCATCTCAATTGGATGAAAAATATGCTAGATTCTTTCTTTAAATGATGTTCAATTGGATGAAAACTATACTAGATTTTCTTTAAATGATGATCAATTAGATGGAAAATATATTAAATTTTCGTTAAATGATGCTGAATTTAAGAAGAATTATAATAAGCAAAAAAAAATCATGCTTAATTTGATAAAAAAAAATATACTCGATTCTAGTTTAAAGTACTGAATTTAAGAGAAATTATATTCATTTTTGAACTTTTTGTACTTAAAAAAAAAATCTGAGAGGTAATTTTGATAGAAAATATACTTGATTCTAGTTTAAAGTGTTGAATTTAAGAGGAATTATATTTATTTTTAGACTTTTTGTGGGTCAATTAGGTAACGATATTTACATAAGAAGTTGAAGCAAATAAAATTTTACATGTAGAGAGTGAAAATAAAATTTTTTGGACATGGGACTGCATGCAAAATTAAAATTGTGATCGGAGATTTTTCTCTAATCTACTGTTGAAAAAACCTCCATTGGTGATGCCCTAAGAGCATCCACATCAGTTTCTCTATTACTATATCTAAAATTTAGAATAAATGACTCACTTTATTAAATTTAGATAATCATTTTTCACTAGACACTACATCAAATACCCTAAAATTTTCATCATTCTTAATTTTTTATTATTTTCTTCACTTTCTTCTATTTTTTATTATTATATTTATGGAATGAGTGGAAGAAGAGAGATTGAGTGGAAGAAGATAGATTAAAAAGAAATATTATTTTATTTTTAGGGTAGAGGTTTCATTCCCTAAATTTAGAGAATCATTATTTATCAAATCTAAATTTAGAGAATGGATAGGGTAACTGATGTAGAGAATTTTTAGTTAACCTATCCAAAATTTAAGATAAAATCTTTGAATAGGATAACTGATGTGAATGTTCTAAGGTCCTTCACAATACACATCTCCATCACCCATGACCCCATAAGGCCCAACAATCTTGGGATTTAGGGTTTGGATGTTGAGGTTACATCGAGTAAAGATGTGGAGATGGAAACTATAGAAGAGACCCTCGACTGATTACAATAAATTCTTCATGAGAGCCAAGAAATACATTAACATCGAAAAGGCTCAACTGTTGAAAAGAACTGAGCAAAAGACAGTTGCTTGACCCGTTAAACAAGTAAACATAAGGGCAGACTACCAACCCTCACTGAGCAAAAGGATTGAGGGCTCCATTAACAGGCTAGGCTAAGTTGACAAGCAAAATGAGGATGAGATTGCAAAAACAATCAACTGGAAAATATTGATTCAATTAGAGTGTCATAAAACAACAAAGTAAACCTCGTTTCAAGATAACTTAAGCTATAAAAAACGGACCAAAGGCGCTTATAAGGCTATGAAAGGTGAAGTTGTGATAAACTCTAATATTTTTTGCTCTCATTATTGCATTTCTAGCCTAGTATTATTAGTCGCCTTGCTTGTATTGCTTTTCTCATTGTAAGAAGACTTCTTGTGAGATATTTTTCAACCGCTAAGAAGGAACACACTTGGTGTAGTTTTGCCTATTGAGGCCTTTAATAATTATATTAGGTAACTTGGCCAACCAAATTACAACTTGGTCAATACAAATGTAGAGTCATTGAAGCCTTGTCTAAAGGCAGTTTTATGCCTTCTTTTTTATAAATATAGAACTCATGAGAAAATATATGTATTGCTCTTTCATTATTTATAAGTGCCAAATAAACCATCATAAAAGTTGTTCAACAAAGATCCATTGGTTCTATTCTAATACTTTTGTAGACCAAATTATATCTTGGTTAACCTAGTTACTAAATATGATTGTTGAATACCTCAACAAACCCCTTCCAATGGTTAGATAAGATTCGTCTCGGTTGTTTTAACCATTCAACTTTTAAGGAACAACTTCAAGCCTCAAACAACCTATCAAACACCCTCTAGAGCCTAGAATGAAGCTTCCTTAGATAACACAATCTACTTAGAAGCAGTTTGATCACTTTGAGCTCTCTACCCTAGAGTCCATCAAGCTACACCTCAACCTAGACTTCTCGCCCTCTAGTTGTCCAAGCATCTCCTTGATCCAGGCTTCCCACCCTCAAACTCCATCCATCAACCTCATCCTTGATTCAGGTTTTGCTTCCCTTAGTCATCCGAGCATCTTCTTGACTCAAGCTTCACTGCCCTCAAATTGTCCGAGCATCCCCTCAGTCTTAGCCTCGCGACCCTTGAGTCCATATCAAGGTCTTCTTGAGCACAAAGTCCCCTTGATCCATCCCTGTAGCACTTGAGTCATGATCTCAATGATTTTCAAGTGTAATATCCAAGTCAAGTCAGCATGACTAACAACACTCTTGATGCAAAAAAAAAAAAAAAATCAAATATACCCTTAATCCATATTTCCAATACATCAAAATATTATATGGTTTGTCCCAATGAACCCTTCCTTGAATGACCCAAACTGTGTTGACAAATGAGAGAATCATATGCTCCTCGTATTTATGGTTGGGGCTAAAGGTGATATAGGTGTGAGTAGTGGCATCAAAGGCACATTACTAGACTCTTCTCCAACAAGACGGCATGATCATGGGTTGCAATTAATCTCTTTACGCCAGTGCCTTGGAATTTGCATCACCATTCAAACCAATTTCTCAAAGCACCAGACACCCTAGATTGTTATGTTTCGGTTCATATCCTCATTGGCAACTACAACATGAAACATGATCTACCTTTTTTTGAATGAGTTATTTACCAACACAACTTCGCATCTTTTGATCAGCAGCACTCAAAGTATCGTTACTCTTGCAGAAAGCAAACCTCACGTATCTGCTTTGTTGAGTCTGATCATTGCAATCTCCATGAAAAAATCCACGTCCAGGCACAGCAGCCACTCCTGCTTTCTCGATCAATTCCTTGACAAAATCTATCTGAAATGATATGGTAAATTTACAATAGTCAAACTGACTTATAGACCTTAAAAAAAACTTACAAAAGGAAATGTAGCAGGAGATAGTTCACTCACATCGGAAAGTAGACAGGTCTTTGGTAGCTCTGCAAATATAAACACTGATCCTTGTGGTTTGTTATGGACTTGAAAACCAACTTCAGATAACATTTTAATGAGAAAATTTCTCTTTGCTACATAATCCTTCAACAAAAAATACATTAGTGGCTTTTGATGGTATTCTCTTCAACGATCTAGGAAGAATATAAGCCAAGAGATGAATTCCTCACTGCTTTCAGAGAACTAAAATATTCTGGAGGACTTTGCAAGGCAGCCAAGGCAGCTTCTTGGAAAGGTGCCGGAGCTGAATCTGTGACTTTGATATGAATATTTCTAATTGCAGATGCAATGGCAGTTGGTGCACAAGCCCAGCCAATCCTCCAACCTGATGATATGTTAAAAATGTTAAAGATTGTTTGATTCGAACAGCTTATGCTGTCATTTCAACAGTAGCCATCATAGAAGCCCCCTAATTGCAGAATTTGAAGACACCAAAGAAGAAAAGGAATTGGAAGTGTGGACTGGTAACGAAAGCCAGAATTGAATGACACAAGGTAGAATTAACAAAAAGTAAATCATTATAGGTCATAATATTAATCAACTAAAATTTTTATGCTCCAAAAGTTGTGGCAACTTTAACTCCAAATATCAGAAACACAATTTAGCAAGGACCGACCCTTTGTTAGGATCACAGATGTCTTCAACATCATCACTATACAGGTTTGGAGACTGCTTGCTAGATCCTACTGTCCCGACCATACACTAGTAAATCCAAACCCGGAGCCTCTAGTTTGCAGGAAAAACTCCACTGTATGACCATGTAGTGAATCTTTGTTTCCCTTGGTTTGGTATAAGCCCATATGGTTTGATGTAAGCTTATGTATACAAAGAGAACCTATGTCCAAATATGAGAGAAAAGTAAAATAAAACTCAACAAATTAACATCCATGGCTTGCACAATATTCCTCTAAATCTATCCTAATCCTCTCTCAACAGATAGGGAAAAATGAAACTTCAACTCCAGCGCTCCCAACATACCAAAGTTCTGCATATCCATGTAAGTGCCGCATATTAAAGTTATTTTGGTTCTGAAGATGCAAATTATGCAGGATAACTCACACCAGTCATGCTAACATTCTTCACGTTCAGATGCATCATTAGGGTACATATATTACACAACTGCTGTCGTGGAATTCAGAATATTTGCAGGAAAGCAACCAACCTGGTGGTGGTGATTACTCACCTGTCACACTAAAAGTTTTGGACAAGGATGATGTGATAATTGTCCTTTCTTTCATCATTGGAAGTGATGCAATGGATAAATGCTTGTGTGTATCAAAAGTTATATATTCATACACCTGAAGCAAAAATTAACCATGAAGATAAGCTAAACATATAGGTGAGGATGGCAAGACAAAGTACAGCCGTTCTAATATAGTTTTGGCAAAGATACTTAAAGAATTACTTCAACCATCTAGGTCTAGAAGAGAGTAGAGAGACCAAAAAACTAATTCAATTAGACAAATATGAATTTTGTTTCCTAAAGCATCACTTCATTTTTTTTATTTGATAAAAGGATCACTTCATATTTAGATTGTAGAATATGTGTGATATATATTTGAATACGCATAGAAAATCTCAAACCTTTCCAACTAGGTCTTGCTTCTTACACTAATTATGGGATATTATCACATTGGTGCTCCTTATATATATAATAACAGTTTAATAATGGTAATACAATTTTCATCAAAATACATAGGAGTAAAAGCAAAAAGTTCGACCATTGAAAGCTTCTCATATTTTCTACTGGATATTCAGATTATTCAGATTCAAAATAGGAATATTATTGTCAAATGTGAAAACTGAAACCAAGAAGAAATTCTTTGATGAGAATGGCCACGTTAGATGGAATTTGGAAAATTTAGTATTCAACTGTGGCTTGCATCTTTATCATCAATTCTTAGAGCTTTAACAACTTATATTATTTCAAGGGAAAGTATATGAAAAGGTCAATGCATACTTCATCAGTTATAGCAAGGCAGTCCATCTGGCAGCATGCTGCAGCAATTACCTCAAGCTCTTCCTTAGAGAAAACCTTTCCAGTAGGGTTGTGCGGACTGTAACTGTTGTAATTAGTTTCTTTGATACATCCTAAGTTTTGAGAAAAATACAACCATGCATAAATGAAAGAACTGGTAAGAATATAGGCAAAAGAACGCAGGCCATTTTTCATCATTATATATGATGGTTCATATCATCACCATGTAACTCATAGAATCATTCAACGATAGTAACGATAAGACATGCCTATTCTTCCATTTGTAGTGCTACTTGTAGACTCTCCAGAGTATTTGGACAAAGCTATAAGGTAATACATCTAAGCTCTCATACTCAAAAGGATTAGTACTAAATCATATCCTGTGTAAACAACAATTATCTAGCCGGTACATTCTACAATTTACAAACAAAACGAATATTTCTAAAAGACTGCATGAGTACAAAATTTTGAATCTTGCATTGTCCATATGTGAAACAGTCAGCATTAAGCGTGACATATTTTTGAACGTGCAGGATAAGAATCCTCAGAAAATAGAAAAACAAATTAAACATGTAGGAATGGAATGATAAAAGCAACCAGAATGATCGAGAAATAAACTTTGATATCGTGTTTCTTGGACAGAAATAGCAGAGAAGGAAAGGAAAAGAAAAGAAGTGGAATTGTCAATTGTCGGCCAAGTAGGATAATATAATCTCTCTCTCTCTCTCTCTCTCACACACACACACACACTTAACCTATTTTCTCCTCATTCCTTTAAAGTAGGCACTACATCAGTTTGAACTTCAAACATAAATGTGAAATATTTTGTAGAAATCTTATACCTAACAAATGTATTCACCTCTAATTTATAGTTAGAACAATGACCTGTTCAGAACCACAGCTTTTGTTCGCCCAGTAAACGATCTCATAAACTTGTCTACATTTAGTGTCCAGTAAGGTGGATCCAGCGGCACATACACCTGAGATATTCAGGGTCCCAGCTTAAATGCTTGATACATAAGTCATTTGATTAGTCAAGACACTTCAAGAACAGTTAACGGTGATTGAGACTAAACTCCTACTGAAAAGTCTTTAACTTACAGGGATACCTCCAGCTAAAATGATGCATGACTCGTAGGTCTCATAGGCCGGGTCAAATATTAGAACCTCATCACCCTGGTCAATTGCTGACGATGATGGAAATCATAACTATGTGTTCAAGAAGCCGAGAAAAACAGTCAGAAATTTCATACTTGCCAGTATAGTTGCAGCGAAGGCTTCAGATTGACCACAACATATCACAAAATCTGTAAGCGGATCGAAATCAAGAACGTGATTTTGTTTCATCTTTACTGCCAATAAGTCACATATGCCCTGCACATGTCTTGAAGAAAAGAGAGATCCATTTAAATTAAATACCAAGAAAATGTTAAATAACCGAACTTTTAATAGTAGGCTTAAACTTCCACTTTATAGGGTCCTACGAAATAAGATTTTTGCCATGAAGATATATTTTAAAAAGTGATGCTATTGGTAATTCCCCAAGTCGACAACTTTGACACGGCAATGAAGTGAAGCCACGAGTAGCAAAAGACAGTATAAGGTATGAAGGTACAATGTGGAGGAGAGGCGAGGGAGGGCGAAACCTGTACTGGTTGAGATCAGCGGCGATGGCTGCGACGGCGGCGTGCTTGACGTGGGGAGGGGCGGGGAAGTCGGGGAAGCCCTCGGCAAGGTTGATGGCGCCACATCGCTGGGCGAGGTGGGAGATCTCTTGGATGGGCGAGGCGTTGAGGGCTCGCGATGCCTTGGAGAGCTTTGCCTCCATTTTGTCGATGGCAGGTGCCTTCCTCCCGCACGGATTCGTGGATGAGGTCCCGATGAAGCTTACCGTTTATCTCATTTAACAAACGGGCCTGGGCGTTCGCCGCCTGGCCTGGCCCACTCGGTATGGCTAAACAATGTCAACAAAAAAACGTATGTATGTAAATGAACGACTAAGGCCCAAAAGTAGGATCTATGTGAATCTTTACAAATACATCCTCTCTTGACGTCATTCCACTACACCGTAACTTCAAGAGATATCTTTTTATTATCCCTAATATAGTAAAAAATGATTCGCTCGTCTTAACATTTCCATCAATCCATTTTTATGTCAATACGGAGAAGATAAATCGCATATGACTACTAATTATTAATATAATAGCCAAGGTATGGAAGAAGATATGTTTGAACGTGTAAAATTTCAACCACATGACCAATATGATAACACTTTATGTTTCAACCATTACACTGACATGAGATCTCTTTATTGTCCCCAATTATGACAAAAGATGAATACACTCACCCACAATGTCCCCGTCAATCCGTCCCAAGACCTTATAAATGGGAGATAAAATACCGTATCAAAATGGCCTCAGAATTAATTTTCTAAGGAAATGAAATCCAATAAATCTTACTCCTATGATATAATTCTATTCCCGAGTATCAACTCAGCTATGCCTAACCCCAAAACTAGAACAAAGTACAATGTTGTGATGCCAACCCAAAGCCTAGTTAGTGCTGGTCAAGCTTTGTCAAACTACGTCAATGAAAAGCACAATGTAAATGGTCAAGTTGAATAAAAAAATAAAAACTAAAATTATAATTAAATTTTATATAAATTAATAAATAAATTTATTTATAATTTTCATCATGAACATTAACAAATAAGTTCACCATTGTTTAGAATTTTTTTTATTTTATATATTCTTTTCAATAAAAACCTTATTCATTTCCATGGAGGACCACAAATGTCAAGAACATTCTTGCAATATTCCCGGACAACCTATGTATTACAATAATTTGCCACATTATTGGGGAACGTAAGCACATGAAAAACACCACCTTAGTGACGACCTTTTATAATTTTTTTGTTTATTTTTAAATAGATAAAACCATATTATATAGATACAGATTCGAATACCTTCTATTATTTTATTATATAGATAAAATATATAAATTGCAGGGTCCTGCTTCCATTAAGGAAATGGAGAGACACTTATTAAAAAACACAAGCAAATAAAAAGACAATAGATACCTATAAACGTAATACACAATCACAAGCCAATTTTTTTTTTCATTTTATGAACTTTAAGAGTGTAAACGATATATAAAACGTTGGAGTGGACGAGTATAAACATCAAGCCGAGCAGACATCAAGTTTAGTCAAGGTACTCGGAAGATAATCGAGTTGAAGAGCAAGGGACACCAATCCGAGTCACAAGTGCTTAGGATACTGAGTCGAGTCGGCAAAACAAAAGATTGATTCGGGAAGTCAGATTGTTGGTAGCCTCGGGATAGCAAAGGATGACACTAGAGCCGTCTCAAGATTCCCTTAGATCCTGGTAAAAATAAATTAATTTTTTTAAAATATATTTTTAAAAAAAATTCTCATGATTTCTTCATTTGAATTTAAGATTAAGAATCATTCATTTAAAAAATTTTAATTTATTTTTTAAAAAATAAAATATTATTTTTTCGTTAATATTTAGATATTTGTTTTTAACACGGTTAAATTATTTAATTTTTTTAGATATTGAACGTAAATAAAATTTTATTAATTTTAATTTTTTTTTGAAGCATTTTACTTTACTTTATATGGATAAAAAAAATCTCTGATTTATGTTTGATCATTTCCGAGCGGTGAGTCGACGGACAATAGGAACGTGGCGCTCTCCGCTGTCTCCGACTGGTGATGTGGATCTCCGGCGAACCTGTAAAGAAGCCGAGCCGGGAAGGAGTTCCCGGCAACGACCCTCCGATGCTCAAGTCAGACAACGAAGAAGAAAGGAGGTAGAGTAACTGTGGCTACAGTGATGAGAATTCTGCATATCTCCGTCGAAATTTGGGGTCCTTATATAAGACCCCGGGGAGGCACGGACACGCTTCTCGATGCGTGCACGTTTCTCCAAACATACCTCCAAATGAGTGTGTCAGAAAAACATGTCTGACACCCTTCCGCAATCGTCCGAGCATATCCCTGACATGACAGTGGAAACTTCCACCGTACGATACTCTGTCCAGTCCGACCGCCGACCATGCTGCTTGTCGGCGGCAGGCGTCTCGAGGATGATGTTTACCAGCTGTCCCTTTCGTCCTTTTGCATCTCTTGTCTGTTCTAGGGCCAGGCGGTCTTGCCGCTCGGCGCTCCTATCCCTCGAGTACGTGTATGTATTGGACTGAGCGGGAAGATCCTCGGTCCTGTGCTCGGCTGGGATCACACCCCAGTGATCTGTGCTTCGACCGAGCAGCTTGTCTGCTCGGCCCATAAGCTTCTTTACCTTAAGCATCGGAAGCTCGACCTGTGGTCGAGCTATATTCCGATCGGTCTGGAGGACATCCTGCCGACCGGTCAGATGTTCTGTCTGCTCGGTAGGACCTTGGAGCCGCCCCTATTGACCTTTGACCTCCGCGTGTCGTTGATCGCCGCCGACGTGGGTGTCCCGTCCTTACCACCGGATCACATGCCTTCCCCTCAAGTCTAGTCAAAGAAGACGCTAAGTCCGACTAACTGGACTATGAGTCTGGCTAGTTGGCGTCCAGCTTCTTCCATCATCTCTACTCGGATTCAGGTATGTTCCCACAGATGGCGCCAATTTGATCATGTTCGAGCGGTGAGTCGACGGACACCGGGGACGTGGCGCTCTCCGCTGTCTCCGACTGGTGATGTGGATCTCCGAAAAACCTGCAAAGAAGTCGAGCCGGGAAGGGGTTCCCGGCAACGACCCTCCGACGCTCAAGTCAGACAACGAAGAAGAAAGGAGGTAGAGTAACTGTGGCTACAGTGATGAGAATTCTGCATACCTCCGTCGAAGTTTGGGGTCCTTATATAGGACCCCGGGGAGGTGCGGGCACGCTTCTCGATGCGTGCACATTGTTGGAGCAATCCCAATGGTCCGCGGGACCATGTGTTTTGGTGTTTGGGCAAAGGGTTTAAGTTAGGTTCACCCTTATTATTTGATATGTGTATGTGAGTGTGCAGGTATGCAGGATACACATGTGACTCAGGTTGATGGCCTCGGGTCTGGTGAAGGATAGAGCATCCGAGGGACCGTGGACAAGGCAGCGAGCACAAGGGCCGAGGGAAGCGATTTCGAGGCATACGCGAAGGATGGCATTGGGGACGAGTCGAGGGCTTGAATGCATCCGAGGGACGAGAGCCAAAGGAAGTAAGCTTAAAGGCAAGATGTCAAGGCTGCAAAGAAGCATCAAGTGAGTCATAAGGGTGAGGGTACGAGTGCATGAGAGATTGTACTCGGAGTAAAATCCTAGTTTTAGGGTTTTACTATAGCAGTACTGTAGCGCTACTGGAGCAGTACTGTAGCGCTACTGGAGCAGTACTGTAGCGCTACTGTAGCAGTACTGTAGCAGTCGACTGCATGTTTTAGCAATCGACTGGTGCAGTCGACTGGCAGCGAACAGAATGTCTCTGTTCGCTCGGTTAGTGTGAAATCGAGCCGTTGGGATGTAACGGTCGAATTTCACTTAGGGAAGTCGACTGCATGTTTTAGCAGTCGACTGGTAGGCGGGGTTTTCCAACCCGTGGCCTATATAACCAAGCCTTGGGAGCTTGGTTGAGGTTGACGAAATTAGACTTGGTTAAGGTCTAATTAGTAGTCTACAAGTGCTCAAGAGTTTCCCTTGTGTCCAAGAGGTCTTGGTGAATTTGTGGTGAGGTTTCTCCACCCACAAGGAGGTTTGAGCTAGCTGGAGATCTTCCGGGGAGTAATCCACCGACGGATAGGGATTGTCCACCTTACAGACACGCCGTGGAGTAGGAGTTTTATCTCCGAACCACGTAAATGATCGTGTAGCTTGGTTTGCATTCTTAACTTTAGTATTTAGCTTTCTACTTGCTTTGTTTGCATTTCCGCTTGCGCACTAACGTTGTAGAAAGAAGCGAGTATTTGGGGGTGCCGTCTATCCAACCCCCTTCAAGCCGGCCGTCCGATCCCCAACAAGTGGTATCAGAGCGAGGCCGCTCTCCATTGGACTAACCGCCAAGGAAGCAAAGATGACCGGCTTAATTGAACCGCCAAAGCTTGAAGGTAGAGGCTTATGGGACATCACGTATTGGATGATGAAGATGGAGGTCTTCTTCAACACGGATTGGGACACCATGATGGTGGTCAAAGAGCCGTTTGAAGTCCCTAAAGACAAGAAAGGGAAGAAGCTTCGAACACGACATTGGACGGAGGAGCAAACCTCACGATCGGAGGTAAATTCAAAGGTAATAGCAATTTTAATTGATTTATTGCCTCCTAATGCGATAAGTGATGTAGGTAAATATGAGAACGCCCATGAATTGTGGAGCAAAGTGAAGAAATTACCATGGGAGGAATTTTTGCCTACACAAGAAGAAGAAAAAAAATTTGAAGAAAGTGATGAAGTGGTCCAAGAGGAGAAGAAGGACCAATCGGATGTGGAGCCCAAGGAGATGGGCTTAGTAGCTCAAGAAGAGGAGGTGGAGCAAACGGAAGTTGAGTCACCCTCAACATCCAAGGAGGAGAAGGAAGATGAGGCATCATCTACATCCTCAAGAATTGAAGAAGATTCCAAGACAAGTGAAGAAGAAAAAGTCTTGGAAGTCAACATAGCAAGCACCTCCACCGAAGTGAAGTCAAAGAACAACATAATTTGCTTCGGTTGTAATGAAAAAGGACACTACAAGAGTAGATGCCCATTGGGTAAGAAGAAGGTAAATCCTAAACCCGTTCAAGTTAATTTAAACACTAACAAGGGTTGTAGGAATAAAGAAACCCAAGGAAAAAGGATGTGTATCACATGCTTCACGTGTGGGGAGAAGGGACATTACCACACAAAATGCCCCAAGAAGAGGGAGATCAAGAAGCTTGCGCAATTAAAGAAATGGGAGAAAGAGAAGAAGAAGAAAAGCTCAAGTCAAGGGGGAGCTTCAAGGGTAAGGAAGGTATACCCTAATTTGAAGTGTAATTCAAATTCAAATTCTTATGTTCCCATGCATGTTAGGAAAAATAATGTTAATCATTATATGCCCATGCAAAATTTTAGTTTCAAATATCATGATAGGAGTAGGGTAATTGTAGATCAAAACCCTAGGAGACTCATTCATGAAAAATCTAAAAATGGTAGACTTAAGGAGACCCAAGGCATTAATCCCAAGAAGGGGAGACATATGCCTAGAAAGGGTAGGTCTAGGAAAGTCCAATTTAGACAAATTAACTCTAGGGTTAGAAACCTAGAGAAGGAGAATCAAGCTTTAAGGGGAAAGCTTGATAAGTTAGAACAATTCCTTAAGAGATTCAATGTTGGATCTAAGGAATTAAGGATGATATTGGGTAGCCAAAGACACAACAATGATAGATCGGGCTTGGGATACCGATCTAGTCCCTCCAAGGCCAATGAGAGTTCATATGCTAGGATGAGAAATGATCATGGCAAGGGAGAGTCCTCCAAAGCTAAGGGAAAGTTTTATGCTAGGGTTGCATATGACTATAGCAAGGAGAAGTCAATAAATGGCAAGGGAAAGCCATTTAATGGTAAGAAGAAATTAACCAAGGATAAGGTGTCCAAAGTTAAGAAAGTTACGTTTGTAGGCCAAGTGTCACCGGGGGTGGACCGATGTGGCCTAGCCATTGTGGATGAGTCACCTAGGGAGGTGGCTAAGGCTAAGAGCTCTATGGGGAGCTCTAAGAGACAATTTGGGACTCATGGCCAATGGATCTCAGGTGGGTTTTACTTGGGAGTTTAGGTTGGGTCATGGATTGTGTCAAGTGGTTTGGAGACGGACTTGAGTCTCAAACCTAGGGATTTGGCATAATTGGATTGTGTTTCATGCAAGAAATATGACATTGGGGTCATATAGCATGATAATTAGTTTTGGATGTATAGATGCCATATAAATCAATGCTAGGGATGCATTGTGGGTTGACATGGGCAAATACATCAAGAGGAAGCCAAAACTAGGACTTTAGGTCAAGGTTAAATTGAACCATTTAGCTAGTTTTGAGTTTTGTATCAATCTTGGGATTGGTGATAGATACATTTTTGAATGTATTTTTCCCAAGTAGACATGGGTAAAACAGACCTCTCCACCAAATTTGGGAATTTTTGGAGGTCTGTGGAATTATTGGTGCATTTCTGAAATTGGGTCAGAAATGCTGAAAAAGGCTGAAAAACTGTGCCAGTCGATTGCTAGTTTTAGCAGTAGCGACCAGTCGACTGGTACTTCTTGCAGTCGACTGATACCAGTCTGAAATTGTCTTCAACACTGAATTTTGACCAAGTCAACTCATACAAGTGTATGAAATCCATGGGAGATAAACACACGAGTTTAGGGTCAATTAGAATGACAAGTTTTCAACAATTGGGATATTGTTGGAGGACTTTTTGGATGTTAGGCAAAGGGGGAGAAGTAAGGTTTAGTTGGGAAAACCTGAACGTGCCTTTGCGTAGGGGAAGCCTTGGGATAGGTTCTTAAAAAGTCCGTTGTAAAATCCTAGCTCATGGGGAGCGTAGGTGTAGGGGGAGCCTTGGGATAGGTTCAAATGTTGTTACGGCGGTTGCCAAGTGTGTAACCTTGGCAACGTAAGTCCATTCGGCAGTGTAAGTCCAAGTGTGTAGCCTTGGCAACGTAAGTCCATTCGGCAGTGTAAGTCCAAGTGTATAGCCTTGGCAACGTAAGTCCATTTGTTTTAGCATGTTTATTTGCTATATGTTTTCCTTAACTTAAACATATTGTCAAACACCAAAAAGGGGGAGATTGTTGGAGCAATCCCAATGGTCCGCGGGACCATGTGTTTTGGTGTTTAGGCAAAGGGTTTAAGTTAGGTTCACCCTTGTTATTTGATATGTGTATGTGAGTGTGCAGGTATGCAGGATACACATGTGACTCAGGTTGATGGCCTCGGGTCTGGTGAAGGATGGAGCATCCGAGGGACCGTGGACAAGGCAGCGAGGACAAGGGCCGAGGGAAGCGATTTCGAGGCATACGCGAAGGATGGCATTGGGGACGAGCCGAGGACTTGAATGCATCCGAGGGACGAGAGCCAAAGGAAGTAAGATTGAAGGCAAGATGTCAAGGCTGCAAAGAAGCATCAAGTGAGTCATAAGGGTGATGGTACGAGTGCATGAGAGATTGTACTCGGAGTAAAATCCTAGTTTTAGGGTTTTACTGTAGCAGTACTGTAGCGCTACTGTAGCAGTACTGTAGCAGTCGACTGCATGTTTTAGCAGTCGACTGGGGCAGTCGACTGGCAGCGAACAGAATGTCTCTGTTCGCTCGGTTAGTGTGAAATCGAGCCGTTGGGATGTAACGGTCGAATTTCCACTGAGGGCAGTCGACTGCATGTTTTAGCAGTCGACTGGTAGGCGGAGTTTTCCAACCTGTGGCCTATATAACCAAGCCTTGGGAGCTTGGTTGAGGTTGACGAAATTAGACTTGGTTAAGGTCTAATTAGTAGTCTACAAGTGCTCAAGAGTTTCCCTTGTGTCCAAGAGGTCTTGGTGAGTTTGTGGTGAGGTTTCTCCACCCACAAGGAGGTTTGAGCTAGCCGGAAATCTTCCGGGGAGTAATCCACCGACGGATAGGGATCGTCCACCTTACAGACACGCCGTGGAGTAGGAGCTTTATCTCCGAACCACGTAAATGATCATGTAGCTTGGTTTGCATTTTTTCCTTTAGTATTTAGCTTTCTACTTGCTTTGTTTGCATTTCCACTTGCGCACTAACGTTGTAGAAAGAAGCGAGTATTTGGGGGCGCCGTCTATCCAACCCCCCTTCAAGCCGGCCGTCCGATCCCCAACACATGTTTCCCCAAACATACCTCCAAATGAGTGTGTCAGAAAAGCATGTCTGACACCCTTCCGCAATCGTCCGAGCATATCCCTGACGTGACAGTGGAAACTTCCACCGTACGATACTCTGTCCAGTCCGGCCGTCGACCATGCTGCTTGTCGGCGGCAGGCGTCTCGAGGATGATGTTTACCAACTGTCCCTTTCGTCCTTTTGCGTCTCTTGTCTGTTCCAGGGTCAGGCGGTCTTGCCGCTCGGCGCTCCTATCCCTCGAGTACGTGTATGTATTGGACCGAGCGGGAAGATCCTCGGTCCTGTGCTCGGCTGGGATCACACCTTAGTGATCTGTGCTTCGACAGAGCGGCCTGTCCGCTCGGCCCATAAGCTTCTTTGCCTTAAGCGTCAGAAGCTCGACCTGTGGTCGAGCTATATTCCGATCGACCTGGAGGACATCCTGCCGACCGGTCAGATGTTCTGTCTGCTTGGTAGGACCTTGGGGCCGCCCCTATTGACCTTTGACCTCCGCATGTCGTTGACCGCCACCGACGTGGGTGCCCCGTCCTTACCACCGAATCAATGTTATTATCAGTTAGGGAGGAGAAGAGCGGAAGCATAAACGTACAAAATTATTAATAAAAAAAGAAAAAAGACACTGACGAGAGAATATAAACATACAAAATTAATGAGGAGAAGGAAAAAGAACAATTAGGTACAAAGCATTGGTGAAAAAACAATTAGAATTTTTTTAGTGATATTGAGAAGAAAAAAGTTTATTAGTTTTATAAGATATATAATTAAATAGAATAAAATCTTGGCTAAGTGTAATTATGAGGAAATAAGATTAAATAAAATAAAGTTTTGGCTAATTGTAATGACGAAGAAACAAGGATATGTGTAATGTATAAATAGGAATAATGAATTAATTAATAAGATGTCATTAATGGTTAGCATGATATTTATTAATGTGTATGCTATCATTAATCAATATTAATGATTCAATTTAAATTTTTTTAATGTCTTTATTTAATTATTTAATCAATGGGCCCCAATAATATTGGGACCCTAGGCATATGCCTTAATGATCCAGACCTGCGAATAAGGTAGAGGCTAAAAATATCGTAAGTAGAGATTGACTTTACTACATAACTACAGGTAAGTCGAGAGGTCAAGAGGCCAAGTTTGGAGGTTTGGAGGCTAAGTTAGGATGTCGAACTACTAAATGATTTGGAAATCTGAGTCAAATGGTCGGGAGGTTGAGTCGGGAAGTTGGGAGGCCGAGTCAAGATTAAGCGGTTGAAAATTGAGGCCTTTAATGAACAAAATTTCCTTAAAATATATTCATCTCCTCTATGGTGGTATTAGATATTTGAATTAACGTCTATTTCTTATGATACAATAGCTAAACTACATTAACAAACAAATGTTAGTTGTTTGTGATGAATGAATTACACAAATACTATCACTAGAAAAAAAATCTAGAAAGAATAAAGAAGTCACTACAAAAAAGTACAATTTGGAATGAGTTTACAATAAATTTTTAAAACAAATTCGTCGTAAAATAAATTTGAGATAAAAAAATTTTCATCGTGAATAAGTCATTGTCAAATTTTGTCGCGAAATTATGTAAATTGTGACAAATCTCGGAGTCATCGCAAATCTATGACAGATACCAGGATTCATTGTAGATTGGCGACAAATACCTAATTCGTCGTGATTTATGACGAATATTCAGTTTCATCGCAGATTTGTGATAAACAGTGATTTATGATAAGATTGCAACGAAAATTTATTTGTCGCAAATGAAATTATTTTGTACAATACCTATATATATATATATATATATATATATATATATATATATATATATATATATATATATATATAACCGCAACATGTTTATCCATACAACAACAAGTTTTCATTACATCATATTCATACAATTATATCAAACAAACAAACTTAAATATTTTCAAACAAGTCATCATATCCCAAATATTTTTTAAGTCTTAATATCCAAATGACAATATCCCTTATTAAAATGTCTCAAAACATCAAAGATAAATAATAATAATAATAATAATAATAATAATAATAAATCATCAATCTTTGGTTCCTCTGCAGACACTCCTCTTTCCAAACTTCTTCTTCTTCTTTCCCTAGGCAAAAACAAAAAACAAAAAGTATCATTTTTAATCAAAAAATATCTTATAAACTAACACAACAATAAATATGTAAAGATTTACTTATTTGGATTTCCAACCACCACCTTTTTTTGTTCTTACTAACCCTGTTCAAAATAAAAATAATGGTATTAATCAAAAATACAAAATAAAACTGACAAACTCAATAAATAATAAATTTCAAAAATACTATTTATAAATAATTCACACACAACAAAATCATAAAGAACTATCACCACCAACATCATTATAGTCACCACCATTATCACTAGGACCGGGAAAAATTAGACATGGAGCAGAGTTTAACTAAAGGTGTTGCATTATGAAGCCCTATTATATTACAAATTATCAATTATTTGATCTCTTTATTTCATTTCATATTTATTTTTCTCTATCATCCCCTTAAATGGGTAACCTCTTCAGTCAAATTATGTATATATGTCGTTACTGTTGATAGGGTGGAAGAAGATATACGAGCAACTCTATAAGTTCCATTCAAAGAAGTTATTCTCAATATCCTTCCCCCTTTCGATCTCTCACTCAACTCTAGTTATAAATCCAAATTATTACTAACATAAGGCCTATATGCCTCATTATGATCACTAGCACCTGAACTTCTGTGTGTGATAAGTGTGAAGTATATAAGGTTTTTATTATATTTTTGCACTACATTCGACCCACTTTTGCATATATAATTCAAGGTAATTTGATCATATGCTTCCTTCTCATATTTTATTGTTCCTAGATGCTGCTCTCATTTATTTAAGATGACAGAAGCGAAGATTGGATCGATACAAGGAGCAAAAGGACTAAGTCAAGGAGCCCTAGCAATCCTGTGGCAGGCTCTTCCGTCCTGCCACGAGCGGTCGTGGCCAATGCCATGACCTGTGGTAGGTTCTACCATCCTGTTACAAGCGGTCGTGGTAGGTTCTGCCATCCTACCACGAGCGGTCGTGGCAGGTTCTGCCTCCACGCCACAGGCAGTCGTGGCCAGTGCCATGGCCCATGGTGAGTTCGGCCTTTGCGCCAAGGGTGCTCGTGGGCAGAGCCACAATCAGTGACAGCGGATCTCAACGTGCACGCCTCACCACGGGCAGCCGTAGTTAGCGCCAAGGGCAGTCGTGGCCAGCACCACGGGCAACCATGGCCAGCGTCACGAGTAGCCGTGGCCAACGCCATGGCCCATGGTGAGCATCCGATCTAGCGACTATAAAAGGAAATTCATTCATCAAAGCTGGGATCTCTATTTGGAGTCACCCAAGGACTCCAAGGCAGTGGAGAAGAAGACTTTTAAGTCATTCCGATGTCATCCACGCATGAAGGAGATATCGGGAGCATCTAGGAGGGGGAATTCTTCAAGCTATCTGAGCATTTTCTTCCTCTTCTCCGTTTTCTCTGATTTCAAAACTATTAGATTACTATAGTTAATCATGTTTGCTGGTTGTAACCCCTTGGTTATGGGGTAATTTGCTGAATTCTAGGGCTAGGGAATATTTTCCATGTGATGTAAACACTAAACTTTGATCTATGCATGTTTTTTTATCCACTGGCGGAGCCAGCCTAGGGGACCTACCCGGGCTGTGGACTACGAGCGCTCAACGTCCCGGGCTAACTTTCACTATTTTTCATTTTTTTCTCTTTCTCAACCGCAAATTCAAGCTGTCTTTTTCTTTTTACTGCATTGGTACCTGGGTTGCAGCCCGGGTACTTGTGAACCTGGCTCCGCCCTTGTTTTTATCTTGTTTCAATGATATGTTGGATTGCGGTCAGGATTTACTATTTTAACATGATCTCGATGTTAAAAGCATGAGATTCGTATCCCATTAGGGTTTTAGGGATGAATCGAAAGGAGAACATGACCCTCCTACACGTTGACAACGAAGACACAGAGAGTTGGATATAAAAGTGTAACCTGACTTGCCACGAGGAACCCTAGGCAATCATAGAACTTAATGGATCATACCTAATACATTCAATAGTTAGGCTTAGTACGCTGATGTAGAAGCAAAAGTTTACATCGAATATCTTAGAATTATCTACTTGTACAAGCCAATATAGAGGATAAGAATTAAAACATAGATCAAGTGT
Organism: Zingiber officinale; assembly: GCF_018446385.1. Taxonomy (NCBI): domain Eukaryota; kingdom Viridiplantae; phylum Streptophyta; class Magnoliopsida; order Zingiberales; family Zingiberaceae; genus Zingiber; species Zingiber officinale. The sequence goes on from NC_055998.1 coordinate 106,407,123, forward strand.
TTGCTAGCATGAAAATGAAACTGAACCCTTAGGATCATTCTGTCTGATTGTCTTCCCTATGTCAATTTGCTATAATCACATTCTAGCGACTTTTGTGATCTCTCCGAATTATCTCACTCTCTCATTTCTCTTCTACATTTATAGTTTTTGATTAGCAATCGTGACAACCAACTCTTTTAATAGGGTCTAGACTATTAAGTTTGATTGGTAAGCTAGTAATCAATCATTAATCCCTGTGGGTTTGATCTTATTATTACTTGACGATACTTTCGTATACTTACGGATTTGCCATCACATCAGTGTGCTAGCTCTAGCTCATTATATTTCTCCTATATTGTAATGAGAAAAATTAAAATAAATTTATAATTATAATATTTTAGAAATACATATAATCTTAATTAGATATAATATAAACACATATAATATAAAGTTAGAGTAGGTACATAACTAATAGAATCTAAGTTATAAATTAAGAATCAAGATTAATCCAAACTTTAATTACATTAGCACTCTCCTTGCTCCAAGCCTTGTCATTTTTTTTTGAGATGTGTGAATGAAAGTGTCTATAAATGATGACTTCTTCCCCATTTCCTTGGTCTAAAAACACTGTTAGAAATAATAAAATTGTCTGAAATAGATTAAAAAATTAGTGCAGGAGTTAAAAAAATGTCAATCTACATATATATGTTCATCGATATTGATAGAGTCTCCGACATATATCATAGACGAGTCTCTAGAATTATAAGTTGGATTTGTTTTATTCTGTGTTGACTCCTTTATATGCTCTCCTTGATTGCCTAAAAATTGGAGAACCTAGTCCAATTTTCCTCTGTGACATAAGGTGGCTTTTTCCCCTAGTCTTAGCATGATTCAGTATATGTCGAATGTGATCGCCATTTTTTTTTTAAAACTCTCTTTATTTTCAACTCTTCATTAGGGTCCCAAGTGAATAACTATTGCAATGGAAAAAACTAATTAATTATATATTCACTTTCATTTCATATATAAAATAAAGAAAATATACCCTAAACTCGCTCCACCAGAGCTCTTTTGTGGGTGTTGGAGTGTATGTATATGTCATTAAATCTTCTCTCTAATTGTTATTCATAATTATATTAATCTCGTGAATAACACGTACAGAATTTTTAAACTTATCATAAAGTTACAAACAAACAATGTTAAATAATTGAGATAGTAAAAAAAAAAAATATTTCCATAAGGGACTATAGACTTTAAATGTCTTGTATCTTAGCAATTAGGTTTATTTTTTTATTTTTCTCTCTCCTCCATTTTTGCTTTTCGCCGCTCACAAAACATCTTGCCCTTTTTTTTCTCTGCCGAGTATCGATTAAAGCGACAAAGCCCAAAGGCTTTTTTTTCTCTCTGTCGAGTGCCGACCAAAGCGGCAAAGCGCCAAAGCCCAAAGGTGAAGGTGTGAACTGTGAAGCCGTGAGCCACCAATTTTCTGCCGCTGTGCGCCTATGCCTCCACCTTTCTGCCGCTGTACTGCCACGCCGTTCACCTCCTGCCGACCAGCGGCTCTTGTCGGCCAACAGGATCTCCGGCTAAACCCTACCGTGGCGCCTCCCAACGCAACTCGCAAGGGAGCTGGTGGACAGAGTCACAGAAATTGTCTGCCACCGCCTAGCAGGCTATTGTGTCGCCACCGCCTCCTAGCTACTGCTGGTCCCGAAGAAGCAAAGCTCCCTTATTGCCTGCTAGTCACATGTGTGACGCGTCGTCGCAGCTTCAGCCTTCAAGTAAGTGGGTTTTATTTTATTTTATTTTTTATAATTTTTTGATTGTTTCTTGATTATAATGTATGATACAATTAACAATTGGAAATTTTGATTGTTTAAATGTTTAGTTGCTTTTGTATATTTGATTGTTGGATAATTGAAAATTTAGATTTTGTATATTTGATGGTTGAATAATTTGTAATTTAGTTTTTGTATAAACTCTGAATATGTAATTAGTTTTTTTATTAGTTGTTAGTTAATTGTGATTTGTGAATATTGATAATTTATGCTAAATTATTATTTTTTTTTAAAAAGAATTGTGTCGATGAATGACGCTGAATAATTTAATTGTGTTATTGTTAAATTGTTCACATTACGTTTAGTAAAATAATACTTTATGTTGATAATTTTTTCCATATATTATAATTTGTAGAAAATGTTGAAATATTTTACAAAGATACCTAGGAGTTCAATTGAATCGTCTAATGTTCCCGATGAAGAGTCTACTCCTGCACCACTACCACCGCCACCACCTCCTCCTCCTCCGTAAATTTTATTTGAAAATATTGGAAATCTGAGTAGTGAAGTAGAAATTATTGTTGATCCTGATTTATGAAAATTGATTGAAGAGGATGATGTTGGTGCTAGAGATCGTATTCGAAAAGAAAATGTTGCTATGGGCCCTTGTCAACCTCGATGCTATAATTTTCCAAGAAAAAATAGGTAAAGACAATAGATGTTTCAGAGAGGTTTGGTTTAAAGACCATAATTGGTTGGAGTATAGTATTTCAAAGGATGCAGCCTTTTGTTTCTGGTGTTATCTTTTTAGACCTAGTAATATAGGGTTTGGAGGAGATGATGTGTTTACAAGATCTGGTTTCATAAATTGGAAAAAAAATAATTGAAAAATTCAATGAGCATGTAGGTGAAGTTGGTAGTGCGCACAATGAGGCAAGAATACAGTTTGAGGGTTTCAAGAATCAAAGACAAAGTGTGGAGTATTCATTTTCATAGTGGAAACATGAGATTGAAGTTTCTTATCGCAAACGCTTGACTTTCATTTTAAAAGTAATTCGATTTTTGTTGTTACAAGGATTGCCTTTTCGAGGACATGATGAGTCTTCTACATCATCCAATATAGGTAATTTTTTTAGAATTACTCAAATGGTATAGCTCAGAGTGTCCAGAAGTTGCGGCAGTTGTTGGAATGAATGCACCTGGAAATAATCAAATGATTGCCCCAAAAGTTCAAAAGTAACTAGTGAATGCTTGTGCAGTTGAGACCACAAATGCTATTCTAGCTGATCTTGGAGATAGGTGGTTCACTTTACTACTTGATGAGGCTCGTGATTGTTTAGTGAAAGAGCAAATGACAGTTGTTATTAGATATGTGAACAAACATGGAGAGGTGATTGAATGATTTATGGCTATAGTTCATGTTGCAACAACTACAGCTGCTTGTTTGAAGGAGGTAATCAACTCTTTATTTGCTAAGTATGGTTTGTCAGTGGCAAGATTGAGGGGTCAAGGATATGATGGTGCTTCAAATATGTCTGGAGAATTTAATGGTTTAAAGTCAATGATAATGAAAGAAAATTTGTATGCATTGTATGTTCATTGTTTTGCTCATCAACTTCAGCTAGTGGTTGTAGCTATTGCTCAAGCAAATCAATATGTTTGTGATTTCATGTGGATTGTTGGTTCGATTGTGAACACATCTGCATCACCTTGCAAAAGGGCCGACAAACTTCGACAACTTGAATATGATAGAAAAGTTAAACTTCTTGAAAGAGGAGAGATTAGTTTTGGGAGAGGACTAAACCAAGAAAAAAGTCTAGCTAGACTTGGAGATACATGATGGAGGTCTCATCATTCAACTTTATGTCGTATTGATCAAATGTGACCATCTGTTATAACAAAATTTGATTGATGATGGTGATCATTCTTCTAAGGGTTTAAGTAGAACTTTGGTTGAAAGAATGGAGAGGTATGAATTTGTGTTTATTCTACTATTGATGAAACGTATATAGGAAATCACAAATCATTTGTCAATCATTTTACAAGAGAAAGATCAAAATATTGTGAATGTGATGCGTTTAATCAATAATGTGAAATGCAAATTGCAAAAGTTGAGAGATTTTAAATGGGATATTTTACTTGAGGATGTGAAAAAGTTTTGTAACACTCATTCCATTGAAATAATTAATATGACAGATAACATCAACAGTCGTAGTCGTTTGAAGAGAGATGGAAAAATATTAATTTTTATCACTACTACCATGTTGAAATCTTTTGTGAGGTAACTTCATAATTCTTTTTTTGTTTACCGTCAATTAAATTCTTTTAAATAGTAACATATTTATTAATTTTTACTTTTGTTGTTTGGTTTTTAAATTGCAAGTTATCGATATTATTCTACAGGAGATGGATAGTCGTTTCTTTGAAACAACTACAGATTTGCTAATTTATATATCATGCCTTGATCCTAGGAACTCATTCTCTAGATTTGATGTACAAAAGCTAGTGCGTCTAGGTCATTTTTATGAGGATGATTTCTCTTGGAATGAGCGTATGTTGGTTGAACAAGAGCTTGAAACATATATTGATGACATCATATCAGATAAATGGTTTAAAGGCATTTTAGATTTGGGATCTCTTGCAAAGAAAATGATTGAAACAATGAACAACTGTGTGTTTCCTTTGGTTTATCAGATGATTGAGCTAGCCTTCTTCCAGTTGCTACTGCAACCACTGAAAGAGTGTTTTCGGCAATGAATATTGTCAAAACAGGTTTGTGAAATAGAATTGGAGATGAATGGATGAATGACAGTTTGGTAGTCTATATTGAGAAAGATATTTTTAATACTGTCGGCAATGAGCCAATTTTATAGTGTTTTCAGAACATGGAGTCTCGAAGAATGCAATTGTCACGTATTTGTTAGTAGGCTGCTTTAATATTATTGTACAAGTTTTTTCATAATATTGCACATTTTTCTCTTATATGCCAAGTTATTTTAAAAATATTTTTTTAATTACATAGAATTTATTTACTATTCAAAAAAAATTTGCCACGCTCAGATCGCGACCGCCCCTCCATGATTGAATTCCTGGATTCGCCATTGTCCATTTGGTTATTCTTTTCAAAATTGAATTCAATTTGTAATCTCATTAATACATCTCCTAAACGTCATGCTGAGTTACATTGTGCTCAACGAATTGAAGTTGCACATATGATAGCTACTGGTGAACGTGATATCGGTAGAGGATATAATCAAATAGGCAATTTACTATAACCTGGAAAGACTCGTTGGAGTTCTAATTTTGACTCAATTTGTTGCATGATTGATATGTATAGCTCTGTAATTACAGTGTTTAAAAAGATGGTGGTTGATGGGTCTTCTAACTCCATCTATGGTGAAGCTAGTGGTTTGTTGATTGCAATGAAGACTTTTGATTTCATATTCATATTACACTTGATGCAAAAGATAATGGGGATAACAAATCTGCTTTATCGAGCATTGCAAGAGAAATCTCTAGATAGTTTAAATTTAATGGACTCTGTTTCAACTACTAAAACTTTGCTTCATACTTTGAGAGAAGAAGGTTTTATTATTCTACTTAGTCATGTGAAAGAAGTTTGTGCCAAATATGACATTGAGATACCTCATATGGAAGCTCGTTATAAATCTGCTACAGGTCGTTCTTATCAACAAAATAACTCAATTACAGTTGAACACCACTATCAATTTGATGTATTTGTTGTTGCAATAGATTTTTAAATTGAATAACTTAATAGTAAATTCAAGGATGAGGCAGTCGAACTTCGTAAGCTTAGTTGTGCTTTGGAACCTAAAAAAAATTTGAGCTTCTTAATGTTGATCACATTTATCGACTTGCTGAGAAATTCTATCCTCTTGATTTTGATGCACAAGATTTGTACCACTTGAGAATGCAATTGGATCATTATAAGTTTGATGTTGTTGGCCATGAAAGATTTCAAAATTTATCAATTATTTCTGAATTATGTCGAAGATTAGTTGAAACAAATAAGTCGGGAACCTACAATTTGATTGACAGGTGATTTTTTTTCATTTGTTATAGTTTATACATTATAATTATATCATTTACTTATATATTAAATCTAATATATTTATTTAATTGACAGGTTAATTAGCCTTGTTTTAACTCTTCCCGTTTCTACAGCAACAACAGAACGAACATTTTCAGCTATGAAACTTGTTAAAATAGTACTTCGTAACAAGATGGAAGAAGAGTTTTTAACAAATTCTATATATGGTTATATACATTGAACGAGAGTTGGATGAAAAAAAATGATCATGATATAATAATTAATGAATTTGATTCTAAGAAAAATCGAAGAGCACAATTTCAATAACATTTTTTGCGTATGCTTTAATTGTGAATGTATTGAATATTAGATACTATTATTCTATAGTTTTGAAAAATTAATAATCAATTTTTTATTTATATTTTTGAATTAATTAATTTATTATATCTGGATGATTAGCCCCAGGTAAATTTAATTAGATTCTGGCTATGCCCCTGATAAAGATTGACCATGTTCCAGGTGACTAAAAGCATTTTAGGTGACCGGAAGCCACTACTGATTCATTCGGACATGTTGTCGAAACTGATCAAAATAGCCACGTTAGCAGCTTCCAGATGACCGAAAGCCGCTGAATCATCTAGAGCCATTGTCGAATAGGATAAAATTTGAATCCACTTTAGCAAGCTTCGGGTGACCGGAATGTGCCACTTCATCACAATATTTAGATTGAGATGGAATTTATAAATAAGACTGAAGTTCAAAAAACAAACACAACACACTCGAATACTTTCTATTTCAGTTCTTTTATTTACTGTTGTGCTTAAACGTTGTAAGAAACTTCTTTGCCTCCAGGACACTTTTGAAGAGGAGAAAATGTGGGCATACTTGCATAGTTCTTAAACTAGCAACCCCTGGGTTATAAACCAAGTAAAGCATCGAGCATATTCTTTTTATGTGTTATTTATTTAATTAATGTGTGTCCTTTCTAAATTGGTAGTGAGAGAAAATAAAATTTGAAATGCAAGTTTTTCTATTCACCCATCTCCTCAAGCGATCCAAGCTGTTTTCACAACACTAACATCTATAACAACCACCCAGGGTTGTTCATAAGTCGACTCCTAGGGCGCACCCCAATGGGCATAGCCTCTCATCTCACTGTGCTCAAGGAGTCTCAACTCCCAATGGAAATCCCTCCTTGGAGATCCCTGACTCAACTCCCTAGGCGTTTCCCTCTTCCTCTTGCTCGACTTCTTCAATGTTAGTGTTGAAATCATCTCTTCCTCTACATCGTTAATCATCCTATACTTAGTATCTCATGGATGAAATAAAGAAAACTGCCTACGGGCAAGTGCAACTCAGCTTCTTTTGGGCTCAACCTAAAATGATAATGCAACCCTTCATTGAGCAGATAGATAATGTTGAAAGTTTTTCCATGAAGGGCTCGATTGACTTTGCAATATTCGAATGACTCCTTGAACTTACCTAAGGGAGAATATGAGGGGAGCTTTTCCACCTAGTGATTTAGGAATGGAAAGGGAGTAGAAAGTTGAAAGTAGAAGTAGAAGCTCTTCCATCCTTTATAAGAGGAGGGGCTGCCATAAAAAAAAAATTAGCAATCAGTACGAATCATGAAATAAAACACCTTAGGTTTTGTCATTTTCAATTGATAAGAAAAGTTGTAGATATTGAAACACCATCACGGAGAAAGATGAATTGATTAAGGGGATGAAAAAGTAAATTGCGACCTCCATGAAGAAGTGGGAATAGGAAGACAGAGGCCACCCTCAAATTGGCTTGTGAAGAAGGCTAGTAACCCCCTCAGAGGGTAGATGAGGATGACTTATAAGTTTGGGAATAATTATTTCAGTAGGATTGGTGGGGATTGAAAAATAGGGATGAATAATGATCACATCTTTCTTCATTTCATTATGTTCATTCTTTCTATCAAAATGTTAGTCGCAAGGGAATATACAAATAACAAAACAAGAACACAACACTAAGGTTTTTCAGTTGGCTCCTAATCCCTCAGGGTTAGTATATCTAAGGCATAAGCATAGGAAGTGTTTGTCCATTAAATTTTCTCTTTTTCAAAAACTTTTCTAGAGGAGGAGAAACCTCTTGCAATTTAAGTATAAAATCACAAATAGGATATTAAAGCATGTATACAATAATATAAAACACTTATCGAATAGTCTGAAAGCTCTAAGTGTCTTGCACTCCTCCTAGCGCTTCTCTGATCGCACGAAAAGAGCCTTGAGTCTTTTCCTCTAGCACAAAGTTAAAGAGTAGTAGAGATAGATAATCTGAACGTCGTGCTCAGAGTTTCTTTTATAGACTTTGTTTAGTCTACCAATGAGGTTTTATTGGTCCACTGAACTTGGCCAAACTTAATCCCCATGATCAAGTTCATTGTGATCTGTGATCTTATCATCATCAAGTTTTCAATCGACAACCAAAAACTTTTTTTGGTTTACCAAACCAAGCCACGTCGTCAATATAAGTTTGGACCAAACCTGATCAACTTAACTATTTGATCGATCTGATCGATTCATGTTTGATTCTACCTAGGTTGCATTCGATTACATTTGTCTTCTCTCTGTTTTGTTTTCAACTCCAAGTTCTTGCAAAAACAACATACAAAACACAAGCAAAATATGCAAGTATAATCTTGAAAATTTATCTGATTTACTAGGCTTACCTCTTGCTTATAGTTAACTCTTTCAAGATTTTCACCATCTAAGGTTCACTCTCTTAGGATCAAGCCTAATATTGTAAGTCTACATGACATACTAGACTTACCTCCTATTTGGAGTTCACTTCTCCAAAACTTTTACCACTTAAGATTCACTCCCTTAGAATCAAGCCTTTGCATCCGGTTACCTTGACCTGCTTTGACTTACTGCTTGTCAGACATCTAGTCTTGTTTGATTTATTTGGGCTTTCTCTTACCAAACATCTGATTCTCTCTTAATCTACTAGGACTTTCCCTTATTAGTCATCTGATCAACCTTTGACCTGACTAAACTTTACCTGTGTTAGTCAACCTTTGATATGACTAGACTTTAACTTTATTAGTCATTCAGTCAATCTTTGACCTGACTAGACTTAACTTACTTCCAAACATCTGGTCATGTTTGAATCAACCTTCGCTCTCACGGTCTGGCATAGTTGGTTCATGCAAGGGTGTTGTTGCCAATAGACTTGGGGTCAATTCCCGATGGGTACATAATGCCTCGTTAGTTATCTCAACCTTTCCTTACATGTGTTGTTGTTGCTAGGCGAAGCCCCCCGTGATTTACCTTCTTTGTAGATAGTGGGGAGGGGCACCCTGAGGTACCATCGAGGTAATGATTTTATCTTTTATTGTTAATGTTTAAATCAACTTTTGGTCAAACTTAAATAGACATAGATATATTGTTAAACATCGAAACTCTGGAGGTTAATTGTACAAACAATTTCAACATCATTATGATAGGAGAAGCCTTCATGGAGGACTGTGTTCTTCAATTGACAATGAGGGGAGGACTATAAAAGAGAGAAAGATAGAAACGAGATGAAGATAGGATGACAAGGGTCAATTTTTGTAAACCCTCCCCTTCAATTAATGTGTAGAAGGGATGGGCGGCTCGAGGCAACCAACAACCAAGATTTATTATCTCCTGGCCTTAATAAACCCTTACTCCAATGGCTAGGAGGCAACGCTTAGGATCCGATGGAGGAAATACACACGTGCTAATCATGAGCCTTAGAAAAGACTGTTGCCATAGGCTAGATCCGCCACTAATATGACAAATCAGATCAAATTTAAGATCTTCCCCACCACATCTAATGGCACAATGTGAACTTGACGAAGGTAACCAATAGAACATTTTAAGGGAGAGTGAGAATGGTTGTCACTTTAGATTTAATGCAACACTCATTGGAGATTGTACGACAATGACCTTTATGGTGAAGCAAGGCAAGGCAAGGCAGAAGGGCAACAAAAGTCAAATCGAGTACCATGGACTAGTTCCCCTTGAGACTAATGCCATGTACGATGACGTTGTCAACCCACCTCTAGGTAGCTAAAATTGTCTTAATCAAACATCGATTGATTCTTCTCCTCAACCCAACTTGAAGGAGGAGCTTGTAAAACCTTGAATAGTGATCCCCCTCTAGCCCAACATGTCCAACATGGCTCCGCTCCACCTTAGCTGGCCTGACACACATGATATTAGTGTATCTCCCTGCTCGACTTGGACTCAACTTCTCTTACCATGCATGGCTCCACTCCATCTCGGTAGGCCTGACACATGTGCCATCAATGTACCTCTTCGCTTGACTTGGAATTAGGGTCTCTAGCCATGGAGACCCCAGTGCTCGATAGGTGAGCATCCATCCCTACAATTTGAGAATTCATCTCAGCAACCCGAGCACTTAGGACCTCTTCTAGCCCAATAGCTTAGGCCCAAGTTACCCTTGATCCTGGCACCTTAATCCGAGTGTTTCGAAGTGATCATCTTTTTATACCACCCCATGCGACCCCATGTCGAGAGCTTGCCCCTACGAGTACCTTAGGCCTCTTTGGCGTTGGTGTCTGTCCCAGTCATCCTTGGGCATGACTTAGTAGGAATGATGTTGTTCTATTATAAAAATAATAATAATAAATACACTCACTCTATGTTGTTGATACATTTAACATCAATAATTAAATTTGAATTTTAATGAATAATAAATAAATTAAAATTAGATATGTTTTTATCTAATCTTGTTATCAAGTGTGTAGGGTTGACTAACTTAATGAGTCAAAAGGACTTGACACTAGGCAGGAAGTTCAATTGGGATGTGTAATTCTCGATTGGCAAAATCTAAATATAGAATTCTGGCAGGTGGTTGGGATGTTCGATTTCAGACAGGAGGAAGTTCGGATGTGCGATTCTAGCAAGAAGACTCGATGAGTCGGATTGGACATCGAGGAGGTAACTCGACACTTGGTAAATGAAGGTAAGTCACTGGAGGAGAGTAACTTGGTGAGGACATGTCTTGGTTGAAGGAACAGTAGGCATCAGTCCAATTTAGGTCAATTTCAGAAACTTAAATTGAGACACTGACTAGATCTTGGTCTGGAGGGCAGGGTCTAAGTATAAATTAATCATATCATTATTGTACTAACCTTATTTTGCAAGTTAAATATTTTTATATTGAACTAACACATTTTGTAGGACAAAAGAAGTACAAAGGCCTTGGGTGAATAGTACTTGAGACGCCTTCCAGGCAACCGAAGACATCTTGGGTGTTGTTTATAAAAGGCGCCTTCCAATAGATAAAATCAAACTTTGTCGACGATAAGGAGCAACTTTTTCTGGGATAAAATTTTACCTATGGAAGGTACATTCAGGTCTATGGAAGGTGTCTTCTACACTCTATAAATAAGCATCTCGACCAAGTCATTGAAGATATCTCTCATAAATTTCTACGCGTTCGATTGGTATTCTAACTGCTCGACTTTCTGCTGATGCTCTGCTACGATGCTGTTGCACCCTCTACTGCTGAGGAGCCATTCAACATCGAACAATTTAATCATCTTCGAAAGTATTGAGTAATAAAGTTAAATTATATACTTACTTTTTGTAAAAAGGAAAAATGTAGCATGTTATACTTTTTCCTATTCCTTTTGTACTCGATCCCCTCTTCCGGCCGTTCCGGAAGAGGTATTTAGTGGATTATCCATCGATGGGTCCGCGGAACTTGGGTCTTGGAATAAGAGTCACTGAAGGCTTCGAACCAAGCAAAATCGACCGAATCATATTTTCTTATTTTCTAGTTTTGTGTTTAAATTTTTCACTAATAAAAATCATATGATTCATTCCTCTCTCACGTATATCGTGATTCAACATATGCATCCTTCAAAGTTTGTCCTCTAAGTTATGCGAAGGAATAATCCTACTTGGCTGCTCCATACAGGATATGATCATAACAAATAACTCATAATTGGGCAGGTACCTAGCTCGTTAGGACTTGTTGTGACATACAACAAAACATGTGAGTAGCAGTTGGGTAGGCAACTTGCCAGGAGACATAGGAGTTGGAATTCAAATTTTACATATGATTAACCACTTAAAGATTTAACCATGTCTATATACAGTGAGGAGGCTTCATACATCAACGTCCAACAAAAAATAAAATTCCAAAAGTAAGAGGTAGCTAACATTTTTAACCCCAATGATGCCTGAATCGATCAGAAATTTCAATTTCAAAATACAATATAGCCTGATCTTGCTAATTTAAGACATATAATTTAAAATACCACATTAAATGTTCTTGTCTTTTTTATATAAATATGCAATCTAATCAAAGTTTAATTGCAGCAATAGTTTGCAGGACCCAGACACACTCTTGTCAGGAGTAGTTGCCACCATCCATCAAATATGTACTTGCCATCAAATCTTAATAAAAACAGAAAGAGATTTATTTATTATTTAAAAAATGTACTTGCCATCATTTTTTTTTTTTATTTAGCTTGATGTTACAATTCTTTAAGCGTCAAAGCTTAGGATTAATAATATATACGAGGTAAATTAGATAAAAATTTCTAAATATAACTTTAATTTTGTATATAATTTCTATCTGTAAAAATTTTATTTTCATTCATCGCATATAAAATTTTATTTATTTTAATTTTCTCATGTAAACATTGTTATATAATTATCTCTCATATTTTTTAAGATAAAAATTTAAAAATATATATAATTTCTTTTAAATTCAGTATTTTAAATTAAAATTAAGTATATTTCTATCAAATTAAGTTTAATTTTTTTTCTAGCTTAATAATTTTTTTTTAACTCAATATCATTTAAAGAGAATCTAGTATATTTTTCATCCAATTGAGAACTATTTAAATAGAATCTAGTATATTTTTCATTCAATTGAGGTGAAAAAAGAATCGTGCGATAGAAAATATACTAGATTTTAATTTAATGTGCTGAATTTAACAAAAATTATATATATTTTTTGACTTTTTATACCTAAAAAATATGAGGGACAATTAGATAAATTAGTATCCATTATATTTGATTAAGGAGTATAAAATTGAGCGCAGTTTTTTCAGCTTAATATAATTCCTCTTAAATTTAGTATTATTTAAAGAAAAGATAATATATTGCGCTCTTTAATTCCTCTTAAATTTAGTATTATTTAAAGAAAAGATAATATATTTTTCATCCAATTGAACACTATTTAAAAAGAATATTTAGTATATTTTCATGCAATTGAATAATATAAAATAGATTAGATTCTAGTTTAATACGCTAAATTTAAGAGGAATTATATTTAATTTTTAAATTTTTTATCTAAAAAATATAAAAGATAATTAAGTAAATTGATATTCACTATATTTAATTAAAGAGTGGAAATAAAATTTTGTTGGTAATGACGACTATATGTAAAATTTAAATTATGATGGGAGAGCTCATTCAAAATTTTCCCTTAATATGATGTTAAAATTTAATGTTAAATAAAGTATTTGGTATTCTCGTCTATGCATATGCCAATGCTGCAGCTTAATTATTTTGCTGTAAAATGATTTCTGAAACCGAATCGGCCCAATTTGACTCAAATACTTACTCTGAACCGGTCGCAGCTTCCACTATGGGACATGCACTCTTGTCATTCAAGTGTACAATAATAATATAGCCATGAAGTTTTATATGCATACTAACTATTATTTTTTATTTTTTGAAATTTTAGATCATTGAGTTGTCTAGAAAGTAAAATTATAGTTTCCCAAATTTAAGTGTTAACACGACCTCAATTTTGCACAATAGCTTCATTTTCATCAAGTATAACGTATTTGTGATTTTAATGCATCTAGGCTTTTAGAAGGCACCAAGTCATTGTTTAGTAAACTATCATTTTATGACCTTTTTAAGTGCCTAAATGACTTCAAATTCATATGGTAATTTCATTTTTTATATAATGGGGTGCACTTATAATTTTAGGTCATTTGAACATAATTTCTCAGTCAAGCTACAAATCTCTCTAAAACAACTTATTCTTCCCATCTTTATATCATTTGATCAACATCTTAATTTGAGCTCCTCTTGGGTTTCATCTTCGCTTCATACAAACCTTTAGCCCATCAAATCGAGTCAAATTAACACAACTACTAACTTGTACATTATTATAGTAAAAAGATAATTATACTCATTCAGGTGTTTTTTATAATTCATTCTAGATTATATGAAGAGATGTAAATTACAATATTAACTTATAGTCGATCATTAAGATAGTTAAAAATTGAAAGTATTTTTTTCCTAGAGAATACATCCTTCGGGAATAAATCCCTTATCCTATTATAATAAATTTGAATATCCCGTAAAATCCTATGAACCATATCAACACACACCTACCATAAAAATGATGGTATTATTAACATATTAAAATAACATATTTAAATCAAACAAGAAATATATATAACAACATTAATTGCAATAATCCTTTTCAAGGGAGTTGTTAGAACATTGTTTTACATGTTTATTTTGTATTTTATTTTAAAAATGTTCTAGATAATCAGACTACATTTCAGATTACTACGGTGGACTGATCAAACAAGTAAACACTTTAAATATTAAATATATAAAACTAAATAAATTTTTGAAAAAAAAACATTAATTACTATTCCAAAATAGGAATGGAAAGGCTGGAAGGCAATCGATGGAATCTAAAGAAAGCCGTCCAAGCAAATTTACAAATAATACATATTTATTTATTTTAAAAAATTTACTACTTTTTTTATGCCCCAAATATAGCTAAGAGTTTATCTTTGTAGCCTGTACAATACCCGTTACCCAAACACGTAGGCAGTCTTTTAAGAGTCCCTACCATTACAATAAATAAATAAATAAAATAAATAAATCGTCGAATTTCATTCTTCACCCCTTTTTAACCTCACAAAGCCGGAGCACCAGGGGTTTCCTCTTTCTTTCTCCACGCGTTCGCTTCCTTCCTTCTAGCTGTGTTCCTTCCTTCCCCGTTCCTTTACCTTCTTTTCTTCTTCCGACCTCCCGGAGAGAGAAAGGGAGAGAGAGAGAGAAAAAAGGGGGGGATCATGTCGGTGCTGGGTCGGTGTTTGGGCGAGCGGCGAGTGCGGCAGCTGCAGAGGACGCTTCGAAACGGCCGCCTCACCCTCATCTGTCTCGTCCTGACCGTCGTCGTTTCGCGAGGGATCGCATCGGAGCCGGCCGGCCACACGACCTACGCCGCCTTCTCCACCGCCAGCCGCAACTCCCCACCGCGCCCTCACCGAGAAGCACCCTGACGCCTCCTCCGCCGACGGCGAAGACGATCCCCTCCGCTCCTCCGTCCCTCTTCCTCGCCCCAAGATCTCCGACTGGGACCGACAGCGCGCCGATTGGCTCCGCGGACACCCCGGTCGGCCCAGCTTCGTGGGGCCCAACAAGCCGCGCGTGCTCCTCGTCACCGGTTCTTCTCCCCAGCCCTGCGAGAATCCCATCGGCGATCATTACCTGCTCAAAGCCATCAAGAATAAGATCGATTATTGCCGCGTCCATGGCCTAGAGATCTTCTACAACATGGCTCTCCTCGACGCGGAGATGGCCGGATTCTGGGCCAAGCTGCCGCTGATTCGCTCGCTTCTTCTCGCTCATCCCGAGGTGGAGTTCCTCTGGTGGATGGACAGCGACGCTATGTTCACGGACATGGCCTTCGAACTCCCTTGGGAGCGCTACGCCCCCTACAATCTCGTGATGCACGGTTGGGACGAGATGGTCTACGACGACCACAACTGGATCGGTCTCAACACCGGCAGCTTCCTGCTTCGCAACTGCCAATGGTCGCTCGACCTCCTCGACGTCTGGGCGCCCATGGGACCTAAGGGAAAGACTCGAATCGAAGCCGGCAAGGTCCTCACCGCCTACCTCAAGGACAGACCTGTCTTCGAGGCCGACGACCAGTCGGCCATGGTCTATCTCCTCGCCACCCAGCGCGAACGTTGGGGCGAAAAGGTCTACCTCGAGAGCGGATACTACCTCCACGGGTATTGGGGTATCCTCGTCGACCGCTACGAGGAAATGATCGAGAATTACCACCCGGGACTCGGCGACCACCGCTGGCCCCTCGTCACCCACTTCGTCGGTTGCAAGCCCTGCGCCAAATTTGGCGATTATCCGGTGGAGCGCTGCCTCAAACAGATGGACCGCGCCTTCAACTTCGGCGACAACCAGATTCTACAGATGTACGGCTTCACTCACAAATCACTCGCGAGTAGAAGGGTGAAACGGATCAGGAATGAGACGACCAACCCTTTGGACTTGCAGGATGAACTAGGACTGCTCCATCCACATTTCAAGGCTTCAAAGGACGCTAAATCTTGAGTAAAAAAGCTTACTTTTTTTTATCATTTTCTTCCCATCTAGTTGAATTTAGGCATGCATCTGCTCGATCGATCGTTCGTTATCTATACAAAGATATATATATTTATAATATGATTTTGTTGTAGTGTTGTGTATCAAACAGTCTGATGGGCATATCAATTAACCATATCTAACCATCTTCTTTACAGTGTCATTGCTTAGGAATTCTTAAACTAGTGTTGGTGGGGCAAGAGAGGGGAGGGAGGTTTCTTTGTCTTTGAAAATATGCATGTCTTGCTACCTTAATTTTCCCCCCGTCGTTGAGAAATTGCTTCGTTCTTGCTATTCATGGTGTTCCTTATCTGGAAGTTACTTGCTGATATATTGTATATGAACTTGTCAAGAGCTGTGAAGGAAAAGTTGTAAGACAAACAATTGCAGCCGTGAAATCTATTTCTGTTTTAAATATCTGTTGTGAATTGTGATTGCTTGCTTCTAGCTTCCTGTCATCATTTTAAATCCATGGTTATATCAAAACCCAATTTTGAGGGCATGAATGATTTATCTTATTTTCTTTCCAGTAGGTGTATTCTAATGATATTGAGTGAGCAAACGTAAAATGGTGAGCATTTTAAAACTGAACAACTAATTGATTTTTTTTTTTTTGGACAAATGGATATAAAATTGATTAATTTGATAACCTTTCGAATTAATCATTTTTAAAAAAAAAATAAATTGCTTAAAATTCGGATAGATGTATGCTAACGATATATACTAGAAATCTTCCGAAGGTTTTTTTTTCGCATGAAACATGCAAAAGAGCAAATTTGTCTTCTGAAAAGAAATTAATTTTATGGCACGGGTGATTTTATTAGATTTATCATATTTTATAAACAACTGGCGTCGTATTTCTTTTAATTGTTAGCTCAAATGGTAATTATCTTGAGACCAGTGTCGGATCGAGATTTTGAGGCCTGAGACGAGCACAAAATATGATGCCCTCAAAGTTTAATATTCATATATTTTTTATCAATATAAATATAATAATATTTGAAACATGAAATCTAAGAATAAAATATAGATAAAATATATTATCAAAAATAATTTCGTAAGCAAATACTAAAAAAAAAAATCCAAACAAAATATAAAATTCATGTTCCGAACTAGTACTTGAATATTATATTTGTCTCGCATTTTTTGAATTAAAAGTATTAATTAAATTTACATAATTAACTTTCTCAATGATTATTTTCTCAATAGATAATATAGCTAACCCATTTAGTCTTTCTTACGACATAGTTGATCGAAGATAAATTTTAATCAACTTCAACTTGAAAAAATTCCTTTCGGCAAATGTAACTATAACTGGTATAGTCAACAAAACTCAATAAGCAATGTAGTCATTTGAATAACAACCATCCATTATTTTCAAATAATTCAGCACACCAATTGCTCTTGTTGCTTCTCCAGATAATGAGTGTCTTAATAACTCTAGTTCTAGAAATAAATCTGATCCATCAACATCGAAACACCCATCATGTGTTAATGAATTATGAAAATTGACATTTGAACTCAAGAGATCATCATCATCAATAGACAACAACTTCTCCAAACTAAATAAAAATCCAAAGATTTTTTCGTACTTTTGAAATTGCTCAAACCAAATTTCAAGTGAAGAAAGAGCTTGATCAATTATACATATGAAATAATTAACTCAAAAAGATTCTTTAGAAGATTGAGGTATCTTTTCACTGTTGATCTTATCAAATTGTCTTTTTTTTTCGAATGATGTGCTTTTCTCAAAAAATAAATTCAATTCCTATTTCACTTACAATATGTTCAACTACAACCATGTTTTGATCAAATCTAATTTTTTTTTGAACTCTTAGAGAAAAGAAATAAGATTCTCCCTCTCTTCAGCGTGTAAATGTTTGATGAATCTATTGATTTCTTCTCTCTTATTTAACGTTTTTTGAATCGGTCAATTTCTTTTCTACGTAATCATGTTTAAAACTAAGATAGAATATTTTTTGGGATACAAATTTAGATATGACTTATTTATCAACTATTACTTATGAACTTCTTAAAAATAAGCTCATGAACATATCAAACTAATAAGTTTTTAAAAAAATTTGGTGCCCCAAATTTTTTTGGGCCTGAGGTACTTCCCTCACTTGTTACACTATAAGTCCGGCCCTGCTTGAGACTGCAAATGGTCATGTTTAAATGGTCGAAAAACTAAGGCGTAGCCTAATTTTTAAAATTATATGGTAGAAAATGAACCTAAAATAGTCAAAGAGGCCACATCGTAAGTTTCATTCTAGAAAGAACTTATAAATAGCGGAATAGAATCCATATAAATGGGTTTTTAAAAAGAAATACAAGCTAATGGGTTAATTGATAAGTATAAGACTTGTCTTCTAACCAACTGCTATAAGTAAAAGAAAGACCTTCATTATTTTGATATCGACTCGGATTACATTGATCTGAGTGTTGATTGCTATTGCAATGATATACTATCTCGAAATGCACTAAATGAATGTGAGAGAACAATCTTTTCAAATGGAAGATTAATCGGTAATTTATCAAAGGGTACATGTAGAGATCTAAATTTACCAAAAGACGTATGTTACTTTAGTATTTACCAAAGAGTGCACCATTTTAAATGAATTTTCTATTTTATCCTTCTGACAAATCTGACTTTTTTTCATTTTACTATCGTTTCTCACTCTCTCTTCTATTTACTTTTTCCTATGCATGCAACTAATTTAATTTTTCCTCTCTGCTCTTCTCTTTCCTCTTTTTTTTTTTCCATGAGTGTATGCATAACATAGGATATCAGACCCATAACATTTAGAGTTTAATTGATTTTTTGATAACATTAGAATCATATCAGGCCTAATATATAAATCTCTCTTTCTTTTTTTTTTCTCTTTTTTTTGTTATTAGGCCTGATATCTCCCCATATCAGACCCACATTGGGCCTGATATGAAGAGATATCAGGCTCACGTTGGGCCTGATATCTCTTCATATCAGGCTTAATAACAAAAAAAAAAGAAAAAAAGAAGAGATATTTAGGTTTTTCAAAACCTTTGGTCTACGACTAGGAATGTTGAAAATAACAATGGAGAGTATATTTGGGCTCCTTGAAATTTTAGAAATCCACATGACCTGAAATGACTGCAATCTGAGGTCTCTAGGTCGATCAGTGAGTTTCGATCAAAACTCACTGATGGACCTAGAAAGCACTGATTGCACCTATTTCAGTTCCTGTGGATTTATGATATTGTAAGGAGTTCAAATATACTCTTTATTGTTATTTTCGACATTCCTAGTGGTGGACCAGAGGTTTTGAAAAACCTAACACGTATGGGGCTTGTTTTTCTGATTCTTTCTTATTATATTTTAACATCTTTTAGAAGTTGAAATAAATAATAGATAGGCCCGATATGAAGAAAATGGGGTCTGATTCTTTCTTATTATATTTTAACATCTCTATTATTATTTTTGACATTCCTAGTGGTGTACCAGAGATTTTGAAAAACTTAAATCTCTCTCCCCCTTTCTTTTTTATTTTTTTATTTTTTTTGTTCGAAGAAATATTGAAATATTAAAGATCGACATTGATCTGTTCATTGACTCAGTAAGCTTCTAGATCTTTGATTTTTCCATTGATTCATCAGTGATTCTAGGTTTGACATCAACCAAGTTTATGCCATCTCCATTCTGTTAATATCAAAATAATGTTAAAACATAAATTTACAAATTGTACAAGAAGAAAATATAGCCTACTAGAAGAATAAAATTTCATAAAACCAAAATTCAGAGACCATTCCAGCTATTGCCATAGCTAGTGCAGTTCTAGCAGTTATTGCAATAGTTGTTGCAACAGCAACAATAGACAATGGGCTTACTATAGGTTGTATCAGGAAACATTAATATCATCAAATTCTTCTCATTTTATCAAGAAAAAGTAATTAATCCTATTAGATAGAGGTACCTTTGTTGCAGTTTTTGAGACAGCTTTAGAAGTATCAAAGGAGAGATTTTCAAGTGTGCACAATAGCGATTTTATTATTGGGCCTGATATGAAAAGATATCGAGCCCATGTTGGACCTGATATCTCTTCATATCAGGCCCAATGTAGGCATGATATTTCCCCATATCAGGCACAATGTAGGCTTGATATCTCCTGAATTGATAACCCTAATCGATTAAGAACTTGGTAATCGATTACCCTAATCAATTACAAACCCTAACTTCTTCCATCCAAGTCTAGGGTTCCCTTTCCTAACATTCGATCAACCGTGACATGTTGAGATTTCTCATTGCCTAACATCTGGTCAACCTTGACCTGTTGGACTTCTTCACCAAGTGTATGGTCAATCCTTTGACTCACTTGGACTTTTCTCATTGTGCCAAGTATCCGGTCAATCCTTTGACCTACTTGGACTTTCAATCACCAAGTGTCCGATTAACCTTGACCCACCTGAATTTCCATATACCTGTCTTCACTCACCAGGGCTTTTCACACTGCCTAGCATCACTCACTAGGACTTTCACCTGACTTCACTCACTAGGATTTTCAATTGTTTGGCTTCACTCACCAGGATTTCCAACTGTTTAGCCTCACTCACCAGGACTTTCACCTGGCTTCACTTACCAGGATTTTTTTACCTAGCTTCACTCACTAGTGATTTCACCCGACTTCACTCATTAGGATTTTCTTTCTACCTAGCTTCACTCACTAGGCTTTCACCTGGCTTCACTCAATAGGATTTCCCAACCAAGTGTCCAGTCAACACTGACCCACTCGGATTTTCATCTTCTACCTGTTGGACTTCCCAGTCAAGTATATGGTCAACCTTGACCTACTTGACTTTTCTTCACATCAAACTAGTCAACCCTTGATCAAAGGGGAATTGCACCAACAATCTCCCCAAATAGAAAATTACAACTGCAATCTCCATACATTGTCAAATATCAAAAATCTAAACATCAAGATTCATGATTGAGCCAACTCAAGCCTAATCAACCTGGTCAACCTTGACCCAGAGGAAATTGCACCAATATGCTGTTCATCAACGTTGTTCACAAATATTGTTCATGAATGTTGTTAACGAACGTTGTTCATGAACATTGTTTGCGAGTATTAACGAGCTGAACACATATATGTTCAAACTTGTTTATTTAGTTTAACGGTTTGTTCAAGTTTATTTATTTAATTAATCTTGTGTATATTGAAAAAATATAAACAAACTCTTACCAAGCTGAATATCAAACTTGTTCACGAATATTTGGTTCATTTATAACCCTAATTATGTATATCTCTAAGAGCATAAATTTGACAAATAGTTAGAAAGTGATCATATATCTTTCTAAGAATGCAAATAATGCTCTAACTCTAAAAGATAGATTAATGTCATGCAAGAAGAGTTAAAGTTTATAATAGATAATGACATTTAGAAACTTTTAAAATTGTCTGAAGATATGAAACCGTTGGCTATAAATGAATATTTAAAATTAAATAGGAGTTAAAGGGCAATGTCAAGAAGTATAAGGCTCATCTTGTTGCCAAAAGATTCATTCAAAAGGATGACACTAATTATAAGGAGACTTTCTTGCCTGTGTCGAAGAAAGACTCCTTTAGAATAATCATGACACTTGTAACTCATTTTAATTTAAAGCTACACTAGATAGATGTAAAGACTGCATTCCTCAATGGTGACATTAAGGAGTTTATATATATGGTGCAACCGGAGACCTTTGAGTTTGAATTTTCAAAGTACCTAGTATGTACATTAAAGAAGTACATTTATGGTTTGAAACAAGCATCCCGTCAATGATATCAGAAATTTGATCAAGTGGTTACCTTATTTTGGTTCAAAGAAAACTCTATTAATTAGTACATATATGTTAAGTTCAGTGGGAACAAGTTTGTTATACTTGTCCTGTATATAGATGATATATTTCTTGCAAGTAAGAATAAAGGTTTGCTGTATATAACCAAGTCATTTCTATCCAGTAATTTTGAAATAAAATATCTAAGTGAAGCATCCTTTATTTTAGACATACAAATATGTCATGATTATTTAAGAGATATTCTTGAATTTTGTCCTATATTGAACAAGTGTTTGTACGGTGATCCTGTCCGAAAGCTGAATCAACGGATGCTGGGCACGTGGCGCTCTCCGAGTCGCTGGCGTAGATCTCCGGTTGGTCGTACGAAACTCCGGCGAACCTGCACAGAAGTCGAGCCGGGAAGGGGTTCCCGGCGGCGACCCTCCGACGCTCAAGTCAGGCAAGCGAACAGTGAAGAAGTGGCTCCCAAAAATATCAACACGCGTACCTCCGGCGAAGTATAGGGCTCCTTATATAGAGCGGTGAAAGAACTCACACACACATACCGAGGCAAACACGTGTTCTTAGCCCATACCTCGGTATGTGTTTGTCAGAGAGCTTACCTGACACCATACTGCTACAGTCCAGGCACGCTTTCGATGGGACAGCAGAACACCTCGTCGTCAGATTAGGAGTATGGCCTAGTCATAGGACTTGACAGCTGTCATAAGATGTAAATTGTCCTTCTCTCCCTACCCCATGACGGGGTGTCCGTCCGGCCGGCTGGACGGGGCGTCCGTCTGGCCGGCACTCATCTTACACCCGGCCGGACGGCACTCACATCCCGTCCGGCTCTCCGTATGTCTCGGTATGCTGGGGAGATCCTCGGTAAGGTGCTGTGGGGACTGCTAGCAGTATGTCACCTTGTCTTCGGCCGAACATGACTTCCGCTCGGCCCTTCGTTACTGTTCAATCGAGCGTCGGAACCCCGACTCCTGTCGGGATGCCTTTTGCCATCGGTTATTCACCGGTCGGCCGGTCGGTCCGCCCTTCTCTTATGAGTCCGGTCGGCTCATCCTTCTCCGCTGGACCACCTGGACCTTTGACTTCCACGTGGCGTTAACCCCTCAAAATGGGGATCCCCTGACTGCCGATCTGACTGAGCACCGACCGCTACACTACTCCGCTCGGTCAGGCATAGGGATGCTCATCCGGTCGGCGGTGTCTTGCCCGTGCCTTGTATTTCAACCCATGCTGAATCCTCTTCTCTACTGCCCATCACGTGCACTATGTGCGGTGAGGGGCGCTCATTAAATGTAACCCGTATCCTGCTGACACGTGGCGATCTTACTTTTGTCTGGGTATGGCGGTGGCGTCACCTCCGATGGGACAGCCGTCGTTTGAAATGAACGGCTGGATGATGACCTCGTTCTTCACGACCTGAATCGGACGGCTAAGGTCGTACGGGGCTAACGTTATAAATCTCGCGGCCTCCTCTCTACGCCGCCCTCTTCTTCATCGACCTTCGACCTCCCGCTGTTCTTTCTGCTCCGGCGACCTTGTGTTTCAGCTTCCCGACGAACCCGAGGCCCCTTTCGATCATCCCTTTTGCTCGTAAGCCTTCCTTTTCCTCGCTCCCTCCTCCTTTTTTCTGTTAGTTGTCCCCTTCCAGTCTACCACCTTTTCTTTCTTGTTCGAACCCTTCTTTTTGCTTCGAATTTCTTACTGCGTTTCGCCGATGACTAGCACTTCCCAGTCAACCGCCGGCACTCCTGGTCTTTGGTACACGACCATGGAGAGCCAGTTTGACGAGGAGGACGCGCTGCGCCTCGCTCGGACTTATGACATCCCTTCCGACCACCACATAGTAATAGCCACCCCAGCCGATCGGCCTCATGAACCGCCGCCTGGCATCGTCCTTTTCTTCGGAGACCAATTTTTGGCCGGGCTACGCTTTCCATCCCATAAGTTTTTCTTGCAAGTTTGCAACTACTTTCGCATCCCGCTCGGCCAGCTAGTTCCGAATTCCATCAAGCTGCTGAGCGGGGTGGTAGTTTTGTTTAAACTGAATAACATCCCATTGGACCCCAAGGTGTTCCACTACTTCTACTACCCTAAGCAGGCAGAATGGGGTACTTTCGTTTTCCAATTTAGGATAGGTTTTGTCCTTTTTGATAATATGCCAAGCTCCAATAAACATTGGAAGGAGCACTTTTTCTATGTGCGTTTCCCCGAGCTACCTGCCTTTCGTATCAAATGGCAAACGGCGATGCCAACGCAACTGGAGCTCGGCAAGTTCAGGGGCGATCCGGCCTACCTTCATGCAGCCGATCGGTTGGTCGGCCAGCGATATCACATCGACAAGCTGCTCCTTCCGGGAGTACTGTATATATTCGGCTTGTCCTCTATCCCAGCCGATCTGCCTTGCAGCATGAGTAAGTTCTCTTATCTTCCCGTTTCTTTTGTTCTAACTGATTTATTCTTTGTTTCTGTAGCCGAAGTCATGTGGCGCGCCAAGGCTACCGAGCGACTGAAATTGAGAGCCGCCGAGATCGAGGCGGCCAAGAATAGGGAGGTCGCCGAGCGGAGCTTGGCCTTAGTTGGTCCGGCCAGCGAAGAGGGTGAGGGGACTCAGACTGTCCCCGAAGCCTTAGACGCTCCTGCCTCTCTCGGCGAGGCTGCGGACGATCTCGAGCCTTCTACTCAAGTCGAGTTAGAGGGCTGTTTGGCCGACGACGTTCCCCTTGCAACTCGGAAGCGCAGACGGCCAAAGCTCGCCTCTCAACCAACTCCATCCGATGAACCGCAGTCCGAGCGGGGCGATGAAGCTCCAGTGCTATCCGGGACGGTCTCTATAGAGAGTACCCCCACGCCGCGTGGCTCTCCAAGGGCTATCTCTGAGGTGCCGCCCTCCAGTCCTCCCCGAACCCTACGACGTCTTAAGCGGTTGGGCGACCGTCCTTCTTCCTCCACCGGTGAGCCGTCCGGTAAGGCCGCTGCGCCCCTGGGTGATCCGAGCGGCCCGAGATTGATAAAAACTGTCCTGCGCCTCCCGTCTGAGGAATATATGGCGGCTGCTGATCGGCCAGTGGTCCCCGAGCAGCAGATCACCCTTACGGGTCCTCTCGCCAAAGCCTGGGAGGACGCTCGGCTCCGAATTGCAATGATGACTCCCGGTCAGCTGGGCGACAACAATCTACAACAGACGACCGGGGTATGTTTTTTGCCATGTTAGTCATTTGGATTTAGTTTCTAACTTGCTCCTATCCGTTTGCAGAATTGGATGGAGCATATTGCAATCGGCAATCGCCTAGCCGAACTAGAGGACGAGCTGAAGAAGCTCAAAGCCGCAGGAGATAGCAGACAGTCAACGGCCGCTCTGGAGAAGGCCAAAAAGTTGCTGGAAGCCGAACAGGGTAAGTCCTCCGGCTTGTCGAGCGAAGTGGCTCGACTCGAAGCTTTGGTCAAGCAGCGGGACAAGGAGATAAAGACTGCTACCACCCGGAAGCTTAAAGCCATCGATGACATGGATAGGATGAAGGTAGAGAACCGGGGGTTAGAGCAGCGGGTTAAAGAATTGGAAACCTCATTATCCGCCGAACAGGAGGGTCGTTCGGCCAACCAGGCTAAAGCGGAAGGGGCTCTGAAAGATCTTCAAGCTGCCTTCGATGCTTCTAAAGCTACTTTTAAAGAATATCAGGACGGGGAGCCTGGCCGGTCGGCGGAGGTGCGCAAAGCATTCGTCCGTTCGGATGAATTTGGCGAAAGGTTTAGCGACAAGCTATCCTTAACTTTTGAAGAGGCGATCAAAGTGGCAGTGGACTATCTGAAGACCAAAGGCCACATACCCGCCGAGCTGTCCGTCCCCCTTGAAGATTTGGCAGCCATGATGGGCTCCATCCCCGACTCCCTCTTTAATTTCGATGATAGTGAATGAGGGGCTTATGAAATTTCTCTCAAGTGTGCAATCTTTTGTATGTCTGCCGTTAGGGGCGAATATAATAAATTTTGTCTGCCCGCCGCTCGGCGTAAACGGATAGTCTCCTTTTGTTATTTGTTTGTTCGAACCGCGTCCAATCTTTAACTTTCGTCTCGGTCTCAGTTTTCTCGCGTCCAAGTACATTTTATAAAGGAGCCGCTCGGCCGCACGATGTCTTCATTCTCGACCATAAAGGCAGGCCCGATCATGGGTCGACCGTTACAACCGAGTAAGACCTTGCAGAAAGCTATCCGTCCGGAGGATTTATAGACTCCGGTTGTTCGCCTTTTAACGTAAATCTTTATCGTCTAAGCTCGACGATCTGCTGATTGGCAGGTTTATAGACGCCGACGCGTCTCTCGATTTTTAACGTCGGAGCTCGACGGTCTTCCGCTTGGGAGTTTATAGACATCGGCTCGTCTCTCGATTTTTAACGTCGGAGCTCAACGGCCTTCCGCTCGGAGGGTTTATAGACGCCGGCTCGTCTCTCGATTTTTAACGTCGGAGCTCGACGGTCTTCCGCTAGGAGGGTTTATAGACGCCGGCTCGTCTCTCGATTTTTAACGTCGGAGCTCGACGGTCTTCCGCTCGGAGGGTTTATAGACGCCGGCTCGTCTCGATTTTAACGCCTGAGCTCGGCGGTCTTCCGGCGGCGGGTTTATAGACTCGGTTCGTCTCGATTTTTAACGCCGAGCTCGGCCTTCCGCTCGAGGGTTTATAGACGGCTCGTCTCTCGAATTTTAACGTCGAGCTCGACGGTCTTCCGGCGGGCGGGTTTATGCCGGCTCTTCTCTCGATTTTTAACGCCGGGCTCGACGGTCTTCCGCTCGGAGGGTTTATAGCGGCCGTCTCTCGATTTTTAACGCCGGAGCTCGGCGGTCTTCCGCGGGTTTATAGACGTCGGTTCGTCTCTCGATTTTAACGTCGGAGCTCGGCGGCCTTCCGCTTCGGAGGGTTTATAGACACCGCTCTCTCGATTTTAACGTCGAGCTTGACGGTCTTCCGCTCGGAGGGTTTATAGACGCCGGCTCGTCTCACGATTTTTAACGTCGGAGCTCGACGGTCTTCCAGCCGGCGGGTTTATAGACGCCGGTTCGTCTCTCGATTTTTAACATCGGAGCTCGACGGCCTTCCGCTCGGAGGGTTTATAGAAGCAGGCTCGTTTCTCGATTTTTAACGTCGGAGCTCGACGGTCTTCCGCTCAGAGGGTTTATAGACGTCGGCTCGTCTCTCGTTTTTTAACGTCGGAGCTCGACGGCCTTCCGCTCGGAGGGTTTATAGACGCCGGCTCGTCTCTCGATTTTTAACGTCGGAGCTCGACGGTCTTCCGGCCGGCGGGTTTATAGACGCCGGTTCGTCTCTCGATTTTTAACGTCGGAGCTCGACGGCCTTCCGCTCGGAGGGTTTATAGACGCCGGCTCGTCTCTCGATTTTTAACGTCGAGCTCTTCCGCTCGGAGGGTTTATAGACGCCTGCTCGTCTCGATTTTTAACGTCGGAGCTCGGCGGTCTTCCGCTCGGAGGGTTTATAGACGCGGTTCGCTTCTCAATTTTTAACGTCGGAGCTCGACGGCCTTCCGTTCGGAGGGTTTATAGACGCCGGCTCGTCTCGATTTTTAACGTCGGGCTCGGCGGTCTTCCGGCCGGCGGGTTTATAGACGCCGGTTCGTCTCTCAATTTTAACGCCGGAGCTCGGCGGTCTTCCGCTCGGAGGGTTTATAGACGCCGGCTCGCTCTCGATTTTAACGTCGGAGCTCGGCGGTCTTCCGCTTCGGAGGGTTTAGACGCCGGCTCGTCTCTCGCTTTTTAACGTCGGAGCTCGACGGTCTTCCGCTCGGAGGGTTTATAGACGCCGGCTCGTCTCTCGATTTTTAACATCGGAGCTCGACGGTCTTCTGCTCGGAGGGTTTATAGACGCAGGCTCGTCTCTCGATTTTTAACGTCGGAGCTCGACGGCCTTCCGGCCGGCGGGTTTATAGACGCCGGTTCGTCTCTCGATTTTTAACGTCGGAGCTCGACGGCCTTCCGCTCGGAGGGTTTATAGACGCCGGCTCGTCTCTCGATTTTTAACGTCGGAGCTCGACGGTCTTCCGGCCGGCGGGTTTATAGACGCCGGTTCGTCTCTCGATTTTTAACGTCGGAGCTCGACGGTCTTCCGCTCGGAGGGTTTATAGACGCCGGCTCGTCTCTCGATTTTTAACGTCGGAGCTCGACGGCCTTCCGCTCGGAGGGTTTATAGACGCCGACTCGTCTCTCGATTTTTAACGTCGGAGCTCGACGGTCTTCCTACCGGCGGGTTTATAGACGCCGGTTCGTCTCTCGATTTTTAACGTCGGAGCTCGACGGCCTTCCGCTCGGAGGGTTTATAGACGCCGGTTTGTCTCTCGATTTTTAACGTCGGAGCTCGACGGTCTTCCGGCCGGCGGGTTTATAGACGCCGGTTTGTCTCTCGATTTTTAACATCGGAGCTCGACGGTCTTCCGCTCGGAGGGTTTATAGACGCCGGCTCGTCTCTCGATTTTTAACGTCGGAGCTCGACAGCCTTAAAGGCTAACTTTAACACGGTCGCTCGGCGAACACATTAGCCATCCTTTAAATCATTTTTGCTTCCTGGATTACAAGGACACGAGTGACCAGAATATACACACAAATGAGTTACATCAGCGCACCTCTCACCCAGCTCGATAAGGTTGGAGATGATTCGCGCTCCACCGTCGGTTCAGCTGGCGCCCGTCTTCATCCTCCAAATAGTAAGCGCTCGAGCGGAGCTTTTCGATAACCTTGAAGGGGCCCGCCCAAGGAGCTTCCAGCTTACCGACGTCGCCGACCGGCTTGACTTTCTTCCAGACAAGGTCGTCGACCTGGAATGATCTGGGGATTACGCGCCGGTTATAATTCTGCTTCATTCTTTGCCGGTACGCCATCAGCCGGACGGACGCCTTGGCTCTCTCTTCTTCGACCAAATCCAGCTCCATGTTCCTCCGCTCGGCGTTGTCATTATCATAATTCTGGATCCAAGCGGACTCGATGCCAACTTCGACAGGAATAACCGCTTCGCCGCCATACACCAGATGGAAGGGCGTGACGCCAGTTCTTTCCTTTGGGGTCGTTCGGATGGCCCATAAGACGCCTGGCACTTCATCCACCCAGCTACCTCCCATATGGTCGAGCCGAGTCCGCAAAATGCGAAGAATTTCCCGATTGGCTACTTCGGCTTGACCATTGCCTTGGGGATATGCCACGGACGTGAAGTGTTGTTCGATGCCGAAGCTTTTGCACCAATCTTCGAGCAATTTTCCTGTGAACTGCCGCCCGTTGTCAGAAATAAGTCGACGGGGGATGCCGAACCGACAGATGATGTTCTGCCAGATAAACTTCTTGACCATCTGCTCGGTGATCTTGGCTAGCGACTCGGCCTCCACCCACTTGGAAAAATAATCGACTGCCACTAGTAAAAATTTCCGCTGCCCGGTCGCCATAGGGAATGGACCCACAATATCCATTCCCCATTGGTCGAAGGGACAGGAAACAGTGGCTGCTTTCATTTCTTCTGCCGGTCGGTGTGAGAAATTATGATACTTCTGGCAAGAGAGGCACGTCGAGACGGTCCGAGCGGCGTCTGTTTGCAGGGTTGGCCAGAAGTATCCGGCCAGCAGTATCTTTTTAGCCAGCGATCGCCCGCCCGGATGTCCTCCACATGATCCTTGGTGCACTTCTTGGAGGACGTACGCCGCGTCTTCCGAGCTCACGCATTTCAACAGCGGTCGGGAGAAAGCCTTCTTGTAAAGTTGATCTCCAATAAGTGTGAACTGACTGGCCCTTCTCCTGAGAAGTTGGGCTTCATGGTGCTCGGATGGCGTAGCTCCTGAGCAGAGAAACTCCATGATGGGTGTCCTCCAATCACTTGGGAATGTGAGAGCTTCCATCCGGTCGACGTGCGCCACCAAAGATACTTGTTCGATTGGCGACTGGGTGACGAACGACGTTATTGCACTTGCAAGTTTGGCTAACTCATCGACCGCTTGATTTTCCGCTCGGGGTATCTTTTGGATGATGACCTCTCTGAAATTGGCTTTAAGCTTCTCAAAGGCTTCAACATAGAGTTTGAGTCGAGCGTTGTTAATCTCAAAAGTACCAGAGAGCTGCTGAGCGGCTAACTGAGAATCTGAATGTATAGTCACCCGTCCGGCTCCCACATGCCGAGCTGCCTGCAAGCCAGCTATGAGGGCTTCATACTCAGCTTCATTGTTTGTAGCTCTATAATCCAGCCGGACGGATAAGTGCATCTTCTCTTCTTGGGGAGACAGCAATAATACACCAATACCGCTCCCGAGCCGAGTGGACGATCCGTCCACAAATATCTTCCACATGGCCTCGGGCTCTGGCCTTTGCACTTCGGTGACAAAATCCGCCAAGGACTACGCCTTTATCGCCGAACGGACCTGGTATTGAATGTCAAATTCGCTTAACTCCGTTGTCCATTTGATGAGCCGCCCGGACGCTTCGGGATTCAACAGTACTCTTCCCAATGGGTTGTTCGTCCTGACGATGATAGTATGGGCCAAGAAATAGGGATGGAGGCGCCGAGAGGCGAGGACCAAAGCGAAAGCCAGTTTCTCGAGCCCAGTGTAGCGAGATTCAGCATCTTTTAAAATATGACTCAGAAAATATACAGGCTTTTCTCCGCTCGCTCTCACTAGCGCCGAGCCGACTGCTTGCTCGGTTGAAGACAAGTAAATACAAAGTGGCTCACCCGCAGCTGGCTTGGCTAGTACCGGGAGAGAGTTCAAATATGTCTTCAAATCTTCGAACGCCCGATCGCATTCTTCATCCCAATGAAACTTGATGGCTTTGCGCAAGATTTTGAAGAAAGGTAGGCTCCGGTCGGCGGTTTTGGAGATGAACCTGGACAGAGCAGTTATCCGACCGGTCAAGCGCTGCACTTCCCTCAGATTTCTTGGGGGCGGCATATCTTGTAGGGCCTTTACCTTGCTGGGATTTGCTTCGATACCCCGCTCGGTCACTATGTAACCCAAGAAACGTCATCCTTTTGCTCCGAACAGACACTTCTGAGGATTTAGTTTAACACCGTACCTCCTCAGTGTTCGGAAAGTCTCCTCCATGTCTTCGAAGAGATCGGCCGCTCGGATGGACTTGATGAGAATGTCGTCCACGTATACTTCCCGATTTCGCCCGATTTGCTCTTTGAATACTTTGTTCATCAAACGCCGATAAGTGGCTCCCGCATTCTTTAGTCCGAACGGCATCACATTGTAGCAGTAGGTGCCGTCGGCTGTAACAAAGCTGACTTTTTCTTGATCTTCTGGGGCGAGTGGCACTTGATGATATCCTTGGTAAGCGTCGAGCATACATATCAATTCGCAGCCAGCTGTGGAGTCCACCAATTGATCGATCCGGGGCAAAGTATAAAAATCTTTCGGGCAAGCTTTGTTGAGATCCCGAAAATCTATGCACACTCTCCACTTGTTGCCCGGCTTGGAGACTAACACTACGTTCGCCAGCTAGCTCGGGAACTGAACCTCGCGTAATGGCCGGCCTCCAGAAGCTTCTCAACCTCCGTCCGGATGATGGCATTCTGTTCAGCGCTGAAATCCCTTTTTCTCTGCTTTACTGGTCGAGCGTCCGGTCGGACATGTAGCTCGTGCTGTGTTATGCTCGGCGAAACTCCGGGCAGCTCGTGCGTCGACCAGATGAAGACATCACAGTTTCTCTGGAGGCATTTAATCACTTCCTGTTTCTGGCTTGCCTCCAAATCGGCCGCAACGAACGTTGTGGCCTCCGATAGGGTCGGGTGAATCTGCACTTCCTCTTTTTCTTCATAAACTAAAGAGGGAGGTTTTTCAGTTATATCGTTCACCTCAATCCGTGGCGACTTCCGGGCGGAATTTGCTTCTGCTCGGACCATCTCGATGTAGCATCACCGGGCTGCTAGTTGATCTCCCCGTACCTCTCCTACTTTGTCCTCGACAGGGAACTTGATCTTCTGGTGGAAGGTGGAGACGGCCGCTCGGAACTCGCTGAGCGCCGGTCGTCCCAAAATGACGTTGTATGATGAGGGAGAGTCGACCACCACGAAGTTTGCTGTCCGCGTCCTCCTGAGCAGCTCTTCTCCCAGCGAGATAGCCAGTCGGATCTGTCCGACCGGCAGAACTTCATTGCCCGTAAACCCGTAGAGGGGGGTCGTCATGGGCAGCAGTTCGGCTCGGTCAATTTGTAGTTGGTCGAAGGCTTTTTTGAATATGATATTGACCGATCTCCCTGTGTCAATAAAAACACGGTGGATAGTGTAATTGGCTATTACCGATTTGATGAGGAGAGCGTCATCATGCGGCACTTCGACTCCTTCCAAGTCTCTGGGCCCGAAACTTATCTCGGGTCCACTCGCCCTTTCCTGACTGCAGCCCACTACATGGATCTGGAGCTGTCGGACGCTTGCCTTCCTTGTTCGGTTGGAGTCTCCTCCGGTCGGCCCACCAGCTATGATGTTGATTTCACCTCGGGAAGTGTTGTTTCTATTCTCTTCTTCCCGAGCGGACGGTCTGGACCGCTCCTTGGACATCCGAGGATTGTCTTCACGCCTAAGAGTATGCTGCCGTTCGGGGGTCTGTCTCTGTCGGCGATCAGATATAGTCCGATCGGCTTCGTGAGTCCTCTGTCGCCTGTCGGACGATGGTGATCGACGACCACCACTCCGGGGAACGGGATGGGCGATCAGGGGAAGACTCCGACAATCTCTGGTATTGTGCGTGTCCGTCCGGTGGAATGAGTAGAACATTGGGGTCCATCTCTTCTTTGGCTTGGGCCGCGCGGCAGCTACCTCTTGCACGTGGGACCTAGCATGGGGGGAGCGGATTGCTTTGGCCCTTGGTCCTTTGGGTGGCTGATAAGTAGCGTGCGGCTTCCGTTCGGCAGGAGGAGCCCGCTCGGCTGGAGTTTCTTTTTTCCGGGCCACTTGGACTTCCTCCACATTGATGTATTCGTTGGCCCGATGTAGCATATGATCGTAGTCTAGAGGCGGCTTCTGAACGAGTGAGCGGAAGAAGTCCCCGTCCACGAGGCCTTGTGTAAATGTGTTCATAATTGTCTCTGAGGTGGCTGTTGGAATGTCCATGGCCACCTGGTTGAACCGCTGAATATAAGCTCTGAGCGGCTCTCTTGGCTCTTGCTTGATGGCGAACAAACTGACACTCGTCTTCTGATAGCGCCGACTACTGGCAAAGTGGTGGAGGAAGGCCGTACGGAAGTCTTTGAAGCTTGTGATGGATCCATCCGGCAACCTCCGAAACCACCGTTGAGCCGATCCAGAGAGGGTGGTGAGGAAAACTTGACACTGTTGGTGCAACATCCCTCAGGTCAAGGTTGACCTGGTTGACCAAGCTTGAGTCTTGGTTTGGGTTTCGATGTTTGACAATGCAAGGTTGATTGAAGAAGAGTCAAGTAGGTCAAGGATGACCGGATACTTGACTGGGAAGTCCTAACTGGGATGTTAGGCAGAAGGAAAGACCTAGTGAGTGAAGCTAGGCAGGAGGAAAATCCTGGTGAGTGAAGCCAGGTGAAAGACCTAGTGAGTGAAGCTAGGCAATTGGGAAATCCTGGTGAGTGAAGCCAGGTGAAAGACCTAATGAGTGAAGCTAGGCAGGAGAGAAATCCTGGTGAGTGAAGTCAGGTGAAAGACCTAGTGAGTGAAGCTAGGCAATTGGGAAAGTCCTGGTGAGTGAAGCCAGGCAAGAGAAATCCAGATGGGTCAAGGTTGACCAGACATCTCGTGAGAGTCCAAGTAGGTCAAGGGATTGACCGGACACTTGGTGGGAAGTCCTAGCAGGTCAAAGGAGTGACCAGATGCTAGGCATGATGGACCAATAGGTCAAGGTTGACCGGATGTTGGTTTGAGAGGCTTAGGACTTGGTTTTGGGCAAAAACCAAGAGCTGATCGATCAGTGGATTGATCCAGGCCTTTCCCAGCAACAGAGAGCCTCTGGATCGATCAGTGGATCGATCCAGAGGTCCCAATCGATCAGTGGATCGATTGAGACGCTGCTGCTTCGCGCGATAAGCGCTGGATCGATCCATGGATCGATCCAGGTGTTTTTCCAGAGCACAGAGGCACTCTGGATCGATCCGTGGATCGATCCAAAGCCTCCCCGATCGATTGGGAATAATCGAATCGATCTGGATCCGACCGTTGCGTCGTATTTGAGCCGCAGGCGAGCGTTGTCTTCGGCATCTCTTCACCGATTCATCTCAGATCTTCACCAGCTTCTCCACAGCTCTTCTCAAGCTCGAGATCGCCAATTCTTGAAGTCTCTTGGAGGCTCTTCCAAGTCAAGAGGCGGATCAAAGCAAGAAGAAGAAACTAGGGTTAGGGTTTTTGCTCTCATTGTAAGCTTGTAAGCTTGTATTTCATTACCTTTCCCTTTCTTCTTGTATTGAGTCTTGTAGGGCTTCTCCGCCCTTGGTAGTTACCATAAAGGAGAGTTTTATTAGTGGAGGGTGTGTGTGTAGGTGTGGATCCTTGGACTAGTCACCTCGTGTGAGGTGGATACCAAGTAAACCAACCTTGTTAGCGTTGTGTGGTTTGTTTCTTGTATTTCCCCTGCACATCTTTGAAGAAACAAGCAATGACGAGCACCCAGCGAGCGATGAGCTATTCACCCCCCCCTCTAGCTACTTTTTGGTCCCAACAAGTGGTATCAGAGCGAGGCCGCTCTTCACCGGAATCATCGCCGGAAGGGGCAAACAAAACAAGCAAAGCTAGAGGGTGAAGAAGTTGGAGCAAATTCATCAAAGTCAAAGAATTCAAGAAGCTCAACTTCAAGATGCAATTCCAAGATGGACTTGGATTTGACACAAGGGTGGCTCCATCGTACACATCCACAAGCTTCGATTCTTGGAGATCAAGAATCGAAAATTTCTTGATGATGGAGATAGAGCAATGGTTTGCTCTCATGGAAGGATTTGAAGCTCCAACAAACTCCAAGGGCAAGCCTCTCAAGAAAAGCAAATGGAGTCAAGAGCAAGTTCAAAGGAGCAAGGTAAACGATAAAGTGACCAAGCTTTTGGTCAACTTATTGCCAAGCAATATTTTGGCTCAAGTTGGAGAATTCAAGGATGCCAAGGAGGTTTGGAGCAAGTTGGCATCAATTCATGAGATCCCCTCCACTGTACCGAATCAAGAGGAATCCAAAGAGGGTGACTCATTGGAGCAAGATCTAGAGGAGGACTCAGAAGTTGAGAGATGCTCAACTTCCAAAGAACAAGTTCAAGAAGAAGCTTCATCTTCGAGGGAATGCAATGAAGGGAACAAGAAGGGAGCATACTCCTTGTTCCATGTACAAGATGATGAAGCCTCCACCTCTAGGATTGAGGGGAAGCAATCTTTGGTGACACCGGATCAAGAAGAAGGAGAAGCTTCTACATCCGGGTCAAAAGAAGAAGAGTATGATGAAGCTTCCACCTCCACAAGTCAAGCAAAATCAAATGGAGGAGTATCATCTTCGGATCAAGAGGAAGCTTCTACCTCCGGATCAAAAGGAGAAGATGCCACCCCTACAAGCAAAGGTATAACAATTTCAATTAATAATAAAAACCATATTATATACTTTGAATGTAGGGAAAAAGGGCATTACAAAAGTAAATGCCTTAAATTGGCCAAGAAGAAGGGCCAAGTGGCACAAAAGAGTAAGGAGAAGCCCAAGGAGACCATCCCCGGAAAAAAAGAAGAGCAAGGAGCACATTGTGTGCTTCTTGTGCAATCAAAAGGGGCATTACCGAAGTCAATGCCCTAAGGGGAAGAAGAAGGTGGTCAAGGCTCTTGGAGGAAGCTCAATTCAAGGGGGAGCCTCCAAGGTAAAAAAGAAGGTAACTTTTATTGAGCCTACCCCTTTACGTTATGGTAAAAAGCATGATAGTTCTAATTTTTATCATTTTAATGCAATTTACCATAAGAATAGAAAGCATGAGGGCATTAAGGAAAAGCATGTGGCCCTACATGCCAAGACTACCCAACCTAAGGTTAGGAAGGTAAATAGACATTTGGGCAAGAACACTAAGGATAATAGATACAAGCCAAAGAATAAAAATGCTCATGGATCAAATGAAAAATCAAATACTAAGGACTTAGTGAGGGAAAATCAAGTCTTGAGGTCAAGACTTGATAAATTAGAAAAGACCCTAAAAAGATTGGAAAATATCCTATTAGGGCAAAATGAGCATAACCTAGTTTTAGGGGTACAAAAGCCATCAAATGGCCATAGAGGTTTGGGATACAAAACCAAAGCAAAAATTGATGTGCCTAGTTATCATAGGGTTCCATATAGTTATGGAACAAACCCTAAGTCTAGAGGTCAAGTCAAGGATACAAGGGAAGATATCCCTAGAAGTATCTTTGCAACCAAAGTGACTAAGACTTCTAAGAAGTCTAAGAAAGTCACTAACAAGGTCACAAGGGAGGCTATCCCTAGAGTTGACCTAGAAAAAGTGACCAAAGCTTCTAAAAAACCAAATAAGGTCACTAGGAAGGTATCTAGGGAAGTTATCCCTAGTGAATACCTAGAGCATCCAAGGAGCACCATAGTTTTTGGGTTCCTAGGAACATCTTCTCTACCCCATAGATGGGTTAGAGAGTGTCAACTCTAAGAAGAAGGGTAGTTAACCCAACTCTGAAGAAATTGACACTCAAGGAGCATTTTCAAAATTATTATCAACTTTTGAAAATGAAATGGATTTATGATTTACTCCTTGAAAGAGTAAAATGTGCCAAAGTTGAGAATTTTTGGTTTTATTTTAAAATGGCACATATTGGAAAATCATAAGACCTACCAAGTTGGGATTGTTGGGATTTTGGTATGTTCTTAGGAAATTAAAGGCAATTTGAGCCTTAATTTAAAGCGCTACTTTTGTGGAAAAATGAAATATGCCAACATTTGTGGAATAAGCTTAATTTCAATTGGCATAAATTAATCAAGAGAATTAGAAATACCCATTTAGGTTTTGGCACTCTCTTGAAGCACTTTGGGCAATCTAGGGTTTAAGTTTTAGGATTAGCTAAGATTAACGATACTTAGATAGGTAATCTAGGTATCTTATTTATGCTAGACTTTGCCATGATTGTTTGCCCATTATATGCCATGACATCATGTTTTATTTTTGCACTCATGCCTTATCATGAAAATACAAAAATATCATGTCATGTCATACATACATCATGTAGTTATAAGAAAATTTTCTTTTGAAAATTATTTTTTTTTGATGTATGTCATAACATTATCATGCATTATGTTTATTTCCTTAAAATTAAGGACAAATGTCATTTATAAACAAGTGGAATCAACAAGTAACATCCTTGGTGGATGTTTACCACTCAAAATGCCTAAATAGATATGCATGATCCCTAGATTAGGGCAAAACCAAAATTTACATCTCACAAAAACCTATAAGATGACTTGTATGTGTTTTGTGCACAATAGATACAAGTGAGATGTTAGGATGATGAACAAAACTCAACATGTTGATTTAGTGCATTTCTTTGAGTTTTAAGTTCATCAAAACACATAGTTATGTGTTTTCCCATCATTGGGAAAGCTAATGTACAAGTCATGTGCATTAAGCCCAAGGAACATGGTGGGATATTGGTTTTGAAAATGTTTTTAAAATGATTTTGGAAAACCTTGGTGAAGGCTATCTTTTGATAGTAATCACCATTGAATAGTTAGACACAAACTTGAAGAAAACACTAAAGTTTTTGCAAGTTCTCAAGTTTGTGTCAATCCTTGAAAATATGATGTATTTTCATAGAAAACTATTTTTCCATGATAAATTATACCCTAAATAATGTCTACACAAATTTTTACGATTTTTGGAATTTTGTAGAATTTTCTAGGGGTTTCTGAAATTGGCTGAAATTGAATTTCAGCAATTTCAGGCCTTCAATCGATCAGTGGATCGATTGGAGTGCCTCAATCGATCAGTCGATCGATTGAGAAGGCATTTCTCGCGAGCAGAAGCTCGCTGGATCGATCAGCCGATCGATCCAAGAAGACTGAATCGATCAGTGGATCGATTCAGCAGGGTTCAATCGATTGGAACCCAACTCCAATCGATTGAAGATGCTGATTTTGGCTGGGAAAGCTTATTTTCAGCACTTTGAACCTATTTTAGTCTAGGTAACCATTCCAAACCCCTGAAAATACATTTGTATACATAAAAAGGGTGTTTTCGTGTGGAAAACAAGGATGGATTGGTTAAGGAAGGTTAAGTTGAAGTTTAGGTTGAGGTTTGTTTCAAATTTTGAATATTTGAACCTCAAAACTTCTAAAATTTGGTTTCCTAAAGTTTTAGGGATTCCAAGTCATTGTTGGTGTAATGACAAAAGTTACCACCATGTCTTTAGGGGGAGGGACTCTTTAAAGACATGAAAATTATTTTTCATGAACCTTGGAAGGTGGTTAACCTTCCGTTAAGAACATGCTCAAGGTTGAGCGTTTGAACTTTAATGGGGAGTGGATATCCTTATTGTTCAAGTGGTTTCAAGTGGATAATGCTCAAGGATGGGCATTTGCCTACATTGGGGGAGAATGTAGGGTTAAGGATAATGAAGGGTATGAGACCTTCCTTATCGTGTTGATCACAACGAGTGAAGTTGTGAACAACGATGAGCAACTCTTCAGGGGGAGAGTTTTCAACAAGTGAATTTGTTGATGTGTGCCCAAAAATAGGGCATGGTTTGATGTGTGCCAATAGGGGGAGAATGAAAGGGAGTAAGTTAGGCTTTTATTACCTAGAGGGAGTTTGCCCTCTTAAGGGGAGAATGAAGGGCTTAACTTATGTATTCATTACCTAGTGGCATGAAGAAGGTTAAGGCTATGGGATTAGCCTAACTTACATGTGATATTGTAAGTGATAGTGTTGGTATTGTCAAACATCAAAAAGGGGGAGATTGTTGGTGCAACATCCCTCAGGTCAAGGTTGACCTGGTTGACCAAGCTTGAGTCTTGGTTTGGGTTTCGATGTTTGACAATGCAAGGTTGATTGAAGAAGAGTCAAGTAGGTCAAGGATGACCGGATACTTGACTGGGAAGTCCTAACTGGGATGTTAGGCAGAAGGAAAGACCTAGTGAGTGAAGCTAGGCAGGAGGAAAATCCTGGTGAGTGAAGCCAGGTGAAAGACCTAGTGAGTGAAGCTAGGCAATTGGGAAATCCTGGTGAGTGAAGCCAGGTGAAAGACCTAGTGAGTGAAGCTAGGCAGGAGAGAAATCCTGGTGAGTGAAGCCAGGTGAAAGACCTAGTGAGTGAAGCTAGGCAGGAGAGAAATCCTGGTGAGTGAAGCCAGGTGAAAGACCTAGTGAGTGAAGCTAGGCAATTGGGAAAGTCCTGGTGAGTGAAGCCAGGCAAGAGAAATCCAGATGGGTCAAGGTTGACCAGACATCTCGTGAGAGTCCAAGTAGGTCAAGGGATTGACCGGACACTTGGTGGGAAGTCCTAGCAGGTCAAAGGAGTGACCAGATGCTAGGCATGATGGACCAATAGGTCAAGGTTGACCGGATGTTGGTTTGAGAGGCTTAGGACTTGGTTTTGGGCAAAAACCAAGAGCTGATCGATCAGTGGATCGATCCAGGCCTTTCCCAGTAACAGAGAGCCTCTGGATCGATCAGTGGATCGATCCAGAGGTCCCAATCGATCAGTGGATCGATTGAGACGCTGCTGCTTCGCGCGATAAGCGCTGGATCGATCCATGGATCGATCCAGGTGTTTTTCCAGAGCACAGAGGCGCTCTGGATCGATCCGTGGATCGATCCAAAGCCTCCCGATCGATTGGGAATAATCGAATCGATCGGGATCTGACCGTTGCGTCGTATTTGAGCCGTAGGCGAGCGTTGTCTTCGGCATCTCTTCACCGATTCATCTCAGATCTTCACCAGCTTCTCCACAGCTCTTCTCAAGCTCGAGATCACTAGTTCTTGAAGGCTCTTGGAGGTTCTTCCAAGTCAAGAGGCGGATCAAAGCAAGAAGAAGAAACTAGGGTTAGGGTTTTTGCTCTCATTGTAAGCTTGTAAGCTTGTATTTCATTACCTTTCCCTTTCTTCTTGTATTGAGTCTTGTAGGGCTTCTCCGCCCTTGGTAGTTACCATAAAGGAGAGTTTTATTAGTGGAGGGTGTGTGTGTAGGTGTGGATCCTTGGACTAGTCACCTCGTGTGAGGTGGATACCAAGTAAACCAACCTTGTTAGCATTGTGTGGTTTGTTTCTTGTATTTCTGCTGCACATCTTTGAAGAAACAAGCAACGATGAACACCCAGCGAGCGACGAGCTATTCACCCCCCTCTAGCTACTTTTCGGTCCCAACAGACACTTAACCCCATCTGTGTATTGATGCAGGGTTGCAGTGTTATCAAATTTACCCAAATGATCATCCGGGTCGGTGGTTCCATTGTATTCGCCGATCGTCAGAGGCACATAGTGCTTGGGCAGAGGGTCTCGTAGAATAACCTCTGAAAATTGGCGGTTGATCCGCTCGGGCGATGCGTCCGCTCGGGGGGCTTTCCCTTTTCTGCTATCTCGTCTTGGTATTTCATCCGAAGATGATCCCCGATCTCGATTAGTTGCTGCGGCTTCAGGCGTGCGGAATAGGGG
Source organism: Zingiber officinale (assembly GCF_018446385.1). NCBI lineage: Eukaryota > Viridiplantae > Streptophyta > Magnoliopsida > Zingiberales > Zingiberaceae > Zingiber > Zingiber officinale. The sequence continues at coordinate 106,447,748 of NC_055998.1, forward strand.
CCGATGGAATGCAACGATGGCCTGAGGTGCTTCCACTCGGCCGCCTGATGCTGATGTTGCTTGCTTCTCTGCCCGCTCAACTTGTGACTTTTGTCTCTATTCCATAAGCTTGGCAGCTCTTGTCTCGATCAACGCATCGAGTTCCTCCGTGGAGAGCATCACCGAGTGCTGTCGTCCAGCTTCGTCCATTGCTTCCGATCGGATGCAGGAGCATTCCCATAGACGGCGCCATATTGATCATGTCCGAAAGCTGAATCAACGGACGCTGGGCACGTGGCGCTCTCCGAGTCGCTGGCGTAGATCTCCGGTTAGTCGTACGAAACTCCGGCGAACCTGCACAGAAGTCGAGCCGGGAAGGGGTTCCCGGCGGCGACCCTCCGACGCTCAAGTCAGGCAAGCGAACAGTGAAGTGGCTCCCAAAAATATCAACACACGTACCTCCGGTGAAGTATAGGGCTCCTTATATAGAGCGGTGAAAGAACTCACGCACACATACCGAGGCAAACATGTGTTCTTAGCCCATACCTCGGTATGTGTTTGTCAGAGAGCTTACCTGACACCATACTGCTACAGTCCAGGCACGCTTTCGATGGGACAGCAGAACACCTCGTCGTCAGATTAGGAGTATGACCTAGTTATAGGACTTGACAGCTATCATAAGATGTAAATTGTCCTTCTCTCCCTACCCCATGACGGGGTGTCCGTCCGGCCGGCTGGACGGGGCGTCCGTCCGCCCGGCACTCATCTTACACCCGGCCTGACGGCACTCACATCCCGTCCGGCTCTCCGTATGCCTCGGTATGCTGGGGAGATCCTCGGTAAGGTGCTGTGGGGACTGCTAGCAGTATGTCACCTTGTCTTCGGTCGAGCATGACTTCCGCTCGGCCCTTCGTTACTGTTCAATCGAGCGCCGTAACCCCGACTCCTGTCGGGATGCCTTTTGCCATCGGTTATTCACCGGTCGGCCGGTCGGTCCGCCCTTCTCTTATGAGTCCGGTCGGCTCATCCTTCTCCGCTGGACCACCTGGACCTTTGACTTCCACATGGCGTTGACCCCTCAAAATGGGGATCCCCTGTTCTAACCGCCGGATCATACGGTATGACATGCAAAAATATGCACCTAGTGGCACACCTATGTCTAAAAGTGATAGATCCAATTTGAAGCAGTGTTCATGGCTTGAACTTAAAAAAAAAAGAGATGGAACAATTCACTTATGCATCAGTTGTAGGAAGTCTCATGTATGCACAAGTTTGTATACGTCCAGATGTAGCTAGCGTACATAGTGGGAATGTTAGGTAGATATGTAAGTAATAATCCAAGACCATCACACTGGACAACAATGAAGAAAGTGATGTGGTGTTTGCAAAGGACTAGATTATAGAGCTATCAAATGAGCCAACCCATGGCTAGGCAGACCAACCCACCAAAAGCCCAACATCTAGCGAGGTGGGCTGACCCACCATCCTAGCGAACTATGAAATCTCCAACCCAACCCAAATCAAGGAAGATCGCGGATTGAGTGAGCCAACCCATGAGCCTATAAAAAAATTTAAAAAACACAACTGATCAAGATGAAAAAGGATCACTGATCTACTGATAATTATTCTTGTTCATTACAAAACTTGTAATAAAAAAATAAATAAATGCACCAAATCACGTGTTTCCAAATTCCAATGAAGATTCCAAATTCTAGTCTAGACCACGCAATAATTAACTAATTAAGAATTAAGAGATTACACAACAATAACTAAACACACTAATCACCACACACACAGTAATTAAAAACATAAAATAAAATCGAAATGGAAAGTTCAATAACTCTAATACTCTATGAACGGATGAATATAAATGAATAATACAATATTTTTAAATTTCATCAACAACATCATCCATATCAAATTCTTCTGATCCTCCTTCATCTCCTTTCTCTTCATCACAGAACAAATCAATCAAATACACAAAATGTCAATAGTAAAATAGCATAAATTTATTTTTTTATGTTAGCCCTCTGGATTGTAAAACAAATGCAGAACAAATCAATCAAAACACACAAGATATGTTGAGCATCTAAAGAGAGAATTGGTATTGTAGAATAAATGCTAAAATATTAGGGAGTAGGGATTATAGGACTAGTGGGAAGAGTTGGGAGATTATTGACTGTCGAACTAGTGGATTCGAGTTGGAGTTTGTTTGCACTTTGCAGGCTTCTCACGCGACCACATGGAGTCAGGGAGGGGCTGAGGCAGGCACACGTGAGGCAAGTGGCGAGGCAGAATACCATTCTGCTTCATGACCATTGGGAGGCGATGGCCGCTGAGGCAGGCGCGTGTGAGCCTACAACTCAATGAGCGCTAGGTAGGCGGTGATTCGGCAAAGACAAAGTGGATGGAAAATAGGAATAGGGTTTTACTTTTACCGTTTTACAAAAGAGAGTTAGAGAGAAGGTTTTATCTTAACCATTGAATTGAGATTTAATATTTCATCTATAAGTTGTAATTTATTTTGAAATTCTCATTGATTTTTTTTGTCGGCACGTGAGCTAACGCAAGCCAGCCACGGGTTGACCTGCCAGGACCTGCGACCTGCATGAGCTGACCTATTTAGGTCCGCCAGATGATGAGTTAATAAATTTTCAGTTCAATCCACTTAAATTATTTGGCGGAGCGGGTCAATCCGATGGCCCTAACCTAAACCGATCGCTTTACTAAAGGACACATGCTCACATTTCAAAGATCTGATCACTTGGAGGTGATTGAATATTTTGACTCTGATTTTACTGGATGCTTTGACAGTAGGAGGTCCACTTTAAACTATATTTCCATGCTTGGAGGGGTTATATCCTAGAAAAGCGTCAAACAAATGGTAGTAATCACTTCTACTATAGAGGTAGAGTTGATAGCATGTTAAGAAGCATCAAATCATGAGATTTGGCTACGCAACATAGTGTTGCAAATTGTTGATGACATTGACAGACCATTGAGAATCAACTATGATAATAAAGTAACAGAACTTTATGCCAAGAATAATCGTAGTTGATTGAAGTCAAAGCACATCAACATCAAGTTTCTAATCGTTAAAGAAAGAGTTAAGAGTTGATAGGTGTGATAGAGCACGTCAGCATGAATTTCATGTTGGCAGATTCACTCACCAAGGGCTTGGTGCCTAAGGTGTTTCATGAGCGTGTTATAAATAGAGAGTCCTTTTACTCATCTAATGGGAGTATGTATTTATTTTATTACTCTATATTTGTTAATAAAAACAAATACTTTATTTTGATTGTTATACGTGCTTAAAGCACAAAATGTTCATGGATATTTTGTTTGTTTGATACTCTAAAATAAAATATCATGATTTACTGCTGTTGTTTAACATATAGTGTTTGTAAATATGATATAGATTCTTTTTGGAAACATAAAGTTGGATTATGATTTACTATTGTAGTTTAACATAAAGTGTTTACAAATATGATACATTATGACTAGTTGAAAATTGACAAGCATATATCACATTTCATGTAATTTTCGTACTACACATTCACTTCCATATCTTGATGTATGCCATCAATAAAATTAGTATTGTGATTATTGTTAGAGTTTGTTATAATTATATATAATAACTATGACTTTTTAGTACTATACGATGAAGTTAATGAACTAAATTGATTACTAGGGTATTCTATAACCATACAGATTGGTATTGTTTTTTATGTCAACTAATATTTTCTCATATGTTGTACACAAATCTCATGTAGCCTAAGTGAGAGATTGTTGGATTTTATTTCCTTTAGGTGAGCTTACATGCGATTTATAAATGAATTTATGTCGTTAAGAAACCCTATTGTGTGATTTAACTTAAGCTTATTGGATTTATATTGGATGTGAACTTCATATGTGTAAAACTTTAAACCCATACTGTTATTATCTATGAGCTAATAACATATGTGGATTGACTATATATGGGTTTTGATCCCTTTTGTATTAGGAATACTGACAGAACTCCTCATTTCTGATCGACGAGAGTTTTTTCGCACCATCACCCTACCTCCTCCGAAAGACCCCTCCTCCTCCTCGTCCTCCTCCTTCTTCTTCTTCTTCTTCTTCTGCGGGATCCCAAGATCTCGAGGACGACGCTTTACGACAATGAATCTTTCGTTACATTCAAGTTTCATTGTCATTATTTAGTTTTTGTATTTATTTGTTATGCCACGCTTTCAATGTTACTAGATCTTTGTGCTTACGGTTGTTTTATCTATTTGAGACGTGGTTCAGAGAAAACTCAAATTCTAACATCTTTTTCATGAGAGAAAAATGTTATCAGTCAATGCTAATTTCTTGATGCTTCTATTGATAAAACATATTTTATTTTTGGCGCTGGAGTCACTGAATGACTCCAAGTGTCATAATTGTCACCATTCAAATGTTTGGTGACCAAAATAATTGAAGGAAGTTTGAAAATTTTATGATGCTAGGACGTCTAACATGACTCATATATACTTTTTGATTTATCTTAGTAGTCAATGAAAAATTTTGATAGGATCGAAGTAGTCACCACCTCTAGGATTAATGAAATAGTAAAAGTTAGATACTACATTAAAAACAAATAGATGAGAGATTTAAGAAATGAGAAAAAGTGAGAGCGAGAGCAATCGACGGGAAGGGATGATTAATAACCGTCAATCGGGGTCGACAACATGTGCACTCAATGTTGAGCTAGGCAATGACATTATCCAAGGAAGATGAGAGAAGAAGACAAAAGGCGATGAAAGGAACAAATCTAAAAATTGGAAGTGGAGTTTGAGCTTTGGGTACGGAAGAGGTAAATTAAGCATTAAAAAAAAGAAAGAACATATCAATTCTTTTATGTCAATTTAATATATTCGTAACATATGTCTATAATCTATGTATTTATATTTACCTTTTTTTTAATGTCCATAGTCTATAGGGCCAACATTAGGAGATCACTAAGATAACATATCTATTTTTTTTAATGTTAAATTGTTGGTCACATATATATATATATATGATGAGATTTTGGACAAGTGACTATGAGGAGAGGGGAAGAGAGATAAATTTATCACTCCTTAAAAGATTCATATACTTATCTCAACATAACAAAATCAGATTAATTTAACTCAATCTTAAATTAATCAAAATAACTAGACCCATTTTAATCCATATTATTTTAGTCACCATGTTTACTGAATAAGTTTTATCTGAACCCCCAATTTGATGTTTAAATTTTAATTTACTATGTCTCCTCGATAATAGTGCAATAGTAAAATGTCTTCTTAGTTTTTAAGATGCCTAATGAATTTTTTTATATATATGCTAGGTTGATCGCGAATGAAAATTTTTCATAAAGTCACAGGATTAGTTGGCGTACAACTTAAAAAAATTTAATTCACTTTGTGAATGAATTAAATAGTATAATACTCTAATTATCAAACAAAATGATTAAGTAATGAGATCGTAGGCAAGAGAAACTAAACCAAAACCAAACAATTGCACTTTGAATTTTGATTATTGATTTTTATTGGGCTCCGATGCTTCAAATCGTATCGGCCCATTATGTTAAACCGATGCCTAGTTATGTTAATGAAGTGGCAGACGGGCAGAGTTTCTGACACTCCCTCGGCTTCCATGGCGGCGGTAACCCGACGAAGCCTCTCTTCTTTCCTCTCGCGAACTCTGCGACCACCACTCTCCCGTTCCCCTCGTCCCTCCCGCTTCCTCGCTACTGTCTTCTCCCCCGAGGTTCGCTGTCCCGCGGGCGTGGTGCCGCAACTCCTTTTGTCCCGGTGGAAGACGACCTCCGGATCGGGGTATTCTCCTCTCAACGACCCTTCCCCTAACTGGAGCAACCGCCCTCCCAAGGAAACCATCCTCCTCGATGGCTGTGACTATGAGCACTGGCTCATCGTCATGGAGTTCCCTCACGACCCGAAGCCCTCCGAGGAGGAGATGATCTCTGCATACGTCAAAACCCTCGCAGATATTGTCGGCAGGTTCGAAAAGAGCTATTTTCTATATAAAGTTTGGATTTTTGTTCTAATAATTTGAAGTCGGTTGCTTTGGATTCAGTGAGGAGGAGGCGAAGAAGAAAATATACTCGGTTTGCACTACAACCTATACGGGATTTGGAGCTTTGATCTCTGAAGAACTTTCTTACAAAGTTAAAGGTATTGGTTTGAGGGATTTTATTTGTTTGTCAGAGAAACCATTGTATTTTTTTTCCTTATGAAAAATTCATTTCATTTGACTGTCGGTTGCAGGATTGCCTGGAGTTCTCTGGGTTTTGCCTGATTCTTATCTGGATGTACCCAATAAGGACTATGGAGGTTGTTATTCAGTCTTTGTTCTCAAATCTCATTTACTTGATTTTGTATCTTCACGTGAATAACTTGCCAGCCTTTGTTTCTTTTCCAATCAGTTGCTGTTTGTATCGTGATAGTTATCTTCGAATGGTGCAGGTGATCTATTTGTTGATGGTAAGGTCATACATAGACCACAATTTTGGTTCAATGAGAGGCAGCAAACAAGGAGCAAACCTCGACCTAGGTATGACAGGCGGCGCGAGACAATACAAGTTGAAAGAGGAGAGCCAATGCAGAGAGGGGGGTGGAGACAAGACCAAAGCCAACCTAGTTCACACCAGATGCCTGATAATTCACCACAAGGACACCCTAGTATGCAGCAAGGGGTTCAAAATGGGCAGCCAAGAGAAGTAAATTAAGGTTTGATAAAACCTTTATGTTAGGTCTGATAAAACTTTTATTTTAGGTCGGATAAAACTTTTATTTTTTTGTGTAGTCTTGGAAATATATTTCATGCCTTCATATGAAGTGCTCTTATCTATATGATTTGTGACGGCTTGGAAACTATGTTCTAATGTTAATCTGATGTAAGATTTGCTTATGTTCTTCTCAATAATTTCATCTTGGTGTAGAAGTTCTGAAAAGCAAATTTTTAACCCAAATTCTCAAATGTGTGGTAAAGATAGAATCACATTTGCCATATGTTTCATAGGGCTCTGAGCGGATTATATTCTTTTGGTTAGCTCTACTTTTCTTAGTTGAGTTGTGCTGTCTGCTTGTTTTATCCATACCTTCATCTAAAATATGGTTTCTAGTGGTGCAAAAGCTTTCGATTCAGTTGAGATTACAAGGATTAAACTGAATACATACTGCATTTTGCTTCCTAATGGTTAATACATCTGGTGCTCAATTGTTCTAGGATCTAAAAGTAGTATTTGTACATAGCCACCAGAGGAATCCAATGTTCTATTCCTAAAAATAGTTTATTGTTAACTTCTGTCACGCCCCGGGGGGGGGGGGGGGTCTCATGTACGGGTGACAATATGAAACATTACTACATACAAAATATACATCAGCCACATTCGGCTGGAATATATACACAATAGAAATAATATAATCACGCAATTAATATACTCAGCCAACCTGGCTGGACATAAATGAATAAAAACAACCACACAGTTAACAACAACCCACATGACTGGAAACATGCACAGCGGAAGATACAAAATAATACGAACGTAAAACCAACAACGACACTAACAAAAATATCTGCAACCACCAGACTAGACTCCAAAAATTCACATCGACTCATTGAAAAGCAAAATACACAAAATCAACATACCATCCAAACAATACTAAAACAAAACAAGAAAACTATCTTCGAGTGTGACGTGGGACTGGCAACCGACATCTCTCCAAGCATCCATGACTCATCTACTTGTTACTTGGCGAAAGAAAATCATTTTGCGAGGTGGTGAGTATTGGAACTCAGCGGGTAAAGAAAGATAGTGCATGAACATAATGTACAAATAGAAATTGGGCCAAGAGTATATAGTCTCATAAAAGGAAATAGCAGATACTAAAATAGAATCAAAACAAATGCTCATACCTGAAACCATATCCTAGGCTAGGTATAGTAGGTTAGAACTGGTACTACTCTGCTACAGTACTGCTCATAACTACAGAGGTAATAAGCAAGGTATATACAAATTTCCAATGACTAAACATCGGCAACGAGAATATATCTCAACACAAGCACATCAGCATATGCGAACAACAGCAGTAACTAAGCAATAACAGCATATATAAACAGCAGCAGCCATAACAAATATAATAACAACAGCGTATGCACGGATGGTCACTCCCGCCCACCTCTCTGCACCATGACCCCTGTATGGTCGAGAGGCCGGGTCAGTGACAGATTGTACACCGCTCCAGCTACCACTCACACGAGTAGTCGAGGGGACAGTTGCATAGTAGCTAACTAGCTACATCTGCGACGGGGTCCCTGCTGCTTGTAACTCCAGCTACCACTCACACATGTGGCCGAGTGCGGCACGACAGGACAAGCGACATCAACTCCAGCTACCACTCTCTCGAGTGGCCGAGGATGCGGCATGCATGCAATGGCATGATGCAAACAATGCAACAGTCATCATATATATATAAGCAGAAACAGGTATGCTACATGAAGCCAGCATGCTCAACATAATATATAAATAAACAACAGTCAAAGCATACAAACATGGTATCTAGTATTTGCTACTGATCATGGACAACAACAAGAGACTGTATGGATATAAAAACGAGTAACTCAAAGGTTTTGAGTGGAAGTATCAAGCATAGGAAAAATTACAAGTGGAGTCAAGGTAAAACAATTCTTATCCAAAATAGCTCATGCACTAAGTTTGAAGAACTAGAGAATCAAAGTAAGAAGTACCCGCCTTTATACGTAGATCATGTCCTTTAGTGTCTTCAAATCAAAGAGCACGTCTCTAGCTCCAATCTACATGTAAGGTGTATCAAGAATCAACTCATGAACCAACCTATCTATTAATTCCCTGTTAATATATTAATCCCTCCATTAATTGAATTATAATTTAATCAAGTGACCTCAATTAATCAATTAATTACCTAATTATTTATTAATCATCTAATCCATCTATTAATCTCAATTAATCAACCTTTAACCATTAATTTAATTTACTTAAATCTATAATCAAGATTATTAATCGATTTAGTGATTAGTTAATCCAAATCTAATTAACATAATTAATCGTCAATTAACGAATAATCTAGGTTAGTCAAGAATCAAAAATTTCGTTTAATTAACCGTTACCCAAAAGTTCAAAACAGGGCTTTGGCTCCTTCTCCTTCTTCGACAGTTTCTTCCCCGACAGCGTGGCAGCTGTCGGTAGTCGGCTGGGATTCTGATCTGGTCGTGCCGAGAAGACGACGACTGGAGATGGTAACGATGGCGCTGGAGGTGACGCTCTGCGGTGGTGGCCTCGGATCGGCTGCATTCGGAGCGTAGCGCTGCCGCACAAGGAAGAGGCATGGCATCAACTCAGATCGCACGGTGACATATCCCATCGAAGAGGGAAGGAGGGAGCCGGCCAGCCGCCAAGCGCCGAAGATGAGGTTTCGGCCTGCCTGCGCGTGACGGTTGTAGTGCATCGCTAGCGGCGGCGTCGATCATCCCCGCGGCGGAATAACACCGTCGTACGCCTGGTGAAGGAGAGACGCGAAGGTCCTCGTCGGTTGAACTCCTCCAGGATGAAACTATCCCCCGTCGGAGTCGGCCTCGATCATCATCCGGCGAAGCTCCTCATCGGAGGTGGGTGGCAGAAGCTCGCGAGTGCCGCGGCGAGCTCCTCAGGCAAGATTTTGTCGTCGTGCTCGAGGTCACCGGAAGCAAAGGAGGAGGAGGAGGAAGAGGTGGAGGGCGGCCTCGGTCGTCCGCGAGCAGTGGCGTCGCCGATCGGGAGTGCAGCGGCGCCGCATCGCGATCACGAGGAAGAAAACACAAACTTCACATTACGAACTTAGGTTTGATTTAATTATAACTTAGGTTTATAAATCAATTAACTCCCATTTTAATTGGATATTTCTAAACAGACTTTCTATCTTACCCATTTATCCCATAAAATCTAAAATGAGTCCTTTAAAATTCATAAAAATTCCAATAAATTTTCTAAAATTCACACGAACTTATTTCCGGATAAATTATCTGACCAATATATTTATTTTCCTTATAATAATTCAATAATATTAAATTCCAAGTATTTACATCTTTATTTATATTTTTGGTATATTACAACTTCTTTTTCGTTTGACATGACCCTCAAAGTTGTTTGCAAGTAGGAAACTGGATGGTTTTGGCCTTTATGTCTTGTTCCAAAAATTTCCTTGTAGTACATGTAGATTTTGCCCAAGGTTTAATATGTTTCGTGCTAGAATTTTGGCCCTCAATCAAAATACGATTTTGGTGTACTATGCCTATTCTTGGCACACTAACGAAACTCAATCGAGATATCATTATTCAATGTAAATTTTTTTTGACACAATTCCTCACACTTTTGATGCATGCTGAAGCGTGTTGGGTATCTGCATGGAATGTATTTTTCGTATGGGCAGCAGATGACTGGTTGAAGTGATCAAACAATATTGGATAATAAATTTTGATCGTGCCACCTTGCACCATTAAATTTTACTATGATTATGTCTACCAACGTTTAGCTTGAAGTGATCATTGTTTAGTTCGTGTATATTAGAAGGGTAAAATATTTCTAGTATAGAAGAAAGAGATGGAATGGCCAGATAAATGAAAATAAAGGTATAGAATGAAAAGAGAAGAAAACGAATAAAATAATTGATGATTCCTAAATATCCTCGTGTTGGGATAGAATTGAAAGCAAAAAAAAGAGATGCAGGCCTTTTCCCATTAAATCAGAGTTCTTTTGTCTTTATATTCATAACTTAGTATGAGTTTGATATCGTAAATTCTTATACATCAGCTGAACTTCCTTTGAATCGAGAGGAATTAAAATAGTTGTCCCTGGGGCAATAGCTAGACTCTCTAATGGATAATCAAGGAACCTAAAAATATTGGTCATTTGGATGAGCCTTTATTAGTGTTTTTCAATTTATCTTGATAGATTAGTTGGTTGGAATAATTGGATAGCTGAATTATTAAAAAATAAAAATAAAATGGAGATTCTTGCCTTTTAGGTAGATAAGATTGCTGAATTTTTAATAATTCTGGTGTTGCGGATAGTTCCTATGAGTGGTTGTGGTCTAGGTGGCCACTGTATTCAATATGTATGCATATTGTCGATTCATTATTCTCCAAATGTTTTTTGCTTCTCCCTAAAGCAAGTTGGAAGTAGTCGTGAGTTAGCTTTTGTGGTTAATAATATTCAATTCAGGTTAGTTTGGCTTTGTTGGTAATTACCTTAATCTTGTCATTCAAGTGAGATGGTAATTCAGATGAAAATAAATTTAGTTCTTGTGATTTCTACTATTGGTTGATGTAGTTAAACAAATTTATCTTGGAAATGCATTTCGTGAACATCATAGATGAATGTGGGGTGTTCTTTTAGGCATTTCTAACGCAACATTTTATCAGAAATTTTGACAATTTTTAGTTATTTTGTTAGAATAAAAAAACCTAACCCAGTTGCATGATTCTCACATCCCAAGATTGTCTTGGCTACAGGATGTTATTTATTTTCTTGCTTGCAGATTGATTAATTGTTTTCTTAGTGCAAAAAAATACTAATAAAATAAATACTCACATTCTCTGGCAAAGATGTTAATCTATTATCAAACGTAGAAATTTAGTATCATCAATATTATGCTTATATGAACACTGTCAAAGGTGTAGAAAATTATTGTGGTAAATTTCTATTGTTTTGAGTTGGTTCAAGGTTGACTCATGCATATAGTCTACTAGAGATTTACACCTTATTATGGGGAAGGAATTGAATTGGGAATGACTAATGCCAGGGGAAAAAAGGGTGACTGGAATTATTTGCAATTATTTCCTTAACAAGGGAAGAAATTGTTTAAAGAAATTAGTCTCTACATTTGCCATTGCCTACAAAATGAGGCAGGCAAAAGTTGTGTTTCTACAAACTGCCCTTTTAATAAATACTTCGACAATGTCTACCTCCGAAAATTCATCGCCACTAGTGTGGATAAGGAAGTGATTTCGTGTCATCAGAAGGAACCTTTTTCTTCTTTAGAATTGAGTTTGTGCTTTTGATGAGTTCTGAATCATATTTCAGCACATTGGAGACACGATGAAAGTTGGAACTTACCTTGATTGAGGTGCTAACAAAGATCGATTAGACTAAACCCAAGAGAAAACGAGAGATTATATTTTATGGGCACTGAGCTACTCAAGTGAAATTGAATTTCTAATAACGTAGCATAAAAATTCGATAGCAATAGTCTTGGTGGTAAAGGATCATATGTTGACCTTGGACGTTCCACGGATCAGTCCCATAATGATTTATAGAGGGGTAAATCAAGGATTTTTTTTTTTCTTTTGAATCGTGACCATTACATAAGGAAGGATGGAAATCTGTCCAACATTTCATTGCAGGATAGCAATACTCTTGATCCTTTGGAAGGAATCTTAGGACAAGAGATATCTAATTGAAGCATCTCAAAATAACAGGGAGATTAGGCAAAATAATTCATTACTCGTTTCGTCTTATGAGAGAGATTAAATACCCAATTAGATATTTTGTACTTGTAAAACTATCTTTCTATTGCTTTTATATATTCGACTGTTATAATGATGGATTGATAAAGTGTAAAAGAGATAAAAAAAAAATCTATTATTAGTTGATGAAGCAGAATATTAATTACCACTATCTAACTTTTCTGACCCAACATAGTTTAGAAAACATTACAAGCTAGAGGAGATGCTAATGGGAAGATGACGGTGAAGAAACTTTTAATATTTTTTTTGATTGTTTGAATTTTGATCCCAATGTTTTTAGACATCTCAACCCCAAACGCAATCAAAGGTAGTTTCTACTAAAGAGAGGGAACACAAAACTCTTACTTTTAAGGAAAAGATCAATTGATAATTAGTCAAATCTACTTGATATAGTTGGTAACAAGAACATGCTGAGAGTGATATAATATTATCATTGTCATTGATCTGGTCTGAAATAAAGGGATGGATAAACTCTTAGGATATATTTGGTTCAAGTTATTATGCAAGTAATCACATAACTAAGATTATAGGAAATAAAACATAACCAAATATTATTTGGTTCAACTTAGGTAATACAACAAAAATTTATTTATTTAAACATTTTAATGAATACCTAATTTAATATTTTACTATATTACTTTTACTTACAAAACCAACCAATATATATGTTTTAAACTCTATGTTTTTTTTATTTTTTATTTCTTTTCATTTTTTAAAAAAAATTTTAAAGTTTTTTTATTTTTAAATTTTTTTACATTTTTTACATTTTTTATGTTTTTTACGTTTTTTAAATTTTTAAATTTTTTATGTTTTTAATTTTTTAATGGTTTTTTCTATTTTTCCTATTTTTATAATTTTTTATGTTTTTTTATTTTTTAATGTTTTTTTATTTTGTATGTTTTTTTCCTTTTTTCTATTATTTTTAAATTTTTTTACGTTTTTTTTTCTATTTTTAATGTTTTTAACATTTTCCTATTTTATTGTTTATTTTTTTTATTTTTTTCTTTATATTTTTCTTTTTTATCACATTTATTTGAGGATATTTTGGGTAAAAAAATTTTGTTAACCTTGGAATCAAGAAAAATTTCAGTTTTTCGAGGTTTTTCAATTTCGGATTGCATACCCTTTTTACTGACGTGTCAGACATAGAACATTACTCGGAAATCATTGATTACTTAAACCAAATAGGGTTTTCGTTGATAACCTTGGATGGTTAACCAAGGTTATCAAAGATAACCCTCAACCAAATGCACCCTTAAAGGATTGTCTTTATGTTGCCTTGGGCCATGTTAGTTTCTAATGGATTTGTCTTCTTCAATCAGGTCATCTTCATAGCGAATCAGATATACTTGCTGAGTGGAGGTAAGATGAACAAATTCTGATGAATTAACTCCTTCCCTACCTCCTTGAGGACTCTGCTTCCTAGTTGAATTAGGCGAACCAGAGGTTAAAAGGGGGCCAAGACGCACTTTGGTATAACCCCTCCAATGCTCAAGTCAGAGTTGGAGAAGAGAAGAGAGAAAAAGAATGGAGTGCAACAGTAGAAAATAGTAATTTTACAATCAATTGAGCATACATTTCTGGTTGGAATGATTACCTTATATATAGAGAAGGAGAAGAAGAGGTGTTTTCCTTGTATTGTCGACACCCCTTTCTTTATACGGCGTCTTTATTCAGGCGGTTGTAATTCTAGCATATGTAACTACTGTAACTAACGCTTTCTTTTCCTTATTCGTAATTGACACCTCCTTTCCTACATTTGTAAGTGTCATCCATTGATGTTGCCAACCCTTAATGCCCGCTCCGTAACTAATGTCTTCATGTTGCTCCATGAACAAAATAACGTAACTACAGTGTTTAGGACATTATAGTATTCAGGACCATCACCTACTCGGACTCAGGAATGCTATTGTACTTGGGATCGTCACTCACTCAGGCTCGGGGTGCTATAGGAGCACTACTCAGGCTCAAACATTCAGGAGCACCACCTACTTGGGCTAGGGCTCTCGGGAGTGTCACCCACTTAGGCTTGATCATTTGGGAGTGCCACCCACTAGGGCTCAAGCACTTGGCATCGTCACCCACTCAGGCTCAAGCACTTGGGAGGCCACCCACTCAGGCTTAATACCAACGGTATCTTGAAATTGAATTGATCATTATTTGTATTAACCAAGTCACAAACATACCACGTAGAGCTTATGTTGACCGAGTTAAAGAGGCATTACATGGAGCCTATGTTGACTAGGTCAAGATTGTGCCATATAAGAGACCTCCTCTATTCACCTTTCTATTACAAGTATTCCCTCTAAGTCTAGTTGAAAGATGTTGCAGGCTGATTGACTAGATAATTAGTACTGCAATAGACTCCCATCAGATCATCCTTTTCGACTTCAAGGCTAAATCGAACTCGAGGATCGGTCAATCGAACGATGACGATTCTTATAAAAAGGAGTTCGAGATCCGAGACAGGCAATAAGTTTTCAATTCCTCTGTGCAAAGACTCTGTTTGTGCTACTATTCTGCAACGCATCTTCAAGCAAGCTACTGCTTCAACATAATGTTGACAAACTTTATCAACATTCTTTGTTCGGTATAAATATTATTTACCTTGCATTGTACTTGAATTAAAATAAGATAGTAGGTTGTTACTATCTTATACTTTGCATCTATACGAATAACTTTTCTTCTAAGGATTTCGAAAAGAAGAGCTTTAGTGGATTGCCCAACGGTGTGATCAAGGATCACGGGTCTTGGAGTAAGAGTCGACGTATACTCCGAACCAAATAATCAAAAGAGTCTTCTATTTTTTGTTGCTTACTTTGATTGATTTTATGATACGAAAAGAAAGAGTTTTTTATGAGTGATATTCACTCCCCCCCCCCCCTCCCCCTCCTCTATCGTATTCTTCGATCCTTCAATTAGTATCAGAGCCTGGTAGCTCTGAAATTACTTAACTGTGTTTCGAGCAATTTTAAAAAACTTTTTATTTTTCTTTAAAAGTATTTTCTTTAATTCTTAAGTAATATTTTTTATTCTTTATCTTGCACTATTAATCTCAAGAAGAAAGTCTTGGAAATTTATTTTCTATCTTTTTCTTGCAAGAATGTCGACACCTATCAAGAAGGGAGAAATATTTATGAACCTCCACTGTATAATCAAGTCTATTTCAATTCTTGGAGGCGAATGATGGAATGTTTTATAGGAAGCAACAATTTTGGCAACTGGATTATACTGAAAGAATCTTCTCGAAACTTAGAAGCAAACACAAAGGTAATAGATATATTAATTAGTGTTTTGCCTAATAAAATTTTGTGTCAATTAGAAGATTACAAGAACGTGTTTGAGTTATAGATCAAATTGATCGAGCGTCATGAGACTCTGTTGAGGCTAGAAGACCAAGGAAAAAGTGAGTTCGAATCTGAGTCCGAATTTGAAGAGCTATCCTCATAAGACCAAATCAACTTCATGGCACAAATCATTGAGGAAGAGGCAAACAGATCCGAACTCGAGTCCGACCAAATACTCAGCCCGAATCTGAGATGGCAACAATCAAGGGGGAGAATCCTACTAAGGATTCAAAAGGTAATATTGTAAATACAAAATTTAAAGATCACATAACATGTTTTAAGTGCAGTGAAAAAGGACACTACAAAAGTAAATGTCTAAAGAACCGATCCGTACAATCGGAGGCAAAGGAGGAACCGACGCTTAGAGTCCAGAAAAGGAAAAACCAAATCGAATGCTTCAAATGCAAAAGAATGGGTCATTGTAAATTTCAATGCCCGGAGAGAAAACCAAGGATCTAGGGGGAGCAATTAAGATAAATAAATTTATTTTACATAAAAATTTACATACTTTAGATCTTTTTTGTTTAGATTGTGATATGAATTTAAAAATACATGAAAATCCTACATTAACATTATTTAACAAAAATAATTTAAATTCAACTAATTTAAATGTAATTAAAATTGATCAAATCAACTCAAACCTTAATGATAACATAGATCTAGTTAATTAAAATCCATTTGTTCAAGATAATTTAAAATTAAATCCAAATGATAATTATCTAAAATTAATTAATGATAAACAAAATTTAATTAAAAATTTAGAAAATAATAAGAAATTAAATTATAAGAATTCTCCTTTAACCTTTGAATATAAGAATTTAGAAAATAAATTTTCAACTAATAAAGATCAAAATTCTATCTTAAGATTAACTAACAAAGAAAATAATTTTTCAAAATTTAAAAATTCAAAGCTAAGAAAATTAGAAAAGCAAAATAACTTCTTGAAAAATAAAATTAATAAATTAGAAAACATTATTAACAATTTTATCAACTCACAAAATCTAGATTTTGGTTACACATCAAGGTCAAATCTAAAATAAAACTTCCACAAACCTAATTATAATCATGTACCCTTTAATTATGAAACTAATTAATAATAATAATAAAACAACAATAATAATTACAATAATAATAATTATAATTATAATAATTAAAATAATAATAAAACAACAATTATAACAATAATAAAACAACCACAATAATAACAACAATCATAATAATAATAATAAAACAATAACAATAATAAATAATATGATTTGTTTGAATTGATTGACTTGTCATGATCATGCATACTTACATGTTATATATCATGTCATGCATTCTCTCCTTAGGTTGTTAATTTAGAACGATTAGTTAAAAAGGTTTACCAAAATCCTAATAACATAGCATTAGAATAGATTGGGATGATAGTATGTCAAGGAAGTTTTGTCGAAAACATGTCTAGAATGAATCTTATGTATTCTACTTGGTGCACTAGACTTAGCGAATCTAACCGAAGCTACCCCAATCAAACATGCGTTATTTAGACCAAAACTTAATATTAAGTTTTTTAGGTAGGAATATTTTAAAAAGTATTCAGGTCCACTGTTAATACACAAGAAGGTCATATGTCTCGCCATTGAACTGAAAACTTATCCTTAGAAAGCTTGCTTGATTAACTAAAAGCTAAGTTTGAATCTAACATATATTGAACAACCTTTTCAAAATTCTTAATAATTTAAATTTAATTAACTTAACTTGAACTTAGTTAAAGTAATTAAACAAGTTAAAACTTTAAATCAAAATTAATTAAATTAATTAAAATTTAATTACAATTAAAATAAATTAAAACATAAAAATATAATTCAAAATTAAAATCACTTAAAACTTAAATTAAATAAACATTAACTTAATTAGAACTTAAATAAAGACAAACTAAATTAACTTTAAATTCAAATTAAATTAATTATTAGCTATTAATTAATCAATTAATCTAATTAAACTTAATTGAATCAATTTTTAAACCAAATTAAAACATTAATTCTAAATTTAATAAAAATTAATTAACATTTTAACTTTAAGTTATCTAAATTTAATCAATAACAATTTTGAGATAATTAAAACTTCAAATATAACTAAAATTAAAATTAAACTTAACTTCAAATTATTAAAACTTAAACTATCTTTAAATTAAAATCTAAAATTAATTTAAACTTAACTTAAAATCTAAAATTAATTAAAACAAAAAACAAATTAAAACTTTAAATCAAAATTAATTAAAATTAATTCAAACTTAAATTAATTAATACAAAAAAAATAATTACAACTTTAAATCAAACTTAATTTTAAATTTAATTCAAACTTAATTAAACTCAAATTAAAATAAATTAATTTAAAATTAAATCTAAATTAATTAATTTTTTAAAATTTAATTAATTATTAATTAATTAATTTTTACTAATTCAACTTAATACACATGATTAATCTTTAATAAATTTCAAATTTAATCAATAAACAAAGTACTTTAACCTTAAACAAAATTAAATGAAACTAATCAATTAATCCATAAATATTAATAATTAAAATTAATTCTTAACATAATTAATAATCATTAAATTAAAAATCAACTTAATTAACAGTAAATTAATCTTTTATTAGGTAATTATCTTTAACCATTACTCTTAATAATTCAAACCAATCTTACCATTAAATAATCCAAGTTCAACTAAAATTCAAATTCAATTCTAACTCAATTCAAATTACAATAAACTCAAAAGTCATCTTACACAACTATAGGATTACCATATTTAAAAATTTAGAATGGGTGAGATGCTAGGAAAATTAAAATTTAAAATACTTTTTGAATATGTTTTTGAAAACTTATAAATCTATTTTCAAAATTTCAATTGATTGAGTGTATTATATAAATTATTATTGATCACCACATAAGTCTTTAGATTTTTATGTCAACCATGGCCCTTAGACACATATAAGAATGTCTTCCTTATGGGTAATAAGGATATCCAAAAGAGTGTTTAGTTAAGGGGAAAAGATTACATTGAAAGACATATTTTTAAAAATTTATTTTTATTTTCAAAAAGAGTTTTGAAAAATTTTGACTTTTAAGTTTAAGTCTTGAAATATTGTTTTGAAAAATATTCTTACAAAATTTTACTTAGTGAATTCTTTGAAATTTACTTGAAAAATATTTTTAAAATTAGCTTGAAAATATTTTTAAAAATTATTTTCTAGAGTTTCTTGAAAATATTTAAAATTATATTGTAAAAAAAATTTAGAAATTATGAACACATTATATTTGAATCATGTTCATTTTGAAAACCCTAAATGCATCTTATTGTCCTTCAAAAGGGAATATCTTAGGGAATACCTTGAAAATTTATTCAAATGCATTTCATCAAAGATATTTCATTGGTGCAAAACTTAGAACTTGTTTCCCCTATTTTTGATGTGTGTTAAAGGAAGAGAGATAGAAAACTCAGGGGGAGAGTTAAATAAAAAATATTTGTTTACTTATTTTTACATATATTAACTTAACTATGAACCTTAGTTGTCAAACATAAAAAAAGGGGAGATTATTGGTGCAGGAGCATCAGAATCGAACCTGAGTTTTGATGTTTGGCAACTAAGGTTCACAGTTAAGTTAATATATGTAAAAATAAGTAAACAAGTATTTTTTTTTTATTTAACTTCCCCCCTTAGTTAAATAGCTCCCCCTGAATTTATTATCTCTCCTCCTTTGACACATATCAAAAATAGAAGAAACAAGTGCTAAGTTTTGCACCAACGAAATGCCTTTGATGAGATTTTCAAGGTATTCCCTAAGATCTTTAACTTATCAAACTTTCAAAATTAATTTTTACCCTAAGAAATTTTAAAACTTTAACTTGCCAAATTTTTAAATTTTTTCTCCTTAACAATATTTCAAAATTATTTTACACTAATAACCTTTTAAAATTGAACTTTTAAAATTTAACTTATCAAAATTATTTTACCTACCAAATTTTTAACTTTACCAAATGTTCCTATTTTTTGACTTTAGAAATTTTCAAAATGTATCTTTCTCAGTTTTTAAAGGTCTACTTTTCTTACTTGCTTAGATTTTTTTTATCAAAACCTTATTTTTGAAACCATATTTCAAAACTCTTAAGTTGTGTTTCTACTATGTTTGATGTGTGTCAAAGGGGGAGAGATAGTAAATTCAGGGGGAGTTGTTAAACTCAAGGGGAGTAAAGTGAAAAACAAAAATGCTTGTTTACTTATATGTTTATATATGTTATTAACTTAATTGTGAACATTGATTATTAAACATCAAAAAGAGGGAGATTGTGGGTGTAGGGTGCACCAGAATTGAACTTGAGTTTTGATGCTGTCAAAGGTTCAAGTTAAGTCGTGTTGTGATCTAACAAGTTGACTGAGTGTGTTGGCTATTTACTTAACCGGGAAAGCCTTAGTCGTGACTAGGTAGGAAAGATTTAGCAGATCGTGAAAGCTAAGCAGAAAGACTAAGTGGGTTGAGAGGACCCAACACTTGGCAGGGAAGCTTGATAGGTTTGGAGGACCAAAGATCGAGGGAAAGTCCTGATAGGATGATCTGATGCTAAGCGATAAAGTCCAAACAGGTCTGGAGGACCAAGGTTTGGCAGGTAGGTTGAGGTAAACAACTGGAAGAGCGACAATGTTGTCGTGTTCTGGGTAGGAACAAACCCTAGGTCACTAATCCATCTGAAGAAATCGGAAAGGTTTCTAAGTTGAGATTAAGAAAGTGTTACTGTCTATTACTACTCATGCATCTCACTATATTACTGTGCTAACCTTTGTTTTGTAGGAAAATATTGTCTAACTATTTTGCAGGGAACGACTTGATTGTTTGATCGAACAGAGGGATCAGTCGATCAAACAAGGCTAACTTAGACCAGAGACTAGTTCAGACCAAAGCAGAGTACAGTCCGATCAAAGCTTGATCGGTCGACCGAACCAGAGGATTGGTTGACCGAACCATGATGATGTGGCACAGATCAGATAGATCAGAAGAAAAGATGGAAGCTTGGCTGATCAGTCGATCGATCGACCGAAAGATCTCTCATTAATGGAGTATTAAGTGTGAATCTCGACGAATAGGGAAGGTCTAATGTTGGGTTAACCGAACATGGTGATTGGTCGATCGAACCATTAAACATCATTAATGCTCGAAGATAAGATCTCAGCGAAGAAAGAAGGGAGCGGGTTCAGTCAACCAAACCCGAGGATGGGTCGATCGAATGGTGACGATTCTTATAAAAAGGAGCTTGAGGTCTGAGGCACGCAATAAGTTTTCAATTCACTTCTGTGCAAAGACTTTGTTCGTGCTACTGTTCTGTGATGTACCTTAAAGCAAGCTACTGCTCCGACATAGCCCCGACAAACTTCATCGACATTCTTTGTTTGATATAAATATTATTTAGCTTGCATTGTACTTGAATTAAAATAAGATAGTAGTGGAAAGAAGAGTTTTAGTGGATTGCCCAACGGTGTGATCAAGGATCGTGGGTCTTGGAGTAGGAGTCAACGTAGGCTTCGAACGAAGCAACCAAAAGAGTCTTCTATTTTCCGTTGTTTACTTTGATTGGTTTTACTATACGAAAAGAAAGAGTTTTTTGGCGAGCGATATTCACCCCCCGCCCCCCCCCTCTGTCGTATTCTTCGATCCTTCACAATGTTCTGCCAGAGGAACTTGATAACAGTCCACTCAATTATTTTGGCTAATAGCTCAGCTTCCACCCATTTAGAAAAAAAAATCTATGACTACCAGCAAGAATTTTTTCTAAGCGGGTGTTATTGGAAATGACCCACAATATCCATGCCCTATTGATCGAATGGGCAGGAGACAATCGAGGTCTTCAATAACTTTGTAGGATGGTGAGGAATATTTTGATGATTTTGACATGATAAACAAGTTGATACTAATCGAATAGAGTTTGCCTGTAGAGTAGGCCAAAAATACTCAGTCAGTAAGATTTTTCGAGCGAGCGATCGAGAGCTCGAATGACTTTCACACAAACCTTGATATACTTCATGTAAAATATACTGCACGTCATTTGGTCCAATGCACTTAAGTAAAGGGCGGAAAATAACTATTTTGTATAGATTATCCTCAATCAAAGTGAACCAACTGACTCTCTTCTTCATTACATGTGCTTGTTCCCAATCGGTTGCTAATATTGCTTATTAAAGAAATGAGATTAAAGGCATTCTTCAATCACTTTATAATTCCAAGTTGACCTGTTTCTCAATATGGGCTACCAACAACGCTTGTTCCATAGGCTTGTTCAGGGTCTATAGAATTATGGAGGAGGCCAACTTGGTTAAGTCGGCGACTTTATGATTCTCTGATCGGAGAATTTTTTATAAAATTATCTCTTGAAATCCTGCCTTTAATTTCTCGAATACCTCCGCATATAACTTGAGTCGTTCATTATTGATCTCAAAATTACTCGATAATTGTTGAACGGCTAAATGAGAATCAGATTAGATTAAGACTCGGATGGCCCCCATATGCCTTGTAGCTTGTAGGTCAACTATCAATGCTTCATATTCTGCTTCATTATTGGTGGCTCGGTAATTTAGCCAAATGGACAACTGCATTTTGTCCTCCCTGGATGATATCATAAGAATTCCCACTCCGTTGCTTTGCCGTGTAGATGATTCGTCTACATATATCTTCCAAGTTTTTTCCGACTATGGAATTTGGATCCCCATTATAAAATTAGCTAAGGCCTAAGTTTTGATGGTCGCTCGGAGTTAATATTGTCTATCATATGCAATAAGCTCCATGGTCCATTTGATCAACTGCCTTGAAGCTTTCAGGTTGATGAGCACTCAGCTTAAGGTGATGCTGGTTAGTACGGTGATTGGGTGAAAGAGAAAATAGCAGCGCAACCTCTGAGCAACTAAAACCTGTCACACCCTAGAGGAGTCCCTGCCCGATAAACGGACAACATCTCCCCTATAATAGTGACAAATGATAGATGTATATAATGCCACAAGGCTACTCACAAGATATAATCAACAGCCAGACAACTGGAACATACACAACCACGTAGTTATATACACAGTCCACTCGGTTGGAACAAAATGATCATAAACACGTAGTTGTATAATAAACAGTCCACACGGATGTACTAAAAACACAGCGGAACGTGAAAAGAAAGTCCATAAACCAAAACGACAGGCTGCTAGCTGGCTAGGCTTTACACAACAAGGTAAATACATGCCACCACATAGAAAAACTCCAAAACAGGGTCAAATTATACAATGCCAAGTTCACAAACTAGTAAAGCAAGTAAAGTAAGAAATAAAACCCAAAGCCATCCTCGGATGTGACGTGAGACCGATAGATAGGATAATTTAAGCAACTCCACAATCATCTACCTGAGGAAAAAGATAATACACGAAATGCGATGGTAAGTGTGGGTTACTCAGCGAGTAATAGATAAGATAGTGCCTGATCTATATAAAACATGGAGATCAATGTATATAGTCTCAATAGAGAAATATGAACATAATTATACTGACATAATCAATGCATATAAACATAATTGACATAATGAATATACATAACCAATCTAGATTTAACTTATAAAATCATGATCACACATGACGACATAATAAACATACATACTCAATCTGAATCGAACACACAAGGTCAAGATTGTAAATGACAAAATAAATGCACATAACCATAACTGACATAATGAATGCATATACCCAATCTGGAAGTCGATATATATGGTATAATGATTAGTAAACTCACCGGGGATCAGCAACAGATCTGCTCGTAACACATGAGCAATATAACTAACAGCATATACATGTATAATAAATGACATGTATAAAGGATGCCAACTATAGGCAACAATCATAGCTCAAACGAGTGCAACATATCACAATCATATGTAGCTAGTAACTATAAGATATGTATGCAGATATGAAACGTCACAATTTTTTTCTCTGAATCATAAATGCACTACATGTTGGTGCAGCAGGGCCGACAAGAGGAGGGGGGGGTGAATTGCCTGAAAAATAAATATACCCTCCTCAAGTCTTTCGACTAAAAAATGCAACATTAATAAAATAAAAAGCAGAAATAAAAGAGGAGATAGAATTTTGACTTGGTTACAACCAAGACGGTTGTTAATTCAATGCGGTCGAACAACTCTACTAGAATATCTCCTTTACTGTAGACGGAGAAGCCTTCTTTACACACTTAGAATGCTCAGAGGTTACTAGGAACTTAATACTGAGTTGAATACTTGATTGATACCTATTTCCTAGCTCCAGTGGTCATTTTATAGCTTCTGGAAATCTTATCTTGAAGGTTTAAGGCGTCTCCAATAGAGGTCCAAGGCGCCTCCAACGAGTGGATGGATAAAACTTTATCCATTGCGCAAACAGTCATCTTTGACCTGTCTGAGGCGCCTCCATTGAGCAATGAGGGCGCCTCCAAGGTGAGGGTGCCTCCATTGATCAATGAAGGCGCCTCGGGCTTTACTTTCAGCTCACTTTCTCCTTTGCTTTGACTTCCGAAGTTCCATGCGTTTAGGTGATTCCGGCCAACCAAAATAGGGCTCACCCGAACCCAATTTCCGGCCTTCTCCTCGAGCAGGCTTCCGTCCCTAGAATGTCACGCACGTTCTTCTCACCCACTGGTGTACTCTTCCGCAGCTCTCTCGTCATTCGGACGCACCGAGTCCGTCGGCTCCCTTCCCGTGACGTCCTTCTCGTTAGCTGCGTCTTCCGCTCGACTTCCTATGCTCCTAAGTTCCTGCACACTTAGACACAAGGATCAAATAACAAAACAGGACCTAACTAACTTGGTTGATCACATCAAAATACCCACGGGGTCTAACAATCTTCTTTTTTTTTATATGCATCAACCCAAGTTCAAGTTAGGGTTAAACAGACAAGTAGTAATTTTGAGAAAATTACTAAACCAACTTTAAGCATAAATTTGCAATTAAAATAAATTGCAACATAAGAATTAGCTCAGATATGATACCAATTTTTGAACAAAATATAAAAATTCAAAACAGAATTTTAAAATATTTCTAACTCCCCCTTAACTTGTGTCTATCTCTCCCACTTTGGTCACAGCAAAAACGGGGTCTAAAACATGTTTAGAATTCTAAGTCTTTTGAAAACATATTCTAAAAGATTTGTTTCTAAAAAAAATTCTAACTTAGGCACTTTTAAAAAGAGTTAAAAAAGTTTTTGAAGAAAAAAAAATTTTAAAACAAAATTTTAACTTAGGCCCATCTCTCCCCCTTTGAAACAAGATTTTAACATATTCTAAAAGATTTTTTAAGAAATTTTCAAAATGGTTTTAAAAGAAACTTTTTAAAGCATTATTTAAGTCTAATTTTATTGTTTTATCATAAAGTTAATTAAATATTTTTATTCTAATATTTTGGCTTCTAGGTCGTGACGAGGCACTAGACCTTCTTGGTTATCGGAGCAACAATTACTTAGATAAAACCTCATAAAGAAATTTTAATATTTAATTTTCTCGCTGAAAGCGCTAAGTCTAAAGTTTTAATTTAGATCAAATGCTCTAACTATGATATTTAAATTTCCATTTTAGTTTATCATAATTACTCAAATATAAAGTAGGGAAATTTGAACATTCAGAAAATTGTAGTATCTTTTCTATTGTTAGTTTGTCAAAATCCTTTAATTGACAGGCTGTTTCTTTTAACTCACTATTAGTTAATAATTTTTCTAATTGACTGGAATATTCTGATTTGCAAAAATCTTTTGACACTATATTTTCTAATTCAAAAAAGTTTTTCGATGATGTTTCTAATTTGCAAAATTATTTTGACAAAATATTTTATAATTCACAAAAATCTTGCAGCAACGTTTTGATTAACTTAACCAATTGATCAGAAGGTGGAGACCATACCTAACTTACCTTTTTTGTCGTTGATTCTCCCCCTGTTGAGTTGTCTTCTTCCGAAGACTCTCCCCCTTCATCGATGCTCATCTGGGATGAGCTTTCTGTGTCCTCAAGATGAAATTCAACTGTTGGGGATGATCCGGCAATTTCCTCGATCTTGGAGTCTTCTGACGGTTCAGTATCCAACGAGGAGTCGACTTCTCTTGGTTCTTCGTGGAGCTTTAAGAACTTTTCCCAAAGTTCTTTTGCACTTTGGTAGTTGCCAACCCTATCAAGCTCTTCATTTGGTAGTACGCTTAGAAGGTGAAATTCAGCCCGAGCGTTTACTATAAACTCGTCACATTGCTTATTGGTCCAGAGGTATTGTTCGATGTCTTCTCCATTCGTTGTCTTTGGTACTTCATAACCAAATTTCATTATTAAAAAAATATCAGAGTCTGTGTTAAGATATACCTTTATTCGTTGCTTCCAGAAAGCAAACTCCCCCTCAAATATTGGTGGATAGATGTTAGCTTCGACCACCATTTTGTTGCTTTAGTCGGCGGTTAGTCCTTCTGAGGCATTCTGACTCTGATTCCACTTGTTGGTGCAGCGGAGATGGCAAGAGGGGGTGAATTGCCTGAAAAATAAAGTATACCCTCCTCAAGTCTTTAAACTCAAAAATGCAACACTAATAACATAAAAAGTAGAAATAAAAGAGGAGACGAAATTTTGACTTGGTTACAACCAAGACAGTTGTTAACCCAAGGTGATCGAACAGCTCTACTAGAATATCTCCTTTACTGTAGGCGGAGAAGCCTTCTTTACATACTTAGAATGCTCAGAGGTTGCTAGGAACTTAATACAGAGTTGAATACTTGATTGATACCTATTTCTTAGCTCCAAAGGCCATTTTATAGCTCCTGGAAATCTTATCTCGAAGGCCTAAGGCGCCTCCAACAAGTGGATGGATAAAACTTTATCCATTGCGCAAACAATCATCTTTGACCTGTCTGAGGCGCCTCCATTGAGCAATGAGGGTGCCTCCAAGGTGAGGGCGCCTCCATTGATCAATAAAGGCGCCTCTGGCTTTACTTCCAGCTCACTTTCTCCTTTGCTTTGACTTCCGAAGCTCCATGCGTTTAGGTGATTCCGGCCAACCAAAATAGGGATCACCCGAACCCAATTTCCGGCCTTCTCCTCGAGTAAACTTCTGTCCCGGCTTTGCATCCCTCAAACGTCGTGCACATTCTTCTCGCCCACTAGTGTACTCTTCCACAGTTCTCTCTTCCTTTGGACGCACCGAACCCGTCGGCTCCCTTCCTGTACCGTCCTTCTCGCTAGTTGCGTCTTCCGCTCGACTTCCTATGCTCCTAAGTTCCTGCACACTTAGACACAGGGATCAAATAACAAAGAAGGACCTAACTAACTTAGTTGATCACATCAAAATACCCACAGGGTCCAACACTACAACCATAACATACTCTCGATTTAACCGAGATACTTGGATGATCCTTAAAACATTTAACTACTAGTCACATTAGGTATTGATCATATAGTTCTAGAATTTATTCTACAAAAGGAAACTTCCAACTGATGCGGAAACTAAATTGGAAGGTCTTCGGGTTGTACTGCCATTGTCCTGAGATATCCCACTTGTCAACGCCTCCTGCCTCATTCATCTCATTACCTGAAATAGTTAAAATTTGTGAGTCGAGAGACTCGACACATTCAAACCATATTATGCATTAATTAGTTCTTATATCCATGTGTCCTATCAAGGAACCTATACTAACTAATTTATCCTCTTGCTAATTGTTTTGCATAAACATAAGGAGAGCATAATCGTGAACATACTCTTGCCAAACATATATGTTATCATACTTTTCACTCCACATAAATAATTGCATAGATAAAGCATAACATGAGCATATCAAAATATAATCTTAAGCATTACTAATGCAAAGATCTAAACTCTAACAAGAGCATAACATAAGCAAGAACAAAATTAGGAAGCATGGAGCATAAACTTACTTTACAAAAAAGAAAACATATGCATAACTTAATAAGGGGCGAACATAGCGTAGGTGGGGTAACCATCATTAAAACCCGTTCATTTGGTCCATGATTATGTAATTAGTTGCGCAACAAGAATATGACTTATGGTACAACTCACATTAGTCGAAACCAATGTGTTGCACCATTATTCATTTTTGGAAAGGCCCGCTCCGGAGATCATCCCGAGGCACTAATTCAATATTGTCACCACACATGCACATACTCCTTTAATTATCAATATAACTCTTTCATATCATACATCGCAAGTATACATGCATGGTTTTTAAACTATCTTCGTAAAAAAAACTACTTATAACTTCACATGGTATCAATTACACATTGGAACCACATTACACATGCATATTATCATTAATTTCATAACATACATGCCTCTAAAATAACTAATTAATCTAACATACTAAGTTATCAAAACATAATTGAGTGCATATATTAAACCCTAAAAGTCCGAAACATATAGAATTAACATATGACTCATGAAGTTAACATGATGAAGAGAAAAAAGAAACATGGACATAACTAGATCCAATATCCTAATTCCCTAACATTAACATGTGACCCATTAGTTAGCATGATAAGAAGCAAAAATAAACAAAGGTATAACAAAACCAAATTCCAAAAAATTACATATATCATAACCACAAGATGGTTAGTTTCATGGCAACTTAACCCCTAAGAGGATCCACATCAGTTACTTTATTCAAAGATTTTACCCTAAATATTGGATAGGTTAACTAAAAATTCTCTGTATCAGTTACCCTATCCATTCCCTAAATTTAGATTTGATGAATAATGATTCTCTAAAATTTAGGGAATAAAACCTCTACCCTAAAAATAAAATAATATTTCTTTTTAATCTCTCTCCTTCCACTCAATCTCTCCCCTTCAACTCATTCTATAAATATAATAATAAAAAATAGAATAAAGAGAAGAAAATAAAAAAAAATTAAGGATGATAAAAATTTTAGGGTATTTGATGTAGTGTATAGTGAAAAGTGATTATCTAAATTTAATAAAGTGGATCATTTACCCTAAATTTTAGATATAGTAATAGAGAAACTGATGTGGATGCTCTAAGATCCGAACCTACAAATGACACAAAGTAATCATAAACACACAAAGTAATCATAAACTTGGATTCAATTTTATGGTATCAAAATTTCTAGGAGCTAGCATGGTATCAACTTCTAAGTAATAAAAGAGCATGAGGTCTTATACAATCCAAACCCTACAAATTTATAAAAGCTAACATGGTATCATCTCCTTAACACATACATACAACCAAAATCGAAACTTATATAGGGTACCTAAACATAGATGAACTTGAAGAACTAAAATAAAACAATATGTTGGAAAAACATGGAACAATAGTAGCGCAACATCATGATGAATAAGACCCCCTAAATAGAATTTAGAACTACTCCCATAAATATGAAATTTACAAGTTTAGTACTTAGAATTAAGCAAGGATCTTCTAAGGGAAGACAACTAGAAGCATGACCCAAATTGTAATGCAACATTCATATTCATAACTCTTAAAACAGAATTTAAAACTCACCACAATAGAACCAAAAACAGCAAGGTCATAACATAATTCCATATTCGTCAGTTAGTGGTATAAAAATTATATGAAATTAATCTTTGATCCGAAAAGGGTTATGTAAATTGGTAATGAAAGCTAAATAAATTCCTACATTCAACAGAAGACACCAAAGTGAAATTTGTTCACCCATTGAAGCTAAGTTACACCACAACAGAACCAAAAGCAGCAGGATCACAGCATAATTTCAAATTCGTCAGTCAGTGGTATAAAAAACATATGAAATTCATCTTTGATCCGAAAAAGGTTCTGTAAATTGGTAATGAAAGCTAAATAAATTTCATACATTTCAACAGAAGACACCGAAGTGAAATTCATTCACCCATTAAAGCTAAGTTACACCACAACAGAACCAAAAGCAGCAGGGTCACAACATAATTCCAGATTCGTTAGTTAGTGGTATAAAAATCATATGAAATTCATCTTTGATCCGAAAAGGGGTCTGTAAATTGATAATAAAAGATAACTAAATTTCCTACATTTCAACAGAAGACACCAAAGTGAAATTCGTTCACCCATTGAGGCTAAGTTACACCACAACAGAACCAAAAGCAGCAAGGTCACAACTTAATTCCAGATTCGTCAGTCAGTGGTATAAAAATCATATGAAATTCATCTTTGATCCGAAAAAGATTTTGTAAATTGGTAATAAAAGCTAACTAAATTTTCTACATTTAAACAGAAGATACCAAAGTGAAATTTGTTCACCCATTGAGGTTAATTTACACCACAACAAAACCAAATCTAACAAACTATAAAATCCAAAACTTCACAAAACATAAAAGCTAAATAAAACAATAACATGGTTGAAAGCATGCCTTTAAATCTTAGCTATCAACCCCTCGTTTAGTTGTCTTCTCTTGGAGCTCTAGAATCGGTGGAGTTGGTTGAGGTGAAGGTTTAGATAAAAGAGGGAACTTAGGACTTGGTCTTAATTTCTAATTCCTACCAATTTTATAAATGCTAAGTCATATATATTATTTTATAAAACTTAATACTAAGTCTAAATAGAAATCTATATCCATGGTTATATAATTCCATATATATTTTACTTAATCATATAAATTTTATTCATTATATATAATTTATAATACTATAGTTTGTTATTTAATTTATATGCACTATGTAATTTTACACGTTCTATATCTTATATCTTCCTTATTTAATTTTATTTATGCTTTATAATTTATATTATACATTTTATATTATATAATATATTTTTTTTATAAAATTTTGCATGTTCCATATCTTATATTTTCCTTATTTAATTTTATTTATGCTTCATAATTTATATTATACATTTTAAATTATATAATATATTATTTATATTTTATTTCTATATTAATTAGATGAATAATCTATAAAAATTTATAGACATATCAATACTAATTCTTTATATATTTATATCCTAGTACTATATTGATCCTGTCTGAGAGTCGAGGTGACGGACGCTGGGATGTGGCGCTCCGGTTGACCGTGCATAGACCTCCGATGAGACTAGCCTGCAAGCACAAAAGTGTTAGTGTCGAGCCAAGGAGTGGTTCCCCGGTGATGGCCCTCCGACGCTTAAGTCAGATCTCCGAAGAAAGCAGCGAGCAAGCAAAGCAAAGAAACGAAAGTGGCAACGTAACTATAGCTACAATAGAATGAGCATACCTCCGTCGAAGCTTAGGGTCCTATAAATAGAGCTCTCAGGGGTGCACGTGCACGCTCCTCTAGACGTGCACACATCTCAAAGCTTTCCCTGATAGGACGTGTCAGAAAAGTGTACCTGACGTCATACCTCAATAGCTCGAGCATATCCTGACAAGACAGTGGAAGCTTCCGTCGTACAATTCTCTGCCTGAATTAGGGGTGTAAATGAGCCAAGCCGCTCGTGAGCTATTCAAAGCTCGATTCGATAAAAACTTGTTTGAGCTCGTTTAATGAGGCTCGTTAAGATAAACAAACCGAGCTCAAGTTTCACAATATTCGACTCGTTAGCTCGTGAACATATTCGTTAAGCTCATAAATCAACTTTTAAATAAAAAAAATAATAGTTTTGATATTGAATTTATAGATTTTACACTCTAATTATGAAAAATATAGACAAATATATTAAATTTATTTATTAGAATAAAATTATAAATTTTAACAAGAATATTATAATTTTTAAAAAATATATAATTTAGTTTTTAATGAATATTTAAATATATAATTTATATTTATTAAGCTCGTTTAAGCTTGATAAAATCTCGAATAAGCTCGTGAGCTACGAATATATTCGTTAAATAAAGCTCGAGCTCGATTCGATTATAAACGAGTCAAACTCAAACATCCAAGAGTTCGGCTCAGCTCGGCTCGATTACACCCCTTTGCCTGATCATGCCGTCGATCATGCTATCTGTCTACGACTCGAGTCTCGAAGAGGATATCAGTCGATCCTGTCTTTGTCTGCTAGCGGGCCGAGCGGGTGGGACACTCGACCGACTTTTGTCTGCTAGTGGGCCGAGTGGATGGCCGCTCAGCTACTTCCACTGTCTAGGCTTGCTGGGTTGTGTTTCCATTTTGTTGGTTGTGATTTAATCTTTGGCCGATCGAGATGTCCGCTTGGCACATGTCTCGTCACTCGGCACATGACATGCCGATTGGCGCCTGCTTTGGTGATAGTTTTGAGCGTCGGAAGTTCGGTGTGAGACCGAGCTGTAATAACGTCGGACCGACCATTCCTTAATCTGACCGACTAATAGGGCCACCCGGTCGGATGCTAACCTAGGGCATTGACCGCCTTGACTTTGACCTTTCCCATGGCGCTGACCTCCTATGGGGCGGGGTCCTACCTTACCACCAGGTCACGTGCCTCCCCCTCAAGTCTAGTCAAAGGAGGTTGCAAGTCCGACTGACTGGACAAGTAGTCTGGAGATCGGTTAGCAGATCGGCTATGAGGCTGGTCTATGAGGACCCCGATCGGTCTATAAAGGACTGATCTTCTTAGGCTGCTCGGTGTTCTGAGGGTTTGCACTTGGAAGATTCTTCCTTCGGTGTCTTTGGATGAGTGCGAACCGTTCGATCAATGCTGACGTAATCCAAATCTCTTCGGGCTTCGTGCAAATCATCTCCATTAAAGCCGAGCACGCACCCATGTCTAATGATGGCGCCCATTAAATGACGCCTTGTGGGAGCGTGCCACGTGTTGCCTCCGTAGTCACCACACGTCCGAGGCGACAGGCACCGATGTGACGTTTGGCGATTTGAATTCAACGACTGGATTTGTGCTTCTGTTCCTATGACCTAGATCTGACAACTCTGATCGGCCGAGTCGATCTTTATAAAGCCGCAGCACTGCCTCCGTCTTCACTTTGCGTCTTCCTTCCCAGCGACTGCCGGCGACTTCGCGCGACCAGTGCTCCAGCAATCGTTCGTCTTCTTCCCTGGTAACCTCCTTTTGTAAGCCTTTTTGACCCTTCCTGCCGTTTAATCTTTAGTGATCGTTCCTCTTGTCCTATGCCCTTGCCCACCGACGGTCGAGCGATGACCTTAAAGGTCAAAGTCTAGGCGGTCAATGCCTTGTTCTGTTCCTTCCATCAGTCAGCAACCCATAATACCCACGACTGTCGCGGATTCAATTTGATCGCCCAACCGGTGCCCAGAACTTATCGCCGTCGGTCTCCCTCTCTTGACCGGCGACACGGGCACCACGGCGCCGAATGGTGAGAGGAAGTAAGGAGATCATCGCAACAGCCCCATCGAAGAAGCACCGAGCCAGACCGAGCTGCACGTGAGCGAAGCAGACCATCCGCTCAGGAGGAGGAGAACAGGAGCAACGTGGCGCGAGGCGAGATCAACATTATAGCTGGCAAACCGACCAGCGGACACTCTAACCAAGCCTGAAAATCATATGCTCGGCGGCTGGAGATCCACGCTGTTGGCTGCAACAAGGAGAATGCGAGCGGGCACGAGATCAGTTTCGGCCCCAGAGATCTCGAAGGAGTCGAAGTGCCGCACGACAACGCCCTCATTATCCGAGCGGTAATTGCAAACTATACCATTCACCGTGTATTCATTGACACAGGCAGCTCAATCAATATGATCTTCAAGAAGGTGTTTGATCAACTCCAAATCGATCAGGGCGAGATGCTACCAATGGCAACCCCACTGTACAGGTTCACCGGCAATGAGGTTCAGCCGATCGACCAAATCAAGCTGGTGATATCACTTGGAAAAGAGTCGCTCCAAAGGACGAGGGTTACGAACTTCATCGTGGTGGACGCCGCCTCCGCCTATAACATCATTTTGGATCGACCGACCCTCAATGAATTCCGAGCGGTCGTCTCAACCTTGTACTAGAAAATCAAGTTCCCGGTAGAAGATAGGGTAGGAGAGGTAAAGGGTGATCAGTTAGCCGCTCGACAATGCTACGTCGAGATGGTCAAAACGGAGGCCAAGTCCGCCCGAAAGACTCCCCGACTAGAGGTTAGCACCATAACTGAAAAATCTCCTACTTTGATTTACGAAGAAAATGAAGAGGTGCAGATCCACCCAAGCCGAGCGGAAGCTACTACCTTCATAGCTATCGATCTGAAGGTCGAACAGAAAGCCGAGCTGATTGAATGTCTCCGGTAGAACCACGATGTCTTCGTGTGGTCGACACACGAGCTCCCTGGGATCTCTCCTAAAGTTGCGCAGCATGAACTCCATGTCTGACTAGACGCTCGGCCGGTGAAGCAGAGGAAGAGGGACTTCAGTACCGAACAGAATGTAATCATCCGAGCAGTGATAGAAAAGCTCCTAGAGGTTGGCCACATCCGGGAGGTTCAATTCCCGAGCTGGCTTGCAAATGTGGTGCTGGTCTCCAAGCCTGAGAATAAATGGAGAGTCTGCATCGACTTCAGAGACCTCAATAAGGTGTGCTCGAAGGACTTTTATCCTCTGCCCCGGATCGATCAAATGGTAGATTCAACTGCCGGGTGCGAGTTGATATGCATATTGAATGCTTACCAAGGATATCATCAAGTGCTACTTGCCCAGGAAGATCAGGAGAAGGTCAGCTTCATCATGGCTAATGGAACCTACTGCTACAACGTCATGTCGTTCGGACTGAAGAACGTCGGTGCTACCTATCAAAGATTGATGAACAAAGTCTTCCGGCGGCAGATAGGCCGCAACATGGAGGTATATGTCGACGACATTCTGATCAAATCCCTCTGAGCTGCTAATCTCTGCGCCGATATCAAGGAGACGTGCCAGACGCTGAGGACATATGGGATCAAGTTAAATTCGAACAAATGTCTGTTCGGCGTGAAGAGCGGGCGATTTCTGGGTTACATCGTTATCGAACGGGGGATCGAACAAACCTTAGCAAGGTGAAGGCGCTACAGGATATGCCGCCCTCTAGAAATATGAAAGAAGCCCAACGTCTCACCAGTCAGATAACTGCATTGTCTCAGTTCATTTCCAAGTCATCCGACCGGAACCTGCCCTTCTTCAAGATATTGCACCGAGCCACCAAATTTCAGTGGGATGAGGAGTGCGACCGGGCATTCGAGGAACTTAAGGCGTATCTGAACTTATTGCCTGTACTGGCTAAGCCAATTGCTGGTGAGCCGCTTCGAATCTATCTGTCCTCAACCGAGCATGCCGTCGGCTCGGCACTAGTCCAGGAGAACGACGAACAACAACCAGTGTATTTCCTAAGTCATATATTAAAAGACGCTGAGTCCCGCTACATTGGTCTCGAGAAGCTTGCTTTTGCAGTAGTGCTCGCCGCTCAAAGGCTCCGCCTGTATTTCCTCGTGCACACTATCATTGTGATGACCAATAATCCTTTGGGGAGAGTTCTCCTCAATCCTGAGGCTTCCGGATGGCTGATCAAGTGGATAATAGAGCTCAGCGAGTTTGACATTCAGTATCAACCCCCCGAACGACCATCAAGGCACAATCCTTGGCAGATTTCATCACGGAGGTACAAAATCCTGAGTCCGACTCAATCTGAAAAATATATATGGATGGTTCATCCACTTGGCAGGGGAGTGGGATCGGCATACTACTGATCTCCCCCTATGAAGAGCGGATGCAACTGTCCGTTCGGCTGAATTATCGGGTTACCAACAACGAAGCCAAGCATGAAGTGCTTATAGCCGGGATACAGGCCGCTCGGCATGTCGGAGCCCCCAGAGTCCTAATTCATTCGGATTCACAGCTAGCCGCTCAACAGCTGGTCGGGTCATTCGAGATAAGTAACACAAGGCTCAAGCTCTACGCTGAGGCTTTTGAAAAAGCTGAAGGACAACTTCCAGGAAGTTGTCATACAAAAGATCCCCAGAGCAGAAAATCAGGTCGCGGACGAGCTGGCCAAGCTGGCCAGCTCTCTATCTCCAATCGTCATATCACAATCGATCGAGCAGGTGTCCCTGGTAGCCCACATTGATCGAATGGAGGGGCTCACCTTCCTAAGCTACTAGGAACGGCGCTGGCAGAGTTTCTCTGATCAGGAGCTACACCCTCCGATCGAGAAGAGACCAGCTTACTAAGGAAAAGAGCTAGTAGGTTCACTCTGATCGGAGACCAACTTTACAAAAAAGCCTTCATCAGGCCTCTGCTCAAGTGCGTCGGATTGGAAGACATCGATTACATACTATGAGAGGTGCATCAAAGATCCTGTGGCGGACACCTACACGACCGCTCATTAGCGAGGAAGATCCTCCTGACCGGATACTTCTAGCCGACCTCCAGGAGGGCGCCGCTCGGACGGTCGCCACCTGCTTGTCTTGTCAGAAGTATCACACCTTCTCGCATTGGCCGATCGAGGAGATGAAGGCGTCTACTGTGTCTTGCCCCTTCGACCAATGGGGCATGGATATCATGAGACCCTTCCCAATGGCGATAAGTCAGCGGAAGTTCTTGCTCGTCGCAGTCGACTATTTCTCCAAGTGGGTTAAAGCCGAGCCGCTGGCCAGGATAACCGAACAGATGACCTTCACATCGATAGCATATCCTCAGAATAATGGGCAGGTAGAAGTCGCCAATCGGGAGATATTGCGGATCCTATGTGCGCGGCTCGACCATATGGGAGGGAGTTGGGTAGACGAACTCCCCAGCGTGCTATGGGCGATCCACACGACCCCCAAAGAAGGAACGAGAGCAACTCCCTTTCACTTGGTGTACGGCGGTGAAGCAGTCGTCCCCATTGAAATTAGAGTAGAGTCCCACCGGATCATATATATATTTATGTTACGTTATATAAATTTATATATACATACAAAGTTTTATCCCTTTATAAATGATAAGTCTTATAATTCCTATATACTAGATTTTATCCATTTATAATTCACAAATTATAGTTTCTTAATTATTATATACACGTTACATTAAATTTATACTCTATAATTTGTATTAAATATAATATATAAATTATTTATATTTTATTTCTAAATTGATTAGATGGATAATTTATACACATGAATTATAAAAATACTAAGTCTTTATATGTTTTTATTTTTTTCTATTTTCTTAATAGAATTAACTAATCCAAATTTACTAATTATAGGCTAACTTAATTAATTAAATCTATTTATGTAAATAAATTCTTAAATAAATCAAGTGAATAATTACAATTATCCCAATAAATATCCTTAATTAAATAAATTCGAAATCTAATTAAATTATAATTAATCTAATAAATCTCTTTAATTAAATAAATACATATTCTAATTAATTTAATCCAATAAATCTCCTCAATTAAATAAGTGGTTTCGAACACTAGAAGATATATCTCCATAGATACACCGCACATCATATGCAAATGCTCATGCATGTCACATGGTCACCTCCGCCACTTCTCAAGACACCATAACCCTTATATGGCTGAGAGGGTTGGGTCGGTGACAACTATACTACCCTCAAGATACCACTACAAAGCAGTCGAAGAGGACAGTTCTCTAAGTAGTTATTTAGCTATATAGCATCACGGCCCCTGACTACTCACATCTCTAGCCCCTGATTATTGTACCCTCCAGACCCACTACTCACGAGTGGCTGAGGCGAATATAGTATAACACTGAGCGGCCAAGTGAGCACGACAGGACTAGCTCCACTCCTAGCTACCACTCTCCCACAGTGGCTAAATGGACAACTATAAATGACTGACAACCCGCTCAACCATAAGAGAGACATTTGATTGTCAGCATGTAGTGCAATGATAGGCATGATGAAATGATCATGATACAAACACAATCATCATCAATGCAATAACACAATCAACATAAATACCTCCAATACATGATCCGTCAAACACTTATATCTATAGGTATGAGTAGATTCAACATGTATCCACTAAATATCAAATACAGTAAATAGTAATACCAAACATGTACACAGTATACGCGTACGCACCCTACAACTGTTGGACCCTATGGGTGTTTTGATGTGATCAACCAAGTTGGTTAGGTCCTGCTTTGTGTTTGACGCCTGTGTCTGAGTGTGTAGGAGCTTAGGAGCGCAGGAAGTCGAGCGGAAGACGCAGCTAGCGAGAAGGATGGCACGGGATGGGAGCCGACGGGCTCGGTGCGTCCGAAGGACGAGAGAGCTGCGGAAGAGTACATCGGTGGGTGAGAAGAACATGTGCGGCTTTCGAGGGGTGTTAAGCCGGGAGGAAGACTGCTCGAGGAGAAGGCCGGAAATTGGGTTCGGGTGAGCCCTATTTCGGTTGGCCGGAATCACCCAAAAGAACGAGACTTTGGAAGATGAAGCAAAGAAGCAAGCAAGCTGGAAAAGCTGCCAGCTAGCTTGGAGGCGCCTCCATCAGGTTTGGAGGCGCCTCAAGCTTGAGGGCACCTTCAACCCCTGCTGAAGGCGCCTCGGACCTGGCAGAATTGAACATTGAGCTTTTGGATAAAGTTTTATCCACTCTCTCGATGGAGGCACCTTGGACCCCTATTGGAGGCGTCTCGGACATCCGAGATAGGATTTTCAG
Source organism: Zingiber officinale (assembly GCF_018446385.1). Taxonomy (NCBI): domain Eukaryota; kingdom Viridiplantae; phylum Streptophyta; class Magnoliopsida; order Zingiberales; family Zingiberaceae; genus Zingiber; species Zingiber officinale. The sequence goes on from NC_055998.1 coordinate 106,486,177, forward strand.
GGGCTATATAAAGGCCTCTGGAACTAGGAATTAGCAATCAATTGTTCCATCAACTCTGTAATCAATTCCTAGCAATAGTTTTGAGCTGTTAGAGTGTAAAAGGCTTCTCCGCCTTCAGAGAAGGAGATTTTTCTAGTGCGCGCTTTTCATCACTCTGGATTAACAACCTTCTTGGTTGTAATCAGGTTAACTCCCGGTCTTCTCTGTCTTTCTGTTTTTCTTTATTATTTTAATTCTTTTATTATTATTGTTATTGCTTGTACTTTCGAGTTGAAAAATCCGAGGAGGGTAGTTTTAATTTGTACAAGCAATTCACCCCCCCTCTTGCCGGCCTCCGCTGCACCAACAAGTGGTATCAGAGCCAGACCGCCTCAGAAAGACTAACTGCCGACTGAAGCACAACGATCAAGACGATGGCCGGAGCGAATATTCATCCCCCGAAGTTCGACGGAGACTTCGTGACGTGGAAACGTCGGATGGAAGTATTTTTTTTAAATCGACTTCGATATTTTACTAACTATGAAATATGGTTTTGAAGTTCTGAAAGACAAAGAAGAGCATCAGTGAAGTAAGAAGGAGCGGGCTGAGTTTGTCACCAACGGAAAGGCAGAATTCCACCTGCTGAGCGTGCTGCCACCACAAGAGGTAAGTCGAATCGAAAGCTACGTCTCTGCGAAAAACCTCTGGGAAAAATTCCTGGAGCTTCACGAAGGTACTTAGGAAGCTAAGCTAGCGAGGCGCGACATCCTCCGGACCCAGTTAACGAACCTTCGAATGAACAACGACGAGAAGGTAGCACAACTCCAAGCAAGAATCAAGGAGTTAATAACTCAACTAACCAACCTTGGAGAAGAAGTAACGAACCGGGACTCAATTCGGTACGCGCTCAACGCCTTCCCCAGAACTCCAGAGTGGGCCTCCTTAGTAGATGCGTACTACATCTCTAAGGACTTCGAGGTAAGTACTTTAGAAAATTTGTTTTCTACTTTTGAACTTCACGAATCTCGAGTTGCAGAGCCCAATGGAGTAGAAAAGACTAGTTAGAACATCGCCTTAAAGGCAAAAACAAACGCTTCTACTCTGACGCATCGATTGACGAAAACGAAGTTGCGTTAATGGTAAGACGTTTTAATAAGTTTTTCAAATCTAATAAATTTAGATCGCAGTCGAGTATACGTCATCAAAAGACAAGGACAGTCCGTTGCTACAATTGCAACGAAGAAGGGCACATCAAGGATGACTGCCCAAAGTTAAAGAAAAGGAGAAAGAGAAGGTAAAGACAAAGTACAAGAAACCAGAATCCTCCAAGCACAAGAACTTGAAGGCCACTTGGTCAAATTCGTCATCCTCCGAGTCAGACCTCGAAGAATTCTCGGGATTAGCGCTAATGGCAAGCCATCAGCTGGAAGAAGAGTCAACCTCAGAAATGAGCATAGATGAAGGGGGAGGAACATCAGAAGAGGAAAGCTGCAGTGAAGGGGGAGCATCACCAAGTCAGGTAAATAAGGTATGTGCTCTAACCCTTACTCAGTCATTTAAATTTATCAAATCTCTTTCTAAAGATTTGTTTAAATTAGAAAAAGAAAATACTGAATTGAAAATGAAATTAGCAAAAGCATGTCCACTTGAGATGTACGATAATCTAAAATCAAAAAATTAAAAATTAAAAATTGAAGTTGAAAAATTAAAAAATAATGCATATTTAAATAAATTTCCAAAATAAAAAATTAGAATTAATGGAAAATTGAATTGGTACATTAGAAACCATCAGGGTCAAATTAGAAGAGTGCCCAAGAACTATGTACCCCCTAAATTCTTGAATAATCCTGTAGGAAGGAACCTCTATTGGATTCCGAAATCTGTGCTAAATTAATTTATTTAATTAAGGCTTTCAAGAGAGAAAATTAAACAAAGAATTTCTTTATGAAGCTTTGTCTAAGGAACTGGTTGTTGCTCCAATAACCAAGAAGACATAGTGCATCGCCACGACCTGGAAACTGAAATATTGAAATAAAATGTTTAATTAACTTTCTAAAAAAACATTAAACTAGAATTAAATAATGCTTTGAAAGTTTTTTTTTAATATTTTTGAAAAATTCTAAAAATTTAGTTTACTTAGAAATTTTTTTTCTAAAAATTAATTTTAACTTAGAAATTATTTTGAAAAATTCCATTCTGTTTAGAAATTTTAGAAAATTCATCTTACTCAAAATTCTTCTAACTTAAAAATCTACTAAATATTTTTAAATATCAAACTCTTACCCCGTTTTGCTGTGATCAAAGGGGGAGAGATTAGTACAAGTCTAAGGGGAGATAATTTTTTTAAAACTTTTATTTAGTTGCAATTTTACTTATTACAAATTTATGCTTAAAATGTTAGTTTAGTAATTCTTTTTAAAATTACTATTTGTCTATTCTTTACCCTAACTTGAACTTGGGTTGATGCACATCAAAAAGGGGGAGATTGTTGGACCCCACGGGTGTTTTGATGTGATCAACCAAGTTGGTTAGGTCCTACTTTGTGTTTGACCCCTGTGTCTGAGTGTGCAGGAGCTTAGGAGCGCAGGAAGTCGAGCGGAAGACGCAGCTAGCGAGAAGGACGGCACGGGATGGGAGCCGACGGGCTCGGTGCGTCCGAAGGACGAGAGAGATGCGGAAGAGTACACCGGTGGGCGAGAAGAACGTGCAAGACGTTCGAGGGACATTAAGCTGGGAGGAAGACTGCTCGAGGAAAAGGCCGGAAATTGGATTCGGGTGAGCCCTATTTCGGTTGGCCGGAATCACCCAAAAGAACGAGACTTCGGAAGACGAAGCAAAGAAGCAAGCAAGCTGGAAAAGCTGCCAGCCAGCTTGGATGCGCCTCCATCAGGCTTGGAGGCGCCTCCAGCTTGAGGGCGCATTCAACCCCTGTTGAAGGCGCCTCGATCCTGGCAGAATTGAACTTTGAGCTTTTGGATAAAGTTTTATCCACTCTCTCGATGGAGACGCCTTGGACCTCTATTGGAGGTGCCTCGGACATCCAAGATAGGATTTCCAAGGGCTATATAAAGGCCTCTGAAATTAGGAATTAGCAATCAATTGTTCCATCAATTCTATAATCAATTCCTAGCAATAGTTCTGAGCTGTTAGAGTGTAAAAGGCTTCTCTATCTTCAGAGAAGGAGATTTTTCTAGTGTGCGCTTTTCATCACCCTGGATTAACAACCTTCTTGGTTGTAACCAGGTTAACTCCTGGTCTTCTCTGTCTTTCTGTTTTGCTTTATTATTTTAATTCTTTTATTATTATTGCTATTGCTTGTACTTTCGAGTTGAAAAATCCGAGGAGGGTAGTTTTAATTTGTGCAGGCAATTCACCCCCCTTTTGTTGGTCTCCGCTGCACCAACAACATTAGGTATAATTAAAAAAATATGGAACTGCCACATCAGTGGCCCCCTAGAGTCGATCCCACGTACATGGAGGGAGGTAAATGCAGGTACACAGCTGAAAGCGCATAGCCAGGACTCTAACCCAGGTAATGACACCCCAAGGATAGAACCCTAAACTTCTCGACCACGAAACCATGCACCCCTAGCTGTACGCCCTGGGACAACAACTAGGTATAATCAAGTCGATACCTCCAATATCACACCAGACATATATGATCACCAACATAGATAGTATTGACATATTTCCCCCAATAGTACACATCAGACACATGTACACAAGACAACATGCAAATGAATAGTCAACAAGGTGACTCCTAAAACTCATACCCAACATGTGTACGCTCAACAACATATACATAATCAGCATGTTAACGCAATAAACAAAATACCCCCCCCCCTTACCGTACACACTCTACATGTATATACACAACAAAGTATGAATATCCAAAAACCAAGACTATATATGAAATAACCAGAACATCTCTAAGGTCAACTAGGTAAGTCTCAAGCAAAATAACAAAACGAACAGATTTAAGGTAAAGCAACTTAATCCATCAATCAAGCAACCATGCACTAAGTTCAAAGAATTAAAGAGATCAAGAAAGAAATACTCGCCTTTATTTGTAGTTCGTGTCACAATAAATCCCACTTTGAGACGCTCATTCCAAATCCAAGTCCTACGATCACATAATGTATTTAGAAAATTATATATGAAGTAAATAACTAAATAACTCCCTCAACTAATTAGTGTAACTCTAATCAAATATAATTATGGATTATTCCCCTAAGTATTAATCAACCTCAATTAATCATCGATTAACATAATCAAAACACATTTGATTTGAATAGGTTTAACCAAACCTCCACACCTATTACTCCTTCCATTGGATTTAAGTACCCTTACATATTCCACATTCAAATTAGACTAGGTTAAGCATGAGTAAACTCCAAAGACACACTCAAGTTTGATGCCCTAGCCGATGATTTACTGTTGGGGAAAAACGTTGCCAGAATTAATGGCCAGAGGAAGGTGGGTTTGTTGATCTACAACACCAATACCCTAAAAGGCAAACAATACATTAACCTCTGAGAATGAAACCTAAATTTTAGTCCACCACTTCTAAACCAAACAACTTACCTTTAGTTGATCCTCAATCTCCTGCCGAAATAGTGATATTTGGCCAAAATCACACTGTTTGGGAGGTTCAGGCTGGAAGCTTCACGTCGAGCCAAGGGAAAAAGTTCAGCACTAACATAAATGGTAAGGGATAGCCGGGGGAAAGACTCTAGTGGTCGCAGCTAGCCACCTATGATCTAATCCTCTCCTTTCTAGAGCTACAACTGATCAGGCACACAACTAATCTCGGCATCCCAAAACAGAGTACAAAATCAAATCTATGCTAATCCAACACTAAGCATGACTTACCCCTGAACCAGATCTAAGATCTCTCATATAAGAAATTGAGATGTTGTTGTGGAGTTGAGCCGAGGCAGAGGATAGGGCTACACCAGCAGTAGAGCAGAAACGCAAGAGGAGAAAGGATCTTGCCTCATGCGTTCTGGCCCCAAACAAAGGGCAATAAGTGGATCAAGACAGTGGATCAATACCGACTCTTGCTGCGATTGGCAAATGGGAGAAGGGCTAGCCACACCAATTACCGCGGCTGCAGCCGGCGATGGTGGCTGTAGAGGCTTGCACCGGCGATGACCGGCTCATCGCGGTGGTAGGCGTCGATGCCCGACGGTTGGTGAAGGGTGGCGCGACAAGACGGCGATACCAAGGCGATCGGGTGACGCGGTGTTAGGTTGGGGAAGATGAGGGAACCGAGTCGCGGTGGTAGGCATCGATGCCCGATGATAGGCGAAGGGTGGCACGGCAGGGCATCAATACCAAGGCGATCAAGTGACGCGGCGTTAGGTTGGGGAAGATGAGGGAATCGGGAAACGGAAGAAGGAAATGAAAAGAGGAAATGAAAACTTAAGTATTTATATTAAATACTTAGGTTAATTAATCCCAATCTTAGATTAATTAAAACAATCAACTCCCAACTAAATAAGTATTCCAAACAGACTTTCTCCTTACCTAATAGATATATACCCTTAAAACATATCATACAACCTCCATTAAAATCTAGAAAAAATTCTTGAAAAATTTAATAAGGTTATTTCTTTAATAACACTTATTATTTAATTTACTGTATCTTACATTCTCCCCCACTAATAAAAATTCGGTCCCTAAATTTACTGCTCAACTCAGGGATCCTTATATGAGGGTAATAACTAAGCAGTACCCTCATATACTACTTCATTCTAGTATCATGAATAATCTCCAACCATAAGGGATGACTCTGTGGGTTATGAGCTCATCCTCCTTCCGCTACTCCTACTCTGCTACCTAGCCATCCATGGATAAATCAGCTATCATCGAAATCCATAACGCACACAATCAGCAGATCCTCAAACATCTTATAGTGCGCTCAAAATATCCATTCATCTAAGGGTGGAAAGTTGTACTAAAACATAGCTCTATACTCGTGGCTATAAACTCTAACAAAATCATAATGTGAATCGTGAATCTCCATCCGATACAATACTCAGCAATATACTATAAGGGCGGGTAATCTTTCTACAATATAACTCTGCTAATCTATTCAAAGAATCTGCCCTATGGATCGATAGAAAAGAAGCAAATTTAGTCAATCAATCAATAATTACCCAAATTGTGGCATATCTTCTTCGCGTCCTGGGTAATCCCCCAACAAAGTACATCTTAACGTGCTCCCATTTTTATTCCAATATCCAAATCTACTGAAATAATCCAACTAGTCCCTGATGTTCAGCCTCCACTTGCTAACTTACTAGACATCAAGCTACCGAATCCACGATGTTTTTCTTCATGTCGTTCCACCAATAGGAACATTTTAAGTCTCTATACGTCATGTAGCACCCAGATGTATCATAAATCTTGAATGGCGTGCTTTCTGTAGTAACTCCTCTCAGGCAGGAAGTGACTCGAGAATACACATCTCACATGAAAATAAAGAATCTCATTTACATTACACGAGAATTTCGTCTATTGGCATGAGATTATTATGCTCATGGTACATCAGAACTGATTCCAAAATCATGAGTCAGATAATTCTTCTCATCATCTTACAGCTATCGAGAAGCATATAAAACTACTCGACTGTACTACTATAGAACTGCACTTAACCCCTAGTACGATACATTTGTGTAGAGTACAAATTCGTCCACACTAGAAGATGAAATTAAGACAGGTGTAGTTATTAGTCTTCGTTTCAACCCTTGAAACTGGTCTCATAAGCATCTATCTAGGAAAGTTCCACACCCTTCCTAGACAGTCTAGTCAACAGTATAATAATGTTAGAAAAATCCTCAACAAATCTCCGGTAATATCCAGTCAAATCAAGGAAGCTGCGAGTCTCATGAATAAACTTTGACTACTCCCAACTAGTAACAGCTTCTATCTTCTGTGGATCCACTTATATGCCCCTGCTAGAGATAATGTGTCCCAGATAACCCACAGAAGACAATCAAAATGTGCACTATTAAACTTCACATAGATATATTCTTGTCGAAGCATCTCCAAAACTATGAGAAAATGGTGTTCATAATCCACCTCAGATCGGAAATATATCACAATATTATCAATAAAGACAATTACAACTGATCCAAATTTTCTAGGGATACCAAATTCATCGATTCCATAAAAACATCTAAGGCACTGGTAATCTTAAATGACAATACCAAAGATTCATAATGTCCATACAATAAGAACACTCAACCGTAAGATAACCGACAAAAAGTCTGCAATCTGATCACTAACTATAAATCACCAAATCCATAAATATCAGAAACATGCTACTTCTCATGTCACTTTCAAAAATAGATACCAAATAATAGACCATCAAGTTAAATATCCATAAATAGATCATCAGAAAATAACATTTCACAACATCCAATCTCAATGTATCTACCAATCTCAAATCATCCTCAACATCAATCAATCCTGATAACTTCCTACACAATGATAGCGAAAGAGGAAAACATCCAACCTCCAACACCCACTTCCAACAAATTTTAAGATATACACCATGGTTCAACATTGCATGTCTATGTTGTACCACTATATCCAATGGGGAAGTTTATTACCATATAATTTTTAGTGAGATAGACCAGCCGTGTGCTCACAAATCAAACTTCCTATAGTCAATTCTCATCATATCGGTTACTATCAAGATGTTGAAATATATCATCATCTTACCAAAGGTGTATGACTACTGAAGTCCAAGAGATATCCCTTAACTTTCTAATAGATAATCAACAACTCCACAAATGGTAGAGATACGATCAATCCCTGAGATATGAGTATAAAACTCTACTAATCTAATCCAAAAATCTCATCCTTTCAAATACTCAACTATCTATAGTAAAGGAATAACAATATAAAGTCTAAAGGGGCATTCAACCTCCTGACTGATAGTCTACCCATCAAAAGGGTGTTGGTTAGTCCTAGGAAAATCATACAGGTTCCACTGTACAAAAATTTTTGTACAAGTGTTGAACCTTTCCTTAAATAACCTATTATGCTTTTTAGAAGTTAAATTAGGAATCGCAGACGGAACTTAACATCATTGATTCCAAATTTAACTTATCTGTTCTTAATGGTTTAGATTTGAATCGCAAGCAGAACTTAATACTATTGATTCAAATCTACCAAAGTTATTAATTCCATAAATATTAATTTCCAAAATTGGCTTTTAGGACTGCATGACGAGACTCATGGCCTTCTTGGATATGGGAGCAACCACCACCGCCTAGGCAAAGCCTTTTAAGGAAAGCTAATATTTATTTCCTTAAATAACTCTAGGTTAACCAAAAAGAACAATCGAATCACAAATTCGAAAAAGAAGAAAACACAAACTCAAAAAAACTATTTCGAAAACTCTTGAATCATATGCCTCTTGTGTTTGGTATTTCCATAAATAACTATACAAAGAAAACTAGTATGATGCGGAAAACAATTACTAGTTATACCTTTCTTTGTAAGCAAAATAATCTCTTGATCTTCTACCGTATTCCTCTTCTTATCCGGAACGTTGTGTGGGCAACGATCTACCGAGATGAGAATCCACCTAAGCCACTTTTCTTCTCCAAGCAAGATTAGGCCACCACATAAACTCCAAGAGATATGAGGTTCAGCCACCACCACCAAGCTCCAAGGGATGCTAAAAACAAAAAGTCCTTTCTCTCCTTCTTCTCCTAGCTAGAACCGGCCACCATCAAGAGCTCCAAGAGGGGTTGCCGCCGGCCACAAGAAGAAGAGAAGAGGGAGAAGCTAGGGTCGGCCACCAAGGAGGAAAAGAAAGGAAGAATAGAATAGAGTCGTTCACCATGAAGACACCTCTACCCCTCTTTTATAATCCTTGGTCTTGGCAAATAAGGAAATTTAAATAAAAATTTTCTTAATTCCTTTTCCATGAAAAAGAAAAATTATTTTAATTAAAATAATTTTCTTTTTTCAATTACAATGGTCGGCCACCTCTTTCCCCAAAACAAGGAGAGTTTTAATTAAAACAAAAATTAAAACTTCCTAATTTGTTTCCAAAAATTTATAAAAAATTTCTCCAATAATTTTTCCCTTCATGGTGGGTTATAAAAAGGAAATTTTATAAATTAAAATCTTTCTTTTAAACATGTGGATAATTTCCAAAAAGGAAAGTTATCTCTAAAAATTAAAATCTCTTTTCAATCTACAAATAAAGAAAGATATCAAATCTTTTTTTAATCTTTTGTAGAAACTAATAAAAGAGAATATTTAATTTTTAAAACTCTCTTTTAAATTATAATCATGGTTAAAAAGGAAAGTTTTCTCAAAATTAAAACCTCCTTTCAATCTACAAATAAGGAAAGATTTCAAATCTTTTCTTAATCTTTTGTAGAAAGCTATAAAAGGAAATATTTAAATTTTAAACTTTTTTTTAAAACCATGATATCCACATAAGAAATAATTTTAATAAAAATCTTTTTTAATATTCTAGTGGCGGGCCACCTAAGCTTGGGACCCAAGCTTTGGCCGGCCACCAACTTGACTCATCCACTTGGTCTTGGCCGGCCCTAGCTTGGGTTCCAAGCTAACTTGGCCGGCCCCATTAGGATGGGTAAGAAGGTGGATATGTGGTGGGTATAAATCTCTATATACAAGAAGCTACGATAGGGACCGAGAGGAGAAATGAGTTTTGGTCTCCCGATGAAATTAAGCTTCCCGTGTTCGCCCCGAACACACAACTTAATTTCATCAATAATAATTCATTCCACTAAAGAACTATTATTGAACTACCGCACCAATCCCAAATTATATTTTTGGGCTCCTTCTTATTATGAGTGTGTTAGTCTTCCTGTGTTTAAGATGTTGAATGTCCACTAATTAAATGAGTTACTGACAATTCACTTAATTAATATCTTAGTCCAAGAGTAGTACCACTCAACCTTATCGTCATGTCGGACTAAGTCCACCTGCAGGGTTTAACATGATAATCCTTATGAGCTCTTCTTGGGGACATTATCAACCTAGTATCTCTAGGACACAGTTTCCTTCTATAATCAACAACACACACTATAAGTGATATCATTTCCCAACTTATCAGGCTTATTGATTCATCGAACTAAATCTCACCCATTGATAAATTAAAGAAATAAATATCAATTATATGTGCTTGTTATTATATTAGGATTAAGAGCACATACTTCCATAATAACTGAGGTTTTTGTTCCTTTATAAAGTCAGTATAAAAGGAACAACCTCAAATGGTCCTACTCAATACACTCTAAGTATACTAGTGTAATTATATAGTTAAGATAAACTAATACCTAATTACACTACGACCTTCCAATGGTTTGTTCCTTTCCATCTTGGTCGTGAGCTACTGTTTATAATTTATAAGGAACCGATAACATGATCTTCTGTGTGTGACACCACACACCATGTTATTTACAATATAAATTAATTGAGCAACTACATTTATCATAAATGTAGACATTTGACCAATGTGATTCTTATTTCTAGATAAATGTTTATACCAAAAGCTAGGCTTTTAGTATACATCCTAATAGAGGGTATCTCCACAACTCTCATAATCATGTCCATAAATGTCCCACGACAAATATCGATAAAAGTTCAAACCCTCTGATCTGAGATATAGACTTCAAGACCTTGAGTAAATAATCATGTTATCAAGATCTTGAGCTACTTGATGAAGACAATACTAGTTGAGCCATCTACCATTGTCTTGTAACCCATCATACCAAGATTGCTCCACCTGAGATTCAGGAATCCCTAGAGATGAGTCATGCGCACACAAGGGTAAAGGAGCACTATCACTAAATATCTTGCCAAAATAACAATCAATCGACACTCTGCTCCTCGAATTATCATCCGATATTTCCCCTCGGTAACATCTCATAGGTGTTAATCAACTAACACCACCTTCTTCATATCATCACTAGTCATATATCTATATACCTCTGAGGATATCTAACCATATCTGATCGATCCATGAATCAAGATCTTTCATGAAACAATGTTAAGTGAGTTGACTGACCATCACCTTATAAACCATCATGCCACCAAAGGAGGTAGAGAGGTACTATATCTCAAAACACCTCAAAATAATCATTAAGTGATGTCTTGAACTCCAAAAATCATTTCTGCTTCTTCCTTCACGTAGTGCCTGGTCATGTAAAGGATAAGTAGCTAACTTCATCTATTCCATATCAGTATAAGTCATATATCTGAATGTACTCTCTAAGTTATACACTCAAGTAACAGTTGTATCACATAAGTGTTAAGCAGCTAGTTCTACACTTTTCCACATCAGTGCATGACATCTATCCAAATGTACCTTCTAAATTATCCAACCAGGTACAGACAATCCATGGTCAAAGTCCCCATGGAATAGGATGCGTTTATCCTCTATAGACTAGTCAAGTCAATAATGGTATACATCCAATTCAGTCCTTTCTACATCTGAACAAGTCATATACCCAAACATATCTTTCAAGTTATCTAACCAAGTAGAAGTAACTCAAAGGTCAAAATCTCTATGAAATAGACTAAGTTGGTCCCCTACTGATTGAACCAATAAAAGTAAATCAGTTTTCTACTGACCAAACCAACTAAGGTAAATCGATACTCTATTGACTTAGTCAACATATGTATGTAGGTACTATCCACTACCCAACTAATAATAGCAGAGGTGGTATATGACTCAAACTCTCATCCACTAATAGTAACAAAAACTAGTAATACTGATGGTATAGTTGAAGGAATCCCCTGAGACAGTAATCCCTGATCTCCAATAGGGTTAGGTAGATCTAAACAATAGTTAATCCACACATATAATACGTGATACAAACAATTAGACAAATACTAACAGAAGAGTACCAACACATGCCATAAATATCATAGACAACTATACATATACCAACAAAAATGTATGATAATAGTAATACAAACTTACCTCCTACAGCTTGGAGATGTCTTGTCACTGCCTGATCTCAAAATTCGAAAAGGCATATCAAGAAAATAAAACATGAAATCCAAAACACAAGAAATAAACCTCATAAACTTGTGACTCTGATACCAATAAATTGTCACATCCCAGAGGAGTCCCTGCCCGATAAATGGATAGTATCTTCCATGTAACAGTGACAAATGATTGATGTATACAATGTCACAAGGCTACTCACAAGATATAATCAATAGTCCACATAGCTAGAACATACACAACCACGCAATTATATACACAGCCCACTCAGCTGGAATAAAATGATCACAACCACACAGTTGTATAATAAACAGCCCACATGGTTGTACTTAAAACATAGCGAAAAATGAAAGTAAAGTCCATAAACCAAAGACGATAGATTGCTAGCCAGCTAAGCTTTACACAATAAGGAAAATACATGACACCACATAGCAAAACTCTAAAATGGAATCGAATTATACAATGTCAAGTTCACAAATTCGTAAAGCAAATAAAGTAAGAAACAAACCCCAAAACCATCCTCGGATGTGACGTGGGACCGATAGACAGGATACTTCAAGTGACTCCACAATCATCTGTAACGACCACCCTTCTTACTACTACTACTCTCTAAGGGTGACCGTTACTTAACTACTAACTCTACTTAATCGATATGATCGAAACCACGAGGAGTCTCTACCGAAAAATTTCGGCAGCATCTCCCCTGTACCGGTGACCATAAAATAAGATACATACATAGTATACTTCAACCACAGGTGGCTGGAACATATATCAAACAACCACGCAGTTCATATATAACCAAAATAATCAACTCTCGCAAAGCACGATAAAACAATCCATAGAACAGCATGTACAAGTTCTAAATTCTTTTAATAATTTGACGAAAACAGTCTTAATAAATTCTTGGCAAATCCCCAGATCTCTCCATAGTCCAAGCATCACACATCATCGAACACCTCCTTGTCACCTTCCTTTACTAAAACTTTTCCTTTCCTATATCTACAGTAAGAGGAAATGAAAACTATAAGCGAATGCTTAGTAAGTGCTAACTCACAAAAACACGGATATGCATGTATACAAGAAGAACTAGAAACTGTATGCTCTAAAAGAAAATAAAGAATAAACATAGCTGCTCATGTTAATCTAATAGCAAAGAAAAGCTAAGGAATCTACTCATGTAATTTAAATAGCTAATCATCCTATACAAGGATAAAACTGCATGCTGGAAGATAAAGCTAATTATGCTAAATAATTAATCAGGAAACAAATAAAACTAATACTGCATGCTTCGAATTAAAAGAAGCTAAACTTGCTGACTCTAAGCATAAATGGAGCTTGTTTCATTTGTTTCTAAACTTATACTTTATTACTTTAAAATAATAATCAACTTCTCTTGAGGCCCAGGCTTAGCACCAAATGTGCGCTCCCTAATAGGGACTGTGGTAGCTAGTCATCAGTCCTATGAGGGTAAAGACCTTGGTCTTACCAGGGTCAAAACCTTAGAATTGATCACCTAGATTTGTTTAACGACAACCTTGGAAGTTGGGTACTAGCCTTTCTTTAAAATAAAATATCTTATTATCTTAATTATTTCTTCTTTAAATGCCTTGGCATTTTAACAAGCACCTTGTGTGCCAAAATTCCTAAAGTCTTGACTTTGGGATCTACTTAAGGCCTTGGCCTTTTTCTTTCTTTTCTTTACCTTTCTTATAGATAAATGAAATTAAAGATCCGCATTGCTTCATTTGTTGTGCACGCCTACTGCTACACAAAGAAATCTAGGAACTAAATGCAACTAAATATCTGCTCCTGTATATCTAATAGCAAGGAAACTGGTCATGCTCAACTCATGGCAATAAAACTAGGAAATAGATCTGCTCATGCATGTTCAAGGAAAATTAGAAATAAAGGATTCAATGCTGCACATACTCATTCTATAATAAGGAAACTAGGAATAAAGAAATCAATGGTGCAACTCTTTCTTAGCAAATCAGACTTAAGATCATGGGTTGGGGAACCATGGCCTACTGCTCGTATTGGCAAGACCATACTGCATTGTTCTCAGACTTGTTTAGACTGTTTGAAGGGAAACCTCATTCTCAAGGAGAAAGCAAGCCATCCTACAACTAGGAAGGAAGTGGTGAGCTAAAGACTGGAACATGACTCTCTTTTAAATTGCCCAAGGAACACTAACCAGAATGTAAATTTTAATGTCAAAGGAAGTTTTAATCATAATTTCATCTTAATGTTAATATCTAACACTCTTTTAACAAATCATTTTATTAATTCACCAGGAACATGATATACACAATAAAAGACATGAAGAGAGAAATTGAAACTAATTTTAAGCTTCCAAGCCACTCTTTAAAATCATTCCAGCCAACTCAATCAAAATTTTCACTAACCTTTCCTTTCATTCCAAGTTTATTCAACCAACAAAATGAAACCTAACAACATTAAGCTACGTACAAAAACTCCAAATAGATGGAATGGAGATTCTAAAATTTGCACTTTGTATTGAATCGATTGAGAAACGAAGTCCTTGGGATAGTATCTGATGATAGATAGGATTACATATAATTAACTCCGTAATAACTGATCTAAGTAGAATTAATGAATAAATGATAATAGACCACGAAAAGGGAAATGAAATCAATCGATGGAACCAAAACATCTCAAGAAAATTGAATCGCAAAACATCCAGTCAATCGATCATCATAGGCACCCACATAATTCTCTCACAGATTCCTATCCTTACCTCCACATATCTCATACCAAAATAGATAAATGAACTTGCTTCAGCAGAATTGCAAGGAAGAAAACCCAAAAGCTTAGATCTATTCTAAAAATCCTTAACCATCACAATTCTCTCCACAAAAATCCGAAACCTCAACCCACGGTAGAAACTTCACAGTTTAATCCCTTACAACTTACTTCGGAAAAACAAGAAACTAACAAGAAGAACATCTCCATAGCTACTCTTACCGCAGGTGAGGAGCAACTTACCTCGGTTCCTTGGACTCACAGCCGAAGAGGGAAGGTTCTAGGGTTCGGAGACTGGCAACTCTCAACCTCTTCTTGTGCCCGCGCATTCACCTTGCAGAGAGGAGCTCGGATCTGTGAAGAACCCATGGAGAAGGGTGCTTGCCGGCCACCGATGTCGCCTAGGTTCTTGCTGCGTTTTCACCCGAGACCAGAAGCGCCGACACACGCGTGAGGAGGAAGAAAAGGAATTAGGGTTCGGGAAAGAAATTAAACCCTTTTTAAACTATTCGGTATCTTCGGTTCCAATTATAACATATATATATCTCGCTCCATATTCGTTCACAAAACGCTTGCAGAACAGTTGGTTAGCTGCGTTTTGATTAAAGTTGGGTTCGTCCGGAGGTCTCGGGTTCGAATCTCGGCTTAGTCATTTTTTTGTCGAAACTTCTTTCGTTTAGTAAAAATACCAAACAACCTCCAAAAATTACATAAAAATAATCTAAAAATATCTAGAATATTTCTATAGAATTTTTAAATATTTTTAAATTATTTTTGGGACTCAAAATGAGGAAATTTGGGTTGTTATAATTCTCCATACCTTATAAAAAGTTCGTCCTCGAACTTAGAATAACTCTGGATATTTCTGTCTCATACTGTCCTCACGCTCCCAAGTGACTTCCTCGTGCTTCTGGTTCTGCCAAATGACCTTCACTAGTGGCACTTCTTTGTTTCTTAGTCTCTTAACTGCTCTGTCCACTATCTGTGTAGGTATGCTCTCGTAGCTAAGATCCTCTTGGATCTGCACTGTCTGAGACTGAATCACTTGGCTAGAGTCGTGAATACACTTCTTTAGCATAGAGACATGAAATACGTTATGTATGGCCGACATGTCCTATGGTAAGTCCAGCTTGTAAGCTACTTTCCCAATACTTTATGTGATCAGGTAAGGTCCCACATAACGAGGACTTAATTTGCCCTTCTTGCCAAATCTCATCACTCCCTTCATAGGAGCGACTTTGAGAAAAAAATGAATCCCCTACTTGGAACTCAAGTGGCCTACGGCATGTGTCAGCATAACTTTTCTGTCTACTCTGGGCAGTCTCTATCCTCTGTCTGATCTTCTGGATAGCCTAAGTGGTCTCATCTATCATCTCTGTCTGAATGCCGAGCTCCACTTCCATTCCTTTTCTTTCACCTGCTTCTTGCCAGCAAATGGGTGATCTACACTTCCTGCCATACAACGCTTCATAAGGTGTCATCTTGATGGTGGCCTGATAGCTATTGTTGTAGGCAAATTCAGCTAAGCACATATACTTGTACGAACTTCCCTTGAAATCTAGCGCACAAGCTCTGAGCATATCTTCTAAAATCTGATTTACTCGCTCTGTCTGTCCATCAGTCTGAGGATGGAAGGCTGTGCTGAACTTGAGTTTGGTGTCTAATGCATTCTGAACACACTCCCAAAACTGAGAGGTGAATCGCCCATCTCTATCAGAAACAATAGATTTAGGAACTCCGTGAAGTCTGATCACCTCCTTAACATATAGCTGTGTCAACTGCTCTATAGAGTGGGACACCTTGATGGCTAGAAAATGAGCAGACTTGGTCAATCGGTCCACTATTACCCATATCACGTCATATCCATTCGTGGTTCTTGGAAGACCTGTTATAAAGTCCATGGATATGTCTTCCCACTTCCATTCTGGTATTGGGAGAGGCTATAGAACTCCTCCTGGTGTCTAGTGCTCTGCTTTGACTCTCTGACATGTCAGGCAGGTACTGACATATTTAGCTACATCTCTTTTGAGTACAGACCACCAGAACCTCTGTTTCACATCTTGGTACATCTTGGTAGAACCAGGATGCATGGAGTATGGTGTATTATGAGCTTCCTCTAAAATCTTCCTTCTTAATTCCTCATCATTCGGAACACAAAGGTGGTTCCTTGATAAAGAACTCCACTATCTGATACTTGAAACTCTGTATCTTCTTCTTTTTGTATCCCTTGCTTGATCTTCTGGATGTCCGGATCTTCACTTTACTTTCTCTGTATATCCTCAAGCAGGGTTGACTCTGAGGTCAATGCAGAGAGTTGCCCATAAATAATTTCCATTCCAAAGTCTGACAACTCCTTCTGCAGTGGTAGGGCTAATGATGACAAAGACATCAGGGATACACTGAATTTTCTGCTTAGTGCATTTGCCACTTTGTTAGCTTTGCCTGGGTGGTAGAGGATTTCACAGTCATAGTTTTTGACCAACTCTAGCCACCTGCGTTGTCTCATGTTTAAGCCTTTCTGGGTGAAGAAATACTTCAAGCTCTTGATGATCTGTGAAGATTCTGCACTGAACTCCATACAAATAATGTCGTCAGAGTTTTAGTGCAAAGACCACAGCTGCTAGCTCAAGATCATGAGTGCGGTAGTTCTTCTCATAGTCTTTGAGTTGCCTGGAAGCATAAGCTATAACTTTTCCTTCTTGCATAAGTACAGCTCCTAGGCCCATCTTGGAAGCATCACTGTAGATGTCAAAACTCTTGTCACTCTCTGGAACAGTCAGAATAGGAGCACTGGTCAATCTCTTCTTCAATGCTTGGAAACTTTGCTCACATTTGTCTGACCATTCAAACTTTTTATTCTTCCTGGTTAAGGCCGTTAGTGGAGAAGCTATCCTGGAAAAGTCCTTCACGATTTTCCTGTAGTACTCAGCTAAACCAAGGAAGCTTCTGATCTCTCTGGCGTTCTTGGGTCTCTCCCAGTTGTTGACCGCTTCTATTTTTGCTGGATCTACTTGAATACCTTCTTTAGAAATTATGTGACCTAGAAATTCCACCTGATCTAACCAGAACTCGCACTTTGAGAATTTAGCATACAGCTGCTTTTGCTGAAGGGTCTGCAGGACTATTCTCAAGTGCGTGTCATGCTCCTCTAGGGTTCTGGAATAGACTAGAATGTCGTTGTTGAACACGATGACAAATTTGTCAAGGTATTCTCTAAACACTCTATTCATTAAGTCCATGAAGACCGCTGGTGCATTAGTTACACCAAAAGGCATGACCACAAACTCGTAGTGTCCGTATCTGGTCCTGAATATCGTTCTGGGTATATCCCTTTCTTTCACTTTGAGCTGATGGTACCCAGAGCGCAGGTCTATCTTTGAGAACACTGTTGCCCCTCTCAACTGATCAAATAAGTCGTCAATTCTGGGAAGGGGGTACTTATTCTTGATTGTCACTTGATTCAGAGCTCTATAATCTATGCACATCCGTATAGATCCGTCCTTCTTCTTGACAAATAACACAGGAGCTCCCTAAGGTGAGTGACTAGGGCGGATGAAGCCTTTGTCAAGTAGCTCCTGAAGTTGCTCTTGCAACTCTTTCAGCTCTGCTGGAGACATTCGGTACAGAGCTTTTGAAATTGGGTTGGTGTCAGGAACCAATTCAATTTCAAACTCTACTTCTCTGTTGGGAGGTAGTTCAGGTAACTCTTCTGGAAATACTTCTGAATACTCACAGTCTACCCGAACGTCTTCTTGCCTGGGTCTTTCTTGTTCTTTTGTGCTCGGTCCTCAGTACGAACGGTACGGGGACGTTCTCTTCTTGACATCTAGTTATGCAGAGAAAAAGACTTGATATCTTCTCTATCCTTTCTAAACATACTTATGTATATGAATATAAGAGAAACAAAACTTCTATTTTAGTAAGCGCATATAAGCAATTACTCCATACTGCAAATAATAAAGAAAGCATAAAAGGAAAATTTAAATACTTTCTTACTTTGAAGACGGCAAGGCTGGTGCTGATGTGTGATGCTGGAGAATAGGAACTGCTCTGATACCAACTGTAATGACCACCCTTCTTACTACTACTACTCTCTAAGGGTGACCGTTACTTAACTACTAACTCTACTTAGCTGGTATGATCGAAACCACGAGGAGTCTCTATCGAAAAATTTCGGCAGCATCTCCCCTGTACTGGTGACCATAAAATAAGATACATACATAGTATACTTCAACCACAGGCGGCTGGAACATATATCAAACAACCAAGCAGTTCATATATAACCAAAATAATCAACTCTCGCAAAGCACGATAAAACAATCCATAGAATAGCATGTACAAGTTCTAAATTCTTTTAACAATTTGACGAAAACAGTCTTAATAAATTCTTGACAAATCCCTAGATCTCTCCATAGTCCAGGCATTACACATCATCGAACACCTCCATGTCGCCTTCCTTTGCTAAAACTTTTCCTTTCCTGTATTTGCAGTAAGAGGAAATGCAAACTATAAGCGAATGCTTAGTAAGCGCTATCTAACTCACAAAAACACGGATATGCATGTATACAAGAAGAACTAGAAACTGTATGCTCTAAAAGAAAATAAAGCATAAACATAGATGCTCATGTTAATCTAATAACAAAGAAAATCTAAGGAATCTACTCATGTAATTTAAATAGCTAATCATCCTATACAAGGATAAAACTGCATGCTGGAAGATAATGCTAATTATGCTAAATAATTAATCAGGAAATAAATAAAACTAATACTGCATGCTTCGAATTAAAAGAAGCTAAACTTGCTGACTCTAAGCATAAATGTAGCTTGTTTCATTTGTTTCAAAACTTATACTTTATTACTTTAAAATAATAATCAATTTCTCTTGAGGCCCAGGCTTAGCACCAAATGTGCGCTCCCTAATAGGGACTGTGGTAGCTAGTCATCAGTCCTACGAGGGTAAAGACCTTGGTCTTACCAGGGTCAAGACCTTAGAATTAATCACCTAGATTTGTTTAACGACAACCTTGGAAGTCGGGTACTAGCCTTTCTTTAAAATAAAATATCTTATTATCTTAATTATTTCTTCTTTAAATGCCTTGACATTTTAACAAGCACCTTGTGTGCCAAAATCCCTAAAATCTTGACTTTGGGATCTACTTAAGGCCTTGGCCTTTTTCTTTCTTTTCTTACCTTTCTTATAGCTAAATGAAATTAAAGATCCGCATTGCTTCATTTATTGTGCACGCCTACTGCTACACAAAGAAATCTAGGAACTAAATGCAACTAAAAATCTGCTCCTGTATATCTAATAGCAAGGAAACTGGTCATGCTCAACTCATGGCAATAAAACTAGGAAATAGATCTGCTCATGCATATTCAAGGAAAATTAGAAATAAATGATTCAATGCTGCACATACTCATTCTATAGTAAGGAAACTAGGAATAAAGAAATCAATGGTGCAACTCTTTCTTAGCAAATCAGACTTAAGATCATGGGTTGGGGAACCATGGCCTACTGCTCGTATTGGCAAGACCATACTGCATTGTTCTTAGACTTGTTTAGACTGTTTGAAGGGAAACCTCATTCTCAAGGAGAAAGCAAGCCATCCTACAACTAAGAAGGAAGTGGTGAGCTAAAGACTAGAACATGACTCTCTTTTAAATTGCCCAAGGAGCACTAACTAGAATGCAAATTTTAATGTCAAAGGAAGTTTTAATCATAATTTCATCTTAATGTTAATATCTAACACTCTTTTAACAAATCATTTTATTAATTCACCAGGAACATGATATACACAATAAAAGACATAAAGAGAGAAATTAAAACTAATTTTAAGCTTCCAAGCCACTCTTTAAAATCATTCCAGCCAACTCAATCAAAATTAACACTAACCTTTCCTTTCATTCCAAGTTTATTCAACCAACAAAATGAAACCTAACAACATTAAGCTACATACAAAAACTCCAGATAGATGGAATGGAGATTCTAAAATTTGCACTTTGTATTGAATCGATTGAGAAACGAAGTCCTTGGGATAGTATCTGATGATAGATAGGATTACATATAATTAACTCCGTAATAACTGATCTAAGTAGAATTAATGAATAAATGATAATAGACCACGAAAAGGGAAATGAAATCAACCGATGGAACCAAAACATCTCAAGAAAATTGAATCGCAAAACATCCAGTCAATCGATCATCATAGGCACCCACATGATTCTCTCACAGATTCCTATCCTTACCTCCACAGATCTCATACCAAAATAGATAAATGAACTTGCTTTAGTAGAATTGCAAGGAAGAAAAACCAAAAGCTTAGATCTATTCTAACAATCCTTAACCATCACAATTCTCTCCACAAAAATCCGAAACCTCAACCCACGGTAGAAACTTCAAAGTTCAATCCCTTACAACTTACTTCGGAAAAACAAGAAACTAACAAGAAGAACATCTCCATAGCTACTCTTACCGCAGATGAAGAGCAACTTACCTCGGTTCCTTGGACTCACAGCCGAAGAGGGAAGGTTCTAGGGTTCGGAGACTGGCAACTCTCAACCTCTTCTTGTGCCCGCGCATTCACCTTGCCGAGAGGAGCTCGGATCTGTGAAGAACCCGCAGAGAAGGGTGCTCGCCGACTGCCGAAGTCACCTAGGTTCTTGCTGCGTTTCCGCCCGAGACCAGAAGCGCCAACGCACGCGTGAGGAAGAAAAGGAATTAGGGTTCGGGAAAGAAATTAAACCCTTTTTAAACTATTCGGTATCTTCGGTTCCAATTATAACATATATATATCTCGCTCCATATTCATTCACAAAACGCTTGCAGAACAGTTGATTAGCTGCATTTTGATTAAAGTTGGGTTCGGCAGGAGGTCTCGGGTTTGAATCTTGGCTTGGACATTTTTTTGTCGAAACTTCTTTTGTTTAGTAAAAATATCAAACAACCTCCAAAAATTACATAAAAATACTCTAAAAATTTTTAAAAATCTCTAGAATGTTTCTATAGCATTTTTAAATATTTTTAAATTATTTTTGGGACTCAAAATGAGAAAATTTGGATTGTTACATCATCTACCTACTACCTGAAGAAAAAGATAATACACGAAATGTGGTGGTGAGTGCGGGTCACTCAGCGAGTAATAGATAAGATAGTGTCAAGTCTATTTAAAACATGGAGATCAATATATACAGTCACAATAGGGAAATAAGAACATGATCATACTGATATAATCAATGTATCTAAATAAACTAGCATAATGAATATACATACTCAATCTAGATCTAACGTATAAAATCATGATGACATAATAAATATACATACCCAATCTGGATCTAATACCTAAGGTCAAGATCGTAAATGACAAAATAAATGCACATATTCATAACTGACATAATGAATGCATATATCCAATCTGGAAATCGACACATACGGTATAATGATCAGTAAATTCACTGGGGATTAGCAATAAATTTGCTCATAACACTTGAGCAATATAACCGACAGTATATACATGTATAATAAATGATATGTATGAAGCATGACAATCATATGCAACAATCATAACTCAAATGAGTGCAACATATTACAATCACATATAGTTAGTAACTACAAGATATATATGTAGATATATCTCTACAGATGCATCGCACATCATATGCAAATGCGTATGCATGACACATGGTCACCCCCGCCACCTCTCAAGATATCATTGTTGGGGCAATTTTCCTTGGTCAAGGTTGACCAGTTTGACTAATCTTGAGTTGAATCAAGCTTGAGTCAGGATTTGAGTTTTGATGTTTGACAATATAAGGAGATTGCTGGAGCAATCATCCGATTATGGAGATGGTCAAAGGGTTGACCAGGTTGATGAGAATACGAGTCAAGTAGGTCAAGAGTGATAGGAGACTTAACTGGGAAAGTCCTAACTGGATGTTAAGCATTTGAAAAGTCCTAGTGAGAAACTAGGCAGGAGAAAGTCCTGGTGAGGAGCCAGGCAATGAGAAAGTCCTAGTGAGGAGCTAGGCAAGGGAAAGTCTTGGTGAGGAGCCAGGCAGTTGGAAAGTCCAAGTGTGATCTTGGCAAAGGAGAAAGTCTTGGTGAGGAGCCAGACAATTGGAAAGTCCAAGCATGTGGTCTTGGCAAGGAAAGTCCTGGTGAGGAGCCAGGTAGTTAGAAAGTCCAAATGTGATCTTGGCAAATGAGAAAGTCCTAGTGAGGAGCCAGGCAGTTGGAAAGTCCAAGTGTGATCTTGGCAAAGGGTGTAAGTTCAAGCATGTGGTCTTGGCAATGTAAGTCCTAGTGTGACTTGGCAAGGAGAACTCGACAACTAGGATGAGGCCGAAGGAAGCTCCTGAAGGTAAGGCGTGAAGGATGGGAGATATCCGAGGGACGCAAGGCTGATGGAGGAGGCTAGAAGGCTAGTTCGAGGTTGGTCGGGTATGGCCAAATGCTAGGCATGGAGACCAAACAGGTTACGATTGACTAGGAGTTGGGTTGGAGATTTTGGACTTGAGTTTGAGTCAAGTCCAGGCTGGTCAATCGATCGGGCGATCGATTGAACCAGGATCCAATCGATCAGTTGATCGATTAGGGTGCGCTGCGGTTATAGGAAGGCCCAATCGATCGGTCGATCGATTGGGATGTGGAATCGCGAGCACATAGGTTTTCCAAATCGATCGGGCGATCGATTGGGAGTTGTCAATCGATTGGGCAGCAGAATCTCTCGCGCGATCGCGAGAGCACAGAAAGGCTCTGAATCGATCGGTCGAACGATTCAGACAGTCTCAATCGATAGGTCGATCGATTGGGAAGTGACCGTTGCACAGGATGCAGGTGATGGACGGTTGCGATGGAGTGGTGCTAACATGACAATTGATTAGGGATGAATTCGATCGATTGGGAGCACTGTTTAAAGCCTGGGTGGAGAGTTTTCTTCGCTAGATCTTTTGCGATTTGTTTCCTGCGAACTTACAGCGATCATTGACTAACTATTTAATCAAAACCCATTTGATTCAATTAGGTTTAACCAAACCTCCACACCTATTACTCCTTCCATTGGATTTAAGCACCGTTACGCATTCCACATTCAAATTAGACTAGATTAAGTATGAATAAACTCCAAAGACTCACCCGAGTTTGATGCCCTAGCCGATGAATCACTGTTGGGGAAAAACGTTGCCATAATTAATGGCTAGAGGAAGGTGGGTTTGTTGATCTACAACACCAATACCCTAAAAAGGCAAACAATACATTAACCTCTGAGAATGAGACCCAAATTTTAGTCCACCCCTTCTAAACCAAACAACTTACTTTTAGTCGATCCTCAATCTCCTTCTGAAATAGTGACATTTGGCCAAAATCGCACTATTTAGGAGGTTCAGGCCGGAAGCTTCTCGTCGAGCCAAGGGAAAAAGTTCAGCACTAACCTCAATGGTAAGGGATAGCCAGGGCAAGACTCTAGTGGTCGCAGCTAGCCACTCGTGATCTAATCCTCTCCTCGCTAGAGGTACAACTGATCAGTCACACAACTAATCTCGGCATCCCAAAACAGAGTACAAAATCAAATCTATGCTAATCCAACACTAAGAATGACTTACCCTTGAACTAGATATAAGATCTCTCATAGAAAAAATCGAGATGACGTTGTGCGGTGAGCCGAGGCAGAGGATAGGGCGACACCGACAGTAGGGCAGAAACGTGAGAGGAGAAAGGATCTGGCCTCATGCGATCTGGCCCCAAACGAAGGGCAGCAAGTGGATCGAGACAGTGGATCAGTACCAACTCCTGCTGCGATTGGTAAATGGGAGAAGGGTTGGCCACACCACTTGCCATGGCTACAGCCAGCAATGGTGGTTGTAGAGGCTTGCACCGGCAACGATCGACTCATCGCGGTGGTAGGCGTCGATGCCCAATGATCGGCGAAGGGTGGCGCGGCAGGGCGGCGATACCAGGGCGATCGGGTGACGCGACGTTAGGTTGGGGAAGATGAGGGAACTAGATCGTGGTGGTAGGCATCGATGCCCGGTGATAGGTGAAGGGTGGTGAAAACCAGGGCGGCGATACCAAGGCGATCGGCTGACATGACATTAGGTTGGGGAAGATGAGGGAATTGGGAAACGAAAGAAGGAAATGAGAAGAGGAATGAAAACTTAAAGGTGCGTTTAGTTTGTTTACATTTTCATTTCATTTTTCAGAAAATCATATTTTTCTATTTTTCAGAAAATGACTTTTCTATATTTTTCATTTTTTTAGAAAATGCTCTCTTTTTCAAAAAAAAAAAAATGAAAGTGAAAAATATAAACTAAACGTATTTTTTATTTTCTCAAAAAATAAAAATAGAAAATAACATGAAAAATGTAAACTAAACGCTCCCTAAGTATTTATATTAAATACTTAGGTTAATTAATCCAAATCTTAGATTAATTAAAACAATCAACTCCCAACTAATTAAGTATTCCAAACAGACTTTCTCCTTACCTAATAAATATATACCCTTAAAACGTATCATACGACCTCCATTAAAATCTAAAAAAAATTCTAAAAATTCTTGAAAAATTTAATAAGGTTATTTCTTTAATAATACCTATTATTTAATTTACTGTATCTTACATTCTTCCCCACTAATAAAAATTTGGTCCCCAAATTTATTGTTCAACTCAGGGATCCTCATATGAGGGTAATAACTAAGCAGCACCCTTATATACTACTTCATTCTAGTATCATGAACAATCTCCAACCGTAAGGGATGATTCTGTGGGTTATGAGCTCACCCTGATTCCGTTACTCCCACTCTGCTACATAGCCATCCGTGGATAAATCAGCCATCTCCAAAATCTATAATGTACACAATCAGCAGATCCTCAAACATCTTATAGTGCGCTCAGAATATCCATTCATCCGAGGGTCAGAAGTTGTACTAAAACATAGCTCTATACTTGTGGCTATAAACTCTGCCAAAATCATGATGTGAATCGTGAATCTCCATCTGATACAATACTCAGTGATATAACATAAGGGCGGGTAATCTTTCTACAATATAATTATGCTAATCTATTTAAAGAATCTGCCCTACGGATCGATAAAAAAGAAGTAAATTTAGTCAATCAATCAACAATTATCCAAACCGCGTCATATCTTCTTTGCATCTTGGGTAATCCCCCAACAAAATATATCATAACATGCTCTCATTTTTATTCCAATATCTGAATTTACTGAAATAATACAACTAGTCCCTTATGTTCAGCCTCCATTTGCTAACATACTAGACATCAAGCTACCGAATCCGTGATGTTTTTCTTTATGTCGTTCCACCAATAGAAAATTTTTAAGTCTCTATACGTCAGATAGCACCTGGAGGTATCATAAATCTCGAACGATGTATTTCCTGCAGTAACTCCTCTCCGGCAAAAAGTGACTCAGGAGTACACATCTCATATGCAAATAAAGAATCTCATTCATATTACACGAGAATTTCATATACTAGCATGAGACTACTTTGCTCAAGCTACATCAGAACTGATTTCAAAATCATGAGTCGAATAATTCTTCTCATGATTTTACAGTTGTCAAGAAGTATATGGAACTATTTGACCGTGCTACTATAGAATTATACTTAATTTCTGGTATGATGTAATCAAAATAAAAATTAGTACTGCACGTGTCAATCATAGGGATTTAAGTGGGATTAATTTAGGATTTTTTTTATTAGTTCCCTATACATGTTCAGTTCTTTCAGCCGTTGATCATCGCATTCTTCAGCCACGTTAACAACGGTATGGATCTACCTGTAATTCTGAAATACATGCAAGCGCAATACTCTTTTGGTTAATCATCTAAACCAGCACAAGCAACATGGCCGCTCGCAGATAAAAAAATTCTATGGTCGCGGTCGCACCGCCACCAGCGCCGGTCTGACCGACCCTTGTCCCCTTCGACCGCCCACTCCCAATCCCAACACCACTCGCAACGTTCCACGCGTCCACCACTCCTCTCGCTTCCAGGTACCCCTCACACGCTACGATCAAAAAAGATGCACCAAATCTTCACCGGACGCTCGAGTCGCCATCATAGCCATCCGTTGGACGATCGCGACCCTTGATCACGGCAGCAGCCAGGGGGGGTGTATGGGGACGTCGGTGCCACTTCGAAGAAACTGCCGCCGTTATATTTTTTTTGGGGCAGAAGCAGATCGCGACCGTACGGCCCACACTCTACCTGACGTGCTTTTTTTTTTTTGAAAAAATTAAATTAAAAATCGTAATAATAATTCTTGTTTGAAATTCCGGCAGAAATTGTGCTTTAAAATGGGGAGTGGGGACCGTGGGGTTGCAGCAAGTAGAATCATCATTTTCGCCCTCTTGTTCTTTTCCTCATCGGAGGAATTTGGTCCGTTTCATTTCGCCGGAGACGTAGGAGCAGATATGTGTGGCGGAGCGATTATCGCCGACCTCTTTGCCTTCATCGATGCTGAGGATCCTATAGCTGGGCGAGAAAGCTTTCCTTCTCGCGG
Organism: Zingiber officinale; assembly: GCF_018446385.1. NCBI lineage: Eukaryota > Viridiplantae > Streptophyta > Magnoliopsida > Zingiberales > Zingiberaceae > Zingiber > Zingiber officinale. Next base: position 106,513,441 of record NC_055998.1, read on the forward strand.
TAGCATTCCGTCGTGTTCCTACTCTTGTTCATGGGCTTGATTTCTGAATGTTTGTCCGCGTTTTATGGTGCAGCCGAGGGGTGCGAGAGCGCTAAGCCGGCGGGGGAGAGGCGGCGGAAGGCGCAGTACCGGGGGATCCGGCGCCGGCCGTGGGGAAAATGGGCAGCTGAGATACGGGACCCGAGGAAGGGGGCGAGGGTTTGGCTGGGGACGTATGCCACCGCGGAGGAAGCCGCTCGGGCGTACGATGCGGCGGCGCACGAGATCCGCGGTAACAAAGCGAAGCTCAACTTCCCGGAGGCGGCTCCGGAGCCGCCTAAAAAGCGGAGGCCGGCCTCTGCAGCTGTGGAGGAGAGCTCTGGGTCGTGTGGTGAGGAGGCGGTGGCGATGGGGGAGGGGCTGCTGGAGCGGATCACGAGCCTGGAGACGTTCCTGGGGCTGGAGCACGAGGAGTCGGCGGTCGCCGCCAGTGCGACGGGGGCGGAGGACGTAGGGTTCGACGGAGCTGTGTCGTGGGGATGACCAACGATTCGGGTGATGGTCGCGAGTTCGCGTGGCGGTTGTGAGTGGACGACGGGGATGGATGTGTCTTGGATTTTTAGTATCCTTGTTTTCGTATGAAAAAATGGCCTACTTGTTTTGGGATTTTCTACAAAATGGTACAACAATCTATCCTTCTTTTCGCATAGAACTCTTCTTAATTTTCATATTGTAAGCAGATTATAATAAATTTTTCCATCTTTAGAGGGCCTTCTAAGAATAAGAAAGTAATAATAATCAGTTGTGAGGAGTAACTCACTCTTGTAGCAATTCAAATATTAAGATGTAAAAATTAAGATTTTAAACCAAATAAAATTCAAATACTTATTTTATAATTTTTTTGTACGGTTTTTTGTCAATTAACTTGAAGTATAGAATTAAAAAAACAATTAACCCGGATTAGGTTAAGAGGGGACGGATTTTTGTTATATCTAAATGGCTTGAAAACTTGTGACGTCGAGGCAGTTTACGTAGGACCGATTAGAGTTGGATATTTGAATTAAATCCTTAAAAAAATAAAATCAAAAGCATTTTTTTATTGTTGAATGGGCATCGTATGTTGATTTTTATAAAAGGAAGCCTTGTCTTTTTTAAAATGCCTTAAGTTCTCATTATTATTTTATCTACAATCTAAATCGAACGAATTATAGCATATACGAAATTACATCTATTATATAATTGAATTATCACATAGTTATAGTGATTACGCTTTCGCAATTAGACCGCTTTCGCAATTAGACTGTTACGAGTTCTATCTTATAATTAGTTATAGATCTCTGAATAAATTTTGATTTGATATATGCATCGCATGTTTCAATTCAAGTTAAAAGTTATGGAATATGAAAATTTAGAGTTTAACATTCACATTATATCATATACGAAACTGAAGATGCTATAACTGTATAACAACTACAAAATCAATAAATCATAGCTACTACAACTGTGTAGCAACTTAGTTGTAGCAGCAACGATACTTTAATTGTTACAACATTAATGTTAAATTCTAAACTTTGAATGATCATAACTTATCTCAGTACTAACCATGAGATTTACAATTAATTATGGGATAAAACCATAACGACTACTAAAAAAATCATCTAAATCATTTTCAAAGACTCCAACCAATTTTAGTTTTAATTTTTTTTTTCATATTGTAGTAAGTACGGAACCGTAACTATTACAATTGAGTGGTAGTTACGGGACCATAGCTATTACAACTGTGTGACAGCTCAGTTGTAACTACTCCAAAATCATAGTTGTTATAATTGTGTAACAATTGTGGGTTCGTAGCTGTTACGAATTTGTAGTTAATATAACTGTATAACAACATTGTTTCGTAGGTACTATAATATGTTGATTTAAGAAGAGAAAAATAGGAGAAAGATAATAAATAACATGAATAAATTGCTATTGTATAGTGGAGGGTAGTTGGATAATGAGTGGAATGTCTTCTTAAAACACCATCTCAATGGTCTTTTGACTAAAAAAATGGATTATGTCATCCTGATAACATATATGCTATATGAAATAGAATGGGAAAACTAAGGAAAATTTCAATATATGGTATGTACTGTATCAAAATATGCTGAATTATATTAAAAATTTGGTATATTGAAATTTTTGGTAGCATATTGTATCATAGTAAAAAAATTTCAGTACGGTATTGATATGCAATTTCATAATTTGGTATTCAATATCCCGTATCGATAACCAAATTTGAATATAAATGATATAGAATTTATGCTCTATTGAAAATCAATGTACTAAAGTTTCGGTATATTCAAATTTTGATACGATATCGATATGATATTTTGATATGAACGATAAAAGTCTTCCACAATTAAGTAGGCATCTACAAGTTGATCATTAGCTATGACGCGTTACATAATTAATTTACTCTAGTGGGAAGACAACCCTGAAACGTTGACTGTGGAGTGATGAGTATAATGTGAGTGAAAGAGAGATTGTTATAAACTTTATTTTATTAGGTTATTAGTTAAGATGATTACTTAGATGGGAATGAAGATCTCATATGTAAGAATGCTAAATATTATGAGGAAGTGAAAACACAAATGATTATTTGATTTTAAATCATAGATAAACTCGGGAGATTGAGAAAATATTATTTCAACTAGAGCTAGTGCTAAAATTAAAATTTTCTATTAAAATTCATTTTTAACTCATTAAATTTGAAATTTATATTTTTGGAGGTGAAAATTGATCTACACTAATATTTAAAATTTTTAAAAATCACCTCTCTTAGCATAAAATCCTGGCTATACCACTGAATATAGTATGTTAAATTGATATTTGAATCAGGAGAACTAGACAAACACATAAAACCTTATTCCATGTCATTCCAAGCTCTCTAGGTCTAACAATGAATTTTTGCCCGGATTTGGCCAAATCGACTGACCTAGAGAGCTCAAAATGATATAAAACCAAATCCTATGTGTTCGTCTAGTTTTCTTGATTATATTCATAATCTCAACATCAATTTGACACACTATATTAAGATTAATAATTTTTTGAATTGAATCAAAATTTTTAATTATTAAAAAAAATTTAATCGATTGTTGTACTGTAGGTAGGGTTGTAAACGAGTCGAACCTAGCTTTGTGATGTTCAATCTTATTTGATAAGGTTTTTATGAGTTTGTTTGAAGTTTGGCTTGAGCTTGGTTCATTTAGATCTTATCGAGCTCTCAATTCAAGCTTTGCTTGAAATTGGTTTAAGTTTAGTTCGTTTAGATGTTATCAAGCTCTCAATTCAAACTTGTTTGATTGTTTGAAACTTTTAGTTGTTTGATTGGTTATTGAGCTTGATAATTCAAACTTATTTGTTTATTATATTATATTATATTATATTAAGCATATTCATAAGAATTTTATTAATGAATATGTTTGTGAACATTGTTCACAAACGTTAACAAGCTGAACACATTGTAGGATGATCGATGGTTGGCTTGAAGCGGGGTTGGATAGACGACACCCCCAATTTACTTTCTTTTCTACACGGTTAGTTTATACAAGCGGAATATACTAAAACTAAAACAATGAGCAAAGAAAGAATACAAACACTAACACAATTCCTTTACGTGGTTCGGAAATTGCTTGCTCCTACTCCACGGCGTGTCCTTGAGGTGGACGAACCCTTGATCTTTCGGTGGATCAATCCTCGACAATCTCCGGCTAGAGCTTTCTCCTTCTCGGTGGAGCAAACCTCTCACAAAAGATCTCTTCCTCTTTTACAATGATGAAGTTTAGGTTTGGGAGAAAAAGAGTAGACTTGGAAACTTTGAGCAAAGACTAGGAGTTATTCAATAAACATGAGTAACCTCCTTCAAGCCCCAAAGCTTCCTATAAATAAGAGAAGAAAGTTGATCATCATATCAACTCATCTCGACACCAGTCGACTTGCAAAATCATCAGTCGGCTAGTGCTATCATTGGAGGTAGCCAACGACTACTTTGCAGCACCAACGGTTTGCCAACGGTCATTTCCCAGTCGACTGCTAAAACTAGCAGTCGATTGGTAGCTGCTGGCTGAGCGAACAGAATGTTTCTGCTCGCTGCTAGTTGACTGTTAAAACTAGCAATCGACTGCACCAGTCGACTAGTAGTTGCTGGCTGAGCGAACAGAATGTTTCTGTTCGCTGCCAGTCGACTGCTAAAACTAGCAGTAGATTGCTAAAACTAGCAGTTGACTGCACCTGATTACATATTCAAACTCATCCTCTCCGGAGTCGCCCTTGAAGTCTTTTTCCTCGGCCTTCGATCCTCAAATGTACCCGAGCCCGCGGCTCCACTCCGTGCCATCCTTCACGTTGCCTTGAAGTCTGCTTCCCTCTGCTCCACTCCGTTGCTCCTCGTCCGACGGTCCCTCGGATGTCTTCCACACCATCCTTCACCGACTCAAGGATCCGAGCTCTAGGATGAGCTTCCCAAGCTTAGCTGCACCAAGCTCCTCATACGTGTTTCACCAAGTCCTGCAAGATTCAAACACACATATCAAACACATATGAAAGCCTAATTTAAACTCTTTGACACACACATCAAAACCATGATTATATCGATCAAACTTGGGTCGATTGCACCAACACACATGTGTTCAAACTTGGTTGTTTAGTTTAACGAACTGTTCAAAATTATTTGTTTAATTAATCTTGTGTATATTGATCGAACATAAGCAAACTCTTACTAAGCCAAACACCAAACTTATTCATTAACGTTTAGTTCATTTATAGCCCTAATAGTAGAAATCGATTAAAATTGTTTATGGTTTAATATTTAAAAATATGTTTCGTGTTAAAAAAATGTCTGTTCTCAATATAGTGGATTAAATTGATGTTTGAGTATATGAATATAATCAGCAGAACTAAATAGATACATAAGATCTGATTTCATATCATTCTGAGCTCTCTAGGTCTATCAATCGATTTTGACCAAATCTGGATCAAAATCTGCTGATAGGCCTAGAGAGCTCAGAATAATATGAAACCAACTACTATGTGTTCATTTTGTTTTTTTTTATTATATCCATACTTTTAAACTTCAATTTGACAGACTATATTAAAAATAATAATTTTTTCAACATGAAACATGTTTTTTATTCGATTGCTAGGGACCTTATTGCGCGGATGAACAATATCTTGTAGCTATCGATTAGGAACAAGGGCAAAAAATAACATTAGATACATAATTTGATAATTTTAAAATTAGAATATATGATTTAAGTATTTTAAAAATTTACCTATACGGTAATTTATTAGGAAAAATTCATAAGTACATTGTTTTATAAAACTTATAAAAAACTTATATTCTTAAAATTTCCATAATTATTACTTCGAATCCTATTGATTTTGATCTCCTTTTCATTTTCTGACTCTTTTGCAAAATTTAGTGAGTATTTCAAGAGTCTAATGTTTATTTCTAAGAAATAATAATATGCACGCACATCCACTGTAGTCATCTGATCAAATCCAAATATAGTAGATCAAGAGGATGAGACATGGTTTGTTTATCTTCTTGTCTTTTGTATATTTAACCGTTGTCCATCCTCCCACCCGTTCCCCTTTAAGCTACTTCATATGAGTGTGAACTAATCTTTGGTGCTAAATCCATGCTTCATCTTCTTTAAACATGAAATACTTGACCGACACATTAATAATATAAGGAAGATTAATTATGTATATACATTATGATTGAAACACAATTAGAATAGTGTTGTTAGAATCACAACGCTAGATTAATTACTTGTTTGAGTGAAACTCAACTATGCATTTGACATCACATAATTTACACTCCTGCCTTCCACTAGTAAGCCTTTTTGAATAACAAAATTAGAGGTAAATTGTATATTACTAAAGTTCCATTTTGCCTAAATGATATGACTTTACTTTAATACATGTGTTTGAGAGTTAAGAATTTGCTTGCATCATACGTCTTGAACATCTATTAGCCAAGTGTCATTCATATCTAATGTGCTCACTCCTCATCTATATTTATCATACTTTCAAATTTATTTTGTTAGTTTATAATTTTTTTTTTTTTTACAAAATCGAAATTATTTTGAGATCGAAGCCACCCAAACAAAACTCAGTGGGTCAATTTTTTGGAAGGGCCCATTTCAGTTGGACTGGACCCAGCAATGGACTGACGACATCAACCAAAGCGAAGGATTTGGTTGGATTCTTCCTTATCAAAGAAGGATTTAAACGGAATTAATTTCCTTTTTAATTTTTTTTGTTATCCACGTCGCCACGTATTTTCCTCTCTGAGAACCCTGGATTTCACAAACAAGATATTAGGCGCCAGTTGATTTATGCAATGGCAAAAAAGGGAAAAGTTCCAGATCGTGCCCAGCAACCCTTTGCCCTTTCCTTAATAACTTTGATGGATTATCGTACGAAACTTCCGGATTAATTTTGATTCTTTCAAAAGAAGTTAATGCGAGGAAGGATTGAAGCATCTATTAGCGGCTGCGGCAGAGGGTTTGGGAAACCGGCAAACCGGCAAACCTTCTCCTTTCTCCGCATCCCTTTTCCGTCGTTGTAGCTCCTCCTCGTCGTCTTTTTCTTCTTCCAGCATCTGCAAATCTTTGTTCTTCTTTCGCTTTTCGAAGTAAGCGCCTGTATTTTTCTAAGCTTCATCATTCCGCTTGATGGGCGAGACGGGGCAGTTGAAGCAAGCTTTGATCAGTTCCTCCGCCGGAGCAATCTCGGGCGCTATCTCTCGGATGGTGACCTCGCCGCTGGATGTGATCAAGATTAGGTTTCAGGTTCGTCTTTTTTTCCCCGAATTTACCGTCTCTGGTGAAGTTCTTTCAAAATTCGTTTTTTTTAGTTCAATTTGTCTATGTGATGCGGTTGATTTCTTTATAAGAATACGTAAAAAAATCATTTTTTTTTAAAAAAAATGCATGTGAAAGATTATTTAATTAATTGGGTTGGAGGTTGGATAGTTGCTTACAGATTTTGGTTTTGTTTTTTTATTCTTTTGGGGGCGGGGGGTGGCCATCAGCCACTGGAATTCGTGTCTCCTGAACAAATAAGCACTCACCAACTGTTATGCGTGCAATAAAAAAGACAACCCAAGCTATCTTGGGATTACTTTTTCAGATAGATTGTTTCTTTTTTTATCAATACAAGATATACTCTATACTTCACCTTGAATTTAATGCGACTTCAACGTTAACACTTAATTAGAAGCTTAAAAAAGAGGAGGCTATTTGTTCTAGAAGATGCATGGTCAGGTCTTCAACAATGATCTGCATGATACACATTAGTTTTTATTTTCTTTTTCCTCATTTTATTACAATACACTAACAACTTGATTGGACACTAGAACCTAAATTAGTGGCCTTTTTAGTCATTGATGAACTCACTAATACATCCAAGACACATTATGATAGTGCATGTTGTTTAACATTGTTTTGTTCGACAAGATACGCGGAATAAATGCTAAACTAGAATTTTGGTAAGAAATATGTTTTAGGACTATTAGAGTAAAAACAGAATATATAAAATTTAAATTTAGTAGTAGTGGATGTAGCAAGATAGAGGAGTCTTGGCGCAATGGTAAAATTATTGCCATGTGACCTTGTGGTCACGGGTTTGAGTCGCGAAAATAATTTCTTGCAATGCAAGATAAGGCTATATCCAATGTGGTCCGATCCTTTCTCGGGATTTTGCATTGTCGGGAATACTTTGTGCACCGAACTGCCCTTAGTAGTGGACATAGCAAGACAATTATTAAAATTAGAGATAACGAGTTACTGAAGTTTTATGTAACTGTGAGCTTTAAATATCTAAATCATTTTGGTAAAACGATGAAGGAGTTGATAGAAATGTTTTATATAAGATATAAATAGGATGGTTGAAATGGAGGACAACTTTAGTTTTGTTTTTTTTTGATGGTAAGGTACCTCTAAAGGTTAAAGGAAAATTTTACAAAATGACGGTTGGATTTGTTATGTGTTATGTTACATGCGGTTGAACGTTGGGCTATGAATTGAGTATACGAGTAAAAGATGAGAGTAACAAAGATAAGTATGTTAAAGTAAATATGCCAACATATGAGGATGGACAAGATAAGCAATTCCGAGAAACAAATTTAAGATGATACAAATATGTACGATGACCAATAAGTGGCCCAATTAGATGATCTAAGATCATGACAAATTCACACATTAATCTAAAAAAGGGAGATTAAACAAGACTTAGCAACAATAAAATAATATAAAATTTATTTAAATATAATGAGGATATAGTAGGGGATCCAATCCCAATGACATAGGCGGATACATATAGCCGATCCCACTTAGTAGAATAAAGGCTTGGCTGTTATTGTTGTTATATTAGAATAGAACTATTAACGATTCTAATCAAATTCATATATCTCGGTTTAAGTGAGAGATAGAATTAAATTTTCCGTTTTGTATGTTTTGAATCATGGAAAACATACAAAATTCTATCGATAAACATGTACTAGTGTTTCATAGATAAATATTGGAAACATGTACTAGTGTTTCATAGATAAATATTGGAAACATGTACTAGTGTCTCATGGGTTTTCTAGGATTTTCAAAAAGAAACCAGATTGATTTTGATTGGATTTCTAAATCCCAAAAATTTTGAGACAGAATTTTAGTTGTCATGTTTTACAAGACACTAGTACAATTTCAGAAGTAAACTTTCTGTTACATGAAACTTGATGATTCCAAACAAGCATAAGAGTTTAGAATCTAATCACATCACTGCACTCATTATACTGAAGGTATTCAAAATTTTTACCTGTTCCTTATTTATTCTATCAAACTTTGGCAATTTGATATCTTTTAATATAGTAAATTCATGTTGAACTGTTTCTTAGTCTTGAACTGCTATTTTTTCTGCACTAAAATTTTCAGTTTAGACAGTAAAACTTGCTAGTGCTTTAGTGACAAGTACCCTTGATTTTGGAGGAGATCATTATGATCTTGTTCTAACATTATCTTTTATCACCAAACATGATAGAACTACGTTGCTTTGGAGGGAGTTAACCCTATAGGAACCACCAATTTTCTATTTGTTAAGTTTGTTTTTTTTGTTGCCTGTTTAATGGATGAGATTCTTCTGCATTTTCAAATGAAACAGTATGTTTGAACTTTTCATGATAATTAAAACATATAAGTATTCTTCTTCACATATTGCATGAAGATAGTGTTATGTTATTGTGTTCAGGATTTTATTTTGCACTTGAAGAAAACTAAAAAAAAGCTCTCTGAGCTATTTCAGGTTCAAATGGAACCAACATCATCATGGGACTTCCTTCGAAGGGACTTGTATGGTCCTTCAAAATACACTGGGATTCTGCAAGCCAGCAAGGACATTTTTCGAGAGGAAGGGTTCTTGGTATGGATTAGTTTATGTGTTGGAGTTCTTTTCCCTGTCTCATTAAACTTCTTTAGCCTTTCCATTGTTCTTTCTAATATAACATATTTAATTGTTGCTGTGTGGGTTGACTCAGAAATATGATTACTAACCAGAAGAGAAAAAGACTAAACTGAAACAATGATTGAACTGGTAGTTATATGGGCCTTGTTCAGATTAATTTTAACTAATTCCATTATGTTATGATATCTTGGTGCCTCATGTAGACAAATGATGGAAATTAAAGAATAAAAAACTACAATTTAAAATAATTGACATGGGAGGTTTAGAGTTATATACAGGATCGAATGACAGCAGCTAAGAGGGAGGGAAATTGTTGGTGCCACACTTTTCTTGCAAACATGACACAATTCAAATGTTAGAAATATGTTTACATGTGTAGACAAATATGCATTAAAAGTAAAATAAATAGAAAACCATACAACACTAATAAGGGAGCTTGATGCTGTTCAGAGTCATGCTCCTATATCTACAATCTGTCACTATCACTTTCAGTTCATGAAAAATCACTAAAAAGGGAGCTTTACATGGTTTAGAGGCTTGCTCCTATATCTACAACATGTCACTATCACTTTCATTTCAACTCTTGAGAAAAAATCACAAAAAAAATTCCTCAGGAGGCAATAGAGGAAGCGTGGCAATACCGAGAGAAGGGGGGGGGGGGGGGGGGGGGGGGGCCCTTAGAACTAATAAAAATAAGGAGATAAGATGAAAAACTCACAGATTTTATTACTTAAGAGATTACAAGGCACCCCTGAGTTGAGACTAAAGGTCGCTTATGTCTCTGCAAAGGGCTCGTTTCTTCCTTATATAGAGGAAGTAAGAGATGTCGGGTGCTCATTGGGTCCCATCGTCACATGCTCTTACATGATAAGGAAGGACGTGTGCTATCCCTTTACAGCTAGAGGATGTCCTTCTGATAAGAAGGAATCTTCTTTACACCACACACTTTATTCGCGTGGTTGTCCTTCAGATAAGAAGGAATCCCATTTTACAACACTCCTATCTTTAATAATTTACAGGGATTAGTGGGCTGGGTTGGTTCTTGCGGGCCCACCACTTCCGCAAAAAGTCTTTCATAGCTAGAAGGAATCCATCCGTCTGAAAGCATCATGTAGCAGGTTGGCAGCTGTTTCCAGCTATTCATCGATTTGTTTGGTGGCTGGGTACCAATCTGACCATCAATTGTCGGATGAGCTCCTTCGCTGGCATTCTTGCTTTTTCAAGGCGTGTAGCAATCTAAGTTGCTGGAGGAGTTAGCTGCTTGTACTATAGCTAGTGTAGCTCTTGATGTTTTTCTTTATACTTGTCAAGGGAGATGGGATATTGCTGATGGAGGTCTTGCAGTAGTTGTTGGTACTGCTTAGCGAGGCCGACAGGGTCAAGAGAGTTTAGGCCATTTGGGCTTGAGCTTCTATATTGGGTCTTTCCTTTATCTCCTGAAGGACTGGTGCCACTAGTTCCAATCTATCGAGGGCTTCCTCCAGCCATTCTGTAATGATAAGACAATTAATTAGTCTAGATAAGGCGTCAGCCAATTGATTATCTCTCCCTTCTATGTGTTCAAATTGAACAGAAATGCCTGTGCCGGTAATATAGTCCATGAATGCCAACCATCTGACTCTGGATGGTTTATTATTGGTTGATTTATCGAAGAAACTGATAATAGCTTCGCAATCCGTCCTAATGATCAAACTCTCTTTGTCTAGGAAATAGATTTTCAGTGCCTTCAGAGAGTTCATGACTGCATGAATCTCGACATCAATGGTTGACTTTGGCGGATTAAACTTGCCACTTGCATAAGCACAAACTTTTTCTGTGGTTCTAGGGTCGAACTTGCATCTTTTCCATTTGCAAATTCCACCCCAACCTTCCATGCAGCCATCCGTTTCTAGAATAATGAAGCATTCTTCGGGTGGAACCTTGAGGTCTGGCAACGTCTGGATTAGCTTCTTAATCCTTTTGACTAAGGCCCAATCTTGGTTATTCAACCTTTTATCCCCAGTTGGGCTAGTCTTCGCATAAAGGGGGCTCAATAATCTTCCTAAATTTGGAATGTAGTTTTTGGCATAATTGAGTAATCCTAGCCAGGATCGCATCCCCTTTGTAGTCTTCAATTATTCTCTGAAATCAGCAATCTTAGAAATAATGTGGGGTTGGAGTTTAATTTTACCGTTACCTAGTATTGCACTAAGGAACTCTATCTCTAGAACAGTAATTTTCATTTTTGTTGGGCTTAGCACAAGCCCATTTGTCTTGCAAATGTCCAATAACTTCCTCAAGTGTTCTGCATGCTCCTTTTCATTGTGCGAGAAAACCAGGATGTCATCAATATAGACAGCAATAAATTCTTCAGTTCCTTTGAAACAGTTACCCATCTTCCTCTTCCTCAAAATGATGTTGATTCCTAGGAGACTATATTGGTCTTTGTTGGTGAGATCATTTAATCTTCTATAGTTGAAGACCATTCTTTCTTTTCCTTTTATTTTCCTTCCGGTTTTTGGGTCGATTGTGGTTCCCGAATTTACTATAATAGTCGTTGTCCCGTGTCTGCTTTTGCTAGGACGAATAACTTTGATCTCTAGTAACGCCTTAACATGCTTAGAGAAAGCTTTCTTCTGCCGAGGAGTTAAATTCTTGAGGGGTCTATCTTCAATTATGAAATCTAGATTTTTAATATCCAGCTGACATACGACTTTATTCTTGGCCCAATGTTTCTGAGGATTTTCACCAATATATCCTTGATCTTGTAGTTCCCTTAGGAGGGGTTCGAACTGTTCTTTGAATTTTTGCTGGGGAGTTTTGGCAGAGTAGTGCACCATTTCTTTTATTTGAATATATTTCTCTTCTCCCAATTCAAGTTCTTCAATGGCCGCGGGTGTGACAGAGGGTAAAGTATTAATAGTAGTAAGGTTCTTGTAGAAAGTTACCACATTGCTTTCAATACGTAATCCTCCATGAATAGCTCGTATGAAGTTGCAGCCGATTATTATTTGTATGTTGTCACTAAGGATCATGGGGAACTATAGGTGTAGGGGATTCTGAAAATGTTTTCCCTATGTACATTCTTCCCTGCTTCATCTTCATGTTTGCCGTCTGCTGTGAATTGATATCGCTAAAGTTGACCACAAAGTTATTCTTTTCAAGCGATTTTGCTTGCACCGATTTTTGATCGACGCAGCATGTAGTGGCCCTATAGCTTTAAGGGAGAACCTTGGTATCCCTGGAATATCAATTTCAACCGTTAGGTTGTAGAGTTTTTACTAACCTTGGGCCTCTTATCTCTTGGGCCGCAATCCTGTGTGTTGTTTCTTCAAGGAGGACGTTTGTAGTTTCCTCTACTTCTTTCCCTCTTTCTAATTGACTGAAGTCTTCTCTTAATTCTTTTTCCAGGAGTAGCTCTTCGTATTGGGACTTATAATAGTGTACCTCCTTTTGAAGTCTTTCAATCTCCCCTTCACACCAAGAAATATAATACTGTTGTTCCCTGAGTAATTGCTTGGGGAAAAAGGGTGTTGGTGCTGATGGCACCACGGGAACTTCCTTGTTAAAATAATATGGTCCGCATAGATTACATGCCGTTATTAGGCACCTTGGGCAATGGATCCTTGCCCTCTGGATAGTGGCCCTTCTACAGCAGGTGCATATGCTTGGCTTAGGTGGAAGGATCTGCTCATTGTGATGCCAGTCATGCTCGCAGTTTAATTGTTCTTCTGGTACTTTTATCTACGGCCTGTATCCTCCATCAATCTGTCCTAGCATAAAGATAGTGTTAGAATTAAGATGAAGGGTTTGGATCAACCTTTGAAGATCCTCATCATCTTCTTCTCCCTCAGAAATGCTAAAAATGACATCACTCTGTTCTTCTCCTTGTACTGATATGACGTCGCAGTCTTCCGGAAGGTTAAGTTGTTTAAAGATGACAACTCTTTTAATATTGCGGCGCTCATTAGGGCATTCTCTTGCGAAATGACCTTCCTGTCTGCAAAGGTAGCACTTACATTTCTTGTTTCGGACCAGGTGCTTCCTCTTCTCCATCCTGGCACGCGTCTCATGAGGTTTTCCTTTGTATGTCTTGGATCGTCTAAGACCGTACCTCTTTTGCCCTTGATTTTTATAGTAGCCAGGTATTGGTATCTGACTACAAAGGATAGGTTCTTCAAGGCTCGTTTGAATGCCGCATCCTTGCATTCTTGCTCCAGGAATTTGTAGGCGAATAAAACTCTAGGGATTATTCCTATAGTTAGCCTTGGGTATTTTTCGACGAAAGCTGCTTTGATCCTATTTCCAAGGTTGCTTGGCATTTTAAGCCAAAACTTCTCGGATAGCTCTGGCCCTGCATACATTCTTCCTGTCTTTGCCGTAACCCTCATGTAGTCATTCATGAATTCGATAATATTTTTGACGTTGTCGCACGAGAGCTTTTCTAGATCTCTATAGGCGGCGTCTTGGACTGCTGTGGATCCTTGGGCCGGATCCTCTGATGAGAAAACCCTTCGCATTTGGGATATTATGTTTTGGGTTCCTTCTCTGCCATCACAATATTGACTAGGGCTTCATATTCTGCTGGATAGCTCATACGCCATTGGATCCATGTGATCTTTTCGATTCCTCCGAGTAGGTTTTCCATATACTCCATTTTATCCCTTGGATCCGTAAAGGCTTGCTTTGCAATGTGATTTTTTGTGATGGATTTCCATCTTGAAAATGCATCATCAAAGAGGCCTAGTTGCACTGGTATAATAAACATAGCTCCTCCTTGTTGTGCAGATGAGAGCGTCCATAATTCATTGTTGTATCCGCCCTTGAATCTTGCTTTAGGTGGTTGCTGATCATATATAGTTTGTGGTCTGGACGATTGGGGATCCGCTCTTGCAGGGTACCTGGGAGGTCCCATAGCAGTATCCTCCGGAGGCTTGTATGGAGATATTACTGTGCTGGTTGAGTAAATTTGCTGCTGCTCCTCAGTTTGAATAGCCTCTTCTAAATGCCTGAGGGTAGGGTACTCAAGCCCAGATGCTACTAGGTGGTTTTGTATCCTTAAAGAGGCAATAGAGGAAACATTTACAGTATGCCTTAGAGAGAATATAAGCTAGATAGCTTTATAGCACATTAATTTAGAAAAACATCTAGAGTTACCAAAGAAGAGCAAACAAACTTCTAGGAAATTCTAGAAGCTACATGTATCTTTCAAAAATGGATAATTACAAATTGATGCAAAATTTAGTCTTACCTTAGAGAATAGAAATTTGTATTAATGTTTGATCAAGATTAAGCCTTGATCGCTCCAAGAATAAGAAGTACAAAGAGATGCAAAACTTAGTCACCCTAGAAATGGAAATTCGTATGAAGGTGAGAGAAAGGTTATTTTATCAAGAATAAAGCCTTGATTGCATGATTTCAACCTTTTGGGATGCAAAGAGAGTTCAAAATGATTGTATGTGATTTTATGGTAAAATCATCCCAATATAGTTGTAAATTCAATTCATAAAGGTAACAATCATGTTTCTTATGCTGACCTAAGAAAAGCTTGGTCAGCTCATTGTGTTTAGGTTAACTTATCAAAAAGTGTAGGTGGACCTATTTGCAAACCATTACTTGTGGCAACTTAAGTCAACTTAGGAAAAGAGCTAGCTTGACTAATTTCCAACAAAGGTGAAAAATATTCCTACTAAATTGAGTTGATTGCCCTTCAATAAGGAGCAAAATTGTTGGAACTTTTGATCCTCAAGTGGTCTGGTACGATTATGGGTTTTTATGTTTGGATAAAAAGTTAAAGCCATGCTTAAACACTTTCTTTATCATCTTCTTTCTTCAATTTAGGGCATTGGTCTTCATATGACCTTCCTTACAATGAAAACATCTTACCTTTTTGTACCCTTTTTCTTCCTCAAGAGCTTCTTGGACATTGTTATCAAAGTTAGAACTTTTAAACGCTTTTTTTTTTTCATTTCCTTTCCAGAAAATCCTCTTTGTTGTTGTCTATGTTGGAAGATTCTGATAGAGACACCAAATGCTCATTCTTTTGTGTTGCGGCAAAGGCTAAATCATTCCTCTTGTTTTATTCTTGCAACGTTAAGTCTAGACTCGTGTAATTGTATAGTAGCAAAAAAAATCTTTTATTATGGTTTTATCTTCATTCCTTTCTTCTTCTTCTTCTGTTTTTTTTCCCTTTTTACTTCTGTTTCCCTTTCCTTCGTTTTTCCTTTTTTTCTCTTTAATTAGTGTATTAAAAAATTTAAAACAAAACAAACAAATAAATTAACTGGAGCTGCTCTAACTAAAGTAACTCCAAGTTGGATCACATAAGGATATTTTGAGCAGAAAATTATGAGTGGGGCCCTCTTTTGATAATTTTTAAAAGAGGAGTGCCCTTTTGACAATATGGATAAAAGGACACTCTTTTAATTTTCTATTGAGAAATATAGAGAAAGTATTGTGTACCTATTACAACGATCTTGTACGAAGTTTTTTCACCTTCGGCACTTCACCAAAGTAGAGAAAATATAGAGAGAAATCTGAGAGTAATCCACCTAAAGGATCATAATTCCATGGATTATGAATTTAGGGGCTGCCAAACCACATAAATCGCCTATAGTATGGTATGTGCTCATGTTTTATTTATTTTTATGTGATTAATTGTACACTTGTGACCTTGCTAGGATTGCAGCAAAAGAAAGTGATTCTTTTATCTGCAAGGACGATCGTTATTCACCCCTCCTCTTTTCTAGCATTCCACGTCACTGTCTCATCTCCCACCAACAAATGGTACTAGAGTAGGTCTTGAAAGGTTTAACATTGGCTGAAATGAACATTCATCCACCGAGATTTGAAAGGGAATTTTCTTTATAGAAGCACCGGATGGAGTTATATTTTTGTCTTAATTTTGATCTTTTGCTAATCATGAAATATTTTCATGGATTTACGATGCCCAGGGACCTAGACGGAGATACATGGACTAAGAGACAACAAGGAGAGTACATGACCAATAGTAAAGTCGAGTGCCACATCGGGATCATTCTACCCCTAGCCAAGATGCTCAAGGACATAGACGGAGATGATCTAGAAGATCATAGATGGGCTAAGAATCAACGAGAAGAGTACACACCTAACATTAAAACCAAGCACCACATCTTGAGTGTCCGGTATGCAAATGAGATTAATCAAATTGGAGCCTACCAATGCCAACGATTTGTGGGATAAGTTAATGAAGTTGCATGAAAGCACCCCATAGACAAAGCAAGTGAAAAGATATCTTTTGAGGAAAATTAGAAAAAGGAGAGTCGGTTGCAAAGCTCCACGTTGGGTTGAAAGAGCTAATAAATGGACAAATATTGGTGAAATTATGTCTAATCGGGATATGTTGAAGAGTGCAATGAACGCAGAAAAAAGAAGGAAAAGGCAAAAAAAAAAAAGCAAAATGGAAAACAGAGAAAGGAAAGAAAAATAGAAACAAAAAAATTTAATAAAAAATAGAAAACTAAAAAAAAAAAAATAACTTTGAGTTCTTTTGCAACTCTAAGGTGGTGCAACTTTTACCAAGGTAGCTCCACATTGTTTGGTTTTCTATTTTTAATATGCTAATTAGAAGAGAGAAAAAAGAAGGAAAATAAAACAAAAGGAAAACAGAAAGCAAAGAAAATAGAAAAAAACCTTAGTAAAAAATTTATTTTTTTGGCATTTTTGTTTTTTTAATAGCTAATTAGAAGAGAAAAAAAGAAAAAGAAGGAAAAGAAAAAAATGAAAAAAAAGAAAACTTTAATAAAAAGTGGAAAACAAAAATGTAAAATCACCTTAGATTTGCTTTGTACAAAGCTGCTCCAAGGTGGCCAAGAGCAAAGGGTATTTTGGCTAGAAAATTATTGGTAGGGCATTGTTTTAATAATTTTTGAAAAAGAGATGTCCTTTTGGCGATATGGATAAAAAGATGCCCTTTTGATTTTCTATCTATTTTTTTCGGTTTGGTGAAGTGTCCGGAGGTAAAGAAACCTCTTGCAATATCATCGTAAAAGGTACAAGGGGCTTGAGGTAAGGTTTTGACAATGAGTCTCAACAAGAATAACAATAAAACAAAGCTTTTGTTAAGCTATTGCATCTATTTCGTGGCCTTTTGAACCTTGTTTAAAGCTTCTTCCATGAATTCTTTTGCTGACACTGTCTGCTGATATGACATCCATTAGTTGACTAGTATGCCACCATTAGTCAATTGATCTGATTGATTCCAACACCTCGCGATCATTTCTTGCATTTCTCTTGACTACTTCATCCCATGTTTACCGGTCAACTTGCAATATCCATCAGTCAACTAGCCTTGGATCTTGGCCATTTCCTTTCTCTTTTGATGAATGGTTCACTCAGCCTTCATTAGTTGATTGATCATAGGCAATCAGTTGTTTGAAATAAAAAATCTACTGAGTTTCTAAGTTGACTGCCCCTCACCCATGTGCTCTCAACCCTCGTCTCACTAGCAACTTTTTTCATTATGAGACCTCCCATCAAGCTTCTCATCCTTTGGATGCACCGAACCCTTGGCTCCCTATCCGTGTCATTGATCTAAGTCATAAATGGTTTTTGGGGTTGGGTTTTAAGCTGTGAATTCTAAATTTAAACAATGAAAGATACCCCAATCTAATCTAAACTACAATCACAACTAATTAAAGAAACAAGACATTTAACGAAACATGGTCTGATCTAATGCATTGAATAGAACATAAAGGAAATTATACTACGAATGCAAATGACTCATGACATTGGAAAAACACGGCATCTAAACTATCCTAACCACTGCAATCTAGGAATCAAACATGTACAGTAATATTAAAGAACACCAAGTTGCAGATCAACAAAACTAACACTCAAACAGGTTCAAATTCAAATGCATAAGGGATAAAACCAAACATCCTATAAACAACTCAATTGCATGGAAAGGAGACTACACATTGCAAGAAAAGGGATCTCTGGATCAGAATTGACAGCATACAGATCAAGTTGGGGAATCCCCAAGCTTGGCTCGGATATCGGAGATGATGGCTGATGTCCATAGCTTGGAAATGGAGAATGCTGCTGCCTAGATCAAAGAAGATGAAGTGCTGCCCCGAATCGGAGATGATGTGCGGATGAAGAAGAATCGGTTGAGGAGGGAAATCCCCTCTCTCTCTGGTATGGCTTGCGATGTAGATTGCCTGCGTGAGGTGGCATTGGTGAGATTGGAGATGAGATGAATCATGCCGGGTGAGGAAGGATGGATGACGACCTGAAGAAGGCAATACCTTTTACTTTGGTGTTCGTCAGTGGTGGTGAAGAGCATCGGTGTCGCGTGGTGGAAGAAGATGAAGTCCTACCCTTTGTTTGCGTTGAGAGGAAGATGGAGACAGGCTGGCCGAAGCTTGCAATGAAGGTGGATATGAGGATGGACGAGGAAGGAAAATCCCTTTACCTCGGTGGACGAAAGATGGTGAAGCTCCAGTGGTTGGCGTCAATGGAGATCAGCAATCCTCCCTTTTCTCCCGCACCCTTTGCTATGTTTTTGACGATCTCCTTCCCTTTACTTCCCATTGGAATCGGATCAGACTTGCATCCACGATTGAGAATTCTCCAAATCTTGATCTAGGGAGGATCATCTCAAATCTTAATCCAAGGCTTTAGATCTTGATCAATGGTTGTGATCTACTCTCCCTTGACTTGGATGACCCAGATCTTTGATGGATGACTCAGATTCCTTTGGATCTTAGATGGACAACCCAAGTTGCTCTAGATTGGTTCTTTTCCTTTAGCCCTAGCCTTAAGCTCCATTTGGATCGATCAGACTCGAATCCATAGCCCCTTTGATTGCCTACAAAGATTATATTCAAATATTTATCCATAATTCCACAAATAAAGGATAAATTGCATTAAAGTCCAAAAAATGAATCTAACTCGTAAAATGTAGTATAAATGTGAATTTTCCACGAGAGGATAAAAAAAATATAGAAGCCTAAATATTTTGACAAAATGATGGTTATCGATCATCCTTGTTGCTCCATTTACGTAGTGCATCTCTAGCAATCTTCCTCCAAGCTTCTCGTCCTTTGAGCCCTCAACTTCTTGTGTCATTTATCTTGCTTCACTTACGTACTCTGTCCAAACACAGTCGCCTCTAATGCTCCTTGTCCTATGATTCCTCGAGTGTCTCATACCACCCTTCTCTGACCTTCCATGAACTTTGAGTTACTGAGTACTCATGACCTAGATCATGCCGAGTTGTCTCCATGCATCTATATGTGCCAACACAATTAGGTACACATAAAAAACAAGTACAAGGCCTAACTTAACAAAAACAACAACCAAGCCTTATCCAACAATGCCAAACTTAACTTTTGCCCAAATATTAAAATTGGACCACTTGGGGGTTGAAAGTTTCAACATGTTCAAGTCCTAAACGACGATCTAGAACTCCCTACACCAATTGTAGGTAGCTCTCCATACTTAGAAATGGGAAAATGTGGGAACTTGTTTCAAACACATTGCCAACATGGCTTTAAGATCAAATCTGTAAGTAATCTACTGCTACTTAGATGTTTAGCACAATTCTTACTAGAATCTATACATAAACCAAAATTGCAACTTGCATTCTTCGGTAGTCTTCAAGTTTGACACTCATCATCAACGTGGAAATGTGACACTCATTCCTTGAATGTTTTGATTAAGTTTTACAATTCATTTGATGACCTACAAAATATGTTAGGACTACAAGTTCAGGAGTAAGTCATCAAGTTGAATCATCTAACATACTTATTGCCAAACATCAAAACCACAAAAGAAAAATGCCAACAATATATGCATGCAATATACATAAATTTGATGGAATCACCTTTCTTTAAAATGTTTTAATACACAGAAAAATACCATAATCATTTGGTGTCTGTAATAGGCAGTGTGACTGTTTCTCTCATGTCTGATCTAAGATCTATTCACAAAATAAATTGTAATGGATCACCCTCTTGAACTTAGCTTCTTTAGTGTCACTGTTAAAGAGAGGAGACACCTCCCTTTGTTAGGGGAGACCCTCCTAAGCATGCTAAAGTGAGCAGTTACCACACCTAATTGATGTCACCAATACCTATTAGGTGATGTCATCGTAATCCATGAGAATCAATAATGGAGTGATTAGTCGTGTATACAAAAAGGATAACCCATTTGGTGCCCATAATCAAAGTAACACAAAAGTGAACCCCCAAATTTAAAATATATGGGCATATATATAGATAGCATCAAGGTTTAAAATTTCGACCCGTGCTGAGGTTTCGGTCTCAGACCGGAACGATACAGTTTCGGTATCGTATCGTGCCGTGCCGATATAGTTTCGGTATTTTTTTTATTTATATATAATAATTATAAGATAAGTATATTTATGGTGTATATAAAAATAAGTTGTATATTGATTTTGTATAAGTTCTCAATTATTGAACAATTTAACATTGTTAGAAAAAATAATTAAAAATAATTTTATTTAAATAAAATTAATATATCAATAACTTGAATTAAAATGGATCTATCTATAATAATAAGTATATAAATTAATATAAGATATTACTTTATATATAATAATAATTATATAAATTAACTATTTATTCATTTAATTAATTATTAATTAAATAATATATAATTTAAATAGTAAAAAATATCAAGTAAAAAAATATAAAATAAAAAAAATATCAGAATATAAATATTATTTATTAGATTTTTTAATTTTTTAAAAGAATTTTTAAAGATTTTTTTTTAAATTTTAAATGAAATTTAAAATAATACAAAATATTAAAAAAATATTAGAAATTTTTAAATGAAATTTAAAACATTAAAAAATCAGAATATTAATTAATAAAATTTATTAAATTTATTTTAATTTTAAATATATTTTTTATATATTTTATTAGGATAATTTAATTAGGGTTTATGAAAGCCTGTTTGAAATATCACACATCCTTAGGAATTGTTTAAATTAATTAAATAAAATAATTATTTATCGGAAAAAAACGCGATCGCATGGATCGCTCACCCACCCGCGATCACCGCGGGGGTGTCTGGCCGGAACCGTTGTCAGACTCATGTGGTGGCGCTGGAAGGGTTGCCGGACGAGTCCAGCGGCGCCAACAGGGTTGTTTGGCGACGCCTTCGGTGTCGAAGGCGTCGTGGGACGCTTCCGGTGCCGTCGGAGACGTCCGCATCTCCTCCAGCGCCGCCAGAGGCGTCCGCGATTTCTCGAGACAGGGACACCTCCTGTGCCGGTTTTGGCCGCCTGGCAGAACGGTAAAAACCGTCCATGCTGGGCCGCACGGAACGCCAAACATGGACGGTAAAAACCGTCCATGTTTGGCGATGCCTTCGGTGTCGAAGGCGTCGTGGGACGCTTCCGGTGCCGTCGGAGACGTCCGCATCTCCTCCAGCGCCGCCAGAGGCGTCCGCGATTTCTCGAGACAGGGACACCTCCTGTGCCGGTTTTGGCCGCCTGGCAGAACGGTAAAAACCGTCCATGCTGGGCCGCACGGAACGACATTTGATCCTTGGATAGCATTAACAAGTGAAATAACGATGCACTGAAAACACAATAAATTATAATAGATATCCACATCTAAACTGTGGATGATCTGCTGATTAACAGAAACTCTTGTTTATTTTGTGACTATACATTTTTCATGTGGTTTTTAGATAATAATGCATTAGTTATTGCACTATAATAGGTATTGCACATGTATGAGAACTTAACAGATTTATCTGAATGATCTGGGGTTTCACATGTTTGCTTCTGTAGAGTGTTTATTGTTCTGTTCTTATTTCATTTGTTTCGTGAAACAGGGTTTTTGGAGAGGAAATGTTCCAGCTCTCATGTTGTACATGCCATATACTGCTATACAATTTACAGTTCTTCACTATTCGAAAACTCTTGCAGCAGGTTCATCAAAGAAAGGTATACACATCTTAAAATTTATTTTTATCACAATATGTGCCATTTTAGGCATTTTTTATACTAGATTCATTTGTCTTGCAAGCAGAAGCTGGATACAAGTCTTAAATTTTAGCTGAACAACTTTACCTACTACTTGACAATAATTGGGTAGCAAGTTACTATGCTGTTTGATATCTCAATGTTGCACTAATCTGCTCTACAATTAAGTGATCTAAAAACTGCATTTAAATTCATGCATGCTTCTTTGCAACTTTATGGGGGTATGACATAGGCATAAAAAGGCATTAGCCTGAATCCTGCTATCAGTTGGGGATCAAATCAAGCTAGTACCGTAACCAACTTCACTTTGTGGGAAAAATTGCCTTGGCTTGCTATTTTTGTCTAGATTACGATCTTAGTGCCAACCCACCAACTCTACTTTAATTTCTCTGCAAAATTTCTGGACTGCAGGCAGTACACCTAGAAGTGTGTCCGGAATTTTTGTCAACTTGAAATTACACACATTATTAAATCTTTTAAGATATATTAAATTCATATATTTAATCTCAACTCAGTGTTTAAAATACGATACGTATTGGTGCAAAATTTACCGTTCTATTTGCTAATTGGCACAACACCCATACCACATGAGGCATGCCTGGCCACGAGGCCTTCGCGAGGCAACATGGTAGTGGCTGCACGAGGCAGAACGAGGCCTCCGCGAGGCAGGACGACGAGGCCCTGTGGCTGCATGAGGCCTTTGCAAAGTAGCTTGGCTTTGCACGAGACTGTCGCTAGGCCCTGTGGTTGTGCGAGGCATCCATGGAGTGGCTCGGCTTCACGTGAGGCCGTCTCGGAGGCCTCATGCAACTATTGCGAGGCATTGCGGCTGTGTGAGGACTCCGCGAGGCAGCTCGGCCTCACGCAAGGCCATAGTGAGGCCCTGTGACTGTGCGAGGCCTATGTGAGGCAATGTGGCCTTGTGATAGGCCATTGCGAGGCCTCATGCTAGGCCTGTGTGAGACCACATAGTCGTGATAGGCTCTCGTCATCGCCCGAGACCCTTGCAGCCATGAGGCATGCGCTAGACCCCACGGTCGTGCGAGGCCCTGCAATCGCGCGAGGTGACATTTTTTCATTTATATTTTTTCCTTTATTTTCTTGAATTTCTAATTTTTTATTTTTAAATGATTAATTATGTTCCCTCTTAATTTTGGTTCCTTTCCCCTTTCTTTTCTTATTCCTTTCCTATTTAAACACATGATTTTTTTTTTTTAAAAGAATAGAGAGAGCTTCTTTTTCTATGTTAAATTCTTTCCTTCACTCATTCATATGGGCAAACACAAAGGTTATGTGAGAAAAACAGAACCTCTTTAAAGATAAAGGGAGAACTATCTCTTTAAAGATAGAAGAGACAAATTGCTAGCAAAGATAGAAAAGAAAATTAAATATAATATAATTCCTAAATACTACGAAATTACATTATTATATATATGATTTAGTTTAATTTTAAATTGATAAAAATAAATTAAATTCAATTCAATTTAAACCTACTTCATCCTAATCATCATGTATACTCTAAATCAATGTTTACTTGATCTTAGTTTTTAAAATATTAGTTTAATTTAACTTATTAATTATTTAATTTTAAAAAAAGTTATTTAA
Source organism: Zingiber officinale (assembly GCF_018446385.1). NCBI lineage: Eukaryota > Viridiplantae > Streptophyta > Magnoliopsida > Zingiberales > Zingiberaceae > Zingiber > Zingiber officinale. The sequence goes on from NC_055998.1 coordinate 106,537,499, forward strand.
AATATAAAATTTTTAAATTAGATTAAATCTAGTTTAAAAGATTTTGTATGTTCTAACTTTTTTGATATCGATAAAGATTGTTATGATACAATATTTAAAGTCGTCATTCCTTTATCCTTTTAGTATTCAATAAAAACTTTAGCCAACTTATACATATTCTCAAAATACAAAAATTACATTAATCTATGAATAATTTAAGGTTTACAAATAAATATAACATAATCAATCCTTAAAATTTTCAAAATAGAATTAAATATGTCGAAAATGAAGATTAATCTTCATAACCATTGTAAATGCAAGGTCTTTGATTTGATGCCTCTATAATAAAACTTAAAACTAAAGATTAATCTTCATTACCATTGCAAATGCAAGTTCTTAGACTTGATGCCTTATTGTACTTGATGTCTCTATAATAAAATTATAATTAAGACTATTTAATTATGTACAATAATAATAAAAATATAGATTTTAAAGTTATATATTTTATAGTTATTGCAAAATATTCAATAATCATGATCATCTCACGAGATAATATTAAAACTCTTAACATTCAACATCTCAAGTATAACCTAATAGTAAGCATTTATAGCAATCAAATATTAATATATATTTTTTTAATTAATATATTTTATATTTTTTAAAAAAATTGAAATTATATTGATACGACATGATATGGTACTAAAACAATATCATTCCAATTATAAACGGAAACTTTGGCACGACTTACAATTTTAAACCTTGTCTCAAGTTGCACTTTTTTCAGATTGTTTGTATGTACCTCAGCAAAAGATTCATCTAATTCATTTTAAGTCTCAAGTTCTTTCTTTTAGGGATGCAATACTTATCTCTCGCAAACTATTAGAACCCCTGACCAGATGCAAGGAAAGCATGAAACACAGATAAATTGAAAAGATAAAATTACAATCAACAAGAAGGAATGATATTGAAGAAGACCTTGTTTATTAGGGCAATTAGACCTTGTATTTTTGAGAATTACTTAAGAAGGCTAGACTCTTTGATTGCTCTATAAAAAAAGGCCCAAATCCCAACCATGCTCCTACTGTAAATTATCCTTCTGTTAAATAAGCTTCTGCTTGAGTTTTTGTCTTTGTGTGAGATTTTTGTTCGATTTTGTGATTAATCAAGAGTCTAGCCTTTGAGCAAGATTTTGTGATCATAAATTGCATAATTAACGAGCCACATGCTATAATGAACATTGCCCTTCAACTTCCAGAAGTTTGAGGTCTTGGTAAGGAGCGCCATGTGATGTCAGCTGAACACTTGGCAGGGTTAACATCTCTCCAAGTAGGGTTGGATGAGCACCTAATACAGTTAACATTTCTGTAAATCAGGTCTTCATAGCTTTTGTTTGGGGTGACTAAATTAATACTGAGCTCAATCTCTTAGCCTCTACTAAGTGCAAAAGATGCATAGTGCATCAATTGAGCTCCTAGTATAATTAGCATGCCTCCAAGTCAGGTCTTGATAGCTCTTGTTTGTGGTGACCAAATTAGTAGCGAGTTCAATCCGTCAACTTCTATGTAGCATGAAAGATGCATAGCGTTAATCTCTCCATATCAACAATTTAAGCATGAGTAGAAGCTCCACCATCCCATTTCTCCTATTCAAAATATAAGTCCACTGGTGACAGTAGCCACAGGACTCTTAACTTGGAGCTTAACTTGAGGTATCATCGACAAATTAAACAACACTTTTAGACCAACTATTTTGACTATGATTCCTTTAGAGTTCAAGTGCAACACCCACTTTCAGGATTGACAAGGCATTTCTGAATTGGACTTTGTATTCTATCTTCTCTTCTTTGTGTAATTATATATTTGCAATCAGTTTCTTAAATTGCTAAAAGAACATTTATCATGGTCATCACGAGTATGACCATGGTTGGCTGGTTGATGTTAAGCACATTTTGATTCAACAACTTCCCTTAACATTACCAATATCTATTAGAAATGCTACTTGGAAGTTGGATGATGTGATCACAAGACATTTACATCCTTTGTAAAAAAAATCTATATAAAATTTGGAATGTAAGTTGCAGGCTCAGGGTCTGAACTTGGTCTGGTACATTCAAGGTAGAGTGGTAAATTTCTCGTGTTACTGAAAGTACATTCCTTTGGTTTCTGATACATTCAAGATATATAAGAAAATTTCTTGTGTTACTGAAACTACATTGCTTAAACAATGAGCTAATGAAATAAATTTTTGTCTTAAATATCTTCAACTGATATCCTTGACATACCAAATTTTCCTTTGCAGAGGATCACTTGCAGTTGAGTCCTTATTTGTCTTATTTTAGTGGAGCATTTGCAGGATGTGCAGCAACTATAGGGTCATATCCTTTTGATCTTCTACGGACAGTCTTAGCCTCACAGGGTGAGCCGAAGGTATTAAGAAAAATATCCTTTCTTCATGCTTTGATGCCCTCTAATGGAAACGAAAGTTTTAGAATAATGGGGAAATGAATTCTGCTAAATGTAATTTGTGCACTTAATAAATTCCATTTATAACTGGAACACATACTGAGAGTATATGATGTTAATTTAGGTCTATCCAACCATGAGATCGGCTTTGTTTGACATAATTAAAACTCGTGGTGTACGAGGACTATATGCTGGATTGTCACCCACACTTGTTGAAATCATTCCCTATGCTGCTCTGCAATTTGGATCATATGACACTTTCAAGCGTTGGATGATGGTAACATTTGAAAACAATATATTTTATAATTTATATCAAAATTTGCTTGATACTTTTTATCATCATGCTTATTGATTTAACTCTAAATATTGTCATAAATTGAAGGGTCATTTAGACTTCTGCACGGTCTTTCTTGCTTGAACCTCACAATTTTTAGCATTGTCTTCAAAGTGTTCTAAACTTCACTATTCCAGCACTAACATAAGTCATCCATCCTTGTGTTTTAGCATAAATTTCAATAATACATATTTTCATCATAGATTTTTGGATAATTTTGGTTCATCTCATGAAGTATCAATGATCATTTTGTTTTTCTTGACATTTTAAATTGGAAAATCTCTCTCCTTTATACAGGCTTGGAATAGATACAGATTTTCCTATATTGGCCCAATCAAGCCAGATGATTCTCTATCAAGCTTCCAATTGATTCTTTGTGGTTTTGCAGCTGGAACCTGTGCGAAAACCATTTGTCACCCTCTAGATGTGGTCAAAAAGCGATTCCAGGTAACTTTGGATATCTTAGCAGGCTCAATATAATTAGCCAACCATTTTGGTCTCTAAATTTGTGTTTTCTTGAAGATCTAGAAATTTTCATCCCATATGGTTAATGCTGAGCTAAAATTTTGAATGTTTGGCAACTATCTTTGTGTACCAAAATTCTTAGCTGCTAAACATCCAAGTACATTCAAATGCGTCATGTTTTAGGCCCAAACTTCCAAGGATGTTTTTCACCATATGATTACTTATAACATTCTGGAGATGCTCAGTAGTTCATTTAATATATGTTTTCTTGTGCTACCCTACAAAGTAAAAGTCTAGTTGGAACAACTAATTTTAAATTTCTTCTATAATCCCTCATGAAGTTTGATTGTGTCGATAGTTGTTAACCAAAACCACCGAGATGAAGTCTACGGACAGATCCCTCACTAAAAGAAAAATAGTTTTTAGCGACCAATTTTTTCGGTCACAAAAAATATGGTCGCATTTAGCGTCAGAATTTTAATTTTGTCGCTAATATAGCGATGGAAGTTTAATTCCGTTGCTAAATTTTGCAATGGAATTAAATTTGTTGCTAAATTCAGTGACGGAATTACATCACAAGAAAATATTAAAATCCTGTCGTTTAAAATTTGCCAAAACACCCTTAAAAATAGTAAAAATCCTAGATTACATCACAAAATTAAACTGAAAATTCAGACATCCTAAACAAAGCAACATTCAAAATTCCTTACATTCAACATTCTAAATCCACATCAATTTCAACTGTTTAACAACAAAGCAACATTCAAAAACAAGTATATGGTTCAAAAAACAATACATTCATCACAAAACATACTAATGGTTCAATTTCCAATATATTCCATTCTGCTCAAAAACAAAATACATTCATCACTTCTTTACCTTCTTCCTTTTTATCATCCCATCCTACTTCAACAAGTACAATATGATACTTCAAACTTTACTACATGAATCTAAAGTTGACTACATTTTCTATTTTGAAACAATCCTGCTTATATATAAATCTAAAATTAAAATAGATATACACAAAGACAAAACTACTTATCAAAGAATGAAACACAAGTTTAATATGTTTTAAAAAAATATATACCTTACTAATAGAATATAGTATCAAATCTAGTTCTTCGAGTGCTGACCTTTTATCTATATTGTTCCTGAAAAGTTCTAATACAATTAGAGTTGTATATAGTATTAAAATTAACAGTATAATTTTGCATGTTTTATGAGTGATAAATAAGAGCTACTTATTAGTGGCGTTCGAGTCTTGAGTATCCCGCTAGTCAAAATCATGCGGCGTTGGAAAAGTAAAAGGACTCATTAATGGAAAGCGAGAGAAGAATTCTTGCATTTGTTGCTCTATCGTCGTCTTTACCCGATCTTTAATGCTAATGCTGAGACTTGCTCCTCAATTCTTGATTTTTCTTGTATTAATGTTTGCACTTTAGTAGATGAAGGACGACCCCTGAGCCTATGAGTCATCACACGCTCATATACAACTTTTGTGTAGGAGCTAAGGCTGTAGAGGGAGTTCTTTTTCCTTCCACCTACAACTTCATAATATATATCATTGATAGCATATAAAGTCTGTACTTCCTTTCCCTCTATAGTAGGCTGAGACGCTTGTGCAACTTCATGAGTCATATCGTTCTATGTAAAAAAACTTAGTATTATCTAATATACAATTAATAAAGCCAGTGCACAAAAAAAAAATGTGAGTTGTAATAAAGTTTATATTCTTACGTACCTTTGATTGAGCATTGACAAAAGTGTCATCGTTTTGTTCGTGCATATTGCGAAATACCTACCAACAAATGGGAGGTCTTTGTAAAGTATCTACCTGCATATATAATTTTTTTATAAAATAAAATAAGTGTATTAATAATTAAAAAATTCTTATATTTGTCGTAAACTCACCAAGTCTATTGCATGCATTACAATATATCGTGATCTAGTTGTATGCTTTGTGGATCCGGTGCTTGGGCAAGCGAGCTCAATATTTTTATTGTTTCGAGCCGTCGATAAATTTTGTTGTCATTTTTCTGCAGCCCAATTATTATTTCATGCATCCCAAATCTCATATGTACATGGGTTGACCTTGTTCTCTTCCTTCTCCACTTGTATAACAAGTCTTTGTATAATTTTTGACAATAATTGTTCCATGTTTCTTTAAATTCTACTTCATGTCCTTGCTCTCAAATATATTTTTCTACAATAATATCGAGAAAATTAAAAATTATATTATACAGTAAAAACAATATTCAAATTACTTCATAAAAAAATTTCGATAATAAAAATCTTTAAGATCTTGGTCTACATGCCTCCATGTACAACCAAAAGCGCATTGACGCTCTTTACATTTTTTGGTTATATAAGTAGATACACTATGACCATCAGGAGTAAAATTACATGAAAAAACTTTCATTATTCCAAATAATAAATAAAAGATTAGATGAATTTGAATTATTAATAACATCAATACTTACCAATCCCCTACAATTCTCTATATAATTTGACCACCGTGTACTACTACAATATCTGATATGATTATATCTGCAAAATAATATTATAACACATACTAATCAAATCAGATTTGTATACCAATCAAGAGAGGATCAGAATTTAATATAAACTGTGCTATGGATTTATCTAGTATATGAATCTAGAGAAAGATTGTCTACCTTTAGAATTAATTAAGCAAAGCCTGAACATCTAGATTATACATAAAAAAAAGTGAAGGCCTATAATTTAGATAATGACTTTCAGCCCCTCCACAGCACCACTGATTTCCCATATTCACGGTGCACGAAGCTCCCACTATGCGGGGGCCCAGGGAAGGATCCATTGTACGTAGCCTTATCCTGTTTTTTATAAGAGGCTGTTTCCAGTTCCATATTCACAAGACCAGTATTTATTGCTTTCCTAAAAGATGCCTTCATTTACTTATTCAATCAGTACAAAAGAAAATCCAGGAATAGGTACAAAAGCTTTTTCATGAATGAAATTTCTGTGCCACTTTGTCAAACTTCTCAAGCTTCAGGACCCAACACTGAATTGTTTTCCATGTGAGAAAGATATTGCTAAGTTTCAACTCATCTCCACATGCTTTTCATAATCACCATCACAGAATTCTTAACACCTTAATTCTTTCAGCACAAGTGTTCATCAAGTCAAAGTTAATAATACATCAAATTAGAATGAGATCCTAATGAAGAGTGATCAAGAATTGTCCTTAAAGACTTTACCAAGAGTTTGTATCATTTGACACCTTTCTTAGACTTTTGGGGCTAAAGTTTACTTGGTTTGGAAGCATTCCATAGTCATTCTACCTAACATCCTTAAGCACAAGACAAGAAGCAACTTGTGATCCACCACCAATAGAATAGACAAATTAGATTGTTGTTTGTCATTAAATTCAAATAAGCAATTAATTTATTTCCTTGTAGTCTGAAGCTAAAGGTAGCTTCTTCTTCATTTTCAGGAGAAGCTAAATACCCATGGCTGCATGGCCACCCACAACCGCCCATGGTCGACCCCGAACACCCCAGCCGCTCACACCTTCTCGGCCACACGACTAGGGCTGAGCTCGCAGATGACCAAGGGTGAGAGGGTGAGGAGGCTGTGGCTGGCCTCGCGAGCATAGCGTGAGGCTCTGTTCGGCTGACTCACAAACACTATGTGAGGTTGCACCCGGCCGAGGCCACGGCTGACCTCATAAACAAAGTGTCGGAGAGGGGAGAGGTTTACTTGCGTGTTAGAGAAGAGATTGTGTTAGAGAGGAGATTGCGCTAGACGCTGAAGATCGATCGGAGAGAGGATCAAGAGAGCGAGAAGAGAGGAAAAAAAAAATAGAAATCCTAATATGATTCTAAATTAGCGACCGAAATTTAATTCCGTGGCTAAATCAATGACGGAAATTATTTATCCGTTGTTAATTAATTAAATAAGTTAAATATTATTTTTGATTAATAGCAACAAATTTAAAGATGGAACAGAATTTTTGGTCGCTAATTCCGAGACGGAATTCTAAGTCTGTCACTAAATTAATGACCGAAATAATGTTCGGTCTTTGATTTAGAGACAATTATTATTTCGGTCGTTAATTTAGAGACGAAATTATAATTTTTTCGCTATTAACCAGTTTTCTTGTAGTGCCTCCATAAGTGATTTAATGGAGGTTGGTTTAATCAATAAATCACAAAACTTAGTAATGAATTGTGAACTATGGTTGTAAAGTATACATTTGGATTCAGAAACATATACAACAGGTGTGTACTTGTAAAGGCTATAGTATCGAAGACCATATACTATGGTTGTGAATTCACAGAATCAATAAACTGCTGTGAATGTCTATATCCTGTGGTTCAAAGGCTACATACTGAAGTTTGTATCAATAGAATCTATATATTAGGGATTGGATTATCCAGATATTGTGAATGCAAAGATCATATACAATGGTTTCAATGAACCAGTAATGATATACTATTGAATTTCTAAGTATCATGTAATTTGGCCAGTGTTTGAAGTGTCAAGCCGTGCCGTCCGAAACCGTTAAAATTTATCGTTTTGGTGTGGAAGCAAAACCGGCACTGCACTCGAATAAATTTCGCGTGCGTCATTTGCTCACGATCGACGATCGCGAGATGCCTTCGTGCCGCGGAAGCGTCGCGCGATGCCACCGCCGGCATCGGAAGCGTTGTGCGATGCCTCCGCTGGTGCCGGAAGCGTCGTGTGATGCCTCAGCTTGCGCCGAAAGTAATACGGGATTCTTCTAGCGCCGCATCACGCGACCGGTGCGAGATGATCCCTACTGTTACCCAAAAACAAAAAAAATAATTAATTTAAATAATTCCCAATTGAGGTGTGATATTTCGAATATGTTTTCAGAAACCCTAAATAAAGTATCCCTATAAAATATATTTAAAATTAAAAAAAATATTAATTGATATTATAATTTTTTTACTGTTTTGAATTTTATTTAAAAATTTTAATAAATCATATCTATATTTTGATAAATTTTTTTATTTTTTTATTATTTTTACTGTTTAATTGATATTTTTAGTTTTTTTTACTATTTTAAATATATATTATTTAAATTAATAATTAATTAAATGAATAAATAATTAATTTATATAATTATGATGTATCAATTTTAATTCAAGTTATTAATACATCTTTAAAGAAAAGTATATTTAATTATTTTTTCTAACCATATTAAGTTGTTTAAATAACTTATATAAAATCAATATACAACTTATTTTAAATTATACACAATAAATATATTTATCTAATAATTACTATATATAAATAAAAAAAATACCGTAATCGTATCGGTATAACACGATACAATACCGAAACCGTATCATTCCAGTCTATGACCAAAACCTCGGTACGAGTCGATATTTGAAACCCAAATACTACAAATTTCGAACTTTTAAGTATAACTACAAGTTGAAACACTCACATACTGCAGTTTCAAAGGCCATTACAGTTTCAAAGTCTCAGAACACAGACTATGGTTTGGAAAACCAAAATATTGTGGTTTCTTGAGACCACTTAGTTTATCGCTTGAAGTTGCTTCAAGATCTGTATTATATTGAAGGAACCATACTACATAAGATCACTGATTAAAGGTTCCATATAATTTGCCACCATACTACTATTAAATACTTCATCATTATTTGCTTTCAAAAAGCCTACTTATTTCCGCTTGACAGTATATACCTTTAGAGCACTGTACTATTTTATAGTTTTTATCTCACTGTCTTGATTTCGCTTGGCTTAACTGCAGATCGAAGGTCTAGAGAGGCATCCGAGGTACGGGGCACGAGTAGAGAGCCAGAAATACAAGAACATGCATTATGCCTTGAGAGACATATTCCACGCAGAAGGGTGGCCTGGTTTATACAAGGGCATCTTTCCCAGTTTATTAAAATCTGCTCCTGCTGCTGCAGTCACATTTGTTGCATACGAGTACACTTCCAACTGGTTGCAATCTCTACTCATTTGATTAATTTGTTCGTTCTATACATGACAAACACTACGCAACCAAAGTTTTGGTCGTTTAGAAGTGTCCGTCGACCCCATGAAGCACGGGGAACTAATGATGACAACCTTGTTATCTTATGTCACTTTTCACACTAATTTATACCCTTTTCTTTTGCTTATTCCCTTCATTTTTCCACCAGGTTGTTTATATCGCTTTTTTTACTTCACTTTGCCTTTGGCTGAAATGATATCATGTTTTACATTTTAGGATTTAGAGATTGATTTATATCCGGTTCATTCAAGTTAAATTCTCATTCTTCTCCATGTATATATATGATGGTCCCTTGTATCAATATTGTTTAATTGGATGCCAAATTTAATTGATGAAGAAATCTTGATCTTGTGAAAGATCCTTGGATCAATTGTGCTTACCTCAAAGTGGCTATTCTTGTTGCTCCCATAATCTGTCATTTTGGAGTTTGAATTCAATCATGGTAATTTTTTGGCCTACTTTGATTCAACGTTTTTTTTGGCAGATTTATGAAAGGGCACATTTAAGATTCTAAATGTTCTAATGATCACATTGTTCTCTAAAATTTTTGAAGAGTATATATATATATATATTTAAAGAGTAGGTTCCCAAACAAGTACAACAGGTGTTTTAATGGAATATCAACACGAAGGGAGTGTGAGCTTGAGTAAGCATTTCAACTCCGTTTGAATCTGAGACTTCATCCTTTGTTTAGTGTTATTTTATTAGGTCTTTCACTTATCTAGCTTTAAGCCAACTTTAATTAACCAGGGCTTTAGCCTCGAATCAAGTTTGACCCATTAGGATTTTCAAGTTGCTTACTATTTAATCCGTTTTACCTGTCCAAAACTTCCATCACTTGTCACATTGCCTTCTGATTACTCCTTGACTTCCCCTACCGTATCAACTTCTTTAAGGCCATGCCGTACCTATTGAGTTTCTCCATGTCAAATTTTGAATTATATATTTTAAGTTGTTAGTATTGATTTAAGTAGCTAATCTTAATTCCAAAACTCATCCTCTTGCATATTAATGGCATCAAGTTATTTGTATGTTTTATATCTCTATTATTTTAAAAACAAAATTGGAAAGAAATATTTTTTTAAAAAAAATCAACATGTGTCCTTCGATAAAATTAAAAATAATGTATTTTTTTTTGAAATTCATATTTCTTGATCTAACACACAATTAGTTCCTTGAGAATTTATATGAATTTAACTTTAAGGAATAAATGGAAATTTTATTTGATATATTTTTTTTTTTGAAAAAAAGATACTTTTCTAATGTTAATTTCCCCACGTAGCTTTTTTTTTTCCCGAACTCTAAAGATAAAGATGGATAAAGATCGCCACGTACACTCCTAATCACCGTCTTGATCATCGTCGGGGCTGTTACGGCTAATTTACAGACGCCACCATCTCGAGCCTCCCCGTTCCCCATTGCACCGATATGATCCCACGGAGATCCACAAGATCCCTTCTCCTCACGGCCGCCTCGCGTGTCTCCCGCCTCCCTTCTGCTGCCGCGACTAACCCCTACGCCGCACTACTCCGCCCGCCACCGGATACGTCGGAGTCCGAATCCGGCCCTTTCAGGTCGGTCCTATCTTCTTTCCTTCCCTTTTCACCGCTCCGCGCTGGCAGTTCCCGGAGCTTCGCCTACTGGTCCTCTGTGAGCATCTGCACTTGCTTTGCTTGTTTTGGTTCGCTTACCAGCTTGCGCCTTGAAGGTTTTGTGCTCAAAATTGGTTGTGTAGGCGGAAAGAGTTTGCGTGAGATTTTGTAATCGGCGGTTGTCTAGTCAGGCGCGGGTTGATGCCGCCGGCGGTGAGGTGGTGGACGTTCCTCTAGCGCAGACTGGGGAAGGGATTGCTGAATGCGAGCTCTTAAAATGGTTTGTAAGCGAGGTGAGATTGGCTAGATCTGTTGGCAATATCAACGGGTGATTTTATGTATATTGATAGGAATGGTGATTCTACTGGTAGATTCTATTTCTGGGATGATAAAATCCAACAAACTGTTGGGCATGATTGGAATTGAAACAATTATGCAGAAAAGGATATGCGAAGCTAGATTTTATTTTATTTTATTTTATTTTCTTTTTTGTTTCTTTCTGAAAAGCAAAGGTCGATGACAATTTTATGGGTCTAGCTTTCATATACAAGGGATGCAGAGGCTTATTCTATGTTTGGGAGACATTTTAAGTACAGTATGTTGAAGATAGATCAAAGCTGTATATGCTATACGTTTTAATGCTCCCACAAATACTTCGAATTAAACATTAGCACCTTTCTAAGAAAAACTAGCTTGCCAACATTTTGATGCTAGTTAATATGTATTCTAGCATGTATCAAGTTATTTTTCTTTTTGCATGAATGCAAGTGAGCCTATTCTATATTCAAAAAAGAATATTTACGACGCTTACCCCTCTGAATGTTACAGTTTAGGAGCCAGAAACTTATCTAATAGAAAGACCCAGCTCCTCATTCCAAACCTCCATCTCCACCTCCATTTCTTGCATGAAAAGGGATCCCGAAACAAGGTATCTCAGTAACTTCAGCCACCAATAGCACTCTAACAGCAGCTTCCATTCAGGGGGTCATACGAAACAACTCAACTCCATTGCAGTATTGCACCAGCACACCAACAGCAGCTTCCAACAGTCTCTTATTATCCCCTTTCAATCACCATAGCTTCACTTTGGATACAGCAATGATACTAGTCTCTGCAGAGTAACAAATTATCAATTACTTGTATCTAGTATACTGGTACAAAATTATTATTTTTTTAAAAAATTAGCAAAATAGAGTCCTTCAAAATGACATCTTGAGGTTCCACTTGGAGTGAGATGCCTTTACTATTCCTTTAATAAAATAAAAAAAAGGTGCATGGTTCAACTCCTTGCTGGTTATCCCTGTCCTTTGGTTGGCAGTTGTATCAGCACATCGTACCAACTTTATATGAGATCATTTTCATTACATTTTTTTAATGAACTACGATTTGCTTCATATGCGTCATCAGTCATACAAATGTTTCTGGATATGCACAATGTGAGGATTTCTCCCTCTTTTTTGCAGCATATACTAAAATACTGACATGCCTTGGTACCATCTATTGAATTCACAAAAAAGATACCCAAATTCTATTTCTTCAACCATTTTTTTTTTGAAGAGATTTAAAATTATATTTATGCAGGGTGATATAGTAGAAGAGTTTCAGAGACTCTGTGAAGTGCAGAGTGACAAAGCAACTATTGAAATAACTAGCCGGTTTAAAGGAAAAGTTGTTCAGATGCTTTGCATACCTGGTGACAAATTTAAATATCAGTCTTATGATTGTCATTCATTTTCTTCACTCATTTAAGAGCTACTCATATTTTGTGGGTTATTCTGTTAATTCATACTGACTGAATACTACCATGTGATGCAATTATGACATTTGCTAATGTTTGTCTTTAGTGGCATCTGATACTGAGTACCATTTACTCACATAATAAGTGATTGAAGGTGGGAAAAAAATCTAGAACTAATAGGACTGAAAAAAATGCGTATATGTTCAATTATCCTCCTTCGGAATGAACTAACCTGTTAGCTATTACACAAGTTATGTTTCTTTTACACAAGGATTGATACATATGAATCTTAGCTGTTTAAAGATTATTCATTTACTGCTGTGAATTTGAAGTAATGGTTTTAGAAAGTGAAAAGGTAATAAATAATCAGAATTCATCTTTCATACCATGCAGCTTTAATTATGATTAAAAAAATGGTGGAAACATTTCTATAACTACTTTTGGTTTCTCCACCTCTCCAACTAAAGTAGAACTCGAGTAGATCACTTTACTAAGTGATCTATCTATTTAAATTTTAATTAGTTTATTGTACTAGATACAAATGTCGAATTAGAAAGATAGAAGTAAAACATCCAAACATATTTCAGGAACAAATGGCCATAAATTTGATTCATGCCAAATATTTGTTATTCATATGGCGGAATATCCAGTAAATGAAGTGGACAATTTGGATGGAGGCAACATGTGCAAAGGAATAGTATGAACAGGAGCTTATTCAAGGTATCAACGGAGTGAACCCTGCAGCGAGATATGCTGACATGAAATAGAATTGAAAAAAAAAAAAACAGCTAGATTCACCTATGTCTAAACAAAACTTGGCAAAAGGCCATTGGACATATGCTCACTCCTCAGGCCTATGAAAGGTGAGATACTCCAACCATTTTAGGACATCATTGACCGTTGAGTTTTCCCTAGCTCATACAATCTCTAACTCACTTTGGGCCATCATAAACTTTTTAACCCTCTTAACTCCACTTCATTTAGCCCAAACTCCACCATCCATATGGATCTTTCATCTCACTGCACCTCCCTCTATCACGCCAAGACTATTTGATCAAACTTAGAACAACCCAGGTAAATTAACAAATGCTACACTCATGCCAAACGACCTCAGCCTAACTGATTCTAGTTCTGAGGAATCCCTTTAGACCTAACCTCAACTTGTTCAAACTCTATCCTACTTGACTCTGGCTAGCCACATTCTCATCTGAATTTCACTCTACCTGACTTTGTTTGGTCACACTCTATTGAGGTCAGAGCCAGTTACTACCAGCTGGCAAACATATTTTAATATATTGTAAGATAATAATAGTATGTAAAGATAAGTTTTTGAACGGTGCAACTTTAAGGTTAGTAAAGAAAATCTTTACACTTCATAGAATGCCTAATTTATGTCCTGTTTATAATGGTAAAGAGATTCTTCGAGATAAGATTTCTATAATCTATTGGTGTGCTTCGTGGTTCCGTCATTCCAATTTGTATTTAACGCTCTTGGTTTACGGTTTTAAATGCATATGTAGGGCATATGCAATTTACCCACTTGATAGTGCAGATACAGTGTGAGGGCACATAGCAAAGGCATATACTTTCTATATTAAAAAAATTGTTATGTTATGTGTAAAATATTAACATATGCAGGGCAAAGTATATTAATAAACCTATCTGATCAACAATTTCACATATACAAAAATTATGCAACTGTACAATATAAAACACATGATATATAACAATCTATTTTCTTCAATAATTTAGAACATATCATATTGCTATGATGCATACGATTTAGTATTTGGAGAATAAGTGTGTATTAACACTTAGAAATTACCAATCTAAAAATTAATTTCTAAAACTGTTTTGCTATGGCAAGAACTAATCCTTTGAAGATAAAAAGCTACCACAAAAACCTTATAATTTGACGAGGAACTAGGAAAGGAATATTTAGATTTTTTTATATGATTTGGTTCAACCAAGACTAATTTGAATGAACGGATTATTATTCTTTTTGGTGTTCACATAAGAGGGTAGCACATGGTGCATATGTGGGCCACATGCACATATACAACCATATAGATAGGTGGTCCAGTGTAATAAAGCTAAATGCATATGGCATATGGCCATACTGCTTTTTTAAACACTTATTTTAATCACCTACGTTGGATTACATAGAGCTTGGTTGAAGGAATTGATTCATTTGCCAACTCTAAAAAAGTGCCACATGTTGCAGTTTGTACTATTGATCAGTGACAGTCACTGCTCTAATAGGAAATTCTAATTGTAAACAGGACAACTGAGTTGTGTGGATGATTTATTCAACTGAATTCGAAGTTTATCACTTTTTCGTCTATACTTTTCTTTGAAACTCCAAATAGTCCCATTTTTGTTTTCTTAGCATGCATTTGGTTCTCATATCATTGAGCAATATGGAAGTCAAAGAAACTAGTGCTTAATATGGGTGGAGTAATCATTCTGTAGCTCTGGATACTAGTATAATTTCTAAGTATTCAAATCATAATTGCAGGTTGGGGAAACTTTGGTGAAGATACAAGTTGATGATTCTCAAACTCCTTTTACATCTGCAGGAGATATAAATGTTACATCAGGAGGTGTCTCTTTGACTGATCCTGATTCCCCAATATCACCTAAAGCAGAAGCATCTGGGGGTGTCCTATCTACTCCTGCTGTAAGGAATCTTGCCAAAGAGTTGGGCCTTGTCTTAAATGATATTCCTGGGACAGGAAAGGATGGGCGGATTCTCAAAGAAGATGTCCTTACATATGCTACAAGCAAGGGCCATTGCAAAGAACAATCATTTTCTTCAGATAGTATTGATGGGCACACTAATGAACTTGAGCTTCTAAACCAAGATAAAGGGTTTTATGAAGATAATGTTGGTGATGTACAACATGAAGACAAGATAATTCCTGTCAGGTAGGAAAGGTTGATTTTTTGTTGGTAATCAGCTACATGTTATAAAGATAAAAAATTCATCTCATGTAAAGGAAATAATTTTCTAAAGATAACTCCAGATATACTTCATTCAGAATTTTCAGTTTGTGAAGGTGCTAGCTTCCTCACTTGGCAAGGGTTTTGGAAGTTGTCAAGATCACAAGTTTGAATGCCACCTTCATCTATAGAACACATAACACTATTAACTTGTGGTTCTGTTTCCAGTTCCTGGAACAAGAGCTCAGTATTGGCTGAAAATTGAAGCACAACAATAAGCTTAAGGAATGGAATTTTCTTCTCATTTTTGAAATATGCAAATAGTTAATAACATTCAATCATAATGAGCATATAATTTACTAAATACATGGTGGCATTTACTGATATGTAATTAATGATATTCATTATCATAAAATGCATTGCCTTCAAGGTTACATAAGGTTAAGGAAAAAAATCAAAAATAATATTGAAGTTGATGTTTAGAAATGATAACATGCAATTTTGATTTTCAATCTTAATAAATCTACAATTTATATTCAATACATTTTATCCTTATGCTATGTAATTACACTTCAAAATTTTCATATTGAAAAAGTATTAACTTCATCACAGAGGAATTATTTGGAAGGGTGGATATTTTGGTGTTTTAAAGTTTTCCCTTGTGCATCAACATATGCATTTTGGACAATTTGACTTCATAATCTACTCTTACTATTCAATTTGTAGCCAAGTGTATCATTTCTTAGTACATCTCTTACTTACAGAAGCATGATTTCTGTTTATTTTATTTGATGTCTCTGTCTGATTAGTGATAAGGTCTAGCCCAATGATGGGGAATGACCCTTACATCCACTCTCTAGGGCTATTTTATACCTTATTTTTTCATATTTTATCGATAACTTTGTTGCTACTTGTTAGAATATAATCAAGTATTCATTTTATTTCAGGGGATTCCAAAGGTCTATGGTTAAATCAATGACCATGGCTGCAAAGGTGCCACACTTTCACTATGTTGAGGAAATAAATTTTGATGCCCTTGTAGAGCTTAAAACAGCATTTCAGACTGCAAATAAGGATCAGAATGTGAAGCACACGTATCTTCCATTTCTGATAAAGTCTCTTTCAATGGCATTGAATAAATATCCCCTACTAAACAGTTCCTTCAATGACGAAACCAATGAAATCTTCTTGAAAGGTTTCAAATTTCATTCTCCTTCCATGATAATGATTATATGATTTCAACATTGGTTTATTATTTCCATTGGTTTATTATTTCCATTATTTTGAAAGGACTAATGTTTCTTAAGTTCACGAATCTATGTATCTCTGGGTGTCCTTTGTCCTGTTGTGGGAAATGAAGAGTCATTGCCTTGGATTATTTTTGAGATAAGCATTTTTTCGAGCATGATTTATTGACGTATATTTGACTACGAACTGTTACTGGAATATACAACTTGTTATTCATATCACCTCTTGTTATTTTATTTAGTGATCCAAGGTGGTAAGTGACATGCTTTACTATTACAGATCATGTATATGTTCTAAATCAAGCACAGCCATATTTCTATAATTTGAATTGTGAAACTAATAACCATGATAAATACAGCCAAGCAATGCTGGTAAAGATGGAGGATACAAACAAAGAGAAATATAATACTAGCCCTGTGCATTTTTGCAGACTCCATCTGTTGCTGTAACTTCATAGAAGGTTCTGGTCTATGCTGGGCCCATGTTGAAAGAATAAGTTTCTTTAGGATAATATACTAGTACTTGAACTTTTGCTGATTCCATATGTTGTAACTTCAGAGAAGGTTATGGTATATGAAGTGCACATTTTGAAAGAATAAGTTTCTTAGAACTAATGATCAATTAATCATTAGGCTTTAGGACAATGTATATGCTGATGTTACATGCATTTTCTACTATGAAGTATATCAATTTGAAATGGATTTGGGCTATAATTATTGTCATATTGTCTTATTTTACTAGCTTGGTAGCATTATATAATTATTCTTTCATTATTCCTCTGTCTCTAACTTCTTTGTTTTGTGTAGGTTATCATAATATAGGTATAGCGATGGCAACTACATATGGTCTTGTTGTGCCAAACATAAAGAAGGTTCAATCACTTACAATATTGGAGGTTTGTGAGTTTCTTAGATATCTTGGATTATAAGTTTTTATACATAGAAAATTGAAAAGAGATGTAATAAAAAAAAAACTGAAAGAGCTATGTGAAGTTCATATGTGGACCTTTGAAAATGATGCATGGTTCATGGTCTAAATAAGATGGACTAATAGTAGATAATTGGTCAATTGAAAGTAGATGATTGAGGAGTCCACCTTAGTCCATATGATGGACATCTTATCTGAATGTTTTTTGTACTAAACTGTGCATCTGTTCTTGATTTAGTCCATCAGTTGTTTTAATCTATTCGCTCAATAAGTTGTACTTTTTCATGAGAAAATCAATCAGAAGTTTGTTTTTTTCTTTTTGTTATTAGATCACCAAGGAACTGGCCAGATTACAGCAAATGGCATCAAGCAACAAGCTAAATACTGAAGATATTACCGGGGGAACACTGACTTTGAGCAACATTGGAGCTGTTGGCGGCAAGTTTGGTTCACCACTTCTTAACTTACCTGAAGTTGCAATTATTGCCATTGGACAAATTCGAAGACTTCCTCGTTTTGATGACGACGACAATATTTATCCAGCTTCAGTAGCCTCAGTAAGTTTTCAGTTTGGTCACTTTAACTTCATGGATATTTAGCAAGCATATTTGTCGTATAAATTTTACATTCTTTTACTAGAATTGGAAACTTGTCTTTGTTTAAGCTAGTATTTTGCACCAAAACGTTTTATTCTACCTAATGGGATCAATTTTCTAATCTATTCATGGTATTAGAACATTTTGTTGGGATAAGGATAGCCCCATTGCTTGAATAGATGATAGTTAATTCTTTTGGTTTCTTGCAAACAATACAGCTAATTGTCAAATTTGAGTGTGTAATCAAAATACCAAAGTAATAATATACATAAGTGGATATGAATAAGAAATGAAATCACAATGCAAACATATGTAATGTGTGTTCTAGACCATGCTTCTTTTCCACATTATATGATGTGTTTGATGCATTACCCCAAAAGTTCAACTAAATCACTCCTTTAACTACAATGGAGTAAGCCTCTACAATGAATATTAGACGATGCTAGAACTCCTCATGAATCCTAAGAAAACCTTCAGAATAAATACCCTTTTCTTGAGCATATGACTAAGATACCTTCTTGAGCAAGTGACTGAGATCTTTTAGACAAGGTAGATACCTAGTGGATGATAGAATCTAATCTCTCACTTCTAGATATGATATTAATAAAATGAAATGAAAGCCTCAATTTCATCATAACAATAAAACCTAAGCCTAATCAGAATAGTATTACCCAAGAGAGATTTAAATTTAAGGATGAAATATTGCCTTTGTTGGATTATATGTCACTGCTAGAAGAGGGGTGAATAGATGCGTGATCATACTCGTCTCTACACTTTGTTAGTTACACCGTGGAAATATAGAAAAATAAACAAATATAAAGACAAGCACAAAATTTACAAACCAATTTACATGCTTTAAAAGTTCCAGTTCCTACTCCACAGCTTATGATCCTTCGGTGGATTACTTCTAGTAACATTGCGATACTTTCTCCTCTTCGGACACCTTTCGGAGACGAAGAAACCTTTTGTAGTTCTTTTTCTTTACAACAAATATAAGAATACAACCAAATAACAAAAGTACAAGAATTTAAATTTAAAAAATTAGGTTGCTTGGTTGTTTGTGGTCATTGTGGATCACTCATAACGGTCCTGAAGTAGCAACACTTGGTCTAAAACCGATCATGAATGCTGCCTTTGAAATCTCCGCAAAATCATCTTTTATAAGTCTCCTCATAAGTCGACTACTTCTTGTTGATCACTCGACTGTTTTACATTAGTCGATTGCTCAATGACACGTCACCCTTTTCGCCTCGAACCAAACCTATTCATCTGACTAGTTCATTAGTCGACCTTATCTTCTACTTTAGTTATTTACGTCTTCTGCTCACTATGTCACCAATTAATTATTATAAATATCGATTTACCATTATTCGACTGGTATGTTCATTTTGTTCGTTGGCATTTTAGTCTAAGTCAACTGCCTAGTCGATTGCTTGCCCTCAGATCTTGAAGCCATCCAAACCACAACTTCGTGGTTTCAAATTTGCTAGTTGACTACATTGGTCAACTGTTGTTATCTTAAATTTAAGCATACCATAATTATATGGTTTTGGATTCATTAATCAATTGTGGCGTTTACACCAATCCATTGCAATTTTGACTTTAGCCTCACCAAGGCCGAGTCTATCCCGTGCCAAGAGACCCCATGTCTTTGGGGTTCCTTATCTACCCAGTACAATGTCGACTTCAATTTACCCCGATTTGAACCTTAGCCAATATTGGATTTACCACAACCTACTAGCACTTTCTATCCCTAGAGACTAGGGTCCCTATGACTTCATCTATTCCCCAGTATCTAGCTGACCTCGACTTACTAGGATTTCTTATCCAACCTCAAGTTAACTTTGACATGCCAGGACTTTTGCTACCTAAAGTTCTTAAAGGCCTAAGACTTTATCTATTCCCAAATATCTAGCCAACCTCTACTTACTAGGACTTTGTATCCAACCTCAAGTTAACTTTGACATGCTAGGGCTTTTGCTACCTAAAGTTCACTCCTTTAAGACTTCGATATTGGTTGTATCCTACCTCAAGTTAACTTTGACATGCTAGGGCTTTTGCTACCTAAAGTTCACTCCTTTAAGACTTCGATATCGGCCTAGTGTTCACTACTATGGGACTTTAACACGTGTCTAGAGTTCACTCATTTGGGACCTCTACACTTGCCTAAAGTCCACTCTGCGACTTCAACATCTACCAAACATTCAATCACCATTGACGTGTCTGGACTTCCATCAATTGCTAATACCAACTAAACTTCTCTGGTGCAAGTGTTTTCATGACCTGCCTAGACTTCTCATCAACCAAGTGTCCAGACAACCTTATCTCATTTGGATTTCCCATTAAGTGTCTGCTTGCCAACTTCTTGTTGGACTTTCCATGTTTGCATATGTCTAGTCGACCTCAATTTGTTTAGACTTCTTCTACGGTCAAGTATCCAGTTAACTTTGATCTATTTAACACCTCATCTCCAAGCATCGAACATATCGCTAAAACATCAAAAGCCTAAATTCTAGCTTGGTCAACCTTGATTAGGAGCCAATTGCACTAACACTCTTTACTTCCAAAGCTTGTTTTTTTTCACACTTGAGTGAGATGAAAGATTATTATGAATGCTTTCTTATAAGCATTATTGCCAAAAGATCCACTAAAAAGATATTTGAAGTTTGAACAACCATTTCTAGGTACTTGTGTTGATTAACACTTATTGAAAATTTTTCTCCTTAATGGGTATTGGACCTGAGAATGCTGGCTGTCAAGATGAACCTCACTTCTCTGATTTACCCATGTGACCGGTGGAAAATTTTCGTGGGGTCGGGCTGGTCATCCCAGGTTCGACGTTACCTGACCTGATTAATCATTTTTTTTTTTGTGTTGATTAATACTCGGAGTATGACCATTGGATACTCAATGTTCAAGATTGCCTTGTCTTGCTTAACACTTACTGTCATAAGGCTTCCATCCCTTTATAAGGGATAGCTTCCTTGCTCGGAAAATATTCATCCCTACATAAAAAATCATAAATAATACCCCTAAGGGTGCACTAGGCTAAATCCAAACATGAATATGCAATAATTTATTAAATGATATAGAAATGTTAATATGTTGTTTGTCTCAAAACAATGGTTCTACTATATCCATGACACAACTGACAAACTAACCTCATGCTGACAATGAAATGAAAATATCAGAGTACCAAAATATCAAAATGTATAGAGCAACAATCTATGCAATAAAAAAATAAACTAAATGGATTCTATAGAATTGCATCCAATACTATTATTGAGCATCTTTGAGCAACCATTTGTAATATTAACCAAACCTGGAAGATCGCCTTAAATCTGAATTTGGAGGTCAAAAGAAAAAGGAGTCAACTCAGTACAAAGTGGAGAAAGCAGATAAGTGCATGAAAACAAAATCAAAGAGGGTAATAACATGATTGATAGTTTATGTTTTCATATTCTTGAGCACCATTTGATTATTACTTGTTTCTAGTTATTCGTCTCTCATTCGTTTCTTAATTAATTTCGTCAGCTCCTTATTTTCTCTTTTTCAATATTACATAATATTAGTCTTACTTTATTTGAAAATTCAACATAATGGATTAAGTGGTTGAACAACCCGCAATCCGTCCATCAAGGATGTGAATGACTCACAATCCACCTAATACGAAAATACATTATATATAAATGTAAAATAAGGGTGAGCGACCCACAACCCATTTGAGAAGGATGCATTATATATGAAAGTGAACAACTTGCAATCTACTCGTAATAAAATGCATCATATGCGCACATATACATATATGAATAGGGTGAATGATCTGCAATTTATCCAAAAGGCATCTGACATAATAATAGGATGAACGACCCGCAATCCACCCAATGAGGAAGCCTATAAACACATGAAAAGACTCAAAAGCCCTTTTTAAGCGCTGAGCAAATGTTCTATATTTATAAAGAATTATTTTATTATTAATCTATCATAAATAATTTCACAACTTTTATAATTTATAGAATCGAAGTTCCGTGGCACAAGGTGGTTACACCCATTTTTTTATTAGTTTGGTTGAGAAGCTATATACTTTCTTACAAGCGATGAGCCAAAGCTTTCGCTCATATTAGTCAGTTGATTGGGATTATTTCGATATAATTATTTATGTTATTGGTTCACTTTTTATTTCTTATGATGATTCAAGTTTTCTTAAAAGGGATTCCCCTAAGCTTTCCTATGTTACTTCTAAATTTCAATTGTCTATTGTAAATCTCATTAATAAATTTTAATAGGGCAACAACAATTAGATAGAGAATTAGAATGTGAAGAAAGGACAAGCAAACATAAAAGATATGATTAAACAATAAAGGTAAATATGAATTTACAATTAACTTTTCTTCTAACAAGTGTATAATTTAGACCTTAGAGAATTTATCCCTAATTGTCTCCTAATAAAAGGTCTAATTTAATTCTCAATGCAATTATTATTTATTCCCTATCATCACGAACTAAATTAATTTATAAAGAAAGCAAGAACATATATTAATATTTTTAATCTACTTCCTATTTTATGATCAAACAGTGTGTAAATGATTTCTCCTTTTTTAAAAATTATCTAATACCATTTATATTGTATGTTTAATCATGCACAAGGTAACTCAAAAGAACCAAGTAGAAAATATCCACCTAATTGTGGCTCAACCCACACCAATTTGGCTTAGGTAACTTTACCCTCCTTTCACTGTAGGATCAACACGTGCGTTGTGTTGGATCGAATGAGTGCGATAGAGGGGGGGTGTGAATATCGTGCTTTTAAAATTTTTCTTTTACTCGTTAAAAACAAAGTCGTGCAGCGGAAAAATAAAGAACAGTTCAGTTACTTGGTTCGAAGCCTAGGTTGACTCTTACTCCAAGGCCCGCGATCCTTGACCGCACTGATGGGCAATCCACTAATACTCTTCTTTTCGAAAATCTCGGAAAGAAGCAGTGCGTATAATGTGCAAGATAGCAACACCCTACTATCTTGTAAGAATTTAAGTACAATGCAAGCTTTTCTAAAATAAAATATACCAACCATAATTGACGACGAAGCTTGGTCGGCACTTCTGGATGGAGTAGCTTGCGAGTCGTAGAGCAGTAGCAGAAGCTTGCACAGAGATGATTTTCGAAGCAGAACAGTGTTACACAACCTCGGACCTCGAGCTCTCTTTTATAAGAATCGTCGATGTTCGGTCGACCGATCCCTGGGTTCGGTCGATCGAACCCGCTCTCTTCCTTCCTGGCTGAGATTCGATGCTGATTCGATCTTCGACAATTAATGACTATTAAGGGTTCGGTCGACCGATCCCTTTATTCGATCGACCAAACGGGCTCCTTCCCTGTTCGTCGAGATTTGCATTTACTGTGCCTTTAATGTTGATCGTTTGGTCGACCGATCCTCTGGTTCGGTCGACCGATCAGTGTAGTTTCCTTCTGCTTCTGATCGTTGCTGATTGAATTGATCTGTGTTGAGTCAACCTAGTTCGGTCGACCGATCCCTACGTTCGGTCGACCGATCAGGACATAACCTGTAAAACAGTGTTAGACAATATAATCCTGCAAAACAGATGTTAGCACAGTTATATAAAATACATGAGTAGTAATAATAGTTAGTTTAACTGTCTTGATCTCAACTTGGAAATCTTCCCAGTTTTTTCAGTTGGATTAGCAACCTTAGGTTGTTCCCTTCAGGAACCCAACCTCACTGTCGCTCCTCCAGTTATTTACCTCAACCTATCTGCCAAACATTGGTCCTCCAGATCTTGTTTGGACTTTTCACTTAGCCTTGATCCGCTCGCCAGAACTTTTCTTTCGATCTTCGGTCCTCCAGACCTCTCGATCACACCGCCAAGCGTAGGGTCCTCTTGATCCACTTGGACTTTCACCTGAGTTCCACGATCTGCTAAGACTTCTCATGCCTAGCCTCTAGATAGGTCTTTCCCGGTTGAGAAAACAACTTGCACACTTAGTCAACTTGTTAGATCATAACAAGACTTAACTTGAGCCTTTGACAACATCAAAACTAAGGTTTGATTCTGGTGCAACCTGCACCAACTCGTTGGAAATGGCTAGAGAAGCCAACTTGCCACTGCTGAAACCAATTCAGGATTTAGGGCAACTGGTAACAATAACGAGGGGAAACTTCCGAACATTGGTGGAATAAAGAAGTAGAAGGGAAGGGTAGGGATGTTGCTACCTTGTTGTTGGACGAAACTCGATGAACGACAACAAACAAAATGGTTGGTGACAATGGGAGAGGCTCGTTGCTGTGGGGTGTCGGCGACGCGACGAGGGTGGCGTTGGCAGCGATGGCGCGCGACTTGCAGTTGACTTCAGCGGGGAGAAGATTATTTTTTTTTAGGAAGAAGATTATGGTTTTTGGAAACAAAAAGGAACAAGGTTGATGGGGAAGAAGAAGTCATGGAAGGGAGAAAGAGGCGGGTGTTTGCTTTTTAATCACACTTTTACAAAAAGCTCTAAGAAGTTTTGCAAATTACAATTACACCCTTTCTTTAATTAATTATTTTATAGATATAACACTTATTTTTGTCGACACTTATATCTAGGACCCTTGTTGGTATGTCCAAAATTAGATTTTGGTTAACTCACCTTCAATCTAAAGGTTGATTGATGTTTTTCCCAATTTGTTTGATGACCACCCAACAATTGAGGGCCAATCTCAAACCTCGACACAACCTCTCAAACATCCTCTAGGGCCTTAGATAAAGCTTTATGGATAACAAACTCTATGTTGAAGCTAAATCCTATCATAACGATCAATCTATTCGAAATAAACCCAATATTACAATAATCAAACATACGGATGTCTGGGTTCTTAAATCTTGTTGACTATCCATGATTGTAAAGCTCCTCACCACTTCATACTTGATCTATGAGGTCCCTTATCCAAGCTTGATCACCTCAATCTCCATAACCTATTAGTTATCTCTATACACTCAAGCAAGTCATTAAATACAAACGTCTAGCTTAAATTTCATTAATAAAATATCAATATATCATAGTAAAAACTAACCACAAGTGAGGAAATATTATCCCAACACATTTACTTTGCAGTTTTGGTTTAGTCATTTTGGCTATAACTTCGAGCGTGTGTGCATGTGGGTGTGTGTTTGTGCACTGGCAGGCAATTGGGCATGTGAGTGTAGGTGGGCAACGAGCAGGTAGGCCCTATAAGTGTGCAAGTGTTTGCGAGTTCACGTGTGGGCATGCGTAAGTGATTGTAGTCAAATGGGTGTGCGTTCATGCATGCGTGTGGGGTGCATGTCTTATGTAGGTAGGTACGTCCATGCACATGCGTGGGTGCATGTTTGAGTGTGTGGGTGTGCACTTGCACGCATGTGAGTAATATGGTATTAGTTCGAAATGTCCACAGTCAGAAAACATCTGCATCTAGAAACGGGAATCTTGATCATGAGTTGGCAAAATGCCAAAATAGTTTTGCATGGATGTGCAGGGTGTTTGCACGCACGAACATGAGTGCATAGGTGCTTGCCTATGTGATAGAGATATATCATAAGTTCAGAAAGACTGTGGACTATAAAAAAATGATGAATCATGTAACATCGAATCTGGGGCGACCGGCCTGACACCACGGAAGTTCCCACTGCCGCAAAGGTAAATCAAGAAGTACTCGCGACGGATGGCCCAGAAACCCAGCATTGTGTTGTTGCGTGCTCATGAAAAATCCCTACAAATGCGCCGTAGTTGGCGATCGAACTGCGGGTGTCTGAGGAAAAACTGTGGACTATAGTCACTATACATGAGAATCCTAACCATCATTTGCTCAAGTGCAAAAACAGTTGGGTTTTATGTGGCAAATTGATGTACAAGTTGGATCAAGTGACTTACCAGTCATCAGAAAATATGTAGGTTGTTACAGATGTGATGGTCTGGAGTAATGAGTAGAAAATCTTGGCAGAAGACAATTTGCCAAACTAGATGTTTGTAAAGCTGAATTCCAGCTTCACCGAAGACCTAGACCTAGACAACTAAATCATGCCGTGTGTCCATACTGATTGACAATTACTTTATTTATTTATTTGTTCTTAAAATATCAGACTTGGGTTTATCCTCCTTCCTTTCTCTAAAAGAAAAAGATTACTACACCCATCTGAAAGGTCTTTGTTGTTAGTTTTATCACTTGTTTTAGTTCTTTTATTTGCAAAGTTAAATTGTAAGTTTGATTCTGAGTGTTTATGTGGTTGCTCAATCCAAGTATATGTTTTACAGTTATCTTGCAGCTTGAGTTTTTGAGACCCATTATTTATGATCTAAAACCAGTAAAGGGTTAAAGTTTGACTCCAGCTAATTGTTTTGCACCTAACTTTAGGTATTGGTTGAAAAATCAGAGTAAGACACAAAAGTAGACACATGTGACACTAAAGTAAAGTCAAACTTGGAAAATTAGAACGAAGGGCTTTTGTTGTTAGATGAAAAATCAGAATAAATTTAATATTGTTAGTTATTTGTGAAAACCAATCCATTACAACATATTTAACCTTATTTCATTTGACCAGCAAGCCCTAATCCCTAGATTTTTTTTAAGGGCTTAGCTCCTATCCAATTGTATGGTTGCCATACATTGTATTTAGGGCTGAGCTCCAATCCAACTGTATGGTTTCTATACATTGTATTTAGTCAAATGCATTTCTTCATTTAATATCCATCTTTCATGATTTATTATTATGATTTCAAGGTCTGGATTTCTTCATTTATTATTATGTTGTAGTTGATTTTCTCATCGTGGTCATCAAACTATATTATCACACAAGTCCTTAGGATCAGGTGTGAATTTGGTTCTTCTTTTAAAGTTTATACAAAGACTATATCAGTAGCAATGATCGTAGCTCTTAAATAATTTTTACTTAGTTATAATTTTTTATGGTCTCCTTTATCTCTTTCATTTTTAAACTCGAAAATTGATTTTTTAGTTAATTGATTAGGAAATTGATTTATTCTCTTTGAACCGATTTCATATCATTCTAATTATCATCTATTAGAAATACATCTAACTTCTTTAAAGTAATATTATTTCATTTCCGTTTCTAGTAATATCACACGTTCATTATAACATTCTCATTTTTTGTTTGATTAACTTGTTTACATTGTCTTTCTTATTTCTTAATTGTGGAACTGTTTATATGCAATTGTTAGCATGTTATTTTCGCTATACCATCTCCTTGGTCATATCTCATGCTAAATCAAGCAAAGTTGATCCCTCCGACGGTATCATTGGTATTTCATCTTAATGAATGCATCTACTTTTGAGTTTTTTGCAATGGGCTTACCTTAGTTTGTTTGTGCTCAAACAATGCACTTTCAAAATATCCCTCCCTAGTTTAGTGAATTAAATTTCAACCTTTTCCAATTATTCAAATGGCTAAATTTTTTTTTAGTAAAAAAAAGATTATGATAGTAGATTAGTGAGGATGAGAAATACCTAAATTTTTTTCAAGTTGAAGTTAAAAGGGACCATCAAGAGTTCTAATAAAAGAACTCTATGATGACCCAAAATGTTCATTTAGATTGGAAAACTATATCACACCTTTTTTAAGAGTTTCAAGTGAAGTGTTTACATTTTTTTAGTTGAAATAGATGTTCAAAGAAATTTGATAAAAAATTTGGTCATCTTCAACTCAAAAAATGACCCCTCTTTTCCAACTCAAAAACATTTGTACACTCAAATTCAACCCTAGAAACCTTTTGGTAATCTTCTAGCCAAAACAGTTATTAAGTAGTTTTGGGCAAAAATTCCTTATTAGCTTCTTTCAACTAAAATCCACCTAAACATTCTAGATGAAATTTGAAGAAAGCATTGATATAGACTTTTTGGGCCCTTTTGACTCAAACACTCTGACAATTCTAAAAAACTTCTCATATGCTTTTCTAGATAAGATGATATATTTTTGGAACATCAAGGAAGTTTTAGCAGAAACTCTTTGATGGTCTAAATCACATTGCGTTATTTATAAAAACATACCAGAGTTTTCCCAGTCTCAGCTCAAGCTTTCATGGTTCTTAGAGTTGAAATAGGCTATCTAGGAGTTTATAGGAAAAGATCTTTGATTGTTCTCTTTAACATTAAAAGTAAATTGGATAATCATTTCACTCTAAAGGATCCATTGGCATAATTTTCTCCCTCTAAAATGAACATGTTTTGGTCATCAAAATAACTGGAAAATAAGAAAGAGATCTAATTCACTGAACTAAGTTATTTTGAATACAAGGAGAGAGCAGGTGTGCTGTTTATGCAAACAGTCTTTTTGAAAAGGCAAAACCCAAAACCAAGAATCCTGAACAACTAAGGCTACACAGGAAACTGATCCTCCTGGGGGATTTTACTTGCATGTTTTGCCTCTTTGTTGTTTTTATGACTAAATGTTCTTGGACGCACAGGTTACTGTTGGAGCTGACCACAGGATTGTTGATGGAGCTACGGTTGCTAGATTCTGCAACGAGTGGAAATTGTTGATAGAAAAACCAGAGTTGCTCTTGCTACACATGAAGTGATCCTTCTAGGATGATAGCGCTGGCTCTCGATCAACGTAACTTTGGCATCTTGGATGCATATATTTATGATGATGCCATCTCAGAAACGCTGACCGTAAGGTTTTAAAATAAAGGTCAAGGTATTAGTTATCTTATGTATTTTAATTGGGTTATGAGCCGATCCCCCAAAGTGGCGATTGTCGAGGAATGTATTACTCATAAATCGATTGGAAACTCGTGTTCTCGCCGAAGTGTGTTACCTCGCTTACGTTAAAGAGTCTTTTCAGTTGTGGGTCGTGTCATATCAGAAAAAAAATAAATATAAATTGATTAAGTAAAAAAGGGCCAAATGATAAATTCTTAAACTTACTGGGGTTTTCTTTTTTTTGCAAAAGTGAAGTTAAAATATCCCAACCGAAGTTTTCTCTTTCTTGTGACCTTTTCTTTCTTCTCCGGTTTATTTTCTTTCTCGCATAACCCCACCATTTCTTAACCTTCTCATGCTGTCGCCTCAAGTAACGCCTCCACTTAAGTTTGATCTTGATTCTGATTTTTGATATCCATAGTATTTTTCGGTTGGATTAGGAAATAGACCAAAACTTTAGTTCCAATATGGATTGCTATTGCAAGTTATCAGGTAGAAATAATCATAGTTGCATGCCTTTATATATATCTCCATTTGTTTAATCTTGCTATGTATAATTTACTTGCCCTGTTTCATATCCTATTGGTTGCCCTCCTAAAATTTGTAAATGAAACTTATAAAGGGATAACCTTAAGTAATAATTTGAATTATTATGAAAAACAAAGAGAAAGTTGATTAGTAAAAAAATCCATTATGGCAACGTAGTTTTTACTCCATATATATATATATAATATGAGAGTAAGAAGTTATCTAACTTTTTCACCAACCAAATGAATAAAGAAGTAAATGTGACCCTCGTATCATGGAGTTTTAGTTCTATAAATTTATAGGGTGCGTTTAGTTGAAGATTGTTCTTAATAATTTTAGTTATCCATTCAAGATTATCAATTAAAATCATGTTTGCAGGGATGGAGCCAGGGGGCGACCCTCGATATGAAATTCTTGGCTCCGTCCTTGCATGTTTGGTTTAGGTAATCGATGATTCTCGAGTAATATTCCATGATCGATACATCAGCAAAATGGATATGCAACTTGAAATCGAAAAACTTCGGAAAACTGAGATTTTTCTTGATTCTGGGGTTAACAATTTTTTTTTACCAAAAAATATTCTATAAAAACATAAAAAAACTTTAAAAAAGGAAAAAGACATAAAAAAATAAAAAAGCCTAAAAAAAATTAACAAAAAATAAAATAATATAAAATAATGCGAAATAATAAAAAAACGTAATTTTTTTTAAAAGAGTAAAATAAAAAATAAATAAATAAAAAAAATAAAAAATAAAAAACGTAAAAAACGTAAAAAAATAAAAAATCATAAAAAATAAAAAAAACATAAAAAAACATAAAAACGTTAAAAAAACATCAAACAAGAAAAGTAAAAAAAAATTTAAAAAAAAGGAAAAAGTTAAAAAAAAAAAAAAAGAGTAATATGTATGGTTGGTTTTGTAACGGAGGGTAATACAATAAAATATTAAACTAGATTATTTATTAAAACCTTCAAATAAATAAGTTTTTGTTACATTACCTAAGTTGAATCAAATAATATTTGGTTATGTTTTATCCCCATAACTTTGGTTATGTGATTATCTAGTAATCACATAACAAAGATTATACAAGATAACTTGAACCAAATGCACCTTAAAAGACATGAGATTATTTATATTAGAGTAATAATGAAATAATTCTATATAAATATAGGGTCTTTTGCTCTGTAGTTTAAAAATGGCTTTCGAGTCTTTTTGCATGTGCATACATTGAACCAAGTTAAGATGATTTTTCCTCAAAGGATGGATTGTGGATCGTTCATTCCATTTTTATGTGAGGCATTTTTGGGTAGGTTGTGGGTCATTCATCCTTTATATGTGATTATATATATGCATTCACACGAGGTATTTCGTATTGGGTGAATTATAGGTCGTTCACTCCTTGTATATGCAATATATATATCTCTTTTGGGTGGATTATGGGTCGTTCATCCTATTTATGTATGTATAGATGGATACACCATATGTATTTCGTTACGAGTGGATGATCGGTCGTTTACTCTCTTATACGATGCATCTTTCTTGGTGAGTTATAGGTCGCTCACTTGGATATTTTATTTATACAGGATGTGTTTATATTAGGTGAAATATAGGTCATTCATCTTTACTTATACGACATAACCTTGATACATATGTTGTTTGTCGTTCACACACTTAATCAATTGAATTGAGTCATATGTGTGAAATGTTGAAAAATGAGAAATTTAAAGTGAACTGATGAAGTTAATTAAGGACAAATGATATGAAAATAAAAAGATAAATGGTAAATAAAGTTTTGCTCTCTTTAATAATACTTTTCATGCGAGTCTTTCTTATCTCCATTTTAGACTTTGTGCTCACTCTTATTTCCCTTTCACCTTCAGATTTGTAGACTTGAGGTGATTTTCGAGATTGGTTAGTGATGTGGATATGTCTTAAGCGTTGAAGTATATACTGAAAGCCTAAGCTTTTGTAAACATTTATGTTAAATAAAGAATCACATTTGGTCAATTTATCTACATTTGTTTGTAGTTGTTCAATTAATTTATATTGTAGATAACATAGTATGTGGTGTCACATATAGAAGATGATATTATCAGTACCTTATAAATTATAAACAATAGCGCATGACCAAAATGGAAAGGAACAAATCATTGGAAGGTCGTAGTGTAATTAGGAATTAGTTTATCTTGACTATATAATTACACTAGTACACTTAGAGTGTATTGAGTATGACCATTTGAGGTTGTTTCTTTTATACTGACTTTATAAAGAAACAAATACCTCAGTTATTATGGAAGTGTGTGCTCTTAATCCTAATATAATAACATATTTTTGATATTTATTTCTTTAATTTATCAATGGGTGAGATTTAGTTCGATGAATCAATAAACCCGATAAGTTGGGAAATGATATCACTTATAGTGTGTGTTGTTGATTATAGAAGGAAACTGTGTCCTAGAGATACTAGGTTGATAATGTCCCCAAAAGGAGCTCATAAGAATTGTCATGTTAAACCCTGCAGGTGGACTTAGTCCGACATGACGATAAGGTTGAGTGGTACTACTCTTGGACTAAGATATTAATTAAATGAGTTGTCAGTAACTCACTTAATTAGTGGACATTCGATATCTTAAACACAGGGAGACTAACACACTCATAATAAGAAGGAGCCCAAAATTGTAATTTGGGATTGGTGGGGTAGTTCAATAATAGTTCTCTAGTGGAATGAATTATTATTGATAAAATTAAGTTGTGTGTTCGGGGTGAACACGGGATGCTTAATTTTATCGGGAGACCAAAACCAATTCCTCCTCTCGGTCCTTATCGTAGCCTCTTATTTATAGAGTACTATACCCACCTATACCCACCTTCTATACCCACCTAAAGGGGGTCGGCCAAGCTAGCTTGGAATCAAGCTAGGGCCGGCCTAAGCATGGTTTAGGGTGGCCGGCCCTAGCTTGAACCCAAGCTAGAGAGGGCCGGCCATAATTAAATTAAAAAGAATTTTAATTTTAATTTTTATTATGTAGAAGATATAATTTATTAAAGAGAATTAAAATTAAAATATCTCTCTTAAAAGGATCTACAAAAGATTAAAGAAAGAGATTAGATCTCTTTCTTTATTTGTAGATTGGAAAGATATTTTATTTTTTTTCTCTTTAAAAATTATTCACATGTTGAAAAATTAAAATTATAGAAATTTCTTTTTATCAACCATGAAGGGATTATAAAGGGAAATTTTATTTTTTAAAATTTTCAAAGACAAATAAGGAAGTTTTAATTGTTGATTGAAACTCTCCTAATTTTTCTATTTGAGGTGGCCGGCCATGATTAGTTGATTAAGAAATTTTATTAAAATTTTCTTAATTAATTATTGTCAAAGAAAGTTAAGGAAATTTTATTATAAATAAATTTCCTTATTTGCCAAAGCCAAGGAATATAAAATAAGGGGTAGGGGTGCCTTCATGGGACACAACTTCTATTGTTCTCTCCCTCTTTTCCTTGGTGTTGTGGCCGGCCATCTTCTCTTTCTTTCTTCCTCTTTGTGGTGGCCGAATTCTTCATCTCCCTTGGAGCTCTTGTGGTGGCCGGATACTACTTGGAGAAGAAGAAGAAGAAGGAGAGAAAGCTTGCATCCCTTGGAGCTTGGTTGGTGATTTGTTCTTCATCCTTGGTAAAACTTCCTTGTTGTGGCCGAACCTAGCTAGGAGGAGAAGAAGGTGGTTGGTGGTTTCTCATCTCGGAAGATCGTTGCCCACACAACGTCCGAGGTTAGAAGAGGAATACGGTAGAAGATCAAGAGGTCTTTCTAGAAGGTATAACTAGTAATTTTTCCTTTCCGCATCATACTAGTTATTTATGGAAATAATACCAAATACAAGAGGCTTACGATTCTAGTATTTTGAATATGTTTTTCGATGTTGTGTTCTTTTGTTTTATTTTTCCTTGTGATTTGATTGTTCTTTTCGGTTAACCTAAAGTTATTTTAGGAAATTAAATATTAGCTTTCCATAAAAGGTTTTGTCTAGTCGGTGGTGGTTGCTCCCATATCCAAGAAGGTCGTGTGCCTCACCACGTCAGTACTGGGAACCAATTATGGAAATTAATATTTAATGGAATTAATAACTTAAGGTGATTTGGGTCGAACGTGTTAAGTTTCGTAGGAGACCCAAGTCAAAACCTAAAAGAACAAATAGATTAAGTTTTGGATCAAATGTGTTAAGTTCCGCAGGCGATCCAAAATTTAATTTAAAAGAACACATGGTAGCTAGGAAAAGGTTCAGACCTTTGTACAAAATTTTTGTACAATGGAACCTCTAGGTTTTCCGAGTAGCAACCAACAATTGGTATCAGAGCTAGGGTTTTGCCTCTGTGTATTTGGTATTAGTTTAATTATGCACATGTCATACATAATTTAGGCAGGATAATAGTAGGATGTGCTAACTTTGTGGATGCAGGATCCAACTATTATGGCTTATAGTTTTATGTGTGTGATTGGACCCTTGGACATGTCAAGGGCATTTATATGTGTGTGCATGATTGTATTATAAAATACAGCAGGAGCTGTATTTAGTTTTTTTAGGATTTTATTTTTGATCTAGATACATGTACATTCCTTTTATGGAATATAGGATCAAAATATAAAATTCTATTTTTGTCGCGGATCGAATTTTGCAAAGCGTGGAACCTTCTGAGGACCAGAGGCGCAGCGGAACAAGGAGCAAAATGGATGTGGCAGCTAGACCCGGTGGCGGTGGCCAAATATGGCAGCAGCTTGGGATGACAACACACGGAGGACAACTATAGATAAAAGCCATAATAGTTGAAAATTAGATTTTCTATTTATTGCTTTTATATTGTGCTGTGTGTGCATGTTAGTATATATGTTTAGTAGGCTAGCATAGTTAAAATTTCTCATTTATAAATAACTAAGTGGGAGAGGGTTTTTTAAGTAAATCTCATGATCTCCATTACTGGTTTGTAAGTGATGCAAACAAGTTTGCGCGTTGGCTCTGAGTGCCTTCCTCCATATCGGATAAGCTTGTTTGTGGATCACTAGAACATACTTCCATTTTTGATGACTATAGAAAGTTAATTAAGAGCGTGTGATCTTCCCCATCGGAAGGGGCATAATCTTATTAATGGACTTAGTGTCAAGTAATGGTATACACTTAGACACATCTAATAGTATCCTCCCCATCGGAGTCACTACTATTATTTGTGTGACCAAAAGACACCAACTATTAATTTTATTTGTCAAAAAGTTAGGTTGACAAGATAATAAAATTAATGGGTTAAAATCCTCCTTTTACAAATATTGATTTTGTATACGTCCACACTATCGTGGCATACAAAATTCACGGTGTTGTGAGGTGTTGGTTAATTTAAAATAGTATTGTTTGAGGAATCAATATTATTCTAAATTTAGAGTTCTGACCAAAAGTTATTTGTGATTCTTAGGATGACTTTCAACCCACTGTCCATCATATTTCAACAGAATAGACTTACTGGACCTAATTACATAGATTGGAAAAAGAACCTGGACATTGTTCTTACTGCTGAAAGTTATAAATTTGTACTGACTGAGCCTTGCCCTGAAGCACCTACTGGTGAATCTACCCAAGAGGAGATTGAATATCATAGGAAATGGGTAAAAGCAGATGAGATGGCGCGGTGTTACATTTTGGCTTCAATGTCAAATGTATTGCAACATCAGCATCAAGATTTACCAACAGCCTATGATATCATGAACAATCTCAAGGAACTCTTTGGTCATCAGGATAGGGCTTCTAGGCAAGAAGCCATGAGAAAGATAATGACAACCACCATGCAAGAGGGTACTCCTGTAAGGGATCATATCCTAAAGATGATGGCTTATCTGAACGAGATACATATCCTTAGAGGAGAAATTGATGGGGAAACCCAGATCGATATGATCCTCCAAACGCTACCTAGAAGTTTTGAGCAGTTCCGCCTGAATTATAATATGAATAAAAGGATTTATTCATTAGTGGAACTACTAACAGAACTTCAAGCAACAGAAGGATTATTTCGTCATAATTCTCAAATTCACTATACTGAAAATGGTTCTACTTCTAAACCGAGAGGAAAGAAGAAAAAGAAATAAGCTGGCTCAGCAAAGAAAGTGAATAAAACTCAGAGTACAGGATTTAAAGCTGGAGTGAAAGTGCTTCATCTGCAAGCAGTCAGGGCATTGGAAGGCGGACTGTCCTCGTAGGAACCAAAACAAAGGTATATCTCATGCTCTAGTTGTTGAAATATGTTTAGCGGTGTTATCTACCAGCACCTGATGTGTAGATACAGGAGCCACTGATCATGTCTGCAATTCCTTGCAGGGGTTCCAGGAAACCCGACGACTATCTGAAGGAGAGATTACCGTCTACATGGGCAATGCTACTAAGGTGGCAGCTGTTGCAGTGGGAGACGTATACTTATCTTTTAGTAGAAATAGAAATTTGATTTTAAGAAATTGTCTTTATGTACCCAGTTGTAGAAAGAATTTAATTTCAGTTTCTAAACTGTTTTTAGATGGATATTCAGTTTCTTTCAGTAACGATGTAGTTATTAAGAGAAATAAAGTGATTATCTGTTCTGGTACATTAGTTGACAATTTATATATTTTAAATCTAATTTCTCCCACAAAGCAAAACATAGAAATTTATAACTCATCTTCTAACTCAAATAAGAGAAAAGAACCTTCGGAAATGAATCAAGCATATCTTTGGCATCTAAGGCTTGGTCATATTAACTTAAGTCAGATTCAGAGGCTAATAGCCGATGAACTTTTGGGTTCATTAGAGTTGGAAAATTTTTCAACTTGTGAATCTTGCTTGGAAGGTAAAATGACCAAGAGGTCGTTCAAGGCCAAGGGGTATAGAGCCAAAGAAGTGTTAGAATTGGTTCATTATGATTTGTGTGGTCCTATGTCTGTCCAGGCAAGAGGTGGTTTTGAATATTTTATCTCTTTTATAGATGATTATTCAAGATACGGATACATTTACCTAATGCGCCGCAAGTCTGAGTGCTTTGATAAGTTCAAAGAATACAAGGCTGATGTGGAGAAACGACTAGGTAAAAGTATCAAGACACTACGATCTGATCGTGGTGGCGAATATCTCTTAGGAGAGTTTAGGAATTACTTATCAGAGGCCGGGATTCAATCCCAATTGTCTGCACCTGGAACACCCCAACAGAATGGTGTAGCAGAACGAAGTAATAGGACTCTTATGGAGATGGTTAGATCAATGATGAGTTATTCAGAATTACCAAATTCGTTTTGGGGATATGCTATGGAAACAGCAGTATATGTTCTGAACTTAGTACCTTCTAAATCAATTTCTTCTACTCCCACAGAATTGTGGAATGGGCGAAAACCCAGTCTAAGACATAATCGGATTTGGGGTAGTCCGACACATGTGCTGAAACCAGATGCTGATAAGTTAGAATCTCGTACAGAAGTTCGAGTGTTTGTGGGATATCCCAAAGGAACGAAAGGAGGTTTATTTTATAGTCCTAAAGACCAGAAGGTCATTGTTAGCACCAATGCCCAGTTTTTAGAAGAAGACTATATAATGGATCACAAGCCCAGTAGTAAAGTTGTTTTAGAAGAACTAAGAGAGGACACGTCTACTTTAGTACCAACAGTACAAGATGAAGTACCACAAGAGACTGCAACACGTGTCACACATGATACACAACCACAGACAGTGCCTCGTCGTAGTGGGAGGGTTGTAAGGCAGCCTGAGAGATTCATGTTTTTGGGAGAGTCTTCGGACTTGATCCCGGGTAAACATGAACCTGATCCCCGGACATATGACGAAGCACTCCAAGATATAGATGCAGCATCTTGGCAAAAGATGATGAATTCTGAAATAGAGTCTATGTACTCTAATAAGGTCTGGGAGCTTGTAGAACCACTTGATGGTGTAAAAGCCGTTGGATGCAAGTGGATCTACAAAAGGAAAAGAGGGACAGACGGGAAGGTAGAAACCTTCAAAACTAGGCTTGTTGCGAAAGGGTACACTCAGAAAGAGGGAATCGACTATGAGGAAACCTTTTCACCGATAGCCATGCTTAAGTCTATCCGGATACTTTTATCCATTGCTGCTCATATGGATTATGAGATTTGGCAAATGGATGTTAAGACAGCTTTCCTTAATGGAAGTCTTGAAGAGAACATCCATATGAAGCAACCAGAAGAGTTCATTGAAAAAGGCAAAGAGCATCTAGTGTGCAAGCTCAATCGGTCCATTTATGGACTGAAGCAAGCTTCAAGATCTTGGAACATCCGGTTTAATGAAGTAATCCAGTCATATGGATTTATTCAAAGTCCAGATGAGTCTTGTGTATATAAGAAGTGTAACGGAAATGTGGTGGTATTTCTTGTACTATACGTAGATGATATTTTGTTAATTGGCAACAATGTCAAGGTATTATCAGACGTAAGGGTATGGTTGTCCAAACAATTTGATATGAAGGACTTAGGAGAGTGTGCACACATTCTTGGGATCAAAGTAATAAGGGATCGCAAGAAAAGAATGTTGTGTCTGTCCCAAGCTTCATATATAGATACAATCCTTGCTCGTTTTAGTATGCAGGATTCCAAGAAAGGTTTCTTACCTTTTAGGCATGGAATAGCTCTATCTAAAGAGATGTCTCCTAAGACATCAAAGGAGATAGAAGACATGAAAGCAGTTCCTTATGCCTCGGCTGTAGGAAGCCTTATGTATGCAATGCTATGTACGAGACCTGATATTTGTTTTGCCGTGGGCATGGTCAGCAGATATCAGAGTAACCCTGGAAAAGGACATTGGACTGCGGTAAAGCATATATTAAAGTACCTGAGAAGGACTAGAGATTATATGCTAGTTTACCAAGCAGACGATTTGCTCCCTGTGGGATACACGGATTCAGATTTCCAATCAGATAGGGACAACAGTAAGTCTATATCAGGCTATGTGTTTACTTTAGGAGGTGGAGTCATTTCATGGAGGAGTGTCAAGCAGAAATGCGTTTCGGACTCAACCATGGAAGCTGAGTATGTAGCAGCCTCTAAGGCAGCTAAAGAAGCAGTATGGCTCAGAAACTTTCTAATGGACTTAGATGTGATTCCTGGTTTGCCCAAAATCATCACAATTTATTGTGATAATAGCAGTGCAGTTGCAAACTCGAAGGAGCCACGAGCTCATAAGGCAAGTAAACATATAGAGCGCAAGTACCACCTGATACGAGATATCGTGAAGCGAGGAGAAGTTGTCATCGCCAAGATTGCATCAGCAGATAACCTGGCAGATCCTTTCACTAAGGCCCTTCCGGCGAAAGCTTTCGATCGACATGTGGAGGGAATGTAAATCAGATGTATGGTAGAAGATATGATAGCTTAGTCATTAGTATAAGTGGGAGATTGTTGGAATGTATACTGAAAGCCTAAGCTTTTGTAAACATTTATGTTAAATAAAGAATCACATTTGGTCAACTTATTTACATTTGTTTGTAGTTGTTCAATTAATTTATATTATAGATAACATAGTATGTGGTGTCACATATAGAAGATGATGTTATCAGTACCTTATAAATTATAAACAATAGCTCACGACCAAAATGGAAAGGAATAAACCATTGGAAGGTCGTAGTGTAATTAGGAATTAGTTTATCTTGACTATATAATTACACTAGTACACTTAGAGTGTATTGAGTAGGACCATTTGAGGTTGTTTCTTTTATACTGACTTTATAAAGGAACAAATACCTCAGTTATTATGGAAGTGTGTGCTCTTAATCCTAATATAATAACAATCACATATTTTTGATATTTATTTCTTTAATTTATCAATGGGTGAGATTTAGTTCGATGAATCAATAAACCCGATAAGTTGGGAAATGATATCACTTATAGTGTGTGTTGTTGATTATAAAAGGAAACTGTGTCCTACAGATACTATATTGATAATGTCCCCAAGAGGAGCTCATAAGAATTGTCATGTTAAATCCTGCAGGTGGACTTAGTCCGACATGACGATAAGGTTGAGTGGTACTACTCTTGGACTAAGATATTAATTAAATGAGTTGTCAGTAACTCACTTAATTAGTGGACATTCGATATCTTAAACACAGGGAGACTAACACACTCATAATAAGAAGGAGCCCAAAAATATAATTTGGGATTGGTGGGGTAGTTCAATAATAGTTCTCTAGTGGAATGAATTATTATTGATAAAATTAAGTTGTGTGTTCGGGGTGAACACGGGATGCTTAATTTTATTGGGAGACCAAAACCAATTCCTCCTCTCGGTCCATATCGTAGCCTCTTATTTATAGAGTACTATACCCACCTATACCCACCTTCTATACCCACCTAAAGGGGGCCGGCCAAGCTAGCTTGGGAACCAAGCTAGGGCCAGCCTAAGCATGAATTGGGGTGGCCGACCCTAGCTTGAACCTAAGCTAGAGGGGGCCGGCCATAATTAATTAAAAAAGAATTTTAATTTTAATTTTTATTATGTGGAAGATATAATTTATTAAAGAGAATTAAAATTAAAATATCTCTCTTAAAAGGATCTACAAAAGATTAAAGAAAGAGATTAGATCTCTTTCCTTATTTGTAGATTGGAAAGATATTTTATTTTTTTTCTCTTTAAAAATTATTCACATGTTGAAAAATTAAAATTATAGAAATTTCTTTTTATCAACCATGAAGGGATTATAAAGGGAAATTTTATTTTTTAAAATTTTCAAAGACAAATAAGGAAGTTTTAATTGTTGATTGAAACTCTCCTAATTTTTCTATTTGAGGTGGCCGGCCATGATTAGTTGATTAAGAAATTTTATTAAATTTTTATTAATTAATTATTGTCAAAGAAAGTTAAGGAAATTTTATTATAAATAAATTTCCTTATTTGCCAAAGCCAAGGAATATAAAAGAAGGGGTAGGGGTGCCTTCATGGGACACAACTTCTATTGTTCTCTCCCTCTTTTCCTTGGTGTTGTGGCCGGCCATCTTCTCTTTCTTTCTTCCTCTTTGTGGTGGCCGAATTCTTCATCTCCCTTCGAGCTCTTTGTTGGTTGCTACTCGGAAAACCTATAGGTTCCACTGTACAAAAATTTTGTACAAAGGTCTGAATCTTTTCCTAGCTACCATGTGTTCTTTTAAATTAAATTTTGGATCGCCTGCGGAACTTAACACGTTTGATCCAAAACTTAATCTATTTGTTCTTTTAGGTTTTGACTTGGATCTCCTGCGGAACTTAACACGTTCGACCCAAGTCTCCTTAAGTTATTAATTCCATTAAATATTAATTTTCATAAAAGGTTCCCAGTACTGACGTGGCGAGGCATATGACTTTCTTGGATATGGGAGCAACCACCACCGACTAGACAAAACCTTTAATAGAAAGCTAATATTTAATTTCCTAAAATAACTTTAGGTTAACCAAAGAGAACAATCAAATCACAAGGAAAAGAAAGAAACAAAAGAACACAACTTCGAAAAAACATATTCGAAATACTAGAACGTAAGCCTCTTGTATTTGGTATTATTTCCATAAATAACTAGCATGATGCGGAAATAGAAATTACTAGTTATACCTTGTAGAAAAAACCTCTTGATCTTCTACCGTATTCCTCTTCTAACCTCGGACGTTGTGTGGGCAACGATCTTCCAAGATGAGAAACCACCAACCACCTTCTTCTCCTCCAAGCAAGGTTCGGCCACAAAAGAAAAGCTTTACCAAGGAGAAAAACCAAAATACTAACCAAGCTCCAAGAGATGCTAGCTTTCTCTCCTTCTTCTTCTTCTCCGAGTAGTATCCGGCCACCACAAGAACTCCAATGGAGAGGGAGAGGTTCGGCCACCACAAGAGGAAGAGAAGGAGATGATGGCCGGCCACACCAAGGAACAAAAGAGGGAGAGGAATAATAGATGTTGTGTCTTGTGAAGACACCCTCACCCCTTCTTTTATATTCCTTGGCCTAGGTAAATTAGGAAATTTAATTACAATAAATTTTCCTTAATTTCCTTGACATGATTTAATTGAGAAAAATAAAATAATATTTCCCCAATTAAACAATGATGGCCGGCCAAATCAATAGGAAGCAAATTGGACAAGTTTCAATCAACAATTAAAACTTCCTTATTTGTTTCCGGAAATTTAAAAAAAAATAAAATTTCTCTTTAAAATCTCTTCATGGTTAATAAAAGGAAATATCTATAATTTTAATTTTATTAACATGTGAATAATTTTAAAGAGAAAATAAAACATCTCTCCAATCTACAAATAAGGAAAAAGATCTAATCTCTTTCTTTAAT
Organism: Zingiber officinale; assembly: GCF_018446385.1. Lineage (NCBI taxonomy): Eukaryota > Viridiplantae > Streptophyta > Magnoliopsida > Zingiberales > Zingiberaceae > Zingiber > Zingiber officinale. The sequence continues at coordinate 106,579,356 of NC_055998.1, forward strand.
CTTTTGTAAATCTTTTACAAGAGAGATATTTTAATTTTAATTCTCTTTTAAATTAAATCTTCCACATAATAATAAACATTAAAATTAAATTTTCTTTTTAATTAATTATGGCCGGCCCTACTAGCTTGGGTTCAAGCTAGGGCCAGCCACCTTAAACTCAAGCTTAGGCCTAGCTTGGTTCCCAAGCTAGCTTGGCCGGCCCCTTTAGGTGGGTATAGAAGGTGGGTATATGTGGGTATAGTACTCTATAAATAAGAGGCTACGATAGGGACCGAGAGGAGGAATTGGTTTTGGTCTCCGATAAAATTAACCATCCCATGTTCGCCCCAACACACAACTTAATTTTATCAATGATAATTCATTCCACTAGAGAACTATCATTGAACTACCGCACCAATCCCAAATTACATTTTGGGCTCCTTCTTATTATGAGTGTGTTAGTCTCCTGTGTTTAAGATATCGAATGTCCACTAATTAAGTGAGTTATTGACAACTCATTTAATTAATATCTAAGTCCAAGAGTAGTACCACTCAACCTTATTATCATGTCGGACTAAATCCACTGCAGGTTTAACATGACAATCTTTATGAGCTCCTCTTGAGGACATTATCAACCTAGTATCACTAGGACACGGTTTCCTTCTATAATCAACAACACACACTATGAGTGATACCATTTCCCAATTTATCGGGTTTATTGATTCATCGAACTAAATCTCACCCATTGATAAATTAAAGAAATAAATATCAAACATATGTGCTTGTTATTATATTAGGATTAAGAGCACACACTTCCATAATAACTGAGGTCTTTGTTCCTTTATAAAGTCAGTATAAAAGGAACGACCTCAAATGGTCCTACTCAATACACTCTGAGTGTACTAGTGTAATTATATAGTCAAGATAAACTAATACCTAATTACACTACGACCTTCTAATGGTTTGTTCCTTTCCATTCTGGTCGTGAGCTACTGTTTATAATTTATAAGGTACTGATAACATCATCTTCTGTATGTGACACCACATACTATGTTATCTACAATATAAATTAAATGAACAACTACAAACAAATGTAGATAATTAGACCAAATGTGATTCTTTATTCATAATGAATGTTTACAAAGCTTAGGCTTTCAGTATACACTCCAACACTCTTGTGGTGGCCGGATATTACTTGGAGAAGACGAAGAAGAAGGAGAGAAAGCTTGCATCCCTTGGAGCTTGGTTGGTGATTTGTTCTTCATCCTTGGTAAAGCTTCCTTGTTGTGGTCGAACCTAGCTAGGAGGAGAAGAAGGTGGTTGGTGGTTTCTCATCTCGGAAGATCGTTGCCCACACAACGTCCAAGGTTAGAAGAGGAATACGGTAGAAGATCAAGAGGTCTTTCTAGAAGGTATAACTAGTAATTTTTCCTTTCCGCATCATACTAGTTATTTATGGAAATAATACCAAATACAAGAAGCTTATGATTCTAGTATTTTGAATATGTTTTTCGATGTTGTGTTCTTTTGTTTTATTTTTCCTTGTGATTTGATTGTTCTTTTCGGTTAACCTAAAGTTATTTTAGGAAATTAAATATTAGCTTTCCATAAAAGGTTTTGTCTAGTCGGTGGTGGTTGCTCCCATATCCAAGAAGGTCGTGTGCCTCGCCACGTCAGTACTGGGAACCAATTATGGAAATTAATATTTAATGGAATTAATAACTTAAGGTGATTTGGGTCGAACGTGTTAAGTTCCGCAGGAGACCCAAGTCAAAACCTAAAAGAACAAATAGATTAAGTTTTGGATCAAACGTGTTAAGTTCCGCAGGCGATCTAAAATTTAATTTAAAAGAACACATGGTAGCTAGGAAAAGGTTCAGACCTTTGTACAAATTTTTTGTACAATGGAACCTCTAGGTTTTCCGAGTAGCAACCAACATTAAGGGCAAAGGAGAATTAGGAGGGGAGGAGGGGCAATTTTGTCATTATACTATTTAGGACTTTAATAGGGGGAAGGAAGCATTGTTGAAAAGGGGGGCTTCATGTTCTTCTTTGCCGCCAAGGACATCGCCGACGACCCTCCCTCTCACACTCCTCTCCTCAACGACGTCAACTGCCGCTCCCCGCTCTTCCTGTCTCCCGTTGCCATCTCCACTGGGGGTGCGTTTTTGGGTGGCTGGGTTGCTTCGTTTCGCCGCCATCACAAACATGGGGAGGCGTGCCTTCTTCCTCATGGGATTTCACTGTTGGGAAAGCCATGCACGTAGCTACGCCAGCATTGCCTCACCCACGACGCCGTCCTTGCCTCCTCCTACCTCTTCTCTCTTTCTCAAGAGCGCACGCCACCATCTCACTAGATCACTGCCGCCTCCTCCATCGATGGCCGTAGCTGCTCTCTAGTTGTCGGCTCTCGCCGGATCCGCTCTATTCTTGCTTTCTCTCTCTTCCTTTTCACGCACGATGCCCCTCTGTCGGATTTGCTCTCGGCACCGTTGCCACCACTGTGATGAGGAGTCCTCACAACCGCCTTCCTAGCACTAGCACCTCCTTCTTCCCCACCGTCTGTGTCGCTGGTGTCATTACGGTCTCGGCTAGCAGCCCCTTCATTGCAAAGCCTCTGCGAATAGCCCTGAGCTATCGACCCGACCCTATAGCTCCTTCCCCGACTACTACCTCTCGATCCGCCGCCTTCGACGTAGCCCTCGGCTACCGCTCTCCATGATGCCATAACATCGCCTCTCTTGCCACTATCGGATCCGACCACTCAACACACTCGTCTCTCGGAGTCTTAGTCTCTATTTTGTTTCGACCATCAAGCCGTTGTTGTGTTCTAGCATCGTGCCAATGTGGTGTTCTGGCCTTCGTGCCATTATTGTATCCCGGCCTGCGTGCCTATCTCATATCCCGTACTACGTGCCGATGTCATATCCCAGTTGGCATGGCACAACAAGGTCCCGGCCTGCATGTCATCTTCCGGATCAGGTCGTGCTCGACTAGGTGTTGTCAGATCCAACTCTTCATCTTGCTCAGAGTCGTCTGCTCTTTCGGGTCACGACAACTCTAGCAGCATCCCGACCAGCTCACCGATCTACTAGAGGGCGCCCCGAGCCAAGGTATGTTACCGTACTTACTCTACATTCATTTAATAATTTTACTATTATTCTATTCCTTATATGTTCATTGGATTTGGCTCGAGCATCCAGGTACCAGAGATCGAGGCGACCCGGTCGCTGGCTGCAAGTAGCATTGACCAGAGGATTTTGGATGACTTGGTCAACATAGAAGCCATCTCAGCATACCCCCTCCGGGCCATAGCGATTCGGTCAACATTCCATCCATCTTATCCGGCGGTCCGTCTGACTCAGTTTCTGGACAGGATCAATTTGGCGCCGTTTGTGGGAATCTTCTCCACCTATTCTGGAACATGAAGATGAACAATATCGGAAGGTTCTCTACCATTATCACAGTCTCGGAGGATCCTGACGAACATATTATCTTCTCCCCTCGCTCTATAGGTATTCGGGAGTCGAGGGATTGACTTGGAGCTTCAGCTGGCGACAAGTTAGTTTTCTATTATATTTTTTTCCTGACTCCATGGGTATTCGGGAGTTGAGGGACCGAGACAAATTCTCAGCCGGTTAGCACGACTCCTCGATCAGATACGTTATGGGGTCTGCTCCCTTTTTACGATTACATGATATGCTATAGCTCACCGATAAGAGAGTAAGATCCTAATCCCTTGATCAAAGACTAGAGCCCTAGATCTTTGATCGGACACTAGGGGCACAACTCTCTGATCAGACATTAGGGGCACAACTCCTCGATCAGACACTAGGGGCATAACTCCTCGATCAAAGACTTGCAGTACAGCTTCTCGATCAGGATCTAGGGGCCTTACTCTTTGATTACATGCTAGGGGCCTTACTCTTCGATCAGGGACTAGGGGCTCAGCTCCTTGATTAGGTGTGCCATGGGCTTTACTCAGACACTCTTACGGTCTTCGCATTCGCTGATATCAGGACTCCACCTCCCCCATTCGGGGTCGAGCTATCGCCATTGGTCACGAACCGGACTATCGCCACTGGTCTCGGACCAGAGTATCACCACTAGTCTTGGACCGAACTATCGCCATTGGTCTCGGATCAGAATATCGCCATCGGTCTCAGATTAAAGTATTGCCAACAACTTCTCGGTCGGGCTCCAGACTCTCGCCCCAGTGCAAGTTATAAGCAAGCACATCTCTCGCGACCAATTACCTCTCAATCGGGCTCTAGACTCTCGCCCTAGTGTGAGTTATAAGTGAGCATGCTCTCGCAACCAATGACCTCTCGGTCGGGTTCCAGACTCTCACCCTAACGCGAGTTATAAGTGAGCATGCTCTCACGACCAACGATCCCTCCTGGTCGGCTTTCCAGACTCTCGTCCCAACGTGAGTTATAAGTGAGCATGCTCTCACGACCAACGACCTCTCGGTCAAGTTTCAGACTCTCACCCCAGTGCGAGTTATAAGCGAGCATGCCCTCACGACTAAAGACCTCCCGGTCGGCTTTCCAGACTCTCGTCCCAGCGCGAGGTATAAGCAATCATGCTCTCGTGACTAGCGACCTCCCAGTCGGCTTTCCAGACTCTCACCCCAGCCCAAGTTATAAGCGAGCATACTCTCACGACCAACAACCTCCCGGTTGGGTTCCAGACTCTCGCCCTAGCGTAAGTTATAAGGGAGCATGCTCTCGCGACCAACGACCTCTCGGTCAGGTTCCAGACTCTCACCCCAACGCGAGTTATAAGCGAGCATGCTCTCTCGATGAACGACCTCTCGGTCGGCTTGCCAAACTCTCGCACAAGCGCGAGTTATAAGTGAGCATGCTCTTGCGACCAATGTCCTCCCGATCAGCATTCCAGACTCTCGCCCCAGTGTGAGTTATAAGCGTGCGCTGCCCACATGCACATCGACTAGCCGGTCAAGTTTCCTCCCTGGTCGGGTACTCTTCTCACTTGCTCCTCTATCGGCAATGTTGGCGCTGAAATTCCGTTCTGTTTTAATTTCTCTGTACAAAAAATTGTACAAGAACAGAACTCTTCCTAGCAACCCGCATGTTTGATCAAAGATGTGTTCGATCAATCAAGCAAGTTCTTGAATGATCAAAGCACACCTTGATCGAAATACAAAATCGTTGGCCTCTTGTGTTGGTATTCAAAATCGATACACAAAATCGATACAAAGAAAAATGAAACTAGATACACAACGGAATTAAAGAACTGGTTGTACCTTTTCTTTGTAGCTAAATACCTCTTGATCTTCTGCCGTATTTCTCTCCTCTTCTTGGACGTCGTGTGAGCAACGATCTACCAAGAACAAAACCACCCTCCTTCTCTTTTCTTCCAAAACCGCTGGCCATAAAAAGGAGTCTTTAGGATGAGGTACCTTCTAATCTTCTTCTTCTTCTTCCTCTCCTTCCTCTTCTTACTTGCATTCCTCTTCTTCATTTTCTTCAAGCTGCCGGCCACCAAGAAGAAGAAGTGCCGCCAGCCCTAGCTAGGAGAGGAAAGGGGGCGGCCCTTGCAAGGTGAGAAAGGGGCGCCCCTTGGTGGAGGTGACACCGACCCTAGGTGGGGTTGAAGGTGGCGCCAGCCACAAGGAGAAGAAGAGGCGGATGTAGCGTTGACCTTAGGTGGAAGTGGGGGCGCCGACCACAAGGAAAGAAGAAGATTGTGGAGAATTAGAAAGTTAGGTTTTAGGGGCCACATCCTACTCTTTTTTATAGACTTGCCGTCGGTTACAAGGAAAGAAAAATTAACAAAATTTTGTTTAAAAAAAATCTAAATAAATTTTGTTAAACCAAACAAAGTTAAGTTAGACCAAACCAAGTTAAGTTAAACTAAACCAAGTTAAGTTAAACCAAACTAAGTTAAACCAAACCCAGTTAAGTTAAACCAAACCAAGTTAAACCAAACCCGGTTATGGATGGGTGGATGCGAGGCTTTATAGAGGGTACAACGGGGACCGAGAGGAGGAATTGGTTTTGGCCTCTTGATGGACTTGAGCTTCCTGTGTTCGTCCCGAACACCCAACTCAAGTTCATCAATAATAATCCATACCACAAAAAGGTCATTATTGAACTACCGCACCAATCCCATATTACAATATGTGCTCCTACTTATCATGAGTGCGTTAAACTCCCTGTGCTTAAGATATCGTATGTCTGTTAATTAAATGAGTTACTGACAACTCAATTAATTAACATCTAATTCCAAGAGTAGTACCACTCAACTTTATTATCATGCTGGACTAAGTCCACCTACAGAGTTTACATGATAATCCTTATGAGCTCCTCAAGGGGGCATCATCAACCTAAATAATTAGGACACAAATTCCTTCTATAATCAACAACACACCATATAAATAGTACGATCTCCTAACTTATCGGGCATATTGATTTAACGAATAAATCTCACCCATTGATAAGTTAAAGAAAATAAATACTAAGTATACGTACTTGTTATTATATAGGGATTAAGAGGGTGTGCATCCATAATAATAAAAGTTTTACTCTTTTATATAATCAGTACTAATCAAACAACCTCAAACGGTCCTGCTTAATACACACATAGTGTACAGTGTAATTTTATAATCAAGATAAACTAATACCAAATTACAATATAACCGTTCCAATGGTTTGCCCCAATCCATCTTGGTTGTGAGCTACTATTTATAATTTATAAGGAACCGATAACATGATCTTTTGTGTGACACCACACACTATGTTATCTATAATATAAATTAAATGGACAACTGCATTGGCAAATATGCAGACATTTGACCAAAGTGATTCTCATTTCAAAATATTTCAAAACAGATGTTCATACAAAAGCTAGGCGTATAGTATATATCCCAACAATCTCCCACTTATACTAAAAGAATATGCTGCCATAAATGTTGTCATACATCTGATTCTCATCCCCTCAACATGCCTATCAAAAGCTCTCGCCTGAAGGGCCTTAGTGAAAGGATTTGCCAGGTTATCTGCTGACGTAATCTTGGTGACAACAATCTCTCCTCGTTTTACGATGTCTCGTATCAGGTGGTACTTACGCTCAATGTGTTTACTTACCTTATGGGCTAGTGGTTCCTTCGAGTTTGCTACTGCACCACTATTATCACAATAAATTGTGATAATTTTGGGCAAATCAGGAATCACATCTAAGTCCATTAATAAGTTTCTGAGCCATACAACTTCTTTGTTGTCTCAGAGGCTGCCACATACTCAACTTACATGGTGAAGTCCGAAATACATTTCTGCTTAACACTCCTCCATGTTATAGCTCCACCTCCCAAAGTAAACACATACCCTGAGGTTGACTTATTATTGCCCCTATCTGATTGGAAGTCTGAATCCGTGTAACCCATAGGGAGCAAATCATCTGCCTGGTAAACCAGCATATAATCTCTAGTCATTCTCAAGTACTTTAATATATGATTTACGACAGTCCAATGTCCCGGTCCTGGGTTATTTTGATATCTGCTAACTATGCCCACGGCAAAACAGATATCCGGTCTCGTACATAGCATTGCATACATCAGACTTCCTACAGCCGAAACATAAGGAACTGCCTTCATCTCCTCTATCTCCTTTGGTGTCTTAGGAGACATCTTTTTAGATAAATGTACTCCATGCCGAAAAGGTAGAAAATCTTTCTTGGAGTTTTGCATGCTAAAACGAGCTAGGATAGTATCGATGTATGAAGCTTGGGATAAGCACAACATCATTTTCTTGCGATCCCTTATTACTTTGATCCCAAGAATATATCCATATTCTCCCAAGTCCTTCATATCAAACTGCTTGGATAACCATACCCTTATGTCTGACAACACTTTGACATTATTGTCAATGAGCAAAATGTCATCTGCGTATAGTATAAGAAATACCACCATGTTTCTGTCACTTTTCTTGTATACACAAGACTTATCCGGACACTGAATAAATCCATAAGACTGGATCACTTCATTAAACCGGATGTTCCAAGATCTCGAAGCTTGCTTCAGTCCATAAATGGACCGATTGAGCTTACATGCAATGTTGGATCGAGACGCACTAGAGGGGGGGGGTGAATAGTGCTCGTGGCTATTTTGTTCGATTATCAGAATCGTAAGAATTATCGGAGTAATTAAGCAGCGGAATAAAACAAAACAAGCACACAGAGACAGGAGGATTTTTACTTCGTTCAGAGCCTTGATCGACTCCTACTCGAAGGCCCGCGATCCTTGATCGCTTCCGGTGGGCAACAACTATAAGCTCGATAAAAGGATTACAAGATGAAGTACAAGTAAATGGAAAAACTAGTTATACCGACGACAAGAGTAGAATTTTGGAGCTTCGGGTCGTCGGAGACTTGTAGCAGCACTTCCGGGCGTCTTTCGGAGCAGCACGTTGAAGAGAGAAGACTTAGAATGCGTTAACTTGAAGTGCTGGTCGAAACCCCCTTATAAAGGGTGTTCAAGGCGCCTTGAAGGCTGTTCAAGGTGCCTCCATGCTGCCTGGTCTTCCGTATGGATAAAACCTGAACTGGTCGAACTTCATCCTCTCAAGGCGCCTTATAGCCCTCTCAAGGCGCCTTCTACCTGCTTCAAGGCGCCTCCAGTGGTGCTTCGCAGCCAGCTCAGCTTTTGCACCCGAGGCGCCTCCAAGCTCCATGGAAGCGTCTCGGACACTATTCATCCGAGGCTTTAGGTTGCTCCTTTGCTCCTGCAAGATCCGTTAGTCCCAAACACTATCCTGCAACACAAAGTTAGCACAATAAACATGATAAATGAAGTATAGACAGTCTCCGGACTGTCCGAGTCTGACTTCGGGTTTCCAGCCGGAAACCCTAGGTCGACCCGACGCCTACTTTTCCCTCTGCGGGGAACGCGTCCTCACCTACTCCACTCAGGAGATTTACCTGTTGCCAGTGCGATCCTCCAGATCGACTGGACTTTTGCTCAGCACTCGATACTTCCGGACTTTCTGCTGGACATCCGCTTCCCGGCTAGTCCAGACTTTCACCTGGTTCGCGACACCAGGACTTTCCACCTAGGGTTTCCACCCCCTAGGACTTTTGCCTGAAGACATCGACCTACCAAGACTTTCCGCATAGGGTTACCACCCCCTATGACCTAGGGTTACCACCCCCTAGGGTTTTCCCTTTGCCTAACCGCAGCTAGGACTTTTCTCCACCTAGGGTTACTACCCCCTAGAACCTAGGGTTACCACCCCTAGGGTTTTCACTTGCCTAACCACAGTTAGGACTTTCCTGAAATACTCATTCAACATGTTAGATAACAGAGAATCTTAATTTTGAATCCCTTTGCCATTATCAAAACTCAGGTTCGATCGTCGGATGCTTCCTGCACGAACAATCTCCCCCTTTTTGATTATGGCAACAAAAATTCAAAGTTAAGAAAATAATGCCATTAAAAGATAAGCATGAAAATACAAGCATAATGATAGTTAAGTGCAGAGCTAAATTAAGTGCAGAGCTCCCCCTTAATATAAAGACTCCCCCTTAATAAAAGCTCACTTTTTAAAATTTGAATTTCTTTTAATTTTCTTTAATTATTTGAATTTTCTTCTACTCTCCCCCTTTGCCATATATCAAAAATCAATTGAAAGCAAGTTTTAAGATTTTAAGAAAATAATCTTTTTGAGAGAAGGTAGAAGAATGCTTGTGAAACTTAGTTAAACGAAATATTTTTCACCTAAGTTTAAAAGGTTAATATATGGATGATTTCGAATGATGCCTTTAGCCACTTTTGAGACTTGGTTGTTTTTAGAAAGACATACCTAACTAAAGTTAGAAAAACTTAGCTAGATTTTTTTTTTTTTTTGGACCCAAATTGTTTGTAAAGAAATTTGAAGTCTCAATTTACTTAGCAAAAGTCTTTTGAAAGCCATGAGTTAAATTTTGCAAGTAAAGAAATATGCTTTTTAATACTTTTAACTTAGACAAGTATTTTAGCATTTAGAGTTAAAATTTATAAGGTGGCTAAGTTTGAGAAAGTTTGAAGGTTGCTATATGAGTCACTTTAGCTAAGCCTTTTGCAAACAATGAATGTAGGTTCAGTTTAAAAGGTACTTAGTGTTAAAACTTAATTTTGAAAAGATAGGAGTAAGACAAAAAGGACTAAGAGGGAGTGACTAAATGTTTAATTTAGGTTATTTATTTTAGCTGGTCTTTAAGTCCAAGCATGAGGTTAAATAGATTTTAAGTTATCCAGATTGTTTTGTTCAGGTATCAGAGCCCTAAAGTATGAGCATGCTCAAACTTCAAATCTCTATTTCCTTCAGGGCTAATTCCATGTTTTTGTAAGTCTAGTAAATTTAGGGGAGCAAAGGATTTTGTAATTAGTTTTCCAAATATTTTTCAAAGGATTTTGAAATAAGTTTTTCAAATATTTTTCAAAGGATTTTGAAATTAGTTTTTCAAATATTTTTAAAGGATTTTGAAATAAGTTTTTCAAATATTTTTCAAATATTTTTCAAAGGATTTTGAAATTAGTTTTTCAAATTTTTTTCAAAGGATTTTGAAATTAGTTTTTCAAATATTTTTCAAAGGATTTTGAAATAAGTTTTTCAAATATTTTCAAAGGATTTTGAAATAAGTTTTTCAAGTATTTTTCAAAGGATTTTGAAATAAGTTTTTCAAGTATGAAATGATTTTGAAAAGATTTTTCAAATAAATTTTAAAGATTTTGAAATGATTTTAAAAAGATTTTTCAAATAAATTTTGAAATAAAGTTTTAAAGATTTTGAAATGATTTTGAAAAGATTTTTCAAATAAATTTTAAAGAATTTTGAAATTAAGTTTTAAAGATTTTGAAATGATTTTGAAAAGATTTTTCAAATAAATTTTAAAGAATTTTGAAATTAAGTTTTAAAGATTTTGAAATGATTTTGAAAATATTTTTCAAATAATTTTAAAGATTTTTGAAATTAAGTTTTAAAGATTTTGAAGTGATTTTGAAAATATTTTTCAAATAATTTTAAAGATTTTTGAAATTAAGTTTTAAAGATTTTGAAGTGATTTTGAAAATATTTTTCAAATAATTTTAAAGATTTTTGAAATTAAGTTTTAAAGATTTTGAAATGATTTTGAAAATATTTTTCAAATAATTTTAAAGAATTTTGAAATTAAGTTTTAAAGATTTTGAAATGATTTTGAAAATATTTTTCAAATAATTTTAAAGATTTTGAAATGAAGTTTTAAAAGATTTTGAAAAAAAATTTCAAATAATTTTGAAATAAAGTTTTAAAAGATTTTTAAATGATTTTGAAAAGATTTTTCAAATAAATTTTAAATATTTTGAAAAGATTTTTCAAATAAATTTTAAAGATTTTGAAATGATTTTGAAAATATTTTTCAAATAAATTTTAAAGATTTTGAAATGAAGTTTTAAAAGATTTTTAAAATGATTTTGAAAAGTTTTTAAAATAATTTTAAAGATTTTGAAATGATTTTTAAAATATTTTGAAATTGATTTTGAAAAGATTTTTCAAATAATTTTGAAATAAAGTTTTAAAAGATTTTTAAAATGATTTTGAAAAGATTTTTCAAATTTTGTTACAAAATTTGAGAATAATTCAAGTTAATTAAAGGTAAATTAATTATTAATTAACTTGATTTAAGTTCAAGTCAACTTTCATAATTTAATTTTTTAGTCATCTCACCTGATCTAAATTGTCAATCAGGGAACCCTATAATTGTTGTGAGATGAATTGAGGTTCAATTTAAGGGTTTGGTTTAACTTTATGTTAGATTCAGGTTTAGCTTTGGTTTCAACAAGTAAGCATTCTTTGGATAAACTTCTGGGCTATGGTGAGTCACACGGAGCTCATTAAAGTAACCATGCATTCGAGGTTTTCCAAATAGTCCTACCCATTGAACTTAATACTAATCCTTGGTCTAACTAGTTAGGATCCATTTAAGGGTAGCTTCGGTCAGTTCCACTTGGCCAAATGCACCAGGTCGAAGCCATATCTTCCTAGACATGCGATGCCCAAGCTTCCCTAACGTACTATCATCCAAAAACTTCACCAGTACTATGAGTCAAGTTAAACCTAGTCCGTTTTAATCTAACCTTAGTTACCCTACCGGGTAATCTACTCTTGTTTTACCCATTTCGGGTAGATTAGGTTCAGTTATCCTGTGGGTAGTTCAGTTGGAGGTGCCAGCTAGTCTGGATCCTCCATCTATATTTGAATTTTGATTTTGATTTGAATTTTGAGTTAATTTCGAATTTTTAATTTTTAATTTTTAATTTTTAATTTTGAATTTAATTTCGAATTCTTAATTGAATTTTTAATTTTTAAATTTAATTTTAATTTCGAATTTTAATTGAATTTCGATTTTTTAATTTAATTTTCAATTTAATTTGAATATTAATTTGAATTATATTCTTAATATTGTTTTTCTTTTTGCTCCCCCTGGATCATAGCCTCGATAAGGTCTATCAAGGTAATAGACTTGATCCTTGGGGACCCAATAGTGACCAGTTCCAACTTGATTAACCAAGTTGGATTTTGGCACCCATGCTTGGAGAATTTTTTTATTATTTCTATTAACTAGCGATAAATATGATTTGTATTTCGTTTTGGTCTTATATCCAAGTCCGACTTTGTTGTAAACGGCTCGCTGTTTTCCAAGAATCAGATCCAGATTCTTGGAACCCAAGGTGAACCGTTCCAATGTGTTCTTGAGTTCTTTAATTTGAGCTTTCAGATTGGAATTTTCTTCCTCAAGTTGTTGGACTTGAGTTGAACTTCCAATTTGAACTGACTCAGTTAAAGAACTCGAGTCAGTCGCTTCCTTAAGGATTGTTACCTCCTTTTGGAGTGACTTAACCCGGACGTTGGATTTAGCCAATTTTTTAAGCAAGTATGGAATTAAATTTTGCGAGTCATCTAAGTTAATACTAGACATTAAAGCACTTACTGTGGGTTTTGGTCCTTCGGAAACGGATGCGGATCCGTGGCTTCGCTTGGACTCGGTGTCTGATTCGCTCTCGGTCTCTGAATCGGACTCGAACTCGGACTCGGTGTCGATAATGTTCGCTAGTACTGGTAGAGCGAGAAGGCTCGGTTGCTCTTCAACGGATCCGGATTCATCTGATGACTCAGACCAGGTTGCTTTCAACATATGTTTCTCTGTCTTACTTGTAACTGCAACCATCGTAATACCTTCCTCGGCCGAAGTAGTATCATTATGTTCATCCAATTCAAATAAATCATTTAAATCATGCTTACTTGTGTTTGACATACCTTCGTGAAGTTCTATCAGATTCTCCCACAGCTCCTTGGCGCTTGAGAATGGGCTGGCATGATTTAGCTCCTTATTCGTTAAGCCGCACTGAAGTGTATACGTTGCTTTTGCGTTTGCTTCTACCTTTTTGATAAGGTTCGTGTCCCAGTTCTCGTACGGTAGTGGCTTGCCGACACCGTCAGTTGGCAGGTGAAGCCCGGTTTTGACGATCATCCAGACTTCAAAGTGAGTCTGGAGATACGCTTCCATCCGACCCTTCCAGTCTCCGAAATCATCTCCGGAGAAGAGCGGTGGGCGAGCAGTGTTGTAGCCTTCTTGATGGGCCATTTTAGAAACACAATCTCACAAAATAAACACAATAAAGCTTGTTCCAAGACTTAGTCTTGGATTAGTAGTGCGGGAGAGAAATAAAAATAGTAATTCAGGAATTTTGAGAAAAAATAATAAAATATTATTAAAATAATATTTAAAAAAATATTACTACAAATTTTTGAAAATGCAATATTTCGATAATTCCAACCAATGGTGAAAAGATGAAAATTAATTTTTCAAAAACAGTTTTGGAGGGAAAAAAAACGAAAGGCGTATGGTGGTTACACCAATTCAAAGCCACGAAAAATGCTTGAATGGTGGTTACACCAATTCAAAGCGACCCCGCTCTGATACCAATTGTTGGATCGAGACGCGCTAGAGGGGGGGTGAATAGCGCTCGTGGCTATTTTGTTCGATTATCGGAATCGTAAGAATTATCGGAGTAATTAAGCAGCGGAATAAAACAAAACAAGCACACAGAGACAGGAGGATTTTTACTTCGTTCGGAGCCTTGATCGACTCCTACTCGAAGGCCCGCGATCCTTGATCGCTTCCGGTGGGCAACAACTATAAGCTCGATAAAAGGATTACAAGATGAAGTACAAGTAAATGGAAAAACTAGTTATACCGACGACAAGAGTAGAATTTTGGAGCTTCGGGTCGTCGGAGACTTGTAGCAGCACTTCCGGACGTCTTTCGGAGCAGCACGTTGAAGAGAGAAGACTCGGAATGCGTTAACTTGAAGTGCTGGTCGAAACCCCCTTATAAAGGGTGTTCAAGGCGCCTTGAAGGCTGTTCAAGGCGCCTCCATGCTGCCTGGTCTTCCGTATGGATAAAACCTGAACTGGTCGAACTTCATCCTCTCAAGGCGCCTTATAGCCCTCTCAAGGCGCCTTCTGCCTGCTTCATGGCGCCTCCAGTGGTGCTTCGCAGCCAGCTCAGCTTTTGCACCCGAGGCGCCTCCAAGCTCCATGGAGGCGCCATGGAGGCACCCGACACTGTTCATCCGAGGCTTTAGGTTGCTCCTTTGCTCCTGCAAGATCCGTTAGTCCCAAACACTATCCTGCAACACAAAGTTAGCACAATAAACATGATAAATGAAGTATAGACAGTCTCCGGACTGTCCGAGTCTGACTTCGGGTTTCCAGCCGGAAATCCTAGGTCGACCCGACGCCTACTGTTCCCTCTGCGGGGAACGCGTCCTCACCTACTCCACTCAGGAGATTTACCTGTTGCCAGTGTGATCCTCCAGATCGACTGGACTTTTGCTCAGCACTCGATACTTCCGGACTTTCTGCTGGACATCTGCTTCCCGGCTAGTCCAAACTTTCACCTGGTTCGCGACACCAGGACTTTCCACCTAGGGTTTCCACCCCCTAGGACTTTTGCCTGAAGACATCGACCTACCAAGACTTTCCGCATAGGGTTACCACCCCCTATGACCTAGGGTTACCACCCCCTATGACCTAGGGTTACCACCCCCTAGGGTTTTCCCTTTGCCTAACCGCAGCTAGGACTTTTCTCCACCTAGGGTTACTACCCCCTAGGACCTAGAGTTACCACCCCTAGGGTTTTCACCTGCCTAACCGCAGTTAGGACTTTCCTGAAATACTCATTCAACATGTTAGATAACAGAGAATCTTAACTTTGAATCCCTTTGCCATTATCAAAACTCAGGTTCGATCGTCGGATGCTTCCTGCACCAACATGCAAGATGCTCTTTGCCTTCGCAATGAATCCCTCTGGTTGCTTCATATAGATATTTTCTTCAAGACTTCCGTTAAGGAAAGCTGTCTTGACATCCATTTGCCAAATCTCATAATTCCTATAAGCAACAATAGATAAAAGAATCCGGATAGACTTAAGCATGGCTACCGGCGCAAAAAGTTTCCTCATAATCGATTCCCTTTTTCTGAGTATACCCCTTCGTAACAAGCCTCACTTTAAAGGTTTCCACCTTCCCGTCTGTTCCTCTTTTCCTTTTGTAGACTCATTTACATCCAATGACTTTTACACCATTTGGTGATTCTACAAGCTCCCAGACTTGATTAGAATGCATAGATTATATTTCAGAGTTCATTACACTTTGCTAAGATACTGCATCTTTATCTTGGAGTACTTCATTATATGTCTAGGGATCAGCTTCATGTTCACCAGGGATCAAGTCTGAAAACTCTCCAAAAAATATGAATCTATCAAGTTGCCTAACAACCCTCCCACTACGACGAGACATTACATGTAATTGTGTATCATTTGTGATACGTTTGCAGTTACTTGTGGTATCTCATCTTGTACCATTGGTACTAAAGTAGAAGTGTCCTCTCTTATTTTCTCAAGAATAATTTTACTCATGGACTTGTGGTTCATTACATAGTTCTCTTCTAAAAATCGGACATTGGTGCTAACAATGACCTTCTGATCTTTAGGACTATAAAACAAACCACTTTCGTTCCTTTAGGATAACCCACAAATAAGCGAACTTCTGTACATGATTCCAACTTATCAGCATCTCCCTTCAGCACATGTTCTGGACTACCCCAAATCCGAATGTGTCTTAGACTAGGCTTACGGTCATTCCACAATTCTGTGGGAGTAGAGGGTACTGACTTAGAAGGTATCAAGTTCAGAATATACGCCGCCGTTTCCAGAGCATATCCCCAAAACGAATTTGGAAATTCTGAATTATTCATCATTGATCTAACCATTTTCATAAGAGTTCTATTCCTTCATTTTGCCACACCATTCTGTTGGGGTGTACCAGGTGCAGATAATTGGGATTGAATCCCGACCTCTGATAAGTAATTCCTAAACTCTCCTAAGAGGTACTCTCTGTTGGAGCAATCTCAATGGTTCGTGCGACTATGTGTTTTGGTGTTTGGGCAAAGGGTTTAAGTTAGGTTCACCCTTGTTATTTGATATGTGTACTTGAGTTGTGCAGGACTGCAAGATACACAAGTGACTCAGGTTGACGACTTTGGGTCCAGTGAAGGATGGAGCATCCGAGAGACCGTGGACAAGGCAGCAAGGACAAGGGCCGAGGGAAGCGACTTCGAGACATACGCGAAGGATGACATTAGGGACGAGCCGTGGGCTTGAATGCATCCGAGGGACGAGAGCCAAAGGAAGTAAGCTTGAAGGCAAGAGGTCAAGGCTGCAAAAGAAGTGTCAAGTGAGTCATAAGGGTGAGGGTACAAGTGCACGAGAGATTGTACTCGGAGTAAAATCCTAGTTTTAGGGTTTTACTGCAGCGTTACTGTAGCGTCACTGTAGCAGTCGACAGCATGTTTTAGCAGTCGACTGGTGCAGTCGACTGCGCAGTCGATCGCGTAGTCGACTAGGTGCGAAGAGAATGGTTTTGTTCGTTCGGTCAGTGTGGATCAGTCAACTGCATGTTTTAGCAGTCGAATGGTATCGAGCCGTTGGGATGTAACGGTCGAATTTCTACAGAGGACAGTCGACTGCATGTTTTAGCAATCGACTAGTAGGCGGGGTTTTCAACCCGCGGCCTATATAACCAAAGCTTGGGAGCTTGATTATAGTTGACGAAATAGAGGTGGTTAATCTCTATTAGTAGTCTACCTATGCCCTAGCGTCAAAGTCCTTGGTGAGAGTTGTGGTGAGGTTTCTCCACCCATAAGGAGGTTGAGCTAGCCGGAGTTTAACAGGGACTAATCCACCGACGGATTGAGGGATCGTCCACCTTACGAACACGCCATGGAGTAGGAGCAAGTTATCTCCGAACCACGTAAATGAACGTATTAGCGGTTTGCATTTCCTTTCTTAGTTTTAGCCTTTAGCTTGTTTATTTTGTTTGTATTCCGCTGCACAAGCTAACATCGTAGGAGATCGATTTGGAGGTGCCGTCTATCCAACCTCCCTTCAAGTTGGCCACCGATCCCCTATACTCTCCACCACGATCAAACCGTAATGTCTTGATACTTTTATCCTGACATTTTTCCACATCAGCCTTGTACTCTTTGAACTTATCAAAGCACTCAGACTTGTGGTGCATCAAGTAAATGCACCCATATCTCGAATCGTTGTCTATACAAGAGACAAAATATTCGAAACCACCTCTCGTCTGGATAGTCATAAGCCCACACAAATCAGAATGAACTAATTCCAACACTTCTGTAGCTCTATACCCCCTCTACCTTAAAATGTCTATTGGTCATTTTTCCTTCTAAGCAAGATTCGCAGGTTGGAAAGTTTTCCACCACCAATGAACTCAAAGGTCCATCGGCTATTAACCTTTGAATCCTACTCAAGTTAATGTGACCCAACCTTAGATGTCAAAGATATGTTTGATTCATTTCCGAAGGTTATTTTTCTCTTATTAGAATTAGAAGATGTGTTATTAATTTATATTTATTGCATCGTGGGAGTTATTGGATTAAGAGTATACAAATTGCCAACCAATGCACCAAAATAGATAACCACCCTATTTTTCTTGATAACCACTTTGTCATCAAAAGAAATAGAATATCCATCCATAAATAATTTAGAAACTGAAATCAAGTTCTTTTTAAAACTTGGTACGTAAAGATAATTTCTCAAAATCAAAGTCTTATTCCTATCAAAAGATAAATAAACATCTTCCACTACAACAGCCGCCACTCCTATAGCATTGCCCATGTAGACGGTTATTTCCCCTTCATGTAGTCGTCGGGTTTCCTGGAACCCCTGTAATGAATTGCAGACATGATCAGTGGCTCCCGTATCTGCACACCAGGTACCGATAGATAACACCGCTAAACATGTTTCAACAACTAATGAATAAGATATACCTTTATTGTTCTCCTGCTTGGTAGCCCGATTCTGGTGTCTGAAGAGTTCCTTGAGATTGAGAATCATGTCATATGCAGTGGGTATGACATGATGCTGATGCTGCAGCACATTTGACATAGAAGCCAAAATGTAACACCGCATCATCTCATCTGCCTTGCCCCATTTCTCTCTATCTCCTCTTCACTAGAATCTTTATCAGGCACGTCAGGACAGACCTCAAGAAGTACGAACTTATATTCTTTAGCAGTTAAGATAATGTCCAAGTTTTGTTTTCAATTAATATAATTTGGACCAGTAAATTTATTTTCTTTTAAAATAACAGCAAAAAGATTGAAAGCCATTTTGAAATCCTGAGAATCACAAAATAAAATATTTGGTCAAAACTTTAGAATTTAAAATAATATTGATTCCGTAAATAATATAATTTAAATTCACTAACACGTCAAAATACCGTGAATTTCGTATGCCACGATAGTGTGGGCGTATACTAATTCAAACATTTGTAAGAGGAGGTTTTACCCATTAATTTTATTATCTTGTCAACCTAACTTTATGACAAATAAAATTAATAGTTGGTTTATCTTCAGTCACACAAATAATAGTAGTGACTCCGATGGGGAAGGTACTAGGTAATTAAAGTTTGATTATATAATTTAGAATTTATTAACTTTATGGTAAGATCACTTTAGTGATTAACAAACCAACATAAAATAAATTCAAATTATATAACAACATAATATATTATGCCATCATCATTAGTTTCATAAAGTCATAATTTGGAATATAATTCTTGTACAGAACGAACATCATCATGCGCCATCACTACTACTTGGGTTAACAAAAATAGAAATTGTGAGCAACTTTGGCCAAGACATATATATACGACATATATAACTACTACTTGGGTTAACAAAAATAGAAATTATGAGCAACTTTGGCCAAGATATATATATATATATATATATATATATATATATATATATATATATATATATATATATATATATATGCGAAACATATACTTAATTAAAATTTAGGATTCATGAATTTTAACATAAACGAATGGAAATCATGAGTCCTTAAACTTGGCTCTGATATCTGTTGGTGCAATATCCTTAGGTTAAGTTTGACCTGGTTGATTAAGTTTGAGTTGGCTCAAGTTTGAATCTTGATATTTGGATTTTGATATTTGACAATACATGGAGATTGTAGATGCAATCATCTGATTGGGGAGATTATTGATACAATTCCCATCTGATGAAGGTTTGACCAGTTTGATGTGAAGAAGAGTCAAGTAGGTCAAGGTTGACCGGATACTTGACTGAGAAAGTTCTAACTGGAGGTTAGGCAAGGGAAAATCCTGGTGAGTGAAGTCAGGTGAAATACCTAGTGAGTCTTGCTAGGTAGTTGGGAAATCTTGGTGAGTGAAGCCAGGTGAAAGACCTAGTGAGTGAAGCTAGGCAGGTGAAAGTCCTAGTGAATGAAGCCGGGCAGTGGGAAAATCCTGATGAGTGAAGCCAGGTGAAAAACCTAGTGAGTGAAGCTAGGTAAAAGTCTTAGTGAGTGAAGCCAGGCAAATGGAAAGTCCTGGTGAGTGAAGCCAGGCAGATGGAAATCCCTAGTGAGTGAAGCTAGGCAGAAGGAAAGACCTAGTGAGTGAAGCCAGACACGAGGAGAAACATTCATGTGAGTCAAGGTTGACCGGATACTTGGTGTTGGGAAACCCAAGTAGGTCAAATGATTAACCGGATACTTGGCACGAGGAAATCCAGATGGGTCAAGGTTGACCTGACATTTGGTGGAAGTCCAAGTGGGTCAAAGGATTGACCGGACACTTGGTGAAGAAGTCCCAGCAGGTCAAGGTTGACCAGATGCTAGGCAGAAGGAGTCCCAACAGGTCACGGTTGACCGAATGCTGGGTTTGGAAACCTTGGACTTGAGTTTAGGCAAGTCAAGGCTGGGGCAATCGATCAACTGATCGATTGACCTAAGCCCAATCGATCAGCCGATCGATTGGGAGAGTGTTGCGACAAGAAGTGGCCCAATCGATCGACCGATCGATTGGAAGCAATTGTCGCGAGCATAGAGAGCTGCCCAATTGATCAGCCGATTGATTGGGCAACGCCAATTGATCAGACGATAGATTAGGCAACGCCAATCAATCAACCGATCGATTGGGCAACGCCAATCGATCGATTGGAGCTGGTTTTCTTGCACGATCACGATGGTGCTTGAATCGATTGGTTGATCGATTCAGGTCTTATTCCAAGAGCACAGAGGCGCTCTGAATCGATCAGCCGATCGATTCAAGCCTTCCCAATATATTGGTCAATCGATTGGGTTGTGACTGTTGCGAAGGAAGCATCGAGTTTAAAGTCATCTTCCTCGCAGGGATTACGCATCTCTTCCTCTCCACTTCTTGCGATCATTATCACAGGTTCACGCCAGTTCTTGAAGCTTTCTTGGAGCTAAATGTTGTTGCACTTCCAAGGTTAAGAGGCGTTCCACACAAGAAGGAGAAGCAAGCTAGGGTTTCCTCATTTGTGAAAATCTTATAAGATTTGTTATTGTATAAGCTTGTTTTTCATTCTTCTTGTATTGAGAGGTTGTACAAGGCTTCTCCGCCTTCGGTAGCTATCGAGAATGAGTGTTTTCATAGTAGATGAGTGAGTGGGGGTCGAATCCTTGGACTAGTTACCTCTTCTTGATGTGGATATCAAGTAAATCCTAGCGTTAGCGTTGCTTGAGCGTTTTTCGCTGCATATCATCATCACGAAGCAAGATAATGAACGCGACGAGCTATTCACCCTCCCCTCCCCCCTCTCTCTTCATGATGATGATCCCCCTAGTTATAAATCGACCCTAATAATACCATAGGTAAAACTTTATACAATTTATAACAAAACTTGATGAATTTAGACATAGATCTTAGAACGTCATGATAATCGCACTCCTATTCATATTTGATAAAATTAAAGTACTAACCTTGAGTAGCCATAGATTTCTCTTTGTAGAAGAATGAAGAAACGATTTCTCTCTTGCCTTTATCTTGTGACACATGGGCTAAAAAACTTTCATTAGTGTTATATAAAGGCAAGAAAGGTAGATCTATAATAAAATAGAGATGGATTACATCTAAAGGATCTAAACCCAAAACCCATTCTCTTTAAGCTCATTGTTATTAGTCAGTTATCTAGTTTTCAAACTAATTAATCTTAGAGTAATTAGTCTGATTTTCATAGAAATTTTTCATTTACAAATCAAGAAGTGATCAGTTTATTCGTCCAAAATGATAACGTTCTTAAATTTATAAGAGGAGAACACATTGTAATATAGTGTAATTGAGATTCGAATTTTAAATATCAGATTAACCATGCTCATCATTATATCTGAGGCATTTAAAGTCACTTATTGACTAGTCAGTGGTAGGTTGTGGAATAAACTTTTACAAGTTACAATCTCACCCTTTATATTTTAGTTCAACGCACTGCCTAGTCCATTATTTAATTGTACTAACGCACTGCCTAGTCCATTATTTAATTATATTAATTATATTTTACCATCTTTTTTTTTTTTTTTCCATTTTTACACTCCCCATTTAACCAAAATTATTGAATGCGTTTCCCACGCCCCTCCTCGAATCCAGCGGCTACCATCTTCCCGCACTTACCACCTCCTATGCGCCACCCTATCCCTCTCGGAGTCGGACCCCTTCGCTAGAAACGCAACCGCAACGAGCGCCTCGTGAAACGGTCACCTTTAGTATGGGTCCCGCTCTCCGGATGGCGCGAAAACAACCTCCCATCCCGCTCCATATCACAGATTAATGCCACGTAAGCCCCACGCGGCTCAGATGCACCAATGAACTATTCTGGGTCATTGGTGTGCCACATGCTACACCAATGAATGATTCTGTTTCCTGACGGAAACAGAGCGGCGGATCCGGAGCACGTTCCTAATACGTCGGCCCTAAGGCTATAGAGCTCGCATACGTGGGTGGAGCCCAGCTAACCCAGCTTCCCCCACTCTCCCCACAAGCCACGGGTGCCCGCTGGCTCACTGCTTCCCCATTATTCCGTCTGCACTATATAAACAGCCCGCTCCGCTATTCTCTTCTCCCCTGTCTCCGCCTATTTCCTCTTCGTTCCTGTGATCGCTGCGGAGCAATGGTGCGAATGGAGATTCTTTTTCTGCTCTTGTCGGCGTTTGTCTTCAGTTCTTCCTCAGGTGAGCTTCAAATGTTTCCTTTCCTTTCCTTTCTCCATTCTTCTCTAATCACGTCTCTGTCGGTTTTGGTACGTAGTTGAAGCAGGGTTTATTGGTGTGAATTATGGCCGGGTCGCCGACAACCTACCGCCGCCGGAGAACGTCGTCGCGCTTCTCAAGACTATTGGCGTCACCAACGTCAAGCTCTACGACGCTGACCCCTCCGTGCTACGCGCGCTCGCCGGTTCTGGCATCGAGGCCGTGGTCACTGTCCCTAACGAGCTGCTCGCCACCGCTGCCACCCGACGCAACTTCGCTCTCGCCTGGGTCCAGCGCAACGTCGCACCCTACTACCCTTCCACCCTCGTGAAGTTTGTTGCCGTCGGGAACGAGGTCTTTGCGGACCCGAATAATCTCACTGATTTCCTCGTCCCGGCTATGCGCAACTTTCACGCTGCGCTCGCCCAGCTCGGTCTTGACGGCGTCGTCAAGGTCTCGTCTCCGATCGCACTCACTGCTCTTCAGACTTCGTACCCGCCCTCCTCCGGCGCCTTCCGGCCTGACCTCGCTGAGCCGGTGATGCGGCCGATGCTCGAGCTCCTGCACCAGACCGGATCTTATATGATGGTGAACGCCTACCCCTTCTTCGCATACGAGGACAACACCGATGCCATTTCCCTCGATTACGCCCTCTTCCAGCCCAATTCCGGCGTCGTTGATGCAGGCAGCAATCTCCGCTACTACAGCCTCCTCGACGCCCAAATCGATGCCGTATTCGCCGCAATGTCCGCCCTCAGCTACGACGACATCAAGATCGTCTTATCGGAGACTGGGTGGCCGTCCAAGGGCGACAAAAAGGAGACCGGTGCTGGCCTAGCCAACGCAGCCGCCTACAATGGTAACTTGGTAAGGCGCATCCTCTCTGGCAACGCAGGCACGCCAATGAGGCCCCAAGCCGACCTCGACGTCTACCTCTTCGCGCTGTTCAACGAAAACCAAAAGCCCGGCCCGGAGTCCGAGAGGAATTACGGGCTGTTCTATCCAGATGAGCAGAAGGTGTACGACATCGCGTTCGCGCTCGGCGGCGACCCCCGCGGCCGCGGGAGGTGGAATGAGAACAGGGGCCGGGCTATCTCCCCGGCGCCGAGCACGGAGCGCGTGAGCTCGACCGGAGCGACCTGGTGCGTGGCGAACAAGATGGCCGGGGCGGTGAAGCTTCAAGCGGCACTCGACTACGCCTGCGGCGAGGGCGGAGCGGACTGCCGCGCGATCCAGCCGGGCGCCGCCTGCTTCCATCCCAACACGCTGGAGGCGCACGCTTCGTACGCCTTCAACAGTTACTACCAGACGCAGGGGCGTGCCTCGGGCACGTGCGACTTTAATGGGGCCTCCTTGGTGGTGTACCAACCGCCCGGTAAGTTCCCTATCGTCTGATCTTCTCTCACCCCCCTCAATCACACGGCTCACGCATAAAGCGGACGAGCTGTCAAAACCACGCATCGCATCGTGACACCGTGTCCGTTGTGGGCCAGGAAGGAAGCTGCCCGCCCACGACACAGTCGTCGCTTCTTTCTTTACATCGTGATTTATGGATTTGGTTGGCTGTTGCAGAAACGGGGACGTGCTTGCTACAGCACCGAGTTTGAGCGGCCGACGAGAAGACATGGAGTACGCTCGGAGCTGATCGGCCTTGGACTGGCGTTTACTTAGGCTGACCGTTAATTAGTATTTATTTTATTAAAATTTAAGTCATGCTAATGTTAGATTTTTCAGGTATAAAAATTTTAGTTTTTTTTTAATTTAAATGTAGTTGTATGGTTGAAGAACACATGGGAACTGTTGTTAACTTAATCAAAGTGGATTTGGTGAAATGATGAAAAGCCGAAATTTAGGGTTTACACATGACCAGTTAGATTTGGGGTTTAGGGATGTTCGGCATTAAATTATAAATTGAAATTCTAACTTGTTTTTTTAATTAAAAAAAAAGCATTAAATGATTATTGATCAATGGTGACATCACCATGAGATATTGAATTTTCCTAATTGAAAATTGAATCCAATCATTCTGAAAAAATGGTTTTTTTTTAATTGTCGGCTTGAGTTAGGCTTTGAAGATTATTACTTTACATTAATTAATAACTATTTATTTATATGTTATATATTATTAAATATCAATCTATTTTGATTAATTAACAATCTAGTTTATTTTATATATTTTCTTTTACCTTTGTTTATTTTCCATCCACGGTAAACACTCAATGTTCCTTCCATGTCTTATGTACCTTCTTCCTACACTTGTGATGCTTTTTGCAATCTCACAAGAATATTACTTGTGTTTGGCCCTTTTAGCATGCTCTCCTATTTTTTTTAATCATCTTTTAGCAATCTCACAAGAATCATTACTTGTGTTTATGCCAAAAGGGATGGACCTTGCACAATATTTTCATGAGATCATTGCTTGTACAATCTCCTTTTTTTTAATCATCTTGTATTCGACATTAGCAATCAAAATCTATCTGGCATCCCTTTCGGGATCCTTTATTAATACTTTGTTCATTCAAGATAGAGTTAGAAAATAATGATTTTTCATTTGGGATTCTTGATATTTAGTTTGAAGAATTATAGAACAATTTGTTTCCAGTGAGTAGCTGTGGCTTTGATGCAAGAAGATCGGTAGCTTATTATTATTTTTGATAATATTTTTTTTAGCATTTAAGGTATTTTTATGTTTTAGGTATTTTTTATCATTTCTATCTTTTATTTTTTTTTTTAAGATTTGAGTCTGTGTAGGAATTTTGTTTAGGAATTTTCGAACTGTGATTTTGTTAAATATTTTTTTAAAAAATTAAAAATTATTTTCTTTCTTTACCAAATAGAAATTGTGATTTATATGCTAATATCTCTTTACTTTCTTTTGTGTATTAGGTGTAGAGTCCATATAAACGTTTGTTTAACTGTTAGAGTAATAGTTCTTGATTATTAAATAATAATTTTTTTTATGAAAATTTGAAGGACAACAGTTATCTCTTCTTACATTTTCGACAAACTCTCTTATAGTCAGCTCGCAACATAATCACAATCCCATCCGGTGTCAATTGATATCAGAACTGATAGATTTTGATTGAGGAAGTCGAGCGTTGGATCTAATGTCATAGTCATAATCAGGGTTGTGTTAGGTAGGTTTCTGCTGATGAAGTCTCACACTATGGTCATAGCACCCAGGATGAGAATGAGGGTTTACAGAGGTAAGTCGCAGCATGTAGCGGCGGCAATGTGAAATCTTGAAAATCGTAAGGCACATGGTCGAGAGGATCGACATAGAGATCTCAAAATTTGAGTTGATCTATCTGAATTTTTTTGGTACATCACAGATAGAAAATTTTGTTGATTGAATCAAGAAAGTGGAGTAAATCTTCGACTATAAGCAAGTTCTAGATCGGATGAAGGTAAAGTTGATTGTCATTTGACTAAAGGGTCGAGCATTGGTATGGTGAAAGCACTTACGTCTCTCACGAGACAGATAAGGCAAAACCAAGATCAAGGATTGAGAGAAGATGAAGAAAAAAAAATGAAAAATCATTCCAAGGACGATTAAGTTTTGCTATGGAGGATGATAGTTTCGACGTCCAAGATAACCTTGATGGATTTGAAGATGATATGAAAGAAGAAGTTGACAAGGAACTTTATGGTGATGACCCTAAAACTTTAATTATTCATGAGAGTTTGTTGTTTTCCAAGAATTCATTGATAAAATCAGATAAATCTATCGGTGAAACTTAGGATATTAACTGTCCTATGAAATGCTCCATTTCAAGCTTGGACTTATCAGATGTTAAACAATCAAATGATAAAGTGAAAGAGGATCTTCATTGCAAAACCAAATTGTTAGATGGTGACTGATCCTGCCCGAAAGTAGGGAAGATGGATGCTGGGGATGTGGCACTCCTGCTGACCTCCTGTGGACCTCGTTATGCCCTGCAACATAGCCAACGTCAGTGTCGAGCCAGGGAAGGGGTCCCCGGCGATAGCCCTTCGACGCTCAAGTCAGTCTCCGGCGAAGAAGAAGAAACAAGTAGCGGAGCAATGAGAACTGTAGTGTAATAGTAAATATCGCATGTAATGCGTACCTCCGTCGATGCTTAAACCCCCTTTATATATGGCTTCGGTAGCGAGCATGCACGCTTCTCAAGGCGAGCATGCATCTCAAAGCTTTTCTTGAAAAGACGTGTCAGTAAAGTGTCCCTGACACAGTACCTTAACCGGCCGAGCATATCTCTGAAGTGACAGTTGAAACTTTCATCGTACGATCCTCTGTCTGACCATGCCGCCTATCAGTGACACTAGCTCCCAAAAAGATATTAAAAGATAGCCTGCTGTGTCTGTTGCTTAGCCGAGCGGAATAGCCTCTCGGCCGAAATTCTGCTGTCCACGTGATGTTTGCTGTCGGGCCGAGCGGGATAGCCGCTCGGCCAAAAGTCTACTGTCTGAGTGTTGTCTGTTGCCGGGCCAAGCGGGAAAGCCGCTCGCCCGAAAGTCCACTGTCGCATTCTCTGTTGCTAGGTCGAGCAGGATAGCTGCTCGGTTGGAAGTCCACTGTTCACATGCTCTGCTAATGTTGAGTCTGCTGCTCGACCGAGCGGGGTAGCCGCTCGGCTCGGCTTCTGCACATCGTTCTCCCTTGAGCGTTGGGTGTTTGAATTCTCCCCGTGTCAAGGGTGACGATGGACCGGATCCTTTCTCCCGGTCGGAGAATGCTTCGCCCGACTGATCGATGCACTATACGCATTGACCGCCATGACTTTGACTTCCTTTGGCCTCCACCGTGGTAGCAGGGTAGGGCCCCGCATCATAACTGCATCAGTGACGAATCACATGATATATTCTCAGTGGATATTCCAGCTGACTAGTTTACAACACTTGCTGCAACTAGTTTATTGCAACCTAGGTTTCAATCTGAGGAGGATGAAGCAACTGAGGGTGCAATCTTACAAGCAGAAGTAGGATGGGTTGTCGCAGCAGAAAGACTGTCTCATATGAAAATTGCAGAGAAGGTAGCACAATCTATAGAGGAGACGCTGATGAACCCACCAGGCTCCAAGACATAAATGTCAAAAAAAGCCATGGAAATAAGAAGGGCCACTATAATAAGAAATTAAGCCAAGTTAGATCTCTAAATCAAACAAACATGCAGGAGCTTGTTACTAAATGGTCAACAAGGAATAATTATCCTCTATTCCGTGCTCTGCGAAAATCCCTTGTCGTTGCCTTGGTCTCAAACCCTCAGCTAGACCTATCACAACTTAGTTCTACTGCACTAGGGTGGGAACTTCAAGGATAACACAACTTGATAGAGGTTCGAAATGTGATGGATGCGCATTAGACAACACTTAATGAGGCGTTAACATCACAAAGAGAGTTCAAGAGCCAGCTAGGGTTCAAGACTGCCTCTAGCTGTGGGGAGTCGATCTATTTCCTATCGAAGACACTAATTCATGTGATAGGTGTTAGATCATGAGTATGTGAGAGGGGAGGGGGGTGAATCATGTAATTTTGAAAAATTTTCTTCTCTTTTGAAAATAAAGCATGCAGTGGAAGTATTAGAAAAGAAAGCGTGACACAAAAAGAAAGGGCAAACCCTAACACAAGTTCAATTTACTTGGTTTAGAGCATTCGACGATTCCTACTCCAAGGCTCGCACTCGTTGAGTACTTTCGTCAGGCAATTTACGAATAGTTTGAATATTACATAATTGAAGTACAAGTGATGTATAAGAACTATAAAGAAAAGTTACCGACAACAAAGAAAATTAGGAGAATTTGATTGTAAGTTGTCGGAGGAACGTTACAGCATCGTAAGAGCCTTTTCAGAGCAGCGCGCAAGCATAAAAGTTGGACTAATTGATGTGTTGAAACTACTGGTCGAACCCTCCTTTTATAGCCCTATGTAGGCGCCTAGATCTCCTCCCGAGCACCTGGAGTATGCTGACATAGTGAGTTGTTAACCTAGAAGTTTATCCATGTTCGGGCTCCTGGACCACTGACATGGGTCGACCAGTCAACGCGCTTTAGCTCTGCTAGTCTGAGCGCTTAGAGCAACTCCGAGCACCTAGACCATCAGGGTGCCTACCTAGTCTCCCTCGAAGTCCCTGACCCAGGCTCCCGAAGTAGCTCCGGGCTCTCGGACAAGGTCCGAGCACCTAGAACCCTATTTTTCATTCATTTTACAGCTTTGATTCCCTACAAAACATGCTAGTCCAAACAACAAAAATTACCCTGTAAAATAGAGTAAGCACATTAAAAATATGATCAAATTATAACTTAGATTCTGTCTTCCCAAGACCAGAATCTAATCATGGTCTCATCTTAGACTTCCAAATGGCTCTAAGCTGGATTGCACCTATAGTCCCACCGGGACTTGTCCTCACTGGATCCCTCTCCTTCAATGACTTATCTCACTTATCATTTGCAGTCTCGTAACTTGCCTCTTGACCCGTTAGGTCTTCCTATCGAAATCACACATCTAGACTTTAGCCAATCGTCTAGAATTGAATATCCCGATTGAACTTTAGCCAACTATCAGGTCCCGCAGACCTAGTTGGACTTCCTACCAGAATCACACATCTGGATTTCAACCTAGTGTATAGTCCTCTAGACATGTCAATTCCTACACACTTGGTAAAAGGAATAGATCACAACATAATCTAACTTTAAGCTTTGTCATACATCAAAATCTAAGTTTGATTATTAATGCAATTTGCACCAACAATGGGCACGTATAAGGAACTTCACTTAAGCATGCTATCGATCTTGGGCATGGAAGCGGATCCCAACGGTGGATGCTGCTTTTCCACAGTTGACAACGTAGGAAAGGGGATGAGATGGGGAATGTTGAACTTTTGCAGGCGATATAGGTGTTGGGGATACAATCAAAGTCTCACATTGGAAAGATATAAACAAGATCATAGGTTTAAAAGGATGTAAGATATCTTCATTGACATTAGACCTTTTGGGTATAACCCAAACATAAAGGCATGTGGGCTTAGACCCAAAGTGGATAATATCATGTCATTGTGAAGATATATAAATATCCTTTGGACACAGAAATTGATATTAGAACCATGGTCCAAACTAGATGTCATGTGGGGTAGCCTTAAACGAAATTGTAGGGAGGCATAGAGCAAGTTAGAGTGACCAGATGTTTGCGGAAAGGTCCAGAGTAGGTTAAGAGTGATTGGATGCTCGTGGAGAGACCCTAAGCAAATCAGGGTAATCAGATGTTTGCGAGAAGGCCCGAAGTAAGTTAAAGTGACCAGATGCTCGCTGAAAGGACCAAAGTAGGTTAAGTGTGACCGGATACAGATACTTACGAGGAGACCCGGAGCAGGTCAAGGTAACCAAATGCTTGCGGGGAGGCACAAAGCTAGCAGGTAAAGGTGATCAGATTCTTGAGGGGAGATTTAGAGTAGGTCAAGGTGACCGAATGTTTACGGGGAGACACGAAGTAAGTTAGGGTGACCAAATTCTCACGGGGAGACCCGGAGTAGATCAGAGTGATTGAATGCTTGCAGAGAAGGCCTGGAGCAAGTCAGGAGTGACCGAATGCTCGTGAGAGGCCTGAAACAAGTCAACAATAATTGAATACTGGCGAAGAAGCCCGGACCATGAGAATAATAGTGGTCCTTCATTTGATGGGAAGATTGTTGGGATACAATAAAAGTCTCACATTAGAAATATATGAAAAAGATCACGTGTCACGCCCCAGGTAGTCCTTGCTGATAAAATTTTGACAGAATCTCCCCTGTACGGGTGACAATATGAATCCTGAGATACATATATCCATACCTCGCCCCACACGGCAGGAATAATACAATACAAATAATAGACAAACCACGCAGTTTATATAATCAATCCATGCAGTTTAATATATAACCTCCGGCTGACAACAAAATTTACTAAGAGAAAAGACGATATAAAAATCATTACAGATATATGTAAATCCTACTCCACTACAATGAAGGAAATGAAATCCATGAAGTAATGAAATATCCGCAGCGGAAAACAAGTTAGCAACCCCGAAAGTTCATTATAAAGTCCACAATACAAGAACTCACATCACAAGTATATATCGACATAGAAACGAATACCAAAGTCTACAACCGAAAATCGTCGCGACAAAGGGGGCTAGCGACTGGAATCTCCCGACGACCTCAACCTGAAAGGTAGTAATGTAACGGTGTAAGTCCAAAGAACTCAGCAGGTAACCAATAGATATGTACAGTAACATATAACTACCAGCAATAACCTATAGTACAGTCTCCTAAACAATATAGCAAGTATGCATAACTGAATAAACTGTAGTTGTTGGTGCGGTTAGAACTAACGGTCTAACTCAGGTTTTGATGAATAAAAAATTAGGTTAAGTTAGGTTTATCGTTATCTAACACTATGATCGAGTGTACAGGCTAAGTCCAGACAGGTCGACGGGCTGACCGGATGTCTGGCACGAAGTCCAAGCGGGTCGATGGGCTGACCAGACGCTTGGCACGAAGTCCAGCTAGCTCGACGGGCTGACCGGATAGCTGGCGAGAAGTCCAGACGGGTCGAAGGGCTAATCGGACGTCTGACAGGTGAGTAAAGGTAAGTCACTAGAAGGGAGTGATTGTGAGGACGCGTTCCCGGGAAGGGAACATTAGGCGTCGATCCGGCTTGGATCCATTTCAGATATCTAAGTCGAGATCGTGACTATATTCCGGTCTCGGAAACACGGAATCTAAGTTATACTCTTGATATTGAATTTATAAACTGTGCTAACACCTTGTTTTGCAAGAAACATATTATATATTTGCCTCGGACTAACCTTGTC
Organism: Zingiber officinale; assembly: GCF_018446385.1. Lineage (NCBI taxonomy): Eukaryota > Viridiplantae > Streptophyta > Magnoliopsida > Zingiberales > Zingiberaceae > Zingiber > Zingiber officinale. The sequence continues at coordinate 106,610,799 of NC_055998.1, forward strand.
TTGCGGGAGAAGGAATCTCTGGAGAAAGGTGGTCCGGGCGCTCGGAACAGGTTCGGGCGCCCGGGAGGCAATTTCTATCCTGATCGCGTCGTCGCCACGTGGAGCTCGCTGGTTGGACTTGCCACGTCTCACCAGGGCGCCCGGAAGGGATCCGGGGCGCCCCGAGCCTCATATAAAAGGAGGGTTAGAGGTGGAGCCTAAAAACAACAACTGACAATGTAACGCCCCGCCTTCTACTGGCTAAGCTGTAAGGTCGGGGTTACATTATGCTGTGCTAAGCTATATCCATGACCATCACTAAGTCTAGGTGCGGAAAGCTGTACCAATTAAAATCTTTGCTAACTGCTACTAAATTCAGAATTTTATTATCAGACATATGCTAAGGGGTGTAATCTAAGGTATACATGTCATCTATTACATCCCCTATGGTCAAGGAATCTAAATAGGGGTTTGCAGCTGATATCAGGCCTCCCAATCGATCAGTGGATCGATTGGAATGGCCTGATCGATCCACTGATCGATTCAGGTGGCTACTGTATACGAAAACATTGTTTGGATCGATCAGTTGATCGATCCAGACTTGTTGATCGATCCAGTGATCGATTCAGCACGCTACTGTACGCGAAGGAATTTCTGGATCGATCGGCTGATCGATCTAGACTTACCAATCGATCGGAGGATCGATTCAGCAAGGTTCTGTTCACTGGAATCAGGCCCGATCGATCGACTGTTCGATTGAACTGAATCAATCGATTGGCTGATCGATCCTGAGATCTTCTGTTTGTGAATAACAGCTACCCAATCGATCAACCGATCGATTGGGAAGCCTCCAATCGATCGGCTGATCAATTGAGGGTTTCTGATTTCACAGCTGAGCTCTGATTTCAGCACTGATTCGTGCCTAAATCACATACATCAACTCTATAAGCATGAGATAAAACTACTAGGCATGACATTACTCATGGAGTGCTATCTAATATCAAACTGAATGCGGACTACACAATTCATACTACTCATACAGTCTAAAAGGTAGAGAAGTAACTAAAATTAGGAATGCTAAGTTTCAAGTTCGCTAGTTTCCAAGCATCTTTATTCCAAGTTCCTTATTCCACACACATCTTCATCGCATTGTCCTCCAGCCTCCGCTAGTCCATCTTTCCTTTACCTTTATCTGCAGTATAAGGAAAAGAGTATCTGTAAGCTTTCGCTTAGTAAGAAACCATCTACCTCACAAAACATGCATACAATGGAATCATGCTTTTAAAACATGCTATTTGAAATACATGCTGACATGCTGAAATATAAATACTGAAGTTATTAGTCATGTATACTAAAACATGGCATCAATACTAGTCATGGATTATCAAGAGCTAAGCATGAAACTATCACATGTATCGATGGAAAAAAGCTAAACTGATATAACACTGAGCTGAACTGAACTAAGCTAATACTGAATTTAAATCAGGTTCACATAACTGATTGTGAGATTTTGTAAAACTATTTATAATAATAGATCAAAATACTAATCATGCTGCTGATGGGCCCGGCAACCGTACTTGCTATGCGCGCATCCCTAACTAGACCCAGGGTTGCAAATTCTGAATCTAGTAGGGTTTACTAGGTTATCTAAACCTAGGGACGACTATGGGAGCCCAACCCAATGGACATCTAGTCCAGTACAGTGCCACTGATAAAGTAAAATACTGGTATAGCTGAATTTTCTTATCTTGTTATTTCTAGGTTATCTGAACCTAGAGCTAGGTTGTCTGAACCTAGAGGCGACTGTGGGAGCCCACCCATTGGACCATAGTCCCATAAAAGCTGTATTAAAACTGAACATGCTGTAAAAATGCTTCTATTGCATTTACTGCGCTATTAAAATGCCTATGGTGGCATTTAACTGAGCTACACATTTTATCAAACATATGGTGTGCACTAGTCCACACCCTACGTACTAAAATTCTGCATACAACTAAACTAATGCGTAAAACCTCGAAAGAGCTACTTATACTGCAGGTGAGGGGTTTCTTACCTCCTGCTCAAAGTTTCTTACAAATCTAAACGCTAGGTTTCCGGTGGAGAAGATCCCTTCAGCGGTCTCCTGGCGTCTACGTGTTCCTCTTGCGAAGAGGAGCATCCTCGTATCCTTGATGTTGCCGGGAGGTGCTCCTACGACCCTAGAGATGAAACCCTAGGCTTCCTTGAGCTTGTGCGCCGAGAGGGTGAAGAGGAGAGGGTTCGGCGGTGAGGGTTTGAGGGAGAGGAATTTAACGATTCAATTAAACCAATCCCCACTTAAGTCTCCTATTTATATTAAGTAATAAATTTCACCCCAACTAGACTTTAAGTATAATTGTTCTCCCTTCCTTTCAGCACACCCTTGCTAGGGCCACATGGTTACTAAGTCACCCTATAAGGCATAGAGTTCACTAGGTCTCGGGTTCAATTCCCGCGTAGGCTACTTTACGATTCTATTTATTTTTGCTACCTCTGCTACTCTAAAAATTCTGTAAAAATATCCTAAAATTCCAGAAAAATACTAGGATATTTCTAATAATTATTTTGAGAATTTTCAGGCGTTACAGACAAGAAGATCTTCTACTGCCTGCTCTGCGCTTCTGCGACGCTAACGAAGCTCTGACAACGCACGTTTTCCTTTTCAATTTATTCCTTTATCGGTATTGCTTTTATTTTCATTAGCATTTTCTGTACTTAGTTTGTAATAATTTTCGAACTACTAGTGATTGCCCACCGAAAGCACTTAACGAGTATGGGACTTGGAGTAGGAGTCAACACAGGCTCCGAACCAAGTAAAATTGGTCTGTGTTAGCATTGCTTACTTTTTCCGCTGCGCTTAAAATTTTCGTAATCAATATTCACCCCCCCCTCTATCGAAACATCACGTTTCCAACAGGTGATATCAGAGCAGGTATCGCTCTGATTTGGTGCAACCACCAATCAGGCAAAGGGGGTGTTTTTTTAAAGAAAAATTAGATATTATTTGTCTTTAAAATAAAACTTTACGCCTTTCATTTTTTTCCTCCAAAACTACTTCTGAAAAATACATCGTCATCTTTTCACCACTATTTAGTATCGACAAAATATTACATTTTCAAAAATTTGAGATAATATTTTTTATTAATATTTTAATAATATTTTATTATTTAAAAAAATAGTGAAAAATTATACTTTTTTCTCCAACACTACTAATCCAAGACCAAGTCTTGGGACTTTTTCTCTGTTTCCATGTGTGCAAGACCAATGCCTCTTCAAGAAGGATAGAACCCCAACGAACCATCACCGTACTATCAAGATTTCAATTACTGGAGGCGAAGAATGGAATGTTTCTTAGGAAGTCTAAACTTTGATTATTGGCTGATATTGAGAAAACCTTCACAGAACTCAGAACTAAACACAAATGTAAGTAAAATTATTTGTAATGTTTTACCTAACAATGTTTTATGCAGACTAGAAAAGTACAAAGATGCACATGAGCTTTAGACTCAGTTGATCAAACTTCACGAGGAGCCGATGAAGCTTGAGGATCAAGTAAAAATCGAATCTGAACTCGGGTCAGATCCAATCAAAAAGCCTACTGAATTAGGGGTTGCGCTCAAGGTTAGTAATGTTTACCAAAATACCCCTGCTAATAGTAGTTTAAATAATCAGCATGATGATTCAAATAAGTATGAAATTATTCCAAGTATGGTGCATGATAATCTAGATCTAAATGATTTAAATTCAAAATCACAAAATAATCTAGATTTTGACTCTGATCAATTTTGCATCAACCTTGACTTGGTCAAACAGAACAAAGACCAAATCAATTTAAATAATTTAATCAATTCAGAAAATTTAAAATTAAGTGATCATCTAGACATAAATACGTCAAACATTAAAATAAATTCAAATTTAGAAGTTAAAAATGAGAAAATGGATAAAATCAATAATTACCTTAATAAAGTATTTAATAATCAAGATAAAATCAATCTAGAAAATGCTATCTAAAATCAAGATAATATAATTAACAAAAAAATTAACTTTTAAAGATAAAACTAATCTAATAAATTCAATTAATCAATTCAATTTAAAAGGCAAAGAAAATATAAAGATAAAATCAAAATGAAATTTAACAAACTTAAAATTAAATGTTAAAGATAACATATTAAACAAAAATAATCTGGAAAATTCAAAATTAAAAATCAATAAAAAAACTAAAAGATAAACCTTTAGGCTGAATTTTGGTAGGGGTAATCTGCCTTGTAATGTAATCCAGATTACATTACAAGGCTGATTAATTTGTTTGGTTTCATTTTTAACTTGTAATGTAATGTAATCTGGATTACAAAATGTTATGAAGTTTTGTAATCTGGATTACAAAACAAACACATTGTAATTCGATTACATTACAAGGTCATCGTTTAATAAAAATTTAAATGTCAAATATACCCCTAATCTGTCGCCACCCATCGTCGACGACCGTCGCCCGCCACCGCCGCTCACGGCCGACGGCGGCCGGCGGCCGACGACCGGCGGCCGGCGACAGGCGACAGGCGACCGGCGACCAGCCGGCGTCGGCCGTCGTCCGGCCGACGTCGGCCGACCGGCTGCGGCGACGGCGACGGCGGCGGCGGCGGCAATGGCGACCGCAAACTCCGACAGAAATGTAGCGCCCACCGGTAGAGGTCGTAGGATATTTTTGTCATTTTATAATAATACGAATTACATTTCTTATAAAAAATAATGGACACCAAACAAAAGAATGTAATCATCCTTGTAATCAAAGATTACATACATTACATTACAAATTTGATTACATTACAAGCTCAATTACATTACACCCAACCAAACGTAGCCTAATTCAAACAATTTAATTAACTCAAATTCAAAAATAAATAAAAACTTAAACTTTAAAAATAACCTATTAAAAAAAGATAATTCAATTAACCCAATAAAATTGAAATTGAAAGAAAATTTAAATATTAAATATACTCTTTTAATGAAAGATAATTTGACCAATTTAATTAATTCAAAACTAAAAACTTAAATTTAAATTACAAATTAAACATTAAAACTTAACTAAAACCAACTCTATTATACAAGAAATCTTAAAAAGAAAAAATCAACAATTTAGGGGGAGACTCCATGTAACACCCCACCCTCCTCACTACTAGACTGTGAGGGCGGAGCGCTACTGGACTACTGTAAAGCCCGAAAAATTTCCGAATTTATTTTAGAAATATCCTATGATTTTTCTAGATTTTTAGGATATTTTTACATAATTTTTGGAGTACCGGAAATAGCAAAAACAAATAAGTCACAAAATGGTTTACGCGGGAATCGAACCCGGGACCCAACGGAGCCTACGACTTATTATGCGTTCCGGAAACCAAGTGAACCCAGCAGGGCCGTGCTGAAAGGATAGGAAATCAAATATATTTATATTTGATTTGGGAGAAATAACTATTTGATATAAATAGAAAACTTAAGTGGGATTGGTTTATTTTTTTTGGGTTCGGCATTTTCTCTCTTCACCGAAGCCTTTCTCTCCCTCTCCCGTTTCTTTCTCTCGCCGCAGCAAACAAAGCAAAGGAGACCTAGGGTTCCTTCCCTAGGATAGTGTGTTCACTTTCCGGCGACAACACCAGCACGAAGTCGGTTCTTCTCCGCGAGACGTAAGCGGTTCGTCGCACGGGGCAGTTTTTCCGGAAAACCTAGCGAATAGAATCGTAAGAAAACCTTGCGATTGAAGTAAGAAACCCCTCACCTGCAGTATAATTGCTCTCGCTTATTAGTTTTGGCATTAGTTCAGTAGTTCTACAGTTTTCAGTTTTAGGGTGTGCTTTTAGTGCGCACCAAGCGTTCGGTAGAATGCCCAGTTCAGAAGGATGCACCAGTAGGCGTCCTAACAGCATGAAAAATGTATTAGAAACATTTTATTCAGCTTATTATCAGTTATTACAGCTATATGGATCAGATATCCATTGGGTGGGCTCCCACAGAAGCCCCTAGGTTCAGATAACCTAGCTCTAGGTTCAAATAACCTAGAACAGCAAAGTAAAATAAAACAGTATTCAGTATTTTACTTTTATTCAGATGGCACTGTACTTGGATCAGATATCCATGGGCTGGACTCCCACAGTCGTCCCTAGGTTCAGATAACCTAGTAACCCTGCTGGATTCGGAACTTGTAATCCCGGGTCTCGTAGGGATGCGCGCACAGAGGCCCAGCAGCATGTTTAGTATTTTCATCTATTATTATATATAGTTTTCCAAATATGTAATCAGGGATGGAAACACTAACTTAGTTTCAGTTAATTATCTCAGTTAAGTTTCATGATTTGAGTTCATGACCAGTTAGATGTATATGCATGACCAGTTCAGTATTCATGCTTAGTTTTAGATACAGTATGCTATGCTCAGCTTGTTTGTATGCCATGATTAGTTCAGTACATGTTTGTATGCCATGCCATGTTGCCATGCTCAGTTCAGTTTTCAAACAGCATGTTTTAAAAACATAATCGCATCGTTGCATGTTTTTGTGAGGTAGATGGTTTCTTACTAAGCTTCTTAGCTTACAGATGCTACTTTTCTTATACTGCAGATACCGGTAAAAGAAAAGTGGACTAGCGGAGGCTGGAGGGCGATGCTACGATGATGTGTGTGTGCAAGGGGTCTGGAATAAAGATCCTTGGGATCTACACGCTTTTATTTCAGTTTTAGTACTTAACATGTCTAGTTTTATGACTTAGTCTTGTTACTAGGTGTTATAGCTTAGTAAACTATGCTTTGTTTAGTTTATCATGTTTAGAAGGTTAGTATTTACATGCTAGAGTATTTTTCATGTATCTAGAGCTTGTGTATGTGATTTTTGGCACGAATCAGTGCTGGAAATCAGAAATTCTGATTTCAGAACTGGATCGGTCATCGGACCGATCGGTGCCATCCTTTTCTGGATCGGTCACCGACCGACATCGAAACGAAGGCATCCCGTCTCCGGTGCCTAGATCGGTGCAGACCGATCGACACACTGGATCGGTCTTGGCCGATCCAACCTCTGCTGGATCGGTTCGCAGACCGATCCAGCAGGGCACAGAATCGCGGCAAGTTTGATCGATCCGTGGATCGAACAGCAGCTAGCTGGGAAGTTAGCTTTGAGTTCTAGCTCAGATGGGAGGTCAAGTATCCTCCTTAGCACATATACCCCAACCGGAAAGGTCTTGAACCTTCCTTATAACAGCATGAGTGTACCAGTTGTCAGTTTAATAGAGTCAGTTAGTGAAATTTTATTTTACCCAGTTTCCGCACAGTACAACACAGTAGCTTTAGTAGTTAATGTAGCGCGTCCAGCTCACAGCTTAGTACCCAGGAGTTGGGTCGTTACAGAGTGATATCAGAGCATGTTCCTTACTTCCTACACACACATCAGCATTGTGCCTACAGCTTCCAAGTAAGAACATCTCTCACTCAGTTTTGTTTTCAGCTTTCATATCAGTTATATGTGCTTTCATGTTTGCTCTCATGTTGGTAGTTAATTAATTCATGTTTACAGTGATAGTATTTAACATGTTACCAGTAGTTAACTATAACATGATAGCCTAGTTATTTATATGTGTTCTCTGCTATTTAGAAAATGGTACGAGGACGTCCAGCTAAGAAAGCATCGTGGTGAGCCCGGCATGAGGCGGCGATTCGGTGCCTCCCGGACCTTCGACACTAGTGGCTCACTGATTAGTGAGCAGCGAGATAGCCTCCTTAAAGACTAACAGACTACTCCCCGTCGCTCGATGCGAACCTCACGACTCCGGTAATCACGGAGGTTGTACCGGCTCGACTGCGATACCGGTCAGTAGCCCGATGGCGAGGGGCTAGAGAAGCTTACCTTATCTAGTGGCGAGAATTAAGCCAGAACTTCTCGGGCACCAATGAACCATGGGATGCTCGGGCATGGTTTAAAACACTGGAAAGCACGATGGAGCTTCTCGATTGGCCGAGCACGAAAAGGTGAAGTGTGCCTCTTTCTGTTTAACAGGAGACGACGCATGTGGTGGGAGCGGATTAAATCGAAGTGGCCATAAACCGGATGACATGGGCCAACTTCGAGAAAGAATTCTTCGAGGAATTCTTTCACATGCAAGTCACGAACCGACACTATGGCGAGTTTACTGAATTTCGTCAGCAACCTATCGATTATGGAAGCCGTGAAGAAATTCAACAGTTGGTTCCCGTCGTGTCCGAACTAGTCGACTGAGAGAAGGAGCGAGTACGGTTGATCTTGAAGATGCTCGGACCATAGATCGCAATGAATGTGGTGGTGGTGTTCATAGGCCATAAACCACGGAGGAGCTAGTGAGTAGTGCTCGATCACGAGCACTATCGTGACATCACCAGTGACGGGTTTCCACGAGCCCAAGGACAAGTGGCTCGGTACTCAGCGAAACAATAGGGTCATAGCTCCAACTGGAAGGAAGCATAAAAGCGGTGACCCAAAAGGAGGGCCAGCGGAAAACATTCCAGACATCCCAAGTGTGCTACTTGTGGGAAACATCATCCGGAGTTTGCGCAAGTGCGAGTTGTTTTGAATGTGGACGGGAAGGGCACATGGCTAGCGTGCCGAATAAAACGATCTTCCTCGGCCTCGATCGATACGATATGGAGCTCGGCCGGTAGCGACTACACGGATGTCTGTTGCCTTAGATGGTCCATAGATCGGTCAGGCGATTAGAAGCCCCACTATCACGAATGCCAGGATTTTCTCACCGACTAGAGAGGATGTAGCAAATGCCTTGACGGTTGTCACAGTCGGATCGATTTCTGACATAATGCAGCTGTCTTATTAAATCGGGCAACCCACTCTTATGTATCCAAGGCATTTGCCGAGAAATTAGCAACACCTCCAGAGGTACTCAATAGTCGGTTCGACAACACTACCCTCGGGAGACATTATGGCATCTACGCACTGGCTGCGAGTTATAACAGACAGAGAACTTTTGGTGATCTAATAGTGCTAGAAATGACCGACTCGATGTCATCTTTGGAATGGATATTCCGATCAGATACGGCGCTTCTATAGAGTGCAGTAAGGTCATATTCAACTGAGCGAGTTTGAGTACATGGGAAAACCAAAGAAAAGCCGAAGTTTCTCTCGGCATTGAAAGCACAACAGCTATTGGATTCGGGATGCAGGTTTTAGCAAGCGTAGTCAACACCGGCCGGGACAAAACCAGTTATCGAGGTTCGAGTCATTTGTGACTACCCAGTAGTCTTCCCTGAAGAGCTACCGGGCTTAGCACCAACGGAGATTGAATTTGAGATAGAGCTCATTCCGGCACAAATCCAATTTCCAAGGCACCGTATCGCATGGCTCCAGCAAGGAACTTCGGAGCAATTCTGAGGAGCTTCGGACAAGGGTTTCATCGCCCTAGTCACTCACCATGGGAGCACTGTGTTGTTCGTGAAGAAGAAGGATGGAAGCATGCGCTGTCATAGACTACGTGCCTTGAACCGGTCACAATTAAAAGCAGTACCCTCTCCCGGGATAGATGACTGTTTGACCACTAAAGGAGCCACGGTGTTCTCTAAAATTGACCTCGGATCGAGATATCACCAGGTTAGAGTCAAGAAAGGTGATATACCTAAAACAACTTCGGGACCAGATACGGACATTGTGAGTTCGTAGTCATGCCCTTGCGTGACAAATGCTCCAGCTACTTTCATGGACCTCATGAGCAGAGTATTCAGAGAATACTTAGACAAGTTTGTCATCGTGTTCATCGACGACATTCTTATCTATTCAGCACTCGGAGGACCATGCGAGCATCGAAGACAGTTTTGCAGATCCTTCAGGAGAACCAGCTGTACGCCAAATTCACGAAATGTGAATTTTGGCTGGACCAGTAGCCTTTCTCGGTCACATCATCTCCAAGGATGGTGTTATGGTAGATCCCATAAGATAAGCGATAAGTAACTAGAAGAGACCCAAGAACGCCGGTGAAATCGAAGCTTTACGGGATTAGCAGGATACTACAGAAATTCGTAGAGGACTTCTCCAGATAGCCTTCCCACTGATACTCAGGAAGAACAAGAAATTTCGGTGGACGGAGGACTGACAGCTTCAGTGAACTAAAATGGAGATTGACCAGTGCTCCTATTTTAGCTAAACACAGACAGCTTCGATATCTACAGTGACGCCTCTAAATTGGGATTAGGAGCAGTACTGATGCAGCAGGGCAAGGTGATCGCCTATGCCTCCAGATAACTCAAGGATTATGAGAGGAACTATCCTACTCACGACCTTGAGCTTGCAGCAGTGGTGTTCGCTCTCAAGATTTGGAGACATTATTTGTACGGAGCTCAGTACAGAGTGTATACAGATCATCAAAGTCTGAAGTATTTCTTTACTCAGAAGGATCTGAATATGCGACAGCGCAGATGGTTAGAGCTGGTCAAGGATTATGACATAGATATCCTCTACCATCCAGGGAAAGCTAAAAAGGTAGTAGACGCACTCAGCAGGAAGTCCAGTGCCACCTTATTATCTTTAGCAGCTATGTCACCACCCCTAAGGAAGGAGATTACAGCTTTTAGTCTCGAGCTTATAGTCGGGCAACTTTCCACTATGTCCTTAGCATCTACCTTGCTTGATGATATCCAGACAGCTCAGGAGCAGGATACTGAAATCCAGAAAATCAAGCAAGGGTTAGCAAATCAGAAAGTGGAGAGTTCAGAGTGTCCGCCAATGGGGTAGTGTACTATGGTGACAGACTTTGTGTTCCAGATCAGGAGGAACTACGGAAACAGATTCTAGACGAGGCTCACAGGACTCCCTATGCGATGCATCCTGGTTCCACCAAAATGTATCAGGATCTAAAGAAACGATTTTGGTGGCCTGGGATGAAGCGAGATATCGCCAGATACGTCAGCATCTGTCTAACCTATCAGAGGGTTAAGGCAGAACATCAGCGACCAGGAGGAGTTGATCCATTCCAGAATGGAAGTGGGAGGATATCTCTATGGACTTCATAGTGGGATTACCCAGAACCACGAATGGTTTTGATACCATCTGGGCAATAGTCGACAGGTTGACTAAATCAGCCCACTTCTTAGCTATCAGAATATCCTATTCCATGAAGCAGCTAGCTCAGTTGTATCTCAAGGAGATTGTCAGGCTACATGGAGTCCCACGAACCATTATATCAGACAGAGACAGCAGATTTACATCACACTTCTGGAAGTGTGTACAGTCAACTATGGGCACCCAGTTAAAATTCAGCACAGCCTTCCATCCTCAGACAGATGGTCAGACGGAGCGAGTAAATCAGGTACTCGAAGATATGCTCCGGGCTTGTGCCCTAGATTTCAAGGGAAGTTGGTGCAAATATTTGAGTCTAGCAGAATTTGCATACAACAACAGTTATCAGGCCACTATCGGCATGACACCTTATGAGGCATGGGCGGAGGTGCAGATCACCAATCTGCTGGTATGAGAGTGGTGAACAGAAGGAACTAGAGCTTCAGACAGATCTAGTAGCAGATACCACAGCGGCCATACAGCAGATTCGCCAGAGGATAGAGACAGCACAGAGCCGTCAGAAGAGCTATGCTGATACACGACGCAGACCCCTAGAGTTTTCAGTTGGGGATACAGTTTTCCTCAGAGTAGCTCCCATGAAGGGAGTCATGCGTTTTGGGAAGAAGGGCAAGTTAGCTCCCAGATATGTGGGACCATACCTTATCACGAAGAGAGTGGGCAAGGTAGCATATGAGCTAGAGCTACCTCAGGAGATGTCAGCTGTCCACAACGTATTTCATGCTGAAGAAGCATATTCCAGACGCCACCCAGGTGATTGAGCCCCAGTTGGTACAGGTCCGTGATGATCTCAGCTATGACAGTCGGCCTATTCAGATAATAGATCGAGCAGTAAAGAAATTACGGAACAAGGAAGTACCATTAGTCAAAGTCAGCTGGCAAAATCACACAACAGCAGAGGCGACTTGGGAGACAGAGGCCAGCATGAGACAGAAGTACCCAGAATTGTTTTAAGTTCGGGGATGAACTTTTTATAAGGTATGGGGGATTGTAAAGCCCAAAAAATTCTCGAATTTATTTTAGAAATATCCTATGATTTTTCTAGATTTTTAGGATATTTTTACATAATTTTTGGAGTACCGGAAGTAGCAAAAACAAATAAGTCGCAAAATGGTTTACGCGGGAATCGAACCCGGGACCCAACGGAGCCTACGACTTATTATGCGTTCCGGAAACCAAGTGAACCCAGCAGGGCCGTGCTGAAAGGATAGGAAATCAAATATATTTATATTTGATTTGGGAGAAATAACTATTTGATATAAATAGAAAACTTAAGTGGGATTGGTTTATTTTTTTTGGGTTCGGCATTTTCTCTCTTCACCGAAGCCTTTCTCTCCCTCTCCCGTTTCTTTCTCTCGGCGCAGCAAACAAAGCAAAGGAGACCTAGGGTTCCTTCCCTAGGATAGTGTGTTCACTTTCCGGCGACAACACCAGCACGAAGTCGGTTCTTCTCCGCGAGAGGAACGCGAGGACGTAAGCGGTTCGTCGCACGGGGCAGTTTTTCCGGAAAACCTAGCGGATAGAATCGTAAGAAAACCTTACTATTGAGGTAAGAAACCCCTCACCTGCAGTATAATTGCTCTCGCTTATTAGTTTTGGCATTAGTTCAGTAGCTCTACAGTTTTCAGTTTTAGGGTGTGCTTTTAGTGCACACCAAGCGTTCGGTAGAATGCCCAATTCAGAAGGATGCACCAGTAGGCATCCTAACAGCATGAAAAATGTATTAGAAACATTTTATTCAGCTTATTATCAGTTATTACAGCTATATGGATCAGATATCCATTGGGTGGGCTCCCACAGAAGCCCCTAGGTTCAGATAACCTAGAACAGCAAAGTAAAATAAAACAGTATTCAGTATTTTACTTTTATTCAGATGGCACTGTACTTGGATCAGATATCCATGGGCTGGACTCCCACAGTCGTCCCTAGGTTCAGATAACCTAGTAACCCTGCTGGATTCGGAACTTGCAATCCCGGGTCTCGTAGGGATGCGCGCACAGTAAGTACAGTCGCCAGGGCCCCAGCAGCATGTTTAGTATTTTCATCTATTATTATATATAGTTTTTCCAAATATATAATCAGTGATGGAAACACTAATTTAGTTTCAGTTTCAGTTAATTATCTCAGTTAAGTTTCATGATTTGAGTTCATGACCAGTTAGATGTATATGCATGACCAGTTCAGTATTCCTGCTTAGTTTCAGATACAGTATGCTATGCTCAGCTTGTTTGTATGCCATGATCAGTTCAGTACATGCTTGTATGCCATGCCATGTTGCCATGCTCAGTTCAGTTTTCAAACAGCATGTTTTAAAAACATAATCGCATCGTTGCATATTTTTGTGAGGTAGATGATTTCTTACTAAGCTTCTTAGCTTACAGATGCTACTTTTCTTATACTGCAGATACCGGTAAAAGAAAAGTGGACTAGCGGAGGCTGGAGGGCGATGCTACGATAATGTGTGTGTGCAAGGGGTCTGGAATAAAGATCCTTGGGATCTACACGCTTTTATTTCAGTTTTAGTACTTAACATGTCTAGTTTTATGACTTAGTCTTGTTACTAGGTGTTATAGCTTAGTAAACTATGCCTTGTTTAGTTTATCATGTTTAGAATGTTAGTATTTACATGCTAGAGTGTTTTTCATGTATCTAGAGCTTGTGTATGTGATTTTTGGCACGAATCAGTGCTGGAAATCAGAAATTCTGATTTCGTTTCAGACTATCAGAACCTGGATCGGTCATCAGACCGATCCAGTGCCATTCCTTTTCCTGGATCGGTCAGCCGACCGATCCAGATGGATACAGTAGCCTACTGTATCTCCCTGGATCGGTCAGCCGACCGACCCAGCATCGAACAGAAGACATCCCAGCGTCTCCAGGTGCCTGGATCGGTCTGCAGACCGATCCAGACACACCTGGATCGATCTTGCCGACCGATCCAGCAGGGCACAGAATCGCGGCAAGTTTGATCAATCCGTGGATCGAATAGCAGCTAGCTGGGAAGTTAGCTTTGAGTTCTAGCTCAGATGGGAGGTCAAGTATCCTCCTTAGCACATATACCCCAACCGGAAAGGTCTTGAACCTTCCTTATAACAGCATGGGTGTACCAGTTGTCAGTTTAATAGAGTCAGTTAGTGAAATTTTATTTTACCCAGTTTCCGCACAGTACAGCACAGTAGCTTTAGTAGTTAATGTAGCGCGTCCAGCTCACAGCTTAGTACCCAGGAGTTGGGTCGTTACAACTACTAACTTTACTTAACTATCCTTGTTCACATGTTGATAGAAATTCCTAAAACTCTCGGAGAACTCAAAACATACAATTAACTAGCAGCGGAAGACTAAATGACTCATCTAATATATTCTTAATAAATGACAATCTTAATAAATTCTTATGCTAAGTCCCAAGGCTTCTATAGTCCAGGCATCACACATCCATCCGCACCTCCTTGTCGCCTTCATTTACTATAACTTTTCCTTTCCTTTATCTGCAGTAAGAGGAAAATGCATCTATAAGCAAAATTTCTTAGTAAGCGCTATCTAACTCACAAAACTCGAATATGCATGTAAACATACTGAAATCCAAGAACTGAAAACTCTAAGAAAACTACTGCACATGCTCATCTAATAGCAAAAGAATAATGCATACTGGAATGCTAAACATGTAAAGCTAATCAGAATAACATGCTAGCAGAAGGAAAACTAAAACTTGCTGAATTCTAAACACTTTCTGAAACTTTTTTTCACTTGCTTAAAAACTTATTCTTTTATTTCACTTGTTTAAAACTTATACTTTAATACTTTTATACTTATGTGAAACTTATTTTACTTGTTCAAAAGCTTATACTTATAATACTTCAAAATAATAATCAACTTTCTTCTTGGGCCCAGGCTTAGTACCATCTTATGCGCGTTCCCTAATAGGTTGGGGTAGCGAACCACCAATCCTAAAAGAGCAGACCTCGGTCTACTAGGGCCAAGACCTCGGAATTGGACACCTGGATTTGTTTAACGACAACCTCGGATGTCAGGTACTAGCCTCTTCAAAGTAAAATATCTTATTATCTTAATTACTTCTTCTTTAAATGCCTTGGCATTGTAACGAGCACCTTGTGTGCCAAAATCCCTAAAGTCTTGACTTTGGGATCTACTTAAGGCCTTGGCCTTTTTTTTCTTTTCTTTATCTTTCTTATACTTGTTAATACCTCTAATAAAAGAATGCTTCTTTAAAAACTGAAATGTTTAAACAAATTCTAACTTTGAAATGCATAAACAAAAATCTGCATACTATGCTAATCAAAATTCTGCATACTATTCTAATCAAGATTTTGCATTCTATGCTACACTATTTCTACATACTATGCAAACATAAATTCTGCACTATAATACTTTACCAAACTGCACTATAATCTTTTTCTTTAAAAACTGCATTATAAGTTCCACCAAAAATCTGCACTACAAGTTCCACCAAAAATCTGCACTATAAATTCCACAAAAAATCTCCACTATACGCGCTTCTTATGCTTCGAATTCAAGAAGAACAAAGGTCCGAAACTATTCCTACTGCGGGTGAGAAGTACTTACCTTGCTTCTTGGACTCACAACCGAACAAAACGGGCTTCTAGGACCTTGGTCGGCCGCCGGAGATGATGCCCTAACTCCCTTTCGTTTTCTGCCCGAGCTCCGCCATTGTACGAAGAAGAGAAGGAGAGAATGGTTTAAGTCATGGGAAAACAGAGCATCAACTTATCCCTTTTTATAACTTAATATTTCTGTTAACTCCTTAAATAAATTCGCTACCTTTTCTAAACAGACAAATCCAACATCAACTTATCCCTTTTATAATCCAATATTCTGTTAACTATCTTAAATAAATTCGCTACCTTTTCTAAACAGACAAATCCAACATCAACTTATCCCTTTTATAATATTCTGTTAACTATCTTAAATAAATTCGCTACCTTTTCTAAACAGACAAATCCAACATCAACTTATCCCTTTTATAATATTTTGTTAACTATCTTAAATAAATTCGCTACCTTTTCTAAACAGAACTGCCTGCTTGACCACTTGGTCAGCCGGATTTGCTTAAGGCTTGGTTCGGCCGGAGGTTGCAGGTTCGAATCTCGGCTAATTTTTTTTATTTTTTGCAACTTGTTTCTTTTGGTAAAAATATCAAACGAACTCCAAAAATTACATAAAAATACTCTAAAAATTTCTAAAAATCTCTAGAATTTTTCTAAAGCATTTCTAAATATTTTTAAGTAATATTAGGACTCGAAATCAGGAAATTTGGATTGTTACACTCCAGAATAGCTAGCACCTCCAAAAAATAATTTACTCGACAGGGTAACCGAAACCAATTTACCCAGTAGGGTACCCAAAACCAACCAACCCGGCAGGGTAATTAGGACTAGAATAAAAAGGGTTTAAGTTTAACTTGAAAAATGGTACTGGTGAAGTTTTGGATGATAGTACATCAGGGAAGCTTAGTATATGCATGTCTAGGAAGATATGGCTTCGACCTGGTGCATTTGGATAAGTAGAACTGACCGAAGCTACCCTTTATGGATCTTAACCAGTCAGACCAAAGTTTTGTACTAAGTCCAGTGGATAGAACTATTTGGAAAACCTCGAAGGCATGGTTACTTTAATAATGTCCAAGTGACTCACCATAGTCCAGAAGTTTATCCAGGGAACGCCTATTTGTTGAACCCAAAGCTAAACCTGAATCTAACACAAGTTAAAAACAAACCCTAAAATTGAACCTAATTCATCTCACAAAATTATAGAATTCCTTGATTGAAAACATAGATCAGGTGAGATGACTAAGGACCTAAATGAAATCAAAGTAAATTAAATTAAATTAACTTTAAATTAAATTAATTAAACTAAATTTATTAAAATTAAATTAAATTTAATTAATTAAACTAAATTTATTAAAATTAAATTAAAATTATTTAATTAATTAAACTATTTTAAAAATTAGTTTAAAATTATTTTAAAAATACTTTAAAAAAATATTTTAACAATCGTTTTAAAAACTATTTTAAAAATTCTTTAAAACTTATTTTAAAAATTCTTTAAAAACTATTTTAAAAAAAAATTCTTTAAAAACTATTTTAAAATTTTTTTTAAAAAACTATTTTAAAAATTCTTTAAAAATTATTTTAAAAAATTCTTTAAAAACTAATTTAGAAATTCTCTAAAAAAACTATTTTAAAAATTCTTTAAAAATTATTTTAAAAAATTCTTTAAAAACTAGTTTAAAAATCCTTAAAAAAAACTATTTTAAAATTTTTTTAAAAACTAATTTGAAAATTCTTTTAAAAATTATTTTAAAAATCCTTTTAAAAATTATTTTAAAAATCCTTTTAAAAATTATTTTAAAAATTATTTTAAAAATCCATTTAAAAATTATTTTAAAAAAACTATTTTAGAAATTCTTTAAAAACTATTTTAAAAATTCTGTAAAAACTATTTTAAAAATAATTTTTAAATAAAACTATTTTAAAAATCATTTTAAAAACTATTTTAAACATTCTTTAAAAATTATTTTAAAAATTCTTTAAAAACAATTTTAAAAAATTCTTTAAAAACTATTTTAAAAATTCTTTAAAAAAAACTATTTTGAAAATTCTTTAAAAATTATTTTAAAAAATTCTTTAAAAACTATTTTAAAAATTCTTTAAAAACTATTTTAAAAATTCTTTAAAAACTATTTTAAAAATTATTTTAAAAATACTTTAAAAAAACTATTTTAAGAACGTTTTAAAAACTCTTTTAAAAATTCTTTAAAAATTATTTTAAAAATTCTTTAAAAACTATTTTAAAAATACTTTAAAAAACTATTTTAAAAATTCTTTAAAAAGAAAACTATTCTAAAAATTATTTAAAAATTATTTTAAATTCTTTAAAGTGTATTTTAAAAACATTAAAAATCCTTTTAAAAAAAATTCTTTTAATCATTAAAAATCATTTTAAAGTCATTTTAAAATTAAGACACTTAAGCTAATTAAACCATTAAAACTTAAACTAAAAACTATAAAATTAAAGTTAAAACTTAATTTTAAATTAAATTAAAACCTAACATTAAAATTAAACTTAATTTACATTTAAAACTTAAAATTTAAACTTAATTTAAAATTTACAATTAAAATTAAACTTAAATCATTTTAAAAAAAATTATATTAAAAATCCTTTTTACTTAAAAAACTATATTATTTTTAACTTAAATCTTTTAACTTAAAAAATAAATTTTTCTTAAAAAATTAGTTTAAAAAGTCATTGTAATTCAAAAAGCAAACTTAAAGATAAAATAAAATAAAATTATATAATAATAAACCCTAAACCCTAAATTCAAATTACATTAAAATATTTGAACTAAGTCTAAACCCTAATGACATTATTAACAAATAATTAAAATTTTATTAACTTAAGATCATAAATTTAATAATGGAAGTACGAACTTCAAAAATTAACTGTGATCTAAATTAGATGTGACCCTATATTAAATAGTTAATTAATGTCTCAATAAATCTTAATTTTATTGTCAATTAAAATATAATTAAATCATAATTTATCATTATTAACTATTGATTCAAATTAAACCTCACTTAACTGAGTTTAATAACTTTAACTTCATGCTAACTTCAAACTAAATTAATCCTACTTAAAAGGAAGTAAATAAAAAAATAATAATAAGTATAACTAACACTTTCATTGACTAACTCAATCAATTAATAGGAAATTTAAATTATTTCACTAAGTATTAAATCAAGTAAAAACTAATCAATAAATTATTGATAATGGTTAACTGTTATTGAATTAATAAAATCTTATCTTATTTAACCTTAAACTAAAGTTAATCACCTGAATCTAAAATTAATTATTGATTAATCAAACTCAAATAAACAATTATACCAAGGATACAGAGATAATTATGTGTTACTAAATCCCCTAGAAGACTTAGGTAGAAAAATGTGTTAGGGCTTTAAAATTTAACACACCCAAACCTTATCATTATATTAAGGGGATAATAAAATAAGGAAGATTAATAAATTAAGGGAGAGTTGTCACGCCCCAGAGGAGTCCCTGTCCGAGAAAATTTCGGCAGCATCTCCCCTGTACGGTGGACAATCTGAAACTTTTCTGCATCTCACAAATACCTCAGCCACAGGCGGCTGGAATAATAACAACAAAATAAAACATCACCACGCAGTTATATATAATCAAACAAAGTAGTAATACTCTGACTCAAAAACCACCCTACTCAACTACACTCGTAAAGCTCAAAACCGACGAAACTCCCCTCTTCTGCTGTCCAGGCAGGCATGTAGTAAAAACATATCGAATAGAACATCTATCCATATCAAAAGAAAAACATACGATGTCCAAGTATCCAAATAACCAAGTACACACATAAGCAAATAAAAACCAAACCAAATGGTAAATAAACCCTCGAGGTCTGCAGGGATCTAGCACTACGTGCAATGAGGACTAGCGACTGGAACTCCCTCCTGACAGCATCAACCTGAAAATAACAACAATGGAGGCGGGGTGAGTCCAACACTCAGCAGGTACAATTGATATGCAAAGTAAAGAAATAACACCTAGCACTAATCATGCGTACAGTCTCCTGATAAAGATAAAGGTAAATGCAAACCGAAGAAGACAGGAGAGAATCTGTACTAACCAGGACCCGGTATAAGGACAAACAGTCCGAAAGGTATAGAAGACCTGTATGCATGTCAAACATAGGTATCCAAACAATATGCAGCATATAAATGCAGCAAACACAATCATAAACAATAAATGCATCATGCATATGATGCAAATGTCATGGTCACCCCCGAGTCAACCAACTCACAACAAAAGTGGGACCAAGTGGGTGTCATGACAACCGTGCACTCAAGAACACTACTCGATGGTGATCGAGTGGCGGGATCTTGTCGGAGTACATACGTACTCCTACCCCAAATCATAAATGGGGGCGCAATGCTCTCATCTCCCGTACACTATGACGGGGAGGAATCTCTAACGTGCTACGCGCATCACACTACCCTGAAGCGGATCAGCGGAGCAGGAAGAGTCAACCGGCGTGCTACCACGCGTGTCACGCTACCCATGGCGTCTGGCAACGAGCAATGATGGCGGCAAAGTGCTCGACAATAATGGAGCAATCTATCGCACAGCATGCGATCATGCAAATGGTGCATGTCACTAAGCATGGTAATATACTAAACCAATCTCTGGGCATATAACAATGGGCACCATAGTGAATAGATCAAATCAAGACATACTGATCAAAAAGGTATCAAACCTAGGTCCTGAACATGTGAAACATGGTTATATCACTACCCATGAGCATGATAGATCGAGTACAAGTTCAATACGAGATGCAAACAAACAATCAATCAAACAGGTAACATGTATTGGGCAGTGATTAACCGAAACAAATAGGAAACACAATTAATGCAACATATTATTTTCATTACTAAGCATATCAAAGACAATAAGTCAAAAGTACCCGCCTCCAAAATAGAAAGGTCCAATCTGACTCCGAGATACTCGTCTCGCGTCAAAGTCCTGTGTTAAATCGCACAGTTTAGCTAATTTAATTATAAACAAATAGCTAAACTAATTTCTAATCCACTGACCAGTTAGGGTTAGTTTCATTAACCCCAACTACACCGTTATACAACTTCTAAACCTAAATCAATAATTATTACTAACACACTAGCAATAATCTACCACAAGATCAAAACCCTAAACCTTACCTCAATTCACAGCCTGTAGTTTCTTGATTCCCGGTCGCAGTGTGTTGCTGTTGACAATTAAGTAGGCTGCTAAATGGGATAGCTGCCGGAACCCAAAATCATCCACAAACCCAAACTCCTTGCTGATTACTTCACTGACCACAAATCAAGAAAAATAAAAAATCTAAAATCAACCAAAAACAACCCAATTCCAATCAAAGCTAGGGTACAGAGCCTACAATCTGTGATGGATCGAACCTGTGGCCGGTGAAAATGTTAGGGCACAGCGTCGGTGAAGCAAACTCAGCGGCGGCACAATCCAAACCTAGGGCACACGAGATGGAGGTCTGCGGCACTGCTGTGAGGAGAGCTCGGCTGACTGTGAACCCAAAATAGGGCACCGGCAGCAGGGAGTCGGCTGTGTCACGAGCCCACAAGAGGAGTCGCGGCTCGGGAGGAAAAGGAGAGATGTCGGCGTCGGGTAGAGGAAGACCTCTGCTCGGCTGTGCCTGAGTGCCAGCGAGGAGACGCCGGCGTTGAGGGGCGCACAGTGGTGTCGAGATCGCGGTGTACGGAGGGGACGAACGACTGTCGGAGGCGCGGCAGTAAGAAGGAGGCGTCGGTGGCGCACGACAAGGAAGTGAGGAAACCGCCTCCTTGCGGTTGCGGTTAGGGCAAATTCGCCGTGAGGGGGAGAAGGCGCGAGGAAGAAGAAGACTGGGCGAGATTTGGGTGAGGACACGGGAAAAAAACGAAAAATAAGAAAAAGAAAAAGAATTAGGAAAAGAAAAAGGAAATAAACTTTTCCTTACTTAAATGGGTAGCATAAATAGGCTTTTTCCCGGTCCCGTTTTTATCCCCGTGAACTTATCCGTACGAGCTCTGAAAAATTCCTGAAAAATTTCCAAAAATTCCGGAAAATTCCCTTATTAATATTCGCATATTTTCCGGTATTTTACAAGAGTAATAAATTAAAGGAGTATCAAATTAAAGGGGGAGGTCTATTTTTTTAATCTCCTTAAGAAAATTGTACCACAATTTATTTAAAAAAAATCTCTTTAGAAAATTCTACCTCAATTTATTTTAAAAAAATACTTTGAAAATCTTATATTAAATATTCTTAGCAAATATTTTCAAAAGCTTTATTTTAAATGTCAGGTTTAGGGGGAGGATTAAATCAACTTGTTTTCATACTTAGTACCAAAATTATTTTCTCCGCTTTAAAAGTAATGACTCCTCTTAAAAACTTTTTTAAATCTGATCCTTGGAAATCTAATTTGATATATCTATTTTTGAAAACTAGCTTTTATAAAACTAAGTTTTTAAATTAGATTTTATAAACTAAGTTTTTGAAAATTGAATCTTTTGCAAACTTAGTTTTAATTAGTTTTGAAAAGTAGATTTTTCAAACTTAGTTTTGAAATTTTGGTTTTGAAAACTCATGTTTGAAAATTGTTTCAAAGTTGAAACTTATTTTGAAAAGTTAAACCTTAATCTTGAAACTTTGGTTGTAAAAACTCATGTTTGTAAAGTGTTTCAAGTTGAAACTTATTTTAAAAATTTAATTTCTTGAAATTTGGAACTTAAAAACTTATGTTTGAAAATTAGACTATCTAAACTTAACTTCCCTAAACTTATACTTGAAAATTAGCTTTTAAAAACTTTTTACAAATTCATTTAATTTTGCAAACAATATCCTTAAGAAAAAATTACTCAAAATATACTAAGATATGTTGCCAAATTAGTTATTTTTCAAAACTTAGTTATGTTACAAAAGTTAAATTACTATGTGTTAAAATTTAAAACTCCCCCAAGTTACCTTGACATCATTTCTTACAACTTTTACTCTGTCTGAATTCTGTATTGGCTACTTAACTTATGCCCTTATTTGATGAATGGCAAAGGGGGAGGGATAGGTGGTTAAGTTAGAGAAAACAAAATGTCAAATTTAAAAACTAACTTAAACCTTAAAAATCATGCTGGTTTTGTTACTTGCATATTTTTTCACTAACTTAACCAGGTTATCATTCCATCAAAAAGGGGGAGATTGTTGGTGCGGTTAGCACTAACGGTCTAACTCAGGTTTTGATGAATGACAAATTAGGTTAAGTTAAGTTTGTCGTTATCTAACACTCTGATCGAGTGTACAGGCTAAGTCCAGACAGGTCGACGAGCTGACCGGATGTCTGGCACGAAGTCGAAGAGGGTCAATAGGCTGACCGGACGCTTGGCACAAAGTCCAGCTAGGTCGACGGGCTGACCGGATAGCTGGCTAGAAGTCCAGACGGGTCAAAGGGCTGACCGGACGTTTGGCAAGTGAGTAAAGGTAAGTCACTGAAGGGAGTGACTGTGAGGATGCGCTCCCGGGAAAGGAACATTAGGCGTCGATCCGGCTTAGATCCATTTCGGATATTTAAGTCAAGATTGTGACTAGATTCGGGTCTCGGAAAGATGGAATCTAAGTCATACTCTTGATATTGAATTTATAAACTGTGCTAACACCTTGTTTTGCAGGAAACATATTATATATTTGCCTCGGACTAACCTTGTCTTGCAGGAGAAGGAATCTCTGGAGAAAGGTGATCCGGGCTCCCGGGAGGCAATTTCTATCCTGATCGCGTCGTCGCCACGTGGAGCTCGCTGGTTGGACCTGCCACGTCTCACCAGGGCGTCCGGAAGGGATCCGGGGCACCCCGAGCCTCATATAAAAGGAGGGTTAGAGGTGGAGCCTAAAAACAACAATTGACAAGAAGATCTTCTAATGCCTGCTCTGCTACTCTGCGCTTCTGCGACGCTAATGAAGCTCCGACAACGCACGTTTTCCTTTTCAATTTATTCCTTTGTCGATATTGCTTTTATTTTCATTAGCATTTTCTGTACTTATTTTGTAATAATTTTCGAACTGCTAGTGATTGCCCACCGAAAGTACTCAACGAGTGCGGGCCTTGGAGTAGGAGTCAACACAGGCTCCGAACCAAGTAAAATTGGTCCATGTTAGCATTGCTTACTTTTTCCGCTGCGCTTAACTCTTTTCGAAAGAATTTTCGTAATCGATATTCGCCCCCCCTCCCCCCTCTATCGAAACATCACATTCCAACAGTAGTAACCAACAATTGGCATGTAATATAGTCTACAGCAAGAATAATAAGAAAATGCATGACTGAAATAAACTGTACTCACCTGAAAGTCCTCTGAGCAGTAACTGTGAACATACACAGGTAAAGATAGTCAGAGTAAAAGAATGTATCCTGTATGCATGTCAATCATATGCAACCACCAAAATACATCATCCAATATGCAACAATCACAATAAATGTAATCTGTGCATATGATGCAATATGACATATCTTGGTCACCCTTGACACCAGTCAGTATCTCACACACGATGGTGAGACCGAGTGAGTAGAGTTGAGACAACCGTGCACTCTGTCATCACTACTCCTGAAGAGTGACCGAGTGGACGGGATGCTGTCGGAGTACACCTATCCACCTACCTCAAACATAGTGAGAGAGCGCAATGCTCTCATCTCCCGGTACGCGATGACGGGGAGGGATCCTTGTCGGCTACCACGCTGCAGTCACATTACCCATGAGCGGACCAGCGGAGCCTAACAGAGCAACTGCCATACACACCCTAGGTGTTGTGCCACTACTCATGTAGTGGTCATGTTGTGTGTAGGCCCATATAGCCGGCCGACGAGCTCAACAATAATAGAGTCGTCAATCGCCCAGCATGCAATCATGTGGGATGGTGCATGATGCTACAGTATGTCATACCTGAACATATCCTCATCCATATATATGTGCCAGAAAGATAAACGCATATATAACAATGATATAAGCAACATGAATCCAAGATCACATATCCAATATATCTAGCAATTAATCCAGTATACAGAAGCACTATATAAATCTATCTCTATGAACATAGATACGCATAACAAAAGATAAGAGCATACAAGTCTAATGTATAACAGCTAACAGTAGAAGCATGTAACAAGTATCGAATAAACTATAACCAGGGAAGTGATAAATCTACCAATTACCACTAGTTATATATATACTACACATATCATAAGACAATATAAAAAAGATAAGTCAAAGGGTACTTGCCTCAAATAGAAGGTCCAATCAAGACATCCTAAGTCGAGACGCCTGTCTCGAATCAGAGTCCTGCGTCAAACAATATATATATATATATATATATATATATATATATATATATATATATATATATATATATATATATATATATATATAGCTAAATTCATATGCATAGCTAAATAAAAATCCCTACGATTAAATTAGGGTAAAACCCTAATCACATCACGATTAACCTAAATTAAATCCAACGGTCAATTGGGGTTACTTACCTTAACCCCAATCAATCCATTAAATAAAAATCTAAACCTAATTAAATCTACACACAAACATAATTCATCTAGTAATTCAATTATCCCTAATTCAACACATAAACTTAATTCATCTACATCATGTATCAAAATTACTACACCTTACCTCAATTCAGCCGCTGTTGATGATGAAACAAAGCAAGCTACTGGAAATCACCTCACGATCACAATTTCAGCTAACACTTTAACAATTTCAGCTCACAGAAAACAAAACTCACCTCACTGATCGGATCAAGATTGGAATCAAGCCGGAAGATTACTGATCAAGCATAACCTTCTAGCCTCTGCCTGATAGCTCAAGAACACCTCCTCCTCTTCAATCGAATCCCCACAGAATAGAACCTCACTCTTCTTCTCCAATCCCGTGACCTCAATATGCAACAAAGAAGAGAAGGTGCAAGATCTGATCAAGAGGAAAAGGAATGGAGTGATCCAACATTTCCCTTAATCCAAGCAAGAAGGATTAACCAGAACAAAGCCCTAATCTAGAAAAATCCGTGAATCAACAAGGATCCGACAATGAATCAAGAGGGAAGTTGGGATGAAGGGTTTCAGTTGCTTACCCTCGGAGCCCTAAATGACTCTTCCACGCCAGCGATCAGATGACATTGGCTCGATCCAGTGGCGTCGGTCGGGGAAGAAAGGGTCGGCAGAGTAGGGAGGAAGGCTCGAGGAAAGGCTGAGAAGAGGAGATCAGGATGATCCAGCCTCCTTGTTCAATCTCTGGCAAGCTTCGACGACGAGCCCTCAGTCGACGTCGACGATCGGTGGAAGTCCGTCGGCTTCGATTCGTCCGTGAGAGGAAGAACGAGAGGAAGAAGGGGAAGCAGAATCGGGATCGCAGAAGTCGTGTTCAGAATTAGGCTTAATAAATATACTTAGGGTTTAATAATCTTAACCTAAGTATACTCCTCTATTAACTCCCAACTAAAGTTGAGTATCTCAAACAAGCTTTATTCGAACCCGTCAATTCGTCCCTTGTAAACTCGTCGTACGAGCTCCGAAAAATTTTCAGAAAATTTCTAAAAATTTTGGAAAAATTCTATAAGGCTATTTCCAAAATAACCTTATTAATTAAATTTTTCAATATCTTACATTCTCCCCTACTAATAAAAATTTGGTCCCCAAATTTCGCTATAACCAATATCAAACACTAGAATATAACCAAATAGTATAAATGTTGAATGGAACTCTAACCCACATACCTCAAGTAAAAAGATGGGGGTATCGAGATTGGATCGTACCCTCGAGCTCCCAGGTAGCCTCCTCGTCAGAATGATACTGCCATCTGACTTTAACCAGCCAAACAATCTTGTTCCACAACTGACGTTTTCTGTGGTCCAGAATCCGTACCGGAACCTTTTCGTAAGTAACGTCAGGCTGAATGAGAACTGATATATCTGACAGAACATGTGCTGGGTAGGATACGTATTTCCTCAGCATAGATACATGGAATACATCCTGAATGCCAGCTAGAGATGGTGGTAGCGCCAGACGATAAGCTACTGCTCCAATCCTCTCTAAGATCTGGAACGACCCAATATAATGTGGAGCTAGCTTACCTCGGAGACCAAATCTCTTCACCCCTTTCGTGGGTGAAACTCTCATAAATACATGGTCACCGGTAGAGAACTCCAGGGGTCTCCATCTCCGATCAGCATAACTCTTCTGATGGTCTTGAGCTTCTGACATCCTCTGTATGATAGTACGAACCAACTCTGCCTCCTGCTGAGCTCTCTGCAAGGTCCTAGCAGCTGGGCCTCCCCAACCTCCTCTCAGAGGGTGGGTGCCCGACAAGGTCTACCATACAACGCTTTAAACGATGCCATCTGGATAGCAAATGATAGCTGTTGTTATAGGCAAACTCCACTAATGGCAGGTGGTCCTCCCAGCTGCCTCCGAAATCCATAACGTAAGACCTCAGCAAGTCCTCTAAAGTCTGAATAGTTCGCTCTGACTGCCCATCTGTCTGCGGATGGAATGTCGTACTGAAACGAAGCTGTGTGCCCAAGGCCTGCTGCAGACTCTGTCAGAATCAGGACGTGAATCATGGATCTCTATCCGATATAAAGCTCAAAGGAACACCATGCAATCTGATAACCTCTCGACAATATAGCTCTGTTAATCGATCCAGAGAATCAGTCTTCCAGATCGCTAAAAAGTGTACGGATTTGGTTAATCGATCAACGATTACCCAAATCACATTATGGCCTCGTCGAGTCCTAGGCAATCATACCACAAAATCCATAGTAATATGTTCCCATTTCCACTCTGGAATAGGGATCATCTAAAGTAATCCAGTAGGTCTCTGGTGCTCAGCCTTCACCTGCTGACAAACAAGACATCTAGCTACAAACTCCGCGATGTCTTTCTTCATACCGTTCCACCAATAAGAACGCCTCAAATCGCGATACATACAGGTTCCACCTGGGTGGATAGCAAATATAGAGCGATGAGCCTCCTGAAGTAACTCCTCCATGATCGGATGAGACTGAGGCACACATAATCTGCTTTGGAAATAAACAATACCCTCAGCATCTCGTGTAAACTCGGTCTATTGCCCGGAAGCTATCTGGCTGCCAATGAACTGTAAATGTTGATCTCTGACCTGGGCCTCTCGAATCCTCATCCTAATCGATGACTGAGCAACCATGGTAACAAGAATACCCTGCTCTATCCGTCTCTACTCCTCAAGGCCCAACTTTGAGAAACCCTGAATCAAGTCCACGACTATAACTCGGTGGCAAGCTAAAGTTCCTCTGGACTTCCTGCTAAATGCATCGGTAACCACATTAGCTTTTCCCGGGTGGTAGCTAATAGTACAATTATAATCCTTCAGGAACTCCATCCATCTCCTCTGTCAGAGATTGAGTTCCTTCTATGTGAAAATATATTTGAGACTTATGATCAGTAAGAATCTCAAAAGTAATACCATAAAGATGATGTCGCTCAATCTTCAAAGCAAAGATAATAGCAGCTAGCTCTAAATCATGTACTGGGTAATTCTTCTCATGCTCTTTCAACTAACGAGAAGCATAGGAGACTACCTTGTTGTGCTACATCAGAACAACGCCCAAGCCATGTAGAGATGCGTCTGTGTAAAGTACGAATCCATCTTCTCCGGAAGGTAAAACCAAAACTAGTGCTGATACTAATCTCCACTTCAGCTCCTGAAAGCTGGTCTCGCAAGCTTCTAACCAAGTGAATTTCACGCCTTCCCTGGTCAGACGTGTCAACGACATAGCAATGCAAGAAAAACCCTCAACAAATCGTCTGTAATATCCAACTAATTCCAAGAAACTACGGATCTCCTAGATTGACTTTGGTTGCTCCCAGCTAGTGATAGCCTCGATCTTTTGAGGATCTACTGAAATACCTTGGCTTGAAACCACGTGTCCCAGAAAATCAATTGAGGATAGCCAAAAAGCACACTTGCTGAACTTCGCATACAGATGATGTCGTCGAAGAGTCTCCAAGACTATGCGAAGATGTTGCGCATGCTCCTCCTCGGAACGCGAGTAGATCAATATGTCATCGATAAATACAATAACAAACTGATCTAGATACTCCAGAAAGATACGATCCATCAAATCCATAAATACTACGGGAGCATTGGTAAACCCAAATGGCATTACCAAAAACTTGTAATGTCCGTATCTGGTGAGGAATACTGTCTTCTGAATATCAGAATCTTTGACTCTCAACTGATGATATCCGAACCGCAGATCAATCTTAGAATACACTGATGTATCTCTAAGCTGATCAAACAAATCCTCAATCCGTGGCAAGGGGTACTTATTTCTGACAGTCACTGTATTTAGCTGCCTATAATCGATGCTCAATCTTAGAGTACCATCCTTTTTCTTGATGAATAATACCGGAGAACCCCATGGAGATACACTAGGGTGAATAAATCTCCTATCTAATAACTCCTGGAGTTGAACCTTTAATTCGTCCAACTCTTTCGGTGTCATACGATAAGGAGCTTTCGATGTTGGCGCAGTTCCTGGAATCAACTCTAGGACTCCATAAGGACACCGAAATGCTCCTGTCCGTGCATACCATATGCAGCTGCTGTAGGGGGAGCTGTCCTCTGCTGACGATGCGAAGATTGAGCTTTCGGCCCGCCTCGCTGAGTCCCAGATTGACCAAACTGTCCTCCCGGAATAGAAATCCCGGAAGCTACATGCTGAGTCTTCAGCAAACAGTCTCGGCTCATGTGCCCAGGTAGTTTGTAATAATAGCAAACTGACTATCCCATGGTGCATGCCGAGGTGATGTGATCTCGAGATCCCATCTGGTACAGTGAGGGTCACTGGTGGACTATTTCCGATTCTACTGAGCAGACCGGGAATGTCCTGATGAAGATCATCCTGACTTCTAGGGTTGTCCAGATGACCCAAAAGTACCCTGACCCGTCTGAGTTCGACTGCTCTACTGTTGTCCTTTGGTCTGTGGCTGCTGAATCTGTCCGGAAGTCCGATCAGTCTGCTTCCTCTTCTTGTATGCATTCACTCTCTGGTGAGCATACTCAATCATAAGAGTGTTAGAGTGTATACTGAAAGCCTAAGCTTTTGTAGACATTTATTTTGAATAAAGAATCACATTTGGTCAAATTATCTACATTTATTTGTAGTTGTTCAATTAATTTATATTGTAGATAACATAGTATGTAGTGTCACATATAGAAGATAATGTTATCAGTACCTAATAAATTATAAACAGTAGCTCACGACCAAGATGGAAAGGAACAAACCATTGGAAGGTCGTAGTGTAATTAAGAATTAGTTTATCTTAACTATATAATTACACTAGTACACTAAGAGTGTATTGAGTAGGACCATTAGAGGTCGTTTCTTTTATACTGACTTTATAAAAGAACAAAGACCTCAGTTATTATGGAAGTGTGTGCTCTTAATCCTAATATAATAACAAGCACATATATTTGATATTTATTTCTTTAATTTATCAATGGGTGAGATTTAGTTCGATAAATCAATAAGCCCGATAAGTTGGGAAATGATATCACTTATAGTGTGTGTTGTTGATTATAGAAGGAAACTGTGTTCTAGTGATCTAGGTTGATAATGTCCCCAAGAGGAGCTCATAAGGAATGTCATGTTAAACCCTGCAGGTGGACTTAGTCCGACATGACGATAAGGTTGAGTGGTACTACTCTTGGACTAAGATATTAATTAAATGAGTTGTCAGTAACTCACTTAATTAGTGGACATTCGACATTTTAAACACAGGGAGACTAACACACTCATAATAAGAAGGAGCCCAAAAATGTAATTTGGGATTGGTTCGGTAGTTCAATAATAGTTCTCTAGTGGAATGAATTATTATTGATAAAATTAAATTGTGTGTTCGGGGCGAACACGGGATGCTTAATTTTATCGGGAGACCAAAACCAATTCCTCCTCTCGGTCCCTATCGTAGCCTCTTATTTATAGAGTACTATACTCATCTATACCCACCTTCATACCCATGTTATAGCTAGGGGTGGCAATTCGGTTCTGGTTCGGGTTGACGGGTTCGGGTTGGCAGGTTCGCGGGTTGGCAAACAACAACCTGAACCTGACCTGATTATAAATTCGGGTCAAATTATTCAACCTGAACCTGATCTGTTTATTTGTGCTTGACCCGAACCCGACCCGTTTGACCCATTTGACCCGTTCGACCCGTTCGACCCGGTCGACCCGTTTGACCCGTTCGACCCGAATTCGATAAAGAATTTTTATATATTAAATTTAAAATTACATTTATCTGGGAAGCACGCATTTATTAGAACCTGTGACATAATCGGCATAGACGAGCTTGAATTGCAATTGATTATATGATATTTCGGTGACCAGGTACTTGTCTGTATATGACAACTTATGCAAGACTGCATCTTTTCCTGATTCACAGATGAAGTCTGTACTCTGTAGGCGGAACGGGCAGCCAATATCGTCAAGGATACCGCAAGAGGAAGAGCAGCTTTTATTTTGAGATCTACCGAGCACTCCACCTGTAAGAGTGGTGAGAAAGAAAAAGACTAGAAGAGAAGTGAAGAAGGAGGATGCTGGTGCCTGGTGTAGATCTTTTCATGATCTCTCTCCCTCTGTAATTCAATTCCTAGTATAATATAATTGCGTTGTTACTAAATTGGTATCTATGCTTTAAAAAGAGCAACATACAGTTGTAGTTCATGATCACAAGCTAGGGGCTCACATGGATTCTTAATTTCTTATCCATCAGAGTCAACCAGTGATTAATGAGCAAGTCTTCTGATATTGATCCGTGGACTTAAGGCAAGCAAACATAGGCAATGTATTTCGTTCGTAGACGATAAATAAAATAGCTCGATCTATTTAGCAGCTCTTTAATCACCAATTGCCTCAGTTTATCCATTTAATCCGATTAACTGTCTAATGGTTCCTATTAATGTAAAGAGCAGATGATTTAGAAGAAAGTCCTAATGCAATCATATTATCAGCACGAACAAAGTCATGATCATTAGAAAACCCATTGACATGGTAGAAACAAACAAACACATATATGATATATCTCCAACAGATCCAAATCGAATTTCATTTTGCTTAAAGTAGATACATCTATGATTACATGAACATAGACAAAAGGTGATGATGATATAACCAACTAGACAATAATAATGAAAACATCTAAAACCAAGAGGGAGTTACCTAAATTGTCAAAACCAACTCACACGGGCTCCTGTAGATCAGTGGAAGTTAAAAAAGACAAGCAAATTTGCAACAAAGTAGATAGAATTTACATTCACAACTCCATAGATAAGCAAAATACCAAGAAAACTTTAGTTCTTTAGAAACATGAGTGGATGGATTGGCCAAAAACAAAATATATTTTGAACTTCATTCTTGGATAACAAGCTTACCAGTTACCACCTCAGAACAAGCTCACCAGTCACCACCTCTTTTCTTATGAACTTAGCTTCAACCTTCAAACAGAGAGAAGGAAAGAATTGTTATATGTTGCAAGTTGGACCTGAAAGAACCTCCAAGAATGATCAGTCTAAAGGAAAGGAAAACTTAAAAAATATTTTAGATATTTTGATTTTTGAGTAGAAGAGGATCAACAATTCAACATTAAAGTATTAAACCTTTGAACAAAATGTACTGTACTCCTCTATCCATTGTGGCAATTCAAAGTAGCAAAATTAATTATCCAAATAGAACAACAATACAACATCCAATTCTAGACCAAAAAAAGTTTTATGAAATAAAATTATGATGCAAAGATTAATGAAAAGACATTAACTCACTAATTATCTAATCACCCAATATTTGAATTTGCACCTTCCATCAAACTAGATTCCGCTTCACCTTTGTTGAGATGCAAAGCCATAATGTCTTGAGTTACATCTTCCAATTTGACCAAAGATATATCTACACGAAAAACAGAAAAAGAAAGGAAAAAATTACAATACAAATACAACTTTAGATTAAAAAAATTATAACTCTGGAAAATTTACAGTTTTCTCCAAAGAGCCAATCTCTGCTGCATATTAAGGCTTCAACAACTTGTGGAGACATTGAACTACGATATTGGTCAAGAATTCTACCACCAAGACTAAAAGCCGATTCAGATGCAACTGTTGAAACTGGAACAGCAAGAACATCCCTAGCTAATTTAGCTAACTCTGGATATCTAAATTGTTGAGATCTCCAAAACTCAAGTACATTAATTGAAGATGTTCTTTTACTTCTTGGTTCATCTAAATACATCTCCAATTGACTTTTTTGAGCACTAATAGCAAACTCAAAATCCTCAAATTCATCAAATTCCTAGCATATCAAGACAATAAAATATTATATTTGATAAAAATAATTCAAAATGATCAAAATGTTCATCATTCTAAAATTACTATTAACATTAAAAACTGAATATCATACCTTGAAAACATTTGAAGATTCTTTACTAATATCATCCTGAAATGTAAGAGCATTGACCTCTTTGCTTCCTTGAGAATGTGAAGATGATGCTGGACTAGTATTTGAATCTTTCATATACTCACCAAAAATACCAAAAAGTGTTTCTCTAACTTTCATTAATTCCCGAGACCCAGAACCATAAAGCTTTCCATAACTAAATTTAACAAACTGAAACTTGTACTGAGGATTAAATATCACAGCAATTACAAATAAAACATTGAATTCACACCAATATTTGTTGAATTTGACAAACATTTGATCAGCTATCTTCTTCATATACAAATCCTGACTAGATGACTCTTCATGTAACTTCAACTGAATTACAAAGACATGAGGAAAGTACAAGTTTGATGTTGGATAACGAGATCCAGAAAAGTCCACAGTTGCATTATGAAAAACTTCAAGAAATCCACATATTTTTTTTAACTCTTTTCCACTCTTCTGCAGTTGGACAACTTTGAAAATTAGAATCACTCAATTGAAGATGGCAAAAAGCAAGACGATAGTAAAGAGCACTAGAAAGCATTCTATATGTAGAATTCCATCTAGTCGGAACATCTTGCATTAATGCTCTTTTAGAATCTAGAGAAGTTTGGGAAACACAATTCTTGAACTTTTCCTTTCTTCCTTGAGAACCCTTAACATATTTCACAAATTCTCTAATCTTATCCACGACAATGTCAATCTCTTTCAAACCATCTTGTACAATCAAATTGAGAATATGTGCACAACATCGAACATGAAACAAAGTGCCATCAAAGATCAAAGCATTCTTTAACCTAAGCTGAGTTTTAAGTATTTCAACGCAAACATCATTCGCACTAGCATTATCCAAAGTGATAGAAAACAACTTCTTTTCAATACCCCAATCACAAGCCAAACTATAAATCTTTTCAGCCAAAGCAACCCCTGTATGTGGAGGTGGAATATAGGAAAAATTCAAAATTCTTTTTTGCAACACCCAATTCTTGTTTACATAATGTGCAGTCAAACTCAAGTACCCATCAGTTGCAATAGAAGTCCATGCATCAGAGGTTAAACATATTCTACCAGGGCATGCAAGTAACTCAGTACACAGTCTATTAAATTCAACACCATAAATCTTCTTAATGTCAGACTTTACAGTGTTTCTAGAGAAATGGCAAATTCTCGGTTCCAAGTACTTAAAGATATTCCACATTCCTTCATATTCAACAAAAGAAAACGGCAAATCATGTCTCAGAATTGCATGCACCACTAACTCCCTAAATTTATCTTGACTAAAGGTTGTTCTTGTGGTTAAGCACGGACCTTCATCCATAGCAATTATGTATTGTCCAATTTCTTTTGTAGTCATTCTCACACATTTTTTAATATGACGGTGTAAATTACCTGTATCACTTTTGCTATCAGCTACATACTTAGCCCCACACTTGTTGCATTTGCATTCGAGTTTCCCGTCTGAATTTCGAGGAAGCATACTAAAGTGTGACCAAACTCCAGATGAAAGTCTTCTCTTTTTTGTTGACGGTTGAACTTTTTTCGCCTTATCTTTATGGCAAGAAGATTGCGAGCCTTGTGGTATATTTCTTGAATTGAATCCTCACTGCCATCTTCAATATCCATTAAAATTTTATCTTCTTCATTCCTTTCCATATTTTAGTATTTTACCTACAAATAATTTTCAACAAAAAAATATATCAGTAATAAAAACAGAGAAGACAGAAGACAACTCAACTAATCAAGTTTAATTCAAGCCACAAAAGACAACTCAAGCTTCTAACAGAGAAGACACAGAAGACAACTCAAGGTTAATTCAAGACATTCAAATCAAAAGAGAAATCAGAAATGGGGTGAATCGTGATGATACCTTTCTCGTTAGGTGGTCGCAACGATATCTAGGGCTTATCTTGGACATCGCCGCGTCGTGGCTTCGACATCGATGGTCGTCGCGTCGGATCGTCAACGTCAAGGGCATCGAGGCATCTGGGGGTCAACATTTCGAACTCTAGGGTTGTCGTGTTGGGGACTCGGGGCTAGGTCATCGTGGCGTTGGAGCATCAGCCATCGGCGAGTGGAGAGCTCTGAAGAAGGGTGAAGAACTAAAGAACAGAAGAAGAATCAAAGATTGGAAGATGAAAACTGAAAAGATTCTCACGCCGTTGGAGTTCGACTGTTGCGTCGTAGTGTCGACAACTGAAGAAGAATAGAAGAATGAAGATGCGTCGGGAACTCGGGAGTCTCAGGACGGGTAGGGTAATAGGGTTTTTCCGTTTTTAATTTTACTTCTTAACTTTTTTTATTTTTTTTTATTTGTAATTTTAGTTTGAACTTTAAACTTATAATTATTTATAAATTATAAACGGGTTCACGGGTTGTAATTGGGTCATTTCAGGTTGACCCGAACCCGACCTGTTTATTAATTGGGTCAATTGGGTCGACCCGATTTCGACCCGAACCCGAAACTACCCGACCCTAACCTGATTTTTTTCGTGTTCGGTTCGGGTCGTGTTTTCGTGTCGGGTCAAAAATTATCACCCCTAGTTATAGGGGTCGGCTAAGCTAGCTTGGGGACCAAGCTAGGGTCGGCCAAGCCTTGGTCCATGGGTGGTCGGCCCTAGCTTGAACCCAAGTCTAGGTGGCCGACCATTAAAAATACAAAAGGAATTTTAATTTTAAAATTTTTTCTTATGTGGAATACATGATTTAAAAGACAATTTAAAAATTAAAATATTTCCTTTTATAAGATTCTACAAAAGATTAAGAGAAGAGTTAAATCTCTTTCCTTATTTGTAGATTAAAAGGTTGATTTTAATTTTGGTAAAAACTTTACTTATTTATCATCCACATGTTGAAAAGTTAAATTTTAAAATTATAGAAAATTTTTTTTATAGCATCAATCATGAAGGGATTATTAAAGAGAAATTTTATTTTAAAATTTCTCCGAAAGCAAATTAGGAAGCTTTAATTTTTCTAGCGAAAAATTTCCTTGTTTGCTTATTTGATGTGGCCAACCATATACACTAAGAAAAGGATTTTAATTTTAATTAATTAAATTTTCCTTTTCAATGGCAATAGAATTAAGGAAGTTTTTATTAAATTTTCCTTATTTGCCAAGGCTAAAGGATTATAAAAGAGGGGGTTTTGGGTGCCTTTGGGGTAACAACCTCTATTCTATTTTCTCCCTCTTTTCTTCCTTGGTGTGGCCGACCCCTTCAAGTTCTCTCCTCTCCTTGGTGTGGCTGAACCTCTCATCTTCCTTGGAGATCAAGTGGTGGCCGGATTTTAGCTTGGAGAAGAAGGAGAGAAAGCTTGCATCCCTTGGAGCTTGGTTGGTGAAAAAAGATCTTCATCCTTTGGAAGCTTTGTGCTTGGCCGAAACTTGAAGGAAGGAGAAGAAGGTGCTAGGTGGTCCTCGTCTCGGAAGATCATTGCCCACACAACGTCCAAGATTAGAAGAGGAATACGGTAGAAGATCAAGAGGTCATTATTCACAAAGAAAGGTATAACTAATAATTGTTTTCCGCATCATGTTAGTTTTGTTTCTTTGTAAAAATACCAAATACAAGAGGCATGCGATTCTAGTTTTTCGAATTAGTTTTCGAAGTTGTATTCTTTTGTTTTTTCTTTTCCTTGTGATTTGATTGTTCTTAGAGGTTAACCTAGGGTTACTATGGGAAGGTTAAATATTTAATTTCCTTAAAAGGCTTTGTCTAGTCGGTGGTGGTTACTCCCATATCCAAGAAGGTCATGTGCCTCGCCATGCAGTACTGGAAGCTAATTTTGGAAATAGATATTTAATTATCTTTGTAACCTAGGTGATTTGGATTGAACGTGTTAAGTTCTGCAGGAGATCCAAGTATAAACTTAAAAGAACAAATAAATTAAACTTTGGATCAAACGTGTTAAGTTCCGCAGGCGATCCAAGTTTAATTTAAAAGAACACATGGTAGCTAGGAAAAGGTTCAGACCTTTGTATAAAATTTTTGTACAGTGGAACCGATAGATTTTTCGAGTAGCAACCAACAAAGAGCTCTATCCAGTGCCTCTGTATATGATGAAGTACCAAAACTGACAATCTTCACCTGAAGATGCCCGTCCAGTCTCTGAATAAACTGAAGCATATGAGATCTATTCTCGGCAACCAACTCAGGATAAAATCTGGCCAACCGATTAAATTCGGCATTATATTCCATAACTGAGCGGCTATTCTGCCGAAGACTCAGAAAATCCTGTCAACGTGTCATCTGATACGCCCGGGGAAAATACTGACTCTCAAATGCTTCCCTAAATCTCGCCCATGTAATATGTTGCTCTCCTATAATCGAGCGCTGCATGTCCCACCAGATCTCTGCCCCGTCTCGTAGGTGGAAAGCAGCCAGCTCAACCTTCTCCCACTCAGAGCAAGCCATATAAAAGAATGTCCGCTCCATAGTCTCTATCCAGGACTGAGCTAATGCTCGGATTAGTCTCCCCACAAAATAATGTGAATAGGCTTTTCACCGACTCTACCAAGGCTGGGATCCGTGCTCGTGCCGCAACCATATTAGTAGGGATCGCCACGGAACCGGGTCGAACCACTAGAGCTGATCCTATGGGTGGTACTGCTGGATATGTTGGAAGAGGTACCACTGGTGCTGCCGCATAAACCGAGATAGATACCACTGGTGGCACTACAAAGAAGACATAAGTAAGGGCGACTGAAGGTACGGTGGGCGATACCAGGTAAGAAGCAACCGGTACTACTGGTGCGGGTGCCGAGTATATAGTAACCGGCATAGGTATTTGTGGTACCGAGTACGCCGTAGCAGACACAGCTAGAGGGGGAGCTGGGTATTCCGTGGGTACTGCTAATGGATGAGGTGCTGGATATGTCGACGGTGGTACCACTGGTGGTACTGTCGAGGTAGGTACCTCTGAAGTCGGAGCTATCGGGGTCTAATAAGCAGATGTAGCCACAATGTCCTGAGGAGTCTGCCCCTGACGGACAGGCTCAACCCTAGCAGACCTCTCTGGAGACTCTGTCTCAGAAGAATCTATCGGCCTCTTACGAGGTCGACTACGTCTCGGTACTGGAATATGTGTATGTGTCATATATGTAAACAAAATGTTACCCAAATATCACTACAGGTATGAGAACTATAAAATTACCTAATTTACCTATTTGCTGTCTAGAGATGTCCTGTCACTGCTTAGTCCCCCAAAAAGAAACTCGCCAAGTATACCTCGAAATTCCGAATCGAAAAATCGACGAAAATCCGTACAATCCGAAAATACCCAGATACGCTCACAAACTCCAGAACACAAAAATCCGAAATTAGACCCTACCTCTGATACCAAATAAATTGATATCAGATTAACTGGAAAATCCATAACACATCAAACAAGCTTCGTAGACCTGCTCTAATACCAAATAAATTGTCACGCCCCAGGTAGTCCCTACCGATAAAATTTTGGCAGTATCTCCCCTGTATGGGTGACAATATGAATCCTGAGATACATATATCCATACCTCAGCCCACACGGCCGGAGCAATACAATACAAATAATAGACAAACCACGTAGTTTATATAATCAATCCATGCAGTTTAATATACAGCCTCCGGCTGACAACAAAATTTACTAAGAGAAAAGATGATATAAAAATCATTACAGATATATGTAAATCCTACTCCACTACAACGAAGAAAATGAAATCCACAAAGTAATAAAATATCCGCAGCGGAAAACAAGAGTAGCAAACCTGAAAGTTAATCATAAAGTCCACAATACAAGAACCCACATCACAAGTATATATCGACATAGAAACGAATACCAAAGTCTACAATTGAAAATCATCGCGACAAAGGGGGCTAGTGACTAGAATCTCCCGACGACCTCAACCTGAAAGGTAGTAATGTAACGGTGTGAGTCCAAAGAACTCAGCAGGTAACCAATAGATATGTACAGTAACATATAACTACCAGCAATAACCTATAGTACAGTCTCCTAAATAATATAGCAAGTATGCATAACTGAATAAACTGTAGTAACCAACAATAGGCATGTAATACAGTCTACAGCAAGAATAACAAGAAAATGCATAACTAAAATAAACTGTACTCACCTGCAAGTCCTCTGAGCAGTAACTGTGAACATACACAGGTAAAGATAGTCAGAGTAAAAGAATGTATCTTGTATACATGTCAATCATATGAAGTCACCAAAATGCATCATCCAATATGCAACAATCACAATAAATTCAATCTGTGCATATGATGCAATATGACATATCCTAGTCACCCCTGACGCTAGTCAGCCATCTCACACACAATGGTGAGACCGAGTGGGTAGGGTTGTGACAACCATGCACTCTGCTATTACTACTCCTGAAGAGTGACCGAGTGGACGGGATGCTTTCCGAGTACACCTATCCTCCTACCTCAAACATAGTGAGGGAGCGCAATGCTCTTATCTCCCGGTACGCGATGACGGGGAGGGATCCCTGCCGGCTACCACGCTGCAGTCACACTACCCATGAGCGGACCAGCAAAGCCTAAGAGAGCAACTGCCATACACACCCTGGGTGTTGTGCCACTACCCATGTAGTGGTCACGTTGTGTATATGCCCATGTAGCCGACCAACAAGCTCAACAATAATGGAGTCATCAATCGCCCAGCATGCAATCATACGGGATGGTGCATGATGCTACAGTATGTCGTACCTGAACATATCCTCATCCATATATATGTGCCAGAAAGATAAACGCATCTATAACAATGATATAAGCAACATAAATTCAAGATCACATATCCAATATGTCTAGCAATTAATCCAGTATACAGAAGCACTAAATAAATCTATCTCTATGAACATAGATACGCATAACAAAAGATAAGAGCATACAAGTCTAATGTATAACAGCTAACAGTAGAAACATGTAACAGGTATCGAATAAACTATAACCAGGGAAGTGATAAATCTACCAATTACCACTAGTTATATATATACTACACATATCATAAGACAATATAAAAAAGATAAGTCAAAGGGTACCTGCCTCAAATAGAAAGTCCAATCAAGCAATCCAAAGTCGAGACGCCCGTCTCGAATCAGAGTCCTGTGTCAAACAATATATATATATATATATATATGAATAGCTAAATAAAATCCCTACAACTAAATTAGGGCAAAACCCTAATCACATCACGATTAACCTAAATTAAATCCAACGGTTAATTAGGGTTACTTACCTAAACCCCAATCAATCCATTAAATAAAAATCTAAACCTAATTAAATCTACACACAAACCTAGGGGGCGTTTGGTTTAGGGTAATAGGAGTGGGGAATGGGAATGGGAATCATTGATTCCCATTGTTAATGTTTGGATTATAGGAATAGGAATACAAATAAGGGAATGAATCCTTGAAATTGGGTAATGACTCATTCCCATGTACCTCCCCTTCAATGAGCCATTACCCAATTTTCATCAATCAAAATATTCCCTTATTCCAAAAATACCCTTGACTTAAAACTAAAATTTTTTCCATTAATATCAAATATCAAAATATATTTATTTATTTTTTCTTTCATATCACTTATCTCTCCTTATTCTCTCTCATTATATTTTCTCTCTCATCATTTTATCATACACTTTCTCTCTCCTTAATCTCTCCTATCACACTCTTTTTTTCCTCTTTTTTTCTCATTACACTTTCTCTCTCCTCAATCTCTTCCATCGCACTCTCTTCCTTCTTTTGTTCCTCATCACACTTTCTCTCTTCTCAATCTCTCCCATCACACTCTCTTTTCTCTTTTTTCTCATCACACTTTCTCTCTCATCATACTTTCTCTCTCCTCAATCTCTCTTATCACACTTCCTCCTTTTTTCCTCAACACACTTTCTCTCTCATCATACTTTATCTCTCCTCAATCTCTCTTATCACACTTTCTCTCTCATCACACTTTCTCTCTCATCATACTTTATCTCTCCTCAATCTCTCTTATCACACTTACTCATTTTTTCCTCAACATACTTTCTCTCTCATCATACTTTATCTCTCCTCAATCTCTCCTATCATATTCACTGTTCTCTTTTTCTCTCACCATACTTTCTCTCTCCTCAATCTCTCTCATCACACTCTCTCTCATTTTTTCTCACTATATTTTCTCTCTCTTCATCCTCTCCCATCATACTTTCTCTCACATCATACTTTCTCTCATCATGCTCTCTCCAATCACACTCTTTTTTTTTCATTTTCTCTCATCACACTTTCTCTCTTTTCATTCTTTCTTATCACACTTTCTCTCTCATAATACTTTCTCTCTCATCATTCTCTTTCATCATATTTTTCTCTCACATTTATCTTTCTCACACATCTAATTTTTTCTCTTATTTTCCTTTAAGGGTAAAAAAGGAAACTTTCATTTATTCCGATAGAAGATATACAACTAACCAAACATTTCTTTTAAGAGTGATATCCATGCTCATACCCATTCCCATTCCACAATACAATGATTCCCATTCCGATTCCTATTCCTAGGAAAGAACCAAACGCCCCCCTAATTCATCTAGTAATTCAATTATCCCTAATTCAACACCTAAAGCTAATTCGCCTACATCATGTATCAAAATTACTACACCTTACCTCAATTCAGCCGTAGTTGATGCTGAAACAAAGCAAGCTGCTAGAAATCACCTCACGATCACAATTTCAGCTAACATTTTAACAATTTCAGCTCACAGAAAACAGAACTCACCTCACTGATCGGATCAAGATTGGAATCAAGCCCGAAGATTACTGATCAAGCACAACCTTCTAGCCTCTGCCCGATAGCTCAAGAACACCTCCTCCTCTTCAACTGAATCTCCACAGAACAGAACCTCACTCTTCTTCTCCAATCCCGTAACCTCAATCTGCAACAAAGAAGAGAAGGTGCAAGATCTGATCAAGAGGAAAAGGAATGGAGTGATCCGACATTTCCCTTAATCCAAGCAAGAAGGATTAACCAGAACAAAGCCCTAATCTAGAAAAATTCGTGAATCAACAAGGATCTGACAATGAATCAAGAGGGAAGTCGGGATGAAGGGTTTCGGTTACATGCCCTTGGAGCCCTAAATGCCTCTTCCACGCCGGCGATCAGATGGCACTGGCTCGATCCAGTGGCGTCGGTCGAGGAAGAAAGGGTCAGCAGAGTCGGGAGGAAGACTCGAGGAAAGGCTGAGAAGAGGAGATCAGGATGATCCGTCCTCCTTATTCAATCTCTGGCAAGCTCCGGCGACGAGCCCTCAGTCGACGTCGACAATCGGCGGAAGTCCATCGGCTTCGATTCATCCGCGAGAGGAAGAACGAGATGAAGAAGGGGGAAGCAGAATCGGGATTGCAGAAGTCGGGTTCGGAATTAGGCTTAATAAATATACTTAGGGTTTAATAATCTTAATCTAAGTTTACTCCTCTATTAACTCCCAACTAAAGTTGGGTATCCCAAACAAGCTTTATCCGACCCCGTCAATTCGTCCCTGTAAACCTGTCGTATGAGCTCCGAAAAATTCTCAGAAAATTTTTAAAAATTCCAGAAAAATTCTATAAGGCTATTTCCAAAATAACCTTATTAATTAAATTTTTCGATATCTTACATCATGAGTTTAAAAGGATATAAGATATCTCCATTGATATGAAACCTTTTAAATAAATACAAAAATAAAGTTATGAGGGATTATGCCTATAAAGTGGGTAATATCATGTCATTATAGTTTATAGAGATATTGTGAATATCCTTTGGACACAAGCAATATAGATAGTAGTGGCAGTATCGAAGCGATTCTTCTTTGTGTACAAACAGGTGGAGGCGGAGAGCATGGTCACACACACAAGCAAGGCAAGCTAGCTGCCACAAATATCGACGTGGACAAAGTTGGAGGACCTGGCCGCCAAGATCTTGTTTTAGATCGAGAGCCAGATGCAAGGGTGCGCCTTCAGTTTGGGACTAGGTGAGCCAAACATTGTCGAGAAGCCCACCCTCGAGTATGACCTCGTCATCCAGTTGTTTGACCTCCATGTCCTTAAGCGGTGCTCCAAGGTGCACCAAGAAGACCAAGTGTTGTGGATGATCCATCAAATCCTTGAGTCCTAGCTAAGTGCCACCCGGGAGCTTGTCGCCTGCGTGGAACAGAGGATCG
This sequence comes from Zingiber officinale, assembly GCF_018446385.1. Lineage (NCBI taxonomy): Eukaryota > Viridiplantae > Streptophyta > Magnoliopsida > Zingiberales > Zingiberaceae > Zingiber > Zingiber officinale. Next base: position 106,654,153 of record NC_055998.1, read on the forward strand.
AATCAAAGGAGTGGGCGGTCGTGGCAAGCAATTACTATTTTACTGGCTCACCGAGCGCGTAGGGAAGCTTCTCTTGGAAGTGGGGGACAACCATTTTCTGATGGATTCTGATGATTTCCTCTATATCAGAGCCTTGTTCGACCTGGTGCAAATATGATATGGATAATGTTAAATGGTCAGAATCTGGTCAGTCAGAATACATGTATGTATATACAAGGGCATTTTAATAATATCATATTTATATATTAATTACATACATGTACATGCATGTATTATAATTGGAAGATAGAGATTTCTAGCTGATCAAATTCTGGCCAATAAGATTTACTGATATGATATATCTAGAAGGCAAGAAATTTTAAAACCTCATGGACATCATGTTGGTGCTAGGGATTTGACATAAAATCAATCAAGTCAATTGCTAATTACAATATTTCTAGAGATATGAACATGTTTGTCCAGTGCATTGGTCGAACATGGTACGCTGAGGATAAAAATGGGACTACATACACTCTTTCACACAAAAGGAAAAACACATCTATCCACAACAAATAATTACCGATTTAATATCAAATGATCATCCTCATGGCTACCACTTGATACTATTTTAAATTCAAAATGATTGATCTAGGAGGATTTGAAGATTTTATTATTATTTTTTATAATTTTCATTCTTTTGATATTTAAGGTATTTTTTATGTTTTAAGTATTTTTGATAATATCTATCATTTATAAGTTTTTTATTTGAGTCTGTTTAGAAATTTTAGAATTGTTAGTTTGTTAAATAATTTTTCTTTCTTTTTTACAAGATAAGAATTATGATTTATATGTTAGTATTTCTTCCAGTTGTTTATGTATTAGGTGTGGAGTCTATACAAACGTCTATTTAATTTTTTTAAGAAATAATCCTTATTTATTAAATAATATTATTTTCTAAAAAATTTGGAAGATAATAATCATCTTTTCTTATCTTTTCCTCGACCCTCAACTCACAAGATAATGCACAATCCCGTCCAACGTTAAGCTTACAACAAAAATATAATAATGTGTTATCTTTCTTTATTAGTTTCTATTGATAGTGTCGCTGTAATTATGCTTCAGGTGTTTTACTCCAATTAAATTGTGATGATGCGACTAACAAAGCGTTTAAGTTAAACTTAACTTGTATTTTTTGTCCATGTGTCAACTAATTACAAGTGCAATATTCAACAAATATCACCCTCGAGACATAACTGAGTTGGTTATCACATAGTAGATTTATAGAATTGAGCAAGAGTTAAATCTAGTCAATGATCGAGAAATTATCCTCTCATGTGATGATTATCTTTGGTTTCCTGATTTGCTCACTCCCAATGATATAGGGTAGTTATAAATGAGCCACTAGGACGATAAATTTCACCTTTTACATAATTATTCAATAAACATCATTTTAAACCAATCACTTAACTTTTACTTAATACTCAAATCACATATCATATTTTCATATATTATCAAACCACACACACATATATACCTCTCCCTATATACACATACTTATCCGACCCACTCAAGTTACCGAAGCACATTTAAAATCTTAAAAAATGGACCATGCTTTATAGGATTTTAAAAGTACTATTTTTTTCGCCCCAAGGCGTAGCACAGACGGTGAACGCATGACATCTCTGGAATAATGGCAGGGGTCGATTCTCAAGAACTGACGACCTGAGATTTATCCCACCATGTACCTGACGCCTATATACTTGCATGTACCTCTCTCCATATATATGGGGTCGGCACTAGGGGAGTCGTTAATGTAGTGGATCTATATTTTTAAAAGTACTATTTTTCTCTCTTGAATAAAGCTAAAAAAATTTAAAACCTCATAGCACACTAAATATGATAAACATGCAAATCAAACGAGGAAGAGTAAGATAAAAAAAGAATTAGTTAATAATAATAAAATAAGATAAAATTTATTTAAGTATAAATAATGATATAGTAGGGGATAGAACTAATGGCATAAAAAGATTCATATAGTTAACCCTACTTAGTACGATAAAGCTTGGTTGTTATTGTTGTTATTGTATATCACACTAAATATGAGGTGAAATTAAGATTGGAGGGCATGATTACATTTATGGGAGTCTCAAAAATACAATTGTTTTCATTTGGACTGAATTTAATAAGTTTAAGGGTATCAATGAGTTTTGTCCAAACTCGTTGATGACCATAGCCACATCCAAATCAACCTAAATTAGGATCAATGCACTCATAATAGCCTCTTGAGTCTCATCATACCCTTCAACTTTGGATTCATATCCTAGATAGGTTGTTGTTGTTGAATTGAGACGCATGTGAGAGAAGGGGTGAATCATATGGTTTTAAAAAAAATTTCTTTTTTTTCTTTTAAAAACAAAGTAAGTATGTGCAACGAAAAAAAGAGAAAATAGGAAAGTACAAGAATGCAAGCAATTTTACTAGGTTCGGAGCCTTCTATGGCTCCTACTCCAAGACCCAGGTTCCGCAAACCTATCGATGGGTAATTCACTAATAGCCTTTTCTGAAATAGCCGGAAGAGGGGATCGAGTACAAAAGAAGAATCGAAAAAGTATAACACGCTACACTTTCCTTTATGCAACAATTTAAGTAAATATTAAAGTTTGTTACCCAACACCTTCATAGATGATCAGATTAAGCTCGGTGTTGGATGTCTCCTCAATAGTAATCAGGCACAACAATGTCGTAGCAGAGCAGCAGCAGGAAATCGAAGCAGTTGGAATGTCAAACGGAATCATAGAAGCTTGTAGAAGAGATGTTCTTGAGTTATGTCAAAGCCTTGGGCGAATACCTCTTTTAAAGAGGGTTGAAGGCGCCTTCCATAGGTAAAGTTCATCTTGCAAAATCAGTTCCTTATCTTCGCCAAAGTCTTCTGAGTTATTCGATTGAAGGTGCTTTCTAAGCTCCCGAAGTCGCATTCCATGAATAGTACTCAAGGCGCCTTCCAATAGCTTGAAGGCACCTCGGGTACTGTTTACCCGAGATATTTTGTGCTCTTTTTCCCTAAAAAATATGTTAGTCTAACACAAACAAAATATACCCTGCAAGACAAAGTTAGCATAATAAAAATAAGCAGTTTAGTAATTAGATCCTGTCTCCCTGATATCAGAATCTAGTCAAGGTCTCAATTTAGGTTTTCGAAATGGACCTAAATTGAACGAATGCCTACTGTCCCCTCAACCGAAATGCGTCCTCACTGAGTCACTCTCCTCGAGTGACTTGCCTCCACTTACCAAGTGTCAAGTTACTTCCTTGACATCTACTCTGACCCACCAAGTATTCTTGCCAAAATCCCACATCCGAACTTCACCAATCGAGAATCGAACATTCTGACCTCCTGCCAAAATCACACATCTAGACTTCAACCTATCGGGAATTGAACATCCTAACCTCTTACCAGAATCCCATATCTAAACTTCGTGCCTGGTGTTTGGTCCCCTTGACTTGTCAAGTTAGTCAACTCTGTGCACTCGGTAATAAGGTTAGATCACAAACACATTTAACTTAAATCCACTTGTCATTCATCAAAACTCAGATTTGACCATTGGTGCCAACTACACCAACAGTTGTAATTTTATAAAACTTATATAATTTTGAGTAAATTCGGCACAAACTCACTATTGGACATAAGCATATTATATTCACCCAATAACAATATCAATGTATTCTTGGAATTCTCCTAACTCTGACCATGTCCAAAATTTTAATATTTGGATTATGCGTATGACCATTAATGAGTTTTTGGTCAAAACTTGATTATGTCCTTAGCCACATAAAATTGTTGGTGCAATCAACCTTTGTTCAAGGTTGACAAGATTGACCAAGATTGAGTTAACTCAAGTTGAGTTTTGATGATTTATCAATATATTAGTTGGTTGAGTGAGACGTTAAGTAGGTCAGGATTGATTGGACATTTGGAGGTCGGAAGTTCAAGAGGATTACAGTTGACTGAACACTTGGTAGTCGCAAGTTCAATAGGGAGTTGACATGAGGTGAGAAGTCCAAGTGGGGCATGGTTAACAGAACAATTAGCGATCAGAAGTCCAACAGGAAATTAATATGAGATGAGAAGTCCAAGTGAATCACGGTTGATTAGAAACTTAGAGGTCAAAGTTTAATAGGGACTTGGCAAGGTGAGAAGTCCAATTGGGTCATGGTTGACATGAAACTTAGTGGTTGAAAGTCCAACAGGAAGTTGGCGATGGCGAAGTCCAAGTGAGTTGTGGAGGACTGAACACTTGGCAATGAGGGAAGTCCTCACAAATAATGGTTGAACGGATGTTAGACGTGAGATAAGAAGTCCAAATAGGTCAAGGAAGACAGGATGTTTAGCAATAATGTAGTCTCAATGGATCAAAGTTGATTGAATGTTGGATAACAAAAATTCTCGGCAAGCTGAGATTGATCAGATGTTGAGCAAAGGAAATCCTAATAGGTTGAGGTCAATTGAATACAGTTGACTGAACACTTGGTAGTCGTAAGTTCAACGGAGAGTTGACATGAGGTGAGAAGTCCAAGTGTGTCACAGTTAACATGACAATTAGCAATCAGAAGTTCAATGGGAAATTAACATGAGATGATAAGTCTAAGTGAATCACGATTGACTAGAAACTTAGAGATCAAAGTTCAATAAGGACATGGACAGGTGAAAAGTCTAATTGGGTCATAGTTGACATGACACTTTAGTGGTTGAAAGTCCTACAGAGAGTTGGCAAAGGTAATGTCCAAGTGAGTCGTGGAGAACCGAACACTTGGTAATGAGGGAAGTCCTCACAAATAATGGTTGAATGGATGTTAGACATGAGACAAGAAGTCCAAATAGGTCAAGGAAGGCATAATGTTTAGCAATAACAAAGTCTCGATGGGTCAAAGTTGATTGAATGTTGGGCAACGAAAAATTTCGACAGACTAAGATTGATCAGATGCTAAGTAAAGGAAGTACTAATAGGTTGAAGTCAACTGAATACTAGACAAAATGAGAATTCAACTTTGGTAAGGTGAAATAGGAGCATCAGTACTCAATTGATAGGGTATATCAATCGATCGATAGACTCTAAACTCTGAAATTGAGGTTTGAGTGGTGTTTCAAAGTTTACTATTGTATATTAGGGTTTGATATATTAACGAGGGTTGCTATAGTATTTTATGGTTTCCTATAGTACGAGGGTTGCTATAGTACAATATTTAAGATTTCTGCTATAATATTTTATTTATTTATTTTACTGTAATACCAGTTAATTAATGTGTTTGGTCAATCGACTATTCAACACTGTAGCAGTGGATAAAAAGTTAAAACTCAATTATGAACAATGTTTTGCTATAGTAATAGTCGATTAATGAGTTTGATCAATCGATTGATGGTGTTTCTATAGCAAATAAAAAGTTATAAAATTAATTACTCAACTCGAGTAGTCATAATCAATCAATTACTAGGGATTAGCAGTCAATCGATGCCATTGTAGTAGTGAATATAGAGTTTGAAACTCTGTTGTTCAATTCGACTAGCTATGATTAATCTACTGCTAGGGGTTAACAATTGACTGATGTCAGTATTCAAGCAAACAGAAAGTTCAGAACTTAATTGTGGGGTTTGATTGTTAAGGCAACAATTGATTGATAGTGTTTAGCAATTAACTGATGATGTAGTAAATAGAGCCATTGGGCTGACATATATATATTAGAGCAATGGTAGAAATTATAGTGGAACAATCAACTGATGGTAGATGACAATCTGTTGATAAGCATAAATAAGCTGTAACGCCCCGTCTTCTACTGGCTAAACTGTAAGGCCGGGGGTTACATCATGCTATTGCTAAACTATTCTTAATGTGCGGAAAACTTATCTAATTTAAGATTTCTTTATGCTAATGCAATTTCTTTGTTCTACATGTACTAAGGGATGGGATCTAAGGTATACATGACATATCTTTCATCCCCCATGGTGAGTGACTACAACTAAAGGTTTCCAGTCAAAATCCAGCTTCCCGATCGATTGAGCTTATCACTCAATCGATTGGAGCTATTGGATCGATCCACCGATCGACTCAGCTTGCTACTGTGCACGGAGGTCCCATCTGGATCGATCGGCTGATCGATCTAGTCTGGCTAATGGATCCAGTGATCGATTCCAGAGCTCTCTGTTCGCGACAGAACGCTACCGGATCGATCGGCTGATCGATCCAGGAGCTTACTGTTCATGGAACAAACTGCCCAATCGATCAGCTGATCGATTGAGGAGCCTCCAATTGATCAGCTGATCAATTGGCGTTTCTGATTTCGTATCAAAAGTCTGATTTCAGCATTGTTTCGTGCTCAAATCACATATACCAACTCTATAAGCAAAAACAAAGCTACTAGACCTATCATCACTCATGGCTAGCTAACTAAGATCATAACAATCAGTAATCTAAGCATAACTATCGCAATTCAAGACACTTAATTAACTAAAAGTGCAGAAAAGTAACACTACAAGAAATACTAAGTTCTTAAGTTGCTAGTTTCTCCAAAGATCTTTATTCCAAGTTCCTATCCACACACATCTTCATTGCATTGTCCTCCAGCCTCCACTAATCCATCTTTCCTTTACCTTTATCTGCAGTATAAGGAAAAGAAGTATCTGTAAGCTTGGGAGCTTAGTAAGAAACCATCTACCTCACAAAACATGCATACGATGCAATTTATGCTTTTAAAACATGCTATTTGAAATATATACTGAACATGTTAGAGCATGGCATGACATACTATCATACAAAACATAGAAATCAAAAGCTGATCATGGCAATATCTCCTAGTATCAACAAGATAGAACTAAACTGATACAATAGCTGACTAAACTAATGCTAAGCTGATACAAATTCTGAACTGTAGTCACATAACTAAATTGTGAAGCTTTGAAAAACTATTTACCATAAATAGATCAAAATACTAATCATGCTACTGATGGGCCCGACAACTGTACTTGCTATGCGCATCCCTAACTAGACCCGAGGTAGCAAATCCTGAATCTAGTAGGGTTTACTAGGTTATCTAAATCTAGGGACGACTATGGGAGCCCAACCCAAGGACAACTGAAGTCCAGTACAGTGCCACTGATAAAAGTATAATACTGTTTTATAACTGAATTATCTTATCTTGCTATTTCTAGGTTATCTGAACTTAGAGGCGACTGTGGGAGCCCACCCATTGGACCGTAGTCCTATATAAGTTGTAGCAAGGCTAAGTATGCTATAAAATGCTCCTATTGCATTTATCTAAACTATTAAAAATGCCTATGTTGCATTTAACTGAGCTAAACATTTAATCAAACATTTGGTGTGCACTAATTCACACCCGATGTGCTGAAAATCTGTATACAACTAAACTAAGGCATAAAATCATGAAAAGAGCTACTTATACTGCAGGTGAGGAGTTTCTTACATCCTGCGCTAGACTTCCTTACGATCTGATCGCTAGATTTCTGATGGAGAAGATCCCTTCGTCAATCTCCTCGCGTCTACGTGCTCTTCTCTCGGGGAGGAGCGTTCTTGTGCCAGAGTCATCGCCGGAAGATGCTCCTATAGCCCTTGGGATGAAACCTTAGGTTCCTTGGCTTGGTGTGCTGAGAGAAGAAGAGAAGGGAGAGGGGGCGACGTGTAAGGGTTTGAGGAGAGAAAGTTGCGTTAAAAACAATTCCCCACTTAATAATTTTCCTATTTATATTAAGTGGTTTATTCGGCCAACTTAAATATAAGTATAATGGTTTCCCTCTTCTTTCAGCACACCCCTGCTAGGGCCTTCTGGTTACTAGAGTTATCTATAAGACGTAGAGTCTCATAGGTCTCGGTTCAATTCCCGCTTAGGCTATTTTCCGGTTTCTATTTATTTTTGCTACTTCAGCTATTCTAAAAATTCCATAAAAATATTCTAAAATTCCATAAAAATAATAGAATATTTCTAAAATTACTTTGAGAATTTTCGGGCGTTATGTAAGCCCAAGATAACAACCCTATATCTGAGGAAGATTTGATGGATCGAAAATAATTTAGATATCTCCACAATGACATGATATTGTCCACTTTGGGCCTAAGCCCTCATGGTTTTGCTCTTGGGCTCTACCCAAAAGGCCTCATTCCAAATGAAGATATCTTTCTCTTATAAACCCATGATCTTTCCCATGTGTTTTCAATGTGGGACTATGTTTGCAACCTTGCAACCCGAACAATCCCCCCCCTCAAACAAAGGACCACGGGCTTTCCACATCCGATCCTCGACCCACCAGGTCTTCCTGCCCCTCGGTCTACCCGACCTACTAGGACTTCCTTGCCTAGCCACAACTAGGACTTCCTGCCCCTCGGTACACTCGACCTACTAGGACTTCCTTGCCTAGCCGCAACTAGGACTTTCTGCCTGGTGTCTGGTCCTCTTGATCCGAACATAGGAGCCCCCACTTTCTTTGTTCGAGGTCACACATAGTTCAATCAGACCATAGCTCTTGTGCACAGTCGGTGGTTAAACCTTCTGGCAGTCCGGGCTCTGATACCACTTGTTAGGACCTTCGGATGCGACTAGAGAGGGGGGGTGTGAATAGCCGACCTCAAATTATCGTTTCTTCCTACAATTTAGGTTAGCGCAGCGGAAATACAATGTAGAAACAAAAGTGGAGAAGATCAAACCTCAAACGCGATGATGTAACGAGGTTCGGAGATGATACTCCTACTCCTCGGCGTGTCCGTAAGGTGGACGAAGTCTATCAATCCGTCGGTGGATAAGACCCCGGATAACCGGCTAATATGAACTCCTTCTGGGTGGAGAAACCTCGCCACAATCTCTCTTGCAACAGCAAGAATGGAGTACAACCAATAGAGAAAGAAAACAAGAACAATATAAATGTAAAAACACTTTGCTTGCCTTCTCGTTGACTGGAGTTCGATGAAGCAGCAACTTCACGATGTCAACAGCAGCTGATCACCCAGTCGAGGGAAGCTCACACGAAGCTTCAGGAATAGGGAGCCCAGCAAAGCTCAGATCGCAAGAGTGAGGAAGAAGTCCGTTATGTAGAGGCGCTCAGCATCTGATATATATCTACACCTGCGAAGAAGAAGATAAAGAACAACACAGAAATCTAGCCGTTGTGACTCAACGGCTAGGCCTGGACCGATTAGGCTATGGCCTGATCGGTCCAGGAAATCCCTGATCGGTCTGGGGACTGATCAGGCCCTAGACTGATTGGTCCCCAGACCGATCCCAACTCTCATAGAGAGTTGGTTTAGGGCCCTAATCGGTCTGTGGACCGATCAGGCCATAGGTGGATCGGTCCATAGACTGATCCCCCTATTGTTTTCTGAACCCCATCACTTCTTACTGATCGATCACCAGACCGATCAGATAACCCACAGAAAGCTACTGTGTGGTTACTAATCGGTCACGAGACCGATCAGATAACTAAGGTATCACTGGTTCGGTCGACAGACCGATCCAGACAACCAAAGTATCACTGGATCGGTCGACAGACCGATCCAATGCCTCTGTTGATTTTAAAGCTTCCCAGCCCTAAACCTTAGAGCCTTTCTAGTCTAGAGAACGAGCTACCGAGCCCTCTCTGACCTAGTCCGGAGAACGAGCTACCGAGCCCTCTCCGACTTCGTCCGGTCCAGAGAACGAGCTACCGAGCCCTCTCTGACCTAGTGCGGAGAACGAGCTACCGAGCCCTCTCCGATTTCGTCCGGTCCAGAGAACGAGCTACCGAGCCCTCTCTGACCTAGTTTGGAGAACGAGCTACCGAGCCCTCTCCGACTCCCACATCTGGTCCAGAGAACGAGCTACCGAGCCCTCTCGGACCTAGTCTGGAGAACGAGCTACCGAGCCCTCTCCGACTTCCATGTCCGGTCCAGAGAACGAGCTACCGAGCCCTCTTTGACCTAGTCCAGAGAACGAGCTGCCGAGCCCTCTCCAACTTCATCCAGTCCAGAGAACGAGCTATCGAGCCCTCTCTGACCTAGTCCGGAGAACGAGCTGCCGAGCCCTCTCTGACCTAGTCCGGAGAACGAGCTACCGAGCCCTCTCCGACCTCCCATGCCAAGCTTCCATACTTGGACTTTTCCCCGTGCCAAACTCCCTGCTTGGACTTTTCCCGTGCCAAGCTCCCTGCTTGGACTTTTCCTTGCCAAGTCTCCATACTTGGACTTTTCCCGTGCCAAGCTCCCTGCTTGGACCTTCCCGTGCCAAGTCTCCATACTTGGACTTTTCCCGAATCAGGTCAACTCAAGTCGGGTCAACCAGGTCAACCTTGACCAAAGGTTGCACCTATAATCCCCCAAGTTCCTATTCTTGTCAAACATCAAAATACAACTTCTCTATTCTTATCAAACATCAAAATATACCTCGAGTCAGGTCAACTCGAGTCGGGTCACCCAGGTCAACCTTGACCTAAGGTTGCACCAACAATCTCCCCCTTTTTGATGTTTGACAAAAACCATAATCAAGTTAGGTTAACCCGATAACCTAACTTAGGTTTTCCAATAGCTCTCCAATGTTCTTCCTTGAACATTCTCTGAACATTCTCCCCAAACTCCAATGTTCTTCCTTGAACATTCTTTGGACATTCTCCCCCTTTTTGACACACATCAAAAAGAGTGAATCAAGGTCAAGAGTTTCTTCCTAATGAAAGTCTCATACCTTTCATTGAAACCCTTAATTTCCCCCCTTGATACTAAATACAACAATCAACATAGTGACAATCCCCATATCACTAATCTTGACGAGTAAAAACTCCCCCTAAAAGTCAACTCCCGCTTGACCAATAGGTAAAACTCCCCCTAAAGATCAACTCCCCCTTGACCATTGTACCAATAATGTCTTGGAGAGTTTCAATCCTTTAGAAATCTAAAATACCAACTTCCAGCTGAAATTTCAGACAATCAGTCGAAAATCAGCATTTTGGCATGCTCTTTGGATCGGTCACCAGACCGATCGGTCCAGTGACCGATCCAGACCTCCCTGGACCGATCAGCATCCCCTCTGATCGGTCCACAAAGCTCTGATAGGAATTTCTGATTTTTTCTCCTGAAATTCAGAAACCCCTAAAAAAACACAGAAAATTTCAAAAATTGTAAAATTTTGAGGATACATTCCTCATAACATATATTATCATGGAAAAATAGTTTTCTATGAAAACAACTTCCATTTTTAAATCTTGATACAAAGTTCGAACGACTTTGAAATAGTTCAAGGTTAATCCATCTTTGTATCAGCTTGCTCAATGATGAATGCTATCACTAGAAAAGCTTCATCAAGGTTTTTCAAATCAATTTTGAAATGATTTTAAACCATTCAATTTAGGATCACAATCTTAGGGCTAAATGTACATGACTTGTACACAAGCTTTCCCTATGATCCTCAATTTAGAATTAGGCTCATCTAGGTACAAGAACTATGCACCTTGATCCTAACTCATAATCCTAATATCTCACACACATCTAAGGTGTATCAAACACATCCAAGTCAATTTTGATGTGAGATATGGGTTTAGGTCATCTTAAGCTAAGTTCTCATGCACTTTCTAAACAACAATTTGATCTCCATATCAAATTGTGTTTTTATCCTTAAATCAATTTAATTGATCATACATGCAAGAGATGATGACATGGCATAAAATAATATCATAAGTGGAAACATGTGCCAATATCATGATGTCATGGCATAAAGTATGAAACTTAAATAAGGCATGACATATAACTAACCTAAGCATTATCATGACATTTCAAATGATAGTAAATTAGATATGATGTCATGACATGCATATGACAAACAATATATGGCAAATAACATATAAAGGTATAGAAAATACCTAATTCTAGCTTTAGTTGTCATTTTTGATAATTTTGATCATTTTTCCATAAATTCTATATTCCTAAGTGTAATAGATCTAAAATCATATACTAAAGATTTTTAGATCACTATGTGCCAATTAGATTGACTCTAGAAAATTCCTCAAGTGTGGTTGGCACATCCTAATCACCTTAGGAATGAGTAAAATTTTAAATTTCATTTTCAAGGCTTGATTACACCTTGAAAATTTCTAAAATGCCACCTTTTGCCATGATTAGGTTAACTACCTATCCAAATAAGGTGAGCACACCCTAAACCATCTAGCGTGATGAAATCACGCTCCTAGGAACCCAAAATCTATTTGAGCTCATTGGGTTCACTAAATATTCACTAGGGATGACTTCCCTAGCAACCCTCCTAATGACCCTCCTAGGCTTTAAAGCCTTGGTCATTTGGGACTCATCAAGATCAACTCTAGGGGTGATTCCCCTTGTGACCTTGGTGATGGTCTTCCTAGCCCTAGGTCTTGTTCCATAATCGAATGGAACAGTATGGTAAGTGGGTTTGACCACTTGAGACTTAGGTTTGTGACCCAAACCTCTCATGTCCTTGGGCTTTGATTTTTGACCCTTAGACCCTAGAGTTGACTTCTCCAAATTCTTAAGAGTCTTTTCTAAGGTGTCAAGTCTTGACCTCAAGACTTGATTTTCCTTCTCTAATACCTCAAGTTTTAATTTGTCATTTTTCTTTGAGGTATTCCTAAGCATATGTCTAGTTGTTTTGGGATTCCTATCTAGGTTTTCCTTAACCTTAGATGAGTTAATTCTAGGGTTGGCATTTCTAGTATTATCCTTACCTAGACTAACATGTTTGGCACCTAAGCACATGTATCGGTTTCTATGGTTATCATGCTTATCATCATTGGCGATTGCAATAAAGCTACTAGCATGTTTCTTATTAGAATTGCAATAATGTGCCTTAAAGGGTACCTTAGGGTTTGCCTTAGCTCCCCCTATAGATGTGCTTGGTCTCTTGTCCTTGTGAGGTTGCCTCCCCCTCGGACATTGGCTCCTATAATGTCCCCTTTGCTTGCATTGGAAGCACACCACGTGCTCCTTGCCCTTGCGTATCAGGACTCCGACTTCCTTGACCTTTGGCGCCGGTGGAGTCTTCCTAATCCTCTTTGGATATTTACTCTTGTAATGCTCATATTCCCTACACTCAAAGCACATTATATGTAATTTATTTGAAATTAAGTTGCTTGAGTTACCTAGGGTTGAGGATGGATATATGCTCTCTTCTTCATCCCTTCCGGAGGTAGAGGCTTCTTCTTGCACCAATCTTGATGAAGAACTCTCCTCCTCTTCTTCCTTAGATGTTGAGTAGCCCTCAACTTCTAATTCCATACCTCCATGATGTGAGCTACTTGGCTCACTTGACTCCTCTTCATGACTTGAATTGGAGCTCTCCTCATGGAACTTAGCCAAGTTGTTCCACAACTCCTTGGCATCGTTGTATCCACCTATCTTACACAAGATATCATTAGGTAATGAAAATTCAAGGATTTCGTTACCTCGTCGTTGATTGTGGATTGGTGGATTTGTTCCTTCGTCCACTTCTTCTTCTCGAGAGGTTCTCCCTTTTTATCCACCGGAGGAGTAAAACCTACTCGTACACAATTCCAATTCACTAGGTTAGTCATAAGAAAATACTTCATTCTTACCTTCCAATACGCAAAGTCGTCGCGATCGTAGAAGGGTGGAATCGTGATGTCTTCTCCAAGTAGATCCATTCTCTAGCTTGTGCTCCCCCGGGTGTTAATCCGACGAATAGCAACCTTGCTCTGATACCACTTGATGGATCGAAAACAATTTAGATATCTCCACAATGACATGATATTGTCCACTTTGGGCCTAAGCCCTCATAGTTTTGCTCTTGGGCTCTACCCAAAAGGCCTCATTCCAAATGGAGATATCTTTCTCTTATAAACTCATGATCTTTCCCATGTGTTTTCAATGTGGGACTATGTTTGCAACCTTGCAACCCCAACAAGATTGACGGTGTTAGTTCTTGAGGGTTTAAGGATGAAATGTTACTATATTTCCAAACCAACAAGGTATTTTAAAGCAACAAACAATGATTAAAAGTAAAGATTCCTTGTTGTAAAACATTTCACTTATATTGTTCATATTTCTGTCTTTATTTTGTTTTTGTGTTGCTTTGTAAATAAGAAGTGTTGTAAGGTGCTTCGCCACCTCCAGAAGGTATTCAAGAACGAATAGATTTAGTGGTGATAGTTTGCTAAGATTAAGCCTTGGATGTAATAGTTGTTGGAGGTTGTGAACCAATTAAATAAACTGATAATTTTTTGTTGTGGTGTGTTCTTCTCCTGAGTCAAGTTTATTGTTGCATTCTTGAAGTCCACATGAAAAGAGCTATTCACTCCCTCTAGCTCACACAAATCCCAACAAAAATCAATCCAAATCAAGAGCAATGCACTCCTAGGAACATCTTGAGGCTCATTATACCCCTCAAACCTTAATTCAACAACCTAAATAACATACTATGTAACGCCCGAAAATTCTCAAAACTATTTTTAGAAATATTCTATGATTTTTCTGGAATTTTAGAATATTTTTTATGGAATTTTTAGAGTAGCGGAAGTAGCAAAAATAAATAGAAAACGAAAATAGCTTAAGCGGGAATTGAACCCGAGACCTATGGGTCCTATGACTTATGGTGAATCTTAGTAACCAGGTGAACCCAGCAAGGCCGTGCTGAAAGGAAAGGGAATCAATTAAATTTATATTAGAGATGGGCGGAAATTTATCACTTAATATAAATAGGAAATAATTAAGTGAAGGGTTATTTGGATCATAAGTTTTTCCTCTCCTCAAACCCTCACCGCCGAACCTCCCTTCTCCTCTCCCTCTCTCGGCGCTAACCACAAGAACAAGCAAGGGTTCCGTTCTGAGGGTTCCAAGGGCAATTACGGCGATGACTTCGACACGTGGACGTTCCCCTCCGCGAGAAGAACGCATAGACGCGAGAAGATCGTCGAAAGGATCGTCTCCTCCGGAAATCTAGCGATTAGAATCGTAAGAAAATTCGAACTCGAGGTAAGAAACCCCTCACCTGCAGTATAAGTAGCTTTTCGTACGATAGAATGCTTTTAAATTAGCTAGATGTAGATTTTTCGACGCATAGGGTGTATTTAACCCTCCTCACAAATTTAGGGATCTAGTTGAGCACCGCTAGATGGGCCGGACACGTTTTCTCCTTTCAGTTGGAGATTTTAGACGTTGTCGGGTGCCTAGAGGTGGTCTCCCTAATAGAGGGGAGAGTTGGAGCACACTAAGTGTTCGACAAAATGCTTAGCTCAGTAAAATGCTACAGTAGGCATTTTTAATAGCTCAGTAATGCAATAGAAGCATTTAAAATAGCTTAGTTAGTCTTGCTATAGCATATATGGGACTACGGTCCAATGGGTGGGCACCCACAGTCGCCTCTAGGTTCAGATAACCTAGTAAAAGCAAGATAAATTAATTAGCTATGATCCAGTATTTTACTTTCAGTAGGGGCACTGTACAGGATTAGATATCCATTGGGCTGGGCTCCCATAGTCGGTCCCTAGGTTTAGATAACCTAGTAAACCTTACTAAATTCGGGATTTGCAACCCCGGGTCTAGTTAAGGATGCGCGCATAACATGTACAGTTGTCGGGCCCATTAGCAGTATGATTATGTATTTTGACCTATTATGATAATAGCTTTCCAAATTCACAATCAGTCATGAGATTATGTTTTGAAATCAATTATAGTTCAGCTTTAGTTTAATTCAGTTATGTTTCAGTTTAGTCCTTTCTTTTTGATACTACAGTTATTGCCATGATTAGCTTTTGGTTTCTATGTTTTGTATGATAGTATGTCATGCCTAGCATTCTCCATCATGTTTTCAATCAGCATCTTTCAAAGCATGAACTTATCATGTGTATGTTTTAGTGAGTTAGATGGTTTCTTACTAAGCGAAAGCTTATAGATACTTTCTTTTCCTTGTACTGCAGATAAAGGTAAGGGAAAGATGGACTAGCGGAGGCTGGAGGACAATGCTACGAAGATGTGTGTGGGCAGGAACTTGGAATAGAGATCTTAGGGAACTTTAGCAAGCTTTGTTTAAACATTAAAACTTTTCAGTGTTTTAGCATTTCGTACTTTAGCATGTTAATCGCTATGAATTAGCTAACCATGCACTCTATTATGCTTAGAACACTATTTTCATGATGTTAGAATGTTATTTGTTATTGGTAGAGTGTTTCCTAGTCATTTTAGAACTTGTAATGTGATTGAGGCATAAACAGTGCTGAAATAAGAGCTTAGCTACAAAATCAGCAACCTCAATCGATCGGTGGATCGATTGGGGGTTTCCAATCGATCAGCTGATCGATTGGGCAATCTGTTCCGCGAACAGTAGGCTTCTGGATCGATCAGCCGATCGATCCAGCAATTTTCATCGCGAACAGAGAGCTCTGGGATCGATCACTGGATCGATTGACCAGCCTGGATCGATCAGCCGATCGATCCAAAATATTGCCCCGAGCACAGTAGCGTGCTGGATCGATCACTGGATCGATCCGACATTCCAATCAATCAATGGATCGATTGGGAGGTCTGATATCAGCGGGAAAAATATCTAAGTTCAGTTCCTTGGCCATGGGGAAGATAAAACATGTTATGAATAGTTAGTTTACATCCCTTAGTATGCATAGAACCAAGAAATGTTAGTAGTTTAGCAAAATTTCGACTAGTACAGCTTCCGCACCTAGGTTTATTGGTGGTCAGGGAATAGTTTAGCACAGCACCATGTGACGATCGGCCTCACAGCCTAGTTAGTAGAAGGCGGGTCGTTACATACTATGAGTTTTTGAAATTTAGACAATTTTATGTAATTTTGGCACAAACTCACTATTAAACTAAGATGTATCATATTCAATCAATAATACTTCTTGGGACTCCCTTGACTCTCACCATGCCTAAAATTTCATAATCTGGACATTGTATGACAATTAGTGAGTTTTGACTAACATACTATGAGTTTTGTCCAAAACTCACTAGTAACCTTAAGAATATCATAATCAAGGCAAATCATGACCAATGCACTCCTAGGAGTCTCTTGAGTCTAACCATACTTTCAAACATTAATTTCACAACCTATATAATATGTTGTGGGTTTCTAAAATTTAGATAATTTAGTGTAATTTAGCACAAACTCACCATTAGATTTAAATCTATCATATTCACTCAATTAGAGATGACAATTTCATCTAAACCCGATAGAGGATCCGATATCCAACTCTAATGGAGGAGAGTATGAAGGCACTATTGATACCCGATATTTGACCCTAATATCCAATTAAATTTTATATATATATGATCCTGTCTGAACTAGGAGTCAACGGACGCTGGGGACGTGACGCTCCCTGCTGGATCCTTGAGTGCTCCAGCGAACCTGCAACAGAACCGAGCCGGGGGGGTGTCCCGGCGACGGCCCTCCGACGCTCAAGTCAGGCGAGGAAATAGCAAAGAAGTGGCTTCAGAGATCCAGACGCGCGTACCTCCGGTGAAGAAATGGAGGCCTTATATAGAACTATCGAAAGAGCCCAGGCACGTCAATCGAAGCAGTCATCCGCTTTAGACCATACCCAAGTATGGGCCTGTCAGAAGAGCATATATGAGGCCATACTGCTACTGTATCCACCTCTCCCTGATGTGACGGCGGGATCTTCCATCGTGCAATCTTGTGTACGGCCTTATCATCAGACGTGCATTCTCTGACATCCCATATCTCGAGACAAGCGCATAGGCCGCTCGGCTACCTTTGTACCCTCGCCCTTATCTTGGCCGAGCGGACCACCCGCTCGGCCCTTAGGTCCCCGCCGAGCGGACTCCTGCTCGGCCCTTAGATCCTCCTGCCTTGGCGTCAGAAACCCAAGCCCATGGATGGGTTATCTATTGCTCCGCTCGGACCATTATCCGCTGGGCCAGCCCTCCATCCGTCCTTAGGCTGGGACCCTTCAGAGGGTGGGCCCCCCATTCTTACCGTCGGATCAATATATATATATATATATATATATATATATATATATATATATATATATATATATATATATATATATATAGTAAAGAAAATTTTATTTTTCTAAAATCCATTAATTATTTTTGTTGATATTAGGAGTAAGCTATATAGCCCAGTTCCCCCTCGTGCGTTCGCTCTCGTCCAAGAACTCCTACTCACCAGAAGTAGAGGAAGAGTAATAGCACCCACATAGAGAAAATCACTCCTTTTGCTAGTCATAACTCAGATTAGAACCTGGATTAACCCATGATTCGTAGATCCATGATTGGTCAATCTGAGATGTGACAAGAGCGACAAGAATTAGAAACTCTAACCATTAAACAAAACAAAGAAGAAAAGAAAGAATCAAATTCTCACTTGAGAAAGCAAAAGAGTGCCGAACTAAACTAGAATCGATGCTTACTTAAAAGGTAGGATCGTTTCTGTTTGCTTTGATTTCACAAAGAAGGGAGAAATTGATGTCAAAGATCTCGCTGCGTAGGTTACAAAGAAGTAGCATACTTCTAAATGTCAATAGTTCCTCCCGCATGTATATAGTATCTCCTGATTCAAGACTTAATTAATCAACTTGAGCTCCACTAGGTAACCAACTTTCACGGGATCCTGCTTCATAATATATATTAATATATAATAGTAGTAGTGTATGCCTACCTTATCTTATTTGACTCGTGCCTACCTTATTTGACTTAGTCCCAAGAAACAGAGGGAACATGAAACTGAGATCCTTCTTCAAAATATTGAATAAGTGCCTCTCCAGGATCCTTCTTCTAAATATTGAATAAGTGTCTCTCCCGAACTAATTCATTTAGGCCAACTAAAGGAGATGAAACCAGCTAGCTATAAATGGAAGGGCATCCGACGATGGCTCCTTTTAAAGTTAGGGTTAGAGTTCATACAGGGAATCTGATGAATACTTAATTTATTTTTTAAATATGATGTTAATTCTAATATACTTTTGTTGAATGATGATGTTGGATGAAAAGAAAAAAATTATCAGTATAGAAAATATCCAATCCTTTAATAGGTATGTGTATGTGGATGAATATCTTATACTCAATGGATATGAGGACGAAGGATATGGAATCCAACTCGAATTTGACTCATTGTCATCCATACACTCAATAACAACATGAATTTATTCCTAGGACTCGTTTGACTCTGACCATGTCTAAATTTTAACAAAAACTCATATATGGTTGTACATACTCTATAATCTAGCATTTTGATGATAGTGAGATTCAAAAGGCTCCTAGGAGTGCATTAGTCCTAGTTTACATTAATTATGATGTGGCTAAGACCATTAGTAAATTTTGGTTAAAATTCATTAATGGTCATACAATGTCTAGATTTAAAAATTTTGGAGATGGTTAGAGTCAGAAGAGTTCTAGGAATACATTAATATTGTTGTTGAGTGAATATGATATGCCTAGGTCCAATAGTGAGTTTGTGCTGAATTTACTCAAAGTTGTATAAATTTTAGAAACTCACAATAACCCATATAGGATGTGAAATCAAGGTTGGAGGGCATGATGAAACTTCGGAGGCTACTGTTGGTGCAGGAAGCACCAGACGATCAAACCTGAGTTTTGATTATGTCAAAGGGTCCAAAGTTAAGTTATCTTGTGATCTAATAAGGTTGATTGAGCTTGCAGGAAAGTCCTAAGTTGTCTTAGGCAAAAGTCCTAGTGGATTCTAAGCAGATGGAAAACCCTAGGAGGTGGTAACCCTAGGTCCTAGGGGGCGGTAACCCTAGGTGATGGAAAATCTTAGCCGCAGTTAGGTAGATGGAAAACCTAAGGGGTGGTAACCCTAGGTCCTAGGGGGTGGTAACCCTAGGCAGAAAGTCCAGTCGGTCTAGAGGACCGGTCTGGCAACATGTAACTTCTCCTGAGAGAAGTAGGTGAGAATGTGTTTCTCGTTAAAGGAACAGTCGGGTCGGTTTGACTTAGGGTTTCCGGAGGAAATCCGAAGTTAGAACCGGATAGTCCGAATGCTGTCAAGTTATTGATTTATATGTCATTTGCTATTTTGTCTAACTCTATTTTGCAGGAAACTAACAATTGTGCAGGGTTAGTTTCAACCTTAATCAGTCGACTAAACCTTTAAGCAAGCAGATAGATTTCCAGCCAGATGATCAAGTTCGACCAAGGATCGGTTGACCAAACCTAGGGTTCGGTGAACCGAACAGTAGATATACGGTGATCAAGATCAGGCTAGATTGATCGGATTAGACCAAATAAACTAGCAGGATAGCGGGATCGATTGACCGAATGAGGACTCATCTGAAGCTAAATCTGGATGGGAAGACGGACCAATTCAGTCAGGATCGATCGACCGAACCAGGAGATCGGTCGACTGATCAGCGACGAGTCAAACTTAATCCCGAGATCAGTGGATCTAGATCAGGCCTAGCTTGGCTATTTAAGGAGGGCTCAACTAGTTGCTTCAAAAACATAATTTTCGAGATCAAGAACGAACAACTGTTGCTCTCTTCAACGTTGCTCCGACAACCAACGAAAGACTTCTAATTCTATTGTTGTCGGTAACTTTGTTATATTGTACTTTAAGTTTTGTAATCTTTATTCAAACTATTAGTGATTTCCCACCGAAAGTAATCAACGATCGTGGGCCTTGGAGTAGGAGTCGTCATAAGTTCCGAACTAAGTAAAAGAAATCGTGTTAGCGATTGCTTTGCTGTCTTTCTTTATTCCACTACGCATTCTGTGTATTTTGCGAAATGAGTGAAAAAGCAATGAGTGCTATTCACCCCCTCTAACACGTCATCGATCCTACAATTGGTATTAGAGCTAGACCGCTCTGATTTGGTGAAACCACCAATCGAGCAGTGGGTTTTTCTTCGAAAAATAAAATTATATATCGTTTTTGCTTAAAAATTATTCTTATGCCTTTTATTTTTTCCCTTCTAAAATTATTTTTGAAAAATTCTTTTTTATTTTTTCACCATTGGTCATTATTAGAAAAATATCGCATTTACCAAAATTCGTAATAATATTTTTTTATATTTTTTATTATTTTATTATTTTTTTTTAAATTAGTGAAATATTTTATTTTCTCCCGCACTACTAATCCAAGATCAAGTCTTGAAACATTCGTTATTTTTCTTATTTTGTGTGAGATTTCTCCTTTTTAATGGCCCACCAAGAAGGTTACAACACAGCTCGTCTGTCCCTTTTCTCCGGTGAAGACTTCGGCTACTGGAAGGGTCGAATGAAGTACTATCTGAAGACAGAGGTAGAGATGTGGATCATCATTCAAACAGGCTTCTCCCTACCAGTCGACAGCACCAGAGCACTTGGGTCATGCGAAAACTAAGATATACACCTAATGAAAAAGATAGAGGTTGATGCAAAGTCAACTTGAGCCCTACAATGCGGACCAACCAAAGATGAGTTGAATCGAATTGGACCATTCAACAGTGCAAAGGATCTCTGGTAAAAGTTGATCAAACTTCATGAAGGAACCTCTAATGATAAGGTATGTAAGAAAGATTTGTAGTTAAATAAATTACATAACATCAAAATGTAGAACGGAGAATCAACAAGTCAACTACACGCCCAGATCCAAGATCTGCTGAACAGCCTCCACGCGATCGGACAAAAATTGGAGAATCATGATATCATCAAGTATGCGCTGAATGCTTTTCCGAGGAATACCTTGTGGGCATCGATGATAGACGCTTACAAAGTATCCAAGGATCTTTCAATTATTAAATTAGATGAATTATTTTTTGATTTTAAGTTACACGAATAGATTAATGCACGCTCGGCCGAGAAAAGTATTGTGTTGGTTGCAGGTACAAGCAAAAAAGCAAGGAAAAGGAAAGCATTGAAGGCAACGTGGTCTGAGTCATTGGAAGAGACAGACGAAAAAGAACACAAGCAAACAAGCTTCCTCGCTCTACCAGTACAAGCGTATGTTGTCAAAATCGAGTCCGAGTCCAAAACTGAGAGTGAACTGGAAACCGAGTTTAAGAGAAGCCACGGATTGGTATCCATTTCTGAAGGGTCAAACATCGTTGTAAGATCTTCTCAAGTAGAAAAATTGTATAATTTAATTAATTATTTAATGTGTAAATTAGCCAAGTCAAATATTCAAGTCAAGTCACTCCAAAATGAGGTAACAATCCTTAAGGAAATGACTAGCCTAAGCTCTTTGACCAAACCTAGTCAAACTGGAACTTCAACTCAAGTTCAAAAACTTGAGAAAGAAAATTTCAATTTCAAAGATCAAGTCAAAGAACTAAAGGGAACATTGGAACAGTTCACCTTGGGTTCCAAGAATCTTGATCTGATTCTTGGAAAACAAAGGGTCATATACAATCGATCCAGACTTGGATATAAGGCTAAACATAAATCTAGATTTTATTTGTCTCTTGTAAATCAATCAAATAGAAACATAGTCCAAGCATGGATCCCCAAGTCTAAGTTAACTAATCAAGTTGGACTTGGTCAATATTTGACCCCCAAGGATCAAATTCATTACCTTGATAGACCTTATCGGGGCTATGATCCCGGGAGAGATAAAAAGACCATCTTTATTATAAAATAGAATTGTCTGATGTTTATTTTACTATTTTTTATTATGCATGCTTAGATTATGATAGATAAGGACTTAGGCTTGATTCACACTTGACTAGTTAGACCTAGGATTTTCAGAAAGGGCATTAAATATTTAATTTCTTTAAAAGACTTTGTCTAGAAGTGGTGGATGATCTCATACCCAAGAAAGTATAGTGCCTTGCCACAATCTGGAAGTCAATTATTGAAATATATATTTAATTGACTGTTAAACCTTAGTCTAACTCAAATGTTGATCAATCTTTAGATTGGAATT
Source organism: Zingiber officinale (assembly GCF_018446385.1). NCBI lineage: Eukaryota > Viridiplantae > Streptophyta > Magnoliopsida > Zingiberales > Zingiberaceae > Zingiber > Zingiber officinale. The sequence continues at coordinate 106,676,980 of NC_055998.1, forward strand.
GAAATTGAATATTAAATTAACCATCTCATAAAACTATTAAAGTTCCCTGATTGAAAATCTAGAAAAGGGTGAGATGGATCTAGGTTTAAAATATAAAGTAGTTAATCAAACCTAAATTAATTAAATTAAAGCTAACTCAATTAAAATTCATAATTAATTTCAAAATCATAATTAATTTCAAAATTTAATTAATTATAAAAGTTTAATTAATTTCAAAATCTAATTAATTATAAAAGTTTAATTAATTTTAAAATCTAATTAATTACACAAGTTTAATTAATTTTCAAAATCATAATTATTTTTAAATGATAATTAATTTTCAAATTATAATTAATTTTTAAATCATGATCAATTTTCAAAAATATAATTAATTTCAATTAATTGATTAATTTCAAATTCTAAATTTCAAACTTAATTAATTTTCAATAGGTTAATGTTAATTAATTTTTAAATTATAATTAATCTTCAAAATTTTAATATTGTTAAATGTTTAAATCTAATTAAACTTATATTTTAAATTTTAAAATTTAATATTTTTGAAATATAAATTTAACTTAAATTATTTTTTGAAATATTCTTTAATATCATCATAGATAAAATCAACTTCAAGATTAACTTAATTCCATCTCATGCGAACTCAGAAGTTGGACATACTTGATAACCTAAAATATGTGAGATGAAAAATCAGGAAAATAAATAATAACTTTTATATTTTTGATTTACATGCTTGGACTCTAGAACCCTCAAGCATTTTTGACATTAATTAAGGGGGAGTGAAAGTAAGGTTAAGACATTAATTTTTATTTTGTTAAAGCATTGTTTTTCAAAATTAAACTTTTTAAAAGTTCAAAATACTTTTGAAAGAGGAACCATTAATTAAAGGGAGAGTGAAAGGAAGGTTAAGACATTAATTTTTATTTTGTTAAAACATTGTTTTTCAAAGTTAAACTTTTAAAACTATTTTTGAAAAGAAAAATAAATTATTTTTGAAAAAACAGAAACTAAGTATTTGATAAAGTAGTTTTTAAAGAAATCATTTACTTAGCTAAGTATTTTTATCAAAATATTTTTAAAGCTAAGTGTTTATCAAAATATTTTTAAAGATAAAATTTTTATCAAAATCTTTTTAAAGCACAGTTTTTATCATAATATTTTTAAAGCTAAAGTTTTTATCAAAATATTTTTAAAGCTAAGTTTTTATCAAAATATTTTTAAAGCTAAATATTTATCAAAATATTTTTAAAGCTAAAGTTTTTATCAAAATCTTTTTAAAACTAAATTTTTATCAAAATCTTTTTAAAGCTAAGTGTTTATCAAAATATTTTTAAAAGCTAACCTTTTATGAAAATCTTGTTTAAGTTAAGTACTTAACTAAATTTTGATCAACTTCTTTTTAAAGCCAACTACTTAATTCAATTTGTATTAAATTTTTTAAACTAAGTTTTTATCAAAATATTTTTAAGCTGAATACTTTTAACTCAGATTTTTTCAAAACCTTTATAAAATAAGTATTAAAGTTACGTTTTTATCAAAGTCTTTTTAAAGCCAAGTTTTTATCAAAATTTCAGAAAGCTAAGTACTTGACAAAAAATTTTTACAAAGAATTTAGCTAAGTGTTTGTCAAAATAATTATTTTAAAAGCTAAAATTTAGCTAAGTTTTTTTTTAAAAAAAAAGCTAAGACAGTTTCAAAACTTAAAATTAGCTAGGTTTTTTTTCTAAGTGCAACTCTTCAGGGGGAGCTTAACAGGGTAAATTTATTTTGTACTATCTTTACATCTTAAACAACGTTCTCTCTACTTATTTTATTTTATTTTATTATTATTTTTTGATTTATGTCAAAGGGGGAGAGAAAATTTAAAGTTAAGAGTTAAACATAGTTTTTGTAAAAGAGGGAGCATAAGGGAGTTTTTTTTTTCAAATTATTGTATTTATGCTCATGCTAAAAATTCTTTAATTATTGTTATGTTTTATTTAACTTTGAACCAGGTTGCCATAATCAAAAAGGGGAAGATTGTTAGTGCAAGAAGCTTCAGACAATCGAACCTAAATTTTGATTATGTCTAAAGGTCCAAAGTTAAGTTGTCTTGTGATCTAACAAGGTTGATTGAGCTTGCAGGAAAGTCCTATGTTGTCTTAGGTAAAAGTCCTAGTGGATTCTAGGTAGATGGAAAATCCTAGTGGATGGTAACTCTAGGTCCTAGGGGGTGGTAACCCTAGGTGATGGAAAGTCCTAGCTGTAGTTAGGTAGGTGGAAAATCCTAGAGGGTAGTAACCCTAGGTCCTAAGGGGTGGTAACTCTAGGTGGAAATTTTAGTGGTTCTGGAGGACCGGTTTGGCAACAGGTAACTTCTCCTAAGAGGAGTAGGTGAGGACGCGTTCCCCGTTGAGCGAACAATAGAGTCGATTCGACCTAGGATTTTTGGAGAAAATTCTAAGTCAGAACCGGACAGTCTAAAGGCTGTCAAGTTATTGATTTATATATCATTTGCTATTTTGTCTAACTCTGTTTTGTAGAAATTAATAATTGTGCAGGGTTAGTTTCAGCCTTGATCGGTCGACTGAACCGGGGATCGGTCGACCGAACCTCTAAGCAAGCAGATAGATTTCCAGTCAGATGATCAAGTTCGACCAAGGATTGGTCGACCAAACCTAGGGTTCGGTCGACCAAACAGTGGATATACAGTGACCAAGATCAAGCCAGATTGATCGGATTAGACTAGATAAACTAGCGAGGATAACGGGATCAATCGACTGGATGGCGGGATCAGTCGACCGAACAAGGACTCATTCAAAGCTAAATCTATATGGGAAGATGGACAGATTCAGGCAGGATTGGTCGACCGAACTAGGGGATCGGTCGACCGATCAGCAACGAGTCAAACCTGAAACCGAGATTAGTGGATCTCGATCAAGCCTAGCTTGGCTATTTAAGGAGGGCTTGACTAGTTGCTTCAAAAACACAATTTCCAAAATCAAGAAAGAACAACTATGACTCTCTTCAACGCTGCTCCGACAATTGACGAAAGACTTCTAATTCTATTGTTGTCGATAACTTTGTTATATTGTACTTTAAGTTTTGTAATCTTCATTCAAAATATTAGTGATTGTCCACCGAAAGCGATCAACGATCTCGGGTCTTGGAGTAAGAGTTGTCATAGGCTCCGAACCAAGTAAAATAAATTGTGTTAGCAATTGCTTTGTTGTCTTTCTTTATTCCGCTGTGTATTCTTTGTGTTTTGCGAAACAAGTGAAAAAGTCATGATTACTATTCACCCCCCTCTAGCACGTCATCGATCCTACAACTACTAGGAGTACAATGGTCTTAGTTTGGATTGATTCAGATATAATTAATGTCATTAGTGAGTCTTGGTCAAAGCTTATTAATGGTCGTATAATATCTAAAGTTTAAAATTTTGGGCATAATTAGAATCAGGAGAGGTATGAGGAACTCGTTGGTGTTATTCTTGAGTGAATATGATATATGTAAGTCCAACAATAAGTTTGTGTAAAATTTACTCAAACATTTATAAATTTTAGAAACTTATAATAACCTATCTATTGTGTGAAATCAAAGTTGGAGGATATGGTGAAATTTAGAATGCTCCTAAGAGTGTATTAGTCGTGATTTAGATTGATTCGGATGTAATTAAGATTATCAGTGAGTTTTAACGTATGACCTTAGATTTATTAAATTTAATCCAAATGAAGATCATTACATTGTTGATCTTAATTTTATCCCATATTTATTCCACTGTGAAATTTAAAAAAAAAAACTTTTTTAAGAGAGAGAAATAATACTTTCAAAATCCTATAAAGCATGACACATTTTTCAAGGTTTTAAATGTTCTTTAGTTGATCGGATAATCGTGCATACAGAGGGAGGGTAATTTTGAAAAGAGTGGTGTGATTTAGTAAATATGAAAGTATAATGTGTATTTGAATATTAGTGAAAATAGATGTTGAGGTTGGAGAAGTATAAGTAGAGTAAGGTTGACTTAATACACAAACGGATTTAGGAATAGACCAATCAAATCATTCGGGGTCAAGCTATGTAGAAAAAAAAATAATTAATCAGGTTAAATTATATAAAAAAATAAATGATAAATACAGTTAGTTTTAGGATGATCAATCTGACCTTATAAAATTTTTTCATTGATCATCAGGATAAATCGAGAAATACTAATGACGAGCGGTCCAGAAGCCAAATATCCCTTAATTATGAACCTTATTTGGAAAAAAATTCTTATAAATACGTCATTAACAATTATATAGAGATATCTATTGAGGAGGATAGATCAATTCAATCAAATGAGTGAATTAATCGAGTCAAATTAGATGGATGAGTTCATTTAGTAAATTAAGCGAGATAAGTCAAGCTTAGATTAGATCAAAGAGATAATGAAATAGGCTAATTGGCCTAATCAAATTAAGATCTAAATAGGCCGGGCAGATTAATCATGCCACATTAACCTCGTATGAGTCAGACAGGTAAAATAAAATAGAATGTTTTTATCATTATATATTTGTTGGTTAATCAATTATTTTTAATATATGATCTTTTGTATACTGTTGACTAGATTGATTCATCTTATTTTGACATTACCTATTTCTACCATCACTACTAACTAATACTATAAATAAATCAAACATTTGTGAGTAAGCTTAATGTTTTGTTGGATCGAGAAATGCTAGAGGAGGAAGGGGGTGAATAGCGCTCGTGGCTTTCACTTATTGTAATCGAAAAACGCTCGAGAGTTAAGCAGCAAAATGAGAAAACAAACACACAAAGACCCAAGTATTTTTACTTGATTCGGAGCTTTGGGCGACTCCTACTCCAAGGTCCGCGATCGTTGATCGCTTACGATGGGCAACAACTATAATATCGCAAAAGAGTACAATTGAATATTACAATTAAATGCACTAGAAATTATACCGACAACAAGAAAATGTAAAACTGAAGCTCCAGGTTGTCGGTGACTTGTTACAGCACTTCTAGAATGTCTCTTGAGCAGCACACGGAAGAAGGATCGCTTGAGAATTGTTGATTGAAGCTGCTGGTCGAGAACCCCATATAAAGGTTGTTGAAGGCACCTCAAAGTCTCTTGAAGGCGCCTCCATCACTGTCGAGTCAGCCACGCGGATGAGTACTGAAGAAGTCAACGTTGATCCACTTGAAGGCACCTCCATACCTCTTGAAGGTGCCTTCAAGGCTGTCTGAGGCGCCTCAAGCTTCCATGAGGGCGCCTTCAGCCTTGCCGCACGCGCATCTTCTCCTTTGCACCCAAGGCATACTTTACTTTTTCGTCCCTGCAAAACATGTTAGTTCACAAAATACCAACATATCCTGCAAAACAGAATTAGCACATCATAAATATAATAAGAGAAACATTCTAAAAGTCTCCGGACTGTCCGGTTCTAACTTCGGATTTCCGACCGGAAACCCTATGTCGAACGACGCCTACTGTTCCCTCTTCCGGGGAACGCGTCCTCACCCACTCTTCTAGGGAGAAGTTACCTTTTACCAGTTCGGTCCTCCAGACCGACTGAACTTTTGCTCAGCGCTGATGCTTCCGGTCTTTATGTTGGACGTCCGCTCCACGACCCGTCCAGTCTTCCACCTAAGGTTACCGCCCCCTAGGACTTTTGCCCGAAGCTTCGACCCACCAAGACTTCCCGCCTAGGGTTACCACCCCTATGACCTTAGGTTACCGCCCCCTAGGGTTTTCCCTTTGCCTAACCGCAGCTAGGACTTTTCTTCACCTAGGGTTACCACCCCCTAGGACCTAAGGTTACCACCCCCTAGGGTTTTCCACCTGCCTAACCGCAGTTAGGACTTTTACCTAAGTACACTTAGGTCTTTCCTGCAAAGTTCATTCAACATATCAGATAACAAACTAACTTAACTTTGAACCCTTTGACATAATCAAAACACAAGTTCGATCGTCGGATGCTTCCCGCACCAACATGTTTGACTTGATAAGAGCTTGTCTATATTTATTTAATATACACAAGATCAATTAAATGAACAAGTTTGAATAACTCGTTTAACTAAATGAACAACCTTGAATGCATATGTGTTCAACTCGTTAATGTTCGTGAACGACGTGTAAGATCGAAAAGCGCTAGAGAGAGGGAGGGGGATAGCGTGTATCACTTTTTCATGATTTTTCGAAAACTCGAGATATAGCAACTGAAATAAAATTAAAACAAACAATGCTAACACATTTCTTTTTACTTGGTTCACAGCATGTGTTGTTAGTCCAAGGCCCGCGATCATTAATCACTTTCGTTAGGAAATCCATTAAAGATTCGATAAGTATAAGAAACTTTGATTATGAAAATAATTTAAGACAGTAAGTAGAAAGACAATAGTGATATCCACAACACAATAAAGTAGAGGCTTGAGAGTTTGTTGTCGGAGCAGAGCTTGTTGTCGAAGCAGAATTTTGATCTTGTGACGGAGTTTTTGGAGCAGTGGGAGAGTATGAGGAGCGTAGAGAATTGATGTCTGAGCCAATCTCCAAGCACCTCCATCGAGGCCTATTCGATCCACTTTCATCGTTGAGTTATCCAATTCCAAGCCCCTCCACCGAGCCTATTCGATTAATCTTCATCGTTGAGTTTCCAATTCAAGATGCCTAGACCGTTGACGTGGCTATACTTAGGTGAATCTCTATCTGAGTCACTTTGATCCCTTCCAACTATAATATTGAATTTTACAAATGAATGTTTACCCATACAGACACTTTGACTATTTTAAATTATAGTCAATGAATACACTTCATTGAATACACTTTGACTATTATAGATTATAGTCAATGAATTTTACAAGCAACTATAATATTGAATACACTTTGACTATGACAGTAAGTGAGTCTCGAGATCTCTAATTTAGAAATTTTTGTCAATTAAAGATTTGTTTCAGTCAATTGGATAATCAAATGGAATAGGTAATTGACTATAGACATTCTGCTTGTGAACAAAAATATTTGTTTCATCTTAAGTCAACTGAATGATAGTTTAGTCAATTGAAGCAGCTTGTATTGATTGGGCAATCAACTACTAAATATAGATTGTTTTTTTTTTAATTGAGTTGAATAACTCATATCCATTGAAAGGACAAATTTACATCTAATGTGATCTGAGTTGACTAGAAGAGGTGAGAATCAGTTGGAAATGTTATTCACTAGAGGATAAGGTTGTTGACTTATCCGGTTGAGTCGATTTGGAAGATTTTGTTGAAAAATTAGTTTTTGTGACCAATGATTGACTATGGACCTGAATGATATATTATTTTTCAAGTAGATTATATAAATTAATTTCTTAAATAAATAAAAAAGTAATACTAAAATTATTTAAGTAATGAAGGATTAATCAGTATGATTAAAAGAAAGTATTGGCTCACACATAATGATAAACTAGTTTATAGATGAGAATATATGGATCCTAATTTGAGTATATGTGAATATCAATCTTACTGGAATTATTGAAGTATAAAGAATTTAGAATTAATTTCTGAAATTTATTGAAAAAGAATTAACTAATTAGTTGATTAATTTATTAATTAAAAATAAATTAATCAATTAATTGATGAATTAATAATGTGAAAATAAAATAGTTAATTTAATTAATTAGGTTGATAATGTTTTAAGTAAAAGCGACTCTTACTCCTTAACTTACCACCACTAAGTTATGAATTCTGCACTTCAATTCTTCTCTTTCTCTCCTCTATGAATAGTTCTTAGGGTTAAAAAGTTTATCAAGACTCATAATTTTAAGTGCTCCTATTCCGAGTCATAGATTGTCAATAAATAATAAGTACTTGGGCGAGATAATAATATCTTAAAAAAAGAAGATATAATTTCTCGACCTTAAAACTCTTATCCACAGGGATAAGCTTATCCATAAAAGTATGTTGATATATGAAAGATTACCTCAACGATTGACAAAATTAAGTTGGTAACGATTATACCAAAAGTAATGTATCTATTATCTAAAAGGGTACCTCGATAACTAAAAGAATATGTCGATAATATAAATGAGATAAGATCCACATCATCATACTGAGCTCCACGAATTCAAATCATTGACTTATTGTCAATATCTTTTGTCCTCCCCATATAAATTAGTCAATTCATTTCTTGAACATTCCTACATATTTGTAAAAAAATATGTGATGACCAGTTCCCCTTTTAAGCAAGGGACTACATTAGAAGAGCAATTAGAAGACTTTGATGTACCATCAATTTACACCTCACGATCTGAGTTTGTCTTATCAAGGCTGAGATTTGTGACTATAAATAAGAGAGCCAGAGAATCTTAAAAGAGAAAACTCTCATACTACAATCCTCTAATGTTAATTAACTAGTATTTTCATGTTCCTAAGTTCTCTCAATTTCTTGAAAGAGCTTGAGTTGTGGTAGGGTTGAACGTGGGGGCAAAAAAAAAACTTATTGCTTGTAGAAGATTAAGCTGTGGAAGCCGGCGACGAGCAGAGGTGACATAGACTGACTGTTCTATAGTGCAAGAAGATCAGGCAGGGATAGCGATACCAGACACATAATAAAGAGGGGCATTTCTGCTATAGAATTCTCGGTACATTAAACTAACACGCAAATATCGTCGGGGAGGTAGCACTACAGAAGCCAAGCAAAGGGCAAGGCTCATCAACCCAGTCAGTTTTTCAACTCCTAATAGAAACGCAAGGCGCGTTGCCGTCGTCTTAATTCTGTTCCACTAACTGCTTGAAGTTGATGGGAGTAGCAAACTGTTGCGAGCCCTGGTAAATGGCCACTCCTGCTAGCTTTGAGATCGCATGTGTCGGATGCAGCAAGTCCCAGAACAGGTAGAGATGCCGCTCGGAGCAATAGGTTGCATTAGGAATGCACCCTGATTGCCCATTCAATTTCCCTGCTCCACAGCATGCACTCTTCACTTCCTTGTAACCTGAACAAGCAATCAACACATTTAGGTGCAAGCCTACACCCTGATTAAAGAATCTCGCTTCACAGATAAATTTTGTGGTTACCAAGGGCATTAGGGTCTCTGATGATCCCCCAGACGACAGCGTAAGAACTACCGATGGAGTATTTCATCCCTTGCAATTGGGAACTTAGACTCTGCATCTGTGATTTCAGAGCAGTGTTGAAACCCAGAGCCAATTCATTCAAAATGTCGATGCAAGCACCTGCTGGGTGTAGGCTTCTTGTATATGGGCAACATCCAATAGGAGCTACATCGACTATCCCAAATTTCCTTGCTCCAAGACCATATAGTGCCTGCCATAATAGTTTCAAGAACTCGAATATCCATTAGTATTTGTTTATTTGCGAGAATAATTGGATGTACAAAAAAAAGGAAATTTTAACCTTTATATGAGACTCATAAGTTGAGGCAAGAGTAGCAATAAAGGAGTCGATCTCAGTTCTGTTCGGGGTGTTGTTTTTGGTGAAGAAGGCAAATATGTCATTCCCTCCAGAGCTGATGAGGAAGATGGACTTGGAGAGCAACTGGTAAGTGCGGTCAGTGGCAATGTATGTCATAATACTCGTTTGCAGTATGGAGAAGTATTGTATTTGTTTTGTCATGGTGATGGTGCTCCCCTAAAACATTTTTCAGAAACACATGATCTTTGAAAAGAATTCACATACACATCTTGAAAATGAGAAATGATAAAAGACATGGATTTTGCTTACAGTTGAGTCGAGAATTCCTGATCCTCCAGAAGCAAAATTTGCACCTGCCAAACCTTTGAGGACTTGGTGATTGGTCTTGTTTGCGAGGGAAAGGTAAGGTGGAGGGCTCCTCCTGAAGCCCATGTGGGAAGCTGAATATCGATTAAACAATTAGAGAATTAGAAGAGACGGGTCGATAACTACTGAGATTGTTACCTGTAAAGTATACCATGTGTGCTCATTAACCATGCAACATGCTCACAAGAATTCATGTTCACTGACAACCTGAATATCCTAGTTGTTGCATTGCTTTTTGTCCAACTTAGGACTCAGAGATATGATTGGATTGGACGTATACAGTATAGTGCAGATGCCGAATACCACACTACTTCCAAAATAAGAAATTAGAATAAAATCAATTTTGTGGCTTTTCTTTCCGTCAGAGATAAAAATTGAGACTTGAGACAGTTAAACAATTGAAGTTCTGGATTAAACTCAAAAGCTCCCATTACTTAACATTAAAATTTCAAATTTGAAATTAATTTTAAAGTGTTTTATCAATAGATTTACAAGCTTTTAAAAATATTTTAATTAATTTAATTGGATAAGCTTCATCCAAATATCTTATCCAACCCTTTGATAAGTAAATCTGATGCGGTGGTAAGGAGAGGTCCCACCCCACGAAAGATAGCTGCCACGGTGGAAGTCAAAGTCAAGGCGGTCAACGCTCAGATATCATCGGCCGGTCGGGTGATGATGCCCCGATCGGGAGGAGAAGGTTCTGGTCCAATCCCGCCTTTGACACGGGGAGGTGTCAAATGACCGACGCTCAATGGAGTATTGGACGCCGAACAGAGGAGAAGACGGTGTGCAGAAACTGGACCGAGCAGCTACCCCGCTCGGCCAGGAAGCAAGACTCGACATTGGCACAGTGGAGTTCTGGCCGAGAAGGCGTGACACTGGCACAGTGGTGTTCCGACCGAGCGGGCGTGACACAAGCACAGTGGCGTTTCGACCGAGTAGATGCGACACATGCAAAATCCTGGCCGAGCGGGCGGTATACAAGAACAGCGAAGTCCCGATCGAGCGGCTATCCCACTCAGCCTAGCAACTACCTCGCTGTGTTATCTCTCGACATCCTTTTGGGAGTTAGTTCCGCTGACGTCGAGCATGGCCAACCAGAAGATCGTACATGGAAGCTTCCACTGTCACATCAGAGATATGCTCAGCCTGTTAAGGTATTGTGTCAGGGACACTTTACTAATAAGTCTTTTCAGGGAAAACTTTGGGAAGCGTGCTCGCTTTGGGGAGCGTGCACGCGCGCTACAGGAGCTCTATATAAAGGGGGGTCCAAGTATCGGCGGAGGTATGCAATAGACACTATTCGTGCCACACTGTTCATTCTTGTTGTTGCTCCGCCTTCTACTTCATCGTCGATGACTCACTTGAACGTCGGAGGGCCAACGTCGGGTACCCCTTCCCTGGCTCGGCACTGACGTCATCTATGTTGCAGGGTGGAGCGGAGTCTACAAGCGGTCAGCGGGAGCGCCACATCCCCATCTTTCCATTTCATCGACTTTCAGACAAGATTATATTTGGCGTCGTCTGTTGGAACTTAACCTGCATCCGAGTTGAGAAGATGGAGGATGCTGAATGACTCACCACCGTGACGCTCACCAAAGAGGAGCTCGACATGCTCGTTCAAGCCCGAGCGGCGAAGATGTTCGAGCAGCAGCAACAGCAGGCACTAGCCGATTGGCAAGTGCAGCAGCCAGCGACGTCGGCAGCAGGAGGGCGAGCGGGATTAGAAGATTGACTGGAACAAGTTTCCATATGGGGGCAGAACAAAGGGTCGACCGGCACGCAGGGGAAAGCGCCGCCCACACCCATCCCCTTTCACCGCGCCTTGTTCCAAACCCCCTCAGAAATAGCCTAGGCGAACTAGGAACGAGGATCATCCTCGGACGACGCTCCCGTTTGGGATGTGCGAAAAGGAAAGACACCCAGAAGTCATGCTTTGCCCGAACGGATCAACCTGCAGTTCTCTAAGTGTTAGGATCTTAGATGGCTAGAGGGGGGGTGAATAGCCCCTTAAAAAAAACTTGTACAAAGATGTCTACAAAAAACTTATTAGCACAGCGGAAATAGGAAACTAAAACGAAAGGAAACAAACACACTAACACACAGATTTATGAGGTTCGGGGATAACTTGCCCCTACTCCTTAGCGTGTCCGTAAGGTGGACGACTCCTTGATCTTCGGTAGATCGCACCCCGATAAAATTCCGGCTAGAGATCCTCCTTCTTGGTGGAGTAACCTCTCCACAAAGTCTCAAGAAAAATATATGTTAAAGCACGAGACTTACAGAGCTCGGTGGCAAAGAAGAATGAACGAATGCTTACAACCACGCGAGGATCAGTGGAAACATGAACTCACAGATCGCAGTTTCTCACCCGAGAGCTCAAGAACAAAGCACACCTCAACGATCAACAGTTTCTATCACTTTCTCTTACTTGCTTGTTCTTTTCTCTCGTTGTTTACTGCTTCTTAAACCCCTGTTCTCCGCTGTCACGGATCGTGGTGAATCTACACAAAATCATCGCTGCAGCCAATCCTCTTCCTGGTCCTCTGAACTCACACCAATGAAATCACAGCCTTCACTGGTGTCTTCTGAGCTCGAATCAATCACCAAGAGTCAAGCGGATCGCAGCCAGATCTCACCAGTAGCCGTTGTTGCCTCAAATGCACCATGCGCCGCGAATCACAGCAGAAAGTTCATTTGTTGTATTCCTCTTATGAACTCAATTTGAAATTATGCTTGGAATGGTACCTGTAATCCTGCAAACTCAAAAGCTAACAGCACAGAGGGTTATATCACATAAATAAGGCAAAACAAATGCAGTGGAGGAATCGCAGAAACAACGAACGAACCAGCTTGTGTGTGGATCAGTCACCAGACCGATCTATGGACCGATCAGGACATATCCTGATCGGTCCACAGCTTGTCTGATCGGTCGTGGAGACCGATCAGACGGCAGGTGGATCGGTCTCCATGACCGATCCCGCCTTCTTCTCTTCGCAATCCATCTCCTGATCGGTCTACAGACCGATCAGATTACACTCAGTATGCTACTGAGTGTTTCCTAATCGGTCACCAGACCGATCAGGAAACTTAGTTTCACTGGATCGGTCTGCCGACCGATCCACTGTCTCATGTACCACTGGATCGGTCTGCCGACCGATCCAATGCACCATAGAATTTTCACTTAGTCCCTCTCTGACATAATCTGGAGAACAAACTACCAAGCCCTCTCCGACTTCGTCCGGTCCAGAGAACGAGCTACCGAGCCCTCTCTGACCTAGTCCGGAGAACGAGCTACCGAGCCCTCTCCGACTTCGTCAGGTCCAGAGAACGAGCTACCGAGCCCTCTCTGACCTAGTCCGGAGAACGAGCTACCGAGCCCTCTCCGACTTCGTCAGGTCCAGAGAACGAGCTACCGAGCCCTTTCTGACCTAATTCGGAGAACGAGCTACCGAGCCCTCTCTGACTTCGTCAGGTCCAGAGAACGAGCTACCGAGCCCTCTCTGACCTAATTCGGAGAACGAGCTACCAAGCCCTCTCCGACCTAGTCAGGTCCAGAGAACGAGCTACCGAGCCCTCTCTGACCTAGTCCGGAGAACGAGCTACCGAACCCTCTCCGACTCCGTCAGGTCCAGAGAACGAGCTACCGAGCCCTCTCCGACTTCGCGTGCCAAGTTTCCAACTTGGACTTTTCCTTCCACTTGATCAACCTTGATCATTAATCAAACCGAGTTTAATTAACATCTGATACAAACTTAAATCCGTGTCAACATCAAAACAACAGCCAGGTCAGACTGTATCAACAATCTCCCCCTTTTGGTTTTTTGACAACACGATTTAAGTTTAGATCAGAAATGTTCTTATTTTATAATTTTAGGGGAATCAAGATCCTCCCCCTAAGATGAATATACCATGATGTAAGGAAGTCAATAACGAGAATCAAGATCCTCCCCGTTATCTTCTCCCCTAAAATCAAACCTTCATACATCTCTAAACTTAGATATCTCTCCCCCTTTGTCAAACACCGAAAAGGTGCGAATGGGGTGATAAGACTCAAAAGACTCCCCCTTAACCCATACTGTCTTTTCTTAATGCACCTAGAGTTCCCTCGAAATGTATTATATGACAGTAAGAGATAAAATACAATCAAGTCATGTCATAGAAACAGCATATGAATATGAACTGAAGCATAAAGAAAAGCAAGAAATAGACAAATGAATAGTAAAAATATATGAGTAGCATAAGTATCCAGGTCAGACAAAGATATCCAACAAGTAGCATCCAAAATACAGACAGGCAAAGTGACACACAGAATGTATCAATCAATATCCTCAACATGAGGAAACTCATCATCATCCGCGGGAGGCTCGTAACCCTGAGGCGGCATGCTGGAGCTCGAAGGTGGATGGTCCGAGTAATGCTGTGGAGGTGGGTAGTTGGCCATCCAGCCCAGAAGCAGCTGCTGCGTCACCAGCTGCTGACTTCGTAGATCATCGTAGCGCTGGTCGATCCGAACGCGCAGTCCATGGAGCTCAACAGCCAGCAGCTCATCGTGTCGATCAAAGCGACTCTCCAGCTCGGCGATCTGCCAGCGCAGATCAGGATCGGCCTCTCCATCGTCAGCAGCAGGAGGAGCAGCAACAGGAGCAACCTGTCGTGGAGGTCCCCGTGGTAACTCACCTAGAGCTCTCTCATCCTTCCACCGAACATCCCCATTTTGTCCTATGATTCCAGACTTGGAAAATGCCTGCTTCCCAAGCCGGCAATCCTGTCTGACCATCTTCACTATCCTACCCTTAGACACATCTATCTGAAGGGTCTCGAGCCAATCGGTAATTATATGCCCATAAGGCATATAAACGGTGGAGCTGCTAGGCTGAGAATAGGAGATGATCGAAGAATAGATGCTGGACATAATGTCAAAGTCGAGACGCCGACGCAAACCATAAAGCATAAGACAATGATATGGTCGGATCTCAGATAATGGTTTAGATGTGATAGGTAGAAGGCAGTTCGTGACAATCTTAAAAAGAATGTAGTCTTGAGGAGATAATCTCAAGGCTGCAAAAGTAGGGAAGTCAACATCTAGCTCATCTAGTCCATCCGGTCTAGGGTGTCCGAAGAAATACTCATAGATGGAATCAGGTGAGACATCAAGTGAAGGAGGTAATGACTCTGGTAAATCAGGATAGATGGGAAAAAGATCTCCTGAACACATCCGACAACCTAGATACCCAAAGAATTCTCTGATGGAGAAATCGATAGTTCTTTTAGCGACTCGGGTTTTATAAACACCATCACCGTTCTGATGAAGATTGTTATAGAATTCAGAGACTAGATCATAGTTGATGTCCCTCTCTAGGTAGACTACCGAGTCAAGGTTATAATAGGCTAGGGTTTCGGATACAGAAGGACAAAATTCATCCATGTACTTTCGATCCACAGATCGACATGGAAGCAGCTTGAATGTCCTCTGTTGAAATGCTTGCTCAAACTGGCGGTTAGGGAACCTTGACGAAGAGGAAGGTTGAGGTCGGGAGGGTGCCTAGGACTTGGATTTCTCAAGTGACTTAGATTTAGAGGTCCCTTCACCCACTACTTTCTTTCTAAGGTTTAACAAAGTGGTAAAATGGGGCAATGAGTGAGCACCGGAGCCACCAGCACAACAAAAACATATATGGTTAGAAATGAAACCGAACTGCCAACGTTCTAGAGAGGTAGAGAGTTACCTTAGTGCCATTGAACTTTTGGCTAGAGTTTCGGAGAACTAGAGCTTCAGCTAGGGTTCGGCTAGAGGTCCGCGTGCAACGAGAAGAGGAGTGAGGTGAGGGAAGGAGTCGGCTAGGGTTCCGCGTGAAAGAAGAAAAGAAGGGATCGGGAAGTTTTAATGGTTTACTGATGGGTATACAGTTGATGAAATGATCGGACGGCTGTCCGATCAGGAGAAATCCTGACCGATCATGGAACGTCCTGATCGGTCAAGGAGTGTTTAGAGCCTCCTGATCGGTCGTGGAGACCGATCAGGGAGCCTCCTGATCGGTCCCCGGACCAATCAGAGGTGGATCAGCGTGCCAAGCCTCCTGATCGGTCGTGGAGACCGATCAGGGAAGCTCCTGATCGGTCCCCGGACCGATCAGAAGTCGACCAGTAACTGCTGATACGTGCCAAAACCACTGATCGGTCTGCAGACCGATCAGATATCGAAGAACTCTCCTGATCGGTCGTAGAGACCGATCAGATATTATCCCGATCGGTCCCTGGACCAATCAGTATCTGATAATCAGTGATTTCAAATTTCAGCAATTTCAGTAACTGAAATTTTGCGCCGTTGTCTATCGAGAATTCTGAAAAGTTCAGAACTCAAGAACTCAGAACCTCCCAAGTTCATAACCTAGAACCTAAGAGTCAACACCCACAAATATATTCAAAAAATGAGCTCTTACGGTCTGAGCTTGTTTAGAGCCCGAAAGTTTCAGACTTTAAAACCAAAAACTCAGACATTTGGAATCTTAGAATTCCAATCTCAGAAAACCTTATAAAACTATTACCTATAGTGAACCAAGGTGTTAATTAAGACTTAGTATTGTTATGATCAGTTTCAATTTTTTTTTTTTTTTTTTTTTAAATATATTCAAATTGCTATTACTTCCTTTAACAACCTATCTTATTATCAAACAAGATCATAAAATGAATCAAACAACAATATCAATCAACACATCAACCAACCACCATAATTGGATAATTTCTAGACAAAAGTCCAACCAAGATTCCTTGGTTGGAATATATGAGTAAGATCTAGGAACCAAATACACATGAATTATGTAATGGTCTTCCCCATACTCAATTTATGTCTCTTCAACCTAATTATTCAAGGGATGCATGATACATTTTGAATAATTTGGTTGATCCTAGCATCTCACCCCATTTCTAGCAACCAAAAATATTTTGTTAAACCTTATAGTTTGTGTGAGATGTTCCCAAGTTGCCCAAATTAATTTTCCAATTTCTCTTGTCATTTTAATGGTCCTTATTGATCGTGATGTGGTCAAAATGACTTATTGAGCCAAACACATTCCCAATTCTCTCCTTAAATGACTAAATTCATTTTCCGGAAGAGGTTTGGTGAAAATATCGGCCAGGTTTGACTTTGACTCAACATATGTGAGTGCAATGTCTCCCCTAGCTACGTGATCTCTAATGAAGTGATGACGCACTTCAATGTGTTTGGTCCTAGAATGATGGACTGGATTTTTCGTTAGGTTTATTGTGCTAATGTTGTCACACAACACTTGCACTCCTTTATACGAAAGTCCATAATCTTCTAGAGTGTGAATCATCCACAACAATTGTGATACACTCTCTCCCATGGCAATATATTCAGCCTCGGTCGTGGAGAGAACAACACAATGTTGCTTCTGACTTGACCAACTAATCAACGATGAACCTAAAAATTGGCAACCCCCACTAGTGCTTTTCCGATCCAATTTGCATCCAGCATAATCGGAATCGGTATAGCCTATTAAATCAAAAGACTCCGTACGAGGGTACCACAGTCCTACTCTAATCGTGCCCTTGAGATATCTTAGAATTCTCTTAACTGCAGTTAAATGAGATTCTTTGGCACAAACTTGATATCTAGCGCACATGCCCACAGCAAAAAGTATGTCCGGTCGACTAGCTGTGAGATATAGAAGACTACCGATCATGCTTCTATATTGCGTTAGATCAACTGGTTTCCCACTCTCATCATTGTCAAGACGAGTATTTGTCGCCATTGGAGTGGATACTTCCTTAGAGTCACTCATGTTGAATTTTTTGAGCATCTCTTGAGTGTATTTCGTCTGATGGACATAAATTCCATCTCGAGTTTGTTTGATTTCAAGTCCAAGGAAGAATGTCAATTCTCCTACTAGACTCATCTCAAACTCACTTTCCATGTGAGAAATAAATTCATTCAAATAGCCCTTGTTATTTGAGCCACAAATTATGTCATCGACATACACTTGGGCTACAAAAATGTTTTCACCATCTCTACGCAGAAATAATGTTGGGTCTATTTGGCCTCTTACAAAGCCCTTTTCTAGCAAATATGTTGACAACCTTTCGTACCAAGCTCGTGGTGCTTGTTTAAGCCCATAAAGTGCTTTCTTGAGTTTGTACACGTGGTTTGGAGCTTCGGTATTCACAAACCCCGGTGGTTGTTCAACATAGACTTCTTCTTTAATAAAGCCATTTAAGAAGGCAGATTTAACATCCATTTGATAGAGCTTAAAATCTCTATGTGCAGCAAAAGCTAGCATCAAACGAATGGACTCTAATCGGGCCACGGGAGCATAAGTCTCATCATAATCGAGACCTTCGACTTGACTATAGCCCTTGGCTACAAGTCTTGCCTTGTTTCTTACAACTTCTCCCTTTTGATTTAACTTATTTTTGAAGACCCATTTAGTTCCAATAATGGTGGTCTTCTTAGGTCTAGGAACTAAGTCTCACACTTGGCTCCTTTCAAATTGACCTAACTCATCTTGCATAGCTATGATCCAATCAGGATCGCGCAATGCCTCATCAACTAATTTTGGTTCAATCTCTGAAATCAATGCGACTTCATTAGACTCATTTCTAAAGAATGACCTAGTCCTAACCCCTTGTTGGATGTCTCCCACAATTTGATCTTAGGGATGACTAGTGGCTATCCTAGATTGTCTTGGTGTTGGTGGTGCCTCATGAATGGTCTCACTAGGCACAGGCAAGGACTCAATATCAGGCAAAGGATCAGATTGAGTTCTTTGTTGCCTTTGCTCATCAACATCAGAGTCAACTTCGACTTGTTCTTCATTTTGATCATTCAAACTTAGATTTCTAAGTTCAAATTGAATTTCTCCTACATCCCTTGATTGATCATTTAAGTTAGGGATTTCTTCAAAAGCTACATCAGAGGACTCTTCAATCAATTTAGTCCTATTATTGTAGATTCGATATGCTTTGCTGGTGAGCGAGTACCCGACCAGTATCCCTTCATCAGCTTTGGCCGAAAATTTTCCAAGATGGTCCTTGGTGTTCAAAATAAACACCTTACAACCAAACACCCTAAGATGTTTAATTGTAGGGGATTTTCCAAACCAAAGTTCATGGGGAGTCTTTCCTAAAAACCTATGTATCAGGATTCGGTTTTGCACATAACAAGCTGTATTTACAGCTTCAGCCCATAAGTAACTCGGTAGTGAGTACTCATTGAGCATACTTCGTGCAGCCTCTTGTAAGACTCGGTTCTTTCTCTCCACAACCCCATTTTTCTGTGGGGTCCTTGGAGTAGAGAACTCATGCCTATATCCCTTTTCTTGACAGAATTCTAAAAACCTATGATTTTGAAATTCACCACCATGATCACTTCTAATGGTTTTAATTGTTGTTGATTTTTCATTTTCAGTTCTTCTACAAAAGGAAATAAAAATATCTATGGTTTGATCCTTAGTTTTCAAAAAGAAGGTCCATGTAAACCTAGTAAAGTCATCAATAATCACTAAACAGTATCTACTTCCATTTAATGAAATAACACTACTGCAATCAAACAAATCCATATGTAATAAGTCTAGGGCAGTAGTGGTACTTATAGTGCTTTTACCTTTATGAGGCGCTTTAGTTTGCTTACCCTTCTGACATGCATCACACAATTTGGTCTTTTGGTACTTGATGCTTGGTAAGCCTCGCATTAACCCTTTGTTGACCAGCTTCCGGATATTCTTCATGTTTACATGAGCCAACCTCCTATGCCAAAGCCACGATTCTTCTTCTTTTGACATGAAACACTTAGCAAGAGCATTAGTAGCACTTTTAAAAGAAACTTGATAAATGTTATCTACCCTTGTGCCTACTAGTACCGTGTCAAGTGTGTCAATGTTTTTGACTAGACATTGACTCGAATGAAACTCAATTTTGTAACCGGTATCACACAATTGACTGACACTTAGGAGATTAAAAGTCATCCCCTTGACTAGAAGGACATTCTTGATTTGGAGGCATTCGGATATATGAATGTCTCCAACTCCTATAACCTTAAGACTACCATTATTACCAAAAGACACATTACCTCTATTTTTGTTTTGAATGATAGAAAATAGTGACTTGTCCCCGGTAATGTGCTTGGAGCATCCACTATCAACAAACCAAGTTGATAGACGCTCCCCCTTTACCAATGCCTACAAGACACGAAAGATAGATGTTTTAGGTACTCAAATCTTGGGACCTAATGCATCTACAATGAAGGACTTAGGCACCCATGCCTTTGTTACCTTCTTCCTAGTCTCATGAACCCTAGAAACATGCAATCTATGAAATTGGGTTCTTGACACTAAAGAAATGAAGCTAGACTCCTTAGGTTGGTATCCTAATCCAGCCTTGTTGTAGACCGCCCTTTGGGCATTTAGAATCATGTCTAGGGTCTTAGAGCTAGTTGAGAATTTCTCAAGCATTTTCTTGAGTTTCTCAACCTCACCCTTCAAGGCCTTGTTCTCATCTTCAAGGAGCTCTAGATGTAGGTCATCAACCTCATCTTCCCTAAGAGCTCTCAAATTCTCTACTTCTTCTTTTAATGATTTATTTTCTGTTTTTGATTTTTTAAGCAAGGTAGACAAATGTGTAATAGTCTTATAACATTTTTCTAAGTGAGAAGAGGTTACCTCTTCATCATCCGAAGATGATGAAGCCGCGACTGAAGTGCTTGAGTCATCACTCTCGGACTCGGACTCCTCCCTTGCTATAAGTGTCAATTGCCGAGTACTCTTCTCCTTCTTCTCTTCCTCCTCCGATGAGCTTGAGGAAGATTCATCCCAAGTGGCCTTGAGAGCTTTCTTCTTCTTGGCTCTTTCCTCCTTCTTTTTGGCCCGTTCCTCCTTCTTGAGTTTTGGACACTCACTTCGGTAGTGGCCTTTCTTGCTACACTCATAGCAAGTAACGTTAGACTTATCAATATTTTGATCTACAGTCTTACCTTTGTATCTCCTGCTTCTTCTCATGATCCTCCTCACAAAATTTGCCATCTTGCTTGATGATGATCCACCTTCATCATCGGACTCGGAGGAGGATGAGGATGAAAGAATCTCTTTCTCCTTCTTCTTTCCTTTCTTTCTTCTCCCATCCTTGCTCTTTTCTCCTGCAACCAAAGCTATACCTTTCTCCTTTTGACCTTTGTTAGCAAGTTCATGAAGTTCCATTTCACAAAAGAATTCATCTAACTTTACAATGGAAAGATCCTTGGAAACCTTGTAGGCATCTACCATAGATGACCACAAGGCATTCCTTGGAAAGGATTTAAGAGCGTACCTTACTAGATCGCGATTCTCCACGCGTTCATCCACGGAATGTAGACCATTGATGATTTCTTTGAACCTCCCATGTAGTTCACTTACCGTTTCATTTTCCTTCATAGTGAGATTTTGTAGTTGATTCAAGAATAGGTCCCTCTTGGCTATCCGAGAATCACGAGTTCCTTCTTGGAGCTCGATAAGCTTGTTCCATAAATCTTTTGCACTCGAGAATGGACCTACCTTGACGAGTTGGTCCTTGGCAATCCCACATTGTAAGGTGACTACTGCCTTGGCATCGGCTTGCCCTTTACGAGTTTGTTCAGTAGACCACCTTGATGAATCGAGTTCTTTACCTTCTTCGTCCTTCGGTGGTGTGAAGCCTTCCTTGACCGAGAACCACATGGAGATATCAGTCTTGAGGTAATACTCCATGCGGCTCTTCCAATACTGGAAATCTGCTCCATCGAAGAAGGGTGGTCTGTTGGTGCTGAATCCTTCCTTCATGGTCATCTTCTTGCTCCTTAGGATGTTAGTCCAGTTGAAAGAGCACCAGGCTCTGATACCACTTGTTAGGATCTTAGATGGCTAGAGGGGGGGTGAATAGCCCCTTAAAAAAAACTTGTACAAAGATGTCTACAAAAAACTTGTTAGCACAGCGGAAATAGGAAACTAAAACGAAAGGAAACAAACACATTAACACACAGATTTACGAGGTTCGGGGATAACTTGCCCCTACTCCTCGGCGTGTCCGTAAGGTGGACGACTCCTTGATCTTCGGTAGATCGCACCCCGGTAAAATTCCGGCTAGAGATCCTCCTTCTCGGTGGAGTAACCTCTCCACAAAGTCTCAAGAAAAATATATGTTAAAGCACGAGACTTACAGAGCTCGGTGGCAAAGAAGAATGAACGAATGCTTACAACCACGCGAGGATCAGTGGAAACAGGAACTCACAGATCGCAGTTTCTCACCCGAGAGCTCAAGAACAAAGCACACCTCAACGATCAACAGTTTCTATCACTTTCTCTTACTTGCTTGTTCTTTTCTCTCGTTGTTTACTGCTTCTTAAACCCCTGTTCTCCGCTGTCACGGATCGTGGTGAATCTGCACAAAATCATCGCTGCAGCCAATCCTCTTCCTAGTCCTCTGAACTCACACCAATGAAATCACAGCCTTCACTGGTGTCTTCTGAGCTCGAATCAATCACCAAGAGTCAAGCGGATCGCAGCCAGATCTCACCAGTAGCCGTTGTTGCCTCAAATGCACCATGCGCCGCGAATCACAGCAGAAAGTTCATTTGTCGTATTCCTCTTATGAACTCAATTTGAAATTATGCTTGGAATGGTACCTGTAATCCTGCAAACTCAAAAGCTAACAGCACAGAAGGTTATATCACATAAATAAGGCAAAACAAATGCAGTGGAGGAATCGCAGAAACAACAAACGAACCAGCTTGTGTGTGGATCGGTCACCAGACCGATCCATGGACCGATCGGGACATATCTGATCGGCTGTCGATCGGTCGTGGAGCCGTCGGCGAGTGGATCGGTCGGCACCGATCCCTGCCTTCTCTCTTCGCACTACCATCTCCGATCGGTCTCCAAGGCCGATCGGTTTACCTCGATGTGCTCGGGTGTTCGTGATCGGTCTACGATCGGTTTACCTCGATGTGCTCTTGAGTGTTCACGATCGATCTACGCCGATCAGATTACACTCGATGCTCTTGAGTGTTTCTGATCGATGCGGTGACCGATCAGAAACTTTGGATCGATGCGGCCGATCCCATCTCATATATGGATCGGTCGCCGGACCGATCAGAAACTTTCCGGATCGGTGCCGACCGATCCCATCTCATGTACCCTTTGGATCGGTCTGCCGGCCGATCCAATGCACCATAAATTTTCACTTAGTCCCTCTCGACATAACGGAGAACAAACTGCAAGCCCTCTCGGGCCGTGGGTCGAGAACGAGCTGGGCCCTCTCGGCCTGAGTCAGGAGAACGAGCTCTGAGCCCTCTCCGACGTCGGTCCAGAGCGAGCTACCAAACCCTCTCGACCTGGTCGGAGGCAGGCTGAGCCCTCCCGACCGTCGGGTCCGGAGAGCGAGCTCAGGCCCTCTCTGACCTAATTCGGAGAACGAGCTACCAAGCCCTCTCCGACCTAGTCAGGTCCAGAGAACGAGCTACCGAGCCCTCTCTGACCTAGTCCAGAGAACGAGCTACCGAGCCCTCTCCGACTCCGTCAGGTCCAGAGAACGAGCTACCGAGCCCTCTCCGACTTCGCGTGCCAAGTTTCCAACTTGGACTTTTCCTTCCACTTGATCAACCTTGATCATTAATCAAACCGAGTTTAATTAACATCTGATACAAACTTAAATCCGTGTCAACATCAAAACAACAGCCAGGTCAGACTGTATCAACACTAAGGAGTTCTTGTGTGACCCTCTACCCAGGCACTATACCCCACTGCGATCGGGGAATATAATAGAACGACTGATCCAAATATCATCTAGATAAGTTTGATAACACGGCCACGCTGCACCAGCACATAGATGGGGTGAAGTACCGAATCTTTCTCACTACTTTCTCCGGCTCGGCGCAGCGCTGATTCCGAAGACTACCGGACGGATCAATACATAGCTTCAAGGACTTCCGATCTGCATTCCAACATCATTTTGCCAGCAACCGACGCTATCAGAAGACGAGCGTCAACCTCTTTGCCCTGAAGTAAGGATCGAAATAAGCGCTCCAAGTCTACATCAGGCATTTCAAACAAGTGGCCATGGATATCCCCTCGGTCTCATCCGAGACGATGATAAACGCCTTCACTCAAGGGTTGGTTGAAGGAGAATTCTTTCAGTCGCTCATCATGAAGCCGCCTAGGAGTTCGACCACCTGTTCAGGAAGACCAATGAATACATAAATGTGGAAGAAGCCCAGGTAGTGAGGAAGAAGGAAACGCCGGCCCGAGCAACGACCGTTGAACAACCACCAGCCGCCCAAAAGGCCAAGGGCAGAGAGAGCAAGGCTACACCCGGAGACTAGGACACATGTCGTGCAGCATGTGGCATCCAGTCGGCAGAAGACGACAAGAGGAAATGTATGGACGTCAATGTTTTACTCTTTTCATCAATCGATAACGCACAACACGCGCGACTGCTACAATTTAACACCGATCGACAGCCAACCGGTGCCGAGAGGATACCGTCGTCGATTTCCAACTCCCGATCGGCGACATAGACAACGATCTACAGAGCAACGAGAGGATGAAAGAACGGTGCTCGAGCGGCACCATCAGCACTAGTGGAGGGATGAAGACGAGGACGATAATAAAGCAGTTTTTCCAAGTATATGGGAAGACACGCCATGGGAAGAAGATCCTGACTTTGATACCAATGAACTTTCAACAAATATTGAAGACGAAGAAGAAGATCTAAGTTCTTACTTCTTAGGGCTCAGTAATCTGAAAACAGATTACCCTATTAATTCTCCAAGTTCGGTCCTACCCGAGGACGATAATCAACAACAACCACCATATTGGGATGATACTGACACTGATTCAGAGGAATATTGGCAACAAGTGGTAGAACAAGTAGAACAAATTGAAGAACAATTCTATACAACACAGACGAATAGCTTACCTGGGAGAATGAACACATTATAAGTTCATGAAGATACATCCTCGACAGAGGAGGGAGAACCAAATGATTGGCTACCATACATCAACCAGTCCCAAGCTCAGGAGAGCCCCCAATCAGAAAATGAAGATACTCAAGTAACAAAAGAAGCAACACATGTGGGAGCTGATTCTCTTGTAACAGAACAACTTGAAAGATTGGACTATCCAATACTACGGAGTATGATGCAGCAAGCAACTACTGAGAAAGTATTATCCAGTACAAGTGTCATATCCAGGTACAATCCCCCTCAAGAACCTCTTATGGGTCAAGTAAATTATCCCCCTGCGCAGGTAAATATGAGGACGAAACCACAAGAATCAACTACGGTTCTTAATGGCAAGTTTAAACCTCGAGGTTATAATTATCAGCCATGGACGCTACCATCAGCCCAGACGAACGATGGAGCTATTTTAATTCTACCTGAAGATATCGGGCAATATTCTGAAGTAATTTCTCGCTGGGAATCCATTACTAATAATTTGGTGAATCAAAAGACATGGCTGAACAATGCGCAAAAGGTACAATTTATTGAAAATATCTTAGGAGAAAACGAGAAAAGATGTGGATCCAATGGCGTATAATATTTCTAATCTAACCATCTCTCTTGAACATGACAGTTGCATTGCACAACTGGTATTTGAAAAAATTATGACCCCATCTATTATGGAAGTTGAAAATTTGGAAGAATCGACCAGAGCAACAGGATCTTTTGGCTCGACCACGGAAACTCAACCATCAACAAGTCAAGAACTGATACTTGCAGCAACAGGAAAATCTCTTATAAATCGTTTATATAATATGGAGGTAACTTTTCAAATTCCTGGAGTAGCTGATACAAAAGTACAAGCAATACTGGATACAGGAGCTACTACCTGTTGTATCTTAAGGATGCATTACCAAGAAATGCATTTGAAGAGATCAGCTATAAAGTAATCTTTTCCGGAATAAATTCTCAGCAAGAATCAATAAAGAAGATGAAGAATGGCTTCCCAGATTGCTTGTACCTTTGTATCAGCTACTCCAGGAATTTGAATAGTTACCTCCATATTATATAAACGATTTATAAGAGATTTTCCTGTTGCTGCAAGTATCAGTTCTTGACTAGTTGATGGTTGAGTTTCCGTGGTCGAGCCAAAAGATCCCGTTGCTCTGGTTGTTTCTTCCAAATTTTCGACTTCCATAATAAATGGGGTCATAATTTTTTCAACACATTTTACACTTCTTTATTGCCAACTCCCTATTGTATTTTTCATCCTTGTCAAATGTATGGTCACCTTGACCCCTTTAGACTTCAACCAATATCAAATAGCTAGTCACCTATTTGACCTATCAATCCTAACTTATCTTAATCATATTGCACACAACATGATTTCACCAACACTTGCCCAAACATATTGTTCAAACATTAAAACGCTACAATCACTTGTATGCACCAACATAGTTAGACCAACTTGATTAGACCACCCAACCCACCTAGCTCGATTGGCTTGCCTAGACCAATTAACCCGCCTAAATCAATTGACCTACCTAGGCAAGAGCAAAGGTGAAGAGTGGAGAATGGTTTACCGGTCTAGTTGAACAAATCAAACTAATCAAATTGATCTGCCTACTTGAATGAGGGTAGAGGATGTTGAGGGTTTCATTTATGTTATTGAGGGGTTCATGTCTATGTTTTTCATTCACCAAAAGGTCTTTTGCTTCTCATGAGTTTCCATCACACTGAACACTAGACAAATCTAATCACAAAACAGATATAGCCTAAGAATTGTCTGTCTCATACATAGATCTCCTATTTTAAAGGAATCTAACTCATTTTGAGAAAAGTTGAATTGCTTAGGGTTTATGGAGAGAACAACAGGCCATCCCACCTGTTCATTGTTGGTAGAGAGACCAACACTAATTGTATATCTTGAGGCATAGATCTGAACCATCTTATGAGGAAGGTATCTTGTGTAAGGATAAATTACTCATATCTAAGAATTCCTCCAACTCTTTCCCTTGTTGTATTATTATTATTATTATTATTATTATTATTATTATTATTGATGTTTCTTGCTTCGAAAGTCGAAGCTATCAATTTTCACTAGTAACAGATCCACAATAACTGCTTTCAAGTCAATGTAGAACAAGAAGAAGAACAAGCTGCTATATGTAAATTTCATTCTCATAGTAATTAGGTAGGACCTTTCTGAAAAGAATTTTCCAGTTTTATTTCCCCCTTTTTGCTTTACTTTGTGAAGAAGAGAACCATTAAAAAAAAGAAAAGTATTAAACTGATCACCCTGTGAGGAAAGGCAGGTGGATCCACTATGATAACTCATAACTACACACACACATGTAGTAATGCAGTGAGCATGTTGATAACTAAAGAATGTGAGCATATGATGAATATTCTATATCAATTACAGCCTGGTCCAAGCTAGAGGAATTGTTTTATGCAACTTTTCCAAAGTTACACTGCCAAACAGTAATCTGCTCAGTTATTTTATCCTCCGCCCATACTAATCCAGAGTGTTATGCTTTCATCACTAGACTAGAAGCGTGTATTCCTCTAATATTATTCTTAAACAACTCAAAACGTTCAGGAAGAAGTGATTTTAAGGCAATTTGGGGGTTTCAAAGAAGTCTGGATGCAAAGTTTCTATGAGTATTCTCTCAAGGGTTACAAGAAAAAGACTAAACTGGTGCGAATCTTGCGCTATCTAACAAACTGTCGTTGTTGGAGTGCCCTTTAAACTCTTTCACTTTAAAGCCTGTAACCCCTTTTGACCACTTTCATCATCTCAGCTCCCGTTCCATTAATTCCAGTATTTTACGTATGTACTCGGGATTGATAAATGAAGCATACTCTGAATTTAAATTTGAAGGGAAAGCCAGAGTAGGTTACCTAAGAAGTCGACTCCGTTGTAGCCATTGCTGAACCTCCCGGTGGGCCTGGAGTTGGGGAAGTCGATGCCATTGTGGGGGAAGTTGGCCTTGGCGTTGCTCCCGGCCAAGTAGTTGTTGTTGCCGACGTCGGCCGTGGAGTCGCCGAAGATGTAGACCGCCGGAACGTTGGCCGCCGCCGCCGCCGCCGCCGCAGCCGCCAACAGAGCTGAGAAGAGGAGGACAAGGTGGCGACACCGAAGGGGAAGAACTCTCACGGTGGAATCCATGTTTTGGCTGAGTGCTACTGCGTGGCAACGACTGGAGATAAGGCAATAAAGTGGAGCTAGCGAAAAGATAGATAGCAGGATGGTGGTGGCGTGGTGGATTTGCTTTAGGAGTTGGTGGAAGCAATTGTATCGACGTAATGGAGCTGCGCTGTTGGAATCTGCTTGGCAGATCCAGCACAGCTCGACAGGGAACACAGCTTCGGGAAGAACTGTGAATGTTATAATTACGATGAAGCTTCATGATTGTTTACTTTTTTACTTTTTACTTTTTACTTTTTACCCTATTTGGTTTTAAATTTGAGGTTGGTGGTCCAAATTTCTGATTTTTTTTTATTAAATTGGTGTACGTTTTTCTTGAGCATTGTATTTATTGTGTTCATGGGGCGTACTGTAATAATTATACTAGGGCATCATCCGTGGGTTATTTAGAAAATTTTCAAATTTATAATTTTTTTTAAAAAAAATAATTGTACGTAATGTTTATTATTGATTTAGATGATCTAATTAATGACAAATGTTACACTTGCCTTTTGGCTTTGATATATGATACCTAGGGAAATAATGTTTGTCCACGCTAGCAAACTGTAGCACACAGGGCACCTCGTCTCTAGATAGGTGAGTAAAAGAGCACTTGTCTCAACAACCAACAACCAGCAGCTAAACTCTCCAACCTCAATAACTCTATCGAATGCCTGGCCCGTAGACATGGTAGTATGAGCCATGTTTCTAAAGGGTGGACCCTCCATACACTAAGTTTTGACATGTAACGGTCAAATAATGGATATCTTAAATGAGGGGATGGATACGTGTGCCGACACATGGCTTGTTGGAATGGACGTGGAATGATTAGAGCGGGTGTTCCGACACGGATGCCTCGTGCCATGTTAAATTTTAAATAAATAATATTGATTATTATGGGATGATGTTTTTGAGCGTTATCAATGTTGGTTGTTATTCGAAAAATTTAATAATTTCATTGTACAAAAATTTTGTATAAAGATTTGAATCTTTTCCTAGCTACTATGTGTTCTTTTAAATTAAACTTGGATCACCAGCGGAACTTAACACGTTTGATCCAAAGTTTAATCTATTTGTTCTTTTAGATTTAGACTCGGATCCAGGGCCGGACCTTTAATAGAAGTTGTGAGGCAAGTGCCTCGGGCCCTCAAATTTCAGGGGCACCAATTTTTTTTAAAAAAAATAAATATATATAATATATATATATATATCTCGAGGAATATATATCATGCGCGACGCGCAGGATATTAATTTTAATTTTTTTTCTTTTTAATTATTTTTTAAAATTTTGAATTAAAAAAATAATTAAAATATTTTTTTAAGATTTTATTTTAGGGTTGAGGCTTTTCTATTGGGTTATAATTTGTAAGTTATTTTTATTTTTAAGATTTTAATTCTAGGGTTCAGACTTCCAATTGAGTTACAGTATTTTGTAAAAAAAAATAATAATAATAAAATAAATTTAAGTATTTACGGAGTATTGTAATGTGTTTAGGGGATGTATTCATGACTTAGGGATATATAAAAGAAAATATTTTTTTTTTAAATTCAAAGTCTAAAAAAATAGAAGATTTTGTCTGTTATTATTTTTTTAAAAAAATTGAATTAAAAAAATTAATTAAAATATTCTTTTAAAATTTTATTTTAGGAGTGATGTTTCCCAATTGTGTTATAATTTTTAAGTTGTTTTTTAAAAGATTTTATCTCTAGGGTTTAGACTTTCTAGTTGAATTATAGTATTTAGTAAAAAGAAAAATTAAAAATGAAATAAATTTAAATATTTATGGAGTATTGTAACATATTTAGGGGATATATTTATGTATTATGGATTTATTTAAAGAAGTATTAATTTTTTTAATTCAAATTTAAAAAAAAATAATTAAAAAAAATCTAATATGCGCAGCATATCAACATTAGTATACGAATTTAAAAAAAAAACGCCTTGTTGTTTTAATTTAATTTTTTTTCCTTGCCGGCTTGTTTTAATTTAATTTTATTTTTTCTTGCCGGCTTGCCCTAAACGCTGTCGGTTGTTGCTTCTCCTCTTCGTATATCAGTTCGCCCCTTGGCCAAACGGTAGAAGTGCTGCAAGCCGCCTCCGTCGTTTTGCCATCAGTTCTACCTTTGTGGCTTACGTCACTGTTCCTGTTTTCATCGGCGACTTAACGACGGCTGATTCATCTTCCGCTCACCTTGACGGCTTGTCCTCCCCCGCAGTTTGCGCCAATCAAATTTAAAGATTCTAGTGGTGCCAGGGCCGAACCTTTAATAGAAGTTGCGAGGCAAGTGCCTCGGGCCCCCAAATTTCAGGGGCACCAAATTTTTTTTAAAAAATAAAGATATATAATATATATATATATATCTCGAGGAATATATATCATGCGCGACGTGCAACACTGTGCACGTCGCGCAGGATATTAATTTTATTTTTTTTCTTTTTAATTATTTTTTAAAATTTTGAATTAAAAAAATAATTAAAATATTTTTTTAAGATTTTATTTTAGGGTTGAGGCTTTTCTATTGGGTTATAATTTGTAAGCTATTTTTATTTTTAAGATTTTAATTCTAGGGTTCAGACTTTCCAATTGAGTTATAGTATTTTGTAAAAAAAAATTAAAAATAAAATAAATTTAAGTATTTACGGAGTATTGTAATGTGTTTAGAGGATGTATTCATGACTTAGGGATATATAAAAGAAAATATTAATTTTTTTTAAATTCAAAGTCAAAAAAATAGTAGATTTTGTCTGTTATTATTTTTTTAAAAAAATTGAATTAAAAAAATTAATTAAAATATTCTTTTAAAATTTTATTTTAGGGGTGATGTTTCCCAATTGAGTTATAATTTTTAAGTTGTTTTTTTAAAAGATTTTATCTCTAGGGTTTAGACTTTCTAGTTGGATTATAGTATTTAGTAAAAAGAAATATTGAAAATGAAATAAATTTAAATATTTATGGAGTATTGTAACATGTTTAGGGGATATATTTATGTATTATGGATTTATTTAAAGAAGTATTATTTTTTTTAATTCAAATTTTAAAAAAAATAATTAAAAAAAATCTGATATGCGCAGCATATCAACACGAGTATACGAATTTTTAAAAAAAAACGCCCTGTTGTTTTAATTTAATTTTTTTTCCTTGCCGGCTTGTTTTAATTTAATTTTATTTTTCCTTGCCGGCTTGCCCTAAACGCTGTCGGCTGTTGCTTCTCCTCTTCGCATATCAGTTCGCCCCTTGGCCAAACGGTAGAAGTGCTGCAAGTCGCCTCCGTCGTTTTGCCATCAGTTCTACCTTTGCGGCTTACGTCACTGTTCCTGTTTTCATCGACGACTCAACGACGGCTGATTCATCTTCCGCTCACCTTGACGGCTTGTCCTCCCCCGCAGTTTGCGCCAATCAAATTTAAAGATTCTAGTGGTGCGATCTGAGTTGCAGTTACTTAATCGCTCGCACTGTTCTTGATCATCTCTTCTCCTGCTTCTTAAGATCGGTGAGTTGTGTGACTTGTGTCCTTGCTGAATCTTGTACTATGCTTGGAAGTAAATTTCTCAGAGCCCTAAAATTTTTCGTTTTGTTCATTTCAAGGTTTCTTTTTAATTTTCCTTTTTGGTGCTACTATTGGAAAAGAAAGACAGGCTGCTGGCTGCCAAAAAAGTAAGAAAAATGGCAAATATAAATGTTATTCATGAATGATTTGATTTGCAAGTTATTTGATGAAAATTACTATCTTCATGACTTAAATTAACAATTTCATAATCAATATATAGGCATTGAACTTTCAACTTTCAGTGGCATCTTGCTTGTTTTTCTACGTTTCCAACTTAACAAATAACAATATATGTGAAATCTTGCATCTCAACTCTAGTAGTTCTGATACATTGTGCATCCAGTTTTTCTCTTCAATGTCTCTTTTACCATGACTTTTATAAATTAGGGCTTGAGATTAGAGAGTATGTGCAGATTTTAAAGACAATGGAAGGGAAAGAGGAAGATACAATAGTATGTTCTATTTATGTTCTCTTGAGATGACACTTTACTTCTCTAGTTCTCCGAATCTACTATCAATTCTTCTTTTTATTTTGCTTCTTTACTGGTTGAATAGGGGTGCTCGAAGAATATAATTAGTCCACCATAGTTTTTAATATTAGATAAAAATTTGAGTATGATTTAGCAGGATGATATTTACACATATTATGATTTGGTGAATTTTTTATGCATTTAAATGTTGGAACTATTTTAATCTATGAACTATTGTTGCAGATTAATATTTAGGCTTTTAGCAAACATGTTTCCTATAAGAAAACAATTGTCTGGAGCAGAAAAAAGGAAGAAAAAACAAAAGGAAGAAGCTTTAATTCAAAGCCAAGTAGGAAGTCTTAATAAGTACTTCACTAACAGCCAAAAAGCAGAGCAAACAGAAGTAGCTGAACAACTGAATCAGGATGACACTGATAATAAGCTGAATGATCAGAAACATAGTGAATTGAATGAACTTCAAAATGAAGACCAAAAACAATATGGAAATGATAAAGTTGAAGTCAATATGCCTGAAAATAACAGTGATGAAGATACAAATCAAGAGATCGTGTTCCCTTTAAATGTTGATGATCCAGGAAATTGGGACAAAATGCAAAATATTAGGGATTTTCTAGTTGAAAGAGGTCCTAGAAAAGATGATGATATTTTGTTTCCTCTTGATAACACCGGCAGACACTTCAATCCATCACATTATAAGAGGCAATTGCCAAATGGCGAGAAAAGTGACAAAAGATGGCTAGTGTATTCTATTTCTATGGACAAGATCTTTTGTTTCTGTTGCAAGTTATTCAAGACTCAAAGAACCACAATGAAACTTGGTCATCTAGCTGACGAAGGATACAAAGATTGGAAGAATATCAGTCGATGTCTCAGTCTTCATGAAACTAGTAAAGATCATATTGATTGCATGACTAGTTGGATTGAATTAGAAAGAAGACTTCGAAAGAAAAAGACAATTGATGAAAATATACAAGTAGCAATTAACAAGGAGAGAGAACATTGGAAACAAGTATTGAAGAGAATAATTGCAGTTGTGCAAAGAATTGCGAAGAATAACTTGCCACTTCGGGGAGATAATGAGAAGCTTTATGTTGAGAATAATGGAATCTTTTTGCAGCTAATTGAAATGATTGCTGAATTTAATCCAATAATGGAGGAGCACCTTCGGCGTGTTCAAGAAAGACAGATTCATTACACTTATCTTGGTCCCAAAATCCAAAATGAATTGATACAGATGTTGGCGGCTGAAGTAAGAAGTTCAATTGTTGCAAAAATTAAACATGCAAAGTATTTCACTGTCATACTTGATTGCACTCCAAATGCAAGTCACGAGGAGCAGATGCCCCTTGTAATTAGATGTGTGGATGATTCAGAAAATGCAATAGTGGTTGAAGAATTTTGGATTGGATTTTTGAAAGTTAATGAAACTTCAGGACTTGGGCTTTTTACAGAGCTTAAAAATATTTTGAACAATCTCGAACTTGACATTGATAATATAAGAGGTCAAGGATATGACAATGGATCTAATATGAAAGGAAAACATAAGGGTGTACAGAGTAGATTACTTGAAATTAATCCTAGAGCTTTCTACACTCCATGTGGATGTCACAGTCTTAATCTCACATTATGTAATATGGTGAAATGTTGTCCTAAAGCAATGTCCTTTTTCGGTGTAATACAACGCATATATTCATTATTTTCTTCTTCTACCAAGCGGTGACAAATCTTCAAAGAT
This sequence comes from Zingiber officinale, assembly GCF_018446385.1. Classification (NCBI taxonomy): domain Eukaryota; kingdom Viridiplantae; phylum Streptophyta; class Magnoliopsida; order Zingiberales; family Zingiberaceae; genus Zingiber; species Zingiber officinale. The sequence continues at coordinate 106,710,664 of NC_055998.1, forward strand.
CATGTGCAAGGTCTTACAGTCAAGCCACTATCACAGATACGATGGGAAAGCCATGTTGACAGCGTGAAGCCGATAAAAGATCAAACTTCGAAAATACGAGATGCTTTAATTGATTTGGCAAACATTTCTGATGACTCAAAAATAAAGAGTGAAGCTGAGGGTTTGACATCATTTGAACTTGAGAATTTTGAGTTCGTATTTGGAATGGTAATTTGGTATAAGTTGTTATATGAGATTAACATTGTTAGTAAGTTTCTCCAAGCAGAAAATATGGATATTGATATTGCTATTAGACAATTAAAAGGACTTATTTCTTCTCTCCAAGAGTTTAGAGAATCTGGATTTGATCAAGCATTAATTGAAGCTGAACATATTGCAAGTGAAATGGGAATTGAACCTATTTTTCGAGAAAAACGCATCATCCGAAGAAAGAGACAATTTGATGAGATCAATAGTGAAGAGGTAACCCAATCTCCTAAAGAATCTTTTCGAGTTAATTACTTCCTATTTATAATTGATCAAGCTCTTTCTTCACTTCAAACTCGGTTTGAACAATTTCAAAAATATGAAGAAACATTTGGATTTTTATTTAGTTTAGAGAGATTGAAGTATATTGATGATGATAGTCTCTTACACTCATGTGTCAATCTTCAAGAGTCTTTAACACATGATGGACACTCTGATGTTGATGGATCAGATTTATATTTAGAACTAAAGTTGTTAAGACACTCATTACCAAGAGAATCAAAAAGAGCGATTGATGTGCTGAATTATTTGAAGAAAATGGATAGTTGTTATCCAAATGCTTATATTGCTTATCGAATTTTGCTGACTATACCAGTTACAGTTGCATCTGCTGAAAGGAGTTTTTCCAAGTTGAAATTGATCAAAACTTATCTCCGATCAACTATGTCGCAAGAAAGACTAAATGGCTTGGCTATGTTATCTATCGAGAAAAAAGTGGTTGAGAAAGTTGATTATGCTAACTTAATCAATACTTTTGCTTCTAAAACTGCGAGGTGAGCAATATTCAAGTGACAATGTATTGGTCCGGAAAATGAATTTTATATTTTGTTTGGATCATTTTGATTATATTAATATTTTCTTATGACATATTGTTTTGGATGATATTTTTTTTATCTTTTATTTCTAGAATTAAAAATATTGTTATATTTACATTGATTGGAAATATATGAATGCCAAACTTTGAGGGCATCATTTTTTTGTGCTAGCCTCAGGCCCCAAAATCACAGGTCCGGCACTGCTCGGATCTCCTGCAGAACTTAACACGTTCGATCCAAATCACCTAGGTTATTAATTTCATTAAATATTAATTTCTGAAATTGGCTTCCAGTACTGACGTGGCGAGGCACATGACCTTCTTGGATATGGGAACAACCACTGCCGACTAGACAAAGCCTTTTAAGGAAAGTTAATATTTAATTTCCTTAAATAACTTTAGGTCAACCGAAAAGAACAATTAAATCACAAGGGAAAAAAAACAAAAGAACACAACATCGAAAACAAATTCGAAATACTAGAATCGCATGCCTCTTGTATTTGGTATTATTTCCAAAAATAACTAGTATGATGCGGAAAGGAAAAATACTAGTTATACCTTTTAGAAAGACCTCTTGATCTTCTACCGTATTCCTCTTCTAACCTCGGACGTTGTGTGGGCAACGATCTTCCGAGATGAGAAACCACCAAAGCACCTTCTTCTCCTTTCTTCAAGTTTCGGCCAAGCACAATGCTTCCAAAAGATGAAGATCTTTTTCCACCAACCAAGCTCCAAGGGATGCATGAAACAAGACTCCTTTCTCTCCTTTTCTCCAAGCTAGATTCGGCCACTTCTATGCCTCCAAGAGATGATGAAGTCTCGGCCACAAGAAGGAGAAGAGAGAAGGAGAAGGGGAACCTCTAGGGGCCGGCCACACCAAGGAAGAAAAGAGAGGAAGAAAAAGAATAGAGTCGTTCACCATGAAGCATCCTCTACCCCCTCTTTTATAATCCTTGGTCTTGGCAAATAAGGAAATAAAAACTTCCTTAATTCTTTTGCCATGAAAAGGAAAATTTATTTAATTAAAAATAATTTTCTCTTCTCCAATTTATTTGGCCGGCCACCTCTTTCCCCAAAACAAAGAGAGTTTTAATTAAAACAAAAATTAAAACTTCCTAATTTGTTTCTAGAAATTTATAAAAATTTATCCAATAATTTTAATCCCTTCATGATTGGTTAATAAATTTTTTTTTATAAATTAAAATCTTTCTTTTAAACATGTGGATAATTTCGAAAAAGGAAAGTTATCTCAAAAATTAAAATCTCCTTTCAATTTACAAATAAGGAAAGATATTAAATCTTTTCTTAATCTTTTGTAGAAACTAATAAAAGAGAATTTTTAATTTTTAAACTTTCTTTTAAATCATGAACATAATTAAAAGGAAAGTTTTTATTAAAATCAACCTTTTAATCTACAAATAAGGAAAGAGATTTAGCTCTTCTCTTAATCTTTTGTAGAATCTTATAAAAGGAAAGATTTAAATTTTTAAACTCTCTTTTAAATCATGTTATCCACATAAGAAAATTTTTAAAAAATAAAAATCCTTTTATTTTAATTTGGGTCGGCCACACCAAGCTTGAACCCAAGCTAGGACCGGCCACCTTGAAGCACCCATGAACCAAACTTTGGCCGACCCTAGCTTGGTCTCCAAGCTAGCTTGGCCGGCCCCTATGGGATAGGTAAGAAGGTGGGTATATGTGGGTAAAGTACTCTATAATTAAGAGGCTACGATAGGGACCGAGAGGAGGAATTGGTTTTGGTCTCCCGATAAAATTAAGCATCCCGTGTTCGCCTCGAACACACAACTTAATTTTATCAATAATAATTCATTCCACTAGAGAACTATTATTGAACTACCGTACCAATCCCAAATTATATTTTGGGCTCCTTCTTATTATGAGTGTGTTAGTCTCCCTGTGTTTAAGATAACAAATGTCCACTAATTAAGTAAGTTACTGACAACTCACTTAATTAATATCTAGCTCCTAGAGTAGTACCACTCAACTTCATCGTCATGTCGGACTAAGTCCACCTGCAGGGTTTAACATGACAATCCTTATGAGCTCCTCTTGGGGACATTCTCAACCTATATCACTAGGACACAGTTTCCTTCTATAATCAACAACACACACTATAAGTGATATCATTTCCCAACTTATCGGGCTTATTGATTTATCGAACTAAATCTCACCCATTGATAAATTAAAGAAATAAATATCAAATATATATGCTTATTATTATATTGGGATAAGAGCACACACTTTCATAATAACTGAGGTCTTTGTTCCTTTATAAAGTCAGTATAAAAGAAACGACCTCTAATGGTCCTACTCAATACACTTTAAGTGTACTAGTGTAATTATATAGTTAAGATAAACTAATATCTAATTACACTACGATCTTCCAATGGTTTGTTCCTTTCCATCTTGGTCGTGAGCTACTGTTTATAATTTATAAGGTACTGATAACATGATCTTCTGTGTGTGACACCACACACCATGTTATCTACAATATAAATTAATTGAACAACTATATTTATCATAAATGTAGACATTTGACCAATGTGATTCTTATTTCTAGATAAATGTTTATACCAAAAGCTAGGCTTTTAGTATACATTCTAACAATTTCCCACTTATACTAAAAGACTAAGCTGTCATAACTGCTACCATACATCTGATTCCTAAACCTTCAACATGCCCATCAAAAGCTCTTACCTTAAGGGCTTTAGTGAAAGGATCTTCTAGGTTATCACTTGATGCAATCTAGGCAGCAACAACTTCTTCTCGTTTATACGATTTCTCGTATTGGGTGGTACTTGCGCTCTATTGTAACGACCCAATTTTCCCTATTTCGAGTCCTAAAAGACCTTATTAAAATCTAGAAATGCTTTAGAAAAATTATAAAGATTTTTAGAAATTTTTAGAGTATTTTTATGGAATTTTTGGAGTTCGTTTGGTATTTTTACCAAGAGAAAGAAGTTTTAAAAAGAAAGCGTTGAAGTCGGGTTTTGAACCCAAGACCTCGAACCCGAACCAGATCTTAACGAACTCAGCCCAACCATCTGGTCTACGGATGTTTTGTTAATCTTATATGGAGCGATATATATTTAAGTAGTAGTTAGGAACAGTAAAATAAATTGGAAATAAAAGTGCACGGCTGAGGAATCGAAGCCGCGACCTGGGATTTGGTTAAAGCCGGGCTGACCAAGTGTGCTAGCGATCGTTTCTTATTTAAAAAGGAGAAATATTCTATTTAAGAAGTAGTTAATGAATAGGAAATAAATAGGAAGGAAAAATGGTTGCAGCCAAGTTTCGAACCCATGCGCTAGGCCTTAAGCAGAACGCAGCCCACCAACAGACCAGCCGAACTTTTCTTAACTAAACCTATATCGAAATATATTTAAGTAGTACTAGTTAACAGAAACCTTGGGGGTATTAAAAGGAAGAACTTAGGGATTAATCACAAAACCTAAATTCTTCCTCCCCTTTCTCTCGGCGACGGCGTTTTCTCTCGGGCGAAAACCGCAGCGAGCTTTAGGGCACCTTCGGTGGCCGGCCAAAGACCCATCCAAAGGCTTCTTCATCTCCTTGCGATCCTCTCATCGAGGAGGAGCCGTGAGCACAAGGAGGGACCGAAAGCTCGAGTTCTCTGAAGCCCTAGAATTTTTCTCGCCGGCTGTAAGTCCAAGGAACCGAGGTGAGTTGCTACTCACCTGCAATAGGAGTTGTTCCGAGCTTTGTTTTCTCCTTCTTTGCTTTGAAACATGCTGTACAGAGATTTGAGTTTGCTAAGAGTTTTGATTCCTTTCTTTGTTTCCGGAAGGCTGTATAAATCGGGATTCCTAGAGCAATAAGGGTAGTTCTTGAATCTTTAGTTCGACCTTTATTTCCTGTAAAATGTGAGGCTTTTGAAGTTCTGCCGCAGCATGTTTTGCCCTAAAAATTCTCTGTTGCTTTATGAAAGTCTCGGTGGTGAACATGTTTACATGGAATTTTAGTTTCAGTAGGTTTCAAATTTATTGTAGTTAGATTTCTCTTGTTAAAACATGCTGTTCGGAATTTAGTGTTGTAGTTTAGTTAATTTTGGCTTTCTCTTGTCATTGCTGCCGTAGCTAGCTTAAGAGAATTCAGATGTGGATCCAAATCCTTTTGTTCATGAATTCTTGTGGGCATGATCAGTAAATTAGAAGGGTTACAGATTTCAGATTCCTGTTGTTGGGCAAGGAACAAGAAAGAGTTTAGTTTTCTTTTAAAGCATATAGTTTGATTTTGTAGTCTACTGCAGAATGGTATGTTATGTTACAACACATGAAGAACAGTTATGTTTTCCTAGTTTTCAGTAGCAAATCTTTGTTTAGTTGCAAGGTGTGTACAATGTCACAATGTGGGTGAAGATGTCGTGGGATACTTGATTGTAGTTTAGTTCTTAAAGTATGTAATTAAAGGTACTGTAGATTTTTGGTTAGTAATATAGCACAGTTTTTGTTAAGCATGATAGGGCAGAATGTTATGTGGAATTTAGTAACATAGTATGCAGATTTTGTTAAACTTATAATATGCAGAATTTAGTAGTATAGTGCAGAATTTTAGTATAGTTAGATCTCTTTGTATGCTTAAGTTGTTTTACTTTCACAGCATGCTTAAGTTGTTCTAGTTTCCTAATTGCTAATGGAATAACATGAGCAGTTCTATTTTTATAGCATGCAGATTTTTATAAGTAAAGTATGCAGATTTTTAATAAGCAGATTTTCATAAGTATTGCATGCAGATTTTAGATAAGCTTAGTATGCAGATTTTGTTAAACTTATAACATGCAGAATTTAGTAGTATAGTGCAGAATTTTAGTATAGTTAGATCTCTTTGTATGCTTAAGTTGTTTTACTTTCATAGCATGCTTAAGTTGTTCTAGTTTCCTAATTGCTAATGGAATAACATGAGCAGTTCTATTTTTATAGCATGCAGATTTTTATAAGTAAAGTATGCAGATTTTTAATAAGCAGATTTTCATAAGTATTGCATGCAGATTTTAGATAAGCTTAGTATGCAGATTTTGATAAACTTAATATGCAGATTTTTATTAAGCTTTACATGCAGATTTATGTTAAGCTTTGTATACAGATTTTCAGTACGTAGAGTGTGTTCTAGTGCACCCCAAGTGCTTGATAAAATGCTTAGCTCAATATAATGCTACAGTAGGCATTTTAATAGCTCAGTTAATGCAGTAGAAGCATTTAAAATAACTTATTTAGTCTTGCTTCAGCTTATATGGGACTACGGTCCAATGGGTGGGCTCCCACAGTCGCCTCTAGGTTCAGATAACCTAGTTCTAGGTTCAGATAACCTAGTTAAAGCAAGGTAAGAAAATTAGCTATGAAATCAGTATTTTATTTTCAGCAGTACTGGATTAGATATCCATTGGGTTGGGCTCCCACAGTCATCCCTAGGTTTAGATAACCTAGCAAACCCTACTAGACTCGGAACTTGCAATCCCGGGTTTAGTTAGGGATGCGCGCACAGCAAGTACAGTTGCCGGGCCCATCAGCAGCATGATTATTATTTTAATCTATTATGTAAATAGTTTTCAAAACTTCACAAATTAGTTATGTGAATACAAGTTAGACTCAGTTTAGCATTAATTAGTTTAGCTAGATATCAATTCAGTTTCTTATTGATACACATGATAGTTTTATGATTAGCTATACATGTTTAGTATTTCAGTTAGTATGATTCCTTTATTGGTTTATGAGCATGATTAGCTATACATGTTTAGTATTTCAGTTAGTTAGATTTCTTTGCTATTTATGAGCATGATTATCTTTACATGTTAGCTTTTCAGTTAGTTCTTTGCTATTTATGAGCATGAGTAGCTTTACATGTTAGCATTCAGTTTTAGCATGTTTTTATTTATATACATGCATATCAAGTTTTTGTGAGTAGGATAGCGCTCACTAAGCTTTTAGCTTATAGATACTATTTTCCTCCTACTGCAGATAAAGGAAAAGCTAAAGTATAAGGAAGAAGGCGACAAGGAGATGCTGTGACGGTGTGTGATGTGTGGACTATGGAGATCCTTGAGACTTAGCTAAAGAACTCACTTAGTTTAAGAATTTGTTTAGCTTAATTTCTTATTAAGTTGATAAGAAAATTTTGTAGTAGGAAGTTATGTTTCCGCTTTTCATTACTTACATGATTTGATTTATTAAACTGCGTGGTTGTGAAAATATATGTTTCAGCCGCCTGTGGCTGAGTATACTCTGTATGTATTTACGGATATGGTCACCGGTACAGGGGAGACTCTGCCGAAATTTTTCGGTAGGGTTTCCATGTGATATTTTTATCATACCGGTTAAGTAGAGTTAGTAGTCAAGTAACGGTCATCCTTAGAGTGTAGTAGTAGTAAGAAGGGTGGTCGTTACATCTATTGCGTTTACTTGCCTTATAGACTTATGGTTTCTTCGAGTTTGCTACTGCACCACTATTATTACAATGAATTGTAATAATCTTTGGACAAACCAGAAATTATATCTAAGTCCATCTTGAGGTTATTGAGTCATTTAGCTTTTATGGCTACCTTAGAGGCTTGCCATATACTCAGCTTCTATGGTGGAGTCCAGAAAAACACCTATGCTTATCACTCTTCCATAGTTATGACTTTTCCTCCTAAAGTAAACACAAAACCCCGAGGTTGACTTATTATTGTCCCTATCTGATTGAAATTCAAAATTCGTGCAACCCACAGGGACCAAATTAACTGCCTTGTAAGCTAGCATATAATCTCTAGTGCCTCTAAGGTACTTTAATATATGCTTTACTGCAGTCCAATGTCCTTGTCTAGGGTTACTTTGATATCTGTTAACTATGCCCTTGGCAAAACAGATTTCTGATCTCGTGTATAGCATACATTAGGCTGTCTAACTTTCAAAGCATAAAGAACTGCCTACATGTCCTCAATCTCCTTTGATGTCATCGGAGACATCTCTTTAGATAAAGACACTCCATGCTTAAAAGGTAGAAAACCTTTCTTGGAGTTTTGCATGCTAAAACGAGCTTGTTATATAAAGCTTGAGATAAGCACAACATTCTTTTCTTGCGAACCTTGTTCCCAAGAATATGTGCTTATTTTCCTAAGTCCTTTATAACGAATTGCTTGGACAACCATACCCTTACTTCCGATAACACCTTGATATTGTTTCCAACTATCAAAAATGTAATCTACGTATAGTACAAGAAATACCACCACGTTTCCATCACACCTTTTGTATACACAAGACTTATCCGGTTACTAAATAAATCCATAGGTCTGGATAACTTTGATAAACCGGATGTTCCAAGACCTTTGAAGCTTTGTCTCAATCCTTAGACTGATTGAGCTTGCACACAAGATGCTCTTAGCTCTTTACAATGAACCCTTCTAGTTGCTTTATATGGATGCTTTCTTCAAGACTTCCATTAAAGAATGCTGTCTTGACATCCACTTGCCAAATAGATAAAAGAATCCATATAGATTTAAGCATGGTTGCCAATGAAAAAGTTTCCTTTTTCATCAAGCCTTGCTTTGAAAGTTTCTACCTTCCTGTCTATCCCTCTTTTCCTATTATAGACCTTTTTATACCCAAAGGCTTTTACATCATTTGGTGGTTCTACTAGCTTCCAGATTTTATTAGAATACATATATTCTAATTCTGTTATTCATTACTTTTTGCCAAGATGCTGCATCTTTATCTTGGAGTGCTTCGTCATATGTCCGGAGATCAGGTTCATGTCCTCCAGGGATCGAGTCCAAAAACTCTCCCAAAACATGAATCTTTTTAGGTTGCCTAACAACACTCCCACTACGACGAGGCACTTTCTGCAATTGTGTATCATTTGTGATACGTGTTACAGTTTCTTGTGATATTTCATCTTGTACAATTGGTACTAGGTTAGACATGTCCTTTATTATTTTCTTAAGAACAAATTTACTTATGGGCACATGATTTATTACATAGTCCTTTTCTATAGATCGGTCATTGATGCTAACAATGAACTTCTGATTTTTAAGACTATAATCCTACTTTCATTTTTCTAGGATAACCCACAAACAAGTGAATTCATGTCCAACTTATCATTATCTCTCTTCAGCATATGTGATGGACTACCCGAATCCGAATATGCTTCAAAATAGGCTTACGCTTATTCAGCAATTCTATATGAGTAGAGAGTTCTGACTTTGGAAGGTACTATGTTCACTTCCGTTTTCAAAGTATATCCTTAAAATGAATTTGGTAATTTTCCAAATAACTCATCATCAATCTACTTATTTCTATAAGAGTCCTATACATTCCTTTTTCTACACCATTCTGTTGGGGTGTATTAGGTGCAGTTAGTTGGGATTGAATCCCTACTTCTGATAAGTGACTCCTAGATTCTCCCAAAGAGGTACTTGCCACTACGATCTCACCGTAGTGTCTTGATACTTTTACTTTGACTTTTCTCCGCATCAGCCTTGTACTTTTTGAACTAATCAAAAACACTTAGTCTTGCGGCACATCAAGTAAATGTATTTGTATCTTGAATAGTTGTCTATAAAATAGACGAAATATTCGATACTACCTCTTGTCTGGATAGTCATAGGATCACACAAATTAGAATGAACCAATTCCAACATATCTTTGGCTCCATACCCCTTAGACTTAAAAGCTTCTTGGTTATTTTTCCTTCCAAGTAAGACTCGCAGGTTGGAAAGATTTCCACTACTAATGAACCCAAAAGTTCATCAGCTACCAATGAATCCTACTCAAGTTAATATAACCTAGCCTTAGATGCCAAAGATATAATTGGCTCATTTCCGAAGGTTGCTTTCTCTTAAAGTTAGAAGATGTGTTATAATTTCCATTTATTGCATCGTGGGAGTTATTGGATTATAAATTGTCAACCAACATACCAGAATAGATAACTTCTCTATTTTTCTTGATAACAGCTTTGTTATCAAAATAGACACAATATCTATTCTATAATAGTTTAGAAACTAAAATCAGGTTCTTTCTAAACTTAGTACGTAAAGACAATTTCTAATAATCCATATTTTATTCCTATTTAAAGGATAAACATCTCCCACTGCAACAGCTGCTACTTTTACAGCAGTGCTCATGTGGAAGGTGTTTTTATTTTCATTTAGTTGTCGGGTTTCCTAGAACCCTGCAATGAATTGCGAATATGATTAATGGTATCTGTATCTACACTCCAGGTTCTGGTAGATAACACCACTAAACATGTTTCAACTAATGAATTAAATACACCTATATTGTTCTTTAGTTCTAAAAAGACAGACTACCTTAATGTCCAAGTCCTATTTCCAATTTTTACAATCGGGACTACTAAGTCTTTTTATAGTATAACAGCTAGGGAATTGACAAACATTTTAAATCCTAAGAATCACAAAAATATTTGGTCAAGATCAATTCCTTAAAATCCCCATGAATTTTGTATGTCACGATAGTGTGGACGTATACAAAATCAAAGAAGAGATTTTATCCATTAATTTTATTATCTCGTCAACTTTACTTTATGACAAATAAAATTAATACTTGATCTTTCTTTGATCAAATATTTGGTCAAAACTTTTGAATTTAAAATAACATTGATTCCTCAAACAATATTATTTAAATTCTCTAACACCTCAAACACCGTAAATTTTGCATGCCACGATAGTGTGGACATATACAAAATTAAACATTTGTAAGAGGAGGGGTTTACCCATTAATTATCTTGTCAATAAATCTTTATGATGAATAAAATTACCTCAAACACCGTAAATTTTGTATGCCATGATAGTGTGGACGTATACAACATCAAACATTTGTTAGAGGGGTTTTTAATTTTATTATCTTGTCAACTTATTTATTTGACAAATCAATAGTTGGTTTTCTTCGGTCACACAAATAATAGCAGTGACTCTGATGGGGAGGATACTATTAGACGTGCCTAAGTGTATACCATTACTTGACACTAAGTCCGTTAATAAGATTGTGCCCCTTCCGATGGGGAAGATCACACGCTCTTAATTAACTTCCTATAGTCATCCAAAATGGAAGTTTAAGCTAGTGATCCGCAAACAAGCTCATCCGATATGGAGGAAGGCACTCAGAGCCAACGCGCAAGCTTGTTGCATCACTTATAAACCAGTAATGGAGACCGTGAAATTTATTTAAAAATAAATCCCTCTCCCACTTAGTTATTTAAAGTGAGGAATTTTGACTATGCTAGCCTACTTAGCATGCATACTAACAAGCACACACAACACAGCATAAAAAGTAATAAATAGAAAAACTAATTTTCAACTATTACGGCTTTTATCTATTGTTGTCCTCCGTGTGTCGCCAACCCTAGCTGCTACCATCTTTGGCCACCACCACTGGGTCTAGTTGTCGCATCCATCTTGCTCCTTGTTCCGCTGCGCCTCTGATCCTCAAAAGGTTCCACGCCTTGCAAGATTCGATCCGCGACATAAATAGAATTTTACATTTTTCGATCCTATATTCCTCGAAGGAATGTACATGTAAACTAGATCGAACATAAAATAAAATTTACATCCATCGATCCTATATTCCATAAAAGGAATGTACATGTAACTAGATCAAAAAATAAAATCCTAATAAAACTAAATACAGCTCCTGCTGTATTTTATAATACAATCATGCACACACAATAAAATGCCCTTGACATGTCTAAGGGTCCAATCACACACATAATAACTATAAGCCATAATAGTTGGATCCTGCATCCACAAAGTTAGCACATCCTACTATTAACCTGCCTAAATTATGTATGACATGTGCATAATTAAACTAATACCAAATACACAGAGGCAAAACCCTAGCTCTGATACCAATTGTTGGTTGCTACTCGGAAAACCTAATGGTTCCACTGTACAAAAATTTTGTACAAAGGTCTGAACCTTTTCCTAGCTACCATGTGTTCTTTTAAATTAAACTTGGATCGCCTGCGGAACTTAACACGTTTGATCCAAAGTTTAATCTATTTGTTCTTTTAGGTTTAGACTCGGATCTCCTGCGGAACTTAACACGTTCGATCCAAATCACCTAGGTTATTAATTTCATTAAATATTAATTTCCAAAATTGGCTTCCAGTACTGACGTGGCGAGGCACATGACCTTCTTGGATATGGGAACAACCACCGCCGACTAGACAAAGCCTTTTAAGGAAAGTTAATATTTAATTTCCTTAAATAACTTTAGGTCAACCGAAAAGAACAATTAAATCACAAGGGAAAAAAAACAAAAGAACACAACATCGAAAACAAATTCGAAATACTAGAATCGCATGCCTCTTGTATTTGGTATTATTTCCAAAAATAACTAGTATGATGCGGAAAGGAAAAATCCTAGTTATACCTTTTAGAAAGACCTCTTGATCTTCTACCGTATTCCTCTTCTAACCTCGGACGTTGTGTGGGCAACGATCTTTCGAGATGAGAAACCACCAAAGCACCTTCTTCTCCTTTCTTCAAGTTTCGTCCAAGTACAATGCTTCCAAAAGATGAAGATCTTTTTCCACCAACCAAGCTCCAAGGGATGCATGAAACAAGACTCCTTTCTCTCCTTTTCTCCAAGCTAGATCCGACCACTTCTATGCCTCCAAGAGATGATGAAGTCTCGGCCACAAGAAGGAGAAGAGAGAAGGAGAAGGGGAACCTTTAGGGGCCGGCCACACCAAGGAAGAAAAGAGAGGAAGAAAAAGAATAGAGTCGTTCACCATGAAGCATCCTCTACCCCCTCTTTTATAATCCTTGGTCTTGGCAAATAAGGAAATTTAAATAAAAACTTCCTTAATTCTTTTGCCATGAAAAGGAAAATTTATTTAATTAAAAATAATTTTCTCTTCTCCAATTTATTTGGCCGGCCACCTCTTTCCCCAAAACAAGGAGAGTTTTAATTAAAACAAAAATTAAAACTTCCTAATTTGTTTCTAGAAATTTATAAAAATTTCTCCAATAATTTTAATCCCTTCATGATTGGTTAATAAAAAAAATATTATAAATTAAAATCTTTCTTTTAAAAATGTGGATAATTTTCAAAAAGGAAAGTTATCTCTAAAAATTAAAATCTCCTTTCAATCTACAAATAAGGAAAGATATTAAATCTTTTCTTAATCTTTTGTAGAAACTAATAAAAGAGAATTTTTAATTTTTAAACTTTCTTTTAAATCATGAACATAATTAAAAGGAAAGTTTTTATTAAAATCAACCTTTTAATCTACAAATAAGGAAAGAGATTTAGCTCTTCTCTTAATCTTTTGTAGAATCTTATAAAAGGAAAGATTTAAATTTTTAAACTCTCTTTTAAATCATGTTATCCACATAAGAAAAATTTTAAAAAATAAAAATCCTTTTATTTTAATTGGGTCGGTCACACGAAGCTTGAACCCAAGCTAGGACCGGCCACCTTGAAGCACCCATGAACCAAACTTTGGCCGGCCCTAGCTTGGTCTCCAAGCTAGCTTGGCCGGCCCCTATGGGATGGGTAAGAAGGTGAGTATAGGTGGGTATAGTACTCTATAATTAAGAGGCTACGATAGGGACCGAGAGGAGGAATTGGTTTTGGTCTCCCGATAAAATTAAGCATCCCGTGTTTGCCCCGAACACACAACTTAATTTTATCAATAATAATTCATTCCACTAGAGAACTATTATTGAACTACCGCACCAATCCCAAATTATATTTTGGGCTCCTTCTTATTATGAGTGTGTTAGTATCCCTGTGTTTAAGATAACAAATGTCCACTAATTAAGTAAGTTACTGACAACTCACTTAATTAATATCTAGCTCCAAGAGTAGTACCACTCAACTTCATCGTCATGTCGGACTAAGTCCACTTGCAGGGTTTAACATGACAATCCTTATGAGCTCCTCTTGGGGACATTCTCAACCTATATCACTAGGACACAGTTTCCTTCTATAATCAACAACACACACTATAAGTGATATCATTTCCCAACTTATCGGGCTTATTGATTTATCGAACTAAATCTCACCCATTGATAAATTAAAGAAATAAATATCAAATATATATGCTTGTTATTATATTGGGATTAAAAGCACACACTTTCATAATAACTGAGGTCTTTGTTCCTTTATAAAGTCAGTATAAAAGAAACGACCTCTAATGGTCCTACTCAATACATTCTAAGTGTACTAGTGTAATTATATAGTTAAGATAAACTAATACCTAATTACACTACGACCTTCCAATGGTTTGTTCCTTTCCATCTTGGTCGTGAGCTACTGTTTATAATTTATAAGGTACTGATAACATGATCTTCTGTGTGTGATACCACACACCATGTTATGTACAATATAAATTAATTAAACAACTATATTTATCATAAATGTAGACATTTGACCAATGTGTTTCTTATTTCTAGATAAATATTTATACCAAAAGCTAGGCTTTTAGTATATATATTCTAACAATCAAGGCAAAGAAAACGGCATGAAACTGAACGGAACAGAATGGAGTGACTTGGAATGGATTTTGGAATTTGTTTTTTTACTATTTTGTTTGCATTTAAATTTTGTTTTGATTTTTTTTAATGTTTTGTTTATATTCAAAGGAAAAATACAGATTTAATATATGTATCAAATCACTATTTGTTTTTAGTATTTTTAAAATAATGAAAGATTATGGATCTAAACATATTCATTTTTGATTGATGATCATCAACTGAGTTCCTTCATTTGATTTATTCTATCATCATTTCCAACCTAACAATTTTATTTAAGGTAATTAGTTTTTGATTTTTTTTATTTAATCTGCTAAATTATTAAGAATTTTTTATTTTTATATGGTTCAAAAATAGAATATTACCTATTAATTTTTATCATAAAAGCATGATGATAACTAAGTTGTTAATTAAATAGAAATATAATGTAATTTTTTTATATGAAAGGTTAGGATATGATTGTTTATCATTTATTCTTATTATCTTATTTTTAGTGTTTTAGGTATATCTTCAAACGGTTGGAACATCATTAATTGTTTTTTTTTAAAAAAAATATGTTAAAAAATATTAAAAATTAAAATTATTGTAATTATACTCATAATTACTAATAAATTTGAGATCAATTTAATCAACATAATACTCAAAGAGAATATCATGAAGATTTAATTAGTTCATTTCCATTACACTTCGTGGTATTAGTTATGAGAAAGTCTAATTTTCATTATATTTTACTCTTTATGCTGTTATTGTATAATAATTGAATTGATTTTTTTTTGGCTTCATGTATTATTTTTATTATTAATATAATTTAAATATTTATTTATTTTTTTACTAATTCATCTTGACGTAACCATTTTGAAAAATAATATTAGAATTGAAATAGTAAATTCTGGGAAATTGTTCTTGTGATCCATGAGCTAACACAAGTAATTGATCCCAAATTTCATGAGAAGAATGGACACAATCTCAATAGGTAAATATAGAGGTACACAAACCCTTTCTAATGGATTGAATCTATTGAATTCTAAGCATTCCTCTTTCTCTAACGACACTTGGTGGCTTAATCATTGAAGAAGCTTGTCAAACAACTCCCGTGCCCTGTGACCTACATTGATCTTCATAAGAGTAACTACGAACATCACCCTCACATGACATGACCAGTGTCGTGCACTCCAGCAAAACAGAAGGAAGCCATTGAATTCCATAATAGTAAAATAAAGAAAAATACCCAATAACCCATAAAGGGAAATAAGGTAAACACTAATGTCAAAATCACCCAAAAGTAGCACCCTTAATAAGAGGTCAAGTTAGGTCCTGCCGAAGGTCAAACCAACTTATGTTGGATAGCAAGGCAAACACCAATGTGGGATCATATTTGAATGCAAGAGTGCACCTCCATGGGCAGTCAAGGAATAAAGGAACCGAGCAGTAACCATTTGATATTCTTTAAATTGAAGATTTTTATTTTAAGATTTTTTTATTAAGCAAAAAATAAAAGGGTTGTTTTTGTTATCATCAAAAGATCCCCTATTTTCAATCCAAAAATACAATATTATTCAACATTATTGTAGTAAGTTTGGCTAAAACTATTAAGCACCTTTAGCCAAATTATTACAACGTGAATCAGTTTATCCAAAAATGCTCTATGTTGTAGCGTCTTGGTTAAAAGTGCTTCAACTAAAGTAACTTTAGAGCGGCTTTGGCCAAAATTACTTTAATAGTATTTAATCAATTTTGACCAAGTTGGATCAGTTTTGATCAGGTTGGAGCAATTTTAATCAATATTTGTGCAATTTTAACTAATGTTAAAATAGCTTTGACAAAAATGACTTGTAGTAATTTTGAGCACATTATAGCTATTGATCCCAAATGATGCGTTAGAGGTGGAGGGGCGAATAGTGTGCCTACAAAGTTAAAATTTCTTCTCTGGTTGTGATTTTAGCAAGGTCATTCAAACAAATTAACAACAAAAATAATAAAACTACAAGTGATATAATTAACGTGGTTCAGTAGCCGGCTCCAAGGCCATGACTTGTATGATAGGACCAATCACACTAGTTTTTCTCTGTAGTTTCTCTTCTGCAAGTTAGCACGCAGCAAAAATAATGAAAATAAATAAAGATAAAAAGAAAGTGCATATCAATTTTTTATTTGGTTTACAGTTCCAGAGTTACTACATTCAAGGTTATATCTCCATCGCGAGTATTATTATTTTCTCCTTTCCAACATCACCTTCTTCTAATGGTTGAGAAAGCTCTTACAAGCTAATAATCACAAACAATCAAAGTAATAAATCAACTAAATAATAAAAACATGCAAAACAAACTTTGCTATAAAAGATGCTCCACTACAGGTCCTGGGTATGACTGCACTCGTCTGGGTGCTTCCTAGATCACAAAAGTGGAACTTGAAGAGATTGTGAGCTCAAAATTGAGAATGAGAGTAGATGATGTTGGAACCCTTGAGCCTCTGCCTTCCTTTTATAGAATTTTCTTGACCTATTGATCGGCCACTTGGAATCCATTCTTATCGCCTAGACCTTCGCATTGACCCAACTTGTAATCCGCTTCGATTTCAAATTTGATGACTTGGTAACTTTCGGTCAATTATGTAGGATCGAGAAAAGCGCTAGAGGGGATGCATAGTATGTCACTTTTTCAAGTTTTTTGAAAGTACATAGTAAAAATAGAAAACACAACAAAGAACATAATTCCTTTTTTACTTAGTTCCAAGTAGTTACTAGTCTAAGGCTTGCAATCATTGACTGCTTCTAATAGATAATTCACTAAAAATCTCCTTCTCCGAATAACAACTATAAGAAAAGATAAACAAAAATAAATACTAATACCGACAACAAAGTTGGTCTGGAGTAGAGCGTGGTTGTGGTAAAAGTGTCTCGACGAAGCATCAGCGTTTCTAAAGCAAGGCGGGAGTAAGAGAATGACAAAAGAGTTGATTACAAGTGATGTTCTGAGGTTGCTGTTCAAAGCTTCTTTTATAACCCTTTAAGGTCGTCTGTATAACCCCCAGTAGACCTTAGATAGGCCTCATATGATCTGATTCCGTTGCGACTTATCCTTCTCCGGTTGCCCGTATCATCTATGGTCACCTGAAATTTTGATTGCCCGTATCCTCTCCGATCGCTTGGACTCTGTCTAGTCGCTCAAAGTACACTAATTCCAATCACTTTGTTGATAAGCAATGCATGCACCACAAAGTTAGCATAATAATAGAGTAATAGTATAAAGAAAATAACAAAAGAGTTGATTACAAGTGATGTCCTGAGGTTGCTATTCACAGCTTCTTTTATAGCCCTTTCTAGTCGTCTGTATAGTCCCCGGTCGACCTTAGCCAGGCCTCATATGATCCGACTCCGATCACCTATATCCCCTCTGATCGCTTGGACTATGTCTAATCACCCAGAGTACACTAGTTCCGGCCACTTTGTTGATAAGAAGTTCATGCACTACAAAGTTAGCACAATAATAGAGTAATAGTATAAAGAGATAGTTTGCAACTGTCCAATCTCGACTTTGAATTTTCAATAAAATCTTGGGTCGGACCAATGTCTACTGTTCTCTCAAAGGCAATACATCCTTACCCATGTCACTCAAGAGAGTTTACTTGACTTGTCAAACATCTGGTCCTCCATATTGGGATATATCCTCTATTTATTATACATTTATTATGATATATCCTATATTTTTGTGCATTTATTGTTGTATATTATGTTTCCTTTATCTTGTATAATTCCTTTTCTACCTTAGGTTTATATTTTGTCTATAAACTTATCTTATATTCATTCTTGAAATATATGAGAATATATGTTTTCTCAATAGTTTATACATGGTATTAGAGCAATCTTGCTCACTCCACTAAACCTAACTCTATTTAGCCACTGTCACCATCACCCTTATTTTTTTCTAATGACCTTATGGTCGCTTCCTCTCCTACTGCTGCCCCTACTCTTTCGATCTCCTTCAACACTATTGCTCTTGCACTCTTAAAGCTCACCTCCACTAATTATCTCTTATGACATATACAGTTCACAACCCTCCTCACTAATCATGATCTGCTTGAATTTGTTGATGGCTCCCATCCATGTCCAGTCAAATTCAACACTATCTCCAATGTTCAGATGGCTAATCCTGCGTATCTCCCATGGATCCGCTAGGATCAACTCATATTAAACGTCATCATTGGATCACTATCTCCATCCTCGATCCTATTTATTGCGACCACTCGCACATCTATTGAAGCCTGGAATACTCTTGCTTTCACATATGGCAAACCCTCTCATGGCCGCATCACACAATTAAAAACACAACTTTAGAATCTGGTCAAAGGGTCTCAATCCATCACTGAGTTTTTGTAATTTATCAAATCAAAAGATATGAAATCACTTTCATGAATGCATCCATTGACAATGAAGATCTCACCGTCAAAGTTCTCCATGGTCTGGGATGACTATAAGGAGTTTGCTCATACCATTCAGGTCCAAGGTACACTACCATCTCGTTTGAGGAGTTGCATGAAAAACTCCTCAACCATGAAGCTCATCTCACTGCCCACTAGGATACTCAAGTCACTCTTCCAGCCACCGCTTATTCTACCGCCCGATCTACTGGTCCCTTCCGCTGGTCGACACCCTCACCCACACTGAAGTCATAGCCCATCGTCGAGCACTACTCTGGCTTTGCGGCCTCTCGAGAACCACAGCAGCTGCACCAATCGCCTTCGAGCCATCTATATCTCAGGAGTTGTCAGCATTGAAGTCATCAGGGTCACTCTACTAAGCATTTCCTAAATTTTCAGTATTTACCAAATACTGCCTCTACACCCTATTCACCTCATCCTTGCCCTATCTCTGGACCATTTGCTTTCCATGATGCTGCTTACTCACTAACATAGCCCTCTCAATCTAATTGGATTTTGGACTCTGGCACCACTCATCATGTCACTTCTAATCTTGCAATCTCTCAATGCATACTCCATACGTTGGCTCTGTTGGTGTCATTGTTGGTGATCATGTTGGCCTTCCCATCACTTAAACAGATTGTCTCTTACCATCCTCTACTTCATATTCCTTGAAGTTCCCTCACATCTTCTGTGTTCCCTCAATCAATAAGAATCTTTTGTTTGTTTCTCAACTCTGCAAGTCTAATGATGTCATTGTTATTTTCTCTTCCTCCACTTTTCAGGTGAAGGATCCGCACAATTGAGCAATCTGTAAGTACCCCAAGGTAGTTTTGATGTGATCAATTAAGTCAAGTTAGGTCCTGTTGGTATTTAACCCCTGTGTCTAAATGTGTAGGAACTTAGGAGCACAGGAAGTCGAGTGAAAGATGCAGCTAGCGAAAAGGATGACAAGGAAGAGAGGCAACAGGCTTGGTACGTCTGAGGGACGAGGTGCTGCGGAAGAGTACGTGGGCGGACAAGGAGGCGTGCGACATTTCTCAAGGACAAGAAGCTGGAGCGGAAGATTGTTCGAAGGCCAGAAGTTGGGTTCGGGTGAGTCTTATTCCATATGGCCGAGATCACCCAAGCAAGCAGAGCCAGAGCGGAAGATCTAGACCAATGCGAGCGGGACTGGAGCGGAAGACCCAGACCAAAAAGTCAACTAGAAGTTGACTTTTTAGTCCGAGTGTCCAGAGCCAAAAATTATCTTGAATGCGACGTGTCGCGTCCCATTACAACGGGGATAAAAGTTTATCCCCTTTCAGGCGCCTAGACCCCTTCCAGGTGCCCCAACCAGGGCTATAAATACAACCCTAGTCCCAGAAGCTTAAACAGAACACTTGTAATCATTTCTCTTTCGATTTAGCTTTCTGATCTAGTGCTTTAATTACTGTAAAGAGCCTTCTCCACCTGAAGGAGAGTTTAGTGAGCTTCAACTTCCTTGGATTAACAACCTCCCCAGTTGTAACCAAGTAAATCGTTTATGCCTCTTCTTTTTAGTTTCTTATTTATTTTATGCAAGTGTTGACTCTTATTAAGCTGTAAATTTTGAGAGGAAGGCTCGTTTTATTTTGCAGGACTATTCACCCCCTCTAGTCGGCCGCTAAGGGTCGTACAAGTGGTATCAGAGCGAGGTTCTCTTCAAAAGGACTAACCGTCGAACAAAGCACACAAGATGGTCAGGCCGAGCATCAACCCACCAAAATTTGAGAGGGAATTTGCGAGCTAGAAGAAGAAGATAGAGGTATTTTTTAAAATAGATTTAGAATTATTAATAATTAATGGTAAAGAAAAGCTTCATCTGCTTAGCATTTTACCACCTCAAGAAATCAATCATATCGGAGCCTACGAGTCATCCAAGGATCTTTGGGAGAAATTCCTGGAACTAAATGAAGGGACCTCGGGGGCAAAATTAGCGAGACGAGACCTTCTCCGGAACCAGATCAGCAACCTCCGGTTAGAAGAAGGTAAAGTCGTCGCACACCTCCATGCAAGAATAAAGGAACTGATTACTGGACTCATGAATCTCGGGAAAAAGGTAAGCAACCGAGATTAGCTAAGGTACGCACTTAACGCATTTCCTAGGACTACTAAATGAGCATCATTAGTAGATGATTATTATATATCTAAGGATCTAGAGTCAAGTACTTTAGAAGAAATGTTTTTAACTTTTGAAGTCCATGAAATAAGATGTGCAGATCTGAAAAAGGAGTCAAAGCACAACATTACCTTAAAAGCAAAGATGGATAAATGAGATTCTGAATCTTCTCTCAATGATGAAGAAACGACACTCATGGTAAGTAAATTTAGAAAATTATTTAAAACTAAAAAATTTAATCAAATGCAAGGTAGAAAAAGGAAAGTAAGATGCTACCACTACAATGAAGAAGGGTATGTCAAAGATAACTGCTCAAAATTAAAGAAAAAGAACAAGAAATTAGTCTGACCCAAGTATAATAAAGGCAATGTGGAACGACACGTCATCCAAATCGGAGATAGAAGTCGTCGCTGGACTTGCACTAGTGACAAGTCACCAAGAAGACGAATATGAAGCAAGCTCGTCTGAAATGAGCATCAATGAAGGGTGAGCAACATCAGAAGAATGCAGCACTTCAGGGGGAGCTTCAGACTGCATGATCGACAAGGTAAGTCAGATACGGTCTCTTCCTCCTGATCATTTCAGTTTATAAAACTATTATCGAAAAACTGCTGTAAGTTAGAAAAAGAAAATAAAGAGTTAAAATTAACCTTAGCTGGTTCTTGTCGATTAGAAGATTTCGACAAAGTAAAAATTAAAAAAAAATATTGAAAAAGGAAATAGAAAATTTTGAAAAGTCATATATGCTTAACTTTTATTTCTTCTAATTTTAGAAATTATTCAAGACTTAACTGATATCTCAAATATCATAAGGGTCAAATTAGGAAAATATCTCAAAAATATTTTACTAAGAAATTTTTGATTAATCTTGTAGGAAGGAATCTATATTAGGTTCCAAAATCATATTTAGATTTATTATTTTTTACTAAGGGGTTTCAGAGAAAAAATTAAATAATTAATTTCTTTAAAAGACTTTGACTAGAAAATGGTTGTCGTTTCAATAATTAAAAAGACCTAGTGCCTCGCCATAGCCTGGAAGTCAATTATTGAAATAAATATTTAATTGATTTACTGTGAAGCATTTAACTAATGCTTTAAATTACTTATCAAAATTTATGTTAGAAAAAGTCTGATCATTAAAATTTATTTAAGTTATTCTTTAATCTAAACATTTTTTAAAATTCTTTTTCGTTAAAAATTTTCTATGAACTAGTTATCAAAATGTAATTTTTTTAATTTTCCCTAAAATTCAACTTTTTATGAAATTTTTTCTATTCAACCCTTGTTAAATTTTTTTAACAATTAAAGGAGTTTTTTTGTAAAACATTTTGTTTATAAAACTAAAGTTTTTTGTTTTCCCATAGACTTTAAATTTAGCTTTTCCAAAGTTATTTTAAAAGTACCTCATTTTTAATGTGATCAAAAGGGGGAGTAATAAAGATTAAGTCTAACAGGAGGGTAGCATTTTTTTTGTACTTGATGTTTTTAACTGTTATTTGTTTATGATTTACCCTAACTTAATTTGAGTTTCCTTACATCAAAAAGGGAGAGATTGTAAGTACTCCAAGATAGTTTTGATGTAATCAACCAAGTCAGGTTAGGTCCTGTTGGTATTTAACTCCTGTGTCTAAGTGTGCAGGTACTTAGGAGCACAAGAAATTAAGCAAAAGACGCAGCTAGCGAGAAGGATGACACGGAAGAGAGCCGACGGGCTCAGTGCGTCTGAGGGACGAGGTGCTACAGAAGAGTACGCGAGCGGATGAGAAGGAGGTGTGCAACGTTTTCGAGGGATGAGAAGTCGAAGCGAAAGATTGCTCAAAGGTCGGAAGTTGAGTTCGGGTGAACCCTATTCTGGATGACTGAGATCACCCAAGTGAGCAGAGTTGAAGCGGAAGATCCAGACCAATGCGAGTGGAACTGGAGCGGAAGACCCAAACCTAGTCCAGGCGCCCATACTCTGGGCGCTCGGAATCCTTCCGGGCGCCCGGAATAAAAAATTATCCAGAACGCAATGTGGCATGTCCAGTTGCAATGGGGATAAAAGTTTATCCCCTTTCAGGTGCCTAGACCCCTTCCAGGTGCCCCGACTAGGGCTATAAATACAGTTCTGGTCCTAGAAGCTTAAACAGAACACTTATAATCATTTCTCTTTCGATTTAGCTTTCTGATCTAGTGCTTTAATTGATGTAAAGAGGTTTCTCTACCTAAAGGAAAGTTTAGTGAGCTTCAACTTCCTTGGATTAATAACCTCCCCGATTGTAACCAAGTAAATCGTTTGTGCCTATTCTTTTTAGTTTCTTATTTATTTTATGCAAGTGTTGACTCTTATTAAGTTGTAAAGTTAGAGAGGAAGATTCGTTTTATTTTGCAGGGCTATTCACCCCCTATAGTCGACCACCAAGAGTCGTACACAACCCTCCATCAAGGCCCACTTAAAGGTGATGTCTACTCTTGTCTTGCCTCCACGCCTTCTTCACCATTGGCTCTCTCTTCCTCTGTCGTGTTATTGCATGTCTGGCACAATCGTCTTGGCCACCCATCTAATTGAGTCTTATGTCAGTTACTTGTATCTAAGTCATTATCGTCTTTTACTTCTTCGTTGCATCATTTCAATTGCAATTCTTGCCAATGCAATAAAAGTCACAAGTTACCATTTCATGAATTTTCTCTTGTTTAATAGTTTCCACTTGATCTAGTTTTTTCTGATGTCTGAACTTCTCTAGTTTTGTCCTATAATGGTTATAAATATTATGTCTGATGTCTGAACTTCTCTAGTTTTGTCCTATGATGGTTATACCCTTTAAAATACCAATAAGATGTCTTTCATGTCTTTTGTTGCTTTAAATCTCTTGTGGAGAAATGGTTTAATTGACATATTATCACTCTATATATTGACAATGATGGTGAATTCCTTGCACTCAAAGATTTTCTTGGTTATGGTATTTCTCACCTGACCACCTATCCTCACACTCCTAAGCATAAAAGCTTATCTGAACATCATCACCATCATGTTATCGAAATTGATCTTGTGCTTCTCCACCATGCGCCTGCCCCTATCTAGTTTTGGCCATATGCCTTTGCCACCACAGTCTATTTCATTAATCGATTACCTAAGCACAATCTTTCCTATAAATCCTCCTTCTAAAGTCTTTTTGTTGTATTACCAAATTTTTCTAAGCTTTGCATTTTTGGCTATCTATGCTATCTTTAGCTTGACCCTATGCTTCACATAAACTTACGCACTGCTCTTCCTCCTGTGTTTTCCTTGGTTACTCCCTGACTCAAAGTGCCTATCTATATTATGAGTCATCTTCTGGGAAATTTTTTGTTTCGCGCCATGTTATCTTTGTTGAGTCTGAGTTTCCTTTTTCTAGTGGTGGCTTTGGTATCGGTTCCTCTCCTGAAGTGAAGCCTGACCCACGACACCCTTCACCTGATTCTATGGACGAACCCCTTACCACTTGTCGGACCCACAACACTCTTCACCCAATTCTACAGCCGAACCCCTTCCCATCTCATCAGACCCTAGCAACGGTTCTCATTCTATGGCCACCCATTCTAAAAATAATATCTCAAGCCCAATCCTTGCTTTGACCTCACCACTATCACTGACATTATTCCATCTGAGTCCACCACACATACTACTGCTCTTAATGATTCCCACTAGCTTGCATCTATGTTTGAGGAATTTAATGTTTTACTTCGTAATGACACCTGAGATCTTGTTCCATCTGATATCCATCAGAATATGGTTGGATGCAAATAGGTGTTTCATATTAAATGGAAGTCTAATGGCACTATTGGTTGCTACAAGGCTCGTCTAGTTGCTAAGTGATTTCATCAATGCCCGAGTTTTGACTACACTGACACTTTCAATCCCGTGGTAAAACTGACCACGGTTCTTATTCGACTGTCCTACGACTTTCAATGGGTAGTCACTTCGTCAGATGGATGTGAATAATATTTTTCTTCATGGTCTGTTCGATGAATGTGTTTATATAGCTCAACCTCTTGGATTTGTTGACTCTAATTTTCCCTCTCATATTTGCAAGTTAAACAAAGTGATTTGTGGTCTTAAGAAGGTGCCACATACTTGGCACACTGGTCTTCATCATTTTTTACTTTGTACCAGGTTCACTGGCTCTCGTGATGATGCATCTCTATTTATTTTCTATTCTAGCGGTATTACTATATATCTCCTAGTCTATGTTGATGATCTGTTTCTCATAGGAAATAATTCAAGCACTTTACAGGGCTTGGTTGCTCAATTGAGTATTCAGTTCTCTATCAAGGATCTTGGTTCTTTGTCTTATTTTCTAGATGTTGAAGTTGATTCTTATGTAGGGGCCTTTGTCTCTCTCAAAAAAAGTATCTTCTTGACATTCTAACCAAGACCAATATGCTTGACTTGAAACCTGTTCAATCACCTCTCACCACTTCTCTTGCGCTGCACCTTGTAGATGACTCACCTTCTGTGGACACAACATTGTATCATTAAACGGTTCGTAGTCTGTAATATATTTTATTTACTCGTTCGAAAATTACCTTTGTTGTTAACAAACAATCTTAGTTTATGCACTCTCCTTCTGTTGGTTGCTACTCGGAAAACCTAGAGGTTCCACTGTACAAAAATTTTGTACAAAGGTCTGAACTTTTTCCTAGCTACCATGTGTTCTTTTAAATTAAATTTTGAATCGCCTGCGGAACTTAACACGTTTGGTCCAAAACTTAATCTATTTGTTCTTTTAGGTTTTGACTTGGATCTCCTGCGGAACTTAACACGTTTGATCCAAATCACCTAAGTTATTAATTCCATTAAATATTAATTTCCAAAATTAGTTCCCAATACTGACGTGGCGAGGTACATGGCCTTCTTGGATATGGGAGCAACCACCACCGACTAGACAAAACCTTTTAAGGAAAGCTAATATTTAATTTCCTAAAATAACTTTAGGTCAACCGAAAAGAACAATCAAATCACAAGGAAAAGAAAAAACAAAAGAACACTATATCGAAAACAAATTCGAAACACTAGAATCGTATGCCTCTTGTATTTAGTATTATTTCCAAAAATAACTAGTATGATGCGGAAAGAAAAATTACTAGTTATACATTTTAGAAAAACCTCTTGATCTTCTACCGTATTCCTCTTCTAACCTCGAACGTTGTGTGGGCAACGATCTTCCGAGATGAGAACCACCTAGGCACCTTCTTCCTTCTTCCTTCAGGTTTCGGCCAAGCACAAGAACTTTCAAAGGATGAAGAATTTTCCACCAACCAAGCTCCAAGGGATGCATGCTTTCTCTCCTTCTTCTCCTTCCTTGATCCGGCCACATCCTCCAAGCTCCAAGAGATGATAGATTTCGGCCACAACAAGAGGAGAGAAGAGAAAGGGAAGGGCCGGCCACCACACCAAGGAAAAGAGGGAGAAAAATAGAATAGAGTCCTTAGCCTTGAAGCCTCCTCTACCCCCTCTTTTATAATCCTTGGTCTTGGCAAATAAGGAAAATTTAATAAAAACTTCCTTAATTCTTTTGCCATTAAAAAGGAAAATTTATTTAATTAAAATAATTTTCTCTTTTCAAATTACAATGGCCGGCCATAACAAATAAAATCTTCAAGCAAATAAAATTTTAAACACCAATTAAAACTTCCTTATTTGCTTCCGGAAATTTATAAAAATTTCTCCAATAATTTTAATCCCTTCATGATTGGTTTATAAAAAGGAAATTTAATAAATTAAAATCTTTCTTTTAAACATATGGATAAAAAGAAAGTTATCTCTATAAATTAAAAACTCTTTTAATCTACAAATAAGGAAAGATATCAAATCTTTTCTTAATCTTTTGTAGAAACTTATAAAAGAGAATATTTAATTTTAAACTCTCTTTTAAATCATGAACATGGTTAAAAAGGAAAGTTTTCTTAAAATTTAAAATCCTCCTTTAATCAACAAATAAGGAAAGATTTCAAATTTTAAACTCTCTTTTAAACATGTAGATGATTTACAAATTAGGAAAGTTTTTACCAAAAATTAAAACCATCCTTTTAAACTACAAATAAGAAAAGAGATTAATCTCTTCTCTTAATCTTTTGTAGAAAGCTATAAAAGGAAATTTTTAATTTTTAAACTCTTTTTTAAAATCATGATATCCACATAAGAAATAATTTTAATAAAAATCCTTTTTAATATTCTAGTGGTCGGCCACCTAAGCTTGGGACCCAAGCTTTGGTCGGTCACCTACATGGCTCATCCACTTGGTCTTGGCCGGCCCTAGCTTGGGTTCCAAGCTAGCTTGGCCGGCCCCATTAGATGGGTAAGAAGGTGGGTATGCGGCAGGTATAAATCTCTATATACTAGAGGCTACGATAAGGACCGAGAGGAGGAATTGGTTTTGGTCTCCCGATAAAATTAAGCATCCCGTGCTCGCCCCGAACACACAACTTAATTTTATCAATAATAATTCATTCCACTAGAGAACTATTATTGAACTACCGCACCAATCCCAAATTACATTTTGGGCTCCTTCTTATCATGAGTGTGTTAGTCTCCTTGTGTTTAAGATAACAAATGTCCACTAATTAAGTAAGTTACTGACAACTCACTTAATTAATATCTAGCTCCAAGAGTAGTACCACTCAATTTCATCGTCATGTCGGACTAAGTCCACCTGCAGGGTTTAACATGACAATCCTTATGAGCTCCTCTTGGGGACATTCTCAACCTAGATTACTAGGACACAGTTTCCTTCTATAATCAACAACACACACTATAAGTGATATCATTTCCCAACTTATCGGGCTTATTGATTCATCGAACTAAATCTCACCCATTGATAAATTAAAGAAATAAATATCAAATATATGTGCTTGTTATTATATTAGGATTAAGAGCATACACTTCCATAATAACTGAGGTCTTTGTTCCTTTATAAAGTCAGTATAAAAGAAAACAACCTCTAATGGTCCTACTCAATACACTCTTAGTGTACTAGTATAATTATATAGTTAAGATAAACTAACACCTAATTACACTACAACCTTCCAATGGTTTGTTCCTTTCCATCATGGTCGTGAGCTACTGTTTATATTTATAAGGTACTGATAACATGATCTTCTGTGTCTGACACCATACACCATGTTATCTACAATATAAATTAATTGAACAACTACATTTATCACAAATGTAGACATTTGACCAATGTGATTCTTATTTCTAGATAAATGTTTTATACCAAAAGCTAGGCTTTTAGTATACATTCTATTAATCTCCCACTTATACTAAAAGACTAAGCTGCCATATCTGCTACCATACATATGATTCCCATGCCTTTCAAAAAGCTCTTGCCTTAAGGACCTTAGGTTATCATCTGATGCAATCTAGGCGGCAATAACTTCTCCTCGTTATACAATTTCTCGTATTGGGTAGTACTTGCGCTCTATTGTGTTTACTTGCCTTATAGACTCATGGTTTCTTCGAGTTTGCTACTGCACCATTAAATTGTAATAATCTTTGGACAAACTAGAAATCATATCTAAGTCTATCTTGAGGTTATTTAAGTCATTCAGCTTTTATGGCTACCTCAGAGGCTTGCCATATACTCAGCTTCTATGGTGAAGTCCAGAAAAACACCTATGCTTATCACTCTTCCATAGTTATGACTTTTCCTCCTAAAGTAAACACAAAACCCCGAGGTCGACTTATTATTGTCCCTATCCGATTGGAAGTCAAAATCCGTGCAACCCACAAGGAATTAACTGCCTTGTAAGCTAGCATATAATCTCTAGTGCCTCTAAGGTACTTTTAATATATGCTTTACTGCAGTCCAATGTCCTTGTCTAGGGTTACTTTGATATCTGCTAACTATGCCCTTGGCAAAACATATTTCTGATCTCGTGCATAGCATACATTAGGTTGTCTAACTGCCGAAGCATAAAGAACTGCCTACATGTCCTCAATCTCCTTTGATGTCATCGAAGACATCTCTTTAGATAAAGACACTCTATGCTTAAAAGGTAAGAAACCTTTCTAGGAGTTTTGCATGCTAAAAACGAGCAAGAATTTTTCTGATGTATTAAGCTTGGGATAAGTAATAATATTCTTTTCTTGCGATCCCTTATTACTTTGATATCAAAAATATATACATTCTCCCAAGTCCTTTATATCGAATTATTTGGACAACCATACCCTTACTTCTGATAACATTTTGATATTGTTTCCAACTACCAAAAATGCTATCTACGTATAGTACAAGAAACACCACCACGTTTCCATCACACCTTTTGTATACACAAGACTTATCCGTTTACTCAATAAATCCATAGGTCTGGATTACTTTGATAAACTGGATGTTCCAAGACCTTGAAGCTTTGCCTCAGTCCATAGACTGATTGAGCTTGCACATAAGATGCTCTTAGCCCTTTACAATGAACCCTTCTGGTTGCTTTATATGGATGTTTTCTTCAAGACTTCCATTAAGAAATGCTGTCATGACATCCACTTGCCAAATAGATAAAAGAATCCTGATAGACTTAAGCATGGCTACCAGTGAAAAAGTTTCCTTTTTCATCTAGCCTTGCTTTTGAAAGTTTCTACCTTCCGTCTATCCCTCTTTTCCTATTATAGACCTTTTTACACCCAAAGGCTTTTACACCATTTGGTGTTTCTACAAGCTTCCAGATTTTATTAGAATACATATATTCTAATTCTGTTATTCATTACTCTTTGCCAAGATGTTGCATCTTTATCATGGAGTACTTCGTCATATGTCCGGAGATCAAGTTCATGTCCTCCAGGGATCGAGTCCAAAAACTCTCCCAAAACATGAATCCTTTTAGGTTGCCTAACAACTCTCCCACTACGACAAGACACTTTCTGCAATTGTGTATCATTTGTGATACGTGTTGCAGTTTCCTTGTGGTATCTCATCTTGTACAGTTGGTACTAGATTAGACATGTCTTTTATTATTTCCTTAAGAACAAATTTTCTTATGGGCACATGGTTTATTACATAGTCCTTTTCTAAAAATCGGTCATTGATGCTAACAATGACCTTCTGATTTTTAAGACTATAAACCTACTTTCATTTCTCTAGGATAACCCACAAACAAGTGAATTCCTGTCCAACTTATCATTGTCTCTCTTCTGCATATGTGCTGGACTACCCGAATCCGAATCCGAATATGCTTCGAAATAGGCTTACGCCTATTCAGCAATTCTATATGAGTAGAAAGTTCTGTCTTTGGAAGGTACTATATTCATTTCCGTTTCCAGAGTATATCCTTAAAATGATTTTGGTAATATTCTAAATAACTCATCAATCTACTTATTTCCATAAGAGTCCTATACCTTCCTTTTTCTACGCCATTATGTTGGGGTGTACCAGGTGCAGTTAGTTGGGATTGAATCCCTACTTCTGATAAGTGACTCCTAAATTCTCCCAAGAGGTACTTGCCACTACGATCTTATCATAGTGACTTTTACTTTAACATTTCTCCGCATCAGCCTTGTACTCTTTGAACTAATCAAAGTACTTAGTCTTGCGGTACATTAAGTAAATTTATTTGTATCTTGAATAGTTGTCTATAAAATAGACAAAATATTCAATACTACCTCTTGTCTGGATAGTCATAGGATCACACAAATCAGAATGAACCAATTTCAACATATCTTTGACTTCATACCCCTTAGACTTAAAAGCTTCTTGGTTATTTTTCCTTCCAAGTAAGACTCGCAGGTTGGAAAGATTTCCACTACTAATGAACCCAAAAGTTCATCAGCTACCAATGAATCCTACTCAAGTTAATATAACCTAGCCTTAGATGCCAAAGATATAATTGGTTTATTTCCGAAGGTTACTTTCTCTTAAAGTTAGAAGATGTGTTACTAATTTCCATTTGTTGCATCATGAAAGTTATTGGATTTATAAATTGCCAACCAACGTACCAGAACAGATAACTTCCCTCTTTTTCTTAATAACAACTTTGTTATTAAAAGAGACAGAATATCAAGTTCTTTGATTAGTTTAGAAACTGAAAACTAGTTCTTTCTAAACTTTGTGCGTAAAGACAATTACTCAAAAATCCATGTTTTATTCTTATCAAAAGATAAACATCTCCCACTGCAACAACTACCATTTTTACAGTAGTGCCCATGTGGACGGTGTTTTAATTTTCATTTAGTTGCCGGGTTTCCTGGAACCCTACAATGAATTACGGACATGATTAATGACATCTGTATCTACACTCCAGGTTCTGGTAGATAACACCACTAAACATGTTTCAACTAATGAATTAAATACACCTATATTGTTCTTAATTCTAAGAAGACAGTCTACCTTAATGTCCAAGTCCTATTTCCAATCATTACAATTGGGACTACTAAGTCTTTTCTATAGTATGACCACTAGGGGATTGATAAACATTTTAAATCCTAAGAATCACAAAAATATTTGGTCAAGATCAACTCCTTAAAATCCCCATGAATTTTATATGCCACGATAGTGTGAACGTATACAAAATTGAAGAGAAGATTTTATTCATTAATTTTATTATCTCGTCAACTTTACTTTATGACGAATAAAATTAATAGTTGATCTGTTTTTGATCAAATATTTGGTCAAAACTTTTTGAATTTAAAATAACATTGATTCCTCAAACAATATTATTTAAATTCACCAACACCTCAAACACCGTGAATTTTGCATGCCACGATAGTGTGGACGTATACAAAATTAAACATTTGTAAGAGGAGGGGTTTACCCATTAATTACCTTGTCAATAAATCTTTATGACAAATAAAATTACCTCAAACACCGTGAATTTTGTATGCCACGATAGTGTGGACGTATACAAAATCAAACATTCGTTAGAGGAGTTTTTAATTATCTTGTCAACCTATTTATTTGACAAATTAATAGTTGGTTTTCTTCGGTCACACAAATAATAGCAGTGACTCCGATGGGGAGGATACTATTAGACGTGCCTAAGTGTATACCATTACTTGACACTAAGTCCATTAATAAGATTATGCCCCTTCCGATGGGGAAGATCACACGCTCTTAATTAACTTCCTATAGTCATCCAAAATGGAAGTTTAATCTAGTGATCTGCAAACAAGCTCATCCGATATGGAGGAAGGCACTCAGAGCCAACGCGCAAACTTGTTACATCACTTATAAACCAGTAATGGAGACCATGGAATTTATTTAAAATAAATCCCTCTCCCACTTAGTTATTTAAAGTGAGGAATTTTGACTATACTAGTCTACCTAACATGCATATTAACAAGCACACACAATACAGCATAAAAAGCAATAAATAGAAAAACTAATTTTCAACTATTATGACTTTTATCTATTGCTGTCCTCCGTGTGTCGCCAACCCTAGCTGCTGCCATCTTTGGCCACCGTCATCGGGTCTAGTTGTCGCATCCATCTTGCTCCTTGTTCTGCTGCACCTCTGGTCCTCAAAAAAAGTTCCACACCTTGCAAGATTCGATCCGCGACATAAATAGAATTTTACATTTTTTGATCCTATATTCCTCGAAGGAATGTACATGTAAACTAGATCAAAAAATAAAATCCTAATAAAACTAAATACAGCTCCTGCTGTATTTTATAATATAATCATGCACACACAATAAATGCCCTTGACATGTCTAAGGGTCCAATCACACACATAATAACTATAAGTCATAATAGTTGGATCCTGCATCCACAAAGTTAGCACATCCTACTATTATCCTGCCTAAATTATGTATGGCATGTGCATAATTAAACTAATACCAAATACACAGAGGCAAAACCCTAGCTCTGATACCAATTGTTGGTTGCTACTCGAAAAACCTAGAGGTTCCACTGTACAAAAATTTTGTACAAAGGTCTGAACATTTTCCTAGCTACCATGTGTTCTTTTAAATTAAATTTTGAATCGCCTGCGGAACTTAACACGTTTGATCCAAAACTTAATCTATTTGTTCTTTTAGGTTTTGACTTGGATCTCCTGCGGAACTTAACACGTTTGATCCAAATCACCTAAGTTATTAATTTCATTAAATATTAATTTCCAAAATTGGTTCCCAGTACTGACGTGGCGAGGTACATGGCCTTCTTGGATATGGGAGCAACCACCACCGACTAGACAAAACCTTTTAAGGAAAGCTAATATTTAATTTCCTAAAATAACTTTAGGTCAACCGAAAAGAACAATCAAATCACAAGGAAAAGAAAAACAAAAGAACACTATATCGAAAATAAATTTGAAACACTAGAATCGTATGCCTCTTGTATTTAGTATTATTTCCAAAAATAACTAGTATGATGCGGAAAGAAAAATTACTAGTTATATCTTTTAGAAAACCTCTTGATCTTCTACCGTATTCCTCTTCTAACCTCGGACGTTGTGTGGGCAACAATCTTCCGAGATGAGAACCACCTAGGCACCTTCTTCCTTCTTCCTTCAAGTTTCGGCCAAGCACAAGAACTTTCAAAGGATGAAGAATTTTCCACCAACCATGTTCCAAGGGATGCATGCTTTCTCTCCTTCTTCTCCTTCCTTGATCCGGCCACATCCTCCAAGCTCCAAGAGATGATAGATTTCGGCCACAACAAGAGGAGAGAAGAGAAAGGGAAGGGCCGGCCACCACACCAAGGAAAAGAGGGAGAAAAATAGAATAGAGTCCTTAGCCTTGAAGCCTCCTCTACCCCCTCTTTTATAATCCTTGGTCTTGGCAAATAAGGAAAATTTAATAAAAACTTCCTTAATTCTTTTGCCATTGAAAAGGAAAATTTATTTAATTAAAACAATTTTCTCTTTTCAAATTACAATGGCCGGCCATAACAAATAAAATCTCCAAGCAAATAAAATTTTAAACACCAATTAAAACTTCCTTATTTGCTTCCGGAAATTTATAAAAATTTCTCCAATAATTTTAATCCCTTCATGATTGGTTTATAAAAAGGAAATTTAATAAATTAAAATCTTTCTTTTAAACATGTGGATAAAAAGAAAGTTATCTCTATAAATTAAAAACTCTTTTAATCTACAAATAAGGAAAGATATCAAATCTTTTCTTAATCTTTTGTAGAAACTTATAAAAGAGAATATTTAATTTTAAACTCTCTTTTAAATCATGAACATGGTTAAAAATGAAAGTTTTCTTAAAATTTAAAATCCTCCTTTAATCAACAAATAAGGAAAGATTTCAAATTTTAAACTCTCTTTTAAACATGTAGATGATTTACAAATTAGGAAAGTTTTTACCAAAAATTAAAACCATCCTTTTAAACTACAAATAAGGAAAGAGATTAATCTCTTCTCTTAATCTTTTGTAGAAAGCTATAAAAGGAAATTTTTAATTTTTAAACTCTCTTTTAAAATCATGATATCCACATAAGAAATAATTTTAATAAAAATCTTTTTTAATATTCTAGTGGTCGGCCACCTAAGCTTGGGACCCAAGTTTTGGCCGGCCACCTACATGGCTCATCCACTTGGTCTTGGCCGGCCCTAGCTTGGGTTCTAAGCTAGCTTGGCCGGCCCCATTAGATGGGTAAGAAGGTGGGTATGCGGTAAGTATAAATCTCTATATACTAGAGGCTACGATAGGGACCGAGAGGAGGAATTGATTTTGGTCTCCCGATAAAATTAAGCATCCCGTGCTCGCCCTAAACACACAACTTAATTTTATCAATAATAATTCATTCCACTAGAGAACTATTATTGAACTACCGCACCAATCCCAAATTACATTTTGGGCTCCTTCTTATCATGAGTGTGTTAGTCTCCCTGTGTTTAAGATAACAAATGTCCACTAATTAAGTAAGTTACTGACAACTCACTTAATTAATATCTAGCTCCAAGAGTAGTACCACTCAACTTCATCGTCATGTCGGACTAAGTCCACCTGCAGGGTTTAACATGACAATCCTTATAAGCTCCTCTTGGGGACATTCTCAACCTAGATTACTAGGACACAGTTTCCTTCTATAATCAACAACACACACTATAAGTGATATCATTTCCCAACTTATCGGGCTTATTGATTCATCGAACTAAATCTCACACATTGATAAATTAAAGAAATAAATATCAAATATATGTGCTTGTTATTATATTAGGATTAAGAGCACACACTTCCATAATAACTGAGGTCTTTGTTCCTTTAT
Organism: Zingiber officinale; assembly: GCF_018446385.1. Classification (NCBI taxonomy): domain Eukaryota; kingdom Viridiplantae; phylum Streptophyta; class Magnoliopsida; order Zingiberales; family Zingiberaceae; genus Zingiber; species Zingiber officinale. The sequence continues at coordinate 106,745,952 of NC_055998.1, forward strand.
AAAGTCAGTATAAAAGAAAACGACCTCTAATGGTCCTACTCAATACACTCTTAGTGTACTAGTGTAATTATATAGTTAAGATAAACTAACACCTAATTACACTACGACCTTCCAATGGTTTGTTCCTTTCCATCATGGTCGTGAGCTACTGTTTATAATTTATAAGGTACTGATAACATGATCTTCTGTGTGTGACACCACACACCATGTTATCTTCAATATAAATTAATTGAACAACTACATTTATCACAAATGTAGACATTTGACCAATGTGATTCTTATTTCTAGATAAATGTTTTATACCAAAAGCTAGGCTTTTAGTATACATTCTAACACCTTCCTCTCTACACTTGGGGGTCATCAAACATTTATTGCGCTACCTTAATGGTACGCGTTCCTACGGTATTCTTCTCCGACATCATTGTTCCCCTTCCTTACATACCTACTATGATGCGGATTGGGCTGGTGATGTTGGTGGTCGTACTTCCACTAGTGCTTATATTATTTTTCTAGGTTCCAATCTAATCTCGTTGAGCTCTAAAAAGCATGGATCTGTTGCTCGCTCATCTACTAAGGTTGAATATCGAGCCATCCCTTCTACAACTATAGGGTTGCAATGGGTTTGATCCCTTCTTCTTGAACTTGGTGTTACCCTTGCACCTTCTCCCATCTCTATCTAATGTGATAACATTAGTGCCACTTATTTATGTGTCAAACCAGTGTTTCATTCTCACATAAAGCACATTGCTCTAGATTTTCATTTGGTTAATGAGCTGGTTCAGAATAATAAAGCTTGTGTCTCTCATATCTCGTCCTCTGCCCAATTAGCTGATGCTTTGACCAAGCCTCTCTCTAGTTCACTCCTTCATCTGCTATGTTCCAAGATTAGGGTCTGTACATGACCATCATCTTGAGGGAGCCTATTAGGATATATCATCTATTTATTGTACATTTATTATGACATATCCTCTAATTATTATGCATTTATTATTGTATATTATGTTTCCTTTATCTTGTATAATTCTTGTTCAACACATGATCCTCGACCCCCCATGACTTCCTCCAATGTCTGGTCATATCTGATTCATCAACCTTCTAGACATCCGGTCCACTGACCCTTCTAAACTTCTTGCTTGGTGTCTTTGATCTGCTAAGACTTTCACCTTATCTAATATTCAGTCCAGCTGACCTACTATGACTTCCAGCTGCCTAGTATTCGGTTCACAAATCTACTAGGTCTTTTTCTTGTCTAGTCTCACTAGGACTTTTTGGTTGAGCTACATGCACACTTGATCAATATCGATAGATCATAAATAAGCTTAACTTTGAATCTTTGCTAATTATCAAAACTCAGGTTCGATTATCTAGTGCTCCCTGCACTAACAGGCTGGATCATCTTCAATCATTTGAGCTTGGTCAAACCTGATCCATTGACTGCCTTGCTCTGATATGATCTCTCCCAATCCTTCCGATCGATTAGACCACTTTCGATCGTCCGATCCTTTGGATCGATCAAACCACTTCCAATTGCCTGAACCTTTCAGTTGACCAAACTAATTTCAATTAGCCAAATCCTTTGAGTTCTCTCTGCTAACTTTAGTTTCCTACAATACAAAGTTAAGTACAATATACAATGCCTAGTACTTTTCTACCAAACCTACTAGGCTCACTTACTTAAAGTTTACTCCTTCAAGACATTTCACTATCTAGGGTTCATTCTCCTAGGGATTTTCCTTTGCCAAGTATCTAATTACCCTTGACCTATTTAGACTTTTTCCTTGCAAAACATTTAGTCACCCTTAACCGGTCTAAACTTCTTCTTGCTTAGGTCAACCTTGACATGTTAGGACTTTTAAATTTTGCCTAGGTCAATCCTTGATTTGTTAGAACTTCTCACTTATCGTCAAGCATCCGATCATCCTTAATATGCTTAAACTTTTCCACTTACTTACAAGCATCTGATTAACCTTAACCTGCTTGAATAAACCCTTGGGAATCTATTGTACCAATATTATTCCCACTAAAGTACATATACTTAGCCAACCTTGACTATGTTAGGACCAAAAGTAGCTAGAGGGGGGGGTGAATAGCTCGTCGCGTTCGCTCGGTGCTCGGCGTTGCTTGTTCCTTCAAAGATGTGTAGCGGAAAATACAGAAACAAACACACAACGCTAACACGGTTGGTTTTACTTGGTATCCACCTCACAAGAGGTGACTAATCCAAGGATCCACACCAACACACACACCCTCCACTAAATAAAACTCTCCTTTATGGTAACTACCAAGGGCGGAGAAGCCCTACAAGACTCAATACAAGAAGAGAGGGAAAGGATACAAGAAATACAAGCTTACAAGCTTACAATGAGTACAAAACCCTAACCCTAGCTTCTCTTCTTGGCTTTGATCCGCCTCTTGACTTGGAGAGCTTCCAAGATCCTTCAAGAACTGGCGATCTGAGCTTTGTGGTGTGGAGGAGTTGGCGAGAGCTGGAGTGAATCGGAGAAGCGATTGTCGCAGCCATCGAACGCCTGCAAACGACGCCAGCGGTCGGATCCCGATCGATTCAATGTTCCCAATCGATCGGGAGGCTTTGGATCGATCCACGGATCGATCCAGCGCCTATCGCGATAAGCGCTGGATCGATCCACGGATCGATCCCGCGCTTGGCGGCGCCCCAATCGATCCATCGATCGATTGACTCTGATCGATCCACGGATCGATCCAAGGGGGACATATCGATCGATCCACCGATCGATTCAGATCCTGGATCGATCCACGGATCGATCCAGCACTTGATTTTGTCCAAAACCAAGTCCCAAACCTCCCAAACCAACATTCGGTCAACCTTGACTGTTGGTATGTCATGCCTAGCATCTAGTCACTCCCTTGACCTGCTAGGACTCCCTTACCAAGTGTCCGGTCAATCCCTTTGACCCACTTGGACTTTTCTCTGTTCCAAGGATCAATGCCTTTGACCTACTTGGACTTTCTTTCATGCCAAGTATCCAATCAATCCTTTGACCTACTTAGACTTCCCAACACCGGATGTCCGATCATCCTTGATTCATCGGCTTTTCCCTTGCCTGGCTTCACTCACGGGACTTTCACCTAGCTTCACTCACTAGGGTTTTCCATCCGCCAGCTTCACTCACTAGGACTTTCACCGGCTTCACTCACTAGGATTTCCATCCGCCTAGCTTCACTCACTAGGACTTTCACCGGCTTCACTCACCAGTTTTCCATCCGCCTAACTTCACTCACTAGGACTTCCATCCGCCTAGCTTCACCACTAGGACTTTTCTTCCGGCTTCACTCACCGGGACTTTTCTTCTGCCCGCTTCACTCACCGGGACTTTCATTTTGCCTAACATCCCGTTAGGACTTCCCGATCAAGTATCCGATCAACCTTGACCTACTTGACTCTTCTTCAATCAATATCTTATTGTCAAACATCTAAACCCAAACCAAGACTCACGCTTGGTCCGAGTCAACCTTGACCCGAGGGATATTGCACCAACAATCTCCCCCTTTTGATGTTTGACAATACCACAATAACACTTACAATCCCATATGTAAGTTAGGCTAATCCCATAGCCTCCTTCTTCATGCCACTAGGTAATGAAAGCATAAATTAAGCTCTTCATTCTCCCCAAGAGGGCAAACTCCCTCTAGGTAATGAAAGCCTAACTTACTCCCTTTCATGAGTCCTTTCATTCTCCCCTATGACCTTCCCATAGGTAATGAAGGACTAAGCTTAACCATACATTCTCCCCTATTGGCACACATCAACCCATCGTTGGACACACATCAACCTATGCTCCACTGGGAACACTTCAACAAATCCATTTGTTGAAGACTCTCCCCGAAGAGTTGCTCATCGTTGTTCACAACATCACTCGTTGTGATCAACACGATAATGAAGGTCCCATACCCTTCATTTATCCTTAACTTCTCCTCAATGTAGACAACTACCCAACCTTGAGCATTATCTACCACTTGAGTGTCCACTTGAAATAATGAGGATATCCACTCCCCAGTTCTCCCCATTTCAAGTTTAAATGCTCAACCTTGAGCAAGTTCACAACAGAAGGTTAACCACCTTCCAAGGTTCATGAAAATAATTTTCATGTCTTTAAAGAGTCCCTCCCCCTAAAGACATGGTGGTAACTTCTGTCATTGCACCAACAATGACTTGGAATCCCTAAACCATTAGGAAACCCAAATTTAGAAGTTTTGAGGTTCAAATATTCAAAATTTGAAACAACCTCAACCTAAACTTCTACTTAGTCTTCGTTAACCAATCCATCCTTGTTTTCAACATGAAAACACCCTTTGTATGTATACAAATGTATTTAAGGGGTTTGGAATGGTTACCTAGACTCAAAGAGGTTCAAAGATGCTGAAATCAGGCCTTCCCGGCCAAAATCAGCAACTTGGATCGATTGGAGTTGGGTTCCAATCGATTGAACCTTTCTGAATCGATCCACGGATCGATTCAGACTCCCTGGATCGATCGGCTGATCGATCCAGCGAGCTTCTGCTCGCGGGAATTGCCGTTTGAATCGATCCATGGATCGATTCGGGCACTCCAATCGATCCATGGATCGATCGGAGCTCTGATAGTTGCTGAAATTCCATTTCAGTCAACTTCAGAAACCCCTAGAAAATTCTACAAAAATCCAAAAATCATGAAATTTCGTGTAGACATTATTTAGGGCATACTTAATCATGGAAAAATAGCTTTCTATGAAAATACATCATATTTTCAAAGATTGACACAAACTTGAAAACTTGCAAAAACTTTAGTGTTTTTCTTCAAGTTTGTGTCTAACTATTCAATGGTGATTACTATCAAAAGATAGCCTTCACCAAGGTTTTCCAAAAACATTTTAAAACCATTTTCAAAACCAATATCCCATTATATTCCTTGGGCATAATGCACATTACTTGTACATTAGCTTTCCCAATGATGGGAAAACACATAACTATGTGTTTTGATGAACCTAAAACTCAAAAGAATGCACTAAATCAACATCTTGAGTTTTGTTCATCTTCCTAACATCTCACTTGTATCTATTGTGGACAAAACACATACAAGTCATATTAGAGGTCTTTGTGAGATGTAAAATTTGGTTTTGCCCTATTCTAGGGATCATGCATATCTATCTAGGCATTTTAGAGATATTAGACATCCACCCAGGATGTCACTTGTCAATAAGTGTCGTTAAATGCCATTCATCCTTAATTACAAGGAATTAAACTTGATGCATGATTATGTTATGGCATACATCAAAAGAAAATAATTTTCAAAAGAAAATATCCTATTACTACATGATGTATGAATGTCATGACATGGTATTTTTGGATTTTTCATACTAAAAAAATGAATTCAAAAATAGACATGATGTCATGGCATATGATGGGCAAACAATCATGGCAAGATTTAGCATAAATAAAATATACCTAGATTAACTATCTAAGTATCCTTAAAGTCTTAGCTAAACTTACACCTTAAACCTAGATTGCCCTAAAGTGCTACAAGAGAATGCCAAAGCCTAAATTTGGCATTTCTAATTTCCTTGATTTAATGTATGCCAATTGAAAATAAACATGTCCTCAAATGTTGGCATATTCCATTTTTCCTCAAGAGTGATTACATAAATCAAGGCCCGGATTGCCTTAAATTTCCAAGAGAATACCAAAATCCCAACTTGGTATTTCTCAAGGTTTTCCCAATTTGTGCCATTTTAAGATAAAATCAATTTTTCACCATTAGACACATTTTACTCTTTCAAGTAGTAATCAATAATTCCATTTCATTTTCAAAGGTTAACTAAAACCTTGAAAATGCTCCTTGAGTGTTAATTTCCTCAAAGTTGGGTTAACTACTCTTCTAATCGGAGTTGACACTCTCTAACCCATCTATGGGGTAGAGAAGATGCTCCTAGGAACCCAACACCTATTGGTGCTCCTTGGATGCTCTACGTACTCACTAGGGATAACTTCTCTACATACCTTCCTAGTGACCTTGTTGGGCTTCTTAGAAGCCTTGGTCACATTTTCTAGGTCAACTCTAGGGATAGCTTCCCTTGTAACCTTCTTTGTGACTTTCTTAGACTTCTTAGAAGTCTTAGTCACATTTATTGCAAAAATACTCTTAGGGATGACTTCCCTAGTATTCTTGGCTTGACCACTAGCCCTAGGGTTTGTTCCATAACTATATGGAACTCTATGGTAAGAGGGCACATCCTTCTTAGCCTTTGGTTTGTATCCCAAACCTCTATGGCCATTAGATGACCTTTGTGCTCCTAGACCTAGGCTATGCTCATTTTGCCCTTTTAGGATATTTTCCATCCTTTTTAGGGTCCTTTCCATTTTATCAAGCCTTGACCTCAAGACTTGATTTTCTATCACTAAGTCCTTAGTTTTAGATTTTTCATTTGATTCATGAGCATATTTGTTCTTGGGCTTGTATCTAAAATCTTTAGAGTTATTGCCCAAATGTCTATCTACCTTCCTAACCTTAGGTTGGGTAGTTTTGGCATGTAGGGCCACATGTTTTTCCTTAAAGCCCTCATGCTTTCTATTCTTATGGTAAATTACATTAAAATGATAAAAGTTAGAACTATCATGCTTTTTACCATAATGTAAAAGAGTAGGCTCAATAAATGTTACCTTCTTCTTTACCTTAGAGACTCCCCCTTGACTAGAGCTTCCTCCATGAGCCTTGACCACCTTCTTCCCCTTAGGGCATTGACTTCGATAATGCCCCTTTTGATTGCAAGAGAAGCACACGATGTGCTCCTTGCTCTTCTTTGTTCCGGGGATGGTCTCCTTGCCCTTTTGTGTCACTTGGCCCTTCTTCTTGGCCAATTTAGGGCATTTGCTCTTGTAGTGCCCACTTTCCCTACACTCAAAACATATTATATGATTTTTATTTTTAATTGAAATATTTATACCTTTGCTTGTAGGGGTGGCATCTTTCCCTTTGGATCCGGAGGTAGAAGCTTTCTCTTGATCCGATCTTGATTCTCCTCCATTTGATTTTTCTTGACTCGTGGAGGTAGAAGCTTCTTCAATCTCTTCATCTCTTGACCCGGATGTAGAAGCTTCTCCTTCTTCTTGATCCGGTGTCACCAAGGATTGCTCCCCCTCAATCCTAGAGGTGGAGGCTTCATCATCTTGAATATGAAACAAGGAGTATGCTCCCTCCTTGTTCCCTTCGTTGCATTCCCTTGAAGATGAAGCTTCTTCTTGAACTTCTTCTTCGGAGGTTGAGCATCTCTCAACCTCGGAGTCCTCCTCTTGGTCTTGATCCAATGAGTCGCCCTCTTTGGATTCTCCTTGATTTGGTACAGTGGAGGGGATCTCATGAATTCTTACCAATTTGCTCCAAAGCTCCTTGGCATCTTCAAACTCTCCAATTTGTTCCAAGATGTTGCTTGGCAATAAATTGACCAAAAGCTTGGTCACTTTGTCATTGGCCTCACATCTTTGGATTTGGTCTTTGCTCCACTTGCCACTTTTGAGTACTTTGCCCTTGGAATTTGTGGGAGCTTCAAAACCTTCCATGAGAGCAAACCATTGCTCTATCTCCATCATAAGAAAATTTTCGATTCTTGATTTCCAAGAATCGAAGCTTGTAGATGAATATGGTGGAGCCACCCTTGTGTCAAATCCAAGTCCATCTTGGAATTGCATCTTGAAGTTGAGCTTGATAAAATCTTGAACTTGAAGAATTTGCTCCAACTTCTTCACCCCTCTAGCTTTTCTTGTTATGCTTGACCCTTCCGGCGATGATTCCGGTGAAGAGCGGCCTTGCTCTAAACTTGTTAGGACCAAAAGTAGCTAGAGGGGGGGGGGGTGAATAGCTCGTCGCGTTCGCTCGGTGCTCGGCGTTGCTTGTTCCTTCAAAGATGTGCAGCGGAAAATACAGAAACAAACACACAACGCTAACACGGTTGGTTTTACTTGGTATCCACCTCACAAGAGGTGACTAATCCAAGGATCCACACCAACACACACACCCTCCACTAAATAAAACTCTCCTTTATGGTAACTACCAAGGGCGGAGAAGCCCTACAAGACTCAATACAAGAAGAGAGGGAAAGGATACAAGAAATACAAGCTTACAAGCTTACAATGAGTACAAAACCCTAACCCTAGCTTCTCTTCTTGGCTTTGATCCGCCTCTTGACTTGGAGAGCTTCAAGATCCTTCAAGAACTGGCGATCTGAGCTTTGTGAGCGCTGTGGAGGAGTTGGCTAGAGCTCTGGAGTGAATCGGAGAAGCGATTGCCGCAGCCATCGAACGCCTGCAGCTATAAACGACGCCAACGGTCAGATCCCGATCGATTCGAATGTTCCCAATCGATCGGGGAGGCTTTGGATCGATCCACGGATCAATCCAGAGCGCCTCTGTGCTCTGGAAACGCGCCTGGATCGATCCACGGATCGATCCAGCGCTTATCACGCGAAGCAGCCGCGTCCCAATCGATCCACTGATCGATTGGGACCTCTGGATCGATCCAGAAGCTCTCTGTTCGCTGGGACAGGTCTGGATCGATCCACTGATCGATCCAGATCCTGGATCGATCCACGGATCGATCCAGCATTTGATTTTTGTCCAAAACCAAGTCCCAAACCTCCCAAACCAACATCCGGTCAACCTTGACCTGTTGGTATGTCATGCCTAGCATCTAGTCACTCCCTTGACCTGCTAGGACTCCCTTACCAAGTGTCCGGTCAATCCCTTTGACCCACTTGGACTTTTCTCTGTGCCAAGTATCCGGTCAATCCCTTTGACCTACTTGGACTTTTCTTTCATGCCAAGTATCCAGTCAATCCTTTGACCTACTTGGACTTCCCAGCACCAGATGTCCGATCATCCTTGATTCATCTGGATTTTCCCTTGCCTGGCTTCACTCACCAGGACTTTCACCTAGCTTCACTCACTAGGGTTTTCCATCTGCCTAGCTTCACTCACTAGGACTTTCACCTGGCTTCACTCACCAGGATTTCCATCTGCCTAGCTTCACTCACTAGGACTTTCACCTGGCTTCACTCACCAGGATTTTCCATCTGCCTAGCTTCACTCACTAGGACTTCCATCTGCCTAGCTTCACTCACTAGGACTTTTCTTCTGCCTGGCTTCACTCACCAGGACTTTTCTTCTGCCTGGCTTCCCAGTTAGGACTTCCCAGTCAAGTATCCAGTCAACCTTGACCTACTTGACTCTTCTTCAATCAATATCTTATTGTCAAACATCTAAACCCAAACCAAGACTCAGCTTGGTTACCCAGGTCAACCTTGACCTGAGGGATATTGCACCAACAGACTAGACACAAACATATTATCAAATATCAAAATTCTGGAGATCGATTATACTAACACTATAATCCTTGATGTGGATCACTCCCAAAATTCTCTTTCTTTTCTTCAGTAAAATGCTAGAGGTGAAGAAATCACTTACAGAATTGTTACAAATAGCCAAAGAGGCATACAATAGAGTTTTAGGAGTTTTCTAAGAGCACTCAACAAAAATAGCAATAAAATAATGCAAAAATCTCTCTTTTGTGTTTTGGTTCATGGCCTCTAAACCTCTTTATTAAGCTTCCTCCATGCAATAAAATTTGGACATGATCTTGTTGACATGACATCCATCAATCAACTATTGCATCACCATCAATCAACAAATATTGTCATTTCTCACCCAATTCCTAAGATAATTGCTTCATATAAGAGCATCAATCAATTGGTACTATTTTTCATGGCTAGCAACCAATTGATTGGTACCTATTGTTGATGCAATCACCCATGCATTTATGTTGCATGTTAGAGGATTGTATACATAATCTAACTAAGCATATGCTACATAGTTTTGATGTTTGGATCATGTTTAAGTTGAGTATTTATTATGAATTGATATTGTGTGTCAAGTGTGTAGGAACATATGACTTGATAGATTTGATGAAAGTTCTAGTAGGCGTGAAATGTCGGGAGATAGATAAATGGATATGATGGAAGTCGTAACTGGTATAGGATGACGAGGGCTTGGCAAATAAATATGATGGAAGTCCTAGCACTAGGAAGTAGACAAATGAATATGATGGAAGTCCTAGCATGCATGAGATGCTTGGAGCTAGGCAGATTGATATGATGGAAGTACTAACAAACATGGGATGTCAGATGATGAGCAAATGGATGTGGTGGAAGACCTAGTAGGCAACGAGTGTCAGGTGTTAGGTGGAAAAAGTTTAAGAAGGATCTTAGCAAGAATGGTCCAAAGTAGTGAGACTCCCAGAACAGAAATCTATTTGGCATGGACGCTTTCTAGCATCAGGTATATTCATAATCTGAAAGCTTTGAGATAATGTAACCCTAAGATGAGGGTAGTTTCAGAGCTAGGGGGACTCAACTTATAGATAGGTTGAGTCATGGTGCCTCAGTCAACTAATATTAAGGTAATAATCAACGAGTTTACTAACATCAAATTTGAACAAGTCTAGATTTATGGTATGAGATTAGTCGAATTCTTAGAGTTAATTGATCAATATCATAAATAACATTGAGATTTTGGTTTACATATAGTTAACTGTTGTGTATGGACCATCGATTAATGAAAATCATAACATATATGAATTCATGGTTTAGCGAGAAAATAAATAGAAGGTTGAATAGTTCACTAGTATAGTTGCCTAATGAACTCAGAAAAGAAATAGAAAGTAAATAGTTGATTGATGAACTCAGAAAAAAAAACAACAGGTTGAACAATTGACTAGTGTAATTGACTCATGAATTCAACAAGAGAAACTGAATATACAATAGTCGACTAGTGTAGTCAACTAATGAACTCTATAAGGAAAGGGAAATAGAAGAACGACTAGCCAACTTGGGGAGTCGACTCATTAGCAACACAGTCAACTAAAGGCAAAATGAGAAGGTGAACTAATTGTTCGCGTAGACCTTGTCATACAATAAAATAGTCGGATACTATAAGATCAAGAACATTAGTCAATTGATAAGACACGTTCAATCTATTGATGGAAAAAATTATAAAACATGTTGTAGAGTTCCCATAGAAAAAATATATACATGCATGAAAACAAGTCACTTGAGACAAATCTCTACTGTTATTCTTTATGTTGCAGATCTTTGTGGAAGAGAACTCGATTTTGATATAGAGCTTTTCTCCTCTTGGTCTACAATTAGGAGGAATAAATAGTGTCTACCGATCTAAAAGATCTAGATCTTTCTCTTGTAAATCTTTATAAACTATTTTTTTTATGTTTTATCAGTCTTTTGTGCTTCAATCTATGTCTTTATTAAGATTGTAAAACTGATGTATTATAAAAGATTTCTTCTACCACAACTAAGGTTGGAAAGAATTGGTAAAATTTATGGCGGGGATTGTAAAATCATGGAGTAGCAGCCTAGGGGTTATGAACTACATTAAATTCTTGTGTCTTGTGGTTGTGGTGTGTTTGTATTGGTTGTGCACTACTTTTGCTATTTATTTGACTTTCATGTTAAATTGATCATTATCTGAATCATAATTTCATCAATGGAAAATCTTGCTCTTGCACTCATAGATGAGAAAAATTCTCTTAAAGGCATGTTTGACATGTTAGTTCTCATGGTATCTAAAAAATTATGAGAAAAAATAAAATGTAGAATTAAGGACAAGAAATAAAATGCATAATGAAAAATAAGAAAGAAAATATAAAATTTAAATTGCAAGAAAGAAAGATACAAAAATAAAAATAAACAAGTAAATGAAAAATATATTAACAAGTCTAGAGTAATTCATATACTAATCAAATAATGTGAATCAGAAATAGTTCTTGGCAACAACGCCAAAAATGTCTTATGTTATTATAAGTGCACGGTTATGTTATCAGTAATAAAAATATTGATTCCACAGGGACTGTTGATTAAGTATTGGTGCAGGTTGCACTAACAGTTTAATTTTGATGTATGACAAATAGGTTAAAGTTAGATGGATTGCTTGTCTAACGCTTCTACCAAGTGTGCAGGAGTTGACTGGTCTGAAGGAATTGACACCAGGCAGAAATCCAACTAGGTCTGCGGGGCCCAATAGTTGGTGGGAAATCCAACTAGGTCTGCGGGGCCCGATAGCTAGTGGGAAGTCCGGTTGGGTCCTCAGGACCTGACAATCGATCGAAGTCTAGTTGGGTCTGCAAACCCGACAACTAATGAGAAGACATGGTGGGTCAGAGGCAAGTCGAGTAACTACAAGTGGTAAGTAAATGTAAGCAACTGGAGGAGAGATTCAGTGAGGATGTGTTCCTCGTTGAGGGAACTGTAGGCATCGGTCCAGCTTAGGTCTATTTGAAAATTTTAAACTGAAATCTTAACTAGATCCTGCTCTCAGGGAGATATGATCTAATTACTACTCATAATCTATTATGTTATGCTAACTCTGTTTTATAAGGTAAAATATTTTTTTTTTATTATCTAGACTAACTTTTTCTTACAAGTGGAATGGCTGAAGAAAAGGGGCCCGAGCATCCGAAGCTGGTCCGGGCACTTGGACCAGGCTCGCTTGGGCAGGGGTCGTGGGTACCCATGCGGTTTGGGAGTCCGGACTCGGTCCAAGCACCCAGATCCCAAAATTGATCCACAAGCTTACGTAGAGTGCGTCGATTGGTCGAGTCACGTGGTCGAGCCACTTGGAGGGGTTCTAGGCACCCGGAATGGGCATATTTAAAGGCCTTCGACCCGGAGCTTCAAAACAACAACTTCCCCTTATGCTCGGTGCTCCGAAAAGGCTCCCGCAACACTGCTACGCTCCACCGACAACCAAACTTCAGCTTTACTTAGTTTTTTATTGTCAGCAATTTTTGTATATAGTTTTTGTACTTAACTTGTAACCTTTTGAACTATTAGTGGATTACCCAACAAAAGCACTCGACGAGTGCGAGCCTTGGAGTAGGAGTCGTCGAAGGCTCCGAACCAAGTAAACACTTGGTCGTGTTAGCATTGCTTCTTATTCTTCCACTGTGTATCTGTTTTAAAACGAATTTTCAACGATCGCTATTTACCCCCTCCCCCCCAACGTTCTTTTCGATCCTACATTAATCACTAATTAACTTAACACAATGAATTATCTAGATAATAGAAGGTTGGTTCAATGAAACATTGATCAATTTTTAGAAAATTTGTGGGAATTATTTTTTAAAAATATGAATTTTTATGACTTAAAAACTAATTTTTTGTAAAAAATAATTTTAAAATTAGTTTTATTCTATGAAAATTTCTATTACTGTTAAACACAATAATGCTAAATAGTGTTAAATTTTCTAAAAAATAAATAAAATAAATATAATTAATAATAAATTATTTTATACAGAGAGATATATTTACTTAAACAAATGTTTAAAAATATATTTTGAGCTCAAAAAATTTTACAATTTTTTTAGTATCTAAAATAGAAATTTTATCTATAGAAATAATAAATTTTTAAGAATTTTTAATATTAAAAATTAATATTTTGGAAAAAAAATTCATTAACGGTCAAAAGAATTTTAAAAAATTTATTCAAACAGAGATTTTACTGTATTATCACTGTAAAAATTTTGAATAAGAAATGCTAATAGAAAGTTTATACAAAAAATATTTTTATAATTAAAAATTCTAGTCTAGCAAATCAATTAAATTTAAAGAAAAATTTAAACTAGACATGATTTTACCTATTGGATTAACAAAATATTTTCTAAAAATGTATTTTTATGATAGGCCCTTGTGATATCTGAAATACCAATTTAGTTCCTGAAAATTTTTAAGTTTATGAACATGTGAACATGTATCATCCTTCTTATTTTTCTTTTAACTTAGTATTTTTAATTTTTAATTTATCAAAATCTTCAAATAAAAAGGATTTTGCTAACATTATTTTCATTTCTAGGTTTATAGAGTGATTGAGGCATAGATTTTATTCCTAAATATAATTGATCAGGAGGTATAAGACATATCTCACTTACCATATCATATTTGAAACTGGATTCTCCCCCTGCATTGCTACATTCTTCTGATATGACTCCCCCTTCATTGATGCTAGCTTCCGAGTTACTTGGTTTTTCATGACTTACAATCAGTGTTAGTCCGGCATACACTTCTATCTCAGATTCGAATGAAAACTTTCATCCCATGTGGCCTTGAGATTCTTGTTCTTAGATCATCTTGGCACTTTGTCTCATTAAATTTGTTAGATCTAAATCTTTTTTTTTTTGAATTTCTTTACCATATATACTTCTTGGTCTGCATCAAAATTTGAGTCTGACAAAGGTTCATCCTTCTTTTTGGCCTTTAGAGTTAGATTCTGACTCGACTCTTTTTTTGTACCTACACATCTAGATTTATGTAATTTTAATGTTGAAAAGAGATTTTTTAGCGTACTTACCTCTACATCCTTTGATATATAATACGCGTCTATTATTGAGGTCCACTATGGAGTTCTGGGAAAGGCATCGAGTGCAAAGCGGACTGAGTCCTGATTGGTTACCGCTTCACCGAGATTAATTAGTCTGATGATTAGCTCCTTTATTTTCACGTGTAGTTGAGCCACTGTGTCATATTTTTCTAAACGGAGGTTTGTTAGCTGACTCCGAAGGATGTCCCATCATGCAAGCTTCTCTTCGGATGTGCCTTTATAGAGCTCTAGGAATTTCTTTTAGAGTTCTTTGGATGAGGTGCAGCTTCCGATGTGGTTGACCTTTTGAGGTGGCAGAACACTAAGCAAGTGGAACTCTATTTTTCCATTGGCTACAAATTTGACTTGTTCCTTCTTGGTCTAGTGATCTTCTTCTTTTACATCGTCGTTGTTATCGTGAGGTTCCACAAAACCATATTTTATTGTTAGCAATATATCAAAGTCAGTTTTAAAAAATACCTTCATTTTTCTCTTCCAGTGAGCGAAGTCCCCTTCGAACTTAGGTGGGTGAATGCTAATTCTGACCATTTCTTCTTTGATTTGGTCGGTGATTAGTCCTTCTAAAGCTCCCTTGCTCTGATATCAATCGTTGGTCCCTTAGCAGCCGGCTAGAAGGAGGTGAATAACCCCTGCAATTAAGATGAATCTACCTTTCTCTTTCCTTTTGTGTTAACTACAACAATAAAAAATAAATATAAAATTGAAAGAAATACAAGGCAAAGAGGTTACTTGGTTTATAACTGGGAAGGTTGCTAATGTAAGACAAATGAAACTCTTTAAATCGACTCCTTCTTCGACCCAAGTCAGAGGCGGAAAAACCTTGTACAAGACGTTGACAACTCATTAACAATAAAAAACAGGAAAGTATTCGAGTACAATCCAAGTGTTATTTAAATAAAGAGGACCAGAGCTCTATTTATAACCCATTAATAAAAAAAATAGGCATTTGCTAATATGGCGACTTCGGGCGCCTGGACCCGCTCCGGGTGGCCCCAGTTGTGCGCCTTATCTGCTCACAACAGCTATGTAATGGTGTGATAATAGAACTTTATCATCGTTCGGGCCCTTGTACTAAGTCCAGGCGCCCTGACATCTGGGCACTTGGACTTGGTCAAGCGCCATGATGAGTCAGCTTTGTGCTAACTCATATGGCTTCTTCTTTGGTCGAACGGGTGACCCTCTAACCATCCAAAGTTGACCTTACCCAAACCCAACTCCAGCATCCTCCTTGAGCAGTCTTTCGCTTCGACTTCTCATCCCTTGAAAGCATTGCATGCATCCTTCTAGCTCCATCGGTGTATTCTTCCACAACTTCTCATCCCTTGAATGCACCAAGCCCGTTGACTAGATTCCCGTGCCATCCTTCTCATCCACCGCATCTTTTGCTTGACATCTTGTGTTCCTAAATCCTTGCACACTCAGACGTAAGACATCAACTACACAAAGTCTAACTTAACTTGGTTGACCAAATAAAAACCAACATGGGGTACTTATAGGATGTCTTTGTTAGCTTCCACTTGGGAAGGTTGAACCCTCACTTGGAGGATGTCTTTGTTAGTTTCCTCTCAGGAAGGTTGAACCCTCATTTGGAGGATATCTTTGCTAGCTTCCGCTCGGAAAGGTTGAACCCTCACTTGGAGGATATCTTTGCTAGCTTCTACTCGAGAAGGTTGAACTCTCACTTGGAGGATGTCTTTGTTAGCTTCCGCTTAGGAAGGTTGAACCCTCACTTAGAGGATAAGTCTTTGCTAGGTTCTGCTCGGGAAGGTTGAACCCTCACTTAGAGGATAAGTCTTTGCTAGGTTCTGCTCGGGAAGGTTGAACCCTCACTTGCAGGATATCTTTGTTAGCTTTCGCTCAGGAAGGTTGAACCCTCACTGGGAGGATGTCTTTGTTAGCTTCTGCTGGGGAAGGTTGAGCCTTCATTTAGAGAATGTCTTTGTTAGCTTCTGCTCAAGAAGGTTGAACTCTCGCTTAAAGGATGTCTTTGTTAGCTTCTGCTCAAGAAGGTTGAACTCTCGCTTAAAAGATGTCTTTGTTAGCTTCTGCTTGGGAGGGTTGAACCCTCACTTAGAGGATGTCTTTGTTAGCTTCGGCTCGGGAAGGTTGAACCCTCACTTGGAGGATGTCTTTGACAATTGGGATTTTGCTCACACAAGGTGAAGTGTCGACCATCCTGAACTTTTCATTTTGACAAAAGAGAGATATTTTGAATTTAAAATTAGCAAAGTAAGTTTAGATATATCTGGTGAGATGGCTTGAGTGGATAATTTCAAACTGTCAAGCAAGATGGATGAGCTGATTGAGCTGCCGGCTAGAGCTACTGATGGGATGACCGATAGAAGCTGTTGATCGGAAAAATGTTTGTCCTTTGAAGCTGAGATGCTGATTAAATTGTAGGAGTCTGTCGAGCTTTATTTGGCCATGTGAAATTTTTAAGTGATGGTCAAGGATTGTTCCTGTTTGCCAAGTGAAGCACAGTGAAGTTGAGGGGGCTGCTGACCAGATTTTGCTTTATTTGATTTTGATTTTAATTGTCGATCGGCTTGGTTTTTGGAGACTTTCCATTTGGAATTTGACTGGCTTTGGATTTGATTGGAATTGCCCATTGAAACTGATCGAAAATGGGATCTCTCTGTTGTTGCTGAGTGAATCTGAGTTTTATCAACATGTCACCTTGGATTTTTACCGAGCTTGATGAAGCAGCTGATCAGATTTTCCTATTTGGAAAAATCCCAACATGTGGTGAAGCTTCTGATCGGATTTTCCAATTGAATGTTTTGCTAGCTTACATTTAATTGGATTTTCCATTTGCATATGACCTTGAATAATTTGCATTTGATTGGATCTTCCATCTGTATGTGACTGTCCAACTTGCATTCGATTGCAATTTCCATCTTGCATCACTTTGACCACCGAACAGATGACCCACAATTACCTTTATTTTGACCCTTGGAGGGCATTTGATTTGCCTTGGAATTTGCCCATCATAATTGCTTGTAACTACCGATCGGACTTGTATCAATAAGAATGAGTAGAAGTATCGTTAGGAGTACCATGTGACCCAATCACAACTGATTGAAATGAAATTTTGTTGATCGGTAAAGCCATTGACTACTAATTGAAGCCGATCAAAGCTGCTTGGGGCTGGGGCTGCTGATTAGAAAAAAATAGAGAAGAGCCTCTGATCGGGAAAAGCCTCAGATTAGATTATTCCAATTTAGAGAAGGGTCATCCATTGGAAAAAACTACTGATTAGAACCAAGTAACTTGACTATTGAAAGCTAACTGGAATTAGGACAAAGACATGTGGACTTCTAGCACACGGCAAACGAAAATTATGCCTAAGAAATTCCAATCTCTTACTGCTGTATTATAACGGTGCCATGTTTGTTGAAATTCTCTAGGATCATGGTGATGACAAAGAATTTTTCAGTGTCATCCATTAGAATATCTTGGTTCAGGTATACGTTCTTACAGATGATGCTAATTTAATCCTGCGCCAAGATTCTCGAGGACAACTCGCCAATGAGCTAACACATACATTGACTGCTATCACTAGAATTGTCAAACAGAAGGATGTCGAGGAAAACAAATCACTATCTCCTGAGCCCTTGAAAGCGGACAAAGACAAGCGCAGAGGGTTAGAAGGGCGCTAGGGATTGCCTTGGTGTTCCCGCTCCAATGCTCAAGTTAGAAGCAGTAATAGGAAGAGGAATAAGAATATAGAATAATTTGGAGATGTCCACCCTTCCCTTCGTGCTTGACATACCATTTTATACCATTATCAGTGACCTTCTCTCTTCTCTTGTTTAATGATATACTATATTAATTGCAAACAAAAGCAATCTTTGTCTCGACTTCTTCCTAATATTTAATGAAGTTGTAGTAAATACAAATCGAGTATTCTCTTTTACGACTGCTTCCCCTATATTAAGTATGTTGGGAGCTAGAGGGGGTGGGGGAGGGGGAGGGAGAGTGAATAACTCGTCTCGCTTCGTTGAAGATGATTTGCAGCGGAAAGCTTGAAATGAACTCTTCCAATGCTAACACAAAGGATTTACTTGGTGCCCATCTCAAGATGAGGCGACTAATCCAAGGATCCACACATGAGCACACTCTCCACTATAAAAAACACTCATTCTCGGAACAATCCGGAGGTGGAGAAACTGTTGGTGCAATTTGCACTAACGGTCTAACCTAGACTTTAATAAATGACAAGTGAGTTAGTTAGGTGATTTTGTAATCTAATGCATTTACTGAGAGTGCAGGGATTGACGGATCTAGGGGACCTGATACCAGAATGAAACCCAACTAGATTTGAGGACTCGATAGTTGGTGCGAAGCCCAGATAGTCAAAGGGCCGACATGATATCTGGTAGGAAGTTTGGTTGAGTCCGCAGATCCTGACAATTGGCCGAAGTCTAGTTGGGTCAGCGGACTTGACAATTGGTAAAAAGACCTAGTGGGTCAAGAGGCTAGTCAATAGATTGCAAGTTGGTAAGCGAAGGTAAGGTAGTGGAGGAGAGAGTTCTGGTGAGGACGAGTCTAAGTTTGGACTTTAGGTGTTGTTCCAGTTTAAATCCATTTTGGATCCTTAAACTGAAATCTTGACTAGTTTCTGGTCCTGGAAGGATATGAACTAATTATTACTACTTATTATTTTTTATGTTAACTTTGTTTTGCTGGTTAGATGCTATTGGACTAACACATTTTATAGGGTAAAATAAGCACAAAGTATCTCAGATGAACAGTACTCGAGACGCCTTCGGGAGTTTTGAAGGTGCCTTGAGTACTTTGGAAGGTGCCTTCGAAGACTCGGAAGATACCTTCTATTAGATAAAATCAGACTTTGTCGACAATAAGAGATGAACTGTTCGAAATCAGATTTTACGCATTGAAGGCGTCTTTAGTGCTATGGAAGACACCTTCCATACTCAATAAAATAACATCTCGACCAAGGCTTCTTACACATCACTTATAGAGTGTGTTTGGTTGGAGGTTATCCTTGATAATCTTGGTTATCCATCCAAGGCTATCAACGAAAACTCTGTTTGGTTTAGGTAATTGATGATTCCCAAGTAATATTTTATGTCTGATACGTCAGCAAAGGGGGCATGCAATTCGGAATCGAAAAATCTAAAAAATCTGAGATTTTTCTTTATTTTGGGATTAACGATTTTTTTACTAAAAATACCTTCTGATAAGAGAAAAACGTGAAAAAAAAGAAAAACATTATATATAGATATATAATCATAAAAATATTTTTTAAAAAAAATGAAAAAGTAAAACAAAAACATAAAAAAAGGAAAAAAAAAAAGGAAAAAGTGAAAAAGAAAAAGTAAAAATATATATAAAAAAGAAAAAACATAAAATTTTAAAATAATAATAATATTATTATTATTATGTATGATTGGTTTTGTGAGGGTAATACAGTAAAATATTAAACTATGTTATTTATTAAAACCTTCAAACAAATAAATTTTTATTATGTTACCTAAGTTGAACCAAACAACATTTGGTTATGTTTTATTCCCCATAACCTTAGTTATGTGATTACCTGTCAATCACATAATCAAGGTTATACATGATAACTTGAATCAAATACACCCATACGGTCTTCTATGCGTCCGTTTAAAGTTTCAACTGCTCCAGCTTCTTGTTGTTGCTCTACTACGATGTTGTTGCGTCCGACTACTACTGAGGAGTCATCCAACACCAAGCCTAAGCCGATCATCTTTGAAAGTGTTAGGTAATGAAATTTAGTTCTGTACTTAATTATAGCAAAAGGAAAAGTGTAGCGTGTTACACTTGTTCCTATTCTTTTTGTATTCAATCCCCTCTTCCGGCGGTTCCAAAAGAGGTTATTAGTGAATTACTCATCAATAGGTCCGCGGGACTTAGGTCTTGGAGTAGGAGTCGCTAAAAGCTCTGAACTAAGTAAATCACTTGTGTACTTGTGTTTTGGTTTTCTTTGTTTCTGTATTTTAATTCCGCTGCACACTGTACTTTATAAAACCAAAAAGAGAAGTTTTTAAAAATCACGTGATTCACCCCCCTCACATATGTCTCGATCCAACAGAAATCTCATACAAACTGACACAAGCATGCAACTCAAAACAAGAAGTAAATACATAAGAATACAAATGAAAATCTTCTTGTTTGATCTCTTGTGGCTTGTAGATGCCTCTGGACCAATTGGAAAGTGCAATAGCACTTGTCTTTCAATCTCAAAGTCCGATGAATAGTAGTGGAGAAGAATCATGTAAGCATTATTTTGTTTGAACCTCACCATCACCTTTATATTCTGCGATTTAGGGCTTCCAATTGATTGGGTCTGCTCCCAATCGATTGCCACGTCAGATCTGATTGATCTCGGCCATCCAAATCTCGCATCCTGCATAATGTTTATCTTCCAATCGATCGATTGATCAATCCAGAATCCTTCTGTGCTATCATAGAAGACCTCAGAATCGATTAACCAATCGATTCCGGCTTCCTCGTGTCATCGCGAGAAATCTAAGCCCAATTGATCGCCCGATAGATTGGCGTGTTCCAATCGATCAGTTGATCGATTAGGAAACCCTCTGTGTGATTTTGATAAACTCCCAATTGATCAGTTGATCGATTAGAGTAACATAATCCATTGGCTGATCAATTGGGTTGCCTTTGTCGCGATAGTGCTCCCAATCGATTAACTGATCAATTGCGAAGCCCTATCTTGCCAAACACAAGTTTAGGGTTCCTTTGTCCAACATTTAGTCAACCTTGACTTGCTGAACTTCCTCGTGCTTAGCATTTGGTCAGCCCTGACCTCCTGCGACTTTGTTACCAAGTGTTCAATCAATCTTGACCCACTTAGACTTCCTGTCTCGTGCCAAGTGTCTAGTCATTCATGACTCACTTGGACTTCTAAATACCAGATGTTCGGTCAGCCTTGCCCACCTGGATTTCTACATGTATGACTTCACTCACCAGGGCTTTTCACCACCTAGCTTCACTCATCAGGATTTCCCTTTGCCTAGCTTCACAACCTAGGACTTTTCACCTGACTTTACTCATTAGGATTTCCCTCTGCCTAGCTTCACTCACTAGGGTTTTTACCTAACTTCACTCACCTGGATATCCCACTGTCTAGCTTTACTCACTAGGGCTTTTCAACTGCCTGACTTTACTCACTAGGACTTTTCTCACTGCCTGGCTTCATTCACTAGGACTTTTCAACTGCCTAGCTTTACTCACTAAGACTTTTCAATTTATGTGACTTCACTCATCAGGACTTTCCACATCAAGTGTCCGATCAAAACTGACCCTACTTAGATTTTCTTCTTCTTCCAACTTTTCCGTTGGTCTTGTCCTTTCTTAACTTTCAGTTAGGACTTCCCACCCAGTCAAGTATCTGGTCAATTTTGACTTACTTGACTCTTCTGGTCAACCTTGGACCATCAATATCCCATATGGACAATTACACCTGCAATCTTCATACATTATCAAATATCAAAACTCAACTATCAAGACACAAGCTTGAGCCAACTCAAGCTTAGTCAACCTAGTCAAGCTTGATCCATGAAAAATTTCACCAACAAAGCATGCCTTTGTCTTTTCCTCTTCCCATGTATTTATGGCGCATTAATCAACTTTAAATGGAGGTTCATAGATTCTTGGCTAGAGTAGTGCCATATCACTAAGGCATAATGGATATATATTTGGTTAGCAGAATCTAGGACTGATATGGTCATTTGTTGACTCTTTTTGTACACGTGAGAACCTCTAATAAATCTTCGTATCGAGGTACTAGAGAGGAATCAATACTAGGCATCCCTCGAAACTTGCAGTTGTTGCTTGTTGCTAGAACTTGCCTGCCTTACTTGCTTTGCAACCATCTCACTCATTGATTTCTCAATCAGCTTCCATTCGAACCCTCTAAAGAGAGGTATAAGAAATTGAAATGGGTGTTAGAAAGTGGTAAAGGTGTGCTCGTAAACTTGTCCTCCTGCATCGGTCTCATCAAACTCCGTGCTACTTTTGCTCACCATGATGTCATAGCACAATTTCGAAAGTGATGAATTCGAATTGAAATGAGTCAAGTCTGTTAGGACCAAAAGTAGCTAGAGGGGGGGGGGGTGAATAGCTCGTCGCGTTTGCTCGTTGCTCGGCGTTGCTTGTTCCTTCAAAGATGTGCAGCGGAAAATACAGAAACAAACACACAACGCTAACACGGTTGGTTTTACTTGGTATCCACCTCACAAGAGGTGACTAATCCAAGGATCCACACCAACACACACACCCTCCACTAAATAAAACTCTCCTTTATGGTAACTACCAAGGGCGGAGAAGCCCTACAAGACTCAATACAAGAAGAGAGGGAAAGGATACAAGAAATACAAGCTTACAAGCTTACAATGAGTATAAACCCTAACCCTAGCTTCTCTTCTTGGCTTTGATCCGCCTCTTGACTTGGAAAACTTCCAAGATCCTTCAAGAACTGGCGATCTGAGCTTTGTGAGTGCTGTGGAGGAGCTGGCGAAGATCTGAGATGAAACCGTGAAGAGATCCCGAAGGAATCGTGCGCTTGCGGCCTTTATCGATGCCAACGGTCGGATCCCGATCGATTCGAATGTTCCCAATCGATCGGGGAGGCTTTGGATCGATCCACGGATCGATCCAGAGCGCTTCTTGCTAGGCGCTCGGATCGATCCACGGATCGATCCGGCGCTTATCGCGCGAAGCAGCCGCGTCCACCGATCGATTGGGACTCTGGATCGATCCACGGATCGATCCGGAGGCTC
The DNA here is from genome assembly GCF_018446385.1 of Zingiber officinale. Taxonomy (NCBI): domain Eukaryota; kingdom Viridiplantae; phylum Streptophyta; class Magnoliopsida; order Zingiberales; family Zingiberaceae; genus Zingiber; species Zingiber officinale. The sequence goes on from NC_055998.1 coordinate 106,769,192, forward strand.
TCCAGACAGTCCGGATCGATCCATCGATCGATCAGAGCTGATCGATCCATCGACGATCGGCGCTTGATTTTGTCCAAACCAAGTCCCAAACCTCCCGAACCAACATCCGGTCAACTTGACTGTTGGTATGTCATGCCTAGCATCTAGTCACTCCCTTGACTGCTAGGACTCCCTTACCAAGTGTCGGTCAATCCTTGACCCACTTGGACTTTTCTCTGTGCAAGTATCCCAATCCCTTCGACCTACTTGGACTTTTCTTTCATGCAGTATCCATCAATCCTTTGACCTACTTGGACTTCCCGACACGGATGTCCGATCATCCTCGATCCATCTGGATTTTCCTCGGCTTCACTCACGGGACTTTCACCTAGCTTCACTCACTAGGGTTTTCCATCCGCCTAGCTTCACTCACTAGGACTTTCACCGGCTTCACTCACCGGGACTTCCATCCGCCTAGCTTCACTCACTAGGACTTTCACCTCACTTCACTCACCAGGACACTTTTCCTGCCCGGCTTCACTCACGGGACTTTCACGCCTAGCTTCACTCACTAGGTCTTTCATTTTGCCTAACATCCTAGTTAGGACTTCCCAGTCAAGTATCCAGTCAACCTTGACCTACTTGACTCTTCTTCAATCAATATCTTATTGTCAAACATCTAAACCCAAACCAAGACTCAGCTTGGTTACCCAGGTCAACCTTGACCTGAGGGATATTGCACCAACAAAGTCAATTAGAGGAAAAGGTGTCTGCATTGTAGATTAAGGAACAAAAGAAATTACAAATGAAGATGGAGCATTTAGATAGTAATCTAATGTATGCTCTCCCAGTTAGGGGGTCATGGCCACCCCCTTTCTAACCCTTAACCTTAACTATGTAAGATGATTATAATTCACAATTCGGGACTCTTAATTATAATTTGATTTACAGTTTGCAATAATTCAAAATTATTATATATTTTTTATTTTTAAAAATTTAAATTTAAATATTTACCAAAATTAATAAAATTTTGAATAGATAAAAAATAGATGAATTAAATCGTTTGAACACAAAATGGAAGTATTGAATTGGAGTTGGATTAGGTTTAAATTGAAACCATATTTAGAGGTAAGGATCCAATGTCATTTTAATTTTGTATTGATATAAAAATCATGTTTTAAAATGCATCCATTTAAGAAAAATATAAAATTTTTGAATAAAGTTTTTTCCTCCATTTATTTTCCTTTTCTTTTTACGCTCCTCGAATCCTCTTTATCTTCTTTCTTTTCTTCTCTCCATCTCTTCTTGTCTTCTTTTCTCCGCCAACTACAAGAAAAGCTCACCCTATCTTCTTCCCCATCTCTCCAGCAAACCACCCTTCCCATCCTCTCCCATTTATTTTTTGTTTCTCAAACCAATGGACGAAGGGTTCTCCTTCCTTATTTTCACGATCTTTCCAATATTAAAAATCAATTAAAAAAATATTGTTGAACGGCCAATCAATAGATAGTTTTGAGTTTGAATCGGATCTGGCCCGGGCCGGACCGGGCCAATTCCGATTCAGATCCGTGTAATTGGATCAACAATAATTGACCTGTTCGCCCGATTATAAATCCGGACTGAATCTGAGTTGGACCCGGTCCGATCATGGCAGGTCTACTCCTATTGTAACTGTGACTTTGGAAGTTAAAGTAATTTTTTTTGGGTCTATGATAAACCCACCGGTTCTCAACCGTTTATACTGGTCCTACGAACTACGGCGCAAGACCTGACCAAGACGGTCTTCTTCCCGACTTCAGAACCCTTGCTATAAAATGGAGAGGTGCGTCACAAATCACAACACACAACGTCTTCACTTATCTCCTTTCCAGATTCCTCCTTATCCGCCGCCTCTGATCTACGCTCATGGCGACTGCCGATCCCGTCTTCGCGAACGGCAGTCCCTTCAAGGATCCGTCCCCCGGCCGCCTTGCTTCTGTATACAGCGATGTGCAGACCAACCGCCTCAACCATCCTCTTCCTCTTCCTTCAGTCCTCAAGTCTCCCTTCAAGCTCCTTGATGGCCCTGAGAGCTCTGCGGCCGGAAACCCAGGTACCTACTTGACCATTGCACGGAATCATCTAGATCTGATTGATGGATGGAGGTTTACTTGCATCTTTGATGAATTTTCCTTTTTTGGATGTTAATGTCGTCAACTTTGGTACTTGCAGACGAGATCGCCAAGCTATTTCCTAACCTATTTGGTCAGCCATCGGCAAAGCTGGTGCCGGCTGACTCGGACCCTTCAGATTTGCCCTCAAGCCTGAAGATTGGGGTTGTATTATCTGGTGGCCAGGCGCCAGGTGGGCACAATGTGATATCTGGGATATTTGGTGAGGCACTATTTCATTAACATCTCTGAGTTGTGCTTTATCTTACTTGTTCTGGATCGAGGGTTTGTTGTTTTATTTTTGTCATCGCCAAATATTATATTGTGATGAATTTTTCTTTTTTTTTTTTTTAGATTTCTTACAAGAAAAGGCAAAGGACAGCATCCTCTATGGGTTTAAAGGAGGTCCAGCAGGGATTATGAAGGGCAAGTATGTGGTGTTGACTCCACAGTTCATCTATCCTTACAGAAACCAGGTTTATAATTTTCCATCACAACCCGAAAATTTTCACTGAAAGCTATACTTTATATCAATTAGTCATTGTTATTCCAGTTATCCCATGATGAAGAAAAAGATAAAATCTGGTATATAAAGCTTCAATGCTAGTTTGGAAACTAAGAGCATTTACTTATGGATGCTTTACAGTTATATCAAAATGATGGGATCAGCAATTGGATTGGTAACACTGTCGGAATCTTAATGTGTTGATCATGTATATTGTAGTTGTATGCCTATAGAGTTTTTTGATTTTTTTTATTATGTGGCTGTTAAATGCATGTCAGTACAGAATCCAAAAAACTACTCGTGGTGATTTAACCTCTATTATTTTCTCATGTAGAAGACGAAATTACATTTTTTTTTTCTAGTAAAAATGTGAGAGGAGTAGCATGCCCTCATTATTTATCATTTATGTAGTGGAGTAAATATAGGGAATATCAACACTAAGGCTGGTCTTTCCTTCAAGGGGTAGAAAGTGGCGGAGAAAAGAGGTGCCCCTATGGAAAGAAAGTGGATAGAAGCAAATTATCCCTCATGTCATTTACTTGAGGAGAAAGAAATAAAACTTTTTCCCACCATTTCCTTGGAAGGAAAGAAGGAAGGGATTTGGAAAATTAATTTTTCAACAACTTGAAAAAACAAAAATAATAACCAGATAAACAGAAAAAAAATTAGTTTTAAATAGCTTCACCTTCCATCTCTTTCCATCCAATCTGGGTGAAACAATCGATGAAGAGAAGAAGTTTCTCTCCCCCTTTCCCCATTCCCTCGTTTCTTTTCTATTTATTCTCAGGGAAACTACACAAAATATTTCTCTACCTTTTTCTCCTTATCCCTATTTCTCTCTCTATCCTTAACCTTTTCTCCCTCAAGGACAACCAACTAGATGATCAACATTGTACAAATTGGACCTGCAATCCATATTCTTAAATTAAGAACTACATATGAAAGCATAACCTGTGTAAGAGAAAAAAATGTTGGAGGCTTCATGAATCATCACATGTTGGTTTCTAAAGATGAAACCATTTTGAAGAAAGTTAAGTAAATAACATGCTGTTTAGTATTCAAAATGACTGGGTTGTTTTTTTTCATTAAATTCATTTACTATCACGATCCTGGCAGAGGCTTATAATGTAATTATTCTTTACTGTTGAGATGTCATGTGAACATAACTCTTGATCGCACTTTAATGGCTAAGCACATACTTTAAGTTAGGATTATTTCAATCCTTGCCCTTGTGCTCTCTGAAGTTGATCAAGAGCCAAGTTATGTTGTCAATAATGGCATTCCCAAAATGATTGGAAAAACTTAAAAGATTATATTTGTTCCCTTTTGAATAGGGTGGATTTGACATGATATGTAGCGGAAGGGACAAGATTGAAACTCCAGAACAGGCACTTCTCTTATCCTTTTCTTTTTTTTTTTTGTTTTTTTGTTTTTTGAGAATCGCTAGTTATAGTTGCCAAATAGACTAAGTTTTATTTCCCCATATTGTTTTTTTTATGATATAACATTCAGTTCCCTTACCTCATCAGTTTAAGCAAGCTGAAGATACTGTCACGAAACTTGATTTGGATGGACTTGTTGTCATTGGTGGAGATGATTCCAACACTAATGCATGCCTGCTTGCTGAAAATTTTAGGTTGAACTTTGAAACAGAATTCATAAAGCTACTACTATATTCTGATGTTATTGTTGATGATTAATGACCCATTTTCACTCTTGAACCTCACTTATGGATAGGCAAAAGAAAATTAAAACTCAGGTTATTGGATGTCCCAAAACAATTGATGGAGATCTGAAGTGCAAGGAGGTTCCAGCAAGTTTTGGATTTGACACAGCTTGCAAGGTGAAAATTTTGTCTCTACTTGCCTCTCTTTTACATCTTTGGTATAGTCTGCATCTATGGATCACAATATCTAAGTCATGCAACATGTTAAAATGTTTATGTAATATATTCTATATGCAATTTCATATATTTGGATCATATAGAATATTGTGACTGCTACCAAAATCTTGCATAATGGGACTTTGACTGATTCATGATTTTGTAGCATTGCATTATTGCAAAATTTGTAACTTTTATGTGTTCATCTATTTTCTTATCCATATTTGTCATCATAAAATTTATATATTCAATGTCTAGTGGCATGTATGATACTCTATTTCATATGAAAATTTCCACCAGTAATATATGTTTTGGTAGGGTTATTTATGTTGCAAACTTTAAGTTACATTGTTGATAATTCTTATCTCCTTTGCCCAGTTTCTTACACTGCATGATTTCTTTTGCAACATTTTCTCTGAATTTATTTCTTGTTTTGCAGATCTACTCTGAAATGATTGGAAATGTAATGATAGATGCTCGTTCAACTGGAAAATATTACCACTGTAAGCTCATAAACTGCTTACAATAAATTGAAACTAAATAGTTTTCCAACTGACATGATTAAGAACCAATGGAGCTTTCTTTAATCCAATGTATTTAATACTTATTTATCTGCTGCCTGATGCTTCTAGATTATGCTAATACATGGTGGAAAGTTAGTTTTGCACTAAAACCTATATAAACCCGCCAAACAGAATTCACTTCCTGTACAATGGCAGGATGAGTTGAATTTCTTTTCCAACGCTATCCCATTACATCATAAAGCAAAACTTTGATAAGGGTCTGCATTGTATGATCTCTAGTCTAGTTCTGAAACAGCATGTAGAGTGGAGATGAATAGTTTCTGTAGCATTTGAGAATCAACAAATTCTAGTTGTTTGTGCGTGCTTCTTTATCACTTAACATCAAGTAACAATGCTCTAGTTATGTCCCAGTGCAAACCTGTTAACTAAGAATGTATGAACCTAAGCTAAGTCTCTGGTGCTTTTGATATTTGTCACAAATATTCTTTATCTATGCTTATTTATGTTCTAATTTATGCTACTTGAATATTTTTTGCTCTTCTATTGACTCTTATTTTTATAGTTGTAAGGTTGATGGGCCGTGCTGCTTCTCACATAACTTTGGAATGTGCTTTGCAAACACATCCTAACATTGCAATCATTGGTGAAGAGGTGATTTTCTAATTGAATGTTGGAATTTGGTGTGGAGGATTTGTATGACAATCAATGTATTCTCATGTATTCATTGTTTTTGAACATGTCACAATCTGGTTCATTAACCTGTAAATTATTTCATGCTATTATTTTCCATTTCTAAAGGCAATCAAGAGTTGCCTGCATTGTTTAAGTTGGGGTAAGTGCTTCCTTAGGGTTTAAATTTCAGTGGTGTGTTGGCAAGGCAACTTTTGCCTCAAGGACAGTTATTAATCTAAATTGTCTATATTTCCACTGCCCATCAAATTTGCAAGATGCTCTCTTTGAAAGCTTAGAGCAAAATGTATGTGTTCTCAACAGAAAAGGCTAAACGGTGTAGAAACTGAAATAAATGATCTTATTGTTATTATTTTTGATGTATTGCAAATTTTGCTTCATCACTATACCAATTATCTCTTGTTGCTTCACTGTATTTTCTATTTATAGGTGGCCGTCAAGAAGCAAACACTGAAAAATGTTACAGATTTCATTACTGACATTATCTGCAAGCGTGCAGAACTTGGATACAATTACGGTGTCATTCTTATTCCAGAAGGACTGATAGACTTTATTCCTGAGGTATGTTTTCTCATTTTTTAATCGTCTTGTGTCTTTTGGTGCAAAGTTAGTAAATAGGTATTTCATTGATTTCCATGTGGGGCTTAGAGTCAACTGTATAATGTATATTTCTATACTGTTTTTCAGGTTCAACAACTTATTGCTGAACTCAATGAAATCCTAGCTCATGAAGTAGTTGATAGTGAGGGATTGTGGAAAAACAAACTGCAACACCAGTCGAAAGTTCTCTTTGAATTCCTGCCTCAGGCAATCCAAGAGCAACTGTTGCTAGAAAGAGATCCACATGGAAATGTACAGGTGATGCCAAGTACTTAGAGAAGTTGGTGATAGTCTTAGGGATACTCTGATAAGATGTTGGCTAGTCATTTTGTTAATGGCTCTTATATGCTATCTCAGGTTGCCAAAATTGAAACTGAGAAAATGCTCATCTCCATGGTTGAAACCGAGTTGCAGAAGAGAAAATCAGTGGGTCAATATGCTGGAAATTTTAAGGGGCAATCCCACTTCTTTGGGTAAGAATTTCTCGATTCAAAATGTTCACGTTGGCTCTCCTTGTGCCTGTATATTTTTTATTCAATTTTGATCAAGTTCTTAGCTTAAGGCCTAACATCATGTTAATCTTTCTCCTTTTAACCTAAGCATTAATGTTTAGAAACATTGGATTTTTGCATTTAGGAATGCAAAGACTTAGGATTAAGGTCTGGAATTTTGGGACTTATAATAATGTTCTCTTTCAGTGGCTTACTTTTTTTTTTTTTAATTTCTAAACCATCATATCATTTTAACCCCTTTTTGCCATATAGTTTCAATTTGGGGATATACATTTGCAGATACGAGGGAAGATGTGGCTTGCCTACAAATTTTGATGCTTCCTACTGCTACGCATTGGGTTATGCTGCAGGAGCTCTGTTACAATCTGGAAAGACAGGCCTCATTTCCTCAGTTTGTTACCTTCATCATTTACTATAATTATGAAAAATTTATGTTGGATTTTTTGTCATTGTTATTCTTCATGCATAAATTTTGCTCACACTACAATAATCATTGCCTAGACATGCCCGCACATGTTATCAGTCATGGTACAGTTTCAGACATACTTTTGATTTGAGTAACAATATAATAAATTCTTCTACAAAGTTCGTTAATTATACTTCAGTCGAATAGGAAAAGAATTGTGAATCATTGTTTTCTCACTTGATTGTCTGCTCACTTATTGGACATTTTATATGATCTCTTATTGCATGATCACTTCATGTTGTTTGCGATCCATGGGTTAGGATAACTTACCTTTGTTTTTTTATGAAAGGTAAATATTTATCATTAAAGAAATGCACCGACATACAAAAACTAAAGATCCTTACACATGTTATGTCTGATGAAGTGTTAGATATGTGTAGGGTTGTAAACAAGCTGAGCCGAGCTCGAGCCAGCCAAGGGTCGAGCTCGGCTTGACTCGATTTATATGGGCTTGACTCGAGCTCGCTTGAGCCTGTAGAGTTGAGCTCGAGCTTGATATTTAATTATAAGCTCGAGCTCGATTTTTTTTTAATAAATAAATTAATATATTATAAGGTTCTAAAATTTGTTAGACGCTAATCGGGCGCTAGACCAACGCCTAGCGCCTAGGCCGTCTAGGCGGGGATTAGGCGTCGCTAGGCGGATTCCTCGGATTAATAAGATTTATTAGAATTTTTTAATTTTAAATATAAAATATCAAAATATAAATTAATTAATAATAGTTATTAGAATTTATAAAATTTATAAAAAGATTTAAATTGTAAATATATTTTTTATTTAGTTTGTTGGGATAATTTAATTAGAGGTATAAAAGCCTATTGAAAACCCTATTTAAGCGAGGAATTGTTTAATTAAATAAATAATTAAAAATTTAAAAGAAAAATCGTGAACGCTGAACGACACGCGGGACGTGTCCGCTGCTATCGTCGTCGGACGCGTCCGCAGCCGCCGGACCTGTCGCCTGAAGCTTCTGGCGACACCGGAAGCTTCGCCCCGGAGGCCTCCGGCGGCACTGGAAGCTTTAGCGTCGCGTCCTGCACCTGCGCTGGACGCGACCCTGGCACTACTAGCGCCGTCGGAAGCCTCAGGCGAAGCTTCCAGTACCGCTGGAAGCTTCCGACGACGGATCTGGCTGCGACGGACGCGTTCGTGAATGCGTCCGGCAGTGGTGAACACGTCCTGTGTCCCGTGATGTGGCGCCCAGCGACGACCATCGGCGCCCAGTGCCGCCTAGGCGGCTGGGCAGCCTAGGTTGGCCGCCCAGCACCTTTCCGGTGCAGTTGCCGGTCGTCGAGCGCCTAGGCGGCTGCCTAGGGCGCTTTTTAGAACACTGATGTATTATATATTATATATTCTATATTATAAAAATATATATTCTTATTGGCTCGTTTGGCTCAATGAGCCATCAAGTCAGTAATAATTAGGCTCGAGCTCGGCTCAATTTCTAATTAAGCCGGCTCGAGCTCGGCTCAAGCTTGGTCAACTTCAAGCTCGAGTCGAGTTTTGATCGAGCTGCTTGCGAGCGGCTCACGAGCAGCTTGGCTCATTTGCACTCCTAGATATGTGAAGGGATCTGAGGTATGACATACAAGGGCTTCACATGGGAGATCAACAGATCTCTCATTAAATGTACTTTAGTTAATAACATATCTTCTGCACAAACCATGGGAGATCAAGCATCGACCAGTCTCTGCCATCAGTGTCCATCAGTCTCACTGCCTCCATCATCCATTCGTAGTTGGTATTGTGTCGCATGCCACCCCATCGCCCAATATCAATGTCTTCATCATCCTTCCATCCATCAGTGACACCATGTCAGGTACCACCTAGCGTCCATCCATAAGTGATTCCGAGCATGCTCTCCTCATTATCCATCTTGTTCTGGCCGTCTCATCTAATGCAAGTATGATTGTATTCTTAACCTTGCCTAAAGTCACCATCATCGGATTTGCAATGTCTTTATCGCGAGGCGTTTGCTGCAGAATTGATATATTATTATGGTGAATCTATTAACCCTCATAGGTTTTTTAGCAAAACCTGTAAATGGATTTGGGATATCTTTATCGTGAGCCGTTTGCTGCGGACTAGATAAATCGTTCTGGTGGATCTATTCACCTTCATAGGCTTTTTAGCCAAACCTTAGCTATAAACGGATTTGGGTCGTCTTTACCGCGAGCCGTTTGCTGCAGACTAGATAGATCATTAACAGGGTTGCTCCTGGAAAAGGATAAAGTAGAAGATGGGAGCAGGAGGGAATTATTTTGAGATTGAACTTGCTTTCTATCATTGTCAAGATTTCATATATAGACAACTAAATGTTTGGTCCGAGTCCTTAAACTTGGCCTACTAGTCTGTTTACTTGGACCAGTCCAAATAGACCCTTACAGAATCAACCTGTTCCTAGTATGTTGTGGAAATACAAGACTTGAACATCTGCTATGCAAAATTTTCTGTTTTTATAGATTTTAGTAATTATTTTTATTTGGCTTGATGCCTTTAGGTTGGCAACTTAAGCGCTCCTGTTGAAGAATGGACTGTTGGAGGAACTGCATTGACTTCATTGATGGATGTAGAAAGGAGGCATGGTACGTCTTTTGGCCATTGCAGAGACTCTGCATGCAATTCTCTTATTTTTTATTTTTTATTTTTTATTTTTTTTCCATTTCCAAGTTTTGTGATTCTTAAGCAGCTGTCTGGCATTTTAATAAGCGACTAAGATTAGTAGTAAAATGTCCATACAGGTCTCTTACAGGATTTGCAGCTATCCTTGGCTTTTTTTGTGTGCTTAGTTAATCCTAATTTGGTATGAAGAAACTTCACCCTTATATAATCTTCTTATCTCTAACAATTAAATGGGTGTGTTTCCAAAATGTTGGGAAGTGAAAATAGTGGGGTATAGAAAACAAATTATTGGGAAAGAATAAAAGAAATCAATCCACAATTTGTGTTTTCTTCAGTTTTCTAAATAAGTGTTTAGGCAGTTGCCTAAGTAGTGGTAAAGGGGGAGCATATAGTAATCAGACAGGGTCCTCTTTAGATGGATCTTCTAAAAAGCTGCCCATGTGGGCAATTCCAGCAGTTTTAGCTTTTTCTTGTCTTTTCCTAAAAACAATTTATCTTAGAAGTTGGTTCTTTATAACATGGCACTAAGTAATTTACTTGATTGTTTTATTATATTTGTGTCTTCTCTTTTATTGTGTCAATTTGGGTTTGAGTTTTAAGTTTACTTGTACTTGTATAATTGAATGGTTGAATATACATTATTATATGCTTATTGCCTTTGTTGTGTTGTGTGTTTTCTTGCAAGTTGCAACGGTAAAGACTTCCTACCAGAAAGCCTCTCCATGTATTTGCCTCTGTATAATGTGTTTTGTTATTATTATGTATTTACTTACCAATTATCACTTTTTGATTAATATGCTTAATGATAATTTATTTATTAATATTATTTTAGTGTTAACCTCATAGTGATATGTTGTGAGCATACCGCCTTCTGCCTTCCCTTGGGTTTGCTTGGAGGGAAAGGAGAAAGGAAACCAGGAAGTAAACTTTATTTTCTAAATATATCAAAATAGAAACAAACTAAACAAAATAAATAATTGTTTAAAAAAAAAACAATCTGCTTCTGTCCAAATCTTTAGCCAAATTTGGTGGTATACATTTCCTTCTTACAGATGGCATTTTCCTGAATTGAGTGTTTTATTCTTTGAAGCTTCACTTGTCCATTTTTTACGTTGTGTAACAATTAGGTATTCTTTTAGTGTTTAGCAGACAACCTTCCCTTTGGGTTTCTTTGGAGGGAAAGGAGAAAGGGAACCAGGAAGTAAACTTTGTTTTCTAAATATATTAAATAAAAACAAACTAAACAAAGTAAATATTAATCTATTCGTTTGTTTTTAAATAAAATCAATGTGCTTCTGTCCAAATCTTTAGCCAAATTAGATGGTATACATTTCCTTGTTACAAATAGCATTTTCCTGAATTGATTGAATGTTTTATTCTTTGAAGCTTCACCCGTCTATTTTTATGTTGTGTAACAATTAGGGGTTCTTTTCGTACAATCTCTAGGACCCAAACATGTGTGAGTTCATTGAGGCATCTTTTTGTGATACCTTTTCAGTGTGCTCTGTATGCTTTCTTTACGCATGTAGAAGTTAGATGGACAAGCCCTCTGACTTCTCAGCTCTGTCAACTATGTGGAGATGCTACAGTTTAATAATTAACATCCGCTATTTGCGATTGATTATTACTATTTTTCTATTTGCTTAAATATATTTTTTTTCATGATTTGTAACAATAAACAGAACAAAGCAAGATTTTTTTATAAATAAATATATTTGTTTCAATATAGAATTACTATTATGTAATAAAACCATAATTTCCCATGTGATTGAATTAGAATTTTAATCAGAAAGGTCTTTTCTAAGGGACAGTGTGCTTGGCAAACAATAAGCTGTTCCGTTGAGATATGACCTGTAAAAGGGTTACTGAAAAATTACTTCCTAAGATTGCTGTTCCAGCTTAGCCTATCCTGTGGCCTATTTCTTTCTCATAGAGTCATAAATTCCTTCCAGGTAAATTCAAGCCAGTGATCAAGAAGGCTATGGTGGAACTCGATGGTAATTAATCTTGTTCTGTATGTGTTTCTTTTAACTCTTAATTCAGTCTATTTGAAGGTGTATGAATAATTCTTCAGGTGCCCCATTTATAAAGTTTGAAGTCATGCGAGATGAGTGGGCCCTCAAGAACAGATACATCAGCCCTGGTATCATCTCAATTTTTAGATGATTTTTTTCTCTTCTGTTTCTGTATTTTTTTAACTTGGAACAATATCCTTTCTTTACTCGTACTTGTTTTTTTAGGCCCCATTCAGTTTATTGGCCCAGGTTCAAACGATGTCAATCACACCCTGCTCCTGGAACTTGGAGCCCAGGCGTAGGGGGTAGATGTAGCGAGACGAGACCGGATTTTAATTTTCGTTTAAATCTTAAGTGAGAAATTTGATATTCCCATGTCTGCCCGCTTGTTTTCGAGAATAAGAGTGAACCAGAGATGATTCCGACTGTGTCATGTATAATTTGAGTATTCATCAAATGAAACTCAATTTCTCAAGAATTTATTGCTTGAACTTTCTATTGCAGCTTATTTGTTGCACCGCCATGTTTATAAGGTCATGTCATGTACTCGTTTGCATGAGCTAATTGCGTTGCACGTTGAAGGCGAGCTTCTTTAGAAGGTTTAATTGCTTGGAAAAGGAAACTCCCTATCATCGACAGCGGTTGGCTTGGATAAATCAGGTGACAATGTTGCTCTTTTGCCACGTAATCTGGTCACAATATATAAATCTTCCTAGTAACAAGAAGTTTATTGACATAGGCGAATGCATGATATGCTTATTCTGTATTAGTACTTCATGCTATTGTATTTCCGGAATCAATTTTCCAACTTTATTGAATTTTATTTTATTTTCTCATGGAATACCAAATGCTTAAATAGCATGATGAGGCAGTCAAAGTTGTCACACAATCGACAAATTTCTCTGGGGGAGTGTCCCTGGTCACTAGATTATATCAGTCTATCAGTCTATTTCTCACTCATGATTGAATGAGATTCATCCGAATTGAGACTAGTTTGATCCTTGATCGAATTGTATAAGGATAATGATAAATCCAGCTGACCCTGGGTGGCCGGTCTTGATCACATTATCCATGTCCTGCTCTACACATGTGCCCTCCATCCAAATGGTTCAATCTCACTTAATATTTTTAACAGTTATTCTCTCTCGGATCGTGCTCTTTGGAACGCTATTTGTAGAGATTAATGCTTTAAATTTCTTTTACTATTAATTAATTTATCCTCGAATCTTTCGTCATTTAAAGTTGTTTGAGTGGCTCCGCATCCATAAAATATTGTTATGCGCATATAAAAAAAAATTAATTTAAGGGCGACGTTAGGTTAAAATATTATAATAAACTCTTTCTCATTAAAAGGGGAAAAAATAATTTTTTATGAGACATTAAAATTGATAAAAATAAATACTACACTTAATGTTAATCAAAAGATCAAGAAAGATATATTTTTTAACTATCTCACGATATTTATAAAAAATTCGTGGTGTTGTTAATACTAAAATGTGAGACTAAAGAGAATTATGACAGTACATATTTTTTAAATAAAAATAATTAAAAAAATTATTAATAAATTTTAAAATTATTTTCAGTGTGAAATAAAAAAATAGATATTAACATAATTTAATTTTAAATTTTATCAAAATTAATTATTAAACATCTAGATTCTTAATTAAATAAATAGTATTTATTATCATTGCATTTACTCCCTTCTCCCTTCTTTGGTATTTGTCTAACCCAACTTAGTTCCTTCTAAGTAGATCCGCTACCTTAGCGGTCCCTCTAGTACTCGTCCCACGGATATAGGAGGTACATGTAAGTACACAGGCCATAAATGTATAGTGAGGTAGATCCGAAGTCATCAGTTCTTAAAAATCAACCTCTGACCATTATGCCAGAAATATTATGCGCCCACCGTCTACGCTACATCCTGGGGCAACTTAGTTCCTTCTCGTTTCAACTTTTATTGCCGATTCTTTTTTGATTCTGTATTTTTCTGTTCCACACTTTGTCTTTTAACTCTTTAGACTTTTGATCTCATGTTTGCACTTTGTTCATGTCCCAGGACTGATTTAATTAAACTTTTCTTGATCTCTTTTCCTCCTCTTCCTCCCTTGATTGTCCCATTTCCGCTTCTAGCCAAAACTCACTTCACGTCGACTTGATCCAATTGCGAGTTGCTTCTCTTCAGTCTTGTTTTTCCAATTCTAGCAAAGATAAGGGTACTAGGTATGCCTTAAAGGAAGTTTTTTTTTAAAATATCATTATGAGAACATCTCTTTTGAAGATAACTGAGCCTAACTATAATCCTCCAAAATGTCTCACTATCTTTTAAGATTTTCATGATGTTACTCTTTACTCTTCTATTCCCTTCTTCATCATCCTTTGCTAAAATTTTAAAACTTGCTACAAGTCGATTTCTCCTGACTTTGGCACCACATAATGGCCTTTCTTGTAAATAAACAATTTGGTCACGACACCATGTACTGTCAGCCTGACTCGAAAAGCCTTAGGATTCCTACTTCTATCAATAGTTGGAAGACGAAATTCTTCTTAATCTTTTGCCCTTCTTGGCTAGTTCGCTTTGTCGATCACACTCCTATACTCTCATCAATATAATGTTGGTATAAATTACACTAATAATCAAACTTTGATCTATAATAAATATATTAAAATAAGATGTGTTATTTGTCTAACCTTGTTATCAAGTATGTAGGACTGAAAGATAGAGACCTGACACCAGGATAAAGTCTACTTAGGTCTGGAAGACTTGATAACTAGTACGAAGTTTAAATAGGTCAAGGAGTGACTTGATATTTAACAAAAAATGCAGTTGGGTCTACGAGACCTGATAACTGCTAAAGTCTAAATGGAACATCTAACAAGAAGACCTAGTGGGTCGAAGAGTCAAGTAGGTCTACAATGATGAATAAGGTAAATACTGGAGGAGAGAGTTCTAGTGAGAACAAGTCCAAGTTAGGAACTATAGGTGCGGGTCCAACTTAGAACTATTTTAGAAGTCTAAGTTGAAATCATGACTAGATCCTGGTCTTGGGAAGGCAGACTCTAATTAATAATCATTCTATTTATTTTATACTATCCTAACTATGTGTTGCAGGGCTTTCTTTAACACTTTGACGCAGGAAAACAAGGCTGGAGAAAGGGCACCGGGCGCCCGAAGCTTGTCTAGACACCCGGATGTTCAAGCGCCCCGAGGTGCTCCAAGCACCCGAACAAATGGATAGGTGCCTCGAACAACAACTTGAGGTGGCGCTCACTGGTTGGTCAATTCACGTCAGCAGTTGTGGTACTTGGACTTGTCCGAGTGCCCGAAGGTGGATAAAGTTTGTAGATAAACTTTCAACGAGGTGCAACCACATTAGCACGCTCTAGGCACTTGGAGAGGAGCTCTAGATGCCTGAAATAACATATATAAGTAGCTTCAACCAGCAACTTCATATCATAACACCAACTCTCACAAGAGTAACTCAAGGACTCCAAGAATTGAAGTGCATAAGTTCCTCTGCCTTCTTAGGATCTAACCAAGCTATATCTAGAGGCCATTTGTCTTCAAGAGCTTTAGGATAAAATCAGAATTTTTAATCAACACTTTGTTTGTTTGTATTTTTTTTTTTTACTTTCTAATTTATTTTTGTCATGGAAGTTCTCTCAAGAAGAGAAGTCTTAGTGCAATAGTAAAATTATTGACATATGACATTGAAGTTACAAGTTTGAGTCATGGAAATAAGTTCTTTTAAAAATGTAAAGTAAGACTGCATATAATTATTGACCCTATATGGCCCGATCTTTTTCCGAAATCCTGTATTAACGAGAATTTTGTGTACCAGATTATCCTTTAGGAAAATTCTCCCAAGAACTCCCCTATAGAGACCCCTGCTTATAATATGTCGAGGTAGAAAGTTCCTTCTGCCACGATTCCTCTACTCCTCTATGATGGACCCATGCCCATATGCTCTAATTGTCCCTTAGTCAAATCTCTACGTTAAGCAACTTCTATTGAGTTGTTAGCTGAGGTCCCCAATATCCAGGTTGAGGAGTTTGAGTCTATACTTACCGCGACTAAGGTGATAGTGAATTTGAAGAGATCAACCATTTCCAAGGGTTCAAGAGGCACGACACCAAGCCAGGTCGGATAGTTTACTAGCTAAAGCCATGAGGCTTACAATTGAGAATCCCGCGATCTTGGAGATTGAAGTTTGCACAATTTCTAGACCGTAAATGATATCACCAAAGAGTACATAAAGAATCTAAAACCTTTGCTTGAAGCCTTTCATCTTGGTTATTGTGGATCTTGGCAATCAATTCCTTGCACCAATGTGCCCTACCTAGAAAAGTTTTAAATTAGTGTACAGATATTTGAATGGTGTGATGCTACTGGACTTGCCCCCAAAACTCCCTATTTTCCCTCCATGTAAACACAATTCTATGTTTTCAAAAACAAATTTCCCTCCAAATTCTGGGTCCATGACAACCGACCGCTTAGGAAAGTTAAAGAGATCGAAGAGAAAAAAAAAATACAAAATAAAAAAAAACAAGTTTGGGTAACTGAACTCGAGTCTCTAAAGAAATAGGTTAAGAAGCTTAACCACCGATTAAAGTAACACAAGTCACGGAAGGAGGTCCTATTGATATATCAAGAAAATTTGAATAGTGTAAAGTTAGAGAAAATGACGATGAAAAACAAAATGGAGGAGAATGGGAGGATTGGAGTAGTCCTCCCTCTTAGATTTTCACTTCTGTTTTTGCAATAATGAGAACAAGTAGTTATTTGATCAAGGAAAGTCTCCTTCTAAGATTTCCACTTCTTTTTTGCAATAATGAATGCAGGTAGTTATTTGATCAATGAAAATCTTCCTCTTAGATCTCCACTTTTATTTTGCAATAACGAGTAGAAGTGGTTATTTTAACAATGAAAGTCATGTAGTAGTTAATATACCTCAATTCATTGCCTTTATGAATTCATATTTTTCATTCTTGTTTTTATTTTATATCTTTTTAATTCTTTAAGGAAAATTTTGAGAAATACATTTAAAGATATATACTTAACAGACCAATAAATATCTCAATTAGACATAGTGAGATGATAACAAATACATACATTAAGTGAGGAAGCGAGACTAAAGAAGATTTCATTAGCAATGATAAAATAGAATAAAATTTATTTAAACCTAATAATAATGTAGAAGGATTAATAATCAATCCTATTTTGTGGGACAAAGGCTTAATTGCTGTTATTATTGTATCCTTTAATTTTTTTAATGTCATTGGATTTGACACTAATTTAGGGGTTATCTCCTAAATTTTGCCTTTGGGATTCTTTAATTTTATATATTTTCTTCAAATTTGAGGTTTCCCTTTCCTTCTCAATTTAGGATGCAACTTTAGATTTAAGTTTTCATCTCGGGTATGAGGTGGTATGTCCTTTTTTATTTCAGGACTCTTATTAAAACCCTTGACATGAGGTGCCCTAAAAACAATTGGATTGCACACAAATCACTGAATTGCAATATACATTATTAATATTATTTGTCTTATTATTTCATATAATTGGTAGATTTGTCATAAAAAAGTTCAAAAGTGTTCCTACTTTTGTGATGGTTCAATTATAATGTAAACAATTTTAAATGACATGGCAGAGGTAGTGGTCATAGCAATTATGAGATAGAATATCAATTTTGTCATACAACTCTTATGTTCTTGAGACATGATAGTAGTAATGAATCTCACACTTTAAGTATGTTTAGGCAACTCTATACATTGAATGTGGCACGATTAAGTATGTTTAGGCACCCTCACCTTTTACCCTATCATTGTCTCAAAAGTTGTGGCAACTACTGAACTTGAAGACACGCCCAAAACCACAAACACAAAGGAGACGGAACAGAGGACATCTTTAGGTAGCAGAGTCGTAATCGTAAATGACATAGCCAGGTATGAGAGCATTTTAACATCGATCAACTTCTTTCAAAGAAGATGATGGAAGGACCTAAGATAATTGCTGCTCAAGCGACACTATCTTTCGAGAATGACAGTTAAAACTTTAATTTTTCAAATGAGCAACCCAGAAAAAAACTTGCAAAATATATAGTGAAGTGAAGTTTGAGTCATCATTTTCATTAGCCGATTCTAGTGCTTTGAATACTTTATGAAAAGTTATATCCAACCTCATTATATAAAAATATCCAGCAATACGATGCAATCGAACGTTTGAAAACATTTCTCAAATCACAACAAAAACTAATTAATGTTTTAACATGTTATAAATATAGAATAACATTAGGTTAGATGTGCCCTCACGGGTATAGTGTTGCAGTAAGGCATTAAGGTAAATTTAATGCCGTCAAATGCGTCAACCCGTTACATGACGGGCCAACCCGCTAAAAATCCATCATATGATAGAGTCATCCTGTCAAGTTAGGAAATTTCCAATCTAACTCAATTCAACCCACGAACCCACCAACAGATTAAAATATATATAAAAAATATTAAAAATTTTAAGTTTGAATTGTGAATTAGGTGGATCAAACTTATAAACCCATTGAGTTTTCCATTTAATTTTTAAATTTTAGAACTGTTTTTTTCCAACCCACGGACTAACCCGAGTCCATCACGAGCCAACCCACGTGGATCACAGGCCTAAACGGGCCAGCTTGCTTGAACCAACCTTACAATGGATTAATAAAATCTTAATCTAATCCGTTTAAATTATTATTGTTTGATAGAGCATGCCAACCCTACGGGTCAAATTTAGTTCTAAGTAGATTTCTAGAGCACCACATATCAATCCTCAACTGGGACATGCATGGACACTTAATTTGGAGGAAAAGACATGTGTTGAGGGATGAGAGATCCACAGTTCAGGCACACACAACCTTATAATGATGGATGGCCTATGAAAGTCGACTGCTCACTACCTCAAACGCTTTTGGATTTATCCGGTAGACAAAGTAAGGGGGAGAGTCCTCCACATGCAGATTTAGTTGGATCTATATGGATCTGAACACCTGGATTAAAAAAAAAAACCATTAGATGTTTGAAGTAGTAGTCATAATGCATAGTCACATGTTGGTAAAAGGTGAATACGTTCATTCCTCGTGCCCTCACCAACCCGTCTCAGGATCAACACGGAGGAGATAAATCACGAACGGTTACTATCCTTTGGAATAGTGACTAGCACATAAGGGAGGCATTACTTCGATTTTGCCGAGATTCGAACCCCAGACCTCATAGTCACATGTGTTGTATTGTGTATTGGATGTTGCACTGCATATTGGATAGATGATAGTTGGTCTATCAAAAAGAACATATAATTAGTTTTAAAGGTATTAAACTCCCAATACTGATCATGCAAATTTTTGTCATATTTTGTTTGTTGTTAATTTTTATGGTATGATTGATAAAAATATTTTTAACACATTGTTTGTCACATCTTAAAGCTATTAGATTTATTCAATCATAGCTCTTTAAGCTATGAGATTTTAAAAAACATTCTAGAAATGTTTTTGTATAAGGGGAAACTACGTTAATCTTAATATATCTGAAGGAACATAGGCAACTCAAGTCGAAGAACAAAAAGACAAGTTCGAATCACAAACACAATTTTTCATTAAAAAAAAAAAATCAATGTTAAGCTATAATAATCATATACATGAGAATTAAAATGCAATATTCAAATTGTATTATCTTTTTTATGAGTTAAATGGAAATTAAGGATGTAAATTGTAAAATTATAAAAATTTATTTGTGCCCTTGGGTGCGTCTCCCATAAAGTTTTATGATTAACATTAAACATCGGAAACAAGCGAAGGTTTTCATTCTTCTATCATGAGGAACATGGAAACTTGCCCATCCTCGTGTTGATGCTCATATTGTATCATGTTGGTAGATATTTAAAATCAAGTATCTTCCTAATAATCAAATTGATAGTTAAAAGTTAAGGTGACATTTGATTTTTTTTCCTATAAATCAGAATAAGAATGAGAATGAGAATAATCGTGGAATGGGAATAAGTATGAATATAGATATCATTCTTAAAAATAATGTTTGGTTAGTTGAATATTTTATATCGGAATAAACTAAAATTTCCTTTTTTATCCTTAGAGGAAAATAAGAGAAAAAAAAATTAGATGCGAGAGAAAGTGATTGGAGATAGCAATGAGGATGAGAGAGAAAGTATGATGGGAGAAAATGAAGATAGAGAAAGTGTGATGAGAGAAAATAAGGAAAGATTGTGTGTGATGGGAAAAATTGAGAAGAGAGAAAATATAATAAGAGAGAAAATGTCATGAGAAAAAATGATGAAAGATAATGTGATAAGAGAGAAAGTATGATGAGAGAGAATAAGGAGAGAAAAAGTATGATGAGAGAGAACGTATGATGAGAGAGAAAGGGTGATGAGAGAAAATGAGGAGAGAGTGTATGATGAGAGAGATCAAAGAAAGAGATGAGAGAGAAAACATTATGAGAGAGAATGAAGAAAGAGAAAGTGTGATAAAAGAAAATGAGGAAAGTGTACGTGTGATGGGAGAGATTGAGGAGAGAGAATGTATGATGAGAGAGAAAGTGTGATAAAAAAATAACGAAAGATAGTATGATGAGAGAGAAAGCATGATGAGAGAGAAAATATGATAAGAGAGAAAGTGTGATGGGAGAGAATGAAGAGAGAGAAAGTGTAATGAGAGAAAATGAGGAGAAAGAGTGTATGATGGGAGAGATTGAAGAGAGAGAATGTGTCATGAGAAAGAAGAGAGAATAAAGAGAGAGAAAGTGATATAAAAGATAAATTAAACAAATATATTAAAAATATTTTCATCCAAAACTTATTTCTCATTCATATTTCTATCAAAATCCAAGGGAGGAGATGAGTTTTATCAATACCTAAGTTTTTGGATTTCATTCTAAAATTTCAATTCCATTCTTATTAACAAACACAAGGTTTGAGAATGAATCCATTTCCTCATTCCTAAACCCCTAAACCAAATGCCACCTAAGACTAATTTAAAAAAAAAAAAAAGGTAGATCCGCTACCTTAACGGCTCTCCTAATACTTATTACGCTAGAAATGTCATGCGCCCACCATCTGTACTACGCCCTAGGGGGCAAATAAGGCTAGTTTTAAGACATTATCGCCTATAGCTCATCCCAACTCAATCTATATATTGTTCTCCTTGATGACAAATCAAAGTTGATAAATCTTTAGATAGACATCTAGAATGTCTTTCTCAATGACAACCTTATAGAGAAAGCATATATCTAGAGAACCCTTCAAGCTATGCTACTAAAATATGGAGGGATAAAAAGACAATTTACGAACTTAAATAAAGCCCTTGAATTTGGTTTGAAATGATCTCCCGAGAAGTTATGTAAAAAAAAGGGTAGCAAAGTAGACCGTTCAGGTTTTATTCAACACGACAACAATGATGCTCTAATTTTAGCGACGATGTTAATGATATACTCATACCAGGAAATAATGTCTGAGATATCATAAAATAAAATAAAAAATCTTGAAAAAAACTTGTTATTGGGACGACCACATTACTTTCTTAAGAGTAATAGTTGATTATAATTTTTAAGGAGTATCATTATCCTAAAAATAAATATAGGATGAATCACTTGCACATTATGCTTAGGTAAACCTGTTGAAATTCCACTTTTCCAAAATCAAAATCTATTTTCAAAAAATGACGACTTTAAAGAGCCACGTAAACTCATTTATGTAATGGTTACTAAAATAGATATTATTGGTGCAATCAATCCCAACGTGAATGGCTCAAAGTGGTCAGGTTCAACATCCAAGAGGACAAGTTCGACTAAGATGTTTTGAAGCATACCAAAGGTTCTAAGTTAGATCTTACGACATGTGAATTGAGTTTGTAACAACTTAGTAGGTTGCATGCGAAGTTTGATTGATAATTAACATTAAGATTACTAAATTAAGGTAGAGGAGTATATTAAATTAAGAACGACCCATGTTAATGTGAGTGTGTGTATATATATATATAGAACCCTTAATAAATCAAAATAAGTTTATGATAACAAATAAGCAATACATAATTGATCAGTACACGCTAAACTTATGTCAATAGAAATAATATTTTATAATTCACATTGTAACTAAGAAAATCTGCGTACAATGGATCCTTCCTTGGAATCCCGCATGACGGGAGTTTTGTATACCGGGTTGCCTTTTTTTTTTATTGTAACTAAGAAAATAAATGACAACTAATCATAAAATTCAATAATTCATAGAACCATATTGCAAAAAAAAACATATATCAAGTTCATAATTAGCCTCAACTACCATATCAAAACCCAAATAATATAAGTAGTGTTCAAGTAAATAAGCCATAATTACCAAGTTTAGTCTTCTCTAGGAGAAGAAAATGATATCCAATAAAAAAACTAATTTTTCCATAAAATTGTCTGAACCACCTAGATGGTCTGCCTATGTCACTTTTTTGAAGGACATCTAACAAGGCTACCTAGCTACTACTCAAGGCAGCCTCTTGCCTAAGCCATCTAAACAAGTGCCTAGAACACCTTTTAAGCAATAGGATTATGTAACAACAAATTAGTATAATATATCTAGCTAACTTGGTCAATAGAGAATGGGTAAGTTTGATCCAATTGGAAGCCTTAGCCACCTGGTACCTTGTCATTAGATGTGCAATCGCTCTACGGCCAATAGAATTGGGCCAAACACTACATCGTGAGGAATCTAATTCATGATTCGCTATAGTAACTTGTGAGCTTAAAGGTCTCAAGTAGTTACAAGAGACAACTTGGCATCCCTATCAACCTCATATCATTTAAATCCCACTCTATTTCTCTAGACCTCAAACCCAGCCAGTTTAATCCCTTCTCCACACTGACCTAAGAAGCCCTTAAGCCACCTTCTACCACCCCCTAATCTCCACATAAAGCAATCCTTGAGGATTTCTTGAATCACTTCAATACGATCCCAACCATTTTCTCAGAGCCAGTTCACCTCAGCAATCTCCACCTACTTCAGCTAAGTTATGCAAACTTTAGCTAAAAACCTGTTATCTTCATTGTCTAATTCAGGTGTCTCCAAATATTCAGGTTTGTAGTAAAGAGCTTTTTTCACAAAAAAACCTCTACTAGAGAAACTCTACATACAGCAGTTGTCCTAAATTTCTCAGATATTAATTAGACAGATTTATGGGTTCTCTTTCTTTTTCAAATGGTATATATGTTGACTAGTAACCCTAATAAACTCAAACAATATTTATAGAAACAAGATATAGTAACATGCAATTCGTGTAATAGTGGTTGCTGTTGTTGTAAAAGTAAATTGTGAAAGCATTTTATGTAAAGAAAGTGTAATAGTGGGACAAGCTAAAAGAAAAACAATGAAGTTCAAAAGCTCATAATAGCACAGTGCAAGCAGGATACAATTCTTGGTCAAAATCGAAGTTTTCCAACTCAATCAAGAATTAGTTTCTCAAACTCTTCCACCAACTTGAAATAAGATGTAGGTCGTCCAACACTTGAATGATCAAACTTTCAAACATGTGACGATTTTTGAACTCCAAATAACACTATCAAGAGTAGCAATGTTCCAAGAACAAGATTAAACTATGCACAAAGCTTCCAACCAGGACACATAGAACTCGATAAGGACCAAAATACAGGTTTGAAATATCTCATATGATCCAGCATGAACGAGGCGTAAAAGAAGATAATAAGCAACAAGAATCAGACAAATCAAAGAAGATAACAGGCGTAACATTTACCCGTTAAAGTGGATCAAGAGTCTCTACGAGGAAGAGGAGGAAGACGGAGAACCGCTTGCTCGGTCTCGATGGGGTCCGACCTCAGAATCTGGCACAAACCAGAAGGGCGATGGTTAGAAAGAGGAGCCGATGTCACGCAGTAAGATAGCGGCAAGAACAAGGAGGGATGGCGCTCACGGGGTCGCGGAGCAGCGGCTTGGAATCATCCTTGGCGATTCGAAAAGGGGGTTTCTGCTTCACGCTTCGAATGGAGGCGGTGGCGCCGCTGCTTCTTCCGCTTCCGAGGGCTACGGCCTCAGCCGCAGTTTCACCGCCACCTCCTTCCTTCTGAAAGATTCCATCCGGGCTCACGAAAGCACAAGTTGGCTTCATCCTCGCAGTTGTTCCGGCGCCTACGGCAATGCTACACAATAAGCAGAAGAGTCGCATCAGCCCTATCAAATTTGTACTTAGACCCTCTCCAATCCACATCATAAATTTATATATTTTTCATATTAAAATAATATAATTTCAACATCAAACACCATTTAACTCCAATTCATCCACACCATATCACACACACAAAAAAAAAAATCTATTATTCTTATTAATTTTTATAATAATAATTATTAATTAATTACATTTGATTTTATAATAATATAATAAAATTAAAAAAAAAATCTCCATCATCAAATATGGTGATGTGAATAGTATAATATCATATTTGGTATTACACTATTTACACCATCACATTTGAGATGGGATTTGATGTATGAATTAGAATAATTTGATGTTAAATTTATACTAAATTTGGTATTTTGATAATGAGTTGAAGATGCCCTAAGTCGAAAGAAGTCGTTTGAGAATGTAAAAACAAAAAAATTTACTTTATTTCGATTTTACCAATCTACCAACTTTATTCCTAGGGATGTAAATGAACCAAATCGCTCGCGAGCTATTCGAAGCTCGATTCGATAAAAGCTCGTTTGAGCTCGTTTAATGAGGCTCGTTAAGATAAACAAACCAAGCTCAAGCTTCGCAATATTCGGCTCGTTAGCTCGTAAGCACGTTCGTTAAGCTCATTAAGTAACTTTTAAATAAAAATAATAATATTTTTGATATTAAATTTATAGATTTTATACTCTATTTATGAAAAATATAAATAAATATATTAAATTTATTTATTAGAATAAAATTATAAATTTTAATTATATTATTATAATTTTCTTTAAATATATAATTTAGTTTTTAATGAATATTTAAATTTATGATTTATATTTATTAAGCTCGTTTAGGCTCGATAAAAGCTCGAATAAGCTCGTGAACCATGAATATATTTGTTAAATAAAGCTCGAGTTCGGCTCGATTATAAACGAGCCAAGCTCAAATATTCAAAAATTCAGTTCGGCTCGGTTCGACTCGATTACACCTCTATTTATTCCCATTTTCCCAAGTTAAAAAAACAAACTGCGGGTTCGGAAGTATAAAGTAATATTTAGTCACGTAATTATCTTATTTACTTTTGATTTTACACCCAACAATCCCATCACATTTTGATGGAATTTCAATAGATGAAAAAAACTGACAAAAAAGACTAATCTCAACAGGTGATCTGAAATTTTGGCACCATTAAAACTTTAAAGACTCGATGTTTTTCGAAGAAAATTGATCAGCATATCAGTTTCTTCGATATTTTCGAATCAATTTATCATGTATTATATCAAATACCATTCTTGTTCATTTGTTTATTTATATCAATTATAATAGAAAATAATGTTCTTAGGGTTTTTCATGTCAAAACTTTAGAAATTTAAATCCACTAACTACATCAATGAGTTTCATTCTAAATCCACTTATGGACTTAGCAAACTCTAATCAGACTTATTTTAAAAGTTATAGATTTTTTCATTAATATTTTTTTAAACTTTTAGAACACTATGGTGCTATTAATCGGATAACACCACAATGATGGTGGTGTTGATTTTCATGAATCACAAGTGCATACTTTATCGTCAAGTAATAAAATATTGATTCACAGGAATTATTAATTAAACATTAACTGAGTTTGTAAAAGTAGTTATCTAGAAAGTCGAAAGTAAAAATGTGTATGAACTTGAGAAATTGAGAGAGAGAGAGAGAGAGAGGGGGGGGGGGGGAGAGAAAGAGACTTGAGAAAGCAAGAGGGAAAGATTTGAGAGAGGGCATAAAGCAAAGGAGGTCAAGAAAAAACTAGTGGTCGAAGGAAGAGATTGTGTAAAATACGACAGCAAAATAATAATTAAAAATAAGATTATTTGAGAAATAATCTTAACAGAATTTTTAATGGATTTTTTGAAAAATTTTCTGGATTTAATCGGAGTCCATATGACGAGTTTAAGAGGGATTGATCAGTTAAGTTAGTTAAAACCTATTTGGAATACCGGGAGATGAGAGTTAATTGAGAAACCGATCTAAGGTTTAATTGGAAAGCCCCTAAGTTATAAATTCAAATTTGCCCCGTGCCCTAGCTTCTTGCAACACCGATCCTCTTCCCGAGCTCCCTCCCTCTCGCGAAGCTCTGCCGAGTCCTCCTCGTTCCTGTGCCCTAAGCCCGACACCGCCACCATCCCTCTTCCTCTCGCAACCTTGTTGTGCCACCCATCGCCGCCACGCACAAGCACCAGCCGACGATCTCTCCCGCGGATGAGCACCCCTGGACGCCGCCGACGTCCCCTCCTTCTCACGCAGCCACCACAACCACGGCCTCGCTCCCTCACGTGGGTGCCAGTCGTCGAGCACAATAGCCGCCAGTGATCTCCTCCTCACGCGAGCACCCTAGCCACTGAGCCACCGTAGACGCCGGCTCCTCTCTTCCTCGCACTCGACACCGCCGACCCTCCTCCCTTTCCCTCTCGCGGCGTTGTGCCCTAGCAGTAATTTCGGTGGTAAGGGGTTAGATATGGTTATGAATTTGGGCGTTCGCGTTTGATCTTATTTTTGTTTAGTTTTTCGGATTGAGTTCTGGCCATCTTAATGGATTCAACTAGTTCTGTTTTTCAGTTAGCAATGGAATTTTGGGAATTTATTCGATTCAAGGGTAGGGAGCTAAACGTGATCAAAAACTTGGTTGGTTGTTTTGCAAGGATTTGGTGTTGATGGAATTGCTGGTTTCCATGAATTGGTTGTGAAGCAATGGACAGAATTTGGTGGTGGTATATGGTTTCGATTTTTGTTCATGTTGCTATGACAGTAGGATTTTTCTTTGGAACAGAATATGATGGATGAGACTCGATTGAAATGTTGCTTGGTTTCCCTCTTGTTGTTGTACCTTCTATCGGCTTTGGGAAGTTTCGATTCAATTTTGATGTTGTTTCCTTTGTGTTGGCTGGATTTTCTAGTATAGATTGGAGAGGTTGTAAGTTGATTTCTATGTGGTTTGCTCCTTCATGATGACTCTGGACCTTTAGTGCAGATTGGTGGGATGGGATTTGATTTTCGATGTCAAGCTTGTTTCCTTTTTTTTTTTGTGGAAGTTCTGGACAGGTTTGAGGGGTTTGGATGGGCTAGTCAGTGAGCTTTGTTAACTTGTGTTGGCTTTATATTTCTGTGACAGATTTGGTGGATTGGAGTCGGATCCGAGGTGGTCGTTGTTTCTTTTCATGTTAGTTAAATTTCCTAGATAGATTCGAAGTGTTTAAAGGTGGTTTGTTGTGCCTTTACCTCTTGCGCTAACTGGAAAAAAATTGGGAATTTTGATAGATTTGGGTGAATCGAGGTTCATAGTTGGATTAGAGTTTTTTTCCCCTAATTAAGTTGGGTTTCGGTTTAGCTAGTGTTGTTTATGAAATTAGCTAAATTGTACATCACATGATTTGCAGGACATTGATTGAAGACGGTTGACACGATCTGCATATAAAGGCGGGTACTTCTTGCTTTGTTTCTTTTAGTACTTTGACCTTGGTGCATGAACTATTTTGGATAAGAAGTTATTTTTACCTTGACTCCACTCTTATTTTACTGCGCTTGATACTTCCACGCGATCTTTGAGAAGTTCGTTTCTGTATCTATACAGTCTCTTGTTGTTGTCCATGATTAGAAGCAGATACTAAATACCATGTTTGTATGCTTTGACTGTTGTTTATTATGTACTTTAATGAGCATGCTGACTTTATGTAGCATACCTAATTTTGTTTATATTTGTATAATGATTGTTGCATTTGGCGCATCATGTCATGACATGCATATCAACGACTAATTCTCCCTTGGGGTCAAGAGAGTCGTTAAAAAAGGGCCGCATCCTCGGCCACTCGAGAGAGTGGTAGTTGGAGTTGATGTCGCTTGTCTTGTCGTGCCGCACTCGACCACTCATGGGTAGTGGTAGCTGGAGTACGAGCAGCAGGGACCCCGTCACAGATGTAGCTAGTTAGTTACTATGCAACTGTCCCCTCGGCCACTCGTGTGAGTGGTAGCTGGAGTGGTGTACAGTCTGTCACTGACCCGACCTCTCGACCATACAGGGGTTATGGTGCGGAGAGGTGGGCGGGAGTGACCATCCATGCACACGCTGTTATTATATTTGTTTTGACTGCTGCTGTCTATATATGCTGTTATTGCTTACTGTTGTTGTTCACATATGCTGATATGCTTACTTATGTTGAGATATATTCTCATTGTAAATGTTTAGTCATTGGAAATTTGTATATAGCTTGCTTATTACCTCTGTAGTATGAGCAATACTGTAGCAGATTAGTACCAGTTCTGACCTACTATACCTAGCCTAGGATATGGTTTCAGATATGAGCATTTATTTTGATTCTATTGTAGTATCTGCTATTTCCTCTTATGAGACTGTATACTCTTGGCTCACTTTCTAGTTATATATTATGTTCATGCACTATCTTTTTTTACCCGCTGAGTTCCAATACTCACCACCCCACAAAATGATTTTCTTTCGCCAGGTAACAGGTAGATGAGTCATGGATGTTTGGAGAGATGTTGGCCGCCAGTCCTAGGTCCTACATCACACTCGAGGATAGTTTCTTTTTTGGGTTTTATTATCGTTTGGGTGGTATGTTGATTTTGTGTATTTTTGCTTTTAAATAAGTCGATGTGAATTTTGTAGTCAAGTCTGGTGATTGCAGGTATTTTATTGTGTCGTTGTTGGTTTTACGTTCGTATCGTTTTATGTTTTCCGTTGCTGTGTGTTTACGTTCAGCCGTGTAGGCTTATTAAACTGCGGGATTGTATTTATTTTGTTTCAGCCGAGTGGGCTGATGATATAAACTGCGTGGTTGTCTTTATTTCATTTTTGTCCAGTCAAGTGGGCTGAGTATATTAAACTGCGTGTTATGTTGTTTATATTTTGTATATATATTCCAGCCGAGTGTGGCTGAGGTATATTTTGTATGTAGTAATGCTTCATATTGTCACTCGTACAGGGGAGATGTTGTCGAAATTTCTTCGGACAAGGACTCCTCTGGGACGTGACAGATTGGATTGGGGAAAGATTCTAGGATTTCAATTTTGCTATAATGCTAGTTGACACCCTAAATATTGTTCCCTTTCCTACCTCTATGTTTATACGCTTATAGGGATTCCTATCCAAATTACTGATATGAACCTGGGTGGATTATATTGGAGTGTCTACCATAAATTTAACGCTATTTAGCTAAGTGGTAACGCTAGAAACCCCGCTTCTGTCACATGAGGCCACATGGTCATACGATCTAGATTACTCACTCTAGTTCCTAACATCAAATTGGTGTAAACTCATTAACCTCTAGTTAGTTAATCCCTTGTAGAAAATCAACTCCCTTTCAAGGTGATAGCTTTAGAAACTCCACTTAGAGGGTTACCCCTTGTCGCAAGAGGCCCCTTAGTCATATATTCTAGAGCATCTCTTCTATATAGTGACCAGTTCTCCACATCCTATTTTGTTTAATACACAAACACAATCAAGCATGAACAAGAAGTAAACATGTTATAGAATAGAGAAATTAAGGAACAAATACATAGTTCATGTATCAACAAATATATTGTAACTACTTTCTACTCTTAGCATATGCAAAATTATTCAATGGAGAAGGAAATACAACTAAGAGATATCAAAGGAAACATTCTACAATTGAAAATATGAAATTGAGAGAGGAGAATGCTTATCTAGGGATTTTCGGTGTCGATAGAAGTGTTTCCAATCTCTGACTATGGATGGATCATCTTGATGGATGAAAATGGCTACTCTAGGATTTCTTCTAGAAAGGGAAAACCTTCTCCAAAGAAGGGGGCGAAACCCCTGGTCCAAGATGGTCCAAGCAAAGGTTTCCTTAACCCTTTTATATCTTCCCCAACGCTTCTAGATTTGCCATATGTTGGTGCGGGAAGCATCCGACGATCGAACTCGTGTTTTGATAATGGCAAAGAATTCAAAGTTAAGATGTTTTGTATTCTAACAAGTCTACTTGAGGATTTCAGGAAAGTCCTAACTGCGGTTAGGCAAAGGAATAACACCCTAGGGGGTGGTAACCCTAGGTCATAGGGGGTGGTAACCCTATGCGGAAAGTCTTGGCAGGTCGATGACTTCAGGCAAAAAGTCCTAGGGGGTGGTAACCCTAGGTGGAAAGTCCTGGTGTCGCGAGCCAGGTGAAAGACTGGACTAGCCGGGAAGCGGATGTCCAGCAGAAAGTCTGGAAGTATCGAGTGCTGAGCAAAAGTCCAGTCGATCTGGAGGATCGTACTGGCAACAGGTAAATCTCCTGAGTGGAGTAGGTGAGGACGCGTTCCCCGTAGAGGGAACAGTAGGCGTCGGGTCGACCTAGGGTTTCCGGTTGGAAATCCAAAGTCAGACCCGGATAGTCCGGAGATTGTCTTAAACATTCTTTATCTTCCATACTGTTATTTTGTGCTAACTTTGTGTTGCAGGATGTTGTTTGGGACTAACATATCTTGCAGGCACAAAATAACGAAAATTTTTCTCGGATGAATAGTGTCCGAGGCGCCTCCATGGGGCTTGGAGGCGCCTCGGGTTCAAAATCCTGAGCTGGCGCGAGGAGCAGGCTTAAGGCGCCTTGAAGGGGTTTAAGGCGCCTTAGACAGCTTGGAGGGGCCTTGAATGGGTTTAAGGCGCCTTTAGGTTGCGGCAGTCAAAGGATTATCCTAGCGAGCAGAACGGGATAAAATTCAGGCTTAAGGCGCCTTGAAAGGGTTTAAGGCGTCTTGAACACTGTTTATAAAGGGGGTTCGACCAGCAGCTCAATCTAACGAGTTCCAAGTCTTCTTTACTCAACGTGCTGCTCCGAAAGACTCTCGGAAGTGCTGCTACAAGTCTACGACGGCCCAGAGCTCCTAGATTTGTCTTTTTCGTCGTCGGTATAGATTTCTTTTATCGCATCTTTTGTAATACTTAGTCTGTAATAATCGAGCTTATAGTTGTTGCCCACCGGAAGCGATCAAGGATCGCGGGCCTTCGAGTAGGAGTCGCCTTAGGCTCCGAACTAAGTAAAATCGACCTGTGTCTTTTGTGTTGATTTCTTTATCTATTCCGCTGCGTTTTGTTTGTTTTTATTCCGATACGAATGAAACTTCCGCGAGCGCTATTCACCCCCCTCTAGCCGATCTCGATCCAACAATTGGTATCAGAGCGGGGTCGTTTTGAATCGGTGCAACCACCATTCAAGACAATTTTCTCGTGGAATTTTTAGATTTTTTTGGAGTCAATTAGAATTTAGCCTCATAGCTATATTCTAATTCTATTTCTTGAATCGATTTTCTGCTCGGAGTTGGTGCAACACCACTCGAGTTTGTGATTCTTTTATATACTTCCCGCACTACTAATCCAAGACCAAGTCCTGGGACTTTCTTGTCATTCTTTTTCTTCATAGTTATTTTAAAATGGCTCTACAAGAAGGCTACAGTACAGCCCGACCCCCACTTTTCACCGGAGAAGACTTTGGTTACTGGAAGGGCAGAATGGAAAACTTTCTGAAGATCCAGTTCGAGACGTGGATGATCGTCAAGACTGGTTTTGATCTACCGACAGATAAAGATGGAAATCCTACTCCTTGCGAGGATTGTGAACCAGCACTGATTAAGAAAGTGGAAGCAAATGCCAGAGCAACTTGTACCCTCCAGTGCGGACTAACAAAGGAGGAGCTAAACCGGGTCGGTCTGTTCTCAAGTGCCAAGGAGCTATGAGAGAAGCTGATCGAGCTTCATGAAGGGACCACCGATACCAAAGTAAGTAAGCGTTATTTATTATTCAATAAATTGTATAATCTAAAAATGCAGGAAGGTGAAACGGCAAGTTCACTACACGCGTGCATTCAAGACATCCTCAATTCTCTCCACGGAATCAGACAAAAGGTAGAAAATCGGGACGTCATAAGGTACGCACTAAATTCGTTTCCGAGGAGCACATTGTGGGCATCAATGGTAGATGCCTACAAAGTCTCCAAGGACTTATCTGCTTTAAAGTTAGATGAATTGTTTAGTGAATTTGAACTTCATAAACAAACTAATGCACATCCATCTGAGAAAGGTGTAGCTTTACTTGCAGGGACAAGTAGAACGCGTGAATCGAGATCCCGGCGAAAAATCGAACCGGAATCAGAAGACGAAGACTCAGAAGATTCAGAAGACGAACTGACCAGCGAACTCGTGAACCTCGTGAAGAGGCTCTACAAGAAGAAGAAAGACTTCAACAAGAAAGATCTGAAGAAGGCAGTTCAATTCAAGGAGGCCCAACCTAGTCTGAAAACAAAATTTGAAGTTACCTGTTATGGGTGCAACCAGAAAGGGCATATCAAAGCCAACTGTCCCAACCAAAAGGAGGCCAAAAAGCAAAGAAGAAAGAAGACCCTGAAAGCAACGTGGGACGAATCTTCTTCGGAGGACGACGACGACGAACTCAATCAGACGAGTTTGCTCGCATTGATGGCCCGGGACCAAATCATCGAATCTGAGAGCGAGTCGGAGGCCGAGTCCGAGCGAAGCCACGGATCCGCATCCGTTTCCGAAGGGCCAGACTCCGTTGTAAGTATTCCTAGACTTAATAATTTAGTTAATTATTTACTTCGTAAATTAGCTAAATCGAACCTTAAGATTAAGTCACTTCTAAAGGAAATTTCTGTCCTTAAAGAAGTGACTATCTCAGAATCCTTACCTAATCAAGTTCAGACTGAAGATTCAACTCAAGTTCAAAAACTTGAGGAAGAAAATTCAAGTTTGAAAAATCAGGTCAAGGATTTAAAAGATATCTTAGAACGGTTTTCTTTAGGTTACAAGAATCTTGACCTAATTCTTGGGACACAAAGAGCCGTTTACAACAAAACTGAGCTGGGATATAAAAGTAAGAAGAAATATAGATCTTATCTATCCTTAATAAACAAACAAAATAGTAAATCAATCCAAGCATGGGTCCCCAAGTCTAAATTGATCAATCAAGTTGGACTTGGCCAATACTGGGTTCCGAAAGATCAAATACACTACCTCGATAGACCATATCAATGATATAATCCAGGGAAAGCTAAAAGAAAAATGATATTTAAAATTCAAAATTAAAATCAAATTAAAAATTCGAAATTAAATTATAAATTTAAAACTTAAAATTCAAAATCAAATTAAAAATTCGAAATTAAAATCAAATTAAAAATTCAAAATTAAATTATAAATTTAAAACTTAAAATTCAAAATCAAATTAAAAATTCAAAATTAAAATCAAATTAAAAATTTGAAATTAAAATTCAAAATCAAATTAAAAATTCAAAATTAAATTATATATTTAAAATTCAAAATTCAAAATCAAATTAAAAATTCAAAATTAAATTATATTTAAAATTCAAAAATAGATGGTGGATCCAAACTAGTTGGCACCTCCAACTCAACTACCCGACAGGGTAACTGAACTTAATTTACCCGAAATGGGTAAAACAAGAGTAGATTACCCGGTAGGGTAATTAAGGCTAGTTTGAAAACGGATTGAGTTTAACTTGAACTACAGTACCGGTGAAGTTTTTGGATGATAGTACGTTAGGGAAACTTGGGCATCGCATGTCTAGGAAGATATGGCTTCGACCTGGTGCATTTGGCCAAGTGGAACTGACCGAAGCTACCCTTAAATGGATCCTAACTTGTTAGACCAAGGATTAGTATTAAGTTCAATGGGTAGGACTATTTGGAAAACCTCGAAGGCATGGTTACTTTAATGAGCTCCGTGTGACTCACCATAGCCCAGAAGTTTATCCGAAGAATGCTTACTTGTTGAACCCAAAGCTAAACCTGAATCTAACACAAAGTTAAACCAGACCCTTAAATTCTGCAATAATTCATCTCACAATAATTATAGGATGCCCTGATTGACAATTTAGATCGGGTGAGATGACTAAGGAATTAAAATTAAAACTGAGTTAATTAACAAATATTTTAAATTTCAAAATTATTTTAAAAAACTAAAATTTCAAAATTATTTTAAAAAACTCAAATTTCAAAATTATTTTAAAAACTTAAATTTCAAAATTATTTTAACTTAAATTTCAAAATTATTTTAACTTAAATTTCAAAATTATTTTAAAAACTTAAATTTCAAAATCATTTTATTTCAAATTTCAAAATTATTTTAAAAAATTAAATTTCAAAATTATTTTAAATTTCAAAATTATTTTAAAAACTTAAATTTCAAAATTATATTAGAAAACTTAAAACCAAAAATTATTTTACTAAATCCATTAAACTTTAATTTTTTTTTCTTCTTATTAAAATATTTAAAATATATATATATATATATATATATATATATATATATATATATATATAAATGGGAGGGCGCCTCCTAGAGGTGCCTCCCACACTGGAAGGCGCCTCAAAGAGCGGCGGGAAGGTTCCCGCCGCATCACCTTAAGGCGCCTCGGATCGATCCGAGGCGCCTCCTAAACCGACTCAAGGCGCCTTAAACACTCTTAAGGCGCCTTCAACTCCGAGCTTTAGAAAACGAACAGAATCTTTCTGTTCGTCTTTCTCCCGACGCCGAACACCTCTTCCGTGCCTGGATTCAAGCAATCAAGGCGCCTTCAAACTGTTTAATCTTCCCTCAACACGTGGCAATGCCTCCTAGGTATAATCCCAATCCTTTCCGATCAAGTTTTACACAGAATTTTTGCTTATTTCTGTCAATTTTTGGCAAAATTGTTGAAAATAGGAAGCGCCAACACGTTGATCCTAATCCAGTTAGACTTCCATCAGCAGATATCAGATTTCCCACTATACATCTTAGGGATACCTTTGCTAATTACGTTTTTGAACCAATCAAACCTAGATATGTAAATAGGACCTTTTATACCCAGTTTTGTCAGCCATCTATCCAGATGATAGAGTACTATCAATTGGACCAATTGGTTTACTGCACTGATACAGTAAACCAGGAGTTATGTGCATAGTTTTATCACAACCTTGAGAGGGTTGATGATAATATATACTCCACCAGAGTTGCTGGCGTTGACATTGAGCTGACTCCCACCCTGCTTCGCACCACCCTAGGACTTAGGGCTTCAGAGTCTACTTTCTTATGCTACCCCAGTAGGGACCTGCCATTTGGCGATCCTTATTCCCACATTACGTTAGATACTATCTACACGTATTTCTTTGGGGAAGAGAGACCTGCTGGCCTGACTGAGTTCAAGTCAGTCTCTCTTCGGGTTCAGGACTATATGATGTATTGGGTCCTGACAGCATGTATTTTGCCGATCTCATCTTGGGATGTCCCGAAGATGAGATCTTCACACTCATTTTTCTTATACGCCCTGTGTCATCGATTTGACATCGATATAGCCTTGCATATGTTTCAGAACATTATCTGTGCATCTGGGACAGTCACCTCCAGGACAGTACACATGCCCTATTGTCATATTCTGACACGCTTCTTTTCGACTATAGAGGGTATAGATGTGACCAGGGGAACAGTCATTCCTCTTACTATATATGACGAGCTAGGATCCCGTAGTTGTAGACTAGCCGGTGCTGATATCACAGCTGATGGAGTTCTAGCCTGGACAAGACGGCCACAGCCAGCAGCTGCCCCTATCGCTCCAGCAGCCGAGGATATACCAGGCGAGGGAGAGGAGTGGGCTGATTTCTTAGCCGAGACTCTTTTCTCAGATCCCTCCCCGTCTGCCAGACCATCCACCTCAGCTGGACCTTCGACATCTACATCACTCTCCGTCGAGGACAGACTTGCTCGACTCGAGGTCGAGTCCATCCAGACACGACGGATAGTTCTCTCTATTCGATCTGAGATGGCTGCCGGATTTACGTCCCTTCGTGACGAGATACGACGTCTGGGTCAGCCAGCACCCGAGCATCCCCATGCACCATCTTCCACTGATGACCCTCCAGCTGATGCTCCTCACATGGATGATCCAGCTATTTGATATGACTATTTTTATGCATTGTACTATGAGCACCTGCACTACCTATTCATTTTGTTAGACTTCCTTGAAGGCTTATGTACTTACTTGAATACTTAGTCAGTTTCACAAATTCTGGATTTATTTGTCATTTTTCAAAATTTAGGAAAAATATTTTTTTTTCAAAATTCCCAATTTTCTTAGATTTTTCAAAATTCTGGAATTAGCCTAAATTTCCCCCTAGAAATCATGTTCCCCTAGAATTAAGCCAGAGCATCTCACAAACACCTAGGTTTACCTTGATTGTATTTGAAAAATATAGAACGACGTGAGATGCATAGGGTTCAGCCTGGACTCAAGAATGCTTATATCTGTGCATCGATATGAGTTTGGGCGTTAAACACGCAATAAACATCAATCAAATCAAGTCTTCCAGCTCTAGTCAAATCTAACTGGACCAAATTGACTTGACTTGACTAACCATGTGAAAGCTGTTGTCCTATAGGCAGTCAGCAAGTAGCTAAAGGTTAGACAGTTGGAAAAGTACACTCAGTTTTCTGCTTAAGCATGTTTTGATCTTTAGGGCTCTGATACCTAGTCAGTTAATTGAATATAACTCATGCTTGGACTTAAGGACCAACTGAATTTGAACCTAAGTTTTAAAATTCAATACTTCTAAAAGATCTATGCAACATTACAATCTTAATGTTCTCATCCTTACTGAGCCTAGCTAACTTTAAAATCTATCTTTACACTTAACTAAAAAATATCTAGTCTATTATTGTTTTTTTTTTTGATAGATGGCAAAGGGAGAGAGTAGCAAAATTCAAAATTTAAATTAATAAAAAGGGGGAACATCAGTTAAGGGGGAGCAACAGTTAAGGGGGAGCATAGAGTTTAGCAAAATTTGCTTTGGTTAATATGGTCACCTATAATTAGCAAATTTGCCGGTATTAAGTGGTTATTTATTTTTTTGGTTTACTTAACTTTGAATTTGAGTTGCCATAATCAAAAAGGGGGAGATTGTTGGTGCGGGAAGCATCCGACGATCGAACTCGTGTTTTGATAATGACAAAGAATTCAAAGTTAAGATGTTTTGTATTCTAACAAGTCTACTTGAGGATTTCAGGAAAGTCCTAACTGCGGTTAGGCAAAGGAATAAAACCCTAGGGGGTGGTAACCCTAGGTCATAGGGGGTGGTAACCCTATGCGGAAAGTCTTGGCAGGTCGATGACTTCAGGCAAAAAGTCCTAGGGGGTGGTAACCCTAGGTGGAAAGTCCTGGTGTCGCGAGCCAGGTGAAAGACTGGACCAGCCAGGAAGCGGATGTCCAGCAGAAAGTCCGGAAGTATCGAGTGCTGAGCAAAAGTCCAGTCGATCTGGAGGATCGTACTGGCAACAGGTAAATCTCCTGAGTGGAGTATGTGAGGACGCGTTCCCCGTAGAAAGTCCGGAAGTATCGAGTGCTGAGCAAAAGTCCAGTCGATCTGGAGGATCGTACTGGCAACAGGTAAATCTCCTGAGTGGAGTAGGTGAGGACGCGTTCCCCGTAGAGGGAACAGTAGGCGTCGGGTCGACCTAGAGTTTCCGGTTGAAAATCCAAAGTCAGACCTGGACAGTCCGGAGACTGTCTTAAACATTCTTTATCTTCCATACTGTTATTTTGTGCTAACTTTGTGTTGCAGGATGTTGTTTGGGACTAACATATCTTGCAGGCATAAAATAATGAAGATTTTTCTCGGATGAACAGTGTCCGAGGCGCCTCCATGGGGCTTGGAGGCGCCTCGGGTTCAAAATCCTGAGCTGGCGCGAGCAGCAGGCTTAAGGCGCCTTGAAGGGGTTTAAGGCGCCTTAGACAGCTTGGAGGCGCCTTGAATGGGTTTAAGGCGCCTTCAGGTCGCGGCAGTCAAAGGATTATCCCAGCGAGCAGAACGGGATAAAATTCAGGCTTAAGGCGCCTTGAAAGGGTTTAAGGCGCCTTGAACACTGTTTATAAAGGGGGTTCGACCAACAGCTCAATCTAACGAGTTCTAAGTCTTCTTTACTCAATGTGCTGCTCCGAAAGACTCCCGGAAGTGCTGCTACAAGTCTACGACGGCCCAGAGCTCCTAGATTTGTCTTTTTCATCGTCGGTATAGATTTCTTTTATCGCATCTTTTGTAATACTTCGTCTGTAATAATCGAGCTTATAGTTGTTGCCCACCGGAAGCGATCAAGGATCGCGGGCCTTCGAGTAGGAGTCGCCTTAGGCTCCGAACGAAGTAAAATCGACCTGTGTCTTTTGTGTTGATTTCTTTATCTATTCCGCTGCGTTTTGTTTGTTTTTATTCCGATACGAACGAAACTTTCGCGAGCGCTATTCACCCCCCCTCTAGCGCGATCTCGATCCAACACCATATTTAC
The DNA here is from genome assembly GCF_018446385.1 of Zingiber officinale. Taxonomy (NCBI): domain Eukaryota; kingdom Viridiplantae; phylum Streptophyta; class Magnoliopsida; order Zingiberales; family Zingiberaceae; genus Zingiber; species Zingiber officinale. The sequence continues at coordinate 106,807,657 of NC_055998.1, forward strand.
AAGGCTCCGCCAAAATAGATTATTTGCTCCTTGGATTTGGTTTTCTCAGTTTGCACTCTAAACAAAATTTATAGATATTTAAATTGCCTACATTTTGATAGGTCATACCCCCGTAGCTCAAATCAACCCGAAAGTTATGAAAATTCAAAGTTTGGTATGCAATTTGGGCTAGAGGCTGGTACGACCATTTTTAGGAGGCATAGCCTGGTCGTGTTGGTCTCAAAAAAATGTACGAAATTGATAAAAGGCATGACCAGGATGTTTTGGAGGCTATAGACTCTGTTTTAGCTCTGTTTTACTCTAAATTTTATCCAAAAAAATACACCCGTGTCATGGGACATGACCGAAGCATATTCTTTGATTAAAACTTCAATTTGATGAACTTTTAATACCTTTTTCTTCCCATATAATCCATGTTCGACTTGATGATGAGGCATAACCATGCCTGGGTTAAGCCTTTTTCCGCTTCATTCTTCATCTTTCTTTAGTTATAGGAGCACGCCAGTGTCATGGGACACGACCAGAGTGTGTTTTTTTGCTCCGACTCTATATTCCAAGGAATTTATACTCCATTTTTCTTTAAAAATTCATCCTATCAATAAAAACATGCAAAGAGAAGTTCTCTAAACCAAAAGAGTTTAAACAATGAAAACACATAGAACAAGGGTGTGCGAATGCAAAATATGCTTTTGAAATGTAACAAAATGTATGCTAAACAATGTTTGAAAACATGCATAATTTACACACATCACATATCTAGATTTAAATCTTTGCTTGTTCTTAAACAAAACATGCAATCTAGATTTAAGTGTATCAATGATGCATCATAATTCCCAGTGAATCAATCTAATCCTATTGTGTAGTTTCACTAATGAGAAAGATAACCAAATTATTTGAGTGTAACCTAAGTAAAAGTTTTCCGTGCTTAGTGTAATGAGTGACTTAACCTTTTCAAGTGTTAATCTCCAAGCATAGTCAAATCATCATTTAACTATGTTCCTTATGCTTTCGGCAATAGACACTTACTTGTCACTCGTAAAGTTCTTCCTCCTTAAAGTTTACACAAGGTCTCAAAGAAATACTTTATATCAAGAGAAATATAACAATTATTTTTCCAGTAATTTAACTTGGTCTCAAAGGGATATTTTGTTAGTTTCTATTCAAGACAACTATTCTTTATCCTTTATTCTTTTTTTTTCGCTTAGTGCTTGCAAAGTGCAACTCTTGAACAAACTCTTTTTTTTTTCTAAGATTCTGATTTTTCCTAATGAGTTAACATGATTAGAGTTCATTCAGTAACCAAAATATAGTTGAGAGCTCACCTAGGAAGCAAGAGTACTAGTCTAGTTCTATGAATTATGACTATTTTTGTTGGGTTTTTCGGGCCACGAAAACCGCTTTTCGCGTCGCGGAAACCCCGAATCACCCAAAGCCGTAGATCCGTGCAAGGAAAAAAAACCGAATGAAATACAAGTACGAGTTTCAAACACTTTAGATCTACTCCTAGATCTATGTGTTGAGAGCTTTTACCTTTGAAGCGTGCCCTCGTAAAATTCCCGCTCGTCCAAGGTACGTGTCAGATCTCCAAAGTATCAAGGTAGATACTTCTCTAGTGATATCCACACGAACAAGGAGTGCTCTCTAGCACTCAAGGATGGAGAAGAGAGCCCCAAGTGTGCTAGCACTTTCTAGAGCTCTCGGATAGAATTTGAAAAAGGAGAAAAGAGAGAAAAACAAGAAGACTCTCACATACTCAACTAGTAGTATCCTCTTCTTGTGTCCTTCACAGTCTCTTATCTTTTCTTGGATGAAACTCAACACCTTCTCACCTTCCAAAACCCCACGGCAACAGCAAGGAGAAGCAAGCATCCAAGGAAGAAGAAGCTAGAATGAATGCAAATCAATTGCATTCACCCATCATCAAGTGTGTGGCCGGCCACACAAATGTAACCCCCTCATTTAATGTGGCCGGCCACATTAAAAGGAATGGGTGTGTAACCTCCATGAGGTGGCACACCATTATGAGGTGGTGATGATGTGGCAAGGATGTGTCATGCCATGTAGGATGAGTCAACCTACATGATGTGGCAATGCATCAAGTCAAACTTGATGTTTCAACTTCCATTTGGTCAAGTCAAAATTGACCAATTTCTTCCTTGTTGAGTTAAATCCAACCTTTGATTCAAGTCAATTTCAATTTAATGAATCTCAATTCATTAATATAAATTGATTCAATGAATCAAATTTAAATTAGACTCATTCAATAATTGAATCTAATTGAGCCTAACTCAATAAGTCTAATTTGAATCCAATCTTTGGTGCATCATATGAACCTAATCCGATTGGTTCATCATATGAACCTAATCTCCATCCACTTATTCTTTGTGTGTAACCCAATAGGTTCTTGTAACATTGGCAATGTTTCTAAACCCCTTTAGAAACATAAGCAATGAGCGGCATCTAGCAATACATCATTGCTACCCAAGTTACAAGAATGTTGAGATCCAACATCACCTTGTGACTACTAATTGTGACTCCTCACAATATGTGACATTGTCCTTCTATCCTAGACATCTAGATTGATCAATATGAGGCATAGACCGTGTTATCCTCTAATCAATCTAAATCTTGAACTCCAAGTAGACTCACTCGATCAAATGAGCTCAACATCTAATGTTGACTCATTTGGGCATGGCCATGCACTTAGTGGTCTCACTCTATCAAGAATACCGATGTCGCTCCCGTCATATGGGAGGGATAGATCCCATCTACATCACTCACATCCCTCTACATAATTCGTTATATACCCACACCCTGTTATGGGTGACGTTTGACGAAACCAAAGTACATAACTCCTTATGTAGGGATCCATGGTGACTTCAGGTCTAAGGACTAATAGTCATACTAATAGCCACATGAGAAAGTATATGACACTCATATAACGATCCATGATACTTTCTCATGGCGGGTCATTCAGTATACATTCTCCAATGCATACCCATGTGTCAACTTGATATCTCCATATCCATGACTTGTGAGATCAAGTCATCGAGTTGACCTACATGCTAGTCTTATTGCATTAACATTGTCCCTGAATGTTAATACTCGACTAGGAATGATTTAGAGTAGTGTTCCCTATATCATCTCATTATCGGTTCAACTAACCGATTGATATAGGTGAGAACCATCTACTCAAGGACATTATTATACTTAGTTTATTTGGCACCAATACAAGTAAGTATAATAACCAAAATCCAAATACCTTTATTTATATAGAATATGATACAATAAGTCCAAAATACAATCATCAAATGATTGGCTCTAGGGCTCTAGCTAACAATCTCCCACTAGCACTAGTGCCAATCAGTGTAGGCTCTAAGCTCAAATGACCTAGTGTGACCATCATGCTTCTTCTGTGTCAAAGCCTTGGTCAAGGGATCTGCGATGTTAGCCTCTGTAGGTACTCTGCAAATCTTCACATCTCCTCTCTCGATGATCTCTCGAATGAGATGGAAGCGCCGTAGTATGTGTTTGGTCCGCTGGTGTGAGCGAGGTTCCTTCGCCTGTGCTATAGCTCCATTGTTGTCACAATAGAGCTCAATGGGGTCAGCAATGCTAGGAACCACCCCAAGTTCAGTGATGAACTTGCGGATCCAAACTGCCTCCTTTGCTGCCTCTAATGCAGCAATGTACTTGGCTGCGACTGTATCCTGCTTCGAACTCTTCCAGCTGACAACACCACCATTAATGCAAAATACAAACCCCGATTGCGATCTATAGTCATCCTGATCGGTCTGGAAGCTAGCATCACTGTAACCCTTTACAGCTAGCTCATCATTGCCTCCATATATCAAGAAATATTCTTTAGTCCTTCTTAAGTACTTAAGAATATTCTTGACCGCTATCCAGTGACTTTCACCTGGATCTGACTGGTATCTGCTCGTCATGCTTAAAGCATACGAGACATCAGGTCGAGTACATAGCATGGCACACATGATCGATCCTATGGCTGAGGCATAAGGGATCTGATCCATGCGGTCTCTCTCCTCTCTAGAAGAGGGACCTTGAGTCTTCGAAAGACTCACGCCATGTGACATTGGCAGAAATCCCTTCTTGGAGTTCTGCATGGCAAACCGTAGGAGTACCTTGTCAATGTATGTACTCTGACTTAGGCCAAGCAATCTCTTAGATCTATCTCTATAGATCTGTATCCCTAGAATACGGGATGCCTCACCTAGGTCCTTCATTGAGAAGCAACTCCCTAGCCAGGTCTTGACAGACTGAAGCATAGGGCTGTCCTTCCCAATGAGTAGTATGTCATCCACATACAACATGAGGAAGACAACTATATCCCCTACAATCTTCTTGTAGACACAAGGTTCATCTTCATTCTTGATGAAACTAAACTGTTTGATTGCATCATCGAATCGAAGATTCCAGCTCCGAGAAGCTTGCTTTAGTCCATAAATGGACCTATGCAGCTTGCATACTCTACTAGTATGCTGTGGATCTACAAAACCCTCAGGTTGTGTCATGTACACATCCTCGAGTAAGTTTCCATTCAGAAACACGGTTTTGACATCCATCTGCCATATCTCATAGTCATGGTAGGCTGCAATAGCAAGCATGATCCGAATGGACTTAAACATCGCTACTGGAGAAAAGGTTTCATCATAGTCAATACCATGAATCTGCTTGAAACCTTTAGCTACCAAGCGACCCTTATAAATAAGTCCATCCATGTCAGTCTTTCTCTTAAAGACCCACTTCAGGTGGATCAACCAAAGTCCATACTTGGTTGGTGTACATGGATGGCATATCATAGCATCATCATAAGGTAGCATGGCATATCAAGCTCTTAAAGCATAGCATGAAACATAACATAATCATATCTAATCATGACATATCATAAATCATAGCATCATCACAACATGATCATAAGGTATATGCAATATGATTTTGAAAACATGTATCCGAAAAACATGTGTATGTCTCATGATCTTTAAAATCATTTCTTCTTACATATATACTTGAACATATTATCAACTTAAAGGGGATCCCGGTTATGTACCACTTACATATTGCGTACAACCTATGTAGGTCCAATGTAGCAAGTCTTGAACCCTACAAGGCAAACATACTAGGCCCGAGTCTTACTCCATCGACCTAGGGGCACTTAGGAGCCCATCCCTAACGAGGCCCGAGTCTTATTCCATCGACCCCGGGGCGCTTATGGAGCCCACTCTTGGTACAAGCCATATAAAGTAAAGTACATGTCATACTTATACATATCACACATCATAAGAGCATGCATCACTTAGGCACACATCATATCATAAAAGTATGCATCACTTAGGCATACATCATATCATAAAAGTATGCATCACTTAGGCATACATCATGTCATAAAAGTATGCATCACTTAGGCATACATCATATCATAAAGGTATGCATCACTTAGGCATACATCATGTCATAAAAGCATGTATATTTTCACCACATAGCATATCATAAAAGCATGCATATTTCTATCCACATAGCATATCATAAAAGCATGCATATTTCTATCCACATAGCATATTATAAAAGCATGCATATTTTCACCACATAGCATATCATAAAAGCATGCATATTTTCACCACATAGCATATCATAAAAGCATGCATATTTCTATCCACATAGCATATCATAAAAACATGTATATTTCTATCCACATAGCATATTATAAAAGCATGCATATTTCTAGCACATGTCATATCATGGAAAGTATGAATCACAAGCATACATGTTTACGCATAAGGGTGTATCATGTGATTATACTATCATAAGAAACATGGTAACATAGTTAACTTGGATTCTAAGCTTCCTAATCCCTTGGGTTCTTATCATGGCCGAACCCCCTTAGATCTCAATTTAGGTAAAAATAACCTCCAAGCATGTGGAACCTAAATTATCATCACATCAATTTCATAGGAAGCATTATAAGCATGATTAACTTGGTTTCTAAGTTCTCCAAGTCCCTAAACTTCATGTGGCCGAACCTTATCAGGTGTGAAACAAGGTCCCAAATGTCATGAAAGCATGGAAACCTTAAACCATATTTATAGCATTTTTCTTCCAAGTAACATAGTAATCATATTTGAGCTAATTCCTAAGTTCTTCAAGCCCTTAACATATGTCATGGCCAAAATTTCACAAGTATTCATTAGGGCTAAAAACAAGCATACAAGCATGTGAACTTGAACTAACATCATGTATAAATTCATAATAAGGTATCATACAAAGGGTATGGCCGAAACTTACCCTAGCATCATTTTAGGTCATTAAGCAACATATAGCATGAGAACTTTGGCTTTCTACTTATCATATTTCATGTAGAGTGACATGAGCATATTTAAATTTTGTTCTAGGGTTTCTAGGGCATCTATCCCTTCATGGCTGAGACCTACAATGGTCCATTTAGGTCATGGAAAAATTATACAAGCATGTTGTTGGGTTCGTCGGGCCGCGAAAATCGCTTTTTCGCGTAGCGGAAACCCCGAGTCACCCAAAGCCATGGATCTCGTGCAAAGATTCGTAAACAAAACTTTTCAAAAAACCTTTTCTTGTACGAGTTTGTAAAAACTTTAGATCTACACTAAAGTTAAGATCATTACCCTTGATGCACGCCCCACGCGAATTCCGCTCGTCCAAATGGTGCCGGATCTCAAGACCGTCAAGCGCACGGTCCTCTAGAAGTATCCACACGGACACACTAGATGGAGGTGACCAAAAACCAAGGTGTGCTAGCACCTATGTGGTTCGGCCAAGGAAGGAGGAGAGGGAGAGTGCAAGAAGAACTCTAGGAGGAAGAAGAAGGAATGAATGATAGAATCAATTTTCAAAATGAAAATCATTCTACCCATTCAAGTGGCCGGCCACCTTCACATGTGTAACTCCCATTTCCACATTAAGTGCAATTAATGTGGAGCCATTAAAGAGTTGTAACCCCCATGAGGTGGCACTCTAGGATGATGTGGATCAACACTATTGGTCCACATCTTGCCACCTCACTAAATGACGTTGCAACAAGTGTAACTCCTCATTTAATGTGGGCCGGCCACATTAAATGCTATGGAGGCTTGTAACCTCCATGAGGTGGCACACATTGATGATGTGGAGCAATCCTATTGGTCCACATCTTGCCAACTCACTAGTGATGTGGCAAAAAGTCAAGTCAAACATGACTTTTTCTCGTCCTCTCAAATCAAGTCAAACTTGATCAAATCTCTCTCATGGTTGATCTAATCCAACCATATGATTCAAGCCAACTTAATATAATGAATCTAATTCATTAAATTAAGTTGATTTAATGAGTCATAATCTAAATTAGACTCATTGAATACATGAATCAACTTGAGTCCAACTCAATTAGCCCAATTTGGATTACTCTTAATCCAATATGATTCATCAAATGAATCTAATCCTCTTAGTTCATCATATGAACCAAATCTCCATCTAATTGTCCTTAGTGTGTGACCCTATAGGTTCTTGTAACGTTGGCAATGCCCTAAACCCATTTAGGAGCATAAGTAATGAGCGGTATCTAGCAACACATCATTACTACCCAAGTTACAAGAATGTCGAGATCCGATATCACCTTGTGACTACCAATTGTGACTCCTCACAAAATATGTGACATTGTCCTTTTATCCTAGACATCTAGATTGATCAATGTGAGGCATAGACCGTGTCATCCTCTAATCAATCTAAATCTTGAACTCCAAGTAGACTCACTCGATCAAATGAGCTCAACATCTAATGTTGACTCATTTGGGCATGGCCATGCACTTCGTGGTCTACTTTATCAAGAATATTGATGTCGCTCCTGTCATATGGGAGGGATAGATCCCATCTACATCACTCACATCCCTCTGCATAATTTGTTACATACCCAGTAATCGCCTTTATAGTCCACCCTGTTACGGGTGACATTTGACGAAACCAAAGTACATAACTCCTTATGTAGGGATCCATGGTGACTTCAGGTCAAAGGACTAATAGTCATACTAATAGCCACATGAGAAAGTATATGACACTCATATAATGATCCATGATACTTTCTCATGGCGGGTCATTCAGTATACATTCTCTAATACATGCCCATGTATCAGCTTGATATCTCTATATCCATGACTTGTGAGATCAAGTCATCGAGCTGACCTATATGCTAGTCTTATTGTATTAACATTGTCCCTGAATGTTAATACTCGACTAGGAATAATTTAGAGTAGTGTTCCCTATATCATCTCACTATCGATTCAACTAATCGATTGATATAGGTAAGAACCTTCTACTCAAGGACGTTACTATACTTATTTTATCTGGCACTAATATAAATAAGTATAATAACTAAAAACCAAATGCCTTAATATATATACAAGAATATGATATACATGAGTCCATACAATCATCAAATGATTGGCTCTAGGGCTCTAACTAACACATGTGACACAATCAACACATTATCATATTTCCATAAGAAGCATTTTTAACACAATTGGTTTCAATTCTAAGGCCTCTAGGTCATTTAAACCCTACTTGGCCGAGACCCATCAGTGGTTAACTTTGCTTCAAATAGCCTAAAAGCATAGGAAGTCATACAAGTTTCATAGCATGTATAAAGACAAGCATAATAAACATACATGTGCATTGTGTCTTAGGCTTCCTAGGTTTCTTTCCTTTTTCTTTTATTTTTCCTCATGGCCGAAACCTACCATTCTCTAAACTAGGTTTTAAGTGGCCTAAAGCATGGAAAACCTAAGTAAGTTTCATGGCAAAAATTACTAAGAACATCATATACCAATTTGGTTCATAAACAAGCTAGGACCATTGTGACCTTACAAGTCATATATCATGTAACTAAATTCTCTACACCCTAATTAAGCATGAGAGCATTAAACCACGTTCATATCTTAATATCACAGAGGTCTTGAGCATGTTAAAATTTTGTTTAAGCTTTCCTAAGCTATCCATCTTAACATGGCCGAAAATCTTAATGAAGAGTTCATGAATTTCTAGCAATATTCAACATGCAATTCTTTAAGAGAACTCTATATTCTATCATATAAACATGGTTACTTAAATTTTAAAGGTCTTCCTAACCCTAAGCTCTTTTCTTGGCCGAAACATATGAGGGGATTTCCTTTGGTTCCAAGTAACTTTCAAGCAAGAAAAACCAATAAAAGATCCTTAGTAATTCATGGAGGGAATCTTGTACTAGTTTGGTTAAACAATGATTTCCCTAACCTCTTTAAAACATTTTTGGCCGAAATTCTAGGGTTAGGTACTCCTCTGACCAAGCATCATATAGGTATAAAAACATGAAGGAAAACCTTCCTACGTAGCATAGAAAATATCACGAAATAAGGACTTGTTTAAACCTTCCTAGATTTGAAACTCTTTTTTGGCCGAATTTTCTTAAATTCTATTCTAGGTTTTCTAATCCTCATAAAATCCGAAAATCACATAAAAAGCCTTGTACCACAGGTGAGAGGAAGCTTACATCCTTTTCGCTTGTGGATCTAAGGTATGGTGATGGAAGAAGTAGCCTCTTCTTCTAGTTCCCTTCCCTTGTTCCTCTTGCTAAGTCCTCCTTGTATCTTAGGCTTTCTTAGGAGAAAACCTTGGCTTGGGGCCGAAGATAGAGGAGAGGGGCTGGGGTTCTCGGTGATGGAGAGGGGAGAATGAGAGAAATGAGAGAAAAATTAGAATTCTTCTCTTTACTTGCTCCCTTTTATGTTAAGGAGGAAGAAGTAGCAAAATTAGTTTTTGCTTTCCTTCTCCCTTAGCCTTTTTTTTTTCTATTTTCTTTTTATTTTTATTTATTTATTTATCCTCATCATTCATGGTGAAATAAGGGGGAATGAATCCCCTTAATTAGCCTCTTTTATTTTCGGCAAGAGAAGAGAGAAAGAGGGAGAGAAGGAAGGAAGGCAAGTTGCCTTTCTCTTGCTCTTTTCTTGTTTTCTTTTGGCTAACTTTTACTCTCACCCTTTTCATGAGTTTCCCTCCTTTGCTATCAATATCTTCTCTCTATCCCAATTGGTTTCTACTAATTAATTCTATAAGTTATAATATAAGAGGTTCAAGGTTCAATCCTTGACCTCCTCTTTTTTTATTTCATTTTATTTCTTTTTGCTTCAACCCACTTCCTTTTATTTTTCTAAGGCAAAATCCTACATTCATATACTTATCTTAAAAGCTTAGTGGGTGTTACAATTAGAGAATATATACTGAATGACCTGCCATGAGAATGTTTCATGGATCGTCGTATGAGTGTCATAAATATTCTCATGTGACTATTAGTATGAATAGTCCTTAGACCTGAAGTCACTACGGTTCCCTACATAAGGAGTTGTATACTTTGGTATCGTCAAACGCCACCCGTAATAGGATGGACTATAAAGTCGGTCACTGGGTATGGAATGAATTATGCGGAGGGATGTAAGTGATGTAGATGAGATCTATTCCTTCCATATGACGGAAGTGATATCTGTGGGCCCCTTGATTAGTAGGACACAAGAAAGCATGACCAAGTGTAAATGAGTCAATATGAGATATTGAGCTTATTTGATAAGTGTGTCTACTTGGAGATCAAGAAATACAAAGATTGATAAGAGAATGACACGGTCTATGCCTCATTGATCAATCTAGATATCAAGGATAGAGGGACCAAGTCATACATGATGATAGCCACGGATAGGTTTGGTCGGATCTCGACTTTCTCGTCACTTGGGTAGTAATGATGCCTTGCTAGATGCCACTCATTGTTTATGTATCGTAAATGTTGATTTGGGTACATTGCCAACGTTATGAGAGCCTATAGGGTCGCACACAAAGAACAAGTTGATATGGAGATGGGTTCATGTGATGAATCAAAGGATTAAGTGTAATCCGAATTTGACTCATTGAGTTAGACTCAAAGGGATCCAATTGTTGGATTGAGTTCAATTGCATGAGAAACAATGAGTTAGACTCATTGGGTGAACTTGAGTTCATAAAGGAAGTTGAATGGTCAAAATTAAACCATTGGATTAAATGGTTGATTTTAAGCCATTGGAAGTGATTTTCATAAGATGTGAATGTGAAGAGACCCTTGGCATTCTTCTTCTTCCTCTTTCCCTATCTTGGTCGAACACACCATCAAGGTTTCTAGCATAACCTTGTGTGTTTTTCTTCTCCATCTTGCTTTGTTTGTGAGACAAGCAAAGACAAGGCTTGTTCGTGTGGATACCATAGAGGCACGGACGCTTGAACACGCTGAGATCGGGATCCAGAGAAAAAGGTTGCTATCAGGATTGCGAAGGGCACGCAACAAAGGTATAATCCTATCATGTAGCTTAGTATAGATTATGAATAGAAAATGTTTCTTCCCTTTTCATGGATCTGCTGGATAAGAGGATCTAGTAATTTTTCCGCTATGTTTCTGCGTCTTTGGGCGCGCTAGATCCCAACAGCTTCCGCTCTAGCTTCTCATCCCTCGAAAATGCCACGCGCCTCCTTCTTGTCAGCCCGCGTACTCTTTCGCAGCACCTCGTCCCTCAGATGCACCGAGCCCATTGACTCTCACCCATGCCATCCTTCTCGCTAGTTGCGTCTTTTGCTCGACATCCTATGCTCCTTAGTTCTTATACACTTAGACACATGGTTAAATACAACAGGACCTAATCTAACTATTGGGGTTACAAGGTTGCAAACATAGTCCCACATTGAAAATACATGGGAAAGATCATGAGTTTATAAGAGAAAGATATCTCCATTGGCATGAGGCCTTTTGGGTAGAGCCCAAGAATAAAACCATGAGGGCTTAGGCCCAAAGTGGACAATATCATACAATTATGGAGATATCTAAATTATTTTCGATCCAATAATTGGTATCAGAGCTCGGATTGCTAGAAGGTTTAACCACGACTATGCATAATAGCTATGGTCTGATTGAGCCATGTGGGTACAATATTGACCTCAAACAAAGAAAGTGGGAGCTCCTATGTTCGGATCATGATGACCAGACACCAGGTAAGAAGTCCTAGTAGGTCGAGTGGACCAAGGGGCAGGAAGACCTGGTGGGTCGAGGATTGGATGTGGGAAGCCTATGGTCCTTTATTTGAGGGGGGATTGTTGGGGTTGCAAGGTTGCAAACATAGTCCCACATTGAAAACACATGGGAAAGATCATGGGTTTATAAGAGAAAGATATCTCCATTGGCATAAGGATTTTGGGTAGAGCCCAAGAGCAAAACTATGAGGGCTTAGGCCTAAAGTGGGCAATATCATGCAATTGTGGAGATATTTAATTCTTTTCGATCCAACACTAACTTATTTGATCACATCAAAATAACCTTGGAGTACCAACAATCTCCCCCTTTTTGATGTGAGCAACCCAAGTTAAGTTAGGGTAAACCAACATAAAGTAAAAGAAATAAATTTTACAATAAAAGTGCAAAAATTGAAAAAGGTTAAACTACTTCCCCCTAGACTTAATCTTCCCTTCTCCCCCTTTGATCATATAAAAAATGGGGTATCAAAAGTGTTAGAGTGTATACTAAAAGCCTAGCTTTTGGTATAAACATTTATCTAGAAATAAGAATCACATTGGTCAAATATCTATATTTATGATAAATGTAGTTGTTCAATTAATTTATATTATAGATAACATGGTGTGTGATGTCACACACAGAGGATCATGTTATCAGCACCTTATAAATTATAAACAGTAGCTCACGACCAAGATGGAAAGGAACAAACCATTGGAAGGTCGTAGTGTAATTAGGTATTAGTTTATCTTAACTATATAATTACACTAGTACACTTAAAGTGTATTGAGTAGGATCATTAGAGGTCGTTTCTTTTTATACTAACTTTATAAAGGAATAAAGACCTCAGTTATTATGGAAGTGTGTGCTCTTAATCCTAATATAATAGCAAGCACATATATTTGATATTTATTTCTTTAATTTATCAATGGGTGAGATTTAGTTCGATAAATCAATAAGCCTGATAAGTTAGGAAATGATATCACTTATAGTGTGTGTTGTTGATTATAGGAGGAAACTGTGTCCTAGTGATCTAGGTTGATATTGTCCCCAAGAGGAGCTCATAAGGATTGTCATGTTAAACCCTGCAGGTGGACTTAGTCCAACATGATGATAAGGTTGAGTTGTACTACTCTTGGACTAAGATATTAATTAAGTGAGTTGTCAGTAACTCATTTAATTAGTGGACATTCGACATCTTAAACACAGGGAGACTAACACACTCATAATAAGAAGGAGCCCAAAATATAATTTGGGATTGGTGCAGTAGTTCAATAATAGTTCTTTAGTGGAATGAATTATTATTGATGAAATTAAGTTGCGTGTTCGGGGCGAACACGGTAAGCTTAATTTCATCGGGAGACCAAAACCAATTCCTCCTCTCGGTCCCTATCGTAGCCTCTTGTATATAGAGATTTATACTCACCACATACCCACCTTCTTACCCAACCTATAGGAGCCGGCCAAGCCAAGCTTGAAGCTCAAGCTTAGGGTCGGCCAAGCCTAAAGGTTGAGCCTTAAGGTGGCCGGCCAATTGCTTGGAGCCCAAGCTTAGGTGGTTGGCCACATCATATTAAAAAGGGATTTTTTATTAAAATTATTTCTTATGTGGATATCATGGTTTTAAAAGAGAGTTTGAAATTTAAATCTTTCCTTTTATAGCTTTCTACAAAAGATTAAGAAAAGATTTGAAATCTTTCCTTATTTGTAGATTGAAAGGTAGATTTTAATTTTGAGAAAACTTTACCTTTTAATCATGTTCATGATTTAAAAGAGAGTTTAAAAATTAAATATTTCTTCTAAAAAAGATTAAGAAAAGATTTAATATCTTTCCTTTTTTGTAGATTAAAAGAGATTTTAATTTTTAGAGATAACTTTCTTTTTATCCACATGTTTAAAAGAAATATTTTAATTTATAAAATTTCCTTTTTTACAAACCACCATGAAGGGAAAAATTATTGGAGAATTTTTTTATAAATTTCCGGAGACAAATTTGGAAGTTTTAATTAATTAAAACTCTCCTTGTTTTGTTTTTAAAAGTGGTCGGCCATTGTAAATTGAGAAGAGAAAATTGTTTTTAATTAAATAAATTTTCCTTTTCATGGAAAAAGAATTAATGAAGTTTTTATTTAAAATTTCCTTATTTTCCAAGACCAAGGAATATAAAAGAGGGGGTAGAGGTACCTTCATGGCTAACGACTCTATTATTTTTCTCCTCTCTTTTTCTCCTTGGGTGTGGCTGGCCCCTCCTCTTTCTCTCTTCTCCATCTTGTGGCTGAACCTCATCTCATCCTTGGAGTCCTTGTGGTGGTCGGATCTTGCTTGGAGAAGAAGGAGAGAAAAGGAGGCGATATTTCTAGCATCCCTTGGAGCTTGGTGGTGGCCGAACCTCTTCATCTTTGGTGGAGCTTTTGGTGGCCGAAACCTAGAAGGTAGAAGAAGGTGCTTGGTGGTTCTCATCTCGGAAGATCATTGCCCACACAACGTCCGAGGTTAGAAGAGAAATACGGTAGAAGATCAAGAGGTTATTTTTGCTTACAAAGGAAGGTATAACTAGTAATTATTTTCCGCATCATACTAGTTTTCTTTGTATAGTTATTTTTGGAAATACCAAACACAAGAGGCATATGATTCTAGAGTTTACGGATTTGTTTCGAATTTGTGTTTTCTTTGTTTTCGAATTTGTGATTCGATTGTTCTTTTTGGTTAACCTAGAGTTATTTAAGGAAATTAAATATTAGCTTTCCTTAAAAGGCTTTGTCTAGGCGGTGGTGGTTGCTCCCATATCCAAGAAGGTCATGTGCCTCACCATGCAGTCTTGGAAGCCAATTTTGGAAATTAATATTTAATGGAATTGTAACGCCCAAAAATTCTCAAAACTATTTTAGGAATATTCTATGATTTTTCTGGAATTATTAGATATTTTTCTGGAATTTTTAGAGTATCGGAAGTAGCAAAAATGAATAGAAAAGTAAAATGGGTTAAGCGGGAATCGAACCCGGGACCTCTCGGGTCCGCTAAACCTTTAGTTAGCCTTAGTAACCGGTGAACCCAGCAGGGCCGTGCTGAGAGAAAGGAGAATCAAATATATTTATAATTGAGTTGGGCCAAAATACCCACTTAATATAAATAGGAAAACATAAGTTGGTTTGGGTTTATTCTTTGGTTCGGCAAAAAACCTTCTCCACCGAGACCTCACGCCGCCCCTCTCCTCCCTCTTCCTCTCGGCGCCCGAACAAACCACAAGGAGACCTAGGGTTCTCTCCCTAGGGCCCCAAGGACACCTTCCGGCGACAACTCCGGCACGAGGACGCACTCCTTCGCGAGAGAAACGCATAAACGCGGGAAGTTTGTCGAAGGGGTCACCTCCACCGGAATTTCAGCAATTAAAATCGTAAGAAACTTCATATACGAGGTAAGAAACCCCTCACCTGCAGTATAAGTAGCTCCGTTTGGGTTTTCTACGCATTAGTTTAACTATATGCAGATTTTTATCGACGCATAGCGTGAAATTGACCCTCCTCGCAGGTTTAGGGATTTAGTGAGCACTTCTAGATGGGCCGGACACGTAATCCCTCTTCAGTGGGGGTTTCTAGACGTTGTCGGTGCCTAGAAGTGGTCTCCCTAATAGAGAGGACAGTTGGGGCACACTAGGTGTTCGATAAAATAGCTAGTTAAGTTAAAATGCAAATTAGGCATTTTAATAGCTCAGTTAAATGCGTTAGAGGCATTTAAATCAGTAAATCAGTTTATTTTAGCTTATATGGGACCACGGTCCAATGGGTGGGCTCCCACAGTCGCCTATAGGTTCAGATAACCTAGAAACAGCAAGTTAAAACAGTTAGCTATATTCAGTATTTTATTTTCAGTGGCACTGTACTGGATCAGATATCCATTGGGTTGGACTCCCACAGTCGTCCCTAGGTTTAGATAACCTAGTTAACCCTACTAAATTCGGTACTTGCAAACCCGGGTCTAGTTAGGGATGCGCGTACAGCAAGTACAGTTGCCGGGCCCAAACAACATGATTATGTATTTTCACTTATTATGAAGTAGTTTTCAAAGCTCAAATTAGTTATGTTAGTTGAGTTGGAATTCAATATCAGTTTAGCTACAGTTTAGCTTACTATATGTTCAGTTCAGTTATCTTTATTGATTCATATGATTAGTTGCCATGCCATGTTCAGTATGCATGTTCAGTTATTTCAGTTTATGCTTGCAACCATAGCATGCCATGCCAGTACATGTTTTCAAATAGCATTCTTTAAAAGCATGTTTGCATCGTTGCATGTTTTAGTGAGGTAGTTGGTTTCTTACTAAGCTTTAAGCTTACAGATTCTATTTTCCTTATACTGCAGATAAAGGTAAGGGAAAAATGGACTAGCAGAGGAAGCTGGAGGCCAATGCAGAGATGTTGTGTGTGGCAGGAACTGGAATAAAAGATTCTTAGGGGACTTAGCGAGTTTAAACCGTAGAACTCTTCAGTGTTTACTTTCATGCACGTTTAGTTGTGTAATGGTATGAATTAGTGAACTATGAATCATGTCAAGTTTGGAATACTAGTTTTATGTCATTAGAATGTTTCTTATGTGGTGTATAACTCATATGTGAGATTTTGGCACGCCCAAGTGCTGAAATCGGAGTTTCAGGCTGAAATCAGAACTCTGATCGGTTTACAGACCGATCAGAGAGGGGGTTGTGCCGCTGGATCGGTCAGCTGACCGATCCATGGGCGAGCAGAGAGTTAGCCTTTGTTATGGATCGGTCAGCCGACCGATCCATTGTGCGAACAGAGAGCACAGACGCTCATTGATCGGTCAGCCGACCGATCAGTGAGCCACTGGATCGGTCTACCGACCGATCAGTGTGCTCCTGGATTGGTCGGTAGACCGATCCAGCCGCATACAGAGGCGAGGGAGCATATGGGTCGGTCTACCGACCAATCCAGAGAGTTTTTTTATGCCAGTGACAAGCTGGATCGATCACGGGATTGATCCGACAGGCCAATCGATCTATGGATCAATTGAAATGCCTGATTACAGCTAGCAGGCCATCCGAGAGGCATAGATTAACTTCCCTAGCACGTGTACAACTCCTAGGTACACCTAGAATATTAAGTTCAGTTATAGTAATCAGTTTAGTAAAATTTTAATAAATCCAGATTTTCCGCAATAGTAATTTAGCACAGCATTACGTAACGATCGGCCTCGCAGCCTAGTCAGTAGGAGGCGGGTCGTTATAGAGTGGTATCAGAGCAGTGTTCCATACTTCCTACACACACATCAGCATTGAACCTGCAGCTTCCAAGTAAGAATACCTCTACTTTATTTATGTATCTTGCTTTCTTGTTATAGCTCATGTTTATAGATATCTGATGCATGTTAGTATGTGATAGTATATAACATGATAGCAATAGTTATACAATTATAATTGTATTAGTTATGCATGTCCTGTCCTCCATGTCTTTAGAAATGGCACGAGAACGCCCAGCTAGAAGGACACCAGCTACTGAGCCCCAGCATGAGGCAGGCAGTTCAGTGCCTCCCCCAGACCTTACAGCGTTAGTGGCTCAGTTACAGCAGCAGCTAGTTGAACAGCAACAGGAGATAGCCACCCTCAGGGCTAATCAGCAGAATACCCCTTAGAGGTTCCACCAGTCCATCCTACGACACCAGTAGCCCCAGCAGCAGTAGAGGCAAAGAGAGAAGCCTATTTGATCCAGTGGTAGAGAGTCAAGCCCGAGAACTTCTCAGGCACCAGTGAACCATGGGATGCTCAGGCATGGTTCAAAACACTGGAGAGTACGATGGAGCTTCTGGACTGGCCAGAACATGAGAAGGTGAAGTGCGCCTCCTTCTGTCTGACAGGAGATGCACGTATGTGGTGGGAGAGAATCAAAGCGAAGCGCCCAGTAAATCAGATGACATGGGCAGACTTCGAGAAAGAATTATTTGAGGAGTTCTTTCACATGCGGGTTACAAACCGCCACTACGACGAGTTCACTGAGTTTCGTCAGGGCAACCTTTCAGTTGAGGAAGCCGTGAATAAATTCAACAGGTTGGCTCGTCTATGCCCAGAGCTAGTCAGCACAGAGAAGGAACGAATCCGGTTGATGCTCAAGATGCTGAGGCCAGAGATAGCAGTGAACGTGGCTGGTGGCATACATAGGCCACAAACCACAGAGGAGTTAGTGAGCAGTGCCTTGACCACAGAGCATTACCAGAACAGCATAAAGCAGCAAAAGCAAGTCTCCTCAGAGTCCAAAGGCCAAGGAAACCCTCACACTCAAAAACAGCAAGGCCACAGCTCTAACTGGAAAGGGAACTCCCACAGCAAGCGCAAATCAGGGAGTGACCCAAAAGGAGGACCATCTAGCAAGCGACCTAGCTATCCAAAGTGTGCTACTTGTGGGAAATTCCACCCAGGGGTTTGTCGCAAGGGCACACGAGGATGCTTCGAATGTGGACAAGAAGGGCACATGGCCAAGCAGTGCCCGAACAAGACCGGTCTTCCTCAGCCACAGCAGATTCAGTATGCAGGCCAGCCAGCTCAGTTATATCAGATGCAGGCCGCTCTAGAAGGTCCACTTATCAGCCAGGGCAGATTAGAAGCCCCTCCAGCTATGGCGAATGCGAGGATCTACTCACTCACCAGAGAGGACGTAGCCAATGCCTCGGCGGTTGTCACAGTCGATTAGCATTTTGAAGATAGTGCTCTTGTCCTATTTGATCTTGGGGCAACCCATTCATATATAGCAGGATGTTCTCCGAAAAATTAGAAATACCCTCGGAGGTACTCGGTGGTTAGTTTTGCACTACCTTCAGGAGAGATCATGACATCCACGCACTGGCTCTGCGTCATAGCAGACAGAGAGCTCTTTTGTGATCTAATAGTGCTAGAGATGACCGACTATAACGTTATCTTTGGAATGGACTTTCGATCGGATACGGCGCTTCTATAGAGTGTCGTAAGCAGAAAGTCGTAAGCAGAAGCACAATTCGAGTTCGTCGGAGAACCAAGAGAAAGGCCAAGAGGTTTCTCTCAGCTATGAAGGCACATAAATGGATTCTGGGTGTACGGGATTTTTAGCACACGTAGTCAGTACCAGAAGGACCCACAGCTAGCGGAGGTCCGAGTCGTATGTGACTACCCAAAATCTTCCCTGAGTGAGGACTAGCACCAGACAGGGAGATTGAATTTGAAATAGAGCTCATTCCGGTACCAACCCTATTTCCAAAGCACCCTACCGCATGGCAGAACTGAAGGAACTTCATGAGCAATTACAGGAGCTACTTGACAAAGGCTTCATATGCCCTAGTCACTCACCATGGGGAGCGCCAGTATTGTTCGTGAAGAAGAAGGACGGGAGCATGCGCCTGTGTATAGATTACAGAGTGTTGAACCAAGTTACCATCAAGAACAGGTATCCTCTTCCCAGAATTGATGACCTGTTCGATCAGCTAAAGGGAGCAGCAGTGTTCTCTAAGATAGACCTCAGATCAGGTTATCATCAGGTGAAGGTTAAGGAAGGGGATATACCCAAGACAACATTCAGGACCAGATACGGACACTATGAGTTCGTAGTCATGCCCTTCGGCGTGACAAATGCTCCAGCTACTTTCATGGACCTCATGAACAGGATATTCAGGGAATATTTAGATAAGTTCGTTATCGTGTTCATCGATGACATTCTTATCTATTCCAGAACTCAGGAAGAACACGCAGAGCACCTGAAGACAGTATTGCAGACCCTTCAGCAGAACCAGCTATACGCCAAGTTCACGAAATATGAATTTTGGCTAGATCAGGTGTCCTTCCTGGGTCACATCATCTCAAAGGATGGTATTATGGTAGATCCCAGCAAGATAGAAGCAGTAAGTAACTGGAAGAGACCTAAGAACGCCAGCGAAATCAGGAGCTTTCTAGGATTAACAGGATATTACAGAAAGTTTGTAGAGGACTTCTCCAGGATAGCCTCCCCACTGACAGCTCTTACCAGGAAGAGCAGGAAATTTCAGTGGACAGAGAACTGTGAGAACAACTTCAGCGAGCTAAAAAGGAGATTGACCAGTGCTCCCATTTTGGCTCTACCAGACAACACCAGCAACTTTGACATCTATAGTGATGCCTCTAAGTTGGGACTAGGAGCAGTACTGATGCAAAACGGCAAGGTGATCGCCTATGTCTCCAGACAACTCAAGGATTATGAGAAGAATTACCCTACTTATGACCTTGAGCTTGCAGCAGTAGTGTTCGCTCTCAAAATTTGGAGACATTACTTATATGGAGCTCAGTGCAGAGTGTATACAGATCATCAAAGTCTGAAGTACTTCTTCACTCAGAAGGATCTGAACATGCGACAGCGCAGATGGCTTGAGCTGGTCAAAGACTACGAAATAGATATCCTCTACCATCCAGGGAAAGCCAATAAGGTGGCCGACGCACTTAGCAGAAAATCCAGTGCTACCTTATTATCTCTTACAGCCATGTCACCGCCCCTACAGAAGGAGATCGTAGATTTCGGTCTTGAACTCATCGTTGGACAGCTCTCTACTATGACCTTAGAGTCTACCTTGCTTGGTGATGTTCAGTCAGCTCAGGAGCAGGACCCTGAAATTCAGAAAATCAAGCAAGGGCTAGCAGAATCAGAAAGTAGAGAATTCAGAGTGTCCGATAGCGGGGTGTTGTATTTTGGTGACAGACTCTGTGTTCCAGATCAGGAGGAGCTACGGAGACAGATTTTAGATGAGGCTCACAAGACTCCCTATGCGATGCATCCAGGTTCCACCAAAATGTACCAAGACCTGAAGAACCATTTTTGGTGGCCCGGGATGAAGCGAGACATCGCCAGATATGTTAGCATCTGTCAGAGGGTCAAGGCAGAACATCAGCGACCAGGAGGAGTTCTGCAGCCTATACAGATTCCAGAGTGGAAGTGGGAGGATATCTCTATGGATTTCATAGTGGGACTGCCCAGAACCACGAATGGTTTTGACGCCATCTGGGTAATAGTCGACAGGTTGACTAAATCAGCCCACTTCTTAGCTATCAAGATATCCTACTCCATGGAGAAGCTAGCTCAGTTGTATCTCCAGGAGATCGTCAGACTACATGGAGTCCCACGAACCATCATTTCAGACAGAGACAGCAGATTCACATCACACTTCTGGGAGTGTGTACAGTCAGCGTTGGGCACTAAGTTAAAGTTCAGCACAGCATTCCATCCTCAGATAGATGGTCAGACGGAGCGAGTAAATCAGGTACTCGAAGATATGCTCCGAGCGTGTGCCCTAGACTTCAAGGGAAGTTGGTGCAAATATCTGAGCTTAGCAGAATTTGCATACAACAACAGCTATCAGGCCACTATCGGCATGGCACCTTATGAGGCTCTCTATGGGCGGAGGTGTAGATCTCCAATCTGCTGGTATGAGAGTGGTGAACAGAATGAACTAGAACTTCAGACAGATCTAGTAGCAGATACCACAGCAGCTATACAGCAAATCCGCCAGAGGATAGAGACAGCTCAGAGCCGCGAGAAAAGTTATGCTGATACACGGCACAGACCCTTAGAGTTTTCAGTCGGGGATACAGTGTTCCTCAGAGTAGCTCCCATGAAGGGAATGATGCGTTTTGGGAAGAAGGGCAAACTTAGTCCCAGATATGCGGGACCATACCTTATCAGCAGAAGAGTGGGCAAGGTAGCATATGAGCTAGAGCTACCCCAGGAAATGTCAGCTGTCCACAACGTATTTCATGTCTCTATGCTGAAGAAACATACCCCAGATGCCACTCAGGTGATCGAGCCCCAGTCGGTACAAATCCGCAAAGACCTCAGCTATGATAGTCAGCCTATTCAGATAATAGACCGAGCAGTTAAGAAATTACGGAACAAGGAAGTACCCTTAGTCAAAGTCATTTGGCACAGTCACACAGCAGAAGAGGCAACTTGGGAGACAGAAGCTAGTATGAGACAGAAGTACCCAGAATTATTCTAAGTTCGAGGACGAACTTTTTATAAGGTATGGGGGATTGTAACGCCCGAAAATTCTCAAAACTATTTTAGGAATATTCTATAATTTTTCTGGAATTATTAGATATTTTTATGGAATTTTTAGAGTATCGGAAGTAGCAAAAATGAATAGAAAAGTAAAATGGATTAAGCGGGAATCGAACCCGGGACCTCTCGGGTCCGCTAAACCTTTAGTTAGCCTTAGTAACCGGTGAACCCAGCAGGGCCGTGCTGAGAGAAAGGAGAATCAAATATATTTATAATTGAGTTGGGCCAAAATACCCACTTAATATAAATAGGAAAACATAAGTTGGTTTGGGTTTATTCTTTGGTTCGGCAAAAAACCTTCTCCATCGAGACCTCACGCCGCCCCTCTCCTCCCTCTTCCTCTCGGCGCCCGAACAAACCACAAGGAGACCTAGGGTTCTCTCCCTAGGGCCCCAAGGACACCTTCCGGCGACAACTCCGGCACGAGGACGCACTCCTTCGCGAGAGGAACGCATAAACGCGGGAAGTTTGTTGAAGGGGTCACCTCCACTGGAATTTCAGCGATTAAAATCGTAAGAAACTTCATATACGAGGTAAGAAACCCCTCACCTGCAGTATAAGTAGCTCCGTTTGGGTTTTCTACGCATTAGTTTAACTATATGCAGATTTTTATCGACGTATAGCGTGAAATTGACCCTCCTCGCAGGTTTAGGGATTTAGTGAGCACTTCTAGATGGGCCGGACACGTAATCCCTCTTCAATGGGGGTTTCTAGACGTTGTCGGGTGCCTAGAAGTGGTCTCCCTAATAGAGAGGAGAGTTGGGGCACACTAGGTGTTCGATAAAATAGCTAGTTAAGTTAAAATGCAAATTAGGCATTTTAATAGCTCAGTTAAATGCATTAGAAGCATTTAAATCAGTAAATCATTTTATTTTAGCTTATATGGGACCACGGTCCAATGGGTGGGCTCCCACAGTCGCCTCTAGGTTCAGATAACCTAGAAACAGCAAGTTAAAACAGTTAGCTATATTCAGTATTTTATTTTCAGTGGCACTGTACTGGATCAGATATCCATTGGGTTGGACTCCCACAGTCGTCCCTAGGTTTAGATAACCTAGTTAACCCTACTAAATTCGGTACTTGCAAACCCGGGTCTAGTTAGGGATGCACGCACAGCAAGTACAGTTGCCGGGCCCAAACAACATGATTATGTATTTTCACTTATTATGAAGTAGTTTTCAAAGCTCAAATTAGTTATGTTAGTTGAGTTGGAATTCAGTATCAGTTTAGCTACAGTTTAGCTTACTATATGTTCAGTTCAGTTATCTTTATTGATTCATATGATTAGTTGTCATGCCATGTTCAGTATGCATGTTCAGTTATTTCAGTTTATGCTTGCAACCATAGTATGTCATGCCAGTACATGTTTTCAAATAGCATTCTTTAAAAGCATGTTTGCATCGTTGCATGTTTTAGTGAGGTAGTTGGTTTCTTACTAAGCTTTAAGCTTACAGATTCTATTTTCCTTATACTGCAGATAAAGGTAAAGGAAAAATGGACTAGCAGAGGAAGCTGGAGGCCAATGTAGAGATGGTGTGTGTGGCAGGAACTGGAATAAAAGATTCTTAGGGGACTTAGCGAGTTTAAACCGTAGAACTCTTCAGTGTTTACTTTTATGCACGTTTAGTTGTGTAATCACTACAACAAAAACATTAAAAGACAACGGTTAAAAACCGTTGTCATAGGCCCTTTAAACCCGTTGTAACTGACACTGTTGTTAAATGTGCGGTAAAAGACAACGGTTTAAAACCGTTGTCTTTGACCACATTAGACAACAGTCATGCAACGGATTTAAAGTGTTGTCTTTTAATACCAAAGACAACAGTTCTGCAATTGTATAAAACCGTTGTAATTGCCAGTTTTGCAAAAATTTGATCGCAGATATGCTTTTGACAACAAATACACTGTTGTCTTTCTTCAAAATTTAGTTTAAAATCATTGTCTTTGAATACTTTTCACAACGGTTAAAATCGTTGTCTATGTTGATTAGAAAATCCATCGCGAATAGATAAAACATTATAATTCTTTTGCACACAAACTGGTACAACATATATACATTCACAAAAACTGTTTTCAACATATATACATTCAGTTGTCTTTTATACATCTTTTCTCAATCAAAAACTGGTACAACATATATGTACATTCACTTAAATTTATAAACTTCTACAATTACTACAAGCTATCCAAACATGACCACAAGTAGTTTATCAGACCATAACCACAAAAGATAAGACCATAAAATTAAGTTTATCAGACCACAACAATTTTCACGTACTGGTCCATTTTCTGCATACAGAATTTCATAGACTTAGCTTGCAAACCCAGCTTTCTCCCTTTTCTGAAAATAAAATATAGTTAAAGCCATAGAAAAAAGTATAAACATGCATGTATAAACTGATAATCATTGCAAACTGATAATTGAAACGAATAAATCTAATAAACCACTACAAACTAAATTGATAATTGAAACAAACAAGCTCCAAAAGTAGAAAACTTATCAACATGTATAAATAATTATAAACTTCTTGCAGCTTTGCATCTTTTGTACAGTAGAAACCAAATTGTGAAGTACGTACATAAATCTGGACCTTCTGAAATGTTTAAGTAAAAGAATTGTAAAATACCGGAAAAAAAAATGTCGGATAACGATAGGGGAATTTTTCGAAAATTTTAGGAATTTTCTGGGAATTTTTCGGAGCTTGTATGGACGAGTTTATGGAGATAAAAGTGGGTCCTGGGAAAAGCCTGTTTAGGCTACCCATTTAAATGAGGAAAAGTTAAATTTTCTTTTCCTTTTCTTTTTCTTTTCTTTTTTTTTATTTAATTTCTTCTCCTCTCCCACGCCGCTTCCCTCTCCCGATTTCCCCCGACCCCGTGCCCTAACCCATGCGACACCGGCGATTTCCTCTCCTCCCCTCACGCGCGCCCTAGCCATTCCTTTCCGAGCCATCCCCGACGCCAAGCTTGCTCTAATTGCTCCACCAACCGGCGCCATTTCTCTTCTCTTTACTCTATGCAGCGCCGACACCGACGCCGACGCCGACGCTGGTCATTGCCGCCGTCGCCAGCCGAGGTCCCTACTTCTTCCTCTTCTCTGTGAAGCTGAGCCATCGCCTAGCACCGAGACTCTTCATTGCCGGCACAGGGCCACAGCGGGCTTCACCTTCCGTGCCCTAACATCGATCTTTAAGGTATAGTGTTGCCAGATTTCGGTTGATTGGGCTCTGTTCTACATTAATCCTTCTTGTTCTTGTTTAGGGAATGGGGTGGATTAGTTTCGTTCCTTTTTCCTCCTGGTCAGATGTTGCACTTTCTTGCCTTTGCTTGTGGAATGAGGTAATAAGATTGGAGAAGAGGTAGTGTGCAGAATTATTGCTGGAAATTGACTAGAGATAGATTATCTTGTTGAATTTCTTGATTCCCTTACTTGATCTGATTGTTAAGGTAGACTCCAACAGTGAGGTTCTGTGCTCTGGGGTGTTCTTGGTTCCGACAGCTACTCCAACCAACAATTTCCCTTGTTCTAGCATCAACAGTGGCTGTATATTTGGATTGAGGTAAGAAATGTGTAGAATTCCATTTCATTTATGAAATGATAGTTTGGATTGGTTGTGTTGATTTGTGATGCTAGATTTACTGAGAAACAGATTTAATGGAGGGATAAGTCATATTTAATGGATGATTAATTGTGTTTGTTTATAGGAGGAATTTACCCTTGCTAAAATTACACATAAAATGAAAACTTGGAATAGTTAGGGTTTCTGGTAAATAAGGATTTTGGGTTTAGCTATTTTATTTACAAATAAAACTTGGCTAAACCATACGATTTATTACAGGATTCGGATTCAGGACGAGCACTTCGACATAGAGGTTGATTAGCTCGATCTACATTTGAGGCGGGTACCTCTTGACTTATCTTTTATGATAATGTCTTTGGATATGCATAGTATTTTATAACTACAAGCAATGAACATGTTTGTCTTTGGTATGTCACTGTTTGATATCCATAGCATGTTAGGTTTATCGCCTGTGACGTATCCGTGCTTATATCATGTGATTTATTGCCATGAGTACTGTATTACCATGAGTATCTTAGTTTCTAGAATAAGTGACATACCATGTTTTACTGAGGTTAGGATTAGGTTATGGACTTTTGGTTTCAGTCATGTGTATCGAGATTATCTGATACTTAGGTTTTATGCCATGACTGGCTTGTGTACTTCTATTTGTATATCATATATGATTCGTGTACCTAGACCTTGATTCTTGTTATGTGCATATTGTTGGTACATATGTTATGGAAGGAGATATATTTAGGATCTAGGTTGCTATACCGTAGAGGACTTGTATGCCCTAGATCCGTGGATTGACCTACTGATACTGTGGTACCCATATTATGTATATATGGATTTTTCTATGCTGATCAGGATATTCCATACTTATTATGTTCAGGACATAGGTTTTTGATATTCTATCTGACCTGTACTATAGATTTTGGTATGTGACCATCGCTTTTACAAGACCCATTTTGTATATATGGATATGGTTATGTTGATCGGTTTTGTTATGCATAGTGACATGCATCATGATTGCATCTTTGTGCGATTATCGGCTCCACTATGGTTGAGCCCATCGCCGATTACATGCACACACCCCACTCATGGTTTAGTGGTATATCGGGCGGTGTGTGCTGTTTGGCTCCGTTGGTCACATGACCCAGCGAGGTAGCCGGCATCGCTCTGTTTGGCTCCGCTGGCATTTAGTGTAGCAGAGTACCGGCAGACGGTGGACTCTGTTTGGCTCCGTTGGTCGTGACTCGGCTGGCAGAGATACCTCCCGTCATCGTGTACGGGAGTTGAGAGCATTGAGCTCCCCATTTATGATTTGGGGTCACGGGACAGGCGACAAGATCCCATCCACTCGGTCACTCATCGGGAGCAGTGACGACAGAGTGGTCATGACCCTACCCACTCGGTCTCACCATTTTGTGTGAGATGGCTGACTGGCGTGGGGTGACAGAGGCATCATTAGCATCATATGCATTGATGTATTTATATTCTTATGATTGTGTCTGCTGCATTTGGTTTGCTGCATTTGGTTGGATACATACTTTTGACTGCAACAGGATTATTGACATTTTCGGTTTGACGACCCTTTTGTGCGGATAGGAGTTCTGGTGAGTCTGACTTCCTCTGTTACCTTTCGGTTTTCGTATTCCTATATATGATTAGGAAGTTTTATGTTTGTTGTTGTTAGATATATCTTACTACTCATGTCTATTGGTATTCATTGAGTTGTTGAACTCACCCGTTGATACTATTTTTTCAGGTACCGAGTTATTTATGGTGTCGCTTGGAGCATCTGTCTGCTGGTCCTCACGTCACATCCGAAGACTTATCGGTTTCACGTATGTTTTGCTTGTTTTATGTATCGGTTTGTTTAGCTCGTACTCTGGTTTTATTTTTGGAGGGTTGATGTTGTTATGTGGTGTTTTGTATTTGTTATTGGTTGTGTAAGCCTAAGCGCTTTGTGTTTGGTTTTTACAGTAGGTCGCTTTATTTTTAATAGCAGTGGTTGTGTCAGAGGTGAATTTGATATTAATGCGTGGTGTTTGTTTTCTTTATTGTTATTATTCCAACCACATGGCTGAGGTATATAGTGCTTGTAGAAAGTTTCGGATTGTCCGATGCTGCCGAAATTTCTTCGGACAGAGACTCCTTTGGGGCGTGACAATTTAGTGGTATCAGAGCCAAGTTATACGATACTTGCTATGTGTTCTGGATTTTCGAGATTTATCTGATATCAATTTATTTGGTATCAGAGATTGACTTACGTGTCTTATTTTTCCGGTGTTTCGGATTTTGTGTTTTGGTCTTCTCGATGTGACTTTTCGGGACCTGGCAGCAGCAGGACATCTCCAAGCTATAGGAGGTATGTTGGTATATGATATCCTACCTTTTTGATTAGTTTATGCACCGTTGACTATTACAGTTTATGACATGTATTAGCACTTTTTACTAGTACCTGTCTAGTTTAGATAGCATATATTTTATGTATTAGGTAAAACCCTGATGATGGTCGACCTTGATAGAGATTAAGGGTTTCAGTTTCTGGTGATTTATTATATCATACACCAGTAGTATTTAGCTTCTGTTATTACTAGTTGGTTAGCAGATTGAGGCACATACCAGCCTTTGCTTTTATTAGCTGGGTAGTGGATAGAATCTATATCATTATGTTGACCTAGCCAGTAGTATAACATGTTATCTTAGTTAATTTCATCCGTAGATAATTGATTTACTCTTGTTAGATCGGTCAGTAGAAGACTGATCTACGTTTGTCGACTTGGGTAGTTGTGGATGGATATACCTTAGTGATTGCCGAGGATTAGCGGACACTGGTTAGATTTGGATAATCGATTACTGATTCATTATTTTGGGTTGGTCCGATCAGTAGGGGATCGACTTACGTTATTTTATAAAAAATACTGATCTTTGGGTGAATTGTGTTTAGTTGGATATCTTAAGTATATTGGGTACATGACTTGTATTGACGGGGAAAGGACTGAATTAGCCATATACTATTGTCGGTTTGGTCAGTTGATAGAGGATCGATGTATCCTATTCCATGGGTACTGTAATTTTAGACTGTATGTACCTAATTGGATAACTTAGAAGATGACATAGGGTTTGTGTGATAGATTGGATTTAAATATGCTGATTATGCATATATATGAAGTGTACATATGATTGTTATAAGTTGAAGGATGTCTATGATGGATGGTTCATTTGTGGATAGTGTGGGTATTCCCATCTAGATATAGTTGTTGTAGGTTCCTTGCGGATTATAGCTATTTAGTTAGCTGTACGTGCCTGATTGACATATTTGAGGTATCTTGTTGATTATGTGTGATTTGTGAATGCACCGGGGTTTAGTATGCCTTATTGGAAGTATATGTTGATTATACTCTTGGCATATGTGTGTATTTGTCATGTGAGTATTGTTTGAGTGGTATTGTTGATTTTACCTACGATGATATATGCACACGGGTTCGGTATACATTGTTGGAGGTATCACGGTGATTCATACCTATGTTGTGTGTGCACGTGTGTCAGGTCTATGATTGGTAGCATCATGATGATTCTACCTATGTTGAATGTAGAATGTTGAGTGTCTACATTATGTTATTGGTTGTATTATCCTGTCAACTAATTCTCCTATTGGTGGAAGACCGACTCACTAGGATGATGATATAGTTGACTATGGATTTGATTTGTTTACCGGGTTGTTATACCCTAGGCTATCCGTAGTGATCTGTAGTAGAGAGATCTCGTGCAATCTCTAGTGTGATAGTTAGGTGCCTTGGACATTTATGTATTGTTTGTGGTGGAGCGTAGCTCCCATATATTTTTTTATTTGTTCGTAGCTCCCACATATTTTAGATGGTTGTGGTGGAGCGTAGCTCCCACATATTTCGGATTATTTGTGGTAGAGTGTTGCTCCCACATTTGTGGTATTTCGTGTGATGGAGCGTTGCTCTCACACTAGAGGATCTTTTCCTTGGTGATTTATTTTGTTGGTGATTAGATTTCCGACTTATTATCAGAGATCTTGTGGATAGGGATGTCTGTGATACGGATGTCATGTATCTTGGTTTTTGCCATATAGGCTTACAGTGCCTTAGATGTTTTCAGGAACTCGATGATTCTGGTAGTTCGAGGATGTTTGGACCGGTTTCCATTGTCTTTGTTGACGATGTTGTGATCTATTTTGGATCCGCGGTGAGTCACGCACACCATTTTGCATAGTTCCAGAGATGTTTCGATGGGAACATCTATATGCGAAGTTCAGTAGTGCGTTTTGGGATTGTCTTCTGTGAGATTTTGTGGGACACATGGTGACCAGTAGGAGTATACCGTGGTTCCACAGGAGATCGAGGTTGTTACCGTTGGGAGTAGACGGAGTCTATGGAAGAGGCTAGCAACTTCCTTTGTTTGGCCGATATTTTCGGAGATACGTTGAGGGTTTCTCACGGATTGCTATGCTACTTACACGCCTGACCAGGAAAGGCGTGAAGTTCACTTGGACTGAGGATTGCAAGACCAACTTCTAGGAGCTGAAGCGGAGACCAGTTCGGCTCCGATTTTGGTTTTTCCTTTTTGGAGAGGACGGATTCGTGCTTTATACCGACGCATCTCTACAGGATTTGGGCGCTGTTCTGATGCAGCACGACACGATAGTCTTCTATGTTTCTCGGTGGTTGAAGGAGCATGAGAAGAACTACCCTGTATATGATATAGAGCTAGTCGCCATTATTTTTGCCATGAAGATTTAGCGACAATGTTTATATGACGTTACATTTGAGATTCTCATTGACCATAAGAGTCTCAAATATCGGTTTACTTAGAAGGAATTTAATCTCCAACAGAGGAGAGGGATGGGGTTCCTGAAAGATTTTGATTGTACCATTAGCTGTCACCCAGGAAAAGCTAATGTGGTTGTCGATGTACTTAGCCGGAAGTCTAGGGTGACTTTGGCTTGCCATCGAGTAGTGGTTACAGACAGAATAGAGTATTCTTGTTACCATGGTTGCTTAGTTGTCGATCAGGACGAGGATCCGAGAGCCCTATGCTGCTGATCAGTATTGGCAGTTTATTTGCAGCCAGATAGCTTCCGGGTAGCAGACCGAGTTTACACGAGACGAGGAGGGTGTTTTACACTTCCGAGGCAGATTATGCGTATTTCAGTCTCATCCGGTCTTATAGGAGTTACTTCCGGAGGCTCATCGCTCATGAGTTGCTGTTCACCCAGGCGGTACCCGTGTGTACCAAGATTTGAGGTGTTTCTATTGGTGGAACAACATGAAGGACGACATGAAGAAAGACATCGCATAATTTGTAGCAAGATGTCTTGTCTGTCAGCAAGTGAAGGCTGAGCATCAGAGATCTGTCGACTTACTTCAGCAGATTTCTATTCCTGAGTGGAAATGAGAATATATTACTATGGACTTTGTGGTGAGTTTGCCGAGGACATGACGAGACCATGACGCGATTTGGGTAATCTTTGATCAATTACCCAAATCCGCGCACGTTGTAGCTAATCGGAGGACAGATTTCCTGGATCGATTGGTAGATCTGTTTTGCCGGGAGATCATCAGATCACGTGGTGTTCCGTTGATTATTATTTCGGATAGAGACCCCGGTTCACGTCTCGTTTTTGACAGAGTCTGCAGCAGGTCTTGGGCACGCAGCTCTGTTTCAGTACAGCTTTCCATCCTCAGACAGATGGATAGTCACAGCGGACCATTCAGACTCTAGAGGACTTGCTGAAGTCTTGTGTATTGGATTTTGGAGGCAGTTGGGAGGACCATTTGCCATTGGTAGAGTTCGCCTACAACAACGGTTTGCATTCGGCTATCCAAATGCCACCGTTGAAATGTTGTATGGTAGGCCTTGTCGGACACCCACCCTCTGGATGATAGTGGGAAGGCCCAGTTGTTAGGACCTCATAGAGCTCAGCATGAGGCAGAGTTGGTCCGTATTATCAGACGGAGGATGTCAGAGGCGTAGGACCGGCAAAAGAGTTATGCAGATCGGAGTCAAAGACTCTTAGAGTTCTCTGCAGGCGACCATGTATTTCTGCGAGTTTCACCCACGAAAGGGGTGAAGAGATTTGACTTCAGAGATAAGTTAGCTCCGTGATACATTGTATCTTTCCAGATCTTGGAGAGGATTGGAGCGGTAGCTTTTCAGCTGGCACTATAGCCGTCCCTGGCAAGAGTTCACGACGTATCCCGCGTATCTATGCTGAGGAGATACATACCTGACCCGACACATGTGCTGGCAGATATCTCAGTTTTCGTACAGTCTGACGTGACCTACGAGGAGGTTCCGGTACGAATTTTTGACCGGAAGGAGTGTCAGTTGCGGAACAAGACTATCCGACTGGTTAAGTCGGATGGCAGCATAATACAGCCGAAGAGGCTACCTGGGAGCTCGAGGATACTATCCGAGCTCGATATCCCCATCTTATCACTTGAGGTGTGTGATTTAGTTTACCATTCAGCATTTATACTATATATCTGTTGTTAGTACTTGTTGATGGTAGATAACAAAATTTGGGGACCAAATTTCTATTAGTGGGGGAGAATGTAAAATACCGGAAAAAAAATGTCGGATAACGATAGGGCAATTTTTCGGAATTTTTAGGAATTTTCTGGGAATTTTTCGGAGCTTGTATGGACGAGTTTATGGAAATAAAAGTGGGTCCTGGGAAAAGCCTGTTTAGGCTACCCATTTAAATGAGGAAAAGTTAAATTTTCTTTTCCTTTTCTTTTTCTTTTTCTTTTTCTTTTTATTTAATTTCTTCTCCTCTCCCACGCCGCTTCCCTCTCCCGATTTCCCCCGACCCCGTGCCCTAACCCATGCGACACCGGCGATTTCCTCTCCTCCCCTCACGCGCGCCCTAGCCATTCCTTTCCGAGCCATCCCCGACGCCAAGCTTGCTCTAATTGCTCCACCAACCGGCGCCATTTCTCTTCTCTTTACTCTGTGCAGCGCCGACGCCGACGCCGACGCTGGTCATTGCCGCCGTCGCCAGCCGAGGTCCCTACTTCTTCCTCTTCTCTGTGAAGCTGAGCCATCGCCTAGCACCGAGACTCTTCATTGCCGGCACAGGGCCACAGCGGGCTTCACCTTCCGTGCCCTAACATCGATCTTTAAGGTATAGTGTTGCCAGATTTCGGTTGATTGGGCTCTGTTCTACATTAATCCTTCTTGTTCTTGTTTAGGGAATGGGGTGGATCAGTTTCGTTCCTTTTTCCTCCTGGTCAGATGTTGCACTTTCTTGCCTTTGCTTGTGGAATGAGGTAATAAGATTGGAGAAGAGGTAGTGTGCAGAATTATTGCTGGAAATTGACTAGAGATAGATTATCTTGTTGAATTTCTTGATTCCCTTACTTGATCTGATTGTTAAGGTAGACTCCAACAGTGAGGTTCTGTGCTCTTGGGTGTTCTTGGTTCCGACAGCTACTCCAACCAACAATTTCCCTTGTTCTAGCATCAACAGTGGCTGCATATTTGGATTGAGGTAAGAAATGTGTAGAATTCCATTTCATTTATGAAATGATAGTTTGGATTGGTTGTGTTGATTTGTGATGCTAGATTTACTGAGAAACAGATTTAATGGAGGGATAAGTCATATTTAATGGATGATTAATTGTGTTTGTTTATAGGAGGAATTTACCCTTGCTAAAATTACACATAAAATGAAAACTTGGAATAGTTAGGGTTTCTGGTAAATAAGGATTTTGGGTTTAGCTATTTTATTTACAAATAAAACTTGGCTAAACCATACGATTTATTACAGGATTCGGATTCAGGACGAGCACTTCGACATAGAGGTTGATTAGCTCGATCTACATTTGAGGCGGGTACCTCTTGACTTATCTTTTATGATAATGTCTTTGGATATGCATAGTATTTTATAACTACAAGCAATGAACATGTTTGTCTTTGGTATGTCACTGTTTGATATCCATAGCATGTTAGGTTTATCGCCTGTGACGTATCCGTGCTTATATCATGTGATTTATTGCCATGAGTACTGTATTACCATGAGTATCTTAGTTTCTAGAATAAGTGACATACCATGTTTTACTGAGGTTAGGATTAGGTTATGGACTTTTGGTTTCAGTCATGTGTATCGAGATTATCTGATACTTAGGTTTTATGCCATGACTGGCTTGTGTACCTCTATTTGTATATCATATATGATTCGTGTACCTAGACCTTGATTCTTGTTATGTGCATATTGTTGGTACATATGTTATGGAAGGAGATGTATTTAGGATCTAGGTTGCTATACCGTAGAGGACTTGTATGCCCTAGATCCGTGGATTGACCTACTGATACTGTGGTACCCATATTATGTATATATGGATTTTTCTATGCTGATCAGGATATTCCATACTTATTATGTTCAGGACATAGGTTTTTGATATTCTATCTGACCTGTGTACTATAGATTTTGGTATGTGACCATCGCTTTTACAGTACCCATTTTGTATATATGGATATGGTTATGTTGATCAGTTTTTGTTATGCATAGTGACATGCATCATGATTGCATGCTGTGCGATTGTCGGCTCCACTATGGTTGAGCCCATCGCTAGTTACATGTACTGCACACACCCCCACTCATGGTTTAGTGGTATATCAGGCAGGTGTGTGGCGGTTCTGCTGTTTGGCTCCGTTGGTCACATGACCCAGCGAGGTAGCCGGCAGTCAGTTCCGCTCTGTTTGGCTCCGCTGGCATTTAGTGTAGCAGCGTAGTAGCCGGCAGACGGTGGACTCTGTTTGGCTCCGTTGGTCAGGTGACTCAGCGTGGTAGCCGGCAGAGATACCTCCCCGTCATCGTGTACCGGGAGTTGAGAGCATTGAGCTCCCCCATTTATGATTTGGGGTCACAGGACAGGAGTACTCCGACAGCATCCCATCCACTCGGTCACTCATCAGGAGCAGTGACGACAGAGTGCACGGTTGTCACAGCCCTACCCACTCGGTCTCACCATTTGTGTGTGAGATGACTGACTGGCGTCAGGGGTGACCAGGACGCATCATTAGCATCATATGCATTGATGTATTTATATTCTTATGATTGTGTCTGCTGCATTTGGTTGCTGCATTTTGGTTGGATACATACTTTTGACCTGCATACAGGATTATTGACATTTTCGGTTTGACGACCCTTTTGTCTGGATAGGAGTTCCTGGTGAGTACAGCTTCCTCTGTTACCTTTCAGTTTTGCGTATTCCCTATATATGATTAGGAAGCTGTATTCCATGTTTGTTGCTGTTAGATATATCTTACTACTCATGTCCATTGGTATTCGCTGAGTTGTTGAACTCACCCCCGTTGATACTATTTTTTTCAGGTACCAGGTTATTTATGGTGTCGCTTGGAGCATCCTGTCTGCTGGTCCTCACGTCACATCAGAAGACTTATCGGTTTCACGTATGTTTTGCTTGTTTTATGTATCAGTTTGTTTAGTTCTGTACTCTGGTTTTATTTTTGGAGGGTTGATGTTGTTATGTGGTGTTTTGTATTTGTTATTGGTTGTGTAAGCCTAGCCGGCTAGCAGTTTTGTGTTTTGGTTTTTGGTACAGCTGCGTGGTTATGTCAGCCAGAGGCTGAATTTGATATTAACTGCGTGGTGTTTGTTTTCTTTTATTGTTATTATTCTAGCCGCATGTGGCTGAGGTATATAGTGCTTGTAGAAAAGTTTCAGATTGTCCGCCGTACAGGGGAGATGCTGCCGAAATTTCTTCGGACAGAGACTCCTTTGGGGCGTGACAAGAATAGCCAAATAAGTACGAGAAACGTTGTCGCTTCACATTTTCATGAGTAGTCAAGCAAGTGAGCATGAAAAAAGTTGATGAATATATAAACTTGACATTATATCTTAAACCATGTATTATGTGAAAGCAGCTAGATCGAATAGCTAACAGCAGCAATAGAAAGAAGGAATCATAGAGGAAGTCATGTACCTTATGTCTCAACATTACAGCAGCAACACTCTAGTAAGATCTCAAAGCTTGAGGATGTGCAGTTTGCATAAAAACCACAAAGCAGTATACTGAGCAACTACCTTTTTCATCAGTATTTAAGTCGCATGCACCCTTTCTGAACATTGCTTTAAGTTTCTGTATGCGTTCAACATTTGAAGAATTTTTTTCAATCAATATATAAGAATTGGCAACCACTGTTATAGGCTTGCATATTGCAAAATGAATAAAGCTCAATGGAGTGAATAGCTTCATGTAGCTGAAACCAAAAAATTGGGACAAGCATAGCTTAATGGAGATGATGTAAGAATTGACAACAAGTTAATTCCAATAAACTGACCAGTCCTGCCCCAACATGATCACGAATGAAAGTTGCATCGATGTATCACTCTTCCTCTATAGCTCTCTGTGGCAACAAGAGTGCTTAGAAAATATTCAATACGGAAGCTGAAAAATGCACATATGAAAATATTCACCCTTGTTTTATCTCGTATAACAAACAATAGAGTAGTCTTACAAGGACAAAATCATCTCAGCATCACCTGTCATGAGGTAAACGAAAGCAACTAAGCAAAACTCAAATTAAAAGTATATGTAAAAAAGTTATTGTAAGACTCAATTTGTTCAGGGGAATATGGTTTGGTTGAAGCAGCAATTCGCCAGCTCCTACTCTGCAAGCAAGTACGTGTTGAATTCAAGAGTAAAGCCAACAAGTAGGAAATTAATGGGTAATTATGAAGAATATTTTACCATTTTTTACTAGCTATTAGCTAAGCCACAATCACTACAGCTGTTCTGGTTATGGAACTTGTTGGCTGATGCCTTCATGTATTCGTCAGTTAAATTTATATCAAAGTTCATAAATTTGAACCATAATGATGAAAAAGATGCACTTAAGGAGGAGACTTAATTTTTTTGAGACTTACTCAAGTGGGGATTTGAAAACAAAGAAGCATGCACCAATTGCCAAGTAGCACAACAAGGGAACAAGCCCCTTTAAGTAATGTGAAGTTCCATCCTGTAAAAGTACCATTAGTTGAGTCTTGCAGGAAGAATTTTGGTTGAATCCTAGCATTTCAAAATAACTGAAAAACAACAACAGAAGTTAGTGTAACTAACAAGCATACCCCAATGAGTTACCTGTAACGTGAATGCTATTACTAGTATTGCCATGATCAATGAGCCAGTTTCTAACAGATTAAGATCAAGATCCATCTTGATTCCCGTTATCCAAGCCACCATAACACATAATGGAACCTTAAAAGGGAAAATTAGTACATTGTAAGCTATTCTTTAACATATACACAACATTTCATTTCAAAGCTACATCAAATTAAATCCTTACAACAAACATGGAGATCTGGGTTGCTGAACCAAGGGAAACACCAAGAGTAATATCCTGTGTGAGTTCAACAAGAAAAAATAATTATCACCATGAGAACAATATTCGTGTTTGACATTTGTTTTCCTTTATTCTTTGATTTGGGTGGATAAGCTAATTCATACGAGCAATGCAAATGTAAGTAATAGAAATGCATTTAGCAGCATCACAAATATGGAAACAATTTGATATGAAATATTATGTTTTAAGAAATTTATACTGACATATTTGCCTTGTGTTGCTCAACAAGTTATGCACCTTCATGCATCAATATCAGAAACAGTATGATCTCACACATAATGCCCAAATGTTCTTGTGAGTCCAGCTATGTGTATCTATTATGAGAAAATATACAAAGACCAAGTCATTTAAAGTTTAGTGTTCCAAAAGAAATAAACACGTCGAGTTAGTATAATTTAACCGTTAGCAAGCTCATGATAACATGCACATCAACAACAAAAGA
This sequence comes from Zingiber officinale, assembly GCF_018446385.1. Classification (NCBI taxonomy): domain Eukaryota; kingdom Viridiplantae; phylum Streptophyta; class Magnoliopsida; order Zingiberales; family Zingiberaceae; genus Zingiber; species Zingiber officinale. The sequence continues at coordinate 106,845,198 of NC_055998.1, forward strand.
GTCATGAATTAGAATTGCGTACAGATTACTAAAACAATTTTATAAGATAAATTGGCTACATATTGTGATTGCTAACATAAAATGCAGATCATTTGTCTGTAAGTGTTGAAGTACTAATCACAACGCAAGCAGCAGGCAATAAGATCCATCGAACCACCAAACACAAGACGGTTAAGTGGACCAAACACAAGACGGTTAAGTGGTTACCCATAAATTGGTTTGATACTCCATGGAGAATGAGCAACAGAAACTAGAAACTGTGATGAAGACGGCGATAACTTCAGTATGTCTTTCATCTGGTAAGAAATTGCAGTCCACACAAAGGATCTGAAACCCTGCCAAAGTATATAAAAATGACGATCGAAATTACATCTTTTATAGAGAAACAAGATCAATGAAAACTACCAAAAAGGCAGGTACAAGAATGAATCGACAAAGAAGCCCTACTCTACAAGGTCGGAAATTAGAGCCAAAGGAAGGGAACCTGAGTGAAGTAGACCAAAGTGACGAGCCAAAGGAAGAAAGCTCTGAAGGAGGCCCGCATCCGCGTCGCCCAGGAAATCGACATCTCGATCTGCCGTACGGTGCTCAACTAACGCAACCCTGAAAATTGGGGGGGGGGGCGAACAAATCAAGAATGCACTCGACGGCGAGATGACCGGGAAGATTTGCTCCGGAGATTTGGTTTTCCCCTTGGGGATTGGCTTCGATTCGTCCCCTCTTCATCCCCCTCACCCAAACTCCTCCACAATGATGACGAGTTCATGTTCGGAGATCTCAACGACAACATCCTCATCAAGAAGCAGGTAAGATGAAACCCTAATGAGTAAGTAGAGGAAAGAGGTGAAGGGAGACATTAACCTGATGACACTTCCATCGGACAAAAGAGAGAGCATCGACCATGCCCTAGACGCAGTCAAGCTAGCAAACAAGGTTCGGCGAGTTCTCGTCATTGGCGCATGTTCCGGTGAACAAACTCATCACCTTCCTCCACCTCCTCTCCACTTAAAAATTTGTGGAGAGGGGTTCGCCGGAGAGGGGTTGAATGAAGATGCTTAGGTTTTCAGCAGCAGGAGCGTGAAGAGATCGTATGGAGAGAGGGAAATAAAAACGGATAAGAAGGGTTCAGGAAGGCTAAGGCGGAAAACACAACGCCAAAAATTTTTCACAGAGAGGGAAAAACACCGAAAGAATAAAGTAAAAGACAACGGTTTACAAAACTGTTGTCGTATCGCCTAAAAAAGTGCTTAAAGACAACGGTTTTAGATAACCGTTGTAAAATGCGTTGTTGATTTAAAAAAATATTGCTCAACGACAACGGTTTTCACAAAACCGTTGTCTTTTGTATTTTATGGGAGCTCAAAGACAATGGTTTTATCTAAAACCGTTGTCTTTTACCAAATTTACAACAGTTTCTTCTAAAACCGTTGTCTTTGTGGTGTTGTTGTTTAACATTTTTGTTGTAGTGAATGGTATGAATTAGTGAACTATGAATCATGTCAAGTTTGGAATACTAGTTTTATGTCATTAGAATGTTTCTCATGTGGTGTATAACTCATATGTGAGATTTTGGCACGCCCAAGTGCTGAAATCAGAGTTTCAGGCTGAAATCAGAACTCTGATCGGTCTAAAGACCGATCAGAGAGGGGGTTGTGCCGCTGGATCGGTCAGCTGACCGATCCATGCGCGAACAGAGAGTTAGCCTCTGTTATGGATCGGTCAGCCGACCGATCCATTGTGCGAACAGAGAGCACAGACACTCATTGATCGGTCAGCCGACCGATCAGTGAGCCACTGGATCAGTCTACCGACCGATCAGTGTGCTCTTGGATCGGTCGGTAGACCGATCCAGCCGCATACAGAGGCGAGGGAGCATATGGGTCGGTCTGCCGACCAATCCAGAGAGTTTTTTTGTGCCAGTGACAAGCTGGATCGATCACGGGATCGATTGAAATGCCTGATTACAGCTAGCAGGCCATCCGAGAGGCATAGATTAACTTCCCTAGCATGTGTACAACTCCTAGGTACACCTAGAATATTTAGTTCAGTTACAGTAATCAGTTTAGTAAAATTTTAATAAATCCAGATTTTCCGCAATAGTAATTTAGCACAACATTACGTAACGATTGGCCTCGCAGCCTAGTCAGTAGGAGGCGGGTCGTTACAGAGTGGTATCAGAGCAGTGTTACATACTTTATACACACACATCAGCATTGAACCTGCAGCTTCCAATTAAGAATACCTCTACTTTATTTATGTATCTTGCTTTCTTGTTATAGCTCATGTTTATAGATATCTGATGCATGTTAGTATGTGATAATATATAACATGATAGCAATAGTTATACAATTATAATTGTATTAGTTATGCATGTCCTGTCCTCCATGTCTTTAGAAATGGCACGAGGACGTCTTTAGAAATGTTATGCATGTCTTTACAATTACAATTATTATGTATTAGTTAATAACATAGGTGGATTTGAATCAATAGTATTAAGTTCCACTTGCGATTCAAATCTAAACCATTAAGAACAGATAAGTTAAATTTAGAATCAATGATGTTAAGTTCCGTCTGCGATTTCTAATTTAACTTCTAAAGAACACAATAGGTTATTTAAGGAAAGGTTCGACACTTGTACAAAAAAATTTTGTACAGTGGAACTGGTACGATTTTCCTAGGACTAACCAACAATAAAAGAAATCTAAGGCTACCTTTTTTTTTTTTTTAAAAAAATAGTTTTTATAAAACTCTAATTTTCAAACAATTTTGAAAGACTTATCAAGTTTTTGAAAACTTTGAAAATTTTTAAAAATTATTTTTATATTACTTAAAAAATTTGCAATAATTTTAGAAACTTTAAGTTTTGCAAAAAAAAAAATTCTAATTAAAAAATTTCTAAGTAGAAAAATTTTTCTAAGTTAAAAACACTATAAAGTGTTTGAGCAATTATTTAAAGTATTATTTAATTACATTTAAATTCTTTTGTCAGTTAGTCAATTAAACATTTTACTTCATTAATTGGCTTCTAGGCTGTGGCGAGGAACTAGCTGTTCTTAGTTATTGGAGCAACAACCACTTTCTGGACAAAACCTCTTAAGAAAATCAAACATTTAATCTACTATCTGAAAGCCCTAAATCCAATAAACTTTTAATTTATACAAGTTTTTAGAACCTAATATAGTTTCCTCCCTACAGGATTAATTAGAAATTTTGGGGGCACATAACTTTTGAGAATTTTTCTAATTTGACACTTGTGAAATCTAAGATACCAGCTTAGTCTTTTAAAATTTTGAGTTTGAATAGTTAATTAAACATATATGGTTTTTCAAGTTTTCTACTTGTGTCTTCAATTTATCATTTTTCAATTTTAATTTTTCAAAATCTTCAAATAAGCAGGATTTGTCTAGAATTAACTTTAATTCTTTATTTTCTTTTTCTAATTTGCAACAGTCTTTAGATAATAACTTAACAAATTTAAATAACTTATCGGGAGGAAGAGATCGTACCTGACTTACCTTGTTGATCTCATTATCCGTATCTCCCCCTGAGCTGTTGCTTTCTTCTGATGTAGCACTCCCTTCATCGATGCTCTCGATGCTCATTTTGGATGACCTTGCTTCATTTTCATCGTCTTAATGATTTACCATTAACACAAGTCTGGAGAAAGCCTTAATCTCTAATTCAGATGACGTTTCGTCCCACGTCACCTTCAAGTTTTTGTGCTTGTTCATTTGGAAAGGCTTCTTATTCTTACCCTTGTCCTGGTTCTTCAATTTAGGGCAGTTGTCTTTAACATGCCCTTATTCATGCTGTGGTAGCATTTGATTATTCTTTTCTTTCTATCCTGTAGATGGTTAGTTTTTCTAAATTTAAATAAAATTTTAAATTGTCTTACCATCATTACCATTTCGTCGTCGTCAAGAGAAGATTCTGAATCCTGTTCATCCATCTTTGCCTTAAGTGCAATTTTATGCTTCGGCTCCTTCTTCGTATCTGTACATCTCATTTCATGGACTTTAAACGTTGAAAACATTTCTTCTAAGGTAACAGATTCTAAATCTTTAGATATATAGTAAGTATCTACTAATGATTCACACTCGATAGTTCTAGGAAATGTATTAAGTGTGTACCTTAGCGAATCTCGGTTGCTTACCTTTTCTCTAAGATTCATGAGTCCAGTGATTATTTCCTTCATTCTCGAGTGAAGATGTGCAACGGTTTCTTCTGTTTCCAATTTTATGTTACTTAACTGATTCCTTTGCAGATCCTGTCTTGCGAGCTTGGCTTCGGACGTCCCTTCGTGTAGCTCAAGGAACTTCTCCCAAAGCTCCTTTGTTGAGTCATAGGCACCGATCTAGTTGACTTCTTGTGGTGATAGGACGCTTAGCAGGTGGAACTCTGCTTTGCTATTTGCCACGAAGTCGGCCAGCTCTTTCTTCATCCACTGGTATTCTTCCTTGCTTTCAGATGCTACAAAACCAAATTTCATTATTAAAAGTAATTCAAAGTCAGTTTTAAAGAATACCTTCGTTGTCTTTTTCCAGCTCGCGAACTCCCCCCTCAAACTTTGGTGGGCAGATGCTCGGTCCGGCCATCTCGTGTGCTTCGTTCGGTGGTTAGTCCTCCTGAAGCATCCTCGCTCTGATACCACTTGTTAGGACCCTTGGCGGCGGGCTAGAGGGGTCGGGGGGTGAATAGCCCCTGCACAAATTAAACAAAACAAATACCTTTCTCGGACATATAACTTAGAATAAAACACTTGCATAGATAAAATAAGAAATAAACTAAAAAGATAGAGACATAGATAATTTTATTTGGTTACAACCGGAGAGGTTGTTAATCCAAGGAGTAAAGTGTTAGGATGTATACTAAAAGCCTATCTTTTTGTATGAACATTTATTGTATGAACATTTATTTTGTAATAAGAATCACATTGGTCAAATGTCTACATTTAGTTAAATGTAGTTGTCCATTTAATTTATATTGTAGATAACTTGGTGTGTGGTGTCACACAGAAGATCATGTTATCAGTTCCTTATAAATTATAAATAGTAGCTCACAACCAAGATGGATTGGGACAAACTATTGGAATGGTTGTAGTGTAATTTGGTATTAATTTGTCTTGACTATAAAATTACACTAGTACACTATGTGTGTATTGAGCAGGACCATTTAAGGTTGTTTCTTTTTATACTGACTACATAAAAGAACAGAACCTCTGTTATTATGGATGTGTGCACTCTTAATCCCGATATAATAACAAGCACATATACTTAGTATTTATTTCTTTAATTTATCAATAGGCTAGATTTATTCGTTAAATCAATTGGCCCGATAAGTTGGAAAATATATTATTTATATGGTGTTGTTGATTATAGAAGGAAATTGTGTCCTAGTTATCTAGGTTGATGGTGTCCCCTTGAGGAGCTCATAAGGATTATCATGTAAACCCTACAGGTGAACTTAGTCCGGCATGATAATAAAGTTAAGTGGTACTACTCTTGGAGCTAGATATTAATTAAGTGAGTTGTCAGTAACTCATTTAATTAATGGACATTCGATATCTTTAACACATGGAGACTAATGCACTCATGATAAGAAGGAGCCTATAATGTAATATGAGATTGGTATGATAGTTCAATAATGACTCTTTAGTGGTATGAGTTATTATTGATGAACTTGAGTTGGGTGTTCATGTCGAACACAGGAAGCTCAAGTCCACCAAGAGGCCAAAACCAATTCCTCCTCTAGGACCCTATTGTAGCCTCTTATTAAAAGCCTTTTTATCCACCCAAAGCCTAGTTTCTTACCCAAGCTAGGGGCCGACCATATCCTTGCTTAGTGCCCAAGCAAAGGGCCAGCCAAGCCCATCTTGGTGTCCAAGATGTGGTCGGCCAATCCTTGCTTGGTGACCAACTAAAAAAATAAAAAGAGAGATTTTAATTTTTGTTAAAATCTTTCATTTTATAGCAATATACAAAGCATTAAAAGAGAGATTTTAATTTTAAAATCTTTCCTTTTTTTTGAAGTCATCCACATGATTTTAAAAGAGAGTTTTAAATTTTAAAATCTTTCCTTTTTATTGTTATCAATATTAGTTTAAAAAGAGAGATTTTAATTTTGATAAAACTTCCCTTTTTTGTAACCATGATTTAGAAGAGAAGTTTAATTTTAAACTTTCCTTTTGTAGCCATCACAATAGGAAATTTAAAAGAGAGATATTTTAATTATTATTAAAATTTTATTTTTTTTTCCATGACCAAGGATTATAAAAGAGAGGTAGAGGGTGCCTTATTGGAATAACGAATAACACATAACACATCTCCATATTTCTCTTGTTCTCTTAGGGCCAAAACCTAAGCTTTCCCTCTTATCTTTTCCTTGGTGGCCGACCCTTCTCTCTTTCTCTTCTCCCTTTGTTTTCTTCTCTTAAGGCCGGTGGCACATCAAGCTCCATCTTCTTGTGGCCGGTTTGTTTGGAGGGGAAGAAGAAGAGAAGGAAGTTTCCTATTTTGGCATTCCTTGGGTGGCCGAAACTTGTAGGCAAAGAATAAGGTTCGGGTGGATTTCATCTTGGTAGATCGTCACCTACACGACGTCCAAGAGGAGGAGAGGAATATAACAGAAAATCAAGAGGTCTTTAGCTGCAAAGAAAGGTATAACTAATTATTTGTTTCCGCTGCATAATTAGTTTGTGTTCTTTGTATGGATCCTGAAATACCAACACAAGAGGCTATCAATTTTGTGTTTCGTTTTGTGTTTCTATTGTGGTCTCTATAGTTAAACCTAAGGTTACTGTAAGAAGTTTAAATATTCAATTTCTTTGAAAGGCTTTGTCTAGGAAGTGGTGGATGATCCCATACCCAAGAAGGCCGAGTGCCTCGCTATGTTTAACCTGGAAGCCAATCTTTGAGATAGATATTTAATCAACTTCTGTAATATAGTTTAACTTCTGAAGAGCACATGGGTTGAACTTGGAGTAAAAATGTTAAGTTTTGTTTCCAATCCAAGTTTAACTTCTGAAGAACAACTTGGATTAAAAATGTTAAGTTTCGTTTGCAATCCAAGTTTAACTTCTGTAGACCACATGGGCTGCTAGGAAAAGTTCTGTTCTTGTACAAATTTTTGAACAAGGGAAACAGAACGGAATTCCTGTAGGATCGAAAAGAATTTAGATATCTCCACAATAGCATGATATTGTCCACTTTGGGCCTAAGCCCTCATGGTTTTGCTCTTGGGCTCTACCCAAAAGGCCTCCTGCCAATGGAGATATCTTTCTCTTATAAACCCATGATCTTTTCCATGTGTTTTCAATGTGAGACTATGTTTGCAACCTTGCAACCCCAACAATCCCCCCCTCAAACAAAGGACCACTGGCTTTCCACGTCCGATCCTCGACCCACCAGGTCTTCCTGCCCCTCGGTCTACCCAACCTACTAGGACTTCCTTGCATAGCCGCAACTAGGACTTCTTGCCCCTCGGTCTACCTGGCCTACTAGGACTTCCTTGCCTAGCCGCAACTAGGACTTCCTGCCCCTCGGTCCACTCGACCTACTAGGACTTCCTTGCCTAGCCGCAACTAGGACTTCCTGCCTGGTGTCTGGTCCTCTTGATCTAAACATAGAAGCCTCCACTTTCTTTGTTCGAGGTCAATATTGTACTCACATGGTTCAATCAGACCATAGCTCTTTTGCACAGTCGGTGGTTAAACCTTCTGGCAGTCCGGGCTCTGATACCAATTGTAGGATCGAAAAGAATTTAGATATCTCCACAATAGCATGATATTGTCCACTTTGGGCCTAAGCCCTGATGGTTTTGCTCTTGGGCTCTACCCAAAAGGCCTCCTGCCAATGGAGATATCTTTCTCTTATAAACCCATGATCTTTTTCATGTGTTTTCAATGTGGGACTATGTTTGCAACCTTGCAACCCCAACAATTCTAAGTAGCACCCAACAATTGTATTAGAGCTAGTTTTCTACCTTTGTGTGTTTGGTTTCATTTAAATTATGAACTTTTCATACATAAATTTAGGCAGGATAATAGGAGGATGTGCAAATAGATTAACTCTGTGGTTCCAGGCATCCTAGTTCCAACTATTATTGCTCTATTGTGTTTGTGTGTGATTGGACCCTTGGGCATGTCGAGGGCATTTTATGCGTGTGCATGATTGTAATTATTAAATAAAGCAGGAGCTGTATTAGTTTTAGGATTTTACATTCTGTTCAATATAGATTACATGTACATTCCCTTGTAGAATATATGATCGATAAATGTAAAATTTTATTTTTGTCGCGGATCGTATCCTTGCGACGCGTGGTGCTATTTGAGGACTAGAGGCGCAGTGAAAAAGGAAGCAAGATAGATGCGACGACATGACCCGTTGGTGGCGGCTAGGGTTGGTGGCACATGGAGGACAGCTATGGATGAGGCCATAATAGTTGGAAAATTATTTTTCATATTTATTGCCTTTAATGCTGATGTGCTGTATGTGTGTGCATATTAAAATTCCTCATTTCAAATAACTATGTGGGAGAGGAATTATTTAAATTCCACGGTCTCCATTACTGGTTTGTAAGTGATGCATTCAAGCTTACGCGTTGGCTTTGAGTGCCTTCCTCCACATCTATAACGACCACCCTTCTTACTACTACTCTGAGGGCGACCGCTACTTGTTTCTACTAACTTTACTTAACTTATTTACTTATGCTAGAAATAGCAGTACTTAAAATTTTCTAAAAGGAAACGAACATACCGAACCATAGTTCTGTAAACATTCTCATAAAACATAAGGAAATATAGCATGCATTTCTAATTTAAAACATGCTGCCTTACTAATCAACCAAACAACTTCAACATATAAATCAGCAGGTGTTCACTTCGGTTTTGAGCATAAAATTCAGTCTATAACAACAGAACCGGATCTAGCTGCGAACACATGCTACGGTTCTGCATTTGAACAGCTGAAGCATATTTACTAACAAGGCATACTACTGTTTCAGCATGGAGATTCTTCTACAAAAATCTAATTCCAACATATCCAAGCTATAAGAAAGGTTACTGCTGCTATCAAGCATCTACACATGATATACCAAAGCATGCATCACTAAATCTACACATGTTGAATTATTTCCAATTAAGCAAAGTATAAGAAAGGATGCTTCTACTGACAATAAGGATGAATTCTGCACATGCTCATATAACCACAAATAAAACTGCTCGTGCTCTGCTAAAGGCACAATAAAATCTGCGCATGCTCACGTAACAACAATCACAAACTGCTCATGCTTATAAAATAAACCAGCGAACTAAATTTACAATGCTATTAGAAACAAAACTAAAACATAAACGAATATGCACTTGCTTAAAGAAGCTAGACTAAATTTGCACTTGCTAATAGGAAAAGACATAAATCAATTCTGCACTTGCTAATATAAAATAAGCATAAACTGATTCTGCAGTTACTAATAGAAAAGGGCAACTAACTCAAATCCAGCAATACAAATAGCATGTGCAACCTCTAATTTCTCTAGCAATTAAAAGAAAGACTCCTATTAAACTCTTAATAAATTCTTAGCAAGAATCTATTTAAATCCTCTAGCAAGGTCCCAAGCTTCCATGGTTCCAAACATCACACACCATCCATCACGCATCCTCCTTGTCGCCTTCCTCTTTATACTTTAGCTTTTCCTTTATCTGCAGTAGGAGGAAAATAAATATATAAGCGAAACGCTTAGTAAGTATTAAACTATCTCACAAAAACTCGAAAGCGCATAAGATACAAAGGATGCTAAAACTGAAATGCTAAAAAGAAAAGCTACTCATGCTTATCTAATAGCAAAGCACTAAAATAAACTGCATACTCATGATATACAAGAATAAATCTGCATGCTGGAAATAAAGCTAATCATGCTCAATAAACTCATAAGAAAAGCAAACGAAAACTAATACTGTATGCTTAGCATTATAAGAGCTAAACTTTACTGGTTCTAAACATAGGTGATACTTGTTTCATTTACTTATAGCCTTATACTTGAAATTAATATTTAACTTTCTTCTCTCTTTCTTGGGCCCAGGCTTAGTACCAAAATGCGCGCTCTCTAATAGAGACTGAGGTAGCGAGCCTCTAGTCCTATGAGGGTAAAGACCTCGGTCTTACCAGGGCCAAGACCTTGGAATTGGTCACCTGGATTTGTTTAACGACAACCTCGGAAGTCGGGTACTAGCCTCTTACTTTAAATTACTTGTTATATTTTCTAATTAGACCTTGGTCTTTTCTCTACTCATAACTTCTCATAATCCTCTAAAAAGGTTTAATAGGGCACATAACCATTCCACTAAAATACATGGCTGTTCATCTTATTAAAACAGCAAAAACAACTAACTATATGCTTTAGATTAAAGAGCTATTAAAAGCTAACTAACATATATATGCATATGTATCAAAACAAGAGACTAGAAACTGAATTAAGCATCAATACTGCTCATGCTATTCTAATATGGCAAGTGAAAAGAATTAAGAACTAATACTGTTCGTAAATTTCTCATGCTTGTAACCTGCAAGGAAGAGAAAACAGCAAAGGAAGATTATAAAGCTACTAATTTCTCATGCTAAGAAACTATTCTTATGACAGTTGGTTCTAGGTAGCAAGAAATCTAGACTGAAATCGTAAACTGAAATGCTACAACAGAATGAACTAAACTGTATGCCTAATTAAAAATCTAGAACTAGATTATTTGAACACATGGCTATTTGTATCCAACAAATCCCAAAGGAAATCAAGACTAGTTCGGCACAACAGCAATAAGGAAAGGCTCAAATCTGCACTTGCTATAAGGACCACTGCAAACTAAAGAAACTCCAATCTGAATTATATGAAGGAAATTCAGGTTTAATACCGCAGCAACAAAGGAACCCAAACCTAAATTCTGCATGTTCCGGAGTCAGGAAAGAAAGGCTAAATCCCTAGCAACAATTCTATACAGCATGATCCAAAAGCATGAAGGGAAACTAAAGCTCTATCATATAATTCTACTCGGCACAACAAAATCCGAAGCAAGGAACGAAAACCCTAAGTTCAGAGCAACTCCTACCACAGGTGAGTAGTACTTACCCTTGTTCTTGCACTTACAGCCGACGGAATGGTCTAGGGTTCGGAGGAGGTGAAAATCTCAACGATCCCTTCTTGTCCATGTGCCCTCCTCGACGGGATGACCTTGCTTCTTCCCTGTCGTCGCTCGAGAGGAGGATCCCTAGCCTTGACTGTGCCTTCGCCCGAGAAAAATCGCTCGAGAGAGAAGAAATCGCACCGACGCCGCGTGAGGAGGGAGGAGAGAAAGGTTTTCGGGAAAAAGAAAACCTAATTCTCTTCTTATAACTAGGGTTTTTATTAATTACTATACCTTAAATATTTGTCGCTCTTTCCTTATTCAGCAACAGCCACGTGCACACTTGGTTGGTTGCGTTCTACTTAAAGCTCGGCTCGTGGGTTCAAATCTTGGCTGCAACCCTTTTCTTCCTATTATTTCCTGTTATTAACTTCTACTACTTATATAGATTTTGTTCTCTATATGTTCATGAAAAGGTCACATAACAGTTGGCTGGCTGGATTCGGTTAAGGCTTGATTCAGATCTGAGGTCCACGGTTCGAATCTCGACTTCAACATTATTTTTGTCGGACCTTCTTTCGTTTAGTAAAAATATCAAACGACCTCCAAAAATTACATAAACATACTCTAAAAATTCCTAAAAATCTCTAGAATATTTTAAAAGCATTTCTAAATATTTTTAAAGACATTTAGAACTCGAAATAGGGAAAATTGGGTCGTTACAACATCGGATGAGCTTGTTTACAGATCACTAGATCAAACTTCCTCTATAGATGATTATAGGAAATTATTTAGGTTTGTGTGATCTTCTCCATCTAAAGGAGCACAATTCTAATTAATGGACTAACTATCTGTTGGTGCGGTTAGCACTAACGATTTAACCCAGGTTTTGATGAATGACAAATAGGTTAAGTTAGGTTTATTGTTGATCTAACACTCTAATCGAGTGTGTAGGATAAGTCCAGACAGGTCGACGGGCTGACCGGATGTCTGGCACGAAGTCCAAGCGGGTTGACGGGCTGACCGGAAGCTTAGGCACGAAGCCCAGCTAGGTCGACGGGCTGACTGGATAGCTGGCACGAAGTCTAGACGGGTCGACGGGCTGACCGGACGTCTGGCAGGTAAGTGAGGTAAGTCACTGGAGGGGAGTGACCGCGAGGACGCGTTCCCAGGAAGGGAACATTAGGCGTCGATCCGGCTTAGATCCATTTCGGATATCTAAGTCGAGATCGTGACTAGATTCCGGTCTCGGAAATGTTAGTTAGAGCTCTAGAGCCAATCATTTAATGATTGTATGGACTCATGTATATCATATTCTTATATATATATTAAGGCATTTGGTTTTTGGTTATTATGCTTATTTGTATTAGTGCCAGATAAAATAAGTATAGGAACGTCCTTGAGTAGAAGGTTCTTACCTATATCAATCGATTGGTTGAATCGATAGTGAGATGATATAGGGAACACTACTCTAAATCATTCCTAGTCGAGTATTAACATTCAGGGACAATGTTAATACAATAAGACTAGCATGTAGGTCAGCTCGATGACTTGATCTCACAAGTCATGGATATAGAGATATCAAGCTGACACATGGGTATGCATTAGAGAATGTATACTGAATGACCCGCCATGTGAAAGTATCATGGATCGTTATATGAGTGTCATATACTTTCTCATGTGTCTATTAGTATGACTATTAGTCCTTTGACCTGAAGTCACCATGGATCCCTACATAAGGAATTATGTACTTTGGTTTCGTCAAACGTCACCCGTAACAGGGTGGACTATAAAGACGATTACTAGGTATGTAACAAATTATGTAGAGGGATGTGAGTGATGTAGATGAGATCTATCCCTCCCATATGACGGGAGTGACATCAATATTCTTGATAGAGTTAGACCACGAAGTGCATGACCATGCCCAAATGAGTCAACATTAGATGTTGAGCTCATTTGATCGAGTGAGTCTACTTGGAGTTCAAGATTTAGTTGATTAGATGATGACACAGTCTATGCCTCATATTGATCAATCTAGATGTCTAGGATAGAAGGACAATATCACATATTGTGAGGAGTCACAATTAGTAGTCACAAGGTGATGTTGGATCTCGACATTTCTTGTAACTTGGGTAGTAATGATGTGTTGCTAGATACCACTCATTACTTATGCTCCTAAATGGGTTTAGGGCATTGCCAACGTTACAAGAACCTATAGGGTCACACACTTAGGACATTTAGATGGAGATTTGGTTCATATGATGAACCAAGAGGATTAGATTCATTTGATGAATCAAATTGGATTAAGAGTAATCCAAATTGGGCTAATTGAGTTAGACTCAAGTTGATTCATGTATTTAATGAGTCTAATTTAGATTATGACTCATTAGATCAATTTAATTTAATGAATTAGATTCATTATATTAAGTTGGCTTGAATCAAATGGTTAGATTAGATCAACCATGAGAGAGATTGAGTCAAGTTTGACTTGACTAGAGAAGAAGAGGAAGAGTCAAGTTTGACTTGACTCTTTGCCACATCATGAGTGAGGTGGCAAGATGTGGACCAATAGTGTTGTTCCACATCATCTTGTTTTGCTACCTCATGGAGGTTACAAGCCTTCATTGCATTTAATGTGGGTTGGCCACATTAAATGAGTGGAGGTTACTCATTTGCCACATCATTGTGAGGTGGCAAGATGTGGACCAATGGTAATGGTCCACATCTTCATGATGTGCCACATCATAGGAGTTACACAGCACCTCTTAATGGCTTCACATTAATTGTGATTAATGTGGAATGGGAGTTACACTCCATGGAGTGGCCGGCCACACAAAAGTGGTGAATGAAATTTGATTTTCATTCAAGGCATTACTTCTTCTTCTTCTTCCTCAAGAGAGCTCTCTCCCTTTCCTCCTCTTGCCGTGACCACACAAGGTGCTAGCACACCTTTTGTGTGAGGTTTCTCCACCTACGCGTCCGTGTGGATACTTCTAGAGGACCGACGCTTGACGGTCTTGAGATCCGGCAACTCCTTAGAAGAGCGGGAACGCGAAAGGGCACGCAACAAGGGTAAAGTTCTCAACACATAGATCTAGGAGTAGATATAAAGATTTTGAAACTCGTATTTGTATTTCGTTCGGTTATCCTTGCACGGATCTACGGCTTTGGGTGATTCGGGGTTTCCGCGACGCGAAAAGCGATTTTCGCGGCCCGAAAAACCCAACAGGAAAGACGGAATCTAAGTCATACTCTTTTCTTGTTAAATCATATTACTTTAGTTGTGCTAACAATCTGTTTTGCAGAATATATATTTGCCTCGGACTAACTCTGTTTTGCAGGAAAGGAAGTTTCTGGAAATAGGAGGTCCGAGCGCCCGAAAGGGATCCGGGCGCATGGAGGTGAATTTTATCCAGGCCAAGTCGTCGCCATGTGGAGTTCGCTGATTAGACCTGCCACGTCGCACTAGGGCGCCCAGAAGGGATCCAGGCGCCCGGAGCAGCATATAAAAGAAGCCCCAGGGGTGGAGCTTCAAAAACAACTGAGAACTCTTCGACTGCTTGCTCTGCTGCTCTACGCTCCTGCGACGCTAACAAAGCCCCGACAAAGTGCTCCTTCTTCTTTGGTTAATTTTCTTGTCGGTATCACTTTATTTCCATTAGCATTTCTGTACCTTAATTTGTAATAGTATTTCAAATTGCTAGTGAATTGCCCAACGAAAGTACTCAAGGAGTACGGGCCTTCGAGTAGGAGTCGTCACAGGCTCCGAACGAAGTAAAAAACACCTTGTTCAGTTTGCCTAAGTTTTTTTATTATTCCGCTGCGCTTAACTCTTATTAACGTGATTTTTTCGAATCGATATTCACCCCCCCTCTATCGACCTTTCACGATCTAACAAGTGGTATCAAAGCAGGTACCGCTCTGATTTGGTGCAACCACCGATCAGACAGGGGGTGAAAAATTAATTTTTTTTCGGTTTTCAGTTTTACGTTTAATTTCAAACTGGTATTATTACTTGCTTTGATTTTTTTTTCTCGTTGCAATTAAATCTAAATTGGTGCAACACCAATTTAGATACTTCTATTATTTTTCTTCTTCCGCACTACTAATACAAGATCAAGTCTTGGGATTTTTGTTTTTCTTTTCTTTCTTCTGTGCGCAGGATTAAAATGTCTCAGACAGAAGGATTCAGCATAGTACGACCTCCACTATTCAACGGGGACGATTTTCCGTACTGGAAGAAGAGCATGGAGGTTTACCTCAAAACATACTTCGACCAGTGGATGAGCGTTACGAGACCCTATAAAATTCCAGCGGACAGCTCCGGGAATATACTGGATCCTGAAGACTTTGAAGAAAAAGGCGTCAACAGAAAATAAAGCGATCAACACTCTACAGTGCGGATTAACAAGAGAAGAACTGAACAGAGTCGGTCCACACAAAAACCCTAAAGAGCTGTGGGACAAATTGATCGAGCTGCACGAGGGAACGAGTGACGCCAATGTAACAAAACGAGACCTGCTTTTAAATAAAATTCTTAATATAAAAATGCAGGAAGGTGAAACGGCGAATCAGCTCCACGCGAGGATCAAGGACATCCTCAACGGGCTTCATGCGATAGGCCACCAGATGGAAAATAGAGACTTAATAAGGTACGCATTAAATGCTTTTCCACGTAATAGTTTATGGGCATCAATCGTAGATGCCTACAAAATTTCTAAAAATCTTTCTAAGTTAAAACTAGACGAGCTTTTCTGTGAATTAGAATTACATGAACAAACTAATGCTGGAGTCGAGAAAGGTATAGCTTTATTTGCAGGTTCCTCCAAAGAAAAGAAGAGCAAGCCTGAATATGAAGAAGATTCCGACCAAGACTCCGAAGACGAAGAACACCTGGTGAACTTGGTAAGAAAAATGTTCACCAGGAAAAAAAGGAGCTTCAGCAAAAAGGACCTTCAAAAGATCAGTTCTCCCTCAGAACAAAAGAACGTGACTTGCTTCGGCTGCAATAAAAAGGGACACTACAAGAACAAATGCCCAAAACTGAAGTTCGAGAAACCGAAGCCAACCAAAAAGAAGGCCCTCAAAGCAACGTGGGACGACTCCTCAGACGAATCGGAGGAAGAAGAGCAGAAACATCAGAGCTACATCGCACTGATGGCCCGCGAAGCTGAAACAGAAGACGAGTCGGAAGATGAAGACGGGTTTGAACCGGAAACAAGCCACGAGTCCGTACTCATTTCCGAAGGCCCGAATGAGGAAACCAAGTGGATTTTGGACAGTGGTTGCTCCAAACATATGACTGGAGATCACACCAAGTTCACTCAACTCACTTACAAAAGCTTAGAAACAGTTGCCTTTGGAAACAACGGCAAACTCAAGGTAATTGGTATAGGTAATATTGAATTAAAAATAGACTTTATAATTACAAATGTTTTACTTGTTGAAAATTTTAAATATAATCTTCTGAGTATAAGTCAATTATGTGATACTAGGTATAAGGTTAAATTTCTATCCACACAGTGTTTAATCAAACATCTAGATAATCCTACCATAAGCCTAAAAGGTTTTAGAAAAGACAACATCTATGCCATCAACTTAACCACTTCTTCCATTAAGTGTTATTTAACACAAAAAGAAGAAACATGGTTATGGCATAGAAGAATGTCTCACACCAACTTTAGAAATATAAGCAAATTAAATGGACTAGTGAGAGGCTTACCAAAATTACCTAACATAGATTCAACCATATGTAATGCTTGTCAACAAGGTAAACAAACTAAATCCACTCACAAACCAATAAATCAGCCACAAACCAACTCAATATTAGAACTTCTACACTTAGATCTTTTTGACTCCCATGGAGTCAAATCCATAAATGGAAACTTATACTGTTTAGTCATAATAGATGATTATTCTAGGTTTACTTGGGTAAAATTCTTAAAACATAAAGACGAAACTTTTAAAATCTTTACAAACTTTTGAAAACAAATTGAAAATGAAAAAGATCTTAAAATTAAAAGAATTAGGAGTGACAATGGGGGAGAATTTAAAAATCATAATTTTAACAAATTCTGTCTTGAAAATGGCTACCATCACGAATTTTCATGTCCTAAAACCCCCCAACAAAATGGAATTGTAGAAATAAAAAATAGAACCTTACTAGAAGCCTCTAGAACTATGTTAAATGAATATAACCTACCTAAATATTTCTGGGCAGAAGCTGTTAGCACAGCCTACTATGTGCAAAATAGAACAACATTAAATAAAAGACATAATAAAACCTTCTTTGAAATATTTTATGACAAACAACCTAACATAAAATATTTTAGAGTATTTGGGTGTCCAGCCTTCATCCTAAATACTAGAGAACATTTAGGAAAATTCACCTCTAAAGTAGAAAATGGAATTTTTGTAGGATATTCTCTAAACAGTAGGGGTTACAGAATATATAATAAAATTACGCTAAAAATTGAGGAAACCACAAATATAAAATTTGAAGAAACCCAAGGACAAACTCAACTTCAACCTACTGAAATTAATAATTATGAAGAAACCAATCAATCCCTAGACTATGAAGAAGATGAACACACTCAAGAAAATGAACCCCCTAGAACTATAAGAGTAAATCCTAACCATCCAACTGATCAAATAATTGGTGACCCAGACCTAAGGGTTCAAACCAGATCATCTTTTAGGAACCTGAGTCAAATCTCCCTGATTTCAAAAATTGAACCCAAAACTGTAGTTGAATCCCTACTTGATCCAGATTGGATCATCGCTATGCAAGAAGAACTAGCTCAATTTGAGCGTAATGAAGTTTGGGATCTAGTGCCACCACCTAAAGATAAGAAAGTAATAGAAACAAAATGGGTATTTAGAAACAAATTAAGTGAAACTGGGGAAATCATTAGGAATAAGGCTAGGCTAGTTGCCAAAGGGTTCAGTCAAGTTGAAGGACTTGACTACGATGAGACCTATGCCCCAGTAGCCAGACTAGAATCCATTAGAATGTTACTAAGTTATGCAGCCCATAAGGGATTCAGACTATATCAAATGGATGTTAAGTCAGCCTTTCTCAATGGACTAATAAAAGAAGAAGTGTATGTAAGTCAACCTCCTGGGTTTGAAAATATAGAACACCCTGATTATGTCTTTAAGTTGAAGAAAGCATTATATGGACTTAAACAAGCACCCAGGGCATGGTATGAAAGGCTAACATCTTACTTAACATCCAAAGGATTCAACCAAGGTCAAATTGATCCAACCTTGTTTGTTAAATTACTAAATAACGACATATTTATAGCACAAATATATGTAGATGATATAATATTTGGTTCAACTAACTCAGACTTTTTAGAAGAATTTATTAATCTAATGGAACAAGAATTTGAAATGAGCTTAGTAGGAAAATTGACCTATTTCCTAGGATTACAAATCAAACAAACAAATGAAGGAAATTACATTTATCAATACAAATACACTAAAGAATTACTTAAAAAATTCAGAATGGAAAATACAAAAGAAATAAAAACACCCATGGCGATAAACACAATCTTAGACAATGACCCAAATGGAAAACCAGTAGATCTAAAGTACTATAGAAGTGCAATAGGCAGTCTACTCTACCTAACTGCAAGCCGACCTGATATCTTATTTGCAGTTAGTATGTGTGTAAGATACCAAACCTGTGCTAAAGAATCCCATTTGACTCAAGTCAAAAGGATTTTTAGATATCTTAAGGGAACAACAAACGTAGGAATCTGGTATCCTAGGACCAGTGAGTTTGAATTAATAGGATATTCTGACTCAGATTATGCTGGGTGGAAATTAGACCGTAAAAGCACAAGTGGTGGATGTCAACTACTAGGCTCATCACTTGTTAGCTGGTTTAGTAGAAAGCAACATTGCGTTGCACTATCTACAACTGAGTCAGAATACATAGCCATAGGAGAATGTGTAGCCCAATTATTATGGATGATGCACACCTTAAAAGATCTTAACTTAAAAATCACAAATGTAAAAGTCTTAATTGACAATATTAGCTCAATAAATTTAACAAAAAATCCAGTGCATCATTCAAGAACCAAACACATTGAAATCAGGCACCACTTTATCAGGGATCATGTTACTAAGGGTGACATTGAGCTCAAATACGTTGAATCCAAGTCAAACTTAGCTGACATATTCACTAAATCACTCCCTGAAAATGAATTTAGCCATTTACGTAGAAAACTAGGAATGTTCCTAATAGACTAGGAATTTCGAATTTCAAAGTACTTTCAAAATTATTGCTTTCAACTTATAGGTTCAAACATGTGTCAGTTTTTAAAACCTTCCTATTTTTAGATTTTTAAATAAACTTTTAGCCTTAGACTAGTTCAAAATCCTTAGAGAACATGCACCCATAGGACTAGTTTTGAGCATCTCACCAAAACCCTAGGCTTACCTTGCTTGTGTTTTCCGAACAATAGAATAGGGTGAGATGCATAGGCCACTTGCCTAAGACTTAAGATGCTTATTTCAGTGCATCGACATAAGTCTGGGCGTTAAAAACAAAATATATATTAATTAAGTTAAGATTGACCTTAACTTGACTAACCAAGTGAAAGCTGCTATCTTTTGATAAGTCAGTTAGTAACTAACTGGTTAGACATTTGATTTAATGTCAGGTCCAGGGGGAGGAATCAATTAAAATTTTTTCGGTTTTTCAAAACATTTTTATTAAAAATTTCTTAAACCTATTTTTGAAAACTAAGTTATTGAATTTCAAAATTAGATTTAACGTAGTTTTGAAAATTGAATTAAAAATCTAGTTCTGAGAATTTGACTTTACTTAATTCTACTTAATTCTACAAAAATTAATTTTTGTAAACTAAGTGTATAAACTAAGTCTTTTTAAAATTTTTAATCTTTTACAAACTTAGTGTTGAAAATTAAACTTCAATCAATCTTGAAATATATTTTAAAACTTAGTTTTGAACTTTTGCTTATGTTTGAAAAGAGTTGAAACCTGTTTTAAAAATTTTTTTTTCTTGAAATTTAGAACCTTAACCTTAGAAGCTATACTTGAAAATTTAGCTATTTTTCACAAAACTTAGCCTTTAAATCTGGATTTTTTTTATATACACCTATTTTAGAAAACTAGCTTTATGCACTTAAGTCTTGAAAGTTGAATCCTTTACCAACTCAGTTTTAGAAAATCAATTTTACCTAGTTTTGAAAAATAGATCTTTTAAACTTGTCTCAAAACTTAGCTCTTTTACAAAAGATAAATTACTAAGTTTAACTCCCCCAGATTAACTTGACATGATTCCCTACTTTGTCTGAAGTCTATATTTTTTTACTTTAAACATGCTTATTTTTGATAAATGCCAAAGGGGGAGGGTTAGGTGGGTTAAGTTAGCCAAACCAATTGAAAATACAAACTAACTTAAAAAACCTCCACATAATGATGTTATCTGTTTTTTCTTGCAAATGTCTTCACTAACTTAACCAGGTTGTCATTACATCAAAAAAGGGGAGATTGTTGGTGCGGTTAGCACTACGATTTAACCCAGGTTTTGATGAATGACAAATAGGTTAAGTTAGGTTTATTATTGATCTAACACTCTGATCGAGTGTGCAGGATAAGTCCAGATAGGTCGACGGGCTGACCGGATGTCTGGCACGAAGTCCAAGCGGGTCGACGGGCTAACCGGACGCTTAGGCACGAAGCCCAGCTAGGTCGACGGGCTGACCGGATAGCTTGCACGAAGTCCAGACGGGTCGACGGGCTGACCGGACGTCTGGCAGGTAAGTGAGGTAAGTCATTGGAGGGGAGTGACTGCGAGGACGTGTTCCCAGGAAGGGAACATTAGGCGTCGATCCGGCTTAGATCCATTTCGGATATCTAAGTCGAGATCGTGACTAGATTCTGGTCTTGGAAAGACGGAATCTAAGTCATACTCTTTTCTTGTTAAATCATATTACTTTAGTTGTGCTAACAATCTGTTTTGCAGAATATATATTTGCCTCGGACTAACTCTGTTTTGCAGGAAAGGAAGTTTCTGGAAATAGGAGGTCCGGGCGCCGGGAGGGGATCCGGGTGCTTGGAGGTCCGGGCGCCCGGAGGTGAATTTTATCCAAGCCGAGTCGTCGCCACGTGGAGTTCGCTGATTAGACCTATCACGTCGCACCAGGGTGCCCGGAAGGGATCCAGGCGCCCGGAGCAGCATATAAAAGAAGCCCCAGGGGTGGAGCTTCAAAAACAACTGAGAACTCTTCGACTGCTTGCTCTGTTGCTCTACGCTCCTGCGACGCTAACAAAGCCCCGACAAAGTGCTCCTTCTTCTTTGGTTAATTTTTTTGTCGGTATCACTTTATTTCCATTAGCATTTCTGTACCTTAATTTGTAATAGTATTTCGAATTGCTAGTGAATTGCCCAACGAAAGTACTCAAGGAGTACGAGCCTTCAAGTAGGAGTCGTCACAGGCTCCGAACGAAGTAAAAAACACCTTGTTCAGTTTGCCTAAGTTTTTTTATTATTCCGTTGCGCTTAACTCTTATTAACGCGATTTTTTCGAATCGATATTCACCCCCCCTCTATCGACGTTTCACGATCCAACAGTATCAAGTAATGGTATACACTTAGGTGCATTTAATAATATCCTCCCCATCGGAGTCACTAGTATTATTTGTGTGACCGAAGAAAAACCAACTATTAATTTTATTTGACATAAAGTTAGGTTGACAAGATAATAAAATTAATGGGTAATACCCCCTCTTATAAATGTTTGAATTTGTATACGTCTACACTATCGTGGCATATAAAATTCATGGTGTTTTGAGGTGTTGATGAATTTAAATGATATTGTTTGAGGATTCAATATTATTTTAAATTCTAAAGTTTTGATCAAATATTTTATGATTCTTAGGATTTCAAATAGCTTTCAATCCTTTTGCTATTATATTAAAAGAAAACAAACTTACTTGTCCTATTTACATTAATTGGAAACAAAACTTGGACATTGTCTTAACTGCTGAAGGATGCAAGTTTGTACTTCTTAAGGTCTGTCCTAGCATGCCTGATAAGGATTCTAGTGAAGAGGAGATAGAGTGACACAGGAAATGGGTCAAGGCAGATGAGATGGCGTGGTGTTACATTTTGGCTTCTATGTCAAATGTGCTGCAACATCTGCATCAGGCCCTACCCACTGCCTATGACATGATGCTCAATCTCAAGGAACTCTTCGGACACCAGAATCGGGCTGTCAGGAAGGAGGCCATTAGAAACTTAATGACGACCACCATGACTGAGGGGACACCCGTAAGGGATCATATCATCAAGATGATGGCTCATTTGACGAATTGTCCTCGCAGAAACGAGAACAATAAAAGTATATCTTATTCATTAGTTGTCGAAACATGTTTAGTGGTGTTATCTACTAGTACCTGGTGTGTAGATACGAGAGCCACTGATCATGTCTGCAATTCATTGTAGGGGTTTCAGGAAACTCGATGACTACATGAAGGGAAGATTGCCGCCTACATGAGCAATGCTACAAAAGTGGCGGTTGCTGCGGTGGAAGATGTTTATTTGTCCTTTGATAGGAATAAAACATTGATTTTAAGAAATTATCTTTATGTACCAAGTTTTAGAAAGAACTTGATTTCAGTTTCTAAACTATTTATGAATGGATATTCTGTTTCTTTTGATGACAAAATAGTTGTCAAGAAAAATAGGATAGCTATCTATTCTGGTACATTGGTTGGCAATTTGTATACTCTAAATCTAATAACTCCCATAACGCAACAAATGGAAATTAATAACACATCTTCTATTTCTAATAAGAGAAAGCAGCCTTTGGAAATAAACTAAACATATCTTTGGCATCTAAGGCTTGGTCATATTAACTTGAGTAGGATTCAAAGGCTAATAGTCGATAGACCTTTGGGTTCATTAGTGGTGGAAAATTTTCTAACCTGCGAATCTTGCTTGGAAGGAAAAATGACCAAGAGACCTTTTAAGGCTAAGGGATATAGAGCCAAAGATGTGTTGGAATTGTTTCATTCTGATTTGTGTGGACCTATGACTATCCAGGAAAGAGGTGGTTTCGAATATTTTGTCTCTATTATAGACGACTATTCGAGATACGGGTACATTTACTTGATGCGCCGTAAGCCTGAGTGCTTTGATAAGTTCAAAGAATACAAGGTTGATGTGGAGAAATGTCATGGTAAAGGTATTAAGACACTACGGTCTGATTGTGGTGGCGAGTACCTCTTAGGAGAGTTTAGGAGTTACTTATCATAGGCCGGGATTCAATCCCAACTATTTGCACCTGGTACACCCTAACAGAATGGTGTGGCAGAACGAAGGAATAGGACTCTTATGGAAATGGTTAGATCAACTATGAGTTATTCAGAATTACCAAATTTATTTTGGGGATATGCTCGGGAAACGACGGTGTACATTCTGAACCTGGTACCTTCTAAGTCAGTAACCTCTACTCCCACAAAATTGTGGAATGAGCGTAAGCCTAGTCTGAAACATATTCAGATTTGGAGTAGTCCAGCACATGTGCTGAAGGGAGACGCTGATAAATTGAAATCACGTACAGAAGTTCGCTTGTTCGTGGGATATCCTAGAGGAATGAAAGGTGGTTTGTTTTATAGTGTTAGTTAGTCCTAGGAAAACATACCGGTTCCACTGTACAAAATTTTTTTGTATAAGTGTCGAACCTTTCCTTAAATAACCTATTGTGTTCTTTAGAAGTTAAATTAGGAATCGCAGACGGAACTTAATATCATTGATTCCAAATTTTACTTATCTGTTCTTAATGGTTAAGATTTGAATCGCAAGCGGAACTTAACACTATTGATTCAAATCCACCTATGTTATTAATTCCATTAAATATTAATTTTCAAAATTAGTTTCCAGGACTGCATGGCGAGGCACATGACCTTCTTGGATATGAGAGCAACCACCACCACCTAGACAAAGCCTTTTAAAGAAAGCTAATATTTAATTTCCTTAAATAACTCTAGGTTAACCAAAAAGAACAATCGAATCACAAATTTGAAAACAAAGAAAACACAAATTCAAAAAATTAATTCAAAATACTAGATCTAATGCCTCTTGTGTTTGGAATTCTTATAAAAAGAAATAACTAGCATGATGCGGAAAACAATTGCTAATTATACCTTCTCTTTGTAAACTAATGACCTCGAGATCTTTTGCCGTATTCCTCGCCTCACCTTAGACGTCGTGTGGGCGACGATCCTCTAAGATGAACACCACCCAAAGAGCTTTCTTCTTCCTCCTCTAAAATCCGGCCACCACCACCAATTTGGGAACCAAAGAGAGCAAGGGAAAGGGAAGGGGAGAGATCCGACCATCATGAGAGAGCACAAGCAAGAGACTAGAATTAGATTCCTCCTCCTCCTCCTCCTCCTCCTCCTCCTTCTTCTTCTTCTCCTTCTTCTTCTTCTTGTATCAGGCCACTTAAAAAAAATCACAAGCAACATGTGGCCGGCCCTAGCATGATAAAGAGCTAGGGGTCGGCCCTAAGGAGGAGACTAGAGAGAAGAGAGAAAAAGAATTCATTAACCCATGAAGCCTCTCCTCCCCTTCTTTTATAATACTTGCCCAAGGCAAATAGACAAATAAGGAAAAACTTTTTACAAAAATTAAAATCTTCCTCATGTTTTTCCTTTTCCCTTTTTATTTTTCCTTTTCTTTCCTCTTGATTGAATCAATCACCAATCATAGATCAGTTTTAATTTGATTGGATGATGATTTAATCCTATTGGGCGGCCCCTTGCTTGGGCACCAAGCAAGGGAGGCCGACCCCTACAAGGAAGGAAATATAATTTTTTTTTATAAAATTTTACAAGAAGAAATTCTTTTATAAAATTTTACAAGCTCTCTTTCAATTTCCTAAAGTAGGAGTTAAAAAAGGAAAGTTTTTAAAAATTAAAACCATGTTTTAAAATTTAAAACTTCTCTTATAATATTTCCTTTTTTTAACATGGTGATAGAAAATTTAAATTTTAAAACTTCTCTTCCTTTTTTCTAAACCATGAGGATGGATAAAAAGGAAAGTTTTAAAATCTTTTAAACTTTCTTTTAAAACATGTGGTCTAATTCAAATAAGGAAAGTTTTTGAAATTAAAATCTCTCTTTTAAAACTTATAGTTTTCTACAAAGAGAAGATTTTAAAAATTCAAAACAACACTCCTTGTTTGATTAATGTGGCCAACCCCTACTAGTTTGTTCACCAAACAATAGGGCTGACCCCCATTGGAAGAGGATGTGGCTGGCCCTTGCTTGGTCACCAAGCATTGGACCGGTCCCCTTCTTGGACACCAAGATGGGCTTATATTTGGATGGACTTGAGGCTTTAATGAGGCTATGACAGGGACCTAGAGGAGAAATTGGTTTTGGCCTTTCGATGAGCTTGAGTATCCCTTGTTCGCTCGAACACACAACTCAAGTTCATCGATAATAACTCATTCCACTAGAGAGTTATTATCGCACTACCGCACCAATCCCAAATTACATTATGGGCTCCTTCTTACCATAAGTGTGTTAGTCTCCCTGTGTTTAAGATAACGAATATCCACTAATTAAGTAAGTTACTGACAACTTACTTAATTAATATCTAGTTTCAAGAGTAGTACCACTCAACTTCATTATCATGTCGGACCAAGTCCACCTGCAGGGTTTAACATGACAATCCTTATGAGCTTCTCTTGGGGACATTCTCAACCTAGATAGCTAGAACGCAGTTTCCTTCTATAATCAACAACACACACTATAAGTAATATCATTTCCCAACTTATCGGGCTTATTGACTTATCGAGTTAAATCTCACCCATTGATAAGTCAAAGAAATAAATACTAAATATATGTGTTTGTTATTATATTAGGATTAAGAGCACACACTTCCATAATAATTAAGGTCTAGTTATTTTATAAAGTCAGTACAAAAGTACTTACCTAAAATGGTCATACTCAATACACTTGGAGTGTATCAGTGTAATTTATTAGTTAAGATAAACTAATACTTAATTACACTATGACTAGTTCAGCGGTTTGTTTCTTTCCATCTTAGTCGCGAGCAACTGTTTATAATTTATAAAGAACTGACAACATGATCTTCTATGTGTGACACCACACACCATGTTGTCTACTATATAAATTAATTGAACAAATTACATTTAATAAATAAATGTAGATATTGACCACTGTGATTCTTTATTTCTAAATAAATGTTTATACAAAAGCTAGGCTTTTAGTATATACTTTAACAATCTTCCACTTATACTAAAAGACTATGCTGCCATACCTCTGATTCCCAACCCTTCAACATGCCCATCAAAAGCTCTTGCCTTAAGGACCTTAGTGAAAGGATCTACAGGTCATCACTTGATGTAATTTAGGCGGCAACAACTTCTCCTCGTTTATACGATTTCTTGTATCGAGTGGTACTTACGCTCTATTGTGTTTACTTGCCTTATGGACTTATGGTTTCTTCGAGTTTGCTACTGCACCACTATTATTACAATAAATTGTAATAATTTTTGGGCAAATCAGAAAACATGTCTAAGTCCATGATGAAGTATCTGAGCCATACAGCTTCTATGACTGCCTCAGAGGCTGCCACTTACTCAGCTTCTATGGTGGAGTCCGAAAAAACACCTTTGCTGATCACTCTTCCATAGTTATGACTTCACCTCCTAAAGTAAACACAAAACCCCGAGGTTGACTTACTATTGTCTCTAATCCGATTGGAAGTCAAAATTCGTGCAACCCACAGGGACCAAATTATCTGCCTTGTAAGCTAGCATAAAATTTCTAGTGCCTCTAAGGTACTTCAATATATGCTTTACCGTAGTCCAATGTCCTTGTCTAGGGTTACTTTGATATCTGCTAACTATGCCCTCGGTAAAACAGATTTCTGATCTCGTGCATAGCTTACATTAGTCTTCTGATAGCCGAAGCATAAGGAACTGCCTTCATTTCCTCTATCTCTTTTGATGTCATTGGAGACATCTCTTTAGATAAAGCTACTCCATGCTGAAAAGGTAAGAAACATTTCTTGGAGTTTTGCATGTTTAAAACGAGCAAGGATTTTTTTCGATATATGAAGCTTGGGATAAGTAAAATATTCTTTTCTTGTGATCCCTTATTACTTTGATCCCAAGAATATATGCATTCTCCCAAGTCCTTCATATCGAATTGTTTGGATAACCATACCCTTACTTCTGACAACACTTTGATATTGTTTCCAACTACCAAAAATGTTATCTACGTATAGTACAAGAAATACCACCACGTTTCCATCACACTTCTTGTATACACAATACTCATTTGGTTATTAAATAAATCCATAGGTCTGGATTACTTTATTAAACCGGATGTTCTAAGACCTTGAAGCTTTACTTCAGTCCATAGACTGATTGAGCTTACACACAAGATGCTCTTTGCTCTTTGCAATGAACCCTTCTGGTTGTTATATATATGGATGTTTTCTTCAAGACTTCCATTAAGAAAAGTTGTCTTGACATCCACTTGCTAAATCTCATAGTCCATATGAGAAGTAATAGATAAAAGAATCCGGATAGACTTAAGCATGGCTACCAGTGAAAAAGTTTCCTTTTTCAACAAGCCTTGCTTTGAAAGTTTCTACCTTCCAGTCTATCCCTCTTTTCCTATTGTAGACTTATTTTCACCCAATGGCTTTTACACCATTTGGTGATTTTATAAGCTCCCAGACTTATTAGAATACATATATTCTAATTCTGTATTTATTGCTTTTTGCAAAGATGCTGCATCTTTATCTTGGAGTGCTTTGTCATATGTCCAGGGATCAAGTCCAAAGACTCTCCCAAAACATGAATATTTTAGGTTGCCTAACAACCCTCCCACTACGACGAGGCACTTTCTGCAATTGTGTATCATTTGTGATACGTGTTGCAGTTTCTCGTGATATTTCATCTTGTACAGTTGGTACTAGATTAGACGTACCCTTTAATTTCCTTAAGAATAATTTTTACTCATTGGCTTGTGGTTCATTGTATAGTCCTTTTCTAAAATCGGGCATTGGTGCCAACAATGACCTTCCAATTTTAAGGACTATAAACCTCTTTTCATTTTTCTAGGATAACTCACAAACAAGTGAACTCATGTCTAACTTATCAGTGTCTCTCATGTGCTAGACCACCTAAATCTGAATATGCTTCAGACTAGGCTTACGCCCATTCTGTAATTCTATGGGAGTAGAGAGTTTTGACTTAGAAGGTACTATGTTCACTTCCGTTTCCAGGGTATATCCTTAAAACGAATTTGGTAATTTTCTGAATAACTCATCATCGATCTAATTATTCCATAAGAGCCTTATACCTTCTTTCTACTACACCATTCTGTTGGGGTGTACCAAGTGAAGTTAGTTGGGATTAAATCCTGTCTTCTGATAAGTGACTCCTAAACTCTCCTAAGAGGTACTCGTTACTACGATTTCACCGTAGTGTCTTGATACTTTTACTTTGATGTTACTCCACATCAGCCTAGTACTATTTGAACTAATCAAAGCACTTAGACTTGTGGCGCGTCAAGTAAATGTATCCTTATCTCGAATAGTCATCTATAAAAGAGACGAAATATTCGAAACAACCTCTTGCCTGGATAGTCAAAGGTCTACACAAATCAGAATGAACTAATTCCAACATATCTTTGGCTCCATATCCCTTAGACTTAAAAGCTTCTTGGTTATTTTTCCTTCCAAGTAAGACTTGCAAGTTGGAAAGATTTCCACTACCAATGAACCCAAGAGTTCATTGGTTATTATCCTTTGAATCCTACTAAAGTTAATATAATCTAGCCTTAGATGCCAAAAATATGATTGGTTCATTTCCGAAGGTTACTTTCTCTTATTAAAGTTAGAAGATGTATTATTAATTTCTATTTATTGCATCGTGGGAGTTATTGGATTATAAATTGTCAACCAACGTACCAGAACAGATAACTTCCCTATTTTTCTTGATAACAAGTTTGTTATCAAAATAGACAGAATATCTATTCTTTGATAGTTTAGAAACTAAAATCAGGTTCTTTCTAAACTTGGTATGTAAAGATAATTTTCTCAAAATCCACTTTTTATTCCTATCAGAGGATAAACATCTCCCACTACAACAGCTGTTACTTTTGTAGTAGTGCCCATATAAACGGTGATTTCTCTTTCATATACTTGTCAGGTTTCTTGGAACCCCTGCAATGAATTGCAGACATGATCAGTGGCTCCCGTATCTACACACCAGGTACCGGTGGATAACACCACTAAACATGTTTCAACAACTAATGAATTAAATACACCTATATTGTTCTCAGTTCTAAGATGACAGTCTACTTTAATGTCCAAGTCCTATTTCCAATCATTATAATTGGGACTACTAACTCTTTTCTATAGTATAACAACTAGGGGATTGACAAACATTTAAAATCCTAAGAATCACAAAAATATTTGGTCAAGACCAACACTTTAAAATCCCCGTGAATTTTGTATGCCACGATAGTGTGGACGTATACAAATTCAAAAAAGAGATTTTGTCTATTAATTTTATTATCTTGTCATCCTATCTTCATGACAAATAAAATTAATAGTTGGTCTATCTTTGATCAAACATTTTGGTCAAACTTTGAATTTAAAATAACATTAATTCCTCAAACAATATTATTTAAATTCACCAACACCTCAAACACTGGGAATTTTGCATGCCACGATAGTGTGGACGTATACAAATTCGAACATTTGTAAGATGAGAGTTTTACCCATTAATTATCTTGTCAATAAATCTTTATGACAAAAAAATACCTCAAACACCGTGAATTTTGTATTCCACGATAGTGTGGACGTATACAAAACCAAACATTTGTAAGAGGAGTTTTAATTTTATTATCTTGTCAACTTATCTTTTTGACAAATTAATAGTTGGTTTTCCTTTGGTCACACAAATAATAGCAGTGACTCCAATGGGGAGGATACTATTAGACGTGCCTAAGTGTATACCATTACTTACCACTAAATTCATTAATAAGATTGTGCCCCTTCCGATGGGGAAGATCACACGCTCTTAATTAATTTCTATAGTCATCCTAAATGAAAGTTTGATCTAGTGATCCACAAACAAACTCATCCGATATGGAGGAAGGCACTCAGAGCGAACGCGCAAGTTTGTTTGCATCACTTACACACCAGTAATGGAGACCGTGGAATTTATTAAAATAAATCTCTCTCCCACTTAGTTATTTAAAGTGAGGAATTTTAACTATCCTAGCATACATCACATGCATACATACACATCATAGTAAATAAAATCAATAAATATGGAAATTATTTTTCCAACTATTATGGCCTTTTCCATCACTGTCCTTTGTGTGCTCCAACCCTAGCTGCTGCCACCTTTAGCCACTGCCATCGGGTCGAGATGTCACATCCATCTTGCTTCTTATTCTGCTGTGCCTCTGGTGCTTCAAAAGTACCACGCCTCGCAAGCATCCGATCCACGACAAAAATATAATTTTACATGTGTCGATCCTATATTCCACGAGGGAATGTACATGAAATCTAGATCGAAAATAAAATTCTAAAATCCTAGGGCTAATACATCTCCTGCTGTATTAGTTAAATACAATCATGCACACACACAATAATGCCCTTGACATGTCCAAGGGTCCAATCACATACAACATCTATAAGCCATAATAGTTGGAGCCTGCAACAAAAAAGTTAGCACATCCTACTATTATCCTGCCTAAATTATGTATGACAAGTGCATAACCTATTTGAATTCTAAACCCACAGAGGCAAACCCTAGCTCTGATACCAATTGTTGGTTAGTCCTAGGAAAACATACCAATTCCATTGTACAAAATTTTTTTGTACAATTGTCGAACCTTTCCTTAAATAACCTATTGTGTCCTTTAGAAGTTAAATTAGGAATCGCAGACGGAACTTAACATCATTGATTCCAAATTTAACTTATCTGTTCTTAATGGTTAAGATTTGAATCGCAAGCGGAACTTAACACTATTGATTCAAATCCACCGATGTTATTAATTCCATTAAATATTAATCTCCAAAATTGGCTTCCAGGACTGCATGGCGAGGCACATGGCCTTCTTGGATATGGGAGCAACCACCACCGCCTAGACAAAGCCTTTTAAGGAAAGCTAATATTTAATTTCCTTAAATAACTCTAGGTTAACCAAAAAGAACAATCGAATCACAAATTCGGAAACAAAGAAAACACAAATTCAAAAAACTAATTTGAAATACTAGATTTAATGCCTCTTGTGTTTGGAATTCTTACAAAAAGAAATAACTAGCATGATGCGGAAAATAATTGCTAATTATACCTTCCCTTTGTAAACTAATGACCTCGAGATCTTCTGCCGTATTCCTCGCCTCGCCTTGGACGTCGTGTGGGCGACGATCCTCCAAGATGAACACCACCCAAAGAGCTTTCTTCTTCCTCCTATAAAATCCAGCCACCACCACCAATTTGGGAACTAAAGAGAGCAAGGGAAAGGGAAGGGGAGAGATCCGACCATCATGAGAGAGCACAAGCAAGAGACTAGAATTAGATGCCTCCTTCTTCTTCTTCTTCTTCTTCTTCTTCTCCTCCTCCTCCTCCTTCTCCTTCTTCTTGTATCCGACCACTAACCACAAGCAACATGTAGATGGCCCTAGCATGATAAAGAGCTAGGGGTCGGCCCTAAGGAGGAGACTAGAGAGAAGAGAGAAAAAGAATTCATTAACCCATGAAGTCTCTCTTCCCTTTCTATTATAATACTTGCACAAGGAAAATAAGGAAAAACTTTTTACAAAAATTAAAATTTTCCTCATGTTTTTCCTTTTTCCTTTTTATTTCTCCTTTTCTTTCCTCTTGATTGAATCAATCACCAATCATAGATTAGTTTTAATTTGATTGGATGATGATTTAATCCTATTGGTCGGCCCCTTGCTTGGGCACCAAGCAAGGGTGGCTGACCCTTACAAGGAAGGAAATATAATTTTTTTTTTATAAAATTTTACAAGAAGAAATCCTCTTATAAAATTTTACAAGCTCTCTTTCAATTTCCTAAAGTAGGAGTTAAAAAAGGAAAGTTTTTAAAAATTAAAACCATATTTTAAAATTTAAAACTTCTGTTATAATATTTCCTTTTTTAACATGGTGATAGAAAATTTAAATTTTAAAACTTCTCTTCCTTTTTTCTAAACCATGAGGATGGTTAAAAAGGGAAAGTTTTAAAATCTTTTAAACTTTCTTTTAAAACATGTGGCCTAATTCAAATAAGGAAAGTTTTTGAAATTAAAATCTCTCTTTTAAAACTTAAAGTTTTCTACAAAGAGAAGATTTTAAAATTTTAAAACAACCGTCCTAGTTTGATTAATATGGCCAGCCCCTACTAGTTTGTTCACCAAACAATAGGGACAACCCCCATTGGAAGAGGATGTGGTCGACTCTTGCTTGGTCACCAAGCATTGGATCGGCCCCCTTCTTGGACACCAAGATGGGCTTATATTTGGATGGACTTGAAGCTTTAATGAGGCTACGACAGGGACCTAGAGGGGAAATTGATTTTGGCCTTCCGATGAGCTTGAGTATCCCGTGTTCACCCCGAACACACAACTCAAGTTCATCGATAATAACTCATTCCACTAGAGAGTTATTATCGCACTACCGCCCCAATCCCAAATTACATTATGGGCTCCTTCTTATCATGAGTGTGTTAGTCTCCCTGTGTTTAAGATAGCGAATACCCACTAATTAAGTAAGTTACTGACAACTTACTTAATTAATATCTAGTTCCAAGAGTAGTACCACTTGTAACGACCCAATTTTTCCTATTTCAAGTTCTAAAAGTCCATAAAAATATTTGGAAATACTTTTAAAATATTCAAGAGATTTTTAGGAATTTTTAGAGTATTTTTACGTAATTTTTGGAGCTCGTTTAGTATGTTTACAAAAAGAAAGAAGTTTTGACAAAAAAAAACCGTTGAAGGTGAGACTCGAACCCATGACCTCGGGTCGAACCCGACCTAACCGGGCGCAGCCAACCAGCTGAGCTACGCGGGTTTTGTTAACCAAATAAGTAGAGATAGATATTTAAGGTATAGTTAGTAATAGGAAACCCTAGTTTTAAAAAGACCTAATTCCTTTTCTCCCGAGCCGAAACTCTCTTCTCCTCACACGCACGCGCGGCGCGGCGGGTTCTGCTCTCGGGCGAAGAAGCGACGAAGCTAGGGTTCTCTCCCTCCGGCGGGCGGCGAGGGCTTTTTTCGGCCGGTCCTCACCTGTACGGGGCCATCTCGACGAAGAGAGCTCGGGAACTCAAGGGAGCCGTCGAGAGCTTCAAGCTCCACCGAAACCCTAGACCTCCTTCCTCCTCTCGGTTGTAAGTCCTAAAAACAAGGGTAAGTACTACTCACCTGTGGTAGGAGTTGCTCCGAGCTTCGATTTTCTTCCTTGCTTCCGGATTTCACAGTGTCGAGTAGTATTGTATGCTAGAGCTTTCCCTTTCTTTGCTTTGTTTATCTGGCTGAATTTCTAAGGTTGAGTTGCTGTGCCGAATTGCCATGCTAGGGTTTTTCTTACCATCCACAGCATGCTTCTTGTTTCTGTTTCGGATTTAGCCGTGTAGTTAATGAGCATGATTCAAGTAGTTGATTTTTTTTTCCGGTGTGGATTTCTCCTTGATAGTTCTGAGTTTGAAAGGGGCCTTAATTCTTGAGTGTAGTTCAGATTTCCTTTGAAATTTTGCTTACTTGCACAGCATGTTAAGTAGTTGTAATTGTTTGATCTTCACAACATACCCTAAGTAGTTGTAATGGATTTATTTGCACATCCCTTACTTTAAACTTGAAGTTTAGAATCTGTTCATCTTAAAATCAGTAAGTTAAACCCTTTATACTTCAGATCCAACAAGTTAGAATATGTTTTAAACATGTAGCATTTAATTTAGTTCCTTGTTACTCAATACACATGAATAGAACTAATTATAGCATGCGGTTAGGTCTTTTGATACTCCAACATGCTGTATTAGATCCCCTTGGTGGTAATTTATAGCATGAAGATTTAGTTTTTTTGTTAAGTGAACATAAATAGCTTGTATCGTGAGTAGTCCGTTTGGGTTTTGGGCTTTCTATACGTGTATTATAAGCTTATGGTTTTGGTTTTAGTCACTACTGTGAATATGAACAACCCTTATCATTGGTATTTCAGTTTTACTCACTTTGCTGATTTACCATGCTGAACAGCCTTTTATAATAGCCTGCAGGTTATTTTTCTTTTTGTTGATACAGTGAGCAGGATTAGCATTAATTCTTGTACTATAGCTGCATCTTTAGTAGTTATTTTGGTTTATGAGAAGTTCTAAGCAAAGCAAGTCCAAAGTCAAGATAAGATCCTAAATTTCAGTATTTGAAGAGTAAGAACAACCCATTATTTAGTAGAATGGTTTAGCATTTTCCTTGCAACTCAAAGGGCAAGAACAACCCTTATTTAGTTAGAAGGGCAACCTTTATTTAAAGTATGCAGTATTAGAATAGCATGAGCCGTATTAGTTTTTAATTCTGGTTCATTCGTAGATTTTTAATTATTCACGTGTGCAGATTTTTAGTATTCTTATGAACAGATTTTAGCATATAGTAGCATGCTGATTTTTATTTTCCTTTGCTTTAAGATGTGCATGAACAGATTATAACATATAGTAGTATGCTGATTTTTGTTTCCCTTTGCTTTAAGATATGCATGAACAGATTTTGGCATATACATGTATGCACATAGCATTTAGTTTGGACTTTCCTTGCTATAATGAGCAGCTATAAGTAAGAAAAAGACCAAGGTCTAGTTAAAAAGAGATAACAAGTAAATTAAAGTAAGAGGCTAGTACCCGACTTTCGAGGTTGTCGTTAAACAAATCCAGGTGATCGTTTCCGAGGTCTCGGCCCTGGTAAGACCGAGGTCTTTACCCTGTGGGACTACAACAGTCTCTATTAGGGAGCGCACATAAGATGATACTAAGCCTGGGCCCAAAGAAAAGAAGAAGAAAGAAAAAGAAGAAGAAAGAAAAGTAAAAGTAAAAGTAAAAGTAAAAGAAATTAAAAGATTAATTTCAAGTATAAAGCTATAAGTAAATGAAACAAGTATCACCTATGTTTAGAATTTGCAGAAGTTTAGTTCCTTTAATTCTAAGCATACAACATGAGTTTCATTACTTTTCTTATCAGTTTAGTGAGCATGATTAGTTTTATTTCCAATTTTCAGCTTTATTCTGGTATATCATGAGTATGTATTTTAATTGAGTACCTTGCTATTAGATGAGTACATGTAGCTTTTCTTTTAGCATTCAAGTTTCAGTATCGTTTGCATTTTTATGCACTTCGAATTTTTGTGAGATAGTATAGTACTTACTAAGCGTTTCTCTTATAGATCTATTTTTTCCTCCTACTGCAGATAAAGAAAAAGCTAAAGTATGAAAGGAAGACGATAAGGTGGTGGTGATGAAGGTGTGTGATGACTGGACTATGGAGAGATCCAGAGTTTGCTAGCAAATGTTCAGGACTTACCTGTTTAGAGTTTCAGTTTATGTTCTAGTTTTCTTTAAATGTTATTATGAGTTGAGATTGTAATTAAGTTTATTCCGCACTTGTAGTTGGGTCCTATTGTTGGAGTGATATAGTTGTTTTCTATTGTTAGAGTAGTTTCCTTCTTCTTAATGTGTTATTATACCGCGTGGTTGTGAAAAAGTACGTTCTAGCCGCCTGTGGGTGTGTATATAGTGTCTGTATGGTTGATTTGGTCACCGGTACAGGGGAGATTCTGACGAAATTTTTCGGTAGGACTTCCTCTGGGGCCGTGATAAATCTAAGTGTTGCTAATATTAGCATAAGTGACACTAGTAAGTTGAGTAGTAGTTAGGTAATGGTCGCCCTTAGAGAGTAGTAGTAAGAAGGGTGGTCGTTACAGTTGGTATCAGAGTAGTGTTCCATTCTCCAACATCACGCACACATCAACATCAGCCTTACCATCTCCAAGTAAGAAAGTATTTAAATTCTTTCTTTATTCTGCTTTCCTTATTATTAACTGCAGTATAGAGTATTTGTTTTTGAATGCTTAAGTAAGATAGAAGATTTTGTTTCCCTTTTCTATATTCATATATAAGTATGATTAGAAGGGTTAGAGAAGCTATCAAACCTTTTCCTCTGCATAAATAGATGTCAAGAAGAGGACGTCCCCGTACCGTTCATACTGAGGACCGAGTTCAGGAGAACGAAGAGCCCAAAACCCCTGGGCCTATTCTCTCTGAAGTTGTTGTCCAACTTCAGAGACAAGTAGCGAGCAGCAGCAAGTGATTGCCAATCTAATGGCCAATCAGAAGCCAGCTCCTCCCACTCCCCCAACCATTAATGTGGAGACCCCAGTGGTGACTGAAGTCCTATCGGTTGCCCTAGAAGTCGCCATAACACCTAGAAGACAAGAAGCATACCTCATCCAGTGGCTGAAGCTGAAACCAGAAAGATTCTCAGGCACGACTGAGCCCTGGGATGCCCAGGCTTGGTTCAAGACACTTGAGAGCACAATGGAGCTTCTTGACTGACCAGAAGTCGAGAAGGTTAAGTGTGCCTCTTTCTGCCAATCTGGAGGTGCTTGTATGTGGTGGGAGCGAGTGGAGAGTAAGAGAGCAGTCAACCAGATGAGCTGGGTTGACTTTGAGATAGAGTTTTACGAAAAAGTCTTCCGTCAACGGATCACCAATAAACAGTATGAGGAGCTTATGGAATTCAGACAAGGTGACCTACCAGTAGAAGAAGCGGTCAAAATATTTAACAAGCTAGCTCACCTTTGACTAGAGTTAGTAAGTATAGTGAAAGAACGAGTCAGACTGACGCTTCGAATGCTGAGACCAGAAATAGCACCTAATGTGAGTAGTGAAACTCACCGACCATAGATTGGTGAAGAGCTGGTCAGCAGGGCATTAGTGAGCACTATCTGAATAGCAACAAGGCACAACAAATGCAACACAAGCCAGTCAAGATAGAAGACAAGACAGTGGGGAAACAGAGAACCCAGTCAAGTAATCAGAACTGGAAGGACAAAGATAACAAGAAAGACCCAAGCAGGAAGATGTTCGGGTAGTCTGTGAGTATCCAAAGGTATATCCAGAAGGGCTACCTGGACTACCTCCCAACAGAGAAGTGGAGTTTGAGATTGAATTAGTTCCTGGAACCGGTCCAATTTCAAAAGCTCCATACCGCATGTCTCCAGCAGAGCTGAAAGAGTTACAAGAACAACTTCAGGAGCTGCTTGACAAAGGCTTCATTCGCCCTAGTCACTCACCTTGGTGAGCTCCTGTGTTGTTCGTCAAGAAGAAAGATGGATCTATGCGGATGTGCATAGATTACAGAGCTCTGAATCAAGTGACGATCAAGAACAAGTACCCCCTTCCCAGGATCGACGACTTATTTGATCAGTTAAGAGGGGCAACAGTGTTCTCAAAGATAGACCTGCGCTCTGGGTACCATCAGCTGAAAGTGAAAGAAAGGGATATACCCAGAACGGCTTTCAGGACCAGATATGGACACTATGAGTTGGTAGTCATGCCTTTTGGTGTGACTAATGCACCAGCGGTCTTCATGGACCTGATGAACAGAGTGTTCAGAGAATAACTTGACAAAATTGTCATTGTGTTCATTGACGACATTCTAATCTATTCCAGAACCCCAAAGGAGCATGACACGCACTTGAGGATAGTACTGCACACCCTACAGCAAAAGCAGCTTTATGCTAAATTCTCAAAGAGCGAGTTCTGGTTAAAGCAGGTGGCGTTTCTAGGTCACATCATTTCTAAAGAAGGCATTCAAGTGGATCTAGCCAAAATAGAAGCGGTCAACAACTGGAGTAGACCCAAGAATACCAGAGAGATCAGAAGCTTCCTTGGTTTAGTTGGGTACTACAGGAAATTCGTGGAGGACTTTTCCAGGATAGCCTCTCCACTAACAGCTCTCACCAGAAAGAACAAGAGATTTGAATGGTCAGATAAATGTGAGCAGAGTTTCCAAGAGTTGAAGAAGAGACTGACCAGTGCTCCTATTTTGACTGTTCTAGAGAGTGACAAGAGTTTTGACATCTACAGTGATGCTTCCAAGATGGGCTTAGGAGCTGTACTCATGCAAGAAGGAAAAGTTATAGCTTATGCTTCCAGACAACACAAAGACTACGAGAAGAACTATCCCACTCATGATCTTGAGCTGACAGCTGTGGTCTTTGCACTGAAACTCTGGCGACATCATTTGTATGGAGTTCAGTGTAGAATCTTCACTGACCATTAGAGTCTTAAGTACTTCTTCACTTAGAAAGACTTAAACATGAGACAACGCAGGTGGTTGGAGTTAGTCAAAGATTACGACTGTGAAATCCTCTACCACCCAGGCAAAGCTAACAAAGTGGCAGATGCACTAAGCAGAAAATCCAATGTATCCCTGATGTCTTTGTCATCATTAGCCCTGCCACTGCAGAAGGAGTTGTCAGATTTTGGAATTGAAATTATTGAAGGGCAACTCTCTGCATTGACCTTAGAGTCTACATAGCTTGAGGAGATACAGAGAAAGCAAAGTGAAGATCCAGACATCCAGAAGATCAAGCAAGGGATACAGAAAGAAGACAAGTTAGAGTTTCGAGTGACGGACAACGGGATTCTTTATAAGGGGAGTCGCATTTGCGTGCCCAATGATGAAGAACTGAGAAAGAAGATTTTAGAAGAAGCTTATAGCACCCCATACTCCATGCATCCTGGTTCTACCAAGATGTGAAACAGAGGTTCTGGTGGTCAGGACTCAAAAGAGACGTTGCTAAATATGTCAGTACCTGCTTGACATGCCAGAGAGTCAAAGCAGAACACCAGAGACCAGGAGGAGTTCTTCAACCTCTTCCAATACCAGAATGGAAATGGGAAGACATATCCATGGACTTCATAATAGGCCTCCCAAGAACCACCAATGGAAATGATGCGATATGGGTAATAGTAGATCGATTGACCAAGTCTGCTCATTTCCTATCCATCAAGGTGTCCCACTCTATAGAGCAGTTGGCCCAGCTATATGTTAAAGTGGTAGTCAGACTTCATGGAGTTCCTAAATCTATCGGTTCTGATAGACATGGGCGCTTCACCTCACACTTTTGGGAGTGTGTTCAGACTGCACAAGGCACCAAACTCAAGTTCAGCACAGCCTTCCATCCTCAGACTGATGGACAGACAGAGCGAGTAAATCAGATTTTAGAAGATATGCTCAGATCTTGTGCGCTAGATTTCAAGGGAAGTTGGTGCAAGTATCTATGCTTAGCTGAGTTTGCCTACAACAATATCTATCAAGCCACCATCAAGATGGCACCTTATGAGGCGTTGTATGGTAGGAAGTGCAGATTACCCATTTGCTGGCAAGAAGCAGGTGAAAGAAAAGAAATGGAAGTAGAACCGGGCATTCAGACAGAGCTGATAGATGAGACTACTCATGCTATCCAGAAGATCAGACAAAGGATTGAGACTTCCCAGAGTACACAGAAGAGTTATGCTGACACACGCCGTAGGCCACTTGAATTCCAAGTAGGGGATTTAGTCTTTCTCAAGGTCGCTCCTACGAAAGGAGTGATGAGATTTGGCAAGAAGGGCAAATTAAGTCCTCGCTATGTAGGACCTTACCTGATCATAGAGAGGATTGGGAAAGTAGCTTACGAGCTGGACTTACCACAAGACATGTCAGCAATACACAATGTATTTCATGTCTCCATGCTAAAGAAGTGTCTCCACGACCCGAGCCAAGTGTTTCAGCCTCAGTCAGTGTAGATCCAAGAGGATCTTAGTTATGAGAGCAGACCTACATAGATAGTGGATAGAGCAGTCAAGAGACTAAGAAATAAAGAAGTACCACTAGTGAAGGTCATCTGGCAGAACCAGAAGCACGAGGAAGTTACTTGAGAGCGTGAGGACAGTATGAGACAGAAATATTCAGAACTATTCTAAGTTTGAGGACAAACTTTTTATAAGGTATGGGGGATTGTAACGACCCAATTTTACCTATTTCAAGTTCTAAAAGTCCATAAAAATATTTGGAAATACTTTTAAAATATTCTAGAGATTTTAAGAATATTTAGAGTATTTTTACGTGATTTTTGGAGGTCGTTTAGTATGTTTACAAAAAGAAAGAAGTTTTGACAAAAAAAACCGTTGAAGGTGAGACTCGAACCCATGACCTTGGGTCAAACCCGACCTAACCGGGCGCAGCCAACCAGCTGAGCTACGCGAGTTTTGTTAACCAAATAAGTAGAGATAGATATTTAAGGTATAGTTAGTAATAGGAAACCCTAGTTTTAAAAAGACCTAATTCCTTTTCTCCCGAGCCGACACTCTCTTCTCCTCACACGCACGCGCGGCGCGGCGGGTTCTACTCTCTCCGGCGGCCGACGAGGGCTTTTTCCGGCCGGTCCTCACCTGTACGGACGAAGGGAGCTCGGGAACTCATGGGAGCCGCCGAGAGCTTCAAGCTCCACCGAAACCCTAGACCTCCTTCCTCCTCTCGGTTGTAAGTCCTAAAAGCAAGGGTAAGTACTACTCACTAGTGGTAGGAGTTGCTCTGAGCTTCGATTTTCTTCCTTGCTTCCGGATTTCATAGTGTCGAGTAGTATTGTATGCTAGAGCTTTCCCTTTCTTTTCTTTGTTTATCTGGCCAAATTTCTAAGGTTGAGTTGCTGTGCCGAATTGCCATGCTAGGGTTTTTCTTACCATCCACAGCATGCTTCTTGTTTCTGTTTCGGATTTAGTCGTGTAGTTAATGAGCATGATTCAAGTAGTTGATTTTTTTTCCGGTGTGGATTTCTCCTTGATAGTTCTGAGTTTGAAAGGGGCCTTAGTTCATGAGTGTAGTTCAGATTTCCTTTGAAATTGTGCTTACTTGCACAGCATGTTAAGTAATTGTAATTGTTTGATCTTCACAGCATACCCTAAGTAGTTGTAATGGATTTATTTGCACATCCCTTACTTTAAGCTTGAAGTTTAGAATCTATTCATCTCAAAATCAGTAAGTTAAACCCTTTATACTTCAGATCCAGCAAGTTAGAATATGTTTTAAACATGTAGCATTTAATTTAGTTCCTTGTTACTCAATACACATGAATAGAACTAATTATAGCATGCGGTTAGGTCTTTTGTTACTCCAACATGCTGTATTAGATCCCCTTGGTGGTAATTTAAAGCATGCAGATTTAGTTTTTTTGTTAAGTGAACATAAATAGCTTGTATCGTGAGTAGTCCGTTTGGGTTTTGGGCTTTCTATACGTGTATTATAAGCTTGTGGTTTTGGTTTTAGTCACTACTGTGAATATGAACAACCCTTATCATTGGTATTTCAGTTTTACTCACTTTGCTGATTTACCATGCTGAACAGCCTTTTATAATAGCCTGCAGCTTATTTTTCTTTTTGTTGATATAGTGAGCAGGATTAGCATTAATTCTAGTACTATAGCTGCATCTTTAGTAGTTATTTTGGTTTATGAGAAGTTCTAAGCAAAGCAAGTCCAAGGTCAAGATAGGATCCTAAATTTTAGTATTTGAAGAGTAAGAATAGCCCATTATTTAGTAGAATGGTTTAGCATTTTCCTTGCAACTCAAAGGGCAAGAACAACCCTTATTTAGTTAGAAGGGCAGCCTTTATTTAAAGTATGCAGTATTAGAATAGCATGAGCCGTATTAGTTTTTAATTCTGGTTCATTCGCAGATTTTTAATGATTCACGTGTGCAGATTTTTGTTATTCACATGTGCAGATTTTTAGTATTCATATGAACAGATTTTAGCATATAGTAGCATGCTGATTTTTGTTTTCCTTTGCTTTAAGATGTGCATGAACAGATTATAACATATAGTAGTA
Organism: Zingiber officinale; assembly: GCF_018446385.1. NCBI lineage: Eukaryota > Viridiplantae > Streptophyta > Magnoliopsida > Zingiberales > Zingiberaceae > Zingiber > Zingiber officinale. Next base: position 106,887,275 of record NC_055998.1, read on the forward strand.
TGCTGATTTTTGTTTCCCTTTGCTTTAAGATATGCATGAACAGATTTTGGCATATACATGTATGCACATAGAATTTAGTTTGGACTTTCCTTGCTATAATGAGCAGGTATAAGTAAGAAAAAGACCAAGGTCTAGTTAAAAAGAGATAACAAGTAAATTAAAGTAAGAGGCTAGTATCCGACTTCCGAGGTTGTCGTTAAACAAATCCAGGTGACCGTTTCCGAGGTCTCGGCCCTGGTAAGACCGAGGTCTTTACCCTGTGGGACTACAACAGTCTCTATTAGGGAGCGCACATAAGATGGTACTAAGCCTGGGCCCAAAGAAAAGAAGAAGAAAGAAAAAGAAGAAGAAAGAAAAGTAAAAGTAAAAGTAAAAGAAATTAAAAGATTAATTTCAAGTATAAAGCTATAAGTAAATGAAACAAGTATCACCTATGTTTAGAATTTGCAGAAGTTTAGTTCCTTTAATTCTAAGCATACAGCATGAGTTTCATTACTTTTCTTATCAGTTTAGTGAGCATGGTTAGTTTTATTTCCAGTTTTTAGCTTTATTCTGGTATATCATGAGTATGTAGTTTAATTGAGTACCTTGCTATTAGATGAGTACATGTAGCTTTTCTTTTAGCATTCCAGTTTCAGTATTGTTTACATTTTTATGCAATTCGAGTTTTTGTGAGATAGTATAGTACTTACTAAGTTTTTCTCTTATAGATCTATTTTTTCCTCCTACTGTAGATAAAGGAAAAGCTAAAGTATGAAAGGAAGGCGATAAGGTGGTGGTGATGAAGGTGTGTGATGACTGGACTATGGAGAGATCCAGAGTTTGCTAGCAAATGTTTAGGACTTACCTGTTTAGAGTTTCAGTTTATGTTCTAGTTTTCTTTAAATGTTATTATGAGTTGAGATTGTAATTAATTTTATTCCGCACTTGTAGTTGGGTCCTATTGTTGGAGTGATATAGTTGTTTGCTATTGTTAGAGTAGTTTCCTTCTTCTTATTGTGTTATTATACTGCGTGGTTGTGAAAAAGTATGTTCCAGCCGCCTGTGGCTGTGTATATAGTGTCTGTATGGTTGATTTGGTCACTGGTACAGGGGAGATTCTGCCGAAATTTTTCGGTAGGACTTCCTTTGGGGCCGTGATAAATCTAAGTGTTGCTAATATTAGCATAAGTTACACTAGTAAGTAGAGTAGTAGTTAGGTAACGGTCGCCCTTAGAGAGTAGTAGTAAGAAGGGTGGTCGTTACACCACTCAACTTCATTATCATGTCGGACTAGGTCCACCTGCAAGGTTTAACATGACAATCCTTATGAGCTTCTTTTGGGGACATTCTCAACCTAGATAACTAGAACACAGTTTCCTTCTATAATCAATAACCCACACTATAAGTCATATCATTTCCCAACTTATCAGGCTTATTGACTTATCGAGTTAAATCTCACCCATTGATAAGTCAAAGAAATAAATACTAAATATATATGTTTGCTATTATATTAGGATTAAGAGCACACACTTCCATAATAACTAAGGTCTAGTTCTTTTATAAAGTCAGTACAAAAGAACTTACATAAAATGGTCCTACTCAATACACTTGGAGTGTGTCAGTGTAATTTATTAGTTAAGATAAACTAATACTTAATTACACTACGACTACTTCAGCGGTTTGTTACTTTCCATCTTAGTCGTGAGCAACTGTTTATAATTTATAAAGAACTGATAACATGATCTTCTGTGTGTGACACCACACACCATGTTGTCTACTATATAAATTAATTGAACAAATTACATTTAATAAATAAATGTAGATATTGACCACTGTGATTTTTTATTTCTAAATAAATGTTTATACAAAATCTAGGCTTTTAGTATATACTCTAACATATAGTCCTAAAGATCAGAAGGTCATTGTTCGCACCAATGCCTGATTTTTAGAAGAGGACTATGTAATGAACCACAAGCCCATAAGTAAAATTGTTCTTGAGAAAATAAGAGAGGACACGTCTAATTTAGTACCAACGGTATAAGATGAGATACCACAAGAAACTGCAACATGAGTCACAAATAATGCACAATTACAAGTAGTGCCTCTTCGTAGTGGGAGGATTGTTAGGCAACATGATAGATTCATATTTTTGGGAGAATCTTCAGACTTGAATCCTAGTGAACATGAACCTGATCCCTAGACATATGATGAAGCACTCCAAGATAAAGATGCAGCATCTTGCCAAAGTGCAATGAACTCTGAAATAGAATTTATGTACTCTAATCAGGTCTAGGAGCTTGTAGAACCACCAAATGGTGTAAAAGTCATTGGATGTAAATGAGTCTAAAAAAGAAAAAGTGGGACAGATGGGAAGGTGGAAACCTTCAAAGCAAGGCTTGTTGTAAAAGGGTATACTTAGAAAGAGGGAATCGATTATGAGGAAACCTTTTCGCCGGTAGCTATGCTTAAGTCTATCCAAATTCTTTTATCTATTGCCGCTCATATGGATTATGAGATTTGACAAATGGACGTCAAGACATCTTTCCTTAATGTAAGTCTTGAAAAAAATATCCATATGAAGCAACCAGAGGGATTCATTGCGAAGGGCAAAGAGCATCTTGTATGTAAGCTCAATTGGTCCATTTATGGACTAAAGCAAGCTTCGAGATCTTGGAATATCTAGTTTAATGAAGTGATCCAATCTTATGGATTTATTCAGTGTCTGGATGAGTCTTGTGTATATAAGAAGAGCGACGGAAATATGGTGATATTTCTTGTGCTATACATAGATGACATTTTGCTCATTGGCAACAATGTCAAAGTGTTGTCAGATGTAAGGATATGGTTGTCCAAGTAGTTTGATATGAAGGACTTGGGAGAGTGTGGGCATATTCTTGGGATCAAAGTAATAAGGGATTGCAAGAAAAAGATGTTGTGCTTATCCCAAGCTTCATACATCGATACTATCCTTGCTCATTTTTATTTAGCATGCAAAACTCCAAGAAAGGTTTTCTACCTTTTCAGCATGGAGTACCTTTATCTAAAGAGATGTCTCCTAAGACACCATATTAGATGGAGCACATGAAGGCAGTTCCTTATGCTTCGGCTGTAGGAAGCCTAATGTATGCGATGCTTTGTATGAGACCGGATATCTGTTTTGTCGTGGGCATGGTTAGCATATATCAAAGTAACCCAGGATAGGGACATTGGACTACCGTAAAACATATATTAAAGTACCTGAGAAGGACTAGAGATTATATGCTGGTTTATCAGGCAGATAATTTGCTCCCTGTGGGTTACACAGATTCTGACTTCCAATTAGATAGGGACAATAGTAAGTCAACCTCAAGGTATGTGTTTACTTTGGGAGGTGGAGCCATTACATTGAGAAGTGTTAAGCAGAAATGTGTTTCAAACTCCACCATGGAAGTTGAGTATGTGACAGCCTCTGAGGCAGCCAAAGAAGCTGTATGACTCAGAAACTTCTTGATGGACCTAGATGTGATTCCTGGTTTGCCCAAAGTTATCACAATTTATTGTGATAACAGTGGTGTAGTTGCAAACTCAAAGGAACCATGAGCCCATAAAGCAAGTAAACACATTGAGCGCAAGTACCACCTGATATGAGACATCGTAAAGCGAGGAGAAGTTGTTGTTGCCAAGATTGCATTAGAAGATAACCTGGCAGATCCTTTCACTAAGGTCCTTCCCGTGAGAGATTTTGATGGCCATGTTGAGGGGATGGGAATCAAATGTATGACAGCATAGTCTTTTAGTATAAGTGGGAGATTGTTAGGATGTATACTAAAAGCCTAGATTTTTGTATGAACATTTATTGTATGAACATTTATTTGTAATAATAATCACATTGGTCAAATGTCTGTATTTAGTTAAATGCAGTTGTCCATTTAATTTATATTGTAGATAAAATTGTGTGTGGTGTCACACAGAAGATCATATTATCATTTCCTTATAAATTACAAATTGTAGCTCACAACCAAGATAGATTGAGACAAACCATTGGAATAGTTGTAATGTAATTTGGTATTAGTTTGTCTTGACTATAAAATTACACTAGTACACTATGTGTGTATTGAGCACGACCATTTGAGGTTGTTTCTTTTTATACTGACTGCATAAAAGAACAAAACCTCTATTATTATGGATATGCGTACTCTTAATCCCAATATAATAACAAGCACATATACTTAGTATTTATTTCTTGAATTTATCAATGAGTGAGATTTATTTGTTAAATCAATAGGCCCGATAAGTTGGGAAATAATATTATTTATATGGTGTGTTGTTGATTATAGAAGGAAACTGTATCCTAGTTATCTAGGTTGATGGTGTCCCCTTGAGGAGCTCATAAGGATTATCATGTAAACCCCGCAGGTGGACTTAGTCCGACATGATAATAAAGTTGAGTGGTACTACTCTTGGAGCTAGATATTAATTAAGTTAGTTGTCAGTAACTCATTTAATTAATGGATATTCGATATCTTAAACACAGGGAGACTAATGCACTCATGATAAGGAGCCTATAATGTAATATGAGATTGGTGCGGTAGTTCAATAATGATTCTTTAGAGGTATGAGTTATTATTGATGAAGTTGAGTTGGGTGTTCGGGTCGAACACAGGAAGCTCAAGTCCATCTGGAGGCCAAAACCAATTCCTCCTCTAGGTCCTTGTTGTAGCCTCTTATTAAAAGCCTTTTTATCCACCCAAAGCCCAACTTCTTACCCAAGCTAGGGGTCGGTCACATCCTTGCTTAGTGCCCAAGAAAGGGGCCAGCCAATCCCATCTTGGTGTCCAAGATGTGGCCGGCCAAGCCTTGCTTGGTGACCAAGCAAGGGGCCGACCACTAAAGAAATAAAAAGAGAGATTTTAATTTTTGTTAAAATATTTCCTTTTATATCAATCTACAAAGCATTAAAAGAGAGATTTTAATTTTAAAATCTTTCCTTTTTTTTTTTGAAGTCATCCACATGGTTTTAAAAGAGAGTTTTAAATTTTAAAATCTTTCCTTTTTTGTTGCCATCTATATTGGTTTAAAAAGAGAGATTTTAATTTTGATAAAACTTTCCATTTTTGTAACCATGATTTAGAAGAGAAGTTTAATTTTAAACTTTCCTTTTGTAGCCATCACAATAGTAAATTTAAAAGAGAGAGATTTTAATTATTATTAAAATTTTATTTTTTTGTCATGACTAAGGATTATAAAAGAGAGGTAGCGAGTGCCTTATGGGAATAACGAATAACACATAACACTGTTGGTCGCTACTTGGAACTCCGTTCTGCTTTCCGTGTACAAAAATTTATACAAGCACAAAACTTTCCTAACAACCTATGTGTTCCTCATGAGTTAAACTTAAATTGGAAACGGAATTTAACATTTTTACTTCAAGTTCAACTCATGTGTTCTTCAGTAGTTAAAACTTGGATTGCAAACGATACTTAACATTATTAATCCAAGTTCATCTCATGTTACAGAAGTTGATTAAATATCTATTTCAAGGATTGACTTCCAGGTTAAACATGGTGAGGCACTCGACCTTCTTGGGTATGGGATCATCCACCACTTTCTAGACAAAACCTTTCAAAGAAATTGGATATTTAATTAAACTTCTTACAGTAATACTAGGTTTAACTACAGAGACTTCAATAGAAGCTCAAGATCAAAACACTAAATCGAAACACAAAAATGAAAAACGAAATCGCTAGCCTCTTGTGTTGATATTTCAGGATCCATACAAAGAACAACTAGTTTTGCTGCAGAATTAAGAACTAGTTATACCTTTCTTTGTAAACAAAGACCTCTTGATCTTCTGCTGTATTCCTCTCCTCCTCTTGGACGTCGTGTGGATGACGATCTTCCAAGACAAAACACCCGAACTTCTTCCTTTGCTTCGAAGCTTTCGGCCACCAAGAAAGGCAAAGTGAAGAGGCCTCCTCCTCCTTCTCCACCAAGCAACCGACCACCAAGGTTGAAGAGAGGTGCCGCCGACCTCAAGAGAGAAAGGGAGAAGAAGGGCCAGCCACCAAAGAGAATAAAAGAGAGAGAGCATTAGGTTGTGTTTTTAGAGAGCATCCCCTCCTCCTCTTTTATAATCTTTGCTAGCGGCTAAAAAGGAAAGTTTTTAATAAAATTTCTTTTTATTTTCTATTGTAGATAGTTACAAAAAGGAAAGATTTTAACAAAAAAATAAAATCTTTCTTTTAAACCATTGTAAATAGCTATAAAAGGAAAGATTATAACAAAATTTTGTTTTAAACAAAATCTTCCTTTCATTCCTATAATGGTTGGTTACAAAAAAAGGAAAGATTTTAACAAAATTAAAATATCTCTTTTAACCATTGTAGATAACTACAAAAAAAGGAAAATTTTTAACAAAATTAAAATCTCTCTTTTAACCATTATAGATAACTACAAAAAAGGAAAGATTTTAACAAAATTAAAATCTATCTTTTAATCCATTGTAGAAAGCTATAAAAGGAAAAATTTTAACAAAATTTTATTTTCAACAAAACTTCCTTTTCTCTTCTTGTATGGCCGGACCCATGCTTGGGCACCAAGCATGGCTTGGCCGACCCACATCTTGGGCACTAAGAGGGCTTCACTGGCCCCTTGCTTGGGCACCAAGCAAGGATGAGGTTGGCCCCTCATTTGGGTAAGAAGGAAAATCAAATCAGGTGAACACGAGGCTTTATAGAGGCTATAGCAGGGACCGAGAGGAGGAATTAGTTTTGACCTCCTAATGAGCTTTGAGCTTCCCGTGTTTGTCCCGAACACCCAACTCTAGTCCATCAATAATAACTCATACCACTAAAGAGTTACTATTGAACTACCGCACCAATCCCATATTACATTATGGGCTCCTTCTTATCATGAGTGCATTAATCTCCTTGTGTTTAAGATATCGAATGTCCATTAATTAAATGAGTTACTGACAACTCACTTAATTAATATCTAGCTCCAAAAGTAGTACCACTCAACTTCATTGTCATATTGGACTAAGTCCACCTGCAGGGTTTACATGACAATCCTTATGAGCTCCTCAAGGGGACATCATCAACCTAGATAACTAGGACACAGTTTCCTTCTTTAATCAACAACACACCATATAAATAATATTATTTCCCAACTTATCGGGCCTATTAATTTAACGAATAAATCTCATCCATTGATAAATTAAATAAATAAATACTAAGTATATGTGCTTATTATTATATCAGGATTAAGAGTACGCACAACCATAATAACATAGGTTATGTTCTTTTATGCAGTCAGTATAAAAGGAACAACCTCAAATGGTCCTGCTCAATACACACATAGTGTACTAGTGTAATTTTATAGTCAAGATAAACTAATACCAAATTACACTACAACCATTCCAATGGTTTGTCCCAATCTATCTTGGTTGTGAGCTACTATTTATAATTTGTAAGGAACTGATAACATGATCGTTTGTGTGACACCACACACTTGGTTATCTATAATATAAATTAAATGGGCAACTGCATTTTACTAAATACAGACATTTGACCAATGTGATTCTCATTTCAAAATAAATATTCATACAAAAAGCTAGGCTTTTAGTATACATCCTAACAATCACATCTCTATATTTCTCTTGTTCCCTTAGGGTCGAAACCTAAGCTTTCCCTCTTCTCTTTTCCTTGGTGGCCGGCCCTTCTCTATTTCTCTTCTCCCATTATTTTCTTCTCTTAAGGCCGGCGGCACATCAAGCTCCATCTTCTTGTGGTCGATTTGTTTGAAGGGGAAGAAGAAGAGAATGAATGTAACAACCCGCCTTCTACTACTAGGCTGTAAGGCCGATCGCTACATTATGCTGTGCTAAATTACTATTGCGGAAATCTGGATTGATTAAAATTTTACTAAACTGATTACTGTAAAATCTGAACTTCGTATTCTAGGTGTACCTAAGAGTTGTATGTTGGGTTCGTCGGGCTGCGAAAATCGCTTTTTCGCGTCGCGGAAACCCCGAGTCACCCAAAGCCATGGATCTCGTGCAAAGATTCGGAAACAAAACTTTTCAAAAAACCTTTTTCTTGTACGAGTTTGTAAAAACTTTAGATCTACACTAAAGTTAAGATCATTACCCTTGATGCGCGCCCCACGCGAATCCCGCTCGTCCAAATGGTGCCGGATCTCAAGACCGTCAAGCGTACGGTCCTCTAGAAGTATCCACACGGACACACTAGATGGAGGTGACCAAAAACCAAGGTGTGCTAGCACCTATGTGGTTTGGCCAAGGAAGGAGGAGAGGGAGAGAGCAAGAAGAACTCTAGGAGGAAGAAGAAGGAATGAATGATGGAATCATTTTCAAAAATGAAAATTGTTCTCTCCACATTCAAGTGGCCGGCCACCTTCACATGTGCAACTCCCATTTCCACATTAAGTGCAATTAATGTGGAGCCATTAAAGAGTTGTAACCCCCATGAGGTGGCACTCTAGGATGATGTGGATCAACACTATTGGTCCACATCTTGCCACCTCACTAAATGACATGGCAACAAGTGTAACTCCTCATTTAATGTGGGCCGGCCACATTAAATGTTATGGAGGCTTGTAACCTCCATGAGGTGGCACACATTGATGATGTGGAGCAATCCTATTGGTCCACATCTTGCCAACTCACTAGTGATGTGGCAAAAAGTCAAGTCAAACATGACTTTTTCTCTTCCTCTCAAATCAAGTCAAACTTGATAAAATCTCTCTCATGGTTGATCTAATCCAACCATATGATTCAAGCCAACTTAATATAATGAATCTAATTCATTAAATTAAGTTGATTTAATGAGTCATAATCTAAATTAGACTCATTGAATACATGAATCAACTTGAGTCTAACTCAATTAGCCCAATTTGAATTACTCTTAATCCAATATGATTCATCAAATGAATCTAATCCTCTTAGTTCATCATATGAACCATATCTCCATCTAATTGTCCTTAATGTGTGACCCTATAGGTTCTTGTAACGTTGGCAATGCCCTAAACCCATTTAGGAGCATAAGTAATGAGCGGTATCTAGCAACACATCATTACTACCCAAGTTACAAGAATGTCGAGATCCGACATCACCTGGTGACTACTAATTGTGACTCCTCACAATATATGTCATTGTCCTTCTATCCTAGACATCTAGATTGATCAATATGAGGCATAGTCCGTGTCATCCTCTAATCAATCAAAATCTTGAACTCCAAGTAGACTCACTCGATCAAATGAGCTCAACATCTAATGTTGACTCATTTGGGCATGGCCATGCACTTCGTGGTCTAACTCTATCAAGAATATTGATGTCGCTCCCGTCATATGGGAGGGATAAATCCCATCTACATCACTCACATCCCTCTGCATAATTTGTTACATACCCAGTAATCGCCTTTATAGTCCACCCTGTTACGGGTGACGTTTGATGAAACCAAAGTACATAACTCCTTATGTAGGGATCCATGGTGACTTCAGGTCTAAGGACTAATAGTCATACTAATAGCCACATGAGAAAGTATATGACACTCATATAACGATCCATGATACTTTCTCATGGCGGGTCATTCAGTATACATTCTCCAATGTATACCCATGTGTCAGCTTGATATCTCTATATCCATGACTTGTGAGATCAAGTCATCGAGCTGACCTACATGCTAGTCTTATTGCATTAACATTGTCCCTGAATGTTAATACTCGACTAGGAATGATTTAGAGTAGTGTTCCCTATATCATCTCACTATCGATTCAACTAATCGATTGATATAGGTATGAACCTTCTACTCAAGGACGCTATTATACTTAGTCTATTTGGCACTAATACAAATAAGTATAATAACCAAACAAATGCCTTTATTAATATACAAGAATATGATACAATGAGTCCATACAATCATCAGGCACCATGTGAAAGAATTCCTCAAAGAACTCCTTCTCGAAGTCAGCCCACAACATCTGGTTCACTGGGCGCTTCGCTTTGATTCTCTCCCACCACATGCGTGCATCCCCTGTCAGGCAGAAGGAGGCACACTTCACCTTCTCGTGTTCTGGCCAGTCCAGAAGCTCCATCGTACTCTCCAGTGTTTTGAACCAGGCTTGTGCATCCCATGGTTCACTAGTGCCTGAGAAGTTCTCTGGCTTGACTCTCTGCCACTGGATCAGATAGGCTTCTCTTCTTGCCTCTGTTGCTGTAGGCTGGACTGGTGGAACCTCTAAGACCACTAGAGTCATCAGATTTGGTTCCGGGGTGACTGTGGGGGTATTCTGCTGATTAGCCCTGAGGGTGGCTATCTCCTGTTGCTGTTCAGCTAGCTGCTGCTGTAACTGAGCCACTAACGTTGTAAGGTCTGGGGGAGGCACTGAACTGCCTGCCTTGTTAGTTAGAGCCCTAGAGCCAATCATTTGATGATTGTATGGACTCATGTATATCATATTCTTATATATTAATAAAGGCATTTGTTTGGTTATTATACTTGTTTGTATTAGTGCCAAATAGACTAAGTATAATAGCGTCCTTGAGTAGAAGGTTCATACCTATATCAATCGATTAGTTGAATCGATAGTGAGATGATATAGGGAACACTACTCTAAATCATTCCTAGTCGAGTATTAACATTCAGGGACAATGTTAATACAATAAGACTAGCATGTAGGTCAGCTCGATGACTTGATCTCACAAGTCATGGATATAGAGATATCAAGCTGACACATGAGTATACATTGGAGAATGTATACTGAATGACCCGCCATGAGAAAGTATCATGGATCGTTATATGAGTGTCATATACTTTCTCATGTGACTATTAGTATGACTATTAGTCCTTAGACCTGAAGTCACCATGGATCCCTACATAAGGAGTTATGTACTTTGGTTTCGTCAAACGTCACCCGTAACAGGGTGGACTATAAAGGCGATTACTGGGTATGTAACAAATTATGCAGAGGGATGTGAGTGATGTAGATGGGATCTATCCCTCCCATATGACGGGAGTGACATCAATATTCTTGATAGAGTTAGACCACGAAGTGCATGGCCATGCCCAAATGAGTCAACATGAGATGTTGAGCTCATTTGATCGAGTGAGTCTACTTGGAGTTCAAGATTTAGATTGATTAGAGGATGACACGGTCTATGCCTCATATTGATCAATCTAGATGTCTAGGATAGAAGGACAATGCCACATATATTGTGAGGAGTCACAATTAGTAGTCACAAGGTGATGTCGGATCTCGACATTCTTGTAACTTGGGTAGTAATGATGTGTTGCTAGATACCGCTCATTACTTATGCTCCTAAATGAGTTTAGGGCATTGCCAACGTTACAAGAACCTATAGGGTCACACACTTAGGACATTTAGATGGAGATTTGGTTCATATGATGAACCAAGAGGATTATATTCATTTGATGAATCAAATTGGATTAAGAGTAATCCAAATTGGTTATATTGAGTTGGACTCAAGTTGATTCATGTATTCAATGAGTCTAATTTAGATTATGACTCATTAAATCAACTTAATTTAATGAATTAGATTCATTATATTAAGTTGGCTTGAATCATATGGTTGGATTAGATCAACCATGAGAGAGATTTGATCAAGTTTGACTTGATTTGAGAGGAAGAGAAAAAGTCATGTTTGACTTGACTTTTTGCTACATCACTAGTGAGTTGGCAAGATGTGGACCAATAGGATTGCTCCACATCATCAATGTGTGCCACCTCATGGAGGTTACAAGCCTCCATAGCATTTAATGTGGCCGGCCCACATTAAATGAGGAGTTACACTTGTTGCCATGTCATTTAGTGAGGTGGCAAGATGTGGACCAATAGTATTGATCCACATCATCCTAGAGTGCCACCTCATGGGGGTTACAACTCTTTAATGGTCTCCACATTAATGGAATTAATGTGGGGGTTACACCTCCTTGAAGGTGGCCGGCCACTTGAATGTGGAGAAGAATTTTTCATTTTTAAAATTGATTCTATCATTCATTCCTTCTTCTTCCTCCTAGAGTTCTTCTTGCTCTCTCCCTCTCCTCCTTTCTTGGCCGAACCACATAGGTGCTAGCACACCTTGGTTTTTGGTCACCTCCATCTAGTGTGTCCGTGTGGATACTTCTAGAGGACTGTGCGCTTGACGGTCTTGAGATCCGACACCATTTGGACGAGCGGGATTCGCGTGGGGCGCGCATCAAGGGTAATGATCTTAACTTTAGTGTAAATCTAAAGTTTTTACAAACTCATACAAGAAAAAGGTTTTTCGAAAAGTTTTTGTTTCCGAATCTTTGCACGAGATCCATAACTTCGGGTGACTCGGGGTTTCCGCGACGCGAAAAAGCAGTTTTCGCGGCCCGACGAACCCAAGACTTCGAGTTCGTTTGTATTTTTATGAAAAATATACCTTATGTGATTTTCTGTAAAAATTGAGTTTTTAGAGTTTTTATGAGTAATTTTTCCGTAGAAGCGAAGCACAAGTGTCTCGACACTTGTAGGCTTCGGCTACCGGAAAGTTTTCTTTTAAACGGCTTCGTTTTGCCCCAAATCCGTTTGGGACAGCGGGGTCGGATGCCATTAGATCGCAAAGGAGCAACTCACGATGGTTAGATCGTGTGTAGGGGTACTGCCCCTAACCCCGCAAGGGGATTTGCTCGGCGATTGCACCCGAAATCGCTAAAAACGAACCCGCCGGGAAGATTTTTCCGAAACGGCAATGTCTCGGCCCAAATCGTTTTGGGACAGCGGGTTTAGGCACTGTTGGATCGCAAAGGAACCCTCGCGATGGTTAGATCGTGGGTAGGGGCGCTGCCCCTGGGCCCCTCAAGGGGATTTGTTCCGCGATTGCGCCCGAAACCGCTAAACGGGACCGCCGGGAAATTTTACTCGTAAAAATTTTAAAAATTAATTTTAAAATTATAGAAAATTATGAAAATATATAATTTTGAATTATATATATAAATTTGTGATAGTCATGGCCCAAAAACCCAATATGATTGGTTGTGTTGTAATTCATAATACGGCCTGCGTGCCGTTATGTGTTTGCGCGTGTTGTATGTTTTTATTTATTCGCGACCTGCACGTCGTGCCTTCTCTTATATTCTTGTTGTAAATTAGATTTAGACTCGAATGTAACTCGAGTTTCAAATTGTAATGTACAAATTGGAGCGGTGGAGGGTCCACACGAGACGGAGTTCCGAGGCGGGCACGAGCAACACAAGGTGGTCAAAGGGAGGAGCTTGGAGAAGCTGTTGACCCTAGGTTGACCATTCGATCTTCTCATTGGCTTGAGAAGATCGTAGTAGGGCCATGACTAAATCACAAATAGATTAATTAATTAATTGTTATGTATTTGATGCATGTTTAATAATTAATTAATTAATTAGTGCCTTAACGATTAGATTAGATCTAAGTCGTGCACATGATGCACCCTTGCGATTAGATTAGATCTAAGTCGTGCACAAGATGCATCCTTCTCGATTAGATTAGATCTAGATCGAACCAACTCTAAAATGCCTAACCGTGCCGTGATACCTATCACTACCTCGATCACATGTATTGTTGAATCTGCCAAAGCAGAGCAATACATATTATCTTGGTAGGGTACGGAGGGACAATTTTGGTCCCGCCTATCAACGCATGGGTGAATACAAACTCAATTAGATTGAGTATTCCTAGTTGCTCGGTTAGATCGAGTCAACTATAGGCATTCTTCCAACGGTTGGAAAAGATAGGTCAAAATCACATCTATATTAACTCTCGGGCGTATTAGCCAAAGCTAACTCGAGTTTTAATATAAATGCGGATATTGACACTATAAACAAGAGTTGCATAGAGATGTAATTGGTAATCGTTACCTACCGATCATACGAAGCCTTGGGCGTATTAGCCAAAGCTAACTCAAGGATTAGTATGATGTGGATCTTGTCCCACAAGAATTATAGTATTCAGTGGGAGCATCATTTAATTAAAGACCTAATTAAATGATTTTTTAAAGAATATGATATTTATTTCTGCAAATTTTCTGTTGTAGATAACCATGACGTCGAACACGAATTCCTTCTCCCTGCGATCTGTCCTTGAGAAGGACAAGCTCAACGAAGCGAATTTCCTGGACTGGTACAGGAACTTGAGAATAGTTCTCACCCAAGAACGTAAACTGTACGTTCTGGAGCGGCCCATTCCGGAGGCTCCTCCTCCCAATGCCCCGCGAGCCGACAAAGATGCTTACAAGAAGCATCAAGACGACGCATTAGATGTGTCCTGCCTAATGCTCGCGACCATGAACTCAGAGCTTCAGAAACAACATGAGTTGATGGGCGCTTACGATATGGTTGAGCATCTTCGCCAACTATATCAGGGACAAGCGAGGCATGAGAGATTTGAGATCTCTAAGGCACTGTTTCAGTGCAAGATGTCAGACGGGGCTCCCGTAGGTCCTTATGTACTCAAGATGATTGGGTACATAGAGAACCTACAAAGACTGGGGTTCCCACTTGGCCAAGAGCTGGCCACTGACTTGATCTTGCAGTCCTTGCCGGATAGCAATAGTCAATTCGTTCTCAACTATAACATGAACGAGATTGACAAGCCACTGCCCGAGCTACTTAGTATGTTACGAACTGCTGAGATTAACCTTAAGAAGGATAAGCCCATTCTGATGGTCCAGAAGCACAAGGGCAAGGGAAAGCCCAAAGGTAAGGGAAAGTCCCAAACCAAGGGCAAAGGCAAGGCACTGAAGCCTAAAGGAGGGGTCGCCAAGGATGCTACCTGCTTCCACTGCGGTCAGACCGGGCACTGGAAGAGGAACTGCAAGGTATACTTGGAGGATCTTAAGAAGAAGCGAAGTGAGACTTCTACTTCAGGTATATATGTTATAGAAGTCAATCTATCTATTTCTACATCATGGGTATTAGATACTGGATGTGCTTCTCACATTTGTACTGATGTGCAGGCGCTGAGAAATAGCAGAGTATTGGCAAAGGGCGAGGTGGACCTACGAGTAGGCAATGGAGCACGGGTTGCTGCTGTTGCTGTAGGAACTTATTAGCTATCTCTACCATCTGGGCTTGTACTAGATTTAGATGATTGTTGTTATGTACCTGCTCTTACTAAGAACATAGTTTCAGTTTCTTGTTTAGACAAGAAAGGATACTCTTTTATAATAAAAGACAAATGTTGTTCTGTTTATTTAAAAGATATGTTTTATTGTAGTGCACCACTAATAAACGGACTCTATATTCTAGACCTTGAGAGCCCTATCTATAACATTAGTACCAAGAGGTTCAAGTCAAATGACATGAACCAAACTTATCTCTGGCACTGTCGCTTAGGTCATATAAATGACAAGCGCTTATCCCAACTTCATAAGGATGGTTTGCTGGACTCATTTGATTTTGAATCATATGAGATATGCGAGTCATGCCTATGAGGCAAGATGACCAAGACTCCCTTTAGTGGGCACAACGAAAGAGTGATTGATTTGTTAGGACTCATACATAGTGATGTATGTGGCCCTTTCAATGTCGCTGCTAGAGGTGGTTATAGGTACTTCATCACATTTACTGATGACTTCAGTAGATATGGTTATGTGTATTTGATGACACACAAATCTGAATCCTTTGAAAAGTTCAAAGAATTTAATAATGAAGTACAGAACCAGCTTGGCAAGAGTATTAAGATACTTCGATCAGATCGAGGTGGTGAATACTTAAGCCATGAGTTTCGTGACTATTTAGCTGAGTGTGAGATTCTATCCCAACTCACTCCTCCTGGAACACCACAGTGGAATGGTGTGTTCGAAAGGAGGAATCGTACCTTATTAGATATGGTACGAACTATGATGAGTCACACTGATCTTCCGACATACCTTTGGGGTTATGCTCTAGACACGGCAGCTTTTATACTCAACTGAGTTCCATCCAAGGCCGTGATAAAGACACCATATAGGATATGGACTGGGAGAGATGCCCAGGTGTCTTTCATGAGGATTTGGGGTTGTGAGGCTTACGTTCGACGTCAAGTCTCAGACAAGTTAGAACCCAAATCCGACAAGTGCTACTTTATCGGATATCCCAAGGAAACTAAGGGATATTACTTCTACATTCCCAGTCAGCACAAGGTAGTTGTGGCAAAGACTGGGGTCTTTCTAGAAAGGGACTTTGTTTCTAGAAAGACTAGTGGGAGCACATTCGATCTTGAAGAAGTTCAAGATGCGAACAATAGCACTCATGCCTCGATGGAAATTGAACTGGAACCACAAAGTGTTGTGGATGATGTTGTTCCACAAAGAGTTGAGGAACAACAACCAGTTCAAGTAGACATACCTCTTCGCAGGTCTGATAGGGTACGTCATCAGCCTGAGAGATACTTATTTCTCTTGTCTGACCATGATGACATTGTGCTCATAGAGGATGAGCCCACCACCTATCAGGAAGCTGTGATGAGACTAGATTCCGAGAAATGGCTAGAGGCCATTCTCGGAGCTGGAATCTTCGATTCGATGATGCGATCAAACAGTTTAGTTTCATCAAGAACGAAGATGAGCCTTGTGTCTACAAGAAGGTTGTAGAAAACATAGTTGTCTTCCTCATATTGTATGTGGATGACATACTACTCATTGGGAAGGACATCCCTATGCTATAGTCTGACAAGACCTGGCTAGGGAGTTGCTTCTCAATGAAGGACTTAGGTGAGGCATCCCACATTCTTGGGATACAGATCTATAGAGATAGATCTAAGAGATTGCTTGGCCTAAGTCAGAGTACATACATTGACGAGGTACTCCTACGGTTTACCATGCAGAACTCCAAGAAGGGATTTCTGCCGATGTCACATGGCGTGAGTCTTTTGAAGACTCAAGGTTCCTCTTCTGGAGAGGAGAGAGACCGCATGGATCAGATCCCTTATGCCTCAGCTATAGGATCGATCATGTACGCCATGCAATGTACTCGACCTGATGTCTCGTATGCTTTGAGCATGACGAGCAGATACCAGTCAGATCCAGGTGAAAGTCACTGGATAGCGGTCAAGAATATTCTTAAGTACTTAAGAAGGACTAAAGAATATTTCTTGATATATGGAGGCAATGATGAGCTAACTGTAAAGGGTTACAGTGATGCCAGCTTCTAGACCGATCAGGATGATTACCGATCGCAGTCAGGGTTCGTGTTTTGCTTAGATGGTAGTGTTATGAGCTGGCAGAGTTCACAGCAGTTCTACAACATTTCCATCTTATTCGAGAGATTATCGATAGAGGAGATGTGAAGATTTGCAGAGTATCTATAGAAGCTAACATCGCAGATCCCTTGACCAAGGCTTTGGCACAGAGAAAGCATGATGGTCACACTAGGTCATTAGGCCTTAGAGCCTATACTGATTGGCACTAGTGCTAGTGGGAGATTGTTAGTTAGAGCCCTAGAGCCAATCATTTGATGATTGTATGTACTCATGTATATCATATTCTTGTATATTAATAAAGGCATTTGTTTGGTTATTATACTTGTTTGTATTAGTGCCAAATAGACTAAGTATAATAGCGTCCTTGAGTAGAAGGTTCATACCTATATCAATCGATTAGTTGAATCGATAGTGAGATGATATAGGGAACACTACTCTAAATCATTCCTAGTCGAGTATTAACATTCAGGGACAATGTTAATACAATAAGACTAGCATGTAGGTCAGCTCGATGACTTGATCTCACAAGTCATGGATATAGAGATATCAAGCTGACACATGAGTATACATTGGAGAATGTATACTGAATGACCCGCCATGAGAAAGTATCATGGATCGTTATATGAGTGTCATATACTTTCTCATGTGACTATTAGTATGACTATTAGTCCTTAGACCTGAAGTCACCATGGATCCCTACATAAGGAGTTATGTACTTTGGTTTCGTCAAACGTCACCCGTAACAGGGTGGACTATAAAGGCGATTACTGGGTATGTAACAAATTATGCAGAGGGATGTGAGTGATGTAGATGGGATCTATCCCTCCCATATGACGGGAGTGACATCAATATTCTTGATAGAGTTAGACCACGAAGTGCATGGCCATGCCCAAATGAGTCAACATGAGATGTTGAGCTCATTTGATCGAGTGAGTCTACTTGGAGTTCAAGATTTAGATTGATTAGAGGATGACACGGTCTATGCCTCATATTGATCAATTTAGATGTCTAGGATAGAAGGACAATGTCACATATATTGTGAGGAGTCACAATTAGTAGTCACAAGGTGATGTCGGATCTCGACATTCTTGTAACTTGGGTAGTAATGATGTGTTGCTAGATACCGCTCATTACTTATGCTCCTAAATGAGTTTAGGGCATTGCCAACGTTACAAGAACCTATAGGGTCACACACTTAGGACATTTAGATGGAGATTTGGTTCATATGATGAACCAAGAGGATTATATTCATTTGATGAATCAAATTGGATTAAGAGTAATCCAAATTGGTTATATTGAGTTGGACTCAAGTTGATTCATGTATTCAATGAGTCTAATTTAGATTTATGACTCATTAAATCAACTTAATTTAATGAATTAGATTCATTATATTAAGTTGGCTTGAATCATATGGTTGGATTAGATCAACCATGAGAGAGATTTGATCAAGTTTGACTTGATTTGAGAGGAAGAGAAAAAGTCATGTTTGACTTGACTTTTTGCTACATCACTAGTGAGTTGGCAAGATGTGGACCAATAGGATTGCTCCACATCATCAATGTGTGCCACCTCATGGAGGTTACAAGCCTCCATAGCATTTAATGTGGCCGGCCCATATTAAATGAGGAGTTACACTTGTTGCCATGTCATTTAGTGAGGTGGCAAGATGTGGACCAATAGTGTTGATCCACATCGTCCTAGAGTGCCACCTCATGGGGGTTACAACTCTTTAATGGTCTCCACATTAATGGAATTAATGTGGGGGTTACACCTCCTTGAAGGTGGCCGGCCACTTGAATGTGGAGAAGAATTTTTCATTTTTAAAATTGATTCTATCATTCATTCCTTCTTCTTCCTCCTAGAGTTCTTCTTGCTCTCTCCCTCTCCTCCTTTCTTGGTCGAACCACATAGGTGCTAGCACACCTTGGTTTTTGGTCACCTCCATCTAGTGTGTCCGTGTGGATACTTCTAGAGGACCGTGCGCTTGACGGTCTTGAGATCCGGCACCATTTGGACGAGCGGGATTCGCGTGGGGCGCACATCAAGGGTAATGATCTTAACTTTAGTGTAGATCTAAAGTTTTTACAAACTCGTACAAGAAAAAGGTTTTTCGAAAAGTTTTTGTTTCCGAATCTTTGCACGAGATCCATGGCTTCGGGTGACTCGGGGTTTCCGCGACGTGAAAAAGCGGTTTTCGCGGCCCGACGAACCCAACATGCCTCATGCTGGGGCTCAGTAGCTGGTGTCCTTCTAGCTGGGCGTCCTCGTGCCATTTCTAAAGACATGGAGGACAGGACATGCATAACTAATACAATTATAATTGTATAACTATTGCTATCATGTTATATACTATCACATACTAACATGCATCAGATATCTATAAACATGAGCTATAACAAGAAAGCAAGATACATAAATAAAGTAGAGGTATTCTTACTTGGAAGCTGCAGGTTCAATGCTGATGTGTGTGTATGAAGTATGGAACACTTCTCTGATACCACTCTGTAACGACCCGCCTCCTACTGACTAGGCTGCGAGACCGATCGTTACGTAATGCTGTGCTAAATTACTATTGCGGAAATCTAGATTGATTAAAATTTTACTAAACTGATTACTGTAAAATCTGAACTTCGTATTCTAGGTGTACCTAGGAGTTGTACACATGCTAGGGAAGATAATCTATGCCTCTCGGATGTCCTGCTAGCTTTAATCAGGCATTTCAATCGATCCATGAATCGATTGGGCTATCGGATCGATCCAGTGATCGATCCAGCTTAATACTGGCACGGAAGAAGACTCTGGATCGGTCGGCTGACCGATCCATGGCACGGAGCATTTCAATCTGAACTCAGTTGCTTCTGTATGCGTCTGGATCGGTCTACCGATCGATCCAGGAGTACACTGATCGGTCGGCAGACCGATCCAGTGGCTCACTGATCGGTCGGCTGACCGATCAGTAAGCTTCGATACTCACTGTTCGCATCTGGATCGGTCGGCTGACCGATCCATAACATACGCCAACTCTCTGTTCGCGTCTGGATCGGTCAGCTGACCGATCCAGCGGCACAACCCCCACTTTGATCGGTCTGTAGACCGATCTGGGTTCTGATTTCGAATCAGAACCCTGATTTCAGCACTAGTTCGTGCCAAAATCTCATATAAGAGTTCTAAAATCAATGGAAATAAATTCTAGCATCAATTAACTAGCATTGCAACATAATTACTAACAACTAAAACAAATCTTTCATGGTTTAAACATTCTAAGGTCTAAAAGTGCATAAAAGTACTTGAGAAAAGAAACTAAGTTCTTAATTTGCTAAACTCCCTAAGGATCTTCATTCCAGGTTCCTGCCACACACACCATCTTTGCATTGACCTTCAGCTTCCTCTGCTAATCCATTTTCCCTTTACCTTTATCTGAAGTATAAGGAAAAATTATCTATAAGCTTAAAGCTTAGTAAGAAACCAGCCACCTCACTAAAACATGCAACGATGCAAACATGTTTTTAAAGAATGCTATTTTAAAACATGCACTGAATTTGTTAAAGCATGGCATACTGAAGTTACATGGCATAAACACTGAAACATGGCATGCATAATAAAATCTAAACATGGAGCTATCTCCTGGTATCAACTAGGAGAACTAAACTGAAACTGAAGCTAAAACTGAGCTAAAACTATATTCACATAACTAGGTTGCGAATTTAAAAGCTATTATCATAATAAGTGAAAATAGTAATCATGCTGCTGTTTGGGCCCGACAACTGTACGTGCTGTGGGCGCATCCCTAACTAGACCCGGGTTTGCAAGTCCCGAATTTAGTAGGGTTACTAGGTTGTCTGAACCTAGGGACGACTATGGGAGTTCAACCCAATGGATATCTGATCCTGTACAGTGCCACTGAAAATAAAATACTGATATAGCTGAATTTACTTATCTTGCTATTACTAGGTTATCTGAACCTAGTGCTAGGTTGTCTGAACCTGGAGGCGACTGTGGGAGCCCACCCATTGGACCGTAGTCCCATGAAAGCTGTAGTAAGGCTAACTAAGCTATTTTAAATGCTTCTATTGCATTTACTGAGCTATTAAAAATGCCTAAGTTGCATTTTACTGAGCTAATCATTTAATCGAACATCTAGTGTGCTTAAACTCTCCCCTCTTTTAGGGAGACTACCTCTAGGCACCCGACAACATCTAAGACCTCCAACTGAAGGGGGAAAGACGTGTCCGACCCATCTAAAGGTACTCACTAAATCCCTAAACCTGCGAGGAGGGTTAAATACACCCTATGTGTCGAAAAATCTGCAGATAACTAAACTAATGCATAGAAAATCACACGGAAGCTACTTATACTGCAGGTGAGGGGTTTCTTACCTCGTACGCTAATTTCCTTACAATTCTATTCGCTAGAATTCCGGTGGAGACGATCCTTTCGACGATCTTCTCGCGTCTAAGCGTTCCTCTCGCGAAGGGGAACGTCCTCGTGTTAGAGATGTCGCCGGAAGGTGTCCTTGAAGCCCTAGGAAGGGAACCCTAGGTTTCTTCTTGTGGTTGGCGCCGAGAGAAGGAGAGGGAAGGGGAGTCGGCGTGAGTTAGGGTGAGGAGAAGAAAGTCACGAATAAAAATCTAATAACTCCTCTTCTAATTTCCTATTTATATTAAGTGGGTATTTCGGCCCAACTCCAATATAAATTTTATTGGTCCCCTTTCCTTTCAGCACGACCTTGCTGGGTTCAACTGGTTACTAGCATTATCCCTAAACCATAGGTCTCAGGTTCAATCCCCGCTTAGGCCATTTTCGTTTTCTATTTATTTTTGCTACTTCTGCTGCTCTAAAAATTCCGGAAAAATATCTAAAAATTCCAGAATAATTATAGAATATTTCTAATATAGTTTTGAGAATTTTTGGGCATTACAATGAAGTTTCCTATTTTGGCATTCCTTGGGTGGCTGAAACTTGTATGCAAAGAAGAAGGTTCGGGTGGATTTCATCTTGGTAGATCGTCGCTCACACGACATCCAAGAGGATGTGAGGAATACAACAGAAGATCAAGAGGTCTTTAACTGCAAAGAAAGGTATAACTAATTATTTGTTTTCGCTGCATAATTAGTTTGTGTTCTTTGTATGGATCCTGAAATACCAACACAAGAAGCTATCGATTTTGTGTTTCGATTTTGTGTTTCTATTGTGGTCTCTATAGTTAAACCTAAGGTTACTGTAAGAAGTTTAAATATTCAATTTCTTTGAAAGGCTTGATCTAGGAAGTGGTGGATGATCTCATACCCAAGAAGGCCGAGTGCCTCGCCATGTTTAACCTGGAAGCCAATCTTTGAAATAGATATTTAATCAACTTCTGTAATATGGTTTAACTTCTGAAGAACATATGGGTTGAACTTGGAGTAAAAATGTTAAGTTCTGTTTCCAATCCAAGTTTAAGTCCTAAAGAACAACTTGAATTAAAAATGTTAAGTTTTGTTTGCAATCCAAGTTTAACTTCTGTAGAGCAAATGGGCTGCTAGGAAAAGTTCTGTTCTTGTACAAATTTTTGAACAAGGGAAACAGAATGGAATTCCAAGTAGCACCCAACATAAAGTGGTGCTAATTTCTCCTTCAGGCTGAAAGCCTCTTTACATCAATGAAGCACAAAAAGATGAAGCTAAAACAAACAAAGAAGCATATACAAGTATTGCTTGAATAATTCTTGTTGTCTTTAGCTTCTGGGAGCAGGGCTGCTTATATAGCCCTACTAAAGGTGTATGGAAGGGTTCCAGGC
Organism: Zingiber officinale; assembly: GCF_018446385.1. Taxonomy (NCBI): domain Eukaryota; kingdom Viridiplantae; phylum Streptophyta; class Magnoliopsida; order Zingiberales; family Zingiberaceae; genus Zingiber; species Zingiber officinale. The sequence goes on from NC_055998.1 coordinate 106,910,229, forward strand.
ACCTGGAGTGGGATAAAACTCTATTCCCGATGCAACGGTCAAAGGTCACGTCAAAACTGATAAAACTTGGGTTCTGGGTGCCCCGGACTGCTCCGGACACCCGAAATGGTTTCGGGCGCCTCGGACTTCACTGGCTCCACTTGCTTCGGTCTGGGTCTTCCACTCCGGCTCTGCTTGCTTCGGTCTAGGTCTTCCGCTTCGACTCCGCTCGCTTGGGTGATTTCTGCCATCCAGAATAGGGCTCACCCGAACCCAACTTCCAGCCTTCTCGAGCAAGCTTCTGCTCTGACTTCTCGTCCCTCAGAAACACCACACGTCTCCTTCTCATTCGCCCGCTTACTCTTCCACAGAACCTCATCCCTCAGACGCACCGAGCCCGTCAGCTCTCTCCCATTCCATCCTTCTCACTAGCTGCGTCTTTTGCTCGACATCCTGTGCTCTTGAGTTCCTGCACACTTAGACACAGGGTTAAACACAACAAGACCTAATCTAATTTATTTGATCACATCAAAACAATCTTGGGGTACCAACACAACGATCCTACACATACCTCATCTTCAAAATATAGTACTCAATACTTCTTATTGAGTTCCAATTCATCTTCAAATCTTCACAAGTATATAATAGTTCAAAATAAAAATGTTCAAGTATCCAATACACAATCAACAACTTGATGAATTTAAAAAATAAAAGAAATAGGAAAGGAAGTAGATCACATTCATTATTGGGAAGTTAGGAATATTGAGAGTTTGATTATCTGAACGGAAGAGACTGTAGGATCGAAAGAGTGCAATAGAGGGGGGGGGGTGAATATCACACTTTTAAAGACATTTCTTTTCGTGTTTTAAAGACAATCAGAATATGCAGTAAAAAGTAAAAGACTCGTTTGGTTACTTGGGTCGAAGCCTAGGTCGACTCCTACTCCAAGGCCTACGATCCTTGATTGCACTGATGGGTAATCCACTAAAACTCTTCTTTCCGAAAACCTCGGAAAGAAGTAATGTGTTCAAATGAACAAGATAGTAATAGCCTACAATCTTACTAATAAATAAGTACAATTACAAGGTAGTAAAATTATACCAACTTAAGAATGTGTATACAGCTTATCGACACTTCTTTGAGCAGTAGCTTGTGTGTGAAGAGTAGTTGTAGCATGGACAGTACCTTGCGTAGAGATGAACTTCAAACCAATCAGATTTCATTACCCAGCCTTGGACCTCGAGCTCACTTTTATAAGAGTTGTCGACGTTCGATCGACCGATCCTTGGGTTCGGTTGACCAAACCAGCTCCCTTCCATCTTCGCTGAGATCTGATGCTAATTCAATCTTCGACATTTAATGAAAATTAAGTGTTCAGTCAATCGATCCCCTTGTTGGGTCGGCTGAACATATATCCTTCCCTGTTCACCGAGATTTAGAATTAATGCGCCATTAAGTGATGATTGTTCGGTCAACTGAAATCGACCGATTCCTTGATTCGGTCGATCGATCAATCGCTCTTCCTTCTTTGCTTCTGCTCGATCTGAACTATGCTAAGTCATCAAGGTTCGGTCGACTGATCCTCTGGTTTGGTCGACCGATCAAGCTTTGATCAGACCAAGCTCTGTTTTGATCTAAATTGATATCTGCTCGGAGTTATCCTTTTTCGATCAACTGATCATCGGGTTCGGTTGATCGATTAAGCCAAACCTGTAAAATATTATTAGATAATAATCCTACAAACTAGATATTAGAACAGTAATAATGTCACGCCCCGGAGGAGTCCCTGTCGAAGAAATTTCGGCAGCATCTCCCCTGTACGACGGACAATCTGAAGCATTACTACATCACCATATACCTCAGCCACATGCGGCTGGAATAGATAACAATATAGAAATAACACAAACACGCAATTAATATACACAGCCTACCTGGCTAGACATAAATGAATAAAAACAACCACACAGTTAACAACAACCCACACTACTGGAAACATGCACAACGGAAGACACAAAATAATACGAACGTAAATCTAACAATGGCACTAACAAAAATACCTACAACCACCAGACTAGACTCCAAAATCCATATCGAAGCATACAATACCAAGTTCACAAAACCAAAACATAAATTGCGTTAGCAACCAAAACCAGAAAAAAAAAAACTATCCTCGAGTGTGTCGTGGGACTAGCAGCTGAGACTCTCCAAGCATCCATGGATCATCTACTGCTACCTGGCGAAAGAAAACCATTTTTTTACGGGGTGGTGAGTATTGGAACTCAACGGGTAAGGAAAGATAGTGCATGAACATAAAATACAACTAGAAAGTGAGCCAAGAGTATACAGTCTCATACAGAAATAGCATATACTACAATAGGACCAAAGTAATCACTCATACCTGAAACCATATCCTAGGCTAGGTATAGTAGGACAGAACTGGTACTAATCTGCTACAGTAGTACTCATAACTACAGAGACAACAAGCAAGGTATATACAAGCAATAGCAGCGTATGTATACAACAGCAGTAAATAAGCAATAACAGCATATATAAACAACAACAGCCCAAGCAAATATAATAACAGCGTATGCACGGATGGTCACTCCCGCCCACCTCTCTGCACCATGACCCCTGTATGGTCGAGAGGCCGGGTCAGTGACAGACTGTACACCACTCCAGCTACCACTCACACGAGTGGCCGAGGGGACAGTTGCATAGTAGCTAACTAGCTACGTCTGCGATGGGGTCTCTACTGCTCGTACTCCAGCTACCACTCACACGAATGGCTGAGTGTGGCACAACAGGACAAGCAACATCAACTCCAGCTACCACTCTCTCGAGTGGCAGAGGATGCGGCATGCATGCAATGGCATGATGCGAACAATGCCACAGTCATCATATGTATATATAAGCAGAAATAGGTATGCTACATGAGGCCAGCATGCTCAATATCGTACATAAATAAGCAACAGTCAAAGCATACAAACATGGTATCTAGTATCTGCTACTGATCATGGAAAACGACAAGAGACTGTATGGATATAAAAACGAGTAAATCAAAGATTTTGAGTGGAAGTATCAAGCATAGGAAAAATTATGAGTGGAGTCAAGGTAAAGCAGTTCTTATCCAAAAATAGCTCGTGCACCAAGTTCAAAGGACTAAAGAGACAAAGCAAGAAATACCCGCCTTTATATGTAAATCGTGTCAACCGTCTTCAATCAACGTCCTGCAAACCACGAGATACACAATTTAGCTAATTCCATAAACAACATCTAGCCAAACCCAAACCTAACTTAGGTTACTTAAGAAAACATTGTAGACACATCCACCTAACCACACTAAAACCTATCCCTTCGAATCTATCCAGAACTTCATAGCCAACACTAACGGTAAAACACAATGACAACCATTTTAAAACACCTCAATTCTATCTAGGATACAACAGCCCACACATGTGGAATCAACACTAAAATATTTCATTTCAAAGTCAGATCTGGATCCTAGCAACAATGTAAGAAAACAATTTCCAACCAAAACACGTAAACAATTTCAGATAGTAGAACGATTTTCTCCAGCAAGAACTTCACCCAAATTAAACTTCACGAAGGACACGAATTCAATTGAAGAAAATTCCCGAACCTTACCCAAAACCAGTATAAGAACAGACTCATAACAAAACCAATTCGAAAATTCCAGTAACAGCATACGATCTCAGCCAACAGCATATGCATTTCAAGTAAGAACTTCACAAGGTATCGAACCAAACTTCACGGAAGACACAAATTAAATCCTAAAGGTCACGAAAATTCTTGATCCAGAACTAGCACATCCTAAGGAACCCAAATCATAACTCAAACAGCCGATCGACAGTTCTGTCAAGCATTTAAACAAACAGAGACGTTGCACAAAAACTCAAAACATCGATCCTCATAGAAGAATTCATACACAAGCTCATTCTTAGCAGATCGGTAACCACGAAACCAAGGCAAAGAATCCTCCGACTGACACTCCAAACCCGTTGCCAAAATCACACAGAAATCAAACGATCCAAAAATGCACAGTAGCGAACATCACGTTAAAACAAAGAAAACCTAAATTGGTCAAGAACTTCACAGAATGAGTCAATCGAAGCTCATAGAAGACAATCCAACATCCTAGGTTCTAATCCCATATCTCACAGATCTCCCAATTTCATAGGAAAAATACTTGCCGGATCAGGTATGGCACGACTCGGAGAGAATTGGATCGACGGCAGTGGCTCGAGGTGCTCGTGCGAGGGAGAAGGATTGCCGCTGTGTTGTCCGCACAGGGAGGAAAGGCCGGCGGCTAGGGGCTCGTCGTGACCGGAGCTGGTGCGCCGTCTCGGGTGCTGGCGTGAGGAGGTGCCGGAGGCGCCCGGAAGGCAGGAAGGAGGCGGCGGTGGCTTGGCTGGAACCGAGAGAGAAGAAGGGAGAGACGGCTCGGGTTGTCGGCGTGAGTTTTAGGGCACGGAGGGAGATAAAAGAAAAGGAAAAGGAATAAATTTTTTAAACATTTCCTCGTTTAAATAGGATAGCTGAAACATGCTTTCTCGTAGCCCAATAACTGATCCCCTTAACCTACATCATACAAGCTCCGTTTAAATCCTAGAAAATTTCTAAAAATTCCTAAAAATTTTGTTAAAATTATTCGTCCATTAAACCTTATTATTTAATTATTATTTGGGCGCCGTACTTTACAAATAATATATCTAATGCATGAGTAATAATAATACACAGTTCAACTGTCTTGATCTCAACTTGAAAACCTTCTCAGTTTCTTCAATTGGATTAGTGACTTTAGGTTGTTCCTTTCAAGAACACGATCTCACTGTCTCTCCTCCAGTTCCTTTCCTCAACATACCTGCCTAACGTTGATCCTCCAGATTTGTTTAGACTTTGCCTGCTTAGTATCCGATCACCTAATCCACTAAGACTTTTCCTGCAATACTATATTAGCCAACAACAATAATAGTAATACAGAATACTATATATGGTAAACCTAAACTTAAATTTACCATGATCTGCTGGTCCGGTAAATCATCTGATTAACCTTGCTTGGAGTTCACTCCTCCAAGACTTCTCGCTACCTAAGCTTATCTCCCCCTAGGATTTTCACCATCTGACTTCACTCACCAGAACCTAAAGTTACCACCCCCCTAGGGTTTTCTCTACCTGGTTCCACTCACTAAGACTCAGTATTCGGCTACCCAGGGATTAGGTCCTCCAAACCTATCGAATCCACCTGGCTTCCACGATCTACCGAGATTTTCATTGCCTCAGTATTCGACTACCTAGGGATTAGGTCCTCTAGACCTATCGAATTCACTTGGCTTCCACGATCTACCGAGATTTCCCTTACCTAGCCTGCAACTAGGACTTCCCTTGCCTAACCACAGTTAGGACTAGTCACTTGGTTGACTTCCCACCCTTGCCTAGCCATGACTAGAACTTTCCATGATCAAGCTCCATTAAACTTACTTAAACATATTTGTTGGACATTAAAATCTTAGAGGTCAATTGCACCAACAGAGACGAGTTAGAAAAAGGAAAGATGATTCGTAAAACCACATAGGGCATTATTGTTTATGTACATTTTTTTTTTTACTATTTTTCTTCTTCTCCTCCCATATCTTTCATTCAAATAATCCAACCCCTTATATTTTCATAAAGCTTGTAGTTGTTATCATCAATCTTTGAAAAAAATCTTAGTGTTTCATCTATTTCTTTCTCATAGTGATAACCCAATTCAAGTTGTATCCAATCAATCAAATTCATATTTTGCAACATGTTACTTGTTTCCTTGAATAGGTTATTTACTCGTTCCTTTTGCTCATTTTTTTTTATAATCCAGGTGTCCAATTCTTACAACCCAACTAATCTTGAAAGTAACTGACCCAACCCTACGGAAGTTTTCCACAGAAGCACTATAGTAAGTCATCGGCAATGGACCCTGTGGTCTTGGTCATCCTTGTAAGATCATGTAATGCCAAATTGGTACTTCGCTCATAAAGGCAAACTCATGAGTTTTTTCGCCTATGGGTGCTTCGGCCTACAACTACCTAATCCAAATTTTACCATTAAATTCTTAGCCAGCACATGTCCCAGCAAAGGATCTTACCGTGACACTCTCTTTAGCTCTTTTATCAACCTTTGAGCAGACCTTACATCATCAAAATTCATTAGAAATAATAATATTTTATTTAATTGCCACCATTCATATACAATAAATTTACATTGAAAAAAAGATATTTGAGCATACCTCACCCTCCTAGTAAGAAAAAGATATGTCAATTTTGAGGGATAAATAGTGAATAAAAGAAACTTGAGATCATAGAATATTTATGTGAGATTAAGAGAAGACTTGGGTGCAATAGTCATGACAAATGTTAAGATGATATTTTATTAACTTATGAACTATCTCTTTGTTATCACTGACAAGGGTGATTGCTTACCAATCTTAATTATAAATTAGGTAAAATTTCAAATGATATCCCTATTTTATTTATTCCAAACAAGTATTCTATAGTTTTGTTTTACTTAAAGGGACTCTCACCCATATGTGAAAATCCACAAATTCCCACTAAACTTTTGTTGCACCATTGAGTTGCTAGATATAAGTTAAAACAACCTAAACTCACCATTCAATAAAAAATAAAAAACAATTACTCACTCAACCAGTTTAACCTATCTACGATAATTCGCTAGTCTATCCAAATATTAATTAATTTAGCTTAAACACTTTTATAAATCCTAGGTTAAACTTTAATGTTATTTCATGGTCTGGAAATTGAGTAACCTCTTTTTTTCTTTTACTTCTCTATTGACACTGTCATTCTCCACCATTGTGTATCAATCACAAAATTTGGAAATTTATGTATGTATGTTTGTTGTTATTCATGTAAAAACCATATTGTCTATTTTTATGGTGAAGTCATCTTCTATTTCTCCCTTATTTTCAATCTTAATATACACTTTATTTGAGTATTGGACTAATATTGTGTTATTTGTTCAATTGTCGGATCCCTAAAGATCATCTAACTTTTTGGATAAAACTACTAGATGTACTGAAATTTATGTAATTTTCCAAATCTAATAGTAATTGTGTTTGTTTACCCTCCAAATAGTCGTCGTGGTTTTTTTTAAAATTCATTTTTAAGTGTATCTAATAGTTTTGACCAAAACAACTAGATATATCTAAACTCATAAAATTTTACAAATAACTTTTTTTTGTGTTGCATCAAACCTCTTGAGTCATTATATTTTTCTATTTGTCTTTTAATATCATCTAAAAGTTTTGATCGAAAATTTCTAAACAAGCCATCTTCGGAGTTCATCTTCATAGAAGGCCACCATCATCCATCGCAACCAATGCTCATATCCGCAGATCTCAGATAGGATCACCTCTAAAATCATAATATGCTTTAGTTTTTCTATTTGGTCCAAAAAGTTCATAAAGGAATTTTGGATAAAACTTCACATAAAGCTACACTAGTTATATTTAACAATCAATATCCCTTATAACCTCAAAAGTCATCTTGCCTTCTTTTTTTTTTTTATTTGACAAGTTTAGATTCATCTAATAGTTTTGACTAAAATTGTAGATGAAACTAAACTTATCAAAATTTTGAAATAAATATTCTATTGTGTTTCTTAGAGCTTATGTACCGTCATTATATGCTATTATTTTCCAATTTTGATAAGATTGTCCATTCACCAAATTTAAAATTAATAGCATATATAAAATGATTATATTGTGTTTCTTAGAGCTATGCAATCATTCTATGCTATTATTTTCCAATTTTGATAAGGTTGTCCTTTCATGAAAATTTGAAAATAATAGTAGAAAATGATTCCATAAGCGCAAGAAACATAACAAAGAGCTTGTTTGTCATACTTAATCAATTTAGTTCCATAGCCATCTTTGTCAAAACTATTAAAAGAATCTAAACTGATCAAATTTTAAAATGAGCTCTTTATATATTATGTTATTTGGAAACCACTAGAGTCTTTTTACCTGTTAAGTGAATTGTATCTTTTTCTTGTTAAGTTTTAGTATGATAAATTCCTCATCATCAAAATTTTCTACCAGTTTTAGCATCTTCGAGGCATACATGAAAACTCCTTCAGCATGATGTTCTAAATTACTTGTTGATTAGTAAGTGCCTTAAGTTTTGTAGCAAGACTAACAATCAAATTCTATATGGCGGTATGAACCTATCCATATAAACCATAGAAATGGATTTCATAGGTCTATTTCAAAACAAGTATTTTAATTTTGCTACTCATCGCAGTACTATGGGTTTCCAACTACATTGAAAGAATGAGGATGTGAAGGAAACCACAAGAGAAGTACAATGAACTCGTTGAAGTAGTCAAAGACAACATCAAGGTGGGTCACAGAGGAGTCTAAAAATTCATTATTTATTCAACTATTATACAAATCTAATTGATTGAAAAAATAGCAATTAAGGTCAAATTTTTATGATTTTGTTATATCTCCCAAGTCAAATTGCAAATTTTATTAAGCGAGTCGTATACTTTATTCAAACATTGACTGAGTGTTGAGTATCTTCACACTATAATGGCTGCCTCTGATAGCCCTCAACATGCTCTTCTCACTATGACTTATTGAAGAAGTCACACTCTTATACAGGAAAAGCTTCAACCAACACTAAAGTGATATTACCTTTCATCTTAGTGCCGGAATTGGTGTACATATCATTAGACATGTATATTTCTTCCATTGATCTTGAAAAGTTGACCAGTCTTTCAATTATAAGTCGAGATATATTTTTTTGATTAAGAGACTCTTGGTTCAGATCCTTCCATGCTTTCTCTACTATCTCTTGCAGCTTCTTACATGCGTCTTTTTCATTTGTACCATGATCTTTCATGTAACTTTCCACTGTAGAGGCATTATCGCCTCTCCCTTGCTCCCGCTAAAAATTTTTAAATGTAATTGTCAAACATTATTGCTAAACTATTCTAACAAAAGAAGTGTCTAAAATGAATACCTCATATGATGTTATATCATTCAAGATTCTTCCAATTGCACAACAAGCTTCTACGGCCTTGGGAAAACTAGAATGCCAGTCGAATACCTCTTTTGTTGCCACTTCTCCCATACCTACGTAAGAGGCACAAGGGACTAAAGAACACCCAGAGGTAATTAACGAATAATGCAAGTGTTCATCAAGTGATGGCACATGTCGCTCAATACTCCACTTAGCTTCTTCAAGATAAGCTACCGCTATAGCCTTTATCTATGTAAATCAAAGGAAAACAAACTTAGTCTATAAGTTCAATGATAACATAAGCCACTCCTATCAACATACTTGATCTTGAAGATATAGCATACGATATTTCTCATTATGTTCCAACTCTTCTCCAATTTCTTCAAAAGTCTTTAATAGCTTGAGATAGAAATATTTCAAATATTCCGGTAAACTATCAATAGCTTGAGGTTTCCACCTAAATGTAAGAAAACATAAGCAAATACATGATCATGGTATTCACGATCGAGAGAATGAATATGACAATTTATCATTTTACATTATTTCTTACATTTTAAGTAGGACTTGTTTTACAACATTTCTTTCCTTATTGTAGATAGACAATATAACTACAACAACATTATAAAAGGAAACAAGATAATATTAAAATTTTGATGTATGAGAAACTAACCTTTTGATTGCTTCAGTTAATTGTCTGCACTCTTCCAATGTGCCATAGTTATCATAGATATCATCCATAATTGATACAAGAGAAATCACTTTGGAGCAAATCAATCGGGAATGAGAATATTGAGGATCAAAATATAAAGTAAGAACCCAATAATAGCATTCCACAATTCGGTCACGAGTAAAACTTAGTGATTTAGCAAGTGCTAAATCATACCACCATCTTGAAATATGTCATAATAGAAAAAAAAATATAAAGAAGTAAAACAATTAGTTTAAATCACAAATACAAATAAAATGCAAAAAACTTATAATTATGAAAATAGAAGTAACCAACTAACATAATGTATGAAAATTAAATTCATGTAAATAATAAGTAAAAACATTTTCTATTAACTACAAAATGCCCATTTTTAAATTCCTTCCAAATGTCTAACTATATTTACAAATAGATATTTAAGCAAATGTGATGATTATAATGTTGGTGTGTATTCAAAAACATTGGAAAAATAAGTATTTAAATTTACTTACATTGAAATTTTCTTCAGTTCTTCTTGATAAAGAGATTGTAGTAAATTGAAATTCAACTTTGCAAATTCTAATAGGACATTGTTTCGCATTGCACCCTCTTGATAAATAAGTATATATTTTCTCACCAAGAGAATTTTGACTCTTTTATGAAGTGGTAACTCAAGGAAAAGTGTGACCTGCGCGGCTAAAGATTGTTCAAGTTCACTCAATAAGGATATAAGCTGAGGCTTTGCAAAAGACTTGGCTTCATCAAGTATAGTCTCTCCATGTGTTCCAAGATAAGACGCATTATATAAGCTTAATAATCCCTTGGCATCTCCATTCAAGGAAGATATAAAGCTTCCATTGTCACCTTTGAACTTGTTAAAAATATCTACAAGAGTGGGTATGAAATCAATAGTATGTGTTAATAAAAATTATTAGTTATTAGTATACTATAGAAAACTATTAAAAACTAAATCTATCCACTTTATCTTTGTAATAATATGTACTAAAATAGGTTTTCATCTTAATTAAAATAAATCTTCAACCTAGACATTGCCATCAATTTTCCTTTTATCAATATGATCATTGGCACCTCTTTGTTCATCATTCTTTCATTAGAATAAATATGTAAAATTTATAGCTAGCATATTAGAAATTTGAACCAAAATATATTACAATAATTAAAGCCTTTTAACTTTCTAAGATATTGTTTATCATGGCATGCCTAAATTTATTTTATATTTTTTCTGTTTTACAAATAACAACATATGTATATATAGCATAATAATTGTAACCTATTTTTAGCGTTACCTGTAGATACATGATTTCCATGTTGCCTAAGCAATCGAAATCTTAAAGAAGTTTCATAAAGTCCATAGCTCTTATCATCAACTTCATTGATCAATCTTAGTGCTTTATCTATTTCATTCTCAAAATGGTAGTCCAATCCAAGCATTTGAATTGAATCAATCAAATTCATAAGTTGCAATATGTCACTAGTGTCCTTGAACATGCTCTTTACTTGCACCTTTAATTCTTCCACCCTCTTTATCATCCTTTGAGTGGACTCCTACATAATAAAAATTATTAGATATATATCCAACAATATCTACTTGATCACCATCTAGTTTTACTCGGCTAATTAATATATATGTCTCTACCAATCAGATTTCAAGTTTTAAGAACTCCATGAGGAACATTAAATAAACGTGAGAAGGTTATAGATCATACCTCTGCGTGAGAGAGCGAGGAGTTTTGGATAAAATAATCACCCCAAATGCTTGGATGAAATTTTGTTGACTTACGAACCTTTGCTTCTTCATCACCAACAAAAGTTAGAGATTGGTTCTCCATTGTTGTTAGGAGTTGTGGTATTCAGCTACCTTTCTATTGATATTTATAAGATCACATTTCCAATGTTCCAGTTTCCTTCCGGTGTATAAATTGTCTTTTAATTTTAGGGTACTAGAGAAGGAAATAAGTAAAGATATTAATTGAATGCTTCTCAATCTTGACAATAAAGAGGTGGTCCTCGTCACTTTAATGAAAATGAACCAAAAATATTAATATATTTTTTAATGTTTTGGAATTTTACCAAATCTTATTTAGTTTAAGAAAGCATTCCCTTTCTTAATTCAACCTTAATCCACAAGTTTCCTTTTATCAGCCTAAGTGGACCAACATACTTTAACTTATTTAATAAATTTTCAGTCTTCTTTATTACTACACATTGATGATTTCATGTAATTTGATGTATATGCTTATAATGCATTGTTTTTATATAGGAATGAAGTCCTTTAGAAAACCTAACTTTAATTAATGAAACATTCTTTTGAATGTTTTTTCCATATATATAATATCATAACCGTATGTTAATTATTATTTAAGTTTGTATCTTTTTCATGAAGGTTCATGGAAGTAAAATATCTTTTTGATGACGGTTCATGGAAGTAATCGGTATCTTTTTCATGAAGAGTCATGGTACCTTTTTCATCAAGAGCATATAATATATTAGAACCATTTGTTAATGATTTTTAGGAAGCATGTGTGAGAGTGTTTTACGAGAATCTATGAGACCAATTTAATAAATTATTTAAGTTTTTGTTTTTTTCGTGAAGGACCATCGAAGTTGATTATTTAAATAATTGTCAGAACTATATATATATATATATATATATATATATATATATATATGTAAAATATCGAAAAATGACGAATAATGATAAGAGAATTCTTCAGAATTTTTGAAAAATTTTCGGAGACCGTATGCCTTTGTTTACAGGGATAAAATTGGGTTCCGAAAAAGCCTATTTAGGTTTCTCCGTTTAAGCGAGGAAATGTTTTATTTTCTTTTGTTTTTCTCTTTTCTTTTATTCTTCTCCGTTTTCCTTTTTCTCCGTGTGCCCGAGCCATCCCCGAATGCCCGATCCTTGCCCTAACCGGCGGCGGTTTCCTTCTCCCTCGTGTACAAAACCTTGGGCGAGGGATGCACATCTCCTTTCCCTTCACTCTTCTTCAATGCCGATCCTCTTCTTCCCCTTCCTCTCTGATTGACGTCGGCCACACCTTCTCCACCCGATGGCGCCGCACACCCGATGGCGCCGCACACCCGACGCCACTGCCGCCTCCCTTCCTCCACTCGACACTGATCGTTGACCTGTCTATGTGCTAGTGCCCTAGCCTTCGTCCACCGTCGATCGCCTCACAGTCGTCCTCGACAGATCGCCGCCCCTTCTTCCTAATCAGAGTGTAGCCTCGGTATGGGCTGGACTTCGACCAAGAGAAAGGATTCAAGCCCTAGCCTTGATTAATCGTTGTTTCTTCCTCCTTTTCTTGCCGTCACCGCCAGTGTAGCCCTAGCCCGGCCGACCTGCGATTTTTCCCCCTTCTCCTCCTCACTTCTGTCGACGATTTTGGAGGTAAGTGCCATACCAAGTTGTAGTTGGGTTTGATCTCTGTACTTGATCTTGATCCTCTTATTTGTTTCTGATCTAGTCACGGTTGGGGTTGTGAGGGAGAGGAAGGCTCTGCCGTGAAGTATTCCGACAGCAACATTTGGGGTTTTCGGCTTGAATCCTGGCCAACAACACTGGTTCGGTAAGGCAGATTGAGTATGTGAATATGTGAATATGATTTGGGATGTTTGTGTTGAGTTGTTAGCTGATCACAGTGGATTCTGTCACTATTGGTTTCCACAACAACAACTCCTAGTTCCAGTCACTATAGCCCCAAGGCACGTGTCTTCGGTAGTGACTCAACAGCCGGGTATACGGATTTGGGTGAGTCTTGATTTTATTTCATTTCTATAAAGGATGATAATAGTGTGATGTGGATTAGGGTTTTGCCCTAATTTAGTGTTAGAGATTTTATTTAGCTACTTATTTAGATTTAGCTAAATAAAATATACACATTATTTGGTACAGGATTTTGACGCGAGACGTGTATCTCGATTACCGGATTGGATCTTTTTATTGGAGGCGGGTACTTTGACTTTATGTCATTTGATATGCATAGTAGTGTTTTTAACAAATAGCAATGATTATGTTTCTTATCTGCTTCGGTTGGTCACTACCCGATTTGTTACATGCTTGTTTTGTTTATTTGTTATGCACTTCATGTTAGTACCTACCTGATTATATATGCTTATAGGGGTAGTGACACAACCATATTTTTATTATGTTCAGGGCCTAGGTTTTGATACCTTATCTGGCCTATGTACCTAGACCATTGATTAAGTCGATTTGTTCTAGAGTACACAATATATATATGGATAGGTTCAGGATATTTTCTATGCTTAGTGTCATGCACCATCTCGCATGATTGCATGCTGTGCGATAGTCGGCTCCATTATTGTTGAGCACATCGCCAGTTACATGGATCTGCACACACAACCACTCATGGGTTAGTGGTTTTTATCAGGCAGGGTGTGTTGCAGCAGGTGCTCTGTCGGTGCTTCGCTGGTCCACTCATGGGTACCGTGGCGCAGCGTGGTAGCACGTCAGGGATCTCTCCTCTAGACTGGCTCAGGGAGATGAGAGCATTGAGCTCTCCCACTTATAATTTGGGGTAGGAGGATAGGTGTACTCCGACAGCATTCCGTTCACTCGGTCACTCATCAGGAGCACTGATGGCAGAGTGCACGGTTGTCATAGCCCTACCCACTCGGTCTCACCATCGTGTGTGAGATGGCTGACTGGCGTCAGGGGTGACCAAGACATGTCATTGACATCATATGCATGATGCATTTATTGCTTGTGTTTGCTACATTTATTTGCTGAATATTGGATGGATGCATTTGTTTGACATGCATACAGGATTTCTATACCTCTCGGTCTGATGACCTTGTTATACTTATATCTAGGTCCTGGTTAGTAAGGTTTTCTTCTGTTTATTCAGTTGCATTTTATTTTTCTAATATCAGGAGACTGTACGCATGATTACTCCTAGTTGTTATTTTCTTACTATGCACGTCAACATTACCCGCTGAGGAGTTGACTCACCCCGTGGTTATTATTACATTTCAGGTTGAGGTTGTCCGGAGAGTTTCAGTCGCTAGTCCCCTGCAGGTCGCGAGGATGTGTTGTTTCAGACTTTTGGTTCTTATTTTCTTATTGCACTATCTGGACTTGTATTAGTTTACTTTATGGATGTTGTCGATGAGTTTATGTGGATTTGTTTTACTACATGCCTGCCTGGACGGCAGAAGAGGTGAGTGGATTTTGTTTCGTCGTGTTTTGAGCTTTATGGGTGTAGTTGAGTAGGGTTGCTTTGAGTTTTCTTAACACTTCTTTAGTTTGTTTACTATTAAACTACGTGGATGCTTGGTTGTTGCATTTTTATTATTGTTATTGTTCCAGCCGTGTTGGCCGAGGTATATGTGGCCCTGAGGGTAATGTATAAAGTTTCAGATCGTCACCCGTACAGGGGAGATGCTGCCGAAATTTTCTTCGGGCATGGACTACCTGGGGCGTGACAATTTATTTGGTATCAGAGCCAGGTTGGCGATATTTGTTTATTTTCCGTGTTACGGATTTTTGAGAGTATCTAATACCAATTTATTTGATATCAGAGCGGGTTATGAATACCTATTTTTGGTGTTTTGGATTAGCCCAAGTTTGCTAGTAAACTTGGGTACTTATTTTCGGATTTGTATCGATTTCCGTGGGTTTTCTCGTACGAAATTCTGAGATAAAGAGGGGACTGGATAGCGAAGGAATATCTCCAGACAGTAAATCGGTATAAAGGTAAATTTTATAATTTTTATACTTGTAGTGATATTTGTGTTATAACTTAACAGATATGAGGAGATCTACACGAATAGCTGCGAGACGTGGTGCTGGACGACCACTTATGAGGACTTTGGAATCTCTGGACTCGCCAGAGATTCCTACTGGGGTTGAGCTATTGGAGTGTATACTGAAAGCCTAAGTTTTTGTAAACATTTATTTGGAATAAAGAATCACATTTGGTCAAATTATCTACATTTGTTTGTAGTTGTTCAATTAATTTATATTGTAGATAACATAGTATGTGGTGTCACATGCAGAAGATGATGTTATCAGTACATTATAAATTATAAACAGTAGCTCACGACCAAGATGGAAAGGAACAAACCATTAGAAGGTCGTAGTGTAATTAGGTATTAGTTTATCTTGACTATATAATTACACTAGTACACTCAGAGTGTATTGAGTAGGACCATTTGAAGTCGTTTCTTTTATACTGACTTTATAAAGGAACAAAGACCTCGGTTATTATGGAAGTGTGTGCTCTTAAACCTAATATAATAACAAGCACATATATTTGATATTTATTTCTTTAATTTATCAATGGGTGAGATTTAGTTCGATGAATCAATAAACTCGATAAGTTGAGAAATGATATCACTTATAGTGTGTGTTGTTGATTATAGAAGAAAACTGTGTCCTAGAGATACTAGGTTGATAATGTCCCCAAGAGGAGCTCATAAGGATTGTCATGTTAAACCCTGCAGGTGTACTTAGTCCGACATGACGATAAGGTTGAGTGGTACTACTCTTGGACTAAGATATTAATTAAATGAGTTGTCAGTAACTCACTTAATTAGTGGACATTCGATATCTTAAACACAGGGAGACTAACACACTCATAATAAGAAGGAGCCCAAAAATGTAATTTAGGATTGGTGCGGTAGTTCAATAATAGTTCTCTAGTGGAATGAATTATAATTGATAAAATTAAGTTGTGTGTTCGGGGCGAACACGGGATGCTTAATTTTATCGAGAGACCAAAACCAATTCCTCCTCTCGGTCCCTATCGTATCCTCTTATTTATAGAGTTCTATACCCACCTATACCCACCTTCTATACCCACCTAAAGGGGGCCGGCCAAGCTAGCTTGGAATCAAGCTAGGGCCGGCCTAAGCATGGTTTAGGGTGGCCGGCCCTAGCTTGAACCCAAGCTAGAGGGGCCGGCCATAATTAAATTAAAAAAAATATTAATTTTTATTTTTATTATGTGGAAGATATAATTTATTAAAGTGAATTAAAATTAAAATATCTCTCTTGAAAAGGATCTACAAAAGATTAAAGAAAGAGATTAAATCTCTTTCCTTATTTGTAGATTGGAGAAATATTATATTTTCTCTTTAAAAATTATT
This sequence comes from Zingiber officinale, assembly GCF_018446385.1. Taxonomy (NCBI): domain Eukaryota; kingdom Viridiplantae; phylum Streptophyta; class Magnoliopsida; order Zingiberales; family Zingiberaceae; genus Zingiber; species Zingiber officinale. Next base: position 106,927,062 of record NC_055998.1, read on the forward strand.
CACATGTTGAAAAATTAAAATTAGAGAAATTTATTTTATTAACTATGAAGGAATTATTGAAGAGAAATTTTATTTTTAAAATTTACGGAAACAAATTAGGAAGTTTTAATTTGTTAATTGAAACTTGTCTAATTTGCTTCTCTTTGATGTGGCCGGCCAAGACATGTTGTTTTAAGAAATTTTGTTTAATTTTTCTTAATTAATTCATATCAAGGAAAATTAAGGAAATTTTATTGTAATTAAATTTTCTAAATTACCAAGGCCAAGGAATATAAAAGAAGGGGAGGGGGTGCCTTCATGAGACACAACTTCTATTATTTCTCTTCCTCTTTTCCTTGGTGTTGTGGTCGGCCAACCTCTTTTCTTCTCTTCCTCTTTGTGGTGGCCGAATCATCCCTATTGCTTGGAGATCTTGTGGAGGCCGGATACTACTTGGAGAAGAAGAAGAAGAAGGAGAGAAAGCTTGCATCCCTTGGAGCTTGGTTGGTGATTTGTTCTTCATCCTTGGTAAAACTTCTTTGTTGTGGCCGAACCTAGCTAGGAGGAGAAGAAGGTGGTTGGTGGTTTCTCATCTCGGAAGATCGTTGCCCACACAACGTCCGAGGTTAGAAGAGGAATACGGTAGAAGATCAAGAGGTCTTTCTAGAAGGTATAACTAGTAATTTTTCCTTTCCACATCATACTAGTTATTTATGGAAATAATACCAAATACAAGAGGTTTACGATTCTAGTATTTCGAATATGTTTTTCGATGTTGTGTTCTTTTGTTTTATTTTTCCTTGTGATTTGATTGTTCTTTTCGGTTAACCTAAAGTTATTTTAGGAAATTAAATATTAGCTTTCCATAAAAGGTTTTGACTAGTCGGTGGTGGTTGCTCCCATATCCAAGAAGGTCGTGTGCCTCGCCACGTCAGTACTGGGAACTAATTATGGAAATTAATATTTAATGGAATTAATAACTTAAGGTGATTTGGGTCGAACGTGTTAAGTTCCGCAGGAGACCCAAGTCAAAACCTAAAAGAATGAATAGATTAAGTTTTGGATCAAACGTGTTAAGTTCCGCAGGCGATCCAAAATTTAATTTAAAAGAACACATGGTAGCTAGGAAAAGGTTCAGACCTTTGTACAAAATTTTTGTACAGTGGAACCTCTAGGTTTTCCGAGTAGCAACCAACAATTGGTATCAGAGCTAGGATTTTGCCTCTGTGTATTTGGTATTAGTTTAATTATGCACATGTCATACATAATTTAGGCAGGATAATAGTAGGATGTGCTAACTTTGTGGATGAAGGATCCAACTATTATGGCTTATAGTTTTATGTGTGTGATTGGACCCTTGGACATGTCAAGGGCATTTATATGTGTGTGCATGATTGTATTATATAATACAGCAGGAGCTGTATTTAGTTTTATTAGGATTTTATTTTTGATCTAGATACATGTACATTCCTTTTATGGAATATAGGATCAAAATTGTATAATTCTATTTATGTCGCGGATCGAATCTTGCAAAGCGTGGAACCTTCTGAGGACCAGAGGCGCAGCGGAACAAGGAACAAGATGGATACGACAGCTAGACCCGGTAGCGGTGGCCAAATATGGCAGCAGCTTGGGATGACAACACACGGAGGACAACTATAGATAAAAGCCATAATAGTTGAAATTTAGATTTTCTATTTATTGCTTTTATATTGTGTTGTGTGTGCATGTTAGTATACATGTTTAGTAGGCTAGCATAGTTAAAATTCCTCATTTATAAATAACTAAGTGGGAGAGGGATTTGTAAGTGATGCAAACAAGCTTGCGCGTTGGCTCTGAGTGCCTTCCTCCATATCGGATGAGCTTGTTTGTGGATCACTAGAACAGACTTCCATTTTGGATAACTATAGAAAGTTAATTAAGAGCGTGTGATCTTCCCCATCGGAAAGGGTATAATCTTATTAATGGACTTAGTGTCAAGTAATGGTATACACTTAGACACATCTAATAGTATCCTCCCCATTGGAGTCACTGCTATTATTTGTGTGACCAAAGGATACCAACTATTAATTTTATTTGTCAAAAAGTTAGGTTGACAAGATAATAAAATTAATGGGTTAAAACCCTCTTTTTACAAATGTTGAATTTGTATACGTCCACACTATCGTGGGATACAAAATTCACGGTGGTTTGAGGTGTTGGTTAATTTAAAATAGTATTGTTTGAGGAATCAATATTATTCTAAATTTAGAGTTCTGACCAAAAGTTATTTGTGATTCTTAGGATGACTTTCAACCCACTGTCCATCATACTTCAACAGAATAGACTTACTGGACCTAATTACATAGATTGGAAAAGGAACCTGGACATTGTCCTTACTGCTGAAAGCTATAAATTTGTACTGACTGAGCCTTGTCCTGAAGCACCTACTGGTGAATCTACCCAAGAGGAAATTGAATATCATAGGAAATGGGTAAAAGAAGATGAGATTGCGCGGTGTTACATTTTGGCTTCAATGTCAAATGTATTGCAACATCAGCATCAAGATTTACCAACAGCCTATGATATTATGAACAATCTCAAGGAACTCTTTGGTCATCAGGATAGGGCTTCTAGACAAGAAGCCATGAGAAAGATAATGACAGCCACCATGCAAGAGGGTACTCCTGTGAGGGATCATATCCTAAAGATGATGGCTTATCTGAACGAGATACAGATCCTTGGAGGAGAAATTGATGGGGAAACCCAGATCGATATGATCCTCCAAACACTACCTAGAAGTTTTGAGTAATTCCACCTGAATTACAATATGAACAAAAGGGTATATTCATTGGCAGAACTACTGACAGAACTTCAGGCAGCAGAAGGATTGTTTCGTCACAACTCTCATATTCACTATGTTGAAAATGGTTCTACTTCTAAGCCGAAAGGAAAGAAGAAGAAGAAACAAGTTGGTTCAGCAAAGAAAGTGAATAAATCTCAGAGTACAGGACCTAAAGCTGGAATGAAGAAGCTGAAGGGCAAGTGCTTCATCTGTAAGCAGTCAGGGCATTGGAAGGCGGACTGTCCTCGTAGAAATCAGAACAACAAAGGTATAGCTCATGCTCTAGTTGTTGAAACATGTTTAGCGGTGTTATCTACCAGCACCTGGTGTGTAGATACAGGAGTCACTGATCATGTCTGCAATTCCTTGTAGGGGTTCCAGGAAACCCGACGACTAACTGAAGGAGAGATTACCGTCTACATGGGCAATGCTACTAAGGTGGCGGCTGTTGCAGTGGGAGACGTCTACTTATCTTTTAGTAGAAATAAAAATTTGGTTTAAGAAATTGTCTTTATGTACCCAGTTTTAGAAAGAATTTAATTTTAGTTTCTAAATTGTTTTTAGATGGATATTCAGTTTCCTTTAGTAACGATGTAGTTATTATGAGAAATAAAGTGATTATCTGTTCTGGTACATTAGTTGCAATTTATATATTTTAAATCCAATTTCTCCCACAAAGCAAAACATGGAAATTTATAACTCATCTTCTAACTCAAATAAGAGAAAAGAACCGTCGGAAATGAACCAAGCATATCTTTGGCATCTAAGGCTTGGTCATATTAACTTAAGTATGATTCAGAGGCTAATATCCGATGGACTTTTGGGTTCATTAGAGTTGGAAAATTTTCCAACTTGTGAATCTTGCTTGGAAGGTAAAATGACCAAGAGGCCGTTCAAGGCCAAGGGGTATAGAGCCAAAGAAGTGTTAGAATTGGTTCATTCTGATTTGTGTGGTCCTATGTCTGTCCAGGCAAGAGGTGGTTTTGAATATTTTGTCTCTTTTATAGATGATTATTCAAGATACGGATACATTTACCTAATGTGCAGCAAGTCTGAGTGCTTTGATAAGTTCAAAGAATACAAGGCCGATGTGGAGAAACGACTAGGTAAAAGTATCAAGACGCTACGATCTGATCGTGATAGCAAATACCTCTTAGGAGAGTTTAGGAATTACTTATCAGAGGCCGCGATTCAATCCCAATTGTCTGCACCTGGAACACCCCAACAGAATGGTGTAGCAGAACGAAGGAATAGGACTCTTATGGAGATGGTTAGATCGATGATGAGTTATTCAAAATTACCAAATTCGTTTTGGGGATATGCTCTGGAAACTGCAGTATACGTTCTGAACTTAGTACCTTCTAAATCAGTTTCTTCTACTCCCACAGAATTGTGGAATGGGCGAAAACCCAGTCTAAGACATTCGGACTTGGGGTAGTCCAGCACATGTGCTGAAACTAGATGCTGATAAGTTAGAATCTCGTACAGAAGTTCGAGTGTTTGTAGGATATCCCAAAGGAACGAAAGGAGGTTTATTTTATAGTTCTAAAGACCAGAAGGTCATTGTTAGCACCAATGCCCAGTTTTTAGAAGAAGACTATATAATTGATCACAAACCCAGTAGTAAAGTTGTTTTAGAAGAACTAAGAGAGGACACGTCTACTTTAGTACCAACAGTACAAGATGGAGTACCACAAGAAACTGCAACACGTGTCACACATGATACACAACCACAGACAGTGCCTCGTCGTAGTGGGAGGGTTGTAAGGAAGCCTGAGAGATTCATGTTTTTGGGAGAGTCTTCGGACTTGATCCCGGGTAAACATGAACCTGATCCCCGGACATATGACGAAGCACTCCAAGATATAGATGTAGCATCTTGGCAAAAGGCGATGAATTCTGAAATAGAGTCTATGTACTCTAATAAGGTCTGGGAGCTTGTAGAACCACCTGATGGTGTAAAAGTCGTTGGATGCAAGTGGATCTACAAAAGGAAAAGAGGGACAGACGGGAAGGTAGAAACCTTCAAAGCTAGGCTTGTTGCGAAATGGTACACTCAGAAAGAGGGAATCGATTATGAGGAAACCTTTTCACCGGTAGCCATGCTTAAGTCTATCCGGATACTCTTATCCATTGCTGCTCATATGGATTATGAGATTTGGCAAATGGATGTCAAGACAGCTTTCCTTAATGGAAGTCTTGAAGAGAACATCCATATGAAGCAACCAGAAGGGTTCATTGAAAAAGGCAAAGAGCATCTAGTGTGCAAGCTCAATCGGTCCATTTATGGACTGAAGCAAGCTTCAAGATCTTGGAACATCCGGTTTAATGAAGTAATCCAGTCATATGGATTTATTCAAAGTCCGGATGAGTCTTGTGTATATAAGAAGTGTAACGGAAACGTGGTGGTATTTCTTGTATTATACGTAGATGATATTTTGTTAATTGGCAACAATGTCAAGGTATTATCAGACGTAAGGGTATGGTTGTCTAACAATTTGATATGAAGGACTTAGGAGAGTGTACACACATTCTTGCGATCAAAGTAATAATGGATCGCAAGAAAAGAATGTTGTGTCTGTCCCAAGCTTCATATATAGATACAATCCTTGCTCATTTTAGCATGCAGGATTCCAAGAAAGGTTTCTTACCTTTTAGGCATGGAATAGCTCTATCTAAAGAGATGTCTCCTAAGACATCAAAGGAGATAGAAGACATGAAAGCAGTTCCTTATGCCTCGGCTGTAGGAAGCCTTATGTATGCAATGTTAAGTATGAGACCTGATATTTGTTTTGCCGTGGGCATGGTCAACAGATATCAGAGTAACCCTGGACAAGGACATTGGACTACGGTAAAACATATATTAAAGTACCTGAGAAGGACTAGAGATTATATGCTAGTTTACCAAGCAGACGATTTGCTCCCTGTGGGTTACACGGATTCAGATTTCCAATCAGATAAGGACAACAGTAAGTCTACATCAGGCTATGTGTTTACTTTAGGAGGTGGAGCCATTTCATGGAGGAGTGTTAAGCAGAAATGCGTTTCGGACTCAACCATGGAAGCTGAGTATGTAGCAGCCTCTGAGGTAGCTAAAGAAGCAGTATGGCTCAGGAACTTTGTAATGGACTTAGATGTGATTCCTGGTTTGCCCAAAATCATCACAATTTATTGTGATAATAGCGGTGCAGTTACAAACTCGAAGGAACCACGAGCTCATAAGGCAAGTAAACATATAGAGCGCAAGTACCACCTGATTCGAGATATCGTGAAGCGAGGAGAAGTTGTCATCGCCAAGATTGCATCAGCGGATAACCTGGCAGATCCTTTCACTAAGGCCCTTCCAGCGAAAGCTTTCGATCGGCATGTGGAGGGAATGAGAATCAGATGTATGGTAGAAGATATGACAGCTTAGTCATTAGTATAAGTAGGAGATTGTTGGAGTGTATATTGAAAGCCTAAGTTTTTGTAAACATTTATTTGGAATAAAGAATCACATTTGGTCAAATTATCTACATTTATTTGTAGTTGTTCAATTAATTTATATTATAGATAACATAGTATGTGGTGTCACATGCAGAAGCTGATGTTATCAGTACCTTATAAATTATAAACAGTAGCTCACGACCAAAATGGAAAGGAACAAACCATTAGAAGGTCGTAGTGTAATTAGGTATTAGTTTATCTTGACTATATAATTACACTAGTACACTCAGAGTGTATTGAGTAGGACCATTTGAGGTCATTTCTTTTATACTGACTTTATAAAGGAACAAAGACCTCGGTTATTATGGAAGTGTGTGCTCTTAATCCTAATATAATAACAAGCACATATATTTGATATTTATTTTTTTAATTTATCAATGGGTGAGATTTAGTTCGATGAATCAATAAACCCGATAAGTTGGGAAATGATATCACTTATAGTGTGTATTGTTGATTATAGAAGGAAACTGTGTCCTAGAGATACTAGGTTGATAATGTCCCCAAGAGGAGCTCATAAGGATTGTCATGTTAAACCCTGTAGGTGGACTTAGTCCGACATGACGATAAGGTTGAGTGGTACTACTCTTGGACTAAGATATTAATTAAATGAGTTGTCAGTAACTCACTTAATTAGTGGACATTCGATATCTTAAACACAGGGAGACTAACACACTCATAATAAGAAGGAGCTCAAAAATGTAATTTGGGATTGGTGCGGAAGTTCAATAATAGTTCTTTAGTGGAAAGAATTATTATTGATAAAATTAAGTTGTGTGTTTTGGGCGAACACGGGATGCTTAATTTTATCGGGAGACCAAAACCAATTCCTCCTCTCGGTCCCTATCGTAGCCTCTTATTTATAGAGTACTATACCCAACTATACCCACCTTCTATACCCACCTAAAGGGAGCCGACTAAGCTAGCTTGGAATCAAGCTAGGGCCGGCCTAAGCATGGTTTAGGGTGGCCGGCCCTAGCTTGAACCCAAGCTAGAGCGGCCGGCCATAATTAAATTAAAAAGAATATTAATTTTAATTTTTATTATATGGAAGATATAATTTATTAAAGTGAATTAAAATTAAAATATCTCTCTTGAAAAGGATCTACAAAAGATTAAAGAAAGAGATAAAATCTCTTTCCTTATTTGTAGATTGGAGAAATATTTTATTTTCTCTTTAAAAATTATTCAAATGTTGAAAAATTAAAATTATAGAAATTTCTTTTTATTAACTATGAAGGGATTATTGAAGAGAAATTTTATTTTTAAAATTTCCGGAAACAAATTAGGAAGTTTTAATTTGTTGATTGAAACTTGTCTAATTTGCTTCTCTTTGATGTGGCCGGCCAAGACATGTTGTTTTAAGAAATTTTGTTTAATTTTTCTTAATTAATTCATGTCAAGGAAAATTAAGGAAATTTTATTGTAATTAAATTTCCTAAATTACCAAGGCCAAGGAATATAAAAGAAGGGGAGGGGGTGCCTTCATGAGACACAACTTCTATTATTTCTCTTCCTCTTTTCCTTGGTGTTGTGGCCGGCCAACCTCTTTTCTTCTCTTCCTCTTTGTGGTGGCCGAATCATCCCTATTGCTTGGAGATCTTGTGGAGGCCGGATACTACTTGGAGAAGAAGAAGAAGAAGGAGAGAAAGCTTGCATCCCTTGGAGCTTGGTTGGTGATTTGTTCTTCATCCTTGGTAAAGCTTCTTTGTTGTGGCAGAACCTAGCTAGGAGGAGAAGAAGGTGGTTGGTGGTTTCTCATTTCGGAAGATCGTTGCCCACACAACGTCCGAGATTAGAAGATGAATACGGTAGAAGATCATGAGGTCTTTCTAGAAGGTATAACTAGTAATTTTTTCATTCCGCATCATACTAGTTATTTATGAAAATAATACCAAATACAAGAGGTTTACGATTCTAGTATTTCGAATATGTTTTTAGATGTTGTGTTCTTTTGTTTTATTTTTCCTTGTGATTTGATTGTTCTTTTCGGTTAACCTAAAGTTATTTTAGGAAATTAAATATTAGCTTTCCATAAAAGGTTTTGTCTAGTCGGTGGTGGTTGCTCCCATATCCAAGAAGGCCGTGTGCCTCGCCATGTCAGTACTGGGAACTAATTATGGAAATTAATATTTAATGGAATTAATAACTTAAGGTGATTTGGGTCGAACGTGTTAAGTTCCGCAAGAGACCCAAGTCAAAACCTAAAAGAACAAATAGATTAAGTTTTGGATCAAACGTGTTAAGTTCCGCAGGCGATCCAAAATTTAATTTAAAAGAACACATGGTAGCTAGGAAAAGGTTCAGACCTTTGTACAAAATTTTTGTACAGTGGAACCTCTAGGTTTTCCGAGTAGCAACCAACATGAGCTTGTCAGTCTGGGACAGACTCAGGATACTGCGGACGCGTCGGACTTTCAGACCCCGATGGCTCCTTTAGAGGTACCTACCTCGGCTGCAACGGCTGTACCCACCCCTACCGTATTTACGGTACCACCAGGGGTACCATTGGCATACCCGACAGATGCTCCAGCAGAGCCTACGGCGTACCCGGTACCATCACCACCTGGACCTGCCGTGTACCCAACACCAACAGCGCCCGTGCCCCAATGCCTATTGTGTATCCAGCAGCACCTGCACCAGTGGTACCGGTTGCTCCACATTCGGTACCACCCACCAGACCTCCACCCACGACCACCTATGCTGACCCAACAGTGCCACCGGTGGTATATACCCCAGTTTATGCAGCAGCACCGGGAGTACCTCCCCCGGTCTATTCAGCGGTACCACCTGTAGCACCAACTCCAGTGTTTCCGCCAGTTCCAGTAGCTGTCCCTACCCACTTCATTGACATTGTCGCGGCACGAGCTCGGATCCCAGCATTGGCAGTGTCGATGAAGAGTTGATTCACACTCTTCCGAGGAGAGACTGATCCGAGTGTGGCCCAGTCCTGGTTAGAGACTATGGAGCGGATATTCTTCTACATGGCTTGCTCTAAGTGGGAGAAAGCAGAGCTGGCTGCTTTTCACTTACGGGATGAGGCCGACACCTGGTGGGTTACGCAGCGGTCCATCATAGGCGAGCAGAACATCACTTGGGCTAGCTTCAGAGAGGCTTTTGAGAGCCGCTATTTTCCACGGGCATATCAGATGACCCGATGGCAGGATTTTCTGAGTCTGCAGCAGAACGACTGATCGGTGATAGAGTACAATGTCGAGTTTAATCAGTTGGCCAGATTTTATCCAGAACTGGTTGCTGAGGACAATTCCCGTATGTAGCAGTTTATTCAGGGACTGGATAGACATCTGTAATTAAAGTTTGCCGATTTTGGGAATGCATCTTACTTAGAGACACTGGACAGAACCCTTATGATTGAGTCAGCTCACTAGAGAGTGTATCCGGATAAGAAAAGGAAGTAGACTGAGCGGACATCAGGACAGATCCAGCCGACACAGGCTACACAGCAGTAGATTGTTCACAGTCGGCCAGGTTAGGGTACTTCTGGAGCATCTGGTCGGTCTCAGAAGTTAGGGCAATCTTTCTCAGGACGTTTCTGGTCTCCTCAGCAGAACCAGAAACAGTCTCCTAGTGATATTCACTATTTCCGATGTGGGTCCAGAGACCACATCATCTCAGCATGTTCTCTGGGACAGTCAGTTTGTTATTATTACAAACTACCTGGGCACCAGGGCCGAGACTGTCCGCTGAAGGCTCAGCATATGGCTTCCGGAGTCTCTGGTCATGGAGGACAGCTCAGTTAGACAAGGATTCGACAAGGAGGGCGGAGATTCCAATCCTCACATCGTCAGCAGGGGACAGCTTCCCCTGCACCAGCTGCGTATGGCATGCATGGACAGGAGCACCCTAGTGCCTTACTGGTACCCCAAAGTTCTGGCGTGGTACCGCAGTATCAGTTGCAGCCTCAGCCCCTAGTCTAGTATTTGCAGCCTCAGCCTCTGGTTCAGTACTAGTCCAACCGCAGGTACAGTATCAATCGCCACCCTCTCAAACTTCTCTGGCACAGTATCCAGCACCGCCTCAGTGGAAGTCTCCTGCCCAGACGCAGCAGTCGCTGGCAGCGTTACTACCTCCTCCTCTGCCAGAGATGGGGCGTATTCATGCAGTGACCAGAGAGGATGCGCAGCGAGCCGACGGATCTATTTTCCGTGGTATGATTTCTATTTATGCCTTATCTGCTGATATGTTGAAAGATACTGGTAGCTCACATTCATTTATATCCCGTACCTTTATGCGGGAGATTGGTAGATTACCCACTTTTAGACCGCAGCGACTGATTGTCTCTCTACCATCCGGTGATACCTTGGACGTCACTCAGGAGGTCAGAGGTTGCCCGTTAGATTTTGGCAACATGATACTTACGGTAGATTTTTTAGTATTGGAAATGGTCGACTTTGAAATTATTCTTGGCATGGAATGTTTGTCAGCATATCATGCCACTATTGATTGCTAGACGATGGTGGTCACATTCCGACCTCCGAACAAACCCTCGTGGGATTTCACTGGCATCAGAGTCGACGATATATCGATCATTTCAGTGATTCAAGCTCAGAAGCTGCAGTCACATGGCTGTCAGGGTTTTCTGTTATCGTTGATTCATACTGAACACTGTTAGAGTGTATACTAAAAGTCTAGTTTTTGTAAACCTTTATTTTTGAAATAAAAGAATCACATTGGTCAAATGTCTACATTTATTTGTTAAGTGTAGTTGTTCAATTAATTTATATTGTAGATAACATGGTGTGTGGTGTCACACACAGAGGATTATGTTATCAGTTCTTTATAAATTATAAATAGTTTCTCACGACTAAGATGGAAAGGAACAAACCGTTGGAATAGTCGTAGTGTAATTAAGTATTAGTTTATCTTGACTAATAAATTAACTAGTACACTCTGAGTGTATTGAGTAGGACCATTTAAGGTAAGATCTTTTTATACTGACTTAATAAAAGAACAATACCTTAGTTATTATGGAAATGTGTGCTCTTAATCCTAATATGATAACAAGCACATATATTTAGTATTTATTTCTTAAACTTATCAAAGGTTGAGATTTAGCTCGATAAATCAAAAGGCCCGATAAGTTGGGAAATGATATTACTTATAGTGTGTGTTGTTGATTATAGAAGAAACTGTGTCCTAGTAATCTATGTTGAGAATGTCGCCCAAGAGGAGCTCATAAGGATTATCCTGTTAAACCATGCAGGTGGACTTAGTCCGATATGACAATGAGGTTGAGTGGTACTACTCTTGGACTAAGATATTAATTAAAGTGAGTTGTCAGTAACTCAATTAAATTAATGGACATTTGATATCTTAAACACAGGGAGACTAACACACTCATGATAAGAAGGAGTTCATAATGCCATTTGGGATTGGTGCGGTAGTGCAATAATAGCTCTCTAGTGGAATGAGTTATTATTGATGAACTTGAGTTGTGTGTTCGGGGCGAACATGGGATACTCGAGCTCGTCGGGAGGCCAAAATCAATTTCTCCTCTAGGGCCCTGTTGTAGCCTCATTAGTGCCTCATATTTGATGGATCGAAAGTGCTAGAGGGGGGGGGGGGTGAATAACGCTCGTGGCTATTTCGTTTTTCGAAATTATAAAAGCTTGTTCAGAAATAACGCAGCGGAAAGTAAATAAAGTGGACATGAAGGATTTACTTCGTTCGGAGCTTGTGACGACTCCTACTCGAAGGCCCGCGATCCTTGATCGCTTCCGGTGGGCAACAACTATAATTCGTAAATCTATTACAAGCTAAGTACAATTTAAGCAGAAAAGAATATTGTACCGACAATAAAAAGACTAAAACTGAAGCTCCGGGTTGTCGTTGCAGCACTTCTGAGTCGAGACGTTAGAAGCTTGTCGCATCGAGAATGCTTAGAAGATTGTCGTATTTAAAGCTGCACCTCAACCCTCCTTTTATATGAGGTTCCGGGCGCCTGGGACCTTTCCGAGCACCTGGAGTGTGACGTGGCCAGCCAACCGGGTTACTCCACGTCGCGAAGTCGCGCAGGGGATAAAAGTTGGTCCCGGGCGCTCGGACCTGTTCCGGGCACTCGGACCTCCGGGCGCTTGGACCTCCGGGCGCCCGGACCTCCGGGCGCCTGGATCCATCCCAGGCGCCCAGACCTCCTTTTTCCAGGAGCCGCTTCTCCTGCAAAACAAGGTTAGTCCGAGCAATTGCATACCCTGCAAGACAATGTTAGAATCTGATAATTCATAAGTGAAAAAGAGCTGACAGTCTTCGGACTATCCGAGTCTGACTTCGGATTTCCAACCGAAAACCCTAGGTCGACCCGACGCCTACTGTTCCCTCTACGGGGAACGCGTCCTCACCTACTCCACTCAGGAGATTTACCTGATGCCAGTCCGGTCCTCCAGACCGACTGGACTTTCCTCCTAGGGTTACCCCCCCTACGACCTAAGGTTACCGCCCCCTAGGGTTTTTCTTCACCTAGGGTTACCGCCCCCTAGGACCTAAGGTTACCACCCCTTAGGGTTTTCCTCCACCGAGGGTTACCGCCCCCTAGGACCTAAGGTTACCACCCCTTAGGGTTTTTCACCTACCTAACCGCAGCTAGGACTTTCCTGAAACACTCATTCAAACATGTTAGATCACACACTAACTTAACTTTGAATCCTTTGCCATTATCAAAACTAAGGTTCGATCGTCGGATGCTTCCCGCACCAACAATCTCCCCCTTTTTGATAATGGCAACCGAAATTCAATGTTAAGTAAAAAATATGCAGTTATGTATAAGCACAAGAAACAAGATAAGCGTGATAGCAAGATAAGCATAAACATAGCTCCCCCTTAATATAAGTTATTCTGTTTGAATTTTTTACTAATAGCCATAGCTCCCCCTTAATACAAGCTCCCTTTAAAATATTTTCTTTGAATTTCTCTACTCTCCCCCTTTGCCATATATAAAAAATGAGCTAGTTTTTAAAAACTTAACTTTTCAAGACAGAATTTAGCAGAAAACATTTTAACTTAGGCAAGGAGCAAGTGAAAGGCAACACCTTAGAATTGATTTTGCTCGAAGAGATATAGCAAAAAAGGAGCTCTTTTTAACTTAGTGTATTTTGAGGAGTTTCAAAAATTTTCACAGAAAAGTTTTCAAAACACAATTTTCAACTTCAGAAATTTTCCGGAAAAATATTCAGGTTTTTTAAGGAAAATTTCCAAGGAAAATTTTCAACTTAAAGAAGTTAATTGCAGCTTAACAAAATTTTTCAAACTTTAAAGAATTTTCTAACTTAAGAAAAAAATTTTAACTTAACGAATTTTCGAAAAAGTTTCAGCTTAAATAATTTTCTAACAAAATTCTAAAAAAAATTTTCAAAATAGAGGACACTTGAAAGTTTTAAATTTGGAGAAGTTTTTGAAAAGTTGTTTAAGGCATGTTTTTGAAATGAATTTCAAGAATACTTAAGGCAAAGGAGAAGCGATAACCTTAATGTTTAATAGCTTGCCATTTTGTTTTAGTAAGGTATCAGAGCCCTAAAGACCAAGCATGAGTCAAGATTTGTTTTGATCAGGTATCAGATCCCTTAAGTACAGACATGCTTAAACTTATTATTTCCTTCACCAACTGTCTAACCGTTTAGCTACTTGCTGATTGCCTAGAGGGCAACAGTGTTCACTTGGTTAGTCAAGTCAAGTCAATTGATCCAGTTATGATTACTGTTAATCATGTATTTAACGCCCAGACTCATATTGATGCACAGAAATAAGCATTCTTGAGTCCAGGCTGTACCCTATGCATCTCACACCATTCTATGTTTTACAAACACAATCAAGGTAGACCTAGGTGTTTGTGAGATGCTCTGGCTGAGTCCTGGGGGAACATGATTTCTAGGGGAAAAGCCTAGGCTAAGTTCAAATTTAGAAAGTCTAGTAAAATGGGGATTTTTTTAAAAAAAAAATTTGCCTAGAATTTTTGAAACGTAATTTTAAAACAGTTTTTGAAACACCTTGGTCTATTAAATTACGGCAGAATCAATCAAGTCTGAAGTAATAGTCAACATAGATAAAGGTGCTGCTATATGCTGTCATAATATCAACATAGATAAAGGTGCTGCTACATGCTGTCATAATGTCAACATAGATAAAGGTGCTCCTACATGCTGTCATAATGGAGCTACAGTCGAGCACCTGAGATGATGAGGGTGGTGGTCCGGAACCCAGCGACCGGAGTAGTGTCAGGAGCTCAGTGTGACGAGCCCGATCATCCTCTCGTAGATCTCGGCGCAGGTCGGAGATCTCCTGCCGTACGTCACGTCGTAAGTCGGAGACCTCCTGTCGTACCTCTCGTCGTAGATTGGAGACCTCTCGTCGTATGTCTCGATGAAACTCGGAGCTCTCATGCTGGAGGATCGACATAGCCCTCTCTAGTCCAGATACTCGATCGGCTAGAGTACGGGGAGCTGGGCGTGGTGCTCGAGCTGGTGGTGGGGCAGGGGCGGCGTCCTCAGGAAATAGTGCCAACATTAACTCATCCTGCTCTGCCTCCTCCTCCTGCTGGTGTTGTGCCCCCCTCTGCCAGGACATGGTACCCTCATCGTCTATATGGATACTAGCTAGGGAGAAGTTCCTAGCTCCTATAATGTCAAATTCGGTCATGTAGCGGGTGTCACCTCTGGTGACATCAATGTGCAAGGAGGACATGTAAGCTGTCAGAATGTGACAGTAGGGTATATGTATCCGTCCGCTGGTCTCGTATCCAACCGCGTAGATAATAGTGGAAAAGATGTGTAGGCTGAAGTCTATGTCTAACCTATGACACAGGGCATAAAGAAGAAAGGAGTGGAATGGACGCATTACCGCAACGTCGCGGGTGGTTAGCGGTAGAATGCAACACACTAGGACTCTATAAAGGGCGTAGTACTGGACTCTAAGGGTAACTAACCTAAACTGGGTCACAGTGGGATCACGTTGGTCCTCAAAAAAATATGAATAGATTGTATCAAGGGTAATATGTGAGTAGGGATTTTCAAAAGGTAGCTCCCTGGGAGGATAGCACAAAAAGGTGCAGGGTGACTCTCGTAAACCTAGAAACTCACGAATGGTAGTGGGGGATAGTGAGATATCCATCCCAGCTGCCCTAGCGGTATAGGTAAAGTCGTCTATTTTTACTAGGTTGTTGTAGAATTCGGCACACAAACTTATGTTTATCGAGTACACTCAACAAGGTTCCGCAACCTATAATGGTTTATAGCCTCGACGACTGGAACACAAGAGCGTAGAAAGAACGCTCTATCTATACATTTGGTTCTAATGAAAATTTTAATTTTGAAAGTCTTCGCAGTGAAGCTAAAAAGCTTAAGGAAGACTTGGAGGTGCAAGGGTAGGGGGCGCCCCCTGCCCCCTATTTATAAGGGAGTCCGGGCGCCCGAGTCCTCTGCGGGCGCCCGGGTTCGTAAACCGGGGGCGCCTGCCCCTGGTTTTTGACCCTTGTTTTGGGCGGTTTTTTTTTAAGAGTTTAATTTTAAGAATAAATTTCTAAGTTACTTAATTTTGAAAAAATAATTAAGTTAATTAATTTGGAAGAATATTTAAATTTTAATTTGCTTAGTCATCTCACCCGATGTATGCTTTAAATCATGGGATCCTATCATTTTGTGAGATGAATTAGTTCAATTTATAGGGTTTTCTTTAACTTTATGTTAGATTCGGGTTTAGCTTTGGGTTCAACAAGTAAGCGTTCTTTGGATAAACTTCTAGGCTATAGTGAGTCACAAGGAGCTCATCAAAGTAACCATGCCTTCGAGGTTTCCCAAATAGTACTACCCATTGAGCTTAATACTAAACCTTAGTCTAACTAGTTAGGATCCATTTAAGGGTAGCTTCGATCAGTTCCACTTGGCCAAATGCACCAGGTTGAAGCCATATCTTCCTAGACATGCGATGCCCAAGCTTCCCTAACGTACTATCATCCAAAAACTTCACCAGTACTGTGGGTCAAGTTAAACCTCACCCTTTTAATCTATCCTTACTTACCCTGTCGGGTAATTTACTCTTGTTTACCCATTTCGGGTAGATAGGTTTCGGAGTTGCCAGCTATTCTGGACCCTCCTTCTATTTTGAATTAATTTTGAATAATTGATTTTGAATTTTGAATTTTGAGTTTTAATAATTTTGAATTTTAATAATTTCAAATTTTTGAATTTTGAATTTTGAGTTTTAAATTAATTTTGAATTTTGAATTTTATGTTTTAGTAATTAATTTCGAATTTTGAATTTTGAGTTTTAAATTAATTTTGAATTTTGAATTTTGAGTTTTAAATTAATTTCAAATTTTGAATTTTGAGTTTTAAATTAATTTCAAATTTTGAATTTTGAGTTTGAATTTTAAATTTTAATTACAAATTTTGAACTTGAATTTTAAATTATGAATTTTGAAATTTAAATTTAATTATTAATTTTAATTGTTTTTCTGCTAGCTCCCCCTGGATCATAACCTCGATAAGGTTTATCGAGGTAATGTATTTGATCCTTAGGAACCCAATAATGTCCAAGTCCTACTTGATTGATCAGGTTGGACTTGGCAACCCAAGCTTGGACCGATTTACTATTTGGTTTGTTTATTAAGGATAGGTAAGATTTATATTTCTTTTTATATCCTAGTCCAGTTCGATTGTAGATTGCCCTTTGTGTTCCAAGAATCAAGTCAAGATTCTTGGATCCCAAGGAAAATCGTTCTAGGATTGTTTTCAAATTCTTTACCTGACTTTTCAGATTGGAATTCTCTTCCTCAAGTTTTTGAACTTGAGTTGAGGTTCCAGTCTGAACTTGATCAGTTAAGGATTCGTTGTTAGGCGTTTCTTTAAGGAGTGTTACCTCCTTTAGAAGTGATTTGATTCGAATCTTGGACTTAGCTACTTTATGCATTAAATAATTAATTAAGCTATATAAACGATTTTTATTTATAGAGGGGTTCGGTCCTTCGGAAACGGATGCAGATCCGTGGCTTCTCTCGGACTCGGCTTCCGATTCGTCCTCACTTCCGGATCCGTTGGTGTAGTCCCGGGCTATCAAGGTGAGAAAGTTCGTCTGTTCTAGTTCTTCGTCGTCGGATTCCTCGGAAGAAGACTCGTCCCATGTTGCCTTCAATGCCTTCTTTCTTTTGGGTTTCTTTGGATCCTTCTGGTTCGGGCAATTTGCCTTGATGTGACCCTTCTGATTGCACCCGTAGCAGGTCACTTTGAATTTAACCTTCGAGCTTGGTTGGGTTGGGCTTTTTTAGACTGGATGGCCTTTCTGAGATCCTTTTTGTTGAAGCCCTTCTTTTTGCAGAGCTTCTTTACTAAGTTGACTATCTCGGTTGTAAGTTCATCGTCGTCTTCCGAATCTGGTTCTTCTTCTGACTCAGGTTCGGTTCTCCGCTTGATTTTTGACTCACGCGATCTCCCTGTTCCTGCAACCAAAGCCAACCCTTTCTCGGTCGGGCGTGCATTAGTCTGTTCGTGAAGTTCGAGTTCTGCAAAAAGTTCATCTAGTTTAATGGTAGATAAGTCCTTGGAGACCTTGTAGGCATCTACCATGGATGCCCACAAGGTGTTCCTTGGAAAGGCGTTTAGAGAATACCTTATGATGTCCCGGTTGTCTACCTTCTGTCCAATTGCATGAAGACCATTGAGCAGATCTTGAATCTGGGCATGGAGTTGGGCAGCTGTTTCACCTTTCTGCAATTTGATGTTAAATAATTTATTAAAAATTAGGTCTCTTTTACTTACTTTGGTGTCGGATGTCCCTTCGTGAAGTTCAATTAACTTCTCCCACAACTCTTTGGCACTGTTGAAGGGGCCGATGCGGTTGAGTTCTTCTTTTGATAGGCCACACTGGAGGGTGCAGGTTGCCTTGGCATTATTAGCTTCCACCTTCTTGATCAAAGATGCATCCCAGTCCTCGTACGGTAGTGGTTTGCCGGAGCTATCAGATGGTAGTTAGAATCCGGTTTTGACAATCATCCAGACTTCAAAGTGAGTCTGGAGATATGCCTCCATCCGACCCTTCCAGTACCCGAAGTCGTCTTCGGTGAATAGCGGAGGGCGGGCTTTACTGTAGCCTTCTTGAAGGGCCATTTCAGATTAACCTAAAACGAAAAACAACCAACAAAATGTCCCAGGACTTGGTCCTGGGTTAGTAGTGCGAAAGGAAAAAAAATGGATCACGAACTCGGGTGGTGTTGTACGAATTCCGAGAAAAACCGATTCGAGGGAAAAAGAATTAGAATATAGCTATGAGGCTAAATTCTAATCGACTCCGAAAATCTAAAAATTACCACAAAAAAATATTTTGAATGGTGGTTGCACCGATTCAAAATGACCCCGCTCTGATACCAATTGATGGATCGAAAGTGCTAGGGGGGGGGGGGGGGTGAATAGCGCTCGTGGCTATTTCATTTTTCGAAATCGTAAAAGCTTGTTCAGAAATAATGCAGCGGAAAGTAAATAAAGTGGACACGAAGGATTTACTTCGTTCGGAGCCTGTGACGACTTCTACTCGAAGGCCCGCGATCCTTGATCGCTTCCGGTGGGCAACAACTATAATTTGTAAAAGCTATTACAAGCTAAGTACAATTTAAGCAGAAAAGAATATTGTACCAACAATAAAAAGACTAAAACTGAAGCTCCGGGTTGTCGTTGCAGCACTTCTGAGTCGAGACGTTAGCAGCTTGTCGCACCGAGAATGCTTAGAAGATTGTCGTATTTAAAGCTGCACCTCAACCCTCCTTTTATATGAGGTTCCGGGCGCCTGGGGCCTTTCCGGGCGCCTGGAGTGTGACGTGGCCAGCCAACCAGGTTGCTCCACGTCGCGAAGTCGCGCAGGGGATAAAAGTTGGTCCCGGGCGCCCGGACCTCCTTTTTCCAGGAGCCGCTTCTCCTGCAAAACAAGGTTAGTCCGAGCAATTGCATACCCTACAAGACAATATTAGAATCTGATAATTCATAAGTGAAAAAGAGCTGACAGTCTTCGGACTATCCGAGTCTGACTTCGGATTTCCAACCGGAAACCCTAGGTCGACCCGACGCCTACTGTTCCCTCTACGGGGAACGCGTCCTCACCTACTCCACTCAGGAGATTTACCTGATGCCAGTCCGGTCCTCCAGACCGACTGGACTTTTCGCCTAGGGTTACCCCCCTAGGACCTAGGGTTACCACCCCCAAGGGTTTTTCTCCACCTAGGGTTACTGCCCCCTAGGACCTAAGGTTACCGCCCCTTAGGGTTTTCCTCCACCTAGGGTTACCGCCCCCTAGGACCTAAGGTTACCACCCCTTAGGGTTTTTCACCTGCCTAACCGCAGCTAGGACTTTCCTGAAACACTCATTCAAACATGTTAGATCACACACTAACTTAACATTGAATCCTTTGCCATTATCAAAACTAAGGTTCGATCGTCGGATGCTTTCCGCACCAACAATATCTACTCATGAAAAGCCCATCTTGGTGTCCAAGAGGGGGTCGCCCCATGGCTTGGTGACCAAGTCATGGGGGCTGGCCACTTCCTTCTCAAAGGGGTCGGTCGTTTGCTTAGTGCCCAAGCAAGAAGGGGCCGACCAACATAATTCAAAATAAGAGGGTAGTTTTGAATTTTTAAAATCTTCTCTTTGTAGATATCTACAAGTTTTAAAAGAGAGATTTTAAAATATAAAACTTTCCTTATTTGAATTAGGCTACATGATTTAAAAAAAAGTTTAAAAGTTTTTAAACTTTCCTTTTTTAATAATCCTCATGGTTTTTAGAAAAAAGGAAGGGAGTTTTAAATTTGAAACTTTCTATTTTTGTAACCATGTTAAAAATAGGAAATTTTAAATGAGAAGTTTTAAATCTTAAAACTTGTTTTAAAATTTTCCTTTTTTAACATCCACATTAGAAAATTAAAAGAGAGCTTGCAAAATTTTATTAGAGTTTTCCTTCTTTGCTTATAAAATTTTTACAAAGTTTTTGTTGGAGTGTATACTTAAAAGTTTAGCTTTTGTACACATTTATTTTGAAATAAAGAATCACATTGGTCAAATGTTTACATTTATTTGTTTAATGTAATTGTTCAATTAATTTATATAGTAGATAACATGGAGTGTGGAGTCACACTTAGAAGATCATGTTGTCGGTTCTCTATAAATTATAAACAGTTGCTCACGACTAAGATGGAAAGGAACGAACCATCAGAATAGACGTAGTGTAATTAAGTATTAGTTTATCTTGACTAATAAATTACACTGATACACTTTAAGTGTATTGAGTAGGATCATTTAGGTAAGTTCTTTTTGTACTGACTTAGTAAAAGAACTAGACCTTAGTTATTATGGAAGTGTGTGCTCTTAATCCTAATATAATAACAAGCATGTATATTTAATATTTATTTCTTTGACTTATCAAAGTGTGAGGTTTAGCTCGATAAATCAATATGCCTGATAAGTTGGGAAATGATATTACTTATAGTATGTGTTGTTGATTATAGAAGGAATCTGTGTCCTAGTTATCTAGGTTGAGAATGCCCCCAAGAGGAGCTCATAAGGATTGCCTTGTTAAACCCTGCAGGTGGACCTAGTCCAACATGACAATAAAGTTGAGTGGTACTACTCTTGGAGCTAGATATTAATTAAATGAGTTGTCAGTAACTCACTTAATTAGTGGACATTCGTAATCTTAAACACAGGGAGACTAAAACACTCATGATAAGAAGGAGCCCATAATGTAATTTGGGATTGGTGCGGTAGTGCGGTAATAACTCTCTAGTTGAATGAGTTATTATCGATGAACTTGAGTTGTGTGTTCGGGGCGAGCACGGGATACTCAAGCTCATCGGAAGGCCAAAACCAATTTCTCCTTTAGGTCCCTGTTGTAGCCTCAATAAAGCCTCAAGTCTATCCAAAGAAAAGCCTATCTTGGTCTCCAAGAAGGAGCCGGTTCATTGCTTGGTGACCAAGCAATGACCGGCCACATATTCTCTAGAAATGGCCGACCCTTGCCTTGGACAAGGGGGCCGACCACAATATTTAAATTAGGAAGGTTGTTTTTGAATTTTTAAATTTCCTCAGATATTTACAATTTGTAAAAAGAGAGATTTTAAAAATTTATAAAATTTTCCTAATTTAAATTAGGCCACAAGGTTTTAAAGGAGAGTTGTAAAATTTATAAAACTTTCTTTTAAAAAGAAATATTATTAGAGATGTTTTAAAATTTAAAACTTGGTTTTAAATTTTAAAACTTTCCTTTTAATATCCACATTAGAAAAAAAGAGAGAGTTTGTAAAATTTTATTAGAAGTTTTATTCTTTTAAATTTTTTTAAAAAAAATTTCTTTCTTTTCCTTTTAATAAGTGGCCGGCCACCTTGCTTGGTGCCCAAGCAAGGGGCCGGTCAAATAATTAAACATCAACAAATAGTTGTTTAATTAATAAATCAATCTAGGATTGATTAATTAAAAGGAAAGAAAAAAGAAAAAGAAAAGGAAATAGGAATGAGTCTAATTTTTTATAAAACTCTTTCCATAATTTTCCGTTGGGAAACTAATATAAAAAGGGGGGAAGGGGAGGCCTTGAAAAACATAACAATTGATATTGTGTTGTTGGAGATCATCAAGTGGCTGGCCCCTCTCCCTCTCTTCCCTTTGCTCTCTTTTGCTCCTTTGTGGTGGTTGTAAAATACGACACCCAAATAATAATTAAATAATAAGGTTATTTGATAAATAATCTTATTGGATTTTTCAGGAATTTTTAGGTATTTTCTGGGAATTTTTCGGAGTCCGTTTGGCGTAGTTTAAGGGGATCATTTATAGGCTAAGTGGAAGCCCGTTTAAAATACCCAAAAGTGGGAGTTGATTGAGGAAACCAACTTAGGGTTTAATTGATTTAACCTAAGTTTTAATTAGGCTAGGTTTATAAGCCGAAATCTTCTCCATTCCTTCTTCACTCTGCCGATCCCTTCTCCCCACTTGCGCCGACTCTTTCCCCTCTTCCGCCCGATCGGTGCCGATCAACCTCAGATCGTCGGCCAGCCGGGGTTCCCTTCCAACTCCTCAGCATCGCCGTCGACTCTCACGGGCCGCCTCTCAGCATCGACCTAAGCCGAGCCTTCGTCTCTTTTCACCGGCGCCGACTGCCAAGCCTCAATCCGGCCATTGTTCTTTCATCCCTAGCCGCGGATACTCACCGGAAAACCAGGCATACGAGCTGCCTCTTCTCTGTGCCCTAGCCATCTCCACTGTTGCTCTCCCTCTCGCCACTGCCAAACGCGACCGCTGCCACCCGAGGCCGTGCCACCCTCCGTCGATTGCCGAGCATCGCTGCCGACCCTCTCCTCATCACCAGATTTGGATCAAGGAAGTCCAGCGATGTTTTCTCACCGTATTTTGGAGTATTCAAGTTCATCCTCCGATCGTCCATCTGGTTCCAACACCAGTACGGGATCCCATGCTCTAGCAACGATCTCTGGACGATCACTTTGGAGGTAACCACACACTATTAGTAGATGATTAAGAGCATATCTATGGTTGGCTTGATGATTTAGAGTTTTGGTTTGGATGACAGCAGTTTCACCTAGCAGCAGCCATCCTTTCTAGCAGTAAGAATCCCGACTGTGAGTTAACAAGGGATAGCTTCGTTTCTACTGTTGCTATGAGTGGATTTCTTCTTCAAGAGTCTGTGGATCAAATTAGGGTAAGTGGTGTATTAGATTTACATAGTTGAATTGCAATTTCTACATTGGGTTTATTTGCTTAGATGATGGTGTTTGGATTATGAACTCAATTGGGCATCTTAAATGTGAAGATTGTAGATCTGTATAGGGGATTTTAATTTAAAGTAAGTTATGTGTGGAGTTTCGGTTGTATTTCTATGAGGATTTGGTGGATATGCATTTGTATCGGATTTGGATTAGAGGTAAGGTGGTTGAATCCAAGCTTAAATCTGATTACAAGGTTGGTTTCGGGTTTAATAACAGATTGGTGTGGTCTAGTGATTGATTTATGATGTGTTGTGGATGATAGCATGGATTAAAAGGATTGTGGATTGAATTAAACCTAATTGAATTAATGAATTAGGATTATTATTCAACTAGGGGTTTCCTCTAATTAGGTGGGGGAGTTATTTAGTTATTTATTTGTGATGTAAATAGCTAAATACGCTGTGTGATCGCAGGACTTGGGTTCGAGGCGAGCATCTCAACGTGGAATTATTTTTGGCACGATCTACAATTAAGGCGGGTACTTCTTGCTTTACCTCTTTAGTATTTTGATCCTAGTGCATGAGCTTTATGTTCAGATAGTTGCTGTATCTATCTTGACTCCACTCTTACTTTTCCTGCGTTTGATACTTCCACTCAATCTTTGAGCTACTCGGTTCTGTATCTATACAGTCTCTCGTTGCTATCCATGATATTTAGCAGATACTATAGTACTAGGTATTGGATACCAGATACCGGACATTAGATAGTAGGTATTGGATATATGGACACCTGATACCATGTTTACTTACTTTGATTACTGTTTATTTATGCTTCGTATTGAGCATGCGGATTCATGTAGCATACCTGATTTCCTGTTATATATATATGATGACTGTTGCATTATTCGCATCATGTCATTGCATGCATAGCCGACGACTTTGGCTCCCTTGTGGTTGAGACGGTCGTTGGCCTGGGCCGCACGCTCGGCCACTCATGGGTAGTGGTAGCTTGGAGCGTGCCGCTTGTCCTGTCATGCCTCCCACTCGCACACTCATGGGTAGTGTTTGCTGGAGTCGCGGGCAGCAGGGACCCCGTCGCAGACGTAGCTATTCAGCTACTATGCAACTGTCCCCTCGGCCACTCGAGAGTAGTGGTAGCTGGAGTGGTGTACAGTCTGTCATTGTCCCGGCCTCTCGTCCATACTGGGGTCATGGACTTGAGGGGTGGGCGGGAGTGACCATCCGTGCATACGCTGTTATTATTATACCTGCTGATACTGTTGTTTACTTATGCTGTTGTTGCTTATCTATGCTGCTGTTGCTAGATTATGCTGCTGTTGTTTATTTATGCTGTTATGGTTACATAGGTTGAGATTTATACCCATGATATGTGTTTAGACACTGGCTTACTTACCATTGACCTGTTTATACTTCACATGATACCATGTAGTTATGAGCAGTACTGTAGCAGGACTTTGCTACATCTACCTTCCCTTACTAGCCTAGGATATGGTTTCAGGTATGGATATATATATACTTTGTTTACCCTGTAGTATCTGCTATTTATCTTTCCGAGACTGTATCCTTTTGTATTCCTGTTCTTTATGATACTCATGCACTGTCTATCCTATTACTCGCTGAGTTTTATACTCACCACCCGTATTGGTAATTTCACCAGGTAGCTGATAGCGATGCTAGTATGCTTGGAGGAGGATCCCGACTGCCGGTCCCATGTCACTTCCGAGGATGGTTTTACGGTTTTGGTTTTCATTTTATTGTGAGTTAAACCTTTGAATTTAGCATTGTAATAATTGAGCTGTGGACTTGTTATTTGTATTTGGTTGTTTGCCGATGAGTCAAGCCGGGCCGGCCCGCGGTGAGTTTTTGTTATTTTATCTTTGTTATTCTTGTTTTCCGCTGTGTTTGATTGTCCAGCCGTGTGAGCTGTATGTTATCTGCGTGGTTGTGATATATACTTGTATATGTATTATCTGTGGTGTTGTATACCGGTTCTATTTGTCACTGCTACAGGGGAGGTGCTGTCCGATTTTCGTCGGACAACCTTACTCTCGGGGCGTGACAATTTATTGGTATCAGAGCCAAGGTTTACGAGGCTTATTTTCGTTTGGTTTTTCGTGATTTGGTTTCTCGATGTGACTTTTCGGGTTTTGGGACCAGGCAGCGACAGGATTCTCCAAGCTATAGGAGGTATGTTTGCATGTTGTTATCTTACATTTCGGTTAGTGCATGCATATAGTTATGTTATGTGTTAGTATGCTTTTGTTAGCACCTGTCCAGTTGTTTGTAGTACATCACATGTGTTGGATCAATCACTATCACGGTTGACCTTACTAGAGATCAAGGAATACAGTCTCATATGACTTCTTTTACCATACCACTAGTGTTATTAATTTTTATTATCACTAGTTTAGTAGTGGTTAGTATCTGCTAAATATCATCGCTTCGGTTCGTAGAGAACCAATATCTATTAAATATCATATTGTTTCGGTTCGTGGAGAACCAATTTACTCGTATTACCTTGGTTCGTAGAGAATTGATTTACTCTTATTGGCTTGGGTAGTAGAGGATTGATTTATCCTAGTTGGTTTGGTTGTAGAGGACCAGTTTACTCTTGTTGCTTCGGTTAGTAGAGGACCGATGTACCCTTGTTGACTTGCTTAGTAGGGTTGATTTACTCTGTTGGTTTGGTTGTAGAGGACCAGTTTACTCTTGTTGCTTCGGTTAGTAGAGGACCGATGTACCCTTGTTGACTTGTTTAATAGGGTTGATTTACTCTGTTGGTTTGGTTGGTAGATGATCGACTTATCCTAGTTGATTTAGCCTATAGAGGTTCGATTTACCGTTGTGACTTGGTCAATAGAGGACTGATCCATTCTTATGTTCTTAGTTCGGTCAGTAGTTCAGTTAGTAGGAGACCGACTTACTCTATTTCATGAAGATTCTGACCATTGGGTTACTTGTATTTGGTTAGATAACCTAAAAGGCACATTTGAGTTCATGACTTGCACAGACGAAGAATTGACTGAGTTAGCTGCGTACTATTGCTGGCTTGACTAGTCTGTAGATGATCGAGGTATCCTATCCTATGGAGACTTTGACCATGAATTGTATGTACCTGGTAGGATGATCTTGAGGGTACATTTGGATACATATCTCCACTGATGTGGATAAGTGTAAAACTACATGCTTAACACTTATGAGATACATTCATTACTAGAATGTACGAGTTGGAGAGTACATTTGGATATATGATTTGTACTGACGTGAGAGAGTTGAAGTTAGCTGCTTAATCTTTACGTGACTCGGTACCACATGAAGGAAGAAGCAGAGAATGCTTTTTGGAGATCAGGTCATCACTTAGTGGATATTTGATTTGATGATCTATTGTTTAGTATTTGATGCTGATAGAGACATGAGGAGTAGTACTTGTATGATATTTATGGATTTGGTGATTTATAGTTGGTGATCAGATCACAGATTTGTTGGGGATCTTATGGTTGAGAATGTCTGTGGTATGGATATTACGAGTCCTTGGTGTTACCATTTAGGCATACCATGCTCTAGATGTTTTTATGGATTCGATGTATTTGGTATTCCTAGGGTGTTTGGATAATTTTACATGGTCTTCATTGACGATGTGTTGATCTGTTTTCGATCCGAGGTGAATCACGTACACTAGCTTTGCATAGTTTTAGAGATGTTTCGACGGGAACATCTATATGTGAAGTTCAGTGGTGCGTATTTTGATTATCTTGTGTGCGATTTTTGAGATACATTGTCTCTGGTAGAGGGATATCGGTGGACCCGCAGGAGATAGAGGCTGTTATTAGTTGGGAGTGGTCGTAGTCTAATTAGGAGACTCGCAGCTTCCTTGATCGGGCTAGATATTATCGGAGATTGGTTGAGGGTTTCTCCAGTATTATTATGTTGTTGACTGGACTGTTTAAGATGAGTATGGAATTTTCCTAGATAGATGCTTACGAGATCAGTTTCAGGAGTTGAATCGAGAAGCTGATAGCTACACTTGTTTTAGTAGTACTTTTTAGTGTAGACGGATTTGTACTCTGCACAGAGGTATCATACCTAGGGTTTGGTGCAGTTCTGACATAGCATGAGCAAAGTAGTCGCGTGCTAGTAGTTAGAATTCTCGAATAATGAGAATTAGATTCTTTATCTCTATGGGAGGTTAAGTGTGATCCTGAGTCACTTCTTATCCGGGAGGAGTTTTTGTAGGAAAACACTTCGATAGAGATTTGTGATACATCCGGGTGACACCCGATGTATAGGGACTTAGAGCGTTTCTATTGGTTGAATGACATGAAAAAGACATCGCGGATTTTGTAGCTTGATGTCTAGTATGTTGGCAAGTGAAGGCTGAGCACCAGATACTAGAAGGATAAGGATGGTCACCGTTGATTCAGATACTAGAGTGCAGTTGGGAGCATGTTATGATGGATTTTGTTGTGTGATTACTCAGGACATGGAGAGGATACGATGCGTGGGGAAATCAGTGATTGGTTGACGAATTTGCTCCCTAGCTATTGATTTGTAGGATGGATGTTTTAGATCGAGTAGCAGGATTATATGGTAGAGAGATTACCGGATCTCAGGGTATATCTCTGAGTATTAAGATGTAGATTCATGATTCACATCACGATAGTGGCGGATTTTACAGTAGACCATGAGTATAAAGTTCGGTTTTGGAACCGCTTTACATCTTTAGACAGATGAACAGACTGAGAGCGTAATGTGGATGTTAGAGGATTTGCTGATACTAGGTGTTGTGGATTTTGGAGATGATTGATTTACTTACGGTTGGCTAGACAGCAGTGTGAGAGTAGTGGAAGCAGGATGAGCTCATAACCCACAGAGTCATCTTTGACAGTTGGAGATTTGTTATGATACGTGGATGGAGTGGTATATGAGTATGTTATTGGATTGTTACACTTAGACGTGGATCCCTGAGTTGAGCAGTAAATTTGGGGACCAAATTTTTATTAGTGGGGGAGAATGTAAAATACGACACCCAAATAATAATTAAATAATAAGGTTATTTGATAAATAATCTTATTGGATTTTTCAGGAATTTTTAGGTATTTTCTGGGAATTTTTCGGAGTCCGTTTGGCGTAGTTTAAGGGGATCATTTATAGGCTAAGTGGAAGCCCGTTTAAAATACCCAAAAGTGGGAGTTGATTGAGGAAACCAACTTAGGGTTTAATTGATTTAACCTAAGTTTTAATTAGGCTAGGTTTATAAGCCGAAATCTTCTCCATTCCTTCTTCACTCTGCCGATCCCTTCTCCCCACTTGCGCCGACTCTTTCCCCTCTTCCGCCCGATCGGTGCCGATCAACCTCAGATCGTCGGCCAGCCGGGGTTCCCTTCCAACTCCTCAGCATCGCCGTCGACTCTCACGGGCCGCCTCTCAGCATCGACCTAAGCCGAGCCTTCGTCTCTTTTCACCGGCGCCGACTGCCAAGCCTCAATCCGGCCATTGTTCTTTCATCCCTAGCCGCGGATACTCACCGGAAAACCAGGCATACGAGCTGCCTCTTCTCTGTGCCCTAGCCATCTCCACTGTTGCTCTCCCTCTCGCCACTGCCAAACGCGACCGCTGCCACCCGAGGCCGCGCCACCCTCCGTCGATTGCCGAGCATCGCTGCCGACCCTCTCCTCATCACCAGATTTGGATCAAGGAAGTCCAGCGATGTTTTCTCACCGTATTTTGGAGTATTCAAGTTCATCCTCCGATCGTCCATCTGGTTCCAACACCAGTACGGGATCCCATGCTCTAGCAACGATCTCTGGACGATCACTTTGGAGGTAACCACACACTATTAGTAGATGATTAAGAGCATATCTATGGTTGGCTTGATGATTTAGAGTTTTGGTTTGGATGACAGCAGTTTCACCTAGCAGCAGCCATCCTTTCTAGCAGTAAGAATCCCGACTGTGAGTTAACAAGGGATAGCTTCGTTTCTACTGTTGCTATGAGTGGATTTCTTCTTCAAGAGTCTGTGGATCAAATTAGGGTAAGTGGTGTATTAGATTTACATAGTTGAATTGCAATTTCTACATTGGGTTTATTTGCTTAGATGATGGTGTTTGGATTATGAACTCAATTGGGCATCTTAAATGTGAAGATTGTAGATCTGTATAGGGGATTTTAATTTAAAGTAAGTTATGTGTGGAGTTTCGGTTGTATTTCTATGAGGATTTGGTGGATATGCATTTGTATCGGATTTGGATTAGAGGTAAGGTGGTTGAATCCAAGCTTAAATCTGATTACAAGGTTGGTTTCGGGTTTAGTAACAGATTGGTGTGGTCTAGTGATTGATTTATGATGTGTTGTGGATGATAGCATGGATTAAAAGGATTGTGGATTGAATTAAACCTAATTGAATTAATGAATTAGGATTATTATTCAACTAGGGGTTTCCTCTAATTAGGTGGGGGAGTTATTTAGTTATTTATTTGTGATGTAAATAGCTAAATACGCTGTGTGATCGCAGGACTTGGGTTCGAGGCGAGCATCTCAACGTGGAATTATTTTTGGCACGATCTACAATTAAGGCGGGTACTTCTTGCTTTACCTCTTTAGTATTTTGATCCTAGTGCATGAGCTTTATGTTCAGATAGTTGCTGTATCTATCTTGACTCCACTCTTACTTTTCCTGCGTTTGATACTTCCACTCAATCTTTGAGCTACTCGGTTCTGTATCTATACAGTCTCTCGTTGCTATCCATGATATTTAGCAGATACTATAGTACTAGGTATTGGATACCAGATACCAGACATTAGATAGTAGGTATTGGATATATGGACACCTGATACCATGTTTACCTGCTTTGATTACTGTTTATTTATGTTTCGTATTGAGCATGCGGATTCATGTAGCATACCTGATTTCCTGTTATATATATATGATGACTGTTGCATTATTCGCATCATGTCATTGCATGCATAGCCGACGACTTTGGCTCCCTTGTGGTTGAGACGGTCGTTGGCCTGGGCCGCACGCTCGGCCACTCATGGGTAGTGGTAGCTTGGAGCGTGCCGCTTGTCCTGTCATGCCTCCCACTCGCACACTCATGGGTAGTGTTTGCTGGAGTTGCGGGCAGCAGGGACCCCGTCGCAGACGTAGCTATTCAGCTACTATGCAACTGTCCCCTCGGCCACTCGAGAGTAGTGGTAGCTGGAGTGGTGTACAGTCTGTCATTGTCCCGGCCTCTCGTCCATACTGGGGTCATGGACTTGAGGGGTGGGCGGGAGTGACCATCCGTGCATACGCTGTTATTATTATACCTGCTGATACTGTTGTTTACTTATGCTGTTGTTGCTTATCTATGCTGTTGTTGCTAGATTATGCTGCTGTTGTTTATTTATCTGTTATGGTTACATAGGTTGAGATTTATACCCATGATATGTGTTTAGACACCGACTTACTTACCATTGACTGTTTATACTTCACATGATACCATGTAGTTATGAGCAGTATTGTAGCAGATTATGCTACATCTACCTTCCCTTACTAGCCTAGGATATGGTTTCGTATGGATATATACTTTGTTTACCCTGTAGTATCTGCTATTTATCTTTCCGAGACTGTATCCTTTTGTATTCCTGTTCTTTATGATACTCATGCACTGTCTATCCTATTACTCGCTGAGTTTTATACTCACCACCCGTATTGGTAATTTCACCAGGTAGCTGATAGCGATGCTAGTATGCTTGGAGGAGGATCCCGACTGCCGGTCCCATGTCACTTCCGAGGATGGTTTTACGGTTTTGGTTTTCATTTTATTGTGAGTTAAACCTTTGAATTTAGCATTGTAATAATTGAGCTGTGGACTTGTTATTTGTATTTGGTTGTTTGCCGATGAGTCAAGCCGGGCCGGCCCGCGGTGAGTTTTTGTTATTTTATCTTTGTTATTCTTGTTTTCCGCTGTGTTTGATTGTCCAGCCGTGTGGGCTGTATGTTATCTGCGTGGTTGTGATATATACTTGTATATGTATTATCTGTGGTGTTGTATACCGGTTCTATTTGTCACTGCTACAGGGGAGGTGCTGTCCGATTTTCGTCGGACAACCTTACTCTCGGGGCGTGACAATTTATTGGTATCAGAGCCAGGTTTTACGAGGCTTATTTTCGTTTGGTTTTTCGTGATTTGGTTTCTCGATGTGACTTTTCGGGTTTTGGGACCAGGCAGCGACAGGATTCTCCAAGCTATAGGAGGTATGTTTGCATGTTGTTATCTTACATTTCGGTTAGTGCATGCATATAGTTATGTTATGTGTTAGTATGCTTTTGTTAGCACCTGTCCAGTTGTTTGTAGTACATCACATGTGTTGGATCAATCACTATCACGGTTGACCTTACTAGAGATCAAGGAATACAGTCTCATATGACTTCTTTTACCATACCACTAGTGTTATTAATTTTTATTATCACTAGTTTAGTAGTGGTTAGTATCTGCTAAATATCATCGCTTCGGTTCGTAGAGAACCAATATCTATTAAATATCATATTGTTTCGGTTCGTGGAGAACCAATTTACTCGTATTACCTTGGTTCGTAGAGAATTGATTTACTCTTATTGGCTTGGGTAGTAGAGGATTGATTTATCCTAGTTGGTTTGGTTGTAGAGGACCAGTTTACTCTTGTTGCTTCGGTTAGTAGAGGACCGATGTACCCTTGTTGACTTGCTTAGTAGGGTTGATTTACTCTGTTGGTTTGGTTGTAGAGGACCAGTTTACTCTTGTTGCTTCGGTTAGTAGAGGACCGATGTACCCTTGTTGACTTGTTTAATAGGGTTGATTTACTCTGTTGGTTTGGTTGGTAGATGATCGACTTATCCTAGTTGATTTAGCCTATAGAGGTTCGATTTACCGTTGTGACTTGGTCAATAGAGGACTGATCCATTCTTATGTTCTTAGTTCGGTCAGTAGTTCAGTTAGTAGGAGACCGACTTACTCTATTTCATGAAGATTCTGACCATTGGGTTACTTGTATTTGGTTAGATAACCTAAAAGGCACATTTGAGTTCATGACTTGCACAGACGAAGAATTGACTGAGTTAGCTGCGTACTATTGCTGGCTTGACTAGTCTGTAGATGATCGAGGTATCCTATCCTATGGAGACTTTGACCATGAATTGTATGTACCTGGTAGGATGATCTTGAGGGTACATTTGGATACATATCTCCACTGATGTGGATAAGTGTAAAACTACATGCTTAACACTTATGAGATACATTCATTACTAGAATGTACGAGTTGGAGAGTACATTTGGATATATGATTTGTACTGACGTGAGAGAGTTGAAGTTAGCTGCTTAATCTTTACGTGACTCGGTACCACATGAAGGAAGAAGCAGAGAATGCTTTTTGGAGATCAGGTCATCACTTAGTGGATATTTGATTTGATGATCTATTGTTTAGTATTTGATGCTGATAGAGACATGAGGAGTAGTACTTGTATGATATTTATGGATTTGGTGATTTATAGTTGGTGATCAGATCACAGATTTGTTGGGGATCTTATGGTTGAGAATGTCTGTGGTATGGATATTCTGAGTCCTTGGTGTTACCATTTAGGCATACCATGCTCTAGATGTTTTTATGGATTCGATGTATTTGGTATTCCTAGGGTGTTTGGATAATTTTACATGGTCTTCATTGACGATGTGTTGATCTGTTTTCGATCCGAGGTGAATCACGTACACTAGCTTTGCATAGTTTTAGAGATGTTTCGACGGGAACATCTATATGTGAAGTTCAGTGGTGCGTATTTTGATTATCTTGTGTGCGATTTTTGAGATACATTGTCTCTGGTAGAGGGATATCGGTGGACCCGCAGGAGATAGAGGCTGTTATTAGTTGGGAGTGGTCGTAGTCTAATTAGGAGACTCGCAGCTTCCTTGATCGGGCTAGATATTATCGGAGATTGGTTGAGGGTTTCTCCAGTATTATTATGTTGTTGACTGGACTGTTTAAGATGAGTATGGAATTTTCCTAGATAGATGCTTACGAGATCAGTTTCAGGAGTTGAATCAAGAAGCTGATAGCTACACTTGTTTTAGTAGTACTTTTTAGTGTAGACGGATTTGTACTCTGCACAGAGGTATCATACCTAGGGTTTGGTGCAGTTCTGACATAGCATGAGCAAAGTAGTCGCGTGCTAGTAGTTAGAATTCTCGAATAATGAGAATTAGATTCTTTATCTCTATGGGAGGTTAAGTGTGATCCTGAGTCACTTCTTATCCGGGAGGAGTTTTTGTAGGAAAACACTTCGATAGAGATTTGTGATACATCCGGGTGACACCCGATGTATAGGGACTTAGAGCGTTTCTATTGGTTGAATGACATGAAAAAGACATCGCGGATTTTGTAGCTTGATGTCTAGTATGTTGGCAAGTGAAGGCTGAGCACCAGATACTAGAAGGATAAGGATGGTCACCGTTGATTCAGATACTAGAGTGCAGTTGGGAGCATGTTATGATGGATTTTGTTGTGTGATTACTCAGGACATGGAGAGGATACGATGCGTGGGGAAATCAGTGATTGGTTGACGAATTTGCTCCCTAGCTATTGATTTGTAGGATGGATGTTTTAGATCGAGTAGCAGGATTATATGGTAGAGAGATTACCGGATCTCAGGGTATATCTCTGAGTATTAAGATGTAGATTCATGATTCACATCACGATAGTGGCGGATTTTACAGTAGACCATGAGTATAAAGTTCGGTTTTGGAACCGCTTTACATCTTTAGACAGATGAACAGACTGAGAGCGTAATGTGGATGTTAGAGGATTTGCTGATACTAGGTGTTGTGGATTTTGGAGATGATTGATTTACTTACGGTTGGCTAGACAGCAGTGTGAGAGTAGTGGAAGCAGGATGAGCTCATAACCCACAGAGTCATCTTTGACAGTTGGAGATTTGTTATGATACGTGGATGGAGTGGTATATGAGTATGTTATTGGATTGTTACACTTAGACGTGGATCCCTGAGTTGAGCAGTAAATTTGGGGACCAAATTTTTATTAGTGGGGGAGAATGTAAAATACGACACCCAAATAATAATTAAATAATAAGGTTATTTGATAAATAATCTTATTGGATTTTTCAGGAATTTTTAGGTATTTTCTGGGAATTTTTCGGAGTCCGTTTGGCGTAGTTTAAGGGGATCATTTATAGGCTAAGTGGAAGCCCGTTTAAAATACCCAAAAGTGGGAGTTGATTGAGGAAACCAACTTAGGGTTTAATTGATTTAACCTAAGTTTTAATTAGGCTAGGTTTATAAGCCGAAATCTTCTCCATTCCTTCTTCACTCTGCCGATCCCTTCTCCCCACTTGCGCCGACTCTTTCCCCTCTTCCGCCCGATCGGTGCCGATCAACCTCAGATCGTCGGCCAGCCGGGGTTCCCTTCCAACTCCTCAGCATCGCCGTCGACTCTCACGGGCCGCCTCTCAGCATCGACCTAAGCCGAGCCTTCGTCTCTTTTCACCGGCGCCGACTGCCAAGCCTCAATCCGGCCATTGTTCTTTCATCCCTAGCCGCGGATACTCACCGGAAAACCAGGCATACGAGCTGCCTCTTCTCTGTGCCCTAGCCATCTCCACTGTTGCTCTCCCTCTCGCCACTGCCAAACGCGACCGCTGCCACCCGAGGCCGCGCCACCCTCCGTCGATTGCCGAGCATCGCTGCCGACCCTCTCCTCATCACCAGATTTGGATCAAGGAAGTCCAGCGATGTTTTCTCACCGTATTTTGGAGTATTCAAGTTCATCCTCTGATCGTCCATCTGGTTCCAACACCAGTACGGGATCCCATGCTCTAGCAACGATCTCTGGACGATCACTTTGGAGGTAACCACACACTATTAGTAGATGATTAAGAGCATATCTATGGTTGGCTTGATGATTTAGAGTTTTGGTTTGGATGACAGCAGTTTCACCTAGCAGCAGCCATCCTTTCTAGCAGTAAGAATCCCGACTGTGAGTTAACAAGGGATAGCTTCGTTTCTACTGTTGCTATGAGTGGATTTCTTCTTCAAGAGTCTGTGGATCAAATTAGGGTAAGTGGTGTATTAGATTTACATAGTTGAATTGCAATTTCTACATTGGGTTTATTTGCTTAGATGATGGTGTTTGGATTATGAACTCAATTGGGCATCTTAAATGTGAAGATTGTAGATCTGTATAGGGGATTTTAATTTAAAGTAAGTTATGTGTGGAGTTTCGGTTGTATTTCTATGAGGATTTGGTGGATATGCATTTGTATCGGATTTGGATTAGAGGTAAGGTGGTTGAATCCAAGCTTAAATCTGATTACAAGGTTGGTTTCGGGTTTAGTAACAGATTGGTGTGGTCTAGTGATTGATTTATGATGTGTTGTGGATGATAGCATGGATTAAAAGGATTGTGGATTGAATTAAACCTAATTGAATTAATGAATTAGGATTATTATTCAACTAGGGGTTTCCTCTAATTAGGTGGGGGAGTTATTTAGTTATTTATTTGTGATGTAAATAGCTAAATACGCTGTGTGATCGCAGGACTTGGGTTCGAGGCGAGCATCTCAACGTGGAATTATTTTTGGCACGATCTACAATTAAGGCGGGTACTTCTTGCTTTACCTCTTTAGTATTTTGATCCTAGTGCATGAGCTTTATGTTCAGATAGTTGCTGTATCTATCTTGACTCCACTCTTACTTTTCCTGCGTTTGATACTTCCACTCAATCTTTGAGCTACTCGGTTCTGTATCTATACAGTCTCTCGTTGCTATCCATGATATTTAGCAGATACTATAGTACTAGGTATTGGATACCAGATACCAGACATTAGATAGTAGGTATTGGATATATGGACACCTGATACCATGTTTACCTGCTTTGATTACTGTTTATTTATGTTTCGTATTGAGCATGCGGATTCATGTAGCATACCTGATTTCCTGTTATATATATATGATGACTGTTGCATTATTCGCATCATGTCATTGCATGCATAGCCGACGACTTTGGCTCCCTTGTGGTTGAGACGGTCGTTGGCCTGGGCCGCACGCTCGGCCACTCATGGGTAGTGGTAGCTTGGAGCGTGCCGCTTGTCCTGTCATGCCCCCCACTCGCACACTCATGGGTAGTGTTTGCTGGAGTCGCGGGCAGCAGGGACCCCGTCGCAGACGTAGCTATTCAGCTACTATGCAACTGTCCCCTCGGCCACTCGAGAGTAGTGGTAGCTGGAGTGGTGTACAGTCTGTCATTGTCCCGGCCTCTCGTCCATACTGGGGTCATGGACTTGAGGGGTGGGCGGGAGTGACCATCCGTGCATACGCTGTTATTATTATACCTGCTGATACTGTTGTTTACTTATGCTGTTGTTGCTTATCTATGCTGTTGTTGCTAGATTATGCTGCTGTTGTTTATTTATGCTGTTATGGTTACATAGGTTGAGATTTATACCCATGATATGTGTTTAGACACTGGCTTACTTACCATTGACCTGTTTATACTTCACATGATACCATGTAGTTATGAGCAGTACTGTAGCAGGACTTTGCTACATCTACCTTCCCTTACTAGCCTAGGATATGGTTTCAGGTATGGATATATATATACTTTGTTTACCCTGTAGTATCTGCTATTTATCTTTCCGAGACTGTATCCTTTTGTATTCCTGTTCTTTATGATACTCATGCACTGTCTATCCTATTACTCGCTGAGTTTTATACTCACCACCCGTATTGGTAATTTCACCAGGTAGCTGATAGCGATGCTAGTATGCTTGGAGGAGGATCCCGACTGCCGGTCCCATGTCACTTCCGAGGATGGTTTTACGGTTTTGGTTTTCATTTTATTGTGAGTTAAACCTTTGAATTTAGCATTGTAATAATTGAGCTGTGGACTTGTTATTTGTATTTGGTTGTTTGCCGATGAGTCAAGCCGGGCCGGCCCGCGGTGAGTTTTTGTTATTTTATCTTTGTTATTCTTGTTTTCCGCTGTGTTTGATTGTCCAGCCGTGTGGGCTGTATGTTATCTGCGTGGTTGTGATATATACTTGTATATGTATTATCTGTGGTGTTGTATACCGGTTCTATTTGTCACTGCTACAGGGGAGGTGCTGTCCGATTTTCGTCGGACAACCTTACTCTCGGGGCGTGACAGTGGTGGTGGCTGAATTCTAGAGAAGGAGGAGAAGCTTTCCGGGTGGTGTTCGTCTTGGAGGATCATCGCCCACACGACGTCCAAGAGGAGGCGAGGGATACGGCAGAAGATCTCGAGGTTTTTAGCATACAAGGAAGAGGTATAACTAGTATTTAATTTCTGCATCATACTAGTTAATTTTTCTTTGTATAAATACCAAATACAAGAGGCATTCGATTCTTGTTTTTCGAATTTAATTTCGATGTTGTGTTCTTTTCTTTTTTCCTTGTGATTTGATTGTTCCTTTTGGTTAACCTAGAGTTATATAAGGAAATTAAATATTAACTTTCCTTAAAAGGCTTTGTTTAGTCGGTGGTGGTTGCTCCCATATCCAAGAAAGCCAAGTGCCTCGCCATGCAGTACTGGAAGCCAATTTTAGAAACTAATATTTAATTGAATTTATAACCTAGGTGATTTGGATAAAACGTGTTAAGTTCCGCAGGAGATCCAAATCTAAACCTAAAAGAACATATAAGTTAAACTTGGAATCAAACGTGTTAAGTTCCGCAGGAGATACAAGTTTAACTTAAAAGAACACATGGTAACTAGGAAAGGTTCAGATCACGTACAAAATTTTTGTACAGTGGAGACATAGGGTTTTCTGAGTAGCAACCAACAGTTTTTCTTCTTTTAAGGGCCGGCCACCCTTACTTGGTGCCCAAGCAAGGGGCTGACCATACAATTAATCAAGAGGAGAAAAAGGAAAAATAAAAGGGGAAAAGCAAAAACAAGAGGAAGATTTTAATTTTTGTAAAAAATCTTTCCTTATTTTCCTTGGGCAAGTAATATAAAAGAAGGGGAGGAGAGGCCTCATGAGATATCAATTCTTATTCTCTTTCTTCTGCTCCTTCTTGTGGCCGATCCTCTTCCCCTTTCCTTTCCCCTTGCTCTCTTTGTTCCTTGGTGGTGGTGGTGGTCGAAACTTAGAGAAAGAGGAGGAGCATTTGCGTGGTGTTCATCTTGGAGGATTGTCGCCCACACGACGTCCAAGAGGAGGCGAGGAATACGGCAGAAGATCTCGAGGTTATTAGCAAACAAAGAAAAGGTATAACTAGTAATTGTTTTTCACATCATGATTGTTTTTTCTTTGTATGAATTCCAAACACAAGAGGCATATGATTCTAGAGTTTCGAATTTGTGATTCGAGTTTATATTTTTTTTATTTTTTGAATTTTTGATTCGATTGTTCCTTTTGGTTAAACCTAATGTTATTTTAGGAAATTAAATGTTTAATTTTGTTAAGAGGTTATGTCGAGGCAGTGGTGGATACTCCCATACCTAAGAAGGTTATGTGCCTCGCCATGTTTGACCTGGGAGCCGATTTCTGAAATAGATATTTAATTGTAATTTGTAACATAGGTTGATTTGGATCAATAGTGTTAAGTTCCGCTTGTGATCCAAGTCTAAACTATTAAGAACAGATAAGTTCAATTTGGAATCAATAATGTTAAGTTCTGTTTGTGATTCCTAATTTAATTTCTAAAGAACACAATAGGTTGTTTAGGAAAGGTTCGACACTTGTACAAAATTTTTTTACAGTGGAACCGGTACGATCTTCCTAGGACCAACCAACAATTGGTATCAGAGCTAGGGTTTGTCTCTGTATGTTTTATTTTCAGTTAGATTATGCACATATCATACTTAATTTAGGCAGGATAATAGTAGGATGTGCTAACTTTGTGGTTGCAAGCTCCAACTATTATGACTTTTAGATATTGTATGTCATTGGTCCCTTGGACATGTCAAGGACATTTTATTGTGTGTGTATGATTGTAATATTAAATACAGCAGGAGCAGTATTAGTTATTAGGATTTTACATTTTTGTTTCTATCTAGATTACATGTACATTCTTTTATAGAATATAGGATTCATATTTGTAAAATTATATTTTTGTCGTGGATCGTATCCCTGCGAGGCGTGGTGCTATTGGAGGACCAGAGGCGCAGTGGAAAAAGGAAGCTCGATGGACCCGACGACATGAACCCGAGGGCTGGCAGCACCCGAAGGACAGTGATGGAAAAGGCCATAATAGTTGGAAAATTAATTTCCATATTTATTGCTTTTATTTACTGTGATATGTGTGTGTGCTTGTGATGTATGATAGCATAGTCAAAAATCCTCACCTTAAATAACTAAGTGGGAGAGAGATTTTAATAAATTCCATGGTCTCCATTACTGGTTTGTAAGTGATATAAACAAACTTGTGCATTGGCTCAGAGTGCATTCCTCCATATCGGATAAGTGTGTTTGTGAATCACTAGATCAAACATTCATTTTGAATGACTCTAGGAAATTAATTAAGAGCGTGTGATCTTCTCCATCGGAAGGGGCACAATCTTATTTAATGTACTAAGTGTCAAGTAATGGTATACACTTAGGCACATCTAATAGTATCCTCCTCATCGGAGTCACTACTATTATTTGTGTGACCAAAGGAACACCAACTATTAATTTTATTTGTCATAAAGTTAGGTTGACAAGAATAAAATTAATGGGTAAAACCTCCTCTTACAAATGTTTGATTTTGTATACGTCCACATTATCGTGGCATGTAAAATTCACGGTGATTTGAGGTGTTGGTTAATTTAAAATAGTATTGTTTGAGGAATCAATATTATTTTAAATTTAGAGTCTTCACCAAAGTTTATTTTGTGATTCTTAGGATGACTTTCAACCCACTAGCCATTATACTGAAAGAGAACAAACATACTGGTCCCAACTATATAGATTGGAAAAGAAACCTGGACATTGTCCTAACTGCTTAGGGCTATAAGTTTGTACTGACAGAGGTTTGCCCTAATGTGCCTAATAATGATTCTACCCAAGAGGAGATTGAGTATCATAAGAAATGGGTAAAAGAAGATGAGATGGCGCAGTGTTAAATTTTGGCTTCAATGTCAAATGTATTGCAACATCAGCATCAGGATTTACCAACAGCTTATGATATAATGAACAATCTCAAGGATCTCTTTGGACATCAGGATCGGGCTGCTAGGTAAGAAGCAATGAGAAAGCTAATGACAACCACCATGTTAGAGGGTACTCCTGTGAGGGACCAAATCCTAAAGATGATTGCTTATTTGAACAAAATGCAAATCCTTGGAGGAGAAATTGATGGAGAAACCCAGATCGATATGGTTCTCCAAACATTACCCAGAAGTTTTGAGCATTTTCGCCTGAACTATAATATGAATAAAAGGATGTATTCAATGGCGGAACTGCTAACAGAACTTCGGGCAGCAGAAGGGCTATTTCGTCATAATTCTCATATTCACTATGCTGAAAATGGTTTTACTTCTAAGTCGAAAGGCATGAAGAAGAAGAAACAAGCTGTCTCAGCAAGGAACGTGAATAAACCTCAAGGTACAGGAGAATTACCAAGAGACCTTTTAAGGCCAAGGGGTATAGAGCCAAAGATGTGTTAGAACTAGATCATTCTGATTTGTGTAGTCCTATGTCTATCCAGGAAAGAGGTGGTTTCGAATACTTTGTCTCATTTATAGACGATTATTCGAGATACAGATACATTTACTTGATGCGCCACAAGTCTGAGTGCTTTGATAAGTTCAAAGAGAACAAGGCTGTTGTGGAGAAACGTCTTGGTAAAAGTATCAAGACACTACGGTCTGATCGTGGTGGCGAATACCTCTTAGGAGAGTTTAGGAATTACTTATCAAAGGTCGGGATTCAATCACAATTGTACTATACTTGGTACACCCCAACAGAATGATGTGGCAGAACGAGGGAATATGACTCTTATGGAGATGGTTAGATCGATGATGAGTTATTCAGAATTACAAAATTCATTTTGGGGATACGCTCTGGAAACGACAGCACACATTTTGAACTTCATACCTTTTAAATTAGTTCCCTCTACTCCCACAGAATTGTGGAATGGGCGAAGGCCCAGTCTAAGACATATTAGGATTTGGGGTAGTCCAGCACATGTGCTGAGAGCAGATGCTGATAAGTTAGAATCTCCTACATAAATTCACGTGTTTGTGGGTTATCCTAGAGGAACGAAAGGTGGTTTATTTTATAGTCCTAAAAACCAGAAGTTCATTGTTAGAACCAATGCCCAGTTTTTAGAAGAAGACTATATAATGGATCACAAGCCTAGAAGTAAACTTGTTCCAGAAGAAATGAGAGAGGACACGTCTACTTCGGTACCAACAGTACAAGATGAAGTACTGCAAGAGACTGCAACACGTGTCACACATGATACACAACCGCAAACAGTGCCTCGTCGTAGTGGGAGGGTTGTGAGGCAACCTAAGAGATTCATGTTTTTGAGAGAGTCTTCGGACTTGATCCCAGGTAAAAATGAACCTTATCCCCAGACATATGACGAAGCACTCCAAGATAATGATGTAGTATCTTGGCAAAAGGTAATGAATTCTGAAATAGAGTCTATGTATTCTAATAAAGTCTGGGAGCTTATAGAACCTCTGGATGGTGTAAAAGCCATTGGATGCAAGTGGATCTACAAAAGGAAAAGAGGGACAGACGGGAAGGTAGAAACCTTCAAAGGAAGGCTTGTTGCAAAAGGGTATACTCAGAAAGAGGGAATCAATTATGAGGAAAACTTTTCAGCGGTAGCTATGCTTAAGTCTATCCGGATACTCTTATCCATTACCGCTCATATGGATTATAAGATTTGGCAATTGAATGTCAAGACAACTTTCCATAACGGAAGTCTTGAAGAAAACATCCATATGAAGCTGTTGGTGCAGTAAGCATCCGACGATCGAACCTCAGTTTTGATAATGGTAAAGGGATTCAAAGTTAAGACTCCTTGTTATCTAACGTGGTTAAATAAGGTTTCAGGAAAGTCCTAACTGCGGTTAGGTAGGGGAAAATCCAAAGGGGGGGGGGGGGTAACCTTAGGTCCTAGGGGGCGGTAACCCTAGGTGAAGGAAAATCCTAAGGGAGGGCAACCTTAGGTCCTAGGGGGCGATAGGGGGCGATAACCCTAGGTGGAGGAAAACCCTAAGGGGCGGCAACCTTAGGTCCTAGGGGGCGGTAACCCTAGGTGGAGGAAAACCCTAAGGGGCGACAACGTTAGGTCCTAGGGGGTGGTAACCCTAGGTGGAGAAAAACCCTAGGGGGCGGTAACCCTAGGTCCTAGGGGGTGGTAACCCTAGGCGGAAAGTCCAGTCGGTCTGGAGGACCGAACTGGCATCAGGTAAATCTCCTGAGTGGAGTAGGTGAGGACGCGTTCCCCGCAGAGGGAACAGTAGGCGTCAGGTCGACCTAGGATTTCCGGTTGGAAACCCGAAGTCAGGCTCGGACAGTCCGGAGACTGTCATTATCATTTCTATTATGTTTTTTGTGCTAACTTTGTGTTGCAGGGACCAAAGTGCAAAGATTAACCTCGGATGAACAGTGTCCGAGGCGCCTCCATGGAGCTTAGAGGCGCCTCGGGTGCAAAACCTGAGTTGGCTGCGAAGCAAGCTTCAAGGCGCCTTGGATAGGCTTAAGGCGCCTTGAATAAGTTGATGAAGGCGCCTTGGAGAGGTTGGAGGTGCCTTGAACAGGATAGAATTCAACCAGGTCGGTTCTGATCCACGTGGGTGATGCGGCCAGCCTGGAGGTGCCTTGGAGGGGTTTAAGGCGCCTTGAACATCCTTTATAAGAGGGGTTCGAGCAGCAGCAAAGTATAACGAAAGAAAAAGCTTCCTCGTGCTGTGTTCTGCTCAAGTATTGCTTCCGAAGTGCTGCTGCAACATTCCGACGACCTAGAGCTCAGATTTTTCTACCATTGTTGTCGGTATAACTTTAATTACAGTTACATTTGTAATTAGTTTGTAATAATTATACAAGCTTATAGTTGTTGCCCACGGAAAGCTATCAAGGATCGCGGGCCTTCGAGTAGGAGTCGATCAAGGCTCCGAATGAAGTAAATCCTCCTGTCTCTGTGTTCTTGTTCTCTGTTTATTCCGCTGCGTTTTTACTCGAGTGTTTTACGAATTGAAAGAAATAGCCACGAGCGCTATTCACCCCCCCTCTAGCGTGGTCTCGATCCAACAATTGGTATCA
Organism: Zingiber officinale; assembly: GCF_018446385.1. Taxonomy (NCBI): domain Eukaryota; kingdom Viridiplantae; phylum Streptophyta; class Magnoliopsida; order Zingiberales; family Zingiberaceae; genus Zingiber; species Zingiber officinale. Next base: position 106,970,314 of record NC_055998.1, read on the forward strand.
GAGCGGGGTTGCTTTGAACTGGTGTAACCACCATTCAAGCATTTTTCGTGGCTTTGTCGTTTGTATAGGGTAGAAATATTTTTTTCATTTTTTCCCTCCAAAATTATTTTCGAAAAATTCATTTTCATTCTTTCATGGTTTATTAGTATTGATAAAATATTGAATTTGGCAAAATCTGAAATAATATTTTTTTAAATATTTTTTAATAATATTTTATTATTTTTTCTCGAAACTGGTGAACTTCTATTTCTATCCTTCCGCACTACTAATCCATGATCAAGTCCTGGTACATTCTTTTTTGCTATTTTTAGTGTGCAAGGTTCTTTTAAATGGCATTCCAAGAAGGATTCTGCACCGTCCGACCGCCGCTCTTTTCTGGCGAGGACTTTGGATACTGGAAGAACCGGATGGAATACCACCTCAAGACGCAAGTCGAGATGTGGATCATCATCCAGACCGGACTCGAACTTCCACGTGACGACACCGGAGAACTTATCTCATGCATCAACTGCGATTCTAGCACAATGAAAAAAGTTGAAGCCGATGCCAAAGCAACCTGCATGCTACAATGTGGCCTAACCAATGAAGAACTGAACCGCATCGACCCCTTCACAAGTGCAAAAGAGTTGTGGCAAAAGTTGATGGAACTACACGAGGGCACTTCCGACGCTCAAGTAAGTAAGCATAATTTAATAAATGATTTATTTGAATTAGATGAGAAGAATAATACTACTTCGGCCGAGGAAGGTATTACGATGGTTGCAGGTACAAGTAAGACAGAGGAAAAGATATGGTCTGAGTCTTCAGATGAATCCGGGTCCGACGAAGAAGAATCGACGAGCTTCCTCGCTCTACCAGTACTAGCAACCGTGGCGGAAACTGAGTCTGAGTATGAGTCAGAAACCGAGAGCGAATCCGAGACTGAGTCTGATCGAAGCCACGAATCTGCATTCGTTTCCGAAGGACCAAAACCCACTGTAAGTTCACTACTCGCAGAATTTCAATTAGATAACTTGCATGAATTATTACCTTACTTAGTAAAAAAGTTGGCTAAATCCAACGTCTGGGTTAAGTCGCTCCAAAAGGAGGTAACAACCCTTAAGGAAGCGACTGACTCGAGCTCTTTAACTGAGTCAGTTCAAATTGGAAGTTCAACTCAAGTCCAACAACTTGAGGAAGAAAATTTCAATTTGAAAGCTCAAATTAAAGAACTCAAGGACACGTTGGAACGGTTCACCTTGGGCTCCAAGAATCTGGATCTGATTCTTGGAAAATAGCGAGCCGTTTACAACAAAACTGGACTTGGATTTAAAACTAAAATAAAATACAAATCATATTTATCGCTAGTTAATAGAAATAATAGAAAAATTGTCCAAGCATGGGTGCCAAAATCCAACTTGGTTAATCAAGTTGGAACTGGTCACTATTGGGTCCCCAAGGATCAAGTCTATTACCTTGATAGACCATATCGAGGCTATGATCCAGGGGGAGCTAATTGAAAAATAATATTAAGAACATAATTCAAATTAAATTTGAAATTAAATTCAAAATTTAAAATTCAATTAAAAATTCATAATTAAATTCAAAATTCAATTCGAAAATAATTCAAAATTTCAACTTAAGTTAAATAAAAATAGATGGAGGATCCAGACTCGCTGGCATCCCCAACTGAACTACCCGACAGGGTAACTGAACCTAATCTACCCGAAATGGGTAAAACAAGAGTAGATTACCCGGCAGGGTAATTAAAGTTAGATCAAAACGGGGTAGGTTTAACTTGACCCACAGTACTGGTGAAGTTTTTGGATGATAGTACGTTAGGGAAGCTTGGGCATCGCATGTCTAGGAAGATATGGCTTCGACCTGGTGCATTTAGCCAAGTGGAACTGACCGAAGCTACCCTTAAATGGATCCTAACTAGTTAGACCAAGGTTTAGTATTAAGCTCAATGGGTAGGACTATTTGGGAAACCTCGAAGGCATGGTTACTTTAATAAGTACCTTGTGACTCACCATAGCCCAGAAGTTTATCCAAAGAATTCTTACTTGTTGAACCCAAAGCTAAACCTGAATCTAACACAAAGTTAAACCAGACCCTTAAATTCAACCATAATTCATCTCACAACCATAATCATTTGATAAACCTTTAAAAATTATTTTAAAATCATTTCAAAACTTAATTTCAAAATCATTTTAAAACTAAATTTCAAAATTATTTGAAATTCAAAACTTATGTTTTATATCAACTGTAAAGACAACTCCATCTCACGTTCACTCAAATGCTAAAAATGCTTGTTAATCTAGATTGAGTGAGATGGAAAATTAGGAAAATAATTTTTTAAACTCTCATGCTTGAACTCCTGAACTCAAAAATTTATTAAGGCATTAATTAAGGGGGAGTGATTTTGAGTCGGTTTTAAAATTAGTTTTTCTTTAAAAATTTTGACTTGACCTCAAAATTAAAAACTATTTTTGGCATATCTTCGAAAATTCAAGTTATTTTTAACTTAGCTTTAAAATTAAAATTATGTCTGACCTGAATTTTAAATTATAACTCCTCTATAAGCTAAATGTTTTCAAAGCTAAGTACTTAATTAAGTTTTCTCTAACTAAACTTAGTTAAATTGTTTTCTAAACTTAGCTACTTGGCAAGATATTTTCTCAACGCAATCATTTTTAAGCTGAAACCATAGCTAAGTATTTTCAAATTTAGCTAAATATTTTCTTACAAAAACATTTAGCTAAGTACTTTTTAAAGTGTTTAAAAAAAATATTTAGCTAAGTATCTCTCAAAGCAATTGTTTTCAAATGCTTAGTTCTGCTGAAAATGCTAAATATTTTCCAAAGCATTCTCAAAATCTCATCAAAACAGTTTTTTTTGAAAAACTAAATCTTTTTGAAATCACAAAAATTTGCTAAGCTACTTTATCTCAGCTAAAAGTATCTCTCAAACTAAAAGAAGAATTTTGCTTTCAAAATTATGATTTCACCTAGCTAAAAGTCTTACAAGAAAAACTATGTGTTTATCAAAAGTATGCTTGACCCTTTATTTTTCTCCTTGAAAGATAAGATTGAAAATTATCTTTGAAAGTTAAGCTAAGGCCTAGATTTTCTTCACTCTCTTGGGTATTTTGATATATGGCAAAGGGGGAGAGTAGGAAGAAATTCAAAGAAAATTATAAATTAAAATTCAAAGAAAATTAAAACGAAAATTTTGTTGTGAATGTGCCTATACTTTATTTATGCCTGTGCTTATTTATGCGTATCTTTATTGCATTTTTACTTAACATTGAATTTCGGTTGCCATAATCAAAAAGGGGGAGATTGTTGGTGCAGTAAGCATCCGACGATCGAACCTCAGTTTTGATAATGGCAAAGGGATTCAAAGTTAAGACTCCTTGTTATCTAACGTGAAATAAGATTTCAGGAAAGTCCTAACTGCGGTTAGGCAGGGGAAAATCAAAAGGGGGGGTAACCTTAGGTCCTAGGGGGCGGTAACCCTAGGTGAAGGAAAATCCTAAGGGAGGGCAACCTTAGGTCCTAGGGGGCGGTAACCCTAGGTGGAGGAAAACCCTAAGGGGCGGAAACCTTAGGTCCTAGGGGGCGGTAACCCTAGGTGGAGGAAAACCCTAAGGGGCGATAACGTTAGGTCCTAGGGGGTGGTAAGCCTAGGTGGAGAAAAACCCTAGGGGGCGGTAAGCCTAGGTCCTAGGGGGTGGTAACCCTAGGCGGAAAGTCCAGTCAGTCTAGAGGACCGAACTGACATCAGGTAAATCTCCTGAGTGGAGTAGGTGAGGACGCGTTCCCCGCAGAGGGAACAGTAGGCGTCAGGTCGACCTAGGATTTCCGGTTGGAAACCCGAAGTCAGACTCGGACAGTCCGGAGACTGTCATTATCATTTCTATTATGTTTTATGTGTTAACTTTGTGTTGCAGGGTATATTTGGGATTAATGTATCTTGCAGGGACCAAAGTGCAAAGATTAACCTCGGATGAACAGTGTCCGAGGCGCCTCCATGGAGCTATGGAGGCGCCTCGGGTGCAAAACCTGAACTTGCTGCGAAGCAAGCTTCAAGGCGCCTTGGATAGGCTTAAGGCGCCTTGAACAAGTTGATGAAGGCGCCTTGAACAGGATAGAATTCGACCAGGTCGGTTCTGATCCACGCGGATGATGCGGCTAGCCTGGAGGCTCCTTGGAGGGGTTTAAGGCGCCTTGAACATCCTTTATAAGAGGGGTTCGAGCAGCAGCAAAGTATAACGAAAGAAAAAGCTTCCTCGTGCTGTGTTTGTTGGGTTTTTCGAGCCACGAAAACCGCTTTTCGCGTCGCGGAAACCCCGAATCACCCAAAGCCGTAGATCCGTGCAAGGAAAAAACCGAATGAAATACAAGTACGAGTTTCAAAAACTTTAGATCTACTCCTAGATCTATGTGTTGAGAGCTTTTACCTTTGATGCGTGCCCTCGCAAAATTCCCGCTCGTCCAAGGTACGTGTCGGATCTCCAAAGTATCAAGGTAGATACTTCTCTAGTGATATCCACACGAACAAGGAGTGCTCTCTAGCACTCAAGGATGGAGAAGAGAGCCCCAAGTGTGCTAGCACTTTCTAGAGCTCTCGGATAGAATTTGAAAAAGGAGAAAAGAGAGAAAAACAAGAAGACTCTCACATACTCAACTAGTAGTATCCTCTTCTTGTGTCCTTCACACTCGCTTATCTTTTCTAGGATGAAACTCAACACCTTCTCACCTTCCAAAACCCCACGGCAACAGCAAGGAGAAGCAAGCATCCAAGGAAGAAGAAGCTAGAATGCATGCAAATCAATTGCATTCACCCATCATCAAGTGTGTGGCCGGCCACACAAATGTAACCCCCTCGTTTAATGTGGCCGGCCACATTAAAAGGAATGGGTGTGTAACCTCCATGAGGTGGCACACCATTATGAGGTGGTGATGATGTGGCAAGGATGTGTCATTCCATGTAGGATGAGTCAACCTACATGATGTGGCAATGCATCAAGTCAAACGTGATGTTTCAACTTCCATTTGGTCAAGTCAAAATTGACCAATTTCTTCCTTGTTGAGTTAAATCCAACCTTTGATTCAAGTCAATTTCAGTTTAATGAATCTCAATTAATTAATATAAATTGACTCAATGAATCAAATTTAAATTAGACTCATTCAACAATTGAATCTAATTGAGTCTAACTCATTAAGTCTAATTTGAATCCAATCTTTGGTGCATCATATGAACCTAATCCAATTGGTTCATCATATGAACCTAATCTCCATCCACTTATTCTTTGTGTGTGACCCAATAGGTTCTTGTAACGTTGGCAATGTTTCTAAACCCCTTTAGAAACATAAGCAATGAGCGGCATCTAGCAATACATCATTGCTACCCAAGTTACAAGAATGTTGAGATCCAACATCACCTTGTGACTACTAATTGTGACTCCTCACAATATGTGACATTGTTCTTCTATCCTAGACATCTAGATTGATCAATATGAGGCATAGACCGTGTCATCCTCTAATCAATCTAAATCTTGAACTCTGAGTAGACTCACTCGATCAAATGAGCTCAACATCTAATGTTGACTCATTTGGGCATGGCCATGCACTTAGTGGTCTCACTCTATCAAGAATACCGATGTCGCTCCCGTCATATGGGAGGGATAGATCCCATCTACATCACTCACATCCCTCTACATAATTCGTTATATACCTAGTAATCGCCTTTATAGTCCACCCAGTTATGGGTGACGTTTGACGAAAGCAAAGTACATAACTCCTTATGTAGGGATCCATGGTGACTTCAGGTCTAAGGACTAATAATCATACTAATAGCCACATGAGAAAGTATATGACACTCATATAACGATCCATGATACTTTCTCATGGCGGGTCATTCAGTATACATTCTCCAATGCATACCCATGTGTCAACTTGATATCTCCATATCCATGACTTGTGAGATCAAGTCATCGAGTTGACCTACATGCTAGTCTTATTGCATTAACATTGTCCCTGAATGTTAATACTCGACTAGGAATGATTTAGAGTAGTGTTCGCTATATCATCTCACTATCGGTTCAACTAACCGATTGATATAGGTGAGAACCATTTACTCAAGGACATTATTATACTTAGTTTATTTGGCACCAATACAAGTAAGTATAATAACCAAAATCCAAATGCCTTTATTTATATAGAATATGATACAATAAGTCCAAAATACAATCATCAAATGATTGGCTCTAGGGCTCTAGCTAACAATATCTCACTAGCACTAGTGCCAATCAGTGTAGGCTCTAAACCCAAATGACCTAGTGTGACCATCATGCTTCTTCTGTGCCAAAGCCTTGGTCAAGGGATCTGCGATGTTAGCCTCTTTAGGTACTCTGCAAATCTTCACATCTCCTCTCTCGATGATCTCTCGAATGAGATGGAAGCGCCGTAGTATGTGTTTGGTCATTTGGTGCCTCTGATGCAGCAATATAGCTCGCATCTGTTGTACAATAGAGCTCAATGGGTCCTGCTTGGAACCTCCCAGATCAAAGCACCTCATTTGCAACTGCCTCTGATGCAGCAATGTACTCGGCTTCTGTTGTAGAATCAGCTACTGTATCCTGCTTCGAACTCTTCCAGCTGACAGCACCACCATTAATGCAAAATACGAACCCCGACTACGATCTATAGTCATCCTGATCAGTCTGGAAGCTCGCATCACTGTTACCCTTTACAGCTAGCTCATCACTGCCTCCATATATCAAGAAATATTCTTTAGTCCTTCTTAAGTACTTAAGAATATTCTTGACCGCTATCTAGTGACTTTCACCTGGATCTGACTGGTATCTGCTTGTCATGCTCAAAGCATACGAGACATCAGGTCGAGTACATAGCATGGCGTACATGATCGATCTTATGGCTGAGGTATAAGGGATCTGATCCATGCGGTCTCTCTCCTCTCTAGAAGAGGGACCTTGAGTCTTCGAAAGACTCACGCCATGTGACATCGGCAGAAATCCCTTCTTGGAGTTCTGCATGGCAAACCGTAGGAGTACCTTGTCAATGTATGTACTCTGACTTAGGCCAAGCAATCTCTTAGATCTATCTCTATAGATCTGTATCCCTAGAATGCGGGATGCCTCACTTAGGTCCTTCATTGAGAAGCAACTCCCTAGCCAGGTCTTGACAGACTGAAACATAGGGATGCCCTTCCCAATGAGTAGTATGTCATCCACATACAATATGAGGAAGATAACTATATCCCCTACAACCTTCTTGTAGACACAAGGTTCATCTTCGTTCTTGATGAAACCAAACTGTTTGATTGCATCATCGAATTGAAGATTCCAGCTCCGAGAAGCTTGCTTTAGTCCATAAATGGACCTATGCAGCTTGCATACTCTACTAGTATGCTGTGGATCTACAAAACCCTCAGGTTGTGTCCTGTACACATCCTCGAGCAGGTTTCCATTCAGAAACGCAGTTTTGACATCCATCTGCCATATCTCATAGTCATGGTAGGCTGCAATAGCAAGCATGATCCGAATGGACTTAAACATCGCTACTGGAGAAAAGGTTTCATCATAGTCAATACCATGAATCTGCTTGAAACCTTTAGCTACCAAGCGACCCTTATAGATAAGTCCATCCATGTCAGTCTTTCTCTTAAAGACCCACTTGCACCCAATGGGTTTTACCCCTTCAGGTGGATCAACCAAAGTCCATACTTGGTTGGTGTACATGGATTTCATTTCGGATCTCATGGCCTCTAGCCATTTCTCGGAATCTGGTCTCATCACAGCTTCGTGATAGGTGGTAGGCTCATCCTCTATGAGCACAATGTCATCATGGTCAGACAAGAGAAATGAGTATCTCTTAGGCTGACGACGTACCCTATCAGACCTGCGAAGAGGTATGTCTACTTGAACTAGTTGTTGTTCCTCAACTCCTTGTGGAACATCATCCACAACACTTTGTGGTTCCAGTTCAACTTCCATCGAGGCTTCAGTGCTAGTATTCACATCTTGAACTTCTTCAAGATCGAACGTGCTCCCACTAGTCTTTCTAGAAACAAAGTCCCTTTCTAGAAAGACCCCAGTCTTTGCCACAACTACCTTGTGCTGACTGGGAATGTAGAAGTAATATCCCTTAGTTTCCTTGGGATATCCGATGAAATAGCACTTGTCGGATTTGGGTCCTAATTTGTCTGAGACTTGACGTCGTACATAAGCCTCACAACCCCAAATCCTCATGAAAGACACCTGGGCATCTCTCCCAGTCCATATCCTATATGGTGTCTTTATCACAGCCTTGGATGGAACTCGATTGAGAATGAAAGCTGCCGTGTCTAGAGCATAACCCCAAAGGTATGTCGGAAGATCAGTGTGACTCATCATAGATCGTACCATATATAATAGGGTACGATTCCTCCTTTCGGATACACCATTCCACTGTGGTGTTCCAGGAGGAGTGAGTTGGGATAGAATCCCACACTCAGCTAAATAGTCATGAAACTCATGGCTTAAGTATTCAACACCTCGATCTGATCGAAGTATTTTAATACTCTTGCCAAGCTGGTTCTGTACTTCATTCTTGAATTCTTTGAACTTTTCAAAGGATTCGGACTTATGTGTCATCAAGTACACATAACCATATCTACTGAAGTCATCAGTAAATGTGATGAAGTATCTATAACCGCCTCTAACAGCGACATTGAAAGGGCCACATACATCACTATGTATGAGTCCTAACAAATCAGTCGCTCTCTCGCTGTGCCCACTAAAGGGAGTCTTGGTCATCTTGCCTCGTAGGCATGACTCGCATATCTCATATGATTCAAAATCAAATGAGTCCAGCAAACCATCCTTATGGAGCTGGGATAAGCGTTTGTCATTTATATGACCTAAGCGACAGTGCCAGAGATAGGTATGGTTCATATCGTTCGATTTGAACCTCTTGGTACTAACGTTATAGATAGAGCTCTCAAGGTCTAGAATATAGAGTCCGTTCATCAGAGGTGCACTACAATAGAACATATCGTTTAAATAGACATAACAACATTTGTTCTTTATTATAAACGATAATCCTTTCTTGTCCAAACAAGAAACTGATATAATGTTCTTAGTTAATGCAGGCACATAACAACAATCGTCTAACTCTAGTATAAGCCCAGAGGGCAGAGATAGAAAATATGTCCCTACAGCAACAGCAGCAACCCGTGCTCCATTGCCTACTCGTAGGTCTATCTCGCCCTTTGTCAATGCTCTACTATTTCTCAGTGCTTGTACATTAGTACAAATGTGCGAAGCACATCTGGTATCTAATACCCACGACGAAGAAATAGAGAGGTTGACTTCTATAACATTTATACCTGAAGTAGAAATCTTATTTCTCTTCTTGTTAAGATCTTCCAGGTATCCTGTGAAGTTCCTCTTCCAGTGCCCTGCTTGTCCTTGATATAGTTGACGAAGATGTTCAACCATATCGTAAGCACACATCAACTCATGTTGCTTCTGAAGCTTAGAGTTCATGGTTGCGAGCATTAGACAGGACACATCTAATGCGTCATCTTGATGCTTCTTGTAAGCATCACGGTCAGCGTGGCGATGGCGGGAGGAGCCTCCGAATGGGCGCTCCGAGCGTCTTACATTCCGAGTGAGAACTATTCTCGTGTTCTGTGCATCGGAAATTTGCTCGTTGAGCTTGTCCTTCTTAAGGACGTAACGCGAGGAGAAAGAGTTCGTATTCGACGTCATGGTTATCTACAACAGAAAATTTGCAGAAATAAATATCATATTCTTTTAAAATCATTTAATTAGGCCTTTAATTAAATGATGCTCCCTCTGAATTCTATAATTCTTGTGGGACAAGATCCACATCATACTAACCCTTGAGTTAGCTTTGGCTAATATGCCCAAGGCTTAGTATGATCGGTAGGTAACGATTACCAATTACATCTCTATGCAACTCTTGTTTATAAAATCAATATCCGCATTTATATTAAAACTCGAGTTAGCTTTGGCTAATACGCCCGAGAGTTAATATAGATGTGATTTTGACCTATCTTTACCAACCGTTGGAAGAATGCCTATAGTTGACTCGATCTAACTGAGCAACTAGGAATACTCAATCTAATTGAGTTTGTATTTACCCATGCGTTGATAGGCGGGACCAAGATTGTCCCTCCGTACCCTACCAAGATAATATGTATTGCTCTGCTTTGGCAGATTCAAGAATACATGTGATCGAGGTAGTGATAGGTATCACGGCACGGTTAGGCATTTAGAGTTGGTTCTATCGAGATCTAATCTAATCGAAAAGGATGCATCTTGTGCACGACTTAGATCTAATCTAATCGCAAGGGTGCATCATGTGCACGACTTAGATCTAATCTAATCGTAAGGCACTAATTAATTAACTATTTTTAAATATGCATCACATACACAAGCAATTAATTAATCTATTTGTGATTTAGTCATGACCCTACTACGATCTTCTCAAGCCAATGAGAAGATCGAATGGTCAACCTAGGGTCAACAGCTTCTCCAAGCTCCTCCCTTTGACCACCTTGTGTTGCTCGTGCCCGTCTCGGAACTCCGTCTCGTGTGGACCCTCCACCGCTCCAATTTGTACATTACAATTTGAAACTCGAGTTACATTTGAGTATAAATCTAATTTACAGCCAGAATATATGAGAAAGGCACGACGCGCAGGTCGCGGAAAAATAAAAACATACAACACACGCAAACACATAACGGCACGCAGGCTGTATTATGAATTACAACACAATCCAATCATATTGGGTTTTTGGGCCATGACTATCACAAAATTAATATATAATTCAAAATTATATATTTTCATAATTTTCTATAATTTTAAAATTAATTTTTTACAATTTTTACGAGTAAAATTTCCCGGCGGTCCCGTTTAGCGGTTTTGGGCGCAATCGCGGAACGGATCCCCTTGCGGGGCCAGGGGCAGCGCCACTACCCGTGATCTAACCATCACGAGGGTTCCTTTCCGATCCAACAGCGCCTAAACTCGCTGTCCCAAAATGATTTGGGTCGAGATATTGCCGTTTCGGAAAAATCTTCCCGGCAGGTTCGTTTTTAGCGATTTCGGGTGCAATCGCGGAGCAAATCCCCTTGCGGGGTTAGGGGCAGTACCCCTACCCACGATCTAACCATCGTGAGTTGCTCCTTTCCGATCTAATGGCACCCAAGCCCGCTGTCCCAAACGGATTTGGGGCAAAACGAAGCCGTTTAAGGAAAAACTTCCCGATAGCCGAAGCCTACAAGTGCCGAGATACTTGTGCTTCGCTTCTACGGAAAAATTACCCATAAAAACATAAAAAACTAAATTTTACAGAAAATCACAGAAGGTTTAGTTTTCATAAAACCAAAAAATTAAACTCGTACAAGCCTTGCACGTGGCTCTAATACCACTGTTGGGTTTTTCGGGCCACGAAAACCGCTTTTCGCGTCGCGGAAACCCCGAATCACCCAAAGCCGTAGATCCGTGCAAGGAAAAAACCGAATGAAATACAAGTACGAATTTCAAAAACTTTAGATCTACTCCTAGATCTATATGTTGAGAGCTTTTACCTTTGAAGCGTGCCCTCGCAAAATTCCCGCTCGTCCAAGGTACGTGTCGGATCTCCAAAGTATCAAGGTAGATACTTCTCTAGTGATATCCACACGAACAAGGAGTGCTCTCTAGCACTCAAGGATGGAGAAGAGAGCCCCAAGTGTGCTAGCACTTTCTAGAGCTCTCGGATAGAATTTGAAAAAGGAGAAAAGAGAGAAAAACAAGAAGACTCTCACATACTCAACTAGTAGTATCCTCTTCTTGTGTCCTTCACACTCGCTTATCTTTTCTTGGATGAAACTCAACACCTTCTCACCTTCCAAAAACCCCACGGCAACAGCAAGGAGAAGCAAGCATCCAAGGAAGAAGAAGCTAGAATGAATGCAAATCAATTGCATTCACCCATCATCAAGTGTGTGGTCGGCCACACAAATGTAACCCCCTCATTTAATGTGGCCGGCCACATTAAAAGGAATGGGTGTGTAACCTCCATGAGGTGGTGATGATGTGGTAAGGATGTGTCATGCCATGTAGGATGAGTCAACCTACATGATGTGGCAATGCATCAAGTCAAACGTGATGTTTCAACTTCCATTTGGTCAAGTCAAAATTGACCAATTTCTTCCTTGTTGAGTTAAATCCAACCTTTGATTCAAGTCAATTTCAATTTCATGAATCTCAATTCATTAATATAAATTGACTCAATGAATCAAATTTAAATTAGACTAATTCAACAATTGAATCTAATTGAGTCTAACTCAATAAGTCTAATTTGAATCCAATCTTTGGTGCATCATATGAATCTAATCCAAAATGGTTCATCATATGAACCTAATCTCCATCCACTTATTCTTTGTGTGCGACCCAATAAGTTCTTGTAACGTTGGCAATGTTTCTAAACCCCTTTAGAAACATAAGCAATGAGCGGCATCTAGCAATACATCATTGCTACCCAAGTTACAAGAATGTTGAGATCCAATATCACCTTGTGACTACTAATTGTGACTCCTCACAGTATGTGACATTGTCCTTCTATCCTAGACATCTAGATTGATCAATATGAGGCATAGACCGTGTCATCCTCTAATCAATCTAAATCTTGAACTCTGAGTAGACTCACTCGATCTAATGAGCTCAACATCTAATGTTGACTCATTTGGGCATGGCCATGCACTTAGTGGTCTCACTCTATCAAGAATACCGATGTCGCTCTCGTCATATGGGAGGGATAGATCCCATCTACATCACTCACATCCCTATACATAATTCGTTATATACCCAGTAATCGCCTTTATAGTCCACCCAGTTACGGGTGACGTTTGACGAAACTAAAGTACATAACTCCTTATGTAGGGATCCATGGTGACTTCAGGTCTAAGGACTAATAGTCATACTAATAGCCACATGAGAAAGTATATGACACTCATATAACGATCCATGATACTTTCTCATGGCGGGTCATTCAGTATACATTCTCCAATGCATACCCATGTGTCAACTTGATATATCCATATCCATGACTTGTGAGATCAAGTCATCGAGTTGGCTTACATGCTAGTCTTATTGCATTAACATTGTCCCTGAATGTTAATACTCGACTAGGAATGATTTAGAGTAGTGTTCCCTATATCATCTCACTATCGGTTCAACTAACCGATTGATATAGGTGAGAACCATTTACTCAAGGACATTATTATACTTAGTTTATTTGGCTCCAATACAAGTAAGTATAATAACCAAAATCCAAATGCCTTTATTTATATAGAATATGATACAATAAGTCCAAAATACAATCATCAAATGATTGGCTCTAGGGCTCTAGCTAACAGTGTTCTGCTCAAGTATTGCTTCCGAAGTGCTGCTGCAACATTCCGACGACCCAGAGCTCAGATTTTTCTACCATTGTTGTCGGTATAACTTTAATTACAATTCATTTGTAATTAGTTTGTAATAATTATATGAGCTTAAAGTTGTTTCCCACGGAAAGCGATCAAGGATCGCGGGCCTTCGAGTAGGAGTCGATCAAGGCTCCGAATGAAGTAAATCCTGCTGTCTTTGTGTTCTTGTTCTCTATTTATTCCGCTGCGTTTTTACTCGAGTGTTTTACGAATCGAACGAAATAGCCACGAGCGCTATTCACCCCCCCTCTAGCGCGGTCTCGATCCAACAGAAGCAACCAGAGAGGTTCATTGAAAAAGGCAAAGAGCATCTAGTGTGCAAGCTCAATCGGTCCATTTATGGACTTAAGCAAGCTTCAAGATCTTGGAATATCCGGTTTAATGAAGTAATCCAGTCATATGAATTTATTCAGTGTCTGGATGAATATGGATTTATTCAGTATCCGCTTCAAGATCTTGTGTATACAAAAAATGTAATGAAAATATGGTGGTATTTCTTGTACTATACGTTGATGACATTTTGTTAATTGGCAACAATGTCAAGGTTTTATCAGACGTAAGGGTATGGTTGTCCAAACTATTCGATATGAAGGACTTAGGAGAATGTGCACACATTCTTGGGATCAAAGTTATAAGGGATCGCAAGAAAAGGATGTTGTGCCTATCTCAAGCTTCATATAAAGATGCATTCCTTGCTCGTTTTAGCATGCAGAACTCCAAGAAAGGTTTCTTACCTTTTAGGCATGGAGTAGCTTTATCTAAAGAGATGTCTCCGAAGACATCAAAGGAGATAGAGGACATGAAGGCAGTTCCTTATGCTTCGGCTGTGGGAAGCCTAATGTATGCAATGTTGTGTACGAGACCTGATATCTGTTTTGCTGTATACATGGTTAGCAGATATCAAAGTAACCCTGGACAAGGACATTGGACTGCTGTAAAGCATATATTGAAGTACCTGAGTAGGACTAGAGAATATATGCTAGTTTACCAAGCAGACGATTTGCTCCCTGTGGGTTATACAAATTCGGATTTCCAATCAGATAGGGACAACAGTAAGTCAACATCATGCTATGTGTTTACTTTAGGAGGTGGAGCCATTGCATGGAGGAGTGTTAAGCAGAAATGTGTATCAGACTCAACCATGGAAGCTGAGTATGTGGCAGCCTCTGAGGCAGCCAAAGAAGTTGTATGGCTCTGGAACTTCCTAATGGACTTTGATGTGATTCCTGGTTTGCCCAAAATCATCACAGTTGCAAACTAGAAGGAACCACGAGCCCATAAGGCGAGTAAACATATAGAGCGCAAGTACCACCTGATACGAGACATCATCAAGCGAAGAGAAGTTGTCGTCGCCAAGATTTCACTAAGGCCCTTCCGACGAAAGCTTTTGTTCGACATGTGGAGGGGATGGGAATCTGATGTATGACAGCAGATATGGTAGCTTAGTCTTTTAGTATAAGTGAGAGATTGTTAGAGTGTTTACTAAAAGCCTAGCTTTTGTAAACATTTATTTTTGAAATAAAAGAATCACATTGGTTAAATGTCTACATTTATTTGTTAAGTGTAGTTGTTCAATTAATTTATAACGGAAATCTTGAAGAAAACATCCATATAAAGCAACTAGAGGGGTTTATTGAAAAAGGCAAAGAGCATCTATTGTGCAAGCCCAATCGGTCCAGTTATGGACTTAAGCAAGCTTCAAGATCTTGGAACATCCGGTTTAATGACGTAATCCAGTCATATGGATTTATTCAGTGTCCGAATGAGTCTTGTGTATACAAGAAGTGTAACAGAAACGCGGTCGTATTTCTTGTAATATACGTAGATGACATTTTGTTAATTGTCAACAATATCAAGGTGTTATCAGACGTAAGGGTATGGTTGTCCAAACAATTCGATATGAAGAACTTAGGAGAATGTGCACTCATTCTTGGGATCAAAGTCATAAGGGATCGCAAGAAAAGGATGTTGTGCCTATCTCAAGCTTCATATATAGATACAATCCTTGCTCGTTTTAGCATGCAGAACTCCAAGAAAGGTTTCTTACCTTTTAGGCATGGAGTACCTTTATCTAAAGAGATGTCTCCAAAGACATCAAAGGAGATAGAGGACATGAAGGCAGTTCCTTATGCTTCGGCTGTGGAAAGCCTAATGTATGCAATGCTATGTACAAGACCTGATATCAGTTTTGTCATGGACATGGTTAGCAGATATCAGAGTAACCCTGGACAAGGACATTGGACTGCTGTAAAGCATATATTGAAGTACATGAGAAGGACTAGAGAATATATGCTAGTTTACCAAGCAGACGATTTACTCCCTGTGGGTTACACGAATTCGGATTTCCAATCAGATAGGGACAGCAGTAAGTCTACATCAGGCTATGTGTTTGCTTTAGGAGGTCGAGCTATTACATGGAGGAGTGTTAAGTAGAAATGTGTATCAGACTCAACCATAGAAGCTGAATATGTGGCAGCCTCTGAGGCAGCCAAAGAAGCTGTATGGCTCAGGAACTTCCTAATGGATTTAAATGTGATTCCTGGTTTGCCTAAAATCATCACAATTTATTGTGATAATAGCGGTACAGTTACAAACTCGAAGGAACCACGAGCCCATAAGGCGAGTAAACATATAGAGCACAAGTACCACCTGATACGAGACATCGTCAAGTGAGGAGAAGTTATCATCACTAAGATTACATCAGCAGATAACCTGGCAGATCCTTTCACTAATGCCCTTCCTGCGAAAGCTTTTGATCGACATGTGGATGGGATGGGAATGTATGGCAGCATATATGGCAGCTTAGTCTTTTAGTATAGGTGGGAAATTGTTAGAGTGTATATTAAAAGACTAGATTTTGTAAACATTTATTTTTAAAATAAAAGAATCACATTGGTCAAATGTCTACATTTATTTGTTAAGTGTAGTTGTTCAATTAATTTATATTGTAGATAACATGGTGTGTGGTGTCATACACAAAAAATCATGTTATCAGTTCTTTATAAATTATAAACAATTGCTCACGACTAAGATGGAAACGAATAAACCATTGGAATAGTCGTAGTGTAATTAAGTATTAGTTTATCTTGACTAATAAATTACACTAGTACACTCTGAGTGTATTGAGTAGGACCATTTAAGGTAAGTTCTTTTTATACTGACTTAATAAAAGAACAAGACCTTAGTTATTATGGGAGTGTGCGCTCTTAATCCTAATATGATAACAAGCACATATATTTAGTATTTATTTATTTAACTTATCAAAGGGTGAGATTTTGCTCGATAAATCAAAAGGCCCGATTAGTTGGGAAATGATACTTATAGTGTGTGTTGTTGATTATAGAAGGAAACTGTGTCCTAGTAATCTAGGTTGAGAATATCCCCAAGAGGAGCTCCTAAGGTTTGTCATGTTAAACCCTGCAGGTGGACTTAGTCCGAAATGACAATGAGATTGAGTGGTACTACTCTTGGACTAAGACATTAATTAAAGTGAGTTGTCAGTAACTCAATTAAATTAATGGGCATTTGATATCTTAAACACAGGGAGACTAACACACTCATGATAAGAAGGAGCACATAATGTAATTTGGGATTGGTGCAGTAGTGCAATAATAGCTCTCTAGTGGAATGAGTTATTATTGATCAACTTGAGTTGTGTGTTCGGGGCGAACACGGATACGCGAGCTCGTCGGGAGGCCAAAACCAATTTCTCCTCTAGTTCCCTGTCGTAGTTTCATTAGTGCCTCATATCCACTCATGAAAAGCTCATCTTAGTGTCCAAGAGGGGGCCGACCCATGGCTTTGTGACCAAGCCATGGGGGTCGGCCACTTCCATCTCAAAGGGGTTGGCCCTTTGCTTGGTTCCCAAGCAAGAAGGGGTCGGCCAACATAATTCAAAATAAGAGGGGTGTTTTGAATTTTTAAAATCTTCTTTTTGTAGATATCTACAAGTTTTAAAAGAGAGATTTAAAATATAAAACTTTCCTTATTTGAATTAGGCCACATGGTTTAAAAGAAAGTTTAAAAGTTTTAAAACTTCCCCATTTTAACCCTCCTCGTGGTTTACAGAAAAAAGGAAGGGAGTTTTAAATTTGAAACTTTCTATTTTTGTAACCATGTTAAAAAAGGAAATTTTTAATGAGAAGTTTTAAATCTTAAAACTTGTTTTAAAATTTTTCTTTTTTAACATCCACATTAGGAAATTAAAAGGGAGCTTGTAAAATTTTATAAGCGTTTCCTTCTTTGCTTATAAAATTTTTACAAAGTTTTTTCTTCCTTTAAGGGCCAGCCACCCTTGCTTGGTGCCCAAGCAAGGGGCCGACCATATAATTAATCAAAAGGAGAAAAAGGAAAAATAAAAGGGGGAAAAGAAAAACAAAAGGAAGATTTTAATTTTTTGTAAAAAATCTTTCCTTATTTGCTTTGGGCAAGTAATATAAAAGAAGGGGAGGAGAGGCCTCATGAGATAGCAATTCTTATTCTCTTGCTTGTGCTCCCTCTTGTGGCCGGTCCTCTTCCCCTCTCCTTTCCCCTTGCTCTCTTTGTTCCTTGGTGGTGGTGGTGGTGGTGGCCGAAACTTAGAGAAGGAGGAGGAGCTTTTGCGTGGTGTTCATCGCCCACACGACATCCAAAAGGAGGCGAGGAATACGGCAGAAGATCTCGAGGTTATTATCATACAAAGAAATGGAATAACTAGTAATTATTTTCCGCATCATGCTAGTTTTTTCTTTGTATGAATTCCAAACACAAGAGGCATATGATTCTAGAATTTCAAATTCGTGATTCGAGTTTGTGTGTTTTTTGTTTTTCAAATTTGTGATTCGATTGTTCCTTTTGGTTAAACCTATTGTTATTTTAGGAAATTAAATATTTAATTTCGTTAAGAGGCTTTGTCGAGGCAGTGGTGGATGCTACCATACCCATGAAGGCCATGTGCCTCGCCATGTTTGACCTTGGAGCCGATTTCTGAAATAGATATTTAATTGAATTTGTAACATAAGTTGATTTGGATCAATAATGTTAAGTTCCGCTTGCGATCCAAGTCGAAACCATTAAGAACAGATAAGTTAAATTTGGAATCAATAATGTTAAGTTCCATTTGTGATTCCTAATTTAATTTTTAAAGAACATAATAGATTGTTTAGGAAAGGTTCGACACTTGTACAAAATTTTTGTACAGTGGAACCGGTACGATCTTCCTAGGACCAACTAACAATTGGTATCAGAGCTAGGGTTTGGCTCTCTGTGTTTGGTTTTCAATTAGATTATGCACATGTCATACATAATTTAGGCAGGATAATAGTATGATGTGTTAACTTTGCGGTTGCATGCTCCAACTATTATGACTTTTAGATATTGTGTCTGATTGGACCCATGGACATGTCAAGGGCATTTTATTGTGTGTGCATGATTGTAAAATTAAAAACAGCAGGAGCTATATTAGTTATTGGAATTTTACATTTTTGTTTCGATCTAGATTACATGTATATTCCTTTATGGAATATAAGATCGATATATGTAAAATTCTATTTTTGTCGTTGGTCGTATCCTTGCGAGTTGTGGTGCTATTAGAGGACCAAAGTCGCAGAGGAAAAAGGAAGCTCGATAGACACAAGGGCTGGCAGCACGCGAAGGACAATGATGGAAAAAGCCATAATAGTTGAAAAATTAATTTCCATATTTATTGCTTTTATTTACTGTGATGTGTGTGTGTGTGTGTGCACGTGATGTATTCTAGCATAGTCAAAAATCCTCACCTTAAATAACTAAGTGGGAGAGGGATTTTTAATAAATTCCACGGTCTCCATTACTAGTTTGTAAGTGATGCAAACAAACTTGCGCGTTGGCTCTGAGTGCCTTCCTCCATATCGGATGATTTTGTTTGTGGATCACTAGATCAAACTTCCATTTTTGATGGCTATAGGAAATTAATTAAGAGCGTGTGATCTTCCCCATCGGAAGGAGCATAATCTTATTTAATGGACTAAGTGTCAAGTAATGGTATACACTTAGGTACATCTTATAGTATCCTCCCCATCGAAGTCACTACTATTATTTGTGTGACCAAAGGAACACCAACTATTAATTTTATTTGTCATAAAGTTAGGTTGAAAAGAGTAAAATTAATGGGTAAAACCTCCTCTTACAAATGTTTGATTTTGTATACGTCCACACTATCGTGGCATGCAAAATTCACGGTGATTTGAGGTGTTGGTTAATTTAAAATAGTATTATTTGAGGAATCAATATTATTTTAAATTTAGAGTCTTGACCAAAGTTTATTTTGTGATTCTTAGGATGACTTTCAACCCACTGGCCATTATATTGAAAGAAAAAATACTTATTGATCACAACTATATAGATTGGAAAAGAAACCTGGAGATTGTCCTAACTGCTGAGGGCTATAAGTTTGTACAGACAGAGGTTTGCCCTAATGTGACTAATCGTGATTCTACACAAGAGGATATTGAGTATCATAAGAAATGGGTAAAAGCAGATGAGATGGCGCGGTGTTACATTTTGGCTTCAATGTCGAATGTATTGCAACATCAGCATCAAGATTTACCAACTGCTTATGATATAATGAACAATCTCAAGGATCTCTTTGGACATCAGGATCGGGCTACTAGGCAAGAAGCAATGAGAAAGCTAATGATAGCCACCATGTCAGAGGGTACTCCCGTGAGGGACCATATCCTAAAGATGATGACTTATTTGAATGAAATATAATTCCTTGTAGGAGAATTTGATGGGGAAACCTAGTACACAACCACAAGTGTATGGTTTCATCATTAGTAATA
The DNA here is from genome assembly GCF_018446385.1 of Zingiber officinale. Taxonomy (NCBI): domain Eukaryota; kingdom Viridiplantae; phylum Streptophyta; class Magnoliopsida; order Zingiberales; family Zingiberaceae; genus Zingiber; species Zingiber officinale. The sequence goes on from NC_055998.1 coordinate 106,990,603, forward strand.
AAAATATCGAATCCACAGGGACTATTGATTAAGCAGTAGAGATGTCACAACGTAAGTTATCTTGACGGTCGAAAGCTGGCTTTGGCGTTTGCAAACTAACGAGGGTAATTGAAAATGGAAAGAGAAGGATGAGAGAAAGAGAAAGAACTGATCTTGGATGGAATGAGCTTCGGGAGATGGATTCTAGGATTTTGGTTTCAGTGTAATACTAGGAGATACTACATAAATTGCTTAGTTTCTATCCTCTATATCCATGCTCTTGTAGGAAGTTAGATTGGTCAATATCCCTAAGTATCAAATAGAGACGATCCCTGTGAAATCTTGTAATGGTTAACCCCCCTGTCACGAGGGTGCCTCGGTAGATCACTAGGATACACATCTACTAAATAACAATAAGGATAAGGGTTACGTACCTCCTTATGGAGGAATTGCCTCTCCCTTCAAGAGAATGTCCTAGACATCCGTGAATGGGTTACCCTTGTCACTAAGGCCCCTCGGGTATACGATCTAGAGCACTCTCTTTACGAGAGCAGCAATTCCTAAGGGATTGTTTCTCCTTTTAAGAGAACATCTTAGACGTCAGCAAAGGGTTACCCCTGTCATTAGGGTACCTTGGTCAATACGCTCTAAGGTATCCCCTTTGCGAGATCAACAATCCTCCACATCAAGCAATCAAAGCATAGGTTGTAAACATGGCACACACGCAACTCATCAAGCACGAACAAGGCATCAACAGGTCATTGAATAGAAACAAGGCGAATCTACATAGTTCTACATCTCCATCATATTACAAATACTTCCTAATCCTAGAAGAGGATGTCTACTCCATTGTGGGGGAAGAACAACCCAAAAATATAAAGAAAAACATACTTACAACCCTTGATATGAGAAGGAAGGGAAGAAGTGATGCTTGCCAAGGTTTCCGATGTCTTGGAGATGCCCCCTTGCTCTGGAGATGGACGGAACGTCAAGGGACGACGGTGGATGAAGCTCTAGGGTTTCCCCCTAAGGAGAAAACCCTTTCCCAAGGAGAGGGATGAAGTCCCCGAACCAAAGATAATCAAAGAATAGGATTCTTGACCCTTTTATACCTCCTCCACGCTACCCAAGAAAACCAGGATTACAGGCGTCCGGTAAACCAGGTTTTTCACCCATTAAACCAGATTTTCTCGTAAGTCACCCTGAAACAAAGTTGTATCCCTTGAAATTATCTTCAATCTGATACTTGGATCGAGATCTGAATCAAATCGAGACGAAAGTTATGGTGGTTCTAATTTTGGTTTGCAGTCTAAGTGGAGGTCCAGTTGAACCCGCGGTTGGGAGGCACGGCCGTGCCATTTAGCACGGGTAAACAATTTTTCTCTCTGTTGGATCTGAAGTTAAGTTGTAGATCTTGAAGTCAGCTACGTTTCGGTATAAAGAACAACCTGAAACTCCAACGGAGCACAAAGTTATGGCCGAATTATGATCGGTCTGAAATCTGCCCAGAATTCAGCACAACTCTATCTTGGCGTGGCACGTCCCGCGTTCTTCATAGGACGGCCGTGTGGAATCCACACGACCTCACATGGCTTTCTCTCGGGTTGAGTCACACGGGAGTGTGGGGTTACACGACCGTGGCCTTGTTCGTCTCTGCCGAGGTCACACAGCTGTGACCTTCCTTGCTACTGGAATGTTTAGCACGGTCATGCTATTTGGCACGACCGTGTGTTGCTTGGCTGTTGGAGTGTATACTAAAAGCCTAGCTTTTATAATCTTTTATTTTTGAAATAAAAGAATCACAATGGTCAATATCTGTATTTATTTGTAAATTGTTCAAGAAATTTATATAGTAGATAACATGGAGTGTGGTGTCACACTCAGAAGATCATGTTGTCGATTCTCTATAAATTATAAATAGTTCCTCATGACTAAGATGGAAAGGAACAAACCATCAGAATAGTCATTGTGTAATTAAGTATTAGTTTATCTTGACTAATAAATTACATTGATACACTCTAAGTGTATTGAGTAGGACCATTTAGGTAAGTTCTTTTTGTACTGACTTTGTAAAAGAACTAGACCTTAGTTATTATGGAAGTGTGTGCTCTTAATCCTAATATAATAACAAGCATATATATTTAATATTTATTTCTTTGACTTATCAAAGGGTGAGGTATAGCTCGATAAATCAATATGCTCGATAAGTTGGGAAATGATATTACTTATAGTGTGTGTTGTTGATTATAGAAGGAATCTGTGTCCTAGTTATCTAGGTTGAGAATTCCCCCAAGAGAAGCTCATAAAGATTGTCATGTTAAACCCTGCAGGTGGACTTAGTCTGACATGACAATGAAGTTGAGTGGTACTACTCTTGGAGGTAGATATTAATTAAGTGAGTTGTCAGTAACTTACTTAATTAGTCGACATTTGTTATCTTAAACACAGGGAGACTAACACACTCATGATAAGAAGGAGCTCATAATGTAATTTGGGATTGGTGCGGTAGTACGGTAATAACTCTCTAGTGGAATGAGTTATTATCGATGAACTTGAGTTGTGTGTTCAGGGCGAACACGGGATACTCAAGCTCATCGGAAGGCCAAAACCAATTTCTCCTCTAGGTCCCTGTCGTAGCCTCATTATAGCCTCAAGTCCATCCAAATGTAAGACTCTTCTTGGTGTCCAAGAAGTGGGCCGGTCCAATGCTTGGTGACCAAGCAAGGGCCGACCACATCCTCTTATAGGGGCTGGCCCTATTGCTTGGTGATCAAGCTTGTAGGGGCCGACCAATATTAATTCAAATAGGAGGGTTATTTTGAATTTTTAAAATCTTCTCTTTGTAGAAAACTATAAGTTTTAAAAGAGAGTTTTTAATTTTTAAAACTTTCCTTATTTGAATTTGGTCACATGTTTTAATAGAGAGTTTTAAAAGTTTTAAAACTTTCCTTTTTTAACCATCCTCATGGTTTAAGAAAAACGGGAGATAAGTTTTAAAATTAAAATTTTCTATCATCATGTTAAAAAAGAAAATTTTATAAGAGAGTTTTTAAATTTTCAAACATGGTTTTAATTTTTAGAAACTTTCCTTTTTTAACTTCTACTTTAGGAAAGAGAGCTTGTAAAATTTTATAAGAGTTTTTCTTGTCTAATTTTTATAAAAAAATAATTCCTTTTTCCTCTTGATGAGGTGGTCGACCACCTTGCTTGGTGGCCAAGCAAGGGGCCGACCATAATAAAAAATATAAAATCATCACAAAAATTAATTTTGGTGATTGATTCAATCAAGAGGAAAGAAAAGGAAAAATTAAAAGAGAAAAGGAAAAACTCTTGGATGATTTTATTTTTGTAAAAAGTTTTTCCTTATTTGCCTTGGGCAAGTAATATAAAAGAAGGGGTGAGGGGGCTTCATGAGACACAATTCTTATTCTCTTGCTTGGAGATCATCAAGTGGTCGGCCCTCCCTCTCTTCTCTCTTTTCCCTTTTGCTCTCTTCTCCTTGGTGGTGTTGGTGGCCGGATTTTAGAAGAAGAGGAGAAGTTCTTTTGGGTGGTGTTCATCTTAGAAGATCGTCGCCCACACGACGTCCAAGGCGAGGCGAGGAATACGGCAGAAGATCTCGAGGCCATTAGCTTACAAAGAGAAGGTATAACCAATAATTTTCTACCGCATCATACTAGTTATTTTCTTTGTAAGAATTCTAAATACAAGAGCCAATTAGATCTAGTATTTCGAATTTATTTTTCGAGTTTGTGTTTTCTTATTTTTCGAATTTGTGATTCGATTGTTCTTTTTTGTTAACCTAGAGTTATTTAAGGACATAAATATTAGCTTTCCTTAAAAGGCTTTGCCTAGGCGGTGGTGGGTGCTCCCATTATTGGTGCGGTTAGCACTAACGATTTAACCCAGGTTTTGATGAATGACAAATAGGTTAAGTAAGGTTTATTGTTGATCTAACACTCTGATCGAGTGTGCAGGATAAGTCCAGACAGGTCGACGGGCTGACCGGATGTCTGGCACGAAGCCCAGCTAGGTCGACGGGCTGACCAGATAGCTGGCACGAAGTCCAAGCGGGTCGACGGGCTGACCGGACGCTTAGGCACGAAGCCCAGCTAGGTCGACGGGCTGACCGGATAGCTGGCACGAAGTCCAGACGGGTCGACGGGCTGACCGGACGTCTGGCAGGTAAGTGAGGTAAGTCACTGGAGGGGAGTGACTGCGAGGACGCGTTCCCAGGAAGGGAACATTAGGCGTCGATCCGACTTAGATCCATTTCGGATATCTAAGTCGAGATCGTGACTAGATTCCGGTCTCGGAAAGACGGAATCTAAGTCATACTTTTTCTGTTAATTCATTGTGCTAACAATCTGTGTTGCAGGGTATATTTTGCCTCAGACTAACATTGTTTTGCAGGAGAAGGAATCTCTGGAAAAAGGTGGTCCGGGCGCCCGTAGGCAAGTTTTATCCTCTGCATCGCCTCGCCATGTGGAGCATCCTGACTGGACTTGCCACGTCGCACCAGGGCGCCCGGAAGGGATCCAGGCGCCCGGAGCAGCATATAAAAGAAGGCCCGAATGAGGTATATTTTAATTTAAACAAAAAAATTTTTAGAATCATTTCCTGTTTAAATAGTAAATTAATTAAAATAGAAAATGAAAACAAATCACTTCTTGAGGAAAATCAAAATCTCAAGGAACAAATCAAAAATTCAAATCCAACTCAAGATCTAACACTTGAGGAGGAGAATTTATCATTAAAAAATGATATTAACAATTTAAAAGAAATGCTAGAAAAATTTACAACAAGATCAAAAAATCTTGACTTAATCCTAAACAATCAAAAAGCATGTTATAATAAAACTGGACTCGGATATAAGTCGAACTCAAATAAAACTTTTAAGTCATTAATAACTCAATACAAATCAACTAATCAAGCTTGGGTTCCAAAAGCGTGTCTGACCACGCAAGTAGGACTTAATCAATATTATATACCTAAAGAAAAAGTATATTATATAAACTCGATTAAACCAAATAAAAAACCAAAATACAAACCTAAATAGAAAAATTCAAAATTTAAAACTCAACAAAATATAAACTATCACCAAGTTAATTATAACTATAAAAGAAACAGACACAAACCTAAAACGAAAATTTAAATTAAAGGTCAATAATTCAGGGGGAGGCTCCAGAATAGCTGGCACCTCCAAAATTAACTAACCCGTCAGGGTAATTAGGATTAGTTAAAAAGAGACCAAGTTTAACTTGAATCATGGTACTGGTAAAGTTTTTAGATGATAGTACGTTAGGGAAGCTTGGGCATCGCATGTCTAGAAAGATATGGTTTCGATCTGGTGCATTTAGCCAAGTGGAACTGACCGAAGCTACCCTTAAATGAATCCTAACAAGTTAGACCAAGATTTAGTACTAAGCTCCGTGGAAAGGACTATTCGAAAAACCTCGAAAGGTTGGTTACTACTAATGACGTCCATGTGACTCACCAAGCTTAGAAGTTTATCCGAAGATTGTCTATTTGTGGAGACCAAAGCTAAATCTGAATCGAACACAAGTTAAACCAAAACTCCATAATTAAAAATCCAATTTCATCTCAGAAAATCATAGGATTCCCTGATTCACAATATAGATCGGGTGAGATGAATAAGGCTTAAATTTGTTTAATTAACAATTAATTTCAAAATTTTAATTTTAAAACTTAAAAATTAATTTCAAAATTTTAATTTTAAATTTAAAAAATAATTTCAAAATTTTAATTTTAAAACTTAAAAATTAATTTCAAAATTTTAATTTTAAAACTTAAAAATTAATTTCAAAATTTTAATTTTAAACTTAAAAATTAATTTCAAAATTTTAATTTTAAACTTAAAAATTAATTTCAAAATTTTAATTTTATACTTAAAAATTAATTTCAAAATTTTAATTTTAAACTTAAAAATTAATTTCAAAATTTTAATTTTAAAACTTAAAAATTAATTTTAAAATTTTAATTTTAAACTAAAAAATTCATTTCAAAATTTTAATTTTAAACTAAAAAATTAATTTCAAAATTTTAATTTTAAAACTTAAAAATTAATTTCAAAATTTTAATTTTAAACTTAAAAATTAATTTCAAAATTTTAATTTTAAAACTTAAAAATTAATTTCAAAATTTTAATTTTAAAACTTAAAAATTAATTTCAAAATTTTAATTTTAAACTTAAAAATTAATTTCAAAATTTTAATTTTAAACTTAAAAATTAATTTCAAAATTTTAATTTTAAAACTTAAAAAGTAATTTCAAAATTTTAATTTGAAACTTAAAATTAATTTCAAAATTTTAATTTTAAACTTAAAAAGTAATTTCAAAACTTTAATTTTAAGCTTAAAAATTAATTTCAAAATTTTAATTTTAAGCTTAAAAATTAATTTCAAAATTTTAATTTTAAACTTAAAAATTAATTTCAAAATTTTAATTTTTAAACTTAAAAAATTAATTTCAAAATTTTAATTTTAAACTTAAAAATTAATGTCAAAACTTTAATTTTAAACTTAAAATTAACTTAAATAATGCCTGCTCAAAAATAAAAAGACTAACTTTAAATCCTACTTACTGTAGGAAACCAAGTGGATTTTGGACAGTGGTTGCTCCAAACATATGACTGGAGATCACACCAAGTTCACTCAACTCACTTACAAAATCTTAGGAACAGTTGCCTTTGGAAACAACGGCAAACTCAAGGTAATTGGTATAGGTAATATTGAATTAAAAATAGACTTTATAATTACAAATGTTTTACTTGTTGAAAATTTTAAATATAATCTTCTGAGTATAAGTCAATTATGTGATACTAGGTATAAGGTTAAATTTCTATCCACAGAGTGTTTAATCAAACATCTAGATAATCCTACCATAAGCCTAAAAGGTTTTAGAAAAGACAATATCTATGCCATCAACTTAACCACTTCTTCCATTAAGTGTTATTTAACACAAAAGAAGAAACATGGTTATGGCATAGAAGAATGTCTCACACCAACTTTAGAAATATAAGCAAATTAAACGGACTAGTGAGAGGCTTACCAAAATTATCTAACATAGATTCAACCATATGTAATGCTTGTCAACAAGGTAAACAAACTAAATCCACTCACAAACCAATAAATCAGCCACAAACCAACTCAATATTAGAACTTCTACACTTAAATCTTTTTGACTCCCATGGAGTCAAATCCATAAATTGAAATTTATACTGTTTAGTCATAATAGATGATTATTCTAGGTTTACTTGGGTAAAATTCTTAAAACATAAAGACGAAACTTTTGAAATCTTTACAAACTTTTGCAAACAAATTGAAAATGAAAAAGATCTTAAAATTAAAAGAATTAGGAGTGACAATGGGGGAGAATTTAAAAATCATAATTTTAACAAATTCTGTCTTGAAAATGGCTACCATCACGAATTTTTATGTCCTAAAACCTCCCAACAAAATGGAATTGTAGAAAGAAAAAATAGAACCTTACTAGAAGCCTCTAGAACTATGTTAAATGAATATAACCTACCTAAATATTTCTGGGCAGAAGCTATTAGCACAGTCTGCTTTGTGCAAAATAGAACAACATTAAATAAAAGACATAAGAAAACCTTCTTTGAAATATTTTATAACAAACAACCTAACATAAAATATTTTAAAGTATTTGGGTGTCCAACCTTCATCCTAAATACTAGAGAACATTTAGGAAAATTCACCTCTAAAGTAGAAAATAAAATTTTTGTAGGATATTCTCTAAACAGTAGGGGTTACAGAATATATAATAAAATTACGCTAAAAATCGAGGAAACCACAAATGTAAAATTTGAAGAAACCCAAGGACAAACTCAGCTTCAACCTACTGAAATTAATAATTCTGAAGAAACCAATCAATCCCTAGACTATGAAGAAGATGAACACACTCAAGAAAATGAACCCCCTAGAACTATAAGAGTAAATCCTAACCATCCAACTGATCAAATAATTGGTGATCCAGACCTAAGGGTTCAAACCAGATCATCTTTTAGGAACCTGAGTCAAATCTCCCTGATTTCAAAAATTGAACCCAAAACTGTAGCTGAATCCCTAGTTGATCCAGATTGGATCATCGCTATGCAAGAAGAACTAGCTCAATTTGAGCGTAATGAAGTTTGGGATCTAGTGCCACCACCTAAAGATAAGAAAGTAATCGAAACAAAATGGGTATTTAGAAACAAATTAAGTGAAACTGGGGAAATTACTAGGAATAAGGCTAGGCTAGTTGCCAAAGGGTTCAGTCAAGTTGAAGGACTTGACTACGATGAGACCTATGCCCAGTAGCCAGACTAGAATCCATTAGAATGTTACTAAGTTATGCAGCCCATAAGGGATTCAGACTATATCAAATGGATGTTAAGTCAGCCTTTCTCAATGGACTAATAAAAGAAGAAGTGTATGTAAGTCAACCTCCTGGGTTTGAAAATATAGAACACCCTGATTATGTCTTTAAGTTGAAGAAAACATTATATGGACTTAAACAAGCACCCAGGGCATGGTATGAAAGGCTAACATCTTACTTAACATCCAAAGGATTCAACCAAGGTCAAATTGATCCAACCTTGTTTGTTAAATTACTAAATAACGACATATTTATAGCACAAATATATGTAGATGATATAATATTTGGTTCAACTAACTCAGACTTTTTAGAAGAATTTATTAATCTAATGGAACAAGAATTTGAAATGAGCTTAGTAGGAAAATTGACCTATTTCCTAGGATTACAAATCAAACAAACAAATGAAGGAAATTACATTTATCAATACAAATACACTAAATAATTACTTACAAAATTCAGAATGGAAAATACAAAAGAAATAAAAACACCCATGGCAGTAAACACAATCTTAGACAATGACCTAAATGGAAAACTAGTAGATCTAAAGTACTATAGAAGTGCAATAGGCAGTCTACTCTACCTAACTGCAAGCCGACCTGATATCTTATTTGCAGTTAGTATGTGTGCAAGATACCAAACCTGTGCTAAAGAATCCCATTTGACTCAAGTCAAAAGGATTTTTAGATATCTTAAGGGAACAACAAACGTAGGAATCTGGTATCCTAGGACCAGTGAGTTTGAATTAATAGGATATTCTGACTCAGATTATGCTGGGTGCAAATTAGACCGCAAAAGCACAAGTGGTGGATGTCAACTACTAGGCCCATCACTTGTTAGCTGGTTTAGTAGAAAGCAACATTGCGTTGCACTATCTACAACTGAGTCAGAATACATAGTCATAGGAGAATGTGTAGCCCAATTATTATGGATGATGCACACCTTAAAAGATTTTAACTTAAAAATCACAAATGTAAAAGTCTTAATTGACAATATTAGCTCAATAAATTTAACAAAAAATCCAGTGCATCATTCAAGAACCAAACACATTGAAATCAGGCACCACTTTATCAGGGATCATGTTACTAAGGGTGACATTGAGCTCAAATACGTTGAGTCCAAGTCAAACTTAGCTGACATATTCACTAAACCACTCCCTGAAAATGAATTTAGCCATTTACGTAGAAAACTAGGAATGTGCCTAATAGACTAGGAATTTTGAATTTCAGAAATATTTTCAAAGATGATTGTTTTCAACTTATAGGTTCAAACATGTGTCAGTTTTTAAAACCTTCCTATTTTTAGATTTTTAAATAAACTTTTAGCCTTAGACTAGTTCAAAATCCTTAGAGAACATGCACCCATAGGACTAGTTTTGAGCATCTCACCAAAACTCTAGGCTTACCTTGCTTGTGTTTTCCGAACAATAGAATGGGTGAGATGCATAGGCCACTTGCCTAAGACTTAAGATGCTGATTTTAGTGCATCGACATAAGTCAGGGCGTTAAAAATAAAATATATATTAATCAAGTTAAGATTGACCTTAACTTGACTAACCAAGTGAAAGCTACTATCTTTTGATAAGTCAGTCAGTAACTAACTGGTTAGACATTTGATTTAATGTCAGGTCCAGGGGGAGAAATCAATTAAAATTTTTTCGGTTTTTCAAAACATTTTTATTAAAAATTTCTTAAACCTATTTTTGAAAACTAAGTTATTGAATTTCAAAATTAGATTTAACGTAGTTTTGAAAATTTAATTTAAAAATCTAGTTCTGAGAATTTTACTTTACCTAATTCTACTTAATTCTACAAAAATTAATTCTTGTAAACTAAGTGTAAGTTTATAAACTAAGTTTTTTTTAAAATTTTTAATCTTTTACAAACTTAGTGTTGAAAATTAAACTTCAATCAATCTTGAAATATATTTTAAAACTTAGTTTTGAAATTTTGCTTATGTTTGAAAAGAGTTGAAACCTGTTTTAAAAATTTGTTTTTCTTGAAATTTAGAACTTATTCTTAAACCTTAACCTTAGAAGCTATACTTGAAAAATTAGCTATTTTTCACAAAACTTAGCCTTTAAATCTGGATTTTTTTATATATACACCTATTTTTGAAAACAAGCTTTGAAAAATCAAGTCTTTTATGTACTTAAGTCTTGAAAGTTGAATCCTTTACCAACTCAGTTTTAGAAAATCAATTTTACCTAGTTTTGAAAAATAGACCTTTTAAACTTGTCTCAAAACTTAGCTCTTTTACAAAAGATAAATTACTAAGTTTAACTCCCCCAGGTAAACTTGACATGATTCCTTACTTTGTCTGAAGTCTATATTTTTTTTTATTACTTTAAACATGCTTATTTTTGATGAATGCCAAAGGGGGAAGGTTAGGTGGGTTAAGTTAGCCAAACCAATTGAAAATACAAACTAACTTAAAAAACCTCCACATAATGATGTTATCTGTTTTTTCTTACAAATGTCTTCACTAACTTAACCAGGTTATCATTCCATCAAAAAGGGGGAGATTGTTGGTGCGGTTAGCACTAACGATTTAACCCAGGTTTTGATGAATGACAAATAGGTTAAGTAAGGTTTATTGTTGATCTAACACTCTGATCGAGTGTGCAGGATAAGTCCAGACAGGTCGACGGGCTGACCGGATGTCTGGCACGAAGCCCAACTAGGTCGACGGGCTGACCAGATAGCTGGCACGAAGTCCAAGCGGGTCGACGGGCTGACCGGACGCTTAGGCACGAAGCCCAGCTAGGTCGACGGGCTGACCGGATAGCTGGCACGAAGTCCAGACGGGTCGACGGGTTGACCGGACGTCTGGCAGGTAAGTGAGGTAAGTCACTGGAGGGGAGTGACTGCGAGGACGCGTTCCCAGGAAGGGAACATTAGGCGTCGATCCGGCTTAGATCCATTTCGGATATCTAAGTCGAGATCGTGACTAGATTCCGGTCTCGGAAAGACGGAATCTAAGTCATACTTTTTCTGTTAATTCATTGTGCTAACAATCTGTGTTGCAGGGTATATTTTGCCTCAGACTAACATTGTTTTGCAGGAGAAGGAATCTCTGGAAAAAGGTGGTCCGGGCGCCCGGAGGGGATCCAAGCGCCCGGAGGCAAGTTTTATCCTCTGCGTCGCCTCGCCACGTGGAGCATCCTGACTGGACTTGTATGTCGCACCAGGGCGCCCGGAAGGTATCCAGGCGCTCGGAGCAGCATATAAAAGAAGCCCCAGGGGTGGAGCTTCTAAAAAATACATCTCTCAGAATTCCCAGATTGCTTTGCTGCTCTGTGCTCCAGCGACGCTAACAAATCTCCGACAACGCGCCCTTGCTCCTTAAGTTTTCTTTTCTGTCGGTACAGCTTTGTGCTTTGTTTCATTAGCATTTCTTGTACTCTTTTTGTAATCACATTCGAATTGCTAGTGATTGCCCAACGAAAGTGGTCAAGGACCACGGGCCTTCGAGTAGGAGTCATCACAGGCTTCGAACGAAGTAAAATCAATTGTGTTCATTTACTTTTCCACTGCGTACTTTTACACTCGAGTTTTCGAATCGATATTCACCCCCCCTCTATCGAACGATCACGGTCCTACACCCATATCCAAGAAGGCCATGTGCCTCGCCATGCAGTCCTAGAAGCCAATTTTGGAAATTAATATTTATGCAATTAATAACTTAGGTAGATTGGAATCAATAGTGTTAAGTTCCGCTTGTGATTCAAATCTAAACCATTAAGAACAGATAAGTTAAATTTGGAATCAATGATGTTAAGTTCAGTCTGCGATTCCTAATTTAATTTCTAAAGAACACAATAGGTTATTTAAGGAAAGGTTCGATACTTGTACAAAAAATTTTTGTACAGTGGAACCAGTACATTTTCCTAGGACTAACCAACATGACCGTGGCCTTCTTCGTCTCTGCCGAGGTCAGACGGCTGTGTGGATTCACACGGCCGTGACCTTCCTCGCCACTGGAATGTTTTGTCACGCCCCCAAAGGAGTCCCTGCCAGACAAAAATCCGACAGCATCTCCCCTGTACCGGTGACAATATGAAGCATCACTACAAACAAAATATACATCAGCCACATGCGGCTGGAATATTTATATACACAACCACGCAGTTATAATAACAGCCCACTCGGCTGGAATGAAACAATCACAACCACGCAGTTATATATAAAACAGCCCACACGGCTGTACTAAAACACAGCGGAAAAACGAAGGAAAGCCACACAACACAAATAAATACAATGCATGCCGGCACGGCTTAAACACAAATACAACACCAAAACCATAGGATAGCCACATGGCTATACACAAATACAATGCCAAAAAATAAGAAAAGAATATACAAAAGAAAACAATCATGATCTTCGGATGTGACGTAGGACCCGGCAGACAGGATAATCCGAGCGACACCAACCATCTACAGGCTACCTGAAAACATAAATGTATACATGCAGTGGTGAGTATAGGTAACTCAGTGGGTAATAGAAAAGATAGTGCATGGTCCATAAACAAACATGGAGATCACAAGTATACAGTCTCAGTAGGGAATAAAGAGCATGATCATACTATCATAATCAATGCACCTAAACATAACTGACATAATAACCTGACATATAAACTGTACAAACCACAACTAACGTAATGACAGATACATACCCAATCTGGAATCGACACATGGTACAATGATCAGTAAACTCACCGGATCTGCAACAGATATACCCGTGACAATAAGTACGACTGCATATACATGTAAAATAAATGACATGTATGCAGCATGGCAACCAAATGCAACAACCATATCTCAATCAAGTGCAACAACGACAATCACATGCAACTAGTATCTACTAGGCATGTATGCAAATGCAGATGCACCGCGCATCAAATGCAGGAATAATAACTGCGTATGCATGCTCCATGGTCACCCCTGACACCTCTCCAGACACCACGACCCCAGTATGGCCGAGAGGCTTGGGTCCGTGACAACTGTACTACCCTCCAGCCCACTATATAGTGGTCGCGGCGGACAGTCCACTAGTAGCTATCTAGCTACATAGCATCAGAGTCCCTGACTGCTCACAACGCCGGATCTCACTAAATCTCGTGACCGGGTGGCACGACAGGATGAGCGGCAATTGCTCCAGATACCACTACCCATGAGTGGCCGAGTGTGCGGCGCTAAACCAAACCGATGACTCTCTCAACCACAAGGGAGACAATAGTTATCAGATGCAATGAATGATGAACATGATATAGATATATATAATCATCATCCATGCAACACCCCAAACCTCATAAATACCTCCAACAAGAGTATAATCGTCATGATACCTCCACGTATCCCACCAAACATATGTACACACTACACATGTATAATCAACCAAAAGTCTCCAATAATCCCACCAGACACATGTACACAAAATATAAGTACAATCAACATGTATCCTCCAATAAAAACACAACAAACATGTGTATATACCCCAAACATACAATCAACACAACTCCTCCAAAAGTACCTGACAAATACGTATGTACACACCACATGTAAATGCACGGTCAACAAGATGACTCCTATAACACATACCAACCTATGTACAGTCCACATCATATACTAAATCAGCATGGGAATACCAACAACCCGACAATCCCTACAAGACATACTCTACACGTGTAATCACAACAGAGTAGATATCAAGAGTGGAGACTGTATCAGAATTAAATAGATCATTACAAGGGGCAAGCATAAGTATCATGCAGGAAAAACAGCAACCGATCATGATGTAAGATAAAGCAGCCTAATTCATCCAATAATAACCATGCACTAAGTATAAGAAAATCTACATAAAGGTCGATGAAGAAATACCCGCCTTTATTTGTCGACCGTGTCAGATAGACCAATCCCACATCGAGACACTCTCCTTGAATCAAAGCCCTGCAATCACATAATATATTTAGCTAATTACTTAGGTAGCAAATAGCTAAATAAACTCCCCAATCTAATTAGGGGAAACCCCTAATCAAACATGATTATGGATTAATCCCCAGACATCAACATCTAGATTAAATGCTTAATCTAATCCAATACATAATGTAATAAATCCATAGCACAACTTACCTACTTCCATTGCACTCCACTATTAGCTTGGGGTCGAAGCAACCCACTGTTAGAGATGGTGGCCGAAACCAAGTTAAGTCGCTGCCCTTTACATTCATCATCCCAAAAACAAACATCCTACTATCAACCATGTTACCAATTAAAGAAATCAATCACTAAATAACCATCATGAGTCAACCACATACCCTATAGCCAAGCCTCTCCAACCAGCCCCCACCTTTCCAACAGCCACCCAAAACCTAGCAATTAATCAACCAAATCAACAGGTTAATTCAACTGTCATCCCACTTATTGAAGCAATTAGGTTTTTCATAAATCCTGGAACTTGGAGACAAAGATTACCTCAATTTCATATTAACAATAGCTGCCTCCTTGCAAAGAAAACCAATTGCAACCGTGAGGGACAAAAGCTGCTGACCTCTATCGAAATTTGGTGGCTCTATCCTACTATGAATTCGTGGAGTAATCCTCCACACCACAGGGATCCCCACAGCCAAAGATCTGCAACCTAATACACCCTAATTCAAATTTAACACTTCCACAACAGAGCACAAGATCAAGAGAGGAACTCAACATCGGTTTGAAGCAGAAGACCTGGTGGCTGCAGTTTTTAGGGGGCTCTGCCCGGGAGCTTCACTACAGTACAGAAGGGAAGATCCGACACTAACCCTAGAGATAGAGGGTTAGCCGGAGTAGAGGATCCTATGGCTACAGTTAGCCATCGACAACCAAGAATCGGAACCGAGCGCCCATCAAAGGAGAAGGTCTGGTCCGTGACAATAATCTGCTATGGAGGAAGAGATCTGCTGGTCGGAGCCACGGCACACAAGGGACGACAGTGGATTGCCGCCTAGGGTTCGGGTCTCCCCTCCCTCCACCGAGGGATTGCCCACGCAGAAGCGACGATTCAGGTGGAAGAACGACAGTCGGACGAACTCCATCGATGGAGGAGAAGGACGCTCAGCCGTCGGCGATCAACTCCCTGTAGCGTCGGCATCGTGGAAGAGCCCACCCTTCGTTGGCGTCGACGATCGACCGAGAGAGAAATCACAAGAGGGAGAGCATCAACCGCTTACACGCAGACTAATGGAGTCGCTGCCCTAGCCTCTCGTGAAGGAAGATGGCCGGCAGTCGCGAGCTTGGCATCGTTGAGGCGAGAAATCGCCGGAGAAGGGTTTCGGGCAGAGAGAATCGGGGAGAAGAATAAGGATCGGGAAAAATTTAATGAAATCTGAAATTTAAACCTAGGTTTGATTAATTAAAACCTAAGTCCATTCCCAAAACAACTCCCACTTAAATGGGTATCCAAACAGGCCTTATCCATGCCCGTCGATCGATCCCCTCAAAACCCTCCGTACGAGCTCCGAAAAATTCCCAGAAAATTTCTAAAAATTTTGAAAAAATCCAATAAGATTTTTCGTCCAATAATATTTATTATTTAATTTTGCGATATCTTACATTCTCCCCCACTAATAAAAATTTGGTCCCCAAATTTACTGGTCAATTTAGGGATCCTCATCCAATGATAACCTCCAAACATGACAATCCACCTCCAAGTGAATAGCGACGACTCTGTGAGCCATGAACTCCCACTACTCCCACTCTGCATCTACCCAACTATAGATAAATCAAACACCTCAAAAATCCAAAATTCCACTATCAATAGATCCTCCAACACCTATATAGATCACTCAAACTATCCATCAGTCTGAGACGAAAATCTATACTAAAGTGAAACTTCTAATCCAAAGTCTACTGTAATCACAATCAAAACCAAGATGTGAAATCGCTGATCTCCATCCAAAACAATACTCAAAGATACATCATCCAGTCCGGTAATTCCTCTAGAGTATAATCTGCTACTCAATCCAAAGAATCTGTCCTACAAATCGATAGCTAAAGAGTAAATCAATCAATTCAACAATGATTACCCAAAGCATCATATCCTCTCAACATCCTGGGTAATCTCATAACAAAATCCGTCAAAACATGCTCCCAACTCCACTCTAGTACCTGAATCAACAGAGACAATCCTGCTAGTCTCTGATATTCAGCCTCCACGTGCTGACACACTAGACATCAAGCTACAAAATCCGCGATGTCTTCCTTCATGTCAATCCACTAATAAGAACGCTCCAAATCTCTATACAACATATACCACAAATCCAGAACGAGTTGTTTCCTGCAGAAACTTCTCCCGGATAAGAAGTGACACCAAAAACACACATAATCTCCCATAGAGATAAAGAATCTAATTCTCATTATACGAGAATTCTAACTACTAGCACGAGACTACTCTGCTCATGCTATATCGGAACTGCACCAAACCCCAAGTACGATACATCTGTGTAGAGTGCAAATCCGTCTACACTAGAAAGTACTACTAAGAATGGTGCAGCTATCTAAACTGATCTCACAAGCATCTATCTAAGAAAATTCCATACCCTTCCTAGACAGTCCAGTCAACAACATAATGCTGGAGAAACCCTCAACTAATCTCCGATAATAACCCGCCAGACCTTGAAAGGAACAGCGAATCTCCGGTATAGACTACGCCTACTCCCAACTTATAACAGACTCTATCTCCTATGGATCCACCGATATCCTCTACTAAACACAACGTGTCCCAGAAACTCGTAAAAGACAATCACAATACGTACTACTAACTTCACATATAGATGTTCCCATCGAAACATCCCTAGAACTATGCGAACCTAGTGTACGTGATCCACCTCAGATCGGGAATAGATCACAACATCGCCAATAAAGACAATGAAAACTGATCCAAACCCTAAGAATACCAAGTACACTGAGTCCATGTAAACATCTAGGCACGGTATGACTCAATGGTAACACCAAGGACTCATAATGTACGTACCACAAACTTACTCCACCATAAGATCATCAACAACAAGTCTGTAATCTAATCACCAACTACAAATCACTAAATCCATAAATATCACACAAGTGTTACTCCTCATGTCTCTATCAACCTCAAATACCGAATAGTAGACCATCAAACCAAATATCCACCAATAGATCATCAAAAGGCCACCTATCACCACATCTGATCTCCCAATATCCACTAAACTCCAATCATCCTCAACATCAATCAATCATACCAGATAGTCCTCTAAACAAAGATAGAGTAAAAGAAAAGCATCCAACCCTCAACACCTATTGCCAACAAACTAAATGTATCCATAAAGTTTGTCAAATCTCATCATCTCATCCTTTCTGATAATCAAATATCCATAGTAAAAGAATATCAATCCAAAGTCAAAGGGTCACCCAATCTTCTGACTAATAGTCTACCTATCAAGAGAGTATCTCCACCACCCTCATAATCATCCTATATATGTCCCTCGACAAATATTGATAAAAGGTCGAACCCTCTAATATGAGATATAGACCACAAGATCTGGTAAAATGATCACGTGGTCAAGGTCTTAAGTCACCTGATAGAGACAATGTTAGCTGAGTCGTCTAACCATTGTCTTGTACCCCATCATACTGTGATTGCTCCACCTGAGGTTCAGCAACCTCCAGCATCGAGCAATGAACACAAAGATAGAGGAACACTACAACTAAATAGCTGATCAAAATATCCGTCAATTGATGCTCTACTCCTCTAAGATCATCATCTGAAATTATACCTAATTACGGTCGGACTTCCTAGGTATTATTCAACTAGCACCACTTCCACCGCCCCATTGCGGGATATATATCACTAAGTACATCATGGATATCTAATCATATCCAATAGTTCCATGAGTCAGGATCTCCCATGGAACAATGTTAGGCGAGTTGACTGATCATCGCCTTATAATCCATCATGCTAATGAAGGAGTAGAGAACTACTCTCTCTCCAAACACCTCAAGGAAATCACTAAGTGATGACCTGATATCCAGAAGCATTCTCTGCTTCTTCCTTCACGTGGTATCGGGTCACGTAAAGGTTAAGCAGCTAATTTCAACTCTCTCCCACCAGAACGAATCATATGTCCGAAAGTACTCTCCAACTCATACACCATAATAACGGTTATATCTCATAAGTGTTAAGCATGTAACTTTACACTTTTCCACATCAGTGGAGTATCCTATCCGAATGTACCTTCTAAGTCACCCTACCAGGTACAGACAGCCATGGTCAAAGTCCCCATGAAATAGGATACGACAATCCTCTACAGGCTGACCAAGCCGACAATGGTATATGACTAACTCAGTCCTCCCCATGACAGTACAAGTCATGTACTCAAGTGTATCTCCCAAAATACCTAACAAAGCACAAGTAAACCCAAAGATCAGAATCTCTAAAAACTAGGGTAAATCAGTCCCCTACTAGTCAGACCAACAAAATAGATCGGTCAACTACTATCCAATCCAACAAGAGTAATTCAATCATCCACTGTTGAAACTAAGGTAAACCGATACCTAACTACAATTGTCAACAGGGTAAATCAGTCCACGGTCCTCTACAGACCTAACCAAAAAGAATCTAAAATAATCCTCTACTAACCAAACTAACAGGAGCACAAAGCCAACTAAGATAAGTCAAACCATAATTACACAAGTCAACCAAGTAAATCAATCATAGACTGACTAAAGACACAGGAGTAAACCGATACTCTACCAACAGAGTCAACATGAGTATATAGATACCTCCACTACCCAGCTAACAATAACAGACTGGTATGTGACTCTAACTCTCAATCAACTAATAGTAACAGACACCAAAACTACTAATAGTATGATATGACGATTCCCCTGAGACTGTAAATCCTTGATCTCTAGTAGGTCAACCATGATCAGTGATTGACCCAACACATGAAATGTATGGTACAAACAAATAGGCAAGCACAAACAAGAGAACACTAACACACATCATAACTATATGGGCAACAATACATACACCAACAGAAATGCATGATAATAATATGCAAACATACCTCCTATAGCCTGGAGATGTCCTGCTACTGCGTGATCCCAAAATCTGAAAAGTCACATCAAGAAAAATCGAAACACAAAATCCAAAAACACGAATAATAGGCATCGTACCTGCTCTGATACCACTAAATTGGTATCAGATAAATCTCAAAATGTAAACGCCCACCCTTCTTACCCAACCAAAGGTGGCGCTACGTTCTTATACTACTTACGTACATGCTTTAGTTATAACAGCGGAAGAATAAAAACTTTAAAGAATTTAATTTATTAAGCATAATATCACATATTCTGATTTGTTCAAATGTGCATATATTGAACTTATAACTAAAAATATGAATTTGTCCGAATCGTTCTTGCCGAGCCACCACCACACACATCACTATCTGCTCCTCCTGCTGCTCCGTTGTACATCCAGCTTTCTCTTTTATCTGCGGTACAAGGAAAGTAAGCTATGAGCACTCATGGCTCAGTAAGTTCCTTTCCTACTCACTAAAACCGAGAATCATCGTATATCAAGAATGGATCAACATATCATCGTCTCAACTAATCATAACATAACATATCATTCTATTCAAACATATCATGCATATTTCTTATTCACATATCATTTCATAGAAGCATGAATATCATATCATAAAACAAATAAATCACAAGCATGAGACATACAAGGGCATCATATTCATATCATAATATCACATGACATTATATCATATCATCATATAATTCAAGCACATATGAATGTAGGCAATGCATCGTGAATTTGAAAACTTATACTTAATAGTACTTGAAATTAATATCATCATCATTTGGGATCCCGGTTTGTACCATATACTTAATGCGTAGGTCCAAGGTAGCAAGTCTTGAGCCCTACCATGCATACATACTAGGCCCGAGTCTTACTCCATCGACCTAGGGCACTCAAAGGCCCATTACTGACGAGGCCCGAGTCTTACTCCATCGACCCCGGGGCGTTTACGGAGCCCACCCTTGGTACAAACCATAAAAATAACTTATCATGCATAACTATCATATCATGTCCTTAACAATCTTTCATGCATTTATTCTTTTCATTTCTTTTCATTATGTATAGCATTTTCTATGCTATCACATATCATAACATAACTTCATTTCTTTTCATTATGTATAGCATTTTCTATGCTATAACACATCATGGCATATTTCATAATATAACTTCATTATGCATATCATTTCATAACTAAAGCAATCATGCATTCTAACTTATTATCATATCATTTTCATACAACATGGCATAGACATATTTAATTTTTGTTCTAGGGTTTCTAGGGCATCTATCCCTTCATGGCCGAACACATAATGATTCATTTAGGTCATACAAACATGTATCACATTCACACATTATCAAGTTTTCATAAGAAGTACTTTTAACCCCTTAGGTTTCATTTCCAAGGCCTCTAGGTCCTTTAAACCTTACTTGGCCGAAATTCATAGAATATAAACTTCCTTTAAGTGGCCTAAAGCATGGGAAACCTAAGTAAATTTCATAGCAAGATTTACTAAGAACATCATACACAAGGTTGGATCATAAACAAGCTAGGACTCTTGTGATCTTACATGTCATAAATCATGTAACTAATTTTCTACATTCCAATTAAACATGAGAGCATTAATCATCTTTCATAACATAATATCACAGAGGTCATTGAGCATATCAGAATTTTGTTTAAGCTTCTCTAAACTATCACCTTACCATGGCCGAAATATTAAGAGTATGGTTCATGAGTTTCTTTCAACATACAAGTATACAACTCTTAAGAACTTTATATCATGTCATATAAGCATAGTTATTTTAAGTTCAAGGTCCTCCTAACCCTAAATTCTTTCTTGGCCGAAACATGAGAGTGGGGTTCTTTTGGTTCCAATCAACTTCCAAGCAAGAAAACCATAGGAAGGTCCTTAGCATTTCATAGAGGGAAACTTGCACTAGTTTGGTTAGACAATAATTTTCCTAACCTATTTACAATATTTTTGATTGAAATTCTAGGGTTACATACACCTCTGATCATGCATCATATATGTATACAAACATAGGGGAAAACTTTCTTTCAAGGCATAGAAAAAAAAAATCCGAAAATCACATGAAAGCCTTGTACCGCAGGTGAGGGAAGCTTACCTTCTTTGCTTAAGTTTCCTAGATTTGAGAACTTGCTTGTGGACCTTTCTTCCTTGCTTGCTTTGCTCGGCACCAATGGAGGAAGAAGTGGCTAGGTCTTTTGGTGGAGAGGAGGAGGAAAAAGAGGCTTCTTCCTCTTGTGTTGCTCGGCAAAAGAAAGAAAGAAGGGGGAGAGTTGTTGCTCTCGGCAACAAGAGGAAAGAGGGAGGGAGAGTGCTCGGCACAAATGGAGGAGAGGAGGAGAGTGATTTGAGGATGAAGCCCCCCTCCATGCCTATTTATACTAAAGTGAGGGGAGGAAAACTTGACTTGATTCATCCTCCTCATTTACTTCTCCTCTTAATGAGAAAGAATATGCTAGAGAAATGCTTCTTGAGTTTCTCTCTTTTCTTTCTCTTAATTTCTCTCCTTTCTTTCCTTTAATTATAATTCCCATCTCTCCTTTTACAATATTCACTCCTATCACACTTGGTTAATACCTGCATGCATCCACAAGAGAACCAAGGATCAAATCCTTCTCCTAACATATTTTTGTACAAAATAATTCATGTATATGCATTATGCATAAATATTTCATACATGCATATATAATATCTCATATCTCTTTTGTTTACATTAATTCCTTGCATTATAAATCATGTATAGAACTTTATATTCTCAACTTTATTTTCTTTCATAAAGTTTTTAATCATCTAAATCCTTCCCATCGTAACATTCAACGTAGACTATCTACACATTCTTTTCATTACATTCGTACTCTCATTGCCCTTACTTTATTTAGGCTTTCTAGGGGTGTTACACAAAAATCCAAAACAAAAACAAAACAGGCATCGAACCTCGCTCTGATACCAAAAATTGTCACGCCCCTAAAGGAGTCCCTGCCAGACAAAAATCCGACAGCATCTCCCCTGTACCGGTGACAATATGAAGCATCACTACAAACAAAATATACATCAGCCACATGCGGCTGGAATATTTATATACACAACCACGCAGTTATAATAACAGCCCACTCGGCTGGAATGAAACAATCACAACCACGCAGTTATATATAAAACAGCCCACATGGCTGTACTAAAACACATCGGAAAAACGAAGGAAAGGCCACACAACACAAATAAATACAATGCATGCCGGCACGGCTTAAACACAAATACAACACCAAAACCATAGGATAGCCACATGGCAATACACAAATACAATGGCAAAAATAAGAAAAGAATATACAAAAGAAAACAATCACGATCTTCGGATGTGACGTAGGACCCGGCAGACAGGATACTCTGAGCGACACCAACCATCTACAGGCTACCTGAAAACATAAATGTATACATGCGGTGGTGAGTATAGGTAACTCAGCGGGTAATAGAAAAGATAGTGCATGGTCCATAAACAAACATGGAGATCACAAGTATACAGTATCAGTAGGGAATAAAGAGCATGATCATACTATCATAATCAATGCACCTAAACATAACTGACATAATAACCTGACATATAAACTGTACAAACCACAACTAACATAATGACAGATACATACCCAATCTGGAATCGACACATGGTACAATAATTAGTAAACTCACCGGATCTGCGATATCTTACATTCCGAAATTTAATGAAATCCGAAATTTAAACCTAGGTTTGATTAATTAAAACCTAAGTCCATTCCCAAAACAACTCCCACTTAAATGGGTATCCAAACAGGCCTTAACCATGCCCGTCGATCGATCCCCTCAAAACCCACCATACGAGCTTCGAAAAATTCTCAGAAAATTTCTAAAAATTTTGAAAAAATCCAATAAGATTTTTCGTCCAATAATATTTATTATTTAATTTTGCGATATCTTACATGTTTAGTACGACCGTGCTATTTGGCACAACCGTGTGTTGCTTGGCTTCGGTCGTGGGGGGCATGGCTGTGCAGGTTTGTACGACCAAGCATGGTTCTCCTTCGGTTGTGGCCGCATGGCCGTGAACTGTCTCCCTTCTGTTCGGCTACACGACCGTGTAAGGTTGCACGGCCCAAGCTCCTGTGTGAGTTTTAGCTCCATTTTCGCTCCAAATAGCGTCCTGTCAACAAGAAAACACACAAAGAGCAGATCTTTGAACAAAGGAACATTTATGATGAGTATGCACTAAAGGAGACGATTATGCAAAGAATATGTATGCATAAAGCATGTGAATGTGCGCTAAAACATGCATAAATGATCATAATATTTGCGCACATCATACCCCCAAACTTAAATCTTTGCTTGTCCTTAAGCAAAACCCGGAATCTAGATTCATGTGGTTAGATAGTGCATCATAATCTCTAGCAAGTCAATCTAATTCTATCAAATGATTTCATTGGTGAGCAAGATTCAAAAGTAATTTAAGTATGACCTAAGTAGTAGTCCTCCGTGCTCAGTGCGAAAGTGACCTAAATTTATCAAGTTTCAATCCCTAAGTCTTGTCAAGTCGTCATAAAATTGTGTTCCTTATGCTTCCGACGATAGGCACTTACCTGCCACACGCAAGGTTCGTTCCCCTCAAAAATGCTATGCATCGTCTACACAAGGTCTCAAAGGAATATTCAGTATCAAGAGAAACATAGCATTCATTTCCCCAATAACCTAACTCGGTCTTAAAGGGGTGAATTGCTAGTTTCCACTTACGATAACAATTTTTTTATCCGTTATTTTTTTCCATTCATTTTATTTTTCTTTTTGAATGTTTGCAAAGTACCAAACTTGAACAAACTTTCATATTTTTTTTTTGGGATTAATTTTTTCCAAATGAGCTTACATGATCTGAGTTTATCCAGTAACCAAAATGTAGTTGAGAGGTCACCATAGAAGCACAAGTACTAGTCCAATTCTATGAATCATGACTATTTTAGAGTTATATCAACCATCGAAAATAGGCATAGTGTACAGAGATCCTAAACAAGGCCAATACTTAAACTCTTATAGTAAAAGCATTGCTCACTTCATGCTATCAAACATAGAAAAAGATATATCACTAAAAATACTAGCACTATAAGTAACACATAAAATCTAGAATAAACGTGCTAGTATTTTGCAATAAGAAACAAGCAATCATGATGTGATGTAAGATGCAACTAGCAAAAAATTTTATTATGCAAAAAGAAATGAGAAAACTAAATCAAATGCATCCCCCCAGACTTAAACTTTTCATTGTCCCAATGAAAATTAGAAATGTAATGTGAAGGAGATTTATGAAGTTTAGAGAAGTTACCAAGTGATGAGCTCCAAATGATTGGCATTCATGTTTTTAAAGATGCTCCTCTATCCAATGCTCACATTCCTCCACAACTTTGAAATATACAAAAATAAAATAGACAAGAAAAGTTAAGTAGAGGGTACATTTTTATTATAAAGAAATGAAACTAGAAAGAACTAAAGACATGAATGAAAACAAAGAAAATGAACTTCGGTTTCCTCCCAAGAAGCGCTTGTTTAAGGTCATTAGCTCGACCACCTCATTAGATTTATCGAAATCTCGCTCTTGGAGGGGTAAGATATTTCATCACCCTCTTACCAAGGGTTCTTATTATGGAGAGAGCTTTCATTAAAAAGTAAAGAATCGCTCTCTCCATCTTCGTCTTCTTGGAAATTCTTTCAGGAGGTCAAAGACGGTTCAGATCGAGCTTCCAATTATAGGCCTCATGAAAATCTGCACACCCAAAAGAAAAGCATACCTCTCCCAAGCATGCTATATTAGATAGAACTAGAACCTTATTATGATAAACTGAGTATGTATAACAAATTAAATCACATCCAATAAAATCAATTATAGGTACCTCTATAAAGTTCTCTAAAAGATCACTAGAAATACTAACCTTGCATTGTTGAGGTATACCTAAGAGTTCTAAACATGTGGATGTGACTACTTCAGAATTAAGTACTGGTTCTAGCTCTGACTCAAGTGGTGGTGCTTCTGAAAATGGTGATTCTTGGGGCTTTGCTTCCATCGCACAAGTCCGTACACTTTTATTAACCACATCATAATAAGTGGGGAAGAGTCCACTAACACTAATGTCATCAATAAAGGGATTAACAACGTTATTAGAAATTTGAAATAATATTCGTAAAGCTGAGATCCCCCGTTGCACCATTAGCTCTTCAGAAACTTGTGTTGTGGCCTCCATTTGACTTGGAGCAGGGATATTTGTGTGTTGGGAGTCCTCCAAGTCAACCGACTCATCTGGTTGTGAATGATGTTGTCTGTCCAGTGAAAAATCATCCTAAGACTCTGAGAAACTTTAAGATGCTTGAAAAGAATGATCAACACCTTGCACACTTCTATAATCAAAATTTTGATAATCCCTCCAATCCTGATTGTAGTGCTGATGTGGGTCAGAGTTCTGCTGTTGGGAAAATAACTGCTCACTCTGATCTAGAATTAACTGAGGTTGAAAGTTCTGAATTTGATAATCTCCCCAGTCATAGTCGTAAGTATTAGGAACTTGCTCATAGGTATCTTGATGTTGAGGTTGACCCAAACACTGAAGTTCTGAAGTTATGGTTATCTTTTGTAAAAGATGGCAAATAGCAGCTGGATGAGATGTGCTACCACACACTCCACAAAGGAACTCAAATTGATCATCATCTGAATCATAATATTCATCAATAGAAGATCTTATGCTCATGGGTGTGAAAAATCCTCTTGAAGCCCTGCTTGACATGTTAGTACTCATGGGTATTCAAGAAAAAATTATGAGAGAGAGAAAAAGAAAAAGGAAAAAATGAAGAAATAAGAGCAAGAAAGAGCATGCAAAAAAAAAGAAAAAGAAAAACTAAACCTTAAACCAATAACAAGAAATAAATGCAGAGTTTAAAGAGAAGAAAGAAAATGCAGTTTTTTTTTTAAATTATGAAAATGGAAAAAACCAAAGCTATTCATAAGTCTAGATTAACTAAATTGCTAATCTACTAATGTTAATGCGAACAATCCCCGGCAACGACACAAAAAACTTGGTATGCAACTGCAAGTGTACGGTTTCGTCGTCAGTAATAAAAATATCGAATCCACAGGGACTGTTGATTAAGCACTAGAGATGTCTCAAGGTAAGTTATCTAGATGGTCGAAAGTTGGCTTTGGAATTTGCAAACTAATGAGGGTGATTGAAAAGGGAAAGTGAAGAATGAGAGAAAGAGAATGAACTGATCTTGGATGGAATGAGCTTCAGGAGATGGATTCTAGGATTTTGGTTTCATTGTAATACTAGGAGATACTACATAGATTGCTTAGTTTCTACCCTCTATGTCCATGCTCTTGTAGGAAGTTAGATTGGTCAATATCCCTAAGTATCGAATAGAGACGATCCCTGTGAAATCTTGTAACGGTTAACCCCCCTGTCACGAGGGTGCCTCGGTAGATCACTGGGATACACATCTAGTAAATAATAATAAGGATAAGGGTTACCTACCTCCTTATGGCGGAATTGCCTCTCCCTTCAAGATAATGTCCTAGACATCGTGAACGGGTTACCCTTATCACTAGGGCCCCTCAGGTATACGATCTAGAGCACTCTCTTTACGAGAGTAGTAGTTCCTAAGGAATTATTTCTCCTTTTAAGATAATGTCTTAGACGTCCAGAAAGGGTTACCCCTGTCACTAGGGTACCTTGGTCAATACGCTCTAAGGTATCCCCTTTTCGGGATCAACAATCCTCCACATCAAGCAATCAAAGCATAGAAATGTAAACATGGCACACACTCAACTCATCAAGCACGAACAAGGCATCAACAGGTCATTGAATAGAAACAAGACTAATCTACATAGTTCTACATCTCCATCATATTACAAATACTTCTTAATCCTAGAAGAGGATGTCTACTCCATTGTGGGGGAAGAACAACCCCAAAACATAAAAATGAACATACTTACAAACCTTGATATGAGAAGGAAGGGAAGAAGCGATGCTTATCGAGGTTTCTGATGTCTTGGAGATGCCCCCTTGCTCTGGAGATGGACGGAACGTCGAGGGATGACGGTGGATGAAGCTCTAGGATTTCCCCCAAAGGAGAAAACCCTTTCCCAAGGAGAGGGACGAAGTCCCCGAACCAAAGATAATCAAAGAATAGGGTTCTGACCCTTTTATACCTCCTCCATGCTGCCCAAGAAAACTAGGATTATAGGCGTCTGCTAAACCAGGTTTTTCACCCATTAAACAAGGTTTTCTTGTAATTCACCCTGAGCCAAAATTGTATCCCTTGAAATTATATTCAATCTAATACTTGGATCGAGCCCTGGATCAAACCAAGCTGAAAGTTATGGTGGTTCGAAGTTTGGTCTGCAGTCTAGGCGGAGGTCCAGTTGAACCCGCGGTTGGGAGGCACGGCCGTGCTGTTTAGCATAGGTAAACAATACTTTCTCTCTGTTAAATCTGAATATAGGTTGTATATCTTGAAGTCAGCTACGTTTCGGTATAAAGAACAGCCTGAAACTCCAACGGAGAACAAAGTTATGGCCGAACTACGATCGGTCTGCAATCTGCCCATAATTTAGTACAACTCTATCTTGGCGCGGCACGGCCCGCGTTCTTCGTCGCACGGCCATGTGGAATCCAAACAACCTCACACGACTTCCTCTCATGTTGAGTCACATGGCTGTGTGGGGTCACACGATCGTGGCCTTCTTCGTCTCTGCAAAGGTCACACAGCCGTGTGGATTGACACGACCGTGACCTTCCTCGCCACTGGAATGTTTGGCACGACCGTGCCATTTGGCACAGCCGTGTGTTGCTTGGCTACGGTTGTGGGCGGCACGGCCGTGCAGGTTTGCATGGCCAAGCATGGTTCTCCTTCGGTTGTGGCCGCACGGACGTGCACTATCTCCCTTCTGTTCGGCCACACGGTCGTGCGAGATTGCACGGCTCAATCTCCTGTGTGAGTTTTAGCTCCATTTTTGCTCCAAATAACGTCCTGTCAACAAGAAAACACACAAAAAGTAGATTTCCGAACAAAGGAACATTAATGATGAGTATGCACTAAAGGAGACGATTATGCAAAGAATATGTATGCATAAAGCAAGTGAATGTGTGCTTAAACATGCACAAATGATCATAATATTTGCGCACATCAAAACCCAGATCGATATGATTCTTCAAATGTTACCCAGAAGTTTTGAGCATTTTCTCCTGAAATATAATATGAATAAAAGGATGTATTCATCGGCGGAACTACTTGTTGGTGCGGTTAGCACAAATGATTTAACCCAGGTTTTGATGAATGACAAATAGGTTAAGTTAGGTTTATTGTTGATCTAACACTCTGATCGAGTGTGCAGGATAAGTCCAGACAGTTCGACGGGCTGACCGGATGTCTGGCACGAAGCCCAACTAGCACAACAAGAAAAATGTCATTCAACAACACTCAAACGACAACAGTTTTATACCAAACCGTTGTCTTTTTATCTTTTAACAACGGTTTTAACAAAAACTGTTGTCTTTTAGTAATTTTTTTGGCCTATGACAACGGTTTTTAAAAACTATTGTCAATTTATATTTTTTTGAGGATACGACAACAGTTTTTAAAGGGAACGACAACAATTTTTTAAAACTGTTGTCTATGTGCACTTTTTTGGGATTACGACAACAGTTTTTAAAAACCGTTGTCTATTAACTGTTGTTGAATGTGATTATTTTTTCTTTCGCCACTTTTTCTCCTTCGTCATTTGTCTGTTTTACGCTTTGTTTTTTTCTGTCTCTTTCCCAAAACCCTACTCTTCGCCGGCTCCTCCACACCGCCCTCTTCGTCGCCTCCCTCCTCACCACCCTCTTCACCGCCTTCTTCGCCGCCTCCCTCCTCACCGCCCTCTTCGCCGCCTCCCTCCTCACCACCCTCTTCGCTGCCTCCTTCCTCGCCGCCCTCTTCGTCGCCTCAACTTTCGGCCTCGCCACCTCCTCCTCGCGGCCTCTACTTTCATCCATCTTCACCGCCTCCTCCTCGTCGCCTCGACTTTCAGCCAGTTCCAACACAAGAAGGAAGAAGAAGGAAGGAGGAGGAGGAAGATGGAAATCCCTCTCCTGATTGTCTCACTGATCTTTCTCTGCTTCTTTTCCTCTGCTCTCTCATCTTCTGTGGTCACCTATTTACCTGGATTCCAAGGCCCCCTTCCCTACATGACCAAGGGAAGCTTGGTCTACGATCGGCGATGGTGAATCATGTTTCGGCGTCTCCTGTTGCAGCATCCCCGCCGTGGCATCGCCACTGGCTTCCTCGCTCTCACCGCCTTCACTCTCGGTTCCTCCGACGACCCCTCCCTCCCCACAAGTAACCCTCCTTTATTCCTTTTCCCTTCACCTCCTTTCTCAATATTTTCTCTTCTTTCTCACGCATGTGCTCCCCTTCGTAAAAGATGTCGCCATTTCGATATGCGATCCGTTTCGACAATTTCTGTCTTCGACTTCATCGATTTTCTCGCAAGATTTCACGCTTCCATTCTCAGTCTTTTCTCCAGGTTTAAACCTAACCTATCGTCCTTAAAGTTTTCTTTCATCAATTTGGAGTTGCATAATCTTTTAATCTGATTCGTAGAGTTTTTTGCACGGCATTTTCCAACCGCGTGCCCTCTTCCACCTCCGGATTCAAGTAAGGACGTGGCATGCTGCAGTGGATGCCTCAAAAGGAACTCTATTGTCAAAGCGGCCGCGGCAGCTGGTCCTGCCGTGGTGAATATATGTCTTACTGAAGGTGAAAGGACTTTATTGTGTCTTCAGATTTCCTCAATATGTGGATTTTTTTTAGGTGTATTCGTTTGAACGATGAGCTTTTTCCAATACTTCTTTTCAGATGTATATGGTCCTATGCCTATAATGGGTATAGGGTCTGGCACTATCATTGATCCTGATGGGACGATCTTGACCTGTGCACATTGCATAGCAGACTTTTCTAGTAGGCAAGTGATCTCAAAAGGCAAAGTGAGTATGCAAACCTACAACTTAGTTATTCATCTTGATGAAGAAATGCGCTTAGAACTGGATGAGGACTGAGAATTTGAATTTGCAAGTTATATCCAGTTGGACTTGGTTACAAATACTATCTGGGTGAAGTTACAAGCAATTAGATTTCATCATGTAGACTAATAAAGATTGTGACTCATGTCTTAGTCCACCTTTGTAGGGCGGAAATTGTAGAAGATTGCAAGATGCATATCGGTCTTTTTGAAGTTTCCTTGGTTAGCTTGCTGTCATACAAGTTTGAAAGATGTTCTCCTAACTCAGTCTGGTTCATATCTGACTATGCTAAGTTTGCTTGAGATGATGAGATGTAATAGTCCTGGACCATATCTTTAAGTTTCCTGGACCATATAAGGGAAGCTTGGTCTACCATCCTTATTCCTGGACCAAGGTAACTTCTTCTTCTTGATCAGTAATTGAGGAAGCAATATGATACATGCTTTTGTCCTGTCTGCGTGAAAACATTCGTGCAGGTAGCCAACATTATCTTTGTAGATTCCCCGTTGGGTTCTGGATTCTCATACTCAAGAAAATATGAAGGGTATGATGCCAACGATACTATTTGGTCCGAACAGGCTTCTAAGTTTCTTTTACAGGTGGGAAAGATCATATATATTCCTGATGTAATTACTGTAAGTGCCTTAAATATGTAATCTTTCACTTTTGCAGTGGCTTGTTGAGCACCCACAGTTCATCTCCAATCCCCTCTACATTGTTGGGGATTCATATGCTGGAAAAATTGTACCTATGGTGGCCAAAAGAATATTGGATGGTAACTCTACTTCTAATGTAAACTATTGATGAGGGTGTTAATTTACATGCCATTTTCATTTACTGTAATTCAGGTATTGATGAAGGGAAAGAATCATTACTTAACCTCCAGGTAAATTGCTTGAATTGATGGGCCACTAGCAATAAAGGGAAAGAATCTAATTTTGATCTTTAAATTATGTCATAGTTTATATATATGAAAGAAAAAAGCCTTGGCTTTCAGGATTACTTGATTGGCAATCCATCCACGGGTGGAAAAGTCGATACCAATTCTAAAATACCTTATGCTCACAGCATGGGAATCATATCAGATGACTTCTTTGGGGTAATCTTAGTAGATCAACTAGGACGAATTTATCAAAATGATCTTTGGTATCACTTCACGAATTGTTATTTAGTTATTATTTTTTTCCAATTAATTATATTTTGTTATTTAGTTATCACTTCGCTTTGCCTTGCCCTCGTGGTCGTGGGTTGACGCCGACTCCTCCAGCCGCTTTTCGTAGCGCGTGAGCAAAGCAAGAACTTGTGTAGTTTCTTTTTATTTTATTTTATTTTGTTTTTTCTCCCTTTTAAATCTCCTTTTTTGTTGTTTTTATCTCTCCCTGTTATTCTGCTTTATTGGTGCGACTGGAATTATTCAAAGCTACTTCTGCTTTAGTTCTTCCTACAAAGTTGGATTAATCACAGTCGTTCTGCAGTATTGTCGCCGTAATTACTTGGACCACTTGATCGGAGAGAAAATGCCAAAGTTTTTGTGGCATTTCAGCCATTTCCAACAGTTTAAGCTACCCATTTTTGTATGCAGTCGTGGGCCATTAATCAAAAATCATATGAAATTGATCTAAAATCAATCGAATTGATATAGTGGCTAGCGCATGATGTGTTGTCATCATGAGGTATGAGGTTCGAATCTCGATAAAGTCAAGATAAATACCTTCCTTATGTGCTAGTCAATATTCTAATTAGCAGTATCCTCTATGATGTTGTTGGAAGTTTGGATTGCTCTTTTCTACTCTCTATTCCGTGTAAAAACTAAATAAACCATCTCTATACTTTTGCATGATTGTCGGAGAATTTTATTCGAATATGAATTGGGGAAAATGCTAATATAGTTAGGAATTTTGATTCCTGCTAGAAGTTAGGCCATTTACTGAGTCTATTTGAGTATCAAGAGAGTAGATCCTTATGATCCTTATGAGAGTATCAAGAGAGTACACTTAATCATTCGCTAGACTTTTTGAATTGTTTTTTTGCAGTCACCTTGAGAACAATAAGTTAACTGGTGATCTATCATTTTTGGATGGCCTATCAAATTTACAAGAACTGTATGTCCTTTCTTGCCATTATATTGTCATTTAACGAACATCAATGTTTGCCCAAATTTGTTCTCTTTTAACGTTTGGCTTTGTCTAGCACCAACTCCAGCATGAAGTAACTATTGAGCTTGCAGGTACGTGCAAAACAATATGCTGTCCGGAACAGTACATGGTCATCTTCTTGGCAAAAATATAGTTTTCACATGGGTATTTCTTATTAGATTGTGTTGAATATCTCTTTAAGTCCTACTTTCCAATGAAATTACAATTATCAAACTTGGGTATGCTATTTTGAGGCGTATCCCCAAGAAACTTAGACTATTTTCAAGAGAAGGTAGGTACGACTCAATACAACTGACTAACTTTTGTCTGAAACATGTATATGAATTAAAGATATTGTTTTTTCATTTGCAGATGATCTTCCACCTCCCCAACCATTCCAAGAGTTAAGTGCTTCTTTCGGAGGATTTGGCATTGAAACAACACATAGATATTGGTTATCTGAAATCAACGATGCCACAGAAAACTTTGCTAAAAAAGTTGGTTCTGGGGGCTATGGGACTGTGTATTATGGAAAGTTGAAAAACGGAAAAGAAATTGCCGTCAAAGTTCAAACCAATGATTCTTGTCAGGGAAATAGACAGTTCTCAAGTGAGGTAGTCGTTTACATAGCTTTGGGTAAAAGGGTTACTCTTAATTGCTTAGATGATTGCTTAGCCAAACCAAAAAGATATGCTTAAGGCTCTTCATAAAGTGTGTTTATGGTAGCTTGCTAAAGGATTGCACTAAGTTATTATTGCACCAGTTTGACCAATAAAATTTGTTCCAGGTTTCTCTACTTTCAAGAATACATCACAGAAATCTGGTTGAATTTCTCGGTTACTGCCAGCAAGAAGGCAAAAGCATTCTTGTATATGAGTTTATGCATAATGGAGCACTGAAAGAGCATCTTCATGGTAAGCATCATTTTGTTATGTTTCATATTTATCTAAGTTAAGAGTAATTAGTTGGCTCTGGGTATTCGCAGGCTCCTTGTCTCAGGAAAGTCCCATCAGTTGGATAAACAAACTTAACTCTTTGTATAAATCCTTTCACACTTGATACGCATATTGGTGTAATAAGCAAACTTAACTCTTTGTATAAACATGTCAAAGGTCCAGTAGCTCTTGACATATTACAACCTTTAATGTTGGTGATAAAAATATATACTGGAGACTAGCTAGACTTGTTGTTGAATTGGATTAAAATCATGTGATTTTTATTTTCACAGGAAGTAAAAGGGTGTTATATACTTAGCCAGTTTTGGTACTTTAATCACAGGAATTGCACAAGTAGAGAAGATTTGATCCAACAAAACAATATACTTTGGCATATATATGTGAGATATATTGTTATGGGTACTATTTAGTTTTGTAAAGTTTGGTGATGTTTGGATGTTGATGTTTGGTACTTTAATGATGTTTGGATTGTTGGTTCTTGATCACTGATATTTTGTAGATAACTTGAACTGAAAGTGAGTTATGCAATAATTTTAATTTGTGCCTAGAAAGAAGTATTGTTATCATATTCAATTGTGTACAACGTCTTTGTCATTATCATCTTTATGCCATTTACTCCTGGGAAATGACTTAACTTGCAATCATATGCTATTTACCTTAGGGAAAAGATAATGATCCCGTACCCAGAAAGGAGAAGAAAAGAGAAGCTAGGAGGGAGGAGAAACCAGAAAAGGCTGCAGTTATTGATATGGTGTTTAGAAGATGCACAGGTTGTTTAGAAGATGCACAGGTAGAGAAGACTTGATCCAACAAAATAAGATATTTTGGATTTTATATATATGTGTGATATATTGTTATGGGTACTATTTTGTTTTGTAAACTTTTGTGATGTTTGAATGTTGATGTTTTGTGCTTTAATGATGTTTGGATGATGATGTTTGATACTTTAATGAAATTTGCATTGTAAATATTGATTATGTTTGGATTGTAGGTTTTTTATCAATGAAATTTGCACTAGATGATTTGCACTGGATGAAATTTGCACTGGATGATGATGTTTTTTATAAACTATTGAGTAGGAAAAGATTAATAAATTTTTTATTTATTGTCAACATGTTGTATATTGTACCCAAAGACATCAGTTTAAATATGTCAAACTGTTGTCAATGGCGTTAAAAGACAACAGTGAAAAATCATTGTCAAACTGATGTTAATTAACATTGTTCGCTAAAAAGAAAACGGTTTTTAACCGTTGTCAAACCGATGTCATTGGCAAAAAAGACAACGGTTTTTAGCCATTGTCGTAGACAGTTCAAAACTGTTGTTGAAGAGCCTAGGCATACGCTCAAAGACAACGGTGAAAAACTGTTGTCTTTGAAGGAAAAGACAACAGTTTTTCACCGTTGT
The DNA here is from genome assembly GCF_018446385.1 of Zingiber officinale. NCBI lineage: Eukaryota > Viridiplantae > Streptophyta > Magnoliopsida > Zingiberales > Zingiberaceae > Zingiber > Zingiber officinale. The sequence goes on from NC_055998.1 coordinate 107,025,665, forward strand.
AAAAAATGTTGTCTTTGCCTTCAAAGACAACGGTTAAAAACTGTTGTCGTTGGCCACCCCTTTTAACAACACAGCCTTTAACAACAGTTCAAAATGGCCTACGACAACGGTTTAAAACCGTTGTTGTTTGTCTTTTTTCTTGTAGTGTAGGTCGACGGGCTGACCAGATAGCTGGCACGAAGTCCAAGCGGGTCGACGGGCTGACCGGAGGCTTAGGCACGAAGCCCAGCTAGGTCGACGGGCTGACCGGATAGCTGGCACGAAGTCCAGACGGGTCGACGGTGTAACACCCCACCCTCCTCACTACTAGTCTGCGAGGGCGGAGCGCTACTGGACTACTAACTTTACTTAATTAGAGTTGTTCACATGTAAAGATCAATACATAAACTCTCTAAAAATGCAATTAACTAGCAGCGGAAAACTAAATGACTCATCTAATACATTCTTAATAAATGACAATCTTAATAAATCCTTATGCTAGGTCCCAAGGCTTCTATAGTCCAGGCATCACACATCCATCTGCACCTCCTTGTCGCCTTCCTTTGCTATAACTTTTCTTTACCTTTATCTGCAGTAAGAGGAAAATGCAACTATAAGCAGAATTGCTTAGTAAGCGCTATCTAACTCACAAAACTCGAATATGCATGTAATTGGAAGAAGTCTAAAACTGAATGCTTAGAAAGAAATACTACTCATACTCATCTACTAATAAAAGAACAAGACATGCTGAAATGCTAAACATGTAAAGCTACTCATGCTCAGAAAATAGCAAAGAACAGTAAACTAATCTAAATAACATGCTAGCATAAAAGTAAACTCAGCTTGCTGATTTTAAAACAAAGTGAAACTTAATTCATCTGTTCTAAACTTATTCTTTAATTCACTTGTTTAAAACTTATTCTTTAATACTTTATACTTATGTAAAAATTGCTTTACTTGTTCAAAAACTTATACTTATAATACTTCAAAATAATAATCAACTTCTCTTGGGCCCGGCAAATGTGCTTTTACTTTTGTAACGACCTGACCCATTTGGCGGCCCATTTGGCGACCCTCGGGTCGTCGACCGTCGACCGTCGGCCGTGCCGTTACTACTAGGTTATCTAAACCTAGGGACGACTATGGGAGCCCAACCCAAGGACAACTGAGAGTCCAGCACAGTGCCACTGATAAAAGTAAAATACTTGTTATCTTTTAATACTTCTAATATATAATGCCTCGGCATTTTCTTTAGCACCTTGTGTGCCAAATTCCCTAAAGTCTTGACTTTGGGATCTACTTAAGGCCTTGACCTTTTTCTTTCTTTTCTTTATCTTTCTTATACTTTTCTTAAACTCAAAATACTGATAGGGAACTCAAAATTTGTAATTGAAATGCTTAATGAAAAATCTACACTGCAATGCTTAATTAAAATCTGCATTATAAGCTTACATAAAAATCTGCACTATAGGCTTAATTAAAATCTGCACTATAAGCTTAAATAAAAATCTGCACTATAAGCTTAATTAAAATCTGCACTATAGGCTTAATTAAAATCTGCACTATAAGCCTAAATAAAAATCTGCACTATGAGCTTAATTAAAATCTGCACTATAGGCTTAATTAAAATATGCACTATAAGCTTAATTAAAATCTGCTCTATAAGCTTAATTAAAATCTACATATGAGCTTAATTAAAAATCTGCACTATAAGCGCTCATCATGCTTCGAATTCAAGAAGAACAAAGGTCCGAAACTACTCCTACTGCAGGTGAGAAGCACTTACCTTGATTCTTGGACTCACAACCGAAGAAAAAGGGCTTCTAAGACCTTGGTCGGCCGCCGGAGATGATGCCCTAATTCCCTTTCGTTTTCTGCTCGAGCTCCGCCATTGTACGCAGAAGAGAAGGAGAGAATGGTTTAAGTCACGGGAAAACATAGCATCAACTTATCCCTTTTTATAACTTAATATTTCTGTTAACTCCTTAAATAAATTCGCTATCTTTTCTAAACAAACAAATCTAATATCAACTTATCCCTTTTATAATATTTTGTTAACTATCTTAAATAAATTCGCTACCTTTTCTAAACAGACAAATCCAACATCAACTTATCCCTTTTATAATCCAATATTCTGTTAACTATCTTAAATAAATTCGCTGCCTTTTCTAAACAGAAAAATCCATTTGCCCACCTGGTCAGCTAGGTTTTGACCGAGCCAAAGGTCATGGGTTCAATTCTCGACTTGGACATTTTTTTGTCGAAACTTCCTTCGTTTAGTAAAAATACCAAACGACCTCCAAAAATTACATAAAAATACTCTAAAAATTTCTAAAAATCCCTAGAATATTTCTATAGTATTTTTAAATATTTTTAAATTACTTTTAGGACTCTAATTGAGGAAATTTGGGTCATTACAATTCCCCATATCTTATAAAAAGTTCGTCCTCGAACTTAGAATAATTCTATAGCATGTTCTCTACCTTGTACATGCATTAGTTAGCGTCCATAATCTAAGGTACTAATGAAAACCACATCAAAGGTATCTTAGGACCTCCTAACCTACATACAATGAACATAAGCATAAGCAGTGACATAAGCATGACAGCATAAATGTAAGCATGGTAGATGAACTAAACATAATGATAGACTCGATCACAAGCATGTCCATATGCATAGGCAAAAACATAACATGAACATAACGTAGACCTAAACATAAACGTAAATATAAACATAACATGACTTCAACATACTTGCATGCATACTCATAAACATACTATTGTGGCGGCCTAGTTGCACTTAGTAGTACCATAACATAAGTTGTTGATCAGACAACTACCCTAGCGCTAGGTTGGTAGGGGTCCGAACTTAGGACCGGAGTTCCCCTTTATTCTGGCGCACTCACTGGGCTTAGGTCCCCGGATCATACCACCATCCCAGAACATATCTTGTTTGATTCTGGCGCGCTCACTGGGCTTAGGTCCCCAGATCATACCACCATCCCAGAACATATCTTGTTTGATTCTGGCGTGCTCACCGGGCATAGGTCCCCGGATCATACCACCATCCCAGAACACATCTTGTTTGATTCTGGCGCGCTCACCGGGCTTAGGTCCCCGGATCATACTACCATCCCAGAACATATCTTGTTTGATTCTAGCGCGCTTACTGGGCTTAGGTCCCCAGATCATACCACCATCCCAGAACATATCTTGTTTGATTCTGGCGCGCTCACCGGGCTTAGGTCCCGGGATCATACCACCATCCCAGAACACATCTTGTTATGTAAAAGAAACTAAGCAGAATTCTTAACTTTATAAGCACTTCTAAACATATCCCTATTCTGTACATATAATCTAATACTTCTAAGGATTTCTCTTTACTATAAAGAATAAAGAAAAGCATACTAAAAATTAAATACTTTCTTACTTGAAAACGACAAGGTTGGTGCTGATGTGTGATGTTGGAGAATAGGAATTGCTCTAATACCAACTTGTAACACCCCACCCTCCTCACTACTAGTCTGCGAGGGAGGAGCGCTACTGGACTACTAACTTTACTTAATCAGAGTTGTTCACATTTAAAGATCAATACATAAACTCTCTAAAAATGCAATTAACTAGCAGCGGAAAACTAAATGACTCATCTAATACATTCTTAATAAATGGCAAGCTGAACACCAGAGACCGGGCGGATTACTACAGCCTGTCCAAATTCCAGAATGGAAATGGGAAGAAATCTCTTTGGATTTCATTTCGGGTCTTCCCAGGACGACAAACGGATATGACGCTATATGGGTGATTGTAGACAGATTGACGAAGTCTGCACACTTTTTGGCGATCAAAATGACTTATTCAACTGAACAGCTAGCTCAGTTATATGTTAAGGAAATCATTCGGCTACATGGTATTCCTAAGACCATTATTTCTGATAGAGACGGTTGTTTTGTTTCACACTTTTGGGAGTGCGTTCAGAAGACCCTCGGCACGAAGTTGTTATTTAGTACAGCTTTCCACCCTCAGACCGATGGGCAAACTGAAAGAGTGAACCAAATATTAGAAGATATGTTAAGAGCTTGTGCCCTGGACTTCAAGGGAAGCTGGTGTCGATATTTATACCTGGCAGAATTCGCCTACAATAATAGTTACCAAGCTACAATTGGAATGGCACCTTACGAAGCTCTGTATGGGAGGAAGTGTAGATCCCTTATATGCTGGTATAAAAGTGGTGAAAAGAAGGAAATGGGACTCCGAACGGAACTTATTGATGACACCACCTGAGCTATACAGATGATCCGCCAACGAATAGATACTGCTCAGAGTCGGCAAAAGAATTATGCCGATAAACGGCGCAGGCCGCTAGAATTCAACATCGGAGATTTGGTATTCCTTAAGGTATCCCCCATGAAAGGGATAATGAGATTCGGAAAGAGGAGCAAGTTAAGCCCACGATACGTAGGACCGTACCGGATTTTAGAAAGAGTGGGCCAGGTCGCATACAGACTAGAACTACCTCCAGACATGGTAGCTATTCATAATGTGTTCCATGTATCGATGCTCAAGAAGTGTACTCCCAGCACATATCAAGTAATTGAGCCACAGTCGGTACAGGTTCAAGAGGACCTAAGTTACGAAAGTAGACCTATTCAGATCTTGGACCGAGAAGTCAAGAGGTTAAGGAACAAAGAAATACCCTTAGTAAAGGTTCTATGGTAGAATCAACGATTTGAAGAAGCCACCTGGGAACGCGAGGACGATATGAAACAAAAGTACCCGGAGCTATTTTAAAGTTCGAGGACGAACTTTTTATGAGGTACGGGGTACTGTAACACCCACTAAGCTTTTAAGATAAAATAAGAGAATGATGAATTTGCCTTAGAAAAATATTAGTAGAATGTTGAACCAAAAAGAAATAAAAAGAAATAAAAATAAGGAGTTGTCAAGGATTGAACCTTGAACCTCTCATGATGTAAATGATAGGATTAATGGGTAATAACCAGTTGGGATAGGAATAATATATTGATAGCAAAGGAGGGAAACTCATGATAAGGATGAGAGTAAAAGCTAGCCAAAAGAAAACAAGAAAAGAACAAGAGAAAGGCAACTTGCTTTCCTTCTTTTCTCTCCCTCTTCCTCTTCTTTACCGTGACTTAAAGAGGGGAATTAAGGGGATTCATTCCCCCTTGTTTCATCATGAATGATGAGAACAAATAAATAAATAAAATAAATATAAAAATGAAAAAAAGGGCTAAGGGAGAAGGAAAGCAAAAACCAATTTTGCTACCTCTTCCCCCTTAACATAAAAGGGAGCATGTGAAGAGAAGATTTGATTTTTCACTCATTTCTCTCATTCTCCCCTCTCCATCACCGAGAACCTCAGCCCCCTCTCCTCCATTTTCAGCCCCCAAAACAAAGTTCCTCCTAGGATACAAAGGAGGGCTACCAAAGGAAATAAAAGGAGGAGAACAAGAAGAAGAGACCCTTTCTTCCATCACCACACTTTAGAACCACAAGCGAAAAGGATGTAAGTATCCCCTCACCTGTGGTACAAGTAGTTTTGATGTGTTTTTGGATTTTATGAGGATTTTAAAACCTAGAACAAAGTTGTGAAAAATTTGGCCAAAGGAAGGACTTGTGATCCTAGGAATGTTTAAAATAAGCCTTGATTCATGATAATTTTTCTATGCTTTTTAAGAAGGTTTTCTCTCATATTTTTATATATATGTGATGTTGGATTAGAGATGTATCTAACCCTAGAGTTTCAGCCAAAAAGGTTTTATAAGGGCTAGGGAATTTATATGTTTACCTAACTTGCACAAAACCCTCTAAATAAATGGTTAAAGATCCATTATTGTTTTCATACTTGAAGGTTACTTGGAACCAAAAGTATCCCACTCACAAGTTTCGGCCAAGGAAGGGTTTAGGGTTAGAAATACTTTGAATTTAAACTCACCATGTTTATATGATAGAATATAGAGTTTCTTAAAGAAGTTGCATGCTTGTATGTTGATAGAAACTCATGAACACCATTCTTAATGTTTCGGCCATGGTAAGGTGGATGGCTTAGAATATCTTAAACATATTTTTAACATGCTCAAAATCTCCATGACAATAAGATATGAAAGTTGTTTAATGCTCCCATGCTCAATTAGGGTATAGGAAAATTGGTTGCATGATATATGATAATTATGACCACAAGGGTCCTAGCTTGTTGTGAACCAAATTTATATGTACAGTTCTTTGATATTTTTGCCATAAAACTTGTTTAGGTTTTCCATACTTTAGGCCACCTAAAACCTAGTTTAAAGACTTGGAAGGTTTCGGCCAAACATATGTTATGAGATAAAGAAAGGAAAAACCTAGGAAACCTAAGACACAATTTAAATGTATGCTTATAGTGCTTGACTTTTATACATGTTATGAAATGTGTTAAGACTTTCTATGCTTTTATGCCATTTGAACAAATTCCATGCTTGATGAGGTTCGGCCATGTAGGGTTTAAAGACCTAGAAACCCTAAAATTTAGACCTCATGTGTTAAAGATGCTTCTTATGAAATTGAGATAACATGTTGATTGTGTTCACATGCTTATATATTTAACTATGATTCAAATGGACACCTTAAGGCCTCGGCCATGAAGGGATACATGCCCTAGAAACCCTAGAACTTACATTGAACATGCTCATGTCACTCTCCATGAAATATGAAATGTAGAAAGCTAAAAAAATTCACATGTTATATGTTGTTAGAGACCTAAATTGACGCTAAGGGAAGTTTCGGCCATGACAACTTGTATGATGCCATTTATGAATTTATACATGATGTTAGAGTAAGTTCACATGCTTGTATGCTTGCTTGAAAACCTAAATGAGTACTTGTAAGTTTCGGCCATGACATAACTTTAAGGGCTTAAAGAATTTAGGAACTAACTCAATTGTGCTTACCATATTCCTTGAAATAAATGCTATAAATATGGTTAAGGTTCCCATGCTTTAATGTCATTTAGAACCTTGTTTCACACTTGTTAATATTTGGCCAAATGAGGTTTAAGGACTTGGAGAACTTAGAGTCCAAGTAAACCTTGTTTATGATACTTCCTATGAAAATGATATGTGAATGAATTAGGTTCTACATGCTTGGATGTGTTTAAAACCTAAATGGGCACCTAAGAGGGTTTCGGCCATGATAAGAACCCAAAGGATTAGGAAGCTTAGTACCCAAATTAATCATGTTACATTGTTCCTTATGATTGGATGAGCACATGATATGCTTTTATGCTTAGACATGTATGCTTGTGAGCTATACCCGATGAGAACTTCTACGATATGTTAGGAGTTCAAAATATGCATGTTTTATGTTATGATATGTGGGTAAATCTTACATGCTTTGGTGATATGATATGAGCTGAAAATATGCATGCTTATGTTATGATATGTGGTTAAATTATGCATGCTTTGATGCTATGTTTAGTGCTTAAAATATGCATGCTTTCATGATTTGCTATGTGGTTAAATTATGCATGCTTTGATGCTATGCTTAGTGCTTAAAATATGCATGCTTTCATGATATACTATGTGGTTAAATTATGCATGCTGGATGATATGCTTTATGCTTAAGATATGCATGTTTTTATGATCCATGCCTAAGTGATGCATATTGTTATGATATGATGTATGCCTAAGTGATGCATACTTTTATGGTATGATGTATGCCTAAGTGATGAATGCTTATGTTATGATATATGGTTAAATTATGCATGCTTTGATGCTATGTTTAGTGCTTAAAATATGCATGCTTTCATGATATGCTATGTGGTTAAATTATGCATGCTTGATGATATGCTTTATGCTTAAGATATGCATGTTTCTATGATCTATGCCTAAGTGATGCATATTGTCATGATATGATGTATGCCAAAGTGATGCATACTTTTATGATATGATGTATGCCTTTATGACATGATGTATGCCTAAGTGATGCATACTTTTATGATATGATGTATGCCTAAGTGATGCATACTTTTATGACATGATGTATGTCTAAGTAATGCATACTTTTGTGATATGATGTGTGCTTAAGTGATGCATGCTTTTATGATGTATGATATGTATAAGTATGACATGTACTTTACTTTATGTGGCTTGTATCAAGGGTGGGCTCCATAAGTGCCCCGGGGTCGATGGAATAAGACTCGGGCCTCGTTAGGGATGGGCTCCTAAGTGCCCCTAGGTCGATGGAGTAAGACTCGGGCCTAGTATGTTGCCTTGTAGGGTTCTGGACTTGCTACCTTGGACCTACATAGGTTGCGCGCAATATGTAAGTGGTACATAGCCGGGATCCCCTTTAAGTTGAGATTATGTTCAAGTATATATGTAAGAAGAAATAGTTTTAAAGATCATGAGACATACACATGTTTTTCGGATACATGTTTTTCAAAATCATATGCATATACCTTATAATGATTTATATGCCATGGTTAGATATGATTATGTTATGTTCCATGATATGTTCATGTGTATGATATGCCATGACTCCTTATGATGATTTATATGCCATGGTTGGATATGATTATTTTATGTTCCATGATATGTTCATGTGTATGATATGCCATGACTCCTTATGATGATATGCCATGATTAGATACGATTATGTTATGCTTCATGCTATGCTTTACGCTATGATATGCCATGACTAGTTATGATTTCTTCATGTTGCATGATATGCTTAAAAGAGTATGTTACATTATGTCATGACTAGTTGAAGTGATGCCATGTTGAGACATTCTTTGATTATATTATGATTTTCGGTGTTAGTGAGTAGGAAAGGAACTTACTGAGCCATGAGTGCTCACAGCTTGTTGTCCTTGTACCACAGATAAAGGAAAAAGCTGGATGAGCTAGAGGAGCAGCAGGAGGGGCAAGGAGATGTGTGTGGCAGTGGCTAGGCAACCAAATAAGAACCTGCTTTAAAACTTTTAAAGAACTATGCTTTGGTATCATGAATTGTAGTACCTTATGTGTGACTTGATGTTATGTTTCTACAAATTTTGATATCATGTTATTTAGGCCATGATAGTGTAGTTTGGTTTTGATGAAAAGAAAAACAAAAGAAAAGTTTTTATGAAACTAAGAAAATTATTTTAAGTCTTCCGCTGTTATTTGTACATAGAGTATCGTAACCCTGTCCCTTAGGGTCAGCAGGGAGGGCGGGCGTTACAGGTTGGTATCAGAGCCAAGGTTTTTGCCAGCTCACTACGCACACATCAAGCCTCCGACCTGCCGCTCCAAGTAAGAATGTTTATGCTTAATTTACTTGTTATATGCTTATGCTTAGTTTCATGTTATATGACTTATGCTTTATTTATTTTCTTCCTTGTTATATTGCCTATGCTTTATTTTCTTTGCTACATTGCTTATGCTTTATTTCCTTATGTTATATTGTTTGTCACTCTATTCCTTATTTTTCCTTATGTTGTTTATGCTTTAGTTTCATGTTTTGCTTGCTTATGTTTGATGCTTTATTCCATGCTTTTAGTTATAATTTAGATTAGGATTACATATTAGTAGGTTAGGAATAATACCAGAACAAATAGATAGAAACAAAACAGTACGTTAGATTGGCTAAAAATGATAATCACTTACACTAGTCTATTTGTTATTATTTAGATAAACATGGTTAGGACACGCAATGCCCGAACCGAGGGGACAGTGACTCCACCAGACCTGACACAAATAGTCGCAGATCTCCAGCATCAGATCACAGAGCAACAACAGCTGATCACTACCTTAATGGGTCAGCAAGGCAACCCAGTTACCCCACCGGCAAATCAGAATACACTACCGGTTATACCTACAGCCGCGCCAGTGCCCCCGGCAGCCCCTACTCCGATGGTCCGACAAGAGGCCTATCTGATTCAGTGGCAAAGGCTTAAGCCGGAAGCATTCTCGGGAAACTGCGAACCATGGGATGCGCAAGCCTGGCTCAAGACCGTGGAAAGCATAATGGAACTACTGGACTGGCCTGAACACGAGAAGGTCAAATGTGCGTCGTTCTGCCTTACCGGAGATGCCCCCGATGTGGTGGGACCGAGTAAAGGCGAAAAGACAAATAAACCAGATGTAGTGGACGGATTTTGAGCCAGAGTTCTTAGAAGAATTCTTCCATATACAAGTGAACAACAAGCACTATGATGAGTTCACTGAGTTCCGCCAAGGTGATCTGTCAGTTAACGAAGCCGTCAAAAAGTTCAACCGCCTAGCACGTCTGTGCCTAGAACTGATCCGTACTGAAAAAGAGAGGGTCCGGTTAATGTTAAAGATGCTCCGACCCGAGATAGGTCTGAACGTAGCCGGCGAAGTTAATAGACCGTAGACTGCAGAGGAGCTAGTCAGCAGTGCCCTGATTACCGAGCACTACAAGAAAGCAATGAACGAGGGCAAGAACCAAGCACTGACCGGAGGACAAAAATCGCACAATACCAGAACCGGCTGGAAAGGAAACTTAGGTGGAAAGAGGAAACAGTGGAACAACACAAAAGGTGGTCCGGCCAATAAGCAAACCAAGTACCCTCAGTGTGCCACATGTGGAAAGATGCATTATGGAGTATGTCTCCTAAGCACCAGAAAGTGCTACAACTGCGGAAAGGAAGGACATTTGGCAAGAAATTGCCCTACTCAGTCTCAGGCACTACCACCGCAGAACAACCAGAATAGGAGTACCCCTGCACAGCTTCACCAGATGCATACTGCCATAGAAGGGACTTCAATCAGCCAAGGAAGATTGGAGGTCCCTCCCACTATGACCAATGCCAGAGTCTACTCTCTTGCTCAGGATGACGTGGCGAACGCCTCTGCCATCGTCTCAGGTCAGCTACCTAATTTCAATCAATATGCTAAAGTTTTACTTAATGCTGGAAACGAATCAATATGGGAATCCATCGAGGAACCGAGACGTGTTTCGTATCCTTGGGTCGAAACTATGTCCGGGCGACTTTCTACCCTCACCATAACACCGACGTTATTTGAGAGTATACTGGAAAAGCAAACCAGTGACCAAAACCTCCAGAGAATCAAACAAGAGACTTTGGAAGGGAAGAATGAAGGGTTCCGTATCACGGACAACGGGATATTATACCTCAGGGATCGGTTATGCATTCCAGAGGACCCAGAGTTGCGAAGGAAAATACTGGAAGAAGCTCATACAACACCCTATGTAATACACCCGGGCTCCACTAAGATGTACCAGGACCTGAAAAAGAAATTTTGGTGGTCTGGTATGAAAAGAGAAGTGGCTCAGTATGTCAGTACTTGCCTGACCTGCCAAAGGGTAAAAGCTGAACACCAGAGACCGGGCGGATTACTACAGCCTGTCCAAATTCCAGAATGGAAATGGGAAGAAATCTCTATGGATTTCATTTCGGGTCTTCCCAGGACGACAAACGGATATGACGCTATATGGGTGAATGTAGACAGATTGACGAAGTCTGCACACTTTTTGACGATCAAAATGACTTAATCAACTGAACAGCTAGCTCAGTTATATGTTAAGGAAATCATTCGGCTACATGGTATTCCTAAGACCATTATTTCTGATAGAGACGGTCGTTTTGTTTCACACTTTTGGGAGTGCGTTCAGAAGACCCTCGGCACGAAGTTGTTATTTAGTACAGCTTTCCACCCTCAGACCGATGGGCAAACTGAAAGAGTGAACCAAATATTAGAAGATATGTTAAGAGCTTGTGCCCTGGACTTCAAGGGAAGCTGGTGTCGATATTTATACCTGGCAGAATTCGCCTACAATAATAGTTACCAAGCTACTATTGGAATGGCACCTTACGAAGCTCTGTATGGGAGGAAGTGTAGATCCCCTATATGCTGGTATGAAAGTGGTGAAAAGAAGGAAATGGAACTCCGAACGAAACTTATTGATGACACCACCCGAGCTATATAGAAGATCCGCCAACGAATAGAAACTGCTCAGAGTCGGCAAAAGAATTATGCCGATAAACGGCGCAGGCCGCTAGAATTCAACATCGGAGATTTGGTATTCCTTAAGGTATCCCCCATGAAAGGGATAATGAGATTCGGAAAGTGGAACAAGTTAAGCCCATGATACGTAGGACCGTACTGGATTTTAGAAAGAGTGGGCCAAGTCGCATACAGACTAGAACTACCTCCACACATGACAGCTATTCACAATGTGTTCCATGTATCGATGCTCAAGAAGTGTACTTCCAGCACAGATCAAGTAATTGAGCCACAGTCGGTACAGGTTCAAGAGGACCTAAGTTACGAAAGTAGACCTATTCAGATCTTGGACCGAGAAGTCAAGAGGTTAAGGAACAAAGAAATACCCTTAGTAAAGGTTCTATGGCGGAATCAACGATTTGAAAAAGCCACCTGGGAACGCGAGGACGATATGAAACAAAAGTACCCGGAGCTATTTTAAAGTTCGAGGACGAACTTTTTATGAGGTACGGGGTACTGTAACACCCACTAAGCTTTTAAGATAAAATAAGAGAATGATGAATTTGCCTTAGAAAATATTAGTAGAATGTTGAACCAAAAAGAAATAAAAAGAAATAAAAATAAGGAGTTGTCAAGGATTGAACCTTGAACCTCTCATGATGTAAATGATAGGATTAATGGGTAATAACCAGTTGGGATAGGAATAATATATTGATAGCAAAGGAGGGAGACTCATGATAAGAATGAGAGTAAAAGCTAGCCAAAAGAAAACAAGAAAAGAACAAGAGAAAGGCAACTTGCCTTTCTTCTTTTCTCTCCCTCTTCCTCTTCTTTGCCGTGAATTAAAGAGGGGAATTAAGGGGATTCATTCCCCCTTGTTTCATCATGAATGATGAGAACAAATAAAAAACTAAAATAAATATAAAAATGAAAAAAAGGGCTAAGGGAGAAGGAAAGCAAAAACCAATTTTGCTACCTCTTCCCCCTTAACATAAAAGGGAGCATGTGAAGAGAAGATTTGATTTTTCACTCATTTCTCTCATTCTCCCCTCTCCATCACCGAGAACCTCAGCCCCCTCTCCTCCATTTTCGGCCCCCAAATCAAAGTTCCTCCTAGGATACAAAGGAGGGCTACCAAAGGAAATCAAAGGAGGAGAACAAGAAGAAGAGACCCTTTCTTCCATCACCACACTTTAGAACCACAAGCGAAAAGGATGTAAGTATCCCCTCACCTATGGTACAAGTAGTTTTGATGTGTTTTTGGATTTTATGAGGATTTTAAAACCTAGAACAAAGTTGTGAAAAATTCGGCCAAAGGAAGGACTTGTGATCCTAGGAATGTTTAAAATAAGCCTTGATTCATGATAATTTTTCTATGCTTTTTAAGAAGGTTTTCTCTCATATTTTTATATATATGTGATGTTGGATTAGAGATGTATCTAACCCTAGAGTTTCGGCCAAAAAGGTTTTATAAGGGCTAGGGAATTTATATGTTTACCTAACTTGCACAAAACCCTCTAAATAAATGGTTAAAGATCCATTATTGTTTTCATACTTGAAGGTTACTTGGAACCAAAAGTATCCCACTCACAAGTTTCGGCCAAGGAAGGGTTTAGGGTTAGAAATACTTTGAATTTAAACTCACCATGTTTATATGATAGAATATAGAGTTTCTTAAAGAAGTTGCATGCTTGTATGTTGATAGAAACTCATGAACACCATTCTTAATGTTTCGGCCATGGTAAGGTGGATGGCTTAGAATATCTTAAACAGATTTTTAACATGCTCAAAATCTCCATGACAATAAGATATGAAAGTTGTTTAATGCTCCCATGCTCAATTAGGGTATAGGAAAATTGGTTGCATGATATATGAAAATTATGACCACAAGGGTCCTAGCTTGTTGTGAACCAAATTTATATGTACAGTTCTTTGATATTTTTGCCATAAAACTTGTTTAGGTTTTCCATACTTTAGGCCACCTAAAACCTAGTTTAAAGACTTGGAAGGTTTCGGCCAAACATATGTTATGAGATAAAGAAAGGAAAAACCTAGGAAACCTAAGACACAATTTAAATGTATGCTTATAGTGCTTGACTTTTATACATGTTATGAAATGTGTTATGACTTTCTATGCTTTTATGCCATTTGAACAAATTCCATGCTTGATGAGGTTCAGCCATGTAGGGTTTAAAGACCTAGAAACCCTAAAATTTAGACCTCATGTGTTAAAGATGCTTCTTATGAAATTGAGATAACATGTTGATTGTGTTCACATGCTTATATATTTAACTATGATTCAAATGGACACCTTAAGGTCTCGGCCATGAAGGGATACATGCCCTAGAAACCCTAGAACTTACATTGAACATGCTCATGTCACACTCCATGAAATATGAAATGTAGAAAGCTAAAAAAATTCACATGCTATATGTTGTTAGTGACCTAAATTGACGCTAAGGGAAGTTTCGGCCATGACCAATTGTATGATGCCATTTATGAATTTATACATGATGTTAGAGTAAGTTCACATGCTTGTATGCTTGCTTGAAAACCTAAATGAGTTCTTGTAAGTTTCGGCCATGACATAACTTTAAGGGCTTAAAGAATTTAGGAACTAACTCAATTTTGCTTACCATATTCCTTGAAATAAATGCTATAAATATGGTTAAGGTTCCCATGCTTTAATGTCATTTAGAACCTTGTTTCACACTTGTTAAGATTCGGCCAAATGAGGTTTAAGGACTTGGAGAACTTAGAGTCCAAGTAAACCTTGTTAATGATACTTCCTATGAAAATGATATGTGAATGAATTAGGTTCTACATGCTTGGATGTGTTTAAAACCTAAATGGGCACCTAAGAGGGTTTCAGCCATGATAAGAACCCAAAGGATTAGGAAGCTTAGTACCCAAATTAATCATGTTACATTGTTCCTTATGATTGGATGAGCACATGATATGCTTTTATGCTTAGACATGTATGCTTGTGAGCTATACCCGATGAGAATTTCTACGATATGTTAGGAGTTCAAAATATGCATGTTTTATGTTATGATATGTGGGTAAATCTTACATGCTTTGGTGATATGATATGAGCTGAAAATATGCATGCTTATGTTATGATAGGTGGATAAATTTTACATGCTTTGATGATATGATATGAGCTGAAAGTGATGCATGCTTATGTTATGATATGTGGTTAAATTATGCATGCTTTGATGCTATGTTTAGTGCTTAAAATATGCATGCTTTCATGATATGCTATGTGGTTAAATTATGCATGCTTTGATGCTATGGTTAGTGCTTAAAATATGCATGCTTTCATGATATGCTATGTGGTTAAATTATGCATGCTGGATGATATGCTTTATGCTTAAGATATGCATGTTTTTATGATCCATGCCTAAGTGATGCATATTGTTATGATATGATGTATGCCTAAGTGATGCATACTTTTATGGTATGATGTATGCCTAAGTGATGCATGCTTATTTTATGATATGTGGTTAAATTATGCATGCTTTGATGCTATGTTTAGTGCTTAAAATATGCATGCTTTCATGATATGCTATGTGGTTAAATTATGCATGCTTGATGATATGCTTTATGCTTAAGATATGCATGTTTCTATGATCTATGCCTAAGTGATGCATATTGTCATGATATGATGTATGCCTAAGTGATGCATACTTTTATGATATGATGTATGCCTAAGTGATGCATACCTTTATGACATGATGTATGCCTAAGTGATGCATACTTTTATGATATGATGTATGCCTAAGTGATGCATACTTTTAAGACATGATGTATGCCTAAGTGATGCATACTTTTATGATATGATGTGTGCCTAAGTGATGCATGCTTTTATGATGTATGATATGTATAAGTATGACATGTACTTTACTTTATGTGGCTTGTATCAAGGGTGGGCTCCATAAGTGCCCCGGGGTCGATGGAATAAGACTCGGGCCTCGTTAGGGATGGGCTCCTAAGTGCCCCTAGGTTGATGGAGTAAGACTCGGGCCTAGTATGTTGCCTTGTAGGGTTCAAGACTTGCTACCTTGGACCTACATAGGTTGCGCGCAATATGTAAGTGGTACATAGTCGGGATCCCCTTTAAGTTGAGATTATGTTCAAGTATATATGTAAGAAGAAATGGTTTTAAAGATCATGAGACATACACATGTTTTCCGGATACATGCTTTTCAAAATCATATGCATATACCTTATAATGATTTATATGCCATGGTTAGATATGATTATGTTATGTTCCATGATATGTTCATGTGTATGATATGCCATGACTCCTTATGATGATTTATATGCCATGGTTGGATATGATTATGTTATGTTCCATGATATGTTCATGTGTATGATATGCCATGACTCCTTATGTTGATATGCCATGATTAGATACGATTAGGTTATACTTCATGCTATGCTTTACGCTATGATATGCCATGACTAGTTATGATTTCTTCATGTTGCATGATATGCTTAAAAGAGTATGTTACATTATGTCATGACTAGTTGAAGTGATGCCATGTTGAGACATTCTTTGATTATATTATGTTTTTCGGTTTTAGTGAGTAGGAAAGGAACTTACTGAGCCATGAGTACTCACAGCTTACTGTCCTTGTACCACAGATAAAGGAAAAATCTGGATGAGCTAGAGGAGCAGCAGGAGGGGCAAGGAGATGTGTGTGGAAGTGGCTAGGCAACCAAATAAGAACCTGCTTTAAAAACTTTTAAAGAACTATGCTTTGGTATCATGAATTGTAGTACCTTATGTGTGACTTGATGTTATGTTTCTACTAATTTTGATGTCATGTTATTGAGGCCATGATAGTGTAGTTCGGTTTTCATGAAAAGAAAAACAAAAGAAAAGTTTTATGAAACTAAGAAAAATATTTTAAGTCTTCCGCTGTTATTTGTACATAGAGTATCGTAACCCCGTCCCTTAGGGTCAGCAGGGAGGGCGGGCGTTACAAAGCCAACATGCTCAATATCGTACATAAATAAGCAACAGTCAAAGCATACAAACATGGTATCTAGTATCTGCTACTGATCATGGGCAACAGCAAGAGACTGTATAGATATGGAACGAATTTCTCAAAGATTGCGTGGAAGTATCAAGCACAAGAAAAATAAGAATGGAGTCAAGGTAAACAGTCCTTATCCAAAATGATTCATGCACTAAGGTCAAAGTACTAAAAGAAAGCAAAGCAAGAAGTACCCGCCTTATGTGGAGATCGTGTCAACGGTCTTCAATCAACGTCCTGCAAATCACGTGATGTACAATTTAGCTAATTTCATAAACGACACTAGGTAAACCGAAACCCAACTTAATTAGGGAAAAGCCCTAATCCAACTATGAACCTCGATTCACCCAAATCTAAACTACATTTCTAAAGCACCAACAGGAACCAAAATGTGTTCCACCCGAGTTTAAACCTCCACCAAAAGCAAACACTAAAACTCTAGTGTTACATCATTGCTCCAAAACATATCCGAATAGTGATATCAAATCTACTAAGAAATCCAATGAGATTGACAACAATCGAGAGACGATAGAACATCATCGATTTAGAAAACACACCAATTCCATAACCATTCGAAAAAATAGAACAATAACGAATTAAACCCACCACTACCGAATCTGTCCAGCACGGGGAAAGAACAAGAAGAGCAAAAAATGTTATTCCTCATGGTTAAACCACCAACGTTCTGATCAAAATTCCTGAAGCAGCAGGAAGGCAATAAGAACATCATCGACCAGAAATTAGACTACCAATTGCCTGCCTAACACTTCTCGTAGCAATAGATCAACAAAAACATCATCGATCAAGGCTTAACACTTCAACAACAAGAATTAACCGAAACCTAATTAGTGAGAAGAACGCAGCACATCAAATTCAATCAAAAGCCCCAAATCCACATCTAACTAGAGAACAACTACAACAAGATGAGATCGAACCGCGGCTTACCCCTTATCCAGATTAGTGAAGAGGAAGGAGGATCGGGAGACTCATTCACCCCCTAACCTAGGTCTCGGTTGGCGACGGGTCGAGGTGGTCGGCGGCGTTTATGGTTCTTGCGTGAGAGAGCGAGGCTCGGTGAGGGGCAGAGGAGGCGGCACTGCGGTGCTAGCGTGAGGGAGCGATCGCGGCTGTAGTGGCCGCGTGAAAGGAGGTCGTCGGCTGTGCTGCTCGAGTGAGGAGGAAAGAGGCTGGAGACCGGCAAAGTAGGCGAGGCGGCGGCGCATGAGGGCTCGGGGAGGCTGCGTCGTGGGCTGGCTCGGGGAAGATACGGCGGTGAAGGAGAAGAGGGAGATTAGGTTTTTATATAATTTTGAACTTAGGTTTAGGGAAATTAAAATCTTTTGCTCAATCAACTCCCTAATAAATAGGTATTCCAAACAGACCTTTTCCAAAGTCTATAATTTTATCCCCTCAAAATACGCCCTACGGACTCCGATTAAATCACCAAAAGTTTCTAAAAATTCCCAAAAATCCCATAAAGGCTATTAGCCTATTAAACCTTATTATTTAATTATTATCTGACTCGATATTTTACATTCTCCCCCACTAATAAAAATTTGGTCCCCAAATTTATTACTTAACTCAGGGAATCCTCATCCGAGGGTAACAACCAAATAACACACTCATATACTAGTCCATAAAAATATATAGGGCACTGTAAACTTAAACAGCAATATCAAGGACCCCTCACGTCCGTACAACAAACATACCCAAACACAAGATCACTAGCACAAAGTCTGTAATCTAACCTTCACCTAAAATCACCAACTCTATATATATCAAGGCATTATACTCTTTAAGTTACTATCAACATCAAAGACTAAATAATAGACTATCAGGTTTAATATTCACTAATAGATCATCAAAAGATAACACATCAACATATATGATCTAACCAATAACCAACACCACAAATCATACATGGTATACACACCTCAACAGGTTCACATGGTATAAACAACTAACCGAGTACTAATAAATGTGTATGATAACAATTTACAACCATACCTCCTATAGCTTGGAGATGTCCTGCCGCTGCCTGGTCCCAAAACTCAAGAGTCACATCGAGGGATCACTTACAAGGGAAAACAAAATAATCGAAACACCGAAAATCATAAATCGAAACAAGATCGAAATTCCCAAAAACACAAAACACAACATTTGACTCGAACCATGCTCTGATACCACTAAATTGGTATCAGATTAACTCGAAACTAATCATAAACCGAAACAAGATCGAAAGTACTCTGATACCACTAAATTGTCACGCCCCGGGGGGGGGTCCCTGTCCGAGGAAATTTCGGCAGCACCTCCCCTGTACGGCGGACAATATGAAACATTACTACATACAAAATATACATCAGCCACACTCGGCTGGAATAAAATAAAATAACGCATAACCACCATCTATAACCATCAGCCTAAACGGTTGGAACAAAATAGAAACACACACAGCGGAAGACAGAACGATAAATACGCAGCGGAAATCACAAAAAGGGAACAAATGTATGACCAACAAAGTCACTAACTAACTTACCTGCAACCACCAGACTATACTCCAAAATCCATATCGAAGCATACAATACCAAGTTCACAAAAACCAAAACATAAATAGCGGTTGCAACCAAAACCAGAAAAAGAAACTATCCTCGGATGTGTCGTGGGACTGACAACTGAGACTCTCCAAGCATCCATGACTCATCTACTGCTACCTGGCGAAAGAAAACCAATTTGCGAGGTGGTGAGTATTGAAACTCAGCGGGTATAGAAAGATAGTGCATGAATATAACATACAACTAGGAAGTGAGCCAAGAGTATACAGTCTCATAAAGGAATAGCAGACACTAAAATAAAGTCATAATAAATGCTCATACCTGAAACCATATCCTATGCTAGATATAGTAGGTCAGAACTGGTACTAAATTGCTACAGTACTGCTCATACTACAGAGGTAATAAGCAAGATATATACATATTTCCAATGACTAAACATCTTCAATGAGAATATATCTCAACCTAAGACAACATATCAGCATAAGTGAACCACAGCAAGAAACAACGGCAGCATAAATATACCACATCAGCATAAGTAAGCAATGATAACATAAGTAAACAGCAGCAGCCAAAGCAGGCATAATAACAGCGTATGCACGGATGGTCACCCCGCCCACCTCTCTGCACCATGACCCCTGTATGGTCGAGAGGCCGGATCAATGACAACTGTACCACCCAAAGGCCGCCACTCCCGCGAGTGACCGGATGGACAGGTGCTGAGTAGCTAACTAGCTACACAGCGAAGGGGGTCCCTGCTGCTCGCAACTCCAGCTACCACTACCCACGCGTGGCCGAGTGCCACGACAGGACAAGCGGCATCAACTCCAGCTATCACTCTCTCAAGTGGCCGAGGATGCGGCATGCATGCAATGACATGATGCAAACAATGCAACAGTCATCATATATATAAGCAGAAACAGGTATGCTACATGAAGCCAACATTCACAATATCGTACATAAATAAGCAACAGTCAAAGCATACAAACATGGTATCTAGTATCTGCTACTGATCATGGGCAACAACAAGAGACTGTATAGATATGGAACGAATTTCTCAAAGATTGCGTGGAAGTATCAAGCACAAGAAAAATAAGAATGGAGTCAAGGTAAACAGTCCTTATCCAAAATGATTCATGCACTAAGGTCAAAGTACTAAAAGAAAGCAAAGCAAGAAGTACCCGCCTTATGTGGAGATCGTGTCAATCGTCTTCAATCAACGTCCTGCAAATCACGTGATGTACAATTTAGCTAATTTCATAAACGACACTAGCTAAACCGAAACCCAACTTAATTAGGGAAACGCCCTAATCCAACTATGAACCTCGATTCACCCAAATCTAAACAACATTTCTAAAGCACCAACAGGAACCAAAATGTGTTCCACCCGAGTTTAAACCTCCACCAAAAGCAAACACTAAAACTCTAGTGTTACATCATTGCTCCAAAACATATCCGAATAGTGATATCAAATCTACTAAGAAATCCAAGGAGATTGACAACAATCGAGAGACGATAGAACAACATCGATTTAGAAAACACACTAATTCCATAACCATTCGAAAAAATAGAACAATAACGAATTGAACCCACCACTACCGAATCTGTCCAGCACGGGGAAAGAACAAGAAGAGCAAAAAATGTTATTCCTCATGGTTAAACCACCAACGTTCTGATCAAAATTCCTGAAGTAGCAGGAAGGCAATAATGTAACACCCCTAGAAAGCCTAGATAAGAAAGTAAGGATAATGAGAGTTTGAAGGTAGTGAAAAGAATGTGTAAATATTCTAAGTTGAATATTAAGATGGGAAGGATTTAGATGATTAAACCTTTATGAAAGAAAATAAAGTTGAGAATATAAATCATCTATATTTATAATACATGGAATTAATGTAAACAAAAGGAAGGAATATGAGATAATATATATGTGTATGAAATATTTATGCATAATGCATAATATGGTGATATATGAATTATTATGTACAAAAGAATATCAATAATATGTTAGAAGAGAAATAGGATTGAACCTTGGACCCCTTGTAAGAAACATGTATAGGATATCAAAGGGGATAGGAGAATTATTGATAAGGAGAGAAAGGACTAAGTAGTTAAGAATAAGAAAGGATTCTTTTTACTTAAAAGGAAAAGGAAGTAAAAAGAAGTAAAAATATACATAACCAAGTTTTGATCCTTGGTTCTCTTGTGGATGCATGCATATGTTAACCAAGTGTGATAGGAGAGGATATTGTAAGAGGAGAGATAGGAATTTTAATTAAAGGAAAGAAAAGAGAGAAATTAAAGGAAAGAAAAAAGAGAACTCAAGAAGCATTTCTCTAGAATATTCTTATCATTAAAGAGGAGAAATAAATAAGGAGGATGAATCAAGTCAAGTTTTCCTCCCCTCATTTTAGTATAAATAGGCATGGAGGGGTGGCTTCATCCTCAACTCACTCTCCTCCTCTTCTCCTAGAGGTGCCGAGACACTCCCTCTTTTCTTTCTTTCTTTTTGTTGCCGAGCAACACAAGAGGAAGAAGCCTCCTCTTCTTCCTCCTCCTCTCCACCAAAAGACCTAGCCACTTCTTCCTCCATTGGTGCCGAGCAAAGCAAGCAAGGAAGAAAGGTCCACAAGCAAGTTCTCAACTCTAGGAAACTTAAGCAAAGAAGGTAAGCTTCCCCTCACCTGCGGTACAAGGCTTTCATGTGATTTTCGGATTCTTTTTCTATGCCTTGAAATAAAGTTTTCCCCTATGTTTGTATACATATATGATGCATGATCAGAGGTGTATGTAACCCTAGAATTTCAATCAAAAATATTGTAAATAGGTTAGGAAAATTATTGTCTAACCAAACTAGTGCAAGTTTCCCTCTATGAAATGCTAAGGACCTTCCTATGGTTTTCTTGCTTGGAAGTTGATTGGAACCAAAAGAACCCCACTCTCATGTTTCGGCCAAGAAAGAATTTAGGGTTAGGAGGACCTTGAATTTAAAATAACTATGCTTATATGACATGATATAAAGTTCTTAAGAGTTGTATACTTGTCTGTTGAAAGAAACTCATGAACCTTACTCTTAATATTTCGGCCATGGTAAGGTGATAGTTTAGAGAAGCTTAAACAAAATTCTAATATGCTCAATGACCTCTATGATATTATGTTATGAAAGATGATTAATGCTCTCATGTTTAATTGGAATGTAGAAAATTAGTTACATGATTTATGACATGTAAGATCACAAGAGTCCTAGCTTGTTTATGATCCAACCTTGTGTATGATGTTCTTAGTAAATCTTGCTATGAAATTACTTAGGTTTCCCATGCTTTAGGCCACTTAAAGGAAGTTTATATTCTATGAATTTCGGCCAAGTAAGGTTTAAAGGACCTAGAGGCCTTGGAAATGAAACCTAAGGGGTTAAAAGTACTTCTTATGAAAACTTGATAATGTGTGAATGTGATACATGTTTGTATGACCTAAATGAATCATTATGTGTTCGGCCATGAAGGGATAGATGCCCTAGAAACCCTAGAACAAAATTAAATATGTCTATGCCATGCTGTATGAAAATGATATGATAATAAGTTAGCATGCATGATTGCTTTAGTTACTGAAATGATATGCATAATGAAGTTATATTATGAAATATGCCATGATGTGTTATAGCATAGAAAATGCTATACATAATGAAAAGAAATGAAGTTATGTTATGATATGTGATAGCATAGAAAATGCTATACATAATGAAAAGAAATGAAGTTATGTTATGATATGTGATAGCATAGAAAATGCTATACATAATGAAAAGAAATGAAGTTATGTTATGATATGTGATAGCATAGAAAATGCTATACATAATGAAAAGAAATGAAAAAGAATAAATGCATGAAAGATTGTTAAGGATATGATATGATAGTTATGCATGATAAGTTATTTTTATGGTTTTTACCAAGGGTGGGCTCCGTAAACGCCCCGGGGTCGATGGAGTAAGACTCGGGCCTCGTCAGTTGTAACACCCCTAGAAAGCCTAGATAAGAAAATAAGGGTAATGAGAGTACGAATGAAAAGAAGATGTAAATATTCTATATTAAGATGGATTTAGATGATTAAAACTTTATGAAAGAAAAATAAAGTTGAGAATATAATCATCTATGCATGATTTAAAATGTATGGAATTAATGTAGACAAAAGGAAGAAATGTGAGATAATATGTACATGTATGAAATATTTATGCATAATGCATAATATGGAAATATACGAATTATTATGTACAAAAGAAAATAAAATGTTAGAAGAGAGATTGAACCTTGGACCTCTTGTAAGGAACATGTATAGGATACCAAAGGGGATAGGAGAATTATTGATAAGGAGAGAAAGGATTAAGTAGTTAAGAATAAGAAAGGATTCTTTTTACTTAAAAGAAAAGGAAGTAAAAAGAAGTAAAAATATGCATAACCAAGTTTTGATCCTTGGTTCTCTTGTGGATGCATGCATGTGTTAACCAAGTGGGATAGAAGAGGATATTGTAAGAGGAGAGATAGAAAATTTTATTAAAGGAGAGAAAAGAGAGAAATTAAGGGAAAGAAAAGAGAGAACTAAAAGGCATATCTCTAGAATATTCTTGTCATTTAAGGGGAGAAATGAATAGGGAGGATGAATCAAGTCAAGTTCCCTCCCCTCCTTTTAGTATAAATAGGCATGGAGGGGGGCTTCAACTTCATCCTCAACCCACTCATCCTCCTCTCCTCCCTTTGTGCCGAGACCTCCCTCTCCCTCTCTTTTCTTCTTGTTGCCGAGCAACACAAGAGGAAGGAAGCTCCTCTTCCTTCTCACTCCCTCCCTCTTCTTTCTTTCTTGTTGTTGCCGAGCAACACAAAGAGGAAGAAGCCTCTTCTTCCTCCCCTCTCCACCAAAAGACCTAGCCACTCTTCTCCTCCATTGGTGCCGAGCAAACAAGCAAGGAAGAAAGGTCCCCAAGCAAGTTCTCAAACCTAGGAAACTTAAGCGAAGAAGGTAAGCTTCCCCTCACCTGTGGTACAAGGCTTTTTATATATTTTTCAGATTTTATGAGGATTTTAAAACCTAGAAACAAGTTTGAGAAAATTCGGTTAAGAAAAGCCTTCGAAATCTAGTAAGGTTTAACTAAATCTACACTACATGATAGATTTTCTATGCCATGGAAAAGGGATCTTCTTCATGTTTTTACACCTATATGATGCTTGATCAAAGGAGTACTTAACCCTAGAATTTCGGCCAAAAATATTTTTAAGAGGCTAGGGAAATTATTGTTTTACCCAACTAGTACGAGATCCTCCCTATGAAATGTTAAGGATCATGTATTAGTTTTCTTGCATAGAAGATAATTGAAAATAAAAGAAAACCCACTCCTATATTTCGGCCAAGGAAGGGTTTAGGGTTAGGAAGACCCTTAAATTTAAATAAACATGCTCATGTGATAGAATACAAAGATCTTAAAAGATTCGTACGTTGAATATTGTTAGAACTTCATGAATTCTTTCTTAGGGTTTTCGGCCATGATGAAATGGATAGCTTAGAAAAGCTTATACAAAATGTTACTATGTTCAAGACCTTTGTGGGGTCATGATATGAAAGTTGATTAATGCTCTCATGTTTAATTGGAATGTAGAAAATGAGTACATGATATAAGACAAGTAAGATCACAAGAGTCCTAGCTTATTTATGATCCAATTTTATGTATGATATTCTTAGTAACTTTTGCCATGTTATTTACTTAAGCTTTCCATGCTTTAAGTCACTTAAGAGACCTAGCTTAAGGACTAGTAGGTTTCGGCCATGAAGGAAATAAAAGAAAAAGGGAAAGAAACCTAGGATATGCTATGAAATTATGTTATATGCCATGATATGTGATAGCATAGGAAATGTTATACATAATGAGAAAAGAATGAAATTTATGTTATATAAATGCCATGATATGTGATAGCATAGGAAATGCTATACATAATGAAGAAATGCTATGTTATGTAATATGCCATGATATGTGATAGCATAAGGAAATGCTATACATAATGAAGAAATAAAACTATGTTATGTAATATGCCATGATATGTGATAGCATAAGGAAATGCTATACGTAATGAAGAAATAAAACTATGTTATGTAATATACCATGATATGTGATAGCATAAGGAAATGCTATACATAATGAAGGAATGAAATTATATTATGTAATATGCCATGATATGTGATAGCATAAGGAAATGCTATACATAATGAAAAGAAACGAAAAAGGAAATGCATGAAAGATTGTTAAGGACATGATATGATAGTTATGCATGATATGTTATTTTGTATGGTTTGTACCAAGGGTGGGCTCCGTAAACGCCCCGGGGTCGATGGAATAAGACTCGGGCCTCGTCAGTAATGGGCTTCTGAATGCCCTAGGTCGATGGAGTAAGACTCGGGCCTAGTATGTATGTATGGTAGGGTTCAAGACTTGCTACCTTGGACCTACTTAAGAAGCGCGCGCATGATGTATGTGGTACAAACCGGGATCCCCTCAATGATGATATTAATTTCAAGTATTTATAAGTATAAGTTTTCAAATTTATGATGCATTGCCTACATATGTGCTTTAAATTACCTGATGATTAGATATAATGCCATGTGATATTATGATATGAATATGATACTCTTGTATGTTATATGCTTATGATACTACGCATGATATTAATATACGATGATTCAGTTTTAGTGAGTAGGAAAGGAACTTACTGAGCCATGAGTGCTCATAGCTTACTTTCCTTGTACCGCAGATAAAGAAGCTGGATGAGCTAGAGGACCAACAGGAGGAGCAGATAGTGATGTGTGTGGTGGTGGCTCGGCAAGAACGATCCGGACAAATTAATATGATTAGTTATAGAATCAACATATGCACATTTGAACAAATCAGAATATGTGATATTATGCTTAATAAATTAAATTCTTTAAAGTTTTTATTCTTCCGCTGTTATAACTAAAGCATGTACGTAAGTAGTATAAGAACGTAGCGCCGCCTTTGGTTGGGTAAGACAGTTGGTATCAGAGCGAAGTTTTGCCAGCTCACTACACACACATCAAGCTCCATTCCTGTCGCTCCAAGTAAGTACAGTTGCTTAATTTATTTATATGCGAAAATTTGTATGATACTCTAGGATGCATGAATGGTAGCCTAGGAAGGATACCTTGAGCTATACCCTAGAGAATGGTACATGATGATAAGTAGGTAATATTCTAGGATGCATGAATGGTAGCCTAGATACAAGAACCTTAGGCTATAACATAAGAGGAATAATGAATCTTTAAAATCTTGTAGAAATGGACTATATCCCGTTCGAATACGATTCCGAGGATGTGGAATATTCTGGCGAATACCTCGAGTTCGCGGATGAACCTGAGATGCTGGAATACTTCGACGCGGGATTTCTGGAACACGGTGAGTTCGGAGAGGAAGATCTCGAGGAAATCGAGGAAGGGAATTCGGATGATAATGAAGAAGAAGATGCAGAAATTATGGAGTATTATGAAGAAGAGAACGAGTTTCCTGAGATGGTCGAGGATGAAATTGACCTTGCTGAATACATGGAAATGGGCTTCAACCCCAACGATATAATAAACTTCGAGTGGAGACTGAACAACCTCGAGGAGGAACTAGACGAAGACCCGATGGAACTGGACGAACCTGTTGAAGAAGACGAGGGAATGGATGAAGAGACAATAATCGACCCGGAAGAGGCATCGGAGATTCAACCTCCGATAATGCCTGATCCACCCCAGGATAGTCTGGGCAAGTCGATACAAGTTGGGTTGATAATGACTATTGCTCTCATGTCCTTTATGGCAGGAGTAGTCGCAACCTACCTGACCTTTTAAGAGAAGAAGTTATGTAATAAAAGCTTTTGATGAATAAAAAGAGTAGAAATGGTATCAATTTAAGTATAAGAATGATATTACCATCGGCTAGATCTTGACGTGTAAGAATGATAAGGTAATCAAAAGATGATATGACAACCTAAGAAAGAATACCTCAACATGGCATGAAACCTAGACATGATATGTTAGGATATTCATGCATAAGTGATAACTTAGGCTAATCTTGTTATCATTAGATATGGCTAGAAGACGAAATGCCAGAACAGAGGAGACCGTACCTCCACCTGATTGGGCACAAGTGGTTACTGAGCTACAACGACAGCTTACGGAACAACAACAGATGATTGCTGCCATGATAAATCAACAAGGGAATCCTGCTACCCCAAATCAGAACAATACGCCAAACATACCAATAGTTGAACCGGAGCCAGTAGCAGCACCGGTACCGCCAGTGAATCTGGCACCGGTAGTTCGTCAAGAAGCGTATCTAATCCAGTGGCAAAGACTGAGGCCGGAGAAATTCTCTGGTAATTGTGAAGCATGGGACGCACAAGCTTGGTTTAAGACGATGGAGAGCATGATAGAACTATTGGACTGGCCTGAGCAGGAAAAGGTAAAATGCGTATCATTCTGTCTCACGGGAGACGCCCGAATGTGGTAGGACAGAGTGAAAGTGAAGAGACCAGTGAACCAAATGAGTTGGGCGGATTTTGAGACGGAATTCTTCGAAGAATTCTTCCACACTCGGGTGACAAGTAGGCACTATGATGAATTCACTGAATTTCGGCAAGGTGACCTAACGGTGGAAGAAGCGATAAAAAGATTCAACCGCCTGGCGCGACTATGCCCGGAATTAGTTAGGACGGAAGGAGAAAGGGTCAGGCTTATGCTAAAGATGCTCAGACCCGAGATAGCACTTAATGTGGCCGGCGGAGTTAACAGACCGCGGACCACAGAGGAGTTAATTAGCAGTGCCCTGAATACTGAACACTACCTGAAGGCACTAGGAAAGGACAAGAAGCAAGCTCAGATGGAAGAACTGGAAAATGTTAAGGCCAACTGGAAAGGGAACCACGACGGAAAGGGAAAACGACGGAATGACACTGAGATTGGTCCGTCCAACAAGCAGCTCAAGTTTTCTCAGTGCAATACATGTGGGAAGAAACATCCACGGACTGTCGTACGGGCACTAATAGGTGCTACAACTGTGGGATAGAGGGTCATAAAGCAAAAGACTGTCGTAAGGGCAAAATTAAATGCTACGACTGTGGACTGGAAGGACATCTATCTAGAGACTGCCCTACCAAAACTAAAGCACCACAGTATGTTCCGAATCAAGGCGGTCCCGCAAGGTTACACCAACTGCAGACTTCTATTGAGGGACCTTCAATAAGTCAAGGGAGATTAGAAGCTCCACCAACGTCTAAGGGAATCTGAGCAGAAATTGTCATTCTAACTTCGGGGACGAACTTTCAATAAGTAGGGGAGATTGTAACACCCCTAGAAAGCCTAGATAAGAAAATAAGGGTAATGAGAGTACGAATGAAAAGAAGATGTAAATATTCTATATTAAGATGGATTTAGATGATTAAAACTTTATGAAAGAAAAATAAAGTTGAGAATATAATCATCTATGCATGATTTAAAATGTATGGAATTAATGTAGACAAAAGGAAGAAATGTGAGATAATATGTACATGTATGAAATATTTATGCATAATGCATAATATGGAAATATACGAATTATTATGTACAAAAGAAAATAAAATGTTAGAAGAGAGATTGAACCTTGGACCTCTTGTAAGGAACATGTATAGGATACCAAAGGGGATAGGAGAATTATTGATAAGGAGAGAAAGGATTAAGTAGTTAAGAATAAGAAAGGATTCTTTTTACTTAAAAGAAAAGGAAGTAAAAAGAAGTAAAAATATGCATAACCAAGTTTTGATCCTTGGTTCTCTTGTGGATGCATGCATGTGTTAACCAAGTGGGATAGAAGAGGATATTGTAAGAGGAGAGATAGAAAATTTTATTAAAGGAGAGAAAAGAGAGAAATTAAGGGAAAGAAAAGAGAGAACTAAAAGGCATATCTCTAGAATATTCTTGTCATTTAAGGGGAGAAATGAATAGGGAGGATGAATCAAGTCAAGTTCCCTCCCCTCCTTTTAGTATAAATAGGCATGGAGGGGGGCTTCAACTTCATCCTCAACCCACTCATCCTCCTCTCCTCCCTTTGTGCCGAGACCTCCCTCTCCCTCTCTTTTCTTCTTGTTGCCGAGCAACACAAGAGGAAGGAAGCTCCTCTTCCTTCTCACTCCCTCCCTCTTCTTTCTTTCTTGTTGTTGCCGAGCAACACAAAGAGGAAGAAGCCTCTTCTTCCTCCCCTCTCCACCAAAAGACCTAGCCACTCTTCTCCTCCATTGGTGCCGAGCAAACAAGCAAGGAAGAAAGGTCCCCAAGCAAGTTCTCAAACCTAGGAAACTTAAGCGAAGAAGGTAAGCTTCCCCTCACCTGTGGTACAAGGCTTTTTATATATTTTTCAGATTTTATGAGGATTTTAAAACCTAGAAACAAGTTTGAGAAAATTCGGTTAAGAAGAGCTTTCGAAATCTAGTAAGGTTTACCTAAATCTACACTACATGATAGATTTTCTATGCCATGGAAAAGGGATCTTCTTCATGTTTTTACACCTATATGATGCTTGATCAAAGGAGTACTTAACCCTAGAATTTCGGCCAAAAATATTTTTAAGAGGCTAGGGAAATTATTGTTTTACCCAACTAGTACGAGGTCCTCCCTATGAAATGTTAAGGATCATGTATTAGTTTTCTTGCTTAGAAGATAATTGAAAATAAAAGAAAACCCACTCCTATATTTCGGCCAAGGAAGGGTTTAGGGTTAGGAAGACCCTTAAATTTAAATAAACATGCTCATGTGATAGAATACAAAGATCTTAAAAGATTCGTACGTTGAATATTGTTAGAACTTCATGAATTCTTTCTTAGGGTTTTCGGCCATGATGAAATGGATAGCTTAGAAAAGCTTAAACAAAATGTTAATATGTTCAAGACCTTTGTGGGGTCATGATATGAAAGTTGATTAATGCTCTCATGTTTAATTGGAATGTAGAAAATGAGTACATGATATAAGACAAGTAAGATCACAAGAGTCCTAGCTTATTTATGATCCAATTTTATGTATGATATTCTTAGTAACTTTTGCCATGATATTTACTTAAGCTTTCCATGCTTTAAGTCACTTAAGAGACCTAGCTTAAGGACTAGTAGGTTTCGGCCATGAAGGAAATAAAAGAAAAAGGGAAAGAAACCTAGGATATGCTATGAAATTATGTTATATGCCATGATATGTGATAGCATAGGAAATGTTATACATAATGAGAAAAGAATGAAATTTATGTTATGTAAATGCCATGATATGTGATAGCATAGGAAATGCTATACATAATGAAGAAATGCTATGTTATGTAATATGCCATGATATGTGATAGCATAAGGAAATGCTATACATAATGAAGAAATAAAACTATGTTATGTAATATGCCATGATATATGATAGCATAAGGAAATGCTATACGTAATGAAGAAATAAAACTATGTTATGTAATATACCATGATATGTGATAGCATAAGGAAATGCTATACATAATGAAGGAATGAAATTATATTATGTAATATGCCATCATATGTGATAGCATAAGGAAATGCTATACATAATGAAAAGAAACGAAAAAGGAAATGCATGAAAGATTGTTAAGGACATGATATGATAGTTATGCATGATATGTTATTTTGTATGGTTTGTACCAAGGGTGGGCTCCGTAAACGCCCCGGGGTCGATGGAATAAGACTCGGGCCTCGTCAGTAATGAGCTTCTGAATGCCCTAGGTCGATGGAGTAAGACTCGGGCCTAGTATGTTGTATGGTAGGGTTCAAGACTTGCTACCTTGGACCTACTTAAGAAGCGCGCGCATGATGTATGTGGTACAAACCGGGATCCCCTCAATGATGATATTAATTTCAAGTATTTATAAATATAAGTTTTCAAATTTATGATGCATTGCCTACATATGTGCTTTAAATTACCTGATGATTAGATATAATGCCATGTGATATTATGATATGAATATGATACTCTTGTATGTTATATGCTTATGATACTACGCATGATATTAATATACGATGATTCAGTTTTAGTGAGTAGGAAAGGAACTTACTGAGCCATGAGTGCTCATAGCTTACTTTCCTTGTACCGCAGATAAAGAAGCTGGATGAGCTAGAGGACCAACAGGAGGAGCAGATAGTGATGTGTGTGGTGGTGGCTCGGCAAAGAACGATCCGGACAAATTAATATGATTAGTTATAGAATCAACATATGCACATTTGAACAAATCAGAATATGTGATATTATGCTTAATAAATTAAATTCTTTAAAGTTTTTATTCTTCCGCTGTTATAACTAAAGCATGTACGTAAGTAGTATAAGAACGTAGCGCCGCCTTTGGTTGGGTAAGAAGGGCGGGCGTTACATCAGTAATGGGCCTTTGAGTGCCCTAGGTCGATGGAGTAAGACTCGGGCCTAGTATGTATGCATGGTAGGGCTCAAGACTTGCTACCTTGGACCTACGCATTATGTATGTGGTACAAACCGGGATCCCAAATGATGATGATATTAATTTCAAGTACTATTAAGTATAAGTTTTCAAATTCACGATGCATTGCCTACATTCATATGTGCTTGAATTATATGATGATATGATATAATGTCATGTGATATTATGATATGAATATGATGCCATTGTATGTCTCATGCTTGTGATTTATTTGTTTTATGATATGATATTCATGCTTCTATGAAATGATATGTGAATAAGAAATATGCATGATATGTTTGAATAGAATGATATGTTATGTTATGATTAGTTGAGACGATGATATGTGGATCCATTCTTGATATACGATGATTCTCGGTTTTAGTGAGTAGGAAAGGAACTTACTGAGCCATGAGTGCTCATAGCTTACTTTCCTTGTACTGCAGATAAAAGAGAAAGCTGGATGTACAACGGAGCAGCAGGAGGAGCAGATAGTGATGTGTGTGGTGGTGGCTCGGCAAGAACGATTCGGACAAATTTAATATTTTTAGTTATAAGTTCAATATATGCACATTTGAACAAATCAGAA
Source organism: Zingiber officinale (assembly GCF_018446385.1). Lineage (NCBI taxonomy): Eukaryota > Viridiplantae > Streptophyta > Magnoliopsida > Zingiberales > Zingiberaceae > Zingiber > Zingiber officinale. The sequence goes on from NC_055998.1 coordinate 107,058,282, forward strand.
TATGTGATATTATGCTTAATAAATTAAATTCTTTAAAGTTTTTATTCTTCCGCTGTTATAACTAAAGCATGTACGTAAGTAGTATAAGAACGTAGCGCCACCTTTGGTTGGGTAAGAAGGTTGGGCGTTACAAATAAGAACATCATCGACCAGAAATTAGACTACCAATTGCCTGCCTAACACTTCTCGTAGCAATAGATCAACAAAAACATCATCGATCAAGGCTTAACACTTCTACAACAAGAATTAACCGAAACCTAATTAGTGAGAAGAACGCAGCACATCAAATTCAATCAAAAGCCCCAAATCCACATCTAACTAGAGAACAACTACAACAAGATGAGATCGAACCGCGGCTTACCCCTTATCCAGATTAGTGAAGCGGAAGGAGGATCGGGAGACTCATTCACCCCCTAACCTAGGTCTCGGTTGGCGACGGGTCGAGGTGGTCGGCGGCGTTTGTGGTTCTTGCATGAGGGAGCGAAGCTCGGCGAGGGGCAGAGGAGGCGGCACTGCGGTGCTCGCGTGAGGGAGCGATCACGGCTGTAGTGGCCGCGTGAAAGGAGGTCGTCGGCTATGCTGCTCGAGTGAGGAGGAAAGAGGCTAGAGACCGGCGAAGGAGGCGAGGCGGCGGCGCATGAGGGCTCGGGGAGGCGGCGTCGTGGGCTGGCTCGGGGAAGATACGGCGGTGAAGGAGAAGAGGGAGATTAGGTTTTTATATAATTTTGAACTTAGGTTTAGGGAAATTAAAATCTTTTGCTCAATCAACTCCCTAATAAATAGGTATTCCAAACAGACCTTTTCCAAAGTCTATAATTTTATCCCCTCAAAATACGCCCTACGGACTCCGATTAAATCCTCAAAAATTTCTAAAAATTCCCAAAAATCCCATTAAGGCTATTAGCCTATTAAACCTTATTATTTAATTATTATCTGACTCGGTATTTTACATAAGTCAATAATAGATACCAAATGGGTATTTAGAAAAAAGTTAGATGATGAGGGTGAAATAATTCGAAATAAGGCTAGACTAGTAGCCAAAGGATTTAGTCAAGTTGAAGGGGTAGACTATAACGAAACCTATGCACCAGTAGCTAGACTCGAATCCATTAGAATGTTGTTAGCCTATGCAGCACATAAAGAGTTTAAGTTATACCAAATGGATGTAAAATCCGCGTTCCTAAATGGGTTCATTAAGGAAGATGTCTATGTAAATCAACTCCCAGGATTTGAGGACCTAGACTACCCTAATCATGTATTTAAATTAAAAAAAGTCCTTATATGGAGTTAAACAAGCTCCTCGAGTATGGTATGAACGGTTATCCAATTACTTAACATCCAAAGGCTTTAACCAAGGTCACATAGATCCGACCCTATTTGTAAAAACTATAGAAAAAGACATCTTCATAGCCCAAATCTATGTTGATGATATAATTTTTGGCTCAACTAACTCTAAATTTCTAAAAGAATTCGTTAAATTAATGGAAAATGAATTTGAAATGAGTATGGTTGGAGAACTAAATTTTTTCTTAGGTTTACAAATTAAACAAACGAAAGATGGAATCTATATTTACCAAACTAAATATGCTAAAGAACTAATTAAAAAATTTGACATGAAAAACTCAAAAATCATAAATATCCCAATAGCCACTAACATCAACATTGACTCTGACCCAGAAGGAAAACTAGTAGATCCAAAATACTATAGAAGTATAATAGGAAGCCTACTCTACCTAACTGCAAGTTGACCAGATATAATATTTGCAGTTGGTATGTGCGCAAGATACCAATCCTGTTCAAAAGAATCGCATCTAACATATGTTAAAAGAATACTTAGGTATATTAAGGGCACACTAAATATAGGACTTTGGTACCCTAGAACTAGTACCTTTGACCTTTTTGGCTACTCTGACTCAGACTATGCCAGATGCAAATTAGACAGAAAAAGTACAAGTGGTAGCTGCCAAATCCTAGGTCAGTGCTTAGTAAGTTGATCAAGCAGAAAGCAACATTGTGTTGCTCTATCCACCACTGAAGCTGAATACATATCCCTAGGAGAGTGTGCAACTCAACTTTTGTGGATGATGCATACCTTAAAAGACTATCAATTAGAATACAAAAATACAAAAATCTTAATTGATAATATAAGCTCAATTAATCTAACAAAAATCCAATTCACCACTCTAGGACTAAACACATAGAAGTCAAACACCACTTTGTAAGGGATCACGTAGCTAAAGGTGAACTTGTACTCAACTATGTTGAGTCCAAATCAAACCTAGCTGACATTTTCACAAAACCCTTACCTGAACTTGAGTTCAGTGCACTTAGAAGACAAATAGGAATGTGCTGGGTAGAATAGATGTTGATTTTCAAACTCATTGTCTTACTTAATCATCCTGTTCTTTTCAAAAATTCTAGGAAAAGATAATGATTTTAAAATCCCATTTTCTTAGAATTTTCAAAGTTGGACTTAGTTTAGGCTCTACTCTAGAAATCATGTTCCCCTAGATTTAAACCAGAGCATCTCACAGACACCTAGGTATACCTTGCTTGTGTTTGAAATACATAGAACGGCGTGAGATGCATAGGGTATAGCCTGGACTCCAGTATGCTTATATCTGTGCATCATTATGAGTCTGAGTGTTAAATACTTTATTAACAGTAATCAGTTTAAGTCATCCAGCTTTTGTGAAATCTAAGTGGACGAAATGACTTAACTTGACTAACCAAGTAAAAGCTGCTGCCCTCTAGGCAATCAGCAAGTAGCTAAAGGTTAGACAGTTGGTGAAGGAAATAGAAATATTAAGATTGAGCATACTTGTACTTTAGGGCTCTGATACCTGATCAAAACAACTTGGATAAGTTAACAACTATTTAACTTGACTCATGCTTGGACTTAAGGACCAACTGAATAAACAACCTAAATTAAATATTTAGTTACTCCCTCTTCGTCCTAAAATTTCGTAAGTTCTTACTACTATTTTTTTAAAATTAAATTTCTTTTAATTAAGCTAAGTACCTTTTTTAAACTGAAACTACATTTTCAAAATTCAATGTTTACAAAAGGCTTAGCTAAGTTTCTATACTTAGCAACTTTCAAACTTAGCCACCTTTATAAATTTTTGCTAAAATACTTTTTCTATACTTAGCTAAAAGTATTAAAAAGCATACTTCTTTCTATACTTTTTCAAAATTTAGTTAAGTATTTTTTTTATTAACAAGCATTTTTACTAAGTTTCACAAGCATTTTTTCCTTCTTTCAAAGTCTAAACCTGTTTTTTTCTAAACACTTAAAACTTGCTTTCAACTATTTTTTTGATAGATGGCAAAGGGGGAGAGTAGGGAAATTCAAAAGTAAAAGAAAATCTAATTCAAAATGAAAGCCCTGTATTAAGGGGGAGCTTCACAAAGTTTAAGTGTTAGCTTAAGTTATGCTTGTATTTATTTGAATTTATATACTTAAGCTTGCTCACTTAAACCTGTTAAATATATTTATGTATTTGTTTTACTTAACTTTGAATTTTGGTTGCCATAATCAAAAAGGGGGAGATTGTTGGTGCGGGAAGCATCCGACGATCGAACCTAAGTTTTGATAATGGCAAAGGATTCAAAGTTAAGGTGTGTGGTGATCTAACAGTCTGAATGAGATTACAGGAAAGTCCTAAGTGTACTTAGGCAAAAGCCTTAATTGTGGTTAGCCAAGGTGAAAACCCTAGGGGGTGGTAACCCTAGGTCATAGGGGGTGGTAACCCTATGCGGAAAGTCTTGGTGGGTCGAGTGCTTCAGGAAAAAGTCCTAGGGGGGTAACCCTAGGTGGAAAGTCCTGGTGTCGCGAACCAGGTGAAAGACTGGACCAGTCGGGAAGCGGAAGTCCAGCAGAAAGTCTAGAAGTATCGAGCACCGAGAAAAAGTCCAATCGATCTGGAGGATCGCACTAGCAATAGGTAAATTATTGGTTGCTACTCGGAAAACCTAATGGTTTCACTGTACAAAAAATTTGTACAAAGGTCTGAACCTTTTCCTAGCTACCATGTGTTCTTTTAAATTAAACTTGGATCTCCTGCGGAACTTAACACGTTTGATACAAAGTTTAATTTATTTGTTCTTTTAGGTTTAGACTTGGATCTCCTACAGAACTTAACACGTTCGATCCAAATCACCTTGGTTATTAATTCCATTAAATATTAATTTCCAAAATTGACATCCAGGACTGCATGGCGAGGCACATGGCCTTCTTGGATATGGAAACAACCACCACCGCCTAGACAAAGCCTTTTAAGGAAAGCTAATATTTAATTTCCTTAAATAACTTTAGGTCAACCAAAAAGAACAATCAAATCACAAGGAAAAGAAAAACAAAAGAACATAACATCGAAAACAAATTCGAAATACTAGAATCGCATGCCTCTTGTATTTGATATTTTTACAAATGAATAAAACTAGTATGTGCGGAAATTAAATACTAGTATACCTTTTCTTTTGCAAACAAAAACCTCTAGGTCTTCTACCGTATTCCTTGTAACGACCTAATTTTTCTCATTAGGAGTTTTAAAAGTTCTTAAAAATATTTAGAAATGCTATAGAAAAATTCTAGAGATTTTTAGAAATTTTTAGAGTATTTTTATACAATTTTTGGAGGTCGTTTGGTATTTTTACTAAACGAAGGAAGTTTTGACAAAAAATGTCCAAGCCAAGGCTCGTACCAGCGACCCTTGACCCGGTCAAAACGCAGCTAACCAACTATTCTGCAAGTATTTCGTGAGCAAATATGGAACGAGATATATATATATAAGTTATGATAGATGCCGAAGAGTATTAAAAAAAAGGGAAGTGAGGATCGGGATTTGTTCTCTCCCGAAACCCTTCTCTCCTTCTCCTTTTGCGACGGCGATTCCTTCTCGGGCAAAAGCGAAGCTAGGGCTTCGTCTCTGACGGCCGGCGAGCGCTTCTCTCCGTGGGTTCTTCATAGATTCGAGGTCTCCTTGTCAAAGAGAGCTCGTGGGCACGAGGAAGGGTTGAAATCTCAGGTTCTCCGAACCCTAGAGGGTTTCTCCTCCGGTTGTAAGTCGAGGGATTCCGGTAAGACGCTACTCACCTGCAGTAGGATAGTTTCGGGTCCTTGTTCCTTTTGTTTCGAATTTTCTGTGAAGATTGGGGTTTAGGGCTCACTGCCCTAAGTAGTTAAGGAAGAGGGAAAGGGTTTTTCGATTGGATTAGATTCTGAACCTTGCTTATTCCTATTTTCGAATTATACTGTGAAGTTTTGTTTAGCACAGCAATTCATTTCTTTTGAAATTTTTGCCGTGAGTTCAGAGGTTAGGCATATGAATTCAGTTTAGTTGAGTTTTCCAATTTGTAACATAGTTCTAGCATTCTGGATAAATAAGATGAGTTACTGGTTTATAGATTGCCCTGTATAGGTTCAACTTGTGAATCTGTTTCGTATAAGAAGAGTTGCTGGTTCTCAGCAAGCTTGATTTATTAGGTTTCAATTTAGTAAGCTTGATTCCTTTTGTTTTAATCCCGCAAGTTTTATTCCTTTTGTCACAAATTCAGCAGGTTAACTAATTTAGTTTTCTTTCAACAAGTTAGCTAAATTCAGTCATGGTTTTCTGTGCTAATGTTGGGTATGAACTGCCATACATTGTGTAATTTGTAGCTTAGTTTTTACTTGTTAACTCCATGAGCATGATTGGCTTTAAGATTAGTATTTTAACCTTGGATTTCCATGAGTTCTGAACAGGAACAACTTCTGATCCTTCTAGCATGCAGTTTGTAGTTCTGTTGTTGATTTTGGAATTTTGGGTAGGGGCTTAATTAAACCTTTTTGTTATTAGTTCCTTAACATGCATTTTGTTAGTTCCCTGTGGCTATTTTTCTCCCTGCTGCAATAAAAAGAACAACCTTGAAGTTAGCATATCAAGCTTAGATTCCTTGTTACCTTAATTAGCATCCCAATTTTATTAGCATTTTCTGCAACCACGAACAGCTCTTTTTGAGCTTAGAACATCCCCTCTTGGAGCTTGTTGCAATCCGGATTTTAATGCCTTTGTTTTCCTTGCTTCGGTTTTTGTACAGCATTAGGGTGGTTTGAGATGTAAGAGTAGCAAGCGTTCCTTGTTGTTTTACTTCCGGATTTCCTTCCTGTATAGCATTAGGATGGCCTGGAATTAATGAGTAGTTTAAGAAATTCTTCTACATACATTATGCTTTGGTTCCTTATAGGTTCTAGTATATCATTTTATTCATGTATAAACTTTAGATAGAAGAAATTAGTTTGTAATAGTGCAGATTTTTCAATGAGTAATAGAGTAGATTTTTGTTATGTAGCATGCAGATTTTTGTTAGTTATAGTCTGCAAAATTATTTGTTTAGGTATTCACTCTTAGTATGTTCAAGTGTAAATTTCAGTTTATCTAAGCATTTCAAAGTTAGAATTTGTATGAGACATTGTTTTAGAGGTATTGACAAGTAAAGAAATATAAAGAAAAGAAAAAAAAAGGCCAAGGCCTTTAGTAGATCCCAAAGTCAAGATTTATGGATTTTGGTACACAAGGTGCTTATTAAAATGCCGAGGCATTATATATTAGAAATATTAAAAGATAATGAGTATTTTACTTTTATCAGTGGCACTGTACTGGACTCTCAGTTGCCCTTGGGTTGGGCTCCCATAGTCGTCCCTAGGTTTAGATAACCTAGTATGCAGGACTCTCAGTTGTCCTTGGGCTGGACTCCCATAGTCGTCCCTAGATTTAGATAACCTAGTAAACCTTACTAGATTCAGGACCAGATATCTCGGGTCTAGTTAGGAATGGGCGCATAACAAGTACAGTTGTCGGGCCCAAGAAGAAAGTTGATTATTATTTTGAAGTATTATAAGTATAAGTTTTTGAAGAAAAATAAGTTTCACATAAATATAAAAGTATAAAAGAATAAGTTTAGAACAAATGAATTAAGTTTAACTTTGTTTTAAAATCAGCAAGTTTAGTTTCCTTTTATGCTAGCATGTTATTTAGATTAGATTACTGTTCTTCGTTATTAGAAGTGCATGAGTAGCTTTACATGTTTAGCACTTCAGTATGTTTGTTTATTTACTAGTAGATGAGCATGAGTAGTTCTCCTTTTGAGCATTCAGTTTTAGTTTTCAGTATATTCATATGCATATCGAGTTTTTGTGAGTCAGATAGCGCTTACTAAGCAATTTGCTTATAGATTACATTTTTCTCTTACTGCAGATAAAGGAAGGTGACAAGGTGGCGCAGATGATGTGTGATGCCAGGACTATGGAAGTCTTGGGATTAGAAAGGAGTTCCTTTAGTCTTCTTTCCTTATTTTTTTTAGTTTCTGCATTTTAGTTATTGTAAACATTTGAGACTGTACTTTACACTCCGTGTCATTCGAGTTTATTCTTGTTCTAGGTTGTATGTAGGATGAGTTCGGTTGAGTAAGTAGATATTTATGTGTTTGATACTTATTTAACTGCGTGGGTGTTTGATAAATGTTCCAGCCGCTTGTGGCTGACGTATACTATGTTTGTATCTCGGTTTATGGTCACCGGTATAGGGGAGACTCTGCCGAAATTTTTCGGTAGAGACTCCTCGTAGTTTCGATCATACCGGATAAGTAGAGTTAGTAGCTAAGTAACGGTCATCGTTAGTAGTAGTAAGAAGGGTGGTCGTTACAGTTGGTATCAGAGCAGTTCCCATTCTCCAGCATTACACATCAGCATCATCTTTGTCGTCTTCAAGTAAGAAAGTATTTAATTTTTCTTTTATGCTTATTAATTGCGGTATAGAGTATCTTCTTATATGCGGTTAATAAGAAGAAAATTCTTGTTTTATTTTTCTATGTTTAGATACATATGCTTAGGAAGAATAGAGATGATTTTAGTTTTGTTTCTCTCCTACATAATTAGATGTCAAGAAGAGGACGTCCCCGTACCGTTCGTACTGAGTACCGAGCACAGGAAGACGAAGAGCCCAGAATAGCTGAACCAAATCTCTCTGAAGTTGTTGCTAAACTCCAGAGACAAGTGGCGGAGCAGCAACAAGTGATCGTCAATCTGATGGCAAATCAGCAGCCAGTCCCTCCCACTCCTCCAATTGTTAATGTGGAGACTCCAGTAGTGACTGAGGTTCCACCAGCCGCTCTGGAAGTCCCCATAGCACCTAGAAGACAAGAAGCCTACCTAATACAGTGGTTGAAGCTGAAGCCAGAAAGTTTCTCAGACACGACTGAGCCCTGGGATGCTCAAGCTTGGTTTAAGACACTGGAGAGCACCATGGAGCTTCTTGACTGGCCAGAAGTCGAGAAGGTCAAGTGTGCCTCTTTCTGCCTATCAGGTGATGCTCGTATATGGTGGGAGAGAGTTAAGAGCAAGAGGTTGGTCAATCAGATGAGCTGGGTTGACTTCGAGACAGAGTTTTATGAAGAATTCTTCCGTCAACGGATCACCAATAAGCATTTTGAGGAGTTTATAGAATTCAGACAAGGAGACCTGTCGGTGGAAGAAGCAGTACAGAAATTCAATAGGCTAGCCCGTCTCTATCCAGAGCTAGTAAGTACAGAAAAGGAACGAGTCAGAATGATGCTTAGGATGCTGAGACCAGTAATAGCACTTAATGTGAGTAGTAGAACTCACCAGCCCCAGACTGGCGAGGAGCTGGTCAGCAGAGCATTAGTTGCTGAGCACTATCTGGACAGCATCAAGGTGCAACGAGAGCAACACAAGTCAGTCAAGATCGAAAACAAGACAGTGGGAAGCCAGAAACCTCAGTCAAGTGATCAGAATTGGAAGGGCAAGGGTAACAAAAGGAAACGAGGGGATACAGGAGGCAGCCAAAAGGGAGGTCCAATAGACGAGCAGGTTAAGTTCCCTTCCTGCCCTAAATGCAGGAGATCGCATCCAGGAGCCTATCTTTTGGGTATGACCGGATGTTATTCATGTGGCCAAGAAGGACATCTAGCTAGAGCATGTCCTAATAAGTTTAAGGCACCTCAGCGACAGTTAGTGCAATATGAAGGCAAGCCTGCACAGTTACACCACATGACAACATCACTAGAAGGACCCTATCTCGGTCAGGAAAGGTTGGAAGCCCCACCAGTTCCAATCAATGTCAGAGTATTTTCTCTCACTAATAAAGAAGCTGTCGGTACCTCCACGGTAGTCATAGGTCAAATACCTACCCTTTAGCATTTAGCTACCGTCTTATTTGATACTGGTGCTACCCACTCTTTTGTGTCAATTTCTTTTGCCAAATTTAACAAGTACCCACAGTCCAGAATTATTCTAAGTTCGAGGATGAACTTTTTAAAAGGTATGGGGGATTGTAACGACCCAATTTTCCTCATTAGGAGTTTTAAAAGTTCTTAAAAATATTTAGAAATGCTATAGAAAAATTATAGAGATTTTTAGAAATTTTTAGAGTATTTTTATGCAATTTTTGGAGGTCATTTGGTATTTTTACTAAACGAAGGAAGTTTTGACAAAAAATGTCCAAGTCAAGGTTCGAACCAGCGACCCTTGACCCGGTTAAAACGCAGCTAACCAACTATTCTGCAAGTATTTCATGAACAAATATGGAACGAGATATATATATATATATAAGTTATGATAGATGCCGAAGAGTATTAAAAAAAAGGGAGAAGTGAGGATCGGGATTTGTTCTCTCCCGAAACCCTTCTCTCCTTCTCCTCTCGCGACGGCGATTCCTTCTCGGGCAAAAACGAAGCTAGGGCTTCGTCTCCGACGGCCGGCGAGTGCTTCTCTCCGTGGGTTCTTCACAGATTCGATGTCTCCTCATCAAAGAGAGCTCGTGGGCACGAGGAAGGGTTGAAATCTCAAGTTCTCCGAACCCTAGAGGCTTTCTCCTACGGTTGTAAGTAGAGGGATTCCGGTAAGACGCTACTCACCTGCAGTAGGATAGTTTCGGGTCCTTGTTCCTTTTGTTTCAAATTTTCTGTGAAGATTGGGGATTAGGGCTTACTGCCCTGAGTTGTTAAGGAAGAGGGAAAGGGTTTTTCGATTGGATTAGATTCTGAACCTTGCTTATTCCTGTTTTCGAATTATACTGTGAAGTTTTGTTTAGCACAGCAATTCAGTTCTTTTGAAATTTTTGCCGTGAGTTCAGAGGTTAGGCATATGAATTTAGTTTAGTTGAGTTTTCCAAGTTGTAACATAGTTCTAGCATTCTGGATAAATAAGATGAGTTACTAGTTTATAGATTGCCCTGTATAGGTTCAAGTCGTGAATCAGTTTCGTATAAGATGAGTCAGCTCTCAGCAAGCTTGATTTATTAGGTTTCAATTTAGTAAGCTTGATTCCTTTTGTTTTAATCCCGCAAGTTTTATTCCTTTGGTTACAAATTCAGCAGGTTAACTAATTTAGTTTTCTTTCAACAAGTTAGCTAAATTCAGTCATGGTTTTTTGTGTTAATTCTGGGTACTAACAACCATAAATGGTGTAATTTGTAGCTTAGTTTTTACTTATTAACTCCATGAGCATGATTGGCTTTAAGATTAGTATTTTAACCTTGGATTTCCATGAGTTCTGAACAGGAACAACTTCTGATCCTTCTAGCATGCAGTTTGTAGTTCTGTTGTTGATTTTGGAATTTTGGGTAGGGGCTTAATTAGACCTTTTTGTTATTAGTTCCTTAACATGCAGTTTGTTAGTTCCCTGTGGCGATTTTTCTCCCTGCTGCAATGAAAGAACAACCTTGAAGTTAGCATATCAAGCTTAGATTTCCTTGTTAACTTAATTAGCATCCCAGTTTTGTTAGCATTTTCTGCAACCACGAACAGCTCTTTTGGAGCTTTGAACAGCCCCTCTTGGAGCTTGTTGCAATCCGGATTTTAATGCCTTTGTTTTCCTTGCTTCGGTTTTTGTATGGCATTAGGGTAGTTTGAGATGTAAGAGTAGCAAGCGTTCCTTGTTGTTTTACTTCCGGATTTCCTTCCTATACAGCATTAGGATGGCCTAGAATTAATGAGTAGTTTAAGAAATTCTTCTGCATACATTATGCTTTGGTTCCTTGTAGGTTCTAGCATATCATTTTATTCATGTATAAACTTTAGATAGCAGAAATTAGTTTGTAATAGTGCAGATTCTTCAATGAGTAATAGAGCAGATTTTTGTTATGTAGCATGCAGATTTTTGTTAGTTATTGTCTGCAAAATTATTTGTTTAGGTATTCACTCTTAGTATGTTCAAGTGTAAATTTCAGTTTATCTAAGCATTTCAAAGTTCGAATTTGTATGAGACATTGTTTTAGAGGTATTAACAAGTAAAGGAAGATAAAGAAAAGAAAGAAAAAGGCCAAGGCCTTTAGTAAATCCCAAAGTCAAGACTTTAGGGATTTTGGCACACAAGGTGCTTATTAAAATGTCGAGACATTATATATTAGAAGTATTAAAAGATAACGAGTATTTTACTTTTATCAGTGACACTGTACTGGACTCTCAGTTGTCCTTGGGTTGGGCTCCCATAGTCGTCCCTAGATTTAGATAACCTAGTATGCAGGACTCTCAGTTGTCCTTGGGTTGGACTCCCATAGTTGTCCCTAGGTTTAGTTACCTAGTAAACCCTACTAGATTCAGGACCAGCTATCTCGGGTCTAGTTAGGAATGCGCGCATAGCAAGTACAGTTACCGGGCCCAAGAAGAAAGTTGATTATTATTTTGAAGTATTATATGTATAAGTTTTTGAACAAACAAAATAAGTTTCACATAAATATAAAAGTATAAAAGAATAAGTTTAGAATAAATGAATTAAGTTTCACTTTGTTTTAAAATCAGCAAGTTTAGTTTCCTTTTATGCTAGCATGTTATTTAGATTAGCTTATTGTTCTTTGTTATTAGAAGAGCATGAGTAGCTTTACATGTTTAACACTTCAGTATGTTTTTTTATTTACTAGTTGATGAGCATGAGTAGTTCTCCTTTTGAGCATTCAGTTTTAGTTTTCAGTATATTCATATGCATATCAAGTTTTTGTAAGTTAGATAGCACTTACTAAGCATTTTGCTTATAGATTGCATTTTTCTCTTATTGTAGATAAAGGAAGGCGACAAGGTGGCGTAGATGATGTGTGATGCCAGGACTATGGAAGTCTTGGGATTAGAAAGAAGTTCCTTTAGTCTTCTTTCCTTATTTTTTTTAGTTTCCGCATTTTAGTTATTGTAAACATTTGAGACTGTACTTTACACTCCGTGTCATTCGAGTTTATTCTTGTTCTAGGTTGTATGTAGGATGAGTTCAGTTTAGTAAGTAGATATTGTTGGTGCGGGAAGCATCCGACGATCGAACCCGAGTTTTGATAAATGGCAAAGGATTCAAAGTTAAGGTGTTTGGTGATTAACATGTTGAATAAGTGTTTCAGGAAAGTCCTAGCTGCGGTTAGGCAAAGGGAAAACCCTAGGAGGTGGTAACCCTAGGTCATAGGGGGTGGTAACCCTATAATGAAAGTCTTGGTAGGTCGATGGCTTCAGGCAAAAAGTCCTAGGGGGTGGTAACCCTAGTTGGAAAGTCCTGGTGTCGTGAACCAGGTGAAAGACTGGACTAACCGGGAAGCGGATGTCTAGCAGAAAGTCCGGAAGCGTCGAGTGCTGAGCAAAAGTCCAGTCGATCTGGAGGATCATACTGGCAACAGGTAAAATCTCCTGAGTGGAGTAGGTGAGGACGCGTTCCCCGTAGAGGGAGTAGTAGGCGTCGGGTCGACCTAGGGTTTCCGGGTGGAAATCCGAAGTCAGACCCGGTCAGTCCGATGACTGACAATTCTATTTATCATATTATCTTTTTGTGTGTTCTAACTCTGCTTTGCAGGAAACTTATATTTTCGTGCAGGGTTAGAAATGTGTAACATCCCAAATTTCACTATTTGGAGTCTTAAATACCTTATTAAAATATAGAAATGTTTTAGAAAATTTCTAGAGATTTTTAGAAATTTTTAGAGTATTTTTATGCAATTTTTGGTGGTCGTTTGGTATTTTTACCAAAAGAAAGAAGTTTTGACAAAAAAAGTCCAAGCCGAATCTCGAACCGGCAACCCCTGACCCGAGCAAAACCCAGCTAACCAACTGGGCTAGCAGTTGTTACTTGATCAAGTAAAGGAAGAATTTTATTTATGTAATAGAAGTTAATAGCAAGAAATAATAGGAAGAAAATAGGTTGCAGCCTGGATTCGAACCCACGAGCCGGGCCTTAAGCAGAACGCAGCCCACCAACAGACCAGCCGAAGTTTTCTTAACTAAACCTATATCGAAATATATTTAAGTAGTACTAGTTAACAGAAACCTGAGAATATTAAAAGGAAGAACTTAGGGATTAATTACGAAACCTAAATTCTTTCGTCAACCTTTCCCCTCTCCTCCTCCCTTCTGCGCGCGACTGCGTTTCGGCTCGAGTGAAGACAAAGCCGACGGAGCTAGGGCTCGACTCCGGCAGTCGGCCAAGGCAAGGCTCCGTGGGTTCTTGACAGATCCGAGCTCCCCTCGGTGAGGAGAGCGCGTGGACAGAGGAGTTGCCGGAATATCGAGTTCTCCGAAGCCCTAGAAGTTTTCTCCTTCGGTTGTAAGTCAAGGAACTCCAAGAAGCAAGGTAAGTTGCTACTCACTTGTGGTAAGAGTAGTTCCGAATTCGATTTGAGTCTTTTCCTTGTTTTCCCTTGATTTTGAAGCATGCTGTGAAGTTGTTTGAAGCTTGCTGCTAGGGTTGCTGCCATGAGTTTTTATAGGAGGTTGAGATAGGGTTTGGTTTACAATCACAGATTTAGGGCTTTTGGTTGAGTTTTATGTGTTGTGTTTCTTCTCACTGGTTGAGTTTCGGGAAGTTCATATTGTGGAGTCTTAAGCTTTGATCGTTGACGTTTCAGTAGACCTGTTGCTTTCGAAACGTTGATCAGATTTAGACTTTGATCGATGATATTCTTCTTAAACTATTATTTCTGAAATGTTGAACTAATTAGAGACCTTGATCGAAGATGTTCTAGTGGACTTATTGTTTCGGATTTAAGTAAAGAATGATCCAATCCGGAAATAGTGGTTGTGTTTGGAATTGAGGAAATTTCCGGGTTCTGTTCAATGTTGCTCTGATTTTTAATCTAGCTGTGGATTTCCAAGGTTTATTCAAAAGATTTTGATGTGTTACATGGTGATTTTCTGGATCGTCGTGTGCTTTTGAGTTCTTTAAAGGTATTGATACGGGATTCATTTAGGTTGCTTTGTTGCTAGAAGAATAGGCAAGTATGGACTATAGGGGTTATGAATTGATTATCCTCGACAGCAGATATATATTGTGTGCTCAATGCTAGGAACAGAACTAGAGTAACATGGAGGATAGTATGCATTACCTGTGGAAAAAAAAAATATATGCTAAATGCTATGAACTGAGCTAGAGTTGATTATGATGCCTTAGTGGCTGTTCAAATCAATTTTGTGAGTTCTGTGGGGTTTTTTTGGTTAGTTCGTGTCTTTATGTGAAGAATGCTATGATTGGAGTTTTCATCTTTTTGTCCAGCAACTATGTTGTTAAGTGTTAAATGCTATACTAGAGAATTTATCTTCCCTGTCTAGTATAAGTGTTAGTATGTAGCAACCAGTGATAAGTGATAGTATGTAGCAACCGGTAATAAGTGTTTAGTTAGATTTCAGTGACTTGTTTAGAACATAATTTTAGATAAGCTTAGTATGTAGATTTTAGATAAGCTTAGTATGCAGATTTTGTTAAGCTTAGTATGCAGATTTTAGATAAGCTTAGTATGCAGATCTTGTTAAGCTTAGTATGCAGATTTTAATAAGCTTAATATGCAGATTTTGTTAAGCTTTACATGCAGATTTATGTTAATCTTTGTATACAGATTTTTGTATAAGCATTTCAGTGTTAGAATTTGTTTAAACATTTCAGTTTTGTAAGAGGTATTCTTTTATAAGAAAAGTATAAGAAAGATAAAGAAAAGAAAGAAAAAGGCCAAGGACTTAAGTAGATCCCAAAGTCAAGACTTTGGGAATTTTGGTACACAAGGTGCCTATTAAAATGCCAAGGCATTTAAAGAAGATGTAATTAAGATTATAAGTATTTTACTTTTAAGAAGAGGCTAGTACCCGACTTCCGAGGTTGTCGTTAAACAAATCCAGGTGTCCAATTCCGAGGTCATGGCCCTGGTAGACCGAGGTCTGCTCTTTTAGGATTGGTGGCTCGCTACCCCAACCTATTAGGGAACGCGCATAAGATGGTATTATGCCTGGGCCCAAGAAGAAATTGATTATTATTTTGAAGTATTATAAGTATAAGTTTTTGAACAAGTAAAACGAGTTTTACATAAACATAAAGTATTAAAGATTAAGTTAGAACAAATGAAATAAGTTTCATACAGGTCTAAAAATCAGTAAGTTTAGTTCTTTATTCTACCATGTTTATCTAGTGGATGAGTACTTTTCATGTTTACCTATTAGATGAGCAACATGATTAGTTATTAGAATTACATGAGTAGATTCCTTAGCTTTTCTTTGCTATTAGCTTGATATGAGCAGATATATTTATGCTTTACTTTCTTTTAGAGCATATAGTTTCTAGTTCTTTCTGTAAACATGCATATTCATGTTTTTGTGAGTTAGATAGCGCTTACTAAGTAAATTTTGCTTATAGACTACACTTCCTCTTACTGCAGATACAGGAAAGGAAAAGATAGAGAAAGTAAGGCAACAAGGAGGTGGTCGAAGGATGTGTGATGCCAGGACTATGGAAGCCTTGGGACTAGGAAAGAAGTTTTATTCTAGTTTCTATTGTCTTTTGCTATGTTAGAAGTATTTGAGATAGTACATGATATTTGATGTGATTAGGACATAGTAGATGAATTATGATATGGTGTGATGAGTTGTGGTATTGTTTTCTTTATTTTGGATTTATTATACTGCGTGGTTGATTGATATGTGTTCCAGCCGCTTGTGGCTGAGTATATATTGCATGTATTGTTGAATATGGTCACCGGTACAGGGGAGACTCTGTCGAAATTTTTCGGTAGGGTTTCCATGTGATTTTTAATCATACCGGTTAAGTAGAGTTAGTAGTTAAGTAACAGTCACTCTTAGGTAGTAGTAGTACTAAGAAGGGTGGTCGTTACAAAATGACCAGGATCGGTCGACCGAACCCTAGGATCGGTCGACTGAACCTGCATTGGTGTTGGGCATCGACTGGATCTCGCTGACTGGGTGAGTCAGCAGCTTATCGGTCGACCGAACCTTTTTATCAGTCGACCGAACCTCGGATGAAGTTTGACCAGCGAAGCAAGGTGATCGAAGCAGATGAGGATTGACCGGATCAGGGGGATCGGTCGACCGATCAGGAGGATCGGTCGACCGATCGACGGTAAGTCAAATTTGATCCCGAGGTGATCGGATCTGGATCAGCTTTCACAGAGCTATAAAAGAAGGCCTCGGGGTGCAGCCTATGAATCGATCTCGAACAATCTGTGCTGGTCTCTGTGCTACTGCGAACGCCTCGACAAAGCTCTGCTACACCAACGATCTACAAGCTTCAGACTTGCTTACTGTTTGTTTCGTTGGTATAATTTTCCTTTATTGCAACTAATTGTACTATACTTGTATTCATATTATCGAACTTATAGTTGTTGCCCACGGAAAGCGATCAAGGATTGCGGGCCTTCGAGTAGGAGTCAATCAAGGCTCTGAACGAAGTAAATTTCTGTGTCTTTGTGTTGCTTCTTTCATTTATTATTTATTCCGCTGCTCTTTACTCGTTCGAATTCGAAAATTGAAAGCCACGAGCGCTATTCACCCCCCCTCCCTCTAGCGCTTCCCGATCCAACAATTGGTATCAGAGCGGGGTCGTTTTGAATTGGTGCAATCACCTTTCAAGACAAATTTTCATGGTGTTTTTCAGATTTTTCGGAGTCAATTAGAATTTAGCCTTATCGCTATATTCTAATTCTTTTATCGAATCGGTTTTTACTCGAAGTCGGTGCAACACCGCTCGAGTTCGTATTTACTATTATACTTCCCGCACTGCTAATCCAAGACCTAGTCTTGGTACATTTCTGTCATTTTTTTTTTGTGTTGCATATTACAAATGGCCCAACAAGAGGGTTTCAGTACTGTGCATCCCCCACTATTCTCCGGAGAGGATTTCGGTTACTAGAAGGGAAGAATGGAGACTTATCTGAAGATCCAGTTCGAAACCTGGATGATCATCAAGACGGGACTACAACTACCATCAGATGACGACGGCAAACCTACACCCTGCGAATAGTGGAAGATATCGGGAAAAAAAAATAGAAATAATAATAAATAAATAAATAATAAGGTTATTTGGGAAATAGACTTATAGAATTTTTCCGAAATTTTTGGAAATTTTCTGGGAATTTTTCGGAGCTCGTACGGAAGGTTTTGAGGGGATCGATCGGCGGGTTCGGACAAAGCCTGTTTGGGATACCCGTTTAAGTGAGGAAATATTTTTAATTATAAATCCTTTTCTTTTCCTTTTATTCCCTTCCCAAAACGCCGTTTCCCCCCAAACCCAACACCGATCACCCGAGCCTTCTTCATCGATCTCCCCGACTCCTCTTGCTGTCTCTCTCTCGCGGACGGACCTGTAGCGATCGTCGACATCGCCGGAGGAGCTCGTCGCCAGAGCTTGCTGGAGCACGACGGAACTGGTGGACTCCGGGTCTTCTTCGACCGAGGGGTCTCGGATTCGGGAGTTTCTTGTGTCGATCGTCGCCGGCACAGATCGGTCTTGGAGCGAGGAGGAGGGAAACTTGTCGAGCCTTCGGTCTCCTTCATTCTCCGATTTCTTTCTTCCTCAGCCGATTTTGTCGACTTTTCTTCTCCGATCGACGCCATTGGATCGGGCTGATCCACCGATCGCCTGCGTGAAGGGGCAATTAGGGTTTCAAGGGTAAGTAATCTGAACCTTATTCCCTCTATTTCTTGGATTTGTGCCTTAGCTTCGAGTTTCTTCCCTGATTCGGCTCTTTTTCTCTCTATTGGTCGGTGATCCTAGGTCAGATCTTGGATCCCTTCTTCGTGGTTGCTGATTAAGGCCGCGGTCGAGTGGGATAAATTTCCAGCAGGGGGGTCTTGTTGTGGTGTTCTGCAATCCGTCAACGTCTCCTTCCGACAGCCACCAGCCATGATTGAGGAGGAACAGAGAGTGAATTGTTGATCTCCTCTCTTGATCCGATCCGTTAGGTGAGTTTTGTTTACTGTGAGGTTTTGGTTGTGAATTAGGGTTCCGATCTCTTCTCTGTTCGTTAGCAAGAACAAGATCGAGCCCTAATCGGGATATTGGAGGTAAGGGGTAGGTTTCTGTCATAAATTTGGGTTCCGATCCTTCTTCTGGTATTGATTCGAGTGGTTTTGTTTATGAGGACAGAGGTTTTTGTGGTGATTCCGGCCACCACAGCTGGATTGGATTGATTCCTCCACTAGAGTTGTGATCATCTCCGGTGATAGAAGAAGCAGAGGTAAGGAGATCGATTGGTTATTGTGTTGTTCACATATTCTTAGTGAATTCTCACTGTTCTGTTCTCTTGATCGGTCTATGGTTGTAGTGGGTGTTATCTAGTGGATTTTTGTGTATTCCTTGATTTAGATCAATGTTGGAATCAACAAAGGTTGTAAGTTGTTTGGTTCAGTTGTTGAAGATGTTGGGCGTACTGTTTTGCTAGGAATGCTGTGGGTTGCTATTCGGGATTGGTTAACAGTGATGTGAAAGTTGTTATGCTGGTTAATTACAGGTTGTAGATGTAGATAAACCTAAATCTGAAGTCAGGATCATGATGTTGAGGTTAGTTTCTTATTGGAAGGTAATGGGAAGGAGTAGAAATCATGGTTAGCTATTACTCTAGAATTGGCTATTTATTTATAGGTGATTCATTTATGTGTAGTGTATGTAAATATATATTACATAAACTGTATGTGTGACACAGGACCTTGATCTGGACGAGTTGCGTGACGTGGTGGTTCTGTTGATTTCGGGATATATCGAGGCAGGTATTTCTTTCCTTTCTCCTATTTAGTTCTTTGAACTATAAAGCATGGTTATTGTTGGAAACTTAGGTTGCATTACCTTAATTCTGTATGTTTATTTTGTTCCTGCTTGTCACTTTCTGTTTTGAGCTTTGATATGATCTCGTTTACCTCGATACAGTCTCACCCTTGATATCGAAACTCTGTGATTATGCATAAGTAGAGTTTGCATCATAGATATGTCCGGTTTGTACGGTTAGTATATGTATCATGCATATTGATGTCGAGTATACACATGACGGGTATATGTTATTGGAGTTGCATGGTTAGTTGACCTTGGGGTAGGTGGGAGTATGTGTATACATTTGTGACGTTTATTAGGGGGTGTGTTGGGATACGGGTCGGATGATGATCTTTATAGTGTGACTATTCACATCATGTCATCATTCATTGCATACTGACGACTGTTGTCTCCCTTATGGTGAGAGAGTCGTCGGTTGTTTATAGCTGTCCATTCGGCCAGTGTTGGAGAGTGGTAGCTAGGAGTGGAGCTAGTCCTGTCGTGCTCATTCAGCCGCTCAGTGTTCTGTCAGCCTCGACCACTCTGGAGCAGTGGGTCTTGAGGGTAAAGAAGTCAGAGGGCTTGAGTTGTGAGTAGTCAGGGACCCTTAGCTATGTAGTTATATAACTACTTAGCTGACCTTCTGCTTCAGCCGCCTATAGCGGTGCATGTACTGGAGGCTTGTACGGTTTGTCACAGACCCAAGCCTCTCGGCCATACAGGGGTCGTGGTGTCTAGAGAGGTGGCGGGGGTGACCATGGAGCATGCATGCACTTTTGTATATAATGCGCGGTGCATCTGAGGAGATATTTTGCATACATGCCTACTAGATATTAGTTGCATGTGATTGTGTATTGTTGCATTTGTCTGAGCTATGGATGCTGCATATGGATGCCATGTCGCATACATGTCATTTACTTTACATATATTTGCAGTCGTATATGTATTGCACAGGTGTCAGGAGTACGTTGTTGCCTCGGTGAGTTTACTGATCACGATATCATGGTATTGATTCTTTTCGAGTATGTACGTTTATGTTATGTGCATTTATTATGTCAGGTTCATTCATATACCGTTGTTGTATTAGATACAGTTAGATGTGCTATACTTTGGACAGCATGATTCTATTCTTTACATATGGAGACTGTATTCTTTGATTCATATATTATTATGTAATCCATGCTTTATTCTGTCTATACCCGCTGAGTTCCCTGTACTCACCACCCCGTTTATACTATGTTGGTTTCAGGCAGTAGGTAGACGATATGGAGATGCTTGGAGTATGTTGCTGGCCGATCCCACTTCCCACGTCATATCCGAAGACCCTTTTCGGTTTTGTTTCTCTTTTCCTACACTTCGACTTTGTTGGATTTAGAGTTGTGAAAACGAACTATGTTTGATACGTGTATCGTGGACTTATACCTATGGTGTGTTTTGGGGACTTTCTCATTTGTGGGTTCTTTATTCATTTTTCCGCTGTGTTTTTGATATAACCGTGTGGGCTAAATATTTAACTGCGTGGTTGTGGTTATTTTTATGCACATATATCCCAGCCGCATGTGGCTGACGTATTTTGCATGTATGAGAGTTTCAGATTGTCACCGGTACAGGGGAGGTGCTGCCGAAATTTTTCGGGAGGTACTTCCCCGGGGCGTGACAAAAAAGGTGGAAGCCGACGCCAAAGCTACCTGCACTCTCCAGTGCGATCTTACCAAGGAGGAGCTCAACAGAGTCGGCCCGTTTTCTTCCGCAAAGGAGCTCTGGGAGAAGTTAATTGAACTCCACGAAGGCACTGTCGACACCAAGGTAAGTAAAAGAGACCTTTTACTTAATAAGTTATATAATCTGAAGATGCAGGAAGGCGAGACGGCGAGTTCCCTACACGCAAGAATCCAAGACATCCCCAACTCCCTTCACGGAATCGGACAGAAGTCAGAGAATCGGGACGTCATAAGGTATGCTCTAAACTCGTTTCCGAGGAACACATTGTGGGCATCAATGGTAGATGCCTACAAAGTTTCTAAGGACTTGTCTTCTTTAAAATTAGATGAATTGTTTAGTGAATTTGAACTTCATGAGCAGACTAATGCACAACCAACCGAGAAAGGTATTGCGTTGGTTGCAGGTACCAATCGAACACGGGAACCGAGATCACGTCGAAGAACTGAACCGGAGTCGGAAGATGAACCAGACTCTGATGATGAAGACGATGAAATTACAACTGAGCTGGTAAACCTTGTGAAGAAGCTCTACAAGAAGAAGGGCTTCAACAAAAGAGATCTAAAGAAGGTAGTGAAAACAAAGGAAGGTCCACAGAACTCGAAGGTGAAGTTTGAGGTAACCTGCTACGGGTGCAACCAGAAGGGGCACATCAAAGCCAACTGCCCTAACCTGAAGGAGGCCAAAAATCAAAGAAGAAAGAAGGTCCTTAAGGCGACGTGGGATGAATCTTCTTCGGAGGATGACGACGACGAACTCGAACAGACGAGTTTACTCGCATTGATGGCCCGGGATCAGATCGTCGAATCCGAGAGCGAGAGCGAGTCGGAGGCGGAATCCGAGCAAAGCCACGGATCCGTATCCGTTTCCGAAGGGCCAGATCCCGCTGTAAGTATCTCCCGTTTAAACAATTTAGTCAATTATTTATTACGTAAATTAGCTAAGTCAAACCTAAAAATTAAGTCACTTCTAAAGGAAGTAACTGTCCTTAAAGAAGTGGCTAACACTAAATCCTTACCTAACCAAAGTTAGACTGAAGTTTCAACTCAAGTTCAAAAACTTGAGGAAGAAAATTCAAGTCTGAAAAATCAGGTCAAGGATTTAAAAAATACTTTAGAACGGTTTTCTTTAAGTTCCAAGAATCTTGACCTAATTCTTGGGACACAAAGGGCCGTATACAATAGAACTGGGCTAGGATATAAAACTAAAAAGAAATACAAATCGTATTTATCGTTAATTAATAAATCAAATAGAAAGGTAATCCAAGCATGGGTCCCCAAGTCTAACTTGGTTAATCAAGTTGGATTTGGTCAATACTGGGTCCCGAAGGATCAAATACACTACCTCGATAGACCCTATCGAGGCTACGATCCTGGGGGAGTAAATACGAAAACTATTAAACTTAAAAATTAAATTCAAAAATTCAAAATTGAAAATACAAATTTAAAATTAGAAATTAAATTAAATTCACAAATTCAGAATTCAAATTACAAATTTAAAATTCAAAATTAAATTAAATTCACAAATTCAGAATTCAAATTACAAATTTAAAATTCAAAATTAAATTAAATTCACAAATTCAGAATTCAAATTACAAATTTAAAATATGAAATTAAATTATATTCACAAATTCAGAATTCAAATTACAAATTTAAAATTTGAAATTAAATTAAAATTCAAACTTCAAAAGAGGAGGATCCAGAAAAACTGGCACCCCTAACTAAATTACCCGACAGGGTAACTGAACTTAATCTACCCGAAATGGGTAAACAAGATTAGACTACCCGGCAGGGTAATTAAGGTTAGACTAAAAAGGGCTAGGTTTAACTTGACCCACAGTACTGGTGAAGTTTTTGGATGATAGTATGTTAGAGAAGCTTGGGCATCGCATGTCTAGGAAGATATGGCTTCGACCTGGTGCATTTGGCCAAGTGGAACTGACCGAACCTACCCTTAAATGGATCATAACTAGTTAGACCAAGGCTTAGTATTAAGTTCAATGGGTAGGACTATTTGGAAAATCTCAAAGGCATGGTTACTTTAATGAGTTCCTTGTGACTCACCATTGCCCAGAGGTTTATCCAAAGAATGCTTACTTGTTAAACCCAAAGCTAAACCTGAATCTAACATAAAGTTAAATAAAACCCTTAAATTAAACCGCAATTCATCTCACAACAATTATAGGAGTACCTGATTGATAATTTAGATTGGGTGAGATTACTAAGAAATTAAGTTTAAAATCAAGATCAAAATTAAAATTGATTAATTAAAACTTAATTAAGTTAACTTAATTTGAAATTAAACTTACCTATGTTCAATTTTAAATTAATGACTCTAAAATTAATTTAACTTGAAATTATTTCAAATAATTAATTTATTCAACTATCTCACAATCACCCATAGGGTTAACTGATTGCTAACTTAAATTAGATGAGATGAAAAACTAGGGAGCCTACTTCAGTCAAACTATCTTTTAATCCATTAACATGAAACCAATTCATTCACTTTATGTGTAGGAGTTGGATCAATGGATGTTGGATAGTGGATGCTCTAGACATATGACTGGAGATAGATTGAAGTTTACAGAGCTCAAACTAAAGAATCTAGGGTAATCGGAAGAGGTAATATCGAACTCAGTTCTGATTTTATTATTCAAAAAGTTCTGTTAGTTGAAAATTTCAATTTTAATCTACTAAGTATAAGCCAATTGTGTGATAGTGGATACTTAGTAACCTTTGACAAAGCTAGGTGTTTAGTCAAAAATATTGAAAATCCTGAAATCACACTTAAGGGACTTAGGAAAAATAATATGTATTCAATTAATCTACCCACATCCTCAATAAAATGTTTTCTGACACAAGAAGAAGAAACTGATTTATGGCACAGAAGACTGGGTCACACTCACACTAGACTCATTTCAAAAATGAGTCAAAACGGTCTAGTTAGAGGTTTGCCTAAATTGAAATTTATTGAAAACTCAATCTGTAATGCTTGTCAACAAGGAAAACAAACCAAATCGACTCACAAGTCAACCAACCTAGAAAAAACTAACTCCTTACTTGAGCTCCTTCACCTTGACCTATTTGATTCACATGGAGCCAAGTCACTAAGCAAAAACCAGTATTGCTTAGTGATAATTGACGACTACTCTAGGTTCACATGGGTAAGATTCCTAAAAACAAAAGATGAAACCTATGAAATATTTAGTAATTTTTGCAAATTAATAGAAAATGAAAAAGACACTAAAATTAAAAGAATAAGAAGTGATCACGGGGGAGAATTTGAAAATCATAGGTTTACCCAATTTTGTAAAATAAATGGATATCAACATGAATTTTCATGTCCTAGAACCCCCCAACAAAATGGTCTAGTGGAACGTAAAAATAGAACACTACAGGAAGCCGCTAGGACTATGTTAAATGAATATAATTTAAAACATCAATTTTGGGCTGAAGCAATAAATACTGTAAATTATATTCAAAATAGAATCTTAATTAACAAATTTCATAATAAAACCCCTTATGAACTATATTACCATAAAATACCTAACTTAAACTATTTAAAAGTATTTGGGTATAAAGTTCACATTTTAAACACTAAAGATTACTTAGGAAAATTTACACCAAAATCTAACCAAGGAATATTTTTAGGATACTCCTCAACCAGCAGGGCATTTAGAGTATATAATCAAAGTACCTTCAAGGTTGAAGAAACAACTAATATAATATTTGATGAAGATAATACCGTTAATAAACCTATAGAAGATAATATAAATGAAAGTTTTGACATCCATCCAAGAACTATAGAAGATGATGAAATTCAACCTAACGTTAATAAACCAGAGGAACCAATGTCTGACCCAAACATAAGATCATCTAGAGTAAGTACTTCTCACCCACCTGATCAGATTTTGGGTGACCCAAACATAGGAGTCAGAACTAGATCCTCCTATAGAAACCTTAGTCAGATAGCCCTTATCTCCAATATTGAACCTAAAACCATAGAAGAAGCCCTACCTGACCCAGACTGGATCATTGCAATGCAGGAAGAATTAGCCCAATTTGATAGAAACCAAGTCTGGGAACTTGTACCTAAACCAGTAGATAAATCCATAATTGACACCAAATGGGTATTTAGGAACAAATTAGATGATCAGGGTGATATAGTAAGAAATAAGGCAAGACTAGTAGCAAAAGGGTTTAGTCAAGTGGAAGGGTTAGACTTTGACGAAACCTATGCTCCAGTAGCTAGACTAGAATCCATTAGAATTTTGTTATCCTATGCTACACATAAAGGATTTAAATTGTATCAAATGGATGTCAAATCAGCCTTTTTAAATGGATTTATCAAGGAAGAGGTCTATGTAAGCCAACCCTCAGGATTTGAAGACTTAGAGAACCCAAACCATGTATTTAAACTAAAAAAGGCTTTATATGGACTAAAACAAGCCCCTAGGGCATGGTATGAAAGATTATCCAATCACTTAATATCCAAAGGATTTAACCAAGGTAACATCGATCCGATCCTATTTGTAAAAACCATAGAAAAAGGCTTCTTCATAGCTCAAATCTATGTTGATGATATATTATTTGGCTCAACTAACTCTAACTTTTTAAAAGAATTCGTTAAATTAATGGAAAACGAATTTGAAATGAGTATGGTTGGAGAACTAAATTTTTTCTTGGGTTTACAAATTAAGCAAACTAAGGATGGTATTTATATTTATCAAACTAAATATGCTAAAGAATTACTTAAAAAATTTGGCATGGAGAATTAAAAAATAATTAATACACCAATGGCTACTAATGCTCAAATTGACTCAGACTTAGAAGGTAAACCAGTAGATCTAAAATACTATCGAAGTGCAATAGGAAGTCTACTGTACCTTACTGTAAGTCAACCAGACATTATTTTCGCAGTAGGTAAGTGTGCACGATATCAATCTTGTGCAAAAGAGTCTCACTTAACTCTTGTCAAAAGAATTCTTAGGTATGTTAAATGAACTCTAAATGTAGGACTTTGGTATCCTAGATCTGGCACTCTTGACCTAACCGGCTATTCTGATTCAGATTACGCTGGATGCAAGTTAGATAGAAAAACCACAAGTGGTAGTTGTCAATTTCTAGGACAATGTCTAGTAAGTTGGTCAAGTAGAAAATAACATTGTGTTGCTTTATCTACCACTGAAGCTGAATATATAGCCTTAGGTGAATGCACATCTCAACTGCTATGGATGATGCACACTCTTAAAGACTATCAATTAGACTATCATAAAACAAAAATCTCAATTGATAATATAAGTTCCATAAATCTAACAAAAAACCCAATTCATCACTCAAGGACTAAACATATAGAAGTGAAGCACCATTTTGTAAGGGATCATGTAGCTAAGGGTGATATTATACTCAACTATGTTGAGTCAAAATCAAACATAGCTGACATCTTCACAAAACCCTTACCTGAACTTGAGTTCAGCTCACTTAGAAGACAAATAGTGTTGGATCGAGATCGCGCTAGAGGGGGGGGGGGGGTGAATAGCGCTCATGGCTATTTCGTACGTATCGGAATCACAAACAGCTTTAGAGTAAATAAAGCAGCGGAATAAAAGCAAGCACACAAGAACATAGGTCGATTTTACTTCGTTCAGAGCCTAAGGCGACTCCTACTCGAAGACCCGCGATCCTTGATCGCTTCCGGTGGGCAACAACTATAAGCTCGATTATTACAGACTAAGTATTACAAGAGATGCGATAAAAGAAATCTATACCGACGAAGAAAAAGAGGAATCTTGGAGCTCTGGGCCGTCGTAGACTTGTAGCAGCACTTCCGGGAGTCTTTCGGAGCAGCACGTTGAGTATAGAAGACTTGGAACTCGTTAGGTTGAGCTGCTGGTCGAACCCCCTTTATAAACAGTGTTCAAGGCACCTTAAACCCTTTGAAGGCGCCTTAAGCCTGAATTTTATCCCGTTCTGCTCGCTGGGATAATCCTTTGACTGTCGCGACCTGAAGGCGCCTTAAACCCATTCAAGGCGCCTTAAACCCCTCCAAGGCACCTTAAGCCTGGTCCTCGCGCCAGCTCAGGATTTTGAACCCGAGGCGCCTCCAAGCCCCATGGAGGCTCCTCGGACACTGTTCATCCGAGAAAAATCTTCGTTATTTTGTACCTGCAAGATATGTTAATCCCAAACAACATCCTGCAACACAAAGTTAGCACAAAATAATAGTATAGAAAATAAATAATGTTTAAGACAGTCTCCGGACTATCCGGGTCTGACTTTGGATTTCCAACCGAAAACCCTAGGTCGACCCGACGCCTACTGTTCCCTCTACGGGGAACGCGTCCTCACCTACTCCACTCAGGAGATTTACCTGTTGCCAATACGATCCTCCAGATCGACTGGACTTTTGCTCAGCACTCGATGCTTCCGAACTTTCTGCTGGACATCCGCTTCCCGGCTAGTCCAGTCTTTCACCTGGCTTGTGACACCAGGACTTTCCACCTAGGGTTACCACCCCTTAGGACTTTTTGCCTGAAGTCATCGACCTGCCAAGACTTTCCGCATAGGGTTTGTAACACCCACGAATTTTTATAAGTACATGAGAAATTATTTCCACTAGAGCTTAGGAATAAAAAAAAAAGAATAAGAGAAGGAGAGAAGATAAAAAAAAAATGATGTATAATAATATGGTAAGAGGAGAAGGTCAAGGATTGAACCTTGAACTTCCCACAAACAATGGAGAAAGATTTATGGCATGATCACCACTAGGATAGAGAGTAACATTTGGATAGGAAGAGATAAAAATGTTAGTTAAAGGAGAGAAAAAGAAAATAAAGCAAGAAGCAAGAGAAAACCAAATTTGCTTACCTCTCCTTCCTCTTGGTTAAGAGAAGGAACAAGAAGAAGGCAAGTTGCCTTCCTCACTTCTCCCTCTTCTCATTCTCATGGGAACCAAGGGAAGAGACATGGGAGAGTTAAGAAAGGGAATAAATGAAGGCATAAATTCCCCTCATGATGAATAAATAGAAAAATGAGAAAGTAAATCTCTCATTTTCTCCTTCTTCCTCCTCCTTCCTCCATTTCCCTTCTTCACCGAGACTAAGAGGTCTTCCCTCTCCTTGATCCGAACACTAAGTCAAGTTTCTTCTCCAAGAAAACTAATTTTCGAGAAGAAATCTTCAAGTTCTAGCCCTTCCAAGCAAAGGAAACCAAAGGAGACACAAGATGAGGAAGCTCCTTCATTTCTTAGCTCCTAGTGTAACGACGCAAATTTCCTCAATTAGAGTCCTAAAAGTAATTTAAAAATATTTAAAAATGCTATAGAAATATTCTAGGGATTTTTAGAAATTTTTAGAGTATTTTTATGTAATTTTTCGAGGTCGTTTGGTATTTTTACTAAACGAAGGAAGTTTCGACAAAAAAATGTCCAAGTCGAGAATTGAACCCACGACCTTTGACTCGGTCAAAACCTAGCTGACCAGGTGGGCAAACAGATATCTCTGTTTAGAAAAGGTAGCGAATTTATTTAAGATAGTTAACAGAATATTATAAAAGGGATAAGATGATCTTAGATTTGTTTGTTTAGAAAAAGTAGTGAATTTATTTAAAATAATTAACAGAATATTAGATTATAAAAGGGATAAGTTGATGTTGGATTTGTCTGTTTAGAAAAGATAGCGAATTTATTTAAGGAGTTAACAGAATTATTAAGTTATAAAAAGGGATAAGTTGATGCTCTGTTTTCCCATAACTTAAACCATTCTCTCCTTCTCTTCTGCGTACGATGGCGGAGCTCGGGCAGAAAACCAAAGGGAGTTAGGGCATCATCTTCGGCGGACGGCTAAGGTCCTAGAAGCCCTTTTTGTTCGGTTGTGAGTCCAAGAAGCAAGGTAAGTGCTTCTCACCTGCAGTACGAGTAGTTTCGGACCTTTGTTCTTCTTGAATTCGAAGCATGAGAAGCACTTATAGTGCATATTTTTAATTAAGCCTATAGTGCAGATTTTTAATTAAGCTTATAGTGCAGATTTTTATATAGGCTTATAGTGCAGATTTTTATTAAGCTTGTAGTGCAGATTTTTAATTAAGCCTATAGTGCAGATTTTAATTAAGCCTATAGTGCAGATTTTTAATTAAGCCTATAGTGCAGATTTTAATTAAGCCTATAGTGCAGATTTTTAATTAAGCTTATATTGCAGATTTTTATAGTGCAGATTTTAATTAAGCCTATAGTGCAGATTTTAATTAAGCTTATAGTGTAGATTTTTATGTAAGCTTATAGTGCAGATTTTGATTAAGTTTATAGTGCAGAATTTTGATTAAGTTTATAGTGCAGAATTTTGATTAAGTTTGTAGGCAGATTTGATTAAGTTTATAGTGCAAATTTGATTAAGCTTATAGTGCAGAATTTTGATTAAACTTATAATGCAGAATTTTGATTAAACTTATAGTGCAAAATTTTGATTAAGTTTGTAGGCAGATTTGATTAAGCTTATAGTGCAGAATTTTGATTAAACTTATAGTGTAGAATTTTGATTAAGTTTGTAGGCAGATTTGATTAAGCTTACAGTGTAGAATTTTGATTAAGTTTGTAGGCAGATTTGATTAAGCTTATAGTGCAGAATTTTGATTAAGTTTGTAGGTACGCTTGTATGCAGATTTAGTTTTAGTGCAGTTTCAATAAGCATTTCAGTACAGTTCTATTAAGTATTTTCATGCAATTCTGTTAAGCATTTCAGTGCAGAGTTAAAAAGCATTTTAGTGCAGTTTTGTATGAGACACCTTTTTAATAGAGGTATTAACAAGTATAAGCAAGATAAAGAAAAGAAAGAAAAAGGCCAAGGCTTTAAGTAGATCCCAAAGTCAAGACTTTAGGGATTTTGGCACACAAGGTACTTAAAGAAAATGCCGAGGCATTATATATTAGAAGTAATAAAAGATAACAAGTATTTTACTTTATTTGAAGAGGCTAGTACCCGACTTCCGAAGTTGTCGTTAAACAAATCCAGGTGTCCAATTCCGAGGTCTTGGCCCTGGTAGACCGAGGTCTGCTCTTTTAGGATTGGTGGCTCGCTACCCCAACCTATTAGGGAACGCGCATAAGATGGTACTACGTCTGGGCCCAAGAGAAGTTGATTACTATTTTGAAGTATTATAAGTATAAGTTTTTGAACAAGTAAAATAAGTTTTACATAAGTATAAAAGTATTAAAGAAGAAGTTTTTAAACATGTGAAATAAAAGAATAAGTTTAGAATAAAGGAAATAAGTTTCATTTTGTTTTAAAAGTAGCAAGTTGAGTTTTCTTTTATGCTAGCATGTTATTTAGATTAGCTTACTGTTCTTTAATATTTTCTGAGCATGAGTAGCTTTACATGTTTAGCATTTCAGCCTGTTTGATTCCTTTATTATTAGATGAGCATGAGTAGTGTTCAGTAAGTAATCAGTTAAATCATGTTATAGATATATGTACATGCATATTGAGATTTTGTGAGTTAGATAGCGCTTAATAAGTATTTTGCTTATAGTTTGCATTTCCTCTTACTGCAGATACAGGAAAAGGAAAAGTTATAGCAAAGGAAGGCGACAAGGAGGTGCAGATGGATGTGTGATGCCTGGACTATAGAAGCCTTGGGACCTAGCATAAGAATTTATTAAGATTGCCATTTATTAAGAATGTATTAGATGAGTCATTTAGTCTTCCGCTGTTAGTTAATTGTATGTTTTGAGTTCTCCGAGAGTTTTAGGAATTACTATCAACATGCGTGCAATGTTAGTTAAGTAAAGTTAGTAGTCCAGTAGCGCTTCGCCCTCACAGTCCAGTAGTGAGGAGGGTGGGGTGTTACAGTTGGTATCAGAGCAGTCCTATTCTCCAACATCACACATCTGCACCAACCTTGCAGTCTTCAAGTAAGAAAGTATTTAATTTTTAGTATGCTTTTCTTTATTCTTTACAGTAAAGAGAAATTCTTAGAAGTATTAGATTATATGTACAGAATAGGGAGATGTTTAGAAGTGCTTATAAAATTAAGATTTCTGCTTAGTTTCTTTTACATAACAAGATGTGTTCTGGGATGGTGGTATGATCCGGGGACCTAAGCCCGGTGAGTACGCCAGAATCAAATAAGATATGTTCTGGGATGGTGGTATGATTTGGGGACCTAAGCCCAGTGAGCGCGCCAGAATCAAACAAGATGTGTTCTGGGATGGTGGTATGATCCGGGGACCTAAGCCCGGTGAGCTTGCCAGAATCAAACAAGATATGTTCTGGGATGGTGGTATGATCTGGGGACCTAAGCCCGGTGAGCGCGCCAGAATCCAACAAGATATGTTCTGGGATGGTGGTATGATCCGGGAATCTAAGCCGGTGAGCGCGCCAGAATAAAGGGGAACTCCGGTCCTAAGTTCGGACCCCTACCAACCTAGCGCTAGGGTAGTTGTCTGATCAACAACTTATGTTACGGTACTACTAAGTGCAACTAGGCCACCACAATAGTATGTTTATAAGTATGCATGCAAGTATGTTCAAGTCATGTTATATTTATATTTACGTTTATGTTTAGGTCCACGTTATGTTCATGTTATGTTCTTGCCTATGCATATGGACATGCTTGTGATCGAGTCTATCATCATGTTTAGTTCATCTACCATGCTTACGTTTATGTTGTCATGCTTATGTCACTGCTTATGCTTATGTTCATTGTATGTAGGTTAGGAGGTCCTAAGATACCTTTGATGTGGTTTTCCTTAGTACATTAGATTATGGACGCTAACTAATGCCTGTACAAGGTAGAGAACATGCTATAGAATTATTCTAAGTTCGAGGACGAACTTTTTATAAGATATGGGGAATTGTAACGACCCAAATTTCCTCAATTAGAGTCCTAAAAGTAATTTAAAATATTTAAAAATGCTATAGAAATATTCTAGGGATTTTTAGAAATTTTTAGAGTATTTTTATGTAATTTTTGGAGGTCGTTTGGTATTTTTACTAAACGAAGGAAGTTTCGAAAAAAATATGTCCAAGCCGAGAATTAAACCCACGACCTTTGACTCGGTCAAAACCCAGCTGACCAGGTGGGCAAACAGATTTTTCTGTTTAGAAAAGGTAGCGAATTTATTTAAGATAGTTAACAGAATATTATAAAAGGGATAAGATGATCTTGGATTTGTTTGTTTAGAAAAAGTAGCGAATTTATTTAAAATAATTAACAGAATATTGGATTATAAAAGGGATAAGTTGATGTTGGATTTGTCTGTTTAGAAAAGATAGCGAATTTTTTTAAGGAGTT
The DNA here is from genome assembly GCF_018446385.1 of Zingiber officinale. Taxonomy (NCBI): domain Eukaryota; kingdom Viridiplantae; phylum Streptophyta; class Magnoliopsida; order Zingiberales; family Zingiberaceae; genus Zingiber; species Zingiber officinale. The sequence continues at coordinate 107,090,331 of NC_055998.1, forward strand.
AACAGAAATATTAAGTTATAAAAAGGGATAAGTTGATGCTCTGTTTTCCCATGACTAAAACCATTCTCTCCTTCTCTTCTGCGTACGATGGCGGAGCTCGGGCAGAAAACCAAAGGGAGTTAGGGCATCATCTTCGGCGGACGGCTAAGGTCCTAGAAGCCCTTTTTGTTCGGTTGTGAGTCCAAGAAGCAAGGTAAGTGCTTCTCACCTGCAGTAGGAGTAGTTTCGGACCTTTGTTCTTCTTGAATTCGAAGCATGAGAAGCACTTATAGTGCAGATTTTTAATTAAGCCTATAGTGCAGATTTTTAATTAAGCTTATAGTGCAGATTTTTATATAGGCTTATAGTGCAGATTTTAATTAAGCTTGTAGTGCAGATTTTTAATTAAGCCTATAGTGCAGATTTTAATTAATCCTATAGTGCAGATTTTTAATTAAGCTTATAGTGCAGATTTTTATAGTGCAGATTTTAATTAAGCCTATAGTGCAGATTTTAATTAAGCTTATAGTGTAGATTTTTATGTAAGCTTATAGTGAAGATTTTGATTAAGCTTATAGTGCAGAATTTTGATTAAGTTTATAGTGCAGAATTTTGATTAAGTTTGTAGGAAGATTTGATTAAGCTTATAGTGCAGATTTGATTAAGCTTATAGTGCAGAATTTTGATTAAACTTATAGTGCAAAATTTTGATTAAGTTTGTAGGCAGATTTGATTAAGCTTACAGTGTAGAATTTTGATTAAGTTTGTAGGAAGATTTGATTAAGCTTATAGTGCAGAATTTTAATTAAGTTTGTAGGCAGATTTGATTACGCTTGTATGCAGATTTAGTTTTAGTGCAGTTTCAATAAGCATTTCAGTACAATTCTATTAAGTATTTTCATGCAATTCTGTTAAGCATTTCAGTGCAGAGTTAATAAGCATTTTAGTGCAGTTTTGTATGAGACACCTTTTTAATAGAGGTATTAACATGTATAAACAAGATAAAGAAAAGAAAGAAAAAGGCCAAGGCCTTAAGTAGATCCCAAAGTCAAGACTTTAGGGATTTTGGTACAGAAGGTACTTAAAGAAAATGCCGAGGCATTATATATTAGAAGTAATAAAAGATAACAAGTATTTTACTTTATTTGAAGAGGCTAGTACCCGACTTCCGAGGTTGTCGTTAAACAAGTCCAAGTGTCCAATTCCGAGGTCTTGGCCCTGGTAGACCGAGGTCTGCTCTTTTAGGATTGGTGGCTCGCTACCCCAACCTATTAGGGAACGCGCATAAGATGGTACTACGTCTGGGCCCAAGAGAAGTTGATTACTATTTTGAAGTATTATAAGTATAAGTTTTTGAACAAGTAAAGTAAGTTTTACATAAGTATAAAAGTATTAAAGAAGAAGTTTTTAAACAAGTGAAATAAAAGAATAAGTTTAGAACAAATGAAATAAGTTTCATTTTGTTTTAAAAGCAGCAAGTTGAGTTTTCTTTTATGCTAGCATGTTATTTAGATTAGCTTACTGTTCTTTAATATTTTCTGAGCATGAGTAGTTTTACATGTTTAGTATTTCAGCCTGTTTGATTCCTTTATTATTAGATGAGCATGAGTAGTGTTCAGTAAGTAATCAGTTAAATCATGTTATAGATATATGTACATGCATATTGAGATTTTGTGAGTTAGATAGCGCTTACTAAGCATTTTGCTTATAGTTTGCATTTCCTCTTACTACAGATACAGGAAAAGGAAAAGTTATAGCAAAGGAAGGCGACAAGGAGGTGTGGATGGATGTGTGATGCCTGGACTATAGAAGCCTTGGGACCTAGCATAAGAATTTATTAAGATTGCCATTTATTAAGAATGTATTAGATGAGTCATTTAGTCTTCCGCAGCTAGTTAATTGTAAGTTTTGAGTTCTCCGAGAGTTTTAGGAATTACTATCAACATGCGTGCAATATTAGTTAAGTAAAGTTAGTAGTCCAGTAGCGCTTCGCCCTCATAGTCCAGTAGTGAGGAGGGTGGGGTGTTACACCTAGGATATTCTTCTCCTTAAGAAAAACCACAAGCGAAAGGAAGTAAGTTCCCCTCACCTGTGGTACAATAGCTATACCATTGCCATGTAAATATATTGCTAGAAAAACCTATGTTTGTTTCATGAGGGTTTCGGCCAAAACAAAAAAAAAAAGAAAAGTTTTAAGAACTTGAAAACCAACTAGGTATATTCGTGATGTTTCCTATGATATGTATTTGATGGTAAGGGGGTTAAACTAATATTTTCATGCTAGAATGTTTGGTTAGAACATAAGTTTATGGGCTTAGACTTTCGGCCAAGAAAGAACAAAAGAACTAGAAGAACTCTAGACCTAAAACAAAGCATGCTCTCTTGTCCTTATGATATGTACCTTATGGTAGATGGTGTTGTTAATTTTTTTCGCACTTGTATGTTAATTTAAACTTGATTCCATCTTCATGAACTTTCGACTATGATAGAGTTGAGGGCCTAGAAGGGCTTTAAACCTAAAAATTTAGCATGTTATGATTTTCATAAGACAAGATATGAAGCTAATATGACATGTCATGATCTTAGGTTAAGTTGGACTATATTTCTTTTATGCATAGGATGAGTCGGCCATGTTGAGACTTGAACCCTAGGAAAGTTTAAATCAAGCCTAAGATACTTATGATCTTCTTGATGAAAAGATATGAAGTAAACTAATGTTCTTATGTTGCTTGAAACTTGAATTCTTGATCTACAACTTTCGGCCACACTTGTTTTTTTGACCTAGGATGCTCAAATTCTAAACTAAGTGGTCCATGTTATTCCTTGAAATGAATGCTAGGAAAATTCTTATGGCCTTCATGCTATTATGCCACTAGAAACCTAATTCCCATGCTTAACAAGATTCGGCCACTTTAGGTTAAAAAGCTTGAGAAGCTTGAAACTTAGACTAAAAGTACTTATGGTGCTTCTCGTGATATGTATTGGGATATTGGTATGAAGTTCAACATTTTTATGTTACTTGTAACCTAGAAACATGTTGCTAGGGTTTCGACCAATGTTGGGGTTAAAGGCTTAGAGAACTTAGAACCTAAATCAAACATGCTCAAGTTGTTTCTTATGAAATGTGATGTGACAATTGTTAGGGTTTTTCATGCTTGTATGATGTTTATAACCCAAAATAAAGGCTTAATGGGTTTCGGCCAGGTTATGAAAAGGAACCTAGAAAGCTTGGAACCTATACCTAACATGCTTAAGATGTTCCTTATGTTCTAAGAAATGATGAATGTTTAGGGTTCACATGCTCTTTTGTTGCTTGCTAACCTAAGCCATCTCTACATGTTTCGGCCACCACTTGTTACTAAGGTTAGAGACCTAATTATGTTCTTTCCATGAACTTCACATGCAATGCTTTATGATATGATAAGAGTATGACATGCTGTGATGTTTATTTGTTTATGTTAGGTCCTATTCATGATATGCTATGTGCCTAAGTTCATGATATGCTGTGTGCTTAAATTCATGATATGCTATGTGCTTAAACTCATGATATGCTATGTGCTCAAATTCATGATATGCTATGTGCCTAAACTCATGATATGCTATGTGCTCAAATTCATGATATGCTATGTGCTTAAACTCATGATATGCTATGTGCTCAAATTCATGATATGCTATGTGCCTAAACTCATGATATGCTATGTGCTCAAATTCATGATATGTTGTGTGCTCAAATTCATGATAGGTTGTGTGCTTAATTATGCATGTGATCATGATATGCTGTGTGCTCAAGTTCATGATATGCTGTGTGCTCAAATATACATGCTTTAAGCTATGCCTAAAGAGTTGCATCCCTATAAGTGGGATCAAGAGCACTCTTCATGACATGAATATGACATGAGTGATATGGACTATGTAGATACGACATGCTATTTTACTTTTAAGGCTTGTACCAAGGGTGGGATCCATAAGCGCCCCGGGGTCGATGGACTAAGAAACGGGCCTCGTTAGGGATGGGCTCCTAAGTGCCCCTAGGTCGATGGACTAAGAAACGGGCCTAGTATATGTATGCCATGTAGGGTTCAAGACTTGCTACCTTGGACCTACTAGGACGCACGCAATTATGTACGTGGTACAAGCCGGGATCCCCTCTTATGTTGAGATTATGTTTAAGTATCTATGCTATACGTTTTAAAAAGACATGATGCATATGTTTCATGATGTATGTTTAAGAGTTCACCCTGCATATACCTTAGGAATATACCATGTTAATTATGATGATCATGTTTATGATATGCCATGCTACCTTGTGTTTATGCCATGATTATGCCATGATATCTATGATGATGATTATGACATGTATGTTATGCCATGATACCTTGTGCTATGATGTATGCTTTATGATTGTTGACATGCTATACGATTTTTGTGAGTAGGAAAGGAACTTACTGAGCCATGAGTGCTCATAGCTTACTTTCTTGTACCACAGATAAGGGCAAAGGATGGATGAACTAGGAGAGCAGCAGGAGGGGCTAGCAGGATGTGTGTGGCAGTGACTGGCTAAAGAAGAAAAAGACCTGCTTTTATTTAATAGGAATTATGCCTAGTTTATATTACTACGTTATAACTCCATGACATTCTATCATGTTACTCTATATGTCTTGAAATAATGTTAAGTATGACATATGGACTCTATGTTTCAAAAATTTACAAGTAAGACTTCCGCTGTAATAAGTTATTAAGTTGTTAAGTATGGTAAGTAACCCCCGTCGTCTTAGCAGGAGGGGTGGGGCGTTACAGGGTTACCACCCCCTATGACCTAGGGTTACCACCCCCTAGGGTTTTAGTCCTTTGCCTAACCGCAGTTAGGACTTTCCTGAAATCCTCAAGTAGACTTGTTAGAATACAAAACATCTTAACTTTGAATTCTTTGCCATTATCAAAACACGAGTTCGATCGTCGGATGATTCCCGCACCAACAATCTCCCCCTTTTTGATTATGGCAACTCAAATTCAAAGTTAAGTAAACCAAAAAAAATAAATGACCACTTAATACCGGCAAATTTGCTAATTATAGGTGACCATATTAACCAAAGCAAATTTTGCTAAACTCTATGCTCCCCCTTAACTGATGTTCCCCCTTTTTTATTAATTTAAATTTTGAATTTTGCTACTCTCCCCCTTTGCCATCTATCAAAAAAAAAACAATAATAGACTAGATATTTCTTAGTTAAGTGTAAAGATAGATTTTAAAGTTAGCTAGGCTCAGTAAGGATGAGAACATTAAGATTGTAATGTTGCATAGATCTTTTTAGAAGTATTGAATTTTAAAACTTAGGTTCAAATTCAGTTGGTCCTTAAGTCCAAGCATGAGTTATATTCAATTAACTGACTAGGTATCAGAGCCCTAAAGATCAAAACATGCTTAAGCAGAAAACTGAGTGTACTTTTCCAACTGTCTAACCTTTAGCTACTTGCTGACTGCCTATAGGGCAACAGCTTTCACATGGTTAGTCAAGTCAAGTCAATTTGGTCCAATTAGATTTGACTAGAGCTGGAAGACTTGACTTGATTGATGTTTATTGCGTGTTTAACGCCCAGACTCATATCAATGCACAGATATAAGCATTCTTGAGTCCAGGCTGAACCCTATGCATCTCACGCTGTTCTATATTTTTCAAACACAATCAAGGTAAACCTAGGTGTTTGTGAGATGCTCTGGCTTAATTCTAGGGGAACATGATTTCTAGGGGGGAAACTTAGGCTAATTCCAAAATTTTGAAAACTCTAAGAAAATTGGGAATTTTTAAAAAATTATTTTTCCTAAATTTTGCAAAATGAAATGAGATACTTACTCTACCCAACACATTCCTATTTGCCTTCTAAGTGCACTGAACTCAAGTTCAGGTAAGGGTTTTGTAAAGATGTCGGCTAGGTTTGATTTGGACTCAACGTGATTGAGTGCAATTTCACCTTTAGCTACATGATCCATTACAAAGTGGTGTTTTACCTCTATGTGTTTAGTCCTAGAGTGGTGAATAGGATTTTTGGTGAGATTAATTGAACTGATATTATCAATAAAGATTTGTGTATTTTTATATTCTAGTTGATAGTCTTTTAATGTATACATCATCCACAACAGTTGAGATGCACATTCTCCTAGAGCTATGTATTCAGCTTCTGTGGTGAATAGAGCAACACAATGTTGCTTTCTGCTTGACCAACTTACTAGGCATTGACCTAGAATCTGGCAACTACCACTTGTACTTTTTCTGTCTAACTTGCACCCAGCATAGTCTGAATCAGAATAACCATAAGGTCAAAGGTGCAAGTTCTTGGATACCAAAGTCCTACATTTAGAGTTCCTTTAATATATCTAAGTATTCTTTTAACGTATGATAGGTGAGACTCTTTTGCACAGGATTGGTATCTTGCGCACATACCTACTGCAAACAATATGTCGGGTCGACTTGCAGTTAGGTAAAGTAAGCTACCTATGGCACTTCTATAGTATTTTGGGTCAACTGGTTTTCCTTCAGGGTCAGAGTCAATGTTTATGTTTGTTGCCATTGGAGTATTTATGATTTTTGAATTTTCCATACAGAATTTTTTAATTAACTCCTTAGCATATTTAGTTTGATAAATGTAGATTCCATCTTTAGTTTGTTTAACTTGTAAGCCTAAGAAGAAATTAAGTTCCCCAACCATACTCATTTCAAATTCACTTTCCATTAATTTGACAAATTCTTTCAAGAATTTTGAGTTAGTTGAACCAAAGATTATGTCGTCAACATAGATTCGGGCTATAAAGATGTCTTTTTCTATAGTTTTTACGAACAAGGTCGGATCGATTTGTCCTTGGTTAAAGTCTTTGGATATTAAGTAATTAGATAATCTTTCATACCATGCTCTAGGGGCTTGTTTTAGTCCATATAATGCCTTTTTTAATTTAAATACATGGTTAGGATAGTCTATGTCTACAAACCCTAGAGGTTGGCTTACGTAGATCTCTTCCTTGATAAAACCATTTATGAAGGCTGACTTAACGTCCATTTGGTATAATTTGAACCCTTTATTTGCTGCATAGGATAATAACATCCTAATGGACTCGAGTCTAGCTACCGGAGCATAGGTTTCATCATAGTCTAAGCCTTCGACTTGACTAAACTCTTTGGCTACTAACCTAGCTTTGTTTCTTATTATATCACCGTGATCATCAAATTTGTTCCTAAAACCCCATTTGGTGTCTATTATTGATTTAGCTATGGGTTTAGGTACAAGGTCCCAGACTTGGTTTCTCTCAAATTGTGCTAATTCTTCCTGCATTGCAATGATCCAATCTGGATCCGGCAGAGCTTCTTCTATAGTCTTAGGTTCAATTTTGGAAATAAGAGCAATCTGACTACAATTTCTATATGATGATCTAGTTCTGACTCCTAGGTTTGGATCACCTAAAATTTGGTCAGGTGGGTGAGAGGTACTTACTCTAGTTGGTCTTATCTGTGGGTCAGAGATAGGTTCTTCTGGCTCATTAAGATTAGGTTGGATTTCATCATCATCTGTAGCTCTTGGATTAATGTCAATATTTTCATTTGTATAAGGTAAGCTGTTTTCTTCATCAAATATTACATTAGTTGTTTCTTCAACTTTCAAGGTATTTTGATTATAAACTCTAAAGGCCCTACTGGTAGAAGAGTATCCTAAGAATATTCGTTGGTTAGATTTAGGTGCAAATTTTCCTAAGTAATCTTTAGTATTTAAAATGTGAACTTTACACCCAAATACTTTTAGATAGTTTAGATTGGGAATTTTATGATAGTAGAGTTCATATGGTGTTTTATTGTGAAATTTGTTAATTAAAATTCTGTTTTGAATATAATTTACAGTATTTATCGCTTCAGCCCAAAATTGATGATTTAAATGATACTCGTTCAATATAGTCCTAGCGGCTTCTTGTAGTGTTCTATTTTTACGTTCCACTAGACCATTTTGTTGGGGAGTTCTAGGACATGAAAATTCATGTTGGTATCCATTTATTTTACAAAATTGGGTAAACCTATGATTTTCAAATTCCCCTCCGTGATCACTTCTTATTCTTTTAATTTTAGTATCTTTTTCATTTCCCGTTAAATTGCAAAATTACTAAATATTTAATAGGTTTAGTCTTTTGTTTTTAGAAACTTTACCCATGTGTACCTAGAGTAGTCGTCAATTATTACTAAGCAATATTGGTTCTTGCTTAGTGATTTGGCTCCATGTGAATCAAATAGATCAAGGTGAAGGAGCTCCAATATGGTGTTAGTTCTTTCTAAGTTGGTTGACTTATGGGTTGACTTGGTTTGTTTTCCTTTTTGACATGCATCACAGATTGAGTTTTCAATAAATTTTAATTTGGGCAAACCTCTAACTAGACCATTTTGACTCATTTTTGAAATGAGTCTAGTGTGAGTGTGACCCAGCCTTCTGTGCCACAGTTGGGTTTCCTCTTGTTGTGTCAGGAGACACTTTATTGAGGATATTGATAAGTCAATAGTGTAGATGTTATTCTTTCTAAGTCCTTTAAGTTTAATTTCCGGGTTTTCAATATTTTTAACTAGACATCCAGATTTATCAAAATTGACTAGATATCCGCTATCACACAATTGACTTATACTTAGTAAATTAAAGTTAAAATTTTCAACCAATAAAACATTTCGAATAATGAAATCGGAACTAAGTTCAATATTACCTTTTCCAATTACTTTAAGTTTACCGTCGTTGCCGAATGCAACTGATCCTAGATTCTTGTACTTGAGTTTGGTAAACTTCAACTTGTCTCCAGTCATATGTCTGGAGCATCCACTATCCAACATCCATTGATCCAATTCCTACACAAGAAGTAGTTGAATTGGTTTCTTTTTAATGGTTTTAAAGATAGCGTGATTGAAGTCTACTCCTTAGATTTTCTATTTTACTCTATTGTATCAAGGTAATTTTGCAAGCACTTTAATCCTATGATTATTAATGTTTTGAAATTTAAGTTTAAAATAATTTTGAAATTTAAGTTTTTTTTTAAAATAATTTTGAAATTTAAGTTTTTTTTAAAAAATAATTTTGAAATTTAAGTTTTTATAATAATTTTTAAATTTAAGTTTTAAAATACTTTTTGAAATTTAAGTTTTAAAATAATTTTCAAATTTAAGTTTTTAAAGTAATTTTGAAATTTTGAGTTTTTAAAATTATTTTGAAATTTGAGTTTTTAAAATAATTTTGAAATTTAAGTTAAAATAATTTTGAAATTTAAGTTTTTAAAATAATTTTGAAATTTAAGTTTTTGAAATTTAAGTTTTTTAAAATAATTTTGAAATTTAAGTTTTTAAAATAATTTTGAAATTTAAGTTTTTAAAATAATTTTGAAATTTAAGTTTTTAAAATAATTTTGAAATTTAAGTTTTTAAAATAATTTTGAAATTTAAGTTTTTTAAAATGATTTTGAAATTTAAGTTTTTTAAATTTACGTTTTTTAAAATAATTTTGAAATTTTGAGTTTTTAAAATAATTTTGAAATTTAAGTTAAAATAATTTTGAAGTTTCTTAGTCAGCTCACCCGATCTAAATTGTCAATCAGGGAATCCTATAATTGTTGTGAGATGAGTTATTGTTGAATTTTAAGGGTCTGGTTTAACTTTGTGTTAGATTCAGGTTTAGCTTTGGGTTCAACAAGTAAGCATTCTTTGGATAAACTTCTGGGCTATGGTGAGTCACACGGAGCTCATTAAAGTAACCATGCTTTCGAGGTTTTCCAAATAGTCCTACCCATTGGACTTAATACTAATCCTTGATCTAACTAGTTAGGATCCATTTAAGGGTAGCTTCGGTCAGTTCCACTTGGCTAAATGCACCAGGTCGAAGCCATATCTTCCTAGACATGCGATGCCCAAGTTTCCCTAACGTACTATCATCCAAAAACTTCAACGGTACTGTGGTTCAAGTTAAACTTAGCCCGTTATTTAAACTTGTGAGATCTCAGAAAATTCAATTAATAGGGTTATTTGGAAAATATCCTTATAGAATTTTTCCGGAATTTTTAGAAATTTTCTAGGAATTTTTCGGAGCTCGTATGACGGATTTTGAGGGGATCAATTTCGGGTTCGGATTAAAACCTGTTTGGGATACCCGCTTAAGTGAGGAAAAGTGTTAATTATAAATTTCCTTTCTTATTTCTTTTTCCCGAACCCGACTTAATCCTTTAACCGAGTTCTTCCTCCCCTCTCTGCCCCGACACGATCCCGATCTCCCCTCTCTTCTCTGTTCTCTCTCGCGGGCGATCGGCGCCGACGGGAGCAAGGCTTCAGCTCCGGCGGTCTTCCTTCTACCGGCATCGATCCTTTAGCTCAGATCTAGCCGAAGCCTTCTCCTTCTCGGTCTAATCTCTCTGAAGACTCTCACGGGGACGAACCGACGCCGAGCGTGGACGAGTCGACGCCAACGATCGCCGGTGTAGATCTATCTGCGGAGCTTGCCGGAAATCAATCAAGGAGGCACGAATTACCTTGATTTCCTCTGCTCAACCCTTCCTCGATCTTTCTTCTCGTTTCTGCCGACCCTCTCTTCCCCGATTCGATCGCCGGCTTGAAGATGCCCTAGGGTTTCGAAGGTAAGCTATTAACCCTAGCTGTGGATTTTAGAGTTTTGGTTTTCTTCTCTGTTTACCGATCCTAATCTTCTTGACGGTGGAATTAGGTCTCGGGTTTGGAGAGGTTGGTATCAGGGAGGTGTTGCTTGGATTAGGGAAGGAATCAGATCAGACTCGTGCTAGGTTTTCCCTGGATTGGATCTTGGATCTCCTCTGCCTTGCTATTGATTAGGGTACGAGATTGAAGAGGAGGAGGTAAGATGAGTAGATTGTTTCTTGGACTTAGTTGGTGATAGGTTTGTGTTGAGATCTAATCTCTTTTTGATCTGATTAATTCCAAGGAGGTTTGTTTTGTTTTGGTTCCAGCAGCACTTCTTTGGCTGCGGATCAAGAGCAAAGGTTGGAGATTGAGGTAATTGATCAGTGATTGATTAGCCATTTATGTGTAGGAATAAATTGGAGATGATATGTTAGTATATCGTTAGTTGATACATGTTGTAATTAGTTGTTAAATTGTGTAGATTTATTTGTGTAGAATAAATCTAATGGAATGGTTAGGGTTAGGGTAATTAACCCTAATCAACCGTTGGATTTATAACCTAATTGGTGATCAGGGATTAGGTAACTAACCCTAATCGACCATTAGATTTAAATTGGTAAGTTGTGATTGTGGTGATTAGGGTTTTGCCCTGATTTAGCATTGAGAGTTGTATTTAGCTATTTCATTTGGATTTAGCTAAATAAAATATATATGTTGTTTGACACAGGACTCTGATTCGAGACGGGCGTCTCGACTTCGGATTTGGATTGTACCTTCTATTTGAGGCGGGTACCCTTTGACTTATCTTTTGATATTGTCTTATGATATGTATAGTTTATATATAATTACTAGTGATAGATGGTATATTTATTTCCTCCCTGGTCTTAGCTAGTTGATACCTATCACATGCTTCATCTGCTAGTTGCTTTACTTCAGGATTGGATATTTTATCTCTTGCCATGTGTATATATGTTCATAGAGATGCATATCTATAGTGCTCTACTCTACTGGATTAGTTGCTTTACATGTGTGATACATGCTCTTGGATTCATGATACTTACATCATTGTTATATGTGATGTCTTTGGATTTATGCTGTTTATTATCCTTGTTATATATGTGTCTATCTGTTTGGCATCTACACATATGGAGGATATGTTCAGGTATGACATATTATAGCCGCATGCACCATATCGCATGATTGCATGCTGGGCGATTGACGACTCCATTATTGTTGAGCTCATCGGCCGGCTACATTGACCTGCGCACCACGTGACCACTGCATGGGTAGTGGCACAGCACACAGGGTGTGTAGGTTGCTCGGTGGTGCTCCGCTGGAGGCTCCACTCATGGGTAGTGTGATAGGCAGCGTGGTAGCACACCGGGTCCCTCCCCATCATTGTGTACCGGGAGATGAGAGCATGGCGCTCCCTCCTATAGTGAGGTTGGAGGATAGGTGTACTCCGGTGCATCCCGTCCACTCGGTCACTCTTCAGGGGTAGTGACGGCAGAGTGCACGGTGTCACAGCCCTAGCCACGCGGTCTCACCATTGTGTGTGAGATTCTGACTGGCGTCAGGGGTGACCATGTCATTTGCATCATATGCACAGATTGCATTAATTATGATTGATGCATTTTGGTGATTGCATATGATTGACATGCATACAGGTTATATGCTTTTGCTCTGACTATCTTTATCTGTGTATGTTTACAGTCAGTTGCACAAGCCTCGCAGGTGAGTACAGTTTATTTCAGTTATGCATTTTCTTATTATTCTTGCTATAGACTGTACCTTATGCCTATTGCTGGTTACTACAGTTTATTTCGGCTATGCATATCTGTTATTCTGTTAGGAGACTATACCGTAGGTTGTATGGTTAGAGAACTGTACTCTTGATCCCATGGTTTAGGAGACTGTACCTTAGGCTATTACTGGTGGATACATATTGCTGTACATGTCTATTGGTTTACCTGGTGAGTTCTTTGAACTCACCCCGTTGTTACTATTTTTCAGGTTTAGGCCGTCAGGAGAGATTCCAGTCGCTAGGCCCCTTTGTCGCGAAGATTTCTAGATATCGTTTTCTGTATTCGCTTTTATTCGTATACTTGTGATGTGGGTTGTATTGTGGACTTTATATCGAACATTCGGGTTTGCTACTTTGTTTTCCGCTGCGAATATTTCATTACTTCGTGGATTTCATTTCTTCATTGTAGTGGAGTAGGATGTGTACGTATATCTTCGTTGATTTCTATATCATCTTTTCGTTAAATATAACTGCGTGGATTGTTTACTATTTGTGTGTATTGTTCCGGCCGAGTGTGGCCGAGGTATAGATATATGTATACTGAGATTCATATTGTCCGCCGTACAGGGGAGATGCTGCCGAAATTTCTTCGGACAGGGACTACCTAGGGCGTGACAAAACTAGCCTTAATTACCCTGCCAGGTAATCTACTCTTGTTTTACCCATTTCGGGTAAATTGGGTTCAGTTACCCTGTCGGGTAGTTCAGTTGGAGGTGCCAGCTAGTTTGGATCCACCTTCTATGTTTGAATTTAGAATTTATAATTTAATTTCGTATTTAATTTGATTTTTAATTTGAATTTAGAATTTAGAATTTAATTTCGAATTATTTCATTTGATTTTTAATTTGAATTTAGAATTTATAATTTAATTTCGAATTATTTAATTTGATTTTTAATTTGAATTTAGATTTTTAAGATAGTTTTTCTTTTAGTTTTCCTTGAATCATATCCTCGGTATGGTTTATCAAGGTAGTGTATTTGATCCTTCGGAACCAAGTATTGGCCAAGTCCAACTTGATTGATCAATTTGGACTTGGGGACCCAAGCTTGGACTGATTTACTATTTTGTTTGTTTATTAAGGATAGATAAGATCTATATTTCTTTTTACTTTTATATCCCAGCCCAGTTTTGTTGTAAATGGCTCTTCGTGTCCCAAGAATTATATTCAAATTCTTGGAGCCCAGAGAAAACTTTTCTAAAGTAATTTTTAAATTTTTTAACTGATTTTTCAAACTAGAATTTTCTTCCTCAAGTTTTTGAACTTGAGTAGAATTTTCAGTTTGAACTTGATTAGGTAAAGAATTAGTGTTTGCCACTTCTTTAAGGATAGCTACTTCCTTTAGAAGTGATTTAATCCTGAGGTTTGACTTAGCTAGTTTGCGAAGTAAGTAATTAACTAAATTATTAAGCTTTGGAATACTTACAGTGGAGTCTGGCCCTTCTGAAACGGATGCAGATCCGTGGCTTTGCTCAGACTCGGCTTCTGACTCGCTCTCGTTCTCGATGATCTGGTCCCGGGCCATCAGTGCTAGTAGACTTGTTTGATCAAGTTCATCATCATCGTCCTCCGAAGAAGATTCGTCCCAGGTTGCTTTCAGGGCCTTCTTTCTTCTTTGCTTTTTGGTCTCCTTTTGGTTGGGACAGTTGGCTTTGATATGCCCCTTCTGGTTGCAACCGTAACAATTGACTTCGAACTTTACCTTTGAGTTCGGTTGGGCCTCTCTGGATTGAACTGCCTTCTTCAGATCTTTCTTGTAAAGCTTCTTTACAAGATTCACGAGTTCGCTGGTCCGTTCATCTTCTGAGTCGGGTTCGTCTTCTGATTCTGATTCAATTTTTCGTCGTACTCTTGATTCCCGAGTTCGACTCGTACCTGCAACCAAAGCAATACCCTTCTCGGATGGCTGTGCATTAGTTTGTTCATGAAGTTCAAACTCAGAAAATAACTCGTCTAACTTTAAAGAAGATAAGTCTTTGGAGACCTTGTAGGCATCTACCATTGATGCTCATAATGTACTCCTTGGAAACGAATTTAATGCGTACCTTATGACGTCCCGTTTTCGACTCTCTGTCCAATTGCATGAAGAGAGTTGAGAATGTCCTGGATGCGCGCGTGTAGCTGGCTCGCCTGTAACATCCACTAAGCTTTTAAGATAAATATGAGAATGATGAATTTACCTTAGAAAAATATTAGTATAATGTTGAACCAAAAAGAAATAAAAAGAAATAAATATAGGGAGTGGTCAAGGATTGAACCTTGAACCTCTCATGATGTAAATGATAGGATTAATGGGTAATAACCAGTTGGGATAGGAATGAAATATTGATAGCAAAGGAGGGAAACTCATGATAAGGATGAGAGTAAAAGCTAGCCAAAAGAAAGCAAGAAAAGAGCAAGAGAAAGGCAACTTGCCTTCCTTCTTTTCTCTCCCTCTTCCTCTCCCTTTGCCGTGACTTAAAAAGGACAATTAAGGGGATTCATTCCCCCTTGTTTCATCATGAATGATGAGAACAAATAAATAAATAAAATAAAAAAGAAAATGGAAAAAAAAGGGGCTAAGGGAGAAGGAAAGCAAAAACCAATTTTGCTACCTCTTCCCCCTTAACATAAAAGGGAGCATGTAAAGAGAAGATTTTATTTTTCTCAAATTCTCTCCTCTCCACCAATGAGAGCCTCAGCCCCCTCTCCTCCATTTTTGGCCCCAAAACAAGGTTCCTCCTAGGATACAAGGAAGGCTACCAAGGGAAATCAAAGGAGGAGAACAAGAAGAAGAGACCCTTTCTTCCATCACCACACTTTAGAACCACAAGCAAAATGGATGTAAGTATCCCCTCACCTGTGGTACAAGTGGTTTTAATGTGTTTTTGGATTTTATGAGGATTTTAAAACCTAGAAACAAAGTTGTGAAAATTTGGCCAAAGAAAGGACTTGTTGATCCTAGGAATGTTTAATATAAGCCTTGATTCATGATAATTTTTCTATGCTTTGTAAGAAGGTTTTCTCTCATATTTTTATATATAGGTGATGCTGGATTAGAGATGTACCTAACCCTAGAGTTTCGGCCAAAAAGGTTTTATAAGGGCTAGGGAATTTATTTGTTTACCTAACTTGCACAAAACCCTCTAAATAAATGGTTAAGGATCCATTATTGTTTTCATACTTGAAGGTTACTTGGAACCAAAAGTACCCCACTCACAAGTTTCGGCCAAGGAAGGGTTTAGGGTTAGGAAGACTTGAATTTAAACTCACCATGTTTATATGATAGAATATAGAGTTTCTTAAAGAGTTGCATGCTTGTATGTTGATAGAAACTCATGAACATCACTTTTAATGTTTCGGCCATGGTAAGTTGGATGCTTTAGAATAGCTTAAACAGATTTTTAACATGCTCAAAACCTCCATGACAATAAGATATGAAAGTTGTTTGATGCTCCCATGCTTAATTAGAGTATAGGAAAATTGGTTGCATGATATATGATAATTATGACCACAAGGGTCCTAGTTTGTTTGTGAACCAAACTTATATGTATAGTTTCTTTGATATTTTTGCCATAAAACTTGTTTAGGTTTTTCCATACTTTAGGCCACCTAAAACCTAGTTTAAAGACTTGGAAGGTTTCGGCCAAACATATGCTATGAGATAAAGAAAGGAAAAACCTAGGAAACCTAAGACACAATTTAAATGTATGCTTATAGTGCTTGACTTTTATACATGTTATGAAATGTGTTATGACTTTCTATGCTTTTATGCCATTTGAACAAATTCCATGCTTGATGAGGTTCGGCCATGTAGGGTTTAAAGACCTAGAAACCTTAAAATTTAGACCTCATGTGTTAAAGATGCTTCTTATGAAATTGAGATAACATGTTGATTGTGTTCACATGCTTATACATTTAACTATGATTCAAATGGACACCTTAAAGTCTCGGCCATGAAGGGATACATGCCTTAGAAACCCTAGAACTTACATTGAACATGCTCATGTCACTCTCCATGAAATATGAAATGTAGAAAGCTAAAATTCACATGCTATATGTTGTTAGTGACCTAAATTGAAGCTAAGGGAAGTTTCGGCCATGACCACTTGTATGATGCCATTTATAAATTTATACATGATGTTAGAGTAAGTTCACATGCTTGTATGCTTGCTTGAAAACCTAAATGAGTACTTGTAAGTTTCGGCCATGACATAATTTTAAGGGCTTAAAGGATTTAGGAACTAACTCAATTGTGCTTACCATATTCCTTGAAACAAATGCTATAAATATGGTTAAGGTTTCCATGCTTTATGTCATTTAGAACCTTGTTTCACACTTGTTAAGATTCGGCCAAATGAGGTTTAAGGACTTAGAGAACTTAGAGTCCAAGTAAATCTTGTTTATAATACTTCCTATGAGAATGATATGTGGATGAATTAGGTTCTACATGCTTGGATGTTGTTTAAAACCTAAATTGGCACCTAAGAGGGTTTCGGCCAAGATAAGAACCCAAGGGATTAGGAAGCTTAGTACCCAAATTAATCATGTTACATTGTTCCTTATGATTGGATGAACACATGATACACTTTTATGCTTAGACATGTATGCTTGTGAACTATACAAGATGAGAAATTCTACGATATGTTATGAGTTCAAAATATGGATGTTTTATGTTATGATATGTGGGTAAATTTTACATGCTTTGATGATATGATATGAGCTGAAAGTGATGCATGCTTATGTTATGATATGTGGTTAAATTATGCATGCTTTGATGCTATGTTTAGTGCTTAAAATATGCATGCTTTCATGATATGCTATGTGGTTAAATTATGCATGCTTGATGATATGCTTTATGCTTAAGATATGCATGTTTTTATGATCTATGCCTAAGTGATGCATATTGTTATGATATGATGTATGCCTAAGTGATGCATACTTTTATGGTATGATGTATGCCTAAGTGATGCATGCTTATGTTATGATATGTGGTTAATTTATGCATGCTTTGATGCTATGTTTAGTGCTTAAAATATGCATGCTTTCATGATATGCTATGTGGTTAAATTATGCATGCTTGATGATATGCTTTATGCTTAAGATATGCATATTTTTATGATCTATGCCTAAGTGATGCATATTGTTATGATATGATGTATGCCTAAGTGATGCATACTTTTATGGTATGATGTATGCCTAAGTGATGCATACCTTTATAACATGATGTATGCCTAAGTGATGCATACTTTTATGATATGATGTATGCCTAAGTGATGCATACTTTTATGACATGATGTATGCCTAAGTGATGCATATTTTTATGATATGATGTGTGCCTAAGTGATGGATGCTTTTATGATGTATGATATGTATAAGTATGACATGTACTTTACTTTATATGGCTTGTACCAAGGGTGGGCTCCATAAGCGCCCCGGGGTCGATGGAATAAGACTCGGGCCTCGTTAGGGATGGGCTCCTAAGTGCCCCTAGGTCGATGGAGTAAGACTCGGGCCTAGTATGTTGCCTTGTAGGGTTCAAGACTTGCTACCTTGGACCTACATAGGTTGCGCGCAATATGTTAGTGGTACATAGCCGGGATCCCCTTTAAGTTGAGATTATGTTCAAGTATATATGTAAGAAGAAATGGTTTTAAAGATCATGAGACATACACATGTTTTTCGGATACATGTTTTTCAAAATCATATTGCATATACCTTATGATGATTTATGATATGCCATGGTTAGATATGATTATGTTATGTTCCATGATATGTCCATGTGTATGATATGCCATGACTCCTTATGACGATATGCCATGATTAGATACGATCATGTTATGCTTCATGCTACGCTTTACGCTATGATATGCCATGACTAGTTATGATTTCTTCATGTTGCATGATATGCTTAAAAGAGTATGTTACATTATGTCATGACTAGTTGAAATGATGCCATGTTGAGACATTCTTTGATTATACTATGATTTTCGGTTTTAGTGAGTAGGAAAGGAACTTACTGAGCCATGAGTGCTCACAGCTTACTGTCCTTGTACCACAGATAAAGGAAAAAGCTGGATGAGCTAGAGGAGCAGCAGGAGAGGCAAGGAGATGTGTGTGGCAGTAGCTAGGCAACCAAATAAGAACCTGCTTTAAAAAAAAACTTTTAAAGAACTACGCTTTGGTATCATGAATTGTAGTACCGTATGTGTGACTTGATGTTATGTTTCTACTAATTTTGATATCATGTTATTGAGGCCATGATAGTGTAGTTCGGATTTGATGAAAAGGAAAACAAAAGAAAAGTTTTTATTAAACTAAGAAAATTATTTTAAGTCTTCCGCTGTTTTAAAAAGAAAAATTTGTACATAGAGTATCGTAGCCCCGTCCCTTAGGGTTAGCAGGGAGGGCGGGCGTTACATCGCCGTCTCATCTTCCTGCATTTTTAAATTATACAACTTACTAAATAGTAGATCTCTTTTACTTACTTTTGTGTCCGTGGTGCCCTCGTGGAGTTCGATCAGCTTTTCCCAGAGTTCTTTTGCGGTTGAAAAGGGACCGACTCTGTTGAGCTCCTCCTTGGTAAGACCGCATTGGATGGTGCAGGTAGCTTTGGCGTCGGCTTCCACCTTTTTGATGAAGGCTGGCTCCCAGTTCTCACAGGATGTAGGCTTACCATCTGTATTAGTTGGTAGTTTAAGTCCTGTCTTGACTATCATCCAGGTGTCGAACTGGATCTTCAGATATATCTCCATTCGCCCCTTCCAATATCCGAAGTCTTCTACGGAAAATAGTGGGGGATGAACAGTGTTGTATCCTTCTTGTTGAGTCATTTTAGACCTAAACAAACAAAAACAAAAAGATCTGTTCCAAGACTGAGTCTTGGATTAGTAGTGCTGGAGGAAGATGAAAAAAAACAACGAGCTCAAGTTGTATTGACCAACTTTGAGCAACACTGATTAAAAAAGAATTAGAACTTTAGCTAATTAGCTAATTTCTAAGTGACTCCGAAACAAAATACCATGGAAAAAAAATTGTTTTGAATGGTGGCTGCACCAGTTCAAAAACAACCCCGCTCTAATACCAATTGTTGGATCGAGATCGCGCTAGACGGGGGGTGAATAGCGCTCGTGGCTATTTCGTACGTATCAGAATCGCAAACAGCGTTAGAGTAAATAAAGCAGCGGAATAAAAGCAAGCACACAAGAACACAGGTCGATTTTACTTCGTTCGGAGCCTAAGGCGACTCCTACTCGAAGGCCCGTGATCCTTGATTGCTTCCGGTGGGCAACAACTATAAGCTCGATTATTACAGACTAAGTATTACAAGAGATGCGATAAAAGAAATCTATACCGACGACGAAAAAGAGGAATCTTGGAGCTCTGGGTCGTCGTAGACTTGTAGCAGCACTTCCGGGAGTCTTTCGGAGCAGCACGTTGAGTAAAGAAGACTTGGAACTCGTTAGCTTGAGCTGCTGGTCGAACCCCCTTTATAAACAGTGTTCAAGGCGCCTTAAACCCTTTCAAGGCGCCTTAAGCCTGAATTTTATCCCGTTCTGCTCGCTGGGATAATCCTTTGACTGCCGCGACCTGAAGGAGCCTTAAACCCATTCAAGGCGCCTTAAACCCCTCCAAGGCGCCTTAAGCCTGCTCCTCGCGCCAGCTCAGGATTTTGAACCCGAGGCGCCTCCAAGCCCCATGGAGGCGCCTCGGACACTGTTCATCCAAGAAAAATCTTCGTTATTTTGTACCTGCAAGATATGTTAATCCCAAACAACATCTTGCAACACAAAGTTAGCACAAAATAACAGTATAGAAAATAAAGAATGTTTAAGACAGTCTCCGGACTGTCCGGATCTGACTTTGGATTTCCAACCGGAAACCCTAGGTCGACCCGACGCCTACTGTTCCCTCTACGGGGAACGCGTCCTCACCTACTCCACTCAGGAGATTTACCTGTTGCCAGTACGATCCTCCAGATCGACTGGACTTTTGCTCAGCACTCGATGCTTCCGGACTTTCTGCTGGACATCCGCTTCCCGGCTAGTCCAGTCTTTCACCTGGCTTGCGACACCAGGACTTTCCACCTAGGGTTACCACCCCCTAGGACTTTTTGCCTTAAGTCATCGACCTGCCAAGACTTTCCGCATAGGGTTACCACCCCCTATGACCTAGGGTTACCACCCCCTAGGGTTTTAGTCCTTTGCCTAACCGCAGTTAGGACTTTCCTGAAATCCTCAAGTAGACTTGTTAGAATACAAAACATCTTAACTTTGAATTCTTTGCCATTATCAAAACACGAGTTCGATCGTCGGATGCTTCCCGCACCAACAAATAGGAATGTGTTGGGTAGAATAGATTTTGTTCTTCAAAACTCACTGTCCTATTTCAAATATATCATTTGTTTTTCAAACTCTAGGAAAATACCTATTTCAAAATTCCAATTTCTTAGAATTTTCAAAATTTGGATTTAGCCTAAGTTTTCCCCTAGAAATCGTGCTCCCCTAGATTTAAGCCAGAGCATCTCACAAATACCTAGGTATACCTTGTTTGTGTTTGAAAAATTTAGAATGGCATGAGATGCATAGGGTACAGCCTGGACTCAGGAATGCTTATATTTGTGCATCAATATGGGTCTGAGCATTAAACACATCATATATAGCAATCAGGTCAAGTCTTCCAGCCTTAGTCAAATCTAACTGGACCAATTGACTTAACTTGACTAACCAAGTGACAGCTGCTGCCCTTTAGGCAATCAACAAGTAGCTAAAGGTTAGACAGTTAAAAAAAAAAGGATATTCAGTTTGAAGTTTAAGCATGCTTGTACTTTAAAGCTCTGATACTTGATCAAATTACTTTAGGGCTCTGATACCTAATCAAATTAAATTAGATAATTTAATTTGACTCATGCTTGGACTTAAGAACAATCTGAACTAAACATTTAGCTATTCCCTTTTTTCTAATAAAACCTTTTAACCTAAATATTTTTAAATATGAGAATGTTTTTCTGTTACTTTAAAACTCTAGCTATACTTTCAAACTCTTACATTTTTTCAAAAATCACCCTTTAGGACTCCTTCAAAATTCAACTAAAGTATTTGCAAAAAGTTAGTCAAGTGACTTCTATGATTGAAACTTCAAATGTTTTTAGCAAATACTAGTCGATTTTATTCAAAAAGCTAAGTACTTTTTAAAGTTGTTTTTCAGTGACTTAAAATCTTTTATACAGTGAACTAAGTCAATTTTTTAAAGAAAAATTCTTATTTTTTTCTTAGCTCACCATCAAAACAATGAAAATTAGTGTAACAAAGCTAAGTGTTATAATTTTTTTTTAAAATCTTTCTAAGTACAAACTCTCAGTTTTTTTTAAGTGATAAATTTTCAAAAATTGTCTACTTTTACAAAGTTAATTATCAAACTAACTTGCTTTTCAAAAAAAAAAAAACTCAGACTTCTTTTACAATAGTTTATTTTGATATATGGCAAAGGGGGAGAGTAGGAAATTTATTCAAATTCAAAACAAACAGGAGGGTTTTTATTAAGGGGGAGCTTAGTATTGTAAAGTTAAAAGTTTCCAGCTTAATTGTGCTTGCATTTTAAAGTTTATTTACTTAGGCTTGGTTAAAACTTTATGCATCTATTTGTTATTGCATGTTTTTTCTTAACTTTGAATTTCTTGTTTCCATAATCAAAAAGGGGGAGATTGTTGGTGCGGGAAGCATCTGACGATCGAACCCGAGTTTTGATAAATGGCAAAGGATTCAAAGTTAAGGTGTTTGGTGATCTAACATGTTGAATGAGTGTTTCAGGAAAGTCCTAGCTATGGTTAGGCAAAGGGAAAACCCTAGGGGGTGGTAACCCTAGGTCATAGGGGGTGGTAACCCTATGCGGAAAGTCTTGGCAGGTCGATGGCTTTAGGCAAAAAGTCCTAGGGGGTGGTAACCCTAGGTGGAAAGTCCTGGTGTCGCGAACCAGGTGAAAGACTGGACTAGCCGGGAAGCGGATGTCCAGCAGAAAGTCCGGAAGCGTCGAGTGCTGAGCAAAAGTCCAGTCGATCTGGAGGATCATACTGGCAACAGGTAAAATGTAACGACCACCCATCTTACTACTACTACTACTCTCTAAGAGTGACCGTTACTTAACTACTAACTCTACTTAACCGGTATAATTAAAAACCACGAGGAATCTCTACCGAAAAATTTCGGCAGAGTCTCCCCTGTACCGATGACTAAATCATCAATACAAACAAACTATACTCAGCCACAGGCGGCTGGAACATATATTTTCACAACCACGCAGTATAATATCACAAATAAAAGAAGGAAACTACCCTAATAATAGCAAACAACAATATCACTCCATTAATAGAACCCAACTACAAATGCGGAATAAACTTAATTACAATCTTGACTCATAATAGCATTTAAAGAAAACTAAAGAACTCTAAACAGAAAAGTCTTAACAATTCCTTAGCAAACTCTTGATCTCCCCATAGTCCATCCATCACACATCTTCATCACCACCACCTTGCCGCCTTCCTTGCTAAATCTTTTCCTTTTCTTTATCTGCAATAGGAGGAAGTGCAGTCTATAAGCATAAAGCTTAGTGAGCGCTATCTACTCACAAAAACTCGATATGCATGTATATAAATAAAAACATGCTAAAACTGAATGCTAACATATAAAACTACTCATGCTCATAAATAGCAAAGGAATCATACTAACTGAAATACTAAACATGTATAGCTAATCATGCTCATAAACCAATAAAACTATAACTGCATACTGAAAGCAAATAAAGCTAAACATGCTGAATAATCTAATAGCAAGAAACAAATAAACTACTACTGCATGCTTCAAATAACAAGAAACTAAACTTTCTAATTCTAAACATATTTGAAGCTCGTTTCATTTGTTTCAAAAACTTATACTTTAATACTTCAAAATAATAATAAACTTCTTTTGGGCCCAGCATTGTACCAAATTTGCGCGCATCCTTAATAAGAATCGAGGTAGCTAATCCCGAAATTACTAAGGTTCTTCTAGGCGATCTTGTGCCTAGGGGCGATCTGGGAGCCCACCCATTGGACCTTGTGTCCTGGACCTTGTGTCCGGTACATGCCATTAAAAAGTAAAATACTTTCTTTTTAACTATAACTTCTTTATACTTGCCCTTACTTGGCATTTAAGCAAACACCTTGTGTGCGCTTTTGATATTCAATCTTCTGGAATTGAAATCAAGTCTAGACCTTAGTCTTTCTTGCTCATAGTTCTTAAAGACAGAAACTCATGCTTATGTAATAGCAAAGAAACTAATAATTGCATGCTCAAGATATTCTAATAGCAAAAGAGACTAGAAAGTATCACCGTGCACATCTAATGGCAAAGGGAACTGATCATGCTTAATTATTAGCAAAAGGAAAATTTCTCATGCTTTACTAACAGCAAGTGAAAACTAAACAGTAAGAAAATAAATCTAAACAGCAAAGGAAAGTCTAAACGACATGCTGAATCCATTCGAACTCCTCCTCTTCTTTAACAAACAGATTCAAGAATAGAAACTTCAACTCATAGCAGTAAGTAAAGGTATCTGAAACTACTCCTCACTATGACAAATGAAATGAAGTCTACATGCTCTAAAGGACTAAACTACCTCATGCTCAGATTTAACAAAGAGATTAAATCTAAAGACATCAACAAAGTGGAGCTAAGTGAAGCCAAATGAAGCAAAGTGTAGCAAAGTGAAGTTAAATCAACCTCACGGCAACATTAATCCAGAAAATTCTGGAAATTTGCTAGAAATAGTTTTAACTAGAATTAGTCTCTAGTACTACTACTACAGCATTTGCTAAATCTATCCTAAATGATAGTAGGTTGACCGGTACATTTTAAAAGTACCAAGAAGAAGATCTTCTGGTTTTGAAACCCTTCTTGTATTGTTCTATTCAAAATCAACCATGCAGATATTAACCGAAATCAACCAAAGACAAGTATTAAAATAGGACAATGCTACCAACTGTAAAATGCCATATTTCCTGCTATAATTAAGTAGATCCCTTTAGGTGATTCACGACAGCAAAACTAATCCCATCATAATCCACAGAAATGCAGCAGATCATTGGGCGTGTTGAAACTGAATTGCAAAGTAAATTAATTCACAGCAAAATCCTTTACTCAATGACTTACACGACATCTACACAAAAAGGAACCCAATCAGCGACTACATGGCACAAACTACCTCATGGCAGAAGCATGGATTCCCGATCATCACAAAGAATTTGAAAATTCGAAAACAAGAATAGAAACTAAATCCCTAATCAATCTCAATTCTGTACAACATGATCTGTAGGCAAGGATAAATTAAATCAAAGCTTAAAACTGATTAGATCATCTACATGTTCCGAAACAAGCAGGAAAAGAGAGTTAATTCCCTAACCACTAAATTCGGTACAAACCCTATCCAAGGCAAGGAAAAACAAATTGAAACTCGGAACAACTCCTATTGCAGGTGAGAAGCAACTCACCGTGATTTGCTTGGACTTACAACCAATCGGGAGGAACTCTAGGGCTTCGGAAAGATGAAGTTCTCGGCTTCCTCTTGTGCTCACGCGTGCTCCTCTCTGTCGGGATGACCACCACGGATGAGGTTGGCCGGAAGATAGCTTCGCCGGCGCCGGAGGGAACCCTAGGAGACGCCGCAGTTTCGCACGTGGGTTTGTCGCCGTCACGCAGCCGAGAAGAGAAGGGATTTTTTTGAGAAAATGTTGATTTTCCGAAAAGAAACCTAAATTCCTTTTCTTATACTAGGGTTTAAACGAAACTATACCTTAAGTCTATTGATTCCCATATCTGGTTAACAAAACGAGCGTAGCTCGATTGGTCAAACTGGTTTTGCTTGGGTCCGAAGTTGTGGGTTCGAACCCCAGCTTCTACAAACTTATTTTTATTTTATTTTATTTTATTTTTAAAGCTTCTTCCTCTAGGTAAAAATACCAAACGAACACCAAAAATTACATAAAAATACTCTAAAAATTCCTAAAAATCTCTAGAATATTTTAATAGCATTTCCAAATATTTTAAAGGAAATTTAGAACTCAAAATAGCGAAAATTGGGTCATTACATAAAATCTCCTGAGTGGAGTAGGTGAGGACGCGTTCCCCGTAGATGGAAGAGTAGGCGTCGGGTCGACCTAGGGTTTCCGGGTGGAAATCCGAAATCAGACCCGGTCAGTCCGATGACTTACAATTCTATTTATCATATTATCTTTTTGTGTGTTCTAACTCTGTTTTGCAGGAAACTAATATTTTCGTGCAGGGTTAGAAATGACCGGGATCGGTCGATCGAACCCTGGGATCGGTCGAGCGAACCTGCATTGGTGTTGGGCGTCGACTGGATCTCGCTGACTGGGTGAGTCAGCAGCTTATCAGTCGACCGAACCTTTTTATCGGTCGACCGAACCTCGGATGAAGTTTGACCAGCGGAGCAAGGTGATTGAAGCAGATGAGGATTGACCGGATTAGGGTGATCGGTCGACCGATCAGGAGGATCGGTCGACCGATCGACGGTAAGTCAAATCTAATCTCGAGGTGATCGGATCTGGATCAACTTTCACAGAGCTATAAAAGAAGGCCTCGGGGTGCAGCCTATGAATCGATCTCGAACAATTTGTGCTGGTCTCTATGCTACTGCGAACGCCTCGACAAAGCTCTGCTACACCAACGATCTACAAGCTTCAGACTTGCTTACTGTTTGTTTCGTTGGTATAATTTTCCTTTATTGCAACTAATTGTACTATACTTGTATTCATATTATCGAACTTATAGTTGTTGCCCACGGAAAGCGATCAAGGATCGCGGGCCTTCGAGTAGGAGTCGATCAAGGCTCCGAACGAAGTAAATTTCTGTGTCTTTGTGTTGCTTCTTTCATTTATTATTTATTCCACTGCTCTTTACTCGTTCGAATTCGAAAAGTGAAAGCCACGAGCGCTATTCACTCCCCTCTAGTGCTTCTCGATCCAACAGATATTTGTGTGTTTGATACTTATTTAACTGCGTGGGTGTTTGATAAATGTTCCAGCCGCCTGTGGCTGACGTATACTATGTTTGTATCTCGGTTTATGGTCACCGGTACAGGGGAGACTCTGCCGAAATTTTTCGGTAGAGACTCCTAGTAGTTTCGATCATACCGGATAAGTAGAGTTAGTAGCTAAGTAACGGTCATCCTTACTAGTAGTAAGAAGGGTGGTCGTTACATTCCTCTTCTAACCTCGGACGTTGTGTGGGCAACGATCTTCCGAGATGAGAAACCACCAAAGCACCTTCTTCTCCTCCTTGCAAGGTTCGGCCAAAACAACAGCACCTCTAAGGATGAAAAGAAAACACCACCAATGCTCCAAGGGATGCAAGCTTTCTCTCCTTCTTCTCCAAGCTAGAATCCGACCACCACTTGATCTCCATGGAGGATGAGAGGTTTGGCCACAAGGATGGAGAGAAGAGAAAAGGAAGAGGCCGGCCACACCAAGGAAGAAAAGAGGGAGAAAATAATAGAGGTTGTTCACCTTGAAGGCTCCCAAAACCCTTCTTTTATAATCCTTAGCTTTGGCAAATAAGGAAATTTAATTACAATAAAATTTCCTTAACTTTCCTTGACATAAATTAATTAAGAAAAAATAAATAAAATTTCCTAATTGATTATATCATGGTCGACCATCTCATGGAGAGCGAACAAGGTAATTTTCAATCAACAATTAAAATTCCTTATTTGTCTTCGGAAATTTAAAAAAATAAAATTTCCCTTTAAAATCCCTTCATGGTTGATAAAAAGAAATCTCTATAATTTTACTTTTTCAACATGTGAATAATTTACAAAGAAGAAAAATAAAATATCTTTCCAATCTACAAATAAGGAAAAAGATTTAATATCTTTCTTTAATCTTTTGTAGAAACTTATAAAAAAGATATTTTAATTTTTAATCTCTCCAATAAATTATATCTTTCACATAAGAAAAATTTAAAATTAAAATTCTTTTTTAATTTAATAGGGCCGACCACCTAAGCTTGGGTTCAAGCTAGGGCCGGCCACCCATGGACAAAGGCTTGGTCGGCCCTAGCTTGGTTCTCAAGCTAGCTTGGCCGACCCCTACACCATGGGTATGAAGGTGGGTATAGTACTCTATAAATAAGAGGCTATGATAGGGACTGGGAGAAGGAATTGGTTTTGGTCTCCTGATAAAATTAAGCATCCCGTGTTCGCCCCAAACACACAACTTAATTTTATCAATATTAATTCATTCCACTAGAGAACTATTATTGAACTACCGCACCAATCCCAAATTATATTTTTGGGCTCCTTCTTATTATGAGTGTGTTAGTCTCCCTGTGTTTAAGATGTCGAATGTTCACTAATTAAGTGAGTTACTGACAACTCATTTAATTAATATCTTAGTCCAAGAATAGTACCACTCAACCTTATCGTCATGTCGGACTAAGTCCACCTGCAGGATTTAACATGACAATCCTTATGAGCTCTTCTTGGGGACATTATCAACCTAGATCACTATGACACAATTTCCTTCTATAATCAATAACACACACTATTAGTGATATCATTTCCCAACTTATCGGGCTTATTGATTTATCGAACTAAATCTCACCCATTGATAAATTAAAGAAATAAATATCAAATATATGTGCTTGTTATTATATTAGGATTAAAAGCACACACTTTCATAATAATTGAGGTCTTTGTTACTTTATAAAGTCAGTATAAAAGAAACGACCTCTAATAGTCCTACTCAATACACTCTAAGTGTACAGTGTAATTATATAGTTAAGATAAACTAATTTCTAATTACATTACGACCTTCCAATGGTTTGTTCCTTTCCATTTTGGTCGTGAGCTAGTGTTTATAATTTATAAGGTACTGATAACATCATCTTCTGTATGTGACACCACATACTATGTTATCTACAATATAAATTAATTGAACAACTACAAACAAATCTAGATAATTTGACCAAATGTGATTCTTTATTCAAAATAAATGTTTACAAAAGCTTAGACTTTCAGTATACACTCTAACAATCTCCCACTTATACTAATGACTAAGCTGTCATATCTTCTGCCATACATCTGATTCTCATTCCCTCCACATGCCGATCGAAAGCTTTTGCTGGAAGGGCCTTAGTGAAAGGATTTGCCAGGTTATCTGATGATGCAATCTTGGCGATGACAACTTCTCCTCACTTCACGATATCTCGTATCAGGGGGTACTTACGCTCTATATGTTTACTTGCCTTATGAGCTCGTGGTTCCTTCAAGTTTACAACTGCACCGTTATTATCACAATAAATTGTGATGATTTTTGGCAAACCAGGAATCACATCTAAGTCCATTAGAAAGTTCCTGAGCCATACTGCTTTTTTAGCTGCCTCAGAGGCTACTACAAACTCAGCTTCCATGGTTGAGTCCGAAACGCATTTCTGCTTAACACTCCTCCATGCAATGGCTCCACCTCCTAAAGTAAACACAAAGCCTGATGTAGACTTACTGTTGTCCCTATCTGATTGGAAATCTGAATCCGTGTAACTCACAGGGAGTAAATCGTCTGCTTGGTATACTAGCATATAATCTCTAGTCCTTCTTAGGTACTTTAATATATGCTTTACCGCAGTCCAATGTCCTTGTCCAGGGTTACTCTGATATCTGCTAACCATGCCCACGGCAAAACAGATATCAGGTCTCGTACACAGCATTGCATACATAAGGCTTCCTACAGCCAAGGCATAAGGAACTGCTTTCATGTCCTCTATTTCTTTTGATGTCTTCGGAGACATTTCTTTAGATAGAGCTACTCCATGCCTAAAAGGTAAGAAACCTTTCTTGGAATCTTGCATGCTAAAATGAGCAAGGATTGTATCTATATATAAAGCTTGGGGCAGACACAACATTCTTTTCTTGCGATCCCTTATAACTTTGATCCCAAGAATGTGTGCACAATCTCCTAAGTCCTTCATATCAAATTGTTTGGACAACCATACCCTTACGTCCAATAATACCTTGACATTGTTGCCAATTAATAAAATATCATCTACGTATAGTACAAGAAATACCACCACGTTTCTGTTACACTTCTTGTATACACAAGACTCATCCAGACACTGAATAAATCCATATGACTGGATTACTTCATTAAACCGGATGTTCCAAGACCTTGAAACTTGTTTCTGTCACGCCCCCAAAGGAGTCCCTGCCAGACAAAAATCCGACAGCATCTCCCTTGTACCGGTGACAATATGAAGCATCACAACAAATAAATATACATCAGCCACATGCGGTTGGAATATTTATATACACAACCACGCAGTTATATATAAAACAGCACACACGGCTGTACTAAAACACAGCGGAAAAACAAAGGAAAGCCCACACAAACCAAATAAATACAATGTATGCCGGCACGGCTTAAACACAAATACAACACCAAACGAATAAGATAGCCACATGGCTAAACACAAATACAATGCCAAAATAAGAAAAGAACATACAAAATAAAACAAGCACGATCTTCGGATGTGACGTAGGACCCGGCAGACAGGATACTCCGAGCAACACCAACCATCTACAGGCTACCTGAAAACATAAATGTATACATGCGGTGGTGAGTATAGGTAACTCAGCGGGTAATAGAAAAGACAGTGCACGGTCTACAAATAAAACATGGAGATCAAAAGTATACAGTCTCAGTAGGGAATAAAGAACATGATCATTCTATCATAATCAATGCACCTAAACATAACTGACATAATAACCTGACATATAAACTGTACAAACCACAACTAACATGATGACAGACACATACCCAATCTGGAATCGACACCTGGTACAATGATCAGTAAACTCACCGGATCTGCAATAGATATACCCGTGACACCTGTGCAATATAAGTACGACTGCATATACATGTAAAATAAATGACATCTATGCAGTATGGCAACCAAATGCAACAACCATATCTCAATCAAGTGCAACAACGACAATCACATGCAACAAGTATCTACTAGGCATGTATGCAAATATAACCCCCAGATGCACCGCGCATCATATGCAAAAGTGCATGCATGCTCCATGATCACCCCCGCCACCTCTCCAGATACCACGACCCCTGTATGGCCGAGAGGCTTGGGTCTGTGACGACTGTACTACCCTCCACCCCACTATATAGTGGTCGAGGCGGACAGTCCGCTAATAGCTATCTAGCTACATAGCATCAGGGTCCATGACTGCTCGCAACGCCGGATCTCACAAAAACCTCGTGACCGGGTGGCACGACAGGACTAGCAGCAACTGCTCCAGCTACCACTACCCATGAGTGGCCGAGTGTGCAGTGCTATTCCCAAACCAACTGATGACTCTCTCAACCACAAGGGAGATAATGGTCATCAGATGCAATGAATGATGAACATGATATATATATATATAATCATCATCCATGCAACAACCTCAAACCTCATAAATACCTCCAACAAGAGTATAATCGTCATGATACCTCCACGTATCCCACCAAACATATGTACACACTACACATGTATAATCAACCAAAAATCTCCAATAATCCCACCAGACACATGTACACAAAATATAAATACAATCAACATGTATCCTCCAGTAAAAACACAACAGACCTGTGTATATACCTCAAACATACAATCAACACAACTCCTCCAAACGTACATGACAAATATGTATGCACACGCCACATGTAAATGCACGGTCAACAAGATGACTCCTATAACACATACCCACCTATGTACAATCCACATCATATACCCAATCAGCATGGTAATACCAACAACCCAACAATCCCTACAAGACATACTCTACACGTGAAATCACAACAGAGTAGATATCAAGAGTGGAGACTGTATATGAATTAAATAGATCATCACGAGGGTCAAGCATAAGTCTCATGCAAGAAAAATAGCAACCGATCATGATATAAGATAAAGCAGCCTAATTCATCCAATAATAACCATGCACTAAGCACAAGAAAATCTACATAGAGGCCAAGGAAGAAATACCCGCCTTAATACGTAGATCGTGCCCGGAAATCCCACGTCGAGACGCTCGTCCCGAATCCAAGTCCTGCATCAATCAATATATATATGTTTTATTTAGCTAAATTCATATGAATTAAATAGCTAAATAAAGTCCCTAACATAATTAGGATCACTCTAATTAAATCTGATCTAAGATTAATGCTCCAAACAATCCTCAATCAATCCAACACATACCAATTACGATCATGTTTAACTCCATCTAGTGATCCAAATCTAATACGATATTAAATCCATCCTTAATCCAACTCCTTCTAAACCAACCATAATCCACAACCTTATTAGCATGATTCTATACACGATTCATCTCCAAAAGCTCACCCAAATCAACATATCACAATATTTCCAAATACAATAATCATCCAATCATTTAATCCATTAAATCAATCACTAAACATCATGAATCCAGCATGTATAATTCTTCCACATAATCAATCCCTAACCGCCACATCTGATAATCCAACCACAATCAATCCAATGATCATAAGAATAATCACATAACCGACTATATCAACCAATCAACATCAACAACTAATTAACCCAAAACGCAACAACTTACAACTAGAAGTAAAACCTTATTCCTTCTTTCAACCTTGCATGATCACCCAAAACAAAGCAAACCTAATAAGAAAACCAGTGGTAAACACTTACTTTGAGAGATGGCAGCAAATCCCGTAGCTAACAACCAGCCAGCCACTGTCCGGAAGCTACAATAGAACACCTACACCAATTCTTCCAAAAACTCAATCCATAACCTAATTGATCCATAAAGCAGTACATTGCTAAACCCTAACAAATAAGGCCACATTTACCTCAATTGAACACTTACCTTTTCACCATAGATCCCAACCACAGCTAGAAAGGAAGAGAGCAGTAATCGGCATGGAAGAAAATCCACCAACATGCTAATCCAAATCCCTCCTCCTAGTCCGGATCAGAGTGAGTATCACAATGGGGAAACAAATTACACAAGATCTTTGAATCTACAAGGCTCCACATATAACTAACCTAGATTGGTCGCCCTTAGATGATGACGCCCGCTTCAATCCAACCGGTGCAGAGATACAAATCACTCTCCAGTGATCTGGTCGAGGAGAATGAACGAGAAGGTCGATCGATTGGGAACGATGCAAGGCGAGTCCACCGTGATGCCCTAGGCACCGAGCTGCTACCAATCGTGCTCAAGAACATCCACAAAGACATCCACTCCACCGAAAATGGCACGTACTGTTGAGATCTGGCAATGCTTCCTCCGGCGACGTGGTGAGAACGAGATCACCGGGGAAAGAAATCGTCTCCATCGGCGTCGGGTATGTCGGGTTGTCCGCGAGAGAGATGGAGAGGGAGTGGAAGAAGGATCAGCAACTCGTTTCCTCCTCGAAGCTCTGGTGTGCACCGCGTCGGCGACACCGAGAGGGAGGAGAAAGATCGCCGGAGAAGAAAGGGGATTTCGGGCGCGAGGTCGAGGAAGAGGGGATCGGGGAAGGGGAGGTGGGAACCGGCGGATTTGGGAAAAAAAAATAAAAGATAATGGATTTATAATTGAAAACATTTTCTCACTTAAACGGGTATCCCAAACAGGCTTTATCCGCACCCGTCGATCGATCCCCTCAAAACCCTCCGTACGGGCTCCGAAAAATTCCCAGAAAATTTCAAAAAATTCTGGAAAAATCCAATAAGATTTTTCGTCCAATAATATTTATTATTAAATTTTACGATATCTAATAGTTTCAGTCCATAAATGGACCAATTAAGCTTGCACACAAGATGTTCTTTGCATTTTTCAATTAACCCTTCTGGTTGCTTCATATGGATGTTCTCTTCAAGACTTCCATTAAGGAAAGCTGTCTTGACATCCATTTTCCAAATCTCATAATCTATATGAGCAGCAATGGATAAGAGTATCCGGATAGACTTAAGCATGGCTACCGGTGAAAAGGTCTCCTCATAATCGATTCCCTCTTTCTGAATGTACCCTTTCGCAACAAGCCTAGCTTTGAAGGTTTCTGCCTTCCCGTTTGTCCCTCTTTTCCTTTTGTAGATCCACTTGCATCCGATAGCTTTTACACCATCAGGTGGTTCTACAAGCTCCCAGACCTTATTAGAGTACATGGACTCTATTTCAGAATTCATTGCCTTTTGCCAAGATGCTACATCTATATCTTGGAGTGCTTCTTCATATGTTCGGGGATCAGGTTCATGTTTACCCAGGATCAAGTCCGAAGACTCTCCCAAAAACATGAATCTTTCAGGTTCCCTCACAACTCTCCCACTACGACGAGGCACCGTCTGTGGTTGTGTATCATGTGTGACACGTGTTGCAGTCTCTTGTGGTACTTTATCTTGTACTGTTGGTACTAAAGTAGATGTGTCCTCTCTAAGTTCTTCTAAAACAACTTTGCTACTGGGCTTGTGATCTATTATATAGTCTTCTTCTAAAAACTGAGCATTGGTGCTAACAATGACCTTCTGGTCTTTAGGATTATAAAATAAACCACCTTTCGTTCCTCTGGGATAACCCACAAACACCCGAACTTTTGTACGAGATTCTAACTTATCAGCATATGGTTTCAGCACATGTGCTGGACTACCCCAAATCTGAATATGTCTTAGACTAGGTTTTCGCCCATTCCCCAATTTTGTAGGAGTAGAAGATACTGATTTAGAAGGTACTAAGTTCAGAATGTGCACTGCCGTTTCCAGAGCGTATCCCCAAAACAAATTTGGTAATTCTGAATAACTCATCATCGATCTAACCATCTCCATAAGAGTCCTATTTCTTCGTTCTGTCATACCATTCTATTGGGGTGTACCAGGTGCGGACAATTGGGATTGAATCCCGACTTCTGATAAGTAATTCCTAAACTCTCCTAAGAGGTATTCGCCACCACGATCAGATCGTAGTGTCTTGATACTTTTACCTAGTCGTTTCTCCACATCAGCCTTGTACTCTTTGAACTTATCAAAGCACTCGGACTTGCGGCGCATTAGGTAAATGTATCCGTATCTTGAATAATCGTCTATAAAAGAGACAAAATATTCAAAACCACCTCTCGCCTGGATAGACATAGGACTACACAAATCAGAATGAACCAATTCTAACACTTCTTTAGCTCTATACCCCTTGGCCTTAAAAGTCCTCTTGGTCATTTTACCTTCCAAGAAAGATTCACAAGTTGGAAAATTTTCCAATTCTAATGAACCCAAGAGTCCATCGGCTATCAGCCTTTGAATCCTACTTAAGTTAATATGACCAAGCCTTAGATGCCAAAGATATGCTTGGTTCATTTCCGAAGGTTGTTTTCTCTTATTAGTGTTAGAAGATGTGTTATAAATTTCCATATTTTTCTTTGTGCGAGAAATTGGATTTAAAGTATACAAATTGCCAACTAATGCACCAGAACAGATAATCACTTTATTTCTCTTAATAACTACATCATTACTAAAGGAAACTGAATATCCATCCAAAAATAGTTTAGAAACTGAAATTAAATTCTTTCTAAAACTGGGTACATAAAGACAATTTCATAAAACCAAATTTCTATTCTTATCAAAAGATAAGTAGACGTCTCCCACTGCAACAGCCGCCACCTTAGTAGCATTGCCCATGTTGATGGTAATCTCTCCATCAGTTAGTCGTCGGGTTTCCTGGAACCCCTGCAAGGAATTGCAGACATGATCAGTGGCTCCCGTATCTACACACCAGGTGCTGGTAGATAACACCGCTAAACATGTTTTAACAACCAGAGCATGAGATATACCTTTGTTGTTTTGATTCCTACGAGGACAGTCCACCTTCCAATGCCCTGACTGCTTGTAGATGAAGCACTTGCCCTTCAGCTTCTTCATTCCAGCTTTAGGTCCTGTACTCTGAGATTTATTCACTTTCTTTACTTAGCTAACTTGTTTCTTCTTCTTCTTTTCTTTTGGTTTAGAAGTAGAACCATTTTAAGCATAGTGAATATGAGAATTATGACGGAACAACCCTTCTGCTGCCTGAAGTTCTGTCAGTAGTTCGGCCAATGAATATACCCTTTTATTCATATTGTAATTCAGGCGGAATTGCTCAAAACTTCTAGGTAATGTTTGGAGGATCATATCGATCTGGGTTTCCCCATCAATTTCTCCTCCAAGGATTTTAAGCCATCATCTTTAGGATATGATCCCTCACAGGAGTACCCTCTTGCATGGTGGTCGTCATTATCTTTCTCATGGCTTCTTGCCTAGAGGCCCGATCCTGGTGACCAAAGAGTTCCTTGAGATTGTTCATAATATCATAGGCTGTTGGTAAATCTTGATGCTGATGTTGCAATACATTTGACATTGAAGCCAAAATGTAACACCGCGCCATCTCATCTGCTTTTACCCATTTCCTATGATACTCAATCTCCTCTTGGGTAGATTCACCATTGGGTGTATCAGGGCAAGGCTCAGTCAGTACAAACTTATAGCTTTCAGTAGTAAGAACAATGTCCAGATTCCTTTTCAATCTATATAGTTAGGACCAGTAAGTCTATTCTCTTTTAGTATGATGGCCATTGGGTTGAAAGTTATCCTAAGAATCACAAATAACTTTTGGTCAGAACTCTAAATTTAGAATAATATTGATTCCTCAAACAATACTATTTTAAATTAACCAACACCTCAAAACACCGTAAATTTTGTATGCCACGATAGTATGGACGTATACAAAATCAACATTTGTAAAAGGAGGGTTTAACCCATTAATTTTATTATCATGTCAACCTAACTTTTTGATAAATAAAATTAATAGTTAGTTTCCTTTGGTCACACGAATAATAGCAGTGACTCCGATGGGGAGGATACTATTAGACGTGCCTAAGTGTATACCATTACTTGACACTAAGTCCATTAATAAGATTATGCCCCTTCCGATGGGGAAGATCACACGCTCTTAATTAACTTCCTATAGTCATCCAAAAATGGAAGTTTAATCTAGTGATCCGCAAACAAGCTCATCCGATATGGAGGAAGGCACTCAGAGCCAATGCGCAAGCTTGTTGCATCACTTATAAACTAGTAATGGAGACCGTGGAATTTATTTAAAAATAAATCTCTCTCCCACTTAGTTATTTAAAGTGAGGAATTTTGACTATGCTAGCCTACTTAACATGCATACTAACAAGCATACACAGTCACAACATAAAAAGCAATAAATAGAAAAACTATTTTCAACTATTATGGCTTTTATCTATTGTTGTCCTCTGTGTGTGACCAACCCTAGCTGCTGCCATCTTTGGCCACTGGCACCAGGTCTAGTTGTTACATACATCTTGCTCCTTGTTCCGCTACGCCTCTGGTCCTCAAAAGGTTCCACGCTTTGCAAGATTCGATCCGCGACATAAATAGAATTTTACATTTTTTGATCCTATATTCCTCGAAGGAATGTACATGTAAACTAGATCGAACATAAAATAAAATTTACATCCATCGATCCTATATTCCATAAAAGAAATGTACATGTAACTAGATCAAAAAATAAAATCCTAATAAACTAAATACAGCTCCTGCTGTATTTTATAATACAATCATGCACACACAATAAAATGTCTTTGACATGTCCAAGGGTCCAATCACACACATAATAACTGTAAGCCATAATAGTTGGATCCTGCATCCACAAAGTTAGCACATCCTTCTATTTGTAACACCCCACCCTCCTCACTACTGGACTGTGAGGGCGGAGCGCTACTGGACTACTAATTTTACTTAATTAACATTGCACACATGTTGATAGTAATTCCTAAAACTCTCGGAGAACTCAAAACATAGAATTAACTAGCAGCGGAAGACTAAATGACTCATCTAATACATTCTACTCAAATCTTTGTTAATAAATTCTTATGCTAAATCCCAAGGCTTCTATAGTCCAGGCATCACACATCCATCCGCACCTCCTTGTCGCCTTCCTTTACTATAGCTTTTCCTTTCCATTATCTGCAGTAAGAGGAAATGCATCTATAAGCAAAATTGCTTAGTAAGCGCTATCTAACTCACAAAACTCGAGTATGCATGTAAGCTGAAAGAAATCTGGAAACTAAATGCTCATCTAATAGCAAACGAAACATAGCATACTGAAATACTAAACATGTAAGCAAATCTAAACAACAAGTCAGCATATAAGAAAGCTAAACTTGCTGAATTTTAAACTTATGTGAAGCTTATTTCTTTTGTTTGAAAACTTATACTTTAATACTTCAAAATAATAATCAACTTTCTTCTTGGGCCCGGTAACTGTACTTGCTATGCGCGCATCCTTAACTAGACCCGAGATAGCTGGTCCCGAATCTAGTAGGGCTTACTTGGTTATCTAAACCTAGGGACGACTATGGGAGCCCAACCCAAGGACAATTGAGAGTCCTGCATACTAGGTTATCTAAACCTAGGGACGATTATGGGAGGCCAACCAAAGGACAACTGAGAGTTCAGGACAGTGCCACTGACAAAAGTAAAATACTTGTTATCTTTTAATACTTCTAATATATAATGCCTCGGCATTTTAACGAGCACCTTGTGTGTCAAAATCCCTAAAGTCGTGACTTTAGGATCTACTTAAGGCCTTGGCCTTTTTCTTTCTTTTCTTTATCTTTCTTATACTTGTTAATACCTCTAATAAAAGAATGCTTCTTCAAAAACTGAAATGTTTAAACAAATTCTAATTTTGAAATGCATAAATAAAAATCTGCATACTATGCTAATCAAAATTCTGCATAGTATTCTAATCAAGATTCTGCATTCTATGCTACACTATTTCTGCATACTATACAAACATAAAATCTGCACTATAAGCTTAATTAAAATCTGCACTATAAGCCTACATAAAAATTTGCACTATAAGCTTAATTAAAATATGTACTATAGGATTAATTAAAAATCTGCACTATAAGCGCTTAATTAAAATCTACAATATAAGCTCTACATAAAAATCTGCACTATAAGCTTAATTAAAATCTGTACTATAGGCTTAATAAAAAATCTGCACTATAAGCGCTTAATTAAATCTGCAATATAAGCTCTACATAAAAATCTACATTATAAGCTTAATTAAAATCTGCACTATAGCCTTAATTAAAAATCTGCACTATAAACTTAATTAAAATCTGCACTATAGGTTTAATTAAAATATACACTATAAGCTTACATAAAAATCTGCATTATAAGTTTAATTAAAATCTGCTCTATAGGCTTAATTAAAAATCTGCACTATAAGCTTAATTAAAATCTGCAATATAAGCTCTGCATAAAAAATCTGCATTATATGCTTAATTAAAATCTGCACTATAAGCTTAATTAAAATCTGCACTATAGGCTTAATTAAAAATCTGCACTATAAGCGCTTAATTAAAATCTGCAATATAAGCTCTACATAAAAATCTGCATTATAAGCTTAATTAAAATCTGCACTATAGGCTTAATTAAAAATCTGCACTATAAGCGCTTCTTATGCTTCGAATTCAAGAAAAACAAAGGTCCGAAACTACTCCTACTGCAGGTGAGAAGCACTTACCTTGATTCTTGGACTCACAACCGAACAAAAAGGGCTTCTAGGACCTTGGCCGGCCGCCGGAGATGATGCCTAACTCCCTTTTATTTTCTGCCCGGGCTCTGCCATCGTACGCAGAAGAGAAGAAGAGAATGGTTTAAGTCAAGTGAAAACAGAGCATCAACTTATCCCTTTTTATAACTTAATATTTCTGTTAACTCCTTAAATAAATTCGCTATCTTTTCTAAACAGACAAATCCAACATCAACTTATCCCTTTTATAATCCTATATTCAGTTAATTATCTTAAATAAATTCGCTACCTTTTCTAAACAAACAAATCCAACATCAACTTATCCTTTTTATAATATTCTGTTAACTATCTTAAATAAATTCGCTACCTTTTCTAAACAGACAAATCCAAGATCAACTTATCCCTTTTATAATCCAATATTCTGTTAACTATCTTAAATAAATTCGCTGCCTTTTCTAAACAGAAAAATCCGTTTGCCCACCTTGTCAGTTGTGTTTTGACCGAGTCAAAGGTCGTGGGTTCAATTCTCGGCTTGGACATTTTTTTGTCGAAACTTCCTTCGTTTAGTAAAAATACCAAACGACCTCCAAATATTACATAAAAATATTCTAAAAATTTCTAAAAATCCCTAGAATATTTCTATAGTAATTTTAAATATTTTTAAATTACTTTTAGGACTCTAATTGAGGAAATTTGGGTCGTTACAATTCCCCATATCTTATAAAAAGTTCGTCCTCGAACTTAGAATAATTCTATAGCATGTTCTCTACCTTGTACATGCATTAGTGAGCGTCCATAATCTAATGTACTAAGGAAAACCACATCAAAGATATATGAGGACCTCCTAACCTACATACAATGAACATAAGCATAAGTAGTGACATAAGCATGACAGCATAAATGTAAGCATGGTAGATGAACTAAACATAATGATAGACTCGATCACAAGCATGCCCATATGCATAGGCAAAAACATAACATGAACATAACGTAGACCTAAACATAAACGTAAATATAAACATAACATGACTTGAACATACTTGTATGCATACTCATAAACATACTATTGTGGTGGCTTAGTTGCACTTAGTAGTACCATAACATAAGTTGTTGATCAGATAACTACTCTAGCGCTAGGTTGGTAGGGGTCCGAACTTAGGACCGGAGTTCCCCTTTATTCTGGCGCGCTCACCAAGCTTAGGTCCCCGGATCATACCACCATCCCAGAACATATCTTGTTTGATTCTGGTGCGCTCACTAGGCTTAGGTCCCCAGATCATATCACCATCCCAGAACATATCTTGTTTGATTCTGGCGCTCACAGGGCTTAGGTCCCCAGATCATACCACCATCCCAGAACATATCTTATTTGATTCTGGCGCGCTCACTGGGCTTAGGTCCCTAGATCTTACCACCATCCCAGAACATATCTTGTTTGATTTTGGCGCGCTCACCGGGCTTAGGTCCCTAGATCATACCACCATCCCAGAACATATCTTGTTTGATTCTGGCGTGCTCACCGGGCTTAGGTCCCCAGATCATACCACCATCCCAGAACATAAATTGGCAAGCTCTCCAGGCTTAGGCCCCCAGTTTATAAGCACTTCTAAACATCTCCCTATTATGTACATATAATCTAATACTTCTAAGGACTTTTCTTTACAGTAAAGAATAAAGAAAGCATACAAAAAATTTTTTTAAATACTTTCTTACTTTAAGACGGCAAGGATGGTGCTGATGTGTGATGCTGGAGAATAGGAACTGCTCTGATACCAACTTGTAACACCCCACCCCCCTCACTACTGGACTGTGAGGGCGGAGCGCTACTGGACTACTAACTTTACTTAACTAACATTGCACACATGTTGATAGTAATTCCTAAAACTCTCGGAGAACTCAAAACATACAAATAACTAGCAGCGGAAGACTAAATGACTCATCTAATACATTCTGCTCAACTCTTTGTTAAAAAATTCTTATGCTAAATCCCAAGGCTTCTATAGTCCAGGCATCACACATCCATCCGCACTTCTTTGTCGCCTTCCTTTACTATAGCTTTTCCTTTCCTTTATCTGCAGTAAGAGGAAATGCATCTATAAGCAAAATTGCTTAGTAAGCGTTATCTAACTCACAAAACTCGAGTATGCATGTAAGCTGAAAGAAATCTAGAAACTAAATGCTCATCTAATAGCAAACGAAACATAGCATACTGAAATACTAAACATGTAAGCAAATCTAAACAACATGTCAGCATATAAGAAAGCTAAACTTGCTGAATTTTAAACTTATGTGAAGCTTATTTCTTTTGTTTGAAAACTTATACTTTAATACTTCAAAATAATAATCAACTTTCTACTTGGGACCGGCAACTGTACTTGCTATGCGCGCATCCCTAAATAGACCCGAGATAGCTGGTCCCGAATCTAGTAGGGTTTACTAGGTTATCTAAACCTAGGGGCGACTATGGGAGCCCAGCCCAAGGACAATTGAGAGTCCTGCATACTAGGTTATCTAAACCTAGGGACGACTATGGGAGGCCAACCCAAGGACAACTGAGAGTCCAGTACAGTGCCACTGACAAAAGTAAAATACTTGTTATCTTTTAATACTTCTAATATATAATGCCTCGGTATTTTAACGAGCACCTTGTGTGTCAAAACCCCTAAAGTCTTGACTTTGGGATCTACTTAAGGCCTTGGCCTTTTTCTTTCTTTTCTTTATCTTTCTTATACTTGTTAATACCTCTAATAAAAGACTGCTTCTTTAAAAACTGAAATGTTTAAACAAATTCTAACTTTGAAATGCATAAACAAAAATCTATATACTATGCTAATCAAAATTCTGCATAGTATTCTAATCAAGATTCTGCATTCTATGCTACACTATTTCTGCATACTATACA
Source organism: Zingiber officinale (assembly GCF_018446385.1). Classification (NCBI taxonomy): domain Eukaryota; kingdom Viridiplantae; phylum Streptophyta; class Magnoliopsida; order Zingiberales; family Zingiberaceae; genus Zingiber; species Zingiber officinale. The sequence goes on from NC_055998.1 coordinate 107,132,298, forward strand.
AACATAAAATCTGCACTATAAGCTTAATTAAAATCTGCACTATAAGCCTACATAAAAATCTGCACTATAAGCTAATTAAAATATGTACTATAGGCTTAATTAAAAATCTGCACTATAAGCGCTTAATTAAAATCTACAATATAAGCTCTACATAAAAAATCTGCACTATAAGCTTAATTAAAATCTGTACTATAGGCTTAATTAAAAATCTGCACTATAAGTGCTTAATTAAATCTGCAATATAAGCTCTACATAAAAATCTGCATTATAAGCTTAATTAAAATCTGCACTATAGACTTAATTAAAAATCTGCACTATAAGCTTAATTAAAATCTGCACTATAGGCATAAATAAAATCTGCACTATAAGCTTAATTAAAATCTTTAATATAAGCTCTACATAAAAAATCTGCATAATAAGCTTAATTAAAATCTTCACTATAGGCTTAATTAAAAATCTGTACTATGAGCGCTTATTTAAAATCTGCAATATAAGCTCTACATAAAAATCTGCATTATAAGCTTAATTAAAATCTGTACTATAGGCTTAATTAAAAATCTGCACTATAAGCGCTTCTTATGCTTCGAATTCAAGAAGAACAAAGGTCCGAAACTACTCCTACTGCAGGTGAGAAGCACTTACCTTGATTCTTGGACTCACAACCGAACAAAAAGGGCTTCTAGGACCTTGGCCGGCCGCCAGAGATGATGCCCTAACTCCCTTTCGTTTTCTGCCCGTGCTCTGCCATCGTACGCAGAAGAGAAGGAGAGAATGGTTTAAGTCACGGGAAAACAGAGCATCAACTTATCCCTTTTTATAACTTAATATTTCTGTTAACTCCTTAAATAAATTCGCTATCTTTTCTAAAAAGACAAATCCAACATCAACTTATCCCTTTTATAATCCAATATTCTGTTAATTATCTTAAATAAATTCGCTACATTTTCTAAACAGATAAATCCAACATCAACTTATCCCGTTTATAATATTCTGTTAACTATCTTAAATAAATTCGCTACATTTTCTAAACAGACAAATCCAAGATCAACTATCCCTTTTATAATCCAATATTCTGTTAACTATCTTAAATAAATTCCCTGCCTTTTCTAAACAGAAAAAGCCGTTTGCCCACCTGGTCAGTTGTGTTTTGACCGAGTCAAAGGTCGTGGGTTCAATTCTCGGCTTGGATATTTTTTTGTCGAAACTTCCTTCGTTTAGTAAAAATACCAAACGACCTCCAAAAATTACATAAAAATATTCTAAAAATTTCTAAAAACCCCTAGAATATTTCTATAGCATTTTTAAATATTTTTAAATTACTTTTAGGACTCTAATTGAGGAAATTTGGGTCGTTACACTATTAACCTGCCTAAATTATGTATGACATGCGCATAATTAAACTAATACCAAATACACAGAGGTAAAACCCTAGCTCTGATACCAATTGTTTGTTGCTATTCGGAAAACCTAATGGTTCCACTGTACAAAAATTTTGTACAAAGGTCTGAACCTTTTGCTAGCTACCATGTGTTCTTTTAAATTAAACTTGGATCTCCTGCGGAACTTAACACGTTTGATCCAAGGTTTAATTTATTTGTTCTTTTAGGTTTAGACTTGGATCTCCTGCGGAACTTAACACGTTCGATCCAAATCACCCAGGTTATTAATTCCATTCAATATTAATTTCCAAAATTGGCTTCCAGGACTGCATGACGAGGCACATGGCCTTCTTGGATATGGGAACAACCACCACCGCCTAGACAAAGCCTTTTAAGGAAAGCTAATATTTAATTTCCTTAAATACCTTTAGGTCAACCAAAAAGAACAATCAAATCACAAGGATAATAAAAACAAAAGAACACAACATCCAAAACAAATTTGAAATACTAGAATCGCATGCCTCTTGTATTTGGTATTTTTACAAAGGAATAAAACAAGTATGATGCGGAAATTAAATACTAGTATACCTTTTCTTTTGCAAACAAAAACCTCTAGGTCTTCTATCGTATTCCTCTTCTAACCTTGGACGTTGTGTGGGAAACGATCTTCCGAGATGAGAAACCACCAAAGCACCTTCTTCTCCTCCTTGCAAGGTTCGGCCAAAACAAGAGCACCTCTAAGGATGAAAAGAAAACACCACCAATGCTCCAAGGGATGCAAGCTTTCTCTCCTTCTTCTCCAAGCTAGAATCCGGCCACCACTTGATCTCCAAGGAGGATGAGAGGTTTGGCCACAAGGATGGAGAGAAGAGAAAAGGAAGAGGCCGGCCACACCAAGAAAGAAAAGAGGGAGAAAATAATAGAGGTTGTTCACCTTGAAGGCTCCTAAAACCCCCTCTTTTATAATCCTTAGCTTTGGTAAATAAGGAAATTTAATTACAATAAAATTTCCTTAACTTTCCTTGACATGAATTAATTAAGAAAAATGAAATAAAATTTCCTAATTGATCATATCATGGCCGGCCACCTCATGGAGAGCAAACAAGGCAATTTTCAATCAACAATTAAAATTCCTTATTTGTCTTCAGAAATTTTAAAAAATAAAATTTTCCTTTAAAATACCTTCATGGTTGATAAAAAGAAATATCTATAATTTTAATTTTTCAACATGTGAATAATTTACAAAGAATAAAAATAAAATATCTTTCCAATTTATAAATAAGGAAAGAGATTTAATCTCTTTCTTTAATCTTTTGTAGAACCTTATAAAAGATATATTTTAATTTTTAATCTCTCCAATAAATTATATATTTCACATAAGAAAAATTTAAATTTAAAATTCTTTTTTAATTTAATAGGGCCAGCCACCTAAGCTTGGGTTCAAGCTAGGGCCGGCCACCCATGGACCAAGGCTTGGCCGGCCCTAGCTTGGTTCTCAAGCTAGCCTGGCCGGCCCCTACACCATGGGTATGAAGGTGGGTATAGGTGGGTATAGTACTCTATAAATAAGAGGCTACGATAGGGACTGAGAGGAGTAATTGGTTTTGGTCTCCGACAAAATTAAGCATCCCGTGTTCGCCCCGAACACACAACTTAATTTTATCAATAATAATTCATTCCACTAAAGAACTATTATTGAACTACCGCACCAATCCCAAATTATATTTTTGGGCTCCTTCTTATTATGAGTGTGTTAGTCTCCCTGTGTTTAAGATGTCAAATGTCCACTAATTAAGTGAGTTACTGACAACTCATTTAATTAATATCTTAGTCCAAGAATAGTACCACTCAACCTTATCGTCATGTCGGACTAAGTCCACCTGCAGGGTTTAACATGACAATCCTTATGAGCTCTTCTTGGGGACATTATCAACCTAGATCACTAGGACACAGTTTACTTCTATAATCAACAACACACACTATAAGTGATATCATTTCCCAACTTATCGGGCTTATTGATTTATCGAACTAAATCTCACCCATTGATAAATGAAAGAAATAAATATCAAATATATGTGCTTGTTATTATATTAGGATTAAGAGCATACACTTCCATAATAATTGAGGTCTTTGTTCCTTTATAAAGTCAATATAAAAGAAATGACCTCTAATGGTCCTACTCAATATACTCTAAGTGTACAATGTAATTATATAGTTAAGATAAACTAATTCCTAATTACACTATGACCTTCCAATGGTTTGTTCCTTTCCATTTTGGTCGTGAGCTACTGTTTATAATTTATAAGGTACAGATAACATCATCTTCTGTATGTGACACCACATACTATGTTATCTACAATATAAATTAATTGAACAACTATAAACTAATGTAGATAATTTGACCAAATGTGATTCTTTATTCAAAATAAATGTTTATAAAAGCCTAGGCTTTCAGTATACACTCTAACATAATTCTCCTGAGTGGAGTAAGTGAGGACGCGTTCCCCGTAGAGGGAACAATAGGCGTCGGGTCGACCTAGGGTTTCCGGTCGAAAATCCGAAGTCAGACCCGGACAGTCCGGAGACTGTCATTATCATATCTATATTGTTTTGTGCTAACTTGGTTTTGCAGGGTATGTGTTTGGGACTAACACTTGTTGCAGGACCAAAGGACCACAACTTAGCCTCGGATGAATAGTGTCCGAGGCGCCTCAATGGAGCTTGGAGGCCCCTCGGATGCAAGGCCGAGCTGTCCACGAAGCAAGCTTGGAGGCACCTTGAAGGGAGCTCAAGGCGCCTTGGACTGGAGGATGAAGGCGCCTTGGAGAGCACAGAAGGCGCCTTGAAGGGATAAGTCACGACCAGTTCACGCCTGATCCACGCGGGCGACTCGGCTGGTTTAAGGCACCTTAGATGGGCTTTAGGGCGCCTTGAACACTGTTTAAAAGGAGGTTTCGAGCAGTGGCCTAATAATCAATTGAGAAAAGCTTTCTTCTTCTGTGTTCTGCTCAAAAACTGTTCCTGAAGCGCTGCAGCGACATTCCGACGAGCCGGAGCTTCTGTTTACATTCTATTGTTGTCAGTATTATTGTTTCTTAATCTTTCACTTATTGTAATACTTGTAAAACCTTATCGAGCTTATAGTTGTTTTCCACGGAAAGCAATCAAGGATCACGAGCCTTCGAGTAGGAGTCATCACAGGCTCCGAACGAAGTAAATTCCTTCGTGTCTGTGTGTTTGTTCTTATTTTCCACTGCTTATTACTTTGTTAGTTTTCTGTATGATTTACGAATTCGAAAAGTGAAAGCCACGAGCGCTATTCACCCCCCCCCCCCAATACAAGAAAAATGTCATTCAACAACACTCAAACAACAACGGTTTTATACCAAACCGTTGTCTTTTTACCTTTTAACAACGGTTTTAACAAAAACTGTTGTCTTTTAGTAATTTTTTTGGCCTATGACAACGGTTTTTAAAAATCGTTGTCTATTTATGTTTTTTTGGGGATATGACAACGGTTTTTAAAGGGTACGACAACAGTTTTTTAAAACTGTTGTCTATGTGCACTTTTTTGGGATTACGACAACGGTTTTTAAAAACCGTTGTCTATTAAGTGTTGTTGAATGCGATTGTTTTTTCTTTCGCCACTTTTTCTCCTTCGTCATTTGTCTATTTTACTTCGTGCCCTAGCCGCCCCCTCCTCGAGCGTCTTCATCTTCGTGCCCTAGCCGCCCCCTTCCCCGCGAGCGTCTTCCTCTTCAAGCCCTAGGCCGCCGCCCCCTCCCCGCAAGTGTCTTCCTCTTTGAGCTCTAGGCCACCGCCCCCCTCCTCGCAAGCCTCTTCATCTTCGTGCCTTAGCCGCCCCCTCCCCGCAAGCGTCTTCCTCTTCGAGCCCTAGCCGCTGCCCCCTTCCTGTGAACCTCTTCCAAACTCGCGGGGGGTCATTTTATTCGCTGTCGTTACCTTGGAGCAAATGATCACATCAAAGGGGTTTAAGTGGAGACGCGGGTACTCACGGTTAGGCTTTTCTGGTAAGACTCCACTGATCATACCTTGAATAATCCCTCTTTGACAGATTCAGTGAGTTAGGGATCAGCGGAGACAACTGGTTTAAAATAGGCAAAAACATTGATTGTCAGCTTCTGTTATCGCAGCGTCGAGGGAATTGGATCTTGAAAGAGGTTCGATCTCAAACACTTCGATTCAAGTTTTTTTTCTAGTTTCCATGATTTTGTGGTATTTTCAATGTTTTGGGAGGATAATATACATCTTCCGAGTGAAAGTTTGGCCGATTCATGGTTTCTTAAATGTTTCTTTTGTAAAAAAATATTTTTTTTTTAACCACCGAGCTGTTTGCACTTTTATCAAACAACTACGAGTTGAATTTTGGTATGGTGTTGTGAAATGTGCCTTTGTTCACGATTTTTGGGGTTGTGATCTAGATTAAGATGTATAGGTTCATTTAAAAAAAACCTTTGCAAGTTATTTGCTTACAGTAGAACATAGTGAAAGTCTCGTTGTTGTAGCAACTAAGGTACAATTTCTATTGTTATGTAACATTATTACCCATTCCAATCTCTTGAGTTCATGTTCTCTTCAAGTCAATCTTATTGACTTGGTAATCTTATTCAGATGAAACGACAGTGACTATGGATATGCACTTTACGGTCAAACCAACTATTTTTATGATCTTTGAATTTGCTGAGAGATCATAATAATGTCAGGTTGAGGCAACATATATAGAATTATTATCTGTTGTGGTGACCAAAATAAGTGATCATGAGTTGTTCTTGTTTTGGTGCTTTGTTTTCCCTCAAAAAAATAGCTTAAGCCTACTAAATAGCACACAGTTTACAAATAACATATTTAGTCTTCTAAACATATTCAAACTGGGCACTTCTTGTCACTTGTATAAATGATGTGATTATAGGTCATTTCTAGATTTATTATAGATCACTTAAACATCTTATTAAATTATTTCAATTTTGCTTCACATTAGTGTTTGTATTGTAGCATTAACTCTCCTATTTCTGTGTTTAGGATTTTTATCAGTCAAGAATATAAGACAATCAAGTTAGCAGCCTTCTACAGTTGAACTCAATGAAGCATCACTTGAAATACTGATATGAATTTGATATTACAATTGACATTGGTTAAGCATAAGGAATTCATGAACTCTGATTTTTCAGGCACATAACACAATTTCCCATTTAAAGGTAATAATCAAATATGAGAGTTTGGAGTAGGGCTTTCACTTTAAAAGGTTATGGAACATATACCTTGGTTGGTTCATGCTCTATGCTTTTTATCATGAGCAAATATTTGCTCGTGCATCTCTTTTTATTGTTCTACTCATTTTCACATTCTTGAATCTTGACTTTATATTACACGTTTATAAATTTTATCAGTTGCCTAACTCTTATGAATTGCCATTTTATTAGTGTTCTTTTCCTCGATTTGGCTCGGGAAGATTTCTCCTCAAGTTGCAATCTCGCTGGTAGGTGGCCGGATCGTCCCCTGTTTGATCTGTCATAGAATGGCGGCGTTTTCGATAACTTTTTTTTTTTTGTCTTCTGTTTATATTGAATCTTCCACAATCTGTTTCTTTTATGTAGTTATGATTTAGGGAAATGTCGGAGGCCAAGAGACGAGTGCTTCTGCTGACGGATAACGTCTTCATTCCTGTCAATGCGGTGCTCGCTTCTGTGATCGATTCGAGTCTGGGATTGGATTTGTCCGCTCGAGACGACGTGTTCGTCATAGTTGCCCCTTCCTTTCGTTCTTTGTTGGGATTGACTTCTTTCCTTGCAGCAAGGCAGTTGTCCAGAACTTCTATTTAGTGATCCATATGGTTTACAATTGAAGCAACTGCAGACGCATTAATCGCCGAAGTAATCTTTTGGCATCTAAAAAGTGATCTTGCGACTATTTGTGCAATTATAATTAATTAGGGTAAATGGTTGGTTACAGGGGGAAAGTTGCCCATTGAGTCTGGATCACTGGATGTAACTGTGTCAGTCTCCAAGTCACTTGAACTTGTTGATGAGGAATGGGTTGAGTAGATCTCAAGAGTGTTTAAACCTGATGGAACTGTTTAATTTCAGACTTCTTATGAGCAGAGTGGAAATAAGGTATGAAGTCATAGATCAGCTGGTTGATTATTTTTCCATTAGATTAAGAGATTGATATAGTTCTTCTTATGCTGGTAATGTGTCTAACTTGGGTGTCAAATCTTTGGTTTCAGCTAGCCAAGAAGAGAGAAGTGAAAGCTACTCGATTGCAGCAGCCTTTGATCACAAAACATCTCATACAGTAAATGTTAAGAGTAATAGAGCTGCTAGTACATGTTTTCTTCTGAAAAGCTTCAGCTGTCCGACCTTGCCGAGTCTATGGCATAAGGATTCAATGGCTTTTATCAGGCTAACCATTCGAAAGGTAAAAGAGGTTAGAACATCATGATTTTGTGACATTACATTTCAATATAACTACTGCACTAATTTTTTTTGCACTCATATCAGCATATCAGCTTCTGAATATTGATTAAATCATCTTAAAAGTTTGGGTTTTTGCTAGATTTAGTTTATTATTTAGATCTATAGTTCACATTTTTAGCTCAGATGAAATTTATAAATTTCTTCATATAGTTTTCTTTTGCACCTCTATCATTTTTCATCTCAAGAAAGGATGTTTATGCATAAACTCAACTATAAGGCTTTATTAATTTCATTCTACTCTTTTTAGGTGTCCTCAAGAGTATTGGGAAGAATGTTGACAAGCTAAAAAAATGGAGAGACTTTAACAAATTAAGGAGCACTAGGAGCTGCAATCCCTCCTCTTCACCGACATCTAAGTAGAAAATCTCGTGTTATATTGTTCTACCTTTGTTTTAATAGTGTTATTATTTTATTGGTTGCTTATGAAATTTTGTTGGTTGCTTATGAAATTTCTTCAGAATGTTATAGATATTACTTTTGAAAGTTAGAAAATTGTATATTAAATTGTATTTTGAAATTTAGTATTTTGAATGATTTATAATATTGGAAAATTGTGTATTAATTATTTTTTATTTTTTTTTAAAAAAGACAACGGTTTTTCACCGTTGTCGTAGCCCATTTTGAACTGTTGTTAAAGGCCGTGTTGTTAAAAGGGGTGCCCAAAGACAACAGTTTTTAACCGTTGTCTTTGAAGGAAAAGACAACAGTTTTTCACTGTTGTAAAAATGTTGTCTTTGCCTTCAAAGACAACGGTTAAAAACTGTTGTCCTTGCCTTCAAAGACAACGGTTAAAAACTGTTGTCTTTGACTTTTCTCCCCCCGCCTCTAGCGCGTCTCGATCCAACACAAATCGTCTGCTTGGTAAACTAGCATATAATCTCTAGTCCTTCTCAGGTACTTCAATATATGCTTTACAGCAGTCCAATGTCCTTGTCCAGGGTTACTCTGATATCTGCTGACCATGCCCATGGCAAAACAGATATCAGGTCTCATACACAGCATTGCATACATAATACTTCCTACAGCCGAAGCATAAGGGACTGCCTTCATTTCTTCCATCTCCTTTGATGTCTTCGGTGACATCTCTTTAGATAAGGCTACTCCATGCCTAAAAGGTGAGAAACCTTTCTTGGAGTTCTGCATGCTAAAACGAGCAAGGACCGTGTCTATATATGAAGCTTGAGATAGGCACAACATTCTTTTCTTGCGATCCCTTATGACTTTGATCCCAAGAATGTGTGCACATTCTCCTAAGTCCTTTATATCAAATTGTTTGGACAACCATACCCTTACGTCCGATAATATCTTGACATTGTTGCCAATTAACAAAATATCATCTACGTATAGTTCAAGAAATACCTCCACGTTTCCGTTAAACTTCTTGTATACACAAGACTCATCCGGACACTGAATAAATCCATATGACTGGATTACTTCATTAAACCAGATGTTCCAAGACCTTGAAGCTTGCTTTAGTCCATAAATGGACCGATTGATCTTACACACTAGATGCTCTTTGCCTTTTTCAATGAACCCTTCTGGTTGTTTCATATGGATGTTTTCTTCAAGACTTCCGTTAAGGAAAGCTGTCATGACATCCATTTGCCAAATCTCATAATCCATATGAGCGGCAACGGATAAGAGTATCCGGATAGACTTAAGCATAGCTACCGGCGAAAAAGTCTCCTCATAATTGATTCCCTCTTTCTAAGTGTACCCTTTCGCAACAAGCCTTGCTTTGAAGGTATCTACCTTCCCATTTGTCCCTCTTTCCCTTTTATAGATCCACTTGCATCCAACGGCTTTTAAACCATCAGGTGATTCTACAAGCTCCCAGACCTTATTAGAGTACATAGACTCTATTTCAGAATTCATTGCCTTTTGCCAAGATACTGCATCTTTATTTTGGAGTGCTTCATCATATGTCCGAGGATCAGGTTCATGTTTACCCGGGATCAAGTCCGAAGATTCTCCCAAAATCAGGCTGCCTTACAACCCTCCTACTATGACGAGGCACCGTCTGTGGTTGTGTATCATGTGTGACACGTGTTACAGTCTCTTGTGGTACTTCATCTTGTACTGTTGGTACTGAAGTAGACGTGTCCTCTCTAAGTTCTTCTAGAACAATTTTGCTACTAGGTTTGTGATCCATTATATAGTCTTCTTCTAAAAACTGGGCATTGGTGCTAACAATCACCCTCTGGTCTTTAGGACCATAAAATAAACGACCTTTCGTTCCTCTTGGATAGCCCACAAACACGCTCACTTCTGTACGAGATTCTAACTTATCAGCATCCAGATTTAGCACATGTGTTGGACTACCCCAAATCCGAATATGTCTTAGATTGGGCTTTCGCCCATTCCACAATTCTGTGGGAGTAGAGGATACTAATTTAGAAGGTACTAAGTTCAGAATGCGTGCTGCCGTTTCAAGTGCATATCCCTAAAACGAATTTGGTAATTTTGAATAACTCATCATCGATCTAACCATCCCCATAAGAGTCCTATTCCTTCGTTCTACCACACCATTCTGTTGGGGTGTACCAGGTGCGGATAATTTGGATTGAATCCCGACCTTTGATATGTAATTCCTAAACTCTCCTAAGAGGTATTCGCCACCACGATCAGACCGTAGTGTTTTGATACTTTTACCTAGACGTTGTTAGGATGTATACTAAAAGTCTAGCTTTTGGTATAAACTTTTATCTAGAAATAAGAATCACATTGGTCAAATGTCTACATTTATGATAAATATAGTTATTCAATTAATTTATATTGTAGGTAACATGGTGTGTGGTGTCACACACAGAGGATCATGTTATTAGTACCTTATAAATTATAAACAGTAGCTCACGACCAAGATGGAAAGGAACAAACCATTGGAAGGTCATAGTGTAATTAGGTATTAGTTTATCTTAACTATATAATTACACTAGTACACTTAGAGTGTATTGAGTAGGACCATTAGAGGTCGTTTTATTTTATACTGACTTTATAAAGTAACAAAGACCTCAGTTATTATGGAAGTGTGTGCTCTTAATCCTAATATAATAACAAGCACATATTGTAATACCCCGGTTCTAAAGATTCTGGTTAAGTATGGCTTAAAGGTTAGATGGTACTATCCATATCACCAAGGTGCACCTTCCTTTTCGGAAGCCCAAACTCAAAGAACTCCAAAGTTAAGCGTGCTTGGCTTGGAGAAATCTGAGGATGGGTGACCTCCTGGGAAGTTTTCCAGGGTGCGTGCGAGTGAGGACAAAGCACGCTGAAAGGACCTCCGGTGGTCTGTGGAGCTAGTCATCAACCCGATAGGTAATTCAGGTAGCGTTCCCGGTTCGGTTCGGGTGGGGCCCGCCCGAGTCGGGGCGTTACAGATGGTATCAGAGCAACCTTGCGACTGTGAGTGCGCCTGTGGCAGGAGCACCCAGGGCACCACCTAGCAAGGGAGATTCTGGGATTTGTCTGTGGTGTGATTCGTGGTTACACAACGAGGACGTTGTGTCTTTAAGTGGGGGTGATTGTAATACCCCGGTTCTAAAGATTCTGGTTAAGTATGGCTTAAAGGTTAGATGGTACTATCCATATCACCAAGGTGCACCTTCCTTTTCGGAAGCCCAAACTCAAAGAACTCCAAAGTTAAGCGTGCTTGGCTTGGAGAAATCTGAGGATGGGTGACCTCCTGGGAAGTTTTCCAGGGTGCGTGCGAGTGAGGACAAAGCACGCTGAAAGGACCTCCGGTGGTCTGTGGAGCTAGTCATCAACCCGATAGGTAATTCAGGTAGCGTTCCCGGTTCGGTTCGGGTGGGGCCCGCCCGAGTAGGAGGTATGTTTGCATATTGTTCTCATGCATTTATGTCGGTGTATGTATTGTTGCCCATGATAGTTAGTGTTGACATGTGTTAGTATTCTTTGGTTAGTACATGTCTATTTGTTTGTACTATACATTTTATGTGTTGGGTCAATCACTGATCACGGTTGACCTAATGGAGATCAAGGATTACAGTCTCAAGGGATTCTTCATATCATACTACCAGTTGTGTTAGTTATTGCTACTATTAGTTGGTTGAGATTTAGAGTCACATATCAGTGTCTATTATTATTAGCTGGGTAGTGGAGGGTATCTGTATACTCATATTGACTCAGTTAGTAGAGTACCAGTTTACTCCTGTTGAGGATTGATTTACCTGTTTGACTTGTGCAGTAGGGTTTGATTTATCTTAGTTGGTTTTGTACTCCTGTTGTTTGGATTAGTAGAGTATTAATTTACTCATGTTGGTTACGTTAGTAGATTACCCTCGTTGACTTGGGTAGTGGTGGATCGATTTTACCTTAGTTGATTTGGACGAGGATTGATTTACCCTTATTAGATCAGTTAGTTGACGACCGATTTAGTTAGTAGTTCGATCATTAGGGTATCGTCATACTCTATTTTTAGAGATTCTGATCTTTAGGGTTACTTGTGCTTGGTTAGATATTTGGGAGATACATTTGGGTACATGACTCGTACCGGTGTAGAAAGGACTGAGTTGGCCGTATACCATTATCGGCTTAGTCAGTCTATAGAGGGTCGATGCATCCTATTCCATGGGGACTTTGACTATGGATTGTCTGTACCTGATTGGGTGACTTAGAAGGTACATTAGGATAGGATACTCCACTGATATGGAAAAGTGTAAAGCTACCTGCTTAACACTTATGAGATACAGTCGTTACTAGGGTGTATAATTTGGGGAGTATGTTGGGATATATGATTTGTACTAGTGTGAGAGAGTTGAAGTTAGCTGCTTAACCTTTACGTGACCCAATACCACGTGAAGGAAGAAGCAGAGAATGCTTTTGGAGATCAGGTCATCACTTAGTGATTTCCTTGAGATGATTGGAGAGAGTAGTTCTCTACTTCTTTCGTTAGCATAATGGTTTATAAGGCGATGACTAGCAGACTCGCCTATCGTTGTTCCATGGGAGATCCTGACTTATGGAACTATTGGATATGATTAGATATCCATGATGTACTTAGTGGTATATACCCCGCAATGGTGCGGAGGAAGTGGTATTAGTTGAGTAATACCTAGGAGGTTCGATCGTAACTAGGTATAATTTCAGATGATGATCTTCGAAGGGTAGAGCGTTGATTGACGGATATTTTGATCAGCTAGTTAGTTATAGTGCTCCTCTATTTTTGTGTTCATTGCTCGATACTGGAGGTTACTGGACCTCAGATGGAGCAATCACAATATGATGGGGTACAAGACAATGGTTAGATGACTCGGCTAACATTGTCTCTATCAGGTGGCTCAAGACCCTGACCACGTGATCATTTTCCTAGATCTTGTAGTCTATATCTCAGATTAGAGGGTTCTGTTATCGATATTTGTCGAGGGACAGTTATAGGAGAGGGTGGTGGAGATATCTCCTTGATAGGTAGACTCTTAGTCAGCGAGTTGTGTGACCCTTTGACTTTGGATTGACATTCTTTTACTGTGGATATTGGATTATCAGAGAGGATTGAGATGGTGAGATCAGGTGTGATGATATGTTATCTTTCGATGATATATTGGTGGATATTTGGTTTGATGATCTACTATTGGTGTTTGATGTTGATAGAGACATGAGGAGTAGCACTTGTGTGATATTTATGGATTTGGTGATTTGTAGTTAGGGATCAGATCACAGATTTCTTGGGAATCTTGTGGTTGAGAGTGTTTGTTGTACGGATATTATGAGTCTATGGTTTTATCGTTTAGGCTTACAGTACCCTAGATGTTTTTATGGACTCGATGTACTTGGTATCATTAGAGTGTTTGGATCAGTTTTCATTGTCTTTATTGGCGATGTTGTGATCTATTCCTGATCTGAGGTGGATCACGTACACTAGCTTCGCATAGTTCTAGGGATGTTTCGACGGAAACATCTATATGTGAAGTTAGTAGTACGTATTGTGATTGTCTTTTATGAGTTTTTGGGACACATTGTCTCTGGTAGAGGGATATCCGTAGATCCACAGGAGATAGAGGCGGTTATCAGTTGGGAGTAGTCGTAGTCTATACCGGAGACTCGCTATTCCTTTGGTCTGGCTGGACATTACCAGAGATTGATTGTGGGTTACTCTAGCATTATTATGTCGTTGACTGGACTATCTAGGAAGGGTGTGGAATTTTCCTAGATAGATGCATACGAGATCAGTTTCAGGAGTTGAAACGAAAAGTTGTTAACTGCACTGTCTGAGTTGTACTTTCTAGTGTAGACGGATTTGTACTCTACACAGATGTATCGTAGCTGGGAGTCGGTGCAGTTCCGATGTAGCATGAGCGGAGTAGTCTCGTGCTAGTAGTGAGAATTCTCATGTAATGAGAATGAGATTCTTTGTTTCGTGGGAGATATGGTGTGTTTCCGGGCCACTTCTTATCCGGGAAGTGTGACCGCAGGAAACACATCGTTCTAGATTTGTGATACATGTTGTATAGAGATTTGGAGTGTTCTTATTGGTGGATTTTCATGAAGGAAGACATCGTGGATTTTGTAGCTTGATGTCTAGTATGTCAGCAAGTGGAGGCTGAACATCGGAGATCAGTAGGATTGTCTTTGTTGATTTGGATACTAGAGTCGAGTTGGAAGCAAGTTATGACGGTTTTTGTTGTGGGGTTATCCAGGAATATGATGGTTTGGGTAATCATGGATTAGTTGATGACTTTGCTCCCTAGCTATCAGTATGTACGACGGATTCTTTTGGATGGAGTAGCAGGATTATACTCTAGAAGGATTTCCAGACTGGATGATGTACCTCTGAGTATTGTTTTGGATGGAGATCAGTGATTTCATGTCATGGTTTTGATTATGGTTACAGCAGACCTTGGATTAGGAGTTTCACTTTAGTATAGATTTTCATCTCAGACTGATGGATAGTTTGAGCGCCCTAAACAGATGTTGGAGAATCGATTGATGGTGGATTATGGATTTTAGAGGTGTTTGATTTATCCACAGTTGGCTAGATTGCAGAGTGAGAGTGATTGCAGAGTGAGAGTAGCGGGAGTAGGGTGAGTTCATAGCTCACAGAGTTGCCGCTAGTCACTTGGAGGAGGATTATCATATTTGGAGATATGTTTATGATACTAGGGTCGGAGATTTGTTTAGGATACTTGGATGAGTGACATATGAGTATGTTGATTGGTAGTTACCTTGGAGGAGGGTCCCTAAGTTGACAAGTAAATTTGGGGACCAAATTTTTATTAGTGGGGGAGAATGTAAGATATCGTAAAATTTAATAATAAATATTATTGGACGAAAAATCTTATTAGATTTTTCAAGAATTTTTAGGAATTTTTCGGGAATTAAACGGAGTCCGTATGACCCGTTTTGAGGGGATGGATTCGGGGTACAGAGAGAGCATGTTTGGGATACCCAAAATAAGTTGGGAGTTGATTGAGGAATTAGCTTAGCCTTTAATTAAACAGACCTAAGTTTTTAAATAACCTAGGTTTATAATTCCTTCCCCATTCTTTCTCCTGAACTCCCCTTTCGCCCGATCATTTCCTTCCCCGACTCTTCTCCCCCCCGCGGTCTTGTTCCATCGCGCAATCTCCGGCGATTAGGCATCAACGCCGACGGCCATATCCTCGCGCTACCACCTCCTCTCCACTCTCCCTCCTTAGGCGTGGGATCTTCCTTCCTCTCCTCTCATTTCCCTCTCTCGATCTCTCTCTCCCGGGTGATCCGGCGCACCCGACGCTGACTGTGCACATCCTCCATTGCGATCGCGGCGTCTCCGAGTTGCCTGAAGAAGGGCCGCTGGAGCTCGAAGGGTACCGATCATCTCCGACTGCGCAGGCGTCTCGGTGGCTGTTCTTGCTCGCGATCGGAGGTTGTTCGGCTTCTAGGGCACGACGGAGCTAGGGCATGGCAAGGGAAGGGGGATTTGATTCGCATCTCGCTCGGCAGACCAAGCTCTCTTAGTTCTCCTCCTTTATCTGTTCGTTGGAGTTTGATCGACAACTCCACACCTGCTGGATTGGATCAGACGACACCCTCTTGAGGCATTCGATCAAGGTAGGCAAGCTTCAAAGATTTTGCCTAATTGGTTTCCTTTGTGATGATCTTCCTGTTCTAGATTAGAGGGAGGATCGAATCAGTGTGTTCCGGATGTTTCCTGTTGCCGATCACTGGCAATTCCATTTCTTGGAGTTGTGGAGGTCTCGGCTGAAGAGTTAGGGATTTGTTGAGGTGAGTTTGGTACTGTGAGTTAGGGTTTCAATAAATCCTTTGCTATATGATAGGATTTATGGATTGAATTTTGGAAGAATTGGTGTAGGTATTCTGTTGTAGCTCCCGGATAGTGGATGGATGGATGTTAGCTACTGGATTGCTGCCCTACGTCAAGGTAAATGCCTTACAGTGATGTATTGCTGGGTTACTCATTTGTAGGTTGCTAAATTAAGTTTTTCTAATGGGTTATAGGGTTTTGTGCTTGCTTAGTTTATGAGTGGTGTGATGTGGATTGGTTGATATTGTGGATTGAGGATTAAGGTTTTGCCTCTAGTGGTAAGTATTGTTTTGGTTGATATAGATTATTATGTGATCATTTTTAGGAGCATTGGATTGGTTGTTGATTGAATTATCAGATGAGGTGGGTTGATGATTTGGTTGTTTGGTTGATGTGGATTTATGATGGAGATTTGAGCTTATGATAGGTTTTGTGGTTGATATCATTATGTGGTGGGTTGGTAATTAAGAGAATAGATTTATTATTGGATTAAATGTGTTGTTTTAGAGGAGTTTTGGAGATATATCATATATAACCTAATCTAATTAGGTTGTATTATGGTTAAGTTTAGTTGGGGGATCAATCCATAATCATGTTTGATTAGGGTTATTCTAATTAGGTGGGGGAAAGTAGTTTAGTTAATTACTTTCTATGTAATTAGCTAAATATACTATGTGATCGCAGGACTTGGATTCGGGACGAGCGTCTCGACGAGGGATTACTTGGCATGATCTACATTTTAAGGCGGGTATTTCTTCCTTGACCTCTATGTAGATTTTCTTATACTTAGTGCATGGTTATTATTGGAAGAATTAGGTTACTTTACCCTATATCGTGTTCAGTTGCTGTTTTTCCTGCTTGTTTCTTTTGCTTGAGCTTAGAGATGATCTATTTAATTCATATACAGTCTCTACTCTTGATATCTACTCTGTTGTGATTACACGTGTAGAGTATGCCTTGTAGGGATTGTCGGGTTGTTGGTATTACCATGCTGATTGGGTGTATGATGTGGACTGTACATAGATGGGTATGTGTCATAGGAGTTATCTTGTTGACCGTACATTTACATGTGGTGTGTACATACGTATTTGTCATGTACTTTTGGAGGAGTTGTGTTGATTGTATGTTTAGAGTATATACACATGTCAGTTGTATTGTTATTGGAGGATACATGTTTATTGTACTTATCTTTTGTGTACATGTGTCTGGTGGGATTTTTGGAGATTTTTGGTTGATTATACATGTGTAGCGTGTACATATGTTTGGTGGGATACGTGGAGGTATCATGACGATTATACTCATGTTGGAGGTATTTATGAGGTTTGGAGTTATTGCATGGATGATGATTATATATATATACATCATGTTCATCATTCATTGCATCTGATGACCATTGTCTCCCTTGTGGTGAGAGAGTCATCAGTTGTTTTGGTTTAGCACCGCACACTCGGCCACTCATGGGTAGTGGTAGTTGGAGCAGTTGCTGCTAGTCTTGTCGTGCCACCCGGTCACGAGGTTTAGTGAGATCCGGCGTTGTGAGCAGTCAGGGACCCTGATGCTATTTAGCTAGATAGCTATTAGCGGACTGTCCGCCTCGACCACTATATAGTGGGCTGGAGGGTAGTACAGTCGTCACAGACCCAAGCCTCTCGGCCATACAGGGGTCGTGGTGTTCGGAGAGGTGGCGGGGGTGACCATGGAGCATGCATGCACTTTTGCATATGATGCACGGTACATCTGGGGGTTATATTTGCATACATGCCTACTAGATACTAGTTGCATGTGTTTGTGGTATGTTGCATTTGTTTGCGATATGATTGTTGCATTTGGTTGTCATGCTGCATACATGTCATTTATTTTACATGTATATGCAGTCGTACTTATATTGCACAGGTGTCACGGGTATATCTGTTGCAGATCCGGTGAGTTTACTGATCATTGTACCATGTGTCGATTCCAGATTGGGTATGTATCTGTCATTGTGTTAGTTGTGGTTTGTACAGTTTATATGTCAGGTGATTATGTCAGATATGTTTAGTTGCATTGATTATGATAGTATGATCATGTTCTTTATTCCCTACTGAGACTGTATACTTGTGATCTCCATGTTGTTTATGGACCATGCACTATCTTTTCTATTACCCGCTGAGTTACCTATACTCACCACCGCATGTATACATTTATGTTTTCAGGTAGCCTGTAGATGGTTGGTGTCGCTCGGAGTATCCTGTCTGCCGGGTCCTACGTCACATCCGAGGACCGTGCTTATTTTCTTTTGTATATTCTTTTCTTATTTTTGGCATTGTATTTGTGTATAGCCATGTGGCTATCCTATGGTTTTGAGGTTGTATTTGTGTTTAAGTCGTGCCGGCATGCATTGTATTTATGTGTGTTGTGTGGGCTTTCCTTCGTTTTTCCGCTGCGTTTTGGTACAGCCGTGTGGGCTGTTTTATATATAACTGCGTGGTTGTGATTGTTTCATTCCAGCCGTGTGGGCTGTTATTATAACTGCGTGGTTGTGTATATAAATATTCCAGCCGCATGTGGCTGATGTATTTTGCTTGTAGTGATGCTTCAGAATGTCACCGGTACAGGGGAGGTGCTGCCGGATTTTTGTCTGGCAGAGACTCCTTTGGGGGAGTGACACATATATTTGATATTTATTTCTTTAATTTATCAATGGGTGAGATTTAGTTTGATAAATCAATAAGCCCGATAAGTTGGGAAATGATATCACTTATAGTGTGTGATGTTGATTATAGAAGGAAACTGTGTCCTTGTGATCTAAGTTGAGAATGTCCCCAAGAGGAGCTCATAAGGATTGTCATGTTAAACTCTGCAGGTGGACTTAGTCCGACATGATAATAAGGTTGAGTGGTACTACTCTTGGACTAAGATATTAATTAAGTGAGTTGTCAGTAATTCATTTGATTAGTGGGCATTCATTATCTTAAACACAGGGAGACTAATACACTCATAATAAGAAGGAGCCCAAATATGTAATTTGCGATTGGTGCGGTAGTTCAATAATAGTTCTCTAGTGGAACGAATTATTATTGATAAAATTAAGTTGTGTGTTCGGGGCGAACACGGGATGTTTAATTTTATCGGGAGACCAAAACCAATTACTCCTCTCGGTCCCTATCGTAGCGTCTTAATTATAGAGTACTATACCCACCTTCTTACCCATCCTATAGGGGTCGGGCAAGCTAGCTTGGACACCAAGCTAGGTGTAAAGCCCGAAAATTCTCAAAACTGTTTTAGAAATATAGTATGATTTTTCTGGGATTTTTAGATATTATTCCGGAATTTTCCGAGTAGCGGAAGTAGCAAAAATAATTAGAACCGTAAAATAGCTTAGGCGGGAATCGAACCCGAGACCTATGGTTTACGGATAAGTTTAGTAACCGGTGAACCCAGCAGGGCCGTGCTGAAAGAAAGAGGAATCAGTTATATTTATATTAGAATTGGGCCTAGTTACCCACTCAATATAAATAGAAGAACTTAAGTTGGGTTGGTTTATTTTAGGATTGGTTCGGCACCTCCTCACCTCACGCCACTTTTCCCTTCCAAAACCTCACCGCCGCCTCTCCCTCCTTCTCCTCTTCCTCACGCACGGCACACCAAGGCAAGGGTCCATAGGTTCATCTTCCGGCGACGACTCCAACACGAAAGAGGTTCTTCTCCGCGAGAGGAACGCGAAGACGTGATCGGATCGTCGAGAGGATCATCTCCACCGGAACTCTAGCGAATAGAATCGTAAGAAATTACGATCAAGAGGTAAGAAACCCCTCACCTGCAGTATAATAGCTCCGTTTGGGATTTTCTATGCATTAGATTAGTAATATGCAGATTTTGTTGACATGTAGGGTGTTTTAACCCTCCTCTCAGATTTAGGAATTAGTTGAGCACCTTTAGATGGGCCGGACACGCCTATCCTCTTCAGTTGGGGTTGTAGACGTTGTCGGGTGCCTAAAAGTGGTCTCCCTAATAAAGAGGAGAGTTGGGGCACATTAAGTGTTCGATAAAATAACTAGATCCGTAAAATGCAACTTAGGCATTTTAATACTACAGTTAAATGCATTAGAAGCGTTTAAAACAGTAAATCAGTTTATTTTAGCTGTATGGGACTACGGTCCAATGGGTGGGCTCCCACAGTCGCCTCTAGGTTCAGACAACCTAGCTCTAGGTTCAGATAACCTAGAAACAACATGTTATAGCAGTTAGCTATATCAGTATTTTATTTTCAGTGGCACTGTATTGGATTAGATATCCATTGGATTGGACTCCCACAATCGTCCCTAGGTTCAGATAGCCTAGACAACCCTGCTAAATTCGGGACTTGCAACCCCGGGTCTAGTAGGGATGCGCGCAAAGCAGTTGCCGGGCCCAACAACATGTTTAGTATTTTCACTTATTACGTATTAAATTTCAAATCAGTTATGCTAGTTGAGTTTGTTTCCAGTTACAGATTCAGTTTCAGTTAGTTTAGCCTATATCCAGTTCAGTGTTCATTTGGTTGCTTTGCCATGATTCAGTGCTTATGCCATGCTTATATGTTATGCCTTATGATTTCAGATACCATGTCTTAGTAAGTTCAGTGCATATTTTCAAATAGCATGATTTAAAAGCATACTGCATCGAATGCATGATTTTGTGAGGTAGATGGTTTCTTACTAAGCTTTTGGCTTACAGATACTATTTTCCTTATACTGCAGATACAGGTAAAAGGAAAGTGGACTAGCAGAGGAAGCTGGAGGGCAATGCAAAGATGGTGGGTGTGTATGGAACTGGAATCAAAGGTCCTTAGGGGACGTAGCAAATTGAGCATTAGACTTTTAGCATTTACTTCAGCATTTTATTTATTGGTTTTGGTTTCATGTTCTAAGCACTTTTAGTTGTGTGTTGCCATGAACTCCTAAACTATGCCCTATGTTAAGTTAGATTTCTAGTTTATGTCGTTAAAATGTTATTACATGTTGTTAGAATAGTTTATGATGCATTAGTTAGATGTTGTGTGGGGTTTTGGCACGCCAAAGTGCTGAAATCAGATTCCCCGGGTGAAATCAGACCCTGCTCGGTCCTCCTGGATCGGTTAGCCGACCGATCCAGCACGAGACAGTAGCCACCAGGAGATTTCCAGATGCCTGGATCGGTCAGCCGACCGATCCAGACATACCTGGATCGGTCGTAGCGACCGATCAGGCCACACCTGGATCGGTCTGCAGACCGATCCAGGTGCGTACAGGAGCGATGTAGCTTCGGGATCGGACAACCGACCGATCCAGGGCCTTGTGAACGTACCAGTATCAGCAGATCGGTCTGTGGATCGATCTGGAGGGGGGTCACCAGTTGAAAATACCTCCCCTAGCCGGTGTACAACTCCAAGGTACACCCGGAATGTTAGTGTCAGAGTTAACATTAATCAGATGGTTAGTAAAATTTTAATTAGCCCAGCTTTCCGCACAGTATAGCACAGCAAAACCGTAGCGATTCGCCTGACAGCCTAGTAGTAGAAGGCGGGTCGTTACAGAGTGGTATCAGAGCAGTGTTCCATACTTCCTACACACACATCAGCATTGTACCTGCAGCTTCCAAGTAAGAACACCTCTACTTTATTTATGCTTCTGGTTTATTATTACAGTTCATGTTTATATACCTACTGCTTGTTAGTATGTGATAGTTTAAACATGATGTCAGTAGATAACCGTGATAGTGTTAGTTATACCTATGTTCTCTATGTCTTTAGAAATGGCACGGGGCGCCCGGAGAAGGGCACTAGCTCTCGAGCCCAAGCAAAGGCGGGCGGTTCACGCCTCCTCCGAACTCTGACATTAGTGGCTCTGACGGCTGAGCGCGAAATAGCCACCTTAAAGGCTAACCGGTAGAATACCCCCACCGGAACCGATCGGCGACTCCGGTGGTCTTAGAGGTTCACCAACTCGACCTCTGACAACGGACGGCGGAATGAGCGAAAGGAAGCCTATCGATCCGGTGGCGGGGTCGAGAGAGCTTCTCGGGCACTAGTGAACCATGGGATGCGCAAGCTTGTTCAAAAAGCGGAAAGCACGATGGAGCTTCGGACTGGCCGTAACACGAGAAGGTGAAGTGTGCCTCCTTCGCCTGACAGGTGACGCACGCATGTGGTGGGAAAGAATCAGAACGAAGCGCCCAGTGAACCAGATGACATGGGCCGACTTTGAGAAAGAATTCTTTGAGGAGTTCTTTCATATACGGGTTACAAACCGCCACTATGACGAGTTCACTGAGTTTCGGCAGGGCAACCTCTCGATTGAGGAAGCAATTCAAAGGTTGGCTCGTCTATGCCCAGAGCTAGTCAGCACGGAAAAGGAACGGATTAGGTTGATGCTCAAGATGCTGAGGCCGGAGATAGCGATGAACGTGGCTGGTGGCATACATAGGCCACAAACCACAGAGGAGTTAGTGAGCGGTGCCTTGACCACAGAGCATTACCAGAGCAGCATGAAGCAGCTGAAGCAAGCCTCCTCAGAGTCCAAGGGCCAAGGAAACTCTCACACTCAAAAAGCAGCAAGGCCACAGCTCTAATTGGAAAGGGAACTCCAACAGCAAGCGCAACTCAAGGAGGACCATCTAGCAAGCGACCAGTTATCCAAAGTGTGCCACTTGTGGGAAATTCCACCCAGGGGTTTGTCGCAAGGGCACACGAGGATGCTTGAATGTGGACAAGAAGGGCACATGGCCAAGCGGTGGCCGAACAAGACCGGTCTTCCTCAGCCACAGCAGATCCAGTATGCAGGCCAGCCAGCTCAGTTGCATGCCGCTCTAGAAGGTCCACTTATCAGCCAGGGCCGATTAGAAGCCCCTCCAGCTATGGCGAACGCGAGGATCTACTCACTCACCAGAGAGGACGTAGCAAATGCCTCGACAGTCGTCACAGGTCAGATTAGCATTTTTCAGCATAGTGCTACTGTTCTATTTGATACTGGGGCAACCCATTCATATATAGCCAGGGTGTTCTCCGAGAAATTAGAAATACCCCCAGAGGTACTCAGTGGTCAGTTTCTGACGGCACTACCTTCAGGAGAGGTCATGGCATCCACGCACTGGCTCAGAGCGGTGCCGGTCATTATAGACAGGGAACTCTTCTGTGATCTGATCCTGCTGGAAATGACTGACTACGACGTCATCCTTGGGATGGACTTTCTGATTAAATACGGTGCTTCCATAGAGTGCCGTAAACAGAAAGTCGTATTCCAACCCGAAGCAGAAGCACAGTTTGAGTACATCGGAGAACCAAAGAGAAAAGCCAGAAAATTTCTCTCAGCTATGAAGGCACAGAGGTTGATGGATTCGGGATGTGCGGGGTACCTAGCACATGTAGTCAATACCAGCCATGACGAGGACCAACAGCTAGCAGAGGTCCGAGTTGTATGTGACTACCCAGCAGTCTTCCCTGAAGAGTTACCAGGCCTAGCACCAGTCAGGGAGATTGAATTTGAGATAGAGCTCTTTCCCGGCACCAATCCTATATCCAAAGCGCCCTACCGCATGGCTCCAGCAGAACTGAAGGAACTTCATGAGCAGCTACAGGAGCTACTTGACAAGGGCTTCATACGCCCTAGTCACTCACCATGGGGAGCGCCTGTGCTATTCGTGAAGAAGAAGGATGGAAGCATGCGGCTATGTATAGACTACAGAGCACTGAATCAGGTCACGATCAAGAACAGGTATCCTCTTCCCAGAATAGATGACCTGTTCGACCAATTAAAGGGAGCAGCAGTGTTCTCAAAAATTGACCTCAGATCAGGATATCACCAAGTCAGAGTCAAGGAGGGTGATATATCGAAGACAGCATTCAGGACCAGATACGGACATTACGAGTTCGTAGTCATGCCTTTTGGCGTGACAAATGCTCCAGCTACATTCATGGATCTCATGAACAGGGTATTCAGGGAGTATTTAGATAAGTTTGTTATTGTGTTTATCGATGACATTCTTATCTACTCAGGAACTCAGGAAGAACACTCAGAGCACCTGAAACTAGTATTGCAGACCCTTCAGCAGAACCAGCTATACGCCAAGTTCACGAAATGTGAGTTTTGGCTAAATCAGGTGTCCTTCCTGGGTCACGTAATCTCAAAGGATGGTATTATGGTAGATCCCAGCAAGATAGAAGCAGTAAGTAACTGGAGGAGACCTAGGAACGCCAGCGAGATCAGGAGCTTTCTGGGATTAGCAGGATATTACAGAAAGTTTGTAGAGGACTTCTCCAGGATAGCCTCCCCACTGACAGCTCTCACCAGGAAGAACAAGAAATTTCAGTGGACAGAGGACTGCGAGAACAGCTTCAGCGAACTCAAGAGGAGATTGACTAGTGCACCTATTCTGACACTGCCAGAAAATACAGACAGCTTCGATATATATAGTGACGCCTCTAAATTGGGATTAGGAGCAGTGCTGATGCAAGATGGCAAGGTAATCGCCTATGCCTCTAGACAACTCAAGGATTATGAGAAGAACTACCCTACTCATGATCTTGAGCTTGCAGCAGTAGTGTTCGCTCTCAAAATTTGGAGACATTACTTGTATGGAGCTCAGTGCAGAGTGTATACAGATCATCAGAGTCTGAAGTACTTCTTCACTCAGAAGGATCTGAATATGCGACAGCGCAGGTGACTAGAGCTAGTCAAAGATTATGACATAGACATCCTCTACCACCCAGGGAAAGCCAATAGGGTAGCAGATGCACTTAGCAGAAAATCTAGCGCTACCTTATTATCTCTAGCAGCCATGTCACCACCCCTACAGAAGGAGATCGCGGATTTTGGTCTCGAACTCATCGTCGGACAGCTCTCTACTATGACCTTAGAGTCTACCTTGCTTGGTGATATTCAGTCAGCACGGGACCCCGAAATTCAGAAAATCAAGCAAGGGCTAACAGAATCAAAGAGAGAATTGAGTGTCCGATGGCGGGGTGTTGTATTGTGGTGATAGACTCGTGTTCCAGATCGGGAGGAGCTACGGAGAGATTTTAGATGAGGCTCACAGGACTCCTATGCGATGCATCCAGCTCCACCAAAATGTATCAAGACATGAAGAAGCGTTTTTGGTGGCCCGGATGAAGCGAGACATCGCCAGATATGTTAGCATTTGCCTCACCTGTCGGAGGGTCAAGGCGGAACATTAGCGACTAGGGATTCGAGAATGGAAGTGGGAGGATATCTCGATGGACTTCATAGTGGGGCTACCCAGAACCACGAATGGTTTTGATGCCATCTGGGTAATAGTCGACAGGTTGACTAAATCAGCCCACTTTTTAGCTATCAAGATATCCTACTCCATGGAGAAGCTAGCTCAGTTGTATCTCCAGGAGATCGTCAGACTACATGGAGTCCCACGAACCATCATTTCAGACAGAGACGGCAGATTCACATCACACTTCGGGAGTGTGTACAGTCAGGCACCAAATTGAAATTCACACGACCTTCCATCCTCAGACAGATGGTCAGACGGAGCGAGTAAATCAGGTACTCGAAGATATGCTCCGAGCGTGTGCCCTAGACTTCAAGGGAAGTTGGTGCAAATATCTGAGCTTAGCAGAATTTGCATACAACAACAGTTATCAGGCCACTATCGGCATGACACCTTATGAGGCACTCTATGGGCGGAGGTGCAGATCACCAATCTGTTGGTATGAGAGTGGTGAACAGAAGGAGCTAGAGCTTCAGACAGATCTAGTGGCAGATACCACAGCAGCCATACAGCAGATTCGCCAGAGGATAGAGACAGCACAGAGCCGCCAGAAAAGCTATGCTGATACACGACGCAGACCCCTAGAGTTTTCAGTTGGGGATACAGTTTTCCTCAGAGTAGCTCCCATGAAGGGAGTCATGCGTTTTGGGAAGAAGGGCAAGCTAGCTCCCAGATATGTGGGACCATACCCTATCACGAAGAGAGTGGGCAAGGTAGCATATGAGCTAGAGCTACCTCAGGAGATGTCAGCCGTCCACAACGTATTTCATGTCTCCATGCTGAAGAAGCATATTCCAGATGCCACCCAGGTGATTGAGCCCCAGTTGGTACAGGTCCGTGATGATCTCAGCTATGACAGTCGGCCTATTCAGATAATAGACCGAGCAGTGAAGAAATTACGGAACAAGGAAGTACCATTAGTCAAAGTCAGCTGGCAAAATCACACAGCAGCAGAGGCGACTTGGGAGACAAAGGCCAGCATGAGACAGAAGTACCCAGAATTGTTTTAAGTTCGGGGACGAACTTTTTATAAGGTATGGGGGATTGTAAAGCCCGAAAATTCTCAAAACTGTTTTAGAAATATAGTATGATTTTTCTGGGATTTTTAGATATTATTCCGGAATTTTCCGAGTAGCGGAAGTAGCAAAAATAATTAGAACCGTAAAATAGCTTAGGCGGGAATCGAACCCGAGACCTATGGTTTACGGATAAGTTTAGTAACCGGTGAACCCAGCAGGGCCGTGCTGAAAGAAAGAGGAATCAGTTATATTTATATTAGAATTGGGCCTAGTTACCCACTCAATATAAATAGAAGAACTTAAGTTGGGTTGGTTTATTTTAGGATTGGTTTGGCACCTCCTCACCTCATGCCACTTTTCCCTTCCAAAACCTCACCGCCGCCTCTCCCTCCTTCTCCTCTTCCTCACGCACGGCACACCAAGGCAAGGGTCCATAGGTTCATCTTCGGGCGACAACTCCAACACGAAAGAGGTTCTTCTCCGCGAGAGGAACGCGAAGACGTGATCGGATCGTCGAGAGGATCATCTCCACCGGAACTCTAGCGAATAGAATCGTAAGAAATTACGATCAAGAGGTAAGAAACCCCTCACCTGCAGTATAATAGCTCCGTTTGGGATTTTCTATGCATTAGATTAGTAATATGCAGATTTTGTTGACATGTAGGGTGTTTTAACCCTCCTCTCAGATTTAGGAATTAGTTGAGCACCTTTAGATGGGCCGGACACGCCTATCCTCTTCAGTTGGGGTTGTAGACGTTGTCGGGTGCCTAAAAGTGGTCTCCCTAATAAAGAGGAGAGTTGGGGCACATTAAGTGTTCGATAAAATAACTAGATCCGTAAAATGCAACTTAGGCATTTTAATACTACAGTTAAATGCATTAGAAGCGTTTAAAACAGTAAATCAGTTTATTTTAGCTGTATGGGACTACGGTCCAATGGGTGGGCTCCCACAGTCGCCTCTAGGTTCAGACAACCTAGCTCTAGGTTCAGATAACCTAGAAACAACATGTTATAGCAGTTAGCTATAGATATCAGTATTTTATTTTCAGTGGCACTATACTGGATTAGATATCCATTGGGTTGGACTCCCACAGTCGTCCCTAGGTTCAGATAGCCTAGACAACCCTGCTAAATTCGGGACTTGCAACCCCGGGTCTAGTAGGGATGCGCGCACAGTAAGTACAGTTGCCGGGTCCAACAGCATGTTTAGTATTTTCACTTATTACGTATTAAATTTCAAATCAGTTATGCTAGTTGAGTTTGTTTCCAGTTACAGATTCAGTTTCAGTTAGTTTAGCCTATATCCAGTTCAGTGTTCATTTGGTTGCTTTGCCATGATTCAGTGCTTATGCCATGCTTATATGTTATGCCTTATGATTTCAGTATACCATGTCTTAGTAAGTTCAGTGCATATTTTCAAATAGCATGATTTAAAAGCATACTGCATCGAATGCATGATTTTGTGAGGTAGATGGTTTCTTACTAAGCTTTTTGGCTTACAGATACTATTTTCCTTATACTGCAGATACAGGTAAAAGGAAAATGGACTAGCAGAGGAAGCTGGAGGGCAATGCAAAGATGGTGGGTGTGTATGGAACTGGAATCAAAGGTCCTTAGGGGACGTAGCAAATTGAGCATTAGACTTTTAGCATTTACTTCAGCATTTTATTTATTGGTTTTGGTTTCATGTTCTAAGCACTTTTAGTTGTGTGTTGCCATGAACTCCTAAACTATGCCCTATGTTAAGTTAGATTTCTAGTTTATGTCGTTAAAATGTTATTACATGTTGTTAGAATAGTTTATGATGCATTAGTTAGATGTTGTGTGGGGTTTTGGCACGCCAAAGTGCTGAAATCAGATTCCCCGGGTGAAATCAGACCCTGATCGGTCTCCAGACCGATCAGAGCCTGGCCGTGTCACTGGATCGGTCAGCCGACCGATCCATCCAGACACAGTATGCTACTGTGTCCTCCTGGATCGGTTAGCCGACCGATCCAGCACGAGACAGTAGCCACCAGGAGATTTCCAGATGCCTGGATCGGTCAGCCGACCGATCCAGACATACCTGGATCGGTCGTAGCGACCGATCAGGCCACAAATGGATCGGTCTGCAGACCGATCCAGGTGCGTATAGGAGCGATGTAGCTTCGGGATCGGACAACCGACCGATCCAGGGCCTTGTGAACGTACCAGTATCAGCAGATCGGTCTGTGGATCGATCTGGAGGGGGGTCATCAGTTGAAAATACCTCCCCTAGCCGGTGTACAACTCCAAAGTACACCCGGAATGTTAGTGTCAGAGTTAACATTAATCAGATGGTTAGTAAAATTTTAATTAGCCCAGCTTTCCGCACAGTATAGCACAGCAAAACCGTAGCGATTCGACCTTACAGCCTAGTAGTAGAAGGCGGGTCGTTACACTAGGGCCGGCCATGGCTTGGTTCATGGGTGAATTCATTTGGCCGACCCTAGCTTGAACTCAAACTTAGGTGGCCGGCCCTATTAAAATAAAAAGGAATTTTAATTTTAAAATTTTTCTTATGTGGATAACATGATTTAAAAGAGAGGTTAAAAATTTAAATTTTTCCTTTTATAAGATTCTATAAAAGATTAAGAGAAGAGCTAAATCTCTTTCCTTATTTGTAGATTAAAAGGTGGATTTTAAATTTTAAGAATATTTTTTTTTTAACCATGTTCATGATTTAAAAGAGAGTTTAAAAAATTAAATATTCTCTTTTATAAGTTTCTACAAAAGATTAAGAAAAGATTTGATATCTTTCCGTATTTGTAGATTAAAAGAGATTTTAATTTTTAGAGATAACTTTCTTTTTATCCACATGTTTAAAAGAAAGATTTTAATTTCCTTTTTATAATCCACCATGAAGGGAAAAATTATTGGAGAAATTTTTATAAATTTCCGGATGCAAATAAGGAAATTTTAATTTGTGTTTAAAATTTTTATATGCTTGGAGATTTGAATTTGGCCGACCATGATATGTGAGAAAAGGAATTTGATTTTAATTAATTAAATTTTCTTTTTCATGGGAAAGGAATTAAGGAAATTTTTATTAAAATTTCCTTATTTGCCAAGACCAAGGATTATAAAAGAGGGGGTAGAGGTGCCTTCATGGGGTAGATCTCTATTCTATTTTTCCTCTCTTTTCTCCTTGGGTGTGGCCGGCCCCTTCTTTTTCCTCTCCTCTCCTTTGTGTGGCCGAAACCTTCTCTTGATGGAGATAGCTTTGGTGGCCGGATCTAAGAAGGAGAAGAAGGAGAGAAAATAAGCCTCTTTTCTAGCATCCCTTGGAGCATTGGTGGTGGTTGAATCTCTTCATCCTTGGAGGTGCTCATGTTGTGGCCGAACCTTGCAAGGAGGAGAAGAAGGTGCTTTGGTGGTTTCTCATTTCGGAAGATCGTTGCCCACACAACGTCCGAAGTTAGAAGAGGAATACCGTAGAAGACCTAGAGGTTTTTACTTGCAAAAGAAAAGGTATACTAGTATTTAATTTCCGCATCATACTAGTTTTATTTCTTTGTAAAAATACCAAATACAAGAGGCATGCGATTCTAGTTTTTTGAATTAGTTTTCGATGTTGTGTTCTTTTATTTTTCTTTTCCTTGTGATTCGATTATTCCTTTTGGTTAACCTAGAGTTATTTAAGGAAATTAAATATTAGCTTTCCTTAAAAGGCTTTGTCTAGGCGGTGGTAGTTGCTCCCATATCCAAGAAGGCCATGTACCTCGCCATGCAGTCCTGGAAGCCAATTTTGGAAATTAATATTTAATGGAATTAATAACATAGGTAGATTTGGATCAAACATGTTATGTTCCGCAGGGGATCCAAGTCTAAACCTAAAAGAACAAATAAGTTAAACTTAGGATCAAACATGTAAAGTTCCGCAGGCGATCCAAGTTTAATTTAAAAGAACACATGGTAGCTAGCAAAATGTTCAGACCTTTGTACAAAAAATTTTGTACAGAGGAACCGTTAGGCTTTTCCGAGTAGCAACCAACAGACGTTTCTCCACATCAGCCTTGTACTCTTTGAACTTATCAAAGCACTCAGACTTGCGGTGCATCAGGTAAATGTATCCATATCTTGAATAATTGTCTATAAAAGAGACAAAATATTCAAAACCACATCTAGCCTGGATAGATATAGGACCACACAAATCAGAAAGAACCAATTCTAACGCTTCTTTGGCTCTATACCCCTTGGCCTTAAAAGGCCTCTTGGTCATTTTACCTTCCAAGCAAGATTCACAAGTTGGAAAATTTTACAACTCTAATGAGCCCAAGAGTCCATCAGCTATAAGCCTTTGAATCCTACTTATGTTAATATGTCCAAGCCTTAGATGCCAAAGATACGCTTGGTTCATCTCCGAAGGTTCTTTTCTCTTATTAGAGTTAAAAGATGTGTTATTAATTTCCATATTTTGCTTTGTGGGAGAAATTGGATTTAAAGTATATAAATTGTCAACCAATGCACCAGAACAGATAATCACCTTATTTTTCTTTATAACCACATTGTTACTAAAAGAAACTGAATATCCATCCAAATACAATTTAGAAACTGAAATTAAATTCTTTCTAAAATTGGGTACATAAAGATAATTTCTTAAAATCAAATTTCTATTCCTAAAAGATAAGTAGACGTCTCCCACTGCAACAGCCGCCACCTTAGTAGCATTGTCCATGTAGACGGTAATCTCTCCTTCAGATAGTCGTCAGGTTTCCTGGAACCCCTGCATGGAATTGTAGACATGATCAGTGGCTCCCGTATCTACACACCAGGTGCTGGTAGATAACACCGCTAAACATATTTCAACAACTAGACCCTGAGATATACCTTTGTTGTTTTGATTCCTACGAGGACAGTCCGCCTTCCAATACCCTGACTGATTGTAGATGAAGCACTTGCCCTTCGGCTTCTTCATTCTAGTTTTTTGTCCTATACCTTGAGGGTTATTCACCTTCTTTACAGAAAAGACCTGTTTCTTCTTCTTCTTGCCTTTTGGCTTAGAAGTAGAATCATTTTCAGCATAGTGAATCTGAGAACTTTGACGAAATATACGTTCTGCTGCTTGTAGTTCTGCCCGAAGTTCTGCCAATGTATACTCTCTTTTGTTCATGTTATAGTTCAGGTGGAACTGCTCAAAACTTCTGGGTAGCGTTTGGAGAATTATATCGATCTGAGTTTCCTCATCGATTTCTCCTCCAAGAACTTATATTTCGTTTAGATAGACCATCATTTTGAGGATATGATCCCTTACGGGTGTTCCCTCAGACATGGTGGCCATCATTAAATTTCTCATTGCCTCTTGCCTAGCAGTCCGACTCTGGTGCCCAAAGAGTTCTTTGAGATTGTTCATTATATCATAAGCTGTTGGTAAATCTTGATGCTGATGTTGCAATACATTTGACATTGATGCCAAAATGTAACACCGCACCATCTCATTAGTTTTTACCCATTCACTACAACAAAAACCCTCATAGACTTCGGTGGAACAACAATGGTTTTAAGCAAAAACCGATGTCTTTGAGTATTTTACACCGGTTTTTCCAAAAACCGATGTCTATGAGCACAGATTTTTGCTCATAGACATCGGTTTTTTAGGTGATGTCTATGAGTGCCTTTTTTCGTTAATAGACACCGATTTTAATAGCGATTTTTAAAATCCGATGTCTATGATAAAATAAAATAATTTAATTTTTCCACCAATACTTAGCCGAAATTTGCAACACTTCACTCTTCCCTCCAAACCTAAACCTATATCGCGCCGTCCACCCATACTTAGCCCTAAACCTATATCGCCGCGACGCCACCACCACTTTCCTCCGGCCATCTCTCTCAGCCTCATCTCCCTCTTCTCCTTCTAGATCTATGTACCTGCCTCTTACGATCAGGATCAAAACCACCTACTTCGGTCCTAAGCAAAATCGCAGCATATGCTAGTTCTGTAAGGACCCACGAGTGAAATTAAGTAGTTTATTTACGAAAGTGCCTAAGGTCACACGAGCGCTAATTAAAGGATTTATTTATAGAATATTTTATAATTTTAGGAATTTTTTTGATTTTTTTTTTAAAATTTATGTAACACATTTCAAGGGATAGAACTATTAAGTTGATGGAAACATATAAAGGGAATTAATTGACCTTAAATATCCGAAGTTAGGCAAGATAACTTACTTATAAAATCTAAACTTTACCGACCCTTTCACTGTAGCCCTAAACACGCCGAACGACATCGAACCACACCATCTCGACTCGCGATCGCTGTTCCTCTCGGTGCTGTCGCTCCACCAAATTGGCGAAGCACCTCACCGACGACCAAGCTCTCCGCCAGGCGCCACCTCACGCAGGCGGTTCTCAAGGGGCAGTGCGCCTAGACATGGATTCCTGCCACCACCTCACGACGGTGCTACCATCGCGTGAGGACTCGTAGAGGCAACACTGAAAAGGGGAAACACAAGGAAAGGCAAGTTCATTCCCTTTATGATTGTACGAGATCTGTGAGGTAAGGTGGTAGGAACTTAGGAGGTGTGGATCATTTCTCTTAGGTGCAGAGATTGGTGAAATGACTTGCGAAAGGTTTACGTTCTTTAGAGCCTTGTTCGGTTGAGGTTTCATTGGGGATTTCTAGGTTTGAATCGCGTGGTTTCTGAGTTTTTTCTCTGCGTTCTGTTATCGATGGAAATGGATTTCTGGTGATCTACTCTGTGGTGAATCTTGTGGATTTCGCCTGTCTGTGAATGAGATTGTACTCGGTTTCCCCTGAGATTTATCGATTTGAATCGAAGGTTCATTGAAGTGCGGTTGAAATCGCCTGATTTCTGGATTGCTTTGTTTCAGGCACACGGTTTTAGATCCCAAACCTTGTGAAGAAGGGTCAAAAGTTCCCTTTGTTTCCCTTCTGATTTGAGTAGCCGACTGTGTTAATAATGTAGTACGTTCGGAAGATCATAACACAACTCCTTGTTCTAAGCTTATGCATAGCTTTGTCCTCTTTCTCCTTACAAGTTACTAGTACTTCTCCCTCTTTCGCCTTGTGCCTTTTCAGCAGCAGAGACAGTGGAGGAATTTTTTTTCTGGGGAGTTTGTTTGCCTTATTTTGCTTCCACAAGATTCAGATTGCTGCAGATCCTTGGGGAAGTGTTTGTCGAGCTAACTCACCATAGCTGTATGAAGGAGTGCTGCAACGATGAGAGATTATGATTCAAAGAAAAGCAAGGTTTGATTTCTCTCCTAGAGTTCTGCTTTCTTCGTCTTTAAGGTGGCTGATTTGGGCATGTTTTCTTTCCTCACTTTCTTGGGAGTAGCTGTCATGGTCTAAGGCCTTCGTCAAAAAATGGTTCAGCATCAAAATCAAAGGTCAGGAGAGCCATGTCGACGAGATTGATAGCAAAGGTATGCTTGGTTTCTTCTTCTTGTTCAATTCCAGAAACCCTAGTCGACGAGAATAAAGTGCACTTGTTTGCCTGCTTTTCTCCCTAGTCGTCTTCATCTTGTCGATGAGATGATTTATTTGTCTGTTTGCTGGAGAAAATGATACAACAGATAGAGGACTCTCATGTAGCTTGTTGGCACTTGTTTGCCTGCTTTTCTCTCATCTTTTTTCTATTCCTAGCTTTCAAAGCATTTGTTTATCTTAGACTTGTTTGTTTGACAGAATCAATATGATTTTCTTCCTTTATAAAGAACCAAGGACAATAAAAATTGTCACAAACAATTTGGTGAGGAGATCATGGCCTCTGTGAAAGCATGTGCTCCATACTTCTATATGATTGTGTCCCAGTTCGCGTATGCTGGATCCAGCATCCTCGGCAAGCTTGCATTAGGACAAGGACTAAGTGCGCTTGTCTTCGTAGTGTACAGGCACCTTATTGCCATGCTCATCTTGGCTCCTCTTGCTTATGTGCTCGAAAGGTTCAAGGAGCATGTCTCATTAGAATTGTTAAGAATAAGATATATGACTACAAATTGAATGTTTTTAAACTCATCTCATGGTCGTAGGAATCGAAGACCCAGCTTCTCATTTGGTGTCATGCTAAAAATATTCATTCTTGCTATGTTGGGTATAACAATTCAGCAAAATGTATAGTACGTTGGACTCCATCTCATTTCTCCAACTGTTGCCAGTGCCTTGGGCAATGTCATTCCTACTTTTACTTTCTTATTGGCAATTGTACTGAGGTTGATTCAGATATTAATTCCAAGTAATTTTACAGTGAATTTAGTTCATTCAAATATCATTCTATATTTGGTCTTTTTTTGCTCAGGATGGAAAAGCTCAACTTGAAGACTGTAAGAGGGAGGGCCAGGCTTGCAGGGACCATCTTCTGCATCACTGGTGCCCTGATCTTCACATTTTGGAAAGGTCATTTGTTGGGGGCCTTTGTTACTTCACCTATGATCCAACTTCATTTCGAAACTCCTGAGAAAGGCGATGTCTGGCTTAAAGGCTCTGCTCTTATGCTATTCGGCTATTTTGCATGCAGTGTATCGCTTGTTCTTCAGGTATTGCGTCAATGGTGTCCCTTGTGTTGTCACTTCCCTTTTAATTACTACGTTATGTTAATCATGAGTATTCTCAGGCATCCATCTGTGAGATCTACCCAGCCAAACTCACCATGAACGCCGTGATGTGCTTCTTCACAGCACTACAATCTTCTGCACTTTCCCTCATCTTTGAAAGGAATGCCTCGTCATGGAGAATGTTTCCGCTATTTACTCATCTTATTTTGTGCATTGTATTTGTTTGGGTAAGTTAAAGTTGATTAAGAAAATCATTAGATGCAATAATAGAAATTCCTTGATATGTGTGCATAATAACTAGTGCCAAAGGCCAAAAAAGTTTTACAAAATGTTGGCCATCTTCTTCCACTTCATTCTACCACTTTTTCATCTCCATCTCCTCATTACTCTACTGTTTGAAGTTGCCAACCTCCTGTTGAATTTTCCTTCTTTGGCCAATGATCTGTTACAATGAATCAAAATTTAGTAATTCAAATGTCAAGCTAGGATAAGTTAAGCTGTATCTTTCTTATTCTTAGTTAAAAAGATTGGCAATTGTACATATATTTCCTTTAACCTGATTGATTATTTCATTTTAGTGATCACCATCTTATGAGTTTGTCACTAAATTGACCAATTTAAATGGACAACTACTATAGAGAACTAACATTATGCCTTCTTGGAATCTTATCAACTTTGTGCTAACGCTTTTATCTCATTTGTAGAATTATTGCATCTCCCTTACTCTTTGTAAAATTTTATTTGCTCTCTTCCTTTATAAGTTAGTTTAGGTGGTATGTCTTTCACAGTGATTCTTTTATTCACTTTCTGTACATATTTTATTTTTATAATCTATATAGTAAGCACAACATGATTTGCTGAAAATTAATATTTTTTATACTTGTCTACCCTGTCAGAACTTTGATAGAAACCATGGAATTACAACATTGCTGAAGGCAATACATTGGGTTGTGAAAATTGATAGATGAATATATGGTGCATTGATATATCTTTCTTAATTTTGTTGCTGTAGATTTCGAATATTATAGGATAGGAGCTGAACATACATTTTAGCATCTTCCTATGAGCATTTTGAAGCTGATCAATGATGTTGCAATTATTTTTGACTGTATGATCTATATTAATAGGTCTCCTTTACGTCTCGACTTTTTTTGGTATTAGATCAATTATGAACTCTATATGAACTTTGACACCAACTCTTAATGATGCCAATAACCTACTGTCTTCCTATGGTTCTTTTTCTTAGTCTGTTTGTCATCTGCCTGATAGTTCACCTTTCCTGTGATGTTATATAATTCTATAGACCAAGCATTAGCTATTTGAATTTTGATAATTAGCTTACATGATCATGCAGGTACTTAATGGTCTTCTGAGCAGAAATAACTAGAAGGAAGCACTTTCTATTCCAATTGGCATCATTCCTGTTGGTTCAGACAATTCACTAGTCTAGACTATTTTGGGGGTCAGGGATCCAATTTCTGCTGCAATGGCAACATTTGCATATATATATTTGTTAGATATTATTTAGTGTTTTTACAGTATACAAATCTCAAGTACTCTAGAGTTGAAATTGATGAAGTTTATGTGTTTTTACAGTTTAGGTGAGATGCATGTTACAGAATTACTTGTTCTAACATTGTTTTGGTTCCTAGGAAAGGCTTAAACATCAGATGTGCCTGTTACAAAATAACTTGTTCTAACATTGTCTTGGAGCGGAACCCCATGCTGCAAGGGATTCTGGAGGAGGCAAGAGTTGCATGGCTTGCCATGGCTGCA
The DNA here is from genome assembly GCF_018446385.1 of Zingiber officinale. NCBI lineage: Eukaryota > Viridiplantae > Streptophyta > Magnoliopsida > Zingiberales > Zingiberaceae > Zingiber > Zingiber officinale. The sequence goes on from NC_055998.1 coordinate 107,168,995, forward strand.
ACAGAAGAGCACCAGGGTTGCTGATAAGAGATTTATATGCCAAGTGAGGTACTCAAGAAAAAAAAAAGAAAAGAGAAGCCATTAGAAATGACATCATCACTCATTTTTTGTATGGTGATGGTGGAATGAAGTGCATGGGGAAGGCCTCAACTTTCTCATTGTCGAAGAAACAATCTTGTTTAGATAAGGTGGTTGTGTCTGATATCAATCTTCAAAGGCAGCCACACATTTTATTTCCCAACCACCGCAAATTCAATACAGGATTATATATTGAGATAATTTATGTGTTTTTACAGTTGTAATATTATTTATGTGTTTTATGTAATTTGTGAATATTTGTGTATTTTATGAATATTATTGGAAGAAGAATATTTGTGTAATTTGTGAATATTTGTGTATTTTCTTGGATACTGTTGGTTTTTCACTGTTTCGGAAATCGAATGTGTCGTTAAACAATACTGATATTACATCGGTTTTTTACCACTGCAAAACCGGTGTCATTAACTAATATTACATCGGTCGTATACCGCTGCCAAAATTTGTGTTATTAACATATAATATTACATCGATTTTACACCGTTGATGAAACAATGTTGTTAAGTGATACTACATCGGTTAATAACCGATTCGAAAACCGATGTCGTTAAGTGATACTGCACCGGTTTTAACCCGATGTCTAAAATGGCAGACTTTTTACATCACCTTTATAGACATCGGTCGAAAATGTAATAGACAGTGGTGGAAAACCGATGTCTATGAGGATTTTTGTTGTAGTGATTTCTTATGATACTCAATCTCCTCTGGGGTAGAGTCACTGTCAGGTGCATCAGGGCAAGCCTCTGTCAGTACAAACTTTTAGCTTTCAGCAGTAAGGACAATGTCCAGGTTTCTTTTCCAATCATGTAGTTGGGTCCAGTATGTTTGTTCTCTTTTAGTATAATGGCCAGTGGGTTGAAAGTCATCCAAAGAATCACAAAAATAACTTTGGCTAGGAGTCTAAATTTAGAATAATATTGATTCCTCTAACAATACTATTTTAAATTAACCAACACCTCAAAAAACCGTGAATTTTGTATGCCACGATAGTATGGACGTATACAAATTCAACATTTGTAAAAGGAGGGTATAACCCATTAATTTTATTATCTTGTCAACCTAACTTTTTGACAAATAAAATTAATAGTTGATTTCCTTCGGTCACACAAATAATAGCAGTGACTTCGATGGGGATGATACTATTAGACGTGCCTAAGTGTATACCATTACTTGACAGTAAGTCCATTAATAAGATTGTGCCCCTTCCGATGGGGAAGATCACACGCTCTTAATTAATTTCCTTTAGTCATCCAAAATGAAAGTTTGATCTAGTGATCTGCAAACAAACTCATCCGATATGGAGGAAGGTACTCAGAGCCAACGCGCAAGTTTGTTTGCATCACTTACAAACCAGTAATGGAGACCGTGGAATTTATTAAAATAAATCCCTCTTCCACTTAGTTATTTAAAGTGAGGAATTTTAAACTATCCTAGCATACATATATGCATACACACACATCACAGTAAATAAAAGCAATAAATATGGAAATTATTTTCCAACTATTATGGCCTTTTTCTATTACTGTCCTCCATGTGCTCCAACTCTAGCTGCTGCCATCTTTAGCCACCGCCATCGGGTCGAGTCGTCGCATCCATTTTGCATCTTATTCTGCTGCGCCTCTGGTGCTCCATAAGTACCACGCCTTGCAAGAATCCGATCCGCGACAAAAATATAATTTTACATATATCGATCCTATATTCCACGAGGGAATGTACATGTGATCTAGATCGAAAATAAAATTCTAAAATCCTAGGGCTAATACAGCTCCTGTTATATTAGTTACATACAATCATGCACACACAAAATATTGCCCTTGACATGTTCAAAGGTCCAATCACACACAACATCAATAAGCCATAATAGTTGGAGCCTGCTACCTAAGAGTTAGCACATCCTACTATTATCCTGCCTAAATTATGTATAACATGTGCATAACCTATTTGAATTCTAAACATACAGAGGCAAACCCTAGCTCTAATACCAATTGTTGGTTAGTCCTAGGAAAACGTACCGGTTCCACTGTACAAAAATTTTTGTACAAGTGTCGAACCTTTCCTTAAATAACCTATTGTGTTCTTTAGAAGTTAAATTAGGAATTACAGACGGAACTTAACATCATTGATTCCAAATTTAAATTATCTGTTCTTAATGGTTTGGATTTGAATCACAAGTGGAACTTAACACTATTGATTCAAATCTACATATGTTATTAATTTTATTAAATATTAATTTTCAAAATTGGCTTCCAGAACTGCATGGTGAGGCACATGGCCTTCTTAGATATGGGAGCAACCACCACCGCCTAGTCAAAGCCTTTTAAGGAAAGCTAATATTTAATTTCCTTAAATAACTCTAGGTTAACCAAAAAGAACAATCGAATCACAAATTCGAAAAAGAAGAAAACATAAACTCGAAAAATAAATTCGATAAACTAGATCTAATTACCTCTTGTATTTAGAATTCTTACAAAGAAAATAACTAGTATGATGCGGAAGAAAACTACTACTTATACCTTCTCTTTGTAAGCTAATGACCTCGAGATCTTCTGTCGTATTCCTCACCTCGCCTTGGACGTCGTGTGGGCAACAATCCTCCAAGATGAACACCATCCAAAAGCTTCTTCCTCTTCTTCTAAAATCCGGCCACCACCACCACCAAGGAGAAGAGAGCAAAGGGAAAGGGAGAAAAGAGAGGGGCCGACCACCAAGAGATCTCCAAGCAAAAGAATAAGAGTTGTGTCTCATGAAGCCTCCTCACCCCTTCTTTTATATTACTTGCCCAAGGAAAATAAGGAAAAACTTTTTACAAAAATTAAAATCATCCTCTAGTTTTCCCTTTTCCCTTTTCCCTTTTCTTTCCTCTTGATTGAATCAATCACCAATTTTGATTTTGTGATGATTTTTTAATTTTAATTATGGCTGGCCAATTGCTTGGGCACCAAGCAAGGTGACCGACCACCTCATCAAGAGGAAAAAGGAATTTTTTGTTTAATTTTACAAGAAATAATCCTCTTATAAAATTTACAAGCTCTCTTTCCTAAAGTAGGAATTAAAAAAGGAAAGTTCTAAAAATTAAAATCATGTTTTAAAATTTAAAACTTCTCTTATAAAATTTCCTTTTTTAACATGATGATAGAAAATTTTAATTTTAAAACTTATCTTCCTTTTTTTTAAACCATGAGGATGGTTAAAAAAGGAAAGTTTTAAAACTTTTAAAACTCTCTATTAAACATGTGGCCTAATTCAAATAAGGAAAGTTTTGAAAATTAAAATCTCTCTTTTAAAACTTATAGTTTTCTACAAAGAGAAGATTCTAAAAATTCAAAACAACCCTCCCTTTTTGAATTATTGTGGCCGGCCCCTTTATGCTTGGTCACCAAGCAAAGTGCCGACCCCTATAGAAGAGGATGTGGCCGGCCCTTGCTTGGTCACCAAGCATTGGACCGACCCACTTCTTGGACACCAAGAAGAACCTTACATTTGGATGGTCTTGAGGCTACGACAGGGACCTAGAGGAGAAATTGGTTTTGGCCTTCCGATGAGCTTGAGTATCCCGTGCTCGCCCCGAACACACAACTCAAGTTCATCGATAATAACTCATTCCACTAGAGAGTTATTATCGTACTTCCACACCAATCCCAATTACATTATGAGCTCCTTCTTATCATGAGTGTGTTAGTCTCCTTGTATTTAGGATAACAAATGTCCACTAATTAAGTAAGTTACTGACAACTCACTTAATTAATATCTAGCTCCAAGAGTAGTACTACTCAACTTCATTGTCATGTCGGACTAAGTCCACCTACAGGGTTTAACATGGCAATCCTTATGAGCTCCTCTTGGGGACATTCTCAACCTAGATAACTAGGACACAGATTCCTTCTATAATCAACAACATACACTACAAGTAATATAATTTCCCAACTTATCGGGCATATTGATTTATCGAGCTAAACCTCGCCCTTTGATAAGTCAAAGAAATGAATATTAAATATATGTGCTTGTTATTATATTAGGATTAAGAGCACACACTTTCATAATAACTAAGGTCTAGTTTTTTTATTAAGTCAGTACAAAAAGAACTTACCTAAATTGATTCTACTCAATACACTTAGAGTGTACTAGTGTAATTTATTAATCAAGATAGAATAATACTTAATTACACTATGACTATTCCGATTGTTCGTTCCTTTCCATCTTATTCATGAGCAACTGTTTATAATTTATAAAGAACTGACAACATGATCTTCTGAGTGTGACACCATACACCATGTTATCTACTTATATAAATTAATTGAACAATTACATTTAACAAATAAATATAGATATTGACCATTGTGATTCTTTTATTTCAAAATTAAATATTTACAAAAGCTAGACTTTTAGTATACACTCCAACAGTAGCTTGATGTGCTGCCGGCGTTAAGAGAAGAAAGCAAAGGGAGAAGGGAAAGAGAGAAGGGTCGGGCATCAAGGAGAATAGAAGAGGGAACTTTAGGTTATGTTATACCATAAGGCACCATCTACCTCTCTTTTATAATCCTTGGTGAATGCTAAAAAGGAAAGTTTTAAACAAAATTAAAACTTCCTTTTAATTCCAATCATGACAAAAAAGGAAATTTTAATAATAATTAAAATCTCTCTCTTTTAAATTTCCTATTGTGATGGCTACAAAAGGAAAGTTTAAAATTAAACTTCTCTTTTAAATCATGGTTACAAAAAAGGAAAGTTTAAAATTAAACTTCTCTTTTAAATCATGTTTACAAAAAAGGAAAGTTTTATCAAAATTAAAATCTCTCTTTTAAAACCAATACAGATGGCAACAAAAAAGGAAAGATTTTAAAATTTAAAATTCTCTTTTAAAACCATGTGGATGGCTTCAAAAATGAAAGATTTTAAAATTAAAATCTCTCTTTTATTCCTTTGTAGATTGCTATAAAAAAAAGATTAAAATCTCTCTTCTATTTCTTTAGTGGTCGGCCCCTTGCTTGGTCACCAAGCAAGGCTTGGCCGGCCACATCTTGGACACCAAGATGGGCTTGGTCGGCCCCTTTCTTGGGCACCAAGAAAGGATGTGGTCGGTCCCTAGCTTGGGTAAAAGATGGGCTTTGGGTGGATAAAAAAGCTTTTAATAAGAGGCTACAACAGGGACCTAGAGGAGGAATTGGTTTTGGCCTCCTGATGCACTTGAACTTCCTTTGTTCGACCTGAGCACCCAACTCAAGTTCATCAATAGTAACACATACCACTAAAGAGTCATTATTGAACTACCGCACCAATCCCATATTACATTATGGGCTCCTTCTTATCATGAGTGCATTAGTCTCCATGTGTTTAAGATATCAAATGCCTATTAATAAAATGAGTTACTGACAACTCACTTAATTAATATCTAGCTCCAAGAGTAGTACCACTCAACTTCATTGTCATGTCAGACAAAATCCACCTGCAGGGTTTACATGACAATCCTTATGAGCTCCTCAAGGGGACATCATCAACCTAGATAACTAGGACACAGTTTCCTTCTATAATCAATAACACTCCATATAAATAATATTATTTCCCAACCTATCGGGCCTATTGATTTAATGAATAAATCTCACCCATTGATAAATTAAAGAAATAAATATTAAGTATATGTGCGTGTTATTATATCGGGATTAAGAGTATGCACATCCATAATAACAGAAGTTATATTCTTTTATGCAGTCAGTATAAAAGGAACAACCTCAAATGATCATGCTCAATACACACATAGTGTAGTAGTGTAATTTTATAGTCAAGATAAACTAATATCGAATTACACTACAACCATTCCAATGGTTTGTTTCAATCCATCTTGGTTTTGAGCTACTATTTATAATTTATAAGGAACTGATAACATGATCTTCTGTGTGACACCACACACCATGTTATCTACAATATAAATTAAATTGACAACTGCATTTAATTAAATGCAGACATTTGACCAATGTGATTCTCATTTCAAAATAAATATTCATATAAAAAGATAAGCTTTTACTATACATCCTAACAATCTTCCACTTATTCTAAAAAACTTTGCTGCCATATATGTTGTCACACATCTGATTCTCATCCCCTCAACATGCCCATCAAAAGCTCTCCCTTGAAGGGCCTAAGTGAAATGATCCATGTTATCTGCTGATGTAATCTTGGCGACAACAACTTCTTCTCGCTTTACGATGTCTCGTATCAGGTGGTACTTGCGCTCAATGTGTTTACTTTGTTGGGTGCTACTCGAAATTCCGTTCTGTTTCCCTTGTAAAAAAAATTTATACAAGCACAAAACTTTTCTTAGCAACCCATTTGCTTTTTAGAAGTTGAACTTGGATTGCAAACGAAACATAACATTATTAATCCAAGTTTAACTCATGTGTTTTTCAAAAGTTAAACCATATTACAGAAGGTGATTAAATATCTATTTCAAGGATTGACTTCCAGGTCGTTGGCGTGACACTCAGCCTTCTTGGTTATGTGATCTGTAATGACCACCCTTTTTACTACTACTACTCTCTAAGGATGACCGTTACTTGACTACTAACTCTACTTAACCGGTATGATTAAGAATCACATGGAAACCCTACCGAAAAATTCCGGTAGAATCTCCCCTGTACCGGTGACCATAATCATTAATACATAACATAATATACACAGCCACAGGCGGCTGGAACATATATCAAACACACAAAAGGAATAACATCACCACGCAGTTTAATGAAATCAAATCATGCAAGTAATGAATACGGAAGCAAAATAAAAACATACAATTAACTAACAACGGAAGACTAAATGACTCATCTAATACATTCTTAATGAATGGCAATCTTAATAAATTCTTAAACTAAGTCCCAAGGCTTCCATAGTCCTGGCATCACACACCATCCGCGCCACCTTGTCGCCTTCCTTGCTAAATCTTTTCTTTTCCTTTATCTGCAGTAAGAGGAAGTGTAGTCTATAAGCAAAATTTGCTTAGTAAGCGCTATCTAACTCACAAAATCACAAATGTGCATGTATACAAAAAGAACTGGAAACTATATGCTCTAAAAAGAAATAAAGCATAAACATAACTGCTCATGTCAAACTAATAGCAAAGAAAAGCTAAGGAATCTACTCATGTAATTCTAATAGTTAATCATGCTGCTCATCTAATAGGTAAACATGAAAACTACTCATCTACTAGATAAACATGGTAGAATAAGGAACTAAACTTACTGATTTTTAGAACCATATGAAACTTATTTCATTTGTTCTAACTTAATCTTTAATACTTTATGTTTATGTAAAACTCGTTTTACTTGTTCAAAAACTTATACTTATAATACTTCAAAATAATAATCAACTTCTTCTTGGGCCTAGCATCTGCTGCTTTTAGTTTGGTAGCGCACCAATCCTAAAAGAGCATACCTCGGTCTACCAGGGTCAAGACCTCGGAATTAAACACCTGGATTTGTTTAACGACAACCTCGGAAGTCGGGTACTAGCCTCTTCTTAAAAATAAAATACTTATAATCTTAATTACTTCTTCTTTAAATGCCTTGGCATTTTAATAGGCACCTTGTGTGCAAAAAATCCCTAAAGTCTCGACTTTGGAATCTACTTAAGGCCTCAGCCTTTTCTTTTCTTTTCTTTATCTTTCTTATACTTTTCTTTATCTTTCTTACACTTTTCTTTATCCCAAAATACTGTTAGGGTATTTTTCATATGCATCTATGAATGAAACTAACTATGTAACACATAATCATGTATAGAATACAAAAGAAATCTACACTTAAGCTCAATAAAAATGCTTAATAAAATTCTACATTATAACTTAATAAAATCTGCATGTCATACTAAATTGAAGTGCCTAAAAATAACATAGTACGACACTTAAAACCTCATGATAATTAACTCTTAAAACAAAAATCAAGCATACTCTTATGCATCTGGTATTTACTAGTTTTGTAAGTTGAGTTAAGCATGGATAAGCTTCGAAATTTTAAGGAAAAACAAACTAGAACTAGAGACATAAACCTCATACCAAAACTGAAATACATTTAACAGAACTTAAACTAAATGCTAAAAGAAAATCTGAAACTGTACAGCAAGTTCCAACTCAAGCTAAAACTTGCTGGGATCTTCTCTTCAAACCTATGTAAAGCTTGTTTTGTTTCATGGTATACTAGTACAAGAACTTAATGGATCTCTTCTCCTCTTCTTTATCAAACTCACGGCAGCAAGGGAAAATTAACCAAGCATGCTTATCACGGTCACACAGAAAAATCCAAATCAAAAGCTACAAATGCCAATTTCAAAGCTTGAAAGGAATCTTTCCACATACTTAACCTCTACCGTTCTTCCCCTTCCTTCCCTTGGGACTTACGGCAGCAACACAAAACAAACTATCCTTACAACATGCTACGAAATCATGGAAAACAAGAAATCCGAGAGCTACTCTTACCGCAGGTGAGTAAGCGTCTTACCTTAGGCTTTTCTTGGACTTACAGCCGGAGAAGAAAGCTTCCAATGCTTCTAGGGCTTGCGGAGGATCTCGCAAACTCGCCCTCTTCCTCGTGCCTACTGTTCCTTCTTGACGAGAGGAGCTCGAATCCAAGAAGAGCTCGTGGAGAAGTCCCCTTTGGCCGGCCGCCGAAGAGAAAACCTTAATCTCTTCTTGGATTCGTTTTCGCCCGATCCCGCCGTCGCACACGCAGAAGAGGAAGAAGGAAACGGAATTTTAGGTCACGGAAATTAACACGTAAGTTCTCCTTTTTTATAATCTCCATATTCTGTTAACTTGTTAAATAAATTTTCTTACCTTTTCTAAACAAAACTGACGACTGGTTCACTTGGTGGGCTGCGTTCTGCTTAAAGCCCAACTCGTGGGTTCAAATCCCAGCTGCAACCATTTTATTTCCTATTATTTTACTGTTCCTAACTACTACTTAATATCAATTTATTTCCATATTTGATTAACAATGACAGTTGGCAGAGTTGGTTGGCGACGTCCGGTTAAGATCTGGTTCATGTCCGAGGTCTTGGGTTCAAAACCCGGCTTCAACATTTTTCTTTCTCCTTTTTTTTTTTTTTAAACTTCTTCTGTAACGCCCCAGCCTAGACGGCCCCACCCAGACCGAACCGGGAACGCTACCCATAATTGTCCATCGGGTTGACGACTAGCTCCACAAATCACCGAAGGTCCTTTCAGCGTGCTTTGTCCTCACTCGCACACACCCTGGGAAACTTCCCAGGAGGTCACCCATCCTAAGATTTCTCCAAGCCAAGCACGCTTAACTTTGGAGTTCTTAAGTTTGGGTTTCCAAAAAGGAAGGTGCACCTTGGTGATATGGATAGTACCATCTAACCTTTTAAGTCATACTTAACCGTCCTCGTTGTGTAACCACAAATCACACCACAAACAAATCCCAGAATCTCCCTCGCTAGGTGGTGCCCTGGGTGCTCCTACCACAGGCGCACTCACCACCTAGCGAGGGAGATTCTAGGATTTGTTTGTGGTGTGATTTGTGGTTACACAACGAGGACGTTGTGTCTTTAAGTGGGGGTGATTGTAATACCCTTGTTCTGAGATTCTGGTTAAGTATGATTTAAAAGGTTAGATGGTACTATCCATATCACCAAGGTGCACCTTCCTTTTCGGAAGCCCAAACTTAAGAACTCCAAAGTTAAGCATGCTTGGCTTGGAGAAATCTGAGGATGGGTGACCTCCTGGGAAGTTTCCAGGGTGCGTGCGAGTGAGGATAAAACACGCTGAAAGGACCTCCGGTGGTTTGTGGAGCTAGTCGTTAACCCGATGGGCAATTCTGGTGGCGTTCCCATCTCGATCCGGATGGGACCCACCCGGGCCGGGGCGTTACATCTTCCTCTTGGTAGAAATATCAAACGAACTCCAAAAATTACGTAAAAATACTCTAAAAATTTCTAAAAATCTCTAGAATTTTTCTATAGCATTTCCAAATATTTTTGAATTACTTTTGGAGCTTAAAATGAGGAAATTTGGGTCGTTACATGATCATCCACCACTTCCTAGACAAAGTCTTTCAAAGAAATTGAATATTTAAGCTTCTTACAGTAACCTTAGGTTTAACTACAGAGACCACAATCGAAGCACAAGATCGAAATACAAAATCGATACACAAAATTGAAACACAAATTCGAAACACAAAATCGCTAGCCTCTTGTGTTGGTATTTCAGGATCCGTACAAAGAAAACAAAACTAGTTGCGTTGTAGAATAAATAACTAGTTGTACCTTTCTTCGTAGACAAAGACCTCTTGATCTTCTGTCGTATTCTTCTCCTCTTCTTTGACGTCGTGTGGGCGATGATCTACCAAGACAAAAACACCCAAACCTTTTTTGTTTCCAAGCTACCTACCACCAAAAGATGCAAAGAAAAGGGGTGCCTCCTTCTTCTTCTTCTCCTCCAAACCGCCGGCCACCAAGGTGCTCCGTCTCTTCGTTTTCTTTTTCTCCAAGCTCCGACTACCAAGAGAAGATGGGGCGCCAGCCCTAGAGGGAAGAAAGGGAAGAAGAAAAGGAAGTAGGGCACCAGCCCTAGAGGGAAGAAAGGGAAGAAGAAAAGGATGAGGCGCCGACCTTAAGGGAAAGGAGAGGGTTTTTAGTTGAGGAGAAAAACTTATCACTTCTTAATTTATTGATTGTTGTGGCACAACCTCCTCTCCTTTTATAACCCTTTGCGCTAGATAAAAAAAGAGAAAAAGTAATAAATTTTTTAGAATTATGTTGAGAGAAAAAATCTCCCTTTTCATAACTCTTTTTTTTTCCTTTTTTTTTTATTGTGGCCAGCCCCTTGCTTGGGCACCAAGCAAGGCTTGGCCGGCCCCTATGCATGGGCAACAAGCAAGGCTTGGTCGACCCCTTGCTTGGGCACCAAGCAAGGATGTGGCTGGCCCCTTTCTTGCATAGGAAACAAGGCTTGGCTGACCCCTTGCTTGGGCACCAAGCAAGGATGTGGCCGACCCCTTTCTTGGGTAGGAAGCAAGGTTTGGTCGGCCCCTTGCTTGGGCACCAAGCAAGGATATGGCCGGCCCCTTTCTTGGGTAGGAAGCAAAACTAAAATGGGTGAATGCGAGGCTTTATAGAGGCTACAACAAGGACCGAGAAGAGAAATTGGTTTTGGCCCTCTGATGGACTTGAGCTTCCTGTGTTCGACCCTAACACCCAACTCAAGTTCATCAATAATAACTCATACCACTAAAGAGTTATTATTGAACTACCGCACCAATCCCATATTATAAAATGGGCTCCTACTTATCATGTGTGCGTTAGTCTCCCTGTGTTTAAGATATCATATGTCCGTTAATTAAATGAGTTATTGACAACTCACTTAATTAACATCTAGCTCCAAGAGTAATACAACTCAACCTTATTACCATGTCGGACTAAGTCCACCTACAGGGTTTACATGATAATCCTTATAGCTCCTCAAGAGGACATCATCAACCTAAATAAATAAGACACAGTTTCCTTTTCTAATCAACAAAACACCATATAAATGGTATTATCTCCAAACTCATCGGGCCTATTGATTTAACGAATAAATCTCACCCGTTAATAAGTTAAAGAAACAAATACTAAGTATACGTATTTGTTATTATAATAGGATTAAGAGAATGCACATCCATAATAACAGAGGTTTTGTTCTTTTATGAAGTCAGTATAAATCGAACAACCTGAAATGGTCCTGCTCAATATACACAGAGTGTATGTTAACGTTCCGCAAGTGTAGGAATATGTCGTCAGTAATAAAGAAAGATATCGTATCCACAAGGACTGGTTATAATCACTTAAGATATCTCAACACGAATTAGCTAAACAACTAATCAATTGATTTATAAAAGCTAGGTGCAACTATGAAAAGTAAAGCATAGAAGTAAAAGCATAGAAACAGAAATAAGGGCTATGATAAAATGATGTTCTAGGAATTTTGGTTTCTTTGTAATATTATTCAATGTAAATGATCTACCAAATCTTATTTCTCAATTGTTCATCATTTGTAGAAGATTGCTGATTCACTCTTGCAATAGACAACCAGTCTTGAACTAAAATCTATATCTAGTGTGATCAATTAGGAATGATTCCTATGATGTCCTTACATGGGCTAGCCTGTCACGTGCGTCCCTCGGATAATCAACATAGAAATTCATTACTTCTCAACCATATCAAGATATAAAAGATTAATGCATACAATCTATCCTATCTCCTTGAATGACCTTATTTCACCTTCAAGATTATCCCTCAATCATCCTTACACGGGCTTGTTTGTCACGTACGTCCCTCGGATAATCGAATGAGGAATTACCTCTACAAGATCCACAAGATACTCAAACATTCAATCAAGTATGGTAATTAAGTGCAATCACAACAATGCACACAAGATCAAATAGATACAAATAAGAAAAAATCTTAGATATATAAAATTAGCAAATCCATAAGAGTTTACATCAAATCATATTACAAATACTCCCTCTATCCTAGAACAAGGAGATCTAATCCATAGAACAAGAAAAGAAACCCAAAGACAAGAAGATTACAAGCATCTTGATCCCAAAATCCAAGAAGAGAAAGGGAAGAAAAACATATCTACGATGAAGAACGGTCTTCAGATCCAATCCTCGATCTCGGAGTTGATTCGTTGAAGATCTGCCCTTGGATCGCCGGAAAATCCCTCCAAGAATGTGAGGAATCACCCAAATCTTGCTCTCTCCCAAAAGGGAGAACTCCCCTTTCAAATGGTGAAAGAAACCCTTATATAGAGCAGAGATTTTGGGCGCCACACGGCCCCGAGACCCGGCCGTGTGTGAGACATGACCTAGGTCATTCTCTTCACTGCCCATCTCACACGACAGTGTGATGCACACGGCCGTGACATGTTCTACCACTGCCATCCTTGCACGACCGTGTAGATCTACACAGCCTGTGCTACCTCCAGCTCTAGAACTCATGCACGACCATGTCTGGGACACAACAAGGGCTTGTTTGGATTTTGGAAAAATTCCACGGTCGTGTAGATATACACGGCCTTGTACTGCTTTGGCTCTGGAAGGCTTCAAAATTGGCACAGCCGTGTGATGCACACACGGCCGTGAGCTTCTCCTTTTCTACCAAAACTACACGGGTGATCATCACCACACGGCCTGGACATTGCCCTACTCTGCCAATGCTGCATGGTTGAGCATCACCACACGACCTAGGTCACTCTCCCAGACATGGTCGTGTGGCACTCCAAGACGGTGTCTTCCTCCTTTCGTTAGTTTGCTGATTTAGCCTCGATCATAAATTTTTCTCCAAATACGACTCCTGCATACAGAAAATGCACAAAAGAAGTTCTCCGAACAAAAAGAGTAAATATGCTAAATGCAAACCTGGAAGTATGAAAATGCATAGATAAAGCATGTACAAAATATGTGAATGTACGTCAAAACATGCTAAACAAATGTATACAATCTACGCACATCACACCCGTAGACTTAAACTTTTGCTAGTCCTCAAGCAAAAATGCCGCAATCTTAATTCATATGCTCTACAATGCATTCATAATCCCTAATGTACTTTTCTAACTCTATCAAAAAGTTTCATTAACATGCATGATCATGGAAACAAGTCAAGTATGGCTCAAGCATAAGTCTCTTGTGCACAGTGCAAAAAGTGACCCAAACTTTTCAAGTTTCAATCTATGTCCTAGTCAAGTCGTCATCCAGATGAATTCCTAATATTTCCAGTGATAGGTTGTAAAGCCCGAAAATTCTCAAAACTATTTTTAGAAATATTCTATGATTTTTCTGGAATTTTAGAATATTTTTATAGAATTTTTAGAGTAGCGGAAGTAGCAAAAATATATAGAAAACGAAATAGCCTACGCAGGAATTGAACCCGAGACCTATTGGGTCCTACGACTTATAGTGGACTCTAGTAACCAAGTGAACCCAGCAGGGCCGTGCTGAAAGGAAAGGAAAACAATTTTATTTAAGTTGGAGTTGGGTTAATTAATCCCTTAATATAAATAGGGAATTAAGTGAGGAGTTTTAATTTTTACCGTGACATACCTCTTCTCCTCACCCTAACCTCACGCCGCCTCCCTCTCCTCTCTTCCTCTCGGCGCCAACCACAAGAACAAGCAAGGGTTCCATCCCAAGGGTTCCAAGGGCAAATTCCGGCGACGACTTCGACACGTGGATGCTCCCCTCCGCGAGAGGAACGCTTAGACGTGAGAAGATCGTCGAAAGGATCGTCTCCTCCGGAAATCTAGCGATTAGAATCGTAAGAAACTTCGAGCAGGAGGTAAGAAACCCCTCACCTGCAGTATAAGTAGCTTTTCATACGATTCTATGTTTTTAAATTAGTTATATGCAGACTTTTCGACGCATAGGGTGTATTTAACCCTTCTCGCAGGTTTAGGGATTTAGTTGAGCACCTCTAGATGGGCCAGACACGTTTCCTCCTTTCAGTTGGAGATTCTAGACGTTGTCGGGTGCCTAGAGGTGGTCTTCCTAATAGAGAGGAGAGTTGGAGCACACTAAGTGTTCGATAAAATGCTTAGCTCAGTAAAATGCTACAGTAGATAATTTTTAATAGCTCAGTAAATGCAATAGAAGCATTTAAATAGTTTAGTTAGTCTTGCTACAGCTTATATGAGACTACGGTCCAATGGGTGGGCACCCACAGTCGCCTCTAGATCCAGATAACCTAGTAAAAGCAAGATAAGTTAGTTAGCTATGATTCAGTATTTTATTTTCAGTAGGGGCACTGTACAGGATTAGATATCCATTGGGCTGGGCTCCCATAGTCGATCCCTAGGTTTAGATAACCTAGTAAACCTTACTAAATTTGGGATGTGCAACCCCGGGTTTAGTTAAGGATGCGCACATAGCACGTACAGTTGCCGGGCCCATTAGCAGTATGATTATGTATTTTAATCTATTATATTATAGTTTTTTTTCAAAACTCACAAGGGATAGTTATGATAGTTGAGTTTGAATTCAGTTCCAGCTTAGCTCAGTTCATGTTCAGTTCAGTTTCCTTTATTGATACTCATGATAGTTTATGATTAGCTCGTATGCCATGCTTTCGTGTTCATGTTCAGTGATTTCAGTATGCCATGTGTTAACAAGTTCATCATATGTTTGATAGCATGTTTTAAAAAAAACATAAATGCATCGTATGCATGTTTTAGTGAGGTAGATGGTTTCTTACTAAGCGAAATCTTTTAGATACTTTCTTTTCCTTATACTGTAGATTAAGGTAAAGGAAAGATGGACTAGCGGAGGATGGAGGACAATGCTACGAATATGTGTGTGGGCAGGAACTTGGGATAGAGATCTAAGGAATTTTAGCAAGCTTGGTTTAAGCATTAAAACCTTTCAGTATTTTATCATTTGCACTTTATTATGCTTAGAACACGGTTTTTATAATGTTAGAATGTTAGTTGTTATTGTTTGAGTGTTTCTTAATCATTTTAGAACCTGTAATGAGATTGAGGCACGAAATAGTGCTGAAATCAGATCATTGGCACGAAATCAGAAACTCGAATCGATCAGCTGATCGATTCGAGAGTTTCCAGTCGATCGATGGATCGACTGGGCAACTCGTCTCGTGAACAGTAGGCGTATGGATCGATCAGCCGATCAATCCAGCCAATTCCGTCGCGAACAGAAGGCTCTGGGATCGATCACTGGATCGATTGACCAGTCTGGATCGATCAGCCGATCGATCCAGAATATTGCCCGAGCACAGTAGCGTGCTGGATCGATCACCGGATCGATCCGACATTCCAATCGATCAATGGATCGATTGGGAGGTCTGATATCAGCGGAAAAATGTTTAAGTTCAGTTCCTTGACCATGGGGAAGGTAAAACATGTCATGAATAATTAGTTTACACCCCTTAGGATGTATAGTACTAAGAAATGTTAGTAGTTTAGCAAGATTTCAGTTAGTACAGCTTCCGCACTTAGTATTTAATGATGGTCATGGATTAGTTAGCACAGATTAATGTAACGATTGGCCTCACAGCCTAGTTAGTAGAAGGTGGGTCGTTACAGAGTGGTATCAGAGCAAGTTCCCATACTTTCTACACACACATCAGCATTGAACCTGCAGCTTCCAAGTAAGAACATCTCTCAATTTCGTTATGTTTCTTGTTTTCATGTTCAGATATAACTAAAGCATGCTTGTTTATGATAGTAGTTAACATGATAACAATAGTTACTCTATTATGCTTGTGTTAGTCATGTATGTCCTTCATGTCTTTAGAAATGGCACGAGGACGCCCAGCTAGAAGGGCAGCAGCCACTGAGCCCCAGCATGAGGCAGGCAGTTCAGTGCCTCCCCCAGTCCTTACAGCATTAGTGGCTCAGTTACAGCAGCAGCTAGCTGAACAGCAACAGGAAATAGCCACCTTAAAGGCTAGTCAGCAGAACACTCCCATTGTCACCCCGGAGCCTAACTTAGCGACACTAGTGGTTTTAGAGGTTCCACCAGTCCAAATTGCAACACCAGTGGCCCCAGCAGTAGGAACCCAGAGAGAAGCCTATCTGATCTAGTGGCAAAGAGTCAAACCAAAGAACTTCTCAGGCAGCAGTGAACCATGGGATGCACAGGCCTGGTTCAAAACACTGGAGAGTGCGATGGAGCTTCTGGACTGGCCAGAACATGAGAAGGTGAAGTGCGCCTCCTTCGGTCTGACAGGAGATGCACGTATGTGGTGGGAGAGAATTAGAGCGAAGCGCCCAGTAAACCAGATGACATGGGATGACTTCGAGAAGGAGTTCTTTGAGGAATTCTTTCACATGCGGGTTACAAACCGCCACTACGACGAGTTCACTGAGTTTCGTCATGGCAACCTTTCAGTGGAGGAAGCCGTGAAGAAATTCAACAGATTAGCTCGTCTATGCCCTGAACTAGTCAGCACAGAGAAAGAACGAGTCCGGTTGATGCTCAAGATGTTGAGGTCGGAAATAGCAATGAACGTGGCTGGTGGCGTTCATAGGCCGCAAACCACCGAAGAACTAGTCAGCAGTGCACTGACCACCGAGCACTACCAGAACAGTATAAAGCAGCAGAAGCAAGTCCTCTCAGAATCTAAAGGTCAAGGAGGCTCAGGTATTCAGAAACAGCAGGGTCACAGCTCCCATAGCTCTAACTGGAAAGGGAACTACAGCAACAAGCGCAAACCGGGGAGTTACCCAAAAGGAGGACCGGCTAGTAAACAGCCCAGCTATCCAAAGTGTGCTACTTGTGGGAAATTCCACCCTGGAGTTTGTCGTAAGGGCACACGAGGATGCTTTGAATGCGGACAGGAAGGGCATATGGCTAAGCAGTGCCCGAACAAGACCAGTCTTCCTCTACCACAGCCGATCCAGTACGAAGCCAAGCCAGCACAGTTGCATCAGATGCAGGCCGCCTTAGATGGTCCACACATCAGCCAGGGCAGATTAGAAGCCCCTCCAGCTACGACCAATGCGAGGATCTACTCACTGACCAGAGAGGACGTAGCAAATACCTCGACAGTTGTTACAGGTCAAATTAGTATTTTACAGCAAAGTACAACTGTCTTATTCGATACTGGGGCAACCCATTCATATATATCCAGGGCATTTGCCGAGAAGTTAGCAATACCTCCAGAGGTACTCAGTAGTCAGTTTTTGACGACGTTACCTTCAGGAGAAATTATGGCATCCACGCACTTGCTCAGAGCAGTGCTAGTCATTATAGCAGACAGAGAACTCTTTTGTGATCTGATAGTGCTGAATATGACTGACTACGATGTCATCTTTGGAATGGACTCCCTGATCAGATACGGCGCTTCTATATTGTGTCGTAAACAGAAAGTCATATTCCAACCTGAAGCAGAAATACCGTTCAAGTTCGTCGGAGAACCCAAGAGAAGGGCCAGGAAGCTTCTCTCAGCTATGAAGGCACAGAGGTTAATGGATTCGGGATGTACGGGATTTTTAGCACACACGGTCAGTACCAGTCAGGACAAGGACCAACAGCTAGCAGAGGTTCGAGTCGTATGTGACTACCCAGCAGTCTTCCCTGAGGAATTACCAGGCTTAGCACCAGACAGGGAGATTGAATTTGAGATAGAGCTCATTCCCGGTACCAATCCTATTTCCAAAGCGCCTTATCGCATGGCTCCAGCAGAACTGAAGGAACTTCATGAGCAACTACAGGAGCTGCTGGACAAGGGCTTCATACGTCCTAGTCACTCACCATGGGGAGCGCCTGTATTGTTCGTGAAGAAGAAGGACGGGAGCATGCGCCTGTGTATAGACTACCGGGCACTGAACCAAGTCACGATCAAGAATAGGTATCCTCTTCCCAGAATAGATGACCTGTTCGATCAGCTAAAGGGAGCAGCAGTGTTCTCTAAGATAGACCTCAGATCAGGATATCATCAGGTGAAAGTCAAGGAAGGGGATTTACCCAAGAGAACATTCAGGACTAGATACGGACATTACGAGTTCGTGGTCATGCCCTTTGGCGTGACAAATGCTCTAACTACTTTCATGGACCTCATGAACAGGGTATTCAGAGAATACTTAGATAAGTTCGTTATCGTATTCATCGATGACATTCTTATCTATTCAAGGACTCAGGAAGAACACGCAGAGCACCTGAAAATAGTACTGCAGACCCTTCAGCGAACCAGTTGTACGCCAAGTTCACAAAATGTGAATTTTGGCTAGATCAGGTGTCCTTCCTGGGTCACATCTGTTGGGTTTTTCGGGCCGTGAAAACCGCTTTTCGCGTCACGGAAACCCCGAATCGCCCAAGCCACGAATCTCGTGCAAGGTAAAACTTTCGAAAAATACGAGTACGAGTTTAAAACACAATCGACTCTTAGATCTACGAGGGAAAAACATTTACCCTTGATGCGTGCCCTTCGCAATCCCGCAACGTCCAAAGGTAGCCGGATCTCGAGACCGTCAAGCGAACGGTCCTCTAGCGGTATCCACACGAACAAGGAGTGGTCTTCTACCACTCAATGATGGAGAGGAGAACCCACAAGTGTGCTAGCACTTTCTAGGGCTCTCGGATTGGATCTAAAAAGGTGAGAAAGGAGAGAAGGGAAAAGGAACTCACACACTCCTCTAGTTACTCTCCTTTTGTGACCTTCACACCACCTAGTTGCTTAGAATCAACTCTCACTTCTTCTCCACTATGAAGCCACGACCATCAGCAAGCTAGCGAGAGGGAGAAGCACCCAAGGAAGAAGAAGCATTGAACGCAATTCAATTTCACCAAATGAAAACATCTCATCACTTAGTGTGGCCGGCAAACACATGTGTAACCCCCACATTAATGTGGCCGGCCACATTAAGAGGATTAATGGTGTGTAACCTCCATGAGGTGGCACACCATTATATAAGGGGATGATGTGGCATGCCATGTAGGATGAGTCATCCTCATGATGTGGCAATTCATCAAGTCAAAACTTGATGTGTCAACCTCTAGTTGGTCAAGTCAAACTTGACCAATGCTCTTCCTTGTTGAGTTAAATCCAAGCTTTGATTCAAGTCAATTTTAATTTAATGAATCTCAATTCATTAATATAAATTGACTCATGAATCAAATTTAAATTAGACTCATTCAACAATTGAATCTAATTGAGTCTAACTCAATAAGTCTAATTTGAATCCAATCTTTGATTCATCATATGAATCTAATCCTATTGGTTCATCATATGAACCTAATCTCCATGCACATGTTCTTTGTGTGTGACCCAATAGGTTCTTGTAACGTTGGCAATGTTATAAACTCTTTTAGAAACATAAGCAATGAGCGGCACCTAGCAATACATCATTGCTACCCAAGTTACAAGAAATGTTGAGATCCAACATCACCTTGTGACTACTAATTGTGACTCCTCACAATATGTGACAAGTGTCCTTCTATCCTAGACATCTAGATTGATCAATGTGAGGCATAGACCGTGTCATCCTCTGACCAATCTAAATCTTGAACTCCGAGTAGACTCACTCAATCAAATGAGCTCAATATCTCATATTGACTCATTTGGGTATGGCCATACACTTCGTGGTCTCACTCTATCAAGAATATCGATGTCTCTCCCATCATATAGGAGGGATAGATCCCATCTACATCACTCACATCCCTCTGCATAATTTGTTATATACCCAGTAATCGCCTTTATAGTCCACCCAGTTACGGGTGACGTTTGATGAAACTAAAGTACATAACTCCTTATGTAGGGATCCATGGTGACTTCAGGTCTAAGGACTAATAGTCATACTAATAGCCACATGAGAAAGTATATGACACTCATATAACGATCCATGATACTTTCTCATGGCGGGTCATTCAGTATACATTTTCTAATGCATACCCATGTGTCAACTTGATATCTCTATATCCATGACTTGTGAGATCAAGTCATCGAGCTGACCTACATGCTAGTCTTATTGTATTAACATTGTCCCTGAATGTTAATACTCGACTAGGAATGATTTAGAGTAGTGTTCCCTATATCATCTCACTATCGATTCAACTAATCGATTGATATAGGTATGAACGTTCTACTCAAGGACGTTACTATACTTATTTTATCTGACACTAATACAAATAAGCATAATAACCAAAAACCAATGCCTTTATTAATATACAAAAATATGATATACATGAGTCCATACAATCATCAAATGATTGGCTCTAGGGCTCTAACTAACAATCTCCCACTAGCACTAGTGCCAATCAGTATAGGCTCTAAGGCCTAATGACCTAGTGTGACCATCATGCTTTCTCTGTGCCAAAGCCTTGGTCAAGGGATCTGCGATGTTAGCCTCTGTAGGTACTCTGCAAATCTTCACATCTCCTCTATCGATAATCTCCCGAATGAGATGGAAGCGCCGTAGTATGTGCTTGGTCCGCTGGTGTGAGCGAGGTTCCTTCGCCTGTGCTATAGCTCCATTGTTGTCACAATAGAGCTCAACTGGGTCAGCGATGCTAGGAACCACCCCAAGTTCAGTGATGAACTTGCGGATCCAAACTGCCTCCTTTGCTGCCTCTGATGCAGCAATGTACTCGACTTATGTTGTAGAATCAGCTACTGTATCCTGCTTCGAACTCTTCCAGCTGACAACACCACCATTAATGCAAAATACGAACCCCGACTGCGATCTATAGTCATCCTGGTCGGTCTGGAAGCTAGCATCACTGTAACCCTTTACAGCTAGCTCATCATTGCCTCCATATATCAAGAAATATTCTTTAGTCCTTCTTAAGTACTAAAGAATATTCTTGACCGCTATCCAGTGACTTTCACCTGGATCAGACTGGTATCTGCTCGTCATGCTCAAAGCATACGAGACATCAGGTCGAGTACATAGCATGGCGTACATGATCGATCTTATGGCTGAGGCATAAGGGATCTGATCCATGCGGTCTCTCTCCTCTCTAGAAGAGGGACTTTGAGTCTTCGAAAGACTCACGCCATGTGACATCGGCAGAAATCCCTTCTTGGAGTTCTGCATGGCAAACCGAAGGAGTACCTTATCAATGTATGTACTCTGACTTAGGCCAAACAATCTCTTAGATCTATCTCTATAGATCTGAATCCCTAGAATGCGGAATGCCTCACCTAAGTCCTTCATTGAGAAGCAACTCCCTAGCCAGGTCTTGACAGACTGAAGCATAGGGATGTCCTTCCCAATGAGTAGTATGTCATCCACATACAATATGAGGAAGACAACTATGTCCCCTACAACTTTCTTGTAGACACAAGGCTCATCTTCGTTCTTGATGAAACCAAACTGTTTGATCGCATCATCGAATCGAAGATTCCAGCTCCGAGAAGCTTGCTTTAATCCATAAATGGACCTATGCAGCTTGCATACTCTACTAGTATGTTGTGGATCTATAAAACCCTCAGGTTGTGTCATGTACACATCCTCGAGTAGGTTTCCATTCAGAAACGCGGTTTTGACATCCATCTGCCATATCTCATAGTCATGGTAGGCTGCAATAGCAAGCATGATCTGAATGGACTTAAACATCGCTACTGGAGAAAAGGTTTAATCATAGTCAATACCATGAATCTGCTTGAAACCTTTAGCTACTAAGCGACCCTTATAGATAAGTCCATCCATGTCAGTCTTTCTCTTAAAGACCCACTTACACCCAATAGGTTTTACCCCTTCAGGTGGATCAACCAAAGTCCATACTTGGTCGGTGTACATGGATTCCATTTCGGATCTCAAGGCCTCTAGCCATTTCTCGGAATCTGGTCTCATCACATCTTCCTGATAGGTAATAGGCTCATCCTCTATGAGCATAACGTCATCATGGTCAGACAAGAGAAATGAGTATCTCTCAGGCTGCGTCGTATCTCTCAGGCTGACGACGCACCCTATCAGACCTGCGAAGAGGAATGTCTACTTGAACTGGTTGTTGTTCCTCAACTCCTTGTGGAACATCATCCACAACACTTTGTGGTTCCAGTTCAATTTCCATCGAGGCATCAGTGCTATTGTTCGCATCTTGAACTTCTTCAAGATCGAACGCGCTCCCACTAGTCTTTCTAGAAACAAAGTCCCTTTCTAGAAAGACCCCAGTCTTTGCCACAACTACCTTGTGCTGACTGGGAATGTAGAAGTAATATCCCTTAGTTTCCTAAGGATATCCGATGAAATAGCACTTGTCAGATTTGGGTCCTAATTTGTCTGAGACTTGACGTCTAACGTAAGCCTCACAACCCCAAATCCTCATGAAAGACACCTGGGCATCTCTCCCAGTCCATATCCTATATAGTGTCTTTATCACGACCTTTGATGGAACTCGGTTGAGTATGAAAGGTGCCGTGTCTAGAGCATATCCCCATAGATATGTTGGAAGATCTGTGTGACTCATCATAGACCGTACCATATCTAATAAGGTACGATTCCTCCTTTCGGATACACCATTCCACTGTGGTGTTTCAGGAGGAGTGAGTTGGGACAGAATCCCACACTCAGCTAAATAGTCACGAAACTCATGGCTTAAGTATTCACCACCTCGATCTGATCGAAGTATCTTAATACTCTTGCCAAGCTGGTTCTGTACTTCATTCTTGAATTCTTTGAACTTTTCAAAGGATTCAGACTTATGTGTCATCAAGTACACATAACCATATCTACTAAAGTCATCAGTAAATGTGATGAAGTATCTATAACCGCCTCTAGCAGCAACATTGAAAGGGCCACATACATCACTATGTATGAGTCCTAATAAATCAGTTGCTCTCTCGCTGTGCCCACTAAAGGGAGTCTTGGTCATCTTGCCTCGTAGGCATGACTCGCATATCTCATATGATTCAAAATCAAATGAGTCCAGCAAACAATCCTTATGGAGCTGGGATAAGCGCTTGTCATTTATATGACCTAAGCGACAGTGCCAGAGGTATGTTTGGTTCATGTCATTTGACTTGAACCTCTTGGTATTTACATTATAGATAGGGCTCTCAAGGTCTAGAATATAGAGTCCGTTTATTAGAGGTGCACTACAATAGAACATATCGTTTAAATAGACAGAACAACATTTGTTCTTTATTATAAACGAGAATCCTTTCTTGTCCAAACAAGAAACTGAAATTATGTTCTTAGTCAAGGCAGGCACATAACAACAATCATCTAATTCTAGTACAAGCCCAGAGGGAAGAGATAGATGATAAGTTCCTACAGCAATAGACAAAAATTGCTCCATTGCCTACTCGTAGGTCTATCTCACCCTTCGTCAATGCCCTGCTATTTCTCAGCGCTTGTACATTAGTACAAATGTGCGAAGCACATCCGGTATCTAATACCCACGATGAAGAAATAGAGAGGTTGACTTCTATAACATGTATACCTGAAGTAGAAATCTTATTTCTCTTCTTCGTAAGATCTTCCAGGTATTCTTTGGAGTTCCTCTTCCAGTGCCTTACTTGTCCTTGATATAGGTGACAAAGATGTTCAACCATATCGTAAGCGCTCATCAACTCATGTTGCTTCTGAAGCTCAGAGTTCATGGTTGCGAGCATAAGACATGACACATCTAATGCGTCATCTTGATGCTTCTTGTAAGCATCCGGGTCAGCTCGCGTGGCAGTGGCAGGAGGAGCCTCCAGAATGGGCTGCTCCAGAACGTACAGTTTACGTTCCTGAGTGAGAACTATTCTCAGGTTCCTGTACCAGTCCAGGAAATTTGCTCCGTTGAGCTTGTCCTTCTCAAGGACAGATCGCAGAGAGAAAATGTTCGTATTTGACGTCATGGTTATCTACAACAGAAAATTTGCAGAAATAAATATCATATTCTTTAAAATCATTTAATTAGACCTTTAATTAAATGATGCTCCCACTGAATTCTATAATTCTTGTGGGACAAGATCCACATCATACTAACCCTTGAGTTAGCTTTGGCTAATACGCCCAAGGCTTAGTATGATCGGTAGGTAACGATTACCAATTACATCTCTATGCAACTCTTGTTTATAAAATCAATATCCGCATTTATATTAAAACTCGAGTTAGCTTTGGCTAATAGGCTTGAGAGTTAATATAGATGTGATTTTGATCTATCTTTTCCAACCGTTGGAATAATGCCTATAGTTGCCTCGATCCAACCGAGTAACTAGGAATACTCAATCTAATTGAGCTTGTATTCACCCATGCGTTGATAGGTGGGACCAAGATTGTCCCTCCGTACCCTACCAAGATAATATGTATTGCTCTGCTTTGGCAGATTCAACAATACATGTGATCGAGGTAGTGATAGGTATCACGGCACGGTTAGGCATTTAGAGTTGGTTCGATCGAGATCTAATATAATCGAAAAGGATGCATCTTGTGCACGACTTAGATCTAATCTAATCGCAAGGGTGCATCATGTGCACGACTTAGATCTAATCTAATCGTAAGGCACTAATTAATTAATTACTTATTAAACATGCATCACATACACAAGCAATTAATTAACTTATTTGTGATTTAGTCATGGCCCTACTACGATCTTCTCAAGCCAATGAGAAGACCGATTGGTCAACAGCTTCTCCAAGCTCCTCCCTTTGACCACCTTGTGTTGCTCGTGCCCGCCTCGGAACTCCGTCTCGTGTGGACCCTCCACCGCTCCAATTTGTACATTACAATTTGAAACTCGAGTTACATTCGAGTCTAAATCTAATTTACAACAAGAATATAAGAGAAAGGCACGACGCGCAGGTCGCGGAAAAATAAAAACATACAACACGCGCAAACACATAACGGCACGCAGGCCGTATTATGAATTACAACACAATCCAATCATATTGGGTTTTTGGGCCATGACTATCACAAAATTAATATATAATTCAAAATTATATATTTTTATAATTTTCTATAATTTTAAAATAATTTTTTTTATTAAAATTTTTACGAGTAAAATTTCCCGGCGGTCCCGTTTAGCGGTTTCGGGCGCAATCGCGGAACGGATCCCCTTGCGGAGCCCAGGGGCAGCGCCCCTACCCGCGATCTAACCATCGCTAGGGTTCGTTTGTGATCCAACAATGCCTAAACCCGCTGTCCCAAAACGATTTGGGCCGAGACATTGCCGTTTCGGAAAAATCTTCCCGACGGGTTCGTTTTAAGCGATTTCGGGTGTGATCGCGGAGCAAATCCCCTTGCGGGGTTAGGGGAAGTACCCCTACCCACGATCTAACCATCATGAGTTGCTCCTTTGCGATCTAATGACACCCAAGCCCGCTGTCCCAAACGGATTTGGGGCGAAACGAAGCCGGTTTTGAAAGATCTTTCCGGTAGCCGAAGCCTACAAGTGCCGAGACACTTGTGCTTCGCTTCTACGGAAAAATTACCCATAAAATCATAAAAAACTAATTTTTACAGAAAATCACAGAAGGTTTTTATTTTTCATAAAAATAAAAACAAACTCGTACAAGCCTTGCACGTGGCTCTGATACCACTGTTGGGTTTTTCGGGCCGTGAAAACCGCTTTTCGCGTCGCGGAAACCCCGAATCGCCCAAGCCACGGATCTCGTGCAAGGTAAAACTTTCAAAAAATACGAGTACGAGTTTAAAACACGATCAACTCTTAGATCTATGAGGGAAAAATATTTACCCTTGATGCGTGCCCTTCGCAATCCCGCAACGTCCAAAGGTAGCCGGATCTCGTAACCGTCAAGCGAATGGTCCTCTAGCGGTATCCACACGAACAAGGAGTGGTCTTCTACCACTCAAAGATGGAGAGGAGAACCCACAAGTGTGCTAGCACTTTCTAGGGCTCTCAGATTGGATCTAAAAAGGTGAGAAAGGAGAGAAGGGAAAAGGAACTCACACACTCCTCTAGTTACTCTCCTTTTGTGACCTTCACACCACCTAGTTGCTTAGAATCAACTCTCACTTCTTCTCCACTATGAAGCCACGACCATCAGCAAGCTAGCGAGAGGGAGAAGCACCCAAGGAAGAAGAAGCATTGAACACAATTCAATTTCACCAAATGAAAACATCTCATCACTTAGTGTGGCCGGCCACCACAGGTGTAACCCCCACATTAATGTGGCCGGCCACATTAAGAGGATTAATGGTGTGTCACCTCCATGAGGTGGCACACCATTATATAAGGGGATGATGTGGCATGCCATGTAGGATTAGTCATCCTCATGATGTGGCAATTCATCAAGTCAAAACTTGATGTGTCAACCTCTATTTGGTCAAGTCAAACTTGACCAATGCTCTTCCTTGTTGAGTTAAATCCAAGCTTTGATTCAAGTCAATTTTAATTTAATGAATCTCAATTCATTAATATAAATTGACTCATGAATCAAATTTAAATTAGACTCATTCAACAATTGAATCTAATTGAGTCTAACTCAATAAGTCGAATTTGAATCCAATCTTTGATTCATCATATGAATCTAATCCTATTGGTTCATCATATGAACCTAATCTCCATGCACATGTTCTTTGTGTGTGACCCAATAGGTTCTTGTAACGTTGACAATGTTATAAACTCATTTAGAAACATAAGCAATGAGCGACACCTAGCAATACATCATTGCTACCCAAGTTACAAGAAATGTTGAGATCCAACATCACCTTGTGACTACTAATTGTGACTCCTCACAATATGTGACAAGTGTCCTTCTATCCTAGACATCTAGATTGATCAATGTGAGGCATAGACCGTGTCATCCTCTGACCAATCTAAATCTTGAACTCCGAGTAGACTCACTCAATCAAATGAGCTCAATATCTCATATTAACTCATTTGGGTATGGCCATACACTTCGTGGTCTCACTCTATCAAGAATATCGATGTCTCTCCCATCATATAGGAGGGATAGATCCCATCTACATCACTCACATCTCTCTACATAATTTGTTATATACCTAGTAATCACCTTTATAGTCCACCCAGTTACGGGTGACGTTTGACGAAACTAAAGTACATAACTCCTTATGTAGGGATCCATGGTGACTTCAGGTCTAAGGACTAATAGTCATACTAATAGCCATATGAGAAAGTATATGACACTCATATAATGATCCATGATACTTTCTCATGGCGGGTCATTCAGTATACATTTTCTAATGCATACCCATGTGTCAGCTTGATATCTCTATATCCATGACTTATGAGATCAAGTCATCGAGCTGACCTACATGCTAGTCTTATTGTATTAACATTGTCCCTGAATGTTAATACTCGACTAGGAATGATTTAGAGTAGTGTTCCCTATATCATCTCACTATCGATTCAACTAATCGATTGATATAGGTATGAACGTTCTACTCAAGGACGTTACTATACTTATTTTATCTGACACTAATACAAATAAGCATAATAACCAAAAACCAATGCCTTTATTAATATACAAAAATATGATATACATGAGTCCATACAATCATCAAATGATTGGCTCTAGGCCTCTAACTAGCAACATCATTTCAAAGGATGGTATTATGGTAGACCCCAGTAAGATAGAAGCTGTGAGTAATTGGAAAAGACCCAAGAACGCCAGTGAAATCAGAAGATTTCTGGGATTAGAAGGTTATTACAGAAGATTTGTAGAGGACTTCTCCAGGATAGCCTCCCCACTGACAGCTCTCACCAGGAAGAACAGAAAATTTCAGTGGACAGAGGACTATGAGAATAGCTTCAGCGAGCTAAAAAGGAGATTGACCAGTGCACTTATTCTGACTCTACCAGAAAACATAGACAGCTTTGATATATATAGTGATGCCTCTAAGTTGGGACTAGGAGCGGTGCTGATGCAAGACGGTAAGGTAATCGCCTACGCCTCCAGACAACTCAAGGATTATGAGAGGAATTATCCTACTCATGACCTTGAGCTGGTAGCAGTAGTGTTCGCTCTCAAGATTTGGAGACATTACTTGTATGGAGCTCAGTGCAGAGTATATACAGATCATCAGAGTCTGAAATACTTCTTCACTTAGAAGGATCTGAATATGCGACAGCGCAGATGGCTAGAGCTGGTCAAAGACTACGATATAGACATCCTCTACCACCCCGGAAAAGCAAATAGGGTAGCAGATGCACTTAGCAGGAAGTCCAGTGCTGCCCTATTATCTCTAGCAGCCATGTCACCACCCCTACAGAAAGAGATCACAGATTTCGATCTCGAACTCATAGTCGGATAGCTCTCTACTATGACATTAGAGTCTACCTTGCTTGGTGACATCCAGATAGCTCAGGAGCAGGATCCTGAAATTCAGAGAATCAAGCAAGGGATAGCAGGATCAGAAAGTAGAGAATTCAGAGTGTCCGATAGTGGAGTATTGTACTTCGGTGACAGATTATGTGTTCCAGATCAGGAGGAACCACGGAGAAAGATTTTAGATGAGGCTCACAAGACTCCCTATGCGATGCATCCTGGCTCCACCAAGATGTATCAGGACTTGAAGAAACGTTTTTGGTGGTCTGGGATGAAGAGAGACATCGCTAGATATGTTAGCACCTGTCTAACTTGTCAAAGGGTCAAGGCAGAACATCAGAGACCAGGAGGAGTTTTGCAGCATATTCAGATCCCAGAATGGAAGTGGGAAGACATTTCTATGGATTTCATTGTGGGATTACCCAGAACCACGAATGGTTTTGATACCATCTGGGTAATAGTCGACAGATTGACTAAATCAGCCCACTTCTTAGCTATCAGGATCTCCTACTCCATGGAACAGCTAGCTCAGTTGTATCTCAAGGAGATCATTAGACTACATGGAGTCCCACGAACCATTATATCAGACAGAGATAGCAGATTCACATCACACTTCTGGGAGTGTGTACAGTCAGCTTTGGGCACGAAGTTGAAGTTTAGCACAGCCTTCCATCCTCAGACAGATGGACAGACGGAGCGGGTAAATCAGGTACTCAAAGATATGCTCCGAGCATGTGCCCTAGATTTCAAAGGAAGTTGGTGCAAATATCTGAGTCTAGCAGAATTTGCATACAACAACAGCTATCAGGCCACTATCGGTATGGCACCTTATGAGGCTCTCTATGGGCGGAGGTGTAGATCTCCAATCTGCTGGTATGAGAGTGGTGAACAGAAAGAACTAGAACTTCAGACAGATCTAGTGGCAGATACCACAGCAGCTATACTGCAGATCCGCCAGAGGATAGAGACAGCTGAGAGCCGCCAGAAAAGCTATGCTGATACACGGCGTAGACCTTTAGAGTTTTCAGTTGGGGATTCAGTGTTCCTCAGAGTAGCTCACATGAAGGGAGTAATGCGTTTTGGGAAGAAGGGCAAGCTAAGTCCCAGATATGTGGGACCATACCTCAATAGCAGAAGAGTGGGCAAGGTAGCATATGAGCTAGAGCTACCCCAGGAAATGTCAGCTGTCCACAATGTATTTCATGTCTCTATGCTGAAGAAGCATACCCCAGATGCCAACCAGGTGATTGAGCCTCAGTCGGTACAGATCCACGAAGACCTCAGCTATGACAGTCGGCCTATTCAGATAATAGACCGAGCAGTTAAGAAATTGCGGAATAAGGAAGTACCATTAGTCAAAGTCATGTGGCACAGTCACACAACAGAAGAGGCAACTTGGGAGACAGAAGCTAGTATGAGACAGAAGTACCCAGAGTTATTCTAAGTTCGAGGACGAACTTTTTATAAGGTATGGGGGATTGTAACGCCCGAAAATTCTCAAAACTATTTTTAGAAATATTCTACGATTTTTCTGAATTTTAGAATATTTTTATGTAATTTTTAGAATAGCGGAAGTAGCAAAAATATATAGAAAACGAAATAGCCTACGCAGGAATTGAACCCGTGACCTATTGGGTCCTACGACTTATAGTGGACTCTAGTAACCAAGTGAACCCAGCAGGGCCGTGCTGAAAGGAAAGGGAAACAATTTTATTTAAGTTGGAGTTGGGTTAATTAATCCCTTAATATAAATAGGAAATTAAGTGAGGAGTTTTAATTTTTACCGTGACTTACCTCTTCTCCTCACCGTAACCTCACACCGCCTCCCTCTCCTCTCTTCCTCTCGGCGCCAACCACAAGAACAAGCAAGGGTTCCGTCCCAAGGGTTCCAAGGGCAAATTCCGGTGACGACTTCGACACATGGACGCTCCCCTCCGCGAGAGGAACGCTTAGACGCGAGAAGATCATCGAAAGGATCGTCTCCTTCGGAAATCTAGCGATTAGAATTGTAAGAAACTTCGAGCAGGAGGTAAGAAACCCCTCACCTGCAGTATAAGTAGCTTTTCATACGATTCTATGTTTTTAAATTAGTTATATGCAGACTTTTCGACACATAGGGTGTATTTAACCCTTCTCGCAGGTTTAGGAATTTAGGTGAGCACCTCTAGATGGGCCAGACACGTTTCCTCCTTTCAGTTGGAGATTCTAGACGTTGTCGGGTGCCTAGAGGTGGTCTCCCTAATAGAAAGGAGAGTTGGAGCACACTAAGTGTTCGATAAAATGCTTAGCTCAGGGCAATACTACAGTAGATAATTTTTAATAGCTCAGTAAATGCAATAGAAGCATTTAAATAGTTTAGTTAGTCTTGCTACAGCTTATATGAGACTACGGTCCAATGGGTGGGCACTCACAGTCGCCTCTAGGTTCAGATAACCTAGTAAAAGCAAGATAAGTTAGTTAGCTATGATTCAGTATTTTATTTTCAGTAGGGGCACTGTACAGGATTAGATATCCATTGGGCTGGGCTCTCATAGTCGGTCCCTAGGTTTAGATAACCTAGTAAACCTTACTAAATTTGGGATTTGCAACTCCGGGTTTAGTTATGGATGCGCGCATAGCATGTACAGTTCCCGGGCCCATTAGCAGTATGATTATGTATTTTAATCTATTATATTATAGTTTTTTTTCAAAACTCACAAGGGACAGTTATGATAGTTGAGTTTGAATTCAGTTCTAGCTTAGCTCAGTTCATGTTCAGTTCAGTTTCCTTTATTGATACTCATGATAGTTTATGATTGGCTCGTATGCCATGCTTTAGTGTTCATGTTCAGTGATTTCAGTATGCCATGTGTTAACAAGTTCATCATATGTGTTGATAGCATGTTTTAAAAAAAACATGAATGCATCGTATGCATGTTTTAGTGAGGTAGATGGCTTCTTACTAAGCGAAAGCTTATAGATACTTTCTTTTCCTTATACTGCAGATTAAGGTAAAGGAAAGATGGACTAGCGGAGGCTGGAGGACAATGCTACGAAGATGTGTGTGGGCAAGAACTTGGGATAGAGATCTAAGGAATTTTAGCAAGCTTGGTTTAAGCATTAAAACCTTTCAGTATTTTATCATTTGCACTTTATTATGCTTAGAACACGGTTTTTATAATGTTAGAATGTTAGTTGTTATTGTTAGAGCGTTTCTTAATCATTTTAGAACCTGTAATGAGATTGAGGCACGAAATAGTGCTGAAATCAGATCATTGGCACGAAATCAGAAACTCGAATCGATCAGCTGATCGATTTGAGAGTTTCTAGTCGATCGATGGATCGACTTGGCAACTCGTCTCGTGAACAGTAGGCGTCTGGATTGATCAACAGATCGATCCAGCCAATTCCGTCGCGAACAGAAGGCTCTGGGATCGATCACTGGATCGATTGACCAGTCTGGATCGATCAGCCGATCGATCCAGAATATTGCCTGAGCACAGTAGCGTGCTGGATCGATCACCGGATCGATCCGACATTCCAATCAATCAATGGATCGATTAGGAGGTCTGATATCAGCGGAAAAATGTTTAAGTTCAGTTCCTTGACCATGGGGAAGGTAAAACATGTCATGAATAGTTAGTTTACACCCCTTAGCATGTATAGTACTAAGAAATGTTAGTAGTTTAGCAAGATTTCAGTTAGTACAGCTTCCGCACTTAGTATTTAATGATGGTCATGGATTAGTTAGCACAGATTAATGTGATGATTGGCCTCACAGCCTAGTTAGTAGAAGGTGGGTCGTTACATAGGTACTTACCTACCACACACTCGGTTCATATTTCTCAATCAACCCAGGATCTAAAAGGCGTGCTCAATCTCAAGAGAAGGTAGGTAGTCATTTTCCCAGTAACCTAACTCGGTCTCAAAGGGGTGACTTGCCAGATTCCACTCACGACAACTGTTTTTTATATCCCTTATTCACTTTTTTTTATATAATTATTTGTATTGTGCAAAACTTATTTACAAATGTACTTTTAGCACAAATGATGTGATATTTTGATTTTTCCAAATGAGCTTACATGATTTGAGCATCATCCAGTAACCAAAAAGAAGTTTGAGAAATCACCATGGAAATCAAGTACTAAACAAACAAGATAAATTATGACTATTTCAATGATATCAACTATCCAAGCTCAAGTATAGTGAAGGTAAGATCCTTAAGGTCAAGCCAAATCTCAAACTTATATCCATATGATACTTAGCTTATTTCAAGCTACTCAAGATAGAGAAAAGAAATACACTAAGCATACTACTAGCATCATTTAAAACATCATGAATCAAGATAATAAATGTGCTAACATTTTTACTAAAAGACAAGAAACCATATAAGTGAAGTTTGATGTTCTCAAGATATATGCCACAAAAAATCAAAACAAAATGCAAGACATAAGCAAAAAGAAAAACAAACAAAGCAAATCAAATACATCTAACACATCCCCCCAGACTTAAACTTTTCATTGTTCCAATGAAAACTAAAACAATGTGAAGGAGATTAAAAGTAAGAGAAGTTACCAAATGATGCATGTCAAATGCCCATGTCATTAACTTCTCCATCATGTTGGTACACTCCTCCTTACCTTAGAATCCTATAAAAGAAGATAGACAACAAAAATTCAGTAGAGGATACAAGTTTATTATAATGAAAGAAATAAAACTAGAAAGAATTAAAGACATGAATGAAAACAATGAAAATGAACTTAGGTTGCCTCCCAAGAAGCGCTTGTTTAAGGTCATTAGCTCGACCACCTCATTAGATTCATCTAAATCTCGCTCTTGGAGGGGTAAGATATTTCAACACCCTCCTACCAAGGGCTCTTATTATAGAGGGAGCTTCCAATATAGAAATTGTAAAATGAAGTATTGCTCTCTCCATCTTCGTCTTCTTTGAAGTTCTCTCAGGTGGTCGAAGACGGTTCAGTGAGAGCTTCTAATTATTAGCCCAAGTGAAATCTGCAAATGCAATGAAAAAACAAATCTCCCACAAACATATTAGATAAGATAGAGCCATAACCATATTAAGATAAGCAGAATAAGAAATAAAAACTAAATCACATCCAACAAAGTCAATGATAGGTACCTCTATAAAATTTTTCAAAAGATCACAAGAAATACTAATCTTTCTTTGCTGAGAGATACCTGAAATTTCTAAACATATTGATGTGACTTCCTCTGAATCAAATGATGGTTCTAGCTTTGGCTCAAGTGTTAATGATATCAATGATGGTGATTCTTGAGACTCTGCTAGCTCTGCAAAAGTCCATACACATTGTTCAACAACATGATCAATTCTTACAACCTCTAAGGGTTTTGTGGACAAAGGTGGTGATCCTTGAGATGTTGCTTCCACAACACAGCTCCCTACATATTCTTCCATATCATCATCATCAACACATACATAAAAAAATAAACCAACATCTATATCCTCAATAGGAGAATCAATAATAAGAGGATCAATAACTTCACTTGCAGTTTTAAATTGATCTACCACATCACATTCATCATATGAAAATTTAATGTCACTATAACACCCTATAAAATTTGAAGGCAAATCTGAAAACTTATATACCACTGCATTATCAATAAAATCCTCATCTGAAGAGTCCTCATCTTCATATACATTCAAAAATCTGCACTCAACCATATTAGTGTCACAGGATTTGCCGAAGTCTTTATTTTCATTGACCCCTACTAACCTTTGTGGAAAAGGAACCCTTAGTGAAGGTCCTGGGAAAGATTGAACTTCCTTTTTCCCAAATTCCCTTTGATCATTTGGAGGAGGTCCAACTTGCTTATCTAGTATTGGTGTGATCAATAACCCAACATTGTCACACTTTTCACTAGATCTTGTCTGCGAAAGAGGGAGATCTCCTTTAAACCATTTTGAAACAATACTTTCAATCTTTGCCCCTAAATGTTTGAACTCCCCGTTCTGTGACTTGTGATTCTCAAGACTCATAGATGGTTGAGCTACAATTTGTTTTACAGGCTCTATAGCATTTATGGCTTGCACTTCATGAATGTTTGAGGGAAATTTCATCCAACTTATGTTCGACCATTCATGGAGGTTCAATGTCACTTGATCAATTAACATATATGCTTCATCTACACTTTTGTCTATAAAAGATCCCCCAGCTGATGAATCCAATAAACTCTTGTCTGAGAAAGAAATTCCCCTATAGAATATGTGCAGAATCAACCATTTTTCAAGACCATGATGAGGGCACTGTCTTTGAAGACTCTTGAATCTATTCCATGCTTCAAATAATGATTCTCCATATGCCTGAGCAAAATTTGTTATGCAATTTCTCATATACATTGTTCTTCTTAGAGGGAAAAAATGATTCAGAAATTGCTTCTCCAATTGCTCCCAACTTGTGATAGTTTGAGGATGGAGAGAATATAACCAAGTCCTTGCTTTATCCTTGATACTCAAAGGAAATGCCATCAATCGAACTGCATCTGTTGACACTCATTCACATTTCACCATATCACAAATCTCTAAAAATGTTTCAAGATGCAGATAACGACTTTCTGATACTTCTCCTCTAAAATTGTGACATTGTATCATGGAAATTAACTTTAGGTCTAGTTGGAAACTTTCTGCTTGAATTTGAGGTTGCACAATGGGAGATAAAAATCTTGCAGAAAAGGATGTAGAAAAATTTCTCATGGGCCTGCTTGACATGTTAGTGCTTATGGATATTCAAGAAAAAATTATTAGAAGAAAAAAAATTGAAGAATCAAAGACAAGAAATAAAATGCAATATGGAAAGCAAGAAAGAAAATGTAGAATTTAAATTGCAGGACAGAAAGTACATAATGAAAATAAGAAAGAAAAGACAAAAGGAAAAAGAGAAATGTCTAGAATAATTCATATGCTAATCAACTAATATGTTTATAGGTTCTTGTTATTCTTGATGTCTTTGTGAAGTTCTTCTTCTGTGAAATGTTCTGTCAATTTCGGGATCTAGAGGAAGAAGTTCTCCTACAAAGTTAGATCTTCGCATACACAAGAACAAGATTGCAAGATATATTTACAAAAGAAAAGTAGATAAAAATTTAAATCAAAAGAAAAACCGAGAAAAGCTAGACTAGAATGCACAGGGACTAGTTATAACCACTTAAGATATCTCAACACGAATTAGCTAAACAACTAATCAATTGATTTATAAAAGCTAGGTGCAACTATGAAAAGTAAAGCCAAGAAGTAAAAGCATAGAAATAGGAATAAGGGCTATGATAAAAGGATGTTCTAGGAATTTTGGTTCCTTTGTAATATTATTCAATGTAAATGATCTACCAAATCTTATTCCTCAATTGTTCATCATTTGTAGAAGATTGCCGATTCTCTCTTGCAATAGACAACCGGCCTAGGACTAAAATCTATATCTAATGTGATCAATTATGAATGATTCCTATGATGTCCTTACACGGGTTTGCATGTCATGTGCATCCCTCGGATAATCAACATAGAAATTCATTACTTCTCAACCATATCAAGATATAAAAGATTAATTCATACAATCTATCATATCCCCTTGAATGACCTTATTTCACCTTCAAGATTATCCCTCAATCGTCCATACACAGGCTTATTTGTCACGTACGTCCCTCGATAATCGAATGAGGAATTACCTGTACAAGATCCATAAGATACTCAAACAGTCAATCAAGTATGGTAATTAAGTCCAATCACAACAATCCACACAACATCAAATAGATACAAACAAGACAAAATCATAGAAATAGGAAATTGGCAAATCCACAAGAGTTTACATCAAATCATATTACAAATACTCCCTCCATCCTAGAATAAGGAGATCTAATCCATAGAACAAGAAAAGAAATCCAAAGACAAGAAGATTTCAAGCATCTTGATCCTAAAATCCAAGAAGAGAAAGGGAAGAAAATCATATCTACGATGAAGAACGATCTTCGGATCCAATCCTCGATCTCGGAGTCGATTCGTTGAAGATCTGCCCTTAGATCACCGAAAAATCCCTCCAAGAAGGTGAGGAATCGCCCAAATCTTGCTCTCTCCCAAAAGGGAGAACTCCCCTTTCAAATGATGAAAGAAACCCTTATATAGAGTAGAGATTTTGGGCGTCACAGGCCCCGAGACCCTGCCGTGTGTGAGACACGGCCTAGGTCATTTTCTTCACTACCTATCTCACACGGCCGAGTGATGCACACGCCCTTGACATGTTCTGCCACTGCCATCCTTGCACGACCGTGTAGATCTACACGGCCTGTGTTGCCTCCAGCTCTGGAACTCATGCACGACCGTGTCTGGGACACGACCAAGGCTTGTTTGGCTTCTGGAAAAATTACACGGTCATGTAGATCTAAACGGTAGTGTTCTCCTTTGGCTTTGGAAGGATTCAAAATTAGCACGGCCGTGTGATGCACACACGGCCGTGACCATCTCCATTTCTGCAGAAACTACATGGGTGATCATCACCACACGACCAGGACATTGCCCTGCTCTAACAATGCTGCATGGTTGAGCATCACCACACGACCAGGACATTGCCCTGCTCTAACAATGCTGCATGGTTGAGCATCACCACACGACCTTGGTCACTCTCCCAGACATGGTCGTGTGGCACTCCCAGACGGTGTCTTCCTCCTTTCGATAACTTGCAGATTTGGCCTCGATCATAAATTTTTCTCCAAATACGACTCTTGAGTATAGAAAATGCATAATACCAGATCTCCAAACAAAAAGAGTAAATATGCTAAAAGCAAAGCTGGAAATATGAAAATGCATAGATAAAGCATGCACAAAATATGTGAATGTACATCAAAACATGCTAAAGAAGTGTATACAATCTACTCACATCAGTGTACTAGTGTAATTTTATAGTCAAGACAGACTAATACCAAATTACACTACAACTGCTCCAATGATTTGTCCCTATCCATCTCGGTCGGAGCTACTATTTATAATTTATTAAGAACTGAAAACATGATCTTCTGTGTGGCACCACACACCAAGTTATCTACAATATAAATTAAATGGACAAATGCATTAACATATAAAATGTAACATTTGACCAAAGTGATTGACATTTCAAAATATAAATATTCAAACAAAAAGATAGGCTTTTAGTATACATCCTAACAATCTCCCATTTATACTAAAAGACTATGATGTTATATATGTTGCCATACATCTGATTCCCATCCTCTCAACATGGCCATCAAAAGCTCTCGCTAGAAGGGCCTTAGTGAAAGGATTTGCCAGGTTATCTGCTGATGCAATCTTGGTGACAACAACTTCTCCTCGCTTTACGATGTCTCGTATCAGGTGGTACTTGTGCTCAATGTGTTTACTTGCCTTATGTGCTCGTGGTTCCATCAAATTTGCTACTGCACCACTATTATCACAATAAATTGTGATAATTTTGGGCAAACTAGGAATCACATTTAAGTCCATCAAGAAGTTTCTGAGCCATACCACTTCTTTGGTTGCCTCAGAGGTTGCCACATATACGGCTTCCATGGTGGAGTTTGAAAGACATTTCTGCTTAACACTCCTCCATGTTATAGCTCCACCTCCCAAAGTAAACACTTACCCCGAGGTTGACTTACTACTGTCCCTATCTGATGTAACACCTACTAAGCTTTTAAGAATAAATATGAGAATGATGAATTTGCCTTAGAAAAATAATAAGAAGTGAGTTGAAGTAAAAAGAAATAAAATGAAATAAAAAGAAGTGATGGTCAAGGATTGAACCTTGAACCTCTTATATTATAATTCATAGAATTAATTAGTAGAAACCAATTGGGATAGAGAGAAGATATTGATAGCAAAGGAGGGAAACTCATGATAAAGGTGAGAATAAAAGATAGCCAAAAGAAAACAAGAAAAGAGCAAGAGAAAGGCAACTTGCCTTCCTCCCTTTCTCTCCCTCTTCCTCTTTGATCTTGCCGAAATTTTAAAGAGGAGTTAAGGGGATTCATTCCCCCTTATTTTATCATGAATGGT
Organism: Zingiber officinale; assembly: GCF_018446385.1. Classification (NCBI taxonomy): domain Eukaryota; kingdom Viridiplantae; phylum Streptophyta; class Magnoliopsida; order Zingiberales; family Zingiberaceae; genus Zingiber; species Zingiber officinale. Next base: position 107,207,804 of record NC_055998.1, read on the forward strand.
GAGAATAAATGGAAAATAAGATAAATAAAATAAAAAAATAGAGAAAAAGGCTAAGGGAGAAGGAAAGCAAAAATCAAGTTTGCTACCTCTTCCCCCTTAACATAAAAGGGAGCAAGAAAAGAGAAAATTATTTTTCTTTCATTTTCTTTCACTCATCCTCTCCCTCACCGAGAACACCACAGTTCCCTCTCCTCCATCTTCAGCCCCAAAGCCAAGTTTGTCCCTTAGAAAGCCTAAGATACATGGAGGACTTAGCAAAGGAATCAAGGGAAAGGAACTAGAAGAAGAGACTATTTCTTCTTCACCATACCTTAGATCCACAAGCGAAAAGGATGTAAGCTTCCCCTCACCTGTGGTACAAGGCATTTTATGTACTTTTCAGATTTTATGAGGATTTTAAAACCTAGAAACAAGTTTGAGAAAATTCGGCCAAGAAGAGCTTTCAAAATGTAATGATGTTTAACTAGTCTTCACTATATGATAGATTTTTCTATGCTATGTAGAGGAGTTTTTTTCTTCATGCTTTTATACCTATATGATGCTTGATCAGAGGAATACTGAACCCTAGAATTTCGGCCAAAAATATTCTTAAGAAGCTAGGGAAATTTATTGTTTTACCCAACTAGTACAAGGTTCTCCCTATGAATTATTAAGGATTATGTATTAGTTTTTCTTCCTTAGAAGATATTTGAAACTAAAAGAAAACCCACTCATATGTTTCGGCCAAGGAAGGGTTTAGGATTAGGAAGGCCTTTAAATTTAAATAACCTTGCTCATGCTATAGAATACAAAGATCTTAAAGGATTTGTATGCTTGAATATTGCTAGAATTTCATGAACTCCTTCTTAGTGTTTTTCGGCCATGATGAGATGGATAGCTTAGAAAGCTTAAACAAATTTTTAAAATGCTCAAGACCTCTGTGCTGTTTAGATATGAAAGTTGTTTAATGTCCTCATGCTTAATTAGGGTGTAGAAAAATTAGTAGCATAACATATATCATGTATGACCACAAGGGGTCCTAGTTTACTCATGAACCAATTTTTATATATGTTTCTTAGTAACTTTTGCCATGAAACTTACTTAGATTTTTCATGCTTTAGGACACTTAAAAACCTAGCTAAAGAATGGTAGGTTTCGGCCATGGGAAAAAAATAAAAGAAAAAGAGAAAAAGAAACCTAGAAAGCCTAAGACACAATTCATATGTATACTCATTAGGCTTGTCTTTACACATGCTATGAAACTCGTATGACTTCACATGTTTTTTTTATGTTATTGAAGCAAGTTTAAGCACTGATGAGTTTCGGCCAAGTAGGGTTTAAATGACCTAGAGGCCTTAGAATTTAAACCAAAGGTGTTAAAATGCTTCTTATGAAAATATGATAACCTATTGATTGTGTCACATGCTTGTATAATTTTTCTATGATCTAAAAGGACTATTGTAAGTCTCGGCCATGGAGGGTTAGACTCCCTAGGGACCCTAGGACTTAAATTAAATATGCTCATGTCACCCTACATGAAATGTGATAAGTAGAAAGCCAAGGTTCAATTGCTATATGTTGTTTTATGACCTAAAATGATGCTAGGGTATGTTTCGGCCATAACTATTGTATGATGCTTTGCATGAATTTATACATAATGTTAGTCCAAGTTCACATGCTTGTATGCTTGTTTGTAGCCCTAATGAGAACTTGTTAAATTTCGGCCATGACATATGTTAAGGGCTTAATGAACTTAGGAACTAATTCAAATATGTCAAATGTGTTTACCTTATTTCTTGGTAAAAATGTTATAGATATGATTTCAAGTTGTCTATGTTTTTATGTCATATGGAACCTTGTTTCACACGTTAAGGTTTCGGCCACATGAAATTAGGGAATTGAAGAACTTAAAAACTAAGTTAATCATGTTTATAATGCTTCCTATGAAAATGTTATGATGATAATTTAGGTACCACATGCTTGGATGTTGTGTTTAGCCTAAATTGAGCTCTAAAGGGGTTTCGGCCACAAGGGTTTAGGAAGCTTAGAACCAAGATAAATATGATACCATGTTTCCTATGATAGGATAATCACAAGATACACCCTTATGCTTAATATGTATGCTTGTGATTTATGACTTATGATATGATATGCATGCTTTTATGATATGATATGCTTTGTGCTTAAAATATGCATGCTTTTATGATAAGTTATGTGGATAAAATATGCATGCTTGATGATATGCTTTATGCTTAAGATATGCATGTTTTTATGATTTATGCCTAAGTGATGCATATTGTTATGACATGATGTATGCCTAAGTGATGCATACCTTTATGATATGATGTATGCCTAAGTGATGCATACCTTTATGACATGATGTATGCCTAAGTGATGCACACCTTTATGATATGATGTATGCCTAAGTGATGCATACTTTTATGACATGATGTATGCCTAAGTGATGCATACTTTTATGATGTGTGCCTAAGTGATGCATGCTTTTATGATACATGATATGCATGACATGTACTTTACTTTATGTGTGAGTGGCTTGTACCAAGGGTGGGCTCCATAAGCGCCCCAGGGACTAAGGACCTCGTTAGGGATGGGCTCCTAAGTGCCCCTAGGACTAAGGGCCTAGTATGTTTGCCTCGTAGGGTTCAAGACTTGCTACCTTGGACCTACAAGGTTGCGCGCAATATGTAAGTGATACATAGCCGGGATCCTCAGACGCCGGAAGCGACACGAATTACCTATCGGTTGATGCATGCTCCTCATCAAACTTCAGAGGTCACCATCCTCAGTTTCTCAGCCAACGCACTTTGGGTTCTTAAGTTTAAGGAAGGTGCACCTGGTGATATGGATAGTACCATCAAACCTTTGATATTACAATCACCCCACTTAAAGACACAGCGTCCTCGTTGTGTAATCACATCACAAACAAATCCCGGAATCTCCCTCGCTGGGTGGTGCCCGGTGCTCCTACCACAGCGCACTCACGGCGCAAGGTCGCCTCGATACCATCTAGCGGGGAGATTCGGGATTTGTGGTGTGATTTGTGTTACACAACGAGGACATTGTGTCTTTAAGTGGGGATGGTTCTGAGATTCTCGTTAAGTATGACTTAAAAGGTTAGATGATACTATCCATATCACCAAGGTGCACCTTCCTTTCGGAAGCCCAAACTTAAGAACTCATACCTTGGACCTACAAGGTTGCGCGCAATATGTAAGTGGTACAAAGCCGGGATCCCCCTTATGTTGAGATTATTTTCAAGTATATATACATATAAAAGAGAATGGTTTTAAAGATCATGAGACATACACATGTTTTTCGGATACATGTTTTCCAAAATCATATTGCATACACCTTTTGATTTTGCTATGTTTCATGCTATGCTCTTGATTATGATATGCCATGATAAGGTATGTTTATGTTATGTTCATGCTATACCTTATAGACATGTTTCGGCCATGGATATGTTGATGCTTGATATATATAGATTCGGCCATGGATTTGATGATGCCTTGATGTACATATTCGGCCATAGTTATGATGCTTTGATATACATGTTTCGGCCATGCTTTGATATACCATGATACTTGTTTGTTATGCTATGTCTAGCTATGTTTTATGCAATGCACTATGTATATGTTTCGGCCATGATGATGTTTGATATGCCATGACTAGTTTTGATTATATTATGATGCATGATAAGCTTGAATAGAATGCTATGTTATTCCATGATTAGCTGAGATTATGACTTGTTGATACATTCTTGATTATGTGCTGATTGTTGGCTTTAGTGAGTAGGAAAGGAACTTACTGAGCCATGAGTGCTCATAGATTACTTTCCTTGTACCACAGATAAAGGAAAAAGCTGGATGAGTTAAAAGAGCAGCAGGAGGGGCAACAAAGATGTGTGTGGCGGTGGCTAGGCAACTAATTAAGAACCTGCTTTAAAACCTTTAAGAACTATGCTTTGGTTTTGTGAAATGTAATACAATATGAGTGACTTGATACTAAGTTTTTATTTATTTCGTTATCATGTTATGAAACCATGTTAGTGTAGTTCGGTTTTAATTAAGTTAAGAAAAATAAATTTTAAGTCTTTCGCTGTAGTACGTACGTAGAGTATCGTAGCCCCATCCCTTAGGGTTAGCAGGGAGGGCGGGCGTTACAGGTTGGTATCAGAGCGAGGTTATTGCCAGCTCACTACACACACATCAAGCCTCCTACCTGCCGCTCCAAGTAAGAATGTTTAAGCTAAATTTACTTGTCATATGCTTAAGTTTAATTTTCTTGTCATATGTTTATGCTTAATTTCTTGTCATATGCTTATGTTTAGTTTCATGTTATATAACTTATGCTTTATTTTTCTTTCTTGTTATATTGTCTATGTTTTATTTCTTTACTACATTGCTTATACTTTATTTCCTTATGTTACATTGGTTGTCATTATATTCCTTATTTTTCCTTATGTTGTTTATGCTTTAGATTCATGTTTTACTTGCTTATATTTGATGCTTTATTCTATGCTTTTAGTTATAAATTAGATTAGGAGTACATATTGGTAGGTTAGAAATAATACCATAACAAATAGATAGGAACAAACCAGTACGTTAGAATGGCTAAAATCGATAACCATTTACACTAGTCTATTTCTTTTAGATAAACATGGTTAGGACACGCAATGCCCGAACCGGAGGAACAGTGACTCCACCAGATCTGACGCAGGTAGTCGTAAACCTCCAGCATCAGATCGCAGAACAACAACAGCTGATCACTACCTTAATGGGTCAGCAAGGCAACCCAGTTACCCCACCGGTGAATCCACTACCTGTCATACCTACAGCCGCACCAGTGCCCCCGGCAGCCCCTACTCCGATGGTCCGACAAGAGGCCTACCTGATGCAATGGCAAAGGCTTAAGCCAGAAGCATTCTTGGGAAACTGTGAACCATGGGACGCACAAGCCTGGCTCAAAACCATGGAGAACATAATGGAACTATTGGATTGGCCTGAACACGAGAAGGTCAAGTGCGCGTCGTTCTGTCTTACCGGAGATGCCCGGATGTGGTGGGACAGAGTAAAGGCGAAAAGGCAAATAAACCAAATGCAGTGGGCAGATTTTGAGACAGAGTTCTTAGAGGAATTTTTCCATATGCAAGTGACCAACAAGCACTATGACGAGTTCACTGAGTTCCGGCAAGGGGCTCAGTCAATGAAGCCGTCAAGAGGTTCAACCGCCTAGCTCGATTATGCCCAGAACTGGTCCGAACTGAAAAAGAAAGGGTCCGGTTGATGTTAAAGATGCTCCGACCCGAGATAGCTCTGAACGTAGCCGGCGGAGTTAATAGACCGCAGACTGCAGAGGAGCTGGTCAGCAGCGCCCTGATTACCGAGCACTATCAGGAAGCAATGAATAAGGGCAAGAACCAAGCACTGACCGGAGGACAAAAATCGCACAGTACCAGAACTGACTGGAAAGGAAACTCAAGTGGAAAGAGGAAGCAGTGGAATAAAACAAAAGGTGGCCCAGCCAATAAGCAGACCAAGTACCCTCAGTGTGCCACATGTGGGAAGATGCATTCTGGAGTATGTCTTCTGAGCACCAAAAAGTGCTACAACTGCGGAGGGGAAGGTCATTTGGCGAGAAATTGCCCTACTCAGTCTCAGGCACTACCTTCGCAGAACTTCCAGAACAGGAGTGCCCCCGCACAGCTTCACCAGATGCAAGCTGCCATAGAAGGGACTTTAATCAGCCAAGGAAGATTTGAGGCCCCTCCCACTATGACCAATGCCAGAGTCTACTCTCTTACCAAGGAAGACATGGCGAATGCTTCTACTATTGTCACAAGTCAGCTACTTATTTACAATCAGTATGCTGTAGTATTATTTGATACCGGGGCAACACACTCGTTCGTCTCAACGCCTTTTATGAAGAAGCTAGATATACCACTCCGAACTCTAGAGGACACGTTCTTAACAACCTTACCATCCGGGGAGATTATGCCATCGGACTATATGCTGCAAGCAGTACTTATTCGGATCGCAAACAGAGAACTTTACTGCAATCTGATAGTACTTGATATGCAGGATTATGACATAATTTTGGGCATGGATTTCTTTAGTAAGTACGGCACTTCAATCGAGTGCCGCAAAAGAAAAGTGATTTTTCGACCCGAAAATGAACCAGAGTTTGAATTTTACGGAGAGTCAAAAGGAACGGAGAAGCTATTGTCATCTATTAAAGCACAAAAGATGTTAGATAAAGGATGTATGGGGTTTCTAGCACACGTGGTTGATACCAATCAAGTCAAAGACCCGAAGTTAGAAGACGTCAGAGTAGTATGCAATTATCCAAAGGTATTTCCTGATGAACTACCAGGGTTGGCCCCTGACAGGGAGATAGAATTCGGAATCGAATTGATTCCTGGTACTCAGCCGATCTCGAAAGCACCTTATCGTATGGCTCTGGCTGAATTAAAGGAGCTTCATGAACTGTTATCCGAATTACTCGGCAAGGGACTTATTCGTCCTAGTCACTCTCCTTGGGGAGCTCCAGTGCTATTCGTAAAGAAGAAGGATGGGTCTATGCGAATGTGTATAGACTACCGAGCGCTGAATAATGTGACGATCAAGAATCGGTACCCACTCCCGCGGATCGATGATCTGTTCGATCAACTGAAGGGTGCGACTATTTTCTCAAAGATAGATCTACGATTCGGATATCATCAGGTGAAAGTGAAACCAGATGATATACCAAAAACAGCATTTCGAACCCGATATGGACACTATGAGTTCATACTTATGCCTTTCGGAGTAACCAACGCTCCTGCAGTATTTATGGACCTGATGAATCGAGTATTTACGGCATATCTTGATAAATTTGTGATCGTCTTCATTGATGATATACTTATCTACTCGAGAACTCCAGAAGAACATGCCGAACACCTGAATACTGTACTATAGATCCTTCAAGAGAAACAACTATATGCAAAATTCTCCAAATGCGAGTTTTGGCTTGACCGGGTAATATTTTTAGGTCATGTCATCTCCAAAGATGGAGTTATGGTGGATCCAAGTAAAATCAAAGCTGTAAATAACTGGAATCGACCAAAGAATGCCAGCGAAGTCAGGAGTTTTCTCGGACTAGCAGGTTATTACAGGAAATTCGTAGAGAATTTCTCCAAAATCGCAGCTCCTATGACAGCCCTCACCAAGAAAAATACAAAGTATGAATGGACAGAAGCTTGCGAGAAGAGTTTCGCGGAATTAAAAAGGAGACTGACCAGTGCTCCGATTCTTACTCTTCCGGAAACCAACAGAGGCTTCGATATGTACAGCGATGCTTCCATCATAGGACTTGGAGCTGTACTTATGCAAGATGGCAAAGTCATTGCCTACGCTTCTAGACAACTTAAAGAACATGAGAAGAATTATCCTATTCACGACTTAGAACTAGCAGTCGTGGTCTTCGCTCTAAAAATATGGAGACATTATCTATATGGAGCTCAGTGTAAGATTTATACTGACCATCAGAGTCTGAAATATTTCTTCACGCAGAAAGACCTGAATATGAGGCAACGCCGATGGCTCGAATTAGTTAAAGATTATGACTGCGAGATCCTTTATCACCCAGGAAAGGCGAACAAAGTGGCTGATGCACTCAGCCGAAAGTTCAGTGTCACCTAAAGCAACTATTTTAAATTTCGAGGACGAACTTTTTATGAGGTACGGGGTACTGTAACACCCACTAAGCTTTTAAGAATAAATATGAGAATGATGAATTTGCCTTAGAAAAATAATAAGAAGTGAGTTGAAGTAAAAAGAAATAAAATGAAATAAAAAGAAGTGATGGTCAAGGATTGAACCTTGAACCTCTTATATTATAATTCATAGAATTAATTAGTAGAAACCAATTGGGATAGAGAGAAGATATTGATAGCAAAGGAGGGAAACTCATGATAAAGGTGAGAATAAAAGATAGCCAAAAGAAAACAAGAAAAGAGCAAGAGAAAGGCAACTTGCCTTCCTCCCTTTCTCTCCCTCTTCCTCTTTGATCTTGCCGAAATTTTAAAGAGGAGTTAAGGGGATTCATTCCCCCTTATTTTATCATGAATGGTGAGAATAAATGGAAAATAAGATAAATAAAATAAAAAAATAGAGAAAAAGGCTAAGGGAGAAGGAAAGCAAAAATCAAGTTTGCTACCTCTTCCCCCTTAACATAAAAGGGAGCAAGAAAAGAGAAAATTATTTTTCTTTCATTTTCTTTCACTCATCCTCTCCCTCACCGAGAACACCACAGTTCCCTCTCCTCCATCTTCGGCCCCAAAGCCAAGTTTGTCCTTTAGAAAGCCTAAGATACAAGGAGGACTTAGCAAAGGAATCAAGGGAAAGGAACTAGAAGAAGAGACTATTTCTTCTTCACCATACCTTAGATCCACAAGCGAAAAGGATGTAAGCTTCCCCTCACCTGTGGTACAAGGTGTTTTATGTACTTTTCGGATTTTATGAGGATTTTAAAACCTAGAAACAAGTTTGAGAAAATTCGGCCAAGAAGAGCTTTCAAAATCTAATGATGTTTAACTCGTCTTCACTATATGATAGATTTTTCTATGCTATGTAGAGGAGTTTTTTTCTTCATGCTTTTATACCTATATGATTCTTGATCAGAGGAATACTGAACCCTTGAATTTTGGCCAAAAATATTCTTAAGAGGCTAGGGAAATTTATTATTTTACCCAACTAGTACAAGGTTCCCCCTATGAAATATTAAGGATTATGTATTAGTTTTTCTTCCTTAGAAGATATTTGAAACTAAAAGAAAACCCACTCATATGTTTCGGCCAAGGAAGGGTTTAGGATTAGGAAGGCCTTTAAATTTAAATAACCATGCTCATGCTATAGAATACAAAGATCTTACAGGATTTGTATGCTTGAATATTGCTAGAATTTCATGAACTCCTTCTTAGTGTTTTTCGGCCATGATGAGATGGATAGCTTAGAAAGCTTAAACAAATTTTTAAAATGCTCAAGACCTCTGTGCTGTTTAGATATGAAAGTTGTTTAATGCCCTCATGCTTAATTAGGGTGTAGAAAAATTAGTAGCATAACATATATCATGTATGACCACAAGGGGTCCTAGTTTACTCATGAACCAATTTGTATATATGTTTCTTAGTAACTTTTGCCGTGAAACTTACTTAGATTTTTCATGCTTTAGGCCACTTAAAAACCTAGCTAAAGAATGGTAGGTTTCGGCCATGGGAAAAAAATAAAAGAAAAAGAGAAAAAGAAACCTAGAAAGCCTAAGACACAATTCATATGTATACTCATTAGGCTTGTCTTTACACATGCTATGAAACTCGTATGACTTCACATGTTTTTTTTATGTTATTGAAGCAAGTTTAAGCACTGATGAGTTTCGGCCAAGTAGGGTTTAAATGACCTAGAGGCCTTAGAATTTAAACCAAAGGTGTTAAAATGCTTCTTATGAAAATATGATAACCTATTGATTGTGTCACATGCTTGTATAATTTTTCTATGATCTAAAAGGACTATTGTAAGTCTCGGCCATGGAGGGTTAGATGCCCTAGGGACCCTAGGACTTAAATTAAATATGCTCATGTCACCCTACATGAAATGTGATAAGTAGAAAGCCAAGGTTCAATTGCTATATGTTGTTTTATGACCTAAAATGATGCTAGGGTATGTTTCGTCCATAACTATTGTATGATGCTTTGTATGAATTTATACATAATGTTAGTCCAAGTTCACATGCTTGTATGCTTGTTTGTAGCCCTAATGAGAACATGTTAAATTTCGGCCATGACATATGTTAAGGGCTTAAAGAACTTAGGAACTAATTCAAATATGTCAAATGTGTTTACCTTATTTCTTGGTAAAAATGTTATAGATATGATTTCAAGTTGTCTATGTTTTTATGTCATATGGAACCTTGTTTCACACCTTAAGGTTTCGGCCACCTGAAATTAGGGACTTGAAGAACATAGAAACTAAGTTAATCATGTTTATAATGCTTCCTATGAAAATGTTATGATGATAATTTAGGTACCACATGCTTGGATGTTGTGTTTAGCCTAAATTGAGCTCTAAAGGGGTTTCGGCCACAAGGGTTTAGAAAGCTTAGAACCAAGATAAATATGATACCATGTTTCCTATGATAGGATAATCACAAGATACACCCTTATGCTTAATATGTATGCTTGTGATTTATGACTTATGATATGATATGCATGCTTTTATGATATGATATGCTTTGTGCTTAAAATATGCATGCTTTTATGATAAGTTATGTGGATAAAATATGCATGCTTGATGATATGCTTTATGCTTAAGATATGCATGTTTTTATGATCTATGCCTAAGTGATGCATATTGTTATGACATGATGTATGCCTAAGTGATGCATACCTTTATGATATGATGTATGCCTAAGTGATGCATACCTTTATGACATGATGTATGCATAAGTGATGCATACCTTTATGATATGATGTATGCCTAAGTGATGCATACTTTTATGACATGATGTATGCCTAAGTGATGCATACTTTTATGATGTGTGCCTAAGTGATGCATGCTTTTATGATACATGATATGTATGACATGTACTTTACTTTATGTGTGAGTGGCTTGTACCAAGGGTGGCCTCCATAAGCGCCCCGGGGACTAAGGACCTCGTTAGGGATGAGCTCCTAAGTGCCCCTAGGACTAAGGGCCTAGTATGTTTGCCTCGTAGGGTTCAAGACTTGCTACCTTGGACCTACAAGGTTGCGCGCAATATGTAAGTGGTACATAGCCGGGATCCCCCTTATGTTGAGATTATTTTCAAGTATATATACATATAAAAGAGAATGGTTTTAAAGATCATGAGACATACACATGTTTTTCGGATACATGTTGTCCAAAATCATACTGCATACACCTTTTGATTTTGCTATGTTTCATGCTATGCTTTTGATTATGATATGCCATGATAAGGTATGTTTATGTTATGTTCATGCTATACCTAATAGACATGTTTCGGCCATGTATATGTTGATGCTTGATATATATAGATTCGGCCATGGATTTGATGATGCCTTGATGTACATATTCGGCCATAGTTATGATGCTTTGATATACATGTTTCGGCCATGCTTTGATATACCATGATACTTGTTTGTTATGCTATGTCTAGCTATGTTTTATGCAATGCACTATGTATATGTTTCGGCCATGATGATGTTTGATATTCCATGACTAGTTGTGATTATATTATGATGCATGATAAGTTTGAATAGAATGCTATGTTATGCCATGATTAGCTGAGATTATGACTTGTTGATACATTCTTGATTATGTGCTGATTGTTGGCTTTAGTGAGTAGGAAAGGAACTTACTGAGCCATGAGTGCTCATAGCTTACTTTCCTTGTACCACAGATAAAGAAAAAAGCTGGATGAGTTAAAGGAGTAGCAGGAGGGGCAACAAAGATGTATGTGGCGGTGGCTAGGCAACTAATTAAGAACCTGCTTTAAAACCTTTAAGAACTATGCTTTGGTTTTGTGAAATGTAATACAATATGAGTGACTTGATACTAAGTTTTTATTTATTTCGTTATCATGTTATGAAACCATGTTAGTGTAGTTCGGTTTTAATTAAGTTAAGAAAAATAAATTTTAAGTCTTCCGCTGTAGTACGTACGTAGAGTATCGTAGCCCCGTCCCTTAGGGTTAGCAGGGAGGGCAGGTGTTACATCTGATTGGAAGTCTGAATCTGTGTAACTCACAGGAAGCAAATCATCTGCCTGGTAAACTAGCATATAATCTCTAGTCCTTCTTAGATACTTTAATATATACTTTATGATAGTCCAATGTCCTTGTCCTAGGTTACTTTGATATCTGCTAACTATGCCCATTGCAAAATAGATATCTGGTCTCGTACATAGAATTGCATACATTAGGCTTCCTACAGTCGAAGCATAAGGAACTGCCTTCATGTCCTCTATCTCCTTTGATGTTTTAGGACACATCTCTTTAGATAAAGGTACTCTATGCCGAAAACATAGAAATCCTTTCTTGGATTTTTACATGCTAAAACAAGCTAGGATAGTATCGATGTATGAAGCTTGGGATAAGCACAACATTCTTTTCTTGCGATCTCTTATTACTTTGATCCCAAGAATATGTCCGCATTCTCCTAAGTCCTTCATATCGAATTGCTTGGACAACCATACCCTTACGTCTCATAATACTCTGACATTGTTGCCAATGAGCAAAATGTCATCTACGTATAGTGCAAGAAATATCACCACATTTTGTTGGATTTTTCGGGCCGCGAAAACCGCATTTTCGCGTCGCGGAAACCCCGAAAGCCCCAGCCACCGGATCAGTGCAAAGAAAAAGAAAATAAAATACGAGTACGAGTTTACAAACTCTAGATCTACAGTAGATAAGAGTATTACCCTCGATGCGATGCCCTTCGCTATCTCGCTAGTCTAACGACTTGCCGGATCTCAAGATTGTCAACGTAGACAATCCTCTACACGTATCCACACGAACACACTAGATGGAGAAGGACCAAACAAGGTGTGCTAGCACCTAGGGTGTTCGGCCAAGATAGGAGAGGGAGAGCAAGAAGAGAGAGCTCAAGGAGGAAGAAGAAGTGAATAGCCTTGAATGAGGAAAAATGGATTCCCTTCTCTATGTGTGGCCGGCCACAATTGTAACTCCTTTAAAATTAATGTGGTCAGCCACATTAAAAGGAAAGGAGGCTTGTAACCTCCATGATGTGGCACACACTTAAGTAACCATGATGATGTGGAATATCATCATTGGTCCACATCTTGCCAACTAACCAATGAGGTGACATAAAGTCAAGTCAAACTTGACTCTTCATCTTCCTCTCAAGTCAAGTTAAACTCCAAGTAGACACACTAAATCAAATGAGCTCAATATCTCTTATTGACTCATTTGGGCATGGCCATGCACTTCGTGGTCTCACTCTATCAAGAATATTGATGTCTCTCCCATCATATACGAGGGATAGATCCCATCTACATCTCTCACATCCCTCTGCATAATTCGTTACATACCTAGTAATCGCCTTTATAGTCCACCCAGTTACGGGTGACATTTGACGAAACCAAAGTACATAACTCCTTATGTAGGGAATCATGGTGACTTCAGGTCTAAGGACTAGTAGTCATACTAATAGCCAGATGAGAAAGTATATGACACTCATATAACGATCCATGATACTTTCTCATGGTGGGTCATTCAATATACATTCTCCAATGCATACCCTATTGGTTGCTACTCGGAAAACCTAGAGGTTCCACTGTACAAAAATTTTGTACAAAGGTCTGAACCTTTTCCTAGCTACCATGTGTTCTTTTAAATTAAATTTTGGATCGTCTGCGGAACTTAACACGTTTGATCCAAAACTTAATCTATTTGTTCTTTTAGGTTTTGACTTGGATCTCCTGCGGAACTTAACACGTTCGACCCAAATCACCTTAAGTTATTAATTCCATTAAATATTAATTTCCATAATTGGTTCCTAGTACTGACGTGGCGAGGCACATGACCTTCTTGGATATGGGAGCAACTGTTAGTTAGAGCCCTAGAGCCAATCATTTGATGATTGTATGGACTCATTGTATCATATTCTTGTATATTAATAAAGGCATTTGTTTGGTTATTATACTTATTTGTATTAGTGTGTTACGCTCCGCAAGTGTACGGAAATGTCGCAAGTAATATAAAAGATTATCGTATCCACAGAGACTGGAATAAGCACTAGAAATGTCTCAATGCGAATTAGCTAAACAACTATCCAATTGTTTCAAATGCAAAGTAAGGGTAAACAAATCTAATATTAAAGATCAACAAACAAGAGTTTAGTGTTTTGGGTTATGATAAAGGAGATTCTAGGAGCTTCGGTTTCTTTGTAAGATTTCTTGAATGTAAATGGTTCACCAATTCTTTTCCCTCAATTGTCAAACACTTGTAGAAAGTTGCCGGTTCTCTCTTGCAATGGATAACCGGCTAAGGACCGAGAAATGTATCTAAATATGATCAATTAGATGTGAACCTACATTGTCCTTACACAGAAGCGCACCTATTACTATGCCTTCCTCGGATATCAACATAGAAGCCCACAACTTATTAATCTATCAAGATACAAGAAACTAATCACGAAATCCATCCTACTCTCTTGAATATTCCTATTTCCTCTTCAAGATTATCTCTCAAACGTCCTTACACGGGCTTGCACCTGTCACGTGGATCCCTCGGATGATCGAGTGAGAGTTTATCTCTACGAAGTCCACAAGAAATCCAAACAATCAATCAAGAATGAGAATTAAGCACAAATCACCATTAATCATTCAAGATCTAATTGATACAAGCAAGACAATGTCATTGAACAAGACAAATGGAAAATCCATAAGAGATTACATCAATCCATCATACAAATACTCCCTTAATCCTAGAATACAAGATCTACTCCATGAATCGAGGAAGAAAATCCCAAGAAATCAAGATTACAAGCATTTCTTAAATCCCCAATCCAAGAAACCAAGAAGAGGGGGAAAGAGAAAACTTATCTACTAAGAAGCCTCGTCTTCGGATCCAATCCTCGCTCCGGAGTCGAAATCGTCAAGATCTCCCTTAGAATCGCCCAGAAATCCTCCCAAGAATGGGAGGAAACCACCAAATCTTGCCTTCTCCCAAAGGGGGAGAGCTCCCCTTTCAATTCATGAAGGAAGGTTTAAATAGAGGAGGCAATCGGGCGCCACACGGCCCCTTGACACGGCCGTGTGAGATTCACACGGCCATGTCCAGTTCCTTCTTTGCCAAAGCTGCACGGCCGTGTGACTCCACACGGCCAGGACCCTTCTGCTCTCTAGAAATGCTACACGGCCGTGTGGTGCACACGGCCACCTCCTGCTTGGCCTCTGGAAACCTCACACGGCCGTGTAGAGCACACGGCCACCACCTGCTTGGCCTCTGGAAACCTCACACGGCCGTGTAGATCCACACGGCCATGTAAGGCATCTGCTCTGATTTCTTCAAATCAAGACACGGCCATGTGAGATTCACACGGCCATATCCTCTTCCCTTCCTGTTAAGACTACACGTCCATGTGTGGTACACGGCCTGATGATCTCTCCCTTCAATTACTTCCAAGCTTGCCCGAGGACGCATAATCTTCACCAATTTCGACTCCTGTGTACAGAAAATGCACAAAAAGCAGATTTCCGAACCAAAAGTGTAAATATGCTAAAAGGAAAGCTGGAAGTATAAAAATGCATAGATTAAGCATGGTCAAAGTATGTAAATGTGCGTAAAAACATGCATAAAAGAGTATATAATCTACACACATCACACCCCCAGACTTAAACCTTTGCTTGTCCTCAAGCAAAATGCTGCAGTCTAAATTCATATGTTCTCCAACACATTCATAAAACCTAGTGCACTTTCCTAATTCTATCAAAAAGTTTTATTAACAAGCATGATCATGGAAACAAGTAAAGTATGGTTCAAGCATAAGAATCTTGTGCATAGTGTAAAAGTAACTCAACACCCTTCAAGTTTCAATCCATGTCCTAGTCAAGTCGTCATCAAATTTGAATTCCTAATGTTTCCAGTGAAAGACAAGTAACCAGTGATAGGCACTTACTCACCATTCACTTGGTTCATATTTCTCAACTAACCCAAGGTCTCAAAGGTGTGCTCAATCTCAAGGGAAGCTAAGCAGTCATTTCCCCAGTAACCTAACTCGGTCTCAAAGGGGTGACTTGCTAGATTCCACTCATGACAACTGTTTTTTATATCCTTTTTTTTTTTTTTTATAAGCGTTTGCATTGTGCAAAACTTATTCACAAATGTACTTTTAGCACACATGTTGGGATATTTTGATTTTTCCAAATGAGCTTTAATGATTTGAGCCTCATCCAGTAACCAAAATGAAAGTTGATAAATCACCATGGAAACAAAGTACTAAGCAAACAAGATGAATCATGACTATTTCAATGACATCAACTATTCAAGCATCAAGCACAAGTGTAGTGAAGATAAAATCCTTAAGGTTGAACCAAAACTAGAACTCATCACCATAAGATTCTTAGCTTATTAATGCTTCCCAAGATAGAAAAAAGAACTACACAAAGTTTACTACTAGCATCATTCGAACATCATGAATCAAGACAATAATCGTGCTAACATTTCACTTAAATCCAAGAAAGCATATAAGTGAAGATTTGATGTTCTCAAAAAAATTTTTTTTGCCATGATTCTTTCAAAAACAAGCAAAATAAAGCAACAAGCAATGAAAATAAGAACCAACATGAAAAACTAGCAAAAACTAAAAACTGAAAACCAAACTAAACAGTACATGACACCCCCCCCAGACTTAAACTTTTCATCGTCCCGATGAAATCAATATGGTGGAGGAGGTGGCGGTGGACGAGGAAAAGGGGGTCTACGACGTGGTTGGCCAATAGGAAAACTAGGAAAACCTGGAATCTCACCCAAGGATCTATGATACTCATATAAAGCATCTACTTGTTGGCTAGTAAGTGTCATGCTCTGCATAAAATCTCTCATCCTAGCCTGATCAGTATCATAATCCTGCACAAACTCAGCCACTTGACCTTGAAAATTCCTCGTAAACTGAAAATAATTTTCTACCTCCCTAAACTGATCATCAGATAAAGAGAAGCGACCCTCCAACATTTTTCGTTGGGCATCTTGCTTCTCATGAAGTGATTCTAGAGACGTACGAAAATCTGAAAAATCAAACCTAGAAGATCCCGTGCCATATGCAAAAGAATGCCTAGCAGGCTCCATAAAACTAGAAGGCTGCGGGTGTCCAAATGACGAGGGCTCATGATGTGGCTCAGTGTCTCCAGGTATAGAAGGATTATCCTCAAAATCTAACTTAGAAATTACCCAATTAGCCGGGTTACGAATAGTAGTTCGTTCAGGAAAAGGAAGGGGTAAAGGAGAACCACTCCTCCTAGGAAACGCGAAACCATTCTCATCCCGAACGATTATTTTCATAGCAAGACATGCATCAATGTCAATCATGTCATTACCATGAATTATTTCCAACCCATCAACATCAAGATTTAAATTATAAGCTATTCGGGTAATCAAACCACCAAAAACAATTGATCTCAATGATGCCCTAGCAGATCTTAATAAGGTTTGAACAAAATGAAAACCAGAATCAAATTCAACCTTATAAAACATAGCCCATAAAGCATAAAGCTCTACCTTTTTAACTACCCCATCACTCTCTCCCCTACCAAAAATAGTTTTACTCATGACTCTATGTAGATACCTAAAGATGGGGTTTTGCATATTGGAGGCCTTAGCTCTTGAAGGCTCATATGGTTGATCTAATCCAGTTATTACATTCCAAAAATGATTCCAATTAAACCTTGGATCAAACCTACGAGGGCTCCCGGTGGTTAATCCAAAACAATAATTAAAGTCACTAAATGTCCATAGAAATTCTTGATTCATTAGTCTAAATGAGATTTTTCCAAAATAATCATCTTCATTAGTAAAATGGACATCCAATGAACTTAAAAATTCCAAAACAAGACGAGGATATGTAGGCAAATGTGTGTACATAATATCACTCCAATCCAAAAACCCAATCATCAAATCTACATCTTCCCTAATTCCAAGCATATCAAGAACAGTTGGGTCCATATATCTAGTACACACTATCTTTCTATTGACAAGAATTGCAAATCTAGTTACTTGATCATCATTTCTAAACACAATATTGAATTCATTGTCATTACCATCGTTGCGTGAAGTCCTTTTGCCTTTTCCTTTCACTGGTTGTTTTCCTTTGTCCCTTGATGGCTCCTCCTCTTTCTCCCCACTGGATCCACCACCTCTTTTACGAAGTTTCTTCAAAATGTTGGACATCTTAATGAGTTTAGACAGGGGAAGAATTATCTAGGGTTGGAAGAATGAAACTCAAAGAACAAAACTTCAAAGAGCAAAGCTCTTAGGTTAGGAGAATGAAAAGTGAGGAGGAGAATCCGGATCTAAGAGATCTTGAGAGATTAGAGAGGAGTTTTTAAGAGATTGGGAGAGAAAAAGATGTTTTGGAGAGTTGGGGATGTGCAGGACACGGCCAAGATCTGGCCGTGTGAGGTAGAAGGAAGACTTTAATAGCTCCCCTACACGGGCCGTGCAGATCCACACGGCCTCCCCCTCTTCCTTCTCTGGATTCCAGACACGGGCCGTGTCTGGGACACGACCTCCCCATCTTTCTTCTCGGGATTCTTTACACGGGCCGTGTCTAAGACATGGCCTAAGCCCTTTTCTCCTCGGGAAATCCTACACGGCCGTGTCTGGATGACACGGCCCAAGCACTTCCCTTCTCTGCAACTTTTGCCTGGCCGTATATAGCACACGGCCGGGCTCTGTTTTGCACCTAACCTAAAAACAAAATCAAAAGAATGCATCAAACTAAAAGAAATTAAAATACAAATCAAAACTGACTAAAAGAACCCTTGGGTTGCCTCCCAAGAAGCGCTTGTTTAAGGTCTTTAGCTCGACCAAACTTGATCATTCACTTCTTTTCCTCGCCCTTGGAGGACAGATATACTTTTCGTTTTTGTTGGGAGATCTTCTCCCAACATCTTCCACCACATTGTCTCCTTCGTTTGGTGGCCTTCCATGAGGATGGAAATTCCATTCCTCAATTTTATAAATGCTTGTCCTGCTACAAGCACTTAAAAGAGACGAGACATGGTTAGAGATATTAGACAAATCATATTCCAACCTTTCCTTACCAATTACCAAAGAAAGCTTATGATTTTTGACATCAATTATAGCTCCAGCTGTAGCAAGGAAAGGTCTTCCTAATATGATAGGAATCCTAGGGTCCTCTTCCATGTCCAACACGACAAAAGCTGTGGGAATAACATTCCCATCCACCTCTACTGGCACATCTTCTATAATACCCAAAGGGTACCTGCAGGAATGATCGGCAAGTTGAAGTGCCATAGTAGTAAGTTTAATGTTTTTGAGACCTAATTTATTACAAATTGAATAGGGAATGAGGCTAACACTTGCCCCCAAATCACAAAAAGCTTTTTCAAAAAATTCTTTTCCTATGCTGCAAGGAATATAAAAGCTCCCTGGGTCCTTTAGTTTTGGGGAAGTGTTCTTCTCAAAAATAGCGCTACATTCCTCACTAAGCGCAATGGTCTCAACGTCTCCTCTTCTTCTCTTGTTTGACATGAGATCCTTCAGGAATTTGGCAAATCTAGGCATTTGAAGAATAGCATCAATAAGAGGTACCTCTACACAAATTTTCTTAACCTTTTCTAAAATCTTGCCAAATTCTTCATCTTTCTTGAGCATTGTAAGTCTCTGAGGAAAAGGGACAGCTTTGCTCTGATAGTTCAGTGGAAGAGTTTCTTCAACCTCAATGGTACTCTCCTCATTAGCTTGAATCTGATTTGATATAAGAGGAGAGAGCTCTTCTTCTTTTTGTTTCCCTTTTGGAGCAGTCACTTGGGGGTCTCCCAAGGTCCGTCCGCTCCTAAGCTCAATTCTATTGCAATGCTCCATAGGATTCACATCAAGTTTTCCTGGAAGTTGTCCTGGTGCTCTGGATGATGAGGAAGCTATTTGGGCAATTTGACTATCCTGGATCTTTTGATGCTTTTCAGAATTATCCATTCTCTGAATGAGCTTTGCTAAATCTTGCTTCATTTCATTCTGACTTGAGATAATTTCTTCAAGCATCTTTTCAATATTTGACTTTGGTAAGCCTTGAGAAGATGGATGTTGAAAATTTTGTTGCCCAGCTTGAAAATTTGGTCATGCACCCATAGATGGTCCTTGATCTTGATTATTTCTGTAAGAAAAATTGGGATGGCTCTTCCATCCAGGGTTATAAGTATTTGAGTATGGGTTGTTCTGCCTTTGATTGTAACTCATGATTGCATCACATTGTTCCAGTTGATTGATTTGTGCAGTGATAGTTCCCAATGGACATGAGTCATTTGAGTGCTCTGAACTCCCACATACTTCACAAGATGTACCAATAGCATTGACCATATTAGCACTAGTCCCCATATTCTCAAATTTCTTTGTAAGAGCGTCCAATTTTGCAGACAAAAGAGTAACTGCATCTACATCAAACTTCCCTGATGCTTTAATTGTCGGTTTTACAGAAGAATAGCCACCACTTCTTTCATTTGCCCATTGATGATGATTTTGTGCTACACTGTCAATAATTTCTTCAGCTTCATCTAAACTTTTGTTCATAAGTGCCCCTCCAGCAGCTGAATCAAGGGACACTTTGGTATGATAGTTGATACCATTATAAAAAGTGTGCAACACTAACCATCTTTCCAACCCATGATGCGGGCATTGTCTGAGCATACTATTATATCTATCCCATGCTTCAAAAAGAGATTCTGAGTCAGTCTGCTTGAAGCTTGCAATTAAATTCCTCATATGAACTGTTTTGCTTGGTGGATAGAATTTATCAAGAAACTGTTGCTCACACTGCTCCCAAGTGGTGATGCTATTAGGGGCCAAAGAATTCAGCCATTGCTTTGCCCTATCTCTTAGAGAAAACCCAAATAATAATAATCTAACTGCATATGAAGGAACTCCATTCATTTTCATGGTACCACATATTTCATAAAAGACCTCTAAGTGTTGATTGGGGTCTTCATGAGGTCCTCCACCAAATTGGTTCTGCTGCACCATAGATATAATTGTGGGTTTGATCTCAAAGTTATTAGCTTCCACTGAAGGTCTTGAAATACTAGATCGAAAACCTCTTGCATAAGGTGCTGCATAATTCTTGAGTGGTCTATTCGCCATGTTCAAATGTTCCTGTTCTTCAATTTGCCTTTGCAGAATTCTTCTTTTATGGAAAGTTCTGTCAATCTCAGGGTCAAAAGGAAAGAATTTCCCTGCAAAGTTAGATCTTCGCATACACAAGAACAAGATGGAAGATGAAAATTCAACAGAAAAAGAAAAATAAAAGGATCAAAAATGCAGAATTGAATTTGTAAAAAGAATTAACAAGAAGTAAAAGTTATACAAGAAAGTAAAAACAGAAATCTAATGATTAGTTACAACTATGCAATATGAAAGGAAAACAAATGTTAAGTTTAGTCTAACTCAATTGATAATTCCTAATGTTATAGCGCAGTCCCCGGCAACGGCGCCAAAAACTTGTTACGCTCCGCAAGTGTACGGAAATGTCGCAAGTAATATAAAAGATTATCGTATCCACAGAGACTGGAATAAGCACTAGAAATGTCTCAATGCGAATTAGCTAAACAACTATCCAATTGTTTCAAATGCAAAGTAAGGGTAAACAAATCTAATATTAAAGATTAACAAACAAGAGTTTAGTGTTTTGGGTTATGATAAAGGAGATTCTAGGAGCTTCGGTTTCTTTGTAAGATTTCTTGAATGTAAATGGTTCACCAATTCTTTTCCCTCAATTGTCAAACACTTGTAGAAAGTTGCCGGTTCTCTCTTGCAATAGATAACCAGCTAAGGACCGAGAAATGTATCTAAATATGATCAATTAGATGTGAACCTACGTTGTCCTTACACAGAAGCGCACCTATTACTATGCCTTCCTCGGATATCAACATAGAAGCCCACAACTTATTAATCTATCAAGATACAAGAAACTAATCACGAAATCCATCCTACTCTCTTGAATAATCCTATTTCCTCTTCAAAATTATCTCTCAAACGTCCTTACACGGGCTTGCACCTGTCACGTGGATCCCTCGGATGATCGAGTGAGAGTTTATCTCTACGAAGTCCACAAGAAATCCAAACAATCAATCAAGAATGAGAATTAAGCAGAAATCATCATTAATCATTCAAGATCTAATTGATACAAGCAAGACAATGTCATTGAAACAAGACAAATGGCAAATCCATAAGAGATTACATCAATCCATCATACAAATACTTCCTTAATCCTAGAATACAAGATCTACTCCATGAATCGAGGAAGAAAATCCCAAGAAATCAAGATTACAAGCATTTCTTAAATCCCCAATCCAAGAAACCAAGAAGAGGGAGAAAGAGAAAACTTATCTACGAAGAAGCCTCGTCTTCGGATCCAATCCTCGCTCCGGAGTCGAAATCGTCAAGATCTCCCTTAGAATCGCCCAGAAATCCTCCCAAGAATGGGAGGAAACCACCAAATCTTGCCTTCTCCCAAAGGGGGAGAGCTCCCCTTTCAATTCATGAAGGAAGGTTTAAATAGAGGAGGCAATCGGGCGCCACACGGCCCCTCGACACGGCCGTGTGAGATTCACACGGCCATGTCCAGTTCCTTCTCTACCAAAGCTGCACGGCCGTGTGACTCCAGACGGCCAGGACCCTTCTGCTCTCTGGAAATGCTACACGGCCGTGTGGTGCACACGGCCACCACCTGCTTGGCCTCTGGAAACCTCACACGGCCATGTAGAGCACACGGCCACCACCTGCTTGGCCTCTGGAAACCTCACTCGGCCGTGTAGATCCACACGGCCATGTAAGGCATCTGCTCTGATTTCTTCAAATCAAGACACGGCCATGTGAGATTCACACGGCCATGTCCTCTTCCCTTCCTGTTAAGACTACACGGCCATGTGTGGTACACGGCCTGATGATCTCTCCCTTCAATTACTTCCAAGCTTGCCCGAGGACGCATAATCTTCACCAATTTCGACTCCTGTGTACAAAAAATGCACAAAAAGCAGATCTCCGAACCAAAAGAGTAAATATGCTAAAAGGAAAGCTGGAAGTATAAAAATGCATAGATCAAGCATGCTCAAAGTATGTAAATGTGCGTAAAAACATGCATAAAAGAGTATATAATCTACGCACATCATAGTGCCAAATAGACTAAGTATAATAGCGTCCTTGAGTAGAAAGTTCATACCTATATCAATTGATTAGTTGAATCGATAGTGAGATGATATAGGGAACACTACTCTAAATCATTCCTAGTCGAGTATTAACATTCAGGGACAATGTTAATGCAATAAGACTAGCATGTAGGTCAGCTCGATGACTTGATCTCATAAGTCATGGATATAGAGATATCAAGCTGACACATGGGTATACCTTGGAGAATGTATACTGAATGACCCGCCATGAGAAAGTATCATGGATCGTTATATGAGTGTCATATACTTTCTGATGTGGCTATTAGTATGACGATTAGTCCTTAGACCTGAAGTCACTATGGATCCCTACATAAGGAGTTATGTACTTTGGTTTCGTCAAACGTCACCCGTAACTGGGTGGACTATAAAGGCGATTACTGGGTATATAACGAATTATGTAGAGGGATGTGAGTGATGTAGATGGGATCTATCCCTCCCATATGACGGGAGCGACATTGGTATTCTTGATAGAGTGAGCCACTAAGTGCATGGCCATGCCCTAATGAGTCAACATTAGATTTTGAGCTCATTTGATCGAGTGAGTCTACTTGGAGTTCAAGATTTAGATTGATTAGAGGATGACACGGTCTATGCCTCATATTGATCAATCTAGATGTCTAGGATAGAAGGACAATGTCACATATTGTGAGGAGTCACAATTAGTAGTCACAAGGTGATGTCGGATCTCGACATTCTTGTAACTTGGGTAGTAATGATGTGTTGCTAGATACCTCTCATTACTTATGCTCCTAAATGGGTTTAGGGCATTGCCAACGTTACAAGAACCTATAGAGTCACACACTTAGGACAATTAGATGGAGATTAGGTTCATATGATGAACCAAGAGGATTAGATTCATTTGATGAATCAAATTGGATTAAGAGTAATCCTAATTGGGCTAACTTGAGTTCGACTCAAGTTGATTCATGTGTTCGATGAGTCTAATTTAGATTTTGACTCATTGAATCAATTTAATTAAATGAATTAGATTCATTATATTAAGTTGGCTTGAATCAAAACGGTTAGATTAGATCAACCATGGAAGAGATTGTGTCAAGTTTGACTTGACTTAAGAAGGAAGACCAAAGGTCAATTTTGACTTGACCTTTTTCCACCTCATTGGTGAGTTGGCATTAGGTGGACCAATAATGATGTTCCACATCATCATGGGTGCCACCTCATGGAAGTTACAAAGCCATTTTCATAATAACTTCACATTAATTGCATTTAATGGGGAGTTACACAATGAAGAGTGGCCGGCCACTTTGGTTTGAATTGGGAATTCATTTTTCCATTCAAGTGGTATATCTTCTTCTTCTTCCTCTCAAGCTCTCCCTCTCCCTCTCCTCCTTGCCTTGGCCGAATCTTACCAAGGTGCTAGCACACCTTTGTGTAAGGTTTTCTCCACCTACGTGTCCGTGTGGATACTTCTAGAGGACCGACGCTTGACGGTCTAGAGATCTGGCAACTCCTTGGACGAGCGGGAACGCGAAAGGCACGCAACAAGGGTAAAGTTCTTAACATGTAGATCTAAAAGGTTTTTCAAACTCGTACTCGTATTTATTTTTGTTTTTCCTTGCACGAATCCGTTGGCCTTGGGTGATTCGGGGTTTCCGCGACGCGAAAAGCGGTTTTCACGGCCCGAAAAACCCAACAGCAACCACCACCGACTAGACAAAACATTTTATAGAAATCTAATATTTAATTTCCTAAAATAACTTTAGGTTAACCGAAAAGAACAATCAAATCACAAGGAAAAAAAACAAAACAAAAGAACACAACTTCGAAAAACATATTCGAAATACTAGAACGTAAGCCTCTTGTATTTGGTATTATTTCCATAAATAACTAGTATGATGCGGAAAGAAAAATTACTAGTTATACCTTGTAGAATAACCTCTTGATCTTCTACCGTATTCCTCTTCTAACCTCGGATGTTGTGTGGGCAACGATCTTCCGAGATGAGAAACCACCAACCACCTTCTTCTCCTCCTAGCTAGGTTCGGCCACAAAGAAAGAAGCTTCACCAAGCAAGAAAATCAAAACACTAACCAAGCTCCAAGAGATGCTCGCTTCCTCTCCTTCTTCTTCTTCTTCTCCAAGTAGTATCCGGCCACCACAAGAGCTCCAAGGAAAGAGAGGGGTTCGGCCACCACAAGAGGAAGAGAGGGAAAGGATGGCCGACCACACCAAGGAACAAAAGAGGGAGAGAAATAATAGAGGTTGTATCTCATGAAGGCACCCTCACCCCTTCTTTTATATTCCTTAGCCTAGGCAAATTAGGAAATTTAATTACAATAAAATTTCCTTAATTTCCTTGACATGATTTAATTGAGAAAAATAAAATAAAATTTCCCCAATTAAATTCAAGTGGTCGGCCACATCATGAAGAACAAATTGGACAAGTTTCAATCAACAATTAAAACTTCCTAATTTGTTTCCGGAAATTTTAAAATTAAAATTTCTTTTCAAAAATCTCTTCATGGTTGATAAAAAGAAATTTCTATAATTTTAATTTTACAACATGTGAATAATTTTTAAAGAGATCTAATCTCTTTCTTTAATCTATTGTAGATCTTTTACAAGAGAGATATTTTAATTTTAATTCTCTTTAATAAATTATATCTTCCACATAATAAAAAATTAAATTAAATTTCTTTTTTAATTTAATTTGGCCGGCCCCAACTAGCTTGGGTTCAATCTAGGGCCGGCAACCTAATCTTATACCTAGGCCGGCCCTAGCTTGGTTCCCAAGCTAGCTTGGCCGGCCCCCTATTGGTGGGTATAGAAGGTGGGTATAGGTGGGTATAGTATTCTATAAATAAGAGGCTACGATAGGGACCGAGAGGAGGAATTGGTTTTGGTCTCCCGATAAAATTAAGCATCCCGTGTTCGCCCCGAACACACAACTTAATTTTATCAATAATAATTCATTCCACTAGAGAACTATTATTGAACTACCGCACAAATCCCAAATTATATTTTTGGGCTCCTTCTTATTATGAGTGTGTTAGTCTCCCTGTGTTTAAGATATCGAATGTCTACTAATTAAGTGAGTTACTGACAACTCATTTAATTAATATCTTAGTCCAAGAGTAGTACCACTCAACCTTATCGTCATGTTGGACTAAGTCCACCTGCAGGGTTTAACATGACAATCCTTATGAGCTCCTCTTGGGGACATTATCAACCTAGTATCTCTAGAACACAGTTTCCTTCTATAATCAACAACACACACTATAAGTGATACCATTTCCCAACTTATCGGGCTTATTGATTCATCGAACTAAATCTCACCCATTGATAAATTAAAGAAATAAGTATCAAATATATGTGCTTGTTATTATATCAGGATTAAGAGCACACACTTCCATAATAACCGAGGTCTTTGTTTCTTTATAAAATCAGTATAAAAGAAATGACCTCAAATGGTCCTACTCAATACACTCTAAGTGTACTAGTGTAATTATACAGTCAAGATAAACTGATACCTAATTACACTACGACCTTCTAATGGTTTGTTCCTTTCCATTTTGGTCGTGAGCTACTGTTTATAATTTATAAGGTACTGATAACATCATCTTCTGCATGTGGCACCACATACTATGTTATCTACAGTATAAATTAATTGAACAACTACAACTAAATGTAGACAATTTGACCAAATGTGATTCTTTATTCATAATGAATGTTTACAAAGCTTAGGCTTTCAGTATACACTCCAACATACCCATGTGTCAACTTGATATCTCTAAATCCATGACTTGTGAGATCAAGTCATCGAGTTGACCTACATGCTAGTCTTAATGCATTAACATTGTCCCTGAATGTTAATACTCGACTAGGAATAATTAAGAGTAGTGTTCCCTATATCATCTCACTATCGGTTCAACTAACCGATTGATATAGGTGAGAACCTTCTACTCAAGGACGCTATTATACTTAGTTTATTTGGCACCAATACAAGTAAGTATAATAACCTAAACAATAAATGCCTTTATTTATATAAGAATATGATATAACAAGTCCATAATACAATCATCAAATGATTGGCTCTAGGGCTCTAACTAACAATCTCCCACCAACACTAGTGCCAATCAGTGTAGGCTTTAAGCCCCAATGACCTAGTGTGACCATCATGCTTCCTCTGTGCCAAAGCCTTGGTCAAGGGATCTGAGATGTTAGCCTCTGTAGGTACTCTGCATATCTTCACATCTCCTCTCTCGATAATCTCTCGAATGAGATAGAAGCACCGTAGTATGTGTTTGGTCCGCTGGTGTGAGCGAGGTTCCTTCGCCTGTGCTATAGCTCCATTGTTGTCACAATAGAGCTCAATAGGGTCAGCGATACTGGGAACCACCCCAAGTTCAATGATGAACTTGCGGATCCAAACTGCCTCCTTTGCTGCCTCTGATGCAGCAATGTACTCGGCCTCTGTCGTAAAATCAGCTACTGTGTCCTGCTTCGAACTCTTCCAGCTCAAAACACCACCATTAATGCAAAATACGAACCCTGACTGCGATCGGTAATCATCCTGATCGGTTTGGAAGCTAGCATCATTGTAACCCTTTACAGCTAGCTCATCATTACCTCCATATATCAAGAAATATTCTTTAGTCCTTCTTAAGTACTTAAGAATATTCTTGACCGCTATCCAGTGACTTTCACCTGGATCTGACTGGTATCTGCTCGTCATGCTTAAAGCATACGAGACATCAGGTCGAGTACAAAGCATGGCGTACATGATAGATCCTATGGCTGAGGCATAAGGGATCTGATCCATGTGGTCTCTCTCCTCTCTAGAAGAGGGACCTTGAGTATTCGAAAGACTCACGCCATGTGACATCGGCAGAAATCCCTTCTTGGATTTCTGCATGGCAAACCGAAGGAGTACCTTGTCAATATATGTACTTTGACTTAGGCCAAGCAATCTCTTAGATCTATCTCTATAGATCTGTATCCCTAGAATGTGGGATGCCTCACCTAAGTCCTTCATTAAGAAGCAACTCCCTAGCCAGGTCTTGACAGACTGAAGCATAGGGATGTCCTTCCCAATGAGCAGTATGTCATCCACATACAATATGAGGAAGACAACTATATCCCCTACAACCTTCTTGTAGACACAAGGCTCATCTTCATTCTTGATGAAATCAAACTATTTGATAGCATCATCGAATCGAAGATTTCAGCTCCAAGAAGCTTGCTTTAGTCCATAAATGGACTTATGCAGCTTGCATACTCTGCTAGTATGCTCTGGATCAACAAAACCCTCAGGTTGAGTCATGTACACATCCTCGAATAGGTTTCCATTCAGAAACGCACTTTTAACATCCATCTGCCATATCTCATAGTCATGGTAAGCTGCAATAGCAAGCATGATCCGAATGGACTTAAACATCGCTACTGGAGAAAAGGTTTCATCATAGTCAATACCATGAATCTTCTTGAAACCTTTAGATACCAAGCGACCCTTATATATAAGTCCATCCATGTCAGTCTTTCTCTTAAAAACCAACTTACACCCAATGGGTTTTACCCCTTCAGGTGGATCAACCAAAGTCCATACGTGGTTGGTGTACATGGATTCCATCTCGGATCTCATGGCCTCTAGCCATTTCTCGGAATCTGGTCTCATCACAGCTTCCTGATAGGTGGTAGGCTCATCCTCTATGTGTTAGCTAGAGCCCTAGAGCCAATCATTTGATGATTGTATTTTGGACTTGTTGTATCATATTCTATATAAATAAAGACATTTAGTTTTTGGTTATTATACTTACTTGTATTGGTGCCAAATAAACTAAGTATAATAACGTCCTAGAGTAGATAGTTCTCACCTATATCAATCGGTTAGTTGAACCGATAGTGAGATGATATAGGAACACTACTCTTAATCATTCTGTTAGCTAGAGCCCTAGAGCCAATCATTTGATGATTGTATTTTGGACTTGTTGTATCATATTCTATATAAATAAAGGCATTTGGTTTTTGGTTATTATACTTACTTGTATTGGTGCCAAATAAATTAAGTATAATAACGCCCTTGAGTAGAAGGTTCTCACCTATATCAATCGGTTAGTTGAACCGATAGTGAGATGGTATAGGGAACACTACTCTTAATCATTCCTAGTCGAGTATTAACATTCAGGGACAATGTTAATGTAACAAGACTAGCATGTAGGTCAACTCGATGACTTGATCTCACAAGTCATGGATATAGAGATATCAAGTTGACACATGGGTAGGCATTGGAGAATGTATACTGAATGACCCGCCATGAGAAAGTATCATGGATCATTATATGAGTGTCATATACTTTCTCATGTGGCTATTAGTATGACTACTAGTCCTTAGACCTGAAGTCACCATGGTTCCCTACATAAGGAGTTATGTACTTTAGTTTCGTCAAACGTCACCCGTAACTGGGTGGACTATAAAGGCGAATACTGGGTATGTAACAAATTATGCGGAGGGATGTTAGTGATGTAGATGGGATCTATCCCTCCTATATGACGGGAGAGACATCGGTATTCTTGATAGAGTGAGACCACGAAGTGCATGGCCATGCCCAAATGAGTCAATATGAGATATTGAGCTCATTTGATTGAGTGAGTCTACTTGGAGTTCAAGATTTAGATTGATTAGAGGATGACACGGTCTATGCCTCACATTGATCAATCTAGATGTCTAGGATAGAAGGACACTTGTCATATAGTGTGAGGTGTCACAATTAGTAGTCACAAGGTGATGTTGGATCTCAACATTCTTGTAACTTGGGTAGTAATGATGTATTGCTAGATACCGCTCATTACTTATGTTTCTAAATGAGTTTAGGGGCATTGCCAACGTTACAAGAACCTATTGGGTCACACACAAAGAACAAGTGGATGGAGATTAGGTTCATATGATGAACCAAGAGGATTAGATTCATTTGATGAATCAAATTGGATTAAGAGTAATCCTAATTGGGCTAATTGAGTTGGACTCAAGTTGATTCATGTGTTCAATGAGTCTAATTTAGATTATGACTCATTGAATCAATTTAATTAAATGAATTAGATTCATTATATTAAATTGGCTTGAATTAAATGGTTGGATTAGATCAACCATGAGAGAGATTAAGTCAAGTTTGACTTGACTTGAGAGGAAGATGAAGAGTCAAGTTTGACTTGACTTTATGCCACCTCATTGGTGAGTTGGCATTAAGTGGACCAATGATGATGCTCCACATCATCATGGTTACTTAAGTGAAGTGCCACCTCATGGGAGTTACCAAGAGTTGTGACTCTTGGTATCCCATGGAGGTTACAAACCACTTAATTAGATGAAAAAGAGTTTCATTTTGCAAGAGTAACTCTCATTCAAGTGATCTTCCTCCTCCTAAGCTCTCTTCTTGCTCCTTCTCTTCTCTTGGTCGTGGGTTTCAAGAAAGGGAGAAGAAAGGAGAGTGAATCTAATCCAAGAAGAAAGGTTAGTAAAAGTCACATAGAGATTTTAGAGGAGTGTGTTCTCTTCTTTTCCTTTCTTCTTCTTCCAATCCTACCCGACAGCCCTAGAGAGTGCTAGCACACTTGTGGTGCTCTCTTCTCCATCCTTGAGTGTTAGAGAACACTTCTTGTTCGTGTGGATATCACTAGAGAGTTGTCTACGTTGACAACTTCGAGATCCGGCGTACCGTTGGACGAGCGGGATTTGCGAGGGCACGCTTCAAAGGTATAAAATGTTTTACCCTTGTGGATCTACTGTAGATCATAGTTTGAAACTCGTACTCATGATTTTGAAATCTATCCTTCGCACGAGATCCAGTGGCATGGGTGATTCGGGGTTTCCGCGACGCGAAAAGCAGTTTTCGTGGCCTGAAAAATCCAACAGTGGTATCAGAGCCACGTGCGAAGCTTGTACGAGTTTAGTTTTTGTTTTTATGACAAAAATTCAGTTCTGTGATATTCTTTAATTTTTTAGTTTTTAGAGTTTTTAAGGGTATTTTTCTCGTAGAAGCGAAGCACAAGTGTTTCGGCAGTTGTAGGCTTCGACTACCGAGAAGAATTTTTTAAAACGGCAAAGTTTCACCCCAAAATTTTTGGGACAGCGGGCTAAGGCGCTCTTGGATCGCTTAGGATCAACTCTCGATGGTTAGATCGCGGGTAGGGGTACTGCCCCTAACCCCGCAAGGGGATTTGCTCCGCGATTGCGCACGAAATCGCTAATCGGGACTGCCGGGAAAAATTTACTCATAAAATCTGTAAAATTATATAAAAAATTACATAAAATTATATAAATATATAATTTTGAATTATATATTAATTTTGTGATAGTCATGGCCCAAACGACCCAAATTGGATTTGGAAATGTGTTGTAATTTATAATACGGCCTGCGTGCCGTTATGTGATGTGCGTGCTGTATTTATTTTATTTTTATTTTATTTTCACGGCCTACGCGTCGTGCCTTTCTCTTATATTCTGGTTATAAATTAGATTTAGACTCGAATGTAACTCGAGTTTCAAAATTGTAATGTAATTTTGAAGCGGTGGAAGGTCCACACGAGACGGAGTTACGAGGAGGGCGCGAACAACACAAGGTGTTCAAAGGAAGAAGCTTGAGAAGCTGTTGACCTTAGGTTGACCATCCGATCTTCTCATTGGCTTGAGAAGATCATAGTAGGGCCATGACACAATCACAAAATAATTTAATTAATTGCTTATATGTATGTGATGCATGTTTAATTAAGTAGTTAATTAATGCCTAGCGATTAGATTAGATCTAAATCGTGCACATGATGCACCCCACGATTAGATTAGATCTAAATCAAGTCTTTGATACGCATCATCATTTAGATTAGATCTAAATCACGTCAACTCTAATGCCTACCGTGCCGTGATACCTACTACTACCTCGATCACATGTGTTGTTGAATCTGCCAAAGCAGAGCAACAGATATTATCTTGGTAGGGTACGGAGGGACAATCTTGGTCCCGCCTATCAACGCATGGGTGAGTACAATTCAATTAGATTGAGTATTCCTAGTTAACTTGGTTGGATCGAGTATAACTATAGGCATTCTTCCAACGGTTGGAAAGATAGGTCAAAATCACATATATATTAACTCTCGGGCGTATTAGCC
Source organism: Zingiber officinale (assembly GCF_018446385.1). NCBI lineage: Eukaryota > Viridiplantae > Streptophyta > Magnoliopsida > Zingiberales > Zingiberaceae > Zingiber > Zingiber officinale. The sequence goes on from NC_055998.1 coordinate 107,239,878, forward strand.
AAAGCTAACTTGAGTTTTAATATAAATGCGGATTTTGATCCTATAAACAAGAGTTTCATAGAGATGTAATTGGTAATCGTTACCTACCGATCATACTAAGTCTTGGGCGTATTAGCCAAAGCTAACTCAAGAGTTAGTATAATGTGGATCTTGTCCCACATGAATTATAGAATTCAGTGGGAGCATCATTTTGTTGAAGGCCTAATTAAATGATTTAAAGAATATGATATTTATTTCTGTATTTATTTCTGTTGTAGAATTTCCATGACGTTAAACACGAACAACTTCTCTCTGCGTTCTGTCCTTAAGAAGGACAAGCTCAACGGAGCAAATTTCCTGGACTGGTACAGGAACCTGAGAATAGTTCTCACCCAAGAACGTAAACTGTACGTTCTGGAGCAGCCCCGCCTGCCACTGCCACGCGAGCAGACCGAGATGCTTACAAGAAGCATCAAGATGACGCATTAGATGTGTCTTATCTTATGCTCGCGACCATGAACTTTGAGCTTCAGAAGCAACATGAGTTGATGGGCACTTACGATATGGTTGAACATCTTTGTCACCTATATCAAGGACAAGCGAGGCACTGGAAGAGGAACTCCAAAGAATACCTGGAAGATCTTACGAAGAAGAGAAATAAGATTTCTACTTCAGGTATACATGTTATAGAAGTCAACCTCTCTATTTCTTCATCGTGGGTATTAGATACCGGATGTGCTTCGCACATTTGTACTAATGTACAAGCGCTGAGAAATAGCAGGGCATTGACGAAGGGTGAGCTAGACCTACGAGTAGGCAATGGAGCACGGGTTGCTGCTATTGCTATAGGAACTTACTATCTATCTCTGCCTTCTGGGCTTGTACTAGAATTAGATTATTATTGTTATGTGCCTGCCTTGACTAAGAACATAATTTCAGTTTCTTGTTTGGACAAGAAATGATTTTCATTTATAATAAAGAACAAATGTTGTTCCATCTAAACGGACTCTATATTCTAGACCTTGAGAGCCCTATCTATAACATAAATACCAAGAGGTTCAAGTCAAATGACATGAACCAAACCTACATCTGGCACTGTCGCTTAGGTCATATAAATGACAAGCGCTTATCCCAACTCCATAAGGATGGTTTGTTGGACTCATTTGATTTTGAATCATATGAGATATGCGAGTCATGCGTACGAGGCAAGATGACCAAGACTCCCTTTAGTGGGCACAGCGAGAGAGCAACTGATTTGTTAGGACTCATACATAGTGATGTATGTGGCCCTTTCAATGTTGCTGCTAGAGGCGGTTATAGATACTTCATCACATTTACTGATAACTTCAGTAGATATGGTTATGTGTATTTGATGACACATAAGTCTGAATCCTTTGAAAAGTTCAAAGAATTCAAGAATGAAGTACAGAACCAGCTTGGCAAGAGTATTAAGATACTTCGATCCGATCGAGGTGGAGAATACCTTAGCCATGAGTTTCATGACTATCTAGCAGAGTGTGGGATCCTATCCCAACTCACTCTTCCTGGAACACCACAGTGGAATGGTGTATCCGAAAGGAGGAATCGTACCCTATTAGATATGGTGCGATCTATGATGAGTCACACAGATCTTCCGACATATCTTCGGGGTTATGCTCTAGACACGGCAGCTTTTATACTCAACCGAGTTCCATCCAAGGCCGTGATAAAGACACCATATAACATATGGACTGGGAGAGATGCCCAGGTGTCTTTCATGAGGATTTGGGGTTGTGAAGCTTACGTTAGACGTCAAGTCTCAGACAAGTTAGGACCCAAATCCGACGAGTGCTATTTTATTGGATATCCCAAGGAAACTAAGGGATATTACTTCTACATTCCCAGTAAGCACAAGGTAGTTGTGGCAAAGACTGGGGTCTTTCTAGAAAGGGACTTTGTTTCTAGAAAGACTAGTGGGAGCACGTTCAATCTTGAAGAAGTTCAAGATGTGAACAATAGCACTGAAGCCTCGATGGAAGTTGAACTGGAACCACAAAGTGTTGTGGATGATGTTGTTCCACAGGGAGTTGAGGAACAACAACCAGTTCAAGTTGACATACCTCTTCGCAGATCTGATAGGGTACGTCGTCAGCCTGAGAGATACTCATTTCTCTTGTTTGACCATGATGACATTATGCTCATAGAGGATAAGCCTACCACCTATCAGGAAGCTGTGATGACACCAGATTCCGAGAAATGGCTAGAGGCCATGAGATCCGAGATGGAATCCATGTTCACCAACCAAGTATGGACTTTGGTTGATCTACATGAAGGGGTAAAACCCATTGGGTGCAAGTGGGTCTTTAAGAGAAAGACTGACATGGATGGACTTATCTATAAGGGTCGCTTGGTAGCTTAAGGTTTCAAGCAGATTCATGGTATTGACTATGATGAAACCTTTTCTCCAGTAGCGATGTTTAAGTCCATTCGGATCATGCTTGCTATTGCAGCCTACCATGACTATGAGATATGGCAGATGGATGTCAAAACCGCGTTTCTGAATGGAAACCTACTAGAGGATGTGTACATGACACAACCTGAGGGTTTTATAGATCCACAGCATACTAGCAGAGTATGCAAGTTGCATAGGTCCATTTATGGACTAAAGCAAGCTTCTCGGAGCTGGAATCTTCGATTCGATGATGCAATCATATAGTTTGGTTTCATCAAGAACGAAGATGAGCCTTGTGTCTACAAGAAGGTTGTAGGGAACATAGTTGTCTTCCTTATATTGTATGTGGATGACATACTACTCATTGGGAAGGACATCCCTTTGCTTCAGTCTGTCAAGGCCTGGCTAGGGAGTTGCTTCTCAATGAAGGACTTAGGTGAGGCATTTCGAATTCTAGCGATACAGATCTATAGAGATAGATGTAAGAGATTGCTTGGCCTAAGTCAGAGTACATACATTGACAAGGTACTCCTTCGGTTTGCCATGCAGAACTCCAAGAAGGGATTTCTGCCGATGTCACATGGAGTGAGTCTTTCGAAGACTCAAGGTCCCTCTTCTAGAGAGGAGAGAGACCGCATGGATCAGATCCCTTATGCCTCAGCCATAGGATCTATCATGTACGTCATGCTATGTAGTCGACCTGATGTCTCGTATGCTTTGAGCATGACGAGCAGATACCAGTCAGATCCTCTTTGGATAGCGGTCAAGAATATTCTTAAGTACTTAAGAAGGACTAAAGAATATTTCTTGATATATGGAGGCAATGATGAGCTAGCTGTAAAGGGTTACAGTGATGCTAGCTTCCAGACCGACCAGGATGACTATAGATAGCAGTCGGGGTTCATGTTTTGCATTAATGGTGGTGCTGTGAGCAGGAAGAGTTCGAAGCAGGACACAGTAGCTGATTCTACAACAGAGGACGAGTACATTGCTGCATCAGAGGCAGCGAAGGAGACAGTTTGGATCCGCAAGTTCATCACTGAACTTGGGGTGGTTCCTAGTATTGCTGACCCCATTGAGCTCTATTGTGACAACAATGGAGCTATAGCACAGGCGAAAGAACCTCGCTCACACCAGCGGACCAAACACATACTACGGCGCTTCCATCTCATTCGAGAGATCATCTAGAGAGGAGATGTGAAGATTTGCAGAGTACCTACAGAGGCTAACATCGCAGATCCCTTGACCAAGGCTTTGGCACAGAGGAAGCATGATGGTCACACTAGGTCATTGGGGCTTAGAACCAACACTGATTGGCACTAGTGCTAGTGGGAGATTGTTAGCTAGAGCCCTAGAGCCAATCATTTGATGATTGTATTTTGGACTAGTTGTATCATATTCTATATAAATAAAGGCATTTGATTTTTAGTTATTATACTTACTTGTATTGGTGCCAAATAAATTAAGTATAATAACGTCCTTGAGTAGAAGGTTCTCACCTATATCAATCGGTTAGTTGAACCGATAGTGAGATGATATAGGGAACACTACTCTTAATCATTCCTAGTCGAGTATTAACATTCAGGGACAATGTTAATGCAATTAGACTAGCATGTAGGTCAACTCGATGACTTGATCTCACAAGTCATGGATATAGAGATATCAAGTTGACACATGGGTATGCATTGGAGAATGTATAGTGAATGACCCGCCATGAGAAAGTATCATGGATCGTTATATGAGTGTCATATACTTTCTCATGTGGCTATTAGTATGACTATTAGTCCTTAGACCTGAAGTCACCATGGTTCCCTACATAAGGAGTTATGTACTTTAGTTTCGTCAAACGTCACCCGTGACGGGTGAACTATAAAGGCGGGATGTGAGTGATGTAGATGGGATCTATCCCTCTTATATGACGGGAGAGACATCGGTATTCTTGATAGAGTGAGACCACGAAGTGCATGGCCATGCCCAAATGAGTCAATATGAGATATTGAGCTCATTAGATTGAGTGAGTCTACTTGGAGTTCAAGATTTAGATTGATTAGAGGATGACACGGTCTATGCCTCACATTGATCAATCTAGATGTCTAGGATAGAAGGACACTTGTCATAAATTGTGAGGAGTCACAATTAGTAGTCACAAGGTGATATTGGATCTCAACATTCTTGTAACTTGGGTAGTAATGATGTATTGCTAGATACCGCTCATTACTTATGTTTCTAAATGAGTTTAGGGGCATTGCCAACGTTACAAGAACCTATTGGGTCACACACAAAGAACAAGTGGATGGAGATTAGGTTCATATGATGAACCAAGAGGATTAGATTCATTTGATGAATCAAATTGGATTAAGAGTAATCCTAATTGGGCTAATTGAGTTGGACTCAAGTTGATTCATGTGTTCAATGAGTCTAATTTAGATTATGACTCATTGAATCAATTTAATTAAATGAATTAGATTCATTATATTAAATTGCCTTAAATTAAATGGTTGGATTAGATCAACCATGAGAGAGATTAAGTCAAGTTTGACTTGACTTTATGCCACCTCATTGGTGAGTTGACATTAAGTGGACCAATGATGATGCTCCACATGTAAAATACTGGAAAAAAATGACGAATAATGATAACGGAAAATTTCTGGAATTTTAAGAAATTTTTTGGGAATTTTTCGGAGCTTGTATGGACGAGTTAAGGGGATAAAAGTGGGTCCTGGGAAAAGCCTGTTTAGGCTACCCATTTAAGTGAAGAAAAGTTAATTTTTTCTTTTCCTTTTCCTTACTTTTCCTTTTTCTTTTTATTTAATTTCTTCTCCTCTCCCACTCCGCTTCCCTCTCCCGATTTCCCCCCGACCCCGTACCCTAACCCATGCGACACCGGCAGTTTCCTTTTCCCTTCCTCTCCTTTCTGATCCTCTCCAATGTGCAGCGCCGAGCCTTCATCTCCTTCCCCTCCGGTACGCGAGCAGTGGCCAAGCCTCACGCCTCTTCCTTCTCCTCACGATCTAACCGGCGCCGGCTATCTCCCTTTTCCTCTTCTCTGTGAAACCGAGCCACCCTCTAGTGCCGAGCAGCATCATCGCCGACGACTATCACCCTTGTGTGTCGATGCCGCCGCCGACACTAGACCCGAGCAATGCCACCGCGGTTCCTCAGCCCTAGCGCCGGCAGCCGAGCACCTCTCTTTTGCATAGCGCTTGTGCCCTAGCTACCGAGTTCCCTTCTTGTGTTCGTGCCCTGGTTTGGCATCGCCGTCGACTACTTGCCTCTCTAGTCGGTTGTTGGAGCCCTCTTCCCCATCGGTTGATCGTTGGTGTCGCTGTGCCCTAGCTTTGGCCAGGCATCCACTACCTTGCGGTCATGTTGGAGGTAATCAACTAATCCTGGTAGATTGTTTGAGTGGCTGATCCATGATCAATGTGGGTTTAGAGTTATTTGATTAGGAGGGCATCACTTTCACCTAGCTTCGGCAATCTCTGTACGTGGGTGATCCACAGCTTTGGCACAGAGTTTCCAGCAACTATTGTTCCAGCCAAAAGTCAATAATAGAGCGCACTGAATTGGGTAGGTAGTGTTTATGATTTCCAAGATTTATAAATTTTATTAAGTTGATTTAGATGTGGAAGCAGGTCATGGATATAGTTGCTTGATTTCTAGGTTTTGATATCTATGAGACTAAGCTATTACTGAGGTGTGATATCCGATCATGGTTCAAAAATTCAGGTGAGTATGTTTATGTGATCTCTCTTTGAATTCCTATTGAGGGTGATATGTTCCTTACATATTTCCATTTGGGTTATTAGTTTACTTCTATATTAATTCAATTGGAGTATGTGATAGAATGATGAGATTTGATTTAGTGATTAATTTGAGAAAGTTAAGGAATTGTTCGATGGATTAAGGATGGATCAATTATCTAATTTGATTTGGATTGTTAGGTGAAATTAAACGAGAATACCTAACCGAATTAGGATTGAGTTTTTAGTTTAGCTAGTTGTTGCTTATAAGATTAGCTAAACTTTACATTAAATGATTTACAGGACTTTAACGCAAGACGAGCATCTCGACGTCATATTTGGATCGGATTGGACCCTTCTATTGGAGGCGGGTACCTTGACTTATCTTTTTGATATGTCTTGTTGATATGTCTAGTAGGTTATAGCCTTTAGTAATAATTATGTTTGTCCTTATTTCGGTACGTCACTACCGGATACTCGTTACATGCTTGTTTGCTCACCTGTTATACATTTTATGCTAGTATCCATATGATTATTTATATGCTCAGTGAGGTAGTGACATACCATGCTTGTTATGTTCAGGACTTAGGTTTTTGATATCCTATCTGACCTGTGTACTTTAGTTCTTCGTATTTGACCATCGATACTACGATACTCATGTTATATATATATGGATATGGTTATGCTGATCAGTTTATTGTTATGCTTAGTGTCATGCATCATGATTGCATACTGTGCGATTGTCGACTCCACTATGGTAGAGCGCATCGCCAGTTACATATACTGCACACACCACCACTCATGGATTAGTGGTATATCAAACAGGTGTGTGGCGGTTCTGCTGTTTGGCTCCGTTGGTCTTAGGACTCAGCGTGGTAGCGCGTGAAGATTCTCCTGTTTGGCTCACCGGCATTTAGTGTAGCAACAGCGTGGCAGACGGTGGACTCGCTTGCTCTGGTTAGGTGACTCAACGTGGTAGCCGGCAGAGATACCTCCCGCGTCATCGTAATCGGGAGATGAGAGCATTGAACTCCCCATTTATGATTTGGGGTCAAAGGACAAGAGTACCGCGGCAAGATCCGTCCACTCGGTCACCATCGGAGTAGTGACGCAGAGTGCGGTTGTCACCCTACCCACCGCCTCACTATTATGTGTGAGATGATCGACTTAGGGGTGACCAGGACGCATCATTGGCATCACACGCATTTATGCATTTACTGCTTGTGTTTGCTGCACCTATATGCTGCATTTGGATGGATGCATATGTTTGACATGCATACAGGATTTATGACACTTCCGATCTGACGACCTAATTATTTTGATAGGTGGCCTTGGTGAGTACAGTACTCTTTAGCCTTTTCTATTATGCATTACCTTCTTTTGTTCAAGGGACTGTACTCCATTGTTATTACTATTTGTTATAGTTTACTATACATGTCAAGTAGGTATTCGCTGAGTTGTTGAACTCACCCCCGTGGACACTATTTTTTTTTCAGGTAGCAGGTTGTTTATGGAGTCTCTTGGAGTATCCTGACTGCCGGTCCCCACATAACATTAGAAGATCAGTCTTCGAATTTTGTTTATGTTTATCGTGGTATATGGTATGTGTGTATTTGACTTTGTGTTACAGTTTTGTTTCCGGAGTATTGTGTTGCTGTGTGGTGTAAGCCTAGCCGGCTAGCAATCATGTATTTTGGATTTCTATCATTTTTCTGCTGTGTTTTATATTTCGTTCCAGCCGTGTGGGCTGATAATATATATATAACTGCGTGGTTGTGTGTATATTCCAGCTGCCTGTGGCTGATGTATATTGTGGATGTAGAAAGTTTCAGATTGTCCGCCGTACAGGGGAGGTGCTGCCGAAATTTCTTCAGACATGGACTCCCTCGGGGCGTGACAATTTAAGTGGTATCAGAGCAGGTATACGATACTTGTTATGTGTTTTGGATTTTCGAGATTTATCTGATACCAATTTATTGGTATCAGAGCACGGTTTATGAGTCTTATTTTCGATGTTTCGGATTTCGTGATTTGGTCTTCTTGATGTGACTTTTCGGGTTTTGGGACCTGGCGGCGGTAGGACATCTCCGAGCTATAGGAGGTATGTTGGTTGGTATACTGATGTCCTACCTTTTTGTTAGTATATGCCCTGTTCACTATTACAGTTTATGACCTGTATTAGCATTATTTATTGCTGCCTGTCTAGTTGTTATATCATATATTTTATGTGTTACGTAAACCACTGATCATGGTAGACCGGAATAGAGATCAAGGATTACAGTCTCTGGTGATTTTTCATATCATACCCTAGTAGTTTTAGCTTCTGTCATGGTTAGTTGGTTAGAAGATCGAGGCATATACCAGCCTCTGTTATTATTAGCTGTGTAGTGGATAGTATCTATATCTTCATGTTGACCTAGCCAGTAGTATACCATTTTATCTTAGTAATTTTATCAGTAAATATTGATTTACTCTTGTTAGATCGGTCAATAGAAGATTGATTTACGTTTGTCGACTTGGGTAGTCGTGGATTGATATACCTTAGTGGTTTGTGGAGGATTAAGGTATTCTTGATTAGTTAGTAGATGACCGATTAACTTTATTGGTCCGATCTGAATCTTTGGGTTGTTTGTACTTAGTTTGGTATATAGAGCACATATGAATACATGTTTCGTACTGACGTGGAAAAGATTGAGTTGATCGTATATCATTGTCGATTTTGGTCAGACTATAGAGGATCGATGTATCCTATTCTATGGGTACTTTAATTTTTGACGGTATGTATCTAGTTGGATAACTTAGATGGTGACCCTACCGTTTCTGAATGTCAGGTTGATTGGGTCAATTATGTTGATTATTCCTATCTTTGTTTCGTGTATATATGATTGTTATGAGTTGAAGGAGTTCTATGATGGATAGTTTATTTGCAGGTAGTGTGAGTATTCCCATCTATATATGGTTATTGTAGGTTCCTTGTGGATTATAGCTATTTAGATAGTTGTACGTGTCTGATTGATATATTGGAGGTATCTTATCGATTTAAATCTGTGTCGTGGTATGTGCACATGGGTGTGAGTGTCATGTTGGAAGTATCTTATCGACTTAATCTGAGTTGTGAAATGTGCAAATGTGTTTGATATAATATTTGAGGTATCTTGTTTATTATATGATTGTTCTGAGTGTACACCAGTGTCTATTATGATTTGTTGGAAGTATATGTTGATTATACTCTTGGCATATGTGTATATTTGTCATGTGAGTGTTGTTTGAGGGGTATTGTTGATTTTACCTACGATGATATATGCACACGGGTTCGATATACATTGTTGGAGGTATCACGGTGATTTATACTTATGATGTGATTATATTTGGTGTGTACTAATTGGAGGATTATGTCAATCATACATATGTTGTGTGTGCATGTGTGTCAGATGTATGGTTGGTAGCATCATGATGATTCTACCTATGTTACATGTTGAATGTTAAATGTCTACATTATGATATTGGTTGTTTTACCCTGTCAACTAATATACCCATTAGTGGGTGACCGACCCACTAGGAGGATGATTGAGTTGACTGTGGATTTGATTTGCTTACTGTGTGGTTATACCCTAGGCTACCCACAGTGATCTGTGGTAGAGAGATCTCGTGCAGTCTCTAGCTAGATAGTTAGGTGCTTTGGGCACTTATGTATTGTTGTGGTAGAGCGTAACTCTCACGTGTTCTGGATTGTTGTGGTAGAGCGTAGCTCCCACATATTTAGGGATTGTTTTGTGGTGGAGCGTTGCTTCCACATATTGCGAATTGCTTGTAGCGGAGTATTGCTCTCATGTTTATTGTAGATATATATTTTGGATTATTTGTGGTGGAGCGTTGCTCCCACATATGGAGGATTTCTTGTGGTAGAGCGTAGCTCCTACATATATGGTATTTCATGTGATGGAGCGTTGCTCTCACACTGGAGGATATATTCTTTGGTGATTTATATCGTTGGTGATCAGATCTATTTATTGTTGAGGATCATATGGTTAGGAATGTCTGTGATACGGACATTATGTGTCTTGGTTTTACCATTAGGGCTTGCGGAGCCTTAGATGTTTCAGGGGCTCGATGATTCTGGTATTTCGAGGATGTTTGGATCGGTTTCTATTGTCTTTGTTGACGATGTTGTGATCTATTTAGGATCCACAGTGAGTCACGCACATCATCTTTGCATAGTTCTAGAGATGTTTCGATGGGAACATCTATATGTGAAGATCAGTAGTGCGTATTTTGGTAGTCTCCTGTGAGATGTTTGAGACACGGGCACCAGTAGAAGTGTACCGTGGTTCCATAGGAGATGGAGGTTGTTATCGTTGGGAGTAGTCGTAGTCTATACAGGAGACTCGAAACTTCCTTTGTTTGGCTCGATATTTCCGGAGATACGTTGAGGGTTTCTCACGGATTGCTATGCTACTTACACGCCTGACCAGGAAAGGCGTGAAGTTCACATGGACTGGGGATTGCAAGACCAGCTTCCAGGAGCTGAAGCGGAGACTGGTGTCAGCTCCGATTATTGGTTATACCTTCTGGAGATGATGGATTCGTGCTCTACACCAACGTGTCTATTCAGGGTTTGAGCGATGTTCTGATGCAGCACGATAGAGTAGTCTCTTATGTTTCTCGTCGGTTGAAGGAGCATGAGAAGAACTACCCAGTACATGATCTGGTGCTAGTCACCATTATTTTGCCATGAAGATTAGGCGACATTATTTATATAGCATTACATTTGAGATTCTTAATGACCATAAGAGTCTCAAATATCTGTTTATTTAGCTTAAATATCTGTTTATTTAGAAGGAACTTTGTTTCTGACAGACGAGATCGATGGAGTTCCTGAAGGATTATGATTGTACAATTAGCTATTACCCAGAGAGAGCTAATGTGGTTGCCGATGCACTTAGCAGGAAGTCCAGAGGGACTTTAGCTTGCCACTGAGTTGTGGTCACAGACCTGATCCAAGGTTTCTCCGATTTGGGCCTTGAGGGGATAGGACAGACAGAGCAGGGTAATCTGGTTACCATGGTAGTTCGGTCGTCGATCAGGACGAGGATCCGAGAGCCCTAGGCTGCTGATCAGTATTTGCAGTTTATTTGTAGCCAGTAACTTCCGGGCAGCAGACTGAGTTCACACGAGACGAGGAGGGTGTTATACACTTTCGAGGCAGATTATGCGTACTTCAGTCTCATCCGGTCTTATAGGAGTTACTTCTGGAGGCTCATCGCTCATGATTTGCTGTCCACCCAAGCGGTAGCCGTGGGTACCAAGATTTGAGGTGTTTCTATTGGTGGAACGATATAAAGGAATACATCGCGGATTTTGTAGCAAGATGTCTTGTTTGTCAGCAAGTGAAGGTCGAGCATCAGAGACCTGCTAGCTTACTTCAGGAGATTCCTATTCCTGAGTGGAAATGAGAACACATTACTATGGACTTTGTGGTGGGGTTGCCTAGGACACGACGAGGCTATAACGCGATTTGGGTAATTGTTGATTTATTTAACCCAAATCCGCGCACTCGTTAGCGATCCGGAAGACGGATTTCCTGGATCGATTGGTAGATATGTTTTGCCGGGGGATCATCAGATCACGTGATGTTCCATTGACTATTATTCCGGATAGAGGCCCGGTTCACGTCTCGTTTTGACAGAGTCTGCAGCAGGCCTTGGGCATGCAGCTCTGTTTTAGTACAACTTTCCATCCGCAGACAGATGGACAGTTAGAGCGGACATTCAGACTCTAAAGGACTTGCTGAGGTCTTGTGTATTGGATTTTGGATGTAGTTGGGAGGACCATTTGCCATTGGTAGAGTTCGCCTACAACAACGGTTTGCATTCGGCTATCCAGATTGCACCGTTTGAAGTGTTGTATGGTAGGTCTTGTCGGACACCCATCCTCTGGGATGTAGTTGGGGAGGCCTAGTTGTTGGGACCTCATAGAGCTCAGCATGAGGCAGAGTTGGTCCGTACTATTAGACGGAGAGTGTCAGAGGCACAGGGCTACCAGAAGAGTTATGCTGACCGTAGTCGGAGACTCTTAGAGTTCTCTGCAGGCGATCATGTATTTCTGCGAGTTTCACCCACGTATGGGGTGAAGAGATTTGGCCTCAGAGGTAAGCTAGCCCCGCGATACTTTGGACCTTTCCAGATCTTGGAGAGGGTTGGAGCGGTAGCTTATCGTTCGGCACTACCACCAGCTTTGGCAGGTGTTTACGACGTATTTCATGTGTCTATGCTGAGGAGGTATATATCTGACTAGACATTTGTGTTGATCGATATCTTAGTTCCGTATAGCCCGACATCACCTATGAGGAGATTCCGGTACGGATTCTGGACCGGAAAGAGCGTCAGTTGCGGAACAAGACTATCCGGCTGGTTAAAGTTGGATGACAACATCTTTCGGACGAGAAGGTTACTTGGGAGCTCGAAGATATGATCCGAGCTTGATACCCCTATCTTTTCACTTGGTGTATGTAAGTTATGGTTCCGTTCAGCATATATACTGTTTAGATTTTGCTAGCACTTGCTGATGGTAGATAACGAAATTTGGGGACCAAATTTTTATTAGTGGGGGAAAATGTAAAATACCAAAAAAAAATGACGAATAATGATAAAGGAAAATTTCTGGAATTTTTAGAAATTTTTTGGGAAATTTTCGGAGCTTGTATGGACGAGTTAAGGGGATAAAAGTGGGTCCTGGGAAAAGCCTGTTTAGGCTACCCATTTAAGTGAGGAAAAGTTAATTTTTTTCTTTTCCTTTTCCTTACTTTTCCTTTTTCTTTTTATTTAATTTCTTCTCCTCTCCCACTCCGCTTCCCTCTCCCGATTTCCCCCCGACCCCGTGCCCTAACCCATGCGACACCGGCAGTTTCCTATTCCCTTCCTCTCCATTCCGATCCTCTCCAATGTGCAGCGCCGAGCCTTCATCTCCTTCCCCTCCGGTACGAGAGCAGTGGCCAAGCCTCACGCCTCTTCCTTCTCCTCGCGATCTAACCGGCGCCGGCTATCTCCCTTTTCCTCTTCTCTGTGAAACCGAGCCACCCTCTAGCGCCGAGCAGCATCATCGCCGACCACTATCACCCTTGTGTGTCGATGCCGCCGCCGACACTGGACCTGAGCAACGCCGCCGTGGTTCCTCAGCCCTAGCGCCGGCAGCCGAGCACCTCTCTTTTGCATAGCGCTTGTGCCCTAGCTACCGAGTTCCCTTCTTGTGTTCGTGCCCTGGTTTGGCATCGCCGTCGACTACTTGCCTCTCTAGTTGGTTGTTGGAGCCCTCTTCCCCATCGGTTGATCGTTGATGTCGCTGTGCCCTAGCTTTGGCCAGGCATCCACTACCTTGCGGTCATGTTGGAGGTAATCAACTAATCCTGGTAGATTGTTTGAGTGGTTGATCCATGATCAATGTGGGTTTAGAGTTATTTGATTAGGAGGGCATCACTTTCACCTAGCTTCGGCAATCTCTGTACGTGGGTGATCCACAGCTTTGGCACAGAGTTTACAGCAACTATTGTTCCAGCCAAAAGTCAATAATAGAGCGCACTGAATTGGGTAGGTTGTGTTTATGATTTCCAAGATTTATAAATTTAATTACGCTTATTTAGATGTGGAAGCAGGTCATGGATATGGTTGCTTGATTTCTAGGTTTTGATATCTATGAGACTAAGCTGTTGTTGAGGTGTGATATCCGATACTGGTTTAAAAATTCAGGTGAGTTTGTTTCTGTGATCTCTCTTTGAATTCCTATTGAGGGTGATATGTTCCTTACATATTTCCATTTGGGTTATTAGTTTACTTCTATATTAATTCAATTGGAGTATGTGATAGAATGTTGAGATTTGATTTAGTGATTAATTTGAGAAAGTTAAGGAATTATTCGATGGATTAAGGATGGATCAATTATCTAATTTGATTTGGATTGTTAAGTGGAATTAAACGAGAATACCTAACCGAATTAGGATTGAGTTTTTAGTTTATCTAGTTGTTGCTTATAAGATTAGCTAAACTGTACATTAAATGATTTACAGGACTTTAACGCGAGACGAGCATCTCGACGTCGGATTTGGATCGGATTGGACCCTTCTATTGGAGGCGGGTACCTTGACTTATCTTTTTGATATGTCTTGTTGATATGTCTAGTAGGTTATAGCCTTTAGTAATAATTATGTTCGTCCTTATTTCGGTACGTCACTACCGGATACTCGTTACATGCTTGTTTGCTCACCTATTATACATTTTATGCTAGTATCCATATGATTATTTATATGCTCAGTGAGGTAGTGATATATCATGCTTGTTATGTTCAGGGCTTAGGTTTTTGATATCCTATCTGACCTGTGTACTTTAGTTCTTCGTATTTGACCATCGATACTACAATACTCATGTTATATATATATAGATATGGTTATGCTGATCAGTTTATTGTTATGCTTAGTGTCATGCATCATGATTGCATGCTGTGCGATTGTCGACTCCACTATGGTAGAGCGCATCGACAGATACATATACTGCACATACCACCACTCATGGATTAGTGGTATATCAGACAGGTGTGTGGCGGTTCTGCTGTTTGGCTCCGTTGGTCTGAGGACTCAGCGTGGTAGCCGGCAGACAGTTCTGCTCTATTTGGCTCCGCTGGCATTTAGTGTAGCAGCGTAGTAGCCGGCAGACGGTGGACTCTATTTGGCTCCGTTGGTCAGGTGACTCAACGTGGTAGCTGGCAGAGATACTTCCCCGTCATCGTGTACCGGGAGATGGGAGCATCGAGCTCACCCATTTATGATTTGGGGTCAAAGGACTGGAGTACTCCGACTGCTTCCCGTCCACTCGGTCACTCATCAGGAGTAGTGACGACAGAGTGCACGGTTGTCACAACCCTACCCATTCGGCCTCACTATTGTGTGTGAGATGACTGACTGGCGTCAGGGGTGACCAGGATGCATCATTGGCATCATACGCATTTATGCATTTACTGCTTGTGTTTGCTGCACCTATATGCTGCATTTGGATGGATGCATATGTTTGACATGCATACAGGAGTTATGACACTTCCGATCTGACGACCTGATTATTTTGATAGGTGGCCTTGGTGAGTACAGTACTCTTTAGCCTTTTCTATAATGCATTACCTTCTTTTGTTCAAGGGACTGTACTCCATAGTTATTACTATTTGTTATAGTTTACTATACATGTCAAGTAGGTATTCGCTGAGTTGTTGAACTCACCCCCGTGGACACTATTTTTTTTTCAGGTAGCAGGTTGTTTATGGAGTCGCTTGGAGTATCCTGACTGTCGGTCCCCACATCACATTAGAAGACTAGTCTTCGCATTTTGTTAATGTTTATCGTGGTGTATGGTATGTGTGTATTTGACTTTGTGTTACGGTTTTGTTTCCGGAGTATTGTGTTGTTGTGTGGTGTAAGCCTAGCCGGCTAGCAGTCATGCATTTTGGATTTCTATCGTTTTTCTGCTGTGTTTTATATTTCGTTCCAGCCGTGTGGGCTGATGATATATATATACCTGTGTGGTTGTGTGTATATTCCAGTCGCCTGTGGCTGATGTATATTGTGGATGTAGAAAGTTTCAGATTGTCCGCCGTACAGGGGAGGTGCTGCCGAAATTTCTTCGGACAGGGACTCCCTCGGGGCGTGACACCACATCATCATGGTTACTTAAGTGAAGTGCCACCTCATGGGAGTTACCAAGAGTTGTGACTCTTGGTATCCCATGGAGGTTACAAACCACTTAATTAGATGAAAAAGAGTTTCATTTTGCAAGAGTAACTCTCATTCAAGTGATCTTCCTCCTACTAAGCTCTCTTCTTGCTCCTTCTCTTCTCTTGGTCGTGGGTTTCAAGGAAGGGAGAAGAAAGGAGAGTGAAACTAATCCAAGAAGAAAGGTTAGTGAAAGTCACATAGAGATTTTAGAGGAGTGTGTTCTCTTCTTTTCCTTTCTTCTTCTTCCAATCCTACCCAAGAGCCCTAGAGAGTGCTAGCACACTTGTGGTGCTCTCTTCTCCATCCTTGAGTGTTAGAGAACACTTCTTGTTCGTGTGGATATCACTAGAGAGTTGTCTAGGTTGACAACTTCGAGATCCGGCGTACCGTTGGACGAGTGAGATTTGCGAGGGCACACTTCGAAGGTATAAAATATTTTTCCTTTGTAGATATACTGTAGATCATAGTTTGAAAATCGTACTCGTAATTTTGAAATCTATCCTTCGCAGGAGATCCAGTGGCATGGGTGATTCGGGGTTTCCGCGACGCGAAAAGCGGTTTTCGTGGCCTGAAAAACCCAACACATTCCTAGTCGAGTATTAACATTCAGGGACAATGTTAATGCAATAAGACTAGCATGTAGGTCAACTCAATGACTTGATCTCACAAGTCATGGATATAGAGATATCAAGTTGACACATGGGTATGCATTGGAGAATGTATACTGAATGACCCGCCATGGGAAAGTATCATGGATCGTTATATGAGTGTCATATACTTTCTCATGTGGCTATTAGTATAACTACTAGTCCTTAGACCTGAAGTCACCATGGATCCCTACATAAGGAGTTATGTACTTTGGTTTCGTCAAACGTCACCCTTAACTGGGTGGACTATAAAGGCGATTACTGGGTATGTAACGAATTATGCAGAGGGATGTGAGTGATATAGATGAGATCTATCCCTCCTATATGATGGGAGCGACATCGATATTCTTGATAGAGTGAGACCACGAAGTGCATGGCCATGCCCAAATGAGTCAATATAGGATATTGAGCTCATTTGATTGAGTGAGTCTACTTGGAGTTCAAGATTTAGATTGATTAGAGGATGACACGGTCTATGCCTCACATTGATCAATCTAGATATCTAGGATAGAAGGACACTTGTCATATTTTGTGAGGAGTCAAAATTAGTAGTCACAAGGTGATGTTGGATCTCAACATTCTTGTAACTTGGGTAGTAATGATGTGTTGCTAGATACCGCTCATTACTTATGCTCCTAAATGGGTTTAGGGGCATTGCCAACGTTACAAGAACCTATAGGGTCACACACTAAGGGCAATTAGATGGAGATTAGGTTCATTAGATGAACCTAAATGATTACGTTCATATGATGAACCAAATTGGATTAAGAGTAATCCAAAGTAGGCTAATTGAGTTGGACTCAATTTGGTTCATGTGTTAATGAGTCTAATTTGGACTTAGACTCATTTAATTAATTTAATTCAATGAATAGAGATTCATTAAATTAAAATTGACTTGAACCAATCGTTAGATTAGATCAACCAAGGGAGAGAAGTGGTCAAGTTTGACTTGACTTAAGTAGGAAGATGAAGAGTCAAGTTTTGACTTGACTTTGACTTGACCAATGCCACATCATCTGTAACACCCCTAGAAAGCCTAGATAAAGTAAGGGCAATGAGAGTACGAATGTAATGAAAAGAATGTGTAGATAGTCTTCGTTGAATGTTACGATGGGAAGGATTTAGATGATTAAAAACTTTATGAAAGAAAATAAAGTTGAGAATATAAAGTTCTATACATGATTTATAATGCAAGGAATTAATGTAAACAAAAGAGATATGAGATATTATATATGCATGTATGAAATATTTATGCATAATGCATATACATGAATTATTTTGTACAAAAATATGTTAGGAGAAGGATTTGATCCTTGGTTCTCTTGTGGATGCATGCATGTGTTAACCAAGTGTGATAGGAGTGAATATTGTAAAAGGAGAGATGGGAATTATAATTAAAGGAAAGAAAGGAGAGAAATTAAGAGAAAAGAGAGAAACTCAAGAAGCATTTCTCTAGCATATTCTTTCTCATTAAGAGGAGAAGTAAATGGGGAGGATGAATCAAGTCAAGTTTTCCTCCCCTCACTTTAGTATAAATAGGCATGGAGGGGGGGGGGCTTCATCCTCAACTCACTCTCCTCCTCTCCTCCATTTGTGCCGAGCACTCTCCCTCCCTCTTTCCTCTTGTTGCCGAGAGCAACAACTCTCCCCCTTCTTTCTTTCTTTTTGTTGCCGAGCAACACAAGAGGAAGAAGCCTCCTCTTCTTCCTCCTCCTCTCCACCAAAAGACCTAGCCACTTCTTCCTCCATTGGTGCCGAGCAAAGCAAGCAAGGAAGAAAGGTCCACAAGCAAGTTCTCAACTCTAGGAAACTTAAGCAAAGAAGGTAAGCTTCCCCTCACCTGCGGTACAAGGCTTTCATGTGATTTTCAGATTCTTTTTCTATGCCTTGAAAGAAAGTTTTCCCCTATGTTTGTATACATATATGATGCATGATCAGAGGTGTATGTAACCCTAGAATTTCAATCAAAAATATTGTAAATAGGTTAGGAAAATTATTGTCTAACCAAACTAGTGCAAGTTTCCCTCTATGAAATGCTAAGGACCTTCCTATGGTTTTCTTGCTTGGAAGTTGATTGGAACCAAAAGAACCCCACTCTCATGTTTCGGCCAAGAAAGAATTTAGGGTTAGGAGGACCTTGAATTTAAAATAACTATGCTTATATGACATGATATAAAGTTCTTAAGAGTTGTATACTTGTATGTTGAAAGAAACTCATGAACCTTACTCTTAATATTTCGGCCATGGTAAGGTGATAGTTTAGAGAAGCTTAAACAAAATTCTAATATGCTCAATGACCTCTGTGATATTATGTTATGAAAGATGATTAATGCTCTCATGTTTAATTGGAATGTAGAAAATTAGTTACATGATTTATGACATGTAAGATCACAAGAGTCCTAGCTTGTTTATGATCCAACCTTGTGTATGATGTTCTTAGTAAATCTTGCTATGAAATTTACTTAGGTTTCCCATGCTTTAGGCCACTTAAAGGAAGTTTATATTCTATGAATTTCGGCCAAGTAAGGTTTGAAGGACCTAGAGGCCTTGGAAATGAAACCTAAGGGGTTAAAAGTACTTCTTATGAAAACTTGATAATGTGTGAATGTGATACATGTTTGTATGACCTAAATGAATCATTATGTGTTCGGCCATGAAGGGATAGATGCCCTAGAAACCCTAGAACAAAAATTAAATATGTCTATGCCATGCTGTATGAAAATGATATGATAATAAGTTGGAATGCATGATTGCTTTAGTTACGAAATGATATGCATAATGAAGTTATATTATGAAATATGCCATGATGTGTTATAGCATAGAAAATGCTATACATAATGAAAAGAAATGAAGTTATATTATGATATGTGATAGCATAGAAAATGCTATACATAATGAAAAGAAATGAAGTTATGTTATGATATGTGATAGCATAGAAGATGCTATACATAATGAAAAGAAATGAAGTTATGTTATGATATGTGATAGCATAGAAAATGCTATACATAATGAAAAGAAATGAAAAAGAATAAATGCATGAAAGATTGTTAAGGACATGATATGATAGTTATGCATGATAAGTTATTTTTATGGTTTGTACCAAGGGTGGGCTCCATAAACGCCCCGGGGTCGATGGAGTAAGACTCGGGCCTCGTCAGTAATGGGCCTTTGAGTGCCCTAGGTCGATGGAGTAAGACTCGGGCCTAGTATGTATGCATGGTAGGGCTCAAGACTTGCTACCTTGGACCTACGCATTAAGTATGTGGTACAAACCGGGATCCAAATGATGATGATATTAATTTCAAGTACTATTAAGTATAAGTTTTCAAATTCACGATGCATTGCCTACATTCATATGTGCTTGAATTATATGATGATATGATATAATGTCATGTGATATTATGATATGAATATGATGCCCTTGTATGTCTCATGCTTGTGATTTATTTGTTTTATGATATGATATTCATGCTTCTATGAAATGATATGTGAATAAGAAATATGCATGATATGTTTGAATAGAATGATATGTTATGTTATGATTAGTTGAGACGATGATATGTTGATCCATTCTTGATATACGATGATTCTCGATTTTAGTGAGTAGGAAAGGAACTTACTGAGCCATGAGTGCTCATAGCTTACTTTCCTTGTACCGCAGATAAAAGAGAAAGCTGGATGTACAACGGAGCAGCAAGAGGAGCAGATAGTGATGTGTGTGGTGGTGGCTCGGCAAGAACGATTCGGACAAATTAATATTTTTAGTTATAAGTTCAATATATGCACATTTGAACAAATCAGAATATGTGATATTATGCTTAATAAATTAAATTCTTTAAAGTTTTATTCTTCCGCTGTTATAACTAAAGCATGTACGTAAGTAGTATAAGAACGTAGCGCCACCTTTGGTTGGGTAAGAAGGGTGGGCGTTACATCATCAAGGCTTCTTCATTTGGTCAAGTTTGACTTGACCAAATGCCACCTCATGGAGGAGATCAAGAGACTTGACTCTTGATATTCCATGGGGGTTACATGCCTTGAAGTGGCCGGCCACTTTTAGGTGGAATGAAAAATTGATTTTTCATTCAAGTGGTTGTAACTCCATCTTCTTCTTCCTCTTGAGTTTTCTTCTTGCTCTCCCTCTCCTCCCTACTGATCTCTAAGGTTGCTAGCACATCCTTAGAGATTTTTCTTCATCTCTTGCTTGTGTGGATACACATAGAGAAGTGTCTACTTTGACACTTTCGAGATCCGGCGAACCGAGGACAAGCGGGATTACGAAGGGCTTCGCTTCAAAGGTATAAAATGTTTTTCCTTTGTAGATCTACTGTAGATCATAGTTTGAAACTCGTACTCATATTTTTGAAATCTATCCTTCGCACGAGATCCGTTGGGTAGGGTGATTCGGGGTTTCCGCGACGCGAAAATGTGGTTTTCGTGGCCCAAATAACGCAACAGTGGTATCAGAGCCACGTGCGAAGTTTGTACGAGTTTAGTTTTTGTTTTTATGACAAAAATTCAGTTCTCTGATATTCTGTAATTTTATAGTTTATAGAGTTTCTATGGGTATTTTTCTCATTGAAGCGAAGCACAAGTGTTTCGGCACTTGTAGGCTTCGACTACCGAGAAGAATTTTCCAAAACGGCAAAGTTTCGCCCCAAAATTTTTTGGAACAGCCGGCTAAGGCGCTCTTGGATCACTTAGGAGCAACTCACGATGGTTAGATCGTGGGTAGGGGTACTGCCCCTAATCCCGCAAGGGGATTTGCTCCCCGATTGCGCCCGAAATCGCTAATCGGGACCGCTGGGAAAAATTTACTCATAAAATCTGTAAAATTATAAAAAAAAACTTATAGAAAATTATAGAAATATATAATTTTGAATTATATATTAATTTTGTGATAGTCATGGCCCAAACGACCCAAATTGGATTTGAAAATGTGTTGTAATTCATAATACGGCCTGCGTGTCGTTATGTGATGTGCGTGCTGTATTTATTTTATTTTATTTTATTTTATTTTATTTTCATGACCTTTGCGTCGTGCCTTTCTCTTATATTCTGGTTGTAAATTAGATTTAGACTCGAATGTAACTCGAGTTTCAAAATTTTTATGTAATTTTGAAGCGGTGGAAGGTCCACACGAGACGGAGTTACGAGTAGGGCGCGAGCAACACAAGGTGGTCAAAGGAAGGAGCTTGAGAAGCTGTTGACCTTAGGTTGACCATCCGATCTTCTCATTGGCTTGAGAAGATCATAGTAGGGCCATGACTAAATCACAAATTAATTTAATTAATTGCTTTTTGTGTATGTGATGCATGCTAGTTAATTAAGTAATTAATTAATGCCTAACGATTAGATTAGATCTAAGTCGTGCACATGATGCACCCTTTGATTAGATTAGATCTATCGAGTATATGATACGCATCATTGTTTAGATTAGATCTAAATCACTTCAACTCGTAATGCCTACCATGCCGTGATACCTACCACTACCTCGATCGCATGTAGTTGTTGAATCTGCCAAAGCAGAGCAACACATACTATCTTGGTAGGGTATGGAGGGACAATCTTGGTCCCGCCTATCAATGCATGGGTGAGTACAACTCAATTAGATTGAGTATTCCTAGTTAACTCGGTTGGATCGAGTATAACTATAGGCATTCTTCCAACGGTTGGAAAGTTAGGTCAAAATCACATATATATTAACTCTCGGGCGTATTAGCCAAAGCTAACTCGAGTTTTAATATAAATGCGGATTTTGATTCTATAAACAAGAGCTGCATAGAGATGTAATTGGTAATCGTTACCTACCGATCATACTAAGTCTTGGGCGTATTAGCCAAAGCTAACTCAAGAGTTAGTATGATGTGGATCTTGTCCCACATGAATTATAGAATTCAGTGGGAGCATCATTTAGTTAAAGGCCTAATTAAATGATTAAGAATATGATATTTATTTCTGCTTTTATTTCTGTTGTAGATTACCATGACGTCGAATACGAACACCTTCTCCCTGCGATCTGTCCTCGAGAAGGACAAGCTCAACGGTGCAAACTTCCTGGACTGGTACAGGAACCTAAGAATAGTTCTCACCCAAGAACGTAAACTGTACGTTCTGGAGCAGCCCATTCCGGAGGCTCCTCCTGCCACTGCCCCTCGAGCTGGCCGAGATGCTTTCAAGAAGCATCAAGATGACGCATTAAATGTGTCTTGTCTAATGCTCGCGACCATGAACTCTAAGTTTCAGAAGCAACACGAGTTAATGGGTACTTACGATATGGTTGAACATCTTCGTCAACTGTATCAAGGTCAAGCGAGGCATGAGAGATTTGAGATCTCAAGGGCACTGTTTCAGTGCAAGATGTCAGACGGGGCTCCAGTAGGCCCATATGTACTCAAAATGATTGTGTACATAGAGAACCTACAAAGGTTGGGGTTCCCTCTTGGCCAAGAGCTGGCTACTGACCTAATCTTGCAATCCTTGCCGGATAGCTACAATCAATTCGTTCTAAACTACAATATGAACGAGATTGACAAGCCACTGCCCGAGCTGCTTAGCATGTTAAGAACTGCTGAGCTAAACCTTAAGAAGGCTAAGCCCAACACTGTTCTGATGGTTCAGAAATATAAGGGCAAGGGCAAGCCCAAAGGCAAGGGAAAGTCCCAAGCGAAGGGCAAAGGCAAGGCACTGAAACCTAAAGGAGGGGTCGTCAACGATGCTACCTGCTTCCACTGCGGTCAGACCGGGCACTGGAAGAGGAATTGCAAGGTATACTTAGAGGATCTTAAGAAGAAGCGAAGTTAGATTTTCACTTCAGGTATATATGTTATAGAAGTCAATCTATTTAATTTTACATCATGGGTATTAGATACTGGATGTGCTTCTCACATTTGTACTGATGTGCAGACGCTGAGAAATAGCAGGGCATTGACAAAGGGCGAGGTGGACCTACGAGTAGGTAATGAAGCATGGGTTGTTTCTGTTGCTGTAGGGACTTACTTTCTATCTCTGCCCTCTGGGCTTGTACTAGAGTTAGTCGATTGTTGTTATGTGTCTGCATTAACTAAGAACATTATATCAGTTTCTTGTTTGGACAAGAAAGGTTTCTCGTTTACTATAAAGAACAAATGTTGTTCCGTCTATTTAAACGATATGTTCTATTGTAGTGCACCTCTGATAAACGGACTCTATATTCAAGACCTTGAGAGCCCAATCTATAACATAAATACCAAGAGGTTCAAGTCAAACGACATGAACCAAACCTACCTCTGGCATTGTCGCTTAGGTCATATAAATGACAAGCGCTTATCCCAGCTCCATAAGGATGGTATGCTGGACTCATTTGATTTTGAATCATATGAGATATGCGAGTCATGCCTACGAGGCAAGATGACCAAGACTCCCTTTAGTGGGCACAGCGAGAGAGTGACTGATTTGTTAGGACTCATACATAGTGATGTATGTGGCCCATTCAATGTTGCTGCTAGAGGCGGTTATAAGTACTTCATCACATTTACTGATGACTTCAGTAGATATGGTTATGTGTACTTGATGACACATAAGTCTGAATCCTTTGAAAAGTTTAAAGAATTCAAGAATGAAGTACAGAACCAGCTTGGCAAGAGTATTAAGATACTTCGATCCGATCGAGGTGGAGAATACCTTAGCCATAAGTTCCGTGACTATCTAGCTAAGTGTGGGATTCTATCCCAACTCACTCCTCCTGGAACACCACAGTGGAATGTTGTATCCGAAAGGAGGAATCGTACCTTATTAGATATGGTACGATCTATGATGACTCACACAGATCTTCCGACATACCTTTGGGGCTATGCTTTAGACACGGCAGCTTTTATACTCAACCGAGTTCCATCCAAGGCCGTGATAAAGACACCATATAGGATATGGACTGGGAGAGATGCCCAGGTGTCTTTCATGACGATTTGGGGTTGTGAGGCTTACGTTCGACGTCAAGTCTCAGACAAATTAGGACCCAAATCTGACAAGTGCTTTTTCATTGGATATCCCAAGGAAACTAAGGGATATGACTTCTACATTCCCAGTCAGCACAAGGTAGTTGTGACAAAGACTGGGGTCTTTCTAGAAAGGGACTTTGTTTCTAGAAAAACTAGTGGGAGCGCGTTCGATCTTGAAGAAGTTCAAGATGCGAACAATAGCACTGATGCCTTGATGGAAATTGAACTAGAACCACAAAGTGTTGTGGATGATGTTGTTCCACAAGGAGTTGAGGAACCACAACCAGTTCGAGTAGACCTACCTCTTCGCAGATCTGATAGGGTACGTCTTTAGCCTGAGAGATACTCATTTCTCTTGTCTGACCATGATGATATTGTGCTCATTGAGGATGAGCCTACCACCTATCAGGAAGCTGTGATGAGACCAGATTCCGAGAAATGGCTAGAAGCCATGAGATCCGAAATGGAATCCATGTACATCAACCAAGTATGGACTTTGGTTGATCCACCTGAAGGGGTAAAACCCATTGGGTGTAAGTGGGTCTTTAAGAGAAAGACTGACATGGATGGACTTATCTATAAGGGTCGCTTGGTAGCTAAAGGTTTCAAGCAGATTCATGGTATTGACTATGATGAAACCTTTTCTCCAGTAGCGATGTTTAAGTCCATTCGGATCATGCTTGCTATTGCAACCTACCATGACTATGAGATATGGCAGATGGATGTCAAAACCGCGTTTCTGAATGGAAACCTGCTCGAGGATGTGTACATGACACAACCTGAGGGTTTTGTATATCCACAGCATACTAGCAGAGTATGTAAGCTGCATAGGTCCATTTATGGACTAAAGCAAGCTTCTCGGTGCTGGAATCTTCGATTCGATGATGCAATCAAATAGTTTGGTTTCATCAAGAACGAAGATGAGCCTTGTGTCTACAAGAAGTTTGTAGTGGATATAGTTGTCTTCCTCATATTGTATGTGGATGACATACTACTCATTGGGAAGGACATCCCTATGCTTCAGTCTGTCAAGACATGGCTAGGGAGTTGCTTCTCAATGAAGGATTTAGGTAAGGCATCCCGCATTTTAGGGATACAGATCTATAGAGATAGATCTAAGAGATTGCTTGGCCTAAGTCAGAGTACATACATTGACAAGGTACTCCTACGGTTTGCCATGCAGAACTCCAAGAAGGGATTTTTGCCGATGTCACATGGCGTGAGTCTTTCGAAGACTCAAGGTCCCTCTTCTAGAGAGGAGAGAGACCGCATGGATCAGATCCCTTATGCCTTAGCCATAGGATCGATCATGTACGCCATGCTATGTACTCGACCTGATGTCTCGTATGCTTTGAGCATGATGAGCAGATACCAGTCAGATCCAGGTGAAAGTCACTGGATAGCGGTCAAGAATATTCTTAAGTACTTAAGAAGGATTAAAGAATATTTCTTGATATATGGAGGCGATGATGAGCTAGCTGTAAAGGGTTACAGTGATGCTAACTTCCAGACCGACCAGGATGACTATAGATCGCAGTCGGGGTTCGTATTTTGCATTAATGGTGCTGGAAAAGTTCGAAGTAGGATACAGTAGCTGATTCTACAACAGAAGCCGAGTACATTGCTGCATCAGAGGCAGCAAAGGAGGCAGTTTGGATCTGCAAGTTCATCACTGAACTTGGGGTGGTTCCTAGCATTGCTGACCCTATTGAGCTCTTCTGTGACAACAGTGGAGCTATAGCACAGGCAAAGGAACCTCGCTCACACCATTGGACCAAACACATACTACTGCGCTTCCATCTCATTCGAGAGATCATCGAGAGAGGAGATGTGAAGATTTGCAGAGTACCTACAGAGGCTAGCATCGCAGATCCTTTGACCAAGGCTTTGGCACAGAGGAAGCATGATGGTCACACTAGGTCATTGGGGCTTAGAGCCTACACTGATTGGCACAAGTGCTAGTGGGAGATTGTTAGCTAGAGCCCTAGAGTCAATCATTTGATGATTGTATTTTGGACTAGTTGTATCATATTCTATATAAATAAAGGCATTTGGTTTTTGGTTATTATACTTGTATTGGTGCCAAATAAACTAAGTATAATAACGCCCTTGAGTAGACGGTTCTCACCAATATCAATCGGTTAGTTGAACCGATAGTGAGATGATATAGGGAACACTACTGTTAATCATTACTAGTCGAGTATTAACATTCAGGGACAATGTTAATGCAATAAGACTAGCATGTAGGTCAACTCGATGACTTGATCTCACAAGTCATGGATATAGAGATATCAAGTTGACACATGGGTATGCATTGGAGAATGTATACTGAATGACCCGCCATGAGAAAGTATCATGGATCGTTATATGAGTGTCATATACTTTCTCATGTGGCTATTAGTATGACTACTAGTCCTTAGACCTGAAGTCACCATGGATCCCTACATAAGGAGTTATGTACTTTGGTTTCATCAAACGTCACCCGTAACTGGGTGGACTATAAAGGCGATTACTGGGTATGTAACGAAATATGCAGAGGGATGTGAGTGATGTAGATGGGATCTATCCCTCCTATATGACGGGAGCGACGTCGATATTCTTGATAGAGTGAGACCACGAAGTGCATGGTCATGCCCAAATGAGTCAATATACGATATTGAGCTCATTTGATTGAGTGAGTCTACTTGGAGTTCAAGATTTAGATTGATTAGAGGATGACACGGTCTATGCCTCACATTGATCAATCTAGATATCTAGGATAGAAGGACACTTGTCATATTTTGTGAGGAGTCACAATTAGTAGTCACAAGGTGATGTTGGATCTCAACATTCTTGTAACTTGCGTAGTAATGATGTGTTGCTAGATACCGCTCATTACTTATGCTCCTAAATGGGTTTAGGGGCATTGCCAACGTTACAAGAACCTATAGGGTCACACACTAAGGGCAATTAGATGGAGATTAGGTTCATTAGATGAACCTAAATGATTACGTTCATATGATGAACCAAATTGGATTAAGAGTAATCCAAAGTAGGCTAATTGAGTTGGACTCAATTTGGTTCATGTGTTAAGTGAGTCTAATTTGGACTTAGACTCATTTAATTAATTTAAATCAATGAATAGAGATTCATTAAATTAAAATTGACTTGAACCAATGATTAGATTAGATCAACCAAGGGAGAGAAGTGGTCAAGTTTGACTTGACTTAAGTAGGAAGATGAAGAGTCAAGTTTTTGTTGGGTTCGTCGGGCCGCGAAAACCACTTTTTCGCGTCGCGGAAACCCCGTGTCACCCAAAGCCATGGATCTCGTGCAAAGATTCGTAAACAAAACTTTTCGAAAAACCTTTTTCTTATACGAGTTTGTAAAAACTTTAGATCTACACTAAAGTTAAGATAATTACCCTTGTAGCGAAGCCCTTCGCGTTCCCGCTTGTCCAAGATGTCGCCGGATCTCTAGTTGTCAAAGTAGACAACCTCTATATGTATCCACACGGACACAAGTAGAAGGAGATGACCAAAACACAAGGTGTGCTAGCACCAATGGAGTGTTCGACCAAGGAATGGGAGAAGGAGAAGAGAGAGCACCCAAGGGAGAAGAAGAGTGAATCAAATCAATGAGAGGAAAAACAAAACAACCCCTTAGCCATCAAGTGGCCGGCCACTCTAGGAGGTGTAACCCCCACATTAATTCCAATTAATGTGGAGACCATTAAGAGTTGTAACCCCCATGAGGTGGCACTCTAGGATGATGTGGATCAACACTATTGGTCCACATCTTGCCACCTCACTAAATGACATGGCAACAAGTGTAACCTCCTCATTTAATGTGGGCCGGCCACATTAAATGCTATGGAGGCTTGTAACCTCCATGCGGTGGCACACATTGATGATGTGGAGCAATCCTATTGGTCCACATCTTGCCAACTCACTAGTGATGTGGCAAAAAGTCAAGTCAAACATGACTTTTTCTCTTCCTCTCAAATCAAGTCAAACTTGATCAAATCTCTCTTATGGTTGATCTAATCCAACCATATGATTCAAGCCAACTTAATATAATGAATCTAATTCATTAAATTAAGTTGATTTAATGAGTCATAATCTAAATTAGACTCATTGAATACATGAATCAACTTGAGTCCAACTCAATTAGCCCAATTTGGATTACTCTTAATCCAATATGATTCATCAAATGAATCTAATCCTCTTGGTTCATCATATGAACAAAATCTCCATCTAATTGTCCTTAGTGTGTGACCCTATAGGTTCTTGTAACGTTGGCAATGCCCTAAACCCATTTAGGAGCATAAGTAATGAGCGATATCTAGCAACACATCATTACTACCCAAGTTACAAGAATGTCGAGATCCGACATCACCTTGTGACTACCAATTGTAACTCCTCACAAAATATGTGACATTGTCCTTCTATCCTAGACATGTAGATTGATCAATGTGAGGCTTAGACCGTGTCATCCTCTAATCAATCTAAATCTTGAACTCCAAGTAGACTCACTCGATCAAATGAGCTCAACATCTAATGTTGACTCATTTTGGCATGGCCATGCACTTCGTGGTCTAACTCTATCAAGAATACCGATGTCGCTCCCGTCATATGGGAGGGATAGATCCCATCTACATCACTCACATCCCTCTACATAATTCGTTATTTATAGTCCACCCAGTTACGGGTGACATTTGACGAAACCAAAGTACATAACTCCTTATGTAGGGATCCATGGTGACTTCAGGTCAAAGGACTAATAGTCATACTAATAGCCACATGAGAAAGTATATGACACTCATATAACGATCCATGATACTTTCTCATGGCGGGTCATTCAGTATACATTCCTTAATGCATACCCATGTGTCAGCTTGATATCTTTATATCCATGACTTGTGAGATCAAGTCATCGAGCTGACCTACATGCTAGTCTTATTGTATTAACATTGTCCCTGAATGTTAATACTCGACTAGGAATGATTTAGAGTAGTGTTCCCTATATCATCTCACTATCGATTCAACCAATCGATTGATATAGGTAAGAACCTTTCTACTCTAGGATGTTACTATACTTATTTTATCTGGCACTAGTACAAATAAGCATAATAACCAAAAACCAAATGCCTTAATATATATACATGAATATGATGTACATGAGTCCATACAATCATCAAATGATTGGCTCTAGGGCTCTAACTAACAATCTCCCACTAGCACTAGTGCCAATCAGTATAAGATCTAAGGCCTAATGAACTAGTGTGACCTATTAGAGTGTATACTAAAAGCCTAGCTTTTGGTATAAACATTTATCTAGAAATAAGAATCACATTGGTCAAATGTCTACATTTATGATATATGTAGTTGTTCAATTAATTTATATTGTAGATAACATGGTGTGTGGTGTCACACACAGAGGATCATGTTATCAGTACCTTATAAATTATAAACAGTAACTCACGACCATAATGGAAAGGAACAAACCATTGGAAGGTCGTAGTGTAATTAGGTATTAGTTTATCTTAACTATATAATTACACTAGTACACTTAGAGTGTATTGAGTAGGACCATTAGAGGTCGTTTCTTTTATACTGACTTTATAAAGAAACAAAGACCTCAGTTATTATGGAAGTGTGTGCTCTTAATCCTAATATAATAACAAGCACATATATTTGATATTTATTTCTTTAATTTATCAATGGGTGAGATTTAGTTCGATGAATCAATAGGCCCGATAAGTTGGGAAATGATATCACTTATAGTGTGTATTGTTGATTATAGAAGGAAACTGTGTCCTAGTGATCTAGGTTGAGAATGTCCTCAAGAGGAGCTCATAAGGATTGCCATGTTAAACCCTGCAGGTGGACTTAGTCCGACATGACGATAAGGTTGGGTGGTACTACTCTTGGACTAAGATATTAATTAAATGAGTTGTCAGTAACTCGCTTAATTAATGGACATTTGACATCTTAAACACAGGGAGACTAACACACTCATAATAAGTAGGAGCCCAAAATGTAATTTGGGATTGGTGCGGTAGTTCAATAATAGTTCTTTAGTGGAATGAATTATTATTGATGGAATTAAGTTGTGTGTTCGGGGCGAACACGGGAAGCTTAATTTCATCGGGAGACCAAAACCAATTCCTCCTCTCGGTCCCTATCGTAGCCTCTAATATATAGAGATTTATACCCACCGCATACCCACCTTCTTACCCATCCAATGGGGCCGGCCAAGCTAGCTTGGATCCCAAGCTAGGGCCGGCCAAGTCCAAGTGGATGAGCCATGTAGGTGGCCGGCCAAAGCTTGGGTCCCAAGCTTAGGTGGCCGGCCACTAGAATATTAAAAAGAATTTTTATTAAAATTATTTCTTATGTGGATATCATGATTTTAAAAGAGAGTTTAAAAAATTAAAAATTTCCTTTTATAACTTTCTACAAAAGATTAAGAGAAGAGATTAATCTCTTTCCTTATTTGTAGATTAAAATGATGGTTTTAATTTTTGGTAAAAACTTTCCTTATTTGTAAATCATCTACATGTTTAAAAGAGAGTTTAAAATTTGAAATCTTTCCTTATTTGTTGATTAAAGGAGGATTTTAAATTTTAAGAAAACTTTCAATTTTAATCATGTTCATGATTTAAAAGAGAGTTTAAAATTAAATATTCTCTTTTATAAGTTTCTACAAAAGATTAAGAAAAGATTTGATATCTTTCCTTATTTGTAGATTAAAAGAGATTTTAATTTTTAGAGATAACTTTCTTTTTATCCACATGTTTAAAAGAAATATTTTAATTTCCTTTTTATTAACCACCATGAAGGGAAAAATTATTTGAGAAATTTTTATAAATTTTCGAAAGCAAATTAGGAAGTTTTAATTCTTGTGTGAATTAAAATTTCCTTGATTTGTGGAATGGTGTGGCCGGCCATTGTATTTGTAAAAAGTAAATTATTTTTAATTAAATAAAATTTTCTTTTTCATGGCAAAATAATTAAGGAAGTTTTTAATTAAATTTCCTTATTTGCCAAGACCAATGATTATAAAAGAGGGGGTAGAGAAGGCTTCATGGTGAACAACTCTATTATTCTTCTCCTCTCTTTTCCTCCTTGGTGGCCGGCCCTAGCTTCTTTCTCTTCTCTTCTTCTTGTGGCCGGCGGCAATCCCTCTTGAAGCTCTTGATGGTGGCCGGTTCTAGCTAGAAGAAGAAAGAGAGAAAGGAGGTTTTGTTTCTTGCATCCCTTGGAGCTTGGTGGTGGTGGCCGGACCTCTACTTCTCTTGGAGAATTTTGGTGGCCGAAACCTAGAAGGAAGAAGAAGGTGTTTGGTGGTTCTCATCTCGGAAGATCGTTGCCCACACAGCGTTCGAGGTTAGAAGAGGAATACGGTAGAAGATCAAGAGGTCTTTCTAGAAGGTATAACTAGTATTTTTTCTTTCCGCATCATACTAGTTATTTTTGGAAATAATACTAAATACAAGAGGCATATGATTCTAGAGTTTCGAATTTGTTTTTGATATAGTGTTCTTTTGTTTTTCTTTCCCTTGTGATTTGATTGTTCTTTTCGGTTAACCTAAAGTTATTTTAGGAAATTAAATATTAGCTTTCCATAAAAGGTTTTGTCTAGTCGGTGGTGGTTGCTCCCATATCCAAGAAGGCCATGTGCCTCGCCACGTCAGTACTGGGAACCAATTATGGAAATTAATATTTAATGGAATTAATAACTTAAGGTGATTTGGGTCGAACGTGTTAAGTTCCGCAGGAGACCCAAGTCAAAACCTAAAAGAACGAATAGATTAAGTTTTGGATCAAACGTGTTAAGTTCCGCAGGCGATCCAAAATTTAATTTAAAAGAACACATGGTAGCTAGGAAAAGGTTCAGACCTTTGTACAAAATTTTTGTACAGTGGAACCTCTAGGTTTTCCGAGTAGCAACCAACAATTGGTATCAGAGCTAGGGTTTTGCCTCTGTGTATTTAGTATTAGGTTAATTATGCACATGTCATACATAGTTTAGGCAGGTTAATAGTAGGATGTGCTAACTTTGTGGATACAGGATCCAACTATTATGGCTTTTAATTATTATGTGTGTGATTGGACCCTTGGACATGACAAGGGCATTTATATGTGTGTGCATGATTGTATTAAAATACAGCAGGAGCTGTATTTAGATTTATTAGGATTTTATTTTTGATCTAGATACATGTACATTCCTTTTATGGAATATAGCATCAAAATGTAAAATTCTATTTATGTCGCGGATCGAATCTTGCAAAGCGTGGAACCTTCTAAGAACCAGAGGCGCAGCGGAACTAGGAGCAAGATGGATGCGACAGCTAGACCCGGTGGCGGTGGCCAAATATGGCAGCAGCTTGGGATGATAACACACGGAGGACAACTAGAGATAAAAACCATAATAGTTGAAAATTAGATTTTCTATTTATTGCTTTTATATTGTGCTGTGTGTGCATGTTAGTTTACAAGTTTAGTAGGCTAGCATAGTTAAAAATTCCTCATTTATAAATAACTAAGTGGGAGAGGGATTTTTAAGTAAATCCCATGGTCTCCATTACTGGTTTGTAAGTGATGCAAACAAGCTTGCGCGTTGGCTCTGAGTGCCTTCCTCCATAACGGATGAGCTTGTTTGCAGATCACTAGAACAGACTTCCATTTTTGGATGACTATAGGAAGTTAATTAAGAGCGTGTGATCTTCCCCAACGGAAGGGGCATAATCTTATTAATGGACTTAGTGTCAAGTAATGGTATACACTTAGACACATCTAATAGTAACCTCCCCATCGGAGTCACTGCTATTATTTGTGTGACCAAATGAGACCAACTATTAATTTGTCATAAAACTAGGTTGACAAGATAATAAAATTAAAGGGTTAAAACCCCTCTTACAAATAATTGATTTTGTATACGTCCACACTAACGTGGCATACAAAATTAACGGTGTTTGAGATAATTTTATTTGTCATAAAGTTACGTTGACAAGATATTTAATGGATAAAACCCTCCTCTTACAAATGTTAATTTTGTATACGTCCACACTAACGTGGCATGCAAAATTCACGGTGTTTTGAGGTGTTGGTAAATTTAAATAGTATTGTTAGAGGAATCAATATTATTTTAAATTTAGAGTCTTGACCAAATATTTGATTAAAGATAGATCAACTATTAATTTTATTCGTCATAAAGTAAGGATGATGAGATAATAAAATTAAATAATAAAATTTCCTCTTTGAATTTGTATACGTCCACACTAACGTGGCATACAAAATTCACAGGGATTTTTAAGGAGTTGGTCTTAACCAAATATTTTTGTGATTCTTAGGATGATGGTCAATCCCTAGCTGATATACTTTAGGATAGACTTAGTGGTCCCAATTATAATTGATTGGAAATAGGATTTGGACATTAAGGTAGACTGTTTTTTTAGAACTAAGAATAATAGAGGTGTATTTTATTCATTAGTTGATACATGTTTAGTGGAGTTATCTACCGGTACCTGGAGTGTAGATACAAGATGCCATTAATCATGTCTGCAATTCATTGCAGGGTTCCAGGAAACCCGACAACTAAATGAAAGGTAAATCACCGTCCACATGGGCACTACTGTAAAAGTGGTAGCTATTGCAGTGGGAGATGTTTATCCTTTGATAAGAATAAAATATGGATTTTAAGTAATTGTCTTTACGTACCAAGTTTAGAAAGAACCTGATTTCAGTTTCTAAACTATTATAGATATTGTGTCTATTTTGATAACAAAGTTGTTATCAAGAAAAATAGGGAAGTTATCTATTCTGGTATGATGGTTGATAATTTATAATCCAATAACTCCCACGATGCAACAAATGGAAATTAGTAACACATCTTCTAATTTTAAGAGAAAGCAATCTTCGGAAATGAATCAATTATATCTTTGGCATCTAAAAGCTAGGTTATACTTGAGTAGGATTCATTGGTAGCTAATGAACTTTTGGGTTCATTGGTAGTGGAAATATTTCCAACCTGCGAGTCTTACTTGGAAGGAAAATAACCAAGAAGCTTTTAAGTCCAAGGGGTATGGAGTCAAAGATATGTTGAAATCGGTTCATTCTGATTTATGTGATCCTATGACTATCCAGACAAGAGGTAGTATTGAATATTTTGTCTATTTTATAGACAACTATTCAAGATACAAATAAATTTACTTAATGTACCGCAAGACTAAGTACTTTGATTAGTTCAAAGAGTACAAGGTTGATGCGGAGAAATGTTAAAGTAAAAAGTCACTATGGAAGATCGTAGTGGCAAGTATCTCTTGGGAGAATTTAGGAGTCACTTATCAGTAGTTGGATTTCAACCCCAACTAACTGCACCTGGTACACCCCAATAGAATGGTGTAGTAGAAAGAAGGTAAAGAACTCTTATGAAATAATTAGATAGATGATGAGTTATTCAGAAAATTACCAAATTTGTTTTAAGGATAAACTCTGATAACGAAAGTGAACATAGTACCTTCCAAATTAGAACTCTCTACTCATATAGAATTGCTGAATAGGTGAAAACCTATTTTGAAGCATATTCGGATTCGGGTAATCCAGCACATATGTTAAAGAGAGACAATGATAAGTTGGATAGGAGTTCACTTGTTTGTAAGTTATCCTAGATAAACAAAGGTAGGTTTATAGTCTTAAAAATCAGAAGGTCATTGTTAGCATCAATGACTGATTTTTTAGAAAAGAACTATATAATGAACCACGTGCTCATAAGTAAATTTGTTCTTAAGGAAATAATAAAGGGCATGTCTAACCTAGTACCAACTGTACAAGATGAGATACCACAAGAAAACTGCAACACGTATCACAAATTGATACACAATTACAGAAAGTGTCTTGTTGTAGTGGGAGGGTTGTTATACAACCTAAATAGGGAGAGTTTTTGGACTCGATCCCTGGAGGACATGAACCTGATCTCCGGTCATATGATGAAGCACTCCAAGATAAAGATGCAACATCTTGGCAAAGAGTAATGAATAAAAGAATTAGAATATATGTATTCTAATAAAATCTGGAAGCTTATAGAATCACCAAATGGTGTAAAAGCCGTTGGGTGTAAAAAGGTCTATAATAGGAAAAGAGGGATAGACAGGAAGGTAGTAACTTTCAAAGCAAGGCTTGATGAAAAAGGAAACTTTTTCACTGGTAGTCATGCTTAAGTCTATCCGGATTCTTTTATCTATTTGGCAAGAGGATGTCAAGACAACATTCTTTAATGGAAGTCTTGAAGAAAGCATCCATATAAAGCAACCAGAAGGGTTCATTGCAAAGGGCTAAGAGCATCTTGTGTAAGCTCAATCAGTCTATGGACTGAGGCAAAGCTTCAAGGTCTTGGAACATCCGGTTTATCAAAGTAATCCAGACCTATGGATTTATTTAGTAACTGGATAAGTCTTGTGTATACAAAAGGTGTGATGGAAGCGTGGTGGTATTTCTTGTACTATACGTAGATAACATTTTTGGTAGTTGGAAACAATATCAAAATGTTGTCAGAAGTAAGGGTATGGTTGTCCAAATAATTCGATATAAAGGACTTGGGAGAATGTATATATTTTTGAGATCAAAATAATAAGGGATCGAAAGAAAAAATATATTTTACTTATCCCAAGCTTGATACATCGGAAAATCCTTGCTCGTTTTAAGCATGCAAAACTCCTCGAAAGATTTCTTACTTTTTAAGCATGGAGTGTCTTTATCTAAAGAGATGTCTCCGTTGACATCAAAAGAGATTGAGGACATGTAGGCAGTTCTTTATGCTTCGGCAGTTAGACAACCTAATGTATGCTATACACGAGATCAGAAATCTGTTTTGCCAAGGGCATAGTTAGCAGATATCAAAGTAACCCTAGACAAGGACATTGGACTGCAGTAAAGCATATATTAAAGTACCTTAGAGGCGCTAAAGATTATATGCTAGCTTACAAGGCAATTAATTTGGTCCCTATGGGTTACACGGATTTTGACTTCCAATCGGATAGGGACAATAATAAGTCAACCTCGGGGTTTTGTGTTTACTTTAGGAGGTAAAGTCATAACTATGGAAGAGTGATAAGCATAGGTGTTTTTCTGGACTCCACCATAGAAGCTTAGTATATGGCAAGCCTCTGAGGAAGCCATAAAAGCTGAATGACTTAATTACCTCAAGATAGACTTAGATATGATTTCTAGTTTGTCCAAAGATTATTACAATTTATTGTAATAATAATGGTGCAGTAACAAACTCAAAGAAACCATGAGTCTATAAGGCAAGTAAACACAATAGAGCGCAAGTACCACCCAATACGAGAAATCGTATAAACGAGGAGAAGTTGTTGCCGCCTAGAATGCATCAGATGATGACCTATAGATCTTTTCACTAAGGTCCTTAAGGAGAAAGCTTTTGATGGACATGTTGAAGGGTTGGGAATCAGATGTATGGCAGCAGATATGGCAGCTTAATCTTTTAGTATAAGTGGGAGATTGTTAGAGTGTATACTAAAAGCCTAGCTTTTGGTATAAACATTT
Organism: Zingiber officinale; assembly: GCF_018446385.1. Lineage (NCBI taxonomy): Eukaryota > Viridiplantae > Streptophyta > Magnoliopsida > Zingiberales > Zingiberaceae > Zingiber > Zingiber officinale. The sequence goes on from NC_055998.1 coordinate 107,276,950, forward strand.
ATCTAGAAATAAGAATCACATTGGTCAAATGTCTACATTTATGATATATGTAGTTGTTCAATTAATTTATATTGTAGATAACATGGTGTGTGGTGTCACACACAGAGGATCATGTTATCAGTACCTTATAAATTATAAACAGTAACTCACGACCATAATGGAAAGGAACAAACCATTGGAAGGTCGTAGTGTAATTAGGTATTAGTTTATCTTAACTATATAATTACACTAGTACACTTAGAGTGTATTGAGTAGGACCATTAGAGGTCGTTTCTTTTATACTGACTTTATAAAGAAACAAAGACCTCAGTTATTATGGAAGTGTGTGCTCTTAATCCTAATATAATAACAAGCACATATATTTGATATTTATTTCTTTAATTTATCAATGGGTGACATTTAGTTCGATGAATCAATAAGCCCGATAAGTTGGGAAATGATATCACTTATAGTGTGTATTGTTGATTATAGAAGGAAACTGTGTCCTAGTGATCTAGGTTGAGAATGTCCTCAAGAGGAGCTCATAAGGATTGCCATGTTAAACCCTGCAGGTGGACTTAGTCCGACATGACGATAAGGTTGAGTGGTACTACTCTTGGACTAAGATATTAATTAAATGAGTTGTCAGTAACTCGCTTAATTAATGGACATTTGACATCTTAAACACAGGGAGACTAACACACTCATAATAAGTAGGAGCCCAAAATGTAATTTGGGATTGGTGCGGTAGTTCAATAATAGTTCTTTAGTGGAATGAATTATTATTGATGGAATTAAGTTGTGTGTTCGGGGCGAACACGGGAAGCTTAATTTCATCGGGAGACCAAAACCAATTCCTCCTCTCGGTCCCTATCGTAGCCTCTAGTATATAGAGATTTATACCCACCGCATACCCACCTTCTTACCCATCCAATGGGGCCGGCCAAGCTAGCTTGGAACCCAAGCTAGGGCCGGCCAAGTCCAAGTGGATGAGCCATGTAGGTGGCCGGCCAAAGCTTGGGTCCCAAGCTTAGGTGGCCGGCCACTAGAATATTAAAAAGAATTTTTATTAAAATTATTTCTTATGTGGATATCATGATTTTAAAAGAGAGTTTAAAAAATTAAAAATTTCCTTTTATAACTTTCTACAAAATATTAAGAGAAGAGATTAATCTCTTTCCTTATTTGTAGATTAAAAGGATGGTTTTAATTTTTGGTAAAAACTTTCCTTATTTGTAAATCATCTACATGTTTAAAAGAGAGTTTAAAATTTGAAATATTTCCTTATTTGTTGATTAAAGGAGGATTTTAAATTTTAAGAAAACTTTCAATTTTAATCATGTTCATGATTTAAAAGAGAGTTTAAAATTAAATATTCTCTTTTATAAGTTTCTACAAAATATTAAGAAAAGATTTGATATCTTTCCTTATTTGTATATTAAAAGAGATTTTAATTTTTAGAGATAACTTTCTTTTTATCCACATGTTTAAAAGAAATATTTTAATTTCCTTTTTATTAACCACCATGATGGGAAAAATTATTTGAGAAATTTTTATAAATTTCCGAAAGCAAATTAGAAAGTTTTAATTCTTGTGTGAATTAAAATTTCCTTGATTTGTGGAATGGTGTGGCCGGCCATTGTATTTGTAAAAAGGAAATTATTTTTAATTAAATAAAATTTTCTTTTTCATGGCAAAATAATTAAGGAAGTTTTTAATTAAATTTCCTTATTTGCCAAGACCAAGGATTATAAAAGATGGGGTAGAGAAGGCTTCATGGTGAACAACTCTATTATTCTTCTCCTCTCTTTTCCTCCTTGGTGGCCGGCCCTAGCTTCTTTCTCTTCTCTTCTTCTTGTGGCCGGCGGCAATCCCTCTTGGAGCTCTTGATGGTGGCCGGTTCTAGCTAGAAGAAGAAAGAGAGAAAGGAGGTTTTGTTTCTTGCATCCCTTGGAGCTTGGTGGTGGTGGCCGGACCTCTACTTCTCTTGGAGAATTTTGGTGGCCGAAACCTAGAAGGAAGAAGAAGGTGTTTAGTGGTTCTCATCTCGGAAGATCGTTGCCCACACAACGTTCGAGGTTAGAAGAGGAATACGGTAGAAGATCAAGAGGTCTTTCTAGAAGGTATAACTAGTATTTTTTCTTTCCGCATCATACTAGTTATTTTTGGAAATAATACTAAATACAAGAGGTATACGATTCTAGAGTTTCGAATTTGTTTTTGATATAGTGTTCTTTTGTTTTTCTTTCCCTTGTGATTTGATTGTTCTTTTCGGTTAACCTAAAGTTATTTTAGGAAATTAAATATTAGCTTTCCATAAAAGGTTTTGTCTAGTCGGTGGTGGTTGCTCCCATATCCAAGAAGGCCATGTGCCTCGCCACGTCAGTACTGGGAACCAATTATGGAAATTAATATTTAATGGAATTAATAACTTAAGGTGATTTGGGTCGAACATGTTAAGTTTCGCAGGAGACCCAAGTCAAAACCTAAAAGAACGAATAGATTAAGTTTTGGATCAAACGTGTTAAGTTCCGCAGGCGATCCAAAATTTAATTTAAAAGAACACATGGTAGCTAGGAAAAGGTTCAGACCTTTGTACAAAATTTTTGTACAGTGGAACCTCTAGGTTTTCCGAGTAGCAACCAACATCATGCTTCCTCTGTGCCAAAGCCTTGGTCAAGGGATCGTCGATGTTAGCCTCTGTAGGTACTCTGCAAATCTTCACATCTCCTCTATCGATAATCTCTCGAATGAGATGGAAGCGCCGTAGTATGTGCTTGGTCCGTTGGTGTGAGCGAGGTTCCTTCACCTGTGCTATAGCTCCATTGTTGTCACAATAGAGCTCAACTGGGTCAGCGATACTAGGAACCACCCCAAGTTCAGTGATGAACTTACGGATCCAAACTGCCTCCTTTGCTGCCTCTGATGCAGCAATATACTCGGCCTCTGTTGTAGAATCAGCTACTGTGTTCTGCTTCGAACTCTTCCAGCTCACAGCACCACAATTTAAGCAAAACACGAACCCTGACTGCGATCGGTAATCATCCTGATCGATCTGGAAGCTGGCATCACTGTAACCCTTTACAGTTAGCTCATCATTGCCTCCATATATCAAGAAATATTCTTTAGTCCTTCTTAAGTACTTAAGAATAGTCTTGACAGCTATCCAGTGACTTTCACCTGGATCTGACTGGTATCTGCTCGTCATGCTCAAAGCATACGAGACATCAGGTCGAGTACATAGCATGGCGTACATGATCGATCCTATGGCTGAGGCATAATGGATCTGATCCATTAGGTCTATTTCCTCTCAAGAAGAGGGAACTTGAGTCTTCGAAAGACTCACGCCATGTGACATCGGCAGAAATCCCTTCTTGGAGTTCTGCATGGCAAACCGTCGGAGTACCTTGTCAATGTATGTACTCTGACTTAGGCCAAGCAATCTCTTAGATCTATCTCTATAGATCTGTATCCCTAGAATGCGGGATGCCTCACCTAAGTCCTTCATTGAGAAGCAACTCCCTAGCCAGGTCTTGACTGACTGAAGCAAAGGGATGTCCTTCCCAATGAGTAGTATGTCATCCACATACAATATGAGGAAGACAACTATATCCCCTACAACCTTCTTGTAGACACAAGGCTCAACTTCGTTCTTGATGAAACCAAACTGTTTGATTGCATCATCGAATCGAAGATTCCAGCTCCGAGAATCTTGCTTTAGTCCATAAATGGACCTATGCAGCTTGCATACTCTGCTAGTATGCTTTGGATCTACAAAACCCTCAGGTTGTGTCATGTACACATCCTCGAGTAGGTTTCCATTCAGAAACGCGGTTTTGACGTCCATCTGCCAGATTTCGTAATCGTGGTAAGCTGCAATAGCAAGCATGATCCGAATGGACTTAAACATCGCTACTGGAGAAAAGGTTTCATCATAGTCAATACCATGAATTTGCTTGAAACCTTTAGCTACCAAGCGACCCTTATAGATAAGTCCATCCATGTCAGTCTTTCTCTTAAAGACTCACTTGCACCTAATGGGTTTTACCCCTTCAGGTGGATCAACCAAAGTCCATACTTGGTTGATGTACATGGATTCCATCTCGGATCTCATGGCTTCTAGCCATTTCTCGGAATCTGGTCTCATCACAGCTTCCTGATAGGTGGTAGGCTCATCCTCTATGAGTACAATGTCATCATGGTCAGACAAGAGAAATGAGTATCTCTCAGGCTGACGACGTACCCTATCAGACCTGCGAAGAGGTATATCTACTTGAACTGGTTGTTGTTCCTCAACTCTTTGTGGAACAACATTATCCACAACACTTTGTGGTTCCAGTTCAACTTCCATCGAGGCATCAGTGCTATTGTTCACATCTTGAACTTCTTCAAGATCGAACGCGCTCCCACTAGTCTTTCTAGAAACAAAGTCCCTTTCTAAAAAGACCCCAATCTTTGCCACAACTACCTTGTGCTGACTGGGAATGTAGAAGTAATATCCCTTAGTTTCCTTGGGATATCCGATGAAATAGCACTTGTCGGATTTGGGTCCTAATTTGTCTGAGACTTGACGTCGTACGTAAGCCTCACAACCCCAAATCCTCATGAAAGACACCTGGGCATCTCTCCCAGTCCATATCCTATATGGTGTCTTTATCACGGCCTTGGATGGAACTCGGTTGAGAATGAAAGCTGTCGTGTCCCCATAGATGTGTCGGAAGATCTGTGTGACTCATCATAAATCGTACCATATCTAATAAGGTACGATTCCTCCTTTCGGACACACCATTCCACTGTGGTGTTCCAGGAGGAGTGAGTTGGGATAGAATCCCACACTCAGCTAAATAGTCACGAAACTCATGGCTTAAGTATTCACCACCTCGATCTGATCGAAGTATTTTAATACTCTTGCCAAGCTGGTTCTGTACTTCATTCTTGAATTCTTTGAACTTTTCAAAGGATTCAGACTTATGTGTCATCAAGTACACATAACCATATCTACTGAAGTCATCAGTAAATGTGATGAAGTATCTATAACCGCCTCTAGCAGCAACATTGAAAGGGCCACATACATCACTATGTATGAGTCCTAACAAATCAGTTGCTCTCTCGCTGTGCCCACTAAAGGGAGTCTTGGTCATCTTGCCTCGTAGGCATGACTCACACATCTCATATGATTCAAAATCAAATGAGTCCAGCAAACCATCCTTATGGAGCTGGGATAAGCGCTTGTCATTTATATGACCTAAGCGACAGTGCCTGAGATAGGTGTGGTTCATATCGTTCGATTTGAACCTCTTGGTACTAATGTTATAGATAGGGCTCTCAAGGTCTAGAATATAGAGTCCGTTCATCAGAGGTGCACTACAATAGAACATATCGTTTAAATAGATAGAACAACATTTGTTCTTTATTATAAACGAGAATCCTTTCTTGTCCAAACAAGAAACTGATATAATGTTCTTAGTCAATGCAGGGACATAACAACAATCGTCTAACTCTAGTATAAGCCCAGATGGCAGAGATAGAAAATAAGTCCCTACAGCAACAGCAGCAACCCGTGCTCCATTTCCTACTCGTAGGTCTATCTCGCCCTTTGTCAATGCTCTACTATTTCTCAGTGCTTGTACATTAGTACAAATGTGCGAAGCACATCCGGTATCTAATACCCACGACGAAGAAATAGAGAGGTTGACTTCTATAACATTTATACCTGAAGTAGAAATCTTATTTCTCTTCTTCTTAAGATCTTCCAGGTATCCTGTGAAGTTCCTCTTCCAGTGCCCTGCTTGTCCTTGATATAGTTGACGAAGATGTGCAACCATGTCGTAAGCACCCATCAACTCATGTTGCTTCTGAAGCTCAGAGTTCATGGTCGCGAGCATTAGATAGGACACATCTAATGCGTCATCTTGATGCTTCTTGTAAGCATCCCGGTCAGCTCGCGTGGCAGTGGCAGGAGGAGCCTCCGGAATGGGCTGCTCCAGAACGTACAGTTTACGTTCCTGAGTGAGAACTATTCTCAGGTTCCTGTACCAGTCCAGGAAATTTGCTCCGTTGAGCTTGTCCTTCTTAAGGACAGAACGCAGGGAGAAAAAGTTCGTATTCGACGTCATGGTTATCTACAACAGAAAATTTGCAGAAATAAATATCATATTCTTTAAAAATCATTTAATTAGGCCTTTAATTAAATGATGCTCCCACTGAATACTATAATTCTTGTGGGACAAGATCCACATCATACTAACCCTTGAGTTAGCTTTGGCTAATACGCCCAAGGCTTAGTATGATCGGTAGGTAACGATTACCAATTACATCTCTATGCAACTCTTGTTTATAGAATCAATATCCGCATTTATATTAAAACTCGAGTTAGCTTTGGCTAATACGCCCGAGAGTTAATATAAACGTGATTTTGTCCTACCTTTCCAACTATTGGAAGAATGCCTATAGTTGACTCGATCCAACCGAGTAACTAGGAATACTCAATCTAATTGAGTTTGTATTCACCCATGCGTTGATAGGCGCGACCAAGATTGTCCCTCCGTACCCTACCAAGATAATATGTATTGCTCTGCTTTGGCAGATTCAACAATACATGTGATCGAGGTAGTGATAGGTATCACGGCACGGTTAGGCATTTAGAGTTGGTTCGATCTAGATCTAATCTAATCGAGAAGGATGCATCTTGTGCACGACTTAGATCTAATCTAATCGCAAGGGTGCATCATGTGCACGACTTAGATCTAATCTAATCGTTAAGGCACTAATTAATTAATTAATTATTAAATATGCATCAGATACATAACAATTAATTAATTAATCTATTTGTGATTTAGTCATGGCCCTACTACGATCTTCTCAAGCCAATGAGAAGATTGAATGGTCAACCTAGGATCAACAGCTTCTCCAAGTTCCTCCCTTTGACCACCTTGTGTTGCTCGTGCCCGCCTCGGAACTCCATCTCGTGTGGACCCTCCACCGCTCCAATTTGTACATTATAATTTGAAACTCGTGTTACATTCGAGTCTAAATCTAATTTACAACCAGAATATATGAGAAAGGCACGACGCGCAGGTCGCGGAAAAATAAAAACATACAACACGCGCAAACACATAACGGCACACAGGCCGTATTATGAATTACAACACAATCCAATCATATTGGGTTTTTGGGCCATGACTATCACAAATTAATATATAATTCAAAATTATATATTTTTCATAATTTTTCTGTAATTTTAAAAATAATTTTTACAATTTTTATGAGTAAAATTTCCCGGCGGTCCCATTTAGCGGTTTCGGGCGCAATCGCGGAATGAATCCCCTTGCGGGGCCCAGGGGCAGTGCCCCTACCTGCGATCTAACCATCGCGAGGGTTCCTTTGCGATCCAACAGCGCCTAAACCCGCTGTCCCAAAACGATTTGGATCGAGACATTGCCGTTTCGGAAAAATCTTCCCGGTGGGTTCGTTTTTAGCGATTTCGGGTGCAATCGCGATGCAAATTCCCTTGCGGGGTTAGGGGCAATGCCCCTACCCACGATCTAACCATCGTGAGTTGCTCCTTTGCGATCTAATGGCACCCGACCCCGCTGTCCCAAACGGATTTGGGGCAAAATGAAGCCGATTAAAAGAAAACTTTCGGGTAGCTGAAGCCTACAAGTGCCGAGACACTTGTGCTTCGCTTCTACGGAAAAATTACTCATAAAAACCCTAAAAACTCAATTTTTACAGAAAATCACAGAAGGTATATTTTTCATAAAAATATAAACGAACTCGTACAAGTCTTTGCACGTGGCTCTGATACCACAGTTGGGTTCGTCGGGCCGCGCGTCGCGGAAACCCCGAGTCACCCAAAGCCATGGATCTCGTGCAAAGATTCGTAAACAAAACTTTTCGAAAAACCTTTTTCTTGTACGAGTTTGTAAAAACTTTAGATCTACACTAAAGTTAAGATCATTACCCTTGTAGAGAAGCCCTTCGCGTTCCCGCTTGTCCAAGATGTCGCCGGATCTCTAGTTGTCAAAGTAGACAACCTCTATATGTATCCACACGGACACAAGTAGAAGGAGATGACCAAAACACAAGGTGTGCTAGCACCAATGGAGTGTTCGGCCAAGGAATGGGAGAAGGAGAAGAGAGAGCACCCAAGGGAGAAGAAGAGTGAATGAAATCAATGAGAGGAAATTCAAAAAACCCCTTAGCCATCAAGTGGCCGGCCACTCTAGGAGGTGTAACCCCCACATTAATTCCAATTAATGTGGAGACCATTAAGAGTTGTAACCCCCATGAGGTGGCACTCTAGGATGATGTGGATCAACACTATTGGTCCACATCTTGCCACCTCACTAAATGACATGGCAACAAGTGTAACCTCCTCATTTAATGTGGGCCGGCCACATTAAATGCTATGGAGGCTTGTAACCTCCATGCGGTGGCACACATTGATGATGTGGAGCAATCCTATTGGTCCACATCTTGCCAACTCACTAGTGATGTGGCAAAAAGTCAAGTCAAACATGACTTTTTCTCTTCCTCTCAAATCAAGTCAAACTTGATCAAATCTCTCTTATGGTTGATCTAATCCAACCATATGATTCAAGCCAACTTAATATAATGAATCTAATTCATTAAATTAAGTTGATTTAATGAGTCATAATCTAAATTAGACTCATTGAATACATGAATCAACTTGAGTCCAACTCAATTAGCCCAATTTGGATTACTCTTAATCCAATATGATTCATCAAACGAATCTAATCCTCTTGGTTCATCATATGAACCAAATCTTCATCTAATTGTCCTTAGTGTGTGACCCTATAGGTTCTTGTAACGTTGGCAATTCCCTAAACCCATTTAGGAGCATAAGTAATGAGCGGTATCTAGCAACACATCATTACTACCCAAGTTACAAGAATGTCGAGATCCGACATCACCTTGTGACTACCAATTGTGACTCCTCACAAAATATATGACATTGTCCTTCTATCCTAGACATCTAGATTGATCAATGTGAGGCATAGACCGTGTCATCCTCTAATCAATCTAAATCTTGAACTCCAAGTAGACTCACTCAATCAAATGAGCTCAACAACTAATGTTGAATCATTTGGGCATGGCCATGCACTTCGTGGTCTAACTTTATCAAAAATATCGATGTCGCTCCCGTCATATGGGAGGGATAGATCACATCTACATCACTCACATCCCTCTACATAATTCGTTATATACCCAGTAATCGCCTTTATAGTCCACCCAGTTATGGGTGACGTTTGACGAAACCAAAGTACATAACTCCTTATGTAGGGATCCATGGTGGCTTCAGGTCAAAGGACTAATAGTCATACTAATAGCCACATGAGAAAGTATATGACACTCATATAACGATCCATGATACTTTCTCATGGCGGGTCATTCAGTATACATTCTCTAATGCATACCCATGTGTCAGCTTGATATCTCTATATCCATGACTTGTGAGATCAAGTCATCGAGCTGACCTACATGCTAGTCTTATTGTATTAACATTGTCCCTGAATGTTAATACTCGACTAGGAATGATTTAGAGTAGTGTTCCCTATATCATCTCACTATCGATTCAACCAATCGATTGATATAGGTAAGAACCTTTCTACTCTAGGACGTTACTATACTTATTTTATCTGGCACTAATACAAATAAGCATAATAACCAAAAACCAAATGCCTTAATATATATACATGAATATGATATACGTGAGTCCATACAATCATCAAATGATTGGCTCTAGGGCTCTAACTAACAGTTTTGACTTGACTTTGACTTGACCAATGCCACATCATCAAAGCTTCTTCATTTGGTCAAGTTTGACTTGACCAAATGCCACCTCATGGAGGAGATCATGAGACTTGACTCTTGATATTCCATGGGGGTTACATGCCTTGAAGTGGCCGGCCACTTTTAGGTGGAATGAAAAAATTGATTTTTCATTCAAGTGGTTGTAACTCTATCTTCTTCTTCCTCTTGAGTTTTCTTCTTGCTCTCCCTCTCCTCCCTACTGATCTCTAAGGTTGCTAGCACATCCTTAGAGATTTTTCTCCATCTCTTGCTTGTGTGGATACACATAGAGAAGTGTCTACTTTGACACTTTCGAGATCCGGCGAACCGAGGACAAGCGGGATTGCGAAGGGCTTCGCTTCAAAGGTATAAAATGTTTTTCCTTTGTAGATCTACAGTAGATCATAGTTTGAAACTCGTACTCGTAATTTTGAAATCTATCCTTCGCACGAGATCCGTTGGCTAGGGTGATTCGGGGTTTCCGCGATGCGAAAAAGCGGTTTTCGTGGCCCGAAAAACCCAACACTATGAGCACAACGTCATCATGGTCAGACAAGAGAAATGAGTATCTCTCAGGCTAACGACGTACCCTATCAGACCTGCGAAGAGGTATGTCTACTTGAACTGGTTGTTGTTCCTCAACTCTTTGTGGAACAACATCATCCACAACACTTTGTGGTTCCAGTTCAACTTCCATCTAGGCTTCAGTGCTATTGTTCGCATCTTGAACTTCTTCAAGATCGAACGTGCTCCCACTAGTCTTTCTAGAAACAAAGACCCTTTCTAGAAAGACCCCAGTCTTTGCCACAACTACCTTGTGCTGACTGGGAATGTAGAAGTAATATCCCTTAGTTTCCTTGGGATATCCAATAAAGTAGCACTTGTCGGATTTGGGTCCTAACTTGTCTGAGACTTGACGTCGAACGTAAGCCTCATAACCCCAAATCCTCATGAAAGACACCTGGGCATCTCTCCCAGTCCATATCCTATATGGTGTCTTTATCACGTCCTTGGATGGAACTCAGTTGAGCATAAAAGCTGTCGTGTCTAGAGCATAGCCCCAAAGGTATGTCGGAAGATCTGTGTAACTCATCATAGATCGTACCATATCTAATAGGGTACGATTCCTCCTTTCGGATACACCATTCCACTGTGGTGTTCCAGGAGGAGTGAGTTGGGATAGAATCCCACACTCAGCTAGGTAGTCACGAAACTCATGGCTAAGGTATTCTTCACCTCGATCTGATCGAAGTATCTTAATACACTTGCCAAGCTGGTTCTGTACTTCATTCTTGAATTCTTTGAACTTTTCAAAGGATTTTGACTTATGTGTCATCAAGTACATATTACCATATCTACTGAAGTCATCAGTAAATGTGATGAAGTACCTATAACCGCCTCTAGAAGCGACATTTAAAGGGTCACATACATCACTATGTATGAGTCCTAACAAATCAGTTACTCTTTCACTGTGCCCACTAAAGGGAGTCTTGGTCATCTTGTGTAACGCCCACCCTTCTTACCCAAGGGCGGCGCTACGATCTTATACTACTTACGTACATGCTTTAGTTATACTATAATAGCGGAAAATTTTAAATCATTCCTTTTATTTAAATAAGCAAGATATCACATATTTTGATTAGTTCGAATGTGCATATATTGATCATATAACTAAAAATATTAATTTGTCCGAATCGTTCTTGCCGAGCCACCACCACACACATCACTATCTGCTCCTCCTGCTGCTCCGTCATTCCGAATATCCGTCCCCCATATCTACGGTACAAGGAAAGTAAGCTATGAGCACTCATGGCTCAGTAAGTTCCTTTCCTACTCACTAAAACCGAGAATCATCGTATATCAAGAATGGATCAACATATCATCGTCTCAACTAATCATAACATAACATATCATTCTATTCAAACATATCATGCATATTTCTTATTCACATATCATTTCATAGAAGCATGAATATCATATCATAAAACAAATAAATCACAAGCATGAGACATACAATGGCATCATATTCATATCATAATATCACATGACATTATATCATATCATCATATAATTCAAGCACATATGAATGTAGGCAATGCATCGTGAATTTGAAAACTTATACTTAATAGTACTTGAAATTAATATCATCATCATTTGGGATCCCGGTTTGTACCACATACATAATGCGTAGGTCCAAGGTAGCAAGTCTTGAGCCCTACCATGCATACATACTAGGCCCGAGTCTTACTCCATCAACCTAGGGCACTCAAAGGCCCATTACTGACGAGGCCCGAGTCTTACTCCATCGACCCCGGGGCGTTTACGGAGCCCACCCTTGGTACAAACCATAAAATAACTTATCATGCATAACTATCATATCATGTCCTTAACAATCTTTCATGCATTTATTCTTTTTCATTTCTTTTCATTATGTATAACATTTTCTATGCTATCACATATCATAACATAACTTCATTTCTTTTCATTATGTATAGCATTTTCTATGCTATAACACATCATGGCATATTTCATAATATAACTTCATTATGCATATCATTTCGTAACTAAAGCAATCATGCATTCCAACTTATTATCATATCATTTTCATACAGCATGGCATAGACATATTTAATTTTTGTTCTAGGGTTTCTAGGGCATCTATCCCTTCATGGCCGAACACATAATGATTCATTTAGGTCATACAAACATGTATCACATTCACACATTATCAAGTTTTCATAAGAAGTACTTTTAACCCCTTAGGTTTCATTTCCAAGGCCTCTAGGTCCTTTAAACCTTACTTGGCCGAAATTCATAGAATATAAACTTCCTTTAAGTGGCCTAAAGCATGGGAAACCTAAGTAAATTTCATAGCAAGATTTACTAAGAACATCATACACAAGGTTGGATCATAAACAAGCTAGGACTCTTGTGATCTTACATGTCATAAATCATGTAACTAATTTTCTACATTCCAATTAAACATGAGAGCATTAATCATCTTTCATAACATAATATCACAGAGGTCATTGAGCATATTAGAATTTTGTTTAAGCTTCTCTAAACTATCACCTTACCATGGCCGAAATATTAAGAGTAAGGTTCATGAGTTTCTTTCAACATACAAGTATACAACTCTTAAGAACTTTATATCATGTCATATAAGCATAGTTATTTTAAATTCAAGGTCCTCCTAACCCTAAATTCTTTCTTGGCCGAAACATGAGAGTGGGGTTCTTTTGGTTCCAATCAACTTCCAAGCAAGAAAACCATAGGAAGGTCCTTAGCATTTCATAGAGGGAAACTTACACTAGTTTGGTTAGACAATAATTTTCCTAACCTATTTACAATATTTTTATTGAAATTCTAGGGTTACATACACCTCTGATCATGCATCATATATGTATACAAACATAGGGAAAAACTTTCTTTCAAGGCATAGAAAAAGAATCCGAAAATCACATGAAAGCCTTGTACCGCAGGTGAGGGGAAGCTTACCTTCTTTGCTTAAGTTTCCTAGAGTTGAGAACTTGCTTGTGGACCTTTCTTCCTTGCTTGCTTTGCTCGGCACCAATGGAGGAAGAAGTGGCTAGGTCTTTTGGTGGAGAGGAGGAGGAAGAAGAGGAGGCTTCTTCCTCTTGTGTTGCTCGGCAACAAAAAGAAAGAAGGGGGAGAGTTGTTGCTCTCGGCAACAAGAGGAAAGAGGGAGGGAGAGTGCTCGGCACAAATGGAGGAGAGGAGGAGAGTGAGTTGAGGATGAAGCCCCCCCCCCCCCTCATGCCTATTTATACTAAAGTGAGGGGAGGAAAACTTGACTTGATTCATCCTCCTCATTTACTTCTCCTCTTAATGAGAAAGAATATGCTAGAGAAATGCTTCTTGAGTTTCTCTCTTTTCTTTCTCTTAATTTCTCTCCTTTCTTTCCTTTAATTATAATTCCCATCTCTCCTTTTACAATATTCACTCCTATCACACTTGGTTAACACATGCATGCATCCATAAGAGAACCAAGGATCAAATCCTTCTCCTAACATATTTTTGTACAAAATAATTCAAGTATATGCATTATGCATAAATATTTCATACATGCATATATAATATCTCATATCTCTTTTGTTTACATTAATTCCTTGCATTATAAATCATGTATAGAACTTTATATTCTCAACTTTATTTTCTTTCATAAAGTTTTTAATCATCTAAATCCTTCCCATCGTAACATTCAACGTAGACTATCTACACATTCTTTTCATTACATTCGTACTCTCATTGCCCTTACTTTATCTAGGCTTTCTAGGGGTGTTACATCTTGCCTAGTAGGCATGACTCGCATGTCTCATAAGATTCAAAATCAAATGAGTCCAGCAAACCATCCTTATGGAGTCGGGATAAGCGCTTGTCATTTATATGACCTAAGCGACAGTGCCAGAGATAGGTTTGGTTCAGGTCATTTGAATTGAACCTCTTGGTATTTATGTTATAGATAGGGCTTTTAAGATCTAGAATGTAGAGTCCGTTCATCAGAGGTGCACTACAATAGAGCATACCTTTTAAATAAACAGAACAACATTTGTCCTTTATAATAAAAGAGAAACCTTTCTTGTCTAAACAAGAAACTGAAATTATGTTCTTAGTTAATGCAAGCACATAACAACATTCATCTAATTCTAATACAAGCCCAGAGGGCAGAGATAGATGATAAGTCCCTACAGCAACAGTTGCAACCCGTGCTCCATTGCCTACGCGTAGGTCCACCTCGTCCTTCGCCAATGCCCTGCTATTTCTCAGCGCCTGCACATTAGTACAAATGTGAGATGCACATCCGGTATCTAATACCCATGATGAAGAAATAGATAGATTGACTTCTATAACATATATACCTGAAGTGGAAGTCTCACTTCGCTTCTTCTTAAGATCTTCCAGGTACACCTTGCAGTTCCTCTTCCAGTGCCCGGTCTGACCGCAGTGGAAGCAGGTAGCATCCTTGGCGACTCCTCCTTTAGGCTTCAGTGTCTTTCCTTTGCCCTTGGCTTGGGACTTTCCTTTGCCTTTGGCCTTGCCCTTGCCCTTGTGTTTCTGAACCATCAGAACAGAGTGGGGCTTTGCCTTCTTAAGGTTCAGCTCAGCAGTTCTTAACATGCTAAGCAGCTTGGGCAGTGGCTTGTCAATTTCGTTCATATTATAGTTTAGAACGAACTGACTATAGCTATCCGGCAAGGATTGCAAGATCAGGTCAGTGGTCAGCTCTTGGCCAAGCGGGAATCCCAACCTCTGTAGGTTTTCTATGTACCCAATCATTTTGAGTATATATGCGCCTACGGGAGCCCCATCTAACATCTTGCACTGAAATAGTGCCCTTGAGATCTCAAATCTCTCATGTCGCGCTTATCCTTGATACAGTTGACGAAGATGTTCAACTATATCGTAAGCGCCCATTAACTCGTGTTGCTTCTGAAGCTCAGAGTTCATGGTCGCGAGCATTAGACAGGACACATCTAATGCGTCATCTTGATGCTTCTTATAAGCATCTTTGTCAGCTCGCGGGGCATTGGCAGGAGGAGCCTTCAGAATGGGCTGCTCCAGAACGTACAGTTTACGTTCCTGGGTGAGAACTATTCTCAAGTTCTTGTACCAGTCCAGGAAATTTGCTCCGTTGAGCTTGTCCTTGATACCACCGTTGGGTTTTTCGGGCCGCGAAAACCGCGTTTTCGCGTCGCAGAAACCCCGAAAGACCCAGCCACCGGATTCGTGCAAAGAAAAATAAAATAAAATATGAGTACGAGTTTACAAAGTCTAGATCTACAGTAGATAAGAGTATTACCCTCGATGCGATGCCCTTCGCTATCCCGCTAGACCAACGGCTTGCCGGATCTCAAGATTGTCAACGTAGACAATCCTCTACACGTATCCACACGAACACACTAGATGGAGAAGGACCAAACAAGGTGTGCTAGCACCTAGGGTGTTCGTCCAAGATAGGAGAGGGAGAACAAGAAGAAAGAGCTCAAGGAGGAAGAAGAAGTGAATAGCCTTGAATGAGGAAAAATGAATTCCCTTCTCTATGTGTGGTCGACCACAATTGTATCTCCTTTACAATTAATGTGGCCGGCCACATTAAAAGGAAAGGAGGCTTGTAACCTCCATGATGTGGCACACACTTAAGTAACCATGATGATGTGGAACATCATCATTGGTCCACATCTTGCCAACTCACCAATGAGGTGGCATAAAGTCAAGTCAAACTTGACTCTTCATCTTCCTCTCAAGTAAGGTCAAACTTGACTTAATCTCTCTCATGGTTGATCTAATCCAACCATTTAATGCAAGCCAATTTAATATAATGAATCTAATTCATTTAATTAAATTGATTCAATGAGTCATAATCTAAATTAGACTCATTGAACACATGAATTAACTTGAGTCCAACTCAATTAGCCCAATTAGGATTACTCTTAATCCAATTTGATTCATCAAATGAATCTAATTCTCTTGGTTCATCATATGAACCTAATCTCTATCTAATTGTCCTTAATGTGTGACCCTATAGGTTCTTGTAACGTTGACAATGCCCCTAAACCCATTTAGGAGCATAAGTAATGAGCGGTATCTAGAAACACATCATTACTACCCAAGTTACAAGAATATTGAGATCCAACATCACCTTGTGACTACTAATTGTGACTCCTCACAATATATGACAAGTGTCCTTCTATCCTAGATATCTAGATTGATCAATGTGAGGCATAGACCATGTCATCCTCTGACCAATCTAAATCTTGAACTCCAAGTAGACGCACTAAATCAAATGAGCTCAATATCTCATATTGACTCATTTGGGCATGGCCATGCACTTCGTGGTCTCACTCTATCAAGAATATCGATGTCTCTCCCGTCATATAGGAGGGATAGATCCCATCTACATCACTCACATCCCTCTGTATAATTCGTTAAATACCCAGTAATCGCCTTTATAGTCCACCCAGTTACGGGTGATGTTTGACGAAACCAAAGAACATAACTCCTTATGTAGGGAACCATGGTGACTTCAGGTCTAAGGACTAGTAGTCATACTAATAGCCACATGAGAAAGTATATGACACTCATATAACGATCCATGATACTTTCTCATGGCGGGTCATTCAGTATACATTCTCCAATGCATACCCATGTGTCAACTTGATATCTCTATATCCATGACTTGTGAGATCAAGTCATCGAGTTGACCTACATGCTAGTGTTATTGCATTAACATTATCCCTGAATGTTAATACTCGACTAGGAATAATTAAAAGTAGTGTTCCCTATATCATCTCACTATCGGTTCAACTAACCGATTGATATAGGTGAGAACCTTCTACTCAAGGACGCTATTATACTTAGTTTATTTGGCACCAATACAAGTTAGTATAATAACCAAAACAATAAATGTCTTTATTTATATAAGAATATGATACAACAAGTCAATAATACAATCATCAAATGATTGGCTCTAGGGCTCTAACTAACACATTTCCGTCACTTTTCTTGTATACACAAGACTTATCTAGACACTAAATGAATCCATAAGAATGGATCACTTCTTAAAACCGGATGTTCCAAGATCTCAAAGCTTGCTTCAGTCCATAAATGGACCGATTGAGCTTGCATACAAGATGCTCTTTGCCCTTTGCAATAAATCACTCTGGTTGCTTCATATAGATGTTTTCTTCAAGGCTTCCGTTAAGAAAAGTTGTCTTGACATCCATTTGCCAAACCTCATAATCCATATGAGTAGCAATAGATAAAAGAATCCGGATAGACTTGAGCATGACTACCAGTGAAAAGGTTTCCTCATAATCGATTCCCTCTTTCTGAGTATATCCTTTTACAACAAGCCTTTCTTTGAAGGTTTCCACCTTCCCATCTATCCCTCTTTTTCTTTTGTAGATGCATTTACATCCAATGGCTTTTACATCATTTTGTTGTTCTACAAGTTCTCAAACCTGATTAGAATACATAGATTCTACTTCAGAGTTTATTACACTTTGCCAAGATGTTGCATCTTTATCTTGGAGTACTTCATCATATGTCCAGGGATCAGCTTCATGTTCACCAAGGATCAAGTCTGAAGATTCTCCCAAAAACATGAATCTATTAGGTTGCCGAACAACCCTCCCACTACGACCAGGCACTACCTATAATTGCACATCATTTGTGACACGTGTTGCAGTTTCTTGTGGTATCTCATCTTGTACCATTGGTACTAAAGTAGACGTGTCTTCTCTTATTTCCTCAAGAACAAATTTACTCATGGACTTGTGTTGATCTCATAGTCCTCTTCTAAAAATCGAGCATTGGTGCTGACAATGACCTTCTGATCTTTATGACTATAAAATAAACCACCTTTCATTCCTTTAGGATAACCCACAAAAAAGCGAACTTCTGTACGTTATTCCACCTTATCAGCATCTCCCTTTAGCACATGTACTGGACTACCCCAAATCTGAATGTGTTTCAAACTATGCTTACGCCCATTCCATAATTCTGTGGGTGTAGAGGGTACTGACTTAGAAGGTACCAGGTTCAGAATGTACACTGCCGTTTCCCGAGTATATCCCCAAAACGAATTTGGTAATTCTGAATAACTCATCATTGATCTAACCATTTCTATAAGAGTCCTATTCTTTCGTTCCGCCACACCATTCTGTTGGGGTGTACAAGGAGCAGACAGTTGTGATTGAATCCCGACCTCTGATAAGTAACTCTTAAACTCTCCTAAGAGGTACTCACCACCATGATCAGACTGTAGTGTCTTGATACTTTTACCATGACATTTCTCCACATCATCCTTGTACTCTTTGAACTTATCAAAGCACTTAGACTTGTGATGTATTAAGTAAATGTACTCGTATCTCGAATAGTAGTCTATAAAAGAGACAAAATATTCAAAATCACCTCTTGCCTGGATAGTCATAGGTCCACATAAATCAGAATGAACCAATTCCAACACATCTTTGGCTCTATACCCCTTGGACTTAATAGGTCTCTTGGTCATTTTTCCTTCCAAGCAAGATTCGCATGTTAGAAAGTTTTCCACCACCAATGAACCCAAAGGTCCATCGATTATTAACCTTTGAATTATACTCAAGTTAATATGACCTAGCCTTATATGCTAAAGATATGTTTGGTTCATTTCCAAAGGTTGGTTTCTCTTATTAGAATTAGAAGATGTGTTATTAATTTTCATTTGTTGTATCGTGGGAGTTATTGGATTTAGAGTGTACAAATTGTCAACCAACGTACCAGAACAGATAGTCACTCTATTTTTCTTAACAACTACTTTGTTATCAAAAGAAATAAAATATCCATCCTTAAATAATTTAGAAACTGAAATCAAGTTCTTTCTAAAATATGGTACGTAAAAATAATTTCTCAAAATCAATATTTTATTTCTATCAAAAGATAAATAAACATCTTCCACTGCAACAGCCGCCACTTTTGTAGCATTGCCCATGTAGACGGTGATTTCCCCTTCATGTAGTCGTCGGGTTTCCTGGAACCCCTGTAATGAATTGCAGACATGATCAGTGTCTCCCGTATTTACACACCAGGTACCGGTAGATAACACTGCTAAACATGTTTCAACAACTAATGAATAAGATATACCTTTATTGTTCTACTTTATGTGAGGACAGCCCACCTTCCAATGTCCAGACTACTTGCATGTGAAGCACTTGCAATTCGACTTTCTCACACCTCCTTACGGTCCAGTCCCTTGAGGTCGAATCACTTTCTTTGCTAAACTAACTTGTTTCTTTTTCTTCTTCCTGCCTTTCGGCTTAGAAACAGAAACATTTTCAGCAATATGAATTTGAGAACTTTGACAAAATAACCCTTCTGCTACTTGGAGTTTTGTCAGAAGTTCTCCCAATAAATATGTCCTTTTGTTCATATTATAGTTCAGGCGAAACTGCTCAAAACTCTTGGGTAGCGTTTGACGAATAATATCGACCTGGGGTTCTGTTACGCAACCACAAGTGTATGGTTTCATCGTTAGTAATACAAAATATTTATCGAATCCACAGGGACTGCTGATTAAGCACTAGAGATGTCGCAAATAGGTAATCTAGACGGTCGAAGGTTAGCTTTGGCGCTTGAAAACTAACGAGAGTGATTGAAGAGAGAAAAAAGGTTGAGAGAGAGAGAGAGAAGAGATCTTGGAGGGAATGAGCTTTGGGAGATGGATTCTAGGATTTCGATTTCATTATAATACTAGGAGATACTACATAGATTGCTTAGTTTCAATCCCATATGTCAATGCTCTTGCAGGAAGTTAGATTGGCCATTATCCCCAAGTATCATGTAGAGACGATCCCTGTGAAATCTTGTAACGGTTAACCCCCCCGTCACGAGGGCACCTCGGTGGATCACTGGGATACATATCTAGTAAAGAACAATAAGGATAAGGGTAGAGGTTCGGTACGGTTACCTACTCCCTTATGGAGGAATTGCCTCCCCTTTCAAGAGAATGTCCTAGACGTCCATGAACGGGTTACCCTTGTCATTAGGGCCCCTCGGCTATACGATCTAGAGCACTTTTCATGAGAGTAGCGGTTCCTAAGGGATTGTTTCTCCATTTGAGGAAACGTCTTAGACGTCTAGAAAGCGTTACCCCTGTCACTAGGGTACCTTGGTCAATACGCTCTAAGGTATCCCCTTTGCGGGATCAACAATCCTCCACATCAATCAATCAAAGCATAGAAATATAAACATATCACACAAGCATGAACAAGACATTGACAAGTCATCGAATAGAAACAAGGTGAATCTACATAGTTCTACATCTCCATCGTATTACAAATACTCCCTTATCCTAGAAGAGGACGTCTACTCCATTGTGGGGAAAGAACAACCCCAGAACATAAAGAAAAGCGTACTTACAACCCTAGGTGTGAGAAGAAAGGGAAGAAGAGACACTTTGCCGATGATTCCGATGTCTTGGGGATGCTTCCTTGCTTCGGAGATGGACGGATTATGAAGAGACAGCGGTGGATGAAGCTCTATGGTCTTCCCCGAGGAGAGGGATGAAGTTCCGAACCAAAGATGATCCCAAAAGTAGGTTTCTTAACCCATTTATAAGCTAGGGTACGGGCGTCGCACGGCCCGCGCGACGATCGTGTGAGTTGACACGGCCGTGTACATCTTCTGCACTGGTCGAGTGGCATGGACGTGTGAGTTGACACGGCCATGTACATATTCTACACTTGTTGAGTGGCACGGCCGTGTGAGTTTACACGGTCGTGTACATCTTCTGCTCTAGATCAACCGCACGACCATGCGAATTTGTCACGGCCATGCATCAAGCTCGTGCTACACTTGTAAGCCATTTTTGTGCCTCTTAACTTGGTATTCTTGAGATGTGGTCTTCATGAAAGTTGTATATCTTGAAGTTAGCTACAATTTAGTATAAATAACAGCCCAAAACGGACCACAAAGTTATGCCTGTTTTACTCTTGGTGTACAGTGCAGGATTTGACACGGCCGTGTGCTAAGGCCATGTCTCATAGAAACAAACTTTTGACCTTCAAGACTTGGTTTTCTCTAGTTGAAGTCTTCATAAGAGTTGTAGATCTTGAAGTTTTCTACCGAACAGAAATTTATGTTCATTTCACTTTTGGTCTGCAGTACTGAAAATTCCATATGGCCTTCACACGTGCTTGTGGCATTCACACGGCCTCAACACACCCCCCACACAGCCTCCACACGACTGTGTGGGTTCCACACGACCAGAACATGAAGAAAACTTAGTCTTCGCCTACCCGTGACACTCTGGAAGCTCTAGACTTCATGTAGGCTTTGTTTTTGCTCCAAATCACATCCTATCAATCAAAACAAGCAAAGAGTAGATCTCCGAACAAATATAATATAAGTATGACATTATAAGGAAATAGGGTGCAATAAACATAGAATATGCTAATAAAATACAGGTAGATGTGCGTCAAAGCATGCATAAATAATCATATAATCTACGCACATCACACCCCCAGACTTAAACCTTTGCTTATCCTCAAACAAAACCCGCAATCTAGATTCATATGGTTAAATAGTGCATCATAATCTCTAGCGAGTCAATCTAATCCTATCAGATGATTTCATTGGTGAGCAAGATACAAAAGTAGTTTTAGTATGGCCTAAGTAATAGTCCTCCGTGCAAAAGTGGCCAAAATCTATCAAGTTTCAATCCCTAAGTCTAGTCAAGTTGGCATAAAATTGTGTTCCTTATGCTTCCGGTGATAGGCACTTACCTACCACACGCAAGTTCCATTCCCCTCAAAAATGCTATGTATCGTCTACACATGGTCTCAAAGGAATACTCAGTATCAAGAGAAACATAACATTCATTTCCTTAGTAACCTAACTCGGTCTCAAAGGGGTGAATTGCTAGTTTCCACTCACGACAACTATTTTTTTATCCCTTATTATTTTTTTCATTTTTTTTTTGAATGTTTGCAAAGTATCAAACTTGAATAAACCTTCAATGTTTTTTTGGGATTGATTTTTCCAAATGAGCTTACATGATCTGAGTTTATCCAGTAACCAAAATGTAGTTGAGAGGTCACCATAGAAGCAAGAGTACTAGTCCAATTCTATGAATCTTGACTATTTTAGAGTTATCAACCATAAAAAATAGGCATAGTGTATAGAGATCCTAAAACAAGGCCAACACTTAAACTCTAATAGTAAAATATTGCTCACTTCATGCTATCAAAGATAGAAAAAGATAGATCACTAAACATACTAGCACCATAAGTAGCTAATAAACCACATGGAATCTTGAATAAACATGCTAGTATTTTGCAATAGAGAACAAACAATCATGATGTGATGTAAGATGCAACTAGTAAAAAATTTATTAAGCAATAAGAAATAAGCAAAAATTGAACTGAACTAAATGCATCTAATGTATCTCCCTAGACATAAACTTTTCATTGTCCCAATGAAAACTAATAACAATGTGGAGGAGATTAAGAGTAAGAGAAGTTACCAAATAATGTGTGTCAAATGCCCATGTCATCAACTTCTCCATCACGTAATTGCACTCCTCCTAATCTTTAAGTCCTATAAAAGAAGGTAGACAACGAAAATTAAGTAGAGGATACATGTTTATTATAAAGAATGAAACTGGAAATAATTTAATATATGAATGAAGACAACGAAAATGAACTTGGGTTGCCTCCAAAGAAGCGCTTGTTTAAGGTCATTAGCTCGACCACCTCATTAGATTTAACGAAATCGTGATCTAGGAGGGGTAAGATATTTTAGAACCCTCTTACCAAGGGCTCTTATTATGGAGGGAGCTTTCATCAAAAAGTGAAGAATAACTCTCTCCATCTTCATGTTCTTGGAAATTCTTTCAAGAGGTCGAAGATGGTTCAGATCGAGCTTCCAATTATAGGCCCCATGAAAATCTGCACACCCAAAAGAAAAACATACCTCTCCCAAGCATGCTATATCAAATAGAACTAGTACCTTATTAAGATTAACTGAGTATGTATCAAAATTGAATCACATGCAATAAAATTATTTATGGGTACCTCTATAAAGTTTTCCAAAAGATCGCTAGAAATACTAACCTTGCATTGTTGAGATATACCTGAAAGTTCTAAACATGTGGATGTGACTTCTTCAGAATTAAGTACTGGTTCTAGCTCTAACTCAAGTGGTGGTGCTTCTGAAAATGGTGATTCTTGGGGCTTTGCTTCCATTTCACAAGTCCCTACACTTTTATCATCAACCAATTCCATTCTTTGAACTTCCATAGTGTTAATTGGTTGTGCGATAAAAGTAGGTGATTCTTGGGACGTTTCCTTCATAGTACATGTCCCTACACTTTTATCCACCACATCACCATCAAAAATATTGAGGAGTCCACTAACATCAATAGCATCGATGGAGGGATCAACAACATGATCAGATATTTGAAATAATATGCGTAAAGCTGAGATCCCTCGTTGCACCATTAGCTCTTCAGAAACTTGCATTGTGGTCTCCATCTGACTTGGAGCAAGGATATTTGTGTGTTGGAAGTCCTCCAAGTCAACCGGCTCATCTGGTTGTGAATGATGTGGTCTATCAAATGAAAAATCCTCCTGAAACTCTGAGAAACTATGAGATGCTTGACAAGAATGATCAACACCTTGCACACTTCTATAATCAAAATTTTGATAATCCCTCCAATCCTGATTGTAGTGCTGAGGTGGGTCAGAGTTCTACTGCTGAGAAAATGACTACTCAGTCTGCTCTAGAATTAACTGAGGTTGAAAGTTCTGAATTTGATAATCTCCCCAGTCATAGCCATAAGTATCAGGAAACTGCTCATACGCATCTTGATGTTGAGGTTGGAATAAGTAATGGAGTTTCGTGGAAGAGCTAGCAACATTTTGGAATAAGTAACATAAGGCAGCTGGATGGAATGAACTGCCACAAACCGTGCAGATATCATCAGTTGGTTTTGTGGGAGGGTCATCTTCCTTTTGAAAGAGGTGACATGTGGCAGATGGATGAGACGTGCTACCATATCCTCCACAAAGGAACTCAAGTTGCTCATATGGATCATAGCTTTTATCCATGGAAGATCTAGGTCTTACACTCATGAGTGTGAAAAATTCTCTTAAAGACCTACTTGACATGTTAGTGCTCAAGATATCTAAAAAAATATATGAGAAAAATGAAAGACAAGAAATAAAATGTTATATGAAAAAAAAAATGTAGAATTTAAGGACACAAAAAAAGAAAATGCAGATTTTTTTTATTATGAAAAGGGAAAAACCAAAACTGTTCACAAGTCTAGATTAACTAAATTGTCAATCTACTAATGTTAATGCGAACAGTCCCCGGCAACGGCGCCAAAAACTTGTTACGCAACCGCAAGTGTACGGTTTCATCGTCAATAAAATAAAAGATTTGTCGAATCCACAGGGACTGTTGATTAAGCACTAGAGATGTGGCAAGTAGGTAATCAAGACGGTTGAAAGTTAGCTTTGGTGCTTGCAAACTAACGAGAGTGATTGAAGAGAGAAAGAAGGTTGAGAGAGAGAGAGAGAAGAGATCTTGGAGGGAATGAGCTTTAGGAGATGGATTCTAGGATTTCAGTTTCATTATAATACTAGGAGATACTACATAGATTGCTTAGTTTCCATCCTCTATGTCAATGCTCTTGCGGGAAGTTAGATTGGCCAGTATCCCTAAGTATCACGTAGAGACGATCCTTGTGAAATCCTGTAACGGTTAACCCCCCCGTCACGAGGGCACCTCGGTGGATCACTGGGATACATATCTAGTAAAGAACAATAAGGATAAGGGTAGAGGTTCGGTACAGTTACCTACTCCCTTATGGAGGAATTGCCTCCCCTTTTAAGAGAATATCCTAGACGTCCGTGAATGGGTTACCCTTGTCACTAGGGCCCCTCACCTATAAGATCTAGAGCACTTTTCACGAGAGCAGCAGTTCCTAAGGGATTGTTTCTCCATTTGAGGAAACGTCTTAGACGTCTAGAAAGCGTTACCCCTGTCACTAGGGTACCTTGGTCAATACGCTCTAAGGTATCCCCTTTGCGGGATCAACAATCCTCCACATCAATCAATCAAAGCATAGAAATATAAACATATCACACAAGCATGAACAAGACATTGACAAGTCAAACAAGGTGAATCTACATAGTTCTACATCTCCATCGCATTACAAATACTCCCTAATCCTAGAAGAGGACGTCTACTCCATTGTGGGGGAAGAACAACCCCAGAACATAAAGAAAAGCATACTTACAACCCTAGGTGTGAGAATAAAGGGAAGAAGAGACGCTTTGCCGATGATTCCGATGTCTTGGGGATGCCTCCTTGCTCCGGAGAGTGTTTGGATCGTGAAGGGACAGTGGTGGATGAAGCTCTACGGTCTTCCCCGAGGGGAGGGATGAAGTCCTGAACCAATGATGATCCCAAAATTAGGTTTCTTAACGCATTTATAAGCTAGGGTACGGGCGCCGCACGGCCCGCGCCACGGACGTGTGAGTTGACACAGCCGTGTACATCTTCTGCACTGGTCGAGTGGCACGATCGTGAAAGTTGACATGGCTATGTACATCTTCTACACTGGTTGAGTGGCACGGTTGTGTGAGTTTACACGGCCGTGTACATCTTCTGCTCTGGATACACCGCACAGCCGTGCGAATTTGTCACGGTCGTGCATCAAGGTCATGCTGCACTTGTAAGCTAGTTTAGTGCATCTTAACGTGGTATTCTTGAGATGTGGTCTTCATGAAAGTTGTAGATCTTGAAGTTAGCTACAATGTGGTATAAATAACAGGCCAAAACTCCAACATACTACAAAGTTATTCCTGTTTTACTCTTGGTGTGCAGTGTAGGATTTGACACGGCCGTGTGCCAAGGCCATGTCTCATAGAAACGAACTTTAGACCTTCAAGACTTGGTTTTCACTGGTTGAAATCTTCATAAGAGTTGTAGATCTTAAAGCTATCTACATTTTGATATCTGGAATGGCTCATAACTCCAATCGAACAGAAAGTTATGGGCATGTTACTTTTGGTCTGCAGTGCTAGAAATTCCACATGGCCTTCACACGTCTGTGTGGCATTCACACGGCCTCAACACCCCCCACATGGCCTCCAAGCGGCCATGTGGTTCTACACAGCCAGAACATGAAAAAAACTTAGTCTTCGCCTGCCCGTGACACTCTGGAAGCTCTAGACTTCATGTAGGCTTCGTTTTTTCTCCAAATCACGTCCTATCAATCAAAACAAGCAAAGAGTAGATCTCTGAACAAATATAATGGAAGTATGACATTATAAGGAAATAGGGTGCAATAAACATAGAATATGCTTATAAAATATAGGTAGATGTGTGTCAAAGTATGCATAAATGATCATATAATCTACGCACATCAGTTTCCCCATCGATTTCGGCTCCAAGGATTTGTATTTCTTTCAAATGAGCCATCTTCTTGAGGATATGATCCCTCATGGGTGTCCCCTCAGTCATGGTGGTTATCATCAAGTTTCTCATAGCCTCTGCCTAGCAGCCCAATTCTAGTGTCCGAAGAGTTCTTTGAGATTGTACAACATGTCATATGCAGTAGGCATGACCTGATGTTGATGTTGCAATACATTTGACATAGAAGCCAAAATGTAACACCGCTTCATCTCGTCTGACTTCACCCATATCCTATGCCTGTCAATCTCCTCTTCACTAGAATTGCTATTAGGCACGTTAGGACAGACCTCAAAACGTACGAACTTGTACCCTTCAGCAGTTAAGATAATGTCTAAGTTTTGTTTCCAATCAATGTAATTGGGATCAGTAAGTTTGTTTTCTTTCAATATAGCAGCAAGAGGATTGAAAGCCATTTGAAATCCTAAGAACCACAAAATATTTGGTCAAAACTTTAGAATTTAAAATAATATTGATTCCTCAAACAATATCATTTAAATTCACCAATACCTCAAAACACTGTGAATTTTGTATGCCACGATAGTGTGGACGTATACAAACTCAAATATTTGTAAAAGGGGATTTTACCTATTAATTTTATTATCTTGTCAACTTAACTTTATGACAAATAAAATTAATAGTTGGTTTTTTCAGTCACACAAAATAATAGCAGTGACTCCGATGGGGAGGATACTATTAAATGCGCCTATACCATTACTTGATTACTTAGTCCATTAATTAGGATTGTGCCCTTCAGATAGAGAAGATCACACAAAACTAAATAATTTCCTATAATCATCCATAGAGGAAGTTTGATCTAGTGATCCGTAAACAAACTCATCCGATGTGAAGGAAGGCACTTAAAGACAACCGCAAGTTTGAATGCATCACTTATAAACCAGTAATGGAGACTGTGGAATTTAAATAAATAAACCCTCTCCCACTTAGTTATATAAACGAGGAATTTTAACATGCACATTTATCACACATGCACACAAAAGCATACACATCACAGTATATAAAGGCAATAAATATGAAAAAAAATAATTTTTCAACTATTATGGCCTCATCCATAGTTGTCCTCCGTATGCCACTGACCCTAGTCGCCACCAACGGGTCATGTCATGGCGTCTATCTTGCTTCCTTTTCCACTGCGCCTCTAGTCCTCAAATAGCACCACGCCTCGCAAGGATACGATCCGCGATAAAAATAAAATTTTACATTTATCGATCCTATATTCCACAAGGGAATGTACATGTAATCTAGATCAAATAGAATATAAAATCCTAAAACTAATACATGTCCTGCTGTATTTAATAATTACAATCATGCACACACAAAATGCCCTTGACATGTCCGAGGGTCCAAATCACTTACAAACACAATAGGCCATAATAGTTGGAAGTAGGATGTCTGCAACCACAGAGTTAATCTATTTTGCTTATCCTACTATTATCCTGCCTAAATTATATATGACGAGTGCATAATTTAATCGAAAACCAAACACACAGAGGAAGAAAACTAGCTTTGATACTAATTGTTGGGTGCTACTCAGAATTCCTTCTGTTTCCCTTGTAAAAAAAATTTATATAAGCACAGAACTTTTCCTAGCAACCCATAAGCTTTTCAAAAGTTGAACTTGGATTGTAAACGAAACTTAACATTATTAATCCAAGTTTAACTCATGTGTTCTTCAAAAGTTAAACCATATTACAGAAGTTTATTAAATATCTATTTCAAGGATTGGCTTCTAGGTCGTTGGCGAAGCACTCGGCCTTCTTGGTTATGCGATCATCCACCACTTCCTAGATAAAGTCTTTCAAAGAAATTGAATATTTAAGCTTCTTACAGTAACCTTAGGTTTAACTACAGAGATCACAATCGAAGCACAAGATCGAAATACAAAATCAATACACAAAATTGAAACACAAAGTCAAAACACAAAATCGCTAGCCTCTTTTGTCGGCATTTCAGGATCCATACAAAGAAAATAAAACTAGTTGCGCTGCGGAATAAATAACTAGTTGTACCTTTCTTCGTAGACAAAGTGTAACAACCCAAATTTCCTCATTTCGAGTCCTAAAAGTAATTTAAAAATATTTAAAATGCCTTAAAAATATTCTAGAGATTTTTAAAAATTTTTAGAGTAATTTTATGTAATTTTTGGAGGTCGTTTGGTATTTTTACTAAACGAAGGAAGTTTCGACAAAAAATGTCCAAGCCGAGATTCGAACTTGCGACCTCCGGCCGAGCCAACCCTTAAGTGAACTCGGCTGACCAAGTGTGCAAGCAGTCGTTACTGACCAAATAAAGGACAAATTTATTTATGTAGTGGTAGATATAGAAATAATTAGGTATTAAGAGGAAAACTTGAATTGTTTTCCGAAAACCTAATTCTTTCTCACCTCTTCTCCTCTCGCGCGGCGTCGGTCTCTTCTCGGGCAAAAACGCAGCAAGTGGCTAGGGCGTCTCCGGTGGCCGATGAGCACCCTTCTCCGTGAGGTCTTCACACCATCGTGACCCTCTCGTCGAGGAGAACTTGTTGGCACAGAGAAGGGGCCGAGATTTCAAGCTTCTTCGGAACCCTAACAGCTCCTTTATTTGGTTGTGAGCCAAGAACCAAGGTAAGTCGCTACTCACTTGTAGTAGGATAGTTTCGGATTCCTATTCCTTTTGTTTTCAAATTTTCTGTGAAGATTGTTGGTTGTGCTTGCTGCCGTGAGTTCTTATAGGAAGATGAGAAGGGGTTTTAATGGATTTGGCATGTGGTTTAAGCAATTCGGTTATTTTGAGCATGTAGTTTCCTTAATGCTGTTACCATAATGGGTGGGAATAATGGCTTGAGTTATGTTACCTTAATGCTTACACACTTACTGTTTGGTTTTGGGAGCATTCGGTTAGATTCCTCGGTGGTGAGATTAGACCTGTAGACTTGATCTCTATTGCTCTATAAAAGCATAAGTCTTGAATAAGTTTTATACAGTTTTCAAGCTTCAGTAGGTTGTAGTTTTGAATGACTATGAATAGCTTTTTGGTTTCTTTTATTTCCTTGCCGTGGCATTGAGCATGAGGAATCATTATCGCTCTTTTATTAGTTAGTGTGCTTTGTTTCCATGCTTCGGATTTTCTATACATCTAGTGTGCTTTGTTTTCCTTGCTTTGGATTTCCTGTACAGCATTGGGATGGCTAGAAGTTTATGAGTAGCTAGTGTGCTTTATTTGTAACACTCATAGGGTACTTAGCAAGATTTTAGATATTTTTATCATGAATAGGCCTTATATGTAAAATTTCAAAAACAATAAAAATAAGAGAACCAAAAAGAGATGACCAAGGTTTGAACCATGGATCTTTTACTAGATACATGTATGTGTTAACCAATAGACCAAGAGAAGATATTGTTAGAAAGAGAAGTGACAATATAGTTAAGAGTAAGAAAAGAGTTTCTTTCATTTAGAAGGAGAAGTTAGAGTTGCCTTCTTCCTCTCAAAAGAAAAGAGGATTCTTGCCTCCTCTTTTCATTAAAAGAGAAGTAAAGGAAAAGAGAAGGAAAAACCCATTTTTCCTTCTTCTTCTCATGTTGAATAAAAGGAGAAATGAAGGAAAATCTTCATTTTTCTCCCTTCCTCCTCCTCCTCACCATGACCAAGAGCCTCTCCCCACCTCCATTGCCGAAACCCAAACAAAGGAGGGCTCCTCTTTAGGAAGGCTCCACAATCAAGATTACTTCCCTATGGAAATCAGACAAAAGGATGTAAGTATCTCCTCACCTGTGATACAAGTCGTTTACGAAATTTCCATAAGGATTAGAATGCTTAAAAATAAAAATAAAAGAAAAGAAACCCATGCTCATGGATCTCATTATGTTATGATATGAACTTAGTTAAAGATTTATGTTGGAGGTTGTTTAAAGCTTGATCTTCTTCTTATATGTTTAGGCCATGATAGATTCTAGGACTTTAAGAAGCTTAAAATCTAATCTAACATGCTTATAGACTCCCTTATGATATGATAAGAACTTGGCTTGGTATTCATGTTTGTATGTTGCTTGAAATTTATTTTCCTTTCCTTGAAGTTTCGGCCATGATGGATTTAGGATTTCAAGAAGCTCAAAACCTAATTTAACTTGCTTATAGATTCCTTTATGATATGACATGAACTTGACTAAGTATCCATGTTTGTATGTTGCTTGAAAATTTTAATTCCTTTATTGTAAAGGTTCGGCCATGATGGATTTAGGGTTTCAAGAAGCTTAGAACCTAATCTAACATGCTTATAGACTCCCTTATGATATGATAAGAACTTGGCTAGGTATTCATGTTTATATGTTGCTTGGAAATTTATTTCCTTTTCTTGAAGTTTCGGCCATGATAGGGTATAGGGTTTCAAGAAGCTTAAAACCTAACCTAACATGCTTATAGACTTCCTTATGATATGATAAGAACTTGGCTAGATATTGATGTTGGTATGTGCTTGGAATTTATTTCTTTTTTTTTCTTGAAGTTTCAGCCATGATAGATTTTAGGGTTTCAAGAAGATTAAAACCTAATCTAACATGCTTATAGACTTCCTTATGATATGATATGAACTTGGTTAAATATTTATGTTGTATGTTGCTCAACAAAAAAAAAAAATTTAAAGATGATTTCCTTCATTGTAAGGGTTCGGCCATGATTACATTTTAGGGTTCAAGGAAGCCTAAATTTAAAGCCTAGCATGCACATGAATCTTCTCATGATATGATATGAATGTAATTCAATATTCATGCTTGTATGTTGTTAGAGCTTACTTTTCCCTTTCATGAACTTTCGGCCATGACTATATTCTAGGGTTCAAGGAAGTTTAAATTTAAACTTAGAAAGCTCATGGATCCCCTTATGATATGATATGGAGTTAGTTTGGTATTCTTATGCTTGTATAGAACTTAGTTTCATGATCTTAAAGGTTCGGCCACCACTAAGTTAAAAGACCTAGGAAGCTTAGAACCTAAACTTCTTATGCTCATGATATTTTATAGTTTATGATCTGAAATTTATCTAAGGTTCACAAGCTTATATGATGTTGTAATCTAGAACTAAGCATGGTGACTTTCGGCCACCATATGAAATTAGGGTTAGAGACCCAATTATGACTTTGCTAGGTGTCTCACATACTAGGATATGAATTAGGAGATGCTAGTAAATGTTTTCCATGTATGATTATGTTTTCCTATGATGCTTTATATACTTATTTAAGTATGCTTATGAACTATGCATGATGATGACTCTTATGATGTGTTTTATGCTTAAGTATGCATGCTTTATGATAAGACAAGTAACATGCCCATTTATGTATGTTTATGAACTATGCATGCAATGATTCTTATGATGGCTATGTACCCAAGCATGTATGATTTCAAATATGTTGCATGCTCATTTACGTAAGCTTATGAACCAGGCATGAAAATGATTTTTATGATGGCTATGTGCCCAAGTATGTATGCCTTATGATATGATAAGAAAATGGCTAAGAGTTGCTTCCCTTAAGTTGGGATTAAGAGCACTCTTCATGTTAAGACAAGAGCATGACATTAATGTTGATATGATATGACAGTTATGATGATATGATATGCATGACATGTATTTTACTTTGTATGCTTGTACCAAGGGTGGGCTCCATAAGCACCCCTAGGCCGACGGACTATCAACGAGTCTAGTAAAAAGGGATGGGCTCCTTAGTACGCCCCTAGGCCGACGGACTATGAACGGGTCTAGATCCCTAGTAGGTTCGGGGCTAGCTACCCTGTCCTAGGGATTGCGCACATTTATGTATGTATGTGGTACAAGACGGACCCTCATGATGATGATATTATGTTTAAGTATCAAAAGATATGTTTAATGACATCTTGCACCTGACATGACATATGTTTTTAAAAAGACATTCTGCATGATGCACCCATTCATATATGATATGTTTTTTTATGAATTATATGACATGATGTTATGTTATGCTCTTATGACTTATAGGACATAATGTTATGAGATGTTTTGTTTATGATTCATATGACCTGATGATATGTTATGCTTCTATGATTCACATTACATGATGCCTTTATTTATGATATGTTAAGATTATGATGTTTCTTAATGACATGATATGATAGGAGGCTATGTTCACATGATATAATGTTAGATGATTATGTCTCCATTGTTATATGCTTATATGACCATGCTATAAAATACGGTTTTTGTCAGTAGGAAAGGATCTTACTGAGACTGTGTGCTCATAGCTTACTTTCCTTGTACCACAGATAAAGGCAAGGAATGGATGATCTAAGGGAGCTGCAGGAGAGGCAAGGAAATGTGTGTGGCAGTGGCTCGGCTAAGACAAATAAAGACCTGCTTATGTTATTTTTTTTGTTATGACTGACATGAACCAAGTGTATTATGTTACATTCCAGTATGACTTCATGATCTTTCCGCTGCTTTACGTTACTAGAAAGAAATTTTAAATATGCATGTGTATCCTGGAATAGTTAAGTAAGTAAGTAGCCCCGTCCCTTTAGTAGCAGGGAGGGTGGGCGTTACATTATTTTCCTTGCTTCGGATTTTTTTGTACAACATTATTTTAGTAGATGGCATTTCTTTTGCTTGAGCTAAATGACTTGTCTATACTAAGAGGATATAACTGTTCCATTTAATTCTGTTGTAGCAAAAAGAATAATCATGTTTTGGTTTCCTTACTAGTTGCACTTTGGTCTTCCTTGCCGTGGTATAAAGCATGCAGAATAGTGGCATTTTTTAAGTTCCTTTGCTGCCATGAAACTCAATTCAAATTGTTTAGTTTTGAATAGTTGTGTAGTATATAGATTTATCTTTAGTTTTCATTTGCTATTAGATAAGTGGATTTTTTCCATGTTGCCATTAGTAGATCCCGAGCAGTACTTTTCTAGCTTTCCCTATTGCTGTTATTTGAGCATGAGGAGATTTTTAGTTTGCATTTAGTTCCTAGATTCTGTTAAGCATTTCAGTACAGTTTTATTAAGTATTTCCATGCAATTCTGTTAAGCATTTCAGTGCAATGTTAATAAGCATTTTAGTGCAGTTTTGTACGAGACATCCTTTTATTAGAGGTATTAACAAGTATAAGATGATGGATCGAAAGCGCTAGAGGGGGGGGTGAATAGCGCTCGTGGCTATTTCGTATTTCGAAATTGTAAAAGCTTGTTCAGAAATAACGCAGCGGAAAGTAAATAAAGTGGACACGAAGGATTTACTTCGTTCGGAGCCTGTGACGCCTCCTACTCGAAGGGCCGCGATCCTTGATCGCTTCCGGTGGGCAACAACTATAATTCGTAAAAGCTATTACAAGCTAAGTACAATTTAAGCAGAAAAGAATATTGTACCGACAATAAAATGACTAAAACTGAAGCTCCGGGTTGTCGTTGCAGCACTTCTGAGTCGAGACGTTAGTAGCTTGTCGCACGGAGAATGCTTAGAAGATTGTCTTTTAAAGCTGCACCTCAACCCTCCTTTTATATGAGGTTCCGGGCGCCTGGGACCTTTCCGGGCGCCTAGAGTGTGACGTGGCTAGCCAACCAAGTTGCTCCACGTCGCGAAGTCGCGCAGGGGATAAAAGTTGGTTCCGGGCGCCCGGATCTGTTCCGGACGCCCGGACCTGTGCCCAGACCTCCGGGCGCCCGGATCCATCCCGGGCGCCCGGATCACCTTTTTCCAGCAGGTTCCTCTCCTGCAAAACAAGGTTAGTCCGAGAAAATACCCTGCAAGACAATGTTAGAATATGATAAATCATAGTAAAGAAGAACTGACAGTCTTCGGACTGTCCGAGTCTGACTTTGGATTTCCAATCGAAAACCCTAGGTCGACCCGACGCCTACTGTTCCCTCTACGGGGAACACGTCCTCACCTACTCCCCTCAGGAGAGATTACCTGATGCCAGTCCGGTCCTCCAGACCGACTGGACTTTCCGCCTAGGGTTACCACCCCCTAGGACCTAGGGTTACCGCCCCCTAGGGTTTTTCTCCACCTAGGGTTGCCACCCCCTAGGACCTAAGGTTGCCTCCCCTTAGGGTTTTTCTTCACCTAGGGTTACCGCCCCCTAAGACCTAAGGTTGCCGCCCCTTAGGGTTTTCCCTCACTTAGGGTTACCGCCCCCTAGGACCTAAGGTTGCCGCCCCTTAGGGTTTTCTCTCACCAAGGGTTACCACCCCCTAGGACCTAAGGTTACCAACCCTTAGGATTTTTCCTTTGCCTAACCGCAGCTAGGACTTTCCTGAAACACTTATTCAACATGTTAGATCACCACAAACCTTAACTTTGAATCCTTTGCCATTATCAAAACTCAGGTTCGATCGTCGGATGCTTCCCGCACCAACAATCTCCCCCTTTTTTATTATGACAATCGAAATTCAAAGTTAAGTAATAATATGCAGTAAGGTATAAGTACAAGGAAAGAAAAAAAATGGCATTACAAACTCCCCCTTAATATAACCTAAATGGCATTACAAACTCCCCCTTAATATAACCTCCCCTTTGGATTTTTATTCTCTTTGAATTTCTCTACTCTCCCCCTTTGCCATATATAAAAAATAAGCTAGTTTTGAAAAAACTTAACTTTTCAAGACAAAACTTAGCAGAATTTGTTTAAAAATCTTAACTTAGGCAAGAGGCAAATAAAGGTAAGTGAAAAGCAACATCTTAGAGTTGGTTTTAATAGCAACATTTTTGAAAGAAAATTTTGCTAAGGAAAATAGTTTAAGTGCAAAAAAGAACTTTAAATCATTGAGTTTGCTAGAGGAGATTTTTTTTGTGATATATTCAGCTCTTTTTAACTTAGTGAATTTTCTAACAGAAAAAAAAATTTTAAATAGAAGAGACTTGAAAGTCTTAAATTTGAAAAAGTTTTTTGAAAAGCTGTTTAAGATAAATGAATTTCAAAGATACTTAAGGTAAAGGAGAAGCGTTAACCTTAGTGTATAATAGTTTACAAATTTTGTTTTAGTAAGGTATCAGAGCCCTAAGGTCCAAGCATGAGTTAAGATTTGTTTTGATCAGGTATCAGATCCCTTAAGTGCAAGCAACAATTAAATTATCTAATTGGTGTTGATCAGGTATCAGAACCCTAAAGTACAAGTATGCTTAATCTTAATATTTCCATTTCCTTTAGTTTTAGAGATACTTTTAGCTAAGATAAGGTTATTTTTGTCTTTAACAAGTAACTAAGCAAATGTTTGTGATATCACAACACTTTAAATTCTTAGTTTTTAAAAAAAATTGTTTTGATGAAATTTTGAGAATGCTTTGAAAAATACTTAGCATTTTCAGTAAAACTTAGCATTTGAAAACAATTGCTTTGAGAGACACTTAGCATTTGAAAACTTAGCATTTTTTTTTAGCTTTAAAAAATACTTAGCTAAATTTGAAAATACTTAGCTATATATTCAGCTTAAAACTGATTGCCTTGAGAAAACTTCTTGCCAAATAGCTAAGTTTAGAGTATAGTCTAACTAAGCTTAGTTAAAGAAGACTTGATTAAGTACTTAGCTTAAAGAGGTTTTATATAAAGGCTTAGCTTTGAAAACATTCCAGAAGAGTTATAATTTCAGAACCAGGTCATAAATAATTTCAATTTTAAAGTTAAGTTAAGAATAACCTGAATTTTTGAAGATAAGTAAAAAATAGTTTTTAATTTTGAGGTCAAGTTAAAATTTTATTTTAATGAAAAACTAATTTTAAAATCAATTTAAAATCACTTCTCCTTAATAAATACCTTAATAAATTCTTTGAGTTCAGGAGTCCAAGCATGAGAGGTTAAAAAAATAATTTTCCTATCTTTCTATCTCACTCATTCTAGATAAACAAGCATGTTTAGCATATGAGTGAGCGTGAGATGGAGTTAACATTTGCAATCATAATTTTATAATATGATTTGAGAATTAAAGATTTTTAAACCCTTTTAAAATAATTGAATAACATTCTGAAATTAATTGAATAATATTTTGAAATGATTTTTAAAAATTTTTTAATGATTTTGAAATGCATTTTCAAAAGATTTTTGAAATGAATTTTCAAAAGATTTTTCAAATGATTTTTAAAAGAGTTTTTTCAAATAATTTTTAAAGGATTTTTAAAAGATTTTTCAAGTAATTTTGAAATTAAATTTTAAAAGATTTTTAAATAAATTTTAAAATTAAGTTTTGAAGTAATTTTGAAATTAATTTGAATTTGAATTAATTATCAGTTTGTTTTTAATTACTTATTCATCTCACCCGATCTAAATTTTCAATCAAGGAATCCTATAATTTTTGTGAGATGAATTGAGGTTCAATTTAAGGGTTTGGTTTAACTTTGTGTTAGATTCAGGTTTAGCTTTGGGTTCAACAAGTAAGCATTTTTTGGATAAACTTCTGGGCTATGGTAAGTCACAAGGAACTCATTAAAGTAACCACGCCTTCGAGGTTTTCCAAATAGTCCTACCCATTGAACTTAATACTAAACCTTGCTCTAACTAGTTAGGATCCATTTAAGGGTAGCTTCGGTCAGTTCCACTTGGCCAAATGCACCAGGTCGAAGCCATATCTTCCTAGACATGCGATGCCCAAGCTTCCCTAACTTACTATCATCCAAAAACTTCACCAGTACTGTGTTTCAAGTTAAATCTAACCCTTTTAATCTATCCTTACTTACCCTGTCGGGTAATCTACTCTTGTTTACCCATTTCGGGTAGATTAAGTTCGGTTACCCAGTCGGGTAAATAGATTTCGGAATTGCCAGCTATTCTGGACCCTCGTTGAATTTTTTAATTGATTTCGAATTTTGAATTTTGAATTTTAATAATTGATTTCGGATTTGAATTTTGATAATTAATTTTGAATTTTAAATTTTGAATTTTAATTTCGAGTTTTAATTTTGAATTTTAATAATTAATTTTGAGTTTCAATTTTGAATAATTATTTTTGAATTTTGAATTTTGAATTTTGAATTTTAATAATTAATTTCAAATTTCAAATTTTGAATTTTAATAATTAATTTCTAATTTAGAGTTTTGAATTTTAATAATTAATTTCGAATTTAGAGTTTTGAATTTTAATAATTAATTTCGAATTTTGAATTTTGAATTTTAATAATTAATTTCAAATTTAGAGTTTTAAATTTAATTTAATTTCAAATTTTTAATTTAATTTTGAATTTAATTTAATTTCATTTAATTTTAATGGTTTTTCTGTTAACTCCCCCTGGATCATAGCCTCGATATGGCCTATCGAGATAGTATATTTGATCATTCGGGATCCAATATTGACCAAGTCCAACTTGATTAATCAATTTAGACTTGGGGACCCATGCTTGAATTATGTTTCTATTATTTCTATTAACTAGAGACAGATATGATTTATATTTTGTTTTGGTCTTAAATCCAAGTCCGGATTTGTTGTAAATGGCTCGTTGTTTTCCAAGAATTAGATCCAAATTCTTGAAACCCAAGGTGAACCGTTCCAACGTGTCTTTGAGTTCTTTAATTTGAGTTTTCAAATTAGAATTTTCTTCCTCAAGTTGTTGGACTTGAGTCAAATTTCCAATTTGAACTGGTTCAGTTAAAGCACTCAAGTCAGTCGCTTCCTTAAGGGCTGTTACCTCTTTTTGGAGCGACTTAACCCGGACGTTGGATTTAGCCAACTTCTTTAATAAGTAAGGAATTAAATTTTCTGAATCATCTAAGCTAATACTTGAAATTAGAGCACTTACAGTGGTTTTGGGTCCTTCAGAAACGGATACGGATCCGTGGCTTCGCTCGGACTCGGTGTCTGATTCGCTCTCGGTTTCTGAATTGGGCTCGAACTCGGACTCGGCTTCAACAACATGTGCTAGTACTGGTAGAGCGAGAAGGCTCACTTGCTCTTCTTCGTCCGATTCGGATTCATCTGATGACTCGGACCATGTTGCCTTCAGTGCTTTCTTCGTCTTGCTTGTTCCTGCAAATAACGCAACACCTTCCTCGGCCGGACTAGTATTAGTCTGCTCAAATAATTTATTTATTAAACATGGTTACCTGTTTTTGTATTAGGAATACCTTCGTGTAACTCAATCAGATTCTCCCACAGCTCCTTGGCACTTGAGAATGAGCCGGCGCGATTCAGCTCCTTATTCGTTAAGCCACACGAAAGTGTATACGTTGCTTTTGCGTTTGCTTCTACCTTTTTGATAAGGTTCGCGTCCAAGTTCTCGTACGGTAGTGGCTTGCCGGCGCCGTTAGTTGGCAGTTGAAGCCCGGTTTTGATGATCATCCAGACTTCAAAGTGAGTCTGGAGATACTCCTCCATCCGACCCTTCCAATCTCCAAAATCATCTCCGGAGAAGAGCGGTGGGCGAGCAGTGTTGTAGCCTTCTTGATGGGTCATCTTAGAAAGACAATCTCACAAAATAAACACAATAAAACTTGTTCCAAGACTTAGTCTTGGATTAGTAATGCGGAAGAGAAATAAAAATAGTAATTCAGGAATTTTGAGAAAAAATAATAAAATATTATTAAAATAATATTAAAAAAATATTACTACAAATTTTTGAAAATGAAATATTTTGTTAATTCCAACCAATGGTGAAAAGATGAAAATTAATTTTTCAAAAACAGTTTTGGAGGGAAAAAATGAAAGGCGTAATGCTTGAATGGTGGTTGCACCAATTCAAAGCGACCTCGCTCTGATACCA
Source organism: Zingiber officinale (assembly GCF_018446385.1). Classification (NCBI taxonomy): domain Eukaryota; kingdom Viridiplantae; phylum Streptophyta; class Magnoliopsida; order Zingiberales; family Zingiberaceae; genus Zingiber; species Zingiber officinale. Next base: position 107,316,427 of record NC_055998.1, read on the forward strand.
ATTGATGGATCAAAAGCGCTAGAGGGGGGGGGGGGTGAATAGCGCTCGTGGCTATTTCATTTTTCGAAATTGTAAAAGCTTGTTCATAAATAACACAGCGGAAAGTAAATAAAGTGGACACGAAGGATTTACTTCGTTCGGAGCCTGTGACGACTCCTACTCGAAGGCCCGCGATCCTTGATCGCTTCCAGTGGGCAACAACTATAATTCGTAAAAGCTATTACAAGCTAAGTACAATTTAAGAAGAAAAGAATATTGTACCGACAATAAAAAGACTAAAACTGAAGCTCCGGGTTGTCGTTGCAGCACTTCTAAGTCGAGACGTTAGTAGCTTTGTCGCACGGAGAATGCTTAGAAGATTGTCTTTTAAAGCTGCACCTTAACCCTCCTTTTATATGAGGTTCCGGGCGCCTGGGACCTTTTCGGGCGCCTAGAGTGTGACGTGTCCAGCCTACCAGGTTGCTCCACGTCGCGAAGTCGCGCAGGGGATAAAAGTTGGTCCCGGGAGCCCGGACCTCCGGGCGCCCGGATCCATCCCGGGCGCCCGGACCACCTTTTTCCAGCAGGTTCCTCTCCTGCAAAACAAGGTTAGTCTGAGCAAATACCCTGCAAGATAATGTTAGAATCTGATAAATCATAGTAAAGAAGAACTGACAGTCTTCGGACTGTCTGAGTCTGACTTCGGATTTCCAACCAGAAACCCTAGGTCGACCCGACGCCTACTGTTCCCTCTACGGGGAACGCGTCCTCACCTACTCCCCTCAGGAGAGATTATGTAATGACCCAATTTTCCCCCATTAGGAGTCTTAAACATTCTTAAAAATATTTAGAAATATTTTAGAAAAATTCTAGAGATTTTTAGAAATTTTTAGAGTATTTTTATGAAATTTTTTGAGTTCGTTTGGTATTTTTACCAAGAGGAAGAAGTTTAAAAAAAATAATAATATATGTTGAAGCTGGGTTTTGAATCCAAGATCACGGACCCGAACCCAAGTCTTAACGAACTCAGACCAACCATCTAGTCTACGGGTGTTTTGTTAATCATATATGGAGCGATATATATTTAAGTAGTAGTTAGGAACAGTAAAATAATAGGAAATAAAATGGTTGCAGCTGGGATTCGAACCCACGAGTTGGGCTTTAAGAAGAAAGCAGCCCACCAAGTGATCCAGCCGTCGGTTTTGTTTAGAAAAGGTAAGAAAATTTATTTAACAAGTTAACAGAATATAGAGATTATAAAAGAGGAGAACTTAGGGCTTGATTGATTACCCGTGACCTAACCTTTTTCCCCCTCCTCCTCCCTTCTGCGCGCGAAAGCGTTTCAGCTAGGGCTTCGATCCGGCGGTCGGCCAAGGTTCCCCGAGGAGTTCCTCCATCTCCTTAAGCTCTTCTCGACGAGGAGGAGTCGGGAGCACGAAGAAGAGTCGGGATTTCGAGCTCGCCGAAAGCCCTAGAAGCCTCCTTCTCAGTTGTAAGTCCAAGAAACCCAAGGTAAGTTGCTACTCACCTGCAGTAGGATAGCTTCGAGGTTTAATTCTTTATTTTCTCCTTGTTCCCGAAGCTTTGCATGAGTTTCCTTGCTTCCTCTATTTTCGGATCTTGTTCTCTTGAATTCTATGGTTTGCTTGTTTGTTTGTTTAGCTTGTGGTTGCTTGCTTCGGATTTTGCTGTTCTAGGCAATGAGCATGAGAAACAATTCAGATTTTGGGTTTCCGGTAGCAATTCCTTTTTGTTTGCTGCCGTGAACCTTAAAGGAAGAAGAGAAGGATTGATTTAGTTTAAGCATGAAGAATAGGAGAATTAGTTTCGAGTTTTAGTTTTCATCTTTGTTTCGGATTGTGTTGCACAGAAATTATGGTTAGGGATTTAGCCTCCCTTTCATGCTTTCGGAACATGTAGAATTTAGGTTTGTGTTCTTTTGTTTGCTGCTGTAATGAACCTGAATTTGCCTTCATAAGATTCAGATTGGAGTTCCTTTGTATGCAGTAGCCTTTTAGCAGGATGGTTATTAGACTTCTTTGATTTCGGAACATGCTATAGTTCTCCTTCTTTGATTCCGATTAAGCTGTACATTCCTTCTTTGTTTTCGGTTCAAGCTGTACAAGAATTTTGGGTTGCTAGGCATTCGGTTAGTTTTGAAGTCGCTGCCATAGAGTTTCTAATCAGAATTTGCCAGATCTAGAAATGAAAATAAGTTTCATATGGGTCTTGTTTAAACCTTTAGCAAGTTTAGCGAGTTCTAGTTCAATAGAAGCATCCTTTCCTTATGCTTGTTTTGCTGGAAATGTTTTAGAATGTGTAGATTCCTGTCTATGTAGTTTTTATTCTAGTGTATCATGTTTCAATTTGTGATAGCAGCAGTAACCTGTTCTTATGCTTTATTCGATTAGAAACAATTCAGCATGTGTAGGTCCATTAAGTGCAGTTTTCCATTGAGTGCAATTTTCATTAAGTGTAGAGTTCTTCCATTAAGTGCAGTTCTTCATAAAATGCAGATTTTTATAAATATTGTACACAGATTTTTATATTCATTGCTTGCAGATTTAGATTTTTAGTTCCTTATGTTATTAGTTGAACATGAGTAGATTTAGAGTTCTAGTTCCTTATGTAATTAAATGTGCATGAGTGGCATTCCTTTAAAGCAATCAGTTTCTGGTTTCTTTTGTATTGGCTATGTATGCAGAATTTAGATTTATCTTTAGTCCTTATTTGTTATTTTAACAAGCATGAGCAGCTATACATGTTATTTATTTCAAGTATTCAGATTTAAGTTTTCTTGCCACCTCAATATGCATGAACGGTTTTATTTATAAGCATGCAATTCTATTTAACATCTCAGCGCAGTTTTATTAAGCGTTTCAGTGCAGATTTTTGTTAAGTGAAATATGCAGATTTTGTTAGGTTTTATAGTATTTTGAGTTTAAGAAAAGGATAAGAAAGATAAAGAAAAGAAAGAAAAAGACCAAGGCCTTAAGTAGATCCCAAAGTCAAGACTTTAGGGATTCTGACACACAAGATGCTTATTAAAATGTCAAGACATTATATATTAGAAGTATTAAAAGATAACAAGTATTTTACTTTTATCAATGACACTGTACTGGACTTTCAGTAGTCCTTGGGCTGGGCTCCCATAGTCGGTCCCTAGGTTCAGATAACCTAGTATGCCGGACTCTCAGTAGTCCTTGGGCTGGGCTCCCATAGTCGGTCCCTAGGTTTAGATAACCTAGTATGCAGGACTCTCAGTAGTCCTTGGGCTGGGCTCCCAAAGTCGGTCCCTAGGTTTAGATAACCTAGCAAATCCTACTAGATTCGGGACCAGCTATCTCGGGTCAAGTTAGGGATGCGCGCATAGTAAGTACAGTTGTCGGGCCCAAGAAGAAGTTGATTATTATTTTGAAGTATTATAAGTATAAGTTTTTGAACAAGTAAAGCAAGTTTTCCATAACTATAAAGTATTAAAGGACAAGTTTAGAACAGATGAATTAAGTTTCATCTTTAAAATCAGCAAGCTGAGTTTTCTTTTATGCTAGCAGCTTTTACATGTTTAGTTTCTTACATGTTATTTATTTGCTAGTTGATGAGCATGTTTAGCTTTATATGTTAGCATTTCAGTTAGTTTGCTTTCTTTATTAGTTTATGAGCATGATTAGCTATACATGTTTAGTATATCAGTTATCATGATGTCCTTGCCATTTGTGAGCATGAGTAGCTATACATGTTAGATTTACTTTACATGTTTAGCCTTTCAGTATGTTTCTTTCACTAGTAGATGAGCATGAGTAGAATTCCTTTTGAGCATTCAGTTTTAGATTTCAGTATATTCTCATGCATATCGACATTTTGTGAGTTAGATAGCGCTTACTAAGCAAATTTTGCTTATAGACTACACTTCCTCTTACTGCAGATACAGGAAAGGAAAAGATATAGAAAGGAAGGCGACAATGAGGTATTCGAAGGATGTGTGATGCCAGGACTATGGAAGCCTTGGGACTAGGAAAGAAGTTTTAGTTTAGTTTTTATTGTCTTTTGCTATGTTAGGAGTACTTGAGATAGTATTTGTTATTTTGATATGATTAGGACGTAGTAGAAGAATTGTAATCTTGTGTGATGATTTCTTATGTTGTATTCTTTATTTTGGATTTATTATACTACGTGGTTGATTGATATGTGTTCCAGCCGCTTGTGGCTGAGCATATATTGCATGTATTGTTGAATAAGGTCACCGGTACAGGGGAGACTTTGTCGAAATTTTTCGGTAGGGTTTCCATGTGATTTTTAATCATACCGGTTAAGTAGAGTTAGTAGTTAAGTAACGGTCATCCTTAGAGAGTAGTAGTAGTAAGAAGGGTGGTCATTACAAATTACCTGGTGCCAGTCCGGTCCTCCAGACCGACTGGACTTTCCACCTAGGGTTACCACCCCCTAGGACCTAGGGTTACCGCCCCCTAGGGTTTTTCTCCACCTAGGTTGCCACCCCCTAGGACCTAAGGTTGCCGCCCCTTAGGGTTTTCCTTCACCTAGGGTTACCGCCCCCTAGAACCTAAGGTTGCCGCCCCTTAGGGTTTTCCCTCACCTAGGGTTACCGCCCCCTAGGACCTAAGGTTGCCGCCCCTTAGGGTTTTCCCTCACCTAGGGTTACCGCCCCCTAGGACCTAAGGTTACCACCCCTTAGAATTTTCCCTTTGCCTAACCGCAGCTATGACTTTCCTGAAACACTTATTCAATATGTTAGATCACCACAAACCTTAACTTTGAATCCTTTGCCATTATCAAAACTCAGGTTCGATCGTCGGATGCTTCCCGCACCAACATAAGAAAGATAAAGAAAAGAAAGAAAAAGGCCAAGGCCTTAAGTAGATCTCAAATTCAAGACTTTTGGGATTTTGGCACACAAGGTGCTTGTTAAAATGTCAAGACATTTAAAGAAGAAGTAATTAAGATATTTTACTTTGAAGAGGCTAGTACCCGACTTCCAAGGTTGTCGTTAAACAAATCCAGGTGACCAATTCCAAGGTCTTGGCCCTGGTAAGACCAAGGTCTTTACCCTCGTAGGACTTGTGACTAGCTACCACAGTCTCTATTAGGGAGCGCGCTTTGGTACTACGCCAGGGCCCAAGAGAAGTTGATTATTATTTTAAAGTATTAAAGTATAAGTTTTGAAACAAATGAAACAAGCTTCACTTATGTTTAGAGTCAGCCTGTTTAGTTTCTTTTAATTCGAAGCATGCAGTATAAGTTTTATTTGTTTCCTGATTAGTTTATTGAGCATGATTAGCCTTATCTTCCAGCATGCAGTTTTATCCTTGTATATCATGAGTATGCAAATTTTAGAGCTTGCTATTGAATATGCATGAGTAGATTTATTTCCTAGTTTCAGTATTTTTGACATGAGCAGCTTTATATGTCTTCTTTTAAAGCATTCAGTTTCTAGTTTCTTCTTGTAAACAAGCATATTCGAGTTTCTGTGAGTTAGATAGCTCTTACTAAGCATTCGCTTATATTTTGCATTTCCTCTTACTGCAGATAAAGGAAAGGAAAAGATTTAGCAAAGGAAGGCGACAAGGTGGTGCGGATGATGTGTGATGCCAGGACTATGGGAGAGACTTGGGATGTTATTGAGTTTTGTGTTCAGTGGATAAGAAACAATTGAGTTGTATTTTATACTTCATGTCATTTGAGTTCATTCGTGTTTTAGATTGCATGCTGAGATGAGTTCTATGTAATAAGTAGATATTTTGGTGTTTGACACTTATTTAATTGCGTGGGTGTTTGATATATGTTCCAGCCACCTGTGGCTGATGTGTACTATATATGTATCTCAGTTTATGGTCACCGGTACAGGGGAGGTGCTGCCAAAATTTTTTTGGTAGGGACTCCTCGTGGTTTCGATCATACCGGTTAAATAGAGTTAGTAGTTAAGTAACGGCCACCTTAGAGAGTAGTGAGAAGGGTGGTCGTTACAGTTGGTATCAGAGCAGTTCCTATTCTCCAGCATCACACATCAGCACCAGCCTTGCCATCTTCAAGTAAGAATGTATTTATACTTTCTTTTATGCTTTTCCTTTAGTGCTTGCAGTATAGAGAAATGTTTAGAAGTACCTGCTCATATGTGTTTAAAGTCAAGAATCATGCTTAAGTAAGATATATCTAGAAAGTATAGTGATGATTTCAAGTTTTCCCTCTGCATGAAGAGAGGTCAAGAAGTGGGCGTCCCCGTACCACTCGTACTGAGGACCGAGCTCAGGAGAACGAAGAGCCCAGAACAACTGAGCCTAATCTTTCTGAAGTTGTTGCCCAACTCCAGAGACAAGTGGCAGAGCAGCAATAAGTGATCATCAATCTGATGGTGAATCAGCAGCCATTCATTCCCACTCCTCCAACTATCAATGTGGAGACTCCAGTGGGGACTGAGGTTCCACCTGTAACGCCCGCCCTCCCTGCTAACCCTAAGGGACGGGGCTACGATACTCCATGTACAAATTTTTATTTTTAAAACAGCGGAAGACTTAAAATAATTTTCTTAGTTTAATAAAAACTTTTCTTTTGTTTTTCTTTTCATCAAATCTGAACTACACTATCATGGCATCAATAACATGATATCAAAATTAGTAGAAACATAACATCAAGTCACACATACGGTACTACAATTCATGATACCAAAGCATAGTTCTTTAAAAGTTTTTAAAGCAGGTTCTTATTTGGTTGCCTAGCCACTGCCACACACATCTCCTTGCCTCTTCTGCTGCTCCTTTAGCTCATCCAGCTTTTTCCTTTATCTGTGGTACAAGGAAAGTAAGCTATGAGCACTCATGGCTCAGTAAGTTCCTTTCTTACTCACTAAAACTGAAAATCATCACATGATCAATGAATGTCTCAACATAACATGATCTCAACTAGTCATGGCATAACATATCATACTCTTTAAGCATATCATGCAACATAACAAAATCATAACTAGTCATGGCATATCATCTCTTAAAGCATAGCATGAAACATAACATAATCATATCTAATCATGGCATATCATAGTATCATCATAGTGGCATGGCATATCAAGCTCTTAAAGCATAGCATGAAACATAACATAATCGTATCTAATCATGACATATCATAAATCATAGCATCATCACAACATGATCATAAGGTATATGCAATATGATTTTGAAAACATGTATCCGAAAAACATGTGTATGTCTCATGATCTTTAAAATCATTTCTTCTTACATATATACTTGAACATAATATCAACATAATCAGGGCCCCGGCTTGTACCACACATAGATAAATCACGTAGATATGCGCGCTTCCTAAGTATATCCAAGGTAGCAAGTCTTGAATCATACTAGGAACTAGGTCCTGATCACACAGCCATAGACCTAGGGGCGTACTAAGGAGCCCATCCCTTTGTTTTTGCTAGCCTGGATCACACAGCCAAAGGCCTAGGGGCTGATTAGGAGCCCACCCTTGGTACAAGCCTTACAAAGTAAAGTAGCATGTATAAAAATGAATCATTTAGTCACATAGCATATCATAGAAGTATGCATCACTTAGGCATACGTTATGTCATAAAAGTATGCATCACTTAGGCATACATCATATCATAAATAGTATGCATCACTTAGGCATACATCATGTCATAAAAAGTATGCATCACTTAGGCATACATCATGTCATAAAAAGTATGCATCAATTAGGCATACATCATGTCATAAAAAGTATGCATCACTTAGGCATACATCATGTCATAAAAGCATGCATATTTTCACCACATAGCATATCATGAGAGCATGCATATTTTAGGCACATAGCATATCATCAAAGCATGCATATTCCTATCCACATAGCATATCATGAAACCATGCATATTTTAAGCACATAGCATATCATCCAAGCATGCATATTTCTATCCACCTAGCATATCATGAAAGCATGCATATTTTAAGCACATAGCATATCATCAAAGCATGCATATTTCTATCCACATAACATATCATGAAAGTATGCATATTTTAAGCACATAGCATATCATCAAAGCATGCATATTTCTATCCACATAGCATATCATGAAAGCATGCATATTTTAAGCACATAGCATATCATCAAAGCATGCATATTTCTAAGCACATATCATATCATGGAAAGTATAAATCACAAACATACATGTTTAAGCATAAGGGTGTATCATGTGATTATACTATCATAAGAAACATGGTAACATAGTTAGCTTGGGTTCTAAGCTTCCTAATCCCTTGGGTTCTTATCAAGGCCGAACCCCCTTAGATCTCAATTTAGGTAAAAACAACCTCCAAGCATGTGGAACGTAAATTATCATCACATCAATTTCATAGGAAGCATTATAAGCATGATTAACTTGGTTTCTAAGTTCTCCAAGTCCCTAAACTTCATGTGGCCGAACCCTATCAGGTGTGAAACAAGGTCCCAAATTTCATGAAAGCATGGAAACCTTAAACCATATTTATAGCATTTTTTTTCCAAGTAACATAGTAAGCATATTTGAGCTAGTTCCTAAGTTCTTCAAGCCCTTAACATATAACATGGCCGAAATTTAACAAGTATTCATTAGGGCTAAAAGCAAGCATACAATCATGTGAACTTGAACTAACATCATGTATAAATTCATAATAAGGCATCATACAATGGGTATGGCCGAAACTTACCCTAGCCTCATTTTAGGTCATTAAACAACATATAGCATGAGAACTTTGGCTTTCTACTTATCATATTTCATGTAGAGTGACATGAGCATATTTAATTTTTGTTCTAGGGTTTCTAGGGCATCTATCCCTTCATGGCTGAAACATACAATGGTCCATTTAGGTCATGGAAAAATTATACAAGCATGTGACTCAATCAACATATTATCATATTTCCATAAGAAGCATTTTTAACACAATTGGATTCAATTCTAAGGCCTCTAGGTCATTTAAACCCTACTTGGCTAAGACTCATCAGTGTTTAAATTTGCTTCAAATAGCCTAAAAGCATAGGAAGTCATACAAGTTTCATAGCATGTATAAAGACAAGCATAATAAACATACATGTGAATTGTGTCTTAGGCTTCCTAGGTTTCTTTCCTTTTTCTTTTATTTTTCCTCATGGCCGAAACCTACCAATCTCTAAACTAGGTTTTAAGTGGCCTAAAGCATGGAAAACCTAAGTAAGTTTCATGGCAAAACTTACTAAGAACATCATATACAAATTTGGTTCATAAACAAGCTAGGAGCCTTGTGATCTTACATGTCATATATCATGTAACTAAATTCTCTATACCCTAATTAAGCATGAGAGCATTAAACAACTTTCATATATTAATATCACAGAGGTCTTGAGCATGTTAAAATTTTGTTTAAGTTTTTTCTAAGCTATCCATCTTATCATGGCCGAAAATCTTAATGAAGAGTTCATGAATTTCTAGCAATATTCAACATGCAATTCTTTAAGAGAACTCTATATTCTATCATATAAACATGGTTACTTAAATTTAAAGGTCTTCCTAACCCTAAGCTCTTTTCTTGGCCGAAACATATGAGTGGATTTCTTTTGGTTCCAAGTAACTTTTAAGCAAGAAAAACCAACAAAAGACCCTTAGTAATTCATGGAGGGAATCTTGTACTAGTTTGGTTAAACAATGATTTCCCTAACCTCTTTAAAATATTTTTGGCCGAAATTCTAGGGTTAGGTACTCCTCTGACTAAGCATCATATAGGTATAAAAACATGAAGGAAAACCTTCCTATATAGCATAGAAAAATATCATGAAATGAGGACTTGTTTAAACCTTCCTAGATTTGAAAACTCTTCTTTGGCCGAATTTTTCTTAAATTCTATTCTAGGTTTTCTAATCCTCATAAAATCCGAAAAGCACATACAACGCCTTGTACCACAGGTGAGGGGAAGCTTACTTCCTTTTCGCTTGTGGATATAAGGTGTGGTGATGGAAGAAGTAGCCTCTTCTTCTAGTTCCCTTCCCTTGATTCCTTGCTAAGTCCTCCTTGTATCTTAGGCTTTCTAAGGAGAAAACCTTGGCTTGGGCTGAAGATGGAGGAGAGGGGACTGAGGGTTCGGTGAGGGAGAGGGAGGATGAGGGAAAATGAGAGAAAAATAGAATTTTCCCTTTACATCATATATTTTTTTTATATTAAGGGGGAAGAGGTAGCAAAATTGGTTTTTACTTTCCTTCTCCTTTAACCCATTTTCTATTTTCTTTTATTTATTTTATTTTCTAATTTATTCTCATCATTTATGATGAGAACAAGGGGGAATGAATCCCCTTCATTCTCAATTTAATGTCACGGCAAGAAAGGGAAAAGAGAGAGAAAGGGAGGAAGGCAAATTGCCTTTCTCTTGCTCTTTTCTTGCTTTCTCTTCTTAGATCTTTACTCCTATCTTTATCATGCATTCCCTTTCCTTGCTATCAATATCTTCTCTCTATCCCAATTGGTTTCTACTTATTAATTCTATAAATTATAATATAAGAGATTCAAGGTTCAATCCTTGACCTCCTCTTCTTTTTATTTCATTTTATTTCTTTTTGCTTCAACTCACTTCTTATTATTTTTCTAAGGCAAAATTCATCATTCTCTTATTTATCTTAAAAGTTTAGTGGGTGTTACATTACCCCGTACCTCATAAAAAGTTTGTCCTAGAACTTTAAAATAGCTCCGGGTACTTTAGTTTCATATCGTCCTCGCGTTCCCAGGTGGCTTCTTCGAATCGTTGATTCCGCCACAGGACCTTTACTAAGGGTATTTCTTTGTTCCTTAATCTCTTGATTTCTCGGTCCAGAATCTGGATGGGTTTACTTTCGTAACTCAGGTCTTCCTGTACCTGTACCGACTGAGGCTCAATCACTTGATCTGTGCTGGGAGTACATTTCTTGAGCATCGATACATGGAACACGTTGTGAATGGCTGCCATGTCTGAAGGTAGTTCCAGTCTGTATGCGACTTGGCCCACTCTTTTTAAAATTCGGTACGGTCCTACATATCTTGGGCTTAACTTGCTCCTCTTTCCAAACCTCATTATCCCTTTTATTGGGGATACATTAAGGAATACCAAATCTTCGGTACTGAATTCCAGCGGTCTGCGCCTTTTATCGGCATAATTCTTCTGCCGACTTTGAGCAGTATCTATTCGTTGGCGGATCTTCTATATAGCTCGGGTGGTGTCATCCATAAGCTCCGTTCGGAATCCCATCTCCTTCTTTTCACCGCTCTCATACCAGCATATAGGGGACCTACACTTCCTCCCATATAGAGCTTCGTAAGGTGTCATTCCAATAGTAGCTTGGTAGCTATTATTGTAGGCGAATTCTGCCAGGTATAAATATCGGCACCAGCTCCCATTGAAGTCCAGGGCACAAGCTCTTAACATATCCTCCAATATTTGATTTACTCTTTCAGTCTGCCCATCAGTCTGTGGGTGGAAGGCTGTGCTAAACAACAACTTCGTGCCGAGGGCCTTCTGAACGCACTCCCAAAAGTGCGAGACAAAACGTCCGTCTCTATCAGAAATAATGGTCTTAGGGATACCATGTAATCTGACGATTTCCTTAACATATATCTGAGCTAGTTGTTCAGTTGAATAAGTCATCTTGATCGCCAAAAAGTGTGCAGACTTCGTCAATCTGTCCACGATCACCCATATAGCATCATATCCGTTTGTCGTCCTGGGTAGACCTGAAATGAAATCCATGGAGATTTCTTCCCATTTCTATTCTGGAATTTGGACAGGTTGTAGTAATCCGCCGGGTCTCTGGTGTTCAGCTTTTACCCTTTGGCAGGTCAGACAAGTACTGACGTACAGAGCCACTTCTCTTTTCATACCGGACCACCAAAATTTCTTTTTCAGATCCTGGTACATCTTAGTGGAACCCGGGTGCATTGCATAAGGCGTTGTATGGGCTTCTTTCGCAACTCTGGATCCTCTGGAGTACATAATCGATCCCTGAGGTATAATATTCCATCGTCTGCGATACGGAACCCGTCATTCTTTCCTTCTATGGTCTCTTGTTTAATTCTTTGAAGGCTCGGGTCCCTGGTTTGCTTCTCTAACATGTTCTCAAATAACGTTGGTGTTATGGTGAGGGTAGAGAGTCGTCCGGACATGGTTTCAACTAACGGATACGAAACATGTCTCAGTTTCTCGATGGATTCCCTCATCAGTTCGCTTTCAGCATTGAATAAAATTCTAGCATACTGACTGAAATTAGATAGCTGACCTGTGACGACAATAGAGGCGTTCGCCACGTCTTCCTGGGTAAGGGAGTAGACTCTGGCATTTGTCACAAGGGGAGGGGCTTCCAATCTTCCTTGGCTGATTGAAGTCCCTTCCATGGCAGCTTGCATCTGGTGAAGCTGTGCGGGGGCACTCCTGTTCTGAAAGTTCTGCGGAGGTGGTGCCTGAGGCTGAGTTGGGCAATTTCTCGCTAGATGACCTTCCTTTCCACAGCTATAGCACTTCCTGGTGCTTAGAAGGCATACTCCGGAATGCATTTTTCCACAAGTGGTACACTGAGGGTATTTAGTTTGCTTATTGGCCGGACCACCTTTTGTGTTGTTCCACTGTTTCCTCTTTCCACTTGAGTTTCCTTTCCAGTCGGTTCTGGTATTGTGCGATATTTGTCCTCCGGTCAGTGCTTGGTTCTTGCCCTTGTTCATTACTTTCTGGTAGTGCTCGGTAATCAGGGCACTGCTGACTAGCTCCTCTGCAGTCTGCGGTCTATTAACTCCGCCGGCTACGTTCAGAGCGATCTCGGGTCGGAGCATCTTTAACATTAACTGGACCCTTTCTTTTTCAGTACTGATCAGTTCTGGGCACAGACGTGTTAGGCGGTTGAACTTCTTGACGGCTTCGTTAACTGACAGATCACCTTGCCGGAACTCAGTGAACTCGTCATAGTGCTTGTTGGTCACTTGCATATGGAAGAATTCTTCTAAGAACTCTGTCTCAAAATCCGTCCACTGCATCTGGTTTATTTGTCTTTTCGCTTTTACTCGGTCCCACCACATCCGAGCATCTCCGATAAGGTAGAACGACGCGCATTTGACCTTCTCGTGTTCAGGCCATTCCAGTAGATCCATTATGCTCTCCACGGTCTTAAGCCAGGCTTGTGCATCCCATGGTTCGCAGTTTCCCGAGAATGCTTCCGGCTTAAGCCTTTGCCACTGAATCAGATAGGCCTCTTGTCGGACCATCGGAATAGGGGCTGCCGGGGGTACTGGCGCGGCTGTAGGTATAACTGGTAGTGTATTCTGATTTGCCGGTGGGGTAACCGGGTTGCCTTGCTGACCCATTAAGGTAGTGATCAGCTGCTGTTGTTCTGTGATCTGATGCTGGAGGTCTGCGACTACCTGTGTCAGGTCTGGTGGAGTCACTGTCCCCTCGGTTCGGGCATTGCGTGTCCTAACCATGTTGATCTAAATAATGACAAATAGACTAGTGTAAGTGGTTATCATTTTTAGCCAATCTAACGTACTGTTTTGTTTGTTTCTATCCATTTGTGAGATTGTTCTGGTATTATTCCTAACCTACCAAGATGCAATCCTAGTCTAAGACTATGACTAAAAATAAAGAATAAGGTAGCAACCATGCATCATAAATAAAGCATAAGCAATATAATAAAGCAAAGAAATAAATAGCAAGCAAATAATGTGACACAAGCAATAAAGCAAATAAAGCATAAATATATAACAAGAAATTTAAGCGTAAGCAATATAAGAAATTCAAAGAATAAATCAAGCAAATAATATATCACAAGAAAATAAGCATGAGCATATAAAATTAAGCATAAACATTCTTACTTGGAGCCGCAGGTCGGAGGCTTGATGTGTGTGTAGTGAGCTGGCAAAAACTTTGGCTCTGATACCAACCTGTAACGCCCACCCTCCCTGCTAACCCTAAGGGACGGGGCTACGATACTCCATGTACAAATTTTTCTTTTTAAAACAGCGGAAGACTTAAAATAATTTTCTTAGTTTAATAAAAACTTTTCTTTTGTTTTTCTTTTCATCAAATCTGAACTACACTATCATGGCATCAATAACATGATATCAAAATTAGTAGAAACATAACATCAAGTCACACATACGGTACTACAATTCATGATACCAAAGCATAGTTCTTTAAAAGTTTTTAAAGCAGGTTCTTATTTGGTTGCCTAGCCACTGCCACACACATCTCCTTGCCTCTCCTGCTGCTCCTTTAGCTCATCCAGCTTTTTCCTTTATCTGTGGTACAAGGAAAGTAAGCTATGAGCACTCATGACTCAGTAAGTTCCTTTCCTACTCACTAAAACCGAAAATCATCACATGATCAAAGAATGTCTCAACATAACATGATCTTAACTAGTCATGGCATAACATATCATACTCTTTAAGCATATCATGCAACATAACAAAATCATAACTAGTCATGGCATATCATCTCTTAAAGCATAGCATGAAACATAACATAATCATATCTAATCATGGCATATCATAGTATCATCATAAGGTGGCATGGCATATCAAGCTCTTAAAGCATAGCATGAAACATAACATAATCGTATCTAATCATGGCATATCATAAATCATAGCATCATCACAACATGATCATAAGGTATATGCAATATGATTTTGAAAACATGTATCCGAAAAACATGTGTATGTCTCATGATCTTTAAAACCATTTCTTCTTAAATATATACTTGAACATAATATCAACATAATCAGGGCCCCGGCTTGTACCACACATAGATAAATCACGTAGATATGCGCGCTTCCTAAGTATATCCAAGGTAGCAAGTCTTGAATCATACTAGGAACTAGGTCCGGATCACACAGCCATAGACCTAGGGGCGTACTAAGGAGCCCATCCCTTTGTTTTTACTAGCCTGGATCACACAGCCAAAGGCCTAGGGGCTGATTAGGAGCCCACCCTTGGTACAAGCCTTACAAAGTAAAGTAGCATGTATAAAAATATATCATTTAGTCACATAGCATATCATAGAAGTATGCATCACTTAGGCATACGTTATGTCATAAAAGTATGCATCACTTAGGCATACATCATATCATAAATAGTATGCATCACTTAGGCATACATCATGTCATAAAAAGTATGCATCACTTAGGCATACATCATGTCATAAAAGCATGCATATTTTCACCACATAGCATATCATGAGAGCATGCATATTTTAGGCACATAGCATATCATCAAAGCAAGCATATTTCTATCCACATAGCATATCATGAAAGCATGCATATTTTAAGCACATAGCATATCATCCAAGCATGCATATTTCTATCCACCTAGCATATCATGAAAGCATGCATATTTTAAGCACATAGCATATCATCAAAGCATGCATATTTCTATCCACATAGCATATCATGAAAGCATGCATATTTTAAGCACATAGCATATCATCAAAACATGCATATTTCTATCCACATAGCATATCATGAAAGCATGCATATTTTAAGCACATAGCATATCATCAAAGCATGCATATTTCTAAGCACATATCATATCATGGAAAGTATAAATCACAAGCATACATGTTTAAGCATAAGGGTGTATCATGTGATTATACTATCATAAGAAACATATAGTTAGCTTGGGTTCTAAGCTTCCTAATCCCTTGGGTTCTTATCATGGCTGAACCCCCCCCCCCCCCCCTTAGATCTCAATTTAGGTAAAAACAACCTCCAAGCATGTGGAACCTAAATTATCATCACATCAATTTCATAGGAAGCATTATAAGCATGATTAACTTAGTTTCTAAGTTCTCCAAGTCCCTAAACTTCATGTGGCCGAACCCTATCAGGTGTGAAACAAGGTCCCAAATGTCATGAAAGCATGGAAACCTTAAACCATATTTATAGCATTTTTTTTCCAAGTAACATAGTAAACATATTTGAGCTAGTTCCTAAGTTCTTCAAGCCCTTAACATATGTCATGGCCGAAATTTAACAAGTATTCATTAGGGCTAAAAGCAAGCATACAAGCATGTGAACTTGAACTAACATCATGTATAAATTCATAATAAGGCATCATACAATGGGTATGGCCGAAACTTACCCTAGCCTCATTTTAGGTCATTAAACAACATATAGCATGAGAACTTTGGCTTTCTACTTATCATATTTCATGTAGAGTGACATGAGCATATTTAATTTTTGTTCTAGGGTTTCTAGGGCATCTATCCCTTCATGGCCGAAACATACAATGGTCCATTTAGGTCATGGAAAAATTATACAAGCATGTGACTCAATCAACATATTATCATATTTCCATAAGAAGCATTTTTAACACAATTGGATTCAATTCTAAGGCCTCTAGGTCATTTAAACCCTACTTGGCTAAGACTCATCAGTGTTTAAATTTGCTTCAAATAGCCTAAAAGCATAGGAAGTCATACAAGTTTCATAGCATGTATAAAGACAAGCATAATAAACATACATGTGAATTGTGTCTTAGGCTTCCTAGGTTTCTTTCCTTTTTCTTTTATTTTTCCTCATGGCTGAAACCTACCAATCTCTAAACTAGGTTTTAAGTGGCCTAAAGCATGGAAAACCTAAGTAAGTTTCATGGCAAAACTTACTAAGAACATCATATACAAATTTGGTTCATAAACAAGCTAGGAGCCTTGTGATCTTACATGTCATATATCATGTAACTAAATTCTCTATACCCTAATTAAGCATGAGAGCATTAAACAACTTTCATATATTAATATCACAGAGGTCTTGAGCATGTTAAAATTTTGTTTAAGTTTTTTCTAAGCTATCCATCTTATCATGGCCGAAAATCTTAATGAAGAGTTCATGAATTTCTAGCAATATTCAACATGCAATTCTTTAAGAGAACTCTATATTCTATCATATAAACATGGTTACTTAAATTTAAAGGTCTTCCTAACCCTAAGCTCTTTTCTTGGCCGAAACATATGAGTGGATTTCTTTTGGTTCCAAGTAACTTTTAAGCAAGAAAAACCAACAAAAGACCCTTAGTAATTCATGGAGGGAATCTTGTAGTAGTTTGGTTAAACAATGATTTCCCTAACCTCTTTAAAATATTTTTGGCCAAAATTCTAGGGTTAGGTACTCCTCTGACCAAGCATCATATAGGTATAAAAACATGAAGGAAAACCTTCCTACATAGCATAGAAAAATATTATGAAATGAGGACTTGTTTAAACCTTCCTAGATTTGAAAACTCTTCTTTGGCCGAATTTTTCTTAAATTCTATTCTAGGTTTTCTAATCCTCATAAAATCCGAAAAGCACATACAACGCCTTGTACCACAGGTGAGGGGAAGCTTACTTCCTTTTCGCTTGTGGATATAAGGTGTGGTGATGGAAGAAGTAGCCTCTTCTTCTAGTTCCCTTCCCTTGATTCCTTGCTAAGTCCTCCTTATATCTTAGGCTTTCTAAGGAGAAAACCTTGGCTTGGGCCGAAGATGGAGGAGAGGGGACTGAGGGTTCGGTGAGGGAGAGGGAGGATGAGGGAAAATGAGAGAAAAATAAAATTTTCCCTTTACATCATATATTTTTTTTATATTAAGGGGGAAGAGGTAGCAAAATTGGTTTTTACTTTCCTTCTCCTTTAACCCATTTTCTATTTTCTTTTATTTATTTTATTTTCTAATTTATTCTCATCATTTATGATGAGAACAAGGGGGAATGAATCCCCTTCATTCTCCATTTAATGTCACGACAAGAGAGGGAAAAGAGAGAGAAAGGGAGGAAGGCAAATTGCCTTTCTCTTGCTCTTTTCTTGCTTTCTCTTCTTAGATCTTTACTCCTATCTTTATCATGCATTCCCTTTCCTTGCTATCAATATCTTCTCTCTATCCCAATTGGTTTCTACTAATTAATTCTATAAATTATAATATAAGAGGTTCAAGGTTCAATCCTTGACCTCCTCTTCTTTTTATTTCATTTTATTTCTTTTTGCTTCAACTCACTTCTTATTATTTTTCAAAGGAAAAATTCGTCATTCTCTTATTTATCTTAAAAATTTAGTGGGTGTTACACCACCAGCCACCCTGGAAGTCGCCACAGTACCTAGAAGACAAGAAGCATACCTGATACAGTGGCTGAAGCTGAAGCCAGAAAACTTCTCAGGCACAACTGAGCCTTGGGATGCCCAAGCTTTGCTCAAGATACTGGAGAGCACCATGGAGCTTCTTGACTGGCCAGAAGTCGAGAATGTCAAGTATGCCTCTTTCTGCCAATCAGGAAATGCTCGTATATGGTGGGAGAGAGAGTTAGAGCAAGAGAGTAGTCAATCAGATGAGCTGGATTGACTCCGAGACAGAGTCTCACGAAGAATTCTTACGACAATGGATCACCAATAAACATTATGAAGAGTTTATAGAATTCAAAAGGTGAACCATCCTTTGAGTTCACGGGAGTGCCGAAGAGGAAGACCCAGAAATTCCTCTCTTCCCTAACAGCTCACCAGATGTTAGCTAAAGGGTGTGCTGGTTTTCTTGCATTCATTGTGAGTACAGAAGAACAAGAAAGACCCAAGCAGGAGGAAGTTTGGATAGTCTGCGAGTATCCAGAGGTATTTCCAGAAGAGCTACTTGGACTACCTCCCAATAGAGAAGTGGAGTTTGAAATTGAATTGGTTCCTGGTACCGGTCCAATTTCAAAAGCTCCTTACCGAATGTCTCCAGCAGAGCTGAAAGAGCTACAAGAACAACTCCAGGAGTTGCTTGACAAAGGTTTCATTCACCTTAGTCACTCACCTTGGGGAGCTCCGATGTTGTTCGTCAAGAAGAAAGATGGATCTATGCGGATGTGCATAGATTTTAGAGCGCTGAGCAAAGTAACAGTTAAGGACAAGTACCCTTTTCCTAGAATAGATGATCTATTTGATCAGTTAAAGGGGGCAATAGTGTTCTCCAAGATAGACCTGCGCTCTGGGTACCATCAGTTAAAAGTGAAGAAAAGTGATATACCCAGAACAGCTTTCAGGGCCCGAAACGGACACTATGAGTTCGTAGTCATGCCTTTTGGTGTGACTAATGCACCTGCAGTCTTCATGGACTTGATGAACAGAGTATTCAGAGAATACCTTAACAAATTTGTCATCGTGTTCATCGACGACATTCTAGTCTATTCCAGACCCCCAGAGGAGCATGACACGCACTTGAGAATAGTCCTACAGACCCTACAACAGAAACAACTTTATGCCAAATTCTCGAAGTGCGAGTTCTGGTTAAATCAGGTGGCATTTCTAGGTCACATTATTTCTAAAGAAGGCATCCAAGTGGATCCTGCCAAGATAGAGGCAGTCAATAATTGGCATAGGCCCAAGAACGTTAGAGAGATCAGAAGTTTCCTTGGTTTAGCTGGGTATTACAGAAAATTTGTAGAGGACTTTTCCAAGATAGCCTCTCCACTAACAGCCCTGACGAGGAAGGACAAGAAGTTTGAATGGTTAGACAAATGTGAGTAGAGTTTCCAAGAGCTAAAGAAGAGACTGACCAGTGCTCCCATCCTGATAGTTCCAGAAAGTGATAAGAGTTTTGATATCTACAGTGATGCTTCCAAGATGGGCCTAGGAGCTGTACTCATGCAAGAAGGAAAAGTTATAGCTTATGTTTCCAGACAACTCAAAAACTATGAGAGGAACTACTCCACTCATGATCTTGAGCTGGCAGCTGTGGTCTTTGCACTGAAACTCTGGCGACACTACTTGTGTGAAGTCCAGTGCAGAATCTTCACAGACCATCAGAGTTTAAAGTATTTCTTCACCCAGAAAGACTTAAACATGAGACAGCGCAGGTGGCTGGAGTTGGTCAAAGACTATGACTGTGAAATCCTCTACCACCCAGGTAAAGCTAACAAAGTGGCAGATGCACTAAGCAGGAAGTCCAGTGCACTCCTGATGT
Organism: Zingiber officinale; assembly: GCF_018446385.1. Classification (NCBI taxonomy): domain Eukaryota; kingdom Viridiplantae; phylum Streptophyta; class Magnoliopsida; order Zingiberales; family Zingiberaceae; genus Zingiber; species Zingiber officinale. The sequence continues at coordinate 107,336,337 of NC_055998.1, forward strand.
CTTTGTCATCATTAGCCCTGCCACTGCAGAAGGAGTTATAAGATTTCGGACTTGAAGTTATTTATGAGCAACTCTCTGCATTGACCTTAGAGTCAACCCTGCTGGATGATATACAAAGAAAGCAAAGGGAAGATCCAAATATCCAAAGGATCAAGCAAGGAATACAAGAAGAAGAAAATTCAGAGTTTGGAGTATCAGATAGTGGAATTCTTTATCAGAGGAGCCGCCTTTGTGTTCCCAATGATGAAGAGTTGAGAAAGAAAATTCTAGAAGAACCTCATAGTACACCATACTCCATGCATCCTGGTTCTACCAAGATGTACCAAGACGTGAAACAGAGGTTCTAGTGGTCTGGACTCAAAAGAGATGTTGCAAAATATGTCAGTACTTGCCTGACATGTCAGAGGGTCAAAGCAGAGCACCAGAGACCAAGAGGAGTTTTACAACCTCTACCAAAACCAGAATGGAAGTGGGAAGACATATCCATGGACTTTATAACAGGTCTTCCAAGAACCATGAACGGATATGATGTAATATGGGTAATAGTGGACAGATTGACCAAGTCTGCCCATTTTCTAACCATCAAGGTGGCCCATTCTATAGAGCAGTTGGCACAACTGTATGTTAAGGAAGTGATCAGACTCCACGGAGTTCCTAAATCTATTATTTCTGATAGAGATGGTCGTTTCACCTCTCACTTTTGGGAGTGTGTTCAGAATGCACTAGGCACCAAACTCAAGTTCAGCATAGCCTTCCATCCTCAGGATGATGGACAGACAGAGCGAGTAAATCAGATTTTAGAAGATATGCTCAGAGCTTGTGCGCTAGATTTCAAGGGAAGTTGGTGCAAGTATCTGTGCTTAGCTGAGTTTGGTTACAACAATAGCTATCAGGCCACCATTAAGATGACACCATATGAGGCACTGTATGGCAGGAAGTGCAGATTACCCATTTGATAGCAAGAAGCAGGTGAAAGAAAAGAAATGGAAGTAGAGCTGGGCATCCAAACAGAGATGATAGAAGAGACCACTCAGGCTATCCAGAAGATCAGATAGAAAATTGAGACTGGCCAGAGTAGACAGAAAAGTTATGCTGACACACGTCGTAGGCCACTTGAATTCCAAGTAGGGGATTCAGTATTTCTCTGTAACGACCCGGCCCTTTGGGCCCTTTGGGCCCTTTGGGCAGCCCATTTGGCGACCTCTATGTCGTCGACCGGCCCCTTGGGTGGCCCAGCCGGCGGCCCATTTGGCGACTTCTCATGTCGTCGACCGCCGACCCTTATGATCGTGCCGTTACTCACTACGACTTTCCACCCCTGGCCAGTGGATTTTTGCCTCCCTCAGGATTCGAACTCTAAACCCCCAGGCATAAGTATTAGAGTTTATGAATCCAGGTAACCAAGTGAGATGATCTCACTTGGTTACCTGGATTCATAAACTCTAATACTTATGCCTGGAGACCCAAGGGGTCGGTCGACGACATAGAGGTCGCCAAATGGGCCGCCCAAAGGGCCTAAAGGGCTGGGTCGTTATAATAAAAAGGCGCCTTTTTATTATAACGACCCAGCCCTTTGGGCCCTTTGGGCCCTTTGGGCGGCCCATTTGGTGACCTCTATGTCGTCGACCGGCCCCTTGGGTGGCCCATCCATTACTCACTAGTTCTTCCCACCCCTGGCCAGTGGATTTTTGCCTCCCCCAGGATTCAAACTCTAAACCTCCAGGCTTAAGTATTAGAGTTTATGAATCCTGGTAACCAAGTGAGATGATCTCACTTGGTTACCAGGATTCATAAGTCGGCCCATTTCCTAGCCATCAAGGCGTCCCACTCCATAGAGCACTTGGCACAACTATACGTTAAGGAAGTGATCAGACTTCATGGAGTTCCTAAATCTATCATTTCTGATAGAGATGGGCGCTTCACCTCACACTTTTGGGAGTGTGTTCAGACTGCACTAGGCACCAAACTCAAGTTCAGCATAGCCTTCCATCCTCAGACTGATGGACAGACAGAGCGAGTAAATCAGATCTTAGAAGATATGCTCAGGGCTTGTACACTGGATTTCAAGGGAAGTTGGTGCAAGTATCTATGCTTAGCTGAGTTTGCCTACAACAATAGTTATCAGGCGACCATCAAGATGGCACCATATGAGGCACTGTATGGCAGGAAGTGCAGATCGCCCATTTGTTGACAAGAAGCAGGTGAAAGAAGAGAAATGGAAGTAGAGCTGGGCATTCAGACAGAGTTGATAGATGAGACTACTCAGGCGATCTAGAAAATCAGACAGAGAATTGAGACTGCCCAGAGCAGACAGAAGAGTTATGCTGACACGCGCCGTAGGCCACTGGAATTCCAAGTAGGAGATTCAATCTTTCTCAAGGTTGCTCCTATGAAGGGAGTGATGAGATTTGGCAAGAAAGGCAAATTAAGTCCTCGCTATGTAGGACCTTACCTGATTATAGAGAGGATTGGGAAAGTAGCTTACAAGCTAGATTTACCACAGGGCATGTCAGCAATACATAATGTATTTCATGTCTCCCTGCTAAAGAAGTGTCTCCACGACCCTAGCCAAGTGATTCAGCCTCAGTCAGTGCAGATCCAAGAGGATCTTAGTTATGAGAGCAGACCTACACAGATAGTGGACAGAGCAGTCAAGAGACTAAGAAATAAAGAAGTGCCACTAGTGAAGGTTATCTGGCAGAACCAGAAGCACGAGGAAGTCATTTGGGAGCGGGAGGACAGTATGAGACAGAAATATCCAGAGCTATTCTAAGTTCGAGGATGAATTTTTTATAAGGTATGGGGGATTGTAACGACCTAACTTTCCCTATTTCGAGTTCTAAATGTCTTCAAAAAAAATTATAAATAGTTTTAAAATATTCTAGAGATTTTTAGGAATTTTTAGAGTATTTTTACATAATTTTTGGAGGTCGTTTAGTATGTTTACAAAAAAAAAAGAAGAAGTTTTGACCAAAAATGTGGAAGTTGAGACTCGAACCCAAGACCTCTGGCCGAACCCGACTTAACTGAACGCAGCCAACCAATTGGGCTGTGCGTGATTTGTTAATTGTTGGATTTTTCGGGCCGCAAAAACTGCGTTTTCGCGTCGCGGAAACCCTGAAAGCCCCAAAGCCAACGGATCCGTGCAAAGAAAAATTTTGAAAACTATGAATACGAGTTTCTACCGATATCTACTCCTAGATCTACATAAAAAGGGTTATACCTTTGAAGCGAAGCCCTTCGCGTTCCCGCTCGTCCAAACGGTGCCGGATCTCAAGAGTATCAAAATAGATAACCCTCTAGAAGTATCCACACGAACTAATTAGGTGGAGAAAAACCTAAACGAAGGTGTGCTAGCACCTTGATAGGTCACGGCAAGAGAGGAGAAGAGGGAGAGGGAGAGCTTGAGAGGAAGAAGATGAAATGAATGAGATTAATTCACAAAAAAATGAAAACATATCATCCCATTCATGTGCCCGACCACATTAAGATGGTGAGTAACTCCCATGGAATGCCAAGAGTCACAACTCTTGGTAACTCCCATGAGGTGGCATTCCACTTAAGCAACCATGATGATGTGGAGCATCATCATTGGCCCACTCAATGCCGACTCACCAATGAGGTGGTATAAAGTCAAGTCAAACTTGATTCTTCATCTTCCTCTCAAGTCAAGTCAAACTTCACTTAATCTCTCTCATGGTTGATCTAATTCAACCATTTAATTCAAGCCAATTTAATATAATGAATCTAATTCATTTAATTTAATTAAATTGATTTAATGAGTCATAATCCAAATTAGACTCATTAAACACATGAATCAACTTGAGTCTAACTCAATTAGCCCAATTAGGATTACTCTTAATCCAATTTGATTTATCAAATGAATCTAATCCTCTTGGTTCATCATATGTAGGGGTGTCAAAAATGAACCCGACCCGATGACCCAACCCGAGTCGACCCGAAAAAAATCGGGTTCGGGTTGGGCATTTTCGGGTTCGGGTCGGGTTCGGGTTGGAGGGTTGGAGAGTAAAAGAGTCTCGGGTTGGGTCGGGTTGGGTTCGGGTTGACCCGGGTTGACTTAAATATAGGGTTTTGTGGATTTTTTTGGGGTTAAATCAAATTTTATTTTAAAAATTTAGATGTTTTTATGTATATTAATATCATGTTTGTATGATAATGATGGAATATTGAGATAAAAGTGAAGAATTAAAGGAAAAATAGCCCAAAAAAATCGTTTTGAACCGGATTTTCGGGTTATATGGGTCGGGTTCGGGTTGATCGGGTTGGTCGGGTTCGGGTTCGGGTTGAGGTGTTTTGGGTTGAACTCGGGTTCGGGTCGGGTTCGGGTTGGGTTAAAAAAAAAAAAAAAAAAACTTAACCCGACCCAACCCGACCCGACCCACCCGAATTGACACCCCTAATCATATGAACCTAATCTCCATCTAATTGTCCTTAGTGTGTGACCCTATAGTTTATTGTAATGTTAGCAATGCCCCTAAACCCATTTAGGAGCATAAGTAATGAGCGGTATCTAGCAACACATCATTACTACCGAATGTTACAAGAATGTTGAGATCCAACATCACCTTTGTGACTACTAATTGTGACTCCTCACAAAATATGACAAGTGTCCTTCTATCCTAGACATCTAGATTGATCAATGTGAGACATAGACCGTGTCATCCTCTAATCAATCTAAATCTTGAGCTCCAAGTAGACTCACTCAATCAAATGAGCTCAATATCCTATATTGACTTATTTGGGCATGGCCATGCACTTCGTGGTCTCACTCTATCAAGAATATCGATGTCGCTCCCGTCATATAGGAGGGATAGATCCCATCTACATCACTCACATCCCTCTGCATAATTCGTTACATACCCAGTAATCTCCTTTATAGTCCACCCAGTTACGGGTGACGTTTGACGAAACCAAAGTGCATACCTCCTTATGTAGGGAACCATGGTGACTTCAGGTCTAAGGACTAGTAGTGTCACGCCCCGGGGGGAGGGGGGGTCCTTGTCCGAAGAAATTTCAGCAGCACCTCCCCTGTACGGCGGACAATATGAAACATTACTACATACAAAATATACATCAGCCACACTCGGCTGGAATATATGTACCATAGAAAATGGAAACAACACAACCACGCAGTTTAATATACTCAGCCTACTCGGATGGACAAAAAAATAAAATAAGTACAGCGGAAAGAAAACGAAGAGAAAACCCACAAATTGCAAAGTTATCAAAACATCACAAATACCAAGTCCACACAACAAGTATCAAAACATAGTTCTCACAACACCAAATCCAACGAATACGAAATGCAAGTAAAGAGAAATAGAACCAAAATTAATTTTCGAATATGACGCGGGACCCAGGACTGGCAACCGGCATCTCTCCAAGCATCCATGAATAATCTACTGCTACCTGGCGAAAGAAAATCATTTTACGGGGTGGTGAGTATTGAAACTCAGCGGGTATAGAAAGATAGTGCATGAATATAACGTACAACTAGAAAGTGAGCCAAGAGTATACAGTCTCATAAAGGAATAGCAGACACTAAAATAAAGTCATAATAAATGCTCATACCTGAAACCATATCCTAGGCTAGGTATAGTAGGTTAGAACTGGTACTAATCTGCTACAGTACTGCTCATAACTACAGAGGTAATAAGCAGGGTATATACATATTTCCAATGACTAAACATCTACAATGAGAATATATCTCAACCTAAGACAACATATCAGCATAAGTGAACCACAGCAAGAAACAACGGCAGCATAAATATACCACATCAGCATAAGTAAGCAATGATAACATAAGTAAACAGCAGCAGCCAAAGCAGGCATAATAACAGCGTATGCACGGATGGTCACCCCGCCCACCTCTCTGCACCATGACCCCTGTATGGTCGAGAGGCCGGATCAATGACAACTGTACCACCCAAAGGCCGCCACTCCCGCGAGTGACCGGATGGACAGGTGCTGAGTAGCTAACTAGCTACACAGCGAAGGGGGTCCTTGCTGCTCGCAACTCCAGCTACCACTACCCACGCGTGGCCGAGTGCGGCACGACAGGACAAGCGGCATCAACTCCAGCTACCACTCTCTCGAGTGGCCAAGGATGCGGCATGCATGCAATGACATGATGCGAACAATGCAACAGTCATCATATATATAAGCAGAAACAGGTATGCTACATGAAGCCAGCATGCTCAATATCTTACATAAATAAACAACAGCCAAAGCATACAAACATGGTATCTAATATCTACTACTGATCATGGACAACAACAAGAGACTGTATGGATATAAAAATGAATAACTCAAAGATTTTGAGTGGAAGTATCAAACGCAGGAAAATAAGAGTGGAGTCAAGGTAAAAACAATCCTTATCCAAAATGATTCATGCACTAAGGTCAAAGTACTAAAAGAAAACAAAGCAAGAAGTACCCGCCTTAAATGTAGATCGTGCCGGAATAAAATCCACGTTGTGCTGCTCGCCCCAAATCAGTGTCCTACATTCATAGATATTATTTAGCTACTCTCACATGAATCAAACAACTAAACCAATTAGGATAGCCCTAATCAAAACACGATCATCGCTTAGCCCTAATACAATCAACCTTTTTAACCGTTTTGATCCTAAGTTGTCATCATCTACCTATTGATTGATACTCAATCAAAATAACCTCCATCCTAACTAAATTAGCAAAAGAATAACTATTCATCTCCTCAAAACAATACCTCAATTTCAATTAACTCAAATCTGATAATGATCTTGAAAATCAACCACTAGTTAACCACACACAACATATCATGAAATCAAAACCCATTTCGCACCAACTAATTAACCAACTCCATAACCATAATCAGATCCGAGATTAACAATTAAGCACTACTCACTAGCTACTTAGGTTTAGTTTTGTTACCCCAATTTGTCCTACACCAGCTCGGTGGAGATCCCTCTTGTCGAATCTAATGGGAAGATGACTCCATGGTGGCAGCAGGGCAGCAGATCTACCAACGTTCGGCTTTTGAAGGCAGCACAAAACAATAGCACAGCAGCTATTGCCCTAGATCCCGTCAGCATGTGAAAGGCAAATCGATCTCCCAACTCCATCTCTGTTCCTTGGCGACCACTACTCCAAACCACCACACGGGCAGCAAGGAGCTGGATATGGCTTGGCGTCGGGTGTCCGCAACCTGTAGGAGGAAGACGGCAGCCCAACCAGAGCTCAGGTGGTCAGCATTGGAAAAGGGAAGGTGCGATCTGGTTTGGGGATCAACGGCTCGACCCTCACGGCAGTGATGGAGGTGGCGCAGGTCTATCGGGTAATCGAGGCAGCGCGATGCTCAGGAGGCGATAACATCGGGCTTGGGAGACGCGGATCGGCTGAGGGGTTGGCCTCCTCCCTCAGTGCTGGTGGTCGTGGAGATTAACGGCGTCAAGGTGGCGAAGCCCTAGCATCGGTTCGTGGTGGTCGGAGAAGACACCGGGAGAAGGAAGTCTGTGTCGGTGATTGGCGATCGGCGCTCCACAGCGGCAACAGGCGAAGATTGGAGAAGGTGGTGAAGAGATCCCAGGGTGGAGTGGAGGAGACGAGGGGCGTCGGCTGGAGGGGGGGTCGGCACTGCTCTGCGTGGCGGTGGTGGCGCAATGCAGAGGGCAAGAGACTAGGGCACGGGAGAATTTCCCTTTTATAACTTAGGGATTTGTAAAATCAAACCCTAGATCAATTCCTCAATCAACTTCCACCCCTGGTATTCCAAACAGACTTTTTCTCTCACACATAAGTGCATCCCCTCTAAATACCTCCTACGAGCTCCAATTAATTCCAGAAAAATTTCTAAAAATTTCATTAAGGTCATTAGCCTATTAAACTTTATTATTTAATTATTATCTGGGTCGGTATCTTACAAGTAGTCATACTAATAGCCACATGAGAAAGTATATGATACTCATATAATGATCCATGATACTTTCTAATGGCGGGTCATTCAGTATACATTCTCTAATGCATACCCATGTGTCAACTTGATATCTCTATATCCATGACTTGTGAGATCAAGTCATCGAGTTGACCTACATGCTAGTCTTATTACATTAACATTGTCCCTGAATGTTAATACTCGACTAGGAATGATTAAGAGTAGTGTTCCCTATATCATCTCTGTAACGACCACCCTTCTTACTACTACTACTCTCTAAGGATGACCGTTACTTAGCTACTAACTCTACTTAACTGGTATGATTAAAATCCTTGAATAAACCCTACCAAAAAATTTCGGCAGAGTCTCCCCTGTACCGGTGACCAAATCAACAATACAAACAAACTATACTCAGCCACAGGCGGCTGGAACATATATTTTCACAACCAAAAGGAATAACATCACCACGCAGTTTAATGAAATCAAAGCATGCAAGTAATAAATAGCGGAAACATAATAAAAACATACAGTTAACTAACAGCGGAAGACTAAATGACTCATCTAATACATTCTTAATAAATTCTTAAACTAAGTCCCAAGGCTTCCATAGTCCTGGCATCACACATCCCTCGAACACCTCCTTGTCGCCTTCCTTTCTATATCTTTTCCTTTCCTGTATCTGCAGTAAGAGGAAGTGTAGTCTATAAGCAAAATTTGCTTAGTAAGCGCTATCTAACTCACAAAAACTCGATATGCATGTATATAAATAGAAACATGCTAAAACTGAATGCTAACATGCAAAGCTACTCATGCTCATAAATAGCAAATAACAGTAAGCTAACTCATGCTCTCCTAATAGTAAAGAAACATACTGAAAGGCTAAACATGTAAGACAAGTCTATACTATCATGCTAGCATAAAGAATTTAACTTACTGAATTCTAAACACTTTCTGATTTTTATTAAACTTACTTAATAACTTATTCTTTTATTTTACTTATTTAAAACTTATTCTTTAATACTTGTAAACTTTTGTAAACACATTGTTTTATTAGTTCAAAAGCTTATACTTATAATACTTCAAAATAGTAATCAACTTCTTCTTGGGCCCAGGCATAGTACCATCTTATGCGCGTTCCCTAATAGGTTGGGGTAGCGAGCCACCAATCCTAAAAGAGCATACCTCGGTCTACCAGGGCCAAGACCTCGGAATTGAACACCTGGATTTGTTTAACGACAACCTCGGAAGTCGGGTACTAGCCTCTTCTTAAAAGTAAAATACTTATAATCTTAATTACTTATTCTTTAAATGCCTCGGCATTTTAATAGGCACCTTGTGTGTCAAAAATCCCTTAAGTCTCGATTTGGGATCTACTTAAGGCCTCGGCCTTTTCTTTCTTTTCTTTATCTTTCTTATACTTTTCTTTATCTTTCTTATGCATCTATGAATGAAACTAACTATGTAACACATAATCATGCATAGAATACAAAAAGAAATCTGCACATACAATCTGTATTTTAATAAAATCTGCACTTAATGAAAGGAATCTGCACTTAAAATTCTGCATGCTAAGCTAACAAAATTCTGCTCTACAAGCTCTAAGATTGCCTCAGCAATTAAACAGTGAGCTAAAGTGTATAGTAGCTCCAAAGGACTGTTCACACTTAGTAATTCATCACAAAAACAAAAGCTAGTTAAGGTCACAAGCAACCTAAAAACTAAAACTGTTTCATACTTTAAGAACCTAAAGACTCAGACTAATTGTTCATAACACATGGTACACTAAAGCATGCATAACTAGACCTACTCCTCCAAGGAAATAATGAAAACATCTACTACCACATAACTAAATAACACCAATTCGATAATCCCGAACATAACAATTACAAAATTGATTTGAACAGCCACTAAGGCATCATAATCAACTCTAGCTCAGTTCATAGCATTTAGCATATTTTTTTTTTCCACAGGTAATGCATACTATCCTCCATGTTTACTCTAGTTCTGTTCCTAGCATTGAGCACACAATATATATCTGCTGTCGAAGATAATTAGTTCATAACACCTATAGTCCATACTTGCCTATTCTTCTAGCAACAAAGCAACCTGCATGAATCCGTATCAATACCTTTAAAGAACTCAAAAGCACACAATGATCCGGAAAATCACCATGTAACACATCAAAATCCTTTAAATAAACCTTGGAACAGAGATACTAAAGAAACCTAGCAAATTTCATTCTAGAAAATTCTGAATTTCGGAAGCAAAAGAGCAATCAAATCTCGGAATCCACTCTAGGGTTTTCAATAAGCCCCGGAAAAACAAGAACCCGAAACCTCAATTCACGGCAGCATATTTTAAAGCCACAACTTCTATTGAAATCAAAGAATGAATTCGAGAATGCGAAAATCCCTCTCACCACACGTGAGTAAGCAACTTACCTTCGTTTCCTTGATTCACAGCCAAAGGAGGAACCTTCTAGTGCTTCTAGGGTTCGGGTGAACTTGAAATCGGGGCCTCTTCCTCGCTCACGGCTTCCTTCTTGACGAGCGACCTCGGATTGACGAAGAACCCCCGGAGTTCGCCCCTCGCCGGCCACCGGAGGGATGCCCTAGCTGCGGCTTGTTTCCGCCCGGCTGCCTTTGTCGCGCGAGAGAGGGAAGGTCGAAGGAATTAGGTCACGGGAGAGAAAAGAGTATAACTTAACCCTCTCTTTAACTTGTCCTTTTATAACTACAACTTAAGACCAATTCGTTATGAATCTGTTTACGAAATACCCGCTGGCGCGCTTGGTCCGCAGGAAAGAGGATTCCCGAAGGTCTCGGGTTCGAGCCGCCCTCGACTCTTTCCTTTGTTTTTGAAACAGAATTTTAATTTCATTTCTTACAACTACTTAACTACATTTAATTCCCTTATATTATAACAAAACTTGCTTAGCTCAGTTGGTTGTCTGAGTTCGGTTAAGGCTCGGGTCAAGCCCGAGGTCTTGGGTTCAAAACCTAATTTCAACATTTTTCTTTCTTCCCCCCTTTTTTTTTTTAACTTCTTCCTCTTGGTAAAAATACCAAACGAACTCCAAAAATTGCATAAAAATACTCTATAAATTCCTAAAAATCTCTAGAATATTTTAAAGGTATTTCTAAATATTTTTAAGAACTTTTAGAACTCCTAATGAGGAAAATTGGGTCGTTACAATCTCACTATCGATTCAATCAATCGATTGATATAGGTAAGAACCTTCTACTCAAGGACGTTATTATACTTAGTTTATTTGGTACCAATACAAGTAAGCATAATAACCAAAAACCAAATGCCTTTAATTATATAGAATATGATACAACAAGTCCAAAATATAATCATCAAATGATTGGCTCTAGGGCTCTAGCTAACAATCTCCCACTAGCACTATTTCCAATCAGTGTAGGCTCTAAGCCCCAATGACCTAGTGTGACCATCATGCTTCCTCTGTGCCAAAGCCTTGGTCAAGGGATCTGTGATGTTAGCCTCTATAGGTACTCTGCAAATCTTCACATCTCCTCTCTTGATGATCTCTTGAATGAGATGGAAGCGCCAAAGTATGTGTTTGGTCCGCTGGTGTGAGCGAGGTTCCTTCGCCTGTGCTATAACTCCATTGTTGTCACAATAGAGCTCAATGGGGTCAGCAATGCTAGGAACCACCCCAAGTTCAGTGATGAACTTGCGAATCCAAACTGCCTCCTTTGCTGCCTGTGATGCAGCAATGTACTCGGCTTCTGTTGTAGAATCAGCTACTGTGTCCTGCTTCAAACTCTTCCAGCTGACAACACCACCATTAATACAAAATACGAACCCCGACTGCCATCTATAGTCATCCTGGTCGGTCTGGAAGCTAGCATCACTGTAACCCTTTACAGCTAGCTCATCATTGCCTCCATATATCAAGAAATATTCTTCAGTCCTTCTTAAGTACTTAAGAATATTCTTGACCGCTATCTAGTGACTTTCACCTGGATCTGACTGATATCTGCTCGTCATGCTCAAAGCATATGAGACATCAGGTCGAGTACATAACATGGCGTACATGATCGATCCTATGGCTGAGGCATAAGAGATCTGATCCATGCGGTCTCTCTCCTCTCTAGAAGAGGGACCTTGAGTCTTCGAAAGACTCATGCCATGTGACATCGATAGAAATCCCTTCTTGGAGTTCAGCATGGAAAACCGTAGGAGTACCTTGTCAATGTATGTACTCTGACTTAGGCCAAGTAATCTCTTAGATCTATCTCTATAGATCTGTATCCCTAGAATGCGGGATGCCTCACCTAAGTCCTTCATTGAGAAACAACTCCCTAGCCAGGTCTTGACAGACTGAAGCATAGGGATGTCCTTCCCAATGAGTAGTATGTCATCCACATACAATATGAGGAAGACAACTATATCCCCTACAACCTTCTTGTAGACACAAGGCTCATCTTCATTCTTGATGAAACCAAACTGTTTGATTGCATCATCGAATCGAAGATTCCAGCTCCGAAAAGCTTGCTTTAGTCCATAAATAGACCTATGCAGCTTGCATACTCTGCTAGTATGCTTTGGATCTACAAAACCCTCAGGTTGTGTCATGTACACATCCTCGAGTAGGTTTCCATTCAGAAACACGGTTTTGACATCCATCTGCCATATCTCATAGTCATGGTAGGCTGCAATAGCAAACATGATCCGAATGGACTTAAACATCGCTATTGGATAAAAGGTTTCATCAAAGTCCCATGAATCTACTTGAAACCTTTAGCTACCAAGCGACCCTTATAGATAAATCCATCCATGTCAGTGTTTCTCTTAAAGACCCACTTACACCCAATGGGTTTTACCCCTTCAGGTGGATCAACCAAAGTCCATACTTGGTTGGTGTACATGGATTCAATCTCGGATCTCATGGCTTCTAGCCATTTCTCAGAATCTGGTCTCATCACAGCTTCCTGATAGGTGGTAGGCTCATCCTCTATGAGCACAACGTCATCATGGTTAGACAAGAGAAATGAGTATCTCTCAGGCTGACGACGTACCCTATCAGACCTGTGAAGAGGTATGTCTACTTGAACTGGTTGTTGTTCCTCAACTCTTTGTGGAACAACATCATCCACAACACTTTGTGGTTCCAGTTCAACTTCCATCGGGTCTTCAGTGCTATTGTTCGCATCTTGAACATCTTCAAGATCGAACGTGCTCCCACTAGTCTTTCTAGAAACAAAGTCCCTTTCTAGAAAGACCCCAGTCTTTGACACAACTACCTTGTGCTGACTGGGAATGTAGAAGTAATATCCCTTAGTTTCCTTGGGATATCTAATAAAGTAGCACTTGTCGGATTTGGGTCCTAACTTGTCTGAGACTTGACGTCGAACGTAAGCCTCACAACCCCAAATCCTCATGAAAGACACCTGGGCATCTCTCCCAGTCCATATCCTATATGGTGTCTTTATCACGTCCTTGGATAGAACTCGGTTGAGTATAAAAGCTGCCGTGTCTAGAGCATAACCCCAAAGGTATGTCGGAAGATCTGTGTGACTCATCATAGATCGTACCATATCTAATAGGGTACGATTCCTCCTTTCGGATACACCATTCCACTGTGGTGTTCTAGGAGGAGTGAGTTGGGATTGAATCCCACACTCAGTTAGATAGTCACGGAACTCATGGCTAAGGTATTCTCCACCTCGATCGGATCGAAGTATCTTAATACTTTGCCAAGCTGGTTCTGTACTTCATTCTTGAATTCTTTGAACTTTTCAAAGGATTCAGACTTATGTGTCATCAAGTACACATAACCATATCTACTGAAGTCATCAGTAAATGTGATGAAGTACGTATAACCACATCTAGCAGCGACATTGAAAGGGTCACATACATCACTATGTATAAGTCCTAACAAATCAGTCGCTCTCTCGCTGTGCCCACTAAAGGGAGTCTTGGTCATCTTGCCTCGTAGGCATGACTCGCATATCTCATATGATTCAAAATCAAATGAGTCCAGCAAACCATCATTATGGAGCTGGGATAAGCGTTTGTCATTTATATGACCTAAGCGACAGTGCCAGAGGTAGGTTTGGTTCATGTCATTTGACTTGAAACTCTTGGTATTTATGTTATAGATAGGGCTCTCAAGGTCTAAAATATAGAGTCCGTTTATCAGAGGTACACTACAATAGAACATATCATTTAAATAGACGGAACAACATTTGTTCTTTATTGTAAACGAGAAACCTTTCTTGTCCAAACAAGAAACTGATATAATGTTCTTAGTTAATGCAGGCACATAATAACAATCGACTAACTCTAGTACAAGCCCAGAGGGCAGAGATAGAAAGTAAGTCCCTACAGCAACAGCAGCAACCCGTGCTCCATTGCCTACTTATAGGTCCACCTCGCCCTTTGTCAATGCCCTACTATTTCTCAGCGCCTGCACATCAGTACAAATGTGAGAAGCACATCCAGTATCTAATACCCATGATGTAGAAATAGAAAGATTGACTTCTATAACATATATACCTGAAGTGGAAGTGTCACTTCGCTTCTTCTTAAGATCCTCCAAGTATACCTTGTAGTTCCTCTTCTAGTGCCCGGTCTGACCACAGTGGAAGCAGGTAGCATCCTTGGCGACCCCTCCTTTAGGCTTCAGTGCCTTGCCTTTGTCCTTGGCTTGGGACTTTCCCTTGCCTTTGGGCTTGCCCTTGCCCTTATGTTTCTGAACCATCAGAATAGTGTTGGGCTTAGCCTTCTTAAGGTTCAGCTCAGCAGTTCGCAACATACTAAGCAACTTGGGCAGTGGCTTGTGAATGTCATTCATATTGTAGTTTAGAACGAATTGACTGTAGCTATCCGGCAAGGATTGTAAGATCAGGTCAGTGGCCAGCTCTTGGCAAAGTGGGAACCCCAACCTTTGTAGGTTCTCTATGTACCCAATCATTTTGAGTACATATGGGTCTACAGGAGCCCCGTCTGACATCTTGCAATGAAACAGTGCCCTTGAGATCCCAAATCTCTCATGCCTCGCTTGACCTTGATGCAGTTGATGAAGATGTTCAATCATATCGTAAGCGTCTATTAACTCGTGTTGCTTCTGAAGCTCAGAGTTCATGGTCGGGAGTATTAGACAAGACACATCTAATGCGTCATCTTTGTAACACCCATGAAATTTAAAATAGGTATATGAATATTATTTTCCTTAGAGCATAAAGAAATGAAAAGAATAAGAGAAAAAGGAAAATAAAAACAAAAGAAAATATAGAACAAGAAGAGGTGAGGTCAAGGATTGAACCTTGAACCTCCCACAGTTAATGGAGATAAATTGATGAATGATAACCATTAGGATAAGGAGAAATAATTGGATAGAAAGGAATGAAAAATTTAGTTAAAGGAGAAAAGAAAACTAAGCAAAAAGAACAAGAGAAAACCAGGTTGCTTACCTTCTTCTCCCTCTTGGTTAAGAAAAGGGAGGAAGCAAAAGAGGGATTTTCAACTCCCCTCCCTCTCTCTATTTTCGTGGGAATTAATGGAGTGAGGGAAAAGAGGAGTCGGGGGAAAGAATGGGGACATGTCTCATTGGCAAAGGGATAAATAGGATTAGAGAAGAAAAACAAAGGGATTTAATTCATTTTCTTCTTCCTCCTTCTCCCTTCTCCATTCTCACCGAACCAAGAAACCCGTTTCCTCTCCTCATACCCATTTCTAAGTTAAGTTCTTCTCCAAGAAAGATAATTTACGAGAAGGAAACTTCAAGTTCTAGCCCTTACAAGCAAAGGAAACAAGAGGAGGTACAAGAAGAAGAAGCTTCCACCTTCCTTATCACTAGAACACTTTTCTCTCTAAGGAAACCCACAAACGAAAGGATGTAAGTTCCCCTCACCTGTGGTACAATAACACTTATTTTTCTATGTAGAATTCGGTCACATAAAAAGCTAATAAAACATCATGAAGAAATTCTAACCAAGATAAGACCAAAGGAAGGACCTAGAGAAAGAAAGGATCTAAACAGTTATATGCTTGATATTTCTCTTGTAGCATGTATTTTATGGTAAGAAGTTATCTATGTTGAAATGTTTGGTAGAACCTAGATTTATGAGTATTCGGCCATGGTAGAACTAAGGGCCTAGGAGAGCTTTAATTTTAAACTAAGTATGCCAAGATCTCCTTAAGATAAGATATGAAACTATTACGATATACCCATGATTATATGTTAAGTTGAACTCTATTTTATGTCCATGAAGGTTCGGCTATGTTTGGATGTTTTGTTCTTAAAAAGCCTAGGAGAATTTGAAGCAAATCAAAGATGCTCATGATCTCCTTGATGAAATGATTGTGTAGCTAATCTAATGTGCTTATCTTAATTGTTGTATGGAAATTA
The DNA here is from genome assembly GCF_018446385.1 of Zingiber officinale. Taxonomy (NCBI): domain Eukaryota; kingdom Viridiplantae; phylum Streptophyta; class Magnoliopsida; order Zingiberales; family Zingiberaceae; genus Zingiber; species Zingiber officinale. The sequence continues at coordinate 107,352,652 of NC_055998.1, forward strand.
AATTCATGCTATATAACCTTTGGCCACTTCATGATTTAGGAATTAGGAAACTTAGAACCCAACTCAATCATGCTCATGTTATTCTTTGAAATGTTTGTTAAGAAAATTGTTAAGGTTCTCATGTTTTAGGGCACTTGAACCCTAATTTTAAACCCTACAAGTTTCGGCCAGTTCAAGACTTAGGGCTTAGGAAACTTAGAACCTAACTCAACTATGCTCATGTTATTTCTTGATATATTTGCTATGAAGGTTGTTTAAGGTTCTCAGGTTTTTAGGGACCTTGAACCCTAATATGAAGCCCTACATGTTTTGGCCACTTCAAGATTTAGGGCTTAGGAAACTTAGAACCTAACTCAACTAAGCTCATATTATTTCTTGATATTTTTGCTATGAAAGTTGTTTAAGGTTCTCATGCTTTAGGACACTTGAACCTAAATTTTAAGTCCTATAATATTCGGCCAATACATGATGAAGGACTTAGGAAACTTAGAACCTAACTCAACTATGCTCATGTTATTCCTTGATATTTTTGCTATGAAAGTTGTTTAAGTTTTTCTTGCTTTTAGGACACTTGAACCTAAATTTTAAGTCCTATAATATTCGGCCAATACATGATGAAGGACTTAGGAAACTTAGAACATAACTCAACCATGCTCATATTATTCCTTGAAATGTTTGCTATGAAAGTTGTTTAGGGTTCACAAGCTTGAATGATAGTCTTTAACCCAATGCATGCTTGATAAGGTTCGACCATGATAAGTTGTAAGTTTAAGTAACCTAGAACTCTACCTAAACTTGCTCATGATAGTTCTTATGGTATAAGAAGTGATGCTTGCTTAGGGTTCACATGTTGGGATGAAGTTTTACCAAAAAAACCCAACCTATATGGTTCGGCCACTAAGAGACATTAGGGTTAGAGATCGAATTATGTTTTCCATGTATCTTATATGCCATGATTTTTGAGATTTCTATGCTTCTATGTTTAATTATGCACACTTATGATCTATACATGATGGAACCCCTTATGCTATGGGGTGTATTATTTATGATGAAGCTATGTGCAAATTTATGCATGAAACATATGATGTGCTGTGTGCCAGTTTATGCATAAAATATATGATGTGCTGTGTGCCCCATTTATGCATAAAATATATGATGTGCTGTGTGCCAAATATTTACATACCATTATGATGAGTTGTGTGCCCAAAAGTCTATATGGTATGATATGATAAGTGACACGATGTACAAGAAAAGATAAGAACCATGATATGTATAAACATGCTATAAACATGCTATTTTACTTTATTTTGTCCCCAGGGCGTAGCACAGATGGGGAGTGCATGGTTCTGTGGCTGAAAGGTCCAGGGGTCGATCCCCGGGGTGTCACTGCCTGAGGTTAACGTCTTCGCTATGCACTTTCCACCTGTGTACCTGCATTTACCTCCCTCCATATCCGTGGGACCGGCTCTAGGGGGCCGCTGATGTGGCGGTTCCATATTTTTTTATGCTATTTTACTTTATGTATGGCTTGTACCAAGGGTGGGCTCCATAAGCGCCCCGGGGTCGATGGACTAAGAAACGGGCCTCGTTAGGGATGGGCTCCTAAGTGCCCCTAGGTCGATGGACTAAGAAACGGGCCTAGTATGTATGCCCTGTAGGGTTTAAGACTTGCTACCTTGGACCTACATAGGACGCGCGCAGTTATGTATGTGGTACAAGCCGGGGCCCCAATCATGTTAAGATTATGTTTAAGTATGTATATTATAAGTTTTCAAAGGACATATTGCATATGATTTTATGATACATGTTTAAGAATTCACCTTGCATATACCTTATGATTATGCCATGATATTTATGATGATGTTATGATATGTCAGGGTGCAGTTGATGATTATGTTATGTTATGCCATGATACCTTATGCTTACGTTATGATATGCCATGATATGCTGCATGATATAAAGAATTTCCTCCATGTGTTATGTCTTGTGATTTTAATATGTTATACGGTTTTATGAGTAGGAAAGGAACTTACTGAGCCATGAGTGCTCACAGCTTACTTTCTTGTACCACAGATAAAGGCAAGGAATGGATGAACTAGGGGAGCAGCAGGAGGGGCTAGAAGGATGTGTGTGGTAGTGCCTTGGCTAAAGGAGAAAGACCTGCTTTTTGTTTAATAAGAACTATGCCTAGTTATGTTACTGCTTTATGACTCCATGACATTAAATTTTGTGTTTGGGCATTATGACTTACAAATCATGTTAAGTATGCTATGTGGTTTTATATGTCCAGGTGATTAGTCATGTTGATTTTAAAGAAAAGAAAAGTTTTTAATTTTTATAAATAAGACTTCCGCTGTAGCAAGTAAGTATACATAGGTATGTTTAAGTAATCCCCCGTCGCCTTAGCAGGAGGGGTGGGGCGTTACAGTTTGGTATCAGGGCCAGGTTTAGCCAATTCACTACACACATGTCAACCCTCCATCCTGCCGCTCCAAGTAAGAATCTATGTGCTTAATTTAAATTGTTGTTGTTTGTTTTATGATGCTTTAATATTATGCATGTTTATTTATGTTCGTTATTTAGTTTAGGTATACATGATGGTAGGATAGGAATGGTACTAACCTTTTTGCAACCGAATAGGAATATTGATAATTTATTGTTATTTAATGAATATAAGCATGGCTAGGAGACGTACTACCCGAGAAGACGAGACACCGACTCCACCAGATCTGACCCAAGTAGTTACTAATCTCCAACGTCAGATCACGGAGCAACAACACCTGATCACTACACTAATGGGCCAACAAGGAATTCCTACTACCCCGCCAGTAAATCCGAATGCGGTGCCCGTCGTGCCTATAGTTGCACCAGTACCACCGGTTGCCCTTGCCCCAGTGGCTCGACAGGAAACCTATTTGATACAGTGGCGGAGGCAGAAACCGGACAACTGCTCGGGTACTTGCGAGCCATGGGATGCCCAGGCCTGGTTCAAGATAGTAGAAAGCATAGTGGAACTACTGGACTGGCCCGAAACGGAGAAGATCAAGTGTGTGTCTTTATGTTTTTCCGGAGATGCGAGAATGTGGTGGGAAAGAGTGAAAGCAAAGAGACAGATTAATCTGATGAACTGGATGGACTTCGAGACAGAATTCTTTGAGGAGTTCTTCCATATGCAAGTGACGAACTGACACTATGACGAGTTCACCGAATTTCGGCAAGGTGACCTATCAGTAAACGAAGTAGTAAAACGCTTCAACCGTTTGGCACGCCTATGTCCAGAATTGGTGCGCACAGAAAGAGAAAGGGTCAGACTGATGTTAAAGATGCTTCGACCTGAAATAGCAGTGAACGTGGCCGGCGGAATTAATAGACCTCAGACTACAGAGGAATTGGTCAGCAGTGCCCTCATCACAGAACATTATCAGAATGTAATGAACGGAAATAAGAATCAGGCACGAGCAGAAGGACAGAGACCTTAGAGTACCAAAACAGGCTGGAAAGGAACCCCTATCGGGAAAAGGAAGAAATGGGACAATGTTAAAGGTGATCCAGTAAATAAGCAACCAAAGTACCCTCAGTGTACTATTTGTGGGAAGCTGCATTTCGGATTATGTCACAAAGGTACAAGGAAATGCTACAATTGCGGATGGGAAGGACATTTGGCCAGAGACTGTCCTACTCAGTTTCAGGCACCAATCCAGCAGAATGACTAGAACAGGAATACCCCCTCACAACTACATCAGATGCAAACTACTATTGAGGGAACACTGATTAGCCAAGGGAGATTGGAAGCTCCACCAACTACAACGAACGCCAGAGTTTTCTCGCTTACTAAGGAGGATGTGGCAAGCGCCTCTACTGTCGTTACAGGTCAGCTACCTATTTTTAGTCAGTATGTTTTAGTATTGTTTGATACGGGGGCGACACACTCGTTCGTCTCAGCATCATTTACCAAGAGATTAGACATACCACCCCAGACACTAAATATCACGTTCTTAACAACCCTACCATCCGGGGAAGTTATGCCATCGGATCATATGCTGCGGGCCATACCTATCCGAATCACAGACAGAGAACTCTACTGCAATATGATAGTACTTGACATGCGGGATTATGACATTATACTGGGCATGGATTTCCTGGGCAAGTACGGCGCCTCAATCGAGTGTCGTAACAGGAAAGTAGTCTTCCGACCGGAAGCTGAGCCGATGTTTGAATTTATTGGGGAATCTGGGAAAGAACCTGAAAGATTCTTATCAGCAATAGAGGCACAGAGTATGTTGGACAAAGGATGTATTGGATTTCTAGCACACATAGTTGATACAAAACCAACTAGAAGGCAGAAGTTAGGAGAGGTCAGGGTAGTATGCAACTATCTGGAAGTATTTCCTGATGAACTACCGAGATTAGCACCCGATAGGGAAATAGAATTTGCGATTGAAGTGGTTCCGGGTACTAAACCGATTTCTAAAGCACCTTACCGGATGACGCCCACTGAGTTGAAGGAACTTCAAGAACAGATACGGGAGTTACTCGACAAGGGACTTATTCGCCCCAGTCACTCTCCGTGGGGAGCTCCAGTACTGTTTGTAAAAAAAGAAGGATGGATCTATGCGAATGTGTATAGATTACCGAGCATTAAATAACGCGACGATCAAGAACAGATACCCCCTTCCGCGGATCGACGATCTGTTCGACCAATTGAAGGGAGCAACTGTCTTCTCAAAGATTGATCTAAGGTCCAGCTATCATCAAGTGAAAGTGAAACAAGATGATATACCCAAGACAGCCTTTCAAACAAGATACGGACACTATGAGTTCGTGGTTATGCCCTTCGGAGTGACAAATGCCCCTGCTGTATTCATGGATTTGATGAATCAGGTATTTGCGACATATCTCGATAAATGTGTGATTGTCTTCATCGACGATATTCTCATCTATTCAAGAACCCAAGAAGAACATGCCGAACATCTGAATATTGTACTGCAGATCCTCCGAGAGAAACAACTGTATGCAAAGTTTTCCAAGTGCGAGTTCTGGCTAGATCGAGTTATATTCTTGGGTCATGTCATCTCCAAGGATGGAGTCATGGTAGATCCGAGCAAGATCGAAGCCGTAAGTAACTGGAGCAGACCAAAGAATGCCAGCAAAATCAGAAGTTTTCTGGGATTGGCCGGCTATTACAGGAAGTTCGTAGAGGATTTCTCCAAAATCGCAACCCCCATGACGAATCTCACCAAGAAAAATAAAAGGTATGAATGGACGGAGGAATGTGAGAAGAGTTTTACAGAATTAAAACGGAGGCTGACCAGTGCCCCGATCCTTACTCTACCGGAAAGCAACAAAGTCTTTGATATGTATAGCGATGATTCCTTATTAGGATTGGGAGCTGTACTCATGCAAGATGGCAAAGTCATCGCCTATGCCTCTAGGCAACTCAAAGAGCACGAAAGAAGTTACCCCATTCATGATCTGGAACTAGCAGCTGTGGTCTTCGCTCTGAAAACATGGAGGCATTATTTATATGGAGCCTCGTGCAAGATTTATACAGACCACCAGAGTCTGAAATATTTCTTCATGCAAAAAGACCTAAATATGAGACAACGCAGATGGCTCGAGCTAGTCAAGGATTATGATTGTGAAATCTTTTATCATCCCGGAAAAGCGAACAAGGTGGCCGATGCACTCAGCCGGAAGTCTGGTGCAACCTGACGTCACTATTCTGAGTTCGAGGATGAACTTTTTATGAGGTATGGGGTACTGTAAGACCCACGAAATTTAAAATAGGTATATGAATATTATTTTCCTTAGAGCATAAAGAAATGAAAAGAATAAGAGAAAAAGGAAAATAAAAACAAAAGAAAATATAGAATAAGAAGAGGTGAGGTCAAGGATTGAACCTTGAACCTCCCACAGTTAATGGAGATAAATTGATGAATGATAACCATTAGGATAAGGAGAAATAATTGGATAGAAAGGAATGAAAAATTTAGTTAAAGGAGAAAAGAAAACTAAGCAAAAAGAACAAGAGAAAATCAAGTTGCTTACCTTCTTTTCCCTCTTGGTTAAGAAAAGGGAGGAAGCAAAAGAGGGATTTTCTACTCCCCTCCCTCTCTCTATTTTCGTGGGAATTAATGGAGTGAGGGAAAAGAGGAGTTGGGGGAAAGAATGGGGGCATGTCTCATTGGCAAAGGGATAAATAGGATTAGAGAAGATAAACAAAGGGATTTAATTCATTTTCTTCTTCCTCCTTCTCCCTTCTCCATTCTCACCGAAGCAAGAAACCTCTTTCCTCTCCTCATACCCATTTCTAAGTTAAGTTCTTCTCCAAGAAACCTAATTTCTGAGAAGGAAACTTCAAGTTCTAGCCCTTACAAGCAAAGGAAACAAGAGGAGGTACAAGAAGAAGAAGCTTCCACCTTCCTTATCACTAGAACACTTTTCTCTCTAAGGAAAACCACAAGCGAAAGGATGTAAGTTCCCCTCACCTGTGGTACAATAGCTCTTATTTTTCTATGTAGAATTTGGTCACATAAAAAGCTAAGAAAACATCATGAAGAAATTCTAACCAAGATAAGACCAAAGGAAGGACCTAGAGAAAGAAAGGATCTAAACAGTTATATGCTTGATATTTCTCTTGTAGCATGTATTTTATGGTAAGAAGTTATCTATGTTGAAATGTTTGGTAGAACCTAGATTTATGAGTATTCGGCCATGGTAGAACTAAGGGCCTAGGAGAGCTTTAATTTTAAACTAAGTATGCCAAGATCTCCTTAAGATAAGATATGAAACTATTACGATCTACCCATGATTATATGTTAAGTTGAACTCTATTTTATGTCCATGAAGGTTCGGCTATGTTTGGATGTTTTGTTCTTAAAAAGCCTAGGAGAATTTAATGTGCTCATGATCTCCTTGATGAAGAGATTATAGCAAATCTAAGATGCTCATGATCTCCTTGATGAAATGATTGTGTAGCTAATCTAATGTGCTTATCTTAATTGTTGTATGGAAATTAAATTCATGATATATAACCTTCGGCCACTTCATGATTTAGGACTTAGGAAACTTAGAACCCAACTCAATCATGCTCATGTTATTCTTTGAAATGTTTGTTAAGAAAATTGTTAAGGTTCTCATGTTTTAGGGCACTTGAACCCTAATTTTAAACCCTACAAGTTTCGGCCACTTCAAGACTTAGGGCTTAGGAAACTTAGAACCTAACTCAACTATGCTCATGTTATTTCTTGACATATTTGCTATGAAGGTTGTTTAAGGTTCTCATGTTTTTAGGGCCCTTGAACCCTAATATGAAGCCCTACATGTTTCGGCCACTTCAAGATTTAGGGCTTAAGAAAATTAGAACATAACTCAACTATACTCATATTATTCCTTGATATTTTTGCTATGAAAGTTGTTTAAGGTTCTCATGCTTTTAGGACACTTGAACCTAAATTTTAAGTCCTATAATATTCGGCCAATACATGATGAAGGACTTAGGAAACTTAGAACCTAACTCAACTATGCTCATGTTATTCCTTGATATTTTTGCTATGAAAGTTGTTTAAGGTTCTCATGCTTTTAGGACACTTGAACCTAAATTTTAAGTCCTATAATATTCGGCCAATACATGATGAAGGACTTAGGAAACTTAGAACCTAACTCAACCATGCTCATATTATTCCTTGAAATGTTTGCTATGAAAGTTGTTTAGGGTTCACAAGCTTGAATGATAGTCTTTAACCCAATGCATGCTTGATAAGGTTCGACCATGATAAGTTGTAAGTTTAAGTAACCTAGAACTCTACCTAAACTTGCTCATGATAGTTCTTATGGTATAAGAAGTGATGCTTGCTTAGAGTTCACATGTTGGGATGATGTTTTACCAAAAAAATCCAACCTTTATGGTTCGGCCACTAAGAGACATTAGGGTTAGAGATCGAATTATGTTTTCCATGTATCTTATATGCCATGATTTTTGAGATTTCTATGCTTCTATGTTTAATTATGCACACTTATGATCTATACATGATGGAAACCCTTATGCTATGGTGTGTATTATTTATGATGAAGCTATGTGCAAATTTATGCATGAAACATATGATGTGTTGTGTGCCAGTTTATGCATAAAATATATGATGTTCTATGTGCCCCATTTATGCATAAAATATATGATGTGCTATGTGCCAAATCTTTACATACCATTATGATGAGCTGTGTGCCCAAAAGTCTATATGGTATGATATGATAAGTGACACGATGTACAAGAAAAGATAAGAACCATGATATGTATAAACATGCTATTTTACTTTATGTATGGCTTGTACCAAGGGTGGGCTCCATAAGCGCCATGGGGTCGATGGACTAAGAAACGGGCCTCGTTAGGGATGGGCTCCTAAGTGCCCCTAGGTCGATGGACTAAGAAACGGGCCTAGTATGTATACCTTGTAGGGTTCAAGACTTGCTACCTTTGACCTACATAGGACGCGCGCATTTATGTATGTGGCACAAGCCGGGGCCCCAATCATGTTAAGATTATGTTTAAGTATGTATATTATAAGTTTTCAAAGGACATATTACATATGTTTTTATGATACATGTTTAAGAATTCACCTTGCATATACCTTATGTTTATGCCATGATATTTATGATGATGTTATGATATGTCAGGGTGCAGTTGATGATTATGTTATGTTATGCCATGATACCTTATGCTTACGTTATGATATGCCATGATATGCTGCATGATATAATGAATTTCCTCCATGTGTTATGTCTTGTGATTTTAATATGTTATACGGTTTTGTGAGTAGGAAAGGAATTTACTGAGCCATGAGTGCTCACAGCTTACTTTCTTGTACCACAAATAAAGGCAAGGAATGGATGAACTAGGGGAGCAGTAGGAGGGGCTAGAAGGATATGTGTGGTAGAGGCTTGGCTAAAGGAGAAAGACCTGCTTTTTGTTTAATAAGAACTATGCCTAGTTATGTTACTGCTTTATAACTCCATGACTTTAAATTTTGTGTTTGGGCATTATGACTTACAAATCATGTTAAGTATGCTATGTGGTTTTATATGTCCAGGTGATTAGTCATGTTGATTTTAAAGAAAAGAAAAGTTTTTAATTTTTATAAATAAGACTTCCGCTGTAGCAAGTAAGTATACATATGTATGTGTAAGTAACCCCCCGTCGCCTTAGCAGGAGGGGCGAGGCGTTACAATCTTGATGCTTTTTGAAAGCATCTCGGTCAGCTCGCGGGGCAGTGGCAAGAGGAGCCTCCGGAATGGGCTGCTCCAGAATGTACAGTTTACGTTCCTGAGTGAGAACTTTTCTCAGGTTCCTATACTAGTCCAGGAAGTTTGCTCCGTTGAGCTTGTCCTTCGTGAGGACAAATCGCAGGGAGAAGGTGTTCGTATTCAACGTCATGGTAATCTACAACAGAAATAAATGCAGAAATAAGTATCATATTCTTAATCATTTAATTAGGCCTTTAACTAAATGATGCTCCCACTGAATTCTATAATTCATGTGGGACAAGATCCACATCATACTAACCCTTGAGTTAGCTTTGGCTAATACGCCCAAGACTTAGTATGATCTGTAGGTAACGATTACCAATTACAACTCTATGCAACTCTTATTTATAGGATCAAAATCCACATTTATATTAAAACTCGAGTTAGCTTTGGCTAATACGCCCAAGAGTTAATATAAACGTGATTTTGACCTATCTACCAACCATTGGATAATGCCTATAGTTAAACTCGATCCAATTGAGTTAACTAGTTGCTCAATCTAATTGAGTTGTACTCACCCATGCGTTGATAGGCGGGACCAAGATTGTCCCTCCGTACCCTACCAAGATAGTATGTGTTGCTCTGTTTTGGCAGATTCAACAACAACATGCGATCGAGGTAGTGGTAGGTATCACGGCATGATAGGCATTACGAGTTGACACGATTTAGATCTAATCTAAATGATGATGCGTATCATATACTCGATAGATCTAATCTAATCGAAGGGTGCATCGTGTGCACGACTTAGATCTAATCTAATCGTTAGGCACTAATTAATTACTTAATTTGTTGGGTTTTTCGGACCACGAAAACCGCTTTTCGCGTCGCGGAAACCCCGAATCACCCATGCCACCGGATCCGTGCAAAGGAAAAATTCGAAAAATTTTGAGTACGAGTTAGAAAACTTCGATTTACACTAAATCTACAAAGGCTAAGATGTATATACCCTTGATTCGTGCCCTACGCGAATCCTGCTCGTCCAAAATGCCGGATCTCTAGACCGTCAAGCGTACGGTCCTCTAGAAGTATCCACACGGACAACTTAGGTGGAGAAGACCTAAACAAAGGTGTGCTAGCACCTTGATAGGCCACGACAAGAAGAGGAGAGGGAGAGAGCAAGAAGAACTCAAGGAGGAAGAAGAAGGAATCAATGTGCCTTGAATGAGGAAAATCAATTCATTTCCCATTCAAAAGTGGCCGGCCACTTCATGTTGTGTAACTCCAAAAAATTGCATTAAGTGCAATTAATGTGAAGCTATTAAAGAAAATGGCTTTGTAACTTCCATGAGGTGGCACCCTTGATGATGTGGAGTAACATCATTGGTCCACATCAATGCCAACTCACCAATGAGGTGGCATAAAGTCAAGTCAAACTTGACTTTTTATCTTCCTCTCAAATCAAGTCAAACTTGACCAAATCTCTTCCATGGTTGATCGAATCCAACCATTTGATTCAAGCCAACTTAATATAATGAATCTAATTCATTTAATTAAATTGATTCAATGAGTCATAATCTAAATTCGACTCATTGAACACATGAATCAACTTGAGTCGAACTCAAGTTAGCCCAATTAGGATTACTCTTAATCCAATTTGATTCATCAAATGAATCTAATCCTCTTGGTTCATCATATGAACCTAATCTCCATCTAATTGTCCTTAGTGTGTGACCCTATAGGTTCTTGTAACGTTGGCAATGCCCCTAAACCCATTTAGGAACATAAGTAATGAGCGGTATCTAGCAACACATCATTACTACCCAATGTTACAAGAATGTTGAGATCCAACATCACCTTGTGACTACTAATTGTGACTCCTCACAATATATGACAAGTGTCCTTCTATCCTAGACATCTAGATTGGTCAATGTGAGGCATAGACCGTGTCATCCTCTGACCAATCTAAATCTTGAACTCCAAGTAAACTCACTAAATCAAATGAGCTCAATATCCTATATTGACTCATTTGGGCATGGCCATGCACTTCGTGGTCTCACTCTATCAAGAATACCGATGTCTCTCCTGTCATATAGGAGGGATAGATCCCATCTACATCACTCACATCCCTCTGCATAATTTGTTATATACCCAGTAATCGCCTTTATAGTCCACCCAGTTACGGGTGATGTTTGACGAAATCAAAGTACATAACTCCTTATGTAGGGATCTATGGTGACTTTAGGTCTAAGGACTAGTAGTCATAATAATAGCCACATGAGAAAGTATATGACACTCATATAACGATCCATGATACTTTCTCATGGCGGGTCATTCAGTATACATTCTTTAATGTATACCCATGTGTCAACTTGATATCTCTATATCCATGACTTGTGAGATCAAGTCATCGAGTTGACCTACATGCTAGTCTTATTGCATTAACATTATCCCTGAATGTTAATACTCGACTAGGAATGATTAAGAGTAGTGTTCCCTATATCATCTCACTATCGGTTCAACTAACCGATTGATATAGGTGAGAACCGTCTACTCAAGGACATTATTATACTTAGTTTATTTGGCACCAATACAAGTAAGTATAATAACCAAAATCCAAATGTCTTTATTTATATAGAATATGATACAATAAGTCCAAAATACAATCATCAAATGATTGGCTCTAGGGCTCTAGCTAACATAATTAACTAGCATGCATCACATACACACAAAAGCAATTAATTAAATAATTTTATGATTATGTCATGGCCCTACTATGATCTTCTCAAGTCAATGAGAAGATCGGATGGTCAACCTAAGGTCAACAGTTTCTCAAGCTCCTTCCTTTGACCACCTCGTGTTGCTCGCGCCCTCCTCGTAACTCCGTCTCGAGTGGACCTTCCACCGCTTCAAAATTTACATTACATTTTGAAACTCGAGTTACATTCGAGTCTAAATCTAATTTACAACAAGAATAAAAGAGAAAGGCACGATGCGCAGGTCGCGAAAAAAAAATAAAATACAACACGCACATTACATCACGGCACGCAGGCCGTATTTTGAATTACAACACGAATTATCCAATCGAATTGGGTCTTCGGGCCATAACTATCACAAAAATAATATATAATTCAAAATTATATATTTCTATAATTTTTTTGTAATTTTTCTATAATTTTTACAATTTTTACGAGTACAATTTCCCGGCGGTTCCGTTTTGCGATTTTCGGGCGCAATCGCGGAACGAAACCCCTTGTGGGGCCAGGGGCAGCGCCCCTACACGCGATCTAACCATCGCGAGGGTTCCATTACGATCTAACAGCGCCTTAGCCCGCTGTCCCAAAAAGTTTTGGGGCGAAACTTAGCCGTTTTGGAAAAATCTTCCCTGTAGCGGAAGCCTACAAGCGCCGAAACACTTGAGCTTTGCTTCTACGAGAAAATTACCCATAAAGACTATAAAAACCTAAATTTACAGAATATTACAAAACTGAAAAGTTTTCATAAAACATAAAATAAACTCGTATTCATCTTCGCACGTGGCTTTGATACCACTGTTGGATTTTTCGGGCCGTGAAAACCGCGTTTTCGCATCGCGGAAACCCCGAAAGCCCCAAAGCCAACGGATCTGTGCACAGAAAAATTTTGAAAACTACGAATACGAGTTTCTACTGAGATCTACTCCTAGATCTACATAAAAAGGGTTATACCTTTGAAGCGAAGCCCTTCGCGTTCCCGCTCGTCCAAACGGTGTCGGATCTCAAGAGTATCAAAATAGATACCCCTCTAGAAGTATCCACACAAACTAATTAGGTGGAGAAAAACCTAAACGAAGGTGTGCTAGCACCTTGATAGGTCACGACAAGCGAGGAGAAGAGGGAGAGGGAGAGCTTGAGAGGAAGAAGATGAAATGAATGAGATTAATTCACAAAAAAATGAAAACATATCATCCCATTCATGTGGCCGGCCACATTAAGATGGTGAGTAACTCCCATGGAATGCCAAGAGTCACAACTCTTGGTAACTCCCATGAGGTGGCATCCCACTTAAGCAACCATGATGATGTGGAGCATCATCATTGGCCCACTCAATGCCAACTCACCAATGAGGTGGCATAAAGTCAAGTCAAACTTGACTCTTCATCTTCCTCTCAATTCAAGTCAAACTTGAGTTAATCTCTCTCATGGTTGATCTAATCCAACCATATAATTCAAGCCAATTTAATATAATGAATCTAATTTATTTAATTAAATTGATTTAATGAGTCATAATCCAAATTAGACTCATTAAACACATGAATCAACTTGAGTCTAACTCAATTAGCCCAATTAGGATTACTCTTAATCCAATTTGATTCATCAAATGAATCTAATCCTCTTGGTTCATCATATGAACCTAATCTCCATCTAATTGTCCTTAGTGTGTGACCCTATAGGTTCTTGTAATGTTGGCAATGCCCCTAAACCCATTTAGGAGCATAAGTAATGAGCGGTATCTAGCAACACATCATTACTACCCAATGTTACAAGAATGTTGAGATCCAACATCATCTTTGTGACTACTAATTGTGACTCCTCACAAAATATGACAAGTGTCCTTCTATCCTAGACATCTAGATTGATCAATGTGAGGCATAGACCATGTCATCCTCTAATCAATCTAAATCTTGAACTCCAAGTAGACTCACTCAATCAAATGAGCTCAATATCCTATATTAACTCATTTGGGCATGGCCATGCACTTCGTGGTCTCACTCTATCAAGAATATCGATGTCGCTCCTGTCATATAGGAGGGATAGATCCCATCTACATCACTCACATCCCTCTGCATAATTCGTTACATACCCAGTAATCGCCTTTATAGTCCACCCAGTTACGGGTGACGTTTGACGAAACCAAAGTACATAACTCCTTATGTAGGGAACCATGGTGACTTCAGGTCTAAGGACTAGTAGTCATACTAATAGCCACATGAGAAAGTATATGACACTCATATAACGATCCATGATACTTTCTCATGGCGGGCCATTCAGTATACATTCTCTAATTCATACCCATGTGTCAACTTGATATCTCTATATCCATGACTTGTGAAATCAAGTCATCGAGTTGACCTACATGCTAGTCTTATTGCATTAACAGTGTCCCTAAATGTTAATACTCGACTAGGAATGATTAAGAGTAGTGTTCCCTATATCATCTCACTATCGATTCAATCAATCGATTGATATAGGTAAGAACCTTCTACTCAAGGATGTTATTATACTTAGTTTATTTGGCACCAATACAAGTAATCATAATAACCAAAAACCAAATGCCTTTATTTATATAGAATATGATACAACAAGTCCAAAATACAATCATCAAATGATTGGCTCTAGGGCTCTAGCTAACATTAACCAAGTATGTAGCGAGATGTATTTAAGTGATAGTAAAGGGTAGAAATAAAACCTAGGTTATAAAGGGTTAATTTCTTACCCGAACCCTAATGCTACTCTTCTTCCTCTTCGTGCGTGCGTGACTCTGCCCAAACGAAAAGCTGAAACCCTAGTTTCCTCCCTCCGACGGCCGGTGAAGGTTTCTCTCCGGCGAACCTCACGGATCGAGATTTCCCAGTCGAAGAGGGTCTGTGGGCGCAAGGGAGGTTGAAGATCCGAACTAACCGAAGCCCTAGAGTTTTTTTTCCCCTTCAGTTGTAAATCCAAGAAAGCATTGTAAGTACTACTCACCTGTGGTAGGAGTTGCTAGCTTCGATTTGCTTTCCTTGCTTTCGGATTTTCTGGTGCTGGGTAGGATTGTATGCTAGAGTTTTCCTTTCCTTGCTTGGTTTTGTCAAGACGAATAGCTACACCTATTGGCATGGGAAGTCTGAGTTTTCTGTGATTAATATGCCTCGATTGTATCAGTCCAAACAACCTCCAATTCTGGCACCTAGCTCACGTTTTAAGCCTGCATCAATGGGAACAGCCGGATAGCCTTAATTCCAGCATCTTGTTCATGTTTCCAGCATGCCTGTAGCATTTCAGTGTAGTGTCCGTGTACATCTACTTACTGCTCATATTTTCCAGCAAGTTGTTTTCCTTTTTGGGCCACACAGATGAGCATAAACATCCCTTGACCTTTAGCATTTTGAGTTAGGTAATCCTAGATAATAAGTAGGCATGATCAGCAGGTTGTCTAAGTGGCCATATTAGTTTTGGTGCTATTCTTGAATACGAACGGCCTTATTCTCAATTCAAAGTGTTAGTTCTTTGCTATTTAATAAATATGATCAGCCTATTTAATAGCATTTCAAATTCAGCCTTTGTTATTTTGTTAGCATGATATTCTATTGGGTATGTGCAGCATTGATCCCTTTATTACTAGGTTTCATTTGCTACTGAAATAACCTCAGTAGTGTTGAATTATAATTTAGTTGCTAGTTTCTTGTTTTGATACATATGCATATATGTGTTAGTTAGCTTTTCATAGCTCTTTAATCTAAAGCATGTAGTTAGTTGTTTTGCTATTTTAATAAGATGAATAGCCACGTATTTTAGTGGAAGGATTATGTGTCCTATTAAACCTTTTGAGGATTATGGGTAACTACAAGTAAGAAAAAGACCAAGGTCTAGTTAGAAAAGATAACAAGTAAATTAAAGTAAGAGGCTAGTACCCGACTTCCGAGGTTGTCGTTAAACAAATCCAGGTGACCAATTCTGAGGTCTTGGCCCTAGTAAGACCGAGGTCTTTCCCCTCATAGGACTAGAGGCTTGCTACCTTAGTCTCTATTAGAGAGCGCACATAAGATGGTACTAAGCCTAGGCCCAAAGAAAAAGAAGAAGAAAGAAAAAGAAAAAGAAGAAGAAAGAAAAGTAAAAGTAAAATAAATTAAAAGATTAATTTCAAATATAAAGCTATAAGTAAATGAAACAAGTACCACCTATGTTTAGAATTAACAGAAGTTTAGTTCCTTTAATTCTAAGCATACAGCATGAGTTTCATTACTTTTTTTATCAGTTTAGTGAGCATGTTTAGTTTTATTTCCAGTATTCAGCTTTATTCTGGTTTATCATGAGTATGCAGTTTATTTGAGTACTTTGCTATTAGATGAGTACATGTAGCTTTTCTTTTAGCATTTCAGTTTCAGTATCGTTTGCATTTTTATGCACTTCAAGTTTTTGTGAGATAGTTTAGTACTTACTAAGCATTTTGCTTATAGATTTCTTTTTCCTCCTACTGCACATAAAGGAAAAGCTAAAGTATGAAAGGAAGGCGACAAGGTGGTGGTGATGAAGGTGTGTGATGGCTAGACTATGGGGAGATCAAGAGTTTGTTAAGGAATTATCAAGACTTTTCTATTTAGAGTCCTTTTAGTTTAAATACTATTATGAAGTTGGGATTGTAATTGAGTTTATTCCGTACTTGTAGCTTGATATGTCCTATTGTTGGAGTTAGATATTTGTTTACTATTGCTAGAATAGTTTTCGTTAACTTACTGTGTTATTATTACTGCGTGGGTGTGGAAAAATATGTTCCAGCCGCCTGTGGCTGTGTATATAGTGTTTGTATTGTTGATTTGGTCACGGGTACAAGGGAGACTCTGTCGAAATTTTTTAGTAGGAATTCCTCTAGGGCCGTGATATATCTAAGTGTCGCTAATAATAGCATAAGTGACATTAGTGAGTAGAGTAGTAGTTAAGTAACGGTCACCCTTAGAGAGTAGTAGTAAGAAGAGTGGTTGTTACATTCTCAAGGTCACTCCTATGAAGGGAGTGATGAGATTTGGCATGAAGGGCAAATTAAATCCCCGCTACGTAGGACCCTACCTGATCACAGAAAGGATTGGGAAAGTAGCTTACAAGCTGGACTTACCTCAAGACATGTCAGCAATACATAACGTATTTCATGTCTCCATGCTAAAGAAGTGTCTCCATGACCCTTGCCCAATGGTTCAGCCTCAGTCAGTGCAGATCCAGGAGGATCTTAGCTATGAGAGCAGACCTGCACAGATAGTGGACAGAGAAGTTAAGAGACTAAGGAACAAAGAAGTGCCACTAGTGAAGGTCATCTGGCAGAACCAGAAGCATGAGGAAGTTACTTGGGAGCGTGAGGACAGTATGAGACAGAAATATCCAGAGTTATTCTAAGTTCGAGGATGAACTTTTTATAAGGTATGGGGAATTGTAACAACCCAAATTTCTTTATTTCGAGTCCTAAAATTAATTTAAAAATATTTAAAATGCCTTAGAAATATTCTAGAGATTTTTAAAAATTTTTAGAGTATTTTTATACAATTTTTTTTGGAGGTTGTTTCGTATTTTTACTAAACGAAGGAAGTTTCAACAAAAAATGTCCAAGCCGAGATTCGAACCCGCGACCTCCGGCCGAGCCAACCCTTAAGCGAACCCGGCTGACCAAGTGTGCAAGCGGTCGTTACTGACCAAATAAAGGACAAATTATATTTATGTAGTGGTAGATACAGAAATAATTAGGTATTAAGAGGAAAACTTGAATTGTTTTCCGAAAACCTAATTCTTTCTCACCACTTCTCCTCTCGCGCGGCGTTAGTTTCTTCTCGAGCGAAAACGCAGCAAGCGGCTAGGGCGTCTTCGACGGCCGGCGAGCACCCTTCTCCGTGAGGTCTTCACACCATCATGACCCTCTCGTTGAGGAGAACTTGTTGGCATAGAGAAGGGGCCAAGATTTCAAGCTTCTCCGGAACCCTAACAGCTCCTTTATTCAGTTGTGAGCCAAGAACCAATGTAAGTCACTACTCACCTGCAGTAGGATAGTTCTGGATTCCTATTCCTTTTGTTTTCAAATTTTCTGTGAAGATTGTTGGTTGCGCTTGCTTCCGTGAGTTCTTATAGGAAGATGAGAAGGGGTTTTAATGGATTTGGCATGTGGTTTAAGCAATTCAGTTATTTTGAGCATGTAGTTTCCTTAATGATGTTACCTTAATGGGTGGGAATAATGGCTTGAGTTCTGTTACCTTAATGCTTACACCCTTACTGTTTGGTTTTGGGAGCATTCAGTTAGATTCCTCAGTGGTGAGATTAGACCTGTAGACTTGATCTCTATTGCTCTATAAAAGCATAAGTCTTGAATAAGTTTTATACAGTTTTCAAGCTTCAGTAGGTTGTAGTTTTGAATGACTATGAATAGCGTTTCGGTTTCTTTTATTTCCTTGCCGTGGCATTGAGCATGAGGAATCATTATCGCTCTTTTATTAGTTAGTGTGCTTTGTTTCCATGCTTCGAATTTTCTGTACAGCTAGTGTGCTTTGTTTTCCTTGCTTTGGATTTCCTGTACAGCATTGGGATGGCTAGAAGTTTAAGAGTAGCTAGTGTGCTTTATTTTCCTTGCTTCAGATTTTTCTGTACAACATTATTTTAGTAGATGACATTTCTTTTACTTGAGCTAAATGACTTGTCTATACTAAGAGGATATAAATGTTCCATTTAATTCTGTTGTAGCAAAAAGAATAATCACGTTTTGGTTTCCTTACTAGTAGCACTTTGGTCTTCCTTGCCGTGGTATAAAGCATGCAGAATAGTGGCATTTTTGAAGTTCCTTTGCTGCCATGAAACTCAATTCAAATTGTTTAGTTTTGAATAGTTGTGTAGTATATAGATTTATCTTTAGTTTTCATTTGCTATTAGATAAGTGGATTTTTCCTTTTTTCCATTAGTAGAGCACGACCAGTACTTTTCTAGCTTTCCCTATTGCTGTTATTTGAGCATGAGCAGATTTTTAGTTTGCATTTAGTTCCTAGATTCTGTTAAGCATTTCAGTACAGTTTTATTAAGTATTTCCATGCAATTCTGTTAAGCATTTCAGTGCAATGTTAATAAGCATTTTAGTGCAGTTTTGTATGAGACATCCTTTTATTAGAGGTATTAACAAGTATAAGAAAGATTAAGAAAAGAAAGAAAAAGGCCAAGGCCTTAAGTAGTTCCCAAAGTCAAGACTTTAGGGATTTTGACACACAAGGTGCTTGTTAAAATGTCAAGAAATTTAAAGAAGAAGTAATTAAGATATTTTACTTTGAAGAGGCTAGTACCCGACTTCCAAGGTTGTTGTTAAACAAATCCAGGTGACCAATTCCAAGGTCTTGGCCCTAGTAAGACCAAGGACTTTACCCTCGTAGGACTTGTGACTAGCTACCACAGTCTCTATTAGGGAGCGCGCTTTGGTACTACGCCTGGGCCCAAGAGAAGTTGATTATTATTTTGAAGTATTAAAGTATAAGTTTTGAAACAAATGAAACAAGCTTCACTTATGTTTAGAGTCAGCCAGTTTAGTTTCTTTTAATTCGAAGCATGCAATATTAGTTTTATTTGTTCCTGATTAGTTTATTGAGCATGATTAGCCTTATCTTCAAGCATGCAGTTTTATCCTTATATATCATGAGTATGCAAATTTTAGAGCTTGCTATTGAATATGCATGAGTAGATTTATTTCCTAGTTTCAGTACTTTTAACATGAGCGGCTTTATATGTCTTCTTTTAAAGCATTCAGTTTCTAGTTTCTTCTTGTAAACATGCATATTCGAGTTTTTGTGAGTTAGACAGCGCTTACTAAGCATTCGCTTATACTTTGCATTTCCTCTTACTGCAGATAAAGGAAAGGAAAAGATTTAGCAAAGGAAGGCGACAAGGTGGCGCGGATGATGTGTGATGCCAGGACTATGTGTGAGACTTGGGATGTTATTGAGTTTTGTGTTTTGTGGATAAGAAACAATTGAGTTGTATTTTATACTTCATGTCATTTGAGTTCATTCGTGTTTTAGATTGCATGCTGAGATGAGTTCTGTGTAATAAGTAGATATTTTGGTGTTTGACACTTATTTAATTGCGTGGGTGTTTGATATATGTTCCAGCCACCTGTGGTTGATGTATACTATATATGTATCTCAGTTTATGGTCACCGGTACAGGGGATGTGCTGTCGAAATTTTTTTGGTAGGGACTCCTCGTGGTTTCGATCATACCGGTTAAGTAGAGTTAGTAGTTAAGTAACGGTCACCTTAGAGAGTAGTGAGAAGGGTGGTCGTTACACAAAGACCTCTGATCTTCTATAGTATTATTCTCCTCTACTTGGGCAACAAGCAAGGCATGCCCGGCCCCTTGCTTGGGCACCAAGCAAGGATGTGGTCGGCCCCTTTCTTGGGTAGGAAGCAAGGCTTGGCCGACCCCTTGCTTGACCACCAAGCAAGGATGTGGTCGACCCCTTTCTTGGGTAGGAAGCAAAATCAAATTGGGTGAATGTGAGGCTTTATAGAGGCTACAACAGGGACCGAAAGGAGGAATTGGTTTTCACCTCCTGATGGACTTAAGTTTCCTGTGTTCGACCCGAACACCCAACTCAAGTTCATCAATAATAACTCATACTACTAAAGAGTTATTATTGAACTACCACACCAATCCCATATTATAATATGGGCTCCTACTTATCATGAGTGTGTTAGTGTCCCTGTGTTTATGATATCGTATGCCCGTTAATTAAGTGAGTTACTGACAACTCACTTAATTAACATCTTGCTCCATGAGTAATACCACTTGTTGGAGTGTATACTAAAAGCCTAGCTTTTGTAAACATTTATTTTTTAAATAAAAGAATCACATTGGTCAATATCTACATTTATTTGTTAAATGTAATTGTTCAATTAATTTATAGAGTAGACAACATGGTGTGTGGTGTCACACACAGAAGATCATGTTGACGGTTCTTTATAAATTATAAACAGTTGCTCACGACTAAGATGGAAAGAAACAAACTATCAGAATAGTCGTAGTGTAATTAAGTATTAGTTTATCTTGATTAATAAATTACACTAGTACACTCTAAGTGTATTGAGTAGGACCATTTAGGTAAGTTCTTTTTGTACTGACTTAATAAAAGAACAAGACCTTAGTAATTATGGAAGTGTGTGCTCTTAATCCTAATATAATAACAAGAACATATATTTAATATTTATTTCTTTGACTTATCAAACGGTGAGGTTTAGCTCGATAAATCAATATGCCCGATAAGTTGGGAAATGATATTACTTATAGTGTGTGTTGTTGATTATAGAAGGAATCTGTGTCCTAGTTATCTAGGTTGAGAATGTCCCCAAGAGAAGCTCATAAGGATTGTCATGTTAAACCCTGCAGGTGGACTTAGTCCGACATGACAATGAGGTTGAGTGGTACTACTCTTTGAGCTAGATATTAATTAAGTGAGTTGTCAGTAACTTACTTAATTAGTGGACATTCGTTATCTTAAATACAGGGAGACTAACAGACTCATGATAAAAAGGAGCCCATAATGTAATTTGGGATTGGTGCTGTAACGCCCGCCCCTTATCCCACTCCTGCCTACTGAGGGCGGGGTTACTTTCTTCGACTTAGCTTACATAACCATACATACAGCGGAAGCATATATATTTTTTTCTAGAATCATACTAAGCATATGAGCATGAAATAGCATGGTTCAACTTAAATAGTCATATTATTCATTTCTAACACATGCATAGGGAATCATGAAAGACATCACATAACATAACATATTATTCATAAGTTCACTTCAGCAGGTCATTTTATTTCTTTAGCCAAGTCACCATCACACATCTCTTGCCCCTTCCTGCTACTCCTCTAATTTATCCATCCTTTACCTTTATCTGTGGTACAAGGAAAAGTATCTGTAAGCACTCAAGGCTTAGTGATATCCTTTCCTGCTCACAAAACCAACGTATCATGTAAAAGCATCATATCATACATCATAGAATAAAGGACGCTCATATCATCATATAAATAAAACATATCATATCATGGCATGAATTTCAATAATATCGTAACATAAAGTAACAACATGTTATGGAATAAATCTTATCATGGTATAAGTAACATCATATCATAGCATAAATCATATCATAGCATAAGTAATCATCATATCATGGTATAGATCATATCATAGCATCAGAAATCATCATATCATGGTATAGATCATATCATAGCATAAGAAATCATCATATCATGGTATAGATCATATCATAGCATAAGTGTACATCATGGCATAAGTGAAAGCATCATGACATTTCTTTTCATAGCATTAAGGCATCATATCATAGCATAACTGTAAGCATTATTTCACATCATATCGTAAGCATGGATGCAAGATGTCCTTTAAAACATGGGTAATGTCATGTGCAATATGCCTTTCAAAACATGATTTATGTCATGTGTGAGATGTCTTAAAACAATATCATATAGTACTTGAAAATAATCTCAACATGAAAGGGGCCCGGCTTAGTACCACATACATACATAATGCGCGCATCCTAAGTAGACCCAAGGTAGCTAGTCTTGAACCTACTAGGAACTAGACCCGTAGCTCGGCCTAGGGGAACGTAAGGAGCCCACCCTTTACTAGGCCCGTAATTCGACCTAGGGGCGCATAAGGAGCCCACCCTTTTGGTACAAGCCATTCAAAGTAAAATACATGCCATATCATATCTTTATCATTTCATAACCTATTCGTGTCATTCATAGCATATCATATTCATGTCATTCATAGCATATCATGTCCATGTCATTCATATCATATCATGTTCATGTCATTCATAGCATATCATGTTCATGTCATTCATAGCATATCAAGTTCATGTCATTCATAGCATTCATAAGGTATGCATAAATGGGCACATAGCCATGCATACTTGGGCACGTAGCCATCACATTTGGGCACATAGCCAATATAGGTATCATTCTCATGCATGGTTCATAAGCATACTTAAACGAGCATATATAATATATTGTAACACCCCTAGAAAGCCTAGATAAGAAAGTAAGGATAATGAGAGTACGAATGAAAAGAAGGTGTAAATATTCTAAGTTAAATATTAAGATGGATTTAGATGATTAAAACTTTATGAAAGAAAAATAAAGTTGAGAGTATAAATCATCTATGCATGATTTAAAATGTATGGAATTAATATGGACAAAATGAAGAAATATGAGATAATATATATATGTATGAAATATTTATGCATAATGCATAATATAGTAATATACGAATTATTATGTACAAAAGAAAATAAAATGTTAGAAGAGAGATTGAACCTTGGATCTCTAGTAAGAAACATGTATAGGATACCAAAGGGGATAGGAGAATTATTGATAAGGAGAGAAAGGATTAAGTAGTTAAGAATAAGAAAGGATTCTTTCTACTTAAAAGGAAAAGGAAGTAAAAAGAAATAAAAATATACATAAACAAGTTTTGATCCTTGGTTCTCTTGTGGATGCATGCATGTGTTAACCAAGTGGGATAAGAGAGGATATTGTAAGAGGAGAGATAGGAATTTTAATTAAAGGAGAGAAAAGAGAGAAATTAAGGGAAAGAAAAGAGAGAACTCAAAAGGCATTTCTCTAGAATATTCTTGTCATTTAAGGGGAGAAATGAATAGGGAGGATGGATCAAGTCAAGTTTCCTCCCTTCATTTTAGTATAAATAGGCATGGAGGGGTGACTTCAACTTCATCCCCCACTCATTCTCCTCCTCTCCTCCCTTTTGTGCCGAGACTCACCTCCTCTCTTCTTCTTCTTGTTGCCGAGCAACACAAGAGGAAGAACCTCTTCTTCCTCTTCACTCTCTCCCTCTTTCTCTCTTGTTGTTGCCGAGCAACACAAGAGGAAAGAGAAGCCTCTTCTTCCTCCTCCTCTCCACCAAAAGACCTAGCCACTCCTCTCCTCCATTGGTGCCGAGCAAAGCAAGCAAGGAAGAAAGGTCCAAGCAAGTTCTCAACTCTAGGGAACTTAAGCGAAGAAGGTAAGCTTCCCCTCACCTGTGGTACAAGGCTTTTTATATATTTTTCAGATTTTATGAGGATTTTAAAACCTAGAAACAAGTTTGAGAAAATTCGGTTAAGAAGAGCTTTCGAAATCTAGTGAGGTTTAACTAAGTCTACACTACATGATAGATTTTCTATGCCATAGAAAAGGGATCTTCTTCATGTTTTTACACCTATATGATGCTTGATCAAAGGAGTACTTTACCCTAGAATTTCAGCCAAAAATATTTTTAAGAGGCTAGGGAAATTATTGTTTTACCCAACTAGTACGAGATTCTCCCTATGAAATGTTAAGGATCATGTATTTGTTTTCTTGTTTAGAAGATAATTGAAAATAAAAGAAAAAAAAAAGGGAAAGGAACCTAGGAAGTGTTATACATAATGAAATTTATGCTATGTATATGCCATGATATGTGATAGCATAGGAAATGCTATACATAATGAGAAAAGAATGAAATTTATGTTATGTATATGTCATGATATGTGATAGCATAGGAAATGCTATACATAATGAGAAAAGAATGAAATTTATGTTATGTATATGCCATGATATGTGTTAGCATAGGAAATGCTATACATAATGAGAAAAGAATGAAATTTATGTTATGTAAATGCCATGATATGTGATAGCATAGGAAATGCTATACATAATGAAAAGAAATGAAAAATGAAATGCATTAAAGATTGTTAGGGATATGATATGATAGTTATGCATGATAAATTATTTTTGTATGGTTTGTACCAAGGGTGGGCTCCGAAAACGCCCCGGGGTCGATGGAATAAGACTCGGCCTCGTCAGAAATGGGCTTCTGAATGCCCTAGGTCGATGGAGTAAGACTCGGACCTAGTATGTATGTATGGTAGGGTTCAAGACTTGCTACCTTGGACCTACTTAAGAAGCGCATTATGTATGTGGTACAAACCGGGATCCCTCTAATGATGATATGAATTTCAAGTACTTATAAGTATAAGTTTTCAAATTCATGATGCATTGCCTACATATGTGCTTGAATTATCTGATGATTAGATATTATGTCACGTGATATTATGATATGACTATGAATATGATACCCTTGTATGTCGTATGCTTATGATACCTCGCATGATATTGATATGCAATGATATGAATTCGGTTTTAGTGAGTAGGAAAGGAACTTACTGAGCCATGAGTGCTCATAGCTTACTTTCCTTGTACCGCAGATAAAGAAGCTGGATGAGCTAGAGGAGCAACAGGAGGAGCAGATAGTGATGTGTGTGGTGGTGGCTCGGCAAAGAACGATCCTGACAAATTAATATGATTAGTTATAGAATCAACATATGCACATTTGAACAAATCAGAATATGTGATATTATGCTTAATAAATTAAATTCTTTAAAGTTTTTATTCTTCCGCTGTTATAACTAAAGCATGTACGTAAGTAGTATAAGAACGTAGCGCCACCTTTGGTTGGGTAAGAAGGGTGGGCGTTACATATATCATGGAAGGAAAAGAAAACATAATCATGCATGGATCACGAGTTAACTTTTCCTAATTCATATCATGGCAAAGGAAAGTACATAGTGAGTCATAATTTGGTCTAAATCCTCAACCAACTAAGGGTGGCTGAAACATGCATAGGCTCACTTAGGTTGCATGAAATCATACAAGCATATGAACCCAAATTCATTTCTATAACATTTATCATAAAGAACATCATGAGCATATTTGATTTAGGTTCTATGCTTCCTAGGTTTAGAAACCCACATTGGCCGAAACATACAAGGTCCAAAACTTGGTTACAAATAGCATGTAAACATGTGAACCCTAAACAATTTCCATGCATTTATCATAAGCAACCACATGAGCATATTAGGTTAAAGTTTCAAGCTTCCTAAGTCCACAAACATAGGTGGCCGAATGCCACAAAACATAGGTTCTAAGCATGTGAGTACCCTATAACATTCATAGCATATCATAGAGAAGAACATAAACATGTTAGGGTTGAATTTAGGCTTGCCTAAGCCCTACATTTCACTTGGCCGAAAGTTCACCATGTGAAAACCTAACCCTAATCAACATGAAATCTCAAGTGCATTATGTTATCTTCATATCCTTTCATAAGGTAAGACATAAGTAAGCTAGATTTGAAGTTGAGCCTCCTTAAGGTATTTAATCCCTTCATGGCCGAAACCCTAAGGTAAGGTCCTACTAGTTCTAAGCAACATACAAGTATAAAACATCAAGAGAACATACATAACATATTATGGAAAATTTCATACTTGATACTTCTTCTAGGATTTTTCAACCAAATACAAGCATGTGAGTACCCTATAAATTTCATAGCATATCATAAAGAAGAACATAAACATGTTAGGGTTGAATTTAAGCTTGCCTAAGCCCTACATTTTATTTTGGCCGAAAGTTTACCATGTGAAAACCTAACCCTAAGCAACATGAAATCTCAAGTGCATTATGTTATCTTCATATCCTTTCATAAGGTAAAACATAAGCAAGCTAGATTTGAAGTTGAGCCTTCCTAAGGTATTTAATCCCTTCATGGCCGAAACCCTAAGGTAAGGTCCCACTAGTTCTAAGCAACATACAAGTATAAAACATCAAGAGAACATTCATATCACATCATAGAAGAGATCATAAGCATGTTAGTTTTTAAATTGAGCTTCCCTAGGGTTTTAAGTCTCTTCATGGCCGAACCCTAAGGTGGGGTTTTACCTAACTCCAAGCCACATACAAGCATGAAATATCAAGGTCATATTCATAGCATATCATGAGGAAAGAAAACTTAAGCATGTGGGTTTTGGTTTTGAGCTTCCATAAGCCTTACAAGTGTCATGGCCGAAAGTTCCCAAATGAAACCCTAGGTTGTTAATCCATCTAAACTCGAACAAAATCATATAACAACTTGTACCATAGGTGAGGGGATACTCACATCCTCTTGCTGGGTCTTTTCCCTAAGAGAAGATACCCTTTGTGAAGAGGAAGAAGAAAGCTTCTCCTTCTAGTGCTCCCTTTTCTCTTTCTTGTGAGAGATAGATCTTGAGGATCCCTTCTTGTGGTTTTGTTTTCATAGGGAGAAAACCTTAGTTGGATTTTCGGAAAGGGGAGAGGGGATACTCTAGGTCACGGCAATGGTGAGGAAAGGGAAGAAAAAAAATGAAATCTCTTCTTTGTTTTTCCTCTTATACTAGGTGGGAGTAAGAAGCAAAAGAAACTTTGTTTTCCCTTCTTCTTAATTCATCCTTTATTCTCTTAATGATGAAGAAAATGTCTTCATTCATCCCCTTAGTTCCTCTCCTCTCATTCCCTCTTGTATCTCCACGAAAATGGAAAAAGAGTGAGGAAGGAAAAGACAACTTGTCTTGCTTCTTAATCAAGAGAAGGAGGAAGAAAGCTACTTGATGTTTTCTTGCTTCCTTCTCTTAATCATACCTTTTTATCTTTATCTATAATTTCCATTCTTTATTCAACAATAACTTATGATGGTCTAGTGGTAATTCCATAATCTTTAGCTTAAGAAGGTTCAAGGTTCAATCCTTGATCAATTCCTTTTCTTTTATATATTTTTGGTTCTATCTTATCTTCTTTTATTCTAAGAGAAAATCTCCACGTATTTAGCTTAAGAAATTCGTGGGTGTTACAGGTGCGGTAGTGCTATAATAACTCTCTAGTGGAATGAGTTATTATCGATGAACTTGGGTTGTGTGTTCGGGGCGAACACGGGATACTCAAGCTCATCGGAAAGCCAAAACCAATTTCTCCTCAAGGTCCCTGTCGTAGCCTCATTAAAGCCTCAAGTCCATCCAAATATAAGCCCATCTTGGTGACCAAGAAGGGGGCCGGTCCAATGCTTGGTGACCAAGCAAGGGTCGGCCACATCCTCTTCCAATAGGGGCCGGCCCTATTGTTTGGTGAACAAACTAGTAGGGGCCGACCACATTAATTAAACAAGGAGGATTGTTTTGAATTTTTTAAATCTTCTCTTTGTAGAAAACTATAAATTTTAAAAGAGAGATTTTAATTTCAAAAACTTTCATTATTTGAATTAGGCCACATGTTTTAAAAGAAAGTTTAAAAGATTTTTAAAATTTTCCCTTTTTAACCATCCTCATGGTTTAGAAATAAAGGAAGAGAAGTTTTAAAATTTAAATTTTCTATCACCATGTTAAAAAAGAAAATTTATAAGAGAAGTTTTAGATTTTAAAACATGGTTTTAATTTTTAGAACTTTCCTTTTTTAACTCCTACTTTAGGAAAGAGAGCTTGTAAAATTTTATAAGAGTTTTTCTTCTTGTAAAATTTTATAAAAAATATATTTCCTGTTGGAGTGTATACTGAAAGCCTAAGCTTTGTAAACATTCATTATGAATAAAGAATCACATTTGGTCAAATTGTCTACATTTAGTTGTAGTTGTTCCATTAATTTATATTGTAGATAACATAGTATGTAGTGTCACATGCAGAAGATAATGTTATCAGTACCTTATAAATTATAAACAATAGCTCACGACCAAAATGGAAAGGAACAAACCATTAGAAGGTCGTAGTGTAATTAGGTATCAGTTTATCTTGACTGTATAATTACACTAGTACACTTAGAGTGTATTGAGTAGGACCATTTGAGGTCATTTCTTTTATACTGACTTTATAAAGAAACAAAGACCTCGGTTATTATGGAAGTGTGTGCTCTTAATCCTAATATAATAACAAGCACATATATTTGATATTTATTTCTTTAATTTATCAATGGGTGAGATTTAGTTCGATGAATCAATAAGCCCGATAAGTTGGGAAATGGCATCACTTATAGTGTGTGTTGTTGATTATAGAAGGAAACTGTGTCCTAGAGATACTAGGTTGATAATGTCCCCAAGAGGAGCTCATAAGGATTGTCATGTTAAACCCTGCAGGTAGACCTAATCCGACATGATGATAATGTTGAGTGGTACTACTCTTGGACTAAGATATTAATTAAATGAGTTGTCAGTAACTCACTTAATTAGTGGACATTTGATATCTTAAACACAGGGAGACTAACACACTCATAATAAGAAGGAGCCCAAAAATGTAATTTGGGATTAGTGCGGTAGTTCAATAATAGTTCTTTAGTGGAATGAATTATTATTGATAAAATTAAGTTGTGTGTTCGGGGCGAACACGGGATGCTTAATTTTATCGGGAGACCAAAACCAATTCCTCCTCTCGGTCCCTATCGTAGCCTCTTATTTATAGAGTACTTTACCCACCTATACCCACCTTCTATACCCACCAATAGGGGGCCGGGCAAGCTAGCTTGGGAACCAAGCTAGGGTCGGCCTAGGTATAAATTGGGGTGGCCGGCCCTAGCTTGAACCCAAGCTAGTGGGGGCCGGCCAAATTAAATTAAAAAGGAATTTTAATTTTGATTTTTATTATGTGGAAGAAATAATTTATTAAAGAGTATTAAAATTAAAATATCTCTCTTGTAAAAGATCTACAAAAGATTAAAGAAAGAGATTAGATCTCTTTCCTTATTTGTAGATTGGTGAGATATTTTATTTTTTCTTTAAAAATTATTCACATGTTGTAAAATTAAAATTATAGAAATTTCCTTTTATCAACCATGAAGATATTTTTAAAGAGAAATTTTAATTTTTAAAATTTCTGGAAACAAATTAGGAAGTTTTAATTGTTGATTAAAACTTGTCTAATTTACCTCTTTTGATGTGGTCGGCCATTAGAGATTAATTGGGGAAATTTTATTTTATTTTTCTCATTTAAATCATGTCAAGGGAATTAAGGAAATTTTATTGTAATTAAATTTCCTAATTTGCCTAGGCCAAGGAATATAAAAGAAGGGGTGAGGGTGTCCTCATGAGACACAACATCTATTAATTCTCTCCCTCTTTTATTCCTTGGAGTGGCCGGCCATCCTCTTCCTCTCTCCCTCTTTGTGGTGGCCGAAACTCTCAAAGGCTTGGAGCTCTTGTGGCGGCCGGATACTACTTGGAGAAGAAGAAGAAGAAGAATGAGAGAAAGCTAGCATCTCTTGGAACTTGGTTGGTGTTTTGTTCTTCATCCTTGGTTAAGCTATTTGTGGCCGAACCTAGCTAGGAGGAGAAGAAGGTGGTTCGTGGTTTCTCATCTCGGAAGATCGTTGCCCACACAACGTCCGAGGTTAGAAGAGGAATACAGTAGAAGATCAAGAGAGTTTTCTAGAAGGTATAATTAGTAATTTTTCTTTCCACATCATACTTGTTATTTAAGGAAATAATACCAAATACAAGAGGCTTACGATTCTAGAATTTCGAATATGTTTTTCGATGTTGTGTTCTTTTGTTTTTTCTTTTCCTTGTGATTTGATTGTTCTTTTCGGTTAACCTAAAGTTATTTTAGGAAATTAAATGTTAGCTTTCTATAAAAGGTTTTGTCTAGTCGGTGGTGGTTGCTCCCATATCCAAGAAGGCCATGTGCCTCGCCACGTCAGTATTGGGAACCGATTATGGAAATTAATATTTAATGGAATTAATAACTTAAGGTGATTTGGGTCGAACGTGTTATGTTCCGCAGGAGATCCAAGTCAAAACCTAAAAGAACAAATAGATTAAGTTTTGGATCAAATGTGTTAAGTTCCGCAGGCGATCCAAAATTTAATTTAAAAGAACTCATGGTAGCTAGGAAAAGGTTCAGATCTTCGTACAAAATTTTTGTACAGTGGAACCTCTAGGCTTTCCGAGTAGCAACCAACAATTGGTATCAGAGCTAGGGTTTTGCCTCTGTGTATTTGGTATTAGGTGAATTATGCACATGTCATACATAATTTAGGCAGGTTAATAGTAGGATGTGCTAACTTTGTGGATGCAGGATCCAACTATTATGTCTTTTAGTTATTTTGTGTGTGATTGGACCCTTGGACATGTCAAGGGCATTTATATGTGTGTGCATGATTGTATTTAAATACAGCAGGAGCTATATTTAGTTTTATTTGGATTTTATTTTTGATCTAGATACATGTACATTCCTTTTATGGAATATAGGATCAAAATGTAAAATTCTATTTATGTCGCGGATCGAATCTTGCAACGCATGGAACCTTCTAAGGACCAGAGGCGCAGCGGAACTAGGAGCAAGATGGATGCGACAGCTAGACCCTGTGGCGGTGGCCAAATATGGCAGCAGCTTGGGATGACAACACACGGAGGACAACAAGAGACAAAAGCCATAATAGTTGAAAATTAGATTTTCTATTTATTGCTTTTATATTGTGTTGTGTGTGCATGTTAGTTTACAAGTTTAGTAGGCTAGCATAGTTAAAATTCCTCATTTATAAATAACTAAGTGGGTGAGGGATTTTTAAGTAAATCCCATGGTCTCCATTACTGGTTTATAAGTGATGCAAACAAGCTTGCGCGTTGGCTCTGAGTGCCTTCCTCCATAACGGATGAGCTTGTTTGCGGATCACTAGAATAGACTTTCATTTTTGGATGACTATAGGAAGTTAATTAAGAGCGTGTGATCTTCCCCAACGGAAGGGGCATAATCTTATTAATGGACTTAGTGTCAAGTAGTGGTATACACTTAGACACATCTAATAGTATCCTCCCTATCGGAGTCACTGCTATTATTTGTGTGACCAAATGATACCAACTATTAATTTTATTTGTCAGAAAGTTAGGTTGACAAGATAATAAAATTAATGGGTTAAACCCCTCCTTTTACAAATGTTGAATTAGTATACGTCCACACTAACGTGGCATACAAAATTCACGGTGTTTTGAGGTGTTGGTTAATTTAAAATAGCATTGTTTGAGGAATCAATATTATTCTAAATTTAGAGTTCTGACCAAAAGTTATTTGTGATTCTTAGGATGACTTTCAACCCACTGTCCATCATACTTCAACAGAATAGACTTACTGGACCTAATTACATAGATTGGAAAAGGAACCTGGACATTGTCCTTACTGCTGAAAGATATATATTTGTACTAACTGAGCAGTGCCTTGAAGCACCTACTGGTGAATCTACCCATGAGGAGATTGAATATCATAGGAAATGGGTAAAAGCAGATGAGATGGCGCGGTGCTACATTTTGGCTTCAATGTCAAATGTATTGCAACATCAGCATCAAGATTTACCAACAGCCTATGATATTATAAACAATCTCAAGGAACTCTTTGGTCATCAGGATAGGGCTTCTAGGCAAGAAGCCATGAGAAAGATAATGACAGCCACCATGCAAGAGGGTACTCTTGTAAGGGATCATATCCTAAAGATGATGGCTTATCTGAACGAGATACATATCCTTGGAGGAGAAATTGATGGGGAAACCTAGATCGATATGATCCTCCAAACGCTACCTAGAAGTTTTGAGCAGTTCCGCCTGAACTATAATATGAATAAGAGGATTTATTCATTAGGGGAACTACTGACAGAACTTTAAGCAGCAGAAGGATTATTTCGTCACAATGCTCAAATTCACTATGCTGAAAATGGTTCTACTTCTAAACCGAGAGGAAAGAAGAAGAAGAAACAAGCTGGTTCAGCAAAGAAAGTGAATAAATCTCAGAGTACGGGATTTAAAGCTGGAGTGAAGAAGCCGAAGGGCAAGTGCTTCATCTGCAAGCAGGCAGGACATTGGAAGGCGGACTGTCCTCGTAGGAACCAAAACAAAGGTATATCTCATACTCTAGTTGTTGAAACATGTTTAGCGGTGTTATCTACCAGCACCTGGTGTGTAGATACGGGAGCCACTGATCATGTCTGCAATTCCTTGCAGGGGTTCCAGGAAACCCGACGACTATCTGAAGGAGAAATTACCGTCTACATGGGCAATGCTACTAAGGTGGCAGCTGTTGTAGTGGGAGACGTCTACATATCTTTTAGTAGAAATAGAAATTTGGTTTTAAGAAATTGTCTTTATGTACCCAGTTTTAGAAAGAATTTAATTTCAGTTTCTAAATTGTTTTTAGACGGATATTCAGTTTCTTTCAGTAACGATGTAGTTATTAAAAGAAATAATGTGATTATCTGTTCTGGTGCATTGGTTGGCAATTTGTATACTTTAAATCCAATTTCTTCCACAAAGCAAAACATGGAAATTTATAACTTATCTTCTAATTCTAATAAGAGAAAAGAACCTTCGGAAATGAACCAAGCATATCTTTGGCATCTAAGGTTTGGTCATATTAACTTAAGTAGGATTCAGAGGCTTATAGCCGATGGACTCTTGGGTTCATTAGAGTTGGAAAATTTTCCAACTTGTGAATCCTGCTTGGAAGGTAAAATGACCAAGAGGTCGTTCAAGGCCAAGGGGTATAGAGCCAAAGAAGTGTTAGAGTTGATTCACTCTGATTTGTGTGGTCCTATGTCTGCCCAGGCAAGAGGAGGGTTTGAATATTTTGTCTCTTTCATAGACGATTATTCAAGATATGGATACATTTACCTAATGCACCGTAAGTCCGAGTGCTTTGATAAGTTTAGGAGAGTTTAGGAATTACTTATCAGAGGCTGGGATTCAATCCCAACTGTCCACACCTGGTACACCTCAACAGAATGGTGTGGCAGAACAAAGGAATAAGACTCTTATGGAAATGGTTAGATCGATATGAGTTATTCAGAATTACCAAATTCGTTTTGGGGATATGCTCTGGAAACAGCAGTGTATGTTCTGAACTTAGTACCTTCTAAATCAGTTTCTTCTACTCCCATAGAATTGTGGAATGGGTGAAAACCCAGTCTAAGACATATTCGGATTTGGGGTAGTCCAGCACATGTACTGAAACCAGATGCTGATAAGTTAGAATCTCGTACAGAAGTTCGAGTGTTTGTGGGATATCCCAAAGGAACGAAAGGAGGTTTATTTTATAGTCCTAAAGACCAGAAGGTCATTGTTAGCACCAATGCCCAGTTTTTAGAAGAAGACTATATAATGGATCACAAGCCCAGTAGTAAAGTTGTTTTAGAAGAACTAAGAGAGGACACGTCTACTTTAGTACCAACAGTACAAGATGAAGTACCATAAGAAACTGCAACACGTGTCACACAAGATACACAACCACAGACAGTGCCTCGTCGTAGTGGGAGGGTTGTAAGCCAGCCTGAGGGATTCATGTTTTTGGGAGAGTCTTCGGACTTGATCCCGGGTAAACATGAACCTGATCTCCGGACATATGACGAAGCACTCCAAGATATAGATGCAGCATCTTGGCAAAAGGCGATGAATTCTGAAATAGAGTCTATGTACTCTAATAATGTCTGGGAGCTTGTAGAACCACCTGATGGTGTAAAAGCCGTTGGATGCAAGTGGATCTACAAAAGGAAAAGAGGGACAGACGGGAAGGTAGAAACCTTCAAAGCTAGGCTTGTTGCGAAAGGGTACACTCAGAAAGAGGGAATCGATTATGAGGAAACCTTTTCACCGGTAGCCATGCTTAAGTCCATCCGGATACTCTTATCCATTGCTGCTCATATGGATTATGAGATTTGGCAAATGGATGTCAAGACAGCTTTCCTTAATGGAAGTCTTGAAGAGAACATCCATATGAAGCAACCAGAAGGGTTCATTGAAAAAGGCAAAGAGCATCTAGTGTGTAAGCTCAATCGGTCCATTTATGGACTGAAGCAAGCTTCTAGATCTTGGAACATCCGGTTTAATGAAGTAATCCAGTCATATGGATTTATTCAAAGTCCGGATTAGTCTTGTGTATATAAGAAGTGTAACGGAAACGTGGTGGTATTTCTTATACTATACGTAGATGATATTTTGTTAATTGGCAACAATGTCAAGGTATTATCAGACGTAAGGGTATGGTTGTCCAAACAATTTGATATGAAGGACTTAGGAGAGTGTGCACACATTCTTGGGATCAAAGTGATAAGGGATCGCAAGAAAAAAATGTTGTGTCTGTCCCAAACTTCATATATAGATACAATCCTTGCTCGTTTTAGTATGCAGGATTCCAAGAAAGGTTTCTTACCTTTTAGGCATGGAATAGCTCTATCTAAAGAGATGTCTCCGAAGATATCAAAGGAGATAGAAGACATGAAAGCAGTTCCTTATGACTCGGCTGTAGGAAGCCTTATATATGCAATGCTATGTACGAGACCTGATATTTGTTTTGTCGTGGGCATGGTCAGCAGATATCAGAGTAACCCTGGACAAGGACATTGGACTGCGGTAAAGCATATATTAAAGTACCTGAGAAGGACTAGAGATTATATGCTAGTTTACCAAGCAGACGATTTACTCCCTATGGGTTACACGGATTCAGATTTCCAATCAGATAAGGACAACAGTAAGTCTACATCAGACTATGTGTTTACTTTAGGAGGTGGAGCCATTTCATGGAGGAGTGTTAAGCAGAAATGCGTTTTAGACTCAACCATGGAAGCAGAGTATGTAGCAGCCTCTGAGGCAGCTAAAGAAGCAGTATGGCTCAGGAACTTTCTAATGGATTTAGATGTGATTCCTAGTTTGCCCAAAATCATCACAATTTTTTGTGATAATAGCGGTGCAGTTGCAAACTCGAATGAACCACGAGCTCATAAGGCAAGTAAACATATAGAGCGCAAGTACCACCTGATACGAGATATCGTGAAGCGAGGAGAAGTTGTCATCGCCAAGATTGCATCAGCAGATAACCTGGCAGATCCTTTCACTAAGGCCCTTCCGGCGAAAGCTTTTGATCGGCATGTGGAGGGAATGAGAATCAGATGTATGGTAGAAGATATGACAGCTTAGTCATTAGTATAAGTGGGAGATTGTTGGAGTGTATACTGAAAACCTAAGCTTTGTAAACATTCATTATGAATAAAGAATCACATTTGGTCAAATTGTCTACATTTAGTTGTAGTTGTTTAATTAATTTATATTGTAGATAACATAGTATGTGGTGTCACATGCAGAAGATAATGTTATCAGTACCTTATAATTTATAAACAGTAGCTCACGACCAAAATGGAAAGAAACAAACCATTAGAAGGTCGTAGTGTAATTAGGTACTAGTTTATCTTGATTATATAATTACACTAGTACACTCAGAGTGTATTGAGTAGGACCATTTGAGGTCGTTTCCTTTATACTGACTTTATAAAGGAACAAAGACCTCAGTTATTATGGAAGTGTATGCTCTTAATCCTAATATAATAACAAGCACAGATATTTGATATTTATTTCTTTAATTTATCAATGGGTGAGATTTAGTTCGATGAATCAATAAACCCGATAAGTTGGGAAATGGTATCACTTATAGTGTGTGTTGTTGATTATATAAGGAAACTGTGTCCTAGAGATACTAGGTTGATAATGTCCTCAAGAGGAGCTCATAAGGATTGTCATGTTAAACCCTGCAGGTGGACCTAGTCCGACATGACAATAAGGTTGAGTGGTACTACTCTTGGACTTAGATATTAATTAAATGAGTTGTCAGTAACTCACTTAATTAGTGGACATTCGATATCTTAAACACAGGGAGAATAACACACTCATAATAAGAAGGAGCCCAAAAATTTAATTTGGGATTGGTGCGGTAGTTCAATAATACTTCTCTAGTGGAATGAATTATTATTGATAAAATTAAGTTGTGTGTTCGGGGCGAACACGGGATGCTTAATTTTATCGGGAGACCAAAACCAATTCCTCCTCTCGGTCCCTATCGTAGCCTCTTATTTATAGAGTACTATACTCACCTATACCCACTTTCTATACCCACTAATAGGGGGCCGGCCAAGCTAGCTTGGGAACCAAGCTAGGGCCGGCCTAGGTATAAATTGGGGTGGCCGGCCCTAGCTTGAACCCAATCTAGTGGGGGCCGACGAAATTAAATTAAAAAGGAATTTTAATTTTGATTTTTATTATGTGGAAGAAATAATTTATTAAAGAGAATTAAAATTAAAATATCTCTCTTGTAAAAGATCTACAAAAGATTAAAGAAAGAGATTAGATCTCTTTCCTTATTTGTAGATTGGTGAGATATTTTATTTTCTCCTTAAAAATTATTCACATGTTGTAAAATTAAAATTATAGAAATTTCCTTTTATCAACCATGAAGAGATTTTTAAAGAGAAATTTTAATTTTTAAAATTTCCGTAAACAAATTAGGAAGTTTTAATTGTTGATTAAAACTTGTCTAATTTACCACTTTTGATGTTGTTGGCCATTAGAGATTAATTGGGGAAATTTTATT
This sequence comes from Zingiber officinale, assembly GCF_018446385.1. NCBI lineage: Eukaryota > Viridiplantae > Streptophyta > Magnoliopsida > Zingiberales > Zingiberaceae > Zingiber > Zingiber officinale. The sequence goes on from NC_055998.1 coordinate 107,389,855, forward strand.
TTATTTTTCTCAATTAAATCATGTCAAGGGAATTAAGGAAATTTTATTGTAATTAAATTTCCTAATTTGCCTAGGCCAAGGAATATAAAAGAAGGGGTGAGGGTGCCTTCATGAGACACAACATCTATTAATTCTCTCCCTCTTTTATTCCTTGGAGTAGCCGGCCATCCTCTTCCTCTCTCCCTCTTTGTGGTGGCCGAAACTCTCAAAGGCTTGGAGCTCTTGTGGCGGCCGGATACTACTTGGAGAAGAAGAAGAAGAAGAAGGAGAGAAAGCTAGCATCTCTTGGAGCTTGGTTGGTGTTTTGTTCTTCATCCTTGGTTAAGCTATTTGTGGCCGAACCTAGCTAGGAGGAGAAGAAGGTGGTTGGTGGTTTCTCATCTCGGAAGATCGTTGCCCACACAACGTCCGAGGTTAGAAGAGGAATACGGTAGAAGATCAAGAGGTTTTTCTACAAGGTATAACTAGTAATTTTTCTTTCCGCATCATACTTGTTATTTATGGAAATAATATCAAATACAAGAGGCTTACGATTCTAGAATTTCGAATATGTTTTTCGATGTTGTGTTCTTTTGTTTTTTCTTTTCCTTGTGATTTGATTGTTCTTTTCGGTTAACCTAAAGTTATTTTAGGAAATTAAATGTTAGCTTTCTATAAAAGGTTTTGTCTAGTCGGTGGTGGTTGCTCCCATATCCAAGAAGGTCATGTGCCTCGCCACGTCAGTACTGGGAACCGATTATGGAAATTAATATTCAATGGAATTAATAACTTAAGGTGATTCGGGTCGAACGTGTTAAGTTCCACAGGAGATCCAAGTCAAAACCTAAAAGAACAAATAGATTAAGTTTTGGATCAAACGTGTTAAGTTCCGCAGGCGATCCAAAATTTAATTTAAAAGAACACATGGTAGCTAGGAAAAGGTTCAGACCTTTGTACAAAATTTTTGTACAGTGGAATCTCTAGGCTTTCCGAGTAGCAACCAACATTTCCTTCATCTTTAAGGGGGCCGGCCACCTTTGCTTGGTGCCCAAGCAATGTGGCCGACCAAATTGAAATTAAATAAAATCGTCAATTTATTTTTGGTGATTGATTCAATCAAGAGGAAAGAAAAGGAAAACTTTAAAGGGAAAATGAAAAACTTGAGGAAGAATTTAATTTTTTTAAAAATTCTTTCCTTATTTTCCTTGGGAAAGTATTATAAAAGAAGGGGTGAGGAGACTTCAAGAGACACAACTCTTATTCTCTTGCTTGGAGGATCTCTTGGTGACCGGCCCTCTCTCTTCTCCCTTTCCCTTTGCTCTCTTCTCCTTGGTGGTGGTGGTGGCCGGATTTTAGAGGAAGAGGAAGAAAGCTTTTGAGTAGTGTTCATCTTGGAGGATCGCCGCCCACACGACGTCCAAGGCGAGGGAAGGAACACGGCAGAAGATCTCGTGGTCATTAGTTTACAAAGAGAAGGTATAATTAGTAATTGTTTTCCGCATCATGCTAGTTATTTCTTTTTGTAAGAATTCCAAACACAAGAGGCATTAGATCTAGTTTTTAAAATTAGTTGTTCGAGTTTGTGTTTTGTTCTTTTTCGAATTTGTGATTCGATTGTTCTTTTTGGTTAACCTAGAGTTATTTAAGGAAATTAAATATTAGCTTTCCTTAAAAAACTTTGTCTAGGCGGTGGTGGTTGCTCCCATATCCAAGAAGGTCATGTGCCTCGCCATCCAGTCCTGGAAGTCAATTTTGGAAATTAATATTTAATGGAATTAATAACATAGGTGAATTTGAATCAATAGTGTTAAGTTCCGCTTGCGATTCGAATCTAAACAATTAAGAATAGATAACTTAAATTTGGAATCAATGATGTTAAGTTCCATCTACGATTCCTAATTTAACTTCTAAAGAACACAATAGGTTATTTAAGGAAAAGTTTGACACTTGTACAAAATTTTTGTACAGTGGAACCGGTACATTTTCCTAGGACTAACTAATAATTGGTATTAGAGCTAGGGTTTGCCTCTGTGTGTTTTGGTTTTCAAATTAATTATGCGCATGTCATACATAATTTAGGCAAGATAATAGTAGGATGTGCTAACTCTGTGGTTGCAGACTCCAACTATTATGGCATTTAGATATTGTGTGTGATTGGACCCTTGGACATGTCAAGGGCATTATTTTGTGTGCATGATTGTATGTATCAAATACAACAGGAGCTGTATTATTTTTAGAATTTTATTTTTTTTCGATCTAGAATACATATATATTCCTTTATGGAATATAGGATCGATGTATGTAAAATTCTATAGCTGTCGCGGAACGTATCTTTGCAAGGCATGGTGCTATTGGAGGACCAGAGGCGGAGCGGAATAAGAAGCAAGATAGATGCGACAACTCGACCTGATGGCGGTGGCTAAAGATGGCAGCAACTAGGGTTGGAGCATACTGAAGACAGTGATGGAAAAAGGTCATAATAGTTGGAAAATAAATTTTCATATTTATTGCTTTTATTTACTGTGATGTGTGTGAATGCATGTGATGTATGCTGGGATAGTCTAAAATTCCTCACTTTAAATAACTAAGTGGGAGAGGGATTTATTTTAATAAATTCCATGGTCTCCATTACTAGTTTGTAAGTGATGCAAACAAACTTCCGCGTTGGCTCTGAGTGCCTTCCTCTATATCGAATGAGTTTGTTTGCGGATCACTATATCAAACTTCCATTTTGGATAACTATAGGAAATTAATTAAGAGCGTGTGATCTTCCCCATCGGAAGGGGCACAATCTTATTAATGGATTTAGTGTCAAGTAATGGTATACACTTACGCACGTCTAATAGTATCCTCCCCATCGGAGTCACTGCTATTATTTGTGTAACCGAAGGAAAACCAACTATTAATTTTATTTGTCATAAATTTAGGTTGACAAGAATAAAATTAATGGGTAAAACCCCCTCTTACAAATGTTTGATTTTGTATACGTCCACACTATCGTGACATGCAAAATTCACGGTGATTTGAGGTGTTGGTTAATTTAAAATAGTATTGTTTGAGAAATCAATATTATTCTAAATTTAGAGTCCTGACCAAAGTTTATTTTTGTGATTCTTAGGATGACTTTCAACCCACTGGCCATTATACTGAAAGAAAACAAACTTACTGGTCCCAACTATATGGATTGGAAAAGGAACTTGGACATTGTTTTACTGCTGAAAGCTATAAGTTTGTACTGATTGAGCCTTGCCCTGATGCACCTAACGGTGACTCTACCCCAGAGGAGATTGAGTATCATAAGAAATGGGTAAAAGTAGATGAAATGGCGCGGTGTTACATTTTAGCTTCAATGTCAAATGTATTGAAACATCAGCATCAAGATTTACCAACTACTTATGATATAATGAACAATCTCAAAGAACTCTTTGGGCACCAGAGTCGGACTGCTAGGCAAGAGGCAATGAGAAAGTTAATGACAACCACCATGTCGGAGGGGACACCCGTAAGGGATCATATCCTCAAAATGATGGCTTATCTGAACGAAATACAAGACCTTGGAGGTGAAATCGATGGGGAAACCCAGGTCGATATAATTTTCCAAACACTATCCAGAAGTTTTGAGCAGTTTCGCCTGAACTATAACATGAATAAAAGAGAGTCTACGTTGGTGGAACTTCTGACAAAACTACAGGCAGCAGAAGATATATTTTGTCACAGTTCTCAGATTCACTATACTGAAAATGGTTCTACTTCTTAGTCGAAAGGCAAGAAGAAGAAGAAACAGGTCTTTTCAACAAAGAAGGTGAATAAACCTCAGGGTACAGGACAAAAAGCTGGAATGAAGAAACCAAAGGGCAAATGCCTCATCTGCAAGCAGTCCAGACATTGGAAGGCGGACTGTCCTCGTAGGAATCAGAACAATAAAGGTATATCTCATGCTCTAGTAGTTGAAACATGTTTAGCGGTGTTATCTACCAGCACCTGGTGTGTAGATACGGGAGCAGCTGATCATGTCTACAATTCTTTGCAAGGATTCCAAGAAACCCGACGACTATTTGATGGAGAGATAACCGTCTACATAGGTAATGCTACTAAGGTGGCGGTTGTTGTAGTGGGAGACGTCTACTTATCTTTTGATAGGAATAGAAGTTTGAGTTTAAGAAATTTTCTTTATGTACCCAGTTTTAGAAAGAATTTAATTTCAGTTTCTAAACTGTATTTGGATGGATATTCTGTTTCCTTTAGTAACAATGTCATTATAAAGAGAAATAAGGTGATTATCTATTCTGGTGCATTGGTTGGCAATTTATATACTTTAAATCCAATTTCTCCCACAAAGCAAAATATGAAAATTAATAACACATCTTCTAACTCTGATAAGAGAAAAGAACCTTCGAAGATGAACCAAACGTATCTTTGGCATCTAAGACTTGGTCATATTAACTTAAGTAGGATTCAAAGACTCATAGCTGATGGACTCTTGGGTCCATTGGAGTTGGAAAATTTTCCAGCCTGTGAATCTTGCTTGGTGTTGAGAATTTCGGCCGCAAAAACCACTTTTTTGCGTTGCGGAAACCTTGAATGTCCCATGCCACCAGATCCGTGCGAAGTTTATAAAACAAAATTACATGTACGAGTTTATTAAAGCCTAGATCTGCACTAGGAGAAGGAATTTACCCTCGATACGAAGCCCTTCGCAATCCCGCTCGTCCAACGGTTCGCCGGATCTCGAGATCGTCAAGCGTACGATCCTCTAGAAGTATCCACATGAACAAACTAGGTGGAGAAGACCAAACAAAGGTGTGCTAGCACCTTATGTGGTTCGGCCAAGGAGGAGGAGAGGGAGAGCAAGAAGATGAGATGAGGAAGAAGAAAGAATGAATTGGCTTGAATGAAAAATCAACTCATTCATTCCACTATAAGTGGTCGGCCACATTAAGGAGTGTAACCTCCTTTCTAATTTAATGTGGCCATTAAAGAGGAGATTTGTAACCTCCATGAGGTGGCATACACATGTGTAAAAACTTAATGATGTGTAACACCATTATTGGCCACTTTATGCCAACTCACAAATGATGTGGCATATAGTCAAGTCAAACTTGACTTTTCCTCTTCCTCTCAAGTCCAGTCAAACTTGACATTATAACTCCCATGGTTGATCAAATCCAACCATTTGATTCAAGCCAATTTAATATAATGAATCTAAATCATTTAATTAAATTGATTCAATAAGTCATAATCTAAATTAGACTCATTGAACACATGAATCAAATTGAGTCCAACTCAATTAGTTCAATTAGGATTACTCTTAATCCAATTTGATTCATCACATGAATCTAATCCTCTCGGTTCATCATATGAACCTAATCTCCATCTAATTGTCCTTTGTGTGTGACCCTATAGGTCCTTATAACGTTGCCAATGCTCCTAAACCCATTTAGAAGTATAAGTAATGAACGGTATCTAGCAACACATCATTACTACCCAAGTTATAAGAATGTTGAGATCCAACATCACCTTGTGACTACTAATTGTGACTCCTCACAATATATGACAAGTGTCCTTCTATCCTAGACATCTACATTGATCAATATGAGCCATAGACCGTGTCATCCTCTAATCAATCTATATCTTGAACTCCAAGTAGACTCACTCAATCAAATGAGCTCAATATCTCATATTGACTCATTTGGGCATGGCCATGCACTTCGTGGTCTCACTCTATCAAGAATATCGATGTCGCTCCCGTCATATAGGAGGGATAGATCCCATCTACATCACTCACATCCCTCTGCATAATTCGTTATATACCCAATAATCGCCTTTATAGTCCACCCAGTTACGGGTGATGTTTGACGAAGCCAAAGTACGTAACTCCTTATGTAGGGATCCATGGTGACTTCAGGTCCAAGGACTAGTAGTCATACTAATAGCCACATGAGAAAGTATATGACACTCATATAACGATCCATGATACTTTCTCATGGCGGGTCATTCAGTATACATTCTCCAATGTATACCCATGTGTCAACTTGATATCTCTATATCCATGACTTGTGAGATCTAGTCATCGAGTTGACCTACATGCTAGTCTTATTACATTAACATTGTCCCTAAATGTTAATACTCGAGTAGGAATGATTAAGAGTAGTGTTCCCTATATCATCTCACTATCGATTCAACCAATCGATTGATATAGGTAAGAACCTTCTACTCAAGGACGTTAGTATACTTAGTTTATTTGGCACCAATACAAGTAAGCATAATAACCAAAAACCATGTAACGCCCACCCTTCTTACCCAAGGGCGGCGCTACGATCTTATACTACTTACGTACATGCTTTAGTTATACTATAACAGCGGAAAATTTTAAATCATTCCATTTATTTAAATAAGCATGATATCACATATTCTGATTAGTTCGAATGTGCATATATTGATCATATAACTAAAAATATTAATTTGTCCGAATCGTTCTTGCCGAGCCACCACCACATACATCACTATCTGCTCCTCCTGCAGCTCCGTCGTTCCGAATATCCGTCCCCCATATCTGCGGTACAAGGAAAGTAAGCTATGAGCACTCATGGCTCAGTAAGTTCCTTTCCTAATCACTAAAATCAAATTTATATCATTGCATATCAATATCATGCGAGGTATCATAAGCATACGACATACAAGGGTATCATATTCATATTTATATCATAATATCACATGACATTATATCTAATCATCAGATAATTCAAGCACATATGTAGGCAATGCATCATGAATTTGAAAACTTATACTTATAAGTACTTGAAATTAATATCATCATTAGAGGAGATCCCGGTTTGTACCACATACATAATGCACGCGCTTCATAGGTAGGTCCAAGGTAGCAAGTCTTGAACCCTACCATGCATACATACTAGGCCCGAGTCTTACTCCATCGACCTAGGGCATTCAGAGGCCCATTACTGATGAGGCCCGAGTCTTACTCCATCGACCCCGGGGCGTTTACGGAGCCCACCCTTGGTACAAACCATACAAAAAAAATAACTTATCATGCATAACTATCATATCATGTCCCTAACAATCTTTCATGCATTTCCTTTTTCATTTCTTTTCATTATGTATAGCATTTCCTATGCTATAACATATCATTACGTAACATAATTTCATTTCATCTCATTATGTATAGCATTTCCTATGCTATAACATATCATGGCATATTACGTAACATAATTTCATTTCTTTTCATTATGTATAGCATTTCCTATGCTATAACATATCATGGCATATTACGTAACATAATTTCATTTCTTCTCATTATGTATAGCATTTCCTATGTTATAACATATAATAGCATATTACGTAACATAATTTCATTTCTTCTCATTATGTATAGCATTTCCTATGATATAACATATCATGGCATATTACATAACATAATTTCATTTCTTCTCATTATGTATAGCATTTCCTATGCTATAACATATCATAGCATATTACATAACATAATTTCATTTCTTCTCATTATGTATAGCATTTCCTTATGCTATAACATATCATGGCATATTACATAACATAATTTCATTTCTTCTCATTATGTATAGCATTTCCTAGGTTTCTTTCCCTTTTTCTTTTATTTTCCTTCATGGCCGAAACCTACCAGTCCTTAAGCTAGGTTTCTTAAGTGGCCTAAAGCATGGAAAGCCTAAGTAAATATCATGGCAAAAGTTACTAAGAACATCATACACAAAATTGGATCATAAACAAGCTAGGACTCTTTTGATCTTACATGTCTTATATCATGTAACTAATTTTCTACATTCCAATTAAACATGAGAGCATTAATCAACTTTCATATCATAATATCACAGAGGTCTTGAGCATATTAATATTTTTTTTTAGGCTAATCTAAGCTATCCCTTTTATCATGGCCGAAAAACCCTAAAAAGAGTTCATGAGTTTCTAGCAATGTGAACACCCTTTAAGAAACTTTATATCCTATCATAGGAGCATGTTTAGTCTTTCTAACCCTTAACCTTTCTGGTCCGAAGCATACAAGTGAGTTTTTTTTTTGGTTCCAATTAATTTCCAAGCAAGAAAACCATAGAAAGGTCCTTAGCATTTCATAGAAGGAACCTTGCACTAGTTTGGTTAGACAATAATCTTCCTAGCCTCTTTAAAATATTTTTGGTTAAATCCTAGGGTTAGATACTCCTCTGATCATACATCATATCAGTATAAAATCATGGAAAAGAATCCTTCTACATAGCATAGAAAATCTTATCATGAAATGAGGTCTTGTTTAAATCATCTTAGATTTGAAAACCTTTTCTTTAGCCAAATTTTCTTAAATTCTTTCCTAGGTTTTCTAATCCTTATAAATCCGAAAATCACATAAAAGCCTTGTACCACAGGTGAGGGGAAGCTTACAAGTGAGTTTTCTTTTGGTTCCAATTAATTTCCAAGCAAGAAAACCATAGAAAGGTCCTTAGCATTTCATAGAAGGAACCTTGCACTAGTTTGGTTAGACAATAATCTTCCTAGCCTCTTTAAAATATTTTTGGTTAAATCCTAGGGTTAGATACTCCTCTGATCATACATCATATCAGTATAAAATCATGGAAAAGAATCCTTCTACATAGCATAGAAAATCTTATCATGAAATGAGGTCTTGTTTAAATCATCTTAGATTTGAAAACCTTTTCTTTAGCCGAATTTTCTTAAATTCTTTCCTAGGTTTTCTAATCCTTATAAATCCGAAAATCACATAAAAGCCTTGTACCACAGGTGAGGGGAAGCTTACCTTCTTTGCTTAAGTTTCCTAGAGTTGAGAACTTGCTTGTGGACCTTTCTTCCTTGCTTGCTTTGCTCGGCACCAATGGAGGAAGAAGTGGCTAGGTCTTTTGGTGGAGAGGAGGAGGAAGAAGAGGAGGCTTCTTCCTCTTGTGTTGCTTGGGAACAAAAAGAAAGAAAGAAAAGAGGGAGTGTCTCGGCACCTCTAGGAGAAGAGGAGGAGAGTGAGTTGAGGATGAAGCCACCCCTACATGCCTATTTATACTAAAATGAGGGGAGGAAAACTTGACTTGATTCATCCTCCTTATTTATTTCTCCTCTTTAATGATAAGAATATTCTAGAGAAATGCTTCTTGAGTTCTCTCTTTTCTTTCCTTTAATTTCTCTCTTTTCTTTCCTTTAATTAAAATTCCTATCTCTCCTCTTACAATATCCTCTCCTATCACACTTGGTTAACATATGCATGCATCCACAAGAGAACCAAGGATCAAAACTTGGTTATGTATATTTTTACTTCTTTTTACTTCTTTTCCTTTTAAGTAAAAAGAATCCTTTCTTATTCTTAACTACTTAGTCCTTTCTCTCCTTATTAATAATTCTCCTATCCCCTTTGATATCCTATACATGTTCCTTACAAGAGGTCCAAGGTTCAATCCTATTTCTCTTCTAACATATTATTGATATTCTTTTGTACATAATAATTCATATATCACCATATTATGCATTATGCATAAATATTTCATACACATATATATTATCTCATATTCCTTCCTTTTGTTTACATTAATTCCATGTATTATAAATATAGATGATTTATATTCTCAACTTTATTTTCTTTCATAAAGTTTTAATCATCTAAATCCTTCCCATCTTAATATTCAACTTAGAATATTTACACCTTCTTTTCACTACCTTCAAACTCTCATTATCCTTACTTTCTTATCTAGGCTTTCTAGGGGTGTTACAATCTCCCCTACTTATTGAAAGTTCGTCCCCGAACTTAGAATGACAATTTCTGCTCAGATTCCTTAGACGTTGGTGGAGCTTCCAATCTCCCTTGACTCATTGAAGGTCCCTCAATAGAAGTCTGCAGTTGGTGTAACCTTGCGGGACCACCTTGATTCAGAACATACTGTGGTGCTTTAGTTTTGGTAGGGCAGTCTCTAGATAGATGTCCTTCCAGTCCACAGTCGTAGCATTTAATTTTTCCCTTACAACAGTCTTTTGCTTTATGACCCTCTATCCCACAGTTGTAACACTTATTAGTGCTCGTACGACATGTTCCTGGATGTTTCTTCCCACATGTATTGCACTGAGAAAACTTGAGCTGCTTGTTGGACGGACCATTCTTAGTGTCGTTCCGTCGCTTTCCCTTTCCAGTTGGCCTTGATATTTTCCAGTTCTTCCATCTGAGCTTGCTTCTTGTCCTTGCCTAGTGCCTTCAGGTAGTGTTCAGTATTCAGGGCACTGCTAATTAACTCCTCTGTGGTCCGCGGCCTGTTAACTCCGCCGGCCACATTAAGTGCTATCTCGGGTCTGAGCATTTTTAGCATAAGCCTGACCCTTTCTCCCTCCGTCCTAACTAATTTCGGGCATAGTCGTGCCAGGCGGTTGAATCTTTTCATCGCTTCTTCTACCGTTAGGTCACCTTGCCGAAATTCGGTGAATTCATCATAGTGCCTACTTGTCACCCGAGTGTGGAAGAATTCTTCGAAGAATTCCGTCTCAAAATCTGCCCAACTCATTTGGTTTACTGGTCTTTTCACTTTCACTCTGTCCCACCACATTCGGGCGTCTCCCGTGAGACAGAATGATACGCATTTGACCTTTTCATGCTCAGGCCAGTCCAATAGTTCTATCATGCTCTCCATTGTCTTAAACCAAGCTTGTGCGTCCCATGCTTCACAATTACCAGAGAATTTCTCTGGCCTCAGTCTTTGCCACTGGATCAGATACGCTTCTTGACGAACTACCGGTGCCAGATTCACTAGTGGTACCGGTGCTGCTACTGGCTCCGGTTCAACTACTGGTATGGTTGGCGTATTATTCTGATTTGGGGTAGCAGGATTCCCTTGTTGATTCATCATGGCAGCAATCATCTGTTGCTGTTCCGTAAGCTGTCGTTGTAGCTCAGTAACTACATGTGCCCAATCAGGTGGAGGTACGGTCTCCTCCGTTCTGGCATTTCGTCTTCTAGTCATACTTATTTTCCTAAATGATAATAAGTTTAGTCTAAGTTATCATTTATGCATGAATATCTTAACATATCATGTCTAGGTTTCATGCCATGTTTGGGTTATCGTTGAGGTATTCTTTCTTAGGTTGTCATATCATCTTTAGATTACCTTACCATTCATACGCGTCAAGATCTAGCCGATGGTATTATCATTCTTACTTGACTCATGCCTAAATTGATACCATTTCTACTCTTTTTATTCATCAAAAGCTTTTATTACATTTTTTGTTCATAACTTCTTCTCTTAAAAGGCCGGGTAGGTTGTGACTACTCCCGCCATAAAGGACATGATAGCAGTAGTCATCATCAACCCAACCTGTATCGACTTGCCCGGATCATTCGGGTGGATCTGCATTATCGGAGGTTGAATCTCCGATGCCTCTTCCGGGTCGATTATTGTCTCTTCATCCATTCCCTCGTCTTCTTCAACATGTTCGTCCGGTTCCATCGGGTCTTCGTTTAGTTCCCCCTCGAGGTTGTTCAGTCCCCACTCGAAGTCTATTATATCGTTGGGGTTGAAACTCATTTCCATGTATTCAGCAAGGTTAAATTCATCCTCGCCCATCTCAGGAAACTCGTTCTCTCCTTCATAATATTCCATAATTTCTGAATCTTCATCTTCATTATCGTCCGAATTCCCTTCCTCGATTTCCTTGAGATCTTCCTCTCCGAACTCGCCGTGTTCCGGAGATTCCGAGTCACTCACATAGTTGTCGAAGTATTCCAGCATATCGGGTTCATCCGCGAACTCGAGGTATTCGCCAAAATATTCTACATCCTCGGGATCGTATTCGAACGGGATATAGTCCATTTCTACAAGATTTTAAAGATTCATTATTCCTCTTATGTTATAGCCTAAGGTTCTTGTATCTAAGCTACCATTCATGCATCCTAGAATATCACCTACTTATCATCTTGCACCATTTTCTAGGGTATAACTTAAGGTATCGTTCCTAGGCTACCATTCATGCATCCTAGAGTATCATACTATTTTTAACACATACTTGTCATCATGCACCCTTCTCTAGGGTATAGCTTAAGGTATCCTTCCTAGGCTATTATTCATGTATCCAAGAGTATCATACTAATTTTTGCATATAAATAAATTAAGCAACTGAACTTACTTGGAGCGACAGGAAGGAGCTTGATGTGTGTGTAGTGAGCTGGCAAAACCTCGCTCTGATACCACCTGTAACGCCCACCCTTCTTACCCAAGGGCGGCGCTACGATCTTATACTACTTACGTACATGCTTTAGTTATACTATAACAGCGGAAAATTTTAAATCATTCCTTTTATTTAAATAAGCATGATATCACATATTCTGATTAGTTCGAATATGCATATATTGATCATATAACTAAAAATATTAATTTGTCCGAATCGTTCTTGCCGAGCCACCACCACACACATCACTATCTGCTCCTCCTGCTGCTCCGTCATTCCGAATATCCGTCTCCCATATCTGCGGTACAAGGAAAGTAAGCTATGAGCACTCATGGCTCAGTAAGTTCCATTCCTACTCACTAAAACCGAATTCATATCATTGCATATCAATATCATGCGAGGTATCATAAGCATACGACATACAAGGGTATCATATTCATATTCATATCATAATATCACATGACATTATATCTAATCATCAGATAATTCAAGCACATATGTAGGCAATGCATCATGAATTTGATAACTTATACTTATAAGTACTTGAAATTAATATCATCATTAGAGGGGATCCCTGTTTGTACCACATACATAATGCGCGCGCTTCATAGGTAGGTCCAAGGTAGCAAGTCTTGAACCCTACCATGCATACATACTAGGCCCGAGTCTTACTCCATCGACCTAGGGCATTCAGAGGCCCATTACTGACGAGGCCCGAGTCTTACTCCATTGACCCCGGGGCGTTTACGGAGCCCACCCTTGGTACAAACCATACAAAAAAAATAACTTATCATGCATAACTATCATATCATGTCCCTAACAATCTTTCATGCATTTCCTTTTTCATTTCTTTTCATTATGTATAGCATTTCCTATGCTATAACATATCATTACGTAACATAATTTCATTTCTTCTCATTATGTATAGCATTTCCTATGCTATAACATATCATGGCATATTAAGTAACATAATTTCATTTCTTTTCATTATGTATAGCATTTCCTATGCTATAACATATCATGGCATATTAACATAATTTCATTTCTTCTCATTATGTATAGCATTTCCTATGCTATAACATATCATGGCATATTACGTAACATAATTTCATTTCTTCTCATTATGTATAGCATTTCCTATGCTATAACATATCATGGCATATTACATAACATAATTTCATTTCTTCTCATTATGTATAGCATTTCCTATGCTATAACATATCATAGCATATTACATAACATAATTTCATTTCTTCTCATTATGTATAGCATTTCCTTATGCTATAACATATCTTGGCATATTACATAACATAATTTCATTTCTTCTCATTATGTATAGCATTTCCTAGGTTTCTTTCCCTTTTTCTTTTATTTTCCTTCATGGCCGAAACCTACCAGTCCTTAAGCTAGGTTTCTTAAGTGGCCTAAAGCATGGAAAGCCTAAGTAAATATCATGGCAAAAGTTACTAAGAACATCATACACAAAATTGGATCATAAACAAGCTAGGACTCTTTTGATCTTACATGTCTTATATCATGTAACTAATTTTCTACATTCCAATTAAACATGAGAGCATTAATCAACTTTCATATCATAATATCACAGAGGTCTTGAGCATATTAATAATTTTGTTTAGGCTAATCTAAGCTATCCCTTTTATCATGGCCGAAAAACCCTAAAAAGAGTTCATGAGTTTCTAGCAATGTGAACACCCTTTAAGAAACTTTATATCCTATCATAGGAGCATGTTTAGTCTTTCTAACCCTTAACCTTTCTGGTTCGAAGCATACAAGTGAGTTTTCTTTTGGTTCCAATTAATTTCCAAGCAAGAAAACCATAGAAAGGTTCTTAGCATTTCATAGAAGGAACCTTGCACTAGTTTGGTTAGACAATAATCTTCCTAGCCTCTTTAAAATATTTTTGGTTAAATCATAGGGTTAGATACTCCTCTGATCATACATCATATCAGTATAAAATCATGGAAAAGAATCCTTCTACATAGCATAGAAAATCTTATCATGAAATGAGGTCTTGTTTAAATCATCTTAGATTTGAAAACCTTTTCTTTAGCCGAATTTTCTTAAATTCTTTCCTAGGTTTTCTAATCCTTATAAATCCGAAAATCACATAAAAGCCTTGTACCACAGGTGAGGGGAAGCTTACAAGTGAGTTTTCTTTTGGTTCCAATTAATTTCCAAGCAAGAAAACCATAGAAAGGTCCTTAGCATTTCATAGAAGGAACCTTGCACTAGTTTGGTTAGACAATAATCTTCCTAGCCTCTTTAAAATATTTTTGGTTAAATCCTAGGGTTAGATACTCCTCTGATCATACATCATATCAGTATAAAATCATGGAAAAGAATCCTTCTACATAGCATAGAAAATCTTATCATGAAATGAGGTCTTGTTTAAATCATCTTAGATTTGAAAACCTTTTCTTTAGCCGATTTTCTTAAATTCTTTTCTAGGTTTTCTAATCCTTATAAATCCGAAAATCACATAAAAGCCTTGTACCACAGGTGAGGGGAAGCTTACCTTCTTTGCTTAAGTTTCCTAGAGTTGAGAACTTGCTTGTGGACCTTTCTTCCTTGCTTGCTTTGCTCGGCACCAATGGAGGAAGAAGTGGCTAGATCTTTTGGTGGAGAGGAGGAGGAAGAAGAGGAGGCTTCTTCCTCTTGTGTTGCTCGGCAACAAAAAGAAAGAAAGAAAAGAGGGTGTGTCTTGGCACCTCTAGGAGAAGAGGAGGAGAGTGAGTTGAGGATGAAGTCACCCCTCCATGCCTATTTATACTAAAATGAGGGGAGGAAAACTTGACTTGATTCATCCTCTTTATTTATTTCTCCTCTTTAATGATAAGAATATTCTAGAGAAATGCTTCTTGAGTTCTCTCTTTTCTTTCCTTTAATTTCTCTCTTTTCTTTCCTTTAATTAAAATTCCTATCTCTCCTCTTACAATATCCTCTCCTATCACACTTGGTTAACATATGCATGCATCCACAAGAGAACCAAGTATCAAAACTTGGTTATGTATATTTTTACTTCTTTTTACTTCTTTTCCTTTTAAGTAAAAAGAATCCTTTCTTATTCTTAACTACTTAGTCCTTTCTCTTCTTATCAATAATTCTCCTATCCCCTTTGATATCCTATACATGTTCCTTACAAGAGGTCCAAGGTTCAATCCTATTTCTCTTCTAACATATTATTGATATTCTTTTGTACATAATAATTCATATATCACCATATTATGCATTATGCATAAATATTTCATACACATATATATTATCTCATATTCCTTCCTTTTGTTTACATTAATTCCATGTATTATAAATATAGATGATTTATATTCTCAACTTTATTTTCTTTCATAAAGTTTTAATCATCTAAATCCTTCCCATCTTAATATTCAACTTAGAATATTTACACCTTCTTTTCACTACCTTCAAACTCTCATTATCCTTACTTTCTTATCTAGGCTTTCTAGGGGTGTTACAAACCAAATGCCTTTATATATAAGAATATGATACAATGAGTCCATACAACAATCATCAAATGATTGGCTCTAGGGCTCTAACTAACAATCTCCCACTAGCACTAGTGCCAATCAGTGTAGGCTCTAAGGTCTAATGACCTAGTGTGACCATCATGCTTTCTCTGTGCCAAAGCCTTGGTCAAGGGATCTGCAATGTTAGCCACTATAGGTACTCTGCAAATCTTCACATCTCCTCTGTCGATAATCTCTCGAATGAGATGGAAGCGCCGTAGTATGTGTTTGGTCCGCTGGTGTGAGCGAGGTTCCTTCGCCTGTGCTATGGCTCCATTGTTGTCAAAATAGAGCTCAATAGGGTCAGCGATACTAGGAACCACCCCAAGTTCAGTGAAGAACTTGCGTATCCAAACTGCCTCCTTTGCTGCCTCTGATGCAGCAATGTACTCGGTCTCTGTTGTAGAATCAGCGACTGTGTCCTGCTTCGAACTCTTCCAGCTCATGACACCACCATTAATGCAAAACATGAACCCTGACTGCGACCGATAATCATCCTGGTCGGTCAGGAAGCTAGCATCACTGTAACCCTTTACATCTAGCTTGTCATCACCTCCATATATCAAGAAATTTTTCTTAGTCCTTCTCAAGTACTTAAGAATATTATTGACTGCTATCCAGTGACTTTCACCTGGATCTGACTGGTATCTGCTCGTCATGCTCAAAGCATAAGAGACATCAGGACGAGTACATAGCATGGCATACATGATAGATCCTATGGCTGAAGCATAAGGGATCTGATCCATTCGGTCTCTCTCCTCTCTAAAAGAGGGACCTTGAGTCTTCGAAAGACTCACACCATGTGACATCGGCAGAAATCCCTTTTGGAGTTCTGCATGGCAAACCGAAGGAGTATCTTGTCAATGTATGTACTCTGACTTAGGCCAAGCAATCTCTTAGATCTATCTCTATAGATCTATATCCCTAGAATCCGGGATGCCTCACCTAAGTCTTTCATTGAGAAACAAGTCCCTAGCCAAGTCTTGACAGACTGCAGCAAAGAGATTGTTGGTGCAGTGAGCACCAGATGATCGAACCTGAGTTTTGATTATGGCAAAGGGCTCAAAGTTAAGTGGTGGTGTTATCTAACAAAGTTCATGGAGCTTGCAGGAAAGTCCTAAGTGATACTTAGGCAAAAGTCCTAGCTGCGGTTAGGCAGGTAAAACCCCTAGGGGGTGGTAACCCTAGGTCATAGGGGGTGGTAACCCTATGCGGGAAGTCTTGGCAGGTCGATGGCTTCAGGCAAAAGTCCTAGGGGGTGGTAACCCTAGGTGAAAAGTCCTGGTGTCGCGAACCAGGTGAAAGTCTGGACTAGCCAGGAAGCGGATGTCCAGCAGAAAGTCCGGAAGCGTCAAATGCCGAGCAAAAGTCCAGTTGATCTGGAGGATCGTACTGGCAACAGGTAAATCTCCTGAGTGGAGTAGGTGAGGACGCGTTCCCCGTAGAGGGAACAGTAGGCGTTGGGTCGACCTAGGGTTTTCGGTTGGAAACCTGAAGTCAGACTCGGACAGTCCGGAGACTGTTAATACTTCATTTATAATATCTATTGTATTATGTGCTAACTTTGTGCTGCAGGGTAGTGTTTGGGACTAACGTATCTTGCAGGTGCAAAGGAGCAACTTAAAGCCTCGGATGAACAGTGTCCAAGGCGCCTCCATGGAGCTTGGAGGCGCCTCGGATGCAAGGCTGGAGCTGGCTGCGAGAGGCTACTCAAGGCGCCTTGATGAACAGTGGAAGGCGCCTTGAACAGATGAAGGCGCCTGGTGAACAGTGGAAGGCGCCTTGAGTCTGTGATAAGATTCGACCAGTTCGCTCCTCATCTCCCCGGCTGACTCGGCTGTTCAAGGCGCCTTGGTGAACAGTAGAAGGCGCCTTGAACACCCTTTATAAGGGGTTTCGACCAGCAACTCCTCACAAGAACTTCCAAGCAATCTTTCTGCTACAAGCTGCTCACGAGACGATCCCGAAGTGCTGCTACGAGACACCGACGACCCGGAGCTCCGAAATCTTCAGATTACGATATTGTCGTCGGTATAACTGTACTTTTTCATTATACTTAACTGTATTACTTGTACTCTTGTCGAGCTTATAGTTGTTGCCCACGGAAAGCGATCAAGGATCGCGGGCCTTCGAGTAGGAGTCGTCACAGGCTCCGAACGAAGTAAATTCTCTTGTCTTTCTGTGTGTTTGTTTACTTTCCGCTGCGTTACTTCTCCGATAGTTGTTACGATTCCGATAATAGAACGATTTTAGCCACGAGCGCTATTCACCCCCCCCCCCCTCTAGCGCGTCTCGATCCAACAATTGGTATCAGAGCGGGGTCGCTTTGAACTAGTGCAACCACCATTCAAGCATTTTTTGTGGCTTTGTCGTGTGTATAGGGTAAAAATAAAACCTTACGCCTTTCGTTTTTTTTCCCTCCAAAATTATTTTCGAAAAATTCATTATCATCCTTTTCACGGCTTATTAGTATTGATAAAATATTGAATTTGGCAAAAGTTGAAATAATATCTTTTAAAATATTTTTTTTAATAATATTTTATTATGTTTTTTTCAAAACTGGTGAACTTCTATTTCTATCCTTCCATACCGCACTGCTAATCCAGGATCAAATCCTGGTACATTTTTTTTTTTTTTGCTATTTTTTTGTGGGCAAGGTTCTTTTAAATGGCCCTCCAAGAAGGCTTTAGCACTTTTCGCCCCCCGCTCTTCTCCGGCGAAGACTTTACCTATTGGAAGAACCGGATGATCTACCATCTCAAGACGCAAGTCGAGATGTGGATCATCATCCAGACCGGTCTCGAGCTACCACTTGACGGCGCTGGAGAACTCGTTTCATGCACTAACTGGGATACCAGCATAAGAAAGAAGGTGAAGCCGATGCCAAAGCAACTTGTATGCTGTAATGCGGGTTGACAAAAGAAGAACTGAATAGAGTCGGACCATTTTCAAGTGCGAAGGAGCGTGGAACAAACTAAGCGAGTTGCACGAGGGCACGTCAGACGCTAAAGTAAGTAAGCGTGATTTAATTTTAAATAAATTATATAATATTAAAATGCAGGAAGGTGAGACGGCGAACCAGCTTCACGCACGCATCCGGGACCTACTCAACGGGCTTCATGCGATCGGCCAAAAAGTGGAAAACCGCGACGTAATAAGGTACGCGCTAAGTGCTTTTCCGAGGAACACTTTGTGGGCATCCATGGTTGATGCTTACAAAGTTTCCAAGGATTTATCCTCAATAAAATTAGATGAATTGTTTTCTGAATTAGAATTTCATGAGCAGACTAATGCACGCCCGGTCGAGAAAGGTGTTGCTTTGGTTGCAGGTACTAGCAGAACACGTGAACCGACGTCAAGGCGCAAATCTAAAATATCAGAGGACGAAGACGATGAATCAGACGCAGAAGACAAAGACGAAGTTATTTCCAAGTTGATAAAACTCGTACGGAAGATGTGCAAGTCGAAGAAGGCAACTCAAATGAACACAAAGGACAGATCAGATGTCACCTGCTACGGCTGTAACCAAAAAGGTCACTACAAGCCAGATTGCCCAAACAAGAAGAAAAGAAGAAAGGCATTGAAAGCAACCTGGTCCGAGTCGTCAGACGAATCCGAGACTGACAAGGAAGAAGAACCAACGAGCTTTCTCGCATTACCGGCGCAGGCTAACATAATTGACGAAATCGAGTCCGAACTCGAGTCCGAAGCCGAGAACGAGTCAGAAACAGAGTCCGAGCGAAGCCACGGATCCGCATCCGTTTCCGAAGGCCCGATCCCCACTGTAAGTTCTTTTCTTGCCGAAACTCAAATAGATGACTTAAGAAATTTAGTTCCTTATTTGCTTAAAAAATTGGCTAAATCCAACATCCGGGTTAAGTCGCTCCAAAAGGAAGTAATAGCCCTTAAGGAAGCGACTGACTCGAGTTCTTTAACTGAGTCAGTTCAAGTTGGAAATTCAACTCAAGTCCAACAACTTGAGGAAGAAAATTCCAATTTGAAAACTCAAATTAAAGAACTCAAGGATACGTTAGAACGCTTTACGTTGGGTTCCAAAAATTTGGATCTGATTCTTGGAAAACAGCGTGCCGTTTACAACAAATCCGGACTTGGATTCAAGCCCAAAACTAAATATAGATCATATCTGTCGTTGGTAAATAGAAATAAATGGAACATAATTCAAGCATGGGTCCCCAAGTCCAACCTAGTTAATCAAATTGGACTTGGACAATATTGGGTCCCCAAGGATCAGGTCCACTACCTCGATAGACCATATCGAGGCTATGATCCAGGGGGAGCAAGAAGGAAAACAATTTTAATAAATGAAATTCAAAATTCATAAATCTAAAATTAACAATTAAATTAAAATTCAAAAAATTAAAATTCGAAATTTAATTAAAATTCAACATTCGAAATTAAAATTCAAAAATTCAAAAATTCAAAATTCAAATTACAAATTCAAAATTCGAATTCAAAATTAAATTCAAAATTTAAAATTTAAAATTCAATAGAAGGAGGATCCAGATTAGCTGGCACTCCCAACTAAATTACCCGACTGGGTAACACAACTTAATCTACCCGAAATGGGTAAACAAGAGTAGACTACCCGGTAGGGTAATTAAGGTTAGATAAAATAGGCTAGGTTTAACTTTACTAACAGTACTGGTGAAGTTTTTGGATGATAGTACGTTAGGGAAGCTTGGGCATCGCATGTCTAGGAAGATATGGCTTCGACCTGGTGCATTTGGCCAAGTGGAACTGACCGAAGCTACCCTTAAATGGATCCTAACTAGTTAGACCAAGTTTTAGTATTAAGTTCAATGGGTAAGACTATTTGAAAAACCTCGAAGGCATGGTTACTTTAATGAGTTCCGTGTGACTCACCATAGCCCAGAAGTTTATCCAAAGAATGCTTACTTGTTGAACCCAAAGCTAAACCTGAATCTAACACAAAGTTAAACCAACCCCTTAAACTGAACCACAATTCATCTCACCACAATTATAGGATTACCTGATTGAAAATTTAGATCGGGTGAGATGACTAAGAAATTAAAACTAAAATTAACTTAAATCAAGTTAATTCAAAATTAATTTCAAAATCTTTTAAAACTTAATTTAAAAATCATTTCAAAAATCTTTTGAAAATCAAAATTATTTAAAAATCATTTCAAAAATCTTTTAAAACTTAATTTCAAAATCATTTCAAAAATCTTTTGAAAATCAATTTCAAAATTATTTAAAAATCATTTCAAAAATCTTTTGAAAATCAAAAATATTTAAAAATCATTTCAAAAATCTTTTGAAAACCAAATTATTTAAAAAACATTTCAAAAATCTTTTAAAACTTAATTTCAAAATCATTTCAAAAATATTTTGAAAATCAAAATTATTTAAAAATCATTTCAAAAATCTTTTAAAACTTAATTTAAAAATCATTTCAAAAATCTTTTGAAAATCAATTTCAAAATCATTTCAAAAATCTTTTGAAAATCAATTTCAAAATTATTTAAAAATCATTTCAAAAATCTTTTGAAAATCAAAATTATTTAAAAAACATTTCAAAAATCTTTTAAAACTTAATTTCAAAATCATTTCAAAAATCTTTTGAAAATCAAAATTATTTAAAAATCATTTCAAAAATCTTTTAAAACTTAATTTCAAAATCATTTCAAAAATCTTTTGAAAATCAATTTCAAAATCATTTCAAAAATCTTTTGAAAATCAATTTCAAAATCATTTCAAAAATCTTTTGAAAATCAATTTCAAAATTATTTAAAAATCATTTCAAAAATATTTTGAAAATCAAAATTATTTAAAAATCATTTCAAAAATCGTTTAAAACTTAATTTCAAAATCATTTCAAAAATCTTTTGAAAATCAATTTCAAAATCATTTCAAAAATCTTTTGAAAATCAATTTCAAAATTATTTAAAAATCATTTCAAAAATCTTTTGAAAATCAAAATTATTTAAAAAACATTTCAAAAATCTTTTAAAACTTAATTTCAAAATCATTTCAAAAATCTTTTGAAAATCAATTTCAAAATTATTTAAAAATCATTTCAAAAGTCTTTTGAAAATCAATTTCAAAATTATTTAAAAATCATTTCAAAAATCTTTGAAAAACTTATATAAATGCTTTGAAAAATCTTTTGAAAAACTTATTTAAATCCTTTGAAAATTCATTTCAAAAATCTTTTGAAAATTCTTTTCAAAATCTTTTAAAATTAATTCAATTACTGTCAAAATATTAATTTAAAAGGATTTAAAAATATTTAATTATCAAATTCTGATTGCTAAAGTTAACTCTAATTAATTTTCAATAAATTCTCAAAAGTTTAGCATTTTCTCATTTGGAACTTAAATTTTCAATATTTTCAAATAATCTCATCTCAAACTCATTCATAAGCTGCACATGTTTGATAATCTAGAATGGATGAGCTGGAATTAGGATAATATAAAGTTCTTCTTATGCTTGTACTCTAAGACCCTAAGAATTTAATTTGGCATTAATTAAGGGGGAATGAACAGAGTCATGCTAGTACTTTAAGGCTAAACAAATTCCTTTAGGGCTCTGATACCCAATCAAGTTAAATAATTTAATTTGATTCATGCTTGGACACCTAAACTCAAAGAAGTTATTAAGGCATTAACTTAAAATCTAAATTATCTATGCAACAATTCTTTTCAAACACCTTATGAATTGAGCTAAGTACTTCACCTAAATTTTTTTTAAGTCTGAGTACTTAACTATGCTACCCCTTAGGGGGAGCTTAAATTAACTAGACTATTTCTCTCTTCTTAATTCTTTTTGATTTATGTCAAAGGGGGAGAGAAAAGTCAAAGTTAAGAAATCAAGAATGAAAGGGGGAGCATAAACTTTAAATTTTATTTATGCATTGATGCTTCTGGTTAACTTTCATTATTTATTCCTTTATTTAAAAGTTATGTTTTACTTAACTTTGAACCAAGATTGCCATAATCAAAAAGGGGGAGATTGTTGGTGCAGTGAGCACCAGATGATCGAACCTGAGTTTTGATTATGGCAAAGGGCTCAAAGTTAAGTGGTGGTGTTATCTAACAAAGTTCATGGAGCTTGCAGGAAAGTCCTAAGTGATACTTAGGCAAAAGTCCTAGCTGCGGTTAGGCAGGTAAAACCCTAGGGGGTGGTAACCCTAGGTCATAGGGGGTGGTAACCCTATGCGGGAAGTCTTGGCAGGTCGATGGCTTCAGGCAAAAGTCCTAGGGGGTGGTAACCCTAGGTGAAAAGTCCTGGTGTCGCGAACCAGGTGAAAGTCTGGACTAGCCGGGAAGCGGATGTCCAGCAGAAAGTCCGGAAGCGTCAAATGCCGAGCAAAAGTCCAGTTGATCTGGAGGATCGTACTGGCAACAGGTAAATCTCCTGAGTGGAGTAGGTGAGGACGCGTTCCCCGTAGAGGGAACAGTAGGCGTCGGGTCGACCTAGGGTTTCCGGTTGGAAACCTGAAGTCAGACTCGGACAGTCCGGAGACTGTTAATACTTCATTTATAATATCTATTGTATTATGTGCTAACTTTGTGCTGTAGGGTAGTGTTTGGGACTAACGTATCTTGCAGGTGCAAAGGAGCAACTTAAAGCCTCAGATGAACAGTGTCCAAGGCGCCTCCATGGAGCTTGGAGGCGCCTCGGATGCAAGGCTGGAGCTGGCTGCGAGAAGCTGCTCAAGGCACCTTGATGAACAGTGGAAGGCGCCTTGAACAGATGAAGGCGCCTGGTGAACAGTGGAAGGCGCCTTGAGTCTGTGATAAGATTCGACCAGTTCGCTCCTCATCTCCCCGGCTGACTCGGCTGTTCAAGGTGCCTTGGTGAACAGTAGAAGGCGCCTTGAACACCCTTTATAAGGGGTTTCGACCAGCAACTCCTCACAAGAACTTCCAAGCAATCTTTCTGCTACAAGCTGCTCACGAGACGATCCCGAAGTGCTGCTACGAGACACCGACGACCCGGAGCTCCGAAATCTTCAGATTACGTTATTGTCGTCGGTATAACTTTACTTTTTCATTATACTTAACTGTATTACTTGTACTCTTGTCGAGCTTATAGTTGTTACCCACGGAAAGCGATCAAGGATCGCGGGCCTTCGAGTAGGAGTCGTTACAGGCTCCGAACGAAGTAAATTCTCTTGTCTTTCTGTGTGTTTGTTTTGTAAGATATCGCAAAAATTAAATAGTAAATATTATTGGACGAAAAATCTTATTGGATTTTTCTAGAATTTTTAGAAATTTTTCAGGATTTAAACGGAGTCCCTATGACCCGTTTTGAGAGGATGGATTCGGGATACAGTGAAGGCCTGTTTGGATACCCCATTTAAGTTGGGAGCTGATGGAGAAACTAACTTAGGGCTTAGTTAAATATAACCTAAGTATTTAATTTAAAACCTAATCTCTAAATTCCCAATTTTCTCTCCCGAACCCCTATTCCCTCGCGACCTCTTCCCCGACAACCTCTCTGCCGAAACCTCTTTTCCGGCGAATCCTCGCCTCACCGACGCTGAGCTCGCGATCACCGGCCACCTTCCTTTGTGTGAGGCTAGGGCAACGACTCCATTGGTTCCTCTTGCGATTCCCCCTTCTCTCTCTCGTGTCTCTGCTCTAGATCGCCGACGGAGGGCTCTTTCTGCCACGATTGTCCTCGTCGAGTCCCTGAGGAAGAGCCGCCGGACCTTGACGATACCAGCTTTGTCCAGATCATCTTCGGCTGAGCGGTTGGCCCTTCGGCCATTTCTTGTGCGTGGTCGATGGGAGGGCGACTCTAGGGCACGGTGAGGGATTTGATTTGCGTCGTCGCGGATTGATCGAGCCCCTTTCGCTTCTCCTCTTCGATCTGTGCATTGGAGTGCAAATCGAGTCATCACCAGTGGGAGTGGATCACGCGACACCATTGGAATTGATCGATCGAGGTAAGGGCAGTGTCGGGTAATGCTTTGGAATTCAAGGATATTGTGTGAATTTGAGCATTCAATCTTCTTTATAGTGTTGATTGGGTAATGGTTTTTGGGAGGCAGTGACGGTGTTTTGGGTTTCGGCCACCACAACTCCATTAGGGATCACTTTCTTCGTTGGATCTGTGATCAACACCAGCGACTGAAGAGAAAGAGGTAATGGGTGCTATTCTTGTTCTTGGATTTTTGGTGAGGAATAGATTGCCCGGTTGATTTCTTGTTCTTCTTGTTTTAGAATAGAGAAATGCATGGATTGTGGACTTCCCTGTTGCCATTCACTGTCTCTTCACTTCTAGTAGCTGTGGAGGTCTTGATTGAAGAGGTGGGGATCAATTTAGGTGAGTTTTCTTTGGTGATGTATCTCTAGATCCTTCTATTATTGCTCTGTTCTATCAGTGTTGTTAATGGATATGAGATCATGTTTAGTTTAGAGCACATGGAAGCATGTAGAGGGATTCATTGTAGTTGGATGCTCTTGTGTTGGATTAATTGATGACTGGTAGGTTATGTTTGGAAAGATTGAAGGAGTTATAAAGAGATTTGATTAGTGATCGATTAGTGAGAATTAAGGAAATCAATTGAGATGTAGGTTGATAAGGATTTGTATTGTATTATGATGGAGATTTCGTGATCTGGGTTTATTTGGATAAATTGTGATTAGTGGTTTAGAAGGATTTATGATGAGTTTGGACTAGTGTTTGATTGATGATGATTTATGTGAATTGGATTTAAGATGTGTTAATTGTGAAATAGGATTGATTCATTTGTGTGTTTGGAGATTAGTGTGCATTTTGTTGACGTATTGGTTGTTGATGATGATGTTAGGTTGTTGTGGATTTATGATGGAGATTTAATTTTATGATAGGTTATTGTGGGTGGATTTCATTATGTGGTGGATTGGTATTTAAGAGATGGATTTGTTAGTGGAATTAAATAATGTGTTGATTTGGAGGATTAGTCAGAGATCAGTTTTGATTAGAGTGATCATATTGGGTTAGGGATTTTATTTAGCTATTTAATTCATATAAATGTAGCTAAAAAAAATATAAATATATTGATTGCTGCAGGACTTGGATTCGGGACGAGGGTCTCGACGCGGGATTACTTGGCACGATCTACATTTTAAGGCGGGTATTTCTTCCTTGGCCTCTACTTAGTTTTCTTGATCTTAGTGCATGGCTATTATGTGATGGTTTAGGCTGTTTTATCTTATATCATGATCGATTGTTGTTTTTCCTGCATGATACTTATGCTTGACCCTTGTAATGATCTATTTAATTCATATACAGTCTCCACTCTTGATATCTACTCTGTTGTGATTACACGTGTAGAGTATGTCTTGTAGGGTTTGTCGGGTTGTTGGTATTACCATGCTGATTGGGTATATGATGTGGACTGTACATAGGTGGGTATGTGTTATAGGAGTCATCTTGTTGACCGTGCATTTACATGAGGTGTGTACATACGTATTTGTCATGTACTTTTGGAGGAGTGATGTTGATTGTATGTTTGAGATGTGTACACATGTCTGTTGTGTTTTCACTAGAGGATACATGTTGATTGTACTTATATTTTGTGTACATGTGTCCGGTGGGATTCTTGGAGATTTTTGGTTGATTATACATGTGTAGTGTGTACATATGTTTGGTGGGATACGTGGAGGTATCGTGACGATTATACTCATGTTGGAGGTATTTATGAGGTTTGGGGTTATTGCATGGATGATGACTATATATATATATATCATGTTCATCATTCATTGCATCTGATGACCATTGTCTCCCTTGTGGTGAGAGAGTCGTCAGTTGGTTTGGTTTAGCACCGCACACTCGGCCACTCATGGGTAGTGGTAGTTGGAGCAGTTGCTGCTAGTCCTGTCGTGCCACCCGGTCACGAGGTTTAGTGAGATCCGGCGTTGTGAGCAGTCAGGGACCCTGATGCTATGTAGTTAGATAGCTACTAGGGGACTGTCCGCCTCGACCACTATATAGTGGGCTGGAGGGTAGTACAGTCGTCACAGACCCAAGCCTCTCGGCCATACAGGGGTCGTGGTGTTCGGAGAGGTGGCGGGGGTGACCATGGAGCATGCATGCACTTTTGCATATGATGCACGGTGCATCCGGGGTTATATTTGCATACATGCCTACTAGATACTAGTTGCATGTGTTTGTGGTATGTTGCATTTGTTTGCGATATGATTGTTGCATATGGTTGTCATGCTGCATACATGTCATTTATTTTACATGTATATGCAGTCGTATTTATATTGCACAGGTGTCACGGGTATGTCTGTTGCAGATCCAGTGAGGATACTGAACTTGGTATCCTGCGTCGATTTCAGATTGGGTATGTATTTACCATTATGTCAGTAGTGGTTTGTGCAGTTTGTATGTCAGTTATGATTATGTCGGGTTACTACGTCAGGTACGTTCAGATGCATTGATTTTGATAGTATGATCATGTTCTTTGTTTCCCTACTGAGACTGTATACTTTTGATCTCCATGTTTTGTTTATGGACCATGCACTATCTTTTCTATACCCGCTGAGTTACCTATACTCACCACCGCTTGTATACATTTATGGTTTTAGGTAGTTTGTAGATGGTTGGTGTCGCTCGGAGTATCCTGTCTGCCGGGTCTTACGTCACATCCGAGGACCGTGCTTATTTTCTTTTGTATATTCTTTTCTTATTTTTGGCATTGTATTTGTGTATAGCCATGTGGCTATCCTATGGTTTTGAGGTTGTATTTGTGTTTAAGCCGTGCCGGCATGCATTGTATTTATGTGTGTTGTGTGGGTTTTCCTTCGTTTTTCCGCTGCGTTTTGGTACAGCCGTGTGGGCTGTTTTATATATAACTGCGTGGTTGTGATTGTTTCATTCCAGCCGTGTGGGCTGTTATTATAACTGCGTGGTTGTGTATATAAATATTCCAGCCGCATGTGGCTGATGTATTTTGCTTGTAGTGATGCTTCAGATTGTCACCGGTACAGGGGAGGTGCTGCCGGATTTTTGTCTGGCTGAGACTCCTTTGGGGGCGTGACAATTTAGTGGTATCAGAGCGGGTACGATACCTGTCTTGCTATGTATTCTGGTTTTTCGAGATTTATCTGATACCAATTTAGTGGTATCAGAGTAGGTACGATGCCTATTATTCATGTTTTGGATTTCGAGATTCGGTTTTCTTGATGTGACTTTTCGAGTTTTGGGACCAGGCAGCAGCAGGATATCTCCAGGCTATTGGAGGTATGTTTGCATATTGTTATCATACATTTCTGTTGGTGTATGTATTGTTGTCCATCCTAGTTCCTTTTGACATTTGTTAGTACTCTTCTGTTAGTATCTGCCTATTTGTTTGTACCATGCATTTCATGAGTGGGGTCAATCACTGATCACGGTTCACCCTAATGGAGATCAAGGATTTACAGTCTCAAGGGATTTGCCATATCATACTACCAGTAGTTTTAGTGTCTACTACTACTAGTGGTTGAGAGTCAGAGTCACATACTAGTTTCTATTATCATTAGTGGGGTAGTGGATGATATTTGTATACATATGTTGACTCAGATTGTATTACTCCAGTTGGTTAGATCAGTTTAGGATTGATTTACCTGATTGACTTGTGCCATTGTGGATTGATCTATCTTAGTTGGTTCCGTACCCTTGTTATTTTGATTAGTAGAGTATTGATTTACTCATGTTGGTTAGGTTTGTAGATTACCCTTGTTGACTTGGGTAGTGGTGGATTGATGTTACCTTAGTTGATTTGACGAGGATTGATTTACCCTTATTAGATCAGTTAGTTGACGACCGATTTAGTTAGTAGTTTGATCATTAGGGTATCGTCATACTCTATTTTTAGAGGTTCTGATCTTTGGGGTTACTTGTGTTGGGTTAGATATTTGGGAGACTCACTTGAGTACGTGACTTGTACCGTCATAGGGAGGACTGAGTTGGCCATATACTATTATAGGCTTAGTCAGTCTATAGAGGATTGATGTATCCTGTTCCATGGGGACTTTGACCATGGACTGTTTGTACCTGATAGATTGACTTAGAAGGTACATTCGGATAGGATACCTCCACTGATGTAGAACAGTGTAAAGCTACTTGCTTAACACTTATGAGATATAACCGTTATTAGGGTATACGAGTTGGAGAGTACATTTGGATATATGATTCGTATTGACATGAGAGAGTTGAAGTTAGCTGTTTAGCCTTTACGTGACCCGGTACCACGTGAAGGAAGAAGCAGAGAATGTTTTTGGAGCTCAGGTCGTCACATAGTGATTTCCTTGAGGTGTTTGGAGAGAGTAGTTCTCTACTTCTTTCGTCAGCACGATGGATTTTAAGGTGATGACTAGTAGACTCGTCTAACGTTGCTCCATGGGAGATCCTGACTCATAGAGCTGTCGGATGTAGTTAGATATCCTTGATGTACCTAGTGATTTACGACCTGTGATGATACGGAGGTAGGGGTATTAGTGGAGCAATACCTAGGAGTTCTGATCATAACTAGGTATAATTTCATATGATGATATTTGAGGGGTAGAGCGTCGATTGATGGATATTGTGATCAGCTAGTTAGTTATAGTGCTCCTCTATTTTTGTGTTCATTGCTTGATACTGGAGGTTACTGAACCTCAGATGGAGCAATCACAGTATGATGGGGTACAAGATAATGGTTAGACGACTCAGCTACCATTGTCTCTATCAAGTGGCTCAAGACCTTGACCACGTGATCATTTTACCAGATCTTGTAGTCTATATCTCATATTAGAGAGTTTGACCTTTTATCGATATTTGTCGAGGGACATTTATAGGATGATTATGAGAGTGTGGAGATATCTTCTTGATGGGTAGACTCTCAGTCAAGAGGTGGTGTGAATCTTTGGACTTGGGATTGACATTCTTTTACTATGGATATTTGATTATCGGAAAGGATGAGATGATGAGATTTAGCAGACTTTTTGGATACATTTAGTTTGTTGGTAGTGAGTGTTGAAGGTTGGATGCTTTCATTTTTCTCTATCATTATTTAGGAGACTATCTGGTATGATTGATTGATATTGAGGATGATTTGTGATTGGTGGACATTATGAGATCAGGTGTGGTGATATGTTGTCTTTTGATGATCTATTGGTAGATATTTGACTTGATCTATTATTTGGTACTTGAGGTTGATAGTGACATGAGGTGTGATATGTCTGTGATATTATGGATTTGACGATTCGTGGTTGGTGATCTGATCATAGGTTTGCTGTTGGAGATCTTACGGTTGAGTGTACTTGTTGTACGGATATTATGAATCCTTGGTTTTATCATTTAGATTTACAGTGATCAAGATGCTTTTATGGATTCAATGTACTTGGTATTCCTAGGGTGATTGGAGCAGTTTTCATTGTCTTCATTGACGATGTTGTGATCTATTCACGATCCGAGGTGGATCACGTACAATATCTTCGCCTAGATCTAGAGATGTTTCGACGGGGACATCTATATGCGAAGTTCAGTAGTGCGTATGGTGATTGTCTTCTGTGAGATTACTGAGACACGTTGTGACCAGTAGGAGTATACCGTAGATCCACAGGAGATGGAGGCTGTTATCAGTTGGGAGTAGTCGTAGTCTATACCGGAGACTCGCTGTTCCTTTGGTCTGGCTGGATATTACCAGAGATTGATTGAGGGTTACTCCAGCATTATTAAGTCGTTGACTGGACTATCTAGGAAGGGAATGGAATTTTCCTGGATAGATTTTTGTGAGATCAGTTTAGATAGCTGCACCTATCTTAGTATTACTTTCTAGTGTAGATGGATTTGTACTCTACACAGATATATCGTATCTGAGAGTCGTTGCAGTTCCAATGTAGCATGAGCGGAGTAGTCTGGTGCTAGTAGTGAGAATTCTCGTGTAATGGGAATGAGATTATTTGATTTCCATGGGAGATTATCTGTGTTTCCGATTCACTTCTTATCCAGGAGAAGTTACTGCAGGAAACAACTCGATTTGGATTTGAGATATATGATGTATAGAGATTGGAGCATTTTTATTGGTGGAACAACATGAAGAAAGACATCACGGATGTTATAGCTTGATGTCTAGAATGTCAGCCGGTAGAGGCTGAACATCGAAGATTAGCAGGATTGTATCCGTTGATTTAGATACTAGAGTGGAGTTGGGAGCATGTTATGACGGATTTTGTTGTGGGATTATCCTGGACATGGAGAGGATATGATGGTTTGGGTAATCATTGTTGGGCGATGACATGCTTCCTAGCTATCGATTTGTCGGACAGATTCTTTTGGATTGGGTAGCAGGATTATACTCTAGAGGAATTACCGGACTGGATGATGTATCTCTGAGTATTGTTTTGGATGGAGATCAGTGATTTCATGTCATGGTCTTGATTATGGTTACAGCAGACTTTGGATTAGGAGTTTCACTTTAGTATAGATTTTCATCTGAGACTGATGGATAGTTTGAGCGCCTTATACAGATGTTGGAGGATCTGTTGAGAGTGAATCATGGATTTCAGAGGTAGTTGATTTATTCATATTTGGCTAGATTGCAGAGTGGAGTAGTTGAGGAGGATGTTATTTGATTGTTACCCTTGGAGGAGGATCCCTTAATTGATCAGTAAATTTGGGGACCAAATTTTTATTAGTGGGGGAGAATGTAAGATATCGCAAAAATTAAATAATAAATATTATTGGACGAAAAATATTATTGGATTTTTCTATAATTTTTAGAAATTTTTCAGGATTTAAACGGAGTCCGTATGACCCGTTTTGAGAGGATGGATTCGGGATACAGTGAAGGCATGTTTGGATACCCTATTTAAGTTGGGAGTTGATGGAGAAACTAACTTAGGGCTTAGTTAAATATAACCTAAGTATTTAATTTAAAACCTAATCTCTAAATTCCCAATTTTCTCTCCCGAACCCCTATTCCCTCGCGACCTCTTCCCCGACAACCTCTCTGCCGAAACCTCTTTTCCGGCGAATCCTCGCCTCACCGACGCTGAGCTCGCGATCACCGGCCACCTTCCTTTGTGTGAGGCTAGGGCAACGACTCCATTGGCTCCTCTTGCGATTCCCCCTTCTCACTCTCGTGTCTCTGCTCTAGATCGCCGACGGAGGGCTCTTTCTGCCACGATTGTCCTCGTCGAGTCCCTGAGGAAGAGCCGCAAGACCTTGACGATACCAGCTTTGTCCAGATCATCTTCGGCTGAGCGGTTGGCCCTTCGGCCATTTCTTGTGCGTGGTCGATGGGAGGTCGACTCTAGAGCACGGTGAGGGATTTGATTTGCGTCGTCGCGGATTGATCGAGCCCCTTTCGCTTCTCCTCTTCGATCTGTGCATTGGAGTGCAAATCGAGTCATCTCCAGTGGGAGTGGATCACGCGACACCATTGGAATTGATCGATCGAGGTAAGGGCAGTGTCGGGTAATGCTTTGGAATTCTAGGATATTGTGTGAATTTGAGCATTCAATCTTCTTTATAGTGTTGATTGGGTAATGGTTTTTGGGAGGCAGTGACGGTGTTTTGGGTTTCGGCCACCACAACTCCATTAGGGATCACTTTCTTCGTTGGATCTGTGATCAACACCAGCGACTGAAGAGAAAGAGGTAATGGGTGCTATTCTTGTTCTTGGATTTTTGGTGAGGAATAGATTGCCCGGTTGATTTCTTGTTCTTCTTGTTTTAGAATAGAGAAATGCATGGATTGTGGACTTCCCTGTTGCCATTCACTGTCTCTTCACTTCTAGTAGCTGTGGAGGTCTTGATTGAAGAGGTGGGGATCAATTTAGGTGAGTTTTCTTTGGTGATGTATCTCTAGATCCTTCTATTATTGCTCTGTTCTATCAGTGTTGTTAATGGATATGAGATCATGTTTAGTTTAGAGCACATGGAAGCATGTAGAGGGATTCATTGTAGTTGGATGCTCTTGTGTTGGATTAATTGATGACTGGTAGGTTATGTTTGGAAAGATTGAAGGAGTTATAAAGAGATTTGATTAGTGATCGATTAGTGAGAATTAAGGAAATCAATTGAGATGTAGGTTGATAAGGATTTGTATTGTATTATGATGGAGATTTCGTGATCTGGGTTTATTTGGATAAATTGTGATTAGTGGTTTAGAAGGATTTATGATGAGTTTGGACTAGTGTTTGATTGATGATGATTTATGTGAATTGGATTTAAGATGTGTTAATTGTGAGATAGGATTGATTCATTTGTGTGTTTGGAGATTAGTGTGCATTTTGTTGACGTATTGGTTGTTGATGATGATGTTAGGTTGTTGTGGATTTATGATGGAGATTTAATTTTATGATAGGTTATTGTGGGTGAATTTCATTATGTGGTGGATTGGTATTTAAGAGATGGATTTGTTAGTGGAATTAAATAATGTGTTGATTTGGAGGATTAGTCAGAGATCAGTTTTGATTGGAGTGATCATATTGGGTTAGGGATTTTATTTAGCTATTTAATTCATATAAATGTAGCTAAAAAAAAATATAAATATATTGATTGCTGCAGGACTTGGATTCGGGACGAGGGTCTCGACGCGGGATTACTTGGCACGATCTACATTTTAAGGCGGGTATTTCTTCCTTGGCCTCTACTTAGTTTTCTTGATCTTAGTGCATGGCTATTATGTGATGGTTTAGGCTGTTTTATCTTATATCATGATCGATTGTTGTTTTTCCTGCATGATACTTATGCTTGACCCTTGTAATGATCTATTTAATTCATATACAGTCTCCACTCTTGATATCTACTCTGTTGTGATTACACGTGTAGAGTATGTCTTGTAGGGTTTGTCGGGTTGTTGGTATTACCATGCTGATTGGGTATATGATGTGGAATGTACATAGGTGGGTATGTGTTATAGGAGTCATCTTGTTGACCGTGCATTTACATGAGGTGTGTACATACGTATTTGTCATGTACTTTTGGAGGAGTGGTGTTGATTGTATGTTTGAGATGTGTACACATGTCTGTTGTGTTTTCACTAGAGGATACATGTTGATTGTACTTATATTTTGTGTACATGTGTCCGGTGGGATTCTTGGAGATTTTTGGTTGATTATACATGTGTAGTGTGTACATATGTTTGGTGGGATACGTGGAGGTATCGTGATGATTATACTCATGTTGGAGGTATTTATGAGGTTTGGGGTTATTGCATGGATGATGACTATATATATATATATCATGTTCATCATTCATTGCATCTGATGACCATTGTCTCCCTTGTGGTGAGAGAGTCGTCAGTTGGTTTGGTTTAGCACCGCACACTCGGCCACTCATGGGTAGTGGTAGTTGGAGCAGTTGCTGCTAGTCCTGTCGTGCCACCCGGTCACGAGGTTTAGTGAGATCCGGCGTTGTGAGCAGTCAGGGACCCTGATGCTATGTAGTTAGATAGCTACTAGGGGACTGTCCGCCTCGACCACTATATAGTGGGCTGGAGGGTAGTACAGTCGTCACAGACCCAAGCCTCTCGGCCATACAGGGGTCGTGGTGTTCGGAGAGGTGGCGGGGGTGACCATGGAGCATGCATGCACTTTTGCATATGATGCACGGTGCATCTGGGGGTTATATTTGCATACATGCCTACTAGATACTAGTTGCATGTGTTTGTGGTATGTTGCATTTGTTTGCGATATGATTGTTGCATATGGTTGTCATGCTGCATACATGTCATTTATTTTACATGTATATGCAGTCGTATTTATATTGCACAGGTGTCACGGGTATGTCTGTTGCAGATCCAGTGAGGATACTGATCTTGGTATCCTGCGTCGATTTCAGATTGGGTATGTATTTACCATTATGTCAGTAGTGGTTTGTGCAGTTTGTATGTCAGTTATGATTATGTCGGGTTACTACGTCAGGTACGTTCAGATGCATTGATTTTGATAGTATGATCATGTTCTTTGTTTCCCTACTGAGACTGTATACTTTTGATCTCCATGTTTTGTTTATGGACCATGCACTATCTTTTCTATACCCGCTGAGTTACCTATACTCACCACCGCTTGTATACATTTATGGTTTCAGGTAGTTTGTAGATGGTTGGTGTCGCTCGGAGTATCCTGTCTGCCGGGTCCTACGTCACATCCGAGGACCATGCTTATTTTCTTTTGTATATTCTTTTCTTATTTTTGGCATTGTATTTGTGTATAGCCATGTGGCTATCCTATGGTTTTGAGGTTGTATTTGTGTTTAAGTCGTGCCGGCATGCATTGTATTTATGTGTGTTGTGTGGGTTTTCCTTCATTTTTCCGCTGCGTTTTGGTACAGCCGTGTGGGTTGTTTTATATATAACTGCGTGGTTGTGATTGTTTCATTCCAGCCGTGTGGGCTGTTATTATAACTGCGTGGTTGTGTATATAAATATTCCAGCCGCATGTGGCTGATGTATTTTGCTTGTAGTGATGCTTCAGATTGTCACCGGTACAGGGGAGGTGCTGCCGGATTTTTGTCTGGCTGAGACTCCTTTGGGGGCGTGACAATTTAGTGGTATCAGAGCGGGTACGATACCTGTCTTGCTATGTATTCTGGTTTTTCGAGATTTATCTGATACCAATTTAGTGGTATCAGAGTAGGTACGATGCCTATTATTCATGTTTTGGATTTCGAGATTCGGTTTTCTTGATGTGACTTTTCGAGTTTTGGGACCAGGCAGCAGCAGGACATCTCCAGGCTATAGGAGGTATGTTTGCATATTGTTATCATACATTTCTGTTGGTGTATGTATTGTTGTCCATCCTAGTTCCTTTTGACATTTGTTAGTACTCTTCTGTTAGTATCTGCCTATTTGTTTGTACCATGCATTTCATGAGTGGGGTCAATCACTGATCACGGTTCACCCTAATGGAGATCAAGGATTTACAGTCTCAAGGGATTTGCCATATCATACTACCAGTAGTTTTAGTGTCTACTACTACTAGTGGTTGAGAGTCAGAGTCACATACTAGTTTCTATTATCATTAGTGGGGTAGTGGATGATATTTGTATACATATGTTGACTCAGATTGTATTACTCCAGTTGGTTAGATCAGTTTAGGATTGATTTACCTGATTGACTTGTGCCATTGTGGATTGATCTATCTTAGTTGGTTCCGTACCCTTGTTATTTTGATTAGTAGAGTATTGATTTACTCATGTTGGTTAGGTTTGTAGATTACCCTTGTTGACTTGGGTAGTGGTGGATTGATGTTACCTTAGTTGATTTGACGAGGATTGATTTACCCTTATTAGATCAGTTAGTTGACGACCGATTTAGTTAGTAGTTTGATCATTAGGGTATCGTCATACTCTATTTTTAGAGGTTCTGATCTTTGGGGTTACTTGTGTTGGGTTAGATATTTGGGAGACTCACTTGAGTACGTGACTTGTACCATCATAGGAAGGACTGAGTTGGCCATATACTATTATAGGCTTAGTCAGTCTATAGAGGATTGATGTATCCTGTTCCATGGGGACTTTGACCATGGACTGTTTGTACCTGATAGATTGACTTAGAAGGTACATTCGGATAGGATACCTCCACTGATGTAGAACAGTGTAAAGCTACTTGCTTAACACTTATGAGATATAACCGTTATTAGGGTATACGAGTTGGAGAGTACATTTGGATATATGATTCGTATTGACATGAGAGAGTTGAAGTTAGCTGCTTAGCCTTTACGTGACCCGGTACCACGTGAAGGAAGAAGCAGAGAATGTTTTTGGAGCTCAGGTCGTCACTTAGTGATTTCCTTGAGGTGTTTGGAGAGAGTAGTTCTCTACTTCTTTCGTCAGCACGATGGATTTTAAGGTGATGACTAGTAGACTCGTCTAACGTTGCTCCATGGGAGATCCTGACTCATAGAGCTGTCGGATGTAGTTAGATATCCTTGATGTACCTAGTGATTTACGACCTGTGATGATACGGAGGTAGGGGTATTAGTGGAGCAATACCTAGGAGTTCTGATCATAACTAGGTATAATTTCATATGATGATATTTGAGGGGTAGAGCGTCGATTGATGGATATTGTGATCAGCTAGTTAGTTATAGTGCTCCTCTATTTTTGTGTTCATTGCTTGATACTGGAGGTTACTGAACCTCAGATGGAGCAATCACAGTATGATGGGGTACAAGATAATGGTTAGACGACTCAGCTACCATTGTCTCTATCAAGTGGCTCAAGACCTTGACCACGTGATCATTTTACCAGATCTTGTAGTCTATATCTCATATTAGAGGGTTTGACCTTTTATCGATATTTGTCGAGGGACATTTATAGGATGATTATGAGAGTGTGGAGATATTTTCTTGATGGGTAGACTCTCAGTCAAGAGGTGGTGTGAATCTTTGGACTTGGGATTGACATTCTTTTACTATGGATATTTGATTATCGGAAAGGATGAGATGATGAGATTTAGCAGACTTTTTGGATACATTTAGTTTGTTGGTAGTGAGTGTTGAAGGTTGGATGCTTTCATTTTTCTCTATCATTATTTAGGAGACTATCTGGTATGATTGATTGATATTGAGGATGATTTGTGATTGGTGGACATTATGAGATCAGGTGTGGTGATATGTTGTCTTTTGATGATCTATTGGTAGATATTTGACTTGATCTATTATTTGGTACTTGAGGTTGATAGTGACATGAGGTGTGATATGTCTGTGATATTATGGATTTGACGATTCGTGGTTGGTGATCTGATCATAGGTTTGCTGTTGGAGATCTTACGGTTGAGTGTACTTGTTGTACGGATATTATGAATCCTTGGTTTTATCATTTAGATTTACAGTGATCAAGATGCTTTTATGGATCAATGTACTTGGTATTCCTAGGGTGATTGGAGCAGTTTTCATTGTCTTCATTGACGATGTTGTGATCTATTCACGATCCGAGGTGGATCACGTACAATATCTTCGCCTAGATCTAGAGATGTTTCGACGGGGACATCTATATGCGAAGTTCAGTAGTGCGTATGGTGATTGTCTTCTGTGAGATTACTGAGACACGTTGTGACCAGTAGGAGTATACCGTAGATCCACAGGAGATGGAGGCTGTTATCAGTTGGGAGTAGTCGTAGTCTATACCGGAGACTCGCTGTTCCTTTGGTCTGGCTGGATATTACCAGAGATTGATTGAGGGTTACTCCAGCATTATTAAGTCGTTGACTGGACTATCTAGGAAGGGAATGGAATTTTCCTGGATAGATTTTTGTGAGATCAGTTTAGATAGCTGCACCTATCTTAGTATTACTTTCTAGTGTAGATGGATTTGTACTCTACACAGATATATCGTATCTGAGAGTCGTTGCAGTTCCGATGTAGCATGAGCGGAGTAGTCTGGTGCTAGTAGTGAGAATTCTCGTGTAATGGGAATGAGATTATTTGATTTCCATGGGAGATTATCTGTGTTTCCAAATCACTTCTTATCCAGGAGAAGTTACTGCAGGAAACAACTCGATTTGGATTTGAGACATATGATGTATAGAGATTGGAGCATTTTTATTGGTGGAACAACATGAAGAAAGACATCACAGATGTTATAGCTTGATGTCTAGAATGTCAGCCGGTAGAGGCTGAACATCGGAGATTAGCAGGATTGTATCCGTTGATTTAGATACTAGAGTGGAGTTGGGAGCATGTTATGACGGATTTTGTTGTGGGATTATCCTGGACATGGAGAGGATATAATGGTTTGGGTAATCATTGTTGGGCGATGACATGCTTCCTAGCTATCGATTTGTAGGACAGATTCTTTTGGATTGGGTAGCAGGATTATACTCTAGAGGAATTACCGGACTGGATGATGTATCTCTGAGTATTGTTTTGGATGGAGATCAGTGATTTCATGTCATGGTCTTGATTATGGTTACAGCAGACTTTGGATTAGGAGTTTCACTTTAGTATAGATTTTCATCTGAGACTGATGGATAGTTTGAGCGCCTTATACAGATGTTGGAGGATCTGTTGAGAGTGAATCATGGATTTCAGAGGTAGTTGATTTATTCATATTTGGCTAGATTGCAGAGTGGAGTAGTTGAGGAGGATGTTATTTGATTGTTACCCTTGGAGAAGGATCCCTGAATTGATCAGTAAATTTGGGGACCAAATATTTATTAGTGGGGGAGAATGTAAGATATCGCAAAAATTAAATAATAAATATTATTGGACGAAAAATCTTATTGGATTTTTCTAGAATTTTAAGAAATTTTTCAGGATTTAAACGGAGTCCGTATGACCCGTTTAGAGAGGATGGATTCGGGATACAGTGAAGGCCTGTTTGGATACCCCATTTAAGTTGGGAGTTGATGGAGAAACTAACTTAGGGCTTAGTTAAATATAACCTAAGTATTTAATTTAAAACCTAATCTCTAAATTCCCAATTTTCTCTCCCGAACCCCTATTCCCTCGCGACCTCTTCCCCGACAACCTCTCTGCCGAAACCTCTTTTCCGGCGAATCCTCGCCTCACCGACGCTGAGCTCGCGATCACCGGCCACCTTCCTTTGTGTGAGGCTAGGGCAACGACTCCATTGGCTCCTCTTGCGATTCCACCTTCTCTCTCTCGTGTCTCTGCTCTAGATCGCCGACGGAGGGCTCTTTCTGCCACGATTGTCCTCGTCGAGTCCCTGAGGAAGAGCCGCCGGACCTTGACGATACCAGCTTTGTCCAGATCATCTTCGGCTGAGCGGTTGGCCCTTCGGCCATTTCTTGTGCGTGGTCGATGGGAGGTCGACTCTAGGGCACGGTGAGGGATTTGATTTGCGTCGTCGCGGATTGATCGAGCCCCTTTCGCTTCTCCTCTTCGATCTGTGCATTGGAGTGCAAATCGAGTCATCACCAGTGGGAGTGGATCACGCGACACCATTGGAATTGATCGATCGAGGTAAGGGCAGTGTTGGGTAATGCTTTGGAATTCAAGGATATTGTGTGAATTTGAGCATTCAATCTTCTTTATAGTGTTGATTGGGTAATGGTTTTTGGGAGGCAGTGACGGTGTTTTGGGTTTCGGCCACCACAACTCCATTAGGGATCACTTTCTTCGTTGGATCTGTGATCAACACCAGCGACTGAAGAGAAAGAGGTAATGGGTGCTATTCTTGTTCTTGGATTTTTGGTGAGGAATAGATTGCCCGGTTGATTTCTTGTTCTTCTTGTTTTAGAATAGAGAAATGCATGGATTGTGGACTTCCCTGTTGCCATTCACTGTCTCTTCACTTCTAGTAGCTGTGGAGGTCTTGATTGAAGAGGTGGGGATCAATTTAGGTGAGTTTTCTTTGGTGATGTATCTCTAGATCCTTCTATTATTGCTCTGTTCTATCAGTGTTGTTAATGGATATGAGATCATGTTTAGTTTAGAGCACATGGAAGCATGTAGAGGGATTCATTGTAGTTGGATGCTCTTGTGTTGGATTAATTGATGACTGGTAGGTTATGTTTGGAAAGATTGAAGGAGTTATAAAGAGATTTGATTAGTGATCGATTAGTGAGAATTAAGGAAATCAATTGAGATGTAGGTTGATAAGGATTTGTATTGTATTATGATGGAGATTTCGTGATCTGGGTTTATTTGGATAAATTGTGATTAGTGGTTTAGAAGGATTTATGATGAGTTTGGACTAGTGTTTGATTGATGATGATTTATGTGAATTGGATTTAAGATGTGTTAATTGTGAGATAGGATTGATTCATTTGTGTGTTTGGAGATTAGTGTGCATTTTGTTGACGTATTGGTTGTTGATGATGATGTTAGGTTGTTGTGGATTTATGATGGAGATTTAATTTTATGATAGGTTATTGTGGGTGGATTTCATTATGTGGTGGATTGGTATTTAAGAGATGGATTTGTTAGTGGAATTAAATAATGTGTTGATTTGGAGGATTAGTCAGAGATCAGTTTTGATTGGAGTGATCATATTGGGTTAGGGATTTTATTTAGCTATTTAATTCATATAAATGTAGCTAAAAAAAAATATAAATATATTGATTGCTGCAGGACTTGGATTCGGGACGAGGGTCTCGACGCGGGATTAC
Source organism: Zingiber officinale (assembly GCF_018446385.1). Taxonomy (NCBI): domain Eukaryota; kingdom Viridiplantae; phylum Streptophyta; class Magnoliopsida; order Zingiberales; family Zingiberaceae; genus Zingiber; species Zingiber officinale. The sequence continues at coordinate 107,430,594 of NC_055998.1, forward strand.
TTGGCACGATCTACATTTTAAGGCGGGTATTTCTTCCTTGGCCTCTACTTAGTTTTCTTGATCTTAGTGCATGGCTATTATGTGATGGTTTAGGCTGTTTTATCTTATATCATGATCGATTGTTGTTTTTCCTGCATGATACTTATGCTTGACCCTTGTAATGATCTATTTAATTCATATACAGTCTCCACTCTTGATATCTACTCTGTTGTGATTACACGTGTAGAGTATGTCTTGTAGGGTTTGTCGGGTTGTTGGTATTACCATGCTGATTGGGTATATGATGTGGACTGTACATAGGTGGGTATGTGTTATAGGAGTCATCTTGTTGACCGTGCATTTACATGAGGTGTGTACATACGTATTTGTCATGTACTTTTGGAGGAGTGGTGTTGATTGTATGTTTGAGATGTGTACACATGTCTGTTGTGTTTTCACTAGAGGATACATGTTGATTGTACTTATATTTTGTGTGCATGTGTCCGGTGGGATTATTGGAGATTTTTGGTTGATTATACTTGTGTAGTGTGTACATATGTTTGGTGGGATACGTGGAGGTATCGTGACGATTATACTCATGTTGGAGGTATTTATGAGGTTTGGAGTTATTGCATGGATGATGACTATATATATATATATATCATGTTCATCATTCATTGCATCTAATGACCATTGTCTCCCTTGTGGTGAGAGAGTCGTCAGTTGGTTTGGTTTAGCACCGCACACTCGGCCACTCATGGGTAGTGGTAGTTGGAGCAGTTGCTGCTAGTCCTGTCGTGCCACCCGGTCACGAGGTTTAGTGAGATCCGGCGTTGTGAGCAGTCAGGGACCCTGATGCTATGTAGTTAGATAGCTACTAGCGGACTGTCTGCCTCGACCACTATATAGTGGGCTGGAGGGTAGTACAGTCGTCACAGACCCAAGCCTCTCGGCCATACAGGGGTCGTGGTGTTCGGAGAGGTGGCGGGGGTGACCATGGAGCATGCATGCACTTTTGCATATGATGCACGGTGCATCTGGGGGTTATATTTGCATACATGCCTACTAGATACTAGTTGCATGTGTTTGTGGTATGTTGCATTTGTTTGCGATATGATTGTTGTATATGGTTGTCATGCTGCATACATGTCATTTATTTTACATGTATATGCAGTCGTATTTATATTGCACAGGTGTCACGGGTATGTCTGTTGCAGATCCAGTGAGGATACTGATCTTGGTATCCTGCGTCGATTTCAGATTGGGTATGTATTTACCATTATGTCAGTAGTGGTTTGTGCAGTTTGTATGTCAGTTATGATTATGTCGGGTTACTACGTCAGGCAAGTTCAGATGCATTGATTTTGATAGTATGATCATGTTCTTTGTTTCCCTACTGAGACTGTATACTTTTGATCTCCATGTTTTGTTTATGGACCATGCACTATCTTTTCTATACCCCCTGAGTTACCTATACTCACCACCGCTTGTATACATTTATGGTTTCAGGTAGTTTGTAGATGGTTGGTGTCGCTCGGAGTATCCTGTCTGCCGGGTCCTACGTCACATCCGAGGACCGTGCTTATTTTCTTTTGTATATTCTTTTCTTATTTTTGGCATTGTATTTGTGTATAGCCATGTGGCTATCCTATGGTTTTGAGGTTGTATTTGTGTTTAAGCCGTGCCGGCATGCATTGTATTTATGTGTGTTGTGTGGGTTTTCCTTCGTTTTTCCGCTGCGTTTTGGTACAGCCGTGTGGGCTGTTTTATATATAACTGCGTGGTTGTGATTGTTTCATTCCAGCCGTGTGGGCTGTTATTATAACTGCGTGGTTGTTTATATAAATATTCCAGCCGCATGTGGCTGATGTATTTTGCTTGTAGTGATGCTTCAGATTGTCACCGGTACAGAGGAGGTGCTGCCGGATTTTTGTCTGGCTGAGACTCCTTTGGGGGCGTGACATGTTTACTTTCCGCTGCGTTACTTCTCCGATAGTTGTTACGATTCCGATAATAGAACGATTTTAGCCACGAGCGCTATTCACCCCCCCTCTAGCGCGTCTCGATCCAACAGAGATGTCTTTTCCAATGAGTAGAATGTCATCCACATATAATATGAGGAAGATAACTATGTCCCCTACAACCTTCTTGTAGACACAACGTTTATCTTCATTCTTGATGAAACCAAATTATTTGATTGCATCATCGAATCAAAGATTCCAGCTCCGAGAAGCTTGCTTTAGTCCATAAATGGACCTTTGCAGCTTGCATACTCTGCTAGTATGCTGTGGATCTACAAAACCCTCAGGTTGTGTAATGTACACATCCTCGAGCTGGTTTCCATTCAGAAACACGGTTTTGACATCCATCTGTCATATCTCATAGTCATGGTATGCTGCAATAGCAAGCATGAACCGAATGGACTTAAACATCACTACTGGAGAAAAGGTTTCATCATAGTCAATACCATAAATCTGCTTGAAACCTTTAGCTACCAAGCGACCCTTATAGATAAGTCCATCCATGTCAGTCTTTCTCTTAAAGACCCACTTACACCCAATGGATTTTACCCCTTCAGGTGGATCAACCAAAGTCCATACTTGGTTGGTGTACATGGATTCCATTTCGGATCTCATGGCCTCTAGCCATTTCTCGGAATCTGGTCTCATCACAGCTTCCTGATAGGTGGTAGGCTCATCCTCTATGAGCACAACGTCATCATGGTCAGACAAGAGAAATGAGTATCTCTCAGGCTGACGATGTACCCTATCAGACCTACGAAGAGGTATGTCTACTTGAACTGGTTGTTGTTCCTCAACTCTTTGTGGAACAACATCATCCACAACACTTTGTGGTTCCAGTTCAACTTCCATCGAGGTTTCAGTGCTATGGTCCGCATCTTTAACTTCTTCAAGATCGAACGTACTCCCACTAGTCTTTATAGAAACAAAGTCCCTTTCTAGAAAGACCCCAGTCTTTGCCACAACTACCTTGTGCTGACTGGGAATGTAGAAGTAATATCCCTTAGTTTCCTTGGGATATCTAATAAAGTATCACTTGTCGGATTTGGGTCCTAATTTGTCTGAGACTTGACGTCTAATGTAAGCCTCACAACCCCAAATCCTCATAAAAGACACCTGGACATCTCTCCCAGTCCATATCCTATATGGTGTCTTTATCACGACCTTGGATGGAACTCGGTTGTGTATAAAAGCTACCGTGTCAAGAGCATAACCCCAAAGAAATATAGGAAGATCTGTGTGACTCATCATAGATCGTACCATATCTAATAGAGTACAGTTCATCTTTTTGGATACACCATTCCACTGTGGTGTTCCAGGAGGAGTGAGTTGGGATAGAATCCCACACTCAGCTAGATAGTCATGAAACTCATGGCTAAGGTATTCTCCACCTCGATCTGATCGTAGTATCTTAATACTCTTGCCAAGCTGGTTCTGTACTTCATTCTTGAATTCTTTGAACTTTTCAAAGGATTCTGACTTATGTGTCATCAAGTACACATAACCATATCTACTGAACTCATCATTAAATGTGTTGAAGTACCTATAACCGCCTCTAGCAGTGAAATTGAAAGGGCCACATATAACATTATGTATAAGTCCTAACAAATCATTCGCTCTTTCGCTGTGCTCACTAAAGGGAGTCTTGGTCATCTTGCCTAGTAGGCATGATTCGCACGTCTCATAAGATTCAAATTTAAATGAGTCCAGCAAACCATCTTTATGGAGCTAGGATAAGCGCTTGTCATTTATATGACCTAAGCAACAGTGCCAGAGATAGGTTTGGTTCATGTCATTTGACTTGAACCTCTTGGTATTTATGTTATAGATAGGGCTTTCAAGGTCTAGAATATAGAGTCCGTTTATCAGAGGTGCACTACAATAGAACATATCGTTTAAATAGACGGAACAACATTTGTTCTTTATTGTAAACGAGAAACCTTTCTTGTCCAAACAAGAAACTGATATAATGTTCTTAGTTAGTGCAGGCACATAACAACAATCGATTAACTCTAGTACAAGCCCAGAGGGCAGAGATAGAAAGTAAGTCCCTATAGCAACAGCAGCAACCCGTGCTCCATTGCCTACTTGTAGGTCCACCTCGCCCTTTGTCAATGCTCTGCTATTTCTCAGCGCCTGCACATCAGTACAAATGTGAGAAGCACATCCAGTATCTAATACCCATGATGAAGAAATAGATAGATTGACTTCTATAACATATATACCTGAAGTGGAAGTCTCACTTCGCTTCTTCTTAAGATCTTTCAGGTACACCTTCCAGTTCCTCTTCCAGTGCCCGGTCTGACCGCAGTGGAAGAAGGTAGCATCCTTGGCGACCCCTCCTTTAGGCTTCAGTGCTTTGCCTTTACCCTTGGCTTGGGACTTTCCTTTGCCTTTGGGCTTGCCCTTGCCCTTATGTTTTTGAACCATCAGAACAGAGTGGGGCTTAACCTTCTTAAGGTTCAGCTCAGCAGTTCTTAACAAACTAAGCAGCTCGGGCAGTGGCTTGTCAATTTCATTCATGTTGTAGCTTAGAACGAATTGACTATAGCTATCCGACAAGGATTGCAAGATCAGGTCAGTGGTCAGATCTTGGCCAAGCGGGAATCCCAACCACTGTAGGTTTTCTATGTACCCAATCATTTTGAGTACATATGGGCCTACGGGAGCCCCATCTGACATCTTGCACTCAAATAGTGCCCTTGAGATCTCAAATCTCTCATGCCGTGCATGTCCTTGATATAGTTGACGAAGATGTTCAACCATATCATAAGCACACATTAACTCATGTTGCTTCTGAAGCTCAGAGTTCATGGTCGCGAGCATTAGACATGATACATCTAATGCGTCATCTTGATGCTTCTTGTAAACATCTTTGTCTGCTCACGTGGCATTGGCAAGAGGAGCCTCTGGAATGGGCTGCTCCAGAACGCACAGTTTACATTCCTAGGTGAGAACTATTCTCATATTACTGTACCAGTCCAAGAAATTTGCTCCGTTGAGCTTGTCCTTGTCAAGGACAAAACGCAGAGAGAAGGTGTTCGTGTTTGACGTCATTGTTATCTACAACAGAAATAAAAGCAGAAAGTAAATATCATATTCTTTTTATCATTTAATTAGGCCTTTATTTAAATGATGCTCCCACTGAATTCTATAATTCATGTGGGACAAGATCCACATCATACTAACCCTTGAGTTAGCTTTGGCTAATACGCCCAAGATTTAGTATGATCGGTAGGTAACGATTTACCGATTACATCTCTATGCAACTCTTGTTTATAGGATCATTATCCACAGTTATATTAAAACTTGAGTTAGCTTTGGCTAATACGCCCAAGAATTAATATAAATGTGATTTATGTCCTATATTTCCAACTATTTGAAGAATGCCTACAGTTAAACTCGATTTAGCTAGTTGTACTCAATCAAATTGAGTCTCTACTCACCCATGCGTTGATAGGCGGGACCAAGATTGTCCCTCCATACCCTACCAAGATAATATGTGTTGCTCTGCTTTGGCAGATTCAACAACACATGTGATCGAGGTAGTGAAAGGTATCAAGGCATGGTAGGCATTTTAGAGTTGACGTGATTGAGATCTAATCTAATCGTAGGGTACATCTTGTACACGATTTAGATCTAATCTAATCGTTAAGGCACTAATTAACTACTTTACTAGCATGCATCAAATACACACACACAAGCAATTAATTATACTATTTGTGATTAGTCATGGCCCTACTACGATCTTATCAAGCCAATGAGAAGATCGGATGGTCAACCTAGGGTCAACAGCTTCTCAAGCTCCTCCCTTTGACCACCTTGTGTTGCTCGCGCCCTCCTAGTAAGTCCATCTCGAGTGGACCTTCCACGGCTCCAATTTTGTACATTACAATTTTGAAACTCAAGTTACATTCGAGTCTAAACTAATTTACAACAAGAATAAATGGAGAAAGGCACGACGCGCAGGTCGCGTATCAAGTATACAGCACACACAATCACATGACGGCACGCAGGCCGTATTATGAATTACAACACAAATATACCAATCAAATTGGGTCTTTTTGTGCCATGACCATCACAAATTATACATAATTCTAAATTATGTAATTTCCATAATTTTCTGTAATTTTAATACTATTTTTTTTTTACAATTTTTATGAGAAAAAATTCTCGGCGGTCACGATTAGCGGTTTTCGGGCACAATCGCGGAACGAATCCCTTTGCGGGGCCAAGGGCAGCGCCCCTACCCGCGATATAACCATCGCGAGTGTTCCTAAGCGATCCTACAGCGCCTTAGTCCGCTGTCCCAAAAGGATTTGGGGCGAAACCTTGCCGTTTTGGAAAAATCTTCTCGGTAGTCGAAGCCTACAAGTGTCTAAACACTTATGCTTCGCTTCTATGAGAAAAATACTCATAAAAACCATAAAAAAAACTAAATACCACTGTTGGGAATTTTGGGTCGCAAAAACCACTTTTTCGCGTTGCGGAAACCCTGAATATCTCATGCCACCGGATCCGTGCGAAGTTTATAAAACAAAATTGCATGTACAAGTTTACTAAAGCCTATATCACAACTAGGAGAAGGAGTTTACCCTCGATGCGAAGCCCTTCGCAATCCCGCCCGTCCAACGGTTCGCCGGATCTCGAGATCGTCAAGCGTACAATCCTCTAGAACTATCCACACGAACAAACTAGGTGGAGAAGACCAAACTGTTAGGACCAAAAGTAGCTAGAGGGGGGGGGGGGGGGGAATAGCTCGTCGCGTTCGCTCGGTGCTCGGCGTTGCTTGTTCCTTCAAAGATGTGCAGCGGAAAATAGAGAAACAAACACACAACGCTAACACGGTTGGTTTTACTTGGTATCCACCTCACAAGAGGTGACTAATCCAAGGATCCACACCAACACACACACCCTCCACTAAATAAAACTCTCCTTTATGGTAACTACCAAGGGCGGAGAAGCCCTACAAGACTCAATACAAGAAGAGAGGGAAAGGATACAAGAAATACAAGCTTACAAGCTTACAATGAGTACAAAACCCTAACCCTAGCTTCTCTTCTTGGCTTTGATCCGCCTCTTGACTTGGAGAGCTTCCAAGATCCTTCAAGAACTGGCGATCTGAGCTTTGTGAGCGCTGTGGAGGAGTTGGCGAGAGCTCTGGGGTGAATCAGTGAGAAGATTACCGCAGCCATCGAACGCCTGCAGCTATAAACGATGTCAACGGTCGGATCCCGATCGATTCGAATGTTCCCAATCGATCGGGGAGACTTTGGATCTATCCACGGATCGATCCAGAGCGCCTCTGTGCTCTGGAAACGCGCCTGGATCGATCCACGGATCGATCCAGCGCTTATCGCGCGAAGCAGCCGCGTCCCAATCGATCCACTGATCGATTGGGACCTCTGGATCGATCCACGGATCGATCCAGAGGCTCTCTGTTCACTGGGACAGGTCTGGATCGATCCACTGATCGATCCACTGATCGATCCAGCACTTGATTTTTGTCCAAAACCAAGTCCCAAACCTCCCAAACCAACATCCGGTCAACCTTGACCTGTTGGTATGTCATGCCTAGCATCTAGTCACTCCCTTGACCTGCTAGGACTCCCTTACCAAGTGTCCGGTCAATCCCTTTGACCCACTTGGACTTTTCTCTGTGCCAAGTATCCGGTCAATCCCTTTGACCTACTTGGACTTTTCTTTCATGCCAAGTATCCAGTCAAACCTTTGACCTACTTGGACTTCCCAGCACCAGATGTCCGATCATTCTTGATCCATCTGGATTTTCCCTTGCCTGTCTTCACTCACCAGGGCTTTCACCTAGCTTCACTCACTAGGGTTTTCCATCTGCCTAGCTTCACTCACTAGGGCTTTCACCTGGCTTCACCCACCAGGATTTTCTATCTGCCTAGCTTCACTCACTAGGACTTTCACCTGCCTTCACTCACCAGGATTTCCATCTGCCTAGCTTCACTCACTAGGGCTTTCACCTGGCTTCACTCACCAGGATTTCCATCTGCCTAGCTTCACTCACTAGGACTTCCTTCTGCCTGGCTTCACTCACCAGGACTTTTCTTCTGCCTGGCTTCACTCACCAGGACTTTCATTTTGCCTAACATCCCAGTTAGGACTTCCCAGTCAAGTATCCAGTCAACCTTGACCTACTTGACTCTTCTTCAATCAATATCTTATTGTCAAACATCTAAACTCAAACCAAGACTCAGCTTGGTTACCCAGGTCAACCTTGACCAACAATCCCCCTTTTTGATGTTTGACAATACCACAATAACACTTACAATCCCATATGTAAGTTAGGCTAATCCCATAGCCTCCTTCTTCATGCCACTAGGTAATGAAAGCATAAATTAAACTCTTCATTCTCCCCCTAAGAGGGCAAACTCCCTCTAGGTAATGAAAGCCTAACTTACGCCCTTTCATGAGTCCTTTCATTCTCCCCCTATGACCTTCCCATAGGTAATGAAGGACTAAGCTTAACCATACATTCTCCCCCTATTGGCACACATCAACCCATCGTTGGACACACATCAACCTATGCTCCAATTCTGGGCACACTTCAACAAATCCATTTGTTGAAGACTCTCACCCTAAAGAGTTGCTCATCGTTGTTCACAACATCACTCGTTGTGATCAACACGATAATGAAGGTCCCATACCCTTCATTTATCCTTAACTTCTCCCTCAATGTAGACAACTACCCAACCTTGAGCATTATCTACTACTTGAGTGTCCACTTGAAATAATGAGGATATCCACTCCCCATTTCTCCCCATTTCAAGTTTAAATGCTCAACCTTGAGCAAGTTCACAACAGAAGGTTAACCACCTTCCAAGGTTCATGAAAAATGATTTTCATGTCTTTAAAGAGTCCCTCCCCCTAAAGACATGGTGGTAACTTCTGTCATTGCACCAACAATGACTTGGAATCCCTAAAACATTAGGAAACCCAAATTTTGAAGTTTTGAGGTTCAAATATTCAAAATTAGAAACAACCTCAATCTAAACTTCTACTTAGTCTTCGTTAACCAATCCATCCTTGTTTTCAACATGAAAACACCCTTTATATGTATACAAATGTATTTAAGGGGTTTGGAATGGTTACCTAGACTCAAAGAGGTTCAAAGATGATGAGCCTTCCCGGCCAAAATCAGCAACTTGGATCGATTGGAGTTGGGTTCAATCGATTGAACCTTTCGAATCGATCCACCGATCGATTCAGACTCCTGATCGATCGGCTGATCGATCCGTGAACTTCGCGGGAATTGCCGTTTGAATCGATCCACGGATCGATTCAGGAACTCCAATCGATCCATGGATCGATCGGAGCTCTGATAGTTGCTGAAATTCCATTTCAATCAACTTCAGAGACCCCTAGAAAATTCTACAAAAATCCAAAAATTATGAAATTTCGTGTAGACATTATTTAGGGCATACTTAATCATGGAAAAATAGCTTTCTATGAAAATACATCATATTTTCAAAGATTGACACAAACTTGAAAACTTGCAAAAACTTTAGTGTTTTTCTTCAAGTTTGTGTCTAACTATTCAATGGTGATTACTATCAAAAGATAGCCTTCACCAAGGTTTTCCAAAAACATTTTAAAACATTTTCAAAACCAATATCCCATCATGTTCCTTGGGCATAATGCACATGACTTGTACATTAGCTTTCCCAATGATGGGAAAACACATAACTATGTGTTTTGATGAATTTAAAACTCAAAAGAATGCACTAAATCAACATCTTGAGTTTTGTTCATCATCCTAACATCTCACTTGTATCTATTGTGGACGAAACACATACAAGTCATCTTAGAGGTCTTTGTGAGATGTAAAATTTGGTTTTTGCCCTAATCTAGGGATCATGCATATCTATCTAGGCATTTTAGAGATATTAGACATCCACCCAGGATGTCACTTGTTAATAAGTGTCGTTAAATGCCATTCGTCCTAAATTACAAGGAATTAAACTAAATGCATGATTATGTTATGGCATACATCAACAGAAAATAATTTTCAAAAGAAAATATCCTATTACTACATGATGTATGAATGTCATGACATGGTATTTTTGGATTTTTCATAATAAAACATGAATGCAAGACTAGACATGATGTCATGGCATATGATGGGCAAACAATCATGGCAAGATTTAGCATAAATAAAATATACCTAGATTAACTATCTAAGTATCCTTAAAGTCTTAGCTAAACTTACAACTTAAACCTAGATTGCCCTAAAGTGCTTCAAGTAAATGCCAAAGCCTAAGTTTGCATTTCTTATTCCCTTGATTAATTTATGCCAATTAAAATTAAGCATATTCCTCAAATGTTGGCATATTCCATTTTTCCACAAGAGTAGCACTTTTAAATTAAGGCTCGGATTGCCTTAAATTGCCTAAGAACATACCAAAATCTCAACTTGATAGTTCTTATGAATTTCCCAATATGTGCCATTTAAGATTAAAATCAATTTTCACCATTTGGCACATTTTACTCTTTCAAGGAGTAATCAAAAGGTCCATTTCATTTTCAACGGTTAACTAAAACCTTGAAAATGCTCCTTGAGTGTCAATTTCCTCAAAGTTGGGTTAACTACCCTTCTAATCGGAGTTGACACTCTCTAACCCATCTATGGGGTAGAGAAGATGCTCCTAGGAACCCAACACCTATTGGTGCTCCTTGGATGCTCTAGGTACTCACTAGGGATAACTTCCCTAGATACCTTCCTAGTGACCTTGTTGGGCTTCTTAGAAGCCTTGGTCACATTTTCTAGGTCAACTCTAGGGATAACCTCCCTTGTGACCTTGTTTGTGACTTTCTTGAAGTCTTAGTCACATTTATTGCAAAAATACTCTTAGGGATGACTTCCCTAGCATTTTTGGCTTGACCACTAGACCTAGGGTTTGTTCCATAACTATATGGAACTCTATGGTAAGAGGGCACATCCTTCTTAGCCTTTGGTTTGTATCCCAAACCTCTATGGCCATTGGATGACTTTTGTACCCCTAAACCTAGGTTATGCTCATTTTGCCCTAATAGGATATTTTCCATCCTTTTTAGGGTCTTTTCAATTTTATCAAGCCTTGATCTCAAGACTTGATTTTCTATCACTAAGTCCTTAGTTTTTGGTTTTTCATTTGATCCATGAGCATTTTTATTCTTGGGCTTGTATCTATTATCCTTAGTGTTCTTGCCTAGGTTTTTACCTACATTCCTAGCCTTAGGGATAGTAGTTTTGGCATGTAGGGCCACATGTTTTTCCTTAAAGCCCTCATGCTTCCTATTCTTATGGTAAATCGCATTAAAATGATAAAAATTTGACCTAGCATGCTTTTTACCATTTTGCAAGGGAATAGGCTCAATGAAAGTTACCTTCCTTTTTACCTTGGAGGCTCCCCCTTGACTAGTGCCTCCTTGAGCCTTGACCATCTTCTTCCCCTTGGGGCATTGACGGTAATGCCCTTTTTGTTGACACAAGAAGCACACAATGTGCTCCTTGCTCTTCTTTGTCCCGGGGGTGGTCTCCTTGGGCTTCTCCTTGCCCTTTTGTGCCACTTGGCCCTTCTTCTTGGCCAAGTTGGGACACTTGCTCTTATAGTGCCCATGTTCCCTACACTCAAAATATATTATATGATTTTTAATATTAATTGAAATATTTATACCTTTGCTTGTAGGGGTGGCATCTTTTTCTTTGGATCCGGAGGTAGAAGCTTCCTCTTGATCGGACCTTGATTCTCCTCCATTTGATTTTTCTTGACTTGTGGAGGTAGAATCTACTTCCTCCTCTTCGTCTCTTGACCCGGATGTAGAAGCTTCTCCTTCTTCTTGATCCGGCGTCACCAAGGATTGCTCCCCCTCAATCCTAGAGGTGGAGGCTTCATCATCTTGAATATGAAACAAGGAGTATGCTCCCTCCTTGTTCCCTTCGTTGCATTCCCTTGAGGATGAAGCTTCTTCTTGGATTTCCTCTCTTCGGAGGTTGAGCATCTATCAACCTCGGAATCCTCCTTTTGGTCTTGCTCCAAAGAGTCACCCTCTTTGGATTCTTCATGATCTTGTACAGTGGAGGGGATCTCTTCATGAAGCTTGGCCAATTTGCTCCAAAGCTCCTTGGAATCTTCGAATTCTCCAACTCGAGCCAAGATGTGGCTAGGCAATAAGTTGACCAGAAGCTTGGTCACTTTGTCATTTGCCTCGCCCCTTTGAATTTGCTCTGAGCTCCATCTGCTTTTCTTTAGAAGCTTGCCCATGGAGTTCGTTGGAGCCTTGAAGCCTTCCATTAGAGCAAACCATTGCTCTATCTCCATCATAAGAAAGTTTTCGATTCTTGATCTCCAAGAATCGAAGCTTGCCGATGTGTATGGTGGAGCCACCCTTGTGTCAAATTCAAGTCCATCTTGGAATTGCATCTTGAAGTTGAGCTTGATAGAATCTTGAACTTGAAGAATTTGCTCCAACTTCTTCACCCTCTAGCTTTTCTTGATATGTTTGCCCCTTCCGGCGGTGATTCCGGTGAAGAGCAACCTTGCTCTGATACCACTTGTTAGGACCAAAAGTAGCTAGAGGGGTGAATAGCTCGTCGCGTTCGCTCGGTGCTCGGCGTTGCTTGTTCCTTCAAAGATGTGCAGCGGAAAATACAGAAACAAACACACAACGCTAACACGGTTGGTTTTACTTGGTATCCACCTCACAAGAGGTGACTAATCCAAGGATCCACACCAACACACACACCCTCCACTAAATAAAACTCTCCTTTATGGTAACTACCAAGGGCGGAGAAGCCCTACAAGACTCAATACAAGAAGAGAGGGAAAGGATACAAGAAATACAAGCTTACAAGCTTACAATGAGTACAAAACCCTAACCCTAGCTTCTCTTCTTGGCTTTGATCCGCCTCTTGACTTGGAGAGCTTCCAAGATCCTTCAAGAACTGGCGATCTGAGCTTTGTGAGCGCTGTGGAGGAGTTGGCGAGAGCTCTGGGGTGAACCAGTGAGAAGATTACCGCAGCCATCGAACGCCTGCAGCTATAAACGATGTCAACGGTCGGATCCCGATCGATTCGAATGTTCCCAATCGATCGGGGAGACTTTGGATCGATCCACGGATCGATCCAGAGCGCCTCTGTGCTCTGGAAACACGCCTGGATCGATCCACGGATCGATCCAGCGCTTATCGCGCGAAGCAGCCGCGTCCCAATCGATCCACTGATCGATTGGGACCTCTGGATCGATCCACGGATCGATCCAGAAGCTCTCTGTTCGCTGGGACAGGTCTGGATCGATCCACTGATCGATCCAGCACTTGATTTTTGTCCAAAACCAAGTCCCAAACCTCCCAAACCAACATCCGGTCAACCTTGACCTGTTGGTATGTCATGCCTAGCATCTAGTCACTCCCTTGACCTGCTAGGACTCCCTTACCAAGTGTCCGATCAATCCCTTTGACCCACTTGGACTTTTCTCTGTGCCAAGTATCCGGTCAATACCTTTGACCTACTTGGACTTTTCTTTCATGCCAAGTATCCAGTCAAACCTTTGACCTACTTGGACTTCCCAGCACCAGATGTCCGATCATTCTTGATCCATCTGGATTTTCCCTTGCCTGGCTTCACTCACCAGGGCTTTCACCTAGCTTCACTCACTAGGGTTTTCCATCTGCCTAGCTTCACTCACTAGGGCTTTCACCTGGCTTCACCCACCAGGATTTTCCATCTGCCTAGCTTCACTCACTAGGACTTTCACCTGGCTTCACTCACCAGGATTTCCATCTGCCTAGCTTCACTCACTAGGGCTTTCACCTGGCTTCACTCACCAGGATTTCCATCTGCCTAGCTTCACTCACTAGGACTTCCTTCTGCCTGGCTTCACTCACCAGGACTTTTCTTCTGCCTGGCTTCACTCACCAGGACTTTCATTTTGCCTAACATCCCAGTTAGGACTTCCCAGTCAAGTATCCAGTCAACCTTGGCCTACTTGACTCTTCTTCAATCAATATCTTATTGTCAAACATCTAAACCCAAACCAAGACTTAGCTTGGTTACCCAGGTCAACCTTGACCTGAGGGATATTGCACCAACACAAACAAAGGTGTGCTAGCACCTTATGTCGTTCGGCCAAGGAGGAGGAGAGGGAGAGCAAGTAGATGAGATGAGGAAGAAGAAGGAATGAATTGGCTTGAATGAAAAATCAACCCATTCATTCCACCATAAGTGGCCGGCCACATTAAGGAGTGTAACCTCCTTTCTCATTTAATGTGGCCATTAAAGAGGAGATTTGTAACCTCCATGAGGTGGCATACACATGTGCAAAAACTTAATGATGTGTAACACCATTATTGGCCACTTTATGCCAACTCACAAATGATGTGGCATATAGTCAAGTCAAACTTGACTTTTCCTCTTCCTCTCAAGTCAATTCAAACTTGACATTATAACTCCAATGGTTGATCAAATCCAACCATTTGATTCAAGCCAATTTAATATAATGAATCTAATTCATTTAATTAAATTGATTCAATGAGTCATAATCTAAATTATACTCATTGAACACATGAATCAAATTGAGTCCAACTCAATTAGTTCAATTAGGATTACTCTTAATCCAATTTGATTCATCACATGAATCTAATCCTCTTGGTTCATCATATGAACCTAATCTCCATCTAATTGTCCTTTGTGTGTGACCCTATAGGTTCTTATAACGTTGGCAATGCTCCTAAACCCATTTAGAAGCATAAGTAATGAGCGGTATCTAGCAACACATCATTACTACCCAAGTTATAAGAATGTTGAGATCCAACATCACCTTATGACTACTAATTGTGACTCCTCACAATATATGACAAGTGTCCTTCTATCCTAGACATCTAGATTGATCAATATGAGGCATAGACCATGTCATCCTCTAATCAATCTAAATCTTGAACTCCAAATAGACTCAATCAATCAAATGAGCTTAATATCTCATATTGACTCATTTGGGCATGGCAATGCACTTCGTGGTCTCACTCTATCAAGAATATCGATGTCGCTCCCGTCATATAGGAAAGATAGATCCCATCTACATCACTCACATCCCTCTGCATAATTCGTTACATACCCAGTAATTGCCTTTATAGTCCACCCAGTTACGGGTGACATTTGACGAAGCCAAAGTACGTAACTCCTTATGTAGGGATCCAAGGTGACTTCAGGTCCAAGGACTAGTAGTCATACTAATAGCCACATGTGAAAGTATATGCCACTCATATAATGATCCATGATACTTTCTCATGGTGGGTCATTCAGTATACATTCTCCAATGCATACCCATGTGTCAACTTGATATCTCTATATCCATGACTTGTGAGATCTAGTCATCGAGTTGACCTACATGCTATTCTTGTTACATTAACATTGTCCCTGAATGTTAATACTCGACTAGGAATGATTAAGAGTAGTGTTCCCTATATCATCTCACTATCGATTCAACAAATCGATTGATATAGGTAAGAACCTTCTACTCAAGGACGTTATTATACTTAGTTTATTTGGCACAGATACAAGTAAGCATAATAACCAAAAACCAAATGCCTTTATATATAAGAATATGATACAATGAGTCCATATAACAATCATTAAATGATTGGCTCTAGGGCTCTAATTAATACTTGGAAGGTAAGATGACCAAGAGACCTTTTAAGGCCAAGGGGTATAGAGCCAAAGAAGTGTTAGAACTGGTTCATTCTGATCTGTGTGGTCCTATGTCTATCCAGGAAAGAGGTGTTTTTGAATATTTTGTTTCTTTTATAGACGATTATTCAAGATATGGATACATTTACCTGATACGCTGCAAGTCTGAGTGCTTTGATAAATTCAAAGAGTACAAGGTTGATGTGGAGAAACGTCCTAGTAAAAGTATCAAGACACTACGATCTGATCATGGTGGCGAATACCTCTTTGGAGTGTTTAGGAATTGCTTATCAGAGGCCGGGATTCAATCCCAGTTGTCCGCACCTGGTACACCCCAATAGAATTGTGTGGCAGAATGAAGGAATAGGACTATTATGGAGATGGTTAGATCGATGATGAGTTATTCAGAATTACCAAATTCGTTTTAGGGATATGCTCTGGAAACGGCAGCACACATTCTGAACTTAGTACCTTCTAAATCAGTATCCTCTACTCCCACAGAATTGTGGAATGGGCGAAAGCCCAGTCTAAGACATATTCAGATTTGGGTTAGTCCAGCACATGTGCTAAATCTGGATGTTGATAAGTTAGAATCTCGTATAGAAGTGCGTGTGTTTGTGGGTTATCCTAGAGGAACGAAAAGTGGTTTATTTTATAGTCCTAAAGATCAGAAGGTCATTGTTAGCACCAATGCCCAGTTTTTATAAGAAGAATATATAATGGAACACAAGCCCAGTAGCAAAATTGTTCTAGAAGAACTTAGAGAGGGCACGTCTACTTTAGTACCAATAGTACAAGATGAAGTGCCACAAGAGACTGTAACATATGTCACACATGATACACAACCACCGACAGTGCCTCGTCATAGTGGGAGGGTTGTAAGGCAACCTGAGAGATTCATATTTTTGGGAGAGTCTTCAGACTTGATCCCGGGTAAACATGAACCTGATCCTCGGACATATGACGAAGCACTCCAAGATATAGATGCAGTATCTTTGCAAAAGGCAATGAATTCAGAAATAGAATCTATGTATTCTAATAAGGTCTAGGAACTTGTAGAACCACCTGATGGTGTAAAAGCCGTTGGATACAAGTGGATCTACAAAAGGAAAAGAGGGACAAACGGGAAGGTAGACACCTTCAAAGCAAGCCTTGTTGCGAAAGGGTACAGTCAGAAAGAGGAAATCAATTATGAGGAGACTTTTTCGCCGGTAGTCATGCTTAAGTCTATCCATATACTCTTATCCATCGCCGCTCATATGGATTATGAGATTTGGCAAATGGATGTCAAGACAGCTTTCCTTAATTGAAGTCTTGAAGAAAACATCCATATGAAGCAACTAGAAGGGTTCATTGAAAAGGGCAAAGAGCATCTAGTGTGCAAGCTCAATCGGTCCATTTATGTACTGAAGCAAGCTTCAAGATCTTAGAACATCCGATTTAACGAAGTAATCCAGTCATATGGATTTATTCAGTGTCCGGATGTGTCTTGTGTATATAAGAAGTGTAACGGAAACGTGGTGGTATTTCTTGTACTATACGTATATGATATTTTGTTAATTGGCAACCATGTCAAGATATTATCGGACGTAAGGGTATGGTTGTCCAAACAATTTGATATGAAGGACTTACGAGAATGTGCACACATTCTTGGGATCAAAATTATAAGGGATCGCAAGAAAAGAATGTTGTGCCTATCTCAAGCTTCATATATAGATACACTCCTTGCTCGTTTTAACATGTAGAACTCCAAGAAAGGTTTCTTACCTTTTAGGCATGGAGTAGCCTTATCTAAAGAGATGTCTCTGAAGACATCAAAGGAGATGGAGGATATGAAGGCAGTTCCTTATGCTTCGGTTGTAGGAAGCCTTATGTATGCAATGTTGTGTACGAAACCTGATATGTGTTTTGCCGTGGGCATGGTTAGCAGATATCAGAGTAACCCTGGACAAGGACATTGGATTGCTGTAAATCATATATTGAAGTACCTGAGAAGGACTAGAGATTATATGCTAGTCTACCAAGCAGACGATTTGGTCCCTGTAGGTTACACGGATTCGGACTTCCAAGAAATGCATCTCGGACTCAACCATGGAAGCTGAGTATGTGGCAGCCTCTGAGGCAGCCAAAGAAGCTGTATGGCTCAGGAACTTTCTAATGGACTTAGATGTGATTCCTGGTTTGCCCAAGATCATCACAATTTATTGTGATAATAGCGGTGCAGTTGCAAACTCGAAGGAGCTGCGAGCCCATAAGGCAAGTAAACATATAGAGCGCAAGTACCACCTGATACGAGATAATGTCAAGCGAGGAGAAGTTGTCATCGCTAAGATTGCATTAGCAGATAACCTAGCAAATCCTTTCACTAAGGCCCTTCCGGCGAAAGCTTTTGATCGGCATGTGGAGGGGATGGGAATGAGATGTATGACAACAGATATGGCAGCTTAGTCATTTAGTATAAGTGGGAGATTGTTGGAGTGTATACTAAAAGTCTAGCTTTTGTAAACATTTATTTTTGAAATAAAAGAATCACATTAGTCAATATCTACATTTATTTGTTAAATATAATTGTTCAATTAATTTATGGAGTAGACAACATGGTGTGTGGTGTCACACATAGAAGATCATATTGACGGTCTTTATAAATTATAAACAGTTGCTGACGACTAAGATGGAAAGGAACAAACTATCGGAATAGTCGTAGTGTAATTAAGTGTTAGTTTATCTTAATTAATAAATTACATTGGTACACTCTAAGTGTATTGAGTATGACCATTTAGGTAAGTTGTTTTTGTACTGACTTAATAAAAGAACTAGACCTTAGTTATTATGGAAGTGTGTGCTCTTAATCCTAATATAATAACAAGAACATATATTTAATATTTATTTCTTTGACTTATCAAAGGGTGAGGTTTAGCTCGATAAATCAATATGCCCGATAAGTTGGGAAATGATATTACTTATAGTATGTGTTGTTGATTATAGAAGAAATCGGTGTCCTAGTTATCTAGGTTGAGAATGTCCCCAAGAGGAGCTCATAAGGATTGTCATGTTAAACCTGTTGGTGCAGTGAGCACCAGATGATCGAACCTGAGTTTTGATTATGGCAAAGGGCTCAAAGTTAAGTGGTGGTATTATCTAACAAAGTTCATGGAGCTTGCAGGAAAGTCCTAAGTGTTACTTAGGCAAAAGTCCTAGCTGCGGTTAGGCAGGTGAAAACCCTAGGGGGTGGTAACCCTAGGTCATAGGGGGTGGTAACCCTATGCGGAAAAGTCTTGGCAGGTCGATGGCTTCAGGCAAAAGTCCTAGGGGGTGGTAACCCTAGGTGGAAAGTCCTGGTGTCGCGAACCAGGTGGAAGTCTGAACTGGCCGGTGAAGCGGATGTTCAGCAGAAAGTCCGGAAGCATCGAGTGCCGAGCAAAAGTCCAGTCGAGGATCGTCTGGCAACAGGTAAATCTCCTGAGTGGAGTAGGTGAGGACGCGTTCCCGTAGAGGGAAAGTAGGCGTCAGGTCGACCTAGGGTTCCGGTCGAAACCCGAGATTCGGACGGTCCGGAGACTGTCTATACTTTATTTTATGTGTACTATGCTAACTTTGTTTTGCGGTATGTGTTTTGGGACTAACACATTTTGCGGGAACAAAGGAGCAAGTTACAACTCGGATGAACGTGTCGAGGCGCCTCCATGGAGCTTGGGCGCCTCGGGTGCAAAAGCTGAGCTGGCCGAGGCGCCTTTGATGGAGTTCAAGGCGCCTTGGACCGGAGGTTGGAGGCGCCTTGGATAGGATGAAGGCGCCTTGAACCAGATAGAGTTCGACCAGGTCAGTGCTGATCCACGCGGGTGACTCGGCTCGTTCAAGGTGCCTTGATGAACAGTGTAAGGCGCCTTGAACCCTCTTTATAAGAGGTCTCGACCAGCAGCTCTGTACAAGAATTCACAAGCTTCCATTCTGCTGTGGTCTGCTCTAGTGCTGCTTCCGAAGTGCTGTTGCAATATTCCGACGACCCGGAGCTCAGATTTCCTTTCTACTACTGTTGTCGGTATAATTTTAATTATAGTTACATTTTGTAATTCATCTGTAATATCCATACGAAATTATAGTTGTTGCCCACGGAAAGCGATCAAGGATCACGGGCCTTCGAGTAGGAGTCGACCTAGGCTCCGAACGAAGTAAACGACTGTGTTCTTGTGTTTGTTTCTTTTATTCCGCTGCTTTAATTACTCTACGAACGTTTTACAATTCCGATAGTCGAACAAAATAGCCGCGAGCGCTATTCACCCCCCCTCTAGCGCGATCTCGATCCAACAATTGGTATCAGAGCGGGGTCGCTTTGAACTGGTGCAACCACCATTCAAGCATTTTTCGTGGCTTTGTCGTGTTTATAGGTTAAAAAATAAACCTTACGCCTTTCGTTTTTTCCCTCCAAAATAATTTTCGAAAAATTCATTTTCATCCTTTCACGGTTTATAAGTATTAATAAAATATTGAATTTGGAAAAATTTGAAATAAATTTTTTTTAATATTTTTTAAGAATATTTTATTATTATTTTATTATTTTTTCTCGAAACTAGTAAACTTCTATTTCTATCCTTCCATACAACACTGCTAATCCAGGATCAAGTCCTGGTACATTTTTTTGCTATTTTTGTTGTGTGCAAGGTTCTCTTAAAATGGCATTCCAAGAAGGATCTGCCCTCCTCTTTTCTGGCGAGGACTTTGGATCTTGGAAGAACCGGATGGAATACCACCTCAAGACACAAGTCGAGATGTGGATCATCATCCGGACCGGACTCGAACTTCCACGTGGCGACACCGGAGAACTTATCTCATGCATCAACGGGATTCTAGCACAATGAAAAAGTTGAAGCCGATGCCAAAGCAACCTGCATGCTACAATGTGGCCTAACCAATGAAGAACTGAACCGCATCGGGCCCTTCGCAAGTGAAAAAGAGTTGTGGCAAAAGTTGATGGAACTACACGAGGGCACTTCCGACGCTCAAGTAAGTAAGCATATTTTAATAAATGATTTATTTGAATTAGATGAGCAGAATAATACTACTTCGGCCGAGGAAGGTGTTACGATGGTTGCAGGTACAAGTCAGACAGTGGAAAAGATATGGTCCGAGTCTTCAGATGAATCCGAGTCCGATGAAGAAGAACCAACGAGCTTTCTCGCGTTACCGGTGCAGGCTAACATAATTGACGAAACCGAGTCCGAACTTGAGTCCGAAGCCGAGAGCGAGTCAGAAACAGAGTCCGAGCGAAGCCACGGATCCGCATCCGTTTCCGAAGGCCAGATCCCCACTGTAAGTTCTTTTCTCGCTGAAACTCAAATAGATGAATTAAAGAATTTAATTCCTTATTTGCTTAAAAAGTTGGCTAAATCCAACGTCCGGGTTAAGTCGCTCCAAAAGGAAGTAACAACCCTTAAGGAAGCGACTACCTCGAGTTCTTTAACTGAATTAGTTCAAATTGAAAATTCGACTCAAGTCCAACAACTTGAGGAAGAAAATTCCAATTTGAAAACTCAAATTAAAGAACTCAAGGACACGTTGGAACGGTTCACCTTGGGCTCCAAGAAACTAGATCTGATTCTTGGAAAACAGCGAGCCGTTTACAACAAAACTGGACTTGGATTTAAAACTAAAATAAAATACAAATCATATTTATCGCTAGTTAATAGAAATAGTAGAAAAATTGTCCAAGCATGGGTGCCAAAATCCAATTTGGTTAATCAAGTTGGAACTGGTCACTATTGGGTCCCCAAGGATCAAGTCTATTATCTTGATAGACCATATAGAGGCTATGATCCAGGGGGAGCTAATAGAAAAATAATATTAAAAACATAATTCAAAATTCAATTCAATTCAAAATTAAATTCAAAATTAAAAATTCAATTAAAAATCAAAATTAAATTCAAAATTCAAAATTCGAAATTCTAAATCAAATTCGAAATTAAAATTCAAAATTCTGAATTCAAAAATAGATGGTGGATCCAAACTAGCTGGCACCTCCAACTGAACTACCCGACAGGGTAACTGAACCTAATTTACCCGAAATGGGTAAAACAAGAGTAGATTACCCGGCAGGGTAATTAAGGATAATTTAAAACGGACTAGGTTTAACTTGACCCACAGTACTGGTGAAGTTTTTGGATGATAGTACGTTAGGGAAGCCTTGGGCATCGCATGTCTAGGAAGATATGACTTCGACCTGGTGCATTTGGCCAAGTGGAACTGACCGAAGCTACCCTTAAATGGATCCTAACTAGTTAGATCAAGGATTAGTATTAAGTTCAATGGGTAGGACTATTTGGGAAACCTCGAAGGCATGGTTACTTTAATGAGTACCTTGTGACTCACCATAGCCCAGAAGTTTATCCAAAGAATGCTTACATGTTGAACCCAAAGCTAAACCTGAATCTAACACAAAGTTAAATCAAAACCCTTAAATTGAACCTCAATTCATCTCACAAAAATTATAGGATTCCCTGATTGAAAATTTAGATCGGGTGAGATGACTAGGAAATTAAATTGACTTAACTTAAATCAAATTAATTAATAATTAAATTATTTTAACTTGAATCATTTTCAAATGAAAATTATGTTAAACTCAATTTCAAAAATATTTGAAAATCTTTTGAAAATCAATATCAAAATTATTTAAAAATCATTTCAAAAATCTTTTAAAACACATTTCAAAAATCTTTTGAAAATTAATTTCAAAATTATTTTAGAAAATAAATTTCAAAATTACTTAAAAATCTTTTGAAAATCAATTTCAAAATTATTTAAAAATCATTTCAAAAATCTTTTAAAACTTAATTTCAAAATCATTTCAAAAATCTTTTGAAAATCAATTTCAAAATTATTTAAAAAACATTTCAAAAATCTTTTAAAACTTAATTTCAAAATCATTTTAAAAATCTTTTGAAAATCAATTTCAAAATTATTCAAAACTCATTTCAAAAACCTTTTAAAACTCATTTCAAAATCTTTTGAAAATCAATTTCAAAATTATTTAAAAAACATTTCAAATATCTTTTAAAACTTAATTTCAAAATCATTTCAAAAATCTTTTGAAAATCAATTTCAAAATTATTTAAAAATCATTTCAAAAATCTTTTAAAACTCATTTCAAAAATCTTTTGAAAATCAATTTCAAAATTATTTAAAAATCATTTCAAAAATCTTTTAAAACTTAATTTCAAAATCATTTCAAAAATCTTTTGAAAATCAATTTCAAAATTAATTAAAAATCATTTCAAAAATCTTTTGAAAATAAATTTCAAAATTACTTAAAAATCTTTTGAAAATCAATTTCAAAATTATTCAAAAATCATTTCAAAAATCTTTTAAAACTTAATTTCAAAATCATTTCAAAATCTTTTGAAAATCAATTTCAAAATTACTTAAAAATCATTTCAAAAATCTTTTGAAAATAAATTTCAAAATTACTTAAAAATCTTTTGAAAATCAATTTCAAAATTATTTAAAAATCATTTCAAAAATCTCTTAAAACTCATTTCAAAAATCTTTTGAAAATCAATTTCAAAATTATTTAAAAATCATTTCAAAAATCTTTTAAAACTCATTTCAAAAATCTTTTGAAAATCAATTTCAAAATTATTTAAAAATCATTTGAAAATCTTTTAAAAATTATTTGAAAATCTTTTAAAAAAAAAATCTTTGAAAATTTCTTTTAAAAGTCATTTGAAAATCCTTTAAAAATTGTTTGAAAATCTTTTAAAAGTCATTTGAAAATTCATTTCAAAATTTAATTGTAAAAATCTTTTATTCATTTCAAAATTATTTGAAAAATCTTTGAAAAACTTATAAAAAAAAAAATCCTTTGAAAAATTTATTTAAATAAAAAAATCCTTTGAAAAATTTATTTAAATAAAAAATCCTTTGAAAAATTTATAAAAAATCCTTTGAAAAATCATTTTAAACTTATTTCAAAATCCTTTGAAAAATCTTTGAAAAAACTTATTTAAAAAATTATTTGAAAAATCTTTGAAAAACTTATTTAAAAATCCTTTGAAAATTCATTTCAAAAATCTTTTGAAAATTCTTTTCAAAATCTTTTAAAATTAATTCAATTACTATCAAAATATTAATTTAAAAGGATTTAAAAATATTTAATTCTCAAATTCTGATTGCTAAAGTTAACTCTAATTAATTTTCAATAAATTCTCAAAAGTTTAGCATTTTCTCATTTGGAACTTAAATTTTCAATATTTTCAAATATGAATTTCGTCTCAAACTCATTCATAAGCTGCACATGTTTGATAATCTAGAATGGATGAGCTGGAATTAGGATAATATAAAGTTCTTCTTATGCTTGTACTCTAAGACTCTAAGAATTTAATTTGGCATTAATTAAGGGGGAATGAACAGAGTCATGCTAGTACTTTAAGGCTAAACAAATTCCTTTAGGGCTCTGATACCCAATCAAGTTAAATAATTTAATTTGACTCATGCTTGGACACCTAAACTCAAAGAATTTATTAATGCATTAATTTAAAATTTAAATTATCTATGCAACAATTCTTTTCAAACACCTTACGAATTGAGCTAAGTACTTCACCTAAATTCTTTTTAAGTCTAGTACTTAACTATGCTACCCTTTAGGGGGAGCTTAAATTAACTAGACTATTTCTCTCTTCTTAATTCTTTTTGATTTATGTCAAAGGGGGAGAGAAAAGTCAAAGTTAAGAAATCAAGAATGAAAGGGGGAGCATAAACTTTAAATTTTATTTATGCATTGATGCTTCTGGTTAACTTTCATTATTTATTCCTTTATTTAAATGTTATGTTTTACTTAACTTTGAACCAAGATTGCCATAATAAAAAAGGGGGAGATTGTTGGTGCAGTGAGCACCAGATGATCGAACCTGAGTTTTGATTATGGCAAAGGGCTCAAAGTTAAGTGGTGATGTTATCTAACAAAGTTCATGGAGCTTGCAGGAAAGTCCTAAGTGTTACTTAGGCAAAAGTCCTAACTGCGGTTAGGCAGGTGAAAACCCTAGGGGGTGGTAACCCTAGGTCATAGGGGGTGGTAACCCTATGCGGAAAAGTCTTGGTAGGTCGATGGCTTCAGGCAAAAGTCCTAGGGGGTGGTAACCCTAGGTGGAAAGTCCTGGTGTCGCGAACCAGGTGGAAGTCTGAACTGGCTGGTGAAGCGGATGTTCAGCAGAAAGTCCGGAAGCATCGAGTGCCGAGCAAAAGTCGATCGGAGGATCGTCGGCAACAGGTAAATCTCCTGAGTGGAGTAGGTGAGGACGCGTTCCCCGTAGAGGGAACAGTAGGCGTCGGGTCGACCTAGGGTTTCCGGTCGGAAACCCGAAGTCAGACTCGGACAGTCCGGAGACTGTCTATACTTTATTTTATGTGTACTATGCTAACTTTGTTTTGCAGGGTATGTGTTTTGGGACTAACACATTTTGCAGGAACAAAGGAGCAAGTTACAACTCGGATGAACAGTGTCCGAGGCGCCTCCATGGAGCTTGGAGGCGCCAGGAAAAGGCCAGCGCAGCTGACTGGAGGCGCCTTGGATGGAGTTCAAGGCGCCTTGGACCGGAGGTTGGAGGCGCCTTGGATAGGATGAAGGCGCCTTGAACCAGATAGAGTTCGACCAGGTCAGTGCTGATCCACGCGGGTGACTCGGCTCGTTCAAGGCGCCTTGATGAACAGTGTAAGGCGCCTTGAACCCTCTTTATAAGAGGTCTCGACCAGCAGCTCACAACAACAATTCACAAGCTTCCATTCTGCTGTGGTCTGCTCTAGTGCTGCTTCCGAAGTGCTGTTGCAATATTCCGACGACCCGGAGCTCAGATTTCCTTTCTACTACTGTTGTCGGTATAATTTTAATTATAGTTACATTTTGTAATTCATCTGTAATATCCATACGAAATTATAGTTGTTGCCCACGGAAAGCGATCAAGGATCGCGGGCCTTCGAGTAGGAGTCGACCTAGGCTCCGAACGAAGTAAACGACTGTGTTCTTGTGTTTGTTTCTTTTATTCCGCTGCTTTAATTACTCTACGAACGTTTTACAATTCCGATAGTCGAACAAAATAGCCGCGAGCGCTATTCACCCCCCCTCTAGCGCGATCTCGATCCAACAAAACCCTGCAGGTGGACTTAGTCCGACATGACAATGAGGTTGAGTGGTACTACTCTTGGAGCTAGATATTAATTAAGTGAGTTGTCGGTAACTTACTTAATTAGTGGACATTCGTTATCTTAAACACAGGGAGACTAACACACTCATGATAAGAAGGAGCCCATAATATAATTTGAGATTGGTGCGGTAGTGAGATAATAACTCTCTAGTGGAATGAGTTATTATCGATGAACTTGAGTTGTATGTTCGGGGCGAACACGAATTACTCAAGCTCATCGGAAGGTCAAAACCAATTTCTTCTCAAGGTCCCTGTCGTAGCCTCATTAAAGCCTCAAGTCCATCCAAATATAAGACCATCTTGGTGTCCAAGAAGGGGGCTGGTCCAATGCTTGGGGACCAAGCAAGGGCCGGCCACATCCTCTTCCAATAAGGGCCGGCCCTATTGTTTGGTGAACAAACTAGTAGGGGCCGGCCACATTAATCAAACAAGGAGGGTTGTTTTGAATTTTTTAAATCTTCTCTTTGTAGAAAACTAAAAGTTTTAAAATTATTTTCAAAAACTTTCCTTATTTGAATTAGGTCACATGTTTTAAAAGAAATTTTAAAAGATTTTTAAAACTTTCCTTTTTTAACCATTCTCATGGTTTAGAAAAAAAGGAAGAGAAGTTTTAAAATTTAAATTTTCTATCACCATGTTAAAAAAGAAAATTTTATAAGAGAAGTTTTAAATTTTGAAACATGGTTTTAATTTTTAGAACTTTCCTTTTTTAACTCCTACTTTAGGAAAAAGAGCTTCTAAAATTTTATAAGAGTTTTTATTCTTGTAAAATTTTATAAAAAATATATTTCCTTCCTCTTTCAGGGGGCTGGCCACCTTTGCTTGGTGCCCAAGCAATGTGGCAGGCCAAATTGAAATCAAATAAAATCATCAATTTATTTTTGGTGATTGATTCAATCAAGAGGAAAGAAAAGGAAATATTAAAAGGGAAAAAGGAAAAATTAAAAGGGAAAAGGAAAAACTAGAGGATGATTTTAATTTTTGTAAAAATTATTTCCTTATTTGCTTTGGGCAAGTATTATAAAAGAAGGGGTGAGGAAGCTTCATGAGACATAACTCTTATTCTCTTGCTTGGAGGATCTCTTGGTGGCCGGCCCTCTCTCTTCTCCCTTTCCATTTGCTCTCTTCCCCTTGGTGGTGGTGGTGGCCGGATTTTAGAGGAAGAGGAAGAAAGCTTTTGGGTGGTGTTCAGCTTGGAGGATCATCGTCCACACGACGTCTAAGGTGAGGCAAGGAATACGACAGAAGATCTCGAGGTCATTAGTTTACAAAGAGAAGGTGTAATTAGCAATTATTTTCCGCATCATGCTAGTTATTTCTTTTTGTAAGAATTCCAAACATAAGAGGCATTAGATCTAGTTTTTCGAATTAGTTTTTCGAGTTTGTGTTTTCTTCTTTTTCGAATTTGTGATTCGATTGTTCCTTTTGGTTAACCTAGAGTTATTTAAGGAAATTAAATATTAGTTTTCCTTAAAAGGCTTTGTCTAGGCGGTGGTGGTTGCTCCCATATCAAAGAAGGCCATGTGCCTTGCCATGTAGTCCTGGAAGCTAATTTTGAAGATTAATATTTAATGGAATTAATAACATAGGTGGATCTGAATCAATAGTGTTAAGTTTCGCTTGCGATTCAAATCTAAACCATTAAGAACAGATAAGTTAAATTTGGAATCAATGATGTTAAGTTCCTTCTACGATTCCTAATTTAACTTCTAAAGAACACACTAAGTTATTTAAGGACAAGTTTGACACTTGTACAAAATTTTTGTATAGTGGAACCGATACGTTTTCCTAGGACTAACCAACACCACTCAACCTTATTATCATGTCGGACTAAGTCCACCTACAGGGTTTACATGATAATCCTTATGAGATCCTCAAGGGGACATCATCAACCTAAATAAATAGGACACAGTTTCCTTTTATAATCAACAACACATCATGTAACAACCCAAATTTTCTCATTTTGAGCCCCAAAAATAATTCAAAAATATTTAGAAATGCTATAGAAAAATTCTAGAGATTTTTAGAAACTTTTAGAGTATTTTTATGCTATTTTTGGAGTTCGTTTGGTATTTTTACCAAGAGGAAGAAGTTTAAAATAATAATAATAATAAATATATATGTTGAAGCCGGGTTTTGAACTAGGACCTCGGACCCGAACCAGGTTTTTATCAAGCTCAGCCAACCAACTGGTCTACGACCTATTTGTGAACATATATGGAGCGAGATATATATAAGTAGTAGTTAGGAACAGTAAAATAAATTGGAAATAAAAGTGCGCGGCTGAGGAATCGAAGCCGCGACCTATGATTTGGTTAAAGCCGGGCTGACCAAGTGTGCTAGCGATCGTTTGTTATTAAAGAAGGAGAAAAATTCCATTTAAGCTATAGTTGGAAACGAAAATAACCTTGAGTATAAGATTTAAATCCTTTTCCTAAAACTTAAAAATTTCTCTCAAAATTCCTCCTCTCGCGACGGCGCGCGTCGTTTCTGTTCGGGCGAAAACGAAGACGACGAAGCCGAAACTAGGGCTCGTCTCCGGCGGCCGGCCAAGGACCTAATCCGAGAGGGTTCTCTACCATCGTGATCACCTTGTCGAGGAGAACAAGTGGAGGTGAAGGAGTTGCCGAGAGCTTGAGTCCTCCGCAAGCCCTAGAAGTATTGGAAGCCACCTTTTCCGGCTGTAAGTCCAAGAACACGAGGGGTAAGTCGCTACTCACCTACAGTAAGATAGCTCTGAGGTTTAAATCTTGATCCTCTCCTTGTTTCCGAAGCTTTGCATGATTTTTCTTGCGTTTCCAGTGTTCGGATCTATTTTGTGCTTGTTGCCGTGTGCTTCAAAGAAAGGGAATAGGGTTTTCTTGTTTAACTTGTGCTTGATTGCTTTGGACCTTGTTTCCTTTTGTTACTGCATATTTCTGAATTATGGCCTGAAGATGATAGAATTTGGGGGCTTGGGTGCTTTCTGCCGTGGTCTTCATGAGGGAAAGGGAGAAGAAAACACTTTGTTTAGTTAGGATTTGTTTGTTTGTTGTTTGTTTAGCATAAGATAGGCAGCAGTGGTTTTCTTTTCTTTTGTGTGCTTGCTGCCGTGCCAAACAGGAACAACCTTGGTTTTGATTTAGATATGATCTTGTGGGCAAATTTAAAAGGTTTGAGCATGCGAGCTGTTTTACCTCAAGCTTTGTAGCTAGAATTCGGATTTTGATGTCCTAGGCAAGGAGCATGAAGAACAATTATGATTTTAGATTTCCAGTAGCAACATTTCTATTCTCTTTTGATTTCTGTGGTACCTAGCGTGAAGAACAATTAAGATTTCTGGTTTCTAGTAGAAATTTTCTGGATTCCTTCAAGCTTTGGAATTAGTATGATAGCTTTTGATTTGAAGTCTTCCTTACATCACTGATTGGTGGTTTTATTGTTAATATTCCTTCCTTGGCAGACTCAAAGAAAAGGAATTGGTTTGATATAAGCTTTGGTTCTATAATTAGGAAGATAATTCCTGTACCGATTTTTTAAGGTTAGCTTAGTTTATAGGGCTTGATGCCGTGAGTTTTTAAAGGAAGATAAGAAGGGGTTTTAATGGATTTGGCATATAGTTGGGTTTAATTACTGATTTAAAGTTATTCAAGTTTGATTCTTTAAGTTTCAATTCAGCAAGTTGACTTCTTGAGGTTCAATTCAACAAGATTAATTCCTTGCATTCAGTTCTAGTGTTGTAGCATTTGTGCATTGCTTGTACATTGCAAGTGTTGGTAGAAGCATGAAGATTAATTCCATAAGCAAGAACAACCTTATAGTTAGCGTGACAGATGGGGGTTCTTTGGTAAATTAATGAGTATGAATAGCTTTAGGTCAGCATTTCAGTTTAGTTCTTTTGCAAAGGTTATTAAGCATGGACAACCGGCCTTCTCTTTTAGCTTTGCAGTTTTATTTCCTTTGCAAATCAGTGAGCTTGAATGGTCTATTTTAATGTATGCAAATCTTAGATTTCCTTGTTATTGGACAGCATGTATAGTTAGATGCAATTCCTTATGTTCACAGTAAGTCTTAACGAATTAAATTTGTTTTATGCAACTCTAGAATCTATATGTACATATAGTATTCTACTTAATCCTTTTAGGGATTCATGAGAAGTTATAAGTAAAAGTAAAGACCAAGGCCTGAAGAAGAAAAAGATAAATATTTTAAAGTATAAGAAGTATAAGTTTTATAGAGTTTCAAGTTCTAACCAGTTAGACCCTTTTGTTATCAATTGTTTAACATGCTATTAGATTCTTTGTTAGTGATCCTTTAACCTGCAGTTATAGTTTTAAGTTTAGCATGTTAGATTCAGATTTCATGAAAACATTTCAGACTCTATTATTCCAAGTATATAGTTAGATTTTTCTTTAAGTTTTTAGTTTCCCTTTGTTTTGCTATGTAACACCCCTAGAAAGCCTAGATAAAGTAAGGGCAATGAGAGTACGAATGTAATGAAAAGAATGTGTAGATAGTCTACGTTGAAAGTTACGATGGGAAGGATTTAGATGATTAAAAACTTTATGAAAGAAAATAAAGTTGAGAATATAAAGTTCTATACATGATTTATAATGCAAGGAATTAATGTAAACAAAAGAGATATGAGATATTATATATGCATGTATGAAATATTTATGCATAATGCATATACATGAATTATTTTGTACAAAAATATGTTAGGAGAAGGATTTGATCCTTGGTTCTCTTGTGGATGCATGCATGTGTTAACCAAGTGTGATAGGAGTGAATATTGTAAAAGGAGAGATGGGAATTATAATTAAAGGAAAGAAAGGAGAGAAATTAAGAGAAAGAAAAGAGAGAAACTCAAGAAGCATTTCTCTAGCATATTCTTTCTCATTAAGAGGAGAAGTAAATGAGGAGGATGAATCAAGTCAAGTTTTCCTCCCTCACTTTAGTATAAATAGGCATGGAGGGGGCTTCATCCTCAACTCACTCTCCTCCTCTCCTCCATTTGTGCCGAGCACTCTCCCTCCCTCTTTCCTCTTGTTGCCGAGAGCAACAACTCTCCCCCTTCTTTCTTTCTTTTTGTTGCCGAGCAACACAAGAGGAAGAAGCCTCCTCTTCTTCCTCCTCCTCTCCACCAAAAGACCTAGCCACTTCTTCCTCCATTGGTGCCGAGCAAAGCAAGCAAGGAAGAAAGGTCCACAAGCAAATTCTCAACTCTAGGAAACTTAAGCAAAGAAGGTAAGCTTCCTCTCACCTGCGGTACAAGGCTTTCATGTGATTTTCGGATTCTTTTTCTATGCCTTGAAAGAAAGTTTTCCCCTATGTTTGTATACATATATGATGCATGATCAGAGGTGTATGTAACCTAGAATTTCAATCAAAAATATTGTAAATAGGTTAGGAAAATTATTGTCTAACCAAACTAGTGCAAGTTTCCCTCTATGAAATGCTAAGGACCTTCCTATGGTTTTCTTGCTTGGAAGTTGATTGGAACCAAAAGAACCCCACTCTCATGTTTCGGCCAAGAAAGAATTTAGGGTTAGGAGGACCTTGAATTTAAAATAACTATGCTTATAAAGTTCTTAAGAGTTGTATACTTGTATGTTGAAAGAAACTCATGAACCTTACTCTTAATATTTCGGCCATGGTAAGGTGATAGTTTAGAGAAGCTTAAACAAAATTCTAATATGCTCAATGACCTCTGTGATATTATGTTATGAAAGATGATTAATGCTCTCATGTTTAATTGGAATGTAGAAAATTAGTTACATGATTTATGACATGTAAGATCACAAGAGTCCTAGCTTGTTTATGATCCAACCTTGTGTATGATGTTCTTAGTAAATCTTGCTATGAAATTTACTTAGGTTTCCCATGCTTTAGGCCACTTAAAGGAAGTTTATATTCTATGAATTTCGGCCAAGTAAGGTTTAAAGGACCTAGAGGCCTTGGAAATGAAACCTAAGGGGTTAAAAGTACTTCTTATGAAAACATGATAATGTGTGAATGTGATACATGTTTGTATGACCTAAATGAATCATTATGTGTTCGGCCATGAAGGGATAGATGCCCTAGAAACCCTAGAACAAAAATTAAATATGTCTATGCCATGCTGTATGAAAATGATATGATAATAAGTTGGAATGCATGATTGCTTTAGTTACGAAATGATATGCATAATGAAGTTATATTATGAAATATGCCATGATGTGTTATAGCATAGAAAATGCTATACATAATGAAAAGAAATGAAGTTATGTTATGATATGTGATAGCATAGAAAATGCTATACATAATGAAAAGAAATGAAAAAGAATAAATGCATGAAAGATTGTTAAGGACATGATATGATAGTTATGCATGATAAGTTATTTTTATGGTTTGTACCAAGGGTGGGCTCCGTAAACGCCCCGGGGTCGATGGAGTAAGACTCGGGCCTCGTCAGTAATGGGCCTTTGAGTGCCCTAGGTCGATGGAGTAAGACTCGGGCCTAGTATGTATGCATGGTAGGGCTCAAGACTTGCTACCTTGGACCTACGCATTATGTATGTGGTACAAATCGTGATCCCAAATGATGATGATATTAATTTCAAGTACTATTAAGTATAAGTTTTCAAATTTACGATGCATTGCCTACATTCATATGTGCTTGAATTATATGATGATATGATATAATGTCATGTGATATTATGATATGAATATGATGCCCTTGTATGTCTCATGCTTGTGATTTATTTGTTTTATGATATGATATTCATGCTTCTATGAAATGATATGTGAATAAGAAATATGCATGATATGTTTGAATAGAATGATATGTTATGTTATGATTAGTTGAGACGATGATATGTTGATCCATTCTTGATATACGATGATTCTCGGTTTTAGTGAGTAGGAAAGGAACTTACTGAGCCATGAGTGCTCATAGCTTACTTTCCTTGTACCGCAGATAAAAGAGAAAGCTGGATGTACAACGGAGCAGCAGGAGGAGCAGATAGTGATGTGTGTGGTGGTGGCTCGGCAAGAACGATTCGGACAAATTAATATTTTTAGTTATAAGTTCAATATATGCACATTTGAACAAATCAGAATATGTGATATTATGCTTAATAAATTAAATTCTTTAAAGTTTTTATTCTTCCGCTGTTATAACTAAAGCATGTACGTAAGTAGTATAAGAACGTAGCGCCACCTTTGGTTGGGTAAGAAGGGTGGGCGTTACAGGTGGTATCAGAGCCAAGTTTTGCCAGCTCACTACACACACATCAAGCTCCTTCCTGTCGCTCCAAGTAAGTACAGTTGCTTAATTTATTTATATGCAAAAATTAGTATGATACTCTAGGATACATGAATAATAGCCTAGGAAGGATACCTTAAGCTATACTCTAGAGAAGGGTGCATGATGACAAGTATGTGTTAAAAATAGTATGATACTCTAGGATGCATGAATGGTAGCCTAGGAAGGATACCTTAAGTTATACCCTAGAGAATGGTGCATGATGATAAGTAGGTGAGATTCTAGGATGCATGAATGGTAGCCTAGATACAAGAACCTTAGGCTATAACATAAGAGGAATAATGAATCTTTAAAATCTTGTAGAAATGGACTATATCCCGTTCGAATACGATCCCGAGGATGTAGAATATTTTGGCGAATACCTCGAGTTCGCGGATGAACCCGATATGCTGGAATACTTCGACAACTATGTGAGCGACTCGGAATCTCCGGAACATGGCGAGTTCGGAGAGGAAGATCTCGAGGAAATCGAGGAAGGGAATTCAGACGATAATGAAGATGAAGATTCAGAAATTATGGAATATTATGAAGGAGAGAACGAGTTTCCTGAGAAAAGCGAGGATGAATTTAACCTTGCTGAATACATGGAAATGGGTTTCAACCCCAACGATGTAATAGACTTCGAGTGGGGACTGAACAACCTCGAGGGGGAACTAAACGAAGACCCGATGGAACCGGACGAACATGTTGAAGAAGACGAGGGAATGGATGAAGAGACAATAATCGACCCGGAAGAGGCATTAGAGATTCAATCTCCGATAATGCCTGATCCACCCCAGAATGATCTGGGCAAGTCGATACAGGTTGGGTTGATGATGACTACTGCTCTCATGTCCTTTATGGCAGGAGTAGTCACAACCTACCTGGCCTTCTAAGAGAAGAAGTTATGAACAAAAAAAAATGTAATAAAAGCTTTTTATGAATAAAAGGAGCAGAAATTGTTATTCTAAGTTCGGGGACGAACTTTCAATAAGTAGGGGAGTTTGTAACACCCCTAGAAAGCCTAGATAAATTAAGGGCAATGAGAGTACGAATGTAATGAAAAGAATGTGTAGATAGTCTACGTTGAAAGTTACGATGGGAAGGATTTAGATGATTAAAAACTTTATGAAAGAAAATAAAGTTGAGAATATAAAGTTCTATACATGATTTATAATGCAAGGAATTAATGTAAACAAAAGAGATATGAGATATTATATATGCATGTATGAAATATTTATGCATAATGCATATACATGAATTATTTTGTACAAAAATATGTTAGGAGAAGGATTTGATCCTTGGTTCTCTTGTGGATGCATGCATGTGTTAACCAAGTGTGATAGGAGTGAATATTGTAAAAGGAGAGATGGGAATTATAATTAAAGGAAAGAAAGGAGAGAAATTAAGAGAAAGAAAAGAGAGAAACTCAAGAAGCATTTCTCTAGCATATTCTTTCTCATTAAGAGGAGAAGTAAATGAGGAGGATGAATCAAGTCAAGTTTTCCTCCCCTCACTTTAGTATAAATAGGCATGGAGGGGGGGGGCTTCATCCTCAACTCACTCTCCTCCTCTCCTCCATTTGTGCCGAGCACTCTCCCTCCCTCTTTCCTCTTGTTGCCGAGAGCAACAACTCTCCCCCTTCTTTCTTTCTTTTTGTTGCCGAGCAACACAAGAGGAAGAAGCCTCCTCTTCTT
Source organism: Zingiber officinale (assembly GCF_018446385.1). Lineage (NCBI taxonomy): Eukaryota > Viridiplantae > Streptophyta > Magnoliopsida > Zingiberales > Zingiberaceae > Zingiber > Zingiber officinale. The sequence goes on from NC_055998.1 coordinate 107,465,436, forward strand.
CCTCCTCCTCTCCACCAAAAGACCTAGCCACTTCTTCCTCCATTGGTGCCGAGCAAAGAAAGCAAGGAAGAAAGGTCCACAAGCAAGTTCTCAACTCTAGGAAACTTAAGCAAAGAAGGTAAGCTTCCCCTCACATGCGATACAAGGCTTTCATGTGATTTTCGGATTCTTTTTCTATGCCTTGAAAGAAAGTTTTCCCCTATGTTTGTATACATATATGATGCATGATCAGAGGTGTATGTAACCCTAGAATTTCAATCAAAAATATTGTAAATAGGTTAGGAAAATTATTGTCTAACCAAACTAGTGCAAGTTTCCCTCTATGAAATGCTAAGGACCTTCCTATGGTTTTCTTGCTTGGAAGTTGATTGGAACCAAAAGAACCCCACTCTCATGTTTCGGCCAAGAAAGAATTTAGGGTTAGGAGGACCTTGAATTTAAAATAACTATGCTTATAAAGTTCTTAAGAGTTGTATACTTGTATGTTGAAAGAAACTCATGAACCTTACTCTTAATATTTCGGCCATGGTAAGGTGATAGTTTAGAGAAGCTTAAACAAAATTCTAATATGCTCAATGACCTCTGTGATATTATGTTATGAAAGATGATTAATGCTCTCATGTTTAATTGGAATGTAGAAAATTAGTTACATGATTTATGACATGTAAGATCACAAGAGTCCTAGCTTGTTTATGATCCAACCTTGTGTATGATGTTCTTAGTAAATCTTGCTATGAAATTTACTTAGGTTTCCCATGCTTTAGGCCACTTAAAGGAAGTTTATATTCTATGAATTTCGGCCAAGTAAGGTTTAAAGGACCTAGAGGCCTTGGAAATGAAACCTAAGGGGTTAAAAGTACTTCTTATGAAAACTTGATAATGTGTGAATGTGATACATGTTTGTATGACCTAAATGAATCATTATGTGTTCGGCCATGAAGGGATAGATGCCCTAGAAACCCTAGAACAAAAATTAAATATGTCTATGCCATGCTGTATGAAAATGATATGATAATAAGTTGGAATGCATGATTGCTTTAGTTACGAAATGATATGCATAATGAAGTTATATTATGAAATATGCCATGATGTGTTATAGCATAGAAAATGCTATACATAATGAAAAGAAATGAAGTTATGTTATGATATGTGATAGCATAGAAAATTCTATACATAATGAAAAGAAATGAAAAAGAATAAATGCATGAAAGATTGTTAAGGACATGATATGATAGTTTTGCATGATAAGTTATTTTTATGGTTTGTACCAAGGGTGGGCTCCGTAAACGCCCCGGGGTCGATGGAGTAAGACTCGGGCCTCGTCAGTAATAGGCCTTTGAGTGCCCTAGGTCGATGGAGTAAGACTCGGGCCAAGTATGTCTGCATGGTAGGGCTCAAGACTTTCTACCTTGGACCTACGCATTATGTATGTGGTACAAACCGGGATCCCAAATGATGATGATATTAATTTCAAGTACTATTAAGTATAAGTTTTCAAATTTATGATGCATTGCCTACATTCATATGTGCTTGAATTATATGATGATATGATATAATATCATGTGATATTATGATATGAATATGATGCCCTTGTATGTCTCATGCTTGTGATTTATTTGTTTTATGATATGATATTCATGCTTCTATGAAATGATATGTGAATAAGAAATATGCATGATATGTTTGAATAGAATGATATGTTATGTTATGATTAGTTGAGACGATGATATGTTGATCCATTCTTGATATACGATGATTCTCGGTTTTAGTGAGTAGGAAAGGAACTTACTGAGCCATGAGTGCTCATAGCTTACTTTCCTTGTACCGCAGATAAAAGAGAAAGCTGGATGTACAACGGAGCAGCAGGAGGAGCAGATAGTGATGTGTGTGGTGGTGGCTCGGCAAGAACGATTCGGACAAATTAATATTTTTAGTTATAAGTTCAATATATGCACATTTGAACAAATCAGAATATGTGATATTATGCTTAATAAATTAAATTCTTTAAAGTTTTTATTCTTCCGCTGTTATAACTAAAGCATGTACGTAAGTAGTATAAGAACGTAGCGCCACCTTTGGTTGGGTAAGAAGGGTGGGCGTTACATGCTATTAGGCAATGAACATAGAATGACTTTGATTAAGTATTGGTTTATTAGGCTAATTGGAGGTTGATCTAGCAGTGATTTTGGTTTATTTTTAGATGAAGTAGGTGGTGTCATCTCTTTAGTGTAAAGTGAGAGATGTTGAATGACTTTAGCTTGTGCAGTGATAGACCAAGAAGTGAGGAGCAGGATTATTTTAGAGGATCACCTAGACTATTGAATGGATTTAATAGAATCTGAAGTTATGATGCTTAAGTAAATGTTCTTTCAATATGCACTTAAGTTATTTGGATTGAATATTCATAGTTTACAATTCTAGTTAGATCACTTCTTTATATTGGTTGAAGTAGGAACGGGCTTTAAAAAAAGTAAGGAAAATTGGAGTAAATATACTTTTAATCATAAATAGATCATGTTGATGATGAAACAGAAAGTTTAGAAAGCAGTGGTTGATATTAGATGAGTGGGGAAACTGAGATAATTGAAATCAATTTGGAAGTTTTAATGTAGTTTAGATCTCCTCATAGTGCAGTTTTAAAAGATTATAGTGAAGTTTGATTAAGTCTTTAGAGTGCAGATCTTTATTAGGAAGAGCTGTGCAGATTTTAATAAGTAGACTTTTATAAGTATAGCATGCAGATTTTTATAAGTATAGTATGCAGATTTTAATAAGCAGATTTGTGTAAGTATTGTTTGCAGAATTTAAAGTGCAGATTTCATTGTGTTATTAGCTGGACATAAGCAGTTTCCTCTGCAGAATATTAAGTGCAGATTTAGTTTAGTTCTTTAGCAAATACAACTTTCATTTATGCTATTAGTTTGACATGATTAGTTTGTGGCAAAGTATAGATTTAGGTTTCTTTGCTACTTCAATATGCATGATTGTGTGTTATCTAGTTAGTTTCACTCATAGATGCATATGGAAAATACCCTATCAGTATTTTGAGTTTAAGAAAAGTATAAGAAAGATAAAGAAAAGAAAGAAAAAGGCCAAGGCCTTAAGTAAATTCCAAAGTCAAGACTTTAGGGATTTTGGCACACAAGGTGTCTATTAAAATGTCAAGGCAATTAAAGAAGAAGTAATTAAGTATTTTACTTTTAAATGGCATGTACCGGACACAAGGTCCATTGGGTGGGCTCCTAGATCGCCCCTAGGCACAAGATCGCCTAGAAGTACCTTAGTAGTTTCGGGATTAGCTACCTAGACTTATATTAAGGATGCGCGCAAATTGGTACAATGCCGGGCCCAAGAGAAGTTGATTATTATTTTGAAGTATATAAGTATAGGTTTTGAAACAAATGAAACAAGCTTCATTTATACTTAGAATCAGTAAGTTTAGTTCTTTTGAATTCTAGCATGCAGTATTAGTTTTGTTTGTTTCCTGATTTGATATTTAGCATGATTAGTTTTATCTACTAGCATGCAGTTTTATCCTTGTATAGTATGATTAGTTATTGGAATTACATGAGTAGTTTCCTTAGCTTTTCTTTGCTATTAGTTTGACATGAGTAGTTATGTTTATGCTTTATTTTCTTTTAGAGCATATAGTTTCTAGTTCTTTCTGTATACATGCATATTCGTGTTTTTGTGAGTTAGATAGTGCTTACTAAGCAAATTTTGCTTATAGATTGCACTTCCTCTTACTGCAGATACAGGAAAGGAAAAGATATAGAAAGGAAGGCGACAAGGAGGTGTTCGAAGGATGTGTGATGCCAGGACTATGGAAGCCTTGGGATTAAGAAAGAAGTTTTCTTTTAGTTTCTATTATCTTCTGCTATGTTAGAAGTATTTGAGATAGTACATGATATTTTGATGTGATTAGGACATAGTAGATGAATTGTGATATGGTGTGATGAGTTGTGGTATTGTTTTCTTTATTTTGGATTTATTATACTGCGTGGTTGATTGATATGTGTTCTAGCCGCTTGTGGCTGAGTATATATTGCATGTATTGTTGAATATGGTCACCCGTACAGGGGAGACTCTGCCAAAATTTTTTGGTAGGGTTTCCATGTGATTTTTAATCATACCGGTTAAGTAGAGTTAGTAGTTAAGTAACGGTCATCCTTAGATTGTAGTAGTAGTAAGAAGGGTGGTTATTACAGTTGGTATCAGAGCAGGTCCCATCCTCCAGCATCACACATCAGCACCATCCTTGCCGTCTTCAAGTAAGAAAGTATTTAATTTTCTTTTATGCTTTCTTTATTATTTGCAGTATAGAGTATCTGCTTATATATGCTTAGGAAAGAAGAAAATTCATGTTTTAATTTTCTATGTTTTGATACATATGCTTAGAAAGAATAAAGACAATTTTAGTTTTGTTTCTCTTATATTCATATATACATAAGTATGTTTAGAAAGGATAGAGAAGATATCAGGTATTATTCTTGGCATAACTAGATGTTAAGATAGAGGGCAAGATAGTGGGGAGTTAGAAGCCCCAGTTAAGTAATTAGAACTAGAAGGACAATGATAACAAGAAAGAGCCAAGCAGGAAGACGTTTGGGTAGTCTGTGAATATCCAGAGGTATTTCTAGAAGAGCTACTTGGACTATCTCCCAACAGAGAAGTAGAGTTTGAAATTGAGTTGTTTCCTGATACCAATTCAATTTCAAAAGCTTTGTATCAAATTTTTCTAGCAGAGCTAAGAGAGTTACAAGAACAATTTTAGGAGCTACTTGACAAGGGTTTCATCCGCCCTAGTCATTCACCCCGGAGAGCTCCAGAGTTGTTCGTTAAGGAGAAAGACGGATCTATGCGGATGTGCATAGATTTTAGAGCGCTGAGCAAACTAGCAGTTAAGGACAAGTACCCTCTTCCCAGAATAGATGATCTATTGGATCAGCTAAAGAGGGCAATAATGTTCTCTAAAACAGACCAGCGTTTTGGGGAACCATCAGTTGAAAGTGAAAGGAAGCAATGCACCCAGAACTATAACGCCCGAAAAATTCTCAAAATTATATTAGAAATATTCTCTAATTTTTCTGGAATTTTAGACTATTTTCTCAGAATTTTTGGAGTAGCGGAAGTAGCAAAAATAAATAGAAACGTAAAATAGCTTAAGCGGGACTCAAACCCGGGACCTATCGAGTCCGATAACTTTTAAATAGCTTTGGTAACCAGGTGAACCTAGCAGGGTCGTGTTAAAAGGAAAGGGGAACAATTATATTTATATTTGAGTTGGTCCGAATTACCCACTTAATATTGTAACGCCCCGCCCCTCCTGCTAAGGCGACGGGGGTTACTCGGACAACCACATGCTTACTTACTACAGCGGAAGTCTTACTTAGAGAATTTAAAAACAACTTTTCTTACTTTAATATCACCATGGACATAAAAGAACCACATAGCATACCTAACATGATTTTTTTTGAGTCATAATACCCAACACATACTTAATGTGTAATGCCCAAAAAATTCTCAAAACTATTTTAGAAATATTCTATGATTTTTCTGGAATTTTAGGATATTTTTATGGAATTTTTAGAATAGCGGAAGTAGCAAAAATAAATAGAGAACGAAAATAGCCTACGCGGGAATTGAACCCGGGACCTAGTGAACTCTATATCTTATAGGGTGACTCTAGCAACCAAGTGAACCCAGCAGGGCCGTGCTGAAAGGAAAGGAAATCAATTTTATTTAAGTTGGAGTTGGGGTGAATTAGATCACTTAATATAAATAAGAAATAATTAAGTGAAGGGTTATTGGGATCATGCTTTTCCTCTCCTCAAAACCTCACCGCCGCCCACCTCTCTTTTCTTCCTCTCTCGGCGCCTCACCACAAGGAAGGCTAGGGTTCCGCACAAGGGCACTTTCCGGCGATGACTTCGACACGAGGACGCTCCCCTCCGCGAGAGGAACGCATAGACGTGAGAAGATCGTCGAAAGGATCGTCTCCTCCGGAAATCTAGCGATTAGAATCGTAAGAAAATCCGAACAGGATGTAAGAAACCCCTCACCTGCAGTTTAAGTAGCTTTCGTGTGAATCTCATGTCTTAGTTTAGTAATATGTAGACTATCGACACAAAGGATGCGAATTAGCGCATACCAAGTGTTCGATTAAATGTTTAGCACAGAAAAATACAATTTAGGCATTTTAGTAACTTAGATAAATGCAATAGAAGCATTTTATAGCTTATTTAGTCTTGCTCCAGCTTTTACAGGACTAGATGTCCAATGGGTGGGCTCCCACAGTCGCCTCTAGGTTAGATAACCTAGTTCTAGGTTTAGACAACCTAGTAAAAGCAAGACAAGAATTATTAGCTTATGTTCAGTATTTTACTTTCTCAGTGGCACTGTACTGGATTAGATATCCATTGGGTTGGGCTCCCATAGTCGTCCCTAGGTTCAGCTAACCTAATAACCCTACTAAATTCGGGACTTGCAAACCCGGGTCTAGTTAGGGATGTGCGCACAGCAAAGTAAAGTTGTCGGGCCCAAACAGCAGCATGATTATGTATTTTCACTTATTATGTAATTAGTTTTCAGAACCTCACAGAATAGCTATGTGAAAGTAGTACAACTCAAGCAATAGTTTAGCATCAGCTTAGTTCAGTCCATGCTCTGTTTAGTTTCCTTATGGAGGCATGTGATAGTCTTATGATCAGTTTGATTTCCACATCTTATGAACCTGTATGCCATGTTTTAGTATTCATGTGTAGTGATTTCAGTATGCCATGTTTAGCATATTCAGTATGTTCTTTTCAAATAGCATGTTTTGAAACCATGAATTGCATCGTTTGCATGTTTTAGTGAGATAGATGGTTTCTTACTAAGTTCTCAAGCTTATAGATACTTTTTCCTTATACTGCAGATAAAGGTAAAGGAAAAATGGACTAGCGGAGGCTGGAGGGCAATGCTACGAAGATGTGTGTGGATGGAACTTGGCACAAAGATCTTAGGGAATGAACCTTGTTTTGGACATTTATGAACTTAGCATTTCTTATCACGCTACTTTTACTCATTTAAGTGGTTGCATGCATGGAGTAATAGAAACTCTGCTTAGATTGTTAGTAAACCTGTTTAGAATGTCTTCTAGTCATTTTAGAACTTGTAATGTGATTGAGGCACAAAACAGTACTGAAATCAGAGCTTAGCTGCAAAATCAGAAACCCCAATTGATCGGTGGATCGATTGGGGGTTCCCAATCGATCAGCTGATCGATTGGGCAATTTGTTCCGTGAACAGTAGGCTTCTGGATCCATCAGCCGATCGATCCTGCAGTTTCTATCGCGAACAGAGAGCTCTGGGATCGATCACCGGATCGATTGACCAGTCTGGATCGATCAGCCGATTGATCCAGAATATTGTCCCGAGCACAGTAGCGTGCTGGATCGATCACTGGATCGATCCAACCCAAGTCCCGCATACAGTAGCCGGCTGAATCGATCACCGGATCGATTCAACCATTCCAATCGATCTGTGGATCGATTGGGAGGTCTGATAACAGCCAGAAATCCTCAGCCCAGTTCCTTAACCATGGGGGAATGTAAAACATGTCATGAATAGTTTAGAGTACATCCCATAACACATATAGAATCAAGAAATGATAATAGTTTAGCAAAGTTTTGATTAGTACAGCTTCCGCACTTAGATTTAATGATGGTCATGGAATAGTTAGCATAGCATAATGTGACGATCGGCCTCACAACCTAGTTAGTAGAAGGTGGGTCGTTACAGAGTGGTATCAGAGCAGTTTCCATACTTCCTACACACACATCAGCATTGAACCTGCAGCTTCCAAGTAAGAACATCTCTCACCTTATTTATGTTTCCTGTTTTCATGTTAGAAGTAAATGAAGCATGTTTATTTATGATAGTACCTAACATGATAACCATAGATATGCAATTATGATTGTATTCGTTATGTATGTCCTCTATGTCTCTAGAATGGCACGAGGACGCCCAGCTAGAAGGCCACCAGCTACTGAGCCCCAGCATGAGGTAGGCAGTTCAGTGCCTCCCCTAGACCTTACAGCATTAGTGGCTCAGTTACAGCAGCAGCTAGCTGAACAGCAACAGGAGATAACCACCTTAAAGGCTAATCAGCAGAATACTCCCACAGTCACCCCGGAACCAAACTTAGCAACACCAGTAGTCCTAGAGGTTCCCCCAGTCCAGCCTGCAGCACCAGTAGCTCTAGCAGCAGGAACACAGAGAGAAGCCTATCTGATCCAGTGGCAGAGAGTCAAGCCAGAGAATTTCTCAGGCACCAGCGAACCATGGGATGCTCAAGCCTGGTTCAAAACACTGGAGAGTACGATGGAGCTTATGGACTGGCCAGAATATGAGAAGGTGAAGTGTGCCTCCTTCTGCTTGACAGGAGATGCACGCATGTGGTGGGAGAGAATTAGAGCGAACCGCCCAGTAAACCAGATGACATGGGCAGACTTTGAGAAAGAATTCTTTGAGGAGTTCTTTCACATTCGGGTCACAAACCGTCACTATGACGAGTTCACTGAGTTTCGCCAGGGCAATCTATCAGTTGAGGAAGCCGTGAAGAAATTCAATAGAGTGGCTCGTCTATGCCCCGAACTAGTCAACACAGAAAAAGAACGAATCCGGTTGATGCTCAAGATGCTGAGGCCGGAAATAGCGATGAACGTGGCTGGCGGCATTCATAGGCCTCAAACCACCGAAAAACTAGTCAGCAGTGCTCTGACCACCGAGCACTACCAGAATAATATCAAGCAGCAGAAACAAGTCCTCTCAGAGTCCAAAGGGCAAGGAGACTCAGGTACTCAGAAACAACAGGGCCACAGCTCTAACTGGAAAGGGAACTCTAGCAATATGCGCAAACCAGGGAGTTACCCAAAAGGAGGACCAGCTAGCAAACAATCCAGTTATCCAAAGTGTGCTACTTGTGGGAAATTCCATCCTGGAGTTTGTCGTAAGGGCACACGAGGATACTTTGAATGCAGACAGGAAGGGCATATGGCCAAGCAGTGCCCGAACAAGATCAGCTTTCCACCACCACAACCGATCCAGTATAAAGCCAAGCCAGCACAGTTGCATCAAATGCAGACCGCCTTAGATGGCCCCCTCATCAGCCAGGGCAGACTAGAAGCCCCTCCAGCTACGACGAATGCACGGATCTACTCACTGACCAGAGAGGACGTAGCAAATGCCTCGACAGTTGTTACAGGTCAGATTAGTATTTTACAGCAAAGTACAACTGTCTTATTCGATACTGGGGCAACCCATTCATATATATCCAGGGCATTTGCCGAGAAGTTAGCAATACCTCCAGAGGTACTCAGTAGTCAGTTTCTGACGACGCTGCCTTCAGGAGAAATTATGGCATCCACGCACTGGCTCAGAGCAGTGCCAGTCGTTATAGCAGACAGAGAGCTCTTTCGTGATCTGATAGTGCTAAATATGACTGACTACGATGTCATCTTTGGAATGGACTTCCTGATCAGATACGGTGCTTCTATAGAGTGTCGTAAACAGAAAGTCGTATTCCAACCTGAAGTAGAAGCACAGTTCGAGTTCGTCAGAGAACCAAAGAGAAAGGCCAAGAAGTTTCTCTCAGCTCTAAAAGCACAGAAATTAATGGATACAGGATGTACGGGATTTTTAGCACACGTAGTCAATACTAGTTAGGACAAGGACCAACAGCTAGCAGAGGTCCGAGTCGTGTGTGACTACCCAACAGTCTTCCCTGAGGAGTTACCAGGACTAGCACCAGACAGGGAGATTGAATTTGAGATAGAGCTCCTTCCTGGTACAAATCCTATTTCCAAAGCACCGTACCGAATGGCTCCAGCAGAACTGAAGGAACTTCATGAGCAACTACAGGAGCTGCTTGACAAAGGCTTCATATGCCCTAGTCACTCACCATGGGGAGCGCCTGTATTGTTCGTGAAGAAGAAGGACGGGAGCATGCGCCTGTGTATAGATTACCGGGAGCTGAACCAAGTCACGATCAAGAACAGGTATCCTCTTCCCAGAATAGATGACCTGTTCGACCAGCTAAAGGGAGCAGCAGTGTTCTCTAAGATAGACCTAAGATCAAGTTATCATCAAGTGAAAGTCAAGGAAGGGGATATACCCAAGACAGCATTCATGACTAGATACGGACATTACGAGTTCATGGTCATGCCCTTTGGCGTGACAAATGCTCCAGCTACTTTCATGGACCTCATGAACAGGGTATTCAGAGAATACTTAGATAAATTTGTTATCGTATTCATCGATGACATTCTTATCTATTCAGGAACTCAGGAAGAACACTCAGAGCACCTGAAAATAGTATTGTAGACCCTTCAGCAGAATCAGCTGTACGCCAAGTTCACAAAATGTGAATTTTGGTTAAATCAGGTGTCCTTCCTGGGTCACATCATCTCAAAGGATGATATTATGGTAGACCCCAGTAAGATAGAAGCTGTGAGTAACTGGAAAAGACCAAAGAACGCTAGCGAGATCAGAAGTTTTCTGAGATTAGCAGGTTATTATTGGAAATTCATAGAGGACTTCTCCAGGATAGCCTCCCCACTTACAGCTCTTACCAGAAAGAACAGAAAGTATCAGTGGCAAGAGGATTGTGAGAATAGTTTTAGCGAGCTGAAAAGGAGATTGACCAGTGCACCTATTCTGACTCTACCAGAGAACGCAGACAGCTTTGACATTTATAGTGATGCCTCTAAGTTGGGACTAGGAGCAGTGCTGATGCAAGACGACAAGGTAATCGCCTACACCTCCAGACAACTCAAGGATTATGAGAAGAACTATCCTACTCATGACCTTGAGCTTGCAGCAGTAGTGTTCGCTCTCAAAATTTAGAGACATTACTTGTATGGAGCTCAGTGCAGAGTGTATACAGATCATCAGAGTCTGAAGTACTTCTTCACTTAGAAGGATTTGAATATGCGACAGCGCAGATGGATAGAACTAGTTAAAGACTACGACATAGACATCCTCTACCACCCAGGAAAAGCAAATAGGGTAGCAGATGCACTTAGCAGAAAGTCCAGTGCTACCTTGTTATCTTTAGCAGCCATGTCACCACCCCTATAGAAAGAGATCACAGATTTCGATCTCGAACTCATAGTCGGACAGCTCTCTAGTATGACATTAGAGTCTACCTTGCTTGGTGACATCCAGACAGCTCAGGAGCAGGATCCTGAAATTCAGAAAATCAAGCAAGGATTAGCAGGAACAGAAAGTGGAGAATTCAGAATGTCCGCTAGCGGGGTGTTGTATTTTGGTGACAGATTATGTGTTCCAGATCAGGAGGAACTCAGAAGGAAGATTTTTGATGAGGCTCACAAGACTCCCTATGCGATGCATCCAGGCTCCACCAAAATGTACCAGGACTTGAAGAAGCATTTTTGGTGGCCTGGGATGAAGAGAGACATCGCTCGATATGTCAGCACCTGCCTAACCTGTCAGATGGTTAAAGCAGAACATCAGAGACCAGGAGGAGTTTTGCAGCCTATTCAGATTCCAGAATGGAAGTGGGAAGACATTTCTATGGATTTCATAGTGGGCTTACCCCGAACCACGAATGGTTTCGATACCATCTGGGTAATAGTCGACAGATTGACTAAATCAGCCCACTTCTTAGCTATCAGGATATCCTACTCCATGGAACAGCTAGCTCAGTTGTATCTCAAGGAGATCGTTAGCCTAAATGGAGTCCCACGAACCATTATATCAGACAGAGATAGTAGGTTCACATCACACTTCTGGGAGTGTGTACAGTCAGCTTTGGGCACGAAGCTAAAGTTCAGCACAGCCTTCCATCCTCAGACAATGGTCAGACGAAGCGAGTAAATCAGGTACTTGAAGATATGCTCCGAGCATGTGCCCTAGATTTCAAAGGAAGTTGGTACAAATATCTGAGTTTAGCAGAATTTACATACAACAACAGCTATCAGGCCACTATCGGTATGACACCTTACGAGGCTCTCTAAGGGCGGAGGTGTAGATCTCCAATCTGCTGGTATGAGAGTGGTGAACAGAAAGAACTAGAACTTCAGACAGATCTAGTAGCAGATACCACAGCAGCTATATAGCAGATCCGCCAGAGGATAGAGACAGCTCAGAGCCGCCAAAAAAGCTATGCTGATACACGGCGCAGACCTTTAGAGTTTTCAGTTGGGGATTCAGTGTTCCTCAGAGTAGCTCCCATGAAAGGAGTAATGCGTTTTGGGAAGAAGGACAAACTAAGTCCCAGATATGTGGGACCATACCTTATCACTAGAAGAGTGGGTAGAGTAGCATATGAGCTAGAGCTACCTCAGGAAATGTCAGCTGTCCACAATGTATTTCTTGTCTCTATGCTGAAGAAGCATATCCCAGATTCCAACCAGGTGATTGAGCCCCAGTTGGTATAAGTCCGCGAAGACCTCATCTATGATAGTCGGCCTACTCAGATAGTAGATCGAGCAGTTAAGAAATTGCGGAATAAGGAAGTACCATTAGTAAAGGTTATTTGGCAAAATCACACAGCAAAAGAGGCAACTTGGGAGACAGAAGTACCCCGAGTTATTCTAAGTTCGAGGATGAACTTTTTATAAAGTAAGGGGGATTGTAATGCCCGAAAAATTCTCAAAACTATTTTAGAAATATTCTATGATTTTTCTGGAATTTTAGGATATTTTTATGGAATTTTTAGAATAGCGGAAGTAGCAAAAATAAATAGAGAACGAAAATAGCCTACACGGGAATTGAACCCGGGACCTAGTGAACTCTATGTCTTATAGGTTGACTCTAGCAACCAAGTGAACCCAGCAGGGCCGTGCTGAAAGGAAAGGGAATCAATTTTATTTAAGTTGGAGTTGGGGCGAATTAGATCAGTTAATATAAATAAGAAATAATTAAGTGAAGGGTTATTGGAATCGAGATTTTCCTCTCCTCAAAACCTCACCGCCGCCCACCTCTCTTATCTTCCTCTCTCAGCGCCACACCACAAGGAAGGCTAGGGTTCCGCCCAAGGGCACTTTCCGGCGATGACTTCGACACGAGGACGCTCCCCTCCGCGAGAGGAATGCATAGACGCGAGAAGATCGTCGAAAGGATCGTCTCCTCCGGAAATCTAGCGATTAGAATCGCAAGAAAATCCGAACAGGAGGTAAGAAACCCCTCACCTGCAGTATAAGTAGCTTTCGTGTGAATCCCATGTCTTAGTTTAGTAATATGTAGACTATCGACACAAAGGATGCGAATTAGCGCATACCAAGTGTTCGATTAAATGTTTATCATAGAAAAATACAATTTAGGCATTTTAGTAACTTAGATAAATGCAATAGAAGCATTTTATAGCTTATTTAGTCTTGCTCCAGCTTTTACAGGACTAGATGTCCAATGGGTGGGCTCCCATAGTCGCCTCTAGGTTAGATAACCTAGTTCTAGGTTTAGACAACCTAGTAAAAGCAAGACAAGAATTATTAGCTTATGTTCAATATTTCACTTGATCAGTGGCACTGTACTGGAATAGATATCCATTGGGTTGGGCTCCCATAGTCGTCCCTAGGTTCAGCTAACCTAGTAACCCTACTAAATTCGGGACTTGCAAACCCGGGTCTAGTTAGGGATGAGCGCACAGCAAAGTACAGTTGCCGGGCCCAAACAGCAACATGATTATGTATTTTCACTTATTATGTAATTAGTTTTCAGAACCTCACAGAATAGCTATGTGAAAGTAGTACAACTCTAGAAATAGTTTAGCATCAGCTTAGTTCAATCCATGCTCTGTTTAGTTTCCTTATGGAGGCATGTGATAGTCTTATGATCAGTTTTGATTTCCACATCTTATGAACCTGTATGCCATGTTTTAGTATTCATGTGTAGTGATTTCAGTATGCCATGTTTAGCATATTCAGTATGTTCTTTTCAAATAGCATGTTTTGAAACCATGAATTGCATCGTTTGCATATTTTAGTGAGATAGATGGTTTCTTACTAAGCTCTCAAGCTTACAGATACTTTTTCCTTATACTGCAGATAAAGGTAAAGGAAAAATGGACTAGCGGAGGCTGGAGGGCAATGCTACGAAGATGTGTGTGGATGGAACTTGGAACAAAGATCTTAGGGAATCGCAGTGAACCTTGTTTTGGACATTTATGAACTTAGCATTTCTTATCACGCTACTTTTACTCATTTAAGTGGTTGCATGCATGGAGTAATAGAAACTCTACTTAGATTGTTAGTAAACCTGTTTAGAATGCTAGTTGATTGTTATTAGAATGTCTTCTAGTCATTTTAGAACTTGTAATGTGATTGAGGCACGAAACAGTGCTGAAATCATAGCTTAGCTGCAAAATCAGAAACCCCAATCGATCGGTGGATCGATTGGGGGTTCCCAATCGATCAGCTGATCGATTGGGCAATTTGTTCCGCGAACAGTAGGCTTCTGGATCGATCAGCCGATCGATCCAGCAGTTTCTGTCGTGAACAGAGAGCTCTGGGATCGATCACCGGATCGATTGACCAGTCTGGATCAATCAGCCGATCGATCCAGAATATTGTCCCGAGCACAGTAGCGTGCTGGATCGATCACTGGATCGATGCAACCCATGTCCCGCATACAGTAGCCGGCTGAATCGATCACCGGATCGATTCAACCATTCCAATCGATCTGTGGATCGATTGGGAGGTCTGATAACAGCCAGAAATCCTCAGCCAAGTACCTTGACCATGGGGGAATGTAAAACATGTCATGAATAGTTTAGAATACATCCCTTAGCACATATAGAATCAAGAAATGATAATAGTTTAGCAAAGTTTTGATTAGTACACCTTCCGCACTTAGATTTAATGATGGTCATGGAATAGTTAGCACAGCATAATGTGACGATCAGCCTCACAGCCTAATTAGTAGAAGGCGGGTCGTTACATAATGTCATGGAGTCATAAAGTAATAACATAAACATGGCATATTCCTTATTAAACAAAAGCAGGTCTTTCCTTTTAGCCAAGCCACTACCACACACATCCTTCTAGCCCCTCCTGCTGCTCCCCTAGTACATCCTTTCCTTGCCTTTATCTGTGGTACAAGAAAGTAAGCTGTGAGCACTCATGGATCAGTAAGTTCCTTTCCTACTCACAAAAACCATATAGCATATCAAAATCACAAGTCAAATTGCATGGAAACAAATAATTTATCATATCAAGTAGCATATCATGGCATATAGTAATATAATCATCATAAAGTATCATGGCATATTCTAACATGAACATCAAATGTATCCTGACATAGCATAACATCATCATGAATATCATGGCATAATCATAAAGTATATGCAAGGTGAATTCCTAAACATGTATCATGAAACATATGCAACATGTCTTTTGAAAACTTATAATATACATACTTAAACATAATCTCAACATGATTAGGGCCCCGGCTTGTACCACATACATAAATGCGCGCGTCCTATGTAGGTCCAAGGTAGCAAGTCTTGAACCCTACAAGGCATACATACTAGACCCGTTTCTTAGTCCATCGACCTAGGGGCACTTAGGTGCCCATCCCTAATGAGGCCCGTTTCTTAGTCCATCGACCCTGGGGCGCTTATGGAGCCTACTCTTGGTAGAAGCCATACATAAAGTAAAGTAGCATGTCATACATATCATAGTTCTTATCCTTTCATACATATCATGTTTCTTAACATATCAAAAAACATGCATATTCGGGCACACAGCACATGCATGAATCATAAGCATACATAATGAACATGTCATTTATCACATCATAAGGCATGCATATTTGGGCACATAGCACATGCATGGATCATAAGCATACATAATGAACATGTCATTTATCTTATCATAAAGCATGCATAATTGGGCACATAGCACATAACAAAGGACATTATCATGCATGGATCATAAGTATACATAAATGAGCATATCACCTATCATAGAAAGACATAATCATTCATGGAATCATTAAATAACATCTCTTAATTCCTAACATAGCATGTGAGGCACATCTAGGTCACTAAACCTATTATGGTCGAAAGTCAAGAGTTGGGACATGATCTCTAGACAACATAGAAACATAAGAATCTCATGATAACTTCACATCCTATCATAAGAAAGATCATAAGCATGTTAACCTAAATTTTTAAGCCCTCCAAGGTTTCTAATTCTTTCATGGCCGAAACCTTCAAGAAGAGCAATCAAGTTCTAAGCAACATGCAAACATGTATACCCTAAACTCATATCATATCATATTTTATAAGGAACAACTTGAGCATGTTTAGTTTGGGTTCTAAGTTCCCTAAGCTTCTAACCTTATCATGGCTGAACCCTAGCAAGCCTTATTCTATGTTACATGTAGCATTAAAGTGTTGATCCTTAAGCCAATATCCTACACATTTCATGAGGAACATCATAAGCACATTTGGTTCAAGTTCCAAACATCCTAAGCCCATTAAACTAAGGTGGCCGAAACATGTTAAGCATGGAAACTAGGTTTCTAGTGGCATAAGAGCATGGAAACCACAACCACATTTCATAGTATTGATCACAAGAAACATCATGAGCCTATTTAAGTTGGGTTCTAAGTTTCCCTAGGCCTTTAGACCAATAGTGG
This sequence comes from Zingiber officinale, assembly GCF_018446385.1. Classification (NCBI taxonomy): domain Eukaryota; kingdom Viridiplantae; phylum Streptophyta; class Magnoliopsida; order Zingiberales; family Zingiberaceae; genus Zingiber; species Zingiber officinale. The sequence goes on from NC_055998.1 coordinate 107,482,083, forward strand.
CCGAAACATGTTAAGCATGGAAACTAGGTTACTAGTGGCATAAGAGCATGGAAACCACAACCACATTTCATAGCATTTATCACAAGAAACATCATGAGCATATCTAAGTTGGGTTCTAAGTTTCCCTAGGCCTTTAGACCAATAGTGGCCGAAACTTAGTGTTTTTCATGTGGCCTAAAAGCATGGAAACCCTACAAAATTTTCATGGCATCATTACAAGAAACAACATGAGTAAACTTAGTTTAAAATCTAAGCATCCTAGCCTTAAAACTTAGTGTGGCCGAAAGTTACATGTAACCAAATTTCTATGTAACAAGCAACCATAAGAACATCAAACTAGTTTCATATCATTTCATCAAGAATGTCATGAGCATCTTAGACTTGGTTTAAACTTTCCTAGGCCTCAAATCTCAACATGGCCGAATCTTCATAAGCATGACATAGAATTCAAAACCAACATACAATCATGGCATAACATTTTAGCTTCATATCTTGTCTTAGGAAAAATCATGGCATGCTTAGTTTTAGGTTTAAAGCTCTCCTAGGCCTTTAGTTCTTCCATGGACGAATATTCATGAGCATGAAAATGGAGTTTCAATCAACATACAAGTAAGAGAAAAAGTTAACAACACCATTATCATAGGGTACATAACACAAGAACAAAGGAGCATGTTTAGTTTGAGTCTTTAGCTTACCTAGTCCTCTTGTTCATGCTTGGCCGAGAGTCTAAGGTTCATGGATCTAAGTTCTAATTAATCATTCTAGCATGGAAACATTATATTAACCTCCTACATAAGATACATGTCACAAGAAAAATAATAAGCATATCTAGTTTAAATTTTCTTAGATTCTTCCTTTTGTCTTGGCCGAAATTTCCATAAAGCAACCCTAGGTTTTTAAGCAATCTATCTTCATGGAAAACCATATGAGCTATTGTACCACAAGTGAGGGGAAGCTTACCTAGTGTTCACTTGTTAATCCTTAAAGAAATGGTACCCTTGGTGAAGAGGAAGAAGAGAGCTTCTTCTTTTAGCACTTCTTTTGATTTCTCTTGCTTGGAAGGGTACACCTTGAAGGCTCCTTCTTGTAATTTAGTTTTCTGTTAGGGAGAAAACCTAAACTTGGCTTGTGGAGATGAGGGAGGAGAGTTCTAGTTTCGGCAATGGTGAGGAAGAAGGAAGAAAATGAAATCCTTTTCTTTCTTTCCTTTGTATGCTAAGTGGGTGGAAGAGACAAAGATGAACTTTGCTTCCCTTTCTCCTTAATTCATGTATATACTTTTTCTAATGAGAATATGTCCTCATTCATCTCCCTTAATTCTTCTCATCCTTACTCTCTTAATCCCCATGAAAATAGAGAAAAAAAAGAAAAGACAACTTGTCTTTTGCTTACTCCTTTTTCTTAACCAAAAGGTAAACAAGAGGAAGAACGCTACTTGATTTTTCTCTTGTTCCCTCACTTAATTATATCCTCACTTTTAACTACAATTCCCATCATCTTCCATTCATATGTTATTCATTATTCTAGTGGTTATCATACCTAACTTTATTTCTACCCTTTGTGAGAGGTTCAAGGTTCAGACCTTCACCTCTTCTTTTTATTTCTCTTATTTCTTTTTCTTTTTGATTCTTCTTACTTTTATGCTCTAAAGCAAATAACACCCATATTCTTATCTTATAATTTTGTGGGTGTTACAGTACCCCATACCTCATAAAAAGTTCGTCCTCGAACTTAAAATAGCTCCGGATACTTTTGTTTCATATCATCTTCTCGTTCCCACATGCCTTCTTCGCACTGTTGATTTTGCCATAGGACCTTTACTATGGGTACTTCTTTGTTCCTTAGTCTTTTGACTTCTCGATCCAATATCTGAATTGGTCGGCTTTCGTAGGTTAGGTCCTCTTGTACTTGTACTGTCTGGGGTTGGATCACTTGGCCCGTGTTCGAAATACATTTCTTTAGCATCGAAACGTGGAACACGTTGTGAATGGCTGACATCTCTTGAGGCAGCTCTATTTCATACGCTACCTTGCCGATTCTTTTCAGAACCTAGTATGGTCCCACATAGCGCGGGCTTAGCTTTCCCTTCTTACCGAACATCATTACTCCCTTCATAGGAACTACCTTGAGGAATACTGAGTCTCCGACACTGAACTCCAATGGCCTTCGTCGCTTATCCGCATAATTCTTCTGTCGACTCTGAGCAGTTTCTATTCTTTGGCGGATATTTGTATAACACGGGTGGTGTTATCGATAATCTCTATTTGAAATCCCATCTCTTTCTTTTCCCCGCCTTCATACCAACATATAGGTGATCTGCATTTCCTACCATACAGAGCCTCGTAGGGTGCCATCCCAATAGTAGCCTGGTAGCTATTGTTTTAAGTGAATTTTACTAAGCATAAATATCGGCACCAGCTTCCTTTGAAGTCCAAGGCACAAGCCCGTAGCATGTCTTCTAGCACTTGGTTCACCCTCTCTGTCTGTCCGTCGGTTTGAGGGTGGAAAGTAGTACTGAATAATAGCTTTGTGCCAAGAGCCCTCTGAACACATTCCCAAAAATGCGAGACAAAACGACCATCTCTGTCAGAGATGATGGTCATAGGGATCCCATGTAGTCTAATAATTTCATTGACATATAATTGAGCCAGTTGCTCAATTGAATGAGTCATCTTAATTGCCAGAAAGTGGGCGGATTTGGTTAGTCTATCCACGATTACCCATATAGCGTCATAGCCGTTTGTTGTCTTGGGTAATCCTGAAATAAAGTCCATAGAGATATTCTCCCATTTCCATTCCGGAATTTGGACAGGCTGCAGTAATCCTCCAGGCCTCTGGTGTTCTGCTTTAACCCTCTGACAGGTCAGGCAGGCACTGATGTACTGAGCCACATCTCTTTTTATACCGGACCACCGGAATTTCTTTTTCAAATCCTGGTACATTTTGGTGGATCCCGGATGCATTGCATAGGCCGTTGAATGAGCTTCTTCTAATATTTTCCTTCGCAACTCGGGGTCCTCGGGAATACATAATCGATCTCTGAGGTATAATATTCCGCTGTCCGCGGTACGAAATCCATCATTCTTTCCTTCTAAGATCTCTTGTTTAATCCTTTGGAGGCTTTGGTCACTGGTTTGCTTCTCTAATATATTGTCGAATAGGGTGGGTGCTATGGTCAGGGTGGAGAGTCGCCCGTACATAGTCTCGACCCCATGACAAGAAATGTTTCTCGGTTTCCCGATAGATTCGACCACTGGTTTGCCTTCAGTATTAAATAAAACTTTAGCATATTGGATAGAGATAGGCGGCTGACCTGTTACGACAGTAGAGGCGTTCGCCACATCTTCACCCGTAAGCGAAAACCCTGGCATTCGCCGTCACTGGCGGGCTTCCAATCTCCTTGGCTGATCAAGTCCCTTCTATAGCGGTTTACATCCGTGTAGCTGTGAATTCTGCTGGAATGGTGCCTGAAACCGAGTAGGACAGTCTCGCCAAATGTCCTTCTTGTCCGTAATTATAGCATTTTCTTGTACCTTTGTGACACATTCCGAATGAAGTTTCCCACAAATATAACACTGGGGGTATCTCGGTTGCTTATTCACCGACCCACTTTTGCATTGTCCCACCGCTTTCTTTTTCCGGTAGAAGTTCCTTTCCACCTGGTTTGGTACTCTGGGTCTTTGTCCTTCACTCGTGTTTGACCTTTATTCTCATCATTACTTTCGATAATGTTCCATAAAATCTAATTCCTGTAGTCTGCGGTCTATTAACTCCACCGCCACGTTCGGTGCTATCTCGGTCAAGCATCTTCCGCATCACCGAGACCTTTCTCTCACGCACTAATTCGGGGCAAAAGGCGTGCTGAGCGGTTGAAGCCGCTTTCTTGCCCGTTCAGCGATAAGTCACCTTACCGAACTCGATGAAATCGTCGTAATGTCGGTTCGTCACTTATGGAAGAACTCTTCAAGAACTCATCTCAAGTCCAATTCATCGATTAATTTGTCTCTTAGTTTTAACTCTTTCCCACCACATTCTCGCATCTCAGAAGGAGAAGGAAAGATGATTTGATCTCCTCTCGATTGTGCCAAAGTAGTTCAGCTTTCTACTATCTTGAACCAGGCTCCATCCCACGACTTAGAAGTTCTTGACTTGCTCCCTCTGTATCAAGTAGGTCTCGTCGAACCAGCGGGGGCTACCGTGTCTTGGTGCAACTATTGGCACGATGGGCGCTGCTTATGAAATTCTTGGGTGGTAGGGTTAGTTCTTTTGACCCATCAAAATCATGATCAACTGTTGTTCCGTGATCTAACGTTGGAGGTCGGAAACTACGAGTCAAAGTTTCTTTTGGTCTCATGCTTAGTCGTGCTCTTATAGCCATGCTTATCTTCATTAAATAGCAACAAATTACCGTTATTCCTATTCGACTGTCATAAGGTCATTACTGTTCCTATCCTACCATCATGCATACCTAAACTAAATCAAAGAATAAATAAACATGCATAATATTAAAGCATCAAAACAAAAATTAAATTAAGCATATAGAATCTTACTTGGAGCGGCAGGATGGAGGCTTGACATGTGTGTAGTGGAAAGGCTAAACCTCGCTCTGATACCAAACTGTAACGCCCCGCCCCTCCTGCTAAGGCGACGGGGGTTACTCGGACAAACACATGCTTACTTATTGCAGCGGAAGTCTTACTTAGAGAATTTAAAAACAACTTTTCTTACTTTAATATCACCATGGACATAAAAGAACCACATAGCATACCTAACATGATTTTTTTTTTGAGTCATAATACCCAACACATACTTAATGCCATGGAGTCATAAAGTAATAACATAAACATGGCATATTCCTTATTAAACAAAAGCAGGTCTTTCCCTTTAGCCAAGCCACTACCACACACATCCTTCTAGCCCCTCCTGCTGCTCCCCTAGTACATCCTTTCCTTGCCTTTATCTGTGGTACAAGAAAGTAAGCTGTGAGCACTCATGGCTCAGTATGTTCCTTTCCTACTCACAAAAACCGTATAGCATATAAAAATCACAAGTCAAATTGCATGGAAACAAATTTATCATATCAAGCAGCATATCATGGCATATCGTAATATAATCATCATAAAGTATCATGGCATATTCTAACATGAACATCAAATGTATCCTGACATAGCATAACATCATCATGAATATCATGGCATAATCATAAAGTATATGCAAGGTGAATTCCTAAACATGTATCATGAAACATATGCAACATGTCTTTTGAAAACTTATAATATACATACTTAAACATAATCTCAACATGATTAGGGCCCCGGCTTATACCACATACATAAATGCGCGCGTCCTATGTAGGTCCAAGGTAGCAAGTCTTGAACCCAACAAGGCATACATACTAAGCCCGTTTCTTAGTCCATCGACCTAGGGGCACTAAGGAGTCCATCCCTAACGAGGCCCGTTTCTTAGTCCATCGACCCCGGGGCGCTTATGGAGCCCACCCTTGGTAGAAGTCATACATAAAGTAAAGTAGTATGTCATACATATCATAGTTCTTATCCTTTCATGCATATCATGTTTCTTAACATATCATAAAACATGCATATTTGGGCACACAGTACATGCATGAATCATAAGCATACATAATGAACATGTCATTTATCACATCATAAGGCATGCATATTTGGGCACACAGCACATGCATGGATCATAAGCATACATAATGAACATGCCATTTATCTTATCATAAAGCATGCATAATTGGGCACATAGCACATCACAAAGGACATTATCATGCATGGATCATAAGTATACATAAATGAGCATATCACCTATCATAGAAAGACATAATCATTCATGGAATCATTAAATAACATCTCTTAATTCCTAACATAGCATGTGAGGCACATCTAGGTCACTAAACCTATTATGGCCGAAAGTCAAAAGTAGGGACATGATCTCTAGATAACATACAAACATAAGAATCTCATGATAACTTCACATCCTATCATAAGAAAGATCATAAGCATGTTAACCTAAATTTTTAAGCCCTCCTAGGTTTCTAATTCTTTCATGGCCAAAACCTTCATGAAGAGCAATCAAATTCTAAGCAACATGCAAACATGTAAACCCTAAACTCATATCATATCATATTTCATAAGGAACAACTTGAGCAAGTTTAGTTTGGGTTCTAAGTTCCCTAAGCTTCTAACCTTATCATGGCCAAACCCTAGCAAGCCTTATTCTAGGTTACATGTAGCATGAAAGTGTTGATCCTTATGCCAATATCCTACACATTTCATGAGGAACATCATAAGCACATTTGGTTCAAGTTCCAAACTTCCTAGACCCTTTAACTCAAGGTGGCCGAAACCTATAACTCATGGAATTAGGTTTTTAGTGGCATAAGAGCATGGTAACCACAACTACATTTCATAGCATATATCACAAGACATCATAAGCATATATAAGTTGGGTTCTAAGTTTTCTCTAGGCTTTTAAACTTGTAATGGCCGAAACATATAAATCATGGAACTAGATTTTTAGTGACATAAGAGCATAGGAATCACAACTACATTTCATGGTACTTATCACAAAAACATCATGAACAAATGTAAGTTGGTTTCAAAATTTCTCTAGGCCTTTGCACTAGTATTGGCCGAACCCTAACAAGCATGAACTACATTTCTAGTGGCATAAGAGCATGGAACCACAACTACATTTCATAGTACTTACCACAAGGAGCATCATGAACATATATAAGTTGGGTTCTAAGTTTTCCTAGTCCTTTAATCCAAAGGTGGCCGAAAGTTACATGTACTCAAAATTCTATGTAACAAGCAACCATAAAAACATCCACTAGTTCCATATTATTTTATCAAGAAAGCCATGAGCTTCCTAGCCTTGGTTTAAACTTTCCTAGACTTCAAATCTCATCATAACCGAACCTTTATAAGCATGAAATAAGATTTATAACCAACATACAATCATGGCATAAAACTTCACACCTTGTCTTAGGAACAATTCTTAGCATGCTTAGCCCTAGATTTAAAACTCTCTTAAGCCTTTACTTCTTACATGGCTGAATACTCATGGGCATGAAAATGGAGTTTCAACAATATACAAGTAGGAGAAAAAGTTAACAACATCATTATCATAGGGTACATAACTCAAGAATAAGGAAACATGCTTAGTTTGAGTCTTAAACTTACCTAGTCTTCTTGTTCATGCTTGGCCGAGAGTTTAAAGCTTATGGATCTAAGTTTTCATCATTTATTCTAGCATGGAAACCTTAGATTAACTTTTTACATAAAATACATATCACAAGAAAGATAGTAAGCATATCTAATTACAACTTTCTTAAACTCTTCTTCTTCTTTTGGCCGAATTTTCTTAAGGCAAGTCCTAGGTTTTTAAGCGATCTAACTCCATGAAAAACCATACAAACTATTGTACCACAGGTGAGGGGAAGCTTACCTAGTAATCACTTGTTAATCTTTAAAGAAATGGTACCCTTGGCGAAGAGGTTGTAGGGGGCTTCTTCTTCTAGCACTCCTTTTGATTTTCTCTTGCTAGGAAGGGTACACCTTGAAGGCTCCTTCTTGTAGTTTAGTTTTCTCTTAGGAAGAAACCTAAACTTGGCTTGTGGAGATGAGGGAGGAGGCTTAGAGTCTCGGCAAGGGTGAGGGAGAAGGAAAAAAAAAATGAAAACCTTTAGTTCCTTTCCTTTTTATGCTAAGTAGGTGGAAGTTACCAAAATGAACTTTGCTTCCCTTCCTCCTTATCTCATGCATGTATTTTCTTAATGAGAATATGTCCTCATTCCCTTCCCTAAATTCTTCTCTTTATTATCCTCTTAAACCCCATGAAAATAGAGAAGGAAAGGGAGAAGGACAACTTGTCTTTTGCTACTCTTTTTCCTTAACCAAGAGGTAAACAAGAGAAAGAAGCCACCTGATTTTCCCTTTGTTCCTTCACTAAATTTTAGCTTTACATTTAACTACAATTCCTATCATTTCCCTTTCACATATTATTCATTATCCTAGTGGTTATCATACATAATTTTATTTCTATCCTTTGTGAGAGGTTCAAGGTTCAAACCTTCATCTCTTCTTTTATTTCTCTTATTTCTTTTTTTTCTTTTTGATTCTTCAAATTTTTAGGCTCTAAAGCAAATAACACCCATATACTTATCTCATAATTTTGTGGGTGTTACAGTACCCCATACCTCATAGAAAGTTCATCCTCGAACTTAAAATATCTTCGTCAGGTAGTGCCGGACTTCCTGCTGAGTGCATCGGCTACCTTGTTTGCTTTACCAGGGTGATAAAAGATTTCGCAATCATAGTCCTTGACTAGCTTGAGCCATCTGCGTTGTCTCATATTTAGGTCTTTCTGCGTGAAGAAATATTTCAGACTCTGGTGGTCTGTATAAATCCTGCACTAAGCCCCATATAGGTAATGCCTCCACGTCTTTAGAGCGAAGACCACCACTGCTAGCTCTAAATCATGAACGGGGTAGTTCCTTTCATGTTCTTTGAGTTGTCTAGAGGCATAGGCAATGACTTTGCCATCTTTCATGAGTACAGCTCCGAGTCCTAAGAAGGAAGCATCGCTATACATATCAAAGTCCTTGTTGCTTTCCGGAAGAGTAAGAATCGGAGCACTGGTTAGTCTCCATTTCAGTTCCGTAAAACTTTTCTCGCAGTCGTCCGTCCATTCATACTTTTTATTCTTCTTGGTGAGAACGGTCATCGGGGCTGCTATCTTGGAGAAGTCCTCTACAAACTTCCTGTAGTAGCCTGCCAGTCCCAGAAAACTTCTGACTTCACTGGCGTTCTTTGGCCTATTCCAGTTGCTTACTGCTTCAATCTTATTCGGATCCACCATTACTCCATCCTTGGAGATAATATGACCCAAGAATGATATTCGATCAAGCCAGAACTCACATTTGGAGAATTTTGCATATAGTCGCTTTTCTCGAAGGATCTGTAATACCGTATTCAGGTGTTCGGCATGCTCTTCTTGGGTTCTCGAATAGATGAGAATATCATCAATGAAGACAATCACAAATTTATCGAGATACGCTGAAAAGACCCGATTCATCAAATCCATGAAAACAGCCGGAGCATTTGTCACTCCAAAGGGCATAACTACAAACTCATAATGCCCATATCTTGTTCGAAAGGCTGTCTTCGGTATATCCTCTTGTTTCACTTTCACTTGATGATAGCCGGATCTTAAATCAATCTTTGAAAAGATAGTTGCTCCCTTCAATTGGTCAAACAGATCATCGATCCGCGGAAGGGGGTATCTGTTCTTGACTATCGCGTTGTTCAGTGCTCGGTAATCTATCACATTCGCATAGACCCATCCTTCTTTTTCACAAATAGTACCGGAGCTCCCCATAGAGAGTGATTAGGACGAATAAATCCTTTGTCGAGTAATTCTCGTAGCTGTTCTTGAAGTTCTTTCAACTCCGTCGGTGCCATTTGGTAAGGTGCTTTGGAAATTGGTTTAGTACCCGGGACTAACTCAATCGTAAATTCTATTTCTCTGTCGGGTGCTAATCCCGGTAGTTCATCAGGAAACACTTCCGAATAGTTGCACACCACTCTGACATCTTCTAGTTTCTGACTTCCAGTTTGTCTTGTGTCAACCACTTGCACTAGAAATCCATTACAACCTTCGTCTACCATACTTCGTGACTTTACCGCTGATAAGAATCTTTCAGTTTCTTTCCCAGATTCCCCAATATATTCAAACATCGGTTCAGCTTCGGGTCGAAATACTACCTTCTTATTACGGCACTCGATTGAGGCGCCGTACTTGCTCAAGAAGTCCATGTAACACCCACTAAGCTTTTAAGATAAGTATATGAATGTAGGATTTTGCCTTAGAAAAATAAAAGGAAGTGGGTTGAAGCAAAAAGAAATAAAATGAAATAAAAAGAAGAAGAGGTCAAGGATTGAACCTTGAACCTCTTATATTATAATTTATAGAATTAATTAGAAGAAACCAATTGGGATAGAGAGAAGATATTGATATCAAAGGAGGGAAACTCATGATAAGGGTGAGAGTAAAAGTTAGCCAAAAGAAAATAAGAAAAGAGCAAGAGAAAGGCAACTTGCCTTCCTTCCTTCTCTCCCTCTTTCTCTCTTCTCTTGCCGAAAATAAAAGTGGCTATTTAAGGGGATTCATTCCCCCTTATTTCACCATGAATTATGAGGATAAATAAATAAATAAAAATAAAAATAAAATAGGAAAAAAGGCTAAGGGAGAAGGAAAGCAAAAACTAATTTTGCTACTTCTTCCTCCTTAACATAAAAGGGAGCAAGTAAAGAGAAGAATTCTAATTTTTCTCTCATTTCTCTCATTCTCCCCTCTCCATCACCGAGAACCCCAGCCCCCTCTCCTCCATCTTCGGCCCCATGCCAAGGTTTTCTCCTAAGAAAGCCTAAGATACAAGGAGGACTTAGCAAGAGGAACAAGGGAAGGGAACTAGAAGAAGAGGCTAGTTCTTCCATCACCATACCTTAGATCCACAAGCGAAAAGGATGTAAGCTTCCCCTCACCTGTGTTACAAGGCTTTTTATGTGATTTTCGGATTTTATGAGGATTAGAAAACTTAGAATAGAATTTAATAAAATTCGGCCAAAGAAGAGTTTTAAATCTAGGAAGGTTTAAACAAGTCTTCATTTCGTGATATTTTTCTATGCTATGTAGGAAGGTTTTCCTTCATGTTTTTATACCTCTATGATGCTTCATCAGAGGAGTACCTAACCCTAGAATTTCGGCCAAAAATGTTTTAAAGAGGTTAGGGAAATAATTGTTTAACCAAACTAGTACAAGATTCCCTCCATGAATTACTAAGGATCTTTTATTGGTTTTTCTTGCTTGAAAGTTACTTGGAACAAAAGGAAATCCCCTCATATGTTTCGGCCAAGAAAAGAGCTTAGGGTTAGTAAGACCTTTAAAATTTAAGTAACCATGTTTATATGATAGAATATAGAGTTCTCTTAAAGAATTGCATGTTGAATATTGCTAGAAATTCATGAACTCTTCATTAAGATTTTCGGCCATGTTAAGATGGATAGCTTAGGAAAGCTTAAACAAAATTTTAACATGCTCAAGACCTCTGTGATATTAAGATATGAACGTGGTTTAATGCTCTCATGCTTAATTAGGGTGTAGAGAATTTAGTTACATTATATATGACTTGTAAGGTCACAAGGGTCCTAGCTTGTTTATGAACCAAATTTGTATATGATGTTCTTAGTAATTTTTTCCATGAAACTTACTTAGGTTTTCCATGCTTTAGGCCACTTAAAACCTAGTTTAGAGAATGGTAGGTTTCGGCCATGATGAAAAATAAAAGAAAAAGGAAAGAAACCTAGGAAGCCTAAGACACAATGCACATGTATGTTTATTATGCTTGTCTTTATACATGCTATGAAACTTGTATGACTTCCTATGCTTTTAGGCTATTTGAAGCAAAGTTAACCACTGATGGGTCTCGGCCAAGTAGGGTTTAAATGACCTAGAGGCCTTAGAATTGAAACCAATTGTGTTAAAAATGCTTCTTATGGAAATATGATAATGTGTTGATTGTGTCACATGCTTGTATAATTTTTCCATGACCTAAATGGACCATTGTAGGTCTCGGCCATGAAGCGATAGATGCCCTATAAATCCTAGAACAAAATTTAAATATGCTCATGTCACTCTACATGAAATATGCTAAGTAGAAAGCCAAAGTTCTCATGCTATATGTTGCTTAATGACCTAAAATGAGGCTAGGGTAAGTTTTGGCCATACCCTTTGTATGATACCTTATTATGAATTTATACATGATGTTAGTTCAAGTTCACATGCTTGTATGCTTGTTTTTAGCCCTAATGAATACTTGTGAAATTTTGGCCATGACATATGTTAAGGGCTTGAAGAACTTAGGAATTAGCTCAAATATGATTACTATGTTACTTGGAAGAAAAATGCTATAAATATGGTTTAAGGTTTCCATGCTTTCATGACATTTGGGACCTTGTTTCACACCTGATAAGGTTCGGCCACATGAAGTTTAGGGACTTGGAGAACTTAGAAACCAAGTTAATCATGCTTATAATGCTTCCTATGAAATTGATGTGATGATAATTTAGGTTCCACATGCTTGGAGGTTATTTTTACCTAAATTGAGATCTAAGGGGGTTCGGCCATGATAAGAACCCAAGGGATTAGGAAGCTTAGAATCCAAGTTAACTATGTTACCATGTTTCTTATGATAGTATAATCACATGATACACCCTTATGCTTAAACATGTATGCTTGTGATTCATACTTTCCATGATATGACATGTGCTAGAAATATGCATGCTTTTATAATATGCTATGTGGATAGAAATATGCATGCTTTTATGATATGCTATGTGGATAGAAATATGCATGCTTTTATGATATGCTATGTGGTGAAAATATGCATGCTTTTATAATATGCTATGTGGATAGAAATATGCATGCTTTTATGATATGCTATGTGGATAGAAATATGCATGCTTTTATGATATGCTATGTGGTGAAAATATGCATGCTTTTATGATATGCTATGTGGTGAAAATATGCATGCTTTTATGACATGATGTATGCCTAAGTGATGCATACTTTTATGACATGATGTATGCCTAAGTGATGCATACTTTTATGATATGATGTATGCCTAAGTGATGCATACTTTTATGATATGATGTGTGCCTAAGTGATGCATGCCCTTATGATGTGTGATATGTATAAGTATGACATGTACTTTACTTTATATGGCTTGTACCAAGGGTGGGCTCCATAAGCGCCCCGGGGTCGATGGAATAAGACTCGGGCCTCGTTAGGGATGGACTCCTAAGTGCCCCTAGGTCGATGGAGTAAGACTCGGGCCTAGTATGTTTGCCTTGTAGGGTTCAAGACTTGCTACCTTGGACCTACATAGGTTGCGCGCAATATGTAAGTGGTACATAGCCGGGATCCCCTTTAAGTTGATAATATGTTCAAGTATATATGTAAGAAGAAATGGTTTTAAAGATCATGAGACATACACATGTTTTTCGGATACATGTTTTCAAAATCATATTGCATATACCTTATGATCATGTTATGATGATGCTATGATTTATGATATGCCATGATTAGATATGATTATGTTATGTTTCATGCTATGCTTGATATGTCATGCTACCTTATGATGATGCTATGATATGCCATGATTAGATATGATTATGTTATGTATCATGCTATGCTTTAAGAGATGATATGCCATGACTAGTTATGATTTTGTTATGTTGCATGATATGCTTAAAGAGTATGACATGTTATGTCATGACTAGTTGAGATCATGTTATGTTGAGATATTCTTTGATCATGTGATGATTTTAAGTTTTAGTGAGTAGGAAAGGAACTTACTCAGCCATGAGTGCTCATAGCTTACTTTCCTTGTACCACAGATAAAGGAAAAAGTGGGATGAGCTAAAGGAGCAGCAGGAGAGGCAAGGAGATGTGTGTGGCGGTGGCTAGGCAACCAAATAAGAACCTGCTTTAAGAACTTTTAAGAATTACGCTTTGATTTCGTAAATTGTAGTACTATATGGGTAACTTGATGTTATGTTTCTATTTATCTTGTTATCATGTTATGGAAACCATATTAGTGTAGTTCGGATTTGAAAACAAAAGAAAAGTTTTATTAAACTAAGAAAAAAAAAATTATTTCAAGTCTTCCGCTGTAATATGTACATAGAATATCGTAGCCCCGTCCCTTAGGGTTAGCAGGGAGGGCGGACGTTACAGGTTGGTATCAGAGCCAAAGTTTTTTGCCAGCTCACTACACACACATCAAGCCTCCGACCTGCCGCTCCAAGTAAGAATGTTTATGCTTAAATTTCTTGTTATATGTCTTATGCTTTATTTATTTTTTCTTCCTTGTTATATTGCCTATGCTTTATTTTCTTTGCTATATTGCTTATGCTTTATTTCCTTATGTTATATTGTTTGTCACTCTATTCCTTATTTTTCCTTATGTTGTTTATGCTTTAGTTTCATGTTTTGCTTGTTTATGTTTGATGCTTTATTCCATGCTTTTAGTTATAATTTAGATTAGGATTACGTATTGGTAGCTTAGGAATAATACCAGAACAAATAGATAGAAACAAAACAGTACGTTAGATGGGCTAAAAACGATAACCACTTACACTAGTCTGTTTGTCCTTATTTAGATAAACATGGTTAGGACACGCAATGCCCGAACCGGAGGGACAGTGACTCCACCAGACCTGACACAGGTAGTCGCAGACCTCCAGTATCAAATCGCGGAACAACAACAGCTGATCACTACCTTAATGGGTCAGCAAGGCAACCCAGTTACCCCACCGGCAAATCAGAATGCACTACTGGTTATACCTACAGCCGCGCCAGTGCCCCCGGCAGCTCCTACTCCGATGGTCCGACAAGAGGCCTATCTGATTCAGTGGCAAAGGCTCAAGCCGGAAGCATTCTCGGGAAACTACGAACCATGGGATGCACAAGCCTGGCTCAAGACCGTGGAAAGTATAATGGAACTACTGGATTGGCCTGAACACGAGAAGGTCAAATACGCGTCGTTCTGCCTTACCGGAGATGCCCGAATGTGGTGGGACAGAGTAAAGGCGAAAAGGCAAATAAACCAAATGCAGTGGATGGATTTTGAGACAGAGTTCTTAGAGGAATTCTTCCACATGCAAGTGACCAACAAGCACTATGATGAGTTCACTGAGTTCCGGCAAGGTGATCTGTCAGTTAACGAAGCCGTCAAGAGGTTCAACCGCCTAGCACGACTGTGCCCAAAATTGATCCGTACTGAAAAAGAAAGGGTCCGATTAATGTTAAAGATGCTCCGACCCGAGATAGCCCTGAACGTAGCTGGCGGAGTTAATAGACCGCAGACTGCAGAGGAGCTAGTCAGCAGTGCCCTAATTACCGAGCACTACCAGAAAGCAATGAACAAGGGCATGAACCAAGCACTGACCGGAGGACAAAAATCGCACAATACCAGAACCGACTGGAAAGGAAACTCAAGTGGAAAGAGGAAACAGTGGAATAAAACAAAAGGTGGTCCGGCCAATAAGCAGACCAAGTACCCTCAGTGTGCCACATATGGGAAGATGCATTCTGGAGTATGTCTCCTAAGTACCAGAAAGTGCTATAACTGTGGAAAGGAAGGCCATCTAGCGAGAAATTGCCCAACTCAACCTCAGGCACCACCTCCGTAGAACTTTCAGAACAGGAGTGCCCCCACACAGCTTCACCAGATGCAAGCTGCTATAGAAGGGACTTCAATCATCCAAGGAAGATTGGAAGCCCCTCCCGCTATGACGAACGCCAGAGTCTACTCTCTTACCAAGGAGGACGTGGCGAATGCCTCTACCGTTGTCACAGGTCAGCTACTTATTTACAATCAGTATGCTGTAGTATTATTTGATACCGGGGCAACACACTCATTCGTCTCAACACCTTTTATGAAGAAGCTAGATATACCACTCCGAACTCTAGAGGACACATTGTTAACAACCTTACCATCTGGGGAGATTATGCCATCGGACCATATGCTGCAAGCAGTACTCATTCGGATCGCAAACAGAGAACTCTACTGCATTCTGATAGTACTTGATATGCAGGATTATGACATAATATTGGGCATGGATTTCCTTAGCAAATACGGCGCTTCATCGAGTGCCGCAAAAGGAAAGTGATTTTCCGACCCGAAAATGAACCAGAGTTTGAATTTTTCGGGGAATCAAAAGGAATAGAGAAGTTATTGTCATCTATTAAAGCACAAGGGATGTTAGATAAAGGATGTATGGGGTTTCTAGCGCACGTGGTTAACACCAATCAAGTCAAAGACCAGAAATTAGAAGATGTCAGAATAGTATGCAATTATCCAATAGTATTTCCTGATGAACTACCAGGGTTAGCCCCTGACAGAGAGATAGAATTCGGAATCGAATTGATTCCTGGTACTCAGCCGATTTCAAAAGCACCTTATCGTATGGCTCCGGCTGAATTAAAGGAGCTTCAGGAACAGTTATCCGAATTGCTTGACAAGGGACTTATTCGTCCTAGTCACTCTCCATGGGGAGCTCCAGTGCTGTTCGTAAAGAAGAAGGATGGGTCTATGCGAATGTGTATAGACTACCGAGCGCTGAATAATGTGACGATCAAGAACTGGTACCCACTCCCACGGATCGATGACCTGTTCGATCAACTGAAGGGTGCGACCGTTTTCTCAAAGATAGACCTACGATCCGGTTATCATCAAGTGAAGGTGAAACCAGATGATATACCAAAAACAGCATTTCGAACCCGATATGGACACTATGAGTTCATAGTTATGCCTTTCGGAGTAACCAACGCTCCTGCAGTATTTATGGACCTGATGAATCGGATATTTACGGCATATCTTGATAAATTTGTAATCGTCTTTATTGACGATATACTTATCTATTCGAGAACCCCAGAAGAACATGCTGAACACCTGAATACTGTACTACAGATCCTTCAAGAGAAACAACTATATGCAAAATTCTCCAAATGCGAGTTTTGCCTTGATCGGGTAATATTCCTAGGTCATGTCATCTCCAAAGATGGAGTTATGGTGGATCCAAGCAAAATCGAAGCTGTAAATAACTGGAACAGACCAAGGAATGCCAGCGAAGTCAGGAGTTTTCTCGGGCTAGCAGGCTATTGCAGGAAATTCGTAGAGAATTTTTCCAAAATCGCAGCCCCTATGACAGCCCTCACCAAGAAAAATACAAAGTATTAATGGACAGAAGCTTGCGAGAAGAGTTTCGCGGAATTAAAAAGGAGATTGACCAGTGCTCCGATTCTTACTCTCCCGGAAACCAACAGAGGCTTCGATATGTACAGTGATGCTTCCATCACAGGACTTGGAGCTGTACTCATGCAAGATGGCAAAGTCATTGCCTACGCTTCTAGACAACTTAAAGAGCATGAGAAGAATTATCCCATTCACGACTTAGAACTAGCAGCCGTGGTCTTCGCTCTCAAAATATGGAGACACTATTTATATGGAGCCCAGTGTAAGATTTATACCGACCATCAGAGTCTGAAATATTTCTTCACGCAAAAAGACCTGAATATGAGGCAACGCCGATGGCTCGAGCTAGTTAAAGATTACGACTGCGAGATTCTTTATCACCCAGGAAAGGCGAACAAAGTGGCCGATGCACTCAGCCGAAAGTTCAGTGCCACCTGATGTAGCTATTTTAAAGTTCGAGGACGAACTTTTTATGAGGTACGGGGTACTGTAACACCCACTAAGCTTTTAAGATAAGTATATGAATGTAGGATTTTGCCTTAGAAAAATAAAAGGAAGTGGGTTGAAGCAAAAAGAAATAAAATGAAATAAAAAGAAGAGGAGGTCAAGGATTGAACCTTGAACCTCTTATATTATAATTTATAGAATTAATTAGTAGAAACCAATTGGGATAGAGAGAAGATATTGATAGCAAAGGAGGGAAACTCATGATAAGGGTGAGAGTAAAAGTTAGCCAAAAGAAAACAAGAAAAGAGCAAGAGAAAGGCAACTTGCCTTCCTTCCTTCTCTCCCTCTTTCTCTCTTCTCTTGCCGAAAATAAAAGAGGCTAATTAAGGGGATTCATTCCCCCTTATTTCACCATGAATGATGAGGATAAATAAATAAATAAAAATAAAAAGAAAATAGAAAAAAGGCTAAGGGAGAAGGAAAGCAAAAACTAATTTTGCTACTTCTTCCTCCTTAACATAAAAGGGAGCAAGTAAAGAGAAGAATTCTAATTTTTCTCTCATTTCTCTCATTCTCCCCTCTCCATCACCGAGAACCCCAGCCCCCTCTCCTCCATCTTCGGCCCCAAGCCAAGGTTTTCTCCTAAGAAAGCCTAAGATACAAGGAGGACTTAGCAAGAGGAACAAGGGAAGGGAACTAGAAGAAGAGGCTACTTCTTCCATCACCATACCTTAGATCCACAAGCGAAAAGGATGTAAGCTTCCCCTCACCTGTGGTACAAGGCTTTTTATGTGATTTTCGGATTTTATGAGGATTAGAAAACCTAGAATAGAATTTAAGAAAATTCGGCCAAAGAAGAGTTTCAAATCTAGGAAGGTTTAAACAAGTCATCATTTCGTGACATTTTTCTATGCTATGTAGGAAGGTTTTCCTTCATGTTTTTATACCTATATGATGATTGGTCAGAGGAGTACCTAACTCTAGAATTTTGGCCAAAAATGTTTTAAAGAGGTTAGGGAAATCATTGTTTAACCAAACTAGTACAAGATTCCCTCCATGAATTACTAAGGATCTTTTATTGGTTTTTCTTGCTTGAAAGTTACTTGGAACCAAAGGAAATCCCCTCATCTGTTTTGGCCAAGAAAAGAGCTTAGGGTTAGGAAGACCTTTAAAATTTAAGTAACCATGTTTATATGATAGAATATAGAGTTCTCTTAAAGAATTGCATGTTGAATATTGCTAGAAATTCATGAACTCTTCATTAAGATTTTCGGCCATGTTAAGATGGATAGCTTAGGAAAGCTTAAACAAAATTTTAACATGCTCAAGACCTCTGTGATATTAAGATATGAACGTGGTTTAATGCTCTCATGCTTAATTAGGGTGTAGAGAATTTAGTTACATGATATATGAATTGTAAGGTCACAAGGGTCCTAGCTTGTTTATGAACCAAATTTGTATATGATGTTCTTAGTAATTTTTGCCATGAAACTTACTTAGGTTTTCCATGCTTTAGGCCACTTAAAACCAAGTTTAGAGAATGGTAGGTTTCGTCCATGAGGAAAAATAAAAGAAAAAGGAAAGAAACCTAGGAAGCCTAAGACACAATGCACATGTATGTTTATTATGCTTGTCTTTATACATGCTATGAAACTTGTATGACTTCCTATGCTTTTAGGCTATTTGAAGCAAAGTTAACCACTAATGGGTCTCGGCCAAGTAGGGTTTAAATGACCTAGAGGCCTTAGAATTGAAACCAATTGTGTTAAAAATGCTTCTTATGGAAATATGATAATGTGTTGATTGTGTCACATGCTTGTATAATTTTTCCATGACCTAAATGGACCATTGTAGGTCTCGGCCATGAAGGGATAGATGCCCTAGAAACCCTAGAACAAAATTTAAATATGCTCATGTCACTCTACATGAAATATGATAAGTAGAAAGCCAAAGTTCTCATGCTATATGTTGCTTAATGACCTAAAATGAGGCTAGGGAAAGTTTCGGCCATACCCTTTGTATGATACCTTATTATGAATTTATACATGATGTTAGTTCAAGTTCACATGCTTGTATACTTGTTTTTAGCCCTAATGAATACTTGTGAAATTTTGGCCATGACATATGTTAAGGGCTTGAAGAACTTAGGAATTAGCTCAAATATGATTACTATGTTACTTGGAAGAAAAATGCTATAAATATGGTTTAAGGTTTCCATGCTTTCATGACATTTGGGACCTTGTTTCACACCTGATAAGGTTCGGCCACATGAAGTTTAGGGACTTGGAGAACTTAGAAACCAAGTTAATCATGCTTATAATGCTTCCTATGAAATTGATGTGATGATAATTTAGATTCCACATGCTTGGAGGTTATTTTTACCTAAATTGAGATCTAAGGGGGTTCGGCCATGATAAGAACCCAAGGGATTAGGAAGCTTAGAATCCAAGTTAACAATGTTACCATGTTTCTTATGATAGTATAATCACATGATACACCCTTATGCTTAAACATGTATGCTTGTGATTCATACTTTCCATGATATGACATATGCTAGAAATATGCATGCTTTTATAATATGCTATGTGGATAGAAATATGCATGCTTTTATGATATGCTATGTGGATAGAAATATACATGCTTTTATGATATGCTATGTGGTGAAAATATGCATGCTTTTATAATATGCTATGTGGATAGAAATATGCATGCTTTTATGATATGCTATGTGGATAGAAATATGCAAGCTTTTATGATATGCTATGTGGTGAAAATATGCATGCTTTTATGATATGCTATGTGGTGAAAATATGTATGCTTTTATGACATGATGTATGCCTAAGTGATGCATACCTTTATGATATGATGTATGCCTAAGTGATGCATACTTTTATGACATGATGTATGCCTAAGTGATGCATACTTTTATGATATGATGTATGCCTAAGTGATGCATACTTTTATGATATGATGTATGCCTAAGTGATGCATACTTTTATGATATGATGTGTGCCTAAGTGATGCATGCCCTTATGATGTGTGATATGTATAAGTATGACATGTACTTATTTTATATGGCTTGTACCAAGGGTGGGCTCCATAAGCGCCCCGGGGTCGATGGAATAAGACTCGGGCCTCGTTAGGGATGGGCTCCTAAGTGCCCCTAGGTCGATGGAGTAAGACTCGGGCCTAGTATGTTTGCCTTGTAGGGTTCAAGACTTGCTACCTTGGACCTACATTGGTTGCGCGCAATATGTAAGTGGTACATAGCCGGGATCCCCTTTAAGTTGATAATATGTTCAAGTATATATGTAAGAAGAAATGGTTTTAAAGATCATGAGACATACACATGTTTTTCGGATACATGTTTTCAAAATCATATTGCATATACCTTATGATCATGTTGTGATGATGCTATGATTTA
Organism: Zingiber officinale; assembly: GCF_018446385.1. Classification (NCBI taxonomy): domain Eukaryota; kingdom Viridiplantae; phylum Streptophyta; class Magnoliopsida; order Zingiberales; family Zingiberaceae; genus Zingiber; species Zingiber officinale. The sequence goes on from NC_055998.1 coordinate 107,502,800, forward strand.
TGATATGCCATGATTAGATATGATTATGTTATGTTTCATGCTATGCTTGATATGCCATGCTACCTTATGATGATGCTATGATATGCCATGATTATGTTATGTATCATGCTATGCTTTAAGAGATGATATGCCATGACTAGTTATGATTTTGTTATGTTGCATGATATGCTTAAAGAGTATGACATGTTATGCCATGACTAGTTGAGATCATGTTATGTTGAGATATTCTTTGATCATGTGATGATTTTCGGTTTTAGTGAGTAGGAAAGGAACTTACTGAGCCATGAGTGCTCATAGCTTACTTTCCTTGTACCACAGATAAAGGAAAAAGCTGGATGAGCTAAAGGAGCAGCAGGAGAGGCAAGGAGATGTGTGTGGCGGTGGCTAGGCAACCAAATAAGAACCTGCTTTAAGAACTTTTAAGAATTACGCTTTGGTTTCGTAAATTGTAGTACTATATGGGTAACTTGATGTTATGTTTCTATTTATCTTGTTATCATGTTATGGAAACCATATTAGTGTAGTTCGGATTTGAAAACAAAAGAAAAGTTTTATTAAACTAAGAAAAAAAAATTATTTCAAGTCTACCGCTGTAATATGTACATAGAGTATCGTAGCCCCGTCCCTTAGGGTTAGCAGGGAGGGCGGGCGTTACAGTCCATGCCCAGTATAATGTCAAAATCCTGCATATCAAGTACTATCAGATTGCAGTAGAGTTCTCTGTCTGTGATTCGGATAGGTACGACCTGCAGCATTTGCTCCGACGGCATAACTTCCCCAGATGGTAGGGTTGTTAAGAATGTACCATTTAGGGTTTGAGGTGGTATGTCCAATTTCTTTGTAAATGGGGTTGAGACGAACGAGTGTGTCGCCCCAGTATCAAATAATACTAAAGCATGCTGATTAAAAATAGGCAGCTGACCTGTAATGACGGTAGAGGCGTTTGCCGCATCTTCACTAGTGATCGCAAAAACCCTGGCATTTGTCCCAATGCTTTCTTTTTCCGGTAGACGTTCCTTTCCAGCCTGTTTTAGTACTCTGAGGTTTCTGTCCCTCGGCTCGTGTCTGACCTTTATTCTCCTTCATCGCTTTCTGATAATGCTCCGTAATCAGTGCACTGCTGACTAATTCCTCTGTAGTCTGCGGCCTATTAACTCCGCCGGCCACGTTCAGTGCTATCTCGGGTCGAAGCATCTTCAGCATCAGTCTGACCCTTTCTCTCTCTGTACGCACTAATTCAGGACAAAGGCGTGCTAGTCGGTTGAAGCGCTTTACTGCTTCGTTCACTAATAAATCACCTTGCCGGAACTCGGTAAACTCATCGTAATGTCGATTCGTCACTTGCGTATGAAAGAATTCTTCGAAGAACTCTGTCTCGAAGTCCGTCCAATTCATCAGATTAATTTGCCTCTTCGCTTTAACTCTTTCCCACCACATTCTCGCATCTCCGGAGAAGCAGAAGGATACACATTTGATCTTCTCTGATTCAGGCCAGTCCAAAAGTTCTATTGTGCTTTCTACGGTCTTGAACCAGGCTTGGGCATCCCACGGCTCGCAAGTACCCGAGAAGTTCTCCGGTTTAAGTCTCAACCACTGAATCAAATAGGTCTCCTGTCGAACCACTGGGGCAGGGGCTACCGGTGGTACTGGTGCAACTAGTGGCACAATGGGCACTGCATTCTGAACTACTGGTGGGGTAGTAGGGGTTCCTTGTTGACCCATCAAAGTCGTGATCATCTGTTGTTGTTCCGTGATCTGGCGTTGAAGGTCGGTGACTACCTGAGTTAGATCTGGTGGAGTTACTGTCTCCTCTGCTCGGGTAGTACGTCTCCTAGCCATGCTTATCTTCATTAAACAACAACAATTTATCGTTATCCCTATTCGCCGTCATAAGGTTATTATTATTCCTATCCTACCATCATGCATGTCTATCCTAATTCAAGGTATAACTAAACATGCAGAATATTAGAGTATTGACAAAAGTTAAATTAAACTAAATCAGAGAACATGCATAATATTAAAGCATAAAAAATTAGACTAAATCAAGAATGAGTACACATGCATAATATTAACGCATCAAACATTAAATTAACTAAAACAAAGAATAAGTAAACATGCATAATATTAAAGCATCAAAACATTAAATTAACTAAAACAAAGAATAAGTAAACATGCATAATATTAAAGCATCAAAACATAATTTTACATTAAGCATATAAAATCTTACTTGGAGCGGCAGGATAGAGGCTTGACATGTGTGTAGTGGAAAGGCTAACCTGTCTCTGATACCAAACTGTAACGCCCCGCCCCTCCTGCTAAGGCGACGGGGGTTACTTGCGACACATACATACTTAACACAGCGGAAGTCTTACTTAGAGAATTTAAAAAAATATTTTCTTACTTAAAAATTCACCATAGATATAAAAGAACAACATAGCATACCTATCATATTTTTTTTGAGTCTTAAATACCCAAACACATACTTAAGGTCATGGAATCATAAGGTAAAAACATCAGCATGGTAAATTTCTTATTAAATAAAAGTAGGTCATTTCTTTTAGCCAGTCCACTACCGCACACATCCTTCTAGCCCCTCCTGCTGCTCCCCTAGTCCATCCATGTCTTGCCTTTATCTGTGGTACAAGAAAGTAAGCCGTGAGCACTCATGGCTCAGTAAGTACCTTTCCTACTCACAAAAACCGTAAAGCATATTAAAAACATAAGTCATAAGGCATAAAGACAAATGTATCATGTCAAGAGCATATCATGGCATATCATAACATAACATAAAGTATCATGGCATAATCATAAAGTATAAGCATGGTAAATTCCTAAACATATATCATGCAACATATGTAACATGTCTTTTGAAAACTTATACAATACATACTTAAACATAATCTCAACATGATTGGGGCCCCGGCTTGTACCACATACATAAATGCGCACGTCCTATGTAGGTCCAAGGTAGCAAGGCTTGAACCCTACAAGGCATACATACTAGGCCCGTTTCTTAGTCCATCGACCAAGGGGCACTTAGGAGCCCATCCCTAATGAGGCCCGTTTCTTAGTCCATCGACCCCGGGGCGCTTATGGAGCCCACCCTTGGTACAAGCCATACATAAAGTAAAGTAGCATGTCATACATATCGTAGTTCTTATTCTTACATGCATATCATGTTTCTTGACATATCATAAAACATGCATTTTTTTTTTGGCACACAGCACATGCATGAATCATAGCATACATCATGAACATATCACTTAGCATATCAGAAGCATGCATATTTGGGCACACAGCACATGCATGAATCATAGCATACATCATGAACATATCATTTAGCATATCATAAGCATGCATATTTGGGCACACAGCACATGCATGAATCATAAGCTTGCATAATGAACATATCATTTTTATCATATCCTAAAGCATGCATGATTGAGCACATAGCACATACATGGATCATAAGCATACATAAGAGAGCATATCACTTATCCTAAAAGACATAACCATTCATGGAATCATTAAATAACATCTCTTGATTCATTCATAAGATGTGAGGTACATCTAGGTCACTAAACCCATATGACCGAAAGTCATGAATAGGGGCATGATATCTAGACAACATAAAAATATAAAAATCTCATGATATCTTCACATACTAGCATAATAAAGGTCATAAGCATGTTAACCTAAATTTTTAAGCCCTCCTAGGTTTTAAATTCTTCATGGCCGAAACCTTTCAAGTAGAGCAAACAAGTTCTAAATAACATGCAAACATGTAAACCCTAAGCTCATATCATATCATATTTCATAAGGAATCACTTAAGCATATTTAGTTTGGGTTCTAAGTTCCTTAAGCTCCCAAACTTATCATGGTCGAACCCTAACATGTCTCCTTCTAGGTTACAAGTAGCATGGAAGTCTTGAACCTTAAGCCAATATCTTATACATTTTCATGAGAAACAACATAAGCATATTTGTTTTAAATTCCAAACTTCCTAGACCCTTTAACTCAAGGTGGCCAAAACCTATAACTGTTACGCTCCGCAAGTGTACGGAAATGTCGCAAGTAATATAAAAGATTATCGTACCCACAGGGACTGGAATAAGCACTAGAAATGTCTCAATGCGAATTAGCTAAACAACTATCCAATCGTTTCAAATGCAAAGTAAGGGTAAACAAATCTAATATTAAAGATCAACAAACAAGAGTTTAGTGTTTTGGGTTATGATAAAGGGAGATTCTAGGAGCTTCGGTTTCTTTGTAAGATTTCTTGAATGTAAATGGTTCACCAATTCTTTTCCCTCAATTGTCAAACACTTGTAGAAAGTTGGCGATTCTCTCTTGCAATAGATAACCGGCTAAGGACCGAGAAATGTATCTAAATATGATCAATTAGATGTGAACCTACGTTGTCCTTACACAAAAGTGCACCTATTACTATGCCTTCCTCGGATATCAACATAGAAGCCCACAACTTATTAATCTATCAAGATACAAGAAACTAATCACAAAATCCATCCTACTCTCTTGAATATTCCTATTTCCTCTTCAAGATTATCTCTCAAACGTCCTTACACGGGCTTGCACCTGTCACGTGGATCCCTCGGATGATCGAGTGAGAGTTTATCTCTACAAAGTCCACAAGAAATCCAAACAATCAATCAAGAATGAGAATTAAGCACAAATCACCATTAATCATTCAAGATCTAATTGATACAAGCAAGACAATGTCATTGAAACAAGAAAAATGGCAAATCCATAAGAGATTACATCAATCCATCATACAAATACTCCCTTAATCCTAGAATACAAGATCTACTCCATGAATTGAGGAAGAAAACCCGAAGAAATAAAGATTACAAGCATTTCTTAAATCCCCAATCCAAGAAACCAAGAAGAGGGGGAAAGAGAAAACTTATCTACGAAGAAGCCTCGTCTTCGGATCCAATCCTCGCTCCGGAGTCGAAATCGTCAAGATCTCCCTTAGAATCGCCCAGAAATCCTTCCAAGAATGGGAGGAAACCACCAAATCTTTCCTTCTCCCAAAGGGGGAGAGATCCCCTTTCAATTCATGAAGGAAGGTTTAAATAGAGGAGGAAATCGGGCGCCACACGGCCCCACGACACGACCGTGTGAGATTCACACGGCCATGTCCAGTTCCCTCTCTTCCAATGCTGCACGGCCGTGTGGTGTACACGGCCAAGGCCCTTCTACTCTCTGGAAATGCTACACGGCCGTGTGGTACACACGGCCAACACCTGCTTGGTCTCTGGAAACTCCACACGGCCGTGTGATGCGCACGGCCTCCATCTGCTTGGCCTCTGGAAACCTCACACGGCCGTGTAGATCCACACGGCCATGTAAGGCTTCTGCTCTGATTTCTTCAAATCAAGACACGGCCGTGTGGGATTCACACGGCCATGTCCTCTTCCCTTCCTGTTAAGACTACACGGCCATGTGTGGAACACGGCCTTGATGCTCTCTCCCTTCAATTACTTCCAAGCTTGCCCGAGGACGCATAATCTTCACCAATTTCGACTCCTGTGTACAGAAAATGCACAAAAAGCAGAACTCCGAACCAAAAGAGTAAATATGCTAAAAGGAAAGCTGGAAGTATAAAAATGCATAGATCAAGCATGCTCAAAGTATGTAAATGTGCGTAAAAACATGCATAAAAGAGTATATAATCTACGCACATCACACCCCCAGACTTAAACCTTTGCTTGTCCTCAAGCAAAATGCTGCAGTCTAAATTCATATGTTCTACAACACATTCATAAAACCTAGTGCACTTTCCTAATTCTATCAAAAAGTTTCATTAACAAGCATGATCATGAAAACAAGTAATGTATGGTTCAAGCATAAGAATCTTGTGCACAGTGTAAAAGTAACTCAACACCCTTCAAGTTTCAATCCATGTCCTAGTCAAGTCGTCATCAAATTTGAATTCCTAATGTTTCCAGTGAAAGACAAGTAACCAGTGATAGGCACTTACTCACCATTCACTTGGTTCATATTTCTCAAGTAACCCAAGGTCTCAAAGGTGTGCTCAATCTCAAGAGAAGCTAAGCAGTCATTTCCCCAGTAACCTAACTCGGTCTCAAAGGGGTGACTTGCTAGATTCCACTCATGACAACTGTTTTTTATATCCCTTTTTTTTTTTTTTTTATAAGTGTTTGCATTGTGCAAAACTTATTCACAAATGTACTTTTAGCACACATGTTGGGATATTTTGATTTTTCCAAATGAGCTTTAATGATTTGAGCCTCATCCAGTAACCAAAATGAAAGTTGATAAATCACCATGAAAACCAAGTACTAAGCAAACAAGATGAATCATGACTATTTCAATGACATCAACTATTCAAGCATCAAGCACAAGTGTAGTGAAGATAAAATCCTTAAGGTTGAACCAAAACTAGAACTCATCACCATAAGATTCTTAGCTTATTAATGCTTCCCAAGATAGAAAAAAAAACTACACAAAGTTTACTACTAGCATCATTCGAACATCATGAATCAAGACAATAATCGTGCTAACATTTCACTTGAATCCAAGAAAGCATATAAGTGAAGATTTGATGTTCTCAAAAAAAAAAATTTTTTTTTGCCATGATTATTTCAAAAACAAGCAAAATCAAGCAAAATAAAGCAACAAACAATGAAAATAAGAACCAACATGAAAAACTAGCAAAAACTAAAAATTGAAAACCAAACTAAACAGTACATGACACCCCCCCAGACTTAAACTTTTCATCGTCCCGATGAAATCAATATGGTGGAGGAGGTGGACGAGGGAAAGGGGGTCTATGACGTGGTTGGCCAATAGGAAAACTAGGAAAACCTGGAATCTCACCCAAGGATCTATGATACTCATATAAAGCATCTACTTGTTGGCTAGTAAGTGTCATGCTCTGCATAAAATCTCTCATCCTAGCCTGATCAGTATCATAATCCTGCACAAACTCAGCCACTTGACCTTGAAAATTCCTCGTAAACTGAAAATGATTTTGTACCTCCCTAAACTGATAATCAGATAAAGAGAAGCGACCCTCCAACATTTTTCGTTGGGCATCTTGCTTCTCATGAAGTGATTCTAGAGACGTACGAAAATCTGAAAAATCAAACCTAGACGATCCCGTGCCATATGCAAAAGAATGCCTAGCCGACTCCATGAAACTAGAAGGCTATGGGCGTCCAAATGACGAGGGCTCATGATGTGGCTCAGTGTCTCCAGGTATAGAAGGGTTATCCTCAAAATCTAACTCAGAAATTACCCAATTAGCCGGGTTACGAATAGTAGTTCATTCAGGAAAAGGAAGGGGTAAAGGAGAACCACTCCTCCTAGGAAACGCGAAACCATTCTCATCCCGAACGATCATTTTCATAGCAAGACATGCATCAATGTCAATCATGTCATTACCATGAATTATTTCCAACCCATCAACATCAAGATTTAAATTATAAGCTATTCGGGTAATCAAACCACCAAAAACAATTGATCCCAATGATGCCCTAGCAGATCTTAATAGGGTTTGAACAAAATGAAAACCAAAATCAAATTCAACCTTATAAAGCATAGCCCATAAAGCATAAATCTCTATCTTTTTAACTACCCCATCACTCTCTCCCCTACCAAAAATAGTTTTACTCATGACTCTATGTAGATACCTAAAGATGGGGTTTTCCATATTAGAGGCCTTAGCTCTTGAAGGCTCATAAGGTTGATCTAACCCGGTTATTGCATTCCAAAAATGATTCCAATTAAACCTTGGATCAAACCTACGAGGGCTACCCGTGGTTAATCCAAAACAAGAATTGAAGTCACTAAATGTCCATAGAAATTCTTGGTTCATTAGTCTAAATGAGATTTTTCCAAAATAATCATCTTCATTAGTAAAATGGACATCCACTGATCTTAAAAATTCCAAAACAAGACGAGGATATGTAGGAAAATGTGTGTACATAATATCACTCCAATCCAAAAACCCAATCATCAAATCTACATCTTCCCTAATTCCAAGCATATCAAGAACAGTTGGGTCCATATATCTAGTACACACTATCTTTCTATTGACAAGAATTGCAAATCTAGTTACTTGATCATCATTTCTAAACACAATATTGAATTCATTGTCATTACCTTCGTTGCGTGAAGTCCTTTTGTCTTTTCCTTTCACTGGTTGTTTTCCTTTGTCCCTTGATGGCTCCTCCTCTTTGTCCCCACTGGATCCACCACCTCTTTTGTGAAGTTTCTTCAAAATGTTGGACATCTTGATGAGTTTAGATAGGGGAAGAATTATCTAGGGTTGGAAGAATGAAACACAAAGAACAAAACTTCAAAGAGCAAAGCTCTTAGGTTAGGAGAATGAAAAGTGAGGAGGAGAATCCGGATCTAAGAGATCTTGAGAGATTAGAGAGGAGTTTTTAAGAGATTGGGAGAGAAAAAGATGTTTTGGAGAGTTGGGGATGTGCGGGACACAGCCAAGATCTGGCTGTGTGAGGTAGAAGGAAGACTTTAATAGCTCCCCTACACGGGCCGTGCAGATCTAGACGGGTCGTGCAGATCTACACGGCCTCCCCCTCTTCCTTCACTGGTTTCCTCGCACGACCGTACAGATCAACACGGCCTCCCCCTCTTCCTTCACTGGATTCTTTACACGGCCGTGTTTGAGACACGGCCTAGACCCTTTTCTCCTCGGGAAATCCTACACGACCGTGTCTGGATGACACGGCCCAAGCACTTCCCTTCTCTGCAACTTTTGCCCGACCGTGTATAGCACACGGCCGGGCTCTGTTTTGCACCTAACCTGAAAACAAAATCAAAAGAATGCATCAAACTAAAAGAAATTAAAATACAACTCAAAACTAACTAAAAGAACCCTTGGGTTGCCTCCCAAGAAGCGCTTGTTTAAGGTCTTTAGCTCGACCAAACTTGATCATTCACTTCTTTTCCTCGCCCTTGGAGGACAGATATACTTTTCATTTTTGTTGGGAGATCTTCTCCCAACATCTTCCACCACATTGTCTCCTTCGTTTGGTGGCCTTCCATGAGAATGGAAATTCCATTCCTCAAGTTTATAAATGCTTGTCCTGCTACAAGCACTTAAAAGAGACGAAACATGGTTAGAGATATTAGACAAATCATATTCCAACCTTTCCTTACCAATTACCAAAGAAAGCTTATAATTTTTGACATCAATTATAGCTCCAGCTGTAGCAAGGAAAGGTCTTCCTAATATGATAGGAATCCTAGGGGCCTCTTCCATGTCCAACACGACAAAATCTGTGGGAATAACATTCCCATCCACCTCTACTGGCACATCTTCTATAATACCCAAAGGGTACCTGTAGGAATGATCGGCAAGTTGAAGTGCCATAGTAGTAAGTTTAATGTTTTTGAGACCTAATTTATTACAAATTGAATAGGGAATGAGGCTAACACTTGCCCCCAAATCACAAAAAGCTTTTTCAAAAAATTCTTTTCCTATGTTGCAAGGAATATAAAAGCTCCCTGGGTCCTTTAGTTTTGGGGAAGTGTTCTTCTCAAAAATAGCGCTACATTCCTCACTAAGCGCAATGGTCTCAACCTCTCCTCTTCTTCTCTTGTTTGACATGAGATCCTTCAGGAATTTGGCAAATCTAGGCATTTGAAGAATAGCATCAATAAGAGGTACCTCTACACAAATTTCCTTAACCTTTTCTAAAAACTTGCCAAATTCTTCATCTTTCTTGAGCATTGTAAGTCTCTAAGGAAAAGGGACAGCTTTGCTCTGATGGTTGAGTGGAAGAGTCTCTTCAACCTCAATGGTACTCTCCTCATTAGCTTGAATCTGATTTGGTATAAGAGGAGAGAGCTCTTCATCTTTTTGTATCCCTTTTGGAGCAGTCACTTGGGGGTCTCCCAAGGTCCGTCCGCTCCTAAGCTCAATTCTATTGCAATGCTCCATAGGATTCACATCAGGTTTTCCTGGAAGTTGTCCTGGTGCTCTGGATGATGAGGAAGCTAGTTGGGCAATATGACTATCCTGGATCTTTTGATGCTTTTCAGAATTATCCATTCTCTGAATGAGCTTTGCTAAATCTTGCTTCATTTCATTCTGACTTGAGATAATTTCTTCAAGCATCTTTTCAATATTTGACTTTGGTAAGCCTTGAGAAGATGGATGTTGAAAATTTTGTTACCTAGCTTGAAAATTTGGTCTTGCCCCCATAGATGGTCCTTGATCTTGATTATTTCTGTAAGAAAAATTGGGATGGCTCTTCCATCCAGGGTTATAAGTATTTGAGTATGAGTTGTTCTGCCTTTGATTGTAACTCATGATTGCATCACATTGTTCCAGTTGATTGATTTGTGCAGTGATAGCTCCCAATGGACATGAGTCATTTGAGTGCTCTGAACTCCCACATACTTCACAAGATGTACCAATAGCATTGACCATATTAGCACTAGTCCCCATATTCTCAAATTTCTTTGTAAGAGTGTCTAATTTTGCAGACAAAAGAATGACTGCATATACATCAAACTTCCCTGATGCTTTAATTGTTGGGTTTACAGAAGAATAGCCACCACTTCTTTCATTTGCCCATTGATGATGATTTTGTGCTACACTGTCAATAATTTCTTCAGCTTCATCTAAACTTTTGTTCATAAGTTCTCCTCCAGCAGCTGAATCAAGGGACACTTTGGTATGATAGTTGATACCATTATAAAAAATGTGCAACACTAACCATCTTTCCAACCCATGATGTGGGCATTGTCTGAGCATACTATTATATCTATCCCATGCTTCAAAAAGAGATTCTGAGTCAGTCTGCTTGAAGCTTGCAATTAAATTCCTCATATGAGCTGTTTTGCTTGGTGGATAGAATTTATCAAGAAATTGTTGCTCACACTGCTCCCAAGTGCTGATGCTATTAGGGGCCAAAGAATTTAGCCATTTCTTTGCCCTATCTCTTAAAGAAAACCCAAATAATAATAATCTAACTGCGTCTGAAGGAACTCCATTCATTTTCATGGTACCACATATTTCATAAAAGACCTCTAAGTGTTGATTGGGGTCTTCATGAGGTCCTCCACCAAATTGGTTCTGCTGCACCATAGATATAATTGCGGGTTTGATCTCAAAGTTATTAGCTTCCACTGAAGGTCTTGAAATACTAGATCGAAAACCTCTTGCATAAGGTGCTGCATAATCCTTGAGTGGTCTATTCGCCACGTTCAAATATTCCTGTTCTTCAATTTGCCTTTGCAGAATTCTTCTTTTATGGAAAGTTCTGTCAATCTCAGGGTCAAAAGAAAAGAATTCCCCTGCAAAGTTAGATCTTCGCATACACAAGAACAAGATGGCAAATGACAATTCAACAGATAAAGAAAAATAAAAGAATCAAAAATGCAGAATTGAATTCGTAAAAAGAATTAACAAGAAGTAAAAGTTATACAAGAAAGTAAAAACAGAAATCTACTGATCAGTTACAACTATGCAATATTAAAGGAAAACAAATGTTATGTTTAGTCTAACTCAATTGATAATTCCTAATGTTATAGCGCAGTCCCCGGCAACGGCGCCAAAAACTTGTTACGCTCCGCAAGTGTACGGAAATGTCGCAAGTAATATAAAAGATTATCGTATCCACAGGGACTGGAATAAGCACTAGAAATGTCTCAATGCGAATTAGCTAAACAACTATCCAATCGTTTCAAATGCAAAGTAAGGGTAAACAAATCTAATATTAAAGATCAACAAACAAGAGTTTAGTGTTTTGGGTTATGATAAAGGGAGATTCTAGGAGCTTCGGTTTCTTTGTAAGATTTCTTGAATGTAAATGGTTCACCAATTCTTTTCCCTCAATTGTCAAACACTTGTAGAAAGTTGTCGGTTCTCTCTTGCAATAGATAACCGGCTAAGGACCGAGAAATGTATCTAAATATGATCAATTAGATGTGAACCTACGTTGTCCTTACACAAAAGTGCACCTATTACTATGCCTTCCTCGGATATCAACATAGAAGCCCACAACTTATTAATCTATCAAGATACAAGAAACTAATCACAAAATCCATCCTACTCTCTTGAATATTCCTATTTCCTCTTCAAGATTATCTCTCAAACGTCCTTACACGGGCTTGCACCTGTCACGTGGATCCCTCGGATGATCGAGTGAGAGTTTATCTCTACAAAGTCCACAAGAAATCCAAACAATCAATCAAGAATGAGAATTAAGCACAAATCACCATTAATCATTCAAGATCTAATTGATACAAGCAAGACAATGTCATTGAAACAAGAAAAATGGCAAATCCATAAGAGATTACATCAATCCATCATACAAATACTCCCTTAATCCTAGAATACAAGATCTACTCCATGAATCGAGGAAGAAAACCCGAAGAAATAAAGATTACAAGCATTTCTTAAATCCCAAATCCAAGAAACTAAGAAGAGGGGGAAAGAGAAAACTTATCTACGAAGAAGCCTCATCTTCGGATCCAATCCTCGCTCCGGAGTCGAAATCGTCAAGATCTCCCTTAGAATCGTCCAGAAATCCTCCCAAGAATGGGAGGAAACCACCAAATCTTGCCTTCTCCCAAAGGGGGAGAGATCCCCTTTCAATTCATGAAGGAAGGTTTAAATAGAGGAGAAAATCGGGCGCCACACGGCCCCACGACACGGCCGTGTGAGATTCACACGGCCATGTCCAGTTCCCTCTCTGCCAATGCTGCACGGTCGTGTGGTGTACACGGCCAAGGCCCTTCTGCTCTCTGGAAATGCTACAAAGCCGTGTGGTACATACGGCCAACACCTGCTTGGTCTCTGGAAACTCCACACGGCCGTGTGATGCGGACGGCCACCATCTGCTTGGCCTCTGGAAACCTCACACGGTCGTGTAGATCCACACGGCCATGTAAGGCTTTTGCTCTGATTTCTTCAAATCAAGACACGGCCGTGTGGGATTCACACGGCCATGTCCTCTTCCCTTCCTGTTAAGACTACACGACCATGTGTGGAACACGGTCTTGATGCTCTCTCCCTTCAATTACTTCCAAGCTTGCCCGAGGACGCATAATCTTCACCAATTTCGACTCCTGTGAATAGAAAATGCACAAAAAGTAGAACTCCGAACCAAAAGAGTAAATATGCTAAAAGGAAAGCTGGAAGTATAAAAATGCATAGATCAAGCATGCTCAAAGTATGTAAATGTGCGTAAAAACATGCATAAAAGAGTATATAATCTACGCACATCAATAACTCATGGAATTAGGTTTTTAGTGGCATAAGAGCATGGTAACCACAACTACATTTCATAGCATATATCACAAGACATCATAAGCATATATAAGTTGGGTTCTAAGTTTTCTCTAGGCTTTTAAACTTGTAATGGCCGAAACATATAATTCATGGAACTAGATTTTTAGTGACATAAGAGCATAGGAATCACAACTACATTTCATGGTACTTATCACAAAAACATCATGAACAAATGTAAGTTGGTTTCAAGATTTCTCTAGGCCTTTGCACTAGTATTGGCCGAACCCTAACAAGCATGAACTACATTTCTAGTGGCATAAGAGCATGGAACCACAACTACATTTCATAGTACTTACCACAAGGAGCATCATGAACATATATAAGTTGGGTTCTAAGTATTCCTAGTCCTTTAAATGCAAAGGTGGCCGAAACATATAAATCATGGAACTACACAATTTTCATGACATCATAACAAGGAACAACATTAGTAAACTTGGTTAAAAAAACATCTACTAGTTCCATATTATTTTATCAAGAAAGTCATGAGCTTCCTAGCCTTGGTTTAAACTTTCCTAGACTTCAAATCTCATCATAACCGAACCTTTATAAGCATGAAAGAAGATTTATAACTAACAAACAATCATGGCATAAAACTTCATACCTTGTCTTAGGAACAATCTTAGCATGCTTAGCCCTAGATTTAAAACTCTATTAAGCCTTTACTTCTTACATGGACGAATACTCATGGGCATGAAAAATGGAGTTTCAACAATATACAAGTAGGAGAAAAAGTTAACAACATCATTATCATAGGGTACATAACTCAAGAATAAGGAATCATGCTTAGTTTGAGTCTTAAACTTACCTAGTCTTCTTGTTCATGCTTGGCCGAGAGTTTAAAGCTTATGGATCTAAGTTTTCATCATTTATTCTAGCATGGAAACCTTAGATTAACTTTTTACATAAAATATATATCACAAGAAAGATAGTAAGCATATCTAATTACAACTTTCTTAAACTCTTCTTCTTCTTTTGGCCGAATTTTCTTAAGGCAAGTCCTAGGTTTTTAAGCGATCTAACTCCATGAAAAACCATAAAAACTATTGTACCACAGGTGAGGGGAAGCTTACCTAGTAATCACTTGTTAATCTTTAAAGAAATGGTACCCTTGGTGAAGAGGAAGTAGGGGGCTTCTTCTTCTAGCACTCCTTTTGATTTTCTCTTGCTTGGAAGGGTACACCTTGAAGGCTCCTTCTTGTAGTTTAGTTTTCTCTTAGGGAGAAACCTAAACTTGGCTTGTGGAGATGAGGGAGGAGGCTTAGAGTCTCGGCAAGGTTGAGGGAGAAGGAAAAAAAAATGAAAACCTTTAGTTCCTTTCCTTTTTATGCTAAGTAGGTGGAAGTTACCAAAATGAACTTTGCTTCCCTTCCTCCTTATCTCATGCATGTATTTTCTTAATGAGAATATGTCCTCATTCCCTTCCCTAAATTCTTCTCTTTATTATCCTCTTAAACCCCACGAAAATAGAGAAGGAAAGGGAGAAGGACAACTTGTCTTTTGCTACTCTTTTTCCTTAACCAAGAGGTAAACAAGAGAAAGAAGCCACTTGATTTTCCCTTTGTTCCTTCACTAAATTTTAGCTTTACATTTAACTACAATTCTCATCATTTCCCTTTCACATATTATTCATTATCCTAGTGGCTATCGTACATAATTTTATTTCTATCCTTTGTGAGAGGTTCAAGGTTCAAACCTTCATCTCTTCTTTTATTTCTCTTATTTCTTTTTTTTCTTTTTGATTCTTCAAATTTTTAGGCTCTAAAGCAAATAACACACATATACTTATCTCATAATTTTGTGGGTGTTACATTTTATGCTTCATGTGGTAACAAAAATGATGGAAACCTTAGTGTAAAGTTTCGGCCAAGACATGATACCAAGCTTAGGGTCAAAATTTGAAACTCAATCATGCTTATTTATGCTTATTCATGAGGTATGATATCTTGTATATGGTGAGGTTAAATCATTATGTTACATGTTGCATTAGAAAAATTTTAAACCCTAAATATAGGTTTGGCCAAGAGGGAATGCCAAACCTAGGGTAGAGTTTTGAAACCCAATCATGCGTATTTATGCTTGTTCATGAGGTATGATATCTTGTATATGGTGAGGTTAAGTCATTATGTTACATGTCGCATTAGGAAAAATTTAAAACCCTAAATGTAGGTTCGGCCAAGAGGGAATGCCAAACCTAGGGTAAAGTTTTGGAAACCCAATCATGCTTAGTTATGTTTCTACATGATATATGATCTTTGGTATAATGTTAGATAAGTTTCATGCTACATGTTACATAGATAACTACACCTTAGGGTTCGGCCAAGCAAGTGTAGAGACTTAGAGCCATGTCTTGCAAACTAACCATGCTTGTTTATGCCCATTTATGATATATGGTTATTTATCTATAGGTGGCTTTAGTTTCATGCTTCTTATAGTGAAAAAAAAATGGGAAACCCAATTAATAGGGTTTCGGCCAAGGTGAATAAATGGGTCTAGAGTGAATCTAACCAAGCATGCTTATGTTTTCTCATGATGTATGGTCTTTGATAAGTGATTAGTTTAAGTTCCATGTTCATGATATGATATGTTATGCCTTATGTTATGAGATAAGCTAAGTTCCATGATATGATATGCTATGCTCATGATATGATATGCTATGCTCATGATATGATATGCTATGTTCATGATATGATATGTTATGCCTTATGTTATGAGATAAGCTATGTTCCATGATATGATATGCTATACTCATGATATGATATGCTATGCTTATGATATGATATGCTATACTCATGATATGATATGCTATGCTTCATGATATGATATGCCATGCTTAATGTTATGAAGATCACATGTTATGTTTTATGTTATGATACGAACATGTCATGTTTCATGATATATGTATGAAAGGCTTATGTAAGAAGAAAAGCCTAAGAGTTGCTTCCCTTAAGTTGGGATCAAGAGCACTCTTCATGGTATGGCAAAGAGATGCTTCCCTTAAGATGGGATCAAGAGCTCTCTTCATGATATGACAAGAAATTATGACATGTATGATAAGCTATGATATGCATGATGACATGATATGTATGACATGATATTTTATTTTATATGGCTTGTACCAAGGGTGGGTTCCATAAGCGCCCCGAGGTCGATGGTCTATGAAACATGCCTCGTAAAAAGGGATGAGCTCCTTAGTACGCCCCTAGGTCGATGGACTATGAACGGACCTAGATCCCTAGTAGGTTCGGGGCTTGCTACCCTGTCTTAGGGATTGCACGCATTTATGTATGTATGTGGTACAAGCCGGGCCCTCATGATGATATTATGTTCAAGTATGTATATGATATGTTTTAAAAAAAAAAAAGACATGATGCATATGTGCATTCCATGATACATGTTTTAAAAAAATATACATCTTACATCTACATGCATATATGTTTATGAATTATTGTTTATGTATTATTATTATGAACAGGTATGAGTTATGATACATGCTCACATGATATGATATGTCTATTGATATATACTTACATGATATGCTTACAGGATATGATATGTTCCATGATATGCACTCACATGCTATGTTATGCTATGCTATGTTTTACATGCTATGTTGTGTTATGTGCTTTATGTTTTATGAGTAGGAAAGGAGCTCATTAAGCCTTTGGGCTTATAGTTTTATGTTCCTTGTACTGCAGATAAAGGCAAGGAATGGATAAATTAAGGGGAGCAGCAGGAAGGGCAATGATGATGTGTGTGGAAGTGGCATGGTGGATAGATCAAATAAATTTTTAAATCTCTAGTTGTTTAAATTGTGCATGTGACTAAGTTTGGACCCTATGCTTATGATGATAGTTTGAGCCAGTCTGTTATGCTCTTATGAGATTTTGCTCATGTTATAATAGTTATGATATGGTAAAATGTTAATAAGTTATGATTCACATGCCATGTTTAAGACAATCAAATGCATTTGATAAAATTTTTAAGTATGTCTTCCGCTGCCATGAGTTCATATGCATTAGTATGTTAGGTGAATGTAAGTAACCCCGTCCCTCTAAGGGCAGTCAGAGTGTCCCTGGAAGGGCGGGCGTTAAAGGTTGGTATCAGAGCAGGTCTAGCTTCCACTACACACACATCAAGCCTACATCCTGCCGCTCCAAGTAAAATTTCTATGCTTAGTATATTTCTTTTTATGATGCTTATGCTTAGTTATTTTTATTTATTTTATTTATGATGCTTTAGTAGTATGCATGCTTACTTTATTCTTTTAAGTCACAGTTTTAGTTTAGGTTGCATGATGGTAGGTTAGGGACGATAACAAAACAACTTTACAATAGTTAGAAATGATGATAACCTTACGTTAGTCTGGTCAGAAATGATAATAACTTACGATAGCTCTATTGTCATTAATGAAGATAAGGATGGCAAGAAGACGTAATACCAGAGCAGAGGAGACAGCACCTCCACCTGATCTGATGCATGTAGTCACCGAGCTCCAGCGTCAGGTTACGGAACAGCAGCAGATGATCACTGCTCTGCTGAATCAACAGGGGAATCCTGCTACCCCGCCAGGACACCAGAACGTAGTACCAGTAATACCTATAGCGGTACCAGTACCACCGGCACCTGCACCACCGGTAGGCCCAGCTCCAGTGGCTCGTCAGGAGGCATATCTGATTCAGTGGCAGAGACTGAAGCTGGAAGCTTTCTCCGGTAACTGTGAACCATGGGACGCACAGGCCTGGTTCAAGACTGTGGAGAGCATAGTGGAGTTACTGGATTGGCCTGAGCACGAGAAAGTCAAATGCGCATCGTTCTGCCTTACGGACAATGCCAGAATGTGGTGGGACCGAGTCAAAGCAAAACGACAGATAAATCAGATGTAACACCCCAAATTTCATGATTTAGAGTTCTAAAAATTCATTAAAATATTTGGAAATACTTTTAAAATATTCTAGAGATTTTTAGAAATTTTTAGAGTATTTTTATGCAATTTTTGGAGTTCGTTTGGTATTTTTACCAAGAGGAAGAAGTTTAAAAAAAAAAAGAGAAAAGGAATATGTTAAAGTCTGATTTTGGACCCACGACCTCGACCCGAGCCGAACCTCAGCCGAACCCAGCCAGCCAACTAGTCTGCAAATATTTTGTTAATTATATATGGAATAAAATATATATAAGGTAGAAGTTAGTAATAGAGAATACTCGGAAAAAAAAGGGGTTGCAGTGAGTTTTGAACCTGCAATCTGTGACTTCGAGCAAAACCAGCCCAACCAGCTAAGCTACACAATTTTTGTTAACCTTATATGGAGAGAAATGTATATATGCAGTAGTTGGAACGTTTAAAATAAATTGGAGAAAAAGGGGCGCGGCTGAGAATCGAAGCCCAGACCTGTGGCTTCGAGCAAAGCCCAACGGACCAACTATGCCAGGGGTCGGTGTTAAACAAATATGCAGCGACAAATATATAAGCTAAAGTTATAATCAAAACCATAGTTTTAAAAAGGATCGAATTTCTTTTCCCCGAACCCTAAATTCCGTTTCCTGTCCTCTTCTGCGCGGCGTCACGATTTCTGCTCGGGCGAAAGTGGCGGCGGAGCTAAGTTTCCTTTCTCCGGCGGCCGGCGAAGGCTTTCTTCCGACAAACCTTGCCAATTTTGATCCCCTTCGTCGAGGAGAAGGTGGAGACATAGAGGAATCGCCGAGATCTTCACCTCACCCGGAATCCTAGAGTCTTCCTCTCTTTCTCGGTTGTAAGTCAAAGAAAACGAAGGTAAGTTGCTCACTCACCTGCGGTAAGAGTAGCTCCGAGATTTTCTGCCCTTGTAGCTGTTAATTGAGGTTTCAGATCTTTGTGTTCATGATTTCCGAAGTTTGCTGCTGTGTCGAATTTTGAAGCTTGCTGCTAGGGATTTTAATTCTTGTTTGTTGATTCTTTCTTTGGTTTTCGAAGAATTCTGTAAAGAAGTTTTCTTCTTGAAGCATGCTGCCAATTTTGGTAGATCAAGCATTTTTGTAGATCCAGCATGTTGTGTGGAACTTGCTCGACTTGAATTTACCCTTTATATTACAGTGATAGGATGTACAGATCCTATTTTTATTCCAGGAGAAGAGAATCATGCCTTTTGATTATTTTTCCAGTTTTGATGATCTTTAGAGTTACTTCCCGACTTTGATTCCTTATCAACAAAACCTTTACCTTTCTTTGAGTAAATGGGGTTGCAAATATTGTTTGGCACTTCATTAACAACTTATTATCATTTGAGGAATCAAGACTGGATTAAATTGTAGCTTCAACATTGACAAGCCAATGTGTCTTTTTCATGACTTGTGTTGACACTATAGAGGTTAGCAAGTTCAGTCCTGGCTACCATTCTGTACCTTCCTTAAACCCCTTTAGATCATTCCCCACTTCATTGCCCAATGCGACAACACAAGTTGCTCAGTTGTTGTCCTACTTCATAGCAAATTTGCTAATTTTGGTCCTACTTCATAGTAAAGTTGTTCAGATTCGGATAGTGAGGTTAAGCGATAGAAGGAGATTGTTAGTTGGAATGTTATGGGGTTGATGAGTTTTATTAAACTGCGATTTGACGATTCAAGTTGTATTGTTCATGTTGGAAAGTCATGATTGTTTAAGTAGTTGTGCTCTAAGAAAGGATAAGTTGAAGTATTGTTAGGATTTAGTCCTCTTCCTTGCTTTCAGAACATGTTGTACAGATTAATGGGGTTACTAAAGGTTTTGGGTTAGCTATTTCTGGATAGAATTGTAGTGTTCTAAATGAGTTATCCTTGTGTGTTTTCCCTCATGCTTTGGCTGCTGTAAAGAATTGTTTAGATGAGCAAGAATGGTTATAATTCCGGGATTTTAGAAAGGTTTGGATGAATTTGGTTGATGTAAGTTTGGGTTCTATATTTAGGAAGATAATTCCTGTACCGATTATTGAGGTTAGTTTAGTCTAAAGGTGAGAAGTATGTGGGTGATTTAGTTATGCAAGTAATAAGTTCAGAATAGAAGTTTAGTTTAGAAGATGAGAAAAGAGATTTACATGTTGATCAATGTAGATTTTATAAAGTATTAAGATGCAGATTTTGTTAAGCATAGTATGCAGATCTTAGATAAGCTTAGTATGAAGATTTTAGATAAGCTTAATATGCAGATTTTAGTTAAGCTTAATATGCATGGTGTAATTTGTAGCTTCGTTTTTACTTGTTAACTCCATGAGCATGATTGGCTTTAAGATTAGTATTTTAACAAGCATGAACAAGCATGTATTCTAGTGGAAGAATAAGAGCTCCATTAAATTCTTTTTAGAAGTGTTAACAAGTATAAGATAGATAAAGAAAAGAAAGAAAAGGTCAAGGCCTTAAGTAGATCCCAAAGTCAAGACTTTAGGGATTTTAGCACACCAGGTGCTAAAGAAAATGCCGAGGCATTATATATTAGAAGTATTAAAAGATAACAAGTATTTTACTTTTATCAGTGGCACTGTACAGGACTCTCAGTAGTCCTTGCGCTGGGCTCCCATAGTTGTCCCTAGGTTTAGATAACCTAGTAGTAATGGCAGGCCGACGGTCGACGGTCGACGACCCGAGGGTCGCCAAATGGGCCGCCAAATGGGTCGGGTCGTTACAAAAGTAAAAGCATGTACAGTTGTCGGGCCCAAGAAGATGTTGATTATTATTTTAAAGTATTATAAATATATGTTTTTGAACAAGTAAAACGAGTTTTACATAAACATAAAGTGTTCAAGATTAAGTTTAAAACAAATGAAATAAGGTTCATATAGTTCTAAAAATCCGTAAGTTTAGTTCTTTACTCTACCATGTTTATTTAGTGGATGAGTAGTTTTCATGTTTACCTATTAGATGAGTAGCATGATTAGCTATTACGATTACATGAGTAGATTTCTTAGCTTTTCTTTGCTATTAGTTTGACATGAGCAGTTATGTTTATGTTTTATTTCTTTTTAGAGCATATAGTTTCTAGTTCTTTTCGTATACATGCACATTCGTGATTTTGTGAGTTAGATAGCGCTTACTAAGCAAATTTTGCTTATAGATTGCACTTCCTCTTACTGCAGATACAGGAAAGGAAAAGATATAGAAAGGAAGGCGACAAGGAGGTGTTCGAAGGATGTGTGATGCCAGGACTATGGAAGCCTTGGGAATAGGAAAGAAGTTTTATTTTAGTTTACATTGTCTTTTGCTATGTTAGGATTATTTGAGATAGTATTTGTTATTTTGATATGATTAGGACGTAGCAGAAGAATTGTAAACTTGTGTATTTCTGGTGTTGTTTTCTTTATTTTGGATTTATTATACTGCGTGGTTGATTGATATATGTTCCAACCGCTTGTGGCTGAGTATATATTGCATGTATTGTTGAATATGGTCACCGGTACAGGGGAGACTCTGCCAAAATTTTTCGGTAGGGTTTCCATGTGATTTTTAATCATACCGGTTAAGTAGAGTTAGTAGTTAAGTAACGGTCATACTTAGAGAGTAGTAGTAAGAAAGGTGGTCGTTACAGTTGGTATCAGGGCAGTGTTCCATTCTCCAGCATCACACATCAGCACCATCCTTGCCGTCTTCAAGTAAGAAAGTATTTAAGTTTTCTTTTATACTTTTCTTATTATTGTAGTATAGAGTATTTGCTTAGAAATGTTTAAGTAAGATAGAAGTTCTTGATTTCTTTTGTTTACATATGTATATATGTCTAGAAAGCGTACGGACGATTTTAAGTTTCTCTTCATAACTAGATGTCAAGAAGAGGACGTCCCCGTACCGTTCGTACTGAGGACCGAGCAAAGGAGAACGAAGAGTCCAGAACAGTTTCCAGGACCCGATATGGACACTACGAAGTTGTAGTCATGCCATTTGGTGTGACCAATGCACCTGTGGTCTCCAGGGACCTTATAACAGGTCTTCCAAGGACTACTAATGGGTACGATGTGATAGGGGTGATAGTGGACAGCGAAGTTAAGAGACTAAGGAACAAAAGAGTATCATTAGTGGAAGTCATTTAGAACCAGAAGCATAAGGAAGTTACTTAGGAGCATGAGGATAGTATGAGATAGAAATATTCAGAATTATTCTAAGTTCGAGGACGAACTTTTTATAAGGTAGGGAGGATTGTAACACCCCAACTTTCATGATTTAGAGTTCTAAAAGTCCATAAAAATATTTGGAAATACTTTTAAAATATTCTAGAGATTTTTAGAAATTTTTAGAGTATTTTTATGCAATTTTTGGAGTTCGTTTGGTATTTTTACCAAGAGGAAGAAGTTTTTAAAAAAAAAGAGAAAGGAATATGTTGAAGTCAGGTTTTGAACCCACGACCTCGACCCGAACCGAACCTCAGCCGAACCCATCCAGCCAACTGGTCTGCAAACATTTTGTTAATTATATATGGAATAAAATATATATAAGGTAGAAGTTAGTAATAGAGAATACTCAGAAAAAAAAGGGGTCACAGCGAGTTTTGAACCTGCAATCTGTGACTTCGAGCAAAACCAGCCCAACCAGCTGAGCTACACAATTTTTGTTAACCTTATATGGAGTGAAATGTATATATACAGTAGTTGGAACGTTTAAAATAAATTGGAGAAAAAGGGGCGTGGCTGAGAATCGAAGCCCAGACCTGTGGCTTCGAGCAAAGCCCAACGGACCAACTATGCCAGAGGTCGGTGTTAAACAAATATGCAGCGACAAATATATAAGCTAAAGTTATAATCGAAACCCTAGTTTTAAAAAGGATCGAATTTCTTTTCCCCGAACCCTAAATTCCGTTTCCTCTCCTCTTCTGCGCGGCGTCACGATTTCTGCTCGGGCGAAAGAGGCGGCGGAGCTAAGTTTCCTTTCTCCGGTGGCCGGCGAAGGCTTTCTTCCGACAAACCTTGCCAATTTTGATCCCCTTCGTCGAGGAGAAGGTGGAGACATAGAGGAATCACCGAGATCTTCACCTCACCCGGAATCCTAGAGTCTTCCTCTCTTTCTCGGTTGTAAGTCAAAGAAAACGAAGGTAAGTTGCTCACTCACCTGCGGTAAGAGTAGCTCCGAGATTTTCTGCCCTTGTAGCTGTGAATTGAGGTTTGGTATCTTTGTGTTCATGATTTCCGAAGTTTGCTACTGTGTCGATTTTTGAATCTTGCTGTTAGGGATTTTAATTCCTGTTTGTTGATTCTTTCTTTGGTTTTCGAAGAATTCTGTAAAGAAGTTTTCTTCTTGAAGCATGCTGCCAGTTTTGGTAGATCAAGCATTTTTGTAGATCCAGCATGTTGTGTGGAACTTGCTCGACTTGAATTTACCCTTTATATTACAGTGATAGGATGTACAGATCCTATTTTTATTCCAGGAGAAGAGAATCATGCCTATTGATTATTTTTCCAGTTTTGATGATCTTTAGAGTTACTTCCCGACTTTGATTCCTTATCAACAAAACCTTTACCTTTCTTTGAGTAAATGGGGTTGCAAATAATGTTTGGCACTTCATTAACAACTTATTATCAGTTGAGGAATCAAGACTGGATTAAATTGTAGCTTCAACGTTGACAGGCCAATGTGTCTTTTTCATGACTTGTGTTGACACTATAGAGGTTAGCAAGTTCAGTCCTGGCTACCATTCTGTACCTTCCTTAAACCCCTTTAGTTCATTCCCCACTTCATTGCCCAACGCCACAACAAAAGTTGCTCAGTTGTTGTCCTACTTCATAGCAAATTTGCTAATTTTGGTCCTACTTCATAGTAAAGTTGTTCAGATTCGGATAGTTAGGTTAAGCGATAGAAGGGGATTGTTAGTTGGAATGTTATGGGGTTGATGAGCTTTATTAAACTGCGATTTGAGGATTCAAGTTGTATTGTTCATGTTGGAAAGTCATGATTGTTTAAGTAGTTGTGCTCTAAGAAAGGCTAAGTTGAAGTATTGTTGGGATTTAGTCCTCTTCCTTGCTTTCAGAACATGTTGTACAAATTAATGGGGTTACTAAAGGTTTTGGCTGAGCTATTTCTGGACAGAATTGTAGTGTTCTAAATGAGTTATCCTTGTGTGTTTTTCCTCATGCTTTGGCTGCTGTAAAGAATTGTTTAGATGAGCAAGGATGGTTATAATTCCGGGATTTTAGAAAGGTTTGGATGATTTTGGTTGATGTAAGTTTGGGTTCTATATTTAGGAAGATAATTCCTGTACCGATTATTAAGGTTAGTTTAGTCTAAAGGTGAGAAGTATGTGGGTGATTTAGTTATGCAAGTAATAAGTTCAGAATAGAAGTTTAGTTTAGAAGATGAGAAAAGAGATTTACATGTTGATCAATGTAGATTTTATAAAGTATTAAGATGCATATTTTGTTAAGCATAGTATGCAGATCTTAGATAAACTTAGTATGCAGATTTTAGATAAGCTTAATATGCAGATTTTAGTTAAGCTTAATATGCATGGTGTAATTTGTAGCTTCTTTTTTACTTGTTAACTCCATGAGCATGATTGGCTTTAAGATTAGTATTTTAACAAGCATGAACAACCATGTATTCTAGTGGAAGAATAAGAGCTCTATTAAATTCTTTTTATAAGTGTTAACAAGTATAAGATAGATAAAGAAAAGAAAGAAAAGGTCAAGGCCTTAAGTAGATCCCAAAGTCAAGACTTTAGGGATTTTAGCACACCAGGTGCTAAAGAAAATGCCGAGGCATTATATATTAGAAGTATTAAAAGATAACAAGTATTTTACTTTTATCAGTGACACTGTACAGGACTCTCAGTTGTCCTTGGGCTGGGCTCCCATAGTTGTCCCTAAGTTTAGATAACCTAGTAGTAATGGCACGGCCGACGGTCGACGGTCGACGACCCGAGGGTCGCCAAATGGGCTGCCAAATGGGTCGGGTCGTTACAAAAGTAAAAGCATGTACAGTTGCCGGGCCCAAGAAGAAGTTGATTATTATTTTAAAGTATTATAAGTATAAGTTTCTGAACAAGTAAAATGAGTTTTACATAAACATAAAGTATTCAAGATTAAGTTTAAAACAAATGAAATAAGGTTCATATAGTTCTAAAAATCAGTAAGTTTAGTTCTTTACTCTACCATGTTTATTTAGTGGATGAGTAGTTTTCATGTTTACCTATTAGATGAGTAGCATGATTAGCTATTAGAATTACATGAGTAGATTTCTTAGCTTTTCTTTGCTATTAGTTTGACATGAGCAGTTATGTTTATGCTTTATTTCTTTTTAGAGCATATAGTTTCTAGTTATTTTCGTATACATGCACATTCGTGATTTTGTGAGTTAGATAGCGCTTACTAAGTAAATTTTGCTTATAGATTGCACTTCCTCTTACTGCAGATACAGGAAAGGAAAAGATATAGAAAGGAAGGCGACAAGGAGGTGTTCGAAGGATGTGTGATGCCAGGACTATGGAAGCCTTGGGACTAGGAAAGAAGTTTTATTTTAGTTTCCATTGTCTTTTGCTATGTTAGGAGTATTTGAGATAGTATTTGTTATTTTGATATGATTAGGACGTAGTAGAAGAATTGTAAACTTGTGTGATGATTTCTGGTGTTGTTTTCTATATTTTGGATTTATTATACTGCGTGGTTGATTGATATGTGTTCCAGCCGCTTGTGGCTGAGTATATATTGCATGTATTGTTGAATATAGTCACCGGTACAGGGGAGACTCTGCCGAAATTTTTCGGTAGGGTTTCCATGTGATTTTTAATCATACCGGTTAAGTAGAGTTAGTAGTTAGTTAAGTAACGGTCATCCTTAGAGAGTAGTAGTAGTAAGAAGGGTGGTCGTTACATCAAATGAGATGGACAGACTTTGAGACGGAATTTTTCGAAGAATTCTTCCATATGAGGGTGACAAACAGGCATTATGACGAGTTTACCGAGTTCCGACATGGCGATCTGTCAGTTAATGAAGCTGTTAAGAAATTCAACGATTTGGCGCGCTTATGTCCAGAATTGGTTAGCACTGAAAGAGATAGGGTCAGACTCATGCTGAAAATGCTCAGACCTGAGATAGCTTTGAACGTGGCCGGCGGAGTTAACAGATCGCAGACCGCTGAAGAATTAATCAGCAGTGCTCTGATCACCGAACACTATCAGAAAGCAATGAGCGATGACAAGAGTCAAACTCAACTGGGAGGACAGAAATCTCAGAATACCCGAACCAACTGGAAAGGAAATCACAGTGGCAAACGGAAGCAATGGACTGACTCCAAGGGTGGACAAGCAAGCAAGCAACTCATGTTTCCTCAGTGTACCACCTGCGGGAAGAAGCACCCGGGAATATGCCGGATAGGCACAAATAGATGCTATAACTGTGGAATGGAAGGGCATATGGCTTGGAACTGTCCTACTCAGATTCAGGCACCCCCTCCACAGCATGTCCAAAATAGAGGTGTACCCCCACAACTACACCTGATGCAAGCTGTATTAGAATGCCCGCAGATAAGCCAAGGGAAACTGGAAGCTCCGCCAGTAGCGACGAACGCCAGAATTTTCTCCCTCACCCAGGAAGAAGTGGCAAATGCTTCTACTGCTGTCACAGGCGAACCAATAGTCGAATTTATCGGGAAGCCGAGAAACATTACGTGTCACTGGGTCGAAAATATGTCCGGGCAACTCGCTACCCTGACCCTAGCACCGACATTATTCGACAATATATTTGAGAAGAAAACTAGTGACCAAAGCCTCCAAAGAATTAAGCAGGAAACCTTAGAGGGAAAGAATGACGGATTCCGTATCGCGGACAGTGGAATATTATATCTCAAGGATCGATTATGTATTCCCGGGTATCAGAGTTGCGAAAGAAGATACTGGAAGAGGCCCATGCAACACCCTATGTGATGCATTCGGGTTCCACTAAGATTTATCAAGATCTGAAAAAGAAATTCTGGTGGTCCGGTATGAAAAGAGATGTGGCTCAGTATGTCAGTACCTGTTTGACCTGTCAACAGGTTAAAGCAGAACACCAGAGACCTGGAGGATTACTGCAGCCAATCCAAATCCCAGAATGGAAATGGGAAGATATCTCTGTGGATTTCATCTCAGGAATACCCAAGACGACGAACGGTTACGATGCTATATGGGTAATTGTGGACAGATTGATGAAATTTGGCCACTTCCTGGCAATTAAGATGACCTACTCTATTGAGCAATTAGCTCAATTATATGTCAAAGAAATTGTTAGATTACATGGGATTCCTAAGACCATTATTTCTGACAGAGATGGTCGTTTTATTTCACATTTTTGAGAATGTGTTCAGAAAGCCCTTGGCACCAAGCTATTGTTCAGTACTGCCTTCCACCCTCAGACCGACGGACAAACAGAAAGGGTAAATCAAGTACTAGAAGACATGTTACGGGCTTACGCCTTAGATTTCAAAGGGAGTTGGTGCCGATATTTATGTTTAGCGGAATTCACCTACAATAATAGTTACCAGACTACTATTGGAATGGCACCCAATGAGGCTCTGTACGGAAGGAAATGTAGGTCCCCTATATGCTGGTAAGAAGGTGGTGAAAAGAAGGAGATGGGAGTTTAAACAGAATTCATTGACAACACCACCCATGCTATACAGAACATCCGCCAAAGAATAGAAACATCTCAGAGTCGACAAAAGAGTTATGCAGATAAAAGATGAAGGCCGCTAGAATTCAGTGTCGGAGATGCAGTATTCCTTAAAGTAGCTCCTATGAAAGGAGTGATGAGGTTCGGAAAGAAGGGAAAACTAAGTCCGTGCTATGTAGGCCCATACCAAGTTCTGAAAAGAGTTGGGAAGGTGGCTTACGAAATAGCGCTCCCTCAGGAGATGTCAACTATCCACAATGTGTTCCATATTTCGATGCTAAAGAAATGTATTTCGAGCACGGACCAAGTGATCGAACCACAAACCATACAAGTGCAAGAAGATCTAAGTTATGAAAGTCGACCGGTTTAGATATTGGATCGAAGTATCAAAAGACTAAGGAACAAAGAGGTACCCTTAGTAAAGGTCCTGTGGCAAAATCAACGGTTCGAAGAAGCCAAATGGGAACATGAAGACGATATGAGACAAAGGTACCCAGAACTATTTTAAGTTTAAGGACGAACTTTTATGAGGTATGGGGGACTGTAACACCCATAGGGTACTTAGCAAGATTTTAGATATTTTTATCATGAATAAAAATAAATAGGCCTTATATGTAAAATTTCAAAAACAAAAAAATAAGAGAACCAAAAAGAGATGACCAAGGTTTGAACCTTGGATCTCTTACTAGATACATGTATGTGTTAACCAATAGACCAAGAGTAATTATTGTTAGAAAGGAGAGGGAAATCATAGTTAGAGGTAAGGAAGTGAAGGCTCTCTTCACTTAGAAGGAGAAATTGGAGTTGCCTTCTTCCTCTCAAATGAAAAGAGGAGCGTTGCTTCTTCTTTTCATTTAGAGTGAGTAAAAGAAAGGAGAAGGAAAAATGTAATTTCCCTTCCTCCTCTCATGTAGAATAAAAGGAGAAATTAAAGAAGAGAGTTCATTTTTTTCTCTTCCTCCCTTCCTCCTCCTCTTCACCGTGACCAAGAGTTTTTCCCTCACCATTGCCGAGCCCAAGCAAGAAGCTCCTCTCTAGGAAGGCTCCACAAGCAAGGTCTCTTCCCTAAGAAAAATCAAGCGAGGATGTGAGTATCCCCTCACTGCAGTACAAGTAGTTTCGATTTGTGTTGTATGAAAACGCTTTTGAGATCTTATGAAATTCCTTGAAAGTTTTGGACAAAATAGATTGGTGGTCACTTAGGATTTACAAGTTACAAGTTATGCTTTATGTTGTAGAATATATATATATATATATATATATATATATATATATATATATATATATATATATATATATATATATATATATATATTTACCTCATCTTGAAGTTTCGGCCAAGACAAAAAGGGAAGATCTAGAGCAAAGTTTCTTTTGGTATCATGCTTATCCATGCTCTTATATGATGTAGGTTCTTTCATGTGTTGATAGTTTAAGTTTTAAGACCTTATATGTCATTAAAAGAATTAGAAACCATAACATAATGGTTCGGCCAAGATGAATCATAGAGTTTAGGGCAAGATTTTGAAAAGAAAGTATAATTGTTGTGCTCCTTCATGATATATGAAATTTTATATGTTGATAGCTTAAGGTTTTTATGTTGGTGCAGCGGAGGCCGGCAAGAGGGGGGTGAATTGCTGAAAACACAAAATAAAAATACCCTCCTCGGATTTCAACTCAATTAATGCAATAGTAAATAAGTAAAGGCAGAAATAAAATTAAACTAAGCAAGGAAATAGAAATTAAGTAGAAAACAGGATTTAACCTGGTTACAACCAAGGAGGTTGTTAATCCAGGGCAGTAAGAAAAAGCTCAGTAGAAAAATCTCCTTTGCTAAAGGCGGAGAAACCTTTTACACTTTGGAAGCTTAGAACTATTGCTAGGAATGGCTACACAATGATTGCTTGAGTTGTTGTTGAATTCCTAGCTCCAGGGGCCTTTTTATAGCTCCTGGAAAGTCTATCTCGAGGGTCCAAGGCGCCTCCAACAAGGTTTAAGGCGCCCCCAACTCGATCTGCGGATAAAACTTTATCCGCAGCGCAAACGGTCAAACTGGAATGCTCAAGGCGCCTTAAACAATCATTCAAGGCGCCTTCAATGTGTTCAAGGCGCCTTCAATGTGTTTAAGGCGCCTTCAAGGTTACTGCTACAGTAATTTCAGCCTCTTTTGTCTTCTTTTCTTCTCCTCTTTAGCTTCCGAAGCTCCGTTCTTTTGGGTGATTGCGACCAACCGGAATAGGGCTCACCCGAACCCAATTCCCGGCCTTCTCCTCGAGCAGCCTTCCGTCCCGGCTTAACGTCCCTCGAACGCCGCGCACGCTCTTCACGCCCACCGGAGTACTCTTCCGCAGCTCTCTCGTCCTTCGGACGCACCGAGCCCGTCGGCTCCCTTCCCGTGCCGTCCTTCTCGCTAGCTGCGTCTTCTGCTCGACTTCTTGTGCTCCTAAGCTCCTGCACACTCAGACACAGGGATCAAACACAGCAGGACCTAACCAACTTGGTTGATCACATCAAAACTACCACGGGGTCCAACAATCTCCCCCTTTTTGATGTGCATCAACCCAAGTTCAAGTTAGGGTTAAAATAGACATAAAAAGTAATTTTAAAGAAAAAATTACTAAACTAACAAGTTAAGCATAATTTTTTGCAATTAGTAAAATTGCAACACTTTTTATAATAACAGAAATTTCAGAATTTTCTAACTCCCCCTAAACTTGTATTTTTCTCTCCCCCTTTGATCACAGCAAAAATGGGGTTAAAAAAATAACCTAAGTTAAGTGAAATGTATAGAATTTTAAAAAAAATTCTAATTCAAAAACGAATTTTTCCAAACAAAAAAAATTCTAAGTCAAATTTTTGAATTTTCAAAAAAAATTTTCTAAGTCAATATGAATTTTTCCAAAAAAAATTTCTAAGTCAAATTTTTGAATTTTAAAAAAATTCTAAGTCAATAAAAAAATTTCTAAGTTAAATTTAAATTTTTGAATTTTCACAATCTGACTTTTTAGAATTTTAAAAAGATTTAAGAACTTTTTAAAGCATTATTTAATTCTAGTTTAATGCTTTTTCAGAAAGTTAATTAAACATTTTTTTTCAATATTTTAGCTTCCAGGTCGTGGCGAGGCACTAGGCCTTCTTGGTTATTGGAGCAACAACCACTTCCTTAGACAAAGCTTCCATAAAGAATTTCAATATTTAATTTTCTCACTGTAAGCTTTTAATTTTTGAAAAATTAATTAAGCACAGATTTTGGAACCCAATAGAGGTTCCTACCTACAGGGTTATTCAGATACTTAGGGGGTACATAATTTTTGGGTATCCTTCTAAGCTGGCCCTGATGGTTTCTAATATACCAGTTCAATTTTCCATAAACTTTAATTTTTGAATTTGGAAATCTATTTAAACATGTACTATTTCTTAATTTCTCAATTTCTAATTTTAGATTTTTATTTTCAGATTTCAAATTTTTATTTTCTTTTTCTAATTGATCTAATTCTTTAGACAAAGCTTTAATAAACTCAAAAGACTGTTTAGAGTTTAGGGCACGTACCTTACTTACCTCATCTTGCGATGCTCCCCCTTCATCATTGCTTTCTCCTTCTGATGTTCCTCCCCCTTCATCTATGCTCATTTCTGAGCTAGACGTTTCTTCTAGCTGATGGTTGGCCATCAGTGCTAGTCCCGAGAATTCTTCGATGTCTGACTCGGAGGATGATGAATCTGACCAAGTAGCCTTCAGGTTCTTGTGCTTGGAGGATTCTGGTTTCTTGCTTTTTGATTTTTCCCTTTCTTCCTTTCTCTTTAATTTCGGGCAGTCATCCTTGATGTGCCCTTCTTCGTTGCAGTTGTAGCAGCGAACCGCCCTTTTTCTTTGTTGATGCCTCTTTTTCTGCGGTCTAAATTTATTAGAATTAAAAAACTTATTGAACCGTTTTACCAGTAGTGCTGCTTCGGATTCATCGCCCGAGGCTTCGGAGTCAGAACCGATTACTTTTGCCTTTAGAGCTATGTTCTGACCGGTCTTCTCTACTCCATTTGGCTCTGAAACTCGAGATTCGTGAAGTTCAAAAGTCGAAAATAACTGTTCTAACGTACTTACCTCGAGGTCCTTAGAGATGTAGTATGCATCTACTAAGGAGGCCCACTCTGGAGTTCTCGGGAAGGCATTGAGCGCGTATCGGATAAAGTCCCGGTTGGTTACCTCTTCTCCAAGGTTCGTTAGTTGCATTATCAGCTCCTTGATTCTCGCTTGGAGTTGCGCTACCTTCTCGCCTTGGTTCATCCGGAGGTTCGTCAACTGGTTCCGGAGGATGTCGCGGTTTGCTAGCTTCGCTTCGGAGGTACCTTCGTGAAGTAATTTCCGATCTGATTTACTTCCTGAGGTGGCAGAACGCTGAGTAGGTGGAACTCAGCCTTTCCGTTGGCGACAAAATCTGCTTGCTCCTTTTTGCTCCACGTGTTTTCTTCTTTGTCTTTAGGAGCTGCAAAACCATATTTCATAGTAATTAAAATATCAAAGTCTGTTTTAAAAAATACCTCCATTTTGCGCTTCCATGTGGCGAAGTCTCCGTCGAACTTCGGGGGATGGATGTTCGCTCCGGCCATCGTCTTGATCGTAGTGCTTCAGTTGGCGGTTAGTCCTTCTGAGGCGATCAGGCTCTGATACCACTTGTTGGTGCAGCGGAGAGGGGGGTGAATTGCTGAAAACACAAAATAAAAATACCCTCCTCGGATTTCAACTCAATTAATGCAATAGTAAATAAGTAAAGGCAGAAATAAAATTAAACTAAGCAAGGAAATAGAAATTAAGTAGAAAACAGGATTTAACCTGGTTACAACCAAGGAGGTTGTTAATCCAGGGCAGTAAGAAAAAGCTCAGTAGAAAAATCTCCTTTGCTGAAGGCGGAGAAGCCTTTTACACTTTGGAAGCTTAGAACTATTGCTAGGAATGGCTACACAATGATTGCTTGAGTTGTTGTTGAATTCCTAGCTCCAGGGGCCTTTTTATAGCTCCTGGAAAGTCTATCTCGAGGGTCCAAGGCGCCTCCAACAAGGTTTAAGGCGCCTCCAACTCGATATGCGGATAAAACTTTATCCGCAGCGCAAACGGTCAAACTGGAATGCTCAAGGCGCCTTAAACAATCATTCAAGGCGCCTTCAATGTGTTCAAGGCGCCTTCAATGTGTTTAAGGCGCCTTCAAGGTTACTGCTACAGTAATTTCTGCTACAGTAATTTCAGCCTCTTTTGTCTTCTTTTCTTCTCCTCTTTAGCTTCCGAAGCTCCGTTCTTTTGGGTGATTGCGACCAACCGGAATAGGGCTCACCCGAACCCAATTCCTGGCCTTCTCCTCGAGCAGCCTTCCGTCCCGGCTTAACGTCCCTCGAACGCCGCGCACGCTCTTCACGCCCACCGGAGTACTCTTCCGCAGCTCTCTCGTCCTTCGGACGCACCGAGCCCGTCGGCTCCCTTCCCGTGCCGTCCTTCTCGCTAGCTGCGTCTTCTGCTCGACTTCCTGTGTTCCTAAGCTCCTGCACACTCAGACACAGGGATCAAACACAGCAGGACCTAACCAACTTGGTTGATCACATCAAAACTACCACGGGGTCCAACATTTTATGCTCCATGTGGTAACAAAAATGAGGAAAACCCTAATGTAAAGTTTCGGCCAAGATGGGTTATAAGAGTTAGAGCAAAAATTTTGAAAAGGAAATATGTTGTTATGCTCCTTCATGATATATGAATTTTTATTTGTTGATAGCTTAGGTTTTATGCTTCATGTGGTAACTAAAATGATGGAAACCTTAGTGTAAAGTTTCGGCCAAGACATGATACCAAGCTTATGGTCAAATTTTGAAACCCAATCATGCTTATTTATGCTTGTTCATGAGGTATGATATCTTGTATATGGTGAGGTTAAATCATTATGTTACATGTTGCATTAGAAAAATTTTAAACCCTAAATATAGGTTCGGCCAAGAGGGATTGCCAAACCTAGGGTAGAGTTTTGAAACCCAATCATGCTTATTTATGCTTGTTCATGAGGTATGATATCTTGTATATGGTGAGGTTAAGTCATTATGTTACATGTCGCATTAGAAAATTTTAAAACCCTAAATGTAGGTTCGGCCAAGAGGGAATGCCAAGCCTAGGGTAAAGTTTTGGAAACCCAGTCTTGCTTAGTTATGTTTCTACATGATATATGATCTTTGGTATAATGTTAGATAAGTTTCATGCTACATGTTACATAGATAACTACACCTTCGGGTTCGGCCAAGCAAGTGTAGAGACTTAGAGCCATGTCTTGCAAACTAACCATGCTTGTTTATGCCCAATTATGATATATGGTTATTTATCTATAGGTGGCTTTAGTTTCATGCTTCTTATAGTGGAAAAAAAATGGGAAACCCAATTAGTAGGGTTTCGGCCAAGGTGGATAAATGGGTCTAGAGTGAATCTAACCAAGCATGCTTATGTTTTCTCATGATGTATGGTCTTTGATAAGTGATTAGTTTAAGTTCCATGTTCATGATATGATATGTTATGCCTTATGTTATGAGATAAACTATGTTCCATGATATGATATGCTATGCTCATGATATGATATGCTATGCTCATGATATGATATGCAATGTTCATGATATGATATGTTATGCCTTATGTTATGAGATAAGCTATGTTCCATGATATGATATGCTATGCTTATGATATGATATGCTATGCTCATGATATGATATGCTATGCGTCATGATATGATATGCCATGCTTAATGTTATGAAGATCACATGTTATATTTTATTTTATGATACGAACATGTTATGTTTCAGGATATATGTATGAAAGGCTTATGTAAGAAGAAAAGCCTAAGAGTTGCTTCCCTTAAGTTGGGATCAAGAGCACTCTTCATGGTATGGCAAAGAGATGCTTCCCTTGAGATGGGATCAAGAGCTCTCTTCAAGATATGACAAGAAATTATGACATGTATGATAAGCTATGATATGCATGATGACATGATATGTATGACATGATATTTTATTTTATATGGCTTGTACCAAGGGTGGGCTCCATAAGCGCCTCGAGGTCGATGGTCTATGAAACATGCCTCGTAAAAAGGGATGGGTTCCTTAGTACGCCCCTAGGTCGACGGACTATGAACGGACCTAGATCCCTAGTAGGTTCGGGGCTTGCTACCCTGTCCTACGGATTACGCGCATTTATGTATGTATGTGGTACAAGCCGGGCCCTCATGATGATATTATGTTCAAGTATGTATATGATATGTTTAAAAAAAAAAGACATGATGCATATGTGCATTCCATGATACATGTTTTAAAAAAATATACATCTTGCATCTACATGCATATATGTTTATGAATTATTGTTTATGCATTATTATTATGAACATGTATGAGTTATGATAGATGCTCACATGATATGATATGTCTATTGATATATGCTTACATGATATGCTTACAGGATATGATGTGTTCCATGATATGCACTCACATGCTATGTTATGCTATGCTATGTTGTGTTATGTGCTTTATGTTTTATGAGTAGGAAAGGAGCTCATTAAGCCTTTGGGCTTATAGTTTTATGTTCCTTGTACTACAGATAAAGACATGGAATGGATAAATTAAGGGGAGCAGCAGGAAGGGCAATGATGATGTGTGTGGAAGTGGCATGGTGGATAGATCAAATAAATTTTTAAATCTCTAGTTGTTTAAATTGTGCATGTGACTAAGTTTGGACCCTATGATTATGATGATAGTTTGAGCCAGTATGTTATGCTCTTAAGAGATTTTGCTCATGTTATAATAGTTATGATATGGTAAAATGTTAATAAGTTATGGTTCACATGCCATGTTTAAGACAATCAAATGCATATGATAAAAGTGTTGGACGATCGGTGGCCGGCTTGAAGGGGGGTTGGATAGCTAGGCCACCCCCAAATCGATTTCTTCTCTACACAAGGGTTAGTTCACAGCGGAATATACTAAAACCAAGGGAATGAAACAAACAAGAATGCAAACACTAACAAACTCGATGTAACGTTGTTCGGAGATGTTGCTCCTACTCCACGGCGTGTCCTTGAGGTGGACGATCCCTTGATCCTTCGGTGGATCAGTCCCCGGCAATCTCCGGCTAGAGCTTCTCCTTCTCGGTGGAGTAAACCTCTCACAAAGGCACTCTTCCTCTTTACAAGATGGAGTTAGAATTAGGAGGAAGAGAATTGACTTGCGAGCTTTGGGCACAGAATAGGAGTTAAACTACAAGCATCAGTAACCTCCTCAATGCCCCAAAGCTCCCCTTAAATAAGAGGAGAGAGTTGATCACAAATCAACTCAAACCCTGACACCAGTCGACTGGTGCTAGCCGTTAGGCACAGCCAACGGCTCTTTTCACAGCCAACGGACATGTACCAGTCGACTGGTCTCAGGACCAGTCGACTAGTCCCCTTAGTCGACAAGCACAGAATGCTTCTGTGCATTCTGTGAGTTTGGATCAGTCGACTGGTCTCATGACCAGTCGACTGGTCTCAATACATTCTCACA
Organism: Zingiber officinale; assembly: GCF_018446385.1. Classification (NCBI taxonomy): domain Eukaryota; kingdom Viridiplantae; phylum Streptophyta; class Magnoliopsida; order Zingiberales; family Zingiberaceae; genus Zingiber; species Zingiber officinale. The sequence continues at coordinate 107,539,236 of NC_055998.1, forward strand.
CTCTCATCCTTTCCGGATTCGCCTTTGAAGTCCTCTTCGTCGGCCTTCGTCCCTCAGATGCACCCGAGCACGTGGCTCCTCTCCGTGCCATCCTTCAAGCTGCCTTGAAGTCCACTTCCTTCGGCTCCACTCCATTGCTCCTCGTCCGTGCGGTCCCTCGGATGTCTTCCACACCATCCTTCACCGACTCAACGATCCGAGCCCTTGGATGAGCTTCTCACACTTGCTCTCATGTGTTCCACCAAGTCCTGCATGACTCAACCACATATCAAATACATATGACAGCCTAACTTAAACTCTTTGTGTGAGATCTCGGAAAAAAAAAAAATTAAATGAATAAGGTTATTTGGGAAATGGCCTTATAGAATTTTTCCAGAATTTTTAGAATTTTTCTGGGAATTTTTCGGAGCTCGTACGGAGGGTTTTGAGGGGATCAATTTCGGGTTCGGATAAAGCCTGTTTGGAATACCCGTTTAAGTGAGGAAAAGTTTTGAATTATAAATTCTTTTCCTTTTATTTCTCCCTTACAACGCCGATCCCAAACCCGAGCTTTCTCCTCTCTTCCCCGATCTCCCCTTTTCCTTCTCTGTTCTCTCTCTCGCGGACGAATCAGAGGCGACGGGAGCGGAGCTTCTCCGTTGGCGATCATCCTCGTTCGTCGGAGCTTGCTGGAGCACGGCGGAGCCTAGATCTTCTTCGGCCGAGGGGTTCTGTCCCGTGAGTTCCGCGGCTAAGCGTCAACGGCGAGGTGGCTAGGGCACGGTGAGGAGCAAGATTCGTCGACTCCCAACCGATCGACCTCCGTTCTTCTCTCCTCGCACTACTCATAGTGCGATCCACCTCTTCACTGGCCGGATCTGGATCGATCCAGATCCACCCGATCGTCGGCGTGGAAGGGTCTTTAGGGCTTCGATGGTAAGAAACCTCGATCGATCCTTTCTTCTTTACTTTCTTGTCTCTGCCCTAGATTACCGATGCACCTCCTTTTCTTTGAGGTTGATTTAGGTCACGGATTGGAGATGTTGGGATCATTGAGGTGTCGGATAGGGGCTAGAAGGATTGTTGCTTGATTTGTGATCTACATTGGTTGATCACTTCTCTTGATCCGATCAGTGAGGTGAGTTTTGATTACTATGATGTTCTGGTGTTGTTGTGATCCGATTGAATCCAGTAAGGTGAGGTGAGGTTCGGTTCTAAGATTGATTTAGGATATTGAGATGATTGTGTGACCGATTCTTCCTTTCCCTTGCTCACCAGAAGTATCCGGTTGGTGGACAGCAGCTACATTAGGGCTGTGAGATTCTGTTCTGTTCTTGCTGTGGTGTTCTTTGATCCTTTCTTGGTTCCGGCAGCACACCAACCAGCAGCCTCCTAGTTCCAACATCAACAATAGCTGAGATTGAGGTAAGGTGTAGTGATGTTGATACATGATTAGGGTAATTGTTTCATGTGTTGATAAATTAGTCTATGTATTGAATAGGGTTAGGCTTGAATTGAATTTTGGTTGGAACATATTGTAGATCATGTTTCGAATTTGAATATTAGTTTGATGATCTTGTTCTAGATGGATTAGGGTAAGTGTGATTGATCAGTTATTTATGTGTAGGTCTGATTGGAGGTTGTAATTGGTTAGTTGATTGTGATTAGATATAATTGTTTGAATTAATCTAATAGGGTAATTAGGGTTAGGGTAATTAATCCTAATTTACTATTGGATTTTAATTGGGAAGGTTGAGATGATATTGATTAGGGTTTTGCCCTAATTTGTTATTAGGGATTTTACTTAGCTATTCATTTGGATTTAGCTAAATAAAATATATATATTGTTTGTTGACACAGGATTCTGATTCGAGACAGGCGTCTCGACGTTGACTTCGGATTTGGGATTGTACCTTCTATTTGAGGCGGGTACCCTCTGACTTATCTTTTGATAATGTCTTATGATATGTGTAGCTTATATATATTTACTAGTGGTAGATAGTAGATTATTCTCCCCCTTGGTCTTAGCTAGTTGATACCTATCACATGCTTCATCTGCTAGTTGCTTTACTTCAGGATTGGATATTTTATCTCTTGCCATGTGTAAATATGTTCATAGAGATGCATATCTATAGTGCTCTACTCTACTGGATTAGTTGCTTTACATGTGTGATACATGCTCTTGGATTCATGATACTTACATCATTGTTATATGTGATGTCTTTGGATTTATGCTGTTTATATCATGGTTATATATATGCGTTTACCTTTTGGGCACCCACATATATGGAGGAGGCTATGTTCAGGTATGACATACTGTAGCCGCATGCACCATATTGCATGATTGCATGCTGGGCGATTGACGACTCCAGTGTTGTTGAGCTCGTCGGTCGGCTACATGGACCCGCACACAACGTGTTCACTGCATGGGTAGTGGCACAGCACTCAGGGTGTGTAGGGTAGATTGCCCGGTAGTGCTCCGCTAGGACGCTCATGGGTAGCGTGACAGGAGCGTGGTAGCACACCGGGGTCCCTCCCCGTCATTGCGTACCGGGAGATGAGAGCGTTACGCTCCCTCACTATGTTTGAGGCAGGAGGATAGGTGTACTCCGACAGCATCCCGTCCACTCGGTCACTCATCAGGGGTAGTGATGCACGGTTGTCACAGCCCTACCCACTCGGTCTCACCATTGTGTGTGAGACGGCTGAGCATGGCAGTAGGGGTGACCAGGACATGTCATTTGCATCATATGCACAGATTGCATTATTTATGATTGATGCATTTTGGTGATTGCATATGATTGACATGCATACAGGTTATATGCTTTTGCTCTGACTATTTTTATCTGTGTATGCTCACAGTCATTTGCCCGAGCCTCGCAGGTGAGTACAGTTTATTTCAGTTATGCACTTTTTATATTCTTGCAGTATATTGTATTGCATGCTTATTGTTGGTTACTGCAGTTTATTTAGTCTTGCATACCTGTTATACTTAGGAGACTGTACTATATAGATTGTATGGTTAGAGAACTGTACTATTGATCATATGGTTTAGGAGACTGTACCTTAGGTTTTTACTGGTGGATATATATTGCTGTACATGTCTATTGGTTTACCTGCTGAGTTCTTTGAACTCACCCCGTTGTTACTATTTTTCAGGTTGAGGCCGTCAGGAGAGATTCCAGTCGCTAGCCCCTTTGTCGCGAGGATTTTCTTTGTCGGATTTATTCTGCTTTTGCATCTTAAATACTTGTATTGTGGGTTGTATTGTGGACATTGAACATTCGGGTTTACTACTATTGTTTTCCGCTGCAGATATTTTCATTACTTCGTGGATTTGGTTTTCTTCGATGTAGTGGAGTAGGATGTGTACATATATTTTCGAGATTTTATATCGTCTTTCCTTATTAAACTGCGTGGATTGATTATATGTTGAATTATGTGGAATGTTGATATAAACTGCGTGGCTTGTTCTTTTGTATTGTATTATTCCGGCCGTGTGTGGCCGAGGTATGGAGATATATGTATACTGAGCTTCATATTGTCCGTCGTACAGGGGAGATGCTGCCGAAATTTCTTCGGACAGGGACTACCTGGGGGCGTGACAATTTTTGGTATCAGAGCCAGGCTCACGATACTTGCTCTTCGTTTTGGATTTTCGAGATTTATCTGATACCAATTTTTGGTATCAAAGCAAAGTTTTGTGATACCTACTTGTCGGGTTTCGGATTTACGATACTTTCGTGAGCATTCCTCGATATTTTCGGATTGTACGGATCTCCGTTGATTTTATCGTTTCGGAATTCCGAGGTATTTTGACGAGGTTTTATTGGATCTATTTGGGGGCTATGCAGCGACAGGATATCTCCAGACGGCAAATAGGTAAATCAGGTAATTTTATAATTTTCATACCTGTAGTGATTTCTGGATAACATTTTTACATATATGATACGTGTTCTAGTACTTAAACGTGGTCGCACATGTATGAGGGCGATCGATTCTCTAGAGACAGAGTCTCCAGAGAGTTCTGTTAGGGTTGAACCTGTCCGTCAGGGATAGACTCCTCAGGGTATTGTGACCACGTTAGACTGTCAGATCCTGGCGGTTCCGACTTCAGAGGTACCTACCTCGCCTGTACCGCCAGTAGTACCTACAGGGTACTCGGCACCTTCTCTAGCCGTGCCTACTGCGTACTCGGTACCACCACAGACATCTGTGCTGGTTACTACATACTCGGTACTGTTAGGACCAAAAGTAGCTAGAGGGGGGGGGTGAATAGCTCGTCGCGTGCTCGTTGCTCGGTGTTGCTTGTTTCTTCAAGAATGCGCAGCGGAAAATACATAAACAAACCACACAACGCTAACACGGTGGGTTTACCTAGTTCCGCAGCGATCCCTACTGGTATAGTTGCGGCACGAGCACGGATCCCAGCCTTAGCCGAGTCGATGAAGAGTCGATTCACATTATTCCGCTGGGAGACTGATCCGAGCATAGCTCTCTGGATTGAGACTATGGAGCGGACATTCTTTTACATGGCTGCTCCGAGTGGGAGAAGGTCGAGCTAGCGCTACCACGCGAGATGGGGCGTAGATCCGTGGGACACACGCCCATCATGGCGATCAAGATATTACGGACGAGATTTAGGAGGCATTCGAGAGTCGATTTTCCCGAGCATATCGGATGACTCTTGACAGATTTTCTTTGTCTTCGGCTGAATAACCGCCTGATGGATTATAATGCCGATTCAATAGGCGCCGATTCATCGCCCCGAGTTAGTGGCCGATGACAGATCTCGTATGCTTCAGTTTGTCCAGGGACTGGACGGGCATCTTCAGCTGAAGATTTCTGGTTTTAGTACTTCATCATACACCGAGACACTGGATAGAGCTCTCATGATTGAGTCTACTCATCGGAGAGTGAATGCAGATAAGAAGAGGAAGCAGACTGATCGGACTTCCGGACAGAGCCAGCAGCCACAGACTGCGGGACAGCAGCAGAGCAGTCGCACTCAGACGGGTCAGAGTACTTCTGGGTCATCTGGCCGACCCCAGAAGTCAGGACGATCTTCATCTGGACCTTCCCGCTCTGCCCAGCAGAACAGGAAACAGTCCACTGGTGACCCTTTCTGCACCAGATGCGGATCCCGAGATCACATCACCTCTGCGTGTACTTTGGGACAGTCAGTTTGCTATTACTGCAAACTGCCCGGGCACGTGAGCCGAGATTGTTCGCTGAAGACTCAGCATATAGCCTCCGGGGTTTCGGTTGCGGGAGGACAGTTTGGTCAGTCCGGGACTCGGCGAGGGGGCCCGAAAGCCCAATCATCGCATCGCCAGCAGAGGACAGCTCCCCCTGCGACAGCTGCATATGGCATGCACGGTCAGGAGCATTCCAGTGTTCTGATGGAGTCCCAGGGTTCTATTTCTGGACCTCAGTATCTGACTCAGCCATCGGCGCAGTATCAGTTACAGCCCCAGCCACCAGTTCAGTACATACTGCAGCCCATAGCCCCAGCTCTGACTCAGTATCCAGTACCGACTCAGTGGCAGGCTCAGACGCTGACACAGCAGCCTTTGGCAGTGCTACCGCCTCTACCACCGTCAGATACTGGACGAGTTCACGCGGTCACCCGAGAGGATGCACAGCGGTCCGACGGATCCGTTTTTCGCGGTACGGTTTTACTTTATGCATTTTCTGCTGATATGCTAATTGATACAGGTAGTTCACATTCTTTTATATCTTGTGCATTTATGAGAGAGATTGGTAGACTACCTTCTCATAGACCACGGCGACTGACCGTCTCCTTACCGTCTGGTGATACCTTGGATGTCACTCAGGAGGTCAGAGGTTGTCCGCTAGATTTCGGTAGCATTATACTCACGGTAGATTTGTTAGTATTGGAAATGGTCGAGTTCGATATTATCCTTGGCATGGATTGGTTGTCTGCATACCATGCCACAGTTGATTGCCAGAAGAGGGTGGTTACTTTTCGACCTCCGAACTAACCCTCTTGGGATTTCACTGGCATCAGAGACGATGGGATATCGACCATTTCTGCGATACAAGCGCAGAAACTGCTATCGCATGGATGTCAGGGATTTCTATTATCGTTGATTACTACTGATGACATCAGTAGCCCTCAGCTCTCAGACGGTCCAGTGGTCCGAGAGTATCCAGACGTTTTTCCAGACGAGTTACCAGGTTTGCCTCCCCGAAGGCAAGTGGAGTTTGCTATTGAGCTGATTCCAGGGACTGCACCAGCATCGAAAGCTCCGTATCGTATGGCACCGAAAGAGTTGGACGAACTAAAGGTCCAACTCCAGGAGTTATTAGATAGGGGATTTATTCGCCCTAGTGTATCTCCGTGGGGGTCTCCAGTACTCTTCGTCAAGAAGAAGGATGGTACTCTGAGGTTGTGCATCGATTATAGGCAGCTGAATGCAGTGACTATCAGAAATAAGTACCCCTTGCCACGGATTGAGGATTTATTTGATCAGCTCAGAGATACATCAGTGTATTCTAAGATTGATCTGCGGTCTGGATATCATCAGCTGAGAGTCAGAGATTCTGATATTCAGAAGACAGCATTCCGCACCAGATACGGACATTACGAGTTTTTGGTAATGCCATTTGGGCTTACCAATGCTCCTGCAGTATTTATGGATTTGATGAACCGTATCTTTTTGGAATATTTAGATCAGTTTGTGATTGTGTTTATCGATGACATATTGATCTATTCACGTTCCGAGGAGGAACATGCGCAACACCTTCGCATAGTCCTGGAGACTCTTCGACGACATCATCTGTATGCGAAGTTCAGCAAATGTGCATTTTGGCTATCCTCAGTTGGTTTTCTGGGACATGTGGTGTCTAGCCGAGGTATTTCTGTAGATCCTCAGAAGATCGAGGCTATCACTAGCTGGGAGCAGCCGAAGTCAGTCCAGGAGATCCGTAGTTTCTTGGGCTTGGCTGGATATTACCGACGATTCGTTGAGGGTTTCTCCAGCATTGCTATGCCATTGACACGTCTGACTAGGAAAGGCGTGAAGTTCACGTGGTCAGAGGCTTGTGAGACCAGCTTCCAGGAGCTGAAGCGGAGATTAGTATCAGCACCAGTTTTGGTTTTACCTTCTGGTGATGACGGATTCATACTTTACACAGACGCATCTCTTCAGGGCTTGGGCGCTGTTTTGATGCAGCACGGTAGGGTAGTCTCCTATGCTTCTCGTCAGTTGAAGGAGCATGAGAAGAACTACCCAGTACATGATTTAGAGCTAGCCGCTATTATCTTTGCTTTGAAGATTTGGCGACATCATCTTTATGGTATTACTTTTGAGATTCTTCGATCATAAGAGTCTCAAATATATTTTCACACAGAAGGAACTCAATCTCCGACAGAGGAGATGGATGGAGTTCCTGAAGGATTATGATTGTACTATTAGCTACCATCCGGGTAAAGCTAATGTGGTTGCTGATGCACTGAGCAGGAAGTCCAGAGGGACTTTAGCTTGTCATCGAGTTACAGTCACGGACTTGATTCAGGGATTCGCCGAGTTGGGCCTTGAGGAGCAGGGACGGACAGAGCAGGGTATTCTTGTTACCATGGTTGCTCAGTCGTCGATCAGGATGAGGATTCGAGAGGCCCAGGCCGGAGATCAGCATTTACAGTTCATTAGCAGCCAGATAGCTTCCGGACAGCAGACCGAGTTTACACGAGATGATGAGGGTATTATTTATTTCCGAGGCAGATTATGTGTACCTCAGTCTCACCCGGTCATGGAGGAGTTACTTCAGGAGGCTCATCGTTCTAGATTTGCTATCCATCCAGGTGGGACTCGTATGTATCGCGATTTGAGACGTTCCTATTGGTGGAACGGCATGAAGAAAGACATCGCAGATTTTGTAGCTAGATGTCTTGTTTGTCAGCAGGTGAAGGCTGAGCACCAGAGACCTGCTGGTTTACTTCAGAGGATCCCTATTCCAGAGTGGAAGTGGGAGCATATCACTATGGATTTTGTGGTAGGATTGCCTAGGACTCGACGAGGTCATGATGCGATTTGGGTAATCGTTGACCGATTAACCAAATCCGCACACTTTTTAGCGATTCGGAAGACTGATTCTCTGGATCGATTAGCTGAGTTGTACTGTCGAGAGATTATCAGATTGCATGGAGTTCCGTTGAGCATCATATCAGATAGAGACCCACGGTTCACGTCCCGATTCTGGCAGAGTCTGCAGCAGGCCTTGGGCACACAGCTTCGTTTCAGTACGGCATTCCATCCGCAGACAGATGGGCAGTCAGAGCGGACTATTCAGACATTGGAGGACTTGTTGAGGTCTTGTGTCATGGACTTCGGAGGCAGTTGGGAGGACCACCTGCCATTAGTGGAGTTCGCCTACAACAACAGCTATCATTCGGCTATCCAGATGGCACCGTTTGAGGCGTTGTATGGTAGGCCTTGTCGAACGCCCATCCTTTGGGAAGAGGTTGGGGAGGCCCAGCTGATAGGACCTCAGAGAGCTCAGCAGGATGCAGAGTTAGTTCGCACTATCAGACGGAGGATGTCAGAGGCTCAGGACCGTCAGAAAAGTTATGCTGATCAGAGACGGAGACCCCTGGAGTTCTCCATTGGTGATCATGTATTTCTTAGAGTTTCACCCACGAAAGGGGTGAAGAGATTTGGTCTCCGAGGTAAGCTAGCTCCCCGATATATTGGACCATTCCAGATCTTGGAGAGGATTGGAGCAGTAGCTTACCGTCTGGCGCTACCACCATCTCTAGCCGGCATTCATGATGTATTCCATGTATCTATGCTGAGGAGATACGTATCCGATCCGGCACATGTTCTGTCAGATATATCTGTTCCTATTCAGCCTGATGTTACTTACGAGGAGGTTCCGGTACGGATTCTGGACCGTAGTGAGCGTCAGCTACGGAACAAGATTGTCCGGCTGGTTAAAGTCGGATGGCAGCATCATTCTGACGAGGAGGCTACTTGGGAGCTGGAGGATACGGTCCGAGCTCGATACCCTCATCTTTTTACTTGAGGTATGTGGGTTAGAGTTCTTTTCAGCATTTATACTGTTTGGATATATTTTAGTAGTTGCTGTTAGTTATAGCGAAATTTGGGGACCAAATTTTTTATTAGTAGGGGAGGATGTGAGATCTCGGAAAAAAAAAAATTAAATGAATAAGGTTATTTGGGAAATGGCCTTATAGAATTTTTCCAGAATTTTTAGAATTTTTCTGGGAATTTTTCGGAGCTCGTACGGAGGGTTTTGAGGGGATCAATTTCGGGTTCGGATAAAGCCTGTTTGGAATACCCGTTTAAGTGAGGAAAAGTTTTGAATTATAAATTCTTTTCCTTTTATTTCTCCCTTACAACGCCGATCCCAAACCCGAGCTTTCTCCTCTCTTCCCCGATCTCCCCTTTTCCTTCTTTGTTCTCTCTCTCGCGGACGAATCGGAGGCGACGGGAGCGGAGCTTCTCCGTTGGCGATCATCCTCGTTCGTCGGAGCTTGCTGGAGCACGGCGGAGCCTAGATCTTCTTCGGCCGAGGGGTTCTGTCCCGTGAGTTCCGCGGCTAAGCGTCAACGGCGAGGTGGCTAGGGCACGGTGAGGAGCAAGATTCGTCGACTCCCAACCGATCGACCTCCGTTCTTCTCTCCTCGCACTACTCATAGTGCGATCCACCTCTTCACTGGCCGGATCTGGATCGATCCAGATCCACCCGATCGTCGGCGTGGAAGGGTCTTTAGGGCTTCGATGGTAAGAAACCTCGATCGATCCTTTCTTCTTTACTTTCTTGTCTCTGCCCTAGATTACCGATGCACCTCCTTTTCTTTGAGGTTGATTTAGGTCACGGATTGGAGATGTTGGGATCATTGAGGTGTCGGATAGGGGCTAGAAGGATTGTTGCTTGATTTGTGATCTACATTGGTTGATCACTTCTCGTGATCCGATCAGTGAGGTGAGTTTTGATTACTATGATGTTCTGGTGTTGTTGTGATCCGATTGAATCCAGTAAGGTGAGGTGAGGTTCGGTTCTAAGATTGATTTAGGATATTGAGATGATTGTGTGACCGATTCTTCCTTTCCCTTGCTCACCAGAAGTATCCGGTTGGTGGACAGCAGCTACATTAGGGCTGTGAGGTTCTGTTCTGTTCTGTTCTTGCTGTGGTGTTCTTTGATCCTTTCTTGGTTCCGGCAGCACACCAACCAGCAGCCTCCTAGTTCCAACATCAACAATAGCTGAGATTGAGGTAAGGTGTAGTGATGTTGATACATGATTAGGGTAATTGTTTCATGTGTTGATAAATTAGTCTATGTATTGAATAGGGTTAGGCTTGAATTGAATTTTGGTTGGAACATATCGTAGATCATGTTTCGAATTTGAATATTAGTTTGATGATCTTGTTCTAGATGGATTAGGGTAAGTGTGATTGATCAGTTATTTATGTGTAGGTCTGATTGGAGGTTGTAATTGGTTAGTTGATTGTGATTAGATATAATTGTTTGAATTAATCTAATAGGGTAATTAGGGTTAGGGTAATTAATCCTAATTTACTATTGGATTTTAATTGGGAAGGTTGAGATGATATTGATTAGGGTTTTGCCCTAATTTGTTATTAGGGATTTTACTTAGCTATTCATTTGGATTTAGCTAAATAAAATATATATATTGTTTGTTGACACAGGATTCTGATTCGAGACAGGCGTCTCGACGTTGACTTCGGATTTGGGATTGTACCTTCTATTTGAGGCGGGTACCCTCTGACTTATCTTTTGATAATGTCTTATGATATGTGTAGCTTATATATATTTACTAGTGGTAGATAGTAGATTATTCTCCCCCTTGGTCTTAGCTAGTTGATACCTATCACATGCTTCATCTGCTAGTTGCTTTACTTCAGGATTGGATATTTTATCTCTTGCCATGTGTAAATATGTTCATAGAGATGCATATCTATAGTGCTCTACTCTACTGGATTAGTTGCTTTACATGTGTGATACATGCTCTTGGATTCATGATACTTACATCATTGTTATATGTGATGTCTTTGGATTTATGCTGTTTATATCATGGTTATATATATGCGTTTACCTTTTGGGCACCCACATATATGGAGGAGGCTATGTTCAGGTATGACATACTGTAGCCGCATGCACCATATTGCATGATTGCATGCTGGGCGATTGACGACTCCATTATTGTTGAGCTCGTCGGCCGGCTACATGGACCCGCACACAACGTGTTCACTGCATGGGTAGTGGCACAGCACTCAGGGTGTGTAGGGTAGATTGCCCGGTAGTGCTCCGCTAGGGCGCTCATGGGTAGCGTGACAGGAGCGTGGTAGCACACCGGGGTCCCTCCCCGTCATTGCGTACCGGGAGATGAGAGCGTTACGCTCCCTCACTATGTTTGAGGCAGGAGGATAGGTGTACTCCGACAGCATCCCGTCCACTCGGTCACTCATCAGGGGTAGTGACGGCAGAGTGCACGGTTGTCACAGCCCTACCCACTCGGTCTCACCATTGTGTGTGAGCATGGCAGTAGGGGTGACCAGGACATGTCATTTGCATCATATGCACAGATTGCATTATTTATGATTGCATATGATTGACATGCATACAGGTTATATGCTTTTGCTCTGACTATTTTTATCTGTGTATGTCACAGTCATTCGCCCGAGCCTCGCAGGTGAGTACAGTTTATTTCAGTTATGCACTTTTTATATTCTTGCAGTATATTGTATTGCATGCTTATTGTTGGTTACTGCAGTTTATTTAGTCTTGCATACCTGTTATACTTAGGAGACTGTACTATATAGATTGTATGGTTAGAGAACTGTACTATTGATCATATGGTTTAGGAGACTGTACCTTAGGTTTTTACTGGTGGATATATATTGCTGTACATGTCTATTGGTTTACCAGCTGAGTTCTTTGAACTCACCCCGTTACTATTTTTCAGGTTGAGGCCGTCAGGAGAGATTCCAGTCGCTAGCCCCTTTGTCGCGAGGATTTTCTTTGTCGGATTTATTCTGCTTTTGCATCTTAAATACTTGTATTGTGGGTTGTATTGTGGACATTGAACATTCGGGTTTACTACTATTGTTTTCCGCTGCAGATATTTTCATTACTTCGTGGATTTGGTTTTCTTCGATGTAGTGGAGTAGGATGTGTACATATATTTTCGAGATTTTATATCGTCTTTCCTTATTAAACTGCGTGGATTGATTATATGTTGAATTATGTGGAATGTTGATATAAACTGCGTGGCTTGTTCTTTTGTATTGTATTATTCCGGCCGTGTGTGGCCGAGGTATGGAGATATATGTATACTGAGCTTCATATTGTCCGTCGTACAGGGGAGATGCTGCCGAAATTTCTTCGGACAGGGACTACCTGGGGACGTGACACTTTGACACACACATCAAAACCTAGGTCGATTGTACCAACAATCTCCCCCTTTTTGATGTGTGGCAATATGTTTAAGTTAGGCACAAATAGAAATTTTGAAAATTACAAGCCATGTGTAAACATGAAGGATAATCACCCAAGCTCTCCCTTAACACATGCTCTCAACCTTAATTTTCAAAGATTTTCACACAAATAAAACTAAGTAGGTCTCTAACTTAAACCTACCCCTTTCTCCCCCTTTGACACCATCAAAAATGTTGTACTAAACTCGTACACACACTTATGGTATCAGTTCCAACCAAATTTGGACCAAAAAATTGATTTCAGAAACCCTCAGATTGCTGAACGGCTGGTACCAATCGACTGGTACCTGTCCCAGTCGACTGGTACATGCTGAACCCAAATTTTAGCCTTCTGAGGTCAACTTCAGAAATGCACAAAAAATTCCAGAAAATTCAAAAAATCATTAAATTTTGAGCACATATTTCTTATAATGTTCTTTAATTAGGAAAAATATGATTTCATGAAAAGTCAAAGTATTTTTAAAATTTTGACCCAATCTCAAAAGATCTCAAAGACATGCAAGTTTGTATCAAATTAAGGCTCAGTTTTGCAATCACATGATTTAACATAGCTATATCACAGCAAATAAAACATAGAAATGTTTTCAAAACATTTAGAATATCCATCTATGATCTATGGGCAAGATGTCCATTAATTAAACATTTGCTTTCCCCATAGTTGGCTTATGACCACTAAAAATTTGATACAAACCATAACTCATTAAAAATGCCATAAGCATAGGTGAATTATTTGTATCATCTTAATATCTCACATTTATGGTTAGAAAATAATGCAAATCATTGTGAGATAAAGGTAACCTTTACTTAGCCCTCTTGATCATGAATCTCTATCAAGGCTAAGTCCTCCCCCTTAAGGTCTCAAGTCAACCATTTTTCAAAAATTTGAGTTATGATTTCATTGGTTGACTAAACCCAAAATCCTCTAACCCTTGAGGATTGATTTTGGCACCCAATAGAAATTCTTTCTAATTGGGTTAACCAAGTATTCCTTGGGGATCCATTTTCTATCTATGGTCTTGGTTTTTGATTGCCCCCTAGCAAGTAAACAATGGTAGGTCTTTTCATTATTTGGTTCGTTGTATCCTATCCCATTTTTCTTAAAACTTGCCCTTTGGCTCCCAATGATCATATTTAGGGTTTTAGAGCCAATTTCAAATTTTCTAAGGGCATTGGTAAGGTATTCTACCTTTTCCCTTAATTTCCTATTTTCCTCTTCTAAACATGAATCATTTGAACTTGTAGAGGAAGCATGCAAATCATCATCCCTAATAGGCATGGATTCTAATTTTTCTTTAAGCATGCAAATGTCATGTTTCAAAGACTTGTTTTTCCTTTTTTCCTTGAACAAGTCATCATTTGTGCTTGAAATAATTTTAACTAAGATATGGGGAGGAAGATTATGTACCTCACTTACCGAGAAGTCCGAATCCGAAGTTTGACCTCCCCCTTCACTTGAGCTCCCCTCTTCATCTTCATCTTCACTTGAGCTCCTTCCTTCTTTTTGCTCGGATGAGGTGGAGGCTACATCATCAATTCCCATTAGAGCAAAATTGACTACATGGTGCTCCTCTTCCTCCGATGATGATGATGGATCATCCCATGTTGCTTTTAGGTTATGAGCCTTCTTCCCTTTTTCTTTTGTCTTCTTCTCCTCCTTCTTCTTCCCTTCCTTCTTCTTCAAGAGAGGACAATCATCTCTTATGTGTCCCTCTCCTTGGCAATTGTAGCAAATGATCTTCCTTGTCCTACTTTTGCTTCTTGAACTTTTCCTAGCACGAGATTTGTTAGAAGAAAAGGATTTAAATGTCTTTCTCATTTTCCTTACCATATATGCCTCTTGATCGCTATCCATTGAGGCACTTGATTCTTCGGAGTCGGAAGATGGTGGTGATGAAGATTTCTTCTTCTTTCCCTTTCCCTTGTTTGCCACAAGGGCTACTCCTCTTGATTTATGAGCTTCTCCATCTAATCCTTCAACTCTTATTTCGTGAAGCTCCATTGTTGAGAAGAGTTCATCTAGAGAGGATTTCTCTAGGTCCTTTGATATGTAGTATGAATCTACAATGGAGCTCCAAGTTGTGGTTCTTGGGAAAGCATTTAGGGCTTTTGTCATCATGTCTCGATTTGAGAGTGTCTCACCTACACTTGTTAGTCCATTAATAATTTCTTTAATTCTAGAATGTAAAGTTGATACCTTTTCTCCTTTCTCAAGTTTGATATTGTTGAGTTGAGTTCGAAGGAGGTCTCTTCTTGCCAATTTTGCTTCCGATGTCCCTTCGTGAAGCTCCACTAGCTTTTCCCATAATTCCTTGGCGCTTGAGTAGCTTCCAACCCTTGTTATTTCTTGTTGGGGAAGAACATTATGTAGATGATGGATTGCCTTGGCATTTGCTAGATGCTCTTCTTTTTGCCTTTTGGTCTATCTTGTTATGTCGATTGTCTCATTGTGTTCATCCTTGGGCTCTTCAAAACCACTCCTCATGATTAGCATAATGTCAAAATCGGTATTAAAGAATACCTCCATTCTCCTCTTCCACCAAGAGAAGTCTCCTTCGAATTTGGGTGGATGAATGTTTGAGCCGGCCATTTGATGATGTTGTTCTTCTTGGCGATTAGTCCGTTGAAAAGCTTCCTTGCTCTGATACCAATTGTTGGAGGATCGGTGGCCGGCTTGAAGGGGGGTTGGATAGCTAGGCCACCCCCAAATCGATTTCTTCTCTACACAAGGGTTAGTTCATAGCGGAATATACTAAAACCAAGGGAATGAAACAAACAAGAATGCAAACGCTAACAAACTCGATGTAACATGGTTTGGAGATGATGCTCCTACTCCACGGCGTGTCCTTGAGGTGGACAATCCCTTGATCCTTCGGTGGATCAGTCCCCGGCAATCTCCGGCTAGAGCTTCTCCTTCTCGGTGGAGTAAACCTCTCACAAAGGCACTCTTCCTCTTTACAAGATGGAGTTAGAATTAGGAGGAAGAGAATTGACTTGGGAGCTTTGGGCACAGAATAGGAGTTAAACTACAAGCATCAGTAACCTCCTCAATGCCCCAAAGCTCCCCTTAAATAAGAGGAGAGAGTTGATCACAAATCAACTCAAACCCTGACACTAGTCGACTGGTCCAAGCACCAGTCGACTGGTGCTAGCCGTTAGGCACAGCCAATGGCTCTTTTCACAGCCAACGGACATGTACCAGTCGACTGGTCTCAGGACCAGTCGACTGGTCCCCTTAGTCGACAAGTACAGAATGCTTCTGTGCATTCTGTGAGTTTGGATCAGTCGACTGGTCTCATGACCAGTCGACTGGTCTCAATAGATTCTCACACTCTCATCCTTTCCGGAGTTGCCTTTGAAGTCCTCTTCGTCGGCCTTCATCCCTCAGATGCACCCGAGCCCGCGGCTCCTCTCCGTGCCATCCTTCACGCTGCCTTGAAGTCCACTTCCTTTGGCTCCACTCCATTGCTCCTCGTCTGTGCGGTCCCTCGGATGTCTTCCACACCATCCTTCACCGACTCAACGATCCGAGCCCTTGGATGAGCTTCTCACACTTGCTCTCATGTGTTCCACCAAGTCCTGCATGACTCAACCACATATCAAATACATATGACAGCCTAACTTAAACTCTTTGACACACACATCAAAACCTATGTCGATTGTACCAACAAAAAGTTTTAAGTATGTCTTCCGTTGCCATGAGTTCATATGCATTAGTATGTTAGGTGAATGTAAGTAACCCCGTCCCTCTAAGGGCAGTCAGAGTGTCCCTGGAAGGGCGGGCGTTACAGTAAGTCGCTACTCACCTGCAGTAGGATAGCTCCGAGGTTTAAATCTTGATCCTCTCCTTGTTTCCAAAGCTTTGCATGAATTTTCTTGCGTTTCCAGTGTTCGGATCTATTTTGTGCTTGTTGCCGTGTGCTTCAAAGAAAGGGAATAGGGTTTTGTTGTTTAACTTGCGCTTAATTACTTTGGACCTTGTTTCCTTTTGTTACTGCATATTTCTGAATTATTGCCTGAAGATGATAGAATTTGGGGGCTTGGGTGCTTTCTGCCGTGGTCTTCATGAGGGAAAGGGAGAAGAAAACACTTTGTTTAGTTAGGATTTGTTTGTTTGTTGTTTGTTTAGCATAAGATAGGCAGTAGTGGTTTTCTTTTCTTTTGTGTGCTTGCTGCCATGCCAAACAGGAACAGCCTTGGTTTTGATTTAGATATGATCTTGTGGGCAAATTTAAAAGGTTTGAGCATGCGGGCTGTTTTACCTCAAGCTTTGTAGCTAGAATTCGGATTTTGATGTCCTAGGCAAGGAGCATGAAGAACAATTATGATTTTAGATTTCTAGTAGCAACATTTCTGTTCTCTTTTGATTTCTGTGGTACCTAGCATGAAGAACAATTAAGATTTCTGGTTTCTAGTAGAAATTTTCTGGATTCCTTCAAGCTTTGGAATTAGTATTATAGCTTTTGATTTGAAGTCTTCCTTACATCACTGATTGGTGGTTTTATTGTTAATATTCCTTCCTTGGCAGACTCAAAGAAAAGGAATTGGTTTGATATAAGTTTTTGTTCTATAATTAGGAAGATAATTCCTGTACCGATTTTTTGAGCTTAGCTTAGTTTAAAGGGCTTGATGCCGTGAGTTTTTAAAGGAAGATAAGAAGGGGTTTTAATGGATTTGGCATATAGTTGGGTTTAATTACTGATTTAAAGTTATTCAAGTTTGATTCTTTAAGTTTCAATTCAGCAAGTTGACTTCTTGAGGTTCAATTCAGCAAGATTAATTCCTTGCATTCAGTTCTAGTGTTGTAGCATTTGTGCATTGCTTGTACATTGTAAGTGTTGGTAGAAGCATCAAGATTAATTCCATAAGCAAGAACAACCTTATAGTTAGCGTGACAGATGGGGGTTCTTTGGTAAATTAATGAGTATGAATAGCTTTAGGTCAGCATTTCAGTTTAGTTCTTTTGCAAAGGTTATTAAGCATGGACAACCGGCCTACTCTTTTAGCTTTGCAGTTTTATTTCCTTTGCAAATCAGTGAGCTTGAATGGTCTATTTTAATGTATGAAAATCTTAGATTTCCTTGTTATTGGACAACATGTATAGTTAGATGCAATTCCTTATGTTCACAGCAAGTCTTAACGAATTGAACTTGTTTTATGCAACTCTAGAATCTATATGTACATATAGTATTCTACTTAATCCTTTTAGGGATTCATGAGAAGTTATAAGTAAAGTAAAGACCAAGGTCTGAAGAAGAAAAAGATAAATATTTTAAAGTATAAGAAGTATAAGTTTTATAGAGTTTCAAGCTCTAACCAGTTAGACCCTTTTGTTATCAATTGTTTAACATGCTATTAGATTCTTTGTTAGTGATCCTTTAACCTGCAGTTATAGTTTTAAGTTTAGCATGTTAGATTCAGATTTCATGAAAACATTTCAGACTCTTTTATTCCAAGTATATAGTTAGATTTTTCTTTAAGTTTTTAGTTTCCCTTTGTTTTGCTATTAGGCAATGAACATAGAATGACTTTGATTAAGTATTGGTTTATTAGGCTAATTGGAGGTTGATCTGGCAGTGATTTTGGTTTATTTTTAGATGAAGTAGGTGGTGTCATCTCTTTAGTGTAAAGTGAGAGATGTTGAATGACTTTAGCTTGTGCAGTGATAGACCAAGAAGAGAGGAGCAGGATTATTTTAGAGGATCACCTAGACTATTGAATGGATTTAATAGAATCTGAACTTATGATTCTTAAGTAAATGTTCTTTCAATATGCACTTAAGTTATTTGGATTGAATATTCATAGTTTACAATTCTAGTTAGATTACTTCTTCATATTGGTTGAAGTAGGAACAGACCTAAAAAAAAGTAAGGAAAATTGGAGTAAATATCCTTTTAATCATAAATAGATCATGTTGATGATGAAACAAAAAGTTTAGAAAGCAGTGGCTGATATTAGATGAGTGGGGAAACTGAGATAATTGAAATCAATTTGGAAGTTTTAATGTAGTTTAGATCTCCTCATAGTGCAGTTTTAAAAGATTATAGTGAAGTTTGATTAAGTCTTTAGAGTGCAGACTTTTATTAGGAAGAGCTGTGCAGATTTTAATAAGTAGACTTTTATAAGTATAGCATGCAGATTTTTATAAGTATAGTATGCAGATTTTAATAAGCAGATTTGTATAAGTATTGTTTGCAGAATTTAAAGTGTAGATTTCATTGTGTTATTAGCTGGACATAAGCAATTTCCTCTGCAGAATATTAAGTGCAGATTTAGTTTAGTTCTTTAGCAAATACAGCTTTCATTTATGCTATTAGTTTGACATGATTAGTTTGTGGCAAAGTACAGATTTAGGTTTCTTTGCTACTTCAATATGCATGATTGTGTGTTATCTAGTTAGTTTTACTCATAGATGCATATGGAAAATACCCTATCAGTATTTTGAGTTTAAGAAAAGTATAAGAAAAATAAAGAAAAGAAAGAAAAAGGCCAAGGCCTTAAGTAAATTCCAAAGTCAAGACTTTAGGGATTTTGACACACAAGGTGTCTATTAAAATGTCAAGGCAATTAAAGAAGAAGTAATTAAGTATTTTACTTTTAAATGGCATGTACCGGACACAAGGTCCATTGGGTGGGCTCCTAGATCGCCCCTAGGCACAAGATCGCCTAGAAGTACCTTAGTAGTTTGGGGATTAGCTACCTCGACTCATATTAAGGATGCGCGCAAATTGGTACAATGCCGGACCCAAGAGAAGTTGATTATTATTTTGAAGTATATAAGTAAAAGTTTTGAAACAAATGAAACAAGCTTCATTTATGCTTAGAATTAGTAAGTTTAGTTCTTTTGAATTCTAGCATGTAGTATTAGTTTTGTTTGTTTCCTGATTTGATATTTAGCATGATTAGCTTTATCTACTAGCATGCAGTTTTATCCTTGTATAGCATGATTAGTTATTGGAATTATATGAGTAGTTTCCTTAGCTTTTCTTTGCTATTAGTTTGACATGAGTAGTTATGTTTATGCTTTATTTTCTTTTAGAGCATATAGTTTCTAGTTCTTTCTGTATACATGCATATTTGTGTTTTTGTGAGTTAGATAGCGCTTACTAAGCAAATTTTGCTTATAGATTGCACTTCCTCTTACTGCAGATACAGGAAAGGAAAAGATATAGAAATGAAGGCGACAAGGAGGTGTTCGAAGGATGTGTGATGCTAGGACTATGGAAGCCTTGGGACTAAGAAAGAAGTTTTCTTTTAGTTTCTATTATCTTCTGCTATGTTAGAAGTATTTGAGATAGTACATGATATTTTGATGTGATTAGGACATAGTAGATGAATTGTGATATGGTGTGATGAGTTGTGGTATTGTTTTCTTTATTTTGGATTTATTATACTACGTGGTTGATTGATATGTGTTCCAGCCGCTTGTGGCTGAGTATATATTGCATGTATTGTTGAATATGGTCACCGGTACAGGGGAGACTCTGCCAAAATTTTTTTGTAGGGTTTCCATGTGATTTTTAATCATACCGGTTAAGTAGAGTTAGTAGTTAAGTAACGGTCATCCTTAGAGAGTAGTAGTAGTAAGAAGGGTGGTCATTACACATCATATAAATGGTACTATCTCCCAACTCATCGGGCCTATTGATTTAACGAATAAATCTCACCCATTGATAAGTCAAAGAAACAAATACTAAGTATACATGTTTGTTATTATATTGGGATTAAGATAACGTACGTCCATAATAACAGAGGTTCTGTTTTTTTATGCAGTCAGTATAAATCGAACAACCTCAAATGGTCCTGCTCAATACACACATAGTGTACTAGTGTAATTTTATAGTCAAGATAGACTAATACCAAATTACACTACAACCGTTCCAATGGTTTGTCCCTATCCATCTCGGTCGTGAGCTACTATTTATAATTTATAATGAACTGATAACATGATATTCTGTGTGGCACCACACACTATGTTATCTACAATATAAATTAAATAGACAACTGCATTAACATATAAAATGCAACATTTTACCAAAGTGATTCTCATTTCAAAATATAAATGTTCATACAAAAAACTAGGCTTTTAGTATACATCCTGACATACTTGCCTTATGGGCTCATGGTTCCTTCGAGTTTACAACTGCACCACTGTTGTCACAATAAATTGTGATAACTTTGGGCAAACCAGGAATCACATATAAGTCCATTAAGAAGTTTCTGAGCCATACAGCTTCTTTGGCTGCCTCAGAGGCTACCACATACTTAGCTTCCATGGTGGAGTCCGAAATGTATTTTTGCTTAACACTCCTCCATGTAATGGCTCCACCGCCCAAAGTAAACACATACCCTGAGGTTGACTTACTATTGTCCCTATCTGATTGGAAGTCTGAATCTATGTAACCCACAGGGAGCAAATCATCTGCTTGGTAAACCAGCAAATAATCTCTAGTCCTTCTTAGGTACTTTAATATATGCTTTACGGCTGTCCAATGTCCCTGTCCTGGATTACTTTGATATCTGCTAACCATGCCCACGACAACACTGTTGGTTGCTACTCAGAAAACCTAATGGTTCCACTGTACAAAAATTTTGTACAAAGATCCGAACCGTTTCCTAGCTACCATGTGTTCTTTTAAATTAAACTTGGATCGCCTGCGCAACTTAACACGTTTGATCCAAAGTTTAATTTATTTGTTCTTTTAGGTTTAGACTTGGATCTCCTGCGGAACTTAACACTTTCGATCCAAATCACCTAGGTTATTAATTCTATTAAATATTAATTTCCAAAATTGGCTTCCAGTACTGACGTGGCGAGGCACATGGCCTTCTTGGATATGGGAGCAACCACCACCGACTAGACAAAGTCTTTTAAGGAAAGCTAATATTTAATTTCCTTAAATAACTTTAGGTCGACCAAAAAAAACAATCAAATCACAAAGAAAAAGAAAAAAAAACACAACATCGAAAATAAATTCGAAATACTTGAATCGCATGCCTCTTGTATTTGGTATTTTTACAAAGAAATAAAACTAGCATGATGCGGAAAAACATTACTAGTTATACCTTTTTTTGAAGACAAAGACCTCTTGATCTTCTACCGTATTCCTCTTCTAACCTCGGACGTTGTGTGGGCAACGATCTTCCGAGATGAGAACCACCTTTCCACCTTCCTTCTTTCTTCTAGATTTCGGCCACAATAAATTTCTTCAAGGATGAAGAATTTCGGCCACCACCAATGCTCCAAGGGATGCTAGAGACGAGTCCTGCTTTCTCTTCTTCTTCTCCTTCCTTGATCCAGCCACAAACAAGAGCTCTACCAAGAAGATAGGTTTCAGCCAACAAGAGGAGAGGAGAGAAATAGGGTCGGCCACCAAAACCAAGGAAGAGAGGGAGGAAAAGAATAGAGGTTTTTCACTCATGAAGGCTCCTCTACCTCCTCTTTTATAATCCTTGGTCTTGGCAAATAAGGAAATTTTAATAAAAACAACTTCCTTAATTCTTTTGCCATGAAAAGATAAAATTTATTTAATTAAAAATTATTTTTCTTCTCATTACTATAATGGTCGGCCACACCAAATCTCTAAGCAAATAAAAATTTTAAACACAAATTAAAACTTCCTTATTTGCTTCCGAAAATTTTATAAAAAATTTCTCCAGTAATTTTTATCCCTTCATGATTGGTTAAAAGGAAATTTTATAAATTAAATCTTTCTTTAAACATGTGGATAATTTCCGGAAAGTTATCTCTAAAAATTAAAATCTCCTTTCAATCTACAAATAAGAAAAGATATCAAATCTTTTCTTAATCTTTTGTAGAAACAAATAAAAGAGAATTATTAATTTTTTAAACTTTCTTTTAAATCATGAACATGGTTAAAAGGAAAGTTTTTTCCAAAATTAAAATCAACCTTTTAATCTACAAATAAGGAAAGAGATTTAGCTCTTCTCTTAATCTTTTGTAGAATCTTATAAAAGGAAAGATTTAAATTTTTAAACTCTCTTTTAAATCATGTTATCCACATAAGAAAAATTTTTTAAAATAAAAATCCTTTTATTTTAATTTGGGCCGGCCACACCAAGCTTGAACCCAAGCTAGGGCCGACCACCTTGAGGCACCCATGAACCAAACTTTGGCCGGCCCTAGCTTGGTCTCCAAGCTAGCTTGGCCGGCCCCTATGGGATGGGTAAGAAAGTGGGTATAGGTGGGTATAGTACTCTATAATTAAGAGGCTACGATAGAGACCGAGAGGAGGAATTGGTTTTGGTCTCCTGATAAAATTAAGCATCCCGTGTTCGCCCCAAACACACAACTTAATTTTATCAATAATAATTCATTCCACTAGAGAACTATTATTGAACTATCGCACCAATCCCAAATTACATTTTGGGCTCCTTCTTATTATGAGTGTATTAGTCTCCCTGTGTTTAAGATAACAAATGTCCACTAATTAAGTAAGTTACTGACAACTCACTTAATTAATATCTAGCTCCAAGAGTAGTACCACTCAACTTCATCGTCATGTCGGACTAAGTCCACCTGCAGGGTTTAACATGACAATCCTTATGAGCTCCTCTTGGGGACATTCTCAACCTTGATCACTAGGACACAGTTTCCTTCTATAATCAATAACACACACTATAAGTGATATCATTTCCCAACTTATCGGGCTTATTGATTTATCGAACTAAATCTCACCCATTGATAAATTAAAGAAATAAATATCAAATATATGTGCTTGTTATTATATTAGGATTAAGAGCACACACTTCATCATATGTGCTTGTTATTATATTCATTGCTCTTTGCCAAGATGCTGCATCTTTATTTTGGAGTGCTTCATTATATTTCCGGGATTAGACTCATGTTCATTTGTAATCAAGTCCAAAAACTTTCCCAAAACATGAATCCTTTTGGTTGTTTGACAACCCTCCCACTACGATAATGTACTATCTATAATTGTGTATCAATTGTGATACGTGTTGCAGTTTCTTGTGATATTTCATCTTGTACAGTTGGTACTAGATTAGACATGTTCTTTATAATTTCTTTAAGAACAAATTTACTTATGGGCTTGTGGTTTATTACATAGTCCTTTTCTAAAAATCGATCATTGATGCTAACAATGACCTTCTGATTTTTAAGACTATAAACCTACTTTCATTTCTCTAGTATAACTTACAAACAAGTGAATTCCTGTCCAATTTATCATTGTCTCTCTTCAGCATATGTGTTGGACTACCCGAATCCGAATATGCTTCAAAATAGGCTTATGCCTATTTAGCAATTCTATATGAGTAGAGAGTTCTGGCTTTGGAAGGTACTATGTTCACTTCTGTTTCCAGAGTATATCCTTAAAATGAATTTGGTAATTTTCCAAATAACGCATCATCAATCTACTTATTTCCATAAGAGTCCTTTTTCTACACCATTCTATAGGGGTGCACCAGGTGCAGTTAGTTTGGACTGAATCCCTACTTTTGATAAGTGACTCCTAAATTCTTCCAAGAGGTACTTGCCACTACGATCTCACCGTAGTGTCTTGATGATGTGTGTGGAAGTGGCACGGTGGATAGGTCAAATTAAGTTTAAATTTATATTGACTAAATTGTGCATGTGAACTAAGTTTTGACCCTATGTTTATGATGATGGTTGAGCTAGTATGTTATGCTCTCATGATAGTTGCCATGTTAGACTTATTGTGATATGGTAAAAAGTTTAATAAGTTATGATTCACATGCCATGTTTAAGACAATCAAATGCATATGATAAAATTTTTAAGTATGTCTTCCGCTGCCATGAGTTCATATGCATTAGTATGTTAGGTGAATGTAAGTAACCCAGTCGCTCTAAGGGCAGTCAGAGTGTCCCTAGAAGGGCGGGCGTTACAGGTTGGTATCTGAGCGAAGTTCTACCTTCCACTACACACACATCAAGCCTACATCCTGCCGCTCCAAGTAAGAATTTCCATGCTTAGTATGTTTCTTTTTATGATGCTTATGCTTAGTTATTTTTATTTATTTTATTTATGATGCTTTAGTAGTATGCATGCTTACTTTATTCTTTTAAGTCACGGTTTTAGTTTAGGTTGCATGATGGTAGGTTAGGGATGATAACAAAACAACCTTACAAATAGTTAGGAATGATGATAACCTTACATTAGTCTGGTCAGAAATGATAATAACTTACGATAGCTCTATTGTCATTAATGAAGATAAGGATGGCTAGAAGACGTAATACCAGAGTAGAGGAGATAGCACCTCCACCTGATCTGATGCATGTAGTCACCGAGCTCCAGCGTCAGGTTACGGAACAGCAGCAGATGATCACTGCTCTGCTGAATCAACAGGGGAATCCTGCTACCCCGCTAGGACATCAGAACGTAGTACCAGTACCACCGGCACCTGCACCACCGGTAGGCCCAGCTCCAGTGGTTCGTCAGGAGGCATATCTGATTCAGTGGCCGAGATTGAAGTCGAAAGCTTTCTCCGGTAACTGTGAACCATGGGACGCACAGGCCTGGTTCAAGACTGTGGAGAGCATAGTGGAGTTACTGGATTGGCCTAAGCACGAGAAAGTCAAATGCGCATCGTTCTACCTTACGGGCGATGCCAGAATGTGGTGGGACCGAGTCAAAGCAAAAAGACAGATAAATCAGATGAGATGGACAGACTTTGAGACAGAATTTTTTGAGGAATTATTCCATATGAGGGTGACAAACAGGCATTATGACGAGTTCACCGAGTTCCGACAAGGCGATGTGTCAGTTAATGAAGCGGTCAAGAAATTCAACCGTTTAGCGCGCTTATGTCCAGAATTGGTTAGCACTAAAAGAGAAAGGGTCAGGCTTATACTGAAAATGCTCAGACCTGAGATAGCTTTGAACGTGGCCGACGGAGTTAACAGACCACAGACCGCCGAAGAATTAATCAGCAGTGCTCTGATCACCGAACACTATCAGAAAGCAATGAGCGATGACAAGAGTCAAACTCAGCCGGGAGGACAGAAATCTCAGAATACCCGAACCAACTGGAGAGGAAATCACAGTGGCAAGCGGAAGCAATGGACTGACTCCAAGGGTGGACCAGCAAGCGAGCAACTCATGTTTCCTCAGTGTACCACCTGCGGAAAGAAGCACCCAGGAATATGCCGGATAGGCACAAATAGATGCTACAACTGTGGAATGGAAGGGCATATGGCTCGGAACTGTCCTACTCAGATTCAGGCACCCCCTTCACAGCTTGTCCAAAACAGAGGTGAACCCCCACAGCTACACCTAATGCAAGCCGCATTAGAAGGCCCTCAGATAAGTCAAGGGAGATTGGAAGCTCCGCAAGTGACGACGAATGCCAGAATTTTCTCCCTCACCAAGGAAGAAGTGGCGAATGCTTCTACTGCTGTCACAGGTCAGATATTTATTTTCAGTCAGCATGCTACTGTATTATTTGACACTGGGGAAACACACTCGTTTATCTCTACACCTTTCACAAAAAAGATAGACATACCATCCCAAGTCTTAGATTGCAAGTTTCTAACAACTTTACCTTCGGGAGAGGTGATGCCATCCACTCATATGCTGCGAGCCACACCCATCAGGATCGCAGACAGAGAACTCTACTGTGACCTGATAGTGCTTGATATGCAAGATTATGATATTATGTTGGGCATGGACTTCTTGAGCAAGTACGGTGGTGCAATAGAATGCCGTAATAGAAAAGTAATTTTCCGGCCTGAAGCAGAACCGACTTTCGAATTTATCAGAGAGACCAAGAAAGAAGATAAGAAGTTTTTATCAACTTTGAAGGCACAAAAGATGTTAGACAATGGATGCACTGGGTTTCTAGCTCATGTGGTTGATACAAATCAGGCAGGGGAACTGAAGCTGGAAGATGTCAAAGTCGTATGCAATTACCCAGAGGTATTTCCTAATGACTACCAGGGTTAGCACCTGACCGAGAAATTGAGTTTGAGATTGAATTGATTCCTCGTACGAAGCTGATTTCTAAAGCACCTTACCGTATGGTGCCGGCTGAATTGAAGGAACTTCAAGAACAACTACGGGAGTTACTCGACAAGGGACTTATCCGCCCTAGTCACTCTCCATGGGGAGCTCCGGTACTATTTGTGAAAAAGAAAGATGGGTCTATGCGAATGTGCATAGACTATCGAGCGCTAAATAAGGTTACAATCAAGAACAGATATCCTTTACCATGGATTGACGACCTGTTTGATCAGTTGAAGGGTGCCACTGTCTTCTCTAAGATAGATTTGCGATCCGGCTATCATCAAGTAAAGGTGAAACAAGATGATATACCGAAGACGGCGTTCCGGACAAGATACGGGCATTATGAATTCGTAGTAATGCCCTTCGGAGTAACAAATGCTCCTGCTCTATTCATGGACCTGATGAACCGGGTGTTCTCAACATATCTCGACAAATTTGTGATTGTTTTTATCGATGATATTCTCATCTATTCGAGAACCCAGGAAGAGCATGCCAAACACCTAGAAATAGTATTACAAATTCTTCGGGAAAAGCAACTGTATGCAAAATTCTCCAAATGCGAATTTTGGCTCGACCAAGTATCGTTTTTGGGTCATGTTATCTCTAGGGATGGAGTAATGGTAGACCCAATCAAGATTGAGGCCGTCAGTAACTGGAATAGGCCAAGGAATGCCAGCGAAATCAGGAGTTTCCTCGGACTAGCAGGTTATTATCGGAAGTTTGTAGAGGGTTTCTCCAGAATCGCAGCACCGATGACAACCCTCACTCGGAAAAATAAGAAGTACGAATGGACAGATGACTGCGAGAAGAGTTTCACAGAACTGAAAAGGAGACTGACCAGTGCTCCAATTCTTACTCTTCCGGAAGGCAACGAGGGATTTGATATGTACAACGACGCTTCTAAATCAGGACTCGGAGCTGTACTCATGCAGAATGGCAAAGTCATTTCCTATGCCTCCAGGCAACTCAAGGAACATGAGAAAAATTATCCCACACATGATTTAGAGCTAGCAGCCGTGGTCTTTGCTCTTAAGATATGGAGACATTATCTATATGGGGCACATTGTAAGATTTATACAAATCACCAGAGTCTGAAATACTTCTTCACACAGAAGGACCTGAACATGAGACAACGAAGATGGCTTGAGCTAGTCAAGGACTATGACTGCGAGATCTTTTATCATCTGGGAAAAGCGAACAAAGTGGCTGATGCACTCAGCAGGAAGTCGTAGGCCACCGTAGCACCCGGAACTATTTTAAGTTCGAGGACG
This sequence comes from Zingiber officinale, assembly GCF_018446385.1. Lineage (NCBI taxonomy): Eukaryota > Viridiplantae > Streptophyta > Magnoliopsida > Zingiberales > Zingiberaceae > Zingiber > Zingiber officinale. The sequence goes on from NC_055998.1 coordinate 107,566,997, forward strand.
AACTTTTATGAGGTATGGGGGACTATAACACCCATAGGGTACTTAGCAAGATTTTAGATATTTTTATCATGAATAAAAATAAATAGGCCTTATATGTAAAATTTCAACAAACAATAAAATAAGAGAACCAAAAAAAAAAGAGATGACCAAGGTTTGAACCTTGGATATCTTACTAGATACATGTATGTGTTAACCAATAGACCAAGAGTAATTATTGTTAGAAAGGAGAGGGAAATCATAGTTAAAGGTAAGGAAGTGAAGGCTCTCTTCACTTAGAAGGAGAAGTTGGAGTTGCCTTCTTCCTCTCAAAAGAAAAGAGGATTCTTGCATCCTCTTTTCATTAAAGGAGAAGTAAAGGAAAAGAGAAGGAAAACCCCATTTTTCCTTCTTCTTCTAATTTGGAATAAAAGGAGAAATGATGGAAAATCCCCATTTTTCTCCCTTCCTCTTTTCTCTCCACCGTGACCAAGTTTCTTCTCCCCACCTTCATTGCCGAAACCCAAGAAAAGGAAAATTTCTCTTAAGGAAAGCTCCACAAATCAAGGTTACTTCCCTAAGGAAATCAAGCGAAAGATGTGAGTATCCCCTCACTGCAGTACAAGTAGTTGTCGATCGTTTTATATGTAGATGTTCTTGTTTTTTTGAAAAGGAAATATGTAGTTCATGCCTCTTCATGATATATATATATTTGTATATGTTGATAGCTTAGGTTTTTATGCTACATGTGGTAACAAAAATGATGAAAACCTCCATGTAAGTTTCGGCCAAGTTGAGTTACAAGAGTTAGAGCAAAAATTTTGAAAAGGGAATATGTTATTTATGCTACTACATGATATATGAATTTTTATATGTTGATAGCTTAGGTTTTTATGCTTCATGTGATAACAAAAATGATGAAAACCTCCATGTAAGTTTCGGCCAAGATGAGTTACAAGAGTTAGAGCAAAAATTTTGAAAAAGAGAATATGTTATTTATGCTTCTACATGATATATGAATTTTTATATGTTGATAGCTTAGGTTTTTATGCTTCATGTGATAACAAAAATGATGAAAACCTCCATGTAAGTTTCGGCCAAGATGAGCTACAAGAGTTAGAGCAAAAATTTTAAAAAGGGAATATGTTATTTATGCTTCTACATGATATATGAATTTTTTTTATATGTTGATAGCTTAGATTTTTATGCTTCATGTGGTAACAAAAATGATGAAAAACCCTAATGTAAGTTTCGGCCAAGATGGGTTACAAGGGTTAGGGCAAAATTTTTGTAAAGGAAATATGTTGTTTATGCTTCTTCATGATATAGGAATTTTTATATGTTGATAGCTTAGATTGTTATGCTTCATGTGGTAACAAAAATGATGGAAACCCTAATGTGAAGTTTCGGCCAAGACATGATACCAAGCTTAGGGTTAAAAAAATTTGAAATCCAATCATGCTTATTTATGCATGTTCATGAAGTATGATATCTTGTATGTGGTTAGGTTAAGTCATTATGTTACATGTTGCATTAGAAAACCTAAAACCCTAAATGAAGGTCTCGGCCAAGAAGGAATGCCAAGCCTAGGGTAAAGTTTTGAAACCTAATCATGATCTTTTGTATATGGTTAGATAAGTTTTATGTTACATGTTACTCAAATGAAACCTAGAACTTCACCTTAAGGTTCAGCCAAGAAAGTGTTGAGATTTAAAGCCATGCCTTGCAACAAACCATGCTTGTTTATGCCTATATGATATTTGGTTATTTATCTATGGGTGGCTTAGTTTCATACTTCTTATAGTGAAAAAAAATGGGGAAAATCCATTTAGCAAGGTTTCGGCCAAGGTGGATAATTGGGTTTAGAGTGAATCTAACCAAGCATGCTTATATTTTCTCATGATGTATAGTCTTTGATATGTGATTAGTTAAGTTCTATGCTGATAATATGATATGCTATGTTCATGATATGATATGGTATGCCTTATGTTATGAGATGAATTATGTTTCATGATATGATATGCTATGCTCACGATATGATATGCTATGCTCATGATATGATATGCTATGCTCATGATATGATATGCTATGCTCACGATATGATATGCTATGGTCATGATATGATATGCTATGGTCATGATAAGATATGTTATGCCTTATGTTATGAGATGCGTTATGTTGTATGATATGATATGCTATGCTCATGATATGATATACTATGCTCACGATATGATATGCTATGCTCATGATATGATATGCCATACTTGATGATATAAAGATCACATGTTATATGTTGTGATACGAACATGTTATGTTTATGATATATGTATGAAAGGCTTATGTTAGAAGAAAAGCATAAGAGTTGCTTCCCTTAAGTTGGGATCAAGAGCACTCTTCATGGTATGGCAAAGAGATGCTTCCCTTAAGATGGGATCAAGAGCTCTCTTCATGATATGACAAGAAATTGTGACATGTATGATAAGCTATGATATGCATGATGACATGATATGTATGACATGATATTTTATTTTGTATGGCTTGTACCAAGGGTGGGCTCCATAAGCGCCCTGAGGTCGATGGTCTATGAAACGGGCCTCGTAAAAAGGGATGGGCTCCTTAGTACGCCCCTAGGTCGACGGACTATGAACGGATCTAGATCCCTAGTAGGTTCGGGGCTAGCTACCCTGTCCTAGGGACTGCGCGCATTATGTATGTATGTGGTACAAGCCGGGCCCTCATGATGATTATGTTATGTTCAAGTATGTATAAGATATGTTTTAAAAGAGACATGATGCATCTGTGCATTTCATGATACATGTTTTGAAAATATACATTTTGCATTTACATGCATATGTTTTATGAATTATTGGTTATGCATTATTATTATGAACCGTTATGAGTTATGATACATGCTTACAGGATATGATATGTTCCCATGATATGTACTCACATGCTATGCCATGCTATGTTATGCTTCTTATATGACAAACTATGTTCTATGTTATGTTTCTCCATGCTATGTTATGCTATGCTATGTTTTACATGCTATGTGGTATTACGTGCCTTATGTTTTATGAGTAGGAAAGGAGCTCATTAAGCCTTTGGGCTTATAGTTTTACGTTTCCTTGTACTGCAGATAAGGGCAAGGAATGGATGAACTAAGGGTAGCAGCAGGAAGGGCGATGATGATGTGTGTGGATGTGGCACGGTGGATAGATCAAATTAAGTTTAAATTTATATTGACTAAATTGTGCATGTGAACTAAGTTTGGACCCTATGTTTATGATGATGGTTGAGCTAATATGTTATGCTCTCATGATAGTTGCCATGTTAGACTTATTATGATATGGTAAAAAGTTTAATAAGTTATGATTCACATGGCATGTTTAAGACAATCAAATGCATATGATAAAATTTTTAAGTATGTCTTCTGCTGCCATCAGTTCATATGCATTAGTATGTTAGGTGAATGTAAGTAACCCCGTCCCTCTAAGAGGGCAGTCAGAGTGTCCCTGGAAGGGCGGGCGTCACATGTGGACGGTGTTTTTATTTTCATTTAGTTGTCGGGTTTCCTGGAACCCTGCAATGAATTGCAGACATGATTAATGACATTTGTATCTACACTCCAGGTTGTGGTAGATAACACCACTAGACATGTTTCAACTAATGAATTAAATACACCTAAATTGTTCTTAGTTCTAAGAAGATAGTCTACCTTAATGTCCAAGTCCTATTTCCAATCATTACAATTGGGACTACTAAGTCTTTTCTATAGTATAACAACTAGGGGATTGACAAACATTTTAAATCCAAAGAATCACAAAAATATTTGGTCAAGATCAATTCTTTTAAAATCCCTATGAATTTTGAATGTCACGATAGTGGGGACGTATACAAAATCAAAAAAGAGATTTTATCCATTAATTTTATTATCTCGTCAACTTTACTTTATGACGAATAAAATTAATAGTTGATTTGTCTTTGATCAAATATTTGGTCAAAACCTTTTAAATTTAAAATAACATTGATTCCTTAAACAATATTATTTAAATTTACCAACACCTCAAACACCATGAATTTTCATGCCACGATAGTGTGGACGTATACAAAATTTAAACATTTGTAAGAGGAGGGTTTTACCCATTAATTATCTTGTCAATAAATCTTTATTACAAAATAAAATTACCTCAAACACCGTGAATTTTGTATGCCACGATAGTGTGGACGTATACAAAATCAAACATTTGTAAGAGGAGTTTTGAATTTTATTATCTTGTCAACTTATTTATTTGACAAATTAATAGTTGGTTTTCTTCGGTCACACAAACAATAGCAGTGACTCCGATGGGGAGGATACTATTAGACGTGCCTAAGTGTATGCCATTACTTGACACTAAGTCCATTAATAAGATTGTGCCCCTTCCGATGGGGAAGATCACACGCTCTTAATTAACATCCTATAGTCCTCCAAAATGGAAGTTTAAGCTAGTGATCTGCAAACAAGCTCATCCGATATGGAGGAAGGCATTCAGAGCCAACGCACAAGCTTGTTGCATCACTTATAAACCAATAATGGAGACCGTGGGATTTATTTAAAAATAAATCCCTCTCCCACTTAGTTATTTAAAGTGAGAAATTTTGACTATGCTAGCCTACTTAGCATGCATACTAACAAGCACACACAACACAGCATAAAAAACAATAAATAGAAAAATTAATTTTCAACAATTATGACTTTTATCTATTGCTATCCTCCGTGTGTCGCCAATCCTAGCTGCTGCCATCTTTGGCCACCGCCACCGGGTCTAGTTGTTGCATCCATCTTGCTCCTTGTTCTGCTGCGCCTCTGGTCTTCAAAAGGTTCCACGCCTTGCAAGATTCGATCTACGACATAAATAGAATTTTACATTTTTCCGATCCTATATTCCTCGAAGGAATGTACATGTAACTAGATCAAAAAATAAAATCCTAATAAAACTAAATACAGCTCCTGCTGTATTTTATAATACAATCATGCACACACAATAAAATGCCCTTGACATGTCCAAAGGTCCAATCACACACACAATATCTATAAGCCATAATAGTTGAATCCTGCATCCACAAAGTTAGCACATCCTACTATTATCCTGCCTAAATTATGTATGACATGTGCATAATTAAACTAATACCAAATACACAGAGGCAAAACCCTTGCTCTGATACCAATTGTTGGTTGCTACTTGAAAAACCTAATGGTTCCACTGTACAAAAATTTTGTACAAAGATCCGAACCTTTTCCTAACTACCATGTGTTCTTTTAAATTAAACTTGGATCGCCTGCGGAACTTAACACGTTTGATCCAAAGTTTAATTTATTTGTTCTTTTAGGTTTTGACTTGGATCTCCTGCGGAAATTAACACTTTTGATCCAAATCACCTAGGTTATTAATTCTATTAAATATTAATTTCCAAAATTGGCTTCCAATACTGACGTGGCGAGGCACATGGCCTTCTTGGATATGGGAGCAACCACCACCGACTAGACAAAGTCTTTTAAGGAAAGCTAATATTTAATTTCCTTAAATAACTTTAGGTCAACCAAAAAAAACAATCAAATCACAAGGAAAAAGAAAAACAAAAAAACACAACATCGAAAATAAATTCGAAATACTAGAATCTCATGCCTCTTGTATTTGGTATTTTTACAAAGAAATAAAACTAGCATGATGCGGAAAAACATTACTAGTTATACCTTTCTTTTAAAGACAAAGACCTCTTGATCTTCTACCGTATTCCTCTTCTAACCTCGGACGTTGTGTGGGCAACGATCTTCCGAGATGAGAACCACCTTTCCACCTTCCTTCTTTCTTCTAGATTTGGCCACAATAAATTTCTTCAAGGATGAAGAATTTCGGCCACCACCAATGCTCCAAGGGATGCTAGAGACGAGGCTTGCTTTCTCTTCTTCTTCTCCTTCCTTGATCCGGCCACAAACAAGAGCTCCACCAAGAAGATAGGTTTCGGCCAACAAGAGGAGAGGAGAGAAATAGGGCCGGCCACCAAAACCAAGGAAGAGAGGGAGGAAAAGAATAGAGGGTTTTCACTCATGAAGGCTCCTCTACCTCCCCTTTTATAATCCTTGGTCTTGGCAAATAAGGAAATTTTAATAAAAACTTCCTTAATTCTTTTGCCATGAAAATGAAAAATTTATTTAATTAAAAATAATTTTTCTTCTCATTACTATAATGGCCGGCGACACCAAATCTCCAAGCAAATAAAAATTTTAAACACAAATTAAAACTTCCTTATTTGCTTCCGGAAATTTTATAAAAAATTTCTCCAATAATTTTTATCCCTTCATGATTGGTTAAAAGGAAATTTATAAATTAAATCTTTCTTTAAACATGTGGCTAATTTTCGGAAAGTTATCTCTAAAAATTAAAATCTCCTTTCAATCTACAAATAAGAAAAGATACCAAATCTTTTCTTAATCTTTTGTAGAAACTAATAAAAGAGAATTATTAATTTTTTAAACTTTCTTTTAAATCATGAACATGGTTAAAAGGAAAGTTTTTACCAAAATTAAAATAAACCTTTTAATCTACAAATAAGGAAAGATATTTAGCTCTTCTCTTAATCTTTTGTAGAATCTTATAAAAGGAAAGATTTAAATTTTTAAACTCTCTTTTAAATCATGTTATCCACATAAGAAAAATTTTAAAATTAAAATCCTTTTATTTTAATTTGGGCCGGCCACACCAAGCTTCAACCCAAGCTAGGGCCGACCACCTTGAAGCACCCATGAACCAAACTTTGGCCGGCCCTAGCTTGGTCTCCAAGCTAGCTTGGCCGGCCCGATGGGTAAGAAAGTGGGTATAGGTGGGTATAGTAGTCTATAATTAAGAGTCTACGATAGGGACTGAGAGGAGGAATTGGTTTTGGTCTCCCGATAAAATTAAGCATTCCGTGTTCGCCCCGAACACATAACTTAATTTTATCAATAATAATTCATTCCACTAGAGAACTATTATTGAACTACCGCACCAATCCCAAATTATATTTTGGGCTCCTTCTTATTATGAGTGTGTTAGTCTCCCTGTGTTTAAGATAACAAATGTCCACCAATTAAGTAAGTTACTAACAACTCACTTAATTAATATCTAGCTCCAAGAGTAGTACCACTCAACTTCATCGTCATGTCGGACTAAGTCCACCTGCAAGGTTTAACATGACAATCCTTATGAGCTCCTCTTGGGGACATTCTCAACCTAGATCACTAGGACACAGTTTCCTTCTATAATCAACAACACACACTATAAGTGATATCATTTCCCAACTTATCGGGCTTATTGATTTATCGAACTAAATCTCACCGATTGATAAATTAAAGAAATAAATATCATATATATGTGCTTGTTATTATATTAGGATTAGGAGCACACACTTCCATAATAACTGAGGTCTTTGTTCCTTCATAAAGTAAGTATAAAAGGAATGACCTCAAATGGTCCTACTCAATACACTCTAAGTGTACTAGTGTAATTATTTAGTTAAGATAAACTAACACCTAATTATACTACGACCTTCCAATGGTTTGTTCCTTTCCATCTTGGTCGTGAGCTACTGTTTATAATTTATAAGGAACTGATAACATGATCTTCTGTGTGTGACACCACACACCATGTTATCTACAATATAAATTAATTGAGCAACTACATTTATCGTAAATGTAGACATTTGACCAATGTGATTCTTATTTCTAGATAAATGTTTATACCAAAAGCTAGGCTTTTAGTATACATCCTAACAAAAACAAATATCCAGTCTTGTACATAGTATTGCATACAATAGGCTTCCTACAGCCGAAGCATAAGGAACTGCCTTCATGTCCTCTGTCTCCTTTGATGTTTTAGGACACATCTCTTTGGATAAAGGTACTCCATACTGAAAAGGCAGAAAACCTTTCTTGGAGTTTTGCATGCTAAAACGAGCTAGGATAGTATTGATGTATGAAGCATAGGATAAGCACAACATTCTTTTCTTGCGATCCCTTATTACTTTGATCCCAAGAATATGTCCACATTCTCTCAAGTCCTTCATGTTGGTTGCTACTGTAACGCCCCGCCCCTTCCTGCTCAAGCTGACGGGGGTTACTTATCTTTTTCTTCTTATCTTATCTTACTTACTCGCTTGTTAATAATCTTTTATACTTAAAACAGCGGAAGTCTTGTTTATAGTATATTTTTTTCTTTTTAAAACTTTTCTTTTACTTTTCAAATCATCATCACTAACTACCTATCATATAAAGTCACATAGCATGCTTAACATGAATTTAAGCCATAATACTAATAAGCATGATGAAATGTCATGGAGTCATGGAATAACGACATAAGCATAATTCTTATTAAATAAAAGAAGGTCTTTCTCTTTTAGCCGAGCCACTACTACACACGTCCTTCTTGCCCCTCCTGCTGCTCCCTTAGTACATCCATTCCTTGCCTTTATCTGTGGTACAAGAAAAGTAAGCTAAGAGCACACAAGGCTCAGTAAGATCCTTCCTACTCACAAAAAACCGTAAATCATAGCATATTCATAAGGCATAAAGCATAAAGACAACTCATCATATCATGTATAGATGCATCATATCGTAACATAATCGTAAGGTATCATGGCATATCATGACAAAATCATAAAGTGCATCCTAGCATAACATAACATAATCATAAGTATCATGGCATATCATGGCATAATCATAAAGTGCATCCTAGCAAAACATAACACAATCATAAGTATCATGGCGTATCATGGCATAATCATAAAGTGCATCCTAGCATAACATAACATAATCATAAGTATCATGACATATCATGGCATAATCATAAAGTGCATCATAGCATAACATAACATAATCATAAGTATCATGGCATATCATGGCATAATCATAAAGTGCATCCTAGCATAACATAACATAATCATAAGTATCATGACATATCATGGCATAATCATAAAGTGTGTCCTGGCATATCATAACATAGTCATAAGTATCATGGCATATCATGGCGTAATCATAAAGTGCATCCTGACATATCATAACATAGTCATAAGTATCATGCGAGATGCCTTTCAAAAACATGTATCACGAAAAATATATGCAACATGTCTTTTGAAAACTTATTACATACATATTTAAACATAATCTCAACATGATTAGGGCCCCGGCTTGTACCACATACTTAAATGTGTGCGTCCTATGTATGTCCAAGGTAGCAAGTCTTGAACCCTACAAGACATACATACTAGGTCCGTTTCTTAGTCCATCGACCTAGGGGCACTTAGGAGCTCATCCCTAACGAGGCCCGTTTCTTAGTCCATCGACCCTGGGGCGCTTATGGAGCCCACCCTTGGTACAAGCCATATAAAGTAAAGTAGCATGTTATACATATCATGGTTGTTATTATTTCATGCATATCATATTTCTTAACGTAGCATATCAAACAAAATTTGGGCACACAGCTCATCATAATAGCATGCATAATTTGGGCACACAACACATCATAAATACATGCATAGTTTGGGCACACAGCTCATCATAAAAGCATGCATAATTTGGGCACACAGCTCATCATAAATAGCATGCATAATTTGGGCACATAGCACATCATAAGGGTTATCAACATGCATAGATCATAAGCATACATAAATAAATAGAGAAGCATAGCAAGCTCTTATCACATCATGAAACATTGCATGTGAGGCACATGGAAATCATAATTAGGTCTCCACCCTAGTATAATATAGTGGCCGAAACACATGGTTGTAAATTAGGTTAACAATCAACATACAAGCATGTGAACCCTAAACCATTATCATATCATGTATCAGAAAGAGCATCATGAGCATGTTTACTTTAAGTTCTAGGTTTTCTAAGCTTGTAAACTCATCATGGCCGAATATCATCAAGCATCCCATTTGCTAGAAAATCAATATACAAGCATGTGAACTCTAAACCAACATCATAAGCATGTTTAGTTTAGGTTCTAGGTTTTCTAAGTCTATAAACTTGTTATGGCCGAATATCATCAAGCATCGTATTTTCTAGAAAATCAATATACAAGCATGTGAACTCTAAACCAACATCATATCATACATCATGAGAAACAACATAAGCATGTTTAGTTTAGGTTCTAGGTTTTCTAAGTCTATAAACTTGTTATGGCCGAATATCATCAAGCATCATATTTGCTAGAAAATCAATATACAAGCATGTGAACTCTAAACCAAAAAATCATATCATACATCATGAGAAACAACATAAGCATGTTTAGTTTAGGTTCTAGGTGGCCTAAGCTTATTAACTTACCATGGACGAAACTTGTGAAGCATGAAACTAGGTTTCATGTGGCATAAAAGCATGGAAACCCTAAACCATTTTCATAGTATTTATTACCAAGAACATCATGAGCATGTTTAGTTCAAGTTCTAGGTTTCCTAGGCTTATAGAATTGTTGTGGCCGAAAGTTCATGGAGCATGAAAACAAGTTCTAACCACACTACAAACATGAGCATGTCATATTAATTTCATATCTTGTCTTAAGTAGGATCATGGCATGATTAGTTTAGGTTTAACAATTTCCTAGGCCCCTAATCCTATCATGGCTGAATGCTTATGAGCATGGAATAAAGTTCAACCCAACATATAAACATGAGCATATCATATCAACTTCATATCTTATCTTAAGAAAGATCATGGCATGCTTAGTTTCGGTTTTAAAATTTCCTAGGCCCTTTAACCTACCATCGCCGAATGTTTATGAGCATGGAATAAAGTTCAATCAACATATAGGAATGAGCATATCATGTTAACAACTCTCTCATCATAAGGTACATATCATAAAACAAAAGGAGAATACTTGGTTTGAGTCTTAACTTACCTATTTCTTTTATTCATGCTTGGCCGAGAGTCTAGGGACATGACTCTAAGTTCTAACCAAACATTCTAACATATAAACATTAGATAAATCCCCTACCATAAGATACATGTTACAAGAAACATATTGAGCATGTCAAACTTGGGTCTTTACATTTCCTAGGTCCTTCTTTTTTTTTTTTTTTTTGTCTTGGCCGAAAATTCCATGAAGGTATCCTAGGTTTTTAGGCAACCTAATCTCATAGAAAATACATAAGCTATTGTACCACAGGTGAGGGGAAACTTACATAGTTTTTCGCTTGTTGTTCCTTAAGAAAAATAATACCCTTGTGAGGAGGAAGAAGAACTTCTCTTCCTAGTTTTCCCTTTTTGTTTTCTTCTTCTTGTAAGAGGTAAACCTTGAGATTTCTTCCTGGAAATAAGGTTTTCTTAGAGAGGAAACCCTAACTTGACCCTTGAGAATGAGAAGGAAAAGCTCCAAGTTTCGGTGGAGAAGGAAAGAGGAGGAAGAAGGAGGAAGAAGAAGAATTGGAAATTTTCTTTCTCTTTTCTCCTCTAAATCCTATTTATTCATCATGAGAGTGAATTATATCTTCATTAATCCCTCCCTTAACTCTTCTATCCCTTCCCTCTTTGATTCCCATGAAAATGAGAAGAAGAAAAGGGGAGGAAGGCAATTTGCCTTCTTCTTGCTCCCTCTCTTAACCAAGAGGAAGAGGATGTAAGCAACTTGATTTTCTCTTGCTCTTTTGCTTAGTTTTTTTTTCTTCTCACCTTTAACTACAATTTTCATTCCTTTCTATCCATATATTATTCATTATTCTAGTGGTTATCATACATCAATTTATCTCTATTATTTGTGGGAGGTTCAAGGTTCAAACCTTCACCTCTCTCTCTTTTTATTTCTATTATTCTTTTTTGATTCCTCTTACTTTTATGCTCTAAAAATAACAACCATATACTTATCTTATAAATTCGTGGGTGTTACAGTACCCCATACCTTATAGAAGTTTGTCCTTGAACTTAGAATAGCGACGGATACTTCCGTTTCATATCATCTTCCCGTTCCCACGTGGCTTCTTCGTACCGTTGATTTTGCCACAGGATCTTTACTAAGGGTACTTCTTTGTTCCTTAGTCTTTTGACGTCTCGATCCAATATCTAAATTGGTCGGCTCTCGTAGGTTAAGTCCTCTTGCACTTATACTGCCTGTGGTTCGATCACTTGGTCCGTGCTCGGAATGCATTTCTTTAGCATCGAAACGTGGAACACATTGTGAATGGCTCGCATCTCTTGAGGCAGCTCTATTTCATAAGCTACTTTGCCGATTCTTTTCAGAACTCGGTATGGTCCTACATAACGCGGGCTTAGCTTTCCCTTCTTACCGAACCTCATTACCCCTTTCATAGGAGCTACTTTGAGAAATACTGAGTCTCCGACACTGAATTTCAATGGCCTTCGTCGCTTATCCGTATAATTCTTCTGTCGACTCTGAGCAGTTTCTATTCGTTGGCGGATGTTCTGTATAGCATAGGTGGTGTTATCGATGAACTCGGTTTGAAATCCCATCTCTTTCTTTTCACCGCCTTCGTACCAACATATAGGGGATCTACATTTCCTCCCGTACAGAGCCTCGTAGGGCGCCATCCCAATAGTAGCCTGGTAACTATTGTTGTAGGCGAATTCCGCTAGGCATAAATATCGGCACCAACTCCCTTTGAAGTCTAATGTGCATGCCCGTAACATGTCTTCTAATACTTGGTTAACCCTTTCTGTTTGTCCGTCGGTCTGATGGTGAAAGGCAGTACTGAATAATAGCTTCGTACCAAGAGCCTTCTGGACACATTCCCAAAAATGTGAAACAAAACGACCATCTCTGTCTGAAATGATGGTCTTAGGAATCCCATGTAGTCTAATAATTTCCTTGACATATAATTGAGCCAGTTGCTCAATTGAATAAGTCATCTTGATTGCTAGAAAATGGGCGGATTTGGTTAATCTATCCACGATTACCCATATGGCGTCATAGCCGTTTGTTGTCTTGGGTAATCCTGATATAAAGTCCATAGAGATATATCTTCCCATTTCCATTCTTGAATTTGGACAGGCTGTAGTAATCCTCCAGGCCTCTGGTGTTCTGTTTTAACCCTCTGACAGGTCAGGCAGGTACTGACATACTGAGCCACATCTCTTTTCATACCGGACCACCAGAATTTCTTTTTCAAATCCTGGTATATTTTGGTGGATCCTAGATGCATTGCATAGGGCGTCGAATGAGCTTCCTCTAGTATCCTTCTTCACAACTCTGGATCCCCGGGAATACATAATCGATCCCTGAGGTATAACATTCCACTGTCCGCGATCCAGAATCCGTCATTCTTTCCTTCTAGGGTTTCTTGTTTAATCCTTTGGAGGCTTTGGCCACTGGTTTGTTTCTCCAATTGGTTGTCGAATAATGTGGGTGCTATGGTCATGGTAGAGAGCTACCCGGACATATTTTCGATCCAATGACTCGTAATGTCTCTCGGTTTCCCGATAATTTCGAACACTGGTTCGCCTTTAGCATCAGATATAGCTTTAGCATATTGACTAAAAGTAGGTAACTGACCTGTGACGACAGTAGAGGTACTCGCCACATCTTCTTTGGTAAGCGAGAAAACCCTGGCGTTCATTGTAGTTGGCGGGGCTTCCAATCTCCCTTAGCTAATCGGTGTTCCTTCAATAGCAGCTTACATCTGATGTAGTTGTGAGGGGGCACTCTTGTTCTGGTTATTCTGCTGGGGTTGTGCCTGAAATCGGTTAGTGCAGTGTCTGGCCAGATGTCCTTCCCCTCTACAATTATAGCACTTTCTTGTACCCTTGTGGCATACTCCGGAGTGTAGCTTTCCACAAATAGTGCACTGAGGGTATTTCGATTGCTTATTCACTGGCCCACCTTTTGCATTGTCCCATTGTTTCCTTTTCCCCGTAGGGGTCCCTTTCCAGCTTGTTTTGGTACCTGAAGGTCTCTGTCCTTCTGTTCAGGCCCGATTCTTATTCTCGTTCATCGCTTTCTGATAATGTTCCGTAATCAGTGCACTGCTGACCAATTCCTCTGTAGTCTGTGGTCTATTAACTCCGCCGGCCACGTTCAGTGCTATCTCCGGTCGAAGCATCTTCAGCATCAGTCTGACCCTTTCTCTTTCTGTGCGAACCAACTCTGGGCATAGGCGTGCCAGACGGTTGAAGAGATTTACTGCTTCGTTCACTGATAGGTCACCTTGCCGAAACTCGGTGAACTCGTCGTAATGCCGGTTCGTCACTTGCATATGGAAGAACTTTGTCTCGAAGTCCATCCAGTTCATCAGATTAATCTATCTCTTTGCCTTCACTCTTTCCCACCACATTCTTGCGTCTCCGGAAAAGCATAATGATACGCATTTGATCTTTACTGATACGGGCCAGTCCAGTAATTCCACTATACTTTCCACTGTCTTGAACCAGGCCTGGGCGTCCCATGGCTCGCAAGTACCTGAGAAGTTCTCCGGCTTCAGCCTTAGCCACTGTATCAAGTAGGTCTCCTGTCGGACCACTGGGATAAGGGCTATCGGTGGTACTGGTGCAACTACGGGGATGACGGGCACTGCATTCTGATTTACTGGCGGGTTGGCAGGATTTTCTTGCTGACCCATCAAAGTCATGATCAGTTGTTGTTGCTCCGTGATCTAACGCTGGAGGTCGGTAACTACCTGGGTCAGATCTGGTGGAGTCGCTGTCTCGTCTGCTCGGGTAGTACGTCTCCTAGCCATGCTTATCTTCATTAAATGACAATAAATTATCTTTATTTCTATCCAGGCTAACATAAGATCATTATCATTCTTATCCTACCATCATGCATACCTAAACTAGAACTGTGACTTATCATCATCAAAAGAATAAGTAAACATGCATAATATTAAAGCATCATAAAAGAATTAAATTAAGCATAAAGATTCTTACTTGGAGCGGTAGGATGGAGGCTTGACATGTGTGTAGTGAAAAGGCTAAACTTGGCTCTGATACCAAACTGTAACGCCCCGCCCCTTCCTACTCAAGCTGACGGGAGTTACTTATCTTTTTCTTCTTATCTTATCTTACTTACTCGCTTGTTAATAATCTTTTCTACTTAAAATAGCGGAAGTCTTGTTTATAGTATATTTTTTTCTTTTTAAAACATTTCTTTTACTTTTCAAATCATCATCACTAACTACCTATCATATAAAGTCACATAGCATGCTTAACATGAATTTATGCCATAATACTAATAAGCATGATGAAATGTCATGGAGTCATGGAATAACGACATAAGCATAATTCTTATTAAATAAAAGTAGGTCTTTCTCTTTTAGCCGAGCCACTTCTACACACGTCCTTCTTGCCCCTCCTACTGCTCCCTTAGTACATCCATTCCTTGCCTTTACCTGTGGTACAAGGAAAGTAAGCTATGAGCACACAAGGCCCAGTAAGATACTTCCTACTCACAAAAAACCGTAAAGCATAGCATATTCATAAGGCATAAAGCATAAAGACAACTCATCATATCATGTATAGAAGAATCATATCGTAACATAATCGTAAGGTATCATGGCATATCATGACAAAATCATAAAGTGCATCCTAGCATAACATAACATAATCATAAGTATCATGGCATATCATGGCATAATCATAAAGTACATCCTAGCATAACATAACATAATCATAAGTATCATGGCATATCATGGCATAATCATAAAGTGCATCCTAGCATAACATAATATAATCATAAGTATCATGACATATCATGGCATAATCATAAAGTGCATCCTAGCATAACATAACATAATCATAAGTATCATGACATATCATGGCATAATCATAAAGTGCGTCCTGGCATATCATAACATAGTCATAAGTATCATGGCATATCATGGCATAATCATAAAGTGCATCCTGGCATATCATAACATAGTCATAAGTATCATGCGAGATGACTTTCAAAAACATGTATCATGAAAAATATATGCAACATGTCTTTTGAAAACTTATTACATACATACTTAAACATAATCTCAACATGATTAGGGCCCCGGCTTGTACCACATACATAAATGCCCACAACCTATGTAGGTCCAAGGTAGCAAGTCTTGAACCCTACAAGGCATACATACTAGGCCCGTTTCTTAGTCCATCGACCTAGGGGCACTTAGGAGCCCATCCCTAACGAGGCCCGTTTCTTAGTCCATCGACCCCGGGGCGCTTATGGAGCCCACCCTTGGTACAAGCCATATAAAGTAAAGTAGCATGTCATACATATCATGGTTCTTATTATTTCATGCATATCATATTTCTTAACGTATCATATCATACAAAATTTGGGCACACAGCTCATCATAATAGCATGCATAATTTGGGCACACAGCACATCATAAATACATGCATAGTTTGGGCACACAGCTCATCATAAAAGCATGCATAATTTGGGCACCCAGCTCATCATAAATAGCATGCATAATTTGGGCACACAACACATCATAAGGGTTATCAACATGCATAGATCATAAGCATACATAAATAAACCTAGAAGCATAGCAAGCTCTTATCACATCATGAAACATTGCATGTGAGGCACATGGAAATCATAATTAGGTCTCCACCCTAGTATCATATAGTGGCTGAAACACATGGTTGTAAATTAGGTTAACAATCAACATACAAGCATGTGAACCCTAAATCATTATCATATCATGTATCATAAAGAGCATCATGAGCATGTTTAGTTCAGGTTCTAGGTTTTCTAAGCTTGTAAACTCATCATGGCCGAATATCATCAAGCATCCCATTTGCTAGAAAATCAATATACAAGCATGTGAACTCTAAACCAACATCATAAGCATGTTTAGTTTAGGTTCTAGGTTTTCTAAGTCTATAAACTTGTTATGGCCGAATATCATCAAGCATCATATTTGCTAGAAAATCAATATACAAGCATGTGAACTCTTAACCAACATCATATCATACATCATGAGAAACAACATAAGCATGTTTAGTTTAGGTTCTAGGTTTTCTAAGTCTATAAACTTGTTATGGACGAATATCATCAAGCATCATATTTGCTAGAAAATCAATATACAAGCATGTGAACTCTAAACCAAAAAATCATATCATACATCATGAGAAACAACATAAGCATGTTTAGTTTAGGTTCTAGGTGTCCTAAGCTTATTAACTTACCATGGCCGAAACTTGTGAACCATGAAACTAGGTTTCATGTGGCATAAAAGCATGGAAACCCTAAACCATTTTCATAGTATTTATTACCAAGAACATCATGAGCATGTTTAGTTCAAGTTCTAGATTTCCTAGGCTTATAGAATTGTTGTGGCCGAAAGTTCATGGAGCATGAAAACAAGTTCTAACCACACTACAAACATGAGCATGTCATATTAATTTCATATCTTGTCTTAAGGAGGATCATGGCATGATTAGTTTAGGTTTAACAATTTCCTAGGCCCCTAATCCTATCATGGCCGAATGCTTATGAGCATGGAATAAAGTTCAACCCAACATATAAACATTTGCATATCATATCAACTTCATATCTTATCTTAAGAAAGATCATGGCATGCATAGTTTAGGTTTTAAAATTTCCTAGGCCCTTTAACCTACCATCGCCGAATGTTTATGAGCATGGAATAAAGTTCAATCAACATATAGGTATGAGCATATCATGTTAACAACTCTCTCATCATAAGGTACATATCATAAAACAAAAGGAGCATACTTAGTTTGAGACTTAACTTACCTATTTCCTTTATTCATGCTTGGCCGAGAGTCTAGGGACATGACTCTAAGTTCTAACCAAACATTCTAACATATAAACATTAGATAAATCCCCTACCATAAGATACATGTTACAAGAAACATATTGAGCATGTCAAACTTGGGTCTTTACATTTCCTAGGTCCTTTTTTTTTTTTTGTCTTGGCCGAAAATTCCATGAAGGTATCCTAGGTTTTTAGGCAACCTAATCTCATAGAAAATACATAAGCTATTGTACCACAGGTGAGGGGAAACTTACATAGTTTTTCGCTTGTTGTTCCTTAAGAAAAATAATACCCTTGTGAGGAGGAAGAAGAACTTCTCTTCCTAGTTTTCCCTTTTTGTTTTCTTCCTCTTGTAAGAGGTAAACCTTGAGATTTCTTCCTGGAAATAAGGTTTTCTTAGAGAGGAAACCCTAACTTGACCCTTGAGAATGAGAAGGAAAAGCTCCAAGTTTCGGTGGAGAAGGAAAGAGGACGAAGAAGGAGGAAGAAGAAGAATTGGAAATTTTCTTTCTCTTTTCTCCTCTAAATCCTATTTATTCATCATGAGAGTGAATTATATCTTCATTAATCCCTCCCTTAACTCTTCTATCCCTTCCCTCTTTGATTCCCACGAAAATGAGAAGAAGAAAAGGGGAGGAAGGCAATTTGCCTTCTTCTTGCTCCCTCTCTTAACCAAGAGAAAGAGGAGGTAAGCAACTTGGTTTTCTCTTGCTCTTTTGCTTAATTTTTTTTTTTCTTCTTACCTTTAACTACAATTTTCATTCCTTTCTATCCATATATTATTCATTATTCTAGTGGTTATCATACATCAATTTATCTCTATTATTTGTGGGAGGTTCAAGGTTCAAACCTTCACCTCTCTCTCTTTTTATTTCTATTATTCCTTTTTGATTCCTCTTACTTTTATGCTCTAAAAATAACACCCATATACTTATCTTATAAATTCATGGGTGTTACAGCTACTTGGAACACCGTTCAGTTTCCCTTGTACAAAAATTTGTACAAGCACAGAACTTTACCTAGCTACCCATGTGCTCTACTGAAGTTAAACTTGGATTGCAAACAATGCGTAACATTATTTATCCAAATTGTTCTTCAGAAGTTAAACTTGGATTGGAAACGATACTTAGCATTTTTATTCTAAGTTTAACTGATGTGATCTTCCACAGTTAAACCTTATTACAGAAGTTGATTAAATATCTATTTCAAAGATTGACTTTTAGGTTAAACATGACGAGACACTAAGCCTTCTTGGTTATGGGATCATCCACCACTTCCTAGACAAAGTCTTTCAAAGAAATTGGATATTTAACTTCTTACAGTAACCCTAGGTTTAACTGCAGAGACCTCAATAGAAGAACAAGATCGAAATGCAAAATCGATACATAAAATCAATAGCACTAAATCGAAACATAAAATCGCTAGCCTCTTGTATTGGTGTTTCAGAATCCATGCAAAGAAAACTAACTAATTAATTTGAAGCGAAAATCATTAATTAGTTATACCTTTCTTTGTAGCTAAAGACCTCTTGATCTTCTATTGTATTCCTCTCCTCCTCTTAGACGTTGTGTGGGCAACGACCTACCAAGATGGAATCCACCCGAACCACTTCTTCTCCTCCAAGACTCTCGAGCCACCAAGGGATGCCAAAATAGGAAACTACCTACTCTTCTTCTTCTCCTCCAAGTAGCCGGCCACCAAGGAGATGGAACTTCTTTGATGTGTCGCCGGCCTTGAGAGAAAGAAAACAAGGAGAAAGAAGAGAAGCAAGGGTTGGCCACCAAGGAAAAAAGAGGAGGAGCTAAGGTGTGTGTTCTCCCATGAGGCACCCTCTACCTCTCTTTTATAATCCTTGGTGAATGCAAAAAAGGAATGTATTTTAAACAAAATTAAAACATCCTTTTAATTACAATATGGTCGGTCATAGCTTGATCAAAAGAGGAAATTTTAACAACAATTAAAATCTCTCTCTTTTAAATTTCCTATTGTCCATGGCCAAAAAAGGAAAGATTTAAAATTAATCTCTCTCTTTTAAATCATGTAGATGACTACAAAAAAGGAAAGATTAATTAAAATTCCTTTTTTAAATCATGGTTACAAAAAGGAAAGTTTTATCAAAAATTAAAATCTCTCTTTTAAACATTATAGATAACTACAAATAAGGAAAGTTTTTAACAAAATTAAAATCTCTATTTAATCCTTTGTAGATAACTATAAAAGGAAAGATTTTAAAATTTTAAAACTCTCTTTTAAACCATGAGGATTGCTATAAAAGGAAATTTTAAAATTAAAATTTCTATTTTAAATCCCTTCATGAATTGCTACAAAAGGAAAGATTTTAACCAAAAATAAAATATCCCTTTAGTTCTAATGGTGTGGCCGACCCCATGCTTGGCCACCAAGAATGGCTTGGCCGGGCACCTCTTGGGCTCCAAGCTAATGCTTGGCCAGCCCCCTTGCTCCAAGCAAGGATGTGTCTAGCCCATTGCTATGGTAAGAAATGGACTTTGTGGATACAAGGCTTTATCGAGGCTACAACATGGACCGTGAGAAGAAATTAGTTTTGGTCTCCCGATGAGCTTGAGCTTCCTGTGTTCACCCCGAACACCCAACGTAAGTTCATCAATAATAACTCATAACACTAAAGGGTTATTATTGAACTACCGCACTAATCCCAAATTTCATTATTGGCTCCTTCTTATTATGAGTGCATTAATCTCCCTGTGTTTATGATATCGAATGTCCACTAATTAAATAAGTTACTGACAACTCACTTAAATAATATCTAGCTCCAAGAGTAGTACCACTCAACTTCATTGTCATGTTGGACTAAGTCCACCTGCAGGGTTTATATGACAATCCTTATGAGCTCCTCAAGGGGACATCATCAACCTAGATTACTAGGACACAGTTTCCTTCTATAATCAACAACACAACATATAAATAATATCATTTCCCAACTTATCGGGCATATTGATTTAATGAACTAAATCTCACTCATTGATAAATTAAAGAAATAAATACTAAGTATATGTGCGTGTTATTATATCGGGATTAAGAGTATGCACATCCATAATAACAGAGGTTTTATTCTTTTATGTAGTCAGTATAAAAATAAACAACCTCAAATGGTCCTACTCAATACACACATAGTGTACTAGTGTAATTTTATAGTCAAGATAAACTAATATCAAATTACATTACAATCATTCCAATGGTTTGTCCCAATCCATCATGGTTATGAGCTATTGTTCATAATTTATAAGAAACTGATAACATGATCTTCTGTGTGACACCACATACCATGTGATCTACAATATAAATTAAATGGACAACTGTATTTAACTTAATACAGACATTTGACCAATGTAATTCTCATTTCAAAATAAATGTTTACAAAAAGCTAGGCTTTTAGTATACATGTTAACAATCTCCTACTTATAATAAAAGACTATGCTACCATATATGTTGTCATACATCTGATTCCCATCTCCTCAACATGTTCATCAAAAGCTCTCGTTGGAAGGGCCTTAGTGAAAGGATCTGCCAGGTTATCTTCTGATGCAATCTTGGCGACAACAACTTCTCCTCATTTCACGATATCTCGCATCAGGTGGTACTTGCACTCAATGTGTTTACTTGCCTTACGGGCTCATGGTTCCTTCAAGTTTTCTACTACACCACTATTATCACAATAAATTGTGATAATTTTGGACAAATCCAGAATCACATCTAAGTCCATCAAGAAGTTCCTGAGTCATACAGCTTCTTTGGCTGTCTCAGAGGCTGCCACATACTCATCTTCCATGGTGGAGTCCGAAACACATTTATGCTTAACACTCCTCCATGTTATGGCTCCACCTCCCAAAGTAAACACAAACTCTGAGGTTGACTTACTATTATCCCCATCTGATTGGAAATCTGAATAGGTATAATCCATAGGGAGCAAATCATTTGCCTGGTATACCAGCATTTTGTTGGTGCAGTGAGCACCAGATGATCGAACCTGAGTTTTGATTATGACAAAGGGCTCAAAGTTAAGTGGTGGTTTTATCTAACAAAGTTCATGGAGCTTGCAGGAAAGTCCTAAGTGATACTTAGGCAAAAGTCCTAGCTGCGGTTAGGCAGGTAAAAACCCTAGGGGGTGGTAACCCTAGGTCATAGGGGGTGGTAATGTAACGCCCCGGCTCGGGCGGGCCCCACCCGAACCGAACCGGGAACGCTACCTGAATTGCCCATCGGGTTGATGACTAGCTCCACAGACCACCGGAGGTCCTTTCAGCGTGCTTTGTCCTCACTCGCACGCACCCTGGAAAACTTCCCAGGAGGTCACCCATCCTCAGATTTCTCCAAGCCAAGCACGCTTAACTTTGGAGTTCTTTGAGTTTGGGCTTCCGAAAAGGAAGGTGCACCTTGGTGATATGGATAGTACCATCTAACCTTTAAGCCATACTTAACCAGAATCTTTAGAACCGGGGTATTACAATCACCCCCACTTAAAGACACAACGTCCTCGTTGTGTAACCACGAATCACACCACAGACAAATCCCAGAATCTCCCTTGCTAGGTGGTGCTCTGGGTGCTCCTGCCACAGGCACACTCACGGTCGCAAGGTTGCTCTGATACCATCTGTAACGCCCCGGCTCGGGCGGGCCCCACCCGAACCGAACCGGGAACGCTACCTGAATTGCCCATCGGGTTGATGACTAGCTCCACAGACCACCGGAGGTCCTTTCAGCGTGCTTTGTCCTCACTCGCACGCACCCTGGAAAACTTCCCAGGAGGTCACCCATCCTCAGATTTCTCCAAGCCAAGCACGCTTAACTTTGGAGTTCTTTGAGTTTGGGCTTCCGAAAAGGAAGGTGCACCTTGGTGATATGGATAGTACCATCTAACCTTTAAGCCATACTTAACCAGAATCTTTAGAACCGGGGTATTACAGGTAACCCTATGCGGGAAGTCTTGGCAGGTCGATGGCTTCAGGCAAAAGTCCAAGGGGGTGGTAACCCTAGGTAAAAAGTCCTGGTGTCGCGAACCAGGTGAAAGTCTGGACTAGCCGGGAAGCGGATGTCCAGCAGAAAGTCCGGAAGCGTCGAGTGCCGAGCAAAAGTCCAGTCGATCTGGAGGATCGTACTGGCAACAGGTAAATCTCCTGAGTAGGCGTCGGGTCGACCTAGGGTTTCCGGTTGGAAACCTGAAGTCGACTCAGACGGTCCGGAGACTGTTAATACTTCATTTATAATATCTGTTGTATTATGTGCTAACTTTGTCTGCGGGGTAGTGTTTGGGACTAACGTATCTTGCAGTGCAAAGGAGCAACTAAAGCCTCGGATGAGCAGTGTCCAAGGCGCCTCCATGGAGCTTGGGCGCCTCGGATCTGGTGAGGCTGCGAGAAGGCTTCAAGGCGCCTTGATGAGCAGTGGGGCGCCTTGAGCGGATGAAGCGCTGAGGAGCGATGGAAGGTGCCTTGAGTCTGTGATAAGATTCGACCAGTTCGCTCCTCATCTCCCCGGCTGACTCGGCTGTTCAAGGCACCTTGGTGAACAGTAGAAGGCGCCTTGAACACCCTTTATAAGGGGTTTCGACCAGCAGCTCCTTACAACAACTTCCAAGCAATCTTTCTGCTACAAGCTGCTCACGAGACGATCCCGAAGTGCTGCTACGAGACACCGACGACCCGGAGCTCCGAAATCTTCAGATTACGATATTGTCGTCGGTATAACTGTACTTTTTCATTATACTTAACTGTAATACTTGTACTCTTGTCGAGCTTATAGTTGTTGCCCACGGAAAGCGATCAAGGATCGCGGGCCTTTGAGTAGGAGTCGTCATAGGCTCCGAACGAAGTAAATTCTCTTGTCTTTCTATGTGTTTGTTTACTTTCTGCTGCGTTACTTCTCCGATAGTTGTTACGATTCCGATAATTGAACGATTTTAGTCACGAGCGCTATTCACCCCCCCCTCTAGCGCGTCTCGATCCAACAATTGGTATCAGAGCGGGGTCGCTTTGAACTGGTGCAACCACCATTCAAGCATTTTTTGTGGCTTTGTCGTGTGTATAGGGTAAAAATAAAACCTTACGCCTTTCGTTTTGTTTTTCCCTACAAAATTATTTTCGAAAAATTCATTATCATCCTTTTCACGGCTTATTAGTATTGATAAAATATTGAATTTGGCAAAATTTGAAATAATATCTTTTAAAATATTTTTTTTAATAATATTTTATTATTTTTTTTCGAAACTGGTGAACTTCTATTTCTATCCTTCCATACCGCACTGCTAATCCAGGATCAAGTCCTGGTACATTTTTTTTGCTATTTTTTTGTGGGCAAGGTTCTTTTAAATGGCCCTCCAAGAAGGCTTTAGCACTTTTCGCCCGCCCTCTTCTTGGCGAGACTTTACCTATTGGAAGAACCGGATGATCTACCATCTCAAGACGCAAGTCGAGATGTGGATCATCATCCAGACCGGTCTCGAGCTACCACTGACGGCGCTGGAGAACTCGTTTCATGCACTAAGCGGGATACCGCATAAGAAAGAAGGTCGAAGCTGATGCCAAAGCAACCTGTATGCTGCAATGCGGGTTGACAAAAGAAGAACTGAATAGAGTCGGACCATTTTCAAGCGCGAGGAGCTATGGAACAAACTAATCGAGCTGCACGAGGGCACGTCCGACGCTAAAGTAAGTAAGCGTGATTTAATTTTAAATAAATTATATAATATTAAAATGCAGGAAGGTGAGACGGCGAACCAGCTTCACGCACGCATCCGGGACCTACTCAACGGCCTTCACGCGATCGGCCAAAGTGGAAAACCGCGACGTAATAAGGTACGCGCTAAGTGCTTTTCCGAGGAACACTTTGTGGGCATCCATGGTTGATGCTTACAAAGTTTCCAAGGATTTATCCTCAATAAAACTAGATGAATTGTTCTCTGAATTAGAATTGCATGAGCAGACTAATGCACGCCCGGTCGAGAAAGGTGTTGCTTTGGTTGCAGGTACTAGCAGAACACGTGAACCGACGTCAAGGCGCAAATCTAAAATATCAGAGGACGAAGACGATGAATCAGACGCAGAAGACGAAGACGAAGTTATTTCCAAGTTGATAAAACTCGTACGGAAGATGTGCAAGTCGAAGAAGGCAACTCAAATGAACACAAAGGACAGATCAGATGTCACCTGCTACGGCTGTAACCAAAAAGGTCACTACAAGCCAGATTGCCCAAACAAGAAGAAAAGAAGAAAGGCATTGAAAGCAACCTGGTCCGAGTCGTCAGACGAATCCGAGACTGACAAGGAAGAAGAACCAACGAGCTTTATCGCATTACCGGCGCAGGCTAACATAATTGACGAAATTGAGTCCGAACTCGAGTCCGAAGCCGAGAACGAGTCAGAAACAGAGTCCGAGAGAAGCCACGGATCCGCATCCGTTTCCGAAGGCCCGATCCCCACTATAAGTTCTTTTCTCGCCGAAACTCAAATAGATGACTTAAGAAATTTAGTTCCTTATTTGCTTAAAAAATTGGCTAAATCCAACATCCGGGTTAAGTCGCTCCAAAAGGAAGTAATAGCCCTTAAGGAAGCGACTGACTCGAGTTCTTTAACTGAGTTAGTTCAAGTTGGAAGTTCAACTCAAGTCCAACAACTTGGGGAAGAAAATTCCAATTTGAAAACTCAAATTAAAGAACTCAAGGATACGTTAGAACGCTTTACGTTGGGTTCCAAGAATTTGGATCTGATTCTTGGAAAACAGAGTGCCGTTTACAACAAATCCGGACTTGGATTCAAGCCCAAAACTAAATATAGATCATATCTGTCGTTGGTAAATAGAAATAAAAGGAACATAATTTAAGCATGGGTCCCCAAGTCCAACCTAGTTAATCAAATTAGACTTGGACAATATTGGGTCCCCAAGGATCAGGTCCACTTCCTCGATAGACCATATCGAGGCTATGATCCAGGGGGAGCAAGAAGGAAAACAATTTTAATAAATTAAATTCAAAATTCATAAATCTAAAATTCACAATTAAATTAAAATTCAAAAATTAAAATTCGAAATTTAATTAAAATTAAAAATTCAAATTACAAATTCAAAATTCGAATTCAAAATTAAATTCAAAATTTGAAATTTAAAATTCAATAGAAGGAGGATCCAGAATAGCTGGCACTCCCAACTAAATTACCCGACTGGGTAACCGAACTTAATCTACCCGAAATGGGTAAACAAGAGTAGACTACCCGGCAGGGTAATTAAGGTTAGATAAAATAGGCTAGGTTTAAGTTTACTAACAGTACTGGTGAAGTTTTTGGATGATAGTACGTTAGGGAAGCTTGGGCATCGCATGTCTAGGAAGATATGGCTTCGACCTGGTGCATTTGGCCAAGTGGAACTGAGTTACCCTTAAATGGATCCTAACTAGTTAGACCAAGTTTTAGTATTAAGTTCAATGGGTAAGACTATTTGGAAAACCTCGAAGGCATGGTTACTTTAATGAGTTCCTTGTGACTCACCATAGCCCAGAAGTTTATCCAAAGAATGCTTACTTGTTGAACCCAAAGCTAAACCTGAATCTAACACAAAGTTAAACCAACCCCTTAAACTGAACCACAATTCATCTCACCACAATTATAGGATTACCTGATTGAAAATTTAGATCGGGTGAGATGACTAAGAAATTAAAACTAAAATTAACTTAAATCAAGTTAATTCAAAATTCATTTCAAAAATCTTTTAAAACTTAATTTCAAAATTCATTTCAAAAATCTTTTAAAACTTAATTTCAAAATCAATTTCAAAATTATTTAAAAATCATTTCAAAAATCTTTTGAAAATCAATTTCAAAATTATTTAAAAATCATTTCAAAAATCTTTTGAAAATCAATTTCAAAATTATTTAAAATTCATTTCAAAAATCTTTTAAAACTTAATTTCAAAATCAATTTCAAAATTATTTAAAAATCATTTCAAAAATCTTTTGAAAATCAATTTCAAAATCATTTCAAAAATCTTTTCAAAATCAATTTCAAAATTATTTAAAAATCATTTCAAAAATCTTTGAAAAACTTATATAAAAAGGATTTGAAAAATCTTTTGAAAAACTTATTTAAAAATCCCTTTGAAAATTCTCTTCAAAAATCTTTTAAAATTAATTCAATTACTGTCAAAATATTAATTTAAAAGGATTTAAAAATATTTAATTATCAAATTCTGATTGGTAAAGTTAACTCTAATTAATTTTCAATAAATTCTCAAAAGTTTAGCATTTTCTCATTTGGAACTTAAATTTTCAATAATTTCAAATAATCTCATCTCAAACTCATTCATAAGCTGCACATGTTTGATAATCTAGAATGGATGAGCTGGAATTAGGATAATATAAAGTTCTTCTTATGCTTGTACTCTAAGACCCTAAGAATTTAATTTGGCATTAATTAAGGGGGAATAAACAGAGTCATGCTAGTACTTTAAGGCTAAACAAAATCCTTTAGGGCTCTGATACCCAATCAAGTTAAATAATTTAATTTGATTCATGCTTGGACACCTAAACTCAAAAGAAGTTATTAAGGCATTAACTTAAAATTTAAATTATCTATGTAACAATTCTTTTCAAACACCTTATGAATTGAGCTAAGTACTTCACCTAAATTTTTTTTAAGTCTGAGTACTTAACTATGCCACCCTTTAGGGGGAGCTTAAATTAACTAGACTATTTCGCTCTTCTTAATTCTTTTTGATTTATGTCAAAGGGGGAGAGAAAAGTCAAAGTTAAGAAATCAAGAATGAAAGGGGGAGCATAAACTTTAAATTTTATTTATGCATTGATGCTTCTGGTTAACTTTCATTATTTATTCCTTTATTTAAAAGTTATGTTTTACTTAACTTTGAACCAAGATTGCCATAATCAAAAAGGGGGAGATTGTTGGTGCAGTGAGCACCAGATGATCGAACCTGAGTTATGATTATGGCAAAGGGCTCAAAGTTAAGTGGTGGTGTTATCTAACAAAGTTCATGGAGCTTGCAGGAAAGTCCTAAGTGATACTTAGGCAAAAGTCCTAGCGGCGCAAGGTAAAACCCTAGGGGTGGTAACCCTAGGTCATAGGGGTGGTAACCCTACGGGAAGTCTTGGCGAGTTGATGGCTTTGGGCAAAAGTCCTAGGGGTGGTAACCCTAGGTGAAAAGTCCTGGTGTCGCGAACCGGTGAAAGTCTGGACTAGCCGGGAAGCGGATGTCCAGCAGAAAGTCCGGAAGCGTCGAGTGCCGAGCAAAAGTCCAGTCGATCTGGAGGATCGTACTAGCAACAGGTAAATCTCCTGAGTGGAGTAGGTGAGGACGCGTTCCCCGTAGAGGGAACAGTAGGCGTCGGGTCGACCTAGGGTTTCCGGTTGGAAACCTGAAGTCAGACTCGGATAGTCCGGAGACTGTTAATACTTCATTTATAATATCTGTTGTATTATGTGCTAACTTTGTGCTGCAGGGTAGTGTTTGGGACTAATGTATCTTGCAGGTGCAAAGGAGCAACTTAAAGCCTCGGATGAACAGTGTCCAAGGCGCCTCCATGGAGCTTGGAGGCGCCTCGGATGCAAGGCTGGAGCTGGCTACGAGAAGCTGTTCAAGGCGCCTTGATGAACAGTGGAAGGCGCCTTGAACAGATGAAGGCGCCTGGTGAACAGTGGAAGGCGCCTTGAGTCTGTGATAAGATTCGACCAGTTCGCTCCTCATCTCCCCGGCTGACTCGGCTGTTCAAGGCACCTTGGTGAACAGTAGAAGGCGCCTTGAACACCCTTTATAAGGGGTTTCGACCAGCAGCTCCTTACAACAACTTCCAAGCAATCTTTCTGCTACAAGCTGCTCACGAGACGATCCCGAAGTGGAGCTCCGAAATCTTCAGATTACGATATTGTCGTCGGTATAACTGTACTTTTTCATTATACTTAACTGTAATACTTGTACTCTTGTCGAGCTTATAGTTGTTGCCCACGGAAAGTGATCAAGGATCGTGGGCCTTCAAGTAGGAGTCGTCACAGGCTCCGAACGAAGTAAATTCTCTTGTCTTTCTGTGTGTTTGTTTACTTTCCGCTGCGTTACTTCTCCGATAGTTGTTACGATTCCGATAATTAAACGATTTTAGTCACGAGCGCTATTCACCCCCCCTCTAGCGTGTCTCGATCCAACACATATAATCTCTTGTCCTTCTCAGGTACTTTAAATAATGCTTTACAGCAGTCCAATGCCCCTGTCCTGGGTTACTTTGATATCTGCTAACCATACCTGTAACACCCCAAATTTCATTGTTTGGAGTTCTAAAAGTGCTTATAAATATTTAGAAATGATTTAGGAATATTATAGAGATTTTTAGGAATTTTTAGAGTATTTTTATGAAATTTTCAGAGTTCGTTTGGTATTTTTACCAAAATAAAGAAGTTGCAAAAAATAAAGAGGTTCTCGGCAGTGGTTCGAACCCACGACCTCCGACCCGATCCAAGACTTAAGTGAAGCGCGATAGCCAAGCGCTCAAGCAGGTGTTTCATGATCAAATTGATGGCGAAATAAATTTAAGTAATAACTGAAACCAAGAATACCCATTGGTATAAAAAGGAATCGGGTTATTTCCTCATGACCAAAACCCTCTCATCCTCTCCTCTCTCGCGTGCGACGGCGCTGCTCGGGCAAAAACGAAGCCGAAGCTAGGGCTTCGTCTCCGGCGGCAGGCTAAGGGGTAATTTCGTGAGCTCTTCACATATTCGAGACCCTCTCATAGAGGAGAACCCGTAGGCACGAAGAAGAGGCCAAGATTTCAAGCCCTCTGAAAT
Organism: Zingiber officinale; assembly: GCF_018446385.1. NCBI lineage: Eukaryota > Viridiplantae > Streptophyta > Magnoliopsida > Zingiberales > Zingiberaceae > Zingiber > Zingiber officinale. Next base: position 107,596,519 of record NC_055998.1, read on the forward strand.
CCTAGAAGCTTCTCTTCTCGGCTGTAAGTTCAAGAACACATAGGTAAGTGCTCTCGCTTGCAGTAGGAGTAGTTTTCAGATCTTTGTTTCCTTCTTTAGTTTGAGTTTTTCAACAGACAATTAATAGAAGTCTAATTCCAGCAAGTTTAGATTTTCTTTTGCTATTTATGGGGTACGAACAACCCCTTACCCTTAGCACGTTAGTTGAGTTTTCTTGCTTCTTGATTGTGCATGTTAGTATTTTAGTTTTTAGTTTTGTTACTGATTTAGGGAGCATGAACAGCTTGTGTTTTAAGTATACCATGTTGGTTTGCTCTGTTATTGCAATGAATAAGAACAGCTTTATTTGAACCATGCCGTTTAGACATTTTCTGCTTTCCAATTAGCACGGACGACCTTACCTACGCTCCAGCATGCAGTTTTAGATGTTCCTTTAGCATCCCAGTTTGCTTGTTTTTAGTTCGTGTTGAGTTATTGAGCATGAATAAGTCACATATTTGAGTAGTTATAAGTAAGAAAAGACCAAGGATTTAATTTAATCCCAAATTCCAGAATTTGAGATCAAACATACACCAAGTGTTTGAAGAAATGTCGAGGCACTTCATTTTAGGAGTATTTAAAGATAATATGTATTTTATTTGAAAAGGCTAGTACCCGACTTCCGAGGTTGTCATTAAATAAATCCAAGTGACCAATTCCGAGGTCTTGGCCCTGGTAAGACCAAGGTCTTTACCCTCGTAGGACTGATGGCTCGCTATCTCAGTTTCTATTAGGGAGCGTGCAATGGTACTAAGCCTGGGCCCAAGAGATTATTATTTTGAAGTATAAGAGTATAAGTTTGGGAATAAATAAAATAAGCTTCACATAGGTTTAAAAACCAGCAAGTTTAGCTCTTTTATTCTAGCATGTTGTTTAGACTTTCTTTCTACTATTTGCAAGCATGAGCAGCCTTACATGTTTAGCATTTCAGTCTATTTTGATTCCTCTGTTAGCTTGACAGGTATGACCAGCTGGCCCTTTAGCTTTGCAGTATTGATTTCTTTGATTTCAGTTCCTTTGCTATTAGATGAGCATGAGCAGCTTTTCTTTTAAAGCATTCAGTTTCTAGATTCCTTTTTGTACACATGCATATCCAAGTTTTGCGAGTTAGATAGTGCTTACTAAGCATCAACTTATAGTTGCATTTCCTCTTACTGCAGATAAAGGAAAAGGAAAGCTACAGTGAAGGAAGGCGACAAGGAGGTGTGGGATGGATGTGTGATGTCTGGACTATGGAAGCCTTGGGACCTTGCTAAAGAATTTATTAAGATTAATTCTTATTTAAGTTGATACGAAAATTTTGGAATCTGATTTTCTATTTCGTGCTACTAGGGGATTCATTGATGGGTTAACTATTTTCCTTATTGTTAGCTAAGGTTGCCTGGAAATTTTAATATGATACAGTCATTACACTTGAATTGCATGCATTAGTTGCTGTGAGTTACATGTTCTGTTCTTATTTTCCGGAGCAGTTAAAGGGGGTTAAGTGTTACTATCTTTAGAGTAAGCAATATCAGTTAAGTAGAATGAGTAGTTAAGTAGCGTCCACCCTTAAAGAGTAGTAGTAAGGAGGGTGGTCGTTACAATACCCACGGTAAAATAGATATCTGGTCTCATACATAGCATTGCATACATTAGGCTTCCTATAGCCGAAGTATAAGGTACTATCTTCATGTCCTCTATCTCCTTTGATGTCTTAGAACACATCTCTTTAGATAAAGGTACTCCGTGCCAAAAAGGTAGAAAACCTTTTTTAGAGTTTTGCATGCTAAAACGAGCTAGGATAGTGTCGATATATGAAGCTTGGGATAAGCACAACATTATTTTCTTGAGATCCCTTATTACTTTCATCCCAAGAATATGTCTACATTCTCCCAAGTCCTTCATATCAAACTTCTTGGACAACCATACCCTTACGTCTGACAATACTTTGACATTGTTGCCAATGACCAAAATATCATCTACGTATAGTTAAAGAAATACCACAACATTTCTGTCACTCTTTTTGCATACACAAGACTCATCCAGACACTGAATGAATCCATAAGACTGAATTACTTCATTAAATTGGATGTTCCAAGATCTTGAAGCTTGCTTCAGGTCATAAATGGACCGTTTGAGCTTACAAACAAGATGCTCTTTACACTTTGCAATGAACTCCTCTAATTGCTTCATATGGATGTTTTCTTCAAGACTTCCATTAAGGAAAACTGTCTTGACATCCATTAGCCAGATTTCATAACTCATATGAGCAACAATAGATAAAAGAATCCGGATAGACTTAAGCATGACTACCGACGAAAAGGTTTCCTCATAATCGATTCCCTCTTTCTGAGTATACCCTTTTGCAACAAGCCTTGCTTTGAAGGTTTCCACCTTCTCATATGTCCTTTTTCTTTTGTAGATCCATTTACATCCAATGGCGTTTACACCATTTGGTGACTCTACAAGCTCCCAGACCTGATTAGAATACATAGATTCTATTTCAGAGTTCATTACACTTTGCTAAGATGCTGCATCTTTATCTTGGAGTGCCTCATCATATGTCCGAAGATCAGGTTCATGTTCACCAGGGATCAAGTTTGAAGACTCTCCCAAAAATATGAATCTATCAGGTTTTCTAACAACCCTCCCACTACGACGAGGCACTACTTGTAATTGTGCATCATTTGTGACATGTGTTGCAGTTTCTTGTGGTATCTCATCTTGTACAGTTGGTACTAAATTAGACGTGTCTTCTCTAATTTTCTCAAGAACAATTTTGCTCATGGCCTTGTGGTTCATTACATAGTCTTCTTCTAAAAATCAGACATTGGTGCTAAAAATGACCTTCTGATCTTTAGGACTATAAAATAAACCACCTTTCGTTCCTTTAGGATAACCCACAAACAAACAAGCTTCTATACGTGATTCCAACTTATCAGTGTCTCCTTTCAATACATGTGCAGGACTACCCCAAATCCAAATATGTTTCAGACTAGGCTTATGTCCATTCCACAATTCTGTGGGAGTAGAGGGTACCTTCTTAGAAGGTATCAAGTTCAGAATGTGCACTGTTGTTTCTAGGGCATATCCCCAAAACAAACTTGGTAATTCTAAATAACTCATTATTAATCTAACCATTTCCATAAGAGTCCTATTCCTTAATTCTACCACACCATTCTGTTGGGGTGTACCAGGTGCAAACAGTTGGGATTGAATCCCGACCTCTGATAAGTAATTTATCAACTCTCCCTATAGGTACGCGCCACCACGATTTGACCGTAGTGTCTTAATACTTTTACCATGACATTTCTCCACATCAGCCTTGTACACTTTGAACTTATCAAAGCACTCAGACTTGCGGTGCATCAAGTAAATGCACCCTATCTCGAATAGTCGTCTATAAAAGAGATAAAATATTCGAAACCACTTCTTGCCTGGATAGTCATAGGTCTACATAAATCAGAATGAACCAATTCCAACACTTCTTTGGCTCTATACCCCTTGGCCTTAAAAGGTCTCTTGGTCATTTTTCAATCCAAGCAAGATTCGCAGGTTGGAAAGTTTTCCACCACCAATGAACCCAAAGGTCCATCGGCTATTAACCTTTGAATTCAACTCAAGTTAATATGACCTAGCCTTAAATGCCAAAGATATGTTTGGTTCATTTCCGAAGGATGATTTCTCTTATTAGAATTAGAAGATGTGTTATTAATTTCCAATTGTTGCATCGTGTGAGTTATTGGATTTAGAGTATACAAATTACCAACCAATGTACCAGAACAGATAACTACTCTATTTTTCTTGACAACTACTTTGTCATTAAAAGAAATAGAATATCCATCCTCAAACAGTTTAGAAACTGAAATCAAATTTTTTCTAAAACTTGGTACATAAAGGCAATTTCTCAAAATCAATGTTTTATTTCTATCAAAGGATAAATAAACAGCTGTCACTGTAACAGTTGCCACTTTCGTAGCATTGCCCATGTAAACAGTGATTTCTTCTTCATGTAGTCGTCGGATTTCCTGGAACCCCTGCAATGAATTGTAGACATGATTAATGGCTCCCGTATCTGCACACCAGGTACTAGTACATAACACCACTAAACATGTTTCAACAACTAATGAATAAGATACACCTTTATTGTTCTCATTTTTGAAAGGACAATCCAACTTAGTGTCCAAGTTTTATTTCCAATCATTATAATTGGGACCAGAAAGTCTATTCTCTAATATAACAGCAAGAGATTTGAAGGCCATTTGAAAACCTAAGAATCATAAAATATTTGGTCAATACTTTAGAATTTAAAATAATATTGATTCCTGAAACAATATCATTTAAGTTCACCAACAACTCAAACACTGAGAATTTTGTATGCCACGATATTGTGGACGTATACAAATTTGAACATTTGTAAGAGGGAGTTTTACCCATTAATTTTATTATGTTGTCAACCTAACTTTATGACAAATAAAATTAATAGTTGTTTTTTCTTCAGTCACACAAATAATAGCAGTGACTCCGATGGGGAGGATACTATTTAATGTGCCTAAGGATATACTATTACTTGATATTAAGTCCATTAAATAGGATTGTGCCCCTTCAGATGGAGAAGATCACACGCTCCTAAATAATTTCCTATAATCATCCATTAAGGAAGTTTGATCTAGTGATCCACAAACAAACTCATCAGATGTGGAGGAAAGCACTTGGAGCCAACGCGCAAGTTTGAATGCATCACTTACAAACCAGTAATGGAGACCATGGAATTTAATTAATTCCTCTCCCACTTAGTTATTTAAAAATGAGGAATTTTAACATGCACACAAGCACACAAACATAAAAGGCAATAAATATGAAAACTAATTTTCCAACTATTATGGCCTCATCCATAGTAGTCCTTCGTATGGCGCCAACCCTAGACGCCACTAATGGGTCATGTCGTCGCATCTATCATGCTTCCTTTTCCGTTGCGCCTCCGATGCTCAATTAGTACCACATCTCGCAAGGATACGATCTGCGACAAAAATAAAATTTTACATTTATCGATCCTATATTCCACAAAGGAATGTACATGTAATCTAGATCGAACAGAATTTAAAATCCTAATAACTAATACAACTCCTGTTGTATTTAATAATTATAATCATACACACACATAAAATGCCCTCGACATGTCCAAGGGTCCAATCAAAATATGGCCATAATAGTTGGAACTAGGATGCCTGTAACCACAGAGTTAGTCTATTTGCACATCCTATTATTATCGCGCCCAAATATGTGTATGAAAAGTGCATAATTAAACTGAATACCAGACACACAGAGGCATAAACCTAGCTCTGATACCAATTATTGGTTGCTACTCGGAACACCATTTTGTTTCCCTTGTACAAAAATTTATACAAGCACAGAACATTACCTAGCTACCCATGTGCTCTACTGAAGTTAAACTTGGATTGCAAACGATACTTAACATTATTAATCCAAGTTATTCTTCAGAAGTTAAACTTAGATTGGAAACGATACTTAACATTTTTATTCCAAGTTTAACCGATGTGATCTTCCTAGTTAAACCATATTACAGAAGTTAATTAAATATCTATTTCAAAGATTGGCTTCCAGGTTAAACATGGCGAGGCACTAGACCTTCTTGGTTATGGGATCATCCACCACTTCCTAGATAAAGTCTTTCAAAGAAATTGGATATTTAACTTCTTACAGTAACCCTAGTTTAACTACAGAAACCTCAATAGAAGCACAAGATCAAAACGTAAAATCGACACATAAAATCGATAGCACAAAATCGAAACATAAAATTGCTAGCCTCTTGTGTTGGTGTTTCAGAATCCATGCAAAGAAAACTAACAAATTAATTTGAAGCAGAAACCATTAATTAGTTATACCTTTCTTTGTAGCTAAAGACCTCTTAATCTTCTATTGTATTCCTCTCCTCCTCTTGGACGTTGTGTGGGCAACGATCTACCAAGATGGAATCCACCCGAACCACTTCTTCTCTTCCAAGGCTCTCGAGCCACCAAGGGATGCCAAAATAGGAAACTACCTTCTCTTCTTCTCCTCCTCCAAGTATCCGGCCACCAAGGATATGGAACTTCTTCGATGTGCCGCCGGCCTTGAGAGAAAGAAAATAAGAAGAAAGAAGAGAAGCAAGGGCCAACCACCAAGGAAAAGAGAGGAGGAGCTAAGGTGTGTGTTCTCCCATGAGGCACCCTCTACCTCTCTTTTATAATCCTTGGTGAATGCAAAAAAGAAAAGTATTTTAAATAAAATTAAAACTTCCTTTTAATTTCTATATGGTCGGCCATAGCTTGATCAAAAGAGGAAATTTTAACAACAATTGAAATCTCTCTCTTTTAAATTTCCTATTGTCCATGGCTACAAAAGGAAAGTTTAAAATTTAATCTCTTTATTTTAAATCATGTAGATGACTACAAAAAAGGAAAGATTAATTAAAACTTCTCTTTTTAAATCATGGTTACAAAAAAAGAGAGTTTTATCAAAAATTAAAATCTCTCTATTAAACATTATAGATAACTACAAATAAGGAAAGTTTTTAACAAAATTAAAATCTCTCTTTAATCCTTTGCAAATAACTATAAAAGAAAAGATTTTAAAATTTTAAAACACTCTTTAATAACCATGAGGATGGCCATAAAAGGAAATTTTAAAATTAAAATTTCTCTTTTAAATCCCTTCATGAATAGCTACAAAAAGAAAGATTTTAACCAAAAATAAAATCTCCCTTTAGTTCTAATGGTGTGGTCAGCCCCATGCTTGGACACCAAGCATGGCTTGGCCAGCCACCTCTTGGGCTCCAAGCTAATGCTTGGCCGGGCCCCTTGCTCTAAGCAAGGATGTGTTCGGCCCATTACTTGGGTAAGAAGTGGACATGGTGGATACAAGGCTTTATAGAGGCTACAACAGGGACCGAGAGGAGAAATTGGTTTTGGTCTCCCGATGAGCTTGAGCTTCCTATGTTCGCCCCGAACACGCAACTCAAGTTCATCAATAATAACTCATACCACTAAAGAGTTATTATTGAACTACCGCACCAATCCCAAATTACATTATGGGCTCCTTCTTATTATGAGTGCATTAATCTCCCTGTGTTTTAGATATCGAATGTCCACTAATTAAATGAGTTACTGACAACTCACTTAATTAATATCTAGCACCAAGAGTATTACTACTCAACTTCATTATCATGCTGGACTAAGTCCACATGTAGTACATGACAATCCTTATGAGCTTCTCAAAGGGACATCATCAACCTAGATTATTAGGACACAGTTTCCTTCTATAATCAACAACACACCATATAAATAATATCATTTCCTAACAATGACCTTCTGATCTTTAGGACTATAAAATAAAACACCTTTTGTGTTGGTGCAGGAAGCATCCGACGATCAAACCTATGTTTTGATTATGTCAAAGGATTCAAAGTTAAGGTATTTTGTTTGCTAATATGTTGAATGAGTGTTGCAAGAAAGTCCTAAGTGTAGTTAGGCAAAAGTCGTGGCTGCGGTTAGGCAAGTGGAAAACCCTAGAAGGTGGTAACCCTAGATCATAGGGGGTGGTAACCCTATGCAGAAAGCCTTGGCGGGTCGAGGTCTTCGGGCAAAAATCCTAGGGGGCGGTAACCCTAGGTTGAAATCCTGGTGTCGCGAACCGGGTGGAAGACTGGACCGGTCGTGGATCGGACGTCCAGCATGAAGACCAGAAGACTCGAGCGCCGAGCAAAAGTCCAGTCGGTCTGGAGGACAGAATTGGCAAAAGGTAATCTCTCCAGAGTGGAGTAGGTGAGGACGCGTTCCCCGGAAGAGAGAACAGTAGGCGTCGGGTCGACCTAGGGTTTACGGTTGCGAATCCGAAGTCAGACCCGAAAAGTCTGATGACTGTCACTTGATTTATCATGTTTATATCTGTTCTAACTTTCTCTTGTAGGGTACGTTATTGTTTTTGGACTAACATGTCTTACAGGTACAAAAAGAACAAGTTAAGCCTCGGATGAACAGTGTCTAAGGCGCCTCCATGGAGCTTGGAGGCGCCTCGGGTGCAGAATGTGAGCTGGCCACAAAGTAGTGCTGGAGGTGCCTCGGATGGAGCTGGAGGCGCCTTGGACCAGAGATTAGAGGTGCCTTGGATTGGCTTGAAGGTGCCTTCAAGTGGATGAGTTATGACTAGGTCCGTTCTGATCCACGCGGCTGACTCGACTTGTTGGAGGTGCCTTGGATGGTGTTGGAGGCGCCTCCAGCAGTGTATAAAAAGGTGTTCGAGCAGCAGTGTTATCATCAATTCTGAAGTACTTCTACTACAATGTGCTGCTCCAAAAGATGCCCTGAAGTGCTGCTACAAGTCCCCGACGACCCGGAGCTCCGATATTTCGATTTTGTCGTCGGTATAATTTTTATTATTACTGCACTTATTGTAATATGTATTTGTACTATCTTTGCGCGATATAGTTGTTGCCCACAGAAAGCGATCAACGATCGCGGGCCTTGGAGTAGGAGTCGCCCTAGGCTCCGAACCAAGTAAAACCTTGGTGTTCTCTTGTGTGTTTATTGTCTTTCTTTTATTTCTGCTGTGCGTAATTCTCGATCATTTTACGAATCTGAAAAGTGAAAGCCATGAGTGCTATTCACCCCCCCCCCTCTAGCGCTTCTCGATCCAACAATTGGTATCAGAGCGGAGTACCTTTGATTTGGTGCAACCACCAATCAGCAAGTTTTTTGTGGTGTTTTTAGATTTTTGGGAGTCGATTGAAATTAGTATAATTGCTTAATTCCAATCTAGTTTTTTCTTGTAATCGTATTCTTTTCTCGAAGTTGGTGCAACACCACTCGAGAATGTAAATTAGTCTTATTTTCATACCGCACTACTAATCCAGGATCAAGTCCTGGTACATTTTTTATTTTTCTTTGTGTGCAAGTTTTAGAAATGGCCCTCTAAGATGGCTTTAGCACAATCCGTCCCTCACTCTTCTTCGGCGAGGACTTTGGCTATTGGAAGAACCGGATGGAATACCACCTCAAGATGCAAGTCAAGATGTGGATTAGTATCCAGACCGGTCTCAAGCTTCCACGTGACGACACCCGAGAACTAGTCTTATGCATCATCTGGGACACCAGCATCATGAAGAAGGTTGAAACCAATGCCAAAGCAACCTGCATGCTACAATGTGAGCTTACAAAAGAAGAACTCAATAGTGTTGGACCCTTCTCAAGCGCCAAAGAGCATTGGGAGAAGTGATCAAACTACACGAGGGCACTTCCGATGTTAAAGTAAGTAAACGTGATTTAATTTCGAATAAATTGTATAATATTAAATTACAGGAAGGTGAGACGGCTACCCAACTCCACGCTGGGATACAAGACCTAGTCAACGGGCTTCATGCTATCGGCTAAAGGGTAGAGAACAGGGACGTTATAAGGTATGCACTCAATGCTTTTCCGAGGAATACCTTGTGGGCATCCATGGTAGATGTGTACAAGGTATCCAAGGATCTCTTGTTAATAAAATTAGATCAACTTTTTTCTGAATTAGAATTGCATGAGTAGACTAATGCACGCACAGTCGAGAAGGGTATGACTTTGGTTGCAGGTGCTAGCAGAATGCGTGAACTGAGTTCAAGGCGCAAAACCAAACCCGAGTCAAGAGATGAATCAGAGGATAACGACGAGATTGTTTCCGAACTATTGAGGCTTGTACAAAAGATTTGCAGAAATAAAAAGGTGACTCAAACAAACCTAAAGGACCAATCTGGAGTCACTTGCTACGGCTGTAACAAGAAGGGGCACTACAAGCCAGATTGTCCAAACAAAAAGCAATGAAGAAAGAAGGCATTGAAGGCAACTTGGTCTGAGTCATCAGACGAATCCGAGATTGACGAAGAAGAAGCGACAAGCTTCCTCACATTACCAGTGCAAGCCAACATTATCGAAACCGAGTCTGAGCTCGAGTCCGAAACCGAGAGCGAGTCAGAAACTGAGTCCGAGCGAAGTCACGGATCCGCATCCATTTCTGAAGGACCGAACTGTTGGATCGAAAGCGCTAGAGAGGGGGTGAATAGCGCTCGTGGCTTTCACTTTTCGTTTCAGAAATCTTACGAGTAACGCAGTGGAAATAATAACAAAATAACAATCACACAGAGAACTCCAAGATTTACTTGCTTCGGAGCCTAAGGCGACTCCTACTCCAAGGGTCGCGATCGTTGATCGCTTATTGTGGGCAACAACTATATCGCGCAAAAGTTCGTACAACTGAGAATTACAATAAGTGTAATAATTAAAGTAAACTTATACCGATGACAGAAACTTAGAATCATGGAGCTTCGGGTCGTCAGAAACTTGTAGCAACACTTCAGGGAGTTTTGAGGCAGCGCACTGTAGCTTGATTGCTTGGAAGATCATGTGTTGAGCCTCTGCCTCGAGCCCCCTTTTAAACAGTGCTGGAGGCACCTCCAAGCCTTGTCCGAGGTGCATCCAGGCCGCCGAGTCGCACGCGTGGATCAGCTCTGATCTGGTCGCACCTTATCCCACTGAAGGCGCCTCCAAGCTGCTCCAAGGCGCCTCCAACGCCTGGTCCAAGGTGCCTCCAGTGACCTCCGAGGCGCCTCCAGCGTCTCTGGACAGCTGGCTTCGGCTAGCTCCCGAGGCACCTCCAAGTCCCATGGAGGCACCTCGGACACTGTTCATCCGAGGTCTAAGTTGCTCCTTTGTTCCTGCAAATTATGTTAGTCCCAAACACAAACCCTGCAAAACAAAGTTAGCACAGAAATAATATGATAGATAAACTTGACAGTCGTCGGGCTGTTTGGGTCTGACTTCAGATTTCTAACCGGAAACCCTAGGTCGACCCGACGCCTACTGTTCCCTCCACGGGGAACGCGTCCTCACCTACTCCACTTAGGAGATTTACCTGATGTCAATGCAATCCTCCAGATTGAATGGACTTTTGCTCAACGTTCGAAGCTTCTGGACTTTTTGCTGGACTTCCGCTTCCTGGCTGGTCCAGTCTTCCACCTGGTTCACGACACTAGGACTTTCCACCTAGGGTTACCCCCCCCCCCAAGGACTTTTGCCTGATGCTCTCGACCCGCCAAGACTTTCCGCATAGGGTTACCACCCCCTATTACCTAGGGTTACCACCCCCTAGGGTTTTCCCCCTGCCTAACCGCAGCTAGGACTTTCCTGAAACACTCAATTAAGTGCATTAAATTACAACACAACTTAACTTTGAATTCCTTTACCATTATCAAAACAACGGTCGATCATCGGATGCTTCCCGCACCAACAATCTCCCCCTTATTGATTATGGCAACTGAAATTCAAAGCTAAGTAAAATAGATGCATAAAGTTTAACTAATCAAGCTTAATAAATTTTAAATGCACGCATGGTTAAGCTAAAACTTAAACTTTGTCAGGCTTCCCCTTAATAAAGGCATTCTTTAAAAATTTTCTTTATAAATTTTTGCTTCTGAATTCTGAATTTCTCTACTCTCCCCCTTTGCCATTTATCAAAAAGAATGAATTTGTTTGAAAAAAACTTAACTTTTGACAAAAAATTTTAGGAAAAAAGAAAAAAACTAAGTAAGGAAACTTTAATACACTTTTTAAAAGCAATCAAATCGCTAAGTGAAATAGTTTGAGTTCGAGGTTAGTTTTCTAAAACTTTATCAATTAATTTTGTTAAAGAAAGATTTTTCTTTTGTAGCATAGCAAAAACAATTTTAGTTTTAAGCAATTTAGTCAAGATTTTGAAACATTAGGCTTTTAATAAGGGACAAAGTATTTTGACAACACTTGGTTTTGTATAATATTCTTTAGCTATGTGAAACCAAGGTCTAAAGAGCAATTTTTCTTTCAAAAAGATAAAAAAGTTGACTTTGAAAAATACTTAGTTAAATTTTCAAAATACTTGAGCTTTTAAAATGGCCAGAATTTTAAAAGCTTAGTCTAAAAAGTACAGCAAAAAAAATGACTTTTGAAAGTTTAAAGTTTTGAAAACTTAGCTTAAAGTTTAAATTTGAAAGAATTTTTCTTTTAGACAAATAATTATTTTAAAGCTTTTGAGGGCAAGGGAGGAGCTTCAATCCTTAATATCTAAGCATGAGTTAAGTTAGATTGATTGTAAATTAGCTAATTTCTCTTTAAGTAAGGTATCAGAGCCTTAATGTTCATGCCTGAGTGATCTCAAAAGGATTAAAAATCAAGCACGTAGGTTCGCGGCCACATGTCTAACTATTTTGCTACTAGCTGATTACCTAGAGGGCAACAACTTTCACTTGGTTAGTCAAGTTAAGTCAATAGATCCAGTTAGATTTGACTAGTGTTGGAAGACTTGACTTGATTACTGTTAACTAGTTGTTTAACGCCCAGACTCATATTGATGCACAGATATAAGCATTCTTGAGTCCAGGCTGTTCCCTATGCATCTCACGCCGTTCTATGTTTTTCAAACACAAGCAAGGTAAACCTAGGTGTTTGTGAGATGCTCTGGCTGAATTCTAGGGGAGCATGATTTCTAGGATAGAGCCTGAGCTAATTCCATATTTTGAAAATTTAGTAAAACTGGAATTTTAAAAACAATATTTTCCTAGAATTTTAAAACATGAGATGATTTTAAAAACTATAGGGAACTGATTTGAAAATTAAAAACTATTCTACCTAACGCATTCCTATTTGCCTTCTAAGTGCACTGAACTCAAGTTCAGGTAAGGGTTTTGTGAAAATGTCAGCTAGGTTTGACTTGGACTCAACATAGCTGAGTATAATTTCGCCCTTAGCCACATGATCTCTTACAAAGTGGTGTTTTACCTCTATATGTTTGGTCCTAGAGTGGTGAATTGGATTTTTTGTTAAGTTAATTGAACTCATATTATCAATTAAAATTTTTATATATTTGTATTCTAGCTGATAATCTTTTAGTGTATGCATCATCCATAAAAGTTGGAAAGCACATTCTCCTAGTGCTATGTATTCAGCTTCAGTAGTAGATAGACCAACACAGTGTTGCTTTCTGCTTGACTAACTAACTAGGCATTGACCTAGAATTTGGCAGCTACCACTTGTGCTTTTTCTATCTAATTTGCACCCGGCATAGTCTGAATCAGAATAGCCAGAAAGGTCAAGGGTGCAAGTTCCAGGGTACCAAAGTCCTACATTTAAGGTGCCCTTAATGTACCTAAGTATCCTTTTAACATATGTTAGGTGTGACTCTTTTGCGCAGGATTGGTATCTTGCGCACATACCTACTGCAAATAAAATATCGGGATGACTTGTAGTTAGGTAGAGAAGGCTACCTATTATACTTCTATAGTACTTTGGGTCTACTGATTTTCCATCTGGGTCAGAATCAATGTTGCTATTTGTTGCCATTGGAGTATTTATAATTTTTGAGTTTTCCATGCCAAATTTTTTAATTAGTTCTTTAGCATATTTGGTTTGGTAAATGTAGATTCCATCTTTGGTTTATTTAATTTGTAAACCTAAGAAAAAATTGAGTTCCCCCACCAAACTCATCTCAAATTTGTTTTCCATTAAACTAACAAATTCTTTTAAAAGTTTAGTGTTGGTTGAGCCAAAAATTATGTCGTTAACATAGATTTGGGCAACAAAAATGTCTTTTGCTATGGTTTTGACGAATAGAGTCTGGTCTATTTGACCTTGGTTAAAGCCTTTGGATATTAGGTAATTAGATAACCATTAATACCAAGCCCTAGGTGCTTGTTTTAGTCCATATAAGGCCTTTTTTAGTCTAAATACATGGTTTGGATGATCTAAATTCTCAAAACCTGGGGGTTGACCTACATATACCTCTTCTTTAATAAATCCATTCAAAAAGGCTGACTTGACATCCATTTGGTATAATCTAAATCCTATATGTGCTGCATAAGCCAGCAGTATTTTAATGTATTCGAGTCTAGCTACTGGTGCATAGGTATCGTCATAATCTAAACCTTCAACCTGACTGAAACCTTTGGCTACTAGTCTGGCCTTGTTTCTAACTATTTCACCCTGATCATCCAATTTGTTCCTAAATACCCATTTGGTGTCAATTATGGACTTATCTATGAGTTTAGGTACAAGTTCCCAGACTTGGTTTCTTTCGAATTGTAACGCCCGCCCTCCCTGCTACTAAAGGGACGGGGTTACTTACTTACTTAACTATTCCAGGACACACATGCATATTTAAAATTTTCTTTCTAAAGTAAAGCAGCGGAAATATCATGAAGTTATACTGGACATTAACATAATACACTTGGTTCATGTCAATCATAACAAAGTAACATAAGCAGGTCTTTATTTGTCTTAGCCGAGCCACTGCCACACACATCTCCTTGCCTCTCCTGCAGCTCCCTTAGGTCATCCATTCCTTGCCTTTATCTGTGGTACAAGGAAAGTAAGCTATGAGCACACAGGCTCAGTAAGATCCTTTCCTACTCACAAAAACCGTATTTCATAGCATAGTCATATAAGCATATAACAATGGAGACATAATCATCTAACATTATATCATGTGAACATAGCCTCCTATCATATCATATCATTAAGAAACATCATACTATAACATGTCATAAATAAAGGCATCATGTAATGTGAATCATAAAAGCATAACATATCATCAGGTCATATGAATCATAAATAAAACATCTCATAACATCATGTTCTATAAGTCATAAGAGCATAACATAACATCATGTCATATAATTCATAAAAAAACATATCATATCATGAATGGGTGCATCATGCAGAATGTCTTTTTAAAACATATGTCATGTCAGGTGCAAGATGTCTTTAAACATATCTTTTAATACTTAAACATAATATCATCATCATGAGGGTCCGGCTTGTACCACATACATACATAAATGCGCGCAATCCCTAGGACAGGGTAGCTAGCCCTGAAGCTACTAGGGATCTAGACCCGTTCATAGTCCGTCGGCCTAGGGGCGTACTAAGAAGCTCATCCCTTTTTACTAGACCCGTTCATAGTCCGTCGGCCTAGGGGCGCTTATGGAGCCCACCCTTGGTACAAGCCATACAAAGTAAAATACATGTCGTGCATATCATATCATCATAACTGTCATATCTTATCATCATAAATGTCATGCTCTTGTCTTATCATGAAGAGTGCTCTTAATCCCAACTTGAGGGAAGCAACTCTCAGTCATTTTCTTATCATATCATAAGGCATGCATACTTGGGCACATAGACATCATAAAAATCATTTTCATGCCTGGTTCATAAGCTTACATAAATGAGCATGCAACATATTTGAAATCATACATACTTGGGCACATAGCCATCATAAGAATCATTTCATGCATGGTTCATAAGCATACATAAATGAGCATGCAACATATTTGAAATCATACATACTTGGGCACATAGCCATCATAAGAATCATTTCATGCATGGTTCATAAGCATACATAAATGGGCATATTACTTGTCTTACCCTAAAGCATACATACTTAAGCATAAAATACATCATAAGGGTCGTCATCATGCCTAGTTCATAAGCATACTTAAATAAACATATAATGCATCATAGGGAAACATAATCATACATGGAAAACATCCACTAGCATCTCGTAATTCATATCATAGTATGTGAGATACCTAACAAAATCATAATTGGGTCTCTAACCCTAATTCCATATAGTGGCCGAAAGTTATCATGCTTAGTTCTAGGTTACAACAACATATAAGCTTGTGAACCTTAAATCAATTTCATATCATAACTATAAAGAATATCATGAGCATAGGTAGTTTAGGTTCTAAGCTTCCTAGGCCTTTTAACTTAGTTGTGGCCGAACCTTTAAGAGCATGAAACTAAGTTCTATACAAGCATAAGAATACCAAGCTAACTCCATATCATATCATAAGGGGATCCATGAGCTTGCTAGGTTTAAATTTAAACTTCCTTGAACCCTAGAATATAGTCATGGCCGAAAGTTCATGAAAGGGAAAAGTAAGCTCTAACCAACATACAAGCATAAATATTGAGTTACATTCATATCATATCATTAGAAGATTCATGTGCATGCTAGGCTTTAAATTTTAACTTCCTTGAACCCTAGAATATATCCATGGCTGAACCCTTACAATGAAGGAAATAAATTCTTTTTAAGCAACATACAACATAAATATCTAGCCAAGTTCATATCTTATCATAAGGGAGTCTATAAGCATGTTAGATTGGGTTTTAAGCTTCTTGAAGCCCTAAATCCATCATGGCCGAGACTTCAAAAAAAAAAAAAAAACTTCTAAGCAACATACAACCATGAATACTTAGCCAAGTTCATATCATATCATAAAGAAGTCTAGGAATATGTTAAATTAGGTTTTTAAGCTTTTTGAAACCCTAAATCTATCATGGCCGAAACTTTCAAGGAAAAGAAAATAAATTTCCAAGCAACATACAAACATGGATACCTAACCAAGTTCTTATCATATCATAAGGGTATCTATAAGCATGTTAGATTAGGTTTTAAGCTTCTTGAAACCCTAAATCTATCATGGCCGAAACTTTCAAGGAAAGGAAAATAAATTTCCAAGCAACATACAAACATGAATACCTAGCCAAGTTCTTATCATATCATAAGGGTATCTATAAGCATGTTAGATTAGGTTTGAAGATTCTTGAAACCCTAAATCTATCATGGCTGAAACTTTCAAGGAAAGGAAAATAAATTTCCAAGCAACATACAAACATGAATACCTAGCCAAGTTTTTATCATATCATAAGGAAATCTATAAGCATGTTAGATTAGGTTTTAAGCTTCTTGAAACCCTAAATATCTATCATGGCCGAAACTTCAAGGAAAGGAAAATAAATTTCCAAGCAACATACAAACATGAATACCTAGCCAAGTTTTTTATCATATCATAAGGGAGACTATAAGCATGTTAGATTAGGTTTTAAGCTTCTTGAAGCCCTAGAATATTCATGGCCGAAACATATAAAGAAGGTGATCAAGCTCTAAACAACATCCAACATAAATCTCTAACTAAATCCATATCATAACATAATGAGATCCATGAGCATGCTAAATTAGGTTTGGAATTCAAGAAGGGATCCTAGGTTTCTTTTTCTTTTTCCTTAAGCATTCTTAGCATTCTAACCTTACGGAAATTTCATAAACAACTTGTACCACAGGTGAGGGGATACTTACTTCCTTGTGTTTGATTTACTAGGAGAAGAACCCTTGCTTGTGGAGCCTTCCTAGAGAGGAAACCCTCTTGCTTGGTTCGGCAATGGTTTGGAGGAGGGAGAGGTTTCGGTGGAGAGGAGGAGAAAAAATGCAATTCTCTCTTTCCTTTCTCCTTTTATTCCAAAGGAGAGGAAGAAGACAACATGGATTTTGCCTTCCCTTTCCTTTTTCTCATCCATAATGAAGGGAGAAAGCAAAACTCCTCTTTTCATTAGAGAGGAAGAAGGCAACTCCAACTTCTCGTACCAAGTGAAGGGAGCCTTTCCTTACTCTTAATTATTATACCTCTTCCTTTTATAACAATTATTTCTCTTGGTCTAATGGTTATCGCATACATGTATCTAGTAAAAGGTCCAAGGGTCAAACCTTGGTCATCTCTTTTTTTTTCCATTTTATTATTTTTTTTGCAAATTCCCACATAAGGCCTACTTCCTAACCATGGAAAAATATATGATCTTGCTAGGAACCCACGGGTGTTACACGAATTGTGCTAGCTCTTCCTGCATAGCAATGATCCAGTCTGGGTCTGGTAAGGCTTCTTCTATAGTCTTAGGCTCAATCTTAGAAATAAGGGCAATCTGACTCAGGTTTCTATAAGAGGATCTAGTTCTAACTCCTAGGTTTGGGTCACTCAAAATTTGGTCAGGTGGGTGAGAACTACCTATTATGGTTGGTCTTATATTTGTGTTAGGAGTTAGTTCCTCTAGTTTACTAGTATTCAGTTGAATTTCATCATCTTCTATAGTTCTTGGGTTAATGTCTGCATTTTTATCCATATCTGGTAGATTGTTTTCTTCATCAAATATTACATTAGTTGTTTTTCAACTTTTAGTGTATTTTGGTTATAGACTCTATAGGCCCTACAGGTTGTAGAGTATCCTAAAAAGATTTCTTGGTTTGATTTGGTTGTAAATTTTCCTAAGTAGGCTTTAGTGTTTAAAATATGAACTTTACATCCAAATACTTTTAAGTAGTTTAAGTTGGGAATTTTATTATAATAAATTTCATAAGGGGTTTTATTATAAAATTTGTTAATTAGAATTCGATTTTGAATATAGTTTGCCGTATTTATTGCTTCAGCCCAAAATTGATGATTTAGATTATATTCGTTTTGGCATGGTTCTAGGGGCTTCTTGTAAGGTTCTATTTTTCCGTTCTACTAGCCCGTTCTGTTGGGGGGTTCTAGGGCATGAAAATTCGTGTTTGTATCCGTTGATTTTACAAAATTGGATAAACCTATGATTTTCAAATTCCCCCCCCCCCCCCCCATGATCACTTCTTATTCTTTTAATTTTAGTAACTTTTTCATTTTCTGTTAGTTTACAAAAATTACTAAAGACTTCAAAAGTTTCATCTTTTGTTTTTAAAAATTTTACCCAGGTGAACATGGAGTAGTCATCAATTATAACTAAGCAATACTGGTTCTTGCTTAGTGACTTGGCTCCAAGTGAATCAAATACGTCTAGGTGAAGGAGCTCAAGTAAAGAGTTAGTTCTATCTAGATTGGTTGACTTGTGAGTTGACTTGGTTTGTTTTCCTTATTGACAGGGATGGCAAATTATATTTTCTAGGTTTCTTAATTTGGGCATGTAACGCCCAAAAATTCTCAAAACTATTTTAGAATTATTCTATGATTTTTCTGGAATTTTTAGATATTTTTTCGGAATTTTCCGAGTATCGGAAGTAGAAAAAATAATTAAAACCGCAAAATAGCTTTGGCGGGAATCGAACCCGAGACCTATGGTATACGGGATAATGTTAGTAACCGGTTGAACCCAGCAGGGCCGTGCTGAAAGAAAGGAGAACCAAATATATTTATATTAGAGTTGGGTTCATTAAACCACTTAATATAGATTAAAAACTTAAAGAGGGTTTGGTCTATTTTAAGAGTTTGGTTCGGCACCTCCTCACCTCACGCCACTTTTCTCCTCTCAAAACCTCACCGCCGCCTCTCCCTCTCCTCCTTCTCACGGCACACCAAGCCCCAAGGGCCAAGGGAACTTCTTCCGGCGACGACTCCAACACGAAAAAGGTTCTTCTCCGCGAGAGGAACGCGAAGACGCAAGTGGATCGTCGAGAGGACCGTTTCCATCGGAAAACCAGCGGTTTGAATCGTAAGAAATTACGAATAGGAGGTAAGAAACCCCTCACCTGCAGTATAATAGCTCCGTTTGGTTTTCTACGCATTAGTTTTAGCTATAGGCAGGTTTTTCGGCACATAGGGTGTGTTTAAACCCTCCTCGAGGATTAGGGATCTAGTTGAGCACCTCTAGACGGGCCGGACACGTTGGTCTCCTTTAGTTGGAGATTCTAGACGTTGTCGGGTGCCTAGAGGTGATCTCCCTATTAGAGGAGAGAGTTGGAGCACACCAAGTGTTCGGTAAAATGTTAGTATAGCTAAATACCACCTCAGTTATGTTTAATAGCTCAATTAAATGCATTAGGAGCATTTAAAATAGCGCATTAGTTTAGTTCAGTTTATGGGACTACGGTCCAATGGGTGGGCTCCCACAGTCACCTCTAGGTTCAGATAACCTAGCTCTAGGTTCAGATAACCTAGAAACAGCAAGTTAAAATAGTTAGCTATATTCAGTATTTTATTTTCAGTGGCACTGTACTGGATCAGATATCCATTGGGTTGGACTCCCACAGTCGTCCCTAGGTTTAGATAACCTAGTTAACCCTACTAAATTCGGGACTTGCAAACCCGGGTCTAGTTAGGGATGCGCGCACAGCAAGTACAGTTGCCGGGCCCAAACAGCATGATTACTATTTTCACTTATTATGATATTAGCTTTCAAACTCTTAATCTAATCCAGTGATTATAGTTTAAGATCAGTTTTAGCGCAGTTCAGTTTCAGTTCAGTATCATGCTCCAGTTTAGTTTTTCCCTGTGAATATGCATGATAACTTTATGTGCAGTTGTTATACATGCTTTTATGTTCAGGTTTAGGTATGCCATGATTGTATGCTTATATGCCATGCCATGCTAGTTTATTCAGTATATCCAGCATATGTTTTAAACAGCATGATTTAAAATCATATTTGCATCGTTGCATGTTTTTGTGAGGTAGATGGTTTCTTACTAAGATTTAAGCTTACAGATACTATTTTTCCTTATACTGCAGATAAAGGTAAGGGAAAGATGGACTAGCAGAGGGAGCTGGAGGACAATGCAAAGGATGGTGTGTGTGGCAGGAACTGGAATAAAAGACCTTGGAGAGTTTAGCAAATTAGAAACTAGTTCTTCCTTAAGACATTTTCTTATACTTTGCTTTTTATGCATTTCTAGTAGTTAAAGGTTATGAGTTGATGAACCTTGCTTTAGCTTAAGTTTAGAATTGTTACTACATGTTATTAGAATAGTTTATCATGCATTGGATAGTTGTTATGTAGTATTTTGGCACGCCAAAGTCTTGAAATCGAGTTCAGCGAAATCGAACTCGATCGGTCTCGAGACCGATCGAGCTGGCAATATCCTGGATCGGCCACCGACCGATCCGAACAGATATCTGATATCCTCTGGATCGGACCGACCGATCCGGACGATCTGATAGTTTCAGAGCTTGGTACGGATCGGTCGACCGATCCAGACATACTGGATCGATGCCGACCGATCGATGTACTCTGGATCGGTCGGAGACCGATCCGGATCTGAAGCGATGCGACACGGATTGGTCGGTGACCGATCCGGTGTTCATCCGTGCGATGCGGCTGGATCGGTCCGTGGATCGATCCAGCGGAGCAATCGATCAGCCGGTGTGGATCGATTGGGAAGCTCAGTTTCGACCAAGAAACTCAGTAGATCAACTTCTAGTCCATGGGGGATGTAGGATACGCTTTGTGTTCCTCAGATTGCATCCTTTAGCACATGTAGAACCAAGAACAGTCATCAATTAGTAGAAAAATCTAAATTAGATCAGTTTTCCGCACAGTCAGTACAGTACAACTGTAGCGATTCGCCTTACAGCCTAGCAGTTAGAAGGCGGGTCGTTACAGAGTGGTATCAGAGCAGTATTCCATACTTCCTACACACACATCAGCATTGTACCTGCAGCTTCCAAGTAAGGATACCTCTACTCTCTTTATTGTTTCTTGCTTTCTAGTTACAGTTCATGTTTATATGTCTATTGCCTGTTAGTCTGTGCTAGTCTTTTAACATGATATCAGTAGTTATATAACTGCAATTACCTTAGTTATGTTATGTTCTCTATGTTGTTAGAAATGGCACGAGGACGCCCAGCTAGAAGGGCACTAGCTACTGAGCCCCAGCAAGAGGCAGGCAATTCAGTGCCTCCCCCTTACATTAGCAGCTAGCTGAACAGCAACACGAAATAGCCACCTTAAAGGCTAACCAGCAGAACCCCAGAACCGAATCGACGACTCCGGTAGTCTTAGAGGTTCCACCAGCTCAGCCTACAGCACCAGCACCAGCAGCTGAGCCAAGAAAGGAAGCCTATCTGATCCAGTGGCAGCGGGTCAAGCCAGAGAGCTTCTCAGGCACTAGTGAACCATGGGATGCACAAGCCTGGTTCAAAACACTGGAGAGCACGATGGAGCTTCTGGACTGGCCAGAACACGAGACGGTGAAGTGTGCCTCCTTCTGCCTGACAGGAGACACACGCATGTGGTGGGAAAGAATCAGAACGAAGCGCCCAGTGAACCAGATGACATGGGCTGACTTCGAGAAGGAATTCTTCGAGGAATTCTTTCATATGCGGGTTACAAACCGCCACTACGACGAGTTCACTGAGTTTCGTCAGGGCAACCTATCAGTAGAGGAAGTCGTGAAGAAATTCAACAGGTTGGCTCGTCTATGCCCAGAGCTAGTCAGCACAGAGAAGGAACGCATCCGGTTGATGCTCAAGATGCTGAGGCCAGAGATAGCAGTGAACGTGGCTGGTGGCATACATAGGCCACAAACCAAAGAGGAGTTAGTGAGCAGTGCCTTGACCACAGAGCATTACCAGAACAGCATAAAGCAACAGAAGCAAGTCCCCTCAGAGTCCAAAGGCCAAGGAAACTCTCACACTCAAAAACAGCAAGGCCACAGCTCCAACTAGAAAGGGAACTCCAACAACAAGCGCAAATCAGGGAGTGACTGAATAGGAGGACCATCTAGCAAGCGACCCGGTTATCCAAAGTGTGCCACTTGTGGGAAATTCCACCCAGGGGTTTGTCGCAAGGGCACACGAGGATGCTTTGAATGTGGACAAGAAGGGCACATGGCCAAGCAGTGCCCGAACAAGACCGGTCTTCCTTAGCCACAGGCCAGCCAGCTCAGTTATATCAGATGCAGGCCGCTCTAGAGGGTCCACATATAAGCCAGGGCAGATTAGAAGCCCCTCCAGCTATGGCGAATGCGAGGATCTACTCACTCACCAGAGAGGACGTAGCCAATGCCTCGACAGTTGTCACAGGTCAGATTAGCATTTTTCAGTATAGTGCTACTGTTCTATTTGATACTGGGGCAACCCATTCATATATAGCCAGGATGTTCTCCGAAAAATTAGAAATACCCCCAGAGGTACTCAGTGGTCAGTTTCTGACGGCACTACCTTCAGGAGAGATCATGGCATCCACGCACTGGCTCAGAGCAGTGCCGGTCATTATAGCAGACAGAGAGCTCTTTTGTGATCTGATCCTGCTAGAAATGACTGACTATGACGTCATCCTTGGAATGGACTTTCTGATCAGATACGGTGCTTCCATAGAGTGCCGTAAACAGAAAGTCGTATTCCAACCCGAAGCAGAAATACAGTTTGAATACCTCGGAGAACCAAAGAGAAAAGCCAGAAAATTTCTCTCAGCAATGAAGGCACAGAAGTTGATGGATTCGGGATGTACGGGGTACCTAGCACATGTAGTCAATACCAGCCAGGACAAGGACCAACAGCTAGCAGAGGTCCGAGTTGTATGTGACTACCCAGCAGTCTTCCCTGAAGAGTTACCAGGCCTAGCACCAGTCAGGGAGATTGAATTTGAGATAGAGCTTTTCCCCGGCACCAATCCTATTTCCAAGGCGCCCTACCGCATGGCTCCAGCAGAACTGAAGGAACTTCATGAGCAACTACAGGAGCTGCTTGACAAGGGTTTCATACGCCCTAGTCACTCACCATGGGGAGCGCCCGTACTGTTCGTGAAGAAGAAGGATGGAAGCATGCGGCTATGCATAGACTACAGAGCACTGAATCAGTCACGATCAAGAACAGGTATCCTCTTCCCAGAATAGATGACCCAGTGTTCTCTAAGATTGACCTCAGATCAGGATATCACCAAGTCAGGGTCAAGGAGGGTGATATACCGAAGACAGCATTCAGGACCAGATACGGACATTACGAGTTCGTAGTCATGCCTTTTGGCGTGACAAATGCTCCAGCTACATTCATGGATCTCATGAACAGAGTATTCAGGGAGTATTTAGATAAGTTTGTTATTGTATTTATCGATGACATTCTTATCTACTCAGGAACTCAGGAAGAACACTCAGAGCACCTGAAACTAGTATTGGAGACCCTTCAGCAGAACCAGCTATACGCCAAGTTCACGAAATGTGAATTTTGGCTAGACCAGGTGTCCTTCCTGGGTCACATCATCTCAAAGGATGGTATTATGGTAGATCCCAGTAAGATAGAAGCAGTAAGTAACTGGAAGAGACCTAAGAACGCCAGCGAGATCAGGAGCTTCCTGGGATTAGCAGGATATTACAGGAAGTTTGTAGAGGACTTCTCCAGGATAGCCTCCCCACTGACAGCTCTTACCAGGAAGAACAGGAAATTTCAGTGGACAGAGGACTGTGAGAACGGCTTCAGCGAGCTAAAAAGGAGATTGACCAGTGCTCCCATTTTGGCTCTACCAGACAACACCAGCAGCTTTGACATCTATAGTGATGCCTCTAAGTTGGGACTAGGAGCAGTACTGATGCAAAATGACAAGGTGATCGCCTATGCCTCAAGGCAACTCAAGGATTATGAGAAGAATTACCCTACTCATGACCTTGAGCTGGCAGCAGTAGTGTTCGCTCTCAAAATTTGGAGACATTACCTATATGGAGCTCAGTGCAGAGTGTATACAGATCATCAGAGTCTGAAGTATTTCTTCACTCAGAAGGATCTGAACATGCGACAGCGCAGGTGGCTTGAGCTGGTCAAGGACTATGATGTGGACATCCTCTACCATCCAGGGAAAGCCAATAAGGTAGCAGATGCACTTAGCAGAAAATCCAGTGCTACCTTATTATCTCTTACAGCCATGTCACCGCCCCTACAGAAGGAGATCGTAGATTTCGGTCTCGAGTTCATCGTGGGGACAGCTCTCTACTATGACCTTAGAGTCTACCTTGCTTGGTGATATTCAGTCAGCTCAGGAACAGGACCCTGAAATTCAGAAAATCAAGCAAGGGCTAGCAGAAACAGAGAGTAGAGAATTCAGAGTGTCCGATAGCGGGGTGTTGTATTTTGGTGACAGACTCTGTGTTCCAGATCAGGAGGAGCTACGGAGACAGATTTTAGATGAGGCTCACAGGACTCCCTATGCGATGCATCCAGGTTCCACCAAAATGTATCAAGACCTGAAGAACCGTTTTTGGTGGTCCGGGATGAAGCGAGACATCGCCAGATATGTTAGCATCTGCCTCACCTGTCAGAGGGTCAAGGCAGAACATCAGCGACCAGGAGGAGTTCTGCAGCCTATACAGATTCCAGAATGGAAGTGGGAGGATATCTCTATGGATTTCATAGTGGGACTACCCAGAACCACGAATGGTTTTGATGCCATCTGGGTAATAGTCGACAGGTTGACTAAATCAGCCCACTTTTTAGCTATCAAGATATCCTACTCCATGGAGAAGCTAGCTCAGTTGTATCTTCAGGAGATCGTCAGACTACATGGAGTCCCACGAACCATCATTTCAGACAGAGACAGCAGATTTACATCACACTTCTGGGAGTGTGTACAGTCAGCATTGGGCACGAAGTTAAAGTTCAGCACAGCATTCCATCCTCAGACAGATGGTCAGACAGAGCGAGTAAATCAGGTACTCGAAGATATGCTCCGAGCATGTGCCCTAGATTTCAAAGGAAGTTGGTGCAAATATCTGAGTCTAGCAGAATTTGCATACAACAACAGCTATCAGGCCACTATCGGCATGGCACCTTACGAGGCTCTCTATGGGCGGAGGTGTAGATCTCCAATCTGCTGGTATGAGAGTGGTGAACAGAAGGAACTAGAGCTTCAGACAGATCTAGTCGCAGATACCACAGCAGCTATACAGCAGATCCGCCAGAGGATAGAGACAGCTCAGAGCCGCCAGAAAAGCTATGCTGATACACGGCGCAGACCCTTAGAGTTCTCAGTCGGGGATACAGTGTTCCTCAGAGTAGCTCCCATGAAGGGAGTGATGCGTTTTGGGAAGAAGGGCAAGCTTAGTCCCAGATATGTGGGACCATACCTTATTAGCAGAAGAGTGGGCAAGGTAGCATATGAGCTAGAGCTACCCCAGGAAATGTCAGCGGTCCACAACGTATTTCATGTCTCCATGCTGAAGAAGCATACCCCAGATGCCACCCAGGTGATTGAGCCCCAGTCGGTACAGATCCGCGAAGACCTCAGTTATGATAGTCGGCCTATTCAGATAATAGACCGAGCAGTTAAAAAATTGCGGAACAAGGAAGTACCATTAGTCAAAGTCATTTGGCACAGTCACACAGCAGAAGAGGCAACTTGGGAGACAGAAGCCAGCATGAGACAGAAGTACCCAGAATTGTTCTAAGTTCGAGGATGAACTTTTTATAAGGTATGGGGGATTGTAACGCCCGAAAATTCTCAAACTTGCATTAGAATTATTCTAAGATAATTCTGGAATTTTTAGATATTTTTCCGAAATTTTCCGAGTAGCAGAAGTAGCAAAAATAATTAAAATAATAAAAAGAGCTTAAGCGGGAATCGAACCCGGAACCTCTCGGGTCCGCTAAACCTTTAGTTAGCCTTAGTAACCGGTGAACCCAGCAGGGCCGTGCTGAGAGAAAGGAGCATGTAGGGTTGTGTTTTAATTCCTTCTTATAACATGTTCTAATGCTTTGTTCGGTTTTGGATTTGTTGTCTACTCCTTGGTTCCCATGCTCCACTTTGGACATTGAGTTGAACAATGCTCCCATTGAACAATCATATTGGACACCTAGATCCATGCTCGTGTAGGATACTTATATCCGAATTCAATTAAATTCATATGTGGTGGATAATGGGAAAGTGAGCATAATCTGTAAGTTGTTCTGCCACTAATATAATGCTACTTCCTATATTAATATGCCTTCGGTGGTATCCATTGAAATGTCTGGCCACATTAGATCTTTAATTTGTAAAGGTTAAAGAAAAGCATGTCCTTGCATGTTCCTTTCTTTAACTTTTTGTCATTGGATGTGCCGGGTCTTTTCTAAAAGGCACTTAACTTTTAGTTGCCAAGAAAACCTGAATTATGATTTAAGTATAAGATTTCAGTTTCAGATTTAGTTTCTGATGCTTTCTTAATTAGTTGGAACAACCTTGCCTTAAGCTTGCTAGTTGGATCTTTTTATGCTATGCATTGGGCAAGAACAGTCCTCATTTTTTTAAAGTATGCAGTATAGATTTTTATTAAGCTAGAATGCAGATTTCTGTTAAGTTAGTATGCAGGTTTTTATTGAGCTAGTATGCAGATTTCTGTTAATCTATTATGCAGATTTTTATTAAGCTAGTATGCACATTTCTGTTAAGCATTAGTGTAGATTTTTGATAAACATTGTATGTGCAGATTTCTTTTGTATTCTATGCATGATTGTGTGTTGCATAGTTAGTTTCATTCATAGATGCACACGAAAGATACCCTAACAGTATTTTGGGTTTAAGAAAAGTATAAGAAAGATAAAGAAAAGTATAAGAAAGATAAAGAAAAGCATAAGAAAGATAAAGAAAAGAAAAGATAAGGCCGAGGCCTTAAGTAGATCCCAAAGTCAAGACTTGAGGGATTTTTGGCACACAAGGTGCCTATTAAAATGCCGAGGCATTTAAAGAATAAGTAATTAAGATTATAAGTATTTTACTTTTAAGAAGAGGCTAGTACCCGACTTCCGAGGTTGTTGTTAAACAAATCCAGGTGTCCAATTCCGAGGTCTTGGCCCTGGTAGACCGAGGTCTGCTCTTTTAGGATTGGTGGCTCGCTACCCCAACCTATTAGGGAATGCGCATAAGATGCTACTATGCCTGGGCCCAAGAAGAAGTTGATTACTATTTTGAAGTATTATAAGTATAAGCTTTTGAACTAATAAAACAATGTGTTTACAAAAGTTTACAAGTATTAAAGAATAAGTTTTAAATAAGTGAAATAAAAGAATAAGTTTTTAAGTAAGTTTAATAAGAATCAGAAAGTGTTTAGAATTCAGTAAGTTAAATTCTTTATGCTAGCATGATAGTATAGACTTGTCTTACATGTTCAGCCTTTCAGTATGTTTCTTTACTATTAGAAGAGCATGAGTTAGCTTACTGTTATTTGCTATTTATGAGCATGAGTAGCTTTACATGTTAGCATTCAGTTTTAGCATGTTTTTATTTATATACATACATATCGAGTTTTTGTGAGTTAGAAAGCGCTTACTAAGCAAATTTTGCTTATAGACTACACTTCCTCTTACTACAGATACAGGAAAGGAAAAGATATAGAAAGGAAGGCGACAAGGAGGTGTTCGAGGGATGTGTGATGCTAGGACTATGGAAGCCTTGGGACTTAGTTTAAGAATTTATTAAGATTGCCATTTATTAAGAATGTATTAGATGAGTCATATAGTCTTCCGCTGTTAGTTAACTGTATGTTTTTATTTTGTTTCCGCTATTTATTACTTGCATGATTTGATTTCATTAAACTGCGTGGTGATGTTATTCCTTTTGTGTGTTTGATATGTGTTCCAGCCGCCTGTGGCTGTGTATATTATGTTATGTATTAATGATTATGGTCACCGGTACAGGGGAGACTCTGCCGGAATTTTTCGGTAGGGTTTCCATGTGATTTTTAATCATACCGGTTAAGTATAGTTAGTAGTTAAGTAACGGTCATCCTTAGAGAGTAGTAGTAGTAAGAAGGGTGGTCGTTACAATTATCAAAGGTAACTAAGTATCCACTATCACATAATTGGCTAATACTCAATAGATTGAAATTGAAATTTTCAATAATAGAACTTTTTGAATGACAAAATTGGAGTTAAGTTCGATATTACCTCTTCCGATTACCTTAAGTTTACCGTTGTTACCGAACGCAACTGACCCTAGGTTCTTCAGTTTGAGCTTAATAAACTTCAACCTATCTCCAGTCATATGTCTGGAGCATCCACTATCTATCATCCATTGATCCAATTCCTACACACAAAGTAGTTGATTGGGATTCTTTTAATGGATTAAAAGATAGTTTGAGTGAATTAAGCTCTCTATTTTTTCATCTCACCCGTATTAGGTTTTCAATAGTTATTTCTATGGGTGATTGTGAGATGGATGAATTAGGTTAGTTAATTTGAAAAGTATTTTATAAGTTAAAAAGAATAATTTTAAGTTAATAAAATTTTTGAAATTAAATTTTTAGTTAAATTTTAAAAAATAATTTTAAGTTAATTAATTTTGAAAAATAATTTTAAGTTAATTAATTTTGAAAAATAATTTTACGTTAATTATTTTTTCAAAAAATAATTTTAAGTTACTTAAATTTTGAAAAAATAATTTTAAGTTAATTAATTTTGAAAAATAATTTTAAGTTAATTAATTTTGAGAAATAATTTTAAGTTAATTAATTTTGAAAAATAATTTTAAGTTACTTAAATTTTGAAAAATATTTTAAGTTAAATAAATTTTGAAAAATAATTTTAAGTTAATTAAATTTTAAAAAATATTTTAAGTTAAATAAATTTTGAAAAATAATTTTAAGTTAAATAAATTTGAAAAATATTTTAAGTTAAATAAATTTTGAAAAATAATTTTAAGTTAATTAAATTTTGAAAAATATTTTTAGTTAAATAAATTTTGAAAAATAATTTTAAGTTAATTAAATTTTGAAAAATAATTTTAAGTTAATTAAATTTTGAAAAATATTTTAAGTTAATTAAATTACTGAAAAATAATTTTAATAAATTATGAATTTTAAAATCAAATTTCAAATTTTAATTCTGATTTTGAATTTGAGTTTAAATTAATTTTAATTACAAATTTAATTTTGAATTAATTTTAATTACGAATTTAATTTTGAATTAAATGAATTACGAATTTAATTTTGAATTTGATTATGAATTTAATTTTGAATTAAAATTAATTTTGATTACGAATTTAATTTTGAATTTGATTATGAATTTAATTTTGAATTAAAATTAAAATTACGAATTTGAAATTCAAATTTGATTCTCTTTTAAATTTCTATTTCTTAGTCATCTCACCTGATCTAAATTTTCAATCAGGTAATCCTACAATATATGTGAGATGAATTAAGTTCAATTTTAGGGTTTTGTTTAACTTTGTGTTAGATTCAGGTTTAGCTTTTGGTTCAACAAGTAGGCGTTCTTTGGATAAACTTCTAGGTTATGGTGAGTCACAAGGACATCATTAAAGTAACCATGCCTTTGAAATTTTCCAAATAGTCCTACCCATTGAAGTTAATACAAAACCTTGGTCTAACTGGTTAGGATCCATAAAAAGTAGCTTCGGTCAGTTCCACTTAGCCAAATGCACCAGGTCGAAGCCATATCTTCCTAGACATGTGATGACTAAGTTTCCCCAACGTACTATCATCCAATAATACACCAGTACCGTGGGTCAAGTTAAACCTAGCCCATTTTAATATAACCTTAATTACCCGGCCGGGTAGTCTACTCTTGTTTACCCTTATCGGGTGGATTAATTTCGGAGATGCCAACTATTCTGGAGCCTTCCTTTGGATTTTAATTTGATTTAGTTTGAACTTAATTTAATTTAATTTTAATTTATTGCTAATTTTAATTTGATTTTACTTTAATTTAATTTAATTTATTGTTAATTTTAATTTAATTTTAATTTAATTTAATTTAATTTAATTTGAATCTAGTTTTATTTTTATTGTTTTTCTTCTAGCTCCCCCTGGATCATAGCCTCGATATGGTATATCGAGGTAATGTATTTGATCCTTAGGGACCCAATATTATCCAAGTCCAACTTAATTGATCTGGTTGGACTTGGGGACCCATGCTTGGACCTTTTTTCTATTTGTTCTTTGTATAAGTGATAAATATGACTTATATTTCTTTTTCAATTTGAATCCTAGTCCAGTTCTATTGTAGATTACCCTTTGTGTTCCAAGAATTAGGTCAAGGTTCTTAGAACCCAAAGAGAATCGTTCTAATGTTTCCTCCAGATCCTTGACCTGAGTTTTCAGGCTGAAATTCTCTTCCTCAAGTTTTTGGACTTGAGTCGAGTTTCCAGTCTGAACTGGTTCAGTCAAAGATTCAGAGTTAGTCACTTCTTTAAGGACAGCTACTTCCTTTATAAGTGACTTAATTCTTAGATTAGATTTAGCTAATTTTCATAACAAGTAATTGACTAGATTATTTCGTCAGGGATACTTACAAAGGGATCGGGCCCTTCGGAAACGGATACGGATGCGTGGCTTCTTTTCGATTCTGCTTCCGACTCGCTCTCACTCTCGGACACATCGATCTAGTCTCGGGCCATCAGGGCAAGAAGGCTCGTCTGTTCGAGTTCGTCGTCGATATCCTCTTTTGAAGATTCTTCAAAGGTTGCTTTGTATCCTTCTGATTGGGGCAGTTGGCCTTGATGTGCCCCTTCTGGTTGCACCCATAACAGATCACCTCAAACTTGACCTTTGAGCCTGGTTAAACCTCCTTTGATTGTACGGCTTTCTTTAGGTGTTTCTTGTTGAATCCCTTCTTCTTCTTGTAGAGCTTCTTCATAAGATTCACGAGTTCGGAGGTCAATTCGTCATCTTCATCGTTTAAGTCAGGTTCGACTTCCAATTCAGGTTCAGTTCTTCGCCGTGATATTGGTTCACGTGTTCAACTGGTACCTGCAACCAAAGCAATACCTTTCTCGATTGGATGTGTATTAGTTTGTTCATGCAATTCGAATTCTGAAAACAATTCATCTAGCCTAATGGAAGTTAAATCCTTGGAGACTTTGTAGGTATCAACCATTGATGCCCACAATGTGCTCCTCGGAAAAGCATTAAGTGCGTACCTTATAATATCCCTGTTCTTGACCTTTTGCCCGATAGCATGGAGGGAGTTGAGGATGTCTTGAATCCGTGCATGGAGTTGACTTGTTGTCTCTCCTTCCTGCATTTTCAGATTATATAATTTATTGAACAAGAGATCTCTCTTTCTTACCTTGGTGTCGGAGGTGCCCTCGTGGAGTTCGATCAGCTTCTCCCAAAGCTCTTTTGCGCTGGAGAACGGTCCAACTCTGTTGAGTTCCTCCTTAGTCAGTCCACACTGGAGGGTGCAGGTTGCTCTGGCATCAGCTTCCACCTTCTTGATTAGGGTCGGTTCCCATTTTTTGCAGGATGTCGGCTTGCTGTCTTCGTCGGTTGGCAGTTGTATTCTAGTGTTGATAATCATTCAAGTGTCGAACTGTGTCTTGAGAAAGGTTTCCATTCGCCCCTTCCAATATCCGAAGTCTTCTCAGGAGAAAAGTGGGGGGCGAACGGTGTTGAAACCTCTTGTTGGGCCATTAGCGATATGCAAAAATAACAAAAAAATAGAAATGCCCCAAGACTAGGTCTTGGATTAGCAGTGCGGGAAATCAAGTAAAAAATGAACTTGAGTGGTGTTGCACCAGCCTCGAGCTAAAATCGATTCGAAAAAAAATAATTAGAATATAGCTATTAAGCTAATTCTAATTGACTCCGTAAAACTGAAAATACCACGAAAAATTTACGTGATTGGTGGTTGTACCAGATCAACGCGACCCCACTCTGATACCAATTGTTGGATCGAAAGCGCTAGAGGGGGGGTGAATAGCGCTCGTGGCTTTCACTTTTCGTTTCGGAAATCTTACAAGTAACGCAGCGGAAATAATAACAAAATAACAATCACACAGAGAACTCCAATATTTTCTTGGTTCGGAGCTTAGGACGACTCCTACTCCAAGGCCCGCGATCATTGATCGCTTACTGTGGGCAACAACTATATCGTGCAAAAGTTCATACAACTGAGAATTACAATAAGTGCAATAATTAAAGTAAACTTATACCAACGACAGAATCTTAGAATCGCGGAACTTCCGGACGTCAGAAACTTGTAGCATCACTTCAGGGTGTTTTTGAGGCAGCGCGTTGTAGCTTGATCGCTTGGAAGATGATGTGTTGAGCCTCTGCCTCGAGCCCCCGTTTAAACAGTGCTGGAGACGCCTCCAAGCTTGTCCGAGGCGCCTCCACGCCGCCGAGTCGCACGTGTGGATCAGCTCCGATTTGGTCGCACCTTATCCCACTGAAGGCGCCTCCAAGCTGTTCCAAGGTGCCTCCAATGCATGGTCCAAGGCGCCTCCAGTGACCACCGAGGTGCCTCCAGCATCTCTGGACAGCTGTCTTCGGCTAGCTCCCGAGGCGCCTCCAAGCCCCATGGAGGCGCCTCGGATACTATTCATCCGGGTCTAAGTTGCTCTTTTGTTCCTGCAAATTATGTTAGTCTCAAACACAAACCCTACAAAACAAAGTTAGCATAGAAATAATATGATAGATAAACTTGACAGTCGTCAGACTGTCCGGGTCTAACTTCGGATTTCCAACTGGAAACCCTAGGTCGACCCGACGCCTACTGTTCCCTCTACGGGGAGTGGTTCCTCACCTACTCCACTTAGGATATTTACCTGATGCCAGTGCAATCCACCAGATCGACTGGACTTTTGCTGAGCGTTCGAAGCTTCCGGACTTTCAGCTGGACTTCCACTTCCCGGCTGGTCCAGTCTTCCACCTGGTTCGTGACACCAGGACTTTCCACCTAGGGTTACCCCCGTAGGACTTTTGTCTGAAGCTCTCGACCAGCCAAGACTATCCGCATACGGTTACCACCCCCTAGGGTTTTCCCCATGCCTAACCGCAGCTAGGACTTTCTTGAAACACTCAATTAAGTGCATTAGATTACAAAACAACTTAACTTTGAATTCCTTTACCATTATCAAAACTACGGTCGATCGTCGGATGCTTCTCGCACCAACACGAACCCCACTGTAAGTTCTCTACTCACCGAAACTTAGTTAGATGATTTAAAGAATTTAGTTCCTTACTTGTTAAAAAAGTTGGCTAAATCCAATGTCCGGGTCAAATCACTCCAAAAGGAGGTAACAGCCCTTAAGGAAATGACTGACTCGAGTTCTTTAACTGAGCTAGTTCAAATTAGAAGTTCAACTCGAGTCCAACAACTTGAGGAAGAAAATTCTAATTTGAAAACTCAAATTAAAGAACTCAAGGACATGTTGGAACGGTTCACCTTGGGTTCCAAGAATCTTGATCTGATTCTTGGAAAACAGCGAGCCATTTTCAACAAATACGAACTTGGATTTAAAACCAAAAGAAAATATAAAGCATATCTATCCTTAGTTAATAGAAAAAATAGAAACATAGTCCAAGCATGGGTCCCCAAGTCGAACTTGGTTAATCAAGTTGGACTTGGACTATATTGGGTCCCCAAGGATCAGATCTACTACCTTGATAGACCATATCGAGGCTATGATCCAGGGGGAGCCAATAGAAAGACTATCTTTACCAATAGATAGAATTATTTGATGCTTGATTTTTTTTATTATACATGTTTAGATTCAAGATAGTTTAAGGACGTAGGCATAATTTACACTTGTCTAGTTAAACCTAGGGGTTTCAAAAAGAAAATTAAATATATAATTTCTTTGAGCGGCTCTGTCTAGGAAGTGGTGGATGATCCCATACCCAAGAAGGTCGAGTACCTCGCCACGACCTGGGAACCAATCTTAGAAATGTGTATTTAATTGATTAGTTGAAAAACCTAAGTTTAACTCCAATGTAAATTAATCCTTAGAAATAATCTAAATTCAAGATAATCATCTCACAAAATTACTTAAGATTACCTGATTGATAACTTAGAATTGGGTGAAATGGATCTAGGTTGAATCAACAGCATTAATCTTCAAATAAATTCAAGTTAATTAAATTCAATTTAATCAAATGAATCAACTTAATTTTAAAAATAATTTTTTAAAAATTATTTTTAAATATTTTAAAAACTCTTTTAAAAATGATTTGAAAAGTTATTTAAAAATTGTTTTAAAATCTTCTAAAAATCTTTTTAAAAATCTTTTGAAAACTTATGTAAAAATCATTTTAAAAATCCTTTTAAAAATCTTTTGAAAACTTATTTAAAAATCTTTTGAAAACTAATTTAAAAATCATTTTAAAAATCTTTTGAAAACTTATTTAAAAATCATTTTAAAAATCCTTCTAAAAATGTAACGACCACCCTTCTTACTACTACTACTATCTAAGGATGACCGTTACTTATCTACTAACTCTACTTAACCGGTATAATTAAAAATCTCTAGGAAAATCCTACCGACAAATTTCGGCAGAGTCTCCCCTGTACCGGTGACCGTAATCATTAATACATGACATAATATACACAGCCACAAGCGGCTGGAACACATATCAATCAACCACGTAGTTTATATATCAAAAAGAAGCACAATACCAAGGAAAAATCAACTCTAGCAAATACACGACAAAACAAACCAAATAATAACATGCACAAGTTCTAAATTCGTTAAACACTTAAACCAAAACATTCTAAATAAATTCTGGTTCAATCTCTTAGTCTACTCCATAGTCCAAACATCACACACCATCCGCGCCACCTTGTCGCCTTCCTTGCTATATCTTTTCCTTTCCTATATCTGCAGTAAGAGGAAGTGTAGTCTATAAGCAAAATTTGCTTAGTAAGCGCTATCTAACTCACAAAATCACGAATGTGCATGTATACGAAAAGAACTAGAAACTATATGCTCTAAAAAGAAATAAAGCATAAACATAACTGCTCATGTCAAACTAATAGCAAAGAAAAGCTAAGAAATTTACTCATGTAATTCTAATAGTTAATCATGCTGCTCATCTAATAGGTAAACATGAAAACTACTCATCTACTAGATAAACATGGTAGAATAAAGAACTAAACTTACTGATTTTTAGAACTATATGAATCTTATTTCATTTGTTCTAAACTCAATCTTTAATACTTTATGTTTATGTAAAACTCGTTTTACTTGTCCAAAAACTTATACTTATAATACTTCAAAATAATAATCAACTTCTTCTTGGGCCCGGCAATTGTGCTTTTACTTTTGTAACGACCCGACCCATTCGGCAGCCCATTTGGCGGCCCATTTGGCGACCCTATGGTCGTCGACCGTCGACCGTCGGCCGAGCCGTTACTACTAGATTATCTAAACCTAGGGACGACTATGGGAGCCCAGCCCAAGGACAGAGAGTCCAGTACAGTGCCACTGATAAAAGTAAAATACTTGTTATCTTTTAATACTTCTAATATATAATGCCTCGGCATTTTCTTTAGCACCTTGTGTGCCAAAATCCCTAAAGTCTTGACTTTGGGATCTTCTTAAGGCCTTGGCCTTTTTCTTTCTTTTCTTTATCTTTCTTATACTTGTTAATACTTCTAAAAGAATACTTCTTTAAAAAGAAACTGAAATGTTTAAGCAAATTCTAACTTTAAAATGCTTTAACCCAAAAATCTGCCTACTATGCTAATAAAATTCTGCATATTAAAATATGCATACTATACTTATAAAAATCTGCATGCTATGCTTATAAAAATCTGCACATGTTCAGCTAAGGGTAAATGAATTCTGCACACTAATACTTAATAAAAATCTGCACACTAAAATGCTGCATATTAAGCTGACACAATTCTGCATATTAAGCTCTAAAGAAACTAGAAACTGATTGTATTAGAAGGAAGGCTACTCATGCACATCTAATAACATAAGAAACTAGAAATCTGCTCATGTTATTCCAATAACAAAGGAACTAGAAATCTAAATCTGCACATGTTCATGTTATTTACTAAATCTAAATAACAAAGGAACTGAATGAATATATAAATGCACACTTGAATAGATCTGCTCATGCTCATGCCTACTGGTGGGAGTTGTCTATAGTTCCACGGCAAGAAAGTAATATAAGGGAAGCAAAATGCTATACATAGCTATTCAAACAAACATATATATATCAAATTCACAGCTTAACCCTTTTTATAAGCAACCCTAATTCTCCGAATCATGCTTCATCAGATGGCAAAGAAAACCAACAACATAAACTTCAATTCATGGCAGTAAATGCTAACAAAACTACGATGCTAATTAAGATAATAAGGAAATCTAAGTTTGATACCCATGTAAAACCTAAACAAAGCTTACACTTTTATTGAGTAGAAGAGATCTAAATTGTCTCTAACAGCATACTACTCATAGCCCTAATCCATGAAACCAATAGCATACACTTGATACACTTACCCATTCTAAATTAATCCTTACCCAGCTGAGCATAAGGAAAATTACTACTATTATCACAAAAGTTAACACGTGATGTACTAAAACATGCACACAATAGATCTACACAATCTAATTCTTCCAAACTAAGCATAGCATAAAGAAAAGTTGCTCATATAACTACCCATTGTAGTGTCCACAAAGAAACTACGTACTAGTTTATGCACTTCTTCATGCTCACTGTCTGCCCACAGAAAACAAATGGACGACAATTATCTAAAATGACAATTCACAGTAGAAAACATGGCAGCAAGCTTCACAAGCAACTTCACAGCAGCAATCATTCAAAACAAGGAAGCTCACGGCAGCAAACAACAACTCAACATACTTAACTCTTCCATATCCTTACTTTGAGTCTCACGGCAGTAGCCCTAAACCCAATCTTCACAACAAAAATTCTAAAGCAAGAAGAAACTAAATCCCTAGAAATTCCGAGATTCTTTACAACAAATCTGAAAGCTTAAAAGGGAAGAACAATCTTCTTTATAAAACTCACGGCACATTCACAAACAAGAGAAACTCTAAATCAAAGGCTCGAAACTATCTTACCGTAGGTGAGTAAGCGCTTACCGCATGTTTTTGGATTCCAACCGAGAAGGAGGAGCTGTTAGGGTTCCGGTGACTTGCGGTTTGGCTTCCTCTTCGTGCTCACAGCCTTCTTCTTGACGAGGGGAGCTTGGATCTGAGAAGAGCTCGCGGAAGGATCCCCTTTGGCTGGAGACGAAGCGAGGTCTTCGTTTTCGTTCTCGCTCGGGCAGAAACGGCGCACGCGAGAGGTGAGAAGAAAGGTGCTGAATAATACCTAAGTTCCTCTTTCTTATACTAGGGTTTCATTACAACTTAACTATATTTCGTTATAGATTTAGTTAAGAAAAGTTTGGCTGGTCTGTTGGTTAAGCGAATCTCTGCTTAACCCGAGGTTTCCGGTTCAAACCTCGTCTTGGATATTATTTTTGTCAAGACTTCTTTCATTTTGTAAAAATATCAAACGACCTCCAAAAATTGCATAAAAATACTCTAAAAATTTCTAAAAATCTCTAGAATTTTTCTAAAGTATTTCTAGATTTTATTAAGGTCTTTTAGGACTCCAAATCATGAAATTTGGGGTGTTACAAAAAATCTTTTGAAAACTTATTTAAAAATCATTTTAAAGGAGCTAAGTTTTTGTTGAAAGAACTAAGTCTTTTTAAAAGCACTTTCAAAATTAGCTAAGTGTTTTTCAAACACTTTCAAAAACCCTTAAACATATTTTTCGTTCAAGTTTAGCTACCCCTCAGGGGAAGCTTAAAACTAAACAAAGTTAATAATTTTTTAACAAACCTCTCTCTACTTGGGCTCTTTTTGATTTATGTCAAAGGGGGAGAGAAGAGTCAAAATTAATTTAAAAATATTTAAATATATAACCTTTTGATCTAGGGGAGCATTGGAGTAAGTGTTTGTAATTTAAAATATTTTTGCTTACTTATGCTCCTATTTCTTGTTAGAAATTTTCATAAAAACTGTTATGTTTTACTTAACTTTGAACTGTGTTGTTATAATCAAAAAGGGGGAGATTGTTGGTCCAGGAAGCATCCGATGATCAAACCTATATTGTGATTATGTCAAAGAGTTCAAAGTTAAGGTGTTTTGTTTACTAATATGTTGAATGAGTGTTGTAGGAAAAGTCCTAAGTGTACTTAGGCAAAAGTCCTAGCTGCGGTTAGGCAAGTGGAAAACCTTGGGGGGGGGGGGGGGTAACCCTAGGTCATAGGGGGTGGTAACCATATGCGGAAAGCCTTGGCGGGTCGGGTCTTTGGGCAAAAATCCTAGGGGGCGGTAACCCTAGGTTGAAATCCTGGTGTCGCAAACCGGGTGGAAGACTGGACGGGTCGTGGACTGGACGTCCAACATGAAGACCGGAAGACTCGAGCACTGAGCAAAAGTCCAGTCGGTCTGGAGGACCGAATTGGTAAAAGGTAATCTCTCCAAAGTGGAGTAAGTGAGAACGCGTTCCCAGAAGAGGGAATAGTAGGCGTCGGGTCGACCTAGAGTTTCCGGTTGGGAATCCGAAGTCAAGCTCGGATAGTCCGATGACTGTCAGTTGATTTATCATGTTTATATCTGTTCTAACTTTGTCTTGCATGGTACGTTGTTGTTTTGGGACTAAAATATCTTGCATGTACAAAAGGAACAAGTTAAGCCTCGGATGAACAGTATCTGAGGCGCCTCCATGGAGCTTGGAGGGTCCTCGGGTGCAGAATGTGAGCTGGCCACGAAGCAGTGCTGGAGGAACCTCAGATGGAGCTGGAGGCGTCTTGGACCAGAGATTGGAGGCGCCTTTGTGAGATCTCGGAAAATTTAATTAATAGGGTTATTTGAAAAATAGCCTTATAGAATTTTTCTGGAATTTTTAGAAATTATCTGGGAATTTTTCGGATCTCGAATGGAGGGTTTTGAGGGGGTGAATCAGCGGGTGCGGATAAAGGCTGTTTGGGATACCCATTTAAGTGAGGAAATGTTTTAATATATAAATCTGTTTCCTTTATTTTCTTTCCCCAACCCCATCGCCGATCTCGACCCTTCTTCCTCTCTTCCCCGACGTGACCTCCCCTCTTCCTCTCTCTGTTCTCTCGCGGACGAGTCGAACCCGACGGACCTTCGGCGATCATCGGTGTTGTTTGATGAGGAAGTCACCGGAGCTCAACAGAATCGGAGGAATCCAAGCTGTATTCGGCCGAGGAGTTGTTGTTCGGCGGATCTTGCGGTCGATCGCCGAAGGTGCTGTGGCTAGGGCACGGTGAAGGACCAGATCTCGCATCGACTCCCAACCAATCGTCCATTGAAGCTTGGAGAGGTGCCCTAGTCCGAATTTGTGCCACTCGATCGCCGGCGTGGGTAAGCTAGCCTTAACCGAAAACCCCTCTTCCCGAATTGCCTCTCGATTCATCACTAGATCCCTGTTGATTCAAGGGTCTAGCTAGATTAGGGTTCTGTTCTCCATTGATTCTTCTTGTTCTGGTTTGGGAAAGGAATTGGATCACGTTCTTGCTGTTCCCCTGATCAAATCTTGATCCTCTTCTCTTTGTGGTTGATTTAGGTCATGGATTGGGCGATTTCTTTTGGAGACAACCGATTGAGGTAAGGTTGGGTTGTTAATTTGGTTGGGGTTGGATCTGTGATCTCCTTGCTTGATTCATTGCTTGATCCGACTGATTCCAGTGAGGATTTGTTTTGTGGATTTCAATTTGTGTGTTGTGGTCTCTTTGATCCAGCAGCTCATCTGGGTTTCGGCAGAACCTCTCTCCAGCAGCATCTTGTTTCAATAACAACTTGATTAGAGCAATGAGGTTCTGTTGCTGTGCTGTTGACAAAGGTTTTGGATCAGTGAGGTGATTTCTAGCAGCATTCCTTGATCCAGCAATCAACAGGGGCTGTGAATCGAGGTATGTGTAGGGATTTTGATACATGTGGATTATGGTTGTATTACTTGATCGTGTGTAGAATTGAATTAGGTTTATGTGTAGATTTTGGTATGATTTGGATTACATGATTACTAGATGGTTAGTGATTATGTTTAGATTTATTTGTTTATATTGATCTAATGGAATGATTAGGGTTAAAGTAATTAACCCTAGTCAACCGTTGGATTTCTAATCTAATTGGTGATTAGGGATTAGGTAACTAATCCTAATTAACCATTAAATTTAATTATGTAGATTGAGGTTGTGTGATTAGGGTTTTACCCTAATTTAGGTTTAGGGATTTTATTTAGCTATTCACTTGGATTTAGCTAAATAAAATATATATATTGTTTGTTGACACAGGACTCTGATTCGAGACGGGCGTCTCGACCTTGGATTGTTTGAGTATACCTTCTTTTTGAGGCGGGTACCCTTTGACTTATCTTTTCGATATTGTCTTATGATATGTGTAGTTTATATATAATTACTAGTAGTAGATGGTAGATTTATCTCTTCCTTGGTCTTAGCTTAGTTGATACATATCACATGCTTCTACTGTTAGATGCTTTACATTAGTCTGGTTTACTTTTATCTCTTGCCATGTGTATATGTGTTCATGGTTATGGTTACTTATAGTGCTTATCTACCCATGATTAGTTGCTAGAGATACTTGTTATATATTGTTGGATTCTGTTGTTTATATCTCTGTTATATATATGGGTTTACCTTTTTGGCACCTACGCATATGGAGGAGGATATGTTCAGGTATGACATTCTGTAGCCGCATGCACCATACCGCATGATTGCATGCTGGGCGATTGACGACTCCATTATTGTTGAGCTCGTCGGCCAGCTACATGAGGGCCTGCACTCAACGTGTCCACTGCATGGGTAGTGGCACAGCACTCAGGGTGTGTATGGTAGGTTGCTCTGTCGAGAGCTCCGCTGGTACACTAATGGGTTAGTGTTACGCAGCGTGGTAGCAGGACAGGGATCCCTCCCCGTTATCGCGTACCGGGAGATGAGAGCATTGCGCTCCCTCACTATGTTTGAGGTAGGAGGATAGGTGTACTTCGACAGCATCCTGTCCACTCGGTCACTCATCAGGAGTAGTGATGGCAGAGTGCACGGTGTCACAGCGCTACCCACTCGGTCTCACCATTGCGTGTGAGATGGCAGACTGGCGTCAGGGGTGACCAGGGCATGCCATTTGCATCATATGCACAGATTGCATTCCTTGTGATGATGCATTTTGGTGATTGCATATGATTGACATGCATACAGGATACATGCTTTTGCTCTGACTATGTTTATTTGTGTATGTTCACAGTCAGTTGCACAAGCCTCGCAGGTGAGTACAGTTTATTTCAGTTATGCATTTCTTATTATTCTTGCTGTAAACTGTATTACATGTTTCTTGTTACTCATTACAGTTTATTCAGCTATGCATACCTGTTATATTGTTAGTAGATTGTACTGTAGGTTCTATGGTTTAGGAGACTGTACCTTAGGATATTACTGGTAGTTATATGTTGCTGTACATATCTATTGGATTACCTGCTGAGTTCTTTGAACTCACTCCATTGTTACTATTTTTCAGGTTGAGGTCGTCGGGAGATATTCTAGTCGCTAGCCCCATTATCGCGAGGATTTTCTTTGTTGGATTATATTTTGCTTTTGCATCTTATATACTTGTATTGTGGGTTTGTATTGTGGACATTGAACATTCAGGTTTGCTACTTTTGTTTTCCGCTGCGGATTTGCTCATTACTTCATGGATTTGTTTTCTTCGTTATAGTGGAGTAGGATGTTTACATATATCTTCGAGGATTCTTTATCGTCATTTCCCTATTAAACTGCGTGGATCGATTTTATGTTGAACAGTGTGGAAATGTTGATATAA
Organism: Zingiber officinale; assembly: GCF_018446385.1. Lineage (NCBI taxonomy): Eukaryota > Viridiplantae > Streptophyta > Magnoliopsida > Zingiberales > Zingiberaceae > Zingiber > Zingiber officinale. The sequence continues at coordinate 107,638,705 of NC_055998.1, forward strand.
ACTGCGTGGTTTGTTTCTTATTTGTATTGTATTGTTCCGGCCGTGTGTGGCCGAAGTATAGATATATGTATTCTGGATTCATATTGTCACCTGTACAGGGGAGATGCTGCCGAAATTTCTTCTGGCAGGGACTACCTGGGGCGTGACAGCCTTGGATTGGCTTGAAGGCACCTTCAAGTGGATGAGTTGCGACCAGGTCCGTTCTGATCCACGCGGCTGACTCGGCTTGTTGGAGGTGCCTTGGATGGTGTTGGAGGTGCCTCCAGCAGTGTATAAAAAGGTGTTCAAGCAGCAGTGTTAATCATCAATTCTGAAATACTTCTACTACAACGTGCTGCTCCAAAAGACACCCTGAAGTGCTGCTACAAGTCCCGGACGACCCGGAGCTCCGAGATTTTGATTCTGTCATCCGTATAATTTTTATTATGACTGCACTTATTGTATTACATATTTGTACTATCTTTGCACGATATAGTTGTTGCCAATAGAAAGCGATCAACGATCGCGGGCCTTGGAGTAGGAGTCGCCCTAGGCTCCGAACCAAGTAAAACCTTGGTGTTCTCTTGTGTGTTTGTTGTCTTTCTTTTATTTCCGCTGTGCGTAATTCTCGATCATTTTACGAATCCAAAAAGTGAAAGCCACGAGCGCTATTCACCCCCCCTCTAGCGCTTCTCGATCCAACATTTCGTTCCTTTAGGATAACCCATAAACAAGCGAACTTCTGTATAACATGCTAAGTGTAGTTGTTCAATTATTTTATATTGTAAATAACATGGTGTGTGGTATCACACACAGAAGATCATGTTATCAGTTCCTTATAAATTATAAAAAGTAGCTCACGACTAAGATGGATAGGAACAAACTATTGGAATAGTTGTAGTGTAATTTGGTATTAGTTTATCTTGACTATAAAATTACGCTAGTGCACTCTGAGTGTATTGAGCAGGACCATTTAAGGTAAGTTCTTTTTATACTGACTGAATAAAAGAACAAGACCTTTGTTATTATGGAAGTGTGTGCTCTTAATCATGATATAATAACAAGCACATATACTTAATATTCATTTCTTTAATTTATCAAAGGGTACGATTTAGTTCAATAAATCAAGAGGCTCGATAAGTTGGGAAATGATATTATTTATATGGTGTGTTGTTGATTATAGAATGAAACTGTGTCCTAGTAATCTAGGTTGATGATGTCCCCAAGAGGAGCTCATAAGGATTGTCATGTAAACCCTGCAGGTAGACTTAGTCTGACATGACAATAAAGTTGAGTGGTACTACTCTTGGAGATAGATATTAATTGAGTTGTCAGTAACTCATTTAATTAGTGGACATTCGATATCTTAAATACAGGGAGATTAACACACTCATAAGAAGAAGGATCCCATATAGTAATATGGGATTGGTGCGGTAGTTCAATAATAACTCTTTAGTGGTATGAGTTATTATTGATGAACTCGAGTTGGGTGTTCGGGGCAAACACAGGAAGCTCAAGTTCATCGGGAGACCAAAACAAATTCCTCCTCTCGGTCCCTGCCGTAGCCTCTTATTTATAAAATGTTATACCAACCCATACCCACCTTCTTACCCATCCTAAGGTGGCCGACCAAGCCAAGCTTTGAGCCCAAGCAAGGGCGGGCCATGATCAAGCCTTGATGGAGTAAGTAGGTGGACGACCCTAACTTGGAGCCCAAGTTAGTGGTCGGCCACAATTAAAATAAAAGGGATTTTAATTTTTAAAATTTTTTCTTATGTGGAAGCCATGGTTTTAAAAGAGAGTTTAAAATTTAAATATTTCCTTTTATAGCTTTCTACAAAGGATTAAGAGAAATGTTTGATATCTTTCCTTATTTGTAGTTAAAAGGAAGATTTTAATTTTTGATAAAACTATCCTTTTTTGTAACCATCCTCATGATTTTAAAAGAGAGTTTTAAAAATTATAAATCTTTCCTTTTATAGCTTTCTACAAAAGATTAAAAGAAAGATTTGATATCTTTCCTTATTTGTAGATTGAAAAGGAAGATTTTAATTTTGAGAAAACTTTCCTTTTTGTATTCATCCACATGTTTTAAAGGAGAGATTTTAAATTATAAAAGTTTCCTTTTATAACCAACCATGAAGAAAATTTTAAAAGAGAAATTTTTATTTTAAAAATTTTTGGAAACAATTAGGAAGTTTTAATTTTGTGTTTAAAACTTTCCTTGTTTGGAGTGGATGGTGGTGGCCGGCCATTAAGGCTTTATAAGGAAATTTTTAATTAAATTTTCCTTCTTAAACATTAGCAAGGAATATAAGGAAGTTTTAATTTTAAAAATTTCCTTATTTGCCAAGAGCAAGGAATATAAAAGAGAGTGTAGAGGTGCCTCACCTCACAACAACATATCATCTATTATTTCCTCTCCTCTCTTCCTTGGTGTGGCCGGCCCTCATCCTCTCCTTTTCTTCTTCTTTGGCCAGTGGCATCAACTCTCTAGGAGACTTTTGATGGCCGGATTTTGCTTGGAGAAGAAGTAGAGAAAGGAGACTTTGTTTCTTTGCATCCCTTGGAGCTTGGTTGGTGGCCGAAGACCTTCATCTTTAGGAGATTCTTGGTGGCCGAAACTTGCAAGAAGAAGGAGCCTTGGGTGGATTCTCGTCTCGGTAGATCATCACCCACACGACATCCAAGAAAAGAAGAGGAATATGAGAGAAGATCGTGAGGTCTATAAGCTACAAAGGGTATAACTAGTTATTAGTTTCCGCATCATAACTAGTTTATCCTTTTTGTTTAGATCTTGAAATACCAAACACAAGAGGCTAGTGATTCTAGGTTTCAGATTTGTGATTCAAATTTGTGTTTCTTTTGTTTTTTCGATCTTGTGATGCGATTGTTCTTAATGGTTAAACCTAGGGTTACTATAAGGAGATTAAATATTGAATTTCTTTGAAAGATTTTGTCGAGGCAGTGGTAGATGATCTCATACCGAAGAAGGCCTAGTGCCTCGCCATGTTTGACCTGGGAGTCGATATATGAAATAAATATTTAATTGAATTTGTAACATGGGTGGATTTGGATCAATAATGTTAAGTATCGTTTGTGATCTAAGTTTAAACCTCTAAAAACATATAAGTTAAATTTGGAATCAATAATGTTAAGTTCTGTTTGTGATTCCAAATTTAATTTCTAAAGAACACAATAGGTTGTTAGGAATGGTTCAGGACTTGTACAAAATTTTTGTATAGGGGAACCGGTATGATATTCCGAGTAGCAACCAACAATTGGTATCAGAGCTAGGTTTTGCCTCTATATGTTTGGTTTTCAGTTTAATTATGCACATGTCATACATATTTTAGGCAGGATAATAGTAGGATATGCTAACTCTGTGGTTGCAGTCTCCAACTATTATGACTTAATGAGATTGTGTGTGATTGGACCCTTGGACATGTCAAAGGCATTTTATGTGTGTGCATGATTGTATTTATTAAATATAGCAGGATCTGTATTAGCCCTATGAATTTACTTTTTTGTTTGATCTAGACTTCATGTACATTCCCTTGTGGAATATAGGATCGATATATGTAAAATTCTATTTTTATCGCTGATCATATCCTTGCAAGGCGTGGTACTATTAGAGGACTAGAGGCGCAGCATAAAAGGAAGATCAATGGACCCGACGACATGAACCCTAGGGCTGGCAGCACATGGAGGGTAGTGATAGAAGAAGCCATAATAGTTGGAAAATTAATTTCCATATTTATTACTTTTATTTACTGTGATGTGTGTGTGCATGTGATGTGATTTTGCATAGTTAAAATTCCTCACCTTAAATAACTAAGTAGGAGAGGGATTTATAAATAAATTCCACGGTCTCCATTACTGGTTTGTAAGTGATGCAACAAACTTGTGTGTTGTCTCTGAGTGCCTCCCTCCACAACGGATGAGTTTGTTTGCAGATCAGTAGATCAAACTTCCTTTATGGATGGTTATAGGAAATTATTTAGGAGCGTGTGATCTTCTCCAACTGAAGGGGCACAATCTCATTTAATGGACTAAGTATCAAGTAATGGTATACACTTAGGCGCATTTAATAGTATCCTCCCGAACGGAGTCATTGCTATTATTTGTGTGACCAAAGGAATACCAATTATTAATTTGTCATAAATCTAGGTAAAACCCCCTCTTGCAAATGTCTGAATTTATATACGTCCACACTAACATGGCATACAAAATTCACAATGTTTGAGGTAATTTTATTTGTCATAAAGTTAGGTTGACAAAATAAAATGGGTAAAACCTCCTCTTACAAACAATTGAATTTGTATACGTCCACACTAACGTGGCATACAAAATTCATGGTGTTTGAGGTAATTTAAGGTTGATAAGATAATTAATGGGTAAGACCCTCCTCTTACAAATGTCTGAATTTGTATACGTCCACACTAACGTGGCATATAAAATTCACGGTGTTTGAGGTGTTGGTGAATTTAAATGATATTGTTTTGAGGAATCAATATTATTTTAAATTCAAAGTTTTGATCAAATATTTGATCAAAGACATACCAACTATTAATTTTATTTGTCATAAAGTTAGGTTGACGAGATAAAATTAATGGATAAAATCGCCTCATAAAGTTTAAATTTGTATACGTCCACACTAACGTGGCATACAAAATTCATGGGGATTTTGAGGTGTTGGTCTTGACCAAATATTTTTTGTGATTCTTAGGATTCCAAATGTTTGTCAATCCCCTAGCTGTTATACTATAGAATAGACTTAGTAGTCTCAATTATAATGATTGGAAATAAAACTTGGGCACTAGGGTGGACTGTCCTCTCAGAACTAAGAACAATAAAGGTATATTTTATTCATTAGGTATTGAAACATGTTTAGTGGCGCTATCTACCGGTACCTGGTGTGTAGATACGGGAACCACTGATCATATTTGCAATTCATTGTAGGGGTTCCAGGAAACCTGACAACTATATGAAGAGAAAATAACCGTCTAAATGGGCACTACTGCAAAAGTAGCAGTTGTTGCAGTGGGAGATGTTTATCCTTTGATAGGAATAAAATATGGATATTGAGAAATTATCTTTACCTACCAAGTTTAGAAAAAACTAGATTTCAATTTCTAAACTATTCAAAGAACTTGATATTCTGTCTCTTTTGATAAGAAAGTTGTTATCAAGAAAATAGGGAAGTTATGTATTCTGGTACGTTGGTTGGCAATTTATAATCCAAAAACTCCCATGATGCAACAAATAGAAATTAATAACACATCTTCTAACTCTAATAAGAAAAAGCAACCTTCAGAAATGAACCAATCATATCTTTGGCATCTAAGGCTAGGTTATATTAACTTAAATAGGATTCAAAGGATAATAGTCAATGAACTTTTGGGTTCATCGATGGTGGAAAACTTTCCAACCTGCGAGTTTTACTTGGAAGGAAAAATGACCAAAAGACTTTTTAAGTCTAAGGGGTAAGGAGCCAAAGATGTGTTGAAATTGGTTCATTCTGATTTGTGTGGACCTTTGACTACCCATGCAAGAGGTGGTTTCGAATATTTCGTCTCTTTTATAGATTAATATTTGAGATATGGGTACATTTACTTGATGCGCCACAAGTCTAAGTGCTTTGATAAGTTCAAAGAGTACAAGGCTGATGTGGAGAAACGTCAAGGTAAAAGTATCAAGACACTACGGTGAGATCATAGTGGCGAGTACCTCTTAGGAGAGTTTAGGAGTCACTTATCAGAAGTCGGGATTCAATCCCAACCAACTACACCTGGTACACCCCAATAGAATGGTGTAGTAGAACAAAGGAATAGAACTCTTATGGAAATAGTTAGATCAACGATGAGTTATTCAGAAATTCATTTTGAGGATATACTCAGGAAATGGAAGTGAGCATAGTACCTTCTAAGTCAGAACACTCTACTCCCATAGAATTGTAGAATGCGCGTAAGCCTAGTCTAAAGCATATTCGATTTTGGGATAGTCCAGCACATATGCTGAAGGGAGACACTGATAAGTTGGAATTAAGAATAGGAGTTCACTTGTTATCCTAGAGAAACGAAAGGTGGTTTATAGTCCTAATGATCAAAAGGTCATTGTTAGCACCAATGCCCGATTTTTAGAAAAGGACTATGTAATGAACAATAAGCCCATGAGAAAAATTGTTCTTAAGAAAATAAGAGAAGTCACGTTTAAACTAGTACCAACTATACAAGATGAGATACCACAAGAAACTGCAACACATGTCACAAATGATGCACAATTACAGATAGTGCCTCGTCGTAGTGGGAGGGTTGTTAGGCAACATGAAAAGATTCATGTTTTGGGAAAGTCTTTGGACTTGATCCCTGGTGAACATGAACATAATCCCCGAACATATGACAAAGCGCTCCAAGATAAAGATGTAGTATCTTAACAAAGTGCAATGAATACAAAAATAGAATCTATGTATTCTAATAAAGTCTGGGAGCTTGTAGAACCACCAAATGGTGTAAAAGCTATAGGGTGTAAATATGTCTACAATAGAAAAAGAGGGACAGATGGGAAAGTGGAAAATTTCAAAGCAAGGCTTGTTGAAAAAGGGTATCGATTATAAGGAAACTTTTTCACCAGTAGTCATGCTTAAGTCTATCCAAGTTATTTTATCTATTACTGCTCATATGGATTATGAGATTTGGCAAGTGGATGTCAAGACATCTTTTCTTAATGGAAGTTTTGAAGAAAGCATCCATAAGAAGCAACCAGAGGGGTTCATTGCAAAAGGCAAAGAGCATCTTGTATGTAAGCTTAATCAGTCTATTTACGGACTGAAGCAAGCTTCAAGATCTTGGAATATCCGGTTTAATCTAGCCTTATGGATTTATTTAATAACCGGATAAGTCTTGTGTATACAAGAAGTGTGATGGAAACATGGTGGTATTTCTTGTACTATACATAGATGACATTTCGATAGTTAGAAACAATATCAAAGTATTGTTGGAAGTAAGGGTATGGTTGTCCAAGTAAATTTGATATGAAGGACTTGGGAGAATGCGCACATATTCTTGGGATCAAAGTAATAAGGGATCATGAGAAAAGAATATTATGCTTATCCCAAGCTTCATATATCGATATAATCCTAGCCCGTTTTAGCATGCAAGACTCCAAGAAAGGTTTTCTACCTTTTAGACAGGGAGTAGCTTTATCTAAAGAGATATCACCGAAGACATTAAAGGAGATAGAGGACATGAAGGCAGTTCCTTATGTTTCGGCTGTCGGAAGCCTAATGTATGCTATGCTATGTTCGAAACTAGATATCTGTTTTCCATAGGCATTGTAACGACCACCCTTCTTATCTATACTACTACTCTCTAAGGGTGACCATTACTTAACTACTAACTCTACTTAACCGTTATGATCGAAACCACGAGGAGTCCTTATCGAAAAATTTTGACAGAGTCTCCCCTGTACCGGTGACCATAAATTGAGATACAACTATATATACATCAGCCATAGGTGGCTGGAACATATATCAACCACACAAAAGAAATAACATCACCACGCAATTTAATAAAATCAGATCATGCAAGTAATGAATAGCGGAAACAAAATAAAATACAGCTTCTTACTCCAAGATTTTCTTATCAACCTAAATAAAGAATTAATCTAAACAAATTCTTAAACTAAGTCCCAAGGCTTCCATAGTCCTAGCATCACACATCCATCCGCACCTCCTTGTCGCCTACCTTTGCTAAAACTTTTCCTTTCCTGTATCTGCAGTAAGAGGAAATGCAATCTATAAACAAAATGCTTAGTAAGCGCTATATAACTCACAAAAATCTCGATATGCATGTACATATATCTATAACATGAAATAACTGAATGCTTACTAAAGACTAATCATGCTCATCTAATAGTAAAGCAATCAAACAGGCTAAAATGCTAAACATGTAAAGCTACTCATGCTCTTCTAATAGTAAAGAACAATAAGCTAATCCAAATAACATGCTAACATAAAAGAAAACTCAACTTGCTGATTTTAAAACAAAGTGAAACTTAATTCATTTGTCCTAAACTTATTCTTTTATCTCACTTGTTTAAAACTTATTCTTTAATACTTTTATACTTATGTGAAACTTATTTTACTTGTTCAAAAACTTATACTTATAATACTTCAAAATAATAATCAACTTCTCTTGGGCCCGGCAACTGTACTTGTTATGTGCGCATCCCTAACTAGACCCGAGGTAGCTAGTCCTGAATCTAGTAGGGTTTACTAGGTTATCTAAACCTAGGGACGACTATGGGAGCCCAGCCCAAGGACAACTGAGAGTCCAGCATACTAGGTGATCTAAACCTAGGGACGATTATGGGAGCCCAACCCAAGGACAACTGAGAGTCCAGCACAGTGCCACTGATAAAAGTAAAATACTTGTTATCTTTTAATACTTCTAATATATAATGCCTCTGCATTTTAACAAGCACCTTGTGTACCAAAAATCCCTAAAGTCTTGACTTAGGGATCTACTTAAGGCCTTGACCTTTTTCTTTATTTCTTTATCTTTATTATACTTGTTAATACTTCTAAAAGAATACTTCTTTAAAAAGAAACTGAAATGTTTAAGCAAATTTTAACTTTGAAATGCTTAAACCAAAAATCTGCCTACTATGCTAATAAAATTCTGCATATTAAGCTTAATAAAAATATGTTCTAAGATTGGAGTTCTGCATGCAATACTTATCAAAATCTGCAAGCAATACTTATGAAGTCTGCATATCATACAAGCTTAAACTAAATCTAAAACTTGTGGGAATTAAAACCTATACTGCATGCTTCGAATTAAAAGAACCAATCTAGCTAACTCTAAACATATGTGAAGCTTGTTTCATACAAAAACTGAACTCGAATGCTTTAACAAACTAAAATTGAATGTCACTCGAGTGTCACTCTTTAGGGAAAAGTGACTATAACTGATATATCATGTGCCAGTTCTTTCTCTACTATGAGAGTACAGTGTTTTGTACTTGTTCAATGGGAACACTCATCACGTTAGAGATTGGGAGTTTACTAGACTTCTTTGGGTTACGGCTCCAGTTTGGCTAGGTTGTACACAACCCACATAGATAATGAAAACCATGATTGATCTTTTCTTTAAATTCACTTCACAATGAGATACGAAAACAACCAACATAAATGATTAATCCCATTGTTCAAAATCTATCAGCATGGGCTCAAGTATTAGGTAGAGACAAGTTAACTAGGTTTTGGATACGTACTACTAAACATAAAAGGGATCTCATGTCAATCATGCAGAATGAGACACAGGGTGTAAAGATGGTTCAATGTAATTTGACTCCGAGGTCTGGTGTTCTATATAAATTTGCACAATGGAAACCTTTGACTACTAAAATGCTACTTCCTTCCAATTTAGATTTCAATAGGTTGCCCATACTGCGATCACCGAATAAGAAGATTGGACTACCTGATATATGTCGCGAGTAGAATCAAATAAACTCTCAGATGCGTTAAATCTGCAATGCTAAACTGCAATGCTAACAATTCAAAGTCTGCTATGCTAAACAATCGAAAATCTGCAATGCAAGCTCTAAAGCTAGTATAGGATTAGTTAACAGCAATAATCCACAAAAACAACACAATTAAATTTGAAACCTGCTGAAACTAAAGTTCCATCTAAACATGTTCACAACCTAAACTTTCATATAGTAACGGAGAACTTTTAGGGCAAACATGCTGCGGCAGAACTTCAAAAGCCTCACTCCTTATAGGAAATAAAGGTTGGACTAAAAACTCAAGAACTACTCTTATTCCTCTAGAAATCCCACTTCTATACAGCCTTCCGAAGACAAAGAAAGGAATCAAAAAAACTACTAGCAAACTCAAATTTCTTTACAACATGTTCCAAAGCAAAGGAGGTGTAATGACCCAATTTTCCCTATTTCAAATTCTAAAAGTCCATAAAAATATTTGGAAATACTTTTAAAATATTCTAGAGATTTTTAAGAATTTTTAGAGTATTTTTACGTAATTTTTGGAGGTCGTTTAGTAGGGTTACAAAAAAGAAAGAAGTTTTGGACAAAAAAACGTTGAAGGTGAGACTCTAACCCAAGACCTCGACCCGAGCCGAACCTCAGCTGAAACCAGCCCAACCAACCGGTCTACAGTTGTTTGGTGATTAAGAAGGGAAGCGAATATATTTAAGTAGTAGTTGATGACAGAAGTTTTAGGTATTAAAAGGAGAACTTAGGTTTTAGCCGAAACCTAATTTTCCTTCTCCTCTTTCGCTTCACGCGCGACGACGTTCCTGTGCTCAGGCGGCAACAACGCCGAACCTAGGGCATCGACTTCGACGGCCGGCCGAGCACCTTTTTCGTGAGATCTTCACACGGTGGTGGTCACCTCGTCGAGGAGAGCACACGAGTGTCAAGGGCTCTCTGAAACAGCCACACCTCCGAAGTCCTAGAGGTCATCTTCGTCGGTTGTAAGTCCAAGAACGCTGGGTGGGTTGCTACTCACCTATAGTAGGAGTAGTTTCGAGTCGATTCAGTGTTTTCTTTGAAGTTTTTTTTTGGCTTTGTTTACTGCCGTGAACCTGAATTGATTTCCTTTGCATTTTGGTTGTAACCTACCTAAGGATTTCTGTATTTCTGTGAGGATTGATGGGTTAAAGGATTCTGCCGTGAGGTTGAAAGGAAGAAGATGGAGAAAGAAAATTAAGGGAGAAGTGTGAGGAGCATTTAGCTCCTTTTGGTCACCTACCGTGCCACAAAATTCCGAGAGGAATTGTATGCTGTGATTTCATGGATTAGGGCAATGGGCAGAAATGATTTACATGTTTAATAGCAGTAATTAGTTTTCCTTGCTGCAGGGTATCACAATTCAATTTGTTAGACTGGAAAAAAAAATGAAAGAATTAATTAGATTAGCATGTGGCAATTGTTTTTCTTCTTCACTGCTGTAGCACATGATAGGAGGAATAATTGTCGTAGTAATTGGTTCTTTTTGTCTTCTTGTTGTGGTACCGATCATGAAAAGATTTAGTTTCATTTGAGCTTATAGTTTAATAAGTATGCACTGCCGGGTGATTTAGAAATTCTGTTTTTACCACTTAGCAAGCATGAACAACCTCTTAATTACGGAGTCCGGCTTTTATAATAAAGCTTACAATTTGCCCTGCCATGGAACAAAATTGTCCAGTTACATTAAGTTTGTAGATTTGTGTTTTCCTCTTTGCAATTCCTGAACAGGGGCAGTCCATATATAATGAGTATTACAATTTAGTTTTTCCTTGCTGTTAGTAAAGCATGAGCAATTTTTCCATTTGCTAATAATTAAGCATGATCAGTTTAACATGAGCAGTTTTATTTTAGAGTAGGCTTAAAGAAATCAAATTCAGTTTTTCTTGATTTATATCTGTTGTAGCATGCTTAGAGAGTTCAGTTTGCTTTCCTTTGAATTATGTTTATTGTAGCATGTTTAAAGAAGTTTGATTTGTTTTCTTTTGCTTGATTCTGTTGATACATGCTTAAAGAATCCTGTTGCTCTATAAAAACTCTAGGATCTACCTGTAGGTGGGAAAAATAAGAGTTTTAATAAATTCTTTAGGGATTTATAAGAAGTTATAAGAAAGAGAGACCAAGGTCTTAATAGGATCCCTAATTTTAAGAATTGGGATCAGTAGCATATCAAGTGCTCAAAGAAATGCCAAGGCATTTTATTATAAGAATATTAAAGAATAACAAGTATAAGGGAGTAATAGTTAAAAAGAAAATAAGTATTTTACTTTTAAATGGCATATATCGGACACAAGGTCCATTGGGTGGGCTCCTAGATCGCCCCTAGGCACAAGATCGCCTAGAAGTACCTTAGTAGTTTCGGGATTAGCTACCTCGACTCTTATTAAGGATGTGCGCAAATTGGTACAATACCGGGCCCAAGAAAGAAGTTTATTATTATTTTGAAGTATAAAAGTATTAAAGTTTAAGTATTAAGCAAGTAAAATAAGATACAGAGGGTGTTTAGAATTCAGTAAGTTAAGTTCTTTATGCTAGCATGATAGTATAGACTTGCCTTACATGTTTAGCCTTTCAGTATGTTTCTTTACTATTAGAAGAGCATGAGTTAGCTTACTGTTATTCACTATTTATGAGCATGAGTAGCTATACATGTTTAGTATTTCAGTTAGTATGATTCCTTTATTGGTTTATGAGCATGATTAGCTATACATGTTTAGTATTTCAATTAGTATGATTCCTTTGCTATGTATGAGCATGAGTAGCTTTACATGTTAGCATTCAGTTTTAGCATGTTTTTAATTATATAAATGCATATCGAGTTTTTGTGAGTTAGATAGCGCTCACTAAGCTTTATGCTTATAGTTTGCATTTCCTTCTACTGCAGATAAAGGAAAAGCCAAAACGATATGAAGGAGGCGACAAGGGGAGGCTTGATGAGCATGTGATGTTTGGACTATGGAGTTATCTAAGAAGTTGTCAAGAATTTATTAAGAGTGTTTTGGTTTAATTGTTTAAAGTATCTAGAACTTGTACATGTTACTTTTTGGATTGTTTTGTCGTGTTTTGTTAGAGTTGGTTTCCTTTAGTATTTTGCTTCTTTTTGTTATATATAAACTGCGTGGTTGTTTGAAATAAGTTCCAGCCGCCTGTGGCTGCGTATATAGTGTTTGTATATCAGTTTAAGGTTACCGGTATAGGGGAGATTCTGCCAAAATTTTTCGGTAGAGACTCCTCGTGTTAAGTAGCATACCGGTTAAGTAGAGTTAGTAGTTAAGTAGCGTCCATCTTTAGAGAGTAGTAGTAGTGTAGAAGGTGGGTCATTACAGTTGGTATCAGAGCCGTTCCTATTCTCCAGCATCACACACACATCAATATCATCCTTGCCGTCTTCAAGTAAGAAAGTATTTAAATTCTTTCTTCTATTGCTTTTCTTATTATTAGCTGCAGTATATAGTATTTGCTTATATGCGCTCTAGTAATATAGAAGTTTTTGTTTTCCTTTTCTTTATTCATATACATAAATATATCTAGAAAGGATAGAGAAGATATCAAGCCTTTTTCTTTGCATAATTAGATGGCAAGAAGAGGACGTCCTCGTACCGCTCGTACTGAGGACCAGGCTTAGGAGAACGAAGGGCCAGGAGCAACTGAACCAAATCTCTCTGAAGTTGTTGCTCAACTCCAGAGATAAGTAGCAGAGCGGCAGCAAGTGATCGTCAATCTGATGGCGAATCAGCAGCCAGTCCCTCCCACTCCTCCAACGATCAATATGGAGACTCCAGTGGTGACTGAGGTTCCACCAGTCGCCCTGGAAGTTCCCACAGCACCTAGAAGATAAAAAGCTTACCTGATACAGTGGCTGAAACTGAAGCCAGAAAGTTTCTCAGGCACGACTGAGCCCTGGGATGCTCAGGCTTGGTTCAAGACACTAGAGAGCACCATGGAGCTTCTTGACTGGCCAGAAGTCATGAAGGTCAAGTGTGCTTCATTTTGCCATCTGGGGATGCTCGTATGTGGTGGGAGAGAGTTAAAAGCAAGAGAGCAGTCAATCAGATGAGCTGGGCTGACTTTGAAGTAGAGTTTTATGAAGAATTCTTCCGCCAGCGGATCACCAATAAGCATTATGAGGAGTTCATAGAATTCAAACAAGGTGACCTGTCAGTGGAAGAAGCAGTAAAGAAATTCAATCAGCTAGCTCGTCTCTGCCTAGAGCTAGTAAGCACGGAGAAAGAACGAGTCAGACTGATGCTCAGGATGCTGAGCCCAGTGATAGCACTTAGACTGGTGAAGAGTGGAGCTCTCCAGCCTCAGACTGGTGAAGAGCTGGTCAGCAGAGCATTAGTTGCTGAGCACTATCTGGACAGCATCAGGGCACAACGAGCGCAGCATAAGCCAGTCAAGATCAAAGATAAGACAGCTAGGAGTCAGAAACCTCAGGCAAATAATGTAACACCCCTAGAAAGCCTAGATAAAGTAAGGGCAATGAGAGTACGAATGTAATGAAAAGAATGTGTAGATAGTCTACGTTGAATGTTACGATGGGAAGGATTTAGATGATTAAAAACTTTATGAAAGAAAATAAAGTTGAGAATATAAAGTTCTATACATGATTTATAATGCAAGGAATTAATGTAAACAAAAGAGATATGAGATATTATATATGCATGTATGAAATATTTATGCATAATGCATATACATGAATTATTTTGTACAAAAATATGTTAGGAGAAGGATTTGATCCTTGATTCTCTTGTGGATGCATGCATGTGTTAACCAAGTGTGATAGGAGTGAATATTGTAAAAGGAGAGATGGGAATTATAATTAAAGGAAAGAAAAGGAGAGAAATTAAGAGAAAGAAAAGAGAGAAACTCAAGAAGCATTTCTCTAGCATATTCTTTCTCATTAAGAGGGGAAGTAAATGAGGAGGATGAATCAAGTCAAGTTTTCCTCCCCTCACTTTAGTATAAATAGGCATGGAGGGGGGGGGCTTCATCCTCAACTCACTCTCCTCCTCTCCTCCATTTGTGCCGAGCACTCTCCCTCCCTCTTTCCTCTTGTTGCCGAGAGCAACAACTCTCCCCCTTCTTTCTTTCTTTTTGTTGCTGAGCAACACAAGAGGAAGAAGCCTCCTCTTCTTCCTCCTCCTCTCCACCAAAAGACCTAGCCACTTCTTCCTCCATTGGTGCCGAGCAAAGCAAGCAAGGAAGAAAGGTCCACAAGCAAGTTCTCAACTCTAGGAAACTTAAGCAAAGAAGGTAAGCTTCCCCTCACCTGTGGTATAAGGCTTTCATGTGATTTTTCGGATTCTTTTTCTATGCCTTGAAAGAAAGTTTTCCCCTATGTTTGTATACATATATGATGCATGATCAGAGGTGTATGTAACCCTAGAATTTCAATTAAAAATATTGTAAATAGGTTAGGAAAATTATTGTCTAACCAAACTAGTGCAAGTTTCCCTCTATGAAATGCTAAGGACCTTCCTATGGTTTTCTTGCTTGGAAGTTGATTGGAACCAAAAGAACCCCACTCTCATGTTTCGGCCAAGAAAGAATTTAGGGTTAGGAGGACCTTGAATTTAAAATAACTATGCTTATATGACATGATATAAAGTTCTTAAGAGTTGTATACTTGTATGTTGAAAGAAACTCATGAACCTTACTCTTAATATTTCGGCCATGGTAAGGTGATAGTTTAGAGAAGCTTAAACAAAATTCTAATATGCTCAATGACCTTTGTGATATTATGTTATGAAAGATGATTAATGCTCTCATGTTTAATTGGAATGTAGAAAATTAGTTACATGATTTATGACATGTAAGATCACAAGAGTCCTAGCTTGTTTATGATCCAACCTTGTGTATGATGTTCTTAGTAAATCTTGCTATGAAATTACTTAGGTTTCCCATGCTTTAGGCCACTTAAAGGAAGTTTATATTCTATGAATTTCGGCCAAGTAAGGTTTAAAGGACCTAGAGGCCTTGGAAATGAAACCTAAGGGGTTAAAAGTACTTCTTATGAAAACATGATAATGTGTGAATGTGATACATGTTTGTATGGCCTAAATGAATCATTATGTGTTCGGCCATGAAGGGATAAATGCCCTAGAAACCCTAGAACAAAAATTAAATATGTCTATGCCATGCTGTATGAAAATGATATGATAATAAGTTAGAATGCATGATTGCTTTAGTTACGAAATGATATGCATAATGAAGTTATATTATGAAATATGCCATGATGTGTTATAGCATAGAAAATGCTATACATAATGAAAAGAAATGAAGTTATGTTATGATATGTGATAGCATAGAAAATGCTATACATAATGAAAAGAAATGAAAAAGAATAAATGCATGAAAGATTGTTTAGGACATGATATGATAGTTATGCATGATAAGTTATTTTTATGGTTTGTACCAAGGGTGGGCTCCGTAAACGCCCCGGGGTCGATGGAGTAAGACTCGGGCCTCATCAGTAATGGGCCTTTGAGTGCCCTAGGTCGATGGAGTAAGACTCGGGCCTAGTATGTATGCATGGTAGGGCTCAAGACTTGCTACCTTGGACCTACGCATTAAGTATGTGGTACAAATCGGGATCCCAAATGATGATGATATTAATTTCAAGTACTATTAAGTATAAGTTTTCAAATTCACGATGCATTGCCTACATTCATATGTGCTTGAATTATATGATGATATGATATAATGTCATGTGATATTATGATATGAATATGATGCCCTTGTATGTCTCATGCTTGTGATTTATTTGTTTTATGATATGAGATTCATGCTTCTATGAAATGATATGTGAATAAGAAATATGCATGATATGTTTGAATAGAATGATATGTTATGTTATGATTAGTTGAGACGATGATATGTTGATCCATTCTTGATATACGATGATTCTCGGTTTTAGTGAGTAGGAAAGGAACTTATTGAGCCATACCTTGTACCGCAGATAAGAGAGAAATTTGGAACAACGGAGCAGCAGGAGGAGCAGATAATGATGTGTGTGGTGGTGGCTCGGCTAGGACGATTCGGACAAATTAATATTTTTTTATAAGTTCAATATATGCACATTTGAACAAATCAGAATATGTGATATTATGCTTAATAAATTAAATTCTTTAAAGTTTTTATTCTTCCGCTGTTATAACTAAAGCATGTACGTAAGTAGTATAAGAACGTAGCGCCACCTTTGGTTGGGTAAGAAGGGTGGGCATTTTTACAGGTGGTATCAGAGCCAAGTTTTGCCAGCTCACTACACACACATCAAGCTCCTTCCCGTCGCTTCAAGTAAGTACAGTTGCTTAATTTATTTATATGCAAAAATTAGTATGATACTCTAGGATACATGAATAATAGCCTAGGAAGGATACCTTAAGCTATACTCTAGAGAAGGGTGCATGATGACAAGTATGTGTTAAAAATAGTATGATGCATGAATGGTAGCCTAGGAAGGATACCTTAAGTTATACCCTAGAGAATGGTGCATGATGATAAGTAGGTGATATTCTAGGATGCATGAATGGTAGCCTAGATACAAGAACCTTAGGCTATAACATAAGAGGAATAATGAATCTTTAAAATCTTGTAGAAATGGACTATATCCCGTTCGAATACGATCCCGAGGATGTAGAATATTTTGGCGAATACCTCGAGTTCGCGGATGAACCCGATATGCTGGAATACTTCGACAACTATGTGAGCGACTCGGAATCTCCGGAACACGGTGAGTTCGGAGAGGAAGATCTCGAGGAAATCGAGGAAGGGAATTCGGACGATAATGAAGATGAAGATTCAGAAATTATGGAATATTATGAAGGAGAGAATGAGTTTCCTGAGATGGGCGAGGATGAATTTAACCTTGCTGAATACATGGAATTGGGTTTCAACCCCAACGATGTAATAGACTTCGAGTGGGGACTGAACAACCTCGAGGGGGAACTAAACGAAGACCCGATGGAACCGGACGAACATGTTGAAGAAGACGAGGGAATGGATGAAGAGACAATAATTGACCCGGAAGAGGCATCAGAGATTCAATCTCCGATAATGCCTGATCCACCCCAGAATGATCTGGGCAAGTCGATACAGGTTGGGTTGATGATGACTACTGCTCTCATGTCCTTTATGGCAGGAGTAGTCACAACCTACCTGGCCTTTTAAGAGAAGAAGTTATGAACAAAAAATGTAATAAAAGCTTTTGATGAATAAAAAGAGTAAAAATGGTATCAATTTAAGCATGAATCAAGGTGGTCCCGCAAGGTTACACCAACTGCAGACTTCTATTGAGGGACCTTCAATAAGTCAAGGGAGATTAGAAGCTCCACCAACGTCTAAGGAATCTGAGCAGAAATTGTCATTCTAAGTTCGGGGACGAACTTTCAATAAGTAGGGGAGATTGTAACACCCCTAGAAAGCCTAGATAAAGTAAGGGCAATGAGAGTACGAATGTAATGAAAAGAATGTGTAGATAGTCTACGTTGAATGTTACGATGGGAAGGATTTAGATGATTAAAAACTTTATGAAAGAAAATAAAGTTGAGAATATAAAGTTCTATACATGATTTATATATACATGAGATATTATATATGCATGTATGAAATATTTATGCATAATGCATATACATGAATTATTTTGTACAAAAATATGTTAGGAGAAGGATTTGATCCTTGGTTCTCTTGTGGATGCATGCATGTGTTAACCAAGTGTGATAGGAGTGAATATTGTAAAAGGAGAGATGAGAATTATAATTAAAGGAAAGAAAGGAGAGAAATTAAGAGAAAGAAAAGAGAGAAACTCAAGAAGCATTTCTCTAGCATATTCTTTCTCATTAAGAGGAGAAGTAAATGAGGAGGATGAATCAAGTCAAGTTTTCCTCCCCTCACTTTAGTATAAATAGGCATGGAGGGGGGGGGGCTTCATCCTCAACTCACTCTCCTCCTCTCCTCCATTTGTGCCGAGCACTCTCCCTCCCTCTTTCCTCTTGTTGCCGAGAGCAACAACTCTCCCCCTTCTTTCTTTCTTTTTGTTGCCGAGCAACACAAGAGGAAGAAGCCTCCTCTTCTTCCTCCTCCTCTCCACCAAAAGACCTAGCCACTTCTTCCTCCATTGGTGCCGAGCAAAGCAAGCAAGGAAGAAAGGTCCACAAGCAAGTTCTCAACTCTAGGAAACTTAAGCAAAGAAGGTAAGCTTCCCCTCACCTGTGGTACAAGGCTTTCATGTGATTTTTCGGATTCTTTTTCTATGCCATGAAAGAAAGTTTTCCCCTATGTTTGTATACATATATGATGCATGATCAGAGGTGTATGTAACCCTAGAATTTCAATCAAAAATATTGTAAATAGGTTAGGAAAATTATTGTCTAACCAAACTTGTGCAAGTTTCCCTCTATGAAATGCTAAGGACCTTCCTATGGTTTTCTTGCTTGGAAGTTGATTGGAACCAAAAGAACCCCACTCTCATGTTTCGGCCAAGAAAGAATTTAGGGTTAGGAGGACCTTGAATTTAAAATAACTATGCTTATATGACATAATATAAAGTTCTTAAGAGTTGTATACTTGTATGTTGAAAGAAACTCATGAACCTTACTCTTAATATTTCGGCCATGGTAAGGTGATAGTTTAGAGAAGCTTAAACAAAATTCTAATATGCTCAATGACCTCTGTGATATTATGTTATGAAAGATGATTAATGCTCTCATGTTTAATTGGAATGTAGAAAATTAGTTACATCATTTATGACATGTAAGATCACAAGAGTCCTAGCTTGTTTATGATCCAACCTTGTGTATGATGTTCTTAGTAAATCTTGCTATGAAATTACTTAGGTTTCCCATGCTTTAGGCCACTTAAAGGAAGTTTATATTCTATGAATTTCGGCCAAGTAAGGTTTAAAGGACCTAGAGGCCTTGGAAATGAAACCTAAGGGGTTAAAAGTACTTCTTATGAAAACTTGATAATGTGTGAATGTGATACAAGTTTGTATGACCTAAATGAATCATTATGTGTTCGGCCATGAAGGGATAGATGCCCTAGAAACCCTAGAACAAAAATTAAATATGTCTATGCCATGCTGTATGAAAATGATATGATAATAAGTTAGAATGCATGATTGCTTTAGTTACTGAAATGATATGCATAATGAAGTTATATTATGAAATATGCCATGATGTGTTATAGCATAGAAAATGCTATACATAATGAAAAGAAATGAAGTTATGTTATGATATGTGATAGCATAGAAAATGCTATACATAATGAAAAGAAATGAAAAAGAATAAATGCATGAAAGATTGTTAAGGACATGATATGATAGTTATGCATGATAAGTTATTTTTATGGGTTGTACCAAGGGTGGGCTCCGTAAACGCCCCGGGGTCGATGGAGTAAGACTCGGGCCTCGTCAGTAATGGGCCTTTGAGTGCCCTAGGTCGATGGAGTAAGACTCGGGCCTAGTATGTATGCATGGTAGGGCTCAAGACTTGCTACCTTGGACCTACGCATTAAGTATGTGGTACAAACCGGGATCCCAAATGATGATGATATTAATTTCAAGTACTATTAAGTATAAGTTTTCAAATTCACGATGCATTGCCTACATTCATATGTGCTTGAATTATATGATGATATGATATAATGTCATGTGATATTATGATATGAATATGATGCCCTTGTATGTCTCATGCTTGTGATTTATTTGTTTTATGATATGATATTCATGCTTCTATGAAATGATATGTGAATAAGAAATATGCATGATATGTTTGAATAGAATGATATGTTATATTATGATTAGTTGAGACGATGATATGTTGATCCATTCTTGATATACGATGATTCTCGGTTTTAGTGAG
Source organism: Zingiber officinale (assembly GCF_018446385.1). Taxonomy (NCBI): domain Eukaryota; kingdom Viridiplantae; phylum Streptophyta; class Magnoliopsida; order Zingiberales; family Zingiberaceae; genus Zingiber; species Zingiber officinale. The sequence goes on from NC_055998.1 coordinate 107,659,080, forward strand.
TTGGAAAGGAACTTACTGAGCCATGAGTGCTCATAGCTTATTTTCCTTGTACCGCAGATAAAAGAGAAAGCTGGATGTACAACGGAGCAGCAGGAGGAGCAGATAATGATGTGTGTGGTGGTGGCTCGGCTAGGACGATTCGGACAAATTAATATTTTTTTATAAGTTCAATATATGCACATTTGAACAAATCAGAATATGTGATATTATGCTTAATAAATTAAATTCTTTAAAGTTTTTATTCTTCCGCTGTTATAACTAAAGCATGCACGTAAGTAGTATAAGAACGTAGTGCCACCTTTGGTTGGGTAAGAAGGGTGGGCGTTTTTACAAATAAGCAGAACTGTAAAGGCAAGGGTAACAAAAGAAAGCAGTGGAACTCAGGAGGTAACCAGAAAGGAGGACCAGTAAATAAGCAGACCAAGTTCCCTCTCTGTCCTAAATGTCGGAGAACCCATCCAGGAGCCTGTCTTTTGGGTAAGACGGGATGTTATTCCTGTGGTCAGGAAGGACACATGGCAAAATATTGTCTTAACAAGTTCAAAGCACCTCAGCCACAACCAATACAATATGGAGACAAACCTCAGCTACATTATATTCCTGCAACTCTGGAAGGACCTCAGCTTAGTCAAGGAAGGTTGGACGCCCCACCAGTTCCAGCCAGTGCCAGAGTATTCTCCCTCACTAAAGAAGAAGCTGCTAGTGCCTCCACGGTCGTAACAGGTCAAGTAGTTATTTTTCAGCATATAGTTACTACACTATTTGATACTGGAGCGACCCATTCTTTTGTATCAGTACCCTTTGCCAAAGAATTACAGGTACGAACAGAAAGCATGAACTTCAAGTTCCTAACGACCCTACCTTCTGGGGAAGTCATGGAATCCAACCAGTGGCTTCGGGCTGTACCAGTCAGTATTTCAAACCGTGAGCTATGTGTAAATCTGGTAGTCCTCGCCATGCAGGATTTCGATATCATTTTGGGTATGGATTTCCTCAGCAAGTACAGTGCTTCAGTGGACTGCCGCAGAAGGAAAGTGATCTTTTGTCCAGAAGGTGAACCATCCTTTGAGTTCACAGGGGTGCCGAAGAGGAAGACCCAGAAGTTCCTTTCTTCTCTCACAGCTCACCAAATGTTAGCTAAAGGGTGTGTTGGTTTTCTTGTGCACATTGTGAGTACAGAAGAACAAAAAGGACCCAAGCAGGAAGAAGTTCGGGTAGTCTGTGAGTATCCAGAGGTATTCCCAGAAGAGCTACCTGGACTACCTCCCAACAGAGAAGTGGAGTTTGAGATTGAACTGGTTCCTGGTACCGGTCCAATTTCAAAAGCTCCAAACCGCATGTCTCCAGCAGAGCTAAAAGAGTTACAAGAGCAACTTCAGGAGCTACTTGACAAAGGCTTCATCCGCCCTAGTCACTCACCTTGGGGAGCTCCTGTGTTGTTTGTCAAGAAGAAGGATGGATTTATGTGGATGTGCATAGATTATAGGGCTCTGAATCAAGTGACCATCAAGAACAAGTATCCACTGCCCAGAATCGACGACTTATTTGATCAGTTGAGAGGGGCAACGGTGTTCTCCAAGATAGACCTGTGCTCTGGGTACCATCAGTTGAAAGTGAAGGAAAAGGATATACCCAGAACGGCTTTCAGGACCAGATACGGACACTACGAGTTTGTAGTCATGCCTTTTGGTGTGACTAATGCACCTGTAGTTTTCATGGACCTGATGAACAGAGTGTTTAGAGAATACCTAGACAAATTTGTCATTGTTTTCATCGACGACATTCTAATCTATTCCAGAACCCCAGAGGAGCATGACACGCACTTGAGGATAGTACTGCAGACTCTTCAGCAAAAGCAGCTTTACGCTAAATTCTCAAAGTGCGAGTTCTGGTTAGATCAGGTGGCATTTCTGGGTCACATAATTTCTAAAGAAGGCATCCAAGTGGATCCATCCAAAATAGAAGCGGTCAATAACTGGAGCAGACCCAAGAACACCAGGGAGATCAGAAGCTTCCTTGGTTTAGCTGGGTACTACAGGAAATTCGTGGAGGACATTTCTAGGATAGCCTCTCCACTAACAGCTCTCACCAAAAAGAACAGGAAGTTGGAATGGTCAGATAAATGAGAGCAGAGTTTCCAAGAGCTCAAGAAGAGACTGACCAGTGCTCCTATCCTGACATTTCCAGAAAGTGACAGGAGTTTTGACATCTACAGTGATGCTTCCAAGATGGGCTTAGGAGCTGTACTCATGCAGGAAGGAAAAGTGATAGCTTATGCTTCCAGACAACTCAAAGATTATGAAAAGAACTACCCCACTCATGATCTTGAGCTGGCAGCTGTGATCTTTGCACTAAAACTCTGGCGACATTATTTATATGGCGTTCAGTGTAGAATTTTCACAGACCAACAGAGTCTTAAGTACTTTTCCACTCAGAAGGACTTAAACATGAGACAGCGTAGGTGGCTAGAGTTGGTCAAAGATTATGACAGTGAAATCCTCTACCACCCAAGCAAAGCTAATAAAGTGGCAGATGCACTAAGCAGAAAATCCAGTGCATCCCTGATGTCTTTATCATCATTAGGTCTACCACTGCAGAAGGAGTTGTCAGATTTTGGAATGGAAATTATTTATGGGCAACTCTCTGCATTGACCTTAGAATCAACCCTACTTGAGGATATACAGAGAAAGCAAAGTGAAGATCCAGATATCCAAAAGATCAAGCAAGGGATACAAGAAGAAGGAAATTCAGAGTTTCGAGTATCAGACAGTGGAATTCTTTATCAGGGGAGCCGCCTTTGTGTCCCCAATGATGAAGAGCTGAGAAAGAAAATTTTAGAAGAAGCTCATAGTACACCTTATTCCATGCATCCTGGTTCTACCAAGATGTATCAAGACGTGAAACAGAGATTCTGGTGGTCTGGACTCAAAAGATATATGTCAATACCTGCCTGACATGTCAGAGGGTCAAAGCAGAACACCAGACACCAGGAGGAGTTCTACAGCCTCTTCCTATACCAGAGTGGAAGTGTGAAGACATATCCATGGACTTCATAACAGGTCTCCCAAGAACCACAAATGGATATGATGCGATATGGGTGATAGTGGACAGATTGACCAAGTCTGCTCATTTTCTAGCCATCAAGGTGTCCCACTCTATAGATCAGTTGGCACAGCTGTATGTTAAAGAGGTGATCAGACTTCACGGAGTTCCTAAATCTATTGTTTCTGATAGAGATGGGCGCTTCACCTCTCACTTTTGGGAGTGTGTTCAAAATGCACTAGGCACCAAACTCAAGTTCAGCACAGCCTTCCATCCTCAGACTGATGGACAGACAGAGCGAGTAAATCAGATTCTAGAAGATATGCTCAGAGCTTGTGCACTAGATTTCAAGGGAAGTTGGTGCAAGTACCTGTGCTTAGCTGAATTTGCCTACAACAACAACTATCAGGCCACTATCAAGATGGCACCTTATGAGGTGTTGTATGGCAGGAAGTGCAGATCACCAATTTGCTGGCGAGAAGCAGGTGAAAGAAGAGAGATGGAAGTGGAACTGGGCATTCAGACAGAGCTGATAGATGAGACTACTCAGGCTATTTAGAAGATCAGACAGAGAATTGAGACTGCCCAGAGTAGACAGAAGAGTTATGCTGACACACGCCGTAGGCCACTTGAATTCCAAGTAGGGGATTCAATCTTTCTCAAGGTCGCTCCTATGAAGGGAGTGATAAGATTTGGCAAGAAGGGCAAATTAAGTCCTCGTTATGTAGGACCATAACTGATCACAGAAAGGATTGGGAAAGTAGCTTACAAGCTGGATTTACCACAGGACATGTCAGCAATACATAATATATTTCATGTCTCCCTGCTAAAGAAGTGTCTCCACGACCCTAGCCAAGTGATTCAACCTCAGTCAGTGCAGATCCAAGAGGATCTTAGTTATGAGAGCAGACCTACACAGATAGTGGACAGAGCAGTCAAGAGACTAAGAAATAAAGAAGTGCCACTAGTGAAGGTTATCTGGCAGAACCGGAAGCACGAGGAAGTCACTTGGGAGCGGGAGGACAGTATGAGAGAGAAATATCCAGAGCTATTCTAAGTTCGAGGACGAACTTTTTATAAGGTATGGGGAATTGTAACGACCCAATTTTCCCTATTTCAAGTTCTAAAAGTCCATAAAAATATTTGGAAATACTTTTAAAATATTCTAGAGATTTTTAGGAATTTTTAGAGTATTTTTACATAATTTTTGGAGGTCGTTTAGTAGGGTTACAAAAAAGAAAGAAGTTTTGGACAAAAAAACGTTGAAGGTGAGACTCGAACCCAAGACCTCGACCCGAGCCGAACCTCAGCCGAACCCAGCCCAACCAACCGGTCTGCAGTTGTTTTGTGATTAAGGAGTGAAGAGAATATATTTAAGTAGTAGTTGATGACAAAAGTTTTAGGTATTAAAAGGAGAACTTAGGTTTTAGCCGAAACCTAATTTTCCTTCTACTCTTTCTCTTCACGCACGACGGTGTTCCTGTGCTCGGGCGGAAACAATGCCGAGCCTAGGGCATCGACTTTGACGTCCGACCGAGCACCTTTTTCGTGAGATCTTCACACGGTGGTGGTCACCTCGTCGAGGAGAGCACAAGGGTGTCAAGGGCTCACCGAAACAGCCACACCTCCGAAGCCCTAGAGGTCGTCTCCGTCGGTTGTAAGTCCAAGAACGCTCGGTGAGTTGCTACTCACCTGCAGTAGGAGTAGTTCCGAGTCGATTCAGTGTTTTCTTTGAAGTTTTTTTTTGGCTTTGTTTACTGCGGTGAACCTGAATTGATTTCCTTTGCATTTTGGTTGTAACCTGCCTAAGGATTTCTGTATTTCTGTGAGGATTGATGGGTTAAAGGATTCTGCCGTGAGGTTGAAAGGAAGAAGATGGAGAAAGAAAATTAAGGGAGAAGTGTGAGGAGCATTTAGCTCCTTTTGGTCACCTGCCGTGCCACAAAATTCCGGGAGGAATTGTATGCTGTGATTTCATGGATTAGGGCAATGGGCAGAAATGATTTACATGTTTAATAGCAGTAATTAGTTTTCCTTGCTATAGGGTATCACAATTCAATTTGTTAGACTGGAAAAAAAAATGAAAGAATTAATTAGATTAGCATGTGGCAATTGTTTTTCTTCTTCACTGTTGTAGCACATGATAGGAGGAATAATTGTCGTAGTAATTGGTTCTTTTTGTCTTCTTGTTGTGGTACCGATCATGAAAAGATTTAGTTTCGTTTGAGCTTATAGTTTAATAAGTATGCACTGCCGGGTGATTTAGAAAGTCTATTTTTACCACTTAGCAAGCATGAACAACCTCTTAATTATGGAGTCCTGCTTTTTATAATAAAGCTTACAATTTGCCCTGCCATGGAACAAAATTGTCCAGTTACATTAAGTTTGCAGATTTGTGTTTTCCTCTTTATAATTCCTGAACAGGGGCAGTCCATATATAATGAGTATTACAGTTTAGTTTTTCCTTGCTGTTAGTAAAGCATGAGCAATTTTTCCATTTGCTAATAATTAAGCATGATCAGTTTAACATGAGTAGTTTTATTTTAGAGTAGGCTTAAAGAAATCAAATTCAGTTTTTCTTGATTCATATCTGTTGTAGCATGCTTAGAGAGTTCAGTTTGCTTTCCTTTGAATTATGTTTATTGTAGCATGTTTAAAGAAGTTTGATTTGTTTTCTTTTGCTTGATTCTATTGATACATGCTTAAAGAATCCTGTTGCTCTATAAAAACTCTAGGATCTACCTGTAGGTGGGAAAAATAAGAGTTTTAATAAATTCTTTAGGGATTTATAAGAAGTTATAAGAAAGAGAGACCAAGGTCTTAATAGGATCCCTAATTTTAATAATTGGGATCAGTAGCATATCAAGTGCTCAAAGAAATACCAAGACATTTTATTATAAGAATATTAAAGAATAACAAGTATAAGGGAGTAATAGTTAAAAAGAAAATAAGTATTTTACTTTTAAATGGCTTGTACCGGACACAAGGTCCATTGGGTGGGCTCCTAGATCGCCCCTAGGCACAAGATCGCCTAGAAGTACCTTAGTAGTTTCGGGATTAGCTACCTCGACTCTTATTAAGGATGCGCGCAAATTGGTACAATACCGAGCCCAAGAAAGAAGTTTATTATTATTTTGAAGTATAAAAGTATTAAAGTATAAGTATTAAGCAAGTGAAATAAGATACAGAGGGTGTTTAGAATTCAGTAAGTTAAGTTCTTTATACTAGCATGATAGTATAGACTTGCCTTACATGTTTAGCCTTTCAGTATGTTTCTTTACTATTAGAAGAGCATGAGTTAGCTTACTGTTATTCACTATTTATGAGCATGAGTAGCTATACATGTTTAGTATTTCAGTTAGTATGATTCTTTTATTGGTTTATGAGCATGATTAGCTATACATGTTTAGTATTTCAGTTAGTATGATTCCTTTGCTATGTATGAGCATGAGTAGCTTTACATGTTAGCATTCAGTTTTAGCATGTTTTTAATTATATACATGCATATCGAGTTTTTGTGAGTTAGATAGCGCTCACTAAGCTTTATGCTTATAGTTTGCATTTCCTCCTACTACAAATAAAGGTAAAGCCAAAACGATATGAAGGAGGCGACAATGGGAGGCTTGATGAGCGTGTGATGTTTGGACTATGGAGTGATCTAAGAAGTTGTCAAGAATTTATTAAGAGTGTTTTGGTTTAATTGTTTAAAGTATCTAGAACTTGTACATGTTACTTTTTAGATTGTTTTGTCGTGTTTTGTTAGAGTTGGTTTCCTTTAGTATTTTGCTTCTTTTTGTTATATATAAACTGTGTGGTTATTTGAAATAAGTTCCAGCCGCCTGTGGCTACGTATATAGTGTTTGTATATCAGTTTAAGGTTACCGGTACAGGGGAGATTCTGTCGAAATTTTTCGGTAGAGACTCCTCGTGTTAAGTAGTATACCGGCTAAGTTGAGTTAGTACTTAAGTAGCATCCATCTTTAGAGAGTAGTAGTAGTGTAGAAGGTGGGTCGTTACAGGAGGAGAAAACAAAGCTCGGAACTACTCTTACCGCAGGTGAGAAGCAACTTACCACGATTCTTGGATTCTAACCGAAGGAGACGAAGGTTTCTAGGGTTCGGGTCTCTTGAAATCGTGGCCTCTTCTTCGTGCTCATGGGTCCTTCTTGACGAGAGGAGCTCAAATCCGAGAAGAGCTCGTGGAAATCCCCTTCGGCCGGCCACCGGAGACAAAGCTAGGGCTTCGTTTTTCTTCGCTCGACAGAATCGGCGCACGCAAGAAGAGGAAGAAGGGAGAAAGAATTAGGTCACGGCCAAAAAATCAAGCCCTAAGTTCTTTTCTTATAACTCAATATTCTGTTAACTTCTTTAAATAAATTTGCTACCCTTTTCTAAACAGAACCGGCCGCGTGAACACTTGGTCAGCCGCGCATGGGTTAAGGCTTGGCTCGTGGGTTCAAATCTCGGCTGCAACCCTTTTCCTTCCTATTATTTCCTGATATTAACTACTACTACATAAATAAATTTCATGCTTCTTTTAATCAGCAACGACTGCTTGCACACTTGGTCAGCCGGACTCGCTTAAAGCTTGGTTCGGTCGGAGGTCTCGGGTTCGAATCTCGACTTGGACATTTTTTTTGTCGAAACTTCTTTCGTTTATTAAAAATATCAAACGACTTTCAAAAATTACATAAAAATACTCTAAAAATTTCTAAAAAACTCTAGAATATTTTTAAAGTATTTTTAAATATTTTTAACCACTATTAGAACTCCAAATGAGGAAATTTGGATCGTTACAATCCCCGATACCTTATACAAAGTTCGTCCTCGAACTTAGAATAATTCCGGATATTTCGGTCTCATACTGTCCTCACGTTCCTAAGTAACTTCTTCGTGCTCCTGGTTCTAAATGACTTTCACTAATGGTACTCTTTGTTCCTTAGTCTCTTAACTTCTCGGTCCTCTATCATTAATATCGCATCGTACCCATTAGTGGTCCTTGGAAGGCCTGTTATAAAGTCTCTGGAGACCATAGGTGCATTAGTCACACCAAATGGCATGACTACAAATTCGTAGTATCCATATGTGGTCCTAGAAACTGTTCTGGGTGTTTCACTTCCAACTGATGGTACCCAAAGTGCAACTCTATTTTAGAGAACACTATTACCCCCCCCCCCTTTAGTTGATCAAATAGATCATCTATTCTGGGAACAGGGTACTTGTCCTTAACTGTTACTTTGCTCAGCGCTCTAAAATCTATGCTCATCCGCATAGACCATCTTTCTTCTTAACGAACAACTCTAGAGCTCCCCGGTGTGAATGACTAGGGCGGATGAAACCCTTGTCAAGTAGCTCCAAAAATTGTTCTTGTAACTCTTTTAGCTCTGCTAGAGAAATTCGGTACGGAGCTTTTATAATTGGGCTGGTGTTAGGAACCCATTCAATTTTAAACTCCACTTCTCTGTTGGGAGGTAGTTCAAGTAACTCTTCTGGAAATACTTCTGGATACTCACAGACTACCCGAACGTTTTCCTGCTTGGGTCTTTCTTGTTCTTCTGTGCTCGGACCTCAGTACGAACGTACGGGGACGTTCTCTTCTTGACATCTAGTTATTCAGAGATAAAGGCTTGATATCTTCTCTATCGTTTCTAAACATACTTATGTATACGAATATAAGAGAAACACAACTTCTATCTTACTAAAGCGCATATAAGCAATTACTCCATACTGCAAATAATAAAGAAGCATAAAAGAAAAACATAAATACTTTCTTACTTGAAGACGACAAGGATGGTGCTGATGTGTGATGCTGCAGAATAGGAACTGCTCTGATACCAAATGTAACGACCACCCTTCTTATCTATACTACTACTCTCTAAGGGTGACCGTTACTTAACTACTAACTCTACTTAACCGGTATGATCGAAACCACGAGGAGTCCTTACCGAAAAATTTTGACAGAGTCTCCCCTGTATCGGTGACAATAAATTGAGATACAACTATATATACATCAGCCATAGGTAGCTGGAACATATATCAACGATACAAAAGAAATAACATCACCATGTAATTTAATAAAATCAGATCATGCAAGTAATGAATAGCGGAAACAAAATAAAATACAGCTTCTTACTCCAAGATTTTCTTATCAACCTAAATAAAGAATTAATCTAAACAAATTCTTAAACTAAGTCCCAAGGCTTCCATAGTCCTAGCATCACACATCCATCCACACCTCCTTGTCGCCTACCTTTGCTAAAACTTTTCCTTTCCTGTATCTGCAGTAAGAGGAAATGCAATCTATAAACAAAATGCTTAGTAAGCGCTATCTAACTCACAAAAATCTCGATATGCATGTACATATATCTATAACATGAAATAACTGAATGCTTACTAAAGACTAATCATGCTCATCTAATAGTAAAGCAATCAAACAGGCTAAAATGCTAAACATGTAAAGCTACTCATGCTCTTCTAATAGTAAAGAACAATAAGCTAATCCAAATAACATGCTAGCATAAAAGAAAACTCAACTTGCTGATTTTAAAACAAAGTGAAACTTAATTCATTTGTCCTAAACTTATTCTTTTATCTCACTTGTTTAAAACTTATTTTTTAATACTTTTATACTTATGTGAAACTTATTTTACTTGTTCAAAAACTTATACTTATAATACTTCAAAATAATAATCAACTTCTCTTGGGCCCGGCAACTGTACTTGCTATGCGCGCATCCCTAACTAGACCCGAGGTAGCTAGTCCTGAATCTAGTAGGGTTTACTAGGTTATCTAAACCTAGGGACGACTATGGGAGCCCAGCCCAAGGACAACTGAGAGTCCAACATACTAGGTGATCTAAACCTAGGGACGATTATGGGAGCCCAACCCAAGGACAACTGAGAGTCCAGCACAGTGTCACTGATAAAAGTAAAATACTTGTTATCTTTTAATACTTCTAATATATAATGCCTCGATATTTTAACAAGCACCTTGTGTATCAAAAATCCCTAAAGTCTTGACTTAGGGATCTACTTAAGGCCTTGGCCTTTTTCTTTCTTTTTTTTTTAACTTTCTTATACTTGTTAATACTTCTAAAAGAATACTTCTTTAAAAAGAAACTGAAATGTTTAAGCAAATTTTAACTTTGAAATGCTTAAACCAAAAATCTGCCTACTATGCTAATAAAATTCTGCATATTAAGCTTAATAAAAATATGTTCTAAGATTGGAGTTCTGCATACAATACTTATCAAAATCTGCAAGCAATACTTATGAAAGTCTGCATATCATACAAGCTTAAACTAAATCTAAAACTTGTGGGAATTAAAACCTATACTGCATGCTTTGAATTAAAAGAACCAATCTAGCTAACTCTAAACATATATGAAGCTTGTTTCATACAAAAACTGAACTCGAATGCTTTAACAAACTAAAATTGAATGTCACTCGAGTGTCACTCTTTAGGGAAAAGTGACTATAACTGATATATCATGTGCCAGTTCTTTCTCTACTATGAGAGTACAGTGTTTTGTACTTGTTCAATGGGAACACTCATCACGTTAGAGATTGGGAGTTTACTAGACTTCTTTGGGTTACGGCTCCAGTTTGGCAAGGTTGTACACTACCCACATAGATAATGAAAACCATGATTGATCTTTTCTTTAAATTCACTTCACAATGAGATACGAAAACAACCAACATATATGATTAATCCCACTATTCAAAATCTATCAGCATGGGCTCAAGTATTAGGTAGAGACAAGTTAACTAGGTTTTGGATACGTACTGCTAAACATAAAAGGGATCTCATGTCATTCATGTAGAATGAGACACAGGTGTAAAGATGGTTCAATGTAATTTGACTCGGGGGTCTGGTGTTCTATATAAATTTGTACAATGGAAACCTTTGACTACTAAAATGCTACTTCCTTCCAATTTAGATTTCAATAGGTTACCCATACTGCGATCACTGAATAAGAAGATTGGACTACCTGATATATGCCGCAAGTAGAATCAAATTAAACTCTCAGATGTGTTAAATCTGCAATGCTAAACTGCAATGCTAACAATTCAAAGTCTGCTATGCTAAACAATCGAAAATCTGCAATGCAAGCTCTAAAGCTAGTATAGGATTAGTTAACAACAATAATCCACGAAAACAGCACAAATAGATTTGAAACCTGCTAAAACTAAAGTTCCATGTAAACATGTTCAAAACCTAAACTTTCATAAAGCAACGAAGAACTTTTAGGGCAAACATGCTGCGGCAGAACTTCAAAACCCTCACTCCTTATAGGAAATAAAGGCTGGACTAAAAATTCAATAACTACTCTTATTCCTCTAGAAATCCCGCTTCTATACAGCCTTCCGAAGATAAAGAAAGGAATCAAAAAAACTCCTAGCAAACTCAAATTTCTGTACAGCATGTTCCAAAGCAAAGGAGGAGAAAACAAAGCTCGGAACTACTCTTACCGCAGGTGAGAGGCAACTTACCACGATTCTTGGATTCAAACCGAAGGAGACGATGACTTCTAGGGTTCGGGTCTCTTGAAATCGTGACCTCTTCTTCGTGCTCACGGGTCCTTCTTGACGAGAGGAGCTCGAATCTGAGAAGAGCTCGGGGAAATCCCCTTCGACCGGCCGCCGGAGACAAAGCTAGGGCTTCGTTTTTCTTCGCTCGGCAGAATTGGCGGACTCACGAAGAGGGAGAAGGGAGAAAGAATTAGGTCACGGCCAAAAAATCAAGCCCTAAGTTCTCTTCTTATAACTCAATATTCTGTTAACTTCTTTAAATAAATTTGCTACCCTTTTCTAAACAGAACCGGCCACGTGAACACTTGGTCAGCCGCGCATGGGTTAAGGCTTGGCTCGTGGGTTCAAATCTGGGTTGTAACCCTTTTCCTTCCTATTATTCCTGTTATTAACTACTACTACATAAATACATTTCATTCTTCTTTTAATCATTAATGACTGCTTGCACACTTGGTCAGCTGGACTCGCTTAAAGCTTGGTTCGGCTGGAGGTCTCGGGTTCGAATCTCAGCTTGGACATTTTTTTGTCGAAACTTCTTTCGTTTAGTAAAAATACCAAATGTCTTCCAAAAATTGCATAAAAATACTCTAAAAATTTCTAAAAATCTCTAGAATATTTCTAAAGTATTTCTAAATATTTTTAACTACTATTAGAACTCCAAATAAGGAAATTTGGGTCGTTACAAGCATGGATAGCAGATATCAAAGTAACCTTGGATAAGGACATTGGACTGCTGTAAAGTATATATTGAAGTATCTGAGAAGGACTAGACATTATATGCTAGTTTACCAAGTAGATGATTTGCTCCATGTAGGTTACACGGATTTTGACTTCCAATCATAAAGGGACAATAGTAAGTTGACCTCGGGGTTTTGTGTTTACTTTAGAAGGTGAAGCCATAACAATGGAGGAGTGTTAAGCATAGATGCTTTTTGGACTCCACCATGGAAGCTGAGTATGTGGCAGCCTCTGAGGCAGCCATAGAAGCTATATGGCTCAGAAACTTCATGATGGACTTAGATGTGATTCCTGGTTTGCCCAAAAATTATTACAGCGTATTGTGATAAAAAGTGGTGCAGTAGCAAACTCGAAGGAACCACCAGCCTATAAGGTAAGTAAACACATAAAGTGCAAGTACCACCCAATACGAGACATCGTATAATGAGGAGAAGCTGTTGCCGCCTAGATTGCATCAGATGATAACCTGAGAGATCCTTTCACTAAGGCCCTTAAGGTAAGAGTTTTTGATGGCCATGTTGAAGGGTTGGGAATCAGATGTATGGCAGGATATATGGCAGCATAGTCTTTTAGTATAAGTGGGAGATTGTTAGAGTGTATACTAAAAGAGTAGATTTTTGTAAACATTTATTTTGAAATAAAGAATCACATTGGTCAAAAGTCTAAATTTATATGCTAAGTGTAGTTGTTCAATTATTTTATATTGTAGATAACATGGTGTGTGGTGTCACACACAGAAGATCATGTTATCAGTTCCTTATAAATTATAAAAAGTAGCTCACGACTAAGATGGATAGGAACAAACCATTGGAATGGTCGTAATGTAATTTGGTATTAGTTTATCTTGACTATAAAATTACGCTAGTGCACTTTGAGTGTATTGAGCAGGACCATTTAAGGTAAGTTCTTTTTATACTGACTGAATAAAAGAACAAGAACTTTGTTATTATGGAAGTGTGTGCTCTTAATCATGATATAATAACAAGCACATATACTTAATATTCATTTCTTTAATTTATCAAAGGGTGTGATTTAGTTCGATAAATCAATAAGCCCGATAAGTTGGGAAATGATATTATTTATATGGTGTGTTGTTAATTATAGAATGAAACTATGTCCTAGTAATCTAGGTTGATGATGTCCCCAAGACGAGCTCATAAGGATTGTCATGTAAACCCTGCAAGTGGACTTACCTCGACATGACAATAAAGTTAAGTGGTACTACTCTTGGAGATAGATATTAATTAAGTGAGTTGTCAGTAACTCATTTAATTAGTGGGCATTCGATATCTTAAACACAGGGAAATTAACACACTCATAATAAGAAGGATCTCATATAGTAATATGGGATTGGTGCAGTAGTTAAATAATAACTCTTTAGTGGTATGAGTTATTATTGATGAACTCGAGTTGGGTGTTCGGGGCGAACACGGGAAGCTCAAGTTCATCAGGATACCAAAACCAATTCCTCCTCTCGGTCCCTGTCGTAGCCTCTTATTCATAAAATGTTATACCCACCCATACCCACCTTCTTACCCATCCTAAGGTGGTCGGCCAAGACAAGCTTGGAGCCCAAGAAATGGCCGGCCAAGATCAAGCCTTGATGGAGTAAGTAGGTGGCCGGCCCTAACTTGGAGCCCAAGTTAGTGGCTGACCACAATTAAAATAAAAGGGATTTTAATTTTAAAATCTTTTCTTATGTGGAATCCATGGTTTTAAAAGAGAGTTTAAAATTTAAATCTTTCCTTTTATAGCTTTCTACAAAGGATTAAGTGTAAGATATCGTAAAATTTAATAATAAATATTATCGGATGAAAAATCTTATTGGATTTTTTAGGAATTTTTAGAAATTTTTTGGGATTTAAACGGAGTCCGTATGATCCGTTTTGAGAGGATGGATTCCGGGTACAGAGGAGGCCTGTTTGGAATACCCATTATGTGAGAGTTGATTAAGTGGTTAACTTAGAGGTTAATTAGGTTAACCTAAGTATTTAATTAAGAACACAAAACCCCTAAATCCCCGATTTCTTCTCCTCCTTCCCGATACTGCCGAACCCACCTCCCTCTCCCGATCTCCTCCTCACATTACGCCCGAGACCCCCTTCCCTCTCCGACGATTCCTCCTCGCCCGTTCGCCAGCCACCGCGAGTTCACCGTCGGCAGCGTCCTATCCTCTGCGTGCCTCACCAACACCAAGCTCTCTTGGCTGTCGATCCTCTCCTCCCTCTCCCTCGCGATTCCTCCCCTAACTCGCGATGCCGACCTTGTGCTGCTTCGATTCGTCGATCGTCGGACATCCATGAGCAGCCGGTGCTAGCCACCGATTCCTGAGCCCTAGCTTCGGGTCTGCAACCTTCTTCTTGACCCACGACGCCACCCTAGCATGACTCGATCTTGGACCAAAGCAAGAATCGGAGCCCTAGCTCCCATTCCTCGTCACAGTAGCTGTGGATCGCACGACACCAGCTGTAGGGATTGATTGAGGTAAGGCTTGGTCGAGAAATTTTGTGAATTCGAGGATTTTTGTGTAATTGTGTTCGTTTATGGTGTTCTCTCTGATCTAGTCTAGGAGGCGACGTCGGATCAACCTGTTGATGGTTCTTCCCTAAGCAGATCATGATCTTCTCCATTCCTTGCGGTTGATTGAAGCCTCGGGTGAAGAGGTAGGGGTTCAATTGAGGTGAATGTGGTTTTGTTTATGGGGTTCCAGCAGATACAATGGTGTACGATTTCTTCTTGGATTGATTTTTGAAAAGATTTGGTGTATGGTTGATTTTTGTAGCTACCAGGCAGTGTCTAGCTGGGGTACGAGCTCCTGATTTACTGCCATCTCTCAAGGTAAGTGTCTTCCAGTGATGCCCCATTGGTTTTCTTATTAGGGTGCTATTCTATTAAGTTTCCTAATGGATTGTAGAATTGATTCTTGATATTAGTAGATAACACATAGATTAAATGATGGTGTTGAATGGATTAAATGATTAGAATTGGGAAATTGGTGGTGGGAAGTTTAATGGTGATGGTTATTTGGTGAATGATTTATGTAAATGGATACATGATCATTATTGGTATGCGTTGGATTGATTGGGGTTTGTATTGGGTTCGAATATGTGATTAGGGTGATGTAGGTTGAAGTGATTATGGATTTGGTTTGATTGTTGATGGGTAAATTATGTTTAGAAGATTGAAGGATTTAAGGTGCATTGGATTGATTAATAGATTGTGGATTATGTTTGGATCTAAAAGGAGATGAATTAAGAATTATTTGGAGGAATAATCAGAAATCAAATTTGAGTGGAGTTATCCTAATTAGGCAGGGATTTTATTTAGCTATTTTAATTCTTGTGAATTTAGCTAAATAAAATATATATATATTGATTGCAGGACTTGGATTCGGGACGAGCGTCTCGACGTAGGATTGGTTTATCTGACATGGTCTACAGATAAAGGCGGGTATTTCTTCCTTGGCCTCTATGTAGATTTTCTTGTACTTAGTGCATGGTTTTTATTGGATTAATTAGGTTGCTTTATCTTATATCATGATCGGTTGCTGTTTTTCCTGCATGATACTTATGCTTGACCCTTGTGAGGATCTATTTAATTCATATACAGTCTCCACTCTTGATATCTACTCTGCTGTGATTATGCGTGTAGAGTATGTATTGTAGAGATTGTCGAGTGATTGGATTTACCATGCTGATTTTGCATATAACGTGGATTGTACGTAGCTTGGTATGAGTTTTAGGAGTCATCATGTTGACCGTACATTTGCATGTGGTAAGTACACACGTGTTTGGTTATGTACTTTTGGAGGAGTTGTATTGATTGTATGTTTGTTGTTTATACACGTGTCTGATGTGTTTATTACTGGAGGATACATGTTGATTGTATTTATGTATATGTGTCTTGTGGGATTATTGGAGATTCTTGGTTGATTATACATGTGTAGTTGTGTACATGTGTTGGGTGGGATGTGTGGATTTATCATGACGATTATATTCATGTTGTGGAGTGCTTATGTGGAGTTAGAGTTTGCATGGATGATGACGATGTCTTTATCATGATTATATATATATATATATATATATATCATGTTCATCATTCATTGCATACTGACGACTATCGTCTCCTTTGTAATTGAGAGGGTTGTCAGTTTTTATAGTTGTCCACTCTACCACTGATGGAGAGTGGTAGCTGGGAGTGGAGCTATGTCCTGTCGCGCTCATTCAGCCGCTCATTGTTCTGTCAGCCTCGACCACTCTGGAGTAGTGGGTCTTGAGGGTACAGTAGTCAGAGGGTTTGAGTTATGAGTGGTCAGGGACCCTTAGCTATGTAGTTATATAACTACTTAGCTGACCGTCCGCTTCGGGCGCTTATAGCGCTGCATGTACTGGAGGCTAGAACGGTTTGTCACGGACCCAAGCCTCTCGGCCATACAGGGGTCGTGGTGTTTAGAGAGGTGGCGGGGGTGACCATGGAGCATGCATGCACATTTGCATTTGATGCACGGTGCATCTTTGGAGATATATTTGCATACATGCCTAGTGGATACTAGTTGCATGTGTTTGTGGTATGTTGCATTTGTTTGCGATATGATTGTTGCATATGGTTGTCATGCTGCATACATGTCATCTATTTTACATGTATTTGCAGTCGTATTTGTATTGCACAGGTGTCACGAGTAGGTCTGTTGCAGATATGGTGAGTTTACTGACCATTGTACCAGGTGTTGATTCCAGATTGGGTATGTATCTATCATTATGTCGGTTGTGGTTTGTACAGTGTGTATGTTAGGTTAGTAGGTCTGATATGTTCAGATGCATTGATTATGATAGTAGGATCATGTTCTTTGATTCCCTACTGAGACTGTATACCTTTGATCTCTATGTTTATTTATAGTCCATGCACTATCTTTTCTATTACCCGCTGAGTTACCTATACTCACCACCGCATGTATATCTTTATGTTTTCAGGTAGATGGTTGGAGTGTCACTCGGAGTATCCTGTCTGCCGGGTCCTACGTCACATCCGACGAGCGTTTCGGGATTTGTATATCTTCTATTTGTGTTCGATATATGTTATATTTGTTGTGTTGTTGTATTTGTTGTTGTGGTTGTTGTATAAAGCCTAGCCGGCTAGCAGTGTCTTGATGTGTTTTGTATGGGCTTGTCTTATCGTTTTTTCGCTGTGTTGGTTTTTAGTACAGCCGTGTGGGATGTTTTATATATAACTACGTGGTTGTAATTGTTTCATTCCAGCCGAGTGGGCTGTTATTATAACTGCGTGGTTGTGTATATAAATATTCCAGCTGCATGTGGCTGATGTATATTTTGTTTGTAGTGATGCTTCATATTGTCACCGGTACAGGGGAGATGCTGCCGGATTTTTGTCTGGCACGGACTCCTTTGGGGGCGTGACATTAAGAGAAAGGTTTGATATCTTTCCTTATTTGTAGTTAAAAGGAAGATTTTAATTTTTGATAAAACTTTCCTTTTTTGTAACCATCCTCATGATTTTAAAAGAGTGTTTTAAAAATTATAAATCTTTCCTTTTATAGCTTTCTACAAAAGATTAAAAGAAACATTGATATCTTTCCTTATTTGTAGAATGAAAAGGAAGATTTTAATTTTGAGAAAACTTTTCTTTTGTAATCATCCACATGTTTTAAAGGAGAGATTTTAATTTATAAAAGTTTCCTTTTATAACCAACCATGAAGGAAATTTTGAAAGAGAAATTTTTATTTTAAAAATTCCCGAAAATAAATTAGCAAGTTTTAATTTTGTGTTTAAAACTTTCCTTGTTTGGAGTGGATGGTGGTGGCCGGCCATTAAGGGTTTATAAGGAAATTTTTAATTAAATTTTCTTTCTTAAACATTGGCAAGGAATATAAGGAAGTTTTAATTATAAAACTTTCCTTATTTGCCAAGACCAAGGAATATAAAAGAGAGGGTAGAGGTGTCTCACCTCACAACAATATATCATCTATTATTTCCTCTCCTCTCTTCCTTGGTATGTCCGGCCCTCATCCTCTCCTCCTTTTCTTCTTCTTTGGCTGATGGCATCAACTCTCTAGGAGACTCTTGGTGGCCGGAGTTTGCTTGGAGAAGAAGTAGAGAAAGGAGGCTTTGTTTCTTTGCATCCCTTGGAGCTTGGTTGGTGGCCGAAGACCTACATCTCTAGGAGATTCTTGGTGGCCGAAACTTGCAAAGAGAAGAAGGAGGCTTGGGTGGATTCTCATCTCAGTAGATCATCGCCCACATGACATCCAAGATAAGAAGAGGAATACGACAGAAGATCATGAGGTCTATAAGCTACAAAAGGTATAACTAGTTATTAGTTTCTGCATCATAACTAGTTCATCCTTTTTATTTAGATCTTGAAATACCAAGCACAAGAGACTAGTGATTCTAGGTTTCAGATTTGTGATTCGAATTTGTGTTTCTTTTGTTTTTTTGATCTTGTAATTCAATTGTTCTTAATGGTTAAACCTAGGGTTACTATAAGGAGATTAAATATTGAATTTCTTTGAAAGGCTTTGTCAAAGCAATGGTGGATGATCCCATACCCAAGAAGGTCTAGTGCCTCACCATGTTTGACCTGGGAGTCGATCTCTGAAATATATATTTAATTGAATTTGTAACATGGGTGGATTTAGATCAATATTGTTAAGTATCGTTTATGATCCAAGTCTAAACCTCTAAGAACATATAAGTTAAATTTGGAATCAATAATGTTAAGTTCTATTTGCGATTCCAAATTTAATTTCTAAAGAACATAATAGGTTATTAGGAAAGGTGCAGGACTTGCACAAAATTTTTATACAGGGGAACCTGTACAATATTCCGAGTAGAAACCAACACTACCAACCCTAGCCGCCACCAACGGGTCATGTCTTTGCATCTATCTTACTTCCTTTTCTACTGCACCTCTAGTTCTCAAATAGCACCATGCCTCGCAAGAATACGATCCGCGACAAAAATAAAATTTTAGATTTATTGATCCTATATTCCTCAAGGAAATATACATGCAATCTAGATCGAACAAAATGTAAAATCCTAAAACTAATACAGCTCCTGCTATATTTAATAATTACAATCATGCACATATATAAAATGCCCTCTACAAGCCCGAGGGTCCAATCATACACAAACACAATAGGGTCATAATAGTTGGAACTAGGATGCCTGCAACCACAGAGTTAATCTATTTGCACATCTATTATCCTGTCTAAATTTAAGTATGAAAAGTGCATAATTTAACTGAAAACCATACACACAGAGGTAGAAAACTCGCTTTGATACCAATTGTTGGGTGCTACTTGGAATTCCGTTTTATTTCCCTTGTTCAAAAATTTATACAAGAATAGAACTTTTCCTAGCAGCTCATGTGCTCTACAGAAGTTAAACTTGGATTGCAAATGAAACTTAACATTATTAATCCAAGTTGTTCTTCAAAAGTTAAACTTGGATTAGAAACGGAGCTTAACCTTTTTACTCCAAGTTCAACCCATGTGTTCTTCAGAAGTTAAATCATATTACAGAAGTTAATTAAATATCTATTTCAAAGATTG
Source organism: Zingiber officinale (assembly GCF_018446385.1). NCBI lineage: Eukaryota > Viridiplantae > Streptophyta > Magnoliopsida > Zingiberales > Zingiberaceae > Zingiber > Zingiber officinale. The sequence goes on from NC_055998.1 coordinate 107,678,958, forward strand.
GCTTCCAGGTTAAATATGGTGAGGCACTCGACCTTCTTGGGTATGGGATCATCCACCACTTCCTAGACAAAGTCTTTCAAAAAAATTGAATATTTACACTTCTTATAGTAACCTTAGGTTTAACTATAGAAACCACAATAGAAACACAAAATCAAAAAAACAAAATTGATAGCCTCTTGTGTTGGTATTTCAGGATCCATACAGAGAACACAAACTAATTATGCAGTGGAAACAAATAATAAGTTATACCTTTCTTTGCAGCTAAAGACCTCTTGATCTTCTGTTGTATTCCTCTCCTCCTCTTAGACGTCGTGTGGGCGACGATCTACCAAGATGAAATCCACCCGAACCTTCTTCTTTGCCTACAAGTTTCAGCCACCCAAGGAATGCCAAAATTGGAAACTTCCTTCTCTTCTTGTAAAGCCCGAAAATTCTCAAAACTGTTTTAGAAATATAGTATGATTTTTCTGGGATTTTTAGATATTATTCCGGAATTTTCCGAGTAGCGGAAGTAACAAAAATAATTAGAACCGTAAAATAGCTTAGGCGGGAATCGAACCCGAGACCTATGGTTTACGGATAATTTTAGTAACCGGTGAACCCAGCAGGGCCGTGCTGAAAGAAAGAGGAATCAGTTATATTTATATTAGAATTGGGCCTAGTTACCCACTCAATATAAATAGAAGAACTTAAGTTGGGTTGGTTTATTTTAGGATTGGTTCGGCACCTCCTCACCTCACGCCACTTTTCCCTTCCAAAACCTCACCGCCGCCTCTCCCTCCTTCTCCTCTTCCTCACGCATGGCACACCAAGGCAAGGGTCCATAGGTTCAACTTCCGGCGACGACTCCAACACGAAAGAGGTTCTTCTCCGCGAGAGGAACGCGAAGACGTGATCGGATCGTCGAGAGGATCATCTCCACCGGAACTCTAGCGAATAGAATCGTAAGAAATTACGATCAAGAGGTAAGAAACCCCTCACCTGCAGTATAATAGCTCCGTTTGGGATTTTCTATGCATTAGATTAGTAATATGCAGATTTTGTTGACATGTAGGGTGTTTTAACCCTCCTCTCAGATTTAGGAATTAGTTGAGCACCTTTAGATGGGCCGGACACGCCTATCCTCTTCAGTTGGGGTTGTAGACGTTGTCGGGTGCCTAAAGGTGGTCTCCCTAATAAAGAGGAGAGTTGGGGCACACTAAGTGTTCGATAAAATAACCCGATCTGTAAAAATGCAACCTAGGCATTTTAATACTACAGTTAAATGCATTAGAAGCGTTTAAAATAGTAAATCAGTTTATTTTAGCTGTATGGGACTACGGTCCAATGGGTGGGCTCCCATAGTTGCCTCTAGGTTCAGACAACCTAGCTCTAGGTTCAGATAACCTAGAAACAGCATGTTATATCAGTTAGCTATAGTTATCAGTATTTTATTTTCAGTGGCACTGTAATGGATTAGATATCCATTGGGTTGGACTCCCACAGTCGTCCCTAGGTTCAGATAGCCTAGACGACCCTGCTAAATTCGGGACTTGCAACCCCGGGTCTAGTAGGGATGCGCGCACAGCAAGTACAGTTGCCGGGCCCAACAGCATGTTTAGTATTTTCACTTATTACGTATTAAATTTCAAATCAGTTATGCTAGTTGAGTTTGTTTCCAGTTACAGATTCAGTTTCAGTTAGTTTAGCCTATATTCAGTTCAGTGTTTATTTGGTTGCTTTGCCATGATTCAGTGCTTATGCCATGCTTATATGTTATGCCTTATGATTTCAGTATACCATGTTTTAGTAAGTTCAGTGCATATTTTCAAATAGCATGATTTAAAAGCATACTGCATCGAATGCATGATTTTGTGAGGTAGATGGTTTCTTACTAAGCTTTTTGGCTTACAGATACTATTTTCCTTATACTGCAGATACAGGTAAAAGGAAAGTGGACTAGCAGAGGAAGCTGGAGGGCAATGCAAAGATGGTGGGTGTGTATGGAACTGGAATTAAAGGTCCTTAGGGGACGTAGCAAATTGAGCATTAGACTTTTAGCATTTACTTCAGCATTTTATTTATTGGTTTTGGTTTCATGTTCTAAGCACTTTTAGTTGTGTGTTGCCATGAACTCCTAAACTATGCCCTATGTTAAGTTAGATTTCTAGTTTATGTCGTTAAAATGTTATTACATGTTGTTAGAATAGTTTATGATGCATTAGTTAGATGTTGTGTGGGGTTTTGGCATGCCAAAGTGCTGAAATCAGATTCCCCGGGTGAAATCGGACCTGATCGGTCTCGGACCGATCGAGACTGCTAATCCTTTGGATCGGTCGGTGGCCGATCCGGCCAGTCTGATATGCTCTGTGTCCTCTGGATCGGTTAGCGACCGATCCGGCCCGAACGATAGCCACGGGAGATTTCCGGTGCACCGATCCAGACATACCTGGATCGGTCGTAGCGACCGATCAGGCCACACCTGGATCGGTCTGCAGACCGATCCAGGTGCGTATAGGAGCGATGTAGCTTCGGGATCGGACAACCGACCGATCCAGGGCCTTGTGAACGTACCAGTATCAGCAGATCGGTCTGTGGATCGATCTGGAGGGGGGTCACCAGTTGAAAATACCTCCCCTAGCCGGTGTACAACTCCAAGGTACACCCAGAATGTTAGTGTCAGAGTTAACATTAATCAGATGGTTAGTAAAATTTTAATTAGCCCAGCTTTCCGCACAGTATAGCACAGCAAAACCGTAGCGATTCGACCTTACAGAGTGGTATCAGAGCGGTGTTCCATACTTCCTACACACACATCAGCATTGTACCTGCAGCTTCCAAGTAAGAACACCTCTACTTTATTTATGCTTCTGGTTTATTATTACAGTTCATGTTTATATACCTACTGCTTGTTAGTATGTGATAGTTTAAACATGATGTCAGTAGTTAGATAACTGTGATAGTGTTAGTTATACCTATGTTCTCTATGTCTTTAGAAATGGCACGAGGCGCCCGGCGAGAAGGGCACTAGCTCGAGCCCCGGCAAAGGCGGGCGATTCGGTGCCTCCTCCGGACCTTAACGTTAGTGGCTCGATTCTGCAACTTTGAGCAACCGAAATAGCCACCTTAAAGGCTAATCGATACCCCCAGTCACCGGAACCAAACCGCGACTCGAAGTCTTAGAAGTTCCACCTCACCTCTGGCCAACACCGGCACCTGATGTCGGCACCGGCGGTCCAGCGGTGAGCCAAGAAAGGAAGCCTATCGATCCGGTGCTGAAACCAGAGAACTTCTCAGCGCTAGTGAACCATGGGATGCACAAGCCTGGTTCAAAACACTGGAGTGGACTGGCCGAACACGAGAAGGTGAAGTGTGCCTCCTTACGCCTGACGGAGACGCACGCATGTGGTGGGAAAGAATCGGAACGCCCGGTGAACCGGATGACATGGGCCGACTTTGAGAAAGAATTCTTTGAGGAGTTCTTTCATATTCGGGTTACAAACCGCCACTATGACGAGTTCATTGTCAGGGCAACCTCTCGGTTGAGGAAGCCGTGAAGAAATTCAGCGGTTGGCTCGTCTATGCCCGAGCTAGTCGACGGAAAGGAACGGATCGGTTGATGCTCAAGATGCCGAGGCCGGAGATAGCGGTGAACGTGGCCGGTGGCATACATAGGCCACAAACCACGGAGGAGTTAGTGAGCGGTGCCTTGACCACGGACCATTACCAGAACAAGCAGCAGAAGCAAGCCTCCTCGAGTCCAAGGGCCAAGGAAACTCTCACACTCAGCAGCAAGGCCACGGCTCTAGCGGAAGGGAACTCCAATAGCAGCGTCGGGAGTGACTCAAAGGAGGACCATCTAGCGACCCGGTTATCAAAGTGTGCCACTTGTGGGAAATTCCACCGGGGTTTGTCGCAAGGGCACACGAGGATCTTTGAATGTGGACAAGAAGGGCACATGGCCAAGCAGTGCCCGAACAAGACCGGCCTTCCTCAGCCACAGCAGATCCAGATGCAGGCCGGCCGTTACATCAGATGTAGGCTGCTCTAGAAGGTCCACTTATCAGCCAGGCCGATTAGAAGCCCCTCCGGCTATGGCGAACGCGAGGATCTCACCACGAGAGGACGTAGCAAATGCCTCGGCACGTCACAGGTCGATTAGCATTTTACAGTATAGTTGTTCTATTTGATACTTGGGCAACCCATTCATATATAGCGGGGTTCTACGAGAAATTAGAAATACCCCCAGGTACTCTGTCGGTTTTTACGGCACTACCTTCGGGAGAGGTCATGGCATCCACGCCTTGGCTCGAGGCGGTGCCGGTCATTATAGCGAGGGAACTCTTACGTGATCGATCCTGCTGGAAATGATGACTCTGACGTCATCCTTGGTATGGACTTTCGATCAAATCGGTGCTTACATAGAGTGTCGTAAGCAGTCGTATTCCAACCGGCGAAGCAGGTTCAGTACATCGGAGAACCAAAGAGAAAAGCCGAAATTTCTCTCAGCTATGAAGGCACGAAGTTGATGGATTCGGGATGTACGGGTACCTAGCACATGTAGTCAATACCGGCCAGGACGAGGACCAATAGCTAGCAGGGGTCCGACTACCCAGCAGTCTTCCGGAAGAGTTACCAGGCCTAGCACTAGTCGGGAGATTGAATTTGAGATAGAGCTCTTCCCGGCACAATCCTATTTCCAAGGCGCCCTATCGCATGGCTCCAGCAGAACTGAAGGAACTTCAGGAGCACTTGACAGGAGCTTCTTCGCCCTAGTCACTCACCATGGGGAGCACCTGTGCTATTCGTGAAGAAGAAGGATGGAAGCATGCGGCTATGTATAGACTACGAGCACTGAATCAGTCACGATCAAGAACATGTATCCCGAATAGATGACCTGTTCGACCAATTAAAGAGAGCGGTGTTCTCAAAATTGACCTCGGATCGGGATATCACCAAGTCGAGTCAAGGAGGGTGATATATCGAAGGCGGCATTCGGGACCGATACGGACATTACGAGTTCGTAGTCATGCCTTTTGGCGTGACAAATGCTCCACTACATTCATGGATCTCATGAGCAGGTATTCGGGAGTATTTAGATAAGTTTGTTATTGTGTTTATCGATGACATTCTTATCTACTCGGGAACTCGGAAGAACACTCGAGCACACGAAACTACTATTGCGGACCCTTGAGAACCGACTATCAGAGTTCACGAAATGTGAGTTTTGGCTAAATCAGTGTCCTCCTGGGTCACGTAATCTCAAAGGATGGTATTATGGTAGATCGGCAAGATAGAAGCGATAAGTAGCTGGAGGAGACCTAGGAGCCTGGTGAGATCGGGAGCTTTACGGGATTAGCGAGGATATTCTGAGAAAGTTTGTAGAGGACTTCTCGGATAGCCTCCCACAGCGGCTCTCACGGGAAGAACAAGAAATTTCGGTGGACGGAGGACTACGAGCTTCAGTGAACTCAAGAGGAGATTGACTAGTGCACCTATTCTGACTCTGCCAAAAAAGCTTTGATATATATAGTGGCGCCTCTAAATTGGGATTAGGAGCAGTGCTGATGCAAGATGGCAAGGTAATCGCCTATGCCTCCAGACAACTCAAGGATTATGAGAAGAACTACCCTACTCATGATCTTGAGCTTGCAGCAGTAGTGTTCGCTCTCAAAATTTGGAGACATTACTTGTATGGAGCTTAGTGCAGAGTGTATACAGATCATCAGAGTCTGAAGTACTTCTTCACTCAGAAGGATCTGAATATGCGACAGCGCAGGTGGCTAGAGCTAGTCAAAGATTATGACATAGACATCCTCTACCACCCAGGGAAAGCCAATAGGGTAGCAGATGCACTTAGCAGAAAATCTAGCGCTACCTTATTATCTCTAGCAGCCATGTCACCACCCCTACAGAAGGAGATCGCGGATTTTGGTCTCGAACTCATCGTCGGACAGCTCTCTACTATGACCTTAGAGTCTACCTTGCTTGGTGATATTCAGTCAGCTCAGGACCAGGACCCTGAAATTCAGAAAATCAAGCAAGGGCTAACAGAATCAGAAAGTAGAGAATTCAGAGTGTCCGATAGCGGGGTGTTGTATTGTGGTGATAGACTCTGTGTTCCAGATCAGGAGGAGCTACGGAGACAGATTTTAGATGAGGCTCACAGGACTCCCTATGCGATGCATCCAGGCTCCACCAAAATGTATCAAGACCTGAAGAAACGTTTTTGGTGGCCCGGGATGAAGCGAGACATCGCCAGATATGTTAGCACCTGCCTCACCTGTCAGAGGGTCAAGGCAGAACATCAGCGACCAGGAGGAGTTCTGCAGCCTATACAGATTCCAGAATGGAAGTGGGAGGATATCTCGATGGACTTCATAGTGGGGCTACCGGAACCACGAATGGTTTTGATGCCATCTGGGTAATATACAGGTTGACTAAATCAGCCCACTTTTTAGCTATCAAGATATCCTACTCCATGGAGAAGCTAGCTCAGTTGTATCTTCAGGAGATCGTCAGACTACATGGAGTCCCACGAACCATCATTTCAGACAGAGACGGCAGATTCACATCACACTTCTGGGAGTGTGTACAGTCAGCATTGGGCACCAAATTGAAATTCAGCACAGCCTTCCATCCTCAGACAGATGGTCAGACGGAGCGAGTAAATCAGGTACTCGAAGATATGCTCCGAGCGTGTGCCCTAGACTTCAAGGGAAGTTGGTGCAAATATCTGAGCTTAGCAGAATTTGCATACAACAACAGTTATCAGGCCACTATCGGCATGGCACCTTATGAGGCACTCTATGGGCGGAGGTGCAGATCACCAATCTGTTGGTATGAGAGTGGTGAACAGAAGGAGCTAGAGCTTCAGACAGATCTAGTGGCAGATACCACAGCAGCCATACAGCAGATTCGCCAGAGGATAGAGACAGCACAGAGCCGCTAGAAAAGCTATGCTGATACATGACGCAGACCCCTAGAGTTTTCAGTTGGGGATACAGTTTTCCTCAGAGTAGCTCCCATGAAGGGAGTCATGCATTTTGGGAAGAAGGGCAAGCTAGCTCCCAGATATGTGGGACCATACCCTATCACGAAGAGAGTGGGCAAGGTAGCATATGAGCTAGAGCTACCTCAGGAGATGTTAGCCGTCCACAACGTATTTCATGTCTCCATGCTGAAGAAGCATATTCCAGACGCCACCCAGGTGATTGAGCCCCAGTTGGTACAGGTCCGTGATGATCTCAGCTATGACAGTCGGCCTATTCAGATAATAGACCGAGCAGTAAAGAAATTACGGAATTAGTCAAAGTCAATTGGCAAAATCACACAGCAGCAGAGGCGACTTGGGAGACAGAGGCCAGCATGAGACAGAAGTACCCAGAATTATTTTAAGTTCGGGGACGAACATTTTATAAGGTATGGGGGATTGTAAAGCCCGAAAATTCTCAAAACTGTTTTAGAGTTATAGTATGATTTTTCTGGGATTTTTAGATATTATTCCGGAATTTTCTGAGTAGCGGAAGTAGCAAAAATAATTAGAACCGTAAAATAGCTTAGGCGGGAATCGAACCCGAGACCTATGGTTTACGGATAAGTTTAGTAACCGGTGAACCCAGCAGGGCAAGAAAGAGGAATCAGTTATATTTATATTAGAATTGGGCCTAGTTATCCACTCAATATAAATAGAAGAACTTAAGTTGGGTTGGTTTATTTTAGGATTGGTTCGGCACCTCCTCACCTCACGCCACTTTTCCCTTCCAAAACCTCACCGCCGCCTCTCCCTCCTTCTCCTCTTCCTCACGTACGGCACACCAAGGGAAGGGTCCATAGGTTCAACTTCCGGCGACGACTCCAACACGAAAGAGGTTCTTCTCCGCGAGAGGAACGCGAAGACGTGATCGGATCGTCGAGAGGATCATCTCCACCGGAACTCTAGCGAATAGAATCGTAAGAAATTACGATCAAGAGGTAAGAAACCCCTCACCTGCAGTATAATAGCTCCGTTTGGGATTTTCTATGCATTAGATTAGTAATATGCAGATTTTGTTGACATGTAGGGTGTTTTAACCCTCCTCTCAGATTTAGGAATTAGTTGAGCACCTTTAGATGGGCCGGACACGCCTATCCTCTTCAGTTGGGGTTGTAGACGTTGTCGGGTGCCTAAAGGTGGTCTCCCTAATAAAGAGGAGAGTTGGGGCACACTAAGTGTTCGATAAAATAACCCGATCTGTAAAAATGCAACCTAGGCATTTTAATACTACAGTTAAATGCATTAGAAGCGTTTAAAACAGTAAATCAGTTTATTTTAGCTGTATGGGACTACGGTCCAATGGGTGGGCTCCCATAGTCACCTCTAGGTTCAGACAACATAGCTCTAGGTTCTGATAACCTAGAAACAGCATGTTATATCAGTTAGCTATAGTTATCAGTATTTTATTTTCAGTGGCACTGTACTGGATTAGATATCCATTGGGTTGGACTCCCACAGTCGTCCCTAGGTTCAGATAGCCTAGACGACCCTGCTAAATTCGGGACTTGCAACCCCGGGTCTAGTAGGGATGCGCGCACAGCAAGTACAGTTGCCGGGCCCAACAGCATGTTTAGTATTTTCACTTATTACGTATTAAATTTCAAATCAGTTATGCTAGTTGAGTTTGTTTCCAGTTACAGATTCAGTTTCAGTTAGTTTAGCCTATATTCAGTTCAGTGTTCATTTGGTTGCTTTGCCATGATTCAGTGCTTATGCCATGCTTATATGTTATGCCTTATGATTTCAGTATACCATGTTTTAGTAAGTTCAGTGCATATTTTCAAATAGCATGATTTAAAAGCATACTGCATCGAATGCATGATTTTGTGAGGTAGATGGTTTCTTACTAAGCTTTTTGGCTTACAGATACTATTTTCCTTATACTGCAGATACAGGTAAAAGGAAAGTGGACTAGCAGAGGAAGCTGGAGGGCAATGCAAAGATGGTGGGTGTGTATGGAACTGGAATTAAAGGTCCTTAGGGGACGTAGCAAATTGAGCATTAGACTTTTAGCATTTACTTCAGCATTTTATTTATTGGTTTTGGTTTCATGTTCTAAGCACTTTTAGTTGTGTGTTGCCATGAACTCCTAAACTATGCCCTATGTTAAGTTAGATTTCTAGTTTATGTCGTTAAAATGTTATTACATGTTGTTAGAATAGTTTATGATGCATTAGTTAGATGTTGTGTGGGGTTTTGCACGCAAAGTCTTGAAATCAGATTCCGGGTGAAATCGGACCACGATCGGTCTCGGTGATCGAGGCTGTGTCATGGATCGGTCGGCCGATCCGGCCAGTCTGATATACTCGTGTCCTCTGGATCGGTTAGCCGCCGATCCGGACGAGACGATAGCCACCGGAGATTTCGGTGCACGGATCGGTCGACCGATCGAGACATACTGGATCGGTGGTAGCGACCAATCAGGCCACCCACGGATCGGTCTGAGCCGATCCGGTGACAGAAGCGATGTAGCCGGATCGGACAACCGACCGATCCATGGCCTTGTGAACGTGCGATAAGCGCTGGATCGATGCGTGGATCGATCCGGAGGTCACAGTTGAAAATACCTCCCCTAGCCGGTGTACAACTCCAAGGTACACCCGGAATGTTAGTGTCAGAGTTAACATTAATCAGATGGTTAGTAAAATTTTAATTAGCACAGCTTTCCGCACAGTATAGCACAGCAAAACCGTAGCGATTCGCCTGACAGCCTAGTAGTAGAAGGCGGGTCGTTACACTTCTTCTTTCCCTCCAAGCAAATCGGCCACAAGAAGATGGAGCTTGATGTGCCACCAGCCTTAAGAGAAGAAAACAAAGGGAGAAGGGAAAGAGAGAAGGGACGGCCACCAAGGAGAATAGAAGAGGGAACTTTAGGTTGTGTTGTACCATAAGGCACCATCTACCTCTCTTTTATAATCCTTGGTGAATGCTAAAAAGGAAAGCTTTAAACATAATTAAAACTTCCTTTTAATTCCAATCATGGCAAAAAAGGAAATTTTAATAATAATTAAAATCTCTCTCTTTTAAATTTCCTATTGTAATAGCTACAGAAGGAAAGTTTAAAATTAAACTTCTCTTTTAAATCATGGTTACAAAAAAGGAAAGTTTTATCAAAATTAAAATCTCTCTTTTTAAACCTATATAGATAGCAACAAAAAAGGAAAGATTTTAAAATTTAAAACTCTCTTTTAAAACCATGTGGATGTCTTCAAAAAAGGAAATATTTTAAAATTAAAATCTCTCTTTTAATCTTTTGTAGATTGCTATAAAAGGAAAGATTAAAATCTCTCTTTTATTTCTTTAGTGGTCGCCCCCTTGCTTGGTCACCAAGCAAGGCTTGGCCAGCCACATCTTGGACACAAAGATGGGCTTGGCCGGCCCCTTGCTTGTGCACCAAACAAGAACGTGGCCGACCCCTAGCTTGGGTAAAAGCTGAGCTTTGGGTGGATAAAAAAGCTTTTAATAAGAGGCTTCAACAGGGACCTAGAGTAGGAATTGGTTTTGGCCTCCTGATAGACTTGAGCTTCCTGTGTTCGACCCGAACACCCAACTCAAGTTCATCAATAATAACTTATACCACTAAAGAGTCATTATTGAACTACCACACCAATCCCATATTACATTATGGACTCCTTCTTATCATGAGTGCATTAGTCTCCATGTGTTTAAGATATCGAATGTTCATTAATAAAATGGGTTACTGACAACTCACTTAATTAATATCTAGCTCCAAGAGTAGTACCACTCAACTTCATTGTCATGTTGGACTAAATTCACCAGCATGGTTTACATGACAATCCTTATGAGCTCCTCAAGGGGGCATCATCAACCTTGTAACAACCCAACTTTCCTCATTTTGAGTCCCAAAAATAATTTAAAAATATTCAAAAATACCTTAGAAATATTCTAGAGATTTTTAGAAATTTTTAGAGTATTTTTATGCAATTTTTGGAGGTCGTTTGGTATTTTTACTAGACGAAAGAAGTTTCGACAAAAAAAATGTCCAAGCCGAGATTCGAACCCGAGACCTCCGGCCGAACCAATGTCTTAAGTGAATCCGGCTGACCAAGTGTGCAAGCAGTCGTTACTAATCAATTAAAGGATGAATAATATTTAAGCAGTAGTTAGATAATAAAAACCCTAGTTATAAGAAAAGAAACTTAGGTTTTCTCTCCCGAAACCTTTTCCCTTCTTCTCTTCGCGTGCGACGCCGTTCCTCTTCTCGGGCGAAAATGCAGCAAGCAGCTCGGGCGTCTCCGGCGGCCGGTGAGCACCCTTCTCCGTGAGGTCTTCACACCATCGAGTTCCTCTCGTTAAGAAAGGATGCAGACACAGAGTAATCGCCGAGATCTCAAGCTCACCCGAACCCTAGAAAGTCCTTCTCTTCGGTTGTAAGTCCAAGAACACCTCGGTAAGTTGCTACACACCTGCAGTAGGATAGCTCCGAGGTTTATTCCTTGTTCCTCTCCTTGTTCCCGAAGCTTTGCTTGAGTTTCCTTGTCTTCTCTGCTTTCGGATCATACTGTACAGATGGTTGGTTGGGCTTGCTGCCGTGAGTTTTTATAGGAAGATGAGAAGGGATATTAAATGGATTTGGCATATAGTTTAGGCTTTTAATTACTGTTTTAAAGTTATTCATATTGAGGTTACTCCACATTTTATTGTTTTAGATTATTGCTGCTATTAATATGAAATCACCTCATTGTTAAGTAATTCGGGTTTGTGACTTTGCTGTGCAAATCAGATTAGTGTTAGGAAAAAAAGGGCATGAACAATTCCTTAAGCTTGCTGTTCGGATTTGGGTTTGTGCCAAGCATTGGGTGTGGATAACTTTAATTTGGGAGTTCTGTGAATTTTAATGGCTTTGTTTTCCTTGCTTCAGTTTTGTACAGCATTGGGATGGTTTGAAATGTAAGAGTAGTAAGTGTTCCTTGTTGTCTTGCTTCCAGATTTCTTTCCTGTACAGCATTAGGATAACTTGGAATTAAAGAGTAGTTTAAGGAATTATTCTGCATTGCATTATGTTTTGGTTCCTGGTATGTTCTAGTATATTATCATGTTCACATATCAACTTTTGATAGCATCAGTAATTATCTTTTCCTCATGCTTTGCCTTGTTGGAAACAGCTTAGAAGTGTAGACCCATTAAGTGCAGATTTTTGCATTTTGAAGCAGTGCAGATTTTTACCTTATGTAGTAGTGCAGATTTTTGCATTTTGTAGCATTGCAATTTATCTCCTTTAGCAGTGTAGATTCTTTGTTTCTTATTTTGAAGCATGCTTAAAGAATTTTGATTTTTCTTCCCTTTGTTTTAATTCTGAAATAGCATGCTTAAGGAATTCAGATGTGGTTTCCTTTATTTAATTTTGTTGTAGCATACTTAAAGAAGTCAGATTTAGTTTTTCCTTTGATTTATATATGTTGTAGCATGCTTAAAGAAGTTAGATTTGCATTCCTCTAATTTATTCTGTTGATATATGCTTAAAGAATCCTGTTGCTCTATAAAAACTCTAGGATTTGCATGTAGGTGAAAAAAATAAGAGTTCTATTAAATCCTTAGAGGTTTATAAGTAGTTATAAGAAAGAGAGACCAAGGTCTTAATAGGATCCCTAAGTTTAAGAATTGGGATCAGTAGCACGCCAAGTGCTCAAAGAAATGTCAAGGCATTTTATTATAAGAATATCAAAAGATAACAAGTATTTTATTTTATAGAAAGGCTAGTACCCGACTTCCAAGGTTGTCGTTAAACAAATCCAGGTGACCAATTCCAAGGTCTTGGCCCTAGTAAGACCAAGGTCTTTACCCTCGTAGGACTGATGACTAGCTACCACAGTCCCTATTAGGGAGCGCGCATTGGTACTAAGCCTGGGCCCAAGAGAAAAGTTTATTATTATTTTGAAGTAATAAAGTATAAGTTTTTAGAACAAATGAAACAAGCTTCACTTATGTTTACAGTCAGCAAGTTTAGTTCTTTTAATTCAAAGCATGCAGTATTAGTTTTATTTGTTTCCTGATTAGTTATTGAGCATGATTAGCCTTATCTTCCAGCATGCAGTTTTATCCTTGTATATCATGAGTATGCAAATTTTAGTGCTTTGCTATGGATTATGCATGAGCAAATTTATTTCCTAGTTTTAGCACTTTTAACATGAGCAGCTATATATGTTTTATTTTAGAGCATTCAGTTTCTAGTTTCTTCTTGTATACATGCACATTCGAGTTTTTGTGAGTTAGACAGTGCTTACTAAGCATTCGCTTATAGTTTGCATTTCCTCTTACTGCAGATAAAGGAAAGGAAAAGATATAGTAAAGGAAGACGACAAGGTGGTGCGAATGGTGTGTGATGCCAGGACTATGGGAGAGACTTGGGGCATTTTTAAGTTTCCGCATTTTAGTGATTAATAAATATTTGAGATTGTATCTTACATTTCATGTCATGATTGTGATCTCATGTGACGTCACTAGTATAGTTCTTTTCTGTTTTTGGGCTATTTTTGTATGTGAGTGGTGTTTGACACTTATTTAATTGCGTGGGTGTTTGATATATGTTCCAGCCGCCTGTGGCTGATGTATATATATATGTACCTCAGTTTATGGTCATCAGTACAGGGGAGATGCTGCCGAAATTTTTCGGTAGAGACTTCTCGTGGTTTCGATCATACCGGTTAAGTAGAGTTATGTAACACCCACGAAATTATAAGATAAGTATATGGATAGTATTTTCTTTAGAGCATGAAAGTAAGAGGAATCAAAAAGAAATAATAGAAATAAGAAGAGGTGAGGTCAATGTTTGAACCTTGAACCTCCCACAAATAATGAAGATAAATTGATGTATGATAACCACTAGGATAATAAATAATATTTGGATATGAAGGAATGAAAAATTTAGTTAAAGGTGAGGAGAAAATAAAAGAAAACTAAGAAAAGAGCAAGAGAAAACCAAGTGGCTTACCTCCTCTTCCTCTTGGTTAAGAGAAGAAGCAAGCAAAAGGTGAATTGCCTTCCTCTCCTCTCTCCCTTCTCATTTTCATGGGAAATAAAGAGAAGTTAAAGGGGGGGATGAATGGGGACAAGAATCCTTCCCATGATGAATAAAAAGGATTAGAGGAGAAAAGAGAAAGGGAAATTCTAAATCTTCTTCTTCCTCATCCTCTTTCCCTTCTCCACCGAGAACTAGAGCTCTCCTCCCTCATCTCCAAAAGCCGAGTTTAGGTTTTCTCTCTAAGGGAAAACAAATACTAGCAAGGAGTCTCAAGGTCTACCTCATACAAGAAGAAGAAAAACAAAAAGGGAAACTAGGAAGAGAAACTTCTCCTCCTTCCTCACAAGGGTACCACTTCCTTAAGGATCAACAATCGAAAACTATGTAAGCTTCCCCTAACCTGTGGTACAATAGCTCATGTGGTTTTTCATGAAGATAGATTGCTTAAAAACCTAGGGTTGCTTCATGGAAATTTCGGCCAAGAAAAAAAAGAAGAATCTAAGGAATTTTAAGACCTAACTAGATATGCTCATTATATTTCTTGCGACATGTATCTTATGGTAGGAGGTTAACCTAATGTTTCTATGCTAGAATGTTTAGTTAGAACTTAGATTCATGATCCTAGACTCTCGGCCAAGCATGAACAAAAGAAATAGGTAAGCTTAGGACTCAAACTAAACATGCTCCCTTGTTCTTATGATATGTGCCCTATGATAATGGTGTTATTAACATTTTCTCCTACTTGTATGTTGATTGGAACTTCATTTTCATGCTCATGAACATTCGGCCATGGTAGAACTAAGGACCTAGGAGAGCTTTAAACCTAAAACTAAGCATGCCATGATTTCCCTAAGATAAGATATGAAGCTAATATGATATGCCCATGATTGTATGTTGATTTGAACTCTATTTCATGTTTATGAAGATTCGTCCATGTTAAGATTTGAGGCCTAGGAAAGTTTAAAACAAGTCTAAGATGCTCATGACCTTCTTGATGAAATGACATGAAACTAACTTGATGTTCTTATGCTTGTTTGTTGCATAGAAATTTGGTTACATGCTCTATAACTTTCGGCCACACAAGGTTTTAAGACCTAGGATGCTTAGAACTTAAACTAAGTTTTCTCATGTTGTTCCTTGTAATAAATGCCATGAAATTTGTGTAGGGTTTCCATGCTTTTATGTCACATGAAAACTAGTCTATGTCTTACATGTTTGGCCACCATTAGTTTAAAGGCCTAGGAAACTTAGAACCCAACTTAGATATGCTCATGATGTTTCTTGTAATAAATGCTATGAAATTTGTTTATGGTTTCCATGCTATTATGCCACTAGAAACCTAGTTTCCATGCTTAACAAGTTTCGACCACCTTAGATTAAAGGGCTTAGGAAGTTTGGAACTTAAACTGAATGTGCTCATGATGTTCTTCATGATATGTGTTATGATATTGGTTTAAGGTTCAACACTTTCATGCTACTTGTAACCTAGAATCATGCTTGCTAGGGTTCGGCCATGATAAGGTTAAAAGCTTAGAGAACTTAGAACCCAAACTAAACATGCTCAAGTTGTTCCTTATGATATATGATATGACATTAGTTTAGGGTCTACATGTTTGTATGTTGCTTATAACCTAATTTGATGCTTGATGAGTTCGGCCATGATATAAGTAAAGACCTAGGAAGCTTAGAACCCAAACTAAACATGCTCAAGGTGTTCCTTATGATATAGGATCTGATAAAGGTTTAGGGTTCACATGCTTTTATGTTGCTTGCTAACCTAAACTACAACTACATGTTTCAGCCACTACATGATATTAGGGTTAGAGATCTAATTATGATTTCCCATGTGCCTCACATGCAATGCTTTATGATATGATAAGAATATGCCATGCTGCTATACTCATTTATGTATGCTTATGACCTATGCATGATGATGTGTTATGTGCCCAAATTTATGATGTGCTATGTGCCCAAATTTATGATATGCTATGTGCCCAAGTTCATGATGTGTTGTGTGCCCAATTATGCATGTGATCATGATGTGATGTGTGCTCAAATTCATGATGTGCTGTGTGCCCAATTATACATGCTTTATGTTATGCCTAAGAGTTGCTTCCCTATCAGTTGGGACTAGGAGCACTCTTCATGATATGAATATGACATGAATGATAATTTAAGAATTATGATATGTATGACATGCTACTTTACTTTTAAGGCTTGTACCAAGGGTGGGCTTCATAAGCGCCCCGGGGTCGATGGACTAAGAAACGAGCCTCGTTAGGGATGGGCTCCTAAGTGCCCCTAGGTCGATGGACTAAGAAACGGGCCTAGTATGTATGCCTTGTAGGGTTCAAGACTTGCTACCTTGGACCTACATAGGACGCGCGCATTTATGTATGTGGTACAAGCCGGGGCCCCCCCTTATGTTGAGATTATGTTTAAGTATGTATATTATAAGTTTTCAAAAGACATGTTGCATATGTTTTCATGATACATGTTTAGAAATTCACCTTGCATATACCTTATGATTATGCCATGATATTTATGATGATGTTATGATATGTCAGGGTGCATTTGATGATCATGTTATGTTATGCCATGATACCTTACGATTATGTTATGATATGCCATGATATGCTGCATGATATGATGAAATTGTCTCCATGCGTTATGTCTTGTGATTCTGATATACTATACGGTTTTTGTGAGTAGGAAAGGAACTTACTGAGCCATGAGTGCTCACAGCTTATTTTCTTGTACCACAGATAAAGGCAAGGAATGGATGAACTAGGTGAGCAACAGGAGGGGCTAGAAGGATGTGTGTGGTAGTGGCTTGGCTAAAGGAGAAAGACCTGCTTTTGTTTAATAAGAACTATGCCTAGTTTATGTTACTACTTTATGACTCCATGACATTTAATTATGTGTTTGGGTATTATGACTTAAAAATCATGTTAAGTATGCTATGTGGTTTTATATGTCCAGGTGATTAGTCATGGTGATTTTAAAGAAAAGAAAAGTTTTTAATTTCTATAAATAAGACTTCCGCTGTAGTAAGTAGGTATGTATGTTAAAGTAACCCCCGTCGCCTTAGCAGGAGGGGCGGGGCGTTACAAGTTATTAGTTAAGTAACGGTCACCTTAGAGAGTAGTATAGTAAGAAGGGTGGTCGTTACAAACCTAGATAACTAGGACACAGTTTCCTTCTATAATCAACAACACACCATATAAATAATATTATTTCCCAACTTATTTGGCCTATTGATTTAACGAATAAATCTCACCCATTGATAAATTAAAGAAATAAATACTAAGTATATATGCTTGTTATTATATCAGGATTAAGAGTACGCACATCCATAATAACAGAGGTTATGTTCTTTTATGCAGTCAATATAAAAGGAACAACCTCAAATGGTCATGCTCAATACACACATAGTGTACTAGTGTAATTTTATAGTCAAGATAAACCAATATCAAATTACACTACAACCATTCCAATGGTTTGTCCCAATCTATCTTGGTTGTGAGCTACTATTTATAATTTATAAGGAACTAATAACATGATCTTCTGTGTGACATCATACACCATGTTATCTACAATATAAATTAAATGGACAACTGTATTTAACTAAATGCAGACATTTGACTAATGTAATTCTCATTTCAAAATAAATGTTCATACAAAAATCTAGGCTTTTAGTATACATCCTAATAGAGGGTGCCTTATGGGAATAACGAATAACACATAACACATCTCCATATTTCTCTTGTTCCCTTAGGACTGAAACCTAGGCTTTCCCCCTTCTTTTTTCCTTGGTGGTCGGCCCTTCACTCTTTCTCTTCTCCCTTTGTTTTCTTCTCTTAAGACCGGCAGCACATCAAGCTCTATCTTCTTGTGGCCGGTTTGCTTGGAGGGGAAGAAGAAGAGAAGGAAGTTTCCTATTTTGGCATTCCTTGCGTGGCCAAAACTTGTAGGCAAAGAAGGTTCGGGTGAATTTCATCTAGGTAGATCGTCGCCCACACGACGTCCAAGAGGAGGAGAGGAATACAACAAAATATCAAGAGGTCTTTAGCTGCAAAGAAAGTTATAACTAATTATTTGTTTCCGCTGCATAATTAGTTTGTGTTCTTTGTATGGATCCTGAAATACCAACACAAGAGGCTATCAATTTTGTGTTTAGATTTTGTGTTTCTCTAATGGTCTCTATAGTTAAACCTAAGGTTACTGTAAGAAGTTTAAATATTCAATTTCTTTGAAAGGCTTTGTCTAAGAAGTGGTGGATGATCTCATACCCAAGAAGGCCGAGTGCCTCTCCACTCTGAAGAACACATGGGTTGAACTTGGAGTAAAAATGTTAAGTTCTGTTTCCAATCCAAGTTTAACTTCTGAAGAACAACTTGGATTAAAAATGTTACGTTTCGTTTGCAATCTAAGTTTAACTTCTATAGAGCACATGGGCTGCTAGTAAAAGTTTTGTTCTTGTACAAACTTTTGAACAAGGGAAACAAAATGGAATTCCATGTTGTAACGACCCGCCTCCTACTGACTAGGCTGCGAGGCCGATCGTTACGTAATGCTGTGCTAAATTACTATTGCGAAAATCTGGATTGATTAAAATTTTGCTAAACTGATTACTGGAAAAATCTGAACTTAATATTGTAGGTGTACCTAGGAGTTGTACACATTCTAGGGAAGATAATCTATGCCTCTCGGATGTCCTGCTAGCTGTAATCAGGCATTTCAATCGATCCATGGATCGATTGGGCTGTCGGATCGATCCCGTGATCGATCCAGCTTGATACTGGCACAGAAGAAGACTCTGGATAGGTCGGCTGACCGATCCAGAAGCTGTACCGCTTCTGTATGCGGCTGGATCGGTCTACCGACCGATCCAGGAGTACACTGATCGGTCGGCAGACCGATCAGTGAGCTTCGGTACTCTCTGTTCGCAGACGCCAACTCTCTGTTCGCGCATGGATCGGTCAGCTGACCGATCCAGGGGCACAACCCACACTCTGATCGGTCTGTAGACCGATCTGGGTTCTGATTTCAAATCAGAACCCCTGATTTCAGCACTTGTTCGTGCTAAAATCTCACATTTCACTTATACAATCCATAGAATATATTCTAATGACATAAAGCTAGCATTCTAAACTGGATATAAAGCACGGTCTACTAGTTAGTAGCATTTAACAATTAAAAGTGCGTGAAAATAGAAATACTAAAGGTTCAATTGTTTAAGCTTGCTAGATCCCCTAAGGATCTTTTATTCCAAGTTCCTGCCACACACACCATCCATGCATTGAACTCCAGCTTCCTCTGCTAGTCCATTTTCCCTTTACCTTTATCTGCAGTATAAGGAAAGTAGAATCTGTAAGCTTAAAGCTTAGTAAGAAACCAACTACCTCACTAAAACATGCAATGATGCAAACATGCTTTTAAAGAATGCTATTTGAAAACATGTACTGGCATGGTATACTATGGTTGCAAGCATAAACTGAAATAACTGAACATGTAAGCTGAAACATGGCATAGCAAGCTAATCACATAGAACAATAATAGAGAACTAAGCTAACTGAAGCTAACCTGAAGCTGAAATCAAAGTCAACTAACATAACTGATTTTATGAGTTTTGAAAAACTAATAGCATAGTAGATCAAAATAATAATCATGTGCTGTTGGGCCCGGCAACTGTACTTACTGTGCGCGTATCCCTAACTAAACCCGGGTTTGTAAGTCCCGAATTTAGTAGGGTTTACTAGGTTATCTGAACCTAGGGACGATTGTGGGAGTCCAACCCAATGGATATCTAATCCGGTACAGTGCCAACTGAAACGTAAAATACTGAATATAGCTAAACTGTTCTAAATTACTGTTTCTAGGTTATCTGGACCTAGAGCTTGGTTGTCTGAACCCAGAGGCGACTGTGGGAGCCCACCCATTGGACCGTAGTCCCATATAAGCTAGAATAAACTGATTTACTGATTTAGATTCTTCTAATGCATTCAACTGAGCTGTTAAAATGCCTAATTTGCATTTTTTTTACTTAACTAGCTATTTTATCGAACACTTAGTGTGCCCCAACTCTCCTCTCTATTAGGGAGACCACTTCTAGGTACCCGACAACGTCTAGAAACCCCCACTGAAGAGGGATTACGTGTCCGACCCATCTAGAAGTGCTCATTAAATCCCTAAACCTGCGAGGAGGGTCAATTTCACGCTATGCGTCGATAAAATCTACATATAGCTAAACTAATGCGTAGAAAACCCAAACGGAGCTACTTATACTACAGGTGAGGGGTTTCTTACCTCGTACGCTAATTTCCTTACAATTCTATTCGCTAGAATTCCGGTGGAGACGACTTCTCGACGATCTTCTCGCGTCTAAGCATTCCCCTCGCGAAGGAGAGCGTCCTTGTGCCAGAGTTATCGCCGGAAGATGTCCTTGGGGCCCTAGGGAGAGAACCCTAGGTCTTCCTTGTGGTTGGCGCCGAGAGAGGGAGGAGAGGGAGAGGTGGCGTCGGTGAGGTTAGGGTGAAGGAGAAGTTGCCGAACCAACACCAAAAATAAACCAAACCACTTAAATTTTCTATTTATATTAAGTGGGTATTTCGGCCCAACTTAAACTTAAATATAAATGTTTCCCTTTCCTTTTAGCACGGCCCTGCTGGGTTTAACTAGTTACTAGAATTATCCGTAAACCATAGGTCTCGGGTTCAATTCCCGCTTAGGCCGTTTTCGTTTTCTATTTGTTTTTGCTACTTCCGCTACTCAAAAAAAATTCTTTAAAAATATCCTAAAATTTCAGAAAAATCATAGAATATTTCTAAAATAGTTTTGAGAATTATCGGGCGTTACAATCCCCCATACCTTATAAAAAGTTCGCCCTCGAACTTAGAATAACTCTGGGTACTTCTGTCTCATGCTGGCCTCTGTCTCCCAAGTTGCCTCTTCTACTGTGTGACTGTGCCAAATGACTTTGACTAATGGTACTTTCTTGTTCCGCAATTTCTTAACTGCTCGGTCTATTATCTGAATAGGCCGACTGTCATAGCTGAGGTCTTCGCGGATCTGTACCGACTGGGGCTCAATCACCTGAGTGGCATCTGGGATATGCTTCTTCAGCATGGAGACATGAAATACGTTGTGGACAGCTGACATTTCCTGGGGTAGCTCTAGCTCATATGCTACCTTGCCCACTCTTCTGCTGATAAGGTATAGTCCCACATATCTGGGACTTAGTTTGCCCTTCTTCCCAAAACGCATTACTCCCTTCATGGGAGCTACTCTGAGGAACACTGAATCCCCAACTGAAAACTCTAAAGGTCTGCGCCGTGTATCAGCATAGCTTTTCTGGCGGCTCTGAGCTGTCTCTATCCTCTGGCGGATCTGCTGTATAGCTGCTGTGGTATCTGCCACTAGATCTGTCTGAAGTTCTAGTTCTTTCTGTTCACCACTCTCATACCAGCAGATTGGAGATCTACACCTCCGCCCATAGAGAGCCTCGTAAGGTGCAATACCAATAGTGGCCTGATAGCTGTTGTTGTATGCAAATTCTGCTAGACTCAGATATTTGCACCAACTTCCTTTAAAATCTAGGGCACATGCTCGGAGCATATCCTCGAGTACCTGATTTACTCGCTCCGTCTGTCCATCTGTCTGCGGATGGAAGGCTGTGCTAAACTTTAACTTCGTGCCCAAAGCTGACTGTACACACTCCCAGAAGTGTGATGTGAATCTGCTATCTCTGTCTGAAATAATGGTTCGTGGGACTCCATGTAATCTAACGATCTCCTTGAGATACAACTGATCTAGCTGTTCCATGGAGTAGGATATTCTGATAGCTAAGAAGTGAGCTGATTTAGTCAATCTGTCGACTATTACCCAGATGGTATCAAAACCATTCGTGGTTCTGGGTAATCCCACTATAAAATCCATAAAAATGTCTTCCCACTTCCATTCTGGTATCTGTATGGGGTGCAAAACTCCTCCTGGTCTCTGATGTTCTGCCTTAACCCTCTGACAGGTTAGGCAGGTGCTGACATATCGAGCGATGTCTCTCTCCATCCCAGGCCACCAAAAACGTTTCTTCAAGTCCTGATACATTTTGGTGGAACCAGGATGCATCGCGTAGGGAGTCTTGTGAGCCTCATCTAAAATCCTCCTTCTAAGTTCCTCCTGATCTGGAACACATAATCTGTCGCCAAAGTACAACACCCCGCTAGCGGACACTCTGAATTCTCCACTTTCTGATTCTGCTAATTCTTGCTTGATTTTCTGAATTTCAGAATCCTGCTCCTGAGCTGTCTGGATGTCACCAAGCAAGGTAGACTCTAATGTCATAGTAGAGAGCTGTCCGACTATGAGTTCGAGACCGAAATCTGTGATCTCCTTCTGTAGAGATGGTGACATAGCTGCTAGAGATAATAGGGCAGTACTGGACTTCCTGCTAAGTGCATCTGCTACCCTATTTGCTTTTTCTGGGTGGTAGAGGATATCTATATCGTAATCTTTGACCAGCTCTAGCCATCTGCGCTGTCGCATATTCAGATCCTTCTGAGTGAAGAAATACTTCAGACTCTGATGATCTGTATACACTCTGCACTGAGCTCCATACAAGTAATGTCTCCAAATCTTGAGAGCGAACACCACTGCTGCAAGCTCAAGGTCATGAGTGGGGTAATTCCTCTCATAATCCTTGAGTTGTCTGGAGGCATAGGCGATCACCTTGCCATTTTGCATTAGCACTGCTCCTAGTCCCAACTTCGAGGCATCACTATATATATCAAAGCTATCTGCGTTCTCTGGTGTTAGGACCAAAAGTAGCTAGAGGGGGGGTGAATAGCTCGTCGCGTTCGCTCGTTGCTCGGCGTTGCTTGTTCCTTCAAAGATGTGCAGCGGAAATACAAAGAAACAATCACACAACGCTAACACGGTTGGTTTACTTGGTATCCACCTCACAAGAGGTGACTAATCCAAGGATCCACACCAACACACACACCCTCCACTAAATAAAACTCTCCTTTATGGTAACTACCAAGGGCGGAGAAGCCCTACAAGACTCAATACAAGAAGAGAGGGAAAGGATACAAGAAATACAAGCTTACAAGCTTACAATGAGTATAAACCCTAACCCTAGCTTCTCTTCTTGGCTTTGATCCGCCTCTTGACTTGGAAAACTTCCATGATCCTTCAAGAACTGGCGATCTGAGCTTTGTGAGTGCTGTGGAGGAGCTGGCGAGAAATCTGGAGTGAATCGGAGAAGAGATGCCGAAGGAAATGAACGCCTGCGGCCTTTATCGACGCCAACGGTCGGATCCCGATCGATTCGAATGTTCCCAATCGATCGGGGAGGCTTTGGATCGACTCACGGATCGATCCAGAGTGCCTCTGTGCTCTGGGAAAAACGCCTGGATCGATCCACGGATCGATCCAGTGCTTATCGCGCGAAGTAGCCACGTCCCAATCGATCCACTGATCGATTGGAACATCTGGATCAATCCACGGATCGATCCAGAGGCTCTCTGTTCGCTTAGGAGAAGCCTGGATCGATCCACTGATCGATCCAACACTTGGTTTTTGCCCAAAACCAAGTTCCAAGCCTCTCAAACCAACATCCGGTCAACCTTGACCTGTTGGTACATCATGCTTAGCATCTGGTCACTCCTTTAACCTGCTAGGACTTCCCACCAAGTGTCTGGTCAATCCCTTTGATCCACTTAGACTTTTCTATTCATGCCAAGTATCCGGTCACTCCCTTGACCTACTTGGACTTCCATCAGATGTCTGGTCAATCCCTTTGACCTATCTATATTCCTCGTGCCAAGTATCCAGTCAATCCTTTGACCTACTTGGACTTCCCAACACCAGATGTCCGATCATCCTTGATCCATCTGGATTTTCCCTTGCCTGGCTTCACTCACCAGGACTTTCACCTAGCTTCACTCACTAGGGTTTTCCATCTGCCTAGCTTCACTCACTAGGGCTTTCACCTGGCTTCACTCACCAGGACTTTCACCTAGCTTCACTCACTAGGGTTTTCACCTGGTTTCACTCACCAGGACTTTCACCTAGCTTCACTCACTAGGGTTTTCACCTGGCTTCACTCACCAGGACTTTCACCTAGCTTCACTCACTAGGGTTTTCCTTCTGCCTGGCTTCACTCACCAGGACTTTCACCTAGCTTCACTCACTAGGGTTTTCACCTGGTTTCACTCACCAGGACTTTCACCTAGCTTCACTCACTAGGGTTTTCCTTCTGCCTGGCTTCACTCACCAGGACTTCCCTGTCAAGTATCCGGTCAACCTTGACCTACTTGACTCTTCTTCAATCAATTTCTTATTGTCAAACATCTAAACTCAAACCAAGACTCAGCTTGGTCACCCAGGTCAACATTGACCTGAGGGATGTTGCACCAACAATCTCCCCCTTTTTTATATTTGACAATACCACAATAACACTTACAATACCACATGTAAGTTAGGCTAATCCTATAGCCTCAATCTTCATGCCACTAGGTAATGAACATATAAATTAAGCTCTTCATTCTCCCCCTACGAGGGCACACTCCCTCTAGGTAATGAAAGCCTAACTTACACCCATTCATAGGTCCTTTCATTCTTCCCCTATTGGCACACATCAACCCATCTTTGGGCACATATCAACCCATGCCCCAATTTTGGGTACACATCAACAAATCCATTTGTTGACGACTCTCCCCCTGAAGAGTTACTCATCATTGTTCACAACATCACTCGTTGTGATCAACACGATAATGAAGGTCCCATACCCTTCATTTATCCTTAACTTCTCCCTCAATGTAGACAAATACCCAACCTTGAGCATTATCTAACCACTTGAGTTCCCACTTGAAATAATGAGGATATCCACTCCCCATTTCAAGTTCAAAAGCTCATACATGAGCATTTTCTTTAAAGAAGGTTAACCACCTTCCAAGGTTCATGAAAAGTAATTTTTCATGTCTTTAAAGAGTCCCTCCCCCTAAAGACATGGTGGTGACTTCTGTCATTGCACCAACAATGACTTGGAATCTCTAAACCTTTAGGAAACCCAAATTTAGAAGTTTTGAGGTTCAAATACTCAAAATTTGAAACAAACCTCAACCTAAACTTCAATGAAGCCTTCCTTAACCAATCCATCCTTGTTTTCACATGAAAACACCCTTTGTATGTATACAAATGTATTTTAGGGGTTTGGAATGGTTACCTAGACTCAAAGAGGTTCAAAGATGCTGAAATCAAGCCTTCCCAGCCAAAATCAGCAACTTGGATCGATTGGAGTTGGGTTCCAATCGATTGAACCTTTCTGAATCGATCCACTGATCGATTCAGACTACCTGGATCGATCGGCTGATCGATCCAGCGAGCTTCTGCTCGCGGGAGACTTGCCTTCTGAATCGATCCACGGATCGATTCGGGCACTCCAATCGATCCATGGATCGATCGGAGCTCTGATAGTTGCTGAAATTCCATTTCAGTCAACTTCAGAAACCCTAGAAAATTCTACAAAAATCCAAAAATCATGAAATTTCGTGTAGACATTATTTAGGGCATACTTAATCATGGAAAAATAGCTTTCTATGAAAATACATCATATTTTCAAAGATTGACACAAACTTGAAAACTTGCAAAAACTTTAGTGTTTTTCTTCAAGTTTGTGTCTAACTATTCAATGGTGATTACTATCAAAAGATAGCCTTCACCAAGGTTTTCCAAAAACATTTTAAAAACATTTTCAAAACCAATATCCCATCATGTTCCTTGGGCATAATGCACATGACTTGTACATTAGCTTTCCCAATGATGGGAAAACACATAACTATGTGTTTAGATGAACCTAAAACTCAAAAGAATGCACTAAATCAACATCTTGAGTTTTGTTCATCTTTCTAACATCTCACTTGTATCTAATGTACACTAAAACACATACAAGTCACCTTATAGTCCTTGTGAGATGTGAGATTTTAGTTTTGCCCTATTCTAGGGATCATGCATATCTATCTAGGCATTTTAGAGATATTAGACATCCACCTAGGATGTCACTTGTTAATAAGTGTTGTTAAATGCCATTTGTCCTTAATTACAAGGAATTAAACTTAATGCATGATTATGTTATGACATACATCAAAAGGAGGCAATGTTCAAAAGAAAGTACCCTATAGCTACATGATGTATGTATGATATGACATGATATTTTTGTATTTTCATAATAAGGTATGAATGCAAAACTAGACATGATGTCATGGCATATGATGGGCAAACAATCATGGCAAGATTTAACATAAATAAAATATACCTAGATTAACTATCTAAGTATCCTTAAAGTCTTAGCTAAACTTACAACTTAAACCTAGATTGCCCTAAAGTGCTTCAAGAGAATGCCAAAGCCTAAATTGGCATTTCTAATTTCCTTGATTTAATGTATGCCAATTGAAAATAAACATGTCCTCAAATGTTGGCATATTCCATTTTTCCTCAAGAGTGATTACATAAATCAAGGCCCGGATTGCCTTAAATTTCCAAGAGAATACCAAAATCCCAACTTGGTATTTCTCAAGGTTTTCCCAATTTGTGCCATTTTAAGATAAAATCAATTTTTCACCATTAGACACATTTTACTCTTTCAAGGAGTAATCAATAGGTCCATTTCATTTTCAAAGGTTAACTAAAACCTTGAAAATGCTCCTTGAGTGTCAATTTCCTCAAAGTTAGGTTAACTACCCTTCTAATCGGAGTTGACACTCTCTAACCCATCTATGGGGTAGAGAAGATGCTCCTAGGAACCCAACACCTATTGGTGCTCCTTGGATGCTCTAGGTACTCACTAGGGATAACTTCCCTAGATACCTTCCTAGTGACCTTGTTGGGCTTCTTAGAAGCCTTGGTCACACTTTCTAGGTCAACTCTAGGGATAGCCTCCCTTGTGACCTTGTTAGTGACTTTCTTAGACTTCTTAGAAGTCTTAGTCACTTTGGTTGCAAAGATACTTCTAGGGATATCTTCCCTTGTATCTTTGACTTGACCTCTAGACTTAGGGTTTGTTCCATAGCTATATGGAACCCTATGATAACTAGGCACATCCTTTTTAGCTTTGGGTTTGTATCCCAAACCTCTATAGCCATTGGATGACCTTTGTGCTCCTAGCCCTAGGTATTGCTCATTTTGCCCTTTAAGGATATTCTCCATCCTTTTTAGGATCTTTTCTAGTTTGTCAAGTCTTGACCTCAAGACTTGATTTTCTATCATTAAATCCTTAGGTTTTGGTCCATGAGCATTTTTGATCTTGGGCATGTGTCTATTTTCCTTAGTGTTCCCGCCCAAGTGTCTATCTACCTTCCTAACCTTAGGTTGGGTAGTTTTGGCATGTAGGGCCACATGTTTTTCCTTAAAGCCCTCATGCTTTCTATTCTTATGGTAAATTGCATTAAAATGATAAAAGTTAGAACTATCATACTTTTCACCATAATGTAAGGGGGTAGGCTCAATAAAAGATACCTTCTTCTTTACCTTGGAGGCTCCCCCTTGACTAGTGCCTCCTTGAGCCTTGACCACCTTCTTCCCCTTGGGGCATTGACTTCGGTAATGCCCCTTTTGATTGCAAGAGAAACATATAATATGCTCCTTGCTCTTCTTTGTGTTGGGGATGATCTCCTTGGGCTTCGCCTTGCCCTTTTGTGCCACTTTGCCCTTCTTCTTGGCCAATTTAGGACACTTGCTCTTGTAGTGTCCATTTTCCCTACACTCAAAACATATTATATGATTTTTATTTTTAATTGAAACATTTATACCTTTGTGTGTAGGGGTGACATCTTTTCCTTTGGATCCGGAGGTAGAAGCTTTCTCTTGATCGGACCTTGATTCCCCTCCATTTGATTTTTCTTGACTTGTGGAGGTAGAAGCTTCTTCCTCCCCTTCTTCTCTTGACCCGGATGTAGAAGCTTCTCCTTCTTCTTGATCCGGTGTCACCAAGAATTGCTCCCCCTCAATCCTAGAGGTGGAGGCTTCATCATCTTGAATATGAAACAAGGAGTATGCTCCCTCCTTGTTCCCTTCGTTGCATTCCCTTGAGGATGAAGCTTCTTGGATTTCTTCTTCTTCGGAGGTTGAGCATCTCTCAACCTCAGAGCCCTCCTCTTGGTCTTGCTCCAAAGAGTCACCCTCTCTGGATACTTCTTGCTCTTGTACAGTGGAGGGGATCTCTTCATGAAGCTTGGCCAATTTGCTCCATAATTCCTTTGCATCTTCAAATTCTCCAATTTTGCAAAGGATGGTGCTTGGCAATAAATTTACCAAAAGCTTGGTCACTTTATCATTTGCCTCGCACCTTTGGACTTGCTCTTGGCTCCACTTGCTCCTCTTGAGAACTTTGCCCTTTGAATTTCTTGGAGCCTCGAAGCCTTCCATTAGAGCAAACCATTGCTCTATCTCCATCATAAGAAAATTTTCAATTCTTGATTTCCAAGAATCAAAACTCGTGAAAGTGTATGGTGGAGCCACCCTTGTGTCAAATCCAAGTCCATCTTGGAATTGCATCTTGAAGTTGAGCTTTTTGATATCTTTGACTTTGACAATTTTTGCTTCAACTTCTTCACCCTTTAGCTTTTCTTGTTATGCTTGACCCTTCCGGCGATGATTCCGGTGAAGAGCGGCCTCGCTCTGATACCACTTGTTAGGACCAAAAGTAGCTAGAGGGGGGGTGAATAGCTCGTCGCGTTCGCTCGTTGCTCGGCGTTGCTTGTTCCTTCAAAGATGTGCAGCGGAAATACAAAGAAACAATCACACAACGCTAACACGGTTGGTTTACTTGGTATCCACCTCACAAGAGGTGACTAATCCAAGGATCCACACCAACACATACACCCTCCACTAAATAAAACTCTCCTTTATGGTAACTACCAAGGGCGGAGAAGCCCTACAAGACTCAATACAAGAAGAGAGGGAAAGGATACAAGAAATACAAGCTTACAAGCTTACAATGAGTATAAACCCTAACCCTAGCTTCTCTTCTTGGCTTTGATCCGCCTCTTGACTTGGAAAACTTCCAAGATCCTTCAAGAACTGGCGATCTGAGCTTTGTGAGTGCTGTGGAGGAGCTGGCGAGAAATCTGGAGTGAATCGGAGAAGAGATGCCGAAGGAAATGAACGCCTGCGGCCTTTATCGACGCCAACGGTCGGATCCCGATCGATTCGAATGTTCCCAATCGATCGGGGAGGCTTTGGATCGACTCACGGATCGATCCAGAGTGCCTCTGTGCTCTGGGAAAAACGCCTGGATCGATCCACGGATCGATCCAGCGCTTATCGCGCGAAGCAGCCGCGTCCCAATCGATCCACTGATCGATTGGAACATCTGGATCGATCCACGGATCGATCCAGAGGCTCTCTGTTCGCTTAGGAGAAGCCTGGATCGATCCACTGATCGATCCAGCTCCTGGATCGATCCAACACTTGGTTTTTGCCCAAAACCAAGTTCCAAGCCTCTCAAACCAACATCCGGTCAACCTTGACCTGTTGGTACATCATGCCTAGCATCTGGTCACTCCTTTGACCTGCTAGGACTTCCCACCAAGTGTCTGGTCAATCCCTTTGACCCACTTAGACTTTTCTATTCATGCCAAGTATCTGGTCACTCCCTTGACCTACTTGGACTTCCATCAGATGTCTGGTCAATCCCTTTGACCTATCTGTATTTCCTCGTGCCAAGTATCCAGTCAATCCTTTGACCTACTTGGACTTCCCAACACCAGATGTCCGATCATCCTTGATCCATCTGGATTTTCCCTTGCCTGGCTTCACTCACCAGGACTTTCACCTAGCTTCACTTACTAGGGTTTTCCATCTGCCTAGCTTCACTCACTAGGGCTTTCACCTGGCTTCACTCACCAGGACTTTCACCTAGCTTCACTCACTAGGGTTTTCCTTCTGCCTGGCTTCACTCACCAGGACTTTCACCTAGCTTCACTCACTAGGGTTTTCACCTGGTTTCACTCACCAGGACTTTCACCTAGCTTCACTCACTAGGGTTTTCCTTCTGCCTAGCTTCACTCACCAGGACTTTCACCTAGCTTCACTCACTAGGGTTTTCACCTGGTTTCACTCACCAGGACTTTCACCTAGCTTCACTCACTAGGGTTTTCCTTCTGCCTGGCTTCACTCACCAGGACTTCCCTGTCAAGTATCCGGTCAACCTTGACCTACTTGACTCTTCTTCAATCAATTTCTTATTGTCAAACATCTAAACTCAAACCAAGACTCAGCTTGGTCACCTAGGTCAACCTTGACCTGAGGGATGTTGCACCAACATCTGGTAGAGTCAGAATAGGTGCACTGGTCAATCTTCGTTTTAGCTCGCTGAAACTGTTCTCACAGTCCTCTGCCCACTGAAATTTTCTGTTCTTTCTGGTAAGAGCTGTCAGTGGGGAGGCTATCCTGGAGAAGTCCTCTACGAATTTTCTGTAATAACCCGCTAATCCCAGAAAGCTTCTGATCTCACTAGCGTTCTTGGGTCTTTTCCAGTTGCTCACAGCTTCTATCTTACTGGGGTCTACCATGATACCATCCTTTGAGATGATGTGACCCAGGAAGGACACCTGATCTAGCCAAAATTCACACTTGGTGAACTTGGCGTACAGCTGATTCTGCTGAAGGGTCTGCAATACTGTCTTCAGGTGCTCTGCGTGTTCTTCCTGAGTTCTGGAATAGATAAGAATGTCATCGATGAACACGATAACGAACTTATCTAAATATTCCCTGAATATCCTGTTCATGAGGTCCATGAAAGTAGCTGGAGCATTTGTCACGCCGAAGGGCATGACTACGAACTCGTAGTGTCCGTATCTAGTCCTGAATGCTGTCTTGGGTATGTCCCCTTCTTTAACCTTCACCTGATGATAACCTGATCTGAGGTCTATTTTAGAGAACACTGCTGCTCCCTTTAGCTGATCAAACAGGTCATCTATTCTGGGAAGAGGATACCTATTCTTGATTGTGACTTGGTTCAGTGCCCGGTAGTCTATACACAGGCGCATGCTCCCGTCTTTCTTCTTCATGAACAATACAGGTGCTCCCCATGGTGAGTGACTAGGACGTATGAAGCCCTTGTCAAGCAGCTCCTGTAATTGCTCATGAAGTTCCTTCAGTTCTGCTGGAGCCATGCGGTAAGGTGCTTTGGATAGAGGATTTGTACCGGGAATGAGCTCTATCTCAAATTCGATCTCCCTGTCTGGTGCTAGGCCTGGTAACTCTTCAGGGAAGACTACTGGGTAGTCACATACAACTCAGACCTCTGCTAGCTGTTGGTCCTTGTCCTGACTGGTACTGACTACATGTGCTAAGAACCCCGTACATCCTGAATCCATCAACCTCTGTGCCTTCATAACTGAGAGAAACTTCTTGGCTTTTCTCCTGGGTTCTCCGACGTATTCAAACTGTGCTTCTGCTTTGGGTTGGAATATGACTTTCTGTTTACGGCACTCTATGGAAGCACCGTATCTGATCAGGAAGTCCATTCCAAAGATGACATCGTAGTCAGTCATATCTAGCACTATCAGATCACAAAAGAGTTCTCTGTCTGCTAAAGTGACTGATACTGCTCTGAGCCAGTGCGTAGATGCCATAATTTCTCCCGAAGGTAATGTCGTCAGAAACTGACTATTGAGTACCTTTGGAGGTATTGCTAACTTGTTTGCGAATGCCCTGGCTATATAAGAATGGGTTGCCCCAGTATCGAATAAAACAGTTGCTATTTGCTGAAAAATACTAATCTGACCTGTAACAACTGTCGAGGCATTTGCGACGTCCTCTCTGGTGAGTGAGTAAATCCTCGCATTGGTCGTAGCTGGAGGGGCTTCTAATCTGCCCTGGCTGATATATGGACCATCTAAAGCGGCCTGCATCTGATGTAACTGAGCTGGCTGGCCTCCATACTGAATCGGCTGTGGCTGAGGAAGACTGGTCTTGTTTGGACACTGCTTGGCCATATGCCCTTCCTGTCCGCATTCAAAGCATCCTCGTGTGCCCTTACGACAAACTCCAGGATGGAATTTCCCACAAGTAGCACACTTTGGATTTGCCAGCTGGTCCTCCTTTTGGGTAACTCCCTGGTTTGCGCTTGTTGCTGGAGTTCCCTTTCCAGTTAGAGCCATGAGAGCTGTGGCCCTGCTGCTTCTGGGTACCTGAGCCTCCTTGACCCTTAGGTTCTGAGAGAATTTGCTTCTGCTGCTTGATACTATTCTGGTAATGCTCAGTGATTAGAGCACTGCTCACTAACTCTTCTGTGGTTTGTGGCCTATGAACGCCACCAGCCACGTTCATTGCTATTTCCGGCCTCAGCATCTTGAGCATCAACCGGATTCGTTCCCTTTCTATGCTGACTAATTCAGGGCATAGACGAGCCAACCTGTTGAATTTCTTCACGACTTCCTCCACTGAAAGGTTGCCTTGACGAAACTCTGTAAACTCGTCGTAGTGGCGGTTCGTGACCCGCATGTGAAAGAACTTCTCAAAGAACTCCTTCTCGAAGTCAGCCCACAACATCTGGTTCACTGGGCGCTTCGCTCTGATTCTCTCCCACCACATTCGTGCATCCCCTGTCAGGCAGAAGGAGACACACTTCACCTTCTCGTGTTCTGGCTAGTCCAGAAGCTCCATCGTACTCTCCAGTGTTTTGAACCATGCCTGAGCATCCCATGGTTCATTGCTGCCTGAGAAACTCTCTGGCTTTACTCTCTGCCACTGGATCAGATAGGCTTTTCTCTTTGCCTCTACTGCTGCTGGGGCTACTGGTACCGTAGGCTGGACTGGTGGAACCTCTGAGACCATTGGTGTCGCTAAGTTAGGCTCCTGGGTGACAGTGGGAGTGTTCTGCTGACTAGCCTTTAAGGTGGGTCTGGGGGAGGCACTGAACTGCCTGCCTCATGCTGGGGCTCAATAGCTGGTGCCCTTCTAGCTGGGCGTCCTCGTGCCATTTCTAAAGACATAGAGGACAGGACATGTATAACTAATACAATTATAATTGTATAACTATTGCTATCATGTTATCTACTATCACATACTAACATGCATCAGTTATCTATAAACATGAGCTATAACAAGAAAGCAAGAAACATAAATAAAGTAGAGGTATTCTTACTTGGAAGCTGCAGGTTCAATGCTGATGTGTGTGTAGGAAGTATGGAACACTGTTCTCATACCACTCTGTAACGACCCGCCTCCTACTGACTAGGCTGCGAGGTCGATCGTTACGTAATGCTGTGCTAAATTACTATTGCAGAAATCTGTATTGATTAAAATTTTGCTAAACTGATTACTGGAAAAATCTGAACTTAATATTCTAGGTGTACCTAGGAGTTGTATACATGCTAGGGAAGATAATCTATGCCTGTCGGATGTCCTGCTAGCTGTAATCAGATCCGGATCGATCCCGTGATCGATCCAGCTTGATACTGTCACGGAAGAAGGCTCTGGATCGGTCGGCTGACCGATCCAGAAGCTGTACCGCTTCTGTATGCGGCTGGATCGGTCTACCGACCGATCCAGGAGTACACTGATCGGTCGGCAGACCGATCCAGTGGCTCACTGATCGGTCGGCAAACCGATCCAGTGAGCTTCGGTACTCTCTGTTCGCAGACGCCAACTCTCTGTTCACGCATGGATCGATCAGCTGACCGATCCAGGGGCACAACCCACACTCTAATCGGTCTGTAGAACGATCTGGGTTCTGATTTCAAATCAGAACCCCTGATTTCAGCACTTGTTCGTGCCAAAATCTCACATTTCACTTATACAATCCATAGAATATATTCTAATGACATAAAGCTAGCATTCTAAACTGGATATAAAGCACGGTCTACTAGTTAGTAGCATTTAACAATTAAAAGTGCGTGAAAATAGAAATACTAAAGGTTCAATTGTTTAAGCTTTCTAGAT
The DNA here is from genome assembly GCF_018446385.1 of Zingiber officinale. Lineage (NCBI taxonomy): Eukaryota > Viridiplantae > Streptophyta > Magnoliopsida > Zingiberales > Zingiberaceae > Zingiber > Zingiber officinale. The sequence goes on from NC_055998.1 coordinate 107,712,902, forward strand.
CCCCTAAGGATCTTTTATTCTAAGTTCCTGCCACACACACCATCCTTGCATTGAACTCCAGCTTCCTCTGCTAGTCCATTTTCCCTTTACCTTTATCTGCAGTAAAAGGAAAGTAGAATCTGTAAGCTTAAAGCTTAGTAAGAAACCAACTACCTCACTAAAACATGCAACGATGCAAACATGCTTTTAAAGAATGTTATTTGAAAACATGTACTGGCATGGCATACTATGGTAGCAAGCATAAACTGAAATAACTGAACATGTAAGCTGAAACATGGCATAGCAAGCTAATCACATAGAACAATAATAGAGAACTAAGCTAACTGAAGCTGAAATCAAACTCAACTAACATAACTGATTTTATGAGTTTTGAAAAACTAATAGCATAGTAGATTAAAATAATAATCATGTGCTGTTGGGCCCGGCAACTGTACTTACTGTGCGCGCATCCCTAACTAAACCCGGGTTTGCAAGTCCCGAATTTAGTAGGGTTTACTAGGTTATCTGAACCTAGGGACGACTGTGGGAGTCCAACCCAATGGATATCTAATCCGGTACAGTGCCAACTGAAAAGTAAAATACTGAATATAGCTAAACTGTTCTAAATTACTATTTCTAGGTTATCTGGACCTAGAGCTAGGTTGTCTGAATCCAGAGGCGACTGTGGGAGACCACCCATTGGACCGTAGTCCCATATAAGCTAGAATAAACTGATTTACTGATTTAGATGCTTCTAATGCATTCAACTGAGCTGTTAAAATGCCTAATTTGCATTTTTTTACTTAACTAGCTATTTTATCGAACACTTAGTGTGCCCCAACTCTCCTCTCTATTAGGGAGACCACTTCTAGGCACCCGACAACGTCTAGAAACCCCACGGAAGAGGGATTACATGTCCGGCCCATCTAGAAGTGCTCACTAAATCCCTAAACCTGCGAGGAGGGTCAATTTCACGCTATGCGTCGATAAAATCTGCATATAGCTAAACTAATGTGTAGAAAACCCAAACGGAGCTACTTATACTGCAGGTGAGGGGTTTCTTACCTCGTACGCTAATTTCCTTACAATTCTATTCGCTAGAATTCCGGTGGAGACGACTTCTCGACGATCTTCTCGCGTCTAAGCGTTCCCCTCGCGAAGGAGAGCGTCCTCGTGCCGGAGTTATCGTCGGAAGATGTCCTTGGGGCCCTAGGGAGAGAACCCTAGGTCTTCCTTGTGGTTGGCGCCGGGAGGGGGAGGAGAGGGAGAGGTGGCGTCGGTGAGGTTAGGGTGAAGGAGAAGTTGCCGAACCAACACCAAAAATAAACCAAACTCCACTTAAATTTTCTATTTATATTAAGTGGGTATTTCGGCCCAACTTAAACTTAAATATAAATGTTTCCCTTTCCTTTCAGCACGGCCCTGCTGGGTTCAACTGGTTACTAGAATTATCCGTAAACCATAGGTCTCGGGTTCAATTCCCGCTTAGGTCGTTTTCGTTTTCTATTTGTTTTTGCTACTTCCGCTACTCAAAAAAAATTTCTGTAAAAATATCCTAAAATTCTAGAAAAATCATAGAATATTTCTAAAATAGTTTTGAGAATTTTCGGGTGTTACACATGTAGCACCCAACAATTGGTATCAGAGCTAGTTTTCTACCTCTGTATGTTTGGTTTTCAGTTAAATTATGCACTTTTCATACACAAATTTAGGCAGGATAATAGATGGATGTGCAAATAGATTAACTCTGTGGTTGCAGGCATCCTAGTTCCAACTATTATGGCCCTATTATGTTTGAGTGTGATTGGACCCTCGGGCATGTCGAGGGAATTTTATATGTGTGCATGATTGTAATTATTAAATATAGCAGGAGTTGAATTAGTTTTAGGATTTTACATTCTGTTCGATCTAGATTACATGTGCATTCCCTTGTGGAATATAGAATCGATAAATGTAAAATTTTATTTTTGTCACGGATCATATCCTTACGAGACGTGGTGCTATTTAAGGACCAGAGGCGTAGCAGAAAAGGAAGTAAGATAGAGACGATGACATGACCCGTTGGCGGCAGCTAGGGTGTTGGTTGCTACTCGAAATACCCTTCTAGTTCCCTTGTACAAAAATATGTACAAGTATAGAACTTAACCTAGCTAACCATGTGCTCTACTGAAGTTAAACTTGGATTGCAAATGATGATTAACATTATTAATCCAAATCGCTCTTCAGAAGTTAAACTTGGATTGGAAATGATACTTAACATTTTTACTCCAAGTTTAACCGATATGATCTTCCTAAGTTAAACCATATTATAGAAGTTAATTAAACATCTATTTCAAAGATCAGCTTCTAAGCTAAACATGGCGAGGCACTAGGCCTTCTTGGGTATGGGATCATCCACCACTTCCTAAACAAACCCTTTCAAAGAAATTGGATATTTAATTTCTTACAGTAAATTTGGTTTAACTACAGAGACCTCAATAGAAGCACAATATTAAAACATGAAATCAAAAAATAAAATCGATAACAAAACAATAAATAAAACTGATAGCCTCTTGTGTTTGGTTTTTCAAGATCTATACAATGAACATGAACTAGTTATGATGCAGAAACAAATAACTAGTTATACCTTTCTTTGTAGCTAAAGACCTCTTGATCTTCTGTTGTATTCCTCTCCTCCTCTTGGATGTTGTGTGGGCAACGATCTACAAAGATGGAATCCACTCGAACCGCTTCTTCTCCTCCAAGACTCTCGAGCCACCAAGGGATGCCAAAATAGGAAATTTACTTCTTCTTCTTCTCCTCCAAGAAACCGGCCATCAAGTGCTTCTCCTCTTCTTCTTCCTCCTCTCCAAGCAACCGGCCACAAGGATTTTCAAATCCTTGATGCTGCCGGCCCTAAGGAAGCAAAAGAGGAGACTAGATGAAGAGGTGCCGCCGGCCTAAGAGAAAGGGAGAAGGGGGGGGGGCCAGCCACACCAAGGGTAGAGAGAGGAATAGAATAGGGTTGTTTTTCTCATGAGGCACCCTCTCCTTCTCTTTTATAATCCTTGGTCAAGGCAAAAAAGGAAAATTTTAAACATAATTAAAACTTCCTTATTCGTGGCCTCCCTTTTAAAAAAAGGAAATTTTAATAACAATTAAAATCTCTCTTTTCTAAATTTCCTATTGTACATGGCAATAAAGGAAAGTTTTAAAATTAATCTCTCTCTTTTAAAACATGTAGACAACTAAAAAATGAAAGATTAATTAAAACTTCTCTTTTTAAATCATGGTTACAAAAAGGAAAGTTTTATCAAAAATTAAAATCTTTCTTTTAAACATTATAGATAACTACAAATAAGGAAAGATTTTAACAAAATTAAAATATCTCTTTAATCCTTTGTAGATAGCTATAAAAGGAAAGATTTTAAAATTTTAACACTCTCTTTTAAATCCATGAGGATGGCTATAAAAGGAAAGTTTTTAACAAAATTAAAATCTTTCTTTTAACATTGTAGATAACTAAAAAAAAGGAAAGATTTTAACAAAATAAAATCACTCTTTTAACCATTATAGATTACTACAAATAAGGAAAGATTTAACAAAATTTTGTTTACAAAACTTCCTTTTCACATCTACTAGTGGTCGACCCCTTGCTTGGGCACCAAGCAAGGCTTGGCCGGCCACTTCTTGGGCTCCAAGCAAATGCTTGGCCAGCCCCCTTACACCAAGTAAGGATGTGTCCTACCCATTACTTGGGTAAGAAGTGGACTTTGTGGATATAAGATTTTATAGAGGCTACAACAGGGACCGAGAGGAAAAATTGATTTTGGTCTTCCGATGAGCTTGAGCTTCCCGTGTTCGTCCCGAACACCCAACTCAAGTTCATCAATAATAACTCATACCAATAAAGAGCTACTATTGAACTACCGCACCAATCCCAAATTTCATTATGGGCTCCTTCTTATTATGAGTGTGTTAATCTCCCTGTGTTTAAGATATCGAATGCCCACTAATTAAATGAGTTACTGACAACTCACTTAATTAATATCTAGCTCCAAGAGTAGTACCACTCAACTTCATTGTATAATCAACAATAGGCCTATCAACAATAGTACCACTCAAAGGATTAGGTCCACTTGTAGGGTTTACATGAAAATCCTTATGAGCTCCTCAAGGGGACATCATCAACCTAGATTACTAGTGTAACACCCCTAGAAAGCCTAGATAAAGTAAGGGCAATGAGAGTACGAAGGTAGTGAAAAGAAGGTGTAAATATTCTAAGTTGAATATTAAGATGGGAAGGATTTAGATGATTAAAACTTTATGAATAAAGTTGAGAATATAAATCATCTATGCATGATTTATAATGGATGGAATTAATATGGACAAAAGGAAGAAATATGAATACATGTATGAAATATTTATGCATAATGCATAATAGGGTAATATATGAATTATTATGTACAAAAGAAAATAAAATGTTAGAAGAGAGATTGAACCTTGAATCTCTTGTAGGGAACATGTATAGGACACCAAAGGGGATAGGAGAATTATTAGTAAAGAGAGGAAGGATTAAGTAGTTAAGAATAAGAAAGGATTCTTTCTACTTAAAAAGAAAAAGAAGTAAAAATATGCATAACCAAGTTTTGAACCTTGGTTCTCTTGTGGATGCATGCATGTGTTAACCAATTGGGATAAGAGAGGATATTGTAAGAGGAGAGATAGAAAATTTTATTAAAGGAGAGAAAAGAGAGAGATTAAGAGAGAACTCACAAGGCATATCTCTAGAATATTCCTATCATAAAGAAGAGGAATAAATGGGGAGGATGAATCAAGTCAAATTTCCTCCCCTCATTTTAGTATAAATAGGCATGGAGGGGTGACTTCAAATTCATCCTCCACTCCTCTCCCTCTCCTCCTCCCTCTTGTGCCGAGACCCCCTCTCTTCTTCTTCTTGTTGCCAAGCAACACAAGAGGAAGGAAGCTCCTCTTCCTCCTCACTCCCTCCCTCTTCTTTCTTCCTTGTTGTTGCCGAGCAACACAAGAGGGAGAAGCTTCTTCTTCCTCCCCTCTCCACCAAAAGACCTAACCACTCCTTTCCCTCCATTGGTGCCGAACCTAGCAAGCAAGAAGAAAGGTCCAAGCAAGTTCTCAATTCTAGGAAACTTAAGCGAAGAAGGTAAGCTTCCCCTCACCTGTGGTACAAGGCTTTTTATATGTTTTTATGTGAAATTTATGTAATGCCATGATATGTGATAGCATATGAAATGCTATACATAATGAGAAGAATGAAATATATGTAAATGTCATGATATGTGATAGCATATGAAATGCTATACATAATGAGAAGAATGAAATTATGTGAATGTCATGATATGTAATAGCATATGAAATGCTATACATAATGAGAAGAATGAAAAATGAAATGCATGAAAGATTGTTAAGGATATGATATGATAGTTATGCATGATAAATTACTTTGTATGGTTTGTACCAAGGGTGGGCTCCGTAAACGCCCCGGGGTCGATGGAATAAGACTCGGGCCTCGTCAGTAATGGGCTTCTAATGCCCTAGGTCGATGGAGTAAGACTCGGGCCTAGTATGTATGTATGGTAGGGTTCAAGACTTGCTACCTTGGACCTACGTATGATGTATGTGGTACAAACCGGGATCCCCAATGATGATGATATTAATTTCAAGTACTTACAAGTATAAGTTTTCAAATTCATGATGCATTGCCTGCATATGTGCTTGAATTAGCTAATGATTTGATATGATGCCATGATGATATGAATATGATACCTTTGTATGTTATATGCTTATGATATTACGCATGATATTAATATACGATGATTTTCGGTTTTAGTGAGTAGGAAAGGAACTTACTGAGCCATGAGTGGTCACAGCTTACTTTCCTTGTACCGCAGATCAAAGAACTGGATGAACTAGAGGAGCAACAGGAGGAGCGGATAAGGATGTGTGTGGTGGTGGCTCGGCAAAGAACGATTCGGACAGATTAATATGATTAGTTATAGAATCAATATATGCATATTTCATCTGTGATATCATGCTTAATAAATTAAATTCTTTAAAGTTTTTATTCTTCCGCTGTTATAGTAAAACATGTACGTAAGTAGTATAAGAACGTAGCGCCGCCTTTGGTTGGGTAAGAAGGGCGGGCGTTACAGGTGGTATCAGAGCCAAGTTTTGCCAGCTCACTACACACACATCAAGCTCCTTCCTGCCGCTCCAAGTAAGTACAGTTGCATAATTTATTTGTATGCAAAATAGTATGATACTCTAAGATACATGAATGGTAGCCTAGGAAGGATACCTTAAGCTATACCCTATAGAATGGTGCATGATGATAAGTAGGATGCATGAATGGTAGCCTCGATACAAGAACCTTAGGCTGTAACATAAGAGGAATAATAAATCGGAGCAGAAATTGTTATTCTAAGTTCGGGGACGAACTTTCAATAAGTAGGGGAGTTTGTAACACCCCTAGAAAGCCTAGATAAAGTAAGGGCAATGAGAGTACGAAGGTAGTGAAAAGAAGGTGTAAATATTCTAAGTTGAATATTAAGATGGGAAGGATTTAGATGATTAAAACTTTATGAATAAAGTTGAGAATATAAATCATCTATGCATGATTTATAATGGATGGAATTAATATGGACAAAAGGAAGAAATATGAATACATGTATGAAATATTTATGCATAATGCATAATAGGGTAATATATGAATTATTATGTACAAAAGAAAATAAAATGTTAGAAGAGAGATTGAACATTGAATCTCTTGTAGGGAACATGTATAGGATACCAAAGGGGATAGGAGAATTATTAGTAAAGAGAGGAAGGATTAAGTAGTTAAGAATAAGAAAGGATTCTTTCTACTTAAAAAGAAAAAGAAGTAAAAATATGCATAACCAAGTTTTGAACCTTGGTTCTCTTGTGGATGCATGCATGTGTTAACCAATTGGGATAAGAGAGGATATTGTAAGAGGAGAGATAGAAAATTTTATTAAAGGAGAGAAAAGAGAGAGATTAAGAGAGAACTCACAAGGCATATCTCTAGAATATTCCTATCATAAAGAAGAGGAATAAATGGGGAGGATGAATCAAGTCAAATTTCCTCCCCTCATTTTAGTATAAATAGGCATGGAGGGGTGACTTCAAATTCATCCTCCACTCCTCTCCCTCTCCTCCTCCCTCTTGTGCCGAGACCCCCTCTCTTCTTCTTCTTGTTGCCAAGCAACACAAGAGGAAGGAAGCTCCTCTTCCTCCTCACTCCCTCCCTCTTCTTTCTTCCTTGTTGTTGCTGAGCAACACAAGAGGGAGAAGCTTCTTCTTCCTCCCCTCTCCACCAAAAGACCTAACCACTCCTTTCCCTCCATTGGTGCCGAACCTAGCAAGCAAGAAGAAAGGTCCAAGCAAGTTCTCAATTCTAGGAAACTTAAGCGAAGAAGGTAAGCTTCCCCTCACCTGTGGTACAAGGCTTTTTATATGTTTTTATGTGAAATTTATGTAATGCCATGATATGTGATAGCATATGAAATGCTATACATAATGAGAAGAATGAAATATATGTAAATGCCATGATATGTGATAGCATATGAAATGCTATACATAATGAGAAGAATGAAATTATGTGAATGCCATGATATGTAATAGCATATGAAATGCTATACATAATGAGAAGAATGAAAAATGAAATGCATGAAAGATTGTTAAGGATATGATATGATAGTTATGCATGATAAATTACTTTGTATGGTTTGTACCAAGGGTGGGCTCCGTAAATGCCCCGGGGTCGATGGAATAAGACTCGGGCCTCGTCAGTAATGGGCTTCTAATGCCCTAGGTCGATGGAGTAAGACTCGGGCCTAGTATGTATGTATGGTAGGGTTCAAGACTTGCTACCTTGGACCTACGTATGATGTATGTGGTACAAACCGGGATCCCCAATGATGATGATATTAATTTCAAGTACTTACAAGTATAAGTTTTCAAATTCATGATGCATTGCCTGCATATGTGCTTGAATTAGCTAATGATTTGATATGATGCCATGATGATATGAATATGATACCTTTGTATGTTATATGCTTATGATATTACGCATGATATTAATATACGATGATTTTCGGTTTTAGTGAGTAGGAAAGGAACTTACTGAGCCATGAGTGGTCACAGCTTACTTTCCTTGTACCGCAGATCAAATAACTGGATGAACTAGAGGAGCAACAGGAGGAGCGGATAAGGATGTGTGTGGTGGTGGCTCGGCAAAGAACGATTCGGACAGATTAATATGATTAGTTATAGAATCAATATATGCATATTTCATCTGTGATATCATGCTTAATAAATTAAATTCTTTAAAGTTTTTATTCTTCCGCTGTTATAGTAAAACATGTACGTAAGTAGTATAAGAACGTTGCGCCGCCTTTGGTTGGGTAAGAAGGGCGGGCGTTACAACTAGGACACAGTTTCATTTTATAATCAACAATACACCATATAAATAATATTATTTCCCAACTTATCAGGCCTATTGATTTAACGAACTAAATTACACCCTTTGATAAATTAAAGAAATAAATATTAAATATACGTGCTTGTTATTATATCATGATTAAGAGTACGTGCATCCATAATAACAGAGGTTTCGTTCTTTTATATAGTCAGCATAAAAGGAAACAACCTCAAATGGTCCTACTCAATACACACATAGTGTACTAGTATAATTTTATAATCATGATAAACTAATACCAAATTACACTACAACCATTCCAATGGTTTGTCCCAATCCATCTTGGTTGTGAGCTATTGTTTATAATTTATAAGGAACTGATAACATGATCTTCTGTGTGACACCACACACCATGTTATCTACAATATAAATTAAATGGACAACTACACTTAGCATAAATATAGATATTTAACCAATGTGATTCTTATTTCTAAATAAATGTTTATACAAAAAAACTAGGCTTTTAGTATACATTCCAACATAGGGTTGGTGGCACACAGAGGAAAGCTATGGATGAGGCCATAATAGTAGGAAATTATTTTTCATATTTATTGCCTTTTATGCTGTTTATATGTGTTGTGTGTGTGCATGTTAAAATTCCTCATTTTAAATAACTAAGTGGGAGAGGAATTATTTAAATTTCACGGTCTCCATTACTGGTTTGTGAGTGATACATTCAAACTTGCGCGTTGGCTTTAAGTGCCTTCCTCCACATCAGATGAATTTATTTGTGGATCACTAGATCAAACTTCCTTTATGGATGATTATAGGAAATTATTTAGGTTTGTGTGATCTTCTCCATCTGAAGTGGGACAATTCTAATTAATGGACTAAGTATCAAGTAACGGTATACACTTAAGCGCATTTAATAGTATCCTCCCCATCAAAGTCACTGTTATTATTTGCGTGACCGAAGATAAACCAACTATTAATTTTATTTGTCATAAAGTTAGGTTGACAAGATAATAAAATTAATGGGTAATACCCCCTCTTACAAATGTTTGAATTTGTATACATCCACACTATCGTGGCATTAAAAATTCACAGTGTTTTTAGGTGTTGGTGAATTTAAATGATATTGTTTGAGGAATCAATATTATTATTAATTCTAAAGTTTTGACCAAATATTTTCTGATTCATAGGATTTCAAATGGCTTTTCAATCCTCTTGTTGTTATATTGAAAGAAAACAAACTTACTGGTCTCAATTACATTAATTGGAAATGAAACTTGGGCATTGTCTTAACTGCTGAAGGTTACAAGTTTATACTTCTTGAGGTCTGTCCTAGAGTGCCTAATAAGGATTCTAGTGAAGAGGAGATAGAGAGACATAGGAAATGGGTCAAGGCAGATGAGATGAGGCGGTGTTACATTTTGGCTTCTATGTCAAATGTGTTGTAACATCAACATCAGGCCCTACCCACTACCTATGACATAATAATCAATCTCAAGGAACTCTTCAGACACCAGAATTGGGCTGCCAAGGAGGAGTCCATAAGAAACTTAATAACGACCACCATGACAGAAGGGGCACCTGTAAGGGATCATATCCTCAAGATGATGGCTCATTTGATGGACTGTCCTCACAGAAATGAGAACAATGAAGGTGTATCTTATTCATTAGTTGTCGAAACATGTTTAGCGGTGTTATCTACTGGTACCTGGTGTGTAGATACGGGAGCCACTGATCATGTCTGTAATTCGTTACAGGGGTTCCAGGAAACCCGATGACTACATGAAGGGGAAATCACCGTCTACATAGGCAATTTTATAAGAGTTACGGCTATTATAGTGGGAGATGTCTATTTATCTTTTGATAGGAATAAAATATTGATTTTGAAAAATTGTCTTTACATACCATGTTTTAGAAAGAAATTGATTTCAATTTCTAAATTATTTAAGGATGGATATTCTGTTTCTTTTGATGACAAAGTAGTTGTCAAGAAAAATAGAGTGGTTATCTGTTCTGGTCCGTTGGTTGACAATTTGAACACTCTTAATCCAATAACTCCCACGATGCAACAAATGGAAATTAATAACACATCTTCTAATTCTAATAAGAGAAAGCAACCTTCGAAAATTAACCAAACATATCTTTGGCATCTAAGGCTAGGTCATATTAACTTGAGTAGGATTCAAAGGTTAATAGCCAATGGACTTTTGGGTTCATTAGTGGTGGAAAATTTTCCAACCTACGAATCGTGCTTGGAAGGGAAAATGACCAAGAGACATTTTAAGCCCAAGGGGTATAGAGCCAAAGATGAGTTGGAATTGGTTCATTCTGATTTGTGTGGACCTATGACTATCCAGGCAAGAGATGGTTTCAAATATTTTGTTTCTTTTATAGACGACTATTTGAGATATGGGTACATTTACTTAATGCGCAGCAAGTCTGAGTACTTTGATAAGTTCAAAGAATACAAGACTGATGTGGAGAAACATCATGGTAAAGGTATCAAGAAACTATGGTCTGATCGTGGTGTCGAGTACCTCTTAGGAGAGTTTAGGAGTTACTTATCAGAGGCCCAAATTCAATCCCAACTATCTGCACCTGGTACACCCCAACAGAATTGTGTGGCAGAACGAATGAATAGGACTCTTATGGAAATTGTTAGATCAATGATGAGTTATTCAGAATTACCAAATTCATTTTGGGGATATGCTTTAGAAACGGCGGTGTACATTCTGAACCTCTACCTTCTAAGTCAGTAACCTCTACTCCCACAGAATTGTGGAATGGGCTTAACCCTAGTCTGAAATATATTCGAATTTGGGGTAGTCTAGCACATGTGCTGAAGGGAGACACTGATAAGTTGGAATCACGTACAGAAGTTTGCTTGTTTGTGGGTAATCCTAAAGGAACGAAAGGAGGTTTATTTTATAGTCCTAAAGATCAGAAGGTCATTGTTAGCACCAATGCTCGATTTTTAGAAGGGGACTATGTAATGAACCATAATCCCATGAGGAAAATTATTCTTGAAGAAATAAGAGAGGACACGTTTAATTTAGTACCAATGGTACAAGATGAGATACCACAATAAACTACAACACGTGTCACAAATGATGTACAATTATAGGTAGTGCCTCGTCGTAGTGGGAGGGTTGTTCGGCAACCTGATAGATTCATGTTTTTGGGAGAGTCTTCGGACTTGATCCTTAGTGAACATGAACCTGATCCCTGGGCATATGACGAAACACTCCAAGATAAAGATGCAGCGTCTTGGCAAAGTGCAAAGAACTCTGAAATAGAATCTATGTATTCTAATCAAGTCTGGGAGCTTGTAGAACCACCAAATGGTGTAAAAGCCATTGGATGTAAATGGGTCTACAAAAGAAAGAAGAGGGATAGACAGGAGGTGGAAACCTTCAAAGCAAAGCTTGTTGCAAAAGGTTATATTCAAAAAGAAGGAATCGATTATGAGGAAACCTTTTCGCCGGTAGCCATGCTTAAGTCTATCCAGATTATTTTATCTATTACCACTCATATGGATTATGAGATTTGGTAAATGGATGTCAAGACATCTTTCCTTAATGGAAGTCTTGAAGAAAATATCCATATGAAGCAACCAGAGTGATTCATTGCTAAGGGAAAAGAGCATCTTGTATGTAAGCTCAATCGGTCTATCTATGGACTGAAGCAAGCTTCGAGATCTTGGAACATCCAGTTTAATGAAGTGATCCAGTCTTATGGATTTATTCAGTGTTTGGATGAGTCTTGTGTATACAAGAAGAGTGACGGAAACGGGGTGGTATTTCTTGTACTATACGTAGATGACATTTTGCTCATTGGCAACAATGTCAAAGTGTTGTCAAATATAAGGGTATGGTTGTCTATGTAGTTTGATATGAAGGACTTGGGAGAGTGTGGACATATTCTTGGGATCTAAGTAATAAGGGATCGCAAAAAAAAAAAATGTTGTCATTATCCCAAGCTTCATACATCGATATTATCCTTGCTCGTTTTAGCATGCAAAACTCCAAGGATGGTTTTCTACCTTTTCAGCAGGGAGTACCTTTATCTAAAGAGATGTCTCCTAAGACACCAGATCAGATAGAGGACATGAAGGCAGTTCCTTATGCTTCGGCTGTAGGAAGCCTAATGTATGTGATGCTATGTACGAGACCAAATATCTATTTTGCCATGGGCATGGTTAGCAGATATCAAAGTAACCCAGGACATGGACATTGGATTACCGTAAAGCATATATTGAAGTACTTGAAAAGAACTAGAGATTATATGCTAGTTTACCAGGCAGATGATTTGCTCCCTGTGGATTACACGGATTCGAACTTCCAATCAGATAGGGACAATAGTAAGTCAACCTCAGGGTATGTCACGCCCCAGGTAGTCCCTGTCCGAAGAAATTTCGGCAGCATCTCCCTTGTACGGGTGACAATATGAATCCAGAATACATATATCTATACATCAGCCCACACGGCCGGAACAATACAATACAAATAAGAAACAAACCACGCAGTTTATATCAACATTCCACACAAATCCACGAAGTAATGAGAAAATCCGCAGTGGAAAACCAAAAGTAGTAAACCCAAGTGTTTGATATAAAGTCCACAATACAAAACCCACATCACAAGTATATAAGATGCAAAAGCAAAACATATCCCGACAACAGGAAATCCTCGCGATAAAGGGGGCTAGCGACTAGAATATCTCCCGACGGCCTCAACCTGAAAAGTAGTAAGGTAACGGTGTGAGTCCAAAGAACTCAGCAGGTAATCCAATAGACATGTACAGCAATATATAACTACCAGTAACAATCCTACGGTACAGTATCCTAGCAGTACAACATATAGTACAGTCTCCTAACAGTACAACATATAGTACAGTCTCCTAACAGTACAACATATAGTACAGTCTCCTAACAGTATAACAGGTATGCATAACTGGATAAACTACAGTAACCAACAATAAGCATGTAATACAGTCTACTACAAAAATAATAAGAAATGCATAACTGAAATAAACTGTACTCACCTGCGAGGCTTGTGCAACTGACTATGAACATACACAGATAAAAATAGTCAGAGCAAAAGCATATAACCTGTATGCATGTCAATCATATGCAATCACCAAAATGCACCAATCACAAATAATGCAATCTGTGCATATGATGCAAATGACATGTCCTGGTCACCCCTACTGCCATGCTTAGCCATCTTACACACAATGGTGAGACCGAGTGGGTAGGGCTGTGACAACCGTGCACTCTGCCGTCACTACCCCTGATGAGTGATTGAGTGGACAGGATGCTATCGGAGTACACCTATCCTCCTACCTCAAACATAGTGAGGGAGTGTAACGCTCTCATCTTCCAGTACGCAATGACAGAGAGGGACCCCGGCGTGCTACCACGCTCCTGTCATTCTACCCATGAGTGTCCTAGCGGAGCACCACCGGGCAACCTACCATACACACCCTAAGTGTTGTGCCACTACCCATGCAGTGGTCACGTGTGCAGAGGTCCATGTAGCCGGCCGACGAGCTCAACAATAATGGAGTCGTCAATCTCCCAGCATGCAATCATGCAATATGGTGCATGCGGCTACAATATGTCATACCTGAACATATCCTCCTCCATATGTGTAGGTGCCAAAAAGATAAACACATATATAACAAGGATAATAAACAACAAGAATCCAATATCCATATCCAACATATCTATCAACTAATCCAGTATAGAGGGAAACACAATAAATACCTCTATCTCTATTAACACATATACACATGGTAAAAGATAAAGGCATCCAGTTCTAAAGTAAAGCAACTAACAGAAGAAGCATGTGATAGGTATCAACTAAGCCAAGACCAGGGAAAGTACTAAAACTACCAATCACTAGTAACCGCCTACAGGTATCGAATAAACTATAACCAAGGAAGTGATAAATCTACCAATCACTAGTAATTATATATAAACTGCACGTATCATAAGACAATATCAAAAAGATAAGTCAAAGGGTACCCGCCTCAAATAGAAGGTACAATCCAAATCCGAAGTCGAGACGCCCGTCTCGAATCAGAGTCCTCGATCAAGCTGCTGTACATTGTTGAAACCAAGCAATCTGCTAGATGAGGTTGCTGCCAAAACTAGAAATGCTGCTGGACACCAAAATTACCTTCACAAATCCTCACTGGATTCACCTCACTGGATAGGTTGCTGCCGGACGTGAGGTGAGTAGCTACTGGAAACAAGGTGCACCATAAACAGAACAATAAGGTGCTTGATTCTACTCCACAATTCGGATCAAGAAGGAATCAAGCAGTAAGACTACTGATCAAGCATCAACCCCTCTAGTCTTTGCCCTCTTCCTCACAGCCCCCTTCTGTTGATCCTTTGCCAAGATCGTTTCCACTAGCAACCAGATGAGTCGCTGGACCAAAGCACACCACCAGACACAGCTCTGTGCGACCCTAGTTGATCGGAGTCGAAGGTAGAAACCTCTAAGATCACTCCTCGGTGGCGTCGCTCGATCCAAATCTGATGAGAAGGGAGACGCGGACTGCTCAGTGAACGAATCGAGTAGAAGGAACGAAGGGTCAATAGGCTGGGGACGACACAGATCGAGCACCTGTCGTGCCCTAGCCACCTCGCTGTCGACACTAGGCCGCAGAACTCGCCGGATCAGACACCCATTGGCCAAAGGCAGCCTAGACTTTGTTGGTTCTGTCGAGCTCCGATGATGTACTCCTCCGACCTCGGCGTCAAGTCACCCACAAGAGAGAGACAGAGAGAAGAATGAGAAGAAGGGGGAATTCGGCGTTAGGGAAGAGAGGGAAGAGAGGAAGAAGGGTTCGGGAATCGGCGATGGGGTTGGGGAAAGAAAATAAAGGAAACAGATTTATATATTAAAACATTTCCTCACTTAAATGGGTATCCCAAACAGGCTTTATCCACACCCGCTGATTCGTCCCCTTAAAACCCTCCGTTCGAGATCCGAAAAATTTCCAGAAAATTTCTAAAAATTTTGAAAAAATTCTGTAAGGCTATTTTCTAAATAACCCTATTAATTAAATTTTTCGAGATCTCACAGGGTATGTGTTTACTTTGGGAGGTGGAGCCATTACATGGAGGAGTGTTAAGCAGAAATGTGTTTCGGACTCCACCATGGAAGCTGAGTATGTGGCAGCCCCTAAGGCAGCCAAAGAAGTTGTATGGCTCAGAATCTTCTTGATGGACTTAGATGTGATTCCAGGTTTACCCAAAGTTTTCACAATTTATTGTGACAACAGTGGTGCAGTTGCAAACTCGAAGGAACCATAAGCCCATAAGGTATGGGGGATTATAACACCCAAAAATTCTCAAATTAATTTTAGAAATATTCTATTATTTTTCTGGAATTTTAGAATATTTTTATGGAATTTTTGGAGTAGCAGAAGTAGCAAAATTAAAATAAAAACGTAAAATAGCCTAAGCGGGAATTAAACCCGAGACCATTAGAACCTACGATTTATAGATGACCTTAGTAACCAGGGGGCCCCAGCAAGGGTGTGCTGAAAGAAGAGGAGAGAAATTATATTTATGATTTAGTTGGGTCGTATTAATCACTTAATATAAATAGAGAATTTAAGTGGAGAATTATTATTTTGATCGACAACTTCTCTAATCCCTCAAACCCTCACCGTCGCCCCTCTCTCTTCCTCATCCTCTCGGCGCACAAGCCCAAGAAAACCTAGGGTTCCATCCCTAGGGTCGTAGGAGCACCTTCCGACGACGTCTTCGATACGAGGACGCTCCTCTCCGTTAGAAGAACGCGTAGACGTAAGAAGATCGCCGAAGAGATCTTCTTCTCTGAAAACCTAGCGATCGGAATTGTAAGAAATCTAGCGCAGGAAGTAAGTAATCCCTCACCTGCAGTATAAGTAGCTAATCGTATGTTTCTACATTCTTAGTTCAGCCATATGTAGAATTAGAGCACACCAAGTGCTCGATAAAATGACTAGTACAGTTATATGCTACAGTGGGCATTTTAATAGCTTAGTTAAATGTCATAGAAGCATTTTAAATAGCATACTTAGTCTTGCTTCAGTTTGTATGGGACTACGGTCCAATGGGTGGGCTCCCATAGTCACCTCTAGGTTCAGATAACCTAGCTCTAGGTTCAGATAACCTAGTAAGAGCAAGATAAGATAAATTAGCTTATGAATCAGTATTTTACTTTATCAGTGGCACTGTACTAGACACTTAGTTGTCCTTGGGTTGGGCTCCCATAGTCGCCCCTAGGTTTAGATAACCTAGTAGACCCTACTAGATTCGGGACTAGCTACCTCGGGTCTAGTTAAGGATGCGCGCATAGCAAGTACAGTTGTCGGGCCCATCAGCAGCATGATTAGTATTTTTATCTATTATGAAAATAGTTTTTTCAAAACTTCACAAATCAGTTATGTGAATACGGTATAGTTCCAGCATTAACCTAATATTAATTTTAGCTTAGCTTATGTATCAGTTTAGTTTTCTTATTGATACAACAAATAGTTTATGTTTAGTAGTTGATTGTCATGTTTTAGTCTTTTAGTATGATTCTCATCATGTATATCAGCATAGCATCTTTTAAAAGCATTTCATCGAATGCATGTTTTGTGAGGTAGATGGTTCTTACTAAGCTCCCAAGCTTATAGTTTCCTTTTCCTTATACTACAGATAAAGGTAAAGGGAAGATGGATTAGCGGAGGCTGGAGGTCAATGTGTCAAGATGTGTGTGAGAAGGAACTTGGAATAAAGACCCTTGGAGACTAGCAAGTTTAAAGGATTAGAACTCCTTATATTTTATTTTCCACACCTTTTGAATGTCTAAATGTTATGAATCGTGAAAGTATGCACCATGTTATGCCTAGACTTCTAGCTACCTTGATGTTAGTTGGTAAATTATGAATCATGTCATGCTTAGTAATATTCCAATGGTTATTGGTTGATACATTCATGTTGTACACGAAATTACTGAAATGCAGCAGAAATCAGAGCTCCAATCGATCAGCCGATCGATTGGAGGGTCCCCAATCGATCAGCCAATCGATTGGGAAGTGATCTGTCACGTACAGAGAGCTGATAAATCGATCAGCTGATCAATTGACCATGGATCGATTAGCAGATCGATCGGGAATTTAATTTCTGCGAACAAAGAGCCTCTAAATCGATTATCGGATCGATTGGCCAGGCTGGATCGATCAGTCGATCAATTCAGAATTGACCTCCGTGCACAGTAGCACGTTGAATCGATCAGTGGATCGAACAAATAACTCCAATCGATCAGCCGATCGATTGGAAAGTCTGATTTCAGCTCTTTGATCAAATAGAAAGTTTAGGTTCCCTTCTTTAGCATATGTACAATAATAAAAGTGTATTTCGAATATAAATTCCAGATTTTATAGCAATTAGCAGAGGATTTAAATTACTTCAGCTTCCCGCACATTATATTTCACTGAAAGCACAGAATAGTTTAGTATAATGTAACCCCCGGCCTCACAGCTTAGTCAGTAGGAGGCGGGGCGTTACAGAAATTGATGGGGAAACCCAGGTCGATACAATTCTACAAACGCTACCTAGAAGTTTTGAGTAGTTCCGCCTGAACTATAACATGAACAAAAGAGAGTATATGTTGGCGGAACTGTAGAAGGAATATTTCGTCACAGTTCTCAAATTCACTATGCTGAAAATGGTTATACTTCTAAGTCGAAAGGCAAGAAGAAGAAGAAATAGGTCTTTTCAGCAAAGAAGGTGAATAAACCTCAGGGTACAGGACAGAAAGCTGGAATGAAGAAGCCGAAAGGCAAGTGCTTCATCTACAAGCAGTCTGGACATTAGAAGTGTTGGAGTGTATACTAAAAGCCTAGCTTTTGTATAAACATTTATAAGAATCACATTGGTCAAGTGTCTATATTTATATATACCAAATGTAGATGTTTAATTAATTTATATTGTAGATAACATAGTGTGTGGTGTCACACACAGAAGATTGTGTTATCGGTTCTTTATAAATTATAAACAGTAGCTCACGACTAAGATGGAAAGGAACAAACCATTGGAATAGTCGTAGTGTAATTAGGCATTAGTTTATCTTGACTAATAAATTACACTAGTACACTTTAAGTGTATTGAGCAGGACCATTTAAGGTAAGTTCTTTTTATACTGATTTAATAAAAGAACTAGACTTAGTTATTATGAAAGTGTATGCTCTTAATTCTAATATAATAACAAGCACATATATTTAATATTTATTTCTTTGACTTATCAAAGGGTGAGATTTAGTTTGATAAATCAAAATGTCTGATAAGTTGGGAAATGATGTTACTTATAGTGTGACTTGTTGATTATAGAAGGAAATTGTGTCCTAGTAATCTAGGTTGATAATGTCCCCAAGAGGAGCTCATAAAGATTGTCATGTTAAACCCTGCAGGTGGACTTAGTCCGACGTGACGATAAGGTTGAGTGGTACTACTCTTGGACTAAGATATTAATTAAATGAGTTATCAGTAACTCACTTAATTAGTGGACATTAGACATCTTAAACACAGGGAGACTGACACACTCATAATAAGAAGGAGCCCAAAAATGTAATTTGGGATTGGTGCGGTAGTTCAATAATAATTCTTTAGTGGTATGAATTATTATTGATGAAGTTAAGTTGTGTGTTCGGGGCGAACACGGGAAACTTAATTTCATCGGGAGACCAAAACCAATTCCTCCTCTCGATCTCTATCGTAGCCTCTTGTAAGATTTATACCCACCACATACCCACCTTCTTACCCATCCTAATGGGGTCGGCCAAGCTAGCTTGGAACCCAAGCTAGGGCTGGCCAAGACCAAGTGGATGAGCCAAGTTGGTGGCCGGCCAAAGCTTGGGTCCCAAGCTTAGGTGGTCGGCCACTAGAAAATTAAACAGAATTTTTATTAAAATTATTTCTTATGTAGATATCATGGTTTTAAAAGAGAGTTTAAAATTTAAATCTTTCCTTTTATAGCTTTCTACAAAAGATTAAGAAAAGATTTGAAATCTTTCCTTATTTGTAGATTGAAAGGAGATTTTAATTTTGAGAAAACTTTCCTTTTTAACCATGTTCATGATTTAAAAGAAAGTTTAAAAATTAAATATTCTCTTTTATTAGTTTCTACAAAAGATTAAGAAAAGATTTGATATTTTTCCTTATTTGTAGATTGAAAAGAGATTTTAATTTTTAGAGATAACTTTCCTTTTTAGAAATTATCCACGTGATTAAAAGAAAGATTTTAATTTATAAAATTTCCTTTTTACTAACCAATCATGAAGGGATTAAAATTATTAAAAATTTTATAAATTTCTGGAAACAAATTAGGAAGTTTTAATTCTTGTTTTAATTAAAACTTTCCTTGTTTTGGGGAGAAAGTGGCCGGCCATTGAAATTGAGAAAAGTAATTTGATTTTAATTAATTAAATTTTTCCTTTTCATGGCAAAAGAATTAAGGAAGTTATTATTTAAATTTCTTTATTTTCCAAGACCAAGGATTATAAAAGAGGGGGTAGAGGTGCCTTCATTGCAAACGACTCTATTCTTTTCTTCCTTTCTTTTCTTCCTTGGTGTGGCCGGCCCTAGGGTCTCCTCTTCTCCTTCTTTTCTCTTCCTCCTTTATGGCCGGCGGCATCAACTTAAGGGAAGTCCATGGTGGCCAGTTCTAGCTAGGAGAAGAAGGAGAGAAAGAAGGCTTCATTTCTAGCATCCCTTGGAGCTTGGTGGTGGTGGCCGGATCTTTACTTCTCATGGAGAATTAATGGTGGCCGAATCTAGCTTGGAGAAGAAGGAGCTTGGTGGTTCTCATCTCGGAAGATCGTTGCCCACACAACGTCCGAGATAAGAAGAGGAATACGGTAGAAGATCAAGAGGTTATTTTTGCTTACAAAGAAAGGTATAACTAGTAATTATTTTCCGCATCATACTAGTTTTCTTTGTATAGTTATTTATGGAAATACCAAACACAAGAGGCATATGATTCTAGAGTTTTCGAAATAGTTTTTTCAAGTTTGTGTTTTCTTCTTTTTCAAATTTGTGATTCGATTGTTCTTTTTGGTTAACCTAGAGTTATTTAAGGAAATAAATATTAGCTTTCCTTAAAAGGCTTTGCCTAGGCGGTGGTGGTTGCTCCCATATCCAAGAAGGCCATGTGCCTCGCCATGCAGTCCTGGAAGCTAATTTTGGAAATTAATATTTATGGAATTAATAACTTAGGTAGATTTGAATCAATAGTGTTAAGTTCCGCTTGCGATTCAAATCTAAACCATTAAGAACAGATAAGTTAAATTTGGAATCAATGATGTTAAGTTCCGTCTATGATTCCTAATTTAACTTCTAAAGAACACAATAGATTATTTAAGGAAAGGTTCGACACTTGTACAAAAAAAATTTGTACAGTGGAACTGGTACGTTTTCCTTGGACTAACCAACAATTGGTATCAGAGCTAGGGTTTGCCTCTATGTGTTTGGTTTTCAAATAGATTATGCACATGTCATACATATTTTAGGCAGGATAATAGTAGGATGTGCTAACTTTGTGGTTGCAGGCTCCAACTATTATGGCATATTTTTATTGTGTGTGATTGGACCCTTGGACATGTCAAGGGCATTTAATTGTGTGTGCATGATTGTAAAATTAAATACAGCAAGAGCTGTATTAGTTATTAGAATTTTACTTTTTTGTTCGATCTAGAATACATGTACATTCCTTTATAGAATATAGGATCGATATATGTAAAATTCTATTTTTGTCACAGATCGTATCTTTGCGAGGCGTGGTACTATTGGAGACTAGAGGCGCAGCGGAATAAGAAGCAAGATAGATGCGACAACTCGACCCGATGGCGGTGGCTAAAGATGGCAGCAGCTAGGGTTGCAGCACATGGAGGACAGTGATGAAAATGCCATAATAGTTGGAAAATTAATTTCCAAATTTATTGCTTTTATTTACTGTGTGTGTGCGCATGTGTTATATGCTAGCATAGGTTAAAATTCCTCACCTTAAATAACTAAGTGGGAGAGGGATTAGTATATTAATCCCACGGTCTCCATTACTGGTTTGTAAGTGATGCAACAAGCTTGCGTGTTGGCTCTGAGTGCCTCCCTCCACAACGGATGAGTTTGTTTGCGGATCACTAGATCAAACTTCCTTAATGGATGGTTATAGGAAGTTATTTAGGATGTGTGTGATCTTCTCCAACTGAAGGGGCACAATTCTATTTAATGGACTTAGTATCAAGTAATGGTATACACTTAGACACATTTAATAGTATCCTCCCCAACGGAGTCACTACTATCACTTGTGTGACCAAAGGGAAACCAACTATTGATTTGTCATAAAGTTATATTGACAAGATAGTCAATGGGTAAAACCCTCCTCTTACAAATGTTGATTTTGTATACGTCCACACTAACGTGGCATGCAAAATTCACGGTGTTTTGAGGTGTTAGTAAATTTAAATAGTATTGTTTGAGGAATCAATATTATTTTAAATGTAGAGTCTTGACTAAATATTTGATCAAAGACAGACCAACTATTAATTTTATTTGTCATAGGTTGACAAGATAATAAAAATTAATGGATAAAATCTCCTTTTAGAATTTGTATACGTCCACACTATCGTGGCATACAAAATTCATGAGGATTTTGAGATGTTGGTCTTGACCAAATATTTTTGTGATTCTTAGGTTTTCAAATGTTAGTCAATCTCCTAGTTGTTATACTATAGAATAGACTTAGTTGTCCCAATTATTATGATTGGAAATAAGACTTGGACATTAAGGTAGACTGTCCTCTTAGAACTAAGAACAATATAGGTGTATTTGGTTCATTAGTTGTTGAAACATGTTTAGTGGTGTTATCTACCGGTACCTGGTGAGTATATACGGGAGCTATCATGTCTGCAATTCATTGCAAGGGCTCCAGGAAACCCGACAACTATATGAAGAGAAATCACCGTCTATATGGGCACTACTGCAAAAGTAGCAGCTGTTGCAGTGGGAGATGTTTATCCTCTGATAGGAATAAAATATGGATTTTCAGAAATTGTCTTTATGTACTAAGTTTAGAAAGAACCTGATTTCAGTTTCTAAAACTATTAAAGAATAGATATTGTGTCTATTTTGATAACAAATTTGTTATCAAGAAAAATAGGAAAATTATCTGTTCTGGTACATTGGTTGACAATTTATAAATCCAATAACTCCCACGATGCAATAAATAGAAATTAATAACACATCTTCTAACTATTAAGAGAAAGCAACCTTCAGAAATGAACCAATTATATCTTTGGCATCAAAGGCTAGGTTATTTTAACTTAAGTAGGTTTCATTGGTAGCTGATGAACTTTTGGGTTCATTGGTAGTGGAAATCTTTCCAACCTGAGAGTCTTACTTGGAAGGAAAAACTAACCGAGAAGCTTTTAAGTCTAAGGGGTATGGAGCCAAAGATATAATGGTATTGGTTCATTCTGATTTGTGTGGTCCTATGACTATCCAGACAAGAGGTAGTTTCGAATATTTTGTCTATTTTATAGACAACTATTCAAGACACAGATAGATTTACTTGATACACCACAAGTCTAAGTAATTTGATTAGTTCAAAGAGTATGATGCTGATGCAGAGAAATGTCAAAGTAAAAACATCGAGACACTACGGTGAGATCATAGTAACAAGTACCTCTTAGGAGAGTTTAGGAGTCACTTATCAGAAGTCGGGATTCAATCCCAACTAACTGCACCTGGTACACTCCAACAGAATGGTGTAGTAGAAAGAAGGTATAAGGCTCTTATGGAATAATTAGATCAATGATGAGTTATTTAGAAAATTACCAAATTCATTTTAAGGATATACTCTGAAAACGAAAGTGAACATAGTACCTTCCAAATCAGAACTCTCTACTCATATAGAATTGCTGAATAGGTATAAGCCTATTTTGAAGCATATTCGGATTCGGGTAGTCCAGCACATATGTTGAAGAGAGACAATGATAAGTTAGACAAGAGTTCACTTGTTTATGGGTTATCCTAGATAAACGAAAGTAGGTTTATAGTCTTAAAAATTAGAAGGTCATTGTTAACATCAATGACCGATTTTTAGAAGAGGACTATATAATGAACCACAAGCCCATAAGTAAATTTGTTCTTAAGAAAATAATAAAGGACACGTCTAATCTAGTACCAACTGTACAAGATGAAATATCACAAGAAACTGTAACACGTATCACAAATGATACACAATTACAGAAAGTGTCTTGTCATAGTGGGAGGGTTGTTAAGCAACCTAAAAGATTCATGCTTTGGGAGTCTTTGGACTTACGTGAACCTGATCCCCGGACATATGACGAAGCACTCCAAGATAAAGAGGAAGTATCTTTGCAAAGAGCAATAAATATAGAATTATAATATATGTATTCTAATAGATTCTGGGAGCTTATAGAATCACCAAATAGGTGTAAAAGCCATTGGGTGAAAATAAGTCTACAATAGAAAAAAGGGATAGATGGGAAAGTGGAAATTTTCAAAGCAAGGCTTGTTGAAAAAGGGAAACCTTTTATCGGTAGCCATGCTTAAGTCTATCCGGATTCTTTTATCTATTACTGCTCATATAGACTATGAGATTAGGTAAATGGATGTCAAGACAGCTTTCCTTTATGGAAGTCTTGAAGAATGCATCCATATAAAGCAACCAGAGAGGTTCATTGCAAAGGGCAAAGAGCATCTAGTATGTAAGCTCAATCAGTCTATGGACTAAAGTAAAGCTTCAAGGTCTTGGAACATTCGATTTAATAAAGTAATCTGGACCTATGGATTTATTTAATAATCAAATGAGTCTTATGTATACAAGAAGTGTGATAGAAATATGGTGGTATTTCTTGTACTATACATAGATATCATTTTTGGTAGTTGAAAACAATATCAAAGTGTTGTCAGAAGTAAGGGTATGGTTGTCCAAACAATTCGATATGAAGAACTTAGGAGAATGTGCACACATTCTTAGGATCAAAGACATAAGGGATCGCAAGCAAAGAATGTTGTGCTTATCCCGAGCTTCATACAATCCTTGCTCGTTTAGCATGCAGAACTCCAAGAAAGGTTTCTTACCTTTTAGGCATGGAGTAGCTTTATCTAAAGAGATGTCTTCGAAGACATCAAAGGAGATAAAGGACATGAAGGCAGTTCATTATGCTTCGGTTGTGGGAAGCCTAATGTATGCAATGTTGTGTATGAGACTGGATATCTATTTTACCGTGGGCATGGTTAGCAGACATCAAAGTAAACCTGGACAAGGACATTGGTCTGCGGTAAAGCATATATTGAAGTACCTTAGAGGCACAAGAGATTATATGCTAGCTTACAAGGCAGATGATTTGATCCCTGTGGGTAATAAGGATTTTGACTTCTAATCAAAGAGGGACAGTAGTAAGTCAACCTCGGGGTTTTGTGTTTACTTTAGGTGGTAAACCCATAACTATGGAGGAGTGTTAAGCATAGGTGCTTTTCAGATTCCACTATGGAAGTTAAGTATGTGGCAGCCTCAGAGGCAGCCATAGAAGCTGAGTGACTCAGTAACCTCAAGATGGACTTAGATATGATTTATGGTTTGTCCAAAGATTATTACAATTTATTGTAATAATAAAGGTGCAGTAGCAAACTTGAAGAAATCAAGAGTCCATAAGGCAAGTGAACACAATAGAGTGCAAGTACCACCCAATACGAGACATCGTATAACGAGGAGAAGTTGTTGCCGCCTATATTGCATCAAGTGATAACCTGTAGATCTTTTCACTAAAATCCTTAAGGCAAGGGCTTTTGATGGACATGTTGAATGGATGGGAATCAAATGTATGGCAGCATTTAATGGCAGCATAGTCTTTTAGTATAAGTGGGAGATTGTTGGAGTGTATACTAAAAGCATAGCTTTTGTATAAACATTTATAAGAATCACATTGGTCAAGTGTCTACATTTATATATACCAAATGTAGATGTTCAATTAATTTATATTGTAGATAACATAGTGTGTGGTGTCACACACAGAAGATTGTGTTATCGGTTCTTTATAAATTATAAACAGTAGCTCACGACTAAGATGGAAAGGAACAAACCATTGGAATAGTCATAGTGTAATTAGGCATTAGTTTATCTTGACTAATAAATTACACTAGTACACTTTAAGTGTATTGAGCAGGACCATTTAAGGTAAGTTCTTTTTATATTGATTTAATAAAAGAACTAGACCTTAGTTATTATGGAAGTGTGTGCTCTTAAACCTAATATAATAACAAGCACATATATTTAATATTTATTTCTTTGACTTATCAAAGGGTGAGATTTAGTTTGATAAATCAAAATGCCCGATAAGTTGGGAAATGATGTTACTTATAGTGTGACTTGTTGATTATAGAAGGAAACCTGTGTCCTAGTAATCTAGGTTGATAATGTCCCCAAGAGGAGCTCATAAAGATTGTCATGTTAAACCCTGCAGGTGGACTTAGTCCGACATGACAATAAGGTTGAGTGGTACTACTCTTGGACTAAGATATTAATTAAATGAGTTGTCAGTAACTCACTTAATTAGTGGACATTCGACATCTTAAACACAGGAAGACTAACACACTCATAATAAGAAGGAGCCCAAAAATGTAATTTGGAATTGGTGCGGTAGTTCAATAATAATTCTTTAGTGGTATGAATTATTATTAATGAAGTTAGGTTGTGTGTTCGGGGCGAACACGGGAAGCTTAATTTCATCGGGAGACCAAAACCAATTCCTCCTCTCGGTCCCTATTGTAGCCTCTTGTATATAGAGATTTATACCCACCACATGCCCACCTTCTTACCCATCCTAATGGGGCCAGCCAAGCTAGCTTGGAACCCAAGTTAGGGCCGGCCAAGACCAAGTGGATGAGCCAAGTTGGTGGTCGGCCAAAGCTTGGGTCCCAAGCTTAGGTGGCCGACCACTAGAAAATTAAAAGGAATTTTTATTAAAATTATTTCTTATGTGGATATCATGGTTTTAAAAGAGAGTTTAAAATTTAAATCTTTTCTTTTATAGCTTTCTACAAAAGATTAATAATAGATTTGAAATCTTTCCTTATTTGTAGATTGAAAGGAGATTTTAATTTTGAGAAAACTTTCCTTTTTAACCATGTTCATGATTTAAAAGAAAGTTTAAAAGTTAAATATTCTCTTTTATTAGTTTCTACAAAAAATTAAGAAAAGATTTGATATCTTTCCTTATTTATAGATTGAAAAGAGATTTTAATTTTTAGAGATAACTTTCCTTTTTGGAAATTATCCACATGATTAAAAGAAAAATTTTAATTTATAAAAATCCCTTTTTACTAACAAATCATGAAGGGATAAAAATTATTGAAATTTTTATAAATTTCTGGAAACAAATTAGGAAGTTTTAATTCTTGTTTTAATTAAAACTTTCCTTGTTTTGGGGAGAAAGTGGTCGGCCATTGAAATTGAGAAAAGAAATTTGATTTTAATTAATTAAAATTTTCCTTTTCATGGAAAAAGAATTAAGGAAGTTATTATTTAAATTTCCTTATTTGCCAAGACCAAGGATTATAAAAGAGGGGGTAGAGGTGCCTTCATTGCGAACGACTCTATTCTTTTCTTCCTTTCTTTTCTTCCTTGGTGTGGCCGGCCCTAGGGTCTCCTCTTCTCCTTCTTTTCTCTTCCTCCTTTGTGGCCGGCGGCATCAACTTAAGGGAAGTCCATGGTGGCCGGTTCTAGCTAGGAGAAGAAGGAGAGAAAGAATGCTTCGTTTCTAGCATCCCTTGGAGCTTGGTGGTGGTGGTCGGATCTTTACTTCTCATGGAGAATTAATGGTGGCCGAATCTAGCTTGGAGAAGAAGGAGCTTGGTGGTTCTCATCTCGGAAGATCGTTGCCCACACAACGTCCGAGATAAGAAGAGGAATACGGTAGAAGATCAAGAGGTTATTTTTGCTTACAAAGAAAGGTATAACTAGTAATTGTTTTCCGCATCATACTAGTTTTCTTTGTATAGTTATTTATGGAAATACCAAACACAAGAGGCATATGATTCTAGAGTTTTTGAAATAGTTTTTTCGAGTTTGTGTTTTCTTCTTTTTCAAATTTGTGATTCGATTGTTCTTTTTGGTTAACCTAGAGTTATTTAAGGAAATAAATATTAGCTTTCCTTAAAAGGCTTTGCCTAGGCGGTGGTGGTTGCTCCCATATCTAAGAAGGCCATGTGCCTCGCCATGCAGTCCTAGAAGCCAATTTTAGAAATTAATATTTATGGAATTAATAACATGGGTAGATTTGAATCAATAGTGTTAAGTTCCGCTTGCGATTCAAATCTAAACCATTAAGAACAAATAAGTTAAATTTGGAATCAATGATGTTAAGTTCCGTCTGTGATTCCTAATTTAACTTCTAAAGAACACAATAGGTTATTTAAGGAAAGGTTCGACACTTGTATAAAAAAAATTTGTACAGTGGAACTGGTACGTTTTCCTAGGACTAACCAATAGGAAGGCGGACTATCCTCGTAGGAATCAGAACAATAAAGGTATATCTCATACTCTAGTAGTTGAAATATGTTTAGCGGTGTTATCTACCAACACCTGGTGTGTAGATATGGGAGCCACTGATCATGTCTGCAATTCTTTGCAGGGGTTCCAAGAAACCCGGCGACTATTTGATGGAGAGATAACTGTCTACATGGGCAATGCTACTAAGGTGGCGGTCGTTGTAGTGGGAGACGTCTACTTATCATTTGATAGGAATAGAAATTTAATTTTAAGAAATTGTCTTTATGTACCCAGTTTTAGAAAGAATTTAATTTCAGTTTCTAAACTGTATTTGGATGGATATTCTGTTTCCTTTAGTAATAATGTCATTATAAAGAGAAATAAGGTGATTATCTGTTCTAGTACATTAGTTGGCAATTTATACACTTTAAATCTAATTTCTCCCACAAAGCAAAATATGGAAATTAATAACACATCTTCTAACTCTAATAAGAGAAAAGAACCTTCGGAAATGAACCAAACGTATCTTTAGCATCTAAGGCTTGGACATATTAACTTAAGTAGGATTCAAAGGCTTGTAGCCGATGGACTCTTGGGTTCATTAGAGTTGGAAAATTTTCCAACATGTGAATCTTGCTTAGAAGGTAAAATGACCAAGAGACCTTTTAAGGCCAAGGGGTATAAAGCCAAAGATGTGTTAGAACTAGTTTATTCTGATTTGTGTGGTCCTATGTCTATCCAGGCTAAAGGTGGTTATGAATACTTCGTCTCTTTTATAGACGATTATTCAAGATACGGATATATTTACCTGATGCGCCGCAAGTCTGAATGCTTTGACAAGTTCAAAGAATATAGGGCTGATGTGGAGAAACGTCTTGGTAAAAGTATCAAGACACTACGGTCTGACCGTGGTGGCGAATACCTCTTTGGAGAGTTTAGGAATTACTTATCAGAAGTCGGGATTCAATCCCAATTGTCTGCACCTGGTACACCCCAACAGAATGGTGTGGCAGAACGAAGGAATAAGACTCTTATGGAAATGGCTAGATCGATGATGAGTTATTCATAATTACCAAATTCGTTTTGGGGATATGCTCTGGAAACAGCAGTGTACATTCTGAATATGGTACCTTCTAAAACAGTTCCTTCTACTCCCATGGAATTATGGAATGGGCGTAAGCCTAGTCTGAATCATATCCGGATATGGGGTAGTCCAGCACATGTGCTGAAGGGAGATACTGACAAGTTGGAATCACGTACATAAGTTTGTTTGTTTGTGGGATATCCTAAAGGAATGAAAGTTGGTTTATTTTATAATCCTAAAAATTAGAAG
This sequence comes from Zingiber officinale, assembly GCF_018446385.1. Taxonomy (NCBI): domain Eukaryota; kingdom Viridiplantae; phylum Streptophyta; class Magnoliopsida; order Zingiberales; family Zingiberaceae; genus Zingiber; species Zingiber officinale. Next base: position 107,742,240 of record NC_055998.1, read on the forward strand.
ATCATTGTTAGCACCAATGCTCGATTTTTAGAAGAACATTATATAATGAACCATAAGCCCATGAGTAAAATAGTTCTAGAAGAAATAAGAGAGGACACGTCTACTTTAATTCCAACAGTACAAGATGAAGTACCACAAGAGACTGCAACACGTGCCATACATGATACACAACTACAGACGGTGCCTCGTCGTAGTGGGAGGGTTGTGAGGCAACCTGAGAGGTTCATGTTTTTGGGAGAGTCTTCGAACTTGATCCCAGGTAAAAATGAACCTGATCCCCGAACATATGACAAAGCGCTCTAAGATATAGATGTAGTATCTTGACAAAAGGCAATGAATTCCAAAATAGAATCTATGTATTCTAATAAGGTCTGAGAGCTTGTAGAACCACCTGATGGTGTAAAAGCCATTGGATGCAAGTGGATCTACAAAAGGAAAAGAGGGATAGATGGGAAGGTAGAAACCTTCAAAGCAAGGCTTGTTGTGAAAGGGTATACTTAGAAAGAGGGAATCGACTATGAGGAAACTTTTTCGCTGATAGCCATGCTTAAGTCTATCCGGATACTCTTATCCATTGCCGTTCATATGGATTATGAGATTTGGAAAATGTATGTCAAGACAGCTTTCCTTAATGGAAGTTTTGAAGAAAACATCCATATGAAGCAACCAGAGGGATTCATTGAAAAGGGCAAAGAGCATCTAGTGTGCAAGCTCAATTGGTCCATTTATGTACTGAAGCAAGCTTCAAGATCTTGGAACATCCGGTTAATGAAGTAATCTAGTCATATGGATTTATTCAGTGTCCGGATGAGTCTTGTGTATACTGTTGGAATGTATACTGAAAGCCTACGCTTTGTAAACATTCATTATGAATAAAGAATCACATTTGGTCAAATTGTCTACATTTAGTTGTAGTTGTTCAATTAATTTATATTGTAGATAACATAGTATGTGGTGCCACATGCAGAAGATGATGTTATCAGTACCTTATAAATTATAAACAGTAGCTCACGACCAAAATGGAAAGGAACAAACCATTAGAAGGCCATAGTGTAATTAGGTATCAGTTTATCTTGACTGTATAATTACACTAGTACACTTAGAGTGTATTGAGTAGGACCATTTGAGGTCGTTTCTTTTATACTGACTTTATAAAGAAACAAAGACCTCGGTTATTATGGAAGTGTGTGCTCTTAATCCTAATATAATAACAAGCACATATATTTGATATTTATTTCTTTAATTTATCAATGGGTGAGATTTAGTTCGATGAATCAATAAGCCCGATAAGTTGGGAAATGGCATCACTTATAGTGTGTGTTGTTGATTATAGAAGAAAACTGTGTCCTAAAGATACTAGGTTGATAATGTCCTCAAGAGGAGCTCATAAGGATTGTCATGTTAAACCCTGCAGGTGGACCTAGTCCGACATGATGATAAAGTTGAGTGGTACTACTCTTGGACTAAGATATTAATTAAATGAGTTGTCAGTAACTCACTTAATTAGTGGACATTCGATATCTTAAACACAGGGAGACTAACACACTCATAATAAGAAGGAGCCCAAAAATGTAATTTGGGATTGGTGCGGTAGTTCAATAATAGTTCTCTAGTGGAATGAATTATTATTGATAAAATTAAATTGTGTGTTCGGGGCGAACACGGGATGCTTAATTTTATCGGGAGACCAAAACCAATTCCTCCTCTCGGTCCCTATCGTAGCCTCTTATTTATAGAGTACTATACCCACCTTCTATACCCACCAATAGGGGGCCGGCCAAGCTAGCTTGGGAACCAAGCTAGGGCCGGCCTAGGTATAAGATTGGGTGGCCGGCCCTAGCTTGAACCCAAGCTAGTGGGGGCCGGCCAAATTAAATTAAAAAGGAAATTTAATTTTAATTTTTATTATGTGGAAGATATAATTTATTAAAGAGAATTAAAATTAAAATATCTCTCTTGTAAAAGATCTAATAGATTAAAGAAAGAGATTAGATCTCTTTCCTTATTTGTAGATTGGTGAGATATTTTATTTTCTCTTTAAAATTATTCACATGTTGTAAAATTAAAATTATGGAAATTTCTTTTATCAACCATGAAGAGATTTTGAAGAGAAATTTTAATTTTAAAATTTCCGGAAACAAATTAGGAAGTTTTAATTGTTGATTGAAACTTGTCCAATTTGTTCTTCATGATATGGCGCCACTGAATTTAATTGGGAAATTTTATTTTATTTTTCTCAATTAAATCATGTCAAGGAAATTAAGGAAATTTTATTGTAATTAAATTTCCTAATTTGCCTAGGCCAAGAAATATAAAAGAACGGGTGAGGGTGCCTTCATGTGATACAACCTCTATTATTTCTCTCCCTCTTTTGTTCCTTGGTGTGGCCGGCCATCCTTTCCCTCTCTTCCTCTTGTGGTGGCCGAACCCCTCTCTTTCCTTGGAGCTCTTGTGGTGGACGGATACTACTTGGAGAAGAAGAAGAAGAAGGAGAGGAAGCGAGCATCTCTTGGAGCTTGGTTAGTGTTTTGATTTTCTTCCTTGGTGAAGTTTCTTTCTTTGTGGCCGAACCTAGCTAGGAGGAGAAGAAGGTGGTTGGTGGTTTCTCATCTCGGAAGATCGTTGCCCACACAACGTCCGAGGTTAGAAGAGGAATACGATAGAAGATCAAGAGGTCTTTTCTAGAAGGTATAACTAGTAGTTTTTCTTTTTCCGCATCATACTAGTTATTTATGGAAATAATACCAAATACAAGAGGCTTACGATTCTAGAATTTCGAATATGTTTTTCGATGTTGTGTTCTTTTATTTTTTTCTTTTCCTTGTGATTTGATTGTTCATTTCGGTTAACCTAAAGTTATTTTAGGAAATTAAATATTAGCTTTCTATAAAAGGTTTTGTCTAGTCGGTGGTGGTTGCTCCCATATCCAAGAAGGCCATGTGCCTCACCACGTCAGTACTGGGAACCGATTATGGAAATTAATATTTAATGGAATTAATAACTTAAGGTGATTTGGGTCGAACGTGTTAAGTTCCGTAGGAGACCCAAGTCAAAACCTAAAAGAACGAATAGATTAAGTTTTGGATCAAACGTGTTAAGTTCCGCAGGAGATCCAAAATTTAATTTAAAAGAACACATGGTAGCTAGGAAAAGGTTCAGACCTTTGTACAAAATTTTTGTACAGTGGAACCTCTAGGTTTTTCGAGTAGCAACCAACAATTGGTATCAGAGCTAGGGTTTTGCCTCTGTTTATTTGGTATTAGTTTAATTATGCACATGTCATACATAATTTAGGCAGGTTAATAGTAGGATGTGCTAACTTTGTGGATGCAGGATCCAACTATTATGGCTTATAGTTATTATGTGTGTGATTGGATCCTTGGACATGTCAAGGGCATTTTATTGTGTGTGCATGATTGTATTATAAAATACAGCAGGAGCTGTATTTAGTTTTATTAGGATTTTATTTTTGATCTAGTTACATGTACATTCCCTTTATGGAATATAGGATCGATGGATGTAAATTTTATTTTATGTTCGATCTAGTTTACATGTACATTCCTTTGAGGAATATAGGATCAAAATGTAAAATTCTATTTATGTCGCGGATGGATCTTGCAAAGCGTGGAACCTTCTAAGGACCAGAGGCGCAGCGGAACTAGGAGCAAGATGGATGCGACAGCTAAACCCGGTGGCGGTGGCCAAATATGGCAGCAGCTTGGGATGACAACACACGGAGGACAACAAGAGATAAAAGCCATAATAGTTGAAAATTAGATTTTCTATTTATTGCTTTTATATTGTGCTGTGTGTGCATGTTAGTTTACATATTTAGAAGGCTAGCATAGTTAAAATTCCTCATTTATAAATAACTAAGTGGGAGAGGGATTTTAAAGTAAATCCCATGGTCTCCATTACTGGTTTGTAAGTGATGCAAACAAGCTTGCGCGTTGGCTCTGAGTGCCTTCCTCCATAACGGATGAGCTTGTTTGTGGATCACTAGAACAGACTTCCAATTTTGGATGACTATAGGAAGTTAATTAAGAGCGTGTGATCTTCCCCAACGGAAGGGGCATAATCTTATTAATGGACTTAGTGTCAAGTAATGGTATACACTTAGACACATTTAATAGTATCCTCCCCAACGGAGTCACTACTATCACTTGTGTGACCAAAGGGAATCCAACTATTGATTTGTCATAAAACTAGATTGGCAATATAATAAAATTAATAAACCCTTCTTACAAATGTTTGAATTTGTATACGTCCATACTAACGTGGCATACAAGATTCATGGTGTTTGAGGTAATTTTATTTGTCAAAAAGTTATATTGACAAGATAGTCAATGGGTAAAACCCTCCTCTTACAAATGATGAATTTGTATACGTCCACACTAACGTGGCATGCAAAATTCACGGTGTTTGAGGTGTTGGTGAATTTAAATAATATTGTTTGAGGAATCAATGTTATTTTAAATTCAAAGAGTTTTGACCAAATATTTGATCAAAGACAGATCAACTATTAATTTTATTCGTCATAAAGTAAAGTTGACGAGATAATAAAATTAATGAATAAAATCTCCTCTTCAATTTTGTATACACAAAATTCATGGAGATTTTAAGGAGTTGATCTTGACCAAATATTTTTGTGATTTTTAGGATGTTTGTCAATCCCTAGTAGTCATACTATAGAAAAGGACTTAGTAGTCCCAATTGTAATGATTGGAAATAGGACTTGGACATTAAGGTAGACTGTCTTCTTAGAACTAAGAACAATTTAGGTGTATTTAATTCATTAGTTGAAACATGTCTAGTGGTGTTATCTACCAGAACCTGGAGTGTAGATACAAGATGCCATTAATCATGTCTGCAATTCATTGCAGGGTTCCAGGAAACCCGACAACTAAATGAAAGGTAAATCACCGTCCACATGGGCACTACTGTAAAAGTGGTAACTATTGCAGTGGGAGATGTTTATCTTTTGATAAGAATAAAACATGGATTTTTGAGTAATTGTCTTTACGCACCAAGTTTAGAAAGAACTAGTTTTCAGTTTCTAAACTATTCAAAGAACTTGATATTCTGCCTCTTTTAATAACAAAGTTGTTATTAAGAAAAAGAGGGAAGTTATCTGTTCTGGTACGTTGGTTGGCAATTTATAAATCCAATAACTCTCACGATGCAACAAATGGAAATTAGTAACACATCTTCTAACTTTAAGAGAAAGTAACCTTCGAAAATGAACCAATTATATCTTTGGCTTCTAAGGCTAGGTTATATTAACTTGAGTAGGATTCATTGGTAGCTGATGAACTTTTGGGTTCATTAGTAGTGGAAATCTTTCCAACCTACGAATCTTACTTGGAAGGAAAAATAACCAAGAAGCTTTTAAGTCTAAGGGGTATGGAGTCAAAGATATATTGGAATTGGTTCATTCTGATTTGTGTGATCCTATGAGCATCCAGGCAAGAGGTTGTTTCAAATATTTCATCTATTTTATAGACAACTATTTGAGATACGGATATATTTACTTGATGTGCCGCAAGTCTAAGTGCTTTGATTAGTTCAAAGAGTACGAGGTTGATGTGGAGAAACGACAAAGTAAAAGTATCAAGACACTACGGTAAGATCGTAGTGGCAAGTACCTCTTGGGAGAATTTAGGAGTCATTTATCAGAAGTAGGGATTCAATCCCAACTAACTGCACCTGGTACACCCCAACAGAATGGTGTAGGAAAAGGAAGGTATAGGACTCTTATGGAAATAAGTATATTGATGAGTTATTAAGAATATTATCAAAATCATTTTAAGGATATACTCTGGAAACGGGAGTGAATATAATACCTTCTAAAGTCAGAACTCTCTACTCATATAGAATTGCTGAATAGGCGTAAGCCTATTTTGAAGCATATTCGGATTCGGGTAGTCCAGCACATATGCAGAAGAGAGACAATGATAAGTTGGACAGGAATTCACTTGTTTGTGGGTTATCCTAGTGAAATGAAAGTAGGTTTATAGTCTTAAAAATCAGAAGGTCATTGTTAGCATCAATGACCGATTTTTAGAAAAGGACTATGTAATAAACCATGTGCCCATAAGAAAACTTGTTCTTAAGGAAATAATAAAAGACATGTCTAATCTAGTACCAACTGTACAAGATGAGATACCACAAGGAAACTGCAACACGTATCACAAATGATACACAATTGCAGAAAGTGCCTTGTCGTAGTGGGAGGGTTGTTAGGCAACCTAAAAAGATTCATGATTTGGGAGAGTTTTTGGACTCGATCCCTGGAGGACATGAACCTGATCTCCGGACATATGACGAAGCACTCCAAGATAAAGATGCAGCATCTTGGCAAAGAGTAATGAATAAAAGAATTAGAATATATGTATTCTAATAAAATCTGGAAACTTGTAGAACCACCAAATGGTATAAAAGCCTTTGGGTATAAAAAGGTCTATAATAGGAAAAGAGGGATAGACAGGAAGGTAGAAACTTTCAAAGCAAGGCTAGATGAAAAAGGAAACTTTTTCACTGGTAGCCATGCTTACGTCTATTCGGATTCTTTTATCTATTTGGTAAGTGGATGTCAAGACAACATTCCTTAATGGAAGTCATGAAGAAAGCATCCATATAAAGCAACCAGAAGGGTTCATTGCAAAAGGCTAAGAGCATCTTGTGTACAAGCTCAATCAGTCTATGGACTGATACAAAGCTTCAAGGTCTTGGAACATCCAGTTTATCAAAGTAATCCAGACCTTTGGATTCATTTAGTAACTCGATAAGTCTTGTGTATACAAAAGGTGTGATGGAAGCGTGGTGGTATTTCTTGTACTATACGTAGATAACATTTTTGGTAGTTGGAAACAATATCAAAATGTTGTCAGAAGTAAGGGTATGGTTGTCCAAACAATTCGATATAAAGGACTTGGGAGAATGTATATATTCTTGAGATCAAAGTAATAAGGGATCGAAAGAAAAGAATATTTTACTTATTCCAAGCTTCATACATCGGAAAAATCCTTGCTCGTTTTAAGCATGCAAAACTCCAAGAAAGGTTCTTACTTTTTTTTGGATGGAGTAACTTTATCTAAAGATATGTCTCTGTAGACATCAAAGGAGATAAAGGAAATAAAGGCAGTTCTTTATGCTTCGGCTATCGGAAGCCTAATATATACTATGCACGAGATCAGAAATCTGTTTTGCCAAGGGCATAGTTAGCAGATATCAAAGTAACCCTGGACAAGGACAGTGGACTGCAGTAAAGCATATATTGAAGTACCTTAGAGGCACTAGAGATTATATGCTAGCTTACAAGGCAGTTAATTTGGTCCTAGTGGGTTGCATGGATTTTGGCTTCCAATCGGATAGGGATAATAATAAGTCAACCTCGGGGTTTTGTGTTTACTTTAGGAGGTAAAGTCATAACTATGGAAGAGTGATAAGCATAGGTGTTTTTCTGGACTCCACCATAGAAGCTTAGTATATGGCAAGCCTCTGAGGTAGCCATAAAAGCTGAATGACTCAATAACCTCAAGATAGACTTAGATATGATTTCTGGTTTGTCCAAAGATTGTTACAATTTATTGTAATAATGTTGGTGCAGTAGCAAACTCGAAGAAACCATAAGTCTATAAGGCAAGTAAACACAATAGAGCGCAAGTACCACCCAATACGAGAAATCGTATAAACGAGGAGAAGTTGTTACCGCCTAGATTGCATCAGGTAATGATCTATAGATCCTTTCACAAAGGTCCTTAAGGCAAGAGCTTTTGATGGGCATGTTGAAGGGTTGAGAATCAGATGTATGGCAGCAGATATGGCAGCTTAGTCTTTTAGTATAAGTGGGAGATTGTTGGAGTGTATACTGAAAGCCTAAGCTTTGTAAACATTCATTATGAATAAAGAATCACATTTGGTCAAATTGTCTACATTTAGTTGTAGTTGTTCAATTAATTTATATTGTAGATAACATAGTATGTAGTGCCACATGCAGAAGATGATGTTATCAGTACCTTATAAATTATAAACAGTAGCTCACGACCAAAATGGAAAGGAACAAACTATTAGAAGGTCGTAGTGTAATTAGGTATCAGTTTATCTTGACTGTATAATTACACTAGTACACTTAGAGTGTATTGAGTAGGACCATTTGAGGTCGTTTCTTTTATACTGACTTTATAAAGAAACAAAGACCTCGGTTATTATGGAAATGTGTGCTCTTAATCCTAATATAATAACAAGCACATATATTTGATATTTATTTCTTTAATTTATCAATGGGTGAGATTTAGTTCGATGAATCAATAAGCCCGATAAGTTGGGAAATGGCATCACTTATAGTGTGTGTTGTTGATTATAGAAGGAAACTGTGTCCTAGAGATACTAGGTTGATAATATCCTCAAGGGGAGCTCATAAGGATTGTCATGTTAAATCCAGCAGGTGGACCTAGTCCGACATGATGATAAGGTTGAGTGGTACTACTCTTGGACTAAGATATTAATTAAATGAGTTGTCAGTAACTCACTTAATTAGTGGACATTCGATATCTTAAACACAGGGAGACTAACACACTCATAATAAGAAGGAGCCCAAAAATGTAATTTGGGATTGGTGCGGTAGTTCAATAATAGTTCTCTAGTGGAATGAATTATTATTGATAAAATTAAGTTGTGTGTTCGGGGTGAACACGGGATGCTTAATTTTATCGGGAGACCAAAACCAATTCTTCCTCTCGGTCCCTATCGTAGCCTCTTATTTATAGAGTACTATACCCACCTATACCCACCTTCTATACCCACCAATAGGGGGTCGGCCAAGCTAGCTTGAGAACCAAGCTAGGGCCGGCCTAGGTATAAGGTGGGCCCTAGCTTGAACCCAAGCTAGTGGGGGCCGGCCAAATTAAATTAAAAAAAAATTTAATTTTAATTTTTATTATGTGGAAGATATAATTTATTAAAGAGAATTAAAATTAAAATATCTCTCTTGTAAAAGATCTACAATAGATTAAAGAAAGAGATTAGATCTCTTTCCTTATTTGTAGATTGGTGAGATATTTTATTTTCTCTTTAAAAATTATTCACATGTTGTAAAATTAAAATTATGGAAATTTCTTTTTATCAACCATGAAGAGATTTTTGAAGAGAAATTTTAATTTTAAAATTTCCGGAAACAAATTAGGAAGTTTTAATTGTTGATTGAAACTTGTCCAATTTGTTCTTCATGATATGGCCGGCCACTTGAATTTAATTGGGGAAATTTTATTTTATTTTTCTCAATTAAATCATGTCAAGGAAATTAAGGAAATTTTATTGTAATTAAATTTCCTAATTTGCCTAGGCCAAGGAATATAAAAGAAGGGGTGAGGGTGCCTTCATGTGATACAACCTCTATTATTTCTCTCCCTCTTTTGTTCCTTGGTGTGGCCGGCCATCCTTTCCCTCTCTTCCTCTTGTGGTGGCCGAACCCCTCTCTTTCCTTGGAGCTCTTGTGGTGGCCGGATACTACTTGGAGAAGAAGAAGAAGAAGGAGAGGAAGCGAGCATCTCTTGGAGCTTGGTTAGTGTTTTGATTTTCTTCCTTGGTGAAGCTTCTTTCTTTGTGGCCGAACCTAGCTAGGAGGAGAAGAAGGTGGTTGGTGGTTTCTCATCTCGGAAGATTGTTGCCCTCACAACGTCCGAGGTTAGAAGAGGAATACGATAGAAGATCAAGAGGTCTTTTCTAGAAGGTATAACTAGTAGTTTTTCTTTTTCTGCATCATACTAGTTATTTATGGAAATAATACCAAATACAAGAGGCTTACGATTCTAGAATTTCGAATATGTTTTTCGATGTTGTGTTCTTTTGTTTTTTCTTTTCCTTATGATTTGATTGTTCTTTTCGGTTATCCTAAAGTTATTTTAGGAAATTAAATATTAGCTTTCTATAAAAGGTTTTGTCTAGTCGGTGGTGGTTGCTCCCATATCCAAGAAGGTCATGTCCCTCGTCACGTCAGTACTGGGAACCGATTATGGAAATTAATATTTAATGGAATTAATAACTTAAGGTGATTTGGGTCGAACGTGTTAAGTTCCGTAGGAGACCCAAGTCAAAACCTAAAAGAACGAATAGATTAAGTTTTGGATCAAACGTGTTAAGTTCCGCAGGAGATCCAAAATTTAATTTAAAAGAACACATGGTAGCTAGGAAAAGGTTCAGACCTTTGTACAAAATTTTTATACAGTGGAACCTCTAGGTTTTCCGAGTAGAAACCAACATATACAAGAAGTGTAACGGAAACGTGGTGGTATTTCTTGTACTATACGTAGATGATATTTTGTTAATTGGCAACAATGTCAAGGTATTATCGGACATAAGGTATGGTTGTCCAAACAATTTGATATGAAGGACTTAGGAGAATGTGCACACATTCTTGGGATCAAAGTGATAAGGGATCGCAAGAAGAGAATGTTGTGTCTATCTCAAGCTTCATATATAGATACAATCCTTGCTCGTTTTAGCATGCAAAACTCCAAGAAAAGTTTCTTACCTTTTAGGCATGGAGTAGCCTTATCTAAAGAGATGTCTCTGAAGACATCAAAGGAGATAGAGGACATGAAGGCAGTTCCTTATGCTTCAGCTGTAGGAAGTCTTATGTATGCAATGCTGTGTACGAGACCTGATATCTGTTTTGCCGTGGGCATGGTTAGTAGATATCAGAGTAACCCTGGACAAGGACATTGGACTGCTATGAAGCATATATTAAAGTACCTGAGAAGGACTAGAGATTATATGCTAGTCTACCAAGTAGACGATTTACTCCCTGTGGGTTACACGGATTCGGACTTCCAATCAGATAGGGACAATAGTAAGTCTACATCAGGCTATGTGTTTACTCTAGGAGGTGGAGCCATTGCATGGAGGAGTGTTAAGAAGAAATGCGTCTCGGACTCAACCATGGAAGCTGAGTATGTGGTAGCCTCTGAGGCAGGCAAAGAAGCTGTATGGCTCAGGAACTTTCTAATGGACTTAGATGTGATTCCTGGTTTGCCCAAGATCATCACAATATATTGTGATAATAGCGGTGCAGTTGCAAACTCGAAGGACCATTTAGGTAAGTTCTTTTTGTACTGACTTAGTAAAAGAACTAGACCTTAGTTATTATGGAAGTGTGTTCTCTTAATCCTAATATAATAACAAGCACATATATTTAATATTTATTTCTTTGACTTATCAAAGGGTGAGGTTTAGCTCGATAAATCAATATGCCCGATAAGTTGGGAAATAATATTACTTATAGTGTGTGTTGTTGATTATAGAAGGAATCTGTATCCTAGTTATCTAGGTTGAGAATGTCCCCAAAAGGAGCTCATAAGGATTGTCATGTTAAACCCTACAGGTGGACTTAGTTCGACATGACAATGAAGTTGAGTGGTACTACTCTTGAAGCTAGATATTAATTAAGTGAGTTGTCAATAATTTACTTGATTAGTGGGCATTTGTTATCTTAAACACAGGAAGACTAACACACTCATGATAAGAAGGAGCCCATAATATAATTGGGATTGAAGCGGTAGTGCGGTAATAACTCTCTAGTGGAATGAGTTATTATCGATGAACTTGAGTTGTGTGTTCGGGGCGAGCACGGGATACTCAAGCTCATCGGAAGGCCAAAACCAATTTCTCCTCTAGGTCCCTGTCGTAGCCTCATTACAGCCTCAAGTTCATCCAAATGTAAGGCTCTTCTTGGTGTCCAAGAAGTGGGCCGGTCCAATGCTTGGTGACCAAGCAAGGGTCGGCCACATCCTCTTTATTGGGGTCGGCCCTTTGTTTGGTGACCAAGCATGTAGTGGTCGGCCACAATATTCAAACAAGGAGGGTTGTTTTTGAATTTTTAAAATCTTCTCTTTGTAGAAAACAATAAGTTTTAAAAAAGATTTTTTAATTTTAAAAATTTTCCTTATTTAAATTTGGCCACATGTTTTAATAGAGAGTTTTAAAAGTTTTAAAACTTTCTTTTTTTGACCATCCTCATGGTTTAAGAAAAAATGGAAGATAAGTTTTAAAATTAAAATTTTATATCATCATGTTAAAAAAAGAAATTTTATAAGAGAAGTTTTAAATTTTAAAATATGGTTTTAATTTTTAAAACTTTCCTTTTTTAACTCTAGGAGAGAGAGCTTGTAAAATTTTATAAGAGTTTTTTCTTCTTATAAAATTTTATAAAAAAAATATTTTTTCTTTCCTAAATATGGTGGTTGGCCACCTTTCTTGGTGCCCAAGCAAGGGGTCGGCCAAACTCAATCCTAAACCAAATAGGATTGATCACAACAATTGATTTGAAGATTGATTCAATCAAAATGAAAGAAAAGGAAAAATTAAAAGGAAAAAGGAAAAACTCTTGGATGATTTTATTTTTGTAAAAAGTTTTTCCTTATTTGCCTTGGGCAAGTAATATAAAAGAAGGGGTGAAGGGGGCTTCATGAAACACAACTCTTATTCTTTTGCTTGGAGGATCTCAAGTGGTCGGCCCCTCTTTCCCTTCTCTTTTCCCTTTTGCTCTCTTCTCCTTGGTGGTGGTGGTGGCCGGATATTAGAAGAAGAGGAGAAGCTCTTTTGGGTGGTATTCATCTTGGAGGATCATCGACCACACGACGTCCAAGGTGAGGCGAGGAATACGGCAGAAGATCTCGAGGTTATAGCTTACAAAGAGAAGGTATAACTAGTAATTTTCTTTCGCATCATACTAGTTATTTTTCTTTGTGAGAATTCTAAATACAAGAGGCAATTAGATCTAGTTTATCGAATTTATTTTTCGAGTTTGTGTTTTCTTCTTTTTTGAATTTGTGATTCGATTGTTCTTTTTGGTTAACCTAGAGTTATTTAAGGAAATTAAATATTAGTTTTCCTTAAAAGGCTTTGTCTAGGCGGTGGTGGTTGCTCCCATATCCAAGAAGGTCATGTGCCTCGCCATGCAGTCCTGGAAGCCAATTTTGAAAATTAATATTTAATGAAATTAATAACATAGGTGGATTTGAATCAATAGTGTTAAGTTCCGCTTGCGATTCAAATCTAAACCATTAAGAACAGATAAGTTAAATTTGGAATCAATGATGTTAAGTTCCGTCTGCGATTCCTAATTTAACTTCTAAAGAACACACAATAGGTTATTTAAGGAAAGGTTCGACACTTGTACAAAAAAAATTTGTACAGTGGAACCGGTACGTTTTCCTAGGATTAACCAACATTTAGTGGTATGAGTTATTATTGATAAACTTGAGTTGGGTGTTCGGATCGAACACAGGAAGCTCTAGTCCATCAGGAGGTCAAAACTAATTCCTCCTCTAGGTCCCTATTGTAGCCTCTTATTAAAAGTCTTTTTATCCACCCAAAGCCTAGCTTCTTACCCAAGCTAGGGGCCAGCCACATCCTTGCTTGGTGCCCAAGCAAGGGTCCGACCAAGCCCATCTTGGTGTCCAAGATGTGGTCAGCCAAGCCTTGCTTGGTGACCAAGCAAGGGGCCAACCACTAAAGAAATAAAAAGAGATATTTTAATTTTTATTAAAATATTTCCTTTTATAGCAATCTACAAAGGATTAAAAGAGAGATTTTAATTTTAAAATCTTTTCTTTTTTTTTAAGTCATCCACATGATTTTAAAAGAGAGTTTTAAATTTTAAAATCTTTCCTTTTTTGTTGCCATCTATATTGGTTTAAAAAGAGAGATTTTAATTTTGATAAAACTTTCCTTTTTTGTAACCATGATTTAAAAGAGAAGTTTAATTTTAAACTTTCCTTTGGTAGTCATCACAATAGGAAATTTAAAAGAGAGATTTTAATTATTATTAAAATTTCCTTTTTTGTCATGACCAAGGATTATAAAAGAGAGGTAGAGGGTGTCATATGGGAATAACGAACAACACATAACACATCTCCATATTTCTCTTGTTCCCTTAGGGCTGAAACCTAAGCTTCCCCTCATCTTTTTTCCTTGGTGGCCGGCCCTTCTCTCTTTCTCTTCTCCCTTTGTTTTCTTCTCTTAAGGCCAACGGCACATCAAGCTCCATCTTCTTGTGGCCGGTTTGCTTGGAGGGGAAGAAGAAGAGAAGGAAGTTTCCGATTTTGGCATTCCTTGGGTGGCCGAAACTTGTAGGCAAAGAAGAAGGTTCGGGTGGATTTCATCTTGGTAGATCGTCACTCACATAAGGTCCAAGAGGAGGAGAGGAATACAACTTAAGATCAAGAGGTCTTTAGCTGCAAAGAAAGGTATAACTAATTATTTGTTTCTGCTGCATAATTAGTTTGTGTTCTTTGTATGGATCCTGAAATACCAACACAAGAGGCTATCGATTTTGTGTTTCGACTTTGTGTTTCTATTGTAGTCTCTATAGTTAAACCTAAGGTTACTGTAAGAAGTTTAAATATTCAATTTCTTTGAAAGGTTTTGTCTAGGAAGTGGTGGATGATCTCATACCCAAGAAGGCCGAGTGTCTCGCCATGTTTAACCTGGAAGCCAATCTTTGAAATAGATATTTAATCAACTTTTGTAATATGCTTTAACTTCTGAAGAACACATGGGTTGAACTTGGAGTAAAAATGTTAAGTTCCGTTTCCAATCCAAGTTTAATTTCTGAAGAACAACTTGGATTAAAAATGTTAAGTTTCATTTGCAATCCAAGTTTAACTTCTATAGAGCACATGGGCTGCTAGGAAAAGTTCTGCTCTTGTACAAATTTTTGAACAAGGGAAACAGAACAGAATTCCAAGTAGCACCCAACACTCCCTTCCCATACCATCCTTCTTTTTAGCTACATCATTCGCTTGACTTCTTTATAGGATCGATGCGTGCTAGAGGCACTAGTGTCTTTTTCACTCATTTCAAAAAACTCGAACAGAGGTATATGCAGCGAAAATAAGGAAATGAGATAGAAATGAAAAGACAAGCGCTAACATAGTTTCTTTTACTTGGTTCAGAGTTTGTGACGACTTCTACTCCAAGGCTCGCGATTATTGATCACTTATATTGTGCAATCCACTATCAATTCGTAAAGTCTTTACAAAGAAGAGTACAAAAGATTAAGTATTAACAATAAGGTTTACCGACAATAAAGAATAGTAGTAGATCGTCGATTGTCGAGTAGTGTAGGAGAGAGTAGTAGTTATTCTTTCTTGATCTTAGAATGTTCTTCTCTAAGCAACTGGTCGATCTCTCCTTTTATAGCCAACTCAGATCTGATCCAGATCCACTAATTTGAGGATTAGGTTTGACTCGTCGCTGATCAATCGACCGATCCCATCGTTTGGTCGACCAATCCTGCCTGAATTGGTCCATCTTCCCGTCCAGATACAGCTCCAAATGAGTCTTCATTCGATCGACCGATCCCTCCATTCAATTGACTAATCTTACTATCCCTGCTGGCTCATCTAGTCTGATCAGATCAATTTGTAACACCCATAGAATCTCTAATAATGTCATATGAATTTCATGCATGATTAAAATAGGACTTATGTGGATTTTTCCAAAAATAAAAGAAAACAGAACTAAAAAGAGGCATGACCAAGGTTTGAACCTTAGACCTCTTAGTAGATGCATGTATGTGTTAACCAGTAGCCCCAGCAGGGGAGTGTTGTTATGAAAGAGAGGGACATGATAATTAAAGGTAAGGAAAGGCTCCCTCCACTTGGAAGGAAAAGTTAGAGTTTTCTTCTACTACCTTCCATGAGAAAATGGTTTTGCCTTCTTCCTTCATTTAGCATAAATAGGAAAAAGAGAAAGGGAATTTCATTTTTCCCTCTCTTCCTCCTTCCTTCTCCCACCGAAATAAAGCCTCCTCTTCCTCATTGCTGAAATCAAACAAGAGGTCTTCTTCCTAGGAGAACTTCACAAGCAAGGTTTCTTTTCATTGTAAACCAAGCGAAAGGTTGTAAGTATCCCCTCACCTGTAGTACAAGTAGTTTAAGACGTTTCTATGCTTATAGGTTACTTGAAAACTAAGATCTTTCCATATGAGTTTCGGCCATGATGAGGTTAAGGGACTATCTATGGATGTTAAAAGTTTTTATGCTTCATGTTGTTGGAAAATTTGGAATCCTACTCATTTAGGGTTTCAGCCAAGATGTGACAAAAGGTCTAGAGAAAAGTTTGAAACCTAACTATGCTTGTTTTATGCTTCCACATGATGTATGATTTTCTATACCATGTTAGGTTAAATTTCCATGTCTTATGTTGCCTCAAAAACCTAGAAGCTTATCCTTAGGTTTCGGCCAAGGAAAAAAAAAGAACTAGAGAAAGTTTTAAACCTAACTACACTTGTTTTATGCTTCCACATGATGTACGATTTTCTATACCATGTTAGGTTAAATTTCCATGTCTTATGTTGCCTGAAAAACCTAGAAGTTTATCCTTAGGTTTCAGCCAAGGAAAGAAAAAGAAACTAGAGAAAGTTTTAAACCTAATTTATGCTTGTTTTATGCTTCCACATGATGTATGATTTTCTATACCATGTTAGGGTAAATTTCCATGTCTTATGTTGCCTCAAAAACCTAGAAACCTTACCTTTAGGTTTCGTCCAAGGAAAGAAAAAGGGCCTAGAGAAAGTTGTAGACCTAAACTATACTTGTTTTATGCTTCCTCATGATGTATGATTTTCTATACAATTTTAGATTGAATTTCCATGTCTTAAGTTGCATGAAAAACCTAGAAACCTTACCTTTAGGTTTCGGCCAAGGAAAGAAAAGGGGCCTAGAGAAAGTTGTAGACCTAAACTATACTTGTTTTATGCTTCATCATGATGTATGATTTTCTATATAATGTTAGGTTAAATTTCCATGTCTTATGTTGCATGAAAAACCTAGAAATCCTACCTTGAGGTTTCGGCCAAGGTTGAATATTAGAGTTAAAACCTCACTTATGGTTACCAAGGGACTCACTTGCTATGCTATGTAGGTTGCAAAAGTTTCATGCTTTAAATTGATTAAAGAAAATTTTAAACATGCCTTCATGTTTCGGCCAAGATAAGAAGAATGAGGTTAAGAAGCTACCTAGGGTTCCTAAGGTCTTACATGTTATGATTAATCATTATGAGGACTTAGGTAGTTGATTTCATGTCTCCATGTTGTTTGAAAATCTATGATGTATGTTTATATGTTTCAGCCAAGCATGATTTAGGGCTTGTAAGAAGTTTCAAAACCTTAATCATGCATGATGTGGACTCTTTTGATATGATATGAATTTTATGTCACCATGTTAATTGATATATGCACTTATGTCATCATGTTATGAATTCCTATGAGATGCTATATGTTATGTGCACTTCATGTTATCATGTTATATTTTTTATGAGATGCTATATAATGTGCACTTCATGTCATCATGTTATGTTTTTTTATGATATGCTATATGTTATGTGCACTTAGTGCCATCATGCTATGTTTATGCAAGGCTTATGTAAGATGAAAAGCCTAAGAGTTGCTTCCCTTAAGTTGGGATCAAGAGCACTCTTCATGATATGACAAGAACATGAAATGTTATGATATGACAAGAACATAATATGACATGATATTTTACTTTGTATGGCTTGTACTAGGGATGGGCTCCTAAGTGCCCCTAGGTCGATGGTCAATGAAACGGGCCTAGTAAAAGGGATGGGCTCCTAAGTTGCCCCTAGGTCGATGGTCTATGAAACGGGTCTAGTTCCTAGTAGGTTCAAGATTAACTACCTTGGATCTACTTAGGATGCGCACATTTATGTATGTATATGGTACAAAGTCGGGCCCTTATGTTGAGATTATGTTTAAGTACCTATATGATATATGTTTTCAAAAGAACATCTTACATATTCTCCTTTCATTCTATATGTACATGTTTTCACAAAAGCATCTTGCATTCACACATCTCATGCTATATGATTCCTTATGCTTTAGAAAAAATGCTCTATAGAGATATTTTCATGTTATGTGATCTTTATGCTTAGAAAGATGCCCTTGAGATATTATTATGATGTATAGATGTACAAGCTACTATTTTATGCTTATGCTCCCACATGTTATGCTATGATATGTCTTATGCTCTCACATTTTATGATATGATTTACCTTATGCTCTCACATGATATGCTATGATTTCCCTTATGCTCTCACATGTTATGCTATGATATGTCTTATGCTCTCACATATTATGATATGATTTACCTTATGCTCTCACATGATATGCTATGATTTACCTTATGTTCTCACATGTTCTATTTATGATTTGCCATATGCTATGTTTATGATTTATGGATTTGTGAGTAGGAAAGGAACTTACTAAACCTATGTGCTTATAGTTTATATTTCCTTGTATTGCATAAAAGGGTAAAGAATGGCTAAACTAAGGGGAGCAGCAGGAAAGGCAATGATGATGTGTGTGGAAGTGGCATGGTGGAATAGATCCATTTATATTTTAGAACCTATATATGTCTAAACTTGCATGTGAACCATGTTTTGATTTCATGTTGGTATGCCTATGTTTAAGTTATGGAATTATGAATCATGTTCAAGTATTATACATGAATACTAGTATGTAGCATATCCATCATGTTATATGGTTATATTACTCACATGCCATATTTAGTACAATGCATATGATAAATTAGAAAATTTTAAATACACCTTCCGCTGCCATGAATTCATATGCATATGTATGTCACGTAGTCCAAGTAACACTCGTCCCTTCTTAGAGTAGTACTAGCATGGGAGGGGCGGGTGTTACAGTTTGGTATCAGAGCAAGTCTACCTTCCACTACACACATCAAGCTTCCATCCTGCCGCTCCAAGTAAGAATTTCTATGCCTACTTTGTTTCTTTTATGACATATGCTTACCTTATTATGTTTCTAATTATGATAAGAAATTTTTTAGTCTAAGTATGCATGAATATAGGTTAGAATGGTAATTTCATGCTAGCCTTGTTGTCATTAATGAAGATAAGCATGGCTAGAAGACGTAATACCAGAGCTGATAAGTCGGTACCCCCCACCTGATATGATGCATGTAGTTACCAAGCTCCAGCGTCAGGTTACTGAACAGCAACAGGTGATCAATGCTCTGATGAATCAGCAGGGGAACCCTGCCACCCCTTAGCAAATCAGAATACTATGCCAGTCATACCTACAGTTGTACCGGTACCACCAGCACCAGTACCACCGGTAGGCCCAGCCCTAGTGGTCTGACAAGAAGCGTACTTAATTCAGTGGCAAAGGCTGAAGCCAGAAAGCTTCTCTGGTAACTGCGAACCATGGGACGCTCAAGCCTGGTTCAAGACCGTGGAGAGCATAGTAGAGCTATTAGACTGGCCTGAACACGAGAAAGTCAAGTGTGCGTTGTTCTGCCTCACAGGAGATGCTAGAATGTGGTGGGATAGAATTAAAGCAAAGAGACAAATAAATCAAATGAGATGGACGGACTTTGAAACTGAATTTTTCGAAGAATTCTTCAACATGTGTGTCACCAACAAGCACTACGATGAATTCACCGAGTTCCAGCAAGGTGACCTATCAGTTAATGAAGCTGTGAAGAAATTTAACCGACTAGCATGCCTATGCCCAGAATTGGTCGGTACAAAAAGAGAAAGGGTCAGACTCATGCTAAAGATGCTCAGACCTGAGATAGCTCTGAATGTGGTCGGTGGAGTTAATAGACCGCAGACTACCGAAGAGTTAATCAGCAGTGCCCTGATCACTGAACACTAACTGAAGGCGTTGAACGAGGGTAAGAGTCAAGCCCAATCGGGAGGACAGAACCGCAGAATACCAGAGCTGGTTGGTAAGGAAACCCCAATGGTAAAAGGAAGCAACGGAACAACTCTCAGGGTGGTCCAGCGAGCAAACAACTCATGTTCCCTCAGTGCACCACATGTGGAAAGAAGCATCCGGGAAAATGTCGTATAGGCACAAATAAGTGCTACAGCTATGGACTGGAAGGACATAGAGCTAGAGACTGCCCTGCCCAAGTTCAGACACCACAGTATGTCCAGAAGAGAGGTGCTCCCCCACAGCTACACCAGGTGCAAGCTGCAATAGAAGGGACTTCGATAAGCCAAGGGAGATTGGAAGCTCCGTCCGTCACGACTAATGCTAGGATTTTCTCCCTCACCAAGGAAGACGTCGCGAATTCTTCGACAGTTGTCACAGGTCAGATACTTATTTTCAGTCAGCATGCTACTGTACTATTTGATACTGGGCCAACACACTCGTTCGTCTCTACACCTTTTACAAAGAAGATAGACATGCCGCTACAAGTTTTAGATTGCAAATTCTTAACGATCCTGCCTTCAAGAGAAGTGATGTCATCTACTCAGATGCTGCGAGCTGCACCCATCAGAATCGCAGATAGAGAACTCTATTGTGATCTGATAGTGCTTGACATGCAGGATTATGATATAATATTGGGCATGGACTTCCTAGGCAAGTACGGTGCTTCGATCGAGTGCCGAAAAAGAAAAGTGGTCTTCCGACCAGAAGCCGCACAGACGTTCGAATTTATTGGAGAGCCAAGGGAAGAAGCTAAGAAATTCTTATCAGCCTTAAGGGCACAAAAGATGTTAAGCAATGGATGCACTGGGTTTCTAGCACACGTGGTCGACACAAGTCAAGCAGAGGACTAGAAGCTGGAAGATGTCAAAGTTATATGCAACTACCCAGAGGTATTTCCCGATGAACTACCAGGGTTAGCCCCGATAGAGAGATTGAATTCGAGATCGAATTGATTCCTGGTACTAAACCGATCTCTAAGGCACCTTACCGTATGGCGTCGGTAGAATTGAAGGAACTTCAGGAACAGCTACGGGAGTTACTCGAAGGACTTATCCACCCTAGTCACTCTCCCTGGGGAGCTCCAGTACTGTTTGTGAAGAAGAAAGATGGGTCTATGCGATGTGCATAGACTATCGAGCGCTGAATAAAGTGACGATCAAGAACAGGTACCCTCTACCACGGATTGATGACCTAGTTGACCAGTTAAAGGATGCCACCATCTTCTCCAAGATTGACTTGAGATCTGGCTATCATCAAGTAAAAGTGAAACAAGATGATATACCGAAGACGGCTTTCCGAACAAGGTACGGACACTATGAGTTCGTAGTTATGCCCTTCGGAGTGACGAATGCTCCTGCCCTGTTTATGGACCTAATGAATCGGGTATTCTCGGCATATCTCGACAAATTTGTGATCTTCTTCATCGACGATATCTCATCTACTCGAGAACCCAAGAAGAACATGCTGAACACCTGAATATCGTATTGCAGATTCTTCGGGAGAAGCAGCTATATGCGAAATTCTCCAAATGCAAATTTTGGCTCGACCAAGTATCATTTTTGGGTCATGTTATCTCCAAGAATGGAGTAATGGTAGATCCAATCAAGATTGAAGCTGTAAGCAACTGGAATAGACCAAAGAATGCCAGTGAGATCAGAAGTTTCTTCGGGCTAGCAGGCTATTACAGGAAGTTTGTAGAGGATTTCTCTAGAATTACAACTCCTATGACAGCTCTCACCAGGAAGAACAAGAAGTACGAATGGACGGATGACTGCGAGAAAAGTTTCACAGAATTGAAAAGAAGACTAACCAGTGCTCCATCCTTACTCTTCCGAAAAATAATGGAAGTTTCGATATGTACAGTGACGCTTCCACATTAGGACTCGGAGCTGTACTCATGCAGAATGGCAAGGTCATTGCCTACGCCTCTAGACAACTCAAGGAAAATGAAAGAAATTATCCCACTCACGATCTAGAGCTAGCATCCGTGGTCTTTGCTCGCAAATTATTGAGGCATTATCTATATGGAGCTCAGTGTAGGATTTACACAGACCACCAGAGTCTGAAATATTTCTTCACACAGAAGGACCTGAATATGAGACAATGTAGATGGCTCGAGCTAGTCAAGGACTATGACTGTGAGAATTTCTACCATCCAAGAAAAGTGAACAAGGTGGCCGATGCACTCAGCAGGAAGTCCGATGCTACCTCAAAAGAAATTAGGTGATGATATGAAACAAAAATACCCAGAGTTATTTTAAGTTTGAGGGCGAACTTTTATGAGGTATGGGGGACTGTAACACCCATAAAATCTCTAATAATGTCATATGAATTTTATGCATGATTAAAATAGCCCTTATGTGGATTTTTCCAAAAATAAAAGAAAATAGAACTAAAAAGAGGCATGACCAAGATTTGAACCTTAGACCACTTAGTAGATGCATGTATGTGTTAACCAGTAGCCCCAGCAGGGGAGTGCTGTTATGAAAGAGAGGGACATGATAATTAAAGGTAAGGAAAGGCTCCCTCCACTTGGAAGGAAAAGTTGGAGTTTTCTTCTACTACCTTCCATGAGAAGATGGTTTTGCCTTCTTCCTTCATTTAGCATAAATAGGAAAAAGAGAAAGGGAATTTCATTTTTCCCTCTCTTCCTCCTTCCTTCTCCCACCTAAATCCCAAGCCTCCTCTTCCTCATTGCCAAAATCAAACAAGAGGTCTTCTTCTTAGGAGAACTTCACAAGCAAGGTTTCTTTTCATTGTAAACCAAGCGAAAGGATGTAAGTATCCCCTCACCTGCAGTACAAGTAGTTTAAGACATTTCTATGCTTATAAGTTACTTGAAAACTAAGATTTTGCCATATGAGTTTCGTCCATGATGAGGTTAAGGGACTATCTATGGATGTTAAAAGTTTATATGCTTCATGTTGTTGAAAAATTTGGAATCCTACTCATTTAGGGTTTTGGCCAAGATGTGACAAGAGGTCTAGAGAAAAGTTTGAAACCTAACTATGCTTGTTTTATGCTTCCACATGATGTATGATTTTCTATACCATGTTAGGTTAAATTTCCATGTCTTATGTTGCCTCAAAAACCTAGAAGCTTATCCTTAGGTTTCGGCCAAGGAAAGAAAAAGGAACTAGAGAAAGTTTTAAACCTAACTACGCTTGTTTTATGCTTCCACATGATGTACGATTTTCTATACCATGTTAGGTTAAATTTCCATGTCTTATGCTGCCTGAAAAACCTAGAAGCTTATCCTTAGGTTTCGGCCAAGGAAAGAAAAAGGAACTAGAGAAAGTTTTAAACCTAATTTATGCTTGTTTTATGCTTCCACATGATGTATGATTTTCTATACCATGTTAGGGTAAATTTCCATGTCTTATGTCGCCTCAAAAACCTAGAAACCTTACCTTTAGGTTTCGGCCAAGGAAAGAAAAGGGGCCTAGAGAAAGTTGTAGACCTAAACTATACTTGTTTTATGCTTCCTCATGATGTATGATTTTCTATACAATGTTAGATTGAATTTCCATGTCTTAAGTTGCATGAAAAACCTAGAAACCTTACCTTTAGGTTTCGGCCAAGGAAAGAAAAGGGGCCTAGAGAAAGTTGTAGACCTAAACTATACTTGTTTTATGCTTCCTCATGATGTATGATTTCCTATACAATGTTAGGTTAAATTTCCATGTCTTATGTTGCATGAAAAACCTAGAAATCCTACCTTGAGGTTTTGGCCAAGGTTGAATATTAGAGTTAGAACCTCACTTATGGTTACTAAGGGACTCACTTGCTATGTTATGTAGGTTGCAAAAGTTTCATGCTTTAAATTGATTAAAGAAAAATTTAAACATGCCTTCATGTTTTGGCCAAGATAAGAAGAATGAGGTTAAGAAGCTACCTAGAGTTCCTAAGGTCATACATGTTATGATTAATGATTATGAGGACTTAGGTAGTTGATTTCATGTCTCCATGTTGTTTGAAAATCTATGATGTATGTTTATATGTTTTGGCCAAGCATGATTTAGGGCTTGTAAGAAGTTTCAAAACCTTAACCATGCATGATGTGGACTCTTATGATATGATATGAATTTTATGTCACCATGTTAATTGATATATGCACTTATGTCATCATGTTATGAATTCCTATGAGATGCTATATGTTATGTGCACTTCATGTTATCATGTTATGTTTTTTATGAGATGCTATATAATGTGCACTTCATGTCATCATTTTATGTTTTTTTATGATATGCTATATGTTATGTGCACTTGGTGCCATCATGGTATGTTTATGCAAGGCTTATGTAAGATGAAAAGCCTAAGAGATGCTTCCCTTAAGTTAGGATCAAGAGCACTCTTCATGATATGACAAGAACATGAAATGTTATGATATGACAAGAACATGATATGTTATGATATGACATGATATGACATGATATGACATGCTATTTTACTTTGTATGGCTTGTACCAGGGATGGGCTCCTAAGTGCCCCTAGGTCGATGATCAATGAAATGGGCCTAGTAAAAGGGATGGGCTCCTAAGTTGCCCCTAGGTCGATGGTTTATGAAACGGGCCTAGTTCCTAGTAGGTTCAAGATTAGATACCTTGGATCTAATTAGGATGCGCACATTTATGTATATATGTGGTACAAAGTCGGGCCCTCATGTTGAGATTATGTTTAAGTACCTATATGATATATGTTTTCAAAAGAACATCTTGCATATTCTCATTCATTCTATATGTACATGTTTTCAAAAGAGCATCTTGCATCCACACATCTCATGCTATATGATTCCTTGTGCTTTAGAAAAAATGCTCTATAGAGATATTTTCATGTTATGTGATCTTTATGCTTAGAAAGATGCCCTTGAGATATGATTATGATGTATAGATGTACATGCTACTATTTTATGCTTATGCTTCCACATGTTATGCTATGATATGTCTTATGCTCTCACATTTTATGATATGATTTACCTTATGCTCTCACATGATATGCTATGATTTCCCTTATGCTCTCACATGTTATGCTATGATATGTCTTATGCTCTCACATATTATGATATGATTTACCTTATGCTCTCACATGATATGTTATGATTTACCTTATGTTCTCACATGTTCTATTTATGATTTGTCATATGCTATGTTTATGATTTATGGATTTTGTGAGTAGGAAAGGAACTTACTAAACCTATGTGCTTATAGTTTATATTTCCTTGTATTGCATAAAAGGGTAAAGAATGGCTAAACTAAGGGGAGCAGCAGGAAAGGCAATGATGATGTGTGTGGAAGTGGCATGGTTGAATAGATCCATTTATATTTTAGAACCTATATATGTCTAAACTTGTATGTGAACCATGTTTTGATTTCATGTTGGTATGCCTATGCTTAAGTTATGGAATTATGAATCATGTTCAAGTATTATACATGAATACTAGTATGTAGCATATCCATCATGTTATATGGTTATATTACTCACATGCCATGTTTAGTACAATGCATATGATAAATTAGAAAATTTTAAATACACCTTCCGGTGCCATGAATTCATATGCATATCTATGTCACGTAGTCCAAGTAACACCCGTCCCTTCTTAGAGTAGTACTAGCATGGGAGGGGTGGGCGTTACACAATTCAGCCTGATCTCGGTCACCACATATCCACTATTTGGTCGACTGATCCTTCTGTCGAATCCAATCAACTAGCTGGAAATCTACTCAGCTTGTTTGGAGGTTCGATCGACCGATCCCCTGATTCGGTCAACCAATCAAGGCTAAAACTTCAACCTGCAAAATATTAATTTCCCTATAAAATAGAGTTAGACAAATAGTAAATAATAGTAAAGCAATATATAACATTTGACAGCATTCGGACTGTTCAGTTCTGACTTTCTGATTTCCTCCGAAAACTCTAGGTCGAACCAACACCTACTATTCTCTCTTCAGGGAACATGTCCTCACCTACTCCTTTAAGGAGAGTTACCTTTTGCCAGACTAGTCCTCTAGACCGACAAAGCTTTTGTTCAGCGCCCGAGACTTCAGGTATTCATGCTAAACGCCCGCTCTATAACCCGTCCATGACTTTCACTTGGTCCGTGACCACTAGGATTTTCACCTAGAGTCTCCGACTCAAGAATTTTGCCCAAAGTGCTCCACCCACAAAGACTTCATTGACCTAGGGTTATCACCCCTTAAGACCTAGGGTTAATCCCCCTAGGGTTACCTCCCCATAGGATTTCTCATAACCTAAGGTTATCACCCCCTAACCTAGGGTTACCTCCATAACCTAGGACCACCCCCTAAGACCTAGGGTTACCTCCCTTAGGATTTTCCACCTTCCTAGAATCTACTAGGACTTTTACCTAAGAACACTTAGGATTTTCCTACAAACTCAATCACACTTATTAGATAACAAGTAACCTTAACTTTCGACCCTTTACCAGAATCAAAACTTAGGTTTGATCGTCTAGTACTTCCTACACCAACATTCTTGTGTTCTTAAGTTTCTACACACTTAGACACAAGGATTAAACACAATAGGATCTCACTAAACTTAGTTGATTACATCAAAACTATCCCGGGGTACAAACATGTATGACTTGGGAGCCCTCGGGTAATCCTTTAACCGGACTTTCTAGAGTTGCTTCTTTACTTAATACATTAGGACTCGTGTAAACTCTCTGGTGTGACCTACACGGGGTTGTGCCCGACCTTAGTTAGAATTCCTACACGAATGTAAGCATAGAGTTAGGTAGGTGAACAATGCATAGAGACATTAACTAGCATCATAATAAAATCAAAATCCTAGAATCTATCATCCTTCACTCACCTATACTCATTCCCTCTCTACTCTCTCTCCCTCTCTCTCTCTCTTTACTCTCTCTCTCTTCTCTTCTCTTTCTCTCTTAAGCATTTGTAAGCCAACCTTTGATTGTCTGGATAATTCACCATATGAAGTCAATTAGTATTTAATCAATTGTCCTCGTGGGATCAATATTTTATTATTTGATGACAGACATGCACTTGTGGATTGCACATATCAGAGCATTAGAATTATCAAAATCATCAGAATAACAATACGGTAACATTTTTGGAATTTCATACCGAAGGTGGATGGAAGCTCTATCAGAATTATCAAAATCTGAGCAACTAGGAGTATATCAGGGAGCAAAGAGTTCTTGAGCCATGGAAGAACGTAGAGAAAACAGGAATGATCGGAAGAACTTACTGGATTACAGTGTGAGAAAGGAGTTTGTAGAAGAAAAGTTATCGGAGAAGAGATCAGGGAAGACGAAAGGAAAAGTGTTGGGAGTTTGTGGCATTTAGAATTTTTTATAAAGTGCAAGTTAATTAAAGTCTTTCGATCAAAATAGTAGACACACGGAGGATCGATGATTTACAGGAGAAAGATGTAGTTGAGTCATACAAAGAAGTGTGAGTCAAAAGTGTTTCAAAGGAGGAGCAGAGCCACGTGGCATTCACCTATAAATGGGCATTTATGATGGATATGACAATTGAATCATTACGCTAGTGAAGTACCTCTCCACACATTCTCAATACTCTCGTCTGGATGGCCAACATCTGCCAGACAGTTTTTGAAAAAATATCACTAAGTGCCCAAGGTACAAATAAAAACATAAATTTTTGGACAACCTAGTAAAAGGGGCAAACGGACGAAAATCGGACTTGAGTCCAATCAGTCGGCCACACCTCATTTGACTAGACTTAAAGGAGAGGCTAGTGATATGGGATGTAACAAGCAGACCCAGTGTAACGCCCGCCCTCCCTGCTAACCCTAAGGGACGGGGCTACGATACTCTATGTACAAATTTTTCTCTTTTTTTTTTTTAAAACAGCGGAAGACTTAAAATAATTCTCTTAGTTTAATAAAAACTTTTCTTTTGTTTTCCCTTTCATCAAATCCGAACTACACTACCATGGCCTCAATAACATGATATCAAAATTAGTAGAAACATAACATCAAGTCACACATACGGTACTACAATTCATGATACCAAAGTATAGTTCTTTAAAAGTTTTTTTTTAAAAGCAGGTTCTTATTTGGTTGTATAGCCACTGCCACACACATCTCCTTGCCTCTCCTGCTGCTCCTCTAGCTCATCCAGCTTTTTCCTTTATCTGTGGTACAAGGACAGTAAGCTGTGAGCACTCATGGCTCAGTAAGTTCCTTTCCTACTCACTAAAACCGAAAATCATAGTATAATCAAAGAATGTCTCAACATGGCATCATTTCAACTAGTCATGACATAATGTAACATACTCTTTTAAGCATATCATGCAACATGAAGAATCATAACTAGTCATGGCATATCATAGCGTAAAGCATAGCATGAAGCATAACATAATCGTATCTAATCGTGGCATATCGTCATAAGGAGTCATGGCATATCCTACACATGGACATATCATGGAACATAACATAATCATATCTAACCATGGCATATCATAAATCATCATAAGGTATATGCAATATGATTTTGAAAAACATGTATCCGAAAAACATGTGTATGTCTCATGATCTTTAAAACCATTTCTTCTTACATATATACTTGAACATAATCTCAACTTAAAGGGGATCCCGGCTATGTACCACTTACATATTGCGCGCAACCTATGTAGGTCCAAGGTAGCAAGTCTTGAACCCTACAAGGCAACATACTAGGCCCGAGTCTTACTCCATCGATCTAGGGGCACTTAGGAGCCCATCCCTAACGAGGCCCGAGTCTTATTCCATCGACCCCGGGGCACTTATGGAGCCCACCCTTGGTACAAGCCATATAAAGTAAAGTACATGTCATACTTATACATATCATACATCATAAAAGCATGCATCACTTAGGCACACATCCTATCATAAAAGTATGTATCACTTAGGCATACATCATGTCATAAAAGTATGCATCACTTAGGCATACATCATATCATAAAGGTATGCATCACTTAGGCATACATCATGTCATAAAGGTATGCATCACTTAGGCATACATCATACCATAAAAGTATGCCTCACTTAGGCATACATCATATCATAACAATATGCATCACTTAGGCATAGATCATAAAAACATGCATATCTTAAGCATAAAGCATATCATCAAGCATGCATAATTTAACCACATAGCATATCATGAAAGCATGCATATTTTAAGCACTAAACATAGCATCAAAGCATGCATAATTTAACCACATATCATAACATAAGCATGCATATTTTCAGCTCATATCATATCATCAAAGCATGTAAAATTTACCCACATATCATAACATAAAGCATGCATATTTTGAACTCATAACATATCGTAGAAATTCTCATCTTGTATAGCTCACAAGCATACATGTCTAAGCATAAAAGTGTATCATGTGCTCATCCAATCATAAGGAACAATGTAACATGATTAATTTGGGTACTAAGCTTCCTAATCCTTTGGGTTCTTATCTTGGCCGAAACCCTCTTAGGTGTCAATTCAGGTTTTAAACAACATCCAAGCATGTAGAACCTAATTCATCCACATATCATTTTCATAGGAAGTATTATAAACAAGATTTACTTGGACTCTAAGTTCTCCAAGTCCTTAAACCTCATTTGGCCGAACCTTAACAAGTGTGAAACAAGGTTCTAAATGACATAAAGCATGGAAACCTTAACCATATTTATAGCATTTGTTTCAAGGAATATGGTAAGCACAATTGAGTTAGTTCCTAAATCCTTTAAGCCCTTAAAATTATGTCATGGCCGAAACTTACAAGTACTCATTTAGGTTTTCAAGCAAGCATACAAGCATGTGAACTTACTCTAACATCATGTATAAATTTATAAATGGCATCATACAAGTGGTCATGGCCAAAACTTCCCTTAGCATCAATTTAGGTCACTAACAACATATAGCATGTGAATTTTTAGCTTTCTACATTTCATATTCCATGGAGAGTGACATGAGCATGTTCAATGTAAGTTCTAGGGTTTCTAAGGCATGTATCCCTTCATGGCTGAGACTTTAAGGTGTCCATTTGAATCATAGTTAAATATATAAGCATGTGAACACAATCAACATGTTATCTCAATTTCATAAGAAGCATCTTTAACACATGAGGTCTAAATTTTAAGGTTTCTAGGTCTTTAAACCCTACATGGCCGAACCTCATCAAGCATGGAATTTGTTCAAATGGCATAAAAGCATAGAAAGTCATAACACATTTCATAACATGTATAAAAGTCAAGCACTATAAGCATACATTTAAATTGTGTCTTAGGTTTCCTAGGTTTTTCCTTTCTTTATCTCATAGCATATGTTTGGCCGAAACCTTCCAAGTCTTTAAACTAGGTTTTAGGTGGCCTAAAGTATGGAAAACCTAAACAAGTTTTATGGCAAAAACATCAAAGGAACTATACATATAAGTTTGGTTCACAAACAAGATAGGACCCTTGTGGTCATAATTATCATATATCATGCAACCAATTTTCCTATACTCTAATTAAGCATGGGAGCATCAAACAACTTTCATATCTTATTGTCATGGAGGTTTTGAGCATGTTAAAAAAAAAATCTGTTTAAGCTATTCTAAACCATCCACCTTACCATGGCCGAAACATTAAAAGTAATGTTCATGAGTTTCTATCAACATACAAGCATGCAACTCTTTAAGAAACTCTATATTCCATCATATAAACATGGTGAGTTTAAATTCAAAGTCTTCCTAACCCTAAACCCTTCCTTGTCCGAAACTTGTGAGTGGGGTACTTTTGGTTCCAAGTAACCTTCAAGTATGAAAACAATAATGGATCCTTAACCATTTATTTAGAGGGTTTTGTGCAAGTTAGGTAAACAAATAAATTCCCTAGCCCTTATAAAACCTTTTTGGCTGAACTCTAGGGTTAGGTACATCTCTAATCCAGCATCACATATATATATAAATATGAGAGAAAACCTTCTTACAAAGCATAGAAAAATTATCATGAATCAAGGCTTATATTAAACATTCCTAGGATCAACAAATCCTTTCTTTGGCCGAATTTTCACAACTTTGTTTTTAGGTTTTAAAATCCTCATAAAATCCAAAAACACATTAAAACCACTTGTAGCACAAGTGAGGGGATACTTACTTCCTTTTCGCTTGTGGTTCTAAAGTGTGGTGATGGAAGAAAGGGTCTCTTCTTCTTGTTCTCCTCCTTTGATTTCCCTTGGTAGCCTTCCTTGTATCCTAGGAGGAACCTTGTTTTGGGGGCCGAAAATGGAGGAGAGGGGGCTGAGGCTCTCGGTGGTGGAGAGGAGAGAATGAGAGAAATGAGAGAAAAATAAAATCTTCTCTTTACATGCTCCCTTTTATGTTAAGGGGGAAGAGGTAGCAAAATTGGTTTTTGCTTTCCTTCTCCCTTAGCCCCTTTTTTTTTATTTTTATTTTATTTATTTATTTGTTCTCATCATTCATGATGAAACAAGGGGGAATGAATCCCCTTAATTGTCCTCTTTAAGTCACGGCAAAGGGAGAGGAAGAGGGAGAGAAAAGAAGGAAGGCAAGTTGCCTTTCTCTTGCTCTTTTCTTGCTTTCTTTTGGCTAGCTTTTACTCTCATCCTTATCATGAGTTTCCCTCCTTTGCTATTAATATATCATTCCTATCCCAACTGGTTATTACCCATTAATCCTATCATTTACATCATGAGAGGTTCAAGGTTCAATCCTGGACCACTCCCTATTTTTATTTCTTTTTATTTCTTTTTGGTTCAACATTCTACTAATATTTTTCTAAGGCAAATTCATCATTCTCATATTTATCTTAAAAGCTTAGTGGGTGTTACACCCAGGGAATGATGTGGAGATCAAAGTCAAGGTGACGTGGCGATCAAAGTCAAGGGAAGAGAGCATTCCCCACCTGGCTTTGTTATTCGCCTAGTCCTAAGGCTCTCAGTGCCAACCCGACCAGATTATAAGTCATTCGGAAGTGGGCTGACCAACCCTTAAGCCGGTCGTACATAGGGGGTTTAGTACTTTACTCTTGAACTGGGAAGCCAGTAGTCCGGTCATTCAATAGCCGACCGTGTTTAAGGGATATCCGACCCACCTCACATTCGATCGACCATAGGTCCAGTCGAGGTAAAGGTCAAACTCCCTACTCTATACGAGCCTCTCTGTGTACACCCGGTTGGCCCTGTTACTAGGTAACCCTACGGGACCTTGTACAGGATAGAAGGCCTCGATGCTTATTCAACCTATAATATGGCCGAACGGACCCATACAACTCAAACGTATTCGTCTCTTATGCACATAGGTATAAAGCAACTCATTATAAACCCGGCCGGACTTCCGGACCTCAGGTTTGCTTCATACATGTTAGTGTATGGATGATCAATTTAAGGTTCTCTTAGAAGACCCATTATATGATCAACCGGCTATAAAGCCTGCTAGACCTGGGGTACTTAGTGTCATATTATTTACCGGATGGATTTCTAGCATGCTCAGTTTATCATATTGTTGCTCGAACGGATTTCCACCACCACCCAACATATAATCGAGTAGCTTAATGTACCGACGAACTTATAGATGGATGACCTTTTAAGCCAATCGAGGTATACTCAGCAAACAATAATCAGGGAATCATGTCAACCTGTCAGAATAATAACCATATGTCAGAGAATATTCTACTGAAGCCTTCTTCAAGGATTATTATGTTTCCCATCAGTCAACTACTTATGAGACGATCGGAGGAATTGCCACAATATTCCTTCAATCGCCTCATTAATGGCATACGCTATAAATGATAAAAGAAGTATACATGTGGGTAAAGGAAGATTCCTCGGACAGTTACTATACATTGCCTAAGTTATATATTTTTTATTACCCAACAAGTTCTGACATTCTTAGCCACCGTATGATTACAGATGTTATGAGAGGTGATATATAAAGGAGAGTTCTCTCCGTTGAGAATGAACGCTGATGCTCACTCAGAAACTTACTTTTGCGCGCATGTTCTCTACTATTCTTTATTCACTCATTGGGAATTTGTACTAACTTGAGCGTTGGAGGGCCTTCATCAGAGACTTCCTCCCTGATTTCTGAGTATTGACGTTTTGTTTGCTTGTCTTGGTGTGCGCAGGACCGAAAGAAAATCTCTCCTCGGAGTAAAACATCCTCTCCCAATCAACAATTAAGTCGTCATTGTCAGCACATTATCTCTTCAATTTTCAGATAGGATCATATTCATTTGTGCCCAATGTCTTTGATAAAATTGAATCTAACTCTTTATTACTCAAATAATATTAGATATTAATGTTTTATTCTTGAAAAAAATGATGGTAGTGATTCATGTCCATATTCGATTACTTGAAAATTAATTTCCAAGCCAAACTAAGCTAAAACTCACCTGATATTAGCATGATGCTCTGGTGCTATTTAGTTTGTGATGTAAATCAATCAGTCGTTTTAAGGATCCGAGAGCCATAGTTCATCTTTAATGGTTCATGAATTCTACTCAGCTACATAAGCCTGTCATGCCAACAAGCTGGAGCAAAAATAGGATTTCTAGATCTCTTTTCTTACTGGCTTAGGAGAGGAGACAGCCTGATCATAACTCATCAACTGCTTTAATTTATATGTTTGGAGGAAAAGTTCTTCAGGCGTAGCGTAAAGCCTGCTCCTGCTCCATGTCTCAAGCTCAACTCTTCTCTGCTACGCTTCATGCTCTTTAAAGCTTTACACTCTTCTTTAACCACGTCCAGTTACCGAACCTGGATTTCATCAGATTGATTCCGAAGGTAAATATCTTTCCTCTAATTCAAGAATAAATCCACACTCACCTCCGGGACTATGATATGATGGTAATAAGTAGGACTGGCGCCCTACACAACCGGATTTAAACCTCATATGTCAATTATCTCTAAAATTAATTGAACCTTACAAAGTGAATACCTGTATTAAAAATAAATAAATAAATTCACTTTGATCACCAAAGTGATTCGAGATGGGCACAATGCGATGATCAAGTTGTGTCCGCATTAGGGTTTTAGGGACCATGGGATCAGTGGGCCCTCCCAGACAAATCGGACGACATGCCGGTCTGGTTTTCCAAATCACCTGCTTTTTCTTATGAATTAATTTTTCAAAAGACGAATAATCGTAGGCATATAATTAATGCTGCGATGGAGTTGCTAGTTCACGTCTTATTATTGCTTTAGAGCATTAGATCCTATCAAATCAGAGTGCTGCCAGGTGGCGACAAAATCTAGTAATTTGCTTTACCTTTTAAAGTAATATCTACTCTACGCGATTTCAAGTTCCAACAGCTATCAATTGATCTACTGCCCTCAATAATTCCCGAAGCTTTAAATGCGAGAACATTAATTCCTAAAGGTTTTCAATTACATTTTGGTCAAGTTTTAAAGTTTATACCTAACCTCACCGGAAACCAATGAATTGGTTTTTAAAACAAGGAGTGAAGAATTATAAATGTTTATACCTAACCTCACGAATCAGGGCCATCACAATTTCCCCTCTAAATTCAATCTGCGCCCTGAATGATTTGAACTAATGCCAGTTTGTAGGGCATTAATTGTAACTTTCATGCCACTGTGCATTGATGCACAACTGGGGTTTTAGACTTAAGATCAATAATAAGTATTTAACATGGTTGAAAAAAAAGAGAGAAAAAGAACAACATAACGAATCACGAGAAAGAGCCAAAACCTAGTCCTTTAATTTCTTTTTATTTTGGCTGGCCTCTTTGAATATTGTTTTTCAACTTTTTTTCACTTTCCCTCTTCCATTGACCGGGCGATGCCTCGTAATTATTTAGTCGGCAGTCTTTTTCCCAAAAGCTTCTTATTTAACCAGCAAGTGAGCCTGTGAAAGTTTCACAAGAGCAGAGAGCAGAGAGCAGAGAGCAGAGAGCAGAGAGCAGAGCGCAGGCTTGTGCTGTGTTCTTGAAACATGATGGCCATGGACAACTATTTTCTATTCCCACCCCGGACCTGTGATTGTGATTGGGATCCGCACACCTCTGGATCTGCAGATGATCTCCGTCGACAACTCATGCCTTCGGGTTAGCAATTCAATCGTTTCATTTTGAGCCAAATTCCCACTAATTAATTCGTAGATCATGGTGGCGAATGCATGCAGTAGTACTGGAGTCTCCGGCGTCGTCGTCGCAGGCCTCGACCGGCTACTTGCAAGATGCCGTGGCCGAGTGGAGCCTCCGGAGCAAGCGGCGACGCCTGACTTCGCCGTGTCCGCAGGATATTCTCCAGGTAGCCACCTACCACTTCCGATCACACGATATATACAAGATATCGTTAATTATTGACACTCAGTCGACTTCTTTTTGTTAAGGGGTTTTGTTTTGGAGATCTCTTGCTCGACCAGAACTGCATGCCATCTGATCAACCAGGTAATTATTGACTTAATTGATGTATTTAGAATGCGCTCCGTCAATTTTTTTTTTTTTGTAAAAGGTAACTCTTTTCGACCAACTTGTCTCAAGGTGCTTCTTCCTCCTACGAGAAGTCACTGCAATTCTCCAGAGAGCTGCAGCGAAAGGATAGCTCGGATTCGAATTCTAAACCAAAACCAGTACTCACTGCGGAAGGTGATTAATTAGTGGTTGTTATAACAGTGATTAGGAGGGCTAATGTGACTCTGTTTAATTTAACTGTTTAGTTAGCGAGAGAAGGGCATGTGGGAATAAGCAGAGCGTCGCGTACCCGTTTGCGGTGGTGAAGCCGGGTGGACTGGAGGGAGACGTGACGCTGGCCGACATCAACGAGCGAATTTTCATGAGGCCGAAGCGCCCGGTCCGGCACCCGGTGGGGGAGTTTGCGGGTGGACCGTGCGTGGTCTCGCCGGCGGGACCGGGGCTCTCTGGCAAAGCGGTGGTCAGCCTGACCAGGATTCAAACGCGAGGAAGGGGAACGATAACGATCATAAGGACCAAAGGGTGACATTTAATTCGTGGGGGAATTGTGTAACAGCAAAAAGGGGAAAAAGGTTAATTGTGGATTTATATATAAAAACAGAGTTGTACATTGATCTTGTTTCCTATGTATATTTCTCAATACGCAGAATTACACATGAGCCGGCTCTGGAGCTTTGGAGCTTGCTTAAAAAATATACATATTTGATTCATTATTAAAATTTATGAATTCGAACATTTCAAATCTGAATTCAAACTAATAATATTTTATTCAATTATTTATGAGCTACTCAAACCGACTTTTATTATTATTTTTATTTTATTTTACATACTTTTTAATTTGAATATGCTTAAATTATTCAAATAACTCGAATCAAACTTAAATTTAATTTATCTCAAGCTAAAGTTTGATTCTATTTCAATTTAAATTCAAACAACTCTATCTGAACTCTCCATTTCAAATTTTATTTAGAACTGAACTTAGTTAAAGTTATTTGTATTAATTTTGAATTTGTATCGAATTTGAATATTACACGTATTTTTTTTTAGGTCGAACTCGAATATTAGGACTACAAATGAGTATATATTATTATTTATAGAATTATTTTATTTTTTATGTTATGTATTATAGGTGCTACGACTATATCCTGTCCCTTATGGGTGGTACGATAGTTAAGGTATGAGGTGTAATCATATTAAGTCATTGTATCAAAACTTGTCGCGTTCGAGCATGTTTTTCCTCAGGTCTTAGCCACTATACTAATGGCTAGTAGTCACCCATGATTTACCTTCTCTGTGTTGGCTTAGGAACAAGTTGGTCGAGGCACTAGGGGCGAGTAAATCGTCTTTTGCCACGTTAGGATTATATACTAGTCTCCGAAGAGAGTTGAGTTGGTTAGTACGGGGCATAGTTGCTACCATAAGATAAGGATTTGAATCTCAGTAAAATTGAGAAAAAAAAGCCCTTCCTACACTGACTAATTATAATTTCTCAATTTACTTCCTCATAGATAGTCATAAGAGCGATCATATGCCTGCCACATGCTTGCTCAGGATGCTATGATTTACCTCCCTCGTTATGGCCTTGGGTCGAGTGCGGCGGAGGCGCTGAGGACGAACGATTTCGTCTTTTGCCACATAAGAGCGATCATATGAAACCGTTTGGGTGGTGAGTTTTATCTTGTAGTGTCATAGGACTATATACTAGGTGCTATAAATTTAAAGGAAAAAAAATAACACAAACAGTTAAGAATTTTAGTTCTTGTATTTTGATTAGTTAAATTTTCCGATAAATTTTAAAAAGTTGATTTGGATGAACGACATGGTCTTGGATTTATAATTTTAACAGGTGTCTTATCGTAATCATCGAACAATGTAAAATTTGAATGAATGAAATTAAAGATATATATACAACAAGTGTTTTTATTTTGTGGTATAAAATGTTGGAAAAAAACAAAGGTGAATGAAAATGGATGGAAAAGGAACATGGGAAGTTTAGTCTCATGTTGAAAGTTTAGAGGTATAGAGATTGGTTTATAATGAATCAAAATCCTTAGGGTGTGTTTGATTGAGGCAATAGTGGATAATTTTAGTTATAGAGCTAAGACTATATTGTTTAATTTAGGTAGTAAATGATTCTTAAATAATTAATCACTTTTGCCATATCAACCAACGTCATCAAAACTCGAAATGAGATTATCGTCGAAATGGGTGGTTTTTGATGGGTGATTTTCTACGATTCCTGGATTAAGAGAAAAATACTCCCCAAATTATCTTCGGCTTGTTCTTCTCACGAAGGAAGGAGCGGGCGCGGGCGTCTAGGCATCTAGGGAGAGGAAAGAGGCAGGCGTCTGAGAGCGTAGGCACGACCACCGTTCGCCGTTCGCGTCGCTTTGGTTTGTTGCATTTTGCTTGCATTGCCTAGTTCAAAAGTCTCTCTTTTTGTTCCTTTTTTTCTTCTCTCGGTACACTATTTCAACTTTGGTCACCGATGGAGCTTTGTCTCTATCTCGTAGAAGAGGTATTGATTGGGGGTGGTGGAATTGGGCTGGTGGAGCGGCGATGATGTTGAGGCGGGTGGCGGCATTGTTGGTCCCGCCGTGGCTAGAGCCCTTCCTCTCCATTAATTTCTTCGCCTCTTGCGGTTCACTTGAAGGCATTCCGTAGCGAGTGCACCATGTTCTGCCTTGATTGCAACGGTGCCTCTTCCCCCTTCTACTTCTATTGCCGCTTGGATAACCACTCTGGTCACCGCGTCATTCAAGAAGGTTGGTTGTATTATCCCATCCTCGTCATAGCCATAGATTTGATTCTTCCCCCTTCTGTTTTTTTTTTTTTTTTCTTTTTGTTTTGAGCAATGCCGGTGTTGATGAAGAGGTTTTCTATTGCTGGCAGTAGATATGACTGTCTTCGTACGACGATGTGGTAAATATCACAAGGATCCAGAAGGTATGATAGGTGGAAGAAGAGAAGCACAAGCATCAAAGTAGAGCTCCTTCGTCCACTTCACCACTGTTGTTACATAGTGATTGACATTTTCTTTGTTTTTTCTTTTCTCCTATAGCATCCGCTAAGTTTAACTCTGTCGGAGTTGGGACTTTTTTCCGACGAGTAGGATGGTGATCTGGGAGTATTTTGTGGAATCTCTTTACATATTTTTAAGTGGAATGACGAGTAGGCATAGGTTTATCTTGCCGATGATTTGAATGCTGTTTTGGGATCATCTTATTTATTTTTGAGGTCAAAAGTGTTGGAAGAAAAATAGGAAGAGGATAAAAATATGAGAGCAATAATAAATTTTATTGTTCATTGATATTTGTCCAAAGGACAATACAATATATAATGTTTAAAAAGTACTTGGTCAATTAATCAATTAATAAATAACAAAATTATTCTAAGAATTATTCTGATAATTATTCTAATAATTATAATAAAATTATTAGAATAATCCTAATACTAATTTGATTTAATTTGGTCAATTCTAGTGATTCTCTTTTATCTCTTTTACCTCTGACAAACTTAATGGGAGATCTTTGACGTTGAATTTGCTAGCTAACTTGTTGAAACATTATCTGGATAATAGCTTAATAAAGATATCAGTGAAGTGATTTTCAGCAGAAATATAAAAGACAGATAACTGTCGAGCTACTACACATTTACGAATAAAATGAAAATCAATTTCCACATGTTTTATACAAGCATGAAAAATTGGATTTGCTGTGAAATATGTTGCTCTAATATTGTCACACCAAATTTTTAGTGCAATATTTGATGTAAGATGAAGTTCAGAGAGAAGTGATTGAAGCCAAATAATTTCAAACATTGTACTTGCTATAACTTTATATTATGTCCCAGTGCT
The DNA here is from genome assembly GCF_018446385.1 of Zingiber officinale. Classification (NCBI taxonomy): domain Eukaryota; kingdom Viridiplantae; phylum Streptophyta; class Magnoliopsida; order Zingiberales; family Zingiberaceae; genus Zingiber; species Zingiber officinale. The sequence goes on from NC_055998.1 coordinate 107,781,288, forward strand.
TGAACGAGATATCGTAGGTTGGTTTTTCAAATTCTATGAGATAAGATTTTGTCTAAGAAATATTACATATCCACTAGTAGAGCATCTATCTTTAGGAGAACTTACCTAATCCGCATCACTATAGACATGTAAATCTCGAGACGATTGGTGATATAAAAGAAAACCATGTAAAATAGTACCTTTGAGATAACGAAGTATTCTTTTTTACATTATCCCAATTTTGTTCAGTTGGAGCATGCATGAATTGACAAGCACGATTTACTACAAAAGTAATATCAGGGCGTGTAATAGTGACATATTGTAAGACTCCAACAATACTTCGATAAATCTGTGGATCAGACAGAGTAGGAGAGGATGAAGTTGGAGAGTTGTTTATAGCAATTGGTGTAGAGATCGGACATGCTCCATCCATTTTGTCTCTTTAGAGAAATCCAATAATATATTTGCTCTGAGAGAAGATAGTAATCCTCATGTGTAATAAACTCAATACCAAGAAAAAAGAGCAATACCCAAATCTTGAGTAGAAAATTCTTGATTGAGAAGACTTAATAAAGCTGTGATACCCTTGTGATCATTGCCGGTTATCAACATGCCATTTACATAAATAAGAAAAAATATCATATATCCATCATTATATTTGTGAAATAGAGATGAGTCAGTCTTTGATCTAGAAAATCCTTGAGCTTATAACCAATTAGATAGTCGATGAAACCATGCACGAGGAGCTTGTCGAAGACCATATAAGGATTTCTTAAGTTGATAAACATGAGACAGAAATTATGGATGAATGAACCCAGGTGGTTGTTCCATTAATATAGTTTCCTCAATATGACTATGGAGAAACACATTTGAAATGTCCAATTGACGTATAGGCCAATTAGAACTAACAATTATCGATAATAATAGTCTGATAGATGTAATTTTGATGACTGGGCTAAAAGTGTCATTGAAATCAATACCTGATTGTTGACTAAATCCTTTAGCTATAAGTCAAACTTTGTACCATTCAAGAGAACTATCAACTCGATACTTAAGACAAAATACCCATTTAGAGCCCACAACATTCATGTAGGGAGTACGCGAAACTAGGCACTATGTTTCATTGCGAAGAAGTGTATCAAATTCTGTAATCATTGCACTACGCCAATTTGGATCCTTGGTCACTTATGTAAAATAAATTGGCTCAATAGATTTTGAAGAGACCACTAGAGCTCGTGGAAGGGGATGGCGAGTTGTCATTGGTGGACATTGTGCATATATGTCACTCAAGGGAAGCATGCGACGAGGAGGATTATTATCTGAATCACTTGTTGATGGCGATGAGGAAGTAGACTGACATGGTGATTTTGATGATGGACTTGTATTATCTTCGACTGGTAAAGCTTCAGAGATTGGATCAATAGCCTGAGGTGATTCTGATGGTATATGGGAGTTATCAGAGATCTCCAGAGCAGGGCCTAAAATGCCATCACTTTTGACAAAATTGGGAGGCATTAAGAAGGTGCGACCTGTATCTGGAAGAGAGATCGAAGAAGCTACTGAAAAAGGGAATAGAGACGTATCAAAAGAAATATATAATGAAATATAAATTCATCTTGTTGGTATATGTAAGTAACGATAACCATGATGCAAATTGTTATAACCAAGAAAAACATATCGTAGTGAACGAGAGTCAAGTTTATGTTTAGAGTAGGGGAGTAACCATGGATAACATATGCAACAAAAAATTTGAAGAAAAGTATAATCAGGAGTTTGAATATAAAGTTTTTTAAAAGGATACTTATAATTGAGCAATGAAGTAGAAAGTTGATTTATGAGATATACGGCAATGTTAACAGCTTCATCCCAAAATTTACGTGGAACTGATGTATGATAAAGAAGGGCTAAGGCAATTTTAATTATATTTCTATGTTTTCTCTCAGCGGAGCCATTTTGTGCTGGAGTGTGAGGACAAGAGACTCGATGAATAATTTCACAAGAGACAAGATGACGATGAAGAGCTTGATATTTGCCTCTTCAATCAGAATGAAAAGAGAGTATTTTATGATTAAAATATCGTTCAACTTGATTTTAAAAATTATAGAATATATCTAATAAATCAAATTTTCTTTCTCATAGGATAGAGCCATGTATATTTACTAAAATGATCAATGAAAATAACATAGTATTGAAAACCTTGGTTATATAAAATAGGTACAGGGCCCTAAACATCTGAATAAATTATTTCAAGTGGAAAATTAGAAACATGATCGGATGAAGAGAAAGGTAACTTATGCATTTTAGATTCCATACATGCTCTACATGAATGAGATGGAGAGGAGGTAAATGAAGTAGATAAACCATAACTATTGATGATTGACTGAACAATGTGAAGAGAAGGATGACCAAGTCAAGCATAACAAGCTGGTTTATTTGTGCGTTCACCAACAAAAGCTTTGATTGAAGAACTCTGAAGATAGTAGAGGTCATTTTTGATTCTCCCATAAAATACAATAATATTTGTTCCTCTATCTTTTATTGGATAATGATTATGATGAAACTAAAAAATGATATTATTATCAAGACAAAACTGACGTGTAGAGAGTAAATTTTTAGTAATAGATGGAACATGAAAGACATTGTGCATGTGAAAAGTACGATTAATATATGTGTTTCCAAGATTAGCAATTTGTAAACCTGAACCATCACCTACTTGAACAGTATTTGAGTCATAATATGATATTACTGTTGGGGTTGCAAGGTTGCAAACATAGTCCCACATTGAAAACACATGAGAAAGATCATAGGTTTATAAGAGAAAGATATCTACATTGACATGAGGCCTTTTGGGTAGAGTTCAAGAGCAAAACCATGAGGGCTTAGGCCCAAAGTAGACAATATCATGTAATTGTAGAGATATCTAAATTTTTTTCGATCCAACAATTAAGGATATTATAATGACATGATGAGTTGCTCCAATGTTAATATACCAATTAGTAGATGAAAATTCTAGCGTTTTACCATGAGAAGGCACAGACGAGAGGACTTTAGGATAGACTTGTGTAGTAGGTGGTTGTCTTGAAGCTGTAGGACCAATGAAATTTGAGTCAAATCATCTAGGACATTAAATACCAAAATGTCCATTTTTGAGACAAATTTGGCATTTCACCCCAGTATATGACCAATCATATCTTCTGGAGTATTGATTTTCAATATGTCTAATGATGTGACAGATTTGACATTGTTCTGAACTTTGTCTTTGGCCATGATGTTGATTATCTGACATTGCAAAGGTATGGGAAGGAGGGCGGTAGAAATTGAACAGCAGCTGTTGTTGTTTCATGGATACCTGGATATCTACTGGCAGCAGGGGCCGTGGCTGGAGAGGCCAGTGGCAATAGGTGCACCGGCGACAGTAGTCCTTCCTTGTTGAATGGTGGCGGCAGAAGAAAGGTTTGGTCGGCGGTAGGGAGGAGCAGGAGCAAGGGTTGGCGGGGCTGTAATATTGACTACAGATTGTCGGTGTCACACAAAGAGTTCTTGTTGGATGGCGACGGTGGAAGAAAGGTTTTCCTTCATTTTCAGCGCAGAAGAATGAGAGAAGGGAAAAGTATGAGAGAGTAAAGAGAAGGCTAATTAAGAAGAAAAAGACATGGAGCAATTTGCATACAACAAGGGATTTTAAAAAGAGAAAATTTACATGCAAATTTTAGGAAGAGAAATTTAAAAGATGGTAACAGTGCACAACAACAAGTGCACATGCATAGTAAAAATCGAGAAAAGAGGAGAGGTTAATTAATAAGGGTTTATCTTTTATTGGATCTTCACATCAAGAAAGTGAGGGAAAAAAAAGAGATGATTTTGATACCATATTACAAGAAAAATAGGAAGAGAAGGCTAATTAAAAAAAAAAAAAAGATGATGGAGCAATTTGCATGCAACAAAGGATTTAAAAGAGGGATTTAGAAAAAAAAAATTTACATGCAAATTTTAGGAAGAGGGATTTAAAAGACGGCAGAACAACAAATGCACATGCATAGTAAAAACCGAAAAGAGAGAAGAGGTTAATTAACAAAGGTTTATCTTTTATTGGATCTCTACCTCAAGAAGGTGAGGGAAAAAAAAAAAGAGATGACTTTAATATCATGTTAGAAGAAAAATAGAAAGAAGATAAGAATATGAGAGTAATAATAAATCTTATTGTTTAATGATATTTGTCTAACGAACAATATAATATATAATGTTTAAAAAGTACTTAGTTAATTAATCAATTAATAAATAATAAAATTATTCTAATAATTATAACAATATTATTATAATAATTCTAATACTAATTTGATTTGATTTGGTGATTTGATCCGGTCAATTTTGATGATTTTTTTTTTTATCTCTTCTAGAAACTTTATGTGGTTTCGTCGGTATTGCACTAATTTTCTGACGATTTGGATGGTTTCATGCATGCACAACTTTTTTGATTTTCTTTTACACCTCCCGCTTGGACTATTTCCGACTGGCTAGCGTCTAAGCGCAACGGTGATAATACACAAAGGACAGCGAAGGTGAAGAGCACAGTATAATGATAATTGAACTTTAGTTTTTTAATTTAAACTTTATTTAATTGATTCAATTAACTCTTAACTTAATAGGCTAATTTAAATAGACTTTCTCACATCTTAAATTATATTATCCTATTAAAATAATTGAACCAAGGGATAATATCATAAATGTTAAATTAGGTTATAGCATTACTTAGGATTGAACAATATTAGGTTATATTTTATTCCCTTAATATTGTGCGGATAAGTCCATGTTTTGTCACATGAATTATTTTTTCTAACTATTCAAGAGTGTAATAGACATATTAATAATCGATCTTACATAGATGCTAATGATAAATCTGTAACCACTTAGTTGACATAGTCAATCATTTATGGTCAACTACTTGCACTGCAAGGTAAGAGAGCAAAGGTAAAAATAACCTCAATTAATACTTGATTATGATTGTGGTTATGTCGTTGCATCTTTGAAAATAGTCGTTCAATGTAATTTTGAATTATCATCGGAGGAGATGAATCTATTTCAAGAAAATTATATCTAATAAAGGTCTCAGCAAAAGTCAACTCAAACTCCCAATTGATAGTTCGGGCACTCAGCAACTTGGCTCAGCTTAGGTCCTCAATCAGCTCTGCTCTTGATAGCTCGGTTCGATTCGGTTCAGCTCGGCTCAACGATACCAAGCAACGTAGCCTTCCTACACAATGCAGTCATCCAACCTTTCCGGGTTGACATGCGAATTTAGAACGTTAAGACTTAAGATCGACAGATAAAAGAGAAGTCTGAATTCTATAATTAGTAATTTTAATTCTGTAAATTTTAAATATATACGGCAGTATCTCCAACATAAAGAAAAGGTATTTCATTTAAGTTTTTTATTTTCCATGTTTTGTTAGGTTTAGGAGCCCTAAATTTTTAGTGGAGCTGTATTTTGGATGAGAGAGTAAAGAATGGAGTCTATCCTTTCCCTTCATGTTTTGCTCCTTTAAGCATGCTTCTTCTGACTCTTCCTTCTAAGTTTTTTAATTTCTTGAGATCATTTTAGATATTTCTCTAAACTTTTCTAATCATAAAACTATCTAAATATATTTATAAGAGTTTTCTAGACATTTAACATACACCATTGTATCAAATTGATTCCAACTTACTATTCAAGATCAGAGGATGCTTATAAATACCTTTCTTCCCTTCAATTATAAATCATCCTCAAGAATAGTAAATACATTTAGTTACTAATCTTTGAAGCCATCCTGATTTCTCTTAGCTTCGTTGATGCAGGTTTCTTGTGGATTTGGCTTATTTGGCAACTTCACGAGGATAACTTCTCTTGTGTCAATCTCAAGATCACTTAAACAAGACATGAGACACACATGCTAGCCAACTATGCGACCACCCTATTATCTCACGATCCTCTTAAATGCGAGAACTAGCCCATTAATTTGTCACACAAACTGCTAGATGAGAAAACTAACCAATAAATTTGTTAGACCTTAACCATTGACTCAAAATACTAAGGATGCGTTTGGTTCGGGGTTATTCTTGATAACCTTGGTTATCCATCCAAGGTTATCAACAAAAACCTTGTTTGGTTTAGGTATTCGATGATTCCTAAGTAATGTTCCATTCCCGACACGTCAGCAAAAGGGTCATGCAGCCCGGAATCGGAAAACCTTAGAAAACTAAGGTTTTTCTTGATTCCGGGGTTAACGAATTTTTTTTACCAAAAATACCCTCCGATAAGAAAAAACATGAAAAAAAAGAAAAAATGTAAAAAAATATTTAAAAATGTAAAAAAAATAAAAAAATGTTTTAAAAAATTTAAAATTTTAAAATATATTTTTTAAAAAAATTAAAAAATTTAAATTTTAAAATAAAAAATAAAAATTTTAAAAATGTTAAAAAAATTTAAAAAAATTAAAATTTTTTTTTAAATTAATTTTTTTTTAAATTAATTTTTTTTAAAAATAAAAAATTTCAAAATTTTAAAAAAATTTAAAAATAAATAAATAATATTAAAAAATGTAAAAAAAATAAATAATATAAATAATATAAAAATATAAAAACATTAAAAAAATAAAAAAAACATAAAAAAGTAAAAAAATATACCGGAAAAGAAAAGTAAAAAATATTAAAAATAAATAAATAAATAATAATAATAATATTATGTATAGTTGGTTTTGTAATTGAGGGTAATACGGTAAAATATTAAACTAGGGTATTCATTAAAACCTTCAAACAAACAAGTTTTTGTTGCATTACCTAGGTTGAACCAAGCAACATTTGGTTATGTTTTATTCCCCATAATCTTGGTTATGTGATTACCTGGTAATCACATAACCAAGGTCATACATGATGACTTGAACCAAACATACCCTAAAGTTAATAATAACTCTCACATCTAAGGTTATTAAATTACTATATTAGCCCACAAGTCACTATGTGAGACTAAATTGGAGTGATATATTCTCCTCCACTGAATCTTTGAGGTTCCCCTCAAGATTCAAACTTCAAATTATAGTCTAGAATCATCTCGTTATGCTTATAAATATTAGATCACGAAGATTGCATAGCTAGATGGTGAACCCAAATTATTAATTCTCGGTACACAACCAAAAAACAAATGCAAGATTTGTTATATATGCGTGCTAATGTGTGATTGATCATGTCAAGTTATAAACGTCTAAAAAAATAAAAAAATAAACTAGATAGAATGATAACACCCTAATGCCTATGAGTTCATATTGAGAAACCCCACACCTGTTTTTTTTTTTTATGGAAGGTAAATATATATATATACAAAATAGAGGCTTACAATGGTACTAGGCGGCTACTCATGCGTGACGAAGTGTGCGAGGGACCTGTATACGTGTATTTGTATTTTCTTGAATACCACATCTATATCAAAACTCACTCCCTCAAATATGCTCATATTCCTTGCCCACCATACAAGGTAAATCATGGATGACATGGCAAGGTGTCAAGCCTCCACCACTCTACTGGTTCCTCTATAGGAATGCCTGAAGAACCGCAACTTCCTCCTATATGCGCTCATCTAGTGTTGCATATTCATCCACCATCGAATCTGTAGAAATTGATACCAAAGAAAGGTAGTCGTCTTTATTGATGACTCCATAAAAAGGTTGTTAGAAAATAAAGAGTACCTAAACCCTAAATTAAAGTGGTAAAAGACTAAATTGCCCTCAAGCCTATAAACAAATAATTTTAATTATATAATTTAACATTCTCCCTCAAATTTATGATGCTACAATCAGAAGCATTGAGAGTTTGTCAGATAAAAATTGGAAGCGCGAAGCGGAATGATCCTTGGTAAAGATATCAGCTATCTGTAATAAGGAAGAAACAAAAGACAATATGATAGTGCAAATCTGTAGATGATAATGAGTGAAATGACAATCTATCTCAATATGCTTCATTCTCTCATAAAAATCTATATTGCACATAATCTGAATGACACTCTGATTATCACAATGAAGAGTAGTATGTTTCTGAAGAAAAATTTTCATATCTGCAAGCAACCAATGCAGCCAAACAATCTCACAAGTAGTGATAGCCATGGCACGATACTCAACTTTTGTGGAGGATCTTGAAATAACATCTTGCTTCTTACTTTTTCAAGAGATAAGAGAATTTTCAAGAAAAATACAGAAGTCAGTGGTCGACTTACAATCCATAAGATCATCCGCCCAATCAGCATCAGAGTATGCATTGAGCTCTAATGAGGAAGTAGAAGGGAATAAGAGACTCTAAAACTGAGTTCCCCGAAGAATGCGAAGAACAGTAGCCCAATGAACTGTGGTGGGTGCAGTGACAAACTGACTAACCACATGTACAATATACGGAATATCAGGACAAGTCACATTGAGATAAACCAAACTTCCCACAACTATACTGTAGATGTTAGGATCTGACAAAGGAGAACCATCTGATAGAGAGTACCTAACATTAATCTTAAGGGGAGTATCAACTACCCTGTTGTCCGTGAGACGTGCACACTCAAATAGATCAGCTATGCACTTTGATTGAGACAAGAGATAACCTTTAGGTGAAGAGGCAATTTCAATCCCTAGAAAATAGTGTAGTAAACCCAAGTCTTTCATAGCGAAATAATGAGCTAATTCAAACTTCAAAGACTCAAGTCCATCAAAATCATCACCAGTAATTATCATATCATCCACATATAAAGATAAAAGTATACGACCTGCACGTGTGTACTTGCCAAATGAAGATGAATCATGATTACTGGGATGAAAACCAAGCGAGGTAACCACTGTGGAGAACTGTCACGCCCCAGAGGAGTCTCTGTCCGAAGAAATTTCGGCAGCATCTCCCCTGTACGGCGGACAATATGAAACTTTCTACATATCACATATACATCAGCCACAGGCGGCTGGAATGATAACAAAAAAAAAATAAAGACAAACACCACGCAGTTAATAAAGATATCCAGCCTCTGGCTGTCACAACCACGCAGTTAATAATAGTAAACAACAACAATAGGACTCTGACTCGAAATCCACCCTACTCCACTACATTCGTAAAGCTCAAATCCAACGAACTCACCTCTTCTGCCGTCTAGGCAGGCATATAGTAGAATAAAAACCAAACCATCCAAAAATCCATCAAACGGTAACAATCCGTACAATATCCATAAATAAAATCCAAAACAAAACTAAAACATAGTCTGATGGAAGAAAAACCAAAATAAAGCAAATAACAACCTAGTAGAGAACTAGCTCTACGTGCAGATGGGGGGCCAGCCGGACAGCCTCAACCTGAAAATATCAACAATGGAGGCGGGGTGAGTCCAACACTCAGCAGGTACAACTGATATGCATAATAAAACAAATAACAGACAACACTAATCATGCGTACAGTCTCCTGAATATGAGGAGGATAAATGCAACTGAAATGAAATCAGAAGATAACTGTACTGACCGGATCAAAGTATAAAGGTAACAGGTCGTCAGACCGAGTGAGTCATAATCCTGTATGCATGTCAATCAATGCATCCAAACAAATGCAGCATATAAGTGCAGCAATCACAAGCAAATAAAAATGCAATAAATGCATATGTCAACCCCATACTCTGAAATCAATGCTCCTGTGCAATGACAGAGTAAACGGGATGCTGTCGGAGTACTCCTGTCCTGTGACCCCAAATCATAAATGGGGGAGCTCAATGCTCTCATCTCCCGGTACACGATGACGGGGAGGATATCTCTGCCGGCTACCACGCTGAGTCTCCTGACCAACGGAGCCAAACAAAGTCCACCATCTGCCGGCTACCACGCTGCTACCCTAAATGCCAACGGAGCCAAACAGAGCGGAACTGACTGCCGGCTACCACGCTGAGTCCTCAGACCAACGGAGCCAAACAGCAGAACCGCCACACACCAGCCAGATATACAACTAATCCATGGGTGGTGTGTGCAGTACATGTAACTGGCGATGGGCTCAACCAAAGTGAAGCCGACAATCGCACAGCATGCAAACATGATGCATGATACTAAGCATGGCAATCTCATGAATAGCATAGCAAGATCCATACATAAATAAAAGGTGTACCACAAATCAATGTATCAGATGGAAGGTACACAAACAGATAGGGTATCATATAAACCCTAGGTCCTGAACATGATGTATCACATGGTTGGGTCACTACCGAAAGCATGTATGGTCAGGTCAATAATAACATGCAGTGCATAATAAATAAACAAACAACATGTAACAGATCATGTAGTGACCAACCGAATCAAAAAGATAACACAATCATTGCTATATGTTAAACACTTTATTATGCATATCAAAAGACATAAGTCAAAGTACCCGCCTCCAATCGAAATGGTCCAACTCGGACGTCGAGATGCTCGTCTCGAATCAAAGTCCTGTGTTAAATCGCACAGTTTAGCTAATTTAATTATAAACAAATAGCTAAACAAATTTCTAACCCACTAACCAGTTAGGGTTAGTTTCGTTAACCCCAATTACACCATTACATAACTTCCAAACCTAATTATTAATTATTGCTAACTCAACTAGCAATAATCTACCACAAATATCAAAACCCTAATCCTTACCTTAATTCAACAGGCAGGAAAGGTGCTGTCGATTGCTACAAAAAGTGGCTGCCGGAATAGGGCAACTCTAATATCGCCGATCTGTTGTACCAAGGATCTGAAAAACCAAAAGGTACCGATCTAATGTTATGATCAACAGTAGCTATAGAACAAGAACAGAACACTAGATCACGACCTAAACCCTCACCTTTCTGTCACAATACCGTATCACCACTGCTCTGAGGAGGAAGAAATGCTCACAGCTAGGGCACAGAGGATTCCCGGCCGGCAGCACTGCTGTGAGGCGGTGGCTCTAGTCGCCGGCGGCAGAGAAGAAATTGGCCGGCACTGTGCAAAAGAGCAACAGCGGCAGTACACAGGGAGGAACTAGGCACCGGAGACTGGTGCTGAACCTGTGGCCGGCGCTCGGCTTCGTCTCGGCGCTGCCACCAATCGAGAGAAGGCGCGGGTTCTCGGGTGGCGGCGCTAGGGCACACGGAAAGAAGAAGAAAACAAGGTTCGGGGTTCGGCCGGCGGTAGAACTAAGGCAGAGAGGAGGGTCGCTGGCGTCGGCAGAGGAGAGAACCGCCGGGGCCGGCGGTTAGGGCAAGGAGTCGAGCACGAGGAAGAGGCGTCGGCGCGAGGGTGCGCGAGTGAGAAAAGAAACGGCGAGGAAATAAAGAAAAATATAAAGAAAAAGAAAAAGAAAAGGAAAAGGAAAAGGAAAAGAAAATAAATCTTTTCCTCATTAAAACAGGGTAACCTAAACAGACCTTTCCCGGACCCTGTTTTTGTCCCCGTTAACATGTCCATACGAGCTCCGAAAAATTCTCGAAAAATTTCTAAAAATTCCGGAAAATTCCCTTATCATTTTCGGTATTTTACATTCTCCCCCACTAATAAAAATTTGGTCCCCAATTTCGTTATCTACCATCAGCAAGTACTAACAACAGATATATAGTAGAAATGCTGAACGGTAAATAAATCACATACCTCAAGTGAAAAGATGGGATATCAAGATGGGGATATCGAGCTCGGATCGTATCCTCAAACTCCCAAGTAGCCTCCTCGTCTGAATGAGGCTGCCATCCGACTTTAACCAGCCGGATAGTCTTGTTCCGCAACTGACGCTCCTTCCGGTCGAGAATCCGTACCGGAATCTTCTCATAAGTAATGTCAGGCTGAAAGGAGAACTGAGATTATCTATCAACACATATATCAGATCGGGTACGTATCTCCTCAGCGTAGATATGTGGAATACGACGTGAACGCCTGCCAAAGACGGCAATAGTGCCACCCGATAAGCTACTGCTCCAATCCTTTCCGAGATCTGGAAAGGTCCAATGTATCGCGGAGCTAGCTTACCCCTGAGGCCAATCTCTTCACCTCTTTCGTGGGTGAAACTCGCAGAAATACCTGGTCGCAAATGAAGAACTCTAAGGGTCTCCGACTCCGGTCAGCATAACACTTCTAGCAGTCTTATGCCTCTAACATCTTCTGTCCGATAGTATGGACCACTTTGCCTCACGTTGAGCTCTATGAGGTCCCAACAACTGGGCCTCTCGGATTCTCGTCCTGATTAACGACTGAGCAACTATGGTAACAAGAATACCCTGCTCTGTCTGTCCCTGCTCCTCAATGTCTAACTCAGAGAAATCCTGAATCAAATCTGTGACCACAACTCGGTGGCAAGCTAAAGTCCCTCTAGACCTCTAGCTAAGTGCATCGGTAACCACATTAGCTTTTCCCAGGTGATAGCTAATGGTACAATCATAATCCTTCAAGAACTCCATCTATCTCCTCGGTCGAAGATTAAGTTCCTTCTGAGTGAACAGATATTTGAGATTCCGATGGTCAGTGAGAATCTCAATGTAATATCATACAGGTACTGCCGCCAAATCTTCAGGGCAAAAATAACAGCGGCCATTTACAGATCATGTACAGGGTAGACCTTCTCATGCTCCTTCAACCGACGAGAATCATAAGAGACTAACATATCGTGCTGCATCAGAACAGCGCTCAAATCCTGAATAGATGCGTTGGTGTAGAGGACATATCCGTCCTCTCCAGAAGGTAAAAACCAAAAATCGAAGCCGACACTAGTCTCCGCTTCAGCTCCTAAAAGCTGGTCTTGCAATCCTCAGTCCGAGTAAACTTCACGCCTTTCATGGTCACGCGTGAAAGTAGCATAGCTATGCGGAAGAAACCCTCGACGAAAGGTCTGTAATATCCTGCGAGTCACAAAAGACTGCGGATCTCCTACACTGACTTCGGCTGCTCCCAACGGTAACAACCTCTATCTCCTGTGGAACCACGGTATACTCCTACTGGTGACCGTGTGTTCCAAACATCATAACAAAAGACAATCCAAACCAGCACTACTGATAATCACATATAGATGTTCTCGTCGAATCATCTCTAGATCTATGCAAAGATAGTGTACGTGACTCACCTCGGATCCGTAATAAACCACAACATCGTCCACAAAGATAATGGACACCTATCCAAACATCCTCGACATACCAGGATTATCGAGTCCCTGAAAACATCTAAGGCACTGTAAGCCTATATGGCAAAAACCAATACACATAATGTCCATATCACAGACATTCCTATCCATAAGATCTCCAATAATAAATCGGAAAAAAAAAATATGATCATCAATAACATAAATCACCAAAGAATAAATCCTCCAGGGTGAGAGCAACGCTCCATCACAGGAAACACCACATATGTGGGAGCAACGCTCTACCACAAGAAATCCTCAATATGTGGGAGCAACACTCCACCACAAATAATCTGAAATATGTATCTGCAATAAATATAGGAGCAATGCTCCGCTACCAGCAATCCGTGATATGTGGGAGCAACGCTCCACCACAAAACAATACCTAAGTACCTCAAGGCACCTAACTATCCAGCTAGAGACTGTACAAGATCTCTCTACCACAATTCACTGTGGTTAGCCTAGAATATAACAACCTAATAACTAATCAAATCCATCATCAACTCTATCAGCATCCTAGAGGAAAATTAGTTGATGGGTTAATTCAACAAATGACATAATGCAGTCACTCCACATTCTGCATTCAGTATAAGTAGAATCATCATACTGCTACCAATAATACATCTAGCACACATGCACACACAACATATGTATGATCAACAAAAACCTCCAATTATTATACACCAAACATACTCACAACTCAGGTATAATCAGTATAATACCTCCAACAATACATACCGAACACGTGTCCAAAATCAATGTAGGTAAAATCAACAATACACCTCAAACAACGCTCATATGACATATATTCACCTATGCCAAGAGTATAACCAACATATACTTCCAATAAAGCATACTAAACCCAGGTGCACTCATAAAATCAAACATAATCAAAAAAATACCTCAGATACCACACCAAACACATATGTACATATCACAACTCAGATTAAATCGACAAAATGCCTCCAACAAAACACCACCGATGTACATATACTACATCTCGGATTTAATCAACAAGATATCTTCAATAATACCTCCAGATACATACACCCGACTACATATCTATGATTCACAAGGAACCTTCAAACCATATCAGAACATGGATACATATACTACTTGCAAATGGACAGTCTACCACAGGACTCCTACAACACATAACAATCATCATATACGTGCAATATAGACATGCAAAATCAGTATACCAGCTCAATCAAAGAGACCAACCTTATGCTACCAACACTCATGGGTTACAGGTATATCTAAACAAAATTCATGCATATGTATCAAGCATGAATACATCAATCAAAAGCAACCCAAAATAAAACAGTCTAATCATCCAGTAACAACCCTGCTCTAGGTTCAAAGGAACTGGTATCGGACAAGAAAGATATACACACCGTGGTATAACATTGCCAGTCAATGTCATACACTACCAAGACTATATCCAATGGAAAAAAAATTTTATCCTCATAAATCCAAAATGTACTCTCCCAGTAAACACTAATAACAATTGTATCCCATAAGTGTTAAGCAATTAGCTCTACACTTCCTTACATCAGCGGGGTCGCATATTCCAATGCACCCTCTAAATTATCCCACCAGGTATATACAGTCCACGGTCAAAGTTTTTCATGGAATAGGATACATCGATCCTTTATAACCTATCCAAGCCGACAATGATATACGGCTGAATCCGTCCTTTCCACGTCAGTACAAAGCATGTACTCAAATGTGCTCTAGATACATAACTAAGCACAAACAACCTAAAGGTTCAAACCTCTAAGAATAGAGTATGACAATCCTCTACTGATCAACCAACAAAACTAAATCATTCATCTACTAACTAATCAAGAATACCTTAATCCTCCACAAGCAACTAAGGTATATCAAACTACGATCAAATGGTATACTACATTATCAAATAACTAAATCAGTTCATGGGTCAATTCAACACTAATACATCATCTCAAACTAGAGAATGTCAATCCACATAATATCATATGAATAAATGTGTACGACCCAAAAGAAAAAGCTAGAATTCAATATCATCAAGACACCCTCATTTTTTTTTATCCTCAAAAATATCAGCCCACTAATATCAGATGAATAAGTCTCTACTCTCCATGAGGGTAAGTTAGCATTCAAAACATCAAATCATTATTTATCCACATAGTTCAATATCAGATGAAACAAATATCAATTTTATCATCCTGTTAACTAACCACAATTAACCAGATTTATTAAAATCAAAAATCTCATAGGCACATAAACTCTCTAGCTTCCAATTTATAATCTGATCACCAACTATAAACATCAACCTGTGAACACCATACATGATACTCACTATATCACCATCAATGACAACCCAAATAAAAGATCATCAAAATAGTTATCCACTAAAAGATCATCAACAACCACATAACATTTACTCTCTTAAATCATTAGAAATCAACACATCAAAATATCTGATCTCACAATATCCCTCAACCTCAAACCATTTTCAATAATGATCAAACATGGTAACTCCCCTAATGAACAATTTTTCATCATATCGGGTATCCTAATATCCAAAAGATATGAGTATAAAACCTCCACTGGCTAAAACAACATAAATATGTAGGTATCATCCACTACCCAGCTAATAATAGTAGAGGCTGGTATGTGCCTCCATCTCCTACTAATAGTAACAGAAGCTAAAATCTACTGATGGTATGATGTGAAAAATCACCAGAGACTATAATCCTTGATCTCTATTAAGGTCAACCATGCTTAATGGCTAACTCATCACAAAAAATATGTGCTACAGCAACCAGACAGGTACTAAATAAAGAATGCTAATACCTGTCATAAACTATAAAATTAAACATCATACCTATATGCCGTCTGGAGATGTTCCGTCGCTGTCCAGTCCCCAAATTGACCTCAAAATTTCCGATCGAGAACAACAACGGAAATCCATATAAATCCGAAACGGAAATCCAAACTCAATCGTAATGGAAAAATTCATGTCACTCAAACAACTACCCAGTTTGACTCGCAAACTTGGGCTAAATCCAAAAATCCAGAATACCCAAAAACAGGTATCCGATAAATCACCAGAACACCGAAAGCAGGTATCATAACCCGCTCTGATACCAAATAAATTGGTATCAGATAAATCTCAAAAATCCAACACACGAAAATCCAACAAGTATCGCCAAACTTTGGCGCTCTGATACCATATCAATTGGTATCAGGTTATACCAACTATGCAAAATACGAAAACAAAGATCGTAAAAATCCAAAACACACAGCAAGTATCGTATACCTGCTCTGATACCACTAAATTGTCACGCCCCAGAGGAGTCTCTGTCCGAAGAAATTTCGGCAGCATCTCCCCTGTACGGCGGACAATATGAAACTTTCTACATATCACATATACATCAGCCACAGGCGGCTGGAATGATAACAAAAAAATAAAGACAAACACCACGCAGTTAATAAAGATATCCAGCCTCTGGCTGTCACAACCACGCAGTTAATAATAGTAAACAACAACAATAGGACTCTGACTCGAAATCCACCCTACTCCACTACACTCGTAAAGCTCAAATCCAACGAACTCACCTCTTCTGCCGTCCAGGCAGGCATATAGTAGAATAAAAACCAAACCATCCAAAATTCCATCAAACGGTAACAATCCGTACAATATCCATAAATAAAATCCAAAACAAAACTAAAACATAGTCTGATGGAAGAAAAACCAAAATAAGCAAATAACAACCTAGTAGAGAACTAGCTCTACGTGCAGATGGGGGGCCAGCGACTGGAACTGCTCCGGACAGCCTCAACCTGAAAATATCAACAATGGAGGCGGGGTGAGTCCAACACTCAGCAGGTACAACTGATATGCATAATAAAACAAATAACAGACAACACTAATCATGCGTACAGTCTCCTGAATATGAGGAGGATAAATGCAACTGAAATGAAATCGAAGTTAACTGTACTGACCGGATCAAAGTATAAAGGTAACAGGTCGTCAGACCGAGTGAGTCATAATCCTGTATGCATGTCAATCAATGCATCCAAACAAATGCAGCATATAAGTGCAGCAATCACAAGCGAATAAAAATGCAATAAATGCATATGTCAACCCCATACTCTGAAATCAATGCTCCTGTGCAATGACAGAGTAAACGGGATGCTGTCGGAGTACTCCTGTCCTGTGACCCCAAATCATAAATGGGGGAGCTCAATGCTCTCATCTCCCGGTACACGATGACGGGGAGGATATCTCTGCCGGCTACCACGCTGAGTCTCCTGACCAACGGAGCCAAACAAAGTCCACCATCTGCCGGCTACCACGCTGCTACCCTAAATGCCAACGGAGCCAAACAGAGCGGAACTGACTGCCGGCTACCACGCTGAGTCCTCAGACCAACGGAGCCAAACAGCAGAACCGCCACACACCAGCCAGATATACAACTAATCCATGGGTGGTGTGTGCAGTACATGTAACTGGCGATGGGCTCAACCAAAGTGAAGCCGACAATCGCACAGCATGCAAACATGATGCATGATACTAAGCATGGCAATCTCATGAATAGCATAGCAAGATCCATACATAAATAAAAGGTGTACCACAAATCAATGTATCAGATGGAAGGTACACAAGCAGATAGGGTATCATATAAACCCTAGGTCCTGAACATGATGTATCACATGGTTGGGTCACTACCGAAAGCATGTATGGTCAGGTCAATAATAACATGCAGTGCATAATAAATAAACAAACAACATGTAACAGATCATGTAGTGACCAACCGAATCAAAAGGATAACACAATCATTGCTATATGTTAAACACTTTATTATGCATATCAAAAGACATAAGTCAAAGTACCCGCCTCCAATCGAAATGGTCCAACTCGGACGTCGAGATGCTCGTCTCGAATCAAAGTCCTGTGTTAAATCGCACAGTTTAGCTAATTTAATTATAAACAAATAGCTAAACAAATTTCTAACCCACTAACCAGTTAGGGTTAGTTTCGTTAACCCCAATTACACCATTACATAACTTCCAAACCTAATTATTAATTATTGCTAACTCAACTAGCAATAATCTACCACAAATATCAAAACCCTAATCCTTACCTTAATTCAACAGGCAGGAAAGGTGCTGTCGATTGCTACAAAAAGTGGCTGCCGGAATAGGGCAACTCTAATATCGCCGATCTGTTGTACCAAGGATCTGAAAAACCAAAAGGTACCGATCTAATGTTATGATCAACAGTAGCTATAGAACAAGAACAGAACACTAGATCACGACCTAAACCCTCACCTTTCTGTCACAATACCGTATCACCACTGCTCTGAGGAGGAAGAAATGCTCACAGCTAGGGCACAGAGGATTCCCGGCCGGCAGCACTGCTGTGAGAAGGTCTCGGCTCCGGTTAGAGTGGCGGCAGAGAAGTAGAAGGGCACAGAGCGATCGGCGGTGGCTCTAGTCGCCGGCGGCAGAGAAGAAATTGGCCGGCACTGTGCAAAAGAGCAACAGCGGCAGTACACAGGGAGGAACTAGGCACCGGAGACTGGTGCTGAACCTGTGGCCGGCGCTCGGCTTCGTCTCGGCGCTGCCACCAATCGAGAGAAGGCGCGGGTTCTCGGGTGGCGGCGCTAGGGCACACGGAAAGAAGAAGAAACAAGGTTCGGGGTTCGGCCGGCGGTAGAACTAAGGCAGAGAGGAGGGTCGCTGGCGTCGGCAGAGGAGAGAACCGCCGGGGCCGGCGGTTAGGGCAAGGAGTCGAGCACGAGGAAGAGGCGTCGGCGCGAGGAGAAAGGGTGCGCTCGGGTGCGCGAGTGAGAAAAGAAACGGCGAGGAAATAAAGAAAAATATAAAGAAAAAGAAAAGGAAAAGGAAAAGAAAATAAATCTTTTCCTCATTAAAACAGGGTAACCTAAACAGACCTTTCCCGGACCCTGTTTTTGTCCCCGTTAACATGTCCATACGAGCTCCGAAAAATTCTCGAAAAATTTCTAAAAATTCCGGAAAATTCCCTTATCATTTTCGGTATTTTACATTCTCCCCCACTAATAAAAATTTGGTCCCCAAATTTCGTTATCTACCATCAGCAAGTACTAACAACAGATATATAGTAGAAATGTTGAACGGTAAATAAATCACATACCTCAAGTGAAAAGATGGGATATCAAGATGGGGATATCGAGCTCGGATCGTATCCTCAAACTCCCAAGTAGCCTCCTCGTCTGAATGAGGCTGCCATCCGACTTTAACCAGCCGGATAGTCTTGTTCCGCAACTGACGCTCCTTCCGGTCGAGAATCCGTACCGGAATCTTCTCATAAGTAATGTCAGGCTGAAAGGAGAACTGAGATTATCTATCAACACATATATCAGATCGGGTACGTATCTCCTCAGCGTAGATATGTGGAATACGACGTGAACGCCTGCCAAAGACGGCAATAGTGCCACCCGATAAGCTACTGCTCCAATCCTTTCCGAGATCTGGAAAGGTCCAATGTATCGCGGAGCTAGCTTACCCCTGAGACCAGTAATTATCATATCATCCACATATAAAGATAAAAGTATACGACCTGCACGTGTGTACTTGCCAAATGAAGATGAATCATGATTACTGGGATGAAAACCAAGCGAGGTAACCACTGTGGAGAACTTGGCAAACCAAGCATGTGGTTCTTGTTTGAGTCCATAGAGAGCTTTGCGAAGCCTGCAAACTTCACCAGATCGGTGAGCAACTCCAGGAGGAGGCACCATATACACTTTTTCTTGAAGATCACCATTTAAGAAAGCATTTTTGACATCTATCTGAGATATCTTTCGTTGACGAACATAGGCAACGATAATTAACATACGAACAATGGTCATTTTAGCAATAGGGGCAAAGGTTTCCTCATAATCCATGTCATACTCCTGAGAGTAACCTTAAGCAACAAGACGAGCTTTGTACCATTCGATAGAACCATCAGATTTAGTTTTAATCTTAAAGACCCAACGAGAACCAATGACACGTTTCCCTGGTGGTAGAGGTACCAAATCCCAAGTATGAGTATGATGCAGAGAAGTTAATTCCTTATCCATAGCAATTTGCCAAAGAGGAATACCGATAGCTTCTCTATAGGACAAAGGCTCAGAAAGATGATGAATAGAGGCAACAAAAGAGGCAAAAGAAGTAGAATAACAAGAATAAGTAAAATCAGGTAGTTTAGTAGACTTACGAGGGTGTGTAGACCGACGAATAAGTAAAATCAGGTAGTTTAGTAGACTTATGAGTATGATGCAGAGCAGTTAATTCCTCATCCATAGCAATTTGCCAAAGAGGAATACCGATAGCTTCTCTATAGGACAAAGGCTCAGAAAGATGATGAATAGAGGCAACAAAAGAGGCAAAAGAAGTAGAATAACAAGAATAAGTAAAATCAGGTAGTTTAGTAGACTTACGAGGGTGTGTAGACTGACGAATAAGATTGTCCGCACTCTCTGGAAGTGAAGGAACAATTGTAGGAGGGGGGTGTGGAGGTGGAGGAGATGTCTCGAGAATACCAAATTCAGTGAAGCTATCATGTGAAAGAGTAGCCGTGGGGGAGGCTTCGTCGGTGTCAGTACTGAAGGGATCAATGTGAATAAGATCTACATGAGTTATGTCATGTGATAGAAGATGTATGGAGAAGAAAGGAATATGCTCAAGAAACACAATATGATGAGAGACATATACTTTTTTACTAACTGGATAAAAACAATGATATTCCTTTTGACCAATACCATAACCAAGGAAGACACACAAAGCAGACTTAGAGGACAACTTATCACGCTCAACATATGGTCAGAGAACAAAATAGGTGATGGATCGAAAGCGCTAGAGGGGGGGAGGGTGAATAACGCTCGTGGCTATTTCATTTTTCGAAATATCGGAATTGTAAAATTAAGTAACGCAGCGGAAAAAGTAAAGCAAGCACATAACGACACAGGGAGTTTACTTCGTTCGGAGCCTGGGACGACTCATATTCGAAGGCCCGCGATCCTTGATCGCTTTCCGTGGGCAACAACTATAAGCTCGTAAAATATTACAACTGGAATATAGTAGAGATTGTAATTATGTAAAGCGAAAACTAATACCGACAACAAAAGATCGAAGAGTCTGAGCTTCGGGTCGTCGGCGTCGAGTTGTAGCACTTCAAGGTCGTCTCGATGGCAGCACTTCACAGAAGAAAGCTTAGAATTTGTTGTTCTCTAGTTGCTCCCTCGACCCTCTTTTTATATGACATTCTTGGCGCCTGGATCCCTTCCGGGCACCTGGAGTGTGACGTGGCCAACCAACTAGGATGCTCCACGTGGCGAAGTTGCGGCAGGGATAACACTTGGTCCCGGGCGCCCGGACCTGTTCCGGGCGCCCGGATCCATCCCGGGCGCCCGGACCACCTTTTTCCAGCAGGTTCCTCTCCTGCAAAACAAGGTTAGTCCGAGCCAATACCCTGCAAGACAGTGTTAGAATTTGATAAATCATAGTAAAGAAGAACTGACAGTCTTCGGACTGTCCGAGTCTGACTTCGGATTTCCAACCGGAAACCCTACTGTTCCCTCTACGGGGAACGCGTCCTCACCTACTCCCCTCAGGAGAGATTACCTGATGCCAGTCCGGTCCTCCAGACCGACTGGACTTTTCGCCTAGGGTTACCACCCCCTAGGACCTAGGGTTACCGCCCCCTAGGGTTTTTCTCCACCTAGGGTTGCCACCCCCTAGGACCTAAGGTTGCCACCCCTTAGGGTTTTCCTTCACCTAGGGTTACCGCCCCCTAGGACCTAAGGTTACCCCCCCTTAGGGTTTTCCTTCACCTAGGGTTACCACCCCCTAGGACCTAAGGTTACCACCCCTTAGGATTTTCACCTGCCTAATCGCAGTTAGGACTTTCCTGAAACACTCATTCAACATGTTAGATCACAAACTAACTTAATTTTGAATCCTTTGCCATTATCAAAACTAAGGTTCGATCGTCGGATGCTTCCCGCACCAACAATCTCCCCCTTTTTGATAATGACAACCGAAATTCAACGTTAAGTAAAAAATATGCAATTACGTATAAGCACAAGAAAGATAGCAAGATAAGCATGATAGCAAGATAAGCATAAACATAACTCCCCCTTAATATAAGCTCCCCTTTTAAGTTTAAATTATTCTCTTTGAATTTCTCTACTAATAAACATAGCTCTTTGAAAGATAGCAAGATAAGCATAAACATAGCTCCCCCTTAATATAAGCTCCCCTTTTAAGTTTAAATTATTCTCTTTGAATTTCTCTACTAATAAACATAGCTCCCCCTTAATATAAGCTCCCTTTTAAGTTTAAATTATTCTCTTTGAATTTCTCTACTCTCCCCCTTTGCCATATATCAAAAATAAGTTAGTTTTGAAAAAACTTAAATTTTCAAAACAAAATTTAGTAGAGTTTGTTTGAAAAACATAGGTAAGAGGCAAAAAGGGGTAAGTGAAAAGCAACATCTTAGAATTGGTTTTAATAGCAACATTTTTGAAAGAAAATTTGCTAAGGAAAATAGTTTTAAAAAAAACTTGAAACCATTGATTTTGATTGAGGAGATTTTTCTTTGTGATATTTTAAATAAGAATTCAACTCTTTTTAACTTAGTGAATTTTGAGGAGTTTCCAAAATTTTAAAAAAAATTTCAAACAACTTCAGAAATTTTCCGATTTCAAAAATTTTCAAGGAAAAATTTCAACTTAAAGAAGTTAATTGCAGCTTAAAGAGTTTTCAAAAAAAATTTCCAACTTAAAGAATTTTCTAACTTAAAGACTTTTCAAAAAAAAATTTCAACTTAACGAATTTTCGAAAAAGTTTCAACTTAAATAATTTTCTAACAAAATTCCAAAAAAATTTTCAAATATAAGAGACTTGAAAGTTTTAAGTTTGAAAAAGTTTTTGAAAAGCTGCTTAAGAGAAATGAATTTCAAAGATACTTAAGGCAAAGGAGAAGCGATAACCTTAGTGTTTAATAGTTTACAAATTTTGTTTTAGTAAGGTATCAGAGCCCTAAGGTCCAAGCATGAGTCAAGATTTGGTTTTGATCAGGTATCAGAGCCCTTAAGTACAAGCATGCTTAAACTTTAATATTGCCTCTAGAGAACATCTTGCCAAATAGCTAAGTCTAGAGTGTAATTTAATTGAGTTTAGTTAAAGAGGATTTGATTAGGTACTTAGCTTAAAGGGGTCTTACATAAGGGCTTAGTTTTAAAGGTCAGGTCATAAATGATGTTAATTTTAAAGCTAAGTTAAAAATATCCTGAGTTTTTAAGACAGGTCAAAAGTAGTTTTTAATTTTGAATACAATTCAAATTTTTATTTTGAATATAAACTAATTTTAGAACCAACTCAAAATCACTTCCCCTTAATTAATGCCTTAATAAATTCTTTGGGTTTAATTAATGCCTTAATAAATTCTTTGGGTTCAGAAGTCTAGGCATGAGAGGTTAAAATTATTTTCCTAACTTTCCATCTCACTCATTCTAGATTAACAAGCATGTAACGACCCGATTTCCCTATTTCGAGTTCCAAATGTCCATAAAAATATTTGGAAATACCTTTAAAATATTCTAGAGATTTTTAGAAATCTTTAGAGTATTTTTACGCAATTTTTGGAGGTCGTTTAGTATTTTTACAAAACAAAAGAAGTTTAGGCAAAAATTGTTGAAGGCGAGGTTCGAACCCACGACCCCGGGTCGGACTGACCCAAGCCAAAACCGGCTTGACCAGCTGAGCTATGAGATTTTTGTTAACTCTATATGGAAAGAATTAAGGATATAGTATAGTTTGGAATAAAACCCTAGTTATTAAAGGACCTAGTTTCTTTTTCTTCCCGAGCCGAAAACCCTATTTGCCTTCTCCCCGATCCCGACTCCGCGCTGCGCTCCTGCTCGGGCGACAGCGAAGAAGAAGCCAGGCGTGGTCTCCGGCGCCGACGAAGTTTCTCCCGGCCATCCTTCACCCGTGAGTGGCCATCCCGATGGAGAAGAGCTCGGGAACACGAAGGAGTTGCCGAGAAGCTTCGCCCAAACCCTAAAAGCTTTCTCCTTCCTTCTTCTCGGCTGTAAGTCCAAGAAACCCAAGGTAAGTTGCTCACTCACCTGCGGTAAGAGTAGTTCCGGGATTTTCTGCCTTGTCGATGTGAATTGAGGTTTCAGATTTAGTTTTCTTCAAGCTTTGATGTTAGCAATTCAGCGTTTGATTTGGGTTTCCTGTTTGTTACCCTAATTGGTATGTTCGGTTTACACATGAGCCCTACAAGTTTCAGAATTTAGCTAGGGTTTTTTGGTTTGGAAAGATCTGATGTCCTTCAGAAGCTTCCCTGTGGTATTGAGTGGATCAATTCATTTATGTTCAGAATTAGGATTTGTTGGAGGTTAAGAGTAGCATGCTTGCTTGATTTCTTTCTTCTGATGTCGATTTTAGCATTCCAGTTGTAGCATTTCAATGTTACTGATATATATGTAATCAGTATTTCGAATTTTCAGTTTAGATCCGCACATCTCAATTATAGCACCTTATTGTTACTGTAATTGACCTTATAGAGTTGGCTAAAATTGGGGCATGCAGTTTAGTTGTATTGAGTAGCACCTTAGTTTAGATTCTTCCTTGTTGAAACGAAAAAGAACAACCTTGGGGTTTGCTATGAGGATTAGTAGTGGTTTAGGTTTTCTTTGGATTTCCTTGCTGCCATGAGACTGTAACTCTTTTAATTCTCTGATATAGTCTTACAAACATAATTATTTGGTCTGTTAAATTGAAAAGGAGCTGAAGTATTGTTGAATAATAAATCAACAATTTGATCACCATACTAGTTCAAACAAGGAGAAGAATACAATCTAATCATTTTAATTTTATTTTCACATCTGCACATTCCATTTTAGTTGTAAAGTCAAAGGTTACGTAGGTTGGTGATGCTTTAGTGAATCCTAGAGTTTTCTATGGATAGTTACCATGGTAAATCTCTTGAATTTTCCTTTTTGTGAAATTCATTCAGCTTGAAATTCCATCTTTGCCATATTCATTATTCCAAACCATACCCACCCATGTTGATGATGACTATATCAATTCTTATAATCTTTGTTTCATGTGTATTGGATGATACAGGATGGTATGATGTACAATACCAAGCAAATAGCTAGGAATCTGGTGTTGTACATATTTCCATTAGCAAAAGCATTTCCTTTAGTTTTTTTTAGATGTTGGAAGCTGTTTTGAGCTTCAATAAGATTCTCACTATTCACTCCTATTTTCCTCATATTCTCCTCTTTAAAATTCAAAGCATTTCAAATTATGCTGGGAATTGTAAGCTACATATGTGAACTTTGACTAGTAGTACATAAATAGATGTTTCACTAGGATAAGTAATCACTGAGGATAAGCTTAGAAGCACTAAGTTAACCCCGCATTACTTGAATTGCAATCCTATCTTTATGAAATTGTGAAGAACAACCCATTCCTTTTGTGCTATAAGTTGAACAAGAACAGCCCATCAAACCTATCCTAGCTTTAGAGCTTGCATTGCAGATTTTTGATTGTCTAGCATAGCAGATTTTGAATGGTTAGCATTGTAGATTAGCATTTCAGATTTTGTTTTTTTGGTTTATTCTAGCATGTTATTTGGACTTTCCCATTTGCTATTGAATATGCATGATTAGATTTCATTTTCTATTTCGTTGCTATAGGTTTGAGCATGAGTAGATTTAGAGTTCTAGTTCCTTATGTAATTAAATGTGCATGAGTGGCATTCCTTTAAAGCAATCAGTTTCTGGTTTCTTTTGTATTGGTTATGTATGCAGAATTTTTCATTGTAGCTTAGTTTTTCCTTGCTAATTCTATGCACATGATTAGTTTTAAGGTTGGTTTCTCCTTGTTAATCCCTTAATTGAAGCATGTGAACTCAAATTATGAGCATGAACAGTTTATGTTAAGTTCAGCAAGTCTAGTTTTGTGTTACGCTTCAATTTCAGCAAGTTTAAATTCCAGTTAGTAGATCTTGTTGTTTCATTACTACCTCATTTAGCATGGACAGATTTATTTCGGCTTTAGTTGTGGTTTCCTACTAAATTACCAAAAGATAAGAGTAAAAAAAGATAAAGAAAAGAAAGAAAAAGGCCAAGGCCTTAAATAGATCCCAAAGTCAAGACTTTAGGGATTTATGGCACATAAGGTGCTATTAAAATGCCAAGGCATTTAAAGAAGAAGTAAATAAGATAATCAGTATTTTACTTTTAAGAAGAGGCTAGTACCCGACTTCACAAGGTTGTCGTTAAACAAATCCAGGTGTCCAATTCCAAGTTCTTGGCCCTGGTAGACCAAGGTCTGCTCTTTTAGGATTGGTGGCTCGCTACCCTAACCTATTAGGGAACGCGCATAAGATGGTACTACGCCTAGGCCCAAGGAGAAGTTGATTATTATTTTGAAGTATTATAAGTATAAGTTTTTGAACAAGTAAAAAATAAGTTTCACATAAGTATTAAAGAATAAGTCTTTAAGCAAGTGAAATAAGATACAGAAGGTGTTTAGAATTCGGTAAGTTAAGTTCTTTATGCAAGCATGATAGTATAGACTTGCCTTACATGTTTAGCCTTTCAGTATGTTTCTTTACTAATCGAAGAGCATGAGTTAGTTTACTGTTCTTTGCTATTTATGAGCATGATTAGCTATACATGTTTAGTATTTCAGTTAGTATGATTCCTTTGCTATGTATGAGCATGAGTAGCTTTACATGTTAGCATTCAGTTTTAGCATGTTTTTATTTATATACATGCATATCGAGATTTTGTGAGTTAGATAGCGCTTACTAAGCAAATTTTGCTTATAGACTGCACTTCCTCTTACTGCAGATACAGGAAAGGAAAAGATATAGAAAGGAAGGCGACAAGGAGGTGTTTGAAGGATGTGTGATGCCAGGACTATGGAAGCCTTGGGACTAGGAAAGAAGTTTTATTTTAGTTTCCATTGTCTTTTGCTATGTTAGGAGTATTTGAGATAACATTTGTTATTTTGATGTGATTAGGACATAGTAGAAGAATTGTGATATGGTGTGATGAGTTGTGGTATTGTTTTCTTTATTTTGGATTTATTTTATTGCGTGGTTGATTGATATGTGTTCCAACCGCTTGTGGCTGAGTATATATTGCATGTATTGTTGAATAAGGTCACCGGTACAGGAGAGACTTTGCCGAAATTTTTCGGTAGGGTTTCCATGTGATTTTTAATCATACCGGTTAAGTAGAGTTAGTAGTTAAGTAACGGTCACTCTTAGAGAATAGAAGTAGTAAGAAGGGTGGTCGTTACAAAGCATGTTCAGCTTATGAGTGAGCGTGAGATGGAGTTGTCTTTGCAGTTCATATAAAACATAAGTTTTGAATTTTAATTTTTTTTTTTTGAAAATTATTTTTCAAATAATGATTTTCAAGTGATTTCAAATGATTTTCAATAATTTTTTTTAAAATGATTTTGAAAATGATTTTTCAAATAATTTTTAAAGGATTTTGAAAATGATTTTTTAAATGATTTTAAAAGGATTTTGAAGATGATTTTTTAAAGTATTTTGAAAATGATTTTTCAATAATTTGAAAATATTTTTCAAATCATTTTTTTAAAGGATTTTGAAAATGATTTTTTTTAAAGTATTTTGAAATTGATTTTTCAACAAATTTGTAAATATTTTTCAAATCATTTTTTAAAGGATTTTGAAAATGATTTTTTAAATGATTTTAAAAGGATTTTGAAAATGATTTTTCAATAATTTTAAAGATTTGCTTATCAATTTAATTTGAATTATTAATAATTAATTTGAATTAATTATTAATTGGATTTGAATGATTAATTGATAATTTTTAACTATTAATTTAATTTAATTTAATTTTTAATCATCAATTTGATTTTTAATCTTTAGTCATCTCACCCGATCTAAATTCTAAATCAGGGAATCCTATAATTTTGTGAGATGAATTAGTTCAATTTTTAGGGTTTAGTTTAACTTTATGTTAGATTCGGGTTTAGCTTTGGGTTCAACAAGTAAGGGTTCTTTAGATAAACTTCTGGGCTATGGTGAGTCACAAGGAGCTCATTAAAGTAACCATGCCTTTGAGGTTTTCCAAATAGTCCTACCCATTGAACTTAATACTGAACCTTGGTCTAACTAGTTAGGATCCATTTCAGGGTAGCTTCGGTTAGTTCCACTTGGCCAAATGCACCAGGTCGAAGCCATATCTTCCTAGACATGCGATGACCAAGCTTCCCCAACGTACTATCATCCAAAAACTTCACCAGTACTGTGTTTCAAGTTAAATCTAACCCTTTTAATCTATCCTTACTTACCCTGTCGAGTAATCTACTCTTGTTTACCCATTTCGGGTAGATTAAGTTCGGTTACCCAGTCGGGTAAATAGATTTCGGAGTTGCCAGCTATTCTTGACCCTCCTTTGATTTTTGGATTTTTGAATTAATTTTGAATTTTTAAAATTGAATTTATTGATTTCGAATTTTGAATTTTAATAATTAATTTCAAATTTTGAATTTTGAATAATTAATTTCGAGTTTGAATTTTGAATTTTAATAATTAATTTTGAGTCTAATTTTTGAATAATTAATTTCGAATTTTGAATAATTAATTTCGAATTTCGAATTTTGAATTTTAATAATTAATTTCAAATTTTGGATTTTGAATTTTAAGTTTAATAATTAATTTAGAATTTTAATAATTTTTAATTTTAATTTAATAATTAATTTCAAATTTTAATAATTTTGAATTTTAAGTTTAATAATTAATTTTGAATTTTAATAATTTTGAATTTTAAGTTTAATGATTAATTTCGAATTTTGATCGTTTTAGCTCCCCCTGGATCATAGCCTCGATAAGGTCTATTGAGGTAATGTATTTGATCCTTAGGGACCCAATACTGTCCAAATCCAATTTGATTGATCAGGTTGGACTTGGCAACCCATGCTTGGACCATTTTTCTATTGATTCTTTGTATGAGAGATAGGTATGACCTATATTTGTTTTTCGTTTTGTATCCTAGTCCAGTTCGATTGTAGATTGCCCTTTGTGTTCCAAGAATCAAGTTAAGATTCTTGGACCCCAAGGAAAATCGTTCTAAGGTTGTCTTCAAATCCTTGACTTGACTTTTTAGGTTGGAATTCTCTTCCTCAAGTTTTTGAACTTGAGTTGAGGTTCCAGTCTGAACTGGATCAGTCAAGGATTCGTTATTAGTCGTCTCTTTAAGGAGTGTTACCTCCTTTAGAAGCGACTTGATTCAAATTTTGGACTTAGCTACTTTATGCATTAAATAATTAATTATGCAATATAACCTATTTTGACTTACAGAGGGGTTTGGCCCTTCGGAAACGGATGCAGATCCATGGCTTCTCTCGGACTCGGCTTCCGATTCATCCTCGCTTCCGGATTCGTTGGTGTAGTCCCGGGCTGTCAATGCGAGAAAGTTAGTTTGCTCTACTTCTTCGTCGTCGGATTCCTCGGAAGAAGACTCGTCCCATGTTGCCTTCAATGTCTTCTTTCTTTTTGGTTTCTTTGGATCCTTCTGGTTCGGGCAGTTTGCCTTGATGTGCCCCTTCTGATTGCACCCGTAGCAGGTCACTTCGAATTTAACCTTCGAGCTTGGTTGGGCTTCTTTAGATTGGATGTCCTTTCTGACATCCTTTTTGTTGAAGCTCTTCTTTTTGCAGAGCTTATTTACCAAGTTGACTATTTCGATTGTAAGTTCATCGTCGTCTTCCGAATCTGGTTCTTCTTCTGACTCAGGTTCGGTTCTGCGCTTGATTTTTGATTCGCGCGTTCTCCCTGTTCCTGCAACCAAAGCCAACCCTTTCTCTGTCGGGCGTGCATTAGTCTGTTCGCGAAGTTCAAATTCTGTAAAAAGTTCATCTAACTTAATGGTAGATAAGTCCTTGGAGACCTTGTAGGCATCTACCATGGATGCCCACAAGGTGTTCCTTGGAAAAGCATTTAAAGAATACCTTATGATGTCCCAGTTGTCTACCTTCTGTCCAATTGCATGAAGACCATTGAGCAGATCTTGAATCCGAGCATGGAGTTGGGCAGCTGATTCACCTTCCTGCAATTTGATGTTAAATAATTTATTGGAAATTAAGTCTCTTTTACTTACTTTGGTGTCGGATGTCCCTTCGTGAAGTTCAATGAGCTTCTCCCACAACTCTTTGGCACTGTTGAAGGGGCCGACGCGGTTGAGTTCTTCTTTTGATAGGCCACATTAGAGGGTGCAGGTTGCCTTGGCATTAGCTTCCACCTTCTTAATAAGAGATGCGTCCCAATCCTCGTATGGTAGTGGTTTGCCGGCGCTATCAGTTGGCAGTTGGAGTCCGGTTTTGACAATCATCCAGACTTCAAAGTGAGTCTGGAGATATGCCTTCATTCGACCCTTCCAGTACCCGAAGTCGTCTCCGGTGAATAGCGGAGGGCGGGCTGTACTGTAGCCTTCTTGAAGGGCCATTTCAGATCAACCTAAAAAGAAAACAACTGACAAGATGTTCCAGGACTTGGTCCTGGCTTAGTAGTGCGGAAGGAAGAAAATGGATCACGAACTTGGGTGGTGCTGCACCAACTCTGAGCAGAAAACTGATTCGAGAAAAAAAAATTAGAATATAGCTATGAAGCTAAATTCTAATCGACTCCGAAAAATCTGAAAATACCACGAAAAATATTTTGAATGGTGGTTGCACCGATTCAAAATGACCCCGCTCTGATACCAATTGATGGATCGAAAGCGCTAGAGGGGGGGTGAATAGCGCTCGTGACTATTTCGTTTTTCGGAATATCGGAATCGTAAAATTAAGTAACGCAGCGGAAAAAGTAAAGCAAGCACAGAACGACACAGGGAGTTTACTTCGTTCGGAGCCTGGGACGACTCCTACTCGAAGGCCCGCGATCCTTGATCGCTTTCCGTGGGCAACAACTATAAGCTCGTAAAATATTACAACTGGAATACAGTAGAGATTACAATTATGTAAAGCGAAAACTAATACCGACAACGAAAGATCGAAGAGTCTGAGCTTCGGGTCGTCAGCGTCGAGTCGTAGCACTTCAAGGTCGTCTCGATGGCAGCACTTCACAGAAGAAAGCTTAGAATTTGTTGTTCTCTATCTGCTCCCTCGACCCTCTTTTTATATGACATTCCGGGTGCCTGGATCCCTTCCGGGCGCCTGGAGTGTGACGTGGCCAACCAACCAGGATGCTCCACGTGGCGAAGTCGCGGCAGGGATAACACTTGGTCCCAAGCGCCCGGACCTGTTCCGGGCGCCTGGACCTCCGGGCGCCCGGATCCATCCCGGGCGCCCGGACCACCTTTTTCCAGCAGGTTCCTCTCCTGCAAAACAAGGTTAGTCCGAGCAAATACCCTGTAAGACAGTGTTAGAATTTGATAAATCATAGTAAAGAAGAACTGACAGTCTTCGGACTGTCCGAGTCTGACTTCGGATTTCCAACCGGAAACCCTAGGTCGACCCGACGCCTACTATTCCCTCTACGGGGAATGCGTCCTCACCTACTCCACTCAGGAGAGATTACCTGATGCCAGTCCGGTCCTCCAGACCGACTGGACTTTCCGCCTAGGGTTACCACCCCATAGGACCTAGGGTTACCGCCCCCTAGGGTTTTTCTCCACCTAGGGTTGCCACCCCCTAGGACCTATGGTTGCCGCCCCTTAGGGTTTTCCTTCACCTAGGGTTACCGCCCCCTAGGACCTAAGGTTACCCCCCCTTTGAGTTTTCCTTCACCTAGGGTTACCACCCCCTAGGACCTATGGTTACCACCCCTTAAGATTTTCACCTGCCTAACCGCAGTTAGGACTTTCCTGAAACACTCATTCAACATGTTAGATCACAAACTAACTTAACTTTGATCCTTTGCCATTATCAAAACTAAGGTTCGATCGTCGGATGCTTCCCGCACCAACAATAGGTACAACCAAAAACATGTAAAGAAGAATAATCAGGAGCATGGCCATATAGTTTTTGAAAAGGAGACAAACCTACATTGTGAGAAGTTGGAATCCTATTAATTACATGAGTAGCAGTAAGAACTGTTTCTCCCCAAAAAATACTAGGAACATCTGTAGACAATAAGAATAAACGGGTTGTCTCAACAAGATGTCTATGTTTTCTCTCTGCAACCCCATTCTGTTCAGGTATTTCTCGACACGAGGTTTGATGTATAGTACCTTCTGATGAAAGTAAATGAGAAAAATTATTGGAAGTGTATTCGCCCTCCCAAATCACAACGAAAATACTTGATAATTGCTAAATGTTGAGTTTTGACAAGAGCTTTAAAGTTATTGAAAATGGAAAGATAATCAGATCTATGTTTCATAAGATAAACCCAAGTATAATGAATACAATCATCAATAAAAGAAATATAATATCTTGATCCCCCTTTTGTAGTAATAGGAGAAGGCCCCCACACATCAAAATGAACAAGATCAAAAGGATTAAGAGAAAAAGATAGACTTTTATTAAAAAGTAATGCAGAAAATTTTGCCAGTTTACAACCACTACAATATGAAATATCATGACTTTTTAAAGTTCCTAATACTCCAAATGAAGCTAAAAATTGTAAACAAGAGGCTGAAACATGACCTAGATGAGTATGCCACAAATAAAAATCAAAAGAAGAACGACTCAATCAGAAAGATAACAAATCGACATTAGAAGCTGCAACATCTGGTACTTGAAGCTTATCTAAGACATAGAGTCCCCCTTACCTACGACCTATCCCAATCACCTTCTGAGATCATGGGTCCTACACATAATAATTGGATGAATAAAAAGATATTAAATATCCAGACTTAAACAATTGACTAACGGAAATAAGATTAAGTGTAAGACTAGGAATATAATAGACATCAGGAAGAGACAAGCAAGTTGTAACAACAGAACCAACACCTAATAATGGCATTAGAGTATCATCAACCGTCATAACTGATAAAGATGAATTAGAAGATAAGGAGATAAAAGATGATAAGTTAGGTGACATATGATGAGAGGCTCCAGAATCTAAGATCCATAAAGAGGAAGATATACCTGATGTACTAGAGGATGACAAACCTATATGAGAAGAAGCAGACATGGCAGAGGGATGTGAAGCAAGGAATTGTTGAAACTGCTCAAGAATATAAGGATCTAAAGAGGGGCCAACCACTGCATTACTAGACTGAGATAGTCTATTTGGCGACTATTATGGTTGATTACCAGATTTCCATGAACCATTCTGATGTAGCAATGGTGGCTGTTGAGGTCGTTGTTGTTGCTATTGCTGTTGTGGTGGTTGTTTTTGCCATTGTGGTAGTTTACCTTTGTTCAATAATAATGGACATTGAGACTTCCAATGTCCTTTTTCTTTGCAATAAGCACACTCATCACTAGAAACCTTCGAAGTCGACCTACTTTGATTATACGACATAGACCGCTGTGGTGCTACAAAAATAGATGACATAGATGGTGCAACAATCCTCTTATCAACCTGAGACTTAAGATGAATCTCCTCAGCTAACAATTCATGTACTAATGAATCAACGGAAGGGAGAGGACTACGTTGCAAAATTGTTCCACGCAATCCTTCAAAGTCATTACGAAGAGCCATCAAGAATTGGACCAGATGTTGCTCTTCTCTACGAGTGACATAAGCTGGGAATACTCACAATTTTGAGGATTTTGTGAGTGCTAACTGGTCCCATAGTTTCGACATGGTAGAATAAAAATCTTGGATCCCCATATCTTGTTGTAGAAGTGCACGTATATTTGCTTCTAATTGATATTGTTTGACAAAGTTAGAATGCGTGTATAATCTTGCTAGATGATCCCAAACCTCTTTGGCCATCTTGTACTTGGCCAACTGAGCACCAATAGAGTGCGAAATAGAATTATTGATCCATCTAATAATCTTCGCATTATCGGTCTCCCAAAAATCCAACAACTTTACATAATCATCAGCATTAATGTCCATAGGTTGAACTCACACACCTGAAATATACCCCCACATAGATTTTCCTCGTAAAATTTTTTTCATAACATATCCCCAATACGAATAATTTTTTCCATCCAATTGGACACTGATCGATTGAAGCGAATCTTCTGTGCGACCACTCATGATGATAAAAAAAATTGTGTTCATGAATAACAGAACACCAAACAAAATCAAGTATTGTAAAAACAAAAGAAACCCAATCCACAGTTTGATCCACGAAAACTGTGGATCGAATTAACAATTCTTTAATCTAATTATCAAAAACATAGAGATGAAGGCTCTGATACCATGTAGAAATTGATGCCAAAGAAAAGTAGTCGTCTTTGTTGATGAATACAAAAAAAGGGTTGTTAAAAAATATAGAGTACAAAGTCTTATATAGTGAATTATTAGAAAACCTAAACCCTAAATTAAAAAAGTAAAAGACTAAATTACTCTCAAGGCTATAAACAAATAATTTTAATTATATAATCTAACAGAATCTTCATCGACAACTGAGTAACATGCCAATAGCTGAAGAAAATATGCTCTTGTGTCTCAATCTCCTTCCCACAAAATTAAGGTACAACTCCTATCATGTAAGTAATCATGCCAGTCTCATGTAGGCAGCCTCCCATTGGCCAACATCCATAAGGTAAACACATGGCTCGGCTATAGGTACTACTGCCACATTGTCGGTGCCCATGGTTGTTTCTGACTCGGGCCGCTAAAGAAGTCATATGTCTATCGTGTGCCCTTGCCTAGCCTTGGCCGACTGAACCATGTGGTTAGCCTTTGTATTGCCCCCTCTATAGAACCTGTTGTTGCTAGTATGGTATCTCAGATTTACAGTATCTTCTTTATTAGCAACGAGTTTGTATGCTTGACCCGCCACTCCCATACCCCAGCTTGCTTGAGATAAGTATGATGAACCTAACATTTCCATAAGGTATGTGTCTTTTCCTAAATGTGCCACAACACCTTTGCTAGTAATGCAAAATTCTAGGCTTTCAAATCTCTAAAGCCTAAACCTCCTTCCTCTTTTGGTTTGTACAATTCATACCATGCAATAGGGGGATGCTTTGTTGTCCACATGAAGCATCGACAGATGTTGTGGATCCAATCCATGATCCCATAAGGGAGTGACAGTAGAGACATCCAAAAGTACTTCACTCCCTGCAACACTGATGTAGTAAGTTGTGCCTTGCTTACATAGGAAATGGTGTTCCTTGACCAAGAGTTGATCCTCTTGGTAAGGGAGTCCATGAGAGGTTCATAATCTACTATCTTGAGCTTTGCATAGGCTAGAGATATCCCCAAGGGTTGAAATGAAAGTCTAAAATCAGAGTGTGTTGATGCAATAACCATGCCATGTACTCCACGTAGATGCTAAAGAGGTAAGGAGACATTAGATCCCTTTGCTGGAGTCCTTTGCCACCTCTAAAGTAACCATAGAAGCAATATACTCGGATCTTCTATAGGGATTTGGGCGACGCCGTCGTTCTCTCCTCACCAATGAAAAGTAGGGGGTGAGTAGGGTGTCAATTTCTAACTCAACATAAAAACATGATCCAAACCGAATACGAAAAAAAAATCATGTTATGGTCAAATCTTATTGGGTTCAAGTTGGGTTTAGGTCGACCTGATTGACACGATTAATAGACGGGTCAGGTTGAAGTCAACCTGAAATGCCCCGATTATAACTTGTGAACCCATTTATAAATATTTTTAGAACGGGGTCGAGTCCGATTCTAGTTGAATTTAGGTTAAAATAAGCATATTTTAATAAAATATGTCTTTTCGGGTTGAGTTCGGATTGAGTTTGGGTTAAGATGAACATATTTTTATAAATGGGTTATTTCGGGTCATGTCTGTTGGGGTTGGATTCATGTTGTAGGTTATTTTAGGTCGTGTTCAGGTCAAATACAGATAAACGAGTCAGGTTCGGATCAAACAATTTGATCCAAAATATTAATCAGGTCAGGATTAGGTTTTGATGTTCAAACCCGTCAATCCACCAACCCAAACTTGACCCGAATTACCACTCGTAAGGGAGAGATCTCTAAATTACTCAATTTTACGAGGACCACACCATATATATGTAGCAATGGATCCGATTCTGTTATCAACTCGTCATTAATAATAGAAATATTTAACATGTTCTACACATGTAAACTCACATCTAATAATACAAACTCATAATTAACCTTAATTAGATCACCTAATGAGTTTGTTTCATAATGACATAACTTTGTATGTTAGAAAATAACATGTAATAACGAGTTTAAATCCAACATCTTTGGTTACTAAAGAACTCAATTTGTCATCTGAACCAACGATAACCTCCTTTCATGGCTAACATGTTTGTGTAATAGGTTGATAGCATTGATGGTGTCTTGGTCTATATCAAAGCTTTGAGAGGGCAATGAAATTGGATGGAGATTGTTTGCTCCAAGCACCTTGCTTGTAGAAACTTAGGGGGAAAAGAAAGTTACATCAAAATACACCCAAAGGGCCCTACTGCCATGTCTGTGAATCATCTTACATTGAATTTGGAGGTTTTTCAATCCACCTTCTTTCACTCCAAGTAGGAGTTATTTTGAGGGGAATCAAAATGTTGAGTTGTATAGTATGGTTAGTTAATTAGCATTGAATGAGCATGCATGGCCATTTATCATGATGTAGGTCCATTCATAACGGTCATTAAATTTTAAATGTTGGTGGGAGCAACTTATGCAATCAGACAGTTAGACTAATTGAGAAGTTCAATCTTTTAAAATTAAATACTAGTCCTTGAAACTTGAAATGTAAAAAGGGGAAAAGAATGCCATGTGATGTGATTAACATAATATATAATAGGTCAAACTAAATTGACATTCTTTGCAGTGAAATTAATAAAAAAAATATATTAATAAGTCAAATTTTAAAATTTTTACACTATTATATTACTGATCAATATAAGAATAACATTGGCGCCACTAGACTTCAAGACTAAACTCTTGACTCATTCATTTTTTTTAACTCAGTATCTGGTTTTCAGTTCTATTTATTGGAGGTGGACGATCCACATGCATGTACCGGCCACTGGATAAATTTAGAAGGGCGATCCACATCTACCGGCCACTGGATAAATTTAGAAAGGTGAACGATTCCTCGTTTAACAACTAACATCTTAAATTTTTTATCTCACTTGAGAAAAATATTCTATAGTACTCCATAGCTAGGGTTTGAAGCGTAAATACTTAAGAAATTGCTTGAGCACTTTACCGTTACACCATGATCCAGGGCATTGACTCATTCAATTCTTGATCCATTATTCGGTCATTGACTATTTAAAAAAATAGATCCATTATCTTAACGATCCCCTAGTGCTGATCCTATGAATATAGAAGGAGATAAATACAGATATACAAGTGTTAGACGTATGATAGGATCACCAAAGATCGTCAATTTTTAAAAATCAACTCTTGATCGTTACGTCAAAAATATCATGTGTCAACTATATATACTACGTCCTAGGACAGTCGTTGACTACTTAAGTAACCATGAGGGATGGCTAATTATTTATTTTATCTTGCATCTAAATTTTATATTTGGCACAAAATTGATACAAGATGAAATAATTACTTTCACCTAAATGAATCTACACATGCTTAAATTTTAAATGAATCTACTACTTTTGCAAAATAAAGTTATCATAACAAAAATAAAAATAATGCAAACAAAGGTAGTTACCAAATTTCTGTCACCTTTATCTTACTCTAGATCATACCGACTTGTTAGATGAGTCACTTCTTAAAAGTTATTGATAAAAGTGATTAAAATGTAAAAGAAATATGAATTAAAAAAAGAAACCTCGAAAAATTTTAATGATAAAAACATAAGTCTTAGGATTGCAACAAGAGCACTTAAAGATTATAAAACAACAGAGTATAAGTATTTTGAGATATAGTATTGTTGTTTTCAAGGTTCCCTTTGTTGGTGAAATATTCCTCTCAACATCAAGTTCAATAAGTTTTAATATTTGATCAATATATTTAATGGTTGCATGATATGTTAAGTAGGTCAAGATTTATATGATATTTGATAGTGAAAGGGTTCAAATGAATTAAGGTTAATTATACATTTGGTAGATGAAAGTATAATAGGAAGTTGAAAAAGAAGTTTAAGTTAGTTAAGGTTGATTAGAGATTTTGTAGTTGAAGTTCAAATGGTGTTGATAATGAAAATCCTAAATGGAAGATTAAATGTTAAGTATGGGATGACAATTCTTGATATGCCATGGAGGACTATATGTAGGCGACTGACGAGGCATATTAACAAGTCAAGGCTGATTGAATAATAAAAAAAAAAGTAGGAAATCATATAGGAGAAGATTTTAGGTAGTGGAAATCCTAACACATTAAAGGTGGCAAGAGATTGGGTAGGGGAAATTCCTAATTGGCTGATGGCAACCATATACTAGGCAATTGGTGAAGTTCCAAAGACAAGGAATCTCTAGACAAGGAACATCCTAGTAGGTCGAGGATATCAGGCAAGGAAGAAGTCTAAGTAAATCGGGGTTAATTTGTACTAGGAAAACAAGAGAGTCCTAGAGCTAGTAAGTCTCTTGGCATTATATGGATCTAGTCTTGGCATGGTTGGACCAAAGTACCAGTCCACTGATGAACTAGAAACCACAAAGATGTGTTTTGGTCAAGTTTAATGTATAATAGTTGATTGAATGGATTCAAAATTTGAAAATCTAGTCAACTAATGTTGATAACAATCAGTTGGATTGTCATCTTAAGACAAAATGAAATTGAACAAAAATATTTATGGTCGACTATGATAGTGGACTGATGTTGAAATAGGAATCTACTAAGGAGATAAGATTCTAATAAAGTTTTGACATAATTGAATTATTACAATCTATAATAAAGCAATTGACTGGTTCACTTGACTGATGAGTAAGCAGTCAACTAGAGGGAAGTAAATAGTCTACTAATCAACATATTCAAGTGAGGAAACAAAATTCTATAAAGGGGAGCTTATGGAGATTTTGATTAAGATTTTGAGTAATCTGCCAGAGGGGATTCTAGATTTTCTATTCTTCAAAATGCAAATCAAAGAAAATATACAATAATCAAACAAAGTTCTTCTTGTAATTTCTTTTATTGTATGAGTTCATTTTTCTTGTATTATTTTATTTCTTGTATCTATTGTAAGAACATGAATATTGCAAGAGTTTTTTCTGCTTTTGAAAGGAATCCAAAGAGGATAAAGTTGGCAGTGCTACTAAGGTTGATTGACAGATCATAGGCCATGGAATAAGAACTAAGGGTTATAAACCACATAAAGGTTAGTTTGTCTTATGCTTGTAGTGTTCTTATTGTTTGTGATTTATATTCTATTTTCAACTACATAATAATACTTTATATATGAGCACGATTGACAAAAAGAGAAAGCAAAATTATCATGCCTATTCACCTCCTCTAGTTGCGCATTCCAAGCCTACAAGTGGTACAAGAGCCTGGATGAATCTTGTTCAAATTGACTATAGAAAAAAGAAGTGATCAAGGAAAGAAGAAGTCTCTGGAGTTGATGAACTTTCAAAATGGCTTGGCTTTAGCAATTCAACATTTGCTGGTCCATAAAGGTGGTTCAACTAAATCAACTTCAGGACTTGGAGAAGTGAAAAATACTAAAGTGAGATTACCACTAATTCTTTGAACTCTCAAGTAGTAATCCATGCCCTCACATCTACATTTTGACCTTGATAGGTCTATTTAGTTGATTTGGCCAAACTATCTTGTTGTACTTGGAAGGGTCAAAGCATTGAGGTGAAATCATCATTGTATTCCTAGAAATTTTACATCATCCATGCCTTCACATCAAAAATTCAATCTCTATAGGTCCATCAACATAATTTGGACAAAACCTCTCTATGGATCTAAAAGAGTTAAGTATTGATTGTAAAGAGGCTCGACAACAAGGAATACATTTAATATGTGTCTGAGGAGATGACAAGTGAGAGAAGCTCTGCCTTCTCTCTAGAAACTAGGGAGGAGCGCTACACCACTATGTGGTGGCTGCTGGCTAACCGTCTAGGCATCGGGCTGTGTGGCGAGAGAAGAGGGCTGCATGGAGGAGAATAGAGCCACACTAGACCTGTATCGATGGAGCTGGGAAGAAGACTTCCGGAGCAAGGAGCAAGCTACTTCTCTCTAAACACTAGGGAGAAGGAGGGGCGCGTTTTCATTTCTGTAGATTGGAGACTGCTCACTTCCATCATGGAGGAAAGCTGCAACGAAGCTAAAGAAAGGAGGTGTTGCAACTTAGGAGCATCGTTGTTGCACATCTAAGAACCAACGATGTGAGGAAAGAGCGTCGCACCATTCTATGCGGCGAAGAAAGCAATGTTGCATCATTTTGTGCGATGAAAAAAGATGAGGTGTGTTGTTTGGGCATGCCCAACCATAGGATGTTTCTCTAAACACTCAAGTTCAGCGATCACTGAAGCTAGGAAGGAGAAGGAACAACCTGCACCGCAAGAGACAAAAAGTTTGGTAGCCAACAACATGTGGTTGTAGGTTGGGGTAGACACCACACCAATAATTACACCACGTTTTCCTTTTCTAGTTGTGGAAAAACTACTTGAGTCGTTGCCTTTCTGTAGCTTTCCACCTTTTGGTTAGCAATGGGCAAGATCAGAAAGCCCCTGCCAACAGACATGCCATACACCAACCACAAAATTCAAATGGTAAGCATCAAACTACAAAATATCAAGGGTAGTCTACAACCAACCAGCAGATTCCTGAGGTGGAGTCCAACATCGCCCAGGTGGTGTATGAGCTTGCTGACAGAGCCATGGTTGCTGATGTGGCAGCCCAACAAATTCATAAGGTCACTGAAGTTGATTCTGATGAGGGCATGAAAGGCCAGCTCATGGTCCTGCCTTACCCACTTGCATAAATAAACCCAAAAGATATCCTATACAGCGGACAACATAGCTTACTGAGTCAACTGATGGGGGAAAACACAATTGACTGAGCAAGGGACCTCCAATGACTTAGGCAACCTTATTTCATGACATTCAGAGAATGAGTACAACAATGCTCTTAACTCCGTTAGAACGATAAGGAAATACGCTCAAAATAGGCTACGATGACATCGCCATGGTGGAAGACTTGATAGGATTATATCTAGTTGGATGTTTCATGGGACACAACTCTAGATGATATGACATGTCATGCCCCAGAGGAGTCCCCGTCCGAAGAAATTTCGGCAGCATCTCCCCTGTACGGCGGACAATCTGAAACTTTCTACATATCTCCATACCTCAGCCACATGCGGCTGGAATAATAACAATAAATATAACACAACCACACAAACATCCACGCAGTTATATATAATCAAACAAAGCAGTAATACTCTGACTCGAAAACCACCCTACTCAACTACACTCGTAAAGCTCAAAAAAACCGATGAACTCACCTCTTCTGCCGTCTAGGCAGGCATGTAGTAGAATGAAATCCAAATCCAAATCCATCGACATAATAAAATCCGTACCATGTCCATAAGTAGATTAATCCAAAAACAAAACAAGTTCAAAACATAGTCTATGAAAGAAAAACCAAAAGACTAATCATATCCTCGAGGTCCGAGGACCAAGAATGGAACTCTCCGACAAAGATCAACGAAAATATCAACAATGGGAGCGGGGTGAGTCCAACACTCAGCAGTACAATCGATATACAAAGTAGGAAACAACACCTAGCACTAATCATGCGCTCCCGATAAGAAAGATAAAATGCATCTGAAGTAAACAGGAGAATCTGTACTAACCAGGTCCCGAGTATAAGGTCAAATAGTCCGAGGGATAAGGAAATCCTGATGCATGTCAAACATAGGTATCAAACAATATGCAGCATATAAATGCAAAAAACACAAACACAGCAATAAATGCATCATGTATGATGCCGATGATCTTAGTCATCCCGACGCCATCGATCATCTCACACAATAGTGAGGCCGAGTGGGTAGGGCTGTGACATGTGCACTCTGTCGTCACTACTCCTGATGAGTGACCGAGTGGACGGGATGCTGTCGGAGTACACCTATCCTCCTAGCCCAAATCATAAATGGGGAAGCGCAATGCTCTCAACTCCCGGTACACGATGACGGGGAGGAATCCCTGCCGGATAACACGTTGTGTCACACTACCCATGAGCGGACCAACGGTGCCTAACAGAGTCCCTGCTGCAACACACTCTGCCTGAATCGACCACTAACCCATGAGTGGTGGTGTGTGCAGATCCATGTAACTGGCGATGTGCTCAACAATAATGGAGCGGACTATCGCACAGCATGCAATCATGCATATGGTGCATGGCAATAACCATAAAAACATCCTGACCTAATCCATATATATAGAAAAGTGCACCCTAGGTCAACGAATCATATCGAATCAAAGGTACACAGAAGGTATAAAAACCTAGGTCCGGAACATGGTGAAGCATGGTATATCACTACCCCCTATAAGCATGTATAAACAAATAAAGTATACATGGGATGCAAATCAAGCAATCAATCAATCATGTATCAGATAATGGGTAGTGACTAACCGAAACAAATAAAGGACATAATTAATGCAACTTGTTAAATTCACTACTATGTATATCAAATGA
Source organism: Zingiber officinale (assembly GCF_018446385.1). NCBI lineage: Eukaryota > Viridiplantae > Streptophyta > Magnoliopsida > Zingiberales > Zingiberaceae > Zingiber > Zingiber officinale. The sequence goes on from NC_055998.1 coordinate 107,824,113, forward strand.
CATAAGTCAAAAGTACCCGCCTCCGATAAAATGGTCCAAATCTGACTCCGAGATACTCGTCTCGCGTCAAAGTCCTGTGATATCAAACATACATTTTTATTTAGCTACAAATTAAACGAATAGCTAAATAAAATCCTTAAGAACAATTTTAGGGATAAACCCTAAACCATAATCTCGACCTTCCTAAATTAAATCCAACAATTAACTAGAGTTAATTTCCCTTTAACCCTAATCATAACATTAGATTAAAAGTCTAAAGCTAATCAAATCTACCTATTCCAAACATAAACATAATCAATCTACTCGAAGTTCAAAACCCTAAACCTTACCTCAATATCCCAGTCGGGGTCACTGATCTACTGCCAAAAGTAGTGGCTGTTGGACCAAAGAGCAGCCCACAACACCCCAATTTCCGGATCCACCAAAACAGCACAACCTACTGCAATTATCGGATCGAAATGAATCAAAAGGTCAACACCACAACAAACCAGATCAACAATTAATCAAAATCCTTGCACCTACAAAATTTCCAACCAAACTAAACCTCACCGGGGACTTGATCAATGGCAGAGGGCACTAGGGCAAAGGATCTTGTCGGCTGCCGCCGCTCGGAAGAGGAGAAGAAGACTTGGTTCGAAGCTAGGGCACCAGCAGCAGGGAGTCGGCTGTGTCGCGAGCCCACAAGAGGAGGAGTCGCGGCGGCAAGGCACAGTGGTGGCAGCCGGCACTAAAGCTCGGCTGGATCCACGTCGGTGAAGGGAAGAAGGCGTCGGCTCTGTGCAGTGGCGCTTGGCGTCACAGCAGCAGTGAGGAGGGGCGTCGGCACCTAGGGCTCGGCTATTAAGGCAAGGAGGAAGATTATCGGGGTGGCTCGGTGCGTCGCCGACGGCTAGGGCTTCGGCAGCAGGGGGTTAAGGCTTCGGCGTAGGCTGTGGTGGCGGCGAGAGGTGGCTAGGGCAGAGGCTAGCTTCCGGCCGAGAGGGGCGGACGGCGGTGTCTCGTCGGACCAGAGGAGAGGGAAAAGGAGGCAGTGGCGGCGGCTGTTGCGGCGCCGGTTAGGGCAAGGAGAAGCTTCGGGAGCGCGAGGGAGAGAAGGAGAGAGAAAAAAAAAAATAAGAAAAGGAAAAAGAAATAAATAAATAAATCTTTTCCTCTCTTAAATGGGTAGCCCAAACAGGCTTTTCCGGATCCCATTTTTATCCCCGTCAACTCGTCCGTACGAGCTCCGAAAAATTCCCGAAAATTCTCCAAAAATTCCGAAAAATTCCCTTATTAATATTCGCCTACTTCCGGTATTTTACATTCTCCCCCTCTAATAAAAATTTGGTCCCCAAATTTCATCATCTACCATCAGCAAGTACTAACAACAGGCAAAGAGTGTAGATGCTGAACGGTAAATAAATCACATACCTCAAGTGAAAAGATGGGGCTATCGAGCTCGGATAGTATCCTCGAGCTCCCAAGTAGCCTCCTCATCCGAATGATGCTGTCATCCAACTTTCACCAGCCGGATAGTCTTGTTCCGCAACTGACACTCTTTCCGGTCTAGAATCAGTACCGGAATCTCCTCATAGGTGACGTCAAGCTAAACTGGAACTAGGATATCTGTCAGTACATATGTCGGGTCGGGTACATATCTCCTCAATATAGACACATGGTATACGTCATGAACTCCTGCCAGGAACGGTGGGGGTGCCAACCGCTAAGCTACCGCTCCAATCCTTTCCGAGATCTGGAAAGGTCCAATGTATCACGGAGCTGGCTTACCTCTGAGGCCAATCTCTTCACCCCTTTCGTGGGTGAAACTTGCAGAAATACATGGTCGCAAATGGAGATCTCTAAGAGTCTCCGACTCCTGTTAGCATAACTCTTCTAGCAGTCTTACGCCTTTGACATCCTCCGTCCGATAGTATGGACCATCTGCCAATCGATCCAGGGGATTAGTCATCCGAATCGCTAAAAAGTGCGCGGATTTGGTTAATCGATCAATGATTACCCAAATCGCGTCATGACCTCGTCGTGTCCTCGGCAACCCTACCACAAAGTCCATAATAATGTGATCCCACTTCCACTCAGGAATAGGAATCCGCTGAAGTAATCCTGCAGGTCTCTGGTGCTCAGCCTTCACCTGCTGACAGACAAGACATCTAGCTACGAAATCTGCGATGTCTTTCTTCATGCCGTTCCACTAGTAGGAACGTCTCAAGTCTCGATACATACGGGTCCCGCCTGGATGGATCGCAAATCGAGAGCGATGTGCCTCCTGAAGTAGCTCCCGTAAAACCAGATGAGACTGAGATACGCACAATCTGCTTCGGAAGTATATAATACCCGCTTCATTTCGGGGAAACACAGTTTACTGCCCGGAAGCTATCCGGCTGCCAATGGACCGTAAATACTGATCTCCTACCTGGCCTCCTGAATCCTCATCCTGATCGAGGATTGAGCAACCATGGTAACCAAAAATACCTTGCTCCTGTCTGTCCCTGCTCCTCAAGGTCTAATTCGGAGAAACTCTGAACCAAATCTGTAAATAAAACTCGGTGGCAAGCTAAAGTCCCTCCGGACTTCCTGCTAAGTGCGTCGGCAACCATATTAGTTTTCCCCGGGTGATAGTCAATCGTACAGTCATAATCCTTCAGGAACTCCATCCATCTCCTCTGTCGGATATTAAGTTCCTTCTAAGTAAACAGATCTTTGAGACTCTTATGGTCAGTGAGAATCTCAAATGTAACGCCATATAAATAATGTCGCCAAATCTTCATGGCAAAAATAATGGCGACTTGCCCAGATCATGTACAGGGTAGATCTTCTCATGCTCCTTCAACCGACGAGAAGCATAGGAGACTACCATATCGTGCTGCATCAGAACAGCGCTCAAACCCTGAATAGATGCGTCGGTGCAGAGGACATATCCGTCCTCTCCAGAAGGTAAAAATTCAAAATCGAGCCGACACTAGTCTCCGCTTCAGCTCCTAGAAGCTGGTCTTGTCATCCTCAGTCCAAGTGAACTTCACGCCTTTCTGGTCAGGCGTGTCAGTGACATAGCAATCCGAGAGAAACCCTCAACGTATCTCAGGAAATATCGAGCCAAACAAAGGAAGTTGCGAGCCTCTTCTATAGACTCCGTCTACTTCCAACGGTAACAACCTCGATCTCCTGTGGAACCACGGTATACTCCTACTGGTGACCATGTGTCTCAAACATCATAACAAAAGACAATCCAAACCAGCACTACTGATAATCACATATAGATGTTCTCGTCGAATCATCTCTAGATCTATGCAAAGGTAGTGTACGTGACTCACCTCGGATCCGTAATAGATCACAACATCGTCCACAAAGATAATGGAAACCTATCCAAACATCCTCGACATACCAGGATCATCGAGTCCCTGAAAACATCTAAGGTACTGTAAACCTATATGGCAAAAACAAAGACACATAATGTCCGTATCACAGACATTCCTATCCATAAGATCTCCGATAATAAATCGAAAAATCTGATCATCAATAACATAAATCACCAAAGAATAAATCCTCCAGGGTCAGAGCAACGCTCCATCACAGGAAACACCACATATGTGGGAGCAACGCTCTACCACAGGAAACCCTCAATATGTGGGAGCAACACTCCACCACAAATAATCTGAAATATGTATCTGCAATAAATATAGGAGCAATGCTCCGCTACCAGCAATCCGTGATATGTGGGAGCAACGCTCCACCACAAAACAATACCTAAGTACCCCTAAGGCACCTAACTATCCAGCTAGAGACTGTACAAGATCTCTCTACCACAATTCGCTGTGGTTAGCCTAGGATATAACAACCTAGTAACTAATCAAATCCATCATCAACTCTATCAGCATCCTAGTGAGTCATCCACTGATAGGAAAATTAGTTGATGGGTTAATTCAACAAATGACATGATGCAGTCACTCCACATTCTGCATTCAGTATAAGTAGAATCATCATACTGCTACCAATGTATACACCTAGCACACATGCTCACACAACATATGTATGATCAACAAAATCCTCCAATTATTATACACCAAACATACTCACAACTCAGGTATATTCAGTATGATACCTCCAACAATACATACCGAACACGTGTGCAAAATCAATGTAGGTAAAATCAACAATACACCTCAAACAACACTCACATGACATATCTTCACCTATGCCAAGAGTATAACCAACATATACTTCCAATAAAGCATACTAAACCCAGGTGCACTCACAAATCAAACATAATCAAAAAGTTACCTCAGATACCACACCAAACACATATGTACATATCCCAACTCAGATTAAATCGACAAAATGCCTCCATCAAAACACCACCGATGTACTTATACTACATCTCGGATTTAATCAACAAGATATCTTCAATAATACATCCAGATACATACACCGAACTACATATCTATAATCCACAAGGAACTTTCAAACCATATCAGAACATGGATACATATACTACTTGCAAATGGACAGTCTACCACAGGACTCCTACAACACATAACAATCATAATATACATCCAACATAGACATGCAAAATCAGCATACCAGCTCAATCAAAGAGACCAACCTTATGCTACCAACACTCATGGGTTACGGGTATATCTAAACAAAATTCATGCATATGTATCAAGCATGAATACATCAATCAAAAGCAACCCAAAATAAAGCAGCCTAATCATCCAGTAACATCCCTGCTCTAGGTTCAAAGGAACTGGTATCGGAATAAGAAAGATATACACACCATGGTATAACATTGCAAGTCAATATCATAGACTACCAAGACTATATCTAATGGGAAAATTTTTTTTTTATCATCATAAATCCAAATGTACTCTCCCAGTATACACTAGTAACGATTATATCCGATAAGTGTTAAGCAATTTGCTCTACACTTCCTTACATCAGTGGGGTCACATATCCCAATGCACCCTCTAAGTTATCCCACCAGGTATATACAGTCCACGGTCAAAGTCTTCACGGACTAGGATACATCGATCCTCTAAACCAATCCAAGCCGATAATGATATATGGCTAAATCAGTCCTTTCCACGTCAGTACAAAACATGTACTCAAATGTGCTCTAAATACATAACTAAGCATAAATAACCTAAAGGTTCGAACCTCTAAAAATTAGAGTATGACAATCCTTTACTGATCAACCAACAAAAACTAAATCATTCATCTACTAACTAATCAAAAATACCTTAATCCTCCACAAGCAACTAAGATATATCCAACCACATAATACCATATGCATAAATGTGTACGACCCAAAAAATAAAGTCAGAATTCAAGATCATCAAGACACTCTCATTTTTATCCTCAAAAATATCAACCCACATAATATCAGATGAATCAGTCTCTACTCCACATGAGAGCAAGTTAGCATTCAAAACATCAAATCATTATTTATCCACATAGTCCAATATCAGAGGAAGCAAATATCAATTTTATCATCCTGTTAATTAACCACATAACATTTACTCTCACAAACCATTAGAAATCAACATATCACAATATCTGATCTCACAATATCCCTCAACCTCAAACCATTCTCAACAATGATCAAACTTGATAACTCCCCAATGACCAATTTTCATCGTATCAGGTACCCTAATATCCAAAAGATATGAGTATAAAAACTCTATTGGCTAAGTCAACAGGAATATGTAGGTATCATCCTTTACCCAGCTAACAATAGCAGAGGCTGGTATGTGCCTCCATCTCCTACTAGTAGTAACAGAAGCTAAAACTACTGATGGTATGATATGAAAAATCACCAGAGACTATAATCCTTGATCTCTATTAGGGTTGACCAAGATCAGTGGCTAACCCATCACATGTAATATGAGCTACAACAACCAGACATGTACTAAAGATAAAGTGCTAATACATGTCATAACTATCATAAAATAAACATCATACCTATAAGCCGTCTGGAGATGTTCCGTCGCTGTCCAGTCCCCAACTTCTGACCATAAAATTCCGAACATGAAAATCATCGGAAGTCCATATAAATCCGAAACGGAAGTCCGAAACATAAACATAATGGAAATCTGTAGCTCCGAAAATAAATACCCAAGTTTATTAGTAAACTAGGCTAACACTCAAATCCAGAACACCAAAGCAGGTATCCACCCACTCTGATACCAATAAATTGGTATCAGATAAATCTCAAAAATCCATAACACGAAGATCAACCAAGTATCGCCAAACTTGGCGCTCTGATACCACTAAATTGTCACGCCCCAGAGGAGTCCCCGTCCGAAGAAATTTCGGCAGCATCTCCCCTATACGGCGGACAATCTGAAACTTTCTACATATCTCCATACCTCAGCCACATGCGGCTGGAATAATAACAATAAATATAACACAACCACACAAACATCCACGCAGTTATATATAATCAAACAAAGCAGTAATACTCTGACTCGAAAACCACCCTACTCAACTACACTCGTAAAGCTCAAAAAAATCGATGAACTCACCTCTTCTGCCGTCTAGGCAGACATGTAGTAGAATGAAATCCAAATCCAAATCCAGTGACATAATAAAATCCGTACCATGTCCATAAGTAGATTAATCCAAAAACAAAACAAGTTCAAAACATAGTCTATGAAAGAAAAACCAAAAGACTAATCATATCCTCGAGGTCTGCAGGGACCAGCAACTGGAACTCTCTCCTGACAGCATCAACCTGAAAATATCAACAATGGAGGCGGGGTGAGTCCAACACTCAGCAGGTACAACTGATATACAAAGTAGGGAAACAACACCTAGCACTAATCATACGTACAGTCTCCTGATAAGAAAGATAAAAATGCATCTGAAGTAAACAGGAGAATACTGTACTAACCAGGTCCTGAGTATAAGGTCAAACAGTCCGAGGGATAAGGAAATCCTGTATGCATGTCAAATATAGGTATCCAAACAATATGCAGCATATAAATGCAGCAAAACACAAACACAAGCAATAAATGCATCATGCATATGATGCCAATGATGTGTCCTGGTCACCCCTGACGCCAGTCGATCATCTCACACAATAGTGAGGCCGAGTGGGTAGGGCTGTGACAACCGTGCACTCTGTCGTCACTACTCCTGATGAGTGACCGAGTGGACGGGATGCTGTCGGACTACACCTATCCTCCTACCCCAAATCATAAATGGGGGAGCGCAATGCTCTCAACTCCCGGTACACGATGACGGGGAGGAATCCCTGCCGGATAACACGTTGTGTCACACTACCCATGAGCGGACCAACGGTGCCTAACAGAGTCCCTGCTGCAACACACTCTGCCTGAATCGACCACTAACCCATGAGTGGTGGTGTGTGCAGATCCATGTAACTGGCGATGTGCTCAACAATAATGGAGCGGACTATCGCACAGCATGCAATCATGCAAATGATGCATGGAAATAACCATATAAACATCCTGACCTAATCCATATATAGAAAAGTGCACCCTAGGTCAACGAATCATATCGAATCAAAGGTACACAGAAGGTATAAAAACCTAGGTCCTGAACATGGTGAAGCATGGTATATCACTACCCCTATAAGCATGTATAAACAAATAAAGTATACATGGGATGCAAATCAAGCAATCAATCAATCATGTATCAGATAATGGGTAGTGACTAACCGAAACAAATAAAGGACATAATTAATGCAACTTGTTAAATTCACTACTATATATATCAAATGACATAAGTCAAAAGTACCCGCCTCCGATAAAATGGTCCAAATCTGACTCCGAGATACTCGTCTCGCGTCAAAGTCCTGTGATATCAAACATACATTTTTATTTAGCTACAAATTAAACGAATAGCTAAATAAAATCCTTAAGAACAATTTTAGGGATAAACCCTAAACCATAATCTCGACCTTCCTAAATTAAATCCAACAATTAACTAGAGTTAATTTCCCTTTAACCCTAATCATAACATTAGATTAAAAGTCTAAAGCTAATCAAATCTACCTATTCCAAACATAAACATAATCAATCTACTTGAAGTTCAAAACCCTAAACCTTACCTCAATATCCCAGTCGGGGTCACTGATCTACTGCCAAAAGTAGTGGCTACTGGACCAAAGAGCAGCCCACAACACCCCAATATCCGGATCCACCAAAACAGCACAACCTACTGCAATTATCGGATCGAAATGAATCAAAAGGTCAACACCACAACAAACCAGATCAATAATTAATCAAAATCCTTGCACCTACAGAATTTCCAACCAAACTAAACCTCACCGGGGACTTGATCAATGGCAGAGGGCACTAGGGCAAAGGATCTTGTCGGCTGCCGGCGCTCGGAAGAGGAGAAGAAGACTTGGTTCGGAGCTAGGGCACCAGCAGCAGGGAGTCGGCTGTGTCGTGAGCCCACAAGAGGAGGAGTCACGGCGGCAAGGCACAGTGGTGGCAGCCGGCACTAAAGCTCGGCTGGATCCACGTCGGTGAAGGGAAGAAGGTGTCGGCTCTGTGCAGTGGCGCTTGGCGTCACAGCGGCAGTGAGGAGGGGCGTCGACACCTAGGGCTCGGCTATTAGGGCAAGGAGGAAGATGATCGGGGTGGCTCGGTGCGTCGCCGGCGGCTAGGGCTTCGGCAGCAGGGGGATTAAGGCTTCGGCGTAGGTTGTGGTGGCGGCAAGAGGTGGCTAGGGCAGAGGCTAGCTTCCGGCCGAGAGGGGCGGACGGCGGTGTCTCGTCGGACCAGAGGAGAGGGAAAAGGAGGCAGTGGCGGCGGCTGTTGCGGCGTTGGTTAAGGCAAGGAGAAGCTTCGGGAGCGCGAGGGAGAGAAGGAGAGTTGGGCACAGTAACGGGAAGGAGTAAGAAAAAGAGAAAAAAAAATAAATAAGAAAAGGAAAAAGAAATAAATAAATAAATCTTTTCCTCTCTTAAATGGGTAGCCCAAACAGGCTTTTTCGGACCCCGTTTTTATCCCCGTCAACTCGTCCGTACGAGCTCCGAAAAATTCCCGAAAAATCTCCAAAAATTCTAGAAAATTCCCTTATTAATATTCGCCTACTTCCGGTATTTTACATGGCATCATGGTAGTTCCCAATGATGGAGGACTTCATATCTTTCTATATGCACAAAAGTGGAAGGATAGTTATCCGATTTTCTATAGCGGTGGATCAATTGCAGCAAAAGGCGAAGCCCTCGCCCCCAGGCCCCCCACCGATCGGACCCACGACCATCGTGAGGGAGGTAAATCGCAGCACCCGAGCTAGTATAGGACGGACCGGGTGGGATACAGGGATAGGGGATTTATTTCCCCGCTGCCACTGAGTTTCGACCCGGCGGCCTCATTGCAGCAACTCCCGTCCCATACCGGCTCGGATGACCCACGGGGTCAACATAATAGTTATCCGATTTTCTATAGCGGTGGATCAAGATTGAGTGCTAGGAGGTGGTCCTTATTTTGTTAGATAGCTCACTCTTCTTGATGGTAATACCTAGCTATTTTCTCTTCAAGGAAGACAATCATTTCATCCCTGCCTAGTGTGCAGAAACTTGGCCTTCTAGCAGACTGCTGGACAAAGTGCGTACTCAACTTGGTTGGCTTTGAAATAGGCAAACAACTTCACATTGACAAGCTTACGCGCACTAGGGAACGACTTGCCTATGCTTTGATGTTGATTGAAGTGGATATGGAGGGTGCATGAGTACAAACAGTGCTAATCTCGCTGATAACAGGAGCACAAATCAACCTCCGAGTCGAGTATGAAACAATGCTTGAGTTTTATGAGAGTTTCCACGAGATTAGGCACATTAAGGAGAATTGTCGGGCAACAAACTAGGATGAGGGCAACCTTGAGCCAACACAAGACCCACACCTTGATCACAATCACCCAACAGATGGTCACTCTCAAGTGGACAGAGACACGCTGCTGGACCCACCCAACAGAAACTACCATTGCAACATTCCATGCCTATTGCCCAATTGAGCCCCAATACATTGCCTGACCAGGTTGAGAAGCTTTAAGTGAGCACTGCCCTACAGCTGGCCACCCAAGGAGGAACCCAATTACACCACAACCCCGTGAGACAAAGAATAGTGATACAAAACAAGCAAATGTAGACAATAGCTTAGGCGAATTAGAGAGCACAACTGCAGCTATCAACCAGCCAAGTTCAATGGATCAACAAACCCACAGTGGCCATGAAATTATGACTGCTCAGTAGACACATGAAGCCCCCTCTTCAGCTCTGCATCAAGCTGTGCAGATGATCAGAATGGGACTGCCCCAACAGGATGGCGAGGAGGATGGACATGTAGTGTCCTCACTGTAACATGAAGATCGCAAGTTGGAACATAAGGGGATTCAATAAATCCATAAAACAAAAGGGGGTCTAGCACCTCCTTCATCGACGATGAATAGCAGTTTTAGTAATATTGGAAGCCAAATTATCGAAAGAGGACATCAATGCTACTCTCCCCCAGTAGTTTTTAGGTATGAGAATTGATCACAACTTTCAATTCTCTAATCATGGTCGCATTTTGGTTCTATGGAACCCACAACTAGTTGATTTGAGCATCCTACGAGTTATGGAGCAACTCTTACATTGCCAAATGAGTTGTAAAATCATGAGGTAGCAAGTTTTGGTGACTTTTGTGTACGGACTTAATAGCACTGTGTCCCAAAGGTCGTTTTGTCAATCCCTAAATAGGCTAGGAGATTCAATCAGCAAACCATTGATGGCGCTCGATGATTTCAACGCCTTACTATTAACCCAGGATAAAGAAGGAGGTAGGCCGGTGACACACTATGAAATCTGGGACTTTGAAGTGACAGTTCAACTGTGTAACTTGGTGGACATGTAGTCAATCAAATGTCTTTTTGTTAGTATTAGTCATAGTACCAGTTATGATATGATTGACAAGGATACTTTTTGTATCATATTTCACTTATTAATAAAAGGTAAAGTTGATTATTATATTTACGTCAGTTTAGTACTGAATGAATAAGTATAATAATGTCCTCGAGTAGAAGGTTCTGGTCTACAGCATATCAATTGGTTGAATTGATAATGAGATATTGTTGATATATAGAATGCTACTCATAACTATTCCTAGTCAAGTATTAATATACAAGGATAATATTAATACGTTGAGATTAGTATGTAGGTCAACGGATGACTTAATCTCACAAGTCATGGATATGAGACATTATGTTGACACATGAGTATATATATTATAGAAAATATACTAAATGACCCACCATGAGATGTTTCATGGTTCATTATATAGTGTCATAAACATTCTTATTGTGACTATTAGTATGAATAGTCCTTAGACATAAAGTCATTACAGTTCCCTACATAAGGAGTTGTGTACTTTGGTATTGGCAAATATCACCTGTAATAAGGTGGACTATAAAGTTGATCACTGGGTATGCAATAAATTATGCAGAGGGATGTGAGTGATGTAGATAAGATCTATCCCTTCCATATGATGGAAGCAATATCTGTGGGCCCCTTGATTAGTAAAATACAAGAATGCATGGTCATGCTCAAATAACTCAATATGCGATATTGAGCTTATTTGATTGAATGTGTCTACTTAGAGATCAATAAACACAAATATTGATAAGAGTATGACACGATCTACGCCTCATTGATCAATTTAGATATCAAGGATAGAAGGATTGAGTTATACAAGATAAAAGACATGGAAAGATTAAGTCGGATCTCGACAATCTCGCCACTTGGATAGAAATGATGCTTTGCTAGATGTCACTCATTATTTATGTATCTAAAATAGTTTTAGAGATATTATCAACATTAGGAGAACCTATTGGGTCACACACAAAGAACAAGTTGATTTGGAGATGAGTTCATATGATGGATCATTGGATTAAGTCTAATTTAAATTAAACTAATTGAGTTATACTCAATTGGATCCGACTATTGGATTGAGTCCAATTCAAATTAGACTCATTGAGTCAATTTGGATTGATGATGATTAATGAGTTAGACTCATTGAGTGATTTGATAAATTTGAATTAATCATGGAAGAGGAGTGTTTAATTTAGAATTGATCATGCATTGGATGAAGAGTGGTTAATTTCGAATTGAACTTGCATTGGATGGAGACAAATATTAATGTCAATTAAAGTAATTGACATTAAGACAATTTTATAAATGAGTACAAAAGTGGTTTTGATTTATTTTCATGAGGAGATTGTGTGTTCTTGCTCTTATTCTTGTCTCCTCTCTTCATTTGGCCAAACATCCTTGTGGTTGCTAGCACAACCTTTGTTGGTTCTCTTCTCCACTTCGTGAGTTCATGAGATGGACAGAAGGTTTGTTTGTGTGGATACCAAAAGAGGCATGGACACGTGATCGTGCTGAGATCCTAGCTCTCGGGAGTTCGTGTTCATGCACTGAAGGTATAACTCCCTTTATGAAACTTAGTATGTGGTTTTCCTTCGCATGGATCTTCTGGAAAAGAACTAGCTATTTTTCGCTACGCTTTCTGCATGTTTAGTGTTCTAGTTCCTTACAGTAGTATCAGAGTCACTTGCAAAGACATACACTAAGTTGTAGTTAGATATTTATATGTAATATAAAAATTACATGAAATGATTACTATGATTTGTGTTATTATGAGTAAGATTTTGGCTAAAGGTCTCAACCAAAATTGTTGTGAACAGTAAGGTCTCGACCAAAACTGTTGTGAAGAATAAGATTTCATCCTAAGGTTTTGTGGGCAGCAGGGTCTCGAGCATTACATCAACTCACATAATGAGTATGTAAAATAATTTTACTTCGGGTGCGTTGCCTTCTTGACCCCTGCCCGCTAACTAGCTAGCGGGGCCTCCATAGCGTTGCGACTCATAATTAATTATTAAAATCATAGTAAATTTTATTTCATAAAGATATTGTGAATGTTATATGACATGGTGCATGGTTATGACCTTTAATCAGATGTGATTGGATGTGTGTGTTGTAATTCATAATACGACATACGTGTTGTGCCTCCCCGTTTTCATTCTTGTTGTAAATTTAGACTCCCTCAAATGTAACTCGAGGTTTCTTAAGATTTTGTAATATATAAATTAGAGAAAAACTAGTCTACTGGATGATGATAAAAAAGGGAGAAGGACAATAACACATAACGACCAAGGAAGCACTTAGAGAAGCTGCTTTTATCTAGATTGACCTTTCACTCTTCTCATTAGTTTGAGATGGGGCCATAACCATGTCACATTTATTTAGTGTAGGATCGAAAAGAATTTAGATATCTCCACAATTACATGATATTGTCCACTTTCGGCTTAAGCCCTCATGGTTTTGCTCTTGGGTTCTACCCAAAAGGCCTCATGCCAATGGAGATATCTTTTTCTCTTATAAACCCATGATCTTTCCCATGTGTTTTCAATGTAGGACTATGTTTGCAATCTTGCAACCCAACAATCCCCCCTCAAACAAAGGACCACAGGACCCACCAGGTCTTCCTGCCCCTCGGTCTACCCGACTTATTAGGACTTCTTGCCTGGTGTCTAGTCCTCTTGATCCGAACATAGGAGCCCTCACTTTCTTTGTTTGAGGTCAATATTGTACCCACATGGCTCAATCAGACCATAGCTCTTGTGCATAGTCGGCGGTTAAACCTTCTAGCAGTCCAGGCTCTGATACCAATTGTAGGATCGAAAAGAATTTAGATATCTCCACAATTACATGATATTGTCCACTTTGGGTTTAAGCCCTCATGATCTTACTCTTGGGCTCTACCCAAAAGGCCTCATGCCAATTGAGATATCTTTTTCACTTATAAACCCATGATCTTTCCCATGTGTTTTCAATGTGGAACTATATTTGCAATCTTGCAACCCAATAATCCAACACCCAAATATTAATTAAATAATAAAGTTTAAAGGACGATTAACCTTACCGTGATTTTTAGGAATTTGTAGGAATTTTCTAGGAATTTTTTGGAGCTCGTTTGACGTATTTTGAAGGGACCAATTATAGGGTTGTAGGAAAAGCCTGTTTGGAATACCCAAAAGTGAGAATTGACTAAGGAGAGAACTTAGGATTTAATTAAGCTAACCCTAAGTTTATATTATATATTTTCCCTAATTCTTTCTCCTCTTTTATTTCCTCACCCGAACCTATCGCCGATTCCTCTCTTTATCTACCGCCGCCAACCCTCCTCCCCTCTCGAATTCCTTTTCATCTCGCAACGCCCGCCGACCTCCTCTCCCCTTCCGAGCCAACGCCGCCGGAGATTTCCTCTCCTCATCTCCCCTAACCGGCGTCCCTTTCTCTTTTCATAGTTGGCCGTTTTCTCTTCTTCTCTCTTGAGCCGTGACGCCGAACCCCTCCTCTTCCATCTCTGCCAGAGCGCCGCCGACCACAACGCCGAGGTCCACGATCGGCCAACTAAACCCTAGATTTGATCTCGGTGTGCCGCCATCCTTGTTGGCACCGTGCCCCAGATTGGATCCACTGCCTCTTCCATCGCTTCGATGCCATCGTTGTTGGAGAGGCAGGGAGAGGTTGCTAATCTTGTCCAACAGCGATAGCTTCACTTTCCGGCAGCACCTTTCTCTAGTGGCCTATCACCATTTGGGGGCAATTGGAATTGGAGGTCTACATGAGGTAGTGTTTTTGGTTTCCAGCAGTAGCTCTGGTTTTGTTCCCGGCAGCAACTTCGTTGTAACTTCGACTACCAGATTTTAGCAACGAATTTCTACGGTTGTGAAGCGTAGGCTGGGATGTCAATTTGGGTGAGTTAGAATTGTTTCATCTTTGGTTTAACCTAATGTGATTATGGAATAGATGGGGGGGGGGGGGGGGGTTTGATTTCAGATCTTCTATGGGAGTTGGGTTAATCAGTTGGTAGGTTGATTTTAATAATTTCATGAGTATTAATAGAAAATCATTAGATTGTTATTGTGATAAGTGGTGATGGGTTATGAATGAGATTAATTCTCAGATTTAATGGATTCAACGATTAGAAAGATTTGAGGAAGTAGCCATATCTATTTGGGTTTGGGATTTAGTTTAGCTAGTAAATGTCATATACAATTAGTTAAACTGTACATTATGTGATTTATAGGGCTGTAATTCGAGATGAGCACTTCGACGTGGAGATTGTTTAGCTCGGTTTACATTTAAGGCGGGTATTTCTTATCTTAATTTTATAGTTTTTTGAACTTAGTGCATGAGCTATCCTTGGATAGAAATTGCTTTTACCTTGACTCCACTCTTATTTATCTTGTGCTTGATACTTCCACTCGATCTTCGAGATATTCATTTTTACATCAATACAGTCTCTTGTTGTTGTTCACGATAGGTAGCAGATACTAGATACTATGGTTGTATGCTTTGACTGTTGTTTATTTATGTACTATATTGAACATGCTGGCTTCATGTAACATACCTAAATTTTGCTTATATTGGTATGATGACTGTTGTTTATTTATGTACCGTATTGAGCATGCTGGCTTCATGTAGCATACCTAATTTCTGCTTATATTTGTATGATGATTGTTGCATTTGGCGCATCATATCATGACATGCATGTCAACGACCAATTCTCCCTTGGGGTCGAGAGAGTCGTTGACCAGGGTCGCATCCTCAGCCACTTGAGAGAGTGGTAGTTGGAGTTGATGTCGATTGTCCTGTCGTGCTTCCACTCGGTCACTCATAGGTAGTGATAGCTGGAGTTGCAAGCAGCAGGGGCCCCCATCGCAGATGTAGCTAGTTAGCAACTATACAACTGCCCACTTGACCACTCGTGGGAGTGGTAGCTGGAGTGTTGTACAGTCTTTCACTGACCCGACATCTCGACCATACAGGGGTCATGGTGAAGAGAGATGGGCGGGAGTGACCATCCGTGCATACGCTGTTATTATACTTGTTTTGGCTGCTGCTGTTTACATATGCTGTTATTGCTTACTTATGCTGCTGTGGTATATTTATGCCCCCATCGCTTATTGTTGTTGTTCACTTATGCTGTTATGCTTACATATGTTGAGATATACACTCATTGTAGGCATTCAGACCTTGGTTTATTCATTAGAAATTTGTATATACCTTGCTTATTACCTCTGTAGTTATGAGCAGTACTATAGCAGATTAGTACCATTTCTGACCTTTTATACCTAGCCTAGGATATGATTTCAGGTATGAGCATTTTTTGTGGTTTTACTTTAGTATCTGCTATTTCCTTTATGAGACTGTATACTCTTGGCTCACTTTCTAGTTGTATTTTATGTTCATGCACTATCTTTTGTTTACCCGCTGAGTTCCAATACTCACCACTCCACAAAATAATTTTTCTTTCGCCAGGTAGATCAGTCATGGATGCTTAGACAGATGTCGGCTACCAGTCCTGGGTCCTGCGTTATATCGGTTTTATTTTCCTTTTACTTGTATTTTTAGTATACAACAATTTTAGGATTGTATGAATTGGTCTGTGTTTGGAGTTTGATTCGTGGTGTTTTGCTATCGTGATCTTGTGGGTGTGTAATCCTAATTAGCTAGTACACTTTAGTTGTGGATTGTGGGGTTTCTCTTCATTTTTCCACTGTGCTTTTAATACAGCCGTGTGGGCTGAATATTAACTGCGTGGTTGTTTTATTGATTTATGTCCAGCAGGGTAAGCTGTGTTATATAAACTGCGTGGTTATGTATGTTCCAGCCATGTGGGCTGATGAATATGTTATATGTGTATTTTGTATGTATATATGCCTCAGGTTGTCACTGGTACAGGGGAGATGTTGCTGGATTTTTGTCTGGCAAATATTTCTCTGGGGCGTGACAATTTAGTGGTATCAGAGCGGGTTTTTGATCTGGATTTTTCGAGTCAATCTGATACCAAGTTTTGGTATCAAAGTGGGTTTGTTGTAACGACCACCCTTCTTACTACTACTACTCTCTAATGATGACCGTTACTTAACAACTAACTCTACTTAACCGGTATGATTAAAAATCACATGGAAACCCTACCAAAAAATTTCGGCAGAATCTCCCCTGTACCGGTGACCATAATCATTAATACATAACATAATATACACAGCCACAGGTGGCTGGAACACATATCAACCAACCACGCAGTATAATAAATCCAAAATAAAGAAAACAACATAAGAAATCATCACACAAGATTACAATTCTTCTACTACGTCCTAATCATATCAAAATAACAAATACTATCTCAAATACTCCTAACATAGCAAAAGACAATAAAAACTAAACTAAAACTTCTTTCCTAGTCCCAAGGCTTCCATAGTCCTGGCATCACACATCCTTCGAACACCTCCTTGTCGCCTTCCTTTCTATATCTTTTCCTTTATCTCTGCAGTAAGAGGAAGTGTAGTCTATAAGCAAAATTTGCTTAGTAAGCGCTATCTAACTCACAAAATCTCGATATGCATGAGGATATACTGAAATCTAAAACTGAATGCTCAAAAGGAAATCTACTCATGCTCATCTACTAATGAAAGAAACATACTGAAAGGCTAAACATGTAAAGTAAATCTATACAATCATGCTAGCATAAAGAACTAAGCTTACTGAATTTTAAACACCTTCTGAATCTTATTTCACTTGTTTAAAGACTTATTCTTTAAATACTTTATACTTATGTAAAACTTTCAGAAACTTATACTTATAATAGTTCAAAATAATAATCAACTTCTTCTTGGGCCCGGCAACTGTGCTTTTACTTTTGTAACGACCCGACCCATTCGGCGGCCCATTTGGCGACCCTATGGTCGTCGACCGTCGGCCGAGCCGTTACTACTAGGTTATCTAAACCTAGGGACGACTATGGGAGCCCAGCCCAAGGACAGAGAGTCCAGTACAGTGCCACTGATAAAAGTAAAATACTTGTTATCTTTTAATACTTCTATATAATGCCTCGGCATTTTCTTTAGCACCTTGTGTATCAAAATCCCTAAACTCTTGACTTTGGGATCTACTTAAGGCCTTGGCCTTTTTCTTTCTTTTCTTTATCTTTCTTATACTTGTTCAAGTAAAATACTAGCCTCTTCAAACATGCTACAACAGATTAAAATAAAGGAAAACAACTCTGAAGTCTTTAGTCATGCTACAGTAGAATTAAATCAAAGGAAGGAAAATCTGACTTCTATAAGCATGCTACATCAGAAACAAATCAAAAGAAAGCAAATCTAACTTCTTCAAACAGGCTACATCAGATTCAAATAACAACATGAACTTAGAACTAAACTTAGGTATAAACAGTTAGAGCTTAAGGTAAATCATGTATAGGAATATGATGGACTTAAAGCTATGCATACTAGAAGTGATAAATTCATATTAAAATAAAACCTAGGTCATGCTTAAAGAATTCAAAAATCTGTATTGCTTCTACAGGTTGTTCATGTTGTCCCAATAGCAAATAAATCTAGAAATCTGCTCGTACACATTTAATAGCAAATAAACTAGAATTAAAGGAATCAAATGCTTAAGGAAATCTAAGTTCCTGCACTGCTACTGAAAGGAACTAAAACATGGATAATCATCTTGATGTGTGCCATGGCTATAATGGAAAAACATAGAAAAGTGTCTCTGCTTCAATCCACGGCAAAAATGGAAGAAAAGAAAACAGAAAAGTGCCTCTACTTCAATCTACGGCAAGGAAGGAAAATTACAATACCAGCCATTCGTCACTAAACTATTTGTTAAATTCTAAACCTAACAATTCTGTATCAACTTCATGGCAGCAACTTCAAATTTAACCGAAATTTGAGAGACTTAATGGGAGCCGACAGTATTCTTTGAGCTAGCATCAAACAAAGCAATCTAAACATGAAAAACAGATCATAAAAGCTGGGGAGCCTAACTGCATGATCAATTCATTTAAATCTCTTCTCCTATTCCTTATAAAACTCACGGTAGCAACTTCAAACTCATTAATCTTTACAGCTTATTCAGAAAATCCAAAAGAATCTCAATTCAAGCTTGGATCCTTTGAATCCCACAGCAGCAAACACAAATAGAAAATTTGTACAACATGCTTCGAATTCAAGAATGCAAAGATCCGAAACTAAATTATTCTAAGTTCCTCGTTCTTGTTCTTTCTTTGAATCTCACAGAAACAAGCCCTAAAACCAAAAATCTCCACAGCAAAACCCGAAAACAAGACAAAACAAGAATCCGGAGCTACTCTACCGCAGGTGAGGAAGCACTTACCATGGCGTTCTTGGACTTACAACCGAAGCAAAGGCCTTAGGGTTTCAGGAGAAGTCGAGCTCTCGGTCTCTTCTTGTGCTCACGGCTCCGCCTTGATGAGGAAACCTGGTACTGATGAAGAACATCCGGAGAATCCCCTCGTCGGCCGCCGGAAGCATACCCTAGCTGCTGCTACGTTTTCGCCGAGAAGAGGTCAACGCCGCGTGAGAAAGAGGGGAGGAGAAGTTTAGGGCACGGGAAAATAATACCTCCCCTTCCTCTCATAACTTATCTCTCTTTTATAACTTAACTATATTACAAGTTCTTATCTGTTCACGAAATAATCGCGGAACAGTTGGTCCGTTGGGTTTTGCTCGAAACCGCGGGTCTGGGCTTCGATTCTCAGCCGCACCCGTTTTTCTCCAATTTATTTCTTTGTTATTAATTTCTATTACTTAAATAAATCTCTTCCTTTATTTGTTCAAGTAACAACTGCTATCCCAGTTGGTTAGCCGGGTTTTGCTCGGGTCAGGGGTTGCCGGTTCGAGCCTCGGCTTGGATATTTTTTTGTCACAACTTCTTTCTTTTGGTAAAAATACCAAACGACCTCCAAAAATTCCATAAAAATACTCTAAAGATTTCTAAAAATCTCTAGAATTTTTCTAAAGCATTTCTAGATTTTTAAAGCACTTTTAGGACTCCTAATGAGGAAAATTGGGTCGTTACAATTCCCCATACCTTATAAAAAGTTCGTCCTCGAACTTAGAATAATTCTGGATATTTCTATCTCATACTATCCTCACGCTCCCAAGTAACTTTCTTGTGCTTCTGGTTCTAATTACTTAACTGGGGCTTCTGACTCCCCACTGTCTTGTCCTCTATCTTAACATCTAGTTATGCCAAGAATAATACCTAATATCTTCTCTATCCTTTCTAAACATACTTATGTATATATGAATATAAGAGAGAAACAAAGCTAAAATTGTCTCTATTCTTTCTAAGCATATGTATCAAAACATAGAAAATTAAAACATGAATTTTCTTCTTTCCTAAGCACATATAAGCAGATACTCTATACTGCAAATAATAAAGAAAGCATAAAAGAAAATTAAATACTTCCTTACTTGAAGACGGCAAGGATGGTGCTGATGTGTGATGTAGGAGAATGGGAACTGCTCTGATACCAACTGTAACGACCACCCTTCTTACTACTACTACTCTCTAAGGATGACCGTTACTTAACAACTAACTATACTTAACCGGTATGATTAAAAATCACATGGAAACCCTACCGAAAAATTTCGGCAGAATCTCCCCTGTACCGGTGACCATAATCATTAATACATAACATAATATACACAGCCACAGGCGGCTGGAACACATATCAACCAACCACGCAGTATAATAAATCCAAAATAAAGAAAACAACATAAGAAATCATCACACAAGATTACAATTCTTCTACTACGTCCTAATCATATCAAAATAACAAATACTATCTCAAATACTCCTAACATAGCAAAAGACAATAAAAACTAAACTAAAACTTCTTTCCTAGTCCCAAGGCTTCCATAGTCCTGACATCACACATCCTTCGAACACCTCCTTGTCGCCTTCCTTTCTATATCTTTTCCTTTCCTGTATCTGCAGTAAGATGAAGTGTAGTCTATAAGCAAAATTTGCTTAGTAAGCGCTATCTAACTCACAAAATCTTGATATGCATGAGGATATACTGAAATCTAAAACTGAATGCTCAAAAGGAAATCTACTCATGCTCATCTACTAGTGAAAGAAACATACTGAAAGGCTAAATATGTAAAGTAAATCTATACAATCATGCTAGCATAAAGAACTAAGCTTACTGAATTCTAAACACCTTCTGAATCTTATTTCACTTGTTTAAAGACTTATTCTTTAAATACTTTATACTTATGTAAAACTTTCAGAAACTTATACTTATAATAGTTCAAAATAATAATCAACTTCTTCTTGGGCCCGGCAACTGTGCTTTTACTTTTGTAACGACCCGACCCATTCGGCGGCCCATTTGGCAGCCCATTTGGCGACCCTATGGTCGTCGACCGTCGACCGTCGGCCGAGCCGTTACTACTAGGTTATCTAAACCTAGGGACGACTATGTGAGCCCAACCCAAGGACAGAGAGTCCAACACAGTGCCACTGATAAAAGTAAAATATTTGTTATCTTTTAATACTTCTATATAATGACTCGGCATTTTCTTTAGCACCTTGTGTGCCAAAATCCCTAAACTCTTGACTTTGGGATCTACTTAAGGCCTTGGCCTTTTTCTTTCTTTTCTTTATCTTTCTTATACTTGTTCAAGTAAAATACTAGCCTCTTCAAACATGCTACAACAGATTAAAACAAAGGAAAACAACTCTGAAGTCTTTAGTCATGCTACAGTAGAATTAAATCAAAGGAAGGAAAATCTGACTTCTATAAGCATGCTACATCAGAAACAAATCAAAAGAAAGCAAATCTAACTTCTTCAAACAGGCTACATCAGATTCAAATAACAACATGAACTTAGAACTAAACTTAGGTATAAACAGTTAGAGCTTAAGGTAAATCATGTATAGGAATATGATGGACTTAAAGCTATGCATACTAGAAGCGATAAATTCATATAAAATAAAACCTAGGTCATGCTTAAAGAATTCAAAAATCTGTATTGCTTCTACAGGTTGTTCATGTTGTCCCAATAGCAAATAAATCTAGAAATCTGCTCGTACACATTTAATAGCAAAGAAACTAGAATTAAAGGAATCAAATGCTTAAGGAAATCTAAGTTCCTGCACTGCTACTGAAAGGAACTAAAACATGGATAATCATCTTGATGTGTGCCATGGCTATAATGGAAAACATAGAAAAGTGCCTCTGCTTCAATCCACGGCAAAAATGGAAGAAAAGAAAACAGAAAAGTGCCTCTACTTCAATCTACTGCAAGGAAGGAAAACTACAATACCAGCCATTCGTCACTAGACTATTTGTTAAATTCTAAACCTAACAATTCTGTATCAACTTCATGGCAGCAACTTCAAATTTAACCGAAATTCGAGAGACTTAATGGGAGCCGACAGTATTCTTTGAGCTAGCAACAAACAAAGCAATCTAAACATGCAAAACAGATCATAAAAGCTGGGGAGCCTAACTGCATGATCAATTCATTTAAATCTCTTCTCCTATTCCTTATAAAACTCACGGTAGCAGCTTCAAACTCATTAATCTTTACAGCTTATTCCAAAAATCCAAAAGAATCTCAATTCAAGCTTGGATCCTTTGAATCCCACGACAGCAAACACAAATAGAAAATTTGTACAACATGCTTCGAATTCAAGAATGCAAAGATCCGAAACTAAATTATTCTAAGTTCCTCTTTCTTGTTCTTTCTTTGAATCTCACGGCAACAAGGCCTAAAACCAAAAATCTCCACAGCAAAACCTGAAAACAAGACAAAACAAGAATTCGGAGCTACTCTACTGCAGGTGAGGAAGCACTTACCATGGCGTTCTTGGACTTACAACCAAAGCAAAGGCCCTAGGGTTTCCGGAGAAGTCGAGCTCTCGGTCTCTTCTTGTGCTCACGGCTCCGCCTCGACGAGGAAACCTGGTACTGATGAAGAACCTCGGGAGAATCCCCTCGTCGGCCGCCGGAAGCATACCCTAGCTGCTGCTGCGTTTTCGCCGAGAAGAGGTCGACGCCGCGTGAGAAAGAGGGGAGGAGAAGTTTAGGGCACGGGAAAATAATACCTCCCCTTCCTCTCATAACTTATCTCCCTTTTATAACTTAACTATATTACAGGTTCTTATCTGTTCACGAAATAATCGCGGAACAGTTGGTCCGTTGGGTTTTGCTCGAAACCGCGGGTCTGGGCTTCGATTCTCAGCCGCACCCGTTTTTCTCCAATTTATTTCTTTGTTATTAATTTCTATTACTTAAATAAATCTCTTCCTTTATTTGTTCAAGTAACAACTGCTATCCCAGTTGGTTAGCCGGGTTTTGCTCGGGTCAGGGGTTGCCGGTTCGAGCCTCGGCTTGGATATTTTTTTGTCACAACTTCTTTCTTTTGGTAAAAATACCAAACGACCTCCAAAAATTCCATAAAAATACTCTAAAAATTTCTAAAAATCTCTAGAATTTTTCTAAAGCATTTCTAGATTTTTAAAGCACTTTTATGACTCCTAATGAGGAAAATTGGGTCATTACATTTGTGATGCTTGTTTTTCCATGTTTTGGATTTTCGAGTTAATCTAATACCAATTAGTGGTATCAGAGCGGGTTTGTGATGTCATTTTTCGTATTGTGTATTTTTGAGTTAATCTGATACCAATTTTTGGTATTAGAGCATGGTTCGAGTCAAATGTTGGGCTTTGTGTTTTTGGGATTTTGATCTTGTTTCGATTTATGATTTTTGAGTTAATCTGATACCAAAGTTTGGTATCAGAGCAAAGTTTTATGATGCCTATTTTCGGTGTTCCATTTTTTTGTAATTTGACTTTTTGATGTGACTTTCGAATTTTGGGACTAGGCAGCGGTAGGAATCTCCAAGCTATAGGAGGTATATAGTATACCATTATCATACACTTCTGTTATTACTTGACTAGTTGTTTATACCATGTATGACTTGTGTTGTGTCAGTCCTTGGTTAGTTCAAGTGTAGTGATAGGTTGTCTCTTGATGATCTATTAGTAGATAAATGACTTAATGATCTATGGTTTGGTATTTGATGTTGATAGCAACACAAGGAGTATCACTGGTGTGATATTTATGGATTTGGTAATTTATGGTTGGTGATCTGATTACAAACCTATGTCCAGTGATCTTACAGTTGAGAATGTCTGTTGTACGGATAATATGAGTTCTTGAATTTACCATTTAGGTTTACAATGCCCTAGATGTTTTTATGGACTCGATGTATTTGGTATTCCTAGGGTGTTTGAGTTTCTCTATTTTGAGCATTTACTCTTGCAATGGCCTTTGGTTTATGGAATTTAACGGATGGAAGAATTGTGAATTGGTGATGCATGCTTGTTTCCGTGATTGCTAGAATTTTGAGATAGCTTTGGAAAATATCTAATTGACTTAGAAGCTATAGTGACCTCCTTGTGATTTTTGGAATTTCCTAACAGAATTGAAATTAAGTAATACTGGTAGCCTTTTGCAGAGAAGACAAGTAGGTGTAATATAAAAAATCTAACCAAATGAGAACCACTTGCAGGCATGGCTATACGTGTGATATCCACAGTTCCATAATGTGCTTTTCAGGTTTACTGCATAAGGAAACTTTCTAAATAGATCTAGTGACAGTGTGCATTATGGATTTCAGATGTAATTAAATTGCCCATAGCTGGCTAGGTAGCAGAGTATGTGAGTAGCGGAAGCTGGATGAGCTCATAACCCATAAAGTAGAGTAAGCGCAGCGGAAGTAGGGCGAGCTCATAACCCACAGAGTCACCACAATCTATTTAGGAGTGGATCATCCTGTAGTTTTCTAAGGGAACCTTAATCCCTAACGGTTGGACTCGTTCATTATACTAGAATGGACGAGTATAGGGTAAACTGCTTAGTTGTTACCTTTAGATGAAGATCCTTGGGTTGAGCAGTAAATTTGGGGATCAAATTTTTATTAGTGGGGAGAGAATGTAAAATATAACACCCAAATATTAATTAAATAATAAAGTTTAATGGACGATTGACCTTACCGAAATTTTTAGGAATTTGTAGGAATTTTCTAGGAATTTTTCAGAGTCCGTTTGACGTATTTTGAAGGGACCAATTATTGGGTTGTAGGAAAAGTCTGTTTGGAATACCCAAAAGTGGGAATTGATTAAAGAGAGAACTTAGGATTTAATTAAGCTAACCCTAAGTTTATATTATATATTTTTCCCTAATTCTTTCTCCTCTTTTATTTCCTCACCCGAACCTATCGTCGATTCCTCTCTTCAACTACCGCCGCCAACCCTCCTCCCCCTCTCGAATTCCTTTTCATCTCGCAGTCTACTGCCGCCTCCCCTTCCAGAAATTTGCGGACATCTCTCCAACCTCGGCATCTCTTTCTCTTCTCACCGTCGGCCGTTTTCTCCTCTTCTCTCCCGAGCCGTGACGCCGAACCCCTCCTCTTCCGTCTCTGCCAGAGCGCCGCCGACCACAACCCCGAGGTCCACGATCGGCCAGCTAAACCCTAGATTTGATCTTGGTGTGCTGCCGCCCTTGTTGACGCTATGCCCTAGATTGGATCCACTGCCTCTTCCATCGCTTCGATGCCATCGCTGTTGGAGAGGCAGGGAGAGGTTGCTAATCTTGTCCAGCAGCGGTAGCTTCACTTTTCGACAGCACCTTTCTCCAGTGGCGTATCACCATTTGGGGGCAATTGGAATTGGAGGTCTACAAGAGGTGGTGTTTTTGGTTTCCAGCAACAACTCTGGTTTTGTTCCCGGCAGCAACTTCGTTGTAACTTCGACTACCAGATTTTAGCAATGAATTTCTGCGGCTGTGAAGCGTAGGTTGGGATGTCAATTTGGGTGAGTTAGAATTGTTTCATCTTTGGTTTAACCTAATGTGATTATGGAATAGATGGGGGTTTGATTTCAGATTTTCTATGGTGGTTGGGTTAATAAGTTGGTAGGTTGTTTCAATAATTTCATGAGCATTAATAGAAAATCATTAGATTGTTATTGTGATAAGTGGTGATGGGTTATGAATGAGATTAATTCTCAGATTTAATGGATTCAATGATTAGAAAGATTTGAGGAAGTAGCCATATCTATTTGGGTTTGGGATTTAGTTTAGCTTGTAAATGTCATATGTAATTAGTTAAACTGTACATTATGTGATTTACAGGACTGTAATTCGAGACAAGCACTTCGACGTGGAGATTGTTTAGCTCGGTCTATATTTAATGCGGGTATTTCTTACCTTGATTCTATAGTTCTTTGAACTTAGTGCATGAGCTATCCTTGGATAGAAATTGCTTTTACCTTGACTCCACTTTTATTTATTTTGCGCTTGATACTTCAACTCGATCTTCGAGATATTCGTTTTTACATCTATACAGTCTCTTGTTGTTGTTCACGATAGGTAGCAGATACTCTATACCATGGTTGTATGTTTTGACTGTTGTTTATTTATGTACTATATTGAGCATGCTGGCTTCATGTAACATACCTAAATCTTTCTTATATTGGTATGATGACTGTTGTTTATTTATGTACCGTATTGAGCATGCTGGCTTCATGTAACATACCTAATTTCTGCTTATATTTGTATGATGATTGTTGCATTTGGCGCATTATATCATGGCATGCATGTCAACGACGAATTCTCCCTTGCGGTCGAGAGAGTCGTTGACCAAGGCTGCTTCCCCGGCCACTCGAGAGAGTGGTAGCTGGAGTTGATGTCGCTTGTCCTGTCGTGCTTCTACTCGGTCACTCATAGGTAGTGATAGCTGGTTACTATCTTACATTAATTATTTTGTACGCATTGCTTCTTTCCGATGATTTTGGAAAGAAGAATTCTAGTGGATTGTCCATCGGTGCGATCAAAGGTTGCGGGTCTTGGAGTAGGAGTCGACATAGGCTTTGAACAAAATAACCAACTGAGTCATCTATTTTACTTTTACTTTTATATTCCACTGCCTACTTTAATATCTATTTTATGAATCAATACGAGAAAAAAAAAGAGTTTTTAAAGAGAGATATTCATCCCCCTCTATCGCTCTATTTCAATCCTTTAGACGAGTCCGACCTCACAGAATTTTTTCACTGGCTACAATGGTAAATCAAGAAGCACGAGTGACGATCGACTAAGAAATCTAGCATCTTTGATTATGTGCCCCATTTAAAAGAAAAAGATCAGGTCATAAATTGGCTCCGAATCAGTCATGACATTAGCACATTACAATAAATGATGGAAGTCTTCCACTGAAACTACCGCGGTAATAGCATGCACACTAAAGCTCACCACTTAGAGATGTCTTGCATGGTGTATTTAATTTGGCAAGTCTGCAATAGATGTCAACATGAGGGACAGGTACCAAATGTTGAGAGCATACTTAGGAAGGTCCAAACCCACGTTTTTTTTATTTTTAAGTGGTTACCATGTAAGAATTGGACTTATTGTTGGGTTTTTTGGGCCGCGAAAATCGCTTTTCGCGTCGCGGAAACCCCGAAACTCCCTAGCCAATGGATCCGTGCGAAGAAAAATTTAAATACGATTACCAGTTTACTAAAACTTAGATCTACTCCTAGATCTACATGGAAGAGATCTATACCTTCGATGCGTGCCCTTTTTCGTATCCCGCTCGTCCAAGATTTGCCGGATCTCGAAAGTATCAAAATAGATACTTCTCTATACATATCCACACGAACACACTAGATGGAGATGACCAAAACAAGGTGTGCTAGCACCTTATGGGATTTGGCCAAGGAAAGGAGAGGGAGAGCAAAAATAGCTAGAGGAAGGAGATGAAGTGAATGCACATGAATGAGAAAATGAATCCACATTCACAACAAAAAGTGGCCGGCCACTTTCCCAAGTGTAACCCCCATTTTTTGTATTAAGTGTGGCCATTAAGAGATTTGTAACCTCCATGAGGTGGCACACACATGTGCTAAACATGATGATGTGTCATCTCATCATTGGCCACTTAATGCCAACTCACCAATGAGGTGGCATAAAGTCAAGTCAAACTTGACTCTTCATCTTCCTCTCAAGTCAAGTCAAACTTGACTTAATCTCTCTCATGGTCGATCTAATCCAACCATTTAATTCAAGCCAATTTAATATAATGAATCTAATTCATTTAATTAAATTGATTCAATGAGTCATAATCTAAATTAGACTCATTGAACACATGAATCAACTTGAGTCCAACTCAATTAGCCCAATTATGATTACTCTTAATCCAATTTGATTCATCAAATGAATCTAATCCTCTTGGTTCATCATATGAACTTAATCTCCATCTAATTGTCTTTAGTGTGTGACCCTATAGGTTCTTGTAACGTTGGCAATGCCCCTAAACCCATTTAGGAGCATAAGTAATGAGCGGTATCTAGCAACACATCATTACTACCCAATGTTACAAGAATGTTGAGATCCAACATCACCTTTGTGACTACTAATTGTGACTTCTCACAAAATATGACAAGTGCCCTTCTATCCTAGACATCTAGATCGATCAATGTGAGGCATAGACCGTGTCATCCTCTGATCAATCTAAATCTTGAACTTCAAGTAGACTCACTAAATTAAATGAGCTCAATATCTTATATTGACTCATTTGGGCAAGACCATGCACTTTGTGGTCTCACTCTATCAAGAATACTGATGTCTCTCCCGTCATATAGGAGGGATAGATCCCATCTACATAACTCACATCCCTCTGCATAATTCGTTACATACCCAGTAATTTCCTTTATAGTCCACCCAGTTACGGGTGACGTTTGACGAAACCAAAGTACATAACTCCTTATGTAGGGATCCATGGTGACTTCAGGTCTAAGGACTAGTAGTCATACTAATAGCCATATGAGAAAGTATATGACACTCATATAACGATCCATGATACTTTCTCATGGCGGGTCATTCAGTATACATTCTCTAATGCATACCCATGTGTCAACTTAATATCTCTATATCCATGACTTGTGATATCAAGTCATCGAGTTGACCTACATGCTAGTCTTATTGCATTAACATTGTCCCTGAATGTTAATACTCGACTAGGAATGATTAAGAGTAGTGTTCCCTATATCATCTCACTATCGATTCAACCAATCGATTGATATAGGTAAGAACCTTCTACTCAAGAACGTTATTATACTTAGTTTATTTGACACCAATACAAGTAAGTATAATAACCAAAAACTAAATGCCTTTATTTATATAGAATATGATACAACAAGTCCAAAAATACAATCATCAAATGATTGGCTCTAGGGCTCTAGCTAACAATCTCCCACTAGCACTAGTGCCAATCAGTGTAAGCTCTAAGCCCCAATGACCTAGTGTGACCATCATGCTTCCTCTGTACCAAAGCCTTGGTCAAGGGATCTGCGATATTAGCCTCTGTAGGTACTCTGCAAATCTTCACATCTCCTCTCTCGAATGAGATGGAAGCGCCGTAGTATGTGTTTGGTCCGCTGGTGTGAGCGAGGTTCCTTCGCCTGTGCTATAGCTCCATTGTTGTCACAATAGAGCTCAATAGGGTCAGCAATGCTAGGAACCACCCCAAGTTCAGTGATGAACTTGCGAATCCAAACTGCCTCCTTTGCTGCCTCTGATGCAGCAATGTACTCGGCTTCTGTTGTAGAATCAACTACTATGTCCTGCTTCGATCTCTTCCAGCTGACAGCACCACTATTAATGCAAAATACAAACCTCGACTGCGATCTATAGTCATCCTGGTCGGTCTGGAAGCTAGCATCACTGTAACCCTTTACAGCTAACTCATCATCGCCTCCATATATCAAGAAATATTCTTTAGTCCTTCTTAAGTACTTAAGAATATTCTTGACCGTTATCCAGTGACTTTCACCTGGATCTGACTGGTATCTGCTCGTCATGCTCAAAGCATACGAGACATCAGGTCGAGTACATAACATGGCGTACATGATCGATCCTATGGCTGAGGCATAAGGGATCTGATCTATGCGGTCTCTCTCCTCTCTAGAAGAGGGACCTTGAGTCTTCGGAAGACTCACGCCATGTGACATTGGCAGAAATCCCTTCTTGGAGTTCTGCATGGCAAACCGTAAGAGTAGCTTGTCAATGTATGTACTCTAGCTTAGGCCAAACAATCTCTTAGATCTATCTCTATAGATCTGTATCCCTAGAATGCCGGATGCCTCACCTAAGTCCTTCATTGAGAAGCAACTCCCTAGCCAGGTCTTGACAGACTGAAGTATAGGGATGTCCTTCCCAATGAGTAGTATGTCATCCACATACAATATGAGGAAAACAACTATACCCCCTACGACCTTCTTGTAGACATAAGGCTCATCTTCGTTCTTGATGAAACCAAACTGTTTGATTACATCATCGAATCGAAGATTCCAGCTCCGAGAAGCTTGCTTTAGTCCATAAATGGACCTATGCAGCTTGCATACTCTGCTAGTATGCTGTGGATCTACAAAACCCTCAGGTTGTGTCATGTACACATCCTCGAATAGGTTTCCATTCAGAAACACGGTTTTGACATCCATCTGCCATATCTCATAGTCATGGTAGTCTGCAATAGCAAGCATGATCCGAATGGACTTAAACATCGCTACTGGAGAAAAGGTTTCATCATAGTCAATACCATGAATCTGCTTGAAACCTTTAGCTACCAAGTGCCCCTTATAGATAAGTCCATCCATGTCAGTCTTTCTCTTAAAGACCCACTTACACCCAATGGGTTTTACCCCTTCAGGTGGATCAACTAAAGTCCATACTTGGTCGGTGTACATGGATTCCATCTCGGATCTCATGGCTTCTAGCCATTTCTCAGAATCTGGTCTCATCACAGCTTCCTGATAGGTGGTAGGCTCATCCTCTATGAGCACAACGTCATCATGGTCAGACAAGAGAAATGAGTATCTCTCAGGCTGATGACGTACCCTATCAGACCTGCGAAGAGGTATGTCTACTTGAACTGGTTGTTGTTCCTCAACTCTTTGTGGAACAACATCATCCACAACATTTTGTGGTTCCAGTTCAACTTCCATCGAGGCTTCAATGCTATTGTTCGCATCTTGAACTTCTTCAAGATCGAACGCGCTCCCACTAATCTTTCTAGAAATAAAGTCCCTTTCTAGAAAGACCCCAGTCTTTGCCACAACTACCTTGTGCTGACTAGGAATGTAGAAGTAATATCCCTTAGTTTCCTTGGGATATCCAATAAAGTAGCACTTGTCGGATTTGGGTCCTAACTTGTCTGAGACTTGACGTCGAACGTAAGCCTCACAACCCCAAATCCTCATGAAAGACACCTGGGCATCTCTCCCAGTCCATATCCTATATGGTGTCTTTATCACGGCCTTGGATGAAACTTCGTTGAGTATAAAAGCTGCCGTGTCTAGAGCATAGCCCCAAAGGTATGTCGGAAGATCTGTGTGACTCATCATAGATCGTACCATATCTAATAGGGTACGATTCCTCCTTTCAGATACACCATTCCACTGTGGTGTTCCAGGAGGAGTGAATTGGGATAGAATCCCACACTCAGCTAGGTAGTCACGAAACTCATGGCTAAGGTATTCTCCACCTCGATCTGATCGAAGTATCTTAATACTCTTGCCAAGCTGGT
Source organism: Zingiber officinale (assembly GCF_018446385.1). NCBI lineage: Eukaryota > Viridiplantae > Streptophyta > Magnoliopsida > Zingiberales > Zingiberaceae > Zingiber > Zingiber officinale. The sequence goes on from NC_055998.1 coordinate 107,855,607, forward strand.
TATGTACTTCATTCTTGAATTCTTTGAACTTTTCAAAGGATTCAGACTTATGTGTCATCAAGTACACATAACCATATCTACTGAAGTCATCAGTAAATGTGATGAAGTATCTATAACCGCCTCTAGCAACGACATTGAAAGAGCCACATACATCACTATGTATGAGTCCTAACAAATCAGTCGCTCTTTCGCTGTGCCCACTAAAGGGAGTCTTGGTCATCTTGCCTCGTAGGCATGACTCGCATATCTCATATGATTCAAAATCAAATGAGTCCAGCAAACCATCCTTATGGAGCTGGGATAAGCGCTTGTCATTTATATGACCTAAGCAACAGTGCCAGAGGTAGGTTTGGTTCATGTCATTTGACTTGAGCCTCTTGGTATTTATGTTATAGATAGGGCTCTCAAGGTCTAGAATATAGAGTCCATTTATCAGAGGTGCACTACAATAGAACATATCGTTTAAATAGACGGAACAACATTTGTTCTTTATTGTAAACGAGAAATCTTTCTTGTCCAAACAAGAAACTAATATAATGTTCTTAGTTAATGCAGGCACATAACAACAATCGACTAACTCTAGTACAAGCCCAGAGGGCAGAGATAGAAAGTAAGTCCCTACAGCAACAGCAGCAACCCGTGCTCCATTGCCTACTCGTAGGTCCACCTCACCCTTTGTCAATGCCCTACTATTTCTCAGCGCCTGCACATCAGTACAAATGTGAGAAGCACATCCAGTATCTAATACCCATGATGTAGAAATAGATAGATTAACTTCTATAACATATATACCTGAAGTGGAAGTCTCACTTCGCTTCTTCTTAAGATCCTCCAAGTATACCTTGCAGTTCCTCTTCCAGTGCCCGGTTTGACCGCAGTGGAAGCAGGTAGCATCCTTGGTGACCCCTCCTTTAGGCTTCAGTGCCTTGCCTTTGCCCTTGGCTTGGGACTTTCCCTTGCCTTTGGGCTTGCCCTTGCCCTTATGTTTCTGAACCATCAGAACAGTGTTGGGCTTAGCCTTCTTAAGGTTCAGCTCAGCAGTTCGCAACATACTAAGCAGCTCGGGCAGTGGCTTGTCAATCTCGTTCATATTGTAGTTTAGAACGAATTGACTGTAGCTATCCGGCAAGGATTGCAAGATCAGGTTAGTGGCCAGCTCTTGGCCAAGTGGGAACCCCAACCTTTGTAGGTTCTCTATGTACCCAATCATTTTGAGTACATATGGGCCTACAGGAGCCCCGTCTGACATCTTGCACTAAAATAGTGCCCTTGAGATCTCAAATCTCTCATGCCTCGCTTGACCTTGATACAGTTGACGAAGATGTTCAACCATATCGTAAGCGCCCATTAACTCATGTTGTTTCTGAAGCTCAGAGTTCATGGTCGCGAGCATTAGACAAGACACATCTAATGCATCATCTTGATGCTTCTTGAAAGCATCTCGGTCAGCTCGCGGGGCAGTGGCAGGAGGAGCCTCCGGAATGTGCTGCTCCAGAACGTACAGTTTACGTTCTTGGGTGAGAACTATTCTCAGGTTCCTGTACCAGTCCAGGAAGTTTGCTCCGTTGAGCTTGTCCTTCTCAAGGACATATCACAGGGAGAAGGTGTTCGTATTCGACGTCATGGTAATCTACAACAGAAATAAATGCAGAAATAAGTATCATATTCTTAATCATTTAATTAGGCCTTTAACTAAATGATGCTCCCACTGAATTCTATAATTCATGTGGGATAAGATCCACATCATACTAACCCTTGAGTTAGCTTTGGCTAATACGCCCAAGACTTAGTATGATCGGTAGGTAACGATTACCAATTACATCTCTATGCAACTCTTGTTTATAGGATCAAAATCCGCATTTATATTAAAACTCGAGTTAGCTTTGGCTAATACGCCCAAGAGTTAATATAAACGTGATTTTGACCTATCTACCAACCATTGGATAATGCCTATAGTTAAACTCGATCCAATTGAGTTCACTAGTTACTCAATCTAATTGAGTTGTACTCACCCATGCGTTGATAGGCGGGACCAAAATTGTCCCTCCGTACCCTACCAAGATAGTATGTGTTGCTCTGCTTTGGCAGATTCAACAACAACATGCGATCGAGGTAGTGGTAAGTATCACGGCATGGTAGGCATTATGAGTTGACGCGATTTAGATCTAATCTAAACGATGATGCGTATCATATACTCGATAGATCTAATCTAATCGAAGGGTGCATCATGTGCACGACTTAGATCTAATCTAATCGTTAGGCACTAATTAATTACTTAATTAACTAGCATGCATCACATACACATAAAAGCAATTAATTAAATAATTTTGTGATTATGTCATGGCCCTACTATGATCTTCTCAAGCCAATGAGAAGATCGGATGGTCAACCTAAGGTCAACAGCTTCTCAAGCTCCTTCCTTTGACCACCTCGTGTTGCTCGCGCCCTCCTCGTAACTCCGTCTCGAGTGGACCTTCCACCGCCCCAAAATTTACATTACATTTTGAAACTCGAGTTACATTCAAGTCTAAATCTAATTTACAACAAGAATAAAAGAGAAAGACATGATGCGCAGGTCGCGAAAAAAAATAAAATACAACACGCACATCACATCACGACACACAGGCCGTATTATGAATTACAACACGAATTATCCAATCAAATTGAGTCTTTGGGCCATGACTATCACAAAAATAATATATAATTCAAAATTATATATTTCTATAATTTTCTGTAATTTTTTCTATAATTTTTATAATTTTTTACGACTACAATTTCCCGACGGTTCCGTTTAGCGTTTTTCGGGCGCAATCATGGAACGAATCCCCTTGCGGGGCCAGGGGCAGCACCCCTACCCGCGATCTAACCATCGCGAGGGTTCCATTGTGATCTAACAGCGCCTTAGCCCGCTGTCCCAAAAAGTTTTGGGGCGAAACTTGGCGATTTGGAAAATTCTTCTCGGTAGTCGAAGCCTACAAGTATCGAAACACTTGTGCTTCGCTTCTACGAGAAAAATACCCATAAAAACTATAAAAATCATAAATTTGCAGAATATTACAGAACTGAAAAGTTTTCATAAAACACAAAATAAACTCGTATTCGTCTTCGCACGTGGCTCTAATACCACTGTTGGGTTTTTCGGGCCGTGAAAACCGCTTTTCGCGTTGCGGAAACCCCGAAACTCCCTAGCCAATGGATCCGTGCAAAGAAAAATTTAAATACCATTACGAGTTTACTAAAACTTAGATCTACTCCTAGATCTACATGGAAGAGATCTATACCTTCGATGCATGCCCTTTTTCGTATCCCGCTCGTCCAAGATTCGCCGGATCTCGAAAGTATCAAAATAGATACTTCTCTATACGTATCCACACGAACACACTAGATGGAGATGACGAAAAAAAGGTGTGCTAGCACCTTATGGGATTCGGCCAAGGAAAGGAGAGGGAGAGCAAAAATGGCTAGAGGAAGGAGATGAAGTGAATGCACATGAATGAGAAAATGAATCAACATTCACAACAAAAAGTGGCCGGCCACTTTTCCAAGTGTAACCCCCATTTTTTGCATTAAGTGTGGCCATTAAGAGATTTGTAACCTCCATGAGGTGGCACACACATGTGCTAAACATGATGATGTGTCACCTCATCATTGGCCACTTAATGCCAACTCACCAATGAGGTGGCATAAAGTCAAGTCAAACTTGACTCTTCATCTTCCTCTCAAGTCAAGTCAAACTTGACTTAATCTCTCTCATGGTTGATCTAATCCAACCATTTAATTCAAGCCAATTTAATATAATGAATCTAATTCATTTAATTAAATTGATTCAATGAGTCATAATCTAAATTAGACTCATTGAACACATGAATCAACTTGAGTCCAACTAAATTAGCCCAATTAGGATTACTCTTAATCCAATTTGATTCATCAAATGAATCTAATTCTCTTGGTTCATCATATGAACCTAATCTCCATCTAATTGTCCTTAGTGTGTGACCCTATAGGTTCTTGTAATGTTGGCAATGCCCCTAAACCCATTTAGGAGCATAAGTAATGAGCGGTATCTAGCAACACATCATTACTACCCAATGTTACAAGAATGTTGAGATCCAACATCACCTTTTGTGACTACTAATTGTGACTCCTCACAAAATATGACAAGTGTCCTTCTATCCTAGACATCTAAATTGATCAATGTGAGGCATAGACTGTGTCATCCTCTGATCAATCTAAATCTTGAACTCCAAGTAGACTCACTAAATTAAATGAGCTCAATATCTTATATTGACTCATTTGGGCATGGCCATGCACTTCGTGGTCTCACTCTATCAAGAATACCGATGTCTCTCCCGTCATATAGGAGGGATAGATCCCATCTACATCACTCACATCCCTCTGCATAATTCGTTACATACCCAGTAATCGCCTTTATAGTCCACCCAGTTACGGGTGACATTTGACGAAACCAAAGTACATAACTCCTTATGTAGGGATCCATGGTGACTTCAGGTCTAAGGACTAGTAGTCATACTAATAGCCACATGAGAAAGTATATGACATTCATATAACGATCCATGATACTTTCTCATGGTGGGTCATTCAGTATACATTCTCTAATGCATACCCATGTGTCAACTTGATATCTCTATATCCATGACTTGTGAGATCAAGTCATCGAGTTGACCTACATGCTAGTCTTATTGCATTAACATTGTCCCTGAATGTTAATACTCGACTAGGAATGATTAAGAGTAGTGTTCCCTATATCATCTCACTATCGATTCAACCAATCGATTGATATAGGTAAAACCTTTACTCAAGAACGTTATTATACTTAGTTTATTTGGCACCAATACAAGTAAGTATAATAACCAAAAACCAAATGCCTTTATTTATATAGAATATGATACAACAAGTCTAAAAATATAATCATCAAATGATTGACTCTAGGGCTCTAGCTAACACTTATTAATATAATTTGCCTTCATCCATAAAAAAATAGGAGTTAAAATTTAGAGATCTAACTGTAATATCACTCTTGGTATGCCTATGATCACATTAACACGTTTATGCTTGCATTAATTATGCCCTACCAATTTGCATAGATAATGAATCGTTACATCATCTGACCGTTATCACCTAGCTTTTTCTCATCAATGCATGCCTGTCTAACTTTACTGGTGAAGCTTTAGTCGATTGAATCATGCTTCTAGCAATGCATTAATCTTTGATAAATCGACTCCCTAATCAACTCAACCATGTACAATAATATTATATTTGTTAGTTGATCAACTCGAGTCAACTTCTTGGTCAACTTAGTCATCATCTGTCGACTAGATCAATTCAACAATTGACTAGCTTTTTGCCCAGAATTGAAATATTCAGTTTGCTAGTAAGAGCATTCAAGTCATGGCTGTCAATTTCTAAGACAATGTCTAGTAAGTTGGTCAAGTAGAAAGTAACATTATGTTGCTTTATCTACCACTGAAGTTGAATATATAGCCTTAGGTGAATGCGCATCTCAGTTACTATGGATGATACATACTCTTAAAGACTATCAATTGGAATATCAGAAAACAAAAATCTCAATTGATAATATAAGTTCAACAAATCTAACAAAAAACTCAATTCATCACTTAAGGACTAAACATATAGAAGTGAAGCACCATTTTGTAAGGGATCACGTAGCTAAGGGTGATATTGTACTCAACTATGTTGAGTCAAAATCAAACCTAGCTGACTTCTTCACAAAACCCTTACCTGAGCTTGAGTTCAGCTCACTTAGAAGGCAAATAGGGATGTGCTTAGTAGAATAGGACTTATCTTTTCTTGAAAATTTTGTCTTTAAATCACTTTGGCTTTAAAATCTTAGGAAAAACGATTTTCAAAGCTCCAAATTTTGTTAGTTTTTCAAAATCTGGTTTAGCATAGGATTTTTCCCCCTAGAAATCTTGTACCCCTAGTTTCAGCCAGAGCATCTCATAAGCACACTAGAACTACCTTGCTTGTGTTTGAAAATACTTAGAACGGCGTGACGTGCATAGGGTACTGCTTAGACTTAAGAATGCTTATGTCAGTGCATCGACATAAGTCTGGGCGTTAAATACCAAAAATATATCAATCAAGTTAAGTAATCCTATCTTAGACAAATCTAACTGGATCACTAACTTAATTTGACTAACCAAGTGAAAATTGTTGCCCTCTAGGTAAACAACGAGTAGCTAGATGGTTAGACATATGGCCAAGAACTTAAGTGCTTGATTTTAAATTTTCTTATGCTTAGACATTAGAGCTCTGATACCTTACTAAAAGAAATTAATTTGCAAACTCTTTAACTCAGCTCATGCTTAGACATTAAGGTTTTAAACTAATCCTCCTTTGCCCTTAAGTATCTTTGAACACTTTATTTCGGTTAAATACTTTCTCTCTTTCCAAACTATTGTTCAAAAAGCTTTTTCAAAATTAAGAAAATATTTACCCAACAAAACCTTTCGAATTTATTTTGAAAATTTAGCTAAGTAATTTTTCTAACAGATTTTCAAAATTTAGCTAAGTAATTATTCAAACCTGCTCATTTTTGATAAATGGAAAAGGGGGAGAATAGGGAAATTCAAAGTAGGAAAATTCAACTCTATAAAAAGGGGGCCTTTATTAAGGGGGAGCCTTAGCCTTACAATTTAAAGCTTAACTATGCTTGCATTCCTTTTAACTTATTTAAGTTAGTTTTAGCTTAACTATGCTTGCATTCCTTTTAACTTACTTAAACTATGAAAAATATTTATCTATTTTACTTAACTCTGAATTTCAGTTGCCATAATAAAAAAGGGAGAGATTGTTGGTGCGGGAAGCATCCGATGATCGAACCGTTGTTTTGATAATGGCAAAGAAATTCAAAGTTAAGATTATGTCGTTATCTAACAAGGTTAATGGAGTTTGTAGGAAAGTCCTAAGTGGTACTTGGGCAAAAGTCCTAACTACGGTTAGGCAGGTGGAAAACCCTAGGGGGTGGTAACCCTAGGTCATAGGGGGCGGTAACCCTCTGCGAAAAGTCTTGACGGGTCGAGGGCTTCAGGAAAAAGTCCTAGGGGGTGGTAACCCTAGGTGGAAAGTCCTGGTGTCGCGAACCGGGTGGAAGACTGGACGAGCCAGGAAGCGGGAGTCCAGCAAAAAGTTCGGAAGCATCGAGTGCCGAGCGAAAGTCCAGTCGATCTAGAGGATCGAGCTGGCATCAGGTAACTCTCCTGAGAGGAGTAGGTGAGGACGCGTTCCCTGCAGAGGGAACAGTAGGCGTCGGGTCGACCTAGGGTTTTCCTATCGGAAATCCGAAGTCAGACCCGGACAATCTGGAGACTGTCAAATTTATTTATACATATTATTGTTTGTGTTCTAACTCTGTTTTACAGGAAACTAATACTTTCATGCAGGGTTAGGTCTGACCGGGATCGATCGACCGAACATTGGGATCGGTCGACCGAACCCCCAAGCCAGAAGATCAAACTTCCAGAGATTGGACTAGGCTCGACCAGAGGATCGGTCGACCGAACCAAGGATCAGCATCGACTGGATTAGGCTAGGTTGATCGGGTCATAGGAGCTGATCGATTGACCGAACAAGGGGATCGATCGACCGAACCGAGGATGAGACTTGACCAGATCGAAGCGGAGTGAGCGAATCGGATGGGAGAAGACCGTCTGATTGGTCGACTGAACGCAGGGATCGGTCGACCGATCTACCTCGGGTCAAGCCTGATCCTGAAGCTTGGGGATCTGGATCAGCTTCACAGAAGCTATAAAAAGGAGCCTCAGAAGCAGCCGAAAACACAACTCGAACAGAAAAACTTGTGATTTGGTGTGCTGCTCCGAAGCCTTCGACTACACTCTGCTGCTCCGACAATTGGCAATCACTTTCATCTTTTGTAGTTTGTCGGTATAACTTTTCTTTCAAGCTTATATTTGTACTCACCTGTTTGTAAAGATTTACGAACTTATAGTTGTTGCCCACCGAAAGCGATCAACGATCACGGGCCTTGGAGTAGGAGTCGTCACAAGCTCCGAACCAAGTAAATCTTAGAGTCTTTGGTGTCTCTATCTTTTATTTATTTTCACTGCGTTATTCGTAAGATTTTCGAAACGAAAAGTGAAAGCCACGAGTGCTATTCACCCCCCCTCTCTAGCGCTTTCGATCCAATAAGAACTATGTCCAAGTTTCTTTTCCAATCTATATAGTTGGGACCAATAAGTTTGTTCTCTTTCAGTATAATGGCCAGTGGGTTGAAAGTCATCCTAAGAATCACAAAATTAACTTTGGTCAAGACTCTAAATTTAGAATAATATTGATTTCTCAAACAATACTATTTAAGTTTACCAACACCTCAAAACACCATGAATTTTGCATGTCACGTTAGTGTGGACGTATACAAATTCAACATTTGTAAGAGGAAGGTATTACCCATTAATTTTATTATCTTGTAATCCTAACTTTATGACAAATAAAATTAATAGTTGATTTTCCTTTGGTCACACAAAACAATAGCAGTGACTCCGTTGGGGAGGATACTATTGAATGCGTCTAAGTGTATACCATTACTTGATACTTAGTCCATTAAATAGGATTGTGCCCCTTCAGTTGGAGAAGATCACACACTCCTAAATAATTTCCTATAACCATCTATAAAAGAAGTTTGATCTAGTGATCCGCAACGAACCCATCCGTTGTGGAGGGAGGCACTCATAGCCAACACGCAAGCTTGTTGCATCACTTACAAATCAGTAATGGAGATCGTGGAATTTATTTAAAAATCCCTCTCCCACTTAGTTATTTAAGGTGAGAAATTTTAACCTAGTAAACACATCACACACATCACAGTAAATAAAAGCAATATATATGAAAATTAATTTTCCAACTATTATGACATTTTCCATCACTGTCCTTCGCGTGCTGCCAATCCTAAGGTTCATGTCGTCGGGTCCATCGACCTTCCTTTTTTTTTGCTGCGCCTCTAGTCCTCTAATAGCACCACGCCTCGCAAGGATACGATCTGCGACAAAAATAGAATTTTACATATATCGATCCTATATTCCACAAAGGAATATACATGTAATCTAGATCGAAACAAAAATGTAAAATCCTAAAACTAATACAGCTCCTGTTGTATTTAATATATACAATCATGCACACACAAAAATGCCCTTAACATGTCCAAGGGTCCAATCACACACAACAACCATAAGCCATAATAGTTGGAGCCTGCAACCAAAGAGTTAGCACATTCTACTATTATCCTGCCTAAATTATGTATGACATGTGCATAACTAATTTGAAAACCAAAAGCACAAAGGTAAACCCTAGCTCTGATACCAATTGTTAATTGGTCCTAGGAAGATCGTACCGATTCCACTGTACAAAATTTTGTACAAGTGTCGAACCTTTCCTAAACAACCTATTGTGTTCTTTAGAAATTAAATTAGGAATCACAAACGGAACTTAACATTATTGATTCCAAATTTAATTTATCTGTTCTTAATGGTTTAAATTTGGATCGCAAATGATGCTTAACATTATTGATCCAATTCCACCTATGTTATAAATTCAATTAAATATTAATTTCCAAAATTGGCTTCCAGGACTGTATGGCAAGGCACTAGTCCTTCTTGGGTATGAGATCATCTACCACCGCCTAGACAAAGCCTTTTATGGAAAGCTAATATTTAATTTCCTTATATAACTCTAGGTTTAACCAAAAAGAACAATCGAATCACAAATTCAAAAAACAAAAAAAAACACAAACTCGAATCATTAATTCGAAACTCTAAATCATATGCCTCTTGTGTTTAGAATTCATACAAAGGAAAACTAGCATGACACGGAAAATAATTACTAGTTATACCTTTCTTTGTATGTAACGACCTCTTGATCTTCTACCGTATTCCTCGCCTCCTCTTGGATGTCGTGTGGGCGACGATCCTCCAAGATGAACACCACCCAAAAGCTCCTCCTCCTTCTCTAGAATTCGGCCACAACCACCACCAAGGGACAAAAGAGAGCAAGGAAAAAGGAAAAAAGGAGAGGGCCGACCACAAGAGAGAGCACTAACAAGAGAATAAGAATTGATTTCTAATGAGGCCTCTCCTCCCCTTCTTTTATAATACTTGCCCAAGGCAAATAAGGAAAGATTTTTACAAAAATTAAAATCTTCCTCTTATTTTTCCTTTTCTCCTTTTAATTTTCCTTTTCTCCTTTTAATTGATAGTATGGCTGACCCCCTTGCTTGGGCACCAAGCAAGGGTGGCCGACCCATAAAAAGGAAGGAAATATTTTGTAAAAATTTTATAAGCAAAGAAAGAAAGCTCTAATAAAATTTTACAAGCTCTCTTTTAATTTCTCAATGTGGATGTTAAAAAAGGAAAGTCCTAAAAATTAAAACCAAGTTTTAAAATTTAAAACATCTCTTCTAAAATTTCTTTTTTTAACATGGTTACAAAAAAGGAAAGTTTCAAATTTAAAATCTCTTTTAAAAACCATGAGGATGGTTAAAAAAGGAAAGTTTTAAAACTTTTAAAACTTTCTTTTAAACCATGTGGCGTAATTCAAATAAGGAAACTTTTATAATTTAAAATCTCTCTTTTAAAACTTGTAGACATCTACAAAGAGAAGATTTTAAAAATTTAAAACACCCCTCATATTTTGAATTATGTGGCCGGCCCCCTTTCAAATTGCTTGTGGTCGGCCCCCTTTGAGAAAGTAGTGGCTGGCCCCTTTGGCTTGGTCACCAAGCCATGGGCCGACCCCCTCTTAGACACCAAGATGAGCTTTTCATCAGTGGATATGAGGCATTAATGAGGCTACGATAGGGACCTAGAGGAGAAATTGGTTTTGGTCTTCCGATGAGATTGAGCATCCCGTGTTCACCCCGAACACACAACTCAAGTTCATCAATAATAACTCATTCACTAGAGAGTTATTATTGCACTACCGCACCAATCCCAAATTACATTATGGGCTCCTTCTTATCATGGGTGTGTTAGTCTCCCTGTGTTTAAGATATCAAATGCCCATTAATTTAATAAGTTACTGACAACTCATTTAATTAACATCTAGTCCAAGAGTAGTACCACTCAACCTTATCGTCATGTCAGACTAAGTCCACCTGCAAGATTTAACATGACAATCCTTATGAGCTCCTCTTGGGGACATTCTCAACCTAGATTACTAGGACATAGTTTCCTTCTATAATCAGCAACACACACTATAAGTTATATCATTTCCCAACTTATTGGGCGTTTTGATTTATTGAACTAAATCTCACCCTTTGATAAGTCAAAGAAATAAATACTAAATATATGTACTTGTTATTATATTAGGATTAAGAACACACACTTCCAAAATAACTAAGGTCTAGTTCTTTTATTAAGTTAGTATAAAAAGAACTTACCTTAAATGGTCCTACTCATTATACTTAGAGTGTATTAGTGTAATTTATTAGTCAAGATAAACTAATACCTAATTACACTACGACTATTCCAACGGTTATTCCTTTCCATTTTAGTCGTGAGCAACTGTTTATAATTTATAAAGAACTGATAACATGATCTTCTGTGTGTGACACCACACACCATGTTATCTACAACATAAATTAATTGAACAACTACACTTAACATAAATGTAGATATTTTTGACCAATGTGATTCTTTATTTCAAAAATAAATATTTACAAAAGCTAGGCTTTTAGTATACACTCTAACACGGAGATTAGGGCTCTTACACCACGGCATGTCCTTGAGGTGGACGATCCCTATCCGTCGGTGGATTAGCCCCCGACAAACTCCGGCTATCTCAAGTCGCTCCTTGTGGGCGGAGAAATCTCACCACAACATCAACCAAGACTCTTGAGACTAGTAGACTACTAATTAAGGTTTACCACCACTAATTTCGTCAGGGATAACCAAGCTTCCAAGCCTTGGTTATATAAGTCGCGGGTTGAAAACCCCACCTACCAATTGACTGCCAAAACATGCAGTCGACTGCCCTCTGTGGAAATTCGATCGTTACATCCCAACGGCTCAATACCAGTCGACTGCTAAAACTAGCAGTCGATTGCTCCACACTGATTGATGTGCGTAGATTATATACTCTTTTATGCATGTTTTTATGCACATTTACATACTTTGAGCATGCTTGATCTATGCATTTTTATACTTCCAGCTTTCCTTTTAGAATATTTACTCTTTTGGTTCGGAGATCTATTTTTTGTGCATTTTCTGTACACAGGAGTCGAAATTGGTGAAGATTATGCGTCGTCGGGCAAGCTTGGAAGTAATTGAAGGGAGAGAGCATCAGGCCGTGTACCACACATGGCCGTGTAGTCTTAATAGGAAGGGAAGAGGACATGGCCGTGTGAATCTCACACGGCCGTGTCTTGATTTGAAGAAATCAGAGCAGATGCCTTACATGGCCATGTGGATCTACACGGCCGTGTGAGGTTTCTAGAGGCCAAGCAGGTGGTGGCCGTGTGCATCACACGGCCGTGTGAAGTTTCCAGAGACCAAGCAGGTGGTGGCCGTGTGCACCACACGACCGTGTAGCATTTCCAGAGAGCAGAAGGGTCTTGGCCGTGTGAACCACACGGCCGTGCAGCTTTGGCAGAGAAGGAACTGGACATGGCCGTGTGAATCTCACACGGCCGTGTCGTGGGGTCGTGTGGCGCCCGATTTCCTCCTCTATTTAAACCTTCCTTCATGAATTGAAAGGGGATCTCTCCCCCTTTGGGAGAAGGCAAGATTTGGTGGTTTCCTCCCATTCTTGGGAGGATTTCTTGGCGATTCTAAGGGAGTTCTTGACGATTTTGACTCCGGAGCGAGGATTGGATCCGAAGACGAGGCTTCTTCGTAGATAAGTTTTCTCCTTCCCCTTTTCTTGGTTTCTTGGATTGGGAATTTAAGAAATGCTTGTAATCTTTATTTCTTCGAGTATTCTTCCTCGATTCATGGAGTAGATCTTGTATTCTAGGATTAAGGGAGTATTTGTATGATGGATTGATGTAATCTCATATGGATTTGCCATTTTCTTGTTTCAATGACATTGTCTTGCTTGTATCAATTAGATCTTGAATGATTAATGGTGATTTGTGTTTAATTCTCATTCTTGATTGATTGTTTGGATTTCTTGTGGACTTTGTAAAGATAAACTCTCACTCGATCATCCGAAGGATCCACGTGACAGGTCGAAGCCCGTGTAAGGACGTTTGAGAGATAATCTTGAAGAGGAAATAGGAATATTCAAGAGAGTAGGATGGATTTTGTGATTAGTTTCTTGTATCTTGATAGATTAATAAGTTGTGGGCTTCTATGTTGATATCCGAGGAAGGCATAGTAATAGGTGCGCTTCTGTGTAAGGACAACATAGGTTCACGTCTAATTGATCATATTTAGATACATTTCTCAGTCCTTAGCCGGTTATCTATTGCAAGAGAAAACCGACAACTTTCTACAAGTGTTTGGCAATTGAGGGATAAGAATTGGTGAACCATTTACATTCAAGAAACCTTACAAAGAAACCGAAACTCCTAGAATCTCCCTTTATCATAACCCAAAACACTAAACTCTTGTTTGTTGATCTTTAATATTAGATTTGTTTACCTTCACTTTGCATTTGAAACGATTGGATATTTGTTTAGCTAATTCGCATTGAGACATTTCTAGTGCTTATTCCAGTCCCTGTGGATACGATAATCTTTTATATTACTCGCGACATTTCCATACACTTGCGGAGCGTAACAAGTTTTTGGCGCCGTTGCCGGGGACTGCGCTATAACATTAGGAATTATCAATTGAGTTAGACTAAACATAACATTTGTTTTCCTTTCATATTGCATAGTTGTAACTAATCATTAGATTTCTGTTTTTACTCTCTTATATAACTTTTACTTCTTGTTAATTCTTTTTGTACAAATTCAATTCTGCATTTTTGATTTTTTGATTTTTCTTTTTCTGTTAAATTGTCATTTGCTATCTTGTTCTTGTGTATGCGAAGATCTAACTTTGCAGGGGAATTCTTTTCTTTTGACCCCTAGATTGACAGAACTTTCCATAAAAGAAGAATTCTTCAAAGGCAAATCGAAGAACAAGAATATCTGAACATGGTGTGCAAGTCACTAGGAGATTATGGAGCTCCGAAGTCTGCAAAACAAATGGGAGCAATTGTTTACCCTAACATACAAGCAAGAAATTTTATACTCAAACCATCTTTTGTTTCCATGGTTCAGAAAACTCAGTTTGGAGGATTGGAGATTGAAAATCCTTATTCCCATTTGATGGAGTTTTATAGATATTGTTATACTTTGAAATATGAAGAAGTTTCATCTGATATTGTTTAGCTGCTTGCTTTTCCTTTTAGTCTGAAGGATGCTACAAAAAGATGGTACGATTCTCTAAAGTCTCAAAGTATCAGAACATGGGATGAGTTAGAGCAAAAATTCCTTGACCAATATTTCCCTCCAAGGAAAACTACTTATTTGAGAAGTCAAATTTTAAATTTTAAGCAATTGGATGGAGAAAAATTATACCAAGCCTGGGAAAGATATTCTTCTCTTCTGCAGTTATGTCCACATCATGGAATTGAGAAATGGTTAATTATGCATTTGTTCTATGTTGGGCTTTCTTTCTCAAATAAGAATCAACTGGATTTAGCATCTGGAGGATCATTTTTGAAAAAAAGTCTAGAAGAAACTTTTGAGATAGTTGGCAGAATTATGCAAAATTCCAATGATTGGGCAGAGCAAGATAGCTCATTCTTAACAATGGATATCATTAGAGAAAAGGATGATGTTGAAAAAGGGCTTATCTTGAATCAAAATGATTTCCAAACATTATTTCCTTGGTGTTGTGAATCATTATCAAAAATGTTTGGTGAAAAAGCATTTTCAACAGAAAAGGGGGTATGTCTTGGTGATCATAAGGAGGATGATCTGTCTTTAGACAATGAAGAGTTGTTAGAAGAAAGCTTGGTTAAGGGGGAGACTATGTTGATAGAACAAGAGCCAGTTTTACCAGAAATAGTACCACCTCAACTTGAACTTAAACCATTACCACCAAATCTTAAGTATGAATTTCTTGGGCCGAATTCTACTTATCCAGTTATAATTAATGCTCAGTTAAATGAGTTTGAAACAAAG
Source organism: Zingiber officinale (assembly GCF_018446385.1). Lineage (NCBI taxonomy): Eukaryota > Viridiplantae > Streptophyta > Magnoliopsida > Zingiberales > Zingiberaceae > Zingiber > Zingiber officinale. The sequence continues at coordinate 107,870,776 of NC_055998.1, forward strand.
AGACTGTTGGATGAGTTAAGGTTGCATAGAAAGGCCATTGGATATACAATTGATGATATAAAAGGGATTAGTCCATCTCTCTGTATGCATAGAATTTTACTTGAAGAGGGGTACAAGAACTCAATTGAACATCAAAGGAGACTAAATCCAAATTTAAAAGAGGTAGTAAAGAAGGAAGTGATTAAACTTCTTGATGCAGGGATTATTTACCCAATTTCGGATAGTGAATGGGTGAGTCCAGTCCACGTGGTTCCAAAGAAAGGAGGAATGACTGTTATCAAGAATGAAGAAGATAAGCTAATTTCAACACGAACAGTGACGGGGTGGCGAATGTGCATTGATTATCGGAAGTTGAATAAAGAAACAAGGAAGGATCATTTCCCTTTACCATTTATTGATGAAATGCTTGAAAGATTGGCTAAACATTCCTACTTTTGTTACTTGGACGGATATTCTGGATTTTTTCAAATTCCAATTCATCCTCAAGACCAGGAGAAGACTACTTTTACTTGTCCTTATGGTACCTTTGCTTATCGTCGGATGCCATTTGGGCTTTGTAATGCTCCAGCCACTTTTCAGAGATGCATGATGACAATTTTTTCAGATTTAATAGAAAAAATTATGGAGGTTTTCATGGATGACTTCTCAGTATATGGGAATGACTTTGATTCTTGTTTGTCAAATCTTTCTACTATTCTAAAAAGGTGTGAAGATACAAACCTAGTGTTGAACTGGGAAAAATGTTATTTTATGGTTAAGGAAGGAATAGTTTTGGGGCATAAAATTTCAGAGCGTGGTATTGAGGTAGATCCAGCAAAAGTGGAAGTAATAGACAAATTACCCCCACCCATCAATATAAAAGGAGTTAGGAGTTTTTTAGGACATGCTGGCTTCTATAGACGTTTTATTAAGGACTTTTCAAAGATTTCCAAGCCATTAACTAATCTGTTGATTAAAGATGTTGAGTTTTGTTTTGATAGCGAATGTATTGAAGCCTTCAATAAAATCAAGAGTGCTTTTACAACAGCTCCAGTCATTCAAGCACCTGATTAGGATCTTCCTTTTGAAATAATGTGTGACGCTAGTGATTTTGCTGTAGGAGCAGTTTTGGGACAGTGAAGAAATAAGATTTTACATGCGATCCATTATGCAAGTAAAACACTTGATGCATCCCAAGTAAACTATTCTACTACAGAAAAAGAATTATTCGCAGTGGTATTTGCTATTGATAAATTTAGATCTTATCTAGTGGGATCAAGAGTAATAGTATATACTGATCATGCAGCTATCCGGTATCTACTTGGAAAGAAAGACGCTAAATCTAGGTTAATCAGGTGGATTTTACTTTTGCAAGAGTTCAACCTTGAGATTAGGGAAAAGAAAGGAGCTGAAAATGTAGTAGCGGATCATTTGTCTAGAATAGCTCAAAAGTCAGAAAATGAGGTGGATTTTGATTTGCCTATTGATGACATATTCCCGAATGAACACTTATTAGCCTTATCAAGTGTGAAAACTCCTTGGTACGCAGATTTTGTGAATTTCCTTGCTAGTGGAGTGTTACCTCCAGATTTTTCTCATCAACAAAGGAAAAAGTTTTTTTTCAGAAGTTAAGAATTATGTTTGGGATGAACCTCTCCTGTATAAGAAATGCAATGATGTGATTTATCGAAGATGTATACCTGAAGAAGAAGTTAGAGATATCTTGTTTCATTGCCATTCTTTGTCCTATGGAGGACATTTGGGTAGTTCAAAAACGATTACGAAAATTCTTCAAGCAGGATTTTATTAGCCAACCTTATTCAAGGATGCTAAGTTGTTTGTTCAGTCTTGTGATCAATGTCAGAGAACTGGGAATATAACTAGAAGAAATGAAACGATGTTAAATTACATTCTTGAGGTTGAGTTGTTTGATGTTTGGGGAATTGATTTCATGGGACCTTTCCCTCTTTCATATGGGAATAGGTATATTCTTGTGGCAGTAGATTATGTGTCCAAATGGGTAGAAGCTGTGGCATCTCCTACGTGCGATGCGAAAACAGTTATCAAATTATTTAGGAGTATTATCTTTCCAAGATTTGGGGTGCCAAAGGCAGTCATTAGTGATGGAGGATCACATTTTATAGAGAAACAGTTTGAAAACTTACTTAGAAGATATGGAGTGAAGCATAAAGTAGCAACACCTTATCATCCTCAAACTAATGGGCAAGCTGAGATATCTAACCGGGAAATTAAGCCCATATTGGAAAAGACTGTATCCAATTCAAGAAAGGATTGGGCGTTGAAATTAGATGATGGTTTATGGGCATATCGAACTGCTTATAAAACTCCTATTGGGATGACCCCATTTCGATTAGTTTATGGTAAGCCTTGCCATCTTCCAGTTGAACTAGAACATAAGGCTTATTGGGCAATTGCAAATTTGAATATGGATTTAAAGGAAGCAGGGGAGAAAAGGAAGCTTCAGTTGAACGAACTTGATGAATTAAGGATGGATGCATATGAGCATGCTAAATCTTATAAAGAAAGGATGAAGAAATGGCACGATCAACACATTCTTCGTAAAGACTTTAATGTAGGAGATTTGGTTTTGTTGTTCAATTCAAAATTAAAACTTTTTCCTGGGAAGCTTAAGTCAAGGTGGACGGGTCCATATGAGGTAAAGAAAGTTTACCCTTTTGGAGTTGTAGATATTTGGAACAAAGATTTTGGGATAATTAAGGTAAATGGTCAACGTCTAAAAAAATATATTCATGGTACGAAAATAGAAGAGGTACAAAGGTTGTATTTTTCTGAACCCCGCCCTCCAGATTGAATTCTTTTAGCTAGTATAAATTCATTTTGTTGGTTTTTACTTGTTCTTGATTTTGTTTTCAGGTTAGATGCAAAACAAAGCCCGGCCGTGTGCTATACACGGCCAGGCAAAGGTTGCAGGGAAGGGAAGTGCTTGGGCCGTGTCACCCAAACACGGCCGTGTAAAGAATCCCGAGGAGAAAGATGGAGAGGCCGTGTCCCAGACACGGCCGTGCGAAGAAACCCGTGAAAGAAGAGGTTTAGGTTGTGTCCCAGACACGGCCCGTGTCTGGAATCCAGAGAAGAAAGGGAAGGGGGCCGTGTCACAGACACGGCCGTGCGACGAGAAATGAACATGGCCGTGTGATATCACACGGCCTGATCCACATCTTCTTAAGTGTTGGTGCAATTTCCAGTAGGTCAAGGTTGACCAAGTTGACCAAGCGTAAACCTTGGTCATGGTTTCGATGTTTGACAATACAGAAAGACATGTAGACATGGACAATGCAGGTGCAGTTGTCTATGCGGAGTGATACTGATCAGGGTCTGATCAGGTTGGATGAAGAAGAGTCAAGTAGGTCAAGGTTAACCGGATACTTGACTGGGAAGTCCTAACTGGGATGTTAGGCAGTTCGGAAAGTCCTGGTGAGTGAAGCCAGGCAGTTCGGAAAGTCCGGTGAGTGAAGCGGTAGTTTGAAGTTACGGTGAGTGAAGCCGGCGATTCGAAAGTCCGGTGAGTGAAGCGATGGAAATCTGGTGAGTGAAGCGGTGAAAATCCTAGTAAGTGAAGCTAGGTGAAAGTAAAAGTCCCAGTGAGTGAAGCCGAGCGGTGGAGAAAGTCACGGTGAAGCCAGGCAGTTGAAAGTCCTGGTGAGTGAAGCCAGGTAGTTTGGAAGTCCTGGTGAGTGAAGCCAGGCAGTTCGGAAAGTCCTGGTGAGTGAAGCCAGGCAGTCGGGAAATCCTGGTGAGTGAAACCAGGTGAAAATCCTAGTGAGTGAAGCTAGGTGAAAGTGAAAGTCCTGGTGAGTGAAGCCAAGCAGTTGGAGAAAGTCCTGGTGAGTGAAGCTAGGCAATTGGGAAGACCCGGTGAATGAAGCCAGGCAAGGGAAAGTCCTGGTGAGTGAAGCCAGGTAGTTTGGAAGTCCTGGTGAGTGAAGCCAGGCAAGGGAAATCCAGATGGGTCAAGGTTGACCAGACATCTAGTGAAAAGTCCAAGCAGGGAGCTTAGCACGGGAAAAGTCCAAGTATGGAGACTTGGCACGGAGAAGACCAAGTTGGAGACTTGGCACGGAAAGTCGGAGAGGGCTCGGTAGCTCGTTCTCTGGATCGGACGAAGTCGGAGAGGGCTCGGTAGCTCGTTCTCGGGACTAGGTCAAGAGAGGGCTCGGTAGCTCGTTCTCAGGACCATTTAGGGTTTAGGGCTGGAGCTCTAAACCTGGATCGGTCTGGTGACCGATCCAGCGATACGCCTATGTATCTGATCGGTCTGATGACCGATCAGATAACAAACAGAAGGGTTTCAGAGTCATCGATCGACCGAGACCGATCGGGAGTCGATCGGTCTCCACGATCGATCGAGACGCAACCACCTCTCTGAGAGGTGGGATCGGTCCGGGGACCGTTCCTGATCGGTCCCGGGACCGATCGAGGTTTCTGGACCAATCGGTGGCTCGATCGGTCGTAATCAGCCGCTCTGGCACGCTAGTCTTCGCATCTTCTCTTCGCAGTGAAGTGCAGGTTGAGTGCGAGTTATAAAAGGAGTTCAAGGGCTTCTACGGTGCTCTTCTTCTTCCTACTCCTGACTGTGATCGAGCTTTGCTGAGCTCTTAGCTTACTGAGCTTCGTGTGAGCTCCTTCTTGAAGCTTCGGGTGAGCTTTCCTCGACTGATCAGCTGCTGCTGTGAGTTTCCTGAAGTTGCTGCTTCGGGTTATAGTCGACAAGAACAGTAGGCAAGCTTTGTTTTGTACATTCATATTGTCTTCTGTTTTGTGCTGTATTTTTGTACACCTTTCTTGCTGTTGCAAGAAGTTTCTATGGCGGGTTTCTCCACCCAGAAGGTGTGTTCTTATTAGCCGGTTTTCTGGGGACTCATCCACCGACGGATTGATAGGCTTCGTCCACCTTACGGACACGTCGAGGAGTAGGAGTATCATCTCCGAACCTCGTTACATCTTCGTGTTGAGGTTTGCTTCTCCTTTTTCGTTTCTATTTGTTATTTCCGCTGCGCTAACCTTGATTTGTAGAAAGAAACGAAGAATTTGGGGTCGGCTATTCACACCCCCTCTCTAGCCGCGACCGTCGATCCTAACAAGTGGTATCAGAGCAAGGTCGCTCTTCGTTGGATCAACACCCGGGGGAGCACGAGCTAGAGAATGGATCTATTGGGAGAAGATGTCACGATTCCACCCTTCTACGATCGCGACGACTTCGCGTTTTGGAAGGTAAGAATGAAGTACTTTCTTATGACTAACCTTGAAAATTGGAGTTGTGTTCAATTAGGTTTCAAGCCTCCGATTGACAAGAAAGGAGAAACCCTAGAGAAGGAGTGGACCAAGGAACAAGTCCACCAATCCCTAGTCAACGATGAGGTATTGAAAATTTTTGAATTTTCTTTACCTAATGATGTTTTGTGTAGGATAGGTGGATATAACGATGCCAAGGAGTTGTGGAATAACTTGGCAAAGTTCCATGAGGAGAACTCCACTTCAAGTCATGAAGAGGAGTCAAGTGAGCCAAGTAGCTCACTTCATGGAGGAATGGATTTAGAAGTTGAGGGCCACTCAACATCTAAAGAAGAAGAGAAGGAGAGTTCTTCTTCAAGTTCGGAGCAAGAAGAAGAAGCTTCTACCTCCGGAAGGGATGAAGGAGAGAGCGTTCATCCATCCTCAACTCTAGGTAACTCAAGCCATTTAGTTTCTAGCAAATTACACATAATGTGCTTTGAGTGTAGGGAATTTGGGCATTACAAGAGTAAGTGTCCAAAGAGGGTTAGAAAGACTCCACCGGCGCCAAAGGTCAAGGAAGCCAGAGTCCCAACACGCAAGGGCAAGGAGCACGTGGTGTGCTTCCAATGCAAGCGAAGGGGACACTATAGGAGTCAATGTCCGAGGGGGAGGCAACCTCACAAGGACAAGAAGACGAGCACATCGATAGGGGGAGCTAAGGCAAACCCTAAGGTAATCTCTAAGGCACATTATTGCAATAATAATAGGACACATGCTAGTAGCCTTATTGCTATTGTTAATAATGGTAAGCATGATAACATTAGAAATCTATACACATGCTTAGGTGCCAAACATGTGAGCCTAGATAAGGACAACACTAGAAATACCAACCCTAGGATTAATTCATCTATGGTTAAGGAAAATCTAGGTAGAAACCCCAAGACAACTAGACACATGCCTAGGAATACCTCAAAGAAAAATGAAAAATTAAAAATTGAGGTATTAGAGAAGGAGAATCAAGTCTTGAGGTCAAGACTTGATACTTTGGAAAAGGCTCTTAAGAACTTGGAGAAGTCATCTCTAGGGTTTAAGGGTCAAAAACCAATGTCCAAGGACAAGAAAGGTTTGGGTCACAAACCTAAGTCCCAAGTGGTCAAGCCCACTTATCATAATGTTCCATTTGATTATGGAACAAGACCTAGGGCTAGAAAGACCATCACCAAGGTCACAAGGGGAGTCACCCCTAGAGTTGATCTTGATGAGTCCCAAATGACCAAGGCTTCAAAGCCTAGGAGGGTCATTAGAAGGGTTGCTAAGGAAGTCATCCCTAGTGAATACTTAGTGAACCCAATGAGCTCCAATAGGTATTGGGTTCCTAGGAGCGTGATTCCATCACACTAGATGGTTTAGGGTGTGCCTACCTTACTTGAATAGGTAGTTAACCTAATCATGGAAAAAGGTGGCACCTTAGGAATTTTCAAGGTCTAATCAAGCCTTGAAAATGAAATTGAAAATTATTCCTAAGATAATTAGGATGTGCCAACCACATTTGAGGAATTTTTCTAGAGTCAATCTAGTTGGCACATAGTGATCTAAAAGTCTTGAGGATATGATTTTATGTCTATTACACTTAGGAATATAGAATTTATGGCAAAATGATCAAAATTATCAAAAATGGCAACTAAGGCTAGAATTAGGTATTTTCTATACCTTTATGTGCTATTTGCCATATATTGTTTGCCATATGCCATGTCATGACATCATATTTATTTTATGATCATTTAAAACGTCATGATAATGCTTAGGTTATTTATATGTCATGCTCTAGTTAAGTTTCACACTTTATGCCATGACATCATGACATTGGCACATGTTTCCATTTATGATACAATTATATGCCATGTCATCATCTCTTGCATTTATCAATTAATTTGATTTAAGGATAAAAACATAATTTGATATAGAGATCAAATTGTTGTTTAGAAAATGCATGAGAACTTAGCTTAAGATGACCTAAACCCATATCTCACATCAAAATTGACTTGAATATGTTTGATACACCTTAGATGTGTGTGAGATATTAGGATTATGAGTTAGGATCAAGGTGCATAGTTCTTGTACCTAGATGAGCCTAATTCAAATTGGGGATCATAGGGAAAGCTTATGTACAGGTCATGTGCATTTAGACCTAAGATTGTGGTCCCAAATTAAAGGGTTTAAAATCATTTCAAAATTGATTTGAAAAACCTTGATGAAGCTTTTCTAGTGATAGCATTCATCATTGAGCAAAGTGATACAAAGATGAGTTAACTTTGAGCTATTTCAAAGACTTGTGAACTTTGTATCAAGATTGAAAAATGGAAGTTATTTTCATAGAAAACTATTTTTCCTTGATAGTATATGTTATGAGGAATGTATCCTCAAAATTTCACAATTTTTGGAATTTTCTGTAATTTTCTAGAGGTTTCTGAATTTCGGGAGAAGAAATCAGAAATCAGAAATCAGAGTTGTGGACCGATCAGAGGGGATTCTGATCGGTCCAGGGGTGCCTGGATCGGTCACCGTGACCGATCCAGGGAATCCCTGATCGGTCTGGTGACCGATCAGGGCGTGCCAAGTTGCTGAATTTCGACTGTTTGTCTGAAATTGCAGCTATGGAAGTGGTGTTTTAGAGTTCTAAAGGTTTGAAACTCTCCAAGACATTGTTGGTGCAATGGTCAAGGGGGAGTTTTACCTATTAGTCAAGGAGGAGTTGACTTTTAGGGGAGTTTTACTCGTCGAAATTTTTGAGGATGAGTGATATGGGATTATCACTAAGTTGATTGTTGAATTTAGTATTAAGGGGGAAATTAAGGGTTTCAATGAAAGGTATGGGACTTTCATTAGGGAGAAACTCTTGACCTTGATTCACTCCTTTTGATGTGTGTCAAAAAGGGGAAGAATGTCTAGAGAATGTTCAAAGAAGAACATTGGAGTTAGTGGGAGAGTTTGTTGATCACGACGAGTGAAGTTGTGAACAACAATAACTTACTCTTCAGGGGGAGAGTTTGTTGATGTGTGCCAATAGGGGGAGAATGAAGGGTTTAAGTTAGGCCTTCATTATCTAAGAAGGAGGTTGCCTTCATAGAAGGAGAATGTAAGGTTGTAACTTATGTTTCATTACCTAGTGACATGAAGAAAGTTGAGGCTATTGGATTAGCCTAACTTAAAGGTATTGTCAAACATCAAAAAGGGGGAGATTGTTGGTGCAATTTCCAGTAGGTCAAGGTTGACCTAGTTGACCAAGCGTAAACCTTGGTCATGGTTTCGATGTTTGACAATACAGAAAGACATGTAGACATGGACAATGCAGGTGCAGTTGTCCATGCGGAGAGATACTGATCAGGGTCTAATCAGGTTGGATGAAGAAGAGTCAAGTAGGTCAAGGTTAACCGGATACTTGATGTCGGAAGTCCAAAAATTCGGAAAGTCCTGGTGAGTGAAGCCAGCCGTTGGAAGTCCTAGTGAGTGAAGCGAGTGGTGAAGTTAAGCCAGGCAGGTGAAAGTCCGGTGAGTGAAGCCGGCGATGGAAATCCTGGTGAGTGAAGCGGTGAAAATCCTAGTAAGTGAAGCTAGGTGAAAGTGAAAGTCCCGTGAGTGAAGCCAGCGGTTGGAGAAAGTCCGTGAGTGAAGTGCCAGAAAGTCCCGTGATTGAAGCGGTAGTCGGAAATCCGGTGAGTGAAGCGGTGAAAATCCTAGTGAGTGAAGCCGGTGAAAGTGAAAGTCCTATTGAGTGAAGCCAGGTGGAGAAAGTCCGGTGAGTGAAGCTAGGCGTTAGGAAGCACAGTGAGTGAGGCAAGGAAAGTCCTAGTGAGTGAAGCCGAGTAGTTTGGAAGTCCTGTTGAGTGAAGCCGGGCAAGGAAATCCAGATGGGTCAAGGTTGACCGGACATCTAGTGAAAAGTCCAAGCAGGAGCTTGGCACGGAAAAGTCCAAGTATGGAGACTTGGCACGAGAAGACCAAGTTGGAGACTTGGCACGGAAAGTCGGAGAGGGCTTGGTAGTCTCTCGACCGGACGAAGTCGGAGAGGGCTCGGTAGCTCGTTCTCGGAATAGGTCAAGAGAGGGCTCGGTAGCTCGCTCGGGACCATTTAGGTTTAGGGTGGAGCTCTAAACCGGATCGTCCGTGACCGATCCGGATACGCCTGTATCTCGACGGTCGATGACCGATCGATAACAAATGAAGGGTTCAGAGTCATCCGATCCCGAGACCGATCAGGAGTCTGATCGGTCTCACGATCGATCGAGACGCCCACCTCTCTTACAGAGGTGGGATCGGTCCGGGGACCGTAGGTTGATCGGTCCCTAGGACCGATCAGGCTGAAGCCTGATCGGTCCAGAACTAGCCGTTGGCTCACAACGGCTAGTCTTCTGTCTTCTGTTCTTCGCAGGTGGAGTGCAGGTTATAAAAGGTGTTCAAGGGCTTCTACAGGGCTGCTCTTCTTCTTCCTACTCCTGACTGTGATCGAGCTTTGCTGAGCTCTTAGCTTACTGAGCTTCGTGTGAGCTCCTTCTTGAAGCTTCGGGTGAGCTTTCCTCGATTGATCAGCTGCTGCTATGAGTTTCCTGAAGTTCCAGTCGACAAGAACAGTAGGCAAGCTTTGTTTTGTACATTCATATTGTCTTCTCTTTTGTGCTGTATTTTTGTACACCTTTCTTGCTGTTGCAAGAAGTTTCTGTGGCGAGGTTTCTCCACCCAGAAGGAGTGTTCTTATTAGCCGGTTTTCCGGGGACTCATCCACCGACGGATTGATAGGCTTCGTCCACCTTACGGACACGCCGAGGAGTAGGAGTATCATCTCCGAACCTCGTTACATCTTCGTGTTGAGGTTTGCTTCTCCTTTTTCATTTCTATTTGTTATTTCCGCTGCGCTAACCTTGATTTGTAGAAAGAAACGAAGAATTTGGGGTCGGCTATTCACACCCCCTCTCTAGCCGCGACCGTCGATCCTAACAAGTGGTATCAGAGCAAGGTCGCTCTTCGTTGGATCAACACCCGGGGGAGCACGAACTAGAGAATGGATCTATTGGGATAAGTTTTGCACAATGCAAACACTTATAAAAAAAAAAAAAGGGGATATAAAAAACAGTTGTCATGAGTGGAATCTAGCAAGTCACCCCTTTGAGACCGAGTTAGATTACTGGGGAAATGACTGCTTAGCTTCCCTTGAGATTGAGCACACCTTTGAGACCTTGGGTTAGTTGAGAAATATGAACCAAGTGAATGGTGAGTAAGTGCCTATCACTGGTTACTTGTCTTTCACTGGAAATATTAGGAATTCAAATTTGATGATGACTTGACTAGGACATGGATTGAAACTTGAAGGGTGTTGAGTTACTTTTACACTGTGCACAAGATTCTTATGCTTGAACCATACTTTACTTGTTTCCATGATCATGCTTGTTAATGAAACTTTTTGATAGAATTAGGAAAGTGCACTAGGTTTTATGAATGTGTTGTAGAACATATGAATTTAGACTGCAGCATTTTGCTTGAGGACAAACAAAGGTTTAAGTCTGGGGGTGTGATGTGCGTAGATTATATACTCTTTTATGCATGTTTTTATGCACATTTACATACTTTGAGCATGCTTGATCTATGCATTTTTATACTTCCAGCTTTCCTTTTAGCATATTTACTCTTTTGGTCCGGAGATCTGTTTTTTGTGCATTTTCTGTACACAGGAGTCGAAATTGGTGAAGATTATGCGTCCTCGGGCAAGCTTGGAAGTAATTGAAGGGAGAGAGCATCAGGCCGTGTACCACACATGGCTGTGTAGTCTTAACAGGAAGGGAAGAGGACATGGCTGTGTGAATCTCACACGGCCGTGTCTTGATTTGAAGAAATCAGAGCAGATGCCTTACATGGCCGTGTGGATCTATACGGCCGTGTGAGGTTTCCAGAGGCCAAGCAGGTGGTGGCCGTGTGCATCACACGGCCGTGTGAAGTTTCCAGAGACCAAGCAGGTGGTGGCCGTGTGCACCACACGGCCGTGTAGCATTTCCAGAGAGCAGAAGGGTCTTGGCCGTGTGAACCACACGGCCGTGCAGCTTTGGCAGAGAAGGAACTGGACATGGCCGTGTGAATCTCACACGACCGTGTCGTGGGGCCGTGTGAATCTCACACGACCGTGTCGTGGGGCCGTGTGGCGCCCGATTTCCTCCTCTATTTAAACCTTCCTTCATGAATTGAAAGGGGATCTCTCCCCCTTTGGGAGAAGGCAAGATTTGGTGGTTTCCTCCCATTCTTGGGAGGATTTCTGGGCGATTCTAAGGGAGTTCTTGACGATTTCGACTCCGGAGCGAGGATTGGATCCGAAGACGAGGCTTCTTCGTAGATAAGTTTTCTCTTTCCCCCTTTTCTTGGTTTCTTGGATTGGGGATTTAAGAAATGCTTGTAATCTTTATTTCTTCGGGTATTCTTCCTCGATTCATGGAGTAGATCTTGTATTCTAGGATTAAGGGAGTATTTGTATGATGGATTGATGTAATCTCATATGGATTTGCCATTTTCTTGTTTCAATGACATTGTCTTGCTTGTATCAATTAGATCTTGAATGATTAATGGTGATTTGTGTTTAATTCTCATTCTTGATTGATTGTTTGGATTTCTTGTGGACTTTGTAAAGATAAACTCTCACTCGATCATCCGAGGGATCCACGTGACAGGTGCAAGCCCGTGTAAGGACGTTTGAGAGATAATCTTGAAGAGGAAATAGGAATATTCAAGAGAGTAGGATGGATTTTGTGATTAGTTTCTTGTATCTTGATAGATTAATAAGTTGTGGGCTTCTATGTTGATATCCGAGGAAGGCATAGTAATAGGTGCGCTTTTGTGTAAGGACAACGTAGGTTCACGTCTAATTGATCATATTTAGATACATTTCTCAGTCCTTAGCCGGTTATCTATTGCAAGAGAGAACCGGCAACTTTCTACAAGTGTTTGGCAATTGAGGGATAAGAATTGGTGAACCATTTACATTCAAGAAACCTTACAAAGAAACCGAAACTACTAGAATCTCCCTTTATCATAACCCAAAACACTAAACTCTTGTTTGTTGATCTTTAATATTAGATTTGTTTACCTTCACTTTGCATTTGAAACGATTGGATAGTTGTTTAGCTAATTCGCATTGAGACATTTCTAGTGCTTATTCCAGTCCCTGTGGATACGATAATCTTTTATATTACTTGCGACATTTCCGTACACTTGCGGAGCGTAACACTGATCGAGCGAATAGAAACATTCTGTTCGCTGTCAGTCGATTGAACCAGTCGACTGCACCAGTCGACTGGTGAAACCAGCAGTCGACTAGTACCCGAGTACATTCTCTCAGCACTCGGACCCTCACCCTTACGACTCACTTGGCGCTTCTTTGCAGCCTTGACCTCTTGCCTTCAAGCCTACTGTTGGTGCAATATCCCTCAGGTCAAGGCTGACCTGGTTGACCAAGCTTGAGTTTTGGTTTGAGTTTCGATGTTTGACAATGCAGTTGTGCATACAATGCAGTTGTGCATTTGGGGAGATTGTCTGGTGCAATTCCCCTCTGATCAGGGTCTGATCAGGTTGGATGAAAAAGAGGCAAGTAGGTCAAGGTTGACCGGATACTTGATTGGGAAGTCCTAACTGGGATGTTAGGCAGGAAGGAAGTCCTAGTGAGTGAAGCTAGGCAGAAGGGAAAATCCTGGTGAGTGAAGCCAGGTGAAAGTCCTAGTGAGTGAAGCTAGGCAGAAGGGAAAATCCTGGTGAGTGAAGCCAGGTGAAAGACCTAGTGAGTGAAGCTAGGCAATTGGGAAGTCCTAGTGAGTGAAGCTAGGCAGGAGGAAAATCCTGGTGAGTGAAAGACCTAGTGAGTGAAGCTAGGCAATTGGGAAAGTCCTGGTGAGTGAAGCCAGGCAGGAGAAATCCAGAGGGGTCAAGGTTGACCAGACATCTAGTGAGAATCCAAGTAGGTCAAAGGGATTGACCGGATACTTGGCACGAGGAAGAAAAGTCCAAGTAGGTCTTAGGGATTGACCGGATACTTGGCAAGAAGAGAAAAACCCAAGTGGGTCAAAGGGATTGACCAGACACTTGGTGAGAGAGTCCTAGCTGGTCAAGGGTGACCGGATGCTAGGTCTTATGTACCAACAAGTCATGGTTGACTAGATGTTGGTTTAGGGGGCTTTGGACTTGGTTTTGGGCAAAAACCAAGATCTGGATTGATCAGCCGATTGATCCAGCAGATTTGGATTGATCCGTGGATTGATCCAGCAGATCTGGATCGATCAGTGGATCGATCCAGAAGATATGGATCGATCGGCCGATCGATCCGGTGAGTCCCCGCGAACAGAACCCCTCTGGATCGATCGGTGGATCGATCCAGAGGTCCCAATCGATCAGTGGATCGATCCAGAGGTCCCAATCGATCAGTGGATCGATTGGAACGCTGCTGCTTGGCGCGATAAGCGCTGGATCGATCCGTGGATCGATCCAGGCATTTTTCCAGAGCACAGAGGTGCTCTGGATCGATCCGTGGATCGATCCAAAGCCTCCCCGATCGATTGGGAGCATTCAAATCGATCGGGATCCGACCGTTGGCGTCGATTTAAGCCGCAGGCGTTCATTTCCTTCGGCATCTCTTCACCGATTCATTTCAGATCTTCACCAGCTTCTCCACAGCTCTTCCCAAGCTCGAGATCACCAGTTCTTGAAGGCTCTTGGAGGTTCTTCCAAGTCAAGAGGCGGATCAAAGCAAGAAGAAGAAACTAGGGTTAGGGTTTTTGCTCTCATTGTAAGCTTGTAAGCTTGTATTTCATTACCTTTCCCTTTCTTCTTGTATTGAGTCTTGTAGGGCTTCTCCGCCCTTGGTAGTTACCATAAAGGAGAGTTTTATTAGTGGAGGGTGTGTGTGTAGGTGTGGATCCTTGGACTAGTCACCTCTTGTGAGGTGGATACCAAGTAAACCAACCGTGTTAGCGTTGTGTGCTTTGTTTCTATATTTTCCGCTGCGCATCTTTGAAGAAACGAGCAACGAGCACGCGACGAGCTATTCACCCCCCCTCTAGCTACTTTTCAGTCCCAACACCTACTTCCTTTGGTTTTCTTCCCTCGGATGCATACAAGCCCACGACTCGTCCCCAATGCCATCCTTCGTGTATGCCTCGAAGTCGCTTCCCTCGGCCCTTGTCCTCGCTGCCTTGTCCATGGTGCCTCGGATGCTCCATCCTTCATCAAACCCGAAGCCATCAACCTGAATCACATGTGTATCCTGTAGTCCTACACAACTCAAGTACACATATTAAATACAAGGGTGAACCTAAATTAAACCCTTTGCCCAAAACACCAAAACACATGGTCCTGTTGACCATTGGGATTGCTCCAACAACACTCACCCCAGCGTGAGTATAAGTGAGCATACTCTCATGCCTCCAGACTCTCTCCCCAGTGCGAGTTATAAGTGAGCTTGCTCTCACGCCCAACGACTTCTCGGTCGGGATTCGAGACTCTCGCCTTAGTGCGAGTTATAAGTGAACATGCTCTCATGCCTCCAGACTCTCGTCCCAACGTGAGTTATAAGTGAGCTTTCTCTCACGACCAACGACCTCTCGGTCGGTGTTCCAGACTCTCGCCCCAGTGTGAGTTATAAGTGAGCTTGCTCTCACGACCAACGACCACTCGGTTGGTGTTCCAAACTCTCGTCCCGGTGCGAGTTATAAGTGAGCTTGCTCTCACGCCCAACGACCTTTCGGTCGGTGTTCCAAACTCTCACCCCCGTGCGAGTTATAAGTGAGCTTGCTCTCACGACCAACAACCTCCTGGTCGGTGTTTCAGACTCTCACCCCAGCGCGAGTTATAAGTGAGCTTGCTCTCACGCCCAACGATCTCTCGGTCAAAATTCTAGACTCTCACCCCAGCGCGAGTTATAAGTGAGCATGCTCTCACGCCTCCAGACTCTCGCCCCAACGTGTGTTATAAGTGAGCTTGCTCTCATGACCAACGACCTCTCGGTCGGTGTTCCAAACTCTTGCCCCAGCGCAAGTTATAAGTGAACTTGCTCTTACGACCAACGACCTCACGGTCAGTGTTCTAGACTCTCGCCCCAGCATGAGTTATAAGTGGGCTTGCTCTCACGACCAATGACCTCCAGGTCGGGATTCCAAACTCTCACCCCAGTGTGAGTTATAAGCGAGCATGCTCTCGTGACCAACGACCTCCCGGTCGGGCTCTAGACTCTCGCCCTGTTACGAATTGCAAGTGTACGGTTACGTCGTCAGTAATAATAAAAGATATCATATCTACAGGGATTGATTATAATCACTAAAGATGTTTCAAAAGCGAATTAGCTAAACAAACGAATAAAAGATCATTTACAACTAAAGATTAGAAGTAAGGGTTAAATGCAGAAATTCAGTTTTATAAAGGTTCTAGGAGTTTTGGTTTCTTCGTGATATGTATCGATGTAATGCAATCCACCAATTCTTGTTGTAAAATACCGAAAAATGGCGAATAATGACAAGGGAATTTTCTGAAATTTCTGAGAATTTTTCTGGAATTTTTCGGAGATCGTATGGCTTCGGTTACGGGGATAAAAATAGACTTCCGAGAAAGCTTGTTTGGGCTTCCTCATTTAAATGAGGAAATACTTGATTTCTTTTTAATTTTATTTTCTTTTTTTTTTCTTTATTCCTTTTTCCTTCGATCCCTTACTGTGTCATTTCCTTTCTCGCGTGCCCGTGCCCCCTTTCCTCACCCGATCTATTCCCCATGGTGCCCAAGCCGACCAACCGACATCGCCAACGCTCGCGACGGTTTTCTCTCCACCCCTCCGGTACAAGAGAGTGGCCAAAGGAAGCCCTAGCGATCTTCCCCACTGCCATTTCCCCTCTTCCTCACTTCTGCTGACGCCGACTTCATAGCTGGCGCCAACTCCGATCGCCTCCTCTTTCTTTCCGAGACACCGCCGGCCACAGGAGCCCTAGCGCCGACCCTCCTTCTCCTCTCCCACGCCACTTCCCTCTCCCTCACTGCCGAACCCGAAGCCGCGTGCCCTAACCGTCGCCGGCCCTCTCCGCAGTCCCCCTCTGCTGCCGGTGATGAGCAGCCAACCTCAACACCTCATTCCTCTATTCCCTATTTCCGCGAGCAACTATGTTGAGGTAAGCTATATTTTGTGAATTAGAGTGTGATCGGTGATGATTTGGAGCGGTTTGTAGCTCTGATGTGCAATTCAGTGTGTAAATCTCAGACATCGCCGCACTATATCTTTTGTCGGGAGTGCATCGCAGCCATCGGCGCTAGAACTTGTAGTGTTTTCTTGCCGACACTCATAAGGTAAACTACTGCCACTTATTTTGTGGATGTTTAGTATGATCTTAGCACTAATCTGAGGTATTTTAGGTTGGTGGACAGCCGCTTGATCAGGGCAGTGCAGTTAGGAGAGGTTCTGTTCTGTGCTGTGGGATATTCTTGTTCTGGCAGCAACCCTTCCAATAACAATAGCCACTTAGTTCCAACATCTTGTTCGGCTGTGAATCGAGGTAAGTGTAGGGATCTTAATACAGTTTGTAATTGATGTGGTCTATGAATTTAGAATGGAACATGTGGTTGATCATGTTTTAGATTCATGTGTAATTGGATTTAGATTTTGGATTAATTAAAAATGATTGAGGAGTTAGGTGATCCAATTAGGGTTTATGATTGGATCTGGATTTATGTTAGTTTCTCGAGGATTTGATCTAGCTAATTTATTCATATGTACTTAGCTAAATCTGTATATCATGTATTACAGGACTTTGATTCGAGACGGTGTCTCGACGAGGATTTATTCGGATACGATCTTCTCATTGGAGGCGGGTACCTCTTGACTTATCTTTTATGATATTGTCATTTGGATATGCATAGTATTTTATAGCTACAAGCAATGATCATGTTTGCCTTTGGTATGTCACGGTTTGATACCCATAGCATGTTCTGTTTTTGTCGTTTGTTATGTATCCATGTTTATGCCTCGTGATTATTGTCATGGTTACCTTAATTCCTAGAGTAAGTGACATACCATGCTTTACTGATGTAGGACTAGATTTTGGATTTTTATTATCTGGCGTGTGTACCTATATTTTTATATCATATCTTATCTGTAGACCTAGAACCTTTTGTTTTGATCCATGTACATTGTTGGTACATATTTAATGGAGGTGGATATGTTTCGGACCTAGGTTGTTATACCATAGAGGACCTGTATACCCTAGATCTGTGGATTCGACTTACTGGTACTAGGGTACACATTTATATATATATATATATATATATATATATATATATATATATGGATTGATTCAGGATATGGTCATGCTTAGTGTCATGCACCATTCGCATATTGCATGCTACGTGATAGTCTGCTCCATTATTGTAGAGCATATCGCCAGTTTCATCACTATTCAGTGCTCCGTTGGTCCGCTCATGGGTAGCGTGACGCAGCGTTGTAGCACGTCAATTTTGCTCTGTTCGGTGCTCCGTTGGTCTGCTCATGGGTAGTGTGATGCAGCATGGTAGCACGTCAGGAATCCCTCCCCGTCATGGTGTACCGGGAGATGAGAGCATTGCGCTCCCCCATTTATGATTTGGGGCAGGAGTATGTGTGTACTCCGACAGCATCCCGTCCATTCGGTCACTCATCAGGAGCAGTGACGTCAGAGTGCACGGTTGTCACAACCCTACTCACTCAGTCTCACCATTGTGTGTGAGATGACTGACTGGCGTCAGGGGTGACCATGTCATTGGCACCATATGCATTTATTGCATTTATTTGCTTGTGTTTGCTACACTTATATGCTGCATTTTGGTTGATGCATTTGTTTGACATGCATACAGGAGGCATATTGTATATCTGATTTGACGACCCTTTTGTTCTTGATAGGAGTTCTTGGTGAGTACAGCTTCCTCAGTTACCTTTCAGTTTTGCATATTTTCTATATATGATTAGGAAGCTGTATTCCATGTTTATTGCTGTTAGATATATCTTACTAGGCATGTCTATTGGTATTCGCTGAGTTGTTGAACTCACCCCCGTGGACACTATCTTTTTCAGGTAGCAGGTTGGTTATGATGTCGCTTGGAGTATCCTGTCTACTGGTCCCCACGTCACCTCAGAAGATCTATTGGTTTCATTTATGTTTTGTTTGTTTTATGTGTCAGTGTGTTTAGTTTGTCCTCCAGTTTTGTTTCTGGAGTTTTGAAGTTGTTATGTGGTATTTTGTATTATTGTTGGTTGTGTAAGCCTAGCCGGCTAGCAGTTTTGTGTTTGGTTTGTATTTGGTTTTTGTCATTTTTCGTTGTGTTTTGGTTTTGGTACAGCCGAGTGAGCTGCTTTACATATAACTTCGTAGTTGTGTTTTTATTGTATCAGCCGAGTAGACTGTATCATATAACTGCGTGGTTGTGTGTATATTCTAGCCGCCTGTGGCTGATATATATTGTGCATGTAGAAATGATTCAGATTGTCAGTCGTACAGGGGAGGTGCTGTCGAAATTTCTTCGGACAGGGACTCCCCCGGGGCGTGACAATTTAGTAGTATCAGAGCAGGTATACGATACTTGCTACGTGTTCTGGATTTTCAAGATTTATATGATACCAATTTATTTGGTATCAGAGATCGGTTACGAGTCTTATTTTCCCTGTGTTTCAGATTTCGTGTTTTGGTCTTCTCGATGTGACTTTTCGGGTTTTGGGACTTGGCAGCAGTAGGACATCTCCAAGCTTTAGGAGGTATGTTGGTATACTGTTATCCTACTATTTTGTTAGTGTATGCATTGTTGATTGTGATAGTTATGACATGTAATAGCACTTTGTATCTGGTATTTGTCTGATGTTGTAGCCATATTACATGTGATGGGTTAGCCACTGATGATGATCGACCGTAATAGAGATTAAGGGTTACAGTTTCTAGTGATTTTTCATATCATACACCAGTAGTTTTTAGCTTCTAGTACTACTAGTAGGAGATGGAAGCACATACCTGCCTTTGCTATTATTAGTTGTGTAGTGGATAGTATCTACCTATTTATGTTGACCTAGCCAGTAGTATACCATGTTATCTTAGTTAATTTCATTAGTAAATATTGATTTACTCTTGTTAGATCGGTCAGTAGGAGTCTGATTTACACTTGTTGATTTGGGTAGTTGTATATTGATATACCTTAGTTGCTTGTGGAGGATTAAGGTATTCTTGATTAGTTAGTAGATGACTGATTTAGTTTTTTTGGTTTGATCAGTAGAGGACAGTCATACTCTATTTTTAGAGGTTCGAATTTTTTGATTATTTGTGCTTAGTTAGGTATCTAGAGTACATTTGAGTACATGACTCGTACTGACGTGGAAAAGACTAAATTAGCCATATACTATTGTCGGTTTGGTCAGTCTATTGAAGATCGATGTATCCTATTCCATGTGGACTTTAATTTTAGACTGTATGTACATAGTTGGATTGTCTATGATTGCATTTTTCTGTATGATCTTTATGTTTGATTTTATTTAGTTTTACCCCTAAACCATGAGAGTAGGTAGCATAAGGTTTGTGTGGTAGATTGGATTAAATATGCTGATTATACATACCTGTGTAGTTTATACACTTGATTATTATGTGTTGTAGGAGTTCTATGATAGACGGTCAAAATTGCATGTAGTGAGTGTATATTTGTCCAGATGATGTTATTGTGGGTTTCTAGTAGATTATACCCGAGTGGTCTGATTGGTTTATTGGAGGTATTTTGTCGATTAAATCTATGTTGTGAAATGCACACATGTGTTTGAGTGTTTTATTGGAGGTATCTTATCGACTTAATCTGAGTTGTGATATGTGCAGATGTGTTCGGTGTAATATTTGAGGTATCTTGTTTATTATATGATTGTTCTGAGTGTATACTCGTGTCGATTATGATTTGTTGGAAGTATTACGTTGATTATACTCTTGGCATAGGTGTATATATGTCATGTGAGTGTTGTTTGAGGTGTATTGTTGATTATACCTATGTTGATATATGCACACGGGTTCGGTATGCATTGTTGGAGGTATCACGATGAATTATACCTATGTTGTGAGTATGTGTGGTGTGTACAAATTGGAGGATTATGTCGATCATACATATGTTGTGTGAGCACGTGTGGCAGGTGTATTGTTGGTAGCATCATGATGATTCTACTTATGTTGAATGCAGGATGTGGAGTGTCTGCATTATGTCATTTGTTGGATTACCCTGTCAACCCATTTTCTTATCAATGGGTGACTCACTACGATGTTGATAGATTTGACGATGAGTTTGATTTGATTGCTGGATTATTATACCTTTGGCTGCCCACAGTGATATGTGGTTGAGTGATCTTGTGCAGCCTCTAGTTGGATAGTTAGGTGCCTTGGACACTTATGGATCGTTTATGGTGGAGCGGAGCTCCCACATATTATTGTTGGTTTGTGGTAGAGCATTGCTCTTACATATTTTGGATTGTTGTGGTGGAGCGTTGCTCCCACATATTACGGATTGTTTGTGGTAGAGCGTTGCTCCCACATATGTGGTATTTCTTGTGATGGAGCGTTGCTCTCACACTGGAGGATTTATTCTTTGGTGATTTATGTTGTTGGTGATCAGATTTCCGAATTATTATTGGAGATCTTATGGTTAGGAATGTCTGTGATACGAACATTATGTATTTTGGTTTTACCATTAGGGCTTGCAGAGCCTTAGATGTTTTCAGGGGCTCGATGATTCTAGTATTTCGAGGATGTTTGGATCGGTTTCCATTGTCTTTGTTGACAATGTTGTGATCTATTTCGGATCCGCGGTGAGTCACGCACATCATCTTTGCATAGTTCTAGAGATGTTTCGATGGGAACATCTATATGCGAAGATCAGTAGTGCGTATTTTGGTTGTCTTCTATGAGATGTTTGAGACACACGGTCACCAGTAGGGTATACCGTGGTTCCACAGGAGATCGAGGTTGTTACCGTTGGGAGTAGACGGAGTCTATAGAAGAGGCTCGCAACTTCCTTTGTTTAGCTCGATATTTCCGGAGATACGTTGAGGGTTTCTCACGGATTGCTATGCTACTTACACGCTTGACCAGGAAAGGCGTGAAGTTCACTTGGACTGAGGATTGCAAGACCAGCTTCCAGGAGCTGAAGCGGAGACTGGTGTCGGCTCCGATTGTTGGTTATACCTTCTGGAGATGACGGATTCGTGCTCTACACCGACGCGTCTCTTCAGGGTTTGGGTGCTGTTCTGATGCAGCACGTCAGAGTAGTCTCCTATGCTTCTTGTCAGTTGAAGGAGCATGAGAAGAACTACCCTGTACATGATCTGGAGTTAGCTGCCATCATCTTTGCTTTGAAGATTTGGCGATATCATTTATACGACATTACATTTGAGATTCTCACTGATCATAAGAGTCTCAATTATATTTTTATTCAGAAGGAACTTAATCTTCAATAGAGGAGATGGATGGAGTTCCTGATGGATTATGATGATACCATTAGCTATCACCCGGGGAGAGCTAATGTGATTGCCGATGCACTTAGCAGGAAGCCCACAGGGACTTTAGCTTGCCACCGAGTTGTGGTCACAGATTTGATTCAGGGTTTCTCCGAGTTAGACCTTGAGGAGCAGGGACATACAGAGCAGGGTATTCTTGTTACCATAGTTGCTCAATCGTCGATCAGGACGAGAATTCGAGAGGCCCAGTTGTTGGGACCTCATAGAGCTCAGCGTGAGTCAGAGTTGGTCCATACTATCAGACGGAGGATGTCAGAGGCATAAGACTGCCAGAAGAATTATACTGACCGGAGTTGGAGACTCTTAGAGTTCTCTATTTGCGACCATGTATTTCTGCGAGTTTCACCCACGAAAGGGGTGAAGAGATTGACCTCAGAGGTAAGCTAGCCCGTGATACATTGGACCTTTCCAGATCTCGGAAAGGATTGGAGTGGTAGTTTACCGGTTGGCACCACCACCGTCCCTGGCAGGAGTTCATGACGTATCCCACGTATCTATGCTGAGGAGATACGTACCTGACCCGACACATGTGCTGACAGATATCTCAGTTCCCGTACAGCCTAACGTGACCTACGAGGAGGTTCCGGTGCGGATTTTAGACCGGAAAGAGCGTTAGTTGCGGAACAAGACTATCTGACTGGTTAAAGTTGGATGGCAGCGTCATTCGGACGAGGAGGCTACATGGGAGCTCGAGGATACTATCCGAGCTCGATACCCCCATCTTTTCATTTGAGGTATGTGATTTAATGTAAAGTTCAGCATTTATACAGTTTAGCTTTTGCTAGTACTTGCTGATGGTAGATAATGAAATTTGGGAATCAAATTTTTGTTAGTGGGGGAGAATCTAAAATATCAAAAAATAGCGAATAATGATAAGGGAATTTTCTGGAATTTCTGAGAATTTTTCTGGAATTTTTTTGAGACCGTATGGCTTCGGTTACGGGGATAAAAATAAGCTTCTGAGAAAGCATGTTTGGGCTTCCCCATTTAAATGAGGAAATGCTTGATTTCTTTTTAATTTTCTTTATTCCTTTTTCCTCCGATCCCTTACTGTGCCATTTCCTTTCTCGCATGCCCGTGCCCCCTTTCCTCACCCGATCTGTGCCATATGGCGCCGACGCCGACCAAACGACGTCGCCAACGCTCGCGACGGTTTTCTCTCCTCCCCTCCAGTACAAGAGAGTGGCCAAAGGAAGCCCTAGCGATCTTCCCCACTACCATTTCCCCTCTTCCTCACTTCTGCCGACGCCGACTTCACAGCCGGCGCCAACTCCGATCGCCTCCTCTTTCTTTCCGAGACACCGCCGGCCACAGGAGCCCTAGCGCCGGCCCTCCTTCCTTCCCAGTCCCTAGCCCTCTGTCGGACTTCACTACACCTTCTCTCCTGATTGTTGTGAGCAGCCAACCTCAACACCTCATTCCTCTGTTCCCTGTTTCCGCGAGCAACTAGGTTGAGGTAAGCTATGTTTTGTGAATTAGAGTGTGATCGGTGATGATTTGGATCGGTTTGTAGCTCTGATGTTCAATTCAGTGTGTAAATCTCAGACATCGCCGCACTACATCTTTTGTCGGGAGTGCATCGCAGCCATCGACGCTAGAACTTGTAGTGTTTTCTTGCCGACACTCATAAGGTAAACTGCTGCCACTTATTTTGTGGATGTTTAGTATGATATTAGCACTAATATGAGGTATTTTAGGTTGGTGGACAGCCGCTTGATCAGGGCAGTGCGGTTAGGAGAGGTTCTATTCTGTGCTGTGGGATATTCTTGTTCCGCCAGCAACCCTTCCAATAGCAATAGCCACTTAGTTCCAACATCTTGTTCGGCTGTGAATCGGGGTAAGTGTAGGGATCTTAATACAGTTTGTAATTGATGTGGTCTATGAATTTAGAATGGAACATGTGGTTGATCATGTTTTAGATTCATGTGTAATTGGATTTAGATTTTAGATTAATTAAAAACGATTGAGGAGTTAGGTGATCCAATTAGGGTTTATGATTGGATCTGGATTTATGTTAGTTTCTCGAGGATTTGATTTAGCTAATTTATTCATATGTACTTAGCTAAATCTGTATATCATGTATTACAGGACTTTGATTCGAGACTGTGTCTCGACGAGGATTTATTCAGATACGATCTTCTCATTGGAGGCGGGTACCTCTTGACTTATCTTTTATGATATTGTCATTTGGATATGCATAGTATTTTATAGCTACAAGTAATGATCATGTTTGCCTTTGGTATGTCACGATTTGATACCCATAGCATGTTCTATTTTTGTCGTTTGTTATGTATCCATGTTTATGCCTCGTGATTATTGCCATGGTTACCTTAATTCCTAGAGTAAGTGACATACCATGCTTTACTGATGTAGGACTAGATTCTGGATTTTTATTATCTGGCGTGCGTACCTATATTTTTATATCATATCTGATCTGTATACCTAGAACCTTTTGTTTTGATCCATGTACATTATTGGTACATATTTTATGGAGGTGGATATGTTCCAGACCTAAGTTGTTATATCATAGAGGACCTGTATACCCTAGATCTGTGGATTCGACTTACTGGTACTAGGGTACGCATTTATATATATATATATGGATTGATTCAGGATATGGTCATGCTTAGTGTCATGCACCATTCGCATATTGCATGCTGCGTGATAGTCTGCTCCATTATTGTAGAGCATATCGCCAGTTTCATCACTGTTCGATGCTCCGTTGGTCAGCTCATGGGTAGCGTGACGCAGCGTGGTAGCACGTCAATTTTGCTCTGTTGGTCCGCTCATGGGTAGTGTGATGCAGCGTGGTAGCACGTCAGGAATCCCTCCCCGTCATGGTGTACCGGGAGATGAGAGCATTGCGCTCCCCCATTTATGATTTGGGGTAGGAGTATGTGTGTACTCCGACAGCATCCCGTCCATTCGGTCACTCATCAGAAGCAGTGACGTCAGAGTGCACGGTTGTCACAGCCCTACTCACTCAGTCTCACCATTATGTGTGAGATGACTGACTGGAGTCAGGGGTGACCATGTCATTGGCACCATATGCATTTATTGCATTTATTTGCTTGTGTTTGCTGCACTTATATGCTGCATTTTGGTTGATGCATTTGTTTGACATGCATACAGGAGGCATATTGTATATCTGATTTGACGACCCTTTTGTTCTTGATAGGAGTTCTTGGTGAGTACAGCTTCCTCAGTTACCTTTCAGTTTTGCATATTTTCTATATATGATTAGGAAGCTGTATTCCATGTTTATTGCTGTTAGATATATCTTACTAGGCATGTCTATTGGTATTCGCTGAGTTGTTAAACTCACCCTCATGGACACTATATTTTTCAGGTAGCAGGTTGGTTATGATGTCGCTTGGAGTATCCTGTCTGTTGGTTCCCACGTCACCTCAGAAGATCTATTGGTTTCATTTATGTTTTGTTTGTTTTATGTGTCAGTGTGTTTAGTTTGTGCTCCGGTTTTGTTTCTGGAGTTTTGAAGTTGTTATTTGGAATTTTGTATTATTGTTGGTTGTGTAAGCCTAGCCGGCTAGCAGTTTTGTGTTTGGTTTGTATTTGGTTTCTGTCATTTTTCGTTGTGTTTTGGTTTTGGTACAGCCGAGTGGGCTGCTTTGCATATAACTGTGTGGTTGTATTTTTATTGTATCAGCCGAGTAGGCTGTATCATATAACTGCGTGGTTGTGTGTATATTCCAGCCGCCTGTGGCTGATGTATATTGTGCTAAATGTATATTCAGCCGTACAAGGGTGGTGCTACCGAAATTTCTTCGGACAGGTACTCCCCCGGGGCATGACACTTGTCCTCAATTGAAATGTATTTGTAAGAAGTCACCGGTTATTTCCTGCAGAAAACACCAATCAAGGACTCACATTTAAACCTTAAGTAATCAAAGAGTTATGATCCCTATGAAGTCCATTAGTAGGGCAGCCTGTCATGACGCCCCTTGGTCATACGACATAGAAACACATCACAAATCAATTCACATTAAGATATAGAGTTAAGAAAATCAATCCGTCCTACTTCTTTATAGGTTCTTGCTTTACCCCTAAAAGTGATCCCCTAAAATGTCCGTCAGTGGGGCAGCACTTTCCAACGCCCCTCGGTCATATAATTTAGTGAATCCCTCAACAAGATTCCATAAGAAATATAAACAACCAATCAAGAATGATAATTAGGCACAAAACATAACAATCTATATAAGATTGATCGATACAAAACATAACAATATCCTTGAATCAAGAAGATGGCAAATCCTTGAATCTTACATCAATTTACATCACAAATACTCTCTCCTTCCTAGAACAAAGGATCTACTCCATAGAGAATGAAGAAAGAATCGAAGACAAGAAGACCAAAGACATTCTGATCCAAATCAAGAAGAATAGAAAGGAATGCTTATCTCTATACGACGAGTAATCTTCAGACCCAATCCTCCGCTCTTGGAATCGAATCTTGGGCAGAAATCATCTTCTGAATGTTGGAAACTCGCCCAAGAACAGATCTCCCCAAAGGGAGATCCTTCCCTTTCAAAGAGGAAGAAGCTCTATATATAGAAGAGGGCATTTGGGCGCCAAACGACCCAGGACACAACCGTGTGAGATCCATACAACTAGGGCATTCCTCCTCTCGGCCAAGGTCACAAGGACATGCCATGTTCCACTTATGTTTGCTTGCACGGCCGTGTGAAACCACATGACCTGGCCAATTCTTGTCTCTGGAAGAGTTGCACGACCGTGTGACATACACGACCATGCCATTCGTTGGCTCTGGAAAGGCTACACGCCCGTGTAATCATACACGGCCAGGGCGATCTCTGTCACTGGAAAGGCTACACGGCCGTGTAACCATACACGGTCGTGCACTGGCTGGCTGAAGAAGGTGGCACGGCTGTGTAACTTCACACGACCAAGGCATTCTCCCTTGCTGTTGATGCTACATAGCCTTGTCATGACCACACGGCTAGGGCCATTCCCCTTTGCAAGGCCATATGACACTCATTGACAAAATCATTTTCCTTCGTTTGGTTATAGAATCAGCCACGGACATCAATTATTCTCCAAATTTGACTCCTAAAACCATAAAACTCACAAGAGCATATCTCCGAACATAGAAAAGTATTTATGCTAAAAGCAAAGCATGGAGCATGAAAGTGCATAGATAAAGCATGTATAAAACATAAGAATGTGCGTCAAAACATGTTAAACAAGTGTATAAAATCTACGCATATCACACCCCTAGACTTAAACTTTTACTTGTCCTCAAGCAAAATGCTACAATCAAGATTCATGTATTCAATAATGCATCATAATCCTTAATGCACTTTCCTAACTCTATCTAAAAGTTTCATTAATAAGCATGATCATAGAAACAAACAAGTATGACTTAAGCATAAGTCTCCTGTGCACGATGCAAATAAGTAACTCAAAACCCTTCAAGTTTCAATCTTTGTCCTAGTCAAGTCGTCATCCAATTGAGTTCCTAATGTTTCTGGTGATAGGCACTTACCTGCCATATACTTAGTTCATATTTCTCAATCAACCCAGGGTCTCAAAGCCATGCTCGATATCAAGAGAACTATAGAAGTCATTTCCCCAATAACCTAACTCGGTCTCAAAGGGGTGACTTGCTAGTTTCCACTCATGACAACTATTTTTTATATCCCTTTTTTTCAACACTTTTTTTTTCTTTTTTTTTTCATCATCATGCACCTTTTTTTCACTAAGTGATTGCATTGTGCAACACTTAAACACATAAGTTCATAGGCACAAAAGTTGGAATATTTTGATTTTTCCAAATGAGCTTTCAAGATTCGAGCCTCATCTAGTAACCAAAATGAAATTTGAGAAATCATCATGGAAACCAAGTAATAAACAAATAGGATGAATCATAACTATTTCAATGATATCAACTATTCAAGCTCAAGTAAAGTGAAGTGAAAGTAAGATCCTTAAGGTTAAGCTAAAACTCAAAATTATTTCTACATGATACTTAGCTCACATCATGCTACTCAAGATAGAGAAAAGAGGTACACTAAACATACTAGCATCATTTACAATATTATGAATCAAGATAAAGAACGTGCTAACAATTTTTCTTTTGAACAAGTAAGCATGAAAGTGAGGATTGATGTTTTCTTCAATAGGGATGCCACGGAATTTTTCAAAAGACAGTCAAATGACTATCAAAAACAATCCAAACAAAGTAAAACAAATGCAGAACTAAAAACTGAAAGTGTAGAAAAATGCAAAAATTTTCAGGTTACAAACCAAGCCCCCCCAGACTTTAACTTTTTATCGTCCCGATGAAATCAATATAATGATGGAGGTGGACGAGGGAAAGGAGGTCTACGTGGCCATCCAATAGGAAAGATAGGAAAACTTGGAGTCTCACTCAGGATCCTATGATATTCATAGAGGGCATCTACTTGTTGACTAGTAATACTCATGTCCTGCATAAATTCTCTCGTATCATAGTCCTAAACAAATTCGACCACTTGACCTTGAAAATTCCTTGTGAATTGAAAATGATTCAGTACTTCTCTAAACTGGTCATCTGATAGAGAAAAGTGACCCTCCAACATTACTCGTTGGGCATCCTGCTTCTCATGAAGTGAGTCTAGAGATGCACAAAAATCAGAGAAATCAAATCTGGAACTACCCATACCATTGTCAAAAGAGTTCCTAGCAGGTTCCAGATGTTCAGAAGGCTGTGGATGTCCAGATGATGAGGGCTCAAGGTGGGGCTCTGTGTCTCCGGATATGGAAGGAACATTCTCAGGATCTCTATCAGTGATTATCCAATTAGTAGGGTTGCGGACAGAAGTGCGTTCGGGATAAGGAAGAGGTAATGGGAAAACATTCTTCCTAAGAAAAGAGAAACCATTCTCATCCCGACAAATCATTTTCATAGCAAGACATGCATCTATTGGTGCAATCGACCTCCAAGATTTTAATGTTAGACAAATATGTTTAAGTATGCTTAAGTATGGAGCTTGATCTAGGGAAGTCCTAGTTATAGGCTAGGCAAGAGAAGTCCTAGTTGGAGGCTAGGAAAGGGAAATCTTGGCATATCGTGGAAGCCAGGTAGATAAGTCTGGAGGACCTGATCCCTGGGTAGCCGAATGCTGAGGTAAGGGAAATCTCGGTATATCGTGGAAGGCAGGTGGATAGGTTTGGAAGACCTGATCCCTGGGTAGCTGAATACTAAGTGTTGGTGAGTAAAGCCAGGTGGAGAAAACCCTAGGGGGAGATAACCTTAGGTAACGAGAAGTCTTGGAGGAGTGAACTCCAAGCAAGGTTGATCGGATGGTTTCCAGTCGACCGCGCACGGTCGACCGGACCAGCGAATCTCAGTAAATCTAGGATTAGGTTTACCATTATATTCTGTATTACTATTATTACTGTTGGCTAATATAGTATTTCAGGAAAAGTCTTAGTGGATCAGACGATCAGACACTGAGCAGACAAAGTCTAAACATGTATGGAGGACCATGTTTGGTAAGTAAGTTGAGGTAAAGAACTGGAGGAGCGACAGTGTGGTTAGGTTCCCGAAGAGAATAACCTTACGTCGCGGATCCAACTGAAGAAATCGGAAAGTTTCAAAGTTGAGATCAAGACAGTTCTATTGTCTTTTATATTACTCATGCATTATAATATTATTACTGTACTAACATCTGTTTTGTAGGATTCTTTTCTATCTAACACTGGATTGTAGGTCTGGCTGGATCGATTGACTGAACCGGAGGAGCGGTCGACTAAACAAGAAGAAATCAAGTCAGTGTTCAGATCATATCAGAACAGATCAGAGCCCAATCAAAGTTTGATCGGTCGACCGAACAGTAAGATCGGTCGACCGAACCATGATGACTCAGCAATATCAGCATCGATCAGAAGCATAAGGAAAAAGGGCGGATCGGTCGACCGAACCAATCAACATTAAAGCAGCATTAAATGAGGATTGCGACAAATCTCGACGAACAGGGAAGGAGCCAGTTTGATCGACCGAAAAGTGGGATCGGTCGATCGAACTCTTAATGAGCAATTAATGCCAGAGATCGAGCCAGCGTCAAACTCCAGCCAGGAAGGAAGGGAGTTGGTTCGGTCGATCGAACAGAGGGATCGGTCGACTGAACATCCATTACACCTATAAAAAGAGGCTCGAGGTTTGAGGCTGGGCAACACTTTCTGATCAATTGAAGTTCTCTTCTGCAAGCTATTCATGCTACAAGTCTTCATCAGCTCTGCAAGTCACTCCGTTCGATAGTGCCAACCAAAGCTTCAACTCCATTACTTGTCGGTATGTTTTATTAGCTTGCATTATAATTAACTTAAGCAAGATAGTAGGTTGTTACTATCTTTCTTATTTTGTACGTTCTGCTTCTTTCTGAGGATTTCGGGAAGAAGGGTTATAGTGGATTGCCCATCGGTGCGATCAAGGATCGCGGGCCTTCGAGTAGGAGTCGACCTAGACTCCGAATGAAGTAAATAAGCTTGTCTTTCTTTCTACTTTCCACTGTGCACGACTCTGCTTTCAAAGAAAAAGAGAAGTTTTAAAAAGGCGCGATATTCACCCCCCCTCTATCGCACCCATTCGATCTAATAACATCAATATCAATCATGTCATTGTCATGAATGACTTCCAACCCATCTAGTTCAAGCTCCAAATTTATAGCTATTTGAGTAATCAACCCACCAAAAACAATTGATCCCGAGGATGCCCTCCCGACTCTCACCAAAGTTTGCAAAAAATGAAAATCAGAATCGAAGTCAACCTTATGTAGCATAGCCCACAGAGCATAAAGTTCTACTTTCTTTATAACTCCATCACTCTCCCCTCTATCAAAAATAGTTTTACTCATAACACGATGCATGCGTCAAAACTTGACCAACGACCTCCCGGTCAGGATTTCAGACTCTCATCCCAGTGCGAGTTATAAGGGAGCATGCTCTCACGACCAACAACCTCCCGGTCGGGCTCCAGACTCTCGCCCCAGTGCGAGTTATAAGTGAGCATGCTCTCATGCCTCCAGACTCTCGCCCTAGCACAAGTTATAAGTGAGCCTGCTCTCACTCCCAATGACCTCTCGGTCGGGATTCCAGACTCTCGCCCCAGTACAAGTTATAAGTGAGCATGCTCTCACACCCAATGCCCTCTCGATCGGGATTCTAGACTCTCGTCTCAGTGCGAGTTATAAGTGACCTTGCTCTCACGCCCAACGACCTCTCGGTCGGGTCCCAGACTCTTACCCCAGTGCGAGTTATAAGTGAGCATGCTCTCATGCCCAACAACCTCTCGGTCGGGTCCCAGACTCTCGCCTCAGTGCGAGTTATAAGTGAGCTTGCTCTCATGCCTAACGACCTCTCAGTCGGGTCCCAGACTCTCATTCAGTGCGAGTTATAGGTGAGCATGCTCTCACGCCTCCAAACTCTCTCCCTGGTGCGAGTTATAAGTGAGCATGCTCTCACCCCTCCAGACTTTCACCTCAATACAAGTTATAAGTGAGCATGCTCTCACGGCCAACGACCTCCCGGTCGGCACTCACTCCTCATTTGTCTCTCTGCTCGACACTCATCATACTCGCTTCACCCGTCGCTCTGCCCGGCACTCCTCCTTAGCATTTTTCTCACCGTTGTTGCTCGGTCGACACTCATCGCTCACTCGCTGCTCCACCCGTCACTCATCACACTCGCCCCACTTGCCGCTCTACCCGACGCTCATCATACTCGCTCCACTTGCCGCTCTGCCTGACACTCGCTATTCATGTTTCGCTCATCGTTGTTGCTTGGTCGTTTGCTCGACCATTCACTGGTACCACTTGGCTACTCGTTTTATGTCGATCGACCTATTGCTTATTTTTTTCTCGATTAGGCACTTGACATCACTCGCCCATTCTTATTTTTACCCGATAGACATTCTCTCTACTTCTTGGTCGACATTTTTCGATCGCTCGATCGCGATTACTGACGCTCGATTGATATTTTTTGGTCGTGCGCTTGACACCGCTAGTTCATCATCTTTCGACCCGCTCAGCATTCTCACTATTTCCTGGTCGATAATTCTCCATTGCTCGGTCACGATTTATTGACGCTTGGTCAGCATTTTTTTTTCGGTCGACCCGCTTGACATTCTCACTATTTCTTGGTCGGTAATTCTCCATTGCCCGGTCGTGATTTATTGACGCTCAGTCAGTATTTTTTTTGGTCACGCTCACAACTCTGCTCATCCATCATTCTCTCTATGGCCTGGTCATGATTTACTATCGCTCGGTCGATACTTTTTCGGTCGTGCCCTTAGAACCCTTCGCTCGCCCGTTCTCATTCCACCCGATCGACATGATCTCTGTTGCCTGGTCGATATTTTTTCGGTTGTGCGTTTGGTACTGCTCGCCCATCATTTTTTGACCCACATCATTTTTTGATTGTCAGGTCAGCATTTTTTGATTTCCTGATCAAGTTTTACGGTCACTTGATCGATATTTTTTAGTTGCCCGATCATGGTTTGTTGTCGCTCGATCGACATTTCCTCGATCACATGCTCGACATCGCCCACCTATCGTCTTTCCACTTGTTCGGCATGCCCCCTATCGCTCGCTCAGCATTCGCTCTATCGCTAGGCTTAGCATCGTATGACCGTCTGCTCGATATCGCTCGATCTCCCGCTCAGCATCCGATCGATCGCTTGCTCGACAAACGCTTGACACTATTTTTCATTGCTCGCTTGGTATTATTTTAGTCACTTGCTCGGCATCGCTATAGCTACTCATTCGATGTTATAAAACAAGCTCAGTGATATGAGTTTTTGTTCAGTAGCGATTCTGTTTTACGATTAGGCTTGGTCTAGTCAGTCGGACTTGCGCCTCCTTCGACTAGACTTGAGGGGGAGTCTTGTGATGTGGATATAGGTTGAAGGGTAGAGAAGGAATTAAGGGAGGAAGGAGGGGCAATTTGGTAAAAGCATTGTATAGGGTTTTAAGAGGGAGAACACTGTAGCAAAAGGGGGGGCTGCTTCGTGGTGGGGGGTCGCCGCCGCCAGGAAGAAGGCCTTCTTCCTCTCACTCACCTCGCCGGCTCCGATGTCGCAACGTCCGATGTTAGCTGCTCCTTTCTCTCATGCACGAGGCCTCCCGCGAGCACGACGACTTCCCCTCCTCCTCTTTCTCCTCTCCACGGCACCATCACACGTCGTAAGACGCCGTCACCACTGGACCGACCTCGCCGCCTCTGAGCGCCTCTCATCGGAGCCACCTCAGCACCATCCTCCCTCTGTTCTCCCTCCCTCTCCTCTCTTCTCACCGGAGCAGAGCGCCTCTCGCCAGAGCCACCTCAGAGGCGCCCCCTTTTCTCCCTCTCGACATGCCATAGCCCTTCTCTTCCTGTCACCACTATCCACCTTCTCCGACACCCATTCAGCCACCCTTAGATGCCGCTACAGCCGACTCCAGCCCCTCTACAGTCATTGTTGCCACTTCAAGCATAGATCAAGCCATTGAGCCGCTATATTTTTCTCTTCGTACCTCTATTATGTTTCGGCTTTCGAGCTGCGGTCGAATCCTGATCTATGTGTCAGTGTTATATATCGGCCTGTGTGCCAATATTATGTCCCGCCCCGCGTGCCACTAGTACTTCAATTCCTGGCCTGTGTGTTGCTAGTATCTCTCGGCGTACGTGCCGCTAGTACTTCCCGGCTTGTGTGCCGCTATTATCTCCCTACCCGTAGGTCGTCTTCCAGTTCCGAGCTCCACTTCGTTAGATCCAATTTTTCATCTTGCTCTGAGTCACCTGCTCTTCCGGGTCGAGACAACTCGAGCAGTGCCCCATCTGAGGGCGCCCCCTGGGCCAGGGTATGTTTTTTGTACTCGCCCCTCATTTATTTCATTATTATATTATTAGCCTGTTACTTATATATTCATTGGATCTACCTCGAGCCTCAGTGTACCAGAGACCGGGGCGACCCGGTCGCTGGCTGTAGGTAGCATTGACCAGAGGACTTTTGACGACTCTGTCAACATAGAAGCCATCTCAGCATACCCCTCCGAGACATCTCGATTCGTTTAACATTCTATCCACCCCACCCAGTGGTCCGTCTGACTCAGATTCTGGACAGGATCAGTTGCCATCACCAACATAGATGAATCTTTTAGCATCATTTGGTTTTTGACAATACAGACAACCCTGCATAGACACACTAATGTGAGTTGTTGTACTAGAATCTATCCACCATGTGTGTCTAGGCACTGAAATTAAATTAACCTTAGAACAAACCATATTAAGAAGCATGCCTTTCTTAGGACACCAAGTGTGATAATTACTACATTACGTCTTCATATTCCCTTCACCACCACAAAAGAAACAACGAGAGCTTTGAGGATCAATTAGATCCTTCTGTGGGATCATTAGGACCCTTCAGTTGTTTCTTCGGAGATGGTGTATATGCAGCTTCCTTAGTCTTCCTTTTCTGTATTGGTCCCTTCCATTTTAAAGTAGAGGCAAAATGAGCACTTTCTATTTTATCTGTCTTTGTCTTTTCCTCTTCTTGAACACAGTATGATATGAGCTCATTTAGAGGCCAGATCTCTTTCTAACAATTGTAGCTCACTTTAAACTGATTAAATTATGGTGTAAGAGATATCAAGACCAGATGCACTAGCAAGTCCTCAGAGAGGTCAAGCTTGAGTGCTTTCAATCTAGAAGCAAGATGAGACATTTTCATAATGTACTATCGTATGCTGTCTTTACCCCTATATCTCATTGAAATTAGATTCGCCAAGAGTGTACCAATTTCAGACTTTTCACTCTTGGTAAATCTCATTTCAATATTTTGAAGGAACTCTTTTGCTATAGTAATGTCCATAGACATTGTTCCCCTAAAAGTTTCTAGAATGACTTTCTTCATGATCATGAGACACATACGATTTAACCTCTCCCATGTTTCAAGTTCCCTCTTTTTGTCAGAGGTACTCTTATTACTAATGGGAGGAGGACAATCAATCCTTATCACAAGGTCCAAGTCCATGACTCCAAGAACTAGAAGTAGGTTTTCTTTCCATGATTTGAAGTTTGAGCCATTTAACATTGGAATTGAATTGATGTTGGAACTGATATTAGCAGGAATCATATCTGAACAGAGAACAAATAACCAAAACAATATATATGCTCAATAATTATCCATAAAATTTAATAATCAATAAATTTAAATAATGTAAATCTCATATGTAGCAATTAAACATTGATAGCAAATAACATGTCAAATAATAATCTTCCTTTGGATCAATGAATTATTCACATGTAAATAACCAAATAACCATCACATGTTTATCACCATGAGTGTACATATAATCCTATTAAATATTCATCTTCCTTTAGGCCGACTAGTATTCATATATATATATATATATATATATATATATATATATATTTTGTCTTTATTTGAATAAATTGAAATTTTAAATTTTTTAGACTATACAAAAAAATTATGTGATGGAATATGAAATGACAAAACCTTTTGAATTCTGACAAAACCTTTGGAATTTTGAAGCCAAAACCATGAAACTGATTGGCATTCGAAACAATAAAACCTTTAAAATTCTAAAGTCATAATGTGATAATTAAAATTAGGCGGTAGAAAGATATGAAGGAAATCATTAAAAAAAACTTCTATGGTAAGAAATCAGAAATATGGCAAAGACTGCAATATAATGCGTATCGAATAAAGGAAACCCTTTTTTTTCTGTTCTCGCTGCCATCACCGTTGGGTAATATTTCCCTCCAACCACCACCGCCTGACAGTGGCTGAAAGGTGACGATTTGCCCGATTTCCGACGGTTGCAAATCCTAGATCGTGAAAAATTCCATAATCGATCTAGAAAGCCTGACATCAAACCTTTTCGATCTACCAAAATCATATAATATGTACTGATTCTTAATGATTTAACATGAATAACTTGTCAACTCAACTGATTCAAAATCAAAATCAAGTATTGCACAACTCAAATGATACAAAGATAATCATGGTTTAAACTATTTACCTAAACATTTGGCAACTAACCAAACACTATGATTAAACATGAATGAGGATCATGATAGCTGAGAACATTAGGGTTTATGGACGGTTTTGGATGTAGGAGTGTTCAAAGAGAAAGTGAAATGGGAGAATAATTTGGTTTATGATTTCAATTTAGTTGGATATTTCCAGCGATTCTGATCAAACAGGAGCTGTTGGTTGGTTGGTTGGTTAGTTAGCAAGGCCGGTTGAAGTATAAGGGTATTTTGAAGCATTCACTTTTCAAATTGCGGACGTTGATAATTTTTAAAATCACTCGAGTGTGATGGAAACTTATTAAGTTCCTGAAATGAAAAGTTTACCTTATTTTTTTCTTAATCTTATTATATTATATATTTATTTGTTTATAGTTTTTAGGAAAATTTGGACTTTTTCCTTTTTTTATAGAGTTTAGAGTTTCTTAACTTAACTATATAAGATCTTATACTTTGTATCAAGTTTAAGATCTAATAATATGATTAGTTTTTTCTTTCTCTTAATTTCTACATGGTATCAGAGCGGTTCTTCTTCTCTGACCTAATTTTTTCTATCGCCTCCTATTATTGCTTCCTGTTTCCACTGCCGTCTTCTACTGCTGTTATTAATTTCGGTGCCGACATCTATTTTCTATCCTGCTGCTGTTGATTTCAGCGCCGACATCTATTTTCTGTCGATTTCGGCACCGACGTCCTGTCCTACCGATTTCGGCGCTGACATTATTTTCTACCGATTTCAACGCTGACGCTGATTTCGGCACCGACGTCTTATGCTGTCAATTTAGGCACTGACGCTTTTTTCTACTGATTCAGTACCGAAGCCCTATGTTGCAAATTTCGGCATTGACGTCCTTTTCTACTAATTTTGACACCGACGTCATGTGCTACTGATTTCTACCTTTGACATCCTTTTCTGCCTTACCATTTTCTAAAAGTCTTTCTTTTTCTTCTGCTCCATTTGATCTTATCCATTCTGATGTGTGGGAACCCTCTTCTATTCCTACTAAAGGGGGGGGTCAAGGTATTATGTTTTGTTTATTGATGATTGCACTCGTTACTCTTGGGTCTATCTTATGAAACACAGGTCTGATTATCTTATAATTTTTAATAACTTTAGAGCTCTTGTAAAAACTCAACATTCTAGTGTCATAAAGTGTTTTTGTTGTGATTTAGGGGGTGAATACACTTCAAATCAATTTTTATATTTACTTGCTTCTGATGGTACTATTCATTAAATCTCGTGTACAGATACTCCTAAATAAAATGACGTGGCTAAACAGAAACATAGATATCTTGTTGAAACAACCCGTTTATTTTTATTGTTTGTCAGTATTCCTAGTGCCTTTTGGGGGGGGAAGCAATCCTTATTGCTACTCATGTCATTAATAGAATTCCAATCTCACGTAATTCAGGTTTGTCACCTTTTAAAAAATTGTATGGGTATGCTCCTGTCTATTCTTCTTTGTGTGTTTTTGGTTGTACTTGCTTTGTCCTTCATCCACATGCAGAGCATAATAAGTTAGCCTCTCGGTCTGCTCTTTGTGTCTTTCTGGGTTATGGTGTTAGTAAAAAAGGATATCGTTGCTTTGATCCCATTAGTGAAAAATTATGTCTCTCGTCATGTTGTGTTTCTTGAGCATATTCTATTCTTTTCTATTCAGGCTAGTTCGCATAATATGACAAAGTCATATCTACTTTGTATTGATCCTTTCAATACCAATACTGAGGAATATTCACCCACAAATTCTATTGGTAGTTCAACTGAATCTAGTACTTTGGTTCCCGATATATCCGCTCTACATGTTCCTCCTTCTTCCACTACCCAATTATCTCCCGAGGTTGTGGATGATCCTTCTCTCCACCTTCGTCAATCCACTCGTGTTCGTAAGTCTACTAAACTACCAGATTTTATTTTCTCTTGTTATTCTCATTCTTCGCAGCGGAAAAACCTATTTCCTCCAGAAGATCCATGCGAAGGGAGAAGAAAAATATACTAAGT
Organism: Zingiber officinale; assembly: GCF_018446385.1. Lineage (NCBI taxonomy): Eukaryota > Viridiplantae > Streptophyta > Magnoliopsida > Zingiberales > Zingiberaceae > Zingiber > Zingiber officinale. Next base: position 107,908,626 of record NC_055998.1, read on the forward strand.
TTACATAGGAACATGAGAGATTATACCTTTGTAGCGTGCTCATGGACTCCAGATTGCTTGGATCACAAAACGATCTCGCGTTCACGCCTCTATTGTATCCACACGAACAAGAGTTCGTTTGTCTCACAAACTCACAAGATGGAGTAAGGTTGTGCTAGCAATCTATAGAGTGAATTTCGGCCAAGAGGAGAGGAGCAATGAGAATGAAGAGAATTATACCAAAATGAAGAGAAAAACACTTAAGTATTTTCATCCAATGAAAACACTTAATTAGCATTAATAGCCTTAATGAGCATTTACACTCCATTAAGGACCACACACTTGTAACTCCTCATTTCAAATAACTCCTCATTTCAATTTCGAAAATTGAATGAAATGTATCATTGAATTTCAAAATTCAATGAATGTCTCATTAATTCTCACTTGGGTCTAATTCAAGTCTAATTCAATCGAGTCTTACTCAATTAATCTCATACACTTCAAATTCAATGAATCACATTTCATTAATTTGAATTGACTCCTTGAATCTAGTTTGAATTGGACTTAATCCAACAATTAGATCCAATTGAGTCTAACTCAATAAGTCCAATTCGGATAAGACTTAATCCAATGATTCATCTCCAAATCTACTTGTTCTTTGTGTGTGACCCAATAAGTTCTCGTAACGATGGCAATGCACCTAACTCAACATTTAGATACATAAGCAATGAGTGGCATCTAGCAAGACATCATTACTACCCAAGTGACGAGAAGGTCAAGATCCGACCTAACCTGTCCGCGGCTATTATCTTGTATGACTTGATCCCTCTATCCTTAATATCTAGATTGATCAATGAGGCATAGACCGTGTCATCCTCTTATCAACCTTTGTGTTTCTTGATCTCTAAGTAGATACACTCAATCAAATAAGGTCAATATCTCATATTGACTCATTTGAGCATGACCATGCTTTCTTTGTGTCCTACTAATCAAGGGGCCCACAGATATCACTTCCGTCATATGGAAGAGATAGATCCCATCTACATCACTCACATCCCTCTGCATAATTCATTGCATATCCAGTATCCACCTTGTTACAGGTGACATTTGTCGATACCAAAGTACACAACTCCTTATGTAGGGAACCGTAGTGACTTCAAGCCTAATGACTATTCATACCAATAGTCACATGAGAATGTTTATGACACTCATATAACGATCCATGAAATATTCTCATGGCAGGTCATTCAATATATATTCTCTAATATATACCCATGTGTCAACCTGATATCTCATATCCATGACTTGTGAGATCAAGACATCCGTCGACCTACGTGCTAGTCTCAATGCATTAATATTGTCCTTGTATATTAATGCTCGACTATGAATAGTTAAGAGTAGTATTCTCTACAATATCTCACTATCAATTCAACCAATTGATATACTGTAGATAAGAACCTACTACCCAAAGACATTATTATACTTATTCAATTGCCACTGAACTGAAATAAATATAATAACCAACTTTGCCTTTTATTAATAATGATATATGATACAAAATGATCTATTTACAATCATCTCATCATTGGTACTAGGGCTAATACTAACACCATTGTCACCAGGAAAACATATTATTGGTTCTTGTTGGGTATATAAGATTAAAACTAAATCTGATGGATCTGTCGAACGATACAAAGCTCATCTTGTTGCTAAAGGTTATTCTCAGGAGTATGACATAGATTATGAAGAAACATTAGTTCCTGTTGCAAAAATGACAACTATTCATACTCTGATTGTTGTTGCTTCTGTTTGTCGATGGAGAATATCTCAGATGGATGTCAAGAGATGCATTTCTAAATGGTGGTCTTCATGAAAAAGTTTATATGACACATCCTCTTGGTATTTCACACAAACCTGGTGAAGTTTACAGGTTTCGTAAAGCACTTTATAGTCTAAAACAAGCACCTCATAATTGGTTTGAGAAGTTTTCTACAGTGATTACTTTGTTTAGTTTTCATCCTAGTAATCATGATTCAGCATTATTTGTTAGATGTATGAGTGCAGGTCGTATTCTTTTATCATTACATGTGGATGACATGATTATTACTGGTGATGATTATGATGGAATTACTTCTTTGAAGTCTGAATTGACTCATTGTTTTGCTATGAAAGACTTGGGTATACTACGCTAATTTCTAGGTATTGAGGTTCAATATTCTCCGAAAAGTTATCTTTTATCTCAGTCAAAGTATATATCTGATCTGTTTGAGCGTGCTCGTCTTACTGATAATAGAGTTGTTGATACTCCTATTAAGACTAATACTCGATATTCTCCATCTGATGTCTCACCTTTGCTGGATCCTAGTTTGTACAGAACTATTTTTGGAAGCCTGGTTTATCTCACCGCGACTCATCCCGATATTGCGTATGTTGTTCATGTGGTTAGCTAATTTCTCACTGCACCAACTACAGTCCTTTGGGCTGCTGTTCTTCGTATTCTCAGGTTTCTTCGGGGCACTCAATTTCAAAGTCTTTTATTTCCTTCTACTTCATCTCTTGAGTTGCATGCATACTCTGATGTGAATTGGGCTGGTGATCATACGGATCGCAAATCTACCACTGACTTTTGAATTTTTCTTGGTGATTCCCTTATTTATTGGAAGGGTAAAAAGTAAGATGTTATTTCTAAATCTTTCACAGAAGTTGAGTATTGTGCCATGACCTCAACTACTTGTGAGTTAGTTTGGTTGCGTCGGTTGCTTGCAGATATGAGTGTTTATCTTCATCAACCTACTCCGTTATATTGTGATAATCAGAGTGCTATTCAAATTACACACAATTTAGTTTTTCATGAGTGGACGAAACATATTGAAATTGATTGTTACATTACTCGTCACCATCTTCAAATTGATACCATCACATTATTGTTTGTTCATTTAAATCTACAGATTGCTGATATATTTACTAAGACACATTTCACTTCACGATTTCATTTTTTATCTGACAAACTATCAATGCTTTAAGCTGTAACATTGTGAGTTTGAGGGGGAATGTTAGATTATATATTTATTTGTTTATATTTTTAGGGTAATTTGGATTTTTTTTTCTTTTTTTATAGAGTTTATGATTTATTAACTTAATTATATTAGACTTTATACTATGTATCAATTTAAAGATCTAATAATATGATTAATTTTTTTTTTTCTTGATTTCCACACATTTGAATTCGAATGATCTTAATAAAAATTTCTAGTGTTAGATCTGTACTACGTTTTAACAGAAGAAGGTCTTGCCTTTGCAACTTCAATAAATGGTCTTCTAAAAGGTGAAACAAGATTCAACTGGGCATGGGATACAATCATGGAAATACTTCATAACATCCAAGCAATCAAGAAGAAAAGAAAAAAAGAAAAAGCAAAACTTGACGTGAGGGAACACAAAAGTGAAAGCATGTTCTGTGATCATTTTATAGGCAGTACTGGGCCTACTCCAGATAATTGCAACTTGGCATGTATTAAACATGCAAGGAAAACTAGCCTAGTTACGATCGAGTTCTTGCTTCCGATTTAATTTGAAGTAAGATTTCAGAAAGGCTGCTTAATTGACCAGTTGATCTTGGACCAGTAAATCATTGCATGTGAAGAAATAATTGTCTACGTCCCACGCTGCTCCCTCATGATGTGGGCATGCGGTGTGTACTTTCGTCGCTCTTCTCGTTCACTAATTCATACTTCTTTAAACATATGCAAAACTATAGAGAAGGCTTGGCCACTACGTGATTGATTGATTGATTGATTAATAGTACTGATAATTGCATACTAGCAGATTCCCTGCTGATCATTTCTCGGATTCTATGCATCAAACAAAGTTTTCAAATGACGAATGAACCAGAGTCCTGTATATCACAGTGAAAACACTCAGGCTTTCACGGGCTAGCGCACATGCATGATTCTTAGAGAAATATTATCATACATAAATTTGAGATCGATTTTAAATAGATATAGAATGCCTTGTTAGTTGTCTCATCTTGTTTTACATGTGTTACTATTATTATTGTTAGATGAAGTCGTGATTTATTTCCTTCTAGAAAATATAAGGTCATCTTAGAAGGGTCATCACTGTGACGATTTCACTTTTTTTCTAAAGACAATGAAAATATTTTTTTTACACTAGACCATGGTACAGTGGTAGAGCACTCATGCAATTTCTAAAGTATATTCTTGATTTAATTCTCAACTGCATTACACTGTATGATATTTTCTACTGGTGAAATGACAAATCTAGGATATTGGATTGCTAGATCACCCGCTACGAACATTTCCAAATTTATACTGATGATCAATGAAAAATTTTCGTGAGACTAAACTAATTATCCTTGAAACCAGTTGACCTAAAGAACTAGATACATGGTGCTAGTTAAAAAAAAAATAAAAACACTAAATTTAAAAATAATAATAAAAGAATGCCCCAAATATTACAAATCATAGAAGGAGATATCTTTTCCAACAAAAATCAAAAGGACATCCTTTTAATAATGTTATCTCAAAAATACTTCTTGATTTAGTGTTGTTATAGCAAGTATAGGTAGCTATTATAATGGGTAGAAATTACCAGTAACTATCATGTGTTGATAAGTTTAGAGTTTATTAATTAGAATTTAAGGTTATTGAATATTATTATATTAAAAGGCGAAGCATTTGCTCCCAGCGCCCCCGCCAGCCAACCACAGGATTAACATGGAGACGTTAAATCACTATAATTGAGGAGACAAGTGGATGTGAGGATGACTTACAGATGCAAGGATTTACATCCCGCCGGTCATGATATTCAACCTCTCGATCTTAAGTGATAAACCTCCATCTATTTACTACCTCAGCTATGTTCGTGAGGGCGCTGTAAATATATTATATGGTAGTAAAAGATGAAATTCGTTACCCCAACAATTTTATATGGTCGGCTCCATAATTATATATGAGGAGATAAATTAAGAAACTATAATGGGTGGAAAATCATAAATATTATAATACTTATGGGTAGTTGCTATAATAATATTAGGTGAAGGAGTATTTTTGAGATAAAATTAGATGGAATGTATGTTTGATTTTTTGGGGTTAAGGAGGTGTCCAATTCTCTTAATTTAGAACGGCTTTCGATTTTAATTTTGATTTTGATTTTGATTTATTTAAAATAGGTTTACAAGGAAGAAAAACAAATCAGCCTGGAAATAACATCCAATCAACGTTGAGGGATGCGTCTCCAGATTTTGACAGGACACGGTGGCACGTAAAGAAGGACCAAAGCCATCGGCTGTCTTCATGCGTTGTCCGCGACAGCGATAGACAGTAACCTATTTGTCTTCCACTATCCAATGTTTCTAGGTTAAACAGGAGATCCTGACAAATAAAAAACAAGCAGAAGGGAGATGTGAGCTTTATTTTGTGATTATTATTAGCAGTAAGGACGAAAGGGGGAAACATTAAGAGTTTTTTTTTTTACAGAACAAGCTCTTGATATATAATTATTTTCAAAATAATCACCAATTTTTAGTTTTTAAAATAAACTAGCATAGTTAAAATTTATAGATAAATACCTCATGTAATTTCATTTTGCAAGCTAATATATGAATGAGTTGAGTTTGTTGAAATTTATATTATAGGACACATAAGTAAATTAGGTGTAGAGGTTAGGAATTTCCCAACTTTGCTCCTAGTAAAAATTTATCTCTTTGCATTAGTAAATAATGGAAAATGCCCTTTTTCTATTTCCATTCCCTCTAGTGTGGTTCCCTTCTAAAGGAGAATACAAAACTCAACGACTTAGATTCCTTGGTGGAACAAGAGTACGAGACACAAAAAATATGAAGTTTGAGACCGTATTCACTAGTATTTAGTTGGATAAACAAATTCGATCGATCATAAAGTATTGGTTAAATTAAAGCAACAGAGTGCCAATGAACTTAGGAATGTTCAGTAGGTAAAGTCCGACCGAGCTTAAAAGTATGCATTCCTAAGCAATTTATATTATATAACCGGCCAAGTGAAGACTGATTGCGTATCATAAGGCTCAACATGATTCGGTAGGCAAAGCCCGGTCGAGCATAAACACAATATAAATATAACACACTCGGTAGTTGAAGCCCGGCCGAGCATGAATATAACTCGCTCGGTAATATAATCTCGGGCGGGCGAGCAGACATATAAGTTACTAAGGTTATCAGAACGGACTCGGCTTGGAAATATCCGGTCGAGCATAGGCATAATACGCTCGATAATAGAATCTCGGGCGGGCATATAGACCTGCACTTTTCTAAGGCTATTAGTATAAGATCGACTTGACAAAATCCGACCGGGGATAAACAACCTTGTTACATCCTTTACATATACTTGACCATAATTACCTTAACAGAAAATATTCTCAATATATAAATACATCTGTTACATTAATGATATATGAACAATATGTGATCATATAACAACCTTTTTTATTTGGTGAGAAATATTTTCTAGAGACTTCTGCAGGTGAATTAAACGACAGAGAAGGTACATCTGGGGTACAAAAAAAATTCCTTGAACTATTATTGCAGATGACGTTATCTCCTAACAAACTCTAATGAACCGAGGTCCATCTCACGAATGCGGAGGTTATATGAGGTGGTATAAAAAGGGGAATCCTCTTCGCTGGCCAGGTAAGGTGAACATCATCACTCAAACCCTAATTCCACTTCAGTTTTACTGTTCTTCTTCCTCTTCCTTCATCTTCCAACGAGAGAATTGACTTGAGCGTCGGAGGGTCTGACCAGGGATTCCCACCCCAGTCTTAGGTCACTAACACTTTGTTGGCGGATCTCGTGGTGTGCAGGCGAGGGCCTCTCTAGCATATCTGCTTCACCAGAGTTCTTCTTCACTGGATCTGTAACACCCATAAATTTCTTTTCCTTCAAAAAGAGCAAAAAGAAATAGGAGAAGAGAAAAAAAATAAAAATATATGTATAAATGACTCGGGCTAGGAATTGAACCCTAGACTTTTGATTTAAGATTGATTTAAGTAGCCATTAGGTGGTGGTAAATCATCATATTAAAAATAGAAAACTATTTATTATATGTCGATTATATGTGGAAAGATGCTTCAACTTCCACGTAGTATAAAAGGGAATTGAAGAGATGAAAACGTAGCTTTTCATCTTCTTTTTCTCCTCTCTAGCCGAACCCTCCCTTTTCCCTTGGTGGTTTTGGCCAAGATCTAAGATCTAAGACTAGGGTTTCCAAATATCTAAGTTCTTCAAGGGAAGAACCTAAGAGGTGAGTTTTCACAAGGACTCTTATGCACGTGAAGGGCGTCTAGGAGATCAAGGCATACAAGAGAGGGTTGATCTTCCCGACACCTTATAATAGTAAGATCTAGCGAAAGGAAGTAAGTACTACTCACCTGCAGTATAAGTTGCTTCAATTATGCATGTATGAACCTCTTTATTGTAGGTTGGTATGGTTGTATGTATGATTAAGAAATATGCATGTTAAAGAAGATGTATGATATGATATGTAAGATGCCCTCTAAAGTTTTGGGACTAAAAGCATATTTAGAGTGTCTTGAATTGCTTCCCACTTAGTTTTGGGGTTAAGAAGCGTATTCAAGTGCCCTAAAGTGCTTCCCTATAAGTGTGAGGGGATTAAGAGCATATAAGGTGTTTGTTTAAATGACAAACAAGTGCAAGTACAAGAAAGTGATATTTAAAAGAAAGTATTTTACTTTAAAATGACATGTACTGGACACAAGGTCCATGGGTGGCCTCCTAGATCGCCCCTAGGCTCCTAGATCGCCTAGTAGTACCTTGATAGGTTCGGGATTAGCTACCTCGGATCTTATTAAGGATGCACGCAAAGTGGTACAATGTCTGACCCAAGCAAGTTATTATTAGTGTCACTAGTTATGTAATATAAAGTTTTCAAACTTCGTTGTTGTCTTAGTGGAAGTGTTCCTAAGGTTGAGAACCTAAGTTGTAAAGTGCAGCATTGATGAACTCTATAATATGCCAAGATTCCTGTTTTCATTACATTACTAGCATGTTTTTAAGTTGATGTTTAGCATGATAAACCTATTTAAAAATACATGCCATGCACATATTTTTGAATTATGCATTTTAGCGTGAATTACTATCAAGTGCATGTTTGTGTTTTCCCCAAGCAGTTTGAAAAGCATGTTTTCATTGTTTGTATTTTCATAAGCAATTTTGAAAAGCCTATTCTTGTTTTAATGCTTGTTTTGTGAGTAGATGATACTTACTAAGCATTCTCTTATAGATTTGTATTTCCTTATACTGCAGATAAAGGTAAAGTAAAGCTCGAGTAGGAGGAGGTAGCAGGGGCGGTGTTTCGTGTGTGTGTGATGGAACAATGGAAGAAGATCTGGGAACTTGTTGTTGATGCAATCAACCCAAGTTTGATCGATACGATCATGGTTTTGATATGTGTGTCAAAGAGTTTAAGTTAGACTTTTATATGTGTTTGATATATGTGTTTGAGTCTTTCAGGACTTGGTGAAACGCACATGAGAAGCTTGGTGCAGCTAAGCTTGGGAAACTCATCCTAGGGCTCAGATCCTTGAGTCGGTGAAGGATGGTGTGGAAGACATCCGAGGGACCGCCAGACGAGGAGCAACGGAGTGGAGCCAAGGGAAGCGGACTTCAAGGCAACATGAAGGATGGCACGGAGAGGAGCCGCAGGCTCGGGTGCATCTGAGGGATGAAGGCCGAGGAAGAGGATTTCATGGGAGACTCCGGAGAGGATGAATGTAAGTGTGTAACAAGGTGCAGTCCAGTCGGTTGTAACTTTTAGCAGTCGACTGCACCAGTCGGTTGTAACTTTTAGCAGTCGACTACACCAGTCGACTGTGCAGTCAACTGGGAGCGAATAGAAGTATTCTGTTCGCTCAGTCGGCAGCGACCAGTCGACTGATAAAACATGCAGTCGACAGGTAAATGATCATTGGCCAACCGTTGGTGCTGCAAAGTAGCCGTTGGCTACCTCTAACGGTAACACCAGTCGACTGGTGTTGAGATGAGTTGATATGATGATCAACTCTCTCCTCTTATTTAAAGGAAGCTTTGGGGCTTGAAGTAGGTTACTGATTATTGTTGAATTACTCCTTGTCATTGCCCAAAGCTTCCAAGTCTATTCTCTTCCTCCTAAACCTAAGTTCATCTTGTAAGAGGAAGAGAACCTTGTGAGAGGTTGTACTCCACCGAGAAGGAGTAAGAGCTAGCCGGAGATTGTCAGGGATTGATCCACCTCAGGATCAAGGGTTCGCCCACCTCAAGGACACACCGTGGAGTAGGAGCAAGCAATCTCCGAACTACGTAAAGGATTTGTGTTAGCGTTTATTCTTTTTTGCTTGCTCTTATTGTTTTGTTTAGTATATTCCGCTACTCACTAACACCTTGTAGAGAAGAAAGCGAATTGGGGGTGACCTAGCTATCCAACCCCCTTCAAGCCGGCCACCAATCCCTACAAGTGGTATCAGAGCAAGGACGCCCTTCAATGGACTAATCACCGAGAAGAGCACTTCATCAAAATGGCCGGCTCAAACATTCATCCACCCAAATTCGAAGGGGACTTCTCTAGGTGGAAGAAGAAAATGGAGGTATTTTTCAATACCGATTTTGACATTATGCAAATCATGAGAAGTGGTTTTGAAGAGCCCAAGGATGACCGCAATGAGACGATCGAAATAACAAGATGAACCAAAAGACAAAAAGAAGAGCATCTAGCAAATTCCAAGGCAATGCATCACCTACTACATGTTCTTCCACAATAAGAAGTAACAAGAATTTGAAACTATACTGTTGGATCAAGACGCGCTAGAGGGGGGGGGGGGTGAATAGCGCTCGCGGCTATTCGTTCGATTCATAAAACTATCGGAGTTAAAACGCACAGCGGAATAAAGAAAAACAAACAGAAAGAACATGAGGATTTACTTCGTTCGGAGCCTAGATCGACTCCTACTCAAAGGCCCGCGATCCTTGATCGCTTTCTGTAGGCAACAACTATAAGCTCGATAAGGTTTACAAGTATAACAATTTACATCTTAATTTAAACCAGAAATCTTATACTGACAACAATGAATGAAAAAGCGAAGCTCCGGGTCGTCGGTGTCAAGTTGCAGCACTTCTGGGTCATCGATTTAGCAGCACGCAGCAAGAGGATCACTTGGAATAAGTTGTTCTGAGCTGTTGGTCAAAACCCTCTTATAAAGGGTGTTCAAGGCGCCTTGAAAGCCATCCAAGGCGCCTCCATGTTGGCCGAGTCACACGTTGAGATAGGGGTTGAACTGGTCGAACCTTATCAGTTTCAAGGTGCCTTCATGCTTCCTCAAGGTGCCTTCATGCTTCCTCAAGGCGCCTTCATCCACCAGTCCAATGCGCCTTGAGCTCCCTTCAAGGCGCCTCCAAACCTGCTCCACAACCAGCTCATCTTTTGCATCCGAGGTGCCTCCAAGCTCCATGGAGGCGCCTCGGACACTGTTTATCCAAGGCTTAACCTTGTTCTTTCGTTCCTGCAAGACATGTTAGATCCAAAACATAAACATATCCTGCAAAACAAAAGTTAGCACATATAATATCATAAATATGAAGTTTGACAGTCATCGGACTGTCCGGGTCTGACTTCGGATTTCCAACCGGAAATCCTAGGTCAACCCGATGCCTACTATTCCCTCTACGGGGAACGCGTCCTCACCTACTCCACTCAGGAGATTTACCTGTTGCCAGTGTGATCCTCCAGATCGACTGGACTTTTGCTCGGTACTCGATACTTCCGGACTTTCTGCTGGACTTCCGCTTCCCGACTGGTCCAGTCTTTCACCTGGTTTGCGACACCAGGACTTTCCACCTAGGGTTACCCCCTAGGACTTTTGCCTGAAGCACTCGACCCACCAAGACTTTCCACATAGGGTTACCACCCCCTATGACCTAGGGTTACCACCCCCTAGGATTTTTACCTTGCCTAACCACAGTTAGGTCTTTTCCTGAAACACTTAACAGACTTGTTAGATCACAACACACCTTAACTTTGAATCCTTTGCCATTATCAAAACTCAGGTTTGATCGTCGGATGCTTCCCGCACCAACATATACAAGTGCCAAGGACTTGTGGGAAAAGCTAGTGGAGCTTCATGAAGGGACATCAGAAGCAAAATTGGCAAAAAGAGACCTCCTTCAAACTCAACTCAACAATATCAAGCTTGAGAAAGGAGAAAAGGTATCAATTTTACATTCTAGAATTAAAGAAATTATTAATGGACTAACAAGTGTAGGTGAGCCCCTTTCAAATTGAGACATGATGATGAAAGCCCTAAATGCTTTCCCAAGAACCACAACTTGGAGCTCCATTGTAGATTCATACTACATATCAAAGGACCTAGAGAAATCCTCTCTAGATGAACTCTTCTCAACAATAGAGCTTCATGAAACAAGAGTTGAAGGATTAGATGGAGAAGCTCATAGATCAAGAGGAGTAGCCCTTGTGGTAAACAAGGGAAAGGGAAAGAAGAAGAAATCTTCATCACCACCATCTTCCGACTCTGAAGAATCAAGTGCCTCAATGGATAGCGATCAAGAGGCATATATGGTAAGAAAGATGAGAAAGACATTTAAATCTTTTTCTTCTAACAAATCTTGTGCTAGGAAAAGTTCTAGAAACAAAAGTAGGACAAGGAAGATCATTTGCTATAATTGTCAAGGAGAAAGACACATAAGAGATGATTGTCCTCTCTTAAAGAAGAAGGAAGGGAAGAAGAAGGAGGAGAAGAAGACAAAAGAAAAAGGGAAGAAGGCTCAAAACCTAAAAGCAACATGGGATGATGTATCATCATCGGAGGAAGAAGAGCACTATGTAGTCAATTTTGCTCTAATGGGAATTGATGATGTAGCCTCCACCTCATCCAAACAAGAAGAAGGAAGGAGCTCAAATGAAGATGAAGAGGGGAGCTCAAGTGAAGGAGGAGGTCAAACTTCGGATTCGGACTTCTCGGTAAGTGAGGTACATAACCTTCCTCCCCATATTTTAATTAAAATTATTTCAAGTACAAATGATGATTTGTTCAAGGCTAAAAGGAAAAACAAGTCTTTGAAACATGATATTAGCATGCTTGAGGAAAAATTAGAATCCATGTGCTCTAAGGACAACAATATGCATGCTTCTTCTAATTCTTCAAATGATTCATGTTTAGAAGAAGAAAATAAGAAATTAAGGGAAAAGGTAGAATACCTTACCAATGCCCTTAAAAAATTTGAAATTGGCTCTAAAACCCTAAACATGATTATTGGGGGCCAAAGGGCAAGTTTTAAGAAAAATGGGTTAGGATACAAGGAACCCAACAATGAAAAGATCTACCATTGTATACTTGCTAGGGGCCAATCAAAAACCAAGACTATAGATAGAAAATGGATCCCCAAGGAATATTTGGTTAACCCAATTAGAAAAAATTTATATTGTGTGCCAAAATCAATCCTCAAGGGTTAGAGGATTTTAGGTTAGTTAACCATTAAAATCATAGTTCAAATCCGTGAAAAATGGTTAACTTGAGACCTTAAGGGGGAGCACTTAGCCTTGATATAAATTCATGATCAAGGGGGCTAAGTAGAAGTTATCTTCATCTCACAATGATTTGCATTATTTTATAACCTTAAATGTGAGATGATAGGATGATACAAATAATTCACTTATGCTTATGACATCTTGATGAGTTATGAAATGAATCAAGTTTTAGTGATCATAGGCCAACTATGGGGAAAGCAAATGTTTAATTAATGAACATCTTGCCCATAGATCATAGTTGGACATTTTAAATATTTTGAAAACAATTCTATGTTTTATTTACAATGGATAGTTATTTTGAAACATATGATTTCAAAACTAGGGTTTAATTTGATACAAACTTGAGTGTTTTTCAAGATGTTTGAGTTTTTTTTTTCAAAACTTCAAAAATATGATGAATTTTTATGGAAACATATTTTTCCTTGTTAAAGAATATTATAAGAAATATGTGTTCAAAATTTCATGATTTTTAGAATTTTCTATAATTTTTTATACATTTCTGAAGTTGACTTCGGAAGGCTGAAATTCAGCTTAGTAATGTGCCAATCGACTGCAACAGATGGCAGTCGACTAGTACCTATTTTCCAGCACCTTCAAGAGCTGGTTTTGGGTATTTTTAAGTCCATATTGATATCATAGTATGTGTACATGTTTGGCACAATTTTTGATGATGTCAAAGGGGGAGAAATGCGAAGGTTGCAAAACTTGAAAATTATGGTTGAGAGCATATGTTAAGGGGGAGCTTGGGAATTATGCTTCATGTTTACATATTGCTTTTAATTTTCATGTTGTTATTAATGCCTAACTTAAACGTATTGTCACACATCAAAAAGGGGGAGATTGTTGATGCAATCGACCCAAGTTTGATCGGTACGATCATGGTTTTGATGTGTGTGTCAAAGAGTTTAAGTTAGACTTTCATATGTGTTTGATATGTGTGTTTGAGTCTTGCAGGACTTGGTGAAACGCCCATGAGAAGCTTGGTGCAGCTAAGCTTGGGAAGCTCATCCTAGGGCTCAGATCCTTGAGTCGGTGAAGGATGGTGTGGAAGACATCCGAGGGACCGCTGGATGAGGAGCAACGAAGTGGAGCCAAGGGAAGGGACTTCAAGGCAACGTGAAGGATGAGACGGAGAGGAACTGTGGGCTCGGGTGCATCTGAGGGACGAAGGCCGAGGAGGAGGACTTCAAGGGCGACTCCGGAGAGAATGAGTGTAAGTGTGTAACAAGGTGCAGTCCAGTCGGTTGCAACTTTTAGCAGTCAACTGCATGTTTAGCAGTCGACTGGAAGCGAATAGAAGCATTCTATTCGCTCAGTTGGCAGCGACCAGTCGTCTAATAAAACATTTTGTCGACTGGTAAATGACCGTTGGCCAACCGTTGGTGCTACAAAGTAGCCGTTGGACACCTCTAACAGTAACACTAGTTGGCTGATAGTTTTGTCAGTCGACTGGTGCTGAGATGAGTTGATATGATGATCAACTCTCTCCTCTTATTTAAAGGAAGATTTGGGGCTTCAAGTAGGTTACTGATTATTGTTGAATCACTCCTTGTCATTCACCAAAGCTTCCAAGTCTATTCTCTTCCTCCTAAACCTAAGTTCATCTTGTAAGAGGAAGAGAACCTTGTGAGAGGTTATACTCCACTGAGAAGGAGTAAGAGCTAGCCGGAGATTGTCGGGGATTGATCCACCGAAGGATCAAGGGTTCCTCCACCTCAAGGACACGCCGTGGAGTAGGAGCAAGCAATCTCCGAATCATGTAAAGGATTTGTGTTAGCGTTTGTTCTTTCTTGCTTGCTCTTATTGTTTTGTTTAGTATATTCCGCTACGCACTAACACCTTGTAGAGAAGAAAGCGAATTAGGGGTGACTTAGCTATCCAACCCCCCTTGAAGGCTGCCATCGATCCCTACACTTGTGAATGTTTGGAATATGTTAGAACGGATGCTAAAGTATTTTTCTCCTTTCCGCTTTACATGAAATACTATCACTAGTTGCTTAGGATGAAGTTGTTATATTGACAGTATAAGAGTGGTGAAGAGGGGAGCTCTAGGGTCTCCCCAAAGGAGAGAACAAACCCTTCCGTAGAGTGGGGTGTGACCTCCACACGGCCCGTGTCACGGCCGTGTGGATTCACACGACCCCCTACTTCCTGCTCTCGGCTAAGGTGATACGACCGTGTGGATTCACACGGTTGTGCACCTCTTCCTCTCGGCCAAAGGGGACATGGCCATGTGAAGTCACATGGCCGTGCACCTCTTCCTCTCGGCCAAAGGGGACACGGCCGTGTGAAGTCACACGACCGTGCACCTCTTCCTCTCGACCAAAAGGGACATGGCCGTGTGAAGTCACACAGCCGTGCACCTCTTCCTCTCGGCCAAAGGGGACACAACCGTGTGAAGTCACACGGCCGCACCTCTTTCTCTCGGCCAAGGGGACACGACCGTGTGAATTCACACGGCCGTGCGCCTCTTTTTCTTGGCCAAGGGGACATGACCGGGTGAATTCACACGGTCGTGCATCTTTGCTTGGCTCTAGGTCATGTTCTATCAGTCGAAACAAATTTAGGGTAGGTCTCTGAACAGTGCAGCTTATAATATGTAAGAATGAAAGCATAAAATTAGATATGAAAAGAGTAACGTCTGCCATGTAAGGTAAGTACGACTCTGTGTTAAGGATGGGGCCGTTATAGTTTGGTATTAGAGCAAGTTCCATTCTTCCGTCACACACATCAAACATTGATACTGCAGCTTCCAAGTAAGAAAGTACCTTCTCACAACTTTTATGTATTTATTATGTTATGATTATTGAGAATTGTTGTTAAGACTAAGCATACTTATACATGAAAGTGCTAATAAGTGCTAATGATAGCAAGTAAGAATGAGAGCATGTTTATACATGAAAGTGCTAATAATAGCAAGTAAGAATGATGATGGGCTAACGAATTGTCTCACTGGTTGGTTTATGAATATGTAGATGGCCAGAGGACGGCCGGCTAGACAATCAAGAGTTAATGAACTTCAACCAGAGACGAATGAGTTTGTACCACTCCCCAACCTTTTAGAACTAGTAATTCAGTTGCAGAGACAAGTGGCAGAACAACAGTAGGTTATAGCCACCCTGACGGCTAACCAGCAAGCTTCTCCTGTAGTCCCACCGAAAGCCAATGTGGTGGCACCAATTATAATCAAGGTTCCATCCGTTACACCTGCATCCCCTGCAAGGGTAGTGAGGTAGGAAGCATACCTTATCCAGTGGCAAAAATTGAAACCAGAGAACTTCTCTGGCACCAACAAACCGTGGGATGCTCAGGCATGGTTCAAAACCCTAGAGAGTATAATGGAGTTACTGGATTGGCCAAAGGTAGAAAAGATAAAGTGTACTTCCTTCTGCCTCACCGGTGATGCAAGAATGTGGTGCGAACGGGTCAAGGTAAAAAGAATAGTGAATCAAATGACCTGGTCTAACTTCGAGACTGAGTTCTTTGAAGAATTTTTTCATATGCGAGTCATGAACAAACATTACGATGAGTTCACGAAATTCCGACAAGGAATTTTATCAGTTGACGAAGCCGTGAAGAAATTCAATAGGCTGGCTCGCCTATGCCCTGAACTGATCAGCACAGAACGAGAACGGGTAAGACTAATGCTCAAGATGCTGAGGCTAGAGATAGCTCTGAATGTAGCTGGCGGAATAAATAGACCGCAGACTGCAGAAGAGCTGATTAGTAGTGCCTTGATCACGGTGCTTTACCTGAACAACATTAAGCAGCAGAAGCCAGTACTGATTGAGAATAAAAGTCAAGGGAGTTCTGGCACTCAGAAAACCCAGGGCTAAGGTTCAACCTGGAAGGGGAGCTCCAAGAGAAAGTAGTGGAGTAATAAAAAGGGAGGATCCGTAAGCAAGCAACCTAAGTATGCTACGTGTCCCATGTGTGGAAAGATGTATCCTGGAATATGTCGCAAGGGAACTAGTACTTGTTATACGTGTGGTCAAGAAGGGAATATGACCAAGTATTGCCCAACCAAGAGCAACCTACCTCCAACACAACCTGTTCACTATGGAGGCAAACAAGCACAGTTACACCAGATGCAAGCTGCATTGGAGGGTCATCATATTAGCCAAGGAAGACTGGAGGCCCCACCAAGTTCTACAAATGCTCGAGTTTTCTCCCTTTCCAGAGAGGATGTAGCAAACGCCTCCATTGTTGTCACAGGTTAGATACACATTTTTAGTCATTATGTAATTGTGCTATTTGATACTGAGGCAACCCATTCGTTTGTCTCCATAGTATTTGTTGAAAGAATAGGTATACCCCCGGAGGTTCTACGTGGACAATTCTTGATGACACTACCCTTGGGAGAGATAATGATGTCTACGCACTGGCTACGTGCTGTGCCAGTCAAAATTTCAGACAAAGAACTGTACAGTGATCTGATAATACTGAACATGTCTGATTATGATGTTATTTTTGAGATAGAATTTCTGAGCAAGTATGGTGCGTCTATCGAATGCTGTAAGTGAAGAGTCCTATTCCAACCCGAGGCAGAGCCTAAGTTTGAGTTCATCGGAGAATCAAAGAAGAGAACCCATAAATTCTTATCGGCCATAAAAGCTTAGAAAATGTTAGCCGATGGATGTGTCGGGCTTCGAGCTCATGTGATTAATACCTAGTAAGAAGAAAACCAAAAGTTAGAGGAAGTTAGAGTCATATGTGACTACCCAGAAGTGTTTCAGATGAGTTGCTAGGCTTAGCTCCGGATAGGGAAATTGAATTTGAGATTGAACACATCCCTGGTACCCATCCAATCTCAAAGGCACCCTATCGCATGGCTTCGGCAGAATTGAAAGAACTTCAGGGACAACTACAGGAGCTTCTTGACAAGGATTTTATTCTCCCTAGTCACTCACCATGGGGAGCTCCGGTGTTGTTTGTAAAGAAGAAGGACGGGTCCATGCGAATGTGTGTGGACTACCGAGCGCTGAACAAAGTAACCATCAAAAATAGGTATCCCCTGCCGAGAATTGATGATCTATTTGATCAGTTAAAGGGAGCCACAAATTTTTCCAAGATAGACTTGCGGTCTGGATATCATTAAGTGAAAGTGAAAGCGGATGATGTACCGAAGACGACATTCTGAACGAGGTATGTGCAATATGAGTTTGTAGTTATGCCTTTTGGAGTGGCAAATGCTCTTGCTACGTTTATGGACCTGATGAATAGAGTATTCAAAGCATATTTGGACAAGTTTGGAATTGTCTTCATAGACAATATCCTTATATACTCCAAAACTCAGGAAGAATATGCTGAACATCTGAGGATAATATTACAGATTCTTCAGTAAAGCCAGTTGTACGCAAAGTTCTCCAAGTGCGAGTTTTGGCTCGATCAAGTGTCATTCCTATGTCACATTATTTCCAAAGATGGGGTTATGGTGGACCCGAAAAAAATAGAAGCTGCGAGTAACTGGAATAGACCCAAGAATGTCAGTGAAATCAAGAGTTTCCTTGGGTTAGCAGGCTACTACAGGAAGTTTGTAGAGAACTTCTCAAGGATCGCCTCCCTACTGACAGTACTTACCAGGAAGAATCAAAAATTTGAGTGGACAGAGGATTGTGAGAGGAGTTTCACAGAGTTGAATATGAGACTGACCAGTGCTCCAATCCTGACTCTTCCAGAGAATAACGAAAGCTTCAATATTTACAACGATGCTTCTAAATTGGGGCTCGAGGCTGTACTGATGCAGAATGGCAAAGTCATTGCCTATGCCTCGAGACAACTCAAGGATTATGAGAAGAACTATCCTACTCATGACCTTAAGTTAGCAGCAGTAGTCTTCACTCTCAAGATTTTTGGAGGCATTACTTATACGGAGCTCAGTGCAAGATTTACACAGATCACTAAAGTCTTAGATATTTCTTCACTCAGAAAGACCTGAACATGAGATATCAGAGATGGCTGGAGCTGGTCAAAGACTATGACTGTGAAATCCTCTACCATCCAAGGAAAGCAAACAAAGTGGCAGATGCACTAAGTAGGAAATCTTGTGCAACGTTATTGTCTATATCTGCTTTGTCCCATTCCCTATAGAAAGAAATAGTAAATTTTGAGCTTGAAATTATTACCAAGTAGCTCTCCACTTTGACACTAGTGTCAACCCTGTTTGGCGAGATACAGAAAGGGCAAGATGAAGATTCTAATATTCAGAAGTTCAAGTAGGGAATACAGGAAGGAGAAAATGGGGAGTTCCGAGTATCAAACTGTGGGATACTATATTATCGTGATCGCCTCTGTGTCCCTAACCAAGAAGAACTTGTTGGTACGGGAAGCATCCGACGATCGAACTCGAGTTTTGATAATGACAAAGGATTCAAAGTTAAGTTGTTTTGTTATCTGATATGCTGATTGAGATTGTAGGTGAGTCCTAAGGTCACTTAAGCAAAAGCCCTAGCTGCGGTTAGGCAAAGGAAAAACCCTAGGGGGCGGTAACCCTAGGTCCTAGGGGGTGGTAACCCTAGGCAGAAAGTCTTGGCGGGTTGGAGTTTCGGGCAAAAACCCTAGGGGGCAGTAACCCTAGTTGGAAATCCTGGTGTCGCGAACTAGGTGGAAGTCTGGATGAGTCGTGGAGCGGGCGTCCAATATGAAGACCAGAAGATTCGAGCGTCGAGCAAAAGTCTAGTCGGTCTGGAGGACCGAACTGGCAAAAGGTAACTTCTCCTGAGTGGAGTAGGTGAGGACGCGTTCTCCAGAAGAGGGAATAGTAGGCGTCGGTTCGACGTAGGGTTTCCGGATGGAAATCCGAAGTCAGAACCGGACAAAGACTGTCAAACCTATTTTTTGTATATTATCTGTTATGTTTTAACTCTGTTTTGTAGGTGATTAACATTTTTATGTAGGGTTAGATCTGACTTAGATCGGTTGACCGAACCTTGGGATCGGTCGACCGAATCCCCAAAGCCAGCAGATCAGACTTCCAGAAATTGGACCAGGCTCGAGCAAAGGATCGGTCGACTGAACCTCATGATCGGTCGACCGAACCAAGGATCATCGACGACTGGATCAAGCCAGATTGATCGGGTCAGAGAAGAAGATTGGCTGACCGAATGACGGGATCAGTCGATCGAACCTCGGATGAGACTTGACCAGATCGAAGCGGAGCGAGCGGATTAGATAGGAGGAGATTGCCTGATCGGTCGACCGAACACAGGGATCGGTCGACCGATCCGCCTCGGGTCAAGCCTGATCCCGAGACTTGGGGATCTGGATCAACATGACAGAGCCTATAAAAAGGAGCCTCGGGAAGCAGCCAGACATCAATCTCGAACAGAACAACCGGTGATTCCGAACGCTCTCCGAATGCTTCCAACACGCGCTGCTACTCCGACAACTTACGACCTCATAATTCTTGTGTATTGTCAGTACCATTTCTTTATTTTAGCACTTGTAATCCTTGATTGTAAAAGTTTTTCGAACTGATAGTGATTGCCCACCGAAAGCGATCTTCGATCGCGGGCCTTGGAGTAGGAGTCGCCCTAGGCTCCCAACCAAGTAAACCCTTGGTGTCTCTTTGTGTTTGTGCTTATTCTGTTTATCATTTCCGCTGCTTTAACTCGAACATTTTCCGTCTCCGAAATGAGTGAAAGCCACGAGTGCTATTCACCCCCCTCTAGCGCTTTCGATTCGACAATTGGTATCAGAGCGGGGTAGCTTTGATTTGGTGCAACCACCAATCAAGCAATTTTTTGTAGTATTTTCAGTTTTTTGGAGTCGACCGTAATTAGTATAATTACTATATTCCGATCTATTTCTTGTTCGAATCGATTTTTGCTCGAAGTTGGTGCAACACCACTCGAGTTCGGTTTTCCTTTATACATCCCGCACTACTAATCAAAGACCCAGTCTTGGAATAGATTCCCTTTCTTTATGCGCAGGTTTTAAAATGACACTTCAAGAAGGTTATAGCACCGCTCGACCACCGCTCTTCACCGGAGACAACTTCGGGTACTAGAAGGGCCGGATGGTGGCATATCTCCAGACTCATTATTGTTGATGTGGGAAGCATCCGACGATCGAACCTTAGTTTTGATAATGGCAAAGGGATTCAAAGTTAAGCTTAATTGTTATCTAATGTGTATGATTGAGTGTTTCAGGAAAGTCCTAGCTGTAGTTAGGCAAGTGGTAAACCCTAGGGGGTGGTAACCCTAGGTCATAGGGGGTGGTAACCTTATGCGGGAAGTCTTGGCGGGTCGGAGCTTCGTGCAAAAATCCTAGGGGATGGTAACCCTAGGTTAAAATACTAGTGTCGCGAATCGGGTAGAAGTCTGGATGGGTCGAGGATCGGACATCCAGCATGAAGACCGAAAGCTTAGGACATTGAGCAAAAGTCTAGTCGGTCTGGAGGACCGAACTGGCAAAAGGTAAATTTCCTGAGTGGAGTAGGTGAGGGCGCGTTCCCCGCAGAGGGAACAGTAAGCGTCGGGTCGACCTAGGGTTTCCGGTAGGAAATCCGAAATCAGACCCGGACAGTCGGGAGACTGTCAATATCTTATTTACCTTGACTATTATATGCTAACTTTGTTTTGCATGGTATGTATTTGGGACTAACACATTTTGCAGGAGCAAAGGAGCATGTTATACCTCGGATGAACAGTGTTTGAGGCGCCTCCATGGAGCTTGGAGGAGCCTTGGGTACAAGGCTGAAGCTGGCTGCGAAGTGAAGCTGGAGGCGCCTTCATGGAGACTGAAGGCGCTTTGGACTGCTTCTTGGAGGCGCCTTGGACCAGTGATGAAGGCGCCTTGAGTCGGATAAGAGGCAGCGGCCAGAAGATCATCACAGCGTTAATAATGGGATAAAACCTTATGGTTTGAGGCGCCTAAATGGGGCTTTGAGGTGCCTTGAACACCCTTTATAAGGATGTCTCGAGGCAGTAGTAAAATTATCACCTTCCAAGACATCTTTGAGCTGCAAACTGGCAACGAGATAATCCGGCCGAGCTACGACAAGTCCCCGATGACCCAGAGCTTTGATATTTCTATTTTTGAGTTGTCGATATAGTTTCTTTTATTGCACTTACTGTAATACTAAATTGTACACTTTGCGATATTATAGTTGTTGCCCACCGAAAGCTATTAACAATCGCGGGCCTTGGAGTAGGAGTCGCTCAAGGCTCCGAACCAAGTAACTCCTCGTGTCGTTGTGTGTGATTGTCTTTTTAATTTCCGCTACGTTTATTACTCAAGTTTTACGAATCCAAAACGAGTGAAAGCCATGAGCGCTATTCACCCCCCCTCTAGCGCTTCTCGATTCAATAATTGGTATCAGAGCGAGATCGCTTCGATTTGGTGCAACCACCAGTCAAGCAAATTTTTTCGTGGTATTTTTTAGATTTTCGGAGTCGATCGAAATCGGTATTCTTGCCGTCTTCCGATCAAGTTTTTTCGTAATTGAATTCTTTGCTCGAAGTTGGTGCAACACCACTCGAGTTCGTTTTCTTTGTTATTTTTTTTAAATCGCACTACTAATCCAGGATCAAGTCCTGGGATATTCTTTTTCTGTCTTTTTGTGCAAGTTTTAAATGGCCCTCCAAGAAGGCTTTATCACAGTTTGACCCCCACTTTTCACCGGAGACGATTTTGGCTATTGGAAGAACCGGATGGAATACAACCTTAAGACGCAAGTCGAGATGTGGATCATTATCCAGACTGGTCTCGAGCTTCCACATGACAGCACCGGAGAATTAGTTTCATGCACCAACTGCGACACCTGTAACACCCGCCCTTCCATGGACACTCTGACTGCCCTAGAGGGACGGGGTTACTTACATTCACCTAACATACTAATGCATATGAACTCATGGCAGCGGAAGACATACTTAAAAATTTTATCATATGCATTTGATTGTCTTAAGCATGGCATGTGAATCATAACTTATTAACATTTTACCATATCATAATTATTCTAACATGAGCAAAATATCATAAGAGCATAACATACTAGCTCAAACTATCATCATAAGCATAGGGTCCAAACTTAATTCACATCCACAATTTAACCAAATATAGATTTAAACTTAATTTAATCTATCCACCATGCCACTTCCACACACATCATCATTGCCCTTCAATTCATCCATTCCTTGCCTTTATCTGCAGTACAAGGAACATAAAACTATAAGCCCAAAGGCTTAATGAGCTCCTTTCCTACTCATAAAACATAAAGCACATAACACAACATAGCATGTGAAACATAGCATAACATAACATAGCATGGGGAATCATAACATAGAACATATCTTATCATATAAGAAACATAACATATCATAACATAGCATGAGGGAACATAACGTAAACATATCATCTCATATAAGAAGTATAACATAGCATAGCATAACATGTGTGAGCATATCATGAAACATATCATATCATGTAAGCACATATCATGAGACATATCATATCCTGTAAGCATGTATCATAACTCATACCTGTTCATAATAGTGCATAAACAATAATTCATAAAATATGTCCATATAGATGCAAGATGTATATTTTCTTTTTAAAACATGTATCATGGAATGCACATATGCATCATGTCTCTTTTAAAACATATCATATACATACTTGAACATCATATCATCATGAGGGCCCGGCTTGTACCACATACATACATAAATGGGCGCAATCCCTAGAACAGGGTAGCTAGCCCCGAACCTACTAGGGATCTAGGTCCGTTCATAGTTAGTCGATGTAGGGACGTACTAAGGAGCCCATCCCTTTTTACGAGACCCGTTTTATAGACCATCGACCTCGGGGCGCTTATGGAGCCCACCCTTGGTACAAGCCATAAAAAAATAAAATAGCATGTCATACATATCATGTCATCATGCATATCATAGCTTATCATACATTGTTGGTTGCTACTCGGAAAGCCTAGAGGTTCCATTGTACAAAAATTTTGTACAAAGGTCTGAACCTTTTCCTAGCTACCATGTGTTCTTTTAAATTAAATTTTGGATCGCCTGCGGAACTTAACACGTTTGATCCAAAACTTAATCTATTTGTTCTTTTAGGTTTTGACTTGGATCTCCTGCGGAACTTAACACGTTCGACCCAAGTCACCTTAAGTTATTAATTCCATTAAATATTAATTTCCATAATCGGTTCCCAGTACTGACGTGGCGAGGCACATGGCCTTCTTGGATATGGGAGCAACCACCACCGACTAGACAAAACCTTTTATAGAAAGCTAATATTTAATTTCCTAAAATAACTTTAGGTTAACCGAAAAGAACAATCAAATCACAAGGAAAAGAAAAAAAAAAGAACACTATATCGAAAACAAATTCGAAACTCTAGAATCGTATGCCTCTTGTATTTAGTATTATTTCCAAAAATAACTAGTATGATGCGGAAAGAAAAATTACTAGTTATACCTTTTAGAAAAACCTCTTGATCTTCTACCGTATTCCTCTTCTAACCTCGGACGTTGTGTGAGAAACGATCTTCCAAGATGAGAAACCACCAACCACCTTCTTCTCCTCCTAGCTAGGTTCGGCCACAAAAAATAAAGCTTCACCAAGGAAGAAGAAAAAACACCAACCAAGCTCCAAGAGATGTAAGCTTTCTCTCCTTCTTCTTCTTCTTCTCCAAGTAGTATCTGGCCTCCACAAGAGCTCCAAGCAATAGAGAATTTCGGCCACCACAAAGAGGAAGAAAGGGAGAAGATGTTGGCCGACCACACCAAAGAATAGGAGAGGGAGAATAATAGAGGGGTTGTTCCTTGTGAAGGCACCCTCACCCCTTCTTTTATATTCCTTGGCCTAGGCAAATTAGGAAATTTAATTACAATAAAATTTCCTTAATTCCCTTGACATGATTTAATTGAGAAAAATAAAATAATATTTCCCCAATTAATCTCTAATGGCCGGCCACATCAAGAGGAAATAAATTAGACAAGTTTTAATCAACAAATTAAAATTTCCTAATTTGTTTCCGGAAATTTTAAAAATAAAATTTCTCTTTAAAAATCTCTTCATGGTTGATAAAAGGAAATTTCTATAATTTTAATTTTATCAACATGTGGATAATTTTAAAGAGAATAAAATATCTCACCAATCTACAAATAAGGAAAGAGATTTAATCTCTTTCTTTAATCTTTTGTAGATCTTTTACAAGAGAGATATTTTAATTTTAATTCTCTTTAATAAATTATATCTCCCACATAATAAGAATTAAAATTAAAATCCCTTTTTAAATTAATATGGCCGGCCCCTCTAGCTTGGGTTCAAGCTAGGGCCGACCACCTCAATTTATACCTAGGCCGGCCCTAGCTTGGTTCCCAAGCTAGCTTGGCCGGCCCCCTATTGGTGGGTATAGAAGGTGGGTATAGGTGGGTATAGTACTCTATAAATAAGAGGCTATGATAGGGACCGAGAGGAGGAATTGGTTTTGGTCTCCCGATAAAATTAAGCATCCCGTGTTCGCCCCGAACACACAACTTAATTTTATCAATAATAATTCATTCCACTAGAGAACTATTATTGAACTACCGCACCAATCCCAAATTACATTTTTGGGCTCCTTCTTATTATGAGTGTGTTAGTCTCCCTGTGTTTAAGATATCGAATGTCCACTAATTA
Organism: Zingiber officinale; assembly: GCF_018446385.1. Lineage (NCBI taxonomy): Eukaryota > Viridiplantae > Streptophyta > Magnoliopsida > Zingiberales > Zingiberaceae > Zingiber > Zingiber officinale. The sequence goes on from NC_055998.1 coordinate 107,933,830, forward strand.
AGTGAGTTACTGACAACTCATTTAATTAATATCTTAGTCCAAGAGTAGTACCACTCAACCTTATCGTCATGTCGGACTAAGTCCACCTGCAGGGTTTAACATGACAATCCTTATGAGCTCCTCTTGAGGACATTATCAACCTAGTATCTCTAGGACACAGTTTCCTTTTATAATCAATAACACACACTATAAGTGATATCATCTCCCAACTTATCGGGCTTATTGATTTATCAAACTAAATCTCACCCATTGATAAATTAAAGAAATAAATATCAAATATATGTGCTTGTTATTATATTAGGATTAAGAGCACACACTTCCATAATAACCGAGGTCCTTGTTTCTTTATAAAGTCAGTATAAAAGAAACGACCTCAAATGGTCCTACTCAATACATTCTGAGTGTACTAGTGTAATTATACAGTCAAGATAAACAGATACCTAATTACACTACGACCTTCCAATGGTTTGTTCCTTTCCATTATGGTCATGAGCTACTGTTTATAATTTATAAGATACTGATAACATGATCCTCTGTGTGTGACACCACACACCATGTTATCTACAATATAAATTAATTGAACAACTACATTTATCATAAATGTAGACATTTGACCAATGTGATTCTTATTTCTAGATAAATGTTTATACCAAAAGCTAGGCTTTTAGTATAAACTCTAACATACATGTCATAATTTCTTGTCATATCATGAAGAGAGCTCTTGATCCCATCTTAAGGGAAGCATCTCTTTGCCATACCATGAAGAGTGCTCTTGATCCCAACTTAAGGGAAGCAACTCTTAGGCTTTTCTTCTTACATAAGCCTTCTTACCTAACATATTTGTATCATAACATAAAGCATAACATGTTATCTTCATAACATCAATCATGGTATATCATATCATGAAGCATAGCATATCATATCATGAGCATAACATATCATATCATGAGCATAACATATCATATCCTGAGCATAGCATATCATATCATGGAACATAGCTTATCTCATAATATAAGGCATAACATATCCTATCATGAACATAGCATACCATATCATGAGCATAGCATATCATATCGTGAGCATAGCTTATCATCTCATGGAGCATAACATATATCATATCATGAAGCATAGCATAGCATATCATGAAATCATACATTATGAGGAAACATAAGAATGCATAGTTGGGTTCAAAACTTTTCCCCAATCCTATTCTTCCAATCTTGGCCGAAATCTTACTAGCATGGATTCTAAACCTTGGCCACCATACAAAGCATGAAACTTAAACCAACTCTAGATAATTAGTCATATATCATAAAGAAGCATAAACAAGCATGGTTAAATTTCAAGACCTTGCTCTAAGCCCATATACTTGCTTGGCCGAACCTTAAGGTGAGTTCTAAGCATTCATTTGTACAATATGTAGCATGGAAACTTATCTAATCTTATACAAAGGATCATACAACATGTAGAGCCATAACCAAGCATAATTAGGTTAGAAGAAAAAAAAACTTAACTCTAAGCTTACACTCTACCTTGGCCGAAACCTACAAGTAGGGTTTCCATTCTTTTAGTGCAACATGTGACATAATGGCTTAACCTAGCTACATACAAGGTATCATACTTCATGAATGAACATAAACAAGCATGTTTAGGCTCTAAATTTTAGCCCTAGGCCTCCTATATTCTCTTGGCCGAAACTTGCAACTAGCCTTTTCATATTTTTTTATACAACATGAGTCATAAAAATCTAAGCTACCAATACACAAGGGTTCATACATCATGAAGGAGCATAACCAAGCATGTTATCATAAAAAAAATCTTACTCTAAACTTCATTCCTATTCTTGGCCGAAACATGTGACTAGGGTTTCCATATTTTTCATACAACATGAAGCATAAAAATCTAGGCTACCAATACACAAGGGTTCATACATCATGAAGGAGCATAAACAACATGTTATCATTAACAAAACTTTGCCCTAAATTGCATTCTTATCCTTGGCCGAAACTTGAAGATAACTTTCTCCAAACTTTATACAACATGAAGCATGGAAAACCTAAACTATCCACATATAAGAAAGTTTAACAAGTTTAGGAGCATAAGCAATAAGTTTCCTTTTTAAAGTCTTGCCCTAAACCCTATAACTCATCTTGGCCGAAACATTAGGTTAGGGTTCTTAAACTTTTTAATATCATATGGAGTATTAAGCTTAGCCAACAACATATAAAAGATCCTATATCATGAAGAAACATAGGCAAGCTTGTTACCAAAAAAAAAAAACTTGGATCCAAACCTTATTATTATTATTTTTTTGATCTTGGCCGAAACTTTAAAAGTGAGGTTCTAGACTTTTTTTTTTCAACATGAAGCATAGCTTGTAAACTTGTTAACCTAAATGACCACCAATCTAACTTGGCCGAAACTTGCAAAGGAAATCTCTAAGGTTTCAATAACGTTTACGTACGAAGAAAATTGAAAGCTACTTGTACTGCAGTGAGGGGATACTCACATCCTCGCTTGATTTTCTTAGGGAAGAGACCTTGCTTGTGGAGCCTTCCTAGAGAGGAGCTTCTTGCTTGGGCTCGGAAATGGTGAGGGGAAGGAGCTCTTGGTCACGATGGAGAGGGGGAAGGGAGCAAAATGAAGATTTTCCTTCATTTTCTCCTTTTATTCTAAATGAGAAGAGGAAGGAAAAATGAGTTTTTCCTTCTCTTTTCCTTCTCCTTTAATGAAAAGAGGAAGCAAGAATCCTCTTTTCTTTTGAGAGGAAGAAGGCAACTCTAACTTCTCCTTCTAAATGAAAGAAGCTCTTTTCTTTCTCTTAACTATATTGTCACTTCTCTCTCTAACAATATCTTCTCTTGGTCTATTGGTTAACACATACATGTATCTAGTAAGAGATCCAAGTTTCAAACCTTGGTCATATCTTTTTGGTTCTATTTTTTTTATTATTTTTGCAAATTTACACATAAGGCCTATTTTTATTCATGATAAAAAATATCTAAAATCTTGCTAAGTACCCTATGGGTGTTACAGTCCCCCATACCTCATAAAAGTTCGTCCTTGAACTTAAAATAGTTCCGGGTGCTACGGTGGCCTACGACTTCCTGCTGAGTGCATCAACCACTTTGTTCACTTTTCTCGGATGGTAAAAGATCTCGCAGTCATAGTCCTTGACTAGCTTAAGCCATCTTCGTTGTCTCATGTTCAGGTCCTTCTGTGTGAAGAAGTATTTCAGACTCTGGTGATCTGTATAAATTTTACACTGTGCTCCATATAGATAATGCCTCCATATCTTAAGAGCAAAGACTACGGTTGCTAGCTCTAAATCGTGTGTGGGATAATTTTTCTCGTGTTCCTTGAGTTGCCTAGAGGCATAGGCAATGACTTTGCCATTCTGCATGAGTACAGCTCCGAGCCCTAATTTAGAAGCGTCGCTGTACATATCAAATCCTTCGTTGCCTTCCGGAAGAGTAAGAATTGGAGCACTGGTCAGTCTCCTTTTCAGTTCTGTGAAACTCTTCTCGCAGTCATCTGTCCATTCGTACTTCTTATTTTTCCGAGTGAGGGCTATCATCGGGGCTGCGATTCTGGAGAAACCCTCTACGAACTTCCGGTAATAGCTTGCTAGTCCGAGAAAACTCCTGATTTCGCTGGCATTCCTTGGCCTATTCCAGTTAGTGACGACTTCAATCTTGATTGGGTCTACCATTACCCCATCCCTAGAGATAACGTGACCCAAAAATGATACTTGGTCGAGCCAAAATTCGCATTTGGAGAATTTTGCATACAGTTGCTTTTCCCGAAGAATTTGTAATACTATTTCCAGGTGTTCAACATGCTCTTCCTGGGTTCTCGAATAAATGAGAATGTCATCGATAAAAACTATCACAAATTTGTCGAGATATGTTGAGAACACCCGATTCATCAGGTCAATAAATAGAGCAGGAGCATTTGTTACTCCAAAGGGCATTACTATGAATTCATAATTCCCATATCTTGTCCGGAACGCCGTCTTCGGTATATCATCTCGTTTCACCTTTACTTGATGATAGCCAGATCGCAAATCTATCTTAGAGAAGACGGTGGCACCCTTCAACTGGTCAAATAGGTCGTCAATCCGTGGTAAAGGATATCTGTTCTTGATTGTAACCTTATTTAGTGCTCGATAGTCTATGCACATTCGCATAGACCCATCTTTCTTTTTTACAAACAGTACCGGAGCTCCCTATGGAGAGTGACTAGGGCGGATAAGTCCCTTGTCGAGTAACTCCCGTAGTTGTTCTTGAAGTTCCTTCAATTTAGCCGGCGCCATACGGTAAGGTGCTTTAGAGATCAGCTTCGTACCAAGAATCAATTCAATCTCAAACTCAATTTCTCGATCAGGTGCTAACCCTGGTAGTTCATCAGGGAATACCTCTGGGTAATTGCATATGACTTTGACATCTTCCGGCTTCAGTTCCCTTGCCTGACTTGTATCAACCACATGAGCTAGAAACCCAGTGCATCCATTGTCCAACATCTTCCGTGCCTTTAAAGCTGATAAAAACTTTTTAACTTCTTTCTTAGTCTCTCCGATAAATTCGAAAATCGGTTCTGCTTCAGGCCGGAAAATTACTTTTCTATTACGACATTCTATTGCAGCACCGCACTTGCTCAGGAAATCCATGCCCAATATAATATCATAATCTTGCATATCAAGCACTATCAGGTCATAGTAGAGTTCTCTGTCTGCGATCCTGATGGGTGTGGCTCGCAGCATATGAGTGGATGACATCACCTCTCCCAAAGGTAAAGTTGTTAAAAACTTGCAATCTAAGACTTGGGATGGCATGCCTATCTTTTTTATGAAAGGTGTAGAGATAAACGAGTGTGTTGCCCCAGTGTCAAATAATACAGTAGCATGCTGACTGAAAATAAATATCTGACCTGTGACAGCAGTAGAAGCATTCACCACTTCTTCCTTGGTGAGAGAGAAAATTCTGGCATTCGTCGTCACTGGCGGAGCTTCCAATCTCCCTTGACTTATCTAAGGGCCTTCTAATGCAGCTTGCATCAGGTGTAACTGAGGGGGAACACCTCTGTTTTGGACATGCTGTGGAGGGGGTGTCTGAATTTGAGTAGGACAGTTCTGAGCCATATGCCCTTCCATTCCACAGTTGTAGCACCTATTTGTGCCTATACGGCATATTCCCGGGTGCTTCTTCCCGCAGGTGGTACACTGAGGAAACATGAGTTGCTTGCTTGCTGGTCCACCCTTGGAGTCAGTCCATTGCTTCCTCTTGCCACTGTGGTTTTCTTTCCAGTTGGTTCGGGTATTCTGAGATTTCTGTCCTCCTGGCTGAGTTTGACTCTTGCCATCGCTCATTGCCTTCTGATAGTGTTCCGTGATCAGAGCACTGATGATTAATTCTTCGGCGGTCTGCGATCTATTAACTCCACCGACCACGTTCAGGGCTATCTCAGGTCTGAGCATCTTCAGCATAAGTCTAACCCTTTCTCTCTCAGTGCTGACCAACTCTGGACATAAGCGTGCTAAACGGTTGAATTTCTTGACAGCTTCATTAACTGACAGATCGCCTTATCGGAACTCAGTAAACTCATCATAATGCCTGTTTGTCACCCTCATATGGAAGAATTCTTTGAAAAATTCTGTCTCAAAGTCTGTCCATCTCATCTGATTTATTTGTCGTTTTGCTTTGACTCAGTCCCACCACATTCTGGCATCGCCCGTAAGGCAGAACGATGCGCATTTGACTTTCTCGTGCTCAGGCCAATCCAATAACTCCACTATGCTCTCCACAGTCTTGAACCATGCCTGTGCATCCCATGGTTCACAGTTCCCAGAGAAAGCTTCCGGCTTAAGCCTCTGCCACTGAATCAGATAGGCTTCCTGTCGGACCACTGGAACAGGGACTACCGGTGGTACTGGTGCTGGAGGTACTGGTACAGCTGCAGGTATTACTGGAACTACGTTCTGGTGCCCTGGTGGGGTAGCAGGATTCCCTTATTGATTCAGCAGCGCAGTGATCATCTGTTGCTGTTCCGTAACCTGACGCTGAAGCTCGGTAACTACATGCATCAGATCAGGTGGAGGTACTGTCTCATCTGCTCTGGTATTACATCTTCTAGCCATCCTTATCTTCATTAATGACAATAGAGCTAGCGTAAGTTATTATCATTTCTAACCAGACTAACGTAAGGTTATCATCATTTCTAACTATTTGTAAGGTTGTTTTGTTATCATCCCTAACCTACCATCATGCAACCTAAACTAAAACTGTGACTTAAAAGAATAAAGTAAGCATGCATACTACTAAAGCATCGTAAAAATAAACTAAGCATAAGCATCATAAAAAGAAATATACTAAGCATAGAAATTCTTACTTGGAGCAGCAGGATGTAGGCTTGATGTGTATGTAGTGGAAGGTAGACCTGCTCTGATACCAACCTGTAATGCCCGCCCTTCCATGGACACTCTGACTGCCCTAGAGGGACGGGGTTACTTACATTCACCTACATACTAATGCATATGAACTCATGGCAGCGGAAGACATACTTAAAAATTTTATCATATGCATTTGATTGTCTTAAGCATGACATGTGAATCATAACTTATTAACATTTTACCATATCATAATTATTCTAACATGAGCAAAATATCATAAGAGCATAACATACTAGCTCAAACTATCATCATAAGCATAGGGTCCAAACTTAATTCACATGCACAATTTAACCAAATATAGATTTAAACTTAATTTGATCTATCCACCATGCCACTTCCACACACATCATCATTGCCCTTCCTGCTACTCCCCTTAATTCATCCATTCCTTGCCTTTATCTGCAGTACAAGGAACATAAAACTATAAGCCCAAAGGCTTAATGAGCTCCTTTCCTACACATAAAACATAAAGCACAAAACACAACATAGCATATGAAACATAGCATAGCATAACATAGCATGGGGAATCATAACATAGGACATATCTTATCATATAAGAAACATAACATATCATAACATAGCATGAGGGAACATAACATAAACATATCATCTCATATAAGAAGTATAACATAGCATAGCATAGCATGTGTGAGCATATCATGAAACATATCATATCATGTAAGCACATATCATGAGACATATCATATCCTGTAAGTATGTATCATAACTCATACCTGTTCATAATAGTGCATAAACAATAATTCATAAAATATGTGCATGTAGATGCAAGATGTATATTTTCTTTTTAAAACATGTATCATGGAATGCACATATGCATCATGTCTCTATTAAAACATATCATATACATACTTGAACATAATATCATCATGAGGGCCCGGCTTGTACCACATACATACATAAATGCGCGCAATCCCTAGGACAGGGTAGCTAGCCCCGAACCTACTAGGGATCTAGGTCCGTTCATAGTCCGTCGACCTAGGGGCGTACTAAGGAGCCCATCCCTTTTTACGAGGCCCGTTTCATAGACCATCGACCTTGGGGCGCTTATGGAGCCCACCCTTGGTACAAGCCATAAAAAAATAAAATAGCATGTCATACATATCATGTCATCATGCATATCATAGCTTATCATACATGTCATAATTTCTTGTCATATCATGAAGAGAGCTCTTGATCGCATCTTAAGGGAAGCATCTCTTTGCCATACCATGAAGAGTGCTCTTGATCCCAACTTAAGGGAAGCAACTCTTAGGCTTTTCTTCTTACATAAGCCTTCTTACCTAACATATTTGTATCATAACATAAAGCATAACATGTTATCTTCATAAAATCAAGCATGGCATATCATATCATGAAGCATAGCATATCATATCATGAGCATAGCATATCATATCATGAGCATAGCATATCATATCCTGAGCATAGCATATCATATCATGGAACATAGCTTATCTCATAATATAAGGCATAACATATCCTATCATGAACATAGCATACCATATCATGAGCATAGCATATCATATCGTGAGCATATCTTATCATCTCATGGAGCATAACATATATCATATCATGAAGCATAGCATATCATATCATGAAATCATACATTATGAGGAAACATAAGAATGCATAGTTGGGTTCAAAACTTTTCCCCAATCCTATTCTTCCAATCTTGGCCGAAATCTTACTAGCATGGATTCTAAACCTTGGCCACCATACAAAGCATGAAACTTAAACCAACTCTAGATAATTAGTCATATATCATAAAGTAGCATAAACAAGCATGGTTAAATTTCAAGACCTTGCTCTAAGCCCATATACTTGCTTGGCCGAACCTTAAGGTGAGTTCTAAGCATTCATTTGTACAATATGTAGCAAGAAAACTTATCTAATCTTATACAAAGGATCATACAACATGTAGAGCCATAACCAAGCATAATTAGGTTAGAAGAAAAAAAAAAACTTAACTCTAAGCTTACACTCTACCTTGGCCGAAACCTACAAGTAGGGTTTCCAGTCTTTTAGTGCAACATGTGACATAATGGCTTAACCTAGCTACATACAAGGTATCATATTTCATGAATGAACATAAACAAGCATGTTTAGGCTCTAAATTTTAGCCCTAGGCCTCCTATATTCTCTTGGCCGAAACTTGCAACTAGCCTTTTCATATTTTTTTATACAACATGAGTCATAAAAATCTAAGCTACCAATACACAAGGGTTCATACATCATGAAGGAGCATAACCAAGCATGTTATCGTAAAAAAAATCTTACTCTAAACTTCATTCCTATTCTTGGCCGAAACATGTGACTAGGGTTTCCATATTTTTCATACAACATGAAGCATAAAAATCTAGGCTACCAATACACAAGGGTTCATACATCATGAAGGAGCATAAACAACATGTTATCATTAACAAAACTTTGCCCTAAATTGCATTCTTATCCTTGGCCGAAACTTGAAGATAACTTTCTCCAAACTTTATACAACATGGAGCATGGAAAACCTAAGCTATCCACATATAAGAAAGTTTAACAAGTTTAGGAGCATAAACAATAAGTTTCCTTTTTAAAGCCTTGCCCTAAACCCTATAACTCATCTTGGCCGAAACATTAGGTTAGGGTTCTTAAACTTTTTAATATCATATGGAGTATTAAGCTTAGCCAACAACATATAAAAGATCCTATATCATGAAGAAACATAGGCAAGCTTGTTACCAAAAAAAAAACTTGGATCCAAACCTTATTTTTATTTTTTATTTTTTGATCTTGGCTGAAACTTTAAAAGTGAGGTTCTAGACCTTTTTTTTTTTCAACATGAAGCATAGCTTGTAAACCTATTAACCTAAATGACCACCAATCTAACTTGGCCGAAACTTGCAAAGGAAATCTCTAAGGTTTCAATAATGTTTACGTACGAAGAAAATCGAAAACTACTTGTACTGCAGTGAGGGGATACTCACATCCTCGCTTGATTTTCTTAGGGAAGAGACCTTGCTTGTTGAGCCTTCCTAGAGAGGAGCTTCTTGCTTGGGCTCGGAAATGGTGAGGGGAAGGAGCTCTTGGTCACGGTGGAGAGGAGGAAGGGAGCAAAATGAAGATTTTCCTTCATTTTCTCCTTTTATTCTAAATGAGAAGAGGAAGGAAAAATGGGTTTTTCCTTCTCTTTTCCTTTACTTCTCCTTTAATGAAAAGGGGAAGCAAGAATCCTCTTTTCTTTTGAGAGGAAGAAGGCAACTCTAACTTCTCCTTCTAAATGAAAGAAGCTCTTTTCTTTCTCTTAACTATATTGTCACTTCTCTCTCTAACAATATCTTCTCTTGGTCTATTGGTTAACACATACATGTATCTAGTAAGAGATCCAAGGTTCAAACTTTGGTCATCTCTTTTTGGTTCTATTTTTTTAATTATTTTTGCAAATTTACACATAAGGCCTATTTTTATTTATGATAAAAAATATCTAAAATCTTGCTAAGTACCCTATGGGTGTTACACCACCGACATAAAAAAGAAGGTTGAAGCTGATGCCAAAGCAACCTGCATGCTACAATGTGGGTTGACAAAAGAAGAACTGAACAGAGTCGGACCATTCTCAAGTGCAAAAGAGTTATGGGAGAAGCTGATCGACCTACACGAGGGCACTTCCGACTCTAAAGTAAGTAAATGCGATTTAATTTTGAATAAATTGTGTAATATTAAATTGCAGGAAGGTGAGACGGCTACTCAACTTCATGCCCGGATACAAGATCTAGTCAACGGGCTTCATGCGATCGCCCAAAGGGTGGAGAACAGGGGCATTATAAGGTATGCACTCAATGCTTTTCCAAGGAATACCTTGTGAGCATCCATGGTAGATGCGTAAAAGGTATCCAAGGATCTCTCGTCAATAAAATTAGATCAACCTTTTTCTGAATTGGAATTGCATGAGCAGACTAATGCACGCTCGGTCGAGAAGGGTATTGCCTTAATTGCAAGTACAAGAAGAACACGGGAAACTAAAGTAAATCACAAAACCAAACCCGAGTCCAAAGACAAATCAGACGCAGAAGACAATGATGAGGCTATTTATGAACTGGTAAAGCTCGTACGGAAGATATGCAAGATGAAAAAGGCGACTCAAACGAAGATGAAGGACAAGACTGGAGTCACCTGCTACGGCTATAACCAGAAGGGGCACTACAAGCTAGATTGTCCAAACAAGAAGAAAAGAAGGAAGGTGTTGAAGGTGACTTGTTTCGAGTCATCAGATGAATCCGAGACTGATAAAGAAGAACCGACGAGCTTCCTCGCGTTACCAGTGCAATCAAACATTGTCGAAACCGATTCAGAAACTGAGAGCGAGTCAGAAACCTAGTCCGAGCGAAGCCATGGATCCACATCCGTTTCCGAAGGACCGAACCCAACTGTAAGTGCCCTACTTGCCGAAACTCATTTAGATAAATTGCAAGAATTAGTACCTTGTTAAAAAAGTTGGCTAAATCCAACGTTCGGGTCAAGTCACTCCAAAAGGAGGTAGCAGTCCTTAAGGAAGCGACTGACTTGAGTTCTTTAACTGAAACAGTTCAAATTGGAAACTCAACTCAAGTCGAACAACTTGAAGAAGAAAATTCCAATTTGAAAACTCAAATTAAAGAACTCAAGAACACGTTGGAACGGTTTACCATGGGTTCCAAGAATTTGGATCTGATTCTTGGAAATCAGCGAGCCGTTTACAACAAGTCCGGACTTGGATTCAAAACCAAAAGTAAGTATAAATCATATCTATCCTTAGTTAATAGAAATAATAGAAACATAATTTTAGCATGGGTCCCAGGTCAAACTTGGTTAATCAAGTTGGACTTGGACAATATTGGGTCCCCAAGGATCAGATCCATTACCTTGATAGACCATATCGAGGCTATGATCCAGGGGGAGCCAATAGAAAGACCATCTTTACCAATAGATAGAACTGATTGATGCTTGTTTATTAATTTTTTTATGCATGGTTAGATTTAGGATAGTTTAAGGACGTAGGTGTAATTTACACTTGTCCAGTTAAATCTAGGGGTTTCAAAAAGAAAATTAAATATAATTTCTTTGAGCGGTTCTGTCTAGGAAGTGGTAGATGATCCTATACCCAAGAAGGCCAAGTGCCTCGCCATGACCTGGGAACCAATCTTTGAAATGCATATTTAATTGACTAATTGGAAAACCTAAGTTTAACTCAAATGTAAATTAATCCTTAGAACTAACCTAAATTAAAGATAACCATCTCACAAAATTACTTAAGATTACCTGATTGATAACGTAGAATCGGGTGAGATGGATCTAGGTTAAATTTAGTCTAAAAATAATCAAATACATTCATTTAAAATAAATTAATTCAATCAAATTCAAATCAACTTAATTAACTCTATAATCAGATGCATTAATTATTTAAAAATTTTAAAAAATCAATTTCAAAATTATTTGAAAAAATTCTTTAAAAAAATCAATTTCAAAATTATTTTAAAAATTCTTTAAAAATCAATTTCAAACTTATTTGAAAAATTCTTTAAAAAATCAATTTTAAAATTATTTGAAAAATTCTTTAAAAATCAATTTCTAAATTACTTTGAAAATTCTTTAAAAATCAATTTCAAAATTATTTGAAAAATTCTTTAAAAATCAATTTCAAAATTATTTCAAAATCATTTATAAAAATTTTTTAATTTAAAAATCATTTGAAAAATCCTATAACAGCTCAATTTCTCAAAAGCCAATTATTTTCAAAAGCATAGCTAAATGTCTCCAGTTTTATGACAAATTTTTTCCTTCTCTAACTTAGCTAAATGTTTGCAAGAAAATTAAGTTTAAAAAAGCTAAGTGTTTACTTCTATACTCATTTTTATTCCTTATTTATTTTGATACATGGAAAAGGGGGAGAGTATAAGAAAATTCAAAGAAAACTAAAGAAAATTCAAAACAAAAAGAAACTTTTTGTTAAGGGGGAGCTTCTATTAAGGGGGAACTTTGTATGTGCTTATGTTTTATTTTTGCTTGTGCTTATTTTATCATTATTGCATGTTTTTACTTAACTTTGAATTTCGGTTGTCATAATAAAAAAGGGGGAGATTTTTGGTGCGGGAAGCATCCGACGATCGAACCTTAGTTTTGATAATGGCAAAGGGATTCAAAGTTAAGCTTAATTGTTATCTAATGTGTATGATTGAGTGTTTCAGGAAAGTCCTAGCTGCGGTTAGACAAGTGGAAACCCCTAGGGGGTGGTCACCCTAGATCATAGGGGGTGGTAACCTTATGCGGGAAGTCTTGGCGGGTCGGAGCTTCGGGCAAAAATCCTAGGGGGCGGTAACCCTAGGTTAAATCCTGGTGTCGCGAACCGGGTAGAAGTCTAAATGGGTCGAGGACCGGACATCCAGCATGAAGACCAGAAGCTTAGGACACTGAGTAAAATTCCAGTCGGTCTGGAGGACTGAATTGGAAAAAGGTAAATCTCCTGAGTGGAGTAGGTGAGGACGCGTTCCCCGTAGAGGGAACAGTAGGCGTCAAGTCGACTTAGGGTTTTTGGTAGGAAGTCCGAAGTCAGACCCGGATAGTCGGGAGAATATCAATATCTTATTTACCTTGACTATTATGTGCTAACTTTGTTTTGCAGGGTTTGTGTTTGGGACTAACACATTTTGCAGGAGCAAAGGAGCATGTTATACCTCGGATGAACAGTGTCCGAGGCGCCTCCATGGAGCTTGGAGGTGCCTCGGGTACAAGGCTGAAGCTGGCTATGAAGTGAAGCTGGAGGCGCCTTCATGGAGACTGAAGGCGCCTTGGACTACTTCTTGGAGGCGCCTTGGACCAGTGATGAAGGCGCCTTGAGTCGGATAAGAGGCAGCGGCCAGAAGATCATCACAGCGTTAATAATGGGATAAAACCTTATGGTTTGAGGCGCCTAAATGGGGCTTTGAGATGCCTTGAACACCCTTTATAAGGATGTCTCGAGGCAGCAGTAAAATTATCACCTTCTAAGACATCTTTGAGCTACAAACTGCCAACGAGATAATCCGGCCGAGCTACGACAAGTCCCCGACGACCCAGAACTTCGATATTTCTATTTTTGAGTTATCGGTATAGTTTCTTTTATTGCACTTACTATAATACTAAATTATACACTTTGCGATATTATAGTTGTTGCCCACCGAAAGCGATCAACGATCGCGGGCCTTGGAGTAGGAGTCGCTCAAGGCTTCGACCAAGTAACTCCTCGTGTCGTTGTGTGTGATTGTCTTTTTAATTTCCGCTGCGTTTATTACTCAAGTTTTACGAATTCGAAACGAGTGAAAGCCACAAGCGCTATTCACCCCCCCTCTAGCGCTTCTCGATCCAACAATTTTGACGTCTGGATGATCGTCAAAACCGGGCTGCAACTACCAACTGACGATGCCGGCAAGCAACTACCATACGAGGACTGGGACGCAACACTAATAAAGAAAATAGAAGCAAACACAAAGGCAACCTGCACACTCCAGTGTGGTATGACAAAGGAGGAATTCAACAGAATAGGACCGTTCTCAAGTGCAAAGGAGCTATGGGAAAAGCTAATCGAACTACATGAGGGTACATCAGAAACCAAGGTAAGTAAGCGAGATCTGCTTTTCAATAAATTATATAATATTAAAATGTAGGAAAATGAGACAGCTAGTCAACTCCACGCCCGGATACAAGATCTACTCAACGGGCTTCACGCGATCGGGCAGAAAGTGGAGAACCGCGATATATTGAGGTATGCTTTAAACGCCTTCCCGAGAAATACCTTGTGGGCATCCATGGTAGATGCTTACAAGGTTTCTAAGGATTCGTCTTCCATTAAATTAGATGAACTCTTCTCTGAATTTGAATTGCATGAGCAGACTAATGCACGCCCGGTCGAGAAGGGTATAACTTTGGTTGCAGGTAGTAGCAGAATGCGCGAATCGAGATCAAGGCGTAGAACCGAACTAGAGTCAGATGAAGAACTTGACTCAGAAAATGAAGAAGATGAACTTATGACAGAACTCGTCAACCTGATAAAGAAACTTTACAAGAAAAAGAAAGGTTTCAACAAGAAGGACCTGAAGAAGGCAATTCAAAGCAAGGAAGTTCAACCAAAGGTGAAGTTCGAGGTAACTTGTTACGGGTGCAATCAGAAGGGGCACATCAAGGCGAACTGTTCGAACCAGAAGGATCCGAAGAAACCAAGAAGGAAGAAGGCCCTGAAGGCAACCTGGGACGAGTCATCCTCGGAAGAATCCGACGATGAAGAACTCAAACAGACAAGTTTTCTCACATTGATAGCCCGGGACTACACCAACGAACCCGGAAGCGAGGATGAATCGGAAGCCGAGTCTGAGAGAAGCCACGGATCCGCATCCGTTTTCGAAAGACCCGACCCCGCTGTAAGTATCCCACGTTTACACAATTTAGTTAATTATTTATTACGCAAATTAGCGAAATCAAACATTAGGATCAAATCACTTCTAAAGGAGGTAACAACCCTCAAATAAGTGACCAACTTCGAATCCTTGCCTGACCCAGTTCAGACTGGAAACTCAACTCAAGTCTAAAAACTTGAGGAAGAAAACTCCGGCTAGAAAACTCAGGTAAAGGATTTGAAGAAAATGTTGGAACGGTTTTCTTTGGGCTCCAATAATCTTGACCTAATTCTTAGGACATAAAGAGCCGTTTACAACAAATCTAGATTAGGTTTTAAGACCAAAAAGAAATATCGATCTTATCTAACCTTAGTCAATAGATCAAATAAAAAGGTAGTCCAAGCATGGGTACCTAAGTCCAACTTGGTCAATCAAGTTGGACTTGGTCAATATTGGGTCCCCAAGGATCAAGTCAATTACCTTGATAGACCTTATCGAGGCAATGATCCAGGGGGAGTAAAAAGAAAAATTATCTTAATAAAAAATAAATAAATTTAATTAAAACTAGAATTAAATAAAAACAAGTTAAAAAGAAATTTAATAATATAGGGAGGCTCCAGAATAGTTGGCACCTCCAAAACTAACCTACCCGGTAGGGTAATTAGGATTAGAATTAAAAGGGCTAGGCTTAACGTGACCTACGGTACTGGTAAAGTTTTCGATGATAGTATGTTAGGGAAGCTTAGTCTATGCATGTCTAGGAAGATATGGTTTCGACCTAGTGCATTTGGCTACGTGGAACTGACCGAAGCTACCCTTTACGGATCCTAACTAGTTAGACCAAGATTTTGTATTAAGTTCAGTGGATGAGACTATTTGGAAAACTTTAAAGGCATGGTTACTTTAAAGATGTCCAAGTGACTCACCATAGCCCAGAGGTTTATCCAAAGAATGCCTGTTTGCTGAGCCCAAAGCTAAACCTGAATCTAACACAAAGTTAAATCAAACCCTAAAATTAAACCTAATTCATCTCACAAAATTATAGGATTCCCTGATTTAAAAATTTAGATCAAGTGAGATGACTAAGGACTAAAATAAATTAAATTAATTAATTAAATCAAATTAATTAAATAAAATTAATTAAATCAAATTAATAAAATAAAATAAAATAAAATTAAATTAAATCAAATCAAATCAAATCAAATCAATCAATTCTTTTTAAAAAAAATTCTTTAAAAACTTATTTAAAAATCTTTTAAAAACTTATTAAAATCTTTTACAAACCCTTTTAAAACTCTTTTAAAACTTATTTAAATATTATTTCAGACTAAAATTGTGTTTTACAATATGTTTCAATATCTTAATAATTAATTACTTTAAGTATTTAACTTAATTCAAATTAAACTCAAATTACTTCAGTCAAACTATCATTTCATCTAATCGACTCCAATTCAAACACTTGATGTGTAGGAATATAAAGAATTGGATCAATGGATGTTGGATAGTGGATGCTCCAGACATATGACTAGAGATAGACTGAAGTTCACAAAGCTCAAATTAAAGAATTTAGGATCGGTTGCATTCGACAACAACGATAAACTTAAGGTAATCGGAAAAGGTAACATCGAACTTAGTACCAACTTCATTATTCGAAAAGTGTTATTAGTTGAACATTGTAACTTTAATTTACTCAGTATAAGTCAACTATGTGACAGCAGGTACTCAGTTAACTTTACTAAATCTGAATGTACAGTTAAAAACATCGACAACCCTGAAATCATACTTAAGGGCATTAGGAGAGATAATATCTATACAATTAATATACCAACATCCTCAATAAAATGTCTCCTAACACAACAAGAGGAAATTGAGTTGTGGCATAGGAGACTGGGTCACACTCATACCAGACTCATTTCAAAAATGAGTCAAAATAGTCTAGTTAAAGGTCTGTCCAAACTAAAAATTGTTGAAAATTCAATCTGTAATGCTTGTCAACAGGGTAAACAAACCAAATCAACCAACAAATTAACCAACTTAAACAGAACAACGTCTATACTTGAGCTCCTTCATCTAGACCTATTTGATTCACATGGAGCCAAGTCACTAAGCAAAAACCAATATTGCTTAGTAATAATCGATGACTATTCAAGATTTACTTGGGTAAAATTCATAAAAACTAAAGATGAAACTTTTGAAGTATTTAAAATCTTTCATAAATTAATAGAAAATGAAAAAGACACTCAAATAAAAAGAATTAGAAGCGACCATGGGGGGGGGGATTTGAAAATCACAACTTTACTGAATTTTGTGAAACTAATGGGTATAAACATGAATATTCCTGCCCTAGAACCCCTCAACAAAATGGACTAGTAGAACGTAAAAATAGAACTTTACAAGAAGCCGCTAGGACCATGTTAAATGAATATAAACTATCTAATCAATTTTGGGCTGAAGCAATAAATATAGTCTGTTATATACAAAATAGAATTTTAATTAACAAATTTCAGAATAAAACACCCTATGAAATTTATTATAATAAATTTCCTAACTTAAGCTATTTAAAAGTATTTGGGTGTAAAGTCTTCATCTTAAACACTAAAGACTACTTAGAGAAATTTTTGTCAAAAACAACCCTAGGAATATTTTTAAGGTACTCAACAACCAGTAGAGCATATAGAGTCTACAACAAAAACACCCTAAAAGTTGAAGAAACAACAAATGTAATATTTGATGAAGAGAATAAACCATGCAATATAATAAATAATAATACAGAAAATGTTAATTCAAGAAATACAGAAGATGATGGCGAAATTCAACCTGAACTTAATGAGTCACAAGAACCTATTACCAACCCAAATATAAGACCAACTAGAACAAGTACTAATCACCCATCTAACTAAATTTTGGGTGACCCAACTCAAGGAGTCAGAACTAGGTCATCTTATAGGAACCTAAGCCAAATAGCCCTGATTTCCAAAATTGAACCCAAAACTATAGATGAAGCCCTGCCAGACCCAGACTGGACCTTAGCAATGTAAGAAGAATTAACCCAATTTGAAAGAAATCAAGTCTAGGAATTAGTACCTAAACCCGTTAACAAGACCATAATTGATACTAAATGGGTCTTTAGAAACAAATTAAATGATCAAGGCAAAATAGTTAGAAACAAAGCTAGGTTAGTAGCTAAAGGGTTCAATCAAGTAGAAGGGTTAGACTATGATGAGACCTATGCCCCTGTAGCAAGACTATGATGAAAACTTGCACCTGGCATATGCAGCACATCAGGGATTCAAGCAATTTCAAATGGACGTAAATCTACATTTTTAAATGGATTCATTAAAGAAGAAGTATATGTAGGTCAACCCCCAGGATTTGAGGACTTAGAACAACCAAACCATGTCTTTAGACTAAAAAGGCCCTATATGGACTAAAACAAGCACCTAGGGCTTGGTATGAACGTCTGTCCAATTATCTAATATCAAAAGGGTTCAACCAAGGTCAAATAGATCCAACCCTTTTTGTAAAAACCTTAGAAAAAGATATTTTTATAGCCCAAATTTATATAGACAATATTATTTTTGGATCAACCAACTCTAAATTTCTAAAAGAATTCACCAAACTAATGGAAAATGAATTTGAAATGAGTCTGGTAGGTGAACTTAATTTCTTCTTAGGTTTATAAATTAAGCATACCAAAGATGGAATTTATATTTATCAAACTAAATATGCTAAGGAATTAATTAGAAAATTTGGAATGGAGAACTCAAAAATTATTAATACACCAATGGCTACTAATGCTAAAATTGACTCAGACTTAGAAGGTAAATCAGTAGACCTAAAATACTATTGAAGTGTGATAGGAAGTTTGCTGTACCTAACTGTGAGTCGACCAAACATTTTTTTCGCAGTAGGTATGTGTGCAAGATACCAATCTAGTGCAAAAGAGTCTCACTTAACCCTTGTCAAAAGAATCCTTATGTATATTAAGGGAACCCTAAATGTGAGACTATGGTACCCTAGATCTTGCACCCTTGACCTAACTGGCTACTCTGACTCAGACTATGCCAGGTGCAAGTTAGATAGAAAAAGCATAAGTGGTAGCTGTCAATTTCTAGGTCAATGCCTAGTAAGTTGGTCAAGTAGAAAGCAACACTGTGTTGCTTTATCTACCACTGAAGCTGAATATATAGCCCTAGGTGAATGCACATCTCAGTTGCTATGGATGATGCATACACTTAAAGACTATCAACTAGAATATCAAAAAACAAAAATTTCAATTGATAATATAAGTTCAATAAATCTAACAAAAAAAACCCAATTCACCATTCAAGGACTAAACATATAGAAGTAAAACACCATTTTGTAAGGGATCACGTAGCTAAGGGTGATATTGTACTTAACTATGTTGAGTCAAAATCAAACCTAGCTGACATCTTCACAAAGCCCCTACCTGAACTTGAGTTAAGTTTGCTTAGAAGATAAATAGGGATGTGATTAGTAGAATAGGACTTATCTTTACTTGAAAATTTTGTCTTTAAATCAGTTTGGATTTAAAATCTTAGAAAAAATATTTTTCAAAGTTCCAAATTTTGTTAGTTTTTCAAATATCTGGTTTAGCATAGGATTTTACCCCCTAAAAATCATGTACCCCTAGTTTCAGCCAAAGCATCTCACAAGCACACTCTAACTTGTTTGTGTTTGAAAATACTTAGAACGGTATGAGGTGCATAGGGTACTGCCTGGACTTAAGAATGCTTATGTCAGTGCATCGACATAAGTCTGGGTATTAAATACCAAAAATATATTAATCAAGTTAAGTAATCTCGTCTTAGACAAATCTAACTAGATCACCAACTTAACTTGACTAACCAAGTGAAAACTGTTGCTCTCTAGGTAAACAACGAATAGCAAATGGTTAGACATGTGGCTAAGGAATTGAAATTACTCATGCTTAGACTCTAGGACCCCAGGGATTTATTTTGGCATTAATTAAGGGGGAGTGAGTGGAGTCAAGCCAAGTTTTTGATTTAATACTTGAACTCTTTGAAAAGTTAAAGCAAATCTAATTATCCTTATCCAGGAAAATAAGCCTTAAGCTTTAAATTGTTTATTATCTTAACTAAGCTTTTATCAATATCTTTTTAAAAAGCCAAGCTGTCTCTCAAATTTAACTAAGTATTTCAAAAAAAAAGGGGCTCGTTCAAAATTTAGCTAAGTAATTTTTCAAAAAGGCTTTTCCGAATTTAACTAAGTTTTTCTTCAAAAACACTTTCAAAATTTACTAAATATCTCTTCAAAAACCTGTCAAAACATAAATTTTTCAAAACTATTCAAAATTAGCTAAGTTACTCTACAAAGTCAAAAATAGTCTTTTCTTAATCCCTCTTCAGCAATTTCCCTTTACACATGTAATGAATCTTCTAATTTCACTTAGCTAAAAAGTTGTGCAAGAAAATCAAGTTCTAAAAAGCTAAGTTTTTATCAAAGTTTCTCCCTCTACTTAAAAGTTTATTTTCTAAACTTTTCTTCTACCTCCTTAAAGTTGTTACTTTGCGAAACAAAACTAAGCCTAATTTTGACATATCCTTTACTCAACTTATCCTTTACTCCTTTGCTTATTTTTTGATATATGGCAAAGGGGGAGAGTATAGAAAATTCAAAGAAAGTCAAAAAGTCAAAGAAAATTCAAGATTTGGAATTTCTCTTCAAGGGGAGCCTTTATTAAGGAGGAGTTTTGTAAGCTTCTTTTAAAGGGGGAGCTTTTTACAAAATTCATGAATTTATGCTTAATAACATTTCTTTATGGTATCCTTCTTTTGCTTAACTTTGAATTTCGATTGCCATAATAAAAAAGGGGAAGATTGTTGGTGCGGGAAGCATCCGACGATCGAACTCAAGTTTTGATAATGGCAAAGGATTCAAAGTTAAGTTGTTTTGTTATCTGATATGTTGATTGAGATTGTAGGTAAGTCCTAAGGTCACTTAGGCAAAATCCCTAGCTGCGGTTAGGCAAAGGAAACCCCCTAGGGGGCGGTAACCCTAGGTCCTAGGGGGTGGTAACCCTAGGCAGAAAGTCTTGGCGGGTCGGAGCTTCGGGCAAAAACCCTAGGGGGCGGTAACCCTAGGTGGAAATCCTGGTGTCGCGAACTAGGTGGAAGTCTGGACGAGTCGTGGACCGGGCGTCTAGCATGAAGACCGGAAGATTCGAGCGCCGAGCAAAAGTCCAGTCGGTATGGAGGACCAAACTAGCAAAAGGTAACTTCTCCTGAGCGGAGTAGGTGAGGACGCATTCCCCAGAAGTTGGAACAGTAGGAGTCGGTTCGACCTAGGGTTTCCGGATGGAAATCCGAATTCAGAACCGGACAAAGATTGTTAAACCTATTTTTCGTATATTATCTGTTGTGTTCTAACTCTGTTTTGCAGGTGACTAACATTTTTGTGCAGGGTTAGATCTGACCTGGATCGATCGACCAAACCTTGGGATCAGTCGACCGAACCCCCAAAGCCAGCAGATCAGACTTCCAAAAATTGGACCAGGCTCGAGCAGAGGATCGGTCAACCAAACCTCATGATTGGTTGACTGAACCAAGGATCATCGACGACTGGATCAGGCCAGATTGATCGGGTCAGAGAAGCTGATCGGTCAACCGAATGACGGGATCAGTCGACCGAACCACGGATGAGACTTGACCAAATTGAAGCGGAGCGAGCGGATCGGGCGGATCGGATAGGAGGAGATCGCCTGATCGGTCGACCGAACGTAGGGATCGGTCGACCGATTTGCCTTGGGTCAAGCTTGATCCCGAGACTTGGGGATCTGGATCAACATGACAGATCCTATAAAAAGGAGCCTCAGGAAGCAACCAGACATCAATCTCGAACAGAACAACCGGTGCTTTCGAACGCTCTCCGAACACTTCCAACACGTGCTTCTACTCCGACAATTGACGACCTCGTAATTCTTGTGTATTGTCGGTACCATTTCTTTATTTCAACACTTGTAATCCTTGATTGTAAAAGTTTTTTGAACTGATAGTGATTGCCCACCGAAAGCGATCTTCGATCGCGGGCCTTGGAGTAGGAGTCGCCCTAGGCTCCGAACCAAGTAAACCCTTGGTGTCTCTTTATGTTTGTGCTTATTCTGTTTATCATTTCCGTTGCTTTAACTCGAACATTTTCCATCTCCGAAACGAGTGAAAGCCACGAGCGCTATTCACCCCCCCCCTCCAGCACTTTCGATCTAACAGAACTGCGACAGAAAATTCTAGATGAAACCCATGGAACGCCCTTCGCTATGCATCCTTGTTCCACCAAGATGTACCAAGATTTAAAGGGATGCTTCTGGTGATCTGGAATGAAAAGAGACATTGCAAGATATGCTAGTGCCTGCCTGACTTGTCAACGGGCTAAAGTAGAACATCAAAGATCGGGCGGAGTTCTGCAGCTTATCTAGATCCCAGAGTGGAAGTGGAAGGATATATCTATGGACTTCATAGTGGGACTACCCAAAACCACGAATGGATTCGATGATATCTGGGTAATAATGGACAGATTGACCAAGTCTGCTCATTTTATAGCTATTAAAATATCCTACTCTATCGAACAACTAGTGCAAATGTATGTTAAAGAGGTTATCAGATTGCATGGAGTTCCCAAAACTATAATTTTAGATAGAGATGGTCGCTTTACTTCACACTTCTGGGAGTGTGTTCAGAGAGCTCTTGGCACTAAGCTGTAGTTTAGCACCGCATTTCATCCTTAAACTAACGGGCAAACTAAACGAGTAAATCATATTTTGGAGGATATGCTACGGGCTTATGCTTTAGATTTTAAAGGGAGCTGGTGTCGATATCTATGCTTAGCAGAATTCACCAATAATAATAGCTATCAAGCTACTATTGGAATGATACCCTACGAGTCTCTATATGGGAGGAGATATAGATCCCCTATCTGTTGGTATGAAGGTGGTGAAAAGAAAGAAATGAGACTCCAAACAGATCTTATCGAGGACACCACCAAAGCCATTTAGAACATTCGCAAGAGGATAAAAACTGCTCAGAGCCGGTAGAAGAGCTATGCGGATGTGCGCCGTAGACCACTAGAATTTGATGTTGGGGACTCAGTGTTTCTCAAAGTGGCTCCTATGAAAGGAGTGATGAGATTTGGAAAGAAAGAAAAGTTGAGTCCATGTTATGTGGGGCCATACCAGATTACTTGAAGGGTTGGCAAGGTAACTTATGAGCTGGAACTACCTCAGGAGATGTCAACCATCCATAATGTATTCCATATCTCAATGCTGAAGAAGCATGTTCCCGATGTAAACCAAGTGATTGAGTTGCAGCCGGTACAAGTTCAAGAGGATCTCAGTTATGAAAGTCGACCTATACAGATAATAGATCGAGAAGTTAAGAAGCTGAGGAACAAAGAAATACCGTTAGTGAAAGTTCTGTGGCAAAGTCAACAGTATGAAAAGGCAACATGGGAACGCGAGGATGATATGAGACGGAAGTATCCACACTTGTTCTAAGTTCGAGGATGCACTTTTTATAAGGTATGGGGATTGCAACACCCGTAAATTTTCTTTCCTCCAAAAAGAGCAAAAAGAAATAGGAGAAGAGAAAAGAAATAAAAATATGTGTATAAATGACCCAAGTTGGGAATTGAACCCTAGACCTTTGATTTAAGATTGGTTTAAGTAGCAATTAGGTGGTGGTAAAGCATCATATTAGAAATAGAAAACTATTCATTATATGTAGATTATATGTGGAAAGATGCTTCAACTTCCACTTAGTATAAAAGGGAATGGAAGAGATGAAAACCTAGCTTTTCATCTTCTTTTTCTCCTCTCTAGCCGCATCCTCCCTTTTCCCTTGGTGGTTTCGGCCTAGATCTAAGATCTAAGACTAGGGTTTCCAAATATCTAAGTTCTTCAAGGGAAGGACCTAAGAGGTAGGACTCTTACACACGTGAAGGGCGTCATGGAGATCAATGCATACAAGAGAGGGTTGATCTTCCGACACCTTATAATAGTAAGATTTAGAGAAAGGAAGTAAGTACTACTCACCTGCAATATAAGTTGCTTCGATTATGCATGTATGAACCTCTTTATTGTATGTTGGTATAGTTGTATGTATGATTAAAAAATATGCATGTTAAAGAAGATGTATGATATGATATGTAAGATGCCCTCTAAAGTTTTGGGACTAAGAGCATATTTAGAGTGTCTTGAATTGCTTCCCACTTAGTTTTGGGGCTAAGAAGCGTATTCAAGTGCCCTAAAGTGTTTCCCTATAAGTGTGAGGGGATTAAGCACACATAAGGTGTTTGTTTAAATGACAAACAAGTGTAAGTACAAGAAAGTATTTTACTTTAAAATGGCATGTACTGGACACAAGGTCCATGAGTGGCCTCCTAGATCGCCCCTAGGCTCTTAGATCGACTAGTAGTACCTTGATAGGTTTGGGATTAGCTACCTCAGATCTTATTAAGGATACGCGCAAAGTGGCACAATGCCGGGCCCAAGCAAGTTATTATTATTTTCACTAGTTATGTAATATAAAGTTTTCAAACTTCGTTGTTGTCTTAGTAGAAGTGTTCCTAAGGTTGAGAACCTGAGTTATAAAGTGCAACATTGATGAACTATATAATATGACAAGATTCCTATTTTGATTACATTACTAGCATGTTTTTAAGTTGACACTACAAGAAAAACCCTCATAGACATTGGTGGAACAACAATGATTTTAAGTAAAAACCGATGTCTTTGAGTATTTTACATCGGTTTTTCCAAAAACCGGTGTCTATGAGCACAGATTTTTGTTCATAGACATCGGTTTTTTAGGCGATGTCTATGATCGCATTTTTTTCGTTAATAGACACCGATTTTAACAGCGATTTTTAAAACCCGGTGTTAATGAACCAAAATAAAATAATTTAATTTTTCCACCAATACTTAGCCAAAATTTACAACACTTCACTCTTCCTTCCAAACCTAAACCTAGAGCGTCGTCCACCGTATACACTTCACTCTTCCCTCCAACACTTCACTCTTCGTTCCAACACTTCACTCTTCACTCAGCCTCACCTCCCTCTTCTCCTCTGCAAGCTCTCTGTGGAGACAGATCTAAGAGTTCCCGAGATCCAGTCGCTGTCGGATCTTCCTGTCGATGAGGTAAACTTCCTTCCTCGACCCGGGATCTAGGCGATTTCTTCGCCGCAATGTACCTCTCTTGCGTTTTTCGTCGAGATCCAAAGACCTACGATTCTGGATTTACTATTTCTATCTTCAGATTCTTGCTTAAAGTTACTGTGTTTGAATGAATGGGATTGGGTTTAGTTCGTTTGGAAGAGACCAGTAACTTGCTGTTCTTGAAACCCTAACTCCCAAGTTTATATACGGTGTCCCTTTCGCTCAAGAAATATTGACTGTAGCTGCACTCTTCAATCTGATCTCCCCCGCTCTTCGGAAACCCTAGGATCATTCTCGTCTGACCTCAAGTAGTAAGTCAAAATGTTCCTGAATTTTGTCCATAAATTGAACTGCTATGACATAGTGTTTCAAGGAATTTATCAGTATCTAAGCTTCTACAGTATCTAAGCATTCGTGTCAGAAAATTCAATGAGTTTCATCGTATAAAACAAAGGCAATCCTTTTTGAATACTGTTTCTTGTTTTCTGCAGGTTAGCCTTGCAGCAAGGCAGCTAAGACATGGATTACTGAACAGAGACCCTGTTAATCGTTTGGGATCAAAAACTGGTGCCAATGAAATCAAGCAACATTCCTTCTTCTGTGAAATGAATTGGCCTCTTATTCGTTGCATGGTAGGAAGCAATCTCACAGTACTTCAGAGTTTAGAGAGGTACTATAGTAAAGTATCTAATCGATCTGTTTGTATTCTCGCAGACACCGCCTGAGTTAGAAGTTCCACTTCAGGTGACTGGAAGGGAACCTGATTCTAAGGTGAAGGATGCACAATTGGCTGATGAACAAATGCCTATTGATTCTCTACAGAATCTGTGAAGTGAGTGCCATAAAACTAAGTTGAATACTTGAATTGAGTAGAATAGGCAAATGAAATTAGCAAAATCAGCATTTGACATGTCAAATGGAAGATGATACACTCCTTATATCATAAATGCTTCCACTGGTTAAGATGTTTTCTTTGTTTTGAATTTTGTGTTTGAAATCATACTTGATTTTCAAAATGCATACTCATACAGAAAACATGAGCTACATACTGCATTGTGTGGCCTCGAGAACAAGGAAATAAAGCCACTTCATCCTGTAGTCTTCATCTGTGTCATGATCAGATTCCAGCTATATTTTCTACTTTGCTCTAGCTCATTTGTGATTGTCGATCCACACGCAAAACATCAGAGAGTTCACTAATTTTGTATCTGAATAATCATAACAGGCAACAAACACAACTAGCTGACGAGATTCAAGCCTACTCAAAGCTCTCATATCTCTCAAATGATTGCATGGCGCTACTCCTGGAAGAGATGGGTTTCGGACCTGGATAATTTTGAGGAAAAAAGGCAAACCATCATGTATAGAATAAGGAAGCAATGGCCGTGCAATGGTAATCTCTGTAGAGTAATATTTGCAGTTAATGTAATTAATTAATGCTTCAGGAGAGATTGATTCCTAAATTGTTGAATGCATGAGATTTCATAAACCACCTCCGAAATAGAAACAAGAATAAATGTGTTGGTTATTGAGGCACATGTAAGATAAGAGGATGAAGTTTATAACATTTTTTGCTCTCAGAATAATGGATCATCTGTACACATTATTATCTGCTATCATCAAATATACAAGTTGATTAAATTTATATGATCAATTTAAATTCATCTGTACACATTATGTGTCATACCTTCTTAAGACATTGCTTCTTATCTTCCCCTGAAATATCTTCCAATGTGCAGTTGTACCAACAATCTGCAAATACTGGCCTATCTCCATTAAGGGTGCACACAGAGCTTCTTGGAACTGATGTTGCAGAAGGTTCACCAAACTGAAATAACACCAAGACCAGAGAATGGTTCATGCTTATAAAATACAGGAACTCATTGTCCATAATTGAGCGATTTATTTTACTTTAACAGATTACCTTCACAAGATCTCCAACATTTAAGCAATCCCTATCATAAGAATGACTCACAGCATCATAATTTAAATATATCCTGATAGGCTGTTTTGAATCCTTTTGTAATGTAGGTGTTTTAGACACCTGAAGCAAAGCTCTTCTACCACTATGTTGTGATCTTGAGAAACTATGTTCATGGTAAACTTGTGGAGTAACTGAGTACTCTTTTCGACCAGGGCTGAAATAAATTCTTAGATTTAGTGTTTTTAGAATGTTTAAGTTCTGTGAACTGTTGTGATAATGGAACCTATTATCTACTTGTTTATTTCTTCACTTTGATTATCATTTGTCATTGATTTAATCTGTATTTTAGTTGAAATATAATTCGACTTCAACTCATAAGGATTTTACACTGACCATATTTTACTTGGTTCTTCTCCATACGAAAATCAATTGACCAGTTATTATACAAATCAAGAATGTAAAATTCCTTAAATTTGTTCTATTTTAATTAAAATCTCATTGCTTCCCAAAGATGACAGTGATCCAATGATTCTTTGCTGGGTTTGATATGAATGAAGAAATTGCATATTTGGTATCCACACTTCTACTTTTTGTGTGAAGGCTTTTACACTGTTTGTCTTTAGGTCTCCTTAATAGTTGCAACTAAGGGTTTGATGTTGTTTCTCCATGTCAAAATGTATTAATTGGCTGCTATATGAAACATGTCTATTTTTTCCTCTAATTATTTCTATTTTAACTAATATCTTACTCATTTTTGAAGTACATGATGATTTGTTGTTGACTTGCATACAAAAGAAGAGAAGTTTATTTACTATGTGTAGTTCTTGTTTGTGTGAAATCTTAATCATTTTCTATTTATTTTAGGTTCTTCATAACATTACTGTTGCAGAATACTTTCACTGGAATATACTACGTGATTCAATAACTCCTATTTTTCCACTGGACTGTTAATCTCTTTTTGAATTTGTGGATAACTTTGCTGCAAACTATGCTCTGAAGAGAGTTTATTATGTCAACTATGCATTGGGGATATCTGGACGCAGGAAACCTTGCTGGCATCTATTATGAACAAAGTCAACTTGACATGGCAATTCTGCATTACAAGCAAGCTATCAACTGCGATTCTACCTTTATTGAAGCTTACAATAATCTGGTAAGTTGATAATGGTCTAATATGTCAAAATGCGGTATCCTTCTTGATGGTGAGCCAGGTTAGTTAATGATCGACTTTCTTGCACATTAAAAGGGGAATGCTCTCAAAGACGCTGGACATGCTCTCAAAGACGCTGGACATTATAGGGTGGCTTTTTAATTTGGATATTTTTATTCTCTTAAGTTTTTTTTCCTTGTTGAATAACTTCATTTTAATAATTTTTCCCAAGTCATGCTTTGCTTTACAACCTAACCATCCACAAGTATTGTCAAGCCTTGGCAACATATACATGGATTGGTAAGCTTTAAAAATGTTTGATGACAACTGTGCGGATAGTTTATTTTTGTTCCTTAATGAAACTTCTCTTCATGCAGCAACATGATGAGTGTTGTTGCATCATTCTATAAGGAAACTTTAGCAGTTACAACAGGGATATTTGCGCCCTTCAACAACTTGGCTATTATATACAAGCAACAGGTAGAGTACTATATCTGCCTTTTTCATTGCTAGTTTGAGAGTTACTACATATTGCCTCATTTAATGGAAGAAAGTCATATAATTTGTCTATCATCTTCTTTGCTGTCTTTGCCCCTAGTTGGAAATTGATAGTTCTCTTGTATTACACTAGGAAAATTATGCAGCAGCGATAGCCTGTTACAATGAAGTTCTTCGTAGACTACTGCTGATGGTCTTGTCAATAAAGGGAACACATTTAAGGAGATTGGTAGAGTTACTGAAGCAATTTAGGATTATATACATGCTGTGAATATCAGACCAACTATGCCTGAAGCCCATGCAAGTTTGGCTTCAGCTTACAAAGATAGGTAATTTTTTCTTTGAATTTGTGCCGGTGTTGGACTATATCAGTATCTTACATCTATGATTCTTCTTTCTATTTATTTGTGGTTGAGATAATTGATGAATGTTTCTCTTTTTAAGCATTCTAATTACTCATCTTGTTACCTGGTGCTCTTACTACTTTTTCAACTATGATTTTTGGTCTTGATTTACTAATATATTATTTATGTGTTTTTACAGTTTACAAATCTCAAGTACTCCAGAGTTGAAATTGATGAAGTGCGGTTCGAGTGGGCTTAATGCATGCTAGATTACATTTGAAGTGCGGTTCTACCTTGATGTATTGTTAAAAGAATGTTCTACTTTGATTCTGATATCTATTAACTTTTGATGTAAAAAGAATATATTTGTGTATTTTATGGATACTGTTATAAGAAGATTATTTATGTAATTTGTCAATATTTGTGTATTTTATGGATACTGTTGAATGAAGAATATTTGTATAATTTGTGTATTTTTTTGGTTACTGTCGGTTTCAGAAATCAAATTTGTGCTGTTAAAAAATAATGATATTACATCGGTTTTCCACCGCTGCAAAACCGATGTTATTAACTAATATTACATCGGTCGTATACCGCTGTCAAAACTGGTGTTATTAACATATAATATTACATCGATTTTACATCGTTGATGAAACTGTTAGAGTGTATACTAAAAGCCTAGCTTTTGGTATAAACATTTATCTAGAAATAAGAATCACATTGGTCAAATGTCTACATTTGTGATAAATGTAGTTGTTCAATTAATTTATATTGTAGATAACATGGTGTGTGGTGTCACACACAGAGGATCATGTTATCAGTATCTTATAAATTATAAACAGTAGCTCACGACCATAATGGAAAGGAACAAACCATTGGAAGGTCGTAGTGTAATTAGGTATCAGTTTATCTTGACTGTATAATTACACTAGTACACTCAGAGTGTATTGAGTAGGACCATTTGAGGTCGTTTCTTTTATACTGACTTTATAAAGAAACAAAGACCTCGGTTATTATGGAAGTGTGTGCTCTTAATCCTAATATAATAACAAGCACATATATTTGATATTTATTTCTTTAATTTATCAATGGATGAGATTTAGTTCGATATATCAATAAGCCCGATAAGTTGGAAAATGGTATCACTTATAGTGTGTGTTGTTGATTATAAAAGGAAACTGTGTCCTAGAGATACTAGGTTGATAATGTCCTCAAGAGGAGTTCATAAGGATTGTCATGTTAAACCCTGCAGGTGGACTTAGTCCGACATGATAATAAGGTTGAGTGGTACTACTCTTGGAACTAGATATTAATTAAGTAAGTTGTCAGTAACTTACTTAATTAGTGGACATTTATTATCTTAAACACAGGGAGACTAACACACTCATAATAAGAAGGAGCCCAAAAATGTAACTTGGGATTGGTGCGGTAGTTCAATAATAGTTCTCTAGTGGAATGAATTATTATTGATAAAATTAAGTTGTGTGTTAGGGGCAAACGGATGTAATTTTATCGGAGACCAAAACCAATTCCTCCTCTCGGTCCCTATCGTAGCCTCTTATTTATAGAGTACTATACCCACCTATACCCACCTTCATACCCATGAGAAAGGGGCCGGCCAAGCTAGCTTGTGGTTCAAGCTAGGGCCGGCCAAGCCTTGCGTGGCCGGCCTTAGCTTGAACCCAAGCTTAGGTGGCCGGCCCCCATTAAATTAAAAAGAATTTTAATTTTAATTTGTATTATGTGGAAGATATAATTTATTACAGAGAATTAAAATTAAAATATCTCTCTTTAAAAAAATCTACAAAAAGATTAAATGAAAGAGATTAGATCTCTTTCCTTATTTGTAGATTGGAAAGATATTTTATTTTTTCTCTCTGAAAAATTATTCACATGTTGAAAATTAAAATTATAGAAATTTCTTTTTATCAACCATGAAGGGATTTTAAAAAAGAAATTTTATTTTTTAAAATTTCCAAAGATAAAAAAGGAAGTTTTAATTGTTGATTAAAATTATCCTATTTGCTCTACATGAGGTGGCCGGCCACATACAATTAATTAGGAAAATTTATTTAATTTTTTTTTAATTAATTGTTGTCAAGGAAAGTTAAGGAAATTTTATTATAAATAAATTTCCTTATTTGCCAAAGCCAAGGAATATAAAAGAAGGGGTAGGGGTGCCTTCATGGTGAACAACCTCTATTATTTTTCTCTCTCTTTTCCTTGGTGTGATGGCCGACCCTTCCCTTTCTCTCTTCTCCTCTTGTTGGCCGAAACCTATCTTCTTGGTGGAGCTTTTGTTTGTGGCCGGATCAAGGAAGGAGAAGAAGGAGAGAAAGCAAGTCTCATCTCTAGCATCCCTTGGAGCATTGGTGGTGGCCGAAATTATTCATCCTTGAAGAATATTATTGTGGCCGGCCATCCTCTTCCTTTCTTCCTCTTTTGTGGTGGCCGAAACTTATCTCTTTCTTGGAGTTCTTGTGGTGGCTGGATACTACTTGGAGAAGAAGAAGAAGAAGGAGAGAAAGCTTGTATCCCTTGGAGCTTGGTTGATGTTTTGTTCTTCGTCCTTGGTGAAGCTTCTTTGTGTTGGCCGAACCTAGCTAGGAGAAGAAGAAGGTGCTTGGTGGTTTCTCATCTCGGAAGATCGTTGCCCACACAACGTCCGAGGTTAGAAGAGGAATACGGTAGAAGATCAAGAGGTTTTTCTACAAGGTATAACTAGTAATTTTTCTTTCCGCATCATACTAGTTATTTATGGAAATAATACCAAATACAAGAGGCTTACGATTCTAGAATTTCGAATATGTTTTTCGATGTTGTGTTCTTTTGTTTTTCTTTTCCTTGTGATTTGATTGTTCTTTTCGGTTAACCTAAAGTTATTTTAGGAAATTAAATATTAGCTTTCTATAAAAGGTTTTGTCTAGTCGGTGGTGGTTGCTCCCATATCCAAGAAGGTCGTGTGCCTCGCCACGTCAGTACTGGGAACCAATTATGGAAATTAATATTTAATGGAATTAATAACTTAAGGTGATTTGGGTCGAACGTGTTAAGTTCCGCAGGAGATCCAAGTCAAAACCTAAAAGAACAAATAGATTAAGTTTTGGATCAAAAGTGTTAAGTTCCGCAGGCGATCCAAAATTTAATTTAAAAGAACACATGGTAGCTAGGAAAAGGTTCAGACCTTTGTACAAAATTTTTGTACAGTGGAACCTCTAGGCTTTCCGAGTAGCAACCAACAATTGGTATCAGAGCTAGGGTTTTGCCTCTGTGTATTTGGTATTAGTTTAATTATGCACATGTCATACATAATTTAGGCAGGTTAATAGTAGGATGTGCTAACTTTGTGGATGCAGGATCCAACTATTATGACTTTTAGTTATTATGTGTGTGATTGGACCCTTGGACATGTCAAGGGCATTTATATGTGTGTGCATGATTGTATTAAAATACAGCAGGAGCTGTATTTAGTTTTATTAGGATTTTATTTTTGATCTAGATACATGTACATTCCTTTTATGGAATATAGGATCAAAAATGTAAAATTCTATTTATGTCGCGGATCAAATCTTGCAAAGCGTGGAACCTTCTAAGGACCAGAGGCGCAGCGGAACTAGGAGCAAGATGGATGCGACAACTAGACCCGGTGGCGGTGGCCAAATATGGCAGCAGCTTGGGATGACAACACACGGAGGACAACTAGAGATAAAAGCCATAATAGTTGAAAATTAGATTTTCTATTTATTGCTTTTATATTGTGCTGTGTGTGCATGTTAGTTTACAAGTTTAGTTGGCTAGCATAGTTAAAATTCCTCATTTATAAATAACTAAGTGGGAGAGGAATTTTTAAGTAAATCCCATGGTCTCCATTACTGGTTTGTAAGTGATGCAAATAAGCTTGCGCGTTGGCTCTGAGTGCCTTCCTCCATAACGGATGAGCTTGTTTGTGGATCACTAGAACAGACTTCCATTTTTGGATGACTATAGGAAGTTAATTAAGAGCGTGTGATCTTCCCCAACGGAAGGGGCATAATCTTATTAATGGACTTAGTGTCAAGTAATGGTATACACTTAGACACATTTTATAGTATCCTCCCCAACGGAGTCACAACTATCACTTGTGTGACCAAAGGGAAACCAACTATTGATTTGTCATAAAACTAGATTGGCAATATAATAAAATTAATAAACCCCTCTTACAAATGTTTGAATTTGTATACGTCCACACTAACGTGGCATACAAGATTCATGGTGTTTGAGGTAATTTTATTTGTCAAAAAGTTATATTGACAAGATAGTCAATGGGTAAAACCCTCCTCTTACAAATGATGAATTTGTATACGTCCACACTAACGTGGCATGCAAAATTCACGGTGTTTGAGGTGTTGGTGAATTTAAATAATATTGTTTGAGGAATCAATGTTATTTTAAATTCAAAGAGTTTTGACCAAATATTTGATCAAAGACCGATCAACTATTAATTTTATTCATAAAGTAAAGTTGACGAGATAATAAAATTAATGAATAAAATCTCCTCTTCGATTTTGTATACACAAAATTCATGGAGATTTTAAGGAGTTGATCTTGACCAAATATTTTTGTGATTCTTAGGATGTTTGTCAATCCCTAGTAGTCATACTATAGAAAAAGACTTAGTAGTCCCAATTGTAATGATTGGAAATAGGACTTGGACATTAAGGTAGACTGTCTTCTTAGAACTAAGAACAATTTAGGTGTATTTAATTCATTAGTTGAAACATGTCTAGTGGTGTTATCTACCAGAACCTGGAGTGTAGATACAAGATGTCATTAATCATGTCTGCAATTCATTGCAGGGTTCCAGGAAACCCGACAACTAAATGAAAGGTAAATCACCATCCACATGGGCACTACTGTAATAGTGGTAGCTGTTGCAGTGGGAGATGTTTATCTTTTGATAAGAATAAAATTTGGATTTTAAGTAATTGTCTTTACGTACCAAGTTTAGAAAGAACCTGATTTCAGTTTCTAAACTATTATAGATATTGTGTCTATTTTGATAACAAAGTTGTTATCAAGAAAAATAGGGAAGTTATCTATTCTGGTATGATGGTTGACAATTTATAATCCAATAACTCCCACGATGCAACAAATGGAAATTAGTAACACATCTTCTAATTTTAAGAGAAAGCAACCTTCGGAAATGAACCAATTATATCTTTGGCATCTAAAAGCTAGGTTATACTTGAGTAGGATTCATTGGTAGCTAATGAACTTTTGGGTTCATTGGTAGTGGAAATATTTCCAACCTGCGAGTCTTACTTGGAAGGAAAATAACCAAGAAGCTTTTAAGTCCAAGGGGTATGGAGTCAAAGATATGTTGAAATCGGTTCATTCTAATTTGTGTGATCCTATGACTATCCACACAAGAGGTAGTATTGAATATTTTGTCTATTTTATAGACAACTATTCAAGATACAAATAAATTTACTTAATGTACCGCAAGACTAAGTACTTTGATTAGTTCAAAGAGTACAAGGTTGATGCGGAGAAATGTTAAAGTAAAAAGTCACTATGGAAGATCGTAGTGGCAAGTACCTCTTAAGAGATTTTAGGAGTCACTTATCAGTAGTTGGATTTCAATCCCAACTAACTGCATCTGGTACACCCCAACAGAATGGTGTAGTAGAAAGAAGGTAAAAGACTCTTATGGAATAATTAGATAGATGATGAGTTATTCAGAGAATTACCAAGTTTGTTTTAAGGATAAAACTCTGAAAACAAAAGTGAACATAGTACCTTCCAAGTTAGAACTCTCTACTCATATAGAATTGCTGAATAGGCGTAAGCCTATTTTGAAGCATATTCGGATTCGGGTAATTCAGCACATATGTTAAAGAGAGATAATGATAAGTTGGATAGGAGTTCATTTGTTTGTAAGTTATCCTAGATAAACAAAAGTAGGTTTGTAGTCTTAAAAATCAGAAGGTCATTGTTAGCATCAATGACTGATTTTAAAATGACTATATAATGAACCACATGCTCATAAGAAAATTTGTTCTAAAGGAAATAATAAAAGACATGTCTAATCTAGTACCAACTGTACAAGATGAGATAACACAAGAAAACTGCAACACGTATCACAAATGATACACAATTGCAGAATTCGTAGTGGGAGGGTTGTTAAGAAACCTTAAAAGATTCATGTTTTGGGAGAGTTTTTGAACTCAATCCCTGAAGGACATGAACCTGATCTCCGGACATATGACGAAGCACTCCAAGATAAATATGCAGCATCTTGGCAAAGAATAATGAATAATAGAATTAGAATATATGTATTCTAATAAAATCTGGAAGCTTGTAGAACCACCAAGTGGTGTAAAAGCCTTTGGGTATAAAAAGGTCTATAATAGGAAAAGAGGGATAGACAGGGAGGTAGAAACCTTCAAAGCAAGGCTTGATGAAAAAGGAAACTTTTTTCACTGGTAGCCATGCTTAAGTCTATCCGGATTCTTTTATCTATTTGGCAAGTGGATGTCAAGACAACATTCCTTAATGGAAGTCTTGAAGAAAGCATCCATATAAAGCAACCAGAAGGGTTCATTGCAAAGGGCTAAGAGCATCTTGTGTAAAGCTCAATCAGTCTATGGACTGAGACAAAGCTTCAAGGTCTTGGAACATCCGGTTTATCAAAGTAATTCAGACCTATGGATTTATTTAGTAACCGGGTAAGTCTTGTGTATACAAAAGGTGTGATGGAAGCGTGGTGATATTTCTTGTACTATACGTAGATAACATTTTTTTTGGTAGTTGGAAACAATATCAAAATGTTGTCAGAAGTAAGGGTATGGTTGTCCAAACAATTCGATATAAAGGACTTGGGAGAATGAATATATTCTTGAGATCAAAGTAATAAGGGATCGCAAGAAAAGAATATTTTACTTATCCCAAGCTTCATACATCGGAAAAATCCTTGCTCGTTTTAAAGCATGCAAAACTCCAAGAAAGGTTTCTTACCTTTTCAGGATGGAGTAACTTTATCTAAAGATATGTCTCTGTAGACATCAAAGGAGATAAAGGAAATAAAGGCAGTTCTTTATGCTTCGGCTGTCGGAAGCCTAATGTATGCTATGCACGAGATCAGAAATCTGTTTTGCCAAGGGCATAGTTAGCAGATATCGAAGTAACCCTGGACAAGGACAGTGGACTGCAGTAAAGCATATATTGTAGTACCTTAGAGGCACTATAGATTATATGCTAGCTTATAAGGCAGTTAATTTGGTCCTTGTGGGTTGCATGGATTTTGACTTCCAATCGGATAGGGACAATAATAAGTCAACCTCGGGGTTTTGTGTTTACTTTAGGAGGTAAAGTCATAACTATGGAAGAGTGATAAGCATAGGTGT
This sequence comes from Zingiber officinale, assembly GCF_018446385.1. Classification (NCBI taxonomy): domain Eukaryota; kingdom Viridiplantae; phylum Streptophyta; class Magnoliopsida; order Zingiberales; family Zingiberaceae; genus Zingiber; species Zingiber officinale. The sequence goes on from NC_055998.1 coordinate 107,970,170, forward strand.
TTTTCTGGACTCCACCATAGAAGCTTAGTATATGGCAAGCCTCTGAGGTAGCCATAAAAGCTGAATGACTCAATAACCTTAAGATAGACTTAGATATGATTTCTGGTTTGTCCAAAAATTATTACAATTTATTGTAATAATGTTGGTGCAGTAGCAAACTTGAAGAAACCATAAGTCTATAAGTCAAGTAAACACAATAGAGCGCAAGTACCACCCAATACGAGGAATCGTATAAATGAGGAGAAGTTGTTGCCGCCTAGATTGCATCAGGTGATGACCTATAGATCCTTTCACTAAGGTCCTTAAGGCAAGAGCTTTTGATGGGCATGTTGAAGGGATGGGAATCAGATGTATGGCAGCAGATATGGCAGCTTAGTCTTTTAGTATAAGTGGGAGATTGTTAGAGTGTATACTAAAAGCCTAGCTTTTGGTATAAACATTTATCTAGAAATAAGAATCACATTGGTCAAATGTCTACATTTGTGATAAATGTAGTTGTTCAATTAATTTATATTGTAGATAACATGGTGTGTGGTGTCACACACAGAGGATCATGTTATCAGTATCTTATAAATTATAAACAGTAGCTCACGACCATAATGGAAAGGAACAAACCATTGGAAGGTCGTAGTGTAATTAGGTATCAGTTTATCTTGACTGTATAATTACACTAGTACACTCAGAGTGTATTGGGTAGGACCATTTGAGGTCGTTTCTTTTATACTGACTTTATAAAGAAACAAAGACCTCGATTATTATGGAAGTGTGTGCTCTTAATCCTAATATAATAACAAGCACATATATTTGATATTTATTTCTTTAATTTATCAATGGGTGAGATTTAGTTCGATAAATCAATAAGCCCGATAAGTTGGGAAATGGTATCACTTATAGTGTGTGTTGTTGATTATAAAAGGAAACTGTGTCCTAGAGATACTAGGTTGATAATGTCCTCAAGAGGAGCTCATAAGGATTGTCATGTTAAACCCTGCAGGTGGACTTAGTCCGACATGATAATAAGGTTGAGTGGTACTACTCTTGGAACTAGATATTAATTAAGTAAGTTGTCAGTAACTTACTTAATTAGTGGACATTTGTTATCTTAAACACAGGGAGACTAACACACTCATAATAAGAAGGAGCCCAAAAATGTAATTTGGGATTGGTGCGGTAGTTCAATAATAGTTCTCTAGTGGAATGAATTATTATTGATAAAATTAAGTTGTGTGTTCGGGGCGAACACGGGATGCTTAATTTTATCGGGAGACCAAAACCAATTCCTCCTCTCGGTCCCTATCGTAGCCTCTTATTTATAGAGTACTATACCCACCTATACCCACCTTCATACCCATGAGAAAGGGGTCGGCCAAGCTAGCTTGTGGTTCAAGCTAGGGCCGGCCAAGCCTTGCTTCACTTGAACCCAAGCTTAGGTGGCCGGCCCCATTAAATTAAAAGAATTTTAATTTTAATTTTTATTATGTGGAAGATATAATTTATTACAGAGAATTAAAATTAAAATATCTCTCTTTAAAAATCTACAAAAGATTAAAAGAAAGAGATTAGATCTCTTTCCTTATTTGTAGATTGGAAAGATATTTTATTTTTCTCTGAAAAATTATTCACATGTTGAAAATTAAACTTATAGAAATTTCTTTTATCAACCATGAAGGGATTTTAAAAGGAAATTTTATTTTTAAAATTTCCAAAGACAAAAAAGGAAGTTTTAATTGTTGATTAAAATTATCCTATTTGCTCTACATGAGGTGGCCACATACAATTAATTAGGAAAATTTATTTAATTTTTTAATTAATTGTTGTCAAGAAAGTTAAGGAAATTTTATTATAAATAAATTTCCTTATTTGCCAAAGCCAAGGAATATAAAATAAGGGGTAGGGGTGCCTTCATGGTGAACAACCTCTATTATTTTTCTCTCTCTTTTCCTTGGTGTGAAGGCCGGCCCTTCCCTTTCTCTCTTCTCCTCTTGTTGGCCGAAACCTATCTTCTTGGTGGAGCTTTTGTTTGTGGCCGAATCAAGGAAGGAGAAGAAGGAGAGAAAGCAAGTCTCATCTCTAGCATCCCTTGGAGCATTGGTGGTGGCCGAAATTATTCATCCTTGAAGAATATTATTGTGGCCGACCATCCTCTTCCTTTCTTCCTCTTTTGTGGTGGCTGAAACTTATCTCTTGCTTGGAGTTCTTGTGGTGGCCGGATACTACTTGGAGAAGAAGAAGAAGAAGGAGAGAAAGCTTGTATCCCTTGGAGCTTGGTTGATGTTTTGTTCTTCGTCCTTGGTGAAGCTTCTTTGTGTTGGCCGAACCTAGCTAGGAGAAGAAGAAGGTGCTTGGTGGTTTCTCATCTCGGAAGATCGTTGCCCACACAACGTCCGAGGTTAGAAGAGGAATACGGTAGAAGATCAAGAGGTTTTTCTACAAGGTATAACTAGTAATTTTTCTTTCCGCATCATACTAGTTATTTATGGAAATAATACCAAATACAAGAGGCTTACGATTCTAGAATTTCGAATATGTTTTTCGATGTTGTGTTCTTTTGTTTTTTCTTTTCCTTGTGATTTGATTGTTCTTTTCGGTTAACCTAAAGTTATTTTAGGAAATTAAATATTAGCTTTCTATAAAAGGTTTTGTCTAGTCGGTGGTGGTTGCTCCCATATCCAAGAAGGCCGTGTGCCTCGCCACGTCAGTACTGGGAACCAATTATGGAAATTAATATTTAATGGAATTAATAACTTAAGGTGATTTGGGTCGAACGTGTTAAGTTCCGCAGGAGATCCAAGTCAAAACCTAAAAGAACAAATAGATTAAGTTTTGGATCAAACGTGTTAAGTTCCGCAGGCGATCCAAAATTTAATTTAAAAGAACACATGGTAGCTAGGAAAAGGTTCAGACCTTTGTACAAAATTTTTGTACAGTGGAACCTCTAGGTTTTCCGAGTAGCAACCAACAGAAACAGTGTCATTAAGTGATACTACACCGGTTTTAACCCGATGTCTAAAATGGCAGTCCTTTTACATCGGCTTCATAGACATCGGTCGAAAATGTAATAGACACCGGTGGAAAACCGATGTCTATGAGGGTTTTTGTTGTAGTGTGATGTTTAGCATGATAAACCTGTTTAAAAATACATGCCATGCACATATTTCTAAATTATGCGTTTTAGCATGAATTACTATCAAGTGCATGTTTGTGTTTTCCCCAAGCAGTTTGAAAAGTATGTTTCCATTGTTTGTGTTTTCATAAGCAGTTTTGAAAAGCCTATTCTTGTTGTAATGCTTGTTTTGTGAGTAGATGGTACTTACTAAGCATTCACTTTCCTTATACTGCAGATAAAGGTAAAGGAAAGCTCGAGTAGGAGGAGGTAGCTGGGGTGGTGTTTCGTGTGTGTGTGACGGAACATTGGAAGAAGATCTGGGAACTTGTGAATGTTTGGAATATGTTAGAACGGATGCTAAAGTATTTTTCTCCCTTCCACTTTACATGAAATACTATCACTAGTTGCTTAGGATGAAGTTGTTAGATTGACAGTATAAGAGTGGCGAAGAGGGGAGCTCTAGGGTCTCCCCAAAGGGGAGAACAAACCCTTCTGTAGAGTGGGGTGTGACCTTCACACGACCCGTGTCACGGCTATGTGGATTCACATGGCCCCCTACTTCCTGCTGTCGTCCAAGGTGACATAGCTGTGTGGATTCACATGGCCATGCACCTCTTCCTCTCGGCCAAAGGGGACATGGCCAGTTCTTCAGGAATCCTCTGGTGAAGCACTAGTAAGGGACAAGCGTAAGGGGAAAATGGTGGCTAGCGATAGTTCCCCTGAGAGAATAGTCACTCCTTTCTCTCAGAGGATACTGGATGATCCCTTACCTAAACATTATCAGAACCTAAACATTGGAGAATACTCTGGAACAACAGATCTAGAGGATCACCTACTCAAGTTCGAGAACGCGGCTCTTGTTGGATCAAGAAGCGCTAGAGGGGGGTGAATAGCGCTCGTGGCTATTTCGTTCAGTTTAAAATGTATCAAGTAGATAAACGCAGTAGAAAGGAAAAGAACAAACGCTAACACAAGTTGGTTACTTGGTTCGGAGCCTGTGGCGACTCCTAGTCCAAGGCCCGCGATCGTTGATCGCTTCCGGTGGGCAACAACTATAAGCTCGAAAGGTGTTACAAATTATGTACAATAAAAGCTGTTAAATTTACCAACAACAAAAGGAACTAGCAGATTCAGAGCTTCGGGTTGTCGACTTCGAGTTGTAGCTTTGTCAGGTTATTTCTTGAGCAGCTCGTTGCACAAAGATGTCTTAGAAAGTTGTGTTTTTGTTGCTGCCTCGAGACCCCCTTGTATGCACTACTGGAGGCGCCTCCAACACCATCTAGGGCGCCTCCAACACGCCGAGTCAGCCGCGTGGATCAGTGCTGAAAAGTTCGTCTCTTATCCTGCTTGAGGTGCCTCCATGGCTACTCCAAGGCACCTCTAAGCTCTGGTCCAATGCGCCTCCAGCTCCGTCCGAGGCGCCTCTAGCTCCTCTTCGCAGCCAGCTCACACTCTGCACCCGAGGCACCTCCAAGCTCCATGGAGGCACCTCGGACACTGTTCATCTGAGGTGTGACTTGCTCCTTTGTTCCTACAAAATGTGTTAGTCCCAAACACATACCTTGCAAAACAAAGTTAGCACATAATAGTCATAAATAAAATATTGACATTCTCCCGACTGTCTGGGTCTGACTTCAGATTTCCAACTGAAAATCCTAGGTCGACCTGACGCTTACTGTTCCCTCTGTGGGGAACGCGTCCTCACCTACTCCACTAAGGAGATTTACCTCATGCCAGCATGATCCTCCAGATCGACTGGACTTTTGCTCGGCGCTCGATGCTTCTGGACTTTCTGCTGGACGCCCGCTCCTCGACCCGTCTAGTCTTCCACCTAGTTCGTGACACCAGGACTTTTCACCTAGGGTTACCACCCCCTAGGAATTTTGCCTAAAGCTCTCGACCCGCCAAGACTTTCCGCATAGGGTTACCACACCCTATGACCTAGGGTTACCACCCCCTAGGGTTTTCTACCTGCCTAACCATAGTTAGGACTTTTGCCTAAGTACACTTAGGACTTTCCTGCAATCTCATTCAAACTGTTAGATCACAAAATAACTTAACTTTGAATCCTTTGCCATTATCAAAACACGAGTTCGATCGTCGGATCCTTCCCGCACCAACAATCTCCCCCTTTTTGATTATGGCAACTGGAATTAAAAGTTAAGTAAAAACAAGCATAAATAAACAGATGCATAAGTAACATTTTTTTAAAGTTTTAGTATAAGCAAGCATAAGTAAACAATTTTAGATGCAAACAAAGCTTAAGCTAAAACTTTAAAGTGGAAGGCTCCCCCTTAATTAGAGCTTTCTTTTGAATTTTATACTACTCTCCCCCTTTGCCATACATCAAAATACAAAGAGAGTAAAAAGAGAAACCAAAGTACTTAGGTATATTTGAAAAAGAAAAAAGATGTTTAGTCATACCTTGAAAAATACTTAGCTTTTTAGAAGAAATGTTCTTGTAAGACTTTTAGCTAAGTGAAAAAATATTTGTCATAAATTATTTCAACTTTGAGAAATATCTTAGCTAATTTTGTGATATCAAAACACCGAGTTAAGTTTGAAAAAGCTTTTTTCTTTTGAAAAAAATACTTGGTTAAATTTAGAAGTACACAATCACTTAGAAGAAATTTTCTTTATAAAACATTTAGCTAAGTGAATATTAAGGATTCAGAGAAGATCTTTTAAGATAGTTTTAAAGGATTAAGTTTGAAGAGTAACTTTAACTAAGGAAGATTATTTGTACTTAAAAAGTAACTTAGCAAAATTCGAAAAAGTACTTAGGTAACTTTTGAAAAGCCTTTTTGAGAAAAGTTAGTTAGATTTGAAAGAATTTATATTTGAAATAGAACTTTTCTCAAAATTGGCTAAGTTTGAATATTTGAAAACAGCTATAGAAGTTACTTAGCTAAGATTTTAATAAGGCTCTTGAAAAATAGCTTTGGAAATGTTATTAGAAAATATAGCTAAAGTTGGAAAAGTACTTAGCTTGATTTTGAACTGAAAGATACTGAATTTTAAAAAGTTCTTAAGAAAAGAAATTATTTAGTTTGAAAGATTTAGTTAAATTTTAGCTGCAAAGAGGGAGGAGCTTAACTCGTAAGAATTTTAATTAAGGTCATTCATTCAAATTCAAGTAGTCCTAAAGTCCAAGCATGAGTAATTTTGAAAATTAAAATAAATCATTTAATCTCTTGGGTCAAATGTCTAACCATTAGCTACTAACTGGTTACCTAGAAGGTAACAACTTTCACTTGGTTAGTCAAGTTAAGTTGAAAATCCAATTAGATTTGACTAAGTCAGGATCACTTAACTTGATTACTGTATTTTTGGTATTTAATGCCCAGACTTACTGTGATGCACAAAAATAAGCATACTGAAGTCTAGGCTGTACCCTATTCATCTCACGTCGTTCTAAGTTTATTTCAAACACAAGCAAGTTAAGCCTAGTGTGCTTGTGAGATACTCTGGCTGAAATATAGGGGAACATGATATCTAGTAAAATTCCTAGGCTAAGTCCTAATTTGAAAGTCTAGTAAAATTGGGATTTTGAAAACATTATTTTTCCTAGAATTTTAAAAACCAAACTGAGAGTAAGAAGGATCAAACAAGTGCTAACATAGATGAAAGTTCAACTAATCAAACATGTAAGCACTCAAAGTACTAAGGAGATGTCCAGATCCAATATACAATGCATGGATGTCTAGGATCAAATACAAAGCATAGAAGGCTAGAGTCAAGCAGAAGGATCATCAGCTGGTGGTGGGGGCTGCTTGGGTGCAGGCTGTCCCTAACGAAGAGAAGCAAAGCCGGAGGCTATCTCTGAGCGAAGTAAGCGAAGTTCATCCAGGATAAGTTGTAGTGACTATGCGGACTGAACCTCGAGACGTATAAGTCGGTCCTTGATCGATAAGGAGGTGGATGGTCGTGTCGAGGTCGACGGCCCTACCGAAGTGGAGGGCTGTCCATGAAACTCCTCGGCTGTGAACTCTAACCAGTCCTCTCCCTCAACTAGAGCGAAGAAGGCAATAAACTCGTCGTCTGCCGCGAGCCCTCTCGGAGCAACTGACTCATCCTCGGCTGGCGGAGGCCTGCCCGCCCATGCTAGGACCCCCTGAGCAGTGACATCTAGCACCTAAGAGAACCCAGCCCAAACTCATCATAACGGGTCAGAGGAATGACCGTTCCCCGAGTCACATCTATGCCCTCTATCGTCGAAAAGATAGATGTCAGCACATGGCAGTAGGGCATGTGAACTACTCAGGATGTGACAAGACTAGCCGCATGAACTATTTTAGAGAACATATGTAATGCAATGTCTATATCTAGATGATGACATAATGCATACAAAAAGAAAGAGTGGGACGGACGCATCTTTGGGACATTGATTATGATTTTACTGCATTATTTTGATTCATATATGCATGGTTTGATGTTGATTTCATAGGTTAAAATCATGGTTACATCACATTTTGTGCATTGTGTGTATTTTTGGACTTAATTGCAAATTACTTTATTTTTATATTATTTGATGATAATATTTGATTCTTATTTTGTAGGCATCAAAGGATCTTGGATTTGGATCTATTTGGACCGAAATTGGGCTCGAATCAGAGTTGAAACAAGAAGATCAAGCTTTGGATCGATTTGGGCCGTTCATCAAGAATAGGACAGATCTGGACCATCCGTTGAAGATCTGGCCGATCCAACTTAATGGGGAGCAGATCTAAGCCATTGATGAAGATCCAAAAGTTTTGATCCGGATCTGAGTTCATCCAGCCATTGATCCAGCCGGATTAATCTGGGCCGTTCATTGAAGATCGGCAGATCTGGGACATCCAGTGATGATCTGATCGATCCGACCTACGGGAGGGTAGATCTAGACCCTAGATCAACATCAGTACCTTAGGATCAGATTTTGGATGACTTTTTACCGTTGATTTAGCCCGGAATCATCTCAGGCGTCCATTTCAGATCCAGATCTGATTTAAATCTGAGAAGCTACAGTGAGCTTCTTCGTCGAATCCTCCATTCACAGAAGCTTCATCCCCGTAGCATTTCTCCGGATTCCGGCCCCTTTCTCTTCTCCGATCATTCTTCCGAGCTTCAACCTCGGTGAAGGACGTCCCAGCAGCTTCATCCCGATTCTCTGGAACCGATTTGGGTGTTCCCTCCGGCGCAATCTCCATTTCTTCGATGCCTTTGTTCACCTCAGATTTGGAGGTGTTCTTCCAAATCTGAGCTCCGATTCCCATCAGCAACGCTCGGCGGTGGTCCTCCGGCGTTCCTGAGCTTCATCCGACCACAATTCACATTCCGTAGCTCCCATTCCAGATTCAGAGGTCAAGGATGGCAGATTTCCAGATTTTCAGCACTTGAGTGGGTTTAGGGTTGTTCTTAGCTCGCCGGGGGTGGTCCGTCGGTGTAGTTGAGCACTCCTTGAGCTGATACGCCATTGAGATGTTCCATTGAGGTCCAAAGTTGGGTGGTCTCGACTTTGGCACTATTGTGTGACGGCAAGAGTGTGAAACTTGTGGAATTGGTTGTGAGTTGGATTGGTTAGGATTTATTTCATTTTGTTACTGTTTTTATTATCTTAGAACAGATTCATTTGAAGTTTTGTTATATTTTTATGCAAGTAGTTAGCATTTATTTCCTTGTTGAAGCTTAGTTTAAGTTTTAGTTGATGCTTGGTTACTTGTTTAGTGTTTAAATTCTAAGCTAGGGTTTACATCTTGCTTTAGATCAGATTTACTTGAGTCTTGTTATTTCAATCTTAGTTTGATGTGTGTTAATGATTTAATTATAATGTAGGGCGACAATGCATTATGGTTTGATTGTTGGCACACAAGTAGATTTCATTTGTTTAGGTTTCACTGTTGTTTTAGATTAATTTCTTTACTGCTGTGTTTCACTTTTGTTAGATTTAGATTCAAGCTTAAATCCCCCCAACTCCATTTTTATATCGAAAACCCCAAAAATAGGAATAAAAAGACAATCCTAAATTACATTCTACCGTTGGTTCCTCGGATCGATCCTGGGCTCGTTACTACAACATTATTGTTTAATTAAGGGGTTCAGTGAATAAATACATTTGTACAATTTGATTAGCAGATGTGACAGATTGCTACATCAAATTTTGGCGCCGTTGCCGGAGAAATTGTAATATGCAATGTTTAGTAATTTTAGGATTGTTATTTTGATTGCTTTCATGATTATATATTCATGTGTTGATTTTATTTGTTCCTGAGTCTTCTGATTTTATTTGTTAGTGTTTCAGTGTAAGAACAGGAAATTCAGAAACCATGGATCCATATTATCCGTATTTTGGAGATGGGATGGAGAATTATAATTATCAGCCTCAGACTCAATTTTATCAGCTTGAATATCAGTCCTACCTACCTATGGAGCAACGGAATAGGTATGAGGATGCACAAGAACAAATTGAAGAATCAATGTGGAAATGCAATGAAGTTATGCAACAAATGAGAGAGCATCAAGAGCAGCAATTTGCAAGGATACAGAATATTTAGAGTCAGTTAGATCAGATTGCATCATCTATTAATCAGTTACAAAAACAAAGAGCCAGTGAAGAGGTGGATTGTGGAGATCTTGTCAGGCCTGACACTACTTCTATTTCTTCACAACAATTTTCTAGTTTTATTTGTGATGATGATGTAGTTGTTAAAATTTCTGATTCTACTGATGTTGTTGCTTTAGATGATGTGAATGATGCAGGTATTGTTGCAGAAGATGATTTAAGTGTAGGGGAATGCTTATTGGAAGCATTACCTCAAGAATCACCAAGAATAGAGGATGTAAGTGTAGGGACTTGTGCTATGGAGCCAAGTACCCAAGAATCACTACATGAAGTTGAACATTCACCAGAACTAGAGTTTGAGCATTTATTTGATGAGAAAGAGGTAACAAACACCACTCCAGGTACCTCTCAAGATGACAAGGTGAGTATTTTGTGTAATTTTTCAGAAAATTTTATTGAGGTACCAATTGTTGATTTTATTAGTTGTGATGTAATTCTTGAAATATCTTTTAACCACACTGATATTCTCCTATTTTATTTTTGCCCCACATGTGTGTGGGAGGTGTTTTGTTTTATTGATGTTGTAGGAGAACATAAGCTTCCGGAGTGGGTATTAAAACTGAACCGTCTACAACCTCCGAAAAAAGTTTTCAAGGGAAAAAGGATGAATAAAAAGAATTTAAGTGGAACCATGATTACTCCACTTCCGGGGTGACTTCTTTTGCTAGATCTTCTTCAACCACCAGGAATTTAAAGGGGAGTTGGTTCTAATTTAGCTTTCTTTTACATTTTAATTCATGCTTTGTCTTGTTAATAAATTCTTTATACGTTTCTTTAGTTTCATACTTTGCATTTGCACTTTGTTTTTACATTTTGCATTTTATTTCCACATTTACTTTCATGCTTTGCATTTTGTTTGGTATACATAGCATGTCATTTGAATAAAATTCTCCATGAATTTTTCTAGTGATACTTTTAAGATGGTAAAAGTCTCTTAAATTTGATCATTAATTTTAGGTCATTTGACATGATTGAATGCTTATCTTACATGAAATTGGTTAAAATGGTGGTGGATTCCTTTTTGATTAATCAAGCTTGATTGCATTACAATACCTAGAGAGGACTACTTAAAGCCTAAACTCTATTATTTTCTTTGTGTGGCATGTACTCATAGCAATTGAACTCTAGAACTTGCTTAGTTTCTTTTCAAAGTCACAATAGCATATGTATCCATGAAAAGAAAGGATATTTGTCATAAATTCTAATTTTTTTTTCTTCACAATTTTCTTGAAACATCCTCCTCTAGCATTTTAACCTTTGATCATCTTTGCTTGATATGTTTTTATTGAGAGTGTTGGTTGAATTCTTAATGAGTTAGATTGTGCAAGATGACAAAGAATTAAGTGTGGGGGAGATGTATAGAGCTTTTGTATGCTTGGATTCATTTGTGAATGAGATTCAAGTTCAAACCAATGATGGAGATTTGGAAGATGCAATGGTGTTAAATGCTAAAGGTTTTAAAGATGGAGTTGCTACTGTGCTAGAAAAGAAAATGCTGAAATTTGCAAACTCTGGAGTTGCTGTGGTGTATTGCATTCTGCAGAAATAAACACTATAACTATGGAGCAACAAATGGATTTTGGGCTGCAATAAGTTGTTACTGCAGTAGCTTCTGAACAACAAGAATTCTTGAGGAGAAATCTGATACTCGAATGGAGATATTGCTGAGAAGGAAACAAAGCAACATGACAGGAAATTTGCAGAATTAAAGAAAGAAATTCTGTTTGAAAGAAGCTGTTTTCTGGTTACTGAAAATGCAGTGCAGAATTCAAGTAGTTGGATTGCTGAAACCAAATAGAGCAGGAATCTGTTTGCAAATGCAGGGTTGAATGTCAAATGGTGTATCAATAAGTCTTAACAATGTAGGTTCCAAGCTGTTCAATATGGTATGTTGCTGTGTAGTAATTACAGAATGTGTGGGGTTCTAAAATTTGAAGTAGAAGAGCTAAGTGATGAAATTGGCTTCCTCTGGATTTGAGGTTCTGAATCAAGTGAAAAGAGAAGTCAGAATCAGAAAAAAAAAAAAAGAAACAGAATTCTGAAGAAATTCAAGTGCAGAGCTAAAATGTTGTATCAGTTTGTATCAAAAATTAGAATGCAATATCCAAATGAGTGGAAGCTTAGTTGAATTTAAGAGTTGCTGAAAACAAATGGTATGCTTACCTTGTATGGCATTTGCAAGATGAGAAAAGATGAATGCAGAAAATCTGGACACAGAAATGTAGAAAAAGTGAACTCTTGTAGCTACTGGAATCTGATCAAAATGGATCAGAATTTGCAATTCAATTGGAGAGTGTCATTCCACTAATGAAGAACTTGAAGTTAGCATCATTTAATCAGAAAAGAAGGAAGGAGTGGTTAGCACTTGATACTCAAAACAGTGGGGTGGCAGAAATGCAGGATTTTGTGTGTACCAAAATCAGAGCTTCTTTGAAGGAGAAAGAGAGTATATGAAATAAAAATACAGCACTTGTAGTGAACTAGCTGTTGTTGGAATTGGAAAAGCTAGATAGTATTTCTGAAGTTTGAATACTTGTTCAGTTAGCATTATGCTGTCTACAGCAGTTAAGCTTAGATGTTGAATTTCTTTGTGCTAAACTAATCTGCAGTTTTCTAAAACTCTTGACTTTGTGGTCAAAGTATGTTACAAGCTTTTGGCCTGTAAAACTGAAGTGAAGTAGTTGAATTGGGCTTTCATTTCTTATGTAAGGAATGAATCCTAAATTGCTGAAATTCTGAAACAACAGGACAAATATGAGTCTCTGAATCCTATCTTCACCTTGCTGTGATTTCTGCAACATGTATTCTGTAGAGATGAATTAATGTATCAACTCAAGTTTCTAATGTGCCATTTTGGTAAATATCAAATCTGTGTAGGAATTTGGCAGCTGCATTTCAATGCTGAAATCAATGAGGTTTTTTGAGTTATTAAGCTGGATGCTGATCAGAAACCAGTCAGTAAACCAGAAACCTGCAGAAATGGAATTTATTTCGGATAAGTGAGGAAATTAGATTGCTTGAAGGTAATTTCTGAAGTTGACAAATCCATTTTTGGTGCTGGAATCATTCTAAGATGGTGTGACTGCTGGGATATGTTTAGTGCCAAGCTTATTTGCTGATTTTGAAGAGCAGGAATTGGAAATCAACTTTGTATGGATTCTATGCTAAATGCAATTCTTTGTGAAGCTGAAATCTCCAGGTTATACACTGAAATTATCTTAACTTACAAATCTTGAAACTTTATCTAGAAAAAGGCTTGAGGAATGGGTTACCATGAATTCCTGCAAATACTGGAATCTGTGTGCTAGAATCTGTGTGCAGATGTTGTGCCAGAAATCAGTAAAGAAAATCAGAGAACTGGAACAACAGAATGACGAATTGCATTCCTCTTCATCTAAGTTGTTTACAGAGAAAAATTTGTGTATATATATAGAATGGCAGACTTGTAGAAGTGGTTCTGCAGAATGCTGGATTTTCCTGGATCATCAATTCTGATATTCTAGGTTTGGAAGCTGAACTTCTGAAGGTAGAATCTGTAGTGAAGAGCTCAAGTTAAGTATTACTTAGATTGGTGTTTTTATCCGGAGCCATAATCAGTCCTTTGAATCAGTGAGCTTGGGAATTTGTTAACAATCTGCTTATCTAGAAGCTGAAGCTAAATCTGAGTTGTAGAAATTGCTGAGCAGATTGGAATAAGAAATTCTGAATTTAGAGTATCAATTGCGTGCCAAGTGTCTACATAGGTTCTAATTAGTGACAAACTCAATAGTTCACTGGATGTTGCATTCTAAACTGAATTTACAGCAACTAGTTTTCAGTCAGAAATTCCTGCAATTGAACAACAATGTAATGCTAAACATCTGAATGAATTTGGCATATGTTAGAAGATGAGGAGATGTATGAAAGCTACAACTTAAAGAGTTTGATAGGGCATTTCAATTATTGAAATTTCAGTGAAGCATTTAGATAGGATGGACATCCAAAAGTGAAATCTGCTAATGCTGAGAAGATTTTGTTCCTTCAGAAGTTTAGTGTTCTACTCAAACGTGGAAGCTAAATTTGAAAGCTGAAGTCTGAAAAACAGCAGTTTTTCAATATACCAGAACCTGATCCTCTGAAGTTGGCAGCTTTATTGAATGCTAACTCTGATACTGAAGTGCTGTAACAATTAGAATTCAGAGCTTAGTTTCAATTCTGAAGTTTCTTTTTAGCAATATTTCTTAATTTGGAAACTGCAGCTAAATCAAAATGCTGAAATTCCAGAACTTCATTCCTGCAGATTTTCATAGATTCAGCATCTATGATTTGAAGCCTGAACTCCTTGGAATCTAGAATCATATTATTATTGTTAATTCTCTGAAATTTCTGGAATTTAATTTCTGAGAATTAAAGAAAGTTAGCACATGAATTGGCATTGATTTTCTTTCAATTGTTGTACAATGGATTGATAGTTACAGCTATGCAATAGAGATGCATATCTCCAGCTGAGTGGTATTGAGTGTTAGCTGCAAAAGTAAGATAAGAAAAGAAGTTGATTTCTTCAACTGAATACAATAGTTAATCAATTCAGAAATTATTTTGTGCCACTTGATGATGCTGTCTTCATCAGTATAGCAATCTGAATTTGAACTTCTAACATTCCAGAACCAAATGATACTCTCATCCTAGCTGGATTCTATTTGATTTAAGTTGAAGCCACCTCAGAATTTCAATGCCGAAACATAGGCCTTAATTCTGAAAATTCTGATTTTAAATTCTGAGTTCTGAAGCTTAAAATTGCAGAAACTCTTTCATCTGGAGTATTCAAGATGGTAGCAGGAAATTGTAGAAATTGTCAAAGAATCAATCCCTAAAATTTTTTGAGACCTAATTAATGAAATCAGAAACTAATTGCTGTTGAAGAAAGGAATCAATGTTGAAAATCTGTACCAAAACATAGATGCAGATTTAGCAGAATAGTGTGGAAATTCTGTGCCAAATTGGGAAGAGGTTTGAGATGAGAAAAAGCTGCTGGAATACTGGAGAATCTTCAAATATGCATAGTAAAGGGTCTCAAGAGTCAAGATGAAGAAGTATAGAAGTTTATTGAGAATGAATGATGACAAAGTGATACAAAGTCCACAAGGAGTTGAAGTAGAAATTGAAATCAGTAGGTTGCTGTGCAAAATGGATTTTGAGGCCATGGGTTCATGAAAATTTTGGAAACTTAGCTGCTGATTCAGATTGACGAATGGTTGTCTTGCTTCAACAGAGCTACAAGGTTTTTAGACAAGAAATCTGATACCAAACCAGGAAACAAAGTTGGAACCGAAACTGGAAATCAATTCTAAAATTTATTAAGTTGGTATTATAATATGTGGACAGCCTTCACATTAAACTTGAATAACTTGAATCTGATTATGAGCATTTTCAATTGCTGAACTTGAATCCTTAGACATTTGAATTTGTTTACTGCAATTCCAGAAGTGTTTCTTGAAACATCATCCAAGGATTTTAAATTTGTTGCTGCTGAAAACTTGAATTGCTGACTTCTCAGCAATGCCAATTCCAATCTGTGGAGTATCAAATGAAGTTTTAGAATGCTAAGTATCAGTTGATTGCTGCAAAGGATTAAGGATGAATTAGATGTTGGCTGTTTCAAGAAATTTTAAAGCTGAATGCAGATTTTGGGATTAGCCAGTTACACTTTAATGCAGAAATTAGTGAATTGTTCAGATTCGGTTTTTAAAGTTCTGGAATGTTTACAGAAATTTGACATAAGAAGCAACAAATGGTGCTGAATTGATCTACAGAAAATCCGGACCCAAAGAACTGAAATCATCTAATTGCTTATGTGAAATTGATTATGATTGTGAAATTCTAAAGTCTGCAGAATGAAAAGGGAAGCAGTGGCTAGAAGAGTTTCAAGTAAGTGGAAAGCATGATGTTCTTCATTGTCCGAGACGGCCAAATTTTAAGTGTGGGGGAGGGAGCTATTTTCCATTAGCTAATGTGAGTTTGTTTTTGAGCTTTCAAGTGATGGAGTGGAAGTGAAAAATCCAGTGAAAACAGAAGAAAATTTGGAAATTGGCACATCACAAGAGTGTATCAAAAGAGTATCAAGATTCTTTGTTTGGCATCAAATTGAAGGGGAGGTTAGCTTGATAAGTTGAATTGTTAAAAACAAATGATATTCATCTCTTTTCACATCAAATGGTCAACTCATCAAGTATATTCCTCCCATACTCCCATACTCCCATACTCTCATTCTCTCATTTTCTTCATTTAAGCCTTTTCCTTTGCCACTCCATTCACTTAAATTGTTCTTATTGCTCCATTTTAAATTTTTGATGATAAAATCCTTTTGATTCATGTATGCTATGTTTTATAGTAGTGGAGAAGTAGAATATAAGCAAGCTTATGGTAGTGAAATATTGTGAGTTGCATTGAGTGAGCTCCACTTATACACATGCTTGAGTGTGAGAGATAGATTAGGTAACTCCTTTGTGAGATTGCAACTTGCTTAATTTTTCAATTGGATTGAAACTACCATACCTACTGATTATTGTTTGGATTGTATTCATAATTGTTAGTGATTTTTAGATGGTCTTAATTAAATTCTTTTTACTATCTTCTAGATATTGCTAGGAAATTTTCTATGGAGATGATTTTTAGTTTTCTTTACTTTCACGGGATGTTCAAGACTAAGTGTGGGGGATTTGATAACCATGATTTTACTGCATTATTTTGATTCATATATGCATGGTTTGATGTTGATTTCATAGGTTAAAATCATGGTTACATCACATTTTGTGCATTGTGTGTATTTTTGGACTTAATTGCAAATTACTTTATTTTTAAATTATTTGATGCTAATATTTGATTCTTATTTTGTAGGCATCAAAGAATCTTGGATTTGGATCTATTTGGACCGAAATTGGGCTCGAATCAGAGTTGAAACAAGAAGATCAAGCTTTGGGTCGATTTGGGCCGTTCATCAAGAATAGGACAGATCTGGACCATCCGTTGAAGATCTGGCCGATCCAACTTAATGGGGAGCAGATCTAAGCCATTGATGAAGATCCAGAAGTTTTGATCCAGATCTGAGTTCATCCAGCCATTGATCCAGCCGGATTAATCTGGGCCGTTCATTGAAGATCAGCAGATCTGGGCCATCCAGTGATGATCTGATCGATCCGACCTACGGGAGGGTAGATCGAGACCCTAGATCAACATCAGTACCTTCGGATAAGATTTTGGATGATTTTTACCGTTGATTTAGCCCGGAATCATCTCAGGCGTCCATTTCAGATCCAGATCTGATTTAAATCTGAGAAGCTACAGTGAGCTTCTTCGTCGAATCCTCCACGCACAGCAGCTTCGTCCCCGCAGCATTTCTCTGGATTCCGGCCCCTTTCTCTTCTCCGATCATTCTCCCGAGCTTCAGCCTCGGTGAAGGACGTCCCAGCAGCTTCATCCCGATTCTCTGAAACAGATTTGGGTGGTCCCTCCAGCGCAATCTCCATTTCTTCGATAGCTCTGTTCACCTCAGATGTGGAGGTGTTCTTCCAAATCTGAGCTCCTATTCCTATCAGAAACGCTAGGCGGTGGTCCTCCGGCGTTCCTGAGCTTCATCCGACCACAATTCGCATTCCGCAGCTCCCATTCCAGATTCAGAGATCAAGGATGGTAGATTTCCAGATTTTCGGTACTTGAGTGGGTTTAGGGTTGTTCTTAGCTCGCCGGGGGTGGTCCGTCGGTGTAGTTGAGCACTCCTTGAGCTGATACGCCATTGAGATGTTCCATTGAGGTCCAAAGTTGGGTGGTCTCGACTTTGGCACTATTGTGTGACGGCAAGAGTGTGAAACTTGTGGAATTGGTTGTGAGTTGGATTGGTTAGGATTTATTTCATTTTGTTACTGTTTTTATTATCTTAGAACAGATTCATTTGAAGTTTTGTTATATTTTTATGCAAGTAGTTAGCATTTATTTCCTTGTTGAAGCTTAGTTTAAGTTTTAGTTGATGCTTGGTTACTTGCTTAGTGTTTAAATTCTAAGCTAGGGTTTACATCTTGCTTTAGATCAGATTTACTTGAGTCTTGTTATTTCAATCTTAGTTTGATGTGTGTTAATGATTTAATTATAATGTAGGGCGACAATGCATTATGGTTTGATTGTTGGCACACAAGTAGATTTCATTTGTTTAGGTTTCACTGTTGTTTTAGATTAATTTCTTTACTGCTGTGTTTCACTTTTGTTAGATTTAGATTCAAGCTTAAATCCCCCCAACTCCATTTTTATATCGAAAACCCCAAAAATAGGAATAAAAAGACAATCCTAAATTACATTCTACCGTTGGTTCCTCGGATCGATCCTGGGCTCGTTACTACAACATTATTGTTTAATTAAGGGGTTCAGTGAATAAATACATTTGTACAATTTGATTAGTGGATGTGACAAATTGCTACATCAGACATCCCGAGATGTGATGGGTAGAATGCATGCAGTGAGGACTCTTTACATGACGTAATCCTGCACCCTGAGAGACATCGACCTGAAATTAGAGACTCCAAGTGGTCTCTCTCCACCAAAAAAGTACTCATAGAGTGTATCTAGAGTAATGTGGGAGTAGGGGTCGCCAAATGGTAGATCCCTACTAGGGTAGGACAGGAAAGGAGATGCTGACTGTCTAAGCTCTAAGCTGGTGCATAATAGAGAAGGAGTAAACTGGATGCCCTTTCTGTTGGTGTAATCGACCTCGACGATTTTAATGTCAAACAAATATGTTTAAGTATGTTTGAGTATGGAGCTTGATCAAGGGAAGTCCTAGTTGTAGGCTAGGCAAGGGGAGAAATCTCGGTAGATCGTGGAAGCCAGGTGGATAGGTCTGGAGGACTTGTTCCCTCGGTAGCCGAATACTGAGTCATAGTTGTTGGCTAGGTAAGGGAAATCTTGGTATATCGTGGAAGCTAGGTGGATAGGTCTGGAGGACTTGATCCCTGGGTAGCCGAATACTGAGTCTTGGTGAGTGAAGCCAAGTGGAGAAAATCCTAAGGGGTGGTAACCTTAGGTTCTGGTGAGTGAAGCCAGATGAAGTAAATCCTAGGGGGTGGTAACCTTAGGTAACGAGAAGTCTTGGAGGAGTGAACTCCAAGCAAGGTTGATCGGACCAGCGGATCTCGGTAAATCTAGGTTTAGGTTTACCATTGTTTTCTGTATTTTTATTGCTGTTTGCTAATATAATATTGCAGGAAAAGTCTTAGTGGATCAGGCGATTATACACTGAGCAGACAAAAGTCCAAACAGGTCTGGAGGACCATATTTGGCAGGTAAGTTGAGGTAAGCAACTGGAGGAGCGACAGTGAGGTCGAGTTCCTGAAGGGAACAACCTAAGGTCGCTGATCCAACTGAAGAAACCGGATAGGTTTCTAAGTTCAGATCAAGACAGTTCTACTGTCTTATATTATTACTCATGCATTTTATATTACTGTGCTAATCTCTGGTTTGCAGGATTATTATCTAACACTATTTTGTAGGTTCGACCTGATTGGTCGACCGAACAGGAGGATTGGTCGACCGAACTAGGTTAACTCAAAGCAGGTATCAGTTTAGATCAAAATAGAGTTCAGTCTGGTCAAAGATTGATCGGTCGACCGAACAAGAGGATCGGTCGACCGAACCATGGTGACTCAGCACAGAACAAATCATCAGCATCGATCAATAGAAAAAGGAAAAAGGCTGATCGGTCGGCCAAACTAGAGGATCGGTCGACCGATCTAATCAGTATTAATGGAGCATTAAATGAAGATCTCAGCATATTTCGACGAACAGGGAAGGAAACTGTTCGGTCAACCGAAAAAGAGGTTCGGTTGACCGAACCCTTAAAGAATACTAAATGCAGAAGATCGAGCCAGCGTCAGACTCCAGCCAGGAAAGAAGGGAGAGGGTTCGATCGACCAAACAGAGGGATCGGTCGACCGAACGACAGTGGCACTTAAAAAAAGGATCTCGAGATCTGAGGCTTAGATGAACACGACTGATTATCAAAAGGCACTTCTCCGCACAAGCTGCTCGTACTGCAAGATTCACTACAACTCTTCAAGCTACTTCGGAAGTACTGACCGAGCGTTCATTTCTACATCTTGTCGGTATAATTTTTATAGCTTGCATTGTAATTAATTTAAGCAAGATAGTAGGGTGTTACTATCTTGCTCATTTGTACGATCTGCTTCTTTCCGAGGATCTCGGAAAGAAGGGTTATAGTGGATTGCCCATCGGTGCGGTCAAGGATCGTGAGCCTTCGAGTAGGAGTCAACCTAGACTCCGAACGAAGTAAACGAATCTGTTCTCTATTCTTCCGCTGCTCGACTTTGGTTTTTAAAGAGAAAAGAAGAGTTTTAAAAGAGTACGATTCACCCTCCTCTATCGTACTCATCCGATCTATCACTTTCCACCAACTCTGGTGGAATAGACCAAATCATCAACCCTCTTAAGGTTGTTGAAAAACTGGGCACATAGATCTTGATTTTCTGCATGACTACAGTAAACCAATCTGTCCAACTGATAGTGGGCAATCATCTCTTCGACAGATGGACAATAACTCATGAAACAGGGTCTATTTAGATATCTACATTTAATGACAGAGTATGAATGCAGAGAAAAACTAAGCCTATGCTGCTCAGTGGGGAATCTAGCGTCAGTGGACGGGGCTGTACCCGAGGTGGACGCAACATTGCGTCGCTTCCTAATTTCAACCATATACATAAAAATTTGCAAAACAAGCACTAAAAACATGTAAAGGGTGATTTAGGATAGTTTAGAGTATACCTAGGAGGCATTGTAGGGTATTTAAAGGAGTTGAAGGGTGGAAATCCGGGTTGAAGCCGCCTTGGATCGCTGGTTTCGGCGAGAAGACAACTTGTAACGAACTCCCTGTTCGCTGCATATTTTGACATTCAAGGCGCCTTCAAACTCATTGAAGGCACCTCCAACGCGGAGTTCAGGGCGCCTCGGACCCGGTCTGAGGCGCCTTAGTTGTTTTTGGTGGGAATTTTCCTGCCGATCTTGGAGGACGCCTCTGCCTTAGCAGAGGCGCCTTCGTTCGTCGCTTTTAATTTTAATTTTTAATTTGTTTTTTTAAAGATTTTTAAATAAGTTTTTAAAATATTTAAATAAGTTTTTAAAAGATTTTTAAATAATTTTTTTTAAAAAAAATTTTAAATAAGTTTTTAAAAAGATTTTTAAATAAGTTTTAAAAAAATTTATAAATAAGTTTTTAAAAAGATTTTTAAATAATTTTTTCAAAAGATTTTTAAATAAGTTTTAAAAATAATTTTTAAATAAGTTTTAAAAATAATTTTTAAATAAGTTTTTAAAATAATTAAATAAGTTTTTAAAATAATTTTTAAATAAGTTTTTAAAATGATTTTTAAATAAGTTTTAAAAAGATTTTTAAATAAGTTTTAAAAAGATTTTTAAATAAGTTTTTAAAAGATTTTTAAATAAGTTTTTAAAATAATTTTTAATTAAGTTTTTAAAATAATTGAATAAGTTTTTAAAATAATTTTTAAATAAGTTTTTAAAATAATTTTTAAATAAGTTTTTTAGCATAATTTTTAAATAAGTTTTTAAAATAATTTTTAAATAAGTTTTTTAACATAATTTTTAAATAAGTTTTTTAAAATGATTTTTAAATAAGTTTTTAAAATGATTTTTAAGTATGTTTTTAAAATAATTTTTGAATATGTTTTAAAAATAATTTTTAAATAAGTTTTTAACATAATTTTTAAAGAAGTTTTTTTAAAATTTTTTAAATAAGTTTTTAAAAGATTATTAAATATGTTTTTAAATGATCTTAATTATTAATTTAGTTGTATTTTGATTATTAATTTAATTTGAATTATTAATTTGATTTGAATTATTGATTATTAATTTAATTTTATTTGAATTATTGATTATTAATTTAATTTGATTTAATCCTTAGTCATCTCACCCGATCTAAATTTTAAAATCAGGGAATCCTATAATTTTATGAGATGAATTAGGTTCAATTATAGGGTTTGGTTTAACTTTGTGTTAGATTTAGGTCTAGTTTTGGGCTCAACAAATAGACATTCTTTGGATAAACTTCTGGGTTATGGTGAGTCACTTGGATATCATTAGAGTAACCATGCCTTCGAGGTTTTCCAAATAGTCCTATCCACTGAACTTAGTACAAAACCTTGGTCTAACTAGTTAAGATCCGTAAGGGGTAGCTTTGGTCAGTTCCACTTAGCGAAATGCACCAAGTTGAAGTCATATCTTCCTAGACATGCATAGACTAAGCTTCCCTAACGTACTATCATCCAAAATTTCACCAGTACCATAGGTCAAGTTAAACTTGTTCCCTTTCTAATTAGTTCTAATTACCCTACCGGGTAGTTTGGTTTGGGTTATCCTGCCGGGTAGGTTAGTTTTGGAGGTGCCAGCTATTCTGGAGCCTCCACCTAAATTATTAATAATTTTATATATGTTTATTTAATTTATAGATTAGATTTAAATTTTTTACTTTAAATTGAATTATATTTTAATTATGTTCTTTTAATGATTTATTTGTTTATTAATACAGTTTTTCTTTTGGCTCCCCCTGGATCATAGCCTCGATATGGTCTATCAAGGTAATGTACTTGATCCTTGTGAACCCAATATTGACCAAGTCCAACTTGATTGTCCAAGTTGGACTTGGCTACCTATACTTGGACCACTTTTCTATTTGTTCTGTGTACAAGTGATAAATATGATCTATACTTCTTTTTAGGCTTGAATCCAATTCTGGATATGTTGTATACGACATTTTGTTTTCCAAGAATCAGGTCAAGATTCTTGGAACCCAAAGTGAATCGTTCCAACGCGGTCTTCAAATCCTTTACTTGAAATTTCAGGTTGGAATTCTCTTCTTCAAGCTTTTGGACTTGAGTCGAGGTTCCAGTCTGAACGGATTCAGACAAGGATTTGGAGTTGGTCACTTCTTTAAGGGTTATCACCTCTTTCAGAAGTGACTTGATCCAAATGTTGGATTTTGCTAATTTACGTAATAAATAATTAACCAAATTGTTTAAACGCGGAATACTTATAGTGGGGGCAGGCCCTTCAAAAACGAATACGGATCCGTGGCTTCTTTCCGATTCAGCTTCCGATTCGCTCTCGCTCTCAGACATATTGATCTGGTCCCGGGCTATCAGTGTAAGGAGACTTGTTTGATCGAGTTCGTCGTCGTCGTCTTCTGAGGAAGATTCTTCGAATATTGCCTTCAGGACCTTTTTCTTTCTTTATTTCTTTACCTCCTTTTGGTTGGGACAGTTGGCCTTGAAGTGTCCCTTCTGGTTGCAACCATAACACATCACTTCAAATTTTAACTTCGAGCTTGATTGGGCTTCCTTGGACTGAACTTCCTTCTTGAGGTCCTTCTTGTTGAACCCCTTCTTCTTCTTGTAAAGCTTCTTTACAAGGTTGACGAGTTCGGCCATTAGCTCGTCGTCTTCATCGTCTGAGTCAGGTTCTTCATCTGATTCTGGTTCGGTTCTGCGCCTTGATCTTGGTTCGCGTGTTCTACTTGTACCTGCAACCAAAGCAATGCCCTTCTTGGTTGGCTGTGCATTAGTCTGCTCATGTAATTCAAACTTAGAGAATAACTCATCTAATTTTATAGAAGATAAATCCTTGGAGACTTTGTAGGCATCTACCATTGATGCCCACAATATACTCCTCGGAAACGCGTTGAGAGCGTACCTTATTATATCTCTGTTCTCGACCTTTTGCTCGATCGCGTGGAGGGAGTTGAGAATGTCTTGAATATGTGCGTGGAGTTGACTTGCTGTCTCTCCTTCCTGCAATTTGATATTATATAATTTATTAAACAATAAATCTCTCTTGCTTACCTTGGTGTCAGAGGTGCCCTCGTGCAGTTCGATCAGTTTCTCCTATAGCTCTTTTGTGGTTGAAAACTGACCAACTCTGTTGAGCTCCTTCTTGGTCAGTCCACACTGGAGGGTGCAGGTCGCTCTGGCATTGGCTTCCACCTTCTTGATTAGGGATGGTTCCCAGTTCTCGCAGGGTGTAGGCTTGCCGTCTTCTTCGATTTACAGTTGGAATCCAGTCTTGACGATCATCCACATCTCGAACTGGATCTTTAGGAAGATTTCCATTCGTCCCTTCCAGTACCCAAAGTCTTCTCCGGTGAAGAGCGAGGGACGAACGATGCTATATCCTTCTTGCTGGGCCATTTAGTTAATATGCAAGTACAAAATAGAACGAGATATCCCAAGACTAGGTCTTCGATTAGTAATGCAGGAATAAAGTTAAAATAACGAGCTCGAGTGGTGTTGCACCAATTTCGAGCAAAAACCGATTCATAAAAAGAATTAGAATATAGCTATTAAGCTAATTCTAATTGACTCCATAAAACTGAAAATAACCACAAAAATTATGCTTGATTGGTGGTTGCACCAAATCGAAGCAACCTAGCTCTGATAACAATTATTGGATCGAGAAGTGCTAGGGGGGGGGTGAATAACGCTTGTGGCTATTTCATTCGATTTAAAACGTATCGAGTAGATAAACATAGCGGAAATGAAAAGAACAAACGCTAACACAAGTTGGTTACTTGGTTTAGAGCCTGTGGTGACTCCTACTCCAAGGCCTGTGATCGTTGATCGTTGATCTTTTCCAGTGGGCAACAACTATAAGCTCGAAAGGTGTTACAAATTACATACAATAAAAGCTATTAAATTTACCAACAACAAAAGGAAATAGCAGATTCAGAGCTTCGGGTTGTCGGGTTCGAGTTGTAGCTTTGTCGGGTCATTTCTTGAGCAGCTCGTTGCACAAAGATGGCTTAGAAAGTTGTGTTCTTGTTGCTGCCTTGAGACCCCCCTTTTATGCACTGCTGGAGGCACCTCTAACACCATCCTGGGTGCCTCCAACACGCCGAGTTAGCTGCGTGGACCAGTGCTGAAAAGTTCATCTCTTATCCTGCTTGAGGCGCCTCCATGGCCACTCCAAGGCGCCTCCAAGCTCTGGTCCATGGTGCCTCCAGCTCCATCCGAGGTGCCTCCAGCTCCTCTTCGTAGCCAGCTCACACTCTGCACCTGAGGCGCCTCTAAGCTCCATAGAGGCACCTCAGACACTATTCATCCAAGGTGTGACTTGCTTCTTTGTTCCTACAAAATGTGTTAATCCCAAACTCATACCCTGGAAAACAAAGTTAGCACATAATAGTCATAAACAAAATATTGACAGTCTCTAGACTGTCTGGGTCTAACTTCAGATTTCCAACCAGAAACCCTAGGTCGACCTGACGCCTACTGTTCCCTCTGAGGGGAACGCATCCTCACCTACTCCACTCAGGAGATTTACTTGATGCCAGCACGATCCTCCAGATTGACTAAACTTTTGCTCGGCGCTCGATGCTTCCGAACTTTCTGCTGGACGCCCGCTCCCCGACCCGTCCAGTCTTCTACCTGGTTCGCGACACCAGGACATTTCACCTAGGGTTACCACCCCCTAGGACTTTTGTCTGAAGCCCTCGACCTGCCAAGACTTTCCGCATAGGGTTACCACCCCCTAGGGTTTTCCACTTGCCTAACCGCAGTTAGGACTTTTGCTTAAGTACACTTAGGGCTTTCCTGCAATCTTATTCGAACTGTTAAATTACAAAACAGCTTAACTTTGAACCCTTTGCCATTATCAAAACACGGGTTCGATCGTCAGATGCTTCCCATACCAACAGCTCTGTTACAACAATTCACTGATGGAGTCAAGTGTCGAATGTTCCTAACCACCTTCGGAAGTGCTGCTCAGAGGTGGTTCAAAAGGTTGCCAGAGAATTCTATTAGGCGTTTCAAGGACTTCAGGAAGGTATTTCTCCACCATTTCTCTAGTAATAGGAGATATCAAAAGACTCCGTGGAGTCTTTTCTCTGTGAAACAGGGGCCCAAAGAAAGTATTAGGGCTTATATTAAAAAAAATTTAATCAAGTAGCTATTGATGTTCCTTCTGCCACTATTGAAATTCTGGTGAGTGCCTTTTCTCAAGGTCTTAATGATAGTGACTTCTTCAAGTATCTGGTGAGAAATCCTCCCACCAACTTTGATTTATTAATTGAAAGAGCTACTAAATTCATTAATGTTGAGGAAGCTCAAGCTGCTCGTAAGAAGGATGACATTCAACCTATTCCTACTCTAATTAATGAACGCCCTATGGCTCCTGTTCAACCCCCCAGAGGACCGCGAACAAGTCCTCCACATCATCCACCGGAACCACGACTGAAAGCAGTTTAGCATGTGGAGATGCGACAGTTAGCTCCACAAAGATGGTGTACGTATCATATGGCAAACACTCACAACATAGAGAACAATTTTGTTTTGAAGAATCAACAAATAAGTAATGCTCGGTATCGCCGACGTGCTCCATTTCCTAATCAACCATCTTATCCATGGTAGAATAGTCCCCTCAAGCTGGAATATAGAATAGCTGAACCACAATCTGCGGTGTTACAACTACCGGCCGGGCAAACACAGGTTCAAACACCCGAGCGGGTGCAACAAGAACCATCCTCTGCTCGACAAGAAGAAAACAGAAGTAATGCCGCCCGGGGCAATATTAGCATAATAGAAGGAGAGCTCACCGATGGTGACTCAAATCGAGTGAGAAAATCACACACCCGACAATTAGAAATTCATGCAGTCGGGTGCAACCAAGAGATGGTGAACGAACCTAAAATCAGCTTTGGGCCCAGAGATCTAGAAGGGGTAGAAATTCCCCATGATGATACACTGATCATTAAAGCTGTTATAGCTAACTATAATATTTCACGTACTTTTAATGATACAAGGAGTTTTGTTAATATTATCTTCAAGAAAACTTTTGAACAACTACAGATTGACCCGAGCGAGCTACAACCTATGGTAACCCCTTTATATGGTTTCACTGGCAATGAGGTACAACTATTAGGTCAGATCAAGCTGGCCATATCTTTAGGGGAGGCGCCTCTGATGAGGATAAGGCGATCCTATTTCATGGTGGTGGATGCACCTTCCGCTTATAATGTTATACTGGGTCGACCTACCTTGAATGAGTTCAGGGCAGTGATTTCTACTTTCTGTCAGAAGATTAAATTCCCCGTAGATGATCAAGTGGGGGAAGTTAGAGGAGATCAATTAACTGCACGAAAATGTTATGTGGAGATCATTAAAATAGAAGCCAATGCAGCCAGAAAAATTTAGAGGGTGGAGATCAACACTATTCAAGAAAAATCGCCCGTCCTGGTTTATGTGGAGAAAAAAGAGATACAAATCCAGGTCGGTCGTCTGGAAGCTATTACTTATATAGCATCCAACCTGGATCCTCAACTCAAAACCGAGTTGGTGCAATGCTTGGTTCGCAACAATGATGTATTTGCATGGACACCCAAGGAGGTGACGAGCATATCTCCTCTTGTGATGGAGCATTCACTTCATGTACATCCGGATGCTCGGCCTGTTAAGCAAAGGAAGAGTGATTTCGGGGTTGATCAGAATATAATCATCAAGGAGGAGGTAGATAAATTACTAGAAGTAGACTATATTCGGGAGGTTCAATTCCCCAATTGGTTGGCCAATGTTGTCTTGGTCTCTAAACCAGGGAACAAGCGGCGAGTGTGCATTGATTTTTGAGATCTTAACAAAGCTTGCCTGAAAGACTATTATCCTCTTCCCCGGATTGATCAATTGGTGGATTCTATAGCTGGGTGTGAATTCATCTGCATGTTAGATGCTTATCAGGGATATCATCAAGCCCCACTTGCAAAGGAGGATCAAGAGAAGGTTAGTTTTATAACAGCTGAAGGTACTTATTGGTATAATGTTATGCCTTTTGGATTAAAGAATGTGTTGGTGTGGGAAGCATCCGACGATTAAACTATTGTTTTGATAATGGCAAAGGAACTCAGAGTTAAAATTATGTTGTTATCTAACAAGGTTCATGGAGCTTGCAGGAAAGTCCTAGCTGCGGTTAGGCAGGTGGAAAACCCTAGGGGGTGGTAACCCTAGGTCATAGGGGCGATAACCCTATGCGGAAAGTCTTGGCGGGTTGAGGGCTTCAGGCAAAAGTCCTAGGGGTGGTAACCCTAGGTGAAAAGTCCTGGTGTCGCGAACCAGGTGGAAGACTGGACGAGCCGGGAAGCGGGAGTCCAGCAGAAAGTCCGGAAGCATCGAGTGCCGAGCTAGGTAACTCTCCTGAGAGGAGTAGGTGAGGACGCGTTCCCCGCAGAGGGAACAGTAGGCGTCGGGTCGACCTAGGGTTTTCTGGTCTGAAATCTGAAGTCAGACCCGGACAGTCTTGAGACTGTTAAATTTATTTCTACATATTATCGTTTGTGTACTAACTCTGTTTTGCAGGAAACTAATACTTTTATGCAGGGTTAGGTCGGACCGGGATCGATCGACTAAACATTGGGATCGGTTGACCAAACCCCCAAGCTAGCAGATCAAACTTCCAGAGATTGAACTAGGCTCGACCAGAGGATCAGTCGATCGAACCTTGGGATCGGTCGACCGAACCAAGGATCAGCGTCGGCTGGATCATGCTAGGTTGATCGGGTGAGAGAAGCTAATCGGTCAACCGAACAAGGGGATCGATCGACCGAACCGAGGATGAGACTTGACCAGATCGAAGCGGAGCGAGCGGATCAGATGGGAGAAGACTGTCTAATCGGTCGACCGAATGCAGGGATCGGTCGACTGATCCGCCTCGGGTCAAGCTTGATCCCAAAGCTTGGGGATCTGGATCAGCTTCACAGAAGCTATAAAAAGGAGCCTCAGAAGTAGCCAAAAAGACACATCGAACAGAATAATCTGTGCTCTTCCGTGCGCTGCTACTAACGCTCCAACAATGCTTTACTACTCCAACGAATTAAAGCTCCAAAGTTCTTTGTTCTCATTTCGTTGGTATAGTTTTTCTTATTGCACTTAACTGTAATTCAAATTGTAATCATCTTCTTCGATATTATAGTTGTTGCCCACCGAAAGCGATCAACGATCGCGGGCCTTGGAGTAGGAGTCGCCCTAGGCTCTGAACCAAGTAAATTCTTGGTGTCCTCTGTCTTTTGTGTGTTTGTGCTTATTCCTTTTATCTTTCCGCTGCTTTAACTCGATACGTTTTAAGATTCTGAAACGTGTGAAATAGCCACGAGCGCTATTCACCCCCCCTCTAGCGCTTTCGATCCAACAGAATGTAGGAGCTACTTATTAAAGGCTCATGAACAAGGTTTTCAAGAAACAGATTGGGTGAAATATGGAGGTTTATGTGGATGATATACTTATCAAATCCCTTCAAGCTTCTAACTTATGCAAGGATGTAGAGGAAACTTGTAGAACTTTACGACAATATGGACTCAAGCTTAATCCCTGCTAATGTTTATTCAGAGCTAAAAGTGGCAAGTTCCTGGGATACATGGTAACTGAGCGTAGAATAGAGGCTAACCCCAGCAAGGTTCGAGCGCTCCAATATATGGCTCCCCCACGTAACATGAAAGAAGCATAAAGGCTGACCGACCGGATCACAGCGCTATCTTGCTTCATTTCTAGATCGGTCGACTGAAGCTTCCCCTTCTTCAAGATACTAAGGAAGGCTACTAAATTCCAATGGGATAAGGAATGTGATCGGGCATTCCAAGAATTAAAAAATTATTTGTCAACTTTACCTGTATTAGCCAAGCCTGTAGTAGGAGAAACATTATGGGTTTACTTGTCAGTAAATGAGCATGCTGTAGGCTCAGTTCTAGTAAGGCAAGAGGGGAAGAAACAATAACCTGTATACTTTTTGAGTTATTTACTAAAAGGAGTCGAGTGTCGCTATACTGCACTTGAGAAGTTGGCTTATGGATTGGTGTTAGCAGCCAGAAGATTACGTCTTATTTCTTATCGCATGTAATTATAGTATTAACTAACAGTACTCTCGGTTGAGTTCTTCTTAATCCTGAGGCATCCGGGCGGTTAATCAAATGGATGATAAAACTTAGTGAATATGATATACAGTATCAACCTCGGTCGACAATTAAGGCACAAGCTCAGGCTGACTTTATAACAGAGATACAAGGTTCAAAGGAAGATGGAACTTGGAAAATATATGTGGATGGATCTTTTACTAGACAAGGTAGTGGTATGAGGATTCTTCTTATATCACTAAGGGATGATCGGATGTGACTTTCTGTCCGGCTATATTAGAAAGCCACTAATAATGAGGCAGAATATGAAGCACTGATTGCAGGGTTACAAGCCGCTCGACATGTAGGGGTCGCTCGAGTTTGGATGTATTCTGATTCTCAGCTAGCAGCACAATAGTTAACAGGAATTTTGAAATCAATAATGAGCAGCTTAAATTATATGCAGAAGCATTTGATAAGTTGAAATCAGAATTCCAAGACGTAACTATACAGGAGATCTCTTGATTAGAAAATCAAGTGGCAGATGAGTTGGCTAAATTGGCCTCAACTATAATACCTTGGAACTTAGATAGGCCTGCAGAGTAGACTATGTTGGTATCTTGTATTGAACGACGAACCGATGTGGAAATACAAGGTGATTGGAGAGCATCAATCATTTTATTCCTTCAGCAGGGTGTTCTACCAGAGTATGGAGAACAAGCACGGATATTCAAGAAGAGGGTCGCCCGGTACACTATGGTGGGTGTTACATCACCACAAGTGTATGGTTACGTCATCAGTAATATAAAGATATCGTATCCACAGGGACTAGTTGAAAGGAAATATGTTGCTAAACACGCAAATGCGCAGCGGAAAAACATATTTCCTCCAGAAGATCCATGTGAAGGGAAAGAGAAATTCCTACATATACTAAGTTTTCTACATGAGAGATTATACCTTTGGTGCGTGCTCACCGACTCCCAACAGCTCGGATCACAGCACGATCTCACGTTCGCGCCTCTACGGTATCCACACGAACAAGCGTTCGTTTGTCTCACAAACTCACAGAATGGAGAAAGGTTGTGCTAGCAACCTATGGAGTGGATTTCGGTCAAGAGAGGAGAGGAGCAATGAGAATGAAGAAGTAAGCCAAAATGAAGAGAAAAACACTTAAGTATTTTCATCCAATGAAAATACTTAATTAGCATTAATAACCTTAATGAGCATTTACACTCCATTAAGGACCACCCACTTGTAACTCTTCATTTCAAATAACTCCTCATTTCAATTTCAAAAATTGAATCAAATGTATCATTGAATTTCGAAATTCAATGAATGTCTCATTAATCCTCACTTGAGTGTAACTCAAGTCTCCTCACTTGTGTCTAACTCAAGTCTAATTCACTTGAGTCTAACTAAAGTCTAATTCAATCGAGTCTTACTCAATTAATCTCATACAATTCAAATTCAATGAATCATATTTCATAAATTTGAATTGACTCCTTGAGTTTAGTTTGAATTGGACTTAATCCAACAATTAGATCCAATTGAGTTCAACTCAATAAGCCCAATTCGGATTAGGCTTAATCGAATGATTCATCATATGAATCCTTCTCCAAATCTACTTGTTCTTTGTGTGTGACCCAATAAGTTCTTGTAATGTTGGCAATGTACCCAAATCAACATTTAGATACATAAGCAATGAGTGACATCTAGCAAGGCATCATTGCTACCCAAGTGATGAGAAGGTCAAGACCCGACCTAACCTGTCCGTGGCTATTATCTTGTATGACTTGGTCCCTCTATCCTTGATATCTAGATTGATCAATGAGGCATAGACCGTGTCATCCTCTTATCAAGCTTTGTGTTTCTTGATCTCTAAGTAGACACACTCAATCAAATAAGGCCAATATCTCATATTGATTCATTTGAGCATGACCATACTTTCTTTGTGTCCTACTAATCAAGGGGCCCACAGATATCACTTCCATCATATGGAAGGGAAATATCTCATCTACATCACTCATATCCCTCCACATAATTCATTGCATACCCAGTGATTGACTTTATTGTCTACCTTGTTACAGGTGACGTTTGCCGATACCAAAGTACGTACACAACTCCTTATGTAGGGAACCGTAGAGACTTCAGGTCTAAGGACTATTCATACCAATAGTCACATGAGAATGCTTATGACACTCATATAATGATCCATGAAACATTCTCATGGCGGATGATTTAGTATATATTATCTAATATATACCCATGTGTCAACCTGATATCTCATATCCATGACTTGTGAGATCAAGTCATCCGTTGACCTACATGCTAGTCTCAACGCATTAATATTGTCCTTATATATTAATGCTCGACTAGGAACAGTTAAGAGTAGTGTTCTCTATAATATCCCACTATCAATTCAACCAATTGATATACTGTAGATAAGAACCTACTACCTAAGGACATTATTATACTTATTCAATTGGCACTGAACTGAAATAAATATAATAATCAACTTTGCCTTTTATTAATAATGATATATGATACAAAATGAACCCTTTACAATCATCTCATAATTGGTACTAGGGTTAATATTAATACTAGTTATAACCACTAAAGATATCTCAAAGTGAATTAGCTAAACAATTAACTAGGAATTACACGAACTAAGAAACAATTAGAAAATAGAAATAGAAGAGTAATACAGAAACTAGGTTTTATGATAGCTCTAGGAGATTTGGTTTCTTTGTGATACTTATCAATGTAATATGATTTTATCAATTATATCCTCAATTGTCATGCATTTGTAAAAAGTCGTCGGTTATCTCCTGTAGAAAACACCGGCAAGGGACTTATATCTACACCTTAAGCAACTAAATAGTCATGATCCCTATAAAGTCCGTTAGCGGGGCAGCCCTGTCACAACGCCCCTCGGTCATACAACGTAGAAACACATCACTAATCAATTCACATCAAGATATAAGGATCAGTTCATCTATCTATCCCACTTCTTTGTAGATTCTTGCTTCACCCTTTAAGGTGATCCCCAAGATGTCCATTAACGGGGCAGCCCTGTCACGATGCCCCTTGGTCATACAATCTAGAGAATTCGTCTACAAGATCCACAAGAATTACAAACATCCAATCAAGAATGGTAATTAGATTCAAACACTACAATCCATACAAGATTGAATTGATACAAAACATAACAATATCATTGAAACAAGAAATTGGCAAATCCTTGAAATCTTACATCAATTCACATCACAAATACTCCCTCCATCCTTGAACAAGAAGATCTACTCCATGATACAAAAGAAAAGATCCGAAGACAAGAAGATCGTAAACATTTCGATCCAAATCAAGAAGATAGAAAAGAAATGCTTATCTAGAGACGACGAGTAATCTTCGGAACCAATCCTTGCTACTGGAGTCGAATTGAGAATGGAGACGTCCTTAGATCACGAGATTGCCACCAAAAAGATGGAGGAAAAACCTTCAGATTGGATCTCCCCAAAAGGGAGAGCCTCCCCTTTCAAAGAGGGAAGAACCCATTATATAGAGTAGGGGGTTTGGGCGCCACACGACCCATGTCACGACCGTGTGGACCTCACACTGCCTCGCCTGTTTTGCTCTCGGCCAGAGTCACATGGTCATGTGAGATTCACACGGTCGTGCCATGCTCCGCCTGTGGACGGCTCACACGGCCGTGTGGCACATACTGTCATGCCAGTCTTGGTCTATGGAAAGGTTGCATGGTCGTGTGGCACACACGGCCTAGCGATGTTTGGCCTCTGGAAAGGTTGGACGGCCGTGTAGATCTACATAGTCGTGTTCTGATTCTGCTTCAAAAGTGACACGGCCGTGTGATACCACATGGCCATGTCAGCCCCCTCTCCTGCTGATGCTGCACACCCGATCTGCTCCACATGGCCAAGACCATTTTCCTTCCTTTCCTTTGACATGGACGTGTGGCACACATGGTTGGCGCTGACTTCCTTTGTTCATTGATCAAATTTGCCACTAACATCATTTTCTTTCCAAATTTGACTCCCTTAGACAGAAAATACACAAGAGCAGATCTTCGAATAAAGAAGAGTAAATATGCTAAAAGTAAAGTAAGGAGTATGAAAATACATAGATAAAGCATGTATAAAATATAGGCATCTACGTTAAAACATGCTAAACAAGTGTATAAAATCTATGCACGTCACATCCCCAGACTTAAACTTTTGCTTTTCCTCAAGCAAAATGCCACAATCAAAACTCACATGCACAATAATGCGTCATAATCCCTAATGCACTTTCCTTACTCTATCTACAAGTTTCATTGATAAGCATGATCATAAAAATAACTCAAGTATGGCTTAAGCATAAGTCTCTTTGTGCACAGTGCAAATAAGTGACTCAAACTCTTCAAGTTTCAATCTTCATCCTAGTCAAGTCGTCATCCAATTGAGTTCCTAATGTTTCGGTGATAGGCACTTACTTGCCACACACTTGTTTCATATTTCTCAATCAACCCAGGGTCTCAAAGGCGTGCTCGATATCAAGAGAAGCATAGCAGTCATTTACCCAGTAACCTAACTTGGTCTCAAAGGGGTAACTTGCTAGTTTCCACTCACGACAACTATTTTTTATATCCCTTTTTCCATCATCATCATTTTTTTCATTCTCTTTTTTTTTCATTTAATTTTTTCTAAGTGATTGCAAGGTGCAACACTTAAACACAAATTTACTGCACAAATGTTATGATATTTAGATTTTTCTAAATGAGCTTACATGATTCGAGCCTCATCTAGTATCCAAAATGAAGTTTGAGAAATTACCATGGAAACTAAGTACTAAACAAATAGGATGAATCATGACTATTTCAATGATATCAACTATTCAAGCTCAAGTAAAGTGAAAGTAATATCCTTAAGGTTAAGCCAAAACTCAAACTTATTTCCATAGAATACTTAGCATCATGCAACTTAAGATAGAGAAAAGAGGTACACTAAACATACTAGCATTATTTACAACATCATGAATCAAGATATAAACGTGCTAACCATTTTACTTTTAGACAAGTAAGCATATAAGTGAGGATTGATGTTCTCAATATGAATGCCACAAAACACTTAAAAAAACAAAATGCAAAAATTTTAGGTTGCAAGCCACCCCCTCCCCCCCCCCCGACTTAAACTTTTCATCATCCCGATGAAATCAATACGGTGGTGGAGGAGGAGGTGGAGGTCTACGTGGACGGCCGATAAGAAAACCCGGAGTCTCACTCAGGAACTTATGATATTCATAGAGGGCATTAACTTGTTGACTAGTAATACTCATACTCTACATGAATTCTCTCATCCTAGCTTGATCAATATCATAGTCCTGAACAAACTCGACCACTTAACCTTGAAAATTCCTTATAAACTGGAAATGACCTTTCACCTCTCTAAACTGATCATCTGATAAAGAAATGTGACCCTCCAAAATCACACATTGGGCCTCTTGCTTCTCATGAAGCAAGTCTAGAGATGCGCAAAAATCATAAAAATCAAATCTGGAATGAACCGTACCATAAGCAAAAGAATGCCTAGCAGGTTCCGAATGTCCGGAAGGCTGCAGGTGTCTAGATGATGAGGGCTCAAGGTGGGGCTCAGTGTCTCCGAATAAAGAAGGGACATTCTCAGGATCTACATTAGTGATCACCCAATTAGCAGGGTTGTGAACAGAAGTCCGCTCGGGATAAGGAAGGGGTAGTGGAAAACCATTCCTCCTAGGAAAAGAAAAACCATTCTCATCCCAACAAATCATTTTCATGGCAAGACATGCATCAATATCGATCATGTTATTGCCATGAATGATCTCTAGCTCATCTATATCACATCCCAAATTTATAGCTACTTGGGTAATCAAACCATCAAAAACAATCGATCATGAGGATGCCTTCCCAACTCTCACCAAGGTTTACAAAAAATGGAAACCAGAATCAAAATCAACCTTATATAACATAGCCCACAAAGCATAAAGTTTCACTTTCCTAACAACTCCATCTCTTTCCCCTCTACCAAAAATAGTTTTACTCATAACTCGATGTAAGTACCTAAAAATGGGATTTTGCATATGGGAAGCTTTAGCTCTAGAGAGCTCATAAGATTTACCCAAACCAGTAATTGAATTCCAAAAATTATTTCAATTGAATCTAGAGTCAAACCTGTGAGAGCTACCGGTAGACAATCCAAAACAATTATTGAAATCACTAAACTCCCATTGAAATTCTTGATTCATTAATCTAAAAGTTATTTTACCAATGTAAACATCTTCATTAGCAAAGTGAACATCTAATGAACTCAAAAACTCAAGTATAATACGAGGATATGTAGGTAAATGTGTGTACATGATATCATTCCAATCAAGGGAACTAATCATCCAATCAACATCATCTCTAATCCCTAAAATATTTAGAACAGTTGGATCCATGTACCATGTGCACACAATCTTTCTATTGACAAGAATATCAAATCTAGATTTATGATCTTCATTTCTAAAAATGATATTGAATTCATTGTCATTACCTTCGTCGCGTGAAATCCTCTTTCCCTTGCCCCTTGTGGCTTTTTCCTTTCCCTTTTCCTTTGTTGGTTCCCATCCTCCGCTTGATCCACCACTTCCTTTGTGAAGTTTCTTCAAAAGGTTAGACATGATTTGAAGTTCAAAATAGGGAAAGGCTTTGTGATTTGAGAAGTGAGATCTTAAGAGAATAGATCTTGAGAAATGAGATCTTAGGAATGGAGGTAATTAGATCTTGAAGATAGGAGAAAAGAATTATTATTTAGATCTAGATCTGATATAGTTTGTATAGAAAAATAGGGTAGAGATCTAGATCTGAGAGTTTAAAGAAGATAGGTTAAAGATTAGAAGGGGTTGAGAGAGGGGGGTGTGTAGCCGACACGGCTTGGAAACGGCTGTGCCTTATAGACACAGCCAGGATAAGAGTTCTCCGCACTACCGTGTAGATCTACACTGCCCAAGGTTTCTCCTTCTCGGATATGTCCACACGGTCATGCCAAATGGCACGGGTAGTGCAGTCCCCTTCACAACATGATTCGCACGGCTTGTGTGTGCTACACGGTCGTGTCGATTTCCTTCACTGTTAGCCTCACACGACCGTGCGTGACTCACGACCTCCTCCTCTTCCTCTGGAATCTCCACACGGCTATACAAAATGGCACGGCCTTATCCTCCTTCTTTTCTGGTGTGCACACACAACCCGTGTATGACACACGACCGAGTGCTTCTTCTCCCCTGTAAGTATCACACGACCGTGTGTAGTACACGACCATGCTCTGTTTTATCTAATATTGATGAGTTTCCTCCTTTCCGACTTCTCCTATATTTCCATGCCCATGAAATACTCATGGTCAGCTCATGGAAACAATTTACAACCTGAAAAATAAAAATAAAAGAAATGTAAAAGTACTAACTAATGGAAAAGGAATGAGGCTAACACTTGCCCCCAAATCACAAAAAACTTTTTCTATAAATTCAGCTCCTATAGTACAAGGAATATAAAAGCTTCCTGGATCTTTGAGTTTCTGGGAAGTGTTCTTCTCAATCAAAGTGCTACATTCCTCAGTTAGAGCTATAGTCTCGACATCTCCTTTCTTTCTCTTGTTGGACAAGATGCCCTTCAAAAATTTGGTAAACTTTGGCATTTGTTGGATGGCATCAATCAAAGGAACTTCAACACAAATGTCTTTAACTTTCTCAAGAAATCTATCAAACTCTTCATCTTTCTTTAACATGATCAATCTTTGAGGAAAAGGGATTGCTTGACTTTATGAGTGAAGTGGAAGAGTCTCTTCAACCTTTTTGGTATTCTCCTCTTCTTCTTGAATCTGAATTGGTTCAGGAGTTAGAGGAGAGAGCTCTTCTTTAATTTTCATCCCTTTTGGAGCAGTCATTTGGGGATCTCCCAAAGTTCGTCCACTCCTAAGCTCAATTTTATTGCAGTGCTCTATTGGATTAACATAAGGCTTTCCAGGAAATAGGCCAAGTGTTATTGAAGGTGATGAAGCAATCTGGGCAATTTGTCTATCTTGGATCTTTTGATGTTTGTCAGAATTATCCATTCTCTGAGTCAGCTGTTAGGATGCATACTAAAAGCCTAACATTTTGTAAACATTTATTTTGAAATAAGAATAACATTGGTCAAATGTCTACATTTATGTTAAATGTAGTTGCCCATTTAATTTATATTGTAGATAACATGGTGTGTGGTGTCACACAGAAGATCATGTTATCAGTTCCTTATAAATTATAAATAGTAGCTCACAACCAAGATGGATTGGGGCAAACCATTGGAATGGTTGTAGTGTAATTTGGTATTAGTTTATCTTAACTATAAAATTACACTAGTATACTATGAGTGTATTGAGCAGGACCATTTGAGGTTGTTCTTTTTATACTGACTGCATAAAAGAATAGGACCTTAGTTATTATGGATGTGTGTACTCTTAATCTCGATATAATAACAAGCACATATACTTAGTATTTATTTCTTTGACTTATCAAAGGGTGAGATTTAGTTTGTTAAATCAATAGGCCTGATAAGTTGGGAAATGATATTATTTATATGGTGGGTTGTTGATTATAAAAGGAAATTGTATCATAGTGATCTAGGTTGATGATGTCCCCAAGACAAACTTATAAGGATTGTTATGTAAACCCTGCAGATGGACTTTGTCAGACATGACAATGAAGTTGAGTGGTACTACTCTTGGAGCTAGATATTAATTAAGTGCGTAGTTAGTAACTCTTTTAATTAATGGACATTCGATATCTTAAACACAGGGAGATTAGCGCACTCATGATAAGAAGGAGCCCATATTGTAATATGAGATTGGTACGGTGGTGCAATAATAACTCTTTAGTGGTATGAGCTATTATTGATGACTTGAGTTGGGTGTTCGGGGTGAACACTGGAAGCTCAAGCTCATCGGGAGAGTGAAATCAATTCCTCCTCTCGGTCTCTATTGTAGCCTCTTATTTATAAAGCTTTTTTATCTACCCAAAGCCCAACCTCTTACACAAGCTTAGGGGCTGGCCAAGCCAAGCTTAGTGGTCGGCCAAGCCAAGCTTGGAGCCCAAGACTAGGGCTGGCCAAGCCATGCTTGATGACCAAGCATGGGGCCGACCATGATAAGAAGAGAAAAGGAGATTTTATTAAAGATAAAATCTTTCCTTTTATAGTCATTCATGAAGGGATTTAAATGAGAAATTTTATTTTTAAAATTTCCTTTTATAGACATCCACATGGTTTTAAAAGTGAGTTTTAAATTTGTAAAATCTTCCCTTTTATAGCTTTCTACAAAGGATTAAAGAGAGATTTTAATGTTGTTAAAATATTTCCGTATTTGTAGTTATCTATAATGTTTAAAAGAGAGATTTTAATTTTGATAAAACTTTCCTTTTTTGTAACCATGATTTAAAAGATAAGTTTTAATTTTAATATTTCCTTTTTGTAGATGTCTACATGTTTTAAAAGAGAGAGATTAATTTTAAAACTTTTCTTTATTGCCATGTACAACAGGACATTTAAAAAGAGAGAGATTTTAATTGTTTTAAATCTTCCCTTTTTTGCTTTTGTGTGGTCGACCTTGTATTGTTTAAGAGGAAGTTTTAATTTTTTGTTTTAAAACTTTCCTTTTTAGTCATTAGCAAGGATTAAAAGGAAGTTTTAATTTTGTTTTAAAACTTTTCTTTTTTGCCTTGAGCAAGGATTATAAAAGAGAGGGAGAGGGAGCCTTCAAAAAGGGATAACCTTAGTCTCCTCTCTTGATCCTTGTGTGGCCAGCCCTAGCTTCTTCCCTAGCTCTTTGTTTTCTTTCTCTCAAGGCTAGCGGCATATCAAGAAGTTCCTTTTCCTTGGTGGTCGGCTACTTGGAAGAGAAGAAGAAGAGAAAGGAAGTTTCCTATTTTGGCATCCCTTGGTGGCTCGAAAGTCTTGGAGGAGAAGAAAGCTTGGGTGGATTTCATCTTGGTAGATCGTCGCCCACACAACATCCAAGAGAAGGAGAGGAATAAAACAGAAGATCAAGAGGTCTATAAGCTACAAAGAAAGGTATAACTAGTTATTTGTTTCCGGATCATAACTAGTTCATGTTCTTTGTATAGATCTTGAAAAACCAAACACAAGAGGCTATCGATTTTATGCTATCATTTTTGTAATCGATTTTGTGTTTTGATTTCATGTTTTGATATTGTGCTTGTATTGAGGTCTCTGTAGTTAAACCTAGTTTACTGTAAGAAGTTAAATATCTGATTTCTTTGAAAGGCTTTGTCTAGGAAGTGGTGGATGCTCCCATACCCAAGAAGGCCTAGTGCCTCGCCATGTTTAACCTTGAAGTCGATATTTGAAATAGATATTTAATCAACTTCTGTAATATGGTTTAACTTAGGAAGATCACATCGGTTAAACTTGGAGTAAAAATGTTAAGTATCGTTTCCAATCCAAGTTTAACTTCTGAAGAGCAACTTGGATTAATAATGTTAAGCATCGTTTGTAATCTAAGTTTAACTTCAGTAGAGCACATGGGTAGCTAGGTTAAGTTTTGTGCTTGTACAAATTTTTGTACAGGGGAAACAGAACAGAATCCAAGTGTAGCAATCAACAATTGGTATCAGAGCTTGGTTTTAGCCTCTGTGTTTGGTTTTTAGTTTAATTATGCACATGTCATACATAATTTAAGCATGATAATAGTAGGATGTGCAAATAGATTAACTCTATGGTTCTAGCCATCCTAGATCCAACTATTATGGCCATGTTGTGTTTGTGTGTGATTGGACCCTCGGACATGTCGAGGGTATTTTATGTGTGTGCATGATTGTAATATTAAATACAGCAGGAGCTGTATTAGTTATTAGGATTTTACCTTTTGTTCGATCTAGATTATATGTACATTCCTTCGTGGAATATAGGATTGATAAATGTAAAATTTTATTTTTGTCGCGGATCGTATCCTTGCGAGGCGTGGGACTATTTGAGGACCAGAGGCATAGTGGAAAAAGAAGCAAGATAGATGCGACAACTAGACCCGATGGCGGTGGCTAAAGATGGCAGCAGCTAGGGTTGATGGCACACGGAAGACAGCTATGGATAAAGGCCATAATAGTTGGAAAAATTAGTTTTCATATTTGATCTGGTGGTGAAGGAGGAGGCTGATGTGCGTAGATTTTATATACTTTTATGCATGTTTTGACGCACATTTACATACTTTGAGCTTGCTTGATCTATGCATTTTTATACTTCCAGCTTTTCTTTTAGCATTATTTACTCTTTTTGTTCGGAGATCTACTTTTTGTGCATTTTTTGTACACAGGAGTCGAATTTGGTGAAGATTCTACATTCTTGGACAAACTTATGAGCAAAGCATCAGAGAAAGCACTTGGCCGTGTGCTACACACGGCTCTGCCAGGGTGGAGTGCTCTTGCCGTGTGGTCAACCAGGAGAAACAGACAAGGAAATTGGCCTGACCGTGTGAACCTCACACGGCTGTGCCAAGTTTTGAAGCAAATCAGAGTTCAATCTTTACATGGCCGTGTGGATATACATGGGTGTGTAAGGTTTCCAGAGACCAAGAAGACCCTGGCTGTGTGCATCATACGGCCGTGCAGGGTTCCTAGCGCTTAAAAGTGTTCTGGCCATGTGCACCACACGGTCGTGCTAGGTTTCCAGAAGCTGGGGCAGTCCAGGCCGTGTGGATCTACACGGTCGTGCTTGGAGGTCTTGATGGGAGTTGTCCACGGTCGTGTACACCACACGCCGTGTATGGATGGCAGAGAGGGGAAAGGCTCTGGCTGTGTGAACGTCACACGACCATGCCTCGGGGTCGTGTGGCGCCCGAAAGCCCCCCTCTATTTAAAGCCTCTTTGTAAATTTGAAAGGGGATCTTCTCCCCTTTGGGAGAAAGCAAGATTTGGTGGATTTCTCCCATTCTTGGGAGGATTTTTGGGCCATCTAAAGGGAGATCTTGGCGAATTCAACTCCTGGAGCGAGGATTGGATCCGAAGATGGAGCGGAGCTATATTGTAGATAAGTTTTCTTTCTCTCCTCTTCTTGGATTGGGATAGAAGAAATGCTTGTAATCTTCTTATCTTTGGTTTTTTTCTTCGTTTTATGGAGTAGATCTTTTTGTTCTAGGATGGATGGAGTATTTGTGAGATAAATTGATGTAAACTCTTGTGGATTTGCCATTTCTTTGTTTCTATGATGTTGCCTAGTTTGTATCGATTGGATCTTGAATGATTAATTGTGATTAGGGCTTAATTCTCATTCTTGATTGATTGTTTGGATATCTTATAGACTTTGTCGAGATTAACTCTCACTCGATTTTCCGAGGGATCCACGTGACAGGTGCAAGCCCTTGTAAGGACGTTTGAGGGATAACCTTGAAGGGGAAATGAGAATATTCAAGAGGGTAGGATAGATTTTATGATTCAATCCTTGTATCTTTATGGGTTAAGAAGCTATGAACTTCTATGTTGATATCCGAGGGAAGCATAGTAATAGGTGCAATCCTGTGTAAGGACAACGTAGATTCATATCTAATTGATCACATTTAGGTACATTTTTCAGTCTTAAGCCGGTTATCTATTGCAAGAGAGAACCGATAACCTTCTATAAATATTAGACAATTGAGAAATAAGAATTAGTAAACCATATACATTCAAGAGATCTTACAAAGAAACCAAAACTCCTAGAACCTCCCTTTATCATAACTCAAACCCCAAACTCTTGTTTGTTAATCTTTCATTTTAGATTTATTTTTCATCCTTAACATTTGAAACCAATTGATTAGTTGTTTAGCTAATTCGCTTTGAGATATTTCTAGTGCTTATTCCAGTCCCTGTGGATACGATAATCTTTTATATTACTTGCGACATTTCCGTACACTTGCGGAACGTAACAAGTTTTTGGCGCCGTTGCCGGGGACTGCGCTATAACATTTGAGATTATCAATTGAGTTAGACTAAACATAACATTTCTATTTCTTTTCATTTGCATATTTGTAACTCATCTCTAGTTTTCTGTTTTCATTTTCCTGTATACTTTCTAACTTCTTAGAAATTCTTTTGTAGCAATTTTAATTCTGCATTTTTTTTGTTTTCTAACAATCCAATCTTACCTTTCTCTGTTTTTAATTTCTTTGTTTGATTTAGTTTCTATTGCAATATTTTTCTTGTGTATGCGAAGATCTAACTTTGCAGGAGAATTTTTTCCTCTTGACCCTGAAATTGATAGAACATTTCATAGAAGAAGAATTCTGCAGAGACAAATTGAAGAACAAGAGCATTTGAACATGGCTAATAGACCACTAAAGGATTATGTAGCACCTTATGGTAGGGGTTTTCGATCTAGTATTTCAAGACCCTCAGTGGAGGCAAATAATTTTTAGATTAAACCTGCAATTATTTCCATGGTGCAGCAAAATTAATTTGGTGGAGGACCACATGAAGACCCTAATCAACACTTAGAGGTCTTTTATGAAATATGTGGGACAATGAAAATGAATGGTGTTCCTTCAGAAGCAGTACGGTTATTATTATTTGGGTTTTCTTTGAGAGATAGGGCTAAGCAATGGTTGAATTCTTTGGCTCCCAACAGTATCACCACTTGGAAACAATGTGAGCAACAATTCCTTGATAAATTCTATCCCCCAAGTAAAACTGCTCATATGAGGAATTTGATTACAAGTTTCAAACAAGCTGACTCAGAATCTCTAATTGAAGCTTGGGATAGATACAATAGTATGCTTAGACAATGCCCTCACCACGGTTTAGAAAGATGGTTAGTGTTGCTTACTTTCTATAATGGTATTAATTATCATACCAAAGTGTCTCTTGATTCAGCTGCTGGAGGGGCACTCATGAATAAAAATTTGGATGAAGCTGAGGAAATCATAGAGAGTGTAGCACAAAATCATCATCAATGGGCAAATGAAAGAAGTGGTGGTCATCCTTCAATAAACCCAATAACAAAAGCATCAGGAAAGTTTGATGTTGATGCAGTGACTTTATTGGCTGCAAAACTTGATGCTCTTACAAAAAAATTTGAGAATATGGGGACTAGTTCAAATATGGTAAATGTCATTGCTATATCTTGTGAAGTATGTGGGAGTTCAGAACATTCAAATGACTCATGTCCATTGGGAGCTATCACTGCACAAATTAATCAATTGGAGCAATACGATGCAATCATAGGTTTCAATTAAAGACAGAACAACCCGTACTCAAATACTTACAACCCTGGATGGAAAAATCATCCAAATTTCTCTTATAGAAATAATAAGGATCAAGGACAATCTATGGGGGCAAGACCAAATTTTCAATCTGGGCAACAAAATTTTCAGCAACAAT
Organism: Zingiber officinale; assembly: GCF_018446385.1. Taxonomy (NCBI): domain Eukaryota; kingdom Viridiplantae; phylum Streptophyta; class Magnoliopsida; order Zingiberales; family Zingiberaceae; genus Zingiber; species Zingiber officinale. The sequence goes on from NC_055998.1 coordinate 108,014,201, forward strand.
CTTTTCAAGGCTTTCCTACATCCAAAATTGAAAAGATGCTTAAAGAAATTATCTCCAATCAAAATGAAATGAAGCAGGATCTATTGAAGCTTACTCAGAGAATGGATAATTTTGAAAAACATCAAAAGATTTAGGATAGCCAAATTGCTCAGCTAGCTTCCTCATCTTCTAGAGCACCAGGACAACTTCTTGGAAAACCTGATGTAAATCCTATGGAGCATTGCAACATAATTGAGCTTAGGAGCAGACAGACCTTGGGAAATCCCCAAGTGACTGCTCAAAAAGGGATGCAAAATGAAGAAGAGCTCTCTCTCCTACACCTAGTCAAATTTTTAATAACGAGGAGAATACCATTGAGGTTGAAGAGACTCTTCCACTGAACCATCAGAGCAAAGTTATCCCTTTTCCCCCAAAGACTCAATATGCTTAAAAAGGATGAAGAATTTGGCAAATTTTTGGAGAAGGTTAAAGAGATATGCGTTGAAGTTCCTCTTATAGATGCTATTCTTCAAATGCCAAAGTTTGCCAAATTCCTGAAGGACATCATGTCAAATAAAAGAAAGAGAGGAGATGTAGAGACCATTGCACTAACTGAGGAATGCAGCGCTCTTTTGGTGAAGAACACTTCCCCAAAATTGAAGGATCCAGGGAGCTTTTATATTCCTTGCAATATAGGAACAAAATTCATTGAAAAAGCTTTTTGTGATTTGTGGGCAAGTGTTAGCCTCATTCCTTATTTAATTTGTAATAAGTTTGGTCTCAAAAATATTAAACTTACTACTATGGCACCACAACTTCCTGATCATTTCTGCAAGTACCCTATGGGTATTATTGAAGATGTGCCAGTAGAAGTTGGTGGGAGTATTATTCCCACAGATTTTGTTGTGTTGGACATGGAAGAGGACCCTAAAATTCCTATCATATTAGGAAGACCTGTAACACCCAAAATTCTCAACTTAATTTTTAAAAATATTCTATGATTTTTCTGGAATTTTATAATATTTTTATAGAATTTTTGGAGTAGCAGAAGTAGCAAAATTAAATAAAAACATAAAACGGTGTAAGCGGGAATTGAACCCGAGACCTACCGAACCTTACAATTTATAGATGACTTTAGTAACCAAGGGGCCCTAGCAGGGGTGTGCTGAAAGAAGAGGAGAACAATTATACTTAAGGTTTAGTTGAGGAGTATTAATTACTTAATATAAATAGGGAAATAAAGTGGAGAGTTGTTATTTTTGATCGGCAATTCTCTTCTCCCTCACCCTCACCCGACGCCGCCCTCTCTTCTCCTCATCCTCTCGGCGCACAAGCCCAAGGAAACCTAGGGTTCCATCCCTAGGGTCGTAGGAGCACCTTTCGGCGATATTTCAGATACGAGGACGCTCCTCTCCTCAAGAAGAATGCATAGACGTGAGAGGATCGCCGAAGAGATCATCTTCTCAGGAAACCTAGCGATCAGATTCTTAAGAAAACTAGCGCAGGATGTAAGTAACCCCTCACCTGCAGTATAAGTAGCTAATTGTATGTTTTTATGCCCTTAGTTCACTTTTACGTTCTTAGTTTAGTCATATGCAGAATTAGAACACACCAAGTGCTCGATAAAATGACTAGTTTAGTTAAATGCTACAGTAGACATTTTAGTAGCTCAGATAAATGCCATAGATGCATTTTTAAATAGCATACATAGCTTTGCTTCAGTTATATGGGACTACAGTCCAATGGGTGGGCTCCCATAGTCGCCTCTAGGTTCAGATAACCTAGCTCTAGGTTCATATAACCTAGTAAAAACAAGATATGATAAGTCGGTTTATAAACAGTATTTTACTTTATCAGTGGCACTGTACTGGACTTCAGTTGTCCTTGGGTTGGGCTCCCATAGTCGTCCCTAGGTTTAGATAACCTAGTACCCTAGTAGATTCGGGTCTTGCTACCTCGGGCCTAGTTAGGGATGCGCGCACAGCAAGTACAGTTACCGGGCCCATCAGCAGCATGTTTAGTATTTTTATCTACTTATGAAAATAGTTTTCAACTTCACAAACCATATATGTGAATACAGCTTAGTTCCAGTTTAGTTTTCTTAATGTTATAACAAATAGCATAGCTTATGTATCGATTTAGTTAGCTTGTTGATACAAAGATTAGTTTTCCTTTGTTCAGTATTTGTTAGCATGATTTAATTGTCTATATGCCATGTTTTAGCATTTTCAGCATGATCATTAGCATGTATTTTGAATGGCATCCTTGAAAGCATAATTTCTTCGAATGCATGTTTTGTGAGGTAGATGGTTTCTTACTAAGGTCCCAAGCTTATAGTTTCATTTTCCTTATACTACAGATAAAGGTAAAGGAAAGATGGATTAGCGGAGGCTGGAGGGCAATGCGACTGGATGTGTGTGAGCAGGAACTTGGAATAAAGACCCTTGGGAAGTAGCCCACCTAAGGACTCAGTATTTCAGTTTTGGTTATTTTCTGCACTTCTAGAATATTAAGTGTCATGAATTATGAATGTGTGCACTATGTTATGCCTAGACTTCTAGTTACTTTGATTTTAGTCGGTAAGTTATGAATCTTGATCTGTTTAGTAAGAGTTTAGTGTTTATTAGTTGATACATCCATGTTGTACATGAAATTCTGAAATGCAACAGAAATTAGAGCTCCAATCGATCAGCTGATCGATTGGAGGGTTCCCAATCGATCAGCCGATTGATTGGGAGGTAATCTGTCGCGTACAGAGAGCTGTTGAATCGATTAGATGATCGATCGGCCATGGATCGATCAGCCGATCGATCGGGAATTTAATTTTCGTGAATAGAGAGCCTCTGAATCGATCATCGAATCGATTGGCCAGGCTGGATCGATCAGCCGATCGATCCAGAATTGACCCCATGCACAGTAGCGAGCTGAATCGATCAGTGGATCCATCAGACAACTCTAATCGATCAGCCGATCGATTGGAATGTCTGATTTCAGCTAGAAGTGTCTAATTTCAGTTTTCTGATCAGGTAGGAAGGTTAGGTTTCCTTCTTAGCATATGTATATCTTTAAGAGTATACTCTAAACATAGAATTTCAGATTTTATAACAAATAGTAGAAGTTTTAATTATTTTAGCTTTTCCACACCTGGACATTTAGTGATAGTTCAGGAATAGTTTAGCATAATGTAACCCCGGCCTTACAGTCTAGTCAGTAGAAGGCGGGTCGTTACAAGACCATTCCTTGCTACAGCTGGAGCAATTATTGATGTTAAAAATCATAAGTTGTCATTGGTAATTGGTAAGGAACGGTTGGAGTATGATTTATCTAATGTCTCTAACCATGTTTCTTCTCTTTTAAATGCTTGTACCAGGGCAAGCATTTACAAACTTGAGGAATGGAATTTCCATCCTCATGGAAGGCCACCTAATGAAAAGAACAATTTGGTGGAGGATGTTGGGAGGAGACCTCCCAACAAAAATGAAAAATATGTCTGCCCTCCAAGGGCAAGGAAACGAGAAGAATAAGTTGGATTGGTCGAGCTAAAGACCCTAAACAAGCGCTTCTTGGGAGGCAACCCAAGGGTTCTTTTAGTTAGTTATATTTTCATCTTTATTTTGTTTTCACTATGTTTTAGTTTTGTTTTCAGGTTAAAATCTACTTCCATGAGCTGGCCATGACTTCTTCATGGGCATGGAAGTATTGGAGAAGTGGATTAGGAGAATAAACATCAAATGGAATAAAACAGGGCATGGCCGTGTGTTGTACACGACCAAGCAAAGGATGCAGAGAAGGAAGATGACCTGGCCGTGTCTACCAGACAAGGCCGTGTAAAGTCTACAGATAAGGAAAGGGGCAAGGCCGTGTCCGAGACACGGCCGTGTGAAGAATCCAGAGAAGGAGATTTCTTCGGCCGTGTTCCAGACACGACCGTGTGAAGAAGTCCGAGCAAGAGCCTGCAGTGACCGTGTACCAAACACGGCCGTGTGCCAAAACCAGAGAAGTGAACTCGGAAGGCAGTGTCTCTGACACACCCGTGTGAAGAAAGCCGAGAAGAAGAAGGATGTGGTTGTGTCCCAGACACGACCGTGTGAGTGAAGCCGAGGAGGAAAAGGGAGGGGTCGTTTAGATCTACATGACTCGTGTGGAGAAGCCCTTAAGAGGCCGTGTCTTCCTTACACGGCCAGATTTTGGCCGTGTCCCGCACACGCCCACCTCTCTTAAAACATCTTCTTCTCTCTCAATCTCTTTAAAATCCCTCTTTTCTTCAACCTTTTTCCTCAAACTTTCTTAGATCCAGATTCTTTTCTTCTCCAAAACTCAAGATTTTCGTTCTCCTAACCTCAAATCTTGTTCTTCAAAGATTTGTTTCTTTGAGATCTTACTTTTCTAACCCTAAATAGTCCCTTCCCTCATCTAAACTCAACAAGATGTCCAATCTTTTGAAGAAACTTCGCAAAGGAGGTGGTGGATCTAGTGGAGACAAAGAAAAGGAACCATCTAGGGATAAAGGAAAACAACCAATGAAGGGCAAAGGGAAGAGGATATCACGCAACGAAGGTAATGACAATGAATTCAATATTGTATTTAGAAATGATGATAAAATTACTAGATTTGCAATTCTTGTCAATAGAAAGATTGTGTGTACTCGGTATATGGATCCAACTGTTTTAGATATGATGAGAATTAGGGATGACATAGATTGGATGATTGGGTTCTTAGATTGGAGTGATATGTTGTACTCACATCTACCAACTTATCCTCGTCTTGTTCTGGAGTTTCTGAGTTTGTTAGATGTCCATTTTACCAATGAGGATGATTATGTTGGCAGAATAACTTTTAGATTAATGAATCAAGAAATTCAATGGACATTTAGTGACTTTAATACTTGTTTTGGATTGTCCTCCGATAGCTCTCAAAGGCTTGACTCTAGATTCAATTGGAACCATTTTTGGAATTCAATTACTAGACTAGATCATCCTTATGAGCCCTCTAGAGCCAAGGCTTCTCACATGCAAAACCCAGTTTTTAGATATCTACATAGAATTATGAGCAAAACTATTTTTGGTAGAGGTGATAGTGATGGAGTCGTAAAAAAGGTAGAACTTTATTCTCTATGGGCTATGCTATATAAGGTTTATTTTGATTCCGGTTTTCATTTCTTACAAACCTTAATGAGAACTACGAGGGCATCTTCGGGATGAATAGTGCTTGGTGGTTTGATTACCCAAGTAGCCATTAATTTAGAACTTGATTTAGAAGGGTTAGTAGTTATTCATGGCAATGATATGATTGACATGGATGCATGCCTTGCCATGAAGATGATCATTCCGGATAAGAATGGGTTTGCATTTCCTAGGAGGAATGGTTTTCCTCTACCTCTTCCTTGTCCTGAACGAACGTCTATTCGTAACCCTGCTAATTGGGTAATCATCAATATCGATCCTGAAAATGTTCCCTCTATATCCGGAGACACAGAGCCACACATTGAACCCTTGACATCTGGATACCTGTAGCCTTCTGGACATCCGGATCCTGCTAGGCATTCTTTTGCTTATGGTACGGGTTCCTCCAGATTTGATTTTTTTGATTTTCGTACTTCTCTAGAATCGCTCCACGAGAAGCATGATGCCCAACGAAGAATGTTGGAAGGCCGCTTCTCTTTATCAGATAATCAGTTTAGAGAAGTAAAGAGCACTTTCAATTCACAAGGAATTTTCAGGGTCAAGTGGCCGAATTTGTCCAAGATTATGATACTGATCAAGCTAGAATGAGAGACTTTATGCAGAACATGAGTGTCACTAGCCAACAAGTTGATGCTTTGTTTGAGTATCATATAATCCTGAGCGAAACTCCTGGATTCCTGAGTTTTCCCATTGGTCAGCCACGTCATAGGGACCCTTTTCCTCGTCCCCCTCCACCTCCACCATATTGATTTTATCGGGACGATGAAAAGTTTGAGTCTGGGGGGGGGGTGTCAAACCTGATTTCTTTTTGTTTCAGTTTTTGATTGTTTTCTTATTTTTTGCATGTGTAGTTTTTGTTTTACATTCTATTTTGATTGTCTTTCTTGAGTGTTTGTTTTGATAGTCATTTGATTATCTTTTGAAATTCTTTGGCAAACATCTTGAGAACATCAATCTTCACTTTTATGCTTTCTTGGATTCAAAATAAAATGTTAGCACGTTCATTATCTAGATTCATGGTGTTGTAAATGATGCTAGTAGTAAGCTTTATGTACTTCTTTTCTTTATCTTGGGTAGCATGAAATAAGCTAAGAATCATTTGGAGATGAATTTTAGTCTTGGCTTGACCTTAAGAATCTTACTTTCACTACACTTTGACTTAATGCTTGAATGGTTGATATCATTGAAATAGTCATGATTCATCTTGTTTGCTTAGTACTTGGTTTCCATAGTGATTTTTCAAACTTCATTTTGGTTATTGGATGAGGCTCAACTCATGTAAGCTCATTTGGAAAAATCAAAATATCCCAACATTTGTGCTAAAAGTACACTTGTGAAATAAGATTTGCCCAATGCAAATACTTATGAAAAAAATTGAAAAAGAAAAGCAATGACAAAAAAAATAAGGGATATAAAAAAATAGTTGTCGTGAGTGGAATCTAGCAAGTCACCCCTTTGAGACCGTGTTAGGTTACTGGGGAAATGACTGCTTAGCTTCTCTTGAGATTGAGCACACCTTTGAGACCTTGGGTTAGTTGAGAAATATGAACCAAGTGAGTGGCAAGTAAGTGCCTATCACTGGTTACTTGTCTCTCACCGGAAATATTAGGAATTCAAATTTGATGACGACTTGACTAGGACATAGATTGAAACTTGAAGGGTTTTTGAGTTACTTTTACACTGTGCACAAGATACTTAAGCTTGAGCCATACTTGATTTGTTTCCATGATTATGCTTGTTATTGGAACTCTTTGATAGAGTTAGGAAAGTACATTAGGGTTTATGAATGCGTTGTAGAACATATGAATTTAGATTGCAGCATTTTGCTTGAGGACAAGCAAAGGTTTAAGTCTGGGGGTGTGATGTGCGTAGATTTTATATACTTTTATGCATGTTTTGACGCACATTTACATACTTTGAGCTTGCTTGATCTATGCATTTTTATACTTCCAGCTTTTCTTTTAGCATTATTTACTCTTTTTGTTCGGAGATATGCTTTTTGTATATTTTTTGTACACAGGAGTCAAATTTGGTGAAGATTCTACATTCTTGGACAAACTTATGAGCTAAGCATTGGAGAAAGCACTTGGCCGTGTGCTACACACGGCTCTGCCTGCGTGGAGTGCTCTGGTCGGGTGGTCAACCAGGAGAAATAGACAAGGAACTTGGCCTGGCCGTGTGAACCTCACACGGCCGTGCCAAGTTTTGAAGCAAATCAGAGTTCAATCTTTACATGGTCGTGTAGATCTACATGGTCGTGTAAGGTTTCCAGAGACCAAGAAGACCCTGGCCGTGTGCATCACACGGCCGTGCAGGGTTCCCAGCGCTTAAAAGTATTCTGGCCGTGTGCACTACACGACCGTGCTAGGTTTCCATAAGCTGGGACAGTCCAGGCCGTGTGGATCTACACGACCGTGCTTGGAGGACTTGATGGGAGTTGTCCACGACCGTGTACACCACACTGCCATGTATGGATGGTAGAGAGGGGAAAGGCTCTGGCCGTGTGAACCTCACACGGCCATGCCTCGGGGCCGTGTGGCGCCCGAAAGCCCCCCTCTATTTAAAGCCTCTTTGAAGATTTGAAAGGGGATCTTCTCCCCTTTGGGAGAAAGCAAGATTTGGTGGATTCCTCCCATTCTTGGGAGGATTTTTGGGTCATCTAAAGGGAGATCTTGGCGAATTCGACTCCGGGAGCGACGATTGGATCCGAAGATGGTGCTATATTGTAGATAAGTTTTCTTTCTCTCCTCTTCTTGGATTGGGACGGAAGAAATGCTTGTAATCTTCTTATCTTTGGTTTTCTTTCTTCGTTTTATGGAGTAGATCTTTTTGTTCTAGGATGGAGGGAGTATTTGTGAGATAAATTGATGTAAACTCTTGTGGATTTGCCATTTCTTTATTTCTATGATGTTGCCTAGTTTGTATCGATTGGATCTTGAATGATTAATTGTGATTAGGGCTTAATTCTCATTCTTGATTGGTTGTTTGGATATCTTATAGACTTTGTAGAGATTAACTCTCACTCGATTTTCCGAGGGATCCACGTGACAGGTGCAAGCCCGTGTAAGGACGTTTGAGGGATAACCTTGAAGGGGAAATGAGAATATTCAAGAGGGTAGGATAGATTTTATGATTCAATCCTTGTATCTTTATGGGTTAAGAAGCTATGAACTTCTATGTTGATATCCGAGGGAAGCATAGTAATAGGTGCAATCCTGTGTAAGGACAACGTAGGTTCATATCTAATTGATCACATTTAGGTACATTTTCAGTCATAAGCCGGTTATCTATTGCAAGAGAGAACCGACAACCTTCTACAAATATTAGACAATTGAGAAATAAGAATTGGTAAACCATATACATTCAAGAGATCTTACAAAGAAACCAAAACTCCTAGAACCTCCCTTTATCATAACTCAAACCCCAAACTCTTGTTTGTTAATCTTTCATTTTAGATTTGTTTTTCATCCTTAGCATTTGTAACTAATTGATTAGTTGTTTAGCTAATTCGCTTTGAGATATTTCTAGTGCTTATTTCAGTCTCTGTGGATACAATAATCTTTTATATTACTTGCGACATTTCCGTACACTTGCGGAATATAACAGAGGCCCGGCCGTACAGTGGTCAATGACACATGGAAGTCAAAGTCAAGATGGTCAGCCCAAGGGTCTTGCCGAACGGAGGGGTCACCTAGCCGATCGGCTTGGATAGCGCCCCGGTCGGCGCGAAGACATCTCGACCGCAGGTCAGGTTTCCGATGCTTAGGGGTTCTCTTATAAAAGTGTCGATACGCTGAGCCACTCTGCCCGCTCGGCTGAGTTACGAACAACCACGGCTGCATGCCTGTTCGAGTATATTACTGAGCGGCTTTCTCGCTCGGCCCCGTACAGTTTTCACTCCTGAATGCCAAGGAGGCCGAGCGGCCCCCCGCTCGGCCTAGTAACGGACAAGAAACACAAAAGAGGACAAAATGGACAACTGGAGATATCCTTCTCAAGACATGCGCCGTCGACGAACAGCATGGTCGGCGGCCGGACCGGACAGAAGATCGTATGGTGGATGTTTCCACTGTCATGTCAGAGATATGCTCGAACGGTTGCAGTATAGCGTCAGACACATTTTTCTGACACGTCCATTTTGAGGTATGCTTTGGGAAGCGTGCACGCCTCGAAATGCATTCACGTGCCTCCCCGGGATCCTATATAAGGACCCCTAGACTCCGACGGAGGTATGCAATATTCTTCACTGTAGCTACAGTCTCGTTACTCTGCTTCTGCTTCTGCTTCAGCTTCATCTCACCGTTGCCTGACTTGAGCATCGGAGGGTCGTCGCCGGGAACCCCTTCCCGGCTCGACTTTGTTGCAGGTTCGCTAAAGGCCCACGTCATCTTGGAGGTCATCTGAAGGCAATAGAGAGTCTCACATCCCCAGCGTCCGTCGACTCGACTCTCGGACATGTTCAAATTAGCGCTGTCTATGGGAACACACCTGAATCCGAGCGGAGAAGATGGAAGGAACTGGACGACCGCACACTATGATGCTATCTCAAGAGGAGCTCGACACTCTTATCGAGGCGAGAGTAGCAAAAATTATGGAGCAGTAGTAGCAAAAAACGTTAGCCGAGCGGATGGCGCAGCAGGTGACCTCGGCATCGGGTGGCCGAGCGACGCAAGAAGATCGACCAGAGCAGTACTCTACTTGGGCACAGAATAAAGGGAAGACCGGCAAACCAGGAGATGCGCCACCCGCCCCCATTCCATTCCATCGGGCCCTATTCCAAACTCCGTCTGAGCTAGCTCAAGCCAACCAAGGATCATCTAATGAAGCCCCCGCTCGGGATGTCAAAAAGGGCAAGGTGCCTCAGACTGAGTCATCTCCCGAGCAGATTAATCGCCAATTCTCCAAGGAGAGCTTACAGGACCTGCTCCCGAGGCACTACGCCCCATTGGCGATCGGGGAATATAGCGGCGTGACCGACCCTGACGACCATCTCGGTAAGTTCGACAATGCCGCTACTCTCCACCAATATACTGATGGAGTTAAGTGTCGAGTCTTCCTTACGACGTTGTTCGGCTCGGCTCAACGTTGGTTCCGAAGACTGCCAGATGGATCAATTCGAAGCTTTAAAGACTTCCGAACGACATTCCTCCACCACTTCGCCAGTAGCCGACGCTATCAGAAGACCAGCGTCAACTTACTTTCTATGAAACAAGGGTCGAGAGAAACCCTCCGAGCGTACATCCAGCGCTTCAACCAGGCAGCGATGGACATCCCCACGGTCTCATCCGAGACAATGATGCATGCCTTCACTCAGGGCCTAGTCGACGGGGATTTCTTCCGCTCGCTCATCAAAAAATCACCCCATGACTACGATCATATGTTGAAGAAGTCAAGCGAATATATCAACGTAGAAGAAGCCCAGGCGGCTAGGAGGAAAGAAGAATCGTCCGAGCCCTTGCCTTTAGCCGAGCGACGACCGATGGTCATCAATCAGCCACCAAGATGGCCCCGTGTTGAGGGGCACGTCCTCATCAAGAAACAAAGTCGCACACCGTCCAACATATAGCGGCCGATCAGCCTAAGAAAAAAAGAAAGGTATGGACTCCTATGTTTTGTTCACTCCACCGGTCAGCGACCCACAACACCCGTGATTATTGAGGGTTCGTTCCGATCGCTCACCCGGCTCCAAGAAGCTATCACCGCCAATCACCTTCACCTGATCGACGACATCTACCCCAGAGTATCGGGCGGTGGGTGGCTAGGGAGTCCCCCGAACGACAACATCATCACCAGCCGAGGGTCAATCCCCGAGCCTCGCATGAGCGAGCAAGACCATCCACTTGGGAGGAGGAAAATAAAAGCAACGCTGCTCGGGGCGAGATCAACATCATTGCCGGTGGACCAACGGGAGGTGACTCCAACCGAGCGAGGAAGTCGCACGCCCGGCAGCTCAGGATCCACGCGGTTGGATGCAATCAGGAGCGAGCATAGGGGCCCGAGGTCAGCTACGGGCCCAGAGACCTAGAAGGGGTTGAAGTGCTGCACAAGCGGTAATAGCAAATTATACTATTCACCGTATATTCATTGATACAGGTAGCTCGGCCAACATTATTTTCAAGAAGGCATTCGACCAACTTTAAATTGATTGAGCCGAGCTGCTTCCGATGATAACTCCGTTATATGGATTCACCGACAATGAGGTTATGCCAGTCGGCCAGACATAGTTGGCTATATCGCTAGGCGAGGAGCCGCTTCGAAGGACGTGGGCCACAAACTTCATCGTGGTCGATGCCCCCTCTGCCTAAAATGTGATATTAGGGCGACCGACTCTCAACGAGTTCCGCGTGATCGTCTCAACTTTTTGTCAGAAGATCAAGTTTCTCGTGGAGGACAAGGTGGGGGAGGTCCGAGGAGATCAGTTTGTCGCCCGACGATGTTATGTGGAGATGGTCCGAGCAGAGTCAAGGTCCGTTTAGAAAGCGCCGCGCCTGAAGGTAAATACCATAACTGAAAAGCCTCCAACTTTATTTTATGAAGAGAAAGAGGAGGTGCAGATCCAGGTTGGCCAACTGGATGCCACCACGTTCGTTGCATCTGACCTGGAAGCAGGCCAGAAGGAAGAACTGATTAGGTGTCTGTGGCTCAACCACGATGTCTTTGCATGGTCAACCCACGAGCTACTAGGCATCTCGCCGAGCGTCTCGCAGCACGAACTCCATGTCCGGCCGGACGCGCAGCTGGTAATGCAGAGGAAGTGGGACTTCAGTGTCGAACAGAACGTCATCATCAGGGCAGAAGTTGAGAAGCTCCTGGAGGCCGGCCATATACGGGAGGTGCAATTCCTGAGTTGGCTCGTGAATGTGGTGCTGGTCTCCAAGCCTGGTAATAAGTGGAGGGTTTGCATCGACTTTTGGGATCTGAATAAAGCGTGCCCAAAAGACTTTTACCCTCTGCTCCGGATTGACCAAATGGTGGACTCAACCGCTGGATGCGAGCTGATATGCATGCTGGATGCCTATCAGGGATACCACCAAGTGCCTCTCGCCCAGGATGATCAGGAGAAAGTAAGCTTCATTATGGCGGACGACACCTACTGCTACAACGTGATGCCATTCGGACTAAAGAACGTCGGTACCACATACCAGCGGCTCATGAACAAGGTGTTCCGGAAGCAGATCGGACGGAACCTCGAGGTATATGTTGATGATATACTCATTAAATCACTCCGACTGGCCGACCTTTGTGCAGATATAGACGAGACCTTCCGGACGCTGAGGGCATACAGTGTCAAGTTGAACCCTCAGAAGTGTCTGTTCGGAGCGAAAAGTGGACGCTTCTTGGGCTACATTGTCACGGAGCGAGGCATAGAGGCGAAACCCAGCAAAGTAAAGGCGTTACAGGACATGCCGCCTCCCAAAAATTTGAAGGAAGTGCAACACCTTACCGGTCGGATAACGGCCTTGTCGCGGTTCATCTCTAAAACGACCGATAGGAGCTTGCCTTTTTTCAAGATCCTGTGCTGACCCACCAAATTCTAGTTAGACAAAGAATGTGATCAAGTGTTCGAAGAATTGAAGGTTTATCTAAAGTCTTTACCTGTATTAGCTAAGCCAACTGCTGGCAAGCCACTCCGCATCTACTTATCCTTGATTGAGCATGTTATTGGCTCGCCTTTAGTACGGCAAGACGGCGAAGAGCTGCCTGTGTATTTTCTGAGTCATATTCTAAAGGATGTCGAGTTCCGCTACACTGGTCTAGAAAATCTTGCGTTTGCGCTAGTCCTCGCCGCTCGGAGGCTCCGACCATATTTCCTGGCGCACACAATAATCGTCATGACGAATAGCCCTCTAGGGAGAGTTCTCCTTAACCCCGAGGCGTCCGGGTGGTTGATTAAGTGGAAAACTGAGCTCAGTGAATTTGATATCCAGTATCAGCACCGCACGATAATCAAGGCACAATCCTTGGCAGATTTCATCACCGAAGTGCATAATCTCGAGCTAGAATCTTTATGGAAAGTATTTGTGGACGGGTCCTCCGCTCGGCTCGGGAGTGGTATTGGTATTTTATTGATTTCTCCCCAAGAAGAGCGGGTGCAGCTGTCCGTCCGGCTGGATTATTGGGCAACCAATAATGAAGCAAAATATGAAGGCCTCATCATTGGATTGTAGGCTGCTCGGTATGTAGGAGCAAGCCGAGTGATGATCTACTCAAATTCTCAGCTTGCTGCTCAGCAACTCTCAGGAACTTTCGAGATAAACAATGCTAGACTCAAGCTCTACGTGGAGACCTTCCAAAAGCTCAAGGCCAACTTCAGTGACATACAAAAGATCCCCCGAGCGGAGAACCAGGCGGCAGATGAGTTGGCTAAGCTTGTAAATTTGATATCTCCGATCGTCATACAACAACCGATTGAGCAGGTATCATTAGTGGCTCGCATTGATAGGATGGAGGGCCTCACATTCCTGAGCGACTAGAGGACAACCATAGTGGAATTTTTACGATTGGGAGCTACGCCGTCCGATCGGGAAGAGGCCCAGTTGCTAGAGAAGAGAGCAGGTCGGTTCACCCTCATCGGGGATCAGCTCTACAAGAAGGCGTTCTCCTGGTCGTTACTCAAGTGCGTTAACTCGGAGGACGCGGAGTATATACTAAAGGAAGTGCATCAAGGATCTTACGGAGGTCATCTGGGCGGCCGCTCGTTGGCGAGAAAGATTCTGCTGGCCGGGTACTTTTGGCCGACTCTCCAGGAATATGCTGCTCGGACCGTCACTACCTGCCTATCCTGTCAAAGATATCATAACTTCTCCCATCGGCCAACGGAGGAAATGAAGGCGTCCACAATGTCCTGCCCGTTCGACCAGTGGGGCATGGATATTGTGGGACCTTTCCCTATGGCGACCGGGCAGCGGAAGTTTTTACTCCTGGCGGTGGACTATTTCTCCAAATGGGTCGAGGCCAAGCCATTGGCAAAAATAACCGAGCAGATGGTCAAGAAGTTTATCTGGCAGCACATAATATGTCAGTTCGACATTCCACGTCGGCTCGTGTCCAACAATGGGTGGCAGTTTGTCAGCCAACATCTTCTAGAATGGTGTGAGGGGTACGACATTCAGCAGCACCTCACCTCCGTGGCCTACCTATAAAGTAACGGACAAGCTGAAGTCACCAATCGGGAGATCCTTTGGATTCTTCGAGTTCGGCTCGACCATGTAGGAGGCAGCTGGGTGGATGAGCTCCCAGGTGTATTATGGGCGATCCGCACGACCCCTAAGGAGGGAACAGGGGTCATGTCTTTCCACTTAGTATATGGAGGGGAGGCTATCGTTCCCATGGAGGTCGGAATAGAATCCGATCGGGTGCAACAGTACGATGCGGATAACGCCGGGCAGGGCAGCTGGAGTTGGACTTGATAGACGAGGCACGAGCCAAAGCAGCCGTCCGGCTATTGGCGTACCGGCAAAGGATGAAGCAGAATTACAACAGGCGAGTAATTCCCAGAGCGTTCCAGGTCGGCGACCTAGTATGGAAGAAAGTAAAGTCGGTTAGCGACTTAAGCAAGCTGGAGGCTCCCTGGGCTGGGCCCCTCAAGATCATCGAAAAGCTCCGATCGGGCACCTATTACCTTGAAGATGAAGATGGACGACGGCTAGAACGACCAAGGAGCGCTAACCATTTCCAGCCATACTGAGCTGGGTGAAAGGTGCCCCAATTTAATTCATTATGTGTACTTTTTGTTCTTTGGCACCCTTTGAATACAGGAATGAAATCAAGAAACAAGATACCAAGTATGCACCGAACGACCAAGCTCCATTTAATTGTCAAGCGGCGACGTTAAACGCCAGAGTCGGACCGACTATAAACCTCCCGGCCTGAAGACCGTTGAGCGATGACGTTAAATGCCAGAGTCAGACCGGCGACTATAAACCTCTCGGCCTGAAGACCGTCGAGCGGCGACATTAAACGCTAGAGTCGAACCGGCGACCTTAAACCTCCCGGCCTGAAGACCGTCGAGCGGCGACGTTAAACGCCAGAGTCGAACCGGCGACTATAAACTCCCCGGCCTGAAGACCGTCGAGCGGCGACGTTAAACGCCAGAGTCGAACCGGCGACTATAAACCCCCCAGCCTGAAGACCATCGAGTGGTGACGTTAAACGCTAGAGTCGGACCAGCGACTATAATCCTCCCGGCCTGAAGACCGTCGAGCGGCAACGTTAAACGCTAGAGTCAGACCGGCGACTATAAACCTCCGGCCTGAAGACCGTCGAGTGGCGACGTTAAATGCCAGAGTTGAACCGGCGACAATAAAGCCCCCGGCTTGAAGACCGTCGAGCGGTGACGTTAAACGCTAGAGTCAAACCGGTGACTATAAATCGCCCCGCCTGAAGACCGTCGAGCGGCGACGTTAAACGCCAGAGTCGAACCGACGACTATAAACCCCCGGCCTGAAGACCGTCGAGCGGCGACGTTAAACGCCAGAGTCGACTCAACGACTATAAACCCCCCGGCCTGAAGACCGTCGAGCGGCTACGATATGGCTCGACATTTAGTGATGGTCAAGGGGTGACCATAAATCTCAAGGGTAAGGAAAGAACCATGACCCTCTGGCATGACACCCTATCGAGTCGCATGACTATTTACACCAACCAGAAAAAGCATACTAACAAGGAGAGAAAGCAAACAGGATAGCTTCATTGAAAATAAGGTTTTTCGATCGAGCGGCGGGATTACATGAACACTTTGACCTCACTCGAGGTAGTTAAAAAGGTGTTTAGGTATGGTGCGAAGGAGTGATGTGTGTTCCTGGATGGGGATGGTCATAGACTCTACGAGGTGACCCTTGGCTTTCAGATGATCTGCCGTAGCAGAGATGGCCAGCTCAAAGGCGAGAATGAGCCTTCGTAGACCTTCTGAACGAATTTGGTCAAGCAAATGTAGTTCTGCTTCATTACGGCGAAGCGGCTTGGCTCGCCCTCTTGATACTCTTTAAGGGTAGCCCAGGAAGCCTCAAGTGCATCTTAGAGGGTGTAACGCCCCGCCCCTTCCAGCTTAAGCTGACGGGGGTTACTTATCTTTTCTTCTTAAACAGCGGAAGTCTTATCTATAGCATATATATATATATATATATATATATATATATATATATATATATATATATATATTTCTTTAAACCTTTCTTTTATTTTTTTAACACATCATCATCAACTACCTATCATATGAGTCACATAACATGCTTAACATAAACTTAGACCATGATACTAAAGAGCATGATGAAGTGTCATAGAGTTATAAAGGAAACAACATGAACATAATTTTTATTAATTAAAAGCAGGTTTTCCTCTTTTGCCAAGTCACTACTACACACGTCCTTCTTGCCCCCTCCTGCTGCTCCCTTAGTACATCCATTCTTTGCCATTATCTGTGGTACAAGGAAAGTAAGCTGTGAGCACTCAAGGCTCAGTAAGATCCTTTCCTACACACAAAAACCGTATAGCATAAATAAAACTTCAATGCATAAAGCATAAAGATAACTCATCATATCATGTATAGAAGCATCATATCATAACATAATCATATGGTATCATGACATATCTTCATAAAGTCATAAAGTGCATTCTAGCATAACATGATCATGATCATAACCTATCAAAACATAATCATAAGGTTCATCCTAACATAACATAACATAATCATAGGCATCATGGTATATCGTAACATAATCATAATGTGTTATGCAGGATGACTTTCAAAAACATGATTCATGCAATAGTATATGCAACATGTCCTTTGAAAACTTATTTCATACATACTTAAACATAATCATAATATGGTTAGGGCCCCGGCTTGTACCACATACATAAATGCGCGCGTCCTATATAGGTCCAAGGTAGCAAGTCTTGCACCCTACAAGGCATACATACTAGGCCCGTTTCTTAGTCCATCGACCTAGGGGCACTTAGGAGCCCCATCCCTAACGAGGCCCGTTTCTTAGTCCATCGACCCCGGGGCACTTATGGAGTCCACCCTTGGTACAAGCCATATAAAGTAAAGTAGCATGTCATACATATCATGGTTCTTATCATTTCTTGCACATCATATTTCTTATCATATCATACCATATAGAATTTTGGTCACACAGCTCATCATAATGGTATGTAAAATTTGGGCACACAGCACATCATAAATACATGCATAGTTTGGGTACACAGCTCATCATAAATAGCATGGAAACTTGGGCACATAGCTCATCACATATATCATGTATAAATTGGGCACACAGCTCATTATAAATAACACACAACATAGCATAAGAGTTTCCATCATGTATAGATCATAAGTGTGCATAATTAAACATAGAAGCATAGCAATCTCATAAACATGGCATATAAGGTACATGGGAAACATAATTAGATTTCAAACCCTAATGTCTTATATATAGTGGCCGAAACCTATAAATTAGGTTTTAGGCAAAAACTCCCTACCCACATGTGAACCTTAAACAAGTATTATTCCATACACCATAAGAAAACATCATGAGCATGTTTAGGTAGAGTTCTAGGTCTCTTAAGCTTACAACTTATCATGGCCGAATCTTATCAAGCATACATTGGGTTAAAAATTATCCTTCAAGCTAGTGAACCCTAAACAACTTCCATAGCAAACATTTCAAGGAAATAACATTAGCATAGTTGAGTTAGGTTCTAAGTTTCCTAGGCCCTTAAGCATGATATGGCCGAAACTTGTAGGACTTAAAGCTAGGGTTCAAGTGCCTTAAAAGCATGAGAACCTTAAACAACTTTCATAGCAAATAATTCAAGGAATAACATGAGCATAGTTGAGTTAGGTTCTAAGTTTCCTAGGCCCTTAAACATGATGTGGCCGAAACTTGTAGGACTTAAAACTAGGGTTGAAGTTGTAACACCCCGCCCCTTCCTGCTTAAGCTGACGGGGGTTAATTATCTTTTCTTCTTAAACAGCGGAAGTCTTATCTATAGCCTATATTTTTTTTCTTTAAACCTTTCTTTTATTTTTTTATCACATCATCATCAACTACCTATCATATGAGTCACATAACATGCTTAACATAAAATTAAACCATAATACTAAAGAGCATGATGAAGTGCCATAGAGTTATAAAGGAAACAACATGAACATAATTCTTATTAATTGAAAGAAGGTTTTCCTCTTTAGCCAAGTCACTACTACACACGTCCTTCTTGCCCCCTCCTGCTGCTCCCTTAGTACATCCATTCTTTACCCTTATCTATGGTACAAGGAAAGTAAGCTGTGAGCACTCAAGGCTCAGTAAGATCCTTTCCTACTCACAAAAGCCGTATAGCATAAATAAAACTTCAATGCATAAAGCGTAAAGACAACTCATCATATCATGTATAGAAGCATCATATCATAACATAATCATATGGTATCATGGCATATCCTCATAAAGTCATAAAGTGCATTCTAGCATAACATGATCATGATCATAACATATCGAAACATAATCATAAGGTTCATCCTAACATAACATAACATAATCAAAGGCATCATGGTATATCGTAACATAATCATAATGTGTTATGCAAGATGACTTTCAAAAACATGATTCATGCAATAGTATATGCAACATGTCCTTTGAAAACTTATTTCATACATACTTAAACATAATCATAACATGGTTAGGGCCCCGGCTTGTACCACATACATAAATGCGCGCGTCCTATGTAGGTCCAAGGTAGCAAGTCTTGAACCCTACAAGGCATACATACTAGGCCCGTTTCTTAGTCCATCGACCTAGGGGCACTTAGGAGCCCATCCCTAACGAGACCCGTTTCTTAGTTCATCGACCCCGGGGCACTTATGGAGTCCACCCTTGGTACAAGCCATACATAAAGTAAAATATCATGTCTTACATATCATGGTTCTTATCATTTCTTGCACATCGTATCTCTTATCATATCATACCATATAGAATTTTGGGCACACAGCTCATCATAATGGTATGTAAAAATTTGGGCACACAGCACATCATATATTTTATGCATAAATTGGGCACACAGCTCATCACATATATCATGCATAAATTGGCACATAACTCATCATAAATAATACACACCATAGCATAAGGGTTTCCATCATGTATAGATCATAAGTGTGCATCATTAAACATAGAAGCATAGAAATCTCATAATGATGACATATAATATACATGGAAAACATAATTAGATTTCTAACCCTAATGTCTTATAGTGGCCGAACCATATAGATTGGCTTTTTGGTAAAAACTCCATACCAACATGTGAACCCTAAGTAAGCATCATTTCTTATACCATAAGAAACACCATGAGCAAGTTTAGGTAGAGTTCTAAGATTCTTAAGCTTACAACTTTTCATGGCCGAAACTTATCAAGCATACATTGGGTTAAAAACTATCATTCAAGCTTGTGAACCCTAAACAACTTCTATAGCAAACATTTCAAGGAATAACATGAGCATAGTTGAGTTAGGTTCTAAGTTTCTTAGGCCCATAAACATGAAGTGGCCGAGAGTTATAGGACTTAAAACTAAGGTTCAAGTGTCCTAAAAGCATGAGAAACTTAAACAACTTTCATAGCAAATATTTCAAGGAATAACATGAGCATAGTTGAGTTAGGTTCTAATTTTTCTAAGCCCTTAATCATGAAGTGGCCGAAACTTGTAGGGCTTAAAACTAGGGTTCAAGTGTCCTAAAAACATGAGAACCTTAAACAACTTTCATAGAAAATATTTCAAGGAATAACATGAGCATAGTTGAGTTAGGTTCTAAATTTCCTAAGCCCTTGAACATGATGTGGCCGAATGTTATAGGACTTAAAACTAAGTTTCAAGTGTCCTAAAAGCATGAGAAACTTAAACAACTTTCATAGCAAATATTTCAAGGAATAACATGAGCATAGTTGAGTTAGGTTCTAAGTTTCCTAAGCCCTTAATCATGAAGTGGCCAAAACTTGTAGGGCTTAAAACTAGGGTTCAAGTGTCCTAAAAGCATGAGAACCTTAAACAACTTTCATAGCAAATATTTCAAGGAATGACATGAGCATAGTTGAGTTAGGTTCTAAATTTCCTAAGCCCTTGAACATGATGTGGCCGAATGTTATAGGACTTAAAACTAAGGTTCAAGTGTCCTAAAAGCATGAGAACCTTAAACAACTTTCAAAGAAAATATTTCAAGGAATAACATGAGCATAGTTGAGTTAGGTTCTAAGTTTACTAAGCCCTTAATCATGAAGTGGCCGAAACTTGTAGGGCTTAAAACTAGGGTTCAAGTGTCCTAAAAGCATGAGATCCTTAAACAACTTTCATGGCAAATATTTCAAGGAATAACATGAGCATGGTTGAGTTAGGTTCTAAGTTTCCTAAGCCCTTAATCATAAAGTGGCCGAAAGTCATAGAGCATGTAATTTAATTTCCATGCAACAATAAACATAAGAACATTAAGATAGTTTCATAACATTTCATCAAGGAGGTCATGAGCATCTTAGACTTGTTTTAAATTCTCCTAGGCTTCAAAACTAAACATGGCCGAACCTTCATGGACATGAAGTAGAGTTCAACTTAACATACCATCATGGGCATATCATAATAGTTTCATATCTTATTCTTAGGGAGATCATGGCATGCTTAGTTTTAAATTAAAGCTCTCCTAGGCCCTTAGTTCTGCCATGGACGAATACTCATGAATCTAAGTTCTACCAAATATTTGAACATAGAACATGAGATAAATCTTTATCATAAAATACATGTTACAAGAAAAATATCGAGCATATCAAATTTAGATCTTTTCATTCCCTAGGTCCTTCCTTTGGTTTTATCTTGGTTGGAATTCTTCATGATGTTTTCTTAGATTTTTATGTAACCGAATCTTCATAGAACAACAAGAGCTATTGTACCACAGGTGAGGGGAACTTACATCCTTTCGCTTGTGGTTTTCCTTAGAGAGAAAAGTGTTCTAGGTGTCAAGGGAGGAGGAAGCTTCTTCTTCTTGTACCTCCTTTTGTTTCCTTTACTTGTAAGTGCTAGAACTTGAAGGTTTCTTCTCGGAAATTAGCTTTCTTGGAGAAGGACTTAACTTAGCTATTGGAATGAGGAGAGGGAAGTTTTCTTGGTTCGGTGAAGAATGAAGAAGGGAGAAGGAGGAAGAAGAAAATGAATTTAATCCCTTGTTTTTCTTCTCTAAACCTATTTATCCCTTTGCCAAATGAAACATGTCCTCATTCATTCCCTCAACTCCTCTTTTCCCCCACTCCTTTAATTCCCACGAAAATAGAGAGAGGGAGGGAAGTAGACAATCCCTCTTTTGCTTGCTCCTTTTCTTAACCAAGAGGGAAAAGAAGGTAAGCAACTTGGTTTTCTCTTGCTCTTTTTGCTTAGTTTTCTTTTCTCCTTTAACTAAATTTTTCATTCTTTTCTATCCAATTATTTCTCCTTATCCTAATGGTTATCATTCATCAATTTATCTCCATCAATTGTGGGAGGTTCAAGGTTCAATCCTTGACCTCACCTCTTCTTATTCTATATTTTCTTTTTATTTTCCTTTTTCTCTTATTCTTTTCTTTTCTTTATGCTCTAAGGAAAATAATATTCATATACCTATTGTATAATTTCGTGGGTGTTACACAAGTGTCCTAAAAGCATGAGAACCTTAAACAACTTTTATAGCAAATAATTCAAGGAATAACATGAGCATAGTTGAGTTAGGTTCTAAGTTTCCTAGGCCCTTAAACATGATGTGGCCGAAACTTGTAGGACTTAAAACTAGGGTTCAACTGTCCTAAAAGCATGAGAACCTTAAACAACTTTCATAGCAAATAATTCAAGGAATAACATGAGCATAGTTGAGTTAGGTTCTAAGTTTCCTAGGCCCTAAATCATGATATGGCCGAAACTTATTAAGCATATAACTAAATTTCCATGCAACAAATAAACCTAAAAACATTAAGTTAGTTTCATATCATTTCATCAATAAGGTCATGAGTATCTTAGACTTGTTTTAAACTCTCCTAGGGTTTCAAATCTAAACATGGCCGAACCTTCATAGACATGAAATAGAGTCCAACTTAACATACAATCATGGGCATATCATATCATAATAGCTTCATATCTTATCTTAGGGAAAACATGGCATGCTTAGTTTTAAGTTAAAGCTCTCCTAGGCCCTTAGTTCTATCATGGACGAATATTCATGAGCTTGAGATGAAGTTCCAATCCACATAACAAGTAGGAGAAAATGTTAACAATACCATTATCATAGGGCATCTATCATAAGAACAAAGGAGCATGTTTTAGTTTGAGGCTTAAACTTACCTAATCCTTTTATTCTTGCTTGGCCGAAAATCTAGGACTATGGATCTAAGTTCCTACCAAACATTCTAGCATAGAAACATGGGGTAAATCCCTACCATAAAATACATGTTTCAAGAAACATATCGAGCATGTCAAAAATTTAGATCTTTACATTTCCTAGGTCCTTCCTTTGGTCTTATCTTGATTGAAATTCTTCATGGGGTTTTCTTAGATTTTTTTTTCATTTTTTTTTTGTAACCGAATCTTCATAGAACAAACAAGAGCTATTGTACCACAGGTGAGGGAAACTTACATCCTTTCACTTGTGGTTTTCCTTAGAGAGAAAAGTGTTCTAGGTGACAAGGAAGGAGGAAACTTCTTCTTCTTGTATCTCCTTTTGTTTCCTTTGCTTGGAAGGGCTAGAACTTGAAGGTTTCTTCTCGGAAATTAGCTTCCTTGGAGAAGAACTTAACTTAGCTATTGGAATGAGGAGAGGGAAGGGTTTCTTGGTTCGGTGAAGAATGAAGAAGGGAGAAGGAGGAAGAAGAAAAAGAATTTAATCCCTTGTTTTTCTTCTCTAAACCTATTTATCCCTTTGCCAAATGAAACATGTCTTCATTAATTCCCTCAACTCCTCTTTTCCCCCACTCCTTTAATTCCCACGAAAATAGAGAGAGGGAGGGAAGTAGACAATTCTTCTTTTGCTTGTTCCTTTTCTTAACCAAGAGGGAAAAGAAGGTAAGCAACTTGGTTTTCTCTTGCTCTTTTTGCTGAGTTTTCTTTTCTCCTTTAATTAAATTTTTCATTCCTTTCTATCCAAATATTTCTCCTTATCCTAGTGGTTATCATTCATCAATTTATCTCCATCATTTGTGGGAGGTTCAAGGTTCAATCCTTGACCTCACCTCTTCTTATTCTATATTTTGTTTTTATTTTCCCTTTTCTCTTATTCTTTTCATTTCTATGCTCTAAGGAAAAATAATATTCATATACATATCCTATAATTTCGTGGGTGTTACAGAGGGTCTTCATTTCCTCCTCCAGAGCGGCCACCTCTACTGAGCGGCCTTTTTTCTCGACGTCCAGCAGGTCGGCCAATTCCTTCACCCGTTGCTCCAAGGCTCGAGCTTCTACATTCTTCGCGTCCAGATCGACAATGGCACTATTCTTCTGAGTAGTCGCTAGCTCTATCTTGTGGTCGAAGGCTTTGACCTGCTTCTCGAACTGGCTTAGCAGGTTCGCCTGATCAACCGATTTCTTCCGCTAAGCCTCCAACAGTCCCTTCGTCTTGGTCAGCTCTGCCTACAGCTCGGCGTAGGACGATCCCCGAGAGGAAGATGCTTCGCAGGAGATTCTGATCTTCTTCAGCTCATCCTCTAGCATCGCCATACGATTGGCAACGACCAAGCTTTCTACCCAGTTCTGTCAAATAAGGAGCCGTTGAATACAGCTCAGAAAGATCACGCGAAAGAGTTCTTGACAGAGAACTTACATCGGTGGCGTGCTGCAGGTAGCTATTGGCCAGCACACCGGGAGGCATGGCAGCGACACGAGCATGGGCGTCCTCCTATACTTTGGCGAGTGGTCCTTGGATGGTGATAACGTGTTCAGGGGTCGTAGGCCGATCAGATTCTGCCATGTATGCCTCCGTCGAAAGGTGCAGAATGACCTTTATTGTTCAGCGCCCACCCGACGTTGTGTGAGCGGACGCTGAGGGACCGAATAGCTGATCGACGGGTGCAGAGAGTATACCCGAGCGACGGAGCCTCCAACGCACTGGAGGCAAGGAGCTGACCGGCTGCGCCGTGATGGGGTCCGTTGGTAGATCTAGCTGGGAAGGGGTCCGATCAGAGGAGAGGGCCTCAACAGAGGGAGGATTACCTTTGGGGGAGACCGGGCCCGTCTGTTCGGATGATTGGATTGCCGAGGCGGTCGATCGCAGAGGCGTCCCCGATCTGCGTCGTTTCCGTCCGATAAGGGGAAGATCGTCTCCCGACTCAGATTCGTCGCCCCAAGTGGTAGGCTATTTGCTAGAAGTTGCGCTCGTCTCAACGGGAGAGATCCGAGCGGCGGGCTCCCCCACGGCTGTTTCGCTATCACCATCATGAGAGTCGACCGGAGCGATGTCAAGTCGCTCCATTTCCTTGGCTGCTACCACCTCGATCGCGTCAACTTTCTTTTTCTGGATGCCAAATAGCACGGACTCCATCACGATGTTCGCTGCAAAAGCAAAGGAAGAAAATCAGTTAGACTCAAAGTAAAGACACAAGTAAACTCCTTTCCAAGGCTGCTCGGGAGATTCGTCCGGCTCGGACTCAGGCTAAACATGTACATCACCCCCTCTGGTAGGAGCTTATGGATATCGAGCTTTAGGTTGGCTAGCATATTTGCAACTTGGAGATAGTCCGACTGGGTCTTATATCTCTTCAATGCGGGAGGAGTAGGAAATCCGACCTGCCACTTTGTTCGGAAAGGAGGTAGCTCGGGGAATAGCAGGAAGAAGAAGTAATCCTTCCAGTGTTTATTAGAGGAGGACATCTTATCAAAAAAGACTAAGTCGATCCGAGACTGGAACAGATAAGTGCCCAGCTTGGATTGCTTGGGATAATAAAAGTAGTAAAAACCTCCGGGCAGAGAGGTATGTTGTGGATTTTGAATAACACGACAACCCCACACAAAGGCGAAAGGAATTAGGGATGAGCTGGGTGAGCGGAATGCAAAAGAAGTTACAGATTTCAATAATGAAAGGGTGGATGGGAAACCGCAGCCTGACCACAAACTGATCTCGGAAGAAACATATCATGCCGCTCGACGACATGTGTGGCCGGTCAAAAGGCGAAGCCAGAATGAGTTCAAAATCAGAAGGAAGGTCAAAGGAATTAATCAGGTTCTCCGCGTCACTCGCGTCGAACCGTGACTCCATGGTCGTATACCATGGGCCAAGAGCAAGTTTAGAGGGCTGAGAGGTACTGGCCATCGCCGGAACAGTACAATGAACGAGAAAACAGATTGCAATGGAAAAGGTAATCGGAGAACACCAGTGGACGTGGAAAAGACACTGATTGAAGGAGAAGCGAGATACGAAAAAGTAAAAAGGAGAGCAAAGGAGCTTACTAAACAAGAGGATGGGCGAAGAAAGAACGGAGGATCACCGGAAGGTCGAAAAGTTGGGTCACCGGAGCACTGAGTGCAGGCAAAGAAGTTGAACGCGAGCACGATGATGCGAAGTGGCGGAGGAAGAAGAAACGACCTTATAAGGGTTGGGCTCGATCGACTGGAGCCGTCCGATCTAGGTCACGGGATCCAAGGAGTGAATCTGATCGTCGAATTCAAAGGGCCAAGGGTCGCATCAACCCTAACCACTCGAGCAGGCGGTGACGGCTGCATGGCCACATGGCAGCAACTCATAGGGAGCATTTAATGAACTCCATTGCATAGGCGTGGTCGCGTGCTCGACCTTAATGGCAAGGATTTGCACGAATTTCAAGGAGATCCTAAAGACATCAGCTTTAACCGCCCTCGGGTCGGCAAGGCAATCACCAACAAGCAAAACTTTTCAAGTCCCAGTAGATGGGACGCCGAGCGGCTTCGGGGCACCTTCACATTGCCCGGGCGGAGAGGCACTCACATCAATGGCCGAGCAGTCGTTACGCCACCAAGCTAATAGTCCTGCCTTCGACTGGACTTGAGGGGAAGGCACGTGATCCAGTGGTGAAGGAGGAGGCCCGGTCATACAGTGGTCAACGACATGTGGAAGTCAAAGTCAAGATGGTTAACCCAAGGTCTTGCCAATCGGAGGGGTCACCTAGCCGATCGGTTTGGATAACACCCGGGCCGGCGCGAATACATCTCGACCGCAGGTCGGGTTTCTGATGCTCAAGGGTTCTCGTATAAAAGAGCTGATACGCCGAACCGCTTTGTCCACTTGGCTGAGTTACGAACAACCACGACAGCATGCCCGTTCGAGTATATGATCGAGTGGCTTTCTCGCTCGGCCCCGTACGTTTTTCACTCCCGAATGCCAAGGAGGTCGAGCGACCCCCCCCCCCCGCTCGGCCTAGTAACAAACAAGAAACACAAAAGAAGAAAAAATGGACAGCTGGCGATATCCTTCTCGAGACATGCGCCGTCGACGGACAGCATGGTTGGTGGCCGGACCAGACAGAAGATCGTACGGTGGAAGTTTCCACTGTCATGTCAGAGATATGCTCAAACGGTTGTGGTATAGCGTCAGACACACTTTTTTGACATGTCCATTCTGAGGTATACTTTGGGAAGCATGCACGTGCCTCCCCGGGATCCTATATAAGGACCCCTAGACTTCGACGGAGGTATGCAATATTCTTCACTGTAGCTACAGTCTCGTTACTCTGCTTCTACTTCATCTCACCGTTGCTTGACTTGAGCGTCGGAGGGTCGTCGTCAGGAACCCCTTCTCGGCTCATCTTTGTTGCAGGTTAGCTGAAGGCCCACGTCATCTTGGAGGTCATCCGAAGGCAACAGAGAGCGCCACGTCCCCAGCGTCCGTCGACTCGACTCTCGGACAGGATCAATATTTATTACCTTTTATGTTGTGATGTGTGTGCTATGTTTGAGTGCTTGTGTGCATGTTAAAATTCCTTGTTTCTATATAACTAAGTGGGAGAGGAATTATTTAAATTCCATGGTCTCCATTACTGGTTTGTAAGTAATGCATTCAAACTTGCGCGTCGGCTCTGAGTGCCTTCCTCCATAAAAGATGAGTTTGTTTGTAGATCACTAGATCAAACTTCCTTACTAGATGATTATAGGAAATTATTTAGGAGCGTGTGATCTTCTCTAACTGAAGGGGCACAATCCTATTTAATGGACTAAGTATCAAGTAATGGTATATACTTAGACACATTTAATAGTATCTTCTCCATCGGAGTCACTGTTATTATTTGTGTGACTGAAGAAAAACCAACTATTAATTTGTCATAAAGTTAGGTTGACAAGATAATAAAATTAATGGGTAAAACCCCCTCTAGCAAATGTCTGATTTTGTATACGTCCACACAAACATGGCATGCAAAATTCATGGTGTTTGAGATAATTTTATTTGTCATAAAGTTAGGTTGACAAAATAAATTAATGGGTAAAACTCCCTCTAACAAATGTTTGAATTTGTATACGTCCACACTAACGTGACATACAAAATTCACGGTGTTTGGGTAATTTTATTTGTCATAAAGTTAGGTTGACAAGATAATTAATGGGTAAAACTCTCCTCTTACAAATGTTTGATTTTGTATACGTCCACACTAACCTGGCATACAAAATTCATGGTGTTTGAGGCGTTGGTGAATTTAAATGATATTGTTTAAGGAATCAATATTATTTTAAATTCTAAAGTCTTGACCAAATGTTTTATAATTCTTAGGATGACCTTCAATCCCCTTGCTGATATATTAAAAGAGAATAGACTTACTAGTCCCAATTATAATGATTGGAAACAAAACTTGGACACTATGATGGACTGTCCTCTAAGAAATGAGAACAATAAAGGTGTATCTTATTCATTAGTTGTTGAAACATGTTTAGTGGTGTTATCTACCAGTACCTAGTGTGTAGATATGGGAGCCACTGATCATGTCTATAATTCATTACAGGGGTTCCAAGAAACCTAACGACTACATGAAGGAGAAATCACCGTTTACATGGGCAATGCTACGAAAGTGGCGGCTGTTATAGTGGGAGATGTTTATTTATCCTTTGATAGGAATAAAATATTAATTTTGAGAAATTACCTTTATGTACCAAGTTTTAGAAAGAATTTGATTTCAGTTTCTAAACTATTTTAGGAGGATATTCTGTTTCTTTTGATGGCAAAGTGATTGTCAAGAAAAATAGAGTGGTTATCTGTTCTGATACATTAGTTGAAAATTTGTATACTCTAAATCCAATAACTCCCACGATATAACAAATAGAAATTAATAACACATCTTCTAATTCAAATAAGAGAAAGCAGCCTTTGGAAATGAAACAAACATATCTTTGGCATCTAAGGCTAGGTCTTATTAACTTAAGTAGGATTCAAAGGTTAATAGCCGATGGACTTCTGGGTTCATTGGTGGTGGAAAACTTTCCAACTTGCGAGTCTTGCTTGGAAGGAAAAATGACCAAGAGGCCTTTTAAGGCTAAGGGGTATACAGCCAAAGATGTGTTGGAATTGGTTCATTCTAATTTATGTGGACCTATGACTATCCAGGCAAGAGGTGGTTTCGAATATTTCATCTCTTTTATAGATGACTATTTGAGATATGGGTACATTTACTTGATGTGCCGCAAGTCTGAGTGCTTTGATAAGTTCAAAGAGTACAAGGCTGATGTGGAAAAACGTCATGGTAAAAGTATCAAGACACTACGGTCTGATCGTGGTGGCGAGTACCTCTTAAGAGAGTTTAGGAGTTACTTATCAGAGATCGGGATTCAATCTCAACTGTCTGCACCTGGTACACCCCAACAGAATGGTGTGGCGGAACGAAGGAATAGGACTCTTATGGAAATGGTTAGATCAATGATGAGTTATTCAGAATTACCAAATTTGATTTGTGGATATGCTATGGAAACAACGGCGTACATTCTGAACTTGGTACCTTCTAAGTCAGTACCCTCTACTGCCACAAAATTATGTAATGGGCGTAAGCCTAGTTTGAAACACATTCGGATTTGGGGTAGTCCAGCACAAGTGCTGAAGGGAGACGCTGATAAGTTGGAATCGTGTACAGAAGTTCACTTGTTCGTGGGATATTCTAGAGGAACGAAAGGTGGTTTGTTTTATAGTCCTAAAGATCAGAAAGTCATTGTTAGCACCAATGCTTGATTTTTAGAAGAAGACTATGTAATGAACCACAATACCATGAGTAAAATTGTTCTTAAGGAAATTAGAGAAGACATGTCTAATTAGTACCAACTATACAAGATGAGATACCACAAGAAACTGCAACACGTGTCACAAATGATGCACGATTACAAGAAGTGCCTCATCGTAGTGGGAGGGTTGTTAGGCAACCTGATAGATTTATGTTTTTGGGAGAGTCTTCAGACTTGATCCCTGGTGAACATGAACTTGATCCCCAGACATATGATGAAGCACTCCAAGATAAAGATGCAGCATCTTGGCAAAGTGCAATGAACTCTGAAATATAATCTATGTATTCTAATCAGGTCAGCGAGCTTATAAAACCACCAAATGGTGTAAAAGCCATTGGATGTAAATAGGTCTATAAAAGAAAAAGAGGGATAGATGGGAAGGTGGAAACCTTCAAAGCGAGGCTTGTTGCAAAAGGGTATACTCAGAAAGAGGGGATCGATTATGAGAAAACCTTTTCACCGGTAGTCATGCTTAAGTCTATCCGAATTCTTTTATCTATTGCTGTTCATATGGATTATGAGATTTGACAAATGGATGTCAAGACAGCTTTCCTCAATGGAAGTCTTGAAGAAAACATCCATATGAAGCAACCAGAGGGATTCATTGTGAAGGGCAAAGAGCATCTTGTATGTAAGCTCAAACGGTCTATCTATGGACTAAAGCAAGGTTCAAGATCTTGAAACATCTGGTTTAATGAAGTAATCCAGTCTTATGGATTTATTCAGTGTCTGGATGAGTTTTGTGTATACAAGAAAAGAGACGGAAACATGGTGGTATTTCTTGTACTATACGTAGATGACATTTTGCTCATTGGCAACAATGTCAAAGTGTTGTCAGACATAAGGGTATGGTTGTCTAAGCAATGTGATATGAAGGACTTGGGAGAATGTGGACATATTCTTGGGATCAAGGTAATAGGAGATCGCAAGAAAAAGATGTTGTGCTTATCCCAAGCTTCATATATCAATACTATCCTTGCTCGTATTAGCATGCAGAACTCCAAGAAAGGTTTCTTACCTTTTCGGCATGGAGTACCTTTATCTAAAGAGATGTGTCCTAAGACATCAAAGGAGATAGAGGACATGAAGGAAGCTCCTTATGCTTTGGCTGTAGGAAGCCTAATGTATGTGATGCTATGTATGAGACCGGATATCTATTTTACCGTGGGCATGATTAGCAGATATCAAAGTAACCCAGGACAGGGACATTGGACTGTCGTAAAGCATATATTAAAATACCTGAGATAGACTAGAGATTATATGCTGGTTTACCAAGCAGATGATTTGCTCCCTGTGGGTTACATGGATTCGGATTTCCAATCAGATAGGGACAATAGTAAGTCGACCTCAAGGTATATGTTTACTTTGGGAGGTGGAGCCACAACATGGAGGAGTGTTAAGAAGAAATGTGTTTCAGACTCCACCATGGAAGCTGAGTATGTGGTAGCTTCTGAGGTAGTCAAAGAAGTAGTATGGCAGAGAAACTTCTTGATGGACTTGGATGTGATTCCTGGTTTGTCCAAAATTATCACAGTTTATTGTGATAATAGTGGTGCAGTAGCAAAATCGAAGGAACCATGAGCCCATAAGGCAAGTAAACACATAGAGCGCAAGTACCACCTTATACGAGACATTGTGAAATGAGGAGAAGTTGTTGTCGCCAAGATTGTATCAAAAGATAACCTAGCAGATCCTTTCACTAAGGCCTTTCCAGCGAGAGCTTTTGATCGACATGTTGAAGGGATGGGAATCAGATGTATGGCAGCATTTATGGCAACATAGTCTTTTAGTATAAGTGAGAGATTGTTAGGATGTGTGTATGACTAAAAATTATAGTAGTATACTATGTGTGTATTGAGTAGAACCATTTGAGGTTGTTTCTTTTTATATAGACTGCATAAAAGAACAAAACCTCTGTTATTATGGATGTGCGTACTCTTAAATCCCGATATAATAACAAGCACTCATATTTAGTATTTATTTCTTTAATTTATCAAAGGGTGAGATTCATTCAGTTAAATCATTAGGCCCGATAAGTTGGGAAATGATATTATTTATATGATGAGTTGTTAATTATAAAAGGAAATTGTGTCCTTGTGATCTAGATTGATGATGTCCTCAAGAGGAACTCATAAGGATTGTCATGTAAACCCTGCAGGTGGACTTTGTCCGACATGACAATGAAATTGAGTGGTACTACTCTTGGAGCTAGATATTAATTAAGTGAGTTGTCAGTAACTCATTTAATTAATGGACATTCGATATCTTAAACACAGGGAGATTAGTGCACTTATGATAAGAAGGAGCCCATATTGTAATATGGGATTGGTGCGGTAGTGCAATAATAACTCTTTAGTGGTATGAGTTATTATTGATGAACTTGAGTTGGGTGTTCGGGGCGAACACAGGAAGCTCAAGCTCATCGGGAGACCAAAATCAATTACTCCTCTCGGTCCCTGTTGTAGCCTCTTATTTATAAATCTTTTTATCCACCCAAAGCCCAGCCTCTTACACAAGCTTAGGGGCCGGCCAAGCCAAGCATGAAGTCCAAGCTTAGTGGTCGGCCAAGCCAAGCTTGGAGCCCAAGACTAGGACCGGCCAAACCATGCTTGATGACCAAGCATGGGGTTGGCCATGATAAGAAGAGAAAAGGAGATTTTATTAAAGATAAAATCTTTCCTTTTATAGCCATTATTGAAGGGATTTAAAAGAGAAATTTTATTTTTAAAATTTCCTTTTATAGACATCCACATGGTTTTAAAAGTGAGTTTTAAATTTTTAAAATCTTTCCTTTTATAGCTTTCTACAAAGGATTAAAGAGATATTTTAATTTTGTTAAAATCTTTTCTTATTTGTAGTTGTTTATAATGTTTAAAAGAGAGATTTTAATTTTGATAAAACTTTCCTTTTTTGTAACCATGATTTAAAAGATAAACTTTAATTTTAATCTTTCCTTTTTTGTAGATGTCTACATGTTTTAAAAGAGAGAGATTAATTTTAAAACTTTCATTTATTGCCATATACAATAGGAAATTTAAAAAGAGAGAGATTTTAATTGTTTTAAATCTTTCCTTTTTTTGCTTTTGTGTGGCCGACCTTGTAATGTTTAAGAGGAAGTTTTAATTTTTTGTTTTAAAACTTTCCTTTTTAGTCATTAGCAAGGATTAAAAGGAAATTTTAATTTTGTTTTAAAACTTTCCTTTTTTGCCTTGAGCAAGGATTATAAAAGAGAGGGGGAGGGAGCCTTCAAAAAGGGATAACCTTAGTCTCCTCTGTTGATCCTTGTGTGGTCGGCCCTAGCTTCTTCCCTAGCTCTTTGTTTTCTTTCTCTCAAGGTTGGCAGCATATCAAGAAGTTCCTTTTCCTTGGTGGTCGGCTACTTGGAAGAGAAGAAGAAGAGAAAGGAAGTTTCATATTTTGGCATCCCTTGGTGGCTCGAAAGTCTTGGAGGAGAAGAAAGCTTGAGTGGGTTTCATCTTGGTAGATCATCGCTCACATGACGTCCAAGAGAAGGAGAGGAATACAACAGCAAATCAAGAGGTCTATAAGCTACAAAGAAAAGTATAACTAGTTATTTGTTTCCGCATCATAACTAGTTCATGTTCTTTATATAGATCTTGAAAAATCAAACACAAGAGGCTATCGATTTTATGCTATCATTTTTGTTATCGATTTTGTGTTTTGATATTGTGCTTCTATTGAGGTCTCTGTAGTTAAACCTAGTTTACTGTAAGAAGTTAAATATCCGTTTTCTTTGAAAGACTTTGTCTAGGAAGTGGTGGATGATCTCATACCCAAGAAGGCCTAGTGCCTCTCCATGTTTAACCTGGAAGTCGATCTTTGAAATAGATATTTAATCAACTTCTGTAATATGGTTTAACTTAGGAAGATCACATCGGTTAAACTTGGAGTAAAAATGTTAAGTATCGTTTCCAATCCAAGTTTAACTTCTGAAGAGCAACTTGGATTAATAATGTTAAGCATCATTTGCAATCCAAGTTTAACTTCAGTAGAGCACATGGGTGTTGGTGCGGGAAGCATCCGACGATCGAACCTGAGTTTTGATAATGGCAAAGGATTCAAAGTTAAGGGTTGTTGTTATCTAACATGTTGAATGAGTGTTTCAGGAAAGTCCTAACTGCGGTTAGGCAAGTGAAAATCCTAGGGGGTGGTAACCCTAGGTCCTAGGGGGTGGTAACCCTAGGTGGAGAAAAGTCCTAGCTGCGGTTAGGCAAAGGGAAAAAACCCTAGGGGGTGGTAATCCTAGGTCATAGGGGGTGGTAACCCTATGCGGAAAGTCTTGGCAGGTCGATGACTTCAGGCAAAAGTCCTAGGGGGTGGTAACCCTAGGTGGAAAGTCCTGGTGTCGCGAACCAGGTGAAAGACTGGACTGGCCGGGAAGCGGATGTCCAGCAGAAAGTCCGGAAGCGTCGAGTGCTGAGAAAAAGTCCAGTCGATCTGGAGGATCGACTGACAACAGGTAAATCTCCTGAGTGGAGTAGGTGAGGACGCGTTCCCCGTAGAGGGAACAGTAGGCGTCGAGTCGACCTAGGGTTTCCGGTTGGAAATCCGAAGTCAGACTCGGGCAGTCCGAAGACTGTCAGTTCTTCTTTACTATGATTTATCAAATTCTAACACTGTCTTGCAGGGTATTTGCTCGGACTAACCTTGTTTTGCAGGAGAGGAACCTGCTGGAAAAAGGTGGTCCGGGCGCCCGAGATGGATCCGGGCGCCCCTCGGTCCAGGCACCCGGAACAGGTCCGGGTGCCCGGGACCAAGTTTTATCCCTGCCGCGACTTCGCCACATGGAGCATCCTGGTTGGTTGGCCATGTCACACTCCAAGTGCCCGGAAGGGATCCAAGCGCCCGGAATGTCATATAAAAAGAGGGTCGAGGGAGCAGCTTGACAACAACAAATTCTAAGCTTTCTTCTGTGAAGAGCTGCCTACGAGACGATCCCGAAGTGCTGCAACGACACCCCGACAACCCGGAGCTTCAGATTTAGTCCTTTGTTGTCGGTATAATCTTTTTACTGCTTTGAATTGTAATTAGTTTGTAATAGTTTTTACGAGCTTATAGTTGTTGCCCACGGAAAGCGATCAAGTATCGCGGGCCTTCGAGTAGGAGTCGATCAAGACTCCGAACGAAGTAAATCCTCCTGTCTCTGTGTGCTTGCTTTCTTATTTTCCGCTGCGTTTTAATTACTCGAGTGTTTTACGAATCAAACGAATTAGCCGCGAGCTCTATTCACCCCCCCCCCCTCTAGCGCGTCTCGATCCAACATGGGTAGTTAGGTTATGTTCTGTGCTTGTATAAATTTTTGTACAGGGGAAACAGAACGGAATCCACGTGTAGCAACCATCATCAGCAACTTAATTTTCTGCTTCATTTCATTTTGATTAGAAATAACTTCCTCAAGCATTTTCTCCAATTTAGAAAGTTGATAATTCTGAGAAGACTATTGTTGTTGAAAGTTTTGTTGCCTGGACTGAAAATTTGGTCTAGTCCCTGTGGATGGTCCTTGCTCTTGATTATTACGATAAGAAAAGTTGGGATGATTCTTCCACCCAGGGTTGTATGTGTTTGAAAATGGATTGTTCAGTCTTTGATTATAACTCATGATAGCATCACATTGTTCCAATTGATTAATTTGTGCAGAAATAGCTCCCAAAGGACATGAGTCTTGAGCATGATCAGAACTTCCACAAGTTTCACAACAGTATACTATAGCATTGATCGTGCTAGGATTTGTTCCCATACTTTCTATCTTTTTGGTTAAAGCATCCAATTTTGTAGCCATCAAGGTAAACTGCATCCACATCAAACTTCCCTGATGCCTTTGTTAGGTTTGAACAACAATAACCTCCACTTTTTTCTGTAGCCCATTGATGATGATGCTGTGCTACACTGTCAATAATATCTTCGGCCTCTTCTAAACTTTTATTCATAAGTGCCCCTCTAGCGGTTGAATCTAGGGACACCTTTGTGTGATAATTGATGTCGTTATAAAATGTGTGCAACACTAACCATCTTTCCAATCCATGGTGTAGGCATTGTCTGAGCATGTTATTGTATCTATCTCATGCTTCAAATAAAGATTCTGAGTCTGATTGTCTGAAGCTTGCAATTTAATTTCTTATATGAGCTATCTTCCTTGGAGGATAGAATTTATCACGGAATTGTTGCTCACATTGTTCCCAAGTGGTAATGCTATTGCTGGTAGTGAATTTAGCCATTGCTTGGCTCTATCTCTTAAAAAAACCCAAACAATAATAATCTAACGACTTCAGATGGAACACCATTCATCTGTTGGTGCAGGAAGCATCGACGATCGAACCTATGTTTTGATTATGTCAAGGGATTCAAAGTTAAGATTGTTTGTTATCTAACATACTTGAATGAGCTTTTCAGGAAAGTGCTAACTGCAGTTGGCAGGTGAAAACCCCTAGGGGGTGGTAACCCTAGGTGAAGAAAAGTCCTAGCTGCGATTAAGCAAAGGTAAAACCCTAGGGGGTGGTAACCCTAT
Organism: Zingiber officinale; assembly: GCF_018446385.1. NCBI lineage: Eukaryota > Viridiplantae > Streptophyta > Magnoliopsida > Zingiberales > Zingiberaceae > Zingiber > Zingiber officinale. The sequence continues at coordinate 108,050,100 of NC_055998.1, forward strand.
GCGGAAAGTCTTGGCGGGTCGAAGCTTCGGGCAAAAATCCTAGGGGGAGATAATCCTAGGTTGAAATCCTAGTGTCACAAACTGGGTAGAAGTCTGAACGGGTCATGAACCGGACGTCCAGCATGAAGACCGGAAGCATCGGACGCTGAGCAAAAGTCCAGTCGGTCTGGAGGATCGAACTGGCAAAGGTAAACTCTCCTGAGAGGAGTAGGTGAGGACGCATTCCCCGTAGAGGGAACAGTAGGCGTCGGGTCAACCTAGAGTTTCCGATTGGAAATCCGAAGTCAGACCCGAACAATCCGGAGACTGTCAATATTTAATTTACTATGACTATTATGTGCTAACTTTGTTTTGCAGGGTATGTATTTGGGACTAACACATTTTGCAGGAACAAAGGAGCAAGGTACACCTCGGATGAACAGTACGCGAGGCGCCTCCATGGAGCTTGGAGGCGCCTCAGGTACAAGGTGGAAGCTGCCTACGGGAAGGAGCTGGAGGCGCCTTCATGGAGACTGAAGGCGCCTTGGACTGCTGCTTGAAGGCACCTTGGAGTGGCGTTGAAGGCGTGTTCAGGTGGATAACGAGCAGCGAGCATGCCTTATCGACAACGGCTGAATCGAGATCAAATTTTAAGTTGGAGGCGCCTTGGAGCTTAATGGAGGCGCCTTCAATGTCCAATAAAAGGAGGTCTCAAGGCAAAAGTAAGGACATCTTCTTCCAAGCAATCTTTCTGCATCCAGCTGCTAACGAGACAGTCCGACAAAGCTACAACTCGACGCCGACGACCCGGAGCTTCAGATTTAGTATTTTAGTTGTCGGTATAAAATTTATTTACAGCTTTTTCTGTACTTAGCTTGTAATAACTTTACAAAATATAGTTGTTGCCCACCGGAAGCGATCAATGATCGCGGGCCTTGGAGTAGGAGTCGCCACAGGCTCCGAACCAAGTAACCAACTTGTGTTAGCATGTGTTTGTGTTTAATTTCCGCTGCGTTTTAATCGATACGTTTTAATCAAACGAAATAGACACGAGCGCTATTCACCCCCCCTCCCCCTCTAGCGCTTCTCGATCCAACATCATCTTCATAGTTCCGCAAATTTCATAAAAACTTCTAAGTGTTGATTAGGATCTTCATGTGGTCCACCTCCAAATCGATTCTGTTGGACCATACTAATTATCGCAGGATTGATCTCAAAATTATTATCTTCAACAGAGGGTCTTGTAATTGTTAGCTAGAGCCCTAGAGCCAATCATTTGATGATTATATTTTTGGACTTGTTGTATCATATTCTATATAAATAAAGGCATTTGATTTTTGGTTATTATACTTACTTGTATTGGTGCCAAATAAACTAAGTATAATAACGTCCTTGAGTAGAAGGTTCTTACATATATCAATCGATTGGTTGAATTGATAGTGAGATGATATAGGGAACACTACTCTTAATCATTCCTAGTCGAGTATTAATATTCAGGGACAATGTTAATGCAATAAGACTAGCATGTAGGTCAACTCGATGACTTGATCTCACAAGTCATGGATATAGAGATATCAAGTTGACACATGGGTATACATTAGAGAATGTATACTGAATGACCCGCCATGAGAAAGTATCATGGATCGTTATATGAGTGTCATATACTTTCTCATGTGGCTATTAGTATGACTACTAGTCCTTAGACCTGAAGTCACCATGGATCCCTACATAAGGAGTTATGTACTTTGGTTTCGTCCAATGTCACCCGTAACTGGGTGGACTATAAAGGCGATTACTGGGTATGTAACGAATTATGCAGAGGGATGTGAGTGATGTAGATGGGATCTATCCCTCCTATATGATGGGAGTGACATTGATATTTTTGATAGAGTGAGACCACGAAGTGCATGGCCATGCCCAAATGAGGCAATATGAGATATTGAGCTCATTTGATTGAGTGAGTCTACTTGGAGTTCAAGATTTAGATTGGTCAGAGGATGACACGGTCTATGCCTCACATTGATCAATCTAGATGTCTAGGATAGAAGGACACTTGTCATATTTTGTGAGGAGTCACAATTAGTAGTCACAAGGTGATGTTGGATCTCAACATTCTTGTAACTTGGGTAGTAATGATGTGTTGCTAGATACCGCTCATTACTTATGCTCCTAAATAGGTTTAGGGGCATTGCCAACGTTACAAGAAGCTATAGGGTCACACACTAAGGACAATTAGATGGAGATTAGGTTCATATGATGAACCAAGAGGATTAGATTCATTTGATGAATCAAATTGGATTAAGAGTAATCCTAATTGGGCTAACTTGAGTTGGACTCAAGTTGATTCATGTGTTCAATGAGTCTAATTTAGATTATGACTCATTGAGTCAATTTAATTAAATGAATTAGATTCATTATATTAAATTGGCTTGAATTAAATGGTTGGATTAGATCAACCATAAGAGAGATTAAGTCAAGTTTGACTTGACTTGAGAGGAAGAGAAAGAGTCAAGTTTGACTTGACTTTTTGCCACATCATTAGTGAGTTGGCAAGATGTGAACCAATGATGATGCTCCACATCATCATGATTAATTAAGTGAGATGCCACCTCATGGAGGTTACAATTCTTCACTTTAATGGCTACACATTAATTGCACTTAATGCAAAATGGGAGTTACATTCTTTTGAATGTGGTCGACCACTATGGTGTGGTGTGGAATGAATTTTTCATTCATGTGTGCATTCACTCTCTCTTCTTCCTCTCAAGCTCTCCCTCTCCCTCTTCTCCTCTCTTGCCGTGACCTATCAAGGTGCTAGCACACCTTGTAACGCCCGCCCTCCCTGCTATCAACAAGGGACGGAGCTACGATACTCTACGTACGTATTACAGCGGAAGACTTAAAATTATTTTTCTTAACTTAATTAAAACCGAACTACACTAACATGGTTTCATAACATGATAACAAAATAAATAAAAACTTAACATCAAGTCACCCATATTGTATTACATTTCACAAAACCAAAGCATAGTTCTTAAAGGTTTTAAAGCAGGTTCTTGATTAGTTGCCTAGCCACCGCCACACACATCTTCGTTGCCCCTCCTGCTGCTCCTTTAACTCATCCAGCTTTTTCCTTTATATGTGATACAAGGAAAGTAAGCTATGAGCACTCATGGCTCAGTAAGTTCCTTTCCTACTCACTAAAACCAACAATCAGTACATAATCAAATAATGTCTCAACTTAACATGATCTCAACTAGTCATGGCATAACATATCATACTCTTTAAGCATATCATGCAACATAATAAACATTATAACTAGTCATGGCATATCATCTCTTAAAGCATAGCATGAAACATAACATAATCATATCATGGCATATCATCTCTTAAACATAGCATGAAACATAACATAATCTTATCATGGCATATCATCTCTTAAAACATAGCATGAAACATAACATAATCTTATCATGGCATATCATCTCTTAAAACATAGCATGAAACATAACATAATCATATCATGGCATATCTTAAATCATAGCCTCAACACAACATAATCATAGATTATATGCATCATGATTTTAAAAACATGTATCCGAAAAACATGTGTATGTCTCATGATCTTTTAAAATCATTTTCTTCTTACATATATATACTTGAACATAATATCAACATATTTAGGGCCCCGGCTTGTACCATACATACATAACATAGATGCGCGCGCCCTAAGTGTATCCAAGGTAGCAAGTCTTGAATCATACTAGGAAATAGGTCAAGATCACAAAGCATGGCCTAGGGGCGTATTTGAAGAGTCCATCCCTTATTAGCCTAGATCACAAAGCAAGGCTTGGCCTAGATCACAAAGCAAGGCCTAGGGGTGTACTAAGGAGCCCATCCCTTATTAGCCTAGATCACAAAGCAAGGCTTAGCCTAGATCACAAAGCAAGGCCTAGGGACTGATTAGGAGTCCACCCTTGGTACAAGCCTTACAAAGTAAAATAGCATGTATAAAAATGCATCATTTAGTCACATAGCATAGCATAAAAGTATGCATCACTTAGGCATACATTATGTCATAAAAGTATGCATCACTTAGGCATACATCATATCATAAAAAGTATGCATCACTTAGGCATACATCATGTCATAAGAAAGTATGCATCACTTAGGCATACATCATATCATAAAAAGTATGCATCACTTAGGCATACATCATGTCATAAGAAAGTATGCATCACTTAGGCATACATCATATCATAAAAAATATGCATATTCTAAGTACATAGCATATCATTAAAGCATGCATATTTCTACTCACATAGCATATCATAAAAGCATGCATATTCTAAGCACATAGCATATCATTAAAGCTTACATATTTCTAAGCACATAACATATCATTAAAACATTCATATCCCTATCCACATATCATATCATAAAAAGGTATAAATCACAAGCATACATGGTTAAGCATAAGGGTATATCATGTGATTATACTATCATAAGAAACATGGTAACATAGTTAACTTGGGTTCTAAGCTTCCTAAACCCTTGGGTTCCTATCATGGCCGAACCCCCTTAGGTCTCAATTTAGGTAAAAACAACCTCCAAGCATGTGAACCCTAAATCATCATCACATAAATTTCATAGGAAGCATTATAAGCATGATTAACTTGGTTTCTAAATCCTCCAAGTCCTTAAACTCATGTGGCCGAACCCTATCAGTATATAAACAAGGTCCCAAATGTCATGAAAGCATGGAAACCTTAAACCATATTTATAGCATTTTTTTTCCAAATAGCATAGTAAGCATATTGAGCTAGTTCCTAAGTCCTTCAAGCCCTTAACGTATGTCTTGGTCAATCTTTTAACAAGTATTCATTAGGGCTAAAAACAAACATACAAGCATGTGAACTTGAACTAACATCATGTATAAATTCATAACAAGACATCATACAATAGGTATGGCCGAAACTTACCCTAGCCTCATTTAGGTCACTAAACAACATATAGTATGAGAACTTTGGTTTTCTACTTATCATATTTCATGTAGAGTGACATAAGCATATTTAATTTTTGTTCTAGGGTTTCTAGGGCATTTATCCCTTCATGGCCGAAACACACAATGATCCATTTAGGTCATGGAAAAATTATACAAATATGTGACACAATCAACACATTATCATATTTTCATAAGAAGCACTTTTAACACATTTGGTTTCATTTCTAAGGCCTCTAGGTCTTTTAAACCTTACTTGGCCGAAACTCATAGAATATAAACTTGCTTCAAATAGCCTAAAAGCATGAGAAATTATACAAGTTTCATAGCATGTATATAAAGACAAGCATAATAAACATACATGTGAATTGTGTCTTAGGCTTCCTAGGTTTCTTTCCCTTTTTCTTTTATTTTTCCTTATGGCCGAAACCTACCAATCTCTAAACTAGGTTTTAAGTGGCCTAAAACATGGAAAACCTAAGTAAGTTTCATGGCAAAAATTACTAAGAACATCATATACAAAGTTGGTTCATAAACAAGCTAGGACCCTTGTGATCTTACATGTCATATATCATGTAACTAATTTTCTATACTCAATTTAAACATAAGAGCATTAAACAACTTTCATATCATAATATCACAGAGGTCTTGAGCATATTAGAATTTTGTTCAAGCTTTTCTAAACTATCCATCTTATCATGGCAGAAAATCTAAAATAAGAGTTCATGAATTTCTAGCAATGTACAACATGCAATTCTTTAAGAGAACTCTATATTCTATCATACAAACATGGTTATTTAAATTTAAAGGTCTTCCTAACCCTAAGCCCTTTTCTTGGACGAAACACATAAATGGATTTCTTTGGTTCTAAGTAACTTTCAAGCAAGAAAACCAATAAAAACCCTTAGTAGTTCATGGGAGAAATTTTGTGCTAGTTTAGTTAAACAATATTTTTCCCTAACCTCCTTAACATATTTTTGGCCGAAATTCTAGGGTTAGGTACTCCTCTGATCAAGCATCATTTAAGTATAAAAACATGAAGAAAATCCTTCCTACATAGCATAGAAAGAATATCATGAAATAAGGACTTGTTTAAACCATCCTAGATTTGAAAACCCTTTCTTTAGCCGAATTTTCTTAAATTCTTTTCTAGGTTTTCTAATCCTTATAGAATCCGAAAATCACATAAAAGCCTTGTACCACAGGTGAGGGGAAGCTTACATCCTTTTCGCTTGTGGATCTAAGGTATGGTGAAGAAGAAGTAGCCTCTTCTTCTAGTTCCTTTCCCTTGATTCCTTTGCTAAGTCCTTCTTGTATCTTAGGCTTTCTTAGGGAACAAACTTGGCTTTGGGGCCGAAGATGGAGGAGAGGGGGCTGTGGTGTTCTCGGTGAGGGAGAGGATGAATGAGAGAAAATGAGAGAAAAATAATTTTCTCTTTTTCTTGCTCCCTTTTATGTTAAGGGGGAAGAAGTAGCAAAATTGATTTTTGCTTTCCTTCTCCCTTAACCCATTTTCTATTTTTCTTACATTTATTTTATTTTCTATTTATTCTCACCATTCATGATAAAATAAGGGGGAATGAATCCCTTTAATCCCTTCTTTAAATTTTCAGCAAAATGAAGAAGGAAAGAGGGAGAGAATGAAGGAAGGCAAGTTGCCTTTCTCTTGCTCTTTTCTTGTTTTCTCTTCTTAGATCTTTACTCCTATCTTTATCATGAGTTTCCCTCCTTTGTTATAAACATCTTCTCTCTATCCCAATTGGTTTCTACTAATTAATTCTATGAAATATAATATAAGAGGTTCATGGTTCAATCCTTGACCTCCTCTTCTTTTTATTTCATTTTATTTCTTTTTGCTTCAACTCACTTCCTATTATTTTTCTAAGGAAAAATCTCACATTCATATATTTATCTTACTAGCTTAGTGGGTATTACACACCTTCGTTTAGGTCTTCTCCACCTAATTAGTTCATGTGGATACTTCTAGAGGAGTATCTATTTTGATACTCTTGAGATCTGGCACCGTTTGGATGAGCGGGAACGCGAAGGGCTTCGCTTCAAAGGTATAACCCTTTTTCATGTAGATCTAGGAGTAGATCTCGGTAGAAACTCATATTCGTAGTTTTTCAAAAATTTTATTTGCACGGATCCGTTGGCTTTGGGGCTTTCGGGGTTTCTGCGACGCGAAAACGCGGTTTTCGGGGCCCGAAAAACCCAACAGTAATGCTAGAACAAAATCCTCTAGCATAAGGTGCTACCTAATCTTTAAGTGGTTTGTTTGCCATATTTGAATGTACTTGTTCTTCTGAATGTCTTTGTGAGGTTCTCCTTTTGTGAAAGGTTCTATCAATTTCAGAATCAAAAGGTAATAGATCACCTACAAAGTTAGATCTTCACATACAAGAACAAGATTACAGAATTTGATTCACAAACAAAAGAATAAAAGAATGCAAAGAAAAATTAAAGAATAGAATTACAAAACTAATTACAAGTTAGATGTAAGAAAAACAAAGAAAAGTTTAATCTAACTCAAATGATAATCTCTAATGTTATAGATGCAGTTCTTGACAACAGCGCCAAAAACATGTTACATCACCGTAAGTGTATAGTTACGTCGTCAGTAAGATAAAAGATATTGTATCCATAGGGACTGGTTATAACCACTAAAGATATCTCAAAGCGAATTAGCTAAACAATCAACTAGGAATTACACGAACTAAGAAGCAATTAGAAAATGGAAATAGAAGAGTAATGCAGAAACTAGGTTTTATGAGAGTTCTAGGAGATTTGGTTTCTTTGTGATACTTATCAATATAATATGATTTTACCAATTATATCCTCAATTGTCATGCATTTGTAAGAAGTCGTCAGTTATCTCCTGCAGAAAACACTGGCAAGGGACTTATATCTACACCTTAAGCAACTAAATAGTCATGATCCCTATGAAGTCTGTTAGCGGGGCAGCCCTGTCATGACGTCCCTTGGTCATACAACATAGAAACACATCACTAATCAATTCACATCAAGATATAAGGATCAATTCATCTATCTATCCCACTTCTTTGTAGATTCTTGCTTCACCCTTTAAGGTGATCCCCAAGATGTCCGTTAATGGGACAACCCTATCACGACGCCCCTCGGTCATGCAATCTAGAGAATTCCTCTACAAGATCCACAAGAATTACAAACATTCAATCAAGAATGGTAATTAGATCCAAACACAACAATCCATACAAGATTAAATTGATACAAAACATAACAACATCATTGAAATAAGAATTTCGCAAATCCTTAAAATCTTATATCAATTCACATCACAAATACTCTCTCCATCCTAGAACAAGAAGATCTACTCCATAATATAAAAGAAAAGATCCGAAGACAAGAAGATCGTAAACATTTCGATCTAAATCAAGAAGATAGAAAAGAAATGCTTATCTAGAGATGATGAGTAATCTTCAGAACACAATCTTTGCTACTGGAGTTGAATCGAGAATGGAGACATCTTTAGATCACCAGATTGACACCCAAAAGATGGAGGAAAGCCCTTCAGATTGGATCTCCCCAAAAGGGAGAGCCTCCCCTTTCAAAGAGGGAAGACCCCTTTATATAGAGCAGGGGGTTTGGGCACCACACGACCTGTGTCACGGCCGTTTGGACCTCACACGACCTCGCCTATTTTGCTCTCGGCCAGAGTCACACGCCCGTGCCATGTTCTGCCTCTGGATGGCTCGCACGACCGTGTGGAACACATGGATGTGCCAGTCTTGGTCTCTGGAAAGGTTACACGGTCGTGTGGCACACACGACCTGATGATGTTTGGCCTCTGGAAAGATAGCACGGCTGTGTAGATCTACACGATCGTGTTCTAATTCTGCTTCAAAAGTGACACGGCCATGTGATACCACACAACCATGTCAGCCCCCTCTCCTATTGATGCTGCACACTCGGTCTGTTCCACACGGCCAAGACCATTTTCCTTCCTATTTCTTTGACATGGCCATGTGGCACACATGGTTGGAACTGACTTCCTTCGTTCGTTGATCAAATTCACCATGAACATCATTTCCTTTCCAAATTTGACTCCTGTAGATAGAAAATGCACAAGAGCATATCTCCGAACAAAGAAGAGTAAATATGCTAAAAGTAAAGTAAGGAGTATGAAAATGCATAAAATATAGGAATGTGTGTTAAAACATGCTAAACAAGTGTATAAAATCTACGCACATCAGTGGGTGATCAGCTTTATAAAAGGGCTTTCTCTAGTCCTCTGCTCAAGTGTATAGGGTCGAAGGATATACAATATATTCTTCAAGAGGTTCATCAGGGTTCTTGTCGCAGTCATATAGGAGGGAGATCCTTATCTTGAAAAATACTATTGCTTGGGTATTTTTGGCCTATTTTACATGAAGATGCAGCTCGACTAGTAAGAACATGTATGTCTTGTCAGAAGTATTAGAACATTCCACATCACCCCACTAGTCTATTGAAAACTTCTATAGTATCCTGTCATTTTGATCAATGGGGTATGGATATAGTTGACACGTTTCCTTTGGCAACAGCGCAAAGCAAATTCCTATTGGTTGATATAGACTATTTCTCAAAATGAGTGGAGCCTGAACCATTGGATAGGATTATTGAAAACACGGTTATCAAATTCCTATGGCAACATATCATTTGTAGATTTGGTATTCCATACAAGCTAGTTTCTGATAATGGAAGATAATTCCAAGGATAAAGGAGTAAGGAATATGGTGTGCGGGATATGGTATTACACAAGCATTCACCTCTGTGGCTTACCCACAGAGCAACGAACAAGTAGAGGTAACAAACAGGGAAATTATCAGAGGTCTTAAAACTAAATTGGATCATGTTGCGGGTAGCTGGGTAGATGAGTTGCCTAGTGTATTGTGAGCATATCATACTACTCCTAGAGAAGCTATAGGCATAACTCCTTTTCAGTTGGTGTATGGTGGAGAAGCAGTAGTCCCCATAGAGGTTGGGGTGGAATCTGATCGGAGGAGGTTATATGATGATGGTAATTCAGATCAGCGTCTTATAGAGCTTGATCTTATAAAAGAAATTCGCGATAGAGTAGTAGCCCACCTCACATCATATCGGCAACGGATGAGACAAAACTATAACAGGAAGGTAATCCTGAGGTTCTTCCAAGTCGGTGATCTAGTATGGAAGCGCATCAAACATGTTAGAGATATTAGCAAGTTGACACCACAATGGGGAGGACCATATAAGGTAATACAGAAGCTCGCTTCGAGTGCCTACTATCTCCAGGACGTGGATGGGAGGAATCTCGAACGACCTTGGAGCGCGAACCACGTGCAACCTTATAGAACTTAAACAAGTATGCCTATAATTCATTCATGTATTTCATTTAATTTTTGAATATAATGAAGAAGTGCATGTGAACTTCCCCTGAGAAACACATAAATTCTCCTCGAGCAAACAAATCGACCCTCCTTCAACAGTCGATCAGGGATCTTAGGGAGTGACCCGATCGGGCTTCCTTAGAAGGAATAGAGACTTTAAACCATCATACACAGTCGATCGGGGATCTTAAGTAGTGACCCACTCGAACTTCCTTAGGAGGAACTAGAGACTTTAAACCTCTACAGTCGATCGGGGATCTTAAGGAGTGACCCGCTCGGGCTTCCTTAGGAGGAATCGGAGACTTTAAACCTCCATAATCGATTGGGGATCTTAAGGAGTGACCTGCTCAAGCTTCCTTAGGAGGAATCGGAGACTTTAAACCATCATACACAGTCGATCAGGGATCTTAAGGAGTGAACCGCTTGGGCTTCCTTAGGAGGAAACGGACACTTTAAACCTCCATAGTCGATTGGCGATGTTAAGGAGTGTCCCACTCAAACTTCCTTAGAAGGAACCAGAGACTTTAAATCATCACACATAGTCGATCAGGGATCTTAAAGAGTGACCCGGTTGGGTTTTCTTAGGAGGAACCGGAGACTTTAAACCTCCATAGTCGATCAGGGATCTTAAGGAGTGACCCGCTCGAGCTTCCTTAGGAGGAACTGTAGACTTTAAATCATTATACACAGTCGATCGGAGATCTTAAGGAGTGAACCGCTTGGGCTTCCTTAGGAGGAACCAGAGACTTTAAACCATCATATACAGTTAAGCAGGGATCTTAAAGAGTGACCGCTAGGGCTTCCTTAGGAGGAACCTGAGACTTTAAACCTCTACAATCGATCGGGGATCTTAGGGAGTGACTCGGTCGGGCTTCCCTAGGAGGAACCAGAGACTTTAAACCATTATACACAATCGATTGGGGATCTTAAGGAGTGATCAGCTCGAGTTTCCTTAGGAGGAACCAGAGACTTTAAACCTCTATAGTCTAACGGGGAGCTTAAGGAGTGACCTGCTCAGGCTTCCTTAGGAGGAACATGAGACTTTAAACCTCCATAGTCGATTAGGGATCTTAGGGAGTGACCCACTCGGGTTTCTTTAGGAAGAACCGGAGACTTTAAACCATCATACACAGTCGATCGGGGATCTTAAGGAGTGACCCGCTCAGGCTTCCTTAAGAGGAACCGGAGACTTTAAACCATCATACACAGTCGATCAGGGATCTTAAGAAGTGACCCACTCATGCTTCCTTAGGAGGAACCGGAGACTTTAAACCTCTACAGTCGATCGAGGATCTTAGGGAGTGACTCGGTCGGGCTTCCTTAGGAGGAACTGGAGACTTTAAACCATCATACACAGTCTATCGGGAATCCTAAGGAGTGACCCGCTCTGGCTTCCTTAGGAGGAATCAGAGACATTAAGCCATCATACACAGTCAATCGAGGATCCTAAGGAGTGATCCGCTCTGGCTTCCTTAGGAGGAATCGGAGACTTTAAACCTTGAACAAGTTAAGTAGCCTAACTCATTCGGGATTGAATACCCGATTAATATATGATATAGCACATGACTCTATTGGCTTAATTCACTCGGGATTACACGCCCGACCGCAATATCATAGAGCGCAGGAATTCATCATATTAGCTCGCTCGGGGTTATACGCGCCACCAAAATATCATGGAGCACAAGAATTCATCATATCAACTCGCTCGAGATTATACACCCGACTGAAATATCATGGTGCGCGGGAATTCCTCATATCAGCTCGCTCAGGATTACATGCCCGTTCAAAATATTAGGGCACGCGGAACTCAACATATCAATTCGCTCGGGATTACACGCCCAGCCAAAATATCATGACGCGTAGGAATTCATCATATCAGTTCGCTCGAGATTACATGCCCGCTTGAAATATCATGGCACACAGAACTTCAACATATCAGTTTACTCGAGATTACACACCCGACCGAAATATCATGGCACGCAGGAATTCATTATATTAACTCGCTCAAGATTACATGCCCGTCTAAAATATTATGGCACAATGGACTTCAACATATCCACTCGCTCAGAATTACAACGGCCTGATACCTTAGTAACCTGGAATGTATCTATGGTTATTCATCTCAACTTGGGATATAAAACTTAACTAGTACATAAGGATATATGAAGATTCATGAATATGGAAGCATCTACATCTTACCCTTCTATTTTTTCAAGAAGGTGGAATTTGTGAAACTTCATTCTCGCAAATCAGAAGCAGGCAAGGAAGAATATTGAAGTTTCATAATTAACAACAGAAGCAAGAAGCAAGTAAGCACCAAGTCTCATAAGTGTCTTTTCAATTCAAATAATGCAAAATAAAAATACTCAATTACCAATTCATTACATGCTCTTTATTGCATCCTCATTTGAAGTTGCTAACAAGGTCCTTAGGTAGCTCCTTATTAAGTCTACGACGGTTTATAAAATGGGGAGGAGGCTCTTGAGATATATAACCTCCCTCCCTTAGCTATTGAATAACATCGTCTGCAGAATAGTTTAGGGTCCCTATGATGCGTCGCACATATTCACCCTTAAACCCTAGAGAATCCAAGTAGGATAAATGCTTATTCTCCCAACACTCTTTTTCACCTTCCTTATAACTTTGTAGCTCAACCTGTAAGACTAGACGCCTTGTCTTTGAAAGAGTCTTTCTTTCTTAACATGTTCTAGCTCCTTTGAAAGAGAAGTTATCTTTGCTTCCTGAGCGTTCATTTGTTCCTGTCCTTGTAGCAAAGCAAAGTCCTTTGAGGCAGAGTCTTGTGCCTGTTCAGAAGAAAATACATTGTGAAGTTTTTCTACCATTTCTAGGACAGTGGCTTTATGGGAAACATCCGAGTGAGCTTTTTCTTTTAAACCAGTTTCCATCCGAAGTCGAGAATTTAATCCATCCATTTGTAGCTCCAAAGTCTTTTTCTCGTCTTCTTTGGTCTATAATAATTGACAGTGATATTGCAAATCTTTTTCTAGAATAGACAGTTGTTGAGCTTGGGAATTTACTTTCTCCTGCAACTGAGTGAGCTAATTACTAGGAGGAGGAGGACTGGTTCTCAACTCCCTTATTTGGTTCTTCATAGTATTATTTTCTCTTTCTAAGGTCGTAGCTAGGTGGCCCATATGTAGACTCGAAGCAAAAAATTGAACAGAATAATAACTCAATTATATGGGGTGATTACAAATTAATAAAACATGAATAAAACACTTATAGCAGTAGCTTGGCAATTGTAATGGTCATCACAATCAAAAATATTCGTCCCCTTTATGGATGTCTGGCTTTGTAGCCAAGAATCAGCTAGGAGGTCTTGTAATTGAAGAAGACCATAAGTAGCAGGGATAGAGGCATGTCCCAATTGGGAGGGCAATCCTTGAGCTTGCTTAAATAGAGAAGAAGGAAGAGTAGATGCTGAAGGCCCTGCAGAGGAGGAAGGAAGAGGAGTGGAACTAGGGGGAACAACTAGTAAAGGAGAGGGAATTGAAGTGGATAAGACAGAAGTCGCCAGGTTCGGAATTGATCCAGTGGGGGCACTCAAACGAGAAGAGATAGAGGATCTACTGCAGGGTGTCCTCTTGGCTCTTGCTCTAGATGAAGAAGAAGCAAAAACTGGAGGAAGAAGCGGGAGAGATGTAGGCACATCAGGAACTGTTTCGGGAGTAGAAGCTACTGGAGGAAGAGCATGAGACATAGGAATGAGTAGGCCCAGCCTCATCATGTTAAAAGCAAAATTAGAACAGATATGCATATAAGGCATTGGTTCCTTACCTCTCTCATAAGAAATCTCACAGGGAACAATGGGGACCTGCTCAAGAGTAGCAAAAGTATCCCGAAGGGGAGTGCCCCTAGTGATCTTCGGCCTCTTACTCTTGACGACAAACAGGTGTTCTTCCTCTGAAGAAGCAGAAAGCCCTTTAATTGGCTCATCAGGAGAAAGCAAGCCAAGAGTCGAAATGATAGGGTTGGAGCAATGAGCCTATAATAATTCCTCTCCCAACTTATTCAATGATAACTTGTTCAGTGCTGCATTTTTATACATAAGAGCTGGGAGAAGGGCATCGACTGAGAAAAATGGAAACCATACATCAGTAAAGAAAATGATTAGGAAATAACAAACAAGCACACTTAAAAGGTATCCAACTTACCAAACGGAACCTATAATATGGTGTCAACTGGGCATAATACAAAGGGAAACAATAGGGAAAAAAGGACCAGGTCAAGATATTCGGCGAGTCAACATAGACTGAACGAATATCTAGGTCGGGTAAGAACATAAGTTAATTCGGTCAGCCAACATAAATCGAGCAAGTACTTTAAATTACACCAAGAAGTATAATGAGGTTGCTCGGTTCTTATGAATCGGGCGAGTACCTAAAAATAAATACATGAGTACAAATAAACTCGGTCAATCCTTGTGGTTCGGGCGAGTGCTGACACTATAACAAGGGACATAAGGGAGTCACTCGATCTATATAGGTCGGGTAAGTGCCTAAAAATAAGATATATGTGGATATAAATTTGGTCGGCCCTTATGGACCAAGTGAGTGCCTAACCTATACCTATAATGAGTTCACTAAGTCCATTGACGCCGAGAGGACATACAAGTAAGAGTATAGGTACCAACAAACTCAATCAGTCATTATAAGTAGAATGGACACTTAAGCACATAATAAACTCGAATATTTGAAATAAATAGAAATGTAAGTAAGTCGGATTACAATGATCAACACATCAAAAATAAGTCACCAATTTGTTAATAACTTAGGAAATAAGTTAGTAGGTCAATTCTTGATTAATCTCCTCCTATCTAGAAAATGGGGAGGAGGATCAGCAGAAAGAAGACCCTTTTCCTTGAGTTGTTCTATATCCCCATCAGCCTCATAATTGAAAGCCCTGAGGATGGAATCTACAATGGGCTTGTTGAAGTCAGCAGATTCGATGAGTGCCTTAGCTTTTTCTTTGAAACGATCACCCTCACCAGCCTAATAAGTAGCTAATTCCTCTTGAGAGGCCTTTAGCTCAACCTCTTTAGTAGAAGCATTTGTTTTGGCAGTAGTCAGGGATAGGTTCAAAGAGGCTATTTCATCATCTTTGAGATTCAATGTAGAAAGCTTATCAGCTAATTCAGCCTCATGGCTAACTTTCAGTGATGTTAACTGAGAAGATAGCTGGTCAATCTCCGTAATCTGCTTTTTCAACTTAAAGGATAATTCATCACTAAGGCTAGTAGCTGATTGAACTTGAGATTGTAGGAGTGGTAAGCTCTCTAAATAGATGTCACAAATACACTCCCAAATTAATGTTCAGATCGAAAACCCATAACTACACAAAGCAATGTTTTAGTATAAGGTCCGAGTCAAATTTTTCGAGGATCAAGCTAGACGTGTTTGTCTTGGATTAAGAACACTCTTTTTGGGTTTTCTAAATATGAAATGGAGGTTTGGTGTTAAAATGCAACAGAGAGCAGAATTAAACTTGTTGACAAAAACAATTACCTACTGCAGACTTTACTTAAACGTACTAAAATTCAAACACTTAACACATACTTGCACTAAATGGAATTCAACCTAATTACTACAATCAAACCTTGTTTATTCTACACGTGCACAAAGCAAACTAGAACTCTAATTCTTGACTACCAACACTAAATGTAAAACCAACTCTACTTAGCTAATTTAATTCATCTACAGAAACAAAATTCTGAATTCCAGCTTTATTCACTGCAGATTGAAAACAGAGCACTTGCTTTACACTGAACAGAACCAAACAATATAGAAATTAGCTACTCTATTATACGAACTAAATTATCAGCTAACAAGTGGTTTTAATAGAAATTTCAGTCACAACCAAAGAACTGGTTTGCAGCAGCACTGCTACAAACAACAGAATTAAAACAGAACAGCCAAGTTTAGAAATGAAAAGAGCTGATTCGTGCATAAGATTTAAACTAAAAATGAATCTAAGTTATCTTCAAACAATTTCAAAAACAAAATTTGCAGGAACAAGAAATCTAAACTAAGAAACAACTGTAAGAAAAACTAAACATCCCTACACCCAAATCTCGGACCAAATTCGTCTTCTCCTTGCCGTCACACAAGGATCTGCAGAGAACACTCCAACAGAAGTCAGATGGTGTCCTTGAACTCGAGACAACTCAGATTAACTTGTATCAGCTCACAAAAATACAGCGAGATCAATTTCTGAAGTGTCTCTCTGCTGCACGCTGCTGGGTTCACTGGCACTGGAGTCACGAACTGGACGAAGGCTTGAAATGGATGGAAAACTGTCGGAAAAGGCTTAGAATCACCGGAGGACCACCGCCGATAATCCTGTGATGGAATGGAAACTCAGACCAGTATAACGCCGCTGATCTAGGCTGAAAATCGCAACCCACAGCTACAGTACCATGCTCGCCAAATCCACTCGCTGATGAGAACTGATGGTCGGAATCTGATCGTCGGAGGTTGACGAACTCCACGCTGGTGAAGACAAGCTGGTTCGAAGCTCTGGAAGAAGGGAGGGAGCAAGCTTCGTGCCGTCGAAAGAGAAACAGCACGATGAACAGTAGCGAGCTCACTGTTCACCGTGCCAAAATGTCCTTTAAATACCTAGGGTTTTGGCTCATTAAACCCTAAGTTCATATCCAGCTGGGGTTTGACTCGAATCAAAGCTCAATTGGGGTCAGTTAGGGCTTTGGGCTCCATTTGGTTGAGTGAACCATGCCTCCACTTGAATCATGAACCCATTAGTACCCTACAAGACCAAATTCACATAATGAGAAATAAATCATGCATAAGATGGAAAAACCTCATAAAGCTCATAAAAATCTTGTTTGGGGAAACATGATCAAAATTGGAATTAAAAATGTGCAAATATATAAAGAACACCAAATATTAACCCAAAATTAATGTGTTAATTCATAGCTTATCAAATCTCCCACACTTATTCTTGCACGCCTCATGCAAGTGAACCAACTAAAATAACAACTAATATGGTACCTCCTTCTCCTAACTAGTCTTGATCAAGTCCAAAATAAAGTAAAAGGAAGTTATATGTAAGTATCAAGTTTCATAGAATCACACATTCATGACCTCTATTTTCACCTTGGTTCAGTACTTAGTGAATTTCATCCATCATGAATAAAGTGAAAATGATAACATTTCTAATTCTCCCAAGGTAATTTGAGGTGGCTCTCTATTAATCTCAAATCTTGCAAAGGTGGAGGGCACTAAAGCTACTCTTAGCAAATCCACTACCATAAGCTTGCTTTTCATCTAATTCAACCTTCATCACAATATCAAGATGCATAATTATGAAAATTCACAACCATTGGAAAGAAAAGCAAATTAGAATGTAAAAGGAAGAATTAATTCTGATAGAGCAAATAAAAAGATAAAGTTCAACTCAAGGTGGAAGACATAGAATTAGAATGCTATGTGATGTTCAATTTCAGCCACGCATGAAGTTCTGCATTTCTTCATCCCATTGCTTCTTGTTACTGATTTGGTTTTGTAAACACACCAATATGCAATCTTCCTTTAGATTAAAATAGCAAGATAACTTGGCACAATTCAACAAATTGTCTTTGGCACAAAACTGGTCTGCCTTTACTCCGAGCTAAATCAGGATGCAGTTTCTTCTGCAAATGTTCACTTCTTTTCTCTTAACACTCTCTTCTGCATTTGACAGGCAGTAAAGCTTACTCTCTTTCCCTGCAATAGCACAAAAATTTCAGCTTGGATTTACTTTTTCTCACTGCAGTAACAATCCAAAATTCAGGTTGCCATTTTGGTTCAGTTTCAGTTTCCAGCTTTGTTTCCTGGTTTGGTATACAATTTCTTGTCTTAAATCTTGTAAACTCTGGAGAAGAAGGATAACAAATTATCAATACTAAGTGGCAGCTAGATTTCAAATTTTGCTATGGTCATTAGCCCCTTAAACTCCATTTTGCACTCTAGTTTCAGCTTTCCTTCAATGCTAGACTTTGTATCAATCTAACATGTTCACCCACAAGAAATTTTCAATACTCCTTCATATTGTCTCTACAGACCCTTATAATGCATATCCAAAGTCCTTCCATTTTCCAACAGCTCTGGCTCATCGCAATTATCATTCCAAATTGGCACAAAACTGTCATTTTATTTTCTGCAAAACTGCATCTTCTGATTTTCTACACTATACTCATTCATGTCATTTCAGCAATCCCCCTCTTTGTTTTCCTTGCTCAATTTTGGATTTGACACTCTATTTCTTGGATTGATTATCACTTCTCAACATCACTATGTACTCTATTCTTATCCTTCAACCCATTTCATCTTTTCAATCACTATCCAGTGTCATTGCCATTCCATCTTGCAGTGTTAAAATGAATTTTGTTAGAAGCTACTGATGCCACATTCCATTTGTTACTTGATGATTCAGCACTTCATCTGAGCTTAAATTATCCTTAAGATCATTCCTGAAATCTTGATACTCCATTCATTCTAAAGTTCCTGGATTTGCAAAGCTTCCAACTCTTTCAGGACTTCACATAGAATTCTAAACTTCAGGTTTGAACTCTTGATATCTCATCTGATGCTACTGCTTACTCAATTCAAGCTTCAACAATTTATTTCCATAGATCTTTACTATCAATGAATCAAATAGTAGCTTGAATTTAAATCTTGTATCAGCTTATAACATCAATTAAAAGTTCTTGCACTTCAGAATTTCAGTAATTCTGCAACTTCCGGAATTCTGTCCAGCAATTTAATAAGGAATGGAAAAGTAATAAACACAATTTGTTGCTGGTAATACAAGAATTCCATTTAGTTCCCAAAGATTTCAACGCTGATAATGAGATAATTGCACATACTTGTTTCCATTTGCACAGAATTCTGCTTTTCAGATTTCCTCACTGTATAAAGTTCTAATTTGCTGCCCTTTTCTTCAACTTTTCCAAGTAAATGATAATATGTTCAATTGCTTCATTGATGAAATGTTAACCACCAATTGAATTCCTCATTATCATCCATTGTGGTCAGATTCCTATTGTCACAGAAATTCATTATTTCTGCATTCTTTTGTGCCCAAATAGGTTCCTGAATTCATCTTTCCTTGTTTTGCAGACTCCATGAATGATAGCCTACCATTTGTTTCAGCACATTTTTAAATTTCAACTAAGCTTCCAATCATTTGAATTTTGCATTCTGAAATTTGATACAAACTGATACAAGATTTTCAGCTCAGCACTTGAATTTCTGCAGATTTCCAATCTGGTTCTAGAATTCCAAGCTGCACAAATACTTCATCTCGCATTTAAATATATCAAAACTTGGAACAAACACTCAGCAAACTTCCACTGTGCTTCCTCATTTCTGCATTCTTTTTCTAATTCCAGCACAAAAGAACTCCAATTTCAAACTAAACACTTCTCCCACACCTAATCATTTGCTCGTCCCGGCCAAATAAAATCATCACATATCATCCAAATTAACCACATCCAAAGAAATAAAACATGAGGAAAGAATAAAGATATGATGAGTCATGACAAGAGAAATAGCAAAAATAGGTGAGGGTAAAGTGATAATGGAGTATGTTTCATAAAAATGACTCAACAATGATCTAAAGGTATAAATCAGATTTGAAGCAAGTTCTAGAGTGAAATAAGCTACAAGTGCATCACTCAAAATAGGCTCAAACCACACTAGGGAAGTAAAAGTTATCATCCATTCCATCAATCAAGAATCCATTGTTAGGACCTTCGGATGGCTAGAGAGGGGGGGGTGTGAATAGCCTCTTCGCAAACTTACACAAAATTTTCTTCCAAAACTTTGTTAGCACAGCGGAAATAAGCAAGAACAAACTAATACAAGGAAGAAAGCAAAACACCACTAACACAATGATGTACGAGGTTCGGGGATAACTTGCCCCTACTCCTCGGCGTGTCCGTAAGATGGACGATCCCTTGATCTTTCGGTAGATCAACCCCCGGACAGATTCCGGCTAAGTATTTCTCCTTCTCGATGGAGAAAACCTCTCCACAAAGTCTCAAAAGGATTTAAATGAAGCACAAGACTTACAGGATTTGGTGGCTACAATGAATGCACAATTAACTTACAGCCACAATGAAAGCAGAGCTTAAAGAAGCGGACCCTCAGCCAAGAGCTCCACACGACACTCTTGCTTAATCGACGACAGAGAGTTTGCAATGCAAAAACATTCACACCAACCTCTCTTCTTTCTCCTTCTTATTTCTCTGCTTTCTTCACTGCGTTTGCCTGCATCGAATCACTACAAGCTGCATAGAATCGCTGCAACCTGTATCGAATCACTGCAATCAACTCAGGCGTCGCCAATCACTCCTCCTCCTCATCTGGTCCTCTGAACTTACACCAATACCATCCATGGTCTTCACTGGTGTCTTCTGAGCTCGAACCAATGCCAAGGAGTCAAGCTGATTGCAGGCATAACATACCCAGATCGCCAGTATCCGTTGATGCTTCAAATGCACCATTTGCAGCCAAGCTCAGTAGAAAAACCATTTTGTCTTATTCCTCTGATATACCTTAATTTGAATTCAAGCATCGTCATGATACCTGCAACCTGTAACTCAAAAAGCTCACAGCAGATCGTTAGTTCAGAGAAACCAGAAGTTGCAGAAAGACAGCAGTATACAAACGACATCGCTGTGGATCGGTCAGCAGACCGATCCATGGCTCTCTGGACCGATCAGGACACATCCTGATCGGTCCGGGAATAGTCTGATCGGTTTGTGGACCGATCAGCCTATGTGTGGATCGGTCCACAGACCGATCCACCCTTTCGCTTTGAGTCCCAGCGTTTCTGATCGCTTCTTTCTGATCGGTGTGTAGACCGATAAGATAACCCATAGAATGCTTCTGTGTGGTTACTGATCGGTCCACAGACCGATCAGATAACCCACAGAAACTTTCTGTGTGGTTCCTGATCGGTCACGAGACCGATCAGGTGACTTAAGTATCACTGGATCGGTCTGTGGACCGATCAGCTCATTTCTAGATCGGTCCACAGACCGATCCACCCTCTTGTTTTAGAGTCCCAGCCTTCCTAACATCTTCCTGGTCCAGAGAACGAGATACCAAGCCCTCTCTGACCTAGTCCTGAGAACGAGCTGCCGAGCCCTCTCCGACTTCGTCCGGTCCAAAGAACGAGCTACCGAGCCCTCTCTGACCTAGTCCGGAGAACGAGCTGCCGAGCCCTCTCCGACGTCGTCTGGTCCAAAGAACGAGCTACCGAGCCCTCTCTGACCTAGTCCGGAGAACGAGCTGCCGAGCCCTCTCCGACTTCGTCCGGTCCAGAGAACGAGCTACCGAGCCCTCTCTGACCTAGTCCGGAGACCAAGCTGCCGAGCCCTCTCCGACTTCGTCCGGTCTAGAGAACGAGCTACCGAGCCCTCTCTGACTTTGCGTGCCAAGTATCCTTACTTGGACTTTTCCTCTCCTCATGATCAACCTTGATCATCAATCAGTCTGAGTTTAATTAATATCTGATACAAACTTAAATCAGTGTCAACATCAAAACAACAGCCAGGTCAGACTGTATCAACAATCTCCCCCTTTTTGTTGTTTGACAACACGATTTAAGTTTAGATCAGAAGTGTTCATATTTCCATATTTCCCTAATTTTAGGGGAATCAAGATCCTCCCCCAAAGACAGATACAACACCATGTAAGGATAGGGAAATCAAAGTCCTCCCCCTAAAGCCAAACTTTCATTTATCTCTAAACTTAGTTATTCTCTCCCCCTTTGTCAAACACCGAAAAGGTGCGAATTAGGTAAGAAAACTTGAAAAGACTCCCCCTTAACCCATACTGTCATTTTCTCAATTCACCTAGAACACCCTCTAAGTGCATTATAAGACAGTGATAAAGAAAAGAGAGACATACACGACATGGCATATGAACAGCATATTGAAAACCAATAAGGAGCGAAACATAAAGAAGGAAAATAAACAGCAAACATAGATGAAATGAACAAGCATCCAGGTCAGACATAAAATATCCAACAAGCAACATCCAAAAACATAGACAGTCAAAATAACATCATAGAACAATGTATATCACTCAGCCTCCTCATCATGAGGAGCATCAGCATCATCAACGGGAGGAATGGGTCCCTGAGGTGGCACGCCGCTGCTCGAGGATGGATAGCCCGGGAAATCCTGCGGAGGTGGGTATCTGGCCATCCAATCAATAATCACCTGATGTGTCGCCAGCTGCTGACTGCGTAAATCATCGTAGCGCTGGTCAATCCGGACGCGCAGCCCGTGAAGCTCAGCAACCAGCAGCTCATCGTGTCGATCAAAGCGGCTCTCCAGCTCGGCGATCTGCCAGCGCAGATCAGGATCGGCCTCTCCATCGTCAGCAGCAGGAGGACCAGCAACGGGAGCAACCTGTCGTGGAGGTCCCCGTGGTAACTCACCTAGAGCTCTCTCATCCTTCCACCAAACATCCCCATTTTGTCCTATGATTCCAGACTTGGAAAATGCCCGCTTCCCAAGTCTGCAATCCTATCTGACCATCTTGACTATTCTACCCTTAGAGACATCAATCTGAAGGGTCTCGAGCCAATCTATAATTATATGCCCATAAGGCATATAAACAGTATAGCCGCTCGGCTCACTATACGAGATGATCGAGGAGTAGATGCTAGATATGATGTCAAAGTCGAGACACCGACGTAATCCATAAAGCATCAGGCAATGATAAGGTCGGATCTCAGACAATGGTTTAGATGTGATAGGTAGAAGGTAGTTTGTGACAATTTTAAAAAGAATGTAGTCTTGAGGAGATAATCTCAAGGCTGCAAAAATAGGAAAGTCAACATCTAGCTCATCAAGCCCACCCGGTCTAGGTTGTCTGAAGAAATACTCATAGACGGAGTCAGGTGTGACATCAAAAGGTGAGGGTAGGGGGTCTGGTAGATCAGGAAATATCGAAAAGACATTACCAGAACACCTCCGACAATCGAGATACTCAAAGAAGGATGAGAAACTGAAATCAATAGTCTGCTTAGCAACTCTTGTTTTATAACCTACATCATTAGCAGTCTGATGAAGGTTGTTGTAAAACTCAGAGACCAAGTCATAGTTGATGTCCCGTTCTAAGTAGACAAGTGAGTCAAGTTTGTAGTAGGAAATGGTTTCAGACATAGTTGGACAAAATTCGTCCATGAATTTACGATCTACAGACCTACATGGGAGTAATTTGAAAGTTCTTTGTCTAAAGGCTTCCTCAAAAGTGTGGTTCGGGAATCTCCCGGAAAGAGATGGTTGAGGTCGGGAAGGAGCCTTAGACTTCGATTTCTCAGGTGATTTAGAGGTCCCCTCACCCACTGGTTTCTTTCTAAGATGTTAACAATGGGATACAATGGGAAGTAAATGAGCACCGGAGCCGCTAGAAACAAAAACCACAGATATGTGAGAAATGAAATCGAAATGCCAAAGTTCTAGAGAAATAGGGAGTTACCTTGGTGCCATTGAACTTTTGGCTAGAGCTTCGGAGGACTAGAACTTCGGTTAGGGTTCCGGCGTGCAAAGAGAGGAGAAGTGCTGAGGTGTAGGGAAGAGTCAGCTAGGGTTTCGTGTGAAGGAGGAAAAGAAAGGATCGGGAAGTTTTAAGGGTTACAGATGGGTGTACAGTGAAGAAATGATCGGACGGTTGTCCGATCAGGAGGTATCAGGAGCCTCCTGATCGGTCCCTGGACCGATCCAGGAATATCCTGATCGGTCCGCAGACCGATCAGGAGACGATCAATACTCGCTGATCGGTCCCTGGACCGATCAGGGAACTTCCTGATCGGTCTGTAGACCAATCAGAGATTGATCAGTGGATTTTGTACCGGATTGATCTGATCGGTCTCCGGACCGATCAGGGAACTCCCTGATCGGTCTGTAGACCGATCAGAAAGCGATCAGTAGCGGGCTCTGCGTGCCAGGCTGACCTGATCGGTCCGTAGACCGATCAGTGTCTGATACTTAGATATTTCAGTAACTGAAATTCGCAATTTCAGTAACTGAAATTCGCAATTTCACTAACTGAAATTCATAGAGATGTTTGATAGTTCCTGGGAGTTTCTCTAGGAAAACTTCCAAGTTCAGAACCTAGAACCTGGAGGATCTACAAGCATAACTATTACCTAAAAATTATGGCCTGAACTTGTTTATAGCCCTAAAGTTGCAGACATTTAGAAAACAGACAACTTAAGGTCTGAAAACTGAAATTTTTGACTTTTGTTATGTTCAGTTTCAAGTTTGTCAAAATATAACCAACTTGCTATCATTCTTTCAAGGACTTGTCCTAGTATCAATCAAAATCATGAAAAGCATCGTTCAAGTGTATCAAATAGTTCATCAACCACAGTTTCATAAATTCTAGGTAAAAGTCCAACCAAGTTTCCTTGGTTGGAATATATGAGTAAGATCTAGGAACCAAATACATATGAATTATGTAATGGTCTTCCCCATACTCAATTTATGTCTCTTTAACCTAATTATTCAAGGGATGCATGATACATTTTGAATAATTCGGCTGATCCTAGCATCTCACCCCATTTCTAGCAAACAAAAATCATTTGTTAAACCTTATAGTTTGTGTGAGATGTTCCCAAGTTGCCCAAATTAATTTCCCTATTTCTCTTGTTGTTTTAATTGTCCTTATTGATCATGATGAAGTCCTAATGGCCTATTGAGCCAAACACATTCCCAATTCTCTCCTCAAATGACTAAATTCATTTTTCGGAAGAGGTTTGGTGAAAATATTGGCTAGGTTTGACTTTGACTCAACATATATGAGTGCAATGTCTCCCCTAGCTATGTGATCTCTAATGAAGTGATGACGCACTTCAATATGTTTGGTCCTTGAATGATGGACTGGGTTTTTTGTTAGGTTTATTGTTTTGATGTTGTCACACAACACTTGCACTCCCTTATACGAAAGCCCATAATCCTCTAGAGTGTGGATCATCCACAACAATTGTGATACACTCTCTCCCATGGCAATGTATTCAGCCTCGGTCGTGGAGAGAGCAACACAATGTTGCTTCCGACTTGACCAACTAACTAATGATGAACCTAAAAATTGGCAACCCCCACTAGTACTTTTCTGATCCAATTTGTACCCAGCGTAATCGGAATCGGTATAACCTATCAAGTCAAAAGACTCCGTGCGAGGGTACCATAGACCCACTCTAATTGTGCCCTTAAGGTATCTCAGAATTCTCTTAACTGCAATTAAATGAGATTCCTTGGCACAGACTTGATATTTAGCGCACATGCCCACAGCAAAAAGTATGTCCGATCTACTAGCTGTGAGATATAGAAGACTACCAATCATGCTTCTATATTGCGTTAGATCAACTGGTTTTCCATTCTCATCACTGTCTAGGCGAGTGCTCGTCGCCATTGGAGTGGATACTTCCTTAGAGTCACTCATTTTGAATTTCTTGAGCATCTCTTGAGTGTATTTTGTTTGATGGACGTAAATGCCATCTCGAGTTTGTTTGATCTCAAGTCCAAGGAAGAATGTCAATTCTCCCACCAGACTCATTTCAAACTCACTTTCCATGTGAGTGATAAATTCATTCAAATAACCCTTGTTATATGAGCCACAAATTATGTCATCGACATACACCTGGGCTACAAATATGTTTTCACCATCTCTACGCAGAAATAGTGTTGGGTCTATTTGACCTCTCACAAAACCCTTTTCTAATAGGTAAGTTGACAACCTTTCGTACCAAGCTCGAGGTGCTTGTTTAAGCCCATAAAGAGCTTTCTTGAGCTTGTACACGTGGTTTAGAGCTTCGGTATTCACAAACCCCGGTGGTTGTTCAACATAGACCTCTTCTTTAATGAAACCATTTAAGAAGGCTGATTTGACGTCCATTTGATAGAGCTTGAAGCCTCTATGTGCAGCAAAAGCTAGCATTAAGCGAATGGATTCTAATCGAGCCACGGGAGCGTAAGTCTCATCATAATCGAGGCCTTCGACTTGACTATAGCCCTTGGCTACAAGTCTTGCCTTGTTTCTTACTACTTCTCCCTTTTGGTTTAACTTATTTTTGAAGACCCATTTGGTTCCAATAATGGTGGTCTTCTTAGGTCTAGGAACTAAGTCACACACTTGGCTCCTTTCAAATTGACCTAACTCATCTTGCATAGCTATGATCCAATCAGGATCGTGCAATGCCTCATCAACTAATTTTGGTTAGATTTTTGAGATCAAGGCGACCTCATTAGACTCATTTCTAAAGAATGACCTAGTCCTAACCCCTTGTTGAATGCCTCCCACAATCTGGTCTTGGGGATGACTAGAGGCTATCCTAGATTGCCTTGGTGTTGGCGGTGCCTCATGAATGGTCTCACTAGACACAGGCAAGGGCTCAGTATCAGGTAAAGGATCAGACTGAGTCCTCTCTTGCCTTTGCTCATCGTCATCGGAGTTAACTTCGATTCTTTCTATGTTTTGATCATTTAAACTTAGATTTCTAAGTTCAATTTGAATTTCTCCTACATCCCTTGATTGATCATTTGACTTAGGGATTTCTTCAAATGCTACATCAGAGGACTCTTCAATCAATTTAGTTCTATTGTTGTAGACTCGATAGTCTTTTCTGGTTAGAGAGTACCCGACCAGTATCCCTTCGTCAGCCTTAGCCGTGAACTTTCCAAGATGATCCTTGGTGTTCAAGATAAACACCTTACAACCAAACACCCTAAGATGTTTAATTGTAGGGGGTTTCCCAAACCAAAGTTCATGAGGGGTCTTTCCTAAAAACCTATGTATCAAGACTCAGTTTTGCACATAGCAAGCGGTATTTACCGCTTCAGCCCATAAGTAGCTCGGTAGAGAGTACTCATTGAGCATGCTTCGTGCAGCCTCTTGTAAGACTCGGTTCTTTCTCTCCACAACCCCATTTTGTTGTGGGGTTCTTGGAGTAGAGAACTCATACCTATATCCTTTTTCTTGACAAAATTCCAAAAATCTATGGTTTTGAAATTCTCCACCATGATCACTCCTAATTGTTTTAATTGTTGTCGATTTTTCATTTTCAATTCTTCTACAAAAAGAAACAAAAACATCTATGGTTTGGTCCTTATTTTTTAAAAAGAAAGTCCATGTAAATCTAGTAAAATCATCAATGATTACTAAGCAATATCTACTTCCATTCAATGAAATAACATTACTGCAATCAAACAAGTCCATATGCAATAAATCTAAAGCAGTAGATGTACTTACAATGCTCTTACCTTTATAAGGCGCTTTTGTTTGCTTACCCTTTTGACATGCATCACATAGTTTTGACTTTTGGTACTTGATGCTTGGTAGGCCTCGCACTAATCCTTTGTTGACCAGCTTTCGAATGTTCTTCATGTTTACGTGGGCCAACCTCCTATGCCAAAGCCACGATTCTTCTTCTTTTGACATGAAACACTTAGCAGAAGCATTAGTAGCACTTTTAAACGATACTTGATAAATGTTATCTACTCTTGTGCCTACTTTTACCGTGTCAAGTGTGTCAATGTGTTTGACCAGACATTGACTTGAGTGAAACTCAATTGTGTAACCCGTATCACACAATTGGCTGACACTTAGGAGATTAAAAGTCATCCCCTTGACTAGAAGGACATTTCTGATTTGGAGACATTCGGATATATGAATATCTCCAACTCCTATAACCTTAAGGCTATCATTATTACCAAAAGACACATTACCTCTATTTTTGTTTTGAAGGGTAGTAAAGAGTGACTTGTCCCCGATCATGTGCTTGGAGCACCCACTATCAACAAACCAAGTTGATAGATGCTCCCCCTCGACAAATGCCTACAAGACACGAAAGATAGATGTTTTAGGTACCCAAATCTTGGGACCTAATGCATCTACAATGTAAGACCTAGGAACCCATGCCTTGGTTACACCCTTCCTAGTCTCATGAACCCTAGAAGCATGTGATCTATGGAATTGGGTTCTAGACACTAGTGAAATGAAACTAGACTCTTTGGGTTGATATCCTAACCCGGCTTTGTTGTAGACCACCCTTTGGGCATTTAGAATCATGTCTAAGGTCTTAGAGCTAGTTGAGAATTTCTCAAGCATTTTCTTGAGTTTCTCTACTTCAGTCTTTAAAGCTTTGTTTTCATCCTCAAGAAGCTCTTGATGTAGGTCATCGACCTCATCTTCCCTAAGAGCCTTCAATTTTTCTACTTCATCTTTTAGTGATTTAATTTCTGTTTTTGATTTCTTGAGCAAAGTAGATAAATGAGTAATAGTTCTATAACACTTTTCTAAATGAGGCGAAGTTACCTCTTCATCATCCGAAGATGATGAAGCCGCGGCTGACGTGTCACTTGTGTCACCATCACTTCCGGAATCCGGTTCCTCCCTTGCCATGAGCGCTAGTTGACGTGTGCTTTTCTCCTTCTTCTCTTCCTCCGATGAGCTTGAGGAGGATTCATCCCAAGTAGCTTTGAGAGCTTTCTTCTTCTTGGCCCTTTCCTCCTTCTTCTTGAGTTTTGGACACTCGCTCCGATAGTGTCCTTTCTTGCTACACTCATAACAAGTAACGTTAGTCTTATCAATATTTTGATCAACAGATTTACCTTTCCCTTTGTATCTTCGGCTTCTTCTCATGATCCTCCTTACAAAGTTGGCCATCTCGCTTGATGATGATCCACCTTCATCATCGGACTCGGAGAAGGATGAGGATGTAGGGATCTCTTTCTCCTTCTTCTTTTCTTTCTTTCTTCTTCCATCCTTGCTCTTCTCTCCTGCAACTAAGGCAATACCTTTCTCTTTTTGACCTTTGTTAGCAAGTTCATAAAGTTCCATTTCACAGAAAAATT
The DNA here is from genome assembly GCF_018446385.1 of Zingiber officinale. NCBI lineage: Eukaryota > Viridiplantae > Streptophyta > Magnoliopsida > Zingiberales > Zingiberaceae > Zingiber > Zingiber officinale. Next base: position 108,079,360 of record NC_055998.1, read on the forward strand.
CATCTAACTTAACAATTGAAAGGTCCTTGGAAACCTTGTAGGCATCTACCATAGATGACCACAAGGAATTCCTTGGAAAAGCTTTGAGAGCGTACCTTACGAGATCGTGATTCTCTACGCGTTCATCCACGGAATGAAGACCAATGATGATCTCTTTGAACCTTCCGTGTAGTTCACTTACTGTTTCACTCTCCTTCATGGAAAGATTTTGTAGTTGGTTGAGGAACAAGTCTCTCTTGGCGATCCGAGAGTCTCGAGTTCCTTCTTGGAGCTCGATGAGCTTGTTCCACAAGTCCTTTGCACTCACAAATGGGCCTACCTTGACAAGTTGATCTTTGGCTATTCCACATTGTAGGGTGACCACCGCCTTGGCATCGGCTTGTCCTTTGCAAGTTTGCTCGGCGGACCACCTTGATGACTCTAGTTCCTTACCTTCTTCGTCCATTGGAGGTGTGAACCCTTCTTTGACCGAGAACCACATGGAGATGTCGGTCTTGAGTTAATACTCCATGCGGCTCTTCCAATATTGGAAATCCGCTCCGTCAAAGTAGGGTGGACGATTGGTGCTAAAGCCTTCCTTCTTAGCCATCTTCTTGCTCTTTAGGGTGTTAGTCCGGATGAAGAGCGCCAAGCTCTGATACCACATGTTAGGACCTTCGGATGGCTAGAGAGGGGGGGTGTGAATAGCCTCTTCGCAAACTTACACAAAATTTTCTTCCAGAACTTTGTTAGCACAGCGGAAATAAGCAAGAACAAACTAATACAAGGAAGAAAGAAAAACACCACTAACACAATGATGTACAAGGTTCGGGGATAACTTGCCCCTACTCCTCGGGGTGTCCGTAAGGTGGACGATCCCTTAATCTTTCGGTAGATCAACCCCCGGACAGATTCCGGCTAAGTATTTCTCCTTCTCGGTGGAGAAAACCTTTCCACAAAGTCTCAAAAGGATTTAAATGAAGCACAAGACTTACAGGATTTGGTGGCTACAATGAATGCACAATTAACTTACAGCCACAATGAAAGCAGAGCTTAAAGAAGCGGACCCTCAGCCAAGAACTCCACACGGCACTCTTGCTTAATCGACGACAGAGAGTTTGCAATGCAAAAACATTCACACCAACCTCTCTTCTTTCTCCTTCTTATTTCTCTGCTTTCTTCACTGCGTTTGCCTGCATCGAATCACTGCAAGCTGCATAGAATCGCTGCAACCTGTATCGAATCACTGCAATCAACTCAGGCGTCGCCAATCACTCCTCCTCCTCATCTGGTCCTCTGAACTTACACCAATACCATCCATGGTCTTCACTGGTGTCTTCTGAGCTCGAACCAATGCCAAGGAGTCAAGCTGATTGCAGGCATAACATACCCAGATCGCCAGTATCCGTTGATGCTTCAAATGCACCATTTGCAGCCAAGCTCAGTAGAAAAACCATTTTGTCTTATTCCTCTGATAGACCTTAATTTGAATTCAAGCATCGTCATGATACCTGCAACCTGTAACTCAAAAAGCTAACAGCAGATCGTTAGTTCAGAGAAATCAGAAGTTGTAGAAAGACAGCAGTATACAAACGACATCGCTGTGGATCGGTCAACAGACCGATCCATGGCTCTCTGGACCGATCAGGACACATCTTGATTGGTCCGGGAATAGTTTGATCGGTCTGTGAACCGATCAGCTTATGTGTGGATCGGTCCACAGACCGATCCACCCTCTCGCTTTGAGTCCCAGCGTTTCTGATCGCTTCTTTCTGATCGGTCTGTAGACCGATCAGATAACCCACAGAATGCTTCTGTGTGGTTACTGATCGGTCCACAGACCGATCAGATAACCCACAGAAACTTTCTGTGTGGTTCCTGATCGGTCACGAGACCGATCATGTGACTTAAGTATCACTGGATCGGTCTGTGGACCGATCCAGACAACCAGAGTTTCACTAGATCGGTCAACAGACCGATCCATAGCTCTCTGTGTTAGTTTTAGAGTCTCCCAGCCCTAAACTCTAACATCTTCTTGGTCCAGAGAACGAGCTACCAAGCTCTCTCTGACCTAGTCCTGAGAACGAGCTGCCGAGCCCTCTCCGACTTCGTCCAGTCCAAAGAACGAGCTACCGAGCCCTCTCTGACCTAGTCCGGAGAACGAGCTGCCGAGCCCTCTCCGACCTCCAGGTCCAGAGCGAGCTACCGAGCCCTCTCGGCCTGGTCGAGAACGCAGTGCCGAGCCCTCTCGACTTCGTCCGGTCCGAGCGAGCACAGCAGTGCTCCCGGCCTGGTCAGGAGACCGAGCTGCCGAGCCCTCTCCGACTTCGTCCGGTCCAGAGAACGAGCTACCGAGCCCTCTCTGACTTCGCGTGCCAAGTATCCGTACTTGGACTTTTCCTCTCCTCATGATCAACCTTGATCATCAATCAGTCTGAGTTTAATTAATGTCTGATACAAACTTAAATCAGTGTCAACATCAAAACAACAGCCAGGTCAGACTGTATCAACATCCATCACTAGTATCAACCTATTGCAATCCTAGAGTTCAATCATGCCATAAAGTCTTTAAACATGATAACCAAATTTAACATTCCTTTTCAAATCCCTAAAAATGATACAAAGAAATGTCAAAAGAAGGAAGTACCATTTATTCCAAAAACAAAGACTATCAAACTCAAAGAAATAGTAACTATCATGAAAATAAAACCTAAATTCCAAAACTATAACTATGCAAAAATAAAAACTATGAATGAGACTTAAAATTTATTTATGCAAGAAAATTCTAAATGAAATCGAAACTTATCCTAACAAATAAGAAAAACTACTAAAATCTAAAATTTATTCATTTGCAAAGAAACAAAAGACAAAGTGAAACTCCCCTCTAACTCGGGTAGATAGCATCAACATGTTCTATTTCCTCCACCACCAAGCCCTTCACTTCTTCATGAAACTTTTTAAGCCTTTGTCCATTAACTTTAAAAATACGCCAGTAGACATATCCTGGATCTCAACCACTCCATAAAAGAAAACATTAGTAACACAATAAGGTCCTTCCCATCTAGATCTCAACTTACCTTTAATCAATTTGAGATCGATATAAAAGTACTTTGTCACCAACTTGGAAGTTTTTCACCTTAATTTGTTTGTCATGAAATCTCTTGGTCTTTTCTTTATAAATCCTTGAGTTCTCATAAGCTTCCAATCTAATCTCTTCAAGTTCTTGAAGTTGCAATTTCCTTTCTTCTCCAACCGTTTCACTATCAAGATTGCATGCTTTAACCGCCCAATACGCCCTATGCTCAATCTCCACGGGTAAATGGAAAGCTTTTCCATACACAATCCTGTATGGAGACATTCCTATAGGGGTCTTGAAAGCGGTCCTATAAGCCCATAGTGCATCTTCAAGTCTTTTGCTCCAATCCTTCCTATCTGGTCTCACAGTCTTTTGAAGAATTGATTTCACCTCCCTGTTAGACACTTCTGCTTGCCCATTTGTTTGAGGATGATAGGATGTAGAAACTTTATGTGTAACCCTGTACTTATGTAGCAAAGCCTTCATGTGTCTGTTACAAAAATGAGACCCTTGATCACTTATGATCGCCCTGGGTACTCCAAACCTGCAAAATATGTGAGACCTGACAAAGCTAACAACAACAGAAGAGTCATCAGTCCGAGTGGGAATGGCCTCCACCCATTTGGAAACATAATCAACTGCCAATAAAATGTAAGCAAAACTGAAAGAAACAGGAAATGGACCCATAAAGTCAATACCCCAAACATCAAAAATCTCACAAAATAATATGAATTGTTGAGACATTTCATTTCTAAGTCCTATGTTCCTAGTTTGTTGACACTTATCACATGATCGATAAAAAGCATAAGCATCACGAAAAAGGGTAGGCCAATACAAACCACATTCTAAAACTTTCCTAGCAGTTCTTTGTGGTCCAAAATGTCCTCCACACTCAAAAGAATGACAAAAAGTAAGTACAGACTGAAACTCAGAGTCAGGTATGCATCTCCTAATGATCTGATCACTACAAAACTTCCACAAATAAGGATCATCCCAAACATAGAATTTTGAATCACTTTTTAATTTATCTCTTTGAGCTTTTGAAGATTGTTTGGGATAAACATGTGCAACTAAGAAATTCACTAGATTCGCATACCATGGAGACTCACCCTGCAGCTGTAGAAGCTGCTCATCCCTGAAATCATCATCAATAGCCGAATGGTCCAAGTCTCCTTCGATCCTGCTCAAGTGATCTGCAACCAAGTTCTCCTTCCCGCTCCTATCACGTATCTCTATGTCGAATTCTTAAAGCAGAAGCATCCATCTGATTAATCTAGGCTTTGCATTAGGCTTCTTGAGGAGATACTTCAAAGCTGCATGATCTGAAAAAATAATCACATGAGAACAACGAAGATATGATCTGAATTTATCTAAAGAAAAAACAATAGAAAGAAGCTCTTTTTCTGTTGTTGTGTAGTTTGCTTGAGCTGAGTCCAAAGTCTTGGAAGCGTAGCAAATAGCATGTGGTGCTCCACCCACTCTCTGTGCTAGTACAGCTCCCACTGCATAATCTGAAGCGTCACACATCAACTTGAAAGGTAAGGACCAGTCTGGGGGTCTGATAATAGGTGTTGAAGTAAGAGCCTCCTTCAATCTGTCAAAGGTCTCTCTGCACCTCTGATCGAAATCAAACATAACATCCTTCTGATGTAGCTGAGACAATGGTAGAGCAATCTTACTGAAGTCTCTAATAAATCTCCTGTAGAATCCTGCATGACCAAGAAAAGCTCGCACCTCCCGCACGCATGCGGGGTAAGATAAAGAAGATATAGCGCTAACTTTAACAGGATCTACTTCAATGCCCTTCCTAGAGACTATATGACCTAAAACAATGCCATGCTCAACCATAAAATGACACTTTTCAAAATTTAAAACCAAATCCGTGTCGATATATCTACTCAAAACTCGAGACAAGTTTTCCAAACATGCATCAAAAGAAGAGCCATAAACAGAAAAATCATCCATGAATACTTCCATGCAATGCTCTAATAAATCACCAAAATTACTCACCATGCATCGCTGAAAAGTACCTGGAGCGTTGCACAATCCAAATGGCATCCTACGATATGCGAATGTACCGAAAGGGCAGGTGAAGGTAGTCTTCTCCTGGTCCTCTGGGTCGATGCAAATCTAAAAATAACCAGTGTAACCGTCAAGAAAACAATAATGGGATTTACCTACCAGCCGCTCTAACATCTGATCAATAAAAGGAAGTGGATAATGATCCTTTCGGCTTGCTTGGTTCAGCTTCCTATAGTCCACACATACTCTCCAGGAATTCTTCACTCTCGTGGGCACCAATTCATTCTCTTCATTAGCTACCACTGTCACCCCTGACTTCTTCGGAACCACATGGATGGGACTTACCCATTTACTGTCAGAAATCGGATAAATGATGCCCGCCTGTAAGAGTCTAGTCACCTCCTTCTTTACAACATCCAAGATCAATGGGTTCAGTCGTCTCTGTGGCTGTCTCACTGGCTTCACATCCTCCTCCAAATAGATCCTATGCATACAAATGGAAGGATTGATCCCAGGAATGTCTGCCAGAGTCCATCCAATGGCCTTCCTATGCTGTCTCAAAATCTCTAACAATCATTCCTCCAATCCGGTTCCAAATTCTGAGCTATGATGACAAGTAGCTGCTGATTCTCTCCCAAATAGGCATACTTCAAATGCTGAGGTAATGGCTTCAATTCCTCATGTGTCTGGTCAATAGTAGGTGATTCTAGGGGTAGTGCTGCTGAGCAATCCCCTACACATACCTCTTCGTCTCTGAGCGATCCTAGGGGTAATGCTTCTCCTAAGAAATCCCCTACGCATTCACTTAAGTTAACGTCAGATTCCACATCTAAAATATCTCCCAACAATGCAACGAATTCATTCTCCATACCAAAATTAGAAACCTCTAATTCTGAATCAACATCTGACAAGAACTCCATGCCATCCAACTCCTCCGAGATATCCACGCTAAGTATAGAATGATCCTCTCTAGGATGCTTCATAGCTTCAAAAATGCTGAAACGAACCACTGTGTCTCCTATCTCCATAGAAAGAGTTCCTGCATGCACATCGATCTTGGTTCTAGCAGTCTTCAAGAATGGACGTCCGAGAATAAGCGGAGCCCTGTTTGCAAGCACATCACCCTCCATATCTAAGATGTAAAAATCTGCAGGAAAAATTAACTCCCTCACTTTTACCAATACATCCTCAATCACTCCTGCTGGGTGTGCTTAACTTCTATTGGCCAACTGAATCACTACACCTGTAGGCTGCAAAGGTCCAATTCTTAATGACTGAAAAATTGATTTAGGCATCACATTAATAGAAGCTCCAAGATCTAACATCGCGTCCTCAAAAATACAATCTCCTATAACACAAGGCACGGTGAAAACTCCTGGATCTTCACACTTATGAGGAACTGGCTGAAGTAATGCTGAAACATTCTTTCCCATACTTATCAACTCATTTCCCTTCAATTTCTTTTTGTGCACACAAAGATCTTGAGGAATTTGGCATATTTTGGAATTTGCTTGATCATGGTAAGGAAAGGCACATTCACTTCAACCTTGATGAATAATTTCACCAATTCTAAAATCTTGCTAAGTACTCTATGGGTGTTACAGTCCCCCATACCTCATAAAAGTTCGTCCTCGAACTTAAAATAGTTCCGGATACTTCTGCCTCATATCGTCTTCTTGCTCCCATGTGGCTTCTTTGAACCGTTGATTTTGCCACAAGACCTTTACTAATGGTACTTCTTTGATCCTTAGTCTTTTGATGCTTCGATCCAATATTTGTACCGGTCGACTTACGTAACTTAGATCCTCTTGCACTTGTATGGTTTGCGGTTCGATCACTTGGTCCATGCTCGGGATACATTTCTTTAACATCGAAACATGGAACACATTGTGGATAGTTGACATCTCCTGAGGTAGCGCTAGTTCGTAGGCCACCTTGCCCACCCTTTTCAGAACTTGATATGGGCCTACATAACGCGGGCTTAGTTTTCCTTTCTTTCCGAACCTCATCACTCGTTTCATAGGAGCTACCTTGAGGAACACTGCATCTCCGACACTGAATTCTAAGGGCCTTCGTCTCTTATCTGCATAACTCTTTTGTCGGCTCTGAGCTGTTTCTATTCTTTAGCGGATGTTCTATATAGCACGGGTGGTGTTGTCAATAAATTCTGTTTGAACTCCCATCTCCTTCTTTTCACCACCTTCGTACCAGCATATAGGGGACCTACATTTCCTTCCGTACAGAGCCTCGTAGGGTGCCATTCTAATAGTAGCCTGATAACTATTGTTGTAGGTGAATTCCGCTAAACTCAAATATCGACACCAACTCCCTTTGAAATCTAAGGCGCAAGCCCGTAGCATGTCTTCTAGTACTTGATTTACCCTTTCTGTTTGTCCGTCCGTCGGGGGGTGGAAGGCAGTGCTGAACAATAGCTTGGTGCCAAGGGCTTTTTGAACACATTCCCAGAAATGTGAAGCAAAACGACCATCTCGGTCAGAAATAATGGTCTTAGGAATCCCATGTAATCTGACAATTTCTTTGACGTATAATTGGGCTAATTGCTCAACAGAATAGGTCATCTTAATTGCCAGAAAGTGGCTAGATTTTGTCAATCTGTCCATGATTACCCATATAGCGTCGTAACCATTTGTTGTCTTGGGTAAACCCGAGATGAAATCCATAGATATATCTTCCCATTTCCATTTTGGAATTCGGATTGGCTGCAGTAATCCTCCAGGTCTCTGGTGTTCTGCTTTAACCTGCTGGCAGGTCAAACAGGTACTGACATACTGAGCCACATCTCTTTTCATACCAGACCACCAGAACTTCTTTTTCATATCTTGGTACATCTTAGTGGAACCCGGATGCATCACATAAGGTGTTGTATGGGCTTCTTCTAGTATTTTCTTTCGCAGCTCTGGATCCTCAGGAATACATAATCGGTCCTTGAGGTATAATATTCCACTATCTGTGACACGGAACCCGTCATTCTTTCCCTCTAAGGTTTCTTGCTTAATTCTTTGGAGACTTTGGTCACTAGTTTGCTTCTCTAATATATTGTCGAACAAGGTCGGTGATAAGGTCAAAGTGGAGAGTTGCCCAGACATGTTTCGACCCAGTGACGTGTAATGTTCCTTGGCTTCTCAAAAATTTTGACTATCGATTCGTCTTCAGTATTAGATAAGACTTTAGTGTACTGAATGAAGTTAGATAGCTGACCTGTGACAACTGTAGATGCATTGGCCGCATCCTCCTTGGTGATGGAAAAAATTCTAGCATTCGTCATTACTGGCGGAGCTTCAAGTCTCCCTTGGCTTATCTGCGGGCCTTCTATTGCAGCTTGCATCATGTGTAGCTGTGGAAGTACACCTTTGTTCTGAACCTACGGAGGAATAGATGTCTGGATCTGAGTAGGGTAGTTCCGAGCCATGTGTCCTTCCATCCCACAGTTGTAGCATCTGTTTGTACCTATACGGCATACCCATGGGTGCTTCTTTCCCCAAGTAGTACATTGAGGGAACATGAGTTGCTTGCTGGCTGGACCACTCTTGGAATCACCCCATTGCTTCCTCTTGCCACTGTGATTTCCTTTCCAACTGGTTCGGTTACTTTACGATTTCTGTCCTCCTGACTGAGTCTGATTCTTGCCCTCATTCATTGTCTTCTGATAGTGTTCCGTGATTAGGGCGCTGCTGATTAATTCTTCGGCGGTCTGCGGTCTATTAACTCCGCCGGCTACATTTGGGCTATCTCAGGTCTGAGCATCTTCAGCATAAGTCTGACTCTTTCTCTCTCTGTACTGACCAACTCTGGACACAGGCGTGCTAGGCAGTTGAATCTCTTAACGGCCTCATTGACGAATAGATCACCTTGCCGAAACTCGGTGAATTCATCATAGTGTTTATTTGTGACTCAGATATGGAAAAATTCTTCGAAAAATTTTGTCTCGAAGTCTGTCCACATCATCTGATTTACTTGTCTCTTCGCCTTTACTCTGTCCCACCACATTCTGGAATCTCCAGTAAGGCAGAATGATGCACATTTAACCTTCTCGTGTTCAGGCCAATCAGTAACTCTACTATGCTTTCCACCATCTTGAACCAGGCCTGTGCGTCCCATGGTTCACAGTTCCCGGAGAAAGTTTCTGGCTTCAGTCTCTGCCACTGTATCAGATATGCCTCCTGACGAACCACTGGAGCTGGGCCTACCTGTGGTGCAGGTGCTGGTGGTACTGGAACAGCTATAGGTATTACTAGTACTACATTCTGGTGTCCTGGCGGGGTAACAGGATTTCCTTGTTGATTTAGCAGATCAGTGATCATTTGCTGCTGTTCCATAACTTGACGCTGGAGCTCGGTAACTACATGCATCAAATCATGTGGAGGTGCTGTTTCCTCTGCTCTGGTATTACGTCTTCTAGCCATCCTTATCTTCATTAATGACAACATAGCTAGCGTAAGTTATTATCATTCCTAACCGGACTAACGAAAGGTTAATGTCATTTCTAATTAGTTGTAAGTTTGTTGTGTTATTATCATCCCTAACCTACCATCATGCAACTTAAACTAAAATTGTGACTAAAAAAATTAGGAAGCATGCATACTATTAGAGTACCATAAATAAAATAATTAAATAAACTGAGCATAAACATTATGAATAAAATAAATAAATAACTGAGCATAAGCATAAAAGAAATAACTAAATAAACTGAGCACAAGCATCATAAAATAAATAAATAACTGAGCATAAGCATCATAAAAGAAATAAATAGATAAACTGAGCATAAACATAAAAGAACTAAATGAATAGACTGAGCATAAGCATCATAAAAGAAATAAATAATAACCTGAGCATAAGCATAAAAGAACTAAATACATAGACTGAGCATAAGCATCATAAAGAAATCTTACTAAGCATAAAAATAATTTCTTACTTGGAGCGGCAGAAAGAGACTCGGTATGTGTGCAGTGGAAAGGCTAACCTGGCTCTGATACCAAACTGTAACGCCCGCCCTCCCTGCTACTCAAAGGGACGGGGCTACTTACTTACTTAACTATTACAGGATACATACATATTCAAAATTTCTTTCTTATAACATAAAGCAGCGGAAATGTCATAGAGTTATATTGGAATGTAACATAAATACAATGGTTCATGTCAAACATAACAAAACATTATAGCAGGTCTTATTTGTCTCAGCCGAGCCACTGCCACACACACTTCCTTGCCTCTCCTGCAGCTCCCTTAGGTCATCCATCCCTTGCCTTTATCTGTGGTACAAGGAAGTAAGCTATGAGCACACGAGCTCAGTAAGATTCTTTCCTACTAACAAAATCCGTATCTCAAGTATAATCATACAAGCATATCATCAATGAACAAATAACAAAATCATCAATATGTGAGCATAGTTTCTCATCGTAACATATCCTTATGAATCATGTTTCTAACATGTCAAAAACAAAGGAATCATATGAGGTAAATCATGAGAAGCATAACATATCATGAAACATAGAAAGAAACATATCATATATGAATGGGTACATTATGCAAAATGTCCTTTTAAAACATATGCCATGTCGAGTGCAAAATGTCTTTATACATATCTTTTAATACTTGAACATAATATCATCATCATGAGGGCCCGGCTTGTACCACATACATACATAAATGCGCGCAATCCCCAGGACAGGGTAGGTAGCCCCGAACCTACTAGGGATCTAGACCCATTCATAGTCCGTCGTCTAGGGGCGTACTAAGGAGCCCATCCCTTTTTACTAGACCCGTTCATAGTCCATCGGTCTAGGGGCGCTTATGGAGCCCACCCTTGGTTCAAGCCATACAAAGTAAAGTACATGTCATGCATATCATATCATCATAATAGTCATATCATATCATCATAATAGTCATATCATATCATCATAAGGTCATGCTCTTGTCTTAACATGAAGAGTGCTCTTAATCCCAACTTAAGGGAAGCAACTCTTTGCCATTTCTTATCATATCATAAGGCATGCATTCTTGGCATATGACCATCATATGAAATCATTATCATGCTTGGTTCATAAGCTTACCTAGATGAGCATGCAACATATTGAAATCATACATGCTTGTGTACATAATCATCATAAGGATCATATCATGCATAATTCATAACATACATAATCAACATGTTACTGATCTTATCATAAAGCATGCACACTTAAACATAAAACATATCATAAACAAATTCATGGCTTGCTAGTTTTAAGTTTAAAACTTTCTTGAATTCTAAGTTATAGTCATGGCCGAAAGTTCATAACAAAAAGAATACTCCTAAGTCACATACAACATGAATATTTAGCAAATCTCATAACATATCATAAGAAGTTTATGAACATACCAAATTAGGTTTTGAGTTTCATGAACCCTACCACCTTATCATAGCTGAAACATAACAAGAAGTAAACTTCTAAGCAACACATGAACATAAATACTTAGCCAAATTGCTAACATATCATAAGGAAGTCTATGAACATGCTAGATTAGGTTTTGAGCTTTATGAGACCCTAAATTCTTATCATGGCCGAAACTTCATAAGCCAAGAATATACACTTCTAAACAACACGTAACATGAACACCTAGCTAATTCCATCATATATCATAAAGAAGTCTATGAGCACACTAAATTAGGTTTGGGGCTTCATGAACCCTAAGGATTCATCATGGCCGAAACTCCATCATGTAGGAAATGAACTTCTAAGCAACATATAAGTACAAGTTTCTATCCCATCTTATAACATATCATCAAGAAACCTATGAGCATACTAACTTAGGTTTTGAGCTTCATGAACCCTAAAAATTTATCATAGCCGAAACATCACGCAACAAGAAGTAGACTTCTAATAAATCTTTTAACATGAATACCTAGCCAATTTGATAACATATCACAAGGAAGCCTATGAACATGCTAAATTAGGTTTAGAGCTTTATGAAACCCTAAATCACTATCATGGCCGAAACTTCACAACTAAGAAAATAAAATTATGAGCAACATGTAAACATAAATCTCTTAGTTAATTTCATTACATATCACATGGAGGTCTATGAGCATACTAATTTAGGTTTTGAGTTTCATGAACCCTAATATTTCCATCATGGCCGAAACTTCCTCAAGCAAAAACATAGCTTCTAAACAACATATGAACATGAATCTCTAACAAATTTCATAACACACCATAAATAAATCTATGAGCATGTTAGATTAGGTTTTAAGCCTCATGAACCCTATACTTTTATCATGGCCGAAACTTTCTTCAAGCAAGAACATAGATTCTAAATAACATATGAACATGAATCTCTAGCAAATTTCATAACACATCCTAAATAAATCTATGAGCAAGTTAGATTAGGTTTTAAGCCTCATGAACCCTATATTTTTATCATGGCCGAAACTTTCTTCAAGCAAGAACATAAATTCTAGATAACATATGAACATGAATCTCTAGCAAATTTCATAACACATCATAAATAAATCTATGAGCAAGTTGGATTAGGTTCTAAGCCTCATGAACCCTATATGTTTATCATGGCCGAAACTTTCTTCAAGCAAGAACATAAAATCTAGATAACATATGAACATGAATCTCTAGTAAATTTCATGACACATCATAAATAAATCTATGAGCAAGTTAGATTAGGTTTTAAGCCTCATGAACCCTACATTTTGATCATGGCCGAAACTATATAAAAAAAAAGAGGGAAGGTTAATAAACATCTTAATAAGAAGATCAAGCTTAACATCACACACATAATTTCCTTTCTAACTAAATTCATATCATAACCTATTAAAGTTCATAAGCATGGTTTCTTCTCTTCTTTTATTTCTAATTCTAAGAGTTCAAATCTTTCGAGAAATACCATAAACAACTTGTACCACAGGTGAGGGAATACTTACATCCTTATTTGCTTAAGGAAAAGGGATCTTGCTTGTGGAGCCTTCCTAGAGAGGGGTCTTCTTTGTTTTTGGGTTTCGGCAAGGAGAGGTAGGGGAAGGTCCTTGGTCATGGTGAGGAAGAGGAGGGAGGAGGAAGAGAAGAAAATGAGTTTTCTTCTTAAATTCCCCTTTTATTCATCATGAGAGGAGGAGGGGAAAATGTACTTTTCCTTCTCCTTAATGAAAAGAGGAAGCAAGAATCCTCTTTTCTTTTGAGAGGGGGAAGGCAACTCTAACTTCACCTTCTCAATGAAAAAAAAAATCTCTTTTCTTACCCTTAACTATGTTGTCACTTTTTTCTTTAACAATGATTTCTCTTGGTCTATTGGTTAACACATGCATATATCTAGTAAGAGATCCAAGGTTCAGGCCTTGGTCATCTCTCTTTTTGGTTCTATTTTTATTTTTATTATTTTTGCAAATTCCACATAAGGCTTATTTTTTATTCATGATAAAAATATCTAAAATCTTGCTAAGTACTTTATGGGTGTTACATTTCTTCCTCCATTTCTTTTCTTGGTTGTACACTTCTTTGAGGGAAAGGTAATGGAATGGAAGATTCAGCTCCTTGCTGGGTAATATTGTTGTCCAGATTCTGTGCAGAATTTTCCAGATTCTGTGCTGAATTTGGAGCTGCTAGTGAAGTAAATTCCAAGCCGAAATCTGCTCCATCTATTTGATCAGAATCTGAAACTTCCGATTGATTGAAATGTTGTTGATCAAATCCAGTAATCCCATGCTGTGTAGAATCTGGCTGCTCTGAATTTGCTGGAAAATTCTGGAAACTTTGTGGAGTCAAATCTGAAGCTGTCCTGGATATGCCTTGCTGTGATCTAGCTGAAAAATTCGAATTTGGGTCTGAAATTGTTTTACCACTTTGAAGAGTAAATGCACTCACATTTCCTTTAGGATTTGGAGTCGGTTGTGAAGGTAATTGCCCAGATCCTTGATTTTGCATCTGATTAATGTTGCTAGCAAGCTGCCCAATCTGCCTTTCAATGTTTTGCAATGCTGTATTAGTCCTCTGCTAATGTTGCTGCTGTTGCATCATCTGCTATTGTTGTTGAAGCACTTGCTGCATCAAATCCTCAATTTTTGAGCTGCTAAAGTTCTGCTGAGATTGCATTGATCTTGGGCTTATAGAAGAAGGCAGTGCAAGCTGAGATTGGTGCTGATCTGCATTACTAGGCTGCTGGAAATTCTGGTATGGTTGAAATTGCTGATTTTGGCTAAAGTTTTGCTAAAATTGAGGCTGCTGATATTGCTGAAATTGCTGAGAATGTCCTGTTGGATGATTCTGGTAATAATGTTGATTCTGTTGATGCTGATAATATGGCTAATGAGTCTGCGCTTGTGGTTGTTGCTGAAAAATGCATTCCCATACCTCAAATTAGGATGATCCCTCCATCCCGGATTGTAAGTTGAAGAGTTGGGATCATATTTGTGTTGCTGAAATTGAGGTCTTGAAATGGCCGCAACTGATTCATCTTGATGTAGATTAGGACAATGATCCGAAGAGTGATCTTGGCTTGAACAAATTCCACACAACTTCATCATTGGTAAAGGAAAATTGGAAACATGACTCGAATTTTGCAACGCCATCTGCTTTACTAGAGAAGTCAATTCTTGCAAATTGTTCCTAATTTCTTGTTGTTCAGTTGAAACCAAATGAGTTTCATTAACCACTCTAGTACCAAGAGGTCTACTCCCAAATTGCTGTGAGTTTTCCGCCATATTTGAAATTAGCTCTCTTACTTGATTTGGAGTCTTATTCACCAAAGCTCCTCTAGCTGCTGCATCTATCATGCTCCTATCCATGGGAAGTAAACCCTCATAAAAATATTGAACAAGGAGCTGGTCACTAATTTGATGTTGTGGACAACTCGAACACAGCTTCTTGAATCTCTCCCAATAATCATAAAGAGTCTCTCCCACTACTTGTTGAATACCACAAATGCTCTTCCTAATTGTTGCAGTCCTAGAAGCGAGGAAAAATTTCTCCAAAAATGCTCTCTTCATATCAATCCAACTTGTAATGTATCCAGATGGAAGGCAATATAACCAGTCTTTAGCTGCTCCCGTCAAAGAAAATGGAAAAGTCCTCAACTTAATGTCTTCTTCTGATATCCCTTGTGGCTTCATGGTTGAACAAACCACATGGAATTCATGTAGATGGCGGTTGGGATCCTCTCCTGATAAGCCTTGAAATTTGGGAAGCAGATGAATAAGTCCTGATCTGAGTTCAAAATCTCCTGCCAAATCTGGATAAGTGATGCATGAGTACTTATAAGCCACATCTGGTGCTGCAAGCTCTTTCATAGTTCGATCCCATTCTGTTATCTGATTATCCATCTCTGAAAGTCTGCTCTCACAAGTTGCTGCTGACTTAGCTTGTCTCCTTAAAGCCCAAAAGGTTCTCTCAATCTCCGGGTCAAGTTCAAGAAATGTTGCAAAGGAAGACCTAGTCATGCAAGCAATTCTACAATCAAAATTCAGTAGATATTCAATGAAATCAGAAAAATCAGCAAACTAAAGCTGAAAGAATTATTCACAATCCAAAACAAACAAACAAATCTAACAAAATTTAAAGTTTCCCCGACAACGGCGCCAAAATTTGGTAAGCTCTCTAAATAGATGTCACAAATAAACTCCCAAATTAATGTTCAGATCGAAAACCCACAACTACACAAAGCAATGTTTAAGTATAAGGCCCGAGTCGAATTTTCCCAGGATCAAGCTAGATGTGTTTGTCTTGGATTAAGAACACTCTTTTTGGGTTTTCTAAATATGAAATGGAGGTTTGGTGTTAAAATGCAACAGAGAGCAGAATTAAACTTGTTGACAAAAACCATTACCTACTGCAGACTTTACTTAAACATACTAAAATTCAAACACTTAACACATACTTGCACAAAATGGAATTCAACCTAATTACTACAATCAAACCTTGTTTATTCTACACGTGCACAAAGCAAACTAGAACTCTAATTCTTGATTACCAGCACTAAATGTAAAACCAACTCTACTTAGCTAATTTAATTCATCTACAGAAACAAAATTCAGAATTCCAGCTTCATTCACTATAGATTTAAAACAGAGCACTTGCTTTACATTGAACAGAACCAATCAATATAGAAATTAGCTACTCTATTATACTAACTAAATTATCAGCTAACAAGTGGTTTTAATAGAAATTTCAGTCACAACCAAAGAACTAGTTTGCAGCAGCACTGCTACAAACAACAGAATCAAAACAGAACAACCATGTTTAGAAATGAAAAGAGCAGATTCGTGCATAAGAATTAAACTAAAAATGAATCTAAGCTATCTTCAAACAATTTTAGAAAAAAAATTTGCAGGAACAAGAAATCTAAACTAAGAAACAATTGCAAGAAAAACTAAACATCCCTACACCCAAATCTCGGACCAAATTCGTCTTCTCCTTGCCGTCACACAAGGATCTGCAGAGAACACTCCAATAGAAGTCAGATGGTGTCCTTGAACTCGAGACAACTCAGATTAACTTGTATTAGCTCACAAAAATACAGCGAGATCAATTTCTGAAGTGTCTCTCTGCTGCACGCTGCTGGGTTCGCTGGCACTGGAGTCACGAACTGGATGAAGGCTTGAAACGGATGGAAAACTGTTGGAAAAGGCTCAGAATCACCGGAGGACCACCGTTGATAATCCTATGATGGAATGGAAACTCAGACCAGTATAACGCCGCTGATCTGGGCTGAAAATCGCAGCCCACAGCTACAGTACCATGCTCGCCAAATCCACTCGCTGATGAGAACTGATGGTCAGAATCTGATCGTCGGAGGTTGAGGAACTCCACGCTGGTGAAGACAAGCTGGTTCGAAGCTCTGGAAGAAGGGAGGGAGCAAGCTTCGCGCCATCGAAAGAGAAAAGGCACGATGAACAGTAGCGAGCTCACTGTTCACCGTGCCAAAATGTCCTTTAAATACCTAGGGTTTTGGCTCATTAAACCCTAAGTTCATATCCAGCTGGGGTTTGACTTGAATCCAAGCTCAATTGGGGTCAGTTAGGGCTTTGGGCTCCATTTGGTTGAGTGAACCATGCCTCCACTTGAATCATGAACCCATTAGTACCCTACAAGACCAAATTGACATAATGAGAAATAAATCATGCATAAGATGGAAAAACCTCATAAAGCTCATAAAAACCTTGTTTGGGGAAACATGATCAAAATTGGAATTAAACATGTGCAAATATATAAAGAACACCAAATATTAACCCAAAATTAATGTGTCAATTCATAGCTTATCAAGGAACTCGATTTTGGCCTCATGTTGGCTTAATTTCTCTTTAGCCTCTTATAACTGGGCGGAGAGACTGCTTATTTTCTCAGTGACCTGAGCAGCAGATGTCTCAGAGACTTGTTTCTTCAGCCTCTCATTCTCCCAGCTTAGATCATATATCAACCGAGAAATGCTCATGTTGGAAACCCAACGCTGCAAAAATGGTGACAATTAGAGAAATATTAAAAAAGGAAATTATAACAAGCAAAAAAATAATTATACCTTAGTCTCATCAAGAGAAAATCTATCATCTAATTCAGAGGGAGTAAGTCCTTCAATTAGTGGATGAGTCTCCTCCCAAACAGTGGTAAAAGATCCTCCCAATAATATAGGGAGGACAGAAGAGGAAGAAGAGGCGGAGGACAAGGAAGTTTGAATGGAAGGGGGAGCAAAAATCAAATAAGGAGCTTCATGGGAAGGCAGAGAAAATTGTTCAGGGAATGACATAACAAAAGTAGAAGCAGAGGTGTCACCCTGAGTAGATTGGTCCAAAGGAGGTGAAGTTGGAGAAAAAGTTAGAGTAGGGTAGAGAGCGAATAACGTAGGCTTAGAAGAGGAAGGAGGAATATTCACAAGGTCGTCAGAGGAAGAAATGACTCTTCTTTTAGGAGAAGGAGCCAAGGTTAGTTTGCACCCCAGGTGTTTTTTGGTAGGGCAAAGGTAGGGGCGGCCACAGGAGACTTCTCCGAGCTTACAGGAGAGGTGAGCTCTATGATTGAAGAAGGAACAGGGGAGGTTATTTCAAGAGCTACTTGAGAACAAGAGGCCACGATTAGGGGAATAGGGACCTCTATCGAAGTGGGTTGATTCAACTCAGCAAGAAATTCCTGTTAGTTAGAGCCCTAAAGCCAATCATATGATGATTGTTGATAGACTCGATATATCATATTCCTATATACTTATAAAGGCATTTCTTTATGGTTATTATACTTACTTGTATTAGTGCCAAATAACTAAGTATAATAGCGTCCTTGAGTAGAAGGTTCTTATCTATATCAATCGATTGGTTGAATTGATAGTGAGATGATATAGAGAACACTACTCTTAATCATTCCTAGTCAAGTATTAACATTCAGGGACAATGTTAATACGATGAGACTAGCATGTAGGTCAACTCGATGACTTGATCTCGCAAGTCATGGATATAGAGATAGCAAGTTGACACATGGGTATGCGTTGGAGAATGTATACTGAATGACTTGCCATGAGAAAGTATCATGGATCATTATATAAGTGTCATATACTTTCTCATGTGACTATTAGTATGACTATCAGTCCTTGGACCTGAAGTCACCATGGTTCCCTACATAAGGAGTTGCATACTTTGGCTTCATCAAACATCACCAGTAACTGGGTGGACTATAAAGGCGATTACTAGGTATGTATCAAATTATGCGGAGGGATGTGAGTGATGTAGATGGGATCTATCCCTCTTATATGACAGGAGTGACATCATGATTCTTGATAGAGTGAGACCACTAAGTGCATGGCCATGCCCAAATGAGTCAATATGAGATATTGAGCTCATTTGTTTAGAGTGAGTCTACTTGGAGTTCGAGATATAAATTGATTAGAGGATGACATGAACTATGCCTCAATTGATCAATCTAGATGTCAAGGATAGAAGGACATTGTCATATATTGTGAGAGTCATAATTAGTAGTCACAAAGGTGATGTTGGATCTCAACATTCTTGTAACTTGGGTAGTAATGATGTGTTGCTAGATACTACTCATTACTTATGTTTCTAATGGGTTTAGGAGCATTGCCAACGTTACAAGAACCTATAGGGTCACACACAAAGGGCAATTAGATGGATATTAGGTTCATATGATGAACCAAGAGGATTAGGTTCATGTGATGAACCAAGAGGAATAGGTTCATGTGATGAACCAAATTGGATTAAGAGTAATCCAAATTAAACTAATTGAGTTGGACTCAATTCGATTCATGTGTCAAATGAGTCTAATTTAGACTTGGATTCATTGAGTCAATTTAATTCAATGAATAGAGATTCATTAAATTAAATTGACTTGAATCAAATGTTAGATTTGATCAACTATGGGAGATAAGAGGTCAAGTTTGACTTGACTTGAGAGGGAAGATGAAGGGTCAAGTTTGACTTGACCAAATGCCACGTCATTTGTGACTTGGCATGGGGACGGCCAATGATGATGTTCCACATCATCAAGGCTACATCAAGTGTGTGCCACCTCATGAGGAAGACCAAGAGCCATGACTCTTGGTATTCCATGAGTGGCCGGCCACTTAAAAGGGGAATAAGTGCAAGTGTGTGCTAACTTTAATTATCTCTTCTTCTTCCTCTCTACTCCTCTCTCCCTCTCCTCCATTGTCGTGACCATCCAAGAGTGCTAGCACACTCTAAGTGGTTTTTCTCCATCTCTTGTCCATGTGGATACATGTAGAGGAGTGTACGCTTGACACTCTACGAGATCCGGCTACCGTTTGGATGAGCGGGATAAGCGAAGTGCATCGCTACAAAGGTATAACTTGTAGATCTACTGTAGATCTAGGAGAAAACTATGTACATGTAAATTTTTATCTTCGCATGGATCCGTGGCAAGAACTTCGAGGTTTTCCACAATGTAAAAAGCCGTTTTTGCGGTTCAAAAGTTCCAACAATTCCTGCTCCTTAGCACGGATTTGTTCCTCCTCTAGACCTAGCTGCTCATTGACTAAAGCTTCAAAAATGGCATCCACTGCACAAAATAGAACATTTTAGTTAGTAAAGAAGTAACAAAAAATAAATTAGGGCTTACCCAAGGAACCGCGCAACTCAAGCTTGACGGGGCTCAGACCAAAATGATATAAAAGATCACCATATATCCATTTTTGGATAAAGAAGCGGTGATCCAACAATTTCTCTAAATAAATGGGGAAAGAGGGGTGTAGGTGAAGCTCTTTAATATTAGGGAGAGAAGGAAGAGAGGATTGCCACGCAAAAGACCAATGGATGGGCCCGGGAAATTTTATGAAGAAATAATGAGATTTCCATCCCTTGAGCAAGGAAGGCATCTCTTCAAAAAGAATCATCTTAGGATGGGATTGAAAGAGAAAGACGGCAAGCTCTGATTATAAGTGTTGGTCAATTTGTAGTAATTTTGAATCATAACTACTACAATAAGTGCGTAGGTGGCCTGGTTTCATATATATGGATCGGAGAAAAAACAAAAACAAAAAATCAAAAGAGGGAGAAAGTATACTTTTGAAAAGAAGTTTCTCTAAACTGCCCCGGGTCATGAACTAATACACCAGCAACCTTTGTTCATATTCACAGCAGTACCCAATCAGTTTCACAAGGTTTGGGTGCTTCAGTTGGCTAAGAAAGATGACTTCAGTCTGCACATCAAAAAAATTCTAAACAAATTAAAGGATAAAATTAAAAGGCTCAGGTACAAGACATTTTATCAAACACCTTGACGAAGGATTTGACTAACCAGCCATTCATTGTGCCCCTGCTTTCCCTCCAAACCTAGGGAAGATGTGGTTCACTGAAGAGGGGTTCGGTGAAAAGGGGTTCACCAAAGAGGGTTCACCGAAGAGGGGTTCAACGAAGAGGGGTTCACCGAAGAGGGGTTCACCGCCTATGAGAGGTTTGTGGAGAGGAGTTAGATAGAGAGGGCATGAGATGAGGAGTTGGACAGAGAAGCCGTGCGATGAGGGGTTCGAGAGGAGATCGAAGACGCGTGAGATGAGAGGTTCGGGAGGTATTACAGAGATAGTGGGTGTTGAGTGATTTCTAACTTAGGGTTTTATTACTCCTTATTTGATCCAACGGTTCATAACATCCTAGATTTAGATATTAACTTGACAATAGACAACACTTTTAAAAAATCATTGTTGTAAACACTAAAAAAATTACTAATAGATAATGCTTTTCAAAAAGTGTTGTCTTTGACCCACAAAATAACTAATAGACAATGATTTTTTTAAAAAACATTGTCTATTAGTAAGAAAATAAAGAGATACACAACGTTTTTCACTAAAAGCGTTGTTAAAAAAAAAACAATGTTTTTTTAAAAAAAATATTATCTTTTGAGTGTTGTTAAATCTCAATTTTCTTGTAGTGTATTAGTTAGTTTAACCAGATCAGATTGGTCCAATCAGACCTAGATTTAATTTAAATCATTGATTGATTTAATCAGACCATGATGGTTCAATTAGACCTCGGTCTTGTTCAAACTATGAGTTAGTTTAACCGAACTAGCTTGATCCAAACTAGAATGATTTGGGTTGATTTAATAGGGCTTGGACTAGATATGATCAAGTGATCAGATTTATTATATGGGTCAAATTTGATCAAATAGATTAGATTTATTCTAATGGGGCAAACTTAATCCAATAGACATTAGGTTGATCAAATGGACTTGAGTTTGATCAATAAGTCTCAAATTGACTGAAATGAACTTAGATTAAATAATAACATAACATAGATACAGAAAATCCCTGTCCAATTAGATTAGTTCTAACGAGGGCATTAGACAGAGCTTAGGATCTGGATTCCTAATTGACCAGTCAATTTAGACTCCTGAAAAGCAAGAGGATTTATTTTCTTGATTAATAATATTGGTTCTATGCTTGTATAAATTGAATTAAGCCAATTTTGTATTGGTTAGTTGATTTTGTACTGACTTATTAAATTTCAATTTATAGACGGCACGGATGATTACCAATCCTGGAAACTCGAATAAGAATAGTTTCTAATCCTAGATAATTACAGGATCTGGGTGTTGATTCATTCACTACCGGAGAATCCAAAGGTGGTAGCACACCAGATATGGAGGTTCTCCAAAGGGAGAATCTTATATGCATAGTTATGTGTGGAACTACTTCACCATGAGTTACTAGAGGAAGACCTAAAGAATTTTAGAAGAATCTGAGGAGGATTCTGAAGAAGTTTCGATGATAGATCAAATTAAAAATCTTGAAGTTGGTCTATCTGAGATTACCTCAAATGAGTCCAAGTTCAAGGGGATTATGTTGGCCACTGCACTAGTGTCTATCCTAGTAGGAGTGGTGTTAGCCTATCTAGTTTGTTTGAGTTCTATTATTATTATTGTCATTATGTATGAATAGTATTAGTCTATTTAGTTCATGTCAGTTTGTTATATGTTAACAATATGCAGCATGTTTATTTGAATGATATGTTCAGTCACAAGCTGATTAATCTACATGATACATGATAAATGATTAGTTCATTTTATTAAACGATTAGTTCATTTAATTAAATAAATCATGATAGAATAATGATTAGTTCATTTATTGGGATGTATATAATAGTTGATCAATGTTGATTTGATTGGTCATATAAATGATGAGTAAAACCGTAGTTATCACTTGATTTTATAAACCAACTCAAATTAACATTGAGTTAATCATAAATTGCATGCATATAAATTACACTGAATACTAAATAATATGTTTATTTATGTTAGATCATGGCAAATAAGAGCATTATAGCTAGACTCAATAACAAAGAGAAATTATATGAGGATAACTATAAAATCTGGCAGCTTAAGATACAATATGTTCTTGAGTAAAAGTTCTTGACGCTATAAAAGAGGTTATGAAAGAACTTGTAGATGATCCCACTATACAGAACAGATGAGATCTTGATGCCTATAAGGCATGGAAGGCGAAGGACTCCACTGCTAAGGGAATATTGATTAGTTCAATAATGGATTACCTAGTTTTTGAATATGAGTCATATCTTACGGCTTATGCAGTTTGGGTAGCCCTTAAGGAGACATGTAGTGGAGTAAGTCTGAGCAAGCTTTGACAGCTGACAATTAAGTTTGACAGCTATAAGAAGCATCCGAATATTTTGATGGTTCAACACCTCAAGGAGATGTCGAACATGATTCAGGAGCTTAAAACTATTGACCATGAATTGACTGATGAATAATAAATTCATGCAATTATTCAATCCCTTCCAAATTGTTAGGGACCATGTAGTAGACCCTAACTCACAGTGAGAGTATTAGGACTTTCATTGACATCTCACACCATGTAGAATTGGAGGCAGAGAGAGTTGAATCCGTAAGGATTTTGGACTAGCCTATGTGGCTATTGGTTCTGTTGGATCATCTAGATCCAAGAAAAAGAAATGGTTCTAGAAGGGGAAGGGAAAGAAGAAAGAAGTTATTGCTATGGTACAGGGCCCAATCAAGAAGAAAGGAAAATCCAAGTGTGTCTTCTTTCCCTAAGTATTTTGTTGCTAGTTCAATGTTGTTAGCTGATTATTATCCTTTGTGGATTATAGATTTGAGAGCTACCAACCATGTAGCTCAGGAGTGAGTTACATTTGTAGAGTTCTGACGGGTACCAACTATCGACAAATGGATCTATGTAGGAAACAATGCAAGAGTTGAAGTCAAAGGAGTCGACACTTGCAAACTCATCCTCCGTGGTGGTAGTGTTTTGTTTCTACATGATGTCCTATATGTAGGATCGTAGACATGCTAGGGGGGGGGGGGGGGGGGGGGGGGAATAGCACACGTGACTTTCACGTTCATTTTGGAAATCATAGAGTAAGAATTGCAACGAAAAGTAAGGAGACAAATAGCACAATCGCAAACACCAAGAGTTACTTGGTTCAGAGCTTGTGGTGAATCCTACTCCAAGGCCTGCACGTGAGAGTGCTTTCGATGAGCAATCACTATAAGCTCGAGAAATCTTTACAAGATTAATTACAATTACAATATTAAAACTAAGTTATCAATAATACAAAGATATTGGAAAGGAACGTCAATTGTTGGCGTAGCAATTGAGCATTGTTGAAGCATTTTGTCACAGCACACAGGAGCGCAAGTAGTCAGATTTTCAATTGCCTTGAAGTGTTAGCCGAGACCCCTTTTTATAGCCTTCTCAAACTTGATCCAGATCCCCTGATCTTGGGATCAAGTCTTGACACGACCTAAATTGGTCGACTGATCCCCAAGTTCGGTCGACCGATCCCACCTGAATCGGGCAGCCTTGCAATCTCGGTTCTGTTATTGGGATAGAGTTTCTTCGTTTGGTTGATCAATCCCATCATTCAATCGACTGATCCCCAACTCATTTAATCCGATCAACTCAGCTCGACCACGTCACCGCTTATCCTCAGTTCGGTCGACCGATCCCGAGGTTTGGTCGACCTATCCCTCAATCAAACTCAATCTAATTTCTGAAAATATGATCCTGTTGTATTGGTATTTGGTCAACCTATCCAGATGTTTGGTCGACCGATAAAGGTCGAATCTAACCCTGTAACAAACTATTAGTCTCCCTCAAAATAGAGTTAGACAAATAACAATTAATTAAGTAAAACAACTTTTAACAGCCTTCGGACTATCCGATTCTAACTTCGAATTTCTTCCGAAAATCCTAAGTCGAACCGATACCTACTGTTCCCTCAACAGGGAACGTATCCTCACTTACTCCTCTCAGGAGAGATTATTTATTGCCAGACCGGTCCTCCAGACTGATAGGACTTTCTGCCTAGGGTTACCACCTCCTGGACCTAGGGTTATCTCCCCTTAGGGTTTTTCATAACCTAGGGTTACCACCCCCTAGGACCTAGGGTTACCTCCCCCTAGGGTTTTCCAAAATCTAGGGTTACCACCCCCTAGGACCTAGGGTTATCTCCCCCCTAGGGTTTTCAACCTGTCTAACCGCAGCTAGGATTTTCCATCACCTAGGGTTACTACCCCCTAAGACCTAGAGTTACCACCTCCTAGGGTTTCCCACCTGCTTAGAATCCACTGGGATTTTTGCCTAAGACAACTTAGGTCTTTCCTTCACGATCAATCAATTTTGTTAGATCACAAGACAACTTAACTTTGGACCCTTTGACATAATCAAATCCCAGGTTCAATCGTCTGATGCTTCCCGCACCAACAATCTCCCCTTTTTATTATGGCAACATGGTTCAAAGTTAAGTAAAATATATTAATAAATAAAGGAATTTAAGCATGAGCATAAATACAATAATGTGTAAAAAAACTCCCTTATGCTCCCCCCTTTCATAAAAATTAGGTTTAACTCTTAACTTTTAACTTTTCTCTCCCCCTTTGACATATATCAAAAAGGTGAGAAGGTTGCTTGAAAAAATGTTTTTACTTTGTTTAACTTTAAGCTCCCTTTGAAGGGTAGCATTTAAAAAAATATAACTAAACTTAGCTTTGAAAATAATTGCTTTGAAAAACACTTAGCTAAATTAGAAATGTTTTAAAAATACTTACCTTTTCAACAAACACTTAGCTAAACTTAAGCTTTGAAAATTACTAGCTGAAAAAAAAAAACTTAGTTAATCTTAAGTTTTGAAACGGTCTTAGCTTTTTCCAAAAAAAAAAAAAAATTAGCTAAATTTTAGCTTTGAAAATAATTGTGTCGTCAAGGACATTGCTCTCAAAAGAAGTTGATAAAAACTTAGCTTTAATACTTAGCTTTATAGAGGTTTTGAAAAAGGCTTAGTTAAAAGTACTCAGCTTAAAAAGGATTTTGATTAAAGTTTAGTTAAGTAATTAAAAAAAATTGATAAAAGCTTAGGTTAAGTACTTAGCTAAAAAAAACTTTTTTCTAAAAAAAAAATTTTCAAAAATATTTGAACTTGTTTTTTTCAAATAAGTTTTATTTTCATAAAAGCTTAGCTTTCAAAAAGATTTTGATAAACACTTAACTTTTAAAAATATTTTGATAAAAATACTTAGTTAAGTAAATGATTTTTTTTGAAAAAATACTTTATTAAATACTTAGTTTCTGTCTTTTAGAAAATTTAAACTTTTGCAAAAAATAGTTTAAAAAAATAGTTTCTATTAAATACTTAGTTTAAACTTTTGCAAAAATAGTTTAAAAAAATTTAAACTTCCTCTTTTAGAAGTATTTTGAACTTTTGAAAAGTTTAAAATAAATAAATAAAAATTAATGTCTTAACCTTCTTTTCACTCCTCCTTAATTAATGCCAAAAATGTTTGAGGGTCCTAGAATCCAAGCTTGTAAAATAAATATAAAAAGTTATTATTTATTTTTCTAATTTTTTATCTCACTCATTCTATTTTGTCAAGCATGTTCAGCTTATGAGTGTGTGTGAGACGGAGTTAAGTTGATTTTATCTTTAACTTTGAAAAATATTTATGATATATAAGCATATTTCAAAAATAATTTAAGTTAAATTTGGATTTTAAAAATACTAAATTTGAGATTTTAAAATAAAAATTTGAATTTCAAATTTTAAAATATAAGCTTGAATTTAAAATTTAAATATTAATTACCATTTGGAAATAATTAAAATTTTGAAGATTAATTATAATTTGAAAATTAATTAGTTTCTGAAAATAATTAAGATTTTGAATTATGATTTTTAAATTGATTAATATTTTAAAATTAATTATATGATTTTGAAATTAATTAAGATTTTAAATTATGATTTTGAAATTAATTAAAATTTAATTGAGTTAACTTAATTGAATTATGTTTAATTAATTTTGATTTGGTTAACTGCTTTTTTTTTAAACCTAGGTCCATCTCACCCTTTGCTAGATTTTTAATCAGGGAACCTTAATAGTTTTGTGAGATGGTTAATTTAATCTTCAATTTAAA
This sequence comes from Zingiber officinale, assembly GCF_018446385.1. NCBI lineage: Eukaryota > Viridiplantae > Streptophyta > Magnoliopsida > Zingiberales > Zingiberaceae > Zingiber > Zingiber officinale. The sequence goes on from NC_055998.1 coordinate 108,106,331, forward strand.
TTCAAATCTAGGGATTGATCAACATTTGAATTAGACTAAGGTTTAACAGTTAGCCAATTAAATATTTATTTAAATAATTGACTTCCAAGCTGTGGTGAGGCACTAGGCCTTCTTGGATATTGGATCATCAACCACTTCTAGACAAACCAGTTTAAAGAAATTGAATATTTAATTTTTTTTCATGGAAATCCTTGGTCTAATTAGTAAAGGGTAGATCAAGTCTAAGTCTTTATCTATCCTAGTCTAAGCATGAATAATAAAAAAATAATAAATCAAATATCAGACAATTCTATTTTATGATAAAAATGGTCTTTTTATTGACTCCCCTTGAGTCATAGCCTCAATAAGGTCTATCAAGGTAATGAATTTAATCCTTGGGGTCCAATATTTGTTGGAGTATATACTTAAAAGTTTAACTTTTGTACACATTTATTTTGAAATAAAGAATCACATTGGTCAAATGTTTACATTTATTTGTTAAATGTAATTGTTCAATTAATTTATATAGTAAATAATATGGAGTGTGGAGTCACACTTAGAAGATCATGTTGTTGGTTCTCTATAAATTATAAACAGTTGCTCACGACTAAGATGGAAAGGAACAAACCATCAGAATAGACGTAGTGTAATTAAGTATTAGTTTATCTTGACTAATAAATTATACTGATACACTTTAAGTGTATTGAGTAGGATCATTTAGGTAAGTTTTTTTTGTACTGACTTAGTAAAAGAACTAGACCTTAGTTATTATGGAAGTGTGTGCTCTTAATCCTAATATAATAACAAGCATGTATATTTAATATTTATTTCTTTGACTTATCAAATGGTGAGGTTTAGCTCGATAAATCAATATGCCCGATAAGTTGGGAAATGATATTACTTATAGTATGTGTTGTTGATTATAGAAGGAATTTGTGTCCTAGTTATCTAGGTTGAGAATGTCCCCAAGAGGAGCTCATGAGGATTGCCATGTTAAACCATGCAGGTGGACCTAGTCCAACATGACAATAAAGTTGAGTGGTACTACTTTTGGAGCTAGATATTAATTAAATGAGTTGTCAGTAACTCACTTAATTAGTGGACATTCATAATCTTAAACACAGGGAGACTAACACACTCATGATAAGAAGGAGCCCATAATGTAATTTGGGATTGGTGCGGTAGTGCGATAATAACTCTCTAGTGGGGCGAGCACGGGATACTCAAGCTCATCGAAAGGCCAAAACCAATTTCTCCTCTAGGTCCCTATTGTAGCCTCAATAGAGCCTCAAGTCCATCCAAAGATAAGCCTATCTTGGTGTCCTAGAAGGGGTCGGTTAATTGCGTGGTGACCATGCAATGGTCGGCCACATATTCACTAGAAGTGGCCAACCCTTGCCTTGGGCAAGGGGGTCGGCCGTAATATTTAAATTTGGAAGGTTGTTTTTGAATTTTTAAATTTTCTCATATATTTACAATTTGTAAAAAGAGAGATTTTAAAAATTTATAAAATTTTCCTAATTTAAATTAGGCCACAAGGTTTTAAAAGAGAGTTGTAAAATTTATAAAACTTTCTTTTAAAAAGAAATATTATTAGAGATGTTTTAAATTTTAAAACTTGGTTTTAAATTTTAAAACTTTCCTTTTAATATCCACATTAGAAAAAAAAAAGAGTTTGTAAAATTTTATTAGAAGTTTTCTTCTTTTAAAATTTTATAATTTTTTTTTTCTTTCCCTTTTAATAAGTGGTCGACCACCTTGCTTGGTGCCCAAGCAAGGGGCCGGTCAAATAATTAAACATCAACATATAGTTGTTTAATTAATAAATCAATCTAGGATTGATTAATTAAAAGAAAAGAAAAAGAAAAAAAATTAAAAGGAAATAGGAATGAGTCTAATTTTTATAAAACTCTTTCCATAATTTTCCGTTGGGAAACTAATATAAAAAGGGGGGAAGGGGAGGCCATAAATGTCACTCCCCAGGTAGTCCCTGTCCGAAGAAATTTCGACAGCATCTCCCCTGTACGGCGGACAATATGACTCTCAGTATACATATATCTATACCTCGGCCACACTTGGCCGGAACAATACACACAAATAGTAAACAATCCACGCAGTTTTATTCAACATTTCTACACAGATATAATATGAACAATCCACGCAGTTATATAAAGAAAAGATAATATAGAAATCAACGAAGATATACGTACACATCCTACTCCACTACAATGAAGAAAAACAAAATCCACGAAGTAATGAAAATATATCCGCAGTGGAAAAACCAAAAGTAGTAAACCCAAGTGGTCGATATAAAGTCCACAATACAAACCCACATCACAAGTATACGTATAAAAGCGAATACAGAAAACGATATCTAGAAATCCTCGCGACAAAGGGGCTAGCGACTGGAATCTCTCCTGACGGCCTCAACCTGAAAAATAGTAACAACGGGGTGAGTTCAAAGAACTCAGCAGGTAAACCAATAGACATGTACAGCAATATATATCCACCAGTAACATCCTATGGTACAGTACACTAAACCATAGAGCCTACAGTACAGTCTCCTAACAGTATAACCTACGGTACAGTCTCCTAACAGTATAACAGATATGCATAGCTGAAATAAACTGTAATAACCAGCAATAAGCATAAAGTACAGTCTATAGCAAGAATAATAAGAAAATGCATAATTGAAATAAACTGTACTCACCTGCGAGGCTTGGGCAAATGACTGTGGACATACACAGATAAAGATAGTCAGAGTAAATAAGCATGTATCCTATATGCATGTCAATCATATGCAGTCACCCAAGTGCATCATCCAATATGCAACAATCACAATAAATGCAATCTGTGCATATGATGCAATATGACATGGTCACCCCTGACTCCAGTCAGCATCTCACACACAATGGTGAGACCGCCTGGGTAGGGCTGTGACACCGTGCACTCTGCCGTCACTACCCCTGAAGAGTGACCGAGTAGACGGGATGCTGTCGGAGTACACCTATCCTCCTACCTCAAACATAGTGAGGGAGCGCAATGCTCTCAACTCCCGGTACGCGACGACGGGGAGGGATCCCGGCTGTAACCCCGCTGTATCGTGCTACCCATGAGCACCCCGGCGGTGCACCACCGAGCAACCTGCCATACACACCCTGAGTGCTGTGCCACTACCCATGCAGTGGTCACGTTGTGTGCAGGCCCTCATGTAGCCGGCCGACGAGCTCAACAATAATGGAGTCGTCAATCGTCCATCATGCAATCATGCAGGATGGTGCATGATGCTACAGTATGTCATACCTGAACATAGCCTCCTCCATATATGTGTGTGCCCAAAAGGAAAATGCATATATATAACCATGATATAAGCAGCATAAATCCAAAGACATCACATATAACAATGATGTAAGTATCATGAATCCAAGAGCATGTATCACACATGTAAAGCAACTAATCCAGTAGGATAGAGCACTATAGATATGCATCTCTATGAACATATATACACATGGCAAGAGATAAAATATCCAATCCTGAAGTAAAGGAACTAGCAGATGAAGCATGTGATAGGTATCAACTAGCTAAGACCAAGAGAGAGAATAATCTACTATCTACCACTAGTAAGTATATATAAGCTATACATATCATAAGACAATATCAAAAGATAAGTCAAAGGGTACCCGCCTGCAGGTATCGAATAAACTATAACCGGGGAAGTGATAAATCTACCAATCACTAGTAAGTATATATAAACTGCACATATCAAAAGACACTATCAAGAGATAAGTCAAAGGGTACCCGCCTCAAATAGAAGGTACAATCACGCCAAATCCAACGTCGAGACACCCATCTCGAATCAGAGTCCTGTGCCAACAAACAATATATATATTTTATTTAGCTAAATCCAAATGAATAGCTAAATAAAATCTCTAAACCTAAATTAGGGCAAAACCCTAATCACACAACCTCAATCTACATAATTAAATCTAATGATTAATTAGGATTAATTACCTAATCCCTAATCACCAATTAGATTAGAAATCCAACGGTTGACTAGGGTTAATTACCTTAACCCTAATCATTCCATTAGATCAATATAAACAAATAAATCTAAACATAATCACTAACCATCTAGTAATCATATAATCCAAATCATATGTAACGACCCGACCCTCTTGGCCCATTTGGCGGCCCATTTGGCGACCCTCGGGTCGTCGACCGTCGGCCCTTATGTCGTCGGCCCATTTGGCGACCTCTCATGTCGTCGACCGACGACCCTTGGCCGTGCCGTTACTCACTAGGACTTTCCACCCCTAGCAGTGGATTTTTGCCTCCCCCAGGATTCGAACTCTAAACCTCCAGGCTTAAGTATTAGAGTTTATGAATCCTGGTATGATCTCACTTGGTTACTAGGATTCATAAACTCTAATACTTAAGCCTGGAGGTTTAGAGTTCGAATCCTGGGGGAGGCAAAAATCCACTGCCAGGGGTGGAAAGTCCTAGTGAGTAACGGCACAGCCAAGGGTCGTCAGTCGACGACATAAGGGCCGACGGTTGACGACCCGAGGTTCGCCAAATGGGCCGCCAAATGGGCCAAGAGGGCCGGGTCATTACACTCTCCCTCTCTTCCCTTTGCTCTCTTTTGCTCCTTTGTGGTGGTGGTGGCCGAATTCTAGAGAAGGAGGAGAAGCTTTCCGAGTGGTGTTCGTCTTGGAGGATCGTCGCCCACACGACGTCTAAGAGGAGGCGAGGGATACGGCAGAAGATCTCGAGGTTTTTAGCATACAAGGAAGAGGTATAACTAGTATTTAATTTTCGCATCATACTAGTTAATTTTTCTTTGTATAAATATCAAATATAAGAGGCATTCGATTCTTGTTTTTCGAATTTAATTTCGATGTTGTGTTCTTCTTCTTTTTCCTTGCGATTTGATTGTTCCTTTTGGTTAACCTAGAGTTATATAAGGAAATCAAATATTAACTTTCCTTAAAAAGGTTTGTCTAGTCGGTGGTGGTTGCTCCCATATCCAAGAAGGCCAAGTGCCTCGCCATACAGCACTGGAAGCCAATTTTGGAAACTAATATTTAATTGAATTTATAACCTAGGTGATTTGGATCAAACGTGTTAAGTTCCGCAGGAGATCCAAATCTAAACCTAAAAGAACATATAAGTTAAACTTGGAATCAAACATGTTAAGTTCCACAGGAGATACAAGTTTAACTTAAAAGAACACATGGTAGCTAGGAAAGGTTCAGATCACGTACAAAATTTTTGTACAGTGGAGCCATTGGGTTTTCCGAGTAGCAACCAACAATTGGTATCAGAGCTAGGGTTTTGCCTCTGTGTATTTGGTATTAGTTTAATTATGCACTTGTCATACATAATTTAGGCAGGTTAATAGTAGGATGTGCTAACTTTGTGGATGCAGGATCCAACTATTATGGCTCATAGTTATTATGTGTGTGATTGGACCCTTGGACATGTCAAGGGCATTTATTATGTGTGCATGATTGTATTATAAAATACAGCAGGAGCTGTATTTAGTTTTATTAGGATTTTATTTTTTGATCTAGATACATGTACATTCCTTTTATGGAATATAGGATCGATGGATGTAAATTTTATTTTATGTTCGATCTAGTTTACATGTACATTCCTTCGAGGAATATAGGATCGAAAAATGTAAAATTCTATTTATGTCGCGGATCGAATCTTGCAAGGCGTGGAACCTTTTGAGGATCAGAGTGGCGCAACGGAACAAAAAGCAAGATGGATGTGACAACTAGACCCGGTGGCGGTGGACAAAGATGGCAGCAGCTAGGGATGACGACACACGGAGGATAACAATAGATAAAAACCATAATAGTTGAAAATTAGTTTTTCTATTTATTGCTTTTGTATTGTGCTGTGTGTGAATGTTAGTGTACATGTTTAGTAGGCTAGCATCATCAAAATTCCTCACTTTAAATAACTAAGTGGGAGAGGAATTTATTTTAGTGAATTCCACGGTCTCCATTACTGATTTGTAAGTGATGTAAACAAACTTGCACGTTGGCTCTGAGTGCCTTCCTCCATATCGGATGAGTTTGTTTGCGGATCACTAGACCAAAATTCCATTTCGGATGACTATAGGAAATTAATTAAGAGCGTGTGATCTTCCCCATCGGAAGGGGCACAATCTTATTAATGGACTTAGTGTCAAGTAATGGTATACACTTAGGCACATCTAATAGTATCCTCCCCATCGGAGTCACTACTATTATTTGTGTGACCGAAGGAAACCAACTATTAATTTTATTTGTCAAAAAGTTAGGTTGACAAGATAATAAAATTAATGGGATATACCCTCCTTTTACAAATGTTGAATTTGTATATGTCCATACTATCGTGGTATACAAAATTCACAGTGTTTTAAGGTATTGGTTAATTTAAAATAGTATTGTTTGAGGAATCAATATTATTCTAAATTTAGAGTTCTGACCAAAATTTATTTTGTGATTCTTACGATGACTTTCAACCCACTGGCCATCATACTAAAAGAGAACAGAATTACTGGTCCTAACTACATAGATTAGAAAAGGAACCTGGACATTGTTCTTACTGCTGAGGGCTATAAGTTTGTACTGTCAGAGGAATGCCCAGAAACACCTAGCAATGATTCTGCCCCAGAGGAGATTCAGTATCATAGTAAATGGGTAAAAGCTGATGAGATGGCGTGGTGTTACATCTTGGCTTCTATGTCAAATGTATTGTAACATCAGCATCAGGACTTACCAACAGCCTATGATATAATTAACAATCTTAAGTAACTCTTCAGACATTAGAATCGGGCTGCTAGGCAAGAGGCAATGAGAAAACTGAAGACAGCCACTATGATTGAGGGGACTCCCGTGAGGGATCATATTCTCAAGATGATGGCTTACTTAAACGAAATACAAGTTCTTGGAGGGGAAATTGATAGGGAAACCCAGGTCGATATCATCCTCCAAACGCTGCCCAGAAGTTTTGAGCATTTTCGCCTGAACTATAATATGAATAAAAGGATGTATTCATTGGCGAAACTTCTGACAGAACTTCAGGCAGCCGAAGGGTTGTTTTGTCAACATTCTTAAATTCACTATGCTGAAAATGGTTCTACTTCTAAGCCGAAAGGCAAGAAGAAGAAGAAACAAAATGGCTCAGCAAAGAAGGTGAATAAACCTCAAGGTGCAAGATAAAAAGCTGGAATAAAGAAGCCGAAGGGCAAGTGCTTTATTTGCAAGCAGACTGGACATTGGAAGGCGGACTGTCCTCGTAGGAAATATACTCTAGTTGTTAATACATGTTTAGCAGTGTTATCTACCAGCACCTGGTGTGTAGATACAGGAGCCACTGATCATGTCTGCAATTCCTTGCAGGGGTTTCAGGAAACCCAACGACTATCTGAAGGAGAGATTACCGTCTACATGGGCAATGCTACTAAGGTGGCGGCTGTTGCAGTGGGAGATGTCTACTTATCTTTTAATAGGAATAAAAATTTGGTTTTAAGAAATTGTCTTTATGTACCCAGTTTTAGAAAGAATTTAATTATAGTTTCTAAACTATTTTTGGATGGATATTCAGTTTCCTTTAGTAACGATGTAGTTATTAAGAGAAATAAAGTAATTATCTGTTCTGGTGCATTAGTTGGCAATTTGTATACTTTAAATCCAATTTCTCCCACAAAGTATAATATGGAAATTAATAACACATCTTCTAACTCTCATAAAAGAAAAGAACCTTCGAAAATGAACAAAACATATCTTTGGCATCTAAGGCTTGGTCATATTAACTTAAGTTGGATTCAGAGGCTTATAGCCGATGGACTCTTGGGTTCATTAGAGTTGGAAAATTTTCCAACTTGTGAATCTTGCTTGGAAGGTAAAATGACCAAGAGGCCTTTTAAGGCCAAGGGGTATAGAGCCAAAGAAGTGTTAGAATTGGTTCATTCTGATTTGTGTGGTCCTATGTCTGTCCAGGTAAGAGGTGGTTTTGAATATTTTGTCTCTTTTATAGACGATTATTCAAGATATGGATACATTTACCTAATGCACCGCAAGTCTGAGTGCTTTGATAAGTTCAAAGAGTACAAGGCTGATGTGGAGAAACGTCTAGGTAACAGTATCAAGACACTATGGTCTGATCGTGGTGGTGAATACCTCTTAGGAGAATTTAGGAATTACTTATCAGAGGCCGAGATTTAATCCCAATTGTCCGCACCTAGTACACCCCAACAGAATGGTGTGGCAGAACGAAGGAATATGACTCTTATGGAGATGGTTAGATCGATGATGAGTTATTCATAATTACCAAATTCGTTTTGGGAATACGCTCTGGAAACGGCAGTGTACATTCTGAACTTAGTACCTTAAATCAGTTTCTTCTACTCCCACAGAATTGTGGAATGGGAGAAAGCCCAGTCTAAGATATTTTCGGATTTGGGGTAGTCCAACACATGTGCTGAAACCAGATGTTGATAAGTTAGAATCTCGTACAGAAGTTCGTGTGTTTGTGGGGTATCCCAGAGGAACGAAAGCTGTTTTATTTTATAGTCCTAAAGACCAGAAGGTCATTGTTAGCACCAATATCCAGTTTTTAGAAGAAGATTATATAATGGATCACAAGCCCAGTAGTAAAATTATTCTAGAAGAACTCAGAGAGGACACGTCTACTTCAGTACCAACAGTACAAGATGAAGTACCACAAGAGACTGCAACACGTGTCACACATGATACACAACCACAGACAGTGCCTCGTCGTAGTGGGAGGGTTATAAGGCAGTCTGATAGATTCATGTTTTTGGGAGAGTCTTCGGACTTGATCCCGGGTAAACATGAACCTGATCCCCGAACATATGACGAAGCACTCCAAGATATAGATGCAGCATCTTGGAAAAAGGCAATGAATTCTGAAATAGAGTCTATGTACTCTAATAAGGTCTGGGAGCTTGTAGAACCACCTGATGGTGTAAAAGCCATTGGATGCAAGTGGATCTATAAAAGGAAAAGAGGGATAGATGGGAAGGTAGAAACCTTCAAAGCAAGGCTTGTTGCGAAGGGGAACACTCAGAAAGAGGGAATCGATTATGAGGAGACCTTTTCGCCGGTAACTATGCTTAAGTCTATCCGGATACTCTTATCCATTGTCGCTCATATGGATTATGAGATTTGGCAAATGGATGTTAAGACAGCTTTCCTTAATGGAAGTCTTGAAGAAAACATCCATATGAAGCAACCAGAAGGGTTCATTGAAAAGGGCAAAGAGCATCTAGTGTGCAAGCTTAATCGGTCCATTTATGGACTGAAGCAAGCTTCAAGATCTTGGAACATCCGGTTTAATGAAGTAATCCAGTCATATGGATTTATTCAGTGTCCGGATGAGTCTTGTGTATACAATAAGTGTAACGGAAACATGGTGGTATTTCTTGTACTATACGTAGATGATATTTTGTTAATTGGCAACAATGTCAAGGTATTATCAGACGTATGGGTGTGGTTGTCCAAACAATTTGATATGAAGGACTTAGGAGAATGTGCACACATTCTTGGGATCAAAGTTATAAGGGATCGCAAGAAAAGAATGTTGTGTCTATCCCAAGCTTTATATATAGATACAATCCTTGCTCGTTTTATCATGCAAAACTCCAAGAAAGGTTTCTTACCTTTTAGGCATGGAGTAGCCTTATCTAAAGAGACGTCTCCAAAAACATCAAAGGAGATAGAGGACATGAAGGCAGTTCCTTATACTTCGGCTGTAGGAAGCCTCATGTATGCAATGTTGTGTACGAGACCTGATATCTGTTTTACCGTGGGCATGGTTAGCAGATATCAAAGTAACCCTAGACAAGGACATTGGACTGTAGTAAAGCATATATTAAAGTACCTGAGAAGGACTAGAGATTATATGCTAGTTTACCAAGCACTCCCTGTGGGTTACACGGATTCGGACTTCCAATCAGATAGGGACAACAGTAAGTCTATATCAGGCTATGTGTTTACTTTAGGAGGTGGAGCCATTACATGGAGGAGTGTTAAGTAGAAATGCGTCTCAGACTCAACCATGGAAGCTGAGTATGTGGCAGCCTCTAAGGCAGCCAAAGAAGTTGTATGGCTCAGGAACTTTCTAATGGACTTAGATGTGATTCTTGGTTTGCCCAAGATCATCACAATTTATTGTGATAATAGTGGAGCAGTTGCAAACTCGAAGAAACCACGAGACCATAAGGCAAGTAAACATATAGAGCGCAAGTACCACCTGATACGAGACATCGTCAAGCGAGGAGAAGTTGTCGTCGCCAAGATAGCATCAGCAGATAACCTGGCAGATCCTTTCACTAAGGCTCTTCCGGCGAAAGCTTTTGATCGGCATGTGGAGGGGATGGGAATCAAATGTATGGCAACAGATATGGCAGCTTAGACTTTTAGTATAAGTGAGAGATTGTTGAAGTGTATACTTAAAAGTTTAGCTTTTGTACACATTTATTTTGAAATAAAGAATCACATTAGTCAAATGTTTACATTTATTTGATAAATGTAATTATTCAATTAATTTATATAGTAAATAACATGGAGTGTGGAGTCACACTTAGAAGATCATATTGTCGGTTCTCTATAAAATATAAACAGTTGCTCACGACTAAGATGGAAAGGAACAAACCATCAGAATAGACGTAGTGTAATTAAGTATTAGTTTATCTTGACTAATAAATTACACTGATACACTTTAAGTGTATTGAGTAGAATCATTTAGATAAGTTCTTTTTGTACTAACTTAGTAAAAGAACTAGACCTTAGTTATTATGGAAGTGTGTGCTCTTAATCCTAATATAATAACAAGCATGTATATTTAATATTTATTTCTTTAATTTATCAAAGGGTGAGGTTTAGCTCGATAAATCAATATGCCCGATAAGTTGGGAAATGATATTACTTATAGTATGTGTTGTTGATTATAGAAGGAATCTGTGTCCTAGTTATCTAGGTTGAGAATGTCCCCAAGAGGAGCTCATGAGGATTGTCATGTTAAACCCTGCAGGTGGACCTAGTCCAACATGACAATAAAGTTGAGTGGTACTACTCTTGGAGCTAGATATTAATTAAATGAGTTCTCAGTAACTCACTTAATTAGTGGACATTCGTAATCTTAAACACAGGGAGACTAACACACTCATGATAAGAAGGAGCCCATAATATAATTTGAGATTGGTGCGGTAGTGCGGTAATAACTCTCTAGTGGAATGAGTTATTATCGATGAACTTGAGTTGTGTGTTCGGGGCGAGCACGGGATACTCAAGCTCATCGGAAGGTCAAAACCAATTGCTCCTCTAGGTCCCTGTTGTAGCCTCAATAAAGCCTCAAGTCTATCCAAAGAAAAGCCTATCTTGGTGTCCAAGAAGGGGTCGGTTCATTGCTTGGTGACCAAGCAATGGCCGGCCACATATTCTCCAGATGTGGTCGGCCCTTGCCTTGGGCAAGGGGGCCGGCTGCAATATTTAAATTAGCAAGGTTGTTTTTAAATTTGTAAATTTCCTTAGATATTTACAATTTGTAAAAAGAAAGATTTTAAAAATTTATAAAATTTTCCTAATTTAAATTAGGCCATAAGGTTTTAAAAGAGAGTTGTAAAATTTATAAAACTTTCTTTTAAAAAGAAATATTATTAGAAATGTTTTAAATTTTAAAACTTGGTTTTAAATTTTAAAACTTTCCTTTTAATATCCACATTAGAAAAAAAAGAGAGTTTGTAAAATTTTATTAGAAGTTTTTGTTGGATCGAGACGCGCTAGAGGGGGGGGGGGTGAATAGCGCTCGTGGCTATTTCGTTCGTATCGGAAAAAAGCGTAAGAGTTAATGCAGCGGAATAAAAACAAACACACAAAGACGCAAGAGATTTTTACTTCGTTCGGAGCCTAAGGCGACTCCTACTCGAAGGCCCGCGATCCTTGATCGCTTCCGGTGGGCAACAACTATAAGCTCGATTATTACAAACTAAGTATTACAAGAAATGCGATAAAAGAAATCTATACCGACGACGAAAAAGAGAAATCTTGGAGCTCTGGGCCGTCGTAGACTTGTAGCAGCACTTCCGGGAGTCTTTCGGAGCAGCACGTTGAGTAAAGAAGACTTGGAACTCGTTGATTTTAGCTGCTGGTCGAATCCCCTTTATAAACAGTGTTCAAGGCGCCTTAAACCCTTTCAAGGCTCCTTAAGTCTGAATTTTATCCCGTTCGGCTCGCTGGGATAATCCTTTGACTGTCGCGACCTGAAGGCGCCTTAAACCCATTCAAGGCACCTCCAACCCATCCAAGGCGCCTTAAGCCTGCTCCTTGTGCCAGCTTAGGATTTTAAACCCGAGGCGCCTCCAAGCCCCATGGAGGCGCCTCGGACACTGTTCATCCGAGGCAAATCTTCGTTATTTTGTACCTGCAAGACATGTTAGTCCCAAACAACATCCTGCAACACAAAGTTAGCACAAAATAACAGTATGGATAATAAAGAATGTTTAAGACAGTCTCCGGACTGTCCGGGTCTGACTTCGGATTTTCGACCAGAAACCCTAGGTCGACCCGACGCCTAATGTTCCCTCTACGGGGAACGCGTCCTCACCTACTCCACTCAGGAGATTTACCTGTTGCCAGTATGATCCTCCAGATCGACTGGACTTTTGCTCAGCACTCGATACTTCCGGACTTTCTGCTGGACATCCGCTTCCCGGCTAGTCCAGTGTTTCACCTGGTTCGCAACACCAGGACTTTCCACCTAGGGTTACCATCCCCTAGGACTTTTGCCTGAAGTCATCGACCTGCCAAGACTTTCCGCATAGGGTTACCACCCCCTATGACCTAGGGTTACCACCCCCTAGGGTTTTTCCCTTTGCCTAACCGCAGCTAGGACTTTTCTCCACCTAGGGTTACCACCCCCTAGGACCTAGGGTTACCACCCCCTAGGGTTTTCACCTGCCTAACTGCAGTTAGGACTTTCCTGAAACACTGATTCAACATGTTAGATAACAGAGAATCTTAACTTTGAATCCCTTTGCCATTATCAAAACTTAGGTTCGATCGTCGGATGCTTCCTGCACCAACAGTTTTCTTCTTTTAAAATTTTATAAAAAAAAAAAAATTTCTTTCCCTTTTAATAAGTGGTCGTCCACCTTTCTTGGTGCCCAAGCAAGGGGCCGGTCAAATAATTAAACATCAACAAATGCTTGTTTAATTAATAAATCAATCTAGGATTGATTAATTAAAAGGAAAGAAAAAGAAAAAATTAAAAGGAAATAGGAATGAGTCTAATTTTTATAAAACTCTTTCCATAATTTTTCGTTGGGAAACTAATATAAAAGGGGGTGAAGGGGAGGCCATAAAAATAGAACAATTGATATTGTGTTGTTGGAGATGAACAAGTGGTCGGCCCCTCTCCCTCTCTTCCCTTTGCTCTCTTTTGCTCCTTTGTGGTGGTGGTGGTCGAATTCTAGAGAAGGAGGAGAAGCTTTCCGGGTGGTGTTCGTCTTGGAGGATCGTCGCCCACACGACGTCTAAGAGGAGGCGAGGGATACGGTAGAAGATCTCGAGGTTTTTAGCATACAAGGAAGAGGTATAACTAGTATTTAATTTCCGCATCATACTAGTTAATTTTTCTTTGTATAAATACCAAATACAAGAGGCATTCGATTCTTGTTTTTCGAATTTAATTTCGATGTTGTATTCTTCTTCTTCTTCCTTGTGATTTGATTGTTCCTTTTTGTTAACCTAGAGTTATATAAGGAAATTAAATACTAACTTTCCTTAAAAGGCTTTGTCTAGTCGGTAGTGGTTGCTCCCATATCCAAGAAGGCCAAGTGCCTCGCCATGCAGCACTGGAAGCCAATTTTGGAAACTAATATTTAATTGAATTTATAACGTAGGTGATTTGGATCAAACGTGTTAAGTTCCGCAGGAGATCTAAATCTAAACCTAAAAGAACATATAAGTTAAACTTGGAATCAAACGTGTTAAGTTCCGCAGGAGATACAAGTTTAACTTAAAAGAACACATGGTAGCTAGGAAAGGTTCAGATCACGTACAAAATTTTTGTACAGTGGAGCCATTGGGTTTTCCGAGTAGCAACCAACAATATTAACCAAGTCCAACTTGATTAGTTAGGTTAGACTTGGGGACCCATGCTTGGATTAAGTTTATATTTGATCATTTTACTAGAGACAAATAAGATCTAAATTTATGTTTAGCCTTATATCCAAGTCCGGATCGGTTGTGTACGCCTCTTTGTTTTCCAAGAATTAGGTTAAGGTTCTTGGAACCCAAAGTGAATCATTCCAATGAGTCCTTGAGTTCTTTGACTTGAGTTTTTAAATTGAAATTCTCTTCTTAAACTTGCTCAATCAAAGAACTCGAGTTAGTCGCTTCCTTAAGAGTTGTTATCTCCTTTTGGAGTGACTTGACCCAGACGTTGGATTTGGCTAGTTTTCTTAATAAATATGAAACTAGATTTTGTAAGTCATCTATCTGAGTACCTGAAATTAGGGAACTTACAATGTTGTTTGGCCCTTCGGAAATGGATTCGGATATGTGTCTTCTATTGGACTCGGTTTCTGATTCACTTTCGGTTTTAGACTCGGACTCGATTTCGACAATATACGCTTGTGTTGGTAGAGTGAGGAAGCTTGCTTGCTTGTGTTCTTCTTTATCGGACTCTTTCGATGACTCGGACCACATTGCCTTGAAGGCCTTTCTTCTTCTGTGCTTCTGGTTTGGACAGTCAGGTTTGTAGTGTCCCTTCTTATTGTAGCCGTAGCAGGTAACTCCAAACTTGACCTTCATGTTCGATTCAGCTACCTTCTTCTTCTTTAGTGCTTTCAAACTAATTTAACTAGTTCGGTGGTGATTTCATCTTCGAGATCTGATTTGTCTTCGGATTCAGGTTCAGTTTGGCGCTTTATTTTTAGTTCTCTCGTTCTGCTTGTACATGTAATCAAAGTAATACCTTTCTCACCAGATAATGCATTAGTATGCTCGTGTAACTCAAATTCTGAAAACAATTCATCTAATCTAATTGTCGAGAGATCCTTGGATACCTTGTAAGCATCTACCATTGATACCCACAATGGATTCCTTGGAAAAGCGTTTAGTGCATACCTTATGACATCATGTTTCTCCACCTTTTAACCGATTACGTGGAGGTCATTGAGAAGGTCTTGGATGCGCGTGTGTAGTTGACTCATAGATTCACCATCTTGCATTTTTAATGTTATATAATTTATTTAAAATTAAATCGCTTTTACTTACCTTAGTATCGGAGGTCCCTTCTTGCAACTCAATTAATTTTTCTCATAACTCCTTTTCACTATTGAAGGGACCAACCCGGTTCAGTTCTTCTTTGGTTAGGCCACATTAGAGAGTACATGTCACTTTGCCATTGGCCTCAATCTTCTTCATCATGGTTGTGTCCCAGTTCTGGCATGACACTGACTTTCCAGCACCGTCGAGTGGGAGTTCAAGGTCAGTTTGGATGATTATCCACATCTCGACTTGCATCTTGAGGTGATACTCCATTCGACCTATCCAATAACCAAAATCCTCATCGGAGAAAAGAGGTGGATGGGTTGTGCTGTAGCCTTCTTGGTGGGACATAGATATAGAATCTCGCACACAAGAAAAATTTACAAATGTTCCAAGACTTGGTCTTGGATTAGTAGTGGGAGAGAAAAATAAAATAACAATTTCGAAAAAAAATAATAAAATATTAATAAAGAATTAATAAAAATATTATTACAAATTTTGAAAAATATAATATTTTACTAATACTGACCAATGGTGAAAAGATGGAAATAAATTTTTCAAAAATAATTTTGGAGGAAAAAAATGAAAGGCGTACTAATTCAGAGCGGTCCCGCTCTGATACCAATTGTAGGATCGTAGACGTGCTAGAGGCGGGGGTGAATAGAACATGTGGCTTTCATATTCGTTTCGGAAAACATAGAGTAAGAATTGCAGCAGAAAGTAAAAAGACAAAGAGCACAATCACAAACACCAAGAGTTACTTTATTCAGAGGCTGTGGCAACTCCTACTCCAAGTCCTGCACGTGAGAGTGCTTTCGATGGGCAATCACTATAAGCTCTAGAAATCTTTACAAGATTAATTACAATTGCAATATTAAAACTAAGTTATCGACAATACAAAGATGTTGGAAAGGAACATCAATTGTCGGTTGTTGAAGTGTTTCAGCATAGCACACAGGAGCACAAGTAGTCTGATTTTCAGTTGGCTTGAAGTGTTGGCCGAGACCCCTTTTTATAGCCTCCTCAAACTTGATCCAGATCCCCTAATCTCGGGATCAAGTCTTGACACGACCCAAATCGGTCGACCGTTCCCCAGGTTCGGTCGATCGATCCCACCTGAATCAGTCAGCCTTCCAATCTCGGTTCTACTGCTGGGATAGAGTTTCTTCGTTCGATCGACTGATTCCATCGTTCAGTCGATCGATCCCCAACTCATCTGGTCTGATCAACTCGGCTCGACCACGTCATCGCTTATCCTCAGTTCGGTCGACCGATCCCTCGGTCGAACTCAGTCTAATCTCTAAAAATCTGATCCTGCTATACAGGGGTTCAGTCGACCGATTCAGATGTTTGGTCAACCGATAAAGGTCGAATCTAACCCTACAACAAAGTGTTAGTCTCCTGTAAAATAGAGTTAGACAAATAACAATTAATTAAGTAAAACAACTTTTGACAACCTTTGGACTGTCAGGTTCTGACTTTGGATTTCCTCCGAAAATCCTAGGTTGAACCGATGCATACTATTCTCTCAACGGGAAGTGTATCCTCACTTACTCCTCTCAGGAGAGATTACCTGTTACTCGGTTCTCCAGACCGACTAGACTTTTTTCCCAGGGTTACCATCCCTAAGACCTAGGGTTACCTCCCCCTAGGGTTTTCCACCTGCCTAACCGTAGTTAGGACTTTCCATCACCTAGGGTTACTACCCCTTAGGACCTAGGGTTACCACCCCCTAGGGTTTTCCAGCTGCCTAGAATCCACTAGGACTTTTGCCTAAGACAACTTAGATCTTTCCTGCAAGCTCAATCAATCTTGTTATATCAAAAGACAACTTAACGTTGGACCCTTTGACATAATTAAAACCCAGGTTCGATCATCTGATGTTTCCCGCACCAACACTATATGCTCCTGAAATTCGACATCTTGTTTCTATTATAGATCTTCTTGATTTAGGGTATTATATTAATTTTTATAGCCAAAGTATTGAACTTAAGATTGACTCAGTGTCAATCGGATATGTTTTTTTATCAAATGGTTCTATGGTTCTTGATGTAGAACTAGATGTCAATTGTGCTATTAAGGGTTATTTTTCAAACATTGCTCTAACTAGTAATGCAGATATCACTAATGAGATTTGGCATACTAGATTAGTGTTGGATCGAAAGCGCTAGAGGGAGGGGTGAATAGCGCTCATGGCTTTCACTTTCGTTTCGGGAGATACACAGAATACGTAGCAAAATAATGAAGAGAAACAAACGCTAACACAATTTCTTTTATTTGGTTCGGAGCCTGTGTCGACTCCTACTCCAAGGCCCGCACGTGAGAGTACTTTCGATGAGCAATCACTATCAGCTTGAAAATGTTGGACCGTGATCGTTCGATAGAGGGGGGGTGAATATCGATTATGAAAATTCGTCGAGTAAACGCAATGGAAAAGAAAGAATAATCCAAAGAGAACACAAGGATTTACTTGGTTCGGAGCCTTTGGCGACTCCTACTCTAAGGGCTGCACATAAGGGTGCTTTCGATGGGCAAATACTAATAATTCGAAAAGGGTGTTTACAGATGTAGTACAGGAATTATATAGTAAAATAAAAACTAACAATATACAGAAATGAGATAGTAAAAAAGAACTTGTCGAGGATCACAGCGTTACAGGAGAACAGGAGAGCAAATCATCAATTCAGAGTTGTTGTTTTGAGCTCCGCCTTTGACCCTCCTTATATAGGAGGCTCGGGGCGACCCGGATCCCTTTCGGGCGCCCTAGTGTGACGTGGCAGGCCCAACCAGTGAGCTCCACATGTCTACGCCGCGAACTGGATAGAAGTTGCCTTCGGGCGCCCGGATCCCTTTTGGGCGCTCGGACCTCCGGGCGCCCGGACCACCTTTCTCCAGAGAACATCTTCTCCTGCAAGACAAGGTTAGTCTAAGGCAAATAGATAATGTATATCCTGCAAAACAAAGTGTTAGCACAGTTTATAAGTTCAACATAAAGAGTATGACTTAGATTCCGTCTTTCCGAGACCGGAATCTAGTCACGATCTCGACTTAGATATCCGAAATGGATCTAAGTCGGATTGACGCCTAATGTTCCATTCCCAGGAAAATGTACTCATAGTCACTCCCCTCCAGTGACTTACCTTTACTTACCTGCCAGACGTCCGGTTAGCCCTTCGACCCGTCTGGAAAATTCTCGCCAGCTATCCAGTTAGCCCGTCGACCTAGCTGGACTTCGTGCCAAGCATCCGGTCAACCCGTCGTCCCGCATAGACTTCGTGCTAAATGTCTGGTCAGCCCGTCGACCCATTTGGACTTCGTGCCAAGCGTCCGGTCAGCTCGTCGACCCGCTTGGACTTCGTGCCAGACATTCGGTCAGCCCATCGACCTGTCTGGACTTCGCCTGCACACTCGATCAGAGTGTTAGATAACGACAAACCTAACTTAACCTAATTTGTCATTCATCAAAACTTGAGTTAGACCGTTAGTGCTAACCGCACCAACAATCTCCCCCTTTTTGATGGAATGACAACCTGGTTAAGTTAGTGAAAATATATGCAAAAACCAAGCATGATTTTTTGAGGTTTAAGTTAGTTTTTAAATTTGACATTTTGTTGTTCTAACTTAACCACCTATCCCTCCCCCTTTGGCATTCATCAAATAAGGGCATAAGTCAAGTAAGCAACAATACAAAGTACAGACAAAGTAAAAATTGTAAGAAATGATGTCAAGTCAACTTGGGGGAGTTTAAACTTTTAACACACATTAATTTAGCTTTTCTTAAAAATAATTAAGTTTTGAAAAAATAACTAATTTAGCAACATAACTTAGTATTTTAGTATATTTGAAAAGCTAATTTTTAAGTATAAGTTTAGGGAAGCTAAGTTTTGATAGTCTAATTTTCAAACATAAGTAAATACATTACAAACATGAGTTTTCAAAATCAAGGTTTCAAGATCACAGTTTAAATTTTCAAAATGAGTTTCAATTTTGAAACACTTTTTACACGTGATTTTTTAAAACCAAAGTTTCAAGACTAAGTTTTAAAAAACTTTTCAAAATTAATTAAACTGAGTTTTCAATTTTCAAAACCTTAGTTTATGAAATTCAATCTCAAAATTGTTTTAAAAAAAAATTTAGAAAAGGCATTATTTTTTATGTAGAGAAAATAATTTTGGTGCTAAGTGTGAAAGTAGGTTGATTTAATCCTCCCCCTAAACTTGACATTCAAAATAGCTATCTAACCAATTAGGTACTTGCTAACTATCAGAAGATAGCAGCTTTCACTTGGTTAGTCAAGTTAAGTGCATTGTAATCAGTTAGTGTTTGACTAAATTGAATAACTTAACTTGATCAATGTCTGTTTTGTATTTAATGCCCAGACTTATGTTGATGTACTAAAATAAGCATCTTAAGTCCAGGCAATCTGCCTATGCATCTCACCCCTTTCTATGTTTGTCAATCACAAGCAAGGTAAACCTAGGGTGTTGGTGAGATGCTCAAGTACTAGTCCTATGGGAACATGATTTCTAAGGGAATTTTTCTAGTTTATGGCTGAAATTGTTTTGAAATTCTAAAAGTGGGAAAGTTTTGAAAAATAAAACAATTTTAACCTAAGATTTAAAACAATCATTTTTTAAAACAATTTTGAATTTTGAAAATCCTAGTCTATTAAACACATCCCTAATTTTCTACGTAGATTGCTAAATTCACTTTTAGGGAGTGATTTTGTGAATATGTCAGCTAAATTAGACTTGGACTCAATATATTTGAGTTCAATGTCACCTTTAGTAACATGATCCCTGATAAAGTGATGCATAATTTCAATGTGTTTAGTTCTAGAATGATGCACTGGATTTTTTGTTAGGTTAATTGAACTAATATTATCAATTAGGACTTTTACATTTGTAAAGTTGAAGTTTAAATCTTTTAGAGTGTGCATCATCCATAAAAGTTGTGCAACGCAGTCTCCTATAGCTATATACTCTGACTCGGTTGTGGATAGAGCAACACAGTGTTGCTTTCTACTAAACCAGCTAATAAGTGATGGTCCCAGTAGTTGACACCCACCACTTGTGCTTTTGCGGTCTAATTTGCACCCGGCATAATCTGTAATGCCCGAAAATTCTCAAATTATTTTTAGAAATATTCTATGATTTTTCTGGAATTTTTAGATATTTTTCCGGAATTTTCCGAGTAGCGGAAGCAGCAAAAATAATTGGAACCGTAAAATAGCTTAGGCGGGAATCGAACCCGAGACCTATGGTTT
Source organism: Zingiber officinale (assembly GCF_018446385.1). Classification (NCBI taxonomy): domain Eukaryota; kingdom Viridiplantae; phylum Streptophyta; class Magnoliopsida; order Zingiberales; family Zingiberaceae; genus Zingiber; species Zingiber officinale. Next base: position 108,126,869 of record NC_055998.1, read on the forward strand.
ACGGATAAGTTTAGTAACCGGTGAACCCAGCAGGGCCGTGCTGAAAGAAAGGAGAACCAAATATATTTATATTAGAGTTGGGTTCATTAAACCACTTAATATAAATAATAAACTTAAGATGGAGTTGGGTTATTTTATTTTGGTTCGGCAAATCCCTCTTCACCGAGACCATTCACGCCGCCCCCTCCTTTTCTTCCTCCTTCTCTCGGCGCCACATCAAGGAAAGGCTAGGGCTTTCTTCCTAGGGTCCCAAGGTTACCATCCGGCAACGATTTCAACACAAGGAAGTTCCCTCCGCGAGTAGAGCACGTGGACGCGAGCGAATCGTCGAGAAGTCATCTCCACCGGAATTTCTAGCGAAGGGAATTGTAAGAAAATTAGCGTATGAGGTAAGAAACCCCTCACCTGCAGTATAATTGCTCTCGCTTGTTAGTTTTGGCGTTAGTTCTGTAGTTCTACAGTTTTCAGTTTTAGGGTGTGCTTTTAGTGCACACCAAGCATTCGGTAGAATGCCCAGTTCGGAAGGATGCACCAGTAGGCGTCCTAACAACATGTAAAATGTAATAGAAACATTTTATTCAGCTTATTACCAGTTACTACAGCTATATGGATCAGATATCCATTGGGTGGGCTCCCACAGTAGCCTCTAGGTTCAGATAACCTAGCTCTAGGTTTAGATAACCTAGAACAGCAAAGTAAAATAAAACAGTATTCAGTATTTTACTTTTATTCAGTTGGCACTGTACTTGGATCAGATATCCATGGGTTGGACTCCCACAGTCGTCCCTAGGTTCAGATAACCTAGTAACCCTGCTGGATTCGGAACTTGCAATCCCGGGTCTCGTAGGGATGCGCGCACAGTAAGTACAGTTGCCAGGGCCCCAGCAGCATGTTTAGTATTTTCATCTATTATTATATATAGTTTTCCAAAGATGTAATCAGTGATGGAAACACTAACTTAGTTTCAGTTTCAGTTTCAATCTCGGTGAAGTTTCATTATTTGAGTTCATGACCAGTTAGATGTTTATGCATTACCAGATCAGTATTCATGCTTAGTTTCAGATACAGTATGCTATGCTCAGCTTGTTTGTATGCCATGATCAGTTCAGTACATGTTTGTATGCCATGCCATGTTGCCATGCTCAGTTCAGTTTTCAAACAGCATGTTTTAAAAACATAATCGCATCGTTGCATGTTTTTGTGAGGTAGATGATTTCTTACTAAGCTTATTAGCTTACAGATGCTACTTTTCTTATACTGCAGATACCGGTAAAAGAAAAGTGGACTAGCGGAGGCTAGAGGGCGATGCTACGATGATGTGTGTGTGCAAGGGGTCTGGAATAAAGATCCTTGGGATCTATACGCTTTTATCTCAGTCTTAGTACTTAACATGTCTAGTTTTATGACTTAGTCTTGTTACTAGTTGTTATGGCTTAGTAAACTATGTCTAGTTTAGTTGATCATGTTTAGAATGTTAGTACTTACATGCTAGAGTGTTTTTCATGTATCTAGAGCTTATGTATGTGATTATGGGCACGAATCAGTGCTGGAAATCAGAAATTCTGTTTTCTTTTCAGACTATCAGAGCCTGGATCGGTCAGCAGACCGATCCAGTGCCATTTATTCTCCTGGATTGGTCAGCCGACCGATCCAGATGGATACAGTAGCCTACTGTATCTCCCAGGATCGGTTAGCCGACCGTTCCATCCGCGAACAGAGAGTTCGGGACGAAATCAGCGGTCACTGATCAGGCAGCCGACCGATCAGTGAGCAGCTGGATCGGTCGGCAGACCGATCCAGCCAGCGTTCCCGTGCACGATCAGTGAGCCACTAATCGGTCCGCCGACCGATCAGTGAGCAGCTGGATCGGTCGGCAGACCGATCCAGCCAGTGTTCGCGTGGGTGTCAGTGGATCGTTCCACGGACCGATCCAAAGCTCCAGTTTCACCTCCTCAGTATAGCTATGAATATCTAGAAGGTAGTTGGATATGAAATCTCACTCTCACAGAGTTAACAGAGGCAACTACAATAGTTTAGTAAAATTTTATTTTACCCAGTCTTCCGCATAGTACAGCAGGGTAGTTTCAATAGTTAATGTAGCGATCCGGCTCACAGCTTAGTACCCAGGAGTTGGGTCGTTACAGAGTGGTATCAGAGCAAGTTCCTTACTTCCTACACACACATCAGCATTGTGCCTACAGCTTCCAAGTAAGAACATCTCTCACTCAGTTTTGTTTTCAGCTTTCATATCAGTTATATGTGCTTCATGTTTGCTCTCATGTTGGTAGTTAATTAATTCATGTTTACAGTAATAGTATTTAACATGTTACCAGTAGTTAACAATAACATGATAGCCTAGTTATATATATGTGTTCTCTGCTATTTAGAAAATGGTATGAGGACGTCCAGCTAAGAAAGCATCAGCGGCTGAGCCCCAGCATGAGGCAGGCAGTTCAGTGCCTCCCCCAGACCTTACAGCACTAGTGGCTCAGCTACAACAGCAGTTAGCTGAACAGCACCTTAAAGGCTAACCAGCAGACTACTCCCCCAGTCACTCCAGTACCGAATCTCACGACTCCAGTAATCACAGAGGTTGTACCAGCTCAGCCTGCAGTACCAGTCCCAGTAGCCCCAGTAGCAGGGGCTAAGAGAGAAGCCTACCTTATCCAGTGGCAGAGAATTAAGCCTGAGAACTTCTCAGGCACCAGCGAACCATGGAATGCTCAGGCATGGTTTAAAACACTGGAAAGCACGATGGAGCTTCTAGACTAACCAGAGCACGAAAAGGTGAAGTGTGCCTCCTTCTGTTTAACAGGAGACGCACGCATGTGGTGGGAGCGGATTAAATCGAAGTGGCCAGTAAATCAGATGACATGGGCCAACTTCAAGAAAGAATTCTTCGAGGAATTCTTTCACATGCAAGTCACGAACCGACACTATGACGAGTTTACAGAGTTTCGTCAGGGCAACCTATCAGTTCAGGAGGCCGTGAAGAAATTCAACAGGTTGGCCCGTCTGTGTCCAGAACTAGTCAGCTCAGAGAAGGAACGGGTACGGTTGATGCTGAAGATGCTCAGACCAGAGATCGCAATGAATGTGGCTGGTGGCGTTCATAGGCCACAAACCACAGAGGAGCTAGTGAGTAGTGCTCTGATCACCGAGCACTATCAGCACAGCATCACCCAGCAGAAGCAGGTTTTCACAGAGCCCAAGGGACAAGCTGGCTCAGGTACTCAGCAGAAACAACAGGGACATAGCTCCAACTGGAAGGGGAAACGTAAGGCAAGCAGTGACCCAAAAGGAGGACCAGCTGGAAAACATTCCAGACATCCCAAGTGTGCTACTTGTGGGAAACATCATCCAGGAGTTTGCCGCAAGGGTACGCGAGGTTGTTTTGAATGTGGACAGGAAGGGCACATGGCTAAGCAGTGCCCGAACAAGAACAGTCTTCCTCAGCCTCAGCCGATATAGTATGGAACTCAGCCAGCACAGCTACACCAGATGTATGCTGCCTTAGATGGTCCACAGATCAGTCAGGGCAGATTAGAAGCCCCCACAGCTAACACGAATGCCAGGATTTTCTCACTGACCAAAGAGGACGTAGCAAATGCCTCGACAGTTGTCACAGGTCAGATCAGTATTTTACAGCATAATGCAACTGTCTTATTCGATACTGGGGTAACCCACTCTTATGTATCCAGGGCGTTTGCCGAGAAATTAGCAACACCTCCAGAGGTACTCAATAGTCAGTTTCTGACAACACTACCCTCAGGAGACATTATGGCATCTACACACTGGCTCAGAGCAGTGCCAGTCATTATAGCAGACAGAGAACTTTTTGGTGATCTGATAGTGCTAGAAATGACTGACTACGATGTCATCTTTGGAATGGATTTTCTGATCAGATACAGCACTTCTATAGAGTGCCGTAAACAAAAGGTCATATTCCAACCTGAAGAAGGAGTACAGTTTGAGTACATAGGAAAACCAAAGAGAAAAGCCAGGAAGTTTCTCTTAGCATTGAAAGCACAGCAGCTATTGGATTCAAGATGCATGGGATTTTTTAGCAAATGTAGTCAACACCAGCCAGGACAAGAACCAACAGCTATCAGAGGTTCAAGTCGTTTGTGACTACCTAGCAGTTTTCCCTAAAGAGCTACCAGGCTTAGCACCAGACAGGGAGATTGAATTTGAGATAGAGCTCATTCCCGGCACAAATCCAATTTCCAAGGCACCGTACCGCATGGCTCCAGCAGAACTGAAGGAACTTCAGGATCAATTACAGGAGCTTCTTGACAAGGGTTTCATACGCCCTAGTCACTCATCATGGGGAGCACCTGTGTTGTTCATGAAGAAGAAGGATGGAAGCATGCACCTATGCATAGACTACCGTGCCTTGAACCAGGTCACAATTAAAAACAGGTACCCTCTCCCCAAGATAGATGACCTGTTTGATCAGCTAAAGGGAGCCACAGTGTTCTCTAAAATTGACCTCAGATCAGGATATCACCAGGTTAGAGTCAAGAAAGGTGATATACCTAAAACAGCTTTCAGGACCAGATACGGACATTATGAGTTCGTAGTCATGCCTTTCGGCGTGACAAATGCTCCAGCTACTTTCATGGACCTCATGAACAGAGTAGTCAGAGAATACTTAGACAAGTTTGTCATCGTGTTCATCGATGACATTCTTATCTATTCAGGCACTCAGGAGGACCATGCAGAGCATCTGAAGACAGTTTTACAGATCCTTCAGCAGAACCAGCTGTATGCCAAATTCACGAAATGTGAATTTTGGCTAGACCAGGTAGCCTTTCTAGGTCACATCATCTCCAAGGATGGTGTTATGGTAGACCCCAGCAAGATAGAAGCAGTAAGTAACTGGAAGAGACCAAGGAACGCCAGCGAAATCAGAAGCTTTCTAGGATTAGCAGGCTACTACAGGAAATTCGTAGAGGACTTCTCCAGGATAGCCTCCCCACTGACAGCTCTCACCAGGAAGAACAAGAAATTTCAGTGGACAGAGGACTGCGAGAACAGTTTCAGCGAACTAAAACGGAGATTGACCAGTGCTCCTATTTTAGCTATACCAGAAAACACAGACAGCTTCGACATCTACAGTGACGCCTCTAAATTGGGATTAGGAGCAGTACTGATGCAGCAGGGCAAGGTGATCGCCTATGCCTCTAGACAACTCAAGGATTATGAGAGGAACTATCCTACTCACGACCTTGAGCTTGCAGCAGTGGTGTTCGCTCTCAAGATTTGGAGACATTATTTGTACGGAGCTCAGTGCAGAGTGTATACAGATCATCAAAGTCTGAAGTATTTCTTTACTCAGAAGGATCTGAATATGCGACAGCGCAGATGGTTAGAGCTGGTCAAGGATTATGACATAGATATCCTCTACCATCCAGGGAAAGCTAATAAGGTAGCAGACGCACTCAGCAGGAAGTCCAGTGCTACCTTATTATCTTTAGCAGCTATGTCACCACCCCTAAGGAAGGAGATTACAGCTTTTAGTCTCGAGCTTATAGTCGGGCAACTTTCCGTTATGTCCTTAGCATCTACCTTGCTTGATGATATCCAGACAGCTCAGGAGCAGGATCCTGAAATCCAGAAAATCAAGCAAGGGTTAGCAGAATCAGAAAGTGGAGAGTTCAGAGTGTCCGCCAGTGGGGTAGTGTATTGTGGTGACAGACTTTGTGTTCCAGATCAGGAGGAACTACGAAAACAGATTCTAGACGAGGCTCACAGGACTCCCTATGCGATGCATCCTGGTTCCACCAAAATGTATCAGGATCTAAAGAAACGATTTTGGTGGCCTGGGATGAAGCGAGATATCGCCAGATACGTTAGCATCTGTCTAACCTGTCAAAGGGTTAAGGCAGAACATCAGCAACCAGGAGGAGTTCTGCAACCGATCCAGATTCCAGAATGGAAGTGGGAGGATATCTCTATGGATTTCATAGTGGGACTGCCCAGAACCACGAATGGTTTTGACGCCATCTGGGTAATAGTCGACAGGTTGACTAAATCAGCCCACTTTTTAGCTATCAAGATATCCTACTCCATGGAGAAGTTAGCTCAGTTGTATCTCCAGGAGATCGTCAGACTTCATGGAGTCCCACGTACCATTATTTCAGACAGAGACAGCAGATTTACATCACACTTCTGGGAGTGTGTACAGTCAGCATTGGGCACGAAGTTAAAGTTCAGCACAGCATACAGATGGTCAGACGGAGCGAGTAAATCAGGTACTCGAAGATATGCTCCGAGCGTGTGCCCTAGACTTCAAGGGAAGTTGGTGCAAATATCTGAGCTTAGCGGAGTTTGCATACAACAATAGCTATCACATGGCACCTTATGAGGCTCTCTACAGCGAAGGTGTAGATCTCCAATCTGCTGGTATGAGAGTGGTGAATAGAAGGAACTAGAGCTTCAGACAGATCTAGTAGCAGATACCACAGCAGCCATCAGAGCCGCCAGAAGAGCTATGCCGATACACATGAGACCCTTAGAATTTTCAGTTGGGGATTCAGTATTCCTTGAGTAGCTCCCATGAAGGGAGTAATGTGTTTTGGGAAGAAGGGCAAGCTAAGTCCCGGATATGTGGGACCATACCTTATCACAGAAGAGTGGGCAAGGTAGCATATGAGCTAGAGCTACCCAGAAATGTCACCGTCCACAACGTATTTCATGTCTCTATGCTGAAGAAGCATACCCCAGATGCCACCCAGGTGATTGAGCCCCAGTCGGTACAGATCCGCGAAGACCTCAGCTATGATAGTCGGCCTATTCAGATAATAGACCGAGCAGTTAAGAAATTGCGGAACAAGGAAGTACCATTAGTCAAAGTCATTTGGCACAGTCACACAGCAGAAGAGGCAACTTGGGAGACAGAAGCCAGCATGAGACAGAAGTACCCAGAATTATTCTAAGTTCGAGGACGAACTTTTTATAAGGTATAGGGAGTTGTAACGCCCAAAAATTCTCAAATTATTTTTAGAAATATTCTATGATTTTTCTGGAATTTTTAGATATTTTCCGGAATTTTCCGAGTAGCGGAAGCAGCAAAAATAATTTGAACCATAAAATAGCTTAGGCGGGAATCGAACCCGAGACCTATGGTTTACGGATAAGTTTAGTAACCGGTGAACCTAGCAGGGCCGTGCTGAAAGAAAGGAGAACCAAATATATTTATATTAGAGTTGGGTTCATTAAACCACTTAATATAAATAATAAACTTAAGATGGAGTTGGGTTATTTTATTTTGGTTCAGCAAATCCCTCTTCACCGAGACCATTCACGCCGCCCCCTCCTTTTCTTCCTCCTTCTCTCAGTGCCACATCAAGGAAAGGCTAGGGCTTTCTTCCTAGGGTCCCAAGGTTACCATCCGGCAACGATTTCAACACAAGGAAGTTCCCTCCGCGAGTAGAGCACGTGGACGCGAGTGAATCGTCGAGAAGTCGTCTCCACCAGAATTTCTAGCGAAATGAATTGTAAGAAAATTAGCGTATGAGGTAAGAAACCCCTCACCTGCAGTATAATTGCTCTCGCTTGTTAGTTTTGGCGTTAGTTCAGTAGTTCTACAGTTTTCAGTTTTAGGGTGTGCTTTTAGTGCACACCAAGCATTCGGTAGAATGCCCAGTTCGGAAGGATGCACCAGTAGGCGTCCTAACAACATGTAAAATGTAATAGAAACATTTTATTCAGCTTATTACCAGTTACTACAGCTATATGGATCAGATATCCATTGGGTGGGCTCCCACAGTAGCCTCTAGGTTCAGATAACCTAGCTCTAGGTTTAGATAACCTAGAACAGCAAAGTAAAATAAAACAGTATTCAGTATTTTACTTTTATTCAGTTGGCACTGTACTTGGATCAGATATCCATGGGCACAGTCGTCCCTAGGTTCAGATAACCTAGTAACCCTGTTGGATTCGAACTTGCAATCCCGAGTAAGTACAGTTGCCAGGGCCCCAGCAGCATGTTTAGTATTTTCATCTATTATTATATATAGTTTTCCAAAGATGTAATCAGTGATGGAAACACTAACTTAGTTTCAGTTTCAGCTATTTATCTCAGTGAAGTTTCATTATTTGAGTTCATGACCAGTTAGATGTTTATGCATTACCAGATCAGTATTCATGCTTAGTTTCAGATACAGTATGCTATGCTCAGCTTGTTTGTATGCCATGATCAGTTCAGTACATGTTTGTATGCCATGCCATGTTTCCATGCTCAGTTCAGTTTTCAAACAGCATGTTTTAAAAACATAATCGCATCGTTGCATGTTTTTGTGAGGTAGATGGTTTCTTACTAAGCTTATTAGCTTACAGATGCTACTTTTCTTATACTGCAGATACCGATAAAAGAAAAGTGGACTAGCGGAGGCTGGAGGGCGATGCTACGATGATGTGTGTGTGCAAGGGGTCTGAAATAAATATCCTTGGGATCTATACGCTTTTATCTCAGTCTTAGTACTTAACATGTCTAGTTTTATGACTTAGTCTTGTTACTAGTTGTTATAGCTTAGTAAACTATGTCTAGTTTAGTTGATCATGTTTAGAATGTTAGTACTTACATGCTAGAGTGTTTTTCATGTATCTAGAGCTTATGTATGTGATTATGGGCACGAATCAGTGCTGGAAATCAGAAATTCTGATTTTGTTTCAGACTATCAGAGCCTGGATCGGTCAGCAGACCGATCCAGTGCCATTTATTCTCCTGGATCGGTCAGCCGACCGATCCAGATGGATACAGTAGCCTACTGTATCTCCCAGGATCGGTTAGCCGACCGTTCCATCCGCGAACAGAGAGTTCGGGACGAAATCAGCGGTCCCGATCAGTGAGCAGCTGGATCGGTCGGCAGACCGATCCAGCCAGCGTTCCCGTGCACGATCAGTGAGCCACTAATCGGTCCGCCGACCGATCAGTGAGCAGCTGGATCGGTCGGCAGACCGATCCAGGCAGTGTTCGCGTGGGTGTCAGTGGATCGTTCCACGGACCGATCCAAAGCTCCAGTTTCACCTCCTCAGTATAGCTATGAATATCTAGAAGGTAGTTGGATATGAAATCTCACTCTCACAGAGTTAACAGAGGCAACTACAATAGTTTAGTAAAATTTTATTTTACCCAGTCTTCCGCACAGTATAGCACAGTAGTTTCAATAGTTAATGTAGCGATCCGGCTCACAGCTTAGTACCCAGGAGTTGGGTCGTTACATAATCAGAGTCAGAATATCCTATCAATTCAAAATTATTGGTTCTGGGATACCAAATTTCTACATTTGTTGTTCCTTTAAGGTATCTAAAGATTCTTTTGACTTGAGTCAAATGAGATTCTTTAGCACAGGTTTGGTATCTGGCACACATACTAACTGCAAATAAAATATTAGGTCGACTTGCAGTTACTTATAGTAGGCTACCTATGGCACTCCTATAGTATTTTAAATCAACTGGTTTTCCATTGGGGTCATCATCTAAGATTGTGTTCATTGCCATAGGTGTTTTTATCTCTTTAGTATTTTCCATTCCAAATCTCTTAAGTAATTCCTTAGTGTATTTTTGTTGAAAAATGTAATTTCCTTCATTCGTTTGTTTGATTTGTAATCCTAAAAAATAGGTTAATTTACCTACTAGACTCATTTCAAACTCGTGTTCCATTAGGTTTGTAAATTCATCTAAAAATTTAGAATTTGTTGAACCAAAGATTATATCATCTACATAGATTTGGGCTATAAAAATATCTTCTTTTATTAACTTAACAAATAAGGTAGGGTCAATTTGACCTTGGTTGAAACCCTTTAGAGATTAGGTAAGAAGTTAGTCTTTCATACCATGCCCTAGGTGCCTGTTTAAGTCCATATAAAGTCTTTTTAATTTGTAGACATAGTCAGGGTGTTCTAGATTTTCAAACCTAGGTGGTTGTCCTACGTAGACTTCTTCTTTTATTAGTCCATTTAGGAACGCAGATTTAACGTCTAAACCCTTTGTGGGCTGCATAGCTAAGTAACATTCTAATGGACTCTAATCTGGCTACCGGGGCATAAGTCTCATCATAGTCAAGTCCTTCTACTTGACTAAACCCTTTAGCAATTAGCCTGGCTTTATTTCTAGTAATTTCCCTTGTTTCACTTAGTTTGTTTCTAAATACCCATTTTGTTTCTATTACTTTCTTGTTTTTGGGTGGTGGTACTAAGTCCCAAACATCATTACGCTCAAATTAAGCTAGTTCTTCTTGCATAGCTATGACCCAATCTGGGTCAAGTAGAGATTCAGTTATGGTTTTGGGTTCAATTTTTGAGATTAATGATATTTGGCTTAGATTTCTAAAGGATGACCTAGTTTGAACCCTTAGGTCTGGGTCACCAATTATTTGATTAGTAGGATGATTAGGGTTGACTTTTATAGTTCTAGGATGTTGATTCTCTTTGTAACGACCACCCTTCTTACTACTACTACTCTCTAAGGATGACCTTTACTTAACTACTATTCTCTACTTAACTGGTATGATTAAAAATCACATGGAAACCCTATCGAAAAATTTCGGCAGAGTCTCCCTTGTACCGGTGACCATATTCAACAATACATGCAATATATACTCAGCCACAAGCGGTTGGAACACATATCAATCAACCACGCAGTTAAATAAGTATCAAACACACAAATATCTACTTACTAAACTGAACTCATCCTACATGCAGTCTAAACAGAATAATCTCAAATGACATGAACTTAAAATACAATGCAAATGTTTACGATAACTAAAATGCGGAAACTAAAATTAAAACTTCTTTCCTAGTCCCAAGGCTTCCATAGTCCTGGCATCACACATCCTTCGAACACCTCCTTGTCGCCTTCCTTTCTATATCTTTTCTTTTCCTGTATCTGCAGTAAGAGGAAGTGCAATCTATAAGCAAAATTTGCTTAGTAAGCACTATCTAACTCACAAAATCATGAATGTACATGTATACGAAAAGAACTAGAAACTATATGCTCTAAAAAGAAATAAAGCATAAACATAACTGCTCATGTCAAACTAATAGCAAGGAAAAGCTAAGGAATCTACTCATGTAATTATAATAGCTAATCATGCTATTCATCTAATAGGTAAACATGAAAACTACTCATCCACTAGATAAACATGGTAGAATAAAGAACTAAACTTACTGATTTTTAGAACTATATGAAACTTTATTTCATTTGTTCTAACTTAATCTTTAATACTTTATGTTTATGTAAAACTCGTTTTACTTGTTCAAAAACTTATACTTATAGTACTTCAAAATAATAATCAACTTCTCTTGGGCCCGGCAACTGTGCTTTTACTTTTGTAACGACCCGACCCATTTGGCGGCCCATTTGGCAACCCTATGGTCGTCGACCGTCGACCGTCGGCCGAGCCATTACTACTAGGTTATCTAAACCTAGGGACGACTATGGGAGCCCAACCCAAGGAGAACTGAGAGTCCAGCACAGTGCCACTGATAAAAGTAAAATACTTGTTATCTTTTAATACTTCTATATCATGCCTCGGCATTTTCTTTAGCACCTTGTGTGCCAAAATCCCTAAAGTCTTGACTTTGGGATCTACTTAAGACCTTGGCCTTTTTCTTTATTTTCTTTATCTTTCTTATACTTGTTAATACTTCTAAAAGAATACTTCTTTAAAAAGAAACTGAAATGTTTAAGCGAATTCTAACTTTGAAATGCTTAGATAAACTGGAAACCACACTTAAACATACTAAGAGTGAATGCTTAAACAAGATCTGCATACAAGTTTAAATAGAAATCTTCATATTAAGCTTAACTAAAATCTGCATGCTAAGCTTATCTAAAATCTGCATACTAAGCTTATCTAAGAATCTACATAACATGCTACTCGGAATTCTGTATTCTTAGCTAATAAATTTCTACACTATAATCTCTAAAGCAAATCAAAATTCACAGGATCGGATTGTTCATTCCTATAAGTCCTTTATACATGACTCGTTATATCAAGGTTTAACTCTACCATAATCTGTCCAAACCTTTAGAAAACTTTAGCTATTTAATGATACGGAAATATCAAAGATTAACTCTACCATAATCTGTCGGAACCTTTAGAAAACTTTAGCTATTTAATGATATGGAAATATCAAAGATTAACTCTACCATAATCTGTCCGAACCTTTATTGCATCAAGAGAAAACAAATTCAATCAACATTTATGCTACTACCTTAGCCTTCCACAGAAATGGATCAAAACCATCAAAGAACACAACATCTTCATTCTTATGTCTAATTCTATCAAAATCTGCGTACAACAGCACTAGAGAAAATTCCAACAGTACATCATCAATCAAAAACTTAGTCCCCATAAACCCAATCCAAGTTTCCCGAACCAATAACAAAAACATACATCTCCATCCCTAGGTCTTATTTCCATCAGCAATCAGTCCACTAATCAGCAACAATAAGAAAAATGAAAAACTTCTCTAATCAAACCTTAATCTATCAATGATCTGCTCCAAAACTCCCGGAAACAATAGGAAGAAGCAAAACATCATAAATCCCTACCTAAATCATCAAATCTATACCGCTCTGGTAAAAGCCCAACCTGATTCAGAGAAACCTTTTGAAGGATAGTGCAAGAAACCTTGGGGAAACCAATTAATCCGTGAATCAAAACCACACAAGAAAGCAAAACAATCATCAATTCTAAACAACATCTCTCGAATCTGAAACAAAGCAAAGAGAAAATTTGCAACATCCCAATTCTCGTAGAAATCCATTAAGAATCTCCAACTAAATCAATAACAACAAGGAAGACACAAATCCGAACTCAAACAACCCTTACCACAGGTGAGCAGCGACTTACCTTCGTGTTCTTGGACTCACAGCCGAAAGGAGGCAACTAGGGCTTCGGAGGAGCTTCAATTCTCGGCGACCTCTTTGTGTTTCCAAGCTCCCCTTGTCGAAGTGGTCACACACGGGTGAAGACCGGTCGGAAACAACCCTTCGTCGGCGCTGGAGACCAATCCCTAGGTCCCCTGCTGCGTCTTCGCCTGAGAGGGAGTCGCGCCGACGCCGTGTGAGGAGAGGTGCAAAGAAGGGTTTCTCCTTTTAATAACCCGGTATTCTGTTAACTTCCTTAAATAAAATTTCCTACCTTTTCTAAACAGAACCGGTGGCTGGATCACTTGGTCAGCCGGGATTTGACCGAGCCAAAGGCCGCAGGTTCAAATTCCCAGCCGAGCCTTTTATTCTCCTTTTATTCTGCTATTAACTATTTATTACTTAAATAAAATTCGATCCTTATTTGATCAAGTAATAACTGCTAGCCCAGTTGGTTAGCCGGGTTTTGCTCGGGTCAGGGGTTGCCGTTTCAAGCCTCATCTTGGACATTTTTTTGTCGAAACTTCTTTCGTTTAGTTAAAAATACCAAACGACCTCCAAAAATTGCATAAAAATATTCTATAAATTTCTAAAAATCTCTAGAATTTTTATAAAACATTTCTAGATTTTAATAAGGTCTTTTAGGATTCCAAATCATAAAATTTGGGGTGTTACAATCCTCCCTACCTTATAAAAAGTTCGTCCCCGAACTTAGACTAATTCTGGATATTTCTATCTTATACTATCCTTTACTAGTGGTACTTCATTGTGTCTTAATCTTTTAACTTCTCGGTCCTCCAGTATTCATCTCGCATCATACCCATTAGTGGTCTTTGGAAGACTTGATATCTTCTCTATCCTTTCTAAACCCACTTAGGTATATAGATAAAAGAGAAATAAAACTTCTATCTTACTAAAGCGCATACAAGCAAATACCCTATACTGCAAATAATAAAGAAAGCATAAAAGAAAATTAAATACTTTCTTACTTGAAGACGGCAAGGATGGTGCTGATGTGTGATGCTGGAGAATGGGAACTACTCTGATATCAACTGTAACGACCACCCTTCTTAATACTACTACTCTCTAAGAATGACCGTTCCTTAACTACTATTCTCTACTTAACCGGTATGATTAAAAATCACATGGAAACCCTACCGAAAAATTTCGACAGAGTCTCCCTTGTACCGGTGACCATATTCAACAATACATGCAATATATACTCAGCCACAAGCGGCTGGAACACATATCAATCAACCAAGCAGTTAAATAAGTATCAAACACACAAATATCTACTTACTAAACTGAACTCATCCTACATGCAGTCTAAACAGAATAATCTCAAATGACATGAACTTAAAATACAATTCAAATGTTTACAATAACTAAAATGCGAAAACTAAAATTAAAACTTCTTTCCTAGTCCCAAGGCTTCCATAGTCCTGGCATCACACATCCTTCGAACACCTCCTTGTCGCCTTCCTTTCTATATCTTTTCCTCTCCTGTATCTGCAGTAAGAGGAAGTGCAATCTATAAGCAAAATTTTCTTAGTAAGCGCTATCTAACTCACAAAATCACGAATGTGCATGTATACGAAAAGAACTAGAAACTATATGCTCTAAAAAGAAATAAAGCATAAACATAACTGCTCATGTCAAACTAATAGCAAGGAAAAGCTAAGGAATCTACTCATGTAATTCTAATAGCTAATCATGCTACTCATCTAATAGGTAAACATGAAAACTACTCATCCACTAGATAAACATGGTAGAATAAAGAACTAAACTTACTAATGTTTAGAACTATATGAAACTTTATTTCATTTGTTCTAACTTAATCTTTAATACTTTATGTTTATGAAAAACTCGTTTTACTTGTTCAAAAACTTATACTTATAGTACTTCAAAATAATAATCAACTTCTCTTGGGCCCGGCAACTGTGCTTTTACTTTTGTAACGATCCGACCCATTTGGCGGCCCATTTGGAGACCCTATGGTCGTCGACCGTCGACCGTCGGCCGAGCCGTTACTACTAGGTTATCTAAACCTAGGGACGACTATGGGAGCCCAACCCAAGGACAACTAAGAGTCCAGCACAGTACCACTGATAAAAGTAAAATATTTGTTATCTTTTAATACTTCTATATCATGCCTCGGCATTTTCTTTAGCACCTTGTGTGCCAAAATCCCTAAAGTCTTGACTTTGGGATCTACTTAAGACCTTGTCCTTTTTCTTTCTTTTCTTTATCTTTCTTATACTTGTTAATACTTCTAAAAGAATACTTCTTTAAAAAGAAACTGAAATGTTTAAGCGAATTCTAACTTTGAAATGCTTAGATAAACTGGAAACCACACTTAAACATACTAAGAGTGAATGCTTAAACAAGATCTGCATACAAGTTTAAACAGAAATCTGCATATTAAGCTTAACTAAAATCTGCTTGCTAAGCTTATCTAAAATATGCATACTAAGCTTATCTAAGAATCTACATAACATGCTACTCGGAATTCTGCATTCTTAGCTAATAAATTTCTACACTATAATCTCTAAAGCAAATCAAAATTCACAGGATCGGATTGTTCATTCCTATAAGTCCTTTATACATGACTCATTATATCAAGGATTAACTCCACCATAATCTGTCCGAACCTTTAGAAAACTTTAGCTATTTAATGATACAGAAATATCAAATATTAACTCTACCATAATCTGTCGGAACCTTTAGAAAACTTTAGCTATTTAATGATACCGAAATATCAAAGATTAACTCTACCATAATCTGTCCGAACCTTTATTGCATCAAGAGAAAACAAATTCAATCAACATTTATGCTACTACCTTAGCCTTCTACAGAAATGGATCAAAACCATCAAAGAACACAACATCTTCATTCTTATGTCTAATTCTATCAAAATCTGCGTACAACAGTGTAACGCCCCAAATTTCCTCAATTAGAGTCCTAAAAGTAATTTAAAAATATTTAAAAATGCTATAGAAATATTCTAGAGACTTTTAGAAATTTTTAGAGTATTTTTATGTAATTTTTGGAGATCGTTTGGTATTTTTACAAAACGAAGGAAGTTTCGACAAAAAAATGTCCAAGCAGAGAATTGAACCCATGACCTTTGACTCGGTCAAAACTCGGTTGACCAGGTGTGCAAATGGATTTTTTTGTTTAGAAAAGGTAGCGAATTTATTTAAGATAGTTAACAGAATATTGGATTATAAAAGAGATAAGTTGTCTTGGATTTGTTTGTTTAGAAAAGGTAGCGAATTTATTTAAGATAGTTAACAGAATATTATAAAAGGGATAAGTTGATGTTGAATTTGTTTGTTTAGAAAAAGTAGCGAATTTATTTAAGATAATTAACAGAATATTGGATTATAAAAGGGATAAGTTGATGTTGGATTTGTTTGTTTAGAAAAAGTAGCGAATTTATTTAAGATAATTAACAGAATATTAGATTATAAAAGGGATAAGTTGATGTTGGATTTGTCTATTTAGAAAGGATAACGAATTTATTTAAGGAGTTAACAGAAAAATTAAGTTATAAAAAGGGATAAGTTGATGCTCTGTTTTCCCGTGACTTAAACCATTCTCTCCTTCTCTTCTACGTACGATGGCGGAGCTCGGGCAGAAAATGAAAGGGAGTTAGGGCATCATCTCCAACGGCCGACCAAGGTCCTAGAAGCCCTTTTTGCTCGGTTGTGAGTCCAAGAAGCAAGGTAAGTGCTTCTCACCTGCAGTAGGAGTAGTTTCGGACCTTTGTTCTTCTTGAATTCGAAGCATAAGAAGCGCTTATAGTGCAGATTTTTAATTAAGTCTATAGTGCAGATTTTTAATTAGGCTTATAGTGCAGATTTTAATTAAGCCTATAGTGCAGATTTTAATTAAGCTTGTAGTGCAGATTTTTATGTAAGCTTATAGTGCAGATTTTAATTAAGCATATAGTGCAGATTTTAATTAAGCTTATAGTGCAGATTTTTAATTAGGCTTATAGTGCAGATTTTAATTAAGCCTATAGTGCAGATTTTTAATTAAGCTTATAGTGCTGATTTTAATTAAACCTATAGTGCAGATTTTAATTAAGTTTATAGTGCAGATTTTTAATTAAGCCTATAGTGCAGATTTTAATTAAGCTGGTAGTGCAGATTTTTAATTAAGCCTATAGTGCAGATTTTTAATTAAGCTTATAGTGCAGATTTTTATGTAGGCTTATAGTGTAGATTTCTTAGAGCTTAAAATGCAGATTTCTTTAGAGCTTGTAGTGCAGATTTTTGGTGGAATTTATAGTGCAGATTTTTGGTGGAACTTGTAGTACAGATTTTTGGTGGAACTTATAGTGCAGTTTTTAAAGAAAAAGATTATAGTGCAGTTTGGTTAAGTATTATAGTGCAGAATTTATGTTTGCATAGTAGCATAGAATGTAGAATCTTGATTAGTATAGTATGCAGAATTTTGACTAGCATAGTATGCAGATTTTAGATAAGCTTAGTATGCAGATTTTAGATAAGCTTAGTATGCAGATTTTAGATAAGCTTAGTATGCAGATTTTAGATAAGCTTAATATGCAGATTTCTGTTTAAACTTGTATGCAGATTTTGTTTAAGCATTTTAGTGTTAGAATTTGTTTAAACATTTCAGTTTTGTAAGAAGCATTCTTTTAAAGAAAAGTATAAGAAAGATAAAGAAAAGAAAGAAAAGGCCGAGGCCTTAAGTAGATCCCAAAGTCAAGACTTTAGGGGTTTTAGGCACACAAGGTGCCTATTAAAATGCCAAGGCATTTAAAGAAGAAGTAATTAAGATTATAAGTATTTTACTTTTAAGAAGAGGCTAGTACCTGACTTCCTAGGTTGTCGTTAAACAAATCCAGGTGTCCAATTCCGAGGTCTTGGCCCTGGTAGACCGAGGTCTGCTCTTTTAGGATTGGTGGCTCGCTACCCCAACCTATTAGGGAACGCGCATAAGATGGTACTACGCTTGGGCCCAAGAAGAAGTTGATTATTATTTTGAAGTATTATAAGTATAAGTTTTTGAACAAGTAAAACGAGTTTTACATAAACATAAAGTATTAAAGATTAAGTTAGAACAAATGAAATAAGTTTCATATAGTTCTGAAAATCAGTAAGTTTAGATCTTTATTCTACCATGTTTATCTAGTGGATGAGTAGTTTTCATGTTTACCTATTAGATGAGTAGCATGATTAGCTATTAGAATTAAATGAGTAGATTCCTTAGCTTTTCTTTGCTATTAGTTTGACATGAGCAGTTATGTTTATGCTTTATTTCTTTTTAGAGCATATAGTTTCTAGTTCTTTTCGTATACATGCACATTCGTGATTTTGTGAGTTAGATAGAGCTTACTAAGCAAATTTTGCTTATAGATTGCACTTCCTCTTACTGCAGATAAAGGAAAGGAAAAGTTATAGCAAAGGAAGGCGACAAGGAGGTGCGGATGGTGTGTGATGCCAGGACTATGGAAGCCTTGGGACTTAGTTTAAGTATTTATTAAGATTGTCATTTATTAAGAATGTATTAGATGAGTCATTTAGTCTTCCGCTGTTAGTTAATTGTATATTTTTATTTTGTTTCCGCTATTCATTACTTGCATGATTTGATTTCATTAAACTGCGTGGTGATCTTATTCCTTTTGTGTATTTGATATGTGTTCCAGCCGCCTGTGGCTGTGTATATTATGTTATGTATTAATGATTATGGTCACTGGTACAGGGGAGACTCTGCCGAAATTTTTCGGTAGGGTTTCCATGTGATTTTCAATCATACCGGTTAAGTAGAGTTAGTAGTTAAGTAACGGTCATCCTTAGAGAGTAGTAGTAGTAAGAAGGGTGGTCGTTACAAACAGCACTAGAGAAAATTCCAACAGTACATCATCAATCAAAAACTTAGTCCCCATAAACCCAATCCAAGTTTCCCGAACCAATAACAAAAACATACATCTCCATCCCTAGGTCTTATTTCCATCAACATTCAGTCCACTAATCAACAGCAATAAGAAAAATGAAAAACTTCTCTAATCAAACCTTAATCTATCAATGATCTGCTCCAAAACTTCCGGAAACAATAGGAAGAAGCAAAACATCATAAATCCCTACCTAAATCATCAAATCTATACCGCTCTGGTAAAAGCCCAACCTGATTCAGAGAAACCATTTGAAGGATAGTGCAAGAAACCTTGGGGAAACCAATTAATCCGTGAATCAAAACCACACAGTAAAGCAAAACAATCATCAATTCTAAACAACATCTCTCGAATCTGAAACAAAGCAAAGAGAAAATTTGCAACATCCCAATTCTCGCAGGTGAGTAGCGACTTACCTTCGTGTTCTTGGACTCACAGCCGAAAGGAGGCAACTAGGGCTTCGGAGGAGCTTCAATTCTCGGCGACCTCTTTGTGTTTCCAAGCTCCCCTCATCGAAGTGGTCACACACGGGTGAAGACCGGTCGGAAACAACCCTTCGCCGGCGCCGGAGACCAAGCCCTAGGTCCCCTGCTGCGTCTTCGCCCGAGAGGGAGTCGCGCCGATGCCGTGTGAGGAGAGGAGCAAAGAAGAGTTTCTCCTTTTAATAACCCGGTATTCTGTTAACTTCCTTAAATAAAATTTCCTACCTTTTCTAAACAGAACCAGTGGCTGGATCACTTGGTCAGCCAGGATTTGACCGAGCCAAAGGCCGCAGGTTCAAATTCCCAACCGAGCCTTTTATTCTCCTTTTATTCTGCTATTAACTATTTATTACTTAAATACAATTCGATCCTTATTTAATCAAGTAATAATTGCTAGCCCAGTTGGTTAGCTGGGTTTTGCTCGGGTCAGGGGTTGCTGGTTCAAGCCTCAGCTTGGACATTTTTTTGTCGAAACTTCTTTCGTTTAGTAAAAATACCAAACGACCTCCAAAAATTACATAAAAATATTCTATAAATTTCTAAAAATCTCTAGAATTTTTCTAAAACATTTCTAGATTTTAATAAGGTCTTTTAGGACTCCAAATCATGAAATTTGGGGTGTTACACTCTTGAGGTTGATCTTCTTCTTCATGATTTAGGGGTTGGTTGGTTCCTTCAGAATTGTTTTCTTGAATAAATTCAATTGGTTGTAGTTGAGTTTGTTCTAGGTTTTCGTTGGATTCTTCAAATTTCACATTGGTAGTCTCTTCAATCCTTAAGGTAACCTTATTATAAACTCTGTAGCCCCTACTATTTAGGGAGTAACCTACAAAAATTCCATTTTCTATTTTAGAGTTGAATTTTCCTAAATGCTCTCTTGTGTTTAGGATGAAGACTGGACACCCAAATACTCTAAAATATTTTATATTGGGTTGTTTGTTATAGTAAATTTCAAAAGGGATTTTATTGTGCGTTTTATTTAGTGTTGTTCTATTTTGCACATAGCAGGCTGTACTAACAGCTTCTGCCCAAAAATACTTAGGTAGATTTTACTCATTTATCATCATTCTGGAAGCTTCAAGTAAGGTTCTATTTTTTCTTTCTACAATTCCATTTTGTTGGGGGGTTTTCGGACACGAAAATTTGTGATGATATCCGTTTTCAAGACAAAATTTACTAAAGTTGTGGTTTTTAAATTCTCCCCCATTGTCGCTTCTAATTCTTTTAATTTTGATATCTTTTTCATTCTCAATTTGTTTACAGAAATTTGTAAATATTTCAAAGGTTTCATCTTTATTTTTTAAGAATTTTACCTAAGTGAACCTAGAATAGTCATCTATTATTACTAGACAGTATAGGCTTCCATTTATTTATTTGACTCCATGGGAGTCAAATATGTCTAAGTGTAAAAGTTCTAATATTGAGTTGGTTTGTGATTGATTAGTTGGTTTGTGGGTAGATTTTGTTCGTTTACCTTGTTGACAGGCATTACATATGGTTGAATCTAAGTTAGGTAATTTTGGCAGACCTCTAACTAATCCATTTAGTCTACTTATATTTCTAAAATTCGTGTGTGACATTCTTCTATGTCATAACCAGGTTTCTTCTTTTTGTGTTAAGTAACACTTAGTTGAAGAAGTGGTTAAGTTGATTGCATAGATATTGTCTTTTCTAAATCCTTTTAGGCTTATGTTAGGGTTGTCTAAGTGTTTGATTAAGCATTCTGTAGATAAAAACCTAACCTTATACCTAGTATCACACAATTGACTAATACTTAAAAGATTATACTTGAAATTTTTAACAAGTAAAATATTTGTAATAATAAAGTCAATTTGTAGTTCGATATTACCTATATCGATTACCTTGAGTTTGTCGTTGTTTTCAAAGGCAACTGTTCCTAGGCTTTTGTAAGTAAGTTGAGTGAATTTGGTATGATCTCCAGTTATATGTTTGGAACAACCATTATCCAAAATCCACTTAGTTTACTACAATAGGTAGGAATTGGGGCTACTCTAAATTTTGGACTTATAGTCATTCTTTAGATTTGATGAAAGTAAGTTGAATAAGATTTATTAGAGTGAATTTTTAAGTTAAGTTCAATTTTAAAGTAAAAAAATTAGGTTTAATTTTAAAATAATTTTTAAGTAAAATAAAAATTAAGTTTAGTTTTTAAAATAATTTTTTAAATATTGAAATTTAAGTTTAATTTTTTAAATAATTTTAAATTAAAAAAAATTAAGTTTAATTTTTAAGTTAAAAAATTTATGTTTAATTTTTAAAATAATTTTTAAGTTAATAAATTTAAGTTTAATTTTTAAAATAATTTTTAAGGTAAAAAAATTTAAATTTAATTTTTAGGTTAATTTTTAAGTTAAGAAATTTAAGTTTAATTTTTAAAATAATTTTTATGTTAAAAAGGATTTAAGTTTAATTTTTAAAATGGTTTTTAAGTTAAAAAAATTAAGTTTAATTTTTAAAATGATTTTTAAGTCGAAAAAAATAAGTTTAATTTTTTAAAATAATTTTTAAGTTAAAAAAAAATTAAGTTTAATTTTTAAAATAATTTTTAAGTTAAAAAAATTAAGTTTAATTTTTAATTTAAAAAAATTAAGTTTAATTTTTAAAATAATTTTTAAGTTAAAAAAATTTAAGTTCAATTTTTAAAATAATTTTTAAGTTAAAAAATTTAAGTTTAATTTTTTAAGTTAATTTTTAAGTTTAGAAATTTAAGTTTAATTTTTAAAATAATTCTTAAGTAAAAAAAAATTAAGTTAATTTAACATGTTAATTTAATTGATTTAATTAATTAATTTAATTTAAATTTAATTTAATTTATTTTATTTTAATTCAATTAATTTCATTTAGGTCCTTAGTCATCTCACCCGATCTATGTTTTCAATCAGGGAATTCTATAATTTTGTGAGATGAATTAGGTTCAATTTTAGGGTTTGTTTTTAACTTGTGTTAGATTCAGGTTTAGCTTTGGATTCAACAAAGAAGCGTTCTCTGGATACTCTTCTGGGCTATGGTGAGTCACTTTAACATCATTAGAGTAATCATGCCTTCGACGTTTTCCAAATAGTCCTATCCACTGGACACAGTACAAAACCTTGGTCTAACTGGTTAGGATCCATAAAGGGTAGCTTCGGTTAGTTCCACTTAGCCAAATGCACCAGGTGGAAGCCATATCTTCCTATACATGCATAGACTAAGCTTTCCTAACGTACTATCATCCAAAACTTCACCAATACTATTTTTAAAATTAAACATGAACCCTTTTTAATGTAACGACCCAATTTTCCTCATTAGGAGTTCTAAAAGTTCTTAAAAATATTTAGAAATACTTTAGAAATATTCTAGAGATTTTTAGAAATTTTTAGAGTATTTTTATGCAATTTTTGGAGGTCGTTTAGTATTTTTACTAAACGAAAGAAGTTGCAAAAAAATAATGTTCAAGCCGAGATTCGAACCGTGGATCTCGGGTTAAGCCAAGCCTTAAATGAATCCGGTTAGCCAACTGTTCCACGGCTATTTTGTTATAATATAAGGGAATTAAATATAGTTAAGCGGTCTTAAGAAACGAAATAAAATTTCCGTTTAAAAAGGAGCTGAGGGCGGCTCGAACCTGAGACCTTCGGGAATTCACCTTTCCAGCGGACCAAGCGCGCACGCTGATGTTTTGTGAAAGAGTAAGGCACGAAATAATCTTAAGCCATAACAGAATACCTAGGTATTATAAAGATGGATAAGTTGATGTTATCCCGGAGACCTAATTCCTTCCCCTCTTCTCTCCTCGCGTCTCTCTTCTGCGCGTGACGACCGTGCTCGGGCGGAAGGCAAGGAAGGCTAGGGCTTCAATCCGGCGGTCAGCCAAGGTTCTCCGAGGGGTTCCTCCATCTCCTTAAGCTCTTCTCGACGAGGAGGAGTCGGGAGCACGAAGAAGAGTCGGGATTTCGAGCTCGCCGAAAGCCCTAGAAGCCTCCTTCTCGGTTGTAAGTCCAAGAAACCCAAAGTAAGTAGCTTCTCACCTGCGGTTAGAGTGGTTTTCGGATATTGTTTGGATGTTTTTTTGTTTCCCTTGAATTCGAAGCATGTTGTAATATTTTTGGTTTTGACAATTCTGCCGTGGATCTTAAGGGAAGAAAGTAATTAGATTAAGCATGTAGGTTTGGGTTTGGAGGATTACTGCAGAATAGTTATGATTGAGCTTGGTTTTTCCTTGCCGTGACATTGGGTATGCAGAATGATCAGGTTTAGGGTTTTCTTTTTGTTGTCGTGGCACATAGCATGTAGAACAAGTATGGTTTTGAGGTTACAATAGCAATTTTCATTAGATTTGTTGGTTGTGACATGATGAGCATGTTCGGGTTGAAGGGAAGCTAGCAATCTTGTGTTTTTCTTTTGTTGCTGTGGCACATATCAGGAGGAACAATTACTACAGTGCAGTTTTGATTTGTTATCAATTCATTGGTATGTTGTTAGCCATTTTATCACTTATTCCCTAACCGCAGCTTTAGTTTTCTTTTAAGTTGTGTAGATTAGCAATGAAAAGATTGTGTTCAGTGCTGGCTTTGTAGATTCAGTGCAATGTGGATTAGATTGCTGTTAGACCCCTTTCGTCCATGCTCAGTGCTGGTTTGGTTTATGTGAATGGCTTTAAGGAATAAGTATAGTATGTAGATTAATTGTTAGCATTGCAGTTTAGCATTGCAGATTTTTACCTTTTGTAGTAGTGCAGATTTCTACATTTTGTAGCATTGCAGTTTATCTCGTTTAGCAGTGTAGATTCTTTGTTTCTTATTTTGAAGCATGCTTAAAGAATTTAGATTTGCTTCCCTTTGTTTTAATTCTGACATAGCATGCTTAAGGAATTCAGATGTGGTTTCCTTTATTTAATTCTATTGTAGCATACTTAAAGAAGTCAGATTCAGTTTTCCTTTGATTTATATCTGTTGTAGCATGCTTAAAGAAGTTAGATTTGCTTTCTTTTGATTTGTTTCTGATGTAGTATGCTTATAGAAGTCAGATTTTCTTTCCTTTGATTTAATTATGTTATAGCATACAGATTTAAGTTTAGAGATGTTTACTGATATGTATAAGTTTAGAGTTGTATACGTTTAGAGATGTATAAGTTTAGAGTGTTTACTTGAAGAGACTAGTATTTCACTTGAACAAGTATAAGAAAGATAAAGAAAAGAAAGAAAAAGGCCAAGGCCTTAAGTAGATCTCAAAGTCAAGACTTTAGGGATTTATGACACACAAGGTGCCTATTAAAATGCCAAGGCATTTAAAGAAGAAGTAAATAAAGATAACAAGTATTTTACTTTATTTAAGAGGCTAGTACCCGACTTCGGAGGTTGTCGTTAAACAAATCCAGGTGTCCAATTCCGAGGTTTTGGCCCTGGTAGACCGAGGTCTGCTCTTTTAGGATTGGTGGCTCGCTACCCCAATCTATTAGGGAACGCGTATAAGATGGTACTATGCCTAGGCCCAAGAAAAAGTTGATTATTATTTTGAAGTATTTTAAGTATAAGTTTTTGAACAAGTAAAATAAGTTTTATCTAAGTATAAAGTGTTAAAGAATAAGTTTTAAACAAGTGAAATAAAGAATAAGTTTAGAACAAATGAAATAAGTCTCACTTTGTTTTAAAATCAGCAAGTTGAGTTTTCTTTTATGCTAGCTTGTTATTTAGATTAGTTTACTGTTCTTTTCTATTAGAAGAGCATGAGTAGCTTTACATGTTTAGCATTTCAGTATGTTTGTTTCTTTTACTAGTAGATGAGCATGAGTAGTTTTCCTTCTGAACATTCAGCTTTTAGATTTCAGTATATTCACATGCATATCGAGTTTTGTGAGTTAGATAGCGCTTACTAAGCATTTTGCTTATAGATTGCATTTCCTCTTACTGCAGATAAAGGAAAGGAAAAGATATAGAAAGGAGGGCGACAAGGAGGTGTTCGAAGGATGTGTGATGCCGGGACTATGGAAGCCTTGGGACTAAAAAAAAATAAGTTTTCTTTTAGTTTCTATTGTCTTTTGCTATGTTAGAAGTATTTGAGATAGTACATGATATTTTGATGTGATTAGGACATAGTAGATGAATTGTGATATGGTGTGATGAGTTGTGGTATTGTTTTCTTTATTTTGGATTTATTATACTGCGTGGTTGATTGATATGTGTTCCAGCCGCTTGTGGCTGAGTATATATTGCATGTATTGTTGAATATGGTCACCGGTACAGATTTTTCGGTAGGGTTTCCATGTGATTTTTAATCATACCGGTTAAGTAGAGTTAGTAGTTAAGTAACGGTCATCCTTAGAGTGTAGTAGTAGTAAGAAGGGTGGTCGTTACAGTTGGTATCAGAGCAGTTCCCATTCTCCAGCATCACACATCAACACCATCCTTGCCGTCTTTAAGTAAGAAAGTATTTAATTTTCTTTTATGCTTTCTTTATTATTTGCAGTATAGAGTATCTGCTTATATGCGCTTAAGTAAGAAGAAAATTCTTGTTTTATTTTTCTATGTTTGGATACATATGCTTAGGAAGAATAGAGACAATTTTAGTTTTGTTTCTCTCCTACATAATTAGATGTCAAGAAGAGGACGTCCCTGTACCGTTCGTACTGAGGACCGAGCACAGGAGAATGAAGAGCCCAGAATAGCTGAACCAAATCTCTATGAAGTTGTTGCTCAACTCCAGAGAAAAGTGGCGGAGCAGCAACAAGTAATCGTCAATCTGATGGCGAATCAGCAGCCAGTCCCTCCCACTCCTCCAACTATTAATGTGGAAACTCCAGTGGTAACTGAGGTTCCACCAGCCGCTTTGGAAGTCCCCACAGCACCTAGAAGACAAGAAGCCTACCTGATACAGTGGTTGAAGCTGAAGCCAGAAAGTTTTTCAAGCACGACTGAGCCTTGGGATGCTCAGGCTTGGTTCAAGACACTGGAGAGCACCATGGAGCTTCTTGACTGGCCAGAAGTCAAGAAGGTCAAGTGTGCTTCTTTCTGCTTATCTGGAAATGCCCGTATGTGGTGGGAAAAAGTGAAGAGCAAGAGAATAGTCAATCTGATGAACTGGGCTGACTTCGAGACGGAGTTTTACGAAGAATTCTTTCGTCAACGAATCACCAACAAGCATTATGAGGAGTTTATAGAATTCAGACAAGGTGATCTGTCAGTGGAAGAAGTAGTCAAGAGGTTCAACAGGCTGGCTCGCATCTTCCCAGAGCTAGTAAGTACGGAGAAGGAACGAGTCAGAATGATGCTTAGGATGCTGAGACCAGTGATAGCACTTAATGTGAGTAGTGGAACACACCAGCCTCAGACTGGCGAAGAGTTGGTCAACAGAGCATTAGTCACTGAGCATTATTTGAACAACATCAAGGCACAACGAGAGCAACACAAGCTAGACAAGATAAAAGACAAGACAGTGGAGAATCAGAGACCCCAGTCAAGTGGTCAGAATTGGAAGGGCAAGGGTAACAAAAGGAAACAATGGAATTTTGGAGGTAGCCAAGAGGAAGGCCCAGCAAACAAGCAGACCAAGTTTCCTCCCTGTCCTAAGTGTGGAAGAGTACATCCAGGAACCTGTCTTTTGGGGACAACTGGATGTTATTCATGTGGTCAAGAAGGACATCTAGCTAAGGCATGTCCTAACAAGTTTAAGGCACCTCAGCCACTGTCATTGCAATATGGAGACGAGCCTGCACAGTTACACCACATGACAACATCATTAGAGGGACCCTATCTCAGTCAAGGACAGTTGGAAGCCCCGCCCGTTCCAACCAATGCTAGAGTATTTTCTCTTACTAGGGAAGAAGCTGCCAGTGCCCCACAATAGTCACAGGTCAAATATCTATCTTTTAGCATTTAGCCACCGTCTTATTTGATACTGGGGCTACCCACTCTTTTATCAATTTCTTTTGCCAAATTTAACAAGTACCCACTGTCCAGAATTATTCTAAGTTCGAGGACGAACTTTTTATAAGGTATGGGGGATTGTAATGACCCAATTTTCCTCATTAGGAGTTCTAAAAGTTCTTAAAAATATTTAGAAATACTTTATAAATATTATAGAGATTTTTAGAAATTTTTAGAGTATTTTTATGTAATTTTTGGAGGTTGTTTAGTATTTTTACTAAACGAAAGAAGTTGCGAAAAAATAATATTCAAGCCGAGATTCGAACCGTGGATCTCGGGTTAAGCCAAGCCTTAAATGAATCCAGTTAGCCAACTGTTCCACGGCTGTTTTGTTATAATATAAGGGAATTAAATATAGTTAAGCGGTCTTAAGAAACGAAATAAAATTTCCGTTTAAAAAGGAGCCGAGGGCGGCTCGAACCCGAGACCTTCGGGAATTCACCTTTCCAGCGGACCAAGCGCGCATGCTGATGTTTCGTGAAAGAGTAAGGCACGAAATAATCTTAAGCCATAACAGAATACCTAGGTATTATAAAGATGGATAAGTTGATGTTATCCCAGGGACCTAATTCCTTCCCCTCTTCTCTCCTCGCGTCTCTCTTCTGCGCGCGACAACCGTGCTCGGGCGGAAGGCAAGGAAGGCTAGGGCTTCGATCCGGCGGTCGGCCAAGGTTCTCCGAGGGGTTCCTCCATCTCCTTAAGCTCTTCTCGACGAGGAGGAGTCAGGAGCACGAAGAAGAGTCGGGATTTCGAGCTCGCCGAAAGCCCTAGAAGCCTCCTTCTCGGTTGTAAGTCCAAGAAACCCAAAGTAAGTAGCTTCTCACCTGTGGTAGGAGTGGTTTTCGGATTTTGTTTGGATGTTTTCTTATTTCCCTTGAATTCGAAGCATATTGTAAGATTTTTGGTTTTGACAATTCTGCCGTGGATCTTAAGGGAAGAAAGTAATTAGATTAAGCATGTAGGTTTGGGTTTGGAGGATTACTGCAGAATAGTTATGATTGAGCTTGGTTTTTCCTTGCCGTGACATTGGGTATGCAGAATGATCGGGTTTAGGGTTTTCTTTTTGTTGTCGTGGCACATAGCATGTAGAACAAGTATGGTTTTGAGGTTACAATAGCAATTTTCATTAGATTTGTTGGTTGTCACTTGATGAGCATGTTCGGGTTGAAGGGAAGCTAGCAATCTTGTGTTTTTCTTTTGTTGCCATGGCACATAGCAGGAGGAACAATTACTACAATGCAGTTTTTATTTATTATCAATTCATTGGTATGTTGTTAGCCATTTTATCACTTATTCCCTAACCGCAGCTTTAGTTTTCTTTTAAGTTGTGTAGATTAGCAATGAAAAGATTGTGTTCAGTGTTGGCTTTGTAGATTCAGTGCAATGTGGATTAGATTGTTGTTAGACCCCTTTCGTCCATGCTCAGTACTGGTTTGGTTGGTGTGAATGGCTTTAAGGAATAAGTATAGTATGTAGATTAATTGTTAGCATTGCAGTTTAGCATTGCAGATTTTTACCTTTTGTAGTAGTGCAGATTTCTACATTTTGTAGCATTGCAGTTTATCTCGTTTAGCAGTGTAGATTCTTTGTTTCTTATTTTGAAGCATGCTTAAAGAATTTAGATTTGCTTCCCTTTGTTTTAATTCTGACATAGCATGCTTAAGGAATTCAGATGTGGTTTCCTTTATTTAATTCTATTGTAGCATACTTAAAGAAGTCAGATTCAGTTTTCCTTTGATTTATATCTGTTGTAGCATGCTTAAAGAAGTTAGATTTGCTTTCTTTTGATTTGTTTCTGATGTATTATGCTTATAGAAGTCAGATTTTCTTTCCTTTGATTTAATTCTGTTATAGCATACAGATTTAAGTTTAGAGATGTTTACTGATATGTATAAGTTTAGAGTTGTATAACTTTAGAGATGTATAAGTTTAGAGTGTTTACTTGAAGAGACTAGTATTTCACTTGAACAAGTATAAGAAAGATAAAGAAAAGAAAGAAAAAGGCCAAGGCCTTAAGTAGATCCCAAAGTCAAGACTTTATGGATTTATGGCACACAAGGTGCCTATTAAAATGCCAAGGCATTTAAAGAAGAAGTAAATAAAGATAACAAGTATTTTACTTTATTTAAGAGGCTAGTACTCGACTTCCGAGGTTGTCGTTAAACAAATCCAGGTGTCCAATTCCGAGGTCTTGCCTTGGTAGACCGAGGTCTGCTCTTTTAGGATAGGTGGCTCGCTACCCCAACCTATTAGGGAACGCGCATAAGATGATACTATGCCTGGGCCCAAGAAGAAGTTGATTATTATTTTGAAGCATTATAAGTATAAGTTTTTGAACAAGTAAAATAAGTTTTATCTAAGTATAAAGTGTTAAAGAATAAGTTTTAAACAAGTGAAATAAAGAATAAGTTTAGAACAAATGAAATAAGTCTCACTTTGTTTTAAAATCAGCAAGTTGAGATTTCTTTTATGCTAGCATGTTATTTAGATTAGTTTACTGTTCTTTGCTATTAGAAGAGCATGAGTAGCTTTACATGTTTACCATTTCAGTATGTTTGTTTCTTTTACTAGTAGATGAGCATGAGTAGTTTTCCTTCTGAGCATTCAGCTTTTAGATTTCAGTATATTCACATGCATATCGAGTTTTGTGAGTTATATAGCGCTTACTAAGCTTTTTGCTTATAGATTGCATTTCCTCTTACTGCAGATAAAGGAAAGGAAAATATATAGAAAGGAGGGCGACAAGGAGGTGTTCGAAGGATGTGTGATGTCGGGACTATGGAAGCCTTGGGACTAAAAAAAAGAAGTTTTCTTTTAGTTTCTATTGTCTTTTGCTATGTTAGAAGTATTTGAGATAGTACATGATATTTTGATGTAATTAGGACATAGTAGATGAATTGTGATATGGTGTGATGAGTTGTGGTATTGTTTTCTTTATTTTGGATTTATTATACTGCGTGGTTGATTGATATGTGTTCCAGCCGCTTGTGGCTGAGTATATATTGCATGTATTGTTGAATATGGTCACCGGTACAGGGGAGACTCTGCCGAAATTTTTCGGTAGGGTTTCCAAGTGATTTTTAATCATAACGGTTAAGTAGAGTTAGTAATTAAGTAGCGGTCATCCTTAGAGTGTAGTAGTAAGAAGGGTGGTCGTTATATTTAACTAGTCCTAATTACCCTATCGGGTAGGTTGGTTAGGGTTACCCTGCCGGGTTGGTTAGTTTTGGAGGTGCCAGCTATTCTGGAGCCTCCCCCTGAATTAATGGTCGTTAATTTAATTTTTAATTCTAGGTTTATGTCTATTTCTTTTATAGTTATACTTTACTTGGTGATTGTTTAAGTTTCGGTGAGTTCTAATATATTTAGATTTTAAATTTTTTTTTGTTTAGGTTTATATTCTGGTTTTTGATTTGGTTTATTTGACTTTACGTAATATATTTTATCTTTAGGGATATAATATTGGTTAGGTCCTACTTGTGTGGTCAAACACGTTTTCGGAACCCAAGCTTTATTCGTTGGTTTGTGTTGGGTTATTAAAGATTTAAAAGTTTTATCTGAGTTTGACTTATATCCAAGTCCGGTTTTATTGTAACATGCCTTTTGATTATTTAAAATTAGATCTAAGTTTTTTGATCTTGTAGTAAATTTTTCTAACATTTCTATTAAGTTATTAATTCCTGATTTTAGTGATAGGTTTTCCTCCTCAAGTGTTAGATCTTGAGTTGGATTATTATTTACAATTTGTTCCTTGAGGATTTGATTTTCCTCAAGGAGCAATTTGTTTTCATTTTCTAATTTAACTAACTTATTATTTAAGCAAGAAATAATTTTAAAAAAACTTTCAGTTTAAGGTTAGGAATACCTCTTCGGAACCTTTGGATACGAGTACGGACTCGTGGCTCGATTCGAGTTCGGACCCGTCTTCCGATTCATCTTCCGACTCTGCTTCGCGGGCCATCAGCGTGAGGTGGCTCTGGTGCTTCTGATCTTCTGCTTCCGATTCGTCCGAGGAGGAGTTGTCCCATGTCGCTTTGAGGGCCTTCTTTTTGGTCGGCTTCAGTTTGTCGATCTTCAGTCTTGGACACTCGTTCTTGTAGTGCCCCTTTTTGTTACATCCGAAGCATGTTACGTTCCTCGAATCGGCTGGAGAACTGATCTTTTGAAGATCCTTCTTGCTGAAGCTTCTCTTCCTCCTGGTGAACATCTTCCTTACCAGGTTCACCAGGTGTCAACTGGCGGTTTGTAAGCTTTTGTGACGCTTAGCCATTGGTCGAAATCTGTCTTGAGATACACCTCCATCTGCTTCTTCCAGTATGGGAAATTATACCCGTTGAAAAGGGGAGGTCGCACTGTGCTGAAGCCCTCGATCTGTGACATTTTAATCTGCAAAAAAAAAACAAATAGAGAGGTTCCAAGACTTGGTCTTGGATTAGTAGTGCAGGAAGAATTAAATAAAAATAACTAAATTAGTGTTGCACCAATTTAGATTTAATTACGCCGGAAGAAAATTTCAAAAAAGGTAATAATACCAGTTTGGAATTATACGAAAAACTATAATCCGAAAGCAAGAGAAAAAATTTAAAAAATAGATCACCCCCTTGTCTGATTGGTGGTTGCACCAAATCAGAGCGGTATCTGCTCTGATACCACTTGTTGGACCGTGATCGTTCGATAGAGGGGGGGGTGAATATCGATTACGAAAATTCGTCGAGTAAACGCAACGGAAAAGAAAGAATAAGCCAAAGAGAACACAAGGATTTACTTGGTTCGGAGCCTTTGGCGACTCCTACTCCAAGGCCCGCACACAAGGGTGCTTTCGATGGGCAAATACTAATAATTCGAAAAGGGTGTTTACAAATACAGTACAAGAATTATATAGTAAAATAAAAATTGACAATAAACAGAAATGAGACAGTAAAAAAGAACTTGTCGGAGATCACAGCATCGCAGGAGCACAGGAGAGCAAATCGTCAATTCAGAGTTGTTGTTTTGAGCTCCACCTTTGACTCTCCTTATATAGGAGGCTTGGGGCGACCCGGATCCCTTCCGGGCACCCTGGTGTGACGTGGCAGGCCCAACCAGTGAGCTCCACGTGTCTACGCTGTGAACTGGATAGAAGTTGCCTCGGGCCGCCCGGATCCCTTTCGGGCACCCGGACCTCCGAGCGCCCGGACCACCTTTCTCCAGAGAACATCTTCTCCTGCAAGATAAGATTAGTCCGAGGCAAATAGATAATGTATATCCTGCAAAACAAAGTGTTAGCACAGTTTATAAGTTCAACATAAAGAGTATGACTTCGATTCCGTCTTTCCGAGACCGGAATCTAGTCACGATCTCGACTTAGATATCCGAAATGGATCTAAGCCGGATCGACGCCTAATGTTCCCTTCCTGGGAACGCGTCCTGACTTACCTTTACTTACCCGCCAGACGTCCGGTCAGCCCTTCGACCCGTCTGGACTTCTCGCCAGTTATCCGGTCAGCCCGTCGACCTAGTTGGACTTCGTGCCAAGCGTCCGGTCAGCCCATCGACCCGCTTGGATTTTGTGCCAAATGTCTGGTCAGCCCATCGACCCATTTGGACTTCGTGCCAAGCGTCCGGTCAGCCCGTCAATTCGCTTGGACTTCGTGCCAAACATCCGGTCAGCCCGTCTACCTGTTTGGACTTCGCCTGCACACTCGGTCAGAGTGTTAGATAACGACAAACCTAACTTAACCTAATTTGTCATTCATCAAAACTTGATTAAGACCGTTAGTGCTAACTGCACCAACAGAAAATTCTTTACAAGTATGCAATTTCAAGTACAAGACTAAACAGAGTATACCGACGATATAAGGATGAGTAAGTCGTTGATTGTCAGAGCAGCAGTTGAGCGTTTGTTAAAGCATTCTTGATCTCAGCAAATGTTGTCCGAAGTTGCTGGTCGACCCTCCTTTTATAGTCATGGTAGACCTGATCCAGATCCACTGATCTCAAGATCAGTCTTTGACCCAACTATGATTGGTCAACCGATCCAGATGTTCAGTCGACCAAACCCTCTAAACCTGCCCAGCTTCTCGTCCACATGCTTCTGCCGCTTGGATAAGTCTTCAATCGGTCGACCGATCCTATCGTTCGATCGACCGATCCCACTGACCTTGCTGGTCTATCTGATCCGATCCACCCAGCTCGACTAGGTCATGACTTATCCTCGGTTCGGTGGATCGATCTCTATGTTTGGTCGACCGATCCCTCGATCGAACTCAGTATGCAGTACTAAGGTTCGGTCGACCGATCTAAAGGTTTGGTTAACCGATCAAGGTCTCTATCCCTGCACAAAATGTTAGTCTCCTGTAAAACAGAGTTAGCACATAGTAGATAATATGTAATAAATAAGTTGACAGCCATCAAACTGTTCGGTTCTGACTTCGGATTTCCTTCGAAAACCCTAGGTCAAACCGATGCTTACTATTCCCTCATCGGGGGGCGCGTCCTCACCTACTCCACTTAGGAGAGTTTACCTGTTGCCAGACTAGTTCTCCAGTCCGACTGAACTTTTGATCAGCGCCCGAGGCTCCATAACTTTCTACTGGACATCCGCTCCATGACTCATCCAGTCTTCCACCTGGTTCGCAACACTAGGACTTTCTACCTAGAGTCCCCGACTCTAAGACTTTTGCCTGAAACCCTCGACCCGCCAAGACTTTCCGCCTAGGGTTACCACCCCCTCGGACCTAGGGTTACCGCTCCCTTGAATTTTCCCTTTTCCTAACCACAGTTAGGACTTTTCCTTACCTAGTGTTACCACCCCCTAGGAGCTAGGGCTATCACCCCTTAGGGTTTTCCCTTTGCTTAACCGTAGCTAGGACTTTTACCTAAGTACACTTAGAACTTTCCTGCAATCTCATCAAACTTGTTAGATAACAAGAGAACCTAACTTTGAACCCTTTGACATAATTAAAACACAAATTTGACTGTCGGATGCGTCCCGCTCCAACAATTAGGATACATAGGACCAGAATGTATGAATTGGTTGGCTTGAGAGGATCTATTGGGTACTCAAGCTAAGATTCACTTTTCTATATGTGAGCATTATCTTGCCAAAAAAGAAACTAGGAAACTATTTGGTAAGACTATAAGAGTTGAATGATCATTGCAATTAATTCATTCGGATATTTGTGGTCCAATGAATGTGAAGGCTAGACATGGAGCTTCCTATTTCATTACATTTATTGATGATTTCTCTCATTTTGGTCATGTGTATTTGATTTCTTATAAATATGAAGCATTAGATTGCTTCATTCATTATGTGAACGAAGTTGAGAATCAAACGGAATGTAAAGTTAAGACTTTATGCATTGACCATAGAGGGGAATATTTGTCTGATATGTTCAAGATAATATATAATGATAGATGGATTATTAGACAACTGACAATCCTTGGAACTCCACAGCAAAATAGGGTTGCTGAAAGAAGAAATATAACTCTTCTAGATTTGGTTAAGTCTATGATAGTACAAGATAATTTGTCGATATCCTATTGGGGAGATGCATTGTTAGTTGTGGCTTATATACTTAACAAAGTACCTTCAAAGTTAGTTCCATCCACCCCATATGAATGGACAGATAAAAAATCGGATTAAGTAATCTAAGACCCTGGGGGTCAGCTGCTTATGTTCATGATTGTTCTCACAAGTATGGAAAAATGGGACCCAAGGGTAAGAAATGTATCTTTGTTAGATATCATGAGACATCCAAGGTTATGTTTTCATAGGTGCCCAACTAGATGGAACCATCTCCAAAATAAATTCGAGAGATGCAATTTTTCTCGAAACAGATTTCTCAACCAGAGGTGATGTCGTTAGAATTTTTTTTTAAAAAGGATGAGATATTATCAACAAGAGAGGTGTCAAAAGAGATGCTTGAATCTAGTCAGCCTAATGAGAGTGGTTTGCCAAGTAATAAGTTGACTTCTCAACAACCCAACTTACGAAGAAGTATTCGTAAGATTAAACCTCATAAATGGTTTGATATTGAGAATAAGACATTAATAATACTCTCAGTTGACACAATGAACCTTGAATAGTTGAGAAAGCATTAAGATGCTCAGTTAGAGAAAAAAGGTAAGTTGCAATGGATAAGGACATGGAGTCGATGAGAAAGAATCAAATTTGGGATTATAGTTGATGTTCCTATGGGCCGAAGGGCCATTGGGAATAAGTTGATTCTCAAAATCAAGAGAAAAATGGATCGATCGATTAATCGATACAAATCTCGACTAGTTGCAAAAGGATATACCCAAATAGAGGGTATTATATTTGAAGAGACGTTGAGTACATCTTAGGAGTGAAGATCATGAAAGATTGATCAAAAAGACTTTTGGGATTATCTCAAGAGACTTATATTGCTAGGATGCTATAACACTTCATATGTCAGATTGCAGCATTGTATCCCAAGACTCCTAAAGAAATAACCAAAATAAAGGTAATACCATATGCAGTTTTATTGGTAGTTTGATGTACACTATGTTTTGTACTTGTCTTGATATAAACTATGGTGTTGGCTTAGTTAGTTTTTTCTGGTTAAACCCAAGATCGAGACATTGGAAAGCGGTAAAAAAGATATTAAAATACCTCAAAAGGACAACAGATGAGCCTGTGTGACTACACAAATACGGATTGGGTAAAAGACCTTGATGACATAAAATCCACATCTAGCTATACATTCTTGCTAATGGTGGTGTCATCTCATGGAATAACAAGAAGCAAGCTTATGTAGCCTTGTCAACAATAGAAGCTATATGACTAGGTTTGTGTAGCCTTGTTGACAATGGAAGCTATGCGGCTTGCATATCAGTTGTGCAACAATCTATCTAGTTGAAAAGGTTCCTGGAGAATTTAAAGATTGGTGAGGACAATGAGAGTCCTGTTACAGTGTACTGTGACAGTCAAGCTGAGGATCCGAAATATCACAGCAAATGTAAACATATAAAATTAAGTATAATTTTATAAGGGATATTGTGGATAAGAAAATGATCATTCTTGAGTATATCTCTACAAGTACTATGCTTGCAGATCCTTTTACTAAGCCATTGACTAAAGAGTCATTTCAAGGATATGGGAAGTCTTTGTGACTTCATAAAATGTAACACATTGTAAAATGTCATGATCTATTCAGTGTATATATTGTTACATTTTGGATTAAAGTCTAAATGAGCATGTTAGCAGATTGAGATTAGTCTACTCACATAGACAATCATCTCTATTTCTTAAGTATAAATAGAGGTAAGACCGTTACTTCTGAGACCGCTTATGTAGCTGTGCTTAGAGACATACCTATAAGTTAAGGTCACCTTGATAATTATGCTAAGATGACATCATTTATGTAATGATATGAGTAAATGTACCCACCATTTACTGAATCTGCTTAAGGCCAAATTAGAATTCATATATTGAATTCAGGATTAAACATTAGGTATGTCTAGATTAAAATTTATACAATGTTAAAATTTGAGAAAAATATGCACTCTTTTTAGTAAAGAGAATAGCATCGTAGCATGTGATTCATACCGATGTCCTATGGCGACAAGAAGGGTAGTAGGAGAATGGATCCCTACTTCTCTACTATGTGAGACGTTTGAGATTATAAGTTAATCTCTATTTTACCCTAAGTGACTATTTAGCTATCTACTTGAAGTTATAATCAGTGTATATTACTTTAGCATGTTTCTTATTGGCTATGGATGATTCGGTCTGTTTGCTTTAGCATAACTAGGAAAATGACTAATTAGAATGAATAGATTCTAGTTAAAAATGAAAATTAAATATATTTGCATCTTTTGATGTTATTCAAAAGTTGACCCATTTCTGTTATGTATAGAAATGATTGTGAATATTGAATATGGAACATGCTCTTGACATAATAGTCATTATGAGAGATTAGAGATGTTCATATTGATGTAAATGAGATTATTTAATCTGAGTAAAAAGCAAGACATGGATATCTCCAAGATAATCATTGTGTACCACTGGGAGATTGGATGTTTCCTAGATAACGGATATGTACCACCAGGAGAGAGGCTATGTGTCATTATGAGAATGTCTCTAATTCATTCTATAGAGCAGCTATATAAGGCGTAACAATCTTCTTAGTAATAATTGCTCAGTGTGCTTACTATCGCACGAACCATTTTCTCTAAAGTATGGATTAGATGTTCTTATTTGGTATTTGTGACTAACTAGTTCTTATTTGGTCTTTGTGACTAACTAGTATTTTGCTCTGGTCTTTGTGCCTTGATTACAATATAGTCTATGTGACTTACATAGTCTTTGTGACTAGATGTGTAAGATACTGTAAAATTAAATAATAAATATTATTGGACGAAAAATCTTATTGGATTTCTCAGAAATTTTTAGACATTTTTCGGGATTTAAATGGAGTCCCTATGACCCGTTTTGAGAGGATGAATTTGAGGTACAGAGGAGGCATGTTTGGAACACCATTTAAGTGGGGTTTGATTAAGGAGAAAACTTAGAGTTTAATTAAATTAAACCTAAGTATTAAATTAAGCCTTAATTCCTTATTCTTTCCTTCTTTTTCCGATTTCTTTCCCCTCACGCGAGTTTTTCCTTTCTCCCGAGCCCTCTCTCGCGATTTCTCCCCTAACCCACGATGTCGACCTCGTGCCCTCTCCTCCTCTCTCGCAAGGCTCTTCCCCGACGCCGACGGAGGTTCTTCCCCGATCCCGGTTCTGATTGTTTCCTCGTGCACGGGAGATGCTGCGATCGCGGCGATCGATGGCGAGCTCGCTGTCGGCGGCGGTATTCTCCTCCAGCGGGTTGCAGATGATCCTCTAGGTCGATGGTGCGTGATTAACTTCTCTTCCATCGATTGACCGAGTCCGTCCAGCAACTTGATCTTACCTCTCCGAGTCGCAGACGCCGAGTGCTCGCCGGGAACATGCATCCATGACCTCTATTCTCCCCTGCCCTAGATCGCTGTTGGCGCGCCAACGGCTGGTGATGCCTTAGGGGTTCCGGAGTCGCAGCGTCTCGCCTCCGATGTCATCAACAGGGGGGTTGCTCCGTCAAAGTACCACGATGATGAGCGGAGAGGAGGCGACATCGCATGATGATCGGAGCCCTAGCACCTGTTTCTCACCACACTAACCTACCGGATTAGTCGTGATACTTCCGGCCACGGGAAGGTATGTGGTGAAGTTGATTCTTGTTTTTCTTTTCTTCCTCCAGCTGATCCTTAGTTTGGGCAATGACAAGGGTAGTCTAATGCTTCATCGCAAAACTGTAGGCAGTGACATTTCTTGTTTTCGGTTATTCATGTTGGTGATGCATGACAGGTGTTTGACGAAATGCTAAGCCTTCTTGTCTCCTCTGTTTGCGCTGGCAGCATCATTGGCGGCCCCTGGTTGTAGTTGTTGCTACTAGAACAGTGAGCATTCACTGTAAGGAGCTGTAAGGTAACAAGGACACTCATGTCATGTTGTTGTTTCGTTCACATATTTAAAATATGAACCAAGTGGCTAGGGTACTAATTTAGGGTTTTTGGTTTAGATGGTAATAGCTCCGCCCAGCACTGCTCACCCTTTTCGGCAGCAAGCACATCTTCGGCTGTGGATCACCAACTGATCTTCTGAGTTTAGGTGAGTTTTGAAGTTAAATTCATTTCTATATTTGGATGTGATTAGGGTGATGTAGGTTGAATTGATTATGGATTTGGTTTGATTGTTGATGGGTAAATTATGTTTAGAAGATTGAAGGATTTAAGGTGCATTGGATTGATTAATAGATTGTGGGGTTTGTATTGAGATGGTGATTTGTTGATATGGATTGTTATGTGATCATTCTTAGGATCATTGGATTGATTGTTGGTTAGATTATCTAATGTGGTGATTTGGGTAGTTGTCGATGATGATGTTAGGTTGTTGTAGACTTATGATGGAGATTTGATTTTTATGATAGATTGTTGTGGTTTGATATCATTATGTGGCGGATTGGTAATTAAGAGAGATGGATTTGTTATTGGGTTAAAGGATGTGTTGATTTGGGAGATTAGTCAGAGATCATATTTAATTGGAGTGAACCTATTGGGTTAGAGATTTTATTTAGCTATTTAATTCATATGAATCTAGCTAAATAAAATATAAACATATTGATTGCTGCAGGACTTGGATTCGAGACGAGTGTCTTGACGCGGGATTACTTGGCACGATCTATAATTTAAGGCGGGTATTTCTTCCTTGGCCTCTATGTAGATTTTCTTGTACTTAATGCATGGTTATTATTGGATGAATTAGGCTACTTTATCTTATATGATGATCGGTTGTTGTTTTTCCTGCATGATACTTATGCTTAACCCTTGTGATGATCTATTTAATTCATATACAGTCTCCACTCTTGATATCTACTTTGTTGTGATTACACGTGTAGAGTATGTCTTGTAGGGATTGTCAGTTTGTTGGTATTCCCATGTTGATTGGGTATATGACGTGGATTGTACATAGGTGGGTATGTGTTATAGAAGTCATCTTGTTGGCCGTGCATTTACATGTGGTGTGTACATACATATTTGTCATGTACTTTTGGAGAAGTTGTGTTGATTGTTTGTTTGAGGTATATACACATGTCTGTTGTGTTTTTACTGGAGGATACATGTTGATTGTACTTATATTTTATGTACATGTGTCTGGTGGAATTATTGGAGATTTTTGGTTGATTATACATGTGTAGTGTGTACATATGTTTGGTGGGATACGTGGAGGTATCATGACAATTATACTCATGTTGGAGGTATTTATTGTAAAATACCGAAAAAAAATGGCGAATATTGATAAGAGAATTTTTTGGAATTTTTAGAAATTTTTCGAGAATTTTTCGGAGCTCGTATGGACGAGTTAACGGGGATATAAATGGGGCCCGGGAAAGCCTGTTTAGGCTACCCAATTTAAGTGAGGAAAAGTTAAAATTATTTATTTATTTCTTTTTCTTTTTCTTTCCCTGTTTTCGCCGAAACCTCTCCCCCGCGCGTCCTTCTCTTCTCCTCTGCCGAACTCACCCCGTGCCCTAACCTCCTAGCGCCGGCGGTTTCCTTCTCCCTCGAGTACAAGCTGTGGCCAAGGCGAAATCCCCCCTCTTCTCACCGATTCTGCCCTAGATGCCGGTACCGAGCCGATCCTCTTCCCCCATTTCTACTTCTTCCTCGTCTCCACAGCCACTCTTTACCCGTGCCCTAGCCGAGAATTGCCGCCTCCTCCTCTTCCCTTTTTGCTCCTCGACACCGTCGATCTCCACGGCTACTAACACCGAACGTGGCCACAACAGGGAGGATTCCAGCCCTCTCCCGATCACTCTTCATCGATCTCGCGGCGCCACCAACCATCGGACGTCGCCAGATTCGTCATGCCTCTCCTATTTGTTGATGCTACTGCCCCTCCGACTACCAGGTGACATGGAATTGGGTTTGCTGTGTGAACTTACTTATGTTACATTATCAGCCTTCCGAGGGATTTTGTATAGTATCACTGAGGTTGTAAGTTGGAGGATGGGGATAACAAAAGAGAGAACATCACATTGTTTCATCCCTTCTGATCAAAAGACACAAGGTGATTTTTGTTTGTTGGCAGGATTATCTGTTGACGTTAATGCACATTACTCCACTGCAATAGAGCTAGCAAGATTAACTGGGGATGTAGTCTGACATGCAGGGGCTCTGGAGGGTACCATTTATGTACTATTGGTTGATCGAATGGATTATAAAGATCACGTTCTAGAGGAGGAAGTGAAGTAGGATTTGCTGTAGGTGTTCTTGTTCCAGCATTCCCTTATTCCAGCAGCAAAAGCACGGCTGTATATTGAGGTAAGTGGTAGAAAGTTTGATATATGTGTTGAATTAGGGTTAAATCGGGTAAAATGCTATGATTGATTATTCTGATTTCAAGCCCTAATTCGAATGGATTAGTTAGAATCGATTGAGGGGTTAGATGATCCAATCAGGATTTATAATTGGATCTGGATTTATGTTAGCTTCTCGAGAATTTGATTTAGCTAATTGATTTATAAGTAATTAGCTAAATCTGGATATTATGTACTGCAGGACTTTGATCCGAGATGATGTCTCGACGAGGGATCTATTGCGGATACGATCCTTTCTATTGGAGGCGGGTACCTTGACTTATCTTTTTGATATGTCTTGTTGATATATCTAGTAGGTCATAGCTTTTAGTAATAATTATGTTCGTCATTGTTTCGGTATGTCACTTTTGGATACCTGTAACATGCTTGTTTGCTCACCTGATATGCATTTTATGCTAGTACCCACATGATTATATAAATATATATGCTCTGAGAAATAGTGACATACCATGCTTGTTATGTTCAGGACCTAGGTTTTTGATGCCCTATCTGACCTGTGTACTTTAGATCTTCGTATTTGACCATCGATATTATAATACTCATTTTATGTATATGGATATGGTTATGTTGATCAGTTTATTGCCATGCTTAGTGTCATGCATCATGATTGCATGTTGCGCGATTGTCGGCTCCACTATGGTTGAGCACATCGCCAGTTACATGTACTGCACACACCACCACTCATGGGTTAGTGGTATATCAGACAAGTGTGTGGCGGTTCTGCTGTTTGGCTCCGTTGGTCTGAGGACTCAACGTGGTAGCCGGCAGACAGTTCCGCTCTGTTTGGCTCCGCTGGCATTTAGTGTAGCAGCGTGGTAGCCGGCAGACGGTGGACTCTGTTTGGCTCCGTTGGTCAGGTGACTCAGCGTGGTAGCCGGCAGAGATACCTCCCCGTCATCGTGTACCGGGAGATGAGAGCATTGAGCTCCCCCATTTATGATTTGGGGTCACAGGACAGGAGTACTCCGACAGCATCCCGTCCACTCACTCACTCATCAGGTGTAGTGATGGTAGAGTGCACGGTTGTCACAGCCCTACCCACTCGGCCTCACTATTGTGTGTGAGATGACTGACTGGCGTCAGGGGTGACCAGGACGCATCATTGGCATCATACACATTTATGCATTTACTGCTTGTGTTTGCTGCACTTATATGCTGCATTTGGATGGATGCATATGTTTGACATGCATACAGGATTTATGACACTTCCGGTCTGACGACCTGATTATTCTGATAGGTGGCCCTGGTGAGTACAGTACTCTTCAGCCTTTTCTATTATGCATTACCGTCTTTTGTTCAAGAGACTGTACTCCATAGTTATTACTGTTTGTTATAGTTTACTATACATGTCAACTAGGTATCTACTGAGTTGTTGAACTCACCCCCGTGGACACTATCTTTTTCAGGTACTAGGTTATTTATGGAGACGCTTGGAGTATCCTGGCTGTCAATCCCCACGTCACATCAGAAGACCTGTCTCAACCTTTGTTTATTGTTATTTTTGGTATATGTATTTGTGTACTTAGCATTGTGTTCCGGTTTTGTGTTCGGAGTGTTGTTTTGGTTGTGTGGTGTAAGCCTAGCTGGCTAGCAGTGTTTTATTTGGTTTTGTATGGGCTTGTATTTTATGTTTATCCGCTGTATTGGTTTTGTTCCAGCCGTGTGGGCTGATGATATATATATAACTGCGTGGTTGTGTGTATATTCCAGCCGCCTGTGGCTGATGTATATTATGCCTGTAGAAATGCTTTAGATTGTCACCCGTACAGGGGAGGTGCTGCCGAAATTTCTTTGGACAGGGACTCCTCTGGGGCGTGACAATTTAGTGGTATCAGAGCAGGTATACGATAC
The DNA here is from genome assembly GCF_018446385.1 of Zingiber officinale. NCBI lineage: Eukaryota > Viridiplantae > Streptophyta > Magnoliopsida > Zingiberales > Zingiberaceae > Zingiber > Zingiber officinale. Next base: position 108,169,838 of record NC_055998.1, read on the forward strand.
TTGCTATGTGTTTTGGATTTTCGAGATTTATCTGATATCAATTTATTTGGTATCAGAGATCGGCTTACGAGTCTTATTTTTTCGGTGTTTCAGATTTTGTGTTTTGGTCTTTTCGATGTGACTTTTCGGGTTTTGGGACCTGGCAGCAGCAGGACATCTCCAAGCTTTAGGAGGTATGTTGGTTTAATGTTATCATATACTTCTGTTAGTGTATGCATAGTTGACCATGATAGTTATGACATGTATTAGCACTTTTTATTTAGTACCTGTCTGGTTGTTGTAACACATATTATATGTGATGGGTTAGCCACTGATCTTGATTGACCTTAATAGAGATTAAGGGTTACAGGTTCTGGTGATTTATCATGTCATACACTAGTAGTTTTTTAGCTTATGTTATTACTAGTTGGTTAGCAGATTGAGGCACATACCAGCCTCTGCTTTTATTAGCTGGGTAGTGGATAGTATTTATATCTTTATGTTGACCTAGCCAGTAGAATACCATGTTATCTTAGTTAATTTCATCCGTAGATAATTGATTTACTCTTGTTAGATCGGTCAGTAGAAGATAGATTGACGTTTGTTGACTTGGGTAGTCGTGATCGATTTACCTTAGATGCTTGTAGAGGCTTTATTTATTCTTGATTAGTTAGTAGATGACCGATTAGTTTTGTTGATCCGATCAGTAGGGGATTGACCTACTTTACTTTTAGATGTTTGAATCTTGGGTTATTCGTGCTTAGTTGGATAACTTGAGTACATTTGAGTACATGTTTTGTACTGACGTGGAAAGGACTGAATTAGCCGTATACCATTGTCGGCTTGGTCAATCTATAGAGGATCGTTGTATCCTATTCCTTGGGGTACTTTAATTTTTGACTGTATGTATCTAGTTTGATAACCTAGAAGGTAGAATAAGGAATATCAGGTTGATTGGATTAAATATGCTGATTCTGCATATCTATGTAGTGTGTACATATGATTATTACGGGATGTAGGAGCGTTTTGATGGACGGTCTAATTGCATGTAGTGGGTGCATACTTTTCCAGTTATGATTGTTGTGGGTTTCTAGTAGATTAAACCCGAGTGGTCTGATTGGTTTATTGGAGGTATTTTGTCGATTAAATCTATGTTGTGAAATGTGCACAAGTGTTTGAGTGTTTTATTGGAGATATCTTATCGATTTAATCTGAGTTGTGATATGTGCAGATGTGTTTGGTGTGGTATCTGAGGTATCTTGTTGCTTATGTTTGATATGTGAGTGCACTTGGGTTTAGTATGCTTTATGGGAAGTTGATGTTGATTATACTCTTGGCATAGGTGTATATATGTCATGTGAGTGTTGTTTGAGGTGTATTGTTGATTATACCTATGATGATGTATGCACACGGGTTCGGTTTGTAATATTGGAGGTATCACACTGGTTTATTTACCTGTGTTATGAGTATGTTTAGTGTGCACTAATTGGAGGATTATGTCGATCATACTTATGTTGTGTGTGCACGTGTGTTAGGTGTATGGTTGGTAGCATCATGATGAGTCTACTTATGTGGAATGTAGAATGTTAAATGTCTACGTTATGATATTAGTTGTATTATCTTGTCAACTAATTCTCCTATTAGTGGGTGGCCGACCCACTAGGATGATGATATAGTGGACTATGAATTTGATTTGATTACTGGATTGTGATACCCTAGGCTAACCACAGTGATCTGTGGTAGAGAGATCTCGTGCAGTCTCTAGCTAGATAGTTAGGTGCCTTGGACACACATGTTATGGATTGTCTGTGGTGGAGCGTTACTCCCACCTATTGCGGATTGCTTATAGCGGAGCATTGCTCCCATATCTATTGCAGATACATTTTCGGATTATTTGTGGTGGAGCGTTGCTCCCACATATGGAGGATTTCTTGTGGTAGAGCGTTGCTCCCACATTTGTGGTATTTCGTGTGATGGAGCATTGCTCTCACACTAGAGGATCTTTTCCTTGGTGATTTATGTTATAAGTGGGTGATCAGATCTATTTATTGTTGAGGATCTTATGGTTAGGAATGTCTGTGATACAGACATGATGTGTCTTGGTTTTACCATTAGAGCTTACAGAGCCCTAGATGTTATCATGGACTCGATGATTTTAGTATTCCCAGGATGTTTGGATCTGTGCCCATTGTCTTTGTTGACGATGTTGTGATTTATTACGGATCCGAGGTGAGACACGTGCATCACCTTTGCATAGATCTAGAGATGTTTCGACGAGAACATCTATATGCGAAGATCAGTAGTGCGTGTTTTGGGTGTCTTCTGTGAGATGTTTGAAACACACGGTCACCAGAAGGAGTATACTGTGGTTCCACAGGAGATCGAGGTAGTTACCGTTGGGAGTAGATAGAGTCTATAGAAGAGGCTCGCAACTTCCTTTGTTTGGCCGATATTTCCGGAGATACGTTGAGGGTTTCTCACGGATTGCTATGCTACTTACACGCCTGACCAGGAAAGGCGTGAAGTTCACTTGGACTGAGGATTGCAAGACCAGCTTTTAGGAGCTGAGGCGGAGACTAGTGTCGGCTCCGATTTTGGTTTACCTTTCTGGAGAGGACAGATATGTCCTCTACACCGACGCACCTATTCAGGGTTTGAGTACTGTTCTGATGCAGCACGATAGAGTAGTCTCCTATGCTTCTCGACAGTTGTGGGAGCATGAGTAGAACTACCAGTATATGACTTGTGGCTGGCCGTCATTATTTTGTGCCTTGAAGATTTGGCAGCCTTATCTATACGGTGTTACATTTGAGATTCTCACGGACCATAAGAGTCTCAAATATTTGTTCACTTAGAAAGGAATCTAATCTCCGACAGCGAAGATGGATGGAGTTCCTGAAGGATTTTGATTGTACCATTAGCTATCACCTAGGAAAAGCTAATGTGGTTGTCGACGCACTTAGCCGGAAGTCTAGAGTGACTTTGGCTTGCCACCGAGTTGTGGTTACAGACAGAGCAGGGTATTCTTGTTACCATGGCTGCTTAGTCGTCGATCAGGACGAGGATCCGAGAGCCCTAGGCTGCTGATCAGTATTTGCAGTTTATTTGCAGCTAGATAGCTTCCGGGCAGCAGACCGAGTTCACACGAGACGAAGAGGGTGTTATACACTTTCGAGACAGATTTGGCGTATTTCAGTCTCATCCGGTCTTATAGAAGTTACTTCCGGAGGCTTATCGCTCATGATTTGCTGTCCACCCTGGCGGTACCCGTATGTACCCAGAATTTAAGATGTTTCTATTGGTGGAACGACATGAAGGGAGACATCGCGGATTTTGTAGCTAGATGTCTTGTCTGTCAGCAAGTGAAGGCCGAGCACCAGAGACCTGTCGGTTTATTTCAGCGGATTCCTATTCCCGAGTAGAAATGGGAATATATTATTATGGATTTTGTGGTGAGTTTGCCGAGGACATGACGAGACCATGACGCGATTTGGGTAATCGTTGATCAATTAACCAAATCCGCGGACGTTTTAGCTAATCGGAGGACAGATTTCCTGGATCGATAAGTAGATCTGTTTTGCCGGGAGATCATCAGATCACGTGGTGTCCCGTTGATTATTATTTCGGATAAAGACGATCTGTTTTGCCGGGAGATCATCAGATCACATGGTGTCCCATTGATTATTATTTCGGATAAAGACCCCGATTCACGTCTCATTTTTGACAGAGTCTGCAGCAGACCTTGGGCACGCAGCTCTGTTTTAGTACAGTTTTTCCATCCTCAGATAGATGGATAGTCACAGCGGACCATTCAGACTCTAGAGGACTTGCCAAAGTCTTGTGTACTAGATTTTGGAGGCAGTTGGGAGGACCATTTGCCGTTGGTAGAGTTCGTCTACAACAACGGTTTGCATTCGTCTATCCAAATGTCACCGTTTGAAGCATTGTATGGTAGGCCTTGTCGGACACCCACCCTTTGGGATGAGGTTAGGGAGGCCCAGTTGTTGGGACCTCATAGAGCACAACAGAACGAAGAGTTGGTCCGTATTATCAGACGGAGAATGTTAGAGGCGCAGGATCTCCAGAAGTGTTATGCTGATCGGAGACGCAGACCCCTAGCGTTCTCTATTGGCAACCATGTATTTCTGTGAGTTTCACCCACGAAAGGGGTGAAGAGATTGGCCTCAGAGGTAAGCCAGCTCCGCGATACATTGACTCTTTCCAGATCTTGGAGAGGATTGAAGCAGTAGCTTACCGACTGGCACTACCATTGTCCTTGGCAGGCGTTTTCGTCGTATTCCACGTATCTATGCTGCGGAGATACGTACCCGATCCGACGCATGTGCTGACAGATAAACCAGTTTCCCTTCAGCTCGACGTCACCTATGAGGAGGTTCCGGTACGGATTCTGGACCGGAAAGAGCTTCAGTTGCGGAATAAGACTATCCGGCTGGTTAAAGTAGGATGGCAGCATCCTTCGAACGAGGAGGTTACCTGGGAGCTCGAGGACACTATCCGAGCTTGATACCCTCATCTTTTCACTTGAGGTATGTGATTTGATTTATCGATCAGCATTTGTACTCTTTACCTGTTGTTAGTACTTGCTGATGGTAGATGATGAAATTTGGGGACCAAATTTTTATTAGTAGGGGAGAATATAAAATACCTAAAAAAATGGCGAATATTGATAAAAGAATTTTTTGGAATTTTTAGAAATTTTTCGGGAATTTTTCGGAGCTCGTATGGACGAGTTAACGGGGATATAAATGGGGCCCGGGAAAGCCTGTTTAGGCTACCCAATTTAAGTGAGGAAAAGTTGAAATTATTTATTTATTTCTTTTTCTTTTTCTTTCCCTGTTTTCGCCGAAACCTCTCCCCCGCGCGTCCTTCTCTTCTCCTCCGCCGAACTCACCCCGTGCCCTAACCTCCTAGCGCCGGCGGTTTCCTTCTCCCTCGAGTACAAGCTGTGGCCAAGGCGAAATCCCCCCTCTTCTCACCGATTCTGCCCTAGATGCCGGTACCGAGCCGATCCTCTTCCCCCATTTCTACTTCTTCCTCGTCTCCACAGCCACTCTTTACCCGTGCCCTAGCCGAGAATTGCCGCCTCCTCCTCTTCCCTTTTTGCTCCTCGACACCGTCGATCTCCACGGCTACTAACACCGAACGTGGCCACAACAGGGAGGATTCCAGCCCTCTCCCAATCACTCTTCATCGATCTCGCGGCGCCACCAACCATCGGACGTCGCCAGATTCGTCATGCCTCTCCTATTTGTTGATGCTACTGCCCCTCCGACTACCAGGTGACATAGAATTGGGTTTGCTGTGTGAACTTACTTATGTTACATTATCAGCCTTCCGAGGGATTTTGTATAGTATCACTGAGGTTGTAAGTTGGAGGATGGGGATAACAAAAGAGAGAACATCACATTGTTTCGTCCCTTCTGATCAAAAGACACAAGGTGATTTTTGTTTGTTGGCAGGATTATCTGTTGACGTTAATGCACATTACTCCACTGCAATAGAGCTAGCAAGATTAACTGGGGATGTAGTCTGACATGCAGGGGCTCTGGAGGGTACCATTTATGTACTATTGGTTGATCGAATGGATTATAAAGATCACGTTCTAGAGGAGGAAGTGAAGTAGGATTTGCTGTAGGTGTTCTTGTTCCAGCATTCCCTTGTTCCAGCAGCAAAAGCACGGCTGTATATTGAGGTAAGTGGTAGAAAGTTTGATATATGTGTTGAATTAGGGTTAAATCGGGTAAAATGCTATGATTGACTATTCTAATTTCAAGCCCTAATTCGAATGGATTAGTTAGAATCGATTGAGGGGTTAGATGATCCAATCAGGGTTTATAATTGGATCTGGATTTATGTTAGCTTCTCGAGAATTTGATTTAGCTAATTGATTTATAAGTAATTATCTAAATGTGGATATTATGTACTGCAGGAATTTGATCCGAGATGATGTCTCGACAAGGGATCTATTGCGGATACGATCCTTTCTATTGGAGGCGGGTACCTTGACTTATCTTTTTGATATGTCTTGTTGATATGTCTAGTAGGTCATAGCTTTTAGTAATAATTATGTTCGTCATTGTTTCGGTATGTCACTTTTGGATACCTGTAACATGCTTGTTTGCTCACCTGATATGCATTTTATGCTAGTACCCACATGATTATATAAATATATATGCTCTGAGAAATAGTGACATACCATGCTTGTTATGTTCAGGACCTAGGTTTTTGATACCCTATCTGACCTGTGTACTTTAGATCTTCGTATTTGACCATCGATATTATGATACTCATTTTATGTATATGGATATGGTTATGCTGATCAGTTTATTGCCATGCTTAGTGTCATGCATCATGATTGCATGCTGCGCGATTGTCGGCTCCACTATGGTTGCCAGTTACATGTACTGCACACACCACCACTCATGGGTTAGTGGTATATCAGACAGGTGTGTGGCGGTTCTGCTGTTTGGCTCCGTTGGTCTGAGGACTCAGCGTGGTAGCCGGCAGACAGTTCCGCTCTGTTTGGCTCCGCTGGCATTTAGTGTAGCAGCGTGGTAGCCGGCAGACGGTGGACTCTGTTTGGCTCCGTTGGTCAGGTGACTCTGCGTGGTAGCCGACAGAGATACCTCCCCGTCATCGTGTACCGGGAGATGAGAGCATTGAGCTCCCCCATTTATGATTTGGGGTCACAGGACAGGAGTACTCCGACAGCATCCCATCCACTCACTCACTCATCAGGTGTAGTGATGGTAGAGTGCACGGTTGTCACAGCCCTACCCACTCGGCTTCACTATTGTGTGTGAGATGACTGACTGGCGTCAGGGGTGACCAGGACGCATCATTGACATCATACACATTTATGCATTTACTGCTTGTGTTTGCTGCACTTATATGCTGCATTTGGATGGATGCATATGTTTGACATGCATACAGGATTTATGACACTTCCGGTCTGACAACCTGATTATTCTGATAGGTGGTCCTGGTGAGTACAGTACTCTTCAGCCTTTTCTATTATGCATTACCGTCTTTTGTTCAGGAGACTGTACTCCATAGTTATTAGTATTTGTTATAGTTTACTATACATGTCAACTAGGTATCTGCTGAGTTGTTGAACTCACCCCCGTGGATACTATCTTTTTTAGGTACTAGGTTATTTATGGAAACGCTTGTAGTATCCTGGCTGCCGGTCCCCACGTCACATCAGAAGACCTGTCTCTGCCTTTGTTTATTGTTATTTTTGGTATATGTATTTGTGTACTTAGCATTGTGTTCCGGTTTTGTGTTCGGAGTGTTGTTTTGGTTGTGTGGTGTAAGCCTAGCCGGCTAGCAGTGTTTTATTTGGTTTTGTATGGGCTTATATTTTATGTTTATCCGCTGTATTGGTTTTGTTCCAGCCGTGTGGGCTGATGATATATATATAACTGCGTGGTTGTGTGTATATTCCAGTCGCCTGTGGTTGATGTATATTATGCCTGTAGAAATGCTTAAGATTGTCACCCGTATAGGGGAGGTGCTGCCGAAATTTCTTCGGACAGGGACTCCTCTGGGGCGTGACATTTATGAGGTTTGGGGTGTTGCATGGATGATGATTATATATATATCATATTCATCATTCATTGCATCTGATGACCATTGTCTCCCTTGTGGTTGAGAGAGTCATTGGTTTGGTTTAGCGCCGCACACTCGGTCACTCATGGGTAGTGGTAGCTGGAGCAGTTGCCGCTCGTCCAGTCGTGCCACCCGGTCACGAGGTTTAGTGAGATCCGGCGTTGTGTGCAGTCAAGGACCCTGATGCTATGTAGTTAGATAACTACTTAGCATTCCGTCTGCCTCAGCTGCTTTATAGCAGTTTGGAGTATGAGGCTTGTACGATTGTCACGGACCCAAGCCTCTCGACCATACTGGGGTCGTGGTGTCTGGAGAGCTGTCGGGGTGACCATGGAGCATGCATACGCAGTTATTATTCTTGCATTTGATGCGCGATGCATCTGCATTTGCATACATGCCTAGTAGATACTAGTTGCATGTGATTGTCGTTGTTGCACTTGATTAAGATATGGTTGTTGCATTTGGTTGTCATGCTGCATACATGTCATTTATTTTACATGTATATGCAGTTGTATTTATATTGCACAGGTGTCACGGGTATGTTTGTTGCAGATCCAGTGAGTTTACTGATCATTGTACCATGTGTTGATTCCAGATTGGGTATGTATCTATCATTACGTCGGTTGAGGTTTGTACAGTTTTTATGTCAGGTTTTATGTCAAATATGTTTAGGTGCATTGATTATGATAGTATGATCATGTTCTTTATTCCCTACTGAGACTGTATACTTTTGATCTCCATGTTTATTCATAGACCATGCACTATCTTGTCTATTAACCGCTGAGTTACCTATACTCACCACCGCATGTATATCTTTTTGTTTTCAGGTAGATGGTTGGAGTGTCGCTCGGAGTATCCTGTCTGCCGGGTCCTACGTCACATCAGACGACCGATTTTGGTGTTGTATATGCTTTATTTGTATTTGGTATTTGCTGTATTTGGTGTGTTGTTGTATTTGTTGTTGTGGTTGTTTTATAAAGCCTAACTGGCTAGTATTGTGTTGATTGTATTGTATTGGGCTTTCTGTTATCGTTTTTCCGCTGTGTTAGTTTTTAATGCAGCTGAGTGGGCTGTTCGTTGTATATATATAACTGCGTGGCTGTTGTTATATTGTCCAGCGGTGTAGGCTGAGATTATTAACTGCGTGGTTGTGTATATATTCCAGCCGCATGTGGCTAATGTATATTTTGTTTGTAGTGATGCTTTATATTGTCACCGGTACAGGGGAGATGCTGCCGGATTTTTGTCTGGCAGAGACTCCTTTGGGGGCGTGATAATTTTTGGTATCAGAGCAGGTTTACGATACTTGCTATGTGTTCTGGATTTTTGAGATTTATCTAATACCAATTTTTGGTATCAGAGCAGGTATGATGCCCGTTATTCATGTTTTTGGATTTCGCATTTAGATTTTGTTGATGTGACTTTTCAGGTTTTGGGACCAGGCAGCAGTAGGACATCTCCAGGCTATAGGAGGTATGTTTGTATATTATTATCATACATTTCTGTTAGTACATGCATGGTTGTTCTGATAGTTATGACATGTGTTAGTACCCTTGTTAGTACCTACCTATTTGTTTGTAGCATGCATTGTATGTGTTGGGTCAATCACTGATCACGGTTGTCCTAATGGAGATCAAGGATTACAGTCTCAAGGGATTTGTTATATCATACTACTATTTGTGTTAGTTACTGCTACTACTAGTTGGTTGAGATTTAGAGTCACATACCTGTCCCTGTTATTATTAGCTGGATAGTGGAGGGTATCTATGTACTCATATTGATTCAGTTAGTAGAGTATCGGTTTACTCTTGTTGGCTCGATCAGTTTAGGATTGATTTATCTGGTTGACTAACGTAGTTGTGGTTTGACTTACCTTAGTTGGTTTCGTGCTCTTTTTGGTTCGATCAATAGAGGGTTAATTTAGATTCTTTCTGGTTCCGTTTATAGAGGACCGATTTACCCTTGTTGACTTAGGTAGTTGTGTATCGATTTACCTTAGTTAGTTTTATTAGTAGATGATGGATTTACTTTTGTTGGATCAGACAGTAGTTGACCGATTTATTTTATTGGTCCGACCAGTAGGGGATTGATTTACTCTATTTTTAGAGATTCCTATCTTTGGGATGTTTCATACTTGGTTAGATATTTGGGAGATACATTTGAGTACATGACTTGTACCATCGTGGAAAAGACTGAATTAGCCGTATACCATTGTCGGCTGGGTCAGCCTGTAGAGGATTGGCGTATCCTATTTCATGGGGACTTTGACCATGGACTGTCTGCATCTAGTTGATTGACTTAGAAGGTACATTCGGATAGGATACCTCCACTGATGTGGAAAAGTGTAAAGCTACCTGCTTAACACTTATGAGATACATCCATTACTAGGGTGTATGAGTTGGAGAGTACATTTGGATATATGATTTGTACTGACGTGAGAGAGTTGAAGTTATCTGCTTAACCTTTACGTGACATGGTACCACGTGAAGGAAGAAGCAAAGAATGCTTTTTGGAGATCAGGTCATCACTTAGTGATTTCCTTGAGGGTTTGGAGAGAGAGTAGTTCTCTTCTTCCTTCGGTAGCGTGATGGTTTATAAGGCGATGATCAGTCGACTCGTCTAACATTGTTCCATGGGAGATCCTAACTCATGGAACTATTGGATATGATTAGATATCCATGATGTACTTAGGGATATATACCCCGTAATGATACGGAGGAAGTGGTATTAGTTAAGCCTAGGAGTTTCGATTGTAACTAGGTATGATTTCAGATGATGATCTCGATGGGTAAAGCGTCGATTGACGGATATTTTAATCAGCTATTTAGTTGTAGCATTTCTCTATCTTTGTGTTCATTGCTCGATACTAGCGGTTGCTGAACCTCAGGGTGGAGCAATCACAGTATGATGGGGTACAAGACAATGGTTAGACGACTCAGCTAACATTGTCTCTATCATGTGGCTTAAAACCTTGACCACATGATCATTTTACCAGATCTCGTAGTCTATCTCTCATATTAAAGGGTTTGACCTTTTATCGATATTTGTCGAGGGACATATATAGGATGATGATGAGGGTGGTGGAGATATCTCCTTGATAGGTAGACTCTTAGTCAGCAAGTTGTGTGACCCTTTGACTTTGGATTGACATTCCTTTACTGTGAATATTTGATTATCAGAAAGGATGAGATGATGAGATTTGACAGACTTTATGGATACATTTAGTTTGTTGACAGTAGGTGTTGAGGGTTGGATGCTTTCGTTTTTCTCTTTCATTGTTTAGGAGACTATCTGGTATGATTGATTGATATTGAGGATGATTTTGATTGGTGGATATTGGGAGATTAGTGGTGATAGGTGATCTTTTTATGATTTATTAGTGGATATTGGACTTGATGATCTATGGTTTGGTGTTTGATATTGAAAGTGACATGGAGTGTGGTATGTCTGTGATATATATGAATTTGTTGATTTGTAGTTCGTGATCATATCACAGATTTGTCGGGGGCCTTACGGTTGGGTGTGCCTGTTGTACAGATATTATGAGTCTATGGTTTTATCATTTAGGCTTACAATACCCTAAATGTTATGTTTTCATGGACTCGATGTATTTGATATTATTAGGGTGTTAGACCATTTTTCATTGTCTTTATTGACGATGTTGTGATCTATTTTCGATCCGAAGTGGATCACATACACTAGCTTCTCATAGTTCTAGAGATGTTTCAACGGGAACATCTATATGTGAAATTCAGTGGTGCATATTTTGATTGTCTTATATGAAAAATTTTGGGACACATTGTCTCTGGTAGAGGGATATCGATGGATCCACAGGAGATAGAGGCTGTTATCAGTTGGGAGTAGTCGTAGTCTATATTGGAAACTCGCAGCTTCCTTGGTCTGGCTGGATATTACTAGAGATTGAATTGAGAGTTTCTCCAGTATTGTTATGTCGTTGACTGGACTGTCTAGGAGGGGTATGGAATTTTCCTGGATAGGTGTTTGTAAGATCAGTTTAGATAGCTGCACCTGTCTTCGTAGTACTTTCTAGTGTAGATGGATTTGCACTCTACACAGAGGTATCGTACCTGGAGTTTGGTGCAGTTTCGATATAGCATGAGCGAAGCAGTCTTGCGTCAGTAGTTAGAATTCTTGGGTAATGAGAATGAGATTCTTTTTTTCCGTGGGAGATTATGTGTGTTTCCGAGTCACTTCTTATCCGGGAGGAGTTACTGCAGGAAACACATTGATTTGGATTTGTGATACATCTGGGTGGCACCCAATGTTTGGAGATTTGGAGCGTTCTTATTGGTGGATTTTCATGAAGGAAGACATCATGGATTTTGTAGCTTGATATCTAGTGTGTCAGCACGTGGAGGCTGAATATCAGAGACTAGCAGGATTATCTTCGTTGATTTGGATACTAGAGTGGAGTTGAGAGTATGTTTTGACGGATTTTGTTGTGGGATTATCTAGGACATGGAGAGGATATGATGGTTTGGGTAATCATTGTTGGGTGACGACTTTGCTCCCTAGCTATCGATTTGTGGGGCGGATTCTTTTGGATTGGGTATTAGGATTATACTGTGGAGAGATTACTGTACCTTATGGTATATCTCTCAGTGTTGTATCGGATGAAGATTCGTGATTTCACATCATAGTTCTGATTGAGGTTACAGTGGATTTTGGGTTAGGAGCTTTACTTTAGTATAGATTTTCACCCTCAGACTGATGGATAGTTTGAGTGCCTTATACAGATGATGGAGGATCTATTGATGATGGATTATGGATTTCAGAGATAGTAGATTTTGGCCACAGTTGGTTAGGCAATGATGTGGGAGTAGTAGTAGGATGGACTTATGACTCCCAAAGTCATCGTTATTCACGTGGAGGTGAATCATCATAGTTTGAGAGTTGTTCATATTACTTGGATGATTGGTATATGAGTATATTGCTTTGTGGTTACCCTTGGATGAGGATCTCTGAGTTGACCAGTAAATTTGGGGACCAAATTTTTATTAGTGAGGGAGAATGTAAGATACCGTAAAAGTAAATAATAAATATTATTGGACGAAAAATCTTATTGGAATTTTCAAAAATTTTTAGAAATTTTTCGAGATTTAAACGGAGTCCGTATGACCCGTTTTGAGAGGATGAATTCGAGGTACAGAGGAGGCCTGTTTGGAACACCATTTAAGTGGGGGTTGATTAAGGAGAAAACTTAAAGTTTAATTAAATTAAACCTAAGTATTTAATTAAGCCTTAATTCCTTATTCTTTCCTTCTTTCTCCTATTTCTTTCCCCTCACGCGAGTTTTTCCTTTCTCCCGAGCCCTCTCTCGCGATTTCTCCCCTAACCCACGATGTCGACCCCGTGCCCTCTCCTCCTCTCTCGTGCGACCTTCTCTTCCCCGACGCCGACGCCGACGGAGGTTCTTCCCCGATCCTGATCCCGGTTCTGATTGTTTCCTCGTGCACGGGAGATGCTGCGATCGCAGTGATCGATGGCGAGCTCACTGTCGGCGGCGGTATTCTCCTCCAGCGGGTTGCAGCTGATCCTCTAGGTTGATGGTGCGTGATTCCCTTCTCCTCCATCGATTGACGGAGTCCGTCCAGCCACTCGATCTTCCCTCTCCAAGTCGCGGACGCCGAGTGCTCGCCGGGAACGTGCATCCATGACCTCTATTCTCCCCTGCCCTAGATCGCTGTTGGCGCGCCAATGGCTGGTGATGCCTTAGGGGTTCCGGAGTCGCAGCGTCTCGCCTCTGATGCCATCAACAGGGGGGTCGCTCCATCAAAGTACCACGATGATGAGCGGAGAGGAGGCGACATCGCATGATGATCAGAGCCCTAGCTCTTGTTTCTCACCGCACCAACCTACCGGATTAGTCGTGATACTTCCGGCCACGGGAAGGTATGTGGTGAAGTTGATTCTTGTTTTTCTTTTCTTCCTCCAGCTGATCCTTAGTTTGGGCAGTGACAAGGGTAGTCTAATGCTTCATCTCAAGACTATAGGCAGTGACGTTTCTAATTTTCGGTTATTCATGTTGGTGATGCATGACAGGTGTTTGACGAAATGCTAAGCCTTCTTGTCTCCTCTGTTTGCGCTGGCAACATCATTGGCGGCCCCTGGTTGTAGTTGTTGCTACTAGAACAGTGAGCATTCACTATAAGGAGCTGTAAGGTAACAAGGACACTCATGTCATGTTGTTGTTTCGTTCACATATTAAAATATGAACCAAGTGGCTAGGGTACTGATTTAGGGTTTTTGGTTTAGATGGTAATAGCTTCGCCCAGCACTGCTCACCCTTTTCGACAGCAAGCACATCTTCGGCTTTGGATCACCAACTGATCTTCTAAGTTTAGGTGAGTTTTGAAGTTAAATTCATCTCTATATTTGGATGTGATTAGGGTGATGTAGGTTGAATTGATTATGGATTTGGTTTGATTGTTGATGGGTAAATTATGTTTAGAAGATTGAAGGATTTAAGGTGCATTGGATTGATTAATAGATTGTGGGGTTTGTATTGAGATGGTGATTTGTTGATATGGATTGTTATGTGATCATTCTTAGGATCATTGGATTGATTGTTGGTTGGATTATCGGATGTGGTGATTTGGGTAGTTGTCGATGATGATGTTAGGTTGTTGTAGACTTATGATGGAGATTTGATTTTTATGATAGATTGTTGTGGTTTGATATCATTATGTGGCGGATTGGTAATTAAGAGAGATGCATTTGTTATTGGATTAAAGGATGTGTTGATTTGGGAGATTAGTCAGAGATCATATTTGATTGGAGTGAACCTATTGGGTTAGAGATTTTATTTAGCTATTTAATTCATATGAATCTAGCTAAATAAAATATATACATATTGATTGCTGCAGGACTTGGATTCGAGACGAGTGTCTTAACGCGGGATTACTTGGCACGATCTATATTTTAAGGCGGGTATTTCTTCCTTGGCCTCTATGTAGATTTTCTTTTACTTAGTGCATGGTTATTATTGGATGAATTAGGCTGCTTTATCTTATATCATGATCGGTTGTTATTTTTCCTGCATGATACTTATGCTTGACCGTTGTGATGATCTATTTAATTCATATACAGTCTCCACTCTTGATATCTACTCTGTTGTGATTACACATGTAGAGTATGTCTTGTAGGGATTGTCAGTTTGTTGGTATTCCCATGTTGATTGGGTATATGACGTGGATTGTACATAGGTGGGTATGTGTTATAGGAGTCATCTTGTTGACCGTGCATTTACATGTGGTGTGTACATACATATTTGTCATGTCCTTTTGGAGGAGTTGTCTTGATTGTATGTTTGAGGTATATACACATGTTTGTTGTGTTTTTACTGGAGGATACATGTTGATTGTACTTATATTTTGTGTACATATGTCTGGTGGGATTATTGGAGATTTTTGGTTGATTATACATGTGTAGTGTGTACATATGTTTGGTGGGATACGTGGAGGTATCATGACGATTATACTCATGTTGGAGGTATTTGTGAGGTTTGGGGTGTTGCGTGGATGATGATTATATATATATATATATATATATATATATATATATATATATATATATATATCATATTCATCATTCATTGCATCTGATGACCATTGTCTCCCTTGTGGTTGAGAGAGTCATTGGTTTGGTTTAGCGCCGCACACTCGGTCACTCATGGGTAGTGGTAGCTGGAGCAGTTGCCGCTCGTCCAGTCGTGCCACCCGGTCACGAGGTTTAGTGAGATCCGGCGTTGTGTGCAGTCAAGGACCCTGATGCTATGTAGTTAGATAACTACTTAGCATTCCGTCTGCCTCAGCTGCTTTATAGCAGTTTGGAGTATGAGGCTTGTATGATTGTCACGGACCCAAGCCTCTCGACCATACTGGGGTCGTGGTGTCTGAAGAGCTGTCGGGGGTGACCATGGAGCATGTATACGCAGTTATTATTCTTGCATTTGATGCGCGATGCATCTGCATTTGCATACATGCCTAGTAGATACTAGTTGCATGTGATTGTCGTTGTTGCACTTGATTAAGATATGGTTGTTGCATTTGGTTGTCATGCTGCATACATGTCATTTATTTTACATGTATATGCAGTTGTATTTATATTGCACAGGTGTCACGGGTATGTTTGTTGCAAATCCAGTGAGTTTACTGATCATTGTACCATGTGTTGATTCCAGATTGGGTATGTATCTATCATTACGTCGGTTGAGGTTTGTACAGTTTTTATGTCAGGTTTTATGTCAAATATGTTTAGGTGCATTGATTATGATAGTATGATCATGTTCTTTCTTCCCTATTGAGACTGTATACTTTTGATCTCCATGTTTATTCATAGACCATGCACTATCTTGTCTATTACCCGCTGAGTTACCTATACTCACCACCGCATGTATATCTTTATGTTTTCAGGTAGATGGTTGGAGTGTCACTCGGAGTATCCTGTCTGCCGGGTCCTACGTCATATCAGCCGACCGATTTTGGTGTTGTATATGCTTTATTTGTATTTGGTATTTGCTGTATTTGGTGTGTTGTTGTATTTGTTGTTGTGGTTGTTGTATAAAGCCTAGCCGGCTAGCAGTGTGTTGATTGTGTTCTATTGGGCTTTCCGTTATCATTTTCCCGTATGTTGGTTTTTAATGCAGTCGAGTGGGATGTTCCTTGTATATATATAACTGCGTGGTTGTTGTTATATTTGTTCAGCCATGTAGGCTGAGATTATTAAATACGTGGTTGTGTATATATTCCAGCCGCATGTGGCTGATGTATATTTTGTTTGTAGTGATGCTTCATATTGTCACCGGTACATGGGAGATGCTGCCGGATTTTTTTCTGGTAGGGACTCCTTTGGGGGTGTGACAAGATGACCTTTATGGATTGACTTAGATGAGTGGGAGATGTTGGAATTAAGAAGATGAAAGGGCACTCATTTCCCTTTATCTTCTAGCTCATTTAATTTCTCTATTAATAGAGGGAGAGGAAGAGTCATCTTCCTCTAATATATATTCTTCCAAGCTAAAGAAGAAAAGGGGAGTTTTGCTGGAGCTTGCTGTGTGCAAGGTTTGTACAAAGTCGGGTTTATCCCATATGTGAAAGGTCTCTGTGCAAGGTTTATCCGTGTGCACAAGATTGTAAGAGGAGAACATCCATTAGAGAGGTATTTGGCTCATGGAATCTTGAAGAGCTTTCTGATTTGTTCGTGATCCTTCTTCCGACAGCAAGTTATTTTTCAATATCTTCTCCGATCTTCTTCTTCAAGTATCAATGTGAGTTTTTCATTTTGTATGAAAAGCGAAGATCAAGATCTACTATGAGAGATCATTTTTTATAGTTTTTGTATTTATGTATTTTTCATGCTTTAGAACTATCAATAACTACATTGAAAGTAACTTGCAACCTCTCAAATCTATACCAGAAATTCAACCAATCATGAAGGAAAACAAGCACAACATCATAATTGAATCGGAACCTCCCAAGATGACAGAAAATAAGGCCACGGAAGGAAGGCAAAACAAGGTTGAAATTCAGTCTCAAACTCCAAATTCTATTCCAACATCCTAGAGTGTCACGAAGAAGGAGAACGCCCTCGAATTAAATCTATAATCCCGTTAACCCACCAAATCTGATCAAAATCCTGAAATCCAACATGAAGAAGAAGAGTAACATCATCGAATTCAAACTATGTATCCCAAATCTGTCAAAGAATCTGGAGAGCATTTTGAAGAAGAAGAACTTCATCGAAATCAACTACAATCCCTAATCTGTCGAGAAATCTAAAATACGGAAAACAACAACGTAAGGAAGAAGAACATCATCTTTCCTAGTTCAATTCCAGCAACAATCTGTCCACAAATCCAGAAGCAAAGAGAAGAAGCAAATGCGTCATCGATCATACCCTAATCTGTCCACAACCTATCTCGAAACTTTCAGAAGCAGTAGGAAGAAGCAAACATCATCTTTCCATGCCTAAATCACTAGAAACTTCTATCTAGGAACTCGAACAACCAGAAGAAATATGGCAACATCAAATTCAATCGCAAATACTAAAATCCATTGCTGGAAACTGAAATGAATTAGAAGAAAAACAAGAACAACAAAGGAAAATCGATTCACAATCTAATCCTACTGTTGGACTTCATAGAACTAAGCATTTCAACTCTTCCAAGACATTTAACCCTTACCTCATTGAATCTATACCAACATAAAGGATGCACTTGCCTTTCCCTTCATCATGCCACCGTCGGAAGTCTTCACCCAATGTTATCGCGCCAACAGTGAAGTAGTCGAAGGCCTCTGCGTCTGGTCGTGGTGTCCTTCGCGGGAATGTCAACGTGGGGTGATGCTTGGTCGGAGCTCAGGGTCTGGTGGGAAGCTTCGTCAAAAAGGGCCAAAATGGGCAAGGAGCAGAAGACGATGATTCGAGGAAATAGTGAGAGGAAGAGAAAATCGGCCGAACCTTTTATACCTAGGTTTAATAGTTCTAACTTAGAGTAATTAGATCAATCAACTCCCAGCTTAATTGGGGGTTATTATAGGCTTCCACCAAGCTTAATAGTTCTATCCCTTTAAAACATATCATAAAGATTCATTTTAAATCATGAAAATTTTCTAAAATTCATAGAACATTTTTGTAAGTTAATTCCTTAATTAACGCTTATGAGACCTTGCACTCTTTCTCTTGTTTATTTTCTTGCTATTTTCTTTTTGTACAAGTGTTTATATTGATAGAACTATAAGTCGAGAAAAGTGTTCGTTTTCTTATTTCAGACTATTCACCCCTCTCTAACTGACCTCCAAGGGACCAACAAAAAAGTTCATGTGGGTCAAAAAGGAATGGACATTTGGTAAAAAATCCTTGGTGAGTCATATGTAAGGCCTCGCGAGCAGTAATTAAGGAATTAATTTACACATAATTATGAATTTTAGGAATTAATAAGGATTTAAAATGAACTTGCATGACATGTTTCAAGGAAATAGAACTATTAAGCTTGAGGGAAGCTTATGTTAACACCCAATGAAGTTGGGAGTTGATTGATTTAATTAGCCTAAGATCGAATTAATTACCCTAGGTATAAAAGCCCTAACCTAAGAATTCGGCCGAGGCTTTTCTTCACTGTACCACCCCAAATCGTCGACTTTTCCCCTGCTCATCTCCACCGCTTCGACGAAGCTTTCCACCGCGCCTTGAGCTCTAGCCTAGTGTCGCACCACGCAGCTGGCCCCACGGAGGATGCCATGACCGGACGTGGATCATCGTCGGCACCGTAACATTGAGCGAAGGCTTTCGACGGCAGCACAAGGCAGAGCAAGGCAAGTACACTCCTCTCTATTGATATGGGATCTGTGAGGTAAGGGATAGGTAGCTAGGAGGAGTCAATATACTTGTCTATAATGCTGAGAGTTTCTTCTCACGAATCACTCCGAATTTCCACAATGGGTTTGGGTGTTTGTGAGTGAATTTGGTCTTTGATCAGATTCTTCTTGATGGTTTGGATTATAGACTGAGTTCTAGGTGGTTTCGGCTAGATTTGATGAAGTGTTGCTCCTTCTTGTTTCTTCTAAAAGTCTTGGATAGATTGTTGGTGGTTTAAGTCGTGATCATAGATGCTTTTGTTTTTTCTACTGCTTCTAAAATACGAGATTGATTGGAAGGTGCGGGTTCATTGTGATGTTGTTCTGTTCTTCGAATAGTTGTGGGTCTTATGTGGATGCATTTCGACAATGTTCTACTTCTTCAGATAGCTTTGGATTTTGTGCGAATTCAACTCGGTGTTGTTCTGCTTCTTTGAATAGCTGTGGATTTTGGGGAACTATTTCGGTGGACTCTAATGCAACTCCATGGTGGTTTCATGTTCCTCCTTGGTGTTCTTGATTTACAGGACATATTGGGTTAATTGGAGATTTATTCGATGGTGATTTTGGTTTTCTTTCAAGATAGCTATGATTTTCGAGATAGATATAGCAAGCTGTAATGTGAATTCAATGTGGTTCATGCTCTTTGCGATGGCCTTGGACTTTTTTTTCTTTTGTACAAATAGTAGGATAACGATTTGGTTTTGTAGTGTTTCTGCTTTCCTGTGAAAGGTAACCAAGTGCTGATTTCAACTTTAGCTCTCCTTTGTGTATGCATGTTCTGTTGTTTCCTTTCAAAGTTGATCTGTTTATAGAATGGAAGGATTGTGTTGTTGATGAATAGATAAAGAGAGTATATGGCCATATATGGTGACAGCACAAGTTGGGTGTCCTAGGATGAGCTTCGGGGAGGGTCCTTCCAAATAGAAATAGTAATGCACTGATAGAGAGCTTTGGCTGTATGCCTATGGATTATCCTAGATTGTACATTTAAAGTTCATAATCATAGACCAATTGAATGAGCTCAAATGATAGTTACGCATGTATGTCATTTACACCCTTACTAAGATAAGGTGGTGTTTGGTTCTTTATTAGGAATCATAATGTAACACCCCACCCTCCTCACTACTGGACTGTGAGGGCGGAGCGCTACTGGACTACTAATTTTACTTAACTATCCTTGTTCACATGTTGATAGTAATTCCTAAAACTCTCGGAGAACTCAAAACATACAATTAACTAGCAGGGGAAAACTAAATGACTCATCTAAACACATAAAATCATTCTATGTATAAAATCATCAACATGAATGAACAATTCCAATAGTCTAAATACAAAATAATCTTAATAAATTCTTATGCTAAATCCCAAGGCTTCTATAGTCCAAGCATCACACATCCATCTGCACCTCCTTGTCGCCTTCCTTTGCTATAACTTTTCCTTTCCTTTATCTACAGTAAAAGGAAATGCAACTATAAGCAAAATTACTTAGTAAGCACTATCTAACTCACGAAACTCAAATATGCATGTGAATAAAATAAATCTAAAACTGAATGCTTTAAAGGAAATACTACACATGCTCATCTAATAGCAAAAGAAACAAGACATGCTGAAATGCTAAACATGTAAAGCTTATTTCACTTGTTTAAAACTTATACTTTTATACTTCAGAATAATAAGTTTAACTGAACTAATATATAAGCTGAGCTAAACTGATACTAGGCTAATGCTGAATCTGAACTGTATTCACGTAACTGATTTGTGAAGTTTTGAAAACTATTTTCATAATAGATAAAAATAATAATCAAGCTGCTGATGGGCCCGACAACTGTACTTGCTATGCGCGCATCCCTAACTAGACCCGAGGTAGCTAGTCTCGAATTTAGTAGGATTTACTAGGTTATCTAAACCTAGGGACGACTATGGAAGCCCAACCCAAGGACAACTAAGAGTCCAGCATAGTGCCACTGATAAAAGTAAAATACTGATTCATAAGCTGATTTATCTTAATTACTTCTTCTTTAAATGCCTTGGCATTTTAACGAGTACCTTATGTGTTAAAATCCCTAAAGTCTTGACTTTGGGATCTACTTAAGGTCTTGGCCTTTTTCTTTCTTTGCTTTATCTTTCTTATACTTGTTAATACCTCTAATAAAAGAATGCTTCTTTAAAAAAACTGAAATGTTTAAACAAATTCTAACTTTGAAATGCATAAACAAAAATCTACATATTATGCTAATCAAAATTCTGTATACTATACTAATCAAGATTTTGCATTCTATGCTACACTATTTCTGCATACTATGCAAACATAAATTCTACACTATAATACTTAACCAAACTGTACTATAATCTTTTTTTTAAAAAACTGCACTATAAGTTCCACCAAAAATCTGCACTACAAGTTCCATCAAAAATTTGCACTATAAATTCCACCAAAAATCTGCACTACAAGTTCCACCAAAAATCTGCAGTATAAACTTAATTAATATCTACACTATAAGCTTAATTAAAATCTGCACTATAAGCTTACATAAAAATCTGCACTATAGGCTTAATTAAAATCTGCACTATAAATTCCACCAAAAATTTGCACTATAAACTTAATTAAAATCTGCACTATAAGCTCAATTAAAATCTGCACTATAAGCTTACATAAAAATCTGCACTATAAGCTTAATTAAAATCTGCACTATATGCTTAATTAAAATCTGCACTATAAGCTCACATCAAAATCTGAATTTCCAATTACAAGGGAAAAACAAATCTTGGATCTACTCTAAATTCCCAAGCAACCACAATCCTTTACATCATATTCTGAAAACTAAAAGAAACACTAAATCAAAGCTCGAAACTACCCTTACCGCAGATGAGTAGCACTTACCTTGGTTTCTTGGTCTTACAATCCGAATTAGGCTTCTAGGGTTTTCGGAGAGCTTGAGATTTTGGCTCTTCTTCGTGCCCACGGCTTCTCTTCGACGAGAGGATCTTAAGGAGGTGAAGAACTCTCGGGATTTGCCCTTCGCCGGCCGCTGGAGAGAAGCCTAGCTACGGCTTGTTTCCGCCCAAGAAATCGTCGTCGCCGTGCACAGAGGAAAGGAGAGGAGAAAGGTTTCTAGGTCACGGGAAATAAAACCCTCTCCTAACTTATCCCTTTTATAATCTCCAATATTTTGTTAACTTCTTAAATAAATTTTGCTACCTTTTCTAAACAAAACGGCCCGCTTGGGCACTTGGTCAGCCGGATTCGCTTAAGGTTCGATTCGGGTCGGAGGTCGCGGGTTCGAATCTCGGCCGCAACCCTTTTATTCCAATTTATTTTCTGTTTATTAACTACCACTTAAATAATTTTCACTCCTCCTTTAATCAGTAACACCCGCTTGAACACTTGGCTAGCCGCGTTTCGTCGAAACCTCTGATCGGGTCAGAGGTCGCGGGTTCGATTCTTCATCCGAACCTTTTATTCCCATTTATTTTCTATTTCCTAACTACTGCTTAAATAAATTTTGTTCTCCTTTTAATCAGCAACGCCCGCTTGGGCACTTGGTCAGCCGGATTCGCTTAAGAGTTGGCTCGGCCGGAGGTCTCCGGTTCGAATCTTGGCTTGGACATTATTTTTGTCGAAACTTCTTTCGTTTAGTAAAAATACCAAACGACCTCCAAAAATTACATAAAAATACTCTAAAAATTTTTAAAAATCTCTAAAATATTTCTAAAGTGTTTCTAAATATTTTTAAGTACCATTAGGACTCGTAATGAGGAATTTTGGGTCGTTACATATAATGAGAATGAGAATCATAGTATTGTGGAATGAGAATGGATATGAGCATGAATATCACTCTTAAAAATAATGTTTGGTTTGTTGAATACTTTATATCAGAATAAATCAAAATTTCTTTTATTACCCTTAGAGGAAAATAAGAGAAAAAAAATTAGATATGAGAGAAAGTTGAATATAAGAGAAAAATATGATAAAAGAGAATGATGAGAGAGAAAATATAATAGGAAATAATAAAGAGAGGGAAAGTATGGTGAGAGAAAATGATAAAAGAGAGTGTCATGGGAGAGAGCATAATGAGAGAGGATGAGGAGAAAAAAAGTATGATGGGAGAGAATAAAAAGAGAGAAAGTGTGATGGGAGAGAAGGAAAAGAGTGTGTGAGATGGGAGAGATTGATAAGAGAGACAGTAAGATGAGAGAGAAAGTATGATGAGAGATAAAGTGTGATAAGAAAAAATGAGAAAAGAGTGTGTGATGGAAGAGAATGAAGAGAGAGAAAATGTGATGAGAGAAAATGAAAATAGAGTGTGTGATGGGAGAGATTGAGGAGAGAGCAAGTGTGATGAGAGAGTAAGTATGATGAGAAAACATAAGAAAAGAGAGTATGATGGAGAGAAAGCATGATGAGAGAGGATAAGGAGAGAGAAAATGTGATTAAAGAGAGTGTAATGGGAGGGAATGAAGACAGAGAAAGTGCGATGAGAGAAAATAAGAAGAGAGAGTGTATGATATGAGAGATTGAGGAAAGAAAAAGTATTAAGAGACAAAGAATGATGATAGAGAGAAAGTGATATGAAAGAAAAATTAAACAAATATATTAAGGATATTTTTATCCAAAATTTAACTCCCATTCTCATTCCTATTAAAACCCAAGGGAGGAGGTGGGTTTCATCAATACCCAAGTTTTTGAGTTTCATTTCAAAATTTTAATTCCATTTCCATCAACTAAATATAAGGTTTGGGAATGAATCCATTCCCTCATTTCTAAAGCTCTAAACCAAACGCCACCTAAGTGAAGATTATCCTTTACACTATAATTCTGTTTATTATACGATTGAACTTGCGTTCCGGGTCACCTTTACATGCTGAATTTTCTTTTATTGTGCAATTTAGGCTCATTACCCATGCTTTCCCATACACTGTAGTGTTCATCGTTTATGAAATCGAGTTCATGTTTCATGATAGCTTTTTATGTGGTGTTTTCCCATTTTCTATATAATTAAGTTCATGTCCCATGTTTTCTAGCTCTATTCCTGCTTCATTACAGATTTCATACTATTCATATTGGAATGTTATTGTTGAGTTCATAGAATCACAATGTACATGATGCAGGAAAAGATGACACCTTCAAAGATACTATAGAAGATATGGGGACGGATTAGACAAAGAGGAGGGATGAATGCATGACACACTGTCCAGGGGCATAAGAGCATGTCAATAGTTTTGTCCTTAGCTTGTTATGTGGTTATGAGTTATAGACTATTCATTTTCTCATGTGGATTCGAGTTTAAGAAATTTTCTATTCTAAAGATATATGTTGAGTTTTGATGTTCATATGCAATGAAATTTTCTGTGTTGATAAAAATGTGGTATGCATATGCCTGAGGTATAGAAAGTGAGTCATGGGATTCTTTCATCAGATTTACCGGATGCTAGGTGATATGGGTTAGGTTTAGTAGATCCCCGGTGGGAAGAAAGGAAATAGCATAATTAAGAAGGATAAAGTAATATCGGTTGGGATGTACCTTGAGAAGGACAGAGTAATATCGGTTGAAATATACCTTGAGAGGGATAGAGCAATATCGGTCGGGATGTACCTTGAGAAGGACAGAGTAATATCGGTCGAGATATACCTTGAGAAGGATAGAGTAATATCGGTCGGGATGTACCTTGAGAAGGACAGAGTAATATCGATCGAAATATACCTTGAGAGGGATAGAGCAATATCGGTCGGGATGTACCTTGAGAAGGACAGTAATATCGGTCGAGATATACCTTGAGAGGGATAGAGCAATATCGGTCGGGATGTACCTTAAGAAGGACAGAGTAATATCGGTCGAGATATACCTTGAGAAGGATAGAGTAATATCGGTCGGGATATACCTTGAGAAAGATAGTCTAAACCAATCAAAATAATACTTTAAGAAAAGTCCAAATCAGTCAGGATAATACCCGGAGAAGGATAGAACAATCTCGGTCTGGACATACCTTAAGAAAGGTAAGCTAATATCGGTCGGTATGTACTTTGAGAAAGATAGAGTAATATCGGTCGGGATATACCTTGAGAAAGATAGAGTAATCTCGCCCGGGATAATACCTTAAGCAGGTAGGATAATATCGGCGGGGAGTAAGCATGGTCAGATAAATGAGTCAAGACTGTTTGAGTTAGCACATCTGAACATAAACTAGTATTAGTCGGGTGTATATGATCGTCCGGGTATGAAAAGATACAAGGCTTTACGGAATTTATAGTATATTATTGGATGATTAGGACCTATATTGAACAATAGTAACAACTAGCCTGGACATAACTTAAGCTCAATTCTGTCTAATATAAATCATAGTATAATATCAGGTTGTCTATAATATAATGAAGACAGGGTAAGTAAACATGAGCGATAAATATAACTCGATAGAACAAATGTTTTAAGAATATTCATAAATAACTTATGTGATTGTATAACAAGTTGACTAATTTGACGAGAAGAATGTTTCTAGACTCTTCTATAGGTACTAGATAACAAAGAAGGTACATCTGGGGTACAAAAAAGATTCCTTAAAAGCTATTTTTTGCAAGTACGTGGCTTACGTCATCTCATAACAAATTCTAACAAATCGGGGTCCACTTCATGACTACGAGGGTTATATGAAGTGGTATAAAAAGGAGAATTCTCTCCGTTGGCCAGGTATGCTCAAACTCAAGCTCATGCTCTCGTTCACAACACACATTGCAAACCCTAGTTTTCAGTTATTGTTCATCTTCTTTTTTTCTTCTTCCACACTAAGAGAGATCACTGACTTGAGCGTCGGAGGGCCAAGCCAGGGATTCCTACCCCGGTCTTAGGTAACTGACAATAGTGTTGGTCGGTCTCTTGCGTGCAGGAAGTCGTCGGAGCTCTCGATCTTGGTATCTCTCATCGGATTCTTCCTTCAGTCTTTTGATCTCTGTGCCAGGAGGGCGTCCTGTGGTCTCACTCTTCTAGATCCGCTTTGGTTTTCTCGGATCAGGTATTCCACAGGTATTATTCCTCATTAGCAGTAGGTTTTCTCCCCAACTTTTCATTTTGTCAAGCTTCTCAGACAGGATCACTAGGCAACAAGAAGTCCTAATAGGTCACAAATGATTAGATGTTGGACAAAGGAATCCTAAATTTGGATTCAGAGTTTAGGGTTGGGCAATCGATTAGTGTAATTAATTGACCCAAAGCAATCGATTGAATCAATCAATTGAGAGCTTATTTTGAGAGCACAATAAGGTTCGAAATCGATTGAAGCAATCAATTAGGCTTAAGATAATCGATTAATAGAAGTTTTATGAGGAAATAGAAGCATGCAAAGTCGATTGACCTAATTGATTTAGCCTTGTTAATCGATTGTGAATGCTTTTTCAAGAGAACAAAAGGCTTTAGAACCAATTGAGGTAGTTGATTGGAAACCAACATTGATTGTATGACTCACCAATCAATTGGTCAAGGGAAAAGGGGAAAAGAGTCATTCTGCAAGTTTGAACGGTCTAATCTGACGTGACAATCGATTATGAAGTGTTTTATAGCCTAAAGCCACCCTAGAAAGGGAGCTCCATGAAGATTTGATGTCACTAGTTCTTGGATACTCTGAAGCTAAGTGTTGGTGCATTTCTGAGTCAAGAAGAGGTATTTCCGATCAACAAGAGATCAAACAAACAATGTTTTGATTGTAAAATCATTTTTTATTGTATTTATGTTTGTCTTCTTGTTTCTTGTTGTGTTCTTATAAGAACAAGCTTGTAAATGCTTGTTCACCTCCAGAAAGTTTATGAGAAGGAGAGAGTTCATAGTGAAAGAAGATCACTGATGAACCCTTAGATTAGTTATTTCAAGGAAATGAATATCAATTAAACTAAAGTGTTATACATATGGAGTCGAATTTGAAACCAGATTTCTGCTACATATGCAATGACAAGTACAAAAAAATGAAGAGCACAAAGTAACGATAAAAAGCGATCGAAGCTATTCATCTTTTTTAACTCGCATGTATCCTAAATCTATCCATCACTTTGGATAGACTAACGAGGTTGAGGAGATAATAATAATAATAATAAAATAATAATTATTATTATTATAGAGAAGATTATCTAAATAATTCGATCCCTTGACTTAATAAACCAACAAGGTCAATGAAAGAATAATAATAGAGAGGGATATCCGAATAACTCAATCACACGAGCTGACCAATAAGGTTCGGGAGAGAATAACAGAGAACCGTCGTATATCTTGAAAGGGTCAAAACTTCAACATCATTATCAACGTATTGTATCTTGGTTCATGAACAACATGCAATTAGTCCCCTCTGATGGGTCTAGTGGCTAGCGCATGAGGTGTTTGTCATCATAAGGTCTGGGGTTCGAATCTCGGCAAAACCGAGGTAAATGTCTCTCTTATGTGCTAGTTACTATTCTAAAGACTAGTAGCCGTCCGTGATTTATTTCTTCCATATTGGCCCTGAGACGGGTTGATGAGGATGCTGAGAATGAACGTATTCACCTTTTTACCATCACGAACAACATGCAATTAAAAACAGTTGAAAATTTTGGCTAGTATGTTCATCCGTCGAAAATTCATCCTACCCCAATTCTGACCTCCTCTAACCAATTAAACACCTTGAACGGATGCAGAAAAATTCCATTACTGATATAGAAAGTGTCAATTTAAGATGATGTCGTGACTAGAACAAAATACTTGAAGCCAAAAAGAGCTTAAAAAAATATAGGTTAGATATAAAAAAAAATAGGATCAAATTCAGCTTTTCTTTTTTTATTCCAAATATAGATTAAATATATATCAAAGTTTTTTTTTTGATACTCACACATATTATAAATAATGAATTTTTGAGATTGTCTTAAATTCAACATTCAATAAATGTTCATTTTAGGATCCTTGACACCATTGCACCTGCAGATTAATTCTCAGCTCGTTGTTCATGCAGCTTTCCTATTTATCCGCCGGGCTCTTATATTTCATGTACAGTAGAGATTTATTGATAGTAAATGTCAAAGATAAATGGTTAGCATGTGGATAGAGTCATATTGGGCTGTCATTTGATCATTTTGTTAAATAATTTTAATGGATTGAATTAAAATTTTATCAATCTAAATTCATCATGTGTTGACCCATCGAGACCTACGACCCATGCGGGTCAGCCCGTAATAGACTTGGATTGATCTGTAGATTGACAAATACATATAAAATAAGTTTTATGTCAATTTATTATTATTTTTTTAGATTTATAAAATAAAAATAATATTTTTTATCAAACATGTATACTCGTTTGTATTTATTTATATTTAAAATATATATTTCTGGATATATTTGATTGATGTTTGAATTAAAATATTAAACATATGAAAGATCTTTTAATTTTATTTAAAATTTTTGATGGATTGATTGGTTCATTTAATCCACAGTATGTCTTATATTGAGTGTGGGTTAGGAATTTTATAATTGATTAAAAAAACGAACCGATTCATTCCATCCCATCAAATAACTGATCCGTCGTGGACCGACATGCCCCCAATACAGACCAATCGATCCGCCAGAGACCAATCCGTCCACCACAGATCAACCAACTGACAGCCCTCCGTGGGTGGGGCTGATTTATTATAATTAGTAATGAGAAGCATGCAAGTGCTGCCTGCCAAAGAGAAGAGAATGTAGAATTTGATATTTATTTTCCGTTAGGATATTGGTTTTAATCTTATCAGAAAAAATAAATATATAGCAATTAATGATGTAATTGCTCATAAAAAGAAATAGGAGAAATTAATTAATGCCTCCAAAAAGTCTGTCAAACAAACACTATGCACACCACAGTACGTCGCCTAGATGCCACTGCTATGCATATTTATAACCTGAGTTAGGGATCAGTGACTGCTGAGCGAAAAAATAATAATAATAATTAATAGTACTAGTAGTATAAATAATAATAATATTTTAAGGGTGGAGTTTATGGACCAGCAGCACGGCATGGTGTACGAAAACGTCGACTTATGAGGTAATTAAGTTTGTATTTAATTTGATTCGTTGTAAAATTTAATTATGTGCATATATAATTAATTTATTAAAATTTTAAAAATGATAAAATAATTCATGCCTTTTACACTTCTATGCACGGAGTTTTCTTATCTCCGAATCTTCATCTGTTGGATCTTTCATCTGGTCAAAATCCTTGAACTTTCATACCTAGCACAATACTCTATATGGCTTGCTAGGGCTTTCACGCACAACATTTGACCTCCATAACTTACTAGACTTCCATCCTACCAATACTTTTTTGGATTTTTTATGTTTGACATCCGACTTTCCTAGCTAGTCCACTAGGAATTCTATGTATCTATCAACTTATATGCACCTATATACTTAACACACAATATCATTCACAACAAATTAAATACTTAAATTGGACTGTGATTGTCAGGATTTCTCTATTCAACGTCGTATTTAATTAGGACTTCTGTTTAAAAAAATATATATATATAATAAAATTTCTTTTTTTTTTCATTACAAGATAAGAATTAAGGTTTATATATGATGATTTTTTTCTTTTCTTTGACTCTTGGAATTGAAGTCTATATAAGCTTATCGTTTAGTTATAAAGTTTAGTTTTGGAGATTAATGTTATTTTCAGTCATCTTTTTCTTCTTGGAACGGGTGGTTTTATTTTTCTTGATATTTTTACACAAATCAATAGGGATTAAAAGGTCATTTCCATTATTCATGCGATTCAATAATTGTTTTTGATATTTATGTATGAATTAACAAAATGGATAGTTATATGCTACGTTAAATATAAATCTAATATGTATAAATACATGATATTTTTTTTCACAGGTAAGGATGCGTAAGATAAAGAGGTGCATGGTATCATCTCTTTCAGTAGGGATGTTCTGGTCCGCAAGTTGCGGACCAAGGGATGATCCATTATATGAAAACTATTGATATGAA
Organism: Zingiber officinale; assembly: GCF_018446385.1. Classification (NCBI taxonomy): domain Eukaryota; kingdom Viridiplantae; phylum Streptophyta; class Magnoliopsida; order Zingiberales; family Zingiberaceae; genus Zingiber; species Zingiber officinale. Next base: position 108,199,803 of record NC_055998.1, read on the forward strand.
TGGAGCTCATCTTTAAATTAGTAGAGTCCATTCAAATCAAGGGTTTACAATAATGGACCGGATCTGCCCTCCATTTCTTTACCCATAGAATAGCTCACACCGTTCGAGTACGCGGCCACATGCAGACATTCCTTAATAATTGTGCCCAAACCCTTAGATTTTGCTGGCCTGAGATCAGTAGAAAAGGAACAAGAAGCCGCTGCAAAAACGGATGCGATGGAACAGGCCGGAGCGAGATGCCCGGAGGTCACGTGACTTTGAGATTGCATGACAAAGGCAAGGACTAAATTTCTTAATTAATCGTAGATACTGACCTGACATGGAATGAAACTTGAAGCACATCTCAAGAACATTTAGGAGCATGAAATGCTCCGCAGATTCTTCTTGCCTAATTCCTAGAGCACAAAAGACATCGATCCCATGCATCATTCTAATCATATTAGGTTTTCAAGAAGATAATAGTATCCTGATCATGTAGCTAGGTTAAGTATCTGGCTAGCTTATTGGAATTTACAATACAGAATCTTTTGGGCTATAATATAATTGAACAACTATAAATTAAGGATCTACTCTCAAGAAAAGCAAAGTTTCAAAAGTATGAACTAATTAATACTTGGTTCAACCCACATGCACCTTGGAAAATATTATATACCTTGTGCTTTGACCTATTTGGAAACTAATTAAACATTACGGTAATTCTTGTTGGCCAGAATCTGGCCAGCTAGAATTACCTATGCTCCAATTAAAATACATGCATGTACATGCATGTAATTAATGTACACAGATGATATTACCAAAATACTCATGTGTACACTTACATGTATTGATTCTAGCTGGTCAGATTCTGATCATTTAGCATTACCTTAAACATTAATATGTAGATTAATAAATTTAGAATTAAAATCTTAGATAAGATTGCTATAGTCTACATGAAAAGGAACGACAGGAAGAACGACCACCTCAAAATTCAATAACCTCCTATTCTTCTCTTATTCTCTGTCAACTTCAACTTTTATTTTTTTAGAAAAATAAAAAGGGTATCATCCTTAATTATTAGGATCATCAAAAAATATTTTTTCTTAAAAATAAATTAAAATAACACCTCAATATATTTTTTTATTTCAAAAACACTCTTATTGTTCCAATATTGTAGTAGTTATATCATATTTGTTATAAGTTTTAATAGCTACTAAATAAATTGTTATGGTATATTAAAATAAATCGACTCAATTAATTAAACTTACTATATATACGAGAATTATTATACTAATTACCACAATATCTCCTACAACGATAATTAAAAATAATTTTGATTAAGAGTTATTAAAAAGTATTTTGATTGAAAAATATTTCATATATAATATATATTTTTAATAAATTAAATTTAAAAATATTAAATTATTTATTTTAATAAGTTCGTACGTTGTACGTACTATAATAATGTTTAATAAAAATATTTCAAGATAAAAATATTAAGATGATGTTTTAATTATTTTATTTTTTTTTGAAAAATGACACTCGATCTCCTTTCCCTTTTTTTCTATTTTTTTTAAAAATTTAAAATTTAAAATTTTAAGAAATTAAGCAGATCATTTAAAGCCCTCCATTTAATGCGTCTACCAATTTTGTTCCGTTTTCCCGAGGGCAGTGTCGCTCTCACATTCTACAAGGTGATGCAATTAAACACTGAATTGTACATGGTTTTAAATGTGGGGGTGTGCACATATCTATATTTGCCCCAGCGATATTGGCAGAGAGTAGTGGGAGCATGTGACCGTGCAGGAGAATGGAAACGAAGTGAGAAGGATAATTTATCATAAGACGTACATGATATATTGTATTTATCAAAAGGTGTATTATTGTTTGGTATTTATTAAAGGCGCAGATAAATGATGTGTAATACCGAATATAATCCTCTCGCTAATCTCCTCTGATCAGTCATCATTTCCCAGGCATCCGAACCACATTTTTGAATAACTTTGATTTTAAAAAAATAAATTCGATCATTAGTGTACCTCCATGCGAGTGCAGCTCCCTCTTGTAAAACCCTAGTTTAGTGACCTCGAGTGTTTCTCAAGCGGCATCAAGCATTTCAGTTCAATTAAAAATCAGGATTGTTCGCGCAATACAGTGAAGGATTCTAGGGTTTACATCAATCAGCTAGTATCATAATGGCACAAAAACGTCGATCGGGTGTATCATCATCCTCTCTACATCAGTTAGCTGTAAAAGTTATCATTTTACAAACTCTGTGATCTTAAGAAGCTGAACTAGTATGATTTAATTTTTTTATTTTTATAAAGTATAAGGTTCAGTTGATGTTGGACAGAAACTACATTGGAACAGTGTCCTCGGTCACTTTAAAAGTTTTTTTCAAGCATCCACGAAGAAAGGAACGCATGAAGGGTCTGTTATTTTACATGATCGATACATAGTGCTGATCAAACAGTTACCCTTTCGTATTTTTTGAGCATAGAAGATATGCAACATATCCATGGGATTTTGGTAAATATATTTCAAAATTGGGATTCAAGTAGTCAAACCTTTAGATTCTCAGGTACAATTTATAATTTTGTATTTTAATCACAAAGTAGTTGTATGGTAAAATTTAATCTTTTGCTAAACCTGGGCTTGATACGATGCTGTATCAGGCCCAAAGTGGACCTGATACGATGCCATATCAGGCCCAACGTGGGCCTGATACGATGCCATATCAAGCCTAACGTGTGCTTGATATGGCATCGTATCATGTCCACGGTGTTCCTAATACTTTTGTATGTGTTGGTAGAAGTCTAATAATAATTTAACTTGGTCAGGTGTTCCGGTTAGCTTCACAAGAGGAGACGTTTCATTGCTGCTTGGTATTGTAGACCGAGGATTTTCAATTATGATGAATTCAGCTAAAGCATCCAGTGACCACTTTCTAACTTACTTCTCAAACAAAAAAAGAAGCTATTAGATCAAGAATTGAGGAGTTGCTTAAATTTTATGGCAATCACGTTGAAGGCGAAGATGATGTTTTATTATTTTGCAAATTCTATATTTTGTATATATTTGTTTGTGTCTTATTTTCTTCTAGTACATATAAGGTCTCATTAAGTCTTATAGATATAGTAGATGATTTTGAGAATCTTGATAGATTCAACTGGGTTGAAGCAATACATGAATTTATGGCTCCACAATTACCTAAGATTGGGGACATATTTTCATCAACTGAGACAAAACAGTCTAACACCAACCTCTCTTACCTAAAGAGATTTACTGGTCTTTTGGCAGTAAGTGTATAATTTATGTGAAATTTTTTAATATTTTGCGGACATTTTTAAAATAGTTAACCCTTGTGATGGTGAATCAGGCATGATTTTTAGAGCATGTTCCAATCCAAAAATCATACAAAATAAAAGGAGCAAGAATAAATAAGTGGAGGAATATTCCTTCACATATTAATAAGGTGAGAGAATTGATTGACCAAGTCTCATCTAAAAAGGTAAATTTTGAATACTTTGACTATAGTTTGGTTAAAAAGTCTTGTTTAACATATGGTTTAATATTCTTACAGGTTGATTGACCTAATCCCTAATCAAGATGAAAAATCATTGGTTGAGAACCTTGCTGGCGTTGCTGACAGTCCACCTGCAATGGAGGCATCACAAATTGAAGTCACTGAAGTAGGAAGGCAGATTAATAAGGAGTGTTGTAATTACATTATTCAAGCAAACAGAATTAAAGAGCTAACAATGGAGAACATGCAATTGAAGGAGAGGGTGAAAGAATTACTTAAAATAGTTGAAAATAAAGGCATGGAATCTCAATATAGCGAGCCTTTAGATGATCCTCAAATTGAACCTGTAGGTGTTACAACAAGAAGTAGGAGAGGATGTGACAGAAGTCGCTATGATTATAGGGATACTCCAATTGATAGTCCATTATGGATCAAAACTTTACCTAAGAGACAGCGTAGAAACATACAAATAAGTGAGTCTGCAGAGAAAGTTACAAGTCTAGGAGAAGGAAAAAAAGTTGTCAAAGAATATGTTGTTGTGGGCAAGGGAAAAGGAAAAATTGATTTGGATGAAATGGAAGAAGAAATTAATATTATACAATTGATAGAAGACAAATCTGATGAAGAGGCAGAGAAGGATGTAGATATGTTTGCCAAATATGACAAAATGAGGAAACAGACAATTATTGTAAGACGATATCTGCAAACTTCATTGTAATTTGTTATATTTAATGAATTATCTAATTGCCTTTTTTTGTTTGTGTGCATAGTATGTGAAGAAGCAATTTAAGTCTTCCAAGAAAAAAAAACAAGACGAAAAGGTGGCGTACTTGTTAAAAGCCTTGGAGGAAATAAAGTATGTAAATTACATAGTTGATTAGTCAAGACTATTATATACTTCTCTAATTACATAGTTGAGCTAAGGTTATCAAAATTAAATTTGTAAAAATAATATCTGATTTGTTTACTTTGTAGGTTTACAAAGGATATAGTTTGGGAGGAACCACCCTTTTGTTTAAATTTGTATTCCCTTTTATCTGGTGTGAATGGAGAGATGTTGACAAGAGGGGATGTAATCGACACGTATTGTAAAATTCTATTTAGAGGGGCATTCCCATCTGGAAGCACATACAACAAGTCAATATATTGTTCAACATTTTTCACAGTAAGGAATTGATTTGAGTATAATAAAATTTAGAATGCTTTTTATTATTTGGTTATGTATGTATGACTTTGCATATTTGTAGTCATTAATGAAATCGTCAAGTAAGTTTGCCTTCCAACACTTGATAAAGACGGATAGAGGAGATGAAGAGGTAAGGTATATATTTATACCTTTGTGCAGTGATAATGCACACTTCCACTTGCTGCTGGTAGACACCAAATCAATGACGTTCAATCAGTACAATTCTCTAACAAGTGGAAGTAAATACAAATATGAATTTGAAGCAGCGGTGAGCATCTAATAATAATGTGTATGATTGTATTTTAATATAAATGCTAGTTGATGAAAAATGGAAATTTCCTCTTCAATCTTCAAGTATCAGATTTTAAATTATATAGTCGTGAGCACGTTGCTACTATTCATCCAAACTTGGAAAGACATTATCCGTTCGATAAATGGGTCTCTCGCACAATAGAATGTCCACAACAACAAGCAAGGTAGATCAAGCACAGAGTGTGAATATAATTTATTGATAAAAAAATATTGACCATAAAAATGTTGTTGTTTACAGCATTGATTATGGCTTCTTTGTGATGCAATACATTCGATGCCTCCTATATGATATGAAGATGAGCTTCAAACAAGGAGACATGAAAAAGATTAGAATTGATGTAATGGTATCAATTTTGAGGGATAAGTATTTTAAAACATTGGATTAAATATCCAGTCTTGTAAGGTAAAAATTTGTATAGAATGTAAATGAACTTATTACGTAGTGTAGGTAGTTTAATATCTTTGTATGTAGTCTTTGTTGTATAATACAGTGGTATGTAGTATATGAGAAGATTATAAACTGTCACTGGAATATTAATAATATTGCATAGTGATTAGTCAAATATAAGTCACAATATACAAAATACGATGCTGGTGCTTATCAGTGGAAAGAGACATAATGTATATAAGTTGTACTGCACACCATTTCTATCTTCTCAAAACTAAAAACATGGTAACGGTTGGGATTGTTTAAAATATCAAATAGGCTCGGACCAACAGTCGGTTTCAAGAGCATAAGGTCACTAGGTTCCGTGCCAATTGACACGGAGCAATAGCTTATCAGAAATGGGGTATAAATACAAGTCAGGGCGTAGCGCAGACGGTGGACGCATGGTATCTCTGACGTAATAGTCAGGGGTCGATTCTCAGGAACTGACGACCTGGGGTTTACCCCGCCATGTGCCTATGGCCTGTGTACCTGCATGAACCTCCCTCCATATCCGTTTGCCGGCACTAGGGGGCCGCTAAGGTAGCGGATCTACCTTTTTTTTAGTGGAAGGAACTTAGTAATTACGATGATAAAAAATAATTTTAAATTAATTTTAATTAATTAAAATTTATTATATTTGTCATCATAATTAAGATCGTCATCACAATTAAAATCGACATCACACATAAATCAAATAGTAAAAATAATACTTAGAATCTATTATATTTATTACTATACTTATAAATTGTATGTCATATTTAATATTTCTATTATTGTTTGGACAATTTGTATAAATAAATCTATTGGTTTCAATAAATATCAATCAAAAAATTATTCTCTATTTTATTTCTTTTCTTATCTATTAGTTTTAACATGATATCAGAGTCATCTTCTCTTCCTCTTAATTTTCCTCTTCCAAATTCTTGTTACAACAACTACAAGAGTTTCTATATCGAAGTTTGATATCATTATCTACAGTACAACAACCTTGACAACTTCGATAATGACAATTTCAGTAGCAACAATTTTTCTTCTCCTTTCATCAACAATACTTTTTCATCGATGACAATAACTTTGACAACATCAATCCTTGGAAGATAAAATTGTTATTTGTTCATTTTATTTTTCTCTTTGTTTTTTTCCTTCTCCATGTTTTTCCGTTTCTGTTAGAAAAAAAAAACGGTAGAAAGAAAAAAAACAAAGAAAAAAAGTAAAAAAAATTGAGAAAAAAACGTGCAGAAAATAGAACACAAAAAAATAGAGCAGAAGTGGGAAAAACATAGAGAAAAAAAAATCGTGAAAAAAAAAACAAAATGTCTTCTATCAATTTTATTGATATCCTTGTAGTATCACAAAATATATCTTTCTCTTTTTATATGATTCCTTGTTAAACTTAACCATAATAATTATTTACTTTGAAAATTAAATTTTCTTCCTTTACTTTGTGTTCATGACTTGATCATATTGATGGTACTTCATTCCCACAACAAAAAGATAATCTATCTTATGCTATTTGATTTAAGAAGGATCAATTAGTCTTGTCTTGATTAATTTCACCAATTACTGAGTCTATACTTCCAATGCTCGTTAGCCTCGACACCTCTCATCAGGTAGGGAAGCTCTTGATCATTCTTTTGCATCTCACTCTCAAGCATGGGTTTTCCAACTTTATATATAATTACAGTCTGTGCAATAAGGCGATGCCTCTATCAATGACTATATACAATCAGTCAAGACTATTGCTAACAAGCTAGCTGTAATTGGACATTTGGTCTATGATCTAGAACTATTAATGCATGTTCTTGCAGGTTTGAGTCCTTAATATGATAGCTTTGTTCCTATTGCGATGACTCGCATGAATCAAGTATCACTTGAAACTCTTCATGGTATGTTATCCTCTCATGAAAGGCTTTTACAAATACAATCTCAAAGGATGTCAGATTCTCTATCTGTATTGGCATGCAAAATTGCAAAGCTCCACAATCTGATCAACATAATCAATCTCCTCCCCAATATGGTCATCAAACTCAAATTGGAGGTTTCAGAGGCCGAGATAGAGGCTGAGGTTGGGGTCAAGGTCGAAGTCAAGGACACTGTCAGATTTGCTTCAACTATGGTCATTATGCTCAAAATTGTTATAAAAGATATGTATCATCAAATCGATCCCCTCCTTCATCAAATCTGACTCAAGGTCGAGGTCAGGTACTATCTACCTGACTCCATACTTAAGGATTTTCTGGCTCAAAAACTGACTCTTCTCTATTCTACAAATGTAATGAGAAATTTTTAATATTTGTTTTGATTTATGTGGATGATATATTAATAACTGATAGTAATCAAAATGACATTACTACTGTTACAAACCGCAAGTGCACAGTTACGTCATCAGGAATACAAAAGATATCGAACCCATAAGCACTTTTGATTAAACACTAGTTAACTTCACACAGTGAGCTATCTTGATAATCGAAGGTTGGGTGGAGAAAAAGAGAGAGTAAAGAAGGACTAAGGAGAAAGAGAGAAGAAAGAAGAAGCTGAAGTCGGATTTGGGGATGGATAGATACTAGGATTTCGATTTCGTTACGATGCAAGTTAATGTCCCTATGCATTGTTCGTATACCTAACTTCATGCATACACTCATGTAGGGATTCTAATCAGAGTTTGGTACAACCCTGCGTAGATCACACTGGAGAGTTCACCCAAGTCCTAATACCATTAACTAAAGAAGCAACTCTAGAAAATCCGGTTAAAGGGTTACCTTCTATCATAGGGCCTCCCAGTCATATGTTCCTAGAGTTATCTGATTTACTTCCTAATGGTAGATCAATGCAATTAAGTAGAAGAGGTAGCCTAGGAAGTTTGGTTAAAGGGTTACCTTCTGTCACAGGATCCCTCGGTCATATATTCCTAGATTACACAAGTCATTCCCAAACATTAATTTGGGAGAATCCACTAAACTCTAATTAGTTTCTCTTGTAAGAAATCAATCCCCGTTTCAAGGAAACGCCGTAAAAAGTAAGGGATACCTTCTATCACAAGGTCCTATGGTCTTACAATCCAAGGCTCTTTCCTTACATGGTGATCAAAACCCTTCATTTATATGAATTGTCCTCACACACATTTTGTCAAACATATACAAGGCACAACACACATAGATCATGATATAAATGTTGGTGTGGTTAGCACTAACGATCTAACTCAGGTTTTGATAAATGACAAAGCAGGTTAAGTTAGTTTCATTGTGATCTAACGCTGTGACCAAGTGTACAGGAGAAGCCTAGCTAGGTCGACAAGCCGACCGGATAGCTGGCACGAAGCCCAGCTAGGTCGACGGGCCGATTGGATAGCTGACACAAAGTACAGACAGGTCGATGAGCTGGCCAAATGTCTGGCACGAAGCCCAGCTAGGTCGACGGGCTAATTGGATAGCTGACACGAAGTCCAGACGGGTCGAAGGGCTGATCGGACGTTTGGCATGAAGTCTAGACGGGTCGAAGGACTGACTGGACGCCTGGCAGGTAAGTTAAGGTAAGTCACTGGAGGGGAGTGACTGTGATGACGCGTTTTCGGGAAGGGAACTTAGGCGCCGATCCAACTTAGAACCATTTCGGAACTCTAAGTTGAGATCTTGCTAGATTCCAATCTCGGTAAGACAGAATCTAATTACTACTCATTCCTTATATAACTGTGCTAAAAATTTGTTTTGTATGGTAGTATAATTTGCATTTTACCTCGGACTAACGTTTTCTTGTAGGTAGCTGGAAAATAGAGGTTCGGGCGCCCAAATGGGATCCGAGTGCTTGGAATGCAAAATCTATCCCGAAATGACGTTGCAACGTGGAGCGCTCTAGTTGGTTGGGCTTCCTATATAAGGGGGCCTTCTCCATAGCTTCAAATAACAACCACTACAACGCCATCCAATGCTTACTCTGCCGTGTTGTGCTCCTGCGACGCTGCAAAGCCTCTCCGACAACATGCTGCTAAGAAGTTATTTTTCCTTTATTCTATTGTCGGTATTCATTTTAAGTTCCTGTACTTACACTTGTAATATTTTTACAAATTGCTAGTGATTGCCCAACGAAAGCACTCGACGAGTGCGTGCCTTGGAGTAGGAGTCGACAAAGGCTCCGAACCAAGTAAATCGGATTATGTTAGCATTGTTCTTTTTCTCTTCCGCTGCTTACTCTCGATACGATATTTTTTTTAATCACTATTCACCCCTCCTCTAGCGAATTTCTCAATCCAACAAGTGGTATCAGAGTAGGTACCACTCTGATTTGGTGCAACCGCCAATCAGAAAAGGGGGTGAATTTTTTTTTATTTTTTTCAGTTTTCAGTTTTACGTAATAATCCAAACTGGTATCGTTACCATTTTGGAAATTTTCTTGTAGCAATTAATCTGAATTAGTGCAACACTAATTCAGTTTTAGATACTTCTTATTTTTAAATATCGCACTACTAATCGAAGACCAAGTCTTGGGATCTCTTGTTTTTTTTTGTGTGCAAGGTAAAAATGTCTCAAATTGAAGGATTCAACACAGTCCGTCCTCCTTTATTTAATGGGGATGACTTTCCCTACTGGAAAAGCGAATGGAGGTATACTTGAAGACCAACTTCGACTAGTAGTTCAGCGTCACCAGAAGCTACAAGGCATCGATCGACAACTCCAGAAATCCACTGGACTCGGAACAGTCGACTCCGGACATGAAAAAGAAATCCTCGACGAACTTTAAAGCTCTCAACACACTGCAATGCGGGCTGACAAGAGAAGAGCTGAACCAAGTGAGCCCACACTAAAATGCGAAGGAGTTATGGGACAACCTGGTTGAACTACACGAAGGAACGAGCGACGCCAAGGTAACTAAGCATGATCTCCTTCTAAATAAATTATTTAATATTAAAATATATGAAGGATAAATGGTAAATCAACTTCATACGAGGATCACAGACATCCTCAACGGACTTTATGCGAGAGGCCACAAGATGGAGAATCGCGACTTAATCAAGTATGCCTTAAACGTGTTTCCACGAAATACATTATGGGCATCCATCATAGATGCCTACAAGATTTCAAAGAACTTTTCTAAATTAAAATTAGATGAGTTATTTTGCAAACTTGAATTACACGAGCACACTAATGCTAGAACCGAGAAAGGCATCGCTTTGTTCGTAGGTTCCTCCAAGGAAAGGACAAAAACCAAACCTGAACTTGAAGATGAGTCCGACCAAGATTTTGAAGATGAAGAGTACCTGGTGAACCTGGTAAGGAAGATGTTCACCAGGAGAAAGAAGAACTTCAGCAAAAGGGACTTGCAGAAGATCAACTCCCCGACTGAACCAAGGAATATGACTTGCTTCAGGTGCAATAAGAAAGGCCACTACAAGAACGAATGCCCAAGATTGAAGAGTGACAAGTCAAAGACATCCAAGAAGAAGGCTCTCAAAGCAACATGGGATGGCTCATTTTCAAAAGAATCGGAGCCCGAAGATCAAAAGCACCAAAGTCATCTCGCGTTGATGGCCCGCGAAGAAGAATCGAAGGACGAATCAGAAGACGGGTCCAAACCCGAATCAAGCCACGAGTCCATACTCGTTTCCGAAGGTCCCGAAGAGGTATATCTTAATTTAAATAAGATTTTTTTTTTAAATTATTGCTTGTTTAGATAAGAAATTAACTACAACTGAAAATGAAAATAAATTACTTATTGAGGAAAACCATAACCTCAAGGAACAAATCACAAATTCTAATTCAACTCAAGACCTAACACTTGAGGAGAAAAATTCAACATTAAAAATAGAAATTAATAAATTAAAAGGACTTTTAGAAAAATTTATAACAAAATCTAAAAATTTAGATCTTATTTTAAATAGTCAAAAAGTTGTCTACAATAAAACCAAACTTGGCTACAAGTCAAGTTTAAATAAAATGTTTAAATCACTAATAACCCAACACAAACAACAAACTAAAGCTTGAGTTCCAAAAGCATGCTTATAAGAATTAACCAATATTACATACTCAAAGATAAAATATACTATATAAAATCTGATAAACCAAATCAAAACTCAAAACACAAACCTAGACAAACTAAATCAAAATTGAACTATTTTAAAATCCACCAAAAGTTAGACTATTATCAAGTTAAATATAATTATAAAAGTAACGGACAAAAACCTAGAACTAAAACTTGAAAATACAAGCGAATAATTCAGGGGGAGGCTCCAGAATAACTGACACTTCCAAAACTAACATACTCGATAAGGTAACCAAAAACTAACCTACCCGACAGGGTAATTAAGACTAGTTTAAAGGGATAACAGTTTGACTTGACCAACGATACTAGTGAAGTTTTGGATGATAGTACGTTAGGCATGCCTAGGAATATATGATTTCGACCTGGTGCATTTGACTTAGTGGAACTAACCGAAGCTACTCTTTATGGATCCTAACCAGTTAGACTAAGATTTTGTATTAAGTTCAGTGGATAAGACTATTTGAAAAACCTCAAAGGCATGGTTACTCTAATGATGTCCAAGTGACTCACATAACCCAAAAGTTTATCTAAAGAATGCCTATTTGTTGAGCTGAAAGCTAAACCTGAATCTAACACAAAGTTAAACCAAACCCTAAAATTGAACTTAACTTCATCTCACAAAAATTATAGGTTTCGCTGATTGAAAGCATAAATCGAGTGAGATGACTAAGGACTTCGAACCAAATCGAATCAAATTGAACCAAATCGAATCGAATCGAACTAAATCGAATTAAATCAAATTTAATTAAAATTAAATTAAATCTAATTAAAATTAAATTAAATTTAATTAAAATTAAATTAAATCTAATTAAAATTAAATTAAATCTAATCAGATTAAAATAAATCTAATTAAGTTAAATTAACTCTAATTAAATTAAACCAAATCAAATTAAATTCAATTAAAAATTTTGATTTAATTTAAAAATTATTTTATTAATTTAACTTAAAAAAGTATTGTTTTTTACTTTAAAAATTAATTTAAAAATTATTTTAACTTAAAAATTATTTTAAAAAAATAATTTATCATAAAAATTATTTTAAAAATTAATTTAACATAAAATTATTTTAAAAATTATCTTAAAAATTAATTTAACTTAAAATTGCTTTAACTTAAAAGTTATTTTAAAAATTAATTTATCATAAAAATTATTTTAAAAATTAATTTAATTTAAAAATTATTTTAATAACTAATTTACCTTAAAAATTAATTTAAAAATTAATTTAACTTAAAAATTATTTTAAAAATTACTTTATCTAAAAAATTATTTTAAAAATTAATTTATCTCAAAATTATTTTAAAAATAAATTTATCTTAAAAATTATTTGAAAAATTACTTTAACTTAAAAATTATTTTAAAAATTACTTTAACTTAAAAATTATTTTATCTTAAAAATTATTTTAAAAAAATAATTTAACTTAAAAATTATTTTAAAATTTTCTTAACTTAAAAATTATTTTAAAAATTAATTTATCTTAAAAATTATTTTAAAAAATTAATTGAAAAATTAGTTTTAAATCTTTTAAAAAAATCTTTTTAACTTAAAAAAATGGGTCAAAAACCAAGGGCGGACGCCCTTGGTATTTCCTTCCAGGGTGCACGATAAGCAATCCGGGCGCCCCGCCCCGGCTCTCATTCCGAGCGCTCGGAGTGGATCCGGGCGCCCGGATCGGCCTATATAAGGGGCGATAAGGGCGTCCTCTCTCCTTGCACCTCACCCTTCCATTTATTGTAAAGGTTCTCTCCGAGCCTTAACGCGAGAGGGATTGACAATTAAAATTTTCCTTCTTTCTTCGGTTATTACGCCACTGCTTGTCAACCAAGATCATCATTTCTAGTATTCTTATTCACGATGCCTCGATAAATTTTTTCCCTTCTCAAGTTTCTAAAATGCTTCATTTTTATATTTTATGCTTAGTTTAGTTTTTTGTAATAATTTAGGAAACATTCTAGATCTGGTGCTGAGCCCTCTACTGCTAGTACCGACCTAAGGTTCCCTACTGACGAACTTATGATTATGTTTGAGTATATCATTTATATGCCTATCTGGACTAGGTGTTTAGATAGACAGTTTTTCTTGCGCTCCTGCATTCCAGCTGTAGAGGTCATTGACTACTATAGCTTGCAGAACCTTGTTTACAGTACCAGTTCAGTAAACATTGGTTTGTGTGCTGATTTGTACAACAACTTAGTCAAGGTAAATGATCTTACATATATTACTAGGGTAGCTAGTACTGCTATCATGCTATCCCCTACCATTATCCGGACCTTTTTAGGCCTATGCCCCATCTACATGCACTTTTCAGTGCTACCCTCGTCCTAGGGATCTATCATTTGGTGATCCTTACTCATACATTACTCTTGATATGATTTATTCATATTTTTTGGGGGGAGAGCGAGTACCCATTGTTACTATGTTAACGTCAGTATCCCTTCGAGTTCACGACTATGTACTCTATAGAGTTTTAATCTCTTGCATTTTGCCTTTGACCACTCGCGACATCGCGATAATGCATCCATTTCATTCTTTTCTCCTTTATGCCCTTTGCCATAGATTAGATATAAACATTAGCCTACATATCTTTCAGACTATTATCTACTCAGCTGGAGTCACCACCAGTGCACGAGTTCACATGCCGTACTGTCACATTTTGACGGCATATATTGCCTCCCTACGTATTGACGTCAGTAGAGGTGATGTCCGAGTCCTGACTGAGTTTGACGTTGTAGGATCTAGGAACTTCTTTTTAGGAGGTATCCAGATAGATGATGAGGGTGTCCTATCTTGGCGGAGGGGGGCACAGCACCAGCCTGACCTAGATGCCCAGGAGGAGGAGGCAGAGCAGGATGAGTTTATGGTCGCACTATTTGGAGAGGCCGCTCCGACCCCGACACCGCCCCCAACCTGAGCACCACGTCCCGCTCCTCACACTCTAGGTGACTGAGTTGCCAGACTTGAGCTATCTATGACGGGTCTCCGTCAGGAGGTCTCCGATTTTCATTGAGGTATGCGACAGGTGGTCACCGACCTACGATGGGAGATGCGGCAGGAGGTCTCCGACTTGCGACAAGATATGCGACAGGAGATCTTCGACCTTTGATGTGATCTATCCATCTCCCGAGAGGATGATCGGACTCATCATACTGAGTTGATAGAGATGTTACGCTCCTTGGGATCCGAACCACCCTCCTCATCATCCCAATAGACTAGATCGCTACTATGTGTACTATATCATGACTATTGTATTTTGACTTAGTTATATTGCATCTCATATATTGACTTATCTTGTTCTGATTAATAGACTAGGATTCTTAAATTATAATTTTTTTAAAAAAATGTTTTTTTAAATTCTAGGATAAAAATGTTTATGTTTTCAAAATTTTCCATTTTTAGAATTTTTGAAAATTAGATTTAGCCTTAGACTATATTAATCCCTTAGAAAGCATGCTCCTATAGGGTTAGTACTTGAGCATCTCACCAACACATTAGGGCTAACTTGTTTGTGCATTTATGAACTTAGAAAGGGGTGAGATGCATAGGCAGATTGCCTAGACTTAAGATACTTAATTCAGTGCATCAACACAAGTATGGGCGTTTAATACAAAACACATATCAATCAAGTTAAGTTATTCAGTTTAGTCAAACACTAACTGATTACAATTGACTTAACCTGACTAGCCAAGTGAAAGCTGTTATCCTCTGATAATCAGCAAGTAACTAATTGGTTAGACAGTTTTTTATGTCAGGTTCAGGGGGAGAATTAATTCAAATTTCTTTTATTTAGTTTTCCTTTATTAAAAATATTTTGTAAAATTAGTTTTGAAAACTATTTTTTTCATCCACTTTTGAAAAGTATTAACTTTTATAAACTAAGTTTTTGAAAATTGAATTTTACAAACTCAGTTTTAAAAATTAGAAATTGAATTTTGTTGACTTTGAAAATTAGAGTTGGTAAACTTATCTTTTATAATCTAAAGATGAATTTTAAACAAATTTATTTTTTAAAATTTATATAAACTTATTTTAGAAAAACTAACTCTTTCAGAACATAATACTTGAAAATTACTATAAAGTGTGGTCCTTAATGGAGAGTGAATGCTCATTAAGGCTCATTAAGTAAATTAAAGCTCATTAAGTATTTTCATTGGATGAAAATACTTAAGCAATTTTTCTCTCATTTTTTGATAACTTCTTCATTCTCCTTCCTCTTCTCTACTCCTCTTGGCTGAAATTACCTTGCTTGGTTGCTTGCACAACCTTAGATAATTTTCTTCTCCATTTTTGTGAGTTTGTGAGACAAACGAAGATACTTGTTCATGTGGATATCGTAGAGGCACGAACGTATAATCGTGCTGAGTGTTGACCTCCGCAAGTGTACGGAAATATCGCAAGTAATATAAAAGATTATCGTATCCACAGGGACTGTTGATTAAGCACTAGTTAACTTTGCACGGCGAATTATCTAAATAATCGAAAAGTGGTTTACAAATGTTAGGAAAAGAAATAGAAGAGAAAAGAAAGAGAGTAAATAGGGAGAGAATGAGCGTAGTAAATGGAGGAGAATAGATACTAGGATTTCAGTTTCTTTGTGATGTTATTCAATATAAATGATCTACCAAATCTTATACCTCAATTGTCCATCAATTGTAGAAGGTCGCCGATATTCTCTTGCAATAGACAACCAGCCTAGAACTGAAATTTATACCTAAATGTGATCAAATAGGGATGAACCTATGTTGTCCTTACACGGGTTTGCTTGTCACGTGCATCCCTTGGATAATCAACATAAGAATTCATCTCTCATCAAATGCATCTAGGTATAAAGATTAATGTATAAATCTATCCTACCCCCTTGAATGACCCTATTTTACCTTCAATATCCTCCCTCAAACGTCCTTACACGGGCATATTCCTGTCACGAAGATCCCTCGGAAAATCGAATGAGGAATTACCTCTACAAGATCCACAAGATATCCAAACATTCAATCAAGCATGGTAATTAGGTCCTAATCACAACAATCGACACGAGATCAAATATATATAAAAAGGACAAAATCATAGAAATAGGAAATTGGAAAATCCACAAGAGTTTGCACACAATCACATTACATCAAACAAGAACAATGCATCAACATGTCATTGAATAGAATCATGGCAAAAATCTACATAGTTTTACATCATTCATCATATCACAAATACTCCCTATATCATAGATCTAGAGATCTACTCCATTGCAAAGGAAGAATAGCCCCAAAACATAAAGAAAAGTATACTTACAACCCTAGATTTGAGAAGAAGGGGAAGAAGATATGCTTGTCGATGATTCCGATGTCTTTAGGATTCCTCCTTGCTCCAGAGATGAATGGATCGCCAAGGGATGGAGGAGAATGGAGCTCTAGGGTTTCCCCCTATGGGGAGAACCCTTCCCCCAAGGAGAGGGACGAAGTCCCAGATCTAAAATCTCCCAAGATGAGTCAAAGAATGAAAATCTTGACCCTTTTATACCTCCTCCAAACTGCCCAGGAAAACCAGGAAATCAGGGGTCCGGTAAACCAGATTTTTCACCCACTAAACCAAGTTTTCTCATGATTTACCCTCAATCAAAGTTGTAGCTCTTGAAATTATCTTCAATCTGATACTTTAATCGAGCCCTGGATCCAACCGAGCCGAAAGTTATAGTGGTTCAAAGTTTGGTCTGTAGTTTGGGCGAAGGTCCAGTTGAACCCACAGTTGGGAGTCACGGCCGTGCCATTTAGCATAGGCAGACAAGTCTCCCTCTCTATTAGACCTCAAGCAAAGTTGTAGATCTTGAAGTCTGATACGTTTTGGTATAAAGATCATCCAAAAACTCCAACCGAGCACAAAGTTATGGCCATTTTATGATCAGTCTGCAATCTGCCCAGAATTCAGCACAGCTCTGTTTTGGTGTGGCACGACACGTGTTCTTCATCACACGGCCATGTGAGATCCACACGGCCGTACACGGCTTCTTCTCTGGTTGAGTCACATGGCCGTGTGGCACACACGACCGTGGGATTTTTCTTCACTGCCGATGCCACACGGCCGTGTGGATTCACACGGTCGTGGCCTTTCTTTCCTTTGGAAACTTGGCACGGCCGTGCCATTTGGCATGGCTGTGTGTTTCTTGGCCACGGGAAGCTTAGCACGGCCGTGTAAGACACACGGTCGTGGCCTTCTTTACATCTGGTGCTGGAGCACGACCATGCCATTTGGCACGGCCAAGGCATGATTTGGCCACACGGTCGTGTGGCATACACAACCCAAGCATGAATTCTTACGGAGTTGCTCCCGTGTGCGTTTTAGGTCCATTTTTGCTCCAATTAGCGTCCTATCAATCAAAACAAGCAAAGAGCAGATCTCCGAAAAAAATATAATGGAAGTATGACATTACAATGAAATAGGGTGTAATAAACATAGTTTACGCTAATGAAATACAAGTAGATGTGCGTCAAGACATGCATAAAAGTGTATATAACCTACGCACATCACACCCGCAGACTTAAACTTTTTCTTGTCCTCAAGCAAAACCTGCAATCTAGATTCATGTGGTTAAATAGTGCATCATAATCTCTAGCAAGTCAATCTAATCCTATCAAATGATTTCATTGGTGAGCAAGATACAAAAGTAGTTTGAGTATGACCTAAATAGTAGTCCTCCATGCTCAGTGTGAAAGTGACCTAAATTTATCAAGTTTCAATCTCTAAGTCTAGTCAAGTCGTCATAAAATTGTGTTCCTTATGCTTCCGGCGATAGGCACTTACCTGCCACACGCAAGGTTCGTTCCCCACAAAAATGTTATGCATCATCTACACAAGGTCTCAAAGGAATACTCAGTATCAAGAGAAACATAACATTCATATCCCCAGTAACCTAACTCGGTCTCAAAGGGGTGAATTACTAGTTTTCACTCACGATAACTGTTTTTTATCCTTTTTTTTTTAATGTTTGCAAAGTATCAAACTTGAACAAACTTTCATTTTTTTGGGATTGATTTTTCTAAATGAGCTTACATGATCTGAGTTTATCCAGTAACCAAAATGTAGTTGAGAGGTCATCATAGAAGCACAAGTACTAGTCCAATTCTATGAATCATGACTATTTTAGAGTTATCAACCATCATAAATAGGCATAATGTATAGAGATCCTAAAACAAGGCCAATACTTAAACTCTTATAATAAAAATATTGCTCACTTCATGCTATCATAGATAGAAAAAGATAGATTACTAAGCATAATAGCACCATAAGTAACCAATAAACCACATGAAATCTAGAATAAACGTTGATCCTGTCCGAACCAGGAGTTAACGGACGCTGGGGATGTGGCGCTCCCTGCTGGATCCTCGAGTGCTCCGGCGAACCTGCAACAAAACCGAGCCGGGAAGGGTGTCCCGGCCACGGCCCTCCGACGCTCAAGTCAGGCGAGGAATAACAAAGAGGTGGCTTCAGAGACCAGCGTACCTCCGGTGAAGAAATGGAGACCTTATATAGACCTCTCGAAGGAGCCTGGGCGCGCCAATCAAAGCAATCACCTGCTTTCGACCATGCCCAGGTATGGGTCTGTCAGAAGGGCATCCATGCCCAGGTATGGGTCTGTCAGAAGAGCACCCATAAGGCCATACCGCTACTGTATCAACCTCTCCATGATGTGACGGCAAGACCCTCTATCGTGAAATCTTGTGTACGGCATAATCATCCGACATGCCTTTGCTGACATCCCATATCCCGAGCCGAACGAATAGGCCGCTCGGCTAACCTTTGTATCATCGCCTTATCCGCCGAATGGACCACCCGCCGGCCCTTCGATTCGGCCGGCACACCCGCCGGCCATTCCCTCCCGCCTTGGCGTGAAACCCAAGCCTATGGCTAGGTTATCTCTGGCTCCGCTCGAACCTCGGCGCGGCCATTACCCGCTTAGTCGGCCCTCCATCCGTCCTCAGCTGGGACGTGGGTCCCCATTCTTACTGCCGGATCACTTGCCTCCCTTCAAGTCTAGTCGGGAGGCAACTGACTGGACTATGTGTCCGAGCGGCGGTCGCCGCCTTACCGTCGCTTATAATATCCCTTGAGTCGTTCGGCCCTTATGCCAAATTTACGCTTTGGATGTCTTGGCGCTCAACATGGATGTTTGCTTGTCTAAATCTTCTCGAAAATCACGCAAATCCTTTTCATTAAGTCAAAGCATGCGCGGTATGGGCGCATTAATTGCGCCTGGTGACAGAGCACCATGTGGCTCCTCTCGCGTGGCGGTGATGATCCGTACGATGGGACGCCGATTGTTTTGAAATGGACGGTTAGATGATGACCTCGTCTCTCGTGACCTGCATCCGACGGACGAGGCCGACCAGCCTCGTTCGCATAAAGCCTTCGTCTTCGCCCTTACGTCGCATTCTCTGTCTCATTGCGCGTCCTCCGTCGAAGGTGCCCGCGGCTGCATCGTTCCGACTGTCCTAGTTCTTGCCTCTTGGTGGTTTTCGGCTTTCTGGTGATCCTCTCCGTTCATCTTCCCTCAGTAAGCTTCTCCCTTCCTTTCGTTCGGCCTTTCCCTTTCGCGGGGAACTCCTTTCGTCCCCTTGCTTGCGAACTTTTATCTGTCCTCCGTTTCCGAGTTTCTTTTGGCTTCCTTCTTTTTCTTGGTACTTTAGTCATGGCGAGCACTTCCGTACCCGCTGTTGATGTTCATGGTCCTTGGTATATGACCATGGAGAGTAAATTTGACGAGGAGGGCGCTCGGCGTCTTGTTCGGACGTACGGGATCCCGGATGACCATGAAATAGTTGTAGCCGACCCGACCGACCGGCCCCATAACCCGCCGATCGGTACTATTTGTTTTTTTCTGGACCAATTTCAGGGCGGCCTTAGATTTCCTACCCATCCATTTATTTTGGAAGTTTGTAATTATTTCCGCATCCCGCTCGGCCAACTTGTGCCGAATTCCTTTAGGCTGCTGAGCGGGGTGGTCGTCCTCTTTAAGCTGCACAGTATCCCACTCGACCCCAAAATATTCCACTACTTCTTCTACCCCAAACAATCCGAGTTGGGTACTTTTATTTTCCAAAGTAGAATAGGCTTCAAATTTTTTGAGAATATGCCGACCTCCAACAAGCACTGGAAGGAGTTCTTCTATATACGACTTCCCGAGCGGCCAGCATTCAGAACCAAATGGCAGACCGCTGTGCCGACCCAGCCGGAAAATCCAGCCTACCTTCATGCGGCAAACTAGTTGTCCGATCAGCGGTACAAAATCGACCAGTTGCTTCTCAAGGGGGTGTTGTACATTTTTGGATTATCCTCCGTTCGGGCCAATCTTCCCTACCGCATGGGTAAGGACTCTTTACTCACTTCGCCTTTTTTGTCTAACTGATTTTAATTTTTTCTACTGCAGCTGAAGTCATGTGGCGCTCCAAGGCTACTGATCATCTGAAATTGAAAGCCGTGGAAATTGAGGTGGCTACCAAAAAAGAACTCGCCGAGCGGGGTCTAATCCCCAGCCGCCCGGCATCTACAGGAGAGGGGGGGACGCAGTCCGCCCCTGAAACAGAAGTTACCCCAGCCGCTTCAACGGAGGCTGAGGCAGATCCTGTTTCCTCTGCTCCAGCAGAGCTGGGAGTCCCCCAAACCGGGGATTCACCACTGGAAGTTCGGCGGAAACGTCGAAGGGACTCCAGCTTTCCGCCGACCACAGAGGGCGAACCACAGGCACCGATCGAGATCGCTTCACCAGATCGCACGCCATCGCAGATCAGGATCCCCGTGGCCTCGCCCACCGCACAGCCCTCTGGCTCTCCTCCACTGACTCGTCGTCGCTTACGACGGTTGGGCGAGACTTCAACCATAGGGGAGTCCTCGGGCCAGGCGACTGCGGCTGAGGAAGTGCCGGCCGGCCACCCGACCATCAAGACTACCCTTCGATTCCCATCGGAGGAATATTTATTGTCTGCCGACCGGCCATCAAGCCCCGTTCATGAAATAACCTTGAAGGGTCCGCTCGCCAAACTCTTCGAGGACGCCCAGATTCGGGTGGCCCTCATGACGCCCAAGCAGCTCGGCGATAACCACATGCAGCAGGCCACCCAGGTAGGTTCATTTTTCTTCCTGCGCCATGCTACGGTTTGGTTTCTGATTTTATTATTTCACTTACAGCATTGGGCGGAGCAAATCGCCACTAGCCATCGGCTGGCCGAGCTGGAGGATCTCCTGGAAAAACTCCAAGTCTCGGGGGGTCCATCGGCTGAGCGGGAGAAACAAGCCCGTGAGGCCGAACAGAAGAAGGCCGCCGACCTGGCTACAGAGGTGGCTCGACTTGAAGGCCTGGTGAAGAAACGCGACGCAGACGTGAAGCGCGCCAGTAGCCGGAAGAAGCGGGCGATCGCTGATCTGGACAAGATGAAAGTTGAAGTCCGAGCCGTAGATCAGCAATCTAAGAATCTGGAAGCCCAATTAACTGCCGAACGGGACGGGCGCTCAGCTGAATGCACTAAGGCGGAGGTGGACCAAAAAGTTCTCCAAGATTCACTAATTGCCTCCCGAGCGGCTCTCAGAAAGTACAAGGAGGGGGAGCCGAGTCGCCTAGCAGCAGCGCGCCAAGAATACCTCCGCTCGGAGCGGTTCGGCGCAAAATTTGGTGGCAACGTCTCCTCAACTTTCGCCGAGGCGGTCAAGGTCACCATGGCGTACTTGAAGAAGGGTGGGCACCTTCCTGCTGACCTGAGCATTCCCTCTTCAGATCTGGCGGCTATGATTGACGATATCCCGGACGCCTTTTTTAATTTTGAGGACCCGGAGTGAGACGAGTTCTTCCAAGTACTTTCTGTATTTCATCCGTTTTGCGGATGTAAAATTTTTGTACGCGCCGTTCGGCCTAGTTGTGCTCCTTTGCTTGTATTTTTGTTTGCCCTTCATTGCCCTTCTTTTGTCTGTTTGGTGCTTATCCGTAGAGTCAGTTAAGCTCCACGTGTTCCCCGCTAGACGACCGATCAGGTTAATCAGTTGACTTGTTTTCCTCGAAATCGTTTAGCGCTTGGCTATGCCATTTGCATTCAGTGAATGCGAAGTATTGGCAAACTGATGGCCGATCGGCCTTAATCAATTTAGTACTTGCGAACGCTTGTTATTTGGCGTCCTTGGTTTCGTCCAGTAAGCTCACAGTCGCGGGTTCGACTCTCGATCTTTAACGACGGAGCTCGTCGGCGCGGATATTTATAGCCGGTCGGCGCGGCTCTCGATCTTTAACGACGGAGCTCGTCGGCGCGGCTCTCGATCTTTAACGTCGGAGCTCGACGGCGTGGATATTTATAGCCGGTCGGCGCGGCTCACGATCTTTAACAACGGAGCTCGTCGGCGCGGATATTTATAGCCGGTCGGCGCGGCTCTCGATCTTTAACGACGGAGCTCGTCGGCGCGGATATTTATAGCCGGTCGGCGCGGCTCTCGATCTTTAACGACGGAGCTCGTCGGCGCGGATATTTATAGCCGGTCGGCGCGGCTCTCGATCTTTAACGACGGAGCTCGTCAGCATGGACATTTATAGCCGGTCGGCGCGGCTCTCGATCTTTAACGACGGAGCTCGTCGGCGCGGATATTTATAGCCGGTCGGCGCGGCTCTCGATCTTTAACGACGGAGCTCGTCGGTCTTCTGCTCGGGGATTTATAGACGCCGGCTCGTCTCCCGGTTTCCCGGCCGGAGGGTTTATAGACGCCGGACCGTCTCTCGATCTTTAACGTCGGAGCTCGACGGCGCGGATATTTATAGCCGGTCGGCGCGGCTCTCGATCTTTAACGACGGAGCTCGTCGGCGCGGATATTTATAGCCGGTCGGCGCGGCTCTCGATCTTTAACGACGGAGCTCTCGATCTTTAACGTCGGAGCTCGACGGCGCGGATATTTATAGCCGGTCGGCGCGGCTCTCGATCTTTAACGACGGAGCTCGTCGGTCTTCTGCTCGGGGGTTTATAGACGCCGGCTCGTCTCCCGGTTTCCCGGCCGGAGGGTTTATAGACGCCGGACCGTCTCTCGATCTTTAACGTCGGAGCTCGACGGCGCGGATATTTATAGCCGGTCGGCGCGGCTCTCGATCTTTAACGACGGAGCTCGTCGGCGCGGATATTTATAGCCGGTCGGCTCGGCTCTCGATCTTTAACGACGGAGCTCGTCGGTCTTCCGCTCGGATATTTATAGCCGGTCGTCTTCCGTCCGGAGGGTTTATAGACGCCGGACCGCCTCGATCTTTAACGCGTCGGAGCTCGGCGCGGATATTTATAGTCGGTCGGCGGCTCTCGATCTTTAACGACGGAGCTCGCGGATATTTATAGCCGGTCGCGCGGCTCGATCTTTAACGTCGGAGCTCGATGGCGCGGATATTTATAGCCGGGCGGCTCACGATCTTTAACGACGGAGCTCGTCGGCACGGATATTTATAGCCGGTCGTCCGCTCGATCTTTAACGACGGAGCTCGTCGGAGCGGATATTTATAGCCGGTCGGTGCGGCTCTCGATCTTTACGCGGAGCTCGTCGGCTTGATATTTATAGCCGGTCGGCGCGGCTCTCGATCTTTAACGACGGTGCTCGTCGGCACGGATATTTACGGTCGGCGCGGCTCTCGATCTTTAACGACGGAGCTCGTCGGTACGGATATTTATAGCTAATCCGCTCGATCTTTAACGACGGAGCTCGTCGGTCTTCGGCGGGATTTATAGATGCCGGCTCGTCTCCGGTTTCCCGGAGGGTTTATAGGCCGGACCGCTCTCGTTCTTTAACGCGTCGGAGCTCGACGGCGGATATTTTATAGCGGTCGGGCGGCTCTCGATCTTTAACGACGGAGCTCGTCGCGATTTTTATAGCGGTCGGTAGCGGCTCTCGATCTTTACGACGAGCTCATCGCGGATATTTATAGCGGCTCTCGATCTTTAACGACGGAATTCGTCGCGGATATTTATAGCCGGTCGGCTCGGCCTCGATCTTTAACGATGGAGCTCGTCGGTCTTCGCTCGGATTTATAGAATGGCTCGTCGGTTTTTCGCTCGGAGGGTTTATAGACGCCGGACCGTCTCGATCTTTAACGTCGAAGCTCGGACGGTGCGGATATTTATAGCCGGTCGCGGCTCTCGATCTTTAACGACGGAGCTCGTCGGGCGGATATTTATAGCCGTCGTCGGCCTCGATCTTTAACGACGGAGCTCGTCGGTCTTCCGCTCGATTTATAGACGGCTCGTCTCCGGTTTCGGCGGAGGGTTTATAGGCGGACCGTCTCTCGATCTTTAACGTCGGAGCTCGAGGGTATTATCGGCGCGGCTCTCGATCTTTAACGACGGAGCTCGTCGGCGCTGATATTTATAGCCGGTCAGCGCGGCTCTCGATTTTTAACGACGGAGCTCGTCGGTCTTCTGCTCGGGGATTTATAGACGCCGGACCGTCTCTCGATCTTTAACGTCGGAGCTCGACGGCGCGGATATTTATAGCCGGTCGGCGCGGCTCTCGATCTTTAACGACGGAGCTCGTCGGCGTGGATATTTATAGCCGGTCGGCGCGGCTCTCGATCTTTAACGACGGAGCTCGTCGGCGCGGATATTTATAGCCGGTCGGCGCGGCTCTCGATCTTTAACGACGGAGCTCGTCGGCGCGGATATTTATAGCCGGTCGGCGCGGCTCTCGATCTTTAACGACGGAGCTCGTCGGTCTTCTGCTGGGGGATTTATAGACGTCGGCTCGTCTCCCGGTTTCCCGGCCGGAGGGTTTATAGACGCCGGACCGTCTCTCGATCTTTAACGTCGGAGCTCGACGGCGCGGATATTTATAGCCGGTCAGCCCGGCTCTCGATCTTTAACGACGGAGCTCGTCGGCGCGGATATTTATAGCCGGTCGGCGCGGCTCTCGATCTTTAACGACGGAGCTCGTCGGCGCGGCTCTCGATCTTTAATGACGGAGCTCGTCAGCGCGGATATTTATAGCCGGTCGGCGCGGCTCTCGATCTTTAACGACGGATCTCGTCGGCCTTTTAAGGCTAACTCCTTACCAGGCCGAGCGACCTTGGCCTTCGTATCATATCCCACGCTCGTACAATATTCATGCCCGGCCGAACAGCACGGGTCATTCGCTTACGAGTTAAAATATATAAACCTCCCGACCGATCGGTTCGGGGGCCTTCGCTATTCGAGCGCTTGGCTCGGCTAATTTATATGCCCCTGCCGAATAGGCGTGGGGTCTTCACGCGGTAAGCCGTTCGGCGGAGGATGCTCAATGTGTTTTCATCTTTTTGCTTCCTGCATTACAAGTACATAGGCGACCGAAATGTATATAAATTTACATTTAGCGCACCTTTCACCCAGCTCGGATAATGTACTCCCGGCCGAACGGCTCGGGGTCTGCTTCGTCGAGTGCTTGGCTCGGATATTATACCTCCGGCCGAGCGGCACGGGGCCTTCGAAGAACTAACCGTTCGGCTATGAACACAGAATGCCTTGGGAATAATTTGTTTCCTGCGATAAAAGGAGTACAGCTATTTTGAATTTACACAAAATAGAGCAAAAGTGCACCTCTCACCCAGCTCTATATGGCTGAAGGTGATTTGCACTCCATGGCCGATCCAGCATCCGACCTTCCGCATCCTTGAGGTAATAAGCGCCCGAACGGAGCTTCTCAACCACTTCAAAGGGTCCTGCCTAGGGAGCTTCCAACTTGCCGACATCTCCGACTGGTTTGACTTTCTTCCAAACTAGGTCGCCTACTTGAAAGGCTCTGGGGATCACGCGCCGGTTGTAGTTCTGTTTCATACGTTGCCGGTACACCATCAGCCGGACGGACGCTTTAGCTCTTTCCTCTTCGACGAAGTCTAGCTCCATGTTCCTCCGTTCGGCGTTATTTTCATCATAATTTTGTACCCGAACGGACTCCACCCCAACTTCAATCGGGATGACTGCTTCGCCTCCATATACCAAGTGAAATGGAGTGACGCCCGTTCCCTCCTTTGGTGTCGTGCGGAGAGCCCATAGGACGCCCGGCAGCTCGTCTACCCAGCTGCCTCCTTCATGGTCGAGCCGAGCCCGTAAAATTCTGAGAATCTCTCGGTTGGTTACTTCGGCTTGACCGTTACTTTGAGGGTATGCCACCGATGTGAAGTGCTGCTCGATGCCATAACTTTCGCACCACTTCCCGAGCAGCTTCCCAGTGAATTGACGTCCGTTGTCGGAGACGAGTCATCTTGGGATGCCAAAGCGGCAGATGATATTTTGCCATATGAACTTTTTAACCATCTGCTCGGATATTTTTGCAAGTGGCTCAGCTTCTACCCATTTTGAGAAGTAGTCGACCGCCAACAATAAGAACTTCCGCTGCCCGGTAGCCATGGGGAAGGGTCCCACGATGTCCATCCCCCATTGGTAGAACGGGCAGGCCACAGTTGATGCTTTCATCTCATCTGCCGGTCGGTGGGACATGCTGTGATACTTCTGACAGGAAAGACAATTTGCAACGGTCCGGGCAGCATCCTTTTGAAGGGTTGGCCAAAAATACCCGGCTAGCAAAATCTTCCTGGTTAACGACCGTCCGCCTGGATGCCCACCGCACGAACCTTGGTGCACTTCTCGAAGGATGTACTCGGCATCTTCCCAGCTGACGCATTTTAGGAGCGGACGGGAGAAGGCCTTCTTGTAGAGTTGATCTCCCACGAGGGTGAACCGACTAGCCCTTCTCTTCAGCAAATGAGCTTCTTCCCGGTCGGAGGGGGTAGCTCCCGAGCGCAAAAACTCCACAATAGTTGTCCTCCAGTCGCTCGGGTATGTGATGCCCTCCATCCGATCGACATGTGCTACTAAAGATACTTGCTCGATCGGCTTCTGATAGCCGACCGGGGATAACGCGCTTGCCAGCTTGGCCAATTCATCCGCCACTTGATTCTCCGCCCGGGGGATCTTCTGAATAATCACCTCCCTAAAGTTGAGCTTAAGTTTTTCAATGGCCTCCACGTAGAGCTTGAGCTTTGTACTATTTATCTCGAAAATTCCCGAGATTTGCTGAGCAGCCAACTGGGAATCTGAATAGAGGATGACCCGGACGGCTCCAACGTGTCGAGCGGCCTGCAATCCAGCAATAAGGGCTTCATATTCTGCTTCGTTGTTAGTCGCTCGATAATCTAGCCGGACGGACAGCTGCATCCGCTCTCCTTGTGGGGACAACAAAACTATGCCAATTCCGCTCCCGTGTCTAGTGGACGATCCATCCACGAACACTTTCCACACAGCTTCAGGTTCCGGTTCCTGCACCTCCGTCACAAAATCGGCTAAGGCTTGTGCCTTGATAGCCGAGCGGGGCTGATATTGGATATCAAATTCGCTTAGCTCGGTTGTCCATTTGATGAGCCGTCCGGAAGCTTCTGGATTTAAAAGCACTCGTCCCAACGGGCTATTGGTCTTGACGATAATCGTGTGCGCCAGAAAATAAGGACGAAGTCTCCGAGCGGCTAGGATCAGAGCAAAGGCCAACTTCTCGAGTCCGGTGTAGCGGGTTTCAACATCATTCAAGATATGACTAAGGAAATATACAGGTTGCTCCTCACTTCCTGACCGGAATAACGCTGATCCCACTGCCTGCTCGGTTGAGGATAAATAAATATACAACGGTTCGTCGACAGCTGGCTTGGCCAGCACAGGTAGGGAGTTTAAGTACGTCTTCAATTCTTCAAAAGCCCGATCGCAGTCTTCATTCCATTGGAACTTTGTAACTTTGCGGAGGATTTTGAAGAACGGAAGGCTCCGGTCGGCAGTCTTGGAGATGAAGCGTGATAGCGCTGTAATCCGACCGGTCAGCCTCTGTACTTCCCTTATGTTTCTGGGCGGTAGCATGTCCTGAAGAGTCTTCACCTTGCTAGGATTAGCTTCAATACCCCGTTCGGTCACAATATAGCCCAAAAAACGTCCTCCTTTGGCGCCGAACAAACACTTATGAGGATTTAGCTTGACCCCATATTTTCTAAGTGTACGGAAGGTTTCTTCCATATCTTTGCATAAAGTGGCCGCTCGAAAGGATTTGATGAGGATGTCATCTACATAGACCTCCAGGTTGTGTCCGATTTGCTCGCGGAAGACTTTATTCATCAATCTTTGATATGTTGCTCCGGCATTCTTCAGCCCGAACGACATCACCGTATAGCAATACGTCCCGTCCGGTGTAACGAAGCTAACTTTTTCTTGATCCTCCGGGGCGAGCGGCACTTGATGATAGCCTTGGTAGGCGTCCAACATACATATACGTTCGCATCCGACTGTAGAATCTACGAGCTGGTCGATTCGGGGCAGAAGGTAGAAATCCTTCGGGCAAGCTTTGTTCAGATCTCTGAAGTCGATGCACACCCTCCATTTGTTGCCCGGCTTGGAGACGAGCACCACATTTGCTAACCAGCTTGGGAATTGAACCTCCCGTATGTGGCCGGCCTCTAAGAGTCTTTCTACCTCCGCTCGAATGATAATATTCTGCTCGGCACTGAAATCTCTTCTCCTTTGTTTTACTGGCCGAGCGTCCGGCCGGACGTGAAGCTTATGTTGGGATATGCTGGGGGAGACACCGGGCAGCTCATGCGTCGACCAAGCGAAGACGTCATGATTCCTCTGGAGGCATTTGACCACTTCTTCTTTCTGTCCGTCCTCCAGGTCGGCGGCAATAAAGGTTGTAGCCTCCGATCGGCTCGATCCGTGGAGCCTTTCGCGCTGCGCTGGATTCGGCTCGGACCATTTCCACATAGCATTTCCGAGCGGCCAACTGATCTCCTCGTACTTCACCGATCTTGTCCTCGACCGGGAATTTGATCTTCTGGTAGAATTTCGACACAACAGCTCGGAATTCGCTTAACGCCGGTCGCCCCAGTATCACGTTGTAGGATGAAGGGGAGTCGACCACCACAAAGTTTGTTGTCCTTGTTCTCCGGAGCGGTTCTTCCCCTAAGGAGATAGCCAGTCTTACCTGTTCGACCGGGAGAACCTCGTTGCCCGTAAACCTGTAGAGGGGGGTTGTCATGGGTAGCAGCTCGGCTTGATCGATTTGTAGTTGATCAAAGGCCTTTCTGAAGATGATGTTGACCGAGCTACCAGTATCAATGAAGATACGATGGATGGTGTAGTTGGCTATCACCGCTTTGATGATAAGGGCATCATCATGTGGCACTTCAACTCCCTCAAGATCCTTGGGCCCGAAACTGATCTCGGGCCCGCTCGCCTTTTCTTGACTGCAACCCACCTCATGGATTCTGAGTTGCCGGGCGCTTGCCTTTCTTGCCCTGTGCGAATCTCCTCCGGTCGGCCCACCCGCAATAATATTGATTTCTCCCCGGGAGGTGTTGTTTCTGTTCTCCTCTTCTCGAGCGGACTGCCTAGGTCGCTCATTGGACCGAGAACGATCTTCATGCCTTGGAGGGAAGCGCTGTTCGGGAGATCTCCTATATGTTCGCCGACCGGACTCTTGATGCCGCTGCCGGCGGTCGGGCGAAGGCGGTCGACGCGGGCCACCCCGTCGTACGGGATGGGTGATTGAAGGCAGGCCCCGACAGTCGCGGGTGTTGTGGGAGTCAGTATTATGGAAAGAGCAAAACATTGGGGTCCATACCCTCTTTTTCTTCATCTTTGACCGCTCGGCCGCTACCTCTTGGACCACCGGGGACTTCGCATGATGTGCCCGGGATGCCTCAACTCTTGGTCCTCTTGGTGGCTGATGGGCAGCGGGCTGCTTCTGTTCGGCATGGGCCGGACGTTCGGCATGAGTTCCCTTCCGTCGGGCAGCCTCCGCCTCTTCCACGTTTATATACTCATTCGCCCGGTGTAGCATGTGGTCGTAGTCTCTGGGCGGTTTGCGAATGAGCGCGCGGAAGAAGTCCCCTTCCACGAGGCCTTGCGTGAAGGCGTTTACCATTGTCTCCGAGGTGGCTGTGGGGATGTCCACCGCTACCTGATTAAATCGCTGTATATACGCCCGGAGAGATTCTCTTGGTTCTTGTTTGATGGTGAACAGGCTGACGCTTGTCCTTTGATAACGTCGGCTGCTCGCAAAGTGATGAAGAAATGTCGTTCGGAACTCCTGGAAACTAGTGATAGAGCCGTCCGGCAACCTCCGAAACCACCTATGTGCAGATTCCGATAGAGTGGTGAGAAATACCCGGCACTTTACGCCATCGGAGTACTGATGCAAGGTGGCGATGCTGTCGAACTTCCCCAAATGATCGTCGGGGTCGGTCATCCCATTGTAAGCTCCGATCGGCGGTGGTGTGTAGTATTTTGGTAACGGATCCCGATGTATGGCTTCAGAGAACTGTCGGTGAACCTGCTCGGGCGGTGCGTTCGCTCGGGGAGCTTTGCCCTTCCTATGATCCCGAACGGGAGGCTCATCAGATGAAGATCCTTGCTCCCCGTGAGCGGGCGCGATTTCTGGGGGAGTACGGAAGAGTGCCTGAGGGAACCCTCCTGTTGAAACATATTCCGGGCGGTCTGCTTGCGCCGCCCGGCCTGCTGAAGTCGAGGTTGTTTGCTGTTGCGCTCGCTCAGCTTGTGCTTTCTCCTTTTACTGCGCCACTATCTTGGCTGCCCTCGCCTCGACTATAGCGTCCAACTCTTCTTGTGAGAGTACCACGGTATGTAGTCTTCCAGCCTCGTTCATTGCCTCTGCTCGGATGCAGGTGCGTTCCCACAAACGGCGCCAAATTGATCCTGTCCGAACCAGGAGTCAACGGACGCTGGGGATGTGGCGCTCCTTGCTGGATCCTCGAGTGCTCCGGCGAACCTGCAACAAAACCGAGCCGGGAGGGGTGTCCCGGCGACGGCCCTCCGACGCTCAAGTCAGGCGAGGAATAACAAAAAGGTGGCTTCAGAGATTCAGACCAGCGTACCTCCGGTGAAGAAATAGAGACCTTATATAGACCTCTCGAAGGAGCCTGGGCGCGCCAATCAAAGCAATCACCTGCTTTCGACCATGCCCAGGTATGGGTCTGTCAGAAGGGCATCCATGCCCAGGTATGGGTCTGTCAGAAGAGCACCCATAATGCCATACCGCTACTCTATCAACCTCTCCATGATGTGACGGCAAGACCCTCTATCGTGAAATCTTGTGTACGACATAATCATCCGACATGCCTTTGCTGACATCCCATATCCCGAGCCGAACGAATAGGCCGCTCGGCTAACCTTTGTATCCTCGCCCTTATCCTGGCCGAACGGACCACCCGCTCGGCCCTTCGATTCCGGCCGGGCAGACACCCGCTCGGCCATTCAGTCCTCTCGCCTTGGTGTCGGAAACCCAAGCCTATGACTAGGTTATCTCTGGCTCCGCTCGGACCTGCTCAACTGCTTGACGCGGCCATTACCCGCTTAGTCAGCCCTCCATCCGTCCTCAGGCTGGGACCCTTCAGGAAGTGGGTCCCCCATTCTTACCGCCGGATCAAACGTGCTAATATTTTACAATAAGGAACAAACAATCATGATATGATGAATGATATAACTAGCAGAAACAAAAAATTTTATTATGCAAACTAAAATAAACTACATGCATCATCCCCCCAGACTTAAACTTTTCATTGTCCCAATGAAAACTAAAAATGATATATGGAGGAGATTTATGAAGTTTAGAGAAGTTACCAAGTGATGAGCTCCAAATGGTTGGCATTCATGTTTTTAAAGATACTTCTCTATTCAATGCTCACATTCCTCCACAACTTTAAAATCTACAAAAATAAAATAGACAAGAAAAATTAAGTAGAGGATACAAGTTTATTATAAAGAAATGAAACTAGAAAGAACTAAAGACATGAATGAAAACAAGGGAAATGAACTTGGGTTGCCTCCCAAGAAGCACTTGTTTAAGGTCATTAGCTCAACCACCTCATTAGATTCATCTAAATCTTGCTCTTGGAGGGGTAAGATATTTTAGAACCCTCCTATAAAGGGCTCTTATTATGGAGGGAGATTTCAAAATAGGAATTAAAAAAATGAGGTATTGCTCTCTCCATCTTTGTCTTCTTTAAAGTTCTTTCAGGTGGCCGAAGACGGTTTAGTGTGAGCTTCCAATTATTGGCCTCTTGAAAACTTACACACTAAAAAGAAAAACAAACCTCCCATAAGCATGTTATATAGTATAGAACTAGAATCATATCTGTTGGAACCCCAAGGTTGTTTTGGTGTGATCAACAAGTTAAGTTAGGTCCTGCGTTGTTTCTAACCTTGTGTCTAAGTGTGCAGGAGCTTAGGAGCACAGGTACTCGAGCGGAAGACGTAGCTAGCGAGAAGGACGGCACGTGGTGCGTCCGAGGGATGAGATGCTATGGAAGAGTACCCCGGTGGACGAGAAGGAAGCGTGCGGTGGTTCCGAGGGACGAAAGCCGGAGCGGAAGATTGCTCGGGGAGCAAGAGACGCAGCTAGCGAGAAGGTCGGCACGGGGTGCGACCGAGGGACGAAGACTGCGGATGAGTATGCTGGTGGACGAGAAGGACACACGCAGTGATTCCGAGGGACGAGAAGCCGGAGCGGAAGGCTGCTCGAGAAGACCGGAAGTTGGGTTCGGGTGAGCCCTATTCCGGATGGTAGAGATCACCTAAGAGAGCGGATCCGGAGGAAAAGAA
The DNA here is from genome assembly GCF_018446385.1 of Zingiber officinale. NCBI lineage: Eukaryota > Viridiplantae > Streptophyta > Magnoliopsida > Zingiberales > Zingiberaceae > Zingiber > Zingiber officinale. The sequence goes on from NC_055998.1 coordinate 108,232,874, forward strand.
CCAGACCGAGGCGGGACTGAACCAGAGAAGAAGTCCCGGACGAAAAAGTCAACAACTATTGACTTTGGGCTCCGAGACACCCGGAGCAGTCTGGGGCGCCCGGAGCCCTCCGGGGCGCCCTGAGCAGTAAAATTGACCAGATCAAGTTTTGACTCGATCTGAACGTTGGGGGATAAGTTTTATCCCCCCAGGGCGCCCAGAACCCTTCCAAGCGCCCCGACCAAGGCTATAAATATAGCCTTGGTCCAGAAGCTTTTGAATGAACTCACTGATTGTAAATCCAGTGCTTGCACGCTCTCTTTTAGTCTAAGCTTCTATTTTCTGAGCTACATTGCTGTATGAGGCTTCTCCGCCTGAAGGAGATTTTTAGTAAGCTTAATCTTCCTTGGATTAACAACCACATCGGTTGTAACCAAGTAAATAGTTTGTGCCTCGTCTTTTTCTTTATGCTTTTAATTTATTGGCTTACCTTATATATGCAAGTGTTAGTTTAAAGAGTTCGAGGAGGGTTTGTCATTTTGATTTTTGCAGGATATCAAACCCCCTCCTAGCCGGCCGCAACGGTCCTACAATATCAAGATAAGATGAATAAGTAATAAAAACTTAATCACATCCAACAAAGTCAATTATAGGTACCTCTATAAAATTTTCTAAAAGATCACTAAGAATACTAACCTTGTAGTGCTGAGAAGTACCTGAAAGTTCTAAAGAAGTGGATGTGACCTCTTCAGAATTTTGTAATGGTTCTAGCTCTGGTTCGAGTGGTAGTGCCTCTAAAAGTGGTAATTCTTGGAGCTTTGCTTCCATTACATAAGTCCCTACACATTTATCATCATCAACCGGTTGTGCAACCAAAGGAAGTGATCCTTGGGACATTTCCTCCATAGTATATGTCCCTACACTTTTATATACCACATCATCATCATAAGTAGTGAAGAGTCCACTAACATCAATATCATCAATAGAAGAATCAACGGCTTTATTAGAAATTTGTAGTAAAAGTTGTAAAGCTAAGATCCCCCGTTGTACCATTATCTCTTCATAAACTTGTTTTGTGGTCTTGGGTGCGAGTGGTGGTGCCTCTAAAAGTGGTGATTCTTGGGGCTTTGCTTCCATTACATAAGTCCCTACACATTTATCATCATCAACCGGTTGTGCAACCAAAGGAAGTGATCCTTGGGACATTTCCTCCATAGTATATGCCCCTACACTTTTATCTACCACATCATCATCATAAGTAGTGAAGAGTCCACTAACATCAATATCATCAATAGAAGAATCAACAGCTTTATTAGAAATTTGTAGTAAAAGTTGTAAAGCTAGGATCCCCCGTTGTACCATTATCTCTTCATAAACTTGTTTTGTGGTCTCCATCTGACTTGGAGTAGGAATATTTGTGTCTTGGGAGTCCTCCAAATCAATCGGCTCATCTGGTTGTGAATAATGTGGTCTATACAATGAAAAATCATCCTGAAACTCTGAGAGACTATGAGACTCTTCTATAATCAAAATTTTGATAATCCAACCAATCCTGATTGTAGTGCTGAGGTGGATCAGAGTTCTGCTGTTGGGAAAATGATTGCTCACTCTTCTCTGAAAATAGCTGGAGTTGAAGGTTATGAATTTGATAATCTTCCCTGTCATAGCCATAAGTATCAGGAACTTGCTCATATGTATCTTGATGTTGAGGTTGAACCAAACACTGAAGTTCCGGAATTATAGTAGTCTTTTGGAAAAAATGGCAAATAGTAGCTGGATAAGATATGCTACCACACACTCTACAAAGAAACTCAAATTGATCATCTTCTGAATCATAATATTCATCAGTGGAAGATCTTGCGCTCATGGGTGTGAAAAATTCTCTTGAAGCCCTGTTTGACATGTTAGTGCTCAAGATATCTAAAAAAAAATTACAAGAAAAACTAAAAATACAAAATTAAAGACAAGAAATAAAATGCATAATGAAAAGCAAGAAAGAAAATATAAAAAGAAAAATATCTAGAGTAACTCATATGCTAATCAACTAATATTAATCGAAAACAGTCTCCGGTAACGTTGTCAAAAACTTGTTGACCTCTGCAAGTGTACAGAAATATCACAAGTAATATAAAAGATTATCGTATCCACAGGGATTGTTGATTAAGCACTAGTTAACTTCGCACGGTGAATTATCTAAATAATCAAAAAGTGGTTTACAAATGTTAGGATAAGAAATAAAAGAGAAAAGAAAGAGAGTAAATAGGGAGAGAATGAGCGTAGTAAATGGAGGAGAATAGATACTAGGATTTCAGTTTCTTTGTGATGTTATTCAATGTAAATGATCTACCAAATCTTATTCCTCAATTGTCCATCATTTGTAGAAGGTCGCCGATATTCTCTTGCAATAGACAACTAGCCTAGGACTGAAATTTATACCTAAATGTGATCAAATAGGGATGAACCTATGTTGTCCTTACATGGGCTTGTCTGTCACGTGCGTCCCTTGGATAATCAACATAAGAATTCATCTCTCATCAAACGCATCTAGGTATAAAGATTAATGTATAAATCTATCCTACCCCCTTGAATGACCCTATTTCATCTTCAAGATCCTCCCTCAAACGTTCTTACACGGGCATGTTCCTGTCACGAAGATCCCTCGGAAAATCGAATGAGGAATTACCTCTACAAGATCCACAAGATATCCAAACATTCAATCAAGCATGGTAATTAGGTCCTAATCACAACAATCGACACAAGATCAAATATATATAAGAAGGACAAAATCATAGAAATAGAAAATTGGAAAATCCACAAGAGTTTGCACATAATCACATTACATCAAACAAGAACAATGCATCAACAAGTCATTGAATAGAATCATGGCAAAAATCTAAATAGTTTTACATCATTCATCACATCACAAATACTCCCTACATCCTAGATCTAGAGATCTACTCCATTGCAAAGGAAGAATAGCCCCAAAACATAAAGAAAAGTATACTTACAACCCTAGATTTGAGAAGAAGGGGAAGAAGATATGCTTGCCGATGATTCCGATGTCTTGGGGATGCCTCCTTGCTCCAGAGATGGATGGATCGCCAAGGGATGGAGGAGAATGGAGCTCTAGGGTTTCCCCCTATGGGGAGAACCCTTCCCCCAAGGAGAGGGACGAAGTCCGAGATCCAAAATCTCCCAAGATGAGTCAAAGAATGAAGATCTTGACCCTTTTATACCTCCTCCAAACTGCCCAGGAAAATCAGGAAATCAGGGGTCCGGTAAACTGGATTTTTAATCCACTAAACCAAGTTTTCTCGTGATTTACCCTCAATCAAATTGTATATCTTGAAATTATCTTCAATCTGATACTTGAATCGAGCCCTGGATCCAACCGAGCCGAAAGTTATAGTGGTTCAAAGTTTGGTCTGTAGTTTGGGCGGAGGTCCAGTTGAACCCATGATTGGCAGTCACGGCCGTGCCATTTAGCACAGGCAGACAAGTCTCCCTCTATGTTAGACCTGAAGCAAAGTTGTAGATCTTGAAGTCTGATACGTTTCGGTATAAAGATCATCCAAAAATTCCAACCGAGTGCAAAGTTATGGTCGTTTTACGATCAGTCTGCAATCTGCCCAGAATTCAGCACAACTCTGTTTTGGCGTGGCACGACCCGTGTTCTTCGTCACACGTCCGTGTGAGATCCACACGGCCTCACACGGCTTCTTCTCTGGTTGAGTCACACGGCCGTGTGGCACACACGACCGTGGGATTTTTCTTCACTGCCGATGCACACGACCGTGTGGATTCACACGGTCATGGCCTTTCTTTCCTTTGGAAACTTGGCATGGCCGTGCCATTTGGCACGGCTGTGTGTTGCTTGGCCACGGGAAGCTTAGCACGGCCGTGTGGGACACACGGCCGTGGCCTTCTTTACATCTGGTGCTGGAGCACGACCATGCCATTTGGCACGGCCAAGGCATGATTTGGCCACACGGCCATGTGGCATACACGACCCAAGCATGAATTCTTACGGAGTTGCTCCCGTGTGCATTTCAGGTCCATTTTTGCTCCAAATAGCGTCCTATCAATCAAAACAAAAAAAGAGCTGATCTCCGAATAAAATATAATGGAAGTATGACATTACAATGAAATGGGGTTTAATAAACATAGATTATGCCAATGAAATACAAGTAGATGTGTATCAAGACATGCATAAAAGTGTATATAACCTACACACATCACTGAGATCCAAGCTGTCTGGAGTCCATGAGCACGCATCAAATGTATACTATCATGTTGTTGTTCAAATCTTAGTATATTTTCTTTCCCTTCGCATGGATCTCCTGGAGGAACTAGATGATTTCTGGTGCGCATAAGCATGTTTAGCACTCTAGTTCCTTACAGTGGTATTAGAGCCACTTGTGAAGGGATATATTATGTTATTAGAATTTTTATATGTGATCTAGAAATGCATAATAGGTTTACTATGATCTGCAAATTATGAATTTCGACCAAAAATAATGTTTTGTTGAAAATGAAACATAGTTGGTATGTGACCAGCAAGGTCTCGACCAAAAGTGTTTTGTTCAGAACGAAACATAGTAAGTTTTGAGGATAGTAGAGTCTCGGGTATGGCAGCAACTCATAAATGAGTATACAAAATATTTTTTGCTTCGGGGGCATTGCCCCCTAACCCCCGCAAGGGGCGCAGCCCCTTGACCTCGCCAGCTAATCTGCTAGTGGGACCATCGTGGCATTGCAGCTCATAATTTGATATTCACATCATAGTAGATTTATGTCATAAGGATATTGTGAATATATATATGACATGGTGCATGGTTATGGCCCTTGAACCCCTATGTGATTGTGTGTGATGTTGTAATTCATAATACGTGTTAGTTAGAGCCCTAGAGTCAATCATTTGATGATTGTTGTATGGACTCATTGTATCATATTCTTGTATATATAAATAAAGGTATTTGTTTTGGTTATTATACTTACTTGTATTGGTGCCAAATAACTAAGTATAATAGCGTCCTCGAGTAGAGAGTTCTTATCTATATCAATCGGTTATTTGAACCGATAGTGAGATGATATAGGGAACACTACTCTTAATCATTCCTAGTCAAGTATTAACATTCAGGGACAATGTTAATGCGATGAGACTAGCATGTAGGTCAACTCGATGACTTGATCTCACAAGTCATGGATATGGAGATATCAAGTTGACACATGGGTATGCATTAGAGAATGTATACTGAATGACCTGCCATGAGAAAGTATCATGGATCGTTATATGAGTGTCATATACTTTCTCATGTGGCTATTATTATGACTACTAGTCCTTGGACTTGAAGTCACCATGGTTCCCTACATAAGGAGTTACGTACTTTGGCTTCGTCAAACGTCACCCGTAACTGGGTGGACTATAAAGATGATTACTGGATATGTAACAAATTATGTGGAGGGATGTGAGTGATGTAGATGGGATCTATCCCTCCTATATGATGGGAGTGACATCGATATTCTTGATAGAGTGAGACCATTAAGTGCATGGTCATGTCCAAATGAGTCAATATAAGATATTGCGCTCATTTGATCGAGTGAGTCTACTTGGAGTTCAAGATTTAGATTGATTAGAGGATAACACGGTTTATGCCTCACATTGATTAATCTAGATGTCTAGGATAGAAGGACACTTGTCATATATTGTGAGGAGTCACAATTAGTAGTCACAAGGTGATGTTGGATCTCAACATTCTTATAACTTGGGTAGTAATGATGTGTTGCTAGATATCGCTCATTACTTGTGCTTCTAAATGGGTTTAAGAGCATTGCCAACGTTACAAGAACCTATAGGGTCATACACAAAGGGCAATTAGATGGAGATTAGGTTCATTTGATGAACCTAAATGATTAGGTTCATATGATGAACCAAATTGGATTAAGAGTAATCCAAAGTAGGCTAATTGAGTTGGACTCAATTTGGTTCATGTGTTAAGTGAGTCTAATTTGGACTTAGACTCATTTAATCAATTTAATTCAATGAATAGAGATTCATTAAATTAAAATTGACTTGAACCAATGATTATATTAGTTCAACCAAGGGAGAAAAGTGGTCAAATTTGACTTGACTTGAGAGGAAGATGAAGGGTCAATTTTGACTTGACCATTTGCCACCTCATTAGTGAGTTGGCATTAAGTGGTCCAATGATGATGCTCCACATCATCATGGTTGCTTAAGTGGAATGCCACCTCATGGGAGTTACCAAGAGTTGTGACTCTTGGTATCCCATGGAGGTTACAATTCCCCTTAAAGTGGCCGGCCACTTTTGATGAGGAGTTAGTGCATTTTGTGTGCTTGTGTGAGTAACTCCATCATCTTCTTTCTCTCTAGTTTTCTTCTTGCTCTCCCTCTCCTCCATTACTGATCTCTAAGGTTGCTAGCACATCCTTAGAGGTTCTTCTTCATCTCTTGCTTGTGTGGATACACATAGAGAAGTGTCTACTTTGACACTTTCAAGATCCGGCGAACCGAGGACGAGCGGGATTGCGAAGGGCTTCGCATCAAGGGTAAAACTCTTATCTTGTAGATCTAAAGTAGATCTAGGCATAGAAAACTCATACGTGCAAGTTTTACGTAATTTTATTTCTTCGCACGGATCCGTGGCATGGGGGTTTCGGAGTTTCCGCAACGCAAAAAGTAATTTTTGCGGCCCGAAAAACCCAATAGTGGTATCAGAGCCACGTGCGAAGAGCGTACGAGTTTGGTTTGTATTTTTTATGAAAAATTGTAGTATTGTACTTTTCTATGAATTTCTGATTTTTACAAATTTTATGGGTATTTTTCTCGTAGAAATGACGCACAAGTGTTTAGACACTTATAGGCTTCGACTACCGAGAAGTTTTTTCCAAAACGACAAGGTTTCACCCCAAATCGTAAACCTCAAACCGTTTTGGGACAGCGGACTAAGGCGCTGTAGGATCACTTAGGGACACTCACGATGGTTATATCGCGGGTAGGGGTACTGCCCCTGACCCCGCAAGGGACTTCGTTCCTCGATTGCGCTCGAAAACCGCTAAACGGGACCGCCAGGAATTTTTACTCATAAAAATTATAAAAATAGTAGTAAAATTTACAGAAAATTATAGAAATTACATAATTTATAATTATGTGTTATTTTATGATAGTCATGGCCCAAAAGACCCAATTTGGTTGGAAAGATTGTGTTGTAATTCATAATATGGCCTGCGTGTCATTTTGTGTGTTTGCGCGTGTTGTACTTGATTCACGGCCTCCGCGTCATGCCTTTCTCTATTTATTCTTGTTGTAAATTAGTTTAGACTCGAATGTAACTCGAGTTTCACCATTGTAATGTACAAAATTGGAGCGGTGGAAGGTCCACTCGAGACGGAGTTACGAGGAGGGCGCGAGCAACATAAGGTGGTCAAAGGAAGGAGCTTAAGAAGCTGTTGACCTTAGGTTGACCATCCGATCTTCTCATTAGCTTGAGAAGATCGTAGTAGGGTCATGACTGATCATAAAATATTTAATTAATTGCTTGTGTATGTATATGTGATGCATGCTAGATTAAGTAATTAATTAGTGCCTTAACGGTTAGATTAGATCTAAATCGTGTACAAGATGCACCCTTAACGATTAGATTAGATCTAAATCGCGTATATGATACACATTATCGATTAGATTAGATCTAAATCGCGTTGACTCTAAAATGCCTACCATGCCATGATACCTATCACTACCTCGATCACATGTTGTTGTTGAATCTGCCAAAGCAGAGCAACACATATTATCTTGGTAGGGTACGGAGGGACAATCTTGGTCTCGCCTATCAACGCATGGGTGAGTAAAACTCAATTAGATTGAGTATAACTAGTTAAATCAAGTTTAATTGTAGGCATTTATCCAATAGTTAGAAGATAGGACAAAATCACGTTTATATTAACTCTTGGGCGTATTAGCCAAAGCTAACTCGAGTTTTAATATAAATGCGGATCTTGATCCTATAAATAAGAGTTGCATAGAGATGTAATCGGTAATTAGTTACCTACCGATCATACTAAGTCTTGGGCGATTTAGCCAAAGCTAACTCAGGGCATAGTATAATGTGGATCTTGTCCCACATGAATTATAGAATTCAGTGGGAGCATCATTTAGTTAAAGGCCTAATTAAATGATTACTAGAATATGATGTTTATTTATTTTCTACATTTTTCTGTTGTAGATAACCATGATGTCAAACACGAACACCTTCTCTCTACGTTCTGTCCTTGACAAGGACAAGCTCAACGGAGCAAATTTCCTAGACTGGTACAGGAATCTGAGAATAGTTTTCACCCAAAAACGTAAACTGTACGTTCTGGAGCAACCCATTATGGAGGCTCCTCTTGCCAATACCACGCGAGCTGACAAAGATGCTTATAAGAAGCATCAAGATGACGCATTAGATGTGTCATGTCTTATGCTCACATGAGTTAATGGGTACTTATGATATGGTTGAACATCTTCGTCAACTATATCAAGGACAAGCGCGACATGAGAGATTTGAGATCTCTAGGGCATTATTTCAGTGCAAGATGTCAGATGGGACTCCCCGTAGATCCATATGTACTCAAGATGATTGGGTACATAGAGAATCTACAGAGGTTGGGATTCCCACTTGGCCAAGAGCTGGCCACTAACCTGATCTTGCAGTCTTTGCCAGAGAGCTACAGTTAGTTTGTCATGAACTACAACATGAACGAAATTGACAAGCTACTGCCCGAACTACTTGGTATGTTACGAACTGCTGAGCTCAACCTTAAGAAGGTTAAGCCCAACTCTATTCTGATGGTTCAGAAACACAAGGCCAAGGGCAAGCCTAAAGGCAAGGGAAAATCCCAAGCCAAGGGCAAAGGCAAAGCACTGAAGCCAAACGGAGGGGTCGCAAAGGATGCTACCTGCTTCCACTGCGGTCAGACAGGGCACTGGAAGAGGAACTGCAAGGTGTACTTGGAGGATCTTAAGAAGAAGAGAAGTGAGACTTCCACTTCAAGTATATATGTTACAGAAGTTAATCTATCTATTTCTTCATCATGGGTATTAGATACCAGATGTGCTTCTCACATTTGTACTAATGTGCAGGCGCTGAGAAATAGTAGAGCATTGACGAAGGGCGAGATGGACTTACGCATAGGAAATGGAGCACGGGTTGCTACTGTTGCTGTAGGAACTTATTTTCTATCTCTGCCCTCTGGGCTTGTACTAGAGTTGGATGATTGTTGTTATGTGTCTGCTTTAACTAAGAACATAATTTCAGTTTCTTGTTTAGACAAGAAAGATTTTTCATTTATTATAAAGAACAAATGTTGTTCAATTTATTTAAATGAAATGTTCTATTGTAGTGCACCTCTGATGAACGGACTCTATATTCTAGACCTTGAGAGCCCTATCTATAACATAAATACCAAAAGGTTCAAGTCAAATGACTTGAACCAAACCTATATCTGGCACTGTCGCTTAGGTCATATAAATGACAAACGCCTATCTCAGCTCTATAAAGATGGTTTGCTGGACTCATTTGATTTTGAATCATATGAGACGTGTGAGTCATGCCTACTAGGCAAGATGACCAAGACTCCCTTTAGTGGACACAGTGAGAGAGCGACTGACTTGTTAGGACTTATACATAGCGATGTATGTGGTCCTTTCAATGTCACTGCTAGAGGTGGTTATAGGTAATTCATTACATTTACTGATGACTTCAGTAGATATGGTTATGTGTACTTGATGACACATAAGTCTGAATCCTTTGAAATGTTCAAAGAATTCAAGAATGAAGTACAAAACTAGCTTGGCAAGAGTATTAAAATACTTCGATCAGATCGAGGTGGGGAATACCTTAGCCATGAGTTTCGTGACTATCTAGCTGAGTGTGGGATTCTATCCCAACTCACTCCTCCTGGAACACCACAGTGGAATGATATATCTGAAAGGAGGAATTGTACCCTATTAGATATGGTACGGTCTATGATGAGTCACACAGATCTTCCTACATTCCTTTGGGGCTATGCTGTAGACACGGCAACCTTTATACTCAACCAAGTTCCATCTAAGGCTGTAATAAAGACACCATATAGGATATGGACTGGGAGAGATGCCCAGGTGTTTTTTATGAGGATTTGGGGTTGTGAGGCTTACGTTAGACGTCATGTCTCGGACAAATTGGGACCCAAATCCGAAAAGTGCTATTTCATTAGATATCCCAAGGAAATGAAGGGATATTACTTCTACGTTCCCAGTCAACACAAGGTAGTTATGGCTAAGACTGGGGTATTTCTAGAAAAGGATTTTGTTTCTAGAAAGACTAGTGGGAGTACGTTCGATCTTAAAGAAGTTCAAGATGCGAACAATAGCACTGAAGCCTCGATGGAAGTTGAACTGGAACCACAAAGTGTTGTGGATGATGTTGTTCCACAAGGAGTTGAGGAACAACAACCAATTCAAGTAGACATACCTCTTCGCAGGTCTGATAGGGTACGTTGTCAGCTTGAGAGATACTCATTTCTTTTGTCTGACCATGATGACATTGTGCTCATAGAGGATGAGTCCACCTCCTATCAGGAAGCTGTGATGAGACCAGATTCCGAGAAATGGCTAGAAGCCATGAGATCCGAGATAGAATCCATGTACACTAACCAAGTATGGATTTTGATTGATCTACCTGAAGGGGTCAAACCCATTGGGTGTAAGTGGGTCTTTAAGAGAAAGACTGACATGGATGGACTTATCTATAAGGGTCGCTTGGTAGCTAAAGGTTTCAAGCAAATTCATGGTATTGACTATGATGAAACCTTTTCTCCAGTAGCGATATTTAAGTCCATTCGGATCATGCTTGCTATTGCAACATACCATAACTATGAGATATGACAGATGGATGTCAAAACCATGTTCCTGAATGGAAACCTGCTCGAGGATGTGTACATGACACAACCTAAGGGTTTTGTAGATCCACAATATACTAGCAGAGTATGCAAGCTGCATAGGTCCATTTATGGACTAAAGCAAGCTTCTCGGAGCTGGAATATTTGATTCGATAATGCAATCAAATAGTTTGGTTTCATCAAGAATGAAGATGAACCTTGTGTCTACAAGAAGGTTGTAGGAGACATAGTTGTCTTCCTCCTATTGTTTGTGGATGACATACTACTCATTGGGAAAGACATCCTTTTGCTGCAGTCTGTCAAGACTTGGCTAGGGACATGTTTCTCAATGAAGGACTTAGGTGAAGCATCCCGCATTCTAGGCATACAGATCTATAGAGATAGATCTAAGAGGTTGCTTAGCCTAAGTCAGAATACATATATTGACAAGGTACTCTTTCGGTTTGTCATGCAGAACTTCAAGAAGGGATTTCTACCGATGTCACATGGTGTGAGTCTTTCGAAGACTCAAGGTCCCTCTTCTAGAGAGGAGAGAGACCGCATGGATCAGATCCCTTATGCCTCAGCCATAGGATCTATCATGTACGCCATGTTATGTACTCGTCCTGATGTCTCATATGCTTTGAGCATGACGAGCAGATACCAGTCAGAGCCAAGTGAAAGTCACTAGATAGCGGTCAAGAATATTCTTAAGTACTTAAGAAGGACTAAATAATATTTCTTGATATATGGAGGCGATGACGAGCTAGCTGTAAAGGGTTACAGTGATGCCAGCTTTGAGACGTGGATGATCGTCAAGACTGGTTTGGATCTGCCAACGGATAAAGACGGCAATCCTACACCCTGCGAGGACTGGGAACCTGCATTAATCAAGAAGGTGGAGGCAAATGTCAGAGCAAGCAATACCCTCCAGTGCAGACTAACAAAGGAAGAGTTAAACCGCGTCGGTCCATTCTCGAGCGCCAAGGAGCTATGGGAGAAACTGATCGAGCTTCACGAAGGGACGTCCGATACTAAAGTAAGTAAACGGGATTTATTATTTAATAAATTGTATAACTTAAAAATGTAGGAAAATGAGACAACAAGTCAGCTTCACGCGCGCATTCAGGACCTCCTAAACGGCCTTCATGCAATCGGCCAAAGAATAGAAAACCGCGACATAATAAGGTACGCACTCAGTGTCTTTCTAAGGAACACCTTGCGGGCATCCATGGTTGATGCTTACAAGGTTTCTAAGGACCTCTTTTCAATCAAATTAGACGAACTTTTTTCAAAATTAGAATTGCATGAACAGACTAATGTGCACCCGGTCATTCAAGGTGTTGCTTTGGTTGCAGGTACCAGTCGAACACGCGAACCGAGATCATGACGAAGAACTGAAGCAGAGTCGGAAGAAGAACCTGACTCAGATGATGAAGATGATGAATTAACAACCGAACTCGTAAACCTCGTAAAGAAGCTCTACAAGAAGAAGAAGGGCTTCAACAAGAGAGATCTAAAGAAGACAGTACAATCCAAGGAGGTTCAACCGAGTTCGAAGGGTAAGTTCGAGGTTATCTGCTACAGGTGCAACCAGAAGGGGCACATCAAGGCCAACTGCCCAAGTCTGAAGGATGCAAAGAAGCGAAAGAAGAAGCCCTAAAGGCGACGTGGGACGAATCCTCAGAAGAAGATACCGACGACGAACTCGATCAGACAAGTCTCCTCGCACTGATGGCCCGGGACCAGATCAACGTGTCCGAGAACGAGAGCGAGTCGGAGGCCGAGTCCGAGCGAAGCCACGGAACCGTATCCGTTTCCGAAGGGCCAGACCCCGCTGTGAGTATTTCTAGACTTAATAATCTAGTTAATTATTTATTACGAAAATTAGCTAAGTCGAACCTTAGAGTTAAGTCACTTCTAAAGGAAGTATAAGTCCTTAAAGAAGTGACTAACTCCAAATCTATGACTGAACCAGTTTAGACTGGAAACTCAACTCAAGTCAAAAAATTTGAGGAAGAGAATTCCAGCCTGAAAACTCAAGTCAAGGATCTGGAGAAAACACTAGAACGGTTCTCTTTTGGTTCCAAGAATCTTGACTTAATTCTTGGGACACAAAGAGCTGTTTACAATAGAACTGGTCTAGGATTTAAACCAAAGAAAAAATACAAATCTTATTTATCTCTTGTACAAAAATCAAATAGAAAAATAGTCCAAGCATGGGTCCCCAAGTCCAAATTAATTAATCAAGTTGGACTTGGTCTATATTGGGTACCGAAGGATCAAATACACTACCTCGACAGACCATATCGAGGCTATGATCCAGGGGGAGCAAAAAGAAAAACAATATCAATAAAACGAACATAATTAAATTAAATTTTAAAAAAATTAAAAATTTGAAATTAAATTAGATTATTAAAAATTTAAAATTCAATTAAAAATTCAAAAATAAATTAAAAATTAAATTTAAAATTTAAAATTCAATTAAAAATTCAAAAATAAATTAAAAATTAAATTAAAATTCAAAATTCAATTAAAAATTTGAAAATAAATTAAATTAAAATTCAAAATTCACTTAAAAATCAAATAAAAATATAAGGAGAATCCAGAATAGCTGACACCCCTGACTAAACTACCCGACTGGGTAACCCAACTTAATCTACCCAAAATGGGTAAACAAGAGTAGACTACCCGATAGGGTAATTAAGGTTAGATTAAAAGGAGTTAGGTTTAACTTGACCCACGGTACTGGTGAAGTATTGGATGATATTACGTTGGGAAAACTTAGTCATCGCATGTCTAGGAAGATATGGCTTTGACCTGGTGCATTTGGCTAAGTGGAACTGACCAAAGCTACCCTTTATGAATCATAACCAGTTAGATCAAGGTTTTGTATTAAGTTTAATGGGTAGGACTATTTGGAAAACCTCGAAGGTATGATTACTTTAATGATGTCCTTGTGACTCACCATAGCCCAGAAGTTTATCCAAAGAACGCCTACTTGTTGAACCCAAAGCTAAACCTGAATCTAACACAAAGTTAAACCAAGCCCTTAAATTGAATCACAATTCATCTCACAACAATTATAGGAGTACCTGATTGAAAATTTAGATCGGGTGAGATGACTAAGAATTAAATTAATTAATTCAAATCTAAGTAATAATTCAAATCAACTTAATAATCTAAATTAAATTATTTTAAAATACTTTTAAATCTTAATTTCAAAATTATTTGAAAAATCTTTTAAAAATCTTTTAAACTTAATTTCAAAATTATTTGGAAAATCTTTTAAAAATTATTTTAAAAACTTTTAAAACTTAATTTCAAAATTATTTGAAAAATCTTTTAAAAATCCTTTAAAACTTAATCTGAAAAAAGTCTTTTAAAATTCTAATTAATTAACTTAAAATTATTTTTCAAAATTACTTAAAATTATTTTTAAAAATTAATTATTTTTTTAATTAATTAACTTAAAATTATTCTTCAATATTAATTAAAATTATTTTTCTAAAATTATGTTTCTCAAATTAATCAACTTAAATTATTTTCAATTAAACTTAATTAAACTAAATTCAGTACTAAACATAATTAAAAAAAATTATTAAATATAGTTTTTAAAATTCATCATTAATTAAAAATGGAGTTAACATTTGAAATTAACCTAGTGTTACACTTATGTTTCAATCAAATTCAAACTCAAACTTAATCACTTCACTTTCTTTTCATCAAATAGAGTCCAATTCAAACAATTTATGTGTAGGAACATAAAGAATTGGATCAGTGGATGTTAGATAGTGGATGCTCCAGACACATGACTGGAGATAAATTAAAGTTCACAAAGCTCAAACTAACGAATTTAGGATCTGTTGCATTCGGCAACGACGACAAACTTAAGGTAATCGGAAGAGGTAACATCGAACTTAGTTCCGATTTTATTATTCGAAAAGTTCTACTAGTTGAAAACTTCAATTTTAATCTTCTAAGTATAAGCCAATTGTGTGATAGTGGATACTTAGTTACCTTTGACAAATCTAGTTGTTTAGTTAAAAATATTGAAAACCCTAAAATCACACTTAAAGGGCTTAGGAAAAACAACATGTACTCAATTAATCTACCCATTTCCTCAATAAAGTGTTTTCTAACACAAGAAGAAGAAACTGAGTTGTGGCATAGAAGATTGAGTCACACTCACACTAGACTCATTTAAAAAATGAGTCAAAATGGTCTAGTTAAAGGTTTGCCCAAATTAAAATTTATTGAAAACTCAATCTGTAACGATTGTCAACAAGGAAAACAAACCAAGTCAACACACAAATCAACTAATCTAGAAAGAACTAACTCTATACTTGAGCTCCTTCACCTTGACCTATTTGATTCACATGGAGCCAAGTCACTAAGCAAGAACCAGTATTGCTTAGTTATAATTGATGACTACTCTAGGTTCACCTGGGTAAAATTCCTAAAATCAAAAGATGAAACTTTTAAAGAATTTAGTAATTTTTGCAAGTTAACAGAAAATGAAAAATATATTAAAATTAAAAGAATAAGAAGTGATCATGGGGGGAATTTGAAAATCATAGGTTTACCCAATTCTGTAAAATCAATGGATACCAACATGAATTTTCATGTCCTAGAACCCCCCAACAAAACGGTCTAATGGAACATAAAAATAGAACCTTACAAGAAGCCGCTAGAACCATGCTAAATGAATATAATTTAAATCATCAATTTTGAGCCGAAGCCATAAATACAACAAATTATATTCAAAATAGAATTCTAATTAATAAATATCACAATAAAACTCCTTATGAAATGTATTATAATAAAATTCCCAACCTAAACTATTTAAAAGTTTTTGGATGTAAAGTTCATATTTTAAATACTAAAGATTACTTAGGAAAATTTACACCCAAATCAAACCAAGGAATCTTTTTAGGGTACTCCACAACCAGTAGGGCATATAGAGTCTATAACTAAAATACCCTAAAAGTTAAAGAAACAACTAATATAATATTTGATGAAGAAAATAATCTACTAACTTAAATGAAAATGTTGACATTAATCCAAGAATTATTGAAGACGATGAAATTCATCCCAACACCAATAAACCAGAGGAATCAATTTCTAACCCAAACATAAGACTAACTAGAACAAGTACCTCTCACCCACCTGACCAAATTTTGGGTGATCCAAACCTAGGAGTCAGGACTAGATCCTCTTATAGAAACTTTAGTCAAATTGCCCTCATTTCTAAAATTGAACCTAAGACTATAGAAGAGGCCCTACCTGATCCAGACTGGATCATTGCTATGCAAGAAGAATTAGCCCAGTTTGATAGAAACCAAGTCTGACAACTTGTACCTAAACCCTTAGATAAGTCAATAATTGATACCAAATGGGTATTTAGAAACAAGTTGGATGATCAGGGTGAAATAATTAGAAATAAGGCTAGACTGGTGGCCAAAGGATTTAGTCAAGTTGAGGGTTTAGACTATGATGAAACATACGCACCAGTAGCTAGGCTCGAATCCATTAGGATGCTATTAGCCTATGCAGCCCATAAAGGGTTTAAGTTATACTAAATGGATGTAAAATCCGCGTTCCTAAATGGATTCATTAAGGAAGAGGTCTATGTAAACCAACCTTCAGGATTTGAGGACCTAGACTACCCTAATCATGTATTTAAACTGAAAAATGTCTTATATGGACTTAAACAAGCTCCTAGAGCATGGTATGAATAGTTGTCCAATTACTTAACATCCAAAGGCTTTAACCAAGGGCACATAGATCCAACCCTATTTGTAAAAACTATAAAAAAAGACATCTTCATAGCACAAATCTATGCTGATGATATAATTTTTTGCTCAACTAACTCTAAATTTCTAAAAGAATTCGTTAAATTAATGGAAGATGAATTTGAAATGAGTATGGTTGGGGAACTAAATTTTTTCTTAGGTTTACAAATTAAACAAACAAAAGATGGAATCTATATTTAACAAACTAAATATGCTAAAGAACTAATTAAAAAAGTTGGCATGAAAAATTCAAAAATCATAAATACCCCAATGGCCACTAACATCAACATTGACTCTGACCCAGAAGGGAAAACAATAGACCCAAAATACTATAGAAGTATAATAGGAAGCCTACACTACCTAACTGCAAGTCGACCAGATATAATATTTGCAGTTGGTATGTGCGCAAGATACCAATCTTGTGCAAAAGAATCACATCTAACATATGTTAAAAGAATACTTAGGTATATTAAGGGCACCCTAAATATAGGACTTTAGTACCCTAGAACTAGCACCTTTGATCTTTTTGGCTATTCTGACTCAGACTATGCCGGGTGCAAATTAGACAGAAAAAGTACAAGTGGTAGCTGTCAAATCCTAGGTCAGTGCCTAGTAAGTTGGTCAAGCAGAAAGCAACATTGTGTTGCTCTATCCACCACTGAAGCTGAATACATAGTCCTAGTAGAGTGTGCAACTCAATTGTTGTGGATGATACATACCTTAAAAGACTATCAATTAGAATACAAAAATACAAAAATCTTAATTGATAATATAAGCTCAATTAATCTAACAAAAAATTTAATTCACCACTTTAGGACTAAACACATAGAGGTAAAGTACCACTTTGTAAGGGATCACGTCGCTAAAGATGAACTTGCACTCAACTATGTTGAGTCCAAATCAAACATAGCTGACATTTTCACAAAACCCTTACCTGAACTTGAGTTCGGTGCACTTAGAAGACAAATAGGAATGTGCTGGGTAGAATAGATGCTGCTTTTCAAACTCATTCTCCTACTTAATCATTCTGTTTTTTTTTTCAAAAATTCTAGGAAAAATAATGATTTCAAAATCCCCTTTTCTTAGAATTTTCAAAAATTGGACTTAGTTTAGGCTCTACCCTAAAAATCCTGTTCCCCTAGATTTAAGCCAGAGCATCTCACAAACACCTAGGTATATCTTGCTTGTGTTTGAAAAACATAGAACGACGTGAGATGCATAGGGTACAGACTGGACTCAAGAATGCTTATTTTTATGCATCAATATGAGTCTGGGCGTTAAATACTTTGTTAACAATAATCAAGTCAAGTCCTCCCGCTCTAGTCAAATCTAACTGGACTAAATGACTTAATATAACTAACCAAGTGAAAGTTGCTGCCCTCTAGGCAATCAGCAAGTAGCTAAAGGTTAGACAGTTGGTGAAGGAAATAGAAATATTAAGATTAAGCATGCTTATAATTTAGGGCTCTGATACCTGATCAAGACAAGTTAGATAAGTTGACTCATGCTTGGACTTAAAGACCAACTGAATAAATAACCTAAATTAAATTTTTAGCTACTCTCTCTCTTCATCCAAAAAAAAAATTAACAAGTTCTTACTCCTAATTTTTCAAAAATAAGTATTATTTTATTCAAAATTAAGCTAAGTCTCTTTTCACTTAAGCTATATTTTCAAAATTCAATGTTTGCAAAAGGCTTAGCTAAGTGATTCATAGAGCAACTTTCCAATTTTTTCAAACTTAGCCAACCTTGAAACCTAACTTTATAAATTCTTGCTAAGATATTTTCCTAAGTTACCTTTCAGATAGTTTTGCAAAATTTTAACTTAGTGCTTTCAAAATTTCAGGTGAAAATTTATTTTTCAACTTAGCACTTGTCCCATTTTTTTCATAGCCTAATTTACTTTTCAAAAAGAAAAATTGAAAATTGTTTTCAACTGGCTTATTTTTTGATAAATGGCAAAGGGGGAAAGTAGGAAATTCAAAAGTAAAAAAAAAATAAAAATTCAAAAAGGAAGCCCTGTATTAAGGGGGAGCTTCACAAAAATTTAAGTGTTAGCTTAAGTTATGCTTTTATTTGAATTTATATACTTAAGTTTGCTCACTTAAAACCTTTTAATATATTTATGCATTTGTTTTACTTAACTTTGAATTTGGGTTGTCATAATCAAAAAAGGGGAGATTGTTGGTGCGGGAAGCATCCGACGATCAAACCTAAGTTTTGATAATGGCAAAGAATTCAAAGTTAAGATGTGTGGTGATCTAATGGTCTAAATGAGATTGCAGGAAAGTCCTAAGTGTACTTAGGTAAAAGCCCTAACTGTGGTTAGGCAAGGTGAAAACCCTAGGGGGTGGTAACCCTAGGTCATAGGGGGTGGTAACCCTATGCGGAAAGTCTTGGTGGGTCGAGTGCTTCAGGCAAAAGTCCTGGGGGGTAACCCTAGGTGGAAAGTCCTAATGTCGCGAACCAGGTGAAAGACTGGACCAGCCGGGAAGCGGAAGTCTAGCAAAAGTCCAGTCGATCTGGAGGATCGCACTGGCAACAGGTAAATCTCCTGAGTGGAGTAGGTGAGGACACATTCCCCGTAGAGGGAACAGTAGGTGCCGGGTCGACCTAGGGTTTCCGATCGGAAATCCGAAGTTAGACCCGGACAATCCGATGACTGTCAAACTTCATATTTATGATATTATATGTGCTAACTTTTGTTTTGCAGGATATGTTTATGTTTTGGATCTAACATGTCTTGCAGGTACGAAAGAACAAGGTTAAGCCTCGGATAAACAGTGTCCAAGGCGCCTCCATGGAGCTTGGAGGCGCCTCGGGTGCAAAAGATGAGCTGGCTACGAAGCAGGCTTGGAGGCGCCTTGAAGGAAGCTCAAGGCGCCTTGGACTGGTGGATGAAGGCACTTTGGAGAGCAAAGAAGGCGCCTTGAACCTGATAAGGTTCGACCAGTTCAGCCCTTATCTCAGCGTGTGACTCGGCCAGCATTGAGGCGCCTTGTATGGCTTTCAAGGCGCCTTGAACACCCTTTATAAGAGAGTCTTGACCAGAAGCTCTCATCAACTGATTCCAAGTGAACTTTCTGCTACAAGCTGCCTACGAGACGATCCTAAAGTGCTGCGACGACCCCCCGATGACCCGGAGCTCCGAATTTTCAGTTATTCATATTGTCGTCGGTATAATTTAATCATTTCTTATTGATTATTGTACTTCACTTGTAATTCTATTCGAGCTATTAGTTGTTGGCCACGGTAAGCGATCAAGGATCGCGGGCCTTCGAGTAGGAGTCGAGCTTAGCTCCGAACGAAGTAAATACCCTCGTGTTTGTGTTGTTTTTCTCTTTTATTTCGCTGCGTTACTCAAGTGTTTAATCGAACGATTTACGATTCCGAACCGTGTGAAAGCCACGAGCGCTATTCACCCCCCCCCCCCTCTAGCGCTTCTCGATCCAACATATTTTACCCAACTATAATCAGTCAACCGATCCCCCAGATCGGTCAACTGATCCTGCCTGAATCGGTCCGACTTCCCATCCACATTCTACTACTTGGATAGAAGTCTTTGTTCGATCGACCGATCCTGTCATTCGGTCGATCAATCTATCGATGATCTTAGACCCAATTGACCTGACTCAATCAAGTTGTTCAGTCAACTGAACCCAAGGTTCAATCGACCGATCCCCTGATCAAACCCGGTCGACTCGTTGGAAATCTGATCTTGTTGATTGGAGGTTCGGTCGACCGATCCAGACATTCGATCGATCGATCAAGGTCGAATCTAACCCTGCAAAAAATGTTAGCCCAAAGTGCTCGGATTTTGCCCAAAGTGTTTGACCCGCTAAGACTTCGTTGTTTTAACCACCCCCTAGGACCTATAGTTACCACCCCCTAGGAACTAGGGTTACCTCCCACTAGGTCACCTGCCTAGTATCGACTAGGATTTTTGCCTAAGAACACTTAGAACTTTCCTGCAAGCTCAATCACCCTTGTTAGACAACAAGTAATCTTAACTTTAGACCATTTGCTATAATCAAAACTTAGATTCGATCGTCTAACGCTACCTGAACCAACACAGCATCCTCATATACTACTACCTTCTAATATTATGAACAAATCTCTAAACATGAGAGATTAAAAGTTCCCTCATCAAATTACAAGTTGATCCACTTACAAGTAGATAGCGATGACTACTCTATGGGTTATGCGCCCATCATGCTTCCGCTGCGCCCACACTGCTGTCTAGCCAAATGTGGTAAATCAACTATCTCTAAAATCCATAACACAAACTATCAGCAGATCCTCAAATGTCTTATAGTGTTTAATTAACCCAAAGCTAAATTTGAATCTGACATGCGTTCAACAACCTTTTTCAAAATTATAAACTAAACTTAATTAAATAAAACCTAATTAAAACACAATTAAAATTAAATTAAACTAAACTAAATTATTAATTTAAAACTTATTTAAAAATTATTTTAAAAACTTAATTAAATTATTAATTTAAAATATATTTTAAAATTATATTAAAAACTTAACTAAACAATTAATTTAAAAATTCTTCAAAAAATATTTTACAAAACTTAAAAATCTCATTAATTTAAACATTATTTAAAAATTATTTTAAAAATTTAACTAAATTTTTTATTTAAAACTTATTGAAGAAATCATTAATTTAAAACTTATTTAAAAATTATTTTTAAAACTAAACTAAATTATTAATCTAAAACTTATTTAAAAATTATTTTAAAAACTTAACTAAATTATTAATTTAAAACTCATTGAAAAATTTTTTTACTTAAAACTTATTTAAAAATTAAATTAAACTTAACTAAATTATTAATTTAAAACTTATTTTAAAAATATTTTTAAAATTAACTAAATTATTAATTTAAACCTTTTAAAAAATTATTTTAAAAACTTAACAAATTTTAAAACTTATTTTAAAATTTTAACTAAATTATTAATCTAAAACTTATTTAAAAATTATTTTTAAAACCTGCTTAAATTAAAATTAAAATTAAAAACTTAAGTAAAGTTTTAATTTAAAAATTCTTTTAAAAACTTAACTAAATTATTAATTTAAAACTTATTTAAAAATTATTTTAAAAAATTAATTAAATTATTAATTTAAAACTTATTGGAAAATTATTTTATTTAAAACTTATTTTAAAATTATTTTAAAACTTCACTAAATTATTAATTTAAAACTTATTTAAAAATTATTTTTAAAACGTAACTAAATTATTAATTTAAAACTTATTGAAAAATTATTTTATTTAAAACTTATTTTAAAATTATTTTATTTAAAACTTATTTTAAAATTATTTTAAAAACTTAACTAAATTGTTAATTTAAAACTTATTTAAAAATTATTTTAAAAACTTAACTGAATTATTAATTTAAAACTTATTGAAAAATTAATTAACACTTTATTTTTGAGTTTATTAAAATTTAATAAACATTAATTAAAACTTAAATCGAGAATTAATTAAAATTAAAAATTAATCTAACTTAAAACTTAATTAAATTAAAACATAATTTAAAATTATTAAAGCTTACAATTAATTAAAACTAAGCTTAAATAAAAAAATTAAACTTGATATAACTTAAAACTTAATTGATTTAATTAAAACTTAATTTAAAATTATTAATTTAAAAATCACTTAAAATTATAAAACTAAAATCTAACTTAAAATTTACTTCAGTTATTAATTAAAGTATAACTTAAAACTTAAAATTACTAATGAACATAATTACTTTCAAATACCTTAACAAAATTAAATTAATACTAATAATAATTTATCAAAGCACAATTTAAATTCAAAATTAAATGATTCGTCAACTAAATTTGTAATCATAAATTAATTACAAACAAAATTTAATTACAATTATTAATTATTAATAAGTAGTAATAATAATAATTTAATATATATATAATAAAAAAATAAAATAAAATAAAATAAAATAAAGGTTCAGTCGACCAAATGACCTATTCGATTGACCAAACTTGACATTTATTCTGAATTGCGCCTTGAACCGGTTAAGTCGAGCAATTATTTGTTCAATCGACTAAAAAACTGATTTGATCGACCAAAAACATAAGTTCATCACTGAAAATTGAATCTATCTTCAATTATTCGGTCGACCTAACACCTAGTTCAAGCGACTAAAAACTTGAATTCGACCTGATCTAATGCAGAAAAGTATATATGTGATCAAGTTATTGGTCGATCGAAAATCTAGTTCGGTCGACCGATAACCACCACCTTTTTCTGATTGGTTGGAAACATGGCTTTTTTAAGGGATTGGTCAATCGAACGTCTTATCAGTCGACCAATCGAGGCCCATAAAACCAATACTCCAGTAGAAGCTGAGTCTCATCCAATCCCCTCCATACCTTCTTATCTTTCTTCGCCTTCCAAGCCTATTTCGCCACCTACAACCTTCCTTATACCAAGATCATACCTCGGTATGTTTTAAAAGCATTTTTCTTTTTATGCTTAATTTCCTTATACTCTCTGTTTGTTATCGTAGTGAAAATCTTCGTAAACATGCCCAAAAAGAGGCTAGCTCCTCTAACCACAACTAAGACCTTAGGTTTTCCACAAAGCACCTACACCAATCTTTTAGCAACAAAACCTTCTTAGTAGTAGGAACTAGGTGTCTTATCTACCTTTCTACCAGGCCTACTGTCCTGAAATAATTGATATCATTCAACATTACTCCCTAGATAGTCTGATTCTCTGTAGACACACATACAATCTCACACTTTGTACTAAATTTTAACATAATTTGTGTGAGATTGATGCTTATCACTTTAAAACTAGAGTTGTTTCGAGGGACATGTTGTTTGATCTTGACATATTTTCTCGCTTCTTACCCATGCACCCATCACCAAATTGAATTTTGCCTTATCCCTCTTATCCTAACTCTTTACCTGCTCCATTTTCTCATTTAAATCTTGATGTCATGTATGCCAATTTCTTCCAAGGTCCACATCCAAGGAAGATGTCATTAGTTTCACTTAGTCCAAACAATAATGCCCTATACAAAATGGTGGTGTCTTGCATTCATCCTCTTTCATCCAGGGATCAAGCGTCCTTCGTCCAGTCCATCTTTTTTTTTATTTATGCTCTTAAGCATAAACTAGATTTGGATTTTGGCTATTGGATCTTTAAGTTCATTATCTACTATTCTGGCTATAGTACTTCGTTTAAAGTCCATATGGTTCATTGTCACATTCTTACTGCTTTCATAGCTTCGTTAGGGGTAGGAGTTGGTCGTGGGGAATTAATAGAGCTATCTGATTTTGAACTAGTTAGCCTCCGTCAAATATCCTTGGCAGGGATTAAGGCTAGTTCTCAGGGCCTGATTTACAAGCCTACTCATCCACATTACATTCCTCCTGCTGTAGAAGAGCTTGATATTGAGGATGTTCCTATCATTATAGAGGAGCCTCTTGTTCCATTTTTGGCCTTAGAGTATCCCAAGACTCCATATTTTGATGTAGCACAGGCGACATCATCTTCAACCCCTCCACAGTCTAGAGATCCATTCAGTCAATTGCGTGACGACATCTTTAGCCAATTCAACTCACTTCAAACTATATTTCAGGGGCATCTAGCTGAGTTCCATCCGGACATAACTAAACGAGTTGATACTTTAGAGGGGCAGCAAACTAAGATATTCGATTATTTTTTATCTATGCATGATCACTCATCCCCTCCATCTTATGCTGGACTTGATGCATTTTGCTATTTCAACATTATGACTATGTGTGTATTTAGATTTGGTACTTGTTTGTTATGGGTACTTTTTTGTTATAACTTTCAATCTGCATTTTAATTAAGTTATGCATGTGGTTTATAGAATAGGTTTCTTTACTGAAAATTATTAATTTTTAGTTATTTTTAATTTATGTTTTTAAAATTCTCTTATTTTCAAAAAAGATTTTAAATATTTTATCATTTTGGAGTAGTCTAAGCCTTACCGTAAAATTACATGCTCATATAGTCTTAGAAGCTAGCATCTCACAAGTACAGTAGGGTACATTGTAGAATCGAAAAAAATTTGGATACCTCCACAATTACATGATAGGATTTCTATCCCTCAGTTCACCCGACCTACTAAGACTTTCTTACCTAACCGCAACTAGGACCTCTTGATATAAGATAGAAACCCCCACTTTCTTTTTTCGAGGTCAATATTGTACTCACATGGCTCAATCAGACCATAGTTCTTGTACACAGTCGACGGTTAAACGTTCCGGTAGTCCAAGCTCTGATACCAATTGTAGCATTGAAAAGAATTTAGATATCTGCACAATTACATGATATTGTATGCCCACTTTGGGCCTAAACCCTCATAGTTTTGCTCTTGGGCTCTACCCAAAAGGTCTCATACCAATGGAGATATCTTTTCTCTTATAAATCTATAATCTTTCCCATGTGTTTTCAATGTGGGACTATATTTGCAACCTTACAATCCCAACATACATTACTTGTATCTTTTAAACTATAGAATGGTGTGGGATGCTTAGAACTCAGCCTAAGATTTCAAATGTTTATGTCAGTGCATCGCTATAAATATGAACTTTAAACAAAATACATTGATCAATTTGAAAAATCTAGCTAGTAACAAATTAGTTAAAACTAAAAGCTGAAATTGGCCAACCTGAATCAACAGCTACTATCTTGTGGTAGTTAGCTAAGTATGAAGGTTGGACATTTCATCATAAGGATATGTTTCTAGTTTTTAAACCCATGCTTAGATTTTTAGGCACTTATCAATTTTAGGAGGAGCTTCAATATCATTTTAAAAATTTTCAGGACTAAGAAAATTCAAACTTAATATTTCAAAATTATTTTCAAAATTTTTATTTACCAAATTTTCAAAATTATTTTCAAACTTTATCCTTCAAAATTTTTCCAAATTACTTTCAAATTTATTTTCACACTTTATTTTTCAAAATTACTTTTAAAATTTTTCTTTACCAAACTTCCAAATTTATTTTCAAATTTTTTCAAAATCACTTTCAAAATTTATCTTTAACCAATTTTCAAAAACTAAATTCATACTTTAGTTACCAAATTCCTTATGAATTTTCAAATAATTTCAGATATTATCTTTACAATATGTTTCAAACAATATTATTTTTTTCAATATTATCTTTAACCACTACGTCTTTTTGAAAGTTTTAGAATTTTAAAGCTATTTTTCTCTAAACTCCATCACTTTTGATTAAAAACTTAGGGTGCGTTTGGTACACGCATTTTTCATTTTCATTTTTGAAAAATGCGCATTTTTTAGAAAACAGAAAATGATATTTTGTCATTCTCTGTTTTTCTGGAAAACGCTATCTATTTTTTTAGAAAACATGCACGAAAAACACAAACCAAACACCATTTTTCAGAAAACGCGTGTTTTTCAGAAAATGAAAATGAAAAATGCGCGTACCAAACACACCCTTATCTCTTTGTATTTCCCATATTTTTTTATGGGCGTCAAAAGGGAGAGATAATGAATTCAAGGGGAGTTGTTAAACTCAGAGGAAGAGTTAAGTTAGAAAATGCTTGTTTACTTATCTTTTCATATGTTATTAACTTAACTGTGAGCCTTGATTGCCAAACATCAAAAAGGGGAAGATTGTTGATGCAGGGTGCACCAAAATTTAACCTGAGTTTTAATGTTGTCAAAAGTTCAAGTTAAGTATTGTCGTGATCTAACAAGTTGACTAAGTGTGCAAGTTGTTTACTCAACCATTGAAAGCCCTAATTGCGGCTAGGCTTGGAAAGTCTTAGCAAATCATGGAAGCGAGGCAGGAAGCTCAAGTGGTCAAGAGGACCCGCCGACACCTGGCAGGGAAGCTCGATAGGTCTGGAGGACTGAAGATTGAAAAGAAGTCCTGGTGAGTCAATCCGATGCTAAGCGGTACAGCCCAAATAGGTTTGGAGAATCAATGTTTAGTAGGTAGGTTGAGGTAATCAACTAGAGAGGAGCGACAGTGAGGTTGTGTTTCGAAAAGCAACAAACTCAAGTCGCTGATCCAACTAAAGAAATCAGAGAGATTCCCAAGTTGAGATCAAGATAGCACTATTGTCAATTACTATTCATGCATCTGCTAATCTTTATTTTGCAGGGATATATTATGTTTAACTATATTTTGCAAGAATCGGCCTTATCGGTCGACCAAACCTAGGGATCGATCGATCGAACCAGATCGATTCGGACCAAATATCAGACCAGAGCAGAGCAAAGCAGAGTCCGATTAAAACTTGATCGTCGACTGAACCGTGATGACATGGCAGATCGAGTCTAGGCAAAGAAGGAAGCCAGGCTGATCTGTCAATCAAAACCAATGATTGGTCGACTGAATGATCATCTCATTAATGAAGAATTATGTGTGAATCTCGGTGAACAAGGAAAGTTCACTGTTTGGTCGACCAAATATGGTGATCGGTCGACCAAACCATTAAAGCTCATAAATGTGCAAAGAATGGATCTCAGCGAAGAAAGAGAGCACAAGGTTCAGTGGACCGTTAAGAGGTTCGGTCAATCGAACAGATCAGTCGAGCGATGGATTTATCAGTCGACCGAACCATGCTTATAAAAGGGGAGCTTGAGGCCCGAGGCAAGTATCAAGTTTTTTGTTCACCTCTGTGCAAAAGTTTTGTTCATGCTATTACTCTGCAACACATCTTCAAGCAAGCTACTACTCCGACAAAATACTGACAATCTTCATACTCTTTTTCGATATACTTTATTTTAGCTTGCATTATATTTAAATTCAAATAAGATAGTAGTCTATTACTATCTTATATTTCATCTGTATGAATTACTTTTTTTCGAAGGTTTCGAAAATAAGAGTTTTAGTGAATTGCCCAATGATGCGATTAAGGATCATGAGCCTTGGAGTAGGAGTCGACCTAAGCTCCAAATCAAGTAACCGAAACTTGTTCTTTATTTTTCCGCTGCACTACTCTTGTTTCAACGCTTCAAAAGAAAAAAATTTTAACGTGCGATATTCCCCCCCCCCCCCCCCCCTATCGCATCTTTCGATCCTTCACAGCTGAGAGGATGAAAATATAAATGTGATGACAAGGACCGACATGCATCCCTCCCTCAAACTTACAAACACTAGCTACATTCCAAGAGCAGGTAAACCCCATTTTAATGAAATTTATTAGCAATTTTTTGGTGGTCTAGTAGATTCACTAAATGTACAATTTAAAAGAAGACAACTTAAAAATTATGACAATAACTATCATCTCAAACTAGCTACAAGAATACGCCGATGACAAGCATAGTTGAAAATGCAAGAGCAACTATAATAGCATCAAGATCTATGACTTCCAAATGTCTTCTAGTGCAAGTAAAAAAGATTTTGACAAAATACCTTACTTATGAAGAATTCTAGACCCAAAGCAAAAAGAAGAAAGATTACACCATACTAGCTACTGTTTCAACCTAGATACAACAATGCCAAAGAGCTTCAAAGCAATGCTTGTTGGGTTTCATCATAAACTAAATTCATGGTCGAGAGTAAAGTTTGCCCAAGAAAAAAATATATATAAGAGCAAAGTTTGCTTCTTTTAATATATGGAAGTGGATTATCATAGTTAGATACCAATAGCATTTGTGAACAAACAAGATAAGTTTGTGGATACAATATTGAATCATTAAAGTAAATCAACATTGTTTTCTGAATTTCAGTTGCTTTACAAGAAAAGTGAAAGTAACTTACTTGCACGATTTCACTAATAAAGCTAAAAGCCTCGTGGTCCAATTATAGATCCAGCAAGCAAGTAGCCAGTTATTACCTAAAATACTTCATGAATTAGTAGATATCAAACACAGTAGTAAGAACTGCAAATGGAGCGCACAATTGAAGATAATATAGATGGCTAAATTTTATTAATTATTCAAAGTAAAGGAAGATGATCCCAATAAAAGAACACTATTTTCTAATACTTTCAATACTCATTGGCTGTCCATGCACCACATGTTGTAAACACGATAGCCACCACAAGATCTCGCCTCCGTGTTGGCCTGGAGACAGATTAGCGGGAGCGTTGGGGGCAAGCAAATTACCTTTTACCACATGATAACCAGCACAAGATCAGAAATATTTTGAGCGTATGTCATCTATTTCCAACAGAACACTTCCACCGCTAAAAAAATAATAGAAGAAATCAAAATAAAAATATTAAAAAGGTTCTCAAGTTCATTTCTTGGCCTCAAATCTGTTCCTAAGTATGCAAATGATAGAAAAGGGAATTTGAACCACATCAACTCTAATCATCCTCCAACGTCCCTTCATATGCTTCCAATATATCAATTGCCTTCAAAAGGGCCAAAAAGATAAAGAAATCAAGTAACAAAAAAGTTATCACTTAGTATAAAAAATACAATGGAGATAATTTGATAATAAGAGTATTAATGTCATCATCCAAGAAATGATGGAGAATTCCAGTACAGGTAAAACATGTGCTAATGCAATGCATCACATATAATGGTTAAAGAAATCATATTATAAACATACTATATTTGTTTACAATTTAGAAGAATAGTTACAACTGCTATGCGATTCATAGGAAGTTTTACATAGGGGAGAAAAAGGTGAATTTGGATATTCGAAATACAGCACGTTTTGCAGAAGCTGAAATTAAAAGTGAGTAACCAAAACATTTGAAAAAGTATTCTCCAATGGTAAATGGTCAATAATTAATATATTTACCCTAGAAACCATGGCCATGCATGACTTACTTCGAATTCAAGTGGCGTCTAACAGAAACCCCAATCCAGTTCATGAGGTGGTTTGGCTTCAACGCTAAAAGTTGTTGTCTATTTAAACAAACCTTGTCTGGTCTCGCGTCTGTACCTGTAGGAAACCTCGTGATCATCTTGTTCCCTAGGAAGGCAATCGACAAATCCTCGAATCCTCAGAACCGAGAAACCCTCAATGGGTGTAAATAGATTAAAAATTTCAAAAAAAAAAACAAACTCAAATATTGGCGAAGGGTAAGAAGATGCACAAAGATGAGGCAAGTGCCCTTACCCCCATTGGACGGTGAGTGTTTCATAGTCCTAGTAATCTTTGGGGCACTGGACGTTGATGTTGGCAGGTGAGGGAAGGGGTGCCTGGCCAATGGAAGGATTATATTTGCCGATCTTTTGCACCATGGCTGCAGCGGCAAAGGGACGGGGGAGGAGTCCAGGGAGAGCGTCGGGAATGGAGCTGGGGATGAGGGTAGGGAGGGCAGGTAGATGGAGGAGATGAGTTTTGGCAGAGATGAGTTTTCGTGGAGATGAGTTTCAGAGAAGGTTTCAGCAGTGGGTTCAGTAGATGAGCTAGCATTTCATGGGTTTTGATTGTGTGTTTTGGTGGAGGAGAATTTTGTGAGTTTTGAGGGTTTCATGGGATTTGGTCTGACACTTTTACAAAATCGCGCATTGATGTACACATGTAGATATACTAAAAAATTATGTATAGACAACGTTTTTCAAAAAGTATTGTTTTTATGAAAAAAAACTCAATAGACAACACTTATTTGAAAAAATGTTGTCTTTAATAAGAAATAAAAAACATAGACAATGATTTTAACTAAAAGCGTCGTAAAAAAAAAGACAACGCTTTTAAAAAAAAATATTATCTTTTAAGTATTTGTATAATCACAATTTTTTTGTAGTGTATCTACTAACCTGGAAAGTCAAAGAAAACATTAATGGGTAGTGAGTACAAAGTACTCAGTAGGTATAAGAAGTTAGTGCATTCTACTAAAATATAAGAAGATCAAAGGATGCAGTCTCAAATAAAATATTTACTAACCAACGTATATGTCTCAACATAATTACCTGCTAACTAAAAGTATAACCAATAACATAACACTATACTAACCTACTCAACTAAGTATAACTAACAAATCAGAAGTACATACAATACATCTAAACCTACATGAACAAATATATGACGAACGTATAGAAATAATATATCAAGCACTGACTGCAGGAGAAGTGCTCTACCACAAATGGTCTAGTGTGCAGTCAGGGTAAATAAATAGTCACTGTCCGCAGGAGAACGCTCTACCATGGATGGAGCCGTAGGCGGACATGATGATGTAGCTATCTAGCTCCTCAGGTATGTAAACAGTCATTGTCTGTAGGAGAATGCTCTAGTACGAATGGTCTTGTGGGCAGACAAGGTATATACCATGGCTATCTAGCTATAGACTATGATGATCACGCTACCACAGATGGTCATGTGAGCGATCATATACATCATGATTATTGACGACTCTCTCAACCATAGGTAGGAAACAATGGTCGACAAAGTATACTAACGGTTGCTGAAGATTCTCTCAACAATAAATGAGAGATAATGGTCGTTAGGACATAACAACATAATGCTAAGCAAAAAGTGAATAATCACATCCAGTATAATGCTCTATACCTACATCTTAGTCTAAGATGTAGGTATACAGCCGACCCCACCTAGTGGGAAAAGGCTTGGTTGTTGTTATTGTTGTTGTTGTTGTACCTACATCTCAGTCTAACCATACTAGTATATAAGCATAAACCTAAATAACAAATCAAGATCTAGTAGAACACTTGATATCCTAAACTACAGTATGTTAGCACTAATACACTAGTATGGGTAAACATCAAGCTGGTAACCTAGTTCAATATTTTACAATTATACTACGGTATGAAATCGCTAGCATAAAAGTACAAGCATAAATGACCATAAATAGCATGGATAACGAGACTATGTGGATATCAAAATAGACTAAAACAAGAAGAAGCAGAAAGGTCAACTCAAGGAATAAATGGAGTGGAGTCAAGGTAAGCAAGTAATGCTACCTAATCAATATATATATAAGTTGATATGATCATGAACTAAGATTAAAAATTCAAAGTGGGCAAGCAGGAACTACCCACCTTTATCTATGCCACATGCTAAATGTCCTCCAATTTGAGCTCCTTTCTCGAATTAGAAACCTACAACGAATAATGATGTATGTAGATTTTATATACTTATTTAGCATGTTTTGACGCACATTCCTATATTTTATGCATGTTTTATCTATGCATTTGCATACTCCTTGCTTTACTTTTAGCATATTTATTCTTCTTTGTTCGGAGATCACACGACCGTGTCACTTTTGAAGCAGAATCATAACACGACCGTGTAGATCTACACGGTCGTGCAACCTTTCCAGAGGCCAAGCATTGCCAAGCCGTGTGTGCCACACGGTCATGCAATCTTTTCAGAGACCAAGACTGGCATGACCGTATGTGCCACACAATCGTGTGAACCGTCCAGAGGTGGAGCATGGCACGACCATGTGAATCTCACACGCCCGTGTGACTCTGGCTGAGAGCAAACCAGGTGAGGTCGTGTGAGGTCCACACGGCCGTGACACAGGCCATGTGGCACACAAACCCCCTACTCTATTTAAAGGGCTTCTTCCTCTTTGAAAGGGGAGGCTCTCCCTTTGGGGAGATCCAATTTGAAGGTTCTTCTCTATCTTTTGGGTGTCGATCCGATGATCTAAGGACGTCTCCATTCCCGATTCGACTCCGGTAGCAAGGATTGGTTCTGAAAATTACTCATTATCTCTAGATAAGCATTTATTTTCTATTTTCTTGATTTGGATCGAAATGGTTATGATCTTCTTATCTTTAGATCTTTTCTTTTGTTCTATGGAATAAATCTCCTAGAACTTTGATAAAACCTAGTTTCTGAATTACTTTTCTATTTTCATTTTCTAATTGTTCCTTAGTGTTGGTTGCTACTTAGAATATCGTACTAGTTCCCCTGTACAAAAATTTTGTACAAGTCTCGAACCTTTCCTAATAACCTACTGTGTTCTTTAAAAATTAAATTTGGAATTACAAATAGAACTTAACATTATTGATTCCAAATTCAACTTATCTGTTCTTAAAAGTTTAGACTTGAATCGCAAACAATGCTTAACATTATTAATCCAAATTCACCCATGTTACAAAGTTAATTAAATATTTATTTCAGAGATTGGCTTCTAGGTTAAACATGGCGAGGCACTAGGCCTTCTTGGGTATGGGATCATCCACCACTTCCTAGACAAAGTCTTTCAACGAAATTCAATATTTAATCTCCTTATAGTAACCCTAGGTTTAACCATAAAGAACAATCGAATCACAAGATTGAAAAATAAAGAAACACAAAATCGAAACATAAATTCGATTGCCTAGAATCGTTAGCCTCTTGTGTTTGATATTTCAAAATCCATATAAAGAAAACTAGTTATATCTTTATTTGTAGCTAAAGACCTCTTGATCTCCTGTTGTATTCATCACCTCCTCTTGGACGTCATGTGGGCGACGATCTACCAAGATGAATTCCATCGGGACCACTTCTTCTTCTCCAAGACTCTTGAGCCATCAAGGGATGCCAAAATAGGAAATTTTCTTCTCTTCTTCTTCCTCTCCAAGCAACCGGCTACCAAGATGATGAAGCTTGAAGAACCACCGGACTCAAAGGAAGAAAACAAAAAAGAGAAGAGCATGGAAGAGATTCGGTCACCAAGGAATCAAGGCTTGTGTACCGCCGGCCCTTCAAGAAATAATAAGGGTGCCGACCACACAATGAAGAGAGGAGAAAGCCTAGGTTGTTTTTTTTTTTTTTTTATGAGGCATCCTCTCCTTCTCTTTTATAATCCTTGATCTTGGGAAAAAAATGAAAGTTTAATTAAAACTTCCTTTTCTTCTTCCTATGGACGGCCACATCATGGAGTCTAAAAAGGAAAAAAAAATTACAACAAAAATTAAAGCTTCCTTTTAAACCATGATGTCTATAAAAAAGGAAAGTTTTAAACATAATTAAAACTTCCTTATTTGTGGTCTCCCTTTAAAAGAGGAAATTTTAATAACAATTAAAATCTCTCTTTTTAAATTTCCTATTGCACATGGTAATAAAGGAAAGTTTTAAAAATTAATCTCTCTTTTTAAAACATGTAGGCAACTACAAAAAAGAGAAAGATTAATTAAAACTTCTCTTTTTAAATCATAGTTACAAAAAAGGGAAGTTTTATCAAAAATTAAAATCTTTCTTTTAAACATTATAGACAACTACAAATAAGGAAAGATTTTAACAAAATTAAAATATCTCTTTAATCTTTTGTAGATAGCTATAAAAGGAAAGATTTTAAAATCTAAAACTCTCTTTTTAAAACCATGAAGATGATTATAAAAGGAAATTTTAAAAATAAAATTTCTCTTTTAAATCCCTTTCATGAATGACTACAAAAGGAAAGATTTTAACAAAAATAAAATCTCCCTTTAATCCTATATGGTCGGCCCCATGCTTGGACACCAAGCATGGTTTGGCCGGCCACTACTTGGGCTCCAAGCCTATGCTTGGTCGGCCCCTTGCTCCAAGCAAGGTTGTGTCCGGCCCATTACTTGGATAAGAAGTGGACTTAGTGGATACAAGGTTTTATAGAGGCTACGATAGGGACCGAGAGGAGAAATTGGTTTTGGTCTCCCGATGAGCTTGAGTTTCCTGTGTTCGCCCCGAACACCCAGCTCAAGTTCATCAATAATAACTCATACCACTAAAGAGTTATTATTGAACTACCGTACCAATCCCAAATTACATTATGAGATCCTTCTTATTATGAGTGCATTAATCTCCCTATGTTTAAGATATAGAATGTCCACTAATTAAATGAGTTACTGACAACTCACTTAATTAATATCTACCTCGAAGAGTAGTACCACTCAACTTCATTGTCATGTCGGACTAGGTCTACCTATAGGGTTTACATGACAATCCTTATGAGCTCCTCGAGGGGGCATCATCAACCTAGATTACTAGGACACAGTTTCATTCTATAATCAACAACACACCATATAAATAATATCATTTCCCAACTTATCGGGCCTAGTGATTTAACGAGCTAAATCGCACCTTTGATAAATCAAAGAAATAAATATTAAATATACGTGCTTGTTATTATATCATAATTAAGAGCATTTACTTCCATAATAACAGAGGTTTTGTTCTCTTATATAGTCAGTATAAAAAGAAACTACCTCAGATGGTCCTGCTCAATACACTCATAGTGTACTAGTGTAATTTTATAGTCTAGATAAACTAATACCAAATTACACTACAACCACTCCAATGGTTTGTCCATTCCATCTTGGATGTGAGCTACTATTTATAATTTATAAGGATCTGATAACATGATCTTCTGTATGTCTCCTCACACCATGTTATCTATAATATAAATTAAATGGACAACTACACTTAGCATAAATGTAGACATTTGATCAATGTGATTCTTATTTCTACAAAAAGCTAGGCTTTTAATATACATTTCAACAATCTCCCACTTATACTAAAAGACTATGCTACCTTATACCCTGCCATACATCTTATTCCCAACCCTTTAACATGCCCATCAAAAGCTCTTGCCTTAAGGGCCTTAGTGAAAAGATCCAGGTTATCCACTAATGCAATTTAGGCAACAACAACTTCTCCTCATTATACGATATTTCGTATTGGGTGGTACTTGCGCTCTATGTGTTTACTTGTCTTATGGGCTCGTGGTTCCTTCGAGTTTGCTACTGCACCACTTATTATCACAATACACTATAATAATTTTTAGGTAAATCAGGAATCACATCTAAGTCCATCATGAAGTTTCTGAGCCATACAACTTCTATGGCTGCCTCAGAGGCTGTCACATACTCAACTTCCATAGTGGAGTCCGAAAAGCATTTATGCTTAACACTCTTCCATTGTTATGGCTTTACCTCCTAAAATAAACATAAAACCCCGAGGTCGACTTACTATTGTCCCTATCTGATTGGAAGTCAGAATCTGTGTAACCCACAGGGAGCAAATCATCTGCTTGGTAAACCAGCATATAATCTCTAGTCCTTCTCAAGTACTTTAATTTATGCTTTACGGCAGTCCAATGTCCCTGTCCTGGATTACTTTGATATCTGCTAATCATGCCCATGGCAAAACATATATCCGGTCTCGTGCATAACATAGCATACATTAGGCTTCCTACAGCTGAAGCATAAGGAACTGCCTTCATTTCTTCTATCTTTTTTGATGTCTTTGGAGACATCTCTTTAGATAAAGACACTCCATGCCTAAAAGGTAGAAAACCTTTCTTGGAGTCTTTCATGCTAAAACGAGCTAGGATCGTATCGATATATGAAGCTTGGGATAAGCACAACATTCTTTTCTTGCGATCCCTTATTACTTTAATCTCGAGAATATGTGCACATTCTCCCAAGTCCTTCATATCGAATTGCTTGGACAACCATACCCTTACTTCCGACAATACTTTGATATTATTTCCAACTAACAAAATGTCATCTACGTATATGACAAGAAATACCACCACGTTTCCATCACACTTCTTGTATACACAAGACTCATCCGGACACTGAATAAATCCATATGACTGAATTACTTCATTAAACCGGATGTTCCAAGACTTTGAAGCTTGCTTCAGTCCATAAATAGATCGATTGAGATTACATACTAGATGCTCTTTGCCCTTTGCAATAAACCCCTCTGATTACTTCATATGGATATTTTCTTCAAGACTTCCGTTAAGGAAAGTTGTCTTGACATCCATTTGCCAAATCTCATAATCCATATGAGCAGCAATAGATAAGAGTATCCAGATAGACTTAAGCATAGCTACTGGCGAAAATGTTTTCTTATAATTGATTTCCTCTTTCTGAGTATACCCCTTCGCAATAAGCCTTGCTTTGAAGGTTTCCACCTTCCTGTCTGTCCCTCTTTTCCTTTTTTAGATACATTTATATCCAATAGCTTTTATACTATTTGATGGTTCTACTAGCTCCTAGACTTTGTTAGAATGCATAGATTCTATTTCTGAATTCATTGCTCTTTGCCAAGATACTGCATCTTTATCTTGGAGTGCTTCGTCATATGTACGGGGATCAAGTTCATGTTTACCTGGGATCAAGTTCAACGACTTTCCCAAAAACATGTACCTTTCAGGTTGCCTAACAACTCTCTCACTACGACGAAGCACTGTCTGTAGTTATGTATCATTTGTGATATGTGTTGCAGTTTCTTGCAATATTTCATCTTGCACCGTTGGTACTAGATTAGACATGTCCTTTATTATTTTCTTAAGAACAATTTTACTCATGGGCTTGTGGTTTATAACATAGTCCTCTTCTAAAAATCGGGCATTAGTGCCAAAAATGACCTTCTGATTTTTAGGACTATAAACCTCTTTTCATTTCTCTAGGATAACCCACAAACAAGTGAACTCTTGCCCAACATATCAGTGTCTCCCTTCAGCACATGTGCTGGACTATCCCAAATCTGAATATGTTTCAGACTAGGCTTATGCTCATTCTATAATTCTATGGGAGTAGAGGGTTCTGATTTTAGAAGGTACTATGTTCATTGCCATTTCCAGAGTATATCCCCAAAATGAATTTGGTAATTCTGAATAACTCATCATTGATCTAATCATTTCCATAAGAGTCATATACCTTCGTTCTACCACACCATTCTGTTGGGGGTGTACTAGGTGCAGTCAGTTGGGATTGAATTCCTGAGTTCTGATAAGTGACTCCTAAACTTTCCTAAGAAGTACTTGCCACTACGATCTTACCGTAGTGTCTTGATACTTTTACCATGATGTTTCTCCACATCAGCTTTGTACTCTTTGAACTCATCAAAGCACTCAGACTTGCGGCGCATCATGTAAATGTATCCGTATCTCGAATAGTCATATAAGAGAGATGAAATATTCGAAACCACCTCTTGCCTAGATAGTTCTAGGTACAAATCAGAATGAACCAACTCCAACACGTCTTTGGCTCTATACCCCTTAGTCTTAAAAGCCTCTTGATCATTTTCTCTTCCAAGCAAGACTCGCAGGTTGGAAAGTGTTCCACCACCAATGAATCCAAAAGTTCATCAGCTATTAACCTTTGAATCTTACTCAAGTTAATATGACCTAGCCTTAGATGCCTAAGATATGTTTGGTTCATTTCCGAAGGTTGCTTTCTCTAATTAAAATTAGAAGATACGTTATTAATTTCCTTTTGTTGCATTGTGGTAGTATAGCGTACCAGAACAGATAACTTCCCTATTTTTCTTGATAACAACTTTGTCATCAAAATAGACAGAATATCCATCCTTAAATAGTTTTACAAACTAAAATCAAGTTTTTTCTAAAACTTGGTACGTAAAGACAATCAATGTTTTATTCCTATCAAAGGATAAACATCTCCCACTGCAACAGCTGCTACTTTTGCAGCAGTGCCCATGTAGATGGTATTTTCCCTTTCATATAATTGTTGGGTTTCCTGGAACCCCTGTAATGAATTGTAGATATGATCAGTGGCTCTCATATCTACACACCAGGTAATGGTAGATAACACCACTAAACATGTTTCAACAACTAATGAATAAAATACACCTTTATTGTTCTCATTTCTGAGAGGACAATCCACCTTAGTGTCCAAGTTTTGTTTCGAATCATTATAATTTGGGACTAGTAAGTGTATTCTCTAACAACTAGGGGATTGAAAAATATTTGAAATCCTAAGAATCACAAAAATATTTGGTCAAGACCAACACTTCAAAATCCTCGTGAATTTTGTATGTCACGTTAGTGTGGACGTATACAAATTCAATCATTTGTAAGAGGAGATTTTATCCATTAATTTTATTGTCTTGTCAACCTATCTTTATGACAAATAAAATTAATAGTTGGTCTGTCTTCGATTAAATATTTGGTCAAAATTTTAGAATTTAAAATAATATTAATTCCTCAAAACAATATCATTTAAATTCACCAACACCTCAAACATCGTGAATTTTGTATGTCACGTTAGTGTGGATGTATACAAATTCAAACATTTGTAAGAGGAGGGTCTTACCCATTAATTATCTTGTCAACCTTAAATTACCTCTAACATCATGAATTTTGTATGCCACGTTAGTGTGGACGTATACAAATTCAAATATTTGTAAGAGGAGGTTTTACCCTTTAATTTTATTTTGTCAACCTAACTTTATGACAAATAAAATTACCTCAAACACCATGATTTTTTGTATGCCACGTTAGTGTGGACGTATATAAATTCAAACATTTGTAAGAGGGGGTTTTACCTAACTTTATGACAAATTAATAGTTGGTTTTCCTTTGGTCACGCAAAAATAGCAGTGACTCCGTTGAGGAGGATACTATTAAATGCATCTAGGTGTATACCATTACTTGATACTTAGTTCATTAAATAGGATTGTGCCCTTTCAGTTGGAGAAGATCACACGCTCCTAAATAATTTCCTATAATCATCCATAAAAGGAAGTTTGATCTAGTGACCCGCAAACAAACTCATCCGTTCTGGAGGAAGGCACTCAGATCCAACACGCAAGTCTGTTTGCATCACTTTCAAATCAATAATGGAGACCGTGGAATTTATAAATCCCTCTCCCACTTAGTTATTTAAGATGAGGATTTTAACATGACCACACACACATCACAACAAATAAAAGAAATAAATATGGAAAAATAATTTTCTAACTATTATGGCCTCTTCCATCACTGTCCTCCGTGTGCTGTCAACCCTAGCTGCTGCCAGCTTTAGCCACCGCAATCGGGTCTAGTCGTCGCATTTATCTTGCTTCTTATTCCGCTGCGCCTCTGGTCCTTAAATAGTATCACGCCTCGCAAGAATATGATCTGCGACAAAAATAGAATTTTACATTTATTGATCCTATATTCCACAAGGGAATGTACATGTAATCTAGATCGAAACAAAAATGTAAAATCCTAAAACTAATACAGCTCCTGCTGTATGTAGTACATACAATCATGCACACACATAAAATGCCCTCGATATGTCCGAGGGTCCAATCACACACAATCACATTAGGGTTATAATAGTTGGATCTAGGATGCCTACAACCACAGAGTTAATCTATTTGCACATCCTACTATTATCCTTCCTAAAATATGTATGACATGTGCATAATTAAACTGAAAAACCAAACACACAGAGGCAATATCCTAGCTCTGATACCATTTGTTGGTTGCTACTCAGAATATCGTACTGGTTCCCCTGTACAAAAAATTTGTACAAGTCCTGAACTGTAACGACCCGCCTTCTACTACTAAGCTGTAAGACCGATCGCTACAGTTATGCTGTGCTAACTGTGCAAAAAACTGGTCTAATTTAAATTTTTGTTGCTAACTGATAACTATTCTTGGTTCTACATGTGTTGAAGGATGTAATCTAAGGAATACAAGGTGTATCCTACATCCCCTATGAACTAGAAGCTAATTTGCTAAGTTTCTTGGTCGAAACTGAACTTCCCAATCGATCCAGACTGAACTGGGTCGATTGCTCTCTGTTGGATCGATCCATGGATCGATCCAGACTGCTACTGTGCTCGGGTGATAATCTGGATCGATCGGCTGATCGATCCAGGCTCACTGATCGATCCAGTGATCGATCCAGCGTGCTTCTGTGCACGGGACTTTATTTGGATCGATCGGCTGATCGATCTAACATAGGTCAATCGATCCAATGATCGATCAAAAACCTTTCTGTTCGCGGGGAATAGCTTGGATCGATCGACCGATCGATCCATAGACCTTCTGTTCGCGACAGAATGTGACTGGATCGATCGGATGATCGATCCAGAAGCCCTCTGTTCGCGGAATCAACCCTCAATCGATCCATGGATCGATCGGGGATAGGGGTGAGCATTCGGTTAATTCGGTCCATAAATTAACCGAATTAACCGAAAACCGATTTAGTGTTGGCTAACCGAATTAAATCAAAATTTTACTAAAACTGAATTAATTGAATTAGTTATTTCAATTAACACCGAATTAATTAAATTTGTTTAAAATAACAATAAAAAGAATTTATACAAAATTAATATCAAATTAACCGAATAAACCGAATTAACCAAATGCTCACCCCTAATCGGGGACCCCAGATCGATCCATGGATCGATCGGAGTTTCTGATTTCGCACTGAAACTCTGATTTCTGCACTAGTTTGTGCCAAAATCTCACACAACAATTATACAATGCATGGAAAACATTCTAATATCTAATAACTAGCATTCTAACATGACATAGTGCAAGGTTTATTAATTCATAGCATTTAACCCACTAGGAATGCCGAAAAGTGTCTTAAGAAAGAAACCAAGTTCTTAATTTGCTAAACTCCCTAAGGATCTTCATTCCAGGTTCCTGCCACACACACCATCACTACATTGACCTTCAGCTTCCTTTGCTAATCCATTTTCCCTTTACCTTTATCTGCAGTATAAGGAAAAAGTATCTATAAGCTTTCGCTTAGTAAGAAACCATCTACTCACAAAAACAATGCATAGGATGCAACTCATGATTTGAAAATCATGCTATTTGAAAAACATACTGAATATGCAAGCATGGCATGGCATGGTATCATACAAAGCATGGCATAACATAAGCTGAACATAAAATAAAACTGATCATAACATGTCTAGAACTGTATATGAAGCTATCATATTTAACAACTAAAATAAGCTGAGTTGATACAAAAGTGAGC
Source organism: Zingiber officinale (assembly GCF_018446385.1). NCBI lineage: Eukaryota > Viridiplantae > Streptophyta > Magnoliopsida > Zingiberales > Zingiberaceae > Zingiber > Zingiber officinale. The sequence goes on from NC_055998.1 coordinate 108,274,177, forward strand.
TAAGCTGAAGCTGAGCTAATACTGAATTCCATTATGTTTTAAAACTGATTTGGAAAACTATTATATATAATAGATGAAAATACTAAACATGCTGCTGTAGGGCCCTGGCAATTGTACTTGTTGTGCGCGCATCCCTAACTAGACCCGGGATTGCAAGTTCCGAATCTAGTAGGGTTTACTAGGTTAGCTAAACCTAGGGACGACTATGGGAGTCCAACCCAGTGGATATCTAATCCAGTACAGTGCCGCTGCTGAAAGTAAAATACTGAAATGCTAATTAGCTGAATCTAGGTTATCTGAACCTAGAACTAGGTTGTCTGAACCTAGAGGCGACTGTGGGAGCCCACCCATTGGACATCTAGTCCCATAAAGCTGAAATAAAACTGATATGCTGGTTTAAATGCTTCTATGCATTTAACTATGTTGTTAAAACTGTCTAATGTTGCGCTAAACATTTTATCGAACACCTAGTGTGCTCCAACTCTCTCCTCTCTAATAGGGGAACCACCTCTAGGCACCCGATAGCGTCTAGAACCTCTATTTGAAGAGGAAAAACGCATCCGGCCCATCCAGAGATACTCAACTAACCCCTAAGTCTGCGAAGAGAATTAAATACACTCTAGATATCAATAAAAAATCTACGTATAACTAAATTATAAGCATGCAATCAAACGAGAGCTACTTATACTGCAGGTGAGGGGTTTCTTACCTCGTATGCTAGTTTCCTTACGGTTCTAGTCGCTAGGTTTCCGGAGAAGACGATCCTTTTGATAGTTTTCTTACGCCAACACGTTCCTCTCGCGAAGGGAAGCGTCCTGGTGTCGGAGCCGCTGCCGGAAGATATCTTTGGGGGGGGGGGCCTAGCCTTGGTGCGCCGAGAGAAAGAGGAGGAAGAGAGGGGCGCCGGCGTGAGGGTTTTAGAGGAGAAGGGATTTGCCGAACCAAAGAAAATAAAAATAAACCAAACCCAACTTAAATCTTCTATTTATATTAAGTGGATAATTGAACCCAACTCTAATATAAATATAATTGGTTCCCCTTTCTTTCAGCACGGCCCTGCTGGGTTCACCGGTTACTAAGGCTAACTAAAAGTTATCGGGTCCGAGAGGTCCCGGATTCGATTCCCGCTAAAGCCTTTTTATTCCTCTAATTAGTTTTGTTACTTCCGCTACTCGGAAAATTCTGGAAAAATATCTAAAAATTCCAGAAAATCACAAAAATAATTCTAATGTAAGTTTGAGAATTTTTGGGTGTTACAATCCCCCATACCTTATAAAAAGTTCGTCCTCGAACTTAGAATAACTCTGGGTACTTCTGTCTCATGCTGGCTTCTGTCTCCCAAGTTGCCTCTTCTGCTGTGTGACTGTGCCAAATGACTTTGACTAATGGTACTTCCTTGTTCCGCAATTTCTTAACTGCTCGGTCTATTATCTGAATAGGTCGACTATCATAGCTGAGGTCTTCGCGGATCTGTACCGACTGGGGCTCAATCACCTGGGTGGCATCTGGGGTATGCTTCTTCAGCATAGAGACATGAAATACGTTGTGGACAGCTGACATTTCCTGGGGTAGCTCTAGCTCATATGCTACCTTGCCCACTCTTCTGCTAATAAGGTATGGTCCCACATATCTGGGACTTAGCTTGCCCTTCTTCCCAAAACGCATTACTCCCTTCATGGGAGCTACTCTGAGGAACACTGAATCCCCAACTGAAAACACTAAGGGTCTGCGCCGTGTATCAGCGTAGCTCTTCTGACGGCTCTGAGCTGTCTCTATCCTCTGGCGGATCTGTTGTATAGCTGCTGTGGTATCTGCTATTAGATCTGTCTGAAGTTCTAGTTCTTTCTGCTCACCACTCTCATACCAGCAGATTGGAGATCTACACCTCCACCTATAGAGAGCCTCGTAAGGTGCCATGCCGATAGTGGCCTGATAGCTGTTGTTGTATGCAAATTCTGCTAAGCTCAGATATTTGCACCAACTTCCCTTGAAGTCTAGGGCACACGCTCGGAGCATATCTTCGAGTACCTGATTTACTCGCTCTGTCTGACCATCTGTCTGAGGATGGAATGCTGTGCTGAACTTTAACTTAGTGACTGTACACACTCCCAGAAGTGTGATGTGAATCTGCTGTCTCTGTCTGAAATGATGGTTCGTGGGACTCCATGTAGTCTGACGATCTCCTGGAGATACAACTGAGCTAGCTTCTCCATGGAGTAGGATATCTTGATAGCTAAGAAGTGGGCTGATTTAGTCAACCTGTCGACTATTACCCAGATGGCGTCAAAACCATTCGTGGTTCTGGGCAGTCCCACTATGAAATCCATAGAGATATCCTCCCACTTCCATTCTGGAATCTGTATAGGCTGCAGAACTCCTCCTGGTCGCTGATGTTCTGCCTTGACCCTCTGACAGGTGAGGCAGATGCTAACATATCTGGCGATGTCTCGTTTCATCCCGGGCCACCAAAAATGGTTCTTCAGGTCTTGATACATTTTGGTGGAACCTGGATGCATCGCATAGGGAGTCTTGTGAGCCTCATCTAAAATCTGTCTCCGTAGCTCCTCCTGATCTGGAACACAGAGTCTGTCACCAAAATACAACACCCCGCTATCGGACACTCTGAATTCTCTACTTTCTGATTCTGCTAGCCCTTGCTTGATTTTCTGAATTTCAGGGTCCTGCTCCTGAGCTGACTGAATATCTCCAAGCAAGGTAGACTCTAAGGTCATAGTAGAGAGCTGTCCAACGATGAGTTCGAGACCGAAATCTACGATCTCCTTCTGTAGGGGCGGTGATACGGTTGTAAGAGATAATAAGGTAGCACTGGATTTTCTGCTAAGTGCGTCGGCTACCTTATTTGCTTTCCCTGGGTGGTAGAGGATGCCTATATCGTAATCCTTGACCAGCTCTAACCATCTGCGCTATCGCATATTCAGATCCTTCTGAGTGAAGAAATACTTCAGACTCTGATGATCTGTATACACTCTGCACTGAGCTCCATTTAAGTAATGTCTCCAAATTTTGAGAGCGAACACTACTGCTGCAAGCTCAAGGTCATGAGTAGGGTAATTCTTCTCATAATCCTTGAGTTGTCTAGAGGCATAGGCGATCACCTTGCCGTTTTGCATCAATACTGCTCCTAGTCCTAACTTAGAGGCATCACTATAGATGTCAAAGCTGCTGGTGTTGTCTGGTAGAGCCAAAATGGGAGCACTGGTCAATCTCCTTTTTAGCTCGCTGAAGCTGTTCTCACAGTCCTCTGTCCACTGAAATTTCCCGTTCTTTCTGGTAAGAGCTGTCAGTGGGGAGGCTATCCTGGATAAGTCCTCTACGAATTTTCTGTAATAGTCTGCTAATCCCAGAAAGCTTCTGATCTCGCTAGCGTTCTTAGGTCTCTTCCAGTTACTTACTGCTTCTATCTTGCTGGGATCTACCATAATACCATCCTTTGAGATGATGTGACCCAAGAAGGACACCTGATCTAGCCAAAATTCACATTTCGTGAACTTGGCGTATAGCTGGTTCTGCTAGTTTCAGGTGCTCCGAGTGTTCTTCCTGAGTTCCTGAGTAGATAAGGATGTCATCGATAAACACAATAACAAACTTATCTAAATACTTCCTGAATACTCTGTTCATGAGATCCATGAATGTAGCTGGAGCATTGGTTATGCCAAAGGGCATGACTACGAACTCATAGTGTCCGTATCTGGTTCTGAATGCTGTCTTAGGTACATCCCCTTCTTTAACCTTCACCTGATGATAACCTGATCTGAGATCTATCTTAGAGAACACTGTTGCTCCCTTCAGCTGGTCGAACAGGTCATCAATTCTAGGAAGGGGATACCTGTTCTTGATCGTGACTTGGTTCAGTGATCTGTAGTCTATGCACAGTCGCATGCTTCCATCCTTCTTCTTCACGAACAATACAGGCGCTCCCCATGGTGAGTGACTCGGGCGTATGAAACCCTTGTCAAGCAGCTCCTGTAGTTGCTCCTGAAGTTCCTTCAGTTCTGCTGGAGCCATGCGATAAGGCGCTTTGGAGATAGGATTCGTACCGGGAATGAGCTCTATCTCAAAGTCAATCTCCCTGTCTGGTGCTAAGCCTGGTAACTCTTCAGGGAAGACTGCTGGGTAGTCACATACGACTCGAACCTCTGCTAGCTGTTGGTTCTTGTCCTGGCTGGCGTTGACTACGTGTGCTAGGAATCCCGTACATCCTGAATCCAGTAGCTTCTGTGCTTTCATAGCCGAGAGAAACTTCTTGTTGGAGCAATCTAGTGACCCTAGGTTTTGATGTTTGGGCAAAGGTTTAAGTTAGTTTTATTGTTGTATTTGATATGCATTGTGAGTGTGCAGGATACAGGTACAACAAGGAAGTCCAAGTGTGATCTTGGCAAAGGAGGAAAGTCCAAGGATGAGTCTTGGCAACGTAAGTCCAAGTGTAACTTGGCAATGAATGAAGTCCCGGAGGCGCGACCTCTTGGCAAAGGAAGACCCGACAACAATGACAAGGCCGATGGAAGCTCCAGAAGGCAAGACGTGAAGGATGGGGAGGCATCCGAGGGATGCAAGGCTGATGGAAGAGGCTAGAAGGCTAGGTCTAGGTTGGTCGGGCAGGGACGAGTGCTGAGAGATTGTACTCGAAGTAAAATATAAGAATTAGGGTTTCCTGCAGCAGTACTGTAGCGTTACTGTAGCAGTACTGTAGCAGTACTGTAGCAGTCGACTGCATGTTTTAGCAGTCGACTGGTGAACGGTCGAATTTCCACAGAGGGCAGTCGACTGCATGTTTTAGCAGTCGACTGGTAGGCGGGGTTTTCAACCCGCGGGCTATAAAACCAAAGCTTGGGAGCTTGGTTTGAGTTGACGAAATTAGACTTGGTTAAGGTCTAATTAGTAGTCTACAAGTGCTCAAGAGTTTTCCTTGTGTCCAAGAGGTCTTGGTGAGTTTGTGGTGAGGTTTCTCCACCCACAAGGAGTTTGAGCTAGCCGGAGGTCTTCCGGGGAGTAATCCACCGACGGATAGGGATCGTCCACCTTACGGACACGCCGTGGAGTAGGAGCTTTATCTCCGAACCACGTAAATGATCGTGTAGCTTGGTTTGCATTCTTTCTTGTCTTGTATTTTGTTTAGCTTGTTTATTTTTGTATTATTCCGCTGCGCAAGCTAACAACGTAGGAAGCGAACGATTTGGGTGAGCCGCTATTCACCCCCCTCTAGCGGACGTCAAGGTCCTAACACTTCTTGGCCTTTCTCTTTGGTTCCCCGCTGTATTCAAATTGCACTGCCGCTTCAGGCTGGAAGATGACTTTCTGTTTACGGCACTCTATGGTAGCACCGTATCTGATCAGAAAGTCCATTCCAAAGATCACGTCGTAGTCGGTCATCTCTAGCACTATCAGATCACAAAAGAGCTCTCTGTCTGCTATAATGACCGGCACTACTCTGAGCCAGTGCGTGGATGCCATGATCTCTCCTGAAGGTAATGCCGTCAAAAACTGACCACTGAGTACTTCTGAGGGTATTTCTAATTTTTCTGAGAACATCCTGGCTATATATGAATGGGTTGCCCCAGTATCAAATAGAACAGTAGCACTATACTGTAAAATGCTAATCTGACCTGTGACAACTGTCGAGGCATTGGCTACGTCCTCTCTGGTGAGTGAGTAGATCCTCGCATTCGCCATCGCTGGAGGGGCTTCTAATCTGCCCTGGCTGATAAGTGGACCTTCTAGAGCGGCCTGCATCTGATATAACTGAGCTGGCTGGCCTGCATACTGAATCTGTTGTGGCTGAGGAAGACCGGTCTTGTTTGGGCACTGCTTGGCCATGTGCCCTTCTTGTCCACATTCAAAGCATCCTCATGTGCCCTTGCGACAAACCCCTGGGTGGAATTTCCCACAAGTAGCACACTTTGGATAGCTGGGTCGCTTGTTAGATGGTCCTCCTTTTGGGTCACTCCCTGATTTGCGCTTGCTGTTGGAGTTCCCTTTCCAGTTAGAGCTGTGGCCTTGCTGTTTTTGAGTGTGAGAGTTTCCTTGGCCTTTGGACTCTGAGGAGACTTGCTTCTGCTGCTTTATGCTATTCTGGTAATGCTCTGTGGTCACTGCTCACTAACTCCTCTGTGGTTTGTGGCCTATGTATGCCACCAGCCACGTTCACTGCTATCTCTGGCCTCAGCATCTTGAGCATCAATCGGATTCGTTCCTTCTCTGTGCTGACTAGCTCTGGGCATAGACGAGCCAACCTGTTGAATTTCTTCACGACTTCCTCAACTGAAAGGTTGCCCTGACGAAACTCAGTGAACTCATCATAGTGGCGGTTTGTAACCCGCATGTGAAAGAACTCCTCGAAGAATTCTTTCTCGAAGTCAGCCCATGACATCTGGTTCACTGGGCGCTTCGTTCTGATTCTTTCCCACCACATGCGTGCGTCTCCTGTCAGGCAGAAGAAGGCACACTTCACCTTCTCGTGTTCTGGCCAGTCCAGAAGCTCCATCGTGCTCTCCAGTGTTTTGAACCAGGCTTGTGCATCCCATGGTTCACTAGTGCCTGAGAAGTTCTCTGGCTTGACTCGCTGCCACTGGATCAGATAGGCTTCCTTTCTTGGCTCAGCTGCCGGGACTGCTGGTGCTGGTACTGGTGCTGGCGCTGGCACTGTAGGTTGGGCTGGTGGAACCTCTAAGACTTCTGGAGTCGTTAGGTTTGGTTCCGGGGTGACTGTGGGGGTACTCTGCTGTCGCTGTTCAGCTAGCTGCTGCTGTAACTGAGCCACCAATGCTGTAAGATCTGGGGGAGGCACTGAACTGCCTGCCTCTTGTTGGGGCTCAGTAGCTAGTGCCCTTCTAGCTGGACGTCCTCGTGCCATTGCTAAAGACATAGAGGACAGAACATGAATAACTATTACAATCATAAATGTATAACTATCGTTATCATGTTATATACTATCACATACTATCATGCAGCAGTTTATCTATAAACATGAGCTATACAAGAAAGCAAGAAACATAAATAAAGTAGAGGTATTCTTACTTGGAAGCTGCAGGTTCAATGCTGATGTGTGTGTAGGAAGTAGGGAACACTGCTCTGATACCACTCTGTAACGACCCGCCTTCTACTACTAAGCTGTAAGGCCGATCGCTACAGTTATGCTGTGCTAACTGTGCGGAAAACTGGTCTAATTTAAATTTTTGTTGCTAACTGATAACTATTCTTGGTTCTACATGTGCTGAAGGATGTAATCTAAGGAATACAAGGTGTATCCTACATCCCCTATGAACTAGAAGCTGATCTGCTAAGTTTCTTGGTCGAAACTGAACTTCCCAATCGATCCAGACTGAACTGGGTCGATTGCTCTCTGTTGGATCGATCCATGGATCGATCCAGACTGCTACTGTGCTCGGGTGATAATCTGGATCGATCGGCTGATCGATCCAGGCTCACTGATCGATCCAGCGTGCTTCTGTGCACGGGACTTTATTTGGATCGATCGGCTGATCGATCCAACATAGGTCAATCGATCCAATGATCGATCAAAAACCCTTCCGTTCACGGGGAATAGCTTGGATCGATCGACCGATCGATCCAGAGACCTTCTGTTCGCGACAGAATGTGACTGGATCGATCGGATGATCGATCCAGAAGCCCTCTGTTCACGGAATCAGCACTCAATCGATCCATGGATCGATCGGGGACCCCAGATCGATCCATGGATCGATCGGAGTTTCTGATTTCGCACTGAAACTCTGATTTCTGCACTAGTTCGTGCAAAAATCTCACACAACAATTATACAATGCATGGAAAACATTCTAATATCTAATAACTAGCATTCTAACATGACATAGTGCAAGGTTTATTAATTCATAGCATTTAACCCACTAGGAATGCCGAAAAGTGTCTTAAGAAAGAAACCAAGTTCTTAATTTGCTAAACTCCCTAAGGATCTTCATTCCAGGTTCCTGCCACACACACCATCACTGCATTGACCTTCAGCTTCCTTTGCTAATCCATTTTCCCTTTACCTTTATCTGCAGTATAAGGAAAAAGTATCTATAAGCTTTCGCTTAGTAAGAAACCATCTACTCACAAAAACAATGCATAGGATGCAACTCATGATTTGAAAATCATGCTATTTGAAAAACATACTGAATATGCAAGCATGGCATGGCATGGTATCATACAAAGCATGGCATAACATAAGCTGAACATAAAATAAAACTGATCATAACATGTCTAGAACTGTATATGAAGCTATCATATTTAACAACTGAAATAAGCTGAGTTGATACAAAAGTGAGCTAAGCTGAAGCTGAGCTAATACTGAATTCCATTATGTTTTAAAACTGATTTGGAAAACTATTATATATAATAGATGAAAATACTAAACATGCTGCTGTAGGGCCCTGGCAACTGTACTTGCTGTGTGCGCATCCCTAACTAGACCCGGGATTGCAAGTTCCGAATCTAGTAGGGTTTACTAGGTTAGCTAAACCTAGGGACGACTATGGGAGTCCAACCCAGTGGATATCTAATCCAGTACAGTGCCGCTGCTGAAAGTAAAATACTGAAATGCTAATTAGCTGAATCTAGGTTATCTGAACCTAGAACTAGGTTGTCTGAACCTAGAGGCGACTGTGGGAGCCCACCCATTGGACATCTAGTCTCATAAAGCTGAAATAAAACTGATATGCTGGTTTAAATGCTTCTATGCATTTAACTATGCTGTTAAAACTGTCTAATGTTGCGCTAAACATTTTATCGAACACCTAGTGTGCTCCAACTCTCTCCTCTCTAATAGGGGAACCACCTCTAGGCACCCGACGGCGTCTAGAACCTCTATCTGAAGAGGAAAAACGCGTCCGGCCCATCCAGAGATACTCAACTAACCCCTAAGTCTGCGAAGAGAATTAAATACACTCTAGATATCGATAAAAAAATCTACGTATAACTAAATTATAAGCATGCAATCAAACGAGAGCTACTTATACTGCAGGTGAGGGGTTTCTTACCTCGTACGCTAGTTTCCTTACGGTTCTAGTCGCTAGGTTTCCGGAGAAGACGATCCTTTCGATAGTTTTCTTGCGCCAACACGTTCCTCTCGCGAAGGGAAGCGTCCTGGTGTCGGAGCCGCTGCCGGATGATGTCTTTGGGGGCATAGCCTTGGTGCGCCGAGAGAAAGAGGAGGAAGAGAGGGGCGCCGGCGTGAGGGTTTTAGAGGAGAAGGGATTTGCCGAACCAAAGAAAATAAAAATAAACCAAACCCAACTTAAATATTCTATTTATATTAAGTGGATAATTGAACCCAACTCTAATATAAATATAATTGGTTCCCCTTTCTTTCAGCACGGCCCTGCTGGGTTCACCGGTTACTAAGGCTAACTAAAAGTTATCGGGTCCGAGAGGTCCCGGGTTCGATTCCCGCTAAAGCCTTTTTATTCCTCTAATTAGTTTTGCTACTTCCGCTACTCGGAAAATTCCGGAAAAATATCTAAAAATTCCAGAAAATCACAAAAATAATTCTGATGTAAGTTTGAGAATTTTCGGGCGTTACATGAACCTTTCCTAACAACCTACTGTGTTATTTAGAAATTAAATTTGGAATCACAAACAGAACTTAACATTATTGATTCCAAATTCAACTTATCTGTTCTTAAAGGTTTAGACTTGGATCGCAAACGATGCTTAACATTATTAATCCAAATCCACCCATGTTACAAAGTTAATTAAATATTTATTTCAGAGATCGGCTTCTAGGTTAAACATGGTGAGACACTAGGCCTTCTTGGGTATGGAATCATCCACCACTTCCTGGAGAAAGTCTTTCAACGAAATTCAATATTTAATCTCCTTATAGTACCCCTAGGTTTAACTATTAAGAACAATCGAATCACAAGATCGAAAAACAAAAGAAACACAAAATCGAAACATAAATTTGATTTCCTAGAATCGTTAGCATCTTGTGTTTGGTATTTCAAAATCCATACAAATAAAACTAGCATGATGCAAAATAAGACAACTAGTTATACCTTGCTTTGTAGCTAAAGACCTCTTGATCTTCTGTTGTATTCTTCACTTCCTCTTGGACGTCGTGTGGGCGACGATCTACCAAGATGAATTCCACCGGGACCACTTCTTCTTCTCCAAGACTCTTGAGCCATCAAGGGATGCCAAAATAGGAAATTTTCTTCTCTTCTTCTTCCTCTCCAAGCAACCGGCCACCAAGATGATGAAGCTTGAAGAACCGCCGGCCTCAAAGGAAGAAAACAAAAGAGAAGAGCATGGAAGAGATTCGGCCACCAAGGAATCAAGGTTTGTGTACCACCGGCCCTTCAAGAAACAACAAGGGTGCCAGCCACACAATGAAGAGAGGAGAAAGCCTAGGTTATTTTTTTTTATGAGACACCCTCTCCTCGTTTATAATCCTTGATCTTGGAAAAAAAGGAAAGTTTAATTAAAACTTCCTTTTCTTCTTCCTATGGTCGGCCACATCATGGAGTCTAAAATGGAAAAAAATATTACAATAAAAATTAAAGCTTCCTTTTAAACCATGATGTCTACAAAAAGGAAAGTTTTAAACATAATTAAAACTTCCTTATTTGTGGTCTCCCTTTAAAAGAGGAAATTTTAATAACAATTAAAATCTCTCTTTTTAAATTTCCTATTGCACATGGTAATAAAGGAAAGTTTTAAAAATTAATCTCTCTCTTTTAAAACATGTAGACAACTACAAAAAAGAGAAAGATTAATTAAATTTCTCTTTTTAAATCATGGTTACAAAAAAAGAAGTTTTATCAAAAATTAAAATCTTTCTTTTAAACATTATAGACAACTACAAATAAGGAAAGATTTTAACAAAATTAAAATCTCTCTTTAATATTTTGTAGATAGCTATAAAAGGAAAGATTTTAAAATCTAAAACTCTCTTTTTAAAACCATGAAGATGACTATAAAAGGAAATTTTAAAAATAAAATTTCTCTTTTAAATCGCTTTCATGAATGGCTACAAAAGGAAAGGTTTTAACAAAAATAAAATCTCCCTTTAATCCTATGTGGGCGGCTCCATGATTGGACACCAAGCATGGTTTGACCGGCTACTACTTGGGCTCCAAGCCTTTGCTTGGCCGGCCCCCTTGCTCCAAGCAAGGTTGTGTTCGGCCCATTACTTGGATAAGAAGTGGACTTAGTGGATACAAGGTTTTATAGAGGCTACAAGGGACCGAGAGGAGAAATTAGTTTTGGTCTCCCGATGAGCTTGAGCTTCCTGTGTTCACCCCGAACACCCAGCTCAAGTTCATCAATAATAACTCATACCACTAAAGAGTTATTATTGAACTACCACACCAATCTCAAATTACATTATGGGCTCCTTCTTATTATGAGTGCATTAATCTCCCTATGTTTAAGATATAGAATGTTCACTAATTAAATGAGTTACTGACAACTCACTTAATTAATATCTAGCTCCAAGAGTAGTACCACTCAACTTCATTGTCATGCCGGAGTAGGTCTACCTATAGGGTTTACATGACAATCCTTATGAGCTCCTCAAGGGGGCATCATCAACCTAGATTACTAGGACACAATTTCATTCTATAATCAACAACACACCATATAAATAATATCATTTCCCAACTTATCGGACCTATTGATTTAACTAGCTAAATCACACCCTTTGATAAATCAAAAAAATAAATATTAAATATACGTGCTTGTTATTATATCATGATTAAGAGCATGCACTTCCATAATAACAGAGGTTTTGTTCTCTTATATAGTTAGTATAAAAAGAAACTACCTCAGATGGTCCTGCTCAATGCACTCATAGTGTACTAGTGTAATTTTATAGTCTAGATAAACTAATACCAAATTACTGTTATACCCCGTGGTAGTTTTGATGTAATCAACCAAGTTAGTTAGGTCCTGCTTTGTGTTTGATCCTTGTGTCTGAGTGTGCAGAAGCTTAGGAGCGCAGGAAGTCGAGCGGAAGACGCAGTTAGCGAGAAGGACGGCACGGGAAGGGAGCCGACGGGCTCGGTGCGTCCGAAGGACGAGAGAGCTGCTTAAGAGTACTCCGGTGGGTGTGAAGAGCGTGCGAGGTGTTCGAGGGACGTTAAGCCAGGACGGAAGGCTGCTCGAAGAGAAGGCCAGAAATTGGATTCGGGTGAGCCCTATTTCGGTTGGCCGAAATCACCCAAAAGAACGGAGCATCGGAAGCTGAAGAAAGCCAACGCAAAAGAAGCTGAGCTGGATAAAACAGCTCAAGGCGCCTTCAAGCTGCCTTGAAGGCGCCTTCAGCTTGAAGGCGCCTTCAAGGCTGATGAAGGTGCCTTAAGCCTTGTCAAACAGACCGTTTGCGCAGCGGATAAAGTTTTATCCGCTGAACCCTTAGAGGTGCCTTGGACCCCTATTGAAGGCGCCTTGGACCTTCGAGATCAGATTTCCAGAGGCTATTTAAAGGCCCCTGGAGCTAGGAATTCACAACAACTCAAGCATCCAACTTGTAATCAATTCCTAGCAACTAAGTGAGCGTTCTAAGTGTAAAAAGGCTTCTCCGCCTATAGTAAAGGAGATTCTTTTAGTGGAGCTTTTCATCGCCCTAGATTAACAACCTCCTTGGTTGTAACCAGGTTAAATTATGTTTTACTTACTTTCCTGCTTTATTTATATAGTTGCTATTTATTGAGTTGAAATCCGAAGAGGGTATATTTTATTTTTGTTTTCAGTAATTCACCCCCCTCTTACCGGCCTCCACTGCACCTACAATTGGTATCAGAGCCTGATCGCCTCAGAAGGACTAACCGCCAACTGAAGCACTACGATCAAGACAATGGCCGGAGCGAACATCCATCCCCCGAAGTTCGACGGAGACTTCGCCACATGGAAGCGCAAAATGGAGGTATTTTTTAAAACTAAATTTGACATTCTTTTAATAATGAAATATGGTTATGCAGTTCCGAAAGATAAGGAGGAAAACACCTGGACGAAAAAGGAGCAAGCATATTTCGTCGCCAACGGAAAGGCTTCTGGAGCTTTACGAAGGTACCTCCGAAGCAAAGCTAGCGAGGCGCGACATCCTCTGGAACCAGTTGACGAACCTCCGAATGAACCAAGGCGAGAAGGTAGCACAACTCCAAGCAAGGATCAAAGAGCTGAACACGCAACTAACCAATCTTGGAGAAGAGGTAACGAACCGGGACTCTATCCGGTATGCGCTCAACGCCTTCCCCAGAACTCCAGAGTGGGCCTCCTTAGTAGATGCGTACTACATCTCTAAGGACCTCGAGGTAAGTACTTTAGAACAATTGTTTTCCACTTTTAAACGTCACGAATCTCGAGTTTCAGAACCCAATGGAGTAGAGAAGACCAGTCAGAACATTGCCTTAAAGGCAAAAATGAACAGTTCTGACTCCGAAGCCTCGGTTGACGAATCAAAAGCGGCACTACTGGTAAGACGCTTCAATAAATTTTTTAAATCTAACAAATTTAGATCGCAGAGGCATGAGAGAAAAAGAAGAACGACTCGTTACTACAACTGCAATGAAGAAGGGCACATCAAGGATGACTGCCCGAAATTGAAGAGCAAGCAAAAGGAGAAGGCAAAGACCAAGTACAAGAAACCAGATTCCTCCAAACACAAGAACCTAAAGACCACTTGATCAAACTCATCCTCCGAATCAGACATCGAAGAATTCTCAGAGATAGCTCTAATAGCTAACCATCAGCTAGAAGAAACGTCTAGCTCAGAGATGAGCATCAATGAAGGGGGAGGAACATCAGAAGAGGAAAGCTGCAGTGAAGGGGGAGCCTCACCGAGTCAGGTAAGTCAGGTACGAAATCTAACCCCGACTCAGTCTTTTCGATTTATTAAATCGCTTTCTAAAGACTTATTCGAATTAGAAAAGGAAAATAAAGAATTGAAAATGAAATTAGCAAAAGCATGTCCACTTGAGATGTACGATAGTATAAAATCAGAAAATGATAAATTAAAATTAGAAATTGAAAAATTGAAATCTGATGCATGCTTAAATAAATTTCCTAAATCAAAATTAAGAATTTATGAAAAATTAAATTGGTACATTAGAAAACACCAGGGTCAACTTAGAAAAGTGCCCAAAAATCATGTACCCCCTAAGTTTTTAACCAACCCTGTAGGAAGGAACCTTTATTGGGTTCCAAAATCTTTGTTAGTTTAAATTTCTATTTTAGTTAAATAAAAGCTTACAGTGAGAAAATTAAACATTGAAATTCTTTATGGAAGCTTTGTCTAAGGAATTGGTTGTTGCTCCAATAACCAAGAAGGCCTAGTGTCTCGCCATGACCTGAAAGCTAAAATATTGAAAGAAAATGTTTAATTAACTTTCTGAAAAAACATTAAACAAGAATTAAATAATGCTTTGAAAGTTTTTCAAATATTTTTTAAAAATTCTAAAAAAAAAATTGATTTTGACTTAGAAATTATTGTGAAAAAGTCATAGATTTTTTTTTCTTAGAATTTTCTTTAAATCTCAGTTACCTTTGCTAAGAATTATTTAGAAATTAATTTTTTCCTTGGAAAATTTTTTTTGGAAAATTCATTTGACTTGAAATTTTTTTTGAAAATTTTTTCAAAAACCTCATTCTTACTTAGAAATTTTATTTAAAGTTAAAATTTTTTCTAAAATATTTTTTTGTTATCACCCCGTTTTTGCTGTGATCAAAGGGGGAGAGAAAAGTACAAGTTTAGGGGGAGTTAGGAAAATAAAAAATTAAAATTTTAATATTTTTTTCCTAAAATGTGTTGCAATTTTATTTATTGTAAACTTATGCTTAATATGCTAGTTTAGTAATTTTTTCTTTAAAATTACTTTTTTGTGTCTATTTTAACCCTAACTTGAACTTGAGTTGATGCACATCAAAAATGGGGAGATTGTTATACCCCGTGGTAGTTTTGATGTGATCAACCAAGTTGGTTAGGTTCTGCTTTGTGTTTGATCCCTGTGTCTGAGTGTGCAGGAGCTTAGGAGCGCAGGAAGTCGAGCGGAAGACGCAGCTAGCGAGAAGGACGGCACGGGAAGGGAGTCGATGGGCTCGGTGCGTCCGAAGGACGAGAGAGCTGCGAAAGAGTACTCCGGTGGGCGTGAAGAGCGTGCGTGGCTGAAATCACCCAAAAGAACGGAGCATCGGAAGCTGAAGAAAGCCAACGCAAAAGAAGCCAAGCTGGATAAAACAGCTCAAGGTGCCTTCAAGCTGCCTTGAAGGCGCCTTCAGCTTGAAGGCGCCTTCAAGGCTGATGAAGGCGCCTTAAGCTTGGTCAAATAGACCGTTTGTGTAGCGGATAAAGTTTTATCCGCTGAACCCTTGGAGGCGCCTTGGACCTTCGAGATCAGATTTCCAGAGGCTATTTAAAGGCCCCTGGAGCTAGAAATTCACAACAACTCAAGAATCCAACTTGTAATCAATTCCTAGCAACTAAGTGAGCGTTCTAAGTGTAAAAAGGCTTCTCCGCCTACACTAAAGGAGATTCTGCTAGTGGGGCTTTTCATCGCCCTGGATTAACAACCTCCTTAGTTGTAACCAGGTTAAATTTTGTTTTACTTTACTTTCCTGCTTTATTTGTATAGTTTCTATTTATTGAGTTGAAATCCGATGAGGGTATATTTTATTTTTGTTTTCAGCAATTCACCCCCCTCTTGCCGGCCTCCGCTGCACCTACAATTACACTACAACCACTCCAATGGTTTGCCCATTCCATCTTGGTTGTGAGCTACTATCTATAATTTATAAGGATCTGATAATATGATCTTCTGTGTGTCTGTCACGCCCAGAGGAGTCCCGGCCAGAGGAAATTCTGGCAGCATCTCCCTTGTACGGGTGACAATCTGAACCATTTCTACAGACACAATATACCTCAGTCACAGGCGGCTGGAATATACACACAACCATGCAGTTTAAATGCAAAACTAAGAGCCCACTCGGCTGTACCAAAATCAAACACAGTGGAAATACAATGGACAACACATACAAACTAAAAACGAAGACTGCTAGCCGGCTAGGCTTACATCACACAACAAAACAACACTCCAGAAACAAAACCGAATCACATAGCTAAATACACAAAATTCATATACTAAAATAAAAATAAACAAAAGCGGAGGCAGGTCTTCTGATGTGACATGGGGACTAGCAGGCAGGATACTCCAAGAAACTCCATAAATAACCAGGTACCAGAAAAATATAGTGTCCACGGAGGTGAGTTCAACAACTCAGTAGATACCAGTTGACATGTATAGTAAACTATAACAAATAGTAATAACTATGGAGTACAGTCTCCTGGAGAAAAGCTGGAAATGCACAATAGAAAAGGCTGAAGAGAACTGTACTCATCAGGGCCTCCTATCAGAATAGTTAGGTCATCAGACCGAGAGTATCATAAATCCTGTATGCATATCAAACATATGCATCCATCCAAATGCAACAAATAAATGAAGCAAACACAAACAATAAATGCATCAATGCGTATGATGCCAATGATGTGTCCTGGTCACCCCTGATGCCAATCAGCCATCTCACACACGATGGTGAGACCGAGTGGGTAGGGTTGTGACAACCGTGCACTCTGTCATCACTGCTCCTGATTTGTAACCGAGTGGACGGGATGTTGTCGGAGTACATCTATCCTCCTACCCCAAATCATAAGTGGGGGAGTGCAATGCTCTCATCTCCCGGTACACGATGACGGGGAGGGATCCCTGCCGGCTACCATGCTGCGTCTCTAAACCAACGGAGCCTAACAGAGCAAAACTGCCTGCTGGCTACCACGCTGAGTCACCGGATTAACGGAGCCTAACTGCAGAATTGCCACACACCTGCCTGACATACCACTAACCCATGAGTGGTGGTGTGTGCAGATCCATGTAACTGGTGATGTGCTTGACAATAATAAAGCAGACTATCGCATAGCATGCAATCATGCGAGATAATGCATGACACTAAGCATGGCAATATCCTGAGCAGCATAGCAATATCCATATATATATATATATAATGTGTACCATAGGACAATAAACCAAATCAAAGGTACATAAATCAGATCATGTATAAAAACTTAGATGGTAGCCTAAAGGAATTAAGAAAATAAACATTTCCTCGCTTAAATGGGTAGCCTAAACAGGCTTTCCTGGGGCCCAATTTTATTCCCGTAAACTCGTCCATACGGTCTCCGAAAAATTCCAGAAAATTTTCTAAAAATTCCGGAAATTCCCTTATCATTACTCGTCATTTTTTGATATTTTACATTCTCCCCCACTAATAAAAATTTGGTCTCCCAAATTTTGTTATCTACCATCAGCAAGTACTAGCAATAAATAGACAATATAAATACTAAACGGAACCATAACTTACATACCTCAAGTAAAAAGGTGCGGGTATCGAGCTCGGATCATATCCTCGAGCTCCCAGGTAGCCTCCTCGTCGGAATGATGCTGCCATCCGACTTTAACCAGTCAGATTTTCTTGTTCCGCAACCGACGTTCTTTCTGGTTCAGAATCCGTACCGGAACCTCCTCATAAGTGACGTCAGGCTGAACTGAAACTGAGATATCTGTCAGCACATGTGTCGGGTCGGGTATGTATCTCCTCATCATAGTGTTAGAGTGTATACTAAAAGCCTAGCTTTTGGTATAAACATTTATCTAGAAATAAGAATCACATTGGTCAAATGTCTACATTTATAATAAATGTAGTTGTTCAATTAATTTATATTGTAGATAACATGGTGTGTAGTGTCACACACAGAAGATCATGTTATCAGTACCTTATAAATTATAAACAGTAACTCACGACCATAATGGAAAGGAACAAACCATTGGAAGGTCGTAGTGTAATTAGGTATTAGTTTATCTTAACTATATAATTACACTAGTACACTTAGAGTGTATTGAGTAGGACCATTAGAGGTCGTTTCTTTTATACTGACTTTATAAAGAAACAAAGACCTCAGTTATTATGGAAGTGTGTGCTCTTAATCCTAATATAATAACAAGCACATATATTTGATATTTATTTCTTTAATTTATCAATGGGTGAGATTTAGTTCGATGAATCAATAAGCCCGATAAGTTGGGAAATGATATCACTTATAGTGTGTGTTGTTGATTATAGAAGGAAACTGTGTCCTAGTGATCTAGGTTGAGAATGTCCCCAAGAGGAGCTCATAAGGATTGTCATGTTAAACCCTGTAGGTGGACATAGTCCGACATGACGATGAAGTTGAGTGGTACTACTCTTGGAGCTAGATATTAATTAAGTGAGTTGTCAGTAACTTACTTAATTAGTGGACATTTGTTATCTTAAACACAGGGAGACTAACACACTCATAATAAGAAGGAGCCCAAAATGTAATTTGGGATTGGTGCGTAGTTCAATAATAGTTCTTTAGTGGAATGAATTATTATTGATGAAATTAAGTTGTGTGTTCAGGGATGCTTAATTTCATCGGGAGACCAAAACAAATTCCTTCTCTCGGTCCCTATCGTAGCCTCTAGTATATAGAGATTTATACCCACCGCATACCCACCTTCTTACCCATCCAATGGGGTCGGCCAAGCTAGCTTGGAACCCAAGCTAGGGCCGGCCAAGTCCAAGTGGATGAGGCATGTAGGTGGCCGGCCAAAGCATGGGTCCCAAGCTTAGGTGGCCGGCCACTAGAATATTTAAAAAGGATTTTTATTGAAATTATTTCTTATGTGGATATCATGATTTTAAAAGAGAGTTTAAAAATTAAAAATTTCCTTTTATAGCTTTCTACAAAAGATTAAGAAAAGAGATTAATCTTTTTCCTTATTTGTAGTTTAAAAGGATGGTTTTAATTTTTGGTAAAAACTTTCCTTATTTGTAAATCACCTACATGTTTAAAAGAAAGTTTAAAATTTGAAATCTTTCCTTATTTGTTGATTAAAGGAGGATTTTAAATTTTAAGAAAACTTTCCTTTTTAATCATGTTCATGATTTAAAAGAAAGTTTAAAAATTAATAATTATCTTTTATTAGTTTCTGCAAAAGATTGAGAAAAGATTTGATATCTTTCCTTATTTGTAGATTAAAAGAGATTTTAATTTTTAGAGATAACTTTCTTTTTATCCACATGTTTAAAAGAAAGATTTTAATTTATTAAATTTCCTTTTTATAAACCAATCATGAAGGGATTAAATTATTAAAGAAATTTTATAAATTTCTGGAGACAAATTAGGAAGTTTTAATTAATTAAAACTCTCCTTGTTTGTAGCTTTGGTGTGGCCGGCCATGTAAATTGAGAAAAGGAAAATTGTTTTAATTAAATAAATTTTTCCTTTTCATGGCAAAAGAATTAAGGAAGTTTTTAATTAAATTTCCTTATTTGCCAAGACCAAGGATTATAAAGAGGGGTAGAGAAGGCTTCATGGGGAACAACCTCTATTATTTCTCTCCCTCTTTTCCTTGGTGTTGTGGCCGGCCAACCTCTCTTCCTCTCTTCCTCTTGGTGGTGGCCGAATCTTCTCTATTGGCTTGGAGCTCTTGTGGTGGCCGGATACTACTTGGAGAAGAAGAAGAAGAAGGAGAGAAAGCTTGTATCCCTTGGAGCTTGGTTGGTGTTTTGTTTTTCGTCCTTGGTGAAGCTTCTTTGTGTTGGCCGAACCTAGCTAGGAGGAGAAGAAGGTGCTTGGTGGTTTCTCATCTCGGAAGATCGTTGCCCACACAACATCCGAGGTTAGAAGAGGAATACGGTAGAAGATCAAGAGGTCTTTCTAAAAGGTATAACTAGTAATTTTTCTTTCCGCATCATGCTAGTTATTTATGGAAATAATACCAAATACAAGAGGCTTACGATTCTAGTATTTCGAATTTGTTTTCGATATAGTGTTCTTTTGTTTTTCTTTTCCTTGTGATTTGATTGTTCTTTTCGGTTAACCTAAAGTTATTTTAGGAAATTAAATATTAGCTTTCCATAAAAGGTTTTGTCTAGTCGGTGGTGGTTGCTCCCATATCCAAGAAGGCCATGTGCCTCGCCACGTCAGTACTGGGAACCAATTATGGAAATTAATGTTTAATGGAATTAATAACTTAAGGTGATTTGGGTCGAACGTGTTAAGTTCCGCAGGAGATCCAAGTCTAAACCTAAAAGAACATATAGATTAAGTTTTGGATCAAAAGTGTTAAGTTCCGCAGGCGATCCAAAATTTAATTTAAAAGAACACATGGTAGCTAGGAAAAGGTTCAGACCTTTGTACAAAATTTTTGTACAGTGGAACCTCTAGGTTTTCCGAGTAGCAACCAACAATTGGTATCAGAGCTAGGGATTTGCCTCTGTGTATTTGGTATTAGTTTAATTATGCACATGTCATACATAATTTAGGCAGGATAATAGTAGGATGTGCTAACTTTGTAGATACAGGATCCAACTATTATGGCTTATAGCTATTATGTGTGTGATTGGACCCTTGGACATGTCAAGGGCATTTTATTGTGTGTGCATGATTGCATTATAAAATACAGCAGGAGCTGTATTTAGTTTTATTAGGATTTTATTTTTTGATCTAGATACATGTACATTCCTTCGAGGAATATAGGATCGAAAAATGTAAAAATTCTATATATGTCGCGAATCGAATCTTGCAAGGCGTGGAACTTTTTGAGGACCAGAGGCGCAGCGAAACAAGGAGCAAGATGGATGCGACAGCTAGACCCGGTGGCGGTGGCCAAATATGGCAGCATCTTGGGATGACAACACACGGAGGACAACTAGAGATAAAAGCCATAATAGTTGAAAATTATATTTTCTATTTATAGCTTTTATATTGTGCTGTGTGTGCATGTTAGTTTACATAGGCTAGCATAATTAAAATTCCTCATTTATAAATAACTAAGTGGGAGAGGGATTTTTAAGTAAATCCCATGGTCTCCATTACTGGTTTGTAAGTGATGCAAACAAGCTTGCGCGTTGGCTCTGAGTGCCTTCCTCCATAACGGATGAGCTTGTTTGTGGATTACTAGAACAGACTTCCAATTTTGGATGACTATAGGAAGTTAATTAAGAGCGTGTGATCTTCCCCAACGGAAGGGGCATAATCTTATTAATGGACTTAGTGTCAAGTAATGGTATACACTTAGGCACGTCTAATAGTATCCTCCCCATCGGAGTCACTGCTATTATTTGTGTGACCGAAGAAAACCAACTATTAATTTGTCAAATAAATAGGTTGACAAGATAATAAAATTAAAAACCCCTCTTACAAATGTTTGATTTTGTATACGTCCACACTAACGTGGCATACAAAATTTACGGTGTTTGAGGTAATTTTATTTGTCATAAAGATTTATTGACAAGATAATTAATGGGTAAAACCCTCCCCTTACAAATGTTTAAATTTTGTATACGTCCACACTAACGTGGCATGCAAAATTCACGGTGTTTGAGGTGTTGGTGAATTTAAATAATATTGTTTGAGGAATCAATGTTATTTTAAATTCAAAGTGTTTTGACCAAATATTTGATCAAAGACAGATCAACTATTAATTTTATTAGTCATAAAGTAAAGTTGACGAGATAATAAAATTAATGAATAAAATCTCCTCTTCGATTTTGTATATACAAAATTCATGGAGATTTTAAGGAGTTGATCTTGACCAAATATTTTTGTGATTCTTAGGATGTTTGTCAATCCCTAGTAGTCATACTATAGAAAAAGACTTAGTAGTCCCAATTGTAATGATTGGAAATAGGACTTGGACATTAAGGTAGACTGTCTTCTTAGAACTAAGAACAATTTAGGTGTATTTAATTCATTAGTTGAAACATGTCTAGTGGTGTTATCTACCAGAACCTGGAGTGTAGATACAAGATGCCATTAATCATGTCTGCAATTCAGGGTTCCAGGAAACCCGACAACTAAATGAAAGGTAAATCACCGTCCACATGAGCACTACTGTAAAAGTGGTAGTTGTTGCAGTGGGAGATGTTTATCCTTTGATAAGAATAAAATATGGATTTTAAGTAATTGTCTTTACGTACCAAGTTTAGAAAGAACCTGATTTCAGTTTCTAAACTATTATAGATATTGTGTCTATTTTGATAACAAAGATGTTATCAAGAAAAATAAGGAAATTATCTATTCTGGTATGATGGTTGACAATTTATAATCCAATAACTCCCACGATGCAACAAATGGAAATTAGTAACACATCTTTTAATTTTAAGAGAAAGCAACCTTCAGAAAAGAACCAATTATATCTTTGGCATCTAAAAGCTAGGTTATACTTGAGTAGGATTCATTGGTAGCTGATGAACTTTTGGGTTCATTGGTAGTGGAAATCTTTCCAACCTGCGAGTCTTACTTAGAAAGAAAATAACCAAGAAGCTTTTAAGGGGTATGGAGTCAAATATATGTTGAAATTGGTTCATTCTGATTTGTGTGATCCTATGACTATCCAGAAAAGAGGTAGTATTGAATATTTTGTCTATTTTATAGACAACTATTCAAGATACAAATAAATTTACTTAATGTACCGCAAGACTAAGTACTTTGATTAGTTCAAAGAGTACAAGGCTGATGCGGAGAAATGTTAAAGTAAAAGTCACTATGGTAAGATCGTAGTGGCAAGTACCTCTTGGGAGAATTTAGGAGTCACTTATCAGAAGTTGGATTTCAATCCCAACTAACTGCATCTGGTACACCCCAACAGAATGGTGTAGTAGAAAGAAGGTATAGGACTCTTATGGAATAATTAGATAGGTGATGAGTTATTCAGAAAATTACCAAATTTGTTTTAAGGATATGCTCTGGAAACGGAAGTGAACGTAGTACCTTCCAAAGTCATAACTCTCTATTCATATAGAGTTGCTGAATAGGCGTAAGCTTATTTTGAAGCATATTCGGATTCGGGTAATCCAGCACATATGAGAGATAATGATAAGTTGGATAGGAGTTCACTTGTTTGTAAGTTATCATAGATAAACAAAAGTAGGTTTATAGTCTTAAAAATCAGAAGGTCATTGTTAGCATCAATGACTGTTTTTTAGAAAAGGACTATATAATGAACCACGTGCTCATAAGTAAATTTGTTCTTAAGGAAATAATAAAAGACATGTCTAATCTAGTACCAACTGTACAAGATGAGATACCACAAGGAAAACTGCAACACGTATCACAAATGATACACAATTAAAAAAAAATGCCTTGTCGTAGTGGGAGGGTTGTTAAGCAACCTTAAAAGATTCATGTTTTGGGAGAGTTTTTGGACTCGATCCCTGAAGGACATGAACCTGATCTCCGGACATGTGACGAAGCACTCCAAGATAAAGATGCAGCATCTTGGCAAAAAGTAATGAATAATAGAATTAGAATATATGTATTCTAATAAAATTTGGAAGCTTGTAAAACCACCAAGTGGTGTAAAAGCCTTTGGGTGTAAAAGGTCTATAATAGGAAAAGAAGGATAGATAGGAAGGTAGAAATCTTCAAAGCAAGGCTTGATGAAAAAGGAAACTTTTTTCACTGGTAGCCTGCTGACAGACAAGACATCTAGCTACAAAATCCGAGATGTCTTTCTTCATTCCGTTCCACTAATAGGAACGCCTCAAATCTCGATACATACGGGTCCCGCCTGAGTTGATGGCAAATCGTGAGCGATGAGCCCCCTGAAGTAACTCCTCCCTGACTAGGTGAGATGGAAGTATGCATAATCTGCCTCGTAAGTATATAATACCCGCTTCATCTCGGGTAAACTTGGTCTGCTGCCCGGAAGCTATCTGGCTGCCAATGGACTGTAAATGCTAATTTTTGACCTGGGCCTCCCGAATCCTCATCCTGGATGACGATTAAGCAACCATGGTAACCAGAATGCCCTGCTCTGTCCGTCCCTACTCCTCAAGGCCCAATTCGGAGAATCCCTAAATCAAGTCTGTGACCACAACTCGATGGCAAGCCAAAGTCCCTCTGGACTTCCTGCTGAGTGCATCGGCAACCACATTAGCTTTTCCAAAGTGGTAGCTAATGGTAAAATCGTAATCCTTCAGGAACTCCATCCATCTCCTCTGTCAGAGATTGAGTTCCTTCTGAGTGAACAGATATTTGAGACTCTTATGGTCCGTAAGAATCTCAAAGGTAATACCGTACCGGTGATGCCGCCAAATCTTCAAAGCAAAGATGATGGCGGCTAGCTCCAATCATGTACTAGGTAGTTCTTCTCATGCTCCTTCAACTGACAAGAAGCATAGGAGACTACTCTGCCGTGCTGCATCAGAACAACGCCCAAACCCTGTAGAGAAGTATCGGTGTAGAGTACGAATCCGTTCTCTCCAGAAGGCAAAACCAAAACTGGTGTCGATACTAACCTCCGCTTCAGCTCCTGAAAGCTGGTCTCACAGGCTTTTGACCAAGTGAACTTCATGCCTTTCCTGGTCAGGCATGTCAGCGGCATAGCAATGCGGGAGAAACTCTCGACAAAACGTCGGTAATATCCGGCCAGTCCTAGAAAACTGCGGATCTCCTGCACTGACTTCGGCTGCTCCCAGCTGGTGACAGTCTCGATCTTCTGAGGGTCTACTAAAATACCTCTGCTAGAGACTACGTGTCCCAGAAAACCGACTGATGATAGCCAGAAGGCACACTTGCTGAACTTCGCATATAGCTAATGTCGTCGAAGAGTCTCCAAGACTATGCAAAGATGCTCTGCATGTTCCTCCTCGGAACGCGAGTGGATCAATATGTCGTTGATGAAAATGACAACGAACTGATCTAGATACTCCATAACCATGCGGTTCATCAAATCCATAAATATCGCTGGAGCATCGGTAAGCCCAAATGGCATTACCAAAAAAAACTCATAATGTCTGTACAACAAACATTCTCAACCAGAGATCCCCGATAACAAGTCTGAAATCTTATCACTAACTACAAATCACCAAAGAATAGATCATCTAATGTGAGAGCTACGCTCCATCACAAAAAATACTACATATGTGGGAGCAACGCTCTACCACCAACAAGGTAACCAATATGGGAGCAGCGCTCCACCACAACAATCCAAAATATGCGGGAGCAATGCTCCACCACAAACAATCCATAATATGTGGGAGCAACGCTCTACCACAACAATCCATAATATGTGGGAGCAACGCTCTACCACAACAATCCATAATATGTGGGAGCAACGCTCCACGACAATAAATCCATAAGTGAACAAGACATCTAACTATCCAACTAGTGACTACACGAAATCACTCTACCACATATCACTGTGAGCAACCAAGGGTATCACAATCCAGTAAGCAAATCAAATCCATCGTCAACTCTATCAACATCGTAGTGGGTCACCCACTAATAGGAGAATTAGTTGACAGGGTAATACAACAAATGACATAATGTAGACACTTCACATCCTCCATTCAACATAAGTAAAATCATCATAGTGCCACCAACAATACACCTGGCACACGTACACACACCACATAGGTATAATCGACATAATCCTCCAATTAGTACACACCAAACATACTCATAACACAGGTATAAATCAGCGTGATATCTCCAAAAATACATTCCGAACCCGTGTGCATATATTAACGTAGGTATAATCGACAATACACCTCAAACAACACTCACCTAACATATATACACCTATACCAAGAGTATAATCAACGTAATACTTTCAACGAATCATCATAGTCACAAGTGTACACACAGAACAAATATAATCAACAAGATACCTCCCATAATACACCAAACATATGTACACATAACATAGATATGAATAATCAGCATATTTAACACAATCAACCTGACATTCCCTATGCTACCTTCTATGTTATCCAACTAGGTACATACAGTCTAAAATTAAAGTCCACATGGAATAGGATACATCAATCCTCTATAGACTGACCAAACCGACAATGGTATACGGCTAATTCAGTCTTTTCCACGTCAGTACAAACCATGTACTCAAATGTACTCTAGATATTTGACTAAGCACAAATAATCCAAAG
This sequence comes from Zingiber officinale, assembly GCF_018446385.1. Classification (NCBI taxonomy): domain Eukaryota; kingdom Viridiplantae; phylum Streptophyta; class Magnoliopsida; order Zingiberales; family Zingiberaceae; genus Zingiber; species Zingiber officinale. The sequence goes on from NC_055998.1 coordinate 108,300,176, forward strand.
ATTCTAACCTCTAAAAATAGAGTATGATGGTCCCCTACTGATCGGACCAACAAAACTAAATCGGTCATCTACCAACTAATCAAAAATACTTTAATCCTCTACAAGCAACTAAGATAAATCGATCCACGACTACCCAAATTAACAAGTGTAAATCAGACTTCTACTGACCGATCTAACAAGAGTAAATCAATTATCTACTGATGAAATTAACTAAGATAACATGATATTCTACTAGCTAAGTCAACATGAATATATAGATAATATCCACTATCCAGCTAATAATAGCAGAGGATGATATGTGCCTTCATCTCCTAACCAACTAGTAACAGAAGCTAAAACTACTTGTGGTATGATATGAAAAATCATCAGAGACTGTAGTCCTTGATCTATATTAGGGTCGATCATCATCAGTGGCTAACCCATCACATGTAATATGAGCTACAACAACCAGACAGCTACTAAATAAAAAGTGTTAATACATGTCATAACTATCATAGTCAACAATGCATACTAACAAAAAGGTAGGATAACAGTATACCAACATACCTGCTACAGCTTGGAGATGTCCTGCCGCTGCCAGGTCCCAAAACTCGAAAAGTCACATCGAAAAAACTAAAACACGAAATCTGAAACACGGGATATAAGACTCGTAAACTGAGCTCTGATACCAATAAATTATCACGCCCCAGAAGAGTCCCGGCCAGAGGAAATTCCGGCAGCATCTCCCCTGTACGGGTGATAATCTGAACCATTTCTACAGACACAATATACCTCAGCCACAGGCGGCTGGAATATACACACAACCACGCAGTTTAAATGCAAAACTAACAGCCCACTCGGTTGTACCAAAACCAAACACAGTGAAAATACAATGGACAACACATATAAATTAAAAACGAAGACTGCTAGCCGGCTAGGCTTACATCACACAACAAAACAACACTCCAGAAACAAAACCGAAGCACATAGCTAAATACACAAAATTCATATACCAAAATAAAAATAAACAAAAGCAAAGACATGTCTTCTGATGTGACATGGGGACCAGCAAGCACGATACTCCAAGCAACTCCATAAACAACCAGGTACCTGAAAAAGATAGTGTCTACGGGGGTGAGTTCAACAACTCAGCAGATACTAGTTGACATGTATAGTAAACTATAACAAATAGTAATAACTGTTGGAGCAATCCCAATGGTCCGTGGGACCATGTGTTTTGGTGTTTGGGCAAAGGGTTTAAGTTAGGATTGCCCTCGTTATTTGATATGTGTACTTGAGTTGTACAGGACTGCAGGTGACACATGTGACTCAGGTTGACGGCTTCGGGTCCGGTGAAGGATGGAGCATCCGAGGGACCGTGGATAAGGCAGCAAGGACAAGGGCCGAGGGAAGCGACTTCGAGGCATACGCGAAGGATGGCATTGGGGACGAGCCGCGGGCTTGGATGCATCCGAGGGACGAGAGCCAAAGGAAGTAGGCTTGAAGGCAAAAGGTCAAGGCTGCAAAGAAGAGTCAAGTGAGTCGTGAGGGTCCGAGTGCGAGAGAAATGTACTCGGGATGGGAAACCCTAAGTTTAGGGTTGTACCAGTCGACTGGTACTGGAACCAGTCGACTGGGGGTGAGAACAGAGAGGTTCTGTGCCTGAAATGGCTGGGATCAGTCGACTGGTCATGGGACCAATCGACTGGTAGATAGCCGTTGGAGAGCCGCTGGGCTGGCATCAGTCGACTGGTGCAAGGACCAGTCGACTGGTAACGGGCAAATCAGCCTTGCTGATTTCTCAAGCTCTATATAATGGAGCTTGGTATGGCCGGCCAAGGCGACGAAATTAGACTTGGTTAAAGCCTAATTAGTAGTCACCAAAGTGCTCAAAGTTCCCTTGTGTCCAAGTGTTGTTGGTGAGTGTTGTGGTGAAGTTTCTCCACCCACAAGGAGGTTGAGCTAGCCGGAGTTTGCCGGGGACTAATCCACCGACGGATTGAGGGATCGTCCACCTTACGGACACGTCGTGGAGTAGGAGCATCATCTCCGAACCACGTTACATCGAACGTGTTAGCGGTTTGGTTTGCATTTCCTTTCTTTGTCTTGTATTTAGTTTAGCTTGTTTGTTTTTATTTGTATTCCACTGTGCAAGCTAACAAAAGTGTAGGAAGCTAACGATTTGGGGGTGCCGTCTATCTAACCCCCCTTCTAGCTGGCCACCGATCCTCCAACAATAACTATGGAGTACAGTCTCCTAGAGAAAAGCTGGAAATGCACAATAGAAAAGACTGAAGAGAACTGTACTCACCAAGGCCTCCTATCAGAATAGTCAGGTCGTCAGACCGAGAGTATCATAAATCCTGTATGTATGTCAAACATATGCATCCATCCAAATGCAGCAAATAAATGCAACAAACACAAACAATAAATGCATCAATATGTATGATGCCAATGATGTGTCCTAGTCACCCCTGACGTCAGTCAACCATCTCACACACGATGGTGAGACCGAGTGGGTAGGGCTATGACAACCGTGCACTCTGTCGTCACTACTCCTGATGAGTGACCGAGTGAACGGGATGCTGTCGGAGTACACCTATCCTCCTACCCCAAATTATAAGTGGGCGAGTGTAATGCTCTCATCTCTGGGTACACAATGACAGGGAGGGATCACTGCCGGCTACCACGCTGCGTCCACTACCCATGAGCGGACCAACGGAGCCAAACAGAGCAAACTGTCTGTCGGCTACCACGCTGCGTCTCTAAACCAACGGAGCCTAATAGAGCAGAAATGTCTGCCGGTTACCACGTTGAGTCACCGGACCAACGGAGCCTAACAGCAGAACTGCCACACACCTACTTGACATACCACTAAACCATGAGTGGTGGTGTGTGCAGATCCATGTAACTCGCGATGTGCTCGACAAAAATAGAGCAGACTATCGGACAGCATGCAATCATGCGAGATGATGCATGACACTAAGCATGACAATATCCTGAGCAGCATAGCAATATATATATATATATATATATATATATATATAATGTGTACCATAGGACAATAAACCAAATCAAAGGTACATAGATCAGATCATGTATAAAAACCTAGATCCTGAACATAATAAACATATGGTTGTGTCACTATCCCTATAAGCATGTATAATCAGGTAGGTACTAACATGAAGTGCATAATAAGTAAACAAAACAAGCATGTAACAAGTATCGGGTAGTGACCAACCGAAGGAAAGACGAACATAATCATTACTAAAGGTTATAACCTACTAAACATATCAACATGACATTATCAAAGATAAGTCAAGGTACCCACCTCAAATAGTAGGTCCAATCCAGTCAAATCCAACGTCGAGATGCTCGTCTCGAATCAACGTCTTGTAATAGATGGTATACAGATTTAGCTAATTACATATAAATTAATTAGCTAAATCAAATCCTCGAGAAGCTAACATAAATCCAAATCCAATTATAAACCCTAATTGTGTCATCTAACTCCTTTCTAACTAATTTAGTCGAATTAGGACTTGCAATAAGCATAATCAATCATAGCATCGTACCCAATTTAGCCCTAATTCAACACATATATCAAATCCTTATGCCTTACCTCAAATCACAACAGGGATGTTGCTGCCGGAGAAAGGTAGCCGCTGGAAACCAAGAAGTACTTTGTGTTTCACTGTCCAGATCAAAGAGATCAAGAAGTCAACCAAGAAATCTTTTCACCACTACAATCCAGCTAATCAATCTAGCTTCCCTAACCTCCAAGATTACTGCTAGGCGACCTCGTGCTCACGCCGTCAACCAGGGGAAATGATCGGAAACCGGCAGAGGCATAGGAGAGGCGGCACAATAAGGCTAGGTGGCTGCGGTGGTGGAGAACTAGGTCACAATGTGGAGGTAGCCGGCCCTAGGGCAGAAAATCAGTAGAGGGTGACACCTAGGGCACATGGCTGGAGGCTAGGGCACAGGTGAAGGTCGGTTGTAAGGTGTCGTCGCTGCTCCATGTGGCGGCGGCGGTGGCCAAGCAATGCAACAGGAGGGCGACAATGGGTTGGCGGTGGCAGATCGTCGCTGGCGCTTGGGGAAGAGGAGTAGCGGCAGTGGCGTTGGCGTCTGTTGGCCGGCCTAGCTTCGGGCGGAGGAGACAGTGAGTTCGGGAGAAGGGCTCGGTGAGGAAAGGAAAGGAAAGGAGATGAAGAAGATCAGCTCGGGGAAGAATTTGAGGATCGTGAGAAGGGAGTCGGCCACGGCTTAAATCGCAAGGAGAAGAGAAGAAATTGTTGCAACGCCGGTTAGGGCAAGGCTCGCGCACGTGGGTTCGGCGGGGGAAGGGAAACGAAGTAGTAAACGAAAAAGAAAATAAAAGAAAAGAAAAAGGAATTAAGAAAATAAGCATTTCCTCACTTAAATGGGTTGCCTAAACAGGCTTTCTTGGGACCCAATTTTATCCCCGTAAACTCGTCCATACGGTCTCCGAAAAATTCCAGAAAAATTCCCTTATCATTACTCGCCATTTTTCGGTATTTTACAGTGTCTCTTCACACCATGTTATCTACAATATAAATTAAATGGACAACTGCACTTAGCATAAATGTAGACATTTGACCAATGTGATTCTTATTTCTACAAAAAGCTAGATTTTTATTATACATTCTAACACTTAGCTCGTGTAATTCCTAGTTGATTGTTTAGCTAATTCGCTTTGAGATATCTTTAGTGGTTATAACTAGTCCCTGTGGATACGATATCTTTTATATTACTGACGACGTAACTGTATACTTGCAGTGACTGTTACGCATCGCAAGTGTACGGTTATGTCGTCGGTAGTAAAAGAATATCGAATCCACAGGGATTGGTTATAATCACTAAGGATGTCTCAAAAGCGAATTAGCTAACCAATCGAAAAATAGATTATATGACCTAAGAAATGATTCACAAAATTACATGGACAACTTTATTTTTTATTGAGGAACTTAAACACTAGTGAGATAGATAAGTGATATCAATGATTCACATTGTCTGATACATCATGGTGAATCATTAGGGTATCTTGCATTAATCATTGATCAATTATGGGAAAAGTCATCATTCAATTAATGAATACATAGCCTATAGATATAGTTGGAAATTTTATGTTTTAAAAACTATACCATACTTTTGAAAACCCTCAGATGCATTTTTATACAATTTTAAAACGTAATTTGAAAACTTGGCATATAACTGAAGGTTTTTGAACTTTTGCAAGTTTGTGTCAAAATCATGCTTTAAAATGCATTTTAGTCATAGATTTGCATAAGAGAAGTCCCCTGTAAATTTTCAAAATTTTCATAAATTTTTAGAATTTTTGGTGACTTTCCAAATTTAGCATAAAAGTGTTATTTGGAACTTATCGAAAACTAGACAATTGCAATGTCGCAGGTGACAGAAGATAAATTTCAATCAATTGATAACTTGGAAATCAAAACTATAAAGTTGTTGTAGACCTATTTTTGGATTGTTAACTTTATGATGCAAAGGTTGGAACCGCCAACCCAGCGGCCCCCTCACCCCGGCCCCATAAGTATGAGAGGGAGTAAATCACGGTAAATACGGGCCCAGTTATGACATGGCGGTCTTAGGTGTTTAGCACGGACAGATATTGATGTTATCGCAATTGCTACCGCAGACCTTTGACCTCCCGACTCATGATGCAAGAATACCATGTCATAACCGGCTGATCCCGCCCGTGGGGGCGGATTGTTAACTTTATGATACTCCTTGTGGTTGTGGAACCACCATATGACTTAGGAATGCATGCTTATTAGACTCAATTGGTACAATTTTTTTTTTATGATTGTTAAAGAGGAAGAAGAGTGAATGGTTTAAGTTAAAAACTTCCATCTCCTTAGTATATTTTTCAAAAATCTAGCTCAAGGGGATAGTTTAAGTGTAGAGGGAGCCTGCTTAGTTCCTTAACATGTTTATGCATTTTTTATACATGTTTACCTAACTTAACAATATTGTCAACTATCTAAATAGAAGAGATTATTGGTGAAATCACACCCTTAGAGATTGAGTACAATCGATATTTTGATGGATTAGGTAAATAATTTAAGTTAAGATTATTGTTATTTTTGATGTGTATGAATCAGGACTTAGAAAAATAGTCATAAAGATGACTTAGTGTGGTTAGAGTTGGCGGATAATTTGATGACTCGAGGTCTTTGGAGTTCAAAGAAGGATGGAATTTGGGGCAAAGTCACCCATAGGCTAGGGTGGGCTCAAGCCAGACCTAATTTTTGCATCTCATTTGATAATTTTTTTTATCCAACCCCCATAACTTATGGATTATTTCCATTAACTCCCTCCCCCTTCCAATTTTCAATAGATTACCACTAAAAAAACTATCAGAAAAAGTTTGAATTAAAATATTTGATAAGAAATGGTGAGACACAAACTTTAATTTGTGTAGGTCATATGCGAGTTGTTCTCCTTCGCTTTTAATCATTTTGTCAGTGATTTCCTAGAGTTTGGATTATAGGATGTATGCATTCGAACCGTAAGAAAATTCCCGACTAAACCCGGTCATGACCTCCCTTCAAGTTTTTGACAATAATTTTAGCAAAACCATTGCGTGACCACTTTATTATGGCCAAATTGATTTTGCTTCATTTTTTGAGGAGTTTTCACATCGATTCTAGATCTTTGGTTTGAGTTTTTTTCAACAGATGATTATTAAAAAAATTTCCTACTCAATTTAACTGTGATTTTGAGTGTTTTAAAGCTTGATTCCTATTGTTCGAATTTTATGAGTTGTCTTAAGTAAAAATTTTATCTATTTGATTTAGTTTGATTTTCAACTCATGTATCGAGCTAATATTGTTTATTGATTGGTTTATTTTTGTAAGTTCTGAAATTGTGCAACTTTGAGGTAAAATAAGATAACTCTAAAATTATGTTGAATATTTAGTTGTAATTATTTGAGTTGATATTTAGAGATGATGTTTATGAATTTTCACGTTTAGATTTTTGGCCTGAAAAATTTATTTGTGTGAATTTTGGGAAAATAATTTATTGGTTGCGATATTTGAGAATTATAATTATATCATTTATTTATATACTGAATCTAATATATTTATTTAATCGACAAATTTATTGTTTTATTTTAACTCTTCCCATTTTTATAACAGTAACGGAACGTATATTTTTAACTATGAAACTTATTAAAATAGTTCTTCGTAACAAGATAAAAAAAGTATTTTTAATAGATTCTATGGTTATCTACATTAAACTGGAGTCAGTTGAAAAAATTGATAACGAAATAATAAATATTTTTGTTTAATGATTTTAAATATATTAAATATTAAATACTTTTATTACATATTTTTATAAAATTAATATTTGCATAATTTTTTTATTTTATTTATATTTTTAAATTAATTAATTTATTGTATCAATTATAATCGCCAGTTAGCCCAAGGTACTTTTGAATCTTAGCTCTACTCCTGGATGGTATGACATATCCGAGGGACCACAAAAGATGATAAAGTAATTAGCAAGGTAGAGTATGGTTTGGGAAAATTAATATGTAAATCAATGTGTTAATATGGTTTGGATAGTTGTTCTTATTTGTTTTTTAATTATACTGTACTCTTACCTTGCTAAGTAATTAGCAAGATCATTTAACTGTACTAAAAGATGTTAACATTCATCTTGGACGGTCCAGTATTATTGGCACCCTTGGGTTAAACATAGATAGATAAATCACGAGGAATTTTGCTCAATAACAATAATGCATGACTCGTGGTGCTTCCGTACCCATTAAGAATCGACCCAAAACTTATCTAACCACTACATGAACAATCTGCACCAGCCTATGGAGGCTAACAAGATCATTTAAGTTGTGATTTAAGAAGCGTGAGAAAGAAAAAAAAAATGGTCTCCTTTTCTTTTTCATTTTTCAAATTTTCAAGAAATTTTAAAATCATTTTATGTTAAAATTTTCATCTTATTTTTTTATTTCTTCTATGTTTATTCTTATGCATATAGAAAAATAAAAGCAAAAAAAATACAATTATTGAATAAATCCTGTCCTCCATTTGTAAGAGATACTTTCACTTTGTACACCCATTTTTCACAAAAGAAAAAAAAATAGTTGTTGGAGTTGATATAATAAACAAATATTTGGGATGGGTGATTCATAGCCATCATGGAACAAGTTAGAAAATATCAACAATTGACTAAAATATACACAAAAGCAACAATGTTTGAATTTAAGTAACCAATTATGCCTTTTGATCTACAAAACTTGTAATGTAAGATGGAATATAATCTTGGCATATATATATAACTAGTTCAGTTATTTGAGCTTTGGTCTTTTGATCTTTAAAGATAAGCTTACATACAAACACGCTTGATAAAGTTCGGTCGAGAAAAGTGAGTGGCGAGACATGAGACGATTTTTTCCTATACGCATATCAATCAGATCAGAATAAAAGCTTCATCGACCAGTAGTGGTGGCCAATCCCTAGATTCTAAGGCTTTGGGTGAGAACATAAGTATGCATTCATCTCTCACAAATGCACACATGATTATGTCGGTACCCTTGGCGTTGCTGTGGAGAAGGCTCTGAAGGAAGTGAATTGGACTTTCACTTTCTCTGACAATGAGATGAGCAATGAACTGTGAAGTTCCAAAGGGGAAGCATCTTTTCTCTGTTGGGATGCAATATAAAGAAGGGAATGCTTGCTTGCTCGCATAGAGATGCCTTTCTTTGGGGACCAGGATTGTGCAATTTGGATGTGACATTTTGGGGCAAACGTTCTGCAGCAAATGAAGCATAAACTCAGTCTTTGCCCGGTTGTATCCCATCAAATGAGTTAAGGTCATAAAGTATCTTGCTTTCGAACTACTTGTGTAATTAATTAATTTTGGATCTTCCACAAGTAGTGGCCATAGTCTTAGTTATTACTCGTTCCAATCAAACTATTAACATTATTTCACCCTAGTCGTGAGTACATGGCATGAGAAAAATATGAGATCGTGTACTTGCAATATAATTGAATCAAATTAAGATGAACTAAGAATTGGCCCCGTTACAGTGATAAACACCTTCCCAACTGCCATGTTGTTTGGGTTTCATATGTGTTAAATACACACACGTATAGAGGACTCACATGAGGAGGAGGAGGAGGAGGCATCTCTGTCATGAATTGAATTGAAGCAGTGTTGTATGGACATTTCAAATCTCATAAATGCAACATGCATAGCGTTGGAGTGAGAGATGAGAGAGAGAGAGAGAGGGTTGTCAAAGGGGGTTTTATATTCCTGTAGCTTGGGAATCTGAGCAACTTCTTTCTATTTCCCTAACAAAATATTATTATTATTATTAGCCACAAGAAAGTAGCATTGTGGACCTGTGTGATGTGTTTGAGCTAGTAGGCCTTTGGAATTTGAAAAGTTTGGACAGTAGTGAGCCTCCAATCATCCCTGATCATCAAGGAGCACACCCATTAACTCAAGTTAAAAGGGTGATCATATAGAAAACAAATTGTAAATAAGCCTATAAATTGTTGTTTTCTTTTTCTTTTTGCATGTCCTAGGGGTTTGAAATCTAGTCATGTGGGTGTGTGGTGGAGTCAACTTGGTGTTTGGGAGATGTCCATGTGGAAGTGACATAATAATCCTAGACAAGCTTGGTGGAGTGGGACAAGAATATTTGGAAGTATGTTAAGGGAATTAGAACTCGAAATGTTTTGGGTATCTGGTGTGAGCAATATATTGTAATTTGTAATGGCAAATGAAATGAACACATGCATGCATGCAGCTGGGTCTTGAATTCCATTGTGGTCAATGCTGCTATGGGTAGTCCAGCTGACAAAGGCTAGATCACAAAACTGCATGGTGGAAGCAGCGAAAAAGGGGATCAAATTAAGCGAGAGGATTAAATGATAGTGAAGTGGAAATAAAGGGAAGGGTTAAAGTGGCATAGTGGTATGTACGTGACGAGCAGAGGCTTCAGCTGGCCCTTTTAATGTTTGAGGCCGATGAATTCCTCCAACATGCTACGCCCATCGACAGCATTGAATAGTGATTGCTACAGTGGAGGACAGCAGAAATATTGCACGGTGCGGAAGCAGCAAACAGCCCATATGTGCAATGAGATCCCCCCGCTGGGAATGGGACAATGGGTGTTGGAACTATGCAGCGAAGTGGGTCATGTCTTGGGAGACCAGTAGCTGCTTAACAAATGCATGAAACATTGTAACCTACCTCTTATCTAATCCAATTAATAAGAGAGAGAGAGAGAAGAGCAGTAGAAGACGAAGATAGTATGTGTGACAAACCCCCCTCTTTTTTCTCCGTTAAAAAAGGGAGGGAGGAAGAAAGAGAGAATTTCCTTTTTACAGTCCAGTCCACACAAGCGCAGGCAGTGGGGGGAAAGGAATCCGCGCACGAGCCTTGACCCTTCTATCTCTTTTCTTTTACTTTATTTATTTATTTTTATTTATTCACCTAATTATTGTTCCATCGTGCATTAAATTGGATCCCTTTCCTAATCAGAAGCTGAGAGAATGGAAACGCTAAACTGTTTAAAGCTTCCCCCTCGTCCATTAGTTTTTTGTGGAGTGTCATTTTCTCATATATACTTTAAATAAGATCTTTTAATTTCTCAAGCATCAAAGTTTGTCTGTCTCTTTCTCTCTCCCTCCCTGCAATTTGAATCAGTCTCTTCTAATCTCTATGATAAAATCCTCTTTTTTTTTATTAATTAATTGGTCTTTTCTCTTCTTTTCCCGATCCTTAATTAGTCTGCAGCTTATAGTTGTCCTCGGCAAACCTAGGAGCGGTAGTCCATGATCCTTCACACAAGTCTGTTCTTTAACTTTCTTCATATATAGATATATATATATATATATATATATATATATATATATATATATATATATATATATATATATATCAATTAAGTAGCAGTGAACAGATACAAGACGAGCTCCAAACCCTCGTCTCCTCTTTCTCTCCTCTTTTCTTCTGTTAGGAAAACAAGATCCTTTCTCCTCTTACTCTCTCTTACTTAGCCATACGTGTAGGTGTGATTCATTAGGTATATATATATTAAAATGATTAATTCCAGTTGGCCATCAAGAAGAAAGCCTTAGCCTTAGTAGCCTTAGCCATACAAGGAGGAATACAATCAAGCAAAAGGAGGAGGAGAAGGCATGGAAATGTCAATGGAAGCCGCCGCCATGACGACGTCGTCGCCCGACCTCTCCCTGCACATCAGCCCTCCAAACATCAATCTTGCGGATTCAATCTGTGCGAGCTCCGGCGAGTCCTCCCACTGCTTCCGAGAAGACGACGATGATGCCGCTCGCACTAAGCTCTGTCTTTCTTATCCTTCCACTGCAGCGACGGTCGACAACACGTGGTGGCCGCAGCCGCCGAGATTGCTGGAGAACTACTCGCTGATGCCGCCGCTAGATCGCTGCCACATTACTCACCGTGCGATCGGGAGCGGCTCCTTCGACGGCCTCACGCCAATAAAAGGTATCCCGGTCTACAACAAAAATAGCAGTACCGGTGCCGGCGTCGGCACGCCGCTCCCTTTCCTCTCTGTTGATCCCAAGCTTCACGCCGTTTCTGCCTCCGCCTTCTCCTCTCACTGGCCCTCTTCTTCCTCCTCGTCCAATTTCGACGCGATGCCGTCTCCTTCATTCCTCGGCCCCATCCCCAACGGCGCCACGTCTCCGTACCACCGCATGATCTCTCACCCGCAGGCGTCACGGCTCAACGGCGCAGCCTTTTCCCCAGAGCTGTTGATCAAAAACCACAACGCGCACCATCACCATCAGCTCTTCCACCATCACCACTACAGCAATTACGGCATGATCAGGCCCTTCGAACCTTCCTCCCACGCCAACATGTTGATGCGGTCGCGGTTCCTCCCCAAGCTTCCGGCGAAGCGCACCATGCGAGCGCCGCGGATGCGGTGGACCAGCACCCTCCACGCCCGCTTCGTCCACGCCGTCGAACTTCTCGGCGGCCACGAAAGTAGGCATCGATCATACATCCTATCATTTTCTGTCCACTTGCCAATCTTAAAACAGTAGTATTAATCAAATGCAGGGGCAACTCCGAAATCAGTACTCGAGCTCATGGATGTCAAAGACCTCACTTTAGCACATGTCAAGAGCCATTTGCAGGTACCCAGCAATCTTCTCTCTCTCGTTTCCTCGATGTCAATCCTTGGTTAATCATGCTTACCTGTTTCAATCGATCGTTGGTTTTTGTCCTTTTTTTTTTCTTTCTAATCTCATAATTTCTCCATCATCTAATCTGAGTACGGAAGTGTGGTCAGCGAGAAGCAGACACATCTATTCTTTCATTCACTCATTCATTCAGTCACTCATATCACTGCCTCCTCCTCTTTCCATCGGTTACTGTGCCAAATCAGAGGGAGAGGGAGAGGAAAAAAAAGAGTCATCATTTCACAATAATGCATCACACCCAACACCCAACACCAACACGCATAGGGTATGGAGAAGGAAGTGAACAAACAAGCTTCTTTAAAAAGAAAGGTTGAATCTGCCAACTCGGCCTCCGCTTGCAGATAGCTACCTCTTCTGTTCCTGTCCCTGTTCCCGTTCCTGTTCCTTCCTTTTAAATCCAATTAATATATTTTTCTAGTTTTCATCCCCCTCAACCAATGATATTCCTCTTTTTCTTTTATCGTAATTCCTTGCTTGTCCCGTGAGCTCATTGCGTGGTCTTTTCTTGTGTTTGTGCTCTCCCAATTAATCTCTTTCTTCACTGCTCTCTGCAATTTTTCCAACTTTTGCCTCTGCAGATGTATAGAACTCTGAAGACCACTGACAAGCCTGCTGCTTCCTCAGGTAATTCATATTGCTTAGCCTCGTAATATCCTTTCTTCTCCTCATTTTAATTAATTAATTAATCGGCTTGCTTCACAATGCAACGTACCTACATTAATGGCGACCAGGCCAATCAGATGGCTCAGGCGAAGAGGACTTCTCTCCTGCAAGCAATGCTGATCTCAACATCGGACGGCTGATGGAGCAGAGAGTAACCTCAGACGCCGGAGCTAAACCAAGCACTACTTATGCCTTGGACTTCCCTTCTGCCATTGCTAACACCACCACTAAATGGACTAACTCATCAAGGTATATAATCGCTTATTATTTCAGAAAAAACTAAAAGGCAGATATATCTATAACTGCATGCTAAGCGAATGGCAGCTTTTGCTTCTTTTTTTTCCCTTTTTTTTAGTCTTTTTCTTTAGATTTCATGGGGAGAGGAGAGACATGGCACTTAACTTGTAGGACACAAAAAGCAAAGATAAGTAACAAGGAGAAAACAAGTATGAAGAAAGGGGAAAAAAAGAGGAAGATTATTGTGGTGTCGAGATTATTCTTGGCAATTATTTATGGAGGATATATAATGAAATGGTAGGACGGTATAGGGCTGTGACAAGGTGTGTAATAGGTGGTGATGTGTTGTCACATAGGACCAAAAAAGCCTATATACCTCCTGTCTTTTGCATCCTTTTCTCTGTGGCTTTATTGCATTATACAATAGTAGCATGTTAATGGTTCTTGAACACCTCTCAGACCTTTCCCTTTGTTTTCTGTTTTATTTTATTTAATTTTATCTTTCGCTTCGTTGCATGGTTCTGATTCCTGAAATGTGTTTTGCCCTGACATCCCCCGCCACTAGCTAGAAAACTAGTTGTGTTTCTTTCTCTATCTCCAAATAAATGTCCCGTTGCCTTACTAATCAATAACATTGATTCAAGATCTCATATTCCTTCTCTTTGGCCTTCTCTCCTTCCATTAAAAATTTATTATAATAACAACAATATTCATTTGTATCTTAAGTATTTTGACTAATTTGTTTTGCTTGCATGCATGTTTTTATTTGTTAATTAAAAGATTAGATTTGACAATGAGTTTGTGTGGCTTATAGTGGATCCTTGTTGATTTCTATCTTTAGTAACTGATAAAAGCCTCTTTTGTTCGCTTTAGCTTTGCATGAAATTTTATATTCAATTATTTAAATGGAAGCAATTGTCTTATCGAGGAAAAGGAAAGCTAAGCTATCTACGAAAAAAAGCAATCAAATCTTAGATGAATGCAGCATTTATCCTATACTTTTAGAAGAAGATGCACTTCATTTGAACTTTATGTATATACATTTTACTACGTAATTAAATAGTGAAAGACACTTGATTAGTTTTGTCTACAAGTAAGGGTGAGGAGAATTACATTTAGGATAGTGCTAAATGGTTAGAATATGCTAGCCAAGATACATGCATATATGCATGTATTTGGACATTTTAATAATATCATATTTATATATTAATTACATGTATGTATTACAATTCATTTTTAGCGGGTCAGATTCTAACCAGCAAGATTTACTGTTATATTTAATACTTGTTAGAAGAAAAGTTCCTACAAACCTTACACTGACATAAATGCATGTTGTGGCCACTGCTGAGTTTATATTCAATGTAGTCCAAGAAGATCTTTAATTTCATGCTTAGCAAATAAATACTTGCATTTAATATTTTTCTTCCTAACTAATAGGATTGAAGTGCTAAATGGTTAGAATGTAACTAGGGTCATTATTAAGGATGCCCAAATAATATTATATTTTATAAGTCAATTATATCTTTTCCTATCTATTTTCATATTTATTTTTTAAAAATTATCTCTCTATATATATTAATGGTTAATTGTATTTTTAAAATAACATGGATTGATTAAACACGTTAGATTCATTTTCTAGCTAGCCACCCATTGAGATTTATCGATAATTTATATTGACCATTGGAACGCATTTTTCTAAGGTTACTTGCAAGAAAGGTTTTTCGAAAGTCAAATGTCTTATTACTTGCCTGTGAGACTCTAATTTGCCATATTAATTGAATAACATTGTGTTAGCAATAACAAATTCATATAATTAGGTTCGTCTAAAACCTAGAAATTTAATTTTGTCGTAGAAGGGAAAAGCCGTTATTCCTATAAACCAACTGACACAATAAATTTGGCAGAACAATTTTTGAAGACAAGAAACACCAATAGTATTGGAAATGATAGTAGATACTGAAATATATATAAAAGTAAGAATAAAATAAGAAAATTATATGTAGTTTTTGATCATCTGTTATCATAGCATCTTTGTTTACTTAGGAAAACAAATTAAAATTATTATTGATAGCAACAATTAGTGGAACACATATAATTGTTTTGCCTCAATACAAAATCCACCATAAATTTGATTGCCATTGTGTCGAATCACTTAAACCTTTCCTACTTATCAATGGAATTAAATTCAAGAAAACAAAATTGCATCTGCCAAATAAAGTTAGTTGATTAAGATGAAGTTATATAATATTAGATTATCTCCACACTAGCTATCAAATTAAATTGCATCTATTCTTAGAGCTTTCAGAGTACAGTCTAAAGTTATATATAACTCTGAAGTGTAGAAGGTCGCCTGAGTTTTTCATATCTAGCTACATTACTAAACTTAATTACTGTACTCACCATACATTACATAGGGTTTTTTGGTTGATCTATGGTATGAATTGTTGTTGCCTAATGGAAATTTCTTTTATAATATATATGTTGGACTATTTTCAGCCGAAGTGGATGGACGCAACCAAGCTGTGATCTAGACGAAGTACGTCCAAGTAAATTCTTTTTGTGTTATATCGAGATTTAACTCTGGCAAAAAATGATAAAAAGATTTTATAACTGGGATGAATAATCAAGGTAGAATTATGAATCTGAATCATAATCATCTCATGGTTATTGCAGGATAATCATTCTCATAATCGAATGAGCACCTCCGAAGAAGTCAAAAACCCTAGCTTGGAGTTCACCTTAGGAAGACCAGATTGGAATGAGACTGAGCATGTTTGATATATATCATATATATATATATATACATATATATGATCATTTTGATAATTTAGATATGGGCTTCATGGCTAACATTATAATCATGCAATCAATGGAGGGGAAGAAAAAAAGAAGGATCTTGTCATATATATCATGAAGAAGGACTGAAACTAGCAACAAATTGAACTCTATGTCTCATGCATGCAGTAGAATAGAAGTATAGGGTTAGAGGCATCCTCCTCTTTTCCTTTCTCTTTTGGCTAATTAAACTTTAGCCATTGGCATGGGATGACTAAAGTTGAAGGTGGTCATGGTGTCATTTTACACATGGAAAGTGCAAATTGTAAGATGATAAAAAAAAGCTAAAGTTAGCAAGTGCAGTGATGAGGCAACAAGCAATATAAACTAATTTATCTTATTTCTCTCTTCAACATTTGCTTCATCATCGCGGAGTTATTGGTCCAATTTGTCAAACAAAGCTACATATCTGTATTCGAATGTGTGCGTACACAAATATATTGTATGAAAGAGTTTATATAGCATTGTAGTGCATATTGTATAGAGATTTTACTTTGTTGACAACTTTAGGTCAAATTGATTTTATTTGTTTTTAAAAAAAATACAAGCTCACTTGATTTTGTTAACACATTTAAATATTTTAATGCTCTTGCAGGATATGAAGGTAAGTTGAAGAAAAATTTACTGCCCTAGCTTCATTGCACCTAAATGCCTATGGTTACCTCCCCTTATATAGGCGACAAACATCATTTTAGGAATCGAGATAACATAAAAGGACTCATGATTCATTTAGTTTTAACGATTCATAAGACATAGATATATAAAGAAAATGAGACAATCTCCTTAATGGTTACTTTCAAAGTAAGCATAATCTCCTATGTGATATTTTCATTTAGACAACTTTTGATTTTTCAAGAGGATTTCTATTACACCCAACATTAACACCCTCAATGTGCAATTAAATCTTGAAGTTATCTAACTTTTCATTTTGCCAAAAACTTTTTATGGAAGTCTTTGGATTGCACAATGTTTGTGATCTCCAAATGAATTTCCTATTAGTTAATCAAAAACTTATATGCTTTGAATGTCCAAAAAGTAATTTTTTTAGTAATTACAATGGTATTATGTCAAGTAAATTGGGTTGAATCTTGTTGCCCTTTGGCTCAAGTTACAATGAAATTACAAAGCCATTATTTTCTTTTAGATGAACTACTATTTTTCTTTATCTTAATATACTATGATCTATGTTTATCCTAGAGACTAAAAATGTGTTAATTCGCATGACCTGACCATGTCAGGTCCAACTCGAATTAAACGCCTAGCTAGAGGGTTCCATCTCAACTTTAGGATTGTGATTCAATTACACAAATTAAAAATGGATTGTACTCACCATAGTAAGAGACTAATCTTGACATAGACCATATAGGCCAACTTTGATACAATTTTTTTATTTATAAATTAATAATAATAAATATTAAATAATTCAAACAGTAGTTTAAAATTATTAATTTTAATAACATGAATTTTTAAAGACTTTTTATTATTTTGTTTGAATTTTTTAAAATAAAAGCATCAAATTTAATATTAATATTTTAATTAGACAAAATTTATAAAATATTTTTCCTATTTTAATTTCCTTTCAACTTTTATATATATATTTTTTAATTTAAATTATTGGACTTGTAAACTCAGGTTGGCATGAGCACATTTCACTTGGGCTTAATTAGATTCGTGCCAAGTGGATTGTGATTGACATAGTCCATTAGTAGCAATGTCAAGCAAGCATAAGATGTACAAAGTGTATTATTAGTTACATTCAAATTAATTAAATTATTTTTTTATTAATATTTTGATTGGTTAACTAAGGTTTTAATTGATCTGATCAAAGTAGATTGAATAGATCATTATTTCGATTGATCTAATTAAGTTTTTTTTTATTGAACAGATCAAAGTTTGGATTGATCTGATCAATATTTTGATTGACCTCATCAAAGTCTTGATTGATCCAATCAAAATCTTGATTAAACAGATTAATCTTTTCATTATCCTTAATTAAATTTGAATTAATTAATTTATCATGAATATCTAAATTATTACCATTATCTAAACTAGAAGAACAAAAAACAACTAAATTATTACTACTAGCATGCATTTCAAAAATTAGATTTTCATAAATTATAAGTTTACAAACCTTAATTGCCTCCAGATTCACGGATTTCCTCTTCGAGCACTGCTATTTATAGTGTCCCAATTTTTTATACTTGAAGCATACAATATACAATATGCTCTTTCTTTTCTAGATCCCTGGCATAGGTATCTCAATTTCGCCAATTGTGCAAATCGAGTATTAAAAGTAAGGCATCTAATGTTATAATATCCTCTTTTAGTGCACTTAAAACATAGTATATAGAATTTAAAATTTGAATTAAAATTCATACCTTTTGAACTTTAGTTAGGATTCTGCCTCTTAACCCTTAGTGATTTGGACTCGAGCTCGACTTAATCTTTTAGCTTCAAGTGATCCTTGTGAAGCTTGATCAATATGGTCCAAAGATCGTGGGCATATTTGAATTTACCTAATTTGCATGATATTATTAGGTAAAATATTTAAAATTAACTCCGTTACTTTTAAATTTGCTTCTGATTTTTCGGCAGGATTATTGTTTCAACACCACTCACTTGTCGAAATTACCCATTAGCACGAAGTTTCCCATTGTTGGCCTCCAAATCTTGAATATCTCCATCTTGTACAATGGTGGTTCAAAGACCAAATAAAAAGCAAAAGTAATAAAAAAAAATTAAGATGAACCTCTAGCCTTGCTCCTTTAGCATGAGTCTATTGAAGAACTAGCCTCCTATTCTGACACCAATTTTTAGGACCGTGTTGTGAATGCATATCTTTTCTTTTGTGTTCTTATCTATCAAATTAGTTATGCAATAGAAATATAACAAATAAATAAAATAAGATAAAAAGGCAAACCTGAGTTTAACATTGGTCTAACGTCTCTACTCCACCTATGTCTCAAACATGAGAAATCTTTTACAAGTTTAACCAAAATCACAAGCGCAATCAAAACATAATATAAAATAATAAGAAAACAAATAAGCACAACCACAAAAAATGTAGATCCGGTCTGGAAGCCCTGAATGCTGCAACACTCCTTTTAGTGCTTCCCCAATCACATGAACAAGACTTTGAACATTTTTCGAGCATAGAATGAAGAATAACTGATTGCAACTGATGTTGGAAGTAGGTGCCTCAACTCTCCTTTTATAAACCTCTATCGGGAGTTCAGGACTCTTCCAATCACTTGGAAGCTTTTCCAGTCAACTAGACCTCCTTTTCTGTCGCTTGGCCTAGCTTACCTCTAGTTCAACCTCTATAACACTCTAATATTCTAAATCTTCATCCAGCTACAACCTAGAAGGCGATAAATGCAAATAACATGAGGCCTTGGACTAACCTACTGAAGGATCAAAATAGACGAGGGGGGGGGGGGGGCGGTGAATCTTGTTCGTTAAAAATCTTTTCTTTATCGTAAAACCAAATCAGAGTAAGCAGCAGAAATAATAAAACAGAAGCAATACAAAAGCGACACGGCTATTTACTTGATTCGGAGTCTATGTCGACTCCTACTCCAAGACCCACGATCCTTGATCGTACCATTGAGTAATCTACTAAAACTCCTCTTTCCGAAACCTTCAAAAAAGAGGTAATTCATACAGTGAGGAAGAACGATAGTAATACACTACTATCTTCTTATAATAACAATGATTCAACTAAAATAAAATATACTGATAAAAGAAGAATAGAAATGAAGCTTTTGTTGTTGGTGAGACTTCCAGTGTTGTAGTAGCTTGCAGGAGCATATGAGACGTGAATGAGTGCAGTATGAACTGAGGAATCGTAGAAATCAGTTACTGTGCTCAAATTCCTGAAATTTTCTTTTATAGGCACTATTTAGTCGATTGAACCCCCGTTCGATTGACTGATTCTTCTATCCGTCGACTAAACTCTCCACCTTCCTTCTGTGCTTTGATTCGATCCAGTCAATCCTGTGATTTTTGTTGTTTGGTCGACCGATCCCTAGTTCAGTCGACCGATCACTCTATATTACCATTCATTGATGATTCTATCTGATTCTCTGTCATTTCCTTTTATGGTTTGGTCGAACGATCCTCGGGTTCGGTCAACCGATCATGTTGTGATGCCATGTTTGTGAGCATGATCTATTTTTCTATTTTTTTTCCTATTTAGTAGACTGATAAAATGGCCTGATCGGTTGACTAAACCTCCTGTTTATGTAAAACACCGAAAATATGAGAATATTAATAAGGGAATTTTTCAGAATTTTTGAAAATTTTTCGAGAATTTTTCGGAGCTCGTACGAACGAGTTATCGGGGATAAAAACAAGGTCTCGGAAAGCCTGTTTGGGCTGCCCCGTTTTAACGAGGAAAAGTTGAATTTATTTATTTCTTTCTTTTTTCTTTTTCTTTTGTTTTCGCCGAACTTCTTCTATTTCCCCAACCCGGCGATTTCTCTCCTCAAACCGCCGCCCGATCCCTTCTCCTTCTCCGCCGGTCGTCTTCTTCCTCTTCACAGCACCTCTGCCGGCCACCAGTTTTGACCTAGTGCCGCCTCGCTTGTGCCCTAGCACCGCCGGGTGACGATTCTCCTCTGCCCTAGCGCCGTCCTCCGTCCTTTTCTCCGACGCCGACGGCGCCGCAGGGCAGATCGCCAGCGATTTGAGCCCGACTTTCCAGATCCCGTGCCCCTCTCCTCTGTCGATCCCAACATCTTCTCCTCACGCCAACAATGAACGCTGTTGGATCGGGCCAGATCCAGCGATCGCCGGTGGGAAGAAAGGTCGTTAGGGTTCTGGAGGTGAGCAATTGATTTCCTCTTCCTCCTGGTTCTTCTCGGCACCGATCAACGCTCGAGCGCTGGCCGCCGGCATCCGAGACCCCCAGCCGATCTCTCACTTTCAGCAGCATCGGGTCTCCTTCCATCATTGTTCACTGAAGCTTAGAGAGATGCCCTAGATTCCACGATGCCGTGCCCTAGCAGCGATCCTTAAGGTAAGGTGTCACTGGATTTTGATTGATTGGGCTCTGTGTTGCGCTAATCCTTCTTGTTTTGGTTTAGGAAAAGGGGTCAGATCAATTCTTGTTGTTTTCCCCTGATCGGATCTTGATCCTCTTCTTTGCCACGGATTGGGGTCACAAGATTGGAGAAACAGAGGTAAGGTGCATAGTTGTTGCTGGTAATTGGTTGGAGATAGGTTGTTTTGTTGAAATCTGACTTCTTCTTCTTGATCCGGTTGGTGAACAGCAACTTGATTAGGGCATTGAGTTAGGCTGTTTGATCTGTGATCTCCACCAATTGGTTCCAGTGAGGTTTTATTTTGATCAGTGAGGAGTGCTTGGGATGTTGGGCAGAGACTAGAAGTTGGTTGCTTGATTGGTGACCTCTTGCTTGATTCGGTTGATATCGGTGAGGGAAGATTTCAGCAAGATTTTTTTTGTGTTGTGGGTTGCTCCTTGATCCAGCAGCACCTTGGATTCGACAGGACCTCCTTCAGACAGTACATGTTTTGGCTAAGTTTGAGGTATGGTTTATGTATCAAATTATGGATAAATTGGATTACTAGGTGGTTAGATTTATTAAGGTTTTACCCTAATTGAGCCTCAAGGATTTTTAGTTGGTTATGCATTTGAGTTGTAGCTAAATAAAAGTATATATATTGGTGACACAGGACTTTGACGCGAGACGAGCCTCTCGACGTCGGATTTGGGCCTGATACGATCCTTTCTATTGGAGGCGGGTACCTTGACTTATCTTTTCGATATGTCTTGTTGATATGTTTAGTAGGTTATAACCTTAGTAATAATTATGTTCATCCTTGTTTCAATATGTCATTACCAGATACTTGTTACATGCTTGTTTGCTCACTTGCTATGCATTATATGTTAATACTCACATGATTATATATATGATTTTAGAGGTAGTGATAAATCATGCTTTATTATGCTCAGGACCTAGGTTTTTGATATCCTATCTGACCTGTGTACTTGAGATCTTGGTATTTGACCATCGATATTACGATACTCATTTTATATATATGGATATGGTTATGCTGATCAGTTGATTGCTATGCTTAGTGTCATGCATCATGATTGCATGCTGCGCGATTGTTGGCTCCACTATGGTTGAGCACATCGCCAGTTACATGTACTGCACACACCACCACTCATAGATTAGTGGTATATCAGGCAGGTGTGTGGCGGTTCTGCTGTTTGGCTCCGTTGGTCAGGTGACTCAGCGTGATAGCCGACAGACAGTTCCGCTCTGTTTGGCTCCGCTGACATTTAGTGTAGCAGCGTGGTAGCCGACAGACGGTGAACTCTGTTTGGCTCCGTTGGTCAGGTGACCCAGCGTGGTAGCCGGCAGAGATACCTCCCCGTTATCGTGTACCGGGAGATGAGAGCATTGAGCTCCCCCATTTATGATTTGGGGTCAGAGGACAGGAGTACTCCAACAACATCCCGTCCACTCAGTCACTCGTCAGGTATAGTGACGGTAGAGTGCACGGTTGTCACAGCCCTACCCACTCGGTCTCACCATTGTGTGTGAGATGACTGACTGGCGTCAGGGGTGACCATGACATTGGCATCATACGCATTTATGCATTTACTGATTGTGTTTGCTGCACTTATATGTTGCATTTGGATGGATGCATATATTTGACATGCATACAGGATTTATGATACTCTCGGTCTGACGACTTGACTATTCCTATAGGAGGCCCTGGTGAGTACAGTTCTCTTCAGTCTTTTCTATTGTGCATTTCCAGCTTTTGTCCAGGAGATTGTACTCCATAGTTATTACTGTCTGTTATATCTTACTATACATGTCAACTGGTATCTGTTGAGTTGTTGAACTCACCCCTGTGGACACTATTTTTTTTCAAGTACCTGGTTGTTTATGGAGTTGCTTGGAGTATCCTACCTACCGGTCCCCACGTCACATTAGAAGACTAGTCTCCGTATTTTTGTTTATTTTTATCTTGGTATATGATATGTGTGTATTTGGCTTTGTGTTCCGGTTTTGTTTCCGGAGTGTTGTGTTGTTGTGTGGTGTAAGCCTAGCCGGCTAGCAGTTTTCGTTTATAGTTGTATGTGTTGTCTATTGGATTTCCACTGTGATTAGTTTTGGTGCAGCCGAGTGGGCTATTAGATTTACATATAACTGCGTGGTTGTATTTTTGTGGCATCAGCCGAGTAGGCTGCATATAAACTGCGTGATTGTGTGTATGTTCCAGCCACCTATAGCTGATGTATATTGTGTTTGTAGAAATGTTTCAGATTGTCACCCGTACAGGGGAGGTGTTGCCAAAATTTCTTCAGTCAGGGACTTCCCTGGAGCTTGACACGGATGATATCCAATTACCAATCTGATATAAGAGGATTCGTTGGATTTTATTATTATTTTTAGTAAATTATTATTTTTATAATTTTTGAATTTTTTTTGATATTTTAGGTATTTTTGGTAATTTTTATCTTTTACATTTTAGGATTTTTAGGATTTGGAGTCTATTAATTTTTTTTCTATTAAGATTTCTCTTCTTTCTTTGTTTTTTTAGGGGTTTGAGTCTTTATATACGTCTTGTTAGTTGATGTTAGGAATAGTTTTTGGAATTAATAATATTTTTGGCAGTGTCAATTATTTTTCTATTTCCTGGTATTATTTTTTGAATCAACAGGTTTGTAGAAGATTGCTTGCGGTATTCATGCGTGAATCAATGAATTCAATAGCTCATAGAATAATCAATATCCTCGGCATCAATTGGTATTAAAGCTCCTAGATCCCATGGATGGTCGTGGTGACCATGATCGAGGTTGTGACAGATAGGGCCCGACTGAGGAAGCCTCGTACTGTGATCATAACCCCCAAGACTAGATTCAAGATCTAGAAAGACAAGTTCGTAAAATTATCTAAGCATCTAGTGGTACACAATCTTAAAGGTCGTAAGTTCTCTTATTCTAATTCTGGTCTACTTTCAAAAATTCATATCACAGTCGTGCTCAATTCTAGAAAACCCTGGTCGAGAGGAATGATATAGAAATATCAGATATCCATTTGATCTTCCTGTATTTTCTAATACTCTACAAACCAAGGACTTCAGTGTTGGCTTAACAAAGTGGAGAGGATTTTTTATTATGAGAAAGTATCCGATTGTGTAAAAGTTAAATTGGTTGTTATCAAACTCAAAAGCCAAGTAGCGTGGTGGGAACAGTTGTGATGATCACGTGGTAGATAGGGCAAAGCCAAGATTACCGATTGGGAGAAGATGATTGAATGCCACTTTATTATCTTTGGATACACCCAATCTCTATCTCAACGACTTCATACATTGAGGTAGAATGCAAGTTCCCAACGTGCCCTAGTTGGTGAAAAGTCACATAACCAAGTCACATACCCGAAAGCCAATGGGGCGATCAAAACCCTTCCCCAACTTACCTTTAGGATTCATGTTCTATCCAACAGTTACCACATGACAATAATTTACCACATGACAATATCCAACAGTTACCACATGATCAGATGTGACCAGGACACATTATTGGCATCATATGCATTTATGCATTTACTGCTTGTGTTTGTTGCACTTATATGCTGCATTTGGATGGATGCATATGTTTGACATGCATACAGGATTTATGACACTTCCGGTCTGACGACCTGATTATTATGATAGGTGGCCCTAGTGAGTACAGTATTCTTCAGCCCTTTTCTATTATGCATTACCTTCTTTTGATCAGGAGACTGTACTCCATAGTTATTACTATTTGTTATAGTTTACTATACATGTCAACTAGGTATCTGCTGAGTTGTTGAACTCACCCCCGTGGACACTATCTTTTTCAGGTACTAGATTGTTTATAGAGACGCTTGGAGTATTCTGGCTGTCGGTCCCCACATCACATCCGAAGACATGTCTACGTTTTTGTGTATTTTTACTTCGGTATTTATAATTGGTGTAATTAGTGTTGTATTCCGATTTTGTTTCTGGAGATGTTATATTGTTGTGTTGTGTAAGCCTAGCCGACTAGCAGTTTTAGTTTTAGGTTGTATGTGTTGTCCTTTTCCGTTGTGTTTTTGGTTTTAGTACAGCTGAGTAGGTTGTTAAATATATATATAACTGCGTGGTTGTTTATTTTGTTCCAGCCGAGTGGCTGATGATATAAACTGCGTGATTGTGTGTATATTCCAGCCGCTTGTGGCTGATGTATATTTTGTATGTAGATTTACCTCAGATTGTCACCCGTACAGGGGAGATGCTGCCGAAATTTCTTCGGACAGAGACTCCTTCGGGGCGTGTCAGTTTAATTGACTGAACCCTTGGTCCAATGAAGATTTCTGAGTTCTTCACACATGGTCGCTAACAAAGCCTTATTCTGAGTTCTAAGTCAAAAGTTATAACCCTTTGAATTCAAGGGATCATATGATTCTACAACACAGAGTTAATTCGATATAACAATAATATTCCTGCAAAACAGAGTTAGTACAGTATAAAATAATGCATGAGTAAAAGAAGACAGTAAGACCTGTCTTGATCTCAACTTGGAAACCTCTTGATTTTTTCAGTTAGATCAACGACCTAGGGTTTATACTTTCCCGGGACACGACCTCCCCATCGCTGCACTCCAGTTGCTTATCTCAACCTACCTTCCACTCTAGACCTATTTGGACTTTGGTTTAGCATCAGATCGGCTCATCAAGGTTTCCTCTCGATATCAGTTCCTCCAGACCTATCGAGTTCCACTGCCAAGTGTCAAGTCCTCAACCTACCTGGACTTGCTGTGTGACTTCCATGATATGCTAAGACTTTCCTTCTTAACTACAACTAGAGCTTTCCCGATTGAGTAAACAGCCTGCACACTCAGTCAATTCATCGGATCATAATAAGATTTAACTTGAACATTTTGATAATATCAAAACTTAAGTTATATTCTGGTGCTCTCTACACAAACACCTACTAGGTTTGCTTGCTTGGAGTTCACTCCCCCAAGATTTCTCCCTTTCTTAGATTTTACTACTCCAAGACTTCACATTTGCCAAGTGTTTAACTCCCAACTGACTCACTGAGCTTCCACTGCCAAGTGTTTAGCTCCTAGCTGATCCATCGGGACTTCCACTACCAAGTATCTAGCTCCACTAAGACTTCCACTACCTAGTGTTAGGCTCCCAACAAACCCATCGGGACTTCCATTACTAAATATACAACTCCCAGCTGACCCATTGAGACTTTCACTGTCTAGTATTAAACTCCCAGCTAACCCACCGGGACTACCACTACAAAGTGTTCAACCCCTAGCTAATCCATCAGGATTTCCAGTACCAAGTGTTCAACTCTCAACAGACCCATCGAGCCTTTCACTATCATTGCCTAGTACCCTACTATAACTTTTCGCTAACTGTCAATCATCTAATCACTCTTGACCTACTTAGACTTTTGATGTGCGAATATCATAAGTGTACAGTCATCGTCAAGTAATAAAATTATCGTCCACTGGACCGTGTTATTGAATACCAATTTACATGCAAATCAAACTATTTAGACAAACTTGAACAAGATTGGCTATAGAAAATAACTAAGAGTGCTTGAATGAAACGGTGATAAAAACAATTCTAAGACTTTGATTTCACCATAATAATCGTTGATGAATTAATTGTGATTTTTCTCTTCTATCTCAATGTCAGATTATACTTGAAGGGGTTTGACCTAAGGTGATTGATGTGTCTATGGGGAAAGGAAAATAAAGAAAATCACTGATATGTCTATCTTAATGCAACTCTTACTTTCGTGGTGTTGAATTATTTAGGATAAATCCTTGATGCTCTATGGCATGCCATGTAAGCCTCAAGAGGGCTCAACTACTTTCATAGAAGAACTCTCAAGTTAGTTCTATAGGTTGGATATTAGAGTTCACTATTAAGTCCGCCTCCTAATCTCTATGAATTCAACGTATGCTTATATGCTTTGATTATAAACTAGGGTTCACCCCTCTGGCTAGAGAGGTTAATAATTTATCTTAAATCTTGTAGCATAGATGAATAATTGAAATAAACTAGAATTAATCAAGAATCACACATATCATGGTAAAAAGAGAAACAGTGCATTAATATTGTCAAACAATCATTAGGTTACTCCCTAATCTTAGAATTAGGGAGACTACTCTATCATGATGGAGATAAAATCCAAAAAATATTGAGAAATCATTATACAACTCAATATAAAGATAAAGTGTAGGAATAACTCAGTTTGTAGCTAGATGATGTCAATGTCAATGTCTCTAAAAGATGTCCACATGCTCTTTGATGACCGAAATCTCTAGGCTCCTTTGATCTCTTCAAGATGGCTCTCTCTCCTAAGGCTTCTATCACAAACCCTCGATGATATTAGCGGCATTCCCTTTGTCCTTTTATAACTTCTAAAAATTACCAAGTCTTCAACAATTTCTCTAAAAATTCTAGGGGTGTCACCACACATGCCACGATCATGTAAGGGAACACAATCAAGTCGTGTCACTCATTGGAATCTCTTCGTCAAATCCATAATATCGAACATGTCTCTATAGCCTGTTGGAAATTTCTTGCGAGTTATAGCATGGGACACGGACATGTCTATTGACATGACCATGTTATGTTCCATGTTGGATTTCTAGTGTGCTACTCTAATTGTCATTCCACTCCAAGGATGATGCATGGTCATGGAATAGTTCAAGGTCAGGTTGTGTATCATGTTGTAATGTGTGCTTTTTAGACTTTTCATCTCCAAACATGTCCAATTGTTGAGATCTTCACGTCCTATTAACATAAAACACAAAAGAGAAGTTTCTTGTACCAAAAAGATAAAAAAATATTAGAAGTTAATGTAAATATGCTCATATAATGTAGGAAATGCAATATAAGACTGAAAATATGTGTATGATTCACAGACATCAAATATCCTAAACTTAAATCTTTGTTTATCCTCAAGTAAAATCTACGAGTTAAACTAATGTGTTAATGAAACAACATCATTCCTAGCAAATTCATCTAATCCTATTTAGTAGTTCTATTAATGAGCAAAGACATACGAATCATCTCACTATGGCCTAACTTGAAAGTCCTTTATACGTTGTGCAAAGTGACTCAACTTTAAAGTATAAATTAACAATCCTAGTTATTTCATCATTTCACTATGTGCCTAGAGTCTCAACGCAAATGATACTTACCTGCCACACACAAGGATTGTCCCCCCTAATACTTTGCATTATTCACATAAGGTATCAAAGGATCACTCGATGTCGAGATCAATTAATATATATTTTCCTAGTTACCACTAGATCTCAAAGTGGTACCTAATCGGTATTTCCCTAGTAATCATGTGGTCTCACTCAAAGGGGTGCCTTGTTGCTTTCACTCATTATCAAAAACTTTTTTCTTCACATTTTTCAAAAATAATTTTTTCTTCTTTTTATCTTTTTCTATGATTTCCACAACTCGAGTGTTTCTACAATAATCAAAATTTAGTGAGTCCCCTAGGAGTCTAAGGTACTAGTCCAATGCCATGAATTGCCAACTCTCAAAATCAAGTATTATGTGGAAAAGAGGCACTAAACAAGCAAGCCAACAATGAAATTTTTTGAAAAAACAACACTCATGTCTTATTGCTGCTTTTTGGAGAAAATGAATTGCTAGAGATAGGAGCATACTTCTGCAAAAATATTAAGTTTCATGCTAATGTTGTGTTATAAGAAACAAACAACCAGATACATGATGGGCATGAACATAACAAACATAATGATTAAAGCAAAAATATACCTAAGGAAGTAATGAAACAAACTTAACCAAATAAAAACCAATTTAACTCCCCTAGACTTGAAATAAGCATTTCCCTCAATGAAAAGAAAGTCCATTGAGGGGGAGATGGAAAAGGAGAAAAGTGAGGGAAGTGACCTTGCGATATGTGCCAATTATACATTGCATCTACATGTTAGCCTTGCTCCTCCATCTGACAATAATTGTTCTTTCCTCTCCGATGGTGTTCCTCCACCTTGCAATAATGCTCATTTTCCCTCTGATAATGTGCATCCGTCCTCTGATAGTGCTCCTCTGTCTTGTAATTATAGCAAAAGGTAATTACGCTTACCCTAGATGTCTCTCATTTATCCCACTTTAGGTGCCTGGAACTCTTTCAAGCACCTCGACCAGGGCTATAAATGTTGGGTTCTTCGGGCCGCGAAAACCGCTTTTCCGCGTCGCGGAAACCCCGAGTCACCCAAAGCCATGGATCTCGTGCAAAGATTCGTAAACAAAAATTATCGAAAAACCTTTTTCTTGTACGAGTTTGTAAAAACTTTAGATCTACACTAAAGTTAAGATCATTACCCTTGATGCGCGCCCCACGCGAATCCCGCTCGTCCAAATGGTGCCGGATCTCAAGACCGTCAAGCGTACGGTCCTCTAGAAGTATCCACACGGACACACTAGATGGAGGTGACCAAAAACCAAGGTGTGCTAGCACCTATGTGGTTCGGCCAAGGAAGGAGGAGAGGGAGAGAGCAAGAAGAACTCTAGGAGGAAGAAGAAGGAATGAATGATGGAATAATTTTCAAAATGAAAATTGTTCTCCACATTCAAGTGGCCGACCACCTTCTAGGAGGTGTAACCCCCACATTAATTCCAATTAATGTGGAGACCATTAAGAGTTGTAACCCCCATGAGGTGGCACTCTAGGATGATGTGGATCAAAACTATTGGTCCACATCTTGCCACCTCACTAAATGACATGGCAACAAGTGTAACCTTCTCATTTAATGTGGGCCGGCCACATTAAATGCTATGGAGGCTTGTAACCTCCATGAGGTGGCACACATTGATGATGTGGAGCAATCCTATTGGTCCACATCTTGCCAACTCACTAGTGATGTGGCAAAAAGTCAAGTCAAACATGACTTTTTCTCTTCCTCTCAAATCAAGTCAAACTTGATCAAATCTCTCTCATGGTTGATCTAATCCAACCATATGATTCAAGCCAACTTAATATAATGAATCTAATTCATTAAATTAAGTTGATTTAATGAGTCATAATCTAAATTAGACTCATTGAATACATGAATCAACTTGAGTCCAACTCAATTAGCCCAATTTGGATTACACTTAATCCAATATGATTTATCAAATGAATCTAATCCTCTTAGTTCATCATATGAACCAAATCTCCATCTAATTGTCCTTAGTGTGTGACCCTATAGGTTCTTGTAACGTTGGCAATGCCCTAAACCCATTTAGGAGCATAAGTAATGAGCGGTATCTAGCAACACATCATTACTACCCAAGTTACAAGAATGTCGAGATCCGACATCACCTTGTGACTACCAATTGTGACTCCTCACAAAATATGTGACATTGTCCTTCTATCCTAGACATCTAGATTGATCAATATGAGGCATAGACCGTGTCATCCTCTAATCAATCTAAATCTTGAACTCCAAGTATTCTCACTCGATCAAATGAGTTCAACATCTAATGTTGACTCATTTGAGCATGGTCATGCACTTAGTGGTCTCACTCTATCAAGAATACCGATGTCGCTCCCGTCATATGGGAGGGATAGATCTCATCTACATCACTCACATCCCTCTACATAATTCGTTATATACCCAGTAATCGCATTTATAGTCCACCCAGTTACGGGTGACGTTTGACGAAACCAAAGTACATAACTCCTTATGTAGAGATCCATGGTGACTTCAGGTCTAAGGACTAATAGTCATACTAATAGCCACATGAGAAAGTATATGACACTCATATAACGATCTATGATACTTTCTCATGGCGGGTCATTCAGTATACATTCTCCAATGTATACCCATGTGTCAGCTTGATATCTCTATATCCATGACTTGTGAGATCAAGTCATTGAACTGACCTACATGCTAGTCTTATTGCATTAACATTGTCCCTGAATGTTAATACTCGACTAGGAATGATTTAGGGTAGTGTTCCCTATATCATCTCACTATCGATTCAACTAATCGATTGATATAGGTATGAACCTTCTACTCAAGGACGCTATTATACTTAGTCTATTTGGCACTAATACAAATAAGTATAATAACCAAACAAATGTCTTTATTAATATACAAGAATATGATACAATGAGTCCATACAATCATTAAATGATTAGCTCTAGGGCTCTAACTAACAATCTCCCACTAGCACTAGTGCCAATCAGTATAGGCTCTAAGGCCTAATGACCTAGTGTGACCATCATGCTTTCTCTGTGCCAAAGCCTTGGTCAAGGGATCTGCGATGTTAGCCTCTGTAGGTACTCTGTAAATCTTCACATCTCCTCTATCGATAATCTCTCGAATGAGACGGAAGCGCCGTAGTATGTGCTTGGTCCGCTGGTGAGACGCCTTCGCTATAGCTCCATTGTTGTCACAATAGAGCTCAACTGGGTCACGATGCTAGGAACCACCCCAAGTTCGATGAACTTGCGGATCAATCGCCTCCTTTGCGCCTCCGATGCGCAATATACTCGCCTTTGTTGTAGAATCGCCATCGTGTCTCTTGCAACTCTTCCACTCACGGACCACCATTTAAGCAAAACACGAACCCATTGCGATCGATAATCATCGGTCTGGAAGCTGGCATCACTGTAACCCTTTACAGTTAGCTCATCATTGCCTCCATATATCAAGAAATATTCTTTAGTCCTTCTTAAGTACTTAAGAATATTCTTGACCGCTATCCAGTGACTTTCACCTGGATCTGACTGGTATCTGCTCGTCATGCTCAAAGCATACGAGACGTCAGGTCGAGTACATAGCATGACGTACATGATCGATCATATGGCTGAGGCATAAGGGATCTGATCCATGCGGTCTCTCTCCTCTCTAGAAGAAGGACCTTGAGTCTTCGAAAGACTCACGCCATGTGACATCGGCAGAAATCCCTTCTTGGAGTTCTGCATTGCAAACCGAAGGAGTACCTTGTCAATGTATGTACTCTGACTTAGGTAAAGCAATCTCTTAAATCTATCTCTATAGATCTGTATCCCTAGAATGCGTGATGCCTCGCCTAAGTCTTTCATTGAGAAGCAACTCCCTAGCCAGGTCTTGACAGACTGAAGCATAGGGATGTCCTTCCCAATGAGTAGTATGTCATCCATATACAATGTGAGGAAGACAACTATATCCCCTACAACCTTCTTGTAGACACAAGGTTCATCTTTATTCTTGATGAAACCAAACTGTTTGATTGCATCATCGAATCGAAGATTCCAGCTCCGAGAAGCTTGCTTTAGTCCATAAATGGACCTATACAGCTTGCATACTCTACTAGTATGCTGTGGATCTACAAAACCCTCAGGTTGTGTCATGTACACATCTTCGAGTAGGTTTCCATTCAGAAACGCGGTTTTGACATCCATCTGTCATATCTCATAGTTATGGTAGGCTGCAATAGCAAGCATGATCCGAATAGACTTAAACATCGCTACTGGAGAAAAAGTTTCATCATAGTCAATACCATGAATCTGCTTAAAACCTTTAGCTACTAAGCAACCCTTATAGATAAGTCCATCCATGTCAGTCTTTCTCTTAAAGACCCACTTACACCCAATGGGTTTTACCCCTTCAGGTGGATCAACCAAAGTCCATACTTGGTTGGTGTACATGGACTCCATTTCGGATCTCATGGCCTCTATCCATTTCTCAGAATCTGGTCTCATCACAGCTTCCTGATAGGTGGTAGGCTCATCCTCTATGAGCATAACGTCATCATGGTCAGACAAGAGAAATGAGTATCTCTCAGGCTGACGACGTACCCTGTCAGACCTGCGAAGAGGTATGTCTACATGAACCGGTTGTTGTTCCTCAACTCCTTGTGGAACAACATCATCCACAACACTTTGTGGTTCCAGTTCAATTTCCATCGAGGCATCAGTGCTATTGTTCGCATCTTGAACTTCTTCAAGATCGAAAGCGCTCCCACTAGTCTTTCTAGAAACAAAGTCCCTTTCTAGAAAGACCCCAGTCTTTGCCACAACTACCTTGTGCTGACTGGGAATGTAGAAGTAATATCCCTTAGTTTCCTTGGGATATCCGATGAAATAGCACTTGTCGGATTTGGGTCCTAATTTGTCTGAGACTTGACGTCGTACGTAAGCCTCACAACCCCAAATCCTCATGAAAGACACCTGGGCATCTCTCCCAGTCCATATCCTATATGGTGTCATTATCACGGCCTTGGATGGAACTCGGTTGAGAATGAAAGCTGCCGTGTCTAGAGCATATCCTCATAGATATGTCGGAAGATCAGTGTGACTCATCATAGATCGTACCATATCTAATAAGGTACGATTCCTCCTTTCGGATACACCATTCCACTGTGGTGTTCCAGGAGGAGTGAGTTGAGATAAAATCCCACACTCAGCTAAGTAGTCACGAAACTCATGGCTTAAGTATTCACCATCTTGATCTGATCGAAGTACCTTAATACTCTTGCCAAGCTGGTTCTGTACTTCATTCTTGAATTCTTTGAACTTTTCAAAGGATTCAGATTTATGTGTCATCAAATACACATAACCATATCTACTGAAGTCATCAGTAAATGTGATGAAGTACCTATAACCGCCTCTAGCAACGACATTGAAAGGGCCACATACATCACTATTTATGAGTCCTAACAAATCAGTCGCTCTTTCGCTGTGCCCACTAAAGGGAGTCTTGGTCATCTTGCCTCGTAGGCATGACTCGCATATCTCATATGATTCAAAATCAAATGAGTCCAGCAAACCATCCTTATGGAGCTGGGATAAGCGCTTGTCATTTATATGACCTAAGCGACAGTGCCAGAGATAAGTGTGGTTCATATCGTTCGATTTGAACCTCTTGGTACTAACGTTATAGATAGGGCTCTCTAGATATAGAATATAGAGTCCGTTTATCATAGGTGCACTACAATAGAACATATCGTTTAAATAGACAGAACAACATTTGTTCTTTATTATAAACGAGAATCCTTTCTTGTCCAAACAAGAAACTGATATAATGTTCTTAGTCAAGGCAGGCACATAACAACAATCATCTAATTCTAGTACAAGCCCAGAGGGAAGAGATAGATGATAAGTTCCTACAGCAATAGCAGCAACTCGTGCTCCATTGCCTACTCGTAGGTCTATCTCACCCTTCATCAATGCCCTGTTATTCCTCAGCGCTTGTACATTAGTACAAATGTGCGAAGCACATCCGGTATCTAATACCCACGATGAAGAAATAGAGAGGTTGACTTCTATAACATGTATACCTGAAGTAGAAATCTTATTTCTCTTCTTCTTAAGATCTTCCAGGTATTCTTTGGAGTTACTCTTCCAGTGCCTTGCTTGTCCTTGATATAGGTGACAAAGATGCTCAACCATATCGTAAGCGCCCATCAACTCATGTTGCTTCTGAAGCTCAGAGTTCATGGTCGCGAGCATAAGACAGGACACATCTAATGCGTCATCTTGATGCTTCTTGTAAGCATCTCGGTCTGCTCGCGTGGCAGTGGCAGGAGGAGCCTCCGGAATGGGCTGCTCAGTTTACGTTCCTGAGTGAGAACAATTCTCAGGTTCCTGAACCAATCCAGGAAATTTGCTCCGTTGAGCTTGTCCTTCTTAAGGACAGAACGCAGGGAGAAAGAGTTCGTATTCGACGTCATGGTTATCTACAACAGAAAATTTGCAGAAATAAATATCATATTCTTTTAGAATCATTTAATTGGGCCTTTAACTAAATGATGCTCCCACTGAATACTATAATTCTTGTGGGAGAAGATCCACATCATACTAACCCTTGAGTTAGCTTTGGCTAATACGCCCAAGGCTTAGTATGATCGGTAGGTAACGATTGCCAATTATATCTCTATGCAACTCTTGTTTATAAAATCAATATCCGCATTTATATTAAAACTCGAGTTAGCTTTGGCTAATACGCCCGAGAGTTAATATAGATGTGATTTTGACCTATCTTTTCCAACCGTTGGAAGAATGCCTATAGTTGACTCGATCTAACCGAGCAACTAGGAATACTCAATCTAATTGAGTTTGTATTCACCCATGCGTTGATAGGCGGGACCAAGATTGTCCCTCCGTACCCTACCAAGATAATATGTATTGCTCTGCTTTGGCATATTCAATAATACATGTGATCGAGGTAGTGATAGGTATCACGGCAGTGTTAGGCATTTTAGAGTTGGTTCGATCTAGATCTAATCTAATCGAGAAGGATGCATCTTGTGCACGACTTAGATCTAATCTAATCGCAAGGGTGCATCATGTGCACGACTTAGATCTAATATAATCGTTAAGGCACTAATTAATTAATTAATTATTAAACATGCATCAAATACATAACAATTAATTAATTAATCTATTTGTGATTTAGTCATGGCTCTACTACGATCTTCTCAAGCCAATGAGAAGATCGAATGGTCAACCTAGGGTCAACAGCTTCTCCAAGCTCCTCCCTTTGACCACCTTGTGTTGCTCGTGCCCGCCTCGGAACTCCGTCTCGTGTGGATCCTCCACCGCTCCAATTTGTACATTTCAATTTGAAACTCGAGTTACATTCGAGTCTAAATCTAATTTACAACAAGAATATAAGAGAAGGCACGATGCGCAGGTCGCGAATAAATAAAAACATACAACACGCGCAAACACATAACGGCACGCAGCCCGTATTATGAATTACAACACAACCAATCATATTGGGTTTTGGGCCATGACTATCACAAAATTTATATATAATTCAAAATTATATATTTTCATAATTTTCTATAATTTTAAAATTAATTTTTAAAATTTTTACGAGTAAAATTTCCCGACGGTCCCGTTTAGCGGTTTCGGGCGCAATCGCGGAACGGATCCCCTTGCGGGGCCCAGGGGCAGCGCCCCTACCCGCGATCTAACCATCGCGAGGGTTCCTTTGCGGTCCAACAGTGCCTAAACCCGCTGTTCCAAAACGATTTGGGCCGAGACATTGCCGTTTCGGAAAAATCTTCCCGGCGGGTTCGTTCTTAGCGATTTCGGGTGCAATCGCGGAGCAAATCCCCTTGCGGGGTTAGGGGCAGTACCCCTACCCACGATCTAACCATCGTGAGTTGCTCCTTTGCGATCTAATGGCACCCGACCCCGCTGTCCTAAACGGATTTGGGGCAAAACGAAACCGTTTAAAAGAAAACTTTCCGGTAGCCGAAGCCTACAAGTCCCGAGACACTTGTGCTTCGCTTCTACGGAAAAATTACTCATAAAAACTCTAAAAACTCAATTTTTACAGAAAATCACAGAAGGTATATTTTTCATAAAAATACAAACGAACTCGTACAAGTCTTTGCACGTGGCTCTGATACCACTGTTGGGTTCTTCGGGCCGCGAAAACCGCTTTTCCGCGTCGCGGAAACCCCGAGTCACCCAAAGCCATGGATCTCGTGCAAAGATTCGTAAACAAAAATTATCGAAAAACCTTTTTCTTGTACGAGTTTGTAAAAACTTTAGATCTACACTAAAGTTAAGATCATTACCCTTGATGCGCGCCCCACGCGAATCCCGCTCGTCCAAATGGTGTCGGATCTCAAGACCGTCAAGTGTACGGTCCTCTAGAAGTATCCACACGGACACACTAGATGGAGGTGACCAAAAACCAAGGTGTGCTAGCACCTATGTGGTTCGGCCAAGGGAGGAGGAGAGGGAGAGAGCAAGAAGAACTCTAGGAGGAAGAAGAAGGAATGAATGATGGAATAATTTTCAAAATGAAAATTGTTCTCCACATTCAAGTGGCCGGCCACCTTCTAGGAGGTGTAACCCCCACATTAATTCCAATTAATGTGGAGACCATTAAGAGTTGTAACCCCCATGAGGTGGCACTCTAGGATGATGTGGATCAACACTATTGGTCCACATCTTGCCACCTCACTAAATGACATGGCAACAAGTGTAACCTTCTCATTTAATGTGGGCCGGTCACATTAAATGCTATGGAGGCTTGTAACCTCCATGAGGTGGCACACATTGATGATGTGGAGCAATCCTATTGGTCCACATCTTGCCAACTCACTAGTGATGTGGCAAAAAGTCAAGTCAAACATGACTTTTTCTCTTCCTCTCAAATCAAGTCAAACTTGATCAAATCTCTCTCATGGTTGATCTAATCCAACCATATGATTCAAGCCAACTTAATATAATGAATCTAATTCATTAAATTAAGTTGATTTAATGAGTCATAATCTAAATTAGACTCATTGAATACATGAATCAACTTGAGTCCAACTCAATTAGCCCAATTTGGATTACTCTTAATCCAATATGTTTCATCAAATGAATCTAATCCTCTTAGTTCATCATATGAACCAAATCTCCATCTAATTGTCCTTAGTGTGTGACCCTATAGGTTCTTGTAATGTTGGCAATGCCCTAAACCCATTTAGGAGCATAAGTAATGAGCGGTATCTAGCAACACATCATTACTACCCAAGTTACAAGAATGTCGAGATCCGACATCACCTTGTGACTACCAATTGTGACTCCTCACAAAATATGTGACATTGTCCTTCTATCGTAGACATCTAGATTGATCAATATGAGGCATAGACCGTGTCATCCTCTAATCAATCTAAATCTTGAACTCCAAGTAGACTCACTCGATCAAATGAGCTCAACATCTAATGTTGACTCATTTGGGCATGGCCATGCACTTAGTGGTCTCACTCTATCAAGAATACCGATGTTGCTCCCGTCATATGGGAGGGATAAATCCCATCTACATCACTCACATCCCTCTACATAATTCGTTATATACCCAGTAATCACCTTTATAGTTACGGGTGACGTTTGACGAAACCAAAGTACATAACTCCTTATGTAGGGATCCATGGTGACTTCAGGTCTAAGGACTAATAGTCATACTAATAGCCACATGAGAAAGTATATGACACTCATATAACGATCTATGATACTTTCTCATGGCGGGTCATTCAGTATACATTCTCCAATGTATACCCATGTGTCAACTTGATATCTCTATATCCATGACTTGTGAGATCAAGTCATCGAACTGACCTACATGCTAGTCTTATTGCATTAACATTATCCCTGAATGTTAATACTTGACTAGGAATGATTTAGAGTAGTGTTCCCTATATCATCTCACTATCGATTCAACTAATCGATTGATATAGGTATGAACCTTTTACTCAAGGACGCTATTATACTTAGTCTATTTGGCACTAATACAAATAAGAATAATAACCAAACAAATGCCTTTATTAATATACAAGAATATGATACAATGAGTCCATACAATCATCAAATGATTGGCTCTAGGGCTCTAACTAACAATAAATACAGTCCTAGTCTCAAAAGCCAAGAAAGAACACTGAAGAACACTTGTAAACGATTTCTTTTGTCTAGCTTTGTATTTTTAGTACTTCAACTGCTGTAAAGAGACTTCTCCGCCTGAAGGAGAGTTTAGTGAGCTTTTCATCTTCCTTGATTAACAACCTCCCCGGTTGTAACCAAGTAAAATCTTGTGTGCCTTTTCCTTTCTTTAATTAGTTTCTAATTTCTTTTATGCAAGCGTGAGTATAATTAAGCTGTAAAAGCTTGAGAAAGATTATTTTTCTTTGCAGGGTATTCACCCCCTCTAGCCGGCCGCTAAGACTCCTAACAAGTGGTATCAGAGCCAAGACCCCTCAGAAGGACTAACCACCAACTGAAGCAACGAGACGATGGCCAGTGCAAGCATTCATCCACCAAAATTCGAGGGAGACTTTGTGCAATGAAAACAACAGATGGAGGTATTTTTTAAAATAGATTTTGAGATTCTGTTAATTATGAAATATGATTTTGTAGCCCCCACGGACCAACATAGAGCTGGAAAGGAAGAGTGTTTATGGACGAAGAAAGAACAAGCTAATTTTGTGGCGAATAGTAAAACAAAGTTCCATCTACTAAGCGTCCTTCCGCTCCATGAGGTCAATTGAATCGGCAGCTATGACTCCGCCAAAGAGCTCTGGGAGAAGTTCCAGGTACTCCATGAAGGCACTTCGGAAGGAAAGTTAGAAAGGTGAGACATCCTCTGAATCTAGCTAACAAACCTGCGGATGAACAATGGAAAAAAGGTAGCGCAACTCCAAGCACAGATCAAAGAACTCATAACTCAGCTCAACAATCTCAAAGAATCGATAATTAACCGAGATTTAATCTGGTATGCGCTCAACGCCTTCCCAAGAACTCCAGAATGGTCATCCTTAGTAGATGCATATTACATCTCTAAGGACTTCAAGGTAAGTATACTAGAGAATTTGTTTTCTACTTTTGAACTTCACGAAACTCGATGTGCAGATTCTAAAGAAATCGAAAAGTCGAACAATAATCTTGCCTTGAAAGCCAAGAAGGAAGATCTTTACTCCGAAGCGTCGATCGACGAAGATGAAGAGGCGCTACTAGTAAGAAAATTTAATAAATTTATTAAAACTAATAAATTTAAATTGCATACGAGAAAGCATTATCGAAACAAAAGGAAGGTCCGATGCTACAACTACAACAAAGAAAGACACATCAAGTATGATTGTCCAAAATTGAAGAACAAGGACAAGGAAAAGAACAAGAAACCAGCTCAGCCCAAGCATAATCTAAAAGCCACATGGGATGAATCATCGTCCTCTGAATCTGAAATCGAAAGCTACGCCAGACTAGCCCTAATGGTAAACCATCAAAAGGAAGATGAAACCAGCTCAGAGATGAGCATTGACGAAGGGGAAGGATCATCAAAGGAAAGCTACGATGAAGGGGGAGAATCAGAATACAAAGTAAGTCAGGTACGTGTCTTATCTCCTGAAAAGTCGTTTAAATTTATTAATATTCTTTCCAAGGATTTAGTAAAATTAGAAAAAGAAAAGATAGACTTGAAAAGACAATTAGCCAATGCATGTCTCTTAGATTTGTTTGATAATTTAAAAATAGAAAATGACAAATTGAAAATAGAAATAGAATATTTGAAAAATCGTGCATGCTCAAATAATCAAAATATTAGGAGATATAATAATTTAAACTAGTATTTTAAATACCATAAGAACCAAATTAGGAAAATATCACAAAAATACATTCTTAAGAAATTCTTGATAAATCCAGTAGGTAGGAACCTGTACTGGATTCCAAATTCATATTTAAGTTAACTATTTTTTTGGATTTAGGGCTATTAGAAAGAAAATTAAATATTTAAATTCTTTAAAACACTTTGTCTAGAAGTGATTGATGCTCTAATAATCAAGAAAGTCTAGTGTCTCGCCATAGCTTGAAAGTCAATTACTGAATTTAATGATTAATTGACTTACTGTGAAGTATTTAACTAATGCTTTAAATTTTTGTTAGAAAAATAAATCTAATCATTAAAATTTGTTTAAGTTATTTGTTTTGTGAAACATTAATCTAAACAATCTTTTCCCTTATAATTTTTTTTTTTATGAATTAGTTATCAAAATGCAAATGTTTTAAATTTTTCCAAAAAATTTAACTTTTTGTGAAAATTTTTAAGTTCAACACTTAGCAAAAAAAAAAAAATTCTTCAATTAAAGGAGTGTTTTTGTTTTTCCCTTAGGCTTTAAATTTTTGAAAGTCATTTTAAACATACCCCACTTTTAATGTGATCAAAAAGAGGAGTAGTAAAGATTAAGTCTAAGAGGAGGTAATACAATTTTATTCTTTTTTTTGTACTTAATTTTTGTACTTGGAATTTTTTTTGCAAATATCATAACTATTTGTTTATGATTTACCCTAACTTAACTTGGATTTGATCACATCAAAAATGGAGAGATTGTTAGTACCCCAAGATAGTTTTGATGTGATCAACCAAATCAGGTTAGGTCCTGTTGGTTTTTAACCCCTGTGTCTAAGTGTGCAGGAACTTAGAAGAACAGGAAGTCGAGCGAAAGACGCAGCTAGCGAGAAGGACGACACGGGAGAGAGCAGACAGACTCGATGTTGTTGGTCCCTTGGTGGCCGACAAGAGGGGAGGGGTGAATTGCCCTGCAAAAATAAATTCAACTCTTTCTCGACTTATAGCTTGATTA
Organism: Zingiber officinale; assembly: GCF_018446385.1. Taxonomy (NCBI): domain Eukaryota; kingdom Viridiplantae; phylum Streptophyta; class Magnoliopsida; order Zingiberales; family Zingiberaceae; genus Zingiber; species Zingiber officinale. The sequence goes on from NC_055998.1 coordinate 108,341,262, forward strand.
AGAACACTTGTAATAAAAAACTAAGAGACTAATTACAGAGACAGAAACATAAGGAGACTTACTTGGTTTACAATCAAGAGATTGCTAATCTAAGGAAAATTAAGCATACTTTTATGTCGATCTCTTTCAGGCGGAGTAACCTCTTATAACGTTAACAACACACAACTAAAAGTAGGACATAAAGAAATGAATTACAAGTGATTGAATCAACTGCTAAAATCAGAGCTATATTTATAGCACTGTTCCGAGCGCCTGGAGTGGGATAGAATTTTATCCCCGACGCATCGGTCAGCAACCATGTCACTTTTGATAATATTTGGGTTTCAGGTGCTCGGAAGGGTTCTGGGCGCTCGGACTCAATAGGCTCCGGGCGCCTGGACCACATAAGTCAACACCGTTGACTTTTTGCGGTCCAAGTCCTCTGCTCCTGTTCTGCTTGTCTCTGTGGTCCGATCGCCCGGAGCCATTCCGGGCATCCGGAAGAGTTTCGAGCGCCCAGACTCAATAGGCTCCGGGCGCCCGGACCACATAAGTCAACATAGTTGACTTTTTATGGTCCAGGTCCTCTACTCCGGTTCTTCTTGTCTTGGTCCGGGTCTTCCGCTCCGGCTCCACTAACTTGGGTGATTTCGACTATCCGGAATAGGGCTCACAAGAACCCAACTTCCGACCTTCTCCTCGAGCAGCCTTTCTCCCCAGCTTCTCGTCTCTCGAACGTCGCATATGTTCTTCTCGTCCATCGGTGTACTCTTCCGCGACACCTCTTCCCTCGGATGCACCAAGCCCATCGACTCTCTCCCGTGTCGTCCTTCTCGCTAGCCGCGTCTTCCTCTCGACTTCCTATGCTCCTAAGCTCATGCACACTTAGACACAAAGGTTAAACCAAACAGGACCTAACTTAACTTATTTGATCATATCAAAATAATCTTGGGGTTCCAACAATCTCCCTCTTTTTGATCTGAGTACCCCAAGTTAAGCTAGGGTAAACAAATATAATGTAAAAATAAATAATTTTGTAAATAAGTGCAAAAAGATTTTTCAATGAAAAAATTTAGATTATACGTCCCCCTAGACTTAACATCTTTCTCCCCCTTTGATCACATAAAAAAGTGGGGTTCTTAAAAGGTCTAAGGTTAATTTTAATATTAAAAAAAAATTACAATAAATTAGAAAGTTTTAAGTGTTGCAAAAAAAAAAAAAAATTCTAAGTAAGAAAATTTTAAGCAGAAAAAATTTTCTCAAGTTTTTTTTGGTTATATTTCATCACTTATTTTTTTAAAAAAAAATCTAAGTAAGAAAATTAGAAGCAAAAAAAAAATTCTAAGTTAAAGATAAAATTTTTAAGTGAAGTTTGCAAAAAAAACACTTGTAATAAGTGAATTATTTTTGGTGGTCGGTAAGATGGGAAGGGTGAATTGCCCTGGAAAAACAAATTCAACCCTTTCTCGACTTATAGATTGATTAAGAACACTTGTAATAAAAAACTAAGAGACTAATTACAGAGACAGAAACACAAGGAGACTTACTTGGTTTGCAATCAGGAGATTGCTAATCCAAGGAAAATTAAGCACACTTTTATGTCGATCTCTTTCGGGCGGAGTAGCCTCTTACAACATTAACAACAGACAAAAGTAGAACAGAAAGAAATGAATTACAAGTGATTGAATGAACTGTTGAAATCAAAACTATATTTATAACACTATTCCGGGCGCCTGGAATGGTTCTGGGCGCCTAGAGTGGGATAGAATTCTATCCTAGACGCGTCGGTCAACATCCATGTCACTTTTGATAATATTTGGGTTCTGGGCGCTCGGACTCAATAGGCTCCGGGCGCTCGGACTCAATAGGCTCCAGGCGCTAGGACCACATAAGTCAACATAGTTGACTTTTTACGGTTCGGGTCCTCTGCTCCGGTTCTGCTTGTCTCGGTCCAAGTTTTTCGCTCCGACTCCACTAGTTTGAGTGATTTTGACCATCCGGAATAGGGCTCACCCGAACCCAACTTTCGGCCTTCTCCTCGAGCAGCCTTCCTCCCCGGTTTTGTTGGATTTTTCGGGCCGCGAAAACCGCTTTTTCGCGTCGCGAAAACCCTGAATCACCCTAGCCAATGGATCTCGTGCGAAGAAAAATTCGAAAACATACGAGTACGAGTTACAAAACTTCTAGATCTACATGATGAAGATCTTTACCCAAGTTGCGTGCCCTTTTGCGTATCCCGCTCGTCCTCGGTACGCCGGATTTTGAAGTTGTCAATGTAGACAACTCTCTACACGTATCCACATGAACACACTAGGTGGAGGTGACCAAAAACCAAGGTGTGCTAGCACCTATGTGGTTCGGCCAAGGAAGGAGGAGAGGGAGAGCTTGAGAGGAAGAAGGAAGAAATTGCACACTTGAATGAAAAATTGAATTCTCATTCAAACAAAAGTGGCCGGCCACTCTCCATTGTGTAACTCCCAAAATTGCATTAAGTGCAATTAATGTGAAGCTATTAAAGAAAATGGCTTTGTAACTTCCATGAGGTGGCACCTATGATGATGTGGAGTAACATCATTGGTCCATATCAATGCCAACTCACCAATGAGGTGGCATAAAGTCAAGTCAAACTTGACTTTTAATCTTCCTCTCAAGTCAAGTCAAACTTGACCAAATCTCTTCCATGGTTGATCGAATCCAACCATTTGATTCAAGCCAACTTAATATAATGAATCTAATTCATTTAATTAAATTGATTCAATGAGTCAAAATCTAAATTAGACTCATTGAACACATGAATCAACTTGAGTCAAACTCAAGTTAGCCCAATTAGGATTACTCTTAATTCAATTTGATTCGTCAAATGAATCTAATCCTCTTGGTTCATCATATGCACCTAATCTCCATCTAATTGTCCTAAGTGTGTGACCCTATAGGTTCTTGTAACGTTGGCAATGCCCTAAACCCATTTAGGAGCATAAGTAATGAGTGGTATCTAGCAACACATCATTACTACCCAAGTTACAAGAATGTCGAGATCCGACATCACCTTGTGACTACTAATTGTGACTCCTCACAAAATATGACAAGTGTCCTTCTATCCTAGACATCTAGATTGATCAATATGAGGCATAGACCGTGTCATCCTCTGATCAATCTAAATCTTGAACACCAAGTAGACTCACTAAATCAAATGAGCTCAATATCCTATATTGACTCATTTGGGCATGGTCATGCACTTCGTGGTCTCACTCTATCAAGAATATTGATCTCTCCCGTCATATAGGAGGGATAGATCCCATCTACATCACTCACATCTCTCTGCATAATTCATTACATACCCAATAATCGCCTTTATAGTCCACCCAGTTACGGGTGACGTTTGACGAAACCAAAGTACATAACTCCTTATGTAGGGATCCATGGTGACTTCATGTCTAAGGACTAGTAGTCATACTAATAGCCACATGAGAAAGTATATGACACTCATATAACGATCCATGATACTTTCTCATGGCGGGTCATTCAGTATACATTCTCTAATGTATACCCATGTGTCAACTTGATATCTCTATATCCATGACTTGTGAGATCAAGTCATCGAGTTGACCTATATGCTAGTCTTATTGCATTAACATTGTCCCTGAATGTTAATACTCGACTAGGAATGATTAAGAGTAGTGTTCCCTATATCATCTCACTATCGGTTCAACTAACCGATTGATATAGGTGAGAACCATCTACTCAAGGACATTATTATACTTAGTTTATTTGGCACTAATACAAGTAAGTATAATAACCAAAATCCAAATGCCTTTATTTATATAGAATATGATACAATAAGTCCAAAATACAATCATCAAATGATTGGCTCTAGGGCTCTAGCTAACAATCTCCTACTAGCACTAGTGCCAATCAGTGTAGGCTCTAAGCCCAAATGACCTATTGTGACCATCATGCTTCTTCTGTGCCAAAGCCTTGGTCAAGGGATCTGCGAAGTTAGCCTCTGTAGGTACTCTGCAAATCTTCACATCTCCTCTCTCGATGATCTCTCGAATGAGATGGAAGCGCCGTAGTATGTGTTTGGTCCGCTAGTGTGAGCGAGGTTCCTTCGCCTGTGTTATAGCTCTATTGTTGTCACAATAGAGCTCAATGGGGTCAGCAATGCTAGGAACCACCCCAAGTTCAGTGATGAACTTGCGGATCCAAACTGCCTCCTTTGCTGCCTCTGATGCAGCAATGTACTCGGCTTCTGTTGTAGAATCAGCTACTGTATCCTGCTTCGAAGTCTTCCAGCTGACAGCACCACTATTAATGCAAAATACGAACCCTGACTGCGATCTATAGTCATCCTGGTCGGTCTGGAAGCAAACATCATTGTAACCCTTTACAGCTAGCTCATCATTGCCTCCATATATCAAGAAATATTTTTTAGTCCTTCTTAAGTACTTAAGAATATTCTTGACCGCTATCCAGTGACTTTCACCTGGATCTGACTGATATCTGCTCGTCATGCTCAAAGCGTACGAGACATCAGGTCGAGTACATAGCATGGCGTACATGATCGATCCTATGGATGAGGCATAAGGGATCTGATCCATGCGGTCTCTCTCCTCTCTAGAAGAGGGACCTTGAGTCTTCGAAAGACTCACGCCATGTGACATCGGCAGAAATCCCTTCTTGGAGTTCTGCATGGCAAACCGAATGAGTACCTTGTCAATATATGCACTCTGACTTAGGCCAAGCAATCTCTTAGATCTATCTCTATAGATCTGTATCCCTAGAATACGGGATGTCTCACCTAAGTCCTTCATTGAGAAGCAACTCCCTAGCCAGGTCTTGACAGACTGAAGCATAGGGATGTCCTTCCCAATGAGTAGTATGTCATCCACATACAATATGAGGAAGACAACTATATCCCCTACAACCTTCGTGTAGACACAAGGCTCATCTTCGTTCTTGATGAAACCAAACTGTTTGATTGCATCATCGAATCGAAGATTCCAGCTCCGAGAAGCTTGCTTTAGTCCATAAATGGACTTATGCAGCTTGCATACTCTGCTAGTATACTGTGGATCTACAAAACCCTCAGGTTGTGTCATGTACACATCCTCGAGTATGTTTCCATTCAGAAATGCGGTTTTGACATCCATCTGCCATATCTCATAGTCATGGTAGGCTGCAATAGCAAACATAATCCGAATGGACTTAAACATCGCTACTGGAGAAAAAGTTTCATCATAGTCAATACCATGAATCTGCTTGAAACCTTTAGCTACCAAGCGACCCTTATAGATAAGTCCATTCATGTCAGTCTTTCTCTTAAAGACCCACTTACACCCAATGGGTTTTACCCCTTCAGGTGGATCAACCAAAGTCCATATATACTTGGTTGGTGTACATGGATTTCAACTCGGATCTCATGGCCTCTAGCCATTTCTCGGAATCTGGTCTCATCACAGCTTCCTGATAGGTGGTAGGCTCATCCTCTATGAGCATAACGTCATCATGGTCAGATAAGAGAAATGAGTATCTCTCAGGCTGACGACGTACCCTATCAGACCTGCGAAGAGGTATGTCTACTTGAACTGGTTGTTGTTCCTCAACTCCTTGTGGAACAACATCATCCACAACACTTTGTGGTTCCAGTTTAATTTCCATCGAGGCATCAGTGCTATTGTTCGCATCTTGAACTTCTTCAAGATCGAACGCGCTCCCACTAGTCTTTCTAGAAACAAAGTCCCTTTCTAGAAAGACCCCAGTCTTTGCCACAACTACCTTGTGCTAACTGGGAATGTAGAAGTAATATCCCTTAGTTTCCTTGGGATATCCAATAAAGTAGCACTTGTCGGTTTTGGGTCCTAACTTGTCTGAGACTTGATGTCGAACGTAAGCCTCACAACCCCAAATCCTCATGAAAGACACCTGGGCATCTCTCCCAGTCCATATCCTATATGGTGTCTTAATCACGGCCTTGGATGGAACTCGGTTGAGTATAAAAGCTGCCGTGTCTAGAGCATAGTCCCAAAGGAATGTCGGAAGATCTGTTTGACTCATCATAGACCGTACCATATCTAATAAGGTACGATTCCTCCTTTCGGACACACCATTCCACTGTGGTGTTCCAGGAGGAGTGAATTGGGATAGAATCCCACACTCAGCTAGGTAGTCACGAAACTCATGGCTAAAGTATTCTCCACCTTGATCTGATCGAAGTATCTTAATACTCTTGCCAAGCTGGTTCTGTACTTCATTCTTGAATTCTTTGAACTTTTCAAAGGATTCAGACTTATGTGTCATCAAGTACACATAACCATATCTACTGAAATCATCAGTAAATGTGATGAAGTACCTATAACCGCCTCTAGCAGCAACATTGAAAGGGCCACATACATCACTATGTATGAGTCCTAACAAATCAGTCGCTCTCTCGCTGTGCCCACTAAAGGGAGTCTTGGTCATCTTGCCTCGTAGGCATGACTCGCATATCTCATATGATTCTAAATCAAATAAGTCCAACAAACCATCCTTATGGAGCTGGGATAAGCGCTTGTCATTTATATGACCTAAGCGACAGTGCCAGAGATAGGTTTGGTTCAGGTCATTTGACTTGAACCTCTTGGTATTTATGATATAGATAGGGCTCTCAAGGTCTAGAATATAGAGTCCGTTCATCAGAGGTGCACTACAATATAACATATCGTTTAAATAGATAGAACAACATTTGTTCTTTATTGTAAACGAAAATCCTTTCTTGTCCAAACAAGAAACTGAAATTATGTTCTTAGTCAAGGCAGGTACATAACAACAATCATCTAATTCTAGTACTAGCCCAGAGGGCAGAGATAGATAGTAAGTTCCTACAGCAATAGCAGCAACCCGCGCTCCATTGCTTACTCGTAGGTCTACCTCACCCTTCGTCAATGCCCTGCTATTTCTCAGCCCTTGTACATTGGTACAAATGTGCGAAGCACATCCGGTATCTAATACCCACGATGAAGAAATAGAGATGTTGACTTCTATAACATGTATACATGAAGTAGAAATCTTATTTCTCTTCTTCTTAAGATCTTCCAGATATTCTTTGGAGTTCCTCTTCCAGTGCCTTGATTGTCCTTGATATAGGTGACAAAGATGTTCAACCATATCGTAAGCACTCATCAACTCATGTTGCTTCTGAAGCTCAGAGTTCATGGTCGCGAGCATAAGACATGACACATCTAATGCGTCATCTTGATGCTTCTTATAAGCATCTCGGTCTGCTCGCGTGGCAGTGGCAGGAGGAGCCTCCGAATGGGCTGCTCCAGAACGTACAGTTTACGTTCTTGGGTGAGAACTATTCTCAGGTTCCTGTACCAGTCCAGGAAATTTGCTCCGTTGAGCTTGTCCTTCTTAAGGACAGATCGCAGAGAGAAGTTGTTCGTATTCGACGTCATGGAAATTCTACAACAGAAATAAATGCAGAAATAAGTATCATATTCTTAATCATTTAATTATGCCTTTAACTAAATGATGCTCCCATTGAATTCTATAATTCACATGGGACAAGATCCACATCATACTAACCCTTGAGTTAGCTTTGGCTAATACGCCCAAGACTTAGTATGATTGGTAGGTAACGATTACCAATTACATCTCTATGTAACTCTTGTTTATAGGATCAAGATCCGCATTGATATTAAAACTCGAGTTAGCTTTGGCTAATACGCCCGAGAGTTAATATAAATGTGATTTTGACCTATCTTTCCAACCGTTGGAAAATGTCTATAGTTATACTCGATCCAACTGAGTTAACTAGGGATACTCAATCTTATTGAGTTTATACTCGCCCATGCGTTGATAGGCGGGACCAAGATTGTCCCTCCGCACCCTACCAAGATAGTATGCGTTGCTCTGCTTTGGCAGATTCAACAACATCATGCGATCGAGGTAGTGATGGGTATCACGGCATGGTAGGCATTTTGAGTTGTCCTGATTTAGATCTAATCTAAATGATGATGTATCATATATTCGAAATAGATCTAATCTAATCGATAGAGTACATCTTGTACACGATGTAGATCTAATCTAATCGTAAGGGTGCATCTTGTGCACGATTTAGATCTAATCTTAATCGCTAGGCACTAATTAATTACTTAATTAAACATGCATCATATACACAAGTAATTAACTAAGTTTTTTGTGATTAGTCATGGCCCTACTATGATCTTCTCAAGCCAATGAGAAGATCGGATGGTCAACCTAAGGTCAACTTCTCAAGCGCCTTCCTTTTGACCACCTTGTGTTGCTCGCGCCTTCCTCATAACTCCGTCTCGAGTGGACCTTCCATAGCTCCAATTTTGTACATTATAATTTTGAAACTCGAGTTACATTCGAGTCTAAATCTAATTTACAACCAGAATAATAGAAAGGCACGACGCGCAGGTCGCGAAAAATAAAAAAAATAAAATACAAGCACGCACATCACATAACGGCACGCAGGCCGTATTATGAATTACAACACAATTGTCCAATCGAATTGGGTCTTTGGGCCATGACTATCACAAAAATTAATATATAATTCAAAATTATATATTTGTGTAATTTTTCTGTAATTTTTCATAATTTTACAGATTTTATGAGTAAATTTTTCCCGGCGGTCCCGATTAGCGATTTCGGGCGCAATCGCGGGGTTAGGGGCAGTACCCCTACCCGCGATCTAACCATCGCAAGTTGCTCCTAAGCGATCCAAGAGCACCTTATCCCGCTGTCCCAAAAAGATTTGGGTCAAAACGATGTCGTTTCGGGAAAAACTTCTCGGTAGTCGAAGCCTACAAGTGTATAAACACTTGTGCTTCGCTTCTACGAGAAATATTATTCTTAAAACTATAAAAACCATAAATTTACAGAAATGTACAGAAGCTTTAATTTTTCATAAAAATCAAATTAAACTCGTACAAGCTTCGCACGTGGCTCTGATACCACTGTTGGGTTTTTCGGGCCGCGAAAACCGCTTTTTTCGCGTCGCGGAAACCCCGAATTACCCTAGCCAACGGATCTCGTGCGAAGAAAAATTCGAAAACATACGAGTACGAGTTACAAAACTTCTAGATCTACATGATGAAGATCTTTACCCTTGTTGCGTGCCTTTTTGCGTATCCCGCTCGTCTTCAGTACGCCGGATCTCAAAGTTGTCAATGCAGACAACTCTCTACACGTATCCACACGAACACACTAGGTGGAGGTGACCAAAAACCAAGGTGTGCTAGCACCTATGTGGTTCGGCCAAGGAAGGAGGAGAGGGAGAGCTTGAGAGGAAGAAGGAAGAAATTGCACACTTGAATGAAAAATTGAATTCTCATTCAAACAAAAGTGGTCGGCCACTCTCCATTGTGTAACTCCCAAAATTGCATTAAGTGCAATTAATGTGAAGCTATTAAAGAAAATGGCTTTGTAACTTCCATAAGGTGACACCTATGATGATGTGGAGTAACATCATTGGTCCATATCAATGCAACTCACCAATGAGGTGGCATAAAGTCAAGTCAAACTTGACTTTTAATCTTCCTCTCAAGTCAAGTCAAACTTGACCAAATCTCTTCCATGGTTGATCGAATCCAACCATTTGATTCAAGCCAACTTAATATAATGAATCTAATTCATTTAATTAAATTGATTCAATGAGTCAAAATCTAAATTAGACTCATTGAACACATGAATCAACTTGAGTCGAACTCAAGTTAGCCTAATTAGGATTACTCTTAATCCAATTTGATTCATCAAATGAATCTAATTCTCTTGGTTCATCATATGTACCTAATCTCCATCTAATTGTCCTAAGTGTGTGACCCTATAGGTTCTTGTAACGTTGGCAATGCCCTAAACCCATTTAGGAGCATAAGTAATGAGTGGTATCTAGCAACACATCATTACTACCCAAGTTACAAGAATGTCGAGATCCGACATCACCTTGTGACTACTAATTGTGACTCCTCACAAAATATGACAAGTGTCCTTCTATCCTAGACATCTAGATTGATCAATATGAGGCATAGACCGTGTCATCCTCTGATCAATCTAAATCTTGAACACCAAGTAGACTCACTAAATCAAATAAGCTCAATATCCTATATTGACTCATTTGGGCATGGTCATGCACTTCGTGGTCTCACTCTATCAAGAATATTGATCTCTCCCGTCATATAGGAGGGATAGATCCCATCTACATCACTCACATCCCTCTGTATAATTCGTTACATACCCAGTAATCACCTTTATAGTCCACCCAGTTACGGGTGACGTTTGACGAAACCAAAGTACATAACTCCTTATGTAGGGATCCATGGTGACTTCAGGTCTAAGGACTAGTAGTCATACTAATAGCCACATGAGAAAGTATATGACACTCATATAACGATCCATGATACTTTCTCATGACGGGTCATTTAGTATACATTCTCTAATGTATATCCATGTGTCAACTTGATATCTCTATATCCATGACTTGTGAGATCAAGTCATCGAGTTGACCTACATGCTAGTCTTATTGCATTAACATTGTCCCTGAATGTTAATACTCGACTAGGAATGATTAAGAGTAGTGTTCCCTATATCATCTCACTATCGGTTCAACTAACCGATTGATATAGGTGAGAACCATCTACTCAAGGACATTATTATACTTAGTTTATTTGGCACCAATATAAGTAAGTATAATAACTAAAATCCAAATGTCTTTATTTATATAGAATATGATACAATAAGTCCAAAATACAATCATCAAATGATTGGCTCTAGGGCTCTAGCTAACAGGTTTCTTGTCCCTCGAACGTCGCGTACGTTCTTTTCCTCCACCAGTGTAGTCTTCTGTGGCACCTCGTCCCTCGAACGCACCGAGCCCGTCGGCTCTCTCCCATGCCGTCCTTCTCGCTAGCCGCATCTTCCCTTCGACTTCTATGCTCCTAAGTTTCTGTACACTTAGATACAAGGGTTAAACCAAACAGGATCTAACTTAACTTATTTGATCACATCAAAACAACCTTGGGGTTCCAACAGATGTGTCTGAGGGATGAGGTGCTGTGGAAGAGTACACGGACGGACAAGAAGGAGGCGCACGACGTTTCCGAGGGACGAGAAGCAGGAGCAGAAGATTGCTTGAAGGTCGAAAGTTGGGTTCGGGTGCTCCCTATTTTGGAAGGCCGAGATCACCCAAGTGGAGCCGGAGCCAAAGCGGAAGACCCGGACCCTAAGCGAGCAGAACCGGAGCAAGAACACAGACCAAACAAGTTAACAAGTTGTTAACTTGGGTCCGGGTGCCTGGACTGAGTCCAAACACTCGAACGATCCGAGCACCCGGACCATAAAACTTATCCAGATCATGTCAAACGTGATCCGTTGCGATGGAGATAAAATTTTACCCCCCTCCAGGTGCTTGGAACCCTTCCAGATGCCCTGACCAGGGCTATAAATATAGTCCTAGTCCCAGAAGCCTAGAAAGAAGACTAAAGAACACTTATAAATAATTTCTTTTGTCTAGCTTCGTATTTTTAGTACTTTAACTACTGTAAAGAGGCTTCTCCGCCTGAAGTAGAGTTTAGTGCACTTTTCATCTTCCTTGGATTAACAACCTCCCCGGTTGTAACCAAGTAAAATCTTGTGTGCTTCTTCCTTTCTTTAATTACTTTCTAATTTCTTTTATGCAAGTGTGAGTATAATTAAGTTGTAAAGCTTGAGAAAGGTTGTTTTTCTTTGCAGGGCTATTCAACCTCCTCTAACCGGCTGCCAAGGATCCTAACACCTTCAATACGTTCCAGGGTGCCTTCCATGTGCTCCATGGTGCTTCCCTACAGCAAAAACTTTATCCTCAAATTTTTCCTGCGCAAGGGTACCTCTGTCCTATCCAAGGCGCCTTCACGCAGCTTCACGAAACTTGTGTATTTCAGCTCCTGCACAATAGAGTTAACACAATATAAAATAGTATTTATTAATTAATTTGACAATCTCAGAACTGTCTGGTTTTGACTTTTAGATTTTTCGTGAAACCCTAGGTCAAACCAACACATACTGTTCTTTCTATGGGGAACACATCCTCACATACTCCTCTCAGGAGAGTTTAACTGCTATCAAACCGGCCTTATAGACCATTTGGACTTTTGCTCAGCATCCGAGACTTCAGGACTTTCCGCTGGACGTTCGATCCTCGAACCGTCTAGTGTTTCGCCTAGTGTCTGCGATCTCTAGGATTTTCACCTACTATCCTTGACCCGTAGGATTTTTCATCCGATGCCCTCAACCTATTAAGACTTCCACCTAGTCCCTCGGACCAAGACTTCCTTGCCTAGTGATGTGCGTAGATTATATACACTTTTATACATTTTGGGCGCACATCTACTTATATTTCATGAGAATAATCTATATTTATTGCACCTTATTTCGTTATAATGTCATACTTCCATTATATTCTGTTCAGATATCTGCTCTTTGTTTGTTTTTATTGACACGACGCTATTTAGAGCGAAAATGGAGCAAAAACGCACACGAGAACAACTTTGGAAGAAATTGAGCCAAGGTCGTGTAACCCACACGTCCGTGCTCCCCCACCAGAGGCACCTAGCCACAACTAGGGTTTCCTATATACCTAGTATTCACTAGGACTTTTACCTTCCCTAAGTTCACTTAAGACTTTCTTACACATTCAATCAGACTTATTAGAACCACAATAACTCTTAACTTTGAATCATTTTCCATTATTAAAAATTGGATTCGATCATCTGGTGCTCCCTGCACCAATTAAAAAAATTTGAATTGTCTCGCAAGAATCGCTTATTTAGGTCATAAGCTTAACTCCTATAATTTCTAGCTTGGAGCTCTCAGTTTGAGAAGGTTGTGTTTCCCTCCTCCATCAACATACTTGTCCTGGAGTTATTTCTTCATCCTTATTCGCGCCAAGACAATATGCTTGTTACTCTTCTTCTTATCATCTTTCGATCTTTGGTCATTGTCTCTCCCTCTCAATATATCATCTGGAAGATGTTATTGGGCTTATTCTGTTGGTCCCCTGGTGGTCGGTAAGAGGAGAGTGAATTACCTTGCATAATAACAAACAAAAATACCTTTCTCGAAACTTACAACTTGATTAAAATAAATACTTAAACAAAAGAAATAAGATGCTAAAGAAAGAGGCATAGAGATTTACTTGGTTTACAATCAAGGGATTGTTAATCCAAGACGTTAAAAGCTCACTATAGATCTCCTTCAGGTGGAGAAGTCTCTACAGCAGTTAAAGCACTCAATTACAAAACTAAACTGAAAGTGGATCATTTACAAGTGTTCTCTTTAGCAACTAGGATCAGAGATGTATTTATAGCCCTCATCAAGGCTCCTGGAAGGGTTCCAGGTGCCTGGACATGGGTAAAACTTTATCCATGTCGCAATGGATCACGACAATTGGCGAAGCAATAAACTTTCTGATTCGAGTGCCTGGATCGGGCTGAACCAAGCTCACATTTGGGGCGCCTTGGTTGCCCCGGGTGATCCGAGTGCCCGGAGTCCGGGCTTCCGGAATAGCTCCAGGTGACCGGAGCAGAGTCAACTTCTAGTTGACTTTCTGCCCTGGTCTTCTGCTCCGATTCTGCTCGCTTGGGTGGTTTCGGTCATTCGAAATAGGGAACCCATTTTCTGGCCTTCTCGAGTAACCTTCCGCTCTGGCTTCTCATCCCTCAGAAATGTCACGCGCGTCCTTCTCATCCACCAGTGTACTTTTCTGCAACACCTCGTCCCTCAGATGCACTGAGCCCGTTGACTCTCTCCCGTATCGTCCTTCTCGTTAGCTGCATTTTTTGCTTGACTTTCTATGCTCCTAAATTTCTGCACACTTAGACACAAGGCATCAAACCACAATAGCATCTAACTTGACTTGGTTGATCACATCAAAACTACCATGGGGTACTTACATATTCTTCTTCCATTATCTGCAAACAATCTACCCTGCAACATATATTCTCAATAGGCGGTTGATTAATGGCCTTAAATAAGTCAAATTCAATTTTATCTTCGCTAACAACCAATGAGAGTTTATGGTTTTTTACGTCAATCATGGATCCGACAGTGGCTAAGGAGGGTCTTCCTAAAATAATAGATATTTGAGATCTTCATCCATTTCTAATATTACAAAATCATTGGCTACCATAAAATTCCAACTTTCATTGGTACATTCTCTAAAATACTCAGTAGGTATTTAACAGAATGATCTACAAGCTATAAAGATATTGTTGTCCTTTTTAAATAACCCAAACTTAGTTTCTTACAGGTAGAGAGTGACATGAGATTTACGCTAGCACCAAGATCACAAAAAAAAACCTTGTCAATGTTAGTCTTATCGATCATGCAAGAAATAGAAAAATTACCTAGATCCTTGAGTTTAGGGGGTAACTTATTTTGGATCAATGCAATGCACTCCTCTGTTAAAGCCACAGTTTTGTATTCCTCAACCTTCCTTCTATGCAAAAAGCATATTCTTCATAAACTTCGAATAAGTTGGCATTTGTTGCAAAAAATCAAGAAAGGATATGTTCACACAAAGCTCTTTGATAATTTCTAGAAATTTGCCAAATTGTTCATCTAGCTTTGCCTTGGTTGATCATTGAGGGAACATAATTAGTGGTTTGTAAGTCCTCAATGGTGTCGTGGACTTAGGTTCTTCACCTTCCTCATCAGTTCGTATTTTTCTCCCCTATATGTGATGTCCTAATCTATCCATCTTCTTCATCACTTGTACCACTTTCGTCCTTTTTGCTTTCCCTTGGATCATCCAAAGTCTTATCACTTCTCAAGGTAATAGCATTGCAATATTGGACTAGATTTGTCTCTGATTGTCCTGGAACTCTCATAGAGCTCTTAAAGAGGAACTTGTAATCTTCTCAATTTGATTTTTCAAACATTCTAGTATGGTTAAACAAATTGTCTATCTTACCTACCATTTGTTTGTTTGCTTTTCCCGTGGCTTGGTGTAGTTGTTTGAACTCCTCATTTTGTTTGGATTGAGTCATGATGAATATCTCTAGCACAGTTTCTAGGTTAGACTTCTGTGCTTGTTGGAATTCAAATGATGCCTAGTAATTCTCTTGTCCGGTGTTTTCTTGATTGTTCCTATAGAAAAAGTTTGGATGATTTCTCCAACTAAGATTATAAATATTGAAGTATGGGTTGTTTTGTCGCTAGTTATAGTTGTTGATTGTATCCACTTGCTCCATCTGAACTCCTTGTGAAGGTGTAACTCTAACTTGACAATTCACAACTATATGTCTTGCTGCATCACAAATTTCACAAGAAACATTAGCAATATTTACATCGCTAATATTAAATGAATCAAATCTCTCCGACAGAGCATTTTTTTTTGCTACAATAAGATCTAAAATACTTACCTCATACTTACTCGTGCCTCTCCCGTGATTACTTCTTTTATCGAACTACCTCAAATCTTTTAGAAAAGCATTTATTTTTGCTACAATATTATCAAATAATATTATAGGCTTCATCTAACGTTTTGTTCATCAAAGCTCCTGCAATAGCTAAATCCAATAAAATCTTTGTTGAACAAGTGATCCCATTGTAAAATGTGTGGATAATCAACCATTTCTTTATTCCATGATGTGAGCATTGTTGTAGAAGTCCCTTGTATCTATCTCATAATTCGAATAAAGATTTTTCTTTCTTTTATGTAAAGCTTGTGATTTGATTTCTGAGTTGTGCAATCTTGCTAGGAGGAAAATATTTGTTGAGAAAGCTTTGCTTCAACTGGTCCCATGTGATACATCCTGTGGGTCAGGAATGCAACCAAGCTATTACTTTGTCTCTCAGGGAAAAGGGAACAATTACAACCTAACAGCATATGCAAAAACACCATTTATTTTTAGGGTTTCATAAAATTCTAGAAATACTTGTAGATGCATATTCAGATCCAAATTGGTGTTGTTATACCATAGAAAGTAGGGAAGACTTTAGCTCGAAATTATTCATATATATGGAGGTCTTGTAATGCTATATCTCTAGTTACACTACTATCGCAACTAGTGAAAGTAACGTATGAAATTTATAGACTAAGGGGCTGCTGCTTGTTTTGAGGGTTTGATAAATGGAAAATGAGAAAGGAATGAAATATAGGTGGTTGGTTTGAGAATTTCATATTTTCACATTAATTTCATTACTTATTTACCAGCAATCATCCATTCCCTTCTAAAATCACTATATTGAAACCCATTCCTGAAAAAAAAAATGCATAGCCTTTTTTTTGGGTACCCAATCTCTCTTTCTTTATTAGCTCATTCCTATTCCCAAATAGCATATAACCAAACAACATCTATAATGATACTCATTCGCCTTGCTAAACCAAGCAATCCCATTAAATTAATGATACCCATTATCATTCCCGACTAATATCATTCTCATTCCCAACCAAGCAACCCCTAAGAATTACAGAAACGTAACTACAGAAAGTGTCTAATTCCACTTCGATCAATTAATTCAGGTGAACAAATCATTAGCGTTTAACCAACATGCAAATATGATGAACCAGATGTAATAGGAAGAAAATGACCCAAGGTTACAAACCAACATGCAAGTAGAATGAACATTACTAAACTAAGTGCATCTACATCATGCACCATCCTCTCTTACTCGTACTATACAGCATAAATCCAGCTATGATAATAAGCAATAAGCTCACAATGAAATCTCTGATGCGGTCACTGGCCTATGATTGCGCTGGACTCTTCTTTGTTGCCTTCGATGATTGTGAATTCTCACACCATCCACTCCATATGACTGCCTCGCTTCCATTCGATTAATGATACACTCAAGGGGAGGCACTTGGTATCGACAACGATCAAAGCAATAGTAATAGATCATATGTTTCTTCCGGAACCAATTCATTTGTTCTCTTTGCTCGGACGTCATACCCATTGAGCCACACATGGCTGAGTCAGGCCTCTCGCAAGCTAAAGAATGATCCATGGGATTTACTACGCAACCATGGATGATAAGATTTTCAAACTCAGCAACATACGGTGCATATCTGTAGTTGACCTTGTATCTACCACCCAAAGTAGCCCAACTAGAACCATCCCATATAGTAGAGTAGAGAGACATTGGCTTGGAGGGGAAGTATCCTCCAATGGCCTCAGCCTTTAGTACCTCCCTAATTGGGATGTTATCTATGTAGAATCTGCACAATAGAAGAAATATATACAAGATGATTCATAATAAGAGCTTATACATATTTTTTTACCATGATACTTTACAACAGTAGATTTAAGAGGAAACCAAAATAGATGAACAATGGTCAAATCAGATGTAAAATGAAGGAGTAGCTTAGCTATCATCAACTATGTGCACGAAGCTCCCACTAGTGTGGGGTATTGGGTAATGGTCGGATCATATTGTACACAGTCTTATCTTGCATTTTGCAAGAGACTGATTCCCCGATTCAAACTCGTGAACTCAAAGTCACGTGGCAACATCTTTATCATTACGCCAAGACTCCCCTTCTAGCTATCATCAACTGCAAACAAACTAAATAATTCCAACTCCAAACAAAAAGATGAGAGGAAGTGTGCCAAAATAACTAAAACACTAGATGTGAAGATTTTTTCACCATCAAACTTTCAAGAAGGAAGTTTAACAACAACAATTATACTACAAGCAACTGAGTAAATCATTAAGGAGAAAAGGTTGCATTAGAATGAGATGATCAAGTATTCTCCTGATTCAACAGCTTACATGATCCTTTCATGATTCCATAGGATAGAGTAGCGATGGAAGTCGTCTGTCGGATCAAACCAGAGGTCATATCTCTCTTCTCTTCCGACCCCTGTGCTTCCATTTCCATAAACATTGGTCTGAACTCTCCATTCCCTCCCTCTTATGTTCCCCAAGAACTCAAAGTCCAATTCATCATGGTTCTTTGTGAACAAATCTCCATTTGACATCTACGAAATGAGATTTGGAAACAAAGGAAATACATGCAGCATCAAGAACAAAGACATGGGAAAGTTGAAGATAATGCTGAAGCATACATAGAACGCGACGACTACGCCGGCGGTGTAATCGGTAGGAAGCTTGATGGAGGCGCTGAAGAAGCCATGCAAATAGAGATCCTGGGAGGCGAACCCGGCCCCTGAAGCATTCAGAAATCGTCCATTTTAGTGGTGGAAATGCTCAAAAGGTAGAATTTTGAAGAAGCAGGAGAGAAGAGGTAAGGAGAGGAGAGGAGAGGAGAGGAGAGGTACCGAACCTGTTCGCTCGTCGAGGGAGATGCGAACTCTCTTCCCGTCGCGGAGCAAGATGAGGTTGCCGTCGCCGAATAGCTGCGTGTAACCTTCCTCGAAAGAGAGCACCGGGAGACTCTGCAGAGCTGCGGTGGACACTTTGCCGAAGACCAAGAAGGGAGAGCAGGAGGCGAAGAAGAAAGAGGCCAAACGAAGGAGGGAGCTCATCATCTCTCAAATTAAAATGGAAGAAGAAAGGAGACTCCTTTGTTCCCTCCCTCTCTTTCTCTGTGCTGGGTTGTGAAGAAGAAAGGGACGGGCGTGGGAAGAGCAAGCAAAGGGTGCCTTTTAATGTCGAGAGGATCGAGGAGGTCGCTCTTGCCTGCAGTGCTCCCTCCCCTTCTCTCCTTGGATGCTTTCCAGCCAGGGTTTCGCTGTGCTCTCTCTTAAAAAACCAACAATTTAGAACAAGTACACGCATTAGGTCGTCAAATTTGAGTGCGCTGTGCAGATTCTGACATACGAAAAGAAATTTGAAGTTATAACTACTGGGGATTTTTCATTTCCTTGAGCATCCAAATTTCATGGGATCAATCCAGTTCATTCTCCACTGATCCCATTCCATCTCCGCCTGGAATGTCATCTCATCTCCCTCGTGGCTTCCTATCCACATAGAAATTTGTAAGACACTGTCTCCTTCTGAACACTGACAAGTAGCTTGGACTGCCTTTTGCTTTTGCACAGGATGACGATGAGGTCCCTTATGACTATCTTGAACGTTTTATATTGAGTTGAAGGTTTGTTAGAATTTGGAACGATAGTCCGAAGAAACTGGGGTTGTTTTCCTATACAGTTTGTCAAATTCATTGCAGCAGTGATGCTTTAAAAAACTTAGTATTGGCTGAAGTGGTTGATGCAATACATACAAACTTATCAAGTCTTGACGGATATTTCAAAGAATAATTTAAGGTTATAACTTTGAGGTTTAATGATATATTTAACTTTCTTAATGACAATTAAGGATGTTAGGGCATCCCCAATGGTGATTTTTATAGGTTTTTTTTTTCTTTTTGAAATCTATGTCAAAAAGCTGGCCACCATTGTGGCCAAGTTTTTTTTTATAGTTTTAGCTAGGCTCGATAAATCGAACCCAGATTTTTTAACTATTGGTGGGTCATAGTAAAACTAATTATTAATTTTAATATGATTTAATTAGTTTTTCAATTTTTTTTTCTGAACGTTCGTTTTTTCAAACGTTAATTTTTTTTTAACGTTGGTTTTTTTTTCTAACTATCATCAATTTTAGATTATATATATCTATCATCTCTTACAAAATTTTCTCATTCATGCTACACCCTTTCTTATTTTTTTAATCCATTTCATCCTTTATTCTTTTGAAATTGATCCAAATTATAGTGGAGGTTTTAATTTTTTTTTTCAATTATGAAAATACAACTTCGCAGAGTAAAGTTCACGCAATCGTCTTGATGTTCAATATTTTCAATTTTTCACTTTTACACACTATCTTCAAAATTTTTCAAATGTTTCATATATTCCATAATTTCCTCTAAATTTTCAAAATTCTCAAAACTTACCGGCTCCTCCAAGTAATATCCCTCAACTTCCATTCGATATATATCCTCCTGAATATTGGCATTTTATAACAAGTCAATTCGTAATATCGCTCCCTTCTTATGGAATTTCTTCTCTATAACTCTCATTCATACTCTTAGACAAATCAAGAAGGGTCATCATAGATGTATTCGGGACCGATAAAGAATTAGTAACACCATCTGAGGTTCCAGAGTTGAGCAATGAAGGGAGTTTGGATGTGCGTAACACCAAACGAATGAAGTGGTCAATGAACGAAGAGATACACCTTGCAAAGACATGGATCAATATTAGCACTGATCTAATCATCGGTAATGATCAAAAGGAACAAACTTTCTGAAAACGAATCGTGGATTACTATAACAAATATTGGCTTGATGGATTTTTTAAGCGACCTTGGGTGAAGGTAAAATCACATTTCTATAGACTCCATCCGATGGTGAATGAATATACAACAATATACAACAACTTTTATGCATATCATGAAAGCGAGTAGAGAGATGAGAATGTGCTCATGATAGCACATAAAATGTGACAGGAAAATCATTGCAACAAGTTCTTTAATTATAAATATATTTGACAAGTTTTCAGAGATTGTGAGAAATATGCTCCACAGATAGTTGATCATCGTGCTACAAACAATCCAAGAACTCAAAATCAAGAGGGCACACATCCTCTTCCAATCTAGATGCTCATATTAATATAGATAATTGTGAAGTTCATACTCATCTAATGGGACAAAAGGCCGTAAAAAGGAAGGATAAATTCAAAACTATAGACATTGATGACATGAAATTTGATAACAAATGACAAAAATTAGAAGGATTCTAAAGAGAGTGAATTGAGATGCAAAAGCATGAGATGACAATGAAAGAGTATAAAATCTTTATGAAAGATACTAGTAAAATGACAGAATATCAACCTAAGTTACAATCTAAATTTTGTGAAAATATTAAAAAGAAATATGATATGTAGTGGATGTTTTTAAGATTATCTTTATAAAATTTGTTAATTTTTATTTCATCTATATAATTCATTTTTATCTATATTAATATTATTTGTATTAAAATGAGTTTCCTAAAATTAGGAGAAATAATTGACCGCTATAACTAAAGAGATTATTTAAAAATAACTGTTAACAAACTAGAGATGGATAAAATTGACCATTACTAAAGTAGTCGTTATAAAACTAGTCAGTTTAAAAATAGTTGTTACAAATTAGTCATTATAAAAATAACCCTTACAAACTAGCTATTATAAAACTAACTGTTATAAATGTGTTTATATATTCATGTATAGAAGCTACAATCCTCTATTCTACTAACATTGTCATCTCAAACCACATTGATAGTATTCATTTATTTCAAATATCTCACGATCCCAATCGCTCTAGGTGTTCTATTCTCCATGATCAGTGGAGAAATTTTTTGGTAGATTCAGATGATGGAATGGATCAAATGGCGCTGATGATATTAGAGCATGAAGATAAGAAAGTTCTAGCAACTCAAAGTTCTTCCAACAGAACTCATAGAAAGTATTTAAATCAAGATCGTGAAGTTGGGCATGATCACCTTTTAAATGATTACTTCTCTGATCAGCCGGTATATCCTGATGAAATATTTCGACTGCGATTTTGAATGCGAAGAGAATTATTCATTAGCATAGTCAATGTCTTGGAACATCATTCAGAATATTTTAAATGGAGGGTTGATGTAGTGGGAAGACGTGGTTTGTCACCCCTTCAGAAATGCAGGGTCGTTATCCGTCAATTGGCGTATATATCCCTTATCGACATTTGTGATGAATATTTACGTATGGGTGAAACAACTACTCTAGATTACTTGGTCAACTTCTATCAGTGCGTGATTGAAGTATTTGGGGCACAATACTTAAGAAGACCTAATGTTTCTAACATCCAACATTTGCTTGAAATGCATGAACAAAGACATGGTTTTCTTGATATGTTGGGTAGCCTTGATTGTATACATTAGGAATGGAGAAATTACCCTATTGCTTGGAAAGGTCAGTTTACTCGAGGTAATCATGGGGTCCTAACAATTATGCTTGAAGCAGTTGCATCTGCAGACTTATGGATATGACACGCTCTTTTTGAAATCACATGGTCACGTAATGATATCAATGTGCTTAATAAATCATCTTTATTCAACAAAGTTCTATACGAAAATACACCAGAGATTAATTTTATAATAAATGACATATAATATACAAAAGAATACTATTTAACTGATGAGATTTATCCAGAATGGGCTACTTTCATTAAGAACTTTCTGTGCACCCAAGATTCCAAGAGAAAAATGTTCAAACAAAGACAAGAAGCTGCAAGAAAGGACGTCGAGTGAGCATTGGGAGTGCTCCAATCTCGTTTGACAATGATCAGAGGTCCAGGATGATTTTGGTATAAGAATAACTTGAAGGATATCATTATACGTGTATTATTATGCACAACATGATTATTGAGGATGAGGGGGATGCAATAAGTAATTGGTTGAATGATGAAAAAGATCCTCTGGCACAGATATTTCAAGGCTCTATCCAAGAGTATAAGAATACCTTCAAAGAAACTACAAGCTATGTGATAATCAAGTACATCATCAGCTTCAAGCCGACTTAGTTGAGCATATTTTGACACGCTACAAGTACATTCAAGAAAAGATTATTTTTTATAAATTATTTATAATAATTTATTATTTAATATTTTATTTCATGTTTTTAAATTTATAATATTATTTTTAACAAATTAGATGATATAAGAGTGATCCATTAATAAATAATTGAGGTTTTTTAAAGATATGTGAATTGTTAAGTGTGACATCCATAAAAAAGTTGTAAGGAGGTTTTTTATAGTGAAGAGAAGAGTGAAGTTTTTACTTTTGATGTGGCAATGTTGTAGCACCTTGAAAATGGGAAAACCTCACTTTTGAGGTTTTTCCATTGGAGATGCCTTTAGATGTTTTGATGAAAAAAAAAAAGAAATGAATTTACTTGAGGTATGTGGGTAGGATTTCCGTTAAGCATTTATACTGTTTATCTATTATTAGTACTTGTTGATAGTAAATAATGAAAATTTGGGGATCAAATTTTTGTTAATGGGGAAGAATGTAAAATATAATAATAATAATAATAATAATAATAATTATTATTATTATTATTATTAATATAAAATAATAAGGTTTAATGGACGAATAATTTTAATGGAATTTTTAGAAATTTTCTAGAAATTTTTCGAATCTCATATAACGTATTTTGAGAGGATGAATTTATAGATTTGGAAAAAGCATGTTTGGAATAACCATTTAATGGGAGTTGATTGAGGAATAAACCTAGATTTTGATTTGCCTAAACCAAGTTCATATTATAAAAACCTAATCTTCTCTTCTCCTACCCGATTCCCTTCTCACGTCGACACCTCCTCATCTCCTTCTTCTCCATCACGACGCTAATCCCCTTTCTATATCTTCCCCGATCCCTAACGCCCTCCACCTTCTCCTAATCCTCTCCTTCTCCACCTCACTGTCGACTCTCCATTCACACTCAGGAGCTCGATCCATTGGCGAGCATTTATGCAAACCACCACGAGACGCCGACGCTGCCAAGTATTGATGTCGCCGGCCTTTTCCCCCCACCACAAGTGAGAGCTCCAATACCCTTCCGCTTCCCTATTGCTCCTTCTACATCTTAGTTGCCGCTTCTGCACGGGCTGGTTGTATTGGCCAGGGCAAGGATCCAAGCACTATCTTTGATTGGTAGCTGTTGTCGTCCTTGACTCGTCGCCATTGGGCACTCCTCCCTCGACGATGGTCTTGACCAAAGGTTGACAGATGTGCCAGCTAGCTATAGGCTCCACCTTCCCGAGCCCTAGCTCTGATCTCCATCATGACTAGATGTAGCTGGATCTTAGCCACGGGTGGTTGTGGTCTCTATCGGCAGTCAGATCAAGCATCCCCTGAATCTAAACTCAGTGACTTTGTTGATTGTCATGAGCTATCACCGGAAGAGCTAGGTACTGTTAGATTGGGTATAACCTAAAGATGATTAGATTTTTGGGTGATTGATCTACACTTAGTTGTTAATCTTGGATTGATTTGGAATGTAGGAACCATACTAAGTGCGGATTGTGGATGATTTACATAGAGGGCAGTAGCTTCATGGTTGCTCCGACTAGGATTTTCCGACGACCACTTCTCCAGCTGCGAGGTGATAGAAGGATACTCAAATTTGGGTAAGTTGTGGTTTGATTCATACATGAATGTAGATTTAAATTGGAACGGTGTAGTTGTTAACTAGTTGTTATGGATAATAAGTGGTTATTAATTAGTTTAAAGGATGAATGATTTAGTTGTGGATTAATTGATTTGAATTGAGCTACATATTGAGTTGTGAAATGATAAGAGGGTATGAATTGAGTTAAACCTAACAGGATTAATGGGATTGGTTAACTACCAGATTTGGGATTAATAATTGAAATGGAATTAAGATATAGATTCCTAATCAGGTTAGGGGTTAAGTTAGCTATTTTGTCCATGATGGATTTAGCAAACTAGTTCATACTTGACTAGTTATATCATGCATTATGTGATTTGCTGTAACGACCCCACCCTCCTCCCTACTAGTCTGTGAGGGTGGGACGCTACTGGACTACTAACTATACTTAACTACAGTTGCTCACATGAAATTAAGATTACTTGAAACTCTCAGAACTCAAAGCATACAATATGTAATAGCGGAAAACATACTACTCAAGTATACGTTCACAACTAAAACTATACATAAATCTGAACATGCTAGAAACTATATATACAAATCTACACAAGCATGCAACAATGGTACAACTCAGATAATAAACCAATGTGCATAGCAATTAAAAGAAAGAGTTCTAAATATAAAATATCTAATGAGCAAATATAACAACATGAAAGAATAGTTTCAACATTCTGAATACAAAATCTTAATAAATTTTTAAGCTAAGTCTCAAGGCTTCCATAGTCCAAACATCACACATCCATCCGTACCTCCTTGTCGCCTTCCTTCGCTATAACTTTTCCTTTCCTTTATCTGCAGTAAGAGGAAATGCAACTATAAGCAAAATTGCTTAGTAAGCGCTATCTAACTCACAAAACTCGAATGTGCATGTGAATATACTGAAATGCTAAACATGTACAGCTACTCATCTAATAGCAAATAACAGCAAGAAGGTTCTAAACAACACGCTAGCATAAAAGAAACTAAACTTGCTGATTTTTAAACTTATGTGAAGCTTATTTCACTTGTTCAAAAACTTATACTTTTATACTTAAAAATAATAATCTTTTGGGCCCAGGCTTAGTACCATTGCGCGCTCCCTAATAGAAACTGGGGTAGCGAGCCACCAGTCCTACGAGGGTAAAGACCTTGGTCTTACCAGGGTCGAGACCTCGGAAACGGTCACCTAGATTTGTTTAACGACAACCTCGGAAGTTGGGTACTAGCCTTCTCAAGTAAAATACTTATACTTGTTAATACTTCTAATAAAAGAATGCTTCATAAATCAAGCAGTAAGCTAAAAAAAATAATTGTTCATATTAATTGCATAGCACAAACCGAAATCTGTACAGCAAGGCTAAAGAAGGCTGTTCATGCCCCTTTTTTTAGCACAAATCTAAACTGTATAGCAGCTCCAAAGGGTTGTTCATGCTTAGTTACTGGAAACGAAACAAAAGAAAATCTAGCTGCATACTAAAAGGGAGTAAACTAAAAACTGAACTGCACAATGAACTCTTCATGCACAAGTCAAATTAAGCTTGCTGGAAATTTAAAACAGAACCCATAGAAAACTTGTTCATAGCTTAAACTTATATAAGGCAACCGAAATCTGTACTAACAGTGGAGAGACACGGCAAGGACCACTAGGCTACTTAATTGGTATTGATGGCTACTGTATTGATGGCTACTTAAACTTATATTGATGGCTACTATAAATTCAATTAAGCTACTTAACCTTTCATTTCAATGACCACCGAAACCAACACCTTTCCCCCAGTTCAGTACCACGGCAAGGAAACCAAAAGGGACCAAAATACAACTAGTAAGGATAATTGCTACTGTAAACCTAAAACCATAATTGTTCCTCATGCTCCGTGCCACGACAACAACAAAAAAAAGGAAATTGCTAGATTCCATATGAACTGAACATGCTCATCAAGGTCACAAACAGCAAATCTAATTCAGACAACTGAAATACTAAATTCAAAGCCTGAAGAAACAAAGACCACATGCTAAACAATGAATCTATTTCCTTTCTTTGAGATTCACGGCAGCAACATCAAATATATTGTTTCCTACATCATGCTTTGGAAAAACAAGAAGAAACAACCTCTAAAAGCTACTCCTACCGCAGGTGAGAAGCACTTACCTTGGTTTCTTGGACTCACAACCGAACGAAAGGGCTGCTAGGGTTTCAGAGAACTCGAGATTGCGGCTCCTCTTCGTGCCCACAAGCTCTCCTGGACGAGAGGATCGTGATGGTGGTGAAACCGCTCGGAGATCTCCCTAAGCCGGTCGCCAGAGAGAATGCCCTAATTCCCTCTTCATTTTTCGCCCAAACAGTCGTCGCACACGAGAGAGAAGAGGAGAGGAGAAGTTTAGGTTTTGGAAAATAATCCCTAAGTTCTCCCTTTATAACTCGAGTATTCTGTTATCAACTACTACTTAAATTATTTATGCTCCTTCTTTAATCAGCACGGCCCTGCTGGGTTCTTGGTCATCACGCTTCACTTAAGTCTCGGATCGGGTCGGAGGTCGCGGGTTCGAACCTCAGCCGAACCTCTTTATTTTTTAAAACTTCTTTCTTTTGGTAAAAATATCAAACGAACTCCGAAAATTATATAAAAATTTCTAAAAATCTCTAGAATATTTCTAAAACATTTCTAAATATTTTTAAGCACTATTAAGACTTTTAATGAGGAAATTTAGATTGTTACATTTGCAGGACTTTGATTCGAAACGAGCATCTCGACGTGGGATTTCTTTAGCACGCGCTATATTTGAGGCGGGCACCTTCGACTTATCTCTTTTGATATTGCCATTCTGATATGCTTAGTAGGTTATAACTAGTAGTAATGGTTATGTTATTATCTGCTTTTGTATGTCACTACTTGATATCGTAGTATGCCTATAGTGTTATCTGTTGTGCATTTCTGCTTATGTCTTCTTGATTCTTTCCATGTGCACTTTTGTTCATAGAAGTAGTGACATACAATGCAGTACCGTATATAGGTCTAACTACTAGTTTACCACTTGGCATGTGTACCTAGTTTTATTACCTGGATGGTTTATTACTTAAGCATGTGTACCTAGGTTTATTTTCTGGCATGTGTACCTAGATCATTGTTATGGACTTGGTTTTCTTTTTGGTACATATTATGAGGAGGCTGGTATTTTTCAAGATTTACATGGTTTAGTGTCGTGCACCATTTTGCATGATTGCATGCTGAGCGATTGTCAGCTCCATTGTTGTTGAGCACATCGCCAGTTACATGACATACACACACACAACCACTCATGGATTAGTGGTATTTTAAGCAGGGTGTGTGTTGCAGTTTGCTTTGTCAGGGCTCTGCTGGTCCACTCATGGGTAGCGATGACTGCAATGTGGTAGCGGGAAGGGATCCCTCCTCTTGACTATGGCACAGGGAGATGAGAGCTTTGGCTCCCCCACTCTGTTTGGGGTAGGAGGATAGGTGTACTCCGACAACATCCTGTCCACTTGGTCACTCAGGAGTAGTGATGGCAGAGTGCTGTTAGTTAGAACCCTTGAGTCAATCATTTGATGATTGTACGGACTCATGTATATCATATTCTTGTATATTAATAAAGGCATTTGTTTGGTTATTATACTTATTTATATTAGTGCCAAATAGACTAAGTATAATAGCGTCCTTGAGTAGAAGGTTCATACCTATATCAATCGATTAGTTGAATCGATAGTGAGATGATATAGGGAACACTACTCTAAATCATTCCTAGTCGAGTATTAGCATTCAGGGACAATGTTAATACAATAAGACTAGCATGTAGGTCAGCTCGATGACTTGATCTCATAAGTCATGGATATAGAGATATCAAGCTGACACATGGGTATGCATTAGAAAATGTATACTGAATGACCCGCTATGAGAAAGTATCATGGATCGTTATATGAGTGTCATATACTTTCTCATGTGGCTATTAGTATGACTATTAGTCCTTAGACCTGAAGTCACCATGGATCCCTACATAAGGAGTTATGTACTTTAGTTTCGTCAAACGTCACCCGTAATTGGGTGGACTATAAAGGCGATTACTGGGTATATAATGAATTATGTAGAGGGATGTGAGTGATGTAGATGGAATCTATCCCTCCCATATGACGGGAGCGACATCGGTATTCTTGATAGAGTGAGACCACTAAGTGCATGGCCATGCCCAAATGAGTCAACATTAGATGTTGAGCTCATTTGATCGAGTGAGTCTAACTTGGAGTTCAAGATTTAGATTGATTAGAGGATGACACGGTCTATGCCTCATATTGATCAATCTAGATGTCTAGGATAGAAGGACACTTGTCATTATTTTGTGAGTAGTCACAATTGGTAGTCACAAGGTGATGTCGGATCTCGACATTCTTGTAACTTGGGTAGTAATGATGTGTTGCTAGATACCGCTCATTACTTATGCTCCTAAATGGGTTTAGGGCATTGCCAACGTTACAAGAACCTATAGGGTCACACACTTAGGACAATTAGGTGGAGATTAGGTTCATATGATGAACCAAGAGGATTAGATTCATTTGATGAATCAAATTGGATTAAGAGTAATCCTAATTGGGCTAACTTGAGTTCGACTCAAGTTGATTCATGTGTTAAATGAGTCTAATTTAGATTTTGACTCATTGAATCAATTTAATTTAATGAATTAGATTCATTATATTAAGTTGGCTCGAATCAAATGGTTGGATTAGATCCACCATGGTAGAGATTGAGTCAAGTTTGACTTGACTTGAGAAGGAAGACCAAAGGTCAATTTTGACTTGACCTTTTTGCCACCTCATTGGTGAGTTGGCATTAGGTGGACCAATAATGATGTTCCACATCATCATGGGTGCCACCTCATGGAAGTAACAAAGCCACTCTCTTAATGGTTTCATATTAATTACAATTAATGCAATTAATGTGATTTTATGGTTTCATATTAATTGCAATTAATGCAATTAATGTGAATTTTGAAATGTGGCCGGCCACTTGGTTTTTGGGTGGAAAAATTCATTTTTCATTCACTTGTGTGCATCTTCCTCCCTCTCCCTCTCAAGCTCTCCCCCTCCCTCTCCTCCCTTGGCCGAACCACATAGGTGCTAGCACACCTTGGTTTTTGGTCATCTCCATCTAGTGTGTCCGTGTGGATACTTCTAGAGGACCGGCGCTTGACGGTCTTGAGATCCGGCATCATTTGGACGAGCGGGAATGCGAAGGGCATCACATCAAGGGTAAACACTTTTTCCTCATAGATCTAAGTAGTAGATCAGTTTTGAACTCGTACAAGAAATAGTTTTTCTAATTTTTATACGAATCTTTGCACGGATCTATGGCTTTGGGTCCTTCGGGGTTTCCGCGACGCGAAAAAGTGGTTTTCGCGACTCGAAGAACCCAACAGTGGTATCAGAGCCACGTGCAAAGACTTGTACGAGTTAGTTTTTGGTTTTTGGAAAACAAAAAACTTCTGTGATTTTCTGTAAAAATTCAATTTTTATGTTTTTATGGGTAATTTTTCCTTATAGGCGAAGCACAAGTGTCTCGGCACTTGTAGGCTTCGGCTATCGGGAAGAATTTTCCCAAACGGTTTCGTTTCGACCCAAAATCTTTTGGGACAGCGGACTCGGGTGCCTTTAGATCGCAACGGAGCAACTCACGATGGTTAGATCGTGGGTAGGGGCGCTGCCCCTAACCCCGCAAGGGGATTTGCTCCGCGATCGCACCCGAAATCGCTAAAAACGAACCCGTCGGGAAGATTTTTCTGAAACGGTAATGTCTCGGCCCAAATCGTTTTGGGACAGCGGGTTTAGGCGCTGTTGGATCGCAAAGGAACCCTCGCGATGGTTAGATCGTGGGTAGGGGCGCTGCCCCTGGGCCCCAAGGAATCCGTTCAACGATTGCGCCAAACCGCTAAACGGGACCGGAAATTTTACTTGTAAAATTGTAAAAATTAATTTTAAAATTATAGAAAATTATGAAAATATATAATTTTGAATTATATATATTAATTTGTGATAGTCATGGCCCAAAGCCCAATATGATTGGTTGTGTTGTAATTCATAATACGGCCTGCGTGCCGTGATGTGTTTTCGCGTGTTGTATTTATTTTATTATTCGCGACCTGCGCGTCGTGCCTCGTCTTTTATTCTTGTTGTAAATTAGATTTAGACTCGAATGTAACTCGAGTTTCAAATTGTAATGTACAAATTGGAGCGGTGGAGGGTCCACACGAGACGGAGTTCCGAGGCGGGCACGAGCAACACAAGGTGGTCAAAGGGAGGCGCTTGGAGAAGCTGTTGACCCTAGGTTGACCAATCGATCTTCTCATTGGCTTGAGAAGATCGTAGTAGGGCCATGACTAAATCACAAATAGATTAATTAATTAATTATTATGTATTTGATGCATGTTTAATAATTAATTAATTAATTAGTGCCTTAACGATTAGATTAGATCTAAGTCATGCACATGATGCACCCTTGCGATTAGATTAGATCTAAGTCGTGCACAAGATGCATTCTTCTCGATTAGATTAGATCTCGATCGAACCAACTCTAAAATGCCTAACCGTGCCGTGATACCTATCACTACCTCGATCACATGTATTGTTGAATCTGCCAAAGCAGAGCAATACATATTATCTTGGTAGGGTACGGAGGGACAATCTTGGTCCCGCCTATCAACGTATGGGTGAATAAAAACTCAATTAGATTGAGTATTCCTAGTTACTCGGTTGGATCGAGTCAACTATAGGCATTATTCCAACGGTTGGAAAAGATAGGTCAAAATCACATCTATATTAACTCTCGGGCGTATTAGCCAAAGCTAACTCGAGTTTTAATATAAATGCAGATATTGATTCTATAAACAAGAGTTGCATAGAGATGTAATTGGTAATCGTTACCTACCGATCATACTAAGCCTTGGGCGTATTAGCCAAAGCTAACTCAAGGGTTAGTATGATGTGGATCTTGTCCCACAAGAATTATAGAATTCAGTGGGAGCATCATTTAATTAAAAGGCCTAATTAAATGATTTTTAAAAGAATATGATATTTATTTCTGCAAATTTTTCTGTTGTAGATAACCATGACGTCAAATACGAACATTTTCTCTCTGCGATCTGCCCTTAAGAAGGACAAGCTCAACGGAGCAAATTTCCTGGACTGGTACAGGAACCTGAGAATAGTTCTCACCCAAGAACGTAAACTGTACGTTCTGGAGCAGCCCATTCCGGAGGCTCTGCCACGCGAGCAGACCGAGAAGCTTACAAGAAGCATCAAGATGACACATTAGATGTGTCTTGTCTTATGCTCGCAACCATGAACTCTGAGCTTCAGAAGCAACATGAGTTGATGAGCGCTTACGATATGGTTGAACATCTTTGTCACCTATATCAAGGACAAGTAAGGCACTGGAAGAGGAACTCCAAAGAATACCTGGAAGATCTTAAGAAGAAGAGAAATAAGATTTCTACTTCAGGTATAAATGTTATAGAAGTCAACCTCTCTATTTCTTCATCGTGGGTATTAGATACCGGATGTGCTTCGCACATTTGTACTAATGTACAAGCGCTGAGGAATAGCAGGGCATTGACGAAGGGTGAGATAGACCTACGAGTAGGCAATGGAGCACGGGTTGCTGCTGTTGCTGTAGGAACTTATCAGCTATCTCTGCCCTCTGGGCTTGTACTAGATTTAGATGATTGTTGTTATGTGTCTGCTCTTACTAAGAACATAGTTTCAGTTTCTTGTTTAGACAAGAAAGGATACTTTTTTATAATAAAAGACAAATGTTGTTCTGTTTATTTGAAAGATATGTTCTATTGTAGTGCACCACTAATAAACGGACTCTATATTCTAGACCTTGAGAGTCCTATCTATAACATTAGTACCAAGAGGTTCAAGTCAAATGACATGAACCAAACATACCTCTGGCACTGTCGCTTAGGTCATATAAATGACAAGCGCTTATCCCAGCTCCATAAGGATGGTTTGCTGGACTCATTTGATTTAGAATCATATGAGATATGCGAGTCATGCCTACGAGGCAAGATGACCAAGACCCCCTTTAGTGGGCATAGTGAGAGAGCAACTGATTTGTTAGGACTCATACATAGTGATGTATGTGGCCCTTTCAATGTTGCTGCTAGAGGCGGTTATAGATACTTCATCACATTTACTGATGATTTTAGTAGATACGGTTATGTGTACTTGATGACACATAAGTCTGAATCCTTTGAAAAGTTCAAAGAATTCAAGAATGAAGTACAGAACCAGCTTGGCAAGAGTATTAAGGTACTTCGATCAGATCGAGGTGGTGAATACTTAAGCCATGAGTTTCGTGACTACTTAGCTGAGTGTGGGATTTTATCTCAACTCACTCCTCCTGGAACACCACAGTGGAATGGTGTATCCGAAAGGAGGAATCGTACCTTATTAGATATGGTACGATCTATGATGAGTCACACAGATCTTCCGACATATCTATGGGGATATGCTCTAGACACGGCAGCTTTCATACTCAACCGAGTTCCATCAAAGGCCATGATAAAGACACCATATAGGATATGGACTGGGAGAGATGCCCAGGTGTCTTTCATGAGGATTTGGGGTTGTGAGGCTTACGTTAGACGTCAAGTCTCAGACAAGTTAGGACCCAAATCCGACAAGTGCTATTTCATCGGATATCCCAAGGAAACTAAGGGATATTACTTCTACATTCCCAGTCAGCACAAGGTAGTTGTGGCAAAGACTGGGGTCTTTCTAGAAAGGGACTTTGTTTCTAGAAAGACTAGTGGGAGCTCTTGAAGAAGTTCAAGATGCGAACAATAGCACTGATGCCTCGATGGAAATTGAACTGGAACCACAAAGTGTTGTGGATGATGTTATTCCACAAGGAGTTGAGGAACAACAACCAGTTCAAGTAGACATACCTCTTCGCAGGTCTGATAGGGTACGTCGTCAGCCTGAGAGATACTCATTTCTCTTGTCTGACCATGATGACATTGTGCTCATAGAGGATGAGCCTACCACCTATCAAGAAGCTGTGATGAGACCAGATTCTGAGAAATGGCTAGAAGCCATGAGATCCGAGATAGAATCCATGTACACCAACCAAATATGGACTTTGGTTGATCCACCAGGGGTCAAACCCATTGGGTGTAAGTGGGTCTTTAAGAGAAAGACTGACATGGATGGACTTATCCATAAGGGTCGCTTGGTAGCTAAAGGTTTCAAGCATATTCATGGTATTAACTATGATGAAACTTTTTCTCCAGTAGCGATGTTTAAGGTCATTCGGATCATGCTTGTTATTGCAGCATACCATGACTATGAGATATGGCAGATGGATGTCAAACCGCGTTTCTGAATGGAAACCTACTCGAGGATGTGTACATGACACAACCTGAGGGTTTTGTAGATCCACAGCATACTAGTAGAGTATGCAAGATGCATAAGTCCATTTATGGACTAAAGCAAGCTTCTCGGAGCTGGAATCTTTGATTCGATGATGCAATCAAACAGTTTGGTTTCATCAAGAATGAAGATGAGCCTTGTGTCTACAAGAAGGTTGTAGGGACATAGTTGTCTTCCTCATCGTATGTGGATGACATACTACTCATTGGGAAGGACATCCCTATGCTTCAGTCTGTCAAGACATGGCTAGGGAGTTGCTTCTCAATGAAGGACTTAGGTGAGGCATCTCGTATTCTTGGGATACAGATCTATAGAGATAGATCTAAGAGATTGCTTGGCCTAAGTCAGAGTACATATATTGACAAGGTACTCCTTCGGTTTGCCATGCGGAATTCCAAGAAGGATTTTTACCGATGTCACATGGCGTGAGTCTTCGAAGACTCAAGGTCCCTCTTCTAGAGAGAGAGACCGCATGGATCGATCCCTTATGCCTCAGCCATAGGATCGATCATGTACGCCATCCTGTGTACTCGACCTGATGTCTTGTATGCTTTGAGCATGACGGCAGATACTCGGATCCGTGAAAGTCATCGATAGCGGTCAAGAATATTCTTAAGTACTTACGAAGACTAAAGAATATTTCTTGATATATAGAGGCAATGATGAGCTAACCGTAAAGGGTTACGGTGATGCCAGCTTTCAGACCGATGATTATCGATCGCAATCGTGGTTCGTATTTTGCATTAATGATGGTCTGTCGGTGGAAGAGTTGAGCGAGGATACGATGGTGATTCTACAAGAGTATATTCTTTCGCATCGAGGCAAAGGGGCTGTTTGGATCCGCAGTTCATCATCGAACTTGGGGTGGTTCCTAGCATCGCCGACCCAGTTGAGCTCTATTGTGACAACAATGGAGCTATAGCACAGGAACCTCGCTCACACCACCGGACCAAGCACATACTACGGCGCTTCCATCTCATTCGAGAGATTATCGATAGAGGAGATGTGAAGATTTCCAGTACCTACAGAGGCTAACATCGCAGATCCCTTGACCAAGGCTTTGGCACAAAGGAAGCATGATGGTCACACTAGGTCTTTAGGCCTTAGAGCCTATACTGATTGACACTAGTGCTAGTGGGAGATTGTTAGTTAGAGCCCTTGAGCCAATCATTTGATGATTGTACGGACTCATGTATATCATATTCTTGTATATTAATAAAGGCATTTGTTTGGTTATTATACTTATTTATATTAGTGCCAAATAGACTAAGTATAATAGCGTCCTTGAGTAGAAAGTTCATACCTATATCAATCGATTAGTTGAATCGATAGTGAGATGATATAGGGAACACTACTCTAAATCATTCCTAGTCGAGTATTAGCATTCAGGGACAATGTTAATACAATAAGACTAGCATGTAGGTCAGCTCGATGACTTGATCTCACAAGTCATGGATATAGAGATATCAAGCTGACACATGGGTATGCATTAGAGAATGTATACTGAATGACCCGCCATGAGAAAGTATCATGGATCGTTATATGAGTGTCATATACTTTCTCATGTGGCTATTAGTATGACTATTAGTCCTTAGACCTGAAGTCACCATGGATCCCTACATAAGGAGTTATGTACTTTAGTTTCGTCAAACGTCACCCGTAACTGGGTGGACTATAAAGGCGATTACTGGGTATATAATGAATTATGTAGAGGGATGTGAGTGATGTAGATGGAATCTATCCCTCCCATATGACGGGAGCGACATCGATATTCTTGATAGAGTGAGACCACTAAGTGCATGGCCATGCCCAAATGAGTCAACATTAGATGTTGAGCTCATTTGATCGAGTGAGTCTAACTTGGAGTTCAAGATTTAGATTGATTAGAGGATGACACGGTCTATGCCTCATATTGATCAATCTAGATGTCTAGGATAGAAGGACACTTGTCATTATTTTGTGAGTAGTCACAATTGGTAGTCACAAGGTGATGTCGGATCTCGACATTCTTGTAACTTGGGTAGTAATGATGTGTTGCTAGATACCGCTCA
Source organism: Zingiber officinale (assembly GCF_018446385.1). Taxonomy (NCBI): domain Eukaryota; kingdom Viridiplantae; phylum Streptophyta; class Magnoliopsida; order Zingiberales; family Zingiberaceae; genus Zingiber; species Zingiber officinale. The sequence continues at coordinate 108,376,841 of NC_055998.1, forward strand.
TTACTTATGCTCCTAAATGGGTTTAGGGCATTGCCAACGTTACAAGAACCTATAGGGTCACACACTTAGGACAATTAGGTGGAGATTAGGTTCATATGATGAACCAAGAGGATTAGATTCATTTGATGAATCAAATTGGATTAAGAGTAATCCTAATTGGGCTAACTTGAGTTCGACTCAAGTTGATTCATGTGTTAAATGAGTCTAATTTAGATTTTGACTCATTGAATCAATTTAATTTAATGAATTAGATTCATTATATTAAGTTGGCTCGAATCAAATGGTTGGATTAGATCCACCATGGTAGAGATTGAGTCAAGTTTGACTTGACTTGAGAAGGAAGACCAAAGGTCAATTTTGACTTGACCTTTTGCCACCTCATTGGTGAGTTGGCATTAGGTGGACCAATAATGATGTTCCACATCATCATGGGTGCCACCTCATGGAAGTAACAAAGCCACTCTCTTAATGGTTTCATATTAATTGTAATTAATGCAATTAATGTGATTTTATGGTTTCATATTAATTGCAATTAATGCAATTAATGTGAATTTTGAAATGTGGCCGGCCACTTGGTTTTTGGGTGGAAAAATTCATTTTTCATTCACTTGTGTGCATCTTCCTCCCTCTCCCTCTCAAGCTCTCCCTCTCCCTCTCCTCCCTTGGCCGAACCACATAGGTGCTAGCACACCTTGGTTTTTGGTCATCTCCATCTAGTGTGTCCGTGTGGATACTTCTAGAGGACCGGCGCTTGACGGTCTTGAGATCCGGCATCATTTGGACGAGCGGGAATGCGAAGGGCATCGTATCAAGGGTAAACACTTTTTCCTCATAGATCTAAGTAGTAGATCAGTTTTGAACTCGTACAAGAAATAGTTTTTCGAATTTTTATACGAATCTTTGCACGGATCTACGGCTTTGGGTCCTTCGGGGTTTCCGCGACGCGAACAAGCGGTTTTCGCGGCTCGAAGAACCCAACAAGTGCACAGTTGTCATAGCCCTACCCACTCGATCTCACCATCACGTATGAGGTGGTTGACTGGCGTTAGGGGTGACCTGTCATTTGTATCATATGCATGGATTGCATTTACTGCTTGTGATTGATGCATATTGAATGCTGCATTTTTTGTGGTTGCATATGATTGACATGCATACAAGGACATAATGTATTTGGTTTGACGAGCCTTATGTCAAGATAGGAGACCCTGATGAGTACAGTTCTTCTTTGTTGTTCAGTTTTTGCATTTCCTATTATTTATCAGGAGACTGTACTCTATGATTATTACTGGTAATTATATTTTACTATGCATATTTGTAGATACCCGCTGAGTATGTTATACTCACTACCCCTTATTTTTCTTGTTGTTTTCAAGTTAACACATAGATATGTCGTGTCGCTTGGAGTATCCTATCTGTCGATCTCACATCACATCAGAGAATGGTTTTACTTCGCTCTTGTTTCCTTTCATATATTCTTTATCGTTTAGCATTGTATTTGTGTTTAGCCATGTGGCTATTTCATTATTTTTGGTATTGTATTTGTTTTGTTGTGGTTGTGTAAGCCTAGCCGACTAGCAGTCTTTGTTGTTTTGGTTTGTATAGGCTTTCTTTCATTTTGTTTTTCCGCTGTATGTTTTTAGTATGGTTGAGTGGGTTGTTTAATATATATAACTGTGTGGTTGTGATATTTTGTTCCAACCGAGTATATAACTACGTGGTTATGTATTTTCTAGCCGTGTCAGCTGATGTATTCTTATGGATGTATGTATTGATTCAGATTGTCACCGGTACAGTGGAGATGCTGTCGAATTTTTATCTAGCAGGGACTCCTCTTGGGTGTGATAATTTATTAGTATTAGAGTCACAGGTTTACGAGGCCTATTTTTGTATTGTTGGATTTCGTGGTTTGGTTTCTCGATGTGGCTTTTCGAATTTTGGGACCAGGCAGCAGCAGGACATCTCCAAGCTATAGGAGGTATGTTTGTTTATTATTATCATGCACTTCTTTAGTACATATATAGTTGTCTATGATAGTTAGTTATGACATGTGTTAGTACTCTTTTAGTACCTGTCTAGTTGTTTGTAGCATATATTTCATGTTATGGGTCAACCATTGATCATGGTCGACCCTACTGGAGATCAAGAATAACAGTCTCAGGGGATTCGCCATATCATACTACCAGTAATAATCATGTTGACTCAATTAGTAGAGTATCGGTTTACTCCTGTTGGTTCTTTTAGTTTATGATTGATTTACCTGGTTGACTTATGCAGTTGTGGTTTGACTTATCTTAGTTGGTTTCATGCTCTTGTTAGTTCAGACAGTAGAGGATTAATTTATATTCTCTTTGGTTCTGTTTGTAGAGGATCGGTGTACCCTTGTTGACTTGGGTAGTTGTGTATCAATTTACCGTAGTTAGCTTCATATGTGGATGATTGATTTACTCTTATTAGATCAATTAGTTTATGACCGATTTATTTTGGGTAGTTTGATCATTAGGGTACCGACTTACTCTAGTTTTATAGGGATTTTGATTTTTGGGTTGCTCGTGCTTGGTTAGATATTTTGAGGCGCATTTGAGTGCATGACTTGTACCAAGGTAGAGAAAACTGAATTAGCCGTATACTATTGTCGGCTTGATTAGTCAGTAGAGGATTGACGTATCCTATTCTATGGGGGTGTTGACTCTGGACCGTTTGTACTTGATTGGATGACTTAAAAGGTACATTCGGATAGGATACCCCCAGTGTTGTGGAAAAAGTATAAAGCTACCTGCTTAACATTTATGAGATACAACCATTACTTGGTTGTATAACTTGGTGAATACATTTGGATATATAATTTGTACTGGCATATGAAAAGGTGAAGTTAGCTGCTTATCTTTTACATGACAAGGCATCATTTGAAAGAAGAAGCAGATGATGATTTTTAAGATCAAGGTGATGATCGGTTGACTCGCCTAATGCTATTCCATTGGGGATCCTGACTCATGTGTTGGGTCCTACTTGGAATTCTGTTCTGTTTCCCTTGTTTAAAAATTTGTACAAGAACAGAACTTTTTCTAGCAACCCATGTGCTCTACAGAAGTTAAACTTGGATTGCAAACGAAACTTAACATTTTTAATCCAAGTTGTTCTTCAGAAGTTAAACTTGGATTGGAAACGGAACTTAACATTTTTACTCCAAGTTCAACCCATGTGTTCTTCAGAAGTTAAACCATATTATAGAAGTTGATTAAATATCTATTTCAAATATTGGCATCCAGGTTAAACATGGCGAGACACTCGACCTTCTTGGGTATGGGAGCATCTATCACTACCTAGACAAAGTCTTTCAAAGAAATTGAATATTTAAACTTCTTACAGTAACCTTAGGTTTAACTATAGAGACCACAAAATCGAAACACAAAATCGATAGCCTCTTGTATTGGTATTTCAGGATCCATACAAAGAAAAACTAAACTAGTTTCGTTGCGGAATAAATTAACTAGTTATACCTTTCTTTGTATCTTAAAGACCTCTTGATCTTCTGCTGTATTCGTCTCCTCCTCTTGGACATCGTGTGGGCGATGATCTACCAAGATGAAAACACCTGACCTTCTCCTTCCTTTCCAAACTTTCGGCCACCAAAGAAAGCAAAGTGAAGAGGCCTCCTTTTTCTCCACCAAGCAACTAGCCACCAAGTGCTTCTTCTCTTCTTCTTCTTCTTCTCCTTCAAGCCGTGACCACCAATGTGAGATGGGCACCGGCCCTAGAAGGAAGAAAGGGAGGAAGTGGGGCACCGGCCTAAAGAGAGAAAGAGAGAAGAAGAGGGTCGACCACCAAGAGAATAAAAGAGAGAGGGCTTAGGTTGTGCTAGTTTTTGGGCACCTCCCTCCTCTTTTATAATCTCTGCTAGCGGCTAATAAGGAAAGTTTTTAATAAAATTTCCTTTTATTTGCTATTGTAAATGGTTACAAAAAGGAAAGATTTTAACAAAATTAGAATATCTCTTTTAAACCATTGTAAATAGTTATAAAAGGAAATATTATAACAAAATTTTGTTTTAAACAAAATCTTCCTTTTATTCCTATAATGGTTGGTTACAAAAAGGAAAGATTTTAACAAAATTAAAATCTCTCTTTTGACCATTGTAGATAACTACAAAAAAGGAAAGATTTTAATAAAATTAAAATCTCTCTTTTAACCATTGTAGATAACTACAAAAAAGGAAAGATTTTAACAAAATTAAAATCTCTCTTTTAATTCATTGTAAAAAGCTATTAAAGAAAATATTTTAACAAAAATTTGTTTTCAACAAAACTTCCTTTTTCTCTTCTTGTATGATCGGCCCCATGCTTGGGCACCAACCATGGCTTGGCCGGCCCACATCTTGGGCACCAGGAGGGCTTGGTCGGCCCCTTGCTTGGGCACCAAGCAAGGATGTGGCCGACCCCCTCATTTGGGTAAGAAGGAAAATCAAAACGGGTGAACGCGAGGCTTTATAGAGGCTACAGCAGGGACCGAGAGGAGGAATTGGTTTTGGCCTCCTGATGAGCTTGAGCTTCCTGTGTTCGACCCGAACACCCAACTCAAGTTTATCAATAATAATTCATACCACTAAAGAATTATTAATGAACTACCGCACCAATCCCATATAACATTATGGGCTCCTTCTTCTCATGAGTGCATTAATCTCCTTGTGAATGTCCATTAATTAAATGAGTTACTGGCAACTCACTTAATTAATATCTAGCTCCAAGAGTAGTACCACTCAACTTCATTGTCATGTCGAACTAAGTCCACCTGCAGGGTTTTGTTGGTGCAGGAAGCATCCGACGATCGAACCTAAGTTTTGATAATGGCAAAGGGATTCAAAGTTAAGATTCTCTGTTATCTAACATGTTGAATGAGTATTTCAGGAAAGTCCTAACTGCGGTTAGGCAGGTGAAAACCCTAGGGGGTGGTAACCCTAGGTCATAGGGGGAGGTAACCCTAGGTGGAGAAAAGTCCTAGTTGCGGTTAGGCAAAGGGAAAAACCCTAGGGGGTGGTAACCCTAGGTCATAGGGGGTGGTAACCCTATGCGGAAAGTCTTGGCAGGTCGATGGCTTCAGGAAAAAGTCCTAGGGGGTGGTAACCCTAGGTGGAAAGTCCTGGTGTCGCGAACCAGGTGAAAGTCTGGACTAGCCGGGAAGCGGATGTCCAGCAGAAAGTCCGGAAGCATCGAGTGCTGAGCAAAAGTCCAGTCGATCTGGAGAATCGTATTCCCCGTAGAGGGAACAGTAGGCGTCGGGTCGACCTAGGATTTCCGGTGGGAAATCCGAAGTCAGACTCGGACAGTCCGAAGACTGTCAATTCTTCTTTACGATGTTTTGTCTTATTCTAACACTGTCTTGCAGGGGATTTTGCTCGGACTAACTTTTGTTTGCAGGTGAGGAACCTGCTGGAAAAAGGCTGTCCGGGCGCCCGGGATGGATCCGGGCGCCCGGAACAGGTCCGGGCGCCCGGGACAAAGTTTATCCCCTGCGCGAAGTTGACACGTGGAGCATCCTGGTTGGTTGGTCACGTCACACTCCAGGCGCCCGGAAGGGATCCAGGCGCCCGGAACCTCATATAAAAGAAGGATCGAGGTGCAGCACCAAGTACAACGACAATCTAAGTAATCTCCCTGCGACAAGCTGCTAACGACTCAATCCAGAAAGTGCTGCAATGACACCCCGACAACCCATTGCTTCGATTTAGTCTTTTGTTGTCGGTATAATCTGTTTACTGTTTTAAATTGTAGTTAATCTGTAATAGTTTTATCGTGCTTATAGTTGTTGCCCACGGAAAGCGATCAAGGATCGCGGGCCTTCGAGTAGGAGTCGCTTTAGGCTCCGAACGAAGTAAATCTTCCTGTCTCTCTGTGTTTGTTATTTCTTTATTCCGCTGCGCTTTTACTCGTTTGTTTTACGAATCGAAAGAAATAGCCACGAACGCTATTCACCCCCCCCCTCTAGCGTGGTCTCGATCCAACAATTGGTATCAGAGCGGGGTCATTTTGAATTGGTGCAACCACCTTTCAAAACAAAATTTTCTTTCGATTTTATATTTTTCGGAGTCAATTAGACTTTAGCCTTAAAGCTTTATTCTAATTCTTTTATCGAATCGGCTTTTGCCCAAAGTTGGTGCAACACCACTCGAGCTCGTTATTACTACTATTCTTTATTCCCGCACTACTAATCCAAGACGTAGTCTTGGAACATATATTTTTGTTGTTTTTGTTGCATATTACAAATGGCTCAACAAGAGGGGTTCAATACTGTTCGTCCCCCACTATTCTCCGGAGATGATTTCGGTTATTGGAAGGGAAGAATGGAGACGTATCTGAAGATTCAGTTTGAAACATGGATGATCATTAAGACGGGACTTCAGCTACCTTCCGATGGCGACGGCAATCCAACCCCCTGCGAGAAGTGGGACGCCTCTCTAATAAAAAAGGTGGAAGTCGACGCCAAAGCTACCTGCACCCTCCAGTGCGGCCTTACCAAAGAAGAACTCAACAGAGTCGGTCCGTTCTCTTCCGAAAAAGAGCTCTGGGAAAAGCTAGTCGAACTCCACGAAGGCACTAACGACACCAAGGTAAGTAAAAGAGATCTTTTACTTAATAAATTATATAATCTAAAGATGCAGGAAGGCGAGACGGCAAGTTCTCTACATGTGAGAATCCAAGACATCCTCAATTCTCTTCACGGAATCGGACAGAAGATAGAGAATCGGGATGTCATAAGGTATGTTTTAAACTCATTTCCAAGGAACACATTGTGGGCATCAATGGTAGATGCCTACAAAGTTTCCAAGGACTTGTCTTCAATAAAATTAGACGAATTATTTTGTGAATTTGAACTTCATGAGCAGACTAATGCACAGCCAACCGAGAAAGGTATTGCGTTGGTTGTAGGTACAAGTCGAACACGGGAACCGAGATCACGACGAAGAACGGAACCGGAGTCGGAGGTTGAACCAGACTCAGACGATGAAGACATTGAAATTACAACCGAGCTGGTAAACCTCGTGAAGAAGCTCTACAAAACGAAGGGCTTCAACAAAAGAGATCTAAAAAAGGCAGTAAAAACGAAGGAAGGTTCACAGAACTCAAAGATGAAGTTTGAAGTTACATGCTACGGCTGCAACCAAAAAGGGCACATCAAATCCAACTGCCCTAACCTGAAGGAAGTCAAAAAGCAAAGAAGGAAAAAGGTCCTTAAGGCAACATGGGACGAATCTTCATCGGAGGACGACGACGACGAGCTCGAACAGACGAGTCTACTCGCATTAATGGCCTGGGACCAAATCGTCGAATCCGGAAGCGAGAGCGAGTCCGAGGCGGAGTCCGAGCAAAGCCACGGATCCGTATCCGTTTCCGAAGGACCAGACCCCGCTGTAAGTATCTCCCGGTTAAACATTTTAGTTAGCTATTTATTGCACAAATTAGCTAAGTCAAACCTGAAAGTTAAGTCACTTCTAAAGGAAGTATCTGTCCTTAAAGAAGTGGCTGACACTAAAACCTTACCTGACCAGAGTCAGACTGAATTTCCAACTCAAGTTCATAAACTTGAGGAAGAAAATTCAAGTCTAAAAAATCAGGTTAAAGATTTAAATACTACTTTAGAATGGTTTTCTTTGGGCTCCAAGAACTTGGACTTAATTCTTGGGACACAAAGGGACATTTACAATAGAACTAGGCTAGGATATAAAAGTAAATATAAATCTTACTTATCCTTAATAAACAAACAAAGTAGTAACACAGCCCAAGCATGGGTCCCCAAGTCCAAATTGATCAATCAAGTTGGACTTGGTCAATACTGGGTCCCGAAGGATCAAATACATTACTTCGATAGACCATATCGAGGCCGTGATCCAGGGGGAGCAAAGAGAAAAACGATAATTCGAAATTAAACTATAAATTCAAAAATTCAATTCAAAATTCGAAATTAAATTATAAATTCAAAAATGAAATTCAAAATTCGAAATTAAATTATAAATTCAAAATTCAAAATTTGAAATTAAATTAAATTCAAAAATGAAATTCAAAATTCGAAATTAAATTATAAATTCAAAAAATTAAATTATAAATTCAAAAATTAAATTATTAATTCAAAAATGAAATTCAAAATTCGAAATTCAAATTCAAATTCAAAATTCAAAATTTAAATTCAAAAATTAAATTCAAAAATTAAATGAAATTCAAAATTCAAAATTAAGTAATTAAATCAAATTAAAAGGAAGGCTCCAGATTATCTGGCACCTCCGAACTTAATATACCCGATAAGGGTAACCAAGAGTAGACCACCCGGCAGGGTAATTAAGGTTAGGTAAAATGGGCTAGGTTTAACTTGACCCACAGTACTGGTGAAATTTTTTGGATGATAGTACGTTCGGGAAGATTGGGCATCGCATGTCTAGGAAGATATGGCTTCGACCTGGTGCATTTGGCTAAGTGAAACTGACCGAAGCTACCCTTAAATGGATCCTAACTAGTTAGACCAAGGTTTAGAATTAAGTTCAGTGGGTAGGACTATTTGGAAAACCTCGAAGGCATGGTTACTTTAATGAGTTCCTTGTGACTCACCATAGCCCAGAAGTTTATCCAAAGAATGCTTACTTGTTGAACCCAAAACTAAATCTAAATCTAACACAAAGTTAAACCAAACCCTTAAATTGAACCTCAGTTCATCTCACAAAAATAATAGGATTACCTGATTGAAAACTTAGATCGGGTGAGATGACTAAAGAATTTAAAATTCAAATTAAACTCATAACTATAATTCTATAATCAATTTGAAAAAGCTTTTAAAAAATCTTTTAAAAATTCTTTTCAAATATCATTTTAAAACCTTTTAAAACTTCATTTCAAAAATCTTTTAAAAAATCTTTTAAAACTTCATTTAAAAAATCTTTTAAAACTTCATTTCAAAATCTTTTAAAAAAAAAAAATCTTTTAAAACTTCATTTTAAAAATCTTATAAAACTTCATTTCAAAAATCTTTAAAAAAAAAAAATCTTTTAAAACTTCATTTCAAAAATCTTTTAAAAAATCTTTTAAAACTTCATTTCAAAATCTTTTAAAAAATCTTTCAAAACTTCATTTCAAAAATCATTTTAAAATCTTTTAAAACTTTATTTTAAAATCATTTCAAAATCATTTTAAAATCTTTTCAAAAATCATTTTAAACTTAATTTCAAAATCTTTGAAAAAACATTTCAAAATCATTTTAAACTCATTTCAAAATCATTTTAAACTTAATTTCAAAATCTTTGAAAAATCATTTCAAAATCATTTTAAACTTAATTTCAAAATCTTTGAAAAATCATTTTAAACTTAATTTCAAAATCTTTGAAAAATCATTTCAAAATCATTTGAAAAACTTATTTCAAAATTCTTTGAAAAATACTTGAAAAAAAAAATATTTCAAAATCCTTTGAAAAATACCTTGGAAAACTTATTTCAAAATCCTTTGAAAAATACTTGAAAAACTTATTTCAAAAACCTTTGAAAAGTATTTGAAAAACTTATTTCAAAATCCTTTGAAAAATATTTGAAAAACTTATTTCAAAATCCTTTGAAAAATACCTTGGAAAACTTATTTCAAAATCCTTTGAAAAATACTTGAAAAACTTATTTCAAAATCCTTTGAAAAATACTTGAAAAACTAGTTTCAAAATCCTTTGAAAAATACCTTGGAAAACTTATTTCAAAATCCTTTGAAAAATACTTGAAAAACTTATTTCAAAATCCTTTGAAAATTTTGAAAAACTTATTCAAAAACCTTTGAAAAATCTTTGGAAAACTAATTTCAAAATCCTTTGAAAAATACTTGAAAAACTAACTTGAAAATCTTGCTCCCCTAAATTTACTAGACTTACAAGAATATGGAATTAGCCCTGAAGGAAATGGAGATTTGAAGTTTGAGCATGCTCATACTTTAGAGCTCTGAACAAAACAATCTGGATAACTTAAAATCTATTTAACCTCCTGCTTGGACTTAAAGACCAGCTAAAATAAATAACCTAAATTAAACATTTAGTCACTCCCTCTTTGTATTAACTCCTATCTTTTCAAAATTAAGTTTTAACGCTAAGTACCTTTTAAACTGAACCAACATTCTCAAAATTCATTGTTTGCAAAAGGCTTAGCTAAAGTGACTCATATAGCAACCTTCAAACTTTCTCAAACTTAGCCCCCTTATAAATTTTAACTCTAAATGCTAAAATATTTTTCTAAGTTAAAAATATTCCGATTAACTAAGTTTCACAAGCCTTCTTCTACCTTCTCTCAAAAAAGATTGATTTCTTAAAATCTTAAAACTTGCTTTCAATTGATTTTTGATATATGGCAAAGGGGGAGAGTAGAAGAAAATTCAAAGAATTAAAGAAAACTGAAAGAAATTCAAATTTTAAAAAGTGAGCTTTTATTAAGGGGGAGTCTTTATATTAAGGGGGAGCTCTGCACTTAATTTAGTTCTGCACTTAACTATCATTATGCTTGTATTTTCATTCTTATCTTTTAATGGCATTATTTTCTTAACTTTGAATTTTTGTTGCCATAATCAAAAAGGGGGAGATTGTTGGTGCAGGAAGCATCCGACGATCGAACCTAAGTTTTGATAATGGCAAAGGGATTCAAAGTTAAGATTCTCTGTTATCTAACATGTTGAATGAGTATTTCAGGAAAGTCCTAACTACGGTTAGGCAGGTGAAAACCCTAGGGGGTGGTAACCCTAGGTCCTAGGGAGTGGTAACCCTAGGTGGAGAAAAGTCCTAGCTGCGGTTAGGCAAAGGGAAAAACCCTAGGGGGTGGTAACCCTAGGTCATAGGGGGTGGTAACCCTATGCGGAAAGTCTTGGCAGGTCGATGGCTTCAGGCAAAAGTCCTAGGGGGTGTTAACCCTAGGTGGAAAGTCCTGGTGTCGTGAACCAGGTGAAAGTCTGGACTAGCCGGGAAGCGGATGTCCAGCAGAAAGTCCGGAAGCATCGAGTGCTGAGCAAAAGTCCAGTCGATCTGGAGGATCGACTGGCAACAAGTAAATCTCCTGAATGGAGTAGGTGAGGACGCGTTCCCCGTAGAGGGAACAGTAGGCGTCGGGTCGACCTAGGATTTCCGGTGGGAAATCCGAAGTCAGACTCGGACAGTCCGAAGACTGTCAATTCTTCTTTACGATGTTTTGTCTTATTCTAACACTGTCTTGCAGGGGATTTTGCTCGGACTAACCTTTGTTTGCAGGTGAGGAACCTGCTGGAAAAAGGCTGTCTGGGCACCCGGGATAGATCCGGGCGCCCGGAGGTCCGGGCGCCCGGGACCAAAGTTTATCCCCTGCGCGAAGTTGACACGTGGAGCATCCTGGTTGGTTGGCCACGTCACACTCCAGGCGCCCGGAAGGAATCCAGGGACCCGGAACCTCATATAAAAGAATGGTCGAGGTGCAGCACCAAGTACAACGACAATCTAAGTAATCTCCCTGCGACAAGCTGCTAACGACTCGATCCAGAAAGTGCTGCAACGACACCCCGACAACCCGGAGCTTCGATTTAGTCTTTTGTTGTCGGTATAATCTGTTTACTGTTTTAAATTGTAGTTAATCTGTAATAGTTTTATCGTTCTTATAGTTGTTGCCCACGGAAAGCGATCAAGGATCGCGGGCCTTCGAGTAGGAGTCGCTTTAGGCTCCGAACGAAGTAAATCTTCCTGTCTCTCTGTGTTTGTTATTTCTTTATTCCGCTGCACTTTTACTCGTTTGTTTTACGAATCGAAAGAAATAGCCACGAACGCTATTCACCCCCCCCCCCCCTCTAGCGTGGTCTCGATCCAACAGGTTTATATGACAATCCTTATGAGCTCCTCAAGAGGACATCATCAACCTAGATAACTAGGACACAGTTTCCTTCTATAATCAACAACACACCATAAAAATAATATTATTTCCCTACTTATCGATCCTATTAATTTAACGAATAAATCTCACTCATTAATAAATTAAAGAAATAAATACTAAGTATATGTGCTTGTTATTATATCGGGATTAAGAGTACGCACATCCATAATAACAGAGATTATGTTCTTTTATGCAGTCAGTATAAAAGGAACAACCTCAAATGGTCCTGCTCAATACTGTAACACCCGCCCTCCCTGCTACTAAAAGGGACGGGGCTACTTACTTACTTAACTATTCCAGGATACATGCATATTTAAAATTTCTTTCTAGTATCATAAAGCAGCGGAAATGTCATGAAGTTATACTGGAATGTAACATAAATACAAATGGTTCATGTCAAACATAACAAAATATCATAGCAGGTCTTATTTGTCTTAGCCGAGCCACTGCCACACACACCTCCTTACCTCTCCTGCAGCTCCCTTAAGTCATCCATCCCTTGCCTTTATCTGTGGTACAAGGAAGTAAGCTATGAGCACACAGGCTCAGTAAGATCCTTTCCTACTCACAAAAACTATATCTCAAAGCATCATCATATAAGCATATCATCAATGAAGACATAATCATCTAACAATATGTAATGTGAGCATAGTTCCTTATCATAACATATCATTATCAACCATGATTCTAACATATCATAAATAAAGAGATCATGTGAGGTGAATCATAAGAAACATAACATATCATCAGGTCATATAAATCATAAAAGAAACATGTCATATGTGAATGGGTGCATTATGCAAAATTTCCTTTTTAAAACATATGCCATGTCGAGTGCAAGATGTCTTTAAACATATCTTTTAATACTTAAACATAATATCATCATCATGAGGGCCACGCTTGTACCACATACATACATAAATGCGCGCAATCCCTAGGACAGGGTAGCTAGCCCCGAACCTACTAGGGATCTAGACCCGCTCATAGTCCGTCGGCCTAGGGGCGTACTAAGGAGCCCATCCCTTTTTACTAGACCCGTTCATAGTCCGTCGGTCTAGGGGCGCTTATGGAGCCCACCCTTGGTACAAGCCATACAAAGTAAAGTACATGTCATGCATATCATATCATCATAACTGTCATATCATATCATCATAGATGTCATACTCTTGTCTTAACATGAAGAGTGCTCTTAATCCCAATCTTAAGGAAAGCAACTCTTTGCCATTTTCTTATCATATCATAAGGCATACATTCTTGGGCACATAGCCATCATATAAAACCATTATCATGCTTGGTTCATGAGCTTACATAAATGAACATGCCACATATTTGAAATCATACATGCTTGGGTACATTGTCATCATAAGAATCATTTCATGCATAATTCTTAAATATACATAAATAGACATGTTACTTGTCTTGTCATAAAGCATGCATACTTAAGCATAAAACATATCATAAGAGTCATCATCATGCATAATTCATGAGCATCCTTAATTAAGTATATAAATCATCGTAGGCAACCATAATCATACATGGAAAACATTTACAAGCATCTCCTAGTTCGTATTCTAGTATGTGAGACACCTAGCAAAGTCATAATTGGGTCTCTAACCCTAGTTTCATATGGTGGCCGAGAGTCACCATGCTTGGTTTTAAGTTACAATGACATATCAGCATGTGAACCTTAAATCAAATTCATGTCATAAACTATAAAGAATATCATGAGCATAAGTAGTAGGTTCTAAGCTTCCTAGGCCTTTTAACTTAATTGTGGCCGAACCTTTAAAAGCATGAAACTAAGTTCTACATAAGCATAAAAATACCAAGCTACCTTCATATCATATCATAAGGGAATCCATGAGCTTGCTAAGTTAAGTTTAAACTTTCTTGAACCCTAGATTATAGTTATGGCCGAAAGTTCATAAGAAGGGAAATAACTTCTAAGCAACATACAACATGAATACCTAGCCAATTTCATAACATATCATAAAGAAGTCTATGAGCATACTAATTTAGGTTTTGAGCTTCATGAAACATAAAACCTCATCATGGCCGAAACTTCATCAAGCAAGAAATAAACTTCTAAGCAACATATAAACATGAATACCTAGCTAATTTCATAACATATCATAAAGGAGTCTATGAGCATATTAAATTAGGTTTTGGGCTTCATGAACCCTAAAAACCTCATCATGGCCGAAACTTCATCAAGCAAGAAATAAACTTCTAAGCAACATGTAAACATGAATAACTAGCTAATTTCATAACATATCATAAGGAAGTCTATGAGCATATTAAATTAGATTTTGAGCTTCATGAACCCTAAAACCTCATCATGGCCGAAACTTCATCAAGCAAGAAATAAACTTCTAAGCAACATGTAAACATGAATACCTAGCTAACTTCATAACATATCATAAGGAAGTCTATGAGCATGCTAAATTAGGTCTTGAGCTTTATGAAACCCTAAAACTCTATCATGGCCGAAACTTCATAAACCAAGAAATAAACTTCTAAGCAACATATACACATGAATACTTAGCTAATTCCATAACATATCATAAAGAAGTCTATGAGCATACTAAATTAGGTTTGGAGCTTCATGAACCCTAAAAACCCCATCATGGCTGAAACTTCCTCAAGCAAGAAATAAACTTCTAAGCAACATATAAACATGAATACTTAACTAATTCCATAACATATCATAAAGAAGTCTATGAGCATGCTAAAGTTGGTTTTGAGCTTTATGAAACCCTAAAACTCCATCATGGCCGAAACATCATAAAACAAGAAATAAACTTCTAAGCAACATATGAACATGAATACCTAGCTAATTTCATAACATATCATAAGGAAGTCTATGAGCATACTAACTTAGGTTTAGAGCTTCATGAACCCTAAAAATTCATCATGGCCGAAACATCATAACCAAAAAATAAACTTCTAACCAACATATGAACATGAATACCTAGCTAATTTCATAACATATCATAAGGAAGTCTATGAGCATACTAACTTAGGTTTGGAGCTTCATGAACCCTACAAATTCATCATGGCCGAAACATCATAACCAAGAAATAAACTTCTAAGCAACATATGAACATGAATACCTAGCTAATTTCATAACATATCATAAGGAAGTCTATGAGCATACTAACTTAGGTTTGGAGCTTCATGAACCCTAAAAAATTCATCATGGCCGAACCTTATTAAGAAGAAGGTCAATAAACATATTAAGAAGAAGATCAAGCTTAAACAACATCCAACATAAATCTTTAACTAAATTCATATCCTAACATAATAAGATCCATGAGCATGGTTTCTTCTCTTTTTATTTTTTTTATTTTCAAGCGTTCTAATCTTTCGAAAATATCGTAAGCGACTTGTACCACAGGTGAGGGAATACTTACTTCCTTGTTTGATTTACTTAGGGGAAAAATCTTGCTTGTGGAGCCTTCCTAGAGAGGAGTCCTCCTTTGTTTTTGGATTTCGGCAAGGAGAGGTGAGGAGAGGCTCTTGGTCACGGTGAGGAGGAGGGGAAGGAGGAAGAGGAGAAAATGAATTTTCTTCTTTAATTTTCCCTTTTATTCATCATGAGAGGAGGAAAGGAAAATGTACTTTTCCTTCTCCTTTCTTGTACTTCTCCTTAATGAAAAGAGGAAGCAAGAATCCTCTTTTCTTTTGAGAGGAAGAGGGCAACTCTAACTTCTCCTTCTCAATGAAAAATCTCTTTTCTTACTCTTAACTATATTGTCACCTCTCTCTTTAACAATAACTTCTCTTGGTCTATTGGTTAACACATACATATATCTAGTAAGAGATCCAAGGTTCAAACCCTGGTCATCTCTTTTTGGTTCTATTTTATTTTATTATTTTTGCAAATTTACACATAAGGCCTATTTTTATTCATGATAAAAGCAATATCTAAAATCTTGCTAAGTACTCTATGGGTGTTACAAATACGCACATAGTGTACTAGTGTAATTTTATAGTCAAGATAAACTAATACTAAATTACACTACAACCATTCCAATGGTTTGACCCAATCCATCTTGGTTGTGAGCTACTATTTATAATTTATAAGGAACTGATAACATGATTTTCTGTGTGACACCACACACCATGTTATCTACAACATAAATTAAATGGGCAACTATATTTTACTAAATGCAGACATTTGACCAATGTGATTCTCATTTTAAAATAAATGTTCATACAAAAAACTAGGCTTTTAGTATACATCCTAACATCATGGACCGATCGTGGATATCCTTGATGGTATTTAGGGATTTATGACCCGCAGTGATATAAATGTGGTGTTAGTTGATTAACACCTAGGAAGTTTCACCTTCACATGAAAATATCATATGATGATTTACGAGGAGCAGAGCGTCGATTGACCATTATGTCAGTTAGCTAGTTATTGATAGTATCTCTATCCTTGTGGGCATTGCTCGTCACTAGAGATTATTGAACCTCAAGTGGAGCAATCGTAGTATGATGCGTTATAAGACAATGGTTAGTTGACTCAACTAGCATTGTCTCCATCAAGTAGCTCGAGACCTTGACCATATGATCTACTACCAAGGTCTTGAAGTATATAATTCGGAATGGGTGTTCAATCTTTTGTCGACATTTATCGGAAGATATTTATGGACATAATTATGAGATTTGTGGTGATATTCCTTGATGGGTAAACTCTTAGTCAGGAGGTTGAGTGATCCTTTAGATTTTTGAGTTGTCATTCCTTTATTGTGGATATTGAGTATCTGAAGGATGAGATTTGACATACTCTTTAAATATTTATAGATGAAATTAGTAGAGTTTTTTTGTATACTTATCTTTTGGATTGATCATATATCTACCACTTGGAGAGTTGTTGATTATCAATCAAGAAGTTAAGGGATATCTCTTGGATTTTAATAGTCATACATCTTAGGTGGAATTGTGATATATTTTTATATCTTGATAGTACACCAAGATGAAAATTTGTTATTGTAAAATTATCAGGTTTGATTGATGTTGAGGATGGTTGGGGATTGATTGATATTGTTAAATCATATATTGTGTTTTGTTATTTTCTGATGATTTATTGAGGGATATTATGAGATCAGATATAGTGATATGTTGATTTCTAATGATTTATTGGATTAAACGTTGAGTTATATGGTTGTCTAATGATCTATTAGTGGAAAATTGTTTTGATGATCTATTAGGGGATATTTGTTTTGATGATCTTTAATTGGGTTTGTCATTGATGGTGACATAGTGAGTGTCATGAGTGACATTTATAGATTTGGTGATAGGTAGTTGGTGATCAGATTACATATTCGTTGCTAGTAATCTTATGGTTGAGTATGCCTTATATACGGACATTATGAGTTATTGGTAATGTCATTTGGGCTTACCAATGCTCTAGTGATATTTATGGATTTGATGAACCGTATCTTCCTAGAGTATCTGAATCGGTTCGTTATCATCTTCATCGACGATATTTTGATCTACTCGCGTTTCGAGGAGGAACATGTACAACATCTTCACATAGTCTTGAAGACTCTTCAACAACATTGTCTTGAAGACTCTTCGACGACATCGTCTATATGCGAAGTTCAACAAGTGTGCTTATTGGCTACCTTCAGTCGGTTTTCTAGGACACGTGGGTTTTAGATTAGGTATGTCCGTAGACCCTCAGAAGATCGAGGTTGTCACCAGTTGGGAGTATCCGCAATCAGTTCAGGAGATTCGCAATTTCTTAGGATTTACCAGATATTACAAATGGTTCGTTGAGGGTTTCTCTCGTATTTCTATGCCATTGACACGCCTGACCAGGAAAAGCGTGAAGTTCACGTGGTCAACAACCTGCGAGACTAGCTTCTAGGAGATGAAGCGGAGATTAGTGTCGGCACCAATTCTAGTTTTGCCCTCGGGAGAGGACGGATTCATACTCTATATCGTCTCTTCTCTACAGGATTTGGGCGCTGTTTTGATGCAACACTGCAGGGTAGTTTCCTATGTTTCTCGTCAATTGAAGGAACATGAGAATAACTACCTAGTACATTATCTGGAGCTGCCTGCCATTATATTTGCTTTGAAGATTTGGCGACATCATCTGTATAGTATTTTATTTGAGATTCTTAATGATCATAAGAGTCTCAAATACCTTTTTACCCATAAGGAACTCAATCTCCGACAGAGGAGATGGATAGAGTTCCTGAAGGATTTTGACTGTACCATTAGCTATCACCCAGGGAAAGTTAATGTGGTTGTCGATGCACTTAGCCGGAAGTCCAAAGGAACTTTAACTTGCTACCGAGTTTTAGTCACAGACTTAATTTAGAGTTTCTACATGTTGGGCCTTGAGGAGCAGGGACAGACAGAGCAGGGTATCCTTGTTACCATGGTTGCTCAGTCAACGATTAGGATGAGGATCTGAGAGGCCCAGGCTGGCGATCACCACTTTCAGTCCATTGGCAGCCAGATAACTTTCGGGCAGCAGATGGAGTTCACCTAAGATGACGAGGGTATTATTTATTTCCAAGGCAGGTTATGCGTACCTCAATCTCACTCGGTTATGGAGGAGTTACTTCAGGAGGCTCATCACTCCCGATTTGCGATCCACCCAGGCAGAACACGCATGTATTGAGATTTGAGGTATTCCTATTAGTGGAACAGCATGAAGAAAGACATCGCGGAGTTTGTAGCTAGATATCTAGACTGTCGGCTAAACACCAAAGACCTGCCAGATTACTTTAGAGGATTCCTATTCTGGAGTGGAAATGGGGGGAGCACATCACTATTGATTTTGTGGTGGGATTGCCTAGGAAATGATGTGGCTATGACGCGATTTGGGTAATCATTGACCGATTAACCAAATCCGCACACTTCTTAGCGATTCGGAAGATTTATTCTCTGGATCGATTAGCAGCTGTATGGTTGAGAGATCATCGGATTACATAGTATTCCTTTGAGCATTATATCGGATAGAGACTCACGGTTCACGTACCAGTTTTGGCAGAGTCTGCAGCAAGCCTTGGGCACACAGCTCCGTTTTAGTAATGCATTCCATCCGCAGATAGATGGATAGTCAGAGCGGACCATCCAGACATTGGAGGACTTGTTGAGGTCTTGCGTTATGGATTTTGGAGGCAGCTGGGAGGACACTTGCCATTAGTAGAGTTTACCTACAACAATAGCTATCATTCGGCTATCCAGATGACACTGTTTAAAGCATTGTATGGTAGGCCTTGTCGGACACCCACCCACTAGGAGGAGGTTGGGGAGGCCCAACTGCTAGGACCTCGGAGAGCTCAACAGGAGGTAGATTTGGTCCACACTATTAGATGGAGGATGTCAGAGGCACAAGACCGTCAGAAGAGTTATGTTAATCAGAGACATAGACCCCTAGAGTTCTCTACTAGCGACCATGTATTTTTGAGAGTCTCACCCACGAAAGGGGTGAAGAGATTTGGCCTTCAAGGTAAGCTAGCTCCACGATATATTAAGCCTTTCCAGATCTTGGAGAGGATTGGAGCGGTAGCTTACCGTCTGGTGCTATCACCGTCTCTGGCAGGCATTCATGATGTATTCCATGTGTCTATACTGAGGAGATACGAATTTGACCCAGCGCATGTTCTATCAGATATATCAATTCTCATTCAGCCTGACGTTACTTATGAGAAGGTTCTGATACAGATTTTTGGACCACAAAAGCGTCAGCTGCGGAACAAGACTATCTGTATGGTTAAAGTTGGATGACAGTATCATTCTGATGAGGAGGCTACCTTGGAGCTCCAGGATACGATCTGAGCTCGATACCCTCATCCTTTTACTTGAGGTATGTGGGTTAGGATTTCCGTTCAACATTTATATTGTTTATCTATTGTTAATACTTGTTGATGGTAAATAACGAAAATTTGGGGATCAAATTTTTATTAGTGGGGGAGAATATAAAATATCATAAATAATAATAATAATAATAATAATAATAATAATAATAATAATAAGGTTTAATAACCTTAATGGAATTTTTAGAAATTTTTAAAAAATTTCTAGGAATTTTTCATAGCTCGTATGATGTATTTTGAGGGGATGAATTTATAGGCTTGGGAAAAGTCGGTTTGGAATAACCATTTAATGGGAGTTGATTGAGGAATAAACTTAGATTTTGATTTGCCTAAACCTAAGTTCATATTATAAAACCCTAATCTTCTCTTCTCCTACCCAATTCCCTTCTCACGCCGACACCTCCTCATCTCCTTCTTCTCCATCGCGACTCCGATCCCCTTTCTATATCTTCCCTGATCCCTAATGCCCTCTGCCTTCTCCCGATCCTCTCCTTCTCCACCTCACTGCCGACTCTCCTTTCACTCTCGGGAGCTCGATCCATTGCTGAGGATTTACGCCAACCACCACGAGACGTCGACACTGCCAAGTATTAATGTCGCCGACCTTTTTCCCCCCACCACAAGCGAGAGCTCCGATACCCTTCCGCTTCCATGTTGTTCCTTCTTCTACATCTAAGTTGTCGCTTCTGCACGGGCTGGTTATATTGGCCAAGGGCAAGGATCCAAGCCCTAGCTTCAATTGGTAGAAGTTGTCGTCCTTGACCCGTCACCATTGGCCACTCCTCCCTCGACAATGGTCTTGACCAAAGGTTGATAGATGTGTCGGCTAGCTGTAGGCTCCACCTTCCGGAGCCCTAGCTCTGATCTCCATCATGGCTAGATGTAGCTGGATCTTAGCCACGAGTGGTTGTGGTCTCTATCGACAATCAGATCAAGCATTCCCTGAATCGCAACTCAGTGACCTCGTTGATTGTCGTGAGCTATTGCCGAAAGAGCTAGGTACTATTAGATTGGGTATAACCTAAAGCTGATTAGATTTATGGGTGATTGATCTACACTTAGTTGTTAATCTTGGATTGATTTGGAATGTAGGAACCATACTAAGTGCAGATTGTGGATGATTTACATAGAGAGCAGTAGCTTCATGGTTGCTCCGACTAGGATTTTCTGACGACCACTTCTCTGGCTGTGAGGTGATAGAAGGATACTCAAATTTGGTAAGTTGTGGTTTGATTCATACATGAATGTAGATTTAAATTGGAACGATGTAGTTGTTAACTAGTTGTTATGGATAATAAGTGGTTATTAATTAGTTTAAAGGATGAATGATTTAGTTGTGGATTAATTGATTTGAATTGAGCTACAGATTGAGTTGTGAAATGATAAGAGGGTATGAATTGAGTTAAACCTAACAGGATTAATGGGATTGGTTAACTACCAGATTTGGGATTAATAATTGAAATGGAATTAAGATATAGATTCCTAATTAGGTTAGGGGTTAAGTTAGCTATTTGGTCCATGATGGATTTAGCAAACTAGTTCATACTTGACTAGTTATATCATGCATTATGTGATTTGCAGGACTTTGATTCGAAACGAGCATCTCGACGTGGGATTTCTTTAGCACGCGTTATATTTGAGGCGAGTACCTTCGACTTATCTCTTTTGATATTGTCATTCTGATATGCTTAGTAGATTATAACTAATAGTAATGGTTATGTTATTATCTACTTTGGTATGTCACTACTTGATACTGTAGTATGTCTATAGTGTTATCTGTTGTGCATTTCTACTTATGTCTTCTTGATTCTTGCCATGTGTACTTTTGTTCATAGAAGTAGTGACATACAATGCAGTACCAGATATAGGTCTAACTACTAGTTTACCACTTGGTATGTGTACCTAGTTTTATTACCTGGCAAGTGTACCTAGGTTTATTACTTAGCATGTGTACCTAGGTTTATTTTCTAGCATGTGTACCTAGATCATTGTTATGGACTTGGTTTCCTTTTTGGTACACATTATGATGAGGCTGGTATTTTTCAGGATTTACATGGTTTAGTGTCATGCACCATTTTGCATGATTGCATGTTGAGCAATTGTCGACTCCATTGTTGTTGAGCACATCGCCAGTGTAATACCCCGGTTCTGAGATTCTGGTTAAATATGACTTAAAATGTTAGATGGTACTATCCATATTACCAAGGTGCACCTTCCTTTACGAAAGCCCAAACTTAAGAAATCCAAAGTTAAGCGTGCTTGGCTTGAAGAAATCTGAGGATGGGTGACCTCCTGGGAAGTTTTCCAAGGTGCGTGCGAGTGAGGACAAAGCACGCTGAAAGGACTTCCGGTGGTCTGTGGAGCTAGTCATCAAACCGATAGGTAATTCTGGTGTCGTTCCTGGTTCGGTCCGGGTGGGGCCCGCCCCGGGCCGCGGCGTTACAGATGGTATCAGAGCGACCTTGCGACCGTGAGTGCGCCTGTGGTAGGAGCACCCAGGGCACCACCTAGCGAGGGAGATTCTGGGATTTGTTTGTGGTGTGATTTGTGGTTACACAACGAGGATGTTGTGTCTTTAAGTGGGGGTGATTGTAATACCCTGGTTCTGAGATTCTGGTTAAATATGACTTAAAAGGTTAGATGGTACTATCCATATCACCAAGGTGCACCTTCCTTTTCGGAAGCCCAAACTTAAGAACTCCAAAGTTAAGCGTGCTTGGCTTGGAGAAATCTGAGGATGGGTGACCTCCTGGGAAGTTTTCCAGGGTGCGTGCGAGTGAGGACAAAGCACGCTGAAAGGACCTCCGGTGGTCTATGGAGCTAGTCATCAAACCGATAGGTAATTCTGGTGTCGTTCCTGGTTCGGTAGCGCCTGTGGTAGGAGCCCCCAGGGCACCACCTAGCGAGGGAGATTCTGGGATTTGTTTGTGGTGTGATTTGTGGTTACACAACGAGGACGTTGTGTCTTTAAGTGGGGGTGATTGTAATACCCCGGTTCTGAGATTCTGGTTAAATATGACTTAAAAGGTTAGATGGTACTATCCATATCACCAAGGTGCACCTTCCTTTTCGGAAGCCCAAACTTAAGAACTCCAAAGTTAAGCGTGCTTGGCTTGGAGAAATTTGAGGATGGGTGACCTCCTGGGAAGTTTTCCAGGGTGCGTGCGAGTGAGGACAAAACACGCTGAAAGGACCTCCGGTGGTCTGTGGAGCTAGTCATCAAACCGATAGGTAATTCTGGTATCGTTCCTAGTTCGGTCCGGGTCGGGGCGTTACAGCCAGTTATATGACCTGCACACACACAACCACTCATGGGTTAGTGGTATTTCAGGCAGGGTGTGTGTTGTAGTTTGCTCTGTCAGGGCTCCACTGGTCCGCTCATGGGTAGCGATAACTGTAGCGTGGTAGCGGGCAGGGATCCCTCCTCTTGACTATGACACAAAGAGATGAGAGCTTTGGCTTCCCAACTCTATTTGGGGTAGGAGGATAAGTATACTCCGACAGCATCCTGTCCACTTGGTCACTCAGGAGTAGTAATGGCAGAGTGTGTAGGATTGAAAAGAATTTAGATATCTCCACAATGACATGATATTGTCTACTTTGGGCCTAAGCCCTCATGGTTTTGCTCTTGGGCTCTACCCAAAAGGCCTCATACCAATGGAGATATCTTTCTCTTATGAACCCATGATATTTCTCATGTATTTTCAATGTGGGACTATGTTTGCAACCTTACAACCCCAACAATCCCCCCTCAAACAAAGGACCACAGGCTCCCTAACATTCGATCCTCAACCCACTAGGACTTCCTGTCCCTCGGCCCACCCGACCTACTAGGACTTCCTTGCCTAGCAACAACTAGGACTTCTTGCCTAGTATCTGGTTCTCTTGATCTAGACACGGGAGCCCCCACTTCTTTGTTCGAGGTCAATATTCCACGCACATGGTTCGATTGGACCATGGCTCTTGTGCACAGTCGGCGGTTAGTCCTTCTGGCAGTCCGGGCTCTGATACCAATTGTAGGATCGAAAAGAATTTAGATATCTCCACAATGGCACGATATTGTCCACTTTAGGCCTAAACTCTTATGGGTTTGCTCTTGGACTCTACCCAAAAGGCCTCATACCAATGGAGATATCTTTCTCTTATAAATCCATGATCTTTCCCATATATTTTCAATGTGAGGCTATGTTTGCAACCTTGTAACCTCAATAGAGTGCACAGTTATCATAGCCCTACCCACTCGATCTCACCATCGCGTGTGAGGTGGCTGACTAGCGTCAGGGGTAACCATGTCATTTGCATCATATGCATGAATTACATTTATTGTTTTGTGATTACTGCATATTTGATGCTGCATTTTTTGTGGTTGCATATGATTGGCATGCATAGAGGGGCATGATGTATTTAGTTTGACGATCCTTATGTTAGGATAGGAGACCCTGGTGAGTACAGTTCTTCTCTGTTGTTCAGTTTTTGGATTTCCTGTCACGCCCCAGAGGAGTCCCTGTCTGAGAAAATTTCGGCAGCATCTCCCCTGTACGGTGGACAATCTGAAACTTTTCTACATCCTCATATACCTCAGCCACAGGCGGCTGGAATAATAACAATAAATAAAATCAATCACCGCGCAGTTTATATAGATATTCAGCCTTTGGCTATCACAACCACGCAGTTAATAATAGTAATCACGAACAAAAGTACTCTGACTCGAAATCCACCCTACTCAACTACACTCGTAAAGCTCAAATCCGATAAACTCACCTCTTCTGCCGTCCAAGCAGGCATGTAGTAGAATAAATCCAAATCCAAATCCATCGACATAACAAAATCCGTACAATGTCCATAAGTAAAGTAATCCAAAACATAACAAGTTCAAAACAATCTAGAACAGAAAAGAAACCAAAAGAAAACTAATCATATCCTCGAGGTCTGCAGGGACCAGCAACTGGAACTCTCTCCTGACAGCATCAACCTGAAAATATCAACAATGGAGGCGGGGTGAGTCCAACACTCAGCAGGTACAATTGATATGCAAAGTAAAGAAATAACACCTAACACTAATCATGCGTACAGTCTCCTGATATAAGAAAGACAAAAATATGCATCTGAAGTAAACAGGAGAGGAACTGTACTAACCAGGACCTGAGTATAAGGACAAACAGTCCGAGTGGTATAGGAATCCTGTATGCATGTCAAACATAGGTATCCAAACAATATGCAGCATATAAATGCAGCAAGCACAAACACAAGCAATAAATGCATCATGCATATGATGCCAATGATGCGTCCTGGTCACCCCTGACGCCAGTCGATCATCTCACACACAATAGTGAGGCCGAGTGGGTAGGGTTGTGACAACCGTGCACTCTGTCGTCACTACTCCTGATGAGTGACCGAGTGGACGGGATGCTGTCGGAGTACACCTATCCTCCTACCCCAAATCATAAATGGGGGAGCGCAATGCTCTCATCTCCCGGTACACAATGACGGGGAGGAATCCCTGCCGGATAACACGTTGTGTCACACTACCCATGAGCGGACCAACGGTGCCTAACAGAGTCCCTGCTGCAACACACTCAATCTGAATCGACCACTAACCCATGAGTGGTGGTGTGTGCAGATCCATGTAACTGGCGATGTGCTCAACAATAATGGAGCGGACTATCGCACAGCATGGCACTAACCACAAAATATCCTGACCTAATCCACATGTATATAAAAATGCATCATAGGTCAACGAATCAAAACAATCCAAAGGTACACAGAAGGTATAAAAACCTAGGTCATGAACATGGTGAAGCATGGTATATCACTACCCCCTATAAGCATATATAAACAAATAAAGTATACATGGGATGCAAATCAAGCAATCAATCAATCATGTACTAAGATTTGGGTAGTGATTAACCGAAACAGATAAGAAACACAATTAATGCAATATGTTAATTTCATTACTAAGCATATCAAGACAAAAAGTCAAAAGTACCCGCCTCCGTAAATAGAAAGGTCCAATCTGACTCCGAGATACTCGTCTCGCGTCAAGGTCCTGTATATTAAACATAAGGTCTAGTTTAGCTAAATTTAATTATAAGCAAAATAGCTAAACCAAAGTATTTTCCTTCAAGAACCCTAACTAAATTGAACTCGAAAATCAAT
This sequence comes from Zingiber officinale, assembly GCF_018446385.1. NCBI lineage: Eukaryota > Viridiplantae > Streptophyta > Magnoliopsida > Zingiberales > Zingiberaceae > Zingiber > Zingiber officinale. Next base: position 108,402,735 of record NC_055998.1, read on the forward strand.
TAGGATTAGCTCCATTAACCCTAACCATTCCACTATTCGATTTCAATTGAAACCTACACATGAATCCAAGTTAACATGTAAAGCTAACACAACTAGCAATCATCAACAACGAAGTCCAAAACCCTAAATTTTACCTCAAACTCACAGCCAGATAGTTTCTACCGGAGAAGGGTTGTTTTGCTGCTGTAAACAAAAACAAGCAAACCTCACAATTGTTACACAAAGCTTACAACCTTATAAAACTTCCACTGACAGCTACCTAAAATCACCAAATTCTTACCTTGTTGCTGCTGGATCAAGATTTGTGGCCGAATTGGGCTGTCCGCCACTAGAAGGTGGCTGCCTGTTGCTTCCTCTGCCGAGACTTCACTGTAGGAGGTGGCTGAAGGAAGACTTAACAGTGGAATTAGGGCACGGACAGAACCACCAAGGCTTGGGTTGCTGCTCCCAACTGAAGACCTACTCAAGCCTCTGGATTCCGGTGATCTAGGGCACAGATGAACCTCGGCGTCGGTAGTGCTCGGCTAACCAGTCGGTGCAAGAGGGAAGCGAGCGGCGTCGGCTGTGGCACTGTGGTGGCAGCCGGCGCTAGGGCAGAGCATAGGTGGCCGGCACTCTCTGTTCAGCGGCAGCAGACGGCGGAGAAACTAGGGCAGACGAGGAGAAAATGGAGAAGCGGAAGAGGCCTAAATCGCTAGGTGTGCGGCGCCGGTTAGGAAAAAGGGGCGGTTAGGGCAAGGAGAGGCGCGGGCTCGGCGTCGGGGAGAAGGAATGAACGGCGACAACAAAAACGAAGAAAAAGGAAAATAAATAAAGAAAAGGAATTAAGAAATTCAACTTTTCCTTATTTAAATGGGGTAGCCTAAACAGGCTTTTCCGGACCCCGTTTTTATCCCCGTCAACTCGACCGTACGAGCTCCGAAAAATTCCCGAAAAATTCCCAAAAATTCTGGAAAATTCCCTTATTAATATTCGCCTATTTTCGGTATTTTACATTTCCTATTATTGATCAAGAGACTGTACTCCATGATTATCACTGGTAGTTATATTTTATTATGTATGTCTGTCGATACCCGCTGAGTATGTTATACTCACTACCCTTTATTTTTCTTGTTATTTTCAGATTAGCACATAGATATACTGTGTCGCTTGGAGTATTTTGTCTGTCGGTCCCACGTCACATCAGAGAACAATTTTACTTTGCTCTTGTTTCCTTTTATATATTCCTTATCGCTTGGCATTATATTGGTATTTAGTCATGTGGTTATTTCATTGCTTTTGTTGTTGTATTTGTTTTGTTGTGGTTGTGTAAGCCTAGTCGGCTAGTAGTCTTTGTTGTTTTGGTTTGTATGGGCTTTCTTTCATTTTATTTTTCCGCTGTGTGTTTTTAGTATAGCCGAGTGGGTTGTTTAATATATATAACTGTGTGGTTGTGATATTTTGTTCCAGCCGAGTAAGTTGAATATATAACTATGTGGTTGTGTATATTGTAGCCATGTGGGCTTATGTATTCTTATGGATGTATGTATTGATTCAGATTGTCACCGGTACAATGAAGATATTGCCGAATTTTTGTCTGGCAAGGACTCCTTTGGGTACCTTGACTTATCTTTGATAATGTCATGTTGATATGTTTAGTAAGTTATAACCTTTAATAATGATTATGTTCGTCTTTGCTTCGGTTGGTCACTACCCAATACCTATTACATGTTTATTTTGTTTACCTATTATGCACTTCATGTTAGTACCTACCTGATTATACATGCTTATAGGGGTAGTGACACAACCATGTGTTTATTATGTTCAGGATCTAGGTTTTTATACCTTATCTGGTCTGTGTACCTTTAATTTGGTTCATTGTCCTATGGTACACATTTTATATATACATGGATATTGCTATACTGTTCAGGATTCTGTCATGTTTAGTGTCATGCATCATTCGCATGATTGCATGCTGCGCGATAGTCTACTCCATTATTGTTGAGCACATCGCCAGTTTCATCTTTGTCGGTGCTCCGCTGGTCCGCTCATGGGTAGTGTGATCCAGCGTGGTAGCACTTCAGTTTTGCTCTTTCGGTGCTCCGTTAGTTCGCTCATGGGTAGTGTGATGCAGCATGGTAGCACGTCAGGGATCCCTCCCTGTCATCGTGTACTGGGAGATGAGAGCATTGCTCTCCCCCACTTATGATTTGGGGTAGGAGGATAGGTGTACTCCGACAGCATCTCGTCCACTCGGTCACTCATCAGGAGCAGTGACGGCAGAGTGCACGGTTCTCACAGTCCTACTCACTCGGTCTCACCATCGTGTGTGAGATGGCTGACTGGCGTCAAGGGTGACCAGGACCCATCATTGGCATCATACACATTTATGCATTTACTGATTATGTTTGTTGCACTTATATGCTGCATTTGGATGGATGCATATGTTTGACATGCATACAGGATTTATGATACTCTCGGTCTGACGACCTGACTATTCTGATAGGAGACCCTGGTGAGTACAGTTCTCTTCAGCCTTTTCTATTGTGCATCTTCTAGCTTTTGTCCAGGAGACTGTACTCCATAGTTATTACTATTTGTTAAAGTTTACTATACATGCCAACTAGGTATCTGCTGAGTTGTTGAACTCACCCCCGTGGACACTATTTTTAGGTACCAGGTTGTTTACGGAGTTGCTTGGAGCATCCTATCTGTCGGTTCCCACGTCACATCTGAAGACTTACCGGTTTCATTTATGTTTTTATTTGTTTTGTGTATTAAGAGTACTTAGCATTGTATATTCTGGTTTTTCCGTTGGAGTGTTGTTATGGAGTGTTTTGTATTGTTTGATGGTTGTGTAAGCCTAGCCGGCTAGCAGTCTTGTATTTTGGTTTGTATTTGGTTTTCTATCATTTTCCGCTATGTTTTGGTTTTAGTACAGCCGAGTGGGCTGCTACATATATAATTGCGTGGTTGTTTAGTTATTTTATTGTTATTATTCCGACCATGTTGGCCGAGGTATATATGGCCCTGAGGGCATTATAGATATGTCTCAGATTGTCACCCGTACAGGGGAGATGCTGCTGAAATTTCTTCTGGCAGGGACTCTTCTGGGGCGTGACAATTTAGATCACTTGGCTACCAGTATTCATAAACTCTAGTACTTATCCTGGAGATCTAGAGTTTGAATCCTAGGGAAGACAAAAATCCACTGGCCAGGGGTGGAAAGACCTAGTGAATAACGGCACGGCCGAGGGTCGTCGGTCGACGACATAAGGGGTCGCCAGTGGGGCCGCCCAAGGGACCGCCAAGGGGACGCCAAATGGGCCGCCAGTTGGGTTGCCCAAGGGGCTGAGGGGCCGGGTCGTTACAATTGGTATCAGAGCGGGGTCACTTCGAATTGGTGAAACCACCATTCAAGAAATTTTTCGTGGTAATTTTTAATTTTTCGGAGTTGATCGGAATTGGTAAAATTGTCGCCTTCTGATATATTTTTATCGTAATCGAAATTTTCTCTCAAAGCTGGTGCAACACCACTCGAGTTCGTGCATTTATTTTTTATCCCACACTACTAATCCAAGACCAAGTCTTGGAATAAAGTTTCTTATTTTTGTTTGTGTGAGATTTTTCTTCTTAAATGGCCCATCAAGAAGGCTACAGCACAACCCACCCGCCTCTCTTCTCCAGCGAGGACTTCAACTACTGGAAGGGCCGAATGGAGTCCTACCTCCAGACCCAGTTTGAGATGTGGATGATCATCAAAATTGACATCTCAATCCCACTCGACGGCACGGTAAAACCGGTATCATGCGAGAATTGGGATGCAAGTATAATAAAAAAGGTCGAGACCAATGCCAAAGCAACGTGTACTCTTCAATATAGTCTAACAAAGGAAGATCTGAACCGAGTTGGTCCATTCTCAAGCATGAAAGAACTATGGGAGAAGCTAAAGTTGCACAAAGGCACCTCAGATACGAAAGTAAATAAGCGCGATCTAATTTTAAATAAGTTATATAACATAAAATGCAGGAAGATGAGATAGTTAGCCAACTTCATGCGCAAATACAAGATCTACTGAACGAACTCCATGGGATTGAATAAAGATGGAGAATCGAGACGTAATAAGGTACGCACTCAACGTCTTTCCGAGGAATACTTTGTGGGCATCCATGGTAGATGCTTACAAAGCATCCAATGATCTTTCATCAATTAAGTTAGATGAGTTATTTTCAGAATTTGAATTGCACGAACAGACTAATGCACGTCCAACCAAGAAAGGTATTGCTTTGGTTGCAGATACAAGCAGAACCCAAGAACCAAAAGCAAAGCACATAACCCAACTTGAGTCTGAAGATGAATCGGACTCGAAAGATGATGAAGACAAGATCACAGCCGAGATCGTGAACCTAGTACGCAAACTCTACAAAAAGAAGAAAGGATTCACAAAGAAAGACATCAAGAAGGTGATTCAGTCCAAGACAGTGCAAGCTAGTCCAAAAGTAAAGTTCGAAGTTACTTGCTACAGCTGCAACCAAAAGGGGCACATCAAAGCCAACTGTCCGAATCAAAAGGAAGAAAAAAAGCAAAGGAAGAAGAAAGCACTAAAAGTAACATGGGATGAGTCTTCTTCAGAAGACTCCGACGAAGAAGTCAAACAGACAAATTTCCTCGCATTGACGGCCCGAGAACAACTCAAAGAATTAGAAACCGAGAGTGAATCGGAAATCAAGTCCAAGTGAAGCCACGGATCCATATCTATTTTCGAAGGGCCTAAACCCACTGTAAGTATTTCTCAATTAAGTAAACTGCATAATTTAGATAATTACCTTATGTGTAAATTAGCCAAATCCAACCTTCGAGTCAGGTCACTCTAAAAGGAGGTAACAATCCTTAAGGAGGAGACTAAATTGAGTCATTTGACTGAGTCAGTTCAAATTGGAAGTTCAACTCAAGTCCAACAACTTGAAGAAGAAATTCCAATTTGAAAACTCAAGTTAAAGAACTCAAAGACACGTTGGAATGATTCACTTTGGGTTCCAAGAATCTTAATCTGATTCTTGGAAAACAGAGAGTCGTCTACAACTGATCCGGACTTGGATTTAAGGCTAAACGAAAATACAAGTCTTATTTATCAATTATAAATAGAACATATAGAAAAATAGTCCAGACATGGGTGCCCAAGTCAAACTTGATTAATCAAGTTAAACTTGGACAATATTGCATCCCCAATGATCAAATCCACTACCTTGATAGACCTTATCAAAGCTATGATCCAGGGGAGCTAATAGAAAAACTATTTTTATAAATAGAATTGTTTGATGCTTATTTTTACTGCTCTTATTATACATGCTTAGATTAGGCTAGATAAGGACCTAGGCATGATTTACACTTGACTAGTTAGACCTAGGGGTTTCAAAAAGGAAATTAAATATCCAATTTCTTTGAAAGACTTTGTCTAGAAGTGGTGGATGATCTCATACCAAGAAGGCCTAGTGCCTCGCCACAGCCTAGAAGCCAATATCTGAAATGAATATTTAATTGACTAATTGAAAAACCTGAGTCTAACTCAAATGTAAATTAATCCTTAAATGATAACCTAAATCAAAGATAAAATTAACCATCTCACAAAAACCTATAAGGTTCCCTGATTGATAATTTAGAAAAGGGTAAGATGGACCTAGGTAAAATTTAGACCTAACTAATTATTAATTAACCTAATCAATTAATTAACTTAATTAATTTATCTAATTAATAACCAAATCAATTAATTAAACTAATCAATTTATAAATCTATTTAATTAATATTTAACCTAATCAATTAATTAACCTAATTAATCTATCTAATTAATAGTCAAATCAATTAATTAAACTAATCAATTTATAAATCTACATAATTAATATTTAACCTAATCAATTAATTAACCTAATTAATTTATCTAATTAATAACCAAATCAATTAATCAAACTAATCAATTCATCTAATCAATTACTAAATTAATCTAATAAATAATTAATTAACCAAATAAATCTAATTAATTTAATTTAATTAATCCAAATTAATCTATCCCATCATTAACTGGTTTAATTCTAAATTAATTTAACTTAATCAAATCAACACTTAACTCAATTAAATCTAAAATTAAACTTAAAACTTAAAATTTAACTTAACTAATTTAAAACCTAAAACTAAACTTAAATAATAATAATAATAATAATAATAATAATAATAATAATAATAATAATAAAAGGCACTGTAAGGTGCCTCCCATAACGCACTGTAGGGTGCCTCCCATAACTTATTGAGGGCGCCCTCCATGCGATTGAGGGCGCCCTCAACACCAGTTTTTTCGACGTACAGAGATCATTCTGTCTGTGTCATTTTCCCGAATCAAGTCATGCTGAGGCACCCTCTCAGCCCGATTTTCTCCCCTTTAACCCCACTAACACCTCAAGATGCCTCTTAGGTATACCCCATTACATTATATGTGTCTGTATGTATGTATGTATATATATATATATATATATATATATATATATATATATATAAGGTTTACTGCAGTCATGCAGTTAATCACGACTTGTGTGCTCAGTTTTATAACAACCTAGATAGAGTAGATGATCTGACTTACTCCACCAGAGTTGGTGGAAAGGATTTTTAGGTTTCTCCCACCCTCTTATGCACTAGTCTAGGACTTAGGTCATCCACATGTTCATTTTTGTATTACCCTAGTAGGGACCTATCATTTGGTGAGTCCTACTCCCATATTACCTTATATACTATCCATATGTATCTTCTTGGGGAGGAGAGACCACCTGTAGTGACTAACTTCAGGTCACTCTCTCTTAGGGTCCAGGACTATATCATGTATCAGGTCCTGACTGCCTGCATTTTGTCGATCGCGTCTTGGAATGTTCTGACAATGCGACCTTCTAATTCCTTCTTTTTGTATGCCCTCAGTCAGTGTTTAGATATATATATAGCATTACATATGTTTCATAACATTATACGTGCATCCAGTCTTGTCACTAGACTCGAGGTCCATATGCCCTATTGTCATGTCTTGACATATATGTTTTCAACCTTAGAGATAGACACGACCCAGGGGAGGGTTACTTCCCTTAATCTTTATGACGAGTTTGGTCAGCGTCAATTAGCCTTAGTGCATATAGACATTACCGCTCAAGGGATCCTATCCTGGAGAGGTGGGCCGCCACTAGCTGCTCCAGCAGGAGATGAGTTTTATGTCCCAGCCGAGGGAGAGGAGTGGTTAGAGCTTACAGAGGCAGAGATCTTTGGGATCCTCCTTCTCTGGCACAACCCTCTATCTCGATTTAAGTAAGAGCTACCTTTCAAGGGGAGTTAAATATTTCCTATCTTTCCATTTTTTTTTCTCTTTGTTAAGTAATATTTTTGATATATGACAAAATAGGAGAGGAAAGTGAAAGTTAAGTAAATAAGTAATTAAGGGGGATATACAAACAAGTTGCAACTAAATGTTTATAATTTTTGCACCTACATGTTTTTCACTTGATTGCACTTGAATCTTGATTTTATGCTTGTACGCATTTATACTACTTTCATATTTTACTTAAACTTGACTTAACTTTGAATTTTATTACCATAATCAAAAAGGGGGAGATTGTTGGTGCGGGAAGCATCCGACGATCGAACCTGAGTTTTGATAATGGAAAAGGGTTCAAAGTTAAGGTTATTTGTGGTCTAACATATTTGAATAAGTTTGCAGGAAAGTTCTAAGTGTACTTAGGCAAAAGTTCTAGTTGTGGTTAGGCAAGTTGAAAACCCTAGGGGGTGGTAACCCTAGGTCCTAGGGGTAGTAACTCTAGGTGGAAAGTCTTGGCGGGTCGAGGGCTTCGGGCAAAAATCCTAGAGTCAGGAAATCTATGTGGAAAGTCCTGGTATCGTGAACCGGGTGGAAGACTGGACGGGTCGTGGAGCGAACGTCCAGCAGAAAGTTCTGGAGCCTCATGCACTGAGCAAAAGTCCAGTCGGTCTGGAGGATCAGTTTAGCAACAGGTAAACTCTCCTGAGTGGAGTAAGTGAGAACATGTTCCCCGGTGAGGGAACAGTAGGCGTCGGTTCGACCTAGGATTTTCATATGGAAATCCGAAATCAGAACTGGGCAATCCGGTGGCTGTCAAATATTTATCTTAATCTTATTTTATTATGCTAAATTCTATTTTGCATGATATGTTTTGTATTTTGGACTAACACATCTTGCAAGGAGTGAAAAAGCCCTAAAGCCTCAGATGAGCAGTACCCTAGGCACCCTCCATGGAGCTTGGAGGCGCCTCGGGTGCAATGCTTGAAGACTCCGCGCAGCAAAGCAGGAGGCACCCATAGGCTTGGAGGCGCCCTCGGGCAGATAAGTTATGGGCGAAGTGGAGCTTATCCACGCTGCGGATCCGATGGGCTTTGAGGGTACCCTCTGTGCTGTTGGAAGCACCCTCAACAGACTATATAAGCCTGTCTCGAGCAGCAGCAAAATAAGAATTCGAAACCGCAATCCGTCTTCCATGTGCTACTCAGAGAACGATCCGATAAAATTGCAACTCGATTCCGACGACCAAAAGCTTCAAGTTTACTAATTCCTTGTTTGTCGATATAAGTTTTTCATTTATATTGTACTTCAAATTGTAACTTCCGAATTGATAATGATTGCCCGAAGTAAACACTCAACGAGCGTGGGCTTTGGAGTAGAAGTCGCCACAGGCTCCAAACCAAGTAAAACCCTTGGTGTTAGCGATTGTTTTTCGTTTACTTCTATTCCGCTGCATATTTCTGAAATGAACATGAAAGCCACGAGCGCTATTCACCCCCCCCCCCCCCCTCTCCCTCCTCCTCTAGCGCTTTCAATCCTACACCTAATTCCTTTGGAAGGTCTTCCCTATTGCTTCAACTTCTTCTTCTTCCTCCTTTGGGATTAGATTCTAAGACAACACTACAGGATAAAGATAATGACTCTTCAATTAGGTTTCTTATTGCTTTTGGTTTATGCTTTGAATTTCTCTGTCATGTTCTTGATGAAATAAGATCTTGCTCATATGTTATATTTAATTTACTATTTCAAGTTCTTTTCGATTCTTAGAATTCATGTGGCTTAGGATTTATAAGAACTTTCACTCACAACATAGAGATTTAACCTCAAAAACCTTACCTTTTGAAACGATGGTGAGCTCGAATGTTGACCTTGTGACATTGTGTAATATAGTGATTTTATAGCCGAAACTAACCGTCAAAGGAAGAAGATTGGGAGAATCAAATCGTAAGACAAAGTTACAGCTTTGCTAAGAGATGAAGTCATGATTGAAAGCCATAACAAAGTCAATTAGAGTTTGGGTTTTCACAAGCATAGGTTACAACTCCGAAAAATGGTTTATGATCAAGTGAAAGAAAAAGTAGATATCCTCATATAAAATCCTTCCAATATTTTGAGATTTCAAAAGTGGTTTGGTTGCTTGGGGTGATTTGGGCGGGCATGTGCTTTTTGCATGGAATACGATAGGGTATTACACAATAAAAGATTATATGCTGATCTTAAACGTCCCATACAATCGGTCTCATGATTATCTATAGAGAAATAAATTAGAAAATAGTAGATGGTCTCCATGGGAGAGGATATATTCTCGGCTTTTATCATGATTCGACCCTTGCTCAATACAACAAGTTTACTCATGATTACCATCTCAATTATGCCCTAAGGGAAAAAAAAATAAAACACTCATAAGATATTTTAGTCTAAGAATACCTTTACTTCCGGTGTTATGGTAGGAACTATAAGTAGCTCTTGTGATGTATAGAAGCCACTAAATAACTGATAGGGGTATTATGAGAATGAGGTGCGCGCATGGTATGGTAAATATGAAATTGTGGTGCATGATTTAGGTATTAGTGAAAGTAAAGTGTGGTTCAGTAAAATACTGAAAAAGAAAGTAAATAATTAAGGAACCTAACATTTTGTATGCCTAAAGTGAATTTGAAAAAAATAGCTCTCAAATAATATTACTTACCTGAGCTTGAGCTAACTGTTCTTCTCTTTATTTTCTTTCTCTTTTGAGAGCTACACAAATGTTTAGGCGTCATCATTTTACTGATTATATCTAGAAAAATATTTAAAATATATTAGAACATAAATTATTAAATTTTCTATAAATAATTAATTTAAATACTTTAAATTCAATTTGAAAAAATACTTTAAAAAATATGAGCACATAAATATACGAATGAATGGTGCATATACTTGTATAAGAAAGAGTAATTAAAGAAATTAAAATATTGTACCTATAAAATGTAATTAAAGTTTATGATTTATTTTTTTCTATGATTTTTTGAAAATTGAGTACCCAACTTTTTGGAATCTTCCCTTTGTCCCTAGTATTCTCAAGACAATTAAGTATCAATAGATCTGTCTCGGTTTCACACAATTTATGAATTCATACTAAGGAGGGAAAAAATTAATATACACAACCAAATTAATTAATTAAGCAACAAAAATATCAAAAATATCAAAAATAAAATACACTTAGCACATCATTAGTCAAGTGAAGTAGATTAAAAAGTCCTATAACACGCACCAAGATTGAACACGTAATATAAGAAAAAAAACATATCTAACAAAATTGAAAGAAAATAGATGTCGAGTGTAGGGTTAAAAAAATTAAAATTAATTTTTATAAAGATGGTTGGGTTGAGACGAATGTCACTATAATTAATTTTTATATATGATGGTAAAAGATGAATACGTTTGTCCTCAGTACCTCCGTCCTCATCAACCATGGACAGTTACTAGTCTTTGGAATAGTGACTAACACATAAGGGAAACATTTACCTCGACTTTATCGAGATTCGAACCTCAGACCTCATGATGACAACACCTCATGCGCTAACCACTAGATCCATCCGAGGAGACAACTAATCTTCAGACCTCGTGATGATAACACCTCATGCGCTAGCTACTAGATCTATTCGAGGAGACAACTAATCTTTATACATTATATAATGGATGTGTCTCTCAAAAATTTTCCTTAATAGATCTAAGTTTAATTTTTTATTAAATATTTTCTTTAACAAGTAAAATAGAAATATATTTTCTTTATGTTTTTTATGATCTAAATGTTATATTATTTTTGACATGATGTTGGCCCAAATGTTCAAGTTTCATCAGATTAATCTTGAGATAGAGAGTGTTCCTCCTGATTTATCGATATACATATTCAAAAGTCGATTTTTCAAGATACTCATTCCATTTGGAACTAGGATGATGTGGATTTTAGGTATATATCGTCTTATTTTAATATTTTAACTATATAAATTCATTTTTTAAATAATAATAATAATAAAGTTTTGATATTTGCATTTACACCCTTCTCCCTTTCTCAGCGGGGGAAGGGGGGGAACCAGTGAGGACACTGTGCAAAGTCAAGCCAGGCATGATATGGCATCATTATTAACGTCTACGGAAATTTCATAATTTTATTTTTAATCTCAAAATAAATGGGTCAAATTATTTGAGGGAGAACCTTTTGATTGCGATGGGGATCTGTGAGCTTGCAAGCACTTCATCAATTTCTAGGTTATTGGTTGCCATCAATGACATGAATCATAGCTCACCTTTAAATTAAAGGGCCAAATGATCGAAAAGGTAAATGCCTCCTCAAAATCCTCTTTCTTATAAACATCTTCTAGTTTTTTTCCCTTTCTTTGTATTTGCAATTATAAAATGTTTAAAAGACATGCTTAACTTTTAAATTTTTCAAAGGGCATTTGCTTTTCATTTTATTTAACCACTATAGCATTCAAAGAATAAAATCATTGTGATATTAGATTTTAAAGAACAGTATCAATGTAATGTTGTATTTTAAAAAAGTAAAATTACTAGTGTTCGTTTTCAAAAAATAACATCACAGTAGTATTACATTTCGAAAATCAATACCAAAATGATGCCACTGCTAATTCTAAAATCACAGTGGCATAAATTATAAAATCAATACCAATACTAATTTTTAAAAATCAACATTATAATAGTATCGTTCTTTAAAATTCAATGTTGCATTGGTGTTATTCTTTTAAATCTAACATCATAGTAGTATTGTTCTTTAAAATTATAATGGTTGGCGGAAAAGATAAAATGAGAAATAAGTACTCCTTTGAAAAATATAAAAATTAGATGTGTCTTTTGGAGAATTCCATAATTTTAAATTCGCTCTTTTGGTCAATTATTGTTTAAAAAAACTTTAATAATCTTAAACTTTATCAAAAGGATTAGGCATATAGGGGATCATTGTGTAGTTAAAAAGAAATTCAGGAATTTAAAAATATAGAATTAAAAAAAAAATAAATGCAATGATATATACATTCTTTGGGGTTTATTTTCTTCCCTATTTTGTCATAATAATGATAGCCATGTTCTCTCTTAAAAGGATCAAACGGGTGGTATGATGATGAATTTTTTTTTTTTTCTTTGAGGCAATCAAATGAATAGCCATCATAACTTGTAATCAGTGTTTTTAAAACTGAAAAGCAAGGGAATCTACAGTTGTATAATTTCACATTATTTCTTTTTTTCCCCTAAATTCTTATAAAAATGATTAAATTGATATTTTTTCTGATGCAATAATTTAAGTAGCATGATTCTCTAATTTTCAGGATAAAGGATTGAATTTGAGATGGGTGATGTTTTAATAACAAAGTATTATATTGAAACTAGACATTATTTTGATTATGAGATGATCCGATCCAAGATCAGGTGATGGGTCAACTCCTGAACGTATCCACAGCCAAGCTCTTTTGGTAGGTCAAATTCACATCATGTCGACTTCCGTCGAGTTGGCTTCTATTGGAGTGGCTTCTGTCAGGTCGGTTTCTATCGGGTTGACATCAGTCGAATCAATTTCTGGTGACAAAGTATCGTTAGGACTCGGATGATGTTCTTCGGGCGACGAAGGTTGGAAAGACTAGGAAAGAGAAGAATCAAATTTAGCATGAGAGACAATAATCAACAGAAGAATAGTAAAACTTAATCTGCTGGCATACCTCTTAACATTGTTAGCATTAGTTTATATAGAGGTGAAGAGGTGAATAAGACTCCAAAAGAAGGCACCTCCGTAGCTAGCGCACATCTTTCCCGTGCTATTATAACCGTCGACATCTTTATATAAGATGCATTTTTTGTAACCAGTGTCTTTTGTAATTGTCGTGTCCCTTGAATTCTGGTAAAGTTACGCTTATCCGGGATGTGACTTAGATTTACTCGAGTTGAGCTCGGCCGAGAGTCAGTCGACTCAACCCGAGTTCAAGTATGAGTCCTCTATTAGGAGTTATAGGTGCAATGATGATCTTAAGTAGTCAAGTTTAACAAAGTTGTTTGATGTGTTTGGGAAAAGGTTTTAAGTTATGTTTGCTTGTGATATTGTTGTGAGCATCAAGTGTATAAAGACTTGACATTATGTATATGGAGCTCAAAGAGTTACTGATTTGATGTGATCGAGATGTGGTGGTTAGCTTGACATAGTCAAGTTCGATGGATTATGCTTGATAGATCAAAGGTTTATATCAAGTTGAACTTGAAGGTGAATATAGAATAGCAGCTTGGAACATCCAAGGGAAGAAAATATTCTAGCATGGGATTGGTGTGTATGAATAATCAGATGAGCTAGAAGGTGAATGGTGATTATTCTTGTAGTTACCAGTTAATGCTTTAGCGAGGTCACAAGAGTTAATGCAATGAGGTAAAAACATAACAATTGCATATACTACAATCGCTAATAAGGCATGCAGCATGGCTCGGAACCCTCGTCCTACTCCACAGCCTATATACAACTCATCAGTGAGTCAATCTTAGAAAGTCCATTGTCTTTCTTGTTAGCGGATAACCTCCAATGGGAGAAACATCTGACAACATGAACTGCACAAGAAAATCAAAAGGAAGCCTAAAGAGAATACAATGGACCAACTCAATAAGATTTAACCAATCTCTATTTTACCAAACTTTAAATGTCCATCTTGCTTCCCTTTATATAGCTTTCAGCTCTCTGAATCTTCACTTGTTCAGCTGATCTATCATCAATCGACTGAACCCATGTTCAGTTGGCTAGTTTGTTGATTGTTTCAGCATGTATCTATCAATGACTACTTGAGTCAACTAGATTTTACTATTAATTAGTCGATTGCTCCATTATAAACCTTAGGTCATTTGACCTGAGCTACCTTCTCCCAAGGATATATACATTCTATTAACTCTCACTAATCACATAGCTGAGCTTGCCTTCTGCAGCTTAACTTCATCATCATGGTTGTTTCTGTCAGGTTACTCATCCCTTAGATGCACTAAACTCAACTTGCTTTATGTCCTTCATGCTTCACCTATGTAGTTTACCTCTTTCAATTGTCCTCAATGTTGAACCTCGATTTTATCCTCATCCTATGTGTTGAGCTTTTGTCCTCTGTAATTAGACAGTTAAGTGTTTTGATGAATTGGGCAAATGATTTTAAGTTGGATTTGTTACTTTGTATAATATTTCTTTTAAGTTGTGTAGGAGCTATCATGTATACAGGTTGACTTAACATGGCCAAGTTATGCGATGGCTTGAGGTCCAGATGATTCATCCAAGGGACCATAGGAAGAGGTTTGGGGAGATCAGAGAGAGGATGGTGTGAGCATCCAAGGGACTACAAGATAGAAAAGCATTGCAAGTCTAGGAGGTGAACTACGTAAATAAGGATGTAAATGATGGCAAAAGAAGGATCCAAGGGCTTGAAGCAACTGAGGGATGCAATATGATAGGAGAAAACCTCAAGGTTTGGAGAGAAGTCCACGTAAGATGTGAGTGGAGTGATTTGTATACTAGGGGTGAGAATACATGACAACTTAGGCGGATTTGATCATAGATTTGGTAGATGTTGGAGAACCATTCAACTAATGTTGGGATATACTCGAATGGTGGCTCAATACATCCACATACCAAGTGTTTCAGGATTCTACAATTTGACTAATAGACTGATGGTTATGTATCAATCAAGGTTTGAAGTACCGAGCTGTGCCACTCGAAACAGTCGAAATTTACCGTTCCGGTGACGAACCGAAACCGGCACATGAGGAGAACAAATTTCGCTGTCACCGGAAGCGTCGCAGGACTCTTCCGGTGGCGGTGGAGGCATCGCGCGACACTTCCCGCGGCAGCAGAAGCGTCACGCGACGCTTCCGTGGCCAGAAGAGTCGTGCGACGCTTCCTGCCGCGGCGGAAGCGTCGCGCGACGCCTCCGCCGGCGACGGAAGCGTCGCGCGATGCCTCCACCGCCGACGGAGGCGTCACGTTCCGCAGCGCGCTCGGATTGTTACAAAAGGAAATTTTTTAATTAATTAAACAATTCCTAAGTGGGATATTTTGAATAGGCTTTTATAAACCCTAATTAAATTATCCCTATAAAATATATTTTAAATTTAAAAAAATAAAAAAAACTTAATTGATATTAAAAAAAAATCTTTTTACTGTTTTAAAATTTTTTAAAATAAATAAAATAAATCATATTTATATTCTAATAATTTATTATTATTATTTTTTGTTGTTTAATTTATATTTTAATTTTTTTTACCATTTTAAATATATAAGATTTAAATTAATAATTAATTAAATGAATAAACAATTAATTTATATAATTATGATGTATCAATTTTAATTCGAGTAATTAATACATCTTTAAAGAAAATTACATTTAATTATTTTTTTTAACCATATTAAGTTGTCCAAGCAACTTATATAAAATCAATATACAATTTATTTTAAAATTATATACAATAAATATATCTATCTAATAATTACTATATATTAATAAAAAAATATCGAAACTGTATCGGCATGACACGATACGATACCGAAACCGTATCGTTCCGGTCTGAGACCGAAACCTCGGCACGGGTCGAAATTTTAAACCTTGGTATCAATCAACTAGTGGTCAAGAGAATCAATACCCCAAGTGTTTTAGGGTTTGCAGTTTGCCCAATAGATTGTTATGTTAGGCGGGATAATAATTATCCTGCATGTTATTAAATCTGTTAATTCACATATGAATACCGGAAGCAATCTTCTATAATCTTTTGATTTGAAGAGGAATACCAAAAAATAAAAAAATAAACAACACTATAGAAAATATTATTAATCCCAAAAACTTCTTCTAACATCAACTAATAAGACACATATATACTTCAAACCCTAAGATGCAAAGAAATGAAAGAAATCATGATAAAAAAGAAAAATTCTTAACAAACTAAAAAACTTTAAAAACCTAAAATATAAAAGATATAAATTATTAAAAATATCTAAAATATCAAAAAATTTAAAAAATTACTAAAAATAATTTTTAAAAAAATCCAATGAATCCTACTACATTACCTCGGGTTGTAAAAAAATTATCCTCGAGTTTAGAGTAATGTTAAATGATAGTCCGAGAGGAAACTCCTCTGATACCAAATCGACAAAATCTATTAGCAACCGTTGCATTTCTATTGATAAATCAGGTTTTTTTTGCAACCAGCAAGATTAAGCATCCTGAGAGTGCTTCCATGCACCTTAACCAACATACTAACTAGGGCACCAGAAATATTAACACAACCACTTAAATTGAACTCCACAATATCTATACTACAAAAAACAATGATTTAGAGATAAAAATCTGTGACTAATATTTTCCGTCCCAAAATCGCAACAACTTTGGTGACAAAAACAAAATCGACCCAAATTAGCAACGAAAATTGCAACAAAAGATTTTCATTTCAAATTCCTAACAAAATATATTTTCATTGTCAAATTTGTCCCCAAATCTAGGATGAATCCTGGAGTCATCCCAGAATTAAGAAAAAAAATTTTAAAAAAATGAAAGACTTAAATATGAACCTAGAGACATCAAAATTTCATGAAACAAGTTTCTATGTGTTCGTATCATTCTTATGATTGTAAAAATATCCTCATCTATAATTTTAACCTAATATTTTGAGTGTGGTTATTTTTTTAACCTGAATTAGGTCAAATTCGAGTTACAAAATAGGAGCGCTTAAACATGGGCCTAGAGACATCAAAATTTCATGAAATAAGTTTCTATGTATTTGTATCATTCTCCTTATCATAAAAATATCTACATCTATAATTTTAATATAATATATTAAGTGTTGAGAATTTTTTATCCGAATTTGACCTAATTTGGGTTAAAAAATCACCACATTCAAAATATTAGGTCAAAATTATGGATGAGAATATTTTTTATGATCAGGAGAATGATACAAACACATAAAAACTTATTTTATGAAATTCCAATATTTCTAGGTCCATATTTAAGCCTTCCAAATTTTTTCCATTTTTTTTAATTTACAATTCTGGGACGAATCCAAAATTCGTCCCAGATTTTTGGGATGAATCCATGAATTCGTCCCTAATTTTGGGAAGAATCCTAGATTTGTCCCAGATTCTGGGATGAATCCAAGATTCATTCCCAAATATGGGACGAATCCAGAATTCGTCCAATAATTAAAAAAAATTTTTAAAAAAAAAGGAAAAAAATCGAAAGGTTTAAATATGGACCTAGAGATATCATAATTTTATGAAATAAGTTTCTATATGTTTTTAATGTTTTCTTGATCATAAAAATATCCTCATAAATAATTTTGACATAATATTTTAAGTGTGGTGATTTTTTAACCAGAATTAGGTCAAATTTGGGTTAAAAATCACCACACTCAATATATTAGGTCAAAATTATTTATGGGGGCATTATTACGATCAAGAGAATGATACAAACACATAAAAATTTATTTCATAAAATTCTGATGTCTCTAGGTCCATATTTAGTAAAACATATATAGTTTAATACTAACTAAGAAAGTTACTGTTCAACACATATTCGTATATGTGGCCGAAACCTTAAATATGAACACAGAGGTATCAGAATTTGACCTAATTCTGGGACCTAATTCCGAAATCTTAAAAAGTTACTGGATTCGTCCCAGAATTAAAAATTAAAAAAAAAATAGAATGCCTAAATATGGACCTAGAGACATCGGAATTTCATGAAACAAGTTTCTATTTATTTATATCATTCTGCTGACTGTAAAAATATCCTCATCCATAATTTTAATATAATATTTTCAGTGTGATTATTTTTTAACCTGAGTTAGATCAAATTCAGGTTAAAAATAGGAACGCTTAAATATGGACCTATAATTATTGAAATTTTATGAAATAAATTTCTATGTGTTTGTATCATTCTCTTAATTGTAAAAATATCCTCATCTATAATTTTAATGTAATATATTGAGTGTTGGGAATTTTTTATCTGAATTTGACCTAATTCGGGTTAAAAAATCACTACACTCAAAATATTAGGTCAAAATTATGGATAAGAATATTTTTATGAACAGGAGAATGATACGAATACATGAAAACTTATTTTATAAAATTATGATGTCTCTAGGTCCATATTTAAGCCTTCCAAATTTTTTCCTTTTTTTAAAAAATTTACAATTCTATGACGAATCTTGATTCGTCCCCAAATCTGGGATGAATCCAAATTCATCCCAGATTTTTGGGGCAAATCCATGGATTCATCCCCAATTCTAGGATGAATCCAAGATTCATCCCCAAATTTGGGACGAATCCAGAATTCGTCCCAGAATTAAAAAATTTTTAAAAAAAGGAAAAAATTGGAAGACTTAAATATGGACCTAGAGATATCGGAATTTCATGAAACAAGTTTCTATGTGTTCTTATTATTTTCTTGATCATAAAAATATCCCCATAAATAATTTTGACATAATGTTTTGAGTGTGGTGATTTTTTAACCTAAATTAGGTCAAATTCAGATTAAAAATCACCACACTCAATATATTAGGTCAAAATTATTTATGAGGGCATTATTATGATCAGGAGAATGATACGAATACATAGAAACTTGTTTCATAAAATTTTAATGTCTGTAGGTCCATATTTAGTAAAAATATATAGTTTAATACTAACTAAGAAAGTTACTGTTCAACGCATGTTTGTATATGTGGCTGAAACCTTAAATACGAACACAGAGATATCGAAATTTCATAAAACAAATTTCTGTGTGTTCATATCATTCTCTTGGTCATAATAATGTCCTCATAAATAATTTTCTCCTAATATATTGAGTGTGGTGATTTTTTAACCCAAATTTGACCATATTTTGAGTCTATATTTTATTTTTTTTAATTTCTATTTATATTATATATTAATATTTAATACAATTTTTTTAACCACCATATTCTTATATCATTTGAAGAAGAAAGTTAAAAAGAAAGCACGAGTTGAAACCTCTATTGTTAATGCATATATTGTGGAGGAAATAACAACTTTTGCATCATATTATTTTGAACCTCATGTTCAAAGCAAAAGGTGAAGAGCGGGCAAAAATGATGAGGGCCCTATTGATCCAAATGTAAACTCATTTTCAATTTTTAATTACCTTGGTCGATCAAGTGGACCATGTAAACAAAGATACTTAACTGGTAAAGAATGGCGGGCAACCCAGACCTATATTTTACTGAATTGTCCAGAAGTATCACCATATTATGAGTAAGTATTTTTTTTATAATGCCATAAATTGTTTGTGTTATAATATATTTTTTTAGTAGGATTTTCCAAAACTTATATTCTGAATTGTCGACACAAGAGTTTGATCAATTGTGCAAAGAAGAATTTACTGCATGGTTCAAATTATATGTAAGTAAAAATTTATATTTGTTTGACACATCCATACTTTTAACAATGGGTGTATTGACCTTAGGTTCATGGTAATCGAGCTCACCTTGAGCAAGAATGGCTATTCCATCTGTCATGGGGTCTAAAAGCATTAGTACGCACTTGGCCAGCATATTTCATAAATGGATATAATTTTACTACTCAGGATTATGGAATGGGGAAGAATACTTTGAATAGTGGGGTGTGTGTTCAGTCATCCGATGATGAAGGTGCAAGTAATGCTTTTATTCTTTGCTTGATGAAATTATAAAGGTAGGATATCCAGGGTTAGAAATGCGAGTTATCTTATTTATGTGTCACTAGTTTGACCCTGTCAAAGGGATGAAGGTGCATCCACATTATAATTTGGTTGAAATAAATCATAAGAGATTTTATAATAGATATGAACCATTTGTGTTGGCACATCAAGTAATTCAAGTATTCTATTCTTCGTATCCTAGTTTGAAACGTGATAAGATTGATTAGTGGGTTGTTTGTAAAACAAAAGCATGAAAAAAAATTGAGCCACATTGGGAAAACATTGCATATCAACAAGAGGAAGTTGTGAATACCTTTCAGACTGAGAAATATATTATTCCAATTTTACGAGATCCCAACGATATAGTGATAAATGTGGATACAAGTGAAATTGATGATGAGGAGGAGGATGAGGACGAGGAGGATGAGGATGAGGAGGACGAGGACGAGGATGAGGATGATGAGGACTTTGATTTTTGATGATGGGTAAGTTTTATTAGCCTAATTTAAAAAATTTTCCATATTTTTTACATATGTGGTACTGATTTTTTTTACAAGAACATTTACCTTTATTATGTAAATTTACAAAAATCATGAGTTTTTTGTATACTATCTCATTTTAATTTTATATATTTTATTTGTTAATACACTATATGTTTTCTTATAGGTCATTAGAGGTGACATTTCATTTTTGCCTCCCTTATTCTCTGAGCATTACATAAATATGGTAAATTTTTTAATTTTTTCTATGAATCAAAACATCAAATTTACTTTATCCTATATTGGAATTTTTAGCATATATTTTGACAAGGTGGACATAGATGGGGATCACAAGATCAGACAAATACATCACCTGTTAGTGTACCTACGTCATCCCCTGATCAGGCAGGATCATCTTATACACCTTCTCCAGCGCCTTCGCATTTGTCGCCGCTGGTACCATCGCCAGTCCCTACAGATCTTCCTGACTCAGCAAGAAATTCATTTGCTGAGTTCAGAAATGATAGAGCTTTTATAGTCCCCATTGGAGATTCGTAAGTACTATAAATTATTTTATTTATTGATCTATCTTAATCTTTAACATTGTTTGTTTGTAATTTAATGTAGGTTTGAAAATCCTGTTCAAGTTATTCATGAAATCAATAGAATCGTGAATAACCATTGGGGAGGAGAATCAATGACATATTCAAGCACTCCAGCAGCCACAAAAGAACTATGGTGGAGTGAGTTCAAGGTATATTTGCTTGAGTTTATATTCAAATTTAAAGTGGATATATAATCATATATTTTTTTCCCATTTCTGCGATTAAATAATTGGGACCCCACTGATGAAATGGAGATTAAAAGAATATTTTAAAAAATGACGATCACATCAGGCATGTACTGAATCATGCCAAGAGTTAGGAGTTCATCACCAATGAAAATTGGAAGAGAATCACCAACTTTTGGGCAACGGAGGAGAGTAAGCAAAAGAGTAATCTGAATAGAATGAATCAATGTTACAATTCTGGTGACTCCGCTACGATATATGCGGGAGGCTCCATTAACATAGATGAGCATAGACAGAGATCGGTAATTTTTTAACTCTCTCAATAATTTTTTTTATCTATATCAAATTATTTCGTTATTTGTAACCATGTTTTTTTAGACTAGAGAGATGAGGAAGGAACCTGCTTTCATAGATACTTTCACCCGCACTTTTACAAAAAAAAAAAAAAAAAAAAAAGATAAGACTTGGAGTGGGGCTAAAGCAAAAGCAGTAAAGGTTGGGATTTTTATTTATTTGATCTTTATGTATAATTTAGATTTTATTAGTTAAGTATCTTATCTCTGTTAATATTATATGTGTATCTTTTATATCTAATCAATATCATATGCGTTTTAAAAAACAGGAAAAATATGATGCGCTCGAGTTAGCCCATACATGCTCACAAGCTAGTGTCAATATTTAAGGGTCTGATTCCTCTATTGGTAATAATTTTAGTTATGGCTGGAGGCCAGTGGAGGACCAAAAGGGGGAAGGATATTGGGGATGGATTCCTTGAGTAGAACCCAAAAAATAGCTGGTACATCTTCTTCCACACCAACACTGAAAGCCCAAGCAGATACCTTGACTGGAGAGGTTGGCAATCTGAAGGGAATATTATTGCAAAGAGATGAAGAAAGGGCGTAAAGGGATCAAGAAATGAGAGAGATGCGTCGACAACAAAACTTGATCATGCGAAATTTTCAGTTGAGCTCCGCTCTAAGTCAGATTCCTCCCGATGATGGTGATGCTGGCAATGATGACCACAACGATGGCGGTGATGGTTCATCATGATTTTAATTACGTATGAATATTATTTGTCTTATAATTAGTGTTTTTAACCATTAATTTATGAATTGTGAACCTTTCAATTTTTTATTCTAATTATTATTGTTATTTTGTTTTTAGCAGGGTTGGTGAGCCAAAAATCAATGTCGGAGAAAAAGTAGGTATTACATAACACACCCTTAGTTGAATATATATTGTACTTATAATTTTATTTATTTTTTTATTAATTACTTTTGAAGAGTTAATGAAATAGTTAAATAAGGGCATCATTCTTTTTACAAACTTGTTGAAAATTGTAACTACTATATTATTAGCTAGAATTCTGAATTATGATTAGAATTTTACTAGCAGCAAAGTAACCATGAGCACTAAATGCAAGTCTAGTATCACCTAATTGATCTTGACTATTTTATGTTTTCGTCATTTGAGACATTTTTATATGATAAGAATTTTAAGAAGGCACCCCATTTTCTCCATGTCAAATTAAAACTAATAGGATTTTTGTAGCTATAGTTTCATGTAGTAAAATAGGTTGTATCATATTTAGGATACTTGTAGTTACAATTTGATGTAGTGAAATAGGTTGTATCATATTTAGGATACTTTATAATTTAAAAAATTATCTTTCTGGTTAGAAATGATCTAGTTTGTTTGTATGTTTTTATGCAGGAAAAGAAGATTTGATGGGGAAGATGGTTTGTGGAAAAAGATGAGTTCATGTATGTATTGTTTATTTTGAAAAAAAAAACTTGTATAACTTTAAAGAGGTGTTGGATTTGTATAACTTTTTGGACTATTGGACTTGTAGTTCTTAGACTCTTAAGAAGAAAGTTCTTGTATAATTTTTTGAGAACTTTGAATTTATATTACTATAAAATTGATTTCAGATATTAATAGATGTATATATATGTTAAATATGATGTGACAGTTAATTAGGATGTGTTGAATGTTATGATGTGGTATTTAATTTTCTTGTACATAGCTTTATATGTATGAGATTGGAAGTTGCTTTATATGTATAAGATTGGAAGTTGCAGAAACAAGCTGATTCTGTAGGGAATTTTGAGGTTTAGGGATGAATTTGGCGATAATTTTTTTTTGTCGCCAAATTATCGTAATTTATTGTGTATCGATAATTTTGCAACAACTTCCTTTTTGTCCCAAATTTTGTTCCAAAATTTGGGACGAATCCGTGAATTCGTCCCAAATTTTGGGATGAATCCATGAATTCATCACAGAAATTGGGACGAATCCGTGAATTCGTCCCAGATTTTGGGACGAATTTGTGAATTCGTCCCAGATTCTGGAATAAAATTTGGGACGAAAATAATTTATCGCAGATCACAAATTTGTTTGTTATTATTTTTGTTGCCAAATTTGTTACAAATTTGAGATGAAAATTAATTTATCGTAGATCACAAATTTTTTTTTATTAATATTTTCGTCGTCAAAGTTGTTGCAAATTAGAGATGAAAATTTATTTGTGATCATATTTTTTTTATTATTATTTTTGTCACAAAATTTGTTGCAAATTTTGCAACAAATATATTATTCGTTGCAAAAGTTATTTTCGTTGCATGGAGATATTGACAATTTTGCGACGAATATTATTTTTATTGCAAAATTTGTAACAAATTTGGTGACAAAATTTTAATTCGTTGCCACTTTCGTCACTGAATTCATCCCTAATTTTATAACAATTTATGATAAATATTATTTTTGTTGCAAATTTGGGGGCCAATTTGGCGCCAAAAAATTTATTTGTCGCTAATTTGGTTCCCAAATTCGTCCCAGAATTCGTCCCAAGAAATTTTACAATGAAAATTTTTTATAAATTCGTCCCAAAATAGTGATTTTTTTGTAATGCTAGCTCAGAACTTTGAATCAGTGAAATAAGTGAAGCATCTGTGACTCCAGCTTGACCACCAAAGTCGACTTTTTTTAACCTGGGGCAAATTTTTCCAACCATTTGCAAGCTAGAATCGTGACACTAGGACAGTTTGGAATGGCCAAGGACTCAAGTGACTTGCATGATTGCAGTTGGGCTGGAGCAAAATCTATAGCTTTGATACCTAATCATCTCATTAGAGATACTGGCTTCAACTCTGGGTTGCATGTAAAAGTGCCAAGGACACCCATAAAAGTTAACGGGTGGCATTCCTCCCTTGCATTTTCAGTAAAAGAAACTAAACTAGCATCAAATAAGTCACAAGATTTGTGGACCAAGATCTATTTCAGAAAAGGTGAACCTTTTGCAATAGCTTGCAAGCCTACCTCTGTAAGTCAGTTGCAATGTTTGACGGCGATCGATCATAACTTCTATAACCCACAAGTATTGCCCATAACCCGAAATCCCTTCTCCCCCACACTCTTCAAGCTAGTGAAAGACAGATCTGTTAGATTCTTCTCATATTGGCCAATCATGTGACATCAACCTGACGCTTGAGCCTCCATGAACTCCTTTGTATTCGTAGATTGAAAAATTACATATTTAGATTCTTCCTCATCTTCAAGAACTTCTTCTCTACATTGTCCTCTGATATGATATGCACTATATCCTCAACTAATCAACCATCTAGAATCTCCTCTTTCTCATCATTTTGAACAAAATTCTAACTTGGAAGCTCTTTTCCGCCAACGGTGCCTTCATCAAGGGAATTCTCAGTGTCTGAAACCTGCAACACGTCGTCATTAACTTCATCCACTTCATCATCAACATAAATTGGATCATTAGTTGTCTGGGTCTCATCTCACGCCTCTTCCTCAATCAACAAATTATTGTCATGTGGTAACTGTTGGATAGAACATGAATCCGAGTTGGTATGTGGTGGGATGCTTGCCACATAAGATCACGAGGTCAAAACTCAGGGTAGTCGGGGTATAAATCCCCAATCCCTGTGCAACTCCCCCCACCTGTCACATGCTCGCTCAGGATACTGTGATTTACCTCCCTCGTGATGACCTTGGGTCGGGTGCGGCGGGGGTGCTGGGGGCGAGCGATTTCATCTTTTGCCACATGAATCCTAAAGGTAAGTTAAGGAAGGGTTTTGATCGCCCCATTGGCTTTCGGTTCTGTGACTTTTCACCAACTAGGGTACGTTGGAAACTTGCATTCTACCTCAATGTATGAAGTCGTTGAGATTAGGGATGACAATTTTCCCCGCGAGTTTGGGGCCCCGCGGGGAAAACCCGAAATGGGGATGGGGATCCCCGATTTTTTGGGAATGGGGCGGGTTTGGGGCGGGTATAGGAATATTGTCCCCATCCCTGAACCCGCCCCGAATATTATTATTATTAATAAATAATAATATAATTTTTTAAAAAAATATTAATAATAGTGTTAATATTAATCTATTGGCTTCAAATAGGCAACAAGATCTGTGAGGTCTGTATGTACTTCATGATTTACCTGAGCTATTATTCGGAACCATGTCTTCTGTATTTCCCTGTTTGTCATCCTTGCAGGAAATCAAGCTGAATAAGACTAGCTGGAATGCACTGTTTGAGTCTTACCTTTTCTTTGAGACATACAAAAATTATCTCCAGGTTGACATTGTTGCTGCCTATAGATCATGGAGATGGGGCGGGGATGGGGAATCCCCGAACCCGTGGGTTCGGGTTCGGGTTCGGGGAATCCCCGAACCCGAAAAAATGAAAACGGGGCGAGGATGGGAATGGCAAACCCGCCCCCACCCCGCCCCATTGCCATCCCTAGTTGAGATAGAGATTGGGTGTATCCAAAGATAATAAAGTGGCATTCCATCATCTTCTTCATCTTCTCCCAATCAGTAATCTTGGATTTGCCCTGTCTACCACGTGATCATCACAATTGTTCCCACCACGCTAATACTTGGCTTTTGAGTTTGATAACAACCAATTTAACTTTCACATAATCGGATACTTCCTTATAATAAAAAATCCTCTCCACTTTGTTTAAGTCAACACTGAAGTCCTTGGTCAGTAGAGTATTAAAAAACTCAGGAAGATCAACTGGATATCTGATATCTCTATATCGTTCCTCTTGACCATGGCTTTCCTAGAATTGAGCACGACTGTGATATGAATTCTTGAAAGCAGACCAGAATTAGAATAAGAGAACTTACGACCTTTAAAATTGTGTGCACTAGACGCTTAGATAACTTTGTGAACTTATCTTTCTAGATCTTGAATCTAGTCTTGGGTGTTAGATCACAGTACGAGGCTTCCTCAGTCGGGCCCTATCTATCACAACGTCGATCATGATCACCACGACCATCCATTGGATCTAGGAGCTCTGATACCAATTGATGTCAAGGATAGTGATTATTCTACGAGCTATTGAATTCGTTGATTCACGCATGAATACCGAAAGCAATATTCTATAAACCTGTTGATTCAAAAAAGAATATCAGGAAATAGAAAAATAATTAACACTGCCAAAAATATTATTAATTCCACAAACTTCTCCTAACATCAACTAACAAGACGCTTATATAGACTCAAAATCCTAAAAAAACAAAGAAAGAAGAGAAATCCTAATAGAAAAAAAAATTAATAGACTCAAAATCCTAAAAATCCTAAAATGTAAAAAAAATTAATATACTCAAAATCCTAAAAATCCTAAAATGTAAAAGATAAAAATTACCAAAAATACCTAAAATATTAAAAAAAAAATTCAAAAATTACAAAAAAAAAATAATAACATACTAAAATTAATAATAAAATTCAACGAATCCTCTTACACCAGATTGGGGAATTTTTGAATCGATACGGTTGATGGGCATGTTCTAGTATATTGATGATTTAGATCTTCAGCAAAATGAATTGAAAATTTGTCTATCAATTGGCCCAATCGAATGAGGTTCATTTGGCTGAGAAAAAAGGTTTTGGTCAACTAGCATAGTCGACTCTGCACTAATCAATCAACTACTGGTGGTAGGATTAATTGGCTGATGCTACATTGTTCGATTCAAATGCAATCAAAGATGAAAGGTTTAACGACAAGATTTGGATATGATTGTCATGCTCCGGAGGAGTCCCTGTCCGAAGAAATTTCGGCAGCATCTCCCCTGTACGGCGGACAATCTGAAATTTTCTACATTGCCCTCTGGGCCACATATTGTAACGACTCAATTTTCCCTATTTCGAGTTCCAAATGTCCATAAAAATATTTAGAAATGTTTTTAAAATATTCTAGAGATTTTTAGAGTATTTTTATGTAATTTTTGGAATTCGTTTGGTATTTTTATTAAGAGGAAGAAATTAAAAAAAAAAAGAGAAGAAATATGTTGAAACCAGGTTTTGAACCCACAACCTCGACCCGAGCCGAACCACAGCCGAAACAAGCCCAAGCAGCTGAGCTACACGATTTTTGTTAACCTTATATGGAGCGAAATATATATATACAGTAGTTGGAACGTTTGAAATAAATTGGAGAAAAAGGGGCGCGGCTGAGAATCGAAGCACAGACCTGTGGCTTCGAGCAAAACCCAACGGACCAACTACGCCAGCGGTCAGTGTTAATCAGATATGCAGCGACAAATATATAAGCTATAGTTAGTAATAGGAAACCTAGTTTTAAAAAGACCTAAATTTTCTTCCCGAGCCCTAAACCTCTCCTCTTCTCACGCGACGGCGCGACTTCTTTTCGGGCAGAACCGCAGCAACTTTGGAGCTTCTCTCCGGCGGCCGGCGAAGGCTTCTTCCGGCGAATCTTGCGGATCCGAGCTCTCCTCGTCAAGGAGAACACGCGGAAAGGAAGGGATCACCGAGATCTTCACCTTCTCCGAACCCTAGAAGCTTTAGAGTTCTCTTTTCCGGTTGTAAGTCCAAGAACAGCGATGTGAGTTGCTTCTCACCTGCAGTAGGAGTTGTTCCGCGATTTCGCTTTTCTTCTTTGTTTTCTCGCTGAGCAAGAACAGCCCTAGATTCAGTGGTTCCGAGCTTCGATTTGTTTTCATGGTTTTCGGATTTTTGGTTGTAGAGAAACATGATGTTATAGATCTTGGAATAGATTTAAGATTTTGCTTGCTCTGTTGCTAATCTGTTGAAGCATGTTTAGGGTTTAGAACAACTTTTTCTTTAACTTCATATTTGCATGCAAGAACAATTTTGTATAGGGCTGATAACAGTCATAGCCAATTACCTCAAGCCAAAGTGTGCAGTTCTAGTACCCTTTTAGTTACTGCCGTGCATGAATAGCCCTCATCTTAAGCCTACTGTTTAGATCTTGGGCAGCAACTTAGTTTTGATTTCTTCTTGTTGTTTTAATGAACATGAACAGCCCTTATATTTAGCATTTCAGTTTGCTTGGATTTCCTTACTAGCTTGTCAAGCAGAGAACAGAATTGTTTCCAGGTTCTAATCATAACCATGTGCTTAGTTGAAAATTAGTATTCCAGGAAATACCCTAGATTATTCAGATGATATGCTCATAGTATGCAAATTTTAGTGCTTTATTATTAGATATACATGAGCAGATTTTCTAGATTTCATTGCATGCCTGGTAGTTGAATTTGTTTTACTTTCACAGCATGCTTAAGTCCTCATTACTACTTGCTTAGTTGGGATATTTCACAGTTTGATCTTCTATAGCATTTCTAAGCATTTCTTAAGTTGCATGCTTAGCTTTACTTTCACAGCAGGTTTAAGATGATTTATTTCCCCTTTGCCATTAGATGTGCATGGTGATACTTTCTAGTCTCTTTTGCTATTAGAATATCTTGAGCATGCAATTATTAGTTTCTTTGCTATTACATAAGCATGAGTTTCTGTCTTTAAGAACTATAAGCAAGAAATACTAAGGTCTAGATTTGATTTCAATTCCAGAAGGTTGAATATCAAAAGCGCACACAAAGTGTTTGCTTAAATGCCAAGTAAGGGCAAGTATAAAGAAGTTATAGTTAAAAAGAAAGTATTTTACTTTTAATGACATGTACCGGACACGAGGTCCAGGACACAAGGTCCATTGGGTGGGCTCCTAGATCGCCTAGAAGTACCTTAGTAGTTTCGGGATTAGCTATCTCGACTCTTACTAAGGATGCACGCAAATTGGTACAATGTCGGGCCCAAAAGAAGTTTATTATTATTTTGAAGTATTAAAGTATAAGTTTTGAAACAAATGAAACAAGTTTCAAATATGTTTAGAATTAGAAAGATTAGTTTCTTGTTATTTGAAGCATGCAGTAGTAGTTTTATTTGTTTCTTGCTACTAGATTATTCAACATGTTTAGCTTTACATGTTTAGTAGTTTTACATGTTTAGTAGTTTTACATGTTTAGTAGCTTTACATGTTTAATATGCTTCTGTTATTGGTTTATGAGCATGATTAGCTATACATGTTTAGTATTTCAGTTAGCATGATTCCTTTGCTATATATGAGCATGAGTAGTTTTATATGTTAGCATTCAGTTTTAGTATGTTTTTATTTATATACATGCATATCGAGTTTTTGTGAGTAGATAGCGCTCACTAAGCTTTATGCTTATAGACTGCATTTCCTCCTACTGCAGATAAAGGGAAAGAAAAGATACAGTGAAGGAAGGCGACAAGGAGATGCAAGAGGAGTGTGTGATGTGTGGACTATGGAGGTCCTTGGGACTTAGCTAAGGAATTCATTTGGTTTAAGAATGTGATTAGTTTGATTTCTTATTAAGTTGATAACAAAAGGATGTAGTAAGAAGTTATGTTTTCGGTTTTTCATTACCTGCATGATTTGAAATATTAAACTGCGTGGTTGTGGTTAGTTTTCATCTCTTATTAAACTGCGTGGTTGATTGAAATATATTTCCAGCCGCCTGTAGCTAAGTATATTATGCTTGTATTATGGAAAATGGTCACCGGTACAGGGGAGACTCTGCCGAAATTTTTCGGTAGGGTTTTCCTAGAGATTTTTGATAAACTGGTTAAGTAGAATTAGTAGATAAGTAACGGTCACTCTTAGAGAGTAGTAGTAGTAGTAAGAAGGGTGGTCGTTACACATATACCTCGGCCAACACGGCCGGAACAATAACAGATAATAAAACAATCACCCATGCAGTTACTAATTTATCAAACTGTAACAGTGATAATATGACTCAAAAACAACTCTACTCAACTACACCCATAAAGCTCAAAACATATTCCTACTCCACTAAACTCATAAAGCTCAAATCTGACAATAAGATCAACTTACCTCTTCTGCCGTCCAGGCAGGCATGTAGTAAAACAAATCCAAATAAAAACTCATCGACAATGTCCATATAAGATCCAAGTGTATCAAAATAGTACAAGTCTCAACATAGTCTAGTAAAAGACACCAAAAGACAAATAAACATCTTCGTGGACTGCAGGGGACTAGCGACTGGAACTCTCTGGACAACATCAACCTGAAAATAACAACAGAGGAGGGTGTGAGTCCAACACTCAGCGGGTAACAACTAATATGCATAATAAAGAATATAACAACTAGCACTGATCATGCGTACAGTCTCCTAATACAAGAAAGATAAATGCAACTGAGGAATACAGGAGAAAATTGTACTAACCAGGACCAAGGTTTAAGGATAACAGGGTCGTCAGACCGAGAGTGTCATAATCCTGTATGCATGTCAATCATATGCATCCATATAAATGTAACAACTAAATGCAGCAAACACAAGCACTAAATGCATCATGCATATGATGCCAATGTCATGGTCACCCCTGACGTCAGTCAGTTATCTCACACACAATGGTGAGACCGAGTGGGTAGGGCTGTGATAACCGTGCACTCTGCCATCACTGCCCCTGATGAGTGACCGAGTGGACGGGATGCTGTCGGAGTACACCTATCCTCCTACCCCAAATCATAAATGGGGGAGCTCAATGCTCTCATCTCCCGGTACATGATGACGGGGAGGAATCTCTGTCGGCTACCACGCTGTGTCACACTACCCATGAACGTACCAACGGAGCCAAACAGAGTCCAACCGCCTGTCGGCTACCACGCTGCTACACTAAACCAGCAGAGCCAAACAGAACAGAACTATCTGCCGGCTACCACGCTGAGTCACCAGACCAACGGAGCCAAACAGCAGAACTGTCACACCTGTCTGATCTACCACTAACCCATGAGTGGTGGTGTGTACGGATACATGTAACTGGCAATGTGCTCGATAATAATGGACCAGACTATCGCATAGCATGCAATCATGCGAATGGTGCATGATACTAAGCATGGCAAAATACTGAGCAGCATAGCAATAATCCATATACATGTAAAATGTGTACCATCGGGAAGTGAATCAAATCAAAGTACACAGACCAGATAAGGTATCAAAAACCCTAGGTCTTGAACATGATAAATAACATGGTTGTGTCACTACCTCTATAAATAACTGAAGCAAATGAGAAACATAATCATTGCTATATGTTAAAAACATTATTATGCATATCAAAAGACATAAGTCAAAGTACCCGCCTCCAATAAGAAAGGTCCAATACATTCCAATCTGACGTCGAGATACTCGTCTCACGTCAAAGTCCTGTGATATCAAACATACATTTTTATTTAGCTACAATTCTAATAAATAGCTAAATAAAAATCTCTAACCCTGAATTAGGGCAAAACCCTAATTAACACATGAACATAAACCTAATTCACACTTAGTCAATTTGTATCCCTTCTACACTGGCATGCTACAATTATCCAACCTACATGAATCAGCAAAATCACAAATCCATATTTAAAATTTACTACTAAATGATCAATGCACCCATATACATAAACACAACTCCAATCCCTACCAAATCTGATATCAACCACGTCTTACCTAAATCGGTGTCAATCGCTTCCTCTTTGGCGATTCTTATATCTGACCAGCAGCACTCTACTGTTGCACGCGATCCGGGAAACCCACTGCCGAAGTTGTGCAGTAAGAAACAATTGACCTCCAAGCCATATACTCAAATTAACTCTTATATAGATCAATCTTACCCAAAGCTGAAATGGTTGCTGCGATGGATGAAGAAAGAACCCGACAGTGGAAATCTAGGGCTCAGCAGAACTTGATGGCCGGCGTCAGTCAGAGGCGCACTGTGGGTTGCGGCCGACAATCGACTGAGAGGGGCGAGGGTGAAGTCGGCTAGGGCAGAGAGGAGTCTTGGCGGTGAACACAAACTAGGGCACAGCGTCGACTAGGGCAAATTCGCCGTGAGGGCTCGAGTGGCGTCGTCGGGCAGAGACGAGAAGGAAGGAGGACAGCGCTAGAGCAGAGAGAAGGGCTTTGCTCGGCGATCAAAGGAAAGGCTCGACCGGCGGTGCTCGTGCGTCGCCGGTGCTTGAGACAGGGAGGAAGAAGGGAGGCGGCATCGGCACACAAGAGGAGAATCGGCTCGCGGCTCGCTAGGGCACAAGGAAGGTCGCTCGGTCGCGGAGAGGGAGAAAAGAAATGCCGACTTCTCTTGGTCTCGAGCTTATGCAAGCATGGGAGAGGAGGAACCGCCGTGGGCGGTTAGGGCAGGCGTCGGGCGTGAGAGAAAAGGCTCGGGGAAGAGGGAAATGGCGACGGGAAGAAATAGAAATAAAAAGAAAAGGAAAAAGAAAGAAATAAAGAAAATCAACATTTCCTCGCTAAAACAGGGTAGCCTAAACAGGTTTTTCCGGACCCCGTTTTTATCCCCGTTAACTCGTCCATACGAGCTCCGAAAAATTTCCAAAAATTTTCCAAAAATTCTGAAAAATTCCCTTATTATTATTCTCTATTTTCCGGTATTTTACATTCTCCCCCACTTATAAAAATTTGGTCCCCAAATTTCGTTATCTACCATCAGCAAATACTAACAACAGATAAAGAGTATAAATGCTGAACGGTAAATTAAATCACATACCTCAAGTGAAAAGATGGGGTATCAAGCTCGGATAGTATCCTCGAGCTCCCAAGTAGCCTCCTCGTCTGAATGATGCTGCCATCCGACTTTAACCAGCCGGATAGTCTTGTTCCGCAAGTGACGCTCTTTCCGGTCCAGAATCCGAACCGGAATCTCCTCATAAGTGACATCAGGCTGAACTGGAACTAAGATATCTGTCAGCACATGCGTCGGGTCAGGTACGTATCTCCTCAGCATAGATACGTGGAATACATCGTGGACGCCTGCCAGGGACGGTGGTAGTGCTAGCCGATAAGCTACTGCTCCAATCCTCTCCAGAATCTAGAAAGGGTCAATGTATCGCAGAGCTAGCTTACCTCTGAGGCCAAATCTCTTCACCCCTTTCGTGGGTGAAACTCACAGAAATACATGATCGCCTGTAGAGAACTCCAAAGGTCTGCGTCTATGATCTGCATAACTCTTCTGACAGTCCTGCGCCTCTGACATCCTCCGTCTGATAGTACGGACCAACTCTGCCTCATGCTGAGCTCTATGAGGTCCCAACAACTGGGCCTCTCCAACCTCATCCCAGAGGGTAGGTATCCGACAAGGCCTACCATACAACGCTTCAAACGGTGTCATCTGGTATCGGGTACATAGTAGGTCCAGGTGGCGGTGGTGCCGAATACGCGTAGGCTGGGCCGGAGCAGATGTCGGGTATGCCAATGGTACCCCTGGTAGTACCGTAAATATGGTAGGGGTGGATACAGTCGGTGCAGCCGAGGTAGGCACCTCTAAAGGAGCCATCGGGATCTGAGAGCCCGACGCGCCCGTAGTATCCTGAGTCTGTCCCTGACTGACAGGCTCAACCCCAGTAGGCATCTCTGGGAAATCCAGAGATCCCAAGGTCCTCGTACGTGGTCGTCCAGCACCACGTCTCGCAGCTATTCGAGTAGATCTCCTCATATATGTTAAATTAAATAACAGATATTACTACAAGTATAATAATCATAAAATAAACATCATACCTATTTGCTGTCTGGAGATGTTCCGTCGCTGTCCAATCCCCAATTTACCTCAAAATTTCGAACGAGAAAATCATCGAAAATCCATATAAATCCGAAACGGAAGTCCAAACATATACCAAATGGAAAATCCGTGCAATCCAAAATAAATACCCAGTTTGACTCGCAAACTTGGGCTAACCCAAACATCCAGAACACCCAAAAGCAGGTATCATAACCTGCTCTGATACCAATAAATTGGTATCAGATAAATCTCGAAAATCTGTAACATGAAAATTAAAATAAGTATCGCCAAACCTGGTGCTCTGATACCAAATAAATTGGTATCAGGTTATCCCAAATATCCAAAATATGAAAATAAAGGATCGTATACCTGGCTCTAATACCAAATAAATTGTCACGCCCCGGAGGAGTCCCTGTCCGAAGAAATTTCGACAGCATCTCCCCTGTACGGCGGACAATCTGAAACTTTCTACATCGCCCTTTGGGCCACATATACCTCGGCCAACACGGCCGGAACAATAACAGATAATAAAACAATCACCCACGCAGTTAATAATTTATCAAACTATAACAGTGATAATATGACTCAAAAACAACCCTACTCAACTACACCCATAAAGCTCAAAACATATTCCTACTCCACTACACTCATAAAGCTCAAATCCGACAATAAGATCAACTTACCTCTTCTGTCGTCCAGGCAGACATGTAGTAAAATAAATCCAAATAAAAACTCATCGACAATGTCCATATAAGATCCAAGTGTATCAAAATAGTACAAGTCTCAACATAGTCTAGTAAAAGACACCAAAAGACAAATAAACATCCTCGTGTACTGCAGGGGACTAGCGACTGGAACTCTCTGGA
This sequence comes from Zingiber officinale, assembly GCF_018446385.1. NCBI lineage: Eukaryota > Viridiplantae > Streptophyta > Magnoliopsida > Zingiberales > Zingiberaceae > Zingiber > Zingiber officinale. The sequence continues at coordinate 108,437,754 of NC_055998.1, forward strand.
CAGCATCAACCTGAAAATAACAATGGAGGAGGGTGTGAGTCCAACACTCTGCGGGTAACAATTGATATGCATAATAAAAAATATAACAACTAGCACTAATCATGCGTACAGTCTCCTGATACAAGAAAGATAAATGCAACTGAGGAATACAGGAGAAAACTGTACTAACCAGGACCAAGGTTTAAGGATAACAGGGTAGTCAGACCGAGAGTGTCATAATCCTATATGCATGTCAATCATATGCATCCATATAAATGCAACAAGTAATACAACAAACACAAGCAATAAATGCATCATGCATATGATGCCAATGTCATGGTCACCCCTGACACCAGTCAGTCATCTCACACACAATGGTGAGACCGAGTGGGTAGGGCTGTGACAACCGTGCACTCTGCCATCACTGCCCCTGATGAGTGACCGAGTGGACGGGATGCTGTTGGAGTACACCTATCCTCCTACCCCAAATCATAAATGGGGGAGCTCAATGCTCTCATCTCCCGGTACACGATGACGGGGAGGGATCTCTGTCGGCTACCACGCTGCGTCACACTACCCATGAGCGGACCAACGGAGCCAAACAGAGTCCAACCGCCTGTCAGCTACCATGCTGCTACACTAAACCAGCAGAGCCAAATAGAGCAGAACTATCCGCCGGCTACCACGCTGAGTCACCAAACCAACGGAACCAAACAGCAGAACTGTCACACACCTGTTTGATCTACCACTAATCCATGAGTGGTGGTGTGAACGGATACATGTAACTGGCAATGTGCTCGACAATAATGGAGCATACTATCGCACAGCATGCAATCATGCGAATGATGCATGATACTAAACATGGCAAAATACTAAGCAGCATAGCAATAATCCATATACATGTAAAATGTGTACCATCGGGAAGTGAATCAAATCAAAGTATACAGACCAGATAAGGTATCAAAAACCCTAGGTCCTGAACATGATAAATAACATGGTTGTGTCACTACCTCTATAAATAGGCATAATCAGATATATACTAACATAATGTGCATAAAAACAAACAAACAAGCATGCAATAGATCGGGTAGTGATCAACCGAAGCAAATGAGAAACATAATCATTGCTATATGTTAAAAATATTATTATGTATATCAAAAGACATAAGTCAAAGTACCCGCCTCCAATAAGAAAGGTCCAATACAGTCCAATCTGACGTCGAGAGACTCATCTCGCGTCAAAGTCCTGTGATATCAAACATACGTTTTTATTTAGCTACAATTCTAATAAATAGCTAAATAAAAATCTCTAACCTTGAATTAGGGCAAAACCCTAATTAACACATGAACATAAACCTAATTCACACTTAGTCAATTTGTATCCCTTCTACACTGGCATGCTACAATTATCCAACCTACATGAATCAGCAAAATCACAAATCCATATTTAAAATTTACTACTAAATGATCAATGCACCCATATACATAAACACAACTCCAATCCCTACCAAATCTGATATCAACCACGTCTTACCTAAATCAGTGTCAATCGCTTCCTCTTTGGCGATTCTTATATCTGACCAGCAGCACTCTACTGTTGCACGCAATCCGGGAAACCCACTGCCGAAGTTGTGCAGTAAGAAACAATTGACCTCCAAGCCATATACTCAAATTAACTCTTATATAGATCAATCTTACCCAAAGCTGAAATGGTTGCTGCGATGGATGAAGAAAGAACCCGGCAGTCGAAATCTAGGGCTCGGCAGAATCTGATGGTCGGCGTCGGTCGGAGGCGCACTGTGGGTTGCGGCCGACAATCGGCTGAGAGGGGCGAGGGTGAAGTCGGCTAGGGCAGAGAGGAGTCTTGGCGGTGAACACAAACTAGGGCACAGCATCGGCTAGGGCAAATTCGCCGTTAGGGCTCGGGTGGCGTCGTTGGGTAGAGACGAGAAGGAAGGAGGACAGCGCTAGAGCAGAGAGAAGGGCTCTGCTCTGCGATCGAAGGAAAGGCTCGACCGGCGGTGCTCGCGCGTCGCCGGTGCTTGAGACAGGGAGGAAGAAGGGAGGCGGCGTCGACACACAAGAGGAGAATCGGCTCGCGGCTCGCTAGGGCACAAGGAAGGTCACTCGGCCGCGGAGAGGGAGAAAAGAAATGCCGACTTCTCTTGGTCCCGGGCTTATGCACGCATGGGAGAGGAGGAACCGCCGTGGGCGGTTAGTGTTAGGATCCTGGATGGCTAGAGGGGGGTGAATAGCCTCTTCAAAAGCTAAAACTCAAAGATAAAACTCACACGAGTGGTTAGCGCAGCGGAAAACAAGTTAAGAACAGAATAAGAATAAGAGAAGAACCAAAGCAAACCACAGTGACTCAAGTGTTTACGAGGTTCGGGGATAACTTGCCCCTACTCCTCGGTGTCCGTAAGGTGGACAAGCCGATCTTCGGTAGATCAACCCCGGTGAACACCCGGCTATGAACTTTCTCCTTCTCGGTGGAGTGACCTCTCAACAAAATCTCAACAGGTATGTAGAATATAGCACAAGACTTACTGAGCTTGGTGACTTAGGAGAATGAAAATTAAGCTTACAGTCACGCGAAGGTCAGTGAAACAGAGAGCAAGTCGAGACAGCCGCTTCTCAGCCCCGAGCGTCAAAGCTTTTGCACCGATCGACAGAGAGTTTCTTTTCTCCAGAAAAACTTCTTCTTAACCCTCTCTTCAACCAGCCTTTTATGTCTCTGCCATCTCTGCCTTTCGCCCGCAACGGATCCCTGCCAAACTGCAGCAAATCTCTGCATCCAGCCATAGCATCGCCAATCACGCTTCTTTCTCATCTGATCATCTGAGCTCACACCAATGGAATTCTGGTCTTCACTGGTGTCTCTGAGCTCCACCCAATCACCATGAGTTGAGCTGATCGATGCCAGATCACCGCCAGATCGCAGCCACGACTTTGCTGCTTTAACAGGTTTACAGTGGAACATAGCAAAAGTTTCTCTGGTATCCTCTACTAATGAAGCTCAATTTGAAATCAACCAATTGCAAATTACCAGTAACCTGCACCTCAAAATCTTGCAGCAGATGGTTAGAAATATTTAGGCAAAAGCAACTTTGAATCAGAAAGAATCAGAGAAAGTGCATGCAAAACAGACTATAATATGGATCGGTCTGCAGACCGATCCATACGTTCAAATCTCTTTTTCGATCGTTACTGATCGGTCTGCGGACCGATCAGAAACTAACCTGATCGGTCCCCAGACCGATCAGGTGTCGCGCGCACAAGCCTGATCGGTCTCCGGACCGATCAGGCATCAATCTGACCGGTCCCGAGACCGGTCAGTATCGATACAGTAGCATACTGAGTATTCTACTGAGTTCTCACTGATCGGTCGGCGGACCGATCAGTAACAACACAGTATGCTACTGAGTGTTTACTGATCGGTCCGTAGACCGATCAGGACACACTTAGTGTCACTGGATCGGTCTGCCGACCGATCACCCGTGCCACTTGTGCCACTGGATCGGTCATCAGACCGATCCAAGGCTGTGATTTAAGAGGCAAGCTTCCAAGCTTGCTACCCTTAATCCTGACAGTCCAGAGACCGAGCTACCGAGCTCTTCTCCGACTATACATGCCAAGTTTCCATACTTGGACTTCCCAACACCAGATGTCCGATCACCCTTGATCCATCTGGATTTTCCCTTGCCTGGCTTCACTCACCAGGACTTTCCAATTGCCTGGCTTCACTCACCAGGACTTTCCAATTGCCTGGCTTCACTCACCAGGACTTTCCAATTGCCTGGCTTCACTCACCAGGACTTTCCAATTGCCTGGCTTCACTCACCAGGACTTTCCAATTGCCTGGCTTCACTCACCAGGACTTTTCCAATTGCCTGGCTTCACTCACCAGGACTTCTCCAATTGCCTGGCTTCACTCACCAGGACTTCTCCAATTGCCTGGCTTCACTCACCAGGACTTCTCCAATTGCCTGGCTTCACTCACCAGGACTTCTCCCGTGCCAAGCTCCTTGCTCGGACTTTTCCCAATCAGATTAATCAGGTCAACCAAGTCAACCCTGATTTGTCTGAGTTAATTCAATATCTGATTGAAACTTAAATCAGTGTCAACATCAAAACAACATCCAGGTCAGACTGTATCAACAATCTCCCCCTTTTTGTTGTTTGACAACACGATTTAAGTTTAGATCAGAAATGCTTTCATATCCATAATTTTAGGGAAATCGGGACCCTCCCCCTAAGACGGATATATCTCAAATATCTTCTCCCCCTTTTTCATATTGAGTTTACAATTCGTCTCTAAACTTCAAATACTCTCTCCCCCTTTGTCAAACACCGAAAAGGTATATATAAAAAAAATATGAGGACTGACAAACACCTCCCCCTTAAACCCATATCATAATCCACAAAAAGAAGTAAGATATGATAGAACTCAAGCAATGTCATATACATAGCATGAAAAAGATATCATAGGAGTACAAAACGCATGAAAATAAACATAATGTCTAAAGTAGCAACCATCCAGGACAGGCAATCAACATCGTATCTAGAACAAAGTAGCACAATCAACAATCAATCACATAATCAAAATCAACTCGCATCCTCATCATGAGGAGCAGTGTCATCAGCAACAGGATAAGAGAATCCCTGAGGGGGCACGCCGCTGCCTGAAGATGGATCGTCTGTAGAAGGCTGAGGTGGTGGGTGGCTGGCCATCCATCCCATAAACGCCTGATGAGTAGCCAGCTGATGTCTCTGTAGGGTCTCAAAGCGTCGGTCAATGTGGAGACGTAGACCAACGAACTCAGCAGCCACCATCTCCTCGTGGCGATCAAATCGGTCCTCCAACTCCGCGATCTGCCAGCGCAAATCTGGATCCGCCTCGACAAGTGCAGCTGGAGCAGGAGCACGAGCACCCTGTCGTGGGAGTGGTAACTCACCTAGTGCCCTCCCATCCTTCCACCTAACCGTCCCATCCTGACTTAGGATTCCGGACTTGGAAAACGCACGTTTCCCAAGTCGACAATCCTGCCTGACCATCTTCACTATCCTCCCCCTAGAGACGTCAATACCCATGGACTCGAGCCAATCAGTAATTATATGCCCAAAAGGCATATAGATGTTGTTGCCGCTCGGTTCGCTATGGGAAATGATAGACATATAGACACTCGACATAATATCAAAATCTAGACGTCGACGTAACCCATAAAGCATCAAACAGTGATATGGTCGAATTTCTGCCAACGGTTTAGAGGTGATAGGTAGAAGACATTGTGTGACAATTTTGAAAAGAATGTAGTCAGGAGCAGAGAGTCTAAGGGCTGCAAATGTAGGAAAGTCGTCATCTAACTCATCTAAACCATCCAGTCTCGGATGACCAAAGAAGTACTCATAGATTGAGTCAGAAGAGACATCAAGAGGATGAGGTACGGGTTCAGGCAAAACAGGATAGATGGAGAACACCGTCCCCGAACACAAACGACAACCTAAATACCCAAAGAAGGCAATTATGTCGACATCAATGTTTTGCTTAGCCACTCTTGTTCTATAACTACCATCAGGAGTCGGATGAAGGTTATTATAGAATTCCGAGACTAAGTCAAGGTTGATGTCTCTCTCCAAATATACCAAGGCGTCAAGTTTGTAGTAGGCGATAGTTTCGGTTATGGACGGACAAAATTCGTTCATGTACTTCTTATCAACCGACCTACACGGGAGCAACTTGAAAATCCTGTCCTTAAAGTTTTTCTCAAACTGTTGGTTCGGGAATCTCCCCGAACTGGATGGTTGAGGTCGGGAAGAGGTAGGAACCTTAGATTTGGACTTATCCGACTTAGAGGTACCCTCCCCTGCAGATTTCTTCCTAAGGATGGGAAATGGGACATGACCGGGGTACACATGGGAGCACAAGACCACAACAGATGAGTACCGACCCAGAAACGCAAATGCAGTGAGAACTAAATTAAAAAAAATGCTAAGGATGAATGGAATGGGAAGAGGAAGTTACCTTGGAGGCATTACTTCGTTCGTCGGAGAAAGAAACGAGGGTCGGCCGGCGCTGGGAAGAAGAAACGAGAGAAGCGGAGAGGTAGGGTTCGCGTGAGACGCCAAAGAGTGGGAGGTTTTAAGAGGGTAGGTGACCAACCCGATCGGACGGCCGTCCGATCAGGAGAAGGATTGAACGATCAGATCCTTGGATCGGAGATAGCGGATCGGTCCCTGGACCGATCAGGCATCCTTCAGATCGGTCCCGGGACCGTTCAAAACGCGAACAGAACCTATCGGAATTTCCTGATCGGTCCAGCGACCGATCAGTGTCTGATACTTCAGACTTCTGATATCTGAAACTCGTATCAAAAGTCCTAAATTTTGTTCCAACAACTTCCTAGGATCCTAGAAGCCCATAGATTATAGTTAGTGATATCAGACGGATAATTCCTAATGATTTGCTCTCAAGAATTGAACTCATTCAAGGCTTAGAAATTCAAAATTTAAACCTTCTCGATTCTTAGCTTCAAAATCAGTGAATCTCCACAAACTTAGGAAATTGCTGAAACTACAATCTGTAGTGAAGCAAAGTCCCAAAACTGACATAGGCTACCTATAACCTATTCCAAAATTCGTCCTCTCTATGATTAGTTTCAAGTTTGTCAAAATAAGTCTTAGTTCCTAATACTTCTTTATCAACTTGTCCTAACATCAATCAAAGTCATGAAATGTATCAAGCAAAAAGTATCAACCAAACACATTAACTATGTTAGACAATTTCTAGACAAAAGTCCAACCAAGATTCCTTGGTTGGAATGTATGAGTAAGATCTAGGAACCAAATACACATGAATTGTGTAATGGTGTTCCCCAAACTCAATTAATGTCTCTTCAACCTAATTATTCAAGGGATGCATGATACATTTTGAATAATTTGGTTGATCCTAACATCTCACCCCATTTCTAGCAAACAAAAACATTTTGTTAAACCTTATAGTGTATGTGAGATGTTCCCAAGTTGCCCAAATTTTTGTCCCAATTACTCTTGTCATTTTAATAGTCCTTATTGATCATGGTGAAACTCTAATGACCTAAGGAGCCAAACACATTCCCAACTCCCTCCTTAAATGACTAAATTCATTTTCCGGAAGGGTTTGGTGAAAATATCAGCTAGGTTTGACTTTGACTCAACATATGTGAGTGCAATGTCTCCCTAGCTACATGATCTCTAATGAAGTGATGACGCACTTCAATGTGTTTTGTCCTTGAATGATGGACTGGATTTTTAGTTAGGTTAATCGTGCTAATGTTATCACATAGCACTTGTACACCCTTGTAAGAAAATCCATAATCCTCTAAGGTGTGTATCATCCACAACAATTGCGATACACTCTCTCCCATGGCAATATATTCAGCCTCGGTCGTGGAGAGAGCAACACAATGTTGCTTCCGACTTGACCAACTAACTAAAGATGACCCTAAAAATTGGCAACCCCCACTCGTACTTTTCCGATCCAATTTGCACCCAGCATAATCGGAATCGGTATAACCTATCAAGTCAAAAGACTCGGTACGAGGATACCAAAGACCTACTCTTATTGTGCCCTTAAGATATCTCAAAATTCTTTTAACTGCAATTAAATGAGATTCCTTTGCACAGACTTGATACCTAGCGCACATGCCCACAGCAAAAAGTATATCGGGTCTACTGGCTGTGAGATATAGAAGACTACCGATCATGCTTCTATATTGCGTTAGATCAACTGGTTTTCCACTCTCATCATTGTCAAGGCGAGTGTTTGTCGCCATTGGAGTGGACACTTCCTTAGAGTCACTCATATTGAATTTTCTGAGCATCTCTTGAGTGTATTTTGCTTGATGGACATAAATACCATCTCTAGTTTGTTTGATTTCGAGTCCAAGGAAGAAAGTCAATTCTCCCACTAGACTCATCTCAAACTCACTCTCCATGTGAGTGATGAACTCATTTAAATAGCCCTTGTTGTTTGAGCCACAAATTATGTCATCGACATATACTTGGGCTACAAAAATATTTTCACCATCTCTACGTAGAAATAGTGTTGGGTCTATTTGTCCTCTAACAAAGCCCTTCTCTAGTAGATATGTTGACAACCTTTCGTACCAAGCTCGTGGTGCTTGTTTAAGCCCATAAAGTGCTTTCTTGAGCTTGTACACGTGATTTGGAGATTCGGTATTCACAAATCCCGGTGGTTGTTCAACATAAACTTCTTCCTTAATGAGACCATTTAAGAAGGCCGATTTTACATCCATTTGATAGAGCTTGAAACCTCTATGTGCAGCAAAAGCTAGCATTAAGCGAATGGACTCTAATCGGGCCACTGGAGCATATGTCTCATCATAATCAAGGCCTTCAACTTGACTATAGCCCTTGGCTACAAGTCTTGCCTTGTTTCTAACTACCTCTCCCTTTTGGTTCAATTTGTTCTTGAAGACCCATTTGGTTCCAATAATGGTGGTCTTCTTAGGTCTGGGAACCAAGTCCCATACTTGGCTCCTCTCAAATTGACCTAATTCGTCTTGCATAGCTATGATCCACTCAGGATCATGCAATGCCTCATCAATTAATCTAGGTTCAATTTCTGAGATCAAAGCGACCTCATTGGACTCATTTCTAAAGAATGACCTAGTCCTAACCCCTTGATGGATGTCTCCCACAATCTGGTCTTGGGGGTGACTAGTGTCTAACCTAGACTGCCTTGGTGCTGATGGTGCCTCATGAGTGGTCTCACTTGGCACAGACAAGGACTCAATATCAGGCAATGGATCCACCTGAGTTCTTTGTTGTCCTTGCTCATCATTATCAGAGTCAATTTCGACTCTTTCGATGTTTTGGTCATTCAAACTTAGCCTTCTAAGTTCGAATTGAATTTGTTCTACATCCCTTGATTGATCATTTAAATTAGGGATTTCTTCAAAAGCTACATCAGAGGACTCTTCAATCAATTTAGTCCTACTGTTGTAGACTCGATAAGCTTTGCTGGTGAGTGAATACCCGACCAGTATCCCTTCATCAGCCTTAGCCGTGAACTTCCCAAGATGATCCTTTGTGTTCAAGATAAACACCTTACAACCAAACACCCTAAGATGTTTAATTGTAGGTGGTTTCCCAAACCAAAGTTCATGAGGGGTCTTTCCTAAAAATCTGTGTATTAGGACTCGATTTTGCACATAGCAAGCTGTACTCACAGCTTCGGCCCATAAGTAGCTCGGCAAAGAGTACTCATTGAGCATGCTTCGTGCAGCTTCCTGTAGGACTCGGTTCTTTCTCTCCACAACCCCATTTTGCTGTGGGGTCCTTGGAGTAGAGAACTCATGTCTATAACCCTTCTCTTGACAAAACTCTAAAAACCTATGGTTTTGGAATTCACCACCATGATCACTCCTAATGGTTTTAATTGTGGTTGATTTTTCATTTTCCGTTCTTCTACAAAAAGAAATGAAAATATCTATGGTTTGGTCCTTATGTTTCAAAAAGAAGGTCCAAGTATATCTAGTGAAATCATCAATAATCACAAGACAATATCTACTTCCATTCAAAGATATTACACTACTGCAATCAAATAGGTCCATGTGCAATAAGTCTAACGGAGTAGAAGTACTTACAATGCTTTTACCTTTATGAACCGCTTTTGTTTGCTTACCCTTTTGACATGCATCACATAGTTTGTTCTTTTGATATTTGATGCTTGGTAAGCCTCGCACTAATCCTTTGTTTGCTAGCTTCGGATGTTCTTCATGTTTACATGTGCCAACCTTCTATGCCATAGCCAAGACTCTTCTTCTTTTGACATGAAACACTTAATCAAAGCATTAGTAGCACTTTTAAATGATACTTGATAAATATTGTCTACCCTTGTGCCTACTAGTACTGTGTCAAGTGTGTCAATGTTTTTAACCAAACATTGACTTGAGTGAAATTCAATTGTGTAACCCGTATCACACAATTGACTGACACTTAGGAGATTAAAAGTCATTCCCTTGACTAGAAGGACATTCTTGATATGAAGACATTCGGATATATGAATGTCTCCAACTCCTATTACCTTAAGACTACCATTGTTACCAAAGGACACATTACCTCTACTTTTGTTTTGAAGAGAAGCAAATAGAGATTTGTCCCCGGTCATGTGCTTGGAGCATCCACTATCAACAAACCAAGTTGATAGGTGCTCCCCCTCGATCAATGCCTACAAGATACGAAAGATAGATGTTTTAGGTACCCAAATCTTGGGACCTAATGCATCTACAAGAAGTGACCTAGGAACCCATGCTTTGGTCATACCCTTCCTAGTTCCATGAACCCTAGAATCATTTGATCTATGGTATTGGGTCCTAGACACTAATGAGATAAAACTCGATTCTTTGGGTTGATAACCTATCCCGGCTTTGTTGTAGACTGCCCTTTGGGCATTTAAGATCATGTCTAATGTCTTAGAGCTAGTTGAGAATTTCTCAAGCATTTTCTTGAGCTTCTCAACCTCACTCTTCAAAGCCTTGTTCTCATCTTCAAGAAGCTCTAGATGAAGGTCATCAACCTCATCTTCCCTAAGAGCCTTTAGCATTTCTACTTCTTCTTTTAACAATTTATTTTCTGTTTTCGACTTTTTAAGCAATGTAGATAAATGAGTAATAGTCTTATAACATTTTTCTACATGAGAAGAGGTTACCTCTTCATCATCCGAGGATGATGAGGCCGCGTTTGAAGCATCACTTGAGTTGCCATCGCTTCCGGAGTCCTCCCTTGCCATGAGTGCTAAATGGCGAGTGCTCTTCTCCTTCTTCTCTTCTTCCTCGGATGAGCTTGAAGATGACTCATCCCAAGTGGCCTTAAGGGCCTTCTTCTTTTTGCTTCTTTCTTCTTTCTTCTTGGCTCGTTCTTCCTTCTTCTTGGCTCGTTCTTCCTTCTTGAGCTTAGGACACTCACTTCGGTAGTGCCCTTTCTTACTACATTCATAGCACGTAACGTTAGATTTATCAATGTTCGGATCATTAGGTTTACCTTTGTATCTTCGGCTTCTTCTCATGATCCTCCTCACGAAATTCGCCATTTCGCTTGATGACGATGATTCGCCTTCGTCATCGGACTCGGAGGAAGAGGTGGATGAGGAGATCTCCTTTTCTTTCTTCTTTTCCTTCTTCCTTCTCCCATCCTTGCTCCTTTCTCCTGCAACAAGAGCAATACCTTTCTCCTTTTGGCCTTTGTTAGCAAGTTCATGTAATTCCATTTCACAGAAAAATTCATCTAACTTGACAATTGAAAGATCCTTGGATACCTTGTAGGCATCTACCATAGATGACCACAAGGCATTCCTAGGAAAAGCTTTAAGTGCATACCTTACAAGATCGCGGTTTTCTACACGTTCATCTATGGAATGAAGACCGTTAATGATCTCTTTAAACCTACCATGAAGTTCACTTACATTCTCATTTTCCTTCATGGTGAGGTTCTGGAGTTGGTTGAGGAACAAGTCTCTCTTGGCAATTCGAGAGTCCCGAGTCCCTTCTTGAAGCTCAATGAGCTTGTTCCATAGATCTCTTGCACTAGTAAAAGGACCTACCTTGACTAGTTGGTCCTTGGCGATTCCACATTGCAAGGTGACCATGGCCTTGGCATCGGCTTGTGCTTTGCGGAGTTGTTCGGTAGACCACCTTGACGATTCGAGCTCCTTACCTTCCTCATCTCTTGGTGGTGTGTAGCCTTCCTTGACTGAGAACCACATGGCAATGTCCGTCTTTAGGTAATACTCCATGCGTCCCTTCCAGTACTGGAAATCTGCCCCTTCAAAGTAAGGTGGTCGATTTGTGCTAAAACCTTCCCTCATGGCCATCTCTTTGCTCTTAGGTTGTTAAGCCGGATGAAGAGCTCCAAGCTCTGATACCACTTGTTAGGATCTTGGATGGCTAGAGGGGGGTGAATAGCCTCTTCAAAAGCTAAAACTTAAAGATAAAACTCACACGAGTGGTTAGCGCAGCGGAAAACAAGTTAAGAACAGAATAAGAATAAGAGAAGAAACAAAGCAAACCACAGTGACTCAAGTGTTTACGAGGTTCGGGGATAACTTGCCCCTACTCCTCGGTGTCCGTAAGGTGGACAAGCCGATCTTCGGTAGATCAACCCCGGTGAACACCCGGCTATGAACTTTCTCCTTCTCGGTGGAGTGACCTCTCAACAAAATCTCAACAGGTATGTAGAATATAGCACAAGACTTACTGAGCTTGGTGACTTAGGAGAATGAAAATTAAGCTTACAGTCACGCGAAGGTCAGTGAAACAGAGAGCAAGTCGAGACAGCCGCTTCTCAGCCCCGAGCGTCAAAGCTTTTGCACCGATCGACAGAGAGTTTCTTTTCTCCAGAAAAACTTCTTCTTAACCCTCTCTTCAACCAGCCTTTTATGTCTCTGCCATCTCTGCCTTTCGCCCGCAACGGATCCCTGCCAAACTGCAGCAAATCTCTGCATCCAGCCATAGCATCGCCAATCACGCTTCTTTCTCATCTGATCATCTGAGCTCACACCAATGGAATTCTGGTCTTCACTGGTGTCTCTGAGCTCCACCCAATCACCATGAGTTGAGCTGATCGATGCCAGATCACCGCCAGATCGCAGCCACGATTTTGCTGCTTTAACAGGTTTACAGTGGAACATAGCAAAAGTCTCTCTGGTATCCTCTACTAATGAAGCTCAATTTGAAATCAACCAATTGCAAATTACCAGTAACCTGCACCTCAAAATCTTGCAGCAGATGGTTAGAAATATTTAGGCAAAAGCAACTTTGAATCAGAAAGAATCAGAGAAAGTGCATGCAAAACAGACTATAGTATGGATCGGTCTGCAGACCGATCCATACGTTCAAATCTCTTTTTCGATCGTTACTGATCGGTCTGCGGACCGATCAGGAACTAACCTGATCGGTCCTCAGACCGATCAGGTGTCGCGCGCACAAGCCTGATCGGTCTCCGGACCGATCAGGCATCAATCTGACCGGTCCCGAGACCGGTCAGTATCGATACAGTAGCATACTGAGTATTCTACTGAGTTCTCACTGATCGGTCGGCGGACCGATCAGTAACAACACAGTATGCTACTGAGTGTTTACTGATCGGTCCGTAGACCGATCAGGACACACTTAGTGTCACTGGATCGGTCTGCCGACCGATCACCCGTGCCACTTGTGCCACTGGATCGGTCATCAGACCGATCCAAGGCTGTGATTTAAGAGGCAAGCTTCCAAGCTTGCTACCCTTAATCCTGACAGTCCAGAGACCGAGCTACCGAGCTCTTCTCCGACTATACATGCCAAGTTTCCATACTTGGACTTCCCAACACCAGATGTCCGATCACCCTTGATCCATCTGGATTTTCCCTTGCCTGGCTTCACTCACCAGGACTTTCCAATTGCCTGGCTTCACTCACCAGGACTTTCCAATTGCCTGGCTTCACTCACCAGGACTTTCCAATTGCCTGGCTTCACTCACCAGGACTTTTCCAATTGCCTGGCTTCACTCACCAGGACTTTCCAATTGCCTGGCTTCACTCACCAGGACTTTTCCAATTGCCTGGCTTCACTCACCAGGACTTCTCCAATTGCCTGGCTTCACTCACCAGGACTTCTCCAATTGCCTGGCTTCACTCACCAGGACTTTCCCCCGTGCCAAGCTCCTTGCTCGGACTTTTCCCAATCAGATTAATCAGGTCAACCAAGTCAACCCTGATTTGTCTGAGTTAATTCAATATCTGATTGAAACTTAAATCAGTGTCAACATCAAAACAACATCCAGGTCAGACTGTATCAACAGTTAGGGCAGGCGTCGGGCGCGAGAGAAAAGGCTCGGGGAAGAGGGAAACGACGACGGGAAGAAATAGAAATAAAAAGAAAAGGAAAAAGAAAGAAATAAAGAAAATCAACATTTCCTCGCTAAAATAGGGTAGCCTAAACAAGTTTTTCCAGACCCCGTTTTTATCCCCGTTAACTCATTCGTACAAGCTCCGAAAAATTCCCGAAAAATTTTCAAAAATTCCAGAAAATTCCCTTATTATTATTCTCTATTTTTCAGTATTTTACAATGATATTATGCAACAATCGAGTAATGATTGATGAGCAGTCAATTAATAGTCATCACATTAGCATAACAGTATTAATTTAAAAAAAAAATAATTGTTTGCCCCCAAGATATTGGTACAATAGTTAGGTCCTCGAACAGATAATCAATATATCTAAGGGTTGAATCATAACTGTGATGCACTAGTGATATAATCACCTCAAAATTAGAAGTAAGAGGAAAAGGATATAAAAGAAGCTACTATTAACAATCTAGTGATAGTATAGCCATTATATTATTTTTAACTTCATTGTATATGCTTTTCCTTTATTTTTTATATCCTATATTTGTCGATTTGTAAGAGGTTTTCCACCTCTGATGTTGCTAAGAAGGAGAAATTATAGAGGTTTTCAAGAGATTCATTTGACAGATCATACACCATGGAAAAAGAGTGGGGACGGTCGACCCCCATAAAACCAATTTCGTATTGGTTCGGTTGTCTTTGTGCTCTCTATTTTCTTTCAGCTATATATTTATGTTGTAAAACATTAATATTGTAAAAAGTGGTATTCACTCCATTACAGCAACACTCAATCTAACAAGTGATGTATATTAAAGCCTCATCGCATTAGAACTAACTGTCCATGAAACAAATGGTTGGAGATAGATTTAGATCTCAAAGTAGAGAAGGCAACTTCAGTTCATGGAAACGAAAAATGATTCTCTTCTTTAAACTCGTCATAGACATGACAGTAGCCATAGAAGAATTTATCATTAGATGATAATAATAATAATAACAAGTTACCTCTTTCTAGGTTGACGGAGAAATAGGAGGAGGTGGCCAAAACTAAAACAAAATTAACACGGGAGGTAGCATTACTTGAGCAAGAGATAAACAAAATTAGAAGGTACATGACTACAAAGGATTTGCAGGAAAAGGTAATAATCATGCACAATGGATCATTGGAGGTAAAGTTGGCATGAAGAGACTTATTATAAATGAAAAAAAACTTATTCACAATGTTGAAGGGAGAGCAAATCGACAACATGCGTGCCAGGTGTAAAGAAATTGTGCATGAATTGACAAGTTTTAGCGAGTAAATTTCAAACTAACAAACTCATCTGGACTCATCTGGACCGCCCTCAACTATTTCTCAAAGATGTAGTACTGGATCATAACTGTTGATTACTATTATATATTATATATTATGTCCATCCTAGGTGTTTTTTTTTTATAGTTCGTCCTTAAATTTTTTATGAAATTAACTTATAATCGATCGTCAAATGATTAGAAGGTGGAAAAAAAAAATTCCTAAGGATATACTTGTTGAGAATCTATCCATATCCTATTTTAACAAATCTAAAATTCTCTAACCAATTAGACACCCCGAAAAACACAATTCTTAACAGCTAGCTATTTCGTTGCAAGAGATTTAATGTAAGAACTTTAGATCAATTGTCTTTAAAATTAAAATTGCATGCTTCCAGGGACCAGATGCTGGAAAGGAATAAGCTTACAAACATCAAAACTTGGTTCTGGTTGGAAAAGAAGAGAAAGGATAGAGCATCATCCTTGGAATTTGAAGAGTTTATAGTAGAGGAGGACAAGACAACAATGCATGCATAGTAAGGTAAGAAATAAATCTAAATTGAATAGGGATGATTTGAAAGAGTATGTGAGGCATAAGAAGGAGGAACGATTGATGAAATAATTATTGGTGCAATTGTTCTTAAGTCAAAGTTGATCAATTTGATTAAGCTTGAATTGGTTCGAGTTTGAGTTTCAATGTGTGACAATATGTGAGAGAAATCAAATAGGTTAAGGGATGACTGAATACTTGTCTATGGAAATCTTAACTAGAGGTTAGATAATAGAAAATCCTAACTGAATGTTAGGCAACGAAAAGTCCTAATTAGATGTTAGGTTAAGGGAGGACTGATACTTGTCTAGGAAGTCGTAACTGAAAGTTAGGCAACAGAAAGTCCTAACTGAAAATTAGGTAACGAAAAAGCCCTAGTAAGTGAAAATAGACAGTGAAAGTCCTAGCAGGGCTAAACAGTAAAAACCTAGTTATGAACTAGGCAATGGAAGTCCAAGCGGGACTATGCAGTGAATACCTAGTTAGGAACTAGATAATAGAAGTCCTAGCAGGGCTAGGAGGTAAACACCTAGTTGGAAACTAGGCAGTGGAAGTCCAGCAGGGATAGGCAAGGGAAAGTCTAAGTGGATCAAAGGTAGACTTGACATTTGGTGATCGGAAGTCAACGGGAGTTGGCACAAGATGAAAAGTTCAAATAGGTCAAGGGTTGACCGAACACAGAGTAAAAAATCTTAATAGGTCAAGAGTGACAAGATGCTAGGCAACAAGAAGTCTCAATATGTCACGCCCCGGAGGAGTCCCTGTCCGAGAAAAATTTCGGCAGCATCTCCCCTGTATGGCGGACAATCTGAAACTTTTCTACATCCTCATATACCTCAGCCGCAAGCGGCTGGAATAATAACATACAAATAAACCATCACCACGCGGTTTATATAAATATAAGCAAACTAAAACAGTAATACCATGACTCAAAATCAACCCTACTCAACTACACTCGTAAAGCTCAAATCCGATGAACTCACCTCTTCTGCCGTCTAGGCAGGCATGTAGTAGAATAAATCCAAATCACAACAAAGTTCATCAACGATAAGAATCCATACAAGATCCATAAGTAAAACAATCAAAAACAAAACAAGTTCAAAACATAGTCTAATAAAGAAGAAAATCAAAAGATCATTAATATCCTCGAGGTCTGCAGGGACTAGCAGCTGGAACTCTCTCCTAACAGCATCAACCTGAAAATATCAATAATAGAGGCGGGGTGAGTCCAACACTCAACAGGTACAACTGATATACAAAGTAAGGAAATAACACCTAGCACTAATCATGCGTACAGTCTCCTGATGTAATAAAGGTATATGCAAACTGAAGTAAACAGGAGAATACTGTACTAACCAGAACCTGGGTATAAGGACAAACAGTCCGAGTGGTATAGAAATCCTGTATGCATGTCAAACATAGGTATCCAAACAATATGCAGCATATAAATGCAGCAAACACAAACACAAGCAATAAATGCATCATGCATATAATGCCAATGATGCGTTCTGGTCACCCCTGACGCCAGTCGATCATCTCACACAATAGTGAGGCCGAGTGGGTAGGGCTGTGACAACCGTGCACTCTGTCGTCACTACTTCTGATGAGTGACCGAGTGGACGGGATGCTGTCGGAGTACACCTATCCTCCTACCCCAAATCATAAATGGGGGAGCGCAATGCTCTCATCTCCCGGTACACGATGACGGGGAGGAATCCCTGCCGGATAACACGTTGTGTCACACTACCCATGAGCGGACCAACGGTGCCTAACAGAGTCCCTGCTGCAACACACTCTGTCTGAATCGACCACTAACCCATGAGTGGTGGTGTGTGCAGATCCATATAACTGGCGATGTGCTCAACAATAATTGAGTGGACTATCGCACAGCATGCAATCATGCGAATGGTGCATATCACTAAGCATGGTAATATACTAAACCAATCTATGGACATATAACGATGTGCACCATAGTGAACAAATCATATTAAAGTACACTGATCAAATAAGCTATCAAACCTAGGTCCTGAACATGGTGAAACATGGTTATATCACTACCCCTATGAGCATGTGTAATCAGGTACATAACAACACGAAAAACAAACAATCAATCAAGCAGGTAACAAGTAATCGGGTAGTGATTAATCGAAACAAATGAGGAACATAATTAATGCAACTTGTTAATTTCATTACTATGCATATCAAAAACAATAAGTCAAAAGTACCCGCCTCCAATAAAATAGTCCAAATCTGACTCCGAGATACTCGTCTCGCGTCAATGTCCTGTAATAAATCGTACAATTTAGCTAAGTTTAATTATAACTCAAATAGTTAAACCAAACTATTTTCCTTCAAGAACCCTAATTAAATTAAACTCAAAATCAATTAGGATTAGCTCCATTAACCCTAACCATTCCACTATTCGATTTCAATTAAAACCTACACATGAATCCGAGTTAACATTTAATCCTAACACAAGTAGCAATCGCCTACAACGGAATTCAAAACCCTAACCCTTACCTCAAACTCACAGTCGTTACAAGAACCAATAGCCCCTGAATGGAGTGACTGTCCAACCACAGCACAACCCCACAGCAAGTTCTAATGCACCTCACGATCACAATTACAGCCTTGACTGCTAACCCACAGCATAAAACTTCACCTCACGGCTGGGATCACTGCTGGAAATCAAAATGCGACTGGATGGGGTTGCTGCCGGAAATCAGAAACACCCCACAAAGCACAAAAACCTCACCAATCCGTGACCTAGAGTAGCAGCAAGGAGAGGATCAAGATCAAGAGTAGAGATTACTTTCAAACAATAACCTAATTCCGACCAAACTTACCTCCATGATCAAATAGGGCACGGAATGTAACCACAGTGAGGGAGAAGGGAGAGAGAACCTCAGCGTTGGTTGCTCGCGTGGAGGAACAGTGACGCCGGCTGTCAGCACTCGGGCGGACTAAGGGTTCGGCTGGCGACTCCGAGAAAGAGAGGAAGAAGATCAACTGAGGGCTAGGTCTAGCCTCGTCCTCTGTCACGACCACACCCGATGTTGGTGGTCGGGCTATGGCACAGTGGGGCGCTGGAGTTCTTGTGGCCGGTGATCGGCATCGGCGTGCAGATCCAAAGAGGACTTAGGGCACGGCGGTCGGGGGTGGCCGGCGCTACTCGAGTGGCTGGCGATGGGAGATCGGCGCGGTGGAGAGTGAAGTCGGCTAGGGCACAGCGATGATCGGCAGATGAGAAGAAAAGAGGCGCTCCACGCCGTGAGAGGGAGAGGGAAAAGGCTCGGGAGAGGAGGGAAAAAGGAAACCGTCGTAGCCGGCGGTTAGGGCAGGGGGAGAGGGCGTCGAGCGCGTGCGGGGGGTCTCGGCGAGGAAGAAACAGAAAAAAGAAAATAAAGGAAAAGAAATTTATAAAATAAACAATTTCTCACTTAAATGGGTAGCCTAAACAGGCTTTTCCGGAACCCAAATTTTATCCCCGTTAACTCGTCCATACGAGCTCCGAAAAATTCCCAAAAAAATTTTCAAAAGTTTCGAAAAATTCCCTTATCAATATTTGCCTATTTTCGGTATTTTACATTCTCCCCCACTAATAAAAATTTGGTCCCCAAATTTTGTTATCTACCATCAGCAAACACTAATAACAGACAGAAAGTATAAATGCTGAACGGTAAATAAATCACATACCTCAAGTGAAAAGATGGGGATATCAAGCTCGGACAGTATCCTCGAGCTCCCAAGTAGCCTCCTCGTCCGAATGATGCTGCCATCCGACTTTAACCAGCCGGATAGTCTTGTTCCGCAACTGACGCTCTTTCCGATCCAAAATCCGTACCGGAACCTCCTCATAAGTGACGTCAGGCTGAACTGAAACTGGAATATCTGCCAGCACATGCGTCGGGTCGGGCACGTATCTCCGCAGCATAGATACGTGGAATACATCGTGGATGCCTGACAGGGACGGTGGTAGTGCTAGCCGGTAAGCTACCGCTCCGATCCTCTCCAAGATCTCAAAAGGGTCAATATACCGCGAAGCTAGCTTACCTCTAAAGCCAAATCTCTTCACCCCTTTCGTGGGTGAAACTCGCAGAAATACATGGTCGCCAACAGAGAACTCTAGTGGTCTGCGTCTCCGATCAGCATAACTCTTCTGGCGGTCCTGCGCCTCTGACATCCTCCGTCTGATAGTACGGACCAACTCTGCATCCTGCTGAACCCTATGAGGTCCCAACAACTGGGCCTCTCCAACCTCATCCCAAAGGACGGGTGTCCGACAAGGTCTACCATACAACGCCTCAAACGGTGCCATCTGGATAGCTGGATGAAAGCTGTTGTTGTAGGCAAACTCTACTAACGACAGATGGTCCTCCCAACTGCCTCCGAAATCCATAACACATGACCTCAGTAGGTCCTCTAAAGTCTGAATGGTCCGCTCTAACTGTCCATCTGTCTGTGGATGGAAAGCAGTACTGAAACGGAGCTGTGTGCCCAAGGTCTGCTGCAGACTCTGCCAGAAACGAGACGTGAACCGTGGATCTCTATCCGAAATGATACTCAATGGAACACCATGTAGTCGGATGACCTCTCGACAATACAGATCTGCCAATCGATCAAGGGAATCAGTCCTCCGAATCGCTAAAAAGTGCGCGGATTTGGTTAATCGATCAACGATTACCCAAATCGCGTCATGACCTCGTCGTGTCCTCGGCAACCCTACCACAAAGTCCATGGTAATGTGATCTCACTTCCACTCAGGAATAGGAATCCGCTGAAGTAATCCTACAGGTCTCTGGTGCTCAGCCTTCACCTGCTGACAAACAAGACATCTAGCTACGAAATCCGCGATGTCTTTCTTCATGACGTTCCACTAATAGGAACGCCTCAAGTCTCGATACATACGGGTCCCGCCTGGATGGACAGCAAATCATGAGCGATGAGCCTCCGAAAGTAACTCCTATAAGACTGGATGAGACTAAAGTATGCAAAATCTGCCTCGGAAGTGTATAACACCCTCCTCGTCTCGTGTGAACTTGGTCTGTTGTCCGGAAGCTAT
Organism: Zingiber officinale; assembly: GCF_018446385.1. Lineage (NCBI taxonomy): Eukaryota > Viridiplantae > Streptophyta > Magnoliopsida > Zingiberales > Zingiberaceae > Zingiber > Zingiber officinale. Next base: position 108,458,516 of record NC_055998.1, read on the forward strand.
CTGGCTGCAAATAAACTGCAAATATTGATCAGCAGCCTAGAGCTCTCGTATCCTCGTCCTGATCAACGACTGAGCAACCATGGTAACCAGAGTACTCTGCTCTGTCTGTCCTTACCCCTCAAGGCCCAAATCGGAGGAACCCTAAATCAAGTCTGTTCCCACAATTCGGTGGCAAGCTAAAATCCCTCCGGACTTCCTGCTAAGAGCATCGACAACCTATATGGGAGCAGCGCTCCTCTATGAGCAATTTACAATATGTGGGAGCAACGCTCCACCACAACAATCCATAACATGTGAGAGCAATGCTCCACCACAACAATCCATAAATACCGCTAGAGCATTGGTAAGCCCAAATGGCATTACCAAAAACTCATAATGGCCGGAATATGACCACTCTCGTCTGGCAATCAACTGTGGCATGATATGCTGACAAACAATCTATGCCAAGAATAATATCAAAGTCGACCATTTCCAATACTAAAAGATCTACCGTAAGTATCAGGTTGCCAAAATCTAACGGGTAACCTCTGACCTCCTGAGTGACGTCCAAGGTATCACCGGACGATAGAAAGACGGTCAGTCGCTGTAGTCTAAGAGTAGGTAGTCTACATATGTTCCTTATATGCAGTCAATCGATGCGGTCTAAAAGTAGTGAGTCTACATATGTCATTTTCATTTTCATTATTATTTTTTATATATCCACCTATCAACATTCACATCCCTATTATCTTTGTTAAGCACTTTTTTTTTCTCATCTAGGATGCTGTACTTTGATTTAACATTCTGATAACACCACCAATTCAAATGGACCTAACTTGTTGTTATTGAGATTGACTTGAATGAATCAAACCTTAAAAGTGTTGTGAACATGGAGTGAATGTGTTTGTTTCGAAATTAAGATGGGCAAAGTTTCTAGAGCATGCTGCATGCATAAATCAGATCGACACTGGTACATTTTTTTTTCTATTGACAATGTAGCACTCAAATTACTATTTATTTTAGCAATTTATTTATTAGATAGTAAGGCATTGCTGAAAGATTGAGTTTGTTTCATGTTGTACAGACAGTTGATGTCTTTGCTATCATTGCTTTATCTGGTATTCTCAGCAAATTACTGAGCACTGGTACAGTTCTTGTCGTGACCAGTAATGTCACATCAATGAAGCTAATCTCAATATAGACTACATAATCTTTCCAAATGATTACTAACTAGTCCCACAAATTTCTATAAGTCTAACATGGATCTAGAATCACATAAATGTGTATATTGCTCGCTCCATATCTGTTGAGTTATAACTCAAATATCACTACAAGTAAATAGATTACTTAAATTACCTATATACCTATTTGTCGTCTGGAGATGTTTCGTCGATGTCCAGTCCCCATTTTACCTCAAAATTCCAAACGAGAAATCGTCGAAAATCCATATAAATCCAAAACGGAAGTCCGAATATAACCATAATGAAAATCCGTATAAACCAAAATAGATATCCAAAAATCTAGAACACCAAAAGCAGGTATCATAAGCCTACTCTGATACCAATAAATTGGTATCAGATAAATCTCGAAAATCCTACACACGAAAATCAAACAAGTATCGCCAAATTTTGGCGCTCTGATACCATATAAATTGGTATCAGGTTATCCCAAATATCCAAAATATGAAAACAACGATCGTAAAACTTTAGCTCTGATACCACTAAATTGTCACTCCCCGGAGGAGTCCCTGTCCGAGAAAAATTTCGGTAGCATCTCCCCTGTACGGCGGACAATCTGAAACTTTTCTACATCCTCATATACCTCAGCCACATGCGGCTGGAATAATAACATATAAATAAACTATCACCATGCAGTTTATATTAATATAAGCAAACCAAAGCAGTAATACCATGACTCAAAATCAACCCTACTCAACTACACTCATAAAGCTCAAATCCGATGAACTCACCTCTTTTGCCGTCTAGGCAGGCATGTAGTAGAATAAATCCAAATCACAACAAAGTCCATCAATGATAAGAATCCATACAAGATCCATAAGTAAAACAATCCAAAACAAAACAAGTTCAAAACATAGTCTAATAAAGAAGAAAACCAAAAGATCATTAATATCCTCGAGGTCTGCAGGGACTAGCAGCTGGAACTCTCTCTTGACAGCATCAACCTGAAAATATCAACAATGGAGGCGGGGTGAGTCCAACACTCAGCAGGTACAACTGATATACAAAGTAAGGAAATAACACCTAGCACTAATCATGCGTACAGTCTCCTGATGTAATAAAGGTATATGCAAACTGAAGTAAACAGGAGAATAATGTACTAACCAGAACCTGGGTATAAGGACAAACAGTCCGAGTGGTATAGAAATCCTGTATGCATGTCAAACATAGGTATCCAAACAATATGCAGCATATAAATGCAGCAAACACAAACACAAGCAATAAATGCATCATGCATATGATGCCAATGATGCGTCCTGGTCACCCCTGACGCCAGTCGATCATCTCACACAATAGTGAGGCCGAGTGGGTAGGGCTGTGACAACCGTGCACTCTGTCGTCACTACTCCTAATGAGTGACCGAGTGGACGGGATGCTGTCGGAGTATACCTATCCTCCTACCCCAAATCATAAATGGGGGAGCGCAATGCTTTCATCTCCCGGTACACGATGACGGGGAGGAATCCCTGCCGGATAACACGTTGTGTCACACTACCCATGAGCGGACCAACGGTGCCTAACAGAGTCCCTGCTGCAACACACTCTGCCTGAATCAACCACTAACCCATGAGTGGTGGTGTGTGCAGATCCATGTAACTGGCGATGTGCTCAACAATAATGGAGCAGACTATCGCACAGCATGAAATCATGCGAATGGTGCATATCACTAAGCATGGTAATATACTAAACCAATCTATGGACATATAACGATGTGCACCATAGTGAACAAATCATATTAAAGTACACTGATCAAATAAGCTATCAAACCTAGGTCCTGAACATGGTGAAACATGGTTATATCACTACCCCTATGAGCATGTATAATCAGGTACATAACAACACGAAAAACAAACAATCAATCAAGCAGGTAACAGGTAATTGGGTAGTGATTAATCGAAACAAATGAGGAACATAATTAATGCAACTTGTTAATTTCATTACTATGCATATCAAAAACAATAAGTCAAAAGTACCCGCCTCCGATAAAATGATCCAAATCTGACTCCGAGATACTCGTCTCGCGTCAATGTCCTGTAATAAATCGTACAATTTAGCTAAGTTTAATTATAACTCAAATAGTTAAACAAAACTATTTTCCTTCAAGAACCCTAATTAAATTAAACTCAAAATCAATTAGGATTAGCTCCATTAACCCTAACCATTCCACTATTCGATTTCAATTAAAACCTACACATGAATCCGAGTTAACATTTAATCCTAACACAAGTAGCAATCGCCTACAGCGGAATTCAAAACCCTAACCCTTACCTCAAACTCACAGTCGTTACAAGAACCAATAGCCCCTGAATGGAGTGACTGTCCAACCACAGCACAACCCCACAGCAAGTTCTAATGCACCTCACGATCACAATTACAGCCTTGACTGCTAACCCACAGCATAAAACTTCACCTCACGGCTGGGATCACTGCTGGAAATCAAAATGCGACAGGATGGGGTTGCTGCCGGAAATCAGAAACACCCCACAAAGCACAAAAACCTCACCAATCCGTGACCTAGAGTAGCAGAAAGGAGAGGATCAAGATCAAGAGTAGAGATTATTGTCAAACAATAACCTAATTCCAACCTAGCCCTAGCCCTCAGTGGGGCGCTGGAGTTCCTGTGGTCGGTGATCGGCGTCGGCGTGCAGATCCAAAGAGGACTTAGGGCACGGCGGTCGGGGGTGGTCGGCGCTACTCGAGTGGCTGGCGATGGGAGATCGGTGCGGCGGAGAGTGAAGTCGGCTAGGGCACAGTGACGATCGGCAGATGAGAAGAAAAGAGGCACTCCACGCCGTGAGAGGGAGAGGGAAAAGGCTCGGGAGAGGAGGGAAAAAGGAAACCGCCGTAGCCGGTGGTTAGGGCAAGGGGAGAGGGCGTCGGGCGCGTGCGGGGGGTCTCGGCGAGGAAGAAACAGAAAAAAGAAAATAAAGGAAAAGAAATTTATAAAATAAACAATTTCTCGCTTAAATGGGTAGCCTAAACAGGCTTTTCCGGAACCCAAATTTTATCCCCATTAACTCGTCCATACGAGCTCCGAAAAATTCCCAAAAAAATTTCCAAAAATTTCGAAAAATTCCCTTATCAATATTTGCCTATTTTTGGTATTTTACACAATAAGTCACAAATGACTTTAGGGTTAGACAAAGGAACCCTAAACTTAATTTCAAAATTTAGGTTTGGGTAATCGATTTAACTCAATCAAATAGCCCAAGGACAATCGATTAAGCATACTGCCTAATCGATTAGGACGATTAGATTGATTGCCTAATTGATTGGGAGGTTTTCGTGAAGCACAGTAAGGCTCTGAATCGATTGGCTAATCAATTAGGCCTTATGTTAATCGATTAGGACAATCGATTAAAGGTGTTTTCCATGAGAATAAAATAGCTTGGAATCAATTGGGGCAATTGATTCAGGCTTCACCAATCGATTAGAGTAATCGATTGAAACATGTTCGCGAGAGCATGGTAGGTGCTCAATTGGGAAATCGATTGACAGATTCTCGTGAGAACAGAAAGCTTCTGAATTGATTGTAAAATCGATTAGAAATTGTTGCATCAAATATTATGGGTCACTAATTGATTAGTTAGGCAAAAAAGAGTTATTTTGCAAGTTTTGAACGGTCAACCTGATATGGCAATCGATTAGGAGATGTTGAAACAATTCTAAAAAAGTGTTTTCATGAGGATTTAAAACACACTCATTTACACTAGTTCTTGAGGGCATGGAGGAGAAGTGTTATTGCATTTCCAACCACCAAGAGGCAATCCAAAGCAACAAGCAAGCATCCAAAGCAAAGAATTCATTGTAAAGTGTTATGCTTTCATTTTTCATTCATTTTTGGTGTTGCTTGAATTTTGTTCTTATGATAATAGTTTGTGCGAGACTTCTCTACTTCCAAAAAGTTTCAAGAAGGAGAAATTTCATAGTGGATGAGATCGTGAGAGCTAGACCCTTGGATTACTTAAGAAGGTGGAGACCAAGTAAAACAAAGGTGTTAATATTGCTTCAAGTTTTCCTAGGTAAATCATCTTCAAAGAAGTGAATGAAGCTATTCACCCCCTCTAGCATTGCTTCAAGGTCAAGTCTTGAAGCTGTAAATTTTAAAAAGTCAAAGGACTCATCATTCTCAACTTCAAAATGGACTTCTGAAATGGATTCGAGTACAACACCCGAGCACCTCTGCCATTTAGATTGGGAGGTTTTGATTTTTAGAGATTAAGGGTCAAAAAAATTTTCATGATGGAGTTAGAGCAATGATTTGCTCTAATGGAGGGATTTCAAGCTCTAACAAATAGCAAAGAGAAGCTCCTCAAGAAGAAGAAATGGACTAAGGATAAGAGGCTAATGACAAGGTAGCCAAATTGTTAGTTAATTTATTACCAAACATCATCTTGTGAAAACTTAAAGAATATCAAGATACCAAAAAGCTATGGAGCAAGTTGACAAAGCTTCATGAACATCCAACCTCAATGCAAAGTGAAGCTAAATCCAAAGAGGAAGACTTATTGGATGAAGAACATGAGGTTTCAGAGGTTGAAAGATGCTCAACATCCAAGAATGAAGTTGAAGAGACATCTACCTCAAGGATTGAGAGAAAGTGTAGTTCATTACCACCGAAACAAGAAGAAATCTCGACATCCAAATCAAATAAAGAATCATATGTGCCCCTATCAGTAAAGAAGGTACAACAATTTTAATTTATAAAAATAAAAATCATATTATATGCTTTGAGTGTAAGGAGAATGGATACTATAAGAACATGTATCCAAGATTAGTCAAAAAGAAGACTGAAGTGGCACCTAAGATGAAGGAAAAATCAGAAGTCAACCCCATGATATGAAAGGGCAAAGAGTAAATTGTATACTTCTCTTTCAATCAAAAGGAACATTATTGGAATTAATATCCAAAGGGAAGGAATCCGACCAAAAATAAAGGAGAAAGCTCAAATCAAGGGGGATCTTCCAAGGGCAAAACTAAGGTACCATACTTATTTAAGTCATGATAAGATACATGCCAGAATAACTTTTATGATTTTAGAGCATATTATTATGAAAATAGGAAGCATGATAATCCTAAGGAGAATTATAATTCATATCATGCTTGAACAATCCTACCTAAGGATAGGAAGGTAAGAAATAATTTAGACAAGAATTCTAAGGATGTTAGATATATGCCTAAAAGGAAAAATACTTAAGAAAATCATGAAAAATCAAAATTTAAAGATTTAAGGTTTGAAAATCAAGTCTTGAGGTTAAAACTTGAAAATTTGAAGAAGAGCCTAGAGAAAATGACAAATAATATTAAAGGGTCTAAAAAGCAAAACTTTAGGTAAGGAAGACAAGAATCATTTATGGAAAGGTTTGGGATTAAAACCTAAGTCCAAGGAACGCATAGCCTCTTACCATAAAGTTTCATAAGCTATAGAACTAACCCTAGGTATAGGAGTCAAGCCAAGATTACAAGGTAAGTTATCTCTAGAGTTGACCCTAAGAAGACTAGTATGACTAAGGATTTTAATAAGTCAAAGAAAGTCAATAGGAAGATTTCTAGGAAAGTTATTCCTAGTGAGTACCTAGAACATCCAAGGAGTGTAGGATCGATGACGTGCTAGAGGGGGTGAATATCACTCGTGGTTAATTCGTTCGTTTCAGAAAACACACAAAATACGTAATGGAATAACGAAGGAGAATGAGAGCAATGCTAACACAGTTTTCTTTTACTTGATTCGGAGCCTGTGATGACTCCTACTCCAAGGCCCGCAATCGTTGATCACTTTCGGTGGGCAATCACTAATAGTTTGAATAAAGATTACAAAACTTGAAGTATAATATAGCAAAGCTACTGATAACAATAGAATTAGAAGTCTTTCATCAGTTGTCAGAGCAGCGTTGAAGAGAGCAGCAGTTGTTTGTTCTTAATGTTGGAAATTGTGTTGTTGAAGCAACTGGTTGAGCCCTCCTTAAATAGTCAAGCTAGGCCTGATCCAGATCCACTAATCTCAGGATCAAGTTTGACTCGTCGCTGATCGATCGACCGATCCCCTGGTTCGGTAGACCGATCCCCTGGTTCGGTAGACCGATCCTGCCTGAATCAGTCTGTCTTCTATCCAGATTCGGCTTCGGATGAGTCCTCGTTCGGTCGACCGATCCTACCATTCGGTTGATCGATCCTGCCGTTCGGTCGACCGATCCCACTATACTCGCTAGCTTATCTGGTCTGATCCAATCAATCCAGCCTGATTTCGATCACCGTATATCCACTGTTCGATTGACCGATCCTTCGATCGAATCTGGTCAGCTGGCTGGAAATTAACTATGTTGTATTGGGGTTCGATCGACCGATCCAGCTGTTCGGTCGACCGATCAAAGCTAAGTCTGACCCTGCACAGTTGTTAGTTTCCTGCAAAACAGAGTTAGACAAAATAGTAAATAATATATAAATAAATAACTTGACAGCCTTCAGACTGTCCGGTTCTGATTTCATATTTCCTCTAGTAATCCTAGATCAAAGCGATGCTTACTGTTCCCTCAACGGGGAACGTGTCCTCACCTACTCCTCTCAGAAGAGATTACCTATCGCCAAACCAGTCCTCCAGACCAACTGGACTTTCTGCCTAGGGTTACCACCCCCTAAGGTTTTCCATAACCTAGGGTTACCGCCCCTAAGACCTAGGGTTACCACCCCTAAGACCTAGGGTTACCTCCTCCTAGGATTTTCGTAGGACCTAGGGTTATCACCCCCTAGGGTTTTGCATCTGCCTAATCGCAACTAGGACTTTCCATCACCTAGGGTTACCGCCCCTGGGATATAGGGTTACCACCTGCATAACCGCGGCTAGAACTTTTACCTAAGACAACTTAGAACTTTCCTGCAAGCTCAATCAACCATGTTAGATCACAAGACAACTTAACTTTAGACCTTTTGACATAATCAAAACATAAGTTCGATCATCTGATGCTTCCCGCACCAATAAGGAGCAGCAATAGGTATTAGGTTCTTAAGAGTGTGATCTCTTCACACTAAATGGGTTTAGAGTGTATTTACTCTAATTAGAAGGGTAATTAACTCAACCATGGTGAAGTTGGCACCTTAGGACATTTTCAAGGTATTATAATACATTGAAAATGAGAAGTTGATGTTTACTCTTAAAGAGTAAAAGTGTGTCAATAAAAATTTAAGCTATTGAGATTAATCAAATTGGCACAAATAGGATGGGATTTACAAATGTATCAAATTGAGACTTTCGCACATTCTAGGAAGATGAGGGAACTTAGGCTTATTTTGATTGAGAGATTAGTTGATAATACTTAGATAGAAAATTTCTTTATGCTATAATTATCATATTTTGTGTGCCCTATCATATGTCATGACAACGTATTTTATACTCATATTGTTATGAAAAATGCTAATGTCATGTCATACATACATTATTTAGCTATAATAGTTTTTCGTTTAAAAAATATTCATTTGATGTATGTCATAATCATTATCTTGCATTGTTTTAAATTCCTTTTAATTAAGGACAATAGCATAAATTAGCATCCTAGGTAGAATGCTTAAAGTTAAAATACCTAGATAGAGATGCATGATCCCTTAGTTTAGGAGAAACCTATTTTACATCTCATAAACACTATAGAATTGACTTATATGTGTATTGAGATAAGTTAGATATAAATGAGATATTAGGAGGATGAATAAGACTCAAGATGTTGATTTAATACATCTAATTGAGTTTTAGTTTCATCAAAACACATGATTATGTAATATTAAATTATAGGAAAAGTTAATGTGCAAGTCATGTGAATCTATCCCAAAGGTCATGGTTAGAAACTATTTTTGAAAATTATTTCAAAATCATTTTAAAAAATTATGGTGAAGTCTATTTGTTGATAGGAATCGTCGTTGATAAGTTAGATGTAAAGTTAGAGTGAAACATTAAATTTTTTAATGATTTTTAATTTTATATCATTCTTTAAAAATGAGACTTATTTTTATAGAAAATTATTTTCCCTTATACATGACTTATCTATGCTAAATTTCAGGATTTTTTTAATATCATAGAATTATTTATAGGTTTCTGAAATTGAGTTTAAAATTAAATTCAAAAATCAAAACCTCAATCAATTAGGCACGTCAATCGATTGGTACATGCTATAATTGATTGGTAGTGGGAGTTAATCAATTCACACAAGCTGTAATCGATTATTAGTTGAAACTAATCCATTAGCATGACTATATTGTTGGAGCAATCTAGTGTGACCCTAGGTTTTGATGTTTAGGAGAAGGTTTAACTTAAGTTTATTGTTATATTTGATATACATTGTGAGTGTGCAGGATACAGGTACAACAAGGAGAGTCCAAGTGTGATCTTGGCAAAGGAAGAAAGTCTAAGGATGAGTCTTGGTGGTGTAAGTCCAAGCTTGTAGTCTTGGCAACGTAAGTCCAAGTATGACTTGGCAATGGATGAAGTCCCGGAGGCGCGACCTCTTGGCAAAGGAAGACCCGACAATAATAACAAGGTCGATGGAAGCTCCAGAAGGCAAGACGTGAAGGATGGGGAGACATCTGAGGGATACAAGGCTAATGGAGGAGGCTAGAAAGCTAGGTTTAGGTTGTGCGGGCAAAGACGAGTGCATAAGAGACTGCACTCAGGGTAAAATTCTAATGTTACTATAACAGTGTTGTAGTGTTACTGTAGCAGTCGACTGGTATTTTCATTAGTCGACTAATAGCCGACCGTTGGCTTATAATGGTCGAATTTCACTTAAGACCAGTCGACTGATGGTAGGAAACACAGCTAGGTGTTTCCTCCCGAGCTCTATTAAAGAGAGTTCGGGGTGCTTGACCATAGTTGACAAAAATAGAGGTGATTAACTCCTATTAGAGTCTCCAAGGTCTTCTTGAGTGATCAAGAACTTATGTGAGTTTGTGGCGAGATTTCTCCACCCACAAGGAGCTACTCGAGCTAGCTGAAGGTTTTCCGATGAGTCATCCACCGACGGATCGGGATCATCGACCTTACAGACAGCCGTGGAGTAGGAACTTCATCTTCGAACCACGTTAAACAACGTGTTAGGTTTGCCTTCTTTTGTTAGTGTTTGTCTTGTATTTCCGTTGTGCACAATAACCCTTGTAGAAAGTAACGTTTTGGGTGAGACACTATTCACCCCCCCTCTAGCGACGTCAAGGTCCCAACATATATTTTGGCTGAAATGTTAAATTTCAATCCATTAAGCAATGTTTCATCAATTTAGCTATCTCTAACCCTCTTCTAACCCTCTGAAGTGCTTAGGTAAACATATAAGGGTAATTTTCTCAATAAAAATGAGAAAGGAATGATTAAAAGAAACTAATTTAGAATTAAGAAGGAGGTTTAGATTCAAGATTGAATTTTTAATCTCATAACTTTAATTTTGGAATTTCATGAAGATTGGTAAAAGTGTTGTTGCATGAAGATTTGAGGAGCACAAAAAATAAATAAATAACACATGTACAAAATGGAAAAACTCAATGCAATCCTTAGAAAATAAAGATCGCAACAAGATCAAATCAGTCATTATCATTTATCAAGAACTAAATAAGAGTCTTTTTAGACATAGAGCAAAAGAAAAAATAATTCATATTTTTCATCACCTAAACTAGTACAATTGTAAATGGTAGAATGGAGATAAAGAAAAAATTGAACAATTTATGACTGTAAATACATCTAAATAAAAGCTAAACTTAATTTTATCAAGTGAAATGGTAGAGGTATTTAACTCGAATTGCTCAAAAATAATAAATCCTTCATTTCGATCCAACACAATACAAACAAATGCATTGTAGGTACAGCGGAGGCTGGCAAAAGGGGGTGAATTGCCTGCAAATAAAAATTATACCCTCCTCGTGCTTTCAACTCAACTAGTGCAATAGTAAATAAAATGATAAAGCAATAAAGAAATAAGAAGACAGGAATTTAACCTGCTTACAACCAAGAGAGTTGTTAATCCAGGGCAGTAAGAAAAACGCAATAGAAAAATCTCCTTTGCTGAAGGCGGAGAAGCCTTTTACACACTAACGGCTCAGAACTATTGCTAGGAAGTTGTTACAGAGTTGAATGAATAATCGATGTGGAATTCCTAGCTCCAGGGGCCTTTAAATAGTCTCTGGAAATCTGATCATGAGGGTTCAGGGCGCCTCCAATAGGGGTCTAAGGCGCCTCCATCGAATGGGTGGATAAAACTTTATCCAAAAGCTCAACGTTCAATTCTGCCGAGTCCAAGGCGCCTTCAACAGGGGTTGAAGGCGCCCTCAAGCTGGAGGCGCCTCCAAGCCTGATGGAGGCGCCCTCAGGCTTGGAGGCGCCTCCAAGCTGGCTGGCAACTTTTCCAGCTTGGTTGCTTCTTTGCTTTGTCTTCCGAAGTCTCGTTCTTTTGGGTGATTCCGGCCAACCGAAATAGGGCTCACCCGAACCCAATTTCCGGCCTTCTCCTCGAGCAGGCTTCCATCTGGCTTCTCGTCCCTCGAACGCCGCACACGTTCTTCTCGTCCACCGGAGTACTCTTCCGCAGCTCTCTCGTCCTTCAGACGCACGGAGCCCGTCGGCTCCCTTCCCGTATCGTCCTTCTCGCTAGTTGTGTCTTCCGCTCGACTTTCTGTGCTCCTAAGCTCCTGCACACTCAGACACATGAATCAAACACAAAGAAGGACCTAACCAACTTGGTTGATCACATCAAAACACCCACGAGGACCAACAATCTCTCCCTTTTTGATGTGCATCAACTCAAGTTCAAGTTAGGGTAAAAATAAACAGAAAAGTAATTTTTTAAAAGAAAATTACTAAACTAACATGTCAAGCATAAATTTGTAATTAATAAAATTGCAACTCGGTTTAGAAAAATATTTAAAAATTTTAATTTTCCATTTTTCTAACTCCCCCTAAACTTATACTGTTTTCTCTCCCCCTTTGATCACAGAAAAAATGGGGTAACAGAGAAAAAAAAATTTAGCAAAAATGTCTAAGTTTCTAATTTCAAAACAATTTCTAAGTCAAAAAATTGATTTTTTTTTTTAAAAAATCCTAAGTAAAACTTTTCAAAGTATTTTTTTAATTCTAATTTGAATGCTTTTATCATGAAGTTAATTAAACATTTTTATTTCGATATTTCGACTTCCAGGTCGTAGCGAGGCACTAGGTCTTCTTGGTTATTGGAGCAACAACCACTTCCTTAGACAAAGCTTCTATAAAGAAACTCAAAGTTTAATTTTCTCACTGTAAGCTTTTAATTAAATAAATTAATTTAGCACAGATTTCGGAATCCAATAGAGGTTCCTTCCTACAGGGTTATTCAAAAATTTAGAGGGTACATAGTTTTTGGGCACTCTTCTAAGTTGGCCCTGATGTTTTCTAATGTACCAATTCAATTTTTCATAAATTCTAACTTTTGATTTTGGAAATATATTTAGGCATGCATCATTATCTTTCAATTTCTTAATTTCAACTTTTAATTTTTCATTTTCTAATTTTAGATTATCATACATTTCTAGTGGGCATGCTTTTGCTAGGTTTAATTTCAATTCAGCATTTTCTTTTTCTAATTTGAATAAATCTCTAGAAAGACATTTAATAAATTGAAAGGACTGAGTCGGGGTTAGGTTACGTACCCTCTTACCTGACTCGGTACGATTCTCCCCCTTCATCGTCACTTTTTTCTTCTGATGATCCTCCCCATTCATCTATGCTCATCTCTGAACTTAAGTCATCTTCAGGAAGATGGTTGGCTGCTAGCGCTAATCCGGAGAAGACTTCAATGTTTGATTTGAAAGAAGACGAATCTGACCAGGTGGCCTTCAGATTCTTGTGCTTGGAGGATTCTGGTTTCTTGTACTTTGACTTTTCCTTCTCTTTCCCCTTTTTCTTCAAGTCCGGGCAGTCATCTTTGATGTGCCCTTCTTCGTTGCAGTTGTAGCAACGGACCGTCCTTTTTCTTTGCTGATGCCTCTTTGTCTGCGATCTAAATTTATTAGATTTAAAAAATTTATTGAAGCGTCTTACCAGTAGTGCCGCTTCGGATTCGTCGACCGAGACTTCGGAGTCAGAACCGTTTATTCTTGCCTTTAAGGCAATGTTTTGACTAGTCTTTTCTACTCCATTGGGCTCTGCAACTCGAGATTCGTGAAGTTCAAAAGTAGAAAATAGTTGTTCTAGAGTACTTACCTCGAAGTCCTTAGAGATGTAGTACGCATCTACTAAGGAGGCCCACTCTGGAGTTCTGGGGAAGGCGTTGAGCGTGTACCGGATCGAGTCCCGGTTCTTTACTTCTTCTCCAAGGTTGCTTAATTGCGTGATCAGCTCTTTAATCCTCGCTTGGAGTTGCGCTACCTTCTTGCCTTGGTTCATCCGGAGGTTCGTCAACTAGGTCCGGAGGATGTCGCGCCTTGCTAGCTTCACTTCGAAGGTACCTTCGTGAAGCTCCAGGAATTTTTCCCAGAGATCTTTCGCGGAGTCGTAGCTTCCGATCCAATTTACCTCCTGAGGTGGCAGAACGCTGAGCAGATGGAACTCAACCTTTCCATTGGCGACAAAATCGGCTTGCTCCTTTTTGCTCCACATGTTTTCTTCTTTATCTTTCGGCGCTGCATATCCATATTTCATTATTAAAAGTATATCAAATTCAGTTTTAAAAAATACCTCCATTTTTCGCTTCCATGTGGCGAAATCTCCGTCGAACTTTGGAGGATGAATATTTGCTCCGGCCATCGTCTTGATCGTTGTGCTTCAGTCGGCGGTTAGTCCTTCTGAAGTGGTCTGGCTCTGATACCAAGTGTAGGTACAACGGAGGCCGACAAGAGGGGGGTGAATTGCCTGCAAATAAAAATTATACCCTCCTCGTGCTTTCAACTCAACTAGTGTAATAGTAAATAAAATGATAAAGCAATAAAGAAATAAGAAGATAGGAATTTAACCTGGTTCCAACCAAGAGAGTTGTTAATCCAGGGCAGTAAGAAAAGCGCAGTAGAAAAATCTCCTTTGTTGAAGGCGGAGAAGTCTTTTACACACTAATGGCTCAAAACTATTGCTAGGAAGTTGTTACAGAGTTGAATGAATAATCGATGTAGAATTCCTAGCTCCAGGGGCCTTTAAATAGCCTCTGGAAATCTGATCTCGAAGGTCCAGGGTGCCTCCAACAGGGGTCCAAGGCGCCTCCATCGAGTGGGTGGATAAAACTTTATCCAAAAGCTCAACGTTCAATTCTACCGGGTCCGAGGCGCCTTCAAAAGGGGTTGAAGGCGCCCTCAAGCTAGAGGCGCCTCCAAGCCTGATGGAGGCACCTCCAAGCTGGCTGGCAGCTTTTCTAGCTTGGTTGCTTCTTTGCTTCGTCTTCCGAAGTCTCGTTCTTTTGGGTGATTCCGGCCAACCGAAATAGGGCTCACCCGAACCCAATTTCCAGCTTTCTCCTCGAGCAGGCTTCCATCCGGCTTCTCGTCCCTCGAACGCCACGCACGTTCTTCTCGTCCACCGGAGTACTTTTCCGCAGCTCTCTCGTCCTTCGGACGCACCGAGCCCGTCGGCTCCCTTCCCGTGTCGTCCTTCTCGCTAGCTGCGTCTTCCGCTCGACTTCCTGCGCTCCTAAGCTCCTGCACACTCAGACACAGGGATCAAACACAAAGCAGGACCTAACCAACTTGATTGATCACATCAAAACACCCACGGGGACCAACATGCATCAGCATTTGAATTAGTCAAGCAAGGAGCATAGTAGCACCAGCCAGATCAGCATAATAGTGTTAGGTGTGGTTTCTCTTCCACACCTAATGAGCGAGAGAAGCACAGAGAGAGAGAGTTGGAAAAGGGAAAGAGGGGAAACTCAAAAAAAAAAAACTAGTATTTTTATTTTGCATTGTATGAATAAGATAAAAAAAATTTTAAATCATGTTCTTATTGATCAAAGGAGAAAACATCACCAACACAAGAGAAACATAACGAGAGAAGGTTAGGATTGAGAGATATTGAAAAGGAATAGATTAGATCTTATAAAATAACATACATACTTAAAAATAAATTTAAAATGTTAAAAAAAAAGACCCCCTTTATAACTTTATTCATTGGAACCATAATAAGACCTTTGTGAAATTCCAAACTTTAATTAGGAAATAAGATCATGTAAATTTTTAATCACATGGGCCCTATACTTTTCCATTCTCTTAAAAAATATATACATAAAAATATATTTAATATATTAAAAATAATAGCCTCAATTTTTAAAAAATAAGATGGTACAAATCTTTTATGATGTATGTCATATTCTTCGGGTAAATTTGCATGCAGACCCCATTGGCAAACATAAATTTACATGCAGTCCCCATTGGAATAAATCTTTGTTTCCACTCCCTAGTCAAATATACTTACCTAATTGCTCCTGATATTTTATGTATAAAAAGTCTAAAAATGAGTATAATTCCTCTTAAATTCAGTACATTAAACTAGAATCTAATATATTTTCTATCAAATTGAGCACGATTCTTTTTCCACCTCAATTGGATGGAAAACTAGATTTTTTTAAAAATGGTACTCAATTGGATGAAAAATATACTAGATTTTCTTTAAATGGTGTTGAATTTAGGAGGAATTATATTAAGTAGGAAAAAAGTCGTACTCAATTTAATAGAAAATATACTCAATTCTAGTTTAAAATACTGAATTTAATAGGAATTATACTCATTTTTAGACTATTTATACCTAAAAAATATGAAGGGTAATTTTAATAGAAAATATACTTGAATATACTAGATTTTCTTTAAATGATACTCAATTGGATAGAAAATATACTAGATTTTCTTTAAATGATACTTAATTGGATAGAAAATATACTAGATTTTCTTTAAATAGTATTGAATTTAGGAGGAATTATATTAAAATAGGAAAAAAAAAATATGCTCAATTTAATAGAAAATATACTTGATTCTAGTGTAAAATGCTGAATTTAAGAGGAATTATACTCATTTTTGGATCTTTTGGACCTAAAAAATCTGAGAGACAATTAAGTCACAATATTTGCATGAGAGAGTTGAAGCAAATAAAACTTTGCTTGCAGGGAGTGGAAATAAAGTTTTTTATGAGTGGAGATTTTATGTAAAATTCAAATTATGATTGGAGATTTTTCTCTACTTTATCCATATTCTTTTCCATTGTCTTAAAATATATATATATATATATATATATATATATATATATATATATATATATATATATATATATATATATATAGGGTCCCTAGACATAGGCCTTAATGTCTTTAGCCGGCCTGGAATCTTGTAAAGCTAAATCAATTGAGATAGTTAATTCCTTAAATAGTTTACTTGATAAATCAAAAAATAAGAACAAAATTTTGGAAAAGGAAATTTCCGTGTTAGAAGAAAAACTTAGTCATACAGTTGTTTGTGATAAATTACATGACATTAAGATTCAAAAACTAGAATTATACAATGAGTCATTGAAAAAGTAAATTGATTCTATAAGATTGGCATTAGAGAAATTTATCATAGATTCATAATGTTAATTTTTAGTTAAAGGGTGAACTTTAGTAAAATTGGCTTACGGAAAGAAAAAAATCTTAACTTTAGTCTAATAACTTGAGGACAAGGTAAAATTATTACATTAGCTAAGACATGTGTACCTAAACAATACACGGTTAATCTAGTAGGACCCAACTTATTTTGGATATTAAAATCATTACTTAGCCATTAAAAGTACCAATACGGTCAACTACATTAAACTACTTTCATTTATTTTTATATGGTTGACTTAGCATATAGTTTACTTAGCTTGATAATTGCTACTATTTTTTAAAACAAATTCTTGTTTCTAAAATTTTAATTTGCTATTTTAACCCTCCATTGGTTTTTAAAATTTAAAGGACCTCTTTATTCTAAGAGTTTACCTTTACTTACCTCCTACCAAACATGTGATATATCTGATTTATTTAGACTTTTTCTTAACGTCTGATTGACTCATTATGATTTCCATTGACTCAATATCTAGTCCTCACTGTCCCATCGAATTCGTCCTATCAAATATCTAATCCAACTGACCTATCTAGACTTCCTACTTAACGTCTAGTTCTCTTGATCCGCAAAATCTTTTATTGTCTATTAACTGATCCACCTGACTTACTAGAACTTTCTTGTTAAGTCTTGCACACTTAACAAAGATATCAGATCTACAAAAAACTTAACTTTAAATTTTTATTAATATCAAAACTCAGATTTAATTATACGATGCTTCCTTCACCAACAACTAGTTGCAATTAAACATCTTTGGTCAAAAGTATTTAACAAACATAAAACATAAAAGCTTAAAATCAAGAACATAAACATAGTCATAATCAAGAAATTTCAAGAATGCAACAATAACAATTTGGCAAGAATATAAGACCTCTAGACTCATTAAAACATTTTTGACCAAAAATGTTTAGTGACCCTAGAGAATTCACAATCTAGAAAAATGAGTATGGAATAAACACAGACAAAATCAAGGAAACCCGAGGAGTGCAATGATTCTATTTAGTCTAGGGTTATCAAGTATTTTTGACCAAAAAAAATAATTGGTAAAAAAATGTTCGACAACCTTAAGGTGCTCAAAATATTAAACAGACAAATATATACAAACTCAAGCAACCTAGAGTACAATATCCATTTGTCATGAATCCAAAATCTCTGATGTCATCACATATTTTTGATAAAAATAAAAAATATTTAAATAAAATAAAACTTACGGACCCACTAAGTACAAATTCTCTACAAATACATATCCTCTAAAATAAAAAATCCGTCCACCCTATAATCACTGGACAATCAATTATAAATTAATCCTGTAATTTATCTATTTTCATGTAACTGGAGAATGCTCTAAGAGACACCTCCTCAGATGAAGATAATTATCTTTTATACAATTTACTAAGTGATGCAATTTGACAAAAATCTGAGATCTTTAGAAATAGCAAAAAGTGTTGTGAGACGACTAATGTTGTCAGTTGACTGCTTATACTTGAACAACAACGAGCAGTTTGAACTATTTTTAAAAATAAGTATAAATTTCAAAATGTAGTCGGCAATTTGAATAATCTTAAATGTTTGGATGTGCAGTTACATAAATTACAATTACCAGAAAGTTCGCATCTTGAACTATTCAATTGATCGTTATATTATTTTCAGATCCAAATGATATTTTAGTTATAAAAATTTCGTTGACTCTCAATAAGAAATGGCATGCCAGTAGCAGCGGATGACACGCTTTACATGTTTCATGCTGATGTTCACAGCATCTTAACTCAATTGTCGAAACAAATAACTCAATCCGTTGACAGCGTCGTCTCGTCTGAAAGTTGCTGCACAAGCCCAATCATATAGCAGCTCCAGCACTTGCAGCTCATGAAGCAGCCATTGCACCATGATTGTGGGACTCATATGTATCATATCCAACCAGTACAAATCACAAAGAAAAGCAAATAAAATTACGCTTAACTTTCAATCTCTTCTGGGTTTTCTTCTACACTGTCATCTGATGCCTTTGAAGCTGGGAAAAAATCATCCTCAGGATACATGGTTGTAAATAACTACAATGGAAAACACACAGATTAATCAAGCGTACAGGCAATGCTCAGTCTCCCATAGTCGACTGGGAAATTTTACACAAATGCCAATTCTCTGGTAAAAAAAATATCTCTTGCCAATTATCTGAAATCAGGAATTAAGCAACAGAAATGGCAAATTGTAAAAATTTGTATCAATATGATCAGTATCACAGTCAGTGTACATGAAATTTTCAATCTTCTCTTTTATGGTCAGAATTCTTGTAAGCAGATGGCAATCAAAAATGGCACCAACGAGTTATGGAAACAATTTGTCAATTACCTTTTTGGTTGCCTCCAATATGAATTTGTAGTCAAGACTCTCATCAGGCATAGGGCATGAACATAAAGAGCCAAATGAAGCCTGCATAGCATTAGAAGTTTAGTAACATACATAAACAAACATTCAGTTAACTGGATTTTCTTTTCTTTCCTCAGGAGCAGCAACAGTGAGCATCATGAAAAAAATATGGTTCGAATTTGGATTGGATTCTATATCCTCCATCCTCATACTCATCTCCATCCCCATTTATTATATTCATCCTCAACCTCACCCTCATCCCCATCAGATATTTAACTTTTATCCCTATATCCATCAGAGAGTCGAATGTTCATACCCACCTAAATATCCTATTACCATCTACAATTGCATTTTTTTTCAAATTTGAATTATTTCAAGTTATGGATATTTACCAAATTCTAAAGAAAATAATAAGATAAAAGATAAAAATTAGCAAACTAAACATCATAGAAGAAATAATGCAAAGGTGGGCTGCCGATGAAATGAAAGAATTTTTTTTTTGTAACATTCAAATTGAAGAGTTGTTAGAGGGTTTTGGATTTTGTTTGAGATTTGAGAAAAAAAATCTTTCTTTAATATATATATAGTCGGGTATGGGTAGGATTCTATCAGACCCACATCCATACTCGAATCCAAAAATTCCCATACCCGATTATTTAATCGGATCTAAAAAAATTCTTCCATATCCTCCTTTATTCGGGTCAGATATTGGATTATCCATTAAGTTGGAGGAAATTGTCATCCCTAGTGAGCATACACTTCTAGAAATATAGGAACGACTTTAATTGTTTTTATAATTTTCCTACAAGTTACCAATAACAAAATCAAAGAAAAACTACTAAAATAAAATCATACTTGTCATCAAAATCAGTGAAACCAACAGTGTTGCCGTATGAACTAAGATTTAAAATCTCAAACTGTGGTAGAGTTTTGATTGATATCATGTGTGCCATTCAAATATAAGGGTATAGTAATTACAAAGTCATTTGCATTAACATGTGATAGCTATAGATTACAAATTATTATTTTTTGGAAGAACATAGAAATGGCAAGACAATATTCAGCCATATTAATATTATTCATAACTAAATTACAAATTGTTACAAAAATCTCAATTGATTGTTCACACCTAGATTACTTATTCAATCAGAGTGTAGAACTTATATTGTAATTTTGATTTCTCATATTTGAGGAAAAAAAAAACTGTTTAATTAAACATCAAGGCAATTTGGAAAGCTTCAACAAACCAATTAATACATTAATGGTATTAACTTAAGGGAAAATTTGCATGCAGTTCTCATTGGTAAACACAATTTTACATGCACTCCCTATTGAAAAAATTCTTTGTTTTCACTCCCTAGTCTGATATACTTACCTAATTGCCCCTGATATTTTAAGTATAAAAAGTCTAAAAATGAGTATAAATCCTCTTAAATTCAGTACATTAAACTAGAATCTAGTATATTCTCTATCAAATTGAGTATGATTCTTTTTCCGCCTCAATTGGATAAAAAATATACTAGATTTTCTTTAAATGGTACTCAATTGGATGGAAAATATACTAGATTTTTTTTTAAATAATACTCAATTAGATAAAAAAATATACTAGATTTTTTTCAAATGGTATTGAATTTAGGAGGAATTATATTAAATAGGAAAAAAATCGTACTCAATTAAATAGAAAATATACTCGATTCTAGTTTAAAATGCTAAATTTAATAGGAGTTATACTCATTTTTAGACTATTTATACCTAAAAAATATGAAGGACAATTTTAATAGAAAATATACTCGAATATACTAGATTTTCTTTAAATGATACTCAATTGGATAGAAAATATACTAGATTTTCTTTAAATGATACTTAATTAGATAGAAAATATACTAGATTTTCTTTTTACATGGTGCTGAATTTAAGAAGAATTATATTAAAACAGGAAAAAAATATACTCAATTTAATAGAAAATATACTCGATTCTAATGTAAAGTGCTGAATTTAAGAGGAATTATACTCATTTTTGGACCTTTTGTACCTTAAAAATCTGAGGGACAATTAGATCACAATATTTGCATGAGGGAGTTGAAGCAAATAAAACTTTACATGCAGGGAGTGGAAACAAAGTTTTTTATGAGTGGGGATTGCATGCAAAATTCAAGTTGTCATTGGGGATTTTTCTTTACTTTACCATTAACTTAATCTATTTTCGTGGGTAATTGATTAATGAATGAATCCTTATTTTGATGGAATCAATTAGATATTTTGAGGAATCAAATTTGATCTAATTAATACATAATTTTTTAAATTAATTATTACAAAAATTAATTACATACTGAATTAAATTTTATATTTATTAATTTGATTATAATTATATAAGATTAATTAATAGTAATTTTGTCTAACATATGATTATATATGATATAATTACATAAAGATAAGTATAGCATACCTGTTTTTGCTCTTGAACATAGATTATGCACCATCTTAGAGCTGGTTTATGTTCTTCTATGTGGCTTCCATTTGGAGATGAATTACTTATTTCAAGCCCGCCATCATCTGTAACAAGGAATAAAGCATTGATAGCAGCTTTTATATATTCCTTCCCCAAAATAGCATCATTACATGGCGTAGAAAGATGCACCACAAACCTGGAATATAGGAACAAGTATCACCCCACTTAGAATTTGAAAATAATAAAATGTTGTTTTGAATTACTTTTTGTAAAGGTTCTTGACATTCTCAATTTAAAAAAAAAAAAGGGACCTGTTGATACTTTTATGCCACCACTTGATTGGGAGTGATGAAAAGAAAACCATTCACAAAGTTGAAACACATTACTAACCATCCTGGTGGACAATTTGCTACGTTTTTGCTCAGCTGAAGCACTTGAACTGTTGTTAACTGCTCAGGATACAATGCTACATCAAGTGAAAGGCAGTTGTGTTACTTTGTCTTAGAAACTTGTGAGATTGGAATATTCCTAACATCAAAGTGTTTGATAACAAATAAGAAACAAGTTGAAAATTACAGATATTATCTTACACTTTGGGGGGAAAATCACCAGAACATTTGAAGAATCTGGTAGTATAGAGCTAGTAGTGATGCAAACTCCTCTAGCAACTTTATAAGAGCAATAGGAATTCAACTTTTTATCCACAACATTTGACGGCAACATTGATGATGGAACTTCAAATGATGAATCCAAAACCACCTGCTGACTGAATATGTCCTGACCAGATGCCAATTTAATACCTTTACACCCACCTGTTTCCTGCATTAAGGAACTAAACAAAATTAAGATGCACCCACACTCTAATAATATCTGCTTTGGACTTGAAAGTCAAGCCAGAAATCACTACATTGCAGTCGATACTAATGAAAACAAATAGATAAAAGTGCAGAGAACATTTTGATAAAGATGCAAATAAGAATCCATATGATGTTATCCTACAATTTTAAGAGAAATGTTATAGCCATGTTATATTTGAATAGATGTAAAATTATGATGAACAAACAATTTTTTTTTAAACTATAATAACCATGGTGCAACAAGTGCAAGGATGGAGCCAGAAGCTTATATGGACTAACACATACTAACTCATGACAATAACACATCAATCATACAACCATTGGAGCAACCACCCATGCAAGTACCAACTGTACCAACGCGTGGGGGCTATGAATGATAGCTTCATGGTTGTAAATATGTTGTGATTCTTGCTGATTTCTGAGGGAAATTATCTGTGTGGATGCTCCACTTACAAGGTTGTAATCTGTATGTGCTGCATACAAATGAACTGTGACTAATAAAGTTTCTGCACTGTGCTGATTACTAAGGAATATGCCAATGAAACTAATGTCATAACTATGATAATTCTGAGCTTTTGTTTGCTTTTTAGTTCTGCTAGGGCAGAAGATGATTTCCAGTCAATATGAAAAAGAAAGTTCTTAGCAATAAAACTTTCAAAGACCAATCAAGATGACAAAGAAAGATCTAGGACAAATGTCATGGTGTATGTATTTCAAAAGCAAATCACATAAGAGAATGAAATTCATAGAAGGATCTGACTCTGAACTTTAATTTGAGAACCTTATATCCAAATTGTGACTCTGAACTTTAATTTGAGAATCTTTTATATCCAAATTGAAACTAGTGCTCTGATCGTTCTTTTGATTTACATGTAAACAATAAAATTGTACATGTTATAACCTAATTTAGGATAATTTCAAACTAATGTTATAACAAAATCAAAATTTGCAATTTGAAATACGAATTTAAAATTAAAATTTTAGAGCCTAATAATTAATTAATTTCAAACATTATTTCTATTTTCAGGTAATTTCGAAATTGATATTTGAAATTCAAATTTTGGAGCTTAAATGTTTAAAATGTTTCCCTTTATAGTTAATTTCAAATTTTAAATGAATTATAGGTTATGGTACCCATAATACAATTTAATGCTTACTAATTGAAAAAATAGCATTTCTTTCTAAAACATAGTATTATAAATGAAAGTAATTCTCCCTCTCTCCCTCACCTAAGGAATTAGTGTCATCCTGGATTGAGGAAGAGTGAATTTCAAACATGAGGTAGGTTCTTCCCTTTCATCTTTATAGTGCATATGCTTGTTAATCTTCATATTAATATTTCTTTTGGATTCTTTCTAATTCACAAATAATTCTCTAGTTATAAGCAATGATCTTATAAAATTATCATTTCTTATTATCTTTCTTTGTTTGCAAAAAGATTTTTGGTATTAATCTATGGGGCATGGTTTGACTTGATTAAAATAAGGGAGTCATTATCGAGGTTGGAAGTTATAGCACAATCCACTATTAGCCAATACAAACTTATAGTCATATACCATGTTCAGCTATAAGCTGACCTCGTAATTTACCTCCCTTCACATAACCTGAGGACGGTTGTCAGAGACGTTTGGGATGAGCATAATCACATTTTGCTATAATGAGTAAATTCTAGATAGTTAGTATTAAAGGTGCAGAGGATAAATGAAGAAGAGTGCTAGAGGGAGTGAAAGCACTTGTTCTTAAAATAAAAAAATTTCTCTTACAAGTTCTTTGCAAGGCTAATAAACGAATTAAGTGCAGTGAAAATAATAAAGAAATAGACAGAATATCAAAGCACTAACTCGAGATTTATTGTGATTCGAAATATCAATTCTTACTCCATGGCCTATAAGAATCTTAAGGTGAAACCTCATATAAAACCGTTCTTCACAATCAAAAATAAATACAAAAATCCAACAACTATAAATCCACTCCAATCAGTTAACTCAACCCTAGTCAATCGATTGAAATCTCTCACTTGACTCAACTCTAAATAGATTTTCTATTTGCAAACTGAATGTCTTGAATAGACTACCAAGTCAATTGAGCTCATTAGTCAACTGAATTTGATCTTCATTCAACTGAGTCATTGGACATTGACTATGACCCCAAAACATTTTTTTCTTGGTCAATTCTACAACTCAAAAAGAATCTACACAAAACACCCAAAATTATATATTCTCACATTTCACCAAGACAACTTTAGGCTGTTGCAGTTTTATGTCGCACAAGAATTCACCTCCGATCAAGTCCTCACCCCTAGGATGCATCAAGCATATATTCTCTCACATTTCACCAAGACAACTTTAGGTTATTGCAGCTTTACATCGCACAAAGAAATTCACCTCCGATCAAGTCCACACCCCTAGGATGTATCAAGCTCTTGACTCGCTTCATATATTATTCTTTGCTAGATTGCCTACATAATTCACCTCTTGCGGTTACCATCAAAGTTGTTGACTCAACTCAAGGCTCCTCATCCTATGTTAATCTTCGGCAAACCTTTGATTCATAAACCGAGCAACTTGGTAGCGCCAAGTCATCAACCACGACTCAACCTCATTCAATCACAAGATCCACAAGGTTTGTCAAACCAACTCCATGATCTTTGTCCTACATCAATCTCTAGCAAACCTCTAAGCCATCGAGTCACGAACATGGTTGCACCAAGTCCACAAACACAACTCAATAGAGGTTGAAGCACACCAACTTGGTCGCACTAAGTCAACAAGCACGACTCAATCTTGTTAAGTCAAAAGTTCTACGAGCTTCGTGTGCATCCTACCAATTGAAGTTAACTAAATCATATCTTAGCTAGGCATATTAACTTGATTTCTGATTACTTCCTAGCTGCTTAGATTCACATAATCCTAAATTAGACTTTCCCGTAAGACAAGTCTCATTCTCCATAATTGAAATATTGATAGTTTAAAATGGATTCTAGTTGTCTTGCCTTTTCATATATTAAATTTTGTGGTTGATAA
Organism: Zingiber officinale; assembly: GCF_018446385.1. Taxonomy (NCBI): domain Eukaryota; kingdom Viridiplantae; phylum Streptophyta; class Magnoliopsida; order Zingiberales; family Zingiberaceae; genus Zingiber; species Zingiber officinale. Next base: position 108,483,975 of record NC_055998.1, read on the forward strand.
GTAAATTGCATTATTAGTTAGATGACTTGCTCCAGAGTTGCCAATAATTCCTAAACCCAACTAAATTAGCAAACCTAGCCTAAGATATATTATCACTAATATATAATAATATATATAAATATATGGTGTGATAATATGATTCAATATTTAATTTATGTTAGTTGATTCAACCTAAGTTAATCAAGCATTGCAACTAGATTCCATATAATTTCTTAATTATACTCATAATTGAATGTTCCATTCTGCAAAAATGTGAAATCTGGCACCCTGACCACCCCTTGCCCCACACCATTGAAAGAGAATAAATCAAAAAACCAAAGCTATCCATCACATAGGAGGGTAATTCCTCAGTCTTTGCCGGGATTCTACTCTTGCTCAATTCTACAAATCTATCATGTGATAACCAACTCGGCTATGTCCTGAGGGTTATAATTGAATGTTCCATGACCTATGATCAGGTAACCCATGATCCATAATAATAAGTTTGATTTGTGAAATCATCTTCTTCATGATTATTCTAAAGTTAATTTTGTAAACTCCTCAATATTACTATCATGTACATCACATAGCACATGTTATTCTCTAAACATCTCTTATTTGACTTGATAATTCAATAATAACTAATATGATGAATTCAACTTTGCAACTTAATACTACAGCAAAACAACAATCAAGTCTTATCCCACTAGGTGGGGTCGGCTATATAGATCCTTTTACGCCATTAGGCTCTATCGCCTAACTATATCATCTATACTTAAATTTTATTTTATTTTATTGTTATTAATCAAGTCTTTTTTTATCTTCCTCTTCCTCGTTTGATGTGTCTATTTATCATAGTTTCACATTATCTAACTAGAGTATTTATTAGTCGTCTAAGTACATACCTGTATCATCTTAAACGTGTCTCTCGGAATTTTCCCTCAATAGATGTAACTCCGACTTTCTCTCTAATGCTCTTATATCTTATTCTGTCCATCCTCGTATGTCCACACATCTACCTTAACATTCTCATCTCTACAACTTTCATCTTCTACTTGTGTGCTTGAGTCATAGCTCAACATTCAACTTCATATAACATAGCAGATCTAACTACGATTTTGTAGAATTTTCCTTTAAGTTTTTGAGGTTCTTTACGATCATATAAAATACCCAACGCTCTCCTCTAATTCAACCATCCTGTTCATCTCTCTCAATTCTTCCATCGTTTTGTAAAAATGACCCTAAATATTTAAAATTTTTAGTTCTAGGCAACTTGTCATCTCTTATCTTAACAATTGTCTCATTAAGTCTAATATCACTAAACTTAAATTCCATATATTCTATTTTTATTCCATATATTCTGTTTTTATTCTACTAAGCCTAAAACCTTTACCTTCCCGTGTTTCCCACCAAGATTCTAGTTTAACATTTACCTTTCACGTGTTTCATCTACCAAAATGATATCATCTGCAAACAACATACACCACGGTACTATTTCTTAAATGTGTGCAATGAGTTTGTCCATAATTAGTATAAAAAGATAGGGACTTAGAGTTGATCCTCAATGTAATCCTATCTTTATTGGAAATGCTTCATTTACTCCCCCAAAGTTTTCACTCTAGTTGTTACAACCTCATACATATCTTTAATTAGTTCAACATATGTTGCGCTAACGCCTCTTTTTTCTAGAATTCTCCATATAACTCTAGCATAAACTTTTCTAAGTCAATGAATATCATGTATAAATTTTATTTTTGCTCCGATATTTTTCAATTAGTTGTCTAAAAAATGTATAGTTGATTGTCGACCTCCATGCATAAACTCAAATTAATTTTCGGTCACCATGATCTCCTTCCTTAATCTTTTTTCTATTATTCTTTCTCAAAGTTTCATGGTATATATAACTTATTAGTTTAATACTCATAGTTTACATAATTTTGTACATCTCCCTTGTTCTTATATAAGGAAACTAGAATACTTACCCTCCATTGATCAGGTATTTTTTCATTTTCAATATAATATTAAATAATTTTGTAACTCATTCAATACCTTATTTTCCTAAGCACTTTCATACCTCTATCGGAATATATCCAACAGTTTTTCTACTGTGTATCTCATTTAAAGTTTGTTCTATTCAAATTCTATGATAAAAATTTAAATTTTTATACTTATTTAACCTACTTAAATTACCTAAGCTAAGTTGGTCACCTAAACCTTCATTAAAAAGTTGATAAAAATACTTCTTCCACCACTCTTTTATTTCTCCATCGTTTACTAATATCATATTATATTCATCTTTAATACATTTTATTTAGATAAGATCTCTTGCCTTCCTCTCTCACTTTAGTTATTCTATAAATGTCTCTTTCCCCTTCTTTTATATCCAATTTTTGATATAATCATTTAAAAGTTTCATTCTTTGCCTCATTCACTACTTTCTTAATCTCTTTCTTGGCTATTGTATATTTTTTTTAAGCTTCCTTGTTCTTACAAATATATAATTACTTATAAGATGTTTGTTTTCATTCACTTTCTCTTATACTTTCTCATTCCACCACTAAGATTCATTACTTGGTGGGTGAATGTCCTTTTGACTCATTGAGTACACTATTAGTTACTATTTTAACTTTGATACTATTTTATCACATGTTGTATTAGAGCCACCATATATTTCACCTAATGCTTGTACTCCTATATTCTCCATAAATATATTTTGTTTCTCATCCTTTAACTTTCACCACTTGATTTTAGGAGTCATATATATTTTCTATTGATACTATGCTTGAGGTGTATATCCAAAACTACTAACCTATATTGGATAGTTAAGTTTTCTCCGAGGATAACTTGCAACATTTACAAATCTTTCTATCCCTCTTCCTAACTATAAGAAAGTCAATTTATAGTTTATTATTCTCACTTTTGAAAGTGATCAAGTGTTCTCTTTTCTTAAAAGACATATTAACTAATATAAGATCATATGTTACCACAAAATCCAATATAGTTTTCCCTTCTTTATTTCTCGTTCCAAACTCATAACCCCATATACCCTCTCATATTCCTCATTTTTCACTCTGACATACTCATTTAGATAACCTTCTATTAAAATCATTTCATTTGGTAGAATATTTTGTAATACTTTATCTAGGTCATCTCAAAATCTTGATTTGGTAGCTTCATCTAATCCTACTTGTGGTACATTTATGCTAATTACGTTTATAGTTTCTTTCGCGACTATTATCTTAAGGGCTAATTCAATTCCCTTTTCTAACAACTCCTACTCTTAGATAAATAGCTTCTAAACTTAATATGGTCTATTGTTTCTTGACTTTATCTCTAACCTTATTTAGCAATGTTATGAAACTCCATAATGTGGTTTATGTTATGTGATGGTACTTTATTGGTATTTAAGTTGTCAAACATAGCAACGGCTAAGTTCAATGTGTGAACCCATGGCAAACTATAGTAGGTGATACTGCTTTAAGGGAGTGCGAGAGTTTCTCCATGGGTCCCATGCGTCTTGGATATGTGCTTAGCCTCAATATGTTTTCCACAAATATTGACTTGGGTTCTTCGAAGCATTTGCTTGAGATTGGATAAAACCATCAGGTAGGTAGTATATCATACGTAGATCAAGCATTGGTAGTATCGAATAGTGACCAAGTACATAATACCTCCAATGTGCATTCCTTATATTTTATGTTTAATATACTTGCACTCTTATTGGTACTATATGCCTATTGTTGTGCTTGATACGGCATATTGATTCATATTGCACGTTCTCTTGTTTAATAATGCTAAATTTTTATTTGTATGTTTGTTGCTATATTGTTGAGATTTCTTAGCTTCCTTGCCTTGTAATTGCTTTATTGTTGAGACTTTATAAACCCTAATTGCTTCCTAGACTATTATTATTTGATCTCATAAATTTTTATCCTATGCTTTGACATTATTCTAGGGAAGACCTACTTAGCATGCTTCTAATAGGTTATAATTTTTTTTTTAGCAGGAATGGTTTAGAGAAGATTCATATTCAAGGGTTGTTGGCATAAGCAATAAAAGGTTGAATGAGATTTCTAGATGTTCATAGCTAACAGTGTATTTAATGTAAAAGAAAATTGTAAATAATTTTGGTGAATGTTATAAGCTTACTGTTAGTTTGAAAATTGCAAACACTTTTGGTGAATGTTATAAGCTTATTGTTAGTTTGTACTAGCATAACAATGGAGTTTTTCTTTTGTGTTTTTCCTTGTATGGATGGTCTATTGTGGGAGGAATGAGTTGAGTGTTATTTTAGTCTTTTGTGAGTTGTATTGAGGTTAATTCTAGATATGGGAAGAAGTATTTGTACCTAACACAACCTTAATTATTAGTAAACCAAATTGACCTAACTTAATTCATTATCAACCATGAAACCTTTTGTTTCCTAGCGGCTCGAGTTGATGTACTCAACTTGCAGTTTAAAAAAAAGTCAAAGAGTCATGAAAATAAAAGAAAATAGAAAAACTAGATTTTTAACAATCTATAGTTCAAAAGCCTTAACACCAATAAGAAATGGAATTTGCAGATTATTTTTTCCATAACTAAAGCTGATGTACAGGAAAATAAATCAGGTGATTATTGCCAATACCTAACTCTTGATTGTATGTTTATCTGGAATGGTATCCATGTTTTACAGAATATTTGCGGTGAACCCAGTTCATGCTTATTTACGTAAGTGTCTCTTGACCCATTCCCCTCCCAAACACACACAAAAAAAGGGAACATCATAATCTGTCTGATAGATACTAGATCACTTCAATTCTTCATATATCATCTAATGAACAAAGAATGACTATATTGCTAAATCTGATGCTTTCATACAGTCATTTTCATAAAGCTAAAGTAATGCTCCCACTACTTTCAGAAGAAGATTAATGAAGTCTAGAGAATCCTTGTCCAGAAGACTACACTTTCCACGAGTGTCATGATACCTTCTACATTTGTTATGGCACCTTCTAAATCTAGCTTGAACTTGCTCAATATTAAATTACCAACAAAGCCTAGGAGATTATCACATGCCCATCTATCGTTTAACACAAAAAACTGATTCAAGTTTACAACTCATTGGCCCTTTTTACATAGTGTAGTTGAGAGAATGATGATTAATAAGTATTTTCATTTCTTCATTCTTGCTCAATTGTTGGCAGTCCTATACCTTTCTCGCTGACATGGTAAATTATTTAGTAAAATACTGGCAGTTCAATTTGGATAGAATGACTCAATAGTGGTACTTAGTTTGTTTAACCACAAGGTAATCTGGATAGGCCAAAATAACAGCATGCAAGAAACAAACACAGACACTGAAGCTGGTAAGTAATTGTCAAATATCTTTCATGCTCAATGTTATACCTTATCAACAATAATTGCACTCACTGGCATGCGCAAGACCTGCATTATTGTAAGCAAGACAAAACACAAGAAAGTCAGTTCAAACTACAAGGAAACTTAAAAACAAATATGATCTATATTAATACGAGAAAATTCAGATGAATCATAAAACTCAATGGCTGAAATGTTTTGGCTATGATGGCTATGTATTACCTATTCAAAGAATTCTGTTATTTTGGTTGATGACAGCGGTCATTTTCAATCTTTAGTTTGGATTACTTTCTGCAAATATAACACATAAGACTTACATAAAGAGCGCCTTTAACAGCTGCACAACGACAGAAAGCTTGAGGTAGTTCTCCATGCCCATACATAGGATAGATGAATGCACCAACTGCATTAGAAAACCTGTCATTGACATCAGTCACTAACCAAATACTTAAAGAATAACCACTGTGGAAGCAAAAAGAAATATAGATAAGATAGCCATGAAATTCGCACTTTCTGACAATTACTGCTCTGAATAGCAACAATAGAAAGCTAAGAGGAAATGTATACAAGTTTGAAGTACTTTGGTTAAAAGATACCCAACTCGGGAAATCAGTTATGCAAGGATGATACTGGTTTATCTTTTGTTATGTAATTCATTTAACAAACTTATTTTTGTTATTCTAATAATTTTTTTCAATTTTCTAAACTTTTATTGTTACCAGTTCTGGCCCCACCAATCAAATACAGCTAATATCTAAGTTACCAGAATGGCAGATATAGATACCAATATTGACAACCATGGTGAGAAAGATCAAGTAAATCCTTTAGAAGTACCATCAGATTAAAATGAACATGACAATGAAATTAGGAGACTGAACATTATGGATTTAACATCTATAGCAATCAAAGACATGTGTTGTGTCCTTCCATGGGAGAGTTAAATCATAGCAGAATTATGCTGCAATGTTTTTCCAACAAATGTTGCTGATATGACCACCCTGTCACATGTTGAGAGAGGAACACATGTTAGGATCCTATCAAACAAATATGCAGCCCAATCAACAAACTTCTACAGTTCTATACCGACATTAAAACAAGCCCATTGTTTCCTTATTTGGTCACAACTTGAGAAAAAAAACAATTGAAATTGATGACAGCCCGTCTCAACAGATAGTAGTTCAAGTATCTACCACATTTAGTAACTCCTCCCACTAAATCAAAGAACCTTTAAATGAGTCTTAAAGATTTGGCTCCCAATGAGCCACCAATGAATTTCTCCTTTCTGAATCATTGAACATGCTACCAATCTTTATTTCAGACTCAATTGTACAACTAGAGGAATCACCTGGTGACTAATCTTATTTTGAGTCAATAGTTGTTATTCAAACTACTGAATAAACCTATAAGAACGAACTGAATGAAACTGACACAACAAAAAAGAATAAGGTAGCACCCACTTTTAATAATTGTCCAATTTACTTGCAATAATTCCATTAACATGTTTAGTGTCATATGTTTATGTGTAGTTGCTTACAGATCTCAAGCTCCTAGGCAAATTGATTTGATTTATGTGTATTTCTATCCAACTAAAACATATATGAGAGATATATGTTGAGGCTAGAAGAAAAGTTGGACCAAGTAATGAAGATTATGAAGTATGCTGATGCACATTATTAGACTAAAAGAAAATAATACAGGAGATTTCGTCTATGTGAGCATGAGTTCCAAAAACATCCTTAAATACTCCAATAAGTTAATAATCTAGAAAATTTGCTACATTAGAGAAATTGAATCCTCCATAAGTGTTTGTAGATCTTCCTGCAGATCAGATCACACTTCTTCGGCTTTAGCATTGTTGTCAATATCGGTATCCGGTAAATTTATTTTGGTCAAAAGGAGGCCATTAGGCCATTTATCAGTATCTAAAGAAATTAAACATTGGTACTACCAGTAGTATCAGGTAGTAGTACATTAACACGCTCATGAATGTACTCAAGCAACAGAAAACCAGATTAAAATAAATCTGATAGCAACTGTCTCTAAGGGCCTCAGTTGCCAAAAATGTAGCTTGTATCAGTATTTGATGTGCCAAAACCTTAGGTATGCATCGAAGGACGTATCAAACAAGTAGGATCAATGGGATATAAATTGATAGCAAAGAAACAATTCAGCTAGTAGCACATTAGCATGTTCACAAACAAACTCACGCAACAGGTTACAATAATATGATAGTAACTGTTTCTAAGCGCTTCACATGCCAAGATGAATCTTGTATCAGTATTTGACATGCCAAAACCTTGGGAATCCACCACTAGATGCATCAAACAAGTAGGATCAGTGGGATAGGAATTGATGGCAAAATAAATTAAGAAATAAATGAGGAAAAAACAAAATATGTTTACTCCATAAGTAAGATAAAAGATATTTACAGTTGCATCTTATATTTCAGTAATATCATGAGTATCAAAGAAATAAAGTTTTATTTAAGATATTTATTAGAAATCATTCTTTATAAATCAACAAAATCTTGTCGATTTGATAATCAAATTAAAATTAATATCAAATGCTACTTTAAATAATTTGATATCATATTAATTAAGTTTATCCATTAAGTGTTGTTGCCTCATCGAAGGATTCACTCAAGCCCTACCTTTACCTATCTAAACATATCATCCTATGTGATGTTGCGTAAAGACAAAAATCCAAAATTACAATTCACCTAAACTCTCATAGTTTTCTTGCCTATTGGTCTTCAATCTCGTTCTTCATTGCCCTTGAGTTCACCTCATGGCCAGCTCATAGCCTATCAAATTGTAATAAACTCCCTAATCTTCATTCAATGTGCTATCATTCACTGCTTATTAACTGAGTTGAACTTACATATCACTTGTAAACTCTCATAGCTTTCTTTCCATTGGTCTTCAACCTTGTTCTTCGTTGCCCTTGAGTTCACCTCATGACAGGCTCATAGTCCCTCAAATGTATTAAACTCTCTAAGCTTACTTCAATGTGTCATCATTCACTGCTCACCAACTGAGTCCATCTCCTGCTGAGTTACCCTAGCAATTGCCTTGCGTCAAACCCTCAGTGTCTCAAAAGCACCAGCCACTCCAAGTTTGCTCCAACTTGTCGTCCTTTTCAATTTGCCTATCAAGTTCACCTCATGACACACTGTCAAGCCATCAAACCAGCAATCGCTCTATGTTGCTCGTTCTAAAGTCCACCTCGTGACAAATTATCAAGCCATCAAACTAACAATCGCTCTATGTTGCTCGTTCTAGAGTTCACTCGTCATGCATCCAGTCCCTCGGATGCTCCATGTCATCCTTACCTCCAAGTCATCTCTCCACATTATAGACCTCTAAGCCATCAAGTGTAATCCATCCAACTCAACTCCGAGTCAACCAATGAACCAACTTGACCACATCAAATCTCCAAACTCTCCATGCTTCATGTGTACTCTACCAAGTCTTTGCACACTTGATACACACATCAAAAATGCAACTCAAATTTAATATAATTTGTTACACCAATATTACTAAAGCATGTTTCTTCACTTCTTTAGTGGCTCTTCAATTTTTTAAGAGAGATAATGATAAAAAATGAGAGTAATTTCTTAAGAGTTTCTAAAGAAGTATGAAAAGGTCTAAATGGACTCTCTTTGTGAAATGGAAGGAGTATTATTCTAATAGGCCAATAACAATATACTTAAATATTGTAATAAATATAACACTCATGATATAATTATGTTTATCATCTAATATCTAATATGTTCAATCTTGCCGGATTATTTTATAAGTTACCTTAAAATAATGACTAATTAACAATCAATCAACATATCTTTAGCCCATTAATCTTACACAATTTCATTTTTAATTTATTATAACATTACACATTACCTTAATTAATATTATTCTACCCACTATACTACACAAAAATGTGTCCTTAATTAAATTATGAATCTTCCACACACTCTAACCATAATTAAATTACTTAAGGTATATCACTTATTGACTTAATTAAATAAAGTAACATATATATTTCCACATTAATTACCATACCTTGCCTTCACATCCTCGTGACACTCCTTCCAAAATCAAGTTGACCCTTCTTCCTAGTGCAATTCTTGTTATATCTAGCATTAAACTTCTCATCTCTAAAATTAACCTTGAATGTTCCTAAAGACTTTGGCAATTTAAGTTCTTCAATTTCTTAGCACCTCTACAAGTTATAGGTTTGAAGATCTCATGCAAGGATCTCATCGTTGACAGAAAAGCCTTGCTTCTCCTAAAATAAGATACTTCTCCTTCCCCAGCTCTTACTAACCTAAATAATCTAAAATCAAGCTCAAAATGATCATAGAGATCAATTGAAATTAAGTCAAAACTATGAATCCTAATATAACTCAATGACAACCATAAGCTGTAAAACAAAACTCTTATTCTCAACAGTGCCATTTAGGCATATTAAGGGCAAACATTAGTCTAGACTTATGGTGACTTGTAGGTGTACCTTGTCCATTAGAAGACAATCAAAATGTATATGATACTTGAATAATGTAGCTTGTTGGTGTTGTGCCTCTTCCTTGATTAATGTGCATATTTGTCATGGTCTCACATCACCTAATTGGGAAATTTATTGGATGTCTAAGTACATGTTCATACCATCTCAAATGCATCTCTCAAAGTTTTCCTTAATGGGTGCAACCCTATCTTTAATGTTTTTATTTCTTCTCATGTCTATCCTCAGCACATCCATCTTAACATCTTTATCTCTATGACTCTCATCTTATGCTCACGTGTTCGCTTTATAACCCAACATTCAGATCCATATAAGTCTAACCACTATTTTGTAAAACTACCATTTAAGTTTTAAAGGTACCTTATAATCACAAAGAACACCTAACAACATCCTCCATTTTAATCATCCTACTTGTATCATATATAATGCATCTCTCAACACCTCCATCCTTTTGCAAAAACGATCCTAGAAACTTAAAGCTCTTAGTTACAGCTAACCCATCATCTCCTATCTTAACAATTATCTTGTCACGTTTAATACTACTAAATTTAAATTCCATATGTTCTATCTTCACTCTACTAAGTCTAAAACCTTTTACTTCCACTATTTCCCACTAAGTTTCGAGCTTAGTATTTATTTATTCACACATCTCATCAACCAAAACAATGTCATCAACAAAAAAAACATGCACCACCATCTTGGATGTATTCAGTGATTTCATTCATAACTAGTATAAAAAAATATAGACTTAGAGTTGATATTTGATGTAACCCTATTTGTATAGGAAACATTTTAGTTATCCACCTAAAGTCTTCACTCTTGTCATTACATACTCATATATTTTAATTATTTCAATACATGTTACGTTGATATCTTTCTTTTTTAGAATTCTCAATATAATTTACCTTGAGAGTTTGTCATAAGCTTTTTCTAACTAACAAATACACTTTTTTTAATACTTTTTCAATTAGTTGTCAGTTGTTTGAAACGATATATAGTTTTTATCGTCGGCCTTTCAAACATAAATCCAAATTGATTTTCATTCACCTTAATATCATTCTTTAATCTTTTTTCTATTATTTTTTTTAAAAGTTTTATGATATAACTCATTAGGCTAATACCCTTCTTATTCGCACAATTTTGTATGTCTCCTTTTGTTTTTATTTGAGGACTAGAGTACTTACTCTTCACTGCTTAGACATTTCTTCATTTTAAATATTAAATCATTCAATACTTTGCTTAGTCCAATCGTTTTTTCCATTTTTCATCTAATTTAACGTCTATTCTACTTCTAAAATTTGAATTCTCTAATAAAATTTAAATTTGTATACTCCTATGACCTATTTAAATTTCCTAAGATAAGTTAGTCTCTAAACTTTCATTAAAAAGTTAATAAAAATACTTCTTTCAACACTCATTTATTTCTTCATCATTCAGTATCCTATTAAATTCATCTTTAATGTATATTATTTGGATAAGATCCTTTGTTTTCATCTCTCTTGCTTTAACTATTCTATAGATGCTAGTTTCCCTTTCTTTTGTATCAATAGTTGATACAAACGTTTGAAAGTTTCCTTTTTGGCCTCTCCTTTTCTTGGCCTCTTTCTTAATTATTGCATACTTCAAAAAAATAATTGTTCTTACAAGTGTACATTAACTTATAAGTTAGCGTTTTTCCAATAATTTATCTTTTACTTCCTCATTCTACAACCAAGATTTTTTATTTGATGGTGCTCATCCTTTTGACTTACCAAGTGCACTCCTGGTAGTTGTTTTTAAATTTGATGTCATCTTATCTCATGTCGTAATCAAGTCGTCAATGTCATAATTGAGTCACTATGTATTTCTCCTAATAGTTGGGCTACTATGTTCTACTCAAACATAATTTACTTCCCATCCTTTAACTTCTACCACTTAACCCTAGGAGTCATGCATGTTTTCCTTCCACTTATACTATGATTGAGGCACATATTTAACACCACTAAGCTATATTGGGTGGCTAAGTTTTCTTCAAGAATGATCTCGGAATCTTTATAAATTTTTCTATCCCTCTTCTTGACTATAAGAAAATCAATTTGCAATTTATTGATCCCACTTTTGAATGTAATTAGGTGTTCTTCTCTTTTTTTGAAAAACTTATTAGGTACTATAAGTTTGTATGTTGTCACAAAATCCAATATAACTTTTCCTTCTTCATTTTATATTCCAAAACCATAACCCTCATACACCCTATCATATTCATCATTTCTTAAGCCTACATGTTCCTTTAGATCTCTTATTAAAATCTTTCATTTGTTAGAATCTTTTATACTACATCTATATATTCTCAAAACCTATGAGTTGGGCTAGGGGTGCTAGATTGTGATGACACTCTATAAGTAGGATTATTACTTGTTGAGGGGCCTAATAGATGTATGTATTCATAAAATGCTCAATCTCTTCAACCTTTTGGCAAGCCTTTTCAATCAAGATTGGGGCAAATAATTATAGTATCTTTGAATTTCAGGTCTAAATCCATCAATGAAGTAGATCAGAATTTGACTAGGGGTTACAATGCATTCATAAGTTTTTAAATTTTCTTAGATATTTGTTTACACTCATGTTTGATTGTTCTAAATTAATCCACATAGTGTACTTTATTTTCTAAAGTATGGTGGAATATAATTGCTACTTAGAATCCGTTTTATCACTATCCAATGTGTGATTGGTTCTTCCCCATTTGCAATGTATTAATCTTAAATACTAAGCACGTATTTCTTTGCCAAACCTACGAGTTTGAATTTTGCAAAACATAGTTGTTCAATTTAGCCATATTGTACCGATCAAAGCAATCCTTATTCTTGGCAATCCAATCAAGAAATGCATTTGGGTCTAGCTGACCATCCAAATTAGGGGCATCTAGTTTGACTCTGTGGGTAGTATCTTTCTTTGGTCTAGTTTTAAATTTAAGTCCAGGTCTAAACCTAAGTCGAGTTAGGGTGTCCTGAAAATGATCTACTTTATCAATGACTGATTGATGGTTGGATGATGCGTGAGTGATTGTTGAATTGTGTGTGAAATGTGATATACAAGATTAGGACTCATGTCTACTAATTTGTCAACAGTATGAGCTTTAACTGTTCTAGGTTTTCCACTCTATATTGATGGGTAGGGGCAGGAAACAAGCCAAGTCGAACCAAGCTTTGTGGTGTTCCTGCTTTTTTGATAAGGTAGTCAAGCCAAGCCGAGCTTAAAATGAACCAACCCATTGCAATGATTGTTCAAGCTTGGCTTGATTTCTTTTTTATGAGCTTGAGTTTGGTTTGACCTTGGTTCATTTAGATGTTATCGAACTCTCAATTCAAGCTTGTTTGATTGTTTGAAACTTTTATATTTTAAGCTCATTTGATTAGTTATTGAATTTGATAATACAAATTTATTGGTTTATTTTGAAAGTTTCTTTATTTAACAAATTGACAAGAGTTTTATTGATGAACATGGTTCACAAACATTATTCATGAACATTATTAACAAACAATGTTCACGAATGTTGTTCACAAACATTATCCAATGTTATTCACGAATGTTGTTTACAAATATTGTTCACAAATGTTGTTCACGAATATTGTTCATGAACGTAAACAAGTTGAACGCATATATGTTCAAACTTGTTTATTTAGTTAAACAAGTTGTTTAAGCTTGTTCATTTAATTAATTTGGTATATATTGAACGAATATAAACAAGCTCTTACCAAGCCGAACACTTAACTTGTTCACGAACTTTTGGTTCATTTAGAGCCCTATTAATGGGTTTTAAGTTCGTCTTTCAAAAGTTCAAATTTAGTATCTACCTCTCTGATAGTGGGGTTTTTCGTCATAATGATGTTGAGGTTTGACAAGTAATGAATATTATAAACTTAAGAAGCACAATAATTTAAGTAAATAAGTAGAAAATTCTGAATAAGAATGACACATGTAGAAATAAAACAATCAAGAAATAATGTCAAAATAAATAGGTAATAAGATGATGATAAAATAGGCTAGAATAATGAGAAAATAGATAATGCACAAGAAGCAATTAACCTGCTCAATTAAACAATAATAATTTTAAAGAAAATGTCAATAAATTAGGCATGATTTGATTAGATTAAATATGTCATGATTTTATTTGATTGAAATAAATTTAGGAAAGTAATTATTAGGATAAAAATATTTCCTTATTATATTTCCTTCATAATATTGACTTGTACTCTTTCTTCTATTTAACTGTGTATTGAGATCTGAATTATGTATGAATAAAAAGTAGATTTTAGTCTTCCTCCTTCATTCTCATTTAGTGCATTATTTATATGGTATCAGAGCCTAGTCCTCAATCATGAATTTCAAAGTTGCTATGTCGGCAAAAGTTGCTATGTCGGCACAGACTCAAAATTGTCTAGATGAGCCACCGACGACAATGCACCATCCTTGGAAGGAGGAAACCAACTAAATTCAAATATCTCCTCTGATTCCCTCCAAATCACCATACATAAATTCAATGGAAAAATTACTTTGAATAGGCTCAATCCATGCGCTTGGTGATTGATGGTAAAGGAAAACTCGGACGTTTGAATGAAGAAATAAAGTCACCAGGTTCGAATGATCTGAGATACAAACAATGGCACCAAAAAAATTCTTTGGTGACTGATTTATTAACTCGATGGATCTGATCATTAGCAAGCCTTTCATGTTCTTACCAACAGCCCGTGATGTATGGGAAGTGGTACGTGAAACCTACTCTGATATTGAGAATCTCAACTGTTCGAATTAAATATTCAAATGTGGAGAATGCAGCAAGGAAACCGAGATGTTACTACCTATTACAATAAAATGATGACTATTGGCAGGAACTAGATTTATTTGAAGAGGAATGGCAAAACATCAATGATAGTATTCGATATAAAAAGAAGGTAGAGAGAAGAAGGGTGTTTGTGTTTTTGGCAGGTTTAAATAAGGAGCTTGATGAAGTTCGGAGATGGATACTTGGGAGAAAACCTCTGCCTGCCATTTTCTCATTGGTCCGTTGAGAGGAGGCTCGGCGCCAAATGATGCTGAAAGGAATTGAAGAACCAAAGATAGTGGAGTGAGGGATCTGCCCTTGTCACCAAAATGATCAGTTTTGTAGGCGATAAGCCAAAACTCTGGTGTGAAAGGTACCACAAGTCGTGGCACACTGGAGACATGCTGAAAAATCCATGGTAAACCAGCAAATTATAAAAGGAAGTCAGACAGCAACGTTAAAGCTACTAATGGTGGCGTTCGGGCCCTTCAAACAAGGGTATTGATTCTAATAGCTACTTATTTAACAAATAGATTACCAACAAGGATATTGAATTTTCAAACTCCGATAAAAACCTTTCAAAATTATTTCCCTAACTCTGCTCTTCACAAATATTTTCCTAAAAATTTTTGGTAGCATTGTTTTCGTTCACAATTATGACCCAATACATTCTAAACTTGATCCAAAATCTTATAAATGCATCTTTGTTAGGTACCCTACAAATCAAAGAGGATACAAATGTTTTGATCCAATTTCAAAAAAAAAAATTGGTATCCATGGATGTCATATTTTTTAGGGGCAATCTTACTACGATTCTCATTATCAAGGAGCATAATAGGGAAGATTAATGTTTAAATGAGTCGAACTTAACCTGTTATTTGAAAAACCTAAACTTGTGCCATTTCAAAACAATGACATGAAAGAAAGGAGTAACAATCGATTCAAAGGTCTTGTTTACAGAAGGGAAGGTCGGGCTCAATGAAAAGAAGACATTGTTCATCTACAAAGACAAGAATCTAAGCAGAGGTAAAATCGTGAGACTATCAATGATTACTCAAAGATCCCTAACAATAGAACCCGACGTATGTCTGAATTAAATTCCTCAAGTCAATCTGATCTTCCTATTACCCTAAGGAAAGGAGTTCAGTCATGCACACAACACCCACTTCCTATTGTGCTTTTGTTTCACAACTCGACAATGTTAGTATTCCAAATAATATTCAGGAAGATCTAAAGATACATGAGTGGAAAGAAACAATTTTTGAGGAAATGAGATCCCTATAGAAGAATTCTACTTGAGAGAAGGTTGATCTATCTCACGGTAAATTGATTGTTGGATGTAAATGGATATTCACCATAAAGTACAATTCAGACAATTCCCTAGAACGATATACGGCTCATTTGGTTGCTAAAGGCTTTACGCAAACTTACGGAATAGACTATTCTGAAACATTCTCTCTCGTGGCTAAATTAAACACTGTTCAAATCTTATTATCGGTTGCTGCAAATCTCGATTGGCCACTAAATCAATTAGATGTGAAGAATGTGTTTATAAATGATGATTTAGAAGAAGAGGTCTACATGGAGACACCCCTGGATCAAAAGTGTGTAAGCTAGAAAAAATCTCTCTATGGACTGAAGCAATCGCCGAAAGCATGGTTCGAGAGGTTCACAAAGTTTGCAAAAAGTCAAGGCTACACCCAAGAACAATCTGAGCATACTTTATTCACAAAGACATCTAAGAAAGACAAGATCTATGTGTTGATCGTGTATGTCGATGACATAATCTTGACTAGAGATGATATAGAAGAGATGAGCAGATTGACAGCAAACCTAGCCAAGGAATTTGAGATTAAAAATTTTGGTCTAACTAAGGTACTTTCTTGGAATGGAGATAGAAAGATCAAGGAAAGGTATTATGGTGTAACAAAGATAGTATATTCTCGATCTCTTAAATGAAACTAGGATGAGTGGATCCAGGACAACAAATACTCCAACTGAAGTAAATGCAAAGCTAGGAGATATAAAAATGGGCACTCCAGCTCAGTAAGATATCAATGGCTTGTTGGGAGACCAATTTACTTGTCTCATACTCGCTCAGACATTGCTTTCGCAATGAGCATGATCAGTCAATTCATGCATTCTCCATACAAAGAACATCTAGATGCAATGTACCAAATCCTAAGGTATTTAAAAGAAACACTTGGAAAGAAACTTTTCTTCAGAAAGGATGAGAAAGGAGACATTGAAGTATATACAGATGCAAACTGGCAGGCTCTATTACTGATCAAAGGTCAACTTAAGGATACTGCACATTTGCGTGGGGCAATGTGGTAACTTGGAGAAGAATAAGCAAAATGTTGTAGCCAGAAACAGTGCAGAGGCTGAGTTTAGAGCAATGGCTCAAGGAGTATGTGAGATTTTTTGGCTAAAGAGAGTTTTGGGTGAACTAAAGAGACCAATAAACCTTCCTATAAACCTATACTGTGATAACAAAACAGCAATCAATATTGTTCATAATCCAGTTCTACATGATAGAACGAAACACATTGAAATTGATAAACACTTTATAAAAAAGAAGTTGGAAGACGAAACAATTTGCACTCCATTTGTGCCAACCACGCTACAAGTTGCAGGTGTTTTGACCAAGGGTCTTTCAAGACAACTCTTTGAAACACAAGTTAGAAAGTTGTGCATGATGAACATTTTTGCACCAACTTGAGTGGGCGTGTTGATAAATTAGGCATGATTTGATTAGATTAAATATGTCATGATTTTATTTGATTGAGATAAATTTAGGAAGATAATTATTTGTAATTATTAGCATTAGAATATTTCCTTATTCTATTTCCTTATTTTAGAATATTACCTTGTACTCTTTCTTCTATTTAACTATGTATTGAGATCTGAATTATGTATGAATAAAAAGTGGATTTTAGTCTACCTCATTCATTCACTTTTGGTGCATTATTTACAAATGTTATTGTGTTGATGTGAGCCTTCTTGTTGAAGAATTTGCACTTTGAAGTTCACACTAAAGTTTGATCTCCTCTACTTGTGATCTCCTATTTTATAGGCGGTTATTGTGAGGAAACAAAGATGATGGAGGTGAAAGTGATTTGGTGGTGATGATGCACGATGATGATGATGATGTGCAAAGATGATGATAGGGCACGGGAATCCAGTTGGAACTCAAGAACAAATAAATATAAGGAATTAATGTTGGTGGTGGAATAAACCAATGAAAGGTGGAGATAACAATAAATATGTGAAGGATGTGGTGGAAGGATGATGAGAAAAGAAAATCTCAATAAAAGTGGTGATGGAGCAACATTGTCCAATGATGAGGTTGTAATGGACGGTTAGTAGCGGAAAAAAGGAATAAATGATTATGTGAAAAGGGAATAGGGCATGGTGAATAATAACAGTAAATGAAAAGTATGATAGTGAATAGTGATGGAGATAATGATGGTAGGGGAAACAAAAGTAATGGTGAGGAGAATAATGGTGAAGAAGGATGGGAAGGTATTAAACACCGATTCGACTCTAATACCAATTGATACAACAGAGCAGAAGAAATAAAGATATGATCCTCACCCAAATGAAAGCTCTAATACCAATTGACACACAGCACACTGAAAGGAAAAATGACACAATCCTCGTATAGAAGAAGGTTACCCATTCTCACCCAGAGAAAAAGAAATTGCAAATTGTATTTACTCCAAAATTTGTCTATTATATGGAATCCTAACCTCTTTTTATAGTTTGATGGCAACCTATTATTTATAGAATAACAAAATTTTCTAATAAAACCTTAATTTTAAAATTTAACGACTTAGACAACTTTTAATAAAATTAAATCTTGATTGTGTTAGGTATGCAGGTCCTCTTCCCCCTCTATCCTTCTTCTATTAAGGCTAGGTACATGGACTAGCATTGAGATCAATATGATCGGTGCAGTGTCAACATTATCATTATGCCCAGGGATCGATACCCACATATGAGATCAATGCAACCGGTGTTAAATGACTCATACTCTTTCTTCAGAAAAATTACAACTTATACTAACTTCTTAAGGCCCTCTTTCCAAACTTAGTCAATGCAATACCTACCATGCCAACAACTATACTACACAATCTTCTCTCAGGTAAACATTACAACAAAATAATGTTCCTAGCCAATATTTTCCATCTTTTTATATCTTTTTATCCACTATACTTTTCGTCCTACTAACTACTAAGAAAGTAGTGTCATAAATATAAGAAATAGAATTTGGGAAAGGCTTTAACAGTTTATGAAGAATGTAAAGTAACATTTCCAAGAACAAAAATTCCCACAAAAGTTGTCATACGTAATAAATCTTCTCGCTTTACAACATATGTCATGACATGTTGGAAATAAATACATAAAACACCTTCATGCATGTCAGCAAAATGGATTTGAAGTCCAAGAATCTTGACTACAAACATCCCTTTAGTAATATAAAGATTAGTAACACCAAAGAATTATAGCCAATCATTTAACAAAATGCATATTGAACCTTAATAGCTTAAAGTTGATAAGAAAGAGGACCAACAATCAGTTAATGAAGTAAGATCATAATTAAACATAAATTCATTTTGTGAAAGCTTTGGTACTTTGCTTCTTTCATTAGTAAGCATAAAATTTAAAATTCCCAACAATGAATGTTAGATGAAATAATTCAAGTGAGTCTCGAATCATACCTAGAAACAGAATTAGTGTAAAGAGCCAAACTCTCAATTCCATCTTTTGTCAGTATCAAATTATTAGGCGATTCTGCATCCTCTTGATCATAGTTGGCTAGGATAATTGCATATAGAATCATCCTATACATGATCCAAACAAAGAAAACTAAAAAGTGAACATCAACATGTCAATGCTCGACTAAGAAGGAACAAGAATGTTCAAATTAAACTCCATTTGTCAACTAAGCATTTGCAGAACATGAAAAGGCAATCGTGTAAGAATTCTAAAAACGCAGAAGAAGAAAAAAAAAACACAGAAACAATGAGTAGCAGGCGCAAGTTGCTTACGTTTTGATCTTAGGAGGGAGGCGTTTGTTCTGTAGGAAATCAGTAAACGGCCTCTCCAAGTCCTCTGCTGGGATTCTAAGAATTCCCTCTTTTGCTTCCTCGACACTTCGTTCAGATGCAATGTGCCCTTGGATCAGCCTCAAGAACTTGGTCATCTGACTCTTCTCCCCCAGGCTCAGTGCGCGATCTCGAAAGATGGCCTCCCTCGAGTCCGGAACGAGGCAAAGTTTTCCTTCCCAGTACATAAGGGTCGCGTCGACGCTCTTGAACTCAACGTGGTTACTAGCACAAGAGCGCGTTAGCAGATCCACCATGGAGTCAGCGCAGTATATCACCCGGGGTCCAACGAGATCCAAGAGGAATCCATGGGAAGATTCTGGGAAGGATCCAGATGTTTCAACTTGGGAATAGACGGGGCATCGGCGGAGATAGAAGGAAGCATGGTCATCGGAGTCTTCGACGGCGTGTGGAGCAGCGGAAGGGTGGTCATCAGAGGAGTTGAGGAAGGAGACTAAGGAAGAGGGCGATAGAGAGGAGAAGTGTGATCCATAGAAGGGGTTGGGGTCGAGGTGGAGCACTGATTTGGCGGCTGCAGCGGCAGCGGCGGAAATGAGGGATTCAGGTAGACCGGTGCCACAGACGATGAGGTCAAAGGTAGTGGGATCGATAGTCGGATACTGTGTAGGGTGAGAGATAGAGGAGGAGGTGGTGGAGGAGGGAAACGGAGAGGTCTCGTCGGAGGCGCCGGCCGCTTCCATGGGTCAACCCTACCGGTGTTGCCGAGGAGAAAATATGACCCAATGGACACATCCCATTTTTTCTTTTGATCCAACTGGATTTTTCCGTTGTTTTGAATAATATCAAATGAGCTATGATATTCTTAAGAAAAATTCTTAAGGATAAATACATAAATGATGGGATTCATCATTTCACTTTTTGTAGGTCCCATTATTTATGTGTCTATCTTTAAAAATTTTTCTTGAGAATTTTCCTTAAGAATATTATTTTTCATATTAAATAAATAAATATATATATATATATATAGGAATTTGATATCCTGCGCGTCCGCATAGTGCGCGACTGTCCGCACGCGCAGGATATCAGTGATTTTTTTTTAATTTTTGAATTAAAAAAAATAATTAAATTATTTTTTAAAAATTTTATTTCTAGGGTTCAGACTTTTAGTTATAGTATCAAAGTTATTTTTTTTTTAGATTTTACCTTTGGCCTTTGGGGTTCAGACTTCCCAATTAAATTATAGTGTTTGTTTTTAAAAAAAATTAAAATAAAATTAATTTAAGTATTTATTGAGTATTGTAATATGTTAAGGGGATATATTAATGTATTAAGAATTTATATAAAGAAATGTTAATTTTTTTAATTAATGTTTTGAATTTAAAATATTAAAAAAACAAAAAAAATTAAAAAAACAAAGCGATCTCCTGCGCGACGTGCACAGTCGCGCACTGTGCGCGCGCGCAGGATATCAGTGATTTTATTTTATTTTTTTATTTTTTTTATTTTTTAATTAAAAAAAATATTTTTTTAATATTTTATTTCTAGAGTTCAGCTTTGGGTTATAGTATTAAAGCTATTTTTTTTTAGATTTTACCTTTGGGGTTCAGACTTCCCAATTAAATTATAGTGTTTGGTTTTAAAAAAAATTAAAATAAAATTAATTTAAGTATTTATTGAGTATTGTAATATGTTAAAGAGATATATTAATGTATTAAGAATTTATATAAGGAAATGTTACTTTTTTTAATTGATTTTTTAATTTTAAAATATTAAAAAAACAAAAAAAATTAAAAAAACAAAGGATCTCCTCCGCGCGACGCGCAGGAGATCAGTAGTCATATATATATATATATATATATATATATAACCTTGTTATGCTGCGGGACTTAAGAAACGCGCCTGTCCACGATTTCTTTGCTGGCATTGCAGACGTGGCATTTGACTTGTTTCTTTAATATGGATTTTGCTTTTTAACAAAAGCAAATCCACGTTAAGCTCTCTTCGCCTCTTCACACAAACAGTAGAGACGAAGCTAGGGCACGCCACACGACTTCCTTCCTCCTCGCGCCGCTCACCTCCCCTCGGCCGCAACTCCTCCTGATCGTGCCCCTCGGATCTCTCTCGGCAACCCTCCGAAGCGAAGCTAGGGCACGAAGCCTCCTGATCGTGCCCCTCGGATCTCTCTCGGCAACCCTCCGAAGTGAAGCTAGGGCATGAAGCTTGTTACATTGTGCCCCACGCCGCCTCGCGCGAGCTCTCTCGGCAAACCACGAAGCTTCCATCTCCTGCCCCTCACCGCCTCGAGTCTGTGCGCTACCCCTCTCTGTAAGGCTAAATGAGCTTTGTTCATCTCTGTGATCTCGAATGCCTGATTTTTTTCATCTCTGTTTTTGAAGAAACAAGGACCTGTTCCAATTCTTGTTAATATTAACAACTATGTTTAGTAACTTGGCAGTTAAAAAAATATGCACATCAGAGTGTTCTGTTTTTATGGATTTCTCTGTTTTTGAAGAAACAAGGACCTTTGCCTTTTCATGATTTTCCCCTTGACTATGAAACCCTTCTGTAGCTGAACCAAATGTCCATTTTTCTTACCCATTGGCTAAAAATCTTGGTGCTTAATATTAACAAATATGTTTAGCAACTTGACAGTTTAAAAAATATGCACATCAAAGTGTTATGTTTTTATGAATTTCATTTGTTATCTTTGTGTTTTTGTTCTGATTGCATGCGTGAGCTTGAAGTATACATTTACAATATTTTTTCTAGTTATTTGATAATGATATGCAGAATTTCATTTCATCTACATCTGAAATTTCTTAGTAATGGGTGAAAATCATGGTGAAGATCAGTTATACATTCCTCAAGTTGTAGATGGTCGAAAGCCAAAATATGGGATGGAATTCTCATCAATAAATGAGGCATTTTCATTCTATAACCAATATACACGCGAATCTGGATTTAGTGCAAGGATAAATAGTAGCAAGAAAAATAAGATAACAAATGAGGTTGTGTGGAAAACATTTGTATGCTTTAAAGAAGGGAATACGGATGATCAACGGAATAAACAAGCAAAGGGTGATCAACGGACAAGGGAAAGAACACGTGGTGAAGTTAGAACTGGTTGTAAGTCAAAGATTTCACTTGTCAAGAAACAAACTGGATCTGCATGGGTTGTCACTAATTTCACGGAAGGTCATAATCATCCACTATCGACTCCTTCAAAAGTGCATTTGTTACGCTCACATCGTCATGTTTCAGCAGCAAAAAAAGTATTGACTCAACGGTTTTCAAAGGCCAATGTGCCAACCTGCCAACAAATGTGATTATTGGAGATAGAATATGGAGGGCCCGAGCAAGTAGGCTGCACAGAAAGAGATATCAGAAATTTTGAGAAAGAGCTAAGGGATGAGCAAAAGGGTATCGATGCTGAAACATTAATCGAGCTATTTGCATCTAAGAAAGAGAAAAATCCAGCTTTTTTCTTTGAATACCTTACTGATTCAGATAACAGATTCAGTAGATGTTTTTGGGCTGATCATGTATCAAGAACGGCATATAGTATATTCGATGATATGGTTGTATTTGATACAACATATAACACCAACAAATATGGGTTGATTTTTGCACCATTTGTAGGAGTGAATCATCATCACCAGACAATTATTTTTGGTTGTGGCTTTATAAGTAATGAGAAAAATGAATCTTTTGTGTGGCTGCTTAACAAGTTCTTAGAAGTCATGCATAAAGGTGCACCAAATGTGATCATCACTGATCAGGATCCTGCTATGACAAAAGTCATTTCCCAAGTTTTCCCTCAAACAGTGCATCGATATTGTTTATGGCACATACTGAACAAATTTCCAAAAAAATTGCATCCTTTGACTTTTCGTGACTACTATCAAAGTATAAATAATGTTATTAGAAATTCTACTACACCTGATGAATTTGAGAATTCATGGCAAGAGGTTATCGAGTGTGCTAACTTAGAGAAAAATGATTGGTTATCTTTGATGTATGAATTACGACATAAGTGGGTGCCAGCTTATTTTAGCCATGTATTTTGTGCTGGAATGTCAAGTAGTCAGAGATCTGAAGGCTCCCATGCATTTTTCAAGAGATATGTTTCAAATAAAAATTCATTGATGGACTTTATCACCCGTTTCAATAGGGCACTAAGACACCAAAGACACAATGAGTTAGTTGCAGATCATATTGATATGAATGAGCATCCTAGGATTAAGACAAACTAGCCAATGGAATCTCAAATGGTTAAGTTGTATACGAAAAAGAAATGGGTGGAGTTTCAAAGTGAAATGAGTGAGAGTCATGGTTATTATGTGCAACAAGTATCTATAGGAGTTGACTCAGTGGTTTATCATGTGATGAATTTTCAAAGTTGTTCTTCCTCCAAACTAAGGGTGCTCACGCATGACAAACAGAGAGATAACATATCCTGTAGCTGTAGGAAATTTGAGTTTGATGGCATTCCATGCAGGCATATGTTAGCTTTTTTTCGTATCAACCAAGTGTTTCATTTGCCTGATAAGTATATACTCAAACGATGGACACGAGATGCAAAGGTTGGAGCAATATATGCTTTGGGAGTGCAAAATTTTATTGATGATCCAGATAGGGTTTTGATGTCAAGGCACTCAAGGTTATCTTATAAAGCTTCAGTATTAATTAATGATGCATCTTTGACAGATGAGGGGGCAAACTTCTTGGATGAGCAATTAGATTGTATTTACAATAAGCTTCAAGAGATGAATATTAGTAAAACATGTGACAATAGAGGTCAAAGGAAGAAATCTATGGATGAGTCCCCTAATATTATTGATCCTTCTTTAATAAGAACAAAGGGATGGGGGAAGAGATTGAAATCATCAAAGGAGAAGTCAACCTCAAAGTCTCGGTTATGTCGTGGATGTGGGCATCGAGGTGTGTCACATGACAAGCGCAATTGTCCCATTTTACAGCAAGGGTATGTGTCGATTAATTCTCCATTTGTATGATAATTTTATTTGCAAATCAATATCTTTTATTAAATGTGTACATTTTACATGGTGTTGATTGTCAGATCAACTTTGGATAATAATCATAACAGCGATGATGACACATATGAAGAAGAATTGGCATCTATAGCAGGCAAGTACTATCAAAGTTTAATTTAAAGTTAGTGATTGTTTGATTAAGATATTAAAATTAATAACTATCTTTATTATTGTAGGTTCTACCAATATTCGTTAGCAAATAAGAAATGGGGTAATATTATGTTTATTCAGTATCATTTTTCTATGGTAGAGATAAATTGGTTAAAGTTGTCCATGAAAATTTTTTTAAGGTCTTTCTTGGGGTTCTCTCTTGCAAGCAGGTGGGTCCTCTAAATCTCAATGCATTTTATCTAGCAGCATTATTTAACCGAAGACAGGTAGGCATCATTCTACAATTGGTACAATTGGTTTGTCCATGATGTTTTTCCTCTTGCTTGAGATGGTGATGCAGAAATAGAAATTAATGGTTGATTGATTGATGCAGAAACAGAAACAAGCTTGAGTTGGTGATACAGAAACATTTGAGCAGGCTGTTTTGAACTATTTAATTATTTTTGTATCTATTTAAACAAGCGTGATACTTTTCACATTTGAGTATGCTATTATGAACTCTTTAAGCATTTCTGTCTTTAAGCATTTCTGTATGGAAATTGGGTGTTTAATTTGAGTAGGCTATTTTAATTTGTCAATGTAAATTTCATCGAAAATTACTCCATCTGTTGTCAGTCTTTGCAAATTTATTTTGAGACTAGTAAATTTATTTTGTTCTGTACCCTACGGGTCTTAGAAAATGCGCTGTGCGGACTGCTGTGCTGGCAGGTATGAATTACACTGATTAAATGTTTTTGAGATCTATGGCAGCTGAATTTGTCACTGAATAACAATGACAATGCTGTGCTGGCAGGTATGATTCATTTTCAGCTTTTCTGAAAGGAAGGGGAACTCCAGATTCTTTGTTTACTAGTTTCTGATGAAGTGCAGTGAAAGGTCTTCCTCAGCTCATAAGAGGCCTTTGTCCAGGTTCAAAGCATATCTGTTGCTTTGTTATGCTAGAATTGTAGTGCACCATACCCAATGCCATATAATTTTTTGTATCCACAGGTACTAGAAAAGTCTGCACAAGATTGCTTTGACAGATTCCATGCCAATTTTGCAACTCCGCCTCAACACCAGCCACGTTCAAAAGCCAAGAAAGCTGATTTATCTCCAACAGTCCATTTTGCATTCGGAGACAAACCTCTAGATGGCACAATCTGGCGTTATAAAAGCTACGATGTCTACTTTAATGGCTGAAGCCCAATCAATTATTGGCCATTTTCAGGACAGGCAGGTGAATGCATTGGACTATGATGATGATAGTACTTCTGCAAGGAACTGTAGTTTTGATTTAGATGACGACGCAAATCTTCTTTCACTTTACAAGTTCGGCTGTGAAGATGAATTCATCAATATTCAACGCTCAACATCTGGTTGAAGTACAAATCCTTGGAAAAACAATAAACTTCTAGCCTTCGGTTCCTATAGCTTGAAAATGTATTTTGTTTTTGCTGGTAGAAGACTAATGAATTTGGATCACCTCTTTTGTCTTTTAGAAATGGATTAGAAGGTTATTATGTGCAACATAGCTTTTTTGTTTTTAAAAACAATGGATTATCAAATAGATGCAGTGGCCGCTGCGGTCTCTTATTCCAATCCACCTGTTTGTTTTCCTTTGTATGCAAGCAAATCTTCAACCATTCCTCTACGAAGCCACTAATTGCAGTCCAGATAATATTGACAATTGCAAGAGACGATTATAACGATCAAGCAAACATACATTACGCTAAAACTATTAGCATTAACAATATTTTGATGCAAATAATTAATTCTCAAGGTACATAGCAATTCTACCATCAACAAATCATATCATGAAACCAATTTATCTTAAAGTATCATTTTGATTTCGATACAACACTTGCAACTACTCAAAATAAAATTAGTGTTTGAAATTCGACTCATATAACGACTTGAAATAACATGACTAATCATCATCACTATCATCACTGATCATAAGAGAATCCAATTGATGTTCTAGCTCTTTCAATGCATCCTTCAACTTAATAATTTTTCCAGCTTTTGAAAGTTTTCTCTTTAAATTTGAACTTGAACTTGAAGTTGCACATGATATTTCATTTCGACTTGGTGCAAAGGAAGTTGGTGCAGATTTTTTATCTACATATGCCTCAAAAGCTTTTTCTGCCTCCTCTCTACTTTTGAAAGATTTGTGTATAGCGCCCTTAAAGTGAACAACATGATTAGAAGCTTCTGCCCATGTTTCATAAATTCCCGGTTCACGTCCAACAAATACAACATATATTTTTCCCTACATTTAAAACAACATTTAGAATCTTATAAAGACAATATATTAGAACTTAAATGAAATGATTACCATGGATTGGATATAATGTGTTTATGTGATGCAAGTTTCCTGTAAAATTTAGAACCAAAAGAATATAAGTTTGCAAAGAGAAAATGTTGAAATCCAAATGAGACATGTCAACTGTAGAGAAATTTCATAAATAATTGATTGGTATACCCATAGATTGTAATGTTATTTCCGAATACCAGAACACAAGTTATTCTCAAATATGGGAAAAGTACAGGAGACTAGTTACATTGTAGTCACTTTATAAGAATATAAACAAGTCCAGGAAATAGTATTGCTAAAAATTGAGAGGTTTGAGTGCTATAAATTAGTTTGTTGCAAACCTAAGTAACCCTGTCAATTGAAAGGGTTAATCGACGATAATTCCTCTTAATTAAATGCGTTACCCGACTCTTCTTGTATGTCCACTCGCGGCCTCTTCCCGGCGGCGAATCACGGCGACCGGCTGCTCAGGATGGGAAAGTACGAGAACTGTCAGCAGGCGGTGAAACCTGCGATGCGTCGGGGAAGGAGGAAAACAAACTGCAGCAGAGGGGACGCTGTTTGCTGTGGCCAGTGATGATTTCTGTCGGCTACTCACGAGCAAATCTGCGCTGGGTCGGACGACAGAATAGTGCGCCAAGAGAACAGAAGCAGTTTTAATCGAAAACAGAGATGAACAAATAAAGCTTTCGAGAAAACATAGATGAACAAAGATCATTTAGCAAACTCATAGAGGTCTTACAAATCGTATGCGCGAGTCGATGAGGATGGCGTGCCCTAGATCTTCGTCCCTTTGGTTTGGCGAAGAGAGCTTCGCTTAGGACGGCGTGCCCTAGATCTTCGTCCCTTTGGTTTGGCGAAGAGAGCTTCGCTTCGGAAGGTCGCCGAGAGAGATCCGAGGGACACGATCAGGCGTGCCCTAGCTTCGTCTCTACTGTTTGTGCGAAGAGGCGAAGAGAGCTTAATGTGGATTTGCTTTTGTTAAAAAGCAAAATCCATATTAAAGAAATAAGTCAAATGCCACGTCTGTAATGCCAACAAAGAAATCGCGCACAGGCGCGTTTCTTAAGTCCCGCAGCATAACAGGATTGTATATATATATATATGCCAGTTCATGTTTTAATATCCAAAATATTCAACCTTTTTTGACTCGGTCTAATTATTAAAATCTAAATCATTAGCTCGATAAATAGACCATTTACATAACTCATTAAAGATTGATAACTTGATTAAGTGATTTTCACTCTACTATTTTGAAATTGCTCGAGTTTTCGCTCGCCATCGTCTCTCTTTCTTCATCAGTTTCTTGCTTTCTCTTCAGCACTTTGTTGATTCATTGTGAGAACTTTTTCAAATGTATGCTCTTTTAAGATTTTATGTTTACCTCAGGAGAAGGTGAAGTCAATGTAATAGTTTTAGGAAGTTCAGTAGTCAAAGATTACGACCCTATAGTTTACAAACTTATTATTCTAACCTGTTTCATTGAGTGTAGTAATTTTATTTAAAATTACGATAATGTTTCTTTTGGGCAATGTCCATTGTGTTCATTGTGCTCTATGCCGTAACATTTTTTTTATCAAAACTATACATTGTAGTAATTTTGATTAAAATTGCTATAATAATTTTTGAATTTCAATATGATGACTTACAACTCTAGCATTTGTTTGCAGGTCTAAACTTTAGGTGCTTTAACTCATGTGAGAATGCAGGATCACATGGATTTGGGATAGGAATGATAATTTCCTCATAATTTGAAAAAGGATTTTATATCATATCCGAATGAAAAAAAATATAAAGAAACTATTAATATTTGATATATGACCTGAATACTTGATTAAATAATATATTAAAAAAATTTCTTTTCTCAAAATTCACTTGTGTATGTTCGTTAATATTAGGAGTAGACTATATAGATATTTACACTATTTTTAATTATATATTTTTTAATATAGTATTAATTTTAATATACTTTCATTGAATAATGATAGTTGGATAGCAAGAAAAAAATTTATTAATATAGAAGATATTTGATCTTTTAATGAGTATGGATATGGAGATGAATATCTGATACCCGATGAGTATAGAAATGAAGAATATAGAATCCAAACTGAATCCGACCCATTATCATTCCTAATTTAGAACTAAGATGTGATGGAAAAGTAACATATTTTAATTTAGGTCATTCATAACATCTATAGGTTCAACTAAGTGATGGCAAAGTTAGAGCTGTCAGACGAGTCAACCCGTAGCGGGTAGAGCTGTCAGACGGGCCAACCCGTGGCGGGGCTGGTCGTCCCGTGGCGGGCTAACCATTTGGCGGGGCGGGTCGTCCCGTGGCGGGCTAACCATTTGGCGGGGCGGGGCGAGCCAACCCGCCAACTTGGCGGGTTGGGAAATTTCCAACCCAACCCATTCTAAGGCGAGTTGCGGGTTTGGCGGGGCAACCCGCGGGCCCATCAAAAATTTTTAAAAAAATTAAAAAATATTTCATATCTTCAGCATTTTACTTCGAAAAAGTTTTCTACAATTAAATGTATACATAAACATGTATTTTAAATATAAATGAACACAAACAAATACTTATGTTGGATGAAAAGTACTATTTTTATTTCAAAATTATAACAAAGAAAGATAATAAATTAGCCTAAAACTTAACTTATATATGTTTTTCAACCCGCGGGCCAACCCAAGCCCGAGCGGGTCGACCCACGCGGGTCGCGCGCCTAGGCGGGTCGGCCCACGACGGACTTGGGTTGATAAAATTCCAACTCAACCCGCTTAAATTGTTTGGCGGGGC
This sequence comes from Zingiber officinale, assembly GCF_018446385.1. Classification (NCBI taxonomy): domain Eukaryota; kingdom Viridiplantae; phylum Streptophyta; class Magnoliopsida; order Zingiberales; family Zingiberaceae; genus Zingiber; species Zingiber officinale. Next base: position 108,513,961 of record NC_055998.1, read on the forward strand.
AGGCCAACCCAACGGGCCCAACCCAAATTGACGGCTCTAGTGGCGGGGGCGGGTCGGCCCATGGCGGGTCGATCATTTGGCGGGGCAAGGCGGACCCGTCAACTTGACAGGTTGGAAAATTTCCAACCCAACCCAATCCAAGGTGGGTTGCGGGTTTGGCGGGGCAACCCACGGGTCCATCAATTTTTTAAAAAAAAATTAAAAAAATATTTTATATCTTCAACGCTTTACTTCGAAAAGGTTCATCAATCAAATGTATCCATGAACATGTATTTTAAACATAAATGGACACAAACTAGTACTTATGTTCGATGAAAAATATTATTTTAATTTCAAAATTATAACAAAGAAAGATAATAAATTGGTATAAAACTTAGCTTACATGTGTTTCTCAACCCGCGAGCCAACCCAAGCCCGTTGCGGGCCGACCCACACAGATCACGGGCCTAGGCGGGTCGGCCTGAAGCAGACTTGGGTCGATAAAATTCCAACCCAACCCACTTAAATTATGTGGTGGGGCGGGCCAACCTGACGGGCCTAATCCAAATTGACGACTCTAGGCAAAGTAACATGTTTTAATTTTGATCATTCATAACATCTATAAGTTCAACTAAGTAAAAAAAAAACCAAGTAACAGATAATCGTCAGAGCTATGTTGTAGTGGTTAGACCTTTAAATATAAATCCCATAAATCTCAAGGTTAAGACTCGGCTATAGTGAATTGTAGGAAATTTTTCCTCCAATGGATATATAACGGGTCTAAGAAAGTTGATTGTTTAGATAGACTACCATGAGCGACTCTCGATTTATACTGATGGTCGACGAAAAAATTTTATGGAGCTGGGTCGATCATCTCCAGATTTAGTTGGTTCAAAGAATTGGATACTGTAACCATTTAACTAGTAGCTAAAAAAAACATATCCCAATTTTTAGGATTTTGTGCTTTGTCTAGTCAGCTAATAATTGTGTATCAATCGACTAGTGACTATGAGAGTCAATATCCCAAGGGCATGTTTGGTTGAATATTATTATTAATAATCTTGGTTATTTATCTAAGGTTATATTAGTTAATCCTGTTTAGTTCAAGTAATAAGTGATTCTCAAGTAATGAAGCATATCCATCATGTCAACAAATAAGAGATAAAACCCAAAATGAGATTACCTTAGAAGTGTAAGGTTTTACATGATTCTACGATTAACAAAAAAAAATCTCAAAATTTTTTTGTTAATTCCAAAATCACGTAAAACCTCACACTTCTAAGGTAATTTTTTTTTTCAAAATTTTTCCCCCAAAATGAGTATTCCAAAAGTTAAATCAAAAAATATTAGGTTATATTTTATTTTCGATAACCTTGGTTATGTGATTATCTGATAATCACATAACAAGGTTATATACGATAACTTGAATAAAACACATCCCAAGTGTTTTGAGATTTATAATTTACTTGGTAGACTCACTAATGGGTATTAGTCAGCAAGTGGCTTAATACCCTAAGTTTGATCTATTTAAAAGACAGAACCACTACCTTAACTACCCCTAAAGCTGATCCCATGTGTATAGAGAAAGGTAAATATAAGTATATAAGTGGAAGGATGCATGGTAGAATAAATATCAGGTTGTGAATTCCTAGGACTCGACCTCTGGTCATTACATTAGAGATGTCATGCGTCCACCGTCTGTGTTATGTTCTTGAGGCAAGTTGAATATGTTTAAGGTATTATGGAGTGGATCAATTGACTAATGAGCATGTTCCAATCATTTAATGATTTAAATATTTGCACAATCGACTTAGCATCAATTAATCTATTGATAATAGGATCAATTAACTCAACATTGATTAGTTAACTCAATATCTCTGTTTGGAGGATAGTTGAGTAGTCAATCAACTGATGGGCAACCAATCGATTGATACAAGATTAGTCAATTGATGATCACGGTGTGTCAATTGATAAGCTAAAAAAAATGGCTATAGATGATCTCATTCTATCACAATTGCTAATAGTCTAGAAGTTTCTGCAAGAATAGTTGACTAATGAGCTAATGGAAATGGTTATAACTGACATTGTTTTGTTACAACAGTTTCTGATCTAAAAGCTTCTTCAAGAATTGTCAATTAATCACGTATTTTAGTCAACTGGAGCTATAGTTGTGATAAAGTAAATAGGACAACAATCGATTGGAAGTAGCAAATAGTCGACTAAATGCAATTGGAAAATATAATGCAACCTAAGAGAAGGTTATAGTTTAGTTGCCTATAAATATGAGACAGAGGAGCAACGAAGATAACTGAAAGTGTCATTTTTGCGGAGATAAAAGACCAAGAGAGTACCTTGTCTAAGGAAATTAGGCTTTGTAATTTATCCTAAAGTGAAAGTAAAACAAACTACTAATTATTATTCAATGGGTCATTGAATTGACGTTTTCCAAACCAAAATCATTACATTTTGTCGTCATGCGAAACAATTTACCCTCAAGTTTAACATAAGAAGAAAGGCAATGACACAACACAAGGGTGTAGATCTATAAGAGGCATTTGCACTATTTTTAGTGCCTTTGTACATCAACACAAATACTTTGTTTCACGATGTGTTCATTAGAGGCAATTCGACTAACACAAAGATAGTATTACAAGTAGAGGGTCATTTGTAATGCCCTTGCTTCCATTGGAAAAGATGGTTTATAGGATTGAAACAAATAGCGGTAAAAGTGAAGTGGATGATGGTGACTTGCAATAGAACTTTAGAGTTTAATGCACTAACTTAGTGTAAGCAAGTTGACGGCCCATGATGGTTGACTGATTACTAGTATTTTTTTTTTTTGAACTTCTCCTAACAACCTAATAAAGGTTGTATAGATGAGTCCTTCAATTTGAGTGACTAAACTTGTAAGGCCCGACTTTAAAAAAAAATATATAGGGGGAGCATGATAATAGGCTCTTTAGTTTACTTAACGGGGGCTAAATTGCTAATAACCAACTAATGGACACATGAGCTTGACCCAATTGGTGAGGAATGGACCTAACCCTAGGGTTTAGTTCTTATAAGAGGGGCGGTGAAGAGGAAAAAAAAGAGAGAAAGAGAAAGGAGAGCTCTTGGCAGAAGAAAAGAAAGGGGGAGGGAGAGGTCTCGACGGAAGAAAAGAAAGGAGGAGAGAGAGCTCTTGGCTTCAACCTTGGAAGGAAGAACGAGACCAAAGGGGCATCCCACCGTTGCTCCTCGTTGTCACCTGTGCTAACACCAAGCCTCCAAGCAAGGCACCTCTTAAACTCTTTTCTTTCTACACCTTGAAATTGTAAATGTAGTAGGTTTTCTTTCTATACCTTTAAATATGTAAATGCAACAGGTTTTCGACTTTTCTTTTTATACCTTTGAACATGTACACGCAACAGTTTTTCGAGGGGGGCTAAGGGCTTCAAGTAGTAGGTTTTGAGAGATATTTGGGTTATTTACAGCAGGTTTTCGAGGTGGATTTGAAGGCTAAGAGTAGCAGATTTATGTAGGGTTGTTCGAGGTCGTGTGTAGCAGATTTCGAGGGGTGCTTGAGGGAGGTACATAGCAGATTTCTGGAAAGTTATTTGAGGTCATGTGTAGTAGATTTTGAGAGATGCTTGAGGGTGGTATGTAGCAGATTTTTGGATGGTTTTTTAGATCGTGGGCGCCATATTTCGAGGGGTGTTCAACGGTAGTATGTAGCAGATTTTCGGATGGTTGTGGGAGGAGTGAACAACAAGTTTTAATGAATAGTTGGCCACCTTTTTGTCCGAGGAAGATAGGAGTCGTGGCATTGCCATGAGTAATCACAATACAATAAAATAAATGAGTACTGTAAATGATTGTTTAACTTCATGTAGTTTAATGATATGCATGTTTATTGGGCTTCTTTGTAGATTAATGATATACATGTTTATTGAATTTTATGTAGATTAATGTTATACATGTTTATTAGACTTTTTACAGATTAATGATGTGCATGTTTATTGAGGGTTGCGAAGTTTAATGATATGCATGTTTATTAGACTTTACATAGTCTAATAAGATATGCTAGAGTTATGATGCATGATTGCCTTAATGGAAAGGATATATATATATAAAGAAATTCTGCGAGGGCTAAGGCCGGAGAGGGACCCCGTTTACTGGACAAGGCCCCAGAGGGACCCCCAATATCATATTTTCATATTTACTCACGACCCAGTGACGAGAGTTGTTGATGCCCCGCCACCTGGTACCATGGTTAAACAGATTGATCAATCGAACAAACGATAAAGGATGACTAATGCATCTCCACCTAAGAATGATATACGTTAAATGCTAAGGAAAATGTTCCATAATGTAATGATTGAAGGATACTCAAAATAATATTGTGTGATACTCATAGTTTAATGTTTTATGGAAAAATATCTATATGCCTGCTTACTTGTATATTTGATAATAAATTCCAAATAAAGGTAGATTTAATGATGCATGCGACTGGTTAAGGAATTTTGCTGCTACGGTTTGGAAGTGCTAAGTTAAACTCACTAGGTTTGGTTTGTGGGAGGTGAAGAAACGGACGACGTTGGAGGCTTGGACCCTTGACCTAACTGGGCTGGATAGTACACTCCCGAGGACCTTCCGATTCCGTATAAAGAATAAATAAACAACATTTATGATTTAGAGAGAATAAAGTAGTACTCAATTTAGATTCCAAGGATGTTTGACTAGTTTATTAATTACAAACAATTTTTTTATTTATTGGAATGACATATGGTGCATGGAATATAAATAAAAAAATTTAGGGTCATTTCAAAACCAATGAGTAATTGATTTGTTGATTAATGTGATTGATGGTTGTTTGTAGGAAGACTTTACGATTTCAAGCATTTTCTTGCATTAGACATTCAGTTGTTGTGCCTTTTACTTTGCTTCTAGTTAGGAACCTCCTAGGGACTTATTGGAGTTGTCATGCAAATAGACCATGATCTCGTACAAGTTGATTGTGTTGGATCGAGATGCGCTAGAGGGGGGTGAATAGCGCTCACGGCTATTTCATTCGATTATCGGAATCGTAAAACAATCGTCGAGTAATTAAAGCAGCGGAATAAAAGAAACAAACACACAAGAACAAGGTCGTTTACTTCGTTCGGAGCCTAGATCGACTCCTACTCGAAGGCCCGCGATCCTTGATCGCTTTCCGTGGGCAACAACTATAAGCTCGTATAATTATTACAAACTAATTACAAATGTAACTGTAATTAAAGTTATACCGACAACAATGGTAGAAAAATCTGAGCTCCGGGTCGTCGGAATGTTGCAGCAGCACTTCGGAAGCAATACTTGAGCAGAACACAGCACGAGAAAGCTTTTTCTTTCGTTGTCTTTTGCTGCTGCTCGAACCCCTCTTATAAAGGATGTTCAAGGCGCCTTAAACCCCTCCAAGGCACCTCCAGGCTGGCCGCATAACCCGCGTGGATCAGAACTGACCTGGTCGAACTTTATCTTATTCAAGGCGCCTTCAACCTCTCCAAGGCGCCTTCATCAACTTGTTCAAGGCGCCTTCAGCCTCTCCAAGGCGCCTTGAAGCTTGCTTCGCAGCCAGCTAAGGTTTTGCACCCGAGGCGCCTCCAAGCTCCATGGAGGCGCCTCGGACACTGTTCATCCGAGGTTAATCTTTGCACTTTGGTCCTCCGAGAAATTCCAAATACCCTGCAAGACAAAGTTAGAAACATAAAGAAGAAGTGATAGTCTACGGACTGTCCGAGTCTGACTTCAGATTCCCGACCGGAAACCCTAGGTCGACCCGACGCCTACTGTTCCCTCTATGGGGAACACGTCCTCACCTACTCCACTCAGGAGATTTACCTGATGCCAGTCTGGTCCTCCTGACCGACTGGACTTTTCGCCTAGGGTTACCACCCCCTAGGACCTAGGGTTACCGCCCCCTAGGATTTTTCTCCACCTAGGGTTACCGCCCCTAGGACCTAAGGTTGCCGCCCCTTAGGGTTTTCCTCCACCTAGGGTTACCGCCCCCTAGGACCTAAGGTTGCCGCCCCTTAGGGTTTTCCTCCACCTAGGGTTACCGCCCCCTAGGACTTAAGGTTGTCGCCCCTTAGGATTTTCCTTCACCTAGGGTTACCACCCCCTAGGACCTAAGGTTACCCCCCTTAGGATTTTCCCCTGCCTAACCGCAGTTAGGATTTTCCTGAAACCTTATTTAACCACATTAGATAACAAGGAATCTTAACTTTGAATTTCTTTGCCATTATCAAAACTGAGGTTCGATCGTCGGATGCTTATTGCATCAACAATCTCCCCCTTTTTGATTATGGCAACCAAAATTCAAAGTTAAGAAAAAAATGCAATAAGGATACGTATAAATAAGCATAGGCATAAATAAAGCATAGGCACATTCACAACAAAAAAATTCTTTTTAATTTTCTTTTTAATTTTCCTTGAATTTTAATTTTCTTTGAATTTCTTCCTACTCTCCCCCTTTGCCATATATCAAAAATACCCAAGAGAGTGAAGAAAATCTAGGCCTTAATTTTCAGAGATAATTTTTTATCTTATCTTTCAAAGAGAAAAATAGAGGGTTAAGCATACTTTTGATAAACACTTAAATTTTCTTGTAAGACTTTTGATAGTTTCTTTAGTTTTTCTTGTAAAACTAAAGAAAATTTTTTTCCTTTAGTTTGAGATAAAATTATTTTGTCTTTAAAAGGTAACTTAGCAAACTTTTGTGATATCTAAACACTTCAAATTCTTAGTTTTTAAAGAGGAAGTTTAGCAAAAAAAAATTTGATCAAGACTTAGGTTAGCTAAGATTTTTACTTTTAAAATACTTTTATCAGAGACTTAGCTAAACTTATGAAGATAATAGTTTTGTTAAGTGTTTAACCTTAAAAAGACTTAGTTTTTTTTTTAAAAAAAAAATTATTTTGATGAAATTTTGAGAATGCTTTGAAAAACACTTAGCTCAATTTGAAATGGTTTTGAAAATACTTAACTCATTTTCAACAAAAATTAACTAAACTTAATCTTTTGAAACTAATTGTTGTTTGAAAAATGAGTTATTAAAAAAAAATTTGACAAACACTTAAAGGTATAATTTTTTTTTAATTATTAATAAAAGCTTTGCTTGAGTACTTAACTTTAAAAGGATTTTCATAAAAGCTTAACTTAAGTACTTAGCTTTGAGAGATTGTTTCTTGCAAAAAAAAAAAAAAACTTAGTAAAGGATTTGGATAATTTTAGTGCTTAGTTTTGAAAAAATGATTATCTAAAAATCCAAGCTTTTAAAAATAATGTTAATTCAATATCATATCTATTTTAAAGCTGAGTCAAACATAATTTTTTTTATTTTAAGTCAAGTCAAAAATAATTTTTTAAAATCAAGTCAAAGATAATTTTTATTTTAAAGGAAAACTAACTTGGAAAGAAAAGTTCATTCCCCCTTGATTAATATCTTAATAAATTCTTAGGGTCTTATAGTCCAAGCATGTGACAACTTATTGAACTTATCTTGATCAGGTATCAGAGCCCTAAAGCATGCTCAATCTTACAATCTTCATTTGAAAAGTTTTTCGAAAGATATTTAATTAAATTTGAAAAGCTCTTAAAAAGTTATTTGATAATTAGCTTGACTTCGTTCACTCCCCCTTAATTAATCCAAACATGAATCCCTAGGGTTCTAGAGTCCAAGCATGTATAAAATATAATTGGTCTTTTATATTTTGTCTAATTTTCCATCTCACCCATTCTAGGTTTTCAGGCATGTTTAGCTTATGAGTGAGTGTGAGATGGAGTTTATTTTAATTTACAATATTGAAAATATCAGTTTTGAAGATTTAAAAATTATGAGTGTGTGACCATTATTTTGAAGATTTAAAAATTATCAGCGTGTGACCATTATTTTGAAGATTTAAAAATTAATTGAATTTAGAATTTCAAAGAATTTAATAACTTCTAAAAAGGGTTTTGAAATTAATTTTTTAGAGGATATTTCAAATGATTTTTCAAATATTTTTTTTAAAGTAGTTTTGAAATAATCATTTTTCAAATGATTTTACAAATAGCTTTTGAAATACAATAATCTTTCAACAGGATTTTTTTTTCAATCATTTTCCAAATGATTTTTCCAATAAAATTTTCAAATTAACATAATTTTAAAAGATTTTTCAAATAATTTTGAAATGAAGTTTTAAAAGTAATTTTTCAAAGATTTTTCTAATAATTTTTTAAATGATTTTAAAAAGATTTTTCAAATAAATTTTGAAACGAAGTTTTAAGATTTTGAAATGATTTTGAAAAGATTTTTCAAATAAATTTTGAAATGAAGTTTTAAGATTTTGAAATGAAGTTTTTAAAAGATTTTGAAATGAAGTTTTTAAAAGATTTTGAAATGATTTTGAAAATGAATTTTGAAATGAAGTTTTTAAAAGATTTTGAAATGATTTTGAAAATGGATTTTGAAATGAAGTTTTAAGATTTTAAAATGAAGTTTTTAAAAGATTTTGAAATGATTTTGAAAATATTTTTCAAATGAATTTTGAAATTAAGTTTTTTAAAAGATTTTTCAAAATAATTTTGAAAGATTTTAAAAATAATTTTGAAGGTAATTTTTAAATTAAGTTTTTAAAAGATTTTTAAATGAAGTTTTGAAATGAAGTTTGAAAAGATTTTTCAAATAAATTTTGAAATAAAGTTTTTTAAAAGATTTTGAAATGTTTTTGAAAAGATGTTTCAAATGAATTTTGAAATAAAGTTTTTAAAAGATTTTTCAAAATAATTTTGAAAGATTTTAAAAATAATTTAGAAATATAATTTTGATTTAATTTCATTTGAAAAATAATATTAATTACAGAATTTGAATTAATTATAGTTATGAGTTTAATTTTGAATTTTTAAATTCCTTAGTCATCTTACCCGATCTAATTTTCAATCAGGTACTCCTATAATTGTTGTGAGATGAATTGAGGTTCAATTTAAGGGTTTGGTTTAACTTTGTGTTAGATTCGAGTTTAGTTTTGGATTCAACAAGTAAGCATTCTTTGGATAAACTTCTGGGCTATGGTGAGTCACAAGTAACTCATTAAAGTAACCATGCCTTCGAGGTTTTCCAAATAGTCTTACCCATTGAACTTAATACTAAACCTTGGTCTAACTGGTTAGGATCCGTTTAAGGGTAGCTTTGGTCAGTTCCACTTGGCCAAATGCACCAGGTCGAAGTCATATCTTCCTAGACATGCGATGCCCAAGCTTCCCTAACGTACTATCATCCAAAAACTTCACCAGTACCGTGGGTCAAGTTAAATCTAGTCCATTTTTTTTTTAACCTTAATTACCCTGCCGGATAGTCTACTCTTGTTTACCCATTTCGGATAGATTAAGTTCAGTTACCCAGTCGGATAGTTTAGTTAGGGGTGCCAGCTATTCTGGATCCTCCTTCTAAATTTTTATTTGATTTAAATTGAATTTTTGAATTTTGATTTAAGTTCGAATTTTTAATTTAATTTCAAATTTTTATTTTTAATTTTAATTTTAATTTAATTTCTATTTTTTAATTTAATTTTGAATTTTGAATTTTTAATTTAATTTCGAATTTTTAATTTAATTTCAAATTTTTAATTTAATTTTGAATTTTTAATTTAATTTCAAATTTTTAATTTTTAATTTAATTCCAAATTTTTAATTTAATTTTGAATTTTTATTTTGTAATTTTAATGGTTTTTCTGTTAACTCCCCCTGGATCATAGCCTCGATATGGCCTATCGAGGTAGTGTATTTGATCCTTCGGGACCCAGTATTGACCAAGTCCAACTTGATTAATCAAGTTTGACTTGAGGACCCATGCTTGAATTGTGTTTTTATTATTTCTATTAACTAGAGATAGATATGATTTTATTTTCTGTTGGTTCTAAATCCAAGTCCGGATTTGTTATAAACAGCTCGCTGTTTTCCAAGAATTAGGTCCAAATTCTTGGAACCCAAGGTGAACCGTTCCAACGTGTCCTTGAGTTCTTTAATTTGAGTTTTCAAATTGGAATTTTCTTCCTCAAGTTGTTGGACTTGAGTCGAACTTCCAATTTGAGCTGGTTCAGTTAAAGGACTTGAGTTAGTCACTTCCTTAAGGGCTGTTACCTCCTTTTGGAGTGACTTGACTCGGACGTTGGATTTAGCCAACTTCTTTAGTAAGTAAGGAACTAAATTTTCTGAATTATCTAAGCTAATACTAGAAATTAAAGAACTTATAGTGGGTTTAGAACCTTCGTAAACGGATACAGATCCGTGGCTTCGCTCGGACTCGGTGTCTGATTCGCTCTCGGTTTCTGAATCGGACTCGAACTCGGACTCGGTTTCAACAACATGTGCTAGTACTGGTAGAGCGAGAAGGCTCGCTTGCTCTTCTTCGTCTGATTCAGATTCATCTGATGACTCGGACCATGTTGCCTTCAGTGCTTTCTTCGTCTTGCTTGTTCCTGCAAATAACGCAACACCTTCCTCGGCCGGAATAGTATTAGTCTGCTCAAATAATTTATTTATTAAAACATGCTTACCTATTTTTGTATCAGGAATACCTTCGTGTAGCTCAATCAGATTCTCCCACAGCTCCTTGGCACTTGAGAATGGGCCGGCGCGATTCAACTCCTTATTCGTTAAACCACACTGAAGTGTATACGTTGCTTTTGCGTTTGCTTCTACCTTTTTGATAAGGTTTGGGTCCCAGTTCTCGTACGGCAGTGGCTTGCCGGCACCATCAGTTGGCAGTTGAAGCCCGATTTTGATGATAATCCAGACTTCAAAGTTAGTCTAGAGATACGCCTCCATCCGGCCCTTCCAATATCCGAAATCATCTCTGGAGAAGAGCGGTGGGCGAGCAGTGTTGTAGCCTTCTTGATGGGCCATTTTAGAAAGACAATCTCGCAAAATAAACACAATAAAACTTGTTCCAAGACTTAGTCTTGGATTAATAGTGCGGGAGAGAAATAAAGATAGTAATTTAGTAATAAAATATTATTAAAATATTATTAAAAAAATATTACCATAAAATTTTGAAAACGTAATATTTCGCTAATTCCAACTAATGGTGAAAAGATGAAAATTAATTTTTCAAAAACAGTTTTGGAGGAAAAAAAATGAAAGGCGTAAGGTTTTATTTTTAACCTATACAAACGACAAAGCCACGAAAAAAAATGCTTGAATGGTGGTTGCACCAGTTCAAAGCGACCCCGCTCTGATACCAATTGTTGGATCGAGATGCGCTAGAGGGGGGTGAATAGCGCTCGCGGCTATTTCGTTCGATTATTGGAATCGTAAAACAATCGTCGAGTAATTAAAGCAGCGGAATAAAAGAAACAAACACACAAGAACACGGTCGTTTACTTCGTTCGGAGCCTAGATCGACTCCTACTCGAAGGCCCGCGATCCTTGATCGCTTTCCGTGGGCAACAACTATAAGCTCGTATAATTATTACAAACTAATTACAAATGTAACTGTAATTAAAGTTATACCGACAACAATGGTAGAAAAATCTGAGCTCCGGGTCGTCGGAATGTTGCAGCAGCACTTCGGAAGCAATACTTGAGCAGAACACAGCACGAGGAAGCTTTTTTTTCATTGTCTTTTGCTGCTGCTCGAACCCCTCTTATAAAGGATGTTCAAGGCGCCTTAAACCCCTCCAAGGCGCCTCCAGGCTGGCCGTGTCACCCGCGTGGATCAGAACTGACCTGGTCGAACTTTATCTTGTTCAAGGCGCCTTCAACCTCTCCAAGGCGCCTTCATCAACTTGTTCAAGGCGCCTTCAGCCTCTCCAAGGCACCTTGAAGCTTTCTTCACAGCCAGCTCAGGTTTTGCACCCGAGGCGCCTCCAAGCTCCATGGAGGCCTCGGACACTGTTCATCCGAGGTTAATCTTTGTACTTTGGTCCCTGCAAGATACATTAATCCCAAATATACCCTGCAGCACAAAGTTAGCACATAAAATATAATAGAAGTGATAATGACAGTCTCCGGACTGTCCGAGTCTGACTTCAGATTCCCGACCGGAAACCCTAGGTCGACCCGACGCCTACTGTTCCCTCTACGGGGAACGCATCCTCACCTACTCCACTCAGGATATTTACCTGATGCCAGTCTGGTCCTCCAGACCGACTGGACTTTCCGCCTAGGGTTACCACCCCTAGGACCTAGGGTTACCGCCCCCTAGGATTTTTCTCCACCTAGGGTTACCGCCCCCTAGGACCTAAGGTTGCCGCCCCTTAGGGTTTTCCTCCACCTAGGGTTACCGCCCCCTAGGACCTAAGGTTGCCGCCCCTTAGGGTTTTCCTCCACCTAGGGTTACCGCCCCCTAGGACCTAAGGTTACCCCCCCTTAGGATTTTCCTTCACCTAGGGTTACCACCCCCTAGGACCTAAGGTTACCCCCCTTAGGATTTTCCTTCACCTAGGGTTCCTAAAACCTTATTTAACCACGTTAGATAACAAGAAATCTTAACTTTGAATCCCTTTGCCATTATCAAAACTGAGGTTCGATCGTCGGATGCTTACTACACCAACAGATTAGTCATAGGATTCCAAAACATGTCCTAAGAGAAAATGGAGATATAGGAAGATCAATGGGATCAACCTAGAAAATTAAGCAACAAATCTATAAAGATAACTATAGATCTATAGGTTTTATAGTTTAGGCAACTAAGAAAGGTGTTTGTATAGAAATAGACTTATGCTAATATAAATGGCTATTTATTTATTTATTTATTTATTGTTTTTTGATAATTTAGATGTCCATGTTTCACTCGACAAATCTTGGAGATAGCTAGGGTCTTCTCCCTTGATTCATCTACCAAGTAAATTAAGAAATGATGTAGTGTATGCTTCCTATCCGGATAATATTGTCCACAATTATCTTTCTTCTCTTTGTATACTCAAGGTGGTAAAAAACGACTACACTTCTAAACTCGGTCAATGGATTTAAACCCGTCCCATAACCCGTTTGACCGAGTTTAAATCTAGCCCGAATGGGGTGGATTTAATATGTGACCGGGTTTAAATTCGATCCATTATTATCCCTAATGCTAGCTACTAGATCATCCCGAGAGGACTTCTCTTTGTATACTCAAACTTCATGAGGAAGTAAACTTTCAATTAAGAATTCAAACTCTAGCTTTCTCATCTGATTCTTGTGTGTTCTTTAGAAAGATTTTCTTATTGAATGTAACTAAAGTGTGAAATTTCATTCCGAGTTAGGGTCGCTACTTTGTTTAGAATGACAACAGAATTTACTATGGTTTTTATGATTTCATGTTTGTTCTTAGTTAGCTTTTCATCATCTCTTTGATGATGTATGTGATTTGTACACATGTAGTCGTTCTTATTTAATATGCATTTTCCGCATTGCATGAGCATTATTTAGGTTAACTACTATCATTTGGATTGATATCTTTCTTTTTAGTTCAAATGATTGTTCTTTGTGATTTATGATGATAAGATGCGAAGATCTTAACTTTGGAGATTGTTTGGAAATGAAAAGTCAGTGGAGCAACAATTTAAGATGATACACAGTCTGACCGTGGTGCCTATCATGGTCGTGTATCATCTATGGATGAAGACTTGGAATTGGAGCATTGCTTGAAACTTCCAGCAAGAAACATGGTTAGGTCGTGACACTTACCGTGGCTATGGTCCATTAGGGAAATTGGCAAGAGACATCACAGTCTTAGAACACGGTGAAGTCATGGTGCTTACCACAGTCGTGGCAAGCTAAGGTTTGTTGATGACTCCCCTCAAAAAATTAGAAATTTATATTATATTTCAACAACTTTTGGAGTGTATAAAAACAATCAGGGGCACCGGTTCAAGTCATCATGGAGTTCTCATAACAAGACCCCCCACCCCCCATCTTTAAAGAGATCAAAAGAGCTAGAGATCATCTAGAGGCATCATCAACATCTACAAACTGATGTCTTTGACTTGTTTCTCTATTGTGATAAAGTAGTCTTCTAAATTCTAAGATTAAAAAGTAATCTGACATTGAGTTGATAATTATAGTTTATTATTCTTCTTTTTTATCGTATAATATGTTGATCCTTGATTCAGTTGTTAATATGCATAACATGTTAATATGCCTTAACAAACTTTACATATATTTTAGGGAAAGAAGGAAGAATCGAAATGCGAACTTTGATTTCGGATTTATAAGAATTGAACTTGAGAGTTTATTCATAAAATATTCAAAACTTTCTTAGGATACCATTGGTTATCAAAGAGCATAAAAAATCTATCATAGTTCGAGTACCATGAAAGTAGGGGTCGCATTAGAATAGCTACATCCATGTATTCTTGAAATGGAGCAAAAGGATATTAACAACTACATTGTCTACTATCGCTACTATCATTATGATGAAATTAAAATATAAAATTATCTCAATAATTGATTTTCTCCCCGTCTTTTAATTTTGTTTTCTTAGTGCAATTGCTTTCACAATAATTCTCTTCAATTCAATTGATCTAGATAGTCTTCAATTGCACGTAAACTGATACTCAATTCTACTGTTCCTGAGTATAATAATTTTATTATTTGAGTGCAGTTATAGTTAGCATGCATCACTCTTCATCTGGAGTATTTAAGTAATGATTACTAGTCTTTTGTTGAAAATATGTGGTAAAAAGGTGATTTGCTTGCCCCCAGCGCCCCCATCAATCCGTCCCTAGGTCAACACGGAGGACGTAAATCACGGGTGACTACTAGCCATTAGTGCAAATGGCCAAGACATGGGGGAGGTTATGCTCGGTCACACCGAGTTTCGACCCCAAGACCTCATGTGGTAACACCCTATGTCTTAACCATCGCACCGCCCCGAGGAGACCGTCTTTTGTTGAAAACATGGATCGTTAGTAGAAGATGCCAATAGCATTAATTAGAAACCTTTCTTTTTAAAATTTGTTTTTTTTAATCTAATTGTTAAATCTCATGTACTTTAAAAGTAACTACTTTATCACATGATATATTAAATCATGATAAAAAAATATAGATCCGCTAGATAATTTTACATATATAAATGGAGATAAATATAAATACATAAACATATGATAGTTAAACTTCATATTATCAATTCTTATAAATCTATCATGATCCTGTCCGAGTACTGAGTCGACGGATGTTGGGGACGTGGCACGCTCCGCTGCTGATCCGACTGGTGGCGTAGATCTCCGACGAACCTGCAAAGAAGCCGAGCCGGGAGGGGTTTCCCGGCGACGACCCTCCGACGCTCAAGTCAGGCGAGAAATGAGAGAGGCAGCGTAACTGTGGCTACAGTAAGGGATCACACATACCTTCGTCGACGTCTGGGGGTCCTTATATAGGACCCCGGGGAGGCGCGAGCACGTTTCTCGATGCATGCACGCTTCCCCAAACATACCTTAATGAGCCCGTGTCAAAAAAGTACCTCTGACGTCATTCCGCAATCGTCCGAGTATATCTCGGATGTGACGGTGGAAGCTTCCGCCGTATGATCCCGTGTACGGCTCGGCCGCCAACTCTGCTACCTATCGGCGGCAGACGTCTCGAGTATGATGTTATCCCCTATCCCCTTTGTCTTCTTGCGCCTCCTGTCTGTTCCAGGGCCGAGCAGTTCGGCCGCTCGGCAGGCATATCCCTTCTGCCCCGGTTGTAGGTATCGGTCCGACCGGGAGGACTCCTAGTCGTATGCTCGGATGCGATTGCTCCTGCCTCTTTGCTGCCTCGTGCCCGGCCGAACGGACAACTCGCTTGGCCATGAAACCTTTTTATCTTGAGCATCGGAAACCCGACCCCTAGTCGGGTTGTCTTTCATTCGGCGAGGGGATTCACGGCCTGTCGGCATGCTTCGTCCGGTCGTCAGCCTGATTCGTCCGGTCGGTCGGGTCTCGAGGTTGAATCTCTTGACCTTTGACCTCCACGTGTCATTGACCTTCCGCCAACGAGGATCCCCCGTCTTTACCACTGGATCACATGCCTTCCCTTCAAGTCTAGTCGAAGGAGGCGCTAAGTCCGACTAACTGGACTGCCGGTCGGCTGGAGTGACACCGCTTTCTCGCTTTCTGGAATGTTCCTCCTCACGGCCGTTCGGCTTCTTACTGCTGCTGGCTTTGCAACCGTGTCGACGGTCAACGCTGACACCCTTCGGATCTCCTCGGAATTATGCAAATCCTCTCCATTAAGACCGAGCACGCGCATTGCGCGCCGTAATGACGCTTATTAAATGCGCCCCTGTGGCATGGTGCCACGTGGCGCCTCCGCTGGCGTCATCATACGGCTCAGCGACGTGTCCGAGGGGACATCGGCGGTTTGAAATGAACGGCCCGATGTGGGCCTCGGTTCTTGTGACATGCATCCGACGGTCGAGGCCGATCGGGCCCGACCTTATAAAGCCTTCACCTTCTTCCTCCGCCGCACTCTTGCCTTCGCGTGTCCCGCAGCCTTCCTCGGTGCTTTAGCGTTCCGGCGACTCCGATTTCCCTTCTCCGACGATTCTCCCCCTTCTTCCTTCGATCCTCAACTCCTTTGTAAGGTTCTCCCTCCTTTCTTCCTTTCATCCCTGTGTT
This sequence comes from Zingiber officinale, assembly GCF_018446385.1. Lineage (NCBI taxonomy): Eukaryota > Viridiplantae > Streptophyta > Magnoliopsida > Zingiberales > Zingiberaceae > Zingiber > Zingiber officinale. The sequence goes on from NC_055998.1 coordinate 108,530,517, forward strand.
TTCTTCGCATTCTCAATCGCGTTTCGTCCTTTGGTCACTGTTTTGTTCCTTTTTTTTGCTTGCGCATTTGCTTTCCCTTTCGATTTCTGCTTCCTCCATTGCTCTGGCGATGGCAAGCTCCTCTCAGCCTGCGGACCCGACTTTCGGCCCGTGGTACACCACCATGGAGTCGTGGTTCGATCGGCGCGATGCCGAGAGCCTGTTTAACGCCTTTGATATCCCTTCCGACTTTGAGCTAATTTTACCTTCACCTTCCGCTCGACCTCACAAACCGCCAAGTGGCGCCTTTTATCTTTTCCGTGACCAATTCGTAGCCGGTCTGCGGTTTCCCCTCCATTCCTTCATTGTTGAAGTTTGTAACTTTTTTGGCATTCCGCTCGCCCAACTGGTTCCCAATATCTTTCGCCTCCTGTGCGGGGTTGTGGTCTTATTTAAGATACACAACATTCCCCTTCGCCCGGAGGTCTTCTATTATTTTTATTACCCCAAGCAGTCCAAGCCGGGCACTTATCTGTTTCAAGCTCGGCCTGACTTAGTCTTTTTTGATAAGTTGCCTTCTTCCAACAAACACTGGAAGGAGAACTTTTTCTTCCTTCGTGTTCCTGGGCGGCTCCCCTTCCGTACGAAATGGCAGGTCGGACCGCCCATCTCTCCCGAGCTGAAGAAATATAAGACCCGACCGGACTATCTTCAAGCAGCGAACCTGCTAGCCGGTTTGAAGCGCGACATCAACAAGCTCCTGCCTGAAGGAGTGATGTACATATTTGGTTTGAGTCCGAGCCAGACCCCCCTCCCGAGCAGCTTCCGTAAGAACTTCACTTGTACATTTGCCTTGAGTTCTAACTGATTTCCTTCTCTTTTCTTTGCAGCAAATATCGTAATGGAGTCGGTGCTGTTCGGAATTTTGAAGAAGAAAGCGGTCGCGCTCGAAGCGGCAGCGGCCAAGGAAATGGAGCAACTGGGCATTGCTCCGGTCGGCTCGCATGAGGATGAGAGTGAAGTGCAAGCAGGCGAGTCAGCCGCTCAGGCTTCGTCTATGGATGCCACTGCCGGTGCAACTTCTAGCAAAGAGACGACCGTTCGGGAAGAAAGCTCCGATCCGGAGGACGAACTCCCGCTCAACAGGAAGAGGCGGCGAGTTGAGATGGCCCTCCGTTCGACAACCTCCATAGTGCAAATGTCCGAGCGGACGGGCACCGCCTCTCAATGCGGTAAAGCACCATCGGTCGAGGCTCTCTCCTCCGACCGGACTCCCTCGCAGTTGGAGGCGCCTGTGGCTCCCATCGAAGCGGTTCCGGTTGCCTCCCTTCCTACACCACGCTGAGTCCTCCGCTCGGGCATTTTGTCCACCCTGTCCAGCCCAGCCTCCGATCCTTTGGCGTCCGCTCAGACGACTCCGGGCCAGCGCCGCACAGTTAGGGCTACTCTGCATCTCCCTACTGAGGCTTTTATGGCCGAGTCCGATCGGCGGACAATCCCCGAGCATATGATCACTATGAAGGGGCCCCTCGCTGAAATGTGGGCGGACGCTCGGGCCCGTGTGGCCATGATACCACTCGACAAGCTGGCTGATAACCACATGCAGCAATTCACAGGGGTAAGCCCTATTTCCTTTTCTTTATATAACCTTCCCGGTCAGCCTTTTAATCTTTCTGTGTACACCAGCGATGGGCGGAAGAGATTGCTATCTCCAACCGCTTGGCGATGGTGGATGACGAGCTGAAGAGGCTGAAGAGTCAGGGCGGCCCGTCGTCTTCCCGAGGCCCTTCTTATGCCGAGCTGTAGAAGGAGCTCGCCAAGACCAAAGATCTGTTAGAGGCCGAGAGAAAAAAGATGGCCGATCAGGCTTACATGTTGGACCAGCTAGACAAAAAGGTCAAATCCTATGACCGCAAGATTGAGTTGGCCACCACTCGGAAGAACACCGCCATCGCTGATCTGAAAAAAAAGAATGTAGAAGCCCGAGCTTTGGAGCAACGTGTGAATGAGCTGGCCGATCTGCTGGAAGGTGAGCAAAAAGGCCGCTCGGAGGAGGTGACTAAGCTCAAGGGCGATTTGAAGGACCTGCAGGAGGCTCTTGAAGCTTCCCGTGCTGCCTTCAAGGAGTACCAAGAGGCGGAGCCGGGCCGTGTCGCTGCCTTGAGGCCAAGCTACATCCGCTCGGCGGAGTTTGTAGAGAAGGTGTGTGACCGGCTGGTCATCGCCTTCGAGTTGGCCATCACAGCCACGGCGGATTATCTGAAGACCAAGGGTCAGCTCCCCGAATTCGTGGTCATCCCGGCGACGGAGCATGCGGCGCTTCTCACTACCATCCCAAAGCATATCTTTGACTTCCTTGAGTGAAGTATTTTCAGGAATGCTTCCGATCGGCGAGTCTTTTATTTTCATGTGGCATCTGTAACTTTTAACTGCTATCTTTAAATGAATGCCCGCTCTTGCTGTGTTAACCTTTCATTTCGAGTGTTCCTTTTAACTGCGCCGACCGGTCGCTCGGCCTTTTTCCCGCAGGGAATTTCTTGATTTCGCCGATCGGTTAAACGATCTCCTACTATGCCTGGGACTCCTATGAGTTTGTCACTGGGGTGTTTGTATATACTGCGCTGATCGGTCAGACGACTTTCCGCTAGGGATTTCTATGAGCTTTTCGCTTAGTGTTTCCCTTTAATGCGCCGATCGGTCAGACGACCTTCCACTAGGGATTTCTATGAGCTTTTCACTTAGTGTTTCCCTTTAATGCGCCGATCGGTCAGACGACCTTCCACTAGGGATTTCTGTGAGCTTTTCGCCTAGTGTTTTCCTTTACCGCGCCGATCGGTCAAACGACCTTCCACTAGGGATTTCTGTGAGCTTTTCGCCTAGTGTTTTCCTTTACCGTGCCGATCGGTCAAACGACTCTCCCTTTTTTCATGGATTCTCTGCCAATGTCTCGCTGAAGTGCTTTTACGCGACGCTGCCTCATCTGGGGGGTTTATAGTCGCCAGTCCGACTCTAGAGTTTAACGTCGCCGCTCGACGGTCTTCAAGCCGGGGGGGTTATAGTCGCCGGTCCGACTCTAGAGTTTAATGTCGCCGCTCGACAGTCTTCAAGCCGGGGGTTTATAGTCGCTGGTTCGACTCTAAGATTTAACGTCGCTGCTCGACGGTCTTCAGGCCGGAGGGTTTATAGTCGTCGGTTCGACTCTAAGATTTAACATCGCTGCTCGACGGTCTTCAAGCCGGAGGGTTTATAGTTGCCGGTTCGACTCTAAGATTTAACGTCACTGCTCGACGGTCTTCAAGCCGGGGGGTTTATAGTTGCCGGTCCGACTCTAGAGTTTAACGTCGCCGCTCGACGGTCTTCAAGCCGGGTTTATAGTCGCCGGTTCGACTCTAAGATTTAACGTCGCTGCTCGACGATCTTCAGGCTGGAGGGTTTATAGTCGCCGGTTAGACTCTAAGATTTAACGTCGCTGCTCAACGGTCTTCAGGCCGAAGGGTTTATAGTCGCCGGTTCGACTCTAAGATTTAACGTCGCTGCTCGACGGTCTTCAGGCTGGAGGGTTTATAGTCGCCGGTTCGACTCTAAGATTTAACGTCGCTGCTCGACGGTCTTCAGGCCGGAGGGTTTATAGTCGCCGATTCGACTCTAAGATTTAACGTCGCTGCTCGACGGTCTTCAACGATGAGCTTACAGCTCGGATAATATACGCCCGACCGAACGACACGGGGTCTTCGACATCGAGCATGGGGCTCGGATAATATACGCCCGGCCGAATGGCACGGGGTCTTCGACATCGAGCCTGTGGCTCGGATAATATTCACCCGGCCGAACGGCACGGGGTCTTGGCCACGCCATCATGCAGCTACCCGCTTGGTGCACAATGCTCATGCCTTTGCTTTGTTCTTATAGCTTTCATTCCTGCAACCAAATGATACATCCGAATGGAATATTCATGAAATATATTACATCGGCGCACCTTTCATCCGGCCCGATAGGGCTGGAGGTGGTTTGCGCTCCATGGTCTCTCTAGCCGTCGTGCATCCTCATCCTCCAAGTAGTAGGCCCCCGATCGGAGCTTCTCGACGACTTTGAAAGGTCCTGCCCAGGGAGCCTCCAGCTTGCCTACGTCCCCGACCGACTTCACTTTCTTCCAGACCAAGTCACCCACCTGGAATGCTCGGGGAATCACGCGGCGGTTGTAGTTCTGCTTCATCCTCTGCCTGTAGGCCATCAGCCGGACGGACGCTTTGGCTCGCTCCAATTCTAGCTGCCTCCACTCAGAATTATCCACGTTATAGTTCTGGATCCGGACGGACTCTATGCCGACTTCGACTGGGACGACCGCCTCACCCCCATACACCAGGTGGAACGATGTTACTCCCGTTCCCTCCTTAAGGGTCGTGCGGATGACCCATAAGACTCCCGGCAACTTGTCCACCCAACTTCCTCCCATGTGGTCGAGTCGAGCCTGAAGAATTCGGAGGATCTCTCGGTTGGCTACTTCGGCTTAACCGTTACTTTGGGGATACACCACAAACGTGAAGTGCTGCTTAATGCCATACCCCTTGCACCATTTCTCGAGCTGCTTTCCGACGAACTGTTGCCCGTTGTCTGACACGAGCCGACGCGGAATGCCGAACCGACATATGATGTGTTGCCAGATGAATTTCTTGACCATCTGCTCGGTTATCTTGGCCAATGGCTCAGCCTCCACCCACTTGGAGAAGTAATCGACGACCACTAGTAGAAACTTCCATTGTCCGGTCGCCATAGGGAAAGGTCTTACGATGTCCATGCCCCACTGGTCGAACGGGCAAGACACTGTGGACGCTTTCATTTCCTCCGTCGGCTTATAAGAGAAACTGTGGTACTTCTGACAGGAAAGACACGTTGCGACGGTCCGAGCGGCGTCCTCGTGTAGGGTTGGCCAGAAGTATCCGGCCAGCAGGATCTTCCTAGCCAAGCACCGGCCGCCCGGATGATCTCCACAAGATCCTTGGTGTACCTCCTGGAGAATGTACTCGGCGTCTTCCGGACTAACACACTTCAGCAGATGTCGAGAGAACGCCTTTTTGTAAAGTTGATCTCCGATGAGCGTGAATCGGCCGGCTCTCCTCCTCAGTAGCTGAGCTTCTCCCCGATCGGACGGCGTGGCACCTGAGCGCAAAAACTCCATGATGGCTATTCTCCAATCGCTCAGGAATGTGAGGCCTTCCATCCGGTCCACACGCGCTACCAAGGATACTTGCTCGATTGGTTGCTGGATGACGACCGGCGATATCGAGCTTGCGAGCTTGGCTAATTCATCTGCCGCCTGGTTCTCCGCTCGGGGTATCTTCTGGACCACCACCTCGGTGAAGCTGGTCTTGAGTTTTTCAAAGGTCTCCGCGTACAATCTGAGTCTTACATTATTTATCTCAAAGGCACCCATGAGTTGTTGAACGGCTAGTTGGGAATCTGAGTGGATCACCACCCGGCTGGCTCTAACATGCCGTGCGGCCTGCAGTCCGACTATGAGGGCTTCATACTCTGCCTCATTATTTGTTGCTCGATAGTCCAGCCGGACGGACAAATGCATCCGCTCTCCCTGAGGCGAAAGTAGCAGGATCCCAATTCCGCTTCTGAGCCGAGTGGACAATCCGTCCACATATATTTTCCATGTAGCTTCGTGCTCGGGTTTTTGTACCTCCGTCACGAAATCTGCCAAGGACTGTGCCTTGATCGCCGAGCGGGGTTGATATTGGATGTCGAATTCGCTAAGCTCCGTCGTCCACTTGATGAGCCGTCCGGATCAGTGGCGTAGTTAGGATTTTCAATTAGGGGGGGGGGCGAATTCAACAAATTAAAAAAAATAATACAACACAGAAAATGTATAAAATAAATTATATATGAACTTCATATGTTTTTTACAATATCACTCTTCGAGATTTCATATTTGAAAATGCTGAATAATAGCTTCATTATCAATGGTATCAAACACATCTCGCTCAATATATGGTATCAAACAATCATTTACCATATCATCTCCCAACCGATTTCGAAGTGAGGTTTTGATTATTTTCATTGCTGAAAACACTCTCTCTACAGTTGCAGTTGCAACAGGTAATAGCAATGCTAACTTCAAAAGTAAATACACCAAAGGATACAGACGATGTTTTTTCAATTGAACCATCCTTTTAACAAGCTGGCTAATCCCCACAACCTCAGAGAATTGATTGCTACTCCGCATATCAAAAATAAAGTTATCAAGTTGGGGCTCAAGATGCATTAACTCCATTGGGGAAAAATCGGATGGATAAAACTGAGCAAACTGAAGTAATTTTCTCTTATCATAAGCAGAGAATGAATTTGATGGATCAAGACAACTCATACACAACAACAACTCCTTGTTCACCTCGTTAAAGCGACTGTTCAACTCCTGAAGTTGCAAATCTATCACTTCATAAAATGTTTCAACACGATAATAGTGAAGATTTGTCCTTCCTTCAATATTTCGTCATGATCTCCCATGAAAGACGAACAAGTCTTCCATGTGCGGGGTGACTACCTCATACTTAACACAAAATAAAGAAACTTCATTCAGTAACAAATCCCAACCATCATCTCTCATAGTTTGCAGTTGATGTTTGCTTGATCTTACAAGAATCATGGCATTTACAATGTCTTGATCTTTTCTTTGTAAAGCTTGCGACAAATCATTCGTGACTCCCAAGATATTCTTCATTAAGTGCATCTGAAATATAAATTCATATTTTTCCAATCAATTCCAACAGATTATTTGCTTGTGCCCTTTGCTTGTGATCTTTTCCCTCCTCTTCAACAAATAAAAGAACATCAATAATTGAAGGATACAAATGTATCAAACTTAACAATCTATTATAATGTGAACCCCAACGTGTGCTCCCAGCTCTTTTTAATGTCATCTCTTGATTCATACCTTGTCCAGTGAAGATATCACCATTGCAAATTCCTTTAATAACTTTTTCAAATTGTTTGTCACGAAGTATATCTCTTCGCTTGCATGACGCTCCAACAATATTGTTCAATTGTGCAACCACATCAAAAAAAGTAGAAATTCTTATATGATTTTCAGCAACAGCTACAAGTGTAAGCTGCAGTTGATGAGCAAAACAATGAACATAATAAGCAGAAGGGTTCTCCATCATAATTAAGCTTTTTAAGCCATTGAATTCTCCTCTCATATTGCTAGCTCCATCGTATCCTTGCCCCCGCAAATTAGATATAGATAATCCATGTTGGCACAACAAAGAATCAATAGCAGTTTTAAGTGATAAGGCAGTAGTGTCGCTTACATGTACAAGGCCTAGAAAGCGCTCAACAATATTTCCCCTTTCATCTACAAACCGTAAAGCAACTGCCATTTGTTCTTTAACAGATATATCACGAGCCTCATCAACCAATATAGTAAATAATTCATCACCGAGATCTCCAAGAATAGAATTACTGGTTAAATAAGCAATGGATCTGATAATATCTTTCTGAATATCAGGCGATGTCAATTTGAGATTTGAGGGAGCATTGTCTAGTGCAACTCTATTAATATCCTCATTATGGTCAGCAAGAAATCTTAACAATTCAAGAAAATTACCATGATTGAGTGAGTTTGTTGATTCATCATGACCACGAAATGCTAATCCTTGACGCACAAGAAATCTTATGCAATCAATTGATGCTGTCAAACGAACACGATAATCGATAGCTACTTGACTAGACTGATTGACCAAACAAGTTTCAATATGTTGTTTTTGATTCATTAAATCATAAGCCGCCATCATGCACCTGTTGTGAATGCTGCTCTGATTTCCAACATGTTCATTAAATTTTTCTTTCTTTCTCCAATTTTTAAATCCCTCAGTAACAAAAGAATCACCACCACTTTGACCACCTTGATCCGCTTTGAATAAATAGCAATAAAGACAAAAAGCCGCATCTTTTGCAATGCTGTATTCTAGCCAATTAGGATGAAGACTAAACCATATAGCTCGAAATTTTCGTTTCTCTTCGGGACAAGAACGCCAAGGAAATTCATGATTTTTAGGTTGAAAAGGACCTTTTTGCAAATAGTAACGTCGAACAATCTCCCTTTCATTAACATTATACTCAAGAATGTGCTTTCTTAGCCCAGGATCACTAGGATACTCATTTGAGTCAGCATCAAGAGGAGCTGGTAGAGGAGGCGGAGGAGGAGGAGGTGGTGGAGGGGGAGATGACTTGTTTGAAGTAGGTTCATCTCGTATTTTCTTAAAATATCTCAACATTGTTATTTCACCTAATTTATCATCAACATAATATTTCAGAAACATAATCATCTAATTAATGACTATTTGTTTTCAAAAATTTATATTCAAAAACAAATAATAAACAAAATTGATAGAGAGTTAATGATCCCTTGGTAAAGATATAAAGTCAAATGTTTACATTATAAAAACATATTTTTCTAATTATATGACTATCTAATTTTAATTCTTATCATAAAGATGATTCATTTTATATGCATATTATTATTATAAAATATTGGTGTAAATTATATGATAAGTCTATTCATGGAATAAATGATATGATTCAATTGATCAAATTTTTGAATGATCATTAATGACATTCCTCACATTCATATAACAAATCAAACATCAAATGTACTTATCACCTCAATATGTGTAAACATTTAACATACTTGAATAACAAACAAAAATATGAATATATGCAAAATTAACACTACATATTTTTTTCAATACTTAAATTCGTAATCGAAAGAAATCAAGTAAGAAAATTTTACCTCAATCAAAAGAAATTTATTGTGGAGCGTCGATAGCGTTGTCAGCAAACGATAGTAGCGAAGCAATGATGACAGCGTTGGCAGCAAACGATAACGGCGTTGGCAGCGGCGTGCGATGACAGGCCGACAATGGCATGGATGGCAACGGCAATGTGCGATGGAGGATTTTGAGGGCAAAATTAAGATTAGGGAAAAATAAGATGAGAATTAGGGGAGGAAAAAGAACATGGGATAAAGGAAAAAGGAAAGAGTAATGGTGGAGGAAGAAGAAAATGGAAGAGGAAGAAGCTTCGCCGATAGGGAAAAAAATAGTGAAAAGGGAAAAATAAAAGCTTCGGCGGCGGAGAGAAAAATCAAGAGAAAAGAGAGATAACTTTTTTGGACAAACATAGCAATTAAAACACGCCGCAAGTTTTGACTTTTGATTGGAGTTTTACATAAAAGCCCACATACTTTTAGATTTATAAATAAATGGTTTTTATTTTATTTTTAATCATATTAATTTTTTTTTACTCTAAATCTGAGGGGGTGCGATCGCACCCTCCCGCCCCACAGTAACTACGCCCCTGGTCCGGATGCTTCAGGGTTCAGGAATACCCTTCCCAACGGGCTGTTCGTCATCACAATAATGGTGTGCGCCAAAAAGTAAGGGCGCAACCTCCAAGCGGCAAGGACCCAGGCGAAGGCCAACTTCTCGAGACCGGTGTAGTGAGACTCAGCATCCTTTAAGATATGGCTTAAAAAGTACACTGGTTGTTCTTCGCCGCTCGGCCTTACTAATGCTGAGCCCACATCATGCTCAGTCGAAGATAAATAAATGCGAAGTGGCTCACCTACGGTCAGTTTTGCCAACACGGGTAAGGAATTCAGGTAAGTCTTCAGTTCCTCGAATGCCCGATCGCACTTCTCGTCCCATTGAAACTTGGTAGCTTTACGCAAAATCTTGAAGAATGGCAGGCTCCGGTCGGCGGTCTTAGAGATAAACCTTGACAGCACCGTTATCCGACCGGTGAGACGTTGTACCTCGCGAAGATTTCTAGGAGGCAGCATATCTTGCAAGGCCTTTATCTTGCTAGGGTTCGCCTCTATGCCCCGCTCGGTCACGATGTAACCCAGGAAGCACCCGCCTTTTACTCCGAACAGGCACTTCTGAGGATTAAGCTTGACTCCGTATTTTCTTAATGTTTGGAAGGTCTCCTCCATGTCAGCATAGAGATCGGCCGCTCGGAAGGACTTGATAAGTATGTCATCCACATACACCTCCAAGTTGCGTCCGATCTGCTCCCTGAAGACCTTGTTCATCAGATGCTGGTAGGTGGCTCCTGCATTTTTCAGCCCGAACGACATCACATTGTAGCAGTAGGTGTCGTCCGCCGTGTCGAAGTTGACCTTCTCCTGGTCTTCTCGGGCGAGCGACACTTGATGGTAGCCTTGGTATGCATCCAGCATGCATATCAGCTCGCACCCGGTCGTGGAGTCCACCAGTTGATCGATCCGGGGCAGGGGGTAGAAGTCCTTCGGGCATGCCTTGTTCAAGTCCCGGAAGTCGATGCAGACTCTCCACTTGTTGCCCGGCTTGGAGACCAAAACCACATTTGCGAGCCAACTCGGGAATTGCACTTCCCTTATGTGGCCGGCCTCCAGAAGCTTCTCTACCTCCGCCCGGATAATTACATTCTGATCAGCACTGAAATCCATTTTCCTTTGCTTCACTGGCCGAGCGTCCGGCTGGACGTGAAGCTCGTGCTGCGCTACGCTTGGCGAGACCCCTGGCAGCTCATGGGTCGACCAAGCGAAGACGTCGCAGTTTCGCTATAAGCATTTGATCAGCCTCTCCTTTTGCTTCTCCTCCAGGTCGGACGCTATGAAGGTGGTGGCCTCCGGTCGGGAAGAGTCAATCTGCACCTCCTCTTTTTCTTCTTAAACCAAAGAAGGTGGTTTTTCAGTTATAGCATTTACCTCGACTCGCGACACTTTCCGAGCGGACTTGGCTTCGACTCGGACCATCTCCACATAGCATCTTCGAGCTGCCAGCTGGTCTCCCCGCACCTCCCCTACTTGATCTTCCACCGGGAACTTGATCTTCTGGCAGAAGGTAGAGAAGACCGCCCGGAACTCGTTGAGAGCCAGTCGTTCCAAGATAACGTTGTACGCAGAAGGAGCATCAACCACGATGAAGGTGGTGGTCCTTGTCCTTCCGAGCGGCTCCTCGCCCAACGAGATAGCTAGCCGGACCTGGTCAATCGGCAAGACTTCGTTCCGAATGAACCCGTAGAGGAGGGTCGTCATTGGCAATAGTTCAGCTCGGTCGATTTGCAGTTGGTCAAAGGCCTTCTTGAATATTATATTGACCGAGCTGCCTGTGTTAATGAAAATGCGGTGAATAGTATAGTTAGCTATTACCGCTCGAATGATCAGGGCGTCATCGTGTGGGACTTCGACTCCCTCGAGGTCCCTGGGCCCGAAGCTGATCTCGGGTCCGCTCGCCCTTTCTTGGCTGCAGCCGACCGCATGTACCCTCAGCTGCCTTGCGTGTGCCTTTCTGGCTCTATTGGAGTCTCCTCCGGTCGGCCCACCGGCAATGATGTTGATCTCGCCCCGAGATGCGTTGCCCCTATTCTCCTCCTCCCGAGCGGACGGTCGAGGTCGTTCATGCGACGCCCGATGGTGGGCTCCGGGCTGCTGATGATGATGTCACTCGGGGGATCTCCTTTCTATCCTTTGAACGGGGCTCCGTTGTCGATGTCGCTGATCTGGTGAGGGTGATCGGCGGCGGTAGCTCCTTGGCGCAAGATGAGCGATTGGGGGGGGGGGGGGGGGGGCCCCGACAGTCGCGGGTGTTGTGAGTAGCTGACTGATGGAGTGAACAAAATATCGGGGTCCATACCTTCCCCTTGGGCTTGGGCCGATCAGCCGCGACTTGCTGGACGGCGTGCGACCGAGTGTGCTGATGAGGACGGGCGGCTTTGGCTCGCGGTCCTCTAGGGGGCTGGTGACTGACGGGCTGCTTCCGCTCGGCGGAAGCTAGTTGGTCTGTTTGGGCTTCCTTTCTTCTCGCCGACTGGGCTTCCTCCACATTGATGTATTCGTTGGCCTTATGCAACATATGGTCATAGTCCCGGGGAGGCTTCCGGATGAGCGAGCGGAAAAAGTCACCGTCCACGAGCCCTTGCATGAACGCGTTCATCATTGTTTCCGAGGTGACCGTTGAAATGTACATGAGCACCTGGTTGAAGCGTTGGATGTACGCTCGGAGCGGCTCCCTCGCGCCTTGCTTGATGGCGAACAGATTGACGCTGGTTTTCTGGTGGCGCCTGCTGCTCGCAAAATGATGGAGGAATGTCGTTCGGAATTCTTTGAAACTTGTGATGGATCCGTCCGGCAATCTCCGAAACCATCGATGCGCCGATCTCGAGAAAGTGGTGAGGAACACTCGGCACTTCACTCCATCTGTGTATTGATGCAGAGTGGCAGTGCTGTCGAACTTACCCAGATGGTCGTCTGGGTCGGTTGTCCCGTTATATTCCCTGATCGCAGGGGGCACATAATGCTTCGGCAGTGGATCACGAAGAATGACATCTGAAAACTGCCGGTTGATCCGCTCAGGTGACGCGTCCGTTCGGGGCGCCTTTCCTTTTCTGACGTCCCGGACGGGTGCTTCGTCTGATGAGGATCCTTTGTCTTGGTTAGCTTGCGCTACCTCCGAGGGCGTCTGGAACAGAGCCCGATGAAAAGGTATCGGGGCGGGTGGCGCCCCCATCTGGGTGCCGACCGGTCCCTTATTTTGCCCCCATATTGAGAGCTGCTCCTGCCTGTCTTCGGGTGGTGCTCGGCCCCTCAAGGCTGATGTCGCCTGCTGGGCTGCCCGCTCGACCTGAGCTTTCTGCTGCTGCTCCACGATTTTTGCTGCTCGCGCCTGGATGAGTGCTTCGAGCTCCTCAGGAGAGAGCGTTACCAGAAGTTGACGTCCAACTTCTTCCATCTTCTTGGCTCGGATTCAGGTGCGTTCCCACAGACGGCGCCAATTTGATCATGTCCGAGCGCTGAGGCGACGGATGTTGGGGATGTGGCATGCTCCGCTGCTGATCCGACTGGTGGCGTAGATCTCCGACGAACCTGCAAAGAAGCCGAGCCGGGAGAGGTTTCCCGGCGACGACCCTCCGACGCTCAAGTCAGGCGAGAAATGAGAGAGGCAGCGTAACTGTGGCTACAGTAAAGGATCACGCATACCTTCGTCGACGTCTGGGGGTCCTTATATAGGACCCCGGGGAGGCGTGAGCACGCTTCTCGATGCATGCACGCTTCCCCAAACATACCTTAACGAGCCCGTGTCAGAAAAGTACCTCTGACGTCATTCCGCAATCGTCTGAGCATATCCCGGATGTGACGGTGGAAGCTTCCGCCGTATGATCCTGTGTACAGCTCGGCCGCCAACTCTGCTACTTATCGGCGGCAGACATCTCGAGTATGATGTTATCCCCTGCCCCCTTTGTCTTCTTCCGCCTCCTGTCTGTTCCAGGGCCGAGCGGTTCGGCCGCTTGGCAGGCATATCCCTTCTGCCCCGGTTGTAGGTATCGGTCCGACCGGGAGGACTCCCGGTCGTATGCTCGGATGCGATTGCTCCTGCCTCTTTGCTGCCTCGTGCCCGGCCGAACGGACAGCCCGCTCGGCCATGAAACCTTTTTACCTTGAGCATCGAAAACCCGACCCCTAGTCGGGTTGTCTTTCATTCGGCGGGGGGATTCACGGCCGGTCGGCATGCTTCGTCCGATCGTCGGCCTGATTCGTCCGGTCGGTCGGGTCTCGAGGTTGAATCTCTTAACCTTTGACCTCCATGTGCCGTTGATCTTTCGCCAATGAGGATCCCTGTCTTTACCACCGGATCATATCACATGAACGATGTCTCAGTTTACCGAGTGTTAATGCGGTGACCACATGAGCAGCACAAGGCTAAAGTGGGTGGAGACAAGACAATGCGAGAGCGAACAGCTCTAGTATTGGGTGTGTTTTGTTGGTGTGTAGACATTTTTGGATGCAAAAAGTTTGTTACAAATGATTGCAATAGGAACAACTATTATGTATTAACATTTTGATTTATATTTTTTTAAAAAATATTTTTATTTTAAGTTAATTTGTTATATGCATGAATTATGATGATATGAAAACCTTAAGAATGGATGACTCATTTTTAATAACTATTAGTGATAATTTTCAATATTCTTATTAATGATAATTTTCAATATTCTTATAAAGTAATATAAATGACATTAATAGGGCACTGCATATTAGTTAATATGGCATTTTAAATTGAATTTATAAATTATTATTAGTGCTAATTTTTATTGTCCTTATAAAAAAATACAAAATGCTTATAATTGTTAATAAATGAAATTAAGGGTCATTAAATTTGTCTTTGTTATAGTAATAACAAGAGATGCATAAATGTCTTTGAAACATAATGTTTTCTTAACTTTTGAGACTGTCTTTATATCTCTAACTGGAGGTACCTCTGAAATTGACATTGATATCTTATAATGATATTACAAAATATCAGAAAGGTTAAGATATCAGACTAAACGACATTTCTGGGTGAGGCCACCAAAACTGTAAGGTCACTAAGTATTTAATATAAAGATATTTATGCTTATGATCGTTCTTGTATCATGATACTTTTTAAATTTGTCCTAAGGCACTAAGAAGACAACCTTTCTGGTTCTTTAATATATATGCAGATGAAAAATGCAATTTTTTAAATGGTGATGTTAAAGATATGGAATCAATAAAGGAGAGACACTAGACGATTCATGTTATATAAGAAGCTAAAGATGATTAAGACTCCCTTAAAGGTGTTGAATAACGAACAGTTTGGAGACATATCAAACCGTGCAAGACAAATGAATTATGAGCTAATTAAAGGAATTATATGTAGCATCTTGTAAAGCAGGTAACAAACTCAAAATGTAAACACTTACATTGATCGATGACAGTTGGCAGACGTGATCTTCATGCTTTACCGATAGAAGAGCAATCATAGATGAACTGAAAAACCCTTCAAGCTTCATAAACTAAATCCCAAACTAAACTTCGTAATTTCTGTGTTGTTTTTTCTTCTCTTTTATAACTTAGACATTGTATATGTTATATGTGTGCCGTAAAAAGTTGTAATTGCCTTATGTCATTGCCGCAACAGAAATGTCATGGAGGTAAGTTCGGAGAGATGCGTTTCAAGCACATAATAACACCAACATCTCTCATTCGTCCAAGTTAAACCACAAAGGTGAATAATCACAAAGATCATGAAGAATATTAATAAAGACCGATGGTCACAAATACCATATAAGAACACTCAATTTATAATTATAAGAAAATGGTTCATATGACAGCAAACACACTGAGCAATTACTACTAAAAAAGTTGTTACACTTAGCTGCTCTATATAACGAATCTGAGACATCAAAAACTTGCTTACTCCAGATTAATCATTTTATATCAATATGAACATTTTTAATCCCTCATAATGACTATTATGTCGAGAGTATGTTCCACATCTCTAATCAATATAATTATTCACAATCACATTTTAAGTATTCAACAAAAATGCAATAAGTCGACCAGTGAATAAATGCCAAAGATGTAAATTAATATTAATCTTCCTTTTTAACTATAATTTATTCATTTTAATCAGTCATTTTCCTAGTTATGCTCTATACACTGAATCATCCATAGCCAACAGGAAATATGCTAAAGTAGTAGACATTGATCAAAACTTTAAGTAGACAGTTAAATAATCATTTAGGGTAAGATTGAGATCAACTTATAATCTCAAAGATCTCATATAGTAGAGAAGTAAGAATCCATTCTCTTACTACCCTTCTTATCGCCATAGCACATATGGTATGAATCACATGTTATAATATTATTCTGTTTACTAAAAAAGAGCGTATGTTTTTCTCAATATTTAACATCGTACATATTTCGATCTAGATATACCTAATGTCTAATCTTGAATTCAATATATAAATTCCAATCTGGCTTTAAGCAGATTCAGTAATTGGTGGGTTCATTTACTCCAATCATTATATAAATGATCTTATCTTGACACAATTATCAAAGCGACATTAACTTATGGGTATATCTTTATTCATAGTTATATAAGTCGTCCCATAAGTTATGGTCTTACCTTTATTTATACTTAATAAATAGAGATAATTGTCCATGTGAGTGAATCAATCTCAACCTGCCAACATGCTTATCGATATTTTATTCAAATATAACAAAGACATATACACCGAATAGATCATGACATTTTTCATATATCTAATTATCTTTACAGTATGTTTATTCTTCGAAGTCACAAAGACCTCACATGTCTTTGAAATGACTCTTTAGTCAATAGCTTAGTAAAAAGATCTGCAAGCATTTTACGCGTAGGGATGTACTCAAGAACTATCTTTTTTTTGTCAATAATATCCCTTACAAAATTATACTTAATTTCTATATGCTTATTTTTCTTGTGATATATGGGATCTTTGAAAAAAGCTATAGCGACTTGACTGTCACAATACACTGTAACAGGACTCCCATTATCCTTAGTAATATTCAAATGTTTCAAGAACCTTTTTAACCAAACAACCTCTTATACAACCACTACACAAGCCACATACTCAACTTTCATTATCGACAACCCACCATTTAGCAAGAAGGTATAACTAGATATGGATTTTCAGTCATCAAGGTCCCTCGCTCAATCTGCATCTGTGTAGCCACTCAGGCTCATATTTGATCCCCGAAAATAGAGATAATAATCTATTGTCTCTTTGAGATTTATGAATATCTTCTTCACCACTTTCTAATATCTAAATTCTGGATTTGACTAGAAACGACTAACTAAGCCAATAACATAGCTTATATCAAGACGAGTACATACATAATATATATTAAATTATCAATAGTACTGACATATGATTTTTTTTCTTCATTTCGACTATTTCTTTAGGAGTCTTGGGATACATACTTTTACTCAGAACAACATCTTTCACTGCAAGTGTTTATTTAATGTTGCAATTTGACATATTAAAGTGGTGTAGCATCTTAATGATATAAGCCTCTTGAGACAAACCCAAAAGTCTTTTTGTCGATCTCTAATAATCTTCACTCCTAAAATGTACTCAGCCTCTCCCCTATCTAGTATGTCAAATTGTGATGAAAGTCACGATTTGACTTCTGTCACATAATTTATGTCACTTCCAGCTATTGACATATCATCAACATATAATGATAAGATGATAAACTTTTCTTTTTTCGTTCTTAGGTAAACACAATGATCCTTATTGATCATTTCAAAATCATAAGATAAAATGACTTCATTAAATCTTTTATTTCATTGTCTTGACGCTTGCGTTAGCCCATATATATATAGACTTCTCAAGTCTATATACTCTATTCTCTTGGCCTTCAATAATGTAACCTTCTGGTTGTGTCATATAGATTTCTCATCAAAATTACCATTAAGGAGAGCTATTTTTTTTCAAAATCAATACCCTTTATTGACACATATTGACACAAACTTAACAACTAGAAAAAATATCTCTTCAAAATCAATACCCGTTATTGTGGTATATCCGTTTGTAACTAAATGAGCTTTGTATCAATTAATTGATTTGTTTACTTTCCTTTTGATTTTGAAAATCCACTTATTCCCAATAGCCCTTCGGCTCGGAGGAATATTAACTAAATCCTAAATTGATTCTGTCTCATAGACTTTATTTTCTCATCCATTATAATTTTCCATTCTTCTATAACTGAGCATATCAAAGCTTCCTTAACCATTCAAGGTTCCTCATCGTCAACTGAAGAATCATCAATGCCTCATTCTCAATGTCAAACCTTCTCTAAAGAATAATCTAATAAGTACTTCATAAGTTAAACTGTTAAAAAACTAACTTATTCATTAGAAAATCATTCCCACTAGGTTGACTAGATTCATGCATCTCTCGTGATACATGATTTTTTGATAAAGAACATTATCCTCCTCCTCTATTGCAAATAGGGAAATCACTTTATCAACTACACCTCGTGTTGGGAAGTCAATTTCGAGAAAAATAGCATCTTTTGACTCTATTTAGAGATGATTCTATCTTGTTGCTCACCAATGAAGACATAACCCTTAGAAGTCTTAGAATACCTTTTAAAGATACATTTCTTACCTTTAGATCCTAATTTTTTATATTTGTGAGTCTTATCATGAGCATAGGCAACTGACCCCTAA
Organism: Zingiber officinale; assembly: GCF_018446385.1. NCBI lineage: Eukaryota > Viridiplantae > Streptophyta > Magnoliopsida > Zingiberales > Zingiberaceae > Zingiber > Zingiber officinale. The sequence continues at coordinate 108,548,558 of NC_055998.1, forward strand.
AGTCTTAAATTACTCAAATATAGTTTTCTACCTGTCCAATGTTCATATAGAGTGGATGAAATATATTTAGAAGACACTCAGTTAAGTATATAGGTTATAGCTAATAACGCATCTCCCCAATAGAAAATTGACAAATTAGCTTGTGCCATCATAAACTTAACCATATCTAGAAAAGTTTGATTTCTTCTTTCAGTAACCCCATTTGATTATGGAGTTCACGGGATAGTTAGTTGTCTAATAATTTTTTTCTCATTACACATTTTCTTGAACTGATCAAACAAATATTTACCTCCACGGTTAGTGCATAAAGTTTTAACCTTATATTTTAATTGATTCTCAACTATGTTCAAGTAATAATTGAAGCAATCTAATACTTCAAATTTATGAGAAATTAAATACATATGACCAAAACATGTGAAGTCATCAATAAATGTAATGAAATAAAAACTTTCATTTCTAGCCTTCACATTTATTGGACCACAAATATCTAAATGAATTAATTGTAATGGTGATTCAACCCTAATAGACTTACCAAATGATTTTCTAGTTGCTTTTCCAGTAAGACAATGCTCACATATAGATAATTTAACTTTAGCATGAGTGTCGAGTAAACCCTCTTTAGCCAATCTATTCATTCGTTCTTGTCTTATATGTTCTAGTTTAGCATGTCAAATTTCATCATTAATATCAGTATCACTAGTAAGAGCAATGTTTGAAAAATAATTATCATTTCCATAATTATGATTTGATTATATATCAAGAACTATGAAACTATTTGTTACATAACTATTCTCAATTAATACAGAGAGTTAATGCAAAATTCCACACAGCGACTATAAAAGTTTATACAATAACCTAAATCAAGAAGACTAGTAATAGAAACTAGATTCCATATAATCTCAGAAGCATACAAGAAATCATGTAGAAACAAGGTACGTCCACCACACAGGTTAAGTTTGCAAGTGTCAATGCCTTTAACTTCAATCCTTGCATTGTTTCCCATATATATTCATTTGTTATCAGCTGGCACCCGACGGTACTCTATGTATGTAGCTCGATCATGAGATACATGGTTCGTTGCTCCTGAATCTATAATTCATAAAGAATAAAAATTAGCTAACAATACTAAACTTGTAACATAATTCTCATGAAAAGAAGATAAGGATGAATCTACCTTTTTCAGCTTAGTACAATCCTGAGTAAAATGAACCTTCTTGTCGCAATTATAACACATCATCTTACTCTTAGATTTTTGTCCATATTTCTTTCCTTTCTTCTTGATTTGGTCTTACCCAGCAACAATATTAGCTTCTTTTTCTTGTTTCCTTTCCTCTCTTAAACAAACTTTTTTTTATTCTTGGAATTAGAACTTTCTGTTACAAAAACTTGGCCAGAAATCCTTACTAATTCTATCCTCTCAGCCTCAAGTTCTACATGACGTGAGACATTAGTGAAAGTCTTGATACTTTCACTGTGTATAAGGTTCTGTTTTATCATTTTTTAGAATTAGGAAGAGAATAAATTATTGATTGAACTTGTTGTTCATCAATTAACTCATGACCAACAATCTTAAGTTCTCAAATCATATCAGCCATTTCTCTCAGATGTTGGTTATGGTAACATTCGAGCGCTTTTTATAGGTGTCAAACTTAATTGTCAGTTGATGAAGTTTACTCAAACTTACTCCATTGTACTTCTCTCTAAAGGCTGCCAAGACAACATGAGCCGATGGTAATAGCTCATACTTAAATACTAGGTCATCCATCATTGAACTAATCAATATCACCTTAGCAATGGAGTCTTTCTTTTTTTCATGCATTATAGGGATCAAGGTCACGTCTATGTTGTGTTGTAGAACCATTAGCCAATTCTTCCATGAATTAATTTACAGCCTCTAGAATTTCTTATTTCTCAAGAACATATTGTATCTTGTGGTGCTAGATTTTATAGTTATCATCATATAATTTCTCTCTCTTATTGACTTCAACATGATATTCTTAGTTGCCATAATCTACAATAAATAAAATTATTATTTACTATTTAAGTGTAGTTCATATGCATGTAATTAATGATTAACTTAATGTAAATTAGAATTGATTTACAAAATCAAGTGGTAATAAAGTTTCCACTCATCATTTGTATATTCCAATCTAATCAACATTAACCAATTATATTACACATTCAATCAAATGAACTAATCATTAAATGGATTAATCATGCAATAAACATATCATTTAAATGAACTAATCATTCTGTTAAAATTGTTAACACATAATATTCTTTTTCCAAGTTTGTTAACACATAATATAATTTTTCATTAACATATCACTGTTTGTACATAACAATAGTTTCGATTATATGATTTTATTAATATAAGCTTAATAATGTCCATACATAGTGATAGTAATAACAACTGAACTCTACTATGCTAGATAAGTTAACTCTACTTCCACTAGAACTAACACTAGTAGTTATATTTGATAGGATACATTACTACTCCCACTAGAAAGATACTAGCACAGTAATAATCATCACAAGTCATATCTTTCTAGGTTCAGCTCGGGCAATCTCAGACAAATTGGTTTCAAAATTCTCTAATTGGTCCATATTAGAATCCTTCTCTGGATTCTCCTCAAACTCTTCGAGATTCTCCTCAAACTCTTCTTGATCCACTTAAAACTCTTTAGGATCCTCTTTAAACTTTTCAGGATCCTCTTCAAACTCTTTAGGATTCTCTTTTGAGAACTCATGGTGAAGTAGTTCCATACATAATTCTACATATGAGATACACCCTTCAAAGTGTCCCTAAATATAATGTCCTATGACCTTTGAATTCCCCGGTAGTGAACGAATCAAAGCCCAAATCCTATAATTGTTGAGGATGAAAAACTCTTCCCGCTCAAGCTTCCATAATAGTTGATTAAGTCATCAATGTGTCCTCTGAGTCCGTAAACTAGATTATATTCGATATCCTAAATGTAAAGACCCGCCTCCTACTGGTCTATGGCTGCGAGACCGAACCGTTACATTATGCTGTGCTAACTATAAGGTGCAGAAATCTGCGCTATTTAAAATCTTACTCTGCTAATTACTATTACAGCCTGTAAGATTAGGTTCAAAGACATTTCCTTTGACATACATACACTAGGGAAGGAACCCAAACTTTCTATTTGCTTCAAAAGACTGAATTGAGACCCTTCCAGCTAAAATCAGACACTCCAATCGATCGGCTGATCGATTGGAGTCATATGATCGATCCACTGATCGATTCAGCGTGCTACTGTGCACGACAGAATTTATGGATCGATCGGCTGATCGATCCAGCTATGACTAATCGATCCAGTGATCGATTCAGCATGCTACAGTGCACGGAAGAAGTTATGGATCGATCGGCTGATCGATCCAGCTATACCAATCGATCCAGTGATCAATTCAAAAGCTCTCTGTTCGCGAGGCTAATTCCCCGATCGATCCAGTGATCGATTCCAGAGCTTACTGTTCGCGGAAATCAGCTCTCAATCGATCAACCGATCGATTGAGGTCCCTCCAATCGATCGGTCGATCGATTGGAGTTTCTAATTTCGCTGCAGAACTCTGATTTCAGAGCTCGATCATACACAACTCAATATAATAAACCTAAAATGCCTAGAGAACATGGTAATAGGTCTTCACTAACATTATGCATGATTTACTACTCATCAATAAGCTAGCTAGTGTCCTAGGCATGACATAAGCATGGTTTCACAATTCAGAATTCTTAAACATCCCAAAAGTGCATAAACATAAAAAGAACAAAAGGTTCTAATTCTATAAATTTGCTAGTTCCCAAGGGTCTTCGTTCCAAGTTCCTGCCCACACACATCTTTGTAGCATTGACCTCCAACCCCCGCTAGTCCATCTTTCCTTTACCTTTATTTGTAGTATAAGGAAAAGAAAAGTATCTGTAAGCTTGGGAGCTTAGTAAGAAACCATCTACCTCACAAAACATGCATACGATGCAATTTATGCTTTTAAAACATGCTATTTGAAATATATGCTGAACATTGCTAAACATGGATTCTAAAACATGGCATAATCACATACGATACATGGCAAACATAGCTAAGCATAGAACTATCATATAAATCCATAAGGAACCAAACTGAAGTGAAAGCTAAGCTACACTACTGCTAATTGATGCTAAGCTGCTCTATATTCACATAAACTATATTGTGAAGGTTTGAAAACTATTTATCATAAATAGATGAAAATACATAATCATACTGCTGATGGGCCCGACAACTGTACTTGTTGTGCGCGCATCTCTAACTAGACCCGGGGTTGCAAGTCCCGAATTTAGCAGAGTTACTAGGTTATCTAAACCTAGGGACAACTATGTGAGCCCAACCCAAGGACAACTGAAGTCCAGTACAGTGCCACTGAAAAGTAAAATACTGATTGTAGCTAATATACCTTATCTTGCTCTTACTAGGTTATCTGAACCTAGAACTAGGTTATCTGAACCTAGAGGCGACTGTGGGAGCCCACCCATTGGACCGTAGTCCCATAAAAGCTATAGCAAGACTAATATGCTATTTTAGATGCTTCTATTGCATTTATTGAGCTATTAAAATGCATACTGTAGCATTTTACTGAACTAAACATTCTATCAAATACTTGGTGTGCATTAAACCACACCCTACGTACTAAAAATCTGCACACAACTGAACTGATGTAGAAAAACATGCGAATAGCTACTTATACTGCAGGTGAGGGGTTTCTTATCTCCTGCTCGAAGTTTCTTACAGATCTAAACGCTAGGTTCCCCGGAGAAGAGACCTCTTCGACAATCTCCTCGCATCTACGTGCCCTTCTCGCGGAGAGGAACGTTCTCGTGCTGGAGTCGTCGCCGGAAAGTGTTCTTGAAGCCTTTGGGACGGAACCCTAGCCCTTGGGGCTTGGTGCGCCGAGAGAAGAAGAGAAGGGAGAGGCGGCGTGAGGGTGAGGAGAGGAAGAATCCCGATCCAAAAATAAACCCTCACTTAATTATTTCCCTATTTATATTAAGTGGGTAATTCGGCCCAACTCTAACATAAATATAATTGATTCTCTTTTCTTTCAGCACGGCCCTGCTGGGTTCACTTGGTTACTAGAGTCACCCTATAAGGCATAGAGTTTGCTAGGTCTCGGGTTCAATTCCTGCTTAGGCTATTTTACATTTCTATTTATTTTTTCTACTTCCGCTACTCTAAAAATTCTGTAAAAATATCCTAAAATTCTAGAAAAATACTAGGATATTTATAAAAGTCTTTTGAGAATTTTAGGGTATTACAATCCCCCATACCTTATAAAAAGTTCGTCCTCGAACTTAGAATAATTCTGGGTACTTCTGTCTCATACTGGCTTCTGTCTCCCAAGTTGTCTCTTCTGCTGTGTGATTTTTCCAAATAATTTTTACTAATGGTTCTTCCTTGTTCCGTAATTTCTTAACTGCTCAGTCTATTATCTGAATAGGCCGACTGTCATAGCTGAGGTCTTCGCGGACTTGTAACGACTGGGGCTCAATCACCTGGGTGGCATCTGGGGTATGCTTCTTCAGCATAGAGATATGAAATACATTGTGGATAGCTGACATTTCCTGGGGTAGCTCTAGCTCATATGCTACCTTGCCAACTCTTCTAGTGATAAGGTATGGTCCCACATATCTGGGACTTAATTTGCCCTTCTTCCCAAAACGCATTACTCCCTTCATGGGAGCCACTCTGAGGAACACTGAATCCCCAACTGAAAACTCTAAGGGTCTGTGCCGTGTATCAGCATAGCTTTTCTGGCGGCTCTGATCTGTCTATATCCTCTGGCGAATCTGCTGTATAGCTGCTGTGGTATCTGCTACTAGATCTGTCTGAAGTACTAGTTCCTTCTGTTCACCACTCTCATACCAGCAGATTGGAGATCTACACCTCCGCCTATAGAGAGCTTCGTAGGGTGCCATACCGATAGTGGCTTGATAGCTGTTGTTGTATGCAAATTCTGCTAAACTCAGATATTTGCACCAACTTCCCTTGAAGTCTAGGGCACACGCTCGGAGCATATTTTCGAGTACCTGATTTACTCGCTCCGTCTGACCATCTGTCTGAGGATGGAAAGCTGTGTTAAATTTTAACTTAGTGTCCAATGCTGACTGTACACACTCCCAAAAGTGTGACGTGAACCTACTGTCTCTGTCTGAGATGATAGTCCGTGGAACTCCATGCAGTCTGACGATCTCCTTGAGATACAACTGAGCTAGCTGCTCCATGGAGTAGGATATCCTGATAGCTAAGAAGTGGGTTGATTTAGTCAATCTGTCGACTATTACCCAGATGGCATCAAAACCATTCGTGGTTCTGGGTAGTCCCACTATGAAATCCATGGAAATATCCTCCCACTTCCATTCTGGGATCTGGATAGGCTGCAGAACTCCTCCTGGTCTCTGGTGTTCTGCCTTGACCCTCTGACAGGTCAGACAGGTACTGACATATCTAGCGATGTCTCTTTTCATCCCCGACCACCAAAAATATTTCTTTAGGTCCTGATATATCTTGGTGGAGCCAGGATGCATCGCATAAGGAGTCCTGTGAGACTCGTCTAGGATCTTCCTCCGTAATTCCTCCTGATCTGGAACACAAAGTCTGTCCCCAAAATGTAGTACCCCACTTTTGGACACTCTGAACTCTCCACTTTCTGATTCTGCTAACCCTTGCTTGATTTTCTGAATTTCAGGGTCCTGCTCCTGAGCTGTCTGGATGTCACCAAGCAAGGTGGATTCTAACGTCATAGTAGAGAGCTGTCCCACTATAAGTTCAAGACTGAAATCTGTGATCTCCTTTTGTAGGGGTGGTGACATGGCTACTAGGGATAGTAAGGTGACACTGGACTTCCTGCTAAGTGCATCTGCCACCTTATTGGCTTTTCCTGGATGGTAGAGGATGTCTATGTCATAATCTTTGACCAGTTCGAGCCATCTGCGCTGTCGTATATTCAGATCATTCTGAGTAAAGAAATACTTCAGACTCTGATGATCTGTATACACTCTACACTGAGCTCCATACAAATAATGTCTCCAAATTTTGAGGGTGAACATGACTGCTGCAAGCTCGAGATCATGAGTAGGATAGTTCCTCTCATAGTCTTTGAGTTGTCTGGAGGCGTAGGCGATCACCTTGCCTTCTTGCATCAGTACTGCTCCTAGTCCCAACTTAGAGGCATCACTATAAATGTCAAAACTGTCGGTGTTTTCTGGTAGAGCCAAAATGGGAGCACTGGTCAATCTCCTCTTTAGCTCACTGAAGCTGTTCTCACAATCCTCTGTCCACTGAAATTTTCTGTTCTTTCTGGTAAGAGCTGTCAGTGGGGAAGCTATCCTGGAGAAGTCCTCTACGAATTTTCTGTAATAGCCCGCTAGTCCTAGGAAGATTCTAATTTCACTGGCGTTCTTGGGTCTTTTCCAGTTACTCACCGCTTCTATCTTACTAGGGTCTACCATGATACCATCTTTGGAGATGATGTGACCCAGAAAGGCTACCTGATCTAGCCAGAATTCACACTTTGTGAACTTGGCATACAGCTGATTCTGCTGAAGAGTCTGCAATACTATCTTCAAGTGCTCTGCGTGTTCTTCCTGAGTTCTGGAATAGATAAGAATGTCGTCGATGAACACGATAACAAACTTATCTAAGTATTCCCTGAATACTCTGTTCATGAGGTCCATGAAAGTAGCTGGAGCATTCGTCACGCCAAAGGGCATGACTACGAACTCATAATGTCCGTATCTGGTCCTGAAAGTCGTCTTGGGTATATCACCTTCTTTAACCTTCACTTGGTGATATCCCGATCTGAGGTCTATTTTAGAGAACACTGCTGCTCCCTTTAGCTGATCAAACATGTCATCTATTCTGGGAAGAGGATACCTGTTCTTAATCGTGACTTGGTTCAGTGCTCTGTAATCTATGCACAGGCGCATGCTCTCGTCCTTCTTCTTCACGAATAATACAGGCGCTCCCGATGGTGAGTGACTAGAGCGTATGAAGCCCTTGTCGAGCAGCTCCTGTAGTTGCTCCTGGAGTTCCTTCAGTTCTGCTGGAGCCATGCGATAAGGTGCTTTGGAGATGGGATTTGTACCGGGTATGAGCTCTATCTCAAATTCTATCTCCCTATCTGGTGCTAGGCCTGGTAATTCCTCAGGAAAGACTGCTGGGTAGTCACATACGACTCGGACCTCCTCTAGCTTTCGGTCCTTGTCCTGGCTGGTACTGACTACATGTGCTAAGAATCCCATACATCCTGAATCCATTAATTTCTGTGCTTTCAGAGCCGAGAGAAATTTCTTGGCTTTTCTCTTTGGTTCTCCGATGAACCCAAACTACACTCCTGCTTCGGGTTGGAATACAACTCTCTGTTTACAGCACTCTATGGAGGCGCCGTACTTCATCAGAAAGTCCATTCCTAAGATGACGGCGTAGTCAGCCATATCTAATACTATCAGATCACCAAAAAGTTCTCTGTCTGCTATGATGATCGACACTACCCGGAGCCAGTGCATGGACGCTATAATCTCTCCCGAAGGCAGCGTCGTCAAGAACTGACTGCTGAGTACCTCTGGAGGTATTGCCAACTTTTTGACGAATGCCCTGGATATATAAGAATGGGTTGCCCCAGTATCGAATAAGACAGTTGCACTTTGCTGTAAAATACTAATCTGACCTGTAACAACTGTCGAGGCATTCGCTACGTCCTCTCTGGTGAGTGAGTAGATCCTCGCATTCGTCGTGGCTGAGGGGGCTTCTAATCTGCCCTGGCTGATGTGTGGACCGTCTAAGGCAGCCTGCATCTGATGCAATTGTGCTGGCTTGACTTTGTACTGCATCGGCTGTGCTAGAGGCAAGCTGATCTTGTTTGGGCATTGTTTAGCCATATGCCCTTCCTGGCCACATTCGAAACATCCTCGAGTGCCCTTGCGACAAACTCCTGGGTGAAATTTTCCACAAGTGGAACACTTGGGATAGCTGGGCTGTTTACTAGCTGGTCCTCCTTTCGGGTAACTCCCTGGTTTGTGTTTGTTGCTGGAGTTCCCTTTCCAGTTAGAGCCGTGGGAGCTGTGGCCCTGGTGTTTCTGAGTACCTAAGCCTCCTTGGCCTTTTGACTCTGAGAGGACTTGCTTCTGCTGCTTGATACTGTTCTGGTAATGCTCGGTGGTTAAAGCACTTCTCACTAGTTCTTCTATGGTTTGCGTCCTACGGACACCGCTGGCCACATTCATTGCTATTTCCGGCCTTAACATCTTGAGCATCAACCGGACTCGTTCCCTTTAAGTGATGACTAGTTCAGGGCATAGTCAAGCCAGTCTGTTGAATTTCCTCACGACCTCCTCAACTGAAAGGTTGCCCTGACGAAATTCAGTGAACTCGTCGTAGTGGCGGTTTGTGACCCGTATGTGAAAGAACTCCTCGAAGAATTCCTTTTCGAAGTCAGCCCATGTCATCTGATTCACTGGGCGCTTCGCTTTAACCTTCTCCCACCACATACGTGCGTCTCCTGTCAGACAGAAAGAGGCGCACTTCACCTTCTCATGCTCTGGCCAGTCCAGAAGCTCCATCGTAGTCTCCAGTGTTTTGAACCAGGCTTGAGCATCCCATGGTTCACTGGTGCCTAAGAAATTCTCCGGCTTGACTTTCTGCCACTGGATGAGATAGGCTTCTCTATGTGTTCCTGCTGCTGGGGCCACTGGTGCTGCAGGTTGGACTGGTGGAACCTCTATCACTACTGGAGTTACCAAGTTAGGCTCTGGAGTGACAGTTGGAGTGTTCTGCTGGTTAGCTCTTAAAGTGGCTATTTCCTGTTGTTGTTCAGCTAATTGCTGCTGTAACTGAGCCACTACTACTGTAAGGTCTGGAGGAGGCACTGAACTGTCTGCCTCGTGCTGGGGCTCAGTGGCTGGTGCCCTTCTAGCTGGGCGTTCTCGTGCCATTTCTAAAGACATAGAGGACATACATAACTAATACAATCATAATTGCGTAATTACTGTTATCATGTTAAATACTATCATAAGCAAACATGCTTTAGTTATCTCTAAACATGAAACAAGAAACATAAATAAAGTGAGAGATGTTCTTACTTGGAAGCTGCAGGTTCAATGCTGATGTGTGTGTAGGAAGTATGGAACTTTTGCTCAGATACCACTCTGTAAAGACCCGCTTCCTACTGGTCTATGGTTGCGAGACCGAACCGTTACATTATGCTGTGCTAACTATAAGGTGCAGAAATCTGCGCTATTTAAAATCTTACTCTGCTAATTACTATTACAGCCTGTAAGATTAGGTTCAAAGACATTTCCTTTGACATACATACACTAGGGAAGGAACCCAAACTTTCTATTTGCTTCAAAAGACTGAATTGAGACCCTTCCAGCTAAAATCAGACACTCCAATCGATCGGCTGATCGATTGGAGTCATATGATCGATCCACTGATCGATTCAGCGTGCTACTGTGCACGACAGAATTTATGGATCGATCGGCTGATCGATCCAGCTATGACTAATCGATCCAGTGATCGATTCAGCATGCTACAGTGCACGGAAGAAGTTATGGATCGATCGGCTGATCGATCCAGCTATACCAATCGATCCAGTGATCAATTCAAAAGCTCTCTGTTCGCGAGGCTAATTCCCCGATCGATCCAGTGATCGATTCCAGAGCTTACTGTTTGCGGAAATCAGCTCTCAATCGATCAACCGATCGATTGAGGTCCCTCCAATCGATCGGTCGATCGATTGGAGTTTTTGATTTCGCTGCAGAACTCTGATTTCAGAGCTCGATCATACACAACTCAATATAATAAACCTAAAATGCCTAGAGAACATGGTAATAGGTCTTCACTAATATTATGCATGATTTACTACTCATCAATAAGCTAGCTTGTGTCCTAGGCATGGCATAAGCATGGTTTCACAATTCAGAATTCTTAAACATCCCAAAAGTGCATAAACATAAAAAGAACAAAAGGTTCTAATTCTATAAATTTGCTAGTTCCCAAGGGTCTTCGTTCCAAGTTCCTGCCCACACACATCTTTGTAGCATTGACCTCCAACCCCCGCTAGTCCATCTTTCCTTTACCTTTATTTGTAGTATAAGGAAAAGAAAAGTATCTGTAAGCTTGGGAGCTTAGTAAGAAACCATCTACCTCACAAAACATGCATACGATGCAATTTATGCTTTTAAAACATGCTATTTGAAATATATGCTGAACATTGCTAAACATGGATTCTAAAACATGGCATAATCACATACGATACATGGCAAACATAGCTAAGCATAGAACTATCATATAAATCCATAAGGAACTAAACTGAAGTGAAAGCTAAGCTACACTACTGCTAATTGATGCTAAGCTGCTCTATATTCACATAAACTATATTGTGAAGGTTTGAAAACTATTTATCATAAATAGATGAAAATACATAATCATACTGCTGATGGGCCCGACAACTGTACTTGTTGTGCGCGCATCTCTAACTAGACCCGGGGTTGCAAGTCCCGAATTTAGCAGAGTTACTAGGTTATCTAAACCTAGGGACGACTATGTGAGCCCAACCCAAGGACAACTGAAGTCCAGTACAGTGCCACTGAAAAGTAAAATACTGATTGTAGCTAATATACCTTATCTTGCTCTTACTAGGTTATCTGAACCTAGAACTAGGTTATCTGAACCTAGAGGCGACTGTGGGAGCCCACCCATTGGACCGTAGTCCCATAAAAGCTATAGCAAGACTAATATGCTATTTTAGATGCTTCTATTGCATTTATTGAGCTATTAAAATGCCTACTGTAGCATTTTACTGATCTAAACATTCTATCAAATACTTGGTGTGCACTAAACCACACCCTACGTACTAAAAATCTGCACACAACTGAACTGATGCAGAAAAACATGCGAATAGCTACTTATACTGTAGGTGAGGGGTTTCTTACCTCCTGCTCGAAGTTTCTTACAGATCTAAACGCTAGGTTCCCCGGAGAAGAGACCTCTTCGACAATCTCCTCGCGTATACGTGCCCTTCTCGCGGAGAGGAACGTTCTCGTGCTGGAGTCGTCGCCGGAAAGTGTTCTTGAAGCCTTTGGGACGGAACCCTAGCCCTTGGGGCTTGGTGCGCCGAGAGAAGAAGAGAAGGGAGAGGCGGCGTGAGGGTGAGGAGAGGAAGAATCCCGATCCAAAAATAAACCCTCACTTAATTATTTCCCTATTTATATTAAGTGGGTAATTCGACCCAACTCTAACATAAATATAATTGATTCTCTTTTCTTTTAGCACGACCCTGTTGGGTTCACTTGGTTACTAGAGTCACCCTATAAGGCATAGAGTTTGTTAGGTCTCGGGTTCAATTCCTGCTTAGGCTATTTTACATTTCTATTTGTTTTTGCTACTTCCGCTACTCTAAAAATTCTGTAAAAATATCCTAAAATTCTAGAAAAATACTAGGATATTTATAAAAGTCTTTTGAGAATTTTCGGGCATTACACTAAATCTCCTCCTAAAGCTCATTTCATCATACATCATGACGGGTCATCGTGCATATCATTCATGACATCTGGAATTGAAAATAATAATGTTAGTACAAAATTGACAAACGAGTAACAAAAATGGCTCATTTCAATTCACACATATGCATAGAAAAATATATAAAATTCATAAGTAAATAAGAAAAAATATATTTTCTTTATTTTATGGAGCTTCAGCTGACTAACACACTGGACCGATCGATTGATAAAGCAGACCCTAAGCATTAACTTAGTCCCCTGTTAGTATTAGAACTAATCTAATTGGGACATTCAGTTGTTTTTGTTTAATTTAAGCTCATTTATTTAAACCTTCCTTATTGATCTGGTTAAACCAACCAATGACATTTCAACTCACACATATGCATAGAAAAATATATAAAATTCATAAGTAAATAAGAAAAAAAAATATTTTCTTTATTTTAAGGAGCTTCAGCTGACTAACACACTGGACCGATCGATTGATAAAGCAGACCCTAACCATTAACTTAGTCCCCTGTTAGTATTAGAACTAATCCAATTAGGACATTCAGTTGTTTTTGTTTAATTTAAGCTCATTTATTTAAACATTCCTTATTGATCTGGTTAAACCAACCAATGGTTTGAACTAAATCAGGATTAAGCTTGGACCAACTTGATTTGATGTAGTCTAGTTCAAATAAATTAGATCAGTTCGGATTGAACTAATCTGGTCTAATCATGTAAATCCAAACAAAAATGAGCATAATTAATTAAAAAATTAAAACATAAAATTTAATTTTACGGAAACAAAAGAAGAATAAAAACTAACTTTTCACTTTTTCCGCATAGTATGCGAGAAACATTCATGTTTTTTTTAAAAAAAAAATCAAACATTTCCTCAAACATTGTGCTTCATCACAATTACTGTAGCATGCCTCTTCTTAGACGCGATAAACACACTAGCAGCCGATCATCGACCTTTCAATGCGGTTGTCAATGCTCACCAGCCACAGACGTCGGTCACTAACCATCTTGGTGAAGTCATCGGTGTCCGTGACAGTCTTGGCGACGACAAAACTCCACAGAGCAATACTTCATTGCAATTCATTCGACATCGAACAGAGGTATTCAACATGCTTTTACAATCTATGCTAATCATGCTCTGATACCATTGTAGCATCTTGTAAAGCATGTAACAAACTCAAAATGTAAACACTTACATCGATCAATGATAGTCGACAGATCTCTGTCGTGTTCTTCATACTTTATCGATGGAAGAGCAATCACAGATAAACCAAAGAGCCCTTCAAGTTTCACAAACTAGATCTCGAACTGAACCTCGTAGTCTCTATGTTCTTCTTCTTCTTCTTCTCTTTTATAACTTAGACGATGTAAATGTTACATGCGTGCAATAAAAGGTTGTAATTGCCTTATATTACCACCGCAGTAGCAGCGTCATGGAGGCGAGCCCATTGAGATGCGTTTCAAGCATATAGTGACGCCAACATTATAGTTGTCATGCGACAATCAACTTGGGAATGTTTGGTTGTGACAGAATGCTCTTGAGATGCGAAAGGACTATGAACTTAATGAAGCCGAGAGACTATTCTATCAACAAAAGCTAAAATTTGCTTCATTAAGAGAGGGATAAGTGTACTAAGTTATTTCATGATTTCGTCAAGAGAAACACTAAAAGAAACGAGTTAGTTGCTGTCTAAAAACTTGATGATGCTATGACATCTCCGCAACAAGAACTAGCTGATGAGTTTATGAGCTATTATACCATGTCGCTAGGTACATAGGAGCTAGGAGACCTCTCTAATAAATCCTAGAGTAGTTGTTGCTGCTCCAAGGCTTACACTTTAGCAAGCTGCAAACTTCAACAAAGATGTAAACAAGGGGAGATCAAAGAGGCCTTTTTTAGTATCAATGACGATAAATCCAAGAATTCTTTTTTTTTTTCAACATCGTTATCAAAACAAACTAACCACATTGGGATAGTATTACTTTCGAAGTTTAGTCATGCTCAGAGTGTAGAGGATTTCAAATCAATATCTTGTTGCATTAGTTTCTACAAAGTGATATCCAAAATTATTGTTGACCATTTATCTATGAGTTGGACACCATTATTAATCTGGCTTAAATGACTTTTATAGGTGGTCATTGCATCACGGAAATATTCATCTGGCACAGGAGCCACTTGGTAATATGGCAAGAAAAGGGTGTCCAAAGATGTATGTTAAAAGTGAATTTAATAAAGACTTATGATATAGTTAGCTTAGAGTTCTTGTATACATGTTGTCCTTCAAAGTTTTGGGTTCAATGATACATTTATTGGTTGGGTGATGCGGTATGTGACTACAACATCATATTCCATAATAGTGATGGATGTCTCTATGGATACTTTTATAGGGATATGACTCGAGAAAGAAAATCTAGTATCCCCATTACTCTTTGCTCTCTTTTTGAAATACTTCTTTGGATTGGTGATGGTGAGAACAAGAAGTTTAAACTTCAAGTATAATCGAAAGTATGGATAGTTGAAAGTAACACATATGAAGTTTGTCGATGATCTATTGCTTATGTCTTGATGGGACACCATCTTCGTTAGCATCCTCTTCCAGTGTTTGAAATAATTTAGATATGTTTGGGACTGACAATGAATGCACTGAAGTCGATCGTGTACATAGTAGGGATCTTGGGCCTAGACTTGGAGGATATTCTAGCTTTAAAATAAGATTCCCTAGGGTTCATGCCTTTCAATTATTTGGAATAACTGTTGTAGCCGATTTACATAAAATTATGTACATGCCTCCTTAATAGGCAAAATTGCCTACATTATTGAGTGGGCAAGTACTACCCTTTCATATAGGCTAGAGTTGAATTCATAAGATCAATTTTGTAAGGGGTTGAATGCTCCTAATTGTCCATCTTCCAGATTCTGGCTATAGGGGTAACAAGGATTATCAAGTTGTGTTAGCAGTTTCTCTAGGATTCTAAGAAGTCTCTAGCTGCTTGATAAGAGCTTTGTTGCCTAAAAGATGAAGTCAACCATGTACATATTATTGGTGCTAGGAGCATAACATTAAACCCAAGGTTTTGATATATGACTAAGATTAAAATTAAGTTGGTTAAGATCTAACGAGTTTGTGTTAAGTGTGCAAGAGCATGTTACTTGATAGATAGTGAATTCCTAGTTGAGAACCATACACTAGTTAAGTCCTAGTGGAACTAGGCACCTGAAATCCTGATTAGGAATCAAGCAGGAGATAAGTCTTGATTGGAACTAAGCAAGAAAGCCCTAATTGGGAACTAGGTGATTCAAGTCCAAGTGGAGTTAGCTGGAAGATAAAGTATTGGCAGACAAAGTCCAAGTGGAGTCAGTTGGGAGCTGAAGTCTTGACAAACAAGTCCAAGTAAAATTAGCAGCGAGCTGAAACTTGGCAAATCACACTAGATGGGACAGTTGGGAATTAAACATCTGGCTAAGGCAAGTGCGAGTAACTTAATATTTTATATCATACTCATTATATGTAAAAATATGCAGGGAAACAAATTTTGATGATTCCAAGTGATCAAAAGGAAGTCCGGGCGATCGGTTGGTGATAAGTCTCAATGGGCAAAATCGAGAGATACCATGCGACTAGAGCTAAGGTTCGGGCAACCGGAGTGTACGGGCGATCAAAGGTTCTTCCAAGCGACCAATAGAAGACAAGATCCAGCGATCTAGGTGAGACAGTCAAGATCATATTTAACCATGCTATAGGCAACCTGAGTTTATCAATTGACTGAGGACTACATACAATATTGTCTATCAGATAACGGTTGCTGCCAGGTCAGCGATTTCTAAGTGCCCAAGGAGGTTGCAGTCGACTGACTTGCCACATCAGAACCAAAGGAGTGCCATAAAGGAGTCTTGAGGTAGAGCTTTTAGATCAACTATTTTTATCTTGCTTCTACTCTGCTCGTGCTCCTTATGCTCCTATGCCTTTTATGCTGCAACCTTGAGCTTCAAGTACGATCGACAAGTGTAGTGCGTATATTTTTTATATTCCTTTTGTTGTTATATTATTGTTTGTTTTGTGCTTATTTTTAGATTTTTTATGTAAGATTTTTTTATCTCCAGAGGTTTTTCTGGAAAGGAGAAATTATAAATAAGAATCAATTTTTTTATTATCATACGCATAAATTTTTGCTCTATTTGATTTGTTGGATTGAGGCGCATGTGATAGGAGGTGTGAATCATATGGTTTTCAAAAACTTATTTTTTTTATTTTGAAAATAAAGTGTACAACGGAAAACTAAATAAGAAAGCGAAATAGAAAAGCAAGCAAAAAAGCATGCGTTTAATTTTACTTGGTTCGACGACTCCTACTCCAAGATCTAGGTCTTGCGGACTTATTGACAGGTAATCCACTAAATACCTCTTCCAGAACTGTTTGAAGAGGGGATTGAGTACAATAAAAGAATAAGAAAGAGTATAACATGCTTTACTTTTCTTTATGTAACAATTAAGTACAATATTAAAATTTCGTTACCCAACACCCTCATAGATGATCATATTAGGCTGGGTGTTGGATGACTCCTTAGTAATAGTCAAGTACACCAGCGTTATAGCAAAACAATAGTAGGAAGTTGGGGTAGTCAGAACTCCAAACGGATGCGTATAAGATTATAGAAGAGTTGTATCTTGAATGCTACTAAAACTGGACTTATATAGGCCATGGAAGGCGCCTTCAACCTCCTCCAAGGTGCCTCTACAAGTAAAGTTTATCTCCTTATCTTTAATGATGATAAAATCTGCAAACTTCAGGTTTTATCATTTAGAAGACACCTTTATAGCTCTTCAAGGCACCTTCCAGCAAACTCAAGACGCCTTCCAGCAAGCTCAAGGTACCTTCCAGCAAGCTCAAGGTGCCTCCAACTACTGGTTTGATACAACAATCTTATGAAGGTCATAATTTTTTGTTCCAAACTCGAAATCAAGATCTATCAGTTACCATGCATGCAGAATTTAAAGATCTGCATTTGTCTTTACAATATAGAGTTAGAAAAATATATGCATAAATAGTTTAAAAAGATTTATGAGTTAGATTCTGTCTTCCTGAGACCAGAATCTAGTCAGAATCTCAATTTAAGTTTTTGAATGAACCTAAATTTGACTGACGCCTACTGTCTCCCAAATGGGGCGCGTCCTCATTAAGTCACTCTCCTATAGTAATTTACCTCCACTTACCAAATGTCAAATTACCTCATTGACGTTCAATCTGACCCACTAGGTCTTCCCATCGGAATCACATATCCAGACTTCGCCCATCGGGAATTGAATATCTCGACCTCCTATCAGAATTATACATTCGGACCTCAACCCATCGGGAATTGAACATCCTGACCTCCTGCCAGAATCTCACATTTGGAATTTGCCAATTGGGAATCACACATCCAGATTGGACTTCTTGCCTGGTGTCTGGTCCTCTTGATCCATCAAGTTAGTCAACCTTGTTGGAGCAATCTGAGTACCCTAGATTTTAATATTTGGGCAAAGGTTTAAATTAGATTTATTGTTATATTTGATATGCATTATGAATGTGCAGGATATAGGTACAACAAGGAGAGTCCAAGTGTAATCTTGGCAAAGGAGAAAAATCCAAGGGTGAATCTTGGAGGTGTAAGTCCAAGCTGTAGTCTTGGAAATGTAAGTCCAAATGTGACTTGGCAATGGATAAAGTCTCGGAGGCGCAACCTCTTGGCAAAGAAAGACCCGACAATAGTGGCAAGGTCGATGGAAGCTCCAGAAAGCAAGACGTGAAGAATGGAGAGACATCAAAAGGATGCGAGACTGATGGAGGAGGTTAGAAGGCTAGGTTTAGGTTGTGCAGGCAAAGACGAGTGTATGAGAAATTGTACTCAGAATAAAATCCTAGATTTAGGATTTTACTGTAGCAGTCGACTAATGTTTTCATCAATCGACTGGTAGCAAACAGAATGTCTCTGTTCACTCAACTCATGTGGATCAGTCGACTGATATTTTCATCAATCAACTGGTATCGAGCCGTTGGCCTGTAAAGATCAATTTTTTTTACCAGTCAACTGGTGGTGGGAAACATAGCTAAGTGTTTTCTCCTAAGCTCTATTTAAGAGAGCTCAGATGCTTGGCCAAGGTTGACGAAATAGACTTGGTTAAAGTCTATTAGAAGTTTCCTAAGTGCTCCAAGCTCTTCTTGTAATCTAAGGGTTTGGGATCAACATTGTGGTGAGGTTTCTCCATCAAATGAATGTTTGAGCTAGCTAGAGTTTTTCGAAGAATCATCCATCGATGAATTGGGGTCGCCCATCTTACGGATAGCAGTGGAGTAGGGGCTTTATCTCCAAACCACGTAAACGAACGTCTCTTTGTGGTTTGTCTGTCTTCACTCTTCTTATTTTAGTTTAACTTTCTATTTGTTAGTTTGTTTTGTATTCCACTGTGCACTAACATTATATGAAACGAACAATTTGGGTGAGAACTATTCACCCCCTTCTATGCATATTTGATAATAAGGTTAGATCAATAACAAATCTAATCTACTTGTCATTCATCAAAACTCAGATTTGATCATCGGTGTCAAATGCACCAACATGATTGAATTGTTGAATAAGTCTTGCATGCTCTAGTTGATTGAAACTAAGTCTTGCATGCTTTATTTGATTGAAATTAAATCTTGCATGCTTAATATCTAGCTAAGTTTTGCATGTCTACATTGTCTTGCTTGTAAACTTGCTTTACTTAATCAAATTTGTGCTAAGTTAGTTTTCATTTATTTTTGTTGTGCTACTCTATTTTGCTTTACAGTTTCTAGTTACTTTTTATTAAGTAAATCGTAAAATTTATAACATTGTTCACTCCCCTATAGCATCGAGTTCAATCTTACCAATTAGTATCAAAAAGGGTTAAGCTGATAGTAAAGTTTGATTGGGTACATGTCTAAGTGAGCTGATAATAAAGTTTGATTGGGTGCATGTCTAAGTTGGATAAGGAATACCCTACCTGGTGCATCTAGTCAAGTGGAACTGGTTGAAGTTAATTCACCTCATTTTAAACTAGTTAGATCAAGATATTATATTAAAGTTAGTTTAGCGTTAGATTCTTAAATTAATTTTGTCTTGGGAAGTGGTCGTTGTTTCAATCAAGAAGACCCTTATGTCTCACCACTACCTAAAAATTAATTTAGAAAACTCTTGCTTCATTAACCCAAAGCAAAACTTGAATCTAACCTAAGTTGAATTTTGTACTTTGAGTTATCAAACCAATTAAAATTGATTAACTTAATTTGAGCCTAGACCAAACCCAAACCAAAATCCTGACCCAGACCTTAAACATAACAAATATTTATACTCTTTTATTTCTATTATTGTGATACTAACCCAAGGCAAGAATCATAGAGAAAATGTCTTTGTAGGAAGGATTCAGAACAACGCATTCCCCTCTCTTCGATGACAATAGTTTTTCCAATTGAAGGAAAAGAATGGAAGGCATTATTAAGACTAACTTAGAATGATAGGAAAGTATCCAAAATGGAACCGACTTGCTAAGAGACACAAAAGGTGATACGTGTTAGTTGGACTAATGGACAAACATCATGAACCATGTAGCGTAATCATATACAAAAGCAACCACCATAATTTTTAGTTGTCTAACTCAATCTCAACTTAAGAAAGTCAAACTATTTAATGATGTGAATGAACTTTGGGAAAAGCTAAGTGTTGAAAATAAAGAGGCCAAGTTAGAACAAGTATGTTGCATCACGCTCATAGCTAAGTCAAACTCAGACAACTCAACAAGTCAAGTCTAACACGAATGGAGATTGGACAATGGATGCTCCAAACACAAGATTGGGAACCAGGAGATATAATACTTCACTCAAGCTTAAGGAAATGTGAATAGTTTATTAGTGCAACCAATATTATTAATCAAACTTAGGTTTTGATGCATGACAAATGGTTAAAGTTAGAGTATGTGTGATCGATCCTACATAGTTTACTTTAGAAATAATGGAAAACTGAAAGTACTCGAGTAAGGTAATATACTATTAAATTCAAAGTTATTTATTAAGAAAGTTTTATTTGTAGAAAAGTTAAGTTTCAATTTGATAAGTATTAGTCAACTTTGTGACACTGGATAAGGGTAGATGTTTTGTCTAATAAATATATTGTTAAATCTACTAAAGAACCAAAATTGACTTTGTTAGGAACTAGAAAAAATAACATTTATACTATTAGTCTATCTTATTTCTCACATACATGCTTTATTTCACAACAAGAGGAAACTATATTATGACATAGCAGATTAATTAGGTCATACTATGTTAGACATGTATTGAAAATAAGTAGAAATAACTTAGTTAGATGTTTACCGACATTAACTAAATTAGATGACTTAATTTGTGATGCATGTAAAAAGGAACAAACTAGATCAACCCATCAACCAACTAACTCAAACCAAACCAAACAACTCATATCTTAGAAAGGATTCATATGGACTTATGGGAAAGTAATAAAATTAAATCACTAAATGAAAGTCGATATTGTCTAGTAATAATTGATGATTTTTCAAATTTTACTTGAACTATTTTTTTTTCAAATATAAAGATGAAACCTTAAATAAACTAACTCAATTTATTAAAGAAATAGAAAATAAAATGAATATTAAAATTAAGAAAATTTAAAGTGATCATGGAGGAGAATTTGATAATCACATGTTTGAAAAATTCTATCTAGATAATGGTTACAAACATAAATTTTCATGCCCATAGACCCCACAACAAAATAGTTTAGTTGAAAGAAAGAACTGAATCATAATTGAAGTAGCTAAAACAATGCTGAATGAATTTAATTTACCAAGTTATTTCTAAGTAGAAGCAGTCACACAATATGTTACGTTCAAAATAGAATTTACATTAATAAAGTACAACAAAAAATACCCTATGAATTGTTTTTTTAATAAAACATACTCAATTAAATACTTTAAAATCTGCGGATGTAAAGCCTATATCTTAAACACTAAAGTAACCTACCAAAATTCTCAAGTAAAGTTGATGAAGGAGTCTTTGTAGAATATGCAACAAGTAGTAGAAGATATAGAATATATAATAGGAAAACTCTTAAAATTGAAGAAATCTCAAATGTAACCTTAGAGAAGAAGATGAAACAAAAACAAATCAATTCACTCAAGTAGAAATTAATAAAGTAAATAGCAATAACTTAGGGGAAGTTAGACATATGTCAGACAAAGATCAACCTCGAAATCAACAAATTGAAAGTTAAACTATAAGGACATCTAGGACCAATACTAATGATCCAATTAAACAAATTATAAGAGACCCAAATCAAGAATTCTTAACTAGGTCTACTTATCGAAATTTAAGTCAAATAGCCTTAATATCCTAAATAGAATAAAAAACATAGATGAAGGCCTACTTAGCCCATATTGGGCCATAACTATGTAAGAGGAGTTAGCCCAATTTGATAGAAACTAAGTTTAAAACTTAGTACCTAGACCAAATGATAAAACCATTGTAGGAATAAGATGAATATTTAGAAACAAACTAAATGATAAAGGTGAAATTACTAGGAATAAAGATTGTCTTGTAGCTCAAGGGTTTAGTCAAGTAGAAAGATTAGACTATGACGAGACCTATGGCCCCGTAATCATAGTTGACTCAATTAGGATGCTATTAGCTTTTAACGCCCATAAAGGTTTTAATGTATTTCAAATGGGCATAAAATCATCTTTTTTTAATTAGATTTATTAAAGAAGAGGTTTTGTAGCTCAACCACCAGAATTTAAAAATTTAGATAGCCCAAACCGCGTACTAAAACTTTAAAAGATACTTTATGGACTAAAATAAACTCCTAGAGCCTGGTATGAAAGGTTGTCTACTTAATTTCTAAGGGATTTAGATAAGGTAAAGTTGATCCAACCCTATTTATCAAAACCCTTGATAAGGATATTTTTATTACCCAAGTTTATCTAGATGATATCATTTTTGGGTCAACTAATAGAAGTTCATTTATAAAAGATTTCAAAATCATTATGGAAAGTGAATTTCAAATGAACTTAGTAGGTGAACTTGATTATTTTTTAGGATTATAAGTTAAACAAACCAAGGAAGACATTTATGTTTATCAAACTAAGTATGTGAAAGAACTAATTAAAAGATTTGGAATGGAAAGTTCTAAAGACTTAGCAACCCCAATGACGTTAAATGTAAAATTGAATAATGACCCAAGTGGAAAAAGTGTAGATGTCAAATACTATAGAAGTGTTGTAGGTGGACTTTTATATCTAACTACTAATCAACATGATATACTTTTTATAATATGTGTGTAAGATTTCAATCTTGTGCTAAAGAGTCACATTTATTAGAAGTTAAAAGGATTTTAAAGTACCTAAAAGGATCCCAAAATATAGGATTATGGTATCCAAGAACAAGTAATTTTGAGTTAGTGGGGTTTACCGATTCAGGCCATGCTGGATATAAGTTAGACAGAAAAAAATACTAATGGTAGTTGTTAATTTCTAGGTCAATCCTTAATTAGTTGGAATAGTATAAAATAATATTGTGGAGCCTTATCCACCACTGAAGTTGAGTATGCTACTTTGAGAGGATGTATAGCTCAATTATTATGGATGATGAACACACATAAGGATTATAGACTTAACTATAAAAAAGTTCAAGTCTTAATTGATAACATTAGCTCTATTAATCTAATTAAAAATCCTATTTATTATTCTATGACCAAACACATAAAAGTCAAATATCATTTTATTAGAGAATACATAACCAATTGTGACACTAAACTTAAATATGTTGAATCCAAATCTGACATAATAAACATCTTTACAAAACCCTTAGTAGAAGCTGAGTTTAATACATTTAGAAGAACACTTGGGTTGTGCAGGATAGTCTGATTACTTAGTCGGTGGACTTGTAGTTGACTTTATTTTGACTATTTTAGACTAATAGTGGGCTTTATTTGGACTATTTTGGACTTGTAGAAGTTGCCTTATTTTGAATTGTTATGACTTGGAGTTGACTTATCTTATTAGTGTTGACTTGATGTTTAACTATCTAGTTGGACTTATGTCTTGGCTTGATTACACTTAGTGTAGATCTTGAATCTTTAATTATCCATCTAAATTTTCTATCCTAAGTGTTGACTCAAGCTTCCTTATACTCTTTTGCTAAGTTATTTATTTCCTCTTTCCTATTTAACCCATTTTGGTATATGAAAAAAGAACCAAGAAAGAAAATAAAGGGTTAGGATAATTAAAGTTTGATTTCTAGTTTAGACTGTTTTTCAAAATTTAAATACTTCCCAAAATTTTATACTGATAAGGAGAATTATGATTAAGGGGGAGAAATTGAAATTAATATTAAATGTTCATGTATGATTGCATTTATGCCCATTTTTTTATCATGCATTGAATATAATTTCTTGAAATTATTTGTACTATGTTAACTAACTTTAACTTAGTTTTTATACGATCAAAAAGGGGAGATTATTGGTGTTGGAAGCATAACATTAAATCCAAGGTTTTGATGTATGATTAAGGTTAAAGTTAGGTTTTTTTAGATCTAACAAGTTTGTGTTAAGTGTGCAAGAGCGGGTTACTTGACAAATGGTGAAGTCCTAATTGGGAACTACGAACTGGCTAAATCCTAATTAAACTAGGCAACTGAAGTCTTGATTGAGAATCATACATGAACTAAGTCTTAGTTGGGAACTAATCAAGAAAGTCCTAGTTAGGAATTAGGTGGATCAAGTCCAACTGGAGTCAGCTGGGACCTGATGTCTTGATAAACACAGTCCAAGTAAAGTCAGTTGGGAGCTAAAGTCTTGGCAAACAAGTTCAAGTAGAATTAGTTGAGTTGAAACTTAACAAATCACACACGATGGGTTACCTAGGAGCTGAACATTTAGCTAAGGTAAGTGCGAGTAACTTAATATTTTATATCGTACTCATTACATGTAAAAAATATAGGAAAGTAAATTTTGATGGTTCTAAGCAATCGACTGGTGATAACTCTCAATGAGTAGAGTCGAGACATATCAGGCGACCAAAGCTAAGGCCAGGGTGACCAGAGCGTACTTGCGATCGAAGATTCCTTCAGACAACTGATAGAAGATGAGATCCAACGATTCGAGCAACATGGTCAAGATTAAATTTGACAATGGTCCAGGCGATTAGAGGTTTTCCAATCAACATGAGACTGTAGGCAATGTTGTATATCGGATAATAGCTACAACCACGTCAGTAGCTTCTAAGCGACTGGAGAGGTTCCAGTTGACCGAAGCTTGCCACATTAGCAATCGAAGGAGTGCTATAAAAGAAGCCTTAAGGCAGAGGTTTCAGATCAACCTTTTTATCTTGCTTCTATTTTACTTGTGCTCCTTGTGCTCCGGTGCCTTCTGCACTGCCATGATGACACGCTGCAACCTTGAGCTTCAACTAGGATCGACAACTTCAGAGCGTATATTTTTTTTATATTCCTTTTGTTGTTGTATTATTGTTTGTTTTGTGCTTATTTTTAGATTTTTTATGTGAGGTTTCTTCATCTCTAGAGGCTTTTGGGGAAAGAGAAATTAGAAATAAGAATCATTTTTTTATTGTTGTGCATGGTAATTTTTGCTCTGTTTGATTGAATTGTTGAATAAGTCTTGCATGCTCTAATTGATTGAAACTAACTATTACATGCATGCTTTCTTTGATTGAAACCAAATCTTGCACACTCAATACCTAGCTAAGTTTTGCATGCCTACATTGTCTTACTTGTAAACTTGCTTTACTTGATCAAATTTGTGCTAAGTTATTTTCCATTATTTCCTCTATGTTACTTTGTTTTGTTTTAAAGTTTCTAATTATTGTTTATTAATTAGCTTGTAAATTTTATAACGTTATGCATCCCCTCTAGCATCGAGTTCGCTTCCACACATAATAGGGATGATCTTGGGCCTAGCCTTGGAGGATATTCCATCTTTAACACAAGATTTCCTAGGGTTTCATGTCTTTCTGTTATTTGGGATAACTCTTATAGTTGCTTAACTTAAAGTTATGCACATGCCCCCTTAATAGGCAAAATTGTCTACATTACTATGTGGACAAGTACTACCCTTTCATATATAATTGGATCAATTTTGCAAGGGGTTGAACGCTCCTAGTTGTCCATCTTCTGGATTTCAGCTATGGTGGTAACAAGGATCATCAGATTGTGTTGGGTGTTCCTCTAGGATTCCAAGAAATCATTAGTTACTTGATAGGAGCTTTGTTGCCTAAAAGATGAAGCTGCTTTGGCGTTTGAGACAAAAAAGTTGGAAGTATGCACTAATGTTGAAACTATGTGGAACATCCATTCCAAAAAGTATTTGTTAAGGTACTACTAGATTCACTTGATATATCTCAAGGAGCACAAAATTTAAGACTAGGAGCCAAGGAAAGGTGATTTTCCTTTGTGAAATAGATTGCTGGAATTTAGAACCTCCTTGCAAGTTTAAAGGCAGGACACCAAAGTGCAATGGTTAATTTGCTATCAAGCTAGTGCAATGGGGTAGTCCTTAGACCGGAAGGCCAAGTTCAACTAAGTTTTAAGTATATTTGATTACTATTTGCTTCCAAAGTACTCATTTATTTTATGGCATGGCATGCAGGGCGGGTTATTAACAAAAGATAGCTACTTAGGAAATTAATAACAGTGTGACTTGTGTTGCAATGAATTAAAATAGCTGGATCGCGTGTTCTTGGGTTGTAGGTATAACAACTACATATGGGAGTATATCTGTAAGTACCCTAGGGTAGTTTTGATGTGGTCAACTAAGTTCAGTTAGGTCCTGTTATGTTTGATCCTTGTGTCTAAGTATGAAGAAGTTTAGGAACACAAGAAATTGAGCGGAAGACACAACTAGCGAAAAGGATGACATGGGAAGGGAGTCGACGTGCTCGATGCATCCGAAGGACAAGATGCTGTAGAAAAGTACACCGACGGATGAGAAGGACGTGTGTGACAGTTAGAGGGACGAGAAGTCGGGGAGGAATGCTGCTCGAGGAGGAGGTCGAAGCATCACCCAAGCGAGCAGAGCGAAAAATATTTAACAAGGGAAGTTAATCATTTTCGGATGAGCAGTACGAAGGTGCTTTCAAAGACTTGGAAGACGTCTTCCATGAACAGTACGAAGGCGCCTTCAAAGTCTTGGAAGACGTCTTCCATGAACAGTACGAAAGCGCCTTTAAAGGCTTGAAGGCACCTTCGATGAGCAGTACCAGCCTCAAGTAACTGTTTGTTTCTATTGAGTTGTGGATAAAACTTTATCTACTTGAAGGCACATTCTACCCACGATAGGATTTTCCAGAAACTATAAAAAGACCCTGGAGCTAGAAAATATTCAACAACTTGAACAACAACTCTTGTGCTCTTTCCTAGTTTATTTCTTGATCTATCAACGTCTGTAAGAGACTTCTTTGCCTACAACGAAGGAGATCTTCTAGCGTCTTTCACTGTCTTGGATTAACAACCATCTAGGTTGTAACCAAGTTAATTTCTGACCTTTTTAAATCTTTCTTTGAAGTTGTTAAGTTCAGTTTTATTACTGTTATTGTATTTGTGCTACTAATCAAAGAATCAAGAAAGGGGTTTATTCTTTTTAGACAATTCACCCCCCTCTTGTCGGCCCCGTTGCTCCATCAATATCAAGTATTGGATGGACATCATTCAAGCTATATTTGTTGATAGTTCTAAAGCATGAAAAATATATAAATAAAAAAACTGTAAAACTCACAGTGATTTCCTATAGTAGATCTTGATTTTCATTTTTCGTACAAAACGAAAAACTCACAATGATACTTGAAGAAGAAGATCGGAAAAGATATCGAAGAATAACTTGCCATCGAAAGAATGATCACGAACAAATCAAAAAGCTCTTCAAAATTTCATGAGCTAAATCCCTCTCTAATGGATGTTCTCCTCTTACAGTCTTGTGCACATGGACGAACCTTGCACATAGATCTTTCACATATGGGACGAACCCGACATTGCACAAACCTCACACATAGCAAGCTCCCGCAAAACTCCCTCTATTTTTCTTCTTTGGCTTGGACACATATATATAAGAGGAAGATGACTCTTCCTCTCCCTCTATTAATAGAGAAATTAAATGAGCTAGAAGATGAAGGGGAAGGAGTGCCCTTTTATCTTCTTAACTCTTACATTTTTCACTCGCCCAAGTTAATTCATAAAAATCATCTATGTAGGGTTTAAGTTAGTCCTTCATTACTCAAAGGGGGAGTTTGCCCTCTAGGAAAGGGAGAGAATGAAGAAAATCCTCATTCATGCTTTGATATGAAGAAGAAATTGAGGCTATGGGATTAACCTAACTTAGAGGTATTGTCAAACAGCAAAAAGAAGGAGATTATTGGTGTAATATCCTCTGGGTCAGGTTGACTAAGCTTGAGTTGGCTCAAACTTGAATCTTGATGTTTAGGTTTCGATATTTGACAATATGTGGAGATTGCAGGTGTAATCGTCCGATTGGGAGATTGTTGGTGTAATTCCCCTCTGGTCAAGGTTTGACCAGTTTGATGTAAAGAAGAGACAAGTAGGTCAAGGTTGACTGGATACTTGATTGGAAAGTCCTAATTGGAGGTTAGGCAAAGACAAATCCTGGTGAGTGAAGCCAGGCAGTTGGAAAGTCCCGGTGAGTGAAGCTGGGCAGTGGGAAAATCATGGTCAGTGAAGTCAAGTGAAAATCCTAGTGAGTGAAGCTAGGTGAAAGTCCTAGTGAGTGAAGCCAGGTAGTTGAAAGTCCTGGTGAGTGAGGCCAGGCAGATGAAAGTCCTGGTGAGTGAAGTCAGACAGATGAAAATCCTAGTGAGTGAAGCTAGGTAAAAGTTCTGGTGAGTGAAGCCAGATAGATGGAAAATCCTAGTAAGTGAAACTAGGCAGATTGAAAGACCTGGTGAGTGAAGACAGACATGTGGAAATCTAGGTGAGTTAAGGTTGACCGGACACCTGGTGTTGGGAAGTCCAAGTAGGTCAAAGAGTGGTCGGATACTTGGCACAAGGAAATCCAGATAGGTCAAGGGTGACCGGACATCTGGTGGAAGGAAGTCCAAGTGGGTCATGGAGGATCGGACACTTGGCATGAGACGGTAAGTTTAAGTGGGTCAAGGTTGATCGGACACTTTGCACTAGGAGAAAAGTCCAAGTGGATCAAAGGATTGATCGGACACTTGGTGAAGAAGCCCTAGCAGGTCAAGGTTGAATGGATGCTAGGTATGAAGAGTTCCAACAAGTCATAGTTGATCGGATGTTGGATTTAGGAACCCTTGAGCTTGAGTTAAGTAAGTCAAGGGTGGTCAATCAATTAGCCGATCGATTGGACTGAAGCCCAATCAATTAGTCGATCGATTAGGAGAGTGTGTGCAATAAACAGTAGCCCAATTGATCAGTCGATCAATTGGGAGCCTGATCACGAGTACAGAAGCCTCCCCAATTGATCAATCGATCGATTGGGCACCGCCAATCGATCGGGCACCACCAATCGATCGGGCGATCGATTGGGGTTGCATTTCTCGTGCGGACACGAGAAAGCTGAATCGATCGATTCAAGCTTTTCCAGCAAGAGCACAAAGACACTCTGAAGTGATCGACCAATCTATTCAAGCCTCCCCAATCGATTGGCCAATCGATTGGGATATGACCATTGCACAGGTAGCGAGCGATGAATGATTGTGATTGCGTGAATGTGATGTGGCAATCGGGAGTAAGTCCAATCATTTGAGAGCCCTAGCAGCATCGAGTATAAAGCTGTGGCGAGCTTTCTTCTTCGGTGAGTTCTTCCACTCAAGCCTTCTTCAAGCACACGATCTTCTCCGACACTCTCCGCTAGTTCTTGGAAGCTCTTGGGGACAAGTGTTGTTGCACTTTCAAGGTTCAAGAGGCGATCTACGTCAACAAGGTCAAGCAGGAAGAGGTTTTTACTTTGCATTCTTGTATTTTCTTTTTGTATGCATTGTATCTTATTGTGTGAGTGTTGTATGAAGTTTCTCCACATCCAGTAATTACCGAGAAGGAGTGTTTTTTTTAGTGAAGAGTGTGTCGTGTGTGGATCCTTGGATTAGTCACTTCTTCTTGAGGTGGATACCAAGTAAATCCTTGTGTTAGGGTTGTAAGTGTTACTTCGAGTTCTATCCGCTACATATCATCATCACCGAAGCAAGCAAACGAAGCGCGACGAGCTATTCACCCCCTCTAGCTACAAATCAACCTTAACAATCTAGTCACAAAGACCATATAAGTCACATAGACTATATTGTAATAAAGTCACAAATACTAGAGGAAAATAGTATTTGTCACAAAGATCAAGTAAGAGCATCCAATCCATACTTTAGGAAAAATAGTTTGTGTGACAGCAAACACATTGAGCAATTATTACTAAAAGGATTGTTATGCCTTGCATAGCTGCTTTAAAGAACGAATCAGAAACATTCTCATAATGACACATAGCCTCTCTCTTGGAGGTACATATCCGTTATCCAGAAAGCATACAATCTCCCAGTGGCACACAACCATTATCTTGGAGATATTCATACCTTGCTATTTACCCAAATTAAATAATCTCCATTTACATCAATATGAACATCTCTAATCTCTTATAATGACTATTATGTTAAGAGCATGTTCCATATTCAATATTCACAATCATTTCTATACATAACAGAAATGGGTCAACCTGTGAATAACATCAAAAGATGCAAATCTATTTAATCTTCCTTTTTAGCTAGAATCTATTCATTTTAATCAGTCGCTTTTCTAGTTATGTTCCATAGACCGAATCATCCATAGTCAATAGGAAACATGGTAAAGTAACAGACACTTATTATAACTTCAAATAGACAGCTAAATAGTCATTGAGGGTAAAATTGAGATTAACTTATAATCTCAAGGGTCTCACATAGTAGTGAAGCAGAGATTCATTCTGCTACTACCGATATTGTCGCCATAACACATGTGGTATGAATTACATGCTACGATGTTATTCTCTTTACTAAAAAGAGTGCATGTTTTTCTTAAATTTTAACATCATACAGATTTCGATCTTGACATACCTAATATCTAATCTTGAATTTAACATATGAATTCCAATCTGGCCTTAAGTAGATTTAGTAAATGGCGCATATATTACTCTGATCATTACATAAATGATCTCATCTTGACATAATTATCAATGCAACCTTAACTTATAGGTATGTCTCTATTCACAGCTACATAAGCTGTCCCATAAGTAACAGTCTTACCTCTATTTATACGTAATAAATTGAGATGATTGCCCATGTGAGTAGACCAATCTCAACCTACCAACATACTCATCGAGACTTTAATCTAAAATGTAATAATATATACACTGAATGGATCATGACATTTTACAATATGTTACATTTTACGAAGTCACAAAGACTTCTCATATCTTTGAAATGACTCTTTAGTTAATGACTTAGTAAAATGATCATCAAGCATAGTATATGTCGAGATATACTCAAGAATTATCATTTTCTTGTCCACAATATCTCATACAAAATTATACTTAATTTCTATATGCTTGCTTTTGCTGTGATATTTAGAATCCTCAGCTTGATTTTCACAGTACACTGTAATAGGACTCCCACTATCTTCAGCAGTCTTCAAATGCTTCAGGAACCTTTTCAACTAGACAGATTGTTGTATAACTGATGCGCAAGCCACACAGCTTCCATTGTCGATAAGGCTACACAAGCCAAGCCACACAGCTTCCATTATCGACAAGGCTACATAATTCTACTTCTTAGTATTCCATGAGATGACGTCACCATTTAGCAAGAAGGTATAGCCAGATGTGGATTTTCTATCATCAAGGTCTCTTGCCCAATCTACATTTGTACAACTCTTCAGGCTTATCATAGATCCTTGGAAATAGATACAATAATCTGTTGTTCTTTTTTGAGATATTTTAATACCCTTTTCACCACTTTCCAGTGTCTCTATCCTGAGTTTAACTGGAAATGACTAACTAAGCTAACATCATAACTTATATTAGGATAAGTACATAACATAGCGCACATCAAACTACCAATAACACTAACATATGTTTTTTTTTCATTTCAACTATTTCTTCAGGAGTCTTGGGATACAATGTTGCAATTAAGTGTTGTAGCATCTTAGTGATATAAGTCTCTTGAGACAAACTCAAAAGCCTTTTTGATTGATCTTACATGATCTTCACTCCTAAGATGTACTTAGTTTCTCTTTAAAAATAATACCCTCCATTTGGGTATATCCTTTTATAACTAGTCGAGCTTTGCATCGATTAATCAATCCATTCGCTTTCCTCTTGATTTTGAGAATCAACTTATTCCCAATAGCCCTTCGGCCTAGAGGAAGATCAACTAAATCCCAAACTTGATTCTTTCTCATTGAATCCATTTCCTCATCCATTGCAACTTACCCCCTTTTTTTCTCTAACGAAGCATCTTAATGCCTCCTCTACCGTTCGAGGTTCATTACATCAACTAAGAGTGTTATTAATGCCTTATTCTCAATATCAAGCCATTTCTTCATAAGTTGGATTGTTGAGAAGTCAACTTATGCCTTGGCAAATCACTCCTACTGGGTTGACTAGACTTAGGCATCTCTTTTGACACCTCTCTTGTTGATATATCTCATCCCCTCGAAAATGAATACTTTTATCAACATTACCTCTGGTTGGGAACTCTATTCCGAGAAAAATTACATCTCTCGAATCTATTTCAGAGATGGTTCCATCTAGTTGCTCACATATGAAAATATAACCTTTGGAGGTCTCATGATATCTAATAAAGATATATTTCTTACCTCTATGTCCCAGGTCTCATACTTGTAAGATCTATCATGAACATAAGCAGCTGACCCCAAGGTCTCAGATTACTTAAATCCAATTTTCTGCATGTCTAACGTTCATATGGGGTAGATGAAACTGACTTTAAAGTTTATTAAGTATATATGCCACAACTAATAATGCATCTCAGTAAATTACTCTGCGTCATCATAGACCTAACCATATATAGAAGAGTTCTATTTACAGTGAAGTCCTTTTCTTCCATGTCTTATAGGTATCAAGATCTCGTCTATTCTATACAGAGAAACCATCTACAGGTTCTTCTATAACCTATTTTATTGCCTCAAGAACTTCTTGTTCCTCAAGAACATACTGTATCTTGAGGTGCCAGATTTTATAGTTATCCCCATATAATTTTTTTTATTGAGCTCAACTATGATGTTTTTAGTTGTCATGATCTAATATAAATAAACGCATTATTTAGTATTTAGTGTAATTCATATGCATGCAATTTATGATTGACTCAATGTTAATTTGAGTTGGTTTACAAAATCAAGTGATAACTACGTTTTCACTCATCATTTGTATGGTCCAATCAAATCAACATTAATCAATACTATTACATACATTCCAATAAATGAACTACTCATTTTTATATGAATTAATCATATGTATATATGAACTAATCATAATTAAAATGAACTAATCATTTTCCCATGAACTAATCATTGGTCATGCATCATAGAGAGTAATCATCATATGAATGAACATATCATTCACATAAACATGGTGCATATTATTAACATATAACATTCCTTTTCTTGTTTGTTAACGCATAACATAATATTTCATAAAGTAGTACTATTCATACATAACAACAATTTTTACTATATGATTTTATTAAACTTAATGAGCTAATACTATTCGTACATAACGATAGTAACAACACTCTAATAAGTTAGATAAGCTAACACCATTACCATTAGGACAAGCACTAGTGTAGTGGTCAACACTATTCCTTTCAACCTGGACTCATTTGGGGTAATCTCAGGTAGGATAGCTTCAGGATTCTCCATTGGATCTACATTCGTATCCTCTTGTGGATCCTCCTTAAACTCTTTGGGATCCTCTTGATCCACATGGTGAAGTAGCTCCATATGGTGAATTATTGATCGTGTGCCTTAAGAGGATATGCCAGCAATGAACGAATCAAAGCTCAAATTCTATAATCGTCCAGGATTGAAAATTCTTCCTACTCGAGTTTCCAGAATAATCGATCAAGCTGTCTAATATGTCCCTTGACACTGTAAATCTGGTCATACTCTATCTCCTGAATAACCTCCTTTTGCTTATTCTATCACACATAGCGACGAGTTATCATGTATATTATCTAAGACATCTGGAATTGAAATTAATAATGTTAGTACAAAATCAACAAAATATTAATAAAACTGGTTAATTTCAATTCATACAGATACATATAACCAATATACAGAATACATAAGCAAACAAGAAAAAATAAAATTTCTTTATTTGAGAAACTCCAGTAGATTGACACACTGGACCAATCGATTTGAAACAAGATCCTGATCATTAGCTTGGCTCATTGTCCTCATAGAACTAATATAATCGGACAAGGATGTACAATTGTTATTGTTTAAGCCCATTTAATCAAATCATGATCCATTTGATCAAATATGACCTATTAGAACATATCTGGCCCATTTGATAAAATCTGGTCTTTTAGAACAAATCTGGAAAGATCTAGCCTAACAATTGTAATTAAAACTACCCCAATTAATAATAAATCAATCTAGTTAAACCAACCAATGGTTTGAACCAGATCTAGGTATTATTAAATTTAACTGGTCTGGTTAAACTAACCAATGATTTGAACCAGATTGGGATCTGATTGGACTAAGTTGGTCTAATTCAATTTTCAATTAATTGAACTTTAATCCTTAATTAAATAGTGAACATATTTAATTTGAACCGATTAAACACATTAGCATGTTGGATAATGGGCAATTGTTTCATCCATTCATGCATCATCTATTGTTTACAATTTTTTTTAATTTAATCTTGGGAATGTGAGTACGTTTCACTTTCTCTAATTTTTTTTACTTGAATCGCTTACATGAATTGATTAAAAACGTTTGACGGAGGAAGAGTAATATATACTATTTTCTTCGTCGTTTTTATCGATTACAAATGGATTTTAATCGATTACTTAGATCAATTAAAAATCTATTTGAATCGATTACATAGATTTACTGTGCTTCGCCAATTTAATCGATTACACAGATTTTGAATCGATTAAGATCTGTTTAAATGAATTAGTTTAATCGATTAAACTTCCTCTTCTCTTCTCTGCCGGGATCGTGACACTCACTTCTTTTGCCGCGACGAACATGACTGCCATGACTGTCGATCGTCGACCTCCTGACGTGGTCGCCGACACTCTCCGGCCTCGGAAGCTGATAGCCAGCAATCCTCTCGGGGCTCAACAACTGTGGCAGATCGCGACCCAGTATCGATCTTGCCTAGCAACGATGGAAGAGACATTTTTTTCGACGAAGAAACAAGTTTCATGCTTAGACATCGCTCTGATACTATTGTTGATAGTTTTAAAGCATGAAAAATATATAAATACAAAAACTGTAAAACTCACAGTGATCTCCTGTTGTAGATCTTGATCTTCATTTTTCGTACAAAACGAAAAACTCACAGTGATACTTGAAGAAGAAGATCAGAAAAGATATCAAATAATAACTTGCTGTCACGCCCCAGAGGAGTCCCTGTCCGAGAAAATTTCGGCAGCATCTCCCCTGTACGGTGGACAATCTGAAACTTTTCTACATCTCACAAATACCTCAGCCACAGGCGGCTGGAATAATAACAACAAAATAAAAAATCACCACGCAGTTATATATAATCAAACAAAGTAGTAATACTCTGACTCAAAAACCACCCTACTCAACTACACTCGTAAAGCTCAAAACCGACGAAACTCACCTCTTCTGCCGTCTAGGCAGGCATGTAGTAAAAACATATTGAATAGAACATCCATCAACATCAAAAGAAAAACATACGATGTCCAAGTATCCAAATAACCAAGTACACACATAAGCAAATAAAAATCAAACCAAATAGTAAATAAACCCTCGAGGTCTGCAGGGATCTAGCACTACGTGCAATGAGGACTAGCGACTGGAACTCCCTCCGGACAGCATCAACCTGAAAATAACAACAATGGAGGCGGGGTGAGTCCAACACTCAGCAGGTACAATTGATATGCAAAGTAAAGAAATAACACCTAGCACTAATCATGCGTACAGTCTCCTGATAAAAATAAAGGTAAATACAAACCGAAGAAGACAGGAGAGAATCTGTACTAACCAGGACCCGATATAAGGACAAACGGTCCGAAAGGTATAGAAGACCTGTATGCATGTCAAACATAGGTATCCAAACAATATGCAGCATATAAATGCAACAATCACAATCACAAACAATAAATGCATCATGCATCCCTAACGCCAGTCAGCCAACTCACAACATAAGTGGGACCAAGTGGGTAGGTCTGTGACGACCGTGCACTCAGCAACACTACTCCTGATGAGTGATCGAGTGGACGGGATGCTGTCGGAGTACATACGTACTCCTACCCCAAATCATAAATGGGGGAGCGCAATGCTCTCATCTCCCGGTATACTATGACGGGGAGGGATCTCTAACGTGCTACACGCTGCGTCACACTACCCCTGAGTGGATCAACAGAGCACCGGAAGAGTCAAACTGACGTGCTACTACGCTGTGTCACGCTACCCATGAGCGTCACAACGGAGTACCGAACAGTGATGAAAACTGGCAAAGTGCTCAACAATAATGGAGCAATCTATCGCACAGCATGCGATCATGCAAATGGTGCATGTCACTAAGCATGGTAATATACTAAACCAACCTCTGGACATATAACAATGGGCACCATAGTGAATAAATCATATCAAGATATACTGATCAAATAAGGTATCAAACCTAGGTCCTGACATGGTAAAACATGGTTATATCACTACCCATGAGCATGATAGATCGGTACAAGATCAATACGAAATGAAATCAAACAATCAATCAAACAGGTAACATGTGTTGGGCAGTGATTAACCGAAACAAATAGGAAACACAATTAATGCAACATATTATTTCATTACTAAGCATATCAAAGACAATAAGTCAAAAGTACTCGCCTCC
Source organism: Zingiber officinale (assembly GCF_018446385.1). Classification (NCBI taxonomy): domain Eukaryota; kingdom Viridiplantae; phylum Streptophyta; class Magnoliopsida; order Zingiberales; family Zingiberaceae; genus Zingiber; species Zingiber officinale. The sequence continues at coordinate 108,585,225 of NC_055998.1, forward strand.
GAAAATAGAAAGGTCCAATCTAGCAAATCCAAGTCGAGACGCCCGTCTCGAATCAGAGTCCTGCGTCAAAACAGTATATATATTTTATTTAGCTAAATCCAAATGAAATAGCTAAATAAAATTCCCAAAACTGAATTAGGACAAAACCCTAATCACCACAATCCAACTTATCTAATTAAACCTTCAATCAAACCTGCACATGATCATCCATCTAAAATAATCAAATCCAATCATGATCTACATAAAGGATTAATTATCTAATTCAATTTAAACATAACCCTAATTCAATGCTACACATGATCATGTAATCAAAAACCTACATATGATCATGAATTCAAAATGATACTATGATCCACAACCAAGATCAAATACCTACACATAAGCCTAATTCAACTTAACCAATTGGTATCAAACTTACTACACATTAGGTATCAATCACCCTACACATACCTCAATCTCCAATCCTCTGTTCTTGATCCAAAGCCATTGATGATGCTGATTTGAAGGCTGTTGGCAATTAGAAACACCCCTCAAAGCACAAAAACCCCACCAAATCCGTGACCTAGAGTGGCAACAAGGAGAGGGTCGGCTGTAGGCAGTGGCTACTGATCACCGTGATAAGGCCGAGAGCAAGGGTGTCCGGCGGTGGCTTGTCGGACCAGAGGAGAAGAGAGGGAGTCTCGGTGGCTGGCAGTGCTGCAAATCTAGGGCACAGCGAACTTCTGCGTCGGCAGTGCTCGGGCCCGAGGGCAGAGGAAAGGAGAAGAGAAGAAGGTGGTCGGGCGGCGCCGGGTGGCTAGGGCACCGAGTGGTCCACGGTGGCGCCGGCACTGGGGCACAGACGCGGTTGCGGTGTGTCGGCAGTGGCGTCGATGTGCTCGGCTAGGGCACCGCAAGAGGTAGTGAGAAGAAGAAACTAGAAGGAGATGAAGAAGAAGTGGGTGGCCGGCGAGGAAGAAACCTCCGGACCTGCGGTTAGGGCAAGGAGAGGCACGGCGACGTCGGGGAGAAAAGGAAGAAGAGGCTCGGGTTCGTGCGGCAAAAGCAAAGGAAAAGAAATAAAGAAATAAAAAGGAAAAAATGATATATATATCAATATAATCTTTTCCTCGCTTAAATCGGGTAGCCTAAACAGACTTTTCCGGACCCCGTTTTTATCCCCGTTAACTCGTCCATACGAGCTCCGAAAAATTCCCGAAAAATGTCCAAAAATTCCGGAAAATTCCTTTATTAATAATCGTCATTTTTCTGGTATTTTACACTTGCTGTCAGAAGAACGATCACAAACAAATTAGAAAGCTCTTCAAAATTCCACGAGCCAAATCCTTCTCTAATGGATGTTCTCCTCTTACAATCTTGTGCACATGGACGAACCTTACATAGAGACCTTTCACATATGGGATGAACTCGACATTGCACAAACCTCGCACACAACAAGTTCCAACAAAACTCCCCATGTTTTTTTTCTGTGGCTTGGACACATATATATATAAGAGGAAGATGAATTAAATGAGCTAGAAGATGAAGGGGAAGGGATGCCATTTCATCTTCTTAACTCCAACAATATTAACACTAAAGAGTACCAACAAATACATGCATAAAAAGGAAAAGTACAATAAAAAAGAAAAGGAAAAGTAAAAGCAAAAGGAAAAGAAACCTGGTGTCAAATCCGAACAAGGAATATATCCCTAACTTGCACCATGTATCAATTATAGAAGGTTCACAACCAAACAGTTCTTTAAGCGACTTCTGTTTTGAAGCCCTATGTTATTTATAAGAAAAAATTTAGGTGTATAAGATTTTGTTTGTTACATACCTTGATGTTTTGGTCTTGTTTGAGCATGGATAATTGGTAGTCATATAGGGTGATTAAATTTAGTTGTCTTGTGTGAATGATAGATAGTTCACTTAGTTTTATTTTGGAAGGATGAAAATGTGATTGACTTTAATCGAATGTGTATATTTTACAGTTTTACATATATTTATATTTTCAGACAAAAAAAATAAAGACATGTTAATTAGATTTTCATATATGTATGAGCAATAACAAAGAGATCGAATATTTGAAACTTGGATAGTTTGGATCCTTATGGATTTTGGAGGAAGCTGAAATGTGCACCTAAACTACTCTAAATTAACAAACAAGTATTTTTATGCGTTTCCTAGACACAATGGAGTCGTTATATACATTTCTTTTTCAATTTCAGCTAGTTTAGGTCCATGTAGTAGTTTTGAGTAAAATTGCTATATGAGTATAAATTGTTCTCACAAACATTCAATAACTTATGTTTTCTAAATCCTTTGAAGTCATTATGTCTTTTTCAATTTAGAGCAATTTAAGACTATGCAACAGTTTTATCTAAAACTATTTTAAATTCATAAATAAGCACTCCTATATGTTATTGGACCATCTGAAGTTACTATATGAATCTATTCTCCAATTTTAGAAGAATTTAACAACAAGTCGTAATTTTGTTCAAAATTACTCTGATCTTAAACTGCTCTAAATTGAAAAAGGAGCACTCTTCTATTTTTTAAACCATGTAAAGTTATTATATGTCTTTTATAACGATTTAGTAGTTTTGTTCAAAACGACTACATTGCTCTGTATTCATAAAAACACTCTTAAAATGAAATGTTATATGGTCATGAAAAAAAAAAAGTTAAAAGAATTCCACTAATTTTTCTAAATCATAAAAGACGTTTCATTTTAATTTTTATATCAAAATGGCACTGTACTCTATGTTAAATGATGTAATTATCCTCTAATACTGTTCTTATTATTATCAAACATATAACTCCCGTCTAAATCTTGAACCGATCGGGTGCATTATAGTAGCTATAAAACTCTAACTATTACAGCTACAATAGTTATGTCAGCTACGAAATTGTAGTAGTTATAACTACAACAATTGTAGTTGTTACAATTTTGTAGCTGCTATAACATGAACAATTACTTTAATAAAGAAGATTAAAATTCTTCAGAGCCTTTGAAAAGACTTTAAACAACGTTTTGAGCCTAAGGCTGAGCTGCTATAGGTTACATCCCATAACAAATGTAGATCTGAACGAGCAGCGCCCTGTGGTTCAATCTAAGTCAAAAGTTATAATATCTCAAAATTTATCTAATATTCATGTTATAGCATATATGAAACCGTAGTTACTATAATTATATGACAATTTAGTTGCAATAGCTATGAAATTGTAACTGCTACAACTATAATAGTTGTAGCAGCTATAGGTTCATAGCTGCTACAATGCGCTCTTAGTTCAGAATTTAAGTAGGAAATAGAGAGAAAGATAATAATAAGACTATTGTAGTAGAGGATAGTCGAATAATTGTACATGGGGTGGGACATCCCTTTTGATAAAAAATTAGAGTGGGGTGTCATCTTGATGATTCTAAAAATAAAGAGCACCCTTTGATTTTTTGTTCAAAATAATTTCCCAAAGGACGCACCCATAGTTTGAGATTGCCCAAAAGGTGCCCTAAGTTTTAAAAATGCCCAAAAGGTGCACCTCTTTTCCATTTTACCCCTCTGTCAAAGTTGGCTTTTATTGAAAATACAATTAAAGTCCCAAATTAGAAATACATGAAAAATATCATGGGTTTGTAAGATAAAAATTTCTCCATTGATATGAGACCTTTTGGGTAGAACCCAAGAGTAAATCCATGAGAGCTTAGGCTCAAAGTGGACAATATCATACTATTGTGGAGATATCTAAAATCTTTTGGTCTTACAATTGGTATCAGAGCGAGATCGCTCTTCACCGGACTAACTACCGGAAGAAGCACGAGCTAGAGCCATGATTCAGATTGAACCATGTGGCTGGAACCTTGAACGAAGTAGGGGAGACCCTGAGCAAGTAAGTGACCTGATGTTTGAGGGGATACTCTGAGTATGTTAAGAGTGATTCAATACTTGAGGGAAGGCTCTGAGCAGGTCAAAAGTGATTCAATACTTGAGAGGAGACCCTGAGTAAGTCAAGAGTGACCCGATATTCGAGGGGAGACCTTGAGCAGGTCAAGAGTGACCCGATAACTTGAAGGGAGCCCCAAATCATGAGAATAATGATGGTTTTTTATTTGAGGGAAGGATTATTGAGAAAACAATCAAAGTCCTATATTGGAAATACATGGAAAAGATTATGGGTTTATAAGATGAAGATATCTCCATTGGTATGAGATATTTTGGATAGAGCCCAAGAGCAAATCCATGAGCGCTTAGGTCGAAAGTGGACAATGTCATACTATTGTGGAGATATATCTTTTGGTCTTAGAACTTTTTCTTCTCTTTTCTCTTTTGCATGCAACAACTTTTCTCTATTCTTTTTCTTTTTAAATTAAATTAAACTTTTTTCTCTCCTTTGTATGCATGTAACAACAATTGTTGTGTTGATTTTTAAAAATTAGCACCACAATTTAATTACACTATCACCGTTGTGGTGATGGTTTCTAAAAACCAACACCACGACAATGCTAATGTATTAAGTTATGGTGTTGGTTTTTTTAAAATAGTAAAATAACATATTTGGACTTCGGAGCACTATGAAAATTCATACGAATTAGAAATTGATGTAATCAAAATTCTCTAGATCTATCAACGAGTTTTGATTGAAACTTATCGATGGACCTAGGGGATTTAAATTTTTTGAAAAGTTGACATGTAATGGAAGAGAATAGTATAGTGAAGGTATTTGTGGTGTCTATGACTAGTTAGACATTCCTATGATAAGTTATGTATATGTGTTAATTGCCTTAAAGTTATAAACTTTGAAAATCTTCTGAGCATTGATGTTAATGACTTCAAGATGATATTTTTGGGTACACGTAGACTTCAGGGCACTTCAGAAACCTATAACACTTGAAATAAGTTCGATCAAAGTTTTTTAAGTTCATCAATGAGTTTTGGCCGAAATCCATTGATGAACCTATGAGATTGATTTATAAAAAATTGACATGTAATAGAAAAAGGTAGTGCTAGTGAAGATATGCATGATGTCCATGCCTGATTCTGATATTCCTATGATAAGTTATGTGTATGTATGTGTTAATTACCTATTTCTAGAGGTTATAACTTTTGATTCAGGTATCAGAACGAGATGTAATTTTTTTAATTGAAGCTTATTCAAAGATCTACATTTATTATCAGATGAAGTCCATAACACCCAATTTCAAGTTCAAAAAATATCATTTAAAGTTTTTTTTTCATCAATGAGTTTCGGTTAAAATCCATAGATGCACTGAGAGAGCTTCGATCAAACTCATTCCAAATGCTATAAGTTTCTTAAGTGCCCTAAAGATTACATGTGTCTAGAAATATCAGCTTGAAGTCATTAACAACAATGATCAGAAGGTTTTTAAAATTTATGACTTTAAGCAATTGATATATATACATAACTTATTGTGAAGATGTTAGAACTAGATATGAAAATCCTAAATATCTTCACTGCACTATCCTCTTCCACTGCATGTCAATTTTTCAAAAATCCAAATCTCATAAGTTCATAAAAAATAAAATTTGATCAAAATTTATTGTGGCCCTAGAGAAATATGATTGAGACGAATTCCAACTCTTATGGATTTCTATAGTGCTTCAGAGTCTAAATATATCATTTTTTACTATTTTTTAAAAAATAATACCACAGTTTAACACACAAACACTGTTCTGATGCTTGTGCAATTAAACTATATTACTAATTTTTAAAAATCAACATCATAGTAGTTATTGTATACATGCAAAGGAAAGAGAACATTTTGATTTTAATTAAGAGAATAAAAGAAAAAAGTTATTGCATGTAAAAATAGAGAAAAGAAAAGAAAAAGGACGGGTAAAATAGAAAAGATGGGTACCTTTTAGGCATTTTCAAAAGTTAGGGTGCCTTAGGGTAATCCCAACCTTTGAGTGCTTCATTTGTGAAATTGCAAAAAAAAAAAAAAAAAAAAAAGTGAGGAATAAAATTGACCTTTTATAGATTTTTAGGTAGAAAAGTATATTTGAATGTATATGAAAATGGATTAAAATTAGGAATACTTGAACATAATATAAATCGAAAAATAGAGAAATTTATCCACGACAGGTAAACTAAATATGATTGTTACGATTGTAAATAAATTACATCTTCATGAATAAGTTTAGTATTCAAATTCATAAAATTTATTTATATAAGAAACATATAAAATAAACAAGTTTAAATATTAATAAATTTGATTTATTAAGATATGAATAAAATGTATGAATAATTTATAAATAAACTTATTAATCACTTATATAAATTTATTTTTAAATTTTTATTAAATATATAAAAGCTATAGTTATTTATAAATTTTAAATTATTCCTACTATTCTAAAAATAAGAAAAATGAAAGCTCGAGCTCGAACCCATTCCTAAAAAAGAATGCCTTTAAATTTTTAATTTTTTCCCAGCTACCCGTCCAACACACGCGACACGATCCCTGACCTCCCCCCACCAAACCCTCCCAACGTCCTCTACTCCTCTCCCTCTCCCTCCCTCCTCGCTCCTCCCTCGATCCCTGACCACGTGAGATCGCAAGATTCCTTCGCGTTGCCGCCTCTTCATTGAGCTAAATTCGCAGCCGAAGCCTCGCCGCCACAGCCCTGACCTCATCTCCGCATCTCCGATCTCCCACGTCGCTATCCAATCGCCTCTCCACTCTTTCCCTCAATTCCTAACCTCATGTGAGACGAGAGCAGACTTAATCTAAGATTCATCTGTATTCTTGTTGGACCGTTCTAATATTTTTCGAGGCCAGTTTATTTTTCAGATTTGGCAGAATATTAGTTGGTCGGAAGGCTTATCTGCCACTCTAGGAAGGTATGAGTTGATGATGATGATTCAATACATAAACAATATATAATTTGCAGTATAAAATCAAGTTCCCAAACTTATTCTTATGGTCATATACTCATTTTTGGATGTCAATGCTTCATGCACTTGAGCTTGCTGTATTTTAACTAACTAGCAAATTTTACCTGCACTTCCATTGGGCTCATGTTAAATTTCCTTTTATTTCCCAATTCATACTTAATTGAATCTGCAGTGTAACTCCTGATTTTGATCAATTCAAGATGGCTGCACTAGAATAGATTGCAATCTCTTATGATTGTTAGGCTTACAATTAGGTTTTAAGGAATTACTACACCACAGAGCAGTAAATTTTGCATTCTAACATGGGTATGAAAAACCAAATCCTCAAAATGCCGGAGCGGGTGTTCCAATAGTTCAAGTGAAAATAGGTTTTTTGATTGCCTTAGGCTGAGAAGAGACTTTCTTCTTAGAATGACCGCTAAAGGTGCCTATCGAGTTCAAGCTGAGATGAACTAATTTAAAAATGAATATATTTGAATGAATGTGCCTTCCATATGTTTGTATGCCACTTGTTGATTAATACATCTGATTATTTACTTTCATCTTTGTTTTCTGAGTTGCTGATTCATAATAGCAATGGGATTGCCATCTACGATGGATGCTAATGAAGGCATCCAGTTATGCGTTTTTGACTCGAGAAGGGGACAACATGAAGGGCAAGAGCTAGATAAAATATTGTTCTTTTATCCTCCAGATTGCCCTTATTCTGTGCAGTTATCTGTCATAGGGCTTTCAGGTGGAATGATTACGTTCACAAGGTTTGTCTCTTATTGTGCATCAGGAATATGGATTTCAATTCATTTCCCTAATTTTTGGTTTCTCAATCCCTGCTTCATACACTTAATGTATATCTTAGCTGTCACCTCCTTAATTTAGGAATAACAATTTAGCACCTTAAATCTCGAATATGGTCGTTGCTTTACTTTCTTTAATCTTTTGCAGACTTTTTTCTCCTGATGCTGCTTGTGAGGTCATTGAAGCTGAGAGGCACTCACATGTGTTCTATCAAGCAGAGCCGGATATATGGATGGTTTTGGTATGCATTCTATTATCATATTGATGTTATTAAGCTGCATATGATAGTGAGCTAGCGTGAAGTACTCATATCTAAATTTAAGCACTACCAAATCACAAATGCTCTTTTAATTGTGACTTAAGTGGATGATGCATTAATGACATACATGACAGTATAAGAAGGGAAAAACTAAGGGTGCGTTTGGTACGCGCGTTTTTCATTTTCATTTTCTGAAAAACGCGCGCTTTCTGAAAAATGGTGTTTGGTTTGCGTTTTTCGTGCATGTTTTCTAAAAAAATAGATAGCGTTTTCTAGAAAAACAGAGAATGACAAAAAGTTATTTTCTGTTTTCTAGAAAACACGCGTTTTTCAGATAACGAAAATAAAAAACGCGTGTACCAAACACACCCTAACTTTCTACTTTCTTGTTAATTCATTCTTATTACTATTGGAATGTCAAAAAATTTGAGAACTGAAAATACATTCCCTATTTTTCAGATATATGAATAATTATTTCTTGTGCTCTTTCATATGAGATTGTCAAGAATGCCTAGTAGAAATCACTATCGCAAGCAACATGCCAACATAATTGTTCATTATAGTTGAAAAAGATAACTAAATTTTAGGGCCTTTCGAAATACCTTTGTTTGATATTTTTGTCTCCATTCATGTGACTTATGTTCAATAATATTATGTTGATAACCTCCATGGGATGACGCAGTTGGTACCTGCATGGATGATTGCTCCAATATGTCTTGGGGTCAATTTTCAGTGGGTGCAAAATGCCTCACTGGTGCTTAACCTCCTCCATGCAAAGGGCTGCTGTGTTAGGGCAAATGCCCCTCGTGAAGAGTGTGGAGCTTCCTTGGAGGGGCCGCTAAGGTGACGACTTCACCTTTTGCTCCGATAATATTATGTTGATAAGCTATAAAAAATGGTTTGCTGCTAAGCTGCCTATATTATATTGATTACGTCATTTACCTTCATGGAGGGAAAATCTCTTTTTTAATTTTTAATTTTTGCTAAAGTTGCATTAGAGGAACTATCATGATCTTAGATTAAATGACATTTATATTCCACAAACAAATGTTACCATTGATACTGTTGAAATTTTTTCTGGTAGTGCAGATAGTGGAGAAAATTAAGGACAGTGAGTCTATATGGAGGTGTGATGCCTTACAAGACATACTCAGAGAAATACATTCTCTCTTCACGATGTTCAATGGATCCTTACAAAATATACTTGATAAACAACCCAGTGGTGCACTTGCTCGCAGCTGTTTGTACACGTTTATCACTGACTATTTAACAGGTGATATTTGTGCTTAGTGTTATTGAAATCTCCAAAGTTCTATCACCAGTATTCAGCCAATGAGCTCAATTTCTGTACCTTATTAGAGCTTCTATGTTACATCTTGCTAAAGCAGACTTTCGCGTTAGCAAGAAAATCAAAGTGCCTACCTTTCGTGATTGTCTCAAGGAACGGAGAACGGTCCAAATGTTAACAATTTCCCGTGAAGTGGCTATTGAAGTTCAGGTATGTAATGATCTTAGGAGTTAGAAGACCATGATATAGAACAAGGGAATAATTTATGTGCTACCTGATTGTAAGTTAATTTTTGATGATTCTTTCATTATTTTATGTGCTTTTTCCAACATTCGCTTTTCATCTTGAATAATTGATATTGCTTAGTATACAAATGCTTGTCTTAGAACTTTAATTGGGATTACACTATTTTTTGGATTACAATTGTCATGCCCAACCCAAGTTCAGTCTACTAAAAGGTATACTTTGCTTGGCACACATGACATATAGTAATTTCAAAGCAAACAACTTAACCGTGTATTTCAAATGAGAAATCACCATCAAAGGCACAACCACCTCAATAATCAACTTACAACTGTTGGTAAAAAACATTAGAAATTGAACACAATGTGCATGTTGGGTTCCAAATATGTGCATAAATCATATATCTTTAGAAGAATTCAAATAACAATAGCAAGTTAAAGTCATCTACATTTTATCCAACTTTCAATTAATGAACAAACTATATATTATCACCATTTATCAATTTTTTAGTTATCAACAATTAACCAAGCTTAGTATTATCACTATTGATTACCTTAAGACTATCAACAACTAATCAACTTTAAGGGAATCAACATAGTACCTTCTTGTAAATTAGATGAACCCTATATGTAGCCATTAGGATATGCACCAAGATTTTCAATTTACAAAGTGTACCATGGGATACATTGGGCAAAACCCTAACATATAATATAAACGGATGAAACCCTACTTAAGTACGAATAGGCCAATGCCTCATCTACTGCACTTTGCTGAAGTTAAAAAAAAAAGAAAGAAAGAAAGAAATGGGCTGAAGACCTGCCTGAGCGTGAATAGAATGAAGTCCCACCTAGCTTACATTGAGCTAATGACGAAGATAAGATAGTCTGACTAGTAGTCTTCACCATTCCAATTATTTCTTCTTTAATACTAGTCACCATTAGAAAAATCCTTTGTTCTTGTTGCTTGGAGTTTTAGTCCATTTAAACTTGTTCCGTCTATTCTCAGTTTTCATAATTAAATTAGGACTAATCTAAGTTCCATTCTCGAGATTTCAGAAATATTCATCATGAATATGTTTAATAATCTAATATAGATGTAGCCACAAAGGCGGTCCATCACTATTCAACTTGAATGGAAAAAGTAAAGCAAAAAATTGACCAAGTATCAACAAGGAAAAGAGTCAGTAAAGAGAATAGATATTCAGGAATTACATACTCATGTAAATCCCTCCACAATATTTTGAAATAAAATTCTTCCTAAATATATTTACGCATATGCAATCCCATAGAATTACATGTTCATAAAATAAAGTAGAATTCCCAGATAAACATTCTCTCACATATTAATATTTACAACTATCATTTCAGCTCTTTTTAAAATAGGATCACAAATGGCTACTTGGAAGGGCTACTAGAATATCATATTACTGCTTCTCTAAATGAAAAAGAGCCATCAAACAGGTAAGGGTTTAAAACCCTCATACCTTCTCTACTAGAAGGGGAAACTTGAGGGTACAACATGGGTCTACAATACCTGTAGAAAAGAGAAAAAAAAAGGGCAGCTCGGTGCACGAAGCTCCTGCCATGCGGGGTCCTAGGGAAGGATCAATTGTACGCAGCCTTACCCTGCTTTTTGCAAGAGGTTGTTTCCAGGATTCGAACCCGTGACCTTTTGGTCACATGACAACAACTTTACCATTGCGCCAAAGCTCCCCTTCTACCTGTAGAAAAGAGAAGCAAATGGAAAAAAAAATATCTAAAATTGGAGAAGAAAGACTCCCAATGGAGGTCCTTGCTCCTCCACAATGGCTACTACAAGGGGGAGGCTGTTGCCTATTTAAAAGGTCTTGGGGAGGGTTTGCGGGGAGGGGAGAAGAAGCTTGTCACCCAAGGGGTGGGAGTGATTAAGTAAAAGTCAAGAGATGGGGGAAGTTCAGCATTGCCAAGAATCCAATTCAGGCTTAGCTTGAATCTAACATTCAAACCCCACTTAGCCACAACCTAAAAAAAACCAAAGGACTGCCCAAATTGAATCATAATCCAGCTAATATATATATAAAAGGCAACTAAACATTTCAAACCAGCTTTATTTAAATTATGTCAACTTCAAATCCAACCTTTAAACCAAATTAATATTTCTAATGCATGATGAATGTTTGATTATACTTCAACCCAATTAATCTCTCTAATGCATGATGAACGTTTGATTAAACTTCAAGGATATAATGTTTTTAGACTAAAACCATAAAAAAATCCAAGATATTATATGCATCAAATGTCATGTACATGTGTCTTGTTCTAATTTTCTAAGACCTCCCTTCTAGGTCTGTTCATATTGAGTTGTTGCTGACTTACTGCTATTTGAGTTTCTTGCTTTCATCTGTGGTCTCCAGTATTGCACTATTCCAATCAGTTGTCCGAGTATAACAGTTATCCATCTTCGATTTCTTCCTATAACAACTCTGAATTGTCCTTCTGCTCCTCAGGTCTGATGTTTATCGTTCAAAGCCAGCTGGAACTATGACAACAAACTATGGGATGTACACTTGGTGCAAATAAAATATCAAAATAAAAAAAACTGTGCTAATAAATAAACTGGATAATGATCTAGTTTTAAATTTTATTGTTGATTCTGTATAACAAATATTCTCTCCTAGTGCTACATCAAGTTGCATCGAAATGGAATTCCTAGTTTAGTATTCAATTCGCTGCTTAAATCTAGTCCATCAACCTTTGATGCTTGCTCTTTCCATCCACCGTTCATCTTCCCACACTAAGAATGTGGCAACCGTTCTCCCTCCATGTGTGGTGTGCATCGTCTCCTCCTGTTGCCACAACCTAAGCCATGCATATGCCCAATTGTTTTATGTGTCACTTTTAGGAGTGCATCTCTTCCCCATTGTTGCACAACACAGCGCCTCCTGAAACTTTCACTTTCCTAGTACTCCCATCTCAATCCCTCCTTATTGTAGCAAATAAAACAATTCCTCCTTGGTAATTGGTTGGCCCAAGCTATTGTTTCCTTATGCTGATCCTCCTCTAGGCTCATCCATTAGAGTGTGGCTTTTTCATTGTCCTAAGATGTGAGAACCCTCGTAAGAGTTCCTTGTGTAATGTTTCCTTTTTCCACAGAAGTTAACTAGTAGTGAGACTATTTTTCATCGCTTCGCCTCCCTCTTAATCTTGACATTTCATCTTGTTCCAAGCCTTCCCAGAGCAATGAAGCGAACAATCCACACCTTTTACCTCTGTAACCTCGTAGCTTCTTTAGTGACAACTTCTATGAACTCAGCTTACCACACCTTATCATTATTGGTAGCAATTCTAAAATGATACATTAGTTATATACTTTAGCTGAGAAATCTTTTCAAAATTACAATTGATAGAGGTAAGTGATGGTAGACAAACGTGATATCGTTGTTTCAATTGTCTACTTTACGAAGGGGTATGCCAAAAAGAGGCCAAATTGTTTGCCATTTTACTTTGCGAGAAGAGAAATGTTGAAACGAAAGTTCAAACAAAAATTAATCTCACCAAAGTTGTGATCATCAAAGTTAAATGGTTGAAACATAGTTGTCAAAGTTGTATCAAATCGGCCAAGCCGACCTATGAAAATCACACTCAGATTCTTGATTATGTCAGATTCTTTATTTAGATTTTTTTTTTTGTATATGAATAAGTCATAGATCAATTGGACTAGTAGATTTATGTTAAACAAGAAAAGTTGGCTGGTTGATCACATTCATATACTTTGATAAATGGATAAAATTGTCTTTTTACAATTTAAAAGAATCAATGATACAATCTAATAATGAAGGGGAGCCTTGGCGTAGCAGTAAAGTTGTTGCTTTGGGACCAAAAGGTCACGACTTCGAATCCTGAAAACATCTTGCAAAAAGCAGGGTAAGGTTGCATATAATGGATCCTTCCCTGGACCTGCATGGTGTGAGCTTCGTGTACTGGGCTGTCCTTTTAATGATACAATCTAATAATCAATAATACTAAAAATAGAGAAAATTTTATTTTTCTTTTGAACTTTTATTATTTTTTCAAAATTTTCTTATAGTTTCACAATTGTTATTTAACTTCCCATGCTTTCACAAGTGTTATTGAAATGCTCCTGTAATTTCATTTTCTATCCGTACTTTCATGTCTTGTTGATTAACCCCTTTGTTGAGTAGAAATATTAGTAATGAATTCGCCCCTTGGTGACTTTAAGTTTCCAATTTCTGAACTTTACACAAATTATAGTGGAACTTTCTATACATTTTTAATTTTTTTTTTGTTAAAATTGTCATGTTCATATTGCATTGTAGAAATCAACAACATATAATTGTTGATTTTTTTTCTATTTCTATTTCTATTTTTTAGGCTAGAAAATAGATATTTTTATATTATTTCGTTTTCCAATTCTTGGGTTTCAGTTTAACTTGCCGGGTTTGATTTGCTATTCAACGTTGACCCATTGGCTCAACTAATGAATCGTTGTCCCAAAGTTGGTTTTTTTTGGTTTGATGTTCAATCCGGTTCTAATAACCATGGTTGGAAGACACTTAGTTGCTTGTTAGTTTAGTTTGAGAGGAGAAGGATTATGGAAAAGGAACCTAGATTATACACATAAAACAATTGAAGGATATGTAATTGAAACTTGTGGCATCTCAACATGAATCAAACAGGAAGAGTTCTTCCTCTCACTCCATATTATTTTGACTATTTCTTAATCATGCTCTCTTTTTGAGAAATCTATAAGCTCCTCTTCCCTCCCTTCCTGTCCTTTCCTTTTATTTTTTTAATCTAACATCAGTCTCTCACTTTTTTTTTTTTATATTTTTCTCTTTCTCTATTTCTTAAACTTGTCCCCAATTCTTCTTTTCTTTTAAAGACCATATTTTTTTGTACCTATTTCTTTTTTTTTTTTTTTTCAATTGGGTGCTACTTGGATATGTTGCTACTGGACATGGTCTAGTGCGGGTAGAGGTGGAGTAAATAAAGTTAATGATGATCAAAGGAAGAATAGCTGGGTGATTTTGGTGCTTCTTGGTGTTGTACATCATGCGATGAGCCAAAAGCTAAATATGTGAAGTTGGTGACTATTGGAGGGTAAAAATCTTGATCGTTTGCCTTGTATTGCTTTTGGCATTGTACAACGCTGTCTTCATTCCCACTAAACAATTTATCTAGTTAAGCATGCCAATGATGGAGTGTTATGGTCAACAATGGTTCTGTGATACTATTGGAGGCACATAGTGTTGTGGAATAGTCAAGTCTTCCTCAATCCTCTATTACAACATATGTAGCATACGGGCTTGTTACATCATTGTAAATGCCTTGAGAATTTGTTCTATATCAAGGATGACTATAAAGAGGTTAGTGACAATTGGAATGACACAATCCCTTTAGATCTCTAGAGGCAACATGATAATGGTGAAGGTGCCATAGTTGGAGCTTCTATAGAGATGGTTGAGATTGATGGAATTTCTTCTATGTCATTGTAGGGTTATGTAGATGCATTGACTAACGTGGCAAATTTCATAGGCATCCACCATAAAGGGGAAGCCACATTCACGCAACAATATTTTGTAGTCAAAATAAAACGTATTCATGGGATAGAAAAGTAATTGATTAAAGGTGATGGATGTGATGAAAAATTAGAGATGAAACAAGATAAGGCTTCGACGATGGTGGATAATAAAAGGAATTTTAGTTTTATAGGTGTGGGTTGTTGGCATTATATCTAAATTAGGATAATGTTTGTGGGTTTTCTTCGAAAAACTTCACATGTATTTCAATAACCTTGCCTCCTTTTATATACAAATTACATACTCCTATTTAACAAATTGAAATCACATATCTCCTAATCAATTACAACTATTATCAAATCAAATCTTCCTAATTATAAAATATTAAATCAAATATGTAATAAATTTGTGTAATAAATCTGTAACAAATCTACCTATATTGGTTCTCCACACTCTCTCTCAATATGTGGTAGATGCTTTCCAACTAAAGGATCATGTTCTTCTCATTTAGATTATGTCTGAAAGGTTGATGCTTTGATGGAATGCAGTTGAGGGTGATTGACTTATCTTCAATTTTTTCACTAATGAAATGTCGATCAATCTCCATATGTTTGGTACGATCATGGTGGACAGGATTCTTGGCAATTGTAATAGCTGATTGATTACCACATAAGATTTGAGCAGATTCTGATGTCTCAACTTTGAAATTGTTTAATAGCCATTTTAGCCATATCCCCTCGCAAATACGTGAGGCTAGTGCTCTAAATTCAACTTCTGCACTACTAGCGACCACATTTTGTTTCTTGATTTGCTATGTTACTAGGTTTCCCTAGATAAAAGAGCAATACCCTGATGTAGACCTTCTATCATTTAGAGACCCTACCCAATCAGTATCGACATTGGTATATACTTTTAAAGATCCGCTTCTTGATTTCTTGACCATACAACCTTTTCATGGATTGCTCTTCATGTATCTCAATATACGATTCACTGCCTCTATGTGATCCATAGATGGATTACTTTGAAATTAACTCACCCAACTTATTGAAAAACTTGTGTTCAGACATGTATGAGTTATGTAGAACTTACTTGCTAACTGTTGATATTGTCTCTTGTCAACCGCTAATTCATCAATTCTAGACATAAGTCTAGTATTGGGATCCATGGGAGTTTTAACCGGCTTACACCACTCATCCCAGTTTCAACAAATCAAGTACGTATTTGCATTGGGAAACAAATATGCCTTTGTTGCTTTATGCCGCTTCCATTCCCAAGAAATGCTTCAAGTGCCCCAAGTCTTTGGTCTCGAATTCTTTGGATATGAGAGACTTGAGTTTTCTAATTTCATCACCATGATTTTATGAAAGGACAATGCCATCAACATACATAATCAAAACTGTGATATTCCCATCTGGGAAGTATTTAGTGAACAAAGTGTGATCAACTTGTGAGTGAGAGTATCATCATTCTTTAAGACTTTTATGAACCATGCTTTTGGTAACTGTTTCAGCCCATACAATGTCTTTCAAGTTTGCATAATTTTCTTTTGTATCACTTGTCTCAAAGCTTGGGATGTCTATATATACTTCTTAAGGAAGACAATTTTAACATCGAGCTGATACAATGACCACTTTAAGTTGGCAGCAATGGAACACAAACCGTGTTGAGTTTAGACATTGACGCAAAGGTCTCGAGATAATCAATTCCATATGATTGAGTATATCCTTTCGTCACTAGGCGTGCTTTGTACCGGTCTATGCTCCCATCTGCATTTTGTTTAATTGAGAACCACCATCTACACCCCACAAAACTTTCCTGGTGGAGCTTTGTTATCACCCACGTGCCATTTTTTTCTAGTGCATTATATTCTTCGAGAGTCGCCTTCTTCCATTCAGAAATTTTAAGAGCTTTTTCCACATAGTTAGAAATATTGATTTTGTCTAAAGAGGTCACAAATGCATGAAATAATGGCGATAATTTCGTGTAGGAAATGCAACTGTGAAGAGGGTATTGAGTGCATGATGTTATACCTTTCTTGTGTGCAATTGGTAAATTTAATGTAAAATTCAGCCGTGGACTAGAATATGTTGTCTCCTGATTCAACTTCAATTTGGCTTGGGGAATTCTCTTGGCAGTGTTGAGATAGTACTGCCATTCGATGTTTCCTTCTTTCATACACTAGTAGGAGAATAAGGAGGGTGACTATCAAGATTTGGAGATAGTGGATCACTAGATTTTGGGAAAGGTTGAATGGAAGACTCAGATGGTGATGCCCAAGAAGGGATGCCCACTCCCAATACTGCAATTGACTGGTATTGTTTTCCCCAGAATTGTAGTATTAGCGTAGTAAGGGATAGTGTTGAGGACCGTTCCATTATGGAGAACATCCATCTTGCCCAGTGCTCTTGAGGAAGTACGCAAGAAAGAGGACTTCAGCACGGTGTGTACTTAAGGTCGATCTCCAGAAGCCGTTGTTTTTGCTTGTTACACTTTGGCGGTTTGGATTTCCGAAGCGGTACGTCACATGGATAAAGGAATGTATAGCCATAGTCTCCTACTCGGTGGATATTAATGGAGCAATGCATATATTCTTTAAAGGGAGGAGAGGCTTGAGGCAAGGTGATCCACTATCACTCTTTCTTGAGGCAAGGTGATCCACTATCACTCTCTCTTTGGATTATGTTTAGAGGTGTTCTCGAGAATGCTCAGATCTACTGCTATTAAGCTGGCCTTTCACTATCATCCTATGTGTGCTCACATCGGTATCACTCACCTAGCGTGTGCGGATGATCTCTTACTCTTCGTTAGGGCCGATGATCCAACAATCAACTTGATTGCGGACTCCTTAAGGCAGTTTGGACAGGTTGCAGGGCTGCATCCTAACCTCATCAAATTCAATCTATTCATGGCTATAATTGATGATCGCACAATAAGTAGATTGATGGAAATCACAAGTTTTCAGAGGTTCTTTTCCGTTCCAATACTTGGACATTCCCCTTGTGGCGGAGAAGTTGAGGATCTGCAATTATGGTCCTTTCACAAGGCTATGTTGCGAAAACTTGTTTCATGGCTAAACAAACTTTATCATATGCCAGCAAGCTCGAATTGGTCACTAGTGCTCCAAGGTATCAAATGTTTTTGGCTTTCCATCTTACCAATCTCTTGTACAGAGATAGACAAGATATATGCTATTTGTCGCTTCTTTGTATGGTCCGCCAAGCATCTTCCCATCTCTTGGGCCACCATGTGCTTAGCAAAAGATGAAGGGGGATACAGACTGTGTGATCTCAAGACATGGAATTCTGCAGTCCAAGTCCTTGTGGAACATCCAGCTAAAGGACTCCCTTTGGGTGTGGTGGGTTCACCACCAATACCTCTAACACACCAACATCTGGGAGCGACAAGCGAAACCTGACAGTTCCCACATAAAAAACTGATCCAAATCCTCCAACAGTCTGGGTTGGTTTTGCTGAGTAGGCTGCGATAATGTTGGGCTCATGGTTTGATCTAGAATTGCGGCGTGGAGTTGTTGCATATGACTTCTTTAAGCCGTGGAGCGACAGGAAGGTGTGAGCAACAGTTGTGTGGAAGCCTTACATCATGCCTAAGTAGTTTGTCATGTGGCAGATTGCAAATGGCAAAATGCGCACCAAAGACAGATTGTCGTATGTAGACTGCAAAACTTGTCTGATGTGCCAGCAGGTAGACGAGACGGTATACCACCTTTTCTTCATGTGTTCCATCATTAAACCTCTATAGGGCAGGGCTTAAAGTTGACTACACATTGGGCACAACTTTGGGATAGCGGCAACCTTGTTGGAGACGTTCTAACCGGTAATATCATGGAGCATGCTCAATAAAACACGTCACTTAGGTGTATCTTGTATGATCTATTTGATTTGGCAAAATCCAAAATCGATGTCAATATGAAGGGGATGTGTCAAAACATTAAGAGGATGCTTAGAAAGGTTCAAACACATGTCTTTAGCTTTTTGACTGCTTCTCATCTAAGTCCTTGATCAACTTTAATACAATTAACCTTTATCCAAAAAAAGTAAGGGATAGTCTCAAAGAATGTAATATCTATAGTGTTGTAGAACTTTTTGGTGATGGGTGAATAACATTTACATCCTTTTTGGTTAGAGGAATAACTAAGAAAGATACATTTATGAGCCCGAGCATCAAACTTGCCTCGGTATTGAGAGTGAATATGCACAAAAGCGATACATCCGAAGAGTTTAAGAGGAAGGTCGGAGTTAAGGCGAGTCTAGGGAAATAATTTTTGTAGTGTCTACAATGGAGTGCGGTATTTGAGAACTCAAGAGGGCAGGCGATTTATGAGGTATGTAGCAGTGAGGATTGTTTCTCTCCAAAATGTGGTTGGGGTATTGCTTGAAATAGTAGGGATCAAGCTAATCCAAGAATGTGACGATTTTTCCATTTGGCCACACCATTTTATTACGGTGTGTTAACACAGAAATTTTGTCGGATAATTCCATGAGATTTGAGATATGAGCCAAGATCAGAAGTGAAAAAATCTTTGACATGGTAGGTCTTGAGCATTTTAATATCATTTTTGAATTGGTTTTTACCATGATATAGAAGTTTTGGAAGATGTGTTTCGCTTCTGATTTATCTTTCATTAGGAATGTCTAACATAATCTAGTGTGATCATCAACTAATAGTAGGAACCACCTTGAGCTTGTGAGACTCGGGGTATAAAATGGTCCCCATATGTCACCATGGATGAGAGAAAAAGGATGTGTATGCTTATATTACCTGGGAGAGTAAGTGTTTTGAGTATGTTTTACAATTTCACAAATTTTGCACTAAAACAAACTCGGATTTTTATTAATAATGAGTGAGGGAAATAAGTACCTTAAATATGAAAAATTGGGATGACCAAGTCGAAAGTGTCACTTCATAATATCACTTTCTTTATTCGATCAGCAAGACTCAATTGACATTTGTGACTAAGTCGAAAGTGTCATATTATTATATCACTTTCTTTATTCGACCAGCCGGATTCAATTGACATTTGTGACTAACTAAATGACTTGAACATAGATATACATTAAGTAAAGACCTTCACACTATCAATCGTCTTCCTGGTGCTCAAATTCTGAAACACACAAGAGTAGAAAGGAATTTAGTCTCACAATTGAGATCTTTATTTAATCTATTAACCGACACAAGATTATAATCAAGGTCAGGAACTAATAACACAGAATATAGAGTTAGTGTGCTTAAGAAATGAATGATTCTCGTCCCAACTACTTTAGCACATGTCCCATTTGCTATACGCACCCATTGAGATTTGTCATAGTGAAAAAGTGGAGAAAAGTGATCTATCACCTTTCATGTGCTCTGAAGTGCCAAAATCCGTAATTCAAGGAAATGGGCTATGTTGCACGGACACTTGCAGGGTTTTTTTTTTTTTCAAGTATCGGACACGGACACGACATGGATACGGACACGATACGCAAATACGCGTGTCGGATACGGCAAAATCCGTGTCATTGACTTTTTTAAAGTTTGACCAGCCGGATACGGTTAGGATACGGCTAGGACACGGATGAGACACGTTTTCGGATATATTTGGGCTCAAATGTAAAAAACCTAAAAATTATAAGGCTCAAATTGAAAAATAATAAATTTCTAAGGATTGATTAATAAATAAATTAAAATGAATTTGACATAACAAAACCCTAAATTCCTTTGGTTTTGTATTGCTCCTGATTATTTCCTCCCGACTCTCACCGCTGCAAACCTTCGCCCGTTCGCCGCCTTGCTGCAAACCTTCGCCGCCTCGCTGCAAAGTGCAAACCTTCGCCGGTGCTCGCTGCAAACCTTCCCCGCTGCTCGTGCAAACCTTCGCCGCTGCTCTGCTCTCGCCGCTTCTCTTTTCACCTCGCTTCGCCTGCTCTGCTCGCCTCGCCACTGTTATGCTCGCCTCTGCTCGCCTCTGCTCGCCGTGCTCGCCTCTGCTCGCCGTGCTCGCCTCTGCTCGCCGTGCTCGCCTCTGCTCGCCTCGTCACTACTCGCTGCCGCCCTCTATTTTTTGGCAAGTTTCCCTTTCTATTTTTTCTTCTGAAATCACGGTTCTGAAGTTGTTTTTTTGTTTTTTCGCTTTTCTTTCATCTGAAAAAAAGGAACTGCCGAACTGCACATCCATGAGACCTTTCTCATAGCAATTTTAACACTGCACATTTTAGTTGCACTGCACATTTTGGTTAGGGCTTCCTGTGCAGTGTGCAAATAGTGCAATGGTTCATAGAACAACACTTTTTTAATTTGTTGGAAACCGGAAAGTCTATTGATCAATATGTTTATGTTATTTCTCCAGCCTATTTGCTATGGAAAGTTTTCAAAATGAGAGTGGACAGGAGGATATTGATGATTATTCTCCTCTGTGGAAATTTGTAGCCAAGGTGGAAAAGGGAGTCGGAGGAGGAAATGTCACTTGGTCATGCAATATATGTACTAAAGTGTGTAAAGGATCATATTCGAGGGTGAAAGCACATCTGTTAAAACAAAAAGGGGCTGGAATTGCTGGTTGTACAGCTGTTACAATGGATCAAATGAAGCGCATGCAACAACTTGTGGATGATGCAGAATTGAGAAAGAAGAATTCTAAACCGAAAGAAGTTTCGTTGCCTTCGTCATCTGTATCATCAAACATGGCTTCAAAATCATCATTTAGTGGTCCTGGTCCTTTGCAAAATGATGATCCAACTCTAACAAAGAAGAAGAAAGGACAACTTGACCCTCTTGAAAAAGCTTTTAACTTGAATGCTAGAGATGAGCTCCACTCTGAAATTGCAAGGCTCTTTTACACTGGGGGATTATCTTTCAATATTGCTAGGAATCCTCATTATGTTCGTGCTTTCAGTTTGGCTACTCAACGAACGATTCCGGGTTATTTTCCACCTGGATACAATTTATTGAGAACTTCACTTCTTCAAAAAGAAAAAGCTCATATTGAAAAGTTGTTGGAGCCAACAAAAATTGCTTGGAAACAAAAGGGGGTTAGTATTTGTAGTGATGGGTGGTCGGATGTGCAAAGAAGACCGCTAATTAATATCATAGACGTGTGTGAAAGTGGTCCTATGTTTTTGAAGGCTATAAATTGTGAAGGCCAGTACAAGGATAAAATTTTCATCTCTAAGTTGCTCATTAATGTTATAAATGAAGTGGGACATCAGAATGTTGTCCAAGTAGTCACCGATAATGCTCCTGTTTGCAAAGCTGCTGGGTTACTCGTTGAGGCAAAGTATCCACACATATTTTGGACTCCTTGTGTTGTGCACGCATTGAATCTTGCTTTGAAGAATATTTGTGCACCAACTGACTCTCTACAAAACAAAGAAGCCTTTGATGAGTGCAAGTGGATAGCAGAAGTAGCAAATGATGCTTCAATGATCAAGAATTTTATCCTGAATCACAATATGAGACTATCGATGTTCAACGATAACCCAAACTTGAAGATGCTATCACTTGCAGATATTCGATTTGCTTCCACGATCATTATGCTTAAAAGGTTCAGACAAATCAAGAAATGTCTTGAAAACATGGTGATTAGTGAAAGATGGGATGTGTACAAGGAGGATGATATAGTGAAGGCTAGAGTAGTGAAATACAAGATATTGGATGATCAATTTTGGGAAAAGATTGATTATATACTTGCTTTCACAAGTCCGATTTATGAGATGCTAAGGAAAGCAGACACTGATCAACCTTGTCTTCATTTAGTCTATGAGTGGTGGGATGAAATGATAGAGAAAATGAGAGTTGCTATCTCAAAGGGGGCTCATAGTGAAGATTCAAAGTTTTATGAGGTTGTTCATAATATTCTGGTGGAGCGATGGAATAAAAGCAATACATCTTTACATTGTTTGGCGCATTCTTTGAATCCAAGGTAAAGCTCTAAAAAATTTTAACTTTCTAAGTTTTAGCAAATTAGAAATATTAGTTTGTGAATGATGTTAAACTATCAATCTTTTTATATAGGTATTATAGCCATGAGTGGCTCAAAGAATCTCCCAATCGTCTTCCTCCTTATAGGGACATCGAAGTTTCAAGGGAAAGGAAAAAGTGCATTGAAAGATATTACTCCAATTCATCCGAACAAAGAAGTGTCAATGAGGAGTTTGCCTCTTTTTCAGCTGCCATTGATGATTTTTCTGATAATGATGCAATGCGTGATCGAGGTTTAATGTCTCCAACTAAGTGGTGGGTTATCCATGGTGCTTCTGCACCAACTCTTCAAAGTTTAGCTTTAAAGCTACTTGGACAACCATCTTCTTCTTCTTGTTGTGAGAGAAATTGGAGCACCTACAGTTTCATACACTCATTGAAGAGGAACAAGATACACCACAAAGAGCGGAAGATTTGGTGTATGTTCACTATAATCTTCGTCTTTTATCTAGGAGGAGTCCACATTATAGTGAAGGAGAAAGTAAGATGTGGGATGTTGGAGCAGATGGATTTGATTCCATGGACATGGAGGGTGCTTCTATCCTTGAAATTGCCAATTTGTCTCTTGATGAACCTGAGTTGGAGTCAGTCTTGTTTACTGACGAAGGTGGTGTTGGTGATGATACAGATATGGATGTTTGATTTTTTTACTTGTTTAAGATGGATTTGGTGTTTTATATTTTGTTATGTTTACTTTTTGTTTGTAATGGATATTATGATTGATGTAATGTGGTTTCTATTGTAGGATTTTTAATTTTTTATATTATATATATATATATAATATTTATATATTTTAATAATCGCTGTATCTTAGCCGTATCGTGTCTTATATTTTCAAAAAATTTCGTATCGCCGTATCCGTGTCGTGTCCGATACGATACCCGTACCCGTATCCATGCTACACTGGAAATGGGTAGATGTGTGCATTGCTGATGGAGGCGATCTATTTAATGAGCTGTTGGAGAATATTAAGTTGTTCTTTAGAGAAAGGAACCAAGTTGTCACATTGTGTCGTGGGTGTGACTATAACATTTCCCTTTGCTTCACGGTCCCGAGAGGGCTTCCAATCTGTCGGTTTGGCATGAAGCTAACAACATGTGTGTTTGGTGCGTCCTTGCTTTCGACAGTAGTCACACCATGGGTGCCCCTTCTTTGTCCAATTGTTATTCGTGTTGTGAGCGGGATTTCGGACAGCTAAAGCACTTGCTTCAGTTGACTAAAGAGGCTGAATTTCGGGGTTTGGCCGACCCAACATTACCCACATACGACTTTCTTCCCTTTCAGACTTATGAAAATGCCTCTCGAAGACTTGGCAGTGGTTTTGTGCTGAGGATTCTACCCCTGGCTGCATCCAGAGACTAATCAAGCCCTAACAGAAACTTAAACACTCTCTTAGCCTTCACAAATCTCTTGAAATACGTTTGGTCTTCATAACACTTCCAGTTATGAGTTTTAAAGAGATCCACGATTGCCAATTGAGAGTTGTGAAATGGGTAGTTACTGAATGATTGCCTACCTTGCTTGAAGTCTTGGAGAGTGCTTTCAACATGAAATAATTCAGCAATGTTGTCTTGGCCGGAGAAAGTATCACGAACTGTCTCCCATATATCTTGGACAGTTGTGAACAATAAAAAATTTTCATCGATTTTTGCGTTCATAGAGTTGATTAGCCATGACATAACAAGGTTGTTTTGGGCCCCCCAGACTCGATACTTGGGACTGCGTATTTCTAGTTTTGGAATACCTATGAGATAATCATCTTTTCCTATGAACATCATTATCGATTGTGACTACTGTAGATAATTGTAGTCATCCAGTTTGTGAATGATAATTGAGCTAAAGATAGTTTCTGGTCGAATTCGAAAGTGTGACATCATGGGGTGATTTGGAGTAGAGTTGAGAAGAGGTTGCTGACATCTACTTGAAGTCTGACATGATTGGCCGCAGTCTCAGTAAGTAGACATAGGCGAAAGAGATGATCTAGCAAAAAGTTGTTGCCGTCGAAGATCAGAACCCCAATGGCTAATGAAGACCGAAACCCTAGAGGTGGCCGGATAGCAGAAGGAAACTTTGCTTTGATACCATATGATTTTCTCTAGAAAACTTCACATTTATGTCAATAACCTTGCCTCCTTTTATATACAAATTATATACTCTTTTTTAAGAAATTGCAATCACATAATATCTCCTAATCAATCACAGCAATTATCAAATCAAATCTTCCTAATTATACAATATCAAATCAAATGTAATAATCAAATTTGTGCAATAAATCTGCAACAAATCTCTAATAATTTGTCTAGATTGCTTCTCCACAATGTTTAATTGCTTCCACTAATTGATATCAATTACATGGATATATGTAGACTTATAATTAAAAAAACTCACACTAGTGCCACTAACGTGTGACTAAGTTTCAAAAGAGGAGTAGAGCAAGCTACCATAATTCAATTCAATGCATTTATGTCTAACTTGTTAACGTCGGACATGATAACGATTATCCTATGACCTGACGAGAAGAGGGGATTGAGGAGAAGACAAGAAGAGGAACTTCCAAAAAAAGAAACTTTTGAATAGAGGATAATTTTTCAATATCTAAACATGACTCTTATATATATCACAACCTAAGACTCAAATAAAGAAAGAAAATAGATCTTTTTTCTGAAAAGGAATTATAAACAATTAACATATCTTAATTCCAATGTTGTAAAGAAAGGAAATAGATCTTTTACCCGAAAAGGAAAGTACATAACTGAATGATCTTAACTCCAATCCGAACGCGGATCAAGACAAATTCTCTCCTATAAATAGTAGGAATACCAAAATTACCTTAAATACCCAAAAAACGAAAATGACTAAAAATAGCAAAAAGACTCTTAAAGGGGCTTAAACGGTAGCATTTGAGGCCAAAATTTAACGGTTACGATTTTACTAGTAATAAACATAGGCTTTCGAATTCTGCACGCGTGACGAAAGACATCCTGATTATCAAATCCTCTGTCCCCAAAACCCCTTGTCCCCGTGTCCCACTTGTCACCCCAGCCCATCGCTGGCGGCCGAAGCTCAATCAGAACTATACCCTAGGAGGAAGGTGAACCCAGAGGGATTGCCATCGGCACGATCGACGTCGGAATCTGGCCAAATCTGAGCAGGCTTTCCTCTACGGTCGATCTGGGCTCTTGCTCAGATCCGATTGAATTTCGGCATCGATCGCGCCAGCGGTGATCCCCCTGGGTTTACCTTCCCTCGGGATATAATTTTGGCCAGTTCGGCGGTCAGAGGCGGCTGGTGATGGGCTGGAGGTGATGAGTGAGACACGAGGACAAGGAAAAAGTGGGGCAGAGGATCTGATCTCCTGATTTCGAGTTCCGAGTCAAAAGTTATGATCGTCTAAAGTTTGAAGGGTCATATTGGGCTTCAACATCGGTTGGTCTTCTATCAGTCTCCCTGGATTGAAATGAACTCGCTCTTGAGTTCATATTAGCTTCATCAGCATTTGTCGAATAAGGAGTTAAGTGTTTCACATTGAAGACATCGGAAGTCTTCAAATGAATAGAAAGGCACAACTTGTAGGCATTATCGTTAATCTTTGTAGTATCTCACATGGTCCGATTTTTCGATCCTTTAACTTATTATACTCTCCAACAGGGAACGATCATGAATGAATATAGCCCAGATAAAATCTCGAATTTCACAAAGTACCTGTCGAAGATGACTATTGACCCGAGTCTTATACTTGGTATTACTTTCCATAATTGTCAGTTTCACCTACTAATGAATACCTCGAAGATGTTGGTGCAGGTTGCACTAACGGTCTAATTCAGGTTTTGATGAATGACAAAGTAAGTTAAGTTATGTTTATTATGATCTAACGATATAACTAAGTGTGAGGAGAAATCCAGATAGGTCGACGGAATATCTGGTAAGAAATCCAGTTAGGTCGACGGGTTGACCGGATAGCTAGTACGAAGCTTAGATAGGTCGACGGGTTGATCGAATATCTGACACGAAGTTCAGCTAGGTCAACGGGTCGACCAAATAGCTAGCATGAAGTTCAGACAGGTCGACGGACAGATCGGATATCTGGCAAAGCGGTAAGTTAAGGTCAGTCACTGGAAGGAAGTGACTTGGCGAGGACGCGTTCCCCGTTTGAGGGAACAGTAAGCGTCGATTCAACTTGGATCTATTTCGGAAATCTAAGTTGAGATCTTGACTAGATTCTGGTTTCGAGGAGATAGAATCTAATTACTACTTGTTATATAGTGTGCTAACTTTGTTTTGCAGGGTAGTATAATTTTTATTTGTCTCGGATTAAGTTTTTCTTGCAGGAAAATAGTTTGCTGGAAAAAGGAGGTCTGGGATCCGGGCACCCGGAGTGGTCCAAGCGCCAGAACTAGTCCGGACACCCGGAATGCCTAAGGGTTATCTGCTCGCCAGCTTGGAGCGCGTTGATTGGTTGACCGATGTCACGGTCCTGGCGCCCGGAATTGCTTATATAAGCAGTCTTCCACCAGGAGTACAGAATACAACATTCTTTTTCTGATCGCTTTCTTTCGCGTTGCTCCGACGATCGAACAACACAACTCTGACGACAGAGTGACGCGACTCCAATAACTGAAAGCACAGCCTTCCAAATCTCTGAAGTTGTTGGTATATTTGTTTATATCTGCACTTAAATTATAGATCCATTGTATTGCTCTTGTAAAGATTTGCGAATTGTTAGTGGATTACCCAACGAAAGCACTCGACGAGCGCAAACCTTGGAATAGGAGTCGACGAAGTCTCCGAACCAAGTAAAACTTGGTTTGTTAGCATTGTTTTCATTTTTCTCTTTCGTTGCGCACTTTAATTCTGTCTCGATTTTCAACGATCGCTATTCATCCCCCCTCTAGCGTTCCTTTCAATCCAACAGAAGATGCTTTTCCATCTCATCCGCTTTAGGACTAATTCGCCCTAAACGTGGAATAAGAGATAAGTCTAGAATTTCTGATGGATTCCGCCTATAGACAATCTCAAAAAGACTTAATTCTATAGTCCTGCTCATCGATTTGTTGTAGGCAAATTCTGCTTGAGGTAACACTAAGTCTGCTTTGCTTTAGTCCCTGTAGGCATCTCAGAAGATTGCCCAGACTTCGATTCACTACCTCAGTTTGTCCATCTGTATGAGGGTGGTAAGCATCACTAAGGTTCAACTGCGTGCTGAATTTTGCTCATAAGCTCTTCCAAAAGTGGCTAATGAACGTGGTATCTCGATATGAAGTCATGGACTGAGGAATATCATGTAAACGCACGATCTCCTTGAAGTAAAGATGGGCAATCCGGACAACATATAGTCTTTCTGCAAGCTATAAAATGTGCCATCTTTGAGAATTTGTCAACTACAACAAGAATTGAATTTGAGGTTTGTTGGGTGCGGGGTAATCCTAATACGAAATTCATGCTGACATCGAACCAATGGGCTTCAAGATTTGAAGAATTGTGATACCAATGCCAATGCCTTCGATGGTTGGAAGGCACCTTCGACGAATGCTTTTCGAACCAATTTGAGCTTCCAACCATCGAAGGCATTGGTCTTCATGCTTTTCGAAGACAACACGGAGATGATCGAAGTGTGATGCCCATGTTAGATGGTAAACGAGGATGTCATCAAAGTATACTACCACAAATTTTTCCATAAAGGGCCGTAAGATTCGATGGTTGGAAGGCGCCTTCGACGAATAGTGCGAAGGCGCCTTCCAAAGCCATGGAAGGCGCCTTCGACCAGGCAATTTTAGCCGTTGCAAAAAGGATAAAGTTTTATCCTTTAGCCTCGTTGGAGGCACCTTCTAGCCCTATGGAAGGCGCCTTCATCCTGCGGATAAGTTTTTCCAGGGTCCACAAAAAGACCCTTGGACCTAGGAAAGATGTAACAACTTCGGTATTCAGTTTCCTAGTCATTTATGAGCTTTCACTGTGTGTAAAAGACTTCTCCGCCTTCAGCAAAGGAGATTCTTAGTGAGCTTTCATCTGCCTTGGATTAACAACCATTTAGGTTGTAACCAAGTAAATAGTGACCTTTTACTTATTTCTTTTAAGTTGTTAATTCTGTTTTAATGACTTTATTAATCTGAGTTGAAAGTCGAGAAATGTGCTTGTTTTAGTGTTTCAGGCAACTCAACCCTCTCCAGCCAGCCTACCCGGGCCAACAAGTGGTATTAAAGCCTAACAGCTTCAGGAGGACTAACCGCCGAACGAAGCATACGAGATGACCAGATCAAGCATCCACCCACCAAAATTCGAAGGGGATTTCGCCAACTGAAAAAAAAAGATGGAGGTATTTTTCAAAACTGATTTCGATTTACTTTTAATAATGGAATTTGATTTTGTAGCACCCGAAGGCAAAGAAAAATACCACTGAACCAAAAAGGAGCAGGTTGATTTCGTGGCAAACGACAAAGTAGAGTTCCATCTACTAAGCGTTCTACCGTCACAAGAAGTCAACCGAATCGGAGCCTACGAGCCTGCGAAGGAGCTTTGGGAAAACCTCAGAAGCGAAACTCGCGAGACGGGATCTGCTTAGAAACCAGATCAACAACATCAAATTGGAACAAGGCGAAACCGTTGCATACCTTTATTCAAGGATCAAGGAGCTCATCACTGGACTCACGAATCTCGGAGAAAAAGTAAGTAACTGAGATTCGATAAAGTACACGCTTAACGCATTCCCTAGAAATACTGAATGGACATCATTAGTAGATGCTTATTACATATCTAAGGATTTAGATTCAACTACTTTAGAAGAATTATTTTCTACTTTGGAAGTTCATGAAACGAGATGTGCAGATCCGAAAAAGGAGCCAAAGCATAACATTGCCTTTAAGGCAACGATGGACGTACAAGATTCAGAATCCTCTCTTGACAACAACAAAACGGTAATGATGGTAAGACAATTTAAAAAATTATTTAAATCTAAAAAATCTAACCATCTGCAGGGTAGAAAAAAAAGAACAATCAGATGCTACCACTACAATGAAGGACATGTGAAAGATAATTGTCCTAAATTGAAGAACAAGGGCAAAGGCAAGGACAAGAAGCCTGTCCAAACAGACAAATACAAGACCCTTAAGGCGACGTGGGACGAAACGTCGTTTGAATCAGAGGTCGAAGCCTTTTCCGGACTTGCGTTGATGACAAGTCATCAAGAAGACGAACACGAAGCAAGCTCGTCCGAAATGAGCATCGAGAGCATCGATGAAGGGGGAGTTATATCAGAAGAAAGCAATAGTTCAGGGGGAGCTAAGGATGACGGGATCGACAAGGTAAGTCAGACACGATCTCTTCCACCTGATAAGTTTTTCAAATTTTTTAAATTCCTATAAAAAAAACTATTGTAAGTTAGAAAAAGAAATTATAGATTTGAAAATACGGTTATCCAAAGTATGTCCACTAGAATTATGTGATAATTTAAAAATAAAAAATAACAAATTGAAAACAGAGATAGAATATTTGAAAAATCGTACATGCTCATATAATAAAAATATTAGAAAATATAATAATTTGAACTGGTATTTTAATTACCACAAGAGGCAAATTAGGAAAATTTCTCAGAAAAATATTCCTAAAAGATTTTTAATTAACCCAGTTGGAAGGAACCTAAATTGGGTTCCAAATTTTTTTATAAATTAAACTTTAATTAAACTCAGGGCTTTAAGTGAGAAAATTAAATGTTTAATTTCCTTAAAAGACTTTGTTTAGAAAGTGGTTGTTGCTCCAATAACCAAGAAGGCCTAGTGCCTCGCCACAGCTTGGAAGCCAATTAATGAAATAAAGTATTTAATTGACTAATTGTTAAGTATTTAGAAATGCATTAAATTGTTTTTCAGTTAGAAATTTTTTTTAAGAACCCCAATTTTAATGTGATCAAAAGGGAGGGTAGGAAAGAACAAGTTTGACTTGACTTGCAAATTTCACTTAGAAATTTCTTTTTACTTGCAAGTCTCACTTAGAAAATTAAGTTTTTTTGTTAAAACTTATTTTTTTACTCTTAGATTTTTTTTGGTACCCCATTTTTTATGTGATCAAAGGGGGAGAAGGGCAAATTAAGTCTAAGGGGAGGTAGTAGTTCAATTCAAATTTTAAATTTGAAATTTTTTTTGCACTTTATTGCATAATTGCATTAGTAGTTCAATTCAAATTTTAAATTTGAATTTAAAAATCTTTTTGCACTTTATTGCATAATTGTAATTTTATTATCTTTACTTTATGATTGGTTTATCCTAACTTAACTTGGGTTGCTTACATCATAAAAGGGGGAGATTGTTAGAACTCCAACGTTGTTTTTGGTGTGATCAACCAAGTTAGGTTATGTCTTATTATGTTTTGATCCCTGTGTCTAACTGTGCAGGAGTTTAGGAGCACAGGAAATTGAGCGGAAAACGCAGCTAGCGAGAAGGACGGCACGAGAGAGAGCCGATAGGCTCGGTGCGTCTGAGGGACGAGGTGCTGCGGAAGAGTACACCGGTGGACGAGAAGGATGCGCGTGGCGGTCCGAGGGACGAGAAGCCGGGGAGGAAGGCTGCTCGAGGAGAAGGCCGGAAATTGGGTTCCGGTGAGCCTTATTCCGTTAGCCGAAATCACCTAGGAGATTGTAGCAACAAAGGAGTGAAATGGAGCTGCAAGTGTTGCTGGAGGTGCCTTCAAAAGCTATTGAAGGCGCCTGCGCGCCTTCTGTGAAAGGCGCCTTCCATGGCTAGAAGGCGCTTTCGATAAACAGTGCGAAGGTGCTTTCTATAGCCATAGAAGGCGCCTTCGACCAGGCAATTTTGGTCGTTGCAGAAAGGATAAAGTTTTATCCTTTGGCCTCACTGGAGGTGCTTTCCAGTCCTATGGAAGGCGCATTCAGCTTGCAGATAAGTTTTTCCAGGGCCTATAAAAAAATCCCTGGACCTAGGAAAGATATAACAATTTCGGTATTCAGTTTCTTAGTCATTTATGAGCTTTTACTGTGTGTAAAGACTTCTCCGCCTTCAACGAAGGAGAGTCTTAGTGAGCTTTCATCTGTCTTGGATTAACAACCATTTAGGTTGTAACCAAGTAAATAGTGGTCTTTTACTTATTTCTTTTAAGTTGTTAATTCTATTTTAATTGCTTTATTAATTTGAGTTGAAAGTCAAGAAAGGTACTTGTTTTAGTGTTTCAGGCAACCCAACCCTCTCCAGTTGGCCTACCTGGGCCAACAAACTCAACATCCGTGGTAGGAGCAACGCTTTGGCATGGTAGCAAAGCATATACAACTCCATGCTCCACTTCATCTAAAAACCTGGATATAGAAAGCATATTGTCCCCAGGGCGTAGCACAGCTGGGGGCGCTTGATTTCGTGGCCGAAAGGTCCAGGGTTCGATCCTCGGGGTGTCATTGCCTGGGGTTAGCGTCCCGGCTATGCGCTTTCAGCTGTGTACCTGCATTTACCTCCCTCCATATCCGTGGGACCGGCTCTAGAGGGGCCGCTGATGTGGCGGTTCCACATTTCTGGATATAGAAAGCATATTAGTATTTTTGGCTACCTAGCTACTGAAATTAGAGTAGTTCTTTCCCGCTGCGACGCTAACATAATATTTTTTCCCTTGATACGAAGGGTATATGTATTTTTCTGCCCATTATGAATAGTACTACGATCATACTGCCAAGGTCGCCCCAACAATACATGACACGCATCCATGACCACCACATCACACCAAACACTATCAAAATATTTGTCAATTGAAAAGGAAACGAGACATTGCCGGTTTACTGTTACCTCACTTTTTTATTTAGCAAGGATAACTTGTAGGGTTTAGAATGACGGTTTGTGTTCAGTTGTAATTTCTTGATAGTCTTAGCAGATATTACATTTTCACAACTATCACTATAGATGATCATCCTGGAGACTTTATCCGCGATGGTGCAAGTACCCCGAATCGCGCTTGGGAGTACTCTTACGAACGACCAAAGTCTCATGGCCATCACTATAAATCACTTCGTTAGATACACATCATACATCGTGTCGTCTATCACATCTTCCTCGATCAACAAGTTTTTTCCCTTTAGATTAGTAGAAGGGGCGTTTTGCATTGGTGCACCATATGTCCCTGTTCACCACATTAATAACATCTAGGGGCCTTAGAGTAAACCTGTGGCTACCGTTGTAGTGGCCGCTATGGTGGCTGTTGCATTGGTTGCCGCTGTGAAGGATGAGAATTTTGAGAGCGAGTTGGCCGACTATTTTGGTTGCTTATCCCTGCCAATTTTCAATTTTTTTGCTTTTCAGCCGCCAATGAACGCTGAAAGGCTTTTGACACCGTCGAAAATGAATGAAGCCTGAGGATATCTTGCAAGGCAAGTGTAGACCCCCTATGTATCGTGCCACCTTCTGCTCCTCCATCTTGGATAGATCATTTACTCATCTATATATTCGTCGACCGTTCGCACCGTCTCAACGAGTGAAGTAGAATAGAGTTTGCGTGTAAGCGAAGGGAAGGAAGTGTTCCTTCATTTTTTCCTTCATATTCTCCCGGTCAGTTATTTGGGATTTACCTTGTTTGTCTCCAGAGTGTTGCATCTGTTCCCCCTATGTTGATGCTCGCCCATTGAGTCTGATGACAATTAACTTCACCTTCATCCGATTTGAAACTTGTAGTCGAAGATTCGCTCTATTTCGTTTATCCAGTCAATGAAGTACTCTGCTTGCAGCGAACTAGAAAATTCGGGCATATCTCGAAATTCAAAGTCTCCAACAGGCTCCTCTCGCCCACGGCGTTCCTGAGGTGTAATATGGGTTCTCGAAGGAAGATTCAGATCCACGATCAGAAATCTTACGATCTTTGAGATCCTGCGGCGCTTGACGTTGGTCAACTCTACAACTTGCCTTCGTAAATCCTCAATCGTCATTATGTTATGTTACGACCATGGTGCTCAGCTTCTTCCACAGAAGCCTGCCTGCTATTGCGACCGCAACTACGACATGACGACCCGCCATTAGACCTGACGATGACCTTCTCGTGGCTTTGATACCAACTGACGCTGGGCAGGATAGTGATTATCCTGCTGGCTGATGAGAAGATGAGATTGAGGATAAAGCAAGAAGAGGAATCAAAAAAGAAACTTTTATTAAGAATAGAGGATAATCCCTCAACATCTAAATAAAACTCTTATATAGACCACAACCTAAGATCCAAATAAAGGAAAAAAATTACAATTAACATATTTTAATTTCAATCTTGTAAAGAAAGGAAATAGATCTTTTACCTGAAAGGGAAAGTATAAATAATTAACAGATCTTAATTCCAATCATGTAAAGAAAGGAAAAGATCTTTTACTCGAAAAGGAAAGTACATAATTGAATGATCTTAACTGAAATCAGGACGCTGATTAATACCAAGAATATCAGAATTACCTTAAATATCCAAAAATGGAAATGATCAAAAATAGCAAAAAGGCTCTGAAAAAGGTTTAAACGGTGGAATTTGGGGCCAAAATTTGGTGGTTACAATTTTACCGGTAACAAACGTAGGCTTTTGAAGTTTGCACGTGTAGCGACAGACATAGCCCAATTTTGAGTTTTGAGTCAAAAGTTATTTCAGTTTGAAATTTGAAGGGTCATATTGGGCTTCAACATGGGTGGAACCTGTATCACTTGTTACATAAACTAGAGAAATTCTCATAAGCAAAATATGAATTAGATTGATAATAATAAAATTAGAAATACACTTGTACCCATGTTGGTGTGATCCCTCGTCACCAATCTCTCTAGTCATGAAACGAAGTTAGTAAAAGTCATGCTTGCATCCCTCTTAGGCTTCATAGCAATCGGAGGCAGATGTTTACATTACGAGCAAAGGCTAGTAGTGGCAATGCTTCCCTTTGCCAAGCTCTAGCATTGCTTTTAGTCCTCGAAAGGAGAGTTGCTACTCCTGTTTTGCATTTGCATGAACTCTAATATTGAGAGTGAGAAGAACGAATACTTTGCATGATAAGAATCAATTTGAAGGCGAGGTTGGATTTGGAGGTTTGTTTTGTGGGAGAATGATTGAGAGCAAAGGGAGTGCCCTATGATAGCTTCTACTTTGGGCAGAGGCTAAGTGTCACACAGGACACACTCATGGATATGGTAACAATGGCCACCTATGCACGAAGGGTGGCTGTAGCTTGTTGCGTGTGGAGGAAATCTCAAGCGGAGGCTCCTATCTTTATCTGCCCTTAGAATATGGTAGCGAATACATGTGAGAGAGGACATGGCGCTAGAAGAGGCAGTAACGATAGAAGGTTTTAAAGCTTTAAAGGATTTGTGTGCATAAAGAGGCACAAGGATGAAGAGGGACCTCTATTGGTTAAGCGAACTTGTACACCTAGTCTCCTCAAAGCTATTCAAAGGCGGCTATAATGTCATGTAGAAACTTAGGGATAGGAAGACATTCCATTGCTTCCATTAATGAGATAACTATTACATGGGTATATATAGACTCATGCTAAAACCTAAACCCAGAATTACTAATGTGAAACCAAATCCATACACCAATAGATTTTAATCTAATACCTCTAACAATATTAGACATGTGGCCTCCCTTCAAGGGGATAGATGAAAGAAAGCTTAAACCTAGTAGAAGATCTCACTCTGACACCAGGTTGAGTGGGATGTAATCTTGCATTATTGATGTATAGGGTTCATATGCAATGTGGTACTAAACGTATTCAACATGTAATCATAACTCTGATAACAGCTAATACTAATTCTAACAAATGGTTATGTTTTATTCATTATATAATATATTATTACTTGTTATTTTTTTCTCATATTGTGATCATAAAAACTAATGGTTGTACTTGACTTGAAGCTTCATAACAACTGACTGTAAATGAATATCTAATATTAGGTTCTATTTGTTACTTATACATATGCATATGCTTTCTGCAGTCACTTGCGACAGTCATAGGGTCTTCATGCATCGGAGGAATAACGTGCAACTCAATTATATTATTTCAAGATCTGCTAGTGTCAACAACACTTTCCCCTGTATGCTTTTGTTTCTCATATACTTTTTCTGAGAGTTCATTTGTTAAGTTTGTGGTAATCATGGATGATGTGTGTGGTTGAAGTTTATACAATCTTTTATGTCTTGGGAAACTTACTTGCTTGGTTTTCCTTTTAGGGTGACACTGCCAACATGTTTACTTATGCTGTTTTGCGGTTAACACCGCATGCTTTATCCTCCAAGACAAGTTCTTGGTCCTATTTAAGGAAAGGAGTTTCTTCCTCAAATGTTTCTGTTAGATCTGCTTCACTAAATACTGGATCTTCACTAGAAGATTATCAGGATGGATCTTTTAATACTTCCCCTAGAGGGCAAGGTCAGACATACCACACAGCGAGGCTTCTTCAAACTGATAGCTGGTCTAAAGGAAAAGATGGCTTTCTTGTTAGTGGCATTCATGGTGAAGTTGGTAATTTAGTTGATATTCCCCCAATAGTGTGGCTCCAACAAACAGAAGAGCAAGTGTATCTTTGTGTCTATCAGCATCGGAACCTCACAATTATTTTCCTCATACCTGTATGCACATTGATAGACGGAGAGACGGGGATATCTCACGCTAAAAAACAGTTTTTGGAAAATGTTAGTTCAATCTACCTTCGGTACCATTTTATATATTGTCCTAATTAGCTTTGTTTTTGGCTTCATTTTCTCATTGTCAGTTGTCCATATTGAATGGATGCTAATCTATTTAGTTTCCAATATTTGAATATTCTTTCTAATTTCTCTGCCTCTTCAAAACTAAAATATAAGAAAAAAGTTATTCAAGAATCGACTTTGGGTTTTCAAAGCATAAATTAAAAATACAAAGGAATACTGAATAATGACTCAGGTAACTTGAAGTTTAGATTCATCTGCCTTATTTCTTAGAATGTTTTTGACAATGCCAGTTCCATTATGTGTTATGATTTCTCACCATTGGAATCTACCTATCACTGAAAGAAAGTGACCATCCTTTCATCTACTGAGACAGTATTTAGAAAATCCTGATTCCAATATACAATTGTGATTTTGAGGAGTTTTACTGATGATACCAACATATAATTTTTGTTAGATAGTAGATCATATTCTTTTAGGTTCATTTTTACAGCTGACGATCATTATTTGTATGCTTGCAGTATTCTTATGGTTATACAGACTTAATATTGTTGTTGACTTATATGCTATTCTTATGTGTATTGGGACTATATTTTCGTTGACTTGTTGCTCTGGCATTCAGTTATATAGATTTATGTTGTCTTGAAAGCTCAATACATCTATATCGTTGGATCTGTAAAACTGGTTTATAAAATCATGTTCCTTTAGGCCATTGCTATTTATATCATAAATTCTTGGCACTTATTTCCTTGCTTGATATTGCCTTTGCTAGTACATGACTGTATAATTGCCCTGCTGATGATAAATTTGAGTTTGTATTTACTTGTTGCTCGCAGGCTTCAGAGAAGATTGTATATGTTGAAGAGAAACTATCTAAAGGATTTGGTGGTGAAAATGCTTATCATGTTAGTGGATATCGCTACTTGCTGGTTGACAGGGATAAGAGCATATCAAGGGCTTCTCCCCCAGGAAAAGTGACAACTCTTGCAAAAGTTAGCACCATTTGAAACAAACTCTTGATATGCTTACATGTGCATGTGCTATAAGTTTCCTTGTTTCAGTACATGTTTCTGCTCTCCTGTTTGCTTTTATTATATCTGAGAAAAGTGTTAGAGAGGAGGTTATGAGCTCTATCAAAACTTAGTTAATGAAGTTTTTACATGGACATGAACTTCTAACCACCATTTTAAACAACTGGTGCATTCAACCTAGCTAAAGAAATTAGTTAACCAAAGGACTTTGGTTAGAACTCGAGAACAGTTGGAGGCAGTTCCTTGCTAAAAGGCTTCTTTCTAATATTTGTTGTGGTGTTTTCCTGCAGGATTCATTGCTTGCTTTTAATAATCTAAGAGAAGAGGTTGATTTGAAAAAGGCTCGAGCAAATAGAGAAAAGCCAGACTGTGAAAATAATTTTGAGATGTGCATTAGAGCCAAGAACAATGCATGGCTAATTGCTAAAATAGCACGAGGGAGGGAATTGTACATGGTGTTGGAGAAGGCAAATGAGACGCTTCTTTATGCATCTGATGCTGTTGAGAAGTTCAGCAACAGGTGCTTTGTGATACATGTTTTTTTTCACTGTTTCCCAAGCCTTAGTAAACGTTCATCTATAATTTTCTGCAGAATCATTTCATGAGTCACGTAATCTTATGGTTGGGTCCGTGCACAATTCTTCACAACTAAACTGGAGATTCATATCTAAATGCTTCACTCTGAAATTGGTCATAAATTCTGTTACTTCTCCTAGTTGAATCAACCCTCCAATTTGGCGTGGGTTTTAATGAAAACAGGACGAGGCACATAATTAAATGACAATATAATTATCGCATCAAAGGAAAAAAGAAATCGTTTGTTGGGCTCGAAGAAATGCCATACCAGATGATTCATTCTTTTAAACTCTGACAATGTTGAGCTAGATAAAGCCTTCACTGTTGCGTGGTTTTCAGTTTTTCCAATGTTTAGAAATCAATTTCTAATGATTTGTCCTATATGTTGTTAACAGGTATTGTGATGGAGCGTTTTCGTTGGACTAGTAGAAACGTGAAGTTTTGCTCCAGCGTTGCACTGCATCAGTTCTTTGTTTTACAGGCTTATAAATGTCTACCTGTTAAGATTCAGAACGTTAAAGATTTCTTCAGTGAGATAATACAGCGCAAGTGGACTTGCTCCGTAAGGCGCACTAGCTTAAGAATATCGATTGCAGGGTTATTTTAAATTATTGAAAATCTGGACTAAGGCTGTTGTAGATTAAATTGAAAATCTGCGACCGCCTAGGATTATTAATTCCGGCTCTCGGACAATGGTGTAGCGATAAAATATATGATAGATTAATTAAACATGATTTAATTCTTAGTTATAGCGTATTGTAGGTATTTTAGGTAGTTCGAAGAACATGATACTTCGATAAAAAAAAATCTATAATTCCTATTATCATTTTGTTTTTTCTGTTCAGATTCCTTTTACAATTATTTTTTAAAAAACTGACAATAATTTATTCTTACATCAACACAATAGTTTTGTAATATTCATATTTTTTTTTAAAAAAAAATTATACAATGTATAGATTTTTCATTTTTTAATCTTTAATTTTGAATTTTTGAATTTTGAATTTTGAATTTTGAATTTTATATTACTTTTAGCCCACAGTGTTAGCCTGTGCTAAGCCACAGAGGTATGACATGCCCAACACAATGTGCATGCTATGTCCAACCTAGCGCATTGAAGCGCCTTGCGCAGTCAGACGGGCTAGGTCTTATGTTGTGCCTTGCTCGAATCCAACCTGTTAACATGACTATTTAACAACAATTGTAGTTTTACCAACAAAAGTTAACATGACTAGTCTTCAACAACAAAAGATGAAAAAAAAACAGTCCAATTATAATTCTTTTCGACAAATTACTGAATCAGGCCGTTTAAGTTTTATATTATCGAAATCGTGTAGATAATTTTGAAAATATCCAAATTGCATACGTGATACTGGGTTTGCCCCTATGCAAGTTCACTTTCGCTCGCCGAATCGAATCGATTCGGTAAAATTCTATGATCATGAATAATAATTTTAATTGATTTTTTGAAAAAAAAATAATTAGAAAGTTTTTTATGATTAAAAATTTACTGTTCTGCTGTATCGAATTGATATTTGAGAATCGACAGATGAATTAGATGAGCATATAAAATCTTATTTCATATCTTATGTCTTTAGGTTAATCAATTGATTTTAATAATAATTGACTTATATACCTAGAGAGTTCGAAATGACGTGGAATAATATTTTATGTATCCGTCTAGTTTTCCTGATTATATCCATGATCTCAAACATCAATTTGATATACCGTATTGAGAGCAACGAACTTTTGAACATGAATTAGAATCTTTGGACACATCCGTGTTCAAAAATTCACTGCTCTTAATACAACATATCAAATTGATTTTTGATGGCATGAATATAATCAGAAGAATTAGACGAGCACATATAATCTTGTTCTATGTCATTTTGAGATCTCTAGGCTCATAAGTCGATTTTGGTCAAAATCAGTTGATAAACCTAGAGAGGTTGGAATGATATGAAATCAGGTCGTATGCGTTCGTCTAGTTCTCCTGATTATATTTATATCATCAAATATCATTTCCATACGCCATATTAAGACCAACAAATTCTTAAATACAAATCAAAATTTTTAATCGATTGCTACAGCATAGCAAGCTTATTTTTTAATAAAAATAATAATTAAAAAGTCTTCTATGATCAAAAAATCCGTTGCTCTCGATATAGTGTATCAATGATATTTGAGTGCATGAATATAATCAGGAGAAATAGACGAGCACATAGGATATTGTTCTATATTATTCTGAGCTCTCTAAATTTATCAGCGGCCGTCAATAAAAAATTTTAATCGATATTCATGTTCAAAAAATTATTGCTCTTAATACGGTGTGTCGAATTAATGTATGAGGGTATGAATATAATCAGGAAAATTAGACGAACACATATGATCTATTTCATGTCATTCTCAGCTCTCTAGGTTTACAGCCACTTTCGAGCCACTTTTGATCAAAAGTTCATGGGCCTAAAGAGTTCAGAATGATATGGAACAAAATCCTACGTGTTTGTTGTAGGACCGTTGCGGCCGGCTAGAAGAGGAGTTGGATAACCTGCAAATTCAAAAACAAAATCAACCCTTCTCGAACTCTTAAACTAACACTTGCATAAAATAAAAGCAATAAATAAGATCAGAAAAGTAAAAGGCACATCGAGATTTACTTGGTTACAACCGGGGAGGTTGTTAATCCAAAAAAGCATAACACTAGTGTCTCTTTCAGGCGGAGAAGACTTTTACAGCAATGAAGCGCACAACAGAAGCTAAACTACAGAAAAGCGTACAAGTGTAGAAAGAATGCTTGAGTTCTGAATTCGAATTGAAGCTTCTGGACTAAGGCTATATTTATAGCCTTGGTCGGGGCGCCTGGAAGGGTTCCGGGCTCCCTGGGAGGGATAAAACTTTATCCCCAACGTTCAGATCGAGTCAAACCTCGATATGGTAAAAAACCAGACTCCGGGCGCCCGGAATGCATCCCTCGGAATCACTACGTGTTTCCTTCTCGTCCGACGGTGTACTCATCCGCAGTCTTCGTCCCTCGGACGCACCACGTGCCGTCCTTCTCGATAGCTGCGTCTCTTGCTCCCCGAGCAATCTTCCGCTCCGGCTTTCGTCCCTCGGAACCACCGCACGCTTCCTTCTCGTTCGCCGGTGTACTCTTCTGCAACACCTCGTCCCTTGGACACACCGCGTGCCGTCCTTCTCGCTAGCTGCGTCTTCCGCTCGAGTACCTGTGCTCCTAAGCTCCTGTACACTTAGACACAAGGTTAGAAACACACGGGACCTAACTTAACTTGTTGATCACACCAAAACAACCTTGGGGTTCCAACAATCTTCCCTTTTTTGGTGTGAGCAACCCAAGTTAAGCTAGGAAAAAAAAATAGACATAAAATAAACATACCTAAATTTACAATTTAAGTGCAAAATTAAAACAAGTGTTAAATTTTAGTCTACCTCCCCCTAGACTTATACTAATCTTTCTCCCCCTTTGTTCAAAAAAAATGGGGTTTTAAGAAAAAAATCTAAGGGTTAAAGACTTAGAAAATTTTGAGATCCTTAAAAACATGCAATAATTTTTACATAAACAGTCTCTCAAAAATTTTAAGTAAAATTTTAATAAAATTTTCTAAGTGAAATTATAAGAAAGAATTCTAACTTAGACGGTTTTACAATATATATATATATATATTTTATAAAAAAAAAACTTTAAGCAGAAATTTTCAATTTCATAACAACTTTTAACTTAAAAAATATCTTCTGAGAATTTTTTTAAGAGAAAAAAAAAATAAATAAATATTCTAAGTAAAAAAATATTTTTTTGAAAAAAGATTTTCTAACTTAAATCTTTGAAAATTTTTCTAAGTAATTAAATTTCTAAGTCAATTTCACTTAAAAGTATTTTTCTAAGTATAAAAATATTTTGAAAAAAAATGTTTGAAAAACTTTGGAAACATTAATTAATTCTAATTTTAATGCTTTGACAAAAAGTTAATTAAACATTTATTTCAATATTTTGGCTTCCAGGTCATGGCGAGGCACTAAGCCTTCTTGGTTATTGGAACAACAACCACTTCCTTATACAAAGCCTCATAGAGAAATTCATTGTTTAATTTTTTCACTGAAAAACACTAATTTTAATTTTAAAATTTAGACTAAGCAAGATTTAGGAACCCAATAAATGCTCCAGCCTACTGGATTAACTAAAAAATTTTTAGGGACATATTATCTTGAAATATTCCTAATTTATCCTAGGTGATATCTATAATACCAATTCAAATTTTTAAATTTTCTAAAATTAGATGAGCATGCATAGTTTTCCAAGTTGTCTATTTGATTTTTCAAATTTTGATTTTCTAATTGTAATTTTTCATTTTCCAATTTTGATTTATCTAATTCTTCTAAAGGGCAGGATTTAGCTAAAATTATTTTTAAATTCTTTATTTCTTTTTCTAATTTACAACAGTCTTTAGTTAATAACTTAACAAGCTTAAAAAGTTTATCGGGAGGAAGAGAACGTACCTGACTTACCTTGTCGAGTTCGTTGTCCGTGTCTCCCCCTGACCTGCTGCTTTCTTCTGACGAAACTCCCCCTTCATCGATGCTTTCGATGCTCATCTCAGAAGAACTTGAATCGCAGTCGTCGTCTTGATAACTCGCCATCAGTGCGAGTCCGGAGAATGCTTCGACTTCCGATTCGGATGACGTATCGTCCCACATCGCCTTTAGGGCCTTTCGCTTTTGGATAGGCTTCTTATCCTTCTCCTTGTCCTTGTTCCTCAACTTGGGGCAGTTGTCCTTGACGTGCCCTTCTTCGTCACAGTG
Source organism: Zingiber officinale (assembly GCF_018446385.1). NCBI lineage: Eukaryota > Viridiplantae > Streptophyta > Magnoliopsida > Zingiberales > Zingiberaceae > Zingiber > Zingiber officinale. Next base: position 108,628,256 of record NC_055998.1, read on the forward strand.
GTAGCAGTGGATCGTTCTTTTTTTCTTTCCCTGCGCATGGTTAGTAGATCTGGATTTACAAAGTTTCTTGAATCTTCTTACCATCATTACCATTTCCTCGTCGTCGAGAGAGGATTCCGACTCTGGTTCTTCTCTCGAAGCTTTGAGGGCGACGTTGTTCTTGGGCTCCTTCATTCCTGCACATCTTGACTCATGCACTTCAAATGTTGAAAAGAATTCTTCTAATGAAATCTTTTCTAAATCTTTAGAAATGTAAAATGCATCTACTAATGATGCCTATTTGGTATTTCTAGGAAAGGAATTTAAAGCGTACCTTAGCGAATCTTGGTTACTTACCTTTTCTCCGAGATTCGAAAGTCCGGTAATAATTTCTTTTAGTCTCGAGTGCAGATGCGCGACTGTCTCGTCTTCCCTAAGTCGCAGGCTGGTGAGCTGATTGCGAAGCAGATCTCTTCTGGCGAGCTTGGCTTCGGACGTCCCTTCGTGCAGCTCGAGGAACTTCTCCCAAAGTTCCTTTGCCGAGTCGTAGTGTCCGATCCTGTTGACTTCTTGAGGTGGAAGAATGCTTAGCAGATGGTATTCTGCTTTGTCGTTCGCCACGTATTCAGCCTGCTCCTTTTTTGTCCATTGACATTTTTCCTTACCTTCTGGAGCTACAAAGCCAGATTCCATTGTTAAAACTAATTCGAAATTTGTTATAAAAAATACATGCATCAATTTTTTCCAGGTGGCGAAGTCCCCTTCGTATTTCGACGGGTAGATGCTTGGTCCGGTCATCTCGTTGCTTCGTTCGGCGGTTAGTCCTCCTGAAGCGCCTTGGCTTTGATACCACTTGTAGGACCGTTGCGGCCGGTTAGAAGGGGGGTTGGATAGACTGCAAATTCAAAAGCAAAACCAACCATTCTCGAACTCTTAAACTAACACTTGCATAAAATAAAAGCAATAAATAAGATCAGAAAAGTAAAAGGCACACCGAGATTTACTTGGTTACAACCGGGGAGGTTGTTAATCCAAAAAAGTGTAACACTAGTGTCTCCTTCAGGCGGAGAAGCCTTTTACAGTAATGAAGCGCACAACAGAAGCTAAATTACAGAAAAGCGTGCAAGTGTAGAAAGAATGCTTGAGTTTTGAATTCGAATTGAAGCTTTTGGACCAAGGCTATATTTATAGCCTTGGTCGGGGCGCCTGGAAGGGTTCCGGGCGCCCTGGTGGGATAAAACTTTATCCCCAATGTTCAGATTGAGTCAAACCTCGATCTGGTAAAAAACCAGACTCCGGGCGCCCGGACCATTAAAGTCAACATTGTTGACTTTTTGGTCCGGGCTCTCAGCTCCAGTTTAGCTCGTCTTTGGTCAGGGTCTTTTACTCCGGATCCGTTCGTTTGGGTGATCTCTGCCATCCGGAATAGGGCTCACCCGAACCCAACTTTCGGTCTTCTCGAGCGGGCTTCCCTCCGGCTTCTCGTCCCTCGGAATCGCTGCGTGTTTCCTTCTCGTTTGCCGGCGTACTCATTCGCAGTCTTCATCCCTCGGACGCACCGCGTGCCGTCCTTGCAATCTTCCGCTCCGGCTTTCGTCCCTCGGAACCACCGCACGCTTCCTTCTCGTTCGCCGGTGTACTCTTTTGCAGCACCTCGTCCCTCGGACACACCGCGTGCCGTCCTTCTCGCTAGTTGCGTCTTCCGCTCGAGTACCTGTGCTCCTAAGCTCCTGCACACTTAAACACAAGGTTAGAAACACACAGGACCTAACTTAACTTGTTGATCACACCAAAACAACCTTGGGGTTCCAACAATCTCCCCTTTTTTGGTGTGAGCAACCCAAGTTAAGATAGGGAAAAAAATAGACATAAAATAAACTTACCTAAATTTGCAATTTAAGTGCAAAAATAAAACAAGTGTTAAATTTTAGTCTACCTCCCCCTAGACTTATACTAATCCTTCTCTCCCTTTGTTCAGAAAAAAAAAAATGGGGTTTTAAGATAAAGACTTAGAAAATTTTGAGATCCTTAAAAATATGCAATAATTTTTACATAAACAGTATCTGAAAAATTTTAAGTAAAATTTTAATAAAATTTTCTAAGTGAAATCTAGGATTCGTTAGTTCTTTTGATTATATTCATGCCCTCAAACATCATTTCCATATGTCTTATTGAGAGCTATAATTTTTGAAATATGATTGTATCTAAAAAATCTGATTTGTGTCTAAAAATTCATTGCTCTCAATACGATGTATTGAATTGATGTTTGAGGGTATAAATATAATCAGGAGAACTAGAAGAGCACATAGGATCTTGTTCTATATCATTTCGAGCTTTCTAGGTTCATCAACCAAGTTTAATTGAAATAGACTGATGGACCTAGTTAGCTCGAAATGACATGAAATAAATTTATACATGCTTGTCTAATTCTCTTGATTATATTCATACTCTCAAATATCAATTCGATACGAACAACAAATTTTTGATCATAGAAAATGTTTTAATTATTTTTTTAAAAAAATTTTACTCAATCGTGTGAAAAATTTTACTCAATCGTTACAAACACATACAAGCAACACATTTTTTTATCATAGAAGATCTTTTAATATATATTTTTTAAAAAAATTAATCAATTGTTACACTAACCTATTCATAATCACAAAACTTTACCGAATTGATTATTACCCTCTAACAATCTAATCGACGAACTAAAGCAAACAAATGCATAAAATCAATATCAAGTACATGATTTGAACATTTTTAAAATTGCTTACACGATTTAAATAATATGAAACTTAAACTATGTGGTTAGTTAATTTGTTATTTTTTTTTTGAAAAAAATGCCCCAATTGGAGTGGCACTCTCCGTGAATAAGGAACTCCAAATTCTTCAGAAGATTTTTCCCTGTAGAATTTCTTATATTGATAAAATCTTTTATCTACACGGATCAAAAGCCTACTCAATGTAAACTGTATTCTTGTAAAATTATACTAAATGAAGAGAACCGCAAAACAAATTCAATAACAAAAGGAAGACATCATTTATCTAAAACTTAGTGAAAAGAAAAGAAAAAAAAAAGAGATTAATCCTCGCCAACTGCTACTCAAACAACTCATATTGTATGTTCTCTAAATATCACATTTGGGAAGATCTCATACGAAATCTAGCTGGACTTCAGTGGTCGCCGTGTTTGCGTTTCGTACTGCAGAAAAGGACGGCAGTAAATATAAAGACAAGGATATGAATGAACTGATGTAAGGCAAACGGAACGTACCTTTTTGAGGAAAGCATCAATCTCCTCCTGTGTCAGAGCTTCTTCACCAGCATTTTTATCCCACCCAAGTGATCGTAAGAAAGCTTCTTCTTCCGGATCAGGAACAGCGTCTAAATATGAGTTAGCTTCTTTATTGTCAACATATAGTCTATCAGGCTCATCAGTACTAAGATTTATATTTTCTGCTGAAAAATCCAAGCCAGGTTGGCAGTTCTGTACACTGACTGAGGAAGCATTTTGCAGGTCCTCCGGTGGTCCATGGGAGCCTGGCTCCCGAATAGAACCTGAAGGATTTAATGATTTCTTCCTCAATAAATTGAAGAAATCATTCCTATTCTGGGTGTGAGAAAGAAGTTTTCTTTCTCCAACGGATACAACTCGCTTTAACACACCATTTTTGTCCTCACCTTTATTCTTTTGGTCAGATTGGGTCTTTGAAGCAACGCTTGCAGTAGATGGAACAAGTCCAAGTTGGTCACTGGCTTTGCGAACACTCGAACTGTCTTCAGCAGTAGGTGATATGATGTTCTTCTCACGGTTAAGAACTTGAAAGTTTCCCACCTGATATGCCTTTGCAATATCAGATCTTACTGGTGTTCGCCCAGCAAGGTTTATCTGCTGGCCACCCTTTGCAAAAGAACTAAAATCTACACCACCCTTTGCACTTTTTGTTTTGGCCTTTTCTGCCAAGTTGCAAGTCTGAGAGCAACAGATGATCGTCAGAATGCAGAAGATGAATAAATCAAGCATTCAAACATAATTTCCTCAGAAAATAAATGAGACGGTAATAAGGAATGAATAACTGGAAAATCGGCACAAGAAAGGTATTTAATAGAAACAGATCGTTTTCATCTCACAACACCAGATTGCAGATTCATGATAGAAGATAGGTGTGTTGCATAATATTAAACAAAATTAAACATTCAGTGTATCTTTAAGTCATTTCTGAAATACATAATGCATGAAGATAGATATCATGACAAATGATAACTTTAACCACACTATTTCACAATGGGATCTCTGGCATTCATCTGATAGTTTTGCAATGCATATTTAGACAATATTCATCTGTTGCAGTAATAACTCAAATATAATATATGACTATTTGAAGATTCTTTGTGATAATTAAGATCTAGCCAATAATACGCTTTATGAGAACAAGATTCCCACCACATGAAATAAGATGTTTGATGGGGATTTGTATTCAGCACCAACACAAGTCACGGATGGCGCCTCTTTTTAAAGGTTCTAATACTTTCTCTATACTTATTTTGCATTACTTTGGTAAAAAGCTGTTTTCAGCCCTAAGGTAAGGACTAATTATATTTGTGCACGGATCATTTTTATTTGACTAACATTACAACACCAAATCGATATAACTGAAGTTTCATTTGAATAGACACTGCAAAGAGAATCATTAAGGATTTATCATATCAAACTAAATGTAAGAAACTGATGTCATTTTATCTTTGTTTAATAGAGTTTGAAGATTCTCCATTGTGAAACCTTCAAAGTTTAAATTGCCCTTAAGCTAAAAATGCTGAGATAAGACATGAAAATTTGCCAAGGAAACAAGCAAACTGATACTAGGTCATGTGTGATGTTTACATGGAGCTTAATGGTTAATGGAGGAAAAAGATCTACGGGTTGATCCCAGTAGTTGGAACAAACATGGCTGGTGGACTACAAACCAAAAAATTGAGTTTCCGGAATATTCAATAAATAAGTGATAACCAAATTTTCTCGAGTTGTTACACTGGTGGATTGTGGAGTGTGCAGGTAAATGGAAACCAAAAAAAATCTAATTAGTAAAATGAAATGATATAAATGAGCTGAGCATTACTCAGTGGGTAATTCCCAGTGACATACCAAAGTCTTCAGGAATGGGTTAACCAAACAATGGGTGGACAATGAAAGATTTTGGTGAGATTAGATAACTGTGAGGGAGAGGAGATTCCATCTGTTTTTGCATAATAAATGTGTAGTTTCATTAATTCACATATAGTAACATGTTCGGGAAAAATAGAAAAATAAGAGGGAAAGCTTTTTATCCTAACCTTAGGAGAGAGGTTATGGGTATATTTTGAGGTAGAAATTTATTCCTCAACTAGAGTCAAGCTTAACTGTCAAAAGTTTGAGTGTCGTAATGCATTATAACTCTATTCGAACACTAACATAGTGGGATTTTGCTGGACCCTATTTTAGGTCTTGTTTTGGTTATTTTGTCCCTTTATGTATGTTAGACTCTTTATATATATAAAAACTTTTATTATTTTTGTCTTGATTAAAGTATTTATTTTATTGGAGTATGCATTATTACTAATTTAGTTGTAAACTTGTTATTAAAAAAATAACAGCTAGGTGCACGATGCTCCCCCGCCAATGCAAGTCTCGAGGAAGAGTCTATTATTCACAACCTTCCCAGCACTGCAAGAGATTGTTTTTGCAACTCGAACCCATGACTATCATATCACACGACAACAACTTTACCATTGCGTCAAGACTCCCCTTCGAAATTTACTCGTTATTAATTATAAATTTACTTGTTATGTCATATGAATAGTAAAGAGATATTATGTTAGAGAACTCAAGATAAGGATATGATAGTATGTTTGTCATAAATGAATTATAGTATGTAACCACTTGTAGAAACTTGCTCTAAGATTGGATTTGTGAAAATTGGGTTCAACCTAACCTAAATGTGTATGATAAAAAGAGTCGAGATTCCAAAGTACCTTAGGTTCAAAAGAGTTCTCTAGGCCTGGCAATCAAAGTGATGATTATAATCGAGAGATTTTAAGAACTTCCAACCAAAGTAACCCTCTTGGATCAAGAGAAATATACGGGTATTGCCCCCTTGAATCCATTGTATTTCATCTTAGAGACTATAACTTTTATATTCTTTTCTCTTGCATGACTTGCTTATTTTTTTGTTTGGCCACTTAAGAGGCTCACCTACATATTTATACTTTTTTCAAATTGCAATTAGGTTTGGAATTCACACATTTTATTTAAAATCACTTTTAGTTTCTTTATGTATTTGCACAATTGTTTTATGATTTCCAATAATTTCTCTTTATTAACTTAGATCAATGTAAATATGGAGTATATTTAATCATATTGAATTGTTATTCTTATTTGATGTAACGCTTATGCATTCCTATGATTGAGGCATGCAATTATGTAATTAATATTGTCTACAATAGGCATATCCTTTGATTGGCATGAGGGACATGCCGATTGGGTTATTCCATCATCAACATGGTCAACATGGTCATTCCCATCCATGAGAATGGGTTCAATTGGAGTGCGACACCAATAGTTTCAAGATTCAAATCACACTCTAATGCTAGTTTTAAAGTCAAGCGGGGCTAAGATAGTGCAAATGCTCAAAAATTAAGTTGAATTAATTATAAATTAAAGGAGAAAAAGATCACCTTTCAACCATCTAACAACAAGATCCATTAATACCAAATACATCATTGATACTCTGATGCCGACTAAGTTCCAGATTAACCTGCCATGCCCAAGTGACATTATTTGAGAACAACTCATTGCTCAAGTGTTCAAAGATCTATAGCTATGAGCAAACTTCCAAGACTAGGTCAGTGTGTCATCATCTCTTGAAGCCAAAGGGGTAATATCAGCCAAGTTTCCTTAGCTCTCCCCTCTGAATATGCAAAATTACAGTAGTCAACACACCGCAAACTCTTCTCTAACGTGAGCTCTCCAAGCTTCCCTATCTGATGCTCTGAGCTCCCACTAACTGGGTTCTCTTCTTCAAGTTCCCCAAACTCTCTGCCCTGCGCTCTCAATGTTGCTCTCCTAGCCATCCCTAAGTATGGTTCTCCATATCGCCCATCATTGCATGCCTACACATGGCTCCCCACTAGTATGGGTCATATTTGGAAATGGTCACCTATGTCGTTTGTCACTACGAACCAAGCCATGCTTAAACATGACCCCTATAGTTACAAGTCATCCCCAGACATGATTTCTCACCTACCTCCGCCTATAAATACTCAGGTATATCCACTAGAAAAGGGGTTCACATTGTTATGCACTCTCTAGTGTCTTTACCATCTTTCTACATTGACCTTTGTGTGACTTAGGCACTAGAGGGGCTTTACTGGACAACTTTGGCTCCCATTGACCTCTTTCAAATGTGTGTGAGTTGGACATATGCTACTTGAGCTCAGCAATCTCCACCTCAATCATTTCGACATTATTCAACCTTTGCATCATTGACATCCACTTCAGCATCCCACTTCAGCAGTCGATTTCTACCACATCAATCAATGGTAGTATTGCTTGTTACACCATAGGAACAAATTGAGTGCTCAATCAACTAAGGAAGCATCAAAAGGTAGTCGAGCAAAATAAGGGCATACGGATGGCACCTCAAATTGCAACAAAAATGTAGGGTAAAAAATAAGCAATTTAAAATAAAACCAAAGCAAACTGAAGGTTTTATATGTGTATGGGTATACAACATATAATTTGTATATATTATATATCATCAAATATAATTATAGAATATTATTATGCATAAGTATAGATTTTATCCAAAAACAAGTATATATGTACACAATATGTAAAATAAGGATTAAGAAATAGGTTGATTTTTTAGGAAATCCTGAAACTCAATTTCTAAGAAATAAAATAATTAAACCCAACCAGAAACCCAAAATCAGATAAATTTGAATCAATTTATAGGTCAGTTCAAGGTGAAAAGCTTTTTATTTTTTGCCTAGCCTTGTATGGATATAGGATGTTTGTTCCAGCTTTCCAAGTGATCTGATAAAACCATTTGAACAGTTTGAACTATGTTATTCTAACTTGTCTAACGTGTTGCTTTTAAGATACACCACTCTATTCTAAAGAGAATAATTTGAGTTTCAAGTAGAGCTAAAAGTTTCCATTGATGTTAGATCCAAGGATGCTGGAAGATCACAAAAACCTTCAATTCCCTTTCCACTTAATCACTCATTCACAATTTACAAACCAATGAATGCAAATTAATTTCTAATCCTATGTTAAAGCTTTCTAACAGATTTCCTAATTATATTTATAACATTTTACTTAGTTGTTTGTCTCATAAGAATCTGCACAAGCTGGTAAAATCAAACTTGTTATCCAACATGGTTTCTACAATGATTACCCTATACCTTATTATCCAAACCCTAGATGTATAATCATTTTATTAGAGGAGAAAATCATTTAGCAATGTGGATAGAAATGGTACACAAGATCAATCGAAGTCTAAATAAATAACGATAAAGAAGGAAAGGATCATACATTCATTGATGTTGTGAAAATAGGAAATATATTTCAACAAGAAAAAAGTAAGTTAGGAAGTTATACCAAGACTTTAGGCAGTACAGGAGTCACAGGTACCAGCTGCTTGAATTTTTTTAGAACAAGTTCTTCAATCCTCTGAGTGTCAACAGAGGACTACATAACATATAAATGTCATGTTAATGGAAACCACATGGCTGTAGTAAAACAACAAAAGGCAACAGTTCTGGATTTTAAATATTACCTGGCGACCGTTATCAACTAGGGAAGGTCTTTGTGCCAGTGCCTCCGCCATTGTGTTTCCAGTTGCAGATGAAAGCAAACTTCCATCAGTTTCCACTTGTACAGGTATTTCAGCTAAAGCTGAAGTTCCATTGATGATGGCAGTTGCAACAGGAAGACTTTGGACAGCAGTCTTAAGACAAGGAGACAATACATCAATAGAATCTGAGAAGTTTTGCCTGCCTTCAGCTTGAAGGGATGGAAAATCCTTCTCAAATTTTCTGTCAATGCTTCTAATTACACTTCCCACAGAACCAATGTTATTCCCACTATTTACAGGTCGTTTAAGACAGGAGTCAAGTTGTCTTCCTGCTAGCGTAGATTGGGAATGTCTCAAAGCATCTTTTTCAGCCCTAACTCTTAGAAATGGGTCGTGATAGCCAATTCCATTCTCAACCAATAATGGCCTACTTTGCCTATCACAGGTATCAAAATCCCTCTCTTGGTTTTTGTCACGAGACCTACGGAAACTACTGTAATCCTGCAGTTTGGCAGAGCTACCTCTATCCCGAACAATAGACCCATTAGAGCTTAAACTCCTCCTGAAATTCTTATCGTGGTGACTGAGTAATCTACTCCTTGAGCCACACTCCATGCCATTTTCATCTACAGGAAACCAAAGAAATAGTATCAGCTTAGAAATTTATAATGCTAAACATAAGAATAAGTATCATAAGGAAGGAATAGCAACAACTACCAGAACGTTTGGAAGTGCTGATGTGCAGGGTATTGCTGGAATTGCTCCCATTTGCTAACTTATACCATTGTGGAACCAATGCAGGCTCACTTCTATCCATTTGGAGTATGGATCATTATCTATATACAGCTAATGCTCTCTACCTCTGGACAATCTATAACAAATTTATTCAACGAATCTATTTCCTATACTAAGTATCCTACCAGAAGAATTCACCCGTACTACTTGGATGAGGACAGCTGTAATTTTTTTTTTCAAAACGCCATCGCCATGGGCACTAAATTAGCATTGTAGGAAAGGTAATCTCCCAAATCCACCGATTCCGCATACAAAGCCCTTCCAGGGACGCACTTCTCTCAAGAGGAGCAGGATTCAAATATCTCAAACAACCATGGGAGGATGGTGCAATGATCGATGAAATCAGGGAAATATCACCGCCGAGAAACCATCAAAGAAGAATAACAACAAGGTCAAACTCCAAAAAACGGTAACTGCAGGTAAATCAAGCAAGGCAAACCCTAGGCCAAAAATGGAAATGAGAACAAAAAGGGGACAAGGGTAAGGAAACAAAAGAGGGAAATTCCACCCTCTCCTCCAAGATTACGGGAAGAACTGGGGAGTCCTCCGAACCCTAAAAGGCCGTTCAGATTGATGAGAGCGGAACAAAAACCTTACGGCGGGGGAGGAATCCGACCACGTCGTGGCAGATTGGATTAGGCTGCGGGCCGGCGGTGAGTGTGCGGCCTATCACGGCGATGAATCGGTGGAGCGCCGTCTTCTTGCCTGCTTCGATCTAACTCGCTTCTCTCTCAGAATCGCAATCGAATCAAAACGGAAACGCTCGCTGTGGCTCTTTGTTCCCTTGCGGCGTTTGTGTCTGTGAGGGAGGAGGCGGGGAGGTAAGGCGTGGTTCTCTCGCTCGCTCGCTCTCCGCTCCGCTCTTACCTTTTATCATCTGTCTGGTTCGCCACCGGTTCGGTCGCTATCACGGTTTTCAGCGGATGGTGAACCGGTCTAGGGCTGGCAATTAATGCCCATGGTCTGCTCTGCACGTGGAAAAGGAAATAACGGGCTTGCTTTTATATATGTTTACGCTTTTTTGTTTTTAAAGTTAATTTTTTTTTTCATATTCTAAATAAAGTTTCTTGATTTTGTTAAATAAAAAATCGAACTGAACAAAAATAATAATTTGGTTTGCTATTTTAATTGAATCCATTTTATCAGGACTTAATTGATCAAAATAGAATAATATTTTAGTCTTAAAAAATATCCATTCATTATAATTTCTATTTTAAATTAATTTCCATTTGATTCGATAGCATTGTTAATAAAATATCAATTTGATTTTGGTTAATTGTAAAAATAATTAATTGAAAATTTCATTTGTTCATTGGAGTAATAAAAACATACTTTATTTAGTGTGACGTAGCAAAAGGAGATCGTGGGAATTTCTCTATTTTTAGTGTTTTTCTTAAATACTTTATTTTTATCAAATTTTGAATAAAATTTTAAAATAAGATTTATAAATTAGGTTAAGAATGACAAACATATTGATATTTTAGTGTAGTTTCATTTTATATTGAAAATTTAATTCAATTAAATTTTGTAAGTAGATAATCATCATTTTTCTACCAATTCACCTTCACGCGTCTATCCTAAAATTAAATTAGATTGATCATAATATAGTAATATCTGAAAACGAATCAAAACTTTAATCAAAATGTTATTGATCATAATATACTAGTTTTGATCAAAATTAGTATAAAATTAAATTGATCTAATATACTAATCGTATCAAAATTAGTATATAAATTAAAAATCTAATATATATATATATATATATATATATGATCCGGCGGTAAGAATGGGGGGCTCACCCTCTGAAGGGTCCCAGCCTAAGGACGGATGGAAGGCTGGTCAAGCGGGTAATGGTCCGAGCGGAGCTAGAGATAACCCATCCATGGACTTGGGTTTCCGACGCCAAGACAGGAGGATCGAAGGGCCGAGCGGGATCCCGATCGGCTAGGATCGAAGGGCCGAGCGGGATCCTGATCGGCTGGGATCGAAGGGCCGAGCGGGTTGCCCGTTCGACCAAGATAAGGGCGAGGGTACAAAGGTAGCCGAGCGGCCTATGCGCTTGTCTCGGGATCTGGGATGTCAGAGAAGGCATGTCTGATGATTAGGCCGTACACAAGATTGCACGATGGAAGATCTCGCCGTCACATCAGGGAGAGGTGGATACAGTAGCAGTATGGCCTCATATATGCTCTTCTGACAGGCCCATACTGGGGTATGGTCTAAAGCAGATGACTGCTTCGATTGGCGTGCCCGGGCTCTTTCGATAGTTCTATATAAGGCCTCCATTTCTTCACCGGAGGTACGCGCGTCTGGATCTCTGAAGCCACTTCATCTATTTCCTCGCCGACTTGAGGCCGGAGGCCGCCGGACACCCCTCCCGGCTCGGTTTTGTTGCAGGTTCGCCGGAGCACTCGAGGATCCAGCAGGGAGCGCCACGTCCCCAGCGTTCGTTGACCCCTGGTTCGGACAGGATCAATTTGGCGCCGTCTGTGGGAACACACCTGCATCCGAACAGAGACAATGGACGAGGCTGGAAGAATACACAATGTGGCACTCTCACAAGAAGAGTTGGACGCTCTGGTCGAGATGAGGGCCGCTAAACTTGTGGAGCAAAAACAAAAAGAAACAGCCGAGCGGCCGGAGCAACAAGCAACATCTGCGTCGGGTGGCCGAGCGGACGCACCTCAAGCCACCGTCGCATTCCATCGTGCCTTATTCCGCACCCCTGAAGCCGTGCCAGCTCGGAGAGATAGAGGATCTTCTTCCGACGAAATGCCTAGGCGAGACGCTAGAAAGGGGAAAGCTCCCCGAGCGGACTCATCTCCCGAGCGGATCAATCGCCAATTCTCGGAGGCTATTCTACGAGACCCTTTGCCCAAGCATTACGTGCCTCCGACGATCGGCGAGTACAGTGGAGCAACAGACCCGGATGATCATCTGGGTAAGTTTGATAACACAGCTACACTCCATCAATATACAGATGGAGTAAAGTGCCGCGTCTTCTTTACAACTCTCTCGGGATCGGCTCAACGGTGGTTTCGGAGGCTGCCGGACGGATCCATCACTAGCTTCAAGGACTTCCGAACAGCCTTCCTTCACCACTTCGCCAGCAGTCGGCGTTATCAGAAGACAAGTGTCAGCTTGTTCGCCATCAAGCAAGAGCCGAGAGAATCGCTTCGAGCTTATATCCAGCGATTCAACCAAGTGGCGATGGATATCCCAACGGCCACATCGGAGACGATGATGAACGCCTTCACGCAAGGCCTTGTGGACGGGGACTTCTTCCGGTCGCTCATCCGAAAGCCGCCCCAAGATTATGATCATATGTTGCACCGGGCCAATGAATACATAAACGTGGAAGAAGCGCAAGCCGCCCGGAAAAAGGAAACTCCAACCGAGCGGTCACCTATTCATGCCGAACGGAAACAGCACGCCGCTCAACAGCCCCCTAGAGGACCGAGAGCCGAAGCAATCCGATCCTCCCACGCCAGGTCGCACGTACAAGAAGTGGCCGCCGCTCGGCCCAAGCCAAAGAAGAGGTGGGTCCCTATGTTCTGCTCATTCCACCAGACGGATACGCACAACATGAGGGATTGTCGAAGTCTTCCCTTCGTGGCCAATCATGGTCCCAGGAAAGCCGAACGACGGTCTACTCCCATTGACAGGAGACAAAGGACCCATGAAGCCGACCGGACACGCACCGAGAGGCAACATCGACAGACGCCCGATCGGCACCGATCCCCAAGACAGGAGAATCGACGGGCGTCCAGAGAACGGTCCCGACCGTCCACTCGAGAAGAGGAAAATAGAAGCAATACTTCCCGGGGCGAGATCAACGTTATTGCAGGCGGGCCGACCGGAGGAGACTCCAACCGAGCCAGAAAGGCGGGCGTCCGGCAGCTACAAATTCACGCAGTTGGTTGTAGCCAAGAGCGGGCAAGCGGACCGGAAATCACTTTCGGGCCCGGGGACTTGGAAGGAATAGAAGTGCCCCACGACGACGCTCTGCTCGTTAAAGCGGTAATAGCAAATTACACTATTCACCGCATATTTGTTGACACAGGGAGCTCGGTCAACATTATATTCAAGAAGGCGTTCGATCAGCTGCAAATTGATCGAGCCGAGCTGCTTCCCATGACTACGCCGCTCTATAGGTTCACGGGCAACGAGGTTCAGCCGGTCGGACAGATCCGGCTGGCTACCTCGTTGGGAGAGGAGCCGCTCAGGAGGACCAGGACAATAAATTTTGTGGTGGTCGATTCTCCCTCGTCCTACAACGTCATTTTGGGCCGACCGGCGCTCGGCGAATTCCGAGCAGTCGTCTCAACCTTCCACCAGAAGATGAAGTTCCCCGTCGAGGACAAGGTGGGAGAAGTACGGGGAGATCAGTTAGCAGCTCGGCGGTGTTACATAGAGATGGTCCGAGCAGAATCCAACTCCGCTCGGAAGGCGCCTCGAATCGAGGTAAATACTATCACTGAAAAGCCACCCGCCTTAATTTATAAGGAAAAAGAGGAGGTGCAGATTCACCCGACCCGATCGGAGGCTACAACTTTTATCGCCTCTGATCTGGAGGAGAAGCAGAAGGAGGAGCTGATCCAATGCCTCCGACAAAATCATGATGTATTCGTCTGGTCGACACATGAATTGCCTGGAATTTCGCCGAGCATAGCACAGCATGAGTTGCATGTCCGACCGGACGCTCGGCCGATAAAGCAGAGAAAAAGAGATTTCAGCGCCGAACAGAACTCCATCATTCGAGCGGAAGTGGAGAAACTTCTGGAGGCCGGCCACATACGCGAGGTACAGTTCCCGAGCTGGCTGGCTAACGTAGTATTAGTCTCCAAGCCGGGCGGCAAGTGGAGGGTTTGCATTGACTTTCGAGACTTGAACAAAGCATGCCCCAAAGATTTTTATCCCTTGCCCCGGATAGATCAACTGGTGGACTCTACGGCCGGTTGCGAATTGATTTGCATGCTCGACGCATACCAAGGCTATCATCAGGTGCCGCCGTGAAGATCAAGAAAAGTTAGCTTCGGATCGCCGCACATATTGCTACAATGTGATGCCGTTCGGATTGAAGAATGCCGGGGCCACCTATCAACGCTTGATGAACAAAGTGTTCAGGGGCATAATCTGGAAGTCTATGTGGACGACATTCTTATCAAATCCGTCCGACCGATCTCTTCAAGGACATGGAAGAGACCTTCCGAACTCTACGCAAATATGGAGTCAAGCTAAATCCCGAAATGCTTGTTCGAGCAGGCGTTTCTTGGGATATATAGTGACCGAGCGGGGAATTGAAGCCAATCCCAGCAAGGTGAAAGCTCTGCAAGACATGCCGCCTCCCAGAAATACAAGGGAAGTGTAACGGTTGACCGGTCGGATAACTGCTTTATCCAGGTTCATCTCCAAAACCGCCGACCGGAGCCTACCGTTCTTCAAGATCCTGCGCAAGGCTACTAAGTTCCAGTGGGATGAAGAATGTGACCGAGCCTTCGAAGAATTGAAGACATATCTTAATTCTCTGCCTATTCTTGCCAAGCCGATCGGGGGTGAGTCACTTTATATTTATCTGTCGTCAACTGAGCATGCTGTGGGCTCAGCACTTGTAAAGGCGAGCGGCGAAGTGCAGCCGGTGTATTTTCTGAGCCACATTTTAAAAGATGCTGAATCTCGTTACACCGGGCTCGAGAAGTTGGCTTTTGCTTTGATACTAGCCGCTCGACGCCTTTGACCATATTTCTTGGCTCACACCATCATCGTCCGGACGAACAGTCCACTAGGAAGAGTGCTGTTGAATCCAGAAGCGTCCGGACGGCTCATCAAGTGGACGACAGAACTAAGTGAATTTGACATCCAATATCAACCCCGCTCGGCGATCAAAGCGCAATCCTTGGATGATTTTGTGACCGAAGTGCAGAAGCCTGAGCCGGAAGCTCTGTGGAGAATATATGTGAACGGGTCTTCCACTCGGCTCGGAAGTGGGATTGGAATATTGCTGCTCTCCCCTCAAGAAGAAAAGATGCACCTATCCGTCCGACTGGATTACAAAGCCACCAACAATGAAGCAGAGTATGAGGCTCTCATAGCCGGATTGCAGGCAGCACGGCATGTAGGAGCCGGTCGGGTGACACTCTATTCGGATTCACAGTTGGCCGCTCAACAACTTTCTGGTACCTTTGAAATCAACAGCGTTCGGCTTAAGCTCTACGCTGAAGCCTTTGAGAAACTCAAAGCCACTTTCCGTGAGGTCCTTATTCAAAAGATTCCCCGAACGGAGAACCCGGCAGCCGATGAGTTGGCCAAACTAGCAAGTTCTATAACGCCGGTCGCCATTCAGCAACCAATTGAAAAAGTACTGCTGGTGGCGCACGTCGACCGGATGGAAGGCCTCACATTTCCAAGCGACTGGAGGACACCCATCATAGAGTTCCTCCGCTCGGGATCCACACCGTCCGATCGGGATGAAGCCCAGCTACTCAGGAGGAGGGCCGGTCGGTTCACACTCATAGGTGATCAGCTCTACAAGAAGACTTTCTCTCATTCGCTGTTGAAATGCGTGAGCTCGGAAGACTCGGCTTACATTCTCCAAGAAGTACATCAAGGATCGTCTGGAGGACACCCGGGCGGACGATCATTAGCTAAAAAGATCCTGCTAGCTGGATACTTTTGGCCGACCTTACAAATAGACGCCGCTCGGACAGTATCTACATGCCTTTCGTGCCAGAAGTATCACAACTTCTCCCTCCGACCGGCAGAGGAGATGAAGGCATCAATCGTCTCATGTCCGTTCGATCAATGGGGAATGGATATCATGGGTCCATTTCTGATGGCGACCGGGCAAAGGAAATTTTTGCTGGTGGCGGTCGATTATTTCTCCAAGTGGGTGGAAGCCGAGCCACTAGCCAGGATCACCGAACAGATGGTCAAAAAATTCATATGGCAACACATCATCTGTAGGTTCGGTATCCCTCGCCGATTGGTTTCCGACAATGGGCGGTAATTCACAGGGAAGGTGCTAGAAGATTGGTGCAAAAGCTATGGCATTGAGCAACACTTCACGTCCGTGGCTTACCCCCAAAGCAACGGTCAAGCTAAAGTAGCCAACCGGGAAATTCTCCGTATTCTGCGTGCTCGGCTCGACCACGTGGGAGGAAGTTGGCCGGATGAAGTGCCGGGCGTTTTATGGGCCATCCGGACAACTCCTAAGGAAGCGACGGGCATCCCACCTTTTCATCTGGTGTACGGCGGCGAAGCAGTCATCCCGGTTGAAGTCGGCGTCGAGTCCGTCCGGGTCCAATTGTACGACGAAGGCAACGCCGATCGGAGAAACATGGAGCTGGATTTGATTGACGAGGAACGAGCCAAGGCATCCGTTCGGCTGATGGCATACCGTCAACGAATGAAGCAAAACTACAACCGCCGCGTCATTTCCCGATCATTCCAGGTCGGCGACCTTGTCTGGAAGAAAGTCAAACCGGTCGGCGATGTCGGTAAGCTTGAAGCGCCGTGGGCAGGCCCGTTCAAAATCATCGAAAAGCTCCGCTCGGGCACCTATTATTTGGAGGATGAGGACGGCCGACAAATAGATAGACCGTGGAGCGCAAACCACCTCCAGCCCTACCGGGCGGGGTGAAAGGTGTGCCAATGTAAATCATGTGTACTTTTTTCGACTGAATACTGGAAAGGCAGAAATGAAAAACCAAGAGCACGAATATGAGGCATCGTCAACAAGGAACGAAGGCCCTGCGCCGCTCGGCCGGTGGTAAATGGCTCGAGCCAAGCGCTCGAGGAACGAAGGCCCAGTACCGTCCGGTCGGAGGTAAATTATCCGAGCCAAAATGCCCGAAGCAGACCCTGAGCCGTTCGGCCAGGAGTACGTTCTCCAAGCTAGATGAAAAGAGCCTATGGATTATTCAAACCAAGCGCCCGAATAGCAAAGGCCTCCCAGCCGGTTGGATTCACAAGCGAATGACCCGTGCTGTTCGGCCGGGCACAAAGATGATCCAAGCACGAGATAAGTTATGAAGGCCAAGGTCGCTCGACCTGGTAAGGAGTTAGCCTTAAAGGCCCAATCGGCTATAAACATTCGCGCCGACGAGCACCGTCGTTAAACATCGAGAGCCGCGCCGATCGGCTATAAACATCCGCGCCGACGAGCACCGTCGTTAAACATCGAGAGCCGCGCCGATCGGCTATAAACATCCGCGCCGACGAGCACCGTCGTTAAACATCGAGAGCCGCGCCGATCGGCTATAAACATCCGCGCCGACGAGCACCGTCGTTAAACATCGAGAGCCGCGCCGATCGGCTATAAACATCCGCGCCGACGAGCACCATCGTTAAACATCGAGAGCCGCGCAGATCGGCTATAAACATCCGCGCCGACGAGCACCGTCGTTAAAGATCGAGAGCCGCGCCGATCGGCTATAAACATCCGCGCCGACGAGCACCGTCGTTAAAGATCGAGAGCCGCGCCGATCGGCTATAAACATCCGCGCCGACTAGCACCGTCGTTAAAGATCGAGAGCCGCGCCGATCGGCTATAAACATCCGCGCCGACGAGCACCGTCGTTAAACATCGAGAGCCGAGCCGATCGGCTATAAACATCCGCGCCGACGAGCACCGTCGTTAAACATCGAGAGCCGCGCCGATCGGCTATAAATATCCGCGCCGTCGAGCACCGACGTTAAAAATCGAGAGACGAGTCGGCGTCTATAAATCCCCGAGCGGAAGACCGACGAGCACCGTCGTTAAAGATCGAGAGCTGCGCCGATCGGCTATAAACATCCGCGCCGACGAGCCCTGTCGTCAAACATCGAGTCGGTCCGGCGACTATAATACCCCGGGCGGATGAACGAATATCAGAATAAAAAACCGCGGAAACTACGAATATTAAAACATTCAGGCCCGATCGGGGGTTGGTCCTTTGATACTTGGCGTTAGCTGAATTCACGTAAGCCAGATACGTGCAGCGCGAGTAGTCTTTCCCGCTCGAAATTTGTTTAATGGATTAAGCCGATCGGCCGCGTGACGGAGAACGCTTGAGAGCATGACTGACTCTAAGCATAAACGTTAAGCAAACAGAAGAATATTATAGATAATGAGTACGAAGACAAAGGCAAAGGAGCAGCGTTTCATTAGAAGAAAAATTATGCCGACCGGCACGTACAAATTCCCGCCTCACTCCGGATCTTAAAAATTAAAGAAGGCGTCCGGGATGTCATCAATCATGGCCGCTAGGTCGGAGGCGGGAATATGCATTCCCTCGGGAAGGTGGCCACCCTTCTTCAAGTACGTCATGGTGACCTTGACCGCTTCGGCGAAAGTAGAAGAGACGTTGCCGCCGAATTTTGCGCCGAACCTCTCCGAGTGGAGGTATTCTTGGCGCGCTGCTGCTAGACGGTTCAGCTCTCCCTCCTTATATTTTTTAAGTGCCGCTCGGGAAGCGGTTAAGGTATCTTGGGCAGCCTTCAAGTCCACCTCGGCCTTTGTGCGTTCTGCCGAACGGTCCTCTCGCTCGGCGTTCAGCTGGGCCTCCAGATTCTTAGACTGCTGATCTAGGGCTCGGACTTCAACTTTCATTTTGTCCAGATCAGCAATCGCCTGCTTCTTCCGAGCAGTAGCGCGTTTGGCATCCGCTTCGCGCTTCTTGACTTGGCCCTCTAGCCGAGCCACCTCTGTAGCCAGTTCGGCGGACTTCTTCTGTTCGGCCTCAAGGGTTTGTTTCTCCCGCTCGGCCGATGGACCCCCTGACACTTGGAGTTTCGTCAGGAGATCCTCTAGCTCGGCTAGCCGATGGCTAGTGGCGATTTGCTCGGCCCAGCGCTGAAAGGGAAATAATAAAATGAGGAACCGGACAGTAGCCTATCACAGAAAGAAAAATGAATTTACCTGAGTGACCTGCTGCATGTTGTTGTCGCCGAGCTGCTTGGGCGTCATGAGGGCCACTTGAATCTGCGCGTCCTCAAAAAGCTTGGCTAGCGGACCCGTCAAGGTTATTTCATGAACAGGGCTCGAGGGCCGATCGGCGGACAGTAAATATTCCTCCGATGGGAATCGGAGGGTAGTCTTGATGGTCGGATGGCCGGACGGCGCTTCTTCAGTCGCGGCCGCCTGATGAGAGGACTCCCCTATGGCGGAAGTTTCGCCCAACCGACGTATGCGGCGACGAGTCCGGGGAGGAGAGCCGGAGGGCTGTGCGATAGGCGAAGCCACGGGGGTCCCGATCTGTGATGGCGTGCGGTCCGGCGAGTCTACCCCGATCGGCGCTTGTGGTGCGCCTTCTTGAGTCGGAAGGCTGGGGTCTCTTCGACGTTTCCGCCGAAGTTCCAGTGGGGGATCCCCGACTTGGGGGACTCCCAGCTCTGCTGGAGCAGAGGAAACAGGATCCGCCTCAATCTCCGTTGAAGCGGCTGAGGTAGCTTCTGTTTCAGGGGCGGACTGCGCCCCCCCCTCTCCTGCATCTGCCGGGCGGCTGGGGATGAGACCTCGCTCGGCGAGCTCTTTTTTGGTGGCCGCTTCAATTTCCACGGACTTTAATTTCAAATGCGCGGTAGCCTTGGAGCGCCACATGACTTCAGCTGCAGTAAAAGAAATTAAAATCAATTAGACAAAAAAGACTAAGAGAGTAAAGAATCCTTACTCATGCGGAAGGGGAGATTTGCCCGAACGGGAGACAATCCGAAAATATACAACACCCCCTTGAGAAGCAACTGGTCGATCTTGTATCGCTGACCGGATAACCAGTTAGCTGCATGAAGATAGGCTGGGTTGCTTCTGAACTTGCCAAGCTCCGGCTGAGTCGGCACAGCGGTCTGCCATTTGGTTCAAAATGCCGGCCGCTCGGGAAGTCGGATGTAGAAGAAAAATTCCTTCCAGTGCTTGTTGGAGGTCGGCATATTATCAAAAAATTTAAAGCCTATTCTACTCTGGAAAACGAAAGTGCCCAACTCGGATTGTTTGGGGTAGAAGAAGAAGTGGAATATTTTGGGGTCAAGAGGGATACTATGCAGCTTAAAGAGGACAACCACCCCGCTCAGCAACCTAAAGGAGTTTGGCACAAGTTGGCCGAGCGGGATGCGAAAATAGTTACAAACCTCTAAAATAAAGGGATGGGTAGGAAATCTAAGGCCGCCCTGGAATTGGTCTAGAAAAAAACAAATGGTGCCGATCGGGGGGTCATGGGGCCGGTCAGTCGGGTCGGCTACAACTATTTCATAGTTATCGGGAATCCCATACGTCCGAACAAGGCGCCGAGCACCCTCCTCATCAAACCGACTTTCCATGGTCAGATACCAAGGGCCATGAACACCAACAGCGGGTTCGGAGGAGCTTACCATCCCGAGGAAGCAAAAAGATAGCGAGGAATCGAAGGAAGAGGAGCAAAAGAGGCAAAACAAGTTGGGAAGACCTTGTAAACGAAGGGAGGAGACTCACTGAGAAGGAAACGGACGGAAAAGATCACCGAGGAGAAGGTAGCAGCCGGAAAGTGGAACTGGATCGCCGGAGGCTGCAGCGGCAGAGGAGGTAGAAGGAGAAAGCACGAGCAAGCGTGCGGCAAAGGAGGAGAACTGAGGCTTTATACAGCCGGGATCGGTCGGCCTCCGCCGTCTGATCCAGGTCACGACAGACGAGGACGCCATCGGGCCGTCCATTTTAAACGGGGGCGTCCCATCGTAAGTGACGCCGCCGCCACACAATGGTTGACACGTGGCGCTCTGTCACCCAGCGCAATTAATGCGCCCATACCGCGCACGCTTCGCCTTAATGAAGAGGATTTGCGTGATTTTCGAGAAGATTTAGACAAGCAAACATCCACGTTGAGCGACAAGACAACCATAACTAAGAGCCGAGCGGCTGAATTTGGCAGAAGGGCCGAACGGCCCCAGGGATATTATAAGCTACTGAAAGGCGGCGACCGCCCGCTCGGACACATAGTCCAGTCAGTCGGACTCACTGCCTCCTTCGACTAGACTTGAAGGGAAGGCAAGTGATCCGGCGGTAAGAATGGGGGGCCCACCCTCTGAAGGGTCCCAGCCTAAGGACGGATGGAAGGCTGGTCAAGCGGGTAATGGTCCGAGCGGAGCTAGAGATAACCCATCCATGGACTTGGGTTTCCGACGCCAAGGCAGGAGGATCGAAGGGCCGAGCGGGATCCCGATCGGCTAGGATCGAAGGGCCGAGCGGGATCCCGATCGGCTGGGATCGAAGGGCCGAGCGGGTTGCCCGTTCGGCCAAGATAAGGGCGAGGGTACAAAGGTAGCCGAGAGGCCTATGCGCTTGTCTCGGGATCTGGGATGTCAGAGAAGGCATGTCTGATGATTAGGCCGTACACAAGATTGCACGATGGAAGATCTCGCTGTCACATCAGGGAGAGGTGGATACAGTAGCAGTATGGCCTCATATATGCTCTTCTGACAGGCCCATACTGGGGTATGGTCTAAAGCAGATGACTGCTTCGATTGGCATGCCCGGGCTCTTTCGATAGTTCTATATAAGGCCTCCATTTCTTCATCGGAGGTACGCGCGTCTGGATCTCTAAAGCCACTTCATCTATTTCCTCGCCTGACTTGAGCATCGGAGGGCCGTCGCCGGGACACCCCTCCCGGCTCGGTTTTGTTGCAGGTTCGCCGGAGCACTCGAGGATCCAGCAGGGAGCGCCATGTCCCCAACGTTCGTTGACCCCTGGTTCGGACAGGATCAATATATATAATTTAATAATGTTTAAAAGTTAATATAATTATAAATTTTAACAATAAAATATTGACTATATGGATTTTGTTAAGTCATTAAGCTCCATTCTTTACTACCTTCTAATCTATATTTAAATAAATTAGATTTTATTTTATTATTATAAATTAAATCTTTTACGATATCTTTCTTTCTCAAATAATGTGAGTATTTATTATTACCTGACCTCATTCATTTGGACGTGTATTGGCTACCTAAATACATGTGAGCAAAACTTTTTATTATTATTATTATTATTTTTTATTTTAACCATTATATTTAGCTAAACATTTTCATATTTACAGCTTCGGCACTTTCTCAAAGGACGCCCCTAAAATTACCGAATTCATACAAGGCATACCTAAGTTCCGCAATCTTTCAACCTTTAAAAAATTAATTTTATAACCCAACCAAAAATAATTTTAAAAAATTTACGTCATAATCATCTTCTATATTTCTCTTTTTTTTTAAAAAAATAAAAATTTAATAAAAATTTTAAAAATAAAAAAATAAAAAAGAAGGTTAATAAAAAATTATAAAATTAAATGAACATTAATAAAAGTATTTTTAAAATTTTTTAAATAGAAAATTACAAGAGAAAAAATGAAATATTTTTTTTTAAAAAAATAAAAATTAGATAACTGAAATAAATAAATTATGTTGATGTTGATTTCTTGAAACCAACATCATCGTGCTATTTTTTTTTTTTTAATAAATATCCTGTTGGTGCTCAACACTAAGATGTTTCTAAGGAATTAAAGTTGGGAGATTTTCGGTGTAATCATTCCCTAGATCAAGGTTGACTAGTTTGACTAAACTCGGAGAGATTTGAGCTTGAGTTTCGATTCGATGTTTGAACAATATGTTGTGAGATATATGTGAGAAAGGTTAAGTAGGTTAAGAAGAATCGGTACTTGACTAGTAAAATCCTAACTAGAGATTATGTAAGAGTAAGTCTTAACTCGAGAGTTAGGCAAAGAAAAGTCCAAGTGCATCAGGGAGAATCGCATGTTGACAAGGAAAGTCCAAATGGGTCAGGGAGGACCGCGCGTTGGCAAAAAAAAAAATCCAAATGGGTCAAGGAGGATCGTACGTTGGCAAAGAAAGTCCTAACTACGATTAGGTAAAGGAAAGTCCAAGTGGGTCAAGGAGGACCACACATTGGTAAGGAAAGTCTTAACTGCGGTTAGACAAAAGAAAGTCCAAGTGGGTTAAGGAGGACCACACATTGGCAAGGAAAGTCCTAACTACGATTAGGCAAAGAAAAGCTCAAATGGGTTAAGGAGGACCGTACATTGGCAAGGGAAGTCCTAACTGCGATTAGGCAAAGGAAAGCCCAAGTATGTCAAGGAGGATCACATGTTGGTAAGGAAAGTCTAAGTGGGTCAAGGAAGATCGCACGTTGACAAGGTTAAGTCCTAACTGTTGGACCGAGTAGGTCGGCTAGAGAGGGTTGAGTTGCTCAAAATACTAAAACAAACATCTTCTCAATCTTTCAACTCAGATTAGCAGCAATAACTAATAAAATTAAATAGAAATAACAACTTAAATAAAATCAGTAAAAGACCAAGAATTACTTGGTTACAACCTAGATGATTGTTAATCCAAGACAGTAGAAAGCTCACTAAGAATCTCCTTCACTGAAGGCGGAGAAGCCTTTTACACACAATAAAAGCTCAGAAAAGTCTAGGAAAGTGAATACATAAGTTGTTACTGTTGGTTGCTACTCGGAAAACCTAACGGTTCCACTGTACAAAAATTTTGTACAAAGGTCTGAACCTTTTCCTAGCTACCATGTGTTCTTTTAAATTAAACTTGGATCGCCTGCGGAACTTAACACGTTTGATCCTAAGTTTAATTTATTTGTTCTTTTAGGTTTAGACTTGGATCTCCTGCGGAACTTAACACGTTCGATCCAAATCACCTAGGTCACAAAGTTGATTAAATATTAATTTCTAAATTTGGCTTCTAGGACTGCATGACGAGACACATGACCTTCTTGGATATGGGAACAACCACCACCGCTTAAACAAAGCCTTTTAAGGAAAGTTAATATTTAATTTCCTTAAATAACTCTAGGTTAACCAAAAAGAATAATCGAAGCACAAGTTCGAAAAGAAAACAAAAAAAAACACAACATCAAAAACTAATTCGAAACCTAGAATCACATGCCTCTTTGGTATTTTTTACAAAGAAATAAAACTAGTATGATGCGGAAAATAATTACTAGTTATACCTTTCTTTGTGAACTTTCAATGACCTCTTGATCTTCTACCGTATTCCTCTTCTAACCTCGGACATTGTGTGGGCAATGATCTTCCGAGATGAGAACCACCAAGGCACCTTCTTCTTCTTTCCTTCAAGTTTCGGCCAAGCAAAAACTTCCAAAGGATGAAGAACTTTTTCCACCAACCAAGCTCCAAGGGATGCAAGAAACAAGTCTCCTTTCTCTCCTTTTCTCCAAGCTAGATCCGGCCACTTCTATGTCTCCAAGAGGTGATGAAGTCTTGGCCACAAGAAGGAGAAGAGAGAAGGGGAACCTCTAGGGGCCGGTCACACCTAGGAAGAAAAGAGAAGAAGAAAAAGAATAGAGTCATTCACCATTAAGGCACCTCTACCCCCTCTTTTATAATCCTTGGTCTTAGCAAATAAGGAAATTTTAATAAAAACTTCCTTAATTCTTTTGCCATGAAAAAGAAAAATTAATTAATTAAAAATCAATTTTCTTTTTCCAATTTTCTTGGCCGGCCACTTTCTCCCCAAAACAAGGAAAGTTTTAATTAAAACAAGAATTAAAACTTCCTAATTTGTTTCCGGAAATTTATAAAAAATTTCTCCAATAATTTTTATCCCTTCATGATTGATTAATAAAAAGGAAATTTTATAAATTAAAATCTTTCTTTTAAACATGTGGATAATTTCCAAAAAGGAAAGTTATCTCTAAAAATTAAAATCTCCTTTCAATCTACAAATAAGGAAAGATATTAAATCTTTTCTTAATCTTTTGTAGAAACTAATAAAAGAGAATTTTTAATTTTTAAACTTTCTTTTAAATCATGAACATAATTAAAAGGAAAGTTTTTACCAAAATTAAAATCAACCTTTTTAATCTACAAATAAGGAAAGAGATTTAACTCTTCTCTTAATCTTTTGTAGAATCTTATAAAAGGAAAGATTTAAATTTTTAAACTCTCTTTTAAATCATGTTATCCACATAAGAAAAATTTTTAAAATTAAAATTCCTTTTTATTTTAATAGGGCCGACCACCTAAGCTTGAGTTCAAGCTAGGGCCAACCACATGAATTCACCCATGAACCAAGTCATGGCCGGCCCTAGCTTGGTCTCCAAGCTAGCTTGGCTGGCCTCTATAGGATGGGTAAGAAGGTGAGTATAGGTGGGTATAGTACTCTATAATTAAGAAGCTACGATAGGGACCGAGAGGAGGAATTGGTTTTGGTCTCCCGATAAAATTAAGTATCCCGTGTTCGCCCCGAACACACAACTTAATTTTATCAATAATAATTCATTCCACTAGAGAACTATTATTGAATTATCGCACCAATCCCAAATTACATTTTGGGCTCCTTCTTATTATGAGTATGTTAGTCTCCCTGTGTTTAAGATGTCGAATGCCCACTAATTAAGTGAGTTACTGACAACTCATTTAATTAATATCTTAGTCCAAGAGTAGTACCACTCAACATTATCGTCATGTCGGACTAAGTCCACCTGCAGAGTTTAACATGACAATCCTTATGAGCTCCTCTTGGGGACATTCTCAACCTAGATTACTAGGACACAGTTTCCTTTTTATAATCAACAACACACACTATAAGTGATATCATTTCCCAACTTATCAAGCTTATTGATTTATCGAACTAAATCTCACCCATTGATAAATTAAAGAAATAAATATCAAATATATGTGCTTATTATTATATTAGGATTAAGAGCACACACTTTCATAATAACTGAGGTCTTTGTTCCTTTATAAAGTCAGTATAAAAGAAACGACCTTTAATGGTCCTACTCAATACACTCTAAGTGTACTAGTGTAATTATATAGTTAAGATAAACTAATACCTAATTACACTATGACCTTCCAATGATTTGTTCCTTTCCATCTTGGTCGTGAGCTACTGTTTATAATTTATAAGGTACTGATAACATGATCCTCTGTGTGTGACACCACACACTATGTTATCTACAATATAAATTAATTGAACAACTACATTTATCATAAATGTAGATATTTGACCAATGTGATTCTTATTTCTAGATAAATGTTTATACCAAAAGCTAGGCTTTTAGTATACATCCTAACAGTTACTTCTTTCCTAGGTCCAGAGGTCTTTTTATAGCCCCTGAAAAATCTTATCCACAGGCTGAAGGTGCCTTCCATAGGGTTGGAAGGTGCCTCTAGCGAGGCGCTCATGGATAACTTTATCCACGACCAACGACTCATTTCAACCTGGTCGAAGGCGCTTTCCATAGTCTTGGAAGGTGCCTTCGCACTATTTATCGAAGGCGTAGAGGCACCTTCAACAGCATTTGAAGGCGCCTCCTGTTAGAGTGTATACTAAAAGCCTAGCTTTTGTAAACATTTATTTGTTGAAATAAAATAATCACATTGGTCAATATCTGCATTTATTTATTAAATGTAATTGTTCAATTAATTTATATAGTAGACAACATGGAGTGTGGTGTCACACTCAGAAGATCATGTTGTCGGTTCTCTATAAATTATAAACAGTTGCTCGCGACTAAGATAGAAAGGAACAAACTATCAGAATTGTCGTAATGTAATTAAGTATTAGTTTATCTTGACTAATAAATTACACTGATACACTTTAAGTGTATTGAGTAGGACCATTTAGGTATGTTCTTTTTGTACTGACTTAGTAAAAGAACTAGACCTTAGTTATTATGGAAGTGTGTGCTCTTAATCCTAATATAATAACAAGAACATATATTTAATATTTATTTCTTTGACTTATCAAAGGGTGAGATTTAGCTCGATAAATCAATATGCTCGATAAGTTGGGAAATGATATTACTTATAGTGTATGTTGTTGATTATAGAAGGAATCTGTGTCCTAGTTATCTAGGTTGAGAATGCCCCTAAGAGGAGCTCATAAGGATTGCCATGTTAAACCCTGCAGGTGAACTTAGTCCGACATGACAATGAAGTTGAGTGGTACTACTCTTGGAGCTAGATATTAATTAAGTGAGTTGTTAGTAACTTACTTAATTAGTGGACATTCGTAATCTTAAACACAGGGAGACTAACATACTCATGATAAGAAGGAGCCCATAATGTAATTTGAGATTGGTGCAGTAGTGGCGTAATAACTCTCTAGTGGAATGAGTTATTATCGATGAACTTGGGTTGTGTGTTCGGGGCGAACACGGGATACTCAAGCTCATCGGAAGGTCAAAACCAATTTCTCCTCTAGGTCCTTGTCGTAGCCTCATTATAGCCTCAAGTCCACCCAAATGTAAAACTCTTCTTGGTGTCCAAGAAGGGGGCCGGACCATTGCTTGGTGACCAAGCAATGACCGGCCACATCCTCTTATAGAGGCCGACCCTATTGCTTGGTGATCAAGCTTGTAGGGGCCGACCAATATTAATTCAAATAGGAGGGTTGTTTTGAATTTTTAAAATCTTCTCTTTGTAGAAAACTATAAGTTTTAAAAGAGAGTTTTTAATTTTTTAAAACTATCCTTATTTGAATTAGGCCACATGTTTTAATAGAGAGTTTTAAAAGTTTTAAAACTTTCCTTTTTTAACCATCCTCATAGTTTAAGAAAAAAAAAGGGGAGATAAGTTTTAAAATTAAAATTTTCTATCATCATGTTAAAAAAGGAAATTTTATAAGAGAGTTTTTAAATTTTAAAACATGGTTTTAATTTTTAGAAACTTTCCTTTTTTAACTCCTACTTTATGAAAGAGAGCTTGTAAAATTTTATAAGAATTTTTCTTGTAAAATTTTATAAAAAAAATAATTCCTTTTCCTCTTGATGAGGTGGTCGACCACCTTGCTTGGTGCCCAAGCAAGGGGTCGGCCATAATAAAAAAATATAAAATCATCAAAAAATTAATTTTGGTGATTGATTCAATCAAGAGGAAAGAAAAGGAAAAATTAAAAGGGAAAAGGAAAAACTCTTGGATGATTTTATTTTTTGTAAAAAGTTTTTCCTTATTTTCCTTGGGCAAGTAATATAAAAGAAGGGGTGAGGGGGACTTCATGAGACACAACTCTTATTCTTTTGCTTGGAGGATCTCTTGGTGGCCGACCCTCTCCCTTCTTCCTTTTCCTTTGCTCTCTTCTCCTTGGTGGTGGTGGTGGTCGGATTTTAGAAGAAGAAGGAGGAAGCTTTTGGGTGGTGTTCATCTTGGAGGATCGTCGCCCACACGACGTCCAAGACGAGGCGAGGAATACGATAGAAGATCTTGAGGTCATTAGCTTACAAAGAGAATGTATAACTAGTATTTTTCTTCCGTATCATACTAGTTATTTTTCTTTGTATGAATTCTAAATACAAGAGGCAATTAGATCTAGTTTATCGAATTTATTTTTCGATTTGTGTTTTCTTCTTTTTCGAATTTATGATTCGATTGTTCTTTTTGGTTAACCTAGAGTTATTTAAGGAAATAAATATTAGCTTTCCTTAAAAGGTTTTGCCTAGGCGGTGGTGGTTGCTCCCATATCTAAGAAGGTCATGTGTCTCGCCATGCAATCCTGGAAGCCAATTTTGGAAATTAATATTTATGGAATTAATAACTTAGGTAGATTTGAATCAATAGTGTTAAGTTCTGCTTGCGATTCAAATCTAAACCATTAAGAACAAATAAGTTAAATTTGGAATCAATGATGTTAAGTTCCGTCTGCGATTAACTTCTAAAGAACACAATAAGTTATTTAAGGAAAGGTTCGACACTTGTACAAAAATTTTTGTACAGTGGAACCGGTACGTTTTCCTAGGATTAACCAACACCTCCAGCAACACTTGCAGTTCCATTTCACTCCTTTACTGCTACGATCTCCTGGGTGATTTCGGCCACCGAAATAGGGTTCACCCGAACTCAATTTCTGACCTTCTCCTCAAGCAGGCTTCCGCTCCGGCTTCTCATCCCTTGAACGTCATGCACATCCTTCTCGTCCATAGGTGTACTTTTCTACAGTATCTCGTCCCTCAGACACACCGAGCCCGTCGGCTCTCTCCCGTGCCGTCTTTCTTGCTTGCCGCGTCTTTCGCTCGACTTCCTGTGCTCCTAAGCTCCTGCACACTTAGACATAGGGATTAGAACATAACAGGACCTAACATAACTTAGTTGATCACACAAAAAATAACCTTGGGGGTCCAACAATCTCCTACTTTTTTGATGTGAGCAACCCAAGTTAAGTTAGGGTAAACCAACCATCAAGTAAAGATAATAAAATTGCAATACCAAGTAAATATGCAATAAAGTGCAAAAAGATTTTTAAATTTAAATTGAACTACTATCTCCCCCTAGACTTAACCTTCCTCCCTTTCATCACATAAAAAAATTAGGGTAAAAAAAATCTAAGGGAAAAGAATTTTTTTTTTATAAAAGTTTAATTTCTAAGTAACTTGTAAGTAAAAATAAATTTCTAAGTAAAATTTGCAAGTCAAGAAGCGAAAATGTTAAACCATTGACAACTATTGAAAGTATTAATTTAATTAACTATTTCATGCTTATCAGTTTGTCAATTAAATATTCAATTAAGTAATTGGCTTCCAGGCTGTGGTGAGACACTAAGCCTTCTTGGTTATTGGATTATCAACCACTTCTAGATAAAGCCTCTTAAAGAATTCAATTATTTAATCTTCTATCTGAAAACCCTAAGTCCAATTTTACTTTTAATTTATACAAGTTTTTGGAACCCAATATAGGTTCCTTCCTACAGGATTAATCAAGAATTTTGGGGGTACGTAACTTTTGGGTATTTTTTTGATTTAACCACTGTGAATCTAAGGTACCAGCTTAGTCTTTTAAAATTTTGAGTTTGAACAGTTGAACATGTATGATTTTTCAAGTTTTCAACTTGTGTCCTCAATTTATTATTTTCAATTTTTAATTTTTCAAAATCTTCTAACAAACAAAATTTGGCTAAAATTATTTTTAATTCTTTGTTTTCTTTTTCAAGTTTACAACAATCTTTAGTTAATAATTTTACAAATTTAAACAACTTGTCAAGTGGGAGAGATCGTACCTGACTTACCTTGTCGATTCTGTCATCTGTAGCTCCCCCTGAACTACTGTTTTCTTTTGATGTAGCTCCCCCTTCATCGATGCTCATTTCAGACAAGCTCTCTTCGTGTTCATCTTCTTGATGACTTGTCATCAATGCAAGTCTGGAAAAGGCTTCAACCTCCGATTCGGACGACATTTCATCCCAAGTCGCTTTAAGGGTCTTGTGTTTGTTCGTTTGGATGGGCTTCTTGTCTTTGCTTTTGCCCTTTTTCTTCAATTTAGGGCAGTTGTTTTTTACATGCCCTTCTTCATTGTAGTGGTAGTATCTGATTGTCCTTTTCTTTCTACCTTGCAGATGGTTAGATTTTATAGATTTAAACAGTTTCTTAAACTGTCTTACCATCATTACTGTTTCGTTGTTGTCGACAGAGGACTCTGAATCTTGTTCGTCCATCTTTTCCTTAAGGACAATGTTGTGCTTCGGCTCCTTCTTTGTATCTACACATCTCGATTCATGGACTTTAAAAGTTGAAAATAACTCTTCTAAGGTAACATATTCTAAATCCTTAGAGATATAGTAGGTATCTACTAATGATGCCTATTTCATATTTCTAGGGAATGCATTAAGAGCGTACCTTAGCGAATCTCGGTTGCTTACCTTTTCTCCGAGATTCGAAAGTCCGGTGATGAGCTCCTTAATCCTCAAGTGAAGGTGTGCAATGGTCTCGTCTTCTTCAAATCGAAGGTTGGTGAGCTGGTTGCGAAGTTGGTCCTGTCTTGCAAGTTTCGCCTCCGAGGTTCCTTCGTGTAGTTCCAGGAATTTCTCCCAGAGTTCTTTTGCGGACTCATAGGCTCTGATCTGGTTGACTTCTTGTGATGATAAAGCACTCAGCGGATGAAACTCTGCTTTGTCGTTTGCCATGAAGTCGGCTTGTTCCTTCTTCATCTATTGAAACTTTGGTGCTTCAAAACTAAATTTCATTATTAATAATAAATCAAAGTCTGTTTTGAAAAATACCTCCATTCTCTTTTTTCAGCTCGCGAACTCCCCCTCGAACTTTGGTGGGTAGATGCTTGGTATGACCATCTCGTGTGCTTCGTTCGGTGGTTAGTCCTCCTGAAGCTATTAGGCTCTGATACCACTTATTGGACCGGGTAGGACCGCTAGAGAGGGTTGAGCTACTTGAAACACTAAAACAAACACCTTCTCAATCTTTTAACTCAGGTTAGCTGTAATAGCTAATAAAATTAAACAGAAATAACAACTAAAATAAAATCAGTAAAAGGCCAAGAATTACTTGGTTACAACCTAGATGGTTGTTAATTTAAGGCAGTAGAAAGCTCACTAAGAATCTCCTTCACTGAAGGCAGAGAAGCCTTTTAAATATGATAAAAGCTCAGAAAAGTCAAGGAAAGTGAATACATAAGTTGTTACTTCTTTCCTAGGTCCAGGGGTCTTTTTATAGCCCCTGGAAAATCTTATCCGCAGGATGAAGGTGCCTTCCACAGAAGGCATGGAGGCGCCTTTAACAGTCTTTGAAGGTGCCTCTAGCAACACTTGCAGTTCCATTTCGCTCCTTTACTATTGCGATGTCCTAGGTGATTTCGGCCACCGAAATAAGGCTCACCCGAATCCAATTTCTAACCTTCTCTTCGAGCAGGCTTCCGCTCTGGCTTCTCATCCCTCAAACGTCATGCACATCCTTCTCGTCCATCGGTGTACTTTTCTACAGTATCTCATCCCTCAGACACATCGAGCCCGTCGACTCTCTCCCGTGCCGTCCTTCTCATTTGCTGCGTCTTTCGCTCGACTTCATGTGCTCCTAAGCTCCTGCACACTTAGATACAGGGATCAGAACATAACAGGACCTAACATAACTTAGTTGATCACATAAAAAATAACCTTGGGGTTCCAATACTAACTATGATTAGGTAAGAGAAAATCCAAGTGGGTCAAGAATGACCACACTTGGTGATCGGAAGTCTAACAGAAAGTTGACAAAGCCCATGTGAATCAAAAGGTTGACCAAACACTTGGTGGAGAAGTCCCATTAGGTCATGGTTGAATAGAGATTGGGCAAGGGAATCCTAGACTTGGGTTAAACAAGTTAGAGTTTGAACATCGATCAAGTGATCGATTGAGAGTTGCGTCAATCGATCAACTAATCGATTGAACGTATCTCTTCGTGAAGTGCATTGTGAATCGATCAGGTGATCGATTCACCTTGAAAGTGATCGAATAGAAGCTAGTTTTCATGAAGCACAGTGCATTGCATAGTGCTGAATCAATTGGGAAGAATCCCAATCGATTGAGGATATCGCGAGAGGCTTAATTGATTAGCTAATCGATTAAGCTTGGTTGCGAGAGAACAGAAAGCTTCTGGATCGATTAGGTGATCGATTGAAGCTGCTTGATCAATTGAAGCTGCTTGATCAATTAGGTAATTATCTCATGAGCGAATAGAAGGCTTCATAATTGATTGAGTGATCAATTAAGAAGGCTCATAATCGATTGACTAATCGATTAAGTGACAAAGAAAAGAGTCGTTGCTAGGTTTGGACGGCTGGATGCTCTCAGATCTGACACAACAATCAATTGGGGGTAAGGTCGATCGATTGGGAGTTCTAATCTACGGGATGCAAAGGTGATGACGAAGATTCAAATACAGCTCTTCTTCTCCATTCTTCACCACTGATTCTTGAAGGTTCTTGGACCAAATTGCTGATATATTTCCAAGCATCAAGAGGCGATCCACAACAATAAGAGATCAAGAACAAAGGCTCTTCATTGTTGTATCTATTTCCTTATTCTTGCTGTATCTCGTATTCGCTTGTGTATTGCTTGTATGAGGATTCTTCGCCTCCTAGAAGAAGGATTTCATAGTGTACTATGAGTGAGGAGAGTGGACCCTTAGATTAGTCATCTCAAGGAGGTTGATACCAAGTAAAATCAAGGGTGTTAGCATTTACTTCTAGTTTTCCGTTGCAACAAATCATCAACGAAGCGATTTGAGGTAATAACCTCCCCTTTAACTCGTTGGAGTGTCCAAACAAGTAGTATCAAAGCAAAGTCGATCTTCATTGGACTAATCACTGAGAGAGTAATGAGTTAGAGGAAGAAGAAGACATTGAAGCTTGAAGCTTGAAGCTTGAAGGCCTAATTTCAGAGTCAAAGATTCATCATCAAAAGAGCTCAAGTTTAAAAATAGAGTTTAGAGATGGATTCAAATATGATATCTGAGAACCTCCACCATTTGGCATTGGAAGCTTTGACATTTAGAAATCAAAGGTTGAAAATTTTCTCATGATGGAGAAAGAGCATTGATTTGCTCTAATGGAGGATTTTAAAGCTCCAAAAGATTCAAAAGGAAAGCTCCTCAAGAAGAAGAGATGGATCGAGGAGTAAGTCAAGAGATGCAAGGCCAATGAGAAGGTAGCCAAATTATTGGCTGATTTAGTGACAATCACCACCTTGTGTAAAATTGGGGAATATCAAGATGCCAATGAGCTTTGAAGTAAATTGGCAAAACTTTATGAAGATTCTACCTTGGGGCAAAGTGAAGCAAAATGAAAAGAGGGAAACTCTTTGTATCATATACATGAGGATTCAGAAGTTGAGAGATGCTCAACGTCCAAAGAGGAAATTGAAGAAGCATCCACCTTAAGGACTAATGGGAAGCATCAATCTTTGACAGCGGAGCAAGAAGAAACTTTATCATCCAGAGTCAATGAGAAAGAAGATGGTGCCACTTTTACAAGTTAAGAAAGCACAAATTATGAAGGTATATTAATTTTTGCATTAAAAATAAAGATCATATTATTTATTTTGAGTGTAGAGAAAAAGGACACTATAAGAGCAAGTGTCCTAAATTGGGGAAGAAGAA
Organism: Zingiber officinale; assembly: GCF_018446385.1. Taxonomy (NCBI): domain Eukaryota; kingdom Viridiplantae; phylum Streptophyta; class Magnoliopsida; order Zingiberales; family Zingiberaceae; genus Zingiber; species Zingiber officinale. The sequence goes on from NC_055998.1 coordinate 108,662,706, forward strand.
GACTCAAATGGCACCCAAGGGCAAGGATAAGTCAAAGGAGGCCTTACCCATGATATGCAAAGGCAAGGAGCACATTGTGTTCTTCATATGCAATCAAAATGGGCATTACCACAATCAATGTCCAAAGGAAAGGCTTAACAAAGGAGGAAACTCAAGTCAAGAGGGAGTTTCTAAGAACAAAACTAAGGTACCATTAGCTAATGGTATTTCCTTAAATAATGATAAAAAGCATGCTAGGAATAACTTCTATTATTTTAATATTATTTATCATGAAAATAGGAAGCATAAAAAATCTAGGGTCAATTATAAATTATTTCATGCTAAGACTATCTCACCTAAGGCTAGGAAGGTAGATAAAAATTTAGACAAGAACTCTAAGGATATAAGGTATATGCCTAAATATAAAAATGCTCAAAGAAATCAAGAAAAATCTAAATTTAAGGATTTAAGGATAGAAAATTAAGTCATGAGGTCAAGACTTGATAAATTAGAAAAGACTCTTAAAAGAATAGAAAATGTCCTTAAGAGGGCAAATGAGCATAATCTAGGGATAGATAGGCAAGAGCCATTCAATGACAAGAAAGGTTTGGGATATAAACCAAAAGCCAAGGAGAATACCATAGAGCTCCATATAGCTATGAAACTAACCCTAGGTCTATGAGTCAAGTCAAGGTAACAAGGGAGGTTATCCCTAAGATTAACCTTGAAAAAACTAGTGTGACTAAGGCCTCTAAGAAGCCTAAAAAAGCCACTAAGAAGGTCACAAGAGAAGTTATCCCTAGAGTTGATCGTGAGGAGTCTAGTGTGACCAAGGCTTCTAAGAAGCGTAGGAAGGTCATTAGGAAGGTATTAAGGGAAGTTATTCCTAATGAGTATCTAGAGCACCCAAGGAGCTCCAATAGATTTTGGATTTCTAAGAGTGTGTTCTCTATACTTTAGATGGGTTTAGAGAATGTCAATTCTAATTGGAAGGGTAGTTAACCCAACCTTGGTGAAGTTGACACTTTAGGGAATTTTCAAGGTATCACTACACCTTGAAAATGAAGGTTTAATGTTTACTCTTTAGAAGAGTAAAGTATGCCAAAATTTGAAGATTTGAATCTAATTAAATTGACACAATTAGGTTACAAGTCAAAGAAATAACAAATTAGGATTTGACAATTTCTTTGGGAGATAGGGCAACCAAGGATTATTTTTAAATTTAGTGATTAGTTAGTGATACTTAGATAGATAATCTAAGTATTTCCTTTATGCTAAAATTGTTATGATTGTGTGCCCATCATATGCCATGACATCATATTTAATATTTATATAAGTTTATGAAAAATATCATATGTCATGTTATACATACATCATTATTCATGATCATTTTTCTTTTGAAAAATATACATTTGATGTATGCCATAATCATTTTCATGCAATATTTTAAATTTTTTGTAATTAAGGATAATGACATCAATTGACATCCTAAGTTTGATGATCAAAGTTTTAAATACCTAGTTAGATATGCATGATCCCTTAGTTTTATGAAAAACCTATTGTACATCTCACAAGAACTATAGGCTTGACTTGTATGTGTTTTTGAGACACATTAGATATAAGTGAGATGTTAGGCAAATGAATAAAACTTAAGGTGTTGATTTAGTGCATCTTTTTAGAGTTTTAGTTTCATCTAAATAATAGATTATGTGAAGTTCAATCATTAGAAAAGCTAGTGTATAAGTCATGTGCATTTAGCCCAAGGAACATGGTTGGAAATTGTGTTTTGAAAAATATTTCAAAATCACTTTGAAAAATCTTGGTGAACTCCATCTTTTGATAGGAATTACCATTGATTAGTTAGATATAAAAAAGAGTGAAACATTGCAGTTTTTCAATAATTTTCAATTTTGTGTCAATATTTGAAAATAAGAGCTATTTTCATAGAAAACTATTTTTTTCTGATAGTATATGACATAAATAATGTCTACATAAAATTTCATGATTTTTGAAAAATAGTAGAATTATTTAGGAATTTCTAAATTTTTGGTTAAAAATCAAAATTAGAAAAATTCAGAAATGTCAATCGATCAGGCAATCGATTCTGTTGGTGCAGGGAGCACCAGACGATCGAACCTAAGTTTTGATAATGAAAAAGGGTTTAAAAGTTAAGATGTCTTGTGATCTAACAAGCGTAGCTGAGCTTGTAGGAAAGTTTTAAGTGTTCTTAGGCAAAAGTTCTAGTGGATTCTAAGCAGGTAGAAAACCCTAGGGGGGAGGTAACCCTAAGTCATAGGGGGAGGTAACCCTAGGTTATGGAAAGTCCTAGCTGCGGTTAGGCAAAGAAGTCCTGGTCTGAGGGGTTGGGCAAAGTCTTGGCAGGTCGAGGACGTTGTACAAAATCCTAGAGTTGATGACTCTAGGTGAAAATTTGGGGGTCGTGGACACCAGGTGGAAGACTGAATGAGTCAAGATCAGATGTTCAGTATGAAGTCCTGACATCTCGGATGTTGAGCAAAAGTCCAAACGATATGGAGGATTAGTCTAGCAAAAGGTAAACTCTCCTTAGAGGAGTAGTTGATCTCCGGAGAGGGAACAATAGGCGTCGGTCAAACCTAAAGTTACAGTGAAACTTAAAGTGAGGGCTGGATAGTTTAGAGACTGTCAAAGTTACATTTTATACTATTTTCCTATTATTCTAACTCTATTTTGTAGGAAACTGACAATTTTATAGTTTTGGATTTTGTCTTGTTCAATCGACCGAACGCCCAGATTGATTGACCGAACCACCAAGCTAGAAGACCAGATTTCAACTCGCGATGAAGTGTAGAAGGAGGGATCCATCAACTGAACAAGGAGGTTCAGTCGACCGAATGGTGGATAAACTTCAGACCGGGTTGATTATACCAGATAAACCAAGGAGCATCGAGGGTTCGGTCGATCAAACGGTGGTATCGGTCGACCAAACGAAGACTTATCTGGAGCGGCAACATCTGGACGAGAAGCCGGGCAGATTTAGGTGGATTCAGTCGATCGATCAAGGGGATCAGTTGACCGATCAACGTTGAGTCAAACTTGATCCCGAGATCAGTGGATCTGGATCAGGCTTAACTCGGCTGATCTTGTCTAAAATCTGCGAGGTGGTGTGCTGACTTCGGTGAACAATGATTTTTGATGAAGATGAACTCCTGAAGATTCAGAAGAACTCCTCAACGATCCTACGCACAGTGAGATGAGCTAACAGAGTGTTAGTGACCTAGGACCGGGGTGAGGATCCCTGGCTAGGCCCTCTGATGCTCAAGTCAGTTCCTCTCTTGAAGGTGGAAGAAGAAGAAGAAGTACAGTAACTAAAGTACTTAGAAATAGAGTTTTGGATGCTAGAGCTTGCTTACCTTGCCAACGGAGAGTATCCCCCTTTTTATACTACCTCATATAACCTCTGTAATCATGAGGTGGTCCCCGATTTGTTAAAGTTTATTAGCAAATGAAGTCATCCTCTAGACTTCATGCAATAATCCTTTAAGGAATCTTTTGTGTACCCCAGATGTACATCCTTTGTAGTTTGTGACTCATATTCCTGATGAAGTATGCATAGGAACACGTCACTATAACCGAAAAAGCTTCTAGAAGATATTTCCTGCCAAATTTACCAGGCTATCATACTTATGTACTTTTGTTAAGAATATCTCGACCGATTATTCAAGCCGATCGCATATATAATGAGAATACCCTCTGTTAAGCATGTTATGACTGATCATTCAAGCCAGTCACATATATAGTGAGAATACCCTCTGTTAAGTATGTTCTAGTCGATCATTCAAGCTGGCGGTATATATATTGAGAATACCTTCTGTTAAGTGTGTCTCGATCGATCATTCAAGCCGACCGCATATATATTGAGAATACCTTCTATTAAGCATGTCTCAGTCGGTCATTCAAGCCGGTTACATATATATTGAGAATACCTTCTGTTAAGCATGTTTTGGTCGAGAATGTACTATAAGATTTATAAGGCTGAGCACCTTTACGCTCGGTCGGACTTCATCTGGCTGAGCGCATTTAAGAACATTGATGCTCGCTCGGCCTTCATTCGGCTAGTAATATACTAAAAGATGTATAAGGCTAAGTGCCCTTACGTTTGGTCGGGCTTTGTTTGGCCGAGCGCATATAAGCACATTGGTGCTCGCTCGACTTTCACTCAGCCGGTAATATACTAAAAGATGTATAAGGCTAAGTGCCCTTATGCTCGATCGGGCTTTATCCGACCAAGTGCATATGAGCACATTGATGCTCACTCGACTTTCATTCGACCGGTAATATACTAAAAGATGTATAAGACTAAGTGCCTTTATGCTCGATCGGGCTTTGTTCGGCCGAGTGCATATAAGCACATTAGTGCTCGCTTGACTGATAATATACTAAAAGATGTATAAGGCTAAGTGCCCTTACGCTCGGTCAGGCTTTATCTGACCGAGCGCATATGAGCACATTGATGCTCGCTCATCCTTCACTTGGACGACAATATAATAAAAGATGTATAAAGCTAAGTACCTTTACGCTCGGTCGAGCTTTGTCCAACCGAGCGCATATAAGCACATTGGTGCTTGCTTTGCCTTCATTCAGCCGGTGATATACTAAAAGCTTTATAAGACTGAGCATCTTTATGCTCGATCAGGCTTTGTTCGGCCGAGCGCATTTAAACACATTGGTGTTCGCTCGGCCTTCACTCAGCCGATAATATACTAAAAGCTTTACAAGGCCAAGTGCCTTTATGCTTGGTTGGGTTTTGTCCGGCCGAGCACATGTGAGTACAGGGTTTTGTCCGGCCGAGCACATGTGAGTACATTGGTGCTTGCTCGACCTTCACTAGACTGGTAATATACTAAAAGATTTATAAGGCTAAGTGCCCTTACGCTCGGTTGAGGTTTATTCGACCGAGCGCATATGAGCACATTGATACTCGCTCAGCCTTCATTCGGCCGGTAATATACTAAAAGATGTATAAGGCTAAGTACCTTTATGCTCGGTCGGGCTTTGTCCGACGGAGCGCATATAACTATATAAGCACATTGGTGCTCGCTCGGTTTTCACTTGGCCGGTAATATACTAAAAGATGTATAAGGTTAAGTGCCCTTACGCTCGGTCGGGCTTTATCCGGTTGAGCGCATATGAGCATATTGATGCTTGCTCGGCCTTCACTCGGCCGGTAATATACTAAAAGATGTATAAGGCTAAGTGTGTTTACGCTCGGTCGGGCTTTGTCTGGCCGATTGCATATAAGCACATTGGTTCTCGCTCGGCCTTCACTCGGCCGGTAGTATACTAAAAGCTTTATAAGACTGAGCATCTTTATGCTCGGTTGGGCTTTTTCCGATCGAGCGCATGTAAACACATTGGTGCTTGCTCGACCTTCACTCAGCTGATAATATACTAAAAGATTTACAAGGCCAAGTGCCTTTATGCTCGGTCGGGTTTTGTTCGACCGAGCACATGTAAGCACATTGGTGCTCTCTCGGCCTTCACTTGACCGATAAATTTTCAAAGTTGAATTTTGAACCTCAAAATTTTAAATTTTGGATTTCCTAAAGGTTTAGAAATTTCAAGTTATTATTGGTACAATGATAGAAGGTTGATGTATGTTTTGAGGGAGAGTTTCTCCTTAGAAGACATGATTTAAATATTTTTTTTTGGATAAGGAAACAATAAAAGGTTGGAAACCTTTATTGTTATGAATGCTCAAGGATGAGTATTGGAAATAATGGAAGATTAGAAATCTTTATTGTAGATGTATGAGTGCTCTAGGGTGAGCATACAACATATGCTCAAGGGTTAGCATAGGCTCTAGGGTGAGCATAGACTCAAGGGTGAGCATAGACTCAAGGGTGAGCATAGGCTCAAGGTTGAGCATGCAATATATTCTTAAGGGTGAGCATAGGATATAAATTAGGGTTGCAAATGAGCCTAGCTGAATCGAGCTTTGGGATGTTCAAGCTTATTTAAGAAGGTAATCGAGCTGAGCCAAGCCGAGCTTAAAATTAACCAAGTTTTTAAAATAATTATTCAAGCTTGGCTTGGTTTATTTTTTATGAGCTTGAGCTTGTTTGAAGCTTGACTTGAGCTTGGTTTATTTAGATGTTATCGATCTCTCAATTCAAGCTTAGCTAAGCTTGGTTTGAGCTTGGCTTGAGCTTGGTTCGAACTTGGTTCGTTTAGATGTTATCAAGCGCTTAATTCAAGCTTATTTGATTGTCTAAAAATTTTAGTTATTTGATTAGTTATTGAGCTTGATAATTTATACTTATTTATTTTATTTTATTATTTACTTAGTATATTTAAAAGAGTTTTATTAATGAATATGACTTGTGAACATTATTTAAGAATGTTGTTCACGAACATTGTTCACAAATATTGTTCACGAACGTTGTTCACGAATATTAATGAGCTGAACACTTATGTATTCAATTTTGTTTGTTTAGTTTAACGAGTTATATAAGCTTATTTGTTTAATTAATCTTGTGTATATTGAATGAACATAAATAAACTCTTACCAAGCTGAACACTAAGATTGTTCATGAATACTTGGTTCATTTACAACCTTAGATATAATGAAAGGTATGAAATTTTCATTGTATTTCCTTTGACAAAATTGACTCTCAAGGGGAAGAGTTTTTGATGTATGTCAAAGGGGGATAAAATATGGGGTTTAAGTTATAAATTTACATTCATGCTTCGAGCATGGGATAAAGTTGAAGTTAGGTTAATATGGGTTAGTCTAACTTAAACATATTATCAAAAATCAAAACTCAAAATCAAGTCCACTCGTGCTTAGTCAAACTGGTCAACCTTGACCCAAAAAATGATTGCACCAACAAACGTCTACTTTTTAATGTTTGACAATATGTTGCCAAATATCAAAAGGCAGAGATTGTTGGTGTAATTATTCTCTGGGTTAAGGTTGACCTGTTTGACTAAGCTTAAGGGGATTCGAGCTTGAGTTTTGATTTTTGAATAATATGTTGTGGACAACATATTTGTGCAATATGTTGTGGACAACATATTTGGACAATATGTTGTGGGACATATATGAGAAGGATCAAGTAGGTCAAGCAGGACCGATACTTGACTTGTAAAGTTCTAACTAGATGTTAGGCAAGGGTAAAGTCCTAACTTGAGGGTTAGACAAAGGAAAGTCTAAGTGGGTCATGGAGGACTACATGTTGGCAAGGAAAGTCCAAGTGGGTCAGGGAGGACCGCACGTTGGCAAGGAAAGTCTAAGTGGGTTAAGGAGGACTGGTGTTAACCCTCTTGCATGTCACGTGACACTCAAATTATTCTTTGTTGAAAACCCATATTGATTTAATAGAATAAACGTAGTATAGGTCCCAAGTCATATTTGTTGGTGCAATATCCTTCTGGTCAAGGTTGACCTGGTTGACTAAGCTTGAGTTGGCTTAAGCTTAAGTCTTGATATTTGGGTTTCGATGTTTGATAATACATGGAGATTGCAGGTGCAATTGTCCGTTTGGGGAGATTGTTGACACAATTCCCCTCTGGTCAAGGTTGACCAGTTAGATATGAAGAAGAGTCAAATAGGTCAAAGGGTTGACCGGATACTTGACTGAGAAAGTCCTAACTAGAGGTTAGGAAGTTAAAAGCCCTAGTGAGTGAAACCAGACAGTTGAATTGAAAATCTTGGTGAGTGAAGCCAAGTGAAAGACCTAGTGAGTGAAGCTAGGTAGTATGAAAATCCTAGTGAGTAAAACTAGGTGAAAGACCTAGTGAGTGAAGTTAGGCAGTATGAAAATCCTAGTGAGTGAAGCTAGGTGAAAGTCCTAGTGAGTGAAGCTAGGCAGAAGTTAAAGTCCTGGTGAGTGAAGCTAGGCACAGGAAAATCCAAGTGGGTCAAGGCTGATCGGACACTTGGTGTTGGTAAGTCTAAGTGGGTCAAGGCTGACTGGATACTTGGCACGAGGAGGAAAAGTCCAAGTGGGTCAAAGGGATTGACCGGACACTTGGTGAGGAAGTCTTAGCAGGTCGAGGGTGACCGGATACTAGGCATGATGCCCCAACAGGTCATGGTTGACCAGATGTTGGGGTTTAGGGACTTGGGACTTGATTAGGGAAAATCAAGATGGATCAATCGATCAACTGATCGATTGAATCATGTCTAATCGATCGGTTGATCGATTGGATAGGTGTCGCGACAAAACTTCCTCCCAATCGATCAGTGGATCAATTGGAAAGCGTCGGCATTAGCACAGAAGTCCTCCCAATCGATCAACCGATCGATTGGGAGCCTCCAATCGATCGGATGATCGATTGGGAGGCTGGTAATCGCGCGAGAGCTTTGAATCAATTGGGAAATTGATTCAGGCTATTTAAAGAGAGCACAGAGGTGCTCTAAATCGATCTACTGATTGATTTAAAGCCTCCCCAATCGATTAAGAGTCATTCAATCGATTGGGATCCGACTGTTGCGCAGGTTATAGCCGTTGGCGAGCGATTTTCTCCGAACTTCTTCGGCTTCCTTCTCCGCATGATCACAGCGACCATTTCAGAGATTTCTCCACTCGCACAGCCAGATCTTGAAGGCTCTTGGGGACAAGTGTAGTCACACTTCCAAGGTTCAAGAGGTAACAACAAGCAACAAGTAAGCAAGAAGAAGAAGCTCTTTATTTATATCTTTTATATTTTCTTCTTACGTGAGTTATATTTGTTGTGTGGGTTTGTACAAAGCTTCTCCGCCTTCGGTAGTTACCCTAAAGGAGTGTTTTTCTTAGTGGAGAGTGTGTCGCGTGTGGATCCTTGGATTAGTCACCTCTTCTTGAGGTGAATACCAAGTAAATCCTTGTGTTAGCATTGTATTTTTGGTTCTTGTTCTTTCCGCTACATATCAACACCAAGAGGCAAGCAACGATGATCGCGACGAGCTATTCACCCCCCCTCTAGCACATTTCGACCCTAACAATATTTTTTTAAGGATACCTAATAAATGTGTGTGTGATTAGATGTAAAACTCCTTTTAGATTTTCTAATTAGAACTGAGGGTTGATTTTAGTTTTCTTGCTATCTAGATTATGAAATGCAATTGAGGTAAGAAAGTGCCTTTAACCAAATTTATCCTAAAATAGAAATCAAACCCTTGCTATAAATAAAACTATAAAACTAAAAAAAGAGTATTCTTGAAACAATTAAAAGAACAATTAAACTAAGCTAGAGGGACAACTTATCACAACTTTATTGAAACTCAATGATGCAACTGAAAATAGTGAGTTCAGCAATCATAATGTAAACTTTGGAATTTGACTTAATGAAGTAAATGTAGACTTTAATCTAAACACACTAATAGACTAATAAACTGCTAACACTAACTTGAGCTAATCTTATTCAAATTGAGTCAATTACCCTTAAGAACAAACATGCAGAATTATTGAAAGGACACTACTGATCACGACTTAACAATCAACATTGCAAAGAAAGAATTTGCTATAACAAATTGAAGAACTAAATTTCGAAGGCTAGACTAACTAACACAAAATTGAAATCCTACTTATTGAATTTAAAAAATAACAATTGAATTTGCAAAGCTAAAATAGAATCCACCACAGAATTTCTAATGACAACTATTGGACAGAGCTAAATTCAAACTGGATGAAGATTGCAGAGAAAAGAAAACTAAACTAATCATTAGATCTAGCAAATAAATCCCAAATAAACGTAAGAAAGACATTCCACAAACTCAAATCTCTGATATATCCCCTTCTCTTTGCTGTGACACAAAGACACTCTTGGAAAATGCCCTTCAAGCAATCAGCGGAGAAGATCTGAACTCCCAGCTAATATAGATGATGCTCATAGCTCCTGGGAACCTCCCTTCAAGTTCATGATTAACTAAAATTCTTGACGCACGAAGAACAGAGGTTCAAAATCTGGAATCACGAGTTCTGATCGATTTCAGGTGTCACGGACAAATTTGGAAATGGAATGGAATTAGAAATGCCGAGGTAATGCCGCCAGTACCTCCGTTGGATGATGGAAACTCAGATCGGGGAACCACCCTCTGATATGTGGCAGGCTGTGGAACGCAAAAGTCGAAGTCATGATCAGGGGAATGCCCTTCTGTTGCTCTCTGATCCTCGGACACGGATTGTCGGTTGCTCAAGTCTCGGCGTCAATGAAGGAAATTGAATCTTAGATTTGGAACGGGAGTGGAGCTTGTGTCACCATGTGAAGAAGATGAAGATGGCACAATGAACAGTAGTGCAAGCCACTGTTCACCATGCTGTTGGTTTTTTCGGGCCGCGAAAATTGCTTTTTCGCTTCGCGGAAACCCCGAAAGCTCCGCCACCGAATCCGTGCGAAGAATAAAACTTCGAAAACATTATGAGTACGAGTTTACAAACTCTAGATCTATATTAGAATATGAGTTTTACCCTTGATGCGTGCCTTTCGCGAATCCCGCTCGTCCAATGGTGTCGGATCTCAAGATTGTCAAAGTACACAACCCTCTAGAAGTATCCACACGAACACAAGAAGGAGATCACCAAACCAAAGTGTGCTAGCACCTTAGTAGGGTTCGACAAGATGAGGAGAGGAAGAGCAAGAAGAGAGAGCACTAGGAGGAAGAAGATGAGAGTTACACTTGCAAAAATGAAACTCATACAATCCAATAAAGTGGCCGGCCACACTTATGTGGTTTGTAACCTCCATGGGATACCAAGAGTCACAACTCTTGGTAACTCCCATGAGGTGGCATCCCACTTAAGCAACCATGATGATGTGGAGCATCATCATTGGCCCACTCAATGCCAACTCACCAATGAGGTGGCATAAAGTCAAGTCAAACTTGACTCTTCATCTTCCCCTCAAGTCAAGTCAAACTTGACTTAATCTCTCTCATGATTGATCTAATACAACCATTTAATTCAAGCTAATTTAATATAATGAATCTAATTCATTTAATTAAATTGATTCAATGAGTCATAATCTAAATTAGACTCATTGAACACATGAATCAACTTGAGTCCAACTCAATTAGCCCAATTAGGATTACTCTTAATCCAATTTGATTCATCAAATGAATCTAATCCTCTTGGTTCATCATATGAACCTAATCTCCATCTAATTGTCCTTAGTGTGTGACCCTATAGGTTCTTGTAACGTTGGCAATGCCCCTAAACCCATTTAGGAGCATAAGTAATGAGCGGTATCTAGCAACACATCATTACTACCCAAATTACAAAAATATTGAGATCCAACATCACCTTGTGACTGCTAATTGTGACTCCTCACAATATATGACAGGTGTCCTTCTATCCTAGACATCTAGATTGATCAATGTGAGGAATAGACCGTGTCATCCTCTGATCAAACTAAATCTTGAACTCCAAGTAGACTCACTAAATCAAATGAGCTCAATATCTCATATTGACTCATTTGGGCATGACCATGCACTTCGTGGTCTCACTCTATCAAGAATATCGATGTTTCTCCCGTCATATAGGAGGGATAGATCCCATCTACATCACTCACATCCCTCTGCATAATTCGTTACATACCCAATAATCGCCTTTATAGTCCACTCAGTTACGGGTGACGTTTGACGAAACCAAAGTACATAACTCCTTATGTAGGGATCCATGGTGACTTCAGGTCCAAGGACTAGTAGTCATACTAATAGCCACATAAGAAAGTATATGACACTCATATAACGATCCATGATACTTTCTTATGGCGGGTCATTCAGTATACATTCTCCAATGCATACCCATGTGTCAACTTGATATCTCTATATCCATGATTTGTGAGATCAAGTCATCAAGTTGACCTACATGCTAGTCTTATTGCATTAACATTGTCCCTGAATGTTAATACTCAACTAGGAATGATTAAGAGTAGTGTTCCCTATATCATCTCACTATCGGTTCAACTAACCGATTGATATAGGTGAGAACCTTCTACTCAAGGACACTATTATACTTATTTTATTTGGCACAAATACAAGTAAGTATAATAACCAAAACACATGCCTTTATTTATATAAGAATGTGATACAACAAGTCCATAATACAATCATCAAATGATTGGCTTTAGGGCTCTAACTAACAATCTCCCACTAGCACTAGTGCCAATCAGCGTAGGCTCTAAGCCCCAATGACCTAGTGTGACCATCATGCTTCCTTTGTGCCAAAGCCTTGGTCAAGAGATCTGCGATGTTAGCCTCTGTAGGTACTCTGCATATCTTCAAATCTCCTATCTCGATAATCTCTCGAATGAGATTGAAGCGCCGTAGTATGTGTTTGGTCCGCTGGTGTGAGCGAGGTTCCTTCGCCTGTGCTATAGCTCTATTGTTGTCACAATAGAGCTCAATAGGGTCAGCGATACTGGGAACTACCCCAAGTTCAGTGATGAACTTGCGGATCCAAACTGCCTCCTTTGGTGTCTCTGATGCAGTAATGTACTCGGCCTCTGTCGTAGAATCAGCTACTGTGTCCTGCTTCTAACTCTTCCAGCTCACAGCACCACCATTAATGCAAAATACGAACCCTGACTGTGATCGATAATCATCCTGATCGGTCTGGAAGCTAGCATCACTGTAACCCTTTACAGCTAGCTCGTCATCGCCTCCATATATCAAGAAATATTCTTTAGTCCTTCTTAAGTACTTAAGAATATTCTTGACCGCTATCCAGTGACTTTCACCTGGATCTGACTGGTATCTGCTCGTCATGCTCAAAGCATACGAGACATCAGGTCGAGTACATAGCATGACGTACATGATAGATCCTATGGTTGAGGCATAAGGGATCTGATCCATGCGGTCTCTCTCCTCTCTAGAAGAGGGACCTTCAGTCTTCGAAAGACTCACACCATGTGACATCGGCAGAAATCCCTTCTTGGAATTCTGCATGGCAAACCGAAGGAGTACCTTGTCAATATATGTACTCTGACTTAGGCCAAGAAATCTCTTAGATCTATCTCTATAGATCTGTATCCCTAGAATGCGGGATGCCTCACCTAAGTCCTTCATTGAGAAGCAACTCCCTAGCCATGTCTTAATAGACTGAAGCAAAGGGATGTCCTTCCCAATGAGTAGTATGTCATCCACATACAATATGAGGAAGACAACTATATCCCGTACAACCTTCTTGTAGACACAAGGCTCATCTTCATTCTTGATGAAACCAAACTATTTGATTGCATCATCGAATCGAAGATTCCAGTTCCGAGAAGATTGCTTTAGTCCATAAATGGACCTATGCAGCTTGCATACTCTGCTAGTATACTGTGGATCTACAAAACCCTCAGGTTGTGTCATATACACATCCTCAAGCAGGTTTCCATTCAGAAACGTGGTTTTGACATCCATCTGCCATATCTTATAGTCATGGTATGCTGCAATAGCAAGCATGATCCGAATGGACTTAAACATCGCTACTGGATAAAAGGTTTCATCATAGTCAATACCATGAATCTGCTTGAAACCTTTAGCTACCAAGCGACCCTTATAGATAAGTCCATCCATGTCAGTTTTTCTCTTAAAGACCCACTTACACCCAATGGGTTTTACCCCTTCAGGTGGATCAACCAAAGTCCATACTTGGTTGGTGTACATGGATTCCATCTCGGATCTCATGACCTCTAGCCATTTCTTGGAATCTGGCCTCATTACAGCTTCCTGATAGGTGGTAGGCTCATCCTCTATGAGCACAACGTCATCATGGTTAGACAAGAGAAATGAGTATCTCTCATGCTGACGACGTACCCTATCAGACCTGCGAAGAGGTATGTCTACTTGAACTGGTTGTTGTTCCTCAACTCCTTGTGGAACAACATCATCCACAACACTTTGTGGTTCTAGTTCAACTTCCATCGAGGCTTCAGTGCTATGGTCCATATCTTGAACTTCTTCAAGATCGAACGTACTCCCACTAGTCTTTCTAGAAACAAAGTCCCTTTCTAGAAAGACCCCAGTCTTTGCCACAACTATCTTGTGCTGACTGGGAATGTAGAAGTAATATCCCTTAGTTTCCTTGGGATATCCAATAAAGTAGCACTTGTCGGATTTGGGTCCTAACTTGTCTGAGACTTGACGTCGAACGTAAGCCTCACAACCCCAAATCCTCATGAAAGACACCTGGGCATCTCTCCCAGTCCATATCCTATATGGTGTCTTTATCATGACCTTGGATGGAACTCGGTTGAGTATAAAAGCTGTCGTGTCTAGAACATAGCTCCAAAGGAATGTCGGAAGATTTGTGTGACTCATCATAGATCGTACCATATCTAATAGGGTACGATTCCTTCTTTCGGATACACCATTCCACTGTGGTGTTCCAGGAGGAGTGAGTTGGGATAGAATCCCACACTCAGCTAGGTAGTCACGAAACTCATGGCTAAGGTATTCTCCACCTCGATCTGATCAAAGTATCTTAATACTCTTGCAAGCTGATTCTGTACTTCATTCTTGAATTCTTTGAACTTTTCAAAGGATTCAGACTTATGTGTCATCAAGTACACATAACCATATCTACTGAAGTCATCAGTAAATGTGATGAAGTACCTATAATCGCCTCTAGCAGCGACATTGAAAGGACTATATACATCACTATGTATAAGACCTAACAAGTCAGTCGCTCTCTCACTGTGCCCACTTAAGGGAGTCTTGGTCATCTTGCCTAGTAGGCATGACTCGCACGTCTCATAAGATTCAAAATCAAATGAGTCCAGCAAACCATCCTTATGGAGCTGGGATAAGCGCTTGTCATTTATATGACCTAAGCGACAGTGCCAGAGATAGGTTTGGTTCAGGTCATTTGACTTGAACCTCTTGGTATTTATGTTATAGATAGGGCTTTCAAGGTCTAGAATGTAGAGTCCGTTTATCAAAGGTGCACTACAATAGAAAATATCTTTTAAATAAACTGAACAACATTTATCCTTTATTATAAAAGAGAAACCTTTCTTGTCCAAACAAGAAACTGAAATTGTGTTCTTAGTTAATGCAGGCACATAACAACAGTCATCCAACTCTAATACAAGCCCAGAGGGCAGAGATAGAAAATAAGTCCCTATAGCAAAAGCAGCAACCCGTGCTCCATTGCCTACGCGTAGGTCCACCTCGCCCTTCGCCAATGCCCTGCTATTTCTCAGCGCCTGCACATTAGTACAAATGTGAGAAGCACATCCGGTATCTAATACCCATGATGAAGAAATAGATAGATTGACTTCTATAACATATATACCTGAAGTGGAAGTCTTACTCGCTTCTTCTTAAGATCTTCCAGGTACACCTTGCAATTCCTCTTCCAGTGTCCGGTCTGACCGCAGTGGAAGCAGGTAGCATCCTTGGCGACCCCTCCTTTAGGCTTCAGTGCCTTGCCTTTGCCCTTGCCTTGAGACTTTCCCTTGTCTTTGGGCTTGCCCTTGCCCTTGTGTTTCTGAACCATCAGAACAGAGTGGGGCTTTACCTTCTTAAGGTTCAGCTCAGCAGTTCTTAACATGCTAAGCAGCTCGGGTAGTGGCTTGTCAATTTCATTATAGCTATTCGGCAAGGATTGCAAGATCAGGTCAGTGGCCAGCTCTTGGCCAAGCGGGAATCCCAACCTTTGTAGGTTTTCTATGTACCCAATCATTTTGAGTACATATGGGGCTACGGGAGCCCCATCTGACATCTTGCACTGAAACAGTGCCCTTGAGATCTCAAATCTCTCATGCTCCGCTTGTCCTTGATACAGTTGATGAAGATGTTCAACCATATCGTAAGCGCCCATTAACTCATGTTGCTTCTGAAGTTCAGAGTTCATGGTCGCGAGCATTAGACAGGATACATCTAATGCGTCATCTTGATGCTTCTTGTAAGCATCTTTGTCTGCTCGCGTGGAATTGGCAGGAGGAGCCTTCAGAATGGGCTGCTCCAGAACGTACAGTTTACGTTCCTGGTGAGAACTATTCTCAAGTTCCTGTACCAGTCTAGGAAATTTGCTCCGTTGAGCTTGTCCTTCTCAAGGACAGAACGCAGAGAGAAGGTGTTCGTATTCGACGTCATGGTTATCTACAATAGAAAAATATAGAAAATAAATA
This sequence comes from Zingiber officinale, assembly GCF_018446385.1. NCBI lineage: Eukaryota > Viridiplantae > Streptophyta > Magnoliopsida > Zingiberales > Zingiberaceae > Zingiber > Zingiber officinale. Next base: position 108,678,768 of record NC_055998.1, read on the forward strand.
TCATATTCTTTTAAATCATTTAATTAGGCCTTTAACTAAATGATGCTCCCACTGAATTCTATAATTCATGTGGGACAAGATCCACATCGTACTAACCCTTGAGTTAGCTTTGGCTAATATGCCCAAGATTTAGTATGATTGGTAGGTAACGATTTACCAATTACATCTCTATGCAACTCTTGTTTATAGGATCATTATCCGCAGTTATATTAAAACTTGAGTTAGCTTTGGCTAATACGCCCAAGAATTAATATAAATGTGATTTATGTCCTATCTTTCCAACCATTGGAAGAATGCCTATAGTTGTACTCGATCCAACCGAGTTAACTAGGAATACTCAATCTAATTGAGTTTGTATTCACCCATGCGTTGATAAGCGGGACCAAGATTGTCCCTCCGTACCCTACCAAGATAATATGTGTTGCTCTGGTTTGGCAGATTCAACAACACATGTGATCGAGGTAGTGATAGGTATCACGGCACGGTAGGCATTAGAGTTGATGCGATTTAGATCTAATCTAATCATCGATGTGTATCAAATACACGATAGATCTAATCTAATCGAAAGGGTGCATCTTGTACACAATTTAGATCTAATCTAATCGTTAGGCACTAATTAATTACTAATCATGCATCACATACACACAAGTAATTAATTAAATTAATTTGTGATTAGTCATGGCCCTACGACAATCTTCTCAAGCCAATGAGAAGATCGGATGGTCAACCTAGGGCCAACAACTTCTCAAGCTCCTCCCTTTGACCACCTTGTGTTGCTCGCACCCTCCTCGTAACTCCGTCTCGAGTGGACCTTCCACGACTCCAATTTTGTACATTACAATTTTGAAACTCGAGTTACATTCGAGTCTAAACTAATTTACAGCAAGAATATATAATAGAGAAAGGCACGACGTGCAGGTTGCGAATCAAATGTACATCACACACAACACAAATGACGGCGCACAGGCCGTAATATGAATTATAACACAAATCCAATCAGATTGGGTCTTTTGGGCCATGACTATCACAAATTATACATAATTCTAAAATTATGTAATTTCCATAATTTTTTGTAATTTTAATACTAATTTTTACAAGTAAAATTTCCCGATGGTCCCGTTTAGCGATTTTCGGGCACAATCGTGGAACGAATCCCCTTGCGGGGCTAGAGGCAGCGCCCCTACCCGCGATCTAACCATCGCGAGTGTCCCTAAGCGATTCTACAGCGCCTTAGTCCGCTGTCCCAAAAAGTTTTGGGGCGAAACCTTGCCGTTTCAGAAAAATTTTCTCGGTAGTCGAAGCCTACAAGTGTATAAACACTTGTGCTTCGCTTCTACTAGAAAATTACTCATAAAAATCCATAAAAACTTAAATTTATAGAAAATCACAGAAGCTATATTTTTCATAAAAATCAAAATAAACTCGTACAAGTCTTCGCACGTGGCTCTGATACCACTGTTGGTTTTTCCGGGCCGCGAAAATCGCTTTTTCGCGTCGCGAAAACCCCGAAAGCCCCGCCACCGGATTCGTGCGAAGAATAAAACTTTGAAAACATTATGAGTACGAGTTTACACACTCTAGATCTACATTAGAGTATGAGTTTTACCCTTGATGCGTGCCTTTTGCGAATCCCGCTCGTCCAATGGTGCCGGATCTCAAGATTGTCAAAGTACACAACCCTCTAGAAGTATCCACACGAACACAAGAAGGAGATCACCAAATTAAAGTGTGCTAGCACCTTAGTAGGGCTCGGTAAGATGAGGAGAGGAAGAGCAAGAAGAGAGAGCACTAGGAGGAAGAAGATGAGAGTTACACTTGCAAAAATGAAACTCATACAATCCAATAAAGTGGCCGGCCACACTTATGTGGTTTGTAACCTCCATGGGATACCAAGAGTCACAACTCTTGGTAACTCCCATGAGGTGACATCTCACTTAAGCAACCATGATGATGTGGAGCATCATCATTGGCCCACTCAATGCCAACTCACCAATGAGGTGGCATAAAGTCAAGTCAAACTTGACTCTTCATCTTCCTCTCAAGTCAAGTCAAACTTGACTCTTCATCTTCCTCTCAAGTCAAGTCAAACTTGACTTAATCTCTCTCATGGTTGATCTAATCCAACCATTTAATTCAAGCCAATTTAATATAATGAATCTAATTCATTTAATTAAATTGATTCAATGAGTCATAATCTAAATTAGACTCATTGAACACATGAATCAACTTGAGTCCAACTCAATTAGCCCAATTAGGATTACTCTTAATCCAATTTTATTCATCAAATGAATCTAATCCTCTTGGTTCATCATATGAACCTAATCTCCATCTAATTGTCCTTAGTGTGTGCCCCTATAGGTTCTTGTAACGTTGGCAATGCCCCTAAACCCATTTAGGAGCATAAGTAATGAGCGGTATCTAGCAACACATCATTACTACCCAAGTTACAAAAATGTTGAGATCCAACATCACCTTGTGACTACTAATTGTGACTCCTCACAATATATGACAAGTGCTCTTCTATCCTAGACATCTAGATTGATCAATGTGAGGCATAGACCGTGTCATCCTCTGATCAAACTAAATCTTGAACTCCAAGTAGACTCACTAAATCAAATGAGCTCAATATCTCATATTGACTCATTTGGGCATGACCATGCACTTCGTGGTCTCACTCTATCAAGAATATCAATGTCTCTCCCGTCATATAGGAGGGATAGATCCTATTTACATCACTCACATCCTTCTGCATAATTCGTTACATACCTAGTAATCGCCTTTATAGTCCACTCAGTTACGGGTGACGTTTGACAAAATCAAAGTACATAACTCCTTATGTAGGGATCCATGGTGACTTCAGGTCCAAGGACTAGTAGTCAATACTAATAGCCACATGAGAAAGTATATGCCACTCATATAACGATCCATGATACTTTCTCATGGCGGGTCATTTAGTATACATTCTCCAATGCATACCCATATGTCAACTTGATATCTTTATATCCATGACTTGTGAGATCAAGTCATCGAGTTGACCTACATGCTAGTCTTATTGCATTAGCATTGTCCCTGAATGTTAATACTCGACTAGGCATGATTAAGAGTAGTGTTCCCTATATCATCTCACTATCGGTTCAACTAACCGATTGATATAGGTGAGAACCTTCTACTCAAGGACGCTATTATACTTAGTTTATTTGACACCAATACAAGTAAGTATAATAACCAAAACACATGCCTTTATTTATATAAGAATGTGATACAACAAGTTCATAATACAATCATCAAATGATTGACTCTAGGGCTCTAACTAACACATGCCTGCACTACTGTTCATCGTGTCGAAGCTGAGCTTTTAAATCCTGGCTTGAACCCGATTCAAGAGTGGCTAATAAAATGGCTTGAGTCACATGGCTTAGGTTGAGTTTAGTTGATTTACATGGTTTTAGCTACTCTTCTTGATTGCTTGAACCCAACTCCTCCTCAAATAAGCTTGAATCCCTTGCTCAATAAACCCCATTGGTTACCTACATAATCAAATTACATTTATGAGACAAAAATTCATGAATTAAAGAAAAAAATGTGGTCAGCTTAAATCAATCCTTGCTTTGTAAACCACATCACAAATCAATTCATCAATATAATAATTCTCCAAAAATCATCCGAAAACCAACAAAATAATATGTCCAATAAATCAACTATCAAGATCCCCCACACTTATTCTTACATGTCTCATGCAAGTCAAGAAAACTAAAGAATTTACTTTAATGGTACCCCCTAGACAAATTCCTAATCATGATTAGAAACTATAGAAGGAAAACCATCTAAGATTGTCAAATTCCTAGAACTCAAGCATTCATGAACATCAACTTTTACTCTTGGTTAATAACATAATGATTTTCATCCATCATGAATAAATTGAGAACGATAACACACTAATCTCACAAGAATATAATTTTTGGTGGCCCTCATCCTATTTCAATATGTGATCACAACAATGGAGGGTACTTATGCTACTTATGCTTCTTGCACTACCATATGCTTATTTATCTTCTACTCTATATCATGATCATGGATATAAATTCACATTATGAAGGTAAATCATAAAGAAGAAACATTGCAATTAGAAGTTTTAGTCAACAACAAGCAAAGATAAGAAAGAATTAGTTCAATTGCTAGTAGAAGACATGGGTACATAAGTATGCTATATGATTGGATTCCGACCACACTCCCCTACTTCTCTTCTTCCTTAACTCACTTCCATATGCATCACTCTATTGAGAAATTCAGCTTCAAGTTCATTTCAGTTTCCGTAGTATTTCAGCAAACTTATCTCAAAATCTCAATATAATGTAAGCTGATTTTTTTCTTAATGTTCTAAAAACCTGAGCTTGATTTCCTTAGATTTGAGCCTAAGGAAACACTTCGTTCATTCTCAGTTAAAGTATTTTTCCTTCACTCTACTTCAATTTCTAGTCTTTACAAAGTTTGGCACAAAATCTGCACTGCAAAGAATTGGAATAATACTGCTTATCTTGACTTTACTGTTTCCAGTTTCAAAACTTGACCTCCAAGTTCTTTTCCAATTGTTATCTTCATTCACTAATTTATGAACCAATAATTCCTTCCCATCTACAATTCTCTTTTTTTTTTCAATATTCATTTTCGATTCCTATAAATCAGCTTCAAAATTTAGATTCTGTAATTCTACAGTCTAGCCAACTACTGATCTCCCTTCAATCCAAGCTTTACCATCTCAGTCCTAAAATGATTTCTCACATCACATTTCTTCAATTGAAACTTGAACACAATAAATTCCAAATCAGGTATTCAATCTAGCCACTGGATACAGAATTCTGAACAATCAAGTTTCATATTACAGTTATGAATTGTTTCTGTTCTTGTTTAAGACTCCTACTTAGTCACGAGTTTCTATTTTAGTTTTAGAGATATTGAATACTTGCTCCCATTACTACCTCTACATGTTTTCTATTTTCCAATATTTCTCATTTTTCTTCATTCTTTTCAAACTAGAAGAGCAGTTCTTCCTTATCAGATTTCATCAGCATACAGAATTTTCTGCATATCAACCCTGATACGGTGCATGAGGAGGGGGCCATGCGGCTAACGTGGTCAAAAGTCAAGCCCATGGGATGATCAGAAGTCCAGCCCCCGTGAAGGTCAGAAGTCAAGATTATGTGGCCACGGTCAAAGTTTTCGTTGATAGGGCAGCCAAGGGTCAAGAATATAGTTGAGGCGAGAGCCAGCCTCAAGGTCAATTAAGGACCGGGCCCACAGGCCAGGTACAGTTGCAGACCGGGCCCACAGACCAGGTAAAGTTGCGGAAGAAAAAGCCTCTGGCGTAGCACAGACCGAGCGCACAGGTCGGGACGAACAAATCTTGGATAACAGAAGACAGAAACAGGTCGGTATACAGACCTAACGTACAGGTCGGGACGTACAAACCTTGGATAACAGAAGACAGAAATAGGTTGGTATACAGACCTAACGTATATGTCAAGACGTACAAACCTTGGATAACAAAAGACAAAAACAGGTTGGTATACAGACCTAACGTATAGGTCGGGACGTACAAACCTTGGATAACATAAGACGGAAACAGGTCGGTAACAGACCTAACGTACAGGTCCAGAAGAACAAACCTTGGACAACCGAGGACAGAAGTAGGCCGGCATACAGACCCGGCGCACAGGTCGGGACGAACAAACCTTGGACAACTGAGGACAGAAGCAAGTCGGCATACAGACCGGGTGTACAGGTCAGGACGAACAAACCTTGGACAACCGAGGATAGAAGCAGGCCGACATACAGACCGGGTGCACAGGTCGGGACGAACAAACCTTGGACAACTGAGGACAGAAGCAGGTCAGCATACAGACCAGGCGTACAGGTCGGGACGAACAAACCTGGATAATCGAGGACAGAAGCAGGTCGACATACAGACCGGGCGTACAGGTCAAAACGAACAAACCTTGGATAACCGAGGACAGAAGCAGGTCAGCATACAGATTGGGCGTACAGGTCAGGACGAACAAACCTTGGATGACCAAGGATAGAAGCAGGTCGGAATACATGGGCAAGCGTACAGGATAATCAAAAGCAGACCGAGCCCTACAAGTTGGGACCCAGGGCATGCATAGGACCAGATGAGTGATGTAGTAGAGGATAGCTACAGGTCTGCGCCCACAGGTCATGATCAACATATATAAAGAGCCAGTATAGGGATAATGAGAGGAGGAGGCCTGGCGCTACATGACAAGAAATTCAGGGAATCGTAACCGCATGTCAGAGAATAATCACTGTCTGTCAGAGAATATGCTAATGGTCGGGTACTTACAGCACTTTGATTCCTTCCTAGACCTATAAGAAGACGCCACGTGTCACCCACCGCCAAACAAAGCCTGACATCTGACATTCCTGAACACCTGTCAAGCTCCAGAAGCATCCGATGTAATATAAAAAGGGATGCTTTGTCCCTTATGAAGGTACGCTGACTCGTCACTTTTCACTCATCTTTACTTTTCGTCCTTTCTCTGTGTTTCTGAGAAAAAAGTACCTGACTTGAGCGTCAGAGGGCCTGACTCGGGGACTTTTCCCTGGTTTCTGGTCTCTAACGGCTCGTGGGCTTGTCTGAGTGTGCAGAGTCCTTGCGTCATCATCCTGATCTGTTGGTTAGTCCTAAGAAAATCATACCGGTTCCACTGTATAAAATTTTTGTACAAGTATCGAACCTTTCCTTAAATAATCTATTGTGTTCTTTAGAAGTTAAATTAGGAATTGCAGACGGAACTTAACATCATTGATTCCAAATTTAACTTATCTGTTCTTAATGGTTTAGATTTGAATCGCAAGCGGAACTTAACACTATTGATTCAAATCTACCTAAGTTATTAATTCCATAAATATTAATTTCCAAAATTGACTTCCAGGACTGCATGGCGAGGCACATGACCTTCTTGGATATGGGAGCAACCACCACCGCCTAGGCAAAGCCTTTTAAGGAAAGCTAATATTTATTTCCTTAAATAACTCTAGGTTAACCAAAAAGAACAATCGAATCACAAATTCGAAAAAGAAGAAAACACAAACTCGAAAAAACTATTTCGAAAACTCTAGAATCATATGCCTCTTGTGTTTGGTATTTCCATAAATAACTATACAAAGAAAACTAGTATGATGCGGAAAACAATTACTAGTTATACCTTTCTTTGTAAGCAAAATAACCTCTTGATCTTCTACCGTATTCCTCTTCTTATCTCGGGCGTTGTGTGAGTAACGATCTTCCGAGACGAGAACCACCAAGCTCCTTCTTCTCCAAGCTAGATTCGGCCACCAAGAATTCTCCATGAGAAGTAGAGGTCCGACCACTACCACCAAGCTCTGAGGGATGCAAGAAACAAAAACCTCCTTTCTCTCCTTCTTCTCCTAGCTTGAACCGGCCACCATCAAGAGCTCCAAGAGGGGAAAAAACCGGCCACTAGAGAAGAAGAGAAGAGGAGAGGGAGAACCTCTAAGGGCCGGCCACACCAAGGAGAAAAAGAGAGGAAGAAAAGAATAGAGTTGTCCACAATGAAGGCACCTCTACCCCCTCTTTTATATTCCTTGGTCTTGGCAAATAAGGAAATTTTAATAAAAACTTCCTTAATTCCTTTGCCATGAAAAAGAAAAAATTATTTAATTAAAAATAATTTTCTTTTCTTAATATCAATGGTCGACCACTTAAAACAAGGAGAGTTTTAATTAAAACAAAAATTAAAACTTCCTAATTTGTTTCCAAAAATTTATAAAAATTTCTCCAATAATTTTAATCCCTTCATAATTGGTTAGTAAAAAGGAAATTTTATAAATTAAAATCTTTCTTTTAAATATGTGGATAATTTCCAAAAAGGAAAGTTATCTCTAAAAATTAAAATCTCTTTTCAATCTACAAATAAGGAAAGATATCAAATCTTTTCTTAATCTTTTGTAGAAACTAATAAAAGAGAATATTTAATTTTTAAAACTCTCTTTTAAATTATGATCATGGTTAAAAAGGAAAGTTTTCTCAAAATTAAAATCTCCTTTCAATCTATAAATAAGGAAAGATTTCAAATCTTTTCTTAATCTTTTGTAGAAAGCTAAAAGGAAAAATTTAAAATTTAAACTCTCTTTTAAAACCATGATATCCACATAAGAAATAATTTTAATAAAAATCTTTTTTAATATTCTAGTGGCCGTCCACCTAAGCTTGGGACCCAAGCTTTGGCCGGCCACCAACTTGGCTCATCCTCTTGGTCTTGGCCGACCCTAGCTTGGGTTCCAAGCTAGCTTGGCCGACCCCATTAGGATGGGTAAGAAGGTGAGTATGTGGTATGTATAAATCTCTATATACAAGAGGCTATGATAGGGACCGAGAGGAGGAATTGGTTTTGGCCTCCCGATGAAATTAAGCATCCCGTGTTCACCCCGAACACATAACTTAATTTCATCAATAATAATTCATTCCACTAAAGAACCATTATTGAACTACCGCACCAATCCCCAATTACATTTTTGGGCTCCTTATTATGAGTGTGTTAGTCTCCCTGTATTTAAGATGTCGAATGCCCACTAATTAAGTGAGTTATTGACAACTCATTTAATTAATATCTTAGTCCAAGAGTAGTACTACTCAATCTTATCATCATGTCGGACTAAGTCCACCTGCAGGGTTTAACATGACAATCCTTATGAGCTCCTCTTGGGGACATTATCAACCTAGATCACTAGGACACAGTTTTCTTCTATAATCAACAACACACACTATAAGTGATATCATTTCCCAACTTATCGGGCTTATTGATTTATCAAACTAAATCTCACCTATTGATAAATTAAAGAAATAAATATCAAATATATGTGCTTGTTATTATATTAGGATTAAGAGCACACACTTCCATAATAACTGAGGTCTTTGTTCCTTTATAAAGTCAGTATAAAATGAAACGACCTCTAATGGTCCTACTCAATACACTCTAAGTGTACTAGTGTAATTATATAGTTAAGATAAACTAATACCTAATTACACTACGACCTTCCAATGGTTTATTCCTTTCCATCTTGGTCGTGAGCTACTGTTTATAATTTATAAAGAGCCGATAACACCATCTTCTGTGTGTGACACCACACACTATGTTATCTACAATATAAATTAATTGAACATCTACATTTGGTATATATAAATGTAGACACTTGACCAATGTGATTCTTATAAATGTTTATACAAAAGCTAGGCTTTTAGTATACACTCCAACATGATCATCATTCCTCGTCATCCGTCCGTGTGAACCCTTCCAGAGAGTGCCAAATCGACCGGACTCCACAGCGACTTTTCGTTAACCCCTGGTACATCGAGGCCCGTCTTCATCCGACTCAGCTTCCGGATGAGATCAAATTTGGCGTCGTCTGTGGGAAACTCCTTGCCTGTTTCGGTGCGTGAAGATGGAGGACTCGGGCAGAATCAATGTGACCATGACCGCTGGAGAGTACGAGCTCTTCAAAGAAGCCAAAAAGTGAGCAACCTCTGAGAAATAATAGACCACCGCCTCTCGACTAAAAAATCTACCTGAGGTTTCTAAAGAACCTGCTCACGCCTCAGATCGAGGCTCCAAACGGAAACAACCTCTGGAGTTTCCACCTGCTTTCTATAGGGAGCCGGGCCAGGGTTACTATCAACCTGAGCCTGGATATTACAGTCACAAGGAGTAACCTCAGGTTTCTATGGCTGAAAGTTTGCTACATAAAGATTCTAAGAAGGGGAAGGCTATCGTCCCGCGTGACGAACGACGGTCGGAACCAGAAGAGAAAGTGCCCTTCTCCTCTAAAATCCTGGAAGAAAAACTACCAAAAGGGTACCGACCCCCTGCTATTGGTGAATATGATGGCAGTAAAGATCCTGAAGACCACCTCCGCAAATTCAGGAACGCAACTCTGCTGCATCAGTACAGTGATGCCGTTAAATGTCGCGTGTTTCTTAACACTTTGTTGGGATTTGCCCAGAAATGGTTTGATGGATTGTCGCATGGGTTCATCACCTACTTCACCGACTTCAAGATAGCATTATTGCGCCACTTTGCCAGCAGCAGGATATATCAGAAGACCAATCACTGCTTGTTCACTCTCAAGCAGGGGTCTGTCAAGCCGTTGAGAAGCTATATCAAGTGCTTTAATCAAGTGGCTCAGGACGTTCCCTCGGCCACATCAGAGATACTGATGAGTGCTTTCTCCCATGGGCCGACAGAGGGGGAGTTCTTTAGGGATCTCATTAGAAATCCTGTAAAGAATCTTGATGAGATGCTGGAGAAGGCGGCCAACTATATCAATGTAGAGGAAGCGCAGGTGGCTAGAAAGAAGGCAGACAAATCACCCCTGCTTCCAATAGACCAGAAAGAAGAGCACCTCAAACGCCTGCTCAGCCTCTCCCACGTGCTCGAGACGCCCGACCAACTTTCCACCCTGGTCAGGATGCTCGACCGGTTCCATGGGTTGCTGCCGTTCAGGTCCCTCGACCTGGACCATGGGGAGCGCGTTACTGCACATATCATCGCTCTCACTTGCATGCCACTAGTGACTGCTACCAATTTGCGCGAGATTCACGCCGTGCTGCTGAGTTGGTCCTGCCACCCCCCGAGTTGGCACCTTAGGTCAGCGAATGATGGAAGAAGGGAGCAACCCAGTAGGACAGGCAGGTCAAGCCGACCGACCACGGGCCGACCAGGAGGGACCTAGCCGACCATAACAAGGGCACGCTGGAGAACATGGGGAAGCCCGCGAAGCAGAGAATCGAGGCAATGTGGCCATTCGGGACATAGGCATGATTTCCGGGGGACCTACCGATGGAGATTCAGGCCGAGCGCGTATGGCTCATGAGCGCCACTTAGAAATTCACGCTGTGGGATGTAGTCTGCAGCAAGCTACCGACCCGATTATCAGCTTTGGACCATAAGACCTGGAAGGTCTGGAGTTGCCCCATGAAGATACCCTCATCATCAAAGCCATTATTGCCAACAACCAAGTGGCACGAGTCTTTATTGACACCGGAAGCTCGGTCAACCTATTATTCAGATCTGCCTTTGAAGAGATGCAGATCGATGCCAATGAGCTACATCCGATGGTTACTTCCCTATATGGTTTCACTGGTAATGAGGTGAAGCCCATGGGTCAGATCAAGTTGGCTATATCTTTGGGGAGTGAGCCGCTGGTCAGGACCAGGAGGAGCACCTTTATCGTGGTGGACTCACCCTCCTCCTACAATGTTATTCTCGGCCGGCCAGCCTTACACGAGTTGAGGGCTGCTGTCTCCACTTTCCACCAAAAAATAAAATTCTCGGTCGGCGAACAAGTTGGGGAAGTCAGAGGAGAGCAGAAAGTCTCTAGAAGATGCTACATCGATATGGTGAGGGTCGAGGCTCGCAAGGCGCAAAGAACTCAGGATGGGGCTGTCCATGCCATCCAGGAGGAGCCTATGCCTATAGTAGAAGAGCCCATCCCCTACGAGGAGGTCCAATTATATGCTGAGCGCCCGGAGACTCTCACACGCATAGCTGGAGACCTGCCGCCTGAGCTGAAAGAAGAACTCATTCAATGCTTGATTCGCAATAGGGATGTCTTCGCCTAGTCCACGGAAGAGCTGCCCGGGGTCAGGCCTGAAGTTGCGGAGCACAGATTGCATCTCTTTCCTGATGCTCGGCCCGTCAAGCAAAAGAAGAGAAACTTTTCGATCGATCAAAATAGAATCATCCGGGCTGAAGTAGATCAGCTCAGGAAAGCGAGCCACGTTAGGGAAGTGCAGTTCCCGTTTTGGCTTTCTAACGTGGTTTTAGTAGCAAAGCCCAACAATAAGTGGAGAGTCTGCATAAACTTCAGATATCTCAACAGGGCTAGCCCCAAAGACTGCTATCCTTTGCCTCGGATCGATCAATTGGTGGACTCAACCGCTGGATGTGAGAGAATCTGCATGCTAGATGTCTATCAGGGGTACCATCAGATCCCTTTAGCCCTGGAAGATCAGGAGAAGGTTAGTTTTATTACTACTGATGGTACTTTCTGTTATACCATCATGCCTTTTGGGCTCAGGAATGCGGGAGCCACCTATCAAAGGATGATGGATAAGATATTCCGGGAGCAGACCGGGCGCAATGTGGAAGTTTATGTAGATGACATTCTCATCAAATCTCCCTTAGTTGCAAACCTGATAGCCGACGTAGAGGAGACCTGCAACACTCTTCGGCAGTATGGGGTAAAATTAAATCCCTTGAAGTGTCTATTCGGAGCTAAGGGAGGAAAGTTCCTGGGCTATCTCGTCACTGAGAGAGGAATTGAAGCCAACCCGGAGAAAGTCCAAGCGCTTCGAGATATGAAAGCTCCCCAGAATTTAAAGGAGGCTCAGAAGTTGGTTGGCCGGATTACACCCTTGTCCCGATTCATCTCCCGATCAGCAGATAAAGTGACACCCTTCTTCAAAGTGCTCAGAAAAGCCTCCAAGTTCTAGTGGGATGAAGAGTGCAACCGGGCTTTTGAAGAATTAAAGACATATCTGGAGACCCTGCCTTCTCTGTTCAAGCCTATCGCAGGAGAACCACTCTAGGTCTACCTATCGGCTACCCCTGAGGCCGTGGGGGCAGTGCTGGTAAAAGAGCAAGACAATGTACAGCGGCCAGTGTATTTTTTCAGTCATCCATTAAAAGGAGCTGAGTCTCGATACACAGCTCTGGAAAAGTTGGTTTATGGATTGGTACTGATGGCTCGGCGTTTGAGACCCTACTTCCTGTCTCATCCTATTACGGTCCTGACAAAGGTGGCTGGTCAACTTATCAAATGGACAACTGAATTAGGAGAGTACAATATCACTTATCAACCTTGCACTGTTATCAAAGCACAGGCCTTGGCTGATTTCTTGACTGAGGTTCATCAAGCTAGCCCAGACGAAACTTGGAAAGTTTATGTAGATGGATCAGCTACACGGCAAGGGAGTGGGGTTGGAATTCTTTTAATATCCCCTCAAGAAGATATTTTGTAGCTAGCGGTGAGACTAAACTTCCGAGCTACCAACAATGAGGCAGAGTATGAAGCTTTATTAGCAGGCCTGCAGGATGCTCGACATGTGGGAGCTTCCCGAGTGATCATCTATTCAGACTCCCAGCTAGTGACTCAGCAAATAAGTGGAAACTTTGAGACCAACAGTGACAAGCTGCAAGTGTATCAGGAGCCTATTTGAAGATGAAAGAAGATTTCAAGGAAGTCATGGTCAGCAAGATTCCTTGAGCAGAAAATAGCCGTGCTGACGAGTTAGCTAAAATGACTATCTCCTTAACTACTTGGGTATTGGACAGGTCAATGGCCTAGACATTGCTCATAACTCAAATAGATCTACAGAATAACCAGAAAGAGATTATCGACTGGAGGGCACCAATGATTAGTTATCTTCAACAGGGCACCCTGCCCACAAATCCGGAGCAAGCCAGGCTAATCAGGAAAAAGGCCCATGCATACACCATGATAAGAAATCAATTATATAAGCGGACATTCTCCAGGCCTTTACTCAAATGTATAAGCAGAGAGGAGGCATACCAAGTCTTGCGAGAGATGCATTTAGGATGCTGTGGCAGCCATACCGGAGGCCGAACGTTAGCTCGGAAAGTGCTGCTAGCCAGATATTTCTGGCCCACCCTACAAAAGAACGCGCAACAACTTGTGAACACTTGCCTGTCCTGTTAGAAACATCAGAATCTGACGCATATGCCTACCTCGACATTAAAGACATCTATGGTCTCTTACCCCTTCGATCAGTGGGGTATGGATATCGTAAGACCTTTTCCTATGGCAACCGGTCAAAGGCGATTCTTGTTGGTAGCCGTGGATTACTTCTCCAAGTGGGTGGAAGCCGAAGCTCTGGCCAGAATTATCGAAGGAGCAGTTATTCAATTTTTATGGAGGAACATTTTGTGCAGATTCGGCATACCTCATAAGTTGGTATCAGATAATAGGAGGTAGTTTCAAGGTCGGAAGATCCAGGCCTAGTGTCAAGGATTCAGTATCATACAGGCCTTCACCTCTATAGCCTACTCGCAAAGTAATGGGCAGACTGAGGTGATTAATCGAGAAATTATACGAGGACTTAAAGTAAAGTTGGATCATGCCGGAGGAGATTGGGTAGATGAGCTACAAAGTGTTCTCTGGACGTACCGAACGACACCCAGGGAAAGCACAGGCCTCACTCCATTCCACCTGGTCTACGACAGTGAAGCAGTGGTACCCGTGGAGATCGGAGTGCCCTCATCTAGAAGAATTCTATATGACGAAGAAAATGCTGAGCGACGATTGATAGAGCTGGACCTCATTACCGAAACTCACGAACAAACAACAGCCCGACTATTACCTTATCGACAAAGGATGCGGTAAAATTATGACAGAAAGGTGGTCCCTCGCTTCTTTGGAGAAGGAGACTTGGTCTGGAAGCGAGTGAAACCCGTGGGAGATGTGACTAAGCTAGCACCTCAATGGGAAGGGCCTTATAAAGTCATCAAGAAGTTGGCATCTGGTGCGTACTACTTGCAAGATAACTGGGGAAGGAATCTGGAGCGGCCTTGGAGCGCTAACTATCTTAGACCTTATCGTACATAGGTACAGGGCTATTAAGGGTAGGACAAAGCAGATCGGGAGTACTGACCCGACCGACCAATATGAATGTGTATCTGGACAGGGTTATCTTTATTCTTTGTACATCATCAAAGACATTCTGAACCCATGCAAAAACTCACATATAGAAAGGCTCACGCTCAGGGAGCACGAGATAAGATAGAACATTAAACAGCGATTAGTTCGGTTTATATCATGTACACATACAAATTACTTGAAAGCAGAAAAAACTTCATCGAGTATCTCGTCCAAGATGCGGTGATGATCCAAAAAGTCTATGAGAGGAGCAGATTTCAGAAACCCCCGTTCATATAATTGCCACAAAGCCTCAGCCGCGCCAGCAGATACAGCGACCACCATGCGATCTCCCACCTGGGCGTCGAATTCTGGAGAATGAAGGTAGACCTCCCGGCTCTGCCTACAACGTTCATCTTCTCCTGCTTTATATATTTCCAGAGCTGAGGAAACTCCAGAAAGGCCAGAGCGGGCCTAGGATAGTTCAGCCTTCAAGGCCGCTAGTTCAGCGGCCTGGGATTCTATAGTCTGGCTCTGCTCTTTAAGGAGGACCTCTTTAGCTTGCAAGTCTTGAGTCAGCTGATCTATATTTTGCTTATGAAGACCCTCAGCCTAACTCTTTTCCTCACGAAGAGTTCGGTTCTCCTGGTTGGTCGTCCTCAGAGCTTGGTAATGTTGGGCATTGGATCTATTTAGAGTTTCTATTTCATCCCTTTGAGCACGACCGGCTGCGGCGGGGTCATTCAATTGTAACTCTAGCTCAGCTACTCTGTCAGATAACACCTTATTGCGATGATAATTAAGGTGGAGGGTTTGATTAATCATCATTGATTCAGCATGAGCTTGAGCCAAGAAAGAAAGAGTATAAGAAGAAAGAAGAAAGGTTGATAGCATGAGTAGGTAAAGCTTACCTGGACGTATAACTCAGAAAACCTATCCATCCGGTCAGGTACGGATAGATTCTCCATCAAGTGAAAGCTTTGCTCCCAGCAGGTAGCCATGTCGCCTCTCAGCGTGAGGCGGCTGGTGGGAGCATCTCGTTGGTGCCGTAACCTCGATTCGGAAGGCTTGGTAGAATAATATCGACGATAAGAAAAGTCCTGTTGCTGTGGAGGTGAGGCTGCAGGGTGGGGATGAGAAGCAGGGCAAGAGGGGCCCGGTCGTGATTCATCTGGCAAGGGTACAACTGAGGGACCGACTGCTTCACCTGGTACTTGGGAAGGAGTATTGATGGGCTCAGAGGAAGGTGCAGCCTGTTCCTGGCCACACGGGGAAGGAACTTCCGCAGTCGCAGGACGGGTGGCAGGTGCATGGGGAATGGAAGAGCAGGAAACTGGATCGGTAGATGGGGTGCCAACATCCTCAACACCCTGATTCGGATCTCGTCGAAGGAGTCTTCTTCGGAATCTCAAGGGTTGATCATTTGAGTCTGAGCCTCCAGGAGAAGATCACGGTTGCCGAGTGACGGGGGTGTGATAGTTTTGAGAGGATTCCTAGCAAGGCGTGCCTTCCAGGAGGCCCTGGAAGCTGCTCGAAAAGACGGACTGGCGGGGGGAATATCAGCTAAGCTTGGGGAAGGTCGGGGGGTTGGTTGGAAGGAAGGTCCCGTAGCTGTACAAGATGTAGATGGAGTCGAGTGAGAGACTGGTCGAGGAGCCGACCGGGGCATGGCAGCAGCAGGCCCTCCCAGCCGAGCAGGAGCCGAATGGGGAAGAAGTCTTCTATCTAGGATGATTCGGCCCACCGCATTATTTCCTGCTCACTCAAAGGGAGAGGTTGGACTTCGGAGGCGCAAAACAATGTGTCAGCTGCATATGGAGATCAGGGTCAGGATGCGTAGGCCAAAAAACACGATGAGATAATCTTAAGGGCAAGCAGAATTCACCTAAGGAGAGAGGCAACTCGGAGGATGAGATGCGACTCAGCCTGAAAAAAGACAGTACCTCTTCGGATACTAGTCTCATTAAGTCTAATCGCCAACACCCCAACTGAGCCAAAGAATCTGTAAAAAGGGGGTCATCGTTGTAATCCCCCAGGTCAGGTATCACGGGAAGGATCCGTTGCCAACGAGTAGGTCATTCCATAGCAAAAGGGAATTTGAGAAAAAAAAATACTTATCTTTCCAAGCCGGATCAGACGAGGGAATGGGACAAAAGAAGGTAGTCCGAGTGCGGCTCTGGAAGTGGAATAAGCCTTCACTATGCTGCCGAGGAGTGAAGAAGTAGTGGAATAGGCGGGCGGACCAGGAGAGTTCACAAACTTCTGTTGGTTGCTACTCGGAAAGCCTAGAGGTTCCACTGTACAAAAATTTTGTACAAAGGTCTGAACCTTTTCCTAGCTACCATGTGTTCTTTTAAATTAAATTTTGGATCGTCTGCGGAACTTAACACGTTTGATCCAAAACTTAATCTATTCGTTCTTTTAGGTTTTGACTTGGGTCTCCTGCGGAACTTAACACAGTCAACCCAAATCGCCTCAAGTTATTAATTCCATTAAATATTAATTTCCATAATCGGTTCCCAGTACTGACGTGGCGAGGCACATGACCTTCTTGGATATGGGAGCAACCACCACCGACTAGACAAAACCTTTTATAGAAAGCTAATATTTAATTTCCTAAAATAACTTTAGGTTAACCGAAAAGAACAATCAAATCACAAGGATAAATAAAACAAAAGAACACAACATCGAAAAATAGATTCGAAATACTAGAACGTAAGCCTCTTGTATTTGGTATTATTTCCATAAATAACTAGTATGATGCGGAAAAAGAAAAACTACTAGTTATACCTTCTAGAAAGACCTCTTGATCTTCTACCGTATTCCTCTTCTAACCTCGGACGTTGTGTGGGCAACGATCTACCGAGATGAGAAACCACCAACCACCTTCTTCTCCTCCAAGCAAGGTTCGGCCACAAAGGAAAAACTTCACCAAGGAAGAAAACCAAAACACTAACCAAGCTCCAAGAGATGCTAGCTTTCTCTCCTTCTTCTTCTTCTTCTCCACGTAGTATCCGGCCACCACAAGAGCTCCAAGGGGGAGAGAGAGGTTCGGCCACCGCAAGAGGAAGAGAGGGAGAGGATGGCCGGCCACACCAAGGAACAAAAGAGGGAGAGAAATAATAGATGTTGTATCTCTTGAAGGCACCCTCATCCCTTATTTTATATTCCTTGGCCTAGGCAAATTAGGAAATTTAATTACAATAAAATTTCCTTAATTTCCTTGACATGATTTAATTGAGAAAAATAAAATAAAATTTCCCCAATTAAATTCAAGTGGCCGGCCACATCAATGAAAACAAAATTGGACAAGTTTCAATCAACAATTAAAACTTCCTAATTTGTTTCCGGAAATTTAAAAAAAATAAAATTTCTCTTCAAATCTCTTCATGGTTGATAAAAAGGAAATTTCTATAATTTTAATTTTACAACATGTGAATAATTTTTAAAGAGAAAATAAAATATCTCACCAATCTACAAATAAGGAAAGAGATCTAATCTCTTTCTTTAATCTTTTGTAGATATTTTACAAGAGAGATATTTTAATTTTAATTCTCTTTAATAAATTATATCTCCCACATAATAAAAATTAAAATTAAAATCCCTTTTTAATTTATTTTGGCCGGCCCTACTAGCTTGGGTTCAAGCTAGGGCCGGCCACCCAATCTTATACCTAGGCCGGCCCTAGCTTGTTCCCAAGCTAGCTTGGCCGACCCCTATTGGGTGGGTATAGAAGGTGGGTATAGGTGGGTATAGAACTCTATAAATAAGAGGCTACGATAGGGACCGAGAGGAGGAATTGGTTTTGGTCTCCCGATAAAATTAAGCATCCCGTGTTCGCCCCGAACACACAACTTATTTTTATCAATGATAATTCATTCCACTAGAGAATTATCATTGAACTACCGCACCAATCCCAAATTACATGTTTGGGCTCCTTCTTATTATGAGCATGTTAGTCTCCCTGTGTTTAAGATATCGAATGCCCACTAATTAAGTGAGTTACTGACAACTCATTTAATTAATATCTAAGTCCAAGAGTAGTACCACTCAACCTTATCATCATGTCGGATTAAGTCCACTTGCAGGGTTTAACATGACAATCCTTATGTGCTCCTCTTGAGGACATTATCAACCTAGTATCTCTAGGACACAGTTTCCTTCTATAATCAACAACACACACTATAAGTGATACCATTTCCCAACTTATCGGGTTTATTGATTCATCGAACTAAATCTCACCCGTTGATAAATTAAAGAAATAAATATCAAATATATGTGCTTGTTATTATATTAGGATTAAGAGCACACACTTTCATAATAACTGAGGTCTTTGTTCCTTTATAAAGTCAGTATAAAAGAAACGACCTCAAATGGTCCTACTCAATACACTCTGAGTGTACTAGTGTAATTATATAGTCAAGATAAACTAATACCTAATTAAACTACGACCTTCTAATGGTTTGTTCCTTTCCATTTTGGTCGTGAGCTACTGTTTATAATTTATAAGGTACTGATAACATTATCTTCTGTATGTGACACCACATACTATGTTATCTACAATATAAATTAATTGAACAACTACAACTAAATGTAGACAATTTGACCAAATGTGATTCTTTATTCATAATGAATGTTTACAAAGCTTAGGCTTTCAGTATACACTCCAACAATCTCCCACTTATACTAATGACTAAGCTACCATATCTTCTACCATACATCTGATTCCCATTCCTTCCACATGTCGATCGAAAGCTTTCGCCGGAAGGGCCTTAGTGAAAGGATCTGCCAGGTTATCTGCTGATGCAATCTTGGCGATGACAACTTCTCCTCGCTTCACTATATCTCGTATCAGGTGGTACTTGCGCTCTATATGTTTACTTGCCTTATGAGCTCGTGGTTCCTTCGAGTTTGCAACTGCACCGCTATTATCACAATAAATTGTGATGATTTTGGGCAAACCAGGAATCACATCTAAGTCCATTAGAAAGTTCCTGAGCCATACTGCTTCTTTAGCTGCCTCAGAGGCTGCTACATACTCAGCTTCCATGGTTGAGTCCGAAACGCATTTATGCTTAACACTCCTCCATGAAATGGCTCCACCTCCTAAAGTAAACACATAGCCTGATGTAGACTTACTGTTATCCCTATCTGATTGGAAATCTGAATCCATGCAGGAGCGGATCGTCTGCTTGGTAAACTAGCATATAATCTCTAGTCCTTCTCGGGTACTTTAATATATGCTTTATCCAGTCCAATGTCCTTGTCCAGGTTACTCGATATCTACTGACCATGCCCACGGCAAAACAGATATCGGTCTCGTATATAGCATTGCATACATTAGGCTTCCTACCGCATAAGGAACTGCTTTCATGTCCTCTATCTCTTTTGATGTCTTTGGAGACATCTCTTTAGATAGAGCTACTCCATGTCTAAAAGATAAGAAACCTTTCTTGGAATCCTGCATGCTAAAACGAGCAAGGATTGTATCTATATATGAAGCTTGGGATAGACACAACATTCTTTTCTTACGATCCCTTATAACTTTGATCCCAAGAATGTGTGCACAATCTCCTAAGTCCTTCATATCAAATTGTTTGGACAACCATACTCTTACGTCTGACAATACCTTGACATTGTTGCCAATTAACAAAATATCATCTACGTATAGTACAAGAAATACCACCACGTTTCCGTTACACTTCTTATATACACAAGACTCATCCAAACTTTGAATAAATCCATATGACTGGATTACTTCATTAAACCGGATGTTCCAAGATCTTGAAGCTTGCTTCAGTCCATAAATGGACCGATTGAGCTTACACACTAGATGCTCTTTGCCTTTTTCAATGAACCCTTCTGGTTGCTTCATATGGATGTTTTCTTCAAGACTTCCATTAAGGAAAGCTGTCTTGACATCCATTTGCCAAATCTCATAATCCATATGAGCAGCAATGGATAAGAGTATCCGGATAGACTTAAGCATGGCTACCGGTGAAAAGGTTTCCTCATAATCGATTCCCTCTTTCTGAGTATACCCTTTCGCAACAAGCCTAGCTTTGAAAGTTTCTACCTTCCCGTCTGTCCCTCTTTTCCTTTTGTAGATCCACTTACATCCAACGGCTTTTACACCATCAGGTGGTTCTACAAGCTCCCAGACCTTATTAGAGTACATAGACTCTATTTCAGAATTCATCGCCTTTTGCCAAGATGCTGCATCTATATCTTGGAGTGCTTCGTCATATGTCCGGGGATCAGGTTCATGTTTACCCGGGATCAAATCCGAAGACTCTCCCAAAAACATGAATCTTTCAGGTTGCCTTACAACCCTCCCACTACGACGAGGCACTGTCTGTGGTTGTGTATCATGTGTGACACGTGTTGCAGTCTCTTGTGGTACTTCATCTTGTACTGTTGGTACTGAAGTAGACGTGTCCTCTCTAAGTTCTTCTAAAACAACTTTGCTACTGGGCTTGTGATCCATTATATAGTCTTCTTCTAAAAACTGGGCATTGGTGCTAACAATGAACTTCTGGTCTTTAGGACTATAAAATAAACCACCTTTCGTTTCTTTGGGATATCCTACAAACACACGAACTTCTGTACGGGATTCTAACTTATCAGCATCTGGTTTCAGCACATGTGCTGGACTACCCCAAATCCGAATATGTCTTAGACTGGGTTTTCACCCATTCCATAATTCTATGGGAGTAGAAGAAACTGATTTAGAAGGTACTAAGTTCAAAACGTATACTGCCGTTTCCAGAGCATATCCCCAAAATGAATTTGGTAATTTTGAATAACTCATCATCGATCTAACCATCTCCATAAGAGTCCTATTCCTTCGTTCTGCTACACCATTCTGTTGGGGTGTTCCAGGTGCAGACAATTGGGATTGAATCCCGGCCTCTGATAAGTAATTCCTAAACTCTCCTAAGAGGTATTCGCCACCACGATCTGACCGTAGTGTCTTGATACTTTTACCTAGTCGTTTTTCCACATCAGCCTTGTATTCTTTGAACTTATCAAAGCACTCGGACTTGCGGCGCATTAGGTAAATGTATCCATATCTTGAATAATCATCTATGAAAGAGACAAAATATTCAAAACCTCCTCTCGCCTGGACAGACATAGGACCACACAAATCAGAGTGAACCAACTCTAACACTTCTTTGGCTCTATACCCCTTGGCCTTGAACAGCCTCTTGGTCATTTTACCTTCCAAGCAAGATTCACAAGTTGGAAAATTTTCCAACTCAAATGAACTCAAAAGTCCATCGGCTATAAGCCTCTGAATCCTACTTAAGTTAATATGACCAAGCCTTAGATGCCAAAGATATGCTTGGTTCATCTCCGAAGGTTTTTTTCTCTTATTAGAGTTAGAAGATGAGTTATAAATTTCCATGTTTTGCTTTGTGGAAGAAATTGGATTTAAAGTATACAAATTGCCAACTAATGCACCAGAACAGATAATCACTTTATTTCTTTTAATAACTATATCGTTACTGAAAGAAACTGAATATCCATCTAAAAACAGTTTAGAAACTGAAATTAAATTCTTTCTAAAACTGGGTACATAAAGACAATTTCTTAAATCAAATTTCTATTTCTACTAAAAGATAAGCAGACGTCTCCCACTGCAACAGCTGCCACCTTAGTAGCATTTCCCATGTAGACGGTAATTTCTCCTTCAGATAGTCGTCGGGTTTCCTGGAACCCCTGCAAGGAATTGCAGACATGATTAGTGGCTCCCGTATCTACACACCAGGTGCTGGTAGATAACATCGCTAAACATGTTTCAACAACTAGAGTATGAGATATACCTTTGTTTTGGTTCCTACGAGGACAGTCCGCCTTCCAATGTCCTGCCTGCTTACAGATGAAGCACTTGCCCTTCGGCTTCTTCATTCCAGCTTTAAATCCCGTACTCTGAGATTTATTCACTTTCTTTGCTGAACTAGCTTGTTTCTTCTTCTTCTTTCCTCTCGGTTTAGAAGTAGAACCATTTTCAGCATAGTGAATTTGAGCATTGTGACGAAATAATCCTTCTGCTGCTTGAAGTTCTGTCAGTAGTTCCGCTAATGAATAAATCCTCTTATTCATATTATAGTTCAGGCGGAACTGCTCAAAACTTCTAGGTAGCGTCTGGAGGATCATATCGATCTGGGTTTCCTCATCAATTTCTCCTCCAAGGATCTGTATTTCGTTCAGATAAACCATCATCTTTAGGATATGATCCCTCACAGGAGTACCCTCTTGCATGGTGGCTGTCATTATCTTTCTCATGGCTTCTTGTCTAGAAGCCCTATCCTAATGACCAAAGAGTTCTTTGAGATTGTTCATGATATCATAGGCTGTTGGTAAATCTTGATGCTGATGTTGCAATACATTTGACATTGAAGCCAAAATGTAACACCGCGCCATCTCATCTGCTTTTACCCATTTCCTATGATATTCAATCTCCTCTTGGGTAGATTCACCAGTAGGTGCATCAGGGCACTGCTCAGTTAGTACAAATTTATAGCTTTCAGCAGTAAGAACAATGTCCAGGTTTCTTTTCCAATCTATGTAATTTGGTCCAGTAAGTCTATTCTGTTGAAGTATGATGGACAGTGGGTTGAAAGACATCCTAAGAATCACAAATAACTATTGGTCAGACTCTAAATTTAGAATAATATTGATTCCTCAAACAATACTATTTTAAATTAACCAACACCTTAAAACACCGTGAATTTTGTATGCCACGTTAGTGTGGACGTATACAAATTCAACATTTGTAAAAGGAGGGTTTTATCCCATTAATTTTATTATCTTGTCAACCTAACTTTTTGACAAATAAAATTAATAGTTGGTATCTTTTGGTCACACAAATAATAGCAGTGACTCCGATGGGGAGGATACTATTAGACGTGTCTAAGTGTATACCATTACTTGACACTAAGTCCATTAATAAGATTATGGCCCTTCCGTTGGGGAAGATCACACGCTCTTGATTAACTTCCTATAGTCATCTAAAAATGGAAGTCTGTTCTAGTGATCCACAAACAAGCTCATCCGTTATGGAGGAAGGCACTCAGAGCCAACGTGCAAGCTTGTTTGCATCACTTACAAACCAGTAATGGAGACCATGAGATTTATTTAAAAATCCCTCTCCCACTTAGTTATTTATAAATGAGAATTTTAACTATGCTAGCCTACTAAAACTTGTAAACTAACATCCACACACAGCATAATATAAAAGCAATAAATAGAAATTTTAATTTTCAACTATTATGGCTTTTATCTCTTATTGTCTTCCGTGTGTTGTCATCCCAAGCTGCTGCCATATTTGGCCACCGCCACCGGGTCTAGCTGTCGCATCCATCTTGCTCCTAGTTCTGCTGCGCCTCTGGTCCTTAGAAGGTTCCACGCTTTGCAAGATTTGATCCGCGACATAAATAGAATTTTACATTTTTGATCCTATATTCCATAAAAGGAATGTACATATATCTAGATCAAAAATAAAATCCTAATAAAACTAAATACAGCTCCTGCTGTATTTTAATACAATCATGCACACACAGATAAATGCCCTTGACATGTCCAAGGGTCCAATCACACACATAATAACTAAAAGCCATAAAAGTTGGATCCTGCATCCACAAAGTTAGCACATCCTACTATTAACCTGCCTAAATTATGTATGACATGTGCATAATTAAACTAAATACCAAATACACAGAGGCAAAACCCTAGCTCTGATACCAATTGTTGGTTGCTACTCGGAAAGCCTAGAGGTTCCACTGTACAAAAATTTTATACAAATGTCTGAACCTTTTCCTAGCTACCATGTGTTCTTTTAAATTAAATTTTGGATTGCCTGCGGAACTTAACACGTTTGATCCAAAACTTAATCTATTCGTTCTTTTAGGTTTTGACTTGGGTCTCCTGTGGAACTTAACACGTTCAACCCAAATCGCCTCAAGTTATTAATTCCATTAAATATTAATTTCCATAATCGGTTCCCAGTACTGACGTGGAGAGGCACATGACCTTCTTGGATATGGGAGCAACCACCACCGACTAGACAAAACCTTTTATAGAAAGCTAATATTTAATTTCCTAAAATAATTTTAGGTTAACCGAAAAGAACAATCAAATCACAAGGATAAATAAAACAAAAGAACACAACATCGAAAAACATATTCGAAATACTAGAACGTAAGCCTCTTGTATTTGGTATTATTTCCAAAAATAACTAGTATGATGCGGAAAAAGAAAAACTACTAGTTATACCTTCTAGAAAGACCTCTTGATCTTCTACCGTATTCCTCTTCTAACCTCGGACGTTATGTGGGCAACGATCTACCGAGATGAGAAACCACCAACCACCTTCTTCTCCTCCAAGCAAGGTTCGGCCACAAAGGAAAAACTTCACCAAGGAAGAAAACCAAAACACTAACCAAGCTCCAAGAGATGCTAGCTTTCTCTCCTTCTTCTTCTTCTTCTCCACGTAGTATCCGGCCACCACAAGAGCTCCAAGGGGGAGAGAGAGGTTCGGCCACCACAAGAGGAAGAGAGGGAGAGGATGGCCGGCCACACCAAGGAACAAAAGAGGGAGAGAAATAATAGATGTTGTATCTCTTGAAGGCACCCTCACCCCTTCTTTTATATTCTTTGGCCTAGGCAAATTAGGAAATTTAATTACAATAAAATTTCCTTAATTTCCTTGACATGATTTAATTGAGAAAAATAAAATAAAATTTCCCCAATTAAATTCAAGTGGCCGACCACATCAATGAAAACAAAATTGGACAAGTTTCAATCAACAATTAAAACTTCCTATTTGTTTCCAGGAATTTAAAAAAAAATAAAATTTCTCTTCAAATCTCTTCATGGTTGATAAAAAGGAAATTTCTATAATTTTAATTTTACAACATGTGAATAATTTTTAAAGAGAAAATAAAATATCTCACCAATCTACAAATAAGGAAAGAGATTTAATCTCTTTCTTTAATCTTTTATAGATCTTTTACAAGAGAGATATTTTAATTTTAATTCTCTTTAATAAATTATATCTCCCACATAATAAAAATTAAAATTAAAATCCCTTTTTAATTTATTTTGGCTGGCCCTACTAGCTTGGGTTCAAGCTAGGGCCGGCCACCCAATCTTATACCTAGGCCGGCCCTAGCTTGTTCCCAAGCTAGCTTGGTCGACCCCTATTGGGTGGGTATAGAAGGTGGGTATAGGTGGGTATAGAACTCTATAAATAAGAGGCTACGATAGGGACCGAGAGGAGGAATTGGTTTTGGTCTCCCGATAAAATTAAGCATCCCGTGTTCGCCCCGAACACACAACTTATTTTTATCAATGATAATTCATTCCACTAGAGAACTATCATTGAACTACCGCACCAATCCCAAATTACATTTTTGGGCTCCTTCTTATTATGAGCATGTTAGTCTCCCTGTGTTTAAGATATCGAATGCCCACTAATTAAGTGAGTTACTGACAACTCATTTAATTAATATCTAAGTCCAAGAGTAGTACCACTCAACCTTATCATCATGTCGGACTAAGTCCACCTGTAGGGTTTAACATGACAATCCTTATGAGCTCCTCTTGAGGACATTATCAACCTAGTATCTCTAGGACACAGTTTCCTTCTATAATCAACAACACACACTATAAGTGATACCATTTCCCAACTTATCGGGTTTATTGATTCATCGAACTAAATCTCACCCATTGATAAATTAAAGAAATAAATATCAAATATATGTGCTTGTTATTATATTAGGATTAAGAGCACACACTTCCATAATAACTGAGGTCTTTGTTCCTTTATAAAGTCAGTATAAAAGAAACGACCTCAAATGGTCCTACTCAATACACTCTGAGTGTACTAGTGTAATTATATAGTCAAGATAAACTAATACCTAATTACACTACGACCTTCTAATTGTTTGTTCCTTTCCATTTTGGTCGTGAGTTACTGTTTATAATTTATAAGGTACTGATAACATTATCTTCTGTATGTGACACCACATACTATGTTATCTACAATATAAATTAATTGAACAACTACAACTAAATGTAGACAATTTGACCAAATGTGATTCTTTATTCATAATGAATGTTTACAAAGCTTAGGCTTTCAGTATACACTCCAACAACTTCGCATAGAACCACAAAGCCACACAAAATCCTTATCGAATTGGGAGTCAGTTGGCCCAAAGAGATGCGGAAGTAGCGACTCACTTCAGAAAAGAAAGGGTGGATGGGGAATCTGAGGCCTGCCACAAATTGTTCCTT
This sequence comes from Zingiber officinale, assembly GCF_018446385.1. Classification (NCBI taxonomy): domain Eukaryota; kingdom Viridiplantae; phylum Streptophyta; class Magnoliopsida; order Zingiberales; family Zingiberaceae; genus Zingiber; species Zingiber officinale. Next base: position 108,705,759 of record NC_055998.1, read on the forward strand.
GTAAAAGGTAACGTAACCTATGGGAGGCGAAGAAGCCTGGTGCAGGATGGTGGGAATAATGATGTGCATGTCTCTGGAGATCTCATTGGTAAAGCGAAGATCGTCTAGATCCATACCCTCAAAGTGGGAAACTCCAGGAGGAAAAGTGATGTTGGGGAAAGCCATGGGGAAAACTTAAGTGGAAGACAGGAACAAGCAGAGGAGCAGAAGGCAAGAACAGAGGAGGCGCAGAAGAGATGGTTCCACGAAGTGGCAGCGCGGATCTATTTATAGTTGAAATCCATAAGGACAAATGGTCAAATTACCATCCAACGGCTCGTAGTAGAAGCTCTTATTAGATTCCTGAAGGGCCTGCAGATCTGCGGATAGGGCGACCGGCTTTGATTTCCTCTCTTCCAGCTCAGCGGCTAATTGACGACGACGCTGCCCTTTGGAGTTTAGTTGGGAGTCGCTGGTCTGCAGGGCCGCTTGTAGCTCTTTCATCTTCGCGGCAGATTTGTGGCCCAGATCTCGAGCAGACTGAGCTGCTTCCCCGACCGTGTGAAGATAGGAATCTAGATGATCAAACGGGTCACGGGGAGTCAGTGGCAGCTCCAATTCTTGAATATGAGCCTTCAAAGACTCGACCTCTCGAAGCAGGTCAGCAGCAAAATGGGCCAAGCACAGACTACTGGAGCATGCCTACCCCATAAAAAGAAGGAAATCAATAATAAGGTCAGAAGTAAGGCGAGAAAAGAAACACTCACCGATATAATATGACGAGAAGCTAAATCTAGACTTTCCCATTGGGAGCTGATGCAGAATTGATCAGTGGTTGATCGCCAAAAGGTTGCTAGGTCACCGAGCAGATGGATCTTTCCACGGACCGGAGGGACGTCTGTCGCTGAAGTTCCCGCTGAGTCCTACTCTAAGCCGGTCATAGAAGGTAGGCGCCAAGTGGCCAGGAAATCTTGTTCACTTCTTGGAGGCCCCGCCCGGGTACGTGCGGATGAAGAAGAAGGGGCGGTCGAAAAATAGGAAGGGGTTGCAGAGCTCCCAGGTTGATCCCTAGCAGAAGGACCGACCCCGTTCAAGAGCCATGACTTGGACTAGGGAAGGGGTCGGGACTTCCGCCACTCGAGGAGACACCTGAGCAGGGACTTTGGATGTGGCCACTTGGACTGTGGGAGGCTGAGAAGAAGCCCGCTCGGGTGGAGGCAAAGGAGAGGACTGGACTGAGGGAGCGACTCTCTTGCGTTTGCGCTGGAGTCGTAGGAGTTTGTCCGGGGGAGGAGAAGGGGCCCGTTCCTCAGTGACGGGCACCAGAGCTATGGGTTCAACCCCAGAAGGACCTTCGAGCGGGGGCAAGGGGACAGACTGCTCTGAAGGCTCTCCCTCCATATTGTGAGAAGTAGTAGCTGAAGGGGCAGCCAAGCCCTGGGCAACCTCATCACCCACAGCTTGCAGCAGGTTACTATGTATACATGCTGATCCTTTGGAGTAGGCCCGAAACATAGCAGCCTCTGCAAAGCAAATAGGAAATACTTCAGTTAGTGAAGACCGGTGGAGGGAAAAGTAACATCTTACCAAGAGGAGCTCCTATGGTCGCAGGGACTGGGCTGAGTCCAAAGAAGTACAAAAAGCCTTCCCGTAATATTATAGACAAGAGAAGGCTGACTCCTTTTATTTGTGAGGAACCTGTGTGGCACTCTGGCTGATGGCGATGCTCTGGTAGTTCCAAATGAGTAGGGAGAGCAGGGCGCCATTGGGTCGACCAAGTCACCCGTTCGGGTAGTCTGATAAAGAAAAAGCAGGATTTCCAACCTTTGTTGGAGGAAGGCACATCGAAGAAAAACTTGCATCCCACCCAGGATTGCACCATAAATACCCCAGGCTCGGACCTTTTAAGCGAATAAAAATGATGAAAGAGCTTTGGAGTCAAAGAAATTCGGTACACCCTACACAGGATGACCATGCCACAGATGACGTGAATAGCGTTCGGGGCGAACTGGGAAAGAGGAACCCGAAAGTACTGACTCAAAGAAGAGAAAATCGGATGAAGGGGAAAGCGAAGGCCTCCCAAAAGTTGATCCTTGAAAAAGGATACAAAGCCCTGAGAAGGGGAAGAAGGATGCTCTGTCGGTCTGGGAGCACACAGTTGATACTCATTGGGAAGATGTAGGCTTTCCCGGATCATCATCAAATCACTATTGTCTATGTCGGAAATATAATACGTATACCAAGGTGCTATGTTACCTTCTGCCATTGGAAACTAGAGTAGGGAAGATGACGAAGACGGGGAGGGGAAGTGCTAGTGAACAGCGATCAGGGATGAGCTTAAGAGAGGGAACAATAAGCGACAGAACCAAAGAACGACAGTAAGTTGAGAAGGTGATGGCGAATGACCTTCAGGGCTTATAAAGGGAGGCCCCTCGGAAACATTGAAAGAAGAGAAGAAGATACGGTAACTTGAGTCGTCGGATCTAGGGTAATGTGCTAAAAGGCGCTGATCATCTACAGTAGCGCTATAAGGTCGTGGGACACGTGTTGCTTCTCTAGGAAAGGCATTAAAAAGGTCTTAATGATGGATGTGACAAGGAAATCAGCAAAAGGGATTTTTGCATGGCATCATTTCGGTGCGCGCGAAGAGCGTACGTCAGCAAGAAAGGCAGCCATGTGGTTGCCTTGGGAAAAGCAAGAACATGCGTCATGAGTATAAGACTACCTCGGGAAAGAGGAAGGAAGATGAAAATACAAGAATTTGAATTTAGCACTTCTCAGATAAGAAGTAAACAAATATTGATCTAATTGGAATTTGCTTGAGATGTGTGTAGGAGACGTCACAAGCAGAGCATTGCCGGTTTGCCATCTAGAAGCATATCACCCGGGCAGGAACTTCAAGAAAGCTTCATAGGCCAGTCTGCAATTGTTAGCCCGATTCCTGGACTAGCCAAGAAGAATTTTTCATGGCGTCCAGGTCGGGTTCCAGACTCTCGCCTCAGTGCGAGTTATAAGTGAGCTAAGCTCTCACGCCCAACGACCGTCCAGGTCGGGTTCCAGACTCTCACCTCAGTGCGAGTTATAAGTTAGCTAAGCTCTCACACCCAATGACCGTCCAGGTCGGGTTCCAGACTCTCACCTCAGTGCGAGTTATAAGTGAGCTAAGCTCTCGCGCCCAACGACCATCCAGGTCGGGTTCCAGACTCTCGCCTCAGTGCGAGTTATAAATGAGCTAAGCTCTCACGGCCAACGATCGTCTCGGTTGGGTTCCAGACTCTCGCCTCAGTGCGAGTTATAAGTGAGGAAAGCTCTCACGCCCAATGACCGTCCAGGTCGAGTTCCAGACTCTCGCCTCAGTGCGAGTTATAAGTGAGTTAATCTCTCACACCCAATGACTGTCCAGGTCAGGTTACAGACTCTCGCCTCAGTGCGAGTTATAAGTGAGCTAAGTTCTCACACCCAACGACCGTCCAGGTCGGGTTCCAGACTCTCGCCTCAGTGCGAGTTATAAGTGAGCTAAGCTCTCACACCCAACGACCGTCCAGGTCGGGTTCCAGACTCTCGCCTCAATGAGAGTTATAAGTGAGCTAAGCTCTCACACCCAACGACTGTCCAGGTCGGGTTCCAGACTCTCGCCTCAATGCGAGGTATAAGTGAGCTAAGCTCTCATGCCCAACGACCGTCCAGGTTGGGTCCAGACTCTCGCCTCAGTGCGAGTTATAAGTGAGCTAATCTCTCACGCTCAACAACCGTCCAGGTCGGATTCCAGACTCTCGCCTCAGTGCGAGTTATAAGTTTATAAGTGAGCTAAGTTCTCACGCCCAATGACCGTCCAGATCGGGTTCCAGACTCTCACCTCAGTGCGAGTTATAAGTGAGCTAAGCTCTCGCGCCCAACGACCATCCAGGTCGGGTTCCAGACTCTCGCCTCAGTGCGAGTTATAAGTGAGCTAAGCTCTCACACCCAACGACCGTCTCGGTCGGGTTCCAGACTCTCGCCTCAGTACGAGTTATAAGTGAGGTAAGCTCTCACGCCCAATGACCGTCCAGGTCGAGTTCCAGACTCTCGCCTCAGTGCGAGTTATAAGTGAGTTAATCTCTCACACCCAACGACTGTCCAGGTCGGGTTACAGACTCTCGCCTCAGTGCGAGTTATAAGTGAGCTAAGTTCTCACACCCAACGACCGTCCAGGTCGGGTTCCAGACTCTTGCCTCAGTGCGAGTTATAAGTGAGCTAAGCTCTCACACCCAACGACCGTCCAGGTCGGGTTCCAGACTCTCGCCTCAATGAGAGTTATAAGTGAGCTAAGCTCTCACACCCAACGATTGTCCAGGTCGGGTTCCAGACTCTCGCCTCAATGCGAGGTATAAGTGAGCTAAGCTCTCACGCCCAACGACCGTCCAGGTTGGGTTCCAGACTCTCGCCTCAGTGCGAGTTATAAGTGAGCTAAGCTCTCACGCCCAACGACCGTCCAGGTCGGGTTCCAGACTCTCGCCTCAGTGCGAGTTATAAGTGAGCTAAGCTCTCACGCCCAACGACCGTCCAGGTAGGGTTCCAGACTCTCGCCTCAGTGCGAGTTATAAGTGAGCTAAGCTCTCACGCCCAATGACCGTTCAGGTCGGGTTCCAGACTCTTGCCTCAGTGCAAGTCATAAGTGAGCTAAGCTCTCACGCCCAACGACCATTCAGGTTGGGTTCCAGACTCTCACCTTAGTGCGAGTTATAAGTGAGCTAAGCTCTCACGCCCAATGACCATCCAGGTCGGGTTCCAGACTCTCGCCTTAGTGCGAGTTATAAGTGAGCTAAGCTCTCACGCCCAACGACCGTCCAGGTCGGGTTCTAGACTCTCGCCTTAGTGCGAGTTATAAGTGAGCTAAGCTCTCACGCCCAACGACCGTCCAGGTCGGGTTCTAGACTCTCGCCTCAGTGTGAGTTATAAGTGAACTAGGCTCTCACGCCCAACGACCTTCCTGGGCGGTGCAATGACTCTCCCGGTCGGTATCCTTTACATTCGTCGGGGCAAAATACAACAAGCCATGTTCTCGTGCCTAACCGCGTCTTAGCTGCTCAAGCCGTTGGATCTTCTGGTGAGAGGTAAGAGGAAGGCGGGGCAAGCAGGTTATCCTTATTATTTTTGCTAGAAATGTTAAGAGGAATGTAGGTGTTTTATAGAAACATAACGATACCAGAGCAAGGGGACATGGGGCTACACCATGAACGGAATCCAAGAAACATGTTTTATTTCGTTAACAAGGTGAAAATTTTTTAAGGGTTTACATTGCTACCAGATCCAGAGGCTTGATCCTTCCTGGCCAAATGAGTCTGAGCTCTAGTTAGATCTACTTTAGTTGGCCAATAGTCCCATATTTGATTCGTCCTTCTTCTTTCAGGAGGGCCACCTTGTCCTTATGTTTCATATTCAAGTGGATAATATAGTGAACCTGGCTTTGGAAATCCGATTGAGCTTTAAGCTTGAGAGCAATCTCTGCCTGGGTTCTGGATTTGGCGGCCAGCCAGAGGTTTTCCATTTCATGAGTAAGGGACACTTGAAGATCTCTGCTTTCAGTCATCTCCAGCAAGGCTTCCTCTTTCTGAGCCAATAACTCCGTCAGATTGGCAATTTGTTGAAACAAAGAAGCAAGTTCGTTGGATTCCGTTACAGGTTCCATGGAAGCTTGATACTCTATTAACAAGAGGATAGCTTGAAGAAAAGATGATAGAGGTATACTTGGACCTTTTAAAGGGGAGAAGAAGGTGAAGGGATTACCTTGGAACCTTAAACAACACGTTGGGAAACAGTAGGCTATTTATAAGACAAAGACATGATCGGAAATCGAAGAGTCATCGCACACACATTAACATCCAGGCTATCTCTTACAAAAGGTGGTGAAGTTTAAGCGGGACATTGTAAAAAGGGCCAGCCAGTAGGCAAATGCAGGGCAGACATCAGGAATCCAGATCGGGTGACAATAGAATTCAGGTCTAGTCAGTCGGACTAGATCCTCCTTCGAATAGACTTGAGGGGGAGGCTTGTGATACGGTGCATGAGGAGGGGGCCATATGGCTGACGTGGTCAAAAGTCAAGCCCATGGGATGGTCAGAAGTCCAACCCCCGTGAAGGTCAGAAGTCAAGCTTATGTGGCCACGATCAAAGTTTCCGTTGATAGGGCAGTGAAAGGTCAAGAATATAGTCGGGGCGAGAGCTAGCCTCGAGGGCAATTAAGGACCGGGCCCACAGACCAGGTAAAGTTGCGGAAGGAAAAGCCTCTGGCGTAGCACAAACCGGGCTCACAGGTCAGGACGAACAAACCTTGGATAACAGAAGACAGAAACAGGTCAATATACAGACCTAACGTACAGGTCAGGATGTACAAACCTTGGATAACAGAAGACAAAAATAGGTTGGTATACAGACCTAACGTATATGTCGGGACGTATAAACCTTGGATAACATAAGATAAAAATAGGTTGGTATACAGACCTAACGTATAGGTCGGGACGTACAAACCTTGGATAACAGAAGACGGAAACAGGTCGGTATACAGACCTAACGTACAGGTCGGGACGAACAAACCTTGGATAACCGAGGGCAGAAGCAGGCCTACATACAGACCGGGCACACAGGTCGGGACGAACAAACCTTGGACAACTGAGGACAGAAGCAGGCCGACATACAAACCGGGCGTACAGGTCGGGACGAACAAACCTTGGACAACCGAGGACAGAAGTAGGCTGACATACAGACCGCCCGCACAGGTCGGGACGAGAAAACCTTGGACAACTGAGGACAGAAGCAGGTCGGCATACAGACCAGGTGTATAGGTCGGGAGGAACAAACCTTGGATAACCAAGGACAGAAGCAGGTTGCCATACAGACCGGACGTACAGGTCGGGATGAACAAACCTTGGATAACCAAGGACAGAAGCAGGTCGGCATACAGACCGGGCGTACAGGTCAAGAAGAATAAACCTTGGATGACCAAGGACAGAAGCAGGTCGGAATACATGGGCAAGCGTACAGGATAATCAAAAGCAGACTGAGCCCTACAAGTTGGGACCCAGGGCATGCACAGGACCAGATGAGTGATGTAGTAGAGGATAGCTACAGGTTTGTGCCCACAGGTCGTGATCAACATATATAAAGAGCCAGTACAGGGATAATGAGAGGAGGAGGCCTGGCGCTACATGACAAGCAATTCAGGGAATCGTAACCGCATGTCAGAGAATAATCACTGCCTATCAGAGAATATGCTAATGGTCGGGTACTTACAACACTTTGATTCCTTCCTAGACCTATAAGAAGACACCACGTGTCACCCACCGCCAGACAAAGCCTGACATCTGACATTCTTGGACACCTGTCAAGCTCCAGAAGCATCCGGTGCAGTATAAAAAGGGATGCTTTGTCCCTTATGAATGTACGCTGACTCGTCACTTTTCACTCATCTTTACTTTTCGTCATTTCTTTGTGTTTCTGGGAGAAAAATACCTGACTTGAGCGTCGGAGGGCCTGACTCGGGGACTTTTTCACTGATTTCTTGTCTCTAACAGCTTGTGGGCTCGTCTGAGTGTGTGCAGAATCCTTGTGTCATCATCCTGATCATCAATCCTCATCATCCGTCTGTGTGAACCCTTCCAGAGAGTTCCAAATCGACCGGACTCCGCAGCGACTTTCCGTCAACCCCTGGTACATCGAGGCCCGCCTTCATCCGACTCAGCTTCCGGATGGGATCAAACCCCATTTTAGCAATCCTTCGAATTAGAATTCTTGTACCATTCAACACTTTAGAAAATAAGGAAACATGTAAACACATATGTTTAAGCAATACAAGGTCTTTAAACAATTCCTCAATGACTTTAAGAGCTAATGATGGCAAGTTGGTACACACTTTGATATTAATTCTATTCTATATTTTGTTCTATTTTAAATCCAAACAGCTTTAATCTCCTTGCAAAATTTGAATCAAATAGTTTCCAATTTTCAGTTTCAGCTTTTCCTATTTCACTTTTACTTTACTGCATTTAAATCAAGATTTGCTGTTAAATCTTCTATGAATTATTGCCTTTAATCACTCAATCACATTTAGCTTGAATTCATTTTTTTTCACCTCAAAAATTCAGTTCCTAAGATTGACAAGGGATCTTGCCCTCTGAACAGAATTCAGCAACTTCATTGTGTTTTTAACAACTTGATATTTTCAGAATTTAAACTTCCTTCATCTGACCAAACCTTGCACCTCTGATCAAAATGAAAGTCCACATCTTTCTGAAGCAACTGAGACAATGGAAGAGCAATCTTACTGAAGTCTCTAATAAATCTCTTGCAGAATCCTGCATGACAAAGGAAAGCTTGAATATCCCGCACGCATACGGGGTAAGATAAAGAAGATATATTACTTATTTTAGCATGATCTACCTCAATACCTCTTCTAGTGACTATATGACCTAAAATAATTCCATGCTCAACTATAAAATGATATTTTTTAAAATTAAGTACCAAATCAGTCTCAATGCATTTATATAGAACCTTAGACAAATTTTCTAAACATGCATCGAAAGATGATCTATACACAGAAAAATCATCCATGAACACTTCCATGCAATGCTATAATAAATCACCAAAAATATTTACCATGCATCACTGAAAAGTTCTTGGAGCATTGCACATGTTTTTCGATGCAAATATAAAAATAGCCTGTATATCCATCTAGGAAGCAATAATGTGGCTTACCTGCAAGCCTTTCTAGCATTTGATCAATAAAAGGCAAGGGGTAATGGTCCTTTCTGCTTGCTTGGTTTAGCTTCCTGTAGTCCACACAAACTCTCCATGAATTCTTCACTCCGGTGGGCACCACCTCATTCTCTTCATTAGCTATCACTGTCACTCCTAATTTCTTTGGAACCACATGGATCAGACTTACCTATTTGCTGTTAGAAATATGGTAGATGATACCTGCCTGTAGAAGTCTAGTTATCTCTTTCTTAACTACATCAAGAATCAGTGGATTAAGTCTCCTCTGTGGCTATCTCACTAGTTTCATATCCTCCTCTAAATAAATTCTATGCATGCAAATAGATGGACTGATCCCAGGAATGTCAGCAAGTGTCCATCCAATGGCTCTTCTATGCTGCCTCAGAATCTCTAATAATCTCCTCTCTTGCTTTTGCTCCAAATCATGGGCTATAATGATAGGTAACTGTCGATCTTCTCCCAAGATAGTATACTTCAAATGTTAAGGTAATGTCTTCAACTCAAGCTGTGACTCATCACTGGATGGTGATCCCTGGGGAAGTGCTTTTGCTAAGCAATCCCCTACACATAAATCTTCTCCTCTTGGCGATCCCTAGGGTAGTGTTTTTGCTAAGCAATCCCCTACCCATAAATTATCTCTCTCAACCGAAAATAAACTGCAAGAAATGTCCATGTCTAAAGCTGCAGAATATTCTTCACACTCACCTACATCAGAAATATCCTGAAATGAATTGATATCATAAATGAAATCCATGCTAGTCAACTCCTCTAAGATATCCACCCTAAGAATAAAATGATCTTCTCTTGGGTGCTTCATGGCATCAAGAATATTGAATTGGACCACTATATCTCTAATCTCCATAGAAAGTGTGCCTGCATGAACACCAATCTTCATCCTTGCAGTCTTTAAGAATGGTCTTCCAAGAATAAGTGGAGATCTATTGGCCAAATAGTCTCCCTCCATATCTAGGATATAAAAATCTATAGGAAAAATGAGTTCTCTTATCTTAACTAACACATCTTCAATAACTCTAGTTGGATGAGTCTGACTGTGGTCAGCTAACTGAATAACAACTCTTGTAGGTTGTAATGGTCTAATCCCTAAAGTCTGAAAAACTGATATTGCCATTACATTAATTGAAGCTTCCAAATCTAACATAGTATCCTCAAAAAGATTGCTCCCAATCTCACAAGATACAGTGAACACTCCAAGATTTTCACATTTCTGAGGAACTGGCTGGATGAGTACTGATACATTCTTGTCCATGCTAATCAAGTCATTCCCCTTTAACTTCTTTTTGTGCACACAAAGATCCTTGAAAAATTTTACATACTTAGGAATTTATTTGATCATTATCAATAAAGGCACATTCACTTCCACCTTGCTAAATAGTTTCACAAGCTCTTGATACTCTCTAGCTTTTTCTTCCTCTACATCCTTGGTTGTACTCTACGTTGAGGAAAAGGCAAAGGAATAATTACTGCTGGAATTGAATCAACTAGAATTCTGTCACTGGAATTTTCCGAACCAATGCCAACCTTCTCTTTATCTAAAGTCATGCGATCAATGTAAATTGGATTTGAGTTTGAATTTGATGAATAATGACCTACTAGAAAACTAAAAACAGGGCTATTAGAATTTGTTTTTGAGCTAGTTAAAGCTGGAATTTGAGCTACCGTACATTTTCTAAAAAAATGTGCTCCATTTGATTCCACCTCTGAAATTCTCTTCCCACTTCTTAGAGTTAATGCACTCACATTCCCCTTAGGATTTGGAGTTGTTTGTGAAGGCAATTGACTTGATCCTTGAACTTGCATTTGGTTTATGCTAGAAGCTAATTGCCCAATCTACCTTTTAATGTTTGTAAAGTAGAATCAATTATTTGCTAATTTTGTTGCTGCTGTAAAATATACTGCATCAATTTTTCTAATCTAGCTCACTATGCATCTGAACCAGAGGTATTATTGGAGCTTCCTTGAGTCAAACTTAGTCTTAATGGCGTTGGAAGTGCATGATGTTGGTTTTGTGAATTCTGAAAATTTTGAGAATGATGTTGTTGTTGCTGGTTTTACTGCCAGAATTGTTGATAAGGCTGAAATTCTTGTTGAAATTGACTCATAGGTTGATAATGATGTTGAAAAGGTTATGATGACTGTTGAAATCCTTGTTGAGGTGGATAGAAACTATGATTTTGCTAGAAATTCTAATTTGAAGGTGGTTGTTGATAAAATGAATTGTCATACTTCAAAATTAGATGATCTCTCCACCCTTGGTTGTATGTAGAAGAATAAGAGTCATATTTTTGTTGTTGAGCTCTTGAAAATGCTGCCAATGATTCATCTTGATGAAGTTTTGGACATAATTATGAAATGTGATCTTGACTTGAACAAATACTACAAACTATCCTTGATTGACATAAAAAATTGGGCATTTAGAAAAGTAGAAGTTTGATTAGCATTGTTCAATGCTAATTGCTTTACCAAAGATGTTAATTTCAGCAATATACTCCTTTTGTTCATTAGAAACCATTTGAACCTCTCCAACTCCTCTTGAAATCAATGACCTACTTCCAAATTGTTGTGAATTCTCTGCCATGTTAGAAATAAGCTCTCTAACTTGTTCTGGAGTTTTATTCACTAAAGCTCCTCTAGCTATTGCATCTATCATACTCCTGTCCATAGGTAACAAATCCTTATGGAAGTACTGGACAAGTAACTGCTCACTGATTTGGTGTTGAAGACAACTTGAGCACAACTTCTTGAATATCTCTGAATAGTTGTAAAGTGTCTCTTCCACCATTTGTTGAATCCCACAGATACTCTTCCTGATAGTAGCAGTCCTTGATGCTGGAAATAATTTCTCTAAGAAAGCCTTCTTCATATCAATCCAAGATGTAATATATCCAGGAGGCAAATAATATAATCAATCCTTTGCTACTCTTGTTAAAGAAAATGGAAAAGCCCTTAGCTTGATATCCTCTTCTGAAATACCCTATGACTTTATGGTAGAATAAACTATATGGAACTCATGTAAATGTCTATTTGGGTCTTCTCCATATAATCCTTGAAATTTGGGAAGAAAATGAATCAATCCAGATCTCAACTCAAAAATCTCCTACCAAATCTGGATAAGTAATGCATGAATACTTGAATGCCTCATTAGGAGCTGCAAGCTCCTTCATAGTCCTATGATGCTCAGCCATGGAAGTGTCAACGTGTGAAGAAGTAATATCATAAACTTCTAATGATTTCTCTTGAATTCTCAAGGCTCTGAAAGTTCTCTCAATCTCTAGATCTAACTCAAATAATTTATCTTTTAAAGTCCTGGTCATGAAAACAAGTCAAAATAAAAATACATGTAGATAGACAATAAAATCAAGAAAGATGCAAAACAAAGAAAATAAAACTATGCAAAATCTAAAATCAAACACACAATACTAGTTAATTCCCCGACAATAGTGCCAAAATTCGGTGGTAACCCTCTTGCATGTCATGTGGTACTCAAATTATTCTTTGTTGAAAACCCATATTGATTCAATAGAATAAATGTAGTATAGGTCTCAAGTCGTATTTTTCCAAGGTTAACTAATAAATGTGTGCATGATTAGATGTAAAACTCCTTTTGGGTTTTCTAATTAGAAATGAGGATTGATTTTAGTTTTCTTGTTATCTAGATTATGAAATGCATTTAAGATAAGAAAGTGCCTTTAACTAAATTTATCCTAAAATAGAAATCAAACCCTTGCTATAAATAAAACTGAAAAACTAAAAAAAAATTATTCTTAAAACAATTAAAATAACGACTAAACTAAGCTAGAGGGACAACTTATCACAACTTTATTGAAACTCAATGATGCAATTGAAAATAGTGAGTCCAGCAATCATAATGTAAACTTTGGAATATGACTTAATGAAGTAAATGCAGACTTTAATCTAAACACACTAATAGACCAATAAACTGCTAACACTAACTTGAGCTAATCTTATTCGAATTGAGTCAATTACCCCTAAGAACAAGCATGCAGAATTATTGAAAGGACACTACCAATCACGACTTAATAATCAACATTGCAAAGAAAGAATTTTCTATAGCAAATTGAAGAACTAAATTCCGAAGGCTAGACTAACTAACACAAAATTGAAATCCTACTTGCTGAATTGAAACAAATAACAATTGAATTTGCAAAGCTAAAATGGAATGCACCATAGAATTTCTAATGACAACTATTGGACAGAACTGAATTCAAACTAGATGAAGATTGCAGAGAAAATAAAACTAAACTAAGCATTAGATCTAGCAAATAAATCCCAAATAAATGTAAGAAAGACATTCCACAAATTCAAATCTCTGATAGATCCCCTTCTCTTTGATGTGACAATAAAGACGCTCTTGGAAAACACCCTTCAAGCAGTTGGCGAAGAAGATTTGAACTCCCAGCTAATACAGATGATGCTCAAAATTCCTGGAAACCTCCCTTCAAGCTCGTGATTAACTAAAATTCTCAACGCACGAAGAACAGCGGTTCAAAATATGGAATCACAAGTTCCGATCGATTGATCTGATTGATTCAGGTGTCGCTGGTGAATTTGGAAATGGAATGGAATTAGAAATGTTGAGGTAACACCGCCGGTACCTCCGTTGGATGATGGAAACTCAGATCGGGGAAACACCCTCTGATCTGTGGCAGACTGTGGAATGCAGAAGTCGAAGTCGCGATCAGGGGAATGCCCTTCTGTTTCTCTTTGATCCTCAGACACTGATCGTCAATTGCTCAAGTCTCACCATCAACGAAGGAAATTGAATCTGAGATCTGGAACAGGAATGGAGCTTGTGTCACCATGTGAAGAAGATGAAGATGACACGATGAATAGTAGCGCAAGCCACTGTTCATCGTGTCGAAACTGAGCTTTTAAATCCCTGCTTGAACTCGGTTCAAGAGTGGCTAATCAAATGGCTTGAGTCACATGGCTTAGGTTGAGTTTAGTTGATTCACATGGTTTTAGCTACTCTTCTTGATTTCTTGAACCCGACTCCTCCTCAAATAAGCTTGAATCCCTTACTCAACAAACCCCATTGGTTACCTATACAATCAAATTACATTTATGAGATAAAAATTTATGAATTAAAGAAAGGAAATGTGGTTAGCTTAAATCAATCCTTGCTTTGTAAACCACGTCACAAATCAATTCATCAATATAATAATTCTCCAAAAATCATCTGAAAAGCAACAAAATAATATGCCCAATAAACCAACTATCAAGGACTATACGTTGGCAAGGAAAGTCCTAACTGGGGTTAGGGGAAGTCCAAGTGAGTCAAGGAGGATCTTACGTTGGTAAGGAAAGTCCTAACTTCGGTTAGGCAAAGGAAAGTCCAAGTGGGTCAAGGAGGACCGCACATTGGCAAGGAAAGTCCTAACTGTAATTAGGTAAAGGAAAGTCCAAGTGGGTTAAGGAGGATCACACATTGGTAAGGGAAGTCTAAGTGTGTCAAGAAAGACCGCACATTGGAAAGGTTAAGTCTTAACTATGGTTAGATAAGAGGAAATCCAAGTGGGTCAAGAAGGATCACACTTGGTGATCGAAAGTCCAACGGAAAGTTGACAAAGTCCAAGTGGATCAAAAGGTTGATTAGACACTTGGTGGAGAAGTCCCAATATGTCATGGTTGACCAGAGATTGAGCAAGGGAACTTTAGACTTGGGTTAAGCTAGTTAGGGTTGGACAATCGATCAAGTGATCGATTGAGAGTTGCGTCAATCAATCAACTGATCGATTGAGCGCATCTCTTCACGAAGTACATGGTGAATCGATCAGGTGATCGATTCATCCTGAACCCAATCGATCAAGTGATTTTGGAAGCTAGTTTACACAAACCACAGTGCATTGAACTATGCTAAATCAATTGGGAAGAATCCCAATCGATTGAGGATATCGCAAGAGGCTTAATCGATTAAGCTTGGTCATGAGCAAACAAAGAGCTTTTGAATCGATTAGGTGATCAATTGAATCTATTTGATTGATTAAGTAATCGATTGGGAGAAGCTTGCGAGCAAACAAAAGGCTTCGTAATCGATTAAGTGATCAGTTAAGAAGGTCCGTAATCGATTGGCTAATTGAATAAGTGATGAAGAAAAGAGTCGTTGTAAGGTTTGGATGACTAGATGTGCTTGGATATGATGTGGTAATCGATTGGGGGTAAGGCCAATTGATTGGGAGCCATAATCCGCGGGATATAAAGGCAACGATGAAGATTCAAACACAACTCTTCTTCTCCATTCTTCACCGCCGATTCTTGAAAAAAGGTAGATCCGCTACCTTAGCGGCCCCCCTAGTGCCGACCGCCGATTCTTGAAAGTTTTGGGAGCAAAGTGCTGCTACATTTTCAAGCATCAAGAGGCGATCCACAGCAACAAGAGATCAAAAGTAAAGATCCTTCATTGTTGTATATATTTCTTTATTCTTATTGTATTTCTTGTTGTATCTCATATTTGCTTGTGTATTTGCTAGTACGAGACTTCTCCACCTCCTAGAAGGAGGATTTCATGGTGTACTGTGAGTAAGGAGAGTGGACCCTTAGATTAGTCACCTCAAGAAGATAGATACTAAGTAAAATCAAGGGTGTTAGCATTTACTTCTAGTTTTCCGTTGCAACAAATTATCAACGAAACGATCATAGCTAATCACCCCCTTTAGCTCGCCAGAGTGTCCTAACAAAGGTCATGTTGATTCCTTAGAAATCAGTATTAAGTGTTGGATCGGTTGGACCGATAAGGGGGGGGGGGTAAATATTCTACAAATTAAATTCAAAATCACTTGCTTCTAACTTAGCAAGGATACATACCATTAATAAACAAAAATAATTAACATAAAAATAAAAGAGGCTCAGAAGATTTACAACCCAGGAGGTTACTAATCCAAGGCAATGACAACTCACTAAAAAGACTCCTTCGACAATGTCAGAGGCAGATAAACCCCATACACGAATTTAAAGCACGAATGAAATTATCAAGTTTGGAAATTAAGAACAAGTGTGTTAATTTTACAACTAGTTTTAGGATACTATTTATAGCCCAATGGTCAAAGTGACCATTTTCTGACATGTCACATCTGAGGCACCTTAATTAGCTGGAGGCGCATCCATCTGAATGAGTTTTATCTCCACCGTAATGACCTTCTGCTAATCTGTCGGTATTGGAGGTGCTTTAGTTCATCAAAGATGCCTCAAGTGGGGTGACGTGGATTCCCGCTTCTTATCTGTGCCACAACATCTCTAAGTCATAGGAGGCACCTCGAGTAATCGGAGGTGCCTCAAGTAATCAGAGGCACCTCAAGTCTCGCAGTGTTCATTTGCGGCAATTGCTTTGCTGGGTATCCAAGGAGTCTCAATATATTTGAGGCACTTTGAGTCTTCAAAACATCAAGGCACCTCTATTTAATCGAAGGTACCTTGAATCTTATAGGGGGTTCTAGTGGTTGGCTAGAAAGGAGGGTTGAATAGTCGTGCCCCCCAATTTGATAGCTTCCTAGGTATTCGTTAGTGTGCAAAAAGAAATATAATAACAAATATAAATACAAAAGCTAAAGACAAAGAAAGACAAAGCAAACAAATTGGCATGCTGATGTAACGTGGTTCGGAGATAACTTGCTCCTACTCCACGGTTATCTGTAAGGTGGACGATCCCTCAATCCATAGGTGGATTAGTCCCCGGCAAACTTCGACTAGCTCAATCCTCCTTGTGTGGAGAAACCTCACCACAACACTCACCAAGACCTCTTGGATTATAGGGAACTCTTTGAGCACTTGTTGACTACTAATTAGGGTTAACCACCACTAATTTTATCGACCTTAACCAAGCTTCCAAGTCTTGGTTATATAGGTCACGGGTTGGAAAACCCCGCCTACTAGTCGACTGGTGAAAGTGTCAGTCGACTGCCCTCTATGGAGATTCGATCGTTACAACCCAACGACTCGATACCAGTCGACTGGTGAAAGTACCAGTCGACTGCTCCACACTGACAGAGCGAACAGAAGCATTCTGTTCGCTCTCAACCGACTACCCAGTCAACTATACCAGTCGATTGCCATTTCTATCAGTCAACTGGTACCTTGAGTACAGTCTCTCAGCACTCAGACCCTCACCCTTACGACTCACTTGACGCTTCTTCGTAGCTTTGACCTCTTGCCTTCAAGCCTACTTCTTTTGGCTCTTGTCCCTCAGATGCATCCAAGCCCGCGGCTCATCCCCAATGTCATCCTTCGCGTATGCCTCGAAGTTGCCTCCCTCGGCCCTTGTCCTTACTGCCTTGTCCATGGTCCCTCGGGCACTCCATCCTTCACCAGACCCGAAACCATCAACCTGAGTCATATGTGTATCCTGCAAACCTACACACTCACATACACATATCAAATACAAGGGTAAACCTAACTTAAACCCTTTGCCCAAACACCAAAACACATGATTGCACGGACCATTGGGATTGCTCCAACAATCTCCTCCTTTTTGATGTTTGACAATACAGTTAAGTTAGGGAAAACATAATAGTAAATAAACATGGTAAAAACAAAGGACTTATGTTGCCAAGGCTACACACTTGGACTTACATCGCCGAATGGACTTACGTTGCCAAGGCTACACACTTGGACTTACACAGCCGAATGGACTTACGTTTCCAAGGCTACACACTTGGACTTACATCGCCCAATGAACTTACGTTGTTAAGGCTACACACTTAGCTTTACACCGCCAAAACAAAAATGCAAACATGTATTGGAACCTATCCCAAGGCTCCCTCTACGCCTATGTTCCCCATTGAGCTATGAATTTTACGACAGGACTATTTAAGAACTTATTACAAGGCTCCCCTATACCTATGCTCCCTATTGAGCTAGGAATTTCATGCAAAGATATTCAAGGTTTTCCCAACTAAACCTTACTTCTCCCCCTTTGCCTAACATTAAAAAGCTCCAACAATATCTCAATTGTTGAAACTTATCATCTAAATTGACCCTAAACTTGTGTATTTATCCCCTTAGGATCTTATACACCTATACGAGCTGACCCAGTCAAAATCAATGTTGAAATACAATTTCAGATTGGTATCAGTCGGCTGCCAGAAGTACCAGTCGACTGCCTTATCAAAATCAACACACAGAATCATTTTGTGTTTGATATTCATTGTTACCAGTGAACTGGTAACTGTACTAGTCAACTGGCACACTATTTTCAGCCCAAATAGTATTTCTGATCCAATTTCAGAAATGCACCAGAAATTTTACAGACATCTAAAAATTCCTAAATTTTATGGAGGGGTCTGTTTACCCATGTCTACTTGAGAAAAATACATCTAAAAATGTATCTATCACCAATCCTAAGATTGACACAAAATCTAAAACTAACTAAATAGTTCAATTGAACCTTGACCTAAAGTTCTAGTTTTGGCTTCCTCTTGATGTATTTGCTCATACTAACCACAATGCATCCCTAGCATTGGTTTATATGACATCTATAGATCCAAAACCAATTATCATGCAATATGACCCCTAATGTCATATTTCATATATGAAACACATCCCAATTGTGCCAATTTCCTAAGGTTGAGACTCAAGTCAGTCTCCAAATCATTTGGCACACTCCATGGCTTCTCTAGACTCCCAAGTAAAACTTAATTGAGATCCATTGGCCATGGGTCCCAAATTGACTCTTTGAGCTCCCCCTATAGCTCTTAATCTTGGTCACCTCCCTAGGTGACTCATCTACAATTGCTAAGCCACATCGGTGCATCTCCGGTGATACTTGGCCTATAAACCTAACCTTATTAACCTTGGACACCTTGTCCTTAGTTAATTTATTCTTACCATTAAATGACTTTCCCTTGCCATTTATTTGTTTCTCCTTACTATAATCATATGCAATCCTAGCATAAGACTTTCCCTTAGCATTGAGACACTAGATCGGTATCCTAAGCCCGATCTATCATTGTTGAGTCTTTGGCTACCCAACACCATGCTTAACCCTTTAGATCCAACCGTGAATCTAGCTAGGTTTTCTCCAAACTATCAAGTTTTTCCTTCAAAGCTTGATTTTTTCCTTCCTAGGTTCCTAAACCTAGAGTTAACATGTTCACCTTGGACATTCCTAGACCTAACCATTTTTCTAGGCATATGTCTCCCCTTATTGGGATTAATGCCTGGGTTCTCCATTACCTTCTTTTCCTTAGGTAATGAGAATCTAACATGTCTAGGTTTATCATGCATAAATTTTCTAGGGGTTTGATCTACATTAACCCTATTTCCATCATGATATTTAAATCCAAAATTTTTCATTGCTACATAATGATTATCATTATTTATCCTAGCATGCATGGGAGTATAAGAATTTAAATTTGAATTACACTTCAAATTAAGGTATACCTCCCTTACCCTTCAAGCTCCCCCTTGACTTGAGCTCCTCTTCTTCTCTTTCTCCCATTTCTTCAATTGTGCTAGCTTCTTGATTTCTCCCTTCTTGGGGCATTTGGTGTGGTAGTGGCACTTCTCCCCACACATGAAGCATATGATGCACATTCTCCTCGTTTGGGCTTCTTCATTCCTACAACCTATGTTAGTGTTTAAATTAACTTGAATGAGTTTAGGATTTTTCTTTTTCTTACCCAATGGACATTTACTCTTGTAGTGTCCATTTTCATTGCAACCGAAGCACACAATGTGATCCTTCGGCTTATCTTCGATGGAGATGTTCACTAGGTTGACTACTTCCAAGACCTCTTATTCATCCATCTTGGCTTATTCTTCAACCTTTGAGGATGTTTCCTCATCCACACTTGTGGATGACATTTCTTCATCCTTCTCCTCCTCGGAAGTTGAACTCCGGTTGCTCCTCCTCTATTTGAGCCACTTCATTCCTTTCTTCGGATTTCTCCTCTTCGTGTGTAGGCATGAGTTCTTCTCCTAGAACCATCTTTACTTTGCTCCACAAATCATGGGCATTCTCGTATTCACCTACATCACTTATCATGTTAGGTGGCAAAATATCAATTAAAATCGATATTACCTTTAAATTTACCTTTGCTCATGACGTTTGCTCTTCTGTCTAATATCGTGGTTGGAGTTTCTTCCCTTTCTTATCTTTTGGGACTTTAAATGGTTCCTCGATAACCAACATGGTGTTCCAATCCGTCTCAAAGAAGTTCTTCATTTTCACCATCCAAAAGATGATGTCCCATAAGTTTCCTCCTTCATACTTTAGCGGTTCTATCAAGTCGTCCATCTTCTTGTAGTTGCTCTTCTCGGCGGTTAGTCCGGTGAAGTGCGACCTTGGCTCTGATACCACTTGTAGGGGGATCTAGTGGCTAACTAAAAGGGGGGTTGAATAGTCATGCCCCCAATTCGATAGCTTCCTAGGTATTCGTTAGTGCACAAGAAGAAATACAATAACAGATACAAATACAAAAGCTAAAGACAAAGAAAGACAAAGCAAACAAACTGACACGCCGATGTAATGTAGTTCGGAGATAACTTGTTCCTACTCGACGGCTGCCCGTAACGTGGATGATCCCTCAATCCGTCGGTGGATTAGTCTCCGACAAACTTTGGCTAGCTCAATTCTCCTTGTGGGCGGAGAAACCTCACCACAACACTCACCAAGACCTCTTGGATTACAAGGAACTCTTTGAGCACTTGTTGTCTACTAATTAGGGTTAACCCCCACAAATTTTGTCGACCTTAACCAAGCTTCCAAGCCTTAGTTATATAGGCCACGAGTTGGAAAACCCCGCCTACCAATCGACTGGTGAAAGTGCCAGTCGAATGTCCTCTATAGAGATTTAACCGTTACAACCTAACGGCTCGATACCAGTCGACTGGTGAAAGTACCAATCGACTGGTGAAAGTACCAATCGACTGTTCCACACTGGCTGAGTGAATAAAAGTATTATATTCACTCTCAATCGACTACCTAGTTAACTGCCATTTCCATCAGTCGACTGGTATCCTGAGTACAGTCTCTCAACACTCGGACCCTCACCCTTATGACTCACTTGACGCTTCTTTGTAACTTTGACCTCTTGCCTTCAAACCTACTTCTTTTGGCTCTCCTCCCTCGGATGCATCCAAACCCGTGGCTCATCCCCAATGTCATCCTTCGCGTATGTCTCGAAGTCGATTCCCTCGGCCCTTGTCCTTGCTGCCTTATCCACGGTCCCTCAGACGCTCCATCCTTCACCGGACCCGAAACCATCAACCTGAGTCATATGTGTATCATGCAAACTTGCACACTTACATACATATATCAAATACAATGGTGAACCTAACTTAAGCTCTTTGCCCAAACACCAAAACACATGATCGCACGGACCATTAGGATTGCTCCAACATGGTCAACTTTTGAGTTGACTATTTTCTAACTCCGCTCGATTGGGTGATGGTTCGACCGTCCAAAGTTGAGTTCACCCAAACCCAACTCCGACATTCTCCTCAAGCAGACTTCCTCTAGGCTTTTCGTCCCTCAGATGCACTGCACGCATCCTTTCCTCTCGACCTGTGTACTTTTTTACAGCTCTTTGCTCCTTGGATGGTCCAATCCCATTGGCTCTCTTCCCGTGTCATTTTTCCCGCTCCCTGCTTCCTCTGCTTGACTTCTTGTGTTCCTAAGTCCCTGTACATTTAGACACAAGGCATCAAACACACATGGTCTAACTTAACTTTGATGATCAACATCAAAACTAACCCGAAGTACTTACAATCTCTCCCTTTTTGATGCGCATTAATCTGAGTTAAGATAAGGGATTGTAAATAATAAATTGTATATGAAAAAAATGATTATACAATCATAACATAGATAATTTGCAATTAAGTCCTCCTCCTTAATTTAATACTACCCTTCCCTTTTGATCATATCAAAAATATGGGTAAAAGAAAAAGTAGAAAAGAAAAAACTGAAAAAAAAAATATTCTAGAGATGGTACATACGTGATGAAGTT
The DNA here is from genome assembly GCF_018446385.1 of Zingiber officinale. Classification (NCBI taxonomy): domain Eukaryota; kingdom Viridiplantae; phylum Streptophyta; class Magnoliopsida; order Zingiberales; family Zingiberaceae; genus Zingiber; species Zingiber officinale. The sequence goes on from NC_055998.1 coordinate 108,727,469, forward strand.
TATACATTTTTACCACAATTATTTTGTAAAGAAACTAATATCTATTTTTCTTTATTGAAAAATACTAAAATTTTTTGTCAATATTAAACATAATCAAACTGATTATAAAAATAATTTTCATTATTTTTCTTACAGAAGGAAATAATTTTCATTGTAAAAATAGGTATTTTTGAAAGTAATACTTAAAAATTTATTTCGATATCAAACCAGCTTGGTAATTTTTGTAAACATTCAAAATATAATAGTTATTTGTAGAAAAATCAAGTTTTTCAAAAATTAATCTTTAAAAAAATTTAAATTTTAAATATTTAGTTTTTGTTAAAAAATTCATAAAATATTATTTAAAAGAAAATTGAACAAAAAGTTTATAAAAGATTAATTTTTCCAACAAAATTGATTAATTTCTAGCATATAAATAAAGATAATTTAATAAGATAGAACAAATTTTGGAATCTAAAATAAATTTCTACCTACTTGATTTATCAGATATTTTCATGGAATATCATATTTTGACACTTTTACAATTTGACCGCTTTATTTTCTAACATACGAATTAAACCCTCCATAATATTTGGAGTTCCTTTCTGGAGTATATGAATTTGAACATATAGATTTATTTTTAGATTTTAATATTTTTTTTGTTCTTTTAATTTTGTATTTTCAATTTTAAGTTTATCAAATTTTACTAGTGCACATGCATTTGCTAATTGAATTTTCAACTCAATGTTCATCTTTTTCAATTATACGTACTTGGTTCTCAATTTGTGTAAAGACCTAGAAAACATTTTAATACCATTATACAATTTGTAAGGAAGTAGATGTACCTCACTTATCATGTCAGACTCGTAGTTTGATGCTCTTCCTTCATTGATGATTTCTTTTGAAGTTATTCTCCCTTCATCGATGCTCTCCTCCGAGGAGATTTGGTCATCTTCAGGTAAGTGGTTTGTTGTTAGTGTTGGTCAAGCGTATTCTTTTTTCTCAGATTGTTCTGACAATGATTGGCTCCATGTCGCCTTGAGATTTTTGTGTTTGGACTTTTTATCCTTATTTTTTTTTTGTCTTTCAATTTTGGGTAGTTGTTTTGATATGCCCTTTTTCATTATAGTTATAGAACCTTACTTTTTTTTTTCTACATAGAAGCTTCTTAGTCTGTGTCTTATCAAAATTATTAGAATTTAAAAACTTTTTAAATTTTCTTACCATAAAGGCCTTCTCATCGTTGTTCGTTGTAGGGTCGGATTCTACTTCTAGTTCACTTTTCTTGGCTTTTAGTACTAGGTTGTGAGTTGACTTCTCTTGGTTTCTTAAGCCTGCACATCTTGACTTGTGTAATTTTAAAGTAGAAAATAATTCTTCTAAGTTATTTACCTTGAGGTCCTTGAAGATATAGTAGGAGTATACTATCGAAATCCACTCTTGAGTTCTTGAAAAATCATTTAGAACATATCTAATTGAGTCTTGATTTGTTACCAATTCATTGAGGTTGTTAAGTTCTATGATTAATTCCTTTAGCTTGGCATGTAGCTGAGCAACCGTTTCTCTTTTTTCAAGCCAGAGGTTGTGGAGTTGGCTTCTAAGTAGATCTCTTCTGGCTAGTTTTACTTCAGAGGTACCTTCATGTAATTCTAGGATTTTCTCCTAGAGATCATTGGCAGAGTTGTAGGCATCGATTCTATTGAGTTCCTGAGTCGGCAGTACGCTTAGAAGATAAAACCCAGCTTTAACATTGGCCATGAATTCGATATGTTTCTTTTTGTTCCATTAGTACTCTTCATTTTCTTCTCTGTTCTCATCCTTAGGTGCTTCAAAATTATATTCCATAATTAATAAAATATCAAAATCTATTTTGAAAAATACCTCCATTCGACATTTCCAAAGCGTGAACTCCCTCTCAAAAAAAAATATAGATCCACTATATTAACGACCTCCCTAGTGCCGACCCGATGGATATAGAGGGAGGTACATGCAGGTACACAGGTGTCAGATGCATGGTGGGGGTGTGAACTCCTCCTCAAACTTTGGTGGATGGATGCCTAATCCAACCATCTTCCTTGTTGCTTTAGCCAGTGATTAGTCCTTCTAAGATGGTTGAGCTTTAATACCACTTGTTGGATCAGTTGGATTGGCTAGAGGGGGTGAATAACCTGCAAATTAAATTCAAATTCTCTTTCTTCTAACTTAGAAAGGATACACACATTTAATAAACAAAAAATAATTAACATAAAAATAAAAGGGACTTAGAAGATTTATTTGGTTTACAACCAAAGAAGTTGCTAATCCAAGGTAATTACAGCTTACTATAAAGGACTCCTTCTTTGACAATGTTGGAGGCAGAGAAGCCCCTTACATGAATTTAAAGTAAGAATAAAATTATCTAGTTTGGAGATTAAGAATGAGTGTGTTAATTTTACAACTAGTTTTAGGGAACTGTTTATAGCCCACTGGTCGAGTGACCGTTTGATGACCTGACACATATGAGATACCTTAATTGGCTAGAGGCACCTCCATTTGGTTAAGTTTTATCTCAACCACAATGACCTTCTACTTTTTGTCAGTATTGGAGTAGACCCGACCCCGGGCCGGGTCTGACCCGGACCCGGCTAGGGCCCGACCGTAACCGGAACCGGCCTGACAAGTTGCCAGGCCGGTTCCGGTTCATTGGTTGTAAAACCGGCGAACTGCCGGTTAACCGGCGGGTTGAATCGGTGGTTCAGCCGTAATTTTTTTTTTTAAACGGCTTGAACCGCTGGTTAACCGGCAATTCATAGCCGTTGGAATCGCCGGTTAACCGGCGGTTCGTAGCCGTTGGGAGGGGTTTTTTGGGTATTTTTTTCAACGGTTAGGATCATTTGACCATTTTTTATCAATGGCTATGATTTAGTGCCCGTTACTATCAAAACTCTATAAATAAAGAGTTCATTTCATCATTTTTCACACACATCTTCTCTACTCTTAATCTCATTTTCGTATTCTCTAATCTTTACATGCTTTCGTTTTCAATTTTCAATTACAATGGAAGGAGGTCGCGGAGGTGCATCATCTCGAGCTCGGAAGAGAAAGCAAATAATGAATCCGTGTGAGGAGGACCCCAACATTCAATCCACCGATGATGAGATCGAGTATCTTCCGAATCCGACACCCGAAACACAAGGAAGTACCGATGCAATTACTTCTAAGGTTCGGGAACTTCCTCCTCTAAAGTCTTATATTTTCACTAAACATTTTGAGAAGGTCACTCTTCTGTCGAGAGAAATATGTGCAAAATGTAAGCACTGCAATGCTTCCTACAAATTCCAAGCCAGCGGCAACTATGGGTCGTTGAAACGACATGTAGAAACGAAGCACCCGATGGAATATGACCTCTACCGTTCTCAAACACAATTATCAAGATTTTTTTCAACTAGCGGTAGTACCGATTCCGGTTTATTTTTATATTTGGATAATAAATTAAGAGAATCATTAGCTAAATTTGTTTCCGTAGAACATCTTTCTTTTAGTTTTGGATCTAAATGCACATTTGAAGATTTTTGTAAAGAATCTCTTAATCCATGTGCTAAACATGTTCCTAGGACTACACTTACTTGTACAATTAAAAAATTAGTAAAACAAGGAAAAAATAATTTAATTGATGAATTTAGTAAATTAGATAATAAAGTTTCTTTATGTTCAGTTATTTAGAGTGATCATTGGCAAACACATTCGTATATGGGTGTGACTTGTCATTGGATCGATAACTCTTGGAACCTCCAAAAAAGATTATTAGCTTACAGAGTTTTTGATGAATCACATAATGTTCATAATATCGCACAATTATTATGTTTAATTTTAGAAGAATATGGTTTAACTCATAAAATATTTTCAATATCATTAGATAATGCTAGTTCCAATACCACTTGTATAGATGATCTAAAATTTGTTTGTCAACCTATTATTGGAGGTTTATTTTTTCATATTTGTTGTGTATGCCATGTTTTAAATTTATGTGTTCAAGATGGTTTAAAAATTTTAGAAAGTTATATTAAACCAATTAGAATTGTAATTTCTTATTTATGGTCTCATCCATCTATAATGAAACAATGGGGTAGGTTTTGTAAAATTAATGGAATGAGACTTAAAAAATTTCCACGTGATGTACCTGTTGGTGCGGGAAGCATCCGACGATCGAACCTTAGTTTTGATAATGGCAAAGGATTCAAAGTTAAATTAGTGTGTGATCTAACATGTTTGAATGAGTGTTTCAGGAAAGTCCTAGCTGCGGTTAGGCAGGTGAAAAACCCTAAGGGGTGGTAACCTTAGGTCCTAGGGGGCGGTAACCCTAGGTGGAGGAAAACCCTAAGGGGCGGTAACCTTAGGTCCTAGGGGGTGGTAACCCTAGGTGGAGAAAAACCCTAAGGGGCGGTAACCTTAGGTCTTAGGGGGTGGTAACCCTAGGCTGAAAGTCCAGTCGGTCTGGAGGACCGGACTGGCATCAGGTAATATCTCCTGAGGGGAGTAGGTGAGGACGCGTTCCCCGTAGAGGGAACAGTAGGCGTCGGGTCGACCTAGGGTTTCCGGTTGATAATCCGAAGTCAGACTCGGACAGTCCGAAGACTGTCAGTTAGTCCTTACTTTGTTTTATTAGATTCTAACACTGTCTTGCAGGGTATTTTGCTCGGACTAACCTTTGTTTGCAGGTGAGGAACCTGCTGGAAAAAGGTGGTCCGGGCGCCCGGAGGTCCGGGCGCTCGGAGGTCCGGGCGCCCGGAACAGGTCCGGGTGCCCGGGACCAAAGTTTATCCCCTGCGCGACTTCGTCACATGGAGCAACCTGGTTGGCTGGCCACGTCACACTCCAGGCGCCCGGAAAGGTCCCAGGCGCCCGGAGCCTCATATAAAAGGAGAGTTGAGGTGCAGCTTCAAGAACAACAATCATCTAAGCAATCTCCTTGCGACAAGCTGCTAACGACTCAATCCAGAAGTGCTACAACGACACCCCGACAACCCGGAGCTTCGGATTTAATCTTTTTATTGTCGGTATAATCTTTTTACAGCCTTGAATTGTAATTAGTTTTGTAATACTCTTAACGAACTTATAGTTGTTGCCCACCGAAAGCGATCAAGGATCGCGGGCCTTCGAGTAGGAGTCGTCACAGGCTCCGAACGAAGTAAATTCTCCGTGTTCTCTGTGTCTGTTTTTATTCTGCTGCATTACTCAAGTTATTACGATTCTGAGATTTCGAAAAACGAAATAGCCACGAGCGCTATTCACCCCCCCTCTAGCGCTTTCGATCCATCAATTGGTATCAGAGCGGGGTCATTTTGAATTGGTGCAACCATCATTCAAAATAATTTTTCGTGGTATTTTTTTTATTATTTTTCGGAGTCGATTAGAATTTAGCCTCATAGCTAAATTCTAAGTCTTTTTCGCTCAAATCGGTTGTTTTCTCGGAATTGGTGCAACACCACCTGAGTTCGTGGTTTTTTTTCTCTTACCGCACTACTAAGCCAGGACCAAGTCCTGGGACATTTTCTTTTTGTTGTAAAAGTGAAATGGCTCTTCAAGAAAGCTACAGTACTGCCCGCCCTCCGCTATTCACCGGAGACGACTTCGGGTATTGGAAAGGTCGGATGGAGGCATATCTCCAGACTCATTTCGAAGTCTGGATGATTGTCAAAACTGGATTCCAACTACCATCTGACAGCGCCGGCAAGCCACTACCGTACGAGGACTGGGACGCATCCTTAATCAAGAAAGTGGAAGCTAATGCCAAAGCAACCTGCACCCTCCAGTGTGGGCTATCAAAAGAAGAACTCAACCGCGTCGGCCCCTTCAACAGTGCCAAAGAGTTGTGGGAGAAACTAATTGAACTTCACGAAGGGACATCCGACACCAAGGTAAGTAAAAGATCTGATTTTTAATAAATTATTTAACATCAAATTGCAGGAAGGTGAAACAGCTGCACAACTCCATGCCCGAATTCAAGATCTGCTCAATGGTCTTCATGCGATCGGACAGAAGGTAGACAACCGGGACATCATAAGGTATTCTCTAAGCGCTTTCCCAAGGAACACCTTGTGGGCATCCATGGTAGATGCCTACAAGGTCTCCAAGGATTTATCTACAATTAAATTAGATGAACTGTTTGCAGAATTTGAACTTCACGAACAGACTAATGCACGCCCGACCGAGAAAGGGTTGGCCTTGGTTGCAGGAATAGGGAGATCAATCGAATCAAGAATCAAGCGGAGAACCGAACCTGAATCAGAAGAAGAACCAGATTCAGAAGACGACGATGAACTTACAACCGAGATAGTCAACTTAGTTAAGAAGCTCTGCAAAAAGAAGGGCTTCAACAAGAAGGATCTCAGAAAGGCCATCCAGTCTAAAGAAGCCCAACCAAGCTCGAAGGTTAAATTCGAAGTGACCTGCTACGGATGCAATCAGAAGGGTCACATCAAGGCAAATTGCCCGAACCAGAAGGATTCAAAGAAACCCAAAAGAAAGAAGGCATTGAAGGCAACATGGGACGAGTCTTCTTCCGAGGAATCCGACGACGAAGAACAAGAACAGACGAACTTTCTTGCCTTGACAGCCCGGGACTTCACCGACGAATCCGAAAGTGAGGATGAATCGGAAGCCGAGTCCGAGAGAAGCCACGGATCCGAATCCGTTTCCGAATGGCCGAACCCCTCTGTAAGTATAAATCGTTTATATAGTTTAATTAATTATTTAATGCATAAAGTAGCTAAGTCCAAGATTCGAATCAAAGCGCTTCTAAAGGAGGTAACACTCTTTAAAGAAACGCCAAACAACGAATCCTTAACTGATCAAGTTCAGACTGGAACCTCAACTCAAGTTCAAAAACTTGAGGAAGAGAATTCCAATCTGAAAAGTCAGGTAAAGGATTTAAAAACTACCCTAGAACGATTTTCCTTAGGATCCAAGAATCTTGACTTGATTCTTGGAACACAAAGGGCAATCTACAATCAAACTGGACTAGGATATAAAAAGAAATATAAATCTTACCTATCCTTAATAAACAAACCAAATAGAAAAGTGGTCCAAGCATGGGTTGCCAAATCCAACCTGATCAATCAAGTTGGACTTGGATATTATTGGGTTCCTAAGGATCAAATACATTACCTCAATAAACCTTATCGAGGCTATGATCCAGGGGGAGCTAAAACAATAAAAATTCAAAATTAATCTAAAAATTCAAAATTCTTAAATTCAAATTCAAAATTCAAAATTCAAAATTCTTAAATTCAATTCAAAATTCTAAAATTCTAAATTCTAAATTCTAAAATCTAAAATTCTAAATTCTAAATTCAAAATTAAATTCAAAATTAAATTCAAAATTCAAAATTCAAAATTCTAAAATTCAAAATTCTAAAATTCAAAACTCTAAAAATTCTAATTAAAAAACTTAAAATTCAAAATTCGGAATTAAAAGTTAAATAGAAGGAGGGTCCATAATAGCTGGCAACTCCGAAAATTATTTACTCGACAGGGTAACCGAACTTAAACTACCCGAAATGGGTAAATAAGAGTAGATTACCCGGATGGGTAAATAAGGATAGATAAAAGAGGGTTAAATTTTAACTTAAAGTACAGTACTGGTGAAGTTTTTGGATGATAGTACGTTGGGAAAACTTGGGCATCGCATGTCTAGGAAGATATGGCTTCGACCTGGTGCATTTGGCCAAGTGGAACCAACCGAAGCTACCCTTAAATGGATCCTAACTAGTTAGACCAAGGTTTAATATTAAGCTCAATGGGTAGGACTATTTGGGAAACCTCGAAGGCATGGTTACTTTAATGAGCTCCTTGTGACTCACCATAGCCCAGAAGTTTATCCAAAGAACGCTTACTTGTTGAACCCAAAGCTAAACCCGAATCTAACATAAAGCTAAACATAACCCTATAAATTAAATTAATTCATCTCACAAAATAATAGGAGCCCCTGATTGAAAACATACATTGGGTGAGATGACTAAGAAAATTTAAATATCCCTCCAAAATACTTAAATTAAAATTTAAATATTCCTCCAAAATTACATAAACTAAATTTCAAAGCAAATTAACTTAAACAATTTCAAAATTGAATTAATTTAAAATAATTCTCAATTAAACATGTTTAACATCAAGTTTACTTAAGCATCTTTAAGTTAATTAAAACATAAAAAAAATAATAATAATAATAAACGAACAGAAGTCAAAAACCGGGGGCGGGCGCCCGGAACAGGTCCGGGCGCCCGGACTCCCTTATATATAGGGGGCAGGAGGCACCCCCTACCCTTGTACCCAAGTCTTCCTCCTTAAAGCTTCTTAGCTTACTTGTGAAGACTTTCAAAATTAAAATTTTCCGCGGTTGATACGGAGTCGTGACTCAACCGAGGTCGTCAGTTCTAAAAATTATTACAATGGCTCCTCGGTAATTTTTTTTTTCCCCTCCTAAACTTTATTTCTTATAATGCTTGTTTATTTCCTAGTGTAATATTAATTTGAAATTTAGGAAGCGTTCCAAATCTGGTGTTGGGCCCTCTACACCTAGCATTGACCCTAGGTTTCCCACCGACGAACTTAGAATTAAGTTTATGTCAACAAATTACATGGCCATTAGAACCAAATGTATAGATAGATCGTTTTTTCTACGCTCTTGTATTCCAGTCTCCGAGGCTATAAACCGCTATAGGTTGCGAAATCTAGTTGAGTGCACTAGCCCAGTAAACATAAGTTTATGTGCCGAATTTTACAACAACCTAGTGAAAGTAGACGACTACTCCTATACCACTAGGGCAGCTGGCACGGATATCACATTATCTCCCACTACCATTCGTGAGTTTCTAGGGTTACGAGAGTCACCCTGCACCTTTTTATGCTATCCTCCTAGAGAGCTACCTTTTGGAGATCCCTACTCACATATTACCCTCGATACGATCTATTCGTATTTCTTTGAGGACCAACGTGATCCCACTGAGACCCAGTTTAGGTCCCTTAACCTTAGAATTCAGGACTACGCCCTTTATAGGGTTCTAGTACTTTGTATTTTACCGCTGACCACTCACGACATTGCGGTGGTGCATCCATTTCACTCCTTTCTTCTTTATGCCATGTGTCAGAGGTTAGACATAGACATCAGCCTACACATCTTTTCAACTATTATTTACGCATCTGGATACGTGACCAGCAGACGGGTACATATGCCTTACTGTCACATCCTGACAGCTTACATGTCCTCATTGCACATTGATGTCACCGAAGGTGACATCCGTCACATGACCGAGTTTGACATCATAGGAGCTAGGAACTTTTCCCTAGCAAATATCCATATAGACGATGAGGGTACCATGTCCTGGCGTAGGGGGGCACAGCACCAGCAGGCAGAGGAGGCAGAGCATGATGAGTTCATGTTAGCACTATTTCCTGAGGAGGCTGCTCCTGCCCCACCACCACCTCGAGCACCACACCCAGCTCCTCGCACTCTAGCTGATCGAGTTTCAGGACTAGAGAGGGTTATGTCGAGTCTCCAGCACGAGAGCTCCGAGTTTCATCAGTCCATGCGGCGAGAGGTCTCCGATCTTCGACGAGAGGTCCGACAGGAGGTCTCCGACTTACGACGAGACGTACGGCAGGAGCTCTCCGACCTGCGCCGAGATCTACGAGAGGACGATCAGGCTCGTCACACTGAGCTCCTGACACTACTCCGGTCACTGGGTTCCGGACCACCTCCCTCATCATCTCAGTAGCTCCGACTGTAGCTCTATTATGACTCTAGTACAGCATGTAGCAGCTCTATTATGACTCCTTTATCTATGTCGACTTTTTACTTCAGACTTGATTGATTATATCCTAATCTAATAGTTTAGTCTTTTTATCACATCTTTTAATGTTTTTGTTTTTATAACTTCTAGGCAAAACTTGGTTTTTCAAAATCCCTACTTTACAAGACTTTCAAAAGTTGGATTTAGCCTAGGATTTCCCCCTAGAAATCATGTTCCCCCAGGACTCAGCCAGAGCATCTCACAAACACCTAGGTTTACCTTGACTGTGTTTGTAAAACATAGAACGGTGTGGGATGCATAGGGTACAGCCTAGACTCGAGAATGCTTATTTCTGTGCATCAATATGAGTCTGGGCGTTAAATACGCAATTAAAATTAATCGAATCAAGTCTTCCAGACTTAGTCAAATCTAATTGGATCTATTGACTTGACTTGACTAACCAGGTGAACACTGTTGCCCTCTAGACAATTAGCAAGTAGCTAAACGGTTAGACAGTTGGTAAAGGAAATAATAAGTTTAAGTATGTCTGTACTTAAAAGATTTGATACCTGATCAAAACAAATCTTGACTCATGCTTGGACTTTAGGGCTCTGATACCTTACTAAAACAAATGGCAAGCTATTTAAAAAATAAGGTCATCGCTTCTCCTTTGCCTTAAGTATTCTTGAATTACATTTCAAAAACATGCCTTAAGCAGCTTTCTGAAAAACTATCTCCAAATTTAAAACTTTCAAGCATTCTCTACTTTAAAACTTTAAGATTTTTTAAAAAAGTACTATTCTCTTTAAAACTTTTAAAAACGTTTAAGTTAAAGCAGTATTATTTAAAACTTTGAAATTTTTAAGTTAAAATTCTTTTTTCCTTGGAAATTTTCTTTAAACATCTGAATATTATTTAAAACTTTGAAATTTTTTAAAAATTTTTTTCCTTGGAAAATTTCTATAAACATCTGAATATTTTTGAAGTTGAAAATCTTGTTTGAAAATTTCTAAAGTTGAAAATTTTGTTAGAAAATTTTTGAGTTGAAAACTTTGTTTGAAAATTTTTGAAGTTGAAAATTTTGTTTGAAAATTTTTAAGTTGAAAATCTTGTTTGAAAAATTCTGAAGTTGAAAATTTTGTTTGGCGATTTCTAAAGTTGAAAATTGTGCTTTGAAATTTTTTTTTCAAAAACTAGCTCATTTTTTATATATGGCAAAGGGGGAGAGTAGAGAAATTCAAGTCAAAGAAAGAGTAGAGAAATTCAAAGAGTAGAGAAATTCAAAGAAAATATTTTAAAAGGGGAGCTTGTATTAAGGGGGAGCGATCTTTATCTTGCTATCACGCTTATCCTGTTTCTTGTGCTTATACATAACTGCATATTTTTTACTTAACATTGAATTTCGGTTGCCATTATCAAAAAGGTGGAGATTGTTGGTGCGGGAAGCATCCGACGATCGAACCTTAGTTTTGATAATGGCAAAGGATTCAAAGTTAAGTTAGTGTGTGATCTAACATGTTTGAATGAGTGTTTCAGGAAAGTCCTAGCTGCGGTTAGGCAGGTGAAAAACCCTAAGGGGTGGTAACCTTAGGTCCTAGGGGGCGGTAACCCTAGGTGGAGGAAAACCCTAAGGGGCGGTAACCTTAGGTCCTAGGGGGTGGTAACCCTAGGTGGAGGAAAACCCTAAGGGGCGGTAACCTTAGGTCCTAGGGGGTGGTAACCCTAGGTGGAGAAAAGCCCTAAGGGGCGGTAACCTTAGGTCCTAGGGGGTGGTAACCCTAGGCTGAAAGTCCAGTCGGTCTGGAGGACCGGACTGGCATCAGGTAATCTCTCCTGAGGGGAGTAGGTGAGGACACGTTCCCCGTAGAGGGAATAGTAGGCGTCGGGTCGACCTAGGGTTTTCGGTTGGTAATCCTAAGTCAGACTCGGACAGTCCGAAGACTGTCAGTTAGTCCTTACTTTGTTTTATCAGATTCTAACACTGTCTTGCAGGGTATTTTGCTCGGACTAACCTTTGTTTGCAGGTGAGGAACCTGCTGGAAAAAGGTGGTCCGGGCGCCCGGAATGGATCCGAGCGCCCGGAGGTCCGGGCGCCCGGGACCAAAGTTTATCCCCTGCGCGACTTCGCCACATGGAGCAACCTGGTTGGCTGGCCACGTCACACTCCAGGCGCCCGGAAAGGTCCTAGGCGCCCGGAGCCTCATATAAAAGGAGGGTTGAGGTGCAGCTTCAAGAACAACAATCATCTAAGCAATCTCCTTGCGACAAGCTGCTAACGACTCAATCCAGAAGTGCTGCAACGACACCCCGACAACCCGGAGCTTCGGATTTAATCTTTTTGTTGTCGGTATAATCTTTTTACAGCCTTGAATTGTAATTAGTTTTGTAATACTCTTAACGAACTTATAGTTGTTGCCCACCGAAAGCGATCAAGGATCGCGGGCCTTCGAGTAGGAGTCGTCACAGGCTCCGAACGAAGTAAATTCTCCGTGTTCTCTGTGTCTGTTTTTATTCCGCTGCATTACTCAAGTTATTACGATTCCGAGATTTCGAAAAACGAAATAGCCACGAGCGCTATTCACCCCCCCCCCTCTAGCGCTTTCGATCCATCAGTACCAACACGTTGAAATTCAACATACCAATTATTACAAGATTCATTTCAATATAAAGAATTATTATGTTCATTTTTTGCATAAAACACTAATACTAATATATATTTATTTTCACAACAATGGAATATTTGTAGTAGTATTTGTAAAATTTTAAAAGTATTTAATGATGCAACTGAACAACTTTCCAGTGTTTATTATCCCACTGCTCAATTAGCTTTAGAAAATTTTTCTAATATAGTATTAGTTTTAAATGAACATATTAATAATGAATCTTTATCTCCTTGCATCTTAGTTATGAAAGCTAAAAGGGAAAAATATTTTTATTTAATTCCTGAAATTTACTTAATTACATTTACTTTAGATCCTAGATTTAAATTAGAAGTTTTACAAGAAATGTTAACTTTATATTATGACGTTTTAATTCCAATTAAAGATTCTTCTTCCCCTGATCCAGTTAATATTATATATAATGTTAGAATTTATTTATATGATATTTATAATCAATATTATGCAAAATATGGAACACAGATTAATATTTCTGAAATACAACAAACTACTAGTAGTAATTTAAAACTTACAAAAGCACAACTCTTATTAAAAGAACGGACAAAATGTCCATGAGGATCCTCAAGTTCCACACAGAAACTTGAGAATTATTTTACGACATCTTTTGATTTTAATGAAGCAGATAGCGAAAACTCCGATATCTTAAAGTGGTGGTCACAGAAGGCTCAAAACTTTCCCGTTCTCTCCGTGATCGCAAAAGAAATTTTAGCTTGTCCAGTGTCAACTGTTGCTGTGGAGCAGACATTCAGTGCCGGCGGCAACATATTAGATGAACGACGATCAACTTTGTCTCCCGACTCATTGGAAGCCCAAGCATTACTGGACGATTGGACCAGAGCGGAGAAAAGAATCCAAGGAATGCAACTTTCAGATGATGAAGTTGAAGATTTTGATACTGAATGAACAAATACGACAGGAACAGGAAATAGAAGTGAATGAAAATGTAAATGGATAAAAATGTAAAAGAACTACGTGGGCTTTAATTCCCCTAAAGGGATATGTAGGCAACTTAAATAAGTGCAAGCCCTTTTTCAATAAATTTTAATTTCTAATTTTTAATGTTTAATATTTAATTTTTAATTTTTTTAACATATTAATCTTGAACCGTGGCGAACCGTGAACCGGCGGTTCTGAACCATGAACCGTAATCGTCTTGGGCGGTTAAGGTTAAGGGTCGACCTGCCTGGAACCGTCGAACCGGCGGTTCTGAACCGTCGAACAGTCGGTTTCGAACCGTGATCAGGTCTATATTGGAGGTGCCTTAGTTCATTAGAGGCGCCTTGAGTGGGATGGCATGGATTCCTACTTCTTATCTGCGCCACAACGCCTCCAAGTCATCGAAGGCACCTCGAGTAATCAGAGGCGCCTCAAGTGTCATAGTGTTCATCCGCGACAACGGCTTTGCTAGGTATCTGAGGAACCTCAATACATTTGAGGCACCTTGAGTCTTCAGAACATCAGGGTGCCTTCGTTCAATCGGAGGTGCCTCAAATGGTCAACTTTCAAGTTGACTATTTTTTGACTCCACTCGATTGGGTGATGGTCTGGTCATCCAGTGTTAAACTTATCTGAATCTAACTTTTACCTTCTCCTAGAGAAAACTTTGTCCCGATTTCTCATTTCTTGGATGCACCACGCGCATCCTTTTTACTCCACCAGTGTACTCTTTCACAGCTCTTTATCCCTCGGCTGTATCGAGCCCGTCGGCTCCCTTTTCTTGTCATCCTTCTCACACACTGTGTCTTTTGCTCAACTTCTTATGTTCCTAAGTCCATGCACACTTGGACACAAGGCATTAAATACACATGGCTTAACTCGGTTGATCAACATTAAAATTAACCCGGGATACTTACACTAAGGTGGTGTTGGTTTCAAGAAATCAATACCAAGGTGGTGCTAGTTTCAAGAAATTAGCACCACCATCGTGATGCTATTATTTGAAGACTTTGTAGAAACTGCCACATACCCATAAATTTTTATATGGCTCTCAGAAATATGATTTTACATCATAAATATCTTTTCTACACTACTCTCTTCTGATACATGTTAATTTTTTAGAAATTTAAATCTCTTAGGTCTATCAATGGACTTCAATCCAAACTCATTAATGAACCTAGCAAGCTATGATTATATTCATTCCAAGTTCAATAGGCACCCTATAGTCCAAATTTACATTGAGTTATCACCTTGAAGGCATTCTTAATAGTGTTAAAAAGGTTTTTAAAATTTTAGACTTTGAGGTAACTAGCATAGACCCATAATTTATTGTAGGAGTCTCAAAATCAAGATTTTTCACACTATATATATCTTCCTTACATTACCCTCTTTCAGCATATATTAACTTTTTAGAAATCCAAATCCCCTAGGTTCATTAATAAGTTTTGGTCAAAATCCATTGATAGACCTAACAAACTCTGATTTGACTCATTCTAACTTCAATGGGTTTATATAGTACTCCACAGTTAAATATGCCCTCACTACAATAAATCTGCTAAAAGACAATGGTGAAAAATCATTGTGAAATTGATGGACCTAACAAACTCTGATTTGATTCATTCTAAGTTCAATGGGTTTATATATTACTCCAGAGTTAAATGTGCCCTCACTACAATAAATCTACTAAAAGACAATGGTGAAAAACCATTGTGAAAGACTCCAAAAAATCATTATAAATCGATGCATTGAGAAAGATAGGAGCCTTAAAAGACAACGGTAAAAAATCATTGTCTTTTTATCAAAACAACAATGGTTTTTAACCATTGAAAAACCATTGTCTTTCAAGTGAAAAGACAATGGTTTATAACCGCTATCTTTGAGTGCCCTATCGTTCTCAACACTTCGATTGACCATGATTTCAAACAATAAATTTTCACCATTGTGTTTCAAACGAAAAGATAACTATTTATAACCGTTGTCTTTGAGCACCCTATCTTTCTCAATGCATCAATTTACTACGGTTCCAGACAATGATTTTTCACCATTGTGTTTCAAGCAAACAGACAACAATTTATAACCATTATCTTTGGACGATCTATCTTTGTCAATACATTAATTTACAATAGTTATTTGGGTCTTGTAGATAATAATTTTTAACCGTTGTTGTTTGTATTGAAAAGAACTAAACCCAATTTTACTATTGTCATTTCTCAACACAACAAACCATTGTCTATATAACTAATTTACTAGATACATCATTACAACAACATCAAAATAAAGCAACATCAAATATATATACAAAGCAACATCAAACATATATACAAGTACGACACTTGTACCCCCCCATTTAAGTCACTCCTTACAAACATACATTAGATTATAATAAAATTTACAACACCAAAAGTTCATAACCAAAACACCGAAAGTTCATAACCGTCATAAGAGTTTCAATACCTAAATTTCTGACTCATCGGAGATGTGATATTGTATGCAATCCACCCATTCATAATGTACTTCATCAATTTCTTTTGCTGCTATCATAGTTTTTGTGAATGACATGTGAATAAATTGAGTGAAAATGTTAATTGCACAAATTATTTTAAAAGAAGGTTTCAATAAATTTTTTTTAAAATATCACTATTAGAAAAAAAGTCTATCATGACACTTTTATAATGACATTTATTTTAAAATGTAGTTATAAACATTCCATAAGGACACTAATGAAAAATGATTATTTTTTAAAAAAAAAATATCATATCAGACCTCTTATAATGACATAGTTTATAAATGTCATTATATTACACATGTATAAACATATTAATCAACTTGTTTTACTTTTATAACCTAAACTTTTCCTTCTCAATGCCGATCCTTTCCTTCCCTCTCCCTCTAACATGGGTTCTTCCCTCTCCGCAGCATCCCCTTCTTTCTTTCATATCCACGATAGCAAGGTTTCTTCCCTCTCCGCAACACCACCTTCTTTCTTAATTTCCTCTCTGTAATAGCAAGGTTTCTTTCCTCTCTACAGCAAGCAAGGAAGAGCAAAGCCCGAGATATCGAGTTTCTCCTCCCAATTCTGTACTTTTAAGGTTTGGATGCAACTTTTCTTGCAATGGATTGATGCCTCATTTGATCCTGATTTCTCCCTATTATCTAACACCTTTTTTTTTGAGTTGTAATATTGTTTGTTAGGGTTTTAGGAATCATTTACTACGATGAATTCGACATCTCTGAACCATCTAGAGTTCGATTATTTGTTTAAGTTGTTGCTTAGTGGCAATTCTAGAGTCGTTAAAAGCAATCATCTTCTCAGATTCACTTCTGATTCCTTCGAAGATATTTTTCCTACAATTGGTTCTCTTTTGGTTCTTGTTGTTGATCCTTTTTCCCTCTTTGGTAATTAATGGGAAATCGAGTCTTTTTAGCCTTTTATATTGGAATGGGATGAAATTTATTGTTGTTGCATTGACATTTTACTATTGCATTCATTGTTGTCGATATATATAGAGACTATGTGACATCACTTTACATCAATTCCTCTCTTTCTTGAGGATTTATTCATTATCAATTCTAGACGGCTAATGTTGTTTGCTTATTGGAGTGGGCAAAAGTTTCACATGAATAGAGTTGGAAAGCAGAGACATTTTTTTAACAAAATATTTCAGTTTTCTAGATAATTTGTCTTCAATCTTTATGGTCTGTATGCAGTTTCCTTGAATAATTTGCTTATTCAAGGAATTGTATTTCAAATTTTATACTTGTTTTTTGTTTGAATCAGGAATTTGCTCAGCTATCTTTTGTACAATTTGGTTGATTTATTTTCTTAGTTGAATTTGCACTTAAGAATCCATCTGTCTATATTATGCATGTATTGATTTTATAGTAAAGATTGTCAAACATTGGGGGTAAAAGGTTGAAGCTTGCAGTCTAGGATATAGGTAAAACTACTCATTGTTGGTGCCATGACAATCATTTCTAATTTTCCTCTTGTATGTTCAATTGCTATCAGTTTGGCATTTAGCAATAACACTTCCTTGAGAAAAAATAACGATTCTTTTGACTTTGAGAAACTACTTAATTGACTTACTTTACCAAGAAAATCCACATTGAAATACCAACTGATATTGAATGAGTCCTTTACCATAAAAAACTTGATTCAAATCATTTGCAACATGAAGTGAGGAAAGTGAGTGGGACTTACTATGGCCAAAGTAACACATGGTGTTGAGATGACTAGTAGGCATCTTGAAAAATCATGATTTATACTTGAAGAAGTCACTAAGAACTTCCGTGTTATGAAGAAAGCTGGATTCATGCTTTCCTACAACAATTGATTGCACTTGATCATTAAGACTATAGTCTAATACCATGATTGCAAGTTAAGTATGATGTAGATTGCACAAAGTCAGTTGTTGTTCAGGACTTAACTATTTAATGTGGGTAAAAATCTCACTAATTCTACCACCACTAAAAGACATGTGTATATGGAAGATAGCTAAGTATCTAGATGAGTGAAAATTGATTCATTATTTCTTGTTTGAAATATGTATCTATTTCATAGATTCTGAATAACATTGTGTTTTGATAGGATTTGGTTTGCACACATTTGTGTTGTATTTGGGTCCCATATTACTTTTTTCACTATCAAAGTCATGAGCTTCCACCTTTTGTCATCTCAAGAGCAGATAAATTTTTTTTATTCTTTATCATAAATCACAATCCAAGTTCTTGTGACAGTTTGACCTAACTCTTCCTTGGTATCCGGTCTCTATTAAACATTTTTTCTATATTTTGTCTACTTTCTCTCACACATATATTTTTCTTTATACTATCCTTGAAGGTCTTTCATCTAACTATTAGACTATTTTTCTGATTATGCATGATTCTAGTAGTATTATTGAAGGAATCTTCATTAGTTTAATCATGAATGTCTTATTCTAAATAATTTTCCTTTTTCATCAAGAATATTACCCTATAATTGATGTTATTCTACCTCTTGAGACACATTGGCATTGTTTTCATTTTTATTACAGTTGTGATATGCTTTATGCTTCTATGAATATAATTTCCAGTACATTTGTTTTTTGTCGTTTTTTTTAGAAAAAGGATGGAGTGTGAAATTGTTACTTTTTAGCGTAGTTATCAAAATCATACGATTTACAATTCAAATCACACAATTCAATTTGTACTCAAAATAGATCAAATTGTATGAGTCAATCATTTGTTTGTCTCATTTGACATGATTCAAACTGATTCAGTACTAATAAATTGATTCCCAAATATGAACTTAGCCATTAATTAGTTCTAATCAAACAAACAAAAAATTATGCACAATTTTCAATTTGCATGCACAATTTTGTATGCACATTTTATTATTAAATTAATTAGTTTGATTTTCTTTGTGAAAACATGCAATGCAGCAAGCTTGTCGGGAAACAAAATGGAGTTGGAGGAACTGAATGTAGTGTCAACAAATGGAGATGACTTGATATATGTTTTTCTAAACAAAATGGAGTTGGAGGAACTTAATGTTTTGAGTGCATTTGTAAATACTTTTAGCTAGTTTTGACTAGTTTTGGAATCAATATTTTTACAATAGTATTACATTTGTAAATTTGACTCAAATGATATTTAGATGAATAAAAATTAATTCAGTGGCATGTGGTGGATGAATTGTGATGATGTGATAAATTGTAATGAATGGTGATGATGTGGTGGATGGAAATTTTTTATATAATGGGTGAATTGTGATGATATGTAAAATTTGAACTAAAATTATATATTTTGAATAAATATTAGTGATAATTATTAATGTCTTTATAAATTATTATAACTGGCATTTAATAGTATCATTATAGATTAGTTAAGGTGATATTTTAAATGACCTTATAAATTATCTTTCTTGATATTTTCGATTGTTAGTATATCTAAAATTAAGATATTTTTGAAGTTAGCATAGATATTTTATAATGATATTATATAAATGTCAGAAATATCAAAGGATCTAAGGTGACATTACATTTTAATACATTTTTCGATAATGTCATCATAGCTTTAGTGTCATTAAAAATCTGATATAAGGGCATTTATGTCTGCCCTTAAAGAGCATTATTAAAGAGCATTATTCAAGTAGTGTATCTAATACTATTATTGGCCGTAGCGAAGCTTTGTCAAAGGATGTGATGCCTTCAATGATATCTCTCATATATCACAAGACAAAATAATTGCACTGGGCTCCATCAGGTTAAAGGGGTGCCTGTGTGGCAAAAATGATAGTAGCAAATTAATAACTTAATTACAATAACAAAATGAATAAGGAGAAGACTATAGTCATGAATGAAAGTTTTTTTAGAAGCATAAGAGCACTAGCTGCAGATAGCATTATATATCTGCTCAAAGTATCCAAAGGGAAAGCCCCACAAAGACACTAGCTTCAACATCCGTGACAAGGGGGAAGTTATTGTAATGCCACAACACTTGTCTCTTGATATCTTGAGCTTTCACCTAAACCAGAAACATCAGTTCTGTGCTTCCTCACCATATTGTTAATAGCTAAAAGTATGCACAAATTTGAATTAGAGAAATAATAATAGATGAAAATAAGTAATCTTAATAAGATCCAGCTCAATATTGAAGCAAAAAATGTTGAGAGACGATTATAAAAAATAGTCAAATCTAAGCGGCAAATGAACTTCCAAAATAAATAAATAAATAAATAAGTCATGACTCACCAGAAATAGATACATTATGGGAAGAGTATAATAGTAATTTTTAAAGAACTAAAATAGCCAAAGAAATTTGAAAGTAAATCAGTCAGTTCAAAGTAAGTTCTCTTTAATCCAAGTCTCATTGTACCTCCCATGTGAGTTTTGGAACCCTTTTATGTTATACAGTATAAAAAGATCATGAAAGATTACCTCAAAAAATAGGATGGAAAATGCATAAATCGAGAGTTACCTTTGGCATAAAAACAACAACAGGAGTTGTTGTACCAAGATCAAACTCTGTGATATTTGCATCCGTCAAGTTCATGACTGAGCGAGCATATTTTATGATAGAAATCTGCATCCCGAGACAAATAGCTAGGCATGGAACTTAGTAAGTATTTTTTAAACTCCCATTGGAACAAATAAAAGAATCAGAGAGAAACCATGCAAACCTTCAAATTGGCTTTGTAATTTTGCATTTTGAGATTTTTAGCATGGAAATCCTCATTCCTAATTCATGGATCGACAAAAAGAATCAATTAAGGTTTGAAAGATCAAAAGAAAAATGTACAAAGTAACTCTGCAAGGTATTGCTTTGCATATGTAGGAAAAAAAAAGGTAGAATGAACTACTTAAAAAAGTAATACATAAATAAATGAAATCCTTAAGTATCTAAAGACACCCTTAACTCAAATCTCATAACGGTAACCAAAGGGCATCCACTTTGAGTGAATAGAAAGTAAACATGCATTTAAACATAACAAAATGGGTTTATGTGTCTTAAATAACATGATGTAAAATAGAGACAGATGATATTACTCTCCCCTCGGAAGCCATAGCCCTAATCTCCTCATTCTCCTCTTGCAATGTTCTACACTTTATACTAATACTGAGCCCTATTCACCATCTCCCACCTAAAGCCGGAATCAAATTCTCCACCACCATCGTTGACACCTCTAGCACCACCACTGGAAGATCTAGGTGACACTGCAAAATCAAACAACAGCTTACAAACCTCTGAATTCTTATTACTAGTTGTTGCATAAAAGATATCAGTTACATCGTACTACCCTTCACCAAACACCACCAAGGGGTCTCTCTCAAGTAGCTCCCACACAAAGCTCATGTCCTTGGCGGAGGCCACCATGTAGAGGAGCCACCCCATACCCGACTTGGATTAGTGAGTTCTTCTTGTTCTTCCCATCACACTCATGGAAGGGGTTTGGAGCTATGAAAGATTGGTTTTTGGCAATCTGAGAGAACCCTAGCAATCTTCAAACAATAAAGCTCTAATTTTTAGAGATTTATGCTAAGAACAACAAATAAAAAAGGAAACTTAATCACACATTAGGTCAATGTCTTACTAGTGAAGAGAAAAAGTCTCAAGATTACAAGAGATGTCATTGGAAATCCTTCATCTTTCAAAGCAAGAACTCAAGAACTGCTTGGGGACATGATTATATAGGTCATTGTGATGAAGAAAGTGTTCGCCTGGTTGCTGAGGTACTTTAAGTAGGTGAATGCGGAGCAATCAAAGGCGAAGGCGTGGTCAGCGGCGACATGGAAGTTGATCGTGGAGGGAGGGAGGAGATCAAAGTAGAAAAAGGTCGTGGGGCTGAGGAGGTCGAAGGTGTGGTCCAAGAGGTGGTGGCGATGGAGTTCTTTGGCAAGCAGCGCGGAGGGAGGAGCCACCAAGGGGGCAGGGAAGGTGGAGATCAAGGACTCAAAGTAGGAGAAGGAAGGGAAAGAGACGAGATAGGAGGAATCCAGCCATGACAGAAGAGGATGGAAGCTCTTTCGCTGTCATGTTTTGATGCTCCCAAATTTTGGCGGAGTTTTTAGGCGGGATTACATTAGTTATAATTTCATTGACAATGGTTATAAACCATTGTGAATTAATTTCTGGCATGAGTTTTGTGGTGGGAAAATACAACGCTTATAATCTTATTGACAACTGTTTAAAATCGTTGTTTTATTATCACAATGACAATGGACGCTTATAATCTTATTGACAACTGTTTAAAATCGTTGTTTTATTATCACAATGACAATGGTTATTTATCATTGTTCCAAGAGTTGTGAACATATTCTAATTGACAACGGTTCATTGCATCGTTACCCTACCATTGTAAAGAAAAAAAATTCACTTAAAGACAACGATTTTTGAAAATCGTTGTAAAATCCATTATTGTTTACAAAAACATTGCGTTAAACGACAATGGATAGTGTAAAACCATTATTTTTTTTTGCGTTATATGTGCGCTCAAAGACGCTGGTTTTGTCAAAAACCATTATCTTTTACCAAAATCATAACGGTTTCTCCTAAAATCGTTATCTTTGTGGTGTTGTCCTTTACTAGTTTTGTTGTAGTGCCTAAGTTATTACCTCGAAGGCATTCCCAACCGCCAACCCTCTAGATTCACATGGTTCCTAGAATTTATGGTTGGAATTCATGATTGGGAAACTTTTTAGAGCCAACCCTCTAGATTCATAGGTTAAATCACTTTTTCTTATGTTATTTATAAAACTCAATTGTTCTTTCAGTTGAACTAAGAACTTTTGTAAATCTAAAGTATTCTTCTATCTTTTTCATAGACACAAATGTGATAATATCATTTGATGGGAGTAGTTTAAACTATTTCAACAGTGTTATACTTAGTGTTAGATAATCTTCCACAATGAAGATTTCTTGCTGGAGATTAATTCAACTTCAACTTATTTATTGAGTGACTTGAGAGGATAATCTCAGACTACCAAATAGAGAAGGATGAGCTAGGTTACTTGGATGACTTGGCCTAAACCTGAGACCAAGATATTCTAGACCCAAGGATGAGATGTCTGAGACCCGAAGCTGAGATATCTATCGAGACCCAAGGTTGAGATGTCCACCGAGACCTAAGGTCAAAATGTCCATCGAGACCTGCAACCAAAATGTCCACTGAGACCCAAGACTGAGATGCTAAGATAGGAAAGGAAGATATTGAGGTCTGCATTTGATGTAGTTTCCTTAAAATAGATTCGTCCCCCTTCAGTAGTGCTTCAAGGTTATGATGACATTTATTTTCCAGGATATAATGGTAAAACCACGATCACAATCTAGCATAGATTGTTCATGATGAACTAAGAATGTACACGAGTGCTATCACCTGAAGACTACTAATCAAAATGAATTAGCAGAGAAGAAAGACGGGGAATGAAGGTGGAGGATTCTTGTTTGCTCTTGCATCAATATGTTCTCAAGGTCATGACCTCCTCTTATAGGAGCTCCATGCTTTCACTGCATTGAATAATTGAGTAATGACCATTCATTTCCTCCAGTCGTTCGGTCATCAATAGTGATTGTTTCAAATCGGCAGTTATAGATTCTCCATTAATTAAAGATTAATGCATCCATTACATTTGAGCAGCAAATAAAAAGATTCAGGTGGAAAAATATTGGTTCATTCACTTAGGCAAATTTTACCATGATCAGTTTGGCATTCGACGCATGTAGATCATGCTCGCACACGAGTCAAGTTGATTTAGTACAATTCGGGCCCTAGATTTGTACCCTTCCTGTGGGCTCACACATGAAAGAGAGTCTCTCCCCATGTATTTATTCACAACATCAATGCTTGTGAATCAATATAAACCAATAAAAGTGCCTTGAAACTTTTAATGTTGGACTAAAGTTTCATTCACAATGGAACCTCTTTCCTTCCACCTCTTTTCCATTCACATATATCCAACACTCTTCACATGAATAGAAATATGGTATGTGATAACATTCAATAGTTGAGTTTAATATAGGAGATGTAGTTTTTACCTTTTGATCCTTCCCTTGTAAAGATCTATTTTTTTACTGGCTAACAGTAGACATAATGTCCTTGAACTATTATATCGTCTGTGTAAGTATTAACAATCTCACCCATAACTTTCTCTAATACAACGCAGGTCTTATAAATATGTTAATTCTTGGCCATGAACATACCTGGTTCGATGAGAAATTCTAAGAATTATGCTTCCAATTCTTTTCTAAGTGTCCCCACTTCTTTCTCACATAGGTGACTTTTAAGAGGATTCCACATCGCTCTATTGGATCATTAAAAGCAAGGTGCTTAATGTTCATCCTTTACTGATCCATTGAGTCATTCCCTACAAGAAGCAACTTTATCGGTGTAGTTAGGTTGTCCCTTTGAATGTTTGTGATATTCAATCTGTATAGGTTGAATTTCCTTTACACCAACATTTTTCATTGGTATCAAAGCTGCCATCTCTCATGATGAGCTTACAACTAACTCTCGATTTAACCCTTTGGTTAGTGGATCTACTAGGTTATCTTTTGACTTAATATAGTCAACAACGATAACTCTTGTTGAAAGTAGTTGTCTAATAGTATTATATCTATGATATATATGTCTAAACTTACAATTATATAGATGACTCTATGTCTTGCCAATTACCAATTGGCTATAACAACGTATGTAAATTGCTAACATAGGTTTCGACTATCTAAGAACATCTTCCAAGAATTATTGTAGTCATTCATCCTCTTTAATATATTTATCAAGAACTACAAACTCATATTCCATTGTGGATCTAATTACTACAATTTGCTTATAAGATTTCCATGAAATGGCTACACACCCCAGAGTGAATACATATCTACTCGTAGACTTCGAGTCTTTCATGTTAGATATCCAATTTACATCGTTGTATCATTCAATCACAGTAGGATATCTTGCATAATATAATACATGTTCACGAGTATACCTCAAGTACCTCAGTCTTGCCATCCCTTGCTAGTGTTTAACACCGTGATTATTTATGTATTTACTCAGTTTGCTTACTACGTAGGCTAAGTCTGGTCGTGTACAACTCATTACATATATTAGACTTCTAATCACTCGAGTGTACTCTATCTGAAAGATACTTTCTCCTTGATTCGTCGATAGATGTTGACTCTTATTTATCGATGTTCATGCCAATGTAGTATCATACTTGGTAAAATTTTCAAGAATTTTGTCCATATAATGAGACTGACTAAGAATAATTCCTTCTATTACTCTAAGAATTTTGATTTCTAAATCATATCAGCTATACCCATGTCTTTTATGTCAAATCTCAAGTTTAACAAATTTTTAGTGGATTTAATTATCTTATTATTACTCTCAATAATAAGTGCATGTGCTATCTACATATAGGCATAAGATGACATAGACATGCTCTTAGTGTTTATGGAGTCACATTTATCACACTCATTGATTTTGAAATAACATTCCTTCATGACATTATTAAATTTTTTATGTCACCGCTTTGGTGTTTGTTTTAAGCCATATAACAACTTTACTAATCTACAAACTTTATTTTTCTACCTTGATATAGAAAATCCTTATGGTTGTTCAATGTAGATTTTATCTTCTAAATTCTTATTTAGAAAGACTATCTTTATATCCATCTGATATATTTCAGATTTCATAGAGCAACAATAGTCAATAATACTCTAATAAAAATTATTTTTGACACCAAAGAATACGTATCAAAGTAATCAATGCCTTCTCATTGTCAGTAACCTTTAATTATTAATATGGCCTTATACTTATCAATTGTGTAATCCGATTTTATTTTCTTCTTGAAGATCCACTTGCAACCTAGTGGTTTACTTCTCAAAGAAGATCCACAAGTTTTCAAGTGTGATTTTACAAGATAGAGTCTATCTCAGATATAATTGTCTCTTTCCGGTGAAGACAATCAGAAGAGCTACTACTTCTGAGTAATTTTGAGGCTCACTTTCCAATATAAAAGTGATAAAATCTATTTTGTAGGATTTTTTCACCCGAGCTTTTTTTACTTTGTCTGAACTCAACCTTAACTGGTTCATCATCTTCTTCCTCTTGTGTTTCATATGCCCATTTTGAGGAACTTCCTTCTTTTAGGATCTTATATGGAAACACATGCATGCTCGACATTTCTCGATTCTATTATCGAGTTCTTATGTATATCTAGTATTTGTGACTCATATACAAAAATTCGATACATATTGCTATTATGTGTATATCTAATAAATTACAATCAGTAGTTTTTAGTTATATCTCAATCCTTTTTAGACATTAAAATTTTGGAAAGATCCACCCATATTCGTAAATATTTGTAGGAAAATTATCTTCCATTCTACAACTCATAAGGGTTCTTATATATTTTCTTTTGAAGCACCTTATTTAAAAGGTAATTACTATTAACACAGCTTTTCTCTATATGAACTATGGCAGTTCAGAGCTCAATAGAAGAGCATTCGTCACTTCTTTTAGAGTTTGATTTTTTTTTCTCAATAACTTTATTTTGCTGAGGAATATAAGGATTTGTTATTTTGTGTCTGATCTCATGTTTAATACACAACTCAATGATGGTAATACATATTCACCGTTTCAGTCACTTTGAACTACCTTAATTTTTTTAATTAAATCAGTTTTCAATCCCATTCTTATATCCTTATTTTTGAGAAGATACACATAATAATATTTGTGTTATCATCTATAAAAGTGATAAAGTACTTGGTTTCACCATGTGTCGGTGTACCTTTTAGGCCGCATATGTTGGTGTGAATTAGGCCAAATGGTTCGTTGCTTTCAAATCTCACATATTGGAAAGATGACATTGTTATTTTCGCATCAACATAAATCTCACACTTATATTTCGGGTCAAGGTGGAATATAGGTATGCTTTGCATGTTAGTCAACTTACACAACACATCATGGTTAATATATCCTAGTCTACCATGCCATAAACATGAAGACTCAAGCATATAAATGGAAGAGTTTCCAATTTTATTAACCTTAGGCTTAGTAGTTATTACACTGAGCTGGAATAACCCATCGGTTACATAACCTTTTCCTAAAAACACTCTATTTTTTGATAGAACAAATCCATCCGACTCAAAAATAATGCATAAGCTATGCTTGCTTAACAATAATCCAGACACTAGATTCTTCTGAATCTCTAAAACATACAACATATTGTTGAGAGTCAATTTCTTGCCCAAGGTCATCTTCAGCATCATTTTCTTTGGCCCATGATGTCCGAGGTTACTGAGTTTCCCATGAACAACTTGTCCCCATCTTTGATTTCTTCAAAGTTGTGGAGCAACTACTTGTTGCAGCATATATGCTTGATGGCACCGGTATTAATCGACATTTGTCTTAGGTTTAAACCCACCAAGTTTAGTTCAGAGACCATAGAATAGAAGTCATCCATTTTTGGTCCCTCATTCAGGTTAACCTCCTTCTTCTCCTTTAGTTTTCTGCACTCCAAAGATTTGTGACTGATTCGGTCATAGTTGAAGCATTTCCTAGATAACTTCTTCTTCCTTACGCCTCCTCTAGGTCTCATATTGGAAGACTTGAGATTCTTCTGTTTTGAGTTTTGACCGTGCTCGATCATGTTGGCTTCTATAAAAGTCTAAGAGAACAACTTTCCCTTTGAACTTTTGTTGTCTTCCTCAATGTGAAGTCTAACAACAAGTTCTTTTACGTTCATTTCCTTTTGCTTATGCTTCATGTAGTTCTTGAAGTCCTTCCAACCGAGAGGCAGCTTCTCAATGATTGCTGCTACTTAGAAGGTTTCATTTAGCACTATGGCTTTTGAGTGAATCTCGTGCAGAATCATCTGAAGCTCCTGACTTGGTTGATCATCGTCTTAAAGTCAACTATCTTATTGTCTAGGAATAGACCCACAATGAATTTCTTAGCCCCCACATCCTCTTTCTTGTACTTCTTGTCCAAGGACTCTGACAACTCTTTAGACATTGTCTTCGTATTATATACTGTGTATAGCAAGTTAGCAAGACAATTGAGGATCTAGTTTTAGTAGAGGAACTCAGAATAAGTTTATGCCTCTACTGCACTTCCTCAATCAAGAATCAAGCTAGATGTAGTGTGGTCAAGTAGAAGAGCATCTTCTGCTACCACCGTTTAAAGTTTAACCTAGTGAACTTCTTTGGTATTTTCCCTATGATTGATTGGAACATTTCTAATCAGGGCAGAGGGAGCCTTCATGTGATGAGTTTATTGCACCTTAACACTTTTCATGGCCATCTCAACAGAAATGACTTTGTTTTAAGATTGTTCGTCAGTCTTCCACAATAAAGTTGTTTGTCAGAGATTACAGGAATAGTTGCTGAATTGAAATCAAAATTCAACTTTAATTTATCTGTTGAGTGGCCTGAGTGGATAATCTCAAACTGCCAAGCAAAGAAGGATAAATTGCTTGGATGGTTGGGTTGCCTAAATGACTTGGTTGAGACCCAAGGTCAAGATGCCTGTCAAGACCTGAGGCCAAAATGTCCGTCGAGACCCAAGGTTGAGATGTTTGTTGAGACCTGAGGCCGAGATATTCCCAACGACCTGAGGCCGAGACGTATGCCGAGACCCGAGGCTGAGATATTCGTCGAGATAAGAAAGAAAGATACTGAGGCCTACATTTGACGTAGTTTCCTTAAAATAAATTCGTCCCCCTCCAGCAGTGCTTCGAAGTTATAATGGGCGTTTGTTTCTCAAGATACAACGGAGAAACCATTATCAGAATCTAGCACAAATTATAAATTTGTGGCGAATTAAGAATGCACCTAAGTGCTATCATCGAAAGACTATTGATCGAAATGAATCGGCAGAAAAGAAAGACGGGGAACAAAGGTGGAGGATTCTTTTTTTTTCTCTTGCATCAATCTGCTCTCAAGGTCATAACCTCCTCTTATAGGAGCTTCATGCCTTTGCTACATGCCCCACGGGGTTATCTGGAGCAGTTAGTGCGTAGAAGCTTGCCACTTGAGAGCGTGGGTTCGAATCGCGGGGTAGTCAGGGTGTAATTCACTGGTCCCTGTGCACCTCTTCCCACTGTGCACTAACTTCTCCAGCTACCGTGATTTACCTCCCTCGTGAAGACCTTGGGCGTGGTGCGGCGGGGGAGCTGGGGGCGAGCGATATTGCCTTTTTGCCACTTCATGCCTTTGCTACATGATTTTGCCCCCATGGGCATAGTTGAGGTGGTAAGTGTTAGGATGTATACTAAAAGTCTAGCTTTTGGTATAAACATTTATCTAGAATTAAGAATCACATTGGTCAAATATCTACATTTATGATAAATGTAGTTGTTCAATTAATTTATATTGTAGATAACATAGTGTGTGGTGTCACACACAGAGGATCATGTTATCAGTACCTTATAAATTATAAACAGTAGCTCACGACCAAGATGGAAAGGAACAAACCATTGAAAGGTCGTAGTGTAATTAGGTATTAGTTTATCTTAACTATATAATTACACTACTACACTTAGAGTGTATTGAGTAGGACCATTAGAGGTCGTTTCTTTTATACTGACTTTATAAAGGAACAAAGACCTCAGTTATTATGGAAGTGTGTGCTCTTAATCCTAATATAATAACAAGCACATATATTTGATATTTATTTCTTTAATTTATCAATGGGTGAGATTTAGTTAGATAAATCAATAAGCCCGATAAGTTGGGAAATGATATCACTTATAGTGTGTGTTGTTGATTATAGAAGGAAACTGTGTCCTAGTGATCTAAGTTGAGAATGTCCCCAAGAGGAGCTCATAAGGATTGTCATGTTAAACCTGCAGGTGGACTTAGTCCGACATGATAATAAGGTTGAGTGGTACTACTCTTGGACTAAGATATTAATTAAGTGAGTTGTCAGTAATTCATTTAATTAGTGGACATTCATTATCTTAAACACAGGGAGACTAATACACTCATAATAAGAATGAGCCCAAAAATGTAATTTGGGATTGGTGCGGTAGTTCAATAATAGTTCTCTAGTGGAATGAATTATTATTAATAAAATTAAGTTGTGTGTTCGGGGCGAACACGGGATGCTTAATTTTATCGGGAGACCAAAACCAAGTCCTCCTCTCGGTCCCTATCGTAGTCTCTTAATTATAGAGTACTATACCCACATTCTTACCCATTCTATAGGGGTCGGCCAAGCTAGCTTGGAGACCAAGCTAGGGTCGGCCATGGCTTGGTTCATGGGTGAATTTATGTGGCCGACCCTAGCTTGA
Source organism: Zingiber officinale (assembly GCF_018446385.1). Lineage (NCBI taxonomy): Eukaryota > Viridiplantae > Streptophyta > Magnoliopsida > Zingiberales > Zingiberaceae > Zingiber > Zingiber officinale. The sequence continues at coordinate 108,757,595 of NC_055998.1, forward strand.
ACTCAAGCTTAGGTGGCCGGCCCTATTAAAATAAAAAGGAATTTTAATTTTAAAATTTTTTCTTATGTGGATAACATGATTTAAAAGAGAGTTTAAAAATTTAAATCTTTCCTTTTATAAGATTCTACAAAAGATTAAGAGAAGAGCTAAATCTCTTTCCTTATTTGTAGATTAAAAGGTTGATTTTAATTTTGGTAAAAACTTTCCTTTTAATCATGTTCATGATTTAAAAAAAAATTTAAAAATTAAAAAATCTCTTTTATTAGTTTCTACAAAAGATTAAGAAAAGATTTAATATCTTTCCTTATTTGTAGATTGAAAGAAGACTTTAATTTTTAGAGATAACTTTCCTTTTTGAAAATTATTCACATGTTTAAAAGAAAGATTTTAATTTATAAAATTTCCTTTTTATTAACCAATCATGAAGGGATTAAAATTATTGGAGAAATTTTTTATAAATTTCTGGAAATAAATTAGGAAGTTTTAATTTTTGTTTTAATTAAAACTCTCCGTGTTTTGGGGAAAGAGGTGGCCAGCCATTCTAATTGAAAAAAGAAAATTGTTTTAATTAAAATAATTTTTCTTTTTCATGGCAAAGGAATTAAGGAAATTTTTATTTAAATTTTCTTATTTGCTAAGGCCAAGGATTATAAAAGAGGGGGTAGAGGTGCCTTCAAGGGGAACGACTCTATTCTTTTTCTTCCTCTCTTTTCTTCCTAGGTGTGGCTGGCCCCTAGAGTTTCCTCTTCCCCTTCTCTCTTCTCCTTCTTGTGGCCGAGACTTCATCATCTCTTGGAGGCATAGAAGTGGCCGGATCTAGCTTGGAGAAAAGGAGAGAAAGGAGGCTTGTTTCTTGCATCCCTTGGAGCTTGGTTGGTGGAAAAAGTTCTTCATCCTTTGGAAGTTTTTGCTTGGCCGAAACTTGAAGGAAGGAAGAAGAAGGTGCATTGGTGGTTCTCATCTCGGAAGATCATTGCCCACACAATGTCCGAGGTTAGAAGAGGAATACGATAGAAGATCAAGAGGTCATTGAAAGTTCACAAAGAAAGGTATAACTAGTAATTATTTTTCGCATCATACTAGTTTTATTTCTTTGTAAAAATACCAAATACAAGAGGCATGCAATTCTAGTATTTCGAATTAGTTTTCGATGTTGTGTTCTTTTATTTTTCTTTTCCTTGTGATTTGATTGTTCTTTTTGGTTGACCTAAAGTTATTTAAGGAAATTAAATATTAGCTTTCCTTAAAAGGCTTTGTTTAGGCGGTGGTGGTTGTTCCCATATCCAAGAAGGTCATGTGCCTCGCCATGCAGTCCTGGAAGCCAATTTTGGAAATTAATATTTAATGGAATTAATAATCTAGGTGATTTGGATCGAACGTGTTAAGTTCCGCAAGAGATCCAAGTCTAAACCTAAAAGAACAAATAAATTAAACTTTGGATCAAACGTGTTAAGTTCCGCAGGTGATCCAAGTTTAATTTAAAAGAACACATGGTAGCTAGGAAAAGGTTCAGACCTTTGTACAAAATTTTTGTACAGTGGAACCATTAGGTTTTCCGAGTAGCAACCAACAGTAAGTGGATATAGATTTGCCATGAGGTCAAGGGGGTCGAACCTTAGGGTTGACGGGGCATAAATCCCTATAGCCCATATAACACACCCCCATCCATTTGCCTCTTTAGTCCCCATGATTTACCTCCTCCGTGTACATGTAGGATGAGTCAACCTTCATTGTTAGCTAGAGCCCTAGAGCCAATCATTTGATGATTGTATTATGGACTTGTTGTATCATATTCTATATAAATAAAGGCATTTAGTTTTTGGTTATTATACTTACTTGTATTGGTGCCAAATAAACTAAGTATAAGAGCGTCCTTGAGTAGAATGTTCTTACCTATATCAATCGATTGATTGAATCGATAGTGAGATGATATAGGGAACACTACTCTAAATCATTCCTAGTCGAGTATTAACATTCAGGGACAATGTTAATGCAATAAGACTAGCATGTAGGTCAACTCGATGACTTGATCTCACAAATCATGGATATAGAGATATCAAGTTGACACATGGGTATGCATTGGAGAATGTATACTGAATGACCCGCCATGAGAAAGTATCATGGATCGTTATATGAGTGTCATATACTTTCTCATGTGGCTATTAGTATGACTATTAGTCCTTAGACCTGAAGTCACCATGATTCCCTACATAAGGAGTTATGTACTTTGGTTTCGTCAAACGTCACCCGTAACTGGGTGGACTATAAAGGCGATTACTGGGTATGTAACAAATTATGCAGAGGGATGTGAGTGATGTAGATGGAATCTATCCCTCCTATATGACGGGAGTGACATCGATATTTTTGATAGAGTGAGACCACGAAGTGCATGACCATGCCCAAATGAGTCAATATGAGATATTGAGCTCAATTGATCGAGTGAGTCTACTTGGAGTTCAAGATTTAGATTGATTAGAGGATGACACGGTCTATGCCTCACATTGATCAATCTAGATGTCTAGGAAAGAAGGACACCTATCATATATTGTGAGGAGTCACAATTAGTAGTCACAAGGTGATGTTGGATCTCAACATTCTTGTAATTTGGGTAGTAATGATGTGTTGCTAGATACCGCTCATTACTTATGCTCTTAAATGGGTTTAGGGGCATTGCCAACGTTACAAGAACCTATTGGGTCACACACAAATAACAAGTGGATGGAGACTAGGTTCATATGATGAACCAATTGAATTAGGTTCATATGATGCACCAAAGATTGGATTAATTGAAATTAGACTTATTGAATTAGATTCAATTAGATTCAATTATTGAATGAATCTAATTTAAAGTTGATTCATTGGGTCAATTTATATTAATGAATTGAGATTCATTAAATTAAAATTGACTTGAATCAAAGGTTGGATTTAACTCAACAAGGAAGAGAATTGATCAATTTTGACTTGACCAAATAGAAGTTGAAACATCAAGTTTGACTTGATGTATTGCCATATCATGAAGGTTGACTCATCCTACATGGCATGACTAACCTTGCCACATCATCTCCACATCATCAAGGGAGATCAAGAGGTTACAAGCCTCCTTTCTATTTAATGTGGCCGGCCACATTAAATGGGGAGTTACCCATGTGTGGTCGGCCACATAAAGAAAAGGAGTTTCATTTTTGTGGCATTGATTTTGTGGTGTTGAATGCTTCTTCCTCCTTAGCTCTCTTCCTCCTCCTTTGCTACTGTGGCCGAGAGTTTCAAGCAAGGGAGAAAAAGGTGAATGAGTTTAATCCAAGAAGAAAGGTTAGTGAAATTCACATAGAGATTTTAGAGGAGTGTATTCTCTTCTTTTTCCTTTCTTCTTCTTCCAATCCTATCCGAGAGCATCAAGAAGTGGTAGCACACTTGTGGTGTTCTCTTCTCCATCCTTGAGTGTTAGAGAACACTTCTTGTTCATGTGGATACTTCTAGAGGATTGTCTACGTTGACAATCTTGAGATTCGGCGTACCTTGGACTTGTGGGATTGCGAAGGGCTTCGCTTTAAAGGTATAACCTTTTCCCTTGTAGATCTAAGTGTAGATCTAGCTAAACTCGTACTCGTAGTTTTTCGAAAATTTTTTTTCTTTGCACGGATCCGTTGGCTAGGGAGTTTCGGGGTTTCCGCGACGCGAAAAAGCGGTTTTCGCGGCCCGAAAAACCCAACAGTGGTATCAGAGCCACGTGCGAAGGCGTGTATGAGTTTATTTTGGTTTTTATGAAAAATAAACATTCTATGAATTTCTGTAATTTCATGATTTTTAAAGTTTTAAAGGGTATTTTTCTCGTAGAAGCGAAGCACAAGTGTTTAGACACTTGTAGGCTTCGACTACCGAGAAGATTTTTCCGTTACGGCAATGTTTCGACCCACAACTTTTTGGGACAGCGGGCTAAGGTGCTGTAGGATCACTTAGGAGCAACTCGCGATGGTTAGATTGCGGGTAGGGGTACTGCCCCTAACCCCGCAAGGGGATTTGCTCCGCGATTGCGCCTGAAATCGCTAATCGGGATCGCCGAAAAATTTTACTCATAAAATTGTAAAAATTATGAAAAATTACAGAAAATTATGAAAATATATAATTTAGAATTATATATTATTTTTGTGATAGTCATGGCCCAAAAAGACCCAATTGGATTGGAATATGTTGTAATTTATAATACGGCCTGCGTGCCGTCATGTGTTTGTGTGTGCTGTATTTGATACGCGACCTGCGCGTCATGCCTCCCTATTTATATTCTGGTTGTAAATTAGATTTAGACTCGAATATAACTCGAGTTTCAAAATTGTAATGTAAATTTTGAAGCGGTGGAAGGTCCACTCAAGACGGAGTTACGAGGAAGGCGCGAGCAACACAAGGTGGTCAAAAGGAAGGCGCTTGAGAAGCTGTTGACCTTAGGTTGACCATCCGATCTTCTCATTGGTTTGAGAAGATCGTAGTAGGGACATGACATAATCATAAAATTTAGTTAATTACTTGTGTATGTGATGCATGTTTAATTAAGTAATTAATTAGTGTCTAACGATTAAGATTAGATCTAAATCGTGCACAAGATGCACCCTTACGATTAGATTAGATCTGCATCGTGTACAAGATGCACCCTATCGATTAGATTAGATCTATATCGAGTATATGATACAACATCGACGTTTAGATTAGATCTAAATCACATCAAGTCTAATGCCTACCGTGTCGTGATACCTATCACTACCTCGATCACATGTGTTGTTGAATCTGCCAAAGCAGAGCAACACATATTATCTTGGTAGGGTACGGAGGGACAATCTTGGTCCCACCTATCAACGTATGGGTGAGTACAACTCAATTAGATTGAGTAACTAGTTAACTCGGTTGAATCGAGTACAACTATAGACATTCTTCCAACAGTTGGAAAGATAGGACATAAATCACATTTATATTAATTCTTGGGCATATTAGCCAAAACTAACTCAAGTTTTAATATAACTGCGGATAATGATCCTATAAACAAGAGTTGCATAGAGATGTAATTGGTAATCGTTACCTACCGATCATACTAAATCTCGGGCGTATTAGCCAAAGCTAACTCAAGGGTTAGTATGATGTGGATCTTGTCCCACATGAATTATAGAATTCGGTGGGAGCATCATTTAGTTGAAGGCCTAATTAAATGATTTAAAAGAATATGATATTTATTTCTGCATTTATTTCTGTTGTAGAATTGTCATGACGTCAAACACGAACATCTTCTCTCTGCGTTCTGTCCTTAAGAAGGACAAGCTCAACGGAGCAAATTTCCTGAACTGGTACAGGAATCTGAGAATAGTTCTCACTCAAGAACGTAAACTGTACGTTCTGGAGCAGCCCATTCCGGAGGCACCTCCTGCCACTGCCACGTGAGCTGACCAAGATGCTTATAAGAAGCATCAAGAAGACGCATTAGATGTGTCCTGTCTCATGCTCGCGACCATGAACTCTGAGCTTCAGAAGCAACATGAGTTGATGAGTGCTTATGATATGGTTGAACATCTTTGTCACCTATATCAAGGACAAGCAAGGCATTGGAAGAGGAACTCCAAAGAATACCTGGAAGATCTTAAGAAGAAGAGAAATAAGAATTCTACTTCAGGTATACATGTTATAGAAGTCAACCTCTCTATTTCTTCATCGTGGATATTAGATACCGGATGTGCTTCACACATTTGTACTAATGTACAAGCGCTGAGAAATAGCAGGGCATTGACGAAGGGTGAGATAGACCTACGAGTAGGCAATGGAGCACGGGTTGCTGCTGTTGCTGTAGGAACTTATCATCTATCTCTGCCCTCTGGGCTTGTACTAGAATTAGATGATTGTTGTTATGTGCCTGCATTAACTAAGAACATTATATCAGTTTCTTATTTGGACAAGAAAGATTTCTCGTTTATAATAAAGAACAAATGTTGTTCCGTCTATTTAAACGATATGTTCTATTGTAGTGCACCTCTGATAAACGGACTCTATATTCTAGATCTTGAAAGCCCTATTTATAACATAAATACCAAGAGGTTCAAGTCAAATGACCTGAACCAAACCTATCTCTGGCACTGTCGCTTAGGTCAAATAAATGACAAGTGCTTATCCCAGCTCCATAAGGATGGTTTGTTGGACTCATTTGATTTTGAATCTTATGAGACGTGCGAGTCATGCCTACTAGGCAAGATGACCAAGACACCTTTTAGTGGGCACAGCGAAAGAGCGACTGATTTGTTAGGACTTATACATAGTGATGTATGTGGCCCTTTCAATGTCGCTGCTAGAGGCGGTTATAGGTACTTCATCAGATTTACTGATGATTTCAGTAGATATGGTTATGTGTACTTGATGACACATAAGTGTGAATCCTTTGAAAAGTTCAAGGAATTCAAGAATGAAGTACAGAACCAGCTTGGCAAGAGTATTAAGATACTTCGATCTGATCGAGGTGGAGAATACCTTTGCCATGAGTTTCGTGACTATCTAGCTGAGTGTGGGATTCTATCCCAACTCACTCCTCCTGGAACACATTAGTGGAATGGTGTATCCGAAAGGAGGAATAGTACCCTATTAGATATGGTACGGTCTATGATGAGTCACACAGATCTTCCGACATTCCTTTGGGGCTATGCTCTAGACACGGCAGCTTTTATACTCAACCGAGTTCCATCTAAGGTCGTGATAAAGACACCATATAGGATATGGACTGGGAGAGATTCCCAGGTGTCTTTCATGAGAATTTGGGGTTGTGAGGCTTACGTTAGACATCAAGTCTCAGATAAATTAAAACACAAATCCGACAAGTGCTACTTTATAGGATATCCTAAGGAAACTAAGGGATATTGCTTCTACATTCCAAGTCAGCACAAGATAGTTGTGGCAAATACTGGAGTCTTTCTAGAAAGGGACTTTGTTTCTAGAAAGACTAGTGGGAGTACATTGTTGGATCGAGACGTGCTAGAGTGGGGGGGTGAATAGCGCTCGTGGCTATTTATTCGATTATCGGAAAGCTATCGGAGTAATTAAAATGCAGCGGAAAAATAAACACAAAGACACAAAGGGATTTACTTCGTTCGGAGCCTAAGGCGACTCCTACTCGAAGGCCTGCGATCCTTGATCGCTTTCGGTGGGCAACAACTATAAGCTCGATAAGAATTACAAATTACAAAATATAACAGCAATTAGAATAACTTTGTACCGACAACTTAAATAAGAGAAAAATGAAGCTCTGGGTCGTCGGAATGTTGCAACAGCACTTCGGAATGACTTTGTTAGCAACACGTTGAAGAAGGAAAGCTCAGAACTTGATACTTTGAGATGCTGGTCGAAACCCCCTTATAAAGGGTGTTCAAGGCGCCTTGAAGGCTGTTCAAGGCGCCTCCATGCTGCCTAGTCTTCCGCGTGGATCAGATCTGAACTGGTCGAACTTCATCCTTTGGAGGCGCCTTATACCCTTCTCAAGGCGCCTTCCAAGGCGCCTTATACTCCCTCCAAGGCGCCTTAGATGAACTTTCGCAGCCAGCTCAGCTTTTGCACCCGAGGCGCCTCCAAGCTCCATGGAGGCGCCTCGGACACTGTTCATCCGAGGCTTTAGGTTGCTCCTTTGCACCTGCAAGATACGTTAGTCTCAAACAATATCCTGCAACACAAAGTTAGCACAATAAACATGATAAATGAAGTATAGACAGTCTCCGGACTATCCGAGTCTGACTTCGAGTTTTCGACCGGAAACCCTAGGTCGACCCGACGCCTACTGTTCCCTCTACGGGGAACACGTCCTCACCTACTCCACTCAGGAGATTTACCTGTTGCCAGTCGATCCTCCAGATCGAATGGACTTTTGCTCAGCACTCGATGCTTCCGGACTTTCTGCTGGACATCCGCTTCCCCGGCTAGTCCAGTCTTTTACCTGGTTCGCGACACCAGGACTTTCCACCTAGGGTTACCGCCCCCTAGGACTTTTGCCTGAAGACATCGACCTACCAAGAATTTCCGCATAGGGTTACCACCCCCTATGACCTAGGGTTACCACTCCCTAGGGTTTTACCTTTTGCCTAACCGCAGCTAGGACTTTCCTGAAATTCTTAAGTAGACTTGTTAGACTACAAAACATCTTAACTTTGAATTCTTTGCCATTATCAAAACACGAGTTCGATCGTCGGACGCTTCCCGCACCAACATACATTCGATCTTGAAGAAGTTCAAGATGCGGATCCTAGCACTGAAGCCTCGATGGAAGTTGAACTGGAACCACAAAGTGTTGCGGATGATGTTGTTCCACAAAGAGTTGAGGAACAACAACCAGTTCATGTAGACCTACCTCTTCGTAGGTCTGATAGGGTACGTCGTCAGCCTGAGAGATACTCATTTCTCTTGTCTGACTATGATGACGTTGTGCTCATAGAGGATGAGCCTATCACCTATCAGGAAGCTGTGATGAGACCAGATTCCGAGAAATGGCTAGAAGCCATGAAATCCGAAATGGAATCCATGTACACCAACCAAGTATGGACTTTGGTTGATCCACCTGAAGGGGTAAAACCCATAGGGTGTAAGTGGGTCTTTAAGAGAAAGACTGACATGGATGGACTTATCTATAAGGGTCGCTTGGTAGCTAAAGGTTTCAAGCAGATTCATGGTATTGACTATGATGAAACCTTTTCTCCAGTAGCGATGTTTAAGTCCATTCGGATCATGCTTGCTATTACAGCTTACCACGATTACGAGATCTGGCAGATGGATGTCAAAACCGCGTTTCTGAATGGAAACCTACTCGAGGATGTGTACATGACACAACCTGAGGGTTTTGTAGATCCAAAGCATACTAGCAGAGTATGCAAGCTGCATAGGTCCATTTATGGACTAAAGCAAGCTTCTCGGAGCTGGAATCTTTGATTCGATGATGCAATCAAACAGTTTGGTTTCATCAAGAACGAAGATGAAACTTGTGTCTACAAGAAGGTTGTAGGGGACATAGTTGTCTTCCTCATATTGTATGTGGATGGCATACTACTCATTGGGAAAGACATCCCTTTGTTACAGTCTATCAAGACTTGGCTAGGGACATGTTTCTCAATGAAGAACTTAGGTGAGACATCCCCCATTCTAGGGATACAGATCTATAGAGATAGATCTAAGAGATTGCTTGGCCTAAGTCAGAGTACATACATTGACAAGGTACTACTTTGGTTTGCCATGCAGAACTCCAAGAAGGGGTTTCTGCCGATGTCACATGGCGTGAGTCTTTCGAAAACTCAAGGTCCCTCTTCTAGAGAGGAGAGATATAGTTTCTATGAATTTCTGTAATTTCATGAATTTTATTGTTTTAAAGGGAATTTTTCTCATAGAATCGGAGCACAAGTGTTTAAACACTTGTAGGCTTCGACTACCGAGAAGATTTTTTCGTAACGGCAATGTTTCGACCCAAAACCTTTTGGGACAGCGGGCTAAGGCACTGTAGGATCGCTTAGGAGCAACTCGCGATGGTTAGATCGTGGGTAGGGGTACTGCTCCTAACCCCGCAAGGGGATTTGCTTCGCGATTGCGCCCGAAATCGCTAATCGGGACCGTCGGGAAAAATTTACTCATAAAATTGTAAAAATTATGAAAAATTACAGAAAAATATGGAAAATATATAATTTAGAATTATATATTATTTTTTGTGATAGTCATGGCCCAAAAAGACCCAATTGGATTGGAATGTGTTGTAATTTATAATACGGCCTACATACTGCTCATTGGGAAAGACATCCCTTTGCTACAGTCTGTCAAGACTTGGCTAGGGACATGTTTCTCAATAAAGGACTTAGGTGAAGAATCACGCATTCTAGGGATACAGATCTATAGAGATAAATCTAAGAGATTGCTTGGCCTAAGTCAGAGTACATATATTGACAAGGTACTCCTTCGGTTTGCCATGCAGAACTCCAAGAAGGGATTTCTGCCGATGTCACATGGCGTGAGTCTTTCGAAGACTCAGGACCCCTCTTCTAGAGAGGAGAGAGACCGCGTGGATCAGATCCCTTATGCTTCAGCCATAGGATCTATTATGTACGCCAAGCTATGTACTCGACCTGATGTCTCGTTTGCTTTGAGCATGACGAGCAGATACCAGTCAGATCCAAGTGAAAGTCACTGAATAGCGGTCAAGAATATTCTTAAGTACTTAAGAAGGACTAAAGAATATTTCTTGATATATGGAGGCGATGATGAGCTAGCTGTAAAGGGTTACAGTGATGCTAGCTTCCAGACCGACCAGGATGATTATCGATCACAGTCAGGGTTCGTGTTTTGCATAAATGGTGGTGCTGTGAGCTGGAAGAGTTCGATGCAGGACACAGTAGCTGATTCTACGATAGAGGCCGAGTATATTGCTGCATCAGAGGCAGCAAAGGAGGCTGTTTGGATTCGCAAGTTCGTCACTGAACTTGGGGTGGTTCATAGCATTACTGACCCTATTGAGCTCTATTGTGACAACAATGGAGCTATAGCACAGGCGAAGGAACCTCGCTTACACCAGCGGACCAAACACATACTACGGCGCTTCCATCTCATTCGAGAGATTATCGAGAGAGGAGATGTGAAGATTTGCAGAGTGCCCACAGAGGCTAACATCACAGATCCCTTGACCAAGGCTTTGGCACAGAGGAAGCATGATGTTCACACTAGGTCATTGGGGCTTAGAGCCTACACTGATTGGCACTAGTGCTAGTGGGAGATTGTTAGCTAGAGCCCTAGAGCCAATCATTTGATAATTGTATTATGGACTTGTTGTATCATATTCTATATAAATAAAGACATTTGGTTTTTGGTTATTATACTTACTTGTATTGGTGCCAAATAAACTAAGTATAATAGCGTCCTTGAGTAGAAGGTTCTTACCTATATCAATCGATTGGTTGAATCGATAGTAAGATGATATAGGGAACACTATTCTAAATCATTCCTAGTCGAGTATTAACATTCAGGGACAATGTTAATGCAATAAGACTAGCATGTAGGTCAACTCGATGACTTGATCTCACAAGTCATGGATATAGAGATATCAAGTTGACACATGGGTATGCATTGGAGAATGTATACTGAATGACCCGCCATGAGAAAGTATCATGGATCGTTATATGAGTGTCATATACTTTCTCATATGGCTATTAGTATGACTATTAGTCCTTAGACCTGAAGTCACCATGATTCCCTACATAAGGAGTTATGCACTTTGGTTTCGTCAAACATCACCCGTAACTGGGTGGACTATAAAGGCGATTACTGGGTATGTAACAAATTATGCAGAGGGATGTGAGTGATGTAGATGGAATATATCCCTCCTATATGACGGGAGTGACATCGATATTCTTGATAGAGTGAGACCACGAAGTGCATGGCCATGCCCAAATGAGTCAATATGAGATATTGAGCTCATTTGATCGAGTGAGTCTACTTGGAGTTCAAGATTTAGATTGATTAGAGGATGACACGGTCTATGCCTCACATTGATCAATCTAGATGTCTAGGATAGAAGGACACTTGTCATATATTGTGAGGAGTCACAATTAGTAGTCACAAGGTGATGTTGGATCTCAACATTCTTGTAATTTGGGTAGTAATGATGTGTTGCTAGATACCGCTCATTACTTATGCTCTTAAATGAGTTTAGGGGCATTGCCAACGTTACAAGAACCTATTGGGTCACACACAAAGAACAAGTGGATGGAGATTAGGTTCATATGATGAACCAATTGAATTAGGTTCATATGATGAACCAATTGAATTAGGTTCATATAATGCACCAAAGATTGGATTAATTGAAATTAGACTTATTGAGTTAGATTCAATTAGATTCAATTATTGAATGAGTCTAATTTAAAGTTGATTCATTGGGTCAATTTATATTAATGAATTGAGATTCATTAAATTAAAATTGACTTGAATCAAAGATTGGATTTAACTCAACAAGGAAGAGAATTGGTCAATTTTGACTTGACCAAATGGAAGTTGAAACATCAAGTTTGACTTGATGTATTGCCACATCATGAAGGTTGACTCATCCTACATGGCATGACTAACCTTGCCACATCATCTCCACATCATCAAGGGAGATCAAGAGGTTACAAGCCTCCTTTCTATTTAATGTGGCCGGCCACATTAAATGGGGAGTTACCCATGTGTGGCCGGCCACATAAAGAAAAGGAGTTTCATTTTTGTGGCATTGATTTTGTGGTGTTGAATGCTTCTTCCTCCTTAGCTCTCTTCCTCCTCCTTTGCTACTGTGGCCGAGAGTTTCAAGCAAGGGAGAAAAAGGTGAATGAGTTTAATCCAAGAAGAAAGGTTAGTGAAAGTCACATAGAGATTTTAGAGGAGTGTATTCTCTTCTTTTTCCTTTCTTCTTCTTCCAATCCTATCCGAGAGCATCAAGAAGTGCTAGCACACTTGTGGTGTTCTCTTCTTCATCCTTGAGTGTTAGAGAACACTTCTTGTTCGTGTGGATACTTCTAGAGGATTGTCTATGTTAACAATCTTGAGATCCGGCGTACCTTGGACTTGCGGGATTGCGAAGGGCTTCGCTTCAAAGGTATAGCCTTTTCCCTTGTAGATCTAAATGTAGATCTAGGTAAACTCGTACTCATAGTTTTTCGAAAAAAAATTTCTTTGCACGGATCCGTTGGCTAGGGAGTTTCGGGGTTTCCGCGACGCGAAAAACCGGTTTTCGCGGCCCGAAAAATCCAACAATGGTATCAGAGCCACGTGCGAAGGCGTGTGCGAGTTTATTTTGGTTTTTATGAAAAATAAACATTCTGTGAATTTTTTTAATTTCATGATTTTTAAAGTTTTAAAGGGTATTTTTCTCGTAGAAGCGAAGCACAAGTGTTTAGACACTTGTAGGCTTCGACTACCGAGAAGATTTTTCCGTTACGGCAATGTTTCGACCCACAACTTTTTGGGACAGCGGGCTAAGGTGCTGTAGGATCGCTTAGGAGCAACTCGCGATTGTTAGATCGCGGGTAGGGGTACTGCCCCTAACCCCGCAAGGGGATTTGCTCCGCGATTGCGCTCGAAATCGCTAATCGGGACAGCCGGGAAAAATTTACTCATAAAATAGTAAAAATTATGAAAAATTACATAAAATTATGAAAATATATAATTTAGAATTATATATTATTTTTGTGATAGTCATGGCCCCAAAAGACCCAATTGGATTGGAATGTGTTGTAATTTATAATACGGCCTGCGTGCCGTCATGTGTTTGTGTGTGCTGTATTTGATACGCGACCTGCGCGTCGTGCCTCCCTATTTATATTCTGGTTGTAAATTAGATTTAGACTCGAATATAACTCGAGTTTCAAAATTGTAATTTAAATTTTGAAGTGGTGGAAGGTCCACTCAAGACGGAGTTACGAGGAAGGCGCGAGCAACACAAGGTGGTCAAAAGGAAGGCGCTTGATAAGCTGTTGACCTTAGGTTGACCATCCGATTTTCTCATTGGCTTGAGAAGATCGTAGTAGGGACATGACATAATCACAAAATTTAGTTAATTACTTGTGTATGTGATGCATGTTTAATTAAGTAATTAATTAGTGCCTAACGATTAAGATTATATCTAAATCGTGCACAAGATGCACCCTTACGATTTAATTAGATCTACATCGTGTACAAGATGCACCCTATCGATTAGATTAGATCTATATCGAGTATATGATACAACATCGACGTTTAGATTAGATCTAAATCACATCAACTCTAATGCCTACCGTGTCGTGATACCTATCACTACCTCGATCACATGTGTTGTTGAATCTGCAATGTAGAGCAACACATATTATCTTGGTAGGGTACGGAGGGACAATCTTGGTCCCGCCTATCAACGTATGGGTGAGTACAACTCAATTAGATTAAGTAACTAGTTAACTCGGTTGGATCGAGTACAACTATAGGCATTGTTCCAACGATTGGAAAGATAGGACATAAATCACATTTATATTAATTCTTGGGTGTATTAGCCAAAGCTAACTCAAGTTTTAATATAACTGCGGATAATGATCCTATAAACAAGAGTTGCATAGAGATGTAATTGGTAATCGTTACCTACCGATCATACTAAATCTCGGGCGTATTAGCATACTAAATCGTTACCTACCAATCATACTAAAGCTAACTCAAGGGTTAGTATGATGTGGATCTTGTCCCACATGAATTATAGAATTCGGTGGGAGCATCATTTAGTTGAAGGCCTAATTAAATGATTTAAAAGAATATGATATTTATTTCTGTATTTATTTCTGTTGTAGAATTGTCATGACGTCAAACACGAACATCTTCTCTCTGCGTTCTGTCCTTAAGAAGGACAAGCTCAACGGAGCAAATTTCCTGGACTGGTACAGGAATCTGAGAATAGTTCTCACTCAAGAACGTAAACTGTACGTTCTGGAGCAGCCCATTCCGGAGGCACCTCCTGCCACTGCCACGTGAGCTGACCAAGATGCTTATAAGAAGCATCAAGAAGACGCATTAGATGTGTCCTGTCTCATGCTCGCGACCATGAACTCTGAGCTTCAGAAGCAACATGAGTTGATGAGTGCTTATGATATGGTTGAACATCTTTGTCACCTATATCAAGGACAAGCAAGGCATTGGAAGAGAACTCCAAAGAATACCTGGAAGATCTTAAGAAGAAGAGAAATAAGAATTCTACTTCAGGTATACATGTTATAGAAGTCAACCTCTCTATTTTTTCATCGTGGGTATTAGATACCGGATGTGCTTCACACATTTGTACTAATGTACAAGCGCTGAGAAATAGCAGGGCATTGACGAAGGGTGAGATAGACCTACGAGTAGGCAATGGAGCACGGGTTGCTGCTGTTGCTGTAGGAACTTATCATCTATCTCTGCCCTCTGGGCTTGTACTAGAATTAGATGATTGTTGTTATGTGCCTGCATTAACTAAGAACATTATATCAGTTTCTTGTTTGGACAAGAAAGGTTTCTCGTTTACAAGAAAGAACAAATGTTGTTCCGTCTATTTAAACGATATGTTCTATTGTAGTGCACCTCTGATAAACGGACTCTATATTCTAGATCTTGAAAGCCCTATTTATAACATAAATACCAAAAGGTTCAAGTCAAATGACCTGAACCAAACATATCTCTGACACTGTCGCTTAGGTCATATAAATGACAAGCGCTTATCCCAGCTCCATAAGGATGGTTTGTTGGACTCATTTGATTTTGAATCTTATGAGACGTGCGAGTCATGCCTACTAGGCAAGATGACCAAGACACCTTTTAGTGGGCACAGTGAAAGAGCGACTGATTTGTTAGGACTTATACATAGTGATGTATGTGGCCCTTTCAATGTCGCTGCTAGAGGCGGTTATAGGTACTTCATCAGATTTACTGATGACTTCAGTAGATATGGTTATGTGTACTTGATGACACATAAGTCTGAATCATTTGAAAAGTTCAAGGAATTCAAGAATGAAGTACAGAACCAGCTTGACTAGAGTATTAAGATACTTCGATCAGATCGAGGTGGAGAATACCTTAGCCATGAGTTTCATGACTATCTAGCTGAGTGTGAGATTCTATCCCAACTCACTCCTCCTGGAACACATTAGTGGAATGGTGTATCCGAAAGGAGGAATCGTACCCTATTAGATATGGTACGGTCTATGATGAGTCACACAGATCTTCCGATATTCCTTTAGGGCTATGCTCTAGACACGGCAGCTTTTATACTCAACCGAGTTCCATCTAAGGCCGTGATAAAGACACCATATAGGATATGGACTGGGAGAGATACCCAGGTGTCTTTCATGAGGATTTGGGGTTGTGAGGCTTACGTTAGACATTAAGTCTCAGATAAATTAAAACACAAATCCGGCAAGTGCTACTTTATAGGATATCCCAAGGAAACTAAGGGATATTGCTTCTACATTCCCAGTCAGCACAAGATAGTTGTGGCAAAGACTGGGGTCTTTCTAGAAAGGGACTTTGTTTCTAGAAAGACTAGTGGGAGTACATTCGATGTTGAAGAAGTTCAAGATGCGGATCCTAGCACTGAAGCCTCAATGGAAGTTGAACTGGAACCACAAAGTGTTGCGGATGATGTTGTTCCACAAAGAGTTGAGGAACAACAACCAGTTCAAGTTGACCTACCTCTTCGCAGGTCTGATAGGGTACGTTGTCAGCCTGAGAGATACTCATTTCTCTTGTCTGACCATGATGACATTGTGCTCATAGAGGATGAGTCTATCACCTATCAAGAAGCTGTGATGAGACCAGATTCCAAGAAATGGCTAGAAGCCATGAGATCCGAAATGGAATCCATGTACACCAACCAAGTATGAACTTTGGTTGATCCACCTGAAGGGGTAAAACCCATAGGGTGTAAGTGGGTCTTTAAGAGAAAGACTGACATGGATGGACTTATCTATAAGGGTCGCTTGGTAGCTAAAGGTTTCAAGCAGATTCATGGTATTGACTATGATGAAACCTTTTCTCCAGTAGCGATGTTTAAGTCCATTCGGATCATGCTTGCTATTGCAGCTTACCACGATTACGAGATCTGGCAGATGGATGTCAAAACCGCGTTTCTGAATGGAAACCTACTCGAGGATGTGTACATGACACAACCTGAGGGTTTTGTAGATCCAAAGCATACTAGCAGAGTATGCAAGCTGCATAGGTCCATTTATGGACTAAAGCAAGCTTCTCGGAGCTAGAATCTTCGATTCGATGATGCAATCAAACAGTTTGGTTTCATCAAGAACGAAGATGAACCTTGTGTCTACAAGAAGGTTGCAGGGGGCATAGTTGTCTTCCTTATATTGTATGTGGATGACATACTACTCATTGGGAAAGACATCACTTTGTTACAGTCTATCAAGACTTGGCTAGGGACATGTTTCTCAATGAAGAACTTAGATGAGGCATCCCGCATTCTAGAGATACAGATCTATAGAGATAGATCTAAGAGATTGCTTGGCCTAAGTCAGAGTATATACATTGACAAGGTACTTCTTCGGTTTGCCATGCAGAACTCCAAGAAGGGGTTTCTGCCGATGTCACATGGCGTGAGTCTTTCGAAGACTCAAGGACCCTCTTCAAGAGAGGAGAGATATAGTTTCTGTGAATTTCTGTAATTTCATGAATTTTATAGTTTTAAAGGGTATTTTTCTCGTAGAAGCGGAGCACAAGTGTTTCGACACTTGTAGGCTTCGACTACCGAGAAGATTTTTCCGTAACGGCAATGTTTCGACCCAAAACCTTTTGGGACAGCGGGCTAAGGCACTGTAGGATCGCTTAGGAGCAACTCGCGATGGTTAGATCGTGGGTAGGGGTACTGCCCCTAACCCCGCAAGGGGATTTGCTCCGCGATTGCGCCCGAAATCGCTAATCGGGACCGCCGGGAAAAATTTACTCATAAAATTGTAAAAATTATGAAAAATTACAGAAAATTATGAAAAATATATAATTTAGAATTATATATTATTTTTTGTGATAGTCATGGCCCAAAAAGACCCAATATGATTGGATTTGTGTTGTAATTTATAATACGGCCTGCGTGACATCATGTGTTTGTGTGTGCTGTATTTGATACGCGACCTGTGCGTCGTGCCTCCCTATTTATATTCTGGTTGTAAATTAGATTTAGACTCGAATGTAACTCGAGTTTCAAAATTGTAATGTAAATTTTGAAGCGGTGGAAGGTCCACTCGAGACGGAGTTACGAGGAGGGCGCGAGCAACACGAGGTGGTCAAAGGAAGGAGCTTGAGAAGCTGTTGACCTTAGGTTGACCATCCGATCTTCTCATTGGCTTGAGAAGATCGTAGTAGGGCCATAACATAATCACAAAATTTAGTTAATTACTTGTGTATGTGATGCATGTTTAATTAAGTAATTAATTAGTGCCTAACGATTAAGATTATATCTAAATCGTGCACAAGATGCACCCTTACGATTTAATTAGATCTACATCGTGTACAAGATGCACCCTATCGATTAGATTAGATCTATATCGAGTATATGATATAACATCGACGTTTAGATTAGATCTAAATCACGTCAACTCTAATGCCTACCGTGTCGTGATACCTATCACTATCTCGATCACATGTGTTGTTGAATCTCCAAAGCAGAGCAATACATATTATCTTGGTAGGGTACGGAGGGACAATCTTGGTCCCGCCTATCAACGCATGGGTGAGTACAACTCAATTAGATTGAGTAACTAGTTAACTCGGTTGGATCGAGTACAACTATAGACATTCTTCCAACGGTTGGAAAGATAGGACATAAATCACATTTATATTAATTCTTGGGCGTATTAGCCAAAGCTAACTCAAGTTTTAATATAACTGCGGATAATGATCCTATAAACAAGAGTTGCATAGAGATGTAATTGGTAATCGTTACCTACCGATCATACTAAAACTTGGGCGTATTAGCCAAAGCTTACTCAAGGGTTAGTATGATGTGGATCTTGTCCCACATGAATTATAGAATTCGGTGGGAGCATCATTTAGTTAAAGGCCTAATTAAATGATTTAAAAAGAATATGATATTTATTTTCTACATTTTTCTGTTGTAGAATTGCCATGATGTCAAACACGAACATCTTCTCTCTGCATTCTGTCCTTAAGAAGGACAAGCTCAACGGAGCAAATTTCCTGGACTGGTACAGGAATCTGAGAATAGTTCTCACTCATGAACGTAAACTGTACGTTCTAGAGCAGCCCATTCCGGAGGCACCTCCTGCCACTGCCACGCGAGCTGGCCAAGATGCTTATAAGAAGCATCAAGATGACGCATTAGATGTGTCCTTTCTTATGCTCACGACCATGAACTCTGAGCTTCAGAAGCAACATGTGTTGATGAGTGCTTATGATATAGTTGAACATTTTTGTCACCTATATCAAGGACAAGCAAGACATTGGAAGAGGAACTCCAAAGAATACCTGGAAGATCTTAAGAAGAAGAGAAATAAGATTTCTACTCTAGGTATATATGTTATAGAAGTCAACTTCTCTATTTCTTCATCGTGGGTATTAGATACCGGATGTGCTTCACACATTTGTACTAATGTACAAGCGCTGAGAAATAGCAGGGCATTGACGAAGGGTGAGATCGACCTATGAAAAGGCAATGGAGCACGGGTTGCTGCTGTTGCTGTAGGAACTTATCATCTATCTCTGCCCTCTGGGGTTGTACTAGAATTAGATGATTGTTGTTATGTGCCTATATTAACTAAGAACATTATATCAGTTTCTTGTTTGGACAAGAAAGGTTTCTCATTTATAATAAAGAACAAATGTTGTTCCGTCTATTTAAACGATATGTTCTATTGTAGTGCACATCTGATAAATGGACTCTATATTCTAGATCTTGAAATCCCTATTTATAACATAAATACCAAGAGGTTCAAGTCAAATGACCTGAACCAAACCTATCTCTGGCACTGTCGCTTAGGTCATATAAATGACAAGCGCTTATCCCAGCTCCATAAGGATGGTTTGCTGGACTCATTTGATTTTGAATCTTATGAGACGTGCGAGTCATGCCTACTAGGCAAGATGACCAAGACAACCTTTAGTGGGCACAGCGAAAGAGTGACTGATTTGTTAGGACTTATACATAGTTATGTATGTGGCCCTTTCAATGTCGCAGCTAGAGGCGGTTATAGGTATTTCATCACATTTACAGATGACTTAGTAGATATGGTTATGTGTACTTGATGATACATAAGTCTGAATCCTTTGAAAAGTTCAAAGAATTCAAGAATGAAGTACAGAACCAGCTTGACAAAAGTATTAAGATACTTCGATCAGATCGAGGTGGAGAATACCTTAGCTATGAGTTTCGTGACTATCTAGCTGAGTGTGGGATTCTATCCCAACTCACTCCTCCTGGAACACCACAGTGGAATGGTATATCTGAAAGGAGGAATCGTACCTTATTAGATATGGTACGGTCTATGATGAGTCACACAGATCTTCCGACATTCATTTGGGGCTATGCTCTAGACACGACAGCTTTTATACTCAACCGAGTTCCATCCAAGGCTGTGATAAAGACACCATATAGGATATGGACTGGGAGAGATGCCCAAGTGTCTTTCATGAGGATTTGGGGATGTGAGGCCTATGTTAGACGTCAAGTCTCAGATAAATTAGGACCCAAATTCGACAAATGCTACTTTATAGGATATCCCAAGGAAACTAAGGGGTATTACTTCTATATTCCCAGTCAGCACAAGATAGTTGTGGCAAAGACTAGAGTCTTTCTAGAAAGAGACTTTGTTTCTAGAAAAACTAGTGGGAGTACATTCGATTTTGAAGAAGTTCAAGATGCGGATCCTAGCACTGAAGCCGCGATGGAAGTTGAACTGGAACCACAAAGTGTTGTGGATGATGTTGTTCCACAAAGAGTTGAGGAACAACAACCAGTTCAAGTAGACATATCTCTTTGCAGGTCTGATAGGGTACGTCGTCAGCCTGAGAGATACTCATTTCTCTTGTCTGACCATGATGACGTTGTGCTCATAGAGGATGAGCCTACCACCTATCAGGAAGCTGTGATGAGACCAGATTCTGAGAAATGGCTAGAAGCCATGAGATCCGAAATGGAATCCATGTACACCAACCAAGTATGGACTTTGGTTGATACACCTGAAGGGGTAAAACCCATAGGGTGTAAGTGGGTCTTTAAGAGAAAGACTGACATGAATGGACTTATCTATAAGGGTCGCTTGGTAGCTAAAGGTTTCAAGCAGATTCATGGTATTGACTATGATGAAACCTTTTCACTAGTAGCGATGTTTAAGTCCATTGGAATCATGCTTGCTATTGCAGCTTACCACAATTACGTGATCTGGCAGATGGATGTCAAAACCGCATTTCTGAATGGAAACCTACTCGAGGATGTGTACATGATACAACCTGAGGGTTTAGTAGATCCAAAGCATACTAGCAGAGTATGCAAGTTGCATAGGTCCATTTATGGACTAAAGCAAGTTTCTCGGAGCTGGAATCTTCGATTCGATGATGCAATCAAACAGTTTAGTTTCATCAAGAATGAAGATGAACCTTGTGTCTACAAGAAGGTTGTAGGGGACATAGTTGTCTTCCTCATATTGTATGTGGATGACATACTGCTCATTGGGAAAGACATCCCTTTGCTACAGTCTGTCAAGACTTGGCTAGGGATATGTTTCTCAATAAAGGACTTAGGTGAAGCATCCCGCATTCTAGGGATACAGATCTATAGAGATAGATCTAAGAGATTGCTTGGCCTAAGTTAGAGTACATATATTGACAAGGTACTCCTTCGGTTTGCCATGCAGAACTCCAAGAAGGGATTTCTGCCGATGTCACATGGCGTGAGTCTTTCGAAGACTCAAGACGCCTCTTCTAGAGAGGAGAGAGACCGCATGGATCAGATCCCTTATGCTTCAGCCTTAGGATCTATCATGTACGTCATGCTATGTACTCGACCTGATGTCTCGTATGCTTTGAGCATGACGAGCAGATACCAGTCAGATCCAGGTGAAAGTCACTGAATAGCGGTCAAGAATATTCTTAAGTACTTAAGAAGGACTAAAGAATATTTCTTGATATATGGAGGCGATGATGAGCTAGCTGTAAAGGGTTACAGTGATGCTAGCTTCCAGACTGACCAGGATGATTATCGATCACAGTCAGGGTTCGTGTTTTGCATAAATGGTGGTGTTGTGAGCTGGAAGAGTTCGAAGCAGGACACAGTAGCTGATTCTACGACAGAGGCCGAGTATATTGCTTCATTAGAGGCAGCAAAGGAGCCAGTTTGGATTTGCAAGTTCGTCACTGAACTTGGGGTGGTTCCTAGCATTGCTGACCCTATTGAGCTCTATTGTGACAACAATGGAGCTATAGCACAGGTGAAGGAACCTCGCTTACACCAGCGGACCAAACACATACTACGGCGCTTCCATCTCATTCGAGAGATTATCGAGAGAGGAGATGTGAAGATTTGCAGAGTGCCCACAGAGGCTAACATCACAGATCCCTTGACCAAGGCTTTGGCACAGAGGAAGCATGATGGTCACACTAGGTCATTGGGGCTTAGAGCCTACACTGATTGGCACTAGTGCTAGTGGGAGATTGTTAGCTAGAGCCTTAGAGCCAATCATTTGATGATTGTATTATGGACTTGTTGTATCATTTTCTATATAAATAAAGGTATTTGATTTTTGGTTATTATACTTACTTGTATTGGTGCCAAATAAACTAAGTATAATAGCGTCCTTGAGTAGAAGGTTCTTACCTATATCAATCGATTGGTTGAATCGATAGTGAGATGATATAGGGAACACTATTCTAAATCATTCCTAGTCGAGTATTAACATTCAGGGACAATGTTAATGCAATAAGACTAGCATGTAGGTCAACTCGATGACTTGATCTCACAAGTCATGGATATAGAGATATCAAGTTGACACATGGGTATGCATTGGAGAATGTATACTGAATGACCCGCCATGAGAAAGTATCATGGATTGTTATATGAGTGTCATATACTTTCTCATGTGGCTATTAGTATGACTATTAGTCCTTAGACCTGAAGTCACCATGGTTCCCTACATAAGGAGTTATGTACTTTGGTTTCGTCAAACGTCACCCGTAACTGGGTGGACTATAAAGGCGATTACTGGGTATGTAACAAATTATGCAAAAGGATGTGAGTGATGTAGATGAGATCTATCCCTCCTATATGACGGGAGTGACATCGATATTCTTGATAGAGTGAGACCACGAAGTGCATGGCCATGCCCAAATGAGTCAATATGAGATATTGAGCTCATTTGATCGAGTGAGTCTACTTGGAGTTCAAGATTTAGATTGATTAGAGGATGACACGGTCTATGCCTCACATTGATCAATCTAGATGTCTAGGATAGAAGGACACTTGTCATATATTGTGAGGAGTCACAATTAGTAGTCACAAGGTGATGTTGGATCTCAACATTCTTGTAATTTGGGTAGTAATGATGTGTTGCTAGATACCGCTCATTACTTATGCTCTTAAATGAGTTTAGGGGCATTGCCAACGTTACAAGAACCTATTGGGTCACACACAAAGAACAAGTGGATGGAGATTAGGTTCATATGATGAACCAATTGAATTAGGTTCATATGATGCACCAAAGATTGGATTAATTGAAATTAGACTTATTGAGTTAGACTCAATTAGATACAATTATTGAATGAGTCTAATTTAAAGTTGATTCATTGGGTCAATTTATATTAATGAATTGAGATTCATTAAATTAAAATTGATTTGAATCAAAGGTTGGATTTAACTCAACAAGGAAGAGAATTGGTCAATTTTGACTTGACCAAATGGAAGTTGAAACATCAAGTTTGACTTGATGTATTGCCACATCATGAAGGTTGACTCATCCTACATGGCATGACTAACCTTGCCACATCATCTCCACATCATCAAGGGAGATCAAGAGGTTACAAGCCTCCTTTCTATTTAATGTGGCCGACCACATTAAATGGGGAGTTACCCATGTGTGGCCGGCCACATAAAGAAAAGGAGTTTCATTTTTGTGGCATTGATTTGGTGGTGTTGAATGCTTCTTCCTCCTTAGCTCTCTTCCTCCTCCTTTGCTACTGTGGCCGAGAGTTTCAAGCAAGGGAGAAAAAGGTGAATGAGTTTAATCCAAGAAGAAAGGTTAGTGAAAGTCACATAGAGATTTTAGAGGAGTGTATTCTCTTCTTTTTCCTTTCTTCTTCTTCCAATCCTATCCGAGAGCATCAAGAAGTGCTAGCACACTTGTGGTGTTCTCTTCTCCATCATTGAGTGTTAGAGAACACTTCTTGTTCGTGTGGATACTACTAGAGGTGTGTACGTTTGAACACACTCGAGATCCGGCGCACCTTGGACGAGCGGGATTCGCAAAATGACACGCAACAAGGGTAACCTTCTAAACATGTTGATCTAAGTGTAGATCTAGTTAGTAAACTTGTACATGTAAATTTTTGTTTTATACTCTTTGCACGGATCCGTTGGCTAGGGAGTTTCGTGGTTTCCGCGACGCGAAAAAGCGGTTTTCGCGGCCCGAAAAACCCAAAGTCCTGGGGAGGGCTAAGGGCGAGTACTTCACCTTTTGCCACTTCATGTCTTCGCTGTATTGAATGGTCGAGTAATGGTTATTCATTGCCTCCAGCTGCTCGGTCATCAATGGTGACCATTTTAAATCGACAGTTACGAATTCTCCATTAATCATCGATTAATGCTTCTGTTACATTTGAGCAGCAAATAAAAAAATTAATATGGTAAAATGTTGATTCATTTGCTAGACAAATTTTATCCCAACCGATCCATGAATCAATTTGGTTTGGTGTAATCCAGATCCTAGATTTGTACTCTCCATATGGGTTCATGCATAAGAGAGAGAGCTTCTCTCATGCATTTATTTACAACATCAATACTTGTGAATCAATATAAACCAATAAAAATACTTTGAAAGTTTTAATATAAAACTAAAATCTCATTCAAATGGATTTTTTTTTCCTCTCCATCTCTTTTTCATTCCCATATATCTAACAACGTAGTTGTAATGCTGGTTCCATATTCTTAAGATTGTTTGAATCCTTGAAAGTGAACAAATGTCATTAAAAGTGATATCAACTGAAGAAATGCACTGTGAATTGCTGATTTTGGTCATGGTAGAGATTTGCAGCATTCTGACTTCAATTATAATCTTTTAATTAGCAAAGATGGGGTACTTTGGCTTATATATAATAAATTCTTTGAAAAGGATTTTTCCTGCTTCTGCCATCTTAATTAATCAAGTCAAACAAAAGTCATCCTCATTGCAGGAAACGAACCAGCTGCAGGCGCTGCATCTGCCTTAGTAATTAATTTTTCAATGGGTTTCATCACTGTGATTCATTTCAGGCAGTCTTAGTGGCCTCGTCTAACAGTGGCAACAATTTTGACCTGATTCCTGAATCTGCAACTCTAGGTGAACCGATGGTGTCCTCCTCAGCGCTCGATCGGCCCTCGTCTCTCCTTTCTTTCCGAGCTGTACGGTTGTAGTCATCTTCTAGGTGGTCGAGCGTCAAAGTAGTACGGATCAATACGGGTCAGTGGGTGTCGGCATGGCCACGTGACCACTCTGACGATTAAGCCAGTTTTAAGTTGAAAGTTGAGGGCTCACTGATACACAAGAAAGAACAAGAAATAAATACTTTAAGGGAGAAGAGTAGCCTCTATATGCGAGAATAAAATCATTGATTAATCTTAGAGTATCTATAGTCGTAAACTTTTTATGCTCCATCATATCACTATCACATAAAAAAATTAAAAATCTTATTCTTTTTAAAAACCTTTCTCTATTATAATAAATCTATCCAACAACTTTTCTATGACCTCACTCAATTTACTTATTTCTATTTTTATTTTTTACTTATCTTTATTTATAATTTTATTTACTATATATAATATTAATTAATATTTTAATTTTCTATAAAAAATAATAATTCGATAAACATAAATAAATAAATAGTTAATAAAAATATAAATAAATAAATAAATAAATAATAGGACCATGAACCCTTGCATGCGTTAAGAGGAAGAGTATAAATCCTCTTTGCAACTTTTTTTTTTTTAAAAAAAAATATAAACCAAGTCTCAAGATTTTGTAACCAATTTATAGAAAAAATTATAAACTACATTCATATACTGAGGGAGGAGTTTATAATGGAGGCTTATAGCATAAACTCCATACTATAAACCCCCATTACAATGCCCTTACTACGTGGCCTTTGAATTAGGCTAAGTCAGCCACCGAACCAACCCCCTAGTCCGCCACATGCGCAGAAAGCTGAGGATTGGCCAATCTAGTGGCTCAAGGTCGAGCATCGGAGGAGCAGACAACGGTTGAACCGTACTCTAGCACCATCGAGCCGTTAGCCAAGTGTTGCCCTCCTGATTGATCAGTTAGCTATGAATGTCGGGACTTGTGCTTGAGGTATGAGAGAGTCAACTCGGCTGAGAGTTTTAGAGCTTTCTATAATACAAGTTTATACAAGCTTCGGCACAGGATAGAATAGGTTAGCGATCAGACTGGACATCTCTGCAGGTGGAAGGATTAATCACTATTTGGTTAAAGGTGCTCTGCACAAAAAATAAAATAAAATAAGATCTGGAGCAATCTCATGTCTATAGATACACAGCTTTTGTGGGCTTCTTTGAGAAAGAAAGGGGCTTCGGTACATGCCGCAATTGCGGAGAGGTTCCAGCTCACTGAGCCTGGCAAGAATTTATGATAACAATCAATGAGGATATATTGTGTCTGGGAAGAGACAGCCAGTGGGCTATCCGCTTCTAGTTGTGTTTGGGAAGATTTAGCCAGGAAGGATAATGAGTAGTGTTCTTGTACGTGGTGTTAATATGCTATGTAAAGAGACTAATAATGTTGTTCTCACCTTGTGTTCGAGAAAGAAGAAGACTATATGCATAATATCAATAAACAAACACAATATATCACCTTGTATTTTAAAAATTGGGCGCTCGAGTGTGTCAGGTGTTGAATAGAATATGTTAGTGATTAAGCAATTGGTCTATGTGGAGAGTCAACCATGGAAGAAGGATGATTGACAATGCAAAAAGTTTGGATTGACACCTTCAACCTTGAAAAATGATCAAGAAAATTTGATATGAATGTTACAATCCATTAAGGGATACAAATTAAGTATCATTATAAATGCATAATATCAATAATAGAAAAAATATTGATGTATTTTTTTTTTTAACCCCATATCTAATTCTTTGAACCAATTAAGGTAACCAACCCAATTCCATATAAATTTCTCATCAACCACTACAGTAAATCTAAAAATGCCATGGTATTACGTTGGTAAGCCGACCTATGCGGTTCTTTCCCCCACTGTAGAGTTGTTCGGACCCAAACCGGGTACTTATTGATGTATCTTTTTTTATGTATGGAGAGAAGAAAATTCTAATTCTAATTGGGAGTTGCCTAACCATCCACCATAAACTGGGTATTCATTTGCTATAGATAAACCATCTAGGATGACAAATACTAGGAAGACATTTGGACCTAAAAGGCTTACTAGAGATAGGAAGCACTAGTAAGAGATTTGTGAGCTCAATTGGGACCCACCCATGATGTTTGAATCCCAAGAAAGGAATGCCTTGGATGATAAAAGGGCTCATATGGTGTGCCAATGGATTTGAGGATGACTAGGTAGTTTCATCTTAGGAAATTTTTTCATTGGGGGTCAATTTCCTGCATAGGAGCATATGGGATATGTTCAAGAGGCATAAAATGATCTAAGAACGTTGAGCAAACACAAATGGAGAGCCTCCAAAATATGTGTGCAAGTGTACGACTTGTCAGAACCATGAGCAATAACCATGTTTTTCAAACACAAATGGAGAGCCTCCAAAATATGTCACTACATTATGCACGTGTACGACCTTATTGTTCTTATTTGTTCATACTCTGCACCAAAACAATTGGGCATTTATCACAGCCAAGCAGAATGTGCACTCCAATTTTGGAGAATTATGTTGAATTATAAATGTATAGATCATAAGCAAATGAACGAAAACACCTGTCTAACACAGTCACATGGAAAGCTATCCCAAATATGTCGAAATATTGTGCCATGCTGAAGAACATGACTTCGAGCGGCTCCATCCATGTAAGAATCCTCAAGTAATGGGCTACAAATCAAAATTCATAAATGGAGGAGAATGATATTTGTTGCTACTCCTATGCTTTTCCAGCGGAACCAAAGAGGTGCATTTTCTCAGCAACCACAGCTTTCATTGCTTCCTTGGTTGATGCCATTAGATGAACCAAATCTTTATGAGGCTTCTCCAAAGACTCCAAGTAAGCATTCCGAACTTCTGTATTAACATTGAACTTCCTCACGCCAAGAGCTATGCACTCCTGTTCAAACAAATTAGATTTGAGATTAGTAATATTTGGTGTTAAGATTTTGGTATTTTCATTTGCTTGGAGTTTACTTGGCTCATTATTTGGTGAAACTAAGGAGTACAACTACAGGGATAGAATCTCATCAGTTACGTAACCGTAATCCTGCTCTAGTTCATTTGAATCACTAATGAACTAGTCTGAATATATCTACTGTAGGTAAATCAAATTGGATTTCTGATTCACCAAGTCTTTTGATTGATACTATTTGGCATGTATCTACTTAATGGGCTCTTTTGAAGGCAAAATAAAAACTCTCATATGCGCATGCAATTTTTATTGTGCAAGAATAGAGACAGGTAAATGGTAAAAGTAAAATAATAGTATTAAATGATACTGTGTACCTTAACAAGATCACTAGGAAGTCCAGATGCGCCATGAAGAACTAGATGTACTCCTTTGTTCACAGTCAAAGCTCGAAGTTCCTAGCAAAAAAATTGAAGAATATATTTGTATGAATAGTGTAGAACATAAAAAAAACATATATCCTGTTAGTTTAGTAAGACAAATAATGTAGCTAAACACAAGCAACTCAGTTTTGGAACATCAAAGTGTAGGCTTACAATCATCAAGGAAAACCAACAGTGGCTAAAATTTCAGCAGCTCTTCTAGTTCAAAAACAACAAAGGTATTGAGTATATAGTACATACAGCATGGCAACGAAAGTACAGCAGGTTAATTAACAAGTTTGTGGTTCAGTTTGTCCATTCAGAAAGAGTGAAGAAAAAAGGATCAGACAATATGCTTCATTTACCAAAAAACTTCGAAATTAGTGAGGGGTTATCATCTCAAAAAATTGAAACCAGCCAGGTACAGCTTCATTAACTTCAAACTTGGTCCAAGGGGTATTCAACGTGAGATATATTTTTCTTGTCAGTTCATAACACCTTGCAATAACCCACTACACGCCTGTCTTGGGACTATCAAACTCATTCTAATCAAAGTGAATTTTAAACCATAGTATTGCTACTCACTATCTTTGTTTTAGTGAAGAAACAAGGACAACGTATTAGCCATGTTTATGGCCACAAACTTTTGATGTGAGGATTGTGAAACATGTGAACAAACTGTGGGAAATCAAGCAGTTTAACCATAGAACAATCAAGAAATTTGCATCTCAATCGGGTACAAATTCCAAGAATAATAATTTATACAGAATGACAATCTTGGACTCATTAATATAAAATGAGCAGGTCACGACTGTGATTCTACATAACATATGCATTAAATTTCCAATTTCTATGCAGACTCATTAAGTACTTACATAGAACAAATTAATAAATTTATCGCATTTGGTACAAAGTTGTAAGAATGTATTTTATGCAGAATGATGCAATCTCTGACATTAATATAACATGAGCAACTCAACCATGATTCTACAGAACATATTTATTGCCCCTGGAGCTATTGTGCAGCAGTAAGGATGCTCAGCTGTCTTCCAGGCACCCACAGTTTGATTCCTAGCTATGGCGTATTTGTAGAGATTTTTCCTCAAAATAAGACTTGCAGCTAAGGATGCTGGGCTTTTGGGCCGCCCGCTGCAAGTGCTTTCCGATTTACCCTGGTGGCCGGTGGAAAACCTCCGTAGAGCCAGGCCGGTCACCCGAGACTCGACGCTACCCAGCCTAGTTAATCATTTTTTTTACATAACATATTTATGCATGATTTTTCAATTTCCATTCAGAATCATTCAGTATTTCAAATTGCCAATTGATGTATGGCTGCATATAGTGCTAAAAAGATCAATTAATATGTTACCTTTAGTAACTGAAGCCGAAGATTTGGACCACTAGAAGGGTATTTCCAATGCACATTACCAATGCAGACTGCTAAAGCATCGATTCCTGTCTTATCAATAAATTCTTCTGCCTGAAATGGAAACACCAAAAATAAAAATGATTTTCAGTATGACAGACGTGGATGATCTAAATCCTGCAGAGGTTACATGCCTGCTTAGCTTCTGTAAGTCTAGCTTCATAGTCTTCAACTGTCATGTCATCTTCCGTGCCTGACAACCGACCAAGTTCAGCTTCAACAAGAATGCCTTTATCAGGTGCCAATGTCGATATGAATTTTGTGTACGAGATATTCTCTTCAAATGGGAGATGTGAACCATCAACCATCACTGAATTGAATCCCTAAAAGATAACAGATAATTGGAATTTTGGCAACAGATATTAGTTCACTTTAGGAAACAGATTTTAATTAACATTCCAAGTGCATGACACAGCCATATATCAGATGGACTGAGAATATTCATTGATACCTACCAAATCGAGAGCTTCAAGTACCTCAACTTTTGAATTCCCATGATCGAAGTGAACACTAATCGGCACCTGCCACAATACATAGTGATGCCAACGATATTCTCTTAATTAAGAAGAGAAACAATTTCCAAAATCAAAAAGAAATTAATAATTCTATGATACCAACAAAAAGTAATTAGTGCACGATGACGTACAATATTAAGTCCATTAATAACTGGAAGTAAAACTTTCTATACATGATCCAGAAAAGATTGGCTAACATAGCATGAGTGACTTAACAATGGCAGAAGAAACAAGTATCCAAAAGTTAAGTTTCTGTCAACTTGCAAATCTAGTTATAGTATAGTGATCCTAAGACCTCAATAGGTGATAAATGGAAGATGAAGTTGTTACTGAGATGTGAATCAGTGTTGAATACGACTATTTCTAAAAAATTTATATGTGATCAATAAGAATGTTCCACCAAATCTAAGTGTTGGAATGTGATATAGTACGACGGGAATAGACAAAAGGGTCCAAGAATCAAAGAGTACAGAAATAGAAAACTAATGACTAAATGTAGTTAATCTTTTATTCTGTCAACTTGCACTTTGCATCAGACTTGGTTCATTGCTTGTATCTTTTTGAATTTAAACAAGGAATATGTTGAGATTAAAGGGAAAATATTCCTTGTTAGAACCCCAGGTAGTTTCCCTCTACCTCTATATGTATTATGACAAATATGGAATATTACAAATAAATCCTCTATGCTTGCACATTTACACATGAACCTCTTGCCTATAACACTCCTTTCAAGTTGGTTCCAATTCATTGTAAAAAAACACTTTGTTCAAATATGTTCAACTTTATGTTCTCTTAAAGATTTGGTCAACGAATTTGCTAACTAATAGTTAGCATGATGTTCTAAATTTCTAATAATCAATATCTATATGCTTTATCCCCTTATGAAGGACAAGATTCCAAATGTATGCATCACAACTAGATGATTACAATAAAGCTCCATTAGCTCAGTAGGAGTACATCCTAGCTTGGGTATCAAATTTAAGTCATGAGAGCTCACATGTTGATACGGCCATGATTCTATATTTTGCTTTTGCACTTGACCTTATTGTAATTGTGTGCATTTTACCCTTCCGAAAAATAAAGTTACCTCCTAAGAAAACACGATAACTAGATGTAGAATGTCTATTTGGAGGAGAATATGCTAATTTGCATAAGAGCAATGCATGACCTAAATATAACCTCAATCAAGAAATAACATACCTTTTGTTGAAGTACTTTTCAAGTAATATAGAATCCTCTTAGCTACTACCTATTGACATGGGCTCTCTAGTAACTAATCTCAAATAGTTATTTTTCTTATAAACCTTTTAGCCTTTTGTACTTTTCTAAATCAACATGCAGCCTCCCATGTTTAGGTATTAATTTAACATTTGGATCCATACAAGTTTCTACAGGTCTCTAGCATGCTTAACTCCAAGCATATCCAACACATACTTACATTGTGAGATATTAATAACTTCTTTGGATGAGCAATTCATATACCAAGGAAGTACTGAAGGTGATCCAAATATTTGTTCTAGAAATGCTGATGAAGATAATCATTTAATTTCAAAACTAAAATGGAGTCATCACTAGTGATGAAAATTTTTTAGCTTACACACCAGACCAACCTTCCTATATGAGCAACAAACCTCGAAGGCTAACCTCAAGGCAAAACTAACTCAACTAAAGGGCCAGTTGAGGGGGCTGAATAAGAAGCACTTTGAGCACATCTCGGAGAAAGCTCGATGGGCAAAGGAAAGTTTGGAGACAACCCAGCATGTCATTCTCTCAGGTGGGGAGCTACCGGCTGGCTATGGGGACTTGAGGAAGCAGCCACATTACTTGGGGAAGCAGAAAAACTATTCTATTAACAAAGAGGGAAGAATGTGTACCTCAGAAATTCGGACCGGTGCACTAGATTTTTTCATGATCTAGTCAAGAGGAACAACAAAAGGAATGTTATTGTCATGCTCACTAAACAAACAAACAGGGGAACAAACAAGTTTAGGGGAGGTGGCTGAAGAATTTGTGGGGTATTTCGATGAGCTGCTGGGTCAAAAGGTGCAATGTATAGATATGGACTGCTTGCAACTGCCTAAACAGTGGCTACATAGCACCCAGGCAGCAAATATTGTTAGGCCAAGTCATGGTGGAGGAAATCAGAGCTGCTCATTTTGATATTGGAGAAGATAAGGCCCCATGCCGGATGGGAATGGAATTTTTCACTTCATGGGAAACAGTTGAAGGGGAGCCTTGGCGCAACGGTAAAGTTGTTACTATGTGACCAAAACGGGGTCGAATCCTGGAAACAGTCTCTTGCAAAAAGCAGGGTAAGGCTATGTACAATGGATCCTTCCCCAGGACCCCACATGGCGGGAGCTTCGTGCACCGGGCTGCCCTTTTTTTTTCATAGGAAGCAGTTGGGCCGGATTTTATTGCTGCTGTTCTAGAATTTTTTCAGATCGACAAACTCCTCAAATATTGGAATCATACCTTGATTGCTTTGGTTCCTAAAGCAGATCATGCACCGGGAGTGGCGGACTATTGACCAATTTCCTACTGCAGTGTTTTCTACAAGTTAATCTCCAAAGTCTTGGCTGGGAGCTTAGCTGCGATTATGGGCAGCTTGCTTGATCTTGCGCAAGTGGTGTTTGTGCAGGGGTGATCCATAGGAGACAACATCAGCTTAGGATAGGAACTGCTAAGGAAATATGCCCGTAAAAGAATCTCTCCTAAATGTATGATCAAGGTAGACTTACGGAAGACATTTAACACGATGAATTGAGGTTTTCTAAAATGTAGATTCACTACATTAACGACTCCCCTAGTACCGGCCCCACAGATATAGATGAAGGTAAATATAAGTACACAGACGTTAGACGCATGATGGGATAAATCTCAGGTCATCAGTTCCTAAGAATCGACCCCTGACCATTACATCAAAGATGTCATGTGCCCACCGTATGCGCTACGCCCTGGGGATCAAATTAAGGTTTTCTAGCATCCGCACTTGATGGTTTTGGTATTCCTTAACAGTTTCAAAAGTGGATACATGAATGTGTTACAATAGTCTCCTATTCTATAAGTATGGCGAGCTTCATGGTTTCTTTAGCGAGTGGTGGGGCTTAAGGCAAGGTGATCCACTATCACCCCTATTATTTGAATTATGCCTTGAGGTTCTATCGAGGAGGTTGAAGGTGGTTTTTTCACTGCCTTCTTTTCACTTTCATCTCATGTGTAGAGATACCCAAATTACGCACCTAGCGCATGCAGATGACCTGCTGATTGTTGCTAGAGCAGATATTACCTCAATCACATTAATAGCGGATTGCTTGAAGGACTTTGGGGATAAAGCAAGGCTGAGAGCTAATCTTTTGAAGTGCAACATGTATATGGCAAGGGTGGATGGCACAAAGGGCAAATCTACTTTAGATCACCAATTTTCAAGAGGGCACCTTTCCTTTTCGGTATTTGGGTATTCCTCTTGCTACAGAAAAGTTGTGAATTGCCAATTATGGACCTCTACTTGATGCAATAACGAAGAAGATAAATGCATGCCCCAAGCACATATTATCCTATACCGGGTGCTTAGAGCTCGTCAGATCAGTCCTACAAGGAGTTGAGTGTTATTGGCTTGCTATACTTTCTGTTCAAAGCAAAACCCAAAATCTCGTGTATAGAGATACCACGAGTTAGGCCTTTATATAGAAAAGAAGAGATACACCAAAAGACAAAAATACCCCTTTACTTATTCTAACACTCCCCCTCAAGCTTGAGAATATAGATCATATACACCAAGCTTGTTACATATATAGTCAATCCGGGGACCTCTAAGTGATTTAGTGAATATATCTGCTAGCTGATCATTTGAGTTGACAAAACTAGTAGATATTTCTTCAGATATGACTTTCTCTCTGACAAAGTGACAGTCAACTTCAATATGCTTTGTTCTCTCATGGAAGACTGGATTTGAGGCAATATGCATAGCGGCCTGGTTGTCACATATGAGTGACATTTGTGTAACCTCTCCAAACCTTAGTTCCTGAAGCAACTGTTTTAACCATATAAGTTCTTGACTAGCAATAGCCATAGCTCGATATTCTGCCTCTGTACTGGATCTTGCCACAACATTCTGTTTTTTACTTTTCTAAGAAATAAGGTTACCTCCGACAGATATACAAAATCCAGAAGTGGATCTTCTATCAGAGGGAGATCCTGCCCAATCTGCATCAGAATACCCTACGACTTGAGTATGTCCTTTGTCTTCATATAAAAGACCCTTTCCTGGTGCACCCCTGATATATCGAACAATGCGAGTCACTGCATCCCAATGTTCTTTGCATGGAGAGCTAAGAAACTAACTTACTACACTTACTACAAATGAGATATCCGGACGAGTGACAGTAAGGTAGCTTAGTTTCCCCACCAATCGCCTGTACCGTTCAGGATCTGAAAGAGGCTCCCCCTGATTTGGTAGGAGCTTGACATTAGGATCCATGGGATTGTTGACTGTCTTTGAGTTTAACATTCCTGTTTCTTCCAGAATATCCATTGCATACTTCCTTTGGGATATAATGATTCCATCTTTAGACTGTGCCACTTCTATCCCTAGAAAATATTTGAGTTTGTCGAGATCTTTTGTCTAGAAATGTCTGAAAAGATGTTGTTTTACTTGTGAAATCCCAAGATGATCATTACCTGTGATGACAATATCATCAACATAAACCACTACATAGATGCAACCAGTAGATGAGTGGCGATAAAAAACAGAATGATCAGCCTCGCTTCGAGTCATGCCAAACTGTTGAATTACGGTACTAAATCTACTGAACCATGCTCTGGGTGACTGCTTGAGACCATATAAAGATTTCCGCAAGCGACATACAAGACCAGAAGACTCCCCCTGAGCAACAAAACACGGAGGTTGCTCCATGTAGACTTCCTCGAGCAGGTCACCATGTAAGAATGCATTTTTAATGTCCAACTGATGAAGGGGCCAATGGCGAATTGCGGCAATAGACAGAAAAAGACGCACAGAAGACATCTTGGCAACAGGAGAAAAGGTGTCCCCATAATCCAATCCAAATACCTGAGTATAGCCTTTAGCAACAAGACGAGCCTTAAGCCGATTAACCGTGCCGTCTACACCAACCTTCACCGTAAACACCCATCGACAACCAACCACCGACTTCCCAGGAGGTAGAGGAACGAGGTCTCAAGTCCCACTGCTCTGTAAGGCACTCATTTCATCAAGCATAGCCTGTTTCCATCCTGGATTGGCAAAGGCATCACCTGCAGTCTTTGGAAGAGAAACAGACGACAAGGAAGACAGACAATAATAATAGGAAGGAGAAAGACGATGATAACTCAAAGAAACATAGTGAGGAGAAGGATTACGAGTGGAACGCATACCCTTTCGAAGTGCAATAGGAATATCAGAGTCAGCAGATGGGACCGGAGGAACTGGCGAAGGACTTGGCTCCAGAGATGTGTCTACGGCAACGTCAGTGTTGGTCGGCGGCAAAGCAGAACGGGAACGACGCTGATAAACCTGTAAAGGAGGAGACGAAGCTGGGGATGACAGAGACGCCTCTAGGGGACAAAAGATAGTCACTGGTATTGGTGGAGAGGGAGAAACCTCGGGCTGGGAAGTGAAAGGCCCGAAAAATGAAACTGAATCAAAGAATGTGACATGAAGTACCGGCGAAGAGTAGGGGAATAGCACTTGTACCCTTTCTGAGACCGTGGATACCCAAGGAAAACACACTTATGAGACCAGGGAGAGAGTTTATCAATGCTAGGATCAAGATCATGAGCAAAGCATATAGAACCAAAGACCCGAGGTGGTAAAGGATGAAGAGGATGACGAGGGTAAAGGATATGATGAGGTATTTTGCCCTGAAGAGTGGATGAAGGCATGTGATTGATGAGATAACATGCGGTAAGTACGACATCACCCCAAAACTGAAGAGGGACATGAGAATGGAGAAGAAGAGTCCGAGTGGTCTCAAGGAGATGACGATTCTTACGTTCTGCAACTCCATTCTGTTGTGGGGTATGAGGGCAAGATGTGCGATGCAGTACACCATGGGATGCCAAGAAAGAACGAAACTGAGTAGAAAGATACTCACGTGCATTATCACTTTGCAAAGTACGAAGAGAAATACCAAACTGAGTTTTTATTTCATGAAAAAAAGATTGAAAAATAGAAAACAATTCTGAACGCTCCTTCATCAGATATAACCATGTACAACGAGAGAAATCGACTATAAAAGTAACAAAATATCGTGATCCCAATGTAGAAGGAACATGACTCGGACCCCAAACATCAGAATGAACCAAGGCAAAGGGGGACGTAGCCCGACTCACAGTGCGAGGAGAAAAAGAACTACGAACATGCTTACCTAACTGACATGACTCACAAGACAAAGACTCTAAGTGAGAAAGACTAGGATGTAATTGTTTCAATTTATCAAGACCTGGATGCCCCAATTGAGCATGAATAAGAAGTGGAGATGTCGCCGCCGAACCAACAAGAGAGGGTTGTTGAAGCCGATAAAGGCCATGAGACTCACATCCGAAGCCAATCATCCTCCCCGTACTCCGGTCCTGTAAGGAGACAGATGTTTTAGTAAAAGAAATGACACAATCAAGAGACCTAGTAAGTTGACTTATTGATAACAAATTAAATGGAGCTCCGGGAACATAAAGAACATTATGAATGGAAAGAGACGAAGAAGGATGAACAATACCAATACTCTGGGACTGAGTTTGGGAACCATTGGCCATGGTGACCATTGGTAAGTAACCAGAAGTAGTAAGAGAAGAAAATAGGGAATCATTACCAGTGATATGATCGGTGGCCCCTGAATCAAGAACCCAAGAATCTGAAGAGCGAGATATGCCAGCAAAGGAATTACCAGCATGTGCAACAGTAGCAGTGGAATCAGAAGCCTGTCGATCCTCAAACCATTTTAGAAAGTCATTATAGGAAGGAAGTGGGGTCGGCTCCGGTGTTAATTGTGAAGTAGAAGCTGCGGAAGCAACAGAACTCTGAATAATCTGAGCAGCGCGAGGCGGTCGGCCATGTAAACTCCAACACTTATCAATCATGTGTCCCGGTCGGTGGCAATGATCACACCAAGGATGCCCTTTGCCACCCTTGTGAGGTGGAGGTTTGTTGTTGCGTCGAGAGACCAAAGCCGACGAGTCAACGGACACTGAAGGAGGCATTGTCAAGACTTTGGCCGGGACACGGAGGAGAGTCGTCCAGGTATTGTCCATGGTAGATTCGGTGGGGCTGCCTAGGATCTGATCACGAATATGAGAATAATCTGTGGGCAAACCATATAAAGCCAGAGACATAAAAAATTTCTTCCGATTTTCAAGCTCTTCAACAGGAGTGGCCGCTGGCGGTAGCAATTCATTAAAGTCACAAAGAAGGCTAGAAACCGAACCCAGATACGTTGACATTGAATCCTTAATCTGATGGGCACTGAGAATGGTCATGAGATCTTCACAAACCTAATAGAGTCGCCGAGAGGTGTTTGTAAAGAGTTGTTGAGCCTGTGTCCAAACGGTTTTGCAGGTTTTGTGAGTACGAAAGACATTCCTAAGAGATGGATGAATCGTAGCTCGGATAATACAACACAACTGAGCGTCAATTTTCTTCCATAGAGGACGATCGACAACTAGAACATCTTCTTCAGTTTGAGTGAGATGTGTCTCATATCCCTGTCCAACAAGCCAAATCTCAATGTGAGATACCCAAGAGACATAATTCTTACCATCCAACTGCTCGGAAGAAATGGGTGCAGTAATATGGTTGGTAAAGATTGAGGTATCTGGTTTCGGGGCGCCAGAGGTAGCCATGAATAGAACTTGTTGGCTGCTGGTGACAGGCAGAAGAAACCCAACAGCGGCAGAGGCTGCTCGGAAGGAAGCAGCGAGAGATCGGCGTTAACTTGTTGGCTGTTGGTGACAGGGCAGAAGACAACCAACAGCGGCAGAGGCTGCTCGGAAGAAAGCAGCGAGAGATCACTTTAGGGCATGGGAACAACAGCTAGCTTCTGGTGTTCGAGAGGGCACATGATTGATGAAGATGGCAACGCCAGTGTGGAGGACCCAGAGGGCTCGATGAGGACTCCGGCGAATGGGCCACCCTTAGGTACGAAGACGCCGACCAGAAAAACACCAAAGAGGGCGTGGCATCGGTGGCGAAGCCGGTTGCAAGGACCTTGTGGACGAACCACGGGGAAGAAACCAGAACAGGAGAAGAAGTCGGAACAGGAGAGTCCGATTCGGTGCCGCCAAACAGAACGGGGTCCTTCTGGTGCTCAACACGGCATGAGGAGGGGGGGAACTGAGAGGTGTCAGAATGCGGTGGAGAGAAGGGCGGCGAGGATGACGGCGCCGGATGCCGCGGCTTGGAGTGGGTTTCGGCGTGAGAGGAAGGTGTCGGGAGTAAAGGAAAAAAAAACTAGGGCACAGTAAGGAATTCGGCGTGGTAGAAAAGAAAGAAATTAGGGTTTTGGCTCTGATACCATGTTCAAAGCAAAACCTAAAATCTCGTGTATAGAGATACCACGAGTTAGGCCTTTATATAGAAAAGAAGAGATACACCAAAAGACAAAATACCCCTTTACTTATTCTAACATTACTTATTCTAACACTTTCCATACCTTGTGGAGTTATTGATAAGATATATGACATATGTCGAACATTTGTTTAGTCCTCAAAGTATTCGCCAATTTCCTGGGCCAAGATTTGTCTTCCTAAACAAGGAAGATATGAACTTCGGGATCTATAAGCATGGAATAATGCTCTACTTTGCATGACACTTTGGAACATCCAATGCAAGACGAATTCTTTATGGATGCGATGGGTCCATCACCACTACATCAAAGGAGTTGATTTTTTTTAGCAATGACGCTCGAAACCCTTGGACTCCCCATTGGCTAAGCGACTTATTGACATATGAGACCAAGTGGTTCAGGAGCTAAACGGGCAAGCAACAATGAATATGAGGCTGCTGGAATAGTTTGGTGGGAGAAAAATAGGGCAACAAATGCGTACAATTTCTTTTGGCCAAAGGGGTCGATGACCTCTTGGGCATGGAGGCCAGGAATTCTGCCCAAACACCACTTTATTGTTTGGTTGCTTGTTCATGGAAAGCTAACGGCGAATAGACTTCCGTATATACCGGACAAAGGTTGTGCTTTGTGCCGCAAGTATGATGAGTCAAATGCACACATCTTTTTTTGAGTGTTCCATTACCAGACTCCTATGGAACAAGGTAAGAAGATGACTAGACATTTGACATAAGGTCAGAACCATGGAGAGCCTACTGTAGGTATTCCAACAACAATATAGAGGCGACTGACGGATCATGAAACCGCGATACTTTGCTGTTTATGATTTATCTTTTATGGGAATGTCGCAATAGACGTTGTTTTGAGAATGATGTACCTGATGTTGATAGGATGCCCCACAAACTACAGACACATGACTACCAATTTGTGGATCTCTATTGATAATATGTCATTTTGACAACCATATATATATTTACCTTTCCCCCCCCAAAAAAACAAACCTTGAAGGTTTCTCTATATGAACCATGGTTTAAAATCTCAAGCCATGCCAAAATTTCGATCTAGGATTGAAAAGATCTAGTTTTGGTACCGTATCGTGCCGATATAATTTCAATATTTTTTAAATATAAAATATATTAATTAAAAATAAAAAATTTAATATATATATATATATATATAAAGTCTAATTAAATTATCTCAATATAGCTAGGAGTTGATTAAAATTATTAACCTAAGTTATTTAATTAAACCTAAGTTAAAAAACCTTACCCCTCCACGTTGCTAGTGACCACTAGCCCACGTGAAGAGTCTAGCTATGTCGACTCATCGTCAGGTCCGCAGAACTCGTCCAAACTCATCGTTGGGCCCGCGTGACTAGTTTGAACTCATCATCGGGCCCACGCGACGCATCCGAACTCATTGTTGGGCTCGCGCAATGCGTACAGACTCATTGTCAGGCCCGTGCGACACATCCAGACGCGTCACAACGTGTCGACACCAGAGGCATGCTTGTGTCAATGCCGAGCTACGGGTGGAACGGAATGTTTTGCTTGTATTGGGTGAAACAACTTGAGATTTAAACTATGATATAACCAAGGAGCCAACAAAAAACAACTAATGACTGAAAGAGGCGAACTATAGCAATCTTGGCCGCTAGAGAATGTATAAAGGTTATTAACATTATAAATTTGTGTACCCTTTGCCATAAGGTAGGCTTTAATTAACAATACCATCTGGTGAGCACTTAACAAAGAAAACCTATTTGCAACTCATGGTGAACTTCCTTGAATGAAGAGACATAAAAATACCTAGTGTCTTTGGAAATGAGAGCATTTATCTTGTTAATCATAGCTTGTTACTACCATGGATCTAAAAGTGTCTTCAAACCTGGGAACTATAAGGGTAAAGAGGAGGCAAATTATTAGGTGGCACTTAATGAACACCTTTACAAGACACAATGGGAATGTCAAAGTTAGATGAAGGGTGCAAGACGGTGACTCTAGAGGGGGTGCTTGAGTGTCTCCTTAGTGCAACAATCAAAGGTACACTTGCACGGGGTGCCTCAAGTAGTGGATCACAAGTGGGTGACTAAGGTAGTGGATCAATAACATAAGAAGTGGTCGGTGAATAGAGGGTGGTGGAAGGCTTATAGGTGGAAATGGAAAAGACAATCAGGTAGGAATAGAAATTCAGATAGAATAGTATAGAGGGAAAGAAAGAAGTGGACTCGAAGACAGTACCATCCTGATTCCTGAGACAAAGGTCTGATGTATATTAGGAGAGTAACATAGATAACCTTTATGTAGATGACTATAACCATCTACAATGCAATTGATGGAAAGTGGAGACAACTTATCACAAGGACACTAGGTGAACCAAGCAAGTCCACCAAAGATCTATAGTGAAAGACAATATATAGCATCTTAAGTAAAGAGAATATTAAAGCAAATTTTCGAGTGTAAAATGAAGGATGATACATGGTTGATGTGATAACTTGTAGTGAGAATAACAACACTCTAGAAAGAATAAGGGACCTACAACTTAGAGTCCAGGTATTTGAATATGATGTTGATTCTTGCATTTTGCTACACTTCTTTGGAAGTGTATAGGGACATGCCATAACTCAATAAAAATGATTGAAAAGAGTGCAACATAAAAGAGGAAAGGATAGAAACAACTAAGGCCTATCTTTCCTAGAAAACACCATGTTGTTTGAGAATAATCATATGTAAAGGTAACAAAATATATAAACTAAGGGGACGTTTGGTACATGGATTTGGGAATGGGGAATTGGATTCATTCCTAAACTTTGTATTTTGTTGATGGGAATGAAATCAAGATTTTGAAATGAAACCTACAAACATGGATATTGATAAAACCCACTTCCCACTTGGGTTTTGATGGGAATGAGAATAACAATTAAGTTTTGGACAAAAATACCCTTAATATCACTTTCTCTCTTTGTTCTCTTTCATCGTACTTTATCTCTCCTCATTTTCTCATCACACTTTATCTCTCATCATACCTTCGCTCTCCTTCTCCACTTATCACACTTTCTCTTTCATCATACTTTCTCTCTCCTCATTCTCTCATTGTATTTTCTCTCTCATCATACTTTCTCTACTATTTTCTCTCTCATTACATATTCTCTTTTATCACACACTCTCTCTCCCATCACACACTCTCTATATTTTTTCTCATCATTCTTTCTCTCTCATCATACTTTCTCTCTCATCATACTTTCTCTCTCCTCAATCTCTCCTATAACACTCTCTCTCCTGATTTTCTCTCATCACACTTTCCCTCTCTTCATTCTCTCCCATGACACTCTCTTCTTATCTTCTCTCATCACA
This sequence comes from Zingiber officinale, assembly GCF_018446385.1. Classification (NCBI taxonomy): domain Eukaryota; kingdom Viridiplantae; phylum Streptophyta; class Magnoliopsida; order Zingiberales; family Zingiberaceae; genus Zingiber; species Zingiber officinale. The sequence goes on from NC_055998.1 coordinate 108,799,900, forward strand.
CTTTCCCTCTCTTTATTTTTTCCCATTACACTTTCTCGCTTATCATTCTCTCTCATCATACTTTTTCTCTCCTCAATCTCTCCCATTACACTCACTCTCCTCATTTTCTCTCATCACACTTTCCCTCTCTTCTTTTTTTCCCATCACACTTTCTCTCTCATCATACTTTCTCTCTCATGATTCTCTCATTATATTTTTCTCTCGCATTCAACTTTATCTCATATCTAATTTTTCTTTTATTTTCCTCTAAGGGTAAAAAAGAAAATTTAGGTTTATTCCGATAGTCATGCTCACAACTAACCAAATATTATTTTTAAGAATGATATCCATGCTTATACTCATTTCCATTCCACAATACTATGATTCTCATTCCCATTATAATTTCTATAAGTGAGCCAAACACCACCTAAAAGTATAACTAACTTGACTTGGACTCAAACTATCTCTATGAACTAGAGAAAAGGGTCCAAAAGCATATTTATAAACACTAAAAGGGGACCTAATATGCTTACCTAACTACATGATTCAAATTCAAGAGTTTGAAGATTGGAAATTATACGCATCAAATTTAGGGAGTGAGGAATGACCAAAACAACACTAAATTTGAAGGGGAGATGGTGAAGCCAAGAGAGACATAGATAATGGAGGCACATCCAGCTAGAACAACCCAAGAGACTCATGCCCTAATTCAAATACCCTACCTGTCCTAGAATACTAAAATATATTAGTCATATCAAAGGTTAGAAAAATTCAATGATTTATCAAGTTTCTTGATAGACAATAAATTTATTAGAAACACAACAATATAAATACATAACGAATGTCATAAAGGAAAATGAACAAAAGGAAGAAGCACTAACAATGATTTAGAGCAACCAATAGTACGTTGATGTGACCAGCTAGGAAGAAGCACTAACAATGATTTAGAGCAAGAGAAGACTTGAGTACTCCTTTGTTGGAACAATGATGGGACTGGACTTTATCGACGAGAAAATATCTCGTTGAATGAGAACAGAAATAGATACCAAAAGGGGCTTTGAAATGCCCAAGTAATCCATCAGCACGATCTTGTTCTTATTGTTGGTCTCCTAGAGACATTGATATTTGAGGAATGTAATGTTGGTGTAATCGGCCTCTAGGTTTCGATGTTTGACAATCCAAACAGGATTTGATGTTTGGAAGAGAGAAGTCTAGTCAAGACTAGATGACTAATAAGAGTAAGTCCTAATCGAAGGTTAGGTAGGTGAGAAGTCTACTAAGTGACTAATCTTAATTGAAGGTTAGACAAGGGTAAGTCTAAGAGGTTAGGCAGGTGAGAAGTCTACTAGTGAGTAGTCCTAATTGAAAGTTAGGCAAGTGGAAGTTCTGGTGAGTGAAGTCAAGTCCTAGTGAGTGAAGCTAGGTGGTGGAAGTCCTAGTGAGTGAAGCCAGATCCTAGTGAGTAAAGCTAAGTGGTGGAAGTCCTAGTAAGTAAAGCCAGACAATGAAAGTTCTAGTAAGTGAAACTAGGCAACCCTAGGGGGAGGTAACCCTAGGTAATGAGAAGTTTTGGAGGAGTAAACTCCGTATGACTAACTGGTTTTTGTCAACCACGCACGGTCAACTGGACCAACGAATTCTTAATACTGCTAACACTGTTTTACTTTATGATTTTATATCTATTGTACTAACTCAGTATTACAGGTAAGTCTTAGTAGATTAGATTGATTAGACACTACGCAGGACCAGATAAATCCTAACAGGTCTGGAGGACCAGATGTTTGGTAGATAAGTGGAGGTAAGCACTGGAGGAGAAATCTAATGAGAACACATTCCCCGTTGAGGGAATAGTAGGCGCTAGTCAACTTAGATCCATTTTAAAAGTCTAAGTTGAGACCATGATTAGATTTTAGTCTCGATAAAGATAGGATCTAATTCATAAATTTATTTTATTCATGTACTAACTGTTTTACAGGTATCTTTGGTATTTGGGATAACATGTTTTGCAGAAGCTAAAATGCAAGTTAGCCTAGGATGAACAGTGTTTGAGGCACCTCTGAGCTGCAGGGAGGCGCCTCGGAGCTAAATGGAGGTGCCCTGGATAGGGCGAAGGCACCCTCGCAGGGATAAAGTTTGAAGATAAGGTTTTGCTGCAAGAAGGCTCCTCGGAGCACTTTGGGGGTGCCTCAGAGCTGATAGAGGCGCCCTTGTATGGATAAAGACCGCAGTCTTCAAATTAGATAAGTGCCATTGGAGGTGTCCTGAAGCTTTAGAGACGCCTCCAACATTGTTTAAAAGGAGGTTAGCAGTAGCATTTAGAACACACATCTTTTACACAATTCCTTGATTGTCCGGCTGCTCCGACCTCTTATTACTGTTGTACTGCGACACTGCTACACCCTACTACTGCAAACGGACCAACTCCAACACCCGAGCTAATCAATTATCCATTTTCATGCTGGTATCATTTTCTTAAGTCATTTAAAAATTCCTACATAAAAGAAGTGTAGGTTGTTACACTTCTTGCTTATTCATTCATTATTTGATTACGATTGATTAATGAATTATTCATCGGAAAGGTCCAAAGGACCCAGGTCTTGGAGTAGGAGTCGTCGAAGGCTCCGAATCAAATAAAACCACACGCGTTTTGTTTTTATTCTTTCTTACTTAATTGTATTTCTCTTCGCACTCAGTTTTAAAAAGCCGAAAAAAAAAAGTTTTAAAATGCATGTGATTCACTTCCTCTCACGTACCTACGATCCTACATATAGAAGGCTCTTAGCAAGGCCAATTGGAGTAAAAATAGGCTAAAATTATGACTATGGAAGGCCAAATAAGAATGGACTAAAACACCAATACTTTGGCCTTAAAATAAACTTTCGGTTTCAATAGGAAAATTGGGTACTTCCAAGGATTAACCTAGAGATCCATCTAAGGATGGAATCTTGACTAGATCTGCTGAAGCAGATTAGGTGATGGAATAGCGGATATAGGAGCCGCACTAAGCTTCACTAATGGAGAAAATCTACAATAGTGGCTATGGAAATGGTTAAGAACATGATGCTGCTTGGTTCTTGTGATTTGGGAATCAAGTTGAGAGAGAAGACAACAAAGAGCCGAGTAGATACGAACACGAATACGAATGCAAGCGGAGCAAACATCAATGAAAATGTGAAGAGACTAACAAGACTCATGTGAATGCCAGCGTTACTCAATGAGGCAACATGATGCACAAAATAGACGAGAAGAGACATGCAACCAAAGAAGATGAGTGCACAAAGAAGAATGTAGGATAGATGGCCATAAAATGATGCATATGAACATAAGATCCAAGATAAGCATAGGAGATGAATCTGATAGCATGTTGAGATTAAGGGGAAATATTCCTAATTAAAAGGAATCTTTAGAAACCCTACAAAAAGATATATATGCATTTATAATCCTTACAACTCTTTAGAAGACTATGAGGTGCATTAGCATATTTTTTATAATAATCATTAAACTTGTTTATAGTATCAACATATGTCTCTCTTCTACAAAATTATCAATTTGGTCTATAGTAGGCAAAAGGACCAAATCAATAGTCTAACGAGTTTTAACTTAAAAAAATACTATAAACGGATGCATACATGTAGATTTGTAGATGTCTTGCTAGAATCGTTATCAACGATTTTACATTTATTTTTACCTTTTTCTTTTGAGTCCCTAAGATAGTGTGATAGTTGTAGATTTGAACCATAGTGAAAAGAAGGATAGTCGAGAACCGAGCACTCTTTGGGAGGCTCAAGTAAAGGAATCTTTAGAAGGTTCAAAAGAATGCCATCAAAGCACTCTTGAAATGCTTTAAGTGAAAGATTATTAGAACCTTTACAAGGTTCATGTAATGGATCCTTAGGGGCTCATTAGAAGGCTTAACTTGAGGATTGTTAAAGGTCTCTTGAAAATATTCAAGTAAAATATTGTGAGAGGATGTTTAAGCGACCCAGTAAATTAGTGGTTTCCAAGGAAGATTCAATAAGGTTGTTAAGGGTTCTATAGGTGTTATGGTTAAAGGATCATCAATGTTGGGATAAAGGTTTTGATGACGCGTTAAGGGTGCGTTTGGTTCGGGGTTATCCTTGATAACCTTGGTTATCCATTCAAGGTTATCAACGAAAACCTTGTTTGGTTTAGGTAATCGATGATTCCCGAGTAATGTTCCATGCCCAACACGTCAGCAAAAGGAGCATGCAACCTAGAATCAGAAAACCTCGAAAAACTGAAGTTTTTTTTTTATTCCGGGATTAACGAAATTTTTTTACCAAAAATACCCTCGAATAAAAGAAAAATATGATAAAAAAGAAAAATGTAAAGAAAAAAATAAAAAAAATATAATAAAATAAAATAAAAAACTTTAAAAAAATAGAAAAACATTAAAAAATTTTAAAATAGAAAAAACATAAAAAAATAAAAAAATGAGAAAAAAATAAAAAATAGAAAAAAAAACATAAATTTTTTTTTAAAAAAAATTAAAAACGTAAAAAATAATAAAAAATATAAAAAATTTAAAAAATATATAAAAAATGGAAAATAGAAAAAAAATATATAAAATAAATAAATAAATAAAAACCATAAAAAACATAAAAAAACTTTAAAATTTTTTAACAAAATAAAAAATGAAAAAAATAAAAAAACGAAAAAAAATAAAAAAAACACATAAAAATAAAGAAAAATGTGAAAAAGAAAAAATAAAAAAACGTAGAGTTTAAATAATAATAATAATAATAATAATAATATATGGTTAGTTTTATAACTAAGGGTAATATAGTAAAATATTAAACTAGGTTATTTATTAAAACCTTCAAACAAACAAGTTTTTGTTGTATTACCTAGGTTGAACCAAACAACATTTGGTTATGTTTTATTCACCAGAACCTTGGTTATGTGATTACTTGATAATCACATAACCAAGGTTATACATGATAACTTGAACCAAACACACCCTAGGGTTTTTGATGAAAGATGGTTTTCATTGTACTCCCTTCCAACTAAGAGTTAAGGTTTTGAGGGTCTTTTGATTTCAAAAGAAAACAAATTGACAAGAGGCTCTTTAAGGGTTAAATATCAAGGGGCTTACCTAAGGCATTATTGGAGGTCTCTTTAAAAGTCTAAGTCAGAGGATTTTTCTCCGGTCAAGACATTAAGAGAGTTAATTGAAGTCAAACTATTGGGGACATCTCCTAAAATTTTGGTGTTATCAGGAGTCTTTTGAGGTTAAGTTATAAAATATATCTTTTTACAATTAAGTCATCAACAGATCAATCTAATTATTAGAAGCATCTTTTACCATTATCTCAATCAAGATTTTTTTTTAGGTTAGGTCTTGTACTTCAATTATGAAATTTCAATGAGGTGAAAGCTTTAGGTGTCTTTTTGGTCAGGTAGAATAATAATTATCCTGTGAAATTTCCCAAGACTAAGATTATTTTCAATACTTTGGCCTTTATAACAAACATCCTCTACTTAAATAAATAAAAATAACTTGTATTCCGGTAGAATTTTTGGTCACAGACCATTAATGAATCGAAGGGTCGACCTAGGTTCTTTGCTAATATCACAACCATGGTTTAAAATCTCAAGTCATATCGAAGTTTCTATTTATGATTGGAACGATACAATTTCGGTACCGTATCGTGTCAATATGGTTTTGATATTTTTAATATAAAATATATTAATTAAAAATAAAAAAATAATCTAAATACAAAAAAAAAATTAATATGGGATTAATGTGATAGTTCTATTAGGGTTTGATTAAACATGTTTAGATTTTCTTATTTATAGATAAAAGTTGATTGAAATTATTAACCTAACTTTTTCTTCTTCTACATCCCACCCGCATGCGCACGATGTCTCCTTCACGCACTCGTGGGCATCCCCACAAAGGTCATGGTGGCCTTTGCAACTTGCATGCCCGCAAGCGTCCGAGTATCCCCGCTGTGACCCACAAAGGTCGTGGTGGCCTCCCCAACCCTACGGAAATCACCGCAGGATCGCGACGCTTCCATAACTCCACAAATTTCACTGTGAGATCATAGTGCCTCTATGACCCCACGGTGGCGAACCGAGTAGGTGTCGGTCCCGAGCAACTCGTAGAATAAGAAATTTTGCCCATTTCGCTTAGTATGGAATGAAATTTTAAATCATATTCACAACTTATGTGGTATTCTGCTTCAGAGCTGTTTATTTTAGCCTTATAAATTTGTTTATATTTATCATTAAAGTACGGTGTAACATATTTTATCTAAGCTTGCATTCCATTTCAAATCAATATCTAATAGGTTTTGTACCATCACTAAAGGCTTAGGCACACGCCAATATTTCCTAATAGCTTCACTAAAGGTGAGTTTGGCAAATCATACATGTCATGATAGTCAAAGAAGTATTTTATTTCAATTAAACAATCAAGGAATGCATGAGGATCCATTCTTCTATAAAAAAAACAAAACTTTTATCCAAATATATCAAAACTTACTAGAGTTAATCATTTCTAGAAATATGGTGAGTTCTCTTTACACATAGGATTGGGTGATAGTAGGTGAGGGTTTTAAAATTCATAGGGCTATATCTATATGAATGGTAATATTTTCTAAATCATTGGATGGTTCATTTTAATTCTCATAAATCTAAGCTCATTTTTTATTTTGATTTTAATAAATCTCTCATCTCTTTTATAGTAGTGGGTTGTAATTTCTTTTCAACATGTTGACCTATGATTTTTGGTAAGTAATGGTTCTTATAAACAGAAGTCTGAAACATAATAAAATAAATGTAATTAAACTAAATATGACATTTGTTTTTTTGGTAAATGATGGTTAAAGTAGGATAAGAGATAATGCATAAACAACAATAACAACCAAATCTTATCCCACTAAGTGGGGTCGGATATATGGATCATTTTATATCATTAGGCTCTATCTCCTACTATATCATCATCTATATTTAAATATAGTTTATTGTTTCTAACCAAGTCTTTTTTTAGTCTTCCACTTCCTCATTTGATGTGCATATTTGTTATAGTTTCACATTGACTAAGTGGAGCATTTATTATCGTCTAAGTACATGTTAGTGTCATCTTAAACGTGTCTCTCGGAATTTTCCCTCAATAGATGTAACCATGACTTCCAGTATTTCCCGTTAAGATTCGAGTTTAGCAGTTACTCCTTCATGTCTCTCCTGTAAATAACATGTACCATAGTACCGTGTCTTGGATGTATCCAGTGAATTCATCCATGATTAGGACTTAAAGCTAATCCTTGATGTAACCCAATCTTTATCGGAAACACTTCGCTTAATCCACTTGAAGTCTTCACTTTACATCTTCGTACATATCCTAATTAATTCAATATATGTTACATTAACATCTCTCTTTTATAGAATTTTCCGTATAATTTCTCTTAGAACTTGATAAAGTTTTTTCTAGGTCAACGAATACTATGTGTAGATCTTTCTTTTATTCTTGATACTTTTTAATTAGTTACCGGAGAAGTGTATAGCTTTTATTGTCGACCGTCCATGCATAAGTCCAAATTGATTTTCAGTCGGGTCTCTTTCCTTAATTTTTTTTCTATTACTCTTTCCCAATTTAAAGCTTGGGAATTAGAGTACTCTTTCCTTATAGTATGACTCATTAGTTTAATACCCTTATATTTTGCACAATTTTGTACTCCTCGTTTGTTCTTATATAAGAGAATTAGAATACCTACCCTCCATTAATCAAGTATTTTTTTCATTTTCAATATTATGCTAAATAACTGTATAAGTCATTCCATACCTTATTTTGGTAGGCATTTTCATGCCTCTATCCGAATATTATTTAGTCTAACTACTTTTCTATTTGTGTCTCATTTAAAGCTTGCTCTACTTGTGAAATTTGAATTCTACAATAAAAATTTAAATTTCTATACTCATTTAACCTACTTAAATTACGTAAGTTAAGTTAATCACTTAAATCTTTATTAAAAAGTTGATGGAAATACCTAAGAGATAATAGATGAGGGTGTATATTCATGTTTTCAAGGACATACGATGTTATGTAGAAATTTCATGTGAAAAACTAATTTAATGCAAAAAATTAAATTACCGGCTAAATAGGAGCGGTTGTATTTTGCTAAAATTATACAAGTTTTGTGGATGTTAAAGTTGCCACGGTATTTGATATCACTTCCTTTTTGTAAATTCCTCTTAAAATCGGAGTTATAATGATTTTCGACTTTGTATTATATCCCAAAACAGACTCACCATTTAAATATTTTGTTTCTTTTGATTTTTTTATCTTTCTCAAAGAGGCGGCATGACAAGAAAACTTCTTAAGTAATTAATAGAAACTTTGGTTGAGTATGGAATCATGACAAGATGCAGGAGTGATGGCTAGTCTAAAGCAAGAATGGCAAAGATGGCAGAGAAGTAGAAAAAACTAAGTTTATTTGGTTGGTGAGGTTTTGGATGATGATGCTGTGGACAAGCAGTTGACGTTTAAGGTGATTGGAGAAAATAGTGTTGGTTTGATTGGGCAATGTGGGTGGAGACGGTCTGCCATGGTGGTGTGCAGGATATAACATGAATGGATCCAAAGGGGACTTCGTAATGTCACGGTAAGTGGGGCTCAGATACCATTTAATGCAAAACGAATTAATTGTGCTAACAAAAATTCAACCTCTCGACTAATGACGAAAAAAATATTAATTTAAAGGTTAGAAAACCCATGATCCTTTTATCAAGTGACTATAAGACCATTTTTTTTAAATAACTTACTGTATTTCAGAAACTTTTTACAGTCTTTTCTAAAAAATCTAAACAACTTGGACATTTTAAAAAACTATTAAAATTCAATAAAATTGAATAGATTTAAAACTACAAACATTAAAGAAAAACCCTAAATGTTTCTCTAAATCTCAAACTGAATCAGTAAAGTTGCAAATTTGAAGAACAAAAGCAACAAGTCATGTCAGACATGTGCAGATAAGGACTATTGGGGTAGGCTAAGAGTTGGGAAACTGAATGCTTAGAATTTAAGGGCGAGAAAATAACGAAGTTGACTACAAATAGTGGAGACTTTATCATTTTTCCTACAAGAGTGCAAACTCTAGATAACAAGCACTTACACTGGACATTTCAGCAGCACAAATGCAACATGAAACTAAAGGAGCACCACCATATTTCAGAGCACCTGGGTGAACCTGGCAACAACAAAAGTAGGATAACTAAGCATTGAAAATTGAAGGAAATTGTTGGGAGAAGTCAAAGACAATATTGTGTACACGAAAAGCTGATCATATTAAGCATTAGATCACAGATTGCAATGTCCAGCTTATTTCAATTTTCAACTGGGAGAAATTAGAATACACTTTCAAACACATCTGAAAACTATAAACTATACTTGTTATTCATTTTACTTTGCAAATCAATAATCGGTATTTTGTACCTGCAAAATTGCAGGACTATTTTCAGCCTCAGCTGCAGAAACAACTGCTTCAATTCCTTCAAGATTATATACATTGAATGCTCCAACAGCATATCCACCCTTCTCAGCATCCTTATGACAGAAGGTTAAAGTATACAAATATATGTCAATATAGATTTCAGTTAGCACAATCTTTAATATGGTAAAAAAGAACACAAGCTTACACGAAGAATGTCTTTTGTTGACCAAGGAGGGCGAATCCAATTCGTTACAACATCAGTAAGAGCATTGTTATCACCCACATTACCTGTTAGAAATCAAAACTAATATTTAGGAAATATAGTGATGGCGATCTGGATTGGTGTGTTGTAGAGACCTATACAACCTGGGAAAACAATATATGGGACCCCTGGATGACGGCTTTCTGGACCTAGCTGCCATAAGGGAATACCTGGTAATGCTTGTCCAATTACCATAGCACGCTTTGCTTCTAAAGCTTTTGTAGCAATATCTGAAGAAGTAATTCCACCCTGACCATCAAAACTGAAGATTAGAATGAAAAAATACATATGTAAATTTTGCTATTAAAGTTGCACATGCATTGCAGTTTTCATAAGTTCAACAATATTGCATAGCGTTCAAATGCAGAAAACAATTTTATACATTATCATAAAATAAAAGAGCACTTCTGATGGAAGTAAAAGGTTCATCACACGAGGGAGACATAAGAGGCATCATGGTAGTTCGCTGTGTACCTTGGCAAGGATATAACGGGGGCGTGTAATAACCCGTTGCACAATAGCAACCAGAGAAGAACTGACTTTTGAATTGATATCTAGGCTTTCTTCAGGAGCTGCATATGAGCACAGAAATGCATATGATATTTAAAGGAAAATAGTTATCTGGGTGTCACCATTAACTCAATGTGTGCAGATGACATAGGAGATGTTTAAATGAAAACCACATAAAATGCATCATTTTATGGAAAGTAGGGCCAATCCCCCCACAGTCATTAATTGATGAGGTGTACATAGAAGGGCCGACTATTTGTACATATGTGGTCCTCTCTATCAGTGGTGCATGAGTAAAGCCAACATGACGAAACATTAACACGGACATTTCTTAAAGAAGCATCTAAATGGTCTATCCACCTGAATCAGCCAGTTCACATACTGCTGTTTGGCATCAATCTTGCATTGTAAAGATTTGGTTCACTAATCTATGTAGCCCATAGCTGTGCCAGTCAATGAAAATGCATAGGCTGAGTGATTGATGAGGAAGAAGGATCATACATTTCATAAACCAAATACCCAAATAATTAAACACTGTTCTCTATGAATAGATATAATTATGATATAGTGAAAGCACATAGATCAAGATCAACAGTCCAAAATTTCCCATATATACTTAGTACAAGGATTATTTGAAAGTGTCTTGTGAATTTCTTTGGTTGTTGAGATAAGTCAAGCAATAAAATTAATATTACTCAAGAATTTATTGGTGGATTTACAACTCAACAATGCATGCCAGTGACTTCAAAAAGAGTTACTCTTTTCTCTAGCAGTGAATTTGGTTCCTAGGATTAGCAATGTGCCCCAAATAGGCCAACTTAAGCATGCTAAGCAAATTGGATGGGCTAAGCAGGATAAGCAGACTGGGCAAGTAGAGATGACTGGAGTGAGTTAGTAGGCGGTCAGGTGGGTTTATAACTCCATAAATATTAGGATGATTGTCTATTGAAACTTTTGCCTATATGCATCTTGATAAAAATATGAAAATATTTTGATTCTCTTTGACATGGGATAATTCTATTGTGTGCAAGAATGCATGATATTTCTGAAGTTACAAATGTAGAAATTCTTTGATGTGATGAAGTCATCTTGTGTGTTGGTTAACAGGTGGAGCGGTAAATTCCGTCTGTGTGCAGACTAGCACGGCTCGACACTTCGATCCTTGATTCTTCACATATTCTATTCATTTCATGTGAATTTAGATATTCTTCATTAATCATTCTATCCTCACGCCCCACTAAAATTGTAGAAAAATGAAGAACCACTGCTCAAGATAGCTTGTACCTTCTATGGATGTAATTATTTAGGGCACCGTATCTTAATCATTGGGAAGATTTTAAGGTATTTGACCACTAGGCATATATATATCAATTTGGATGTGATGGATGTAAGACTATTCCGCTTTTGAGGAAAGGCCTCTTTTTTGGGATATATATTGATATATATTGGGTACATTATTCCATAAATAGATGATCCATCTTAGTCTATTATGGAAGTATGTAACTTTTTTGGAAGAGCAAGATTCACATTGTATTGATAGGTTGAGTTTAAAAAAACGGAGTCTATAGCTTTGGACTTTGTGAGATGTAAGCTTAAGATGACCAAGTTGGGACATGCTAAAATTAGAATGGTAATTCTATTCTTTCTATAAACAAATCCATGAAATCTTGGAAGTCCATAACAACTCTGAAAGCATATGTCCATGTAAAGGAAAATTCACAAACATAGAAGAAAGGATAAAATCATAAGTCTACAAATAAAAGAAAATGCACAAACAGAGAAGAAAGGAAAATACTGACATTTTCCAGTAACAAGTTGCCTGCTGGTCACCAGAAGAGTATCCTTCCCTGCTTTCAAAGAAACACTCGCAATTTCAGCTACACGATTGATCTCTTCATCCCGTTCTTGAAATGATTTCATGGAAACATTTTCAACTGAGACCTGCTCCAGAGAAAAATGCCATAACTCAACGACACATGAATAAGAAAACAAGGAAATTTGTATATGCAACACAAAATAATCACATGATGAAAAGTTTCATGTAATTGATAGAAATTTCATGGTTGATTTGAAAGAGTAACTTACCTCAACACATTTTAGTTTGTCAGCAAATTTTGATACAAGTGCTTCAACCTGAGCATACGTCATAGAAAAAATAAAAGAGCATGATTAAGTCATCTGAAATCACACAAGAAACACAGGCATAAAGAGAGAAGAATAGACCTGTTTTGTGGTTTTAGGAACATATGAGCCCACTATTATGAGGCCTCCCGTATTGACTTTGGTTATGCCAACATCACTTGGACGGATAGGAGGTTTTGCCTCTATTCCAATTCGAGCTGATACAAAGCTTGCAGCAGTACGACATAAGAAACGTTTTCCTTTGACTTCTGCCTGTAAAGGTTTAGAGAACTAAGATGCAGCAAATCTTAAATGGGTAAGCTTGGAAACAGAGAAGCTCATATTCATACCTGGATCATTCCTGAAGCAAAAACGGAAATGTCTCTTTCACTTGCAGCATTTACAATGCAATTAGAACCCTGACAAACATGGAATGCATTTAAGATTTATATCAAAAATGACTTGACTGCAGCATGCGTGAGATCAACACTATGCTACACAAACATGATAAAAAATAAGAGTTCAAAGAAAACAATGGGCTTCAAATGAGATGAACTTCAAATAAGCTACAATCCCAGTTCTGACTTATCTTTTGATAATGTCTTATGATATGTGTAGCTTATATATACTTACTAGTGGTAGATAGTAGTTTATTCTCTCTCTTGGGCTTAGCTAGTTGATACCTATCACATGCTTTATCTGCTAGTTGCTTTACTTCAGGATTGGATAGTTTATCTCTTGCCATGTGTATATATGTTCATAGAGATGCATATCTATAGTGCTCTACTCTACTGGATTAGTTGCTTTACATGTGTGATACATGCTCTTGGATTCATGATACCTACATCATTGTTATATGTGAGGTCTTTGGATTTATGCTGTTTTATATCATGGTTATATATATGCGTTTACCTTTTGGGCACACACATATATGGAGGAGGCTATGTTCAGGTATGACATACTGTAGCCGCATGCACCATATTGCATGATTGCACGCTGGGCGATTGACGACTCCATTATTGTTGAGCTCGTCGGCCGGCTACATGGACCCGCACACAACGTGTTCACTGCATGGGTAGTGACACAACACTCAGGGTGTGTAGGGTAGATTGCCCGGTAGTGCTCCGCTAGGACGCTCATGGGTAGCGTGACAGGAGCGTGGTAGCACACCGGGGTCCCTCCCCGTCATTGCGTACCGGGAGATGAGAGCGTTACGCTCCCTCACTATGTTTGAGGCAGGAGGATAGGTGTACTCCGACAGCATCCCGTCCACTCGGTCACTCATCAGGGGTAGTGACGGCAGAGTGCACGGTTGTCACAGCCCTACCCACTCGGTCTCACCCTTGTGTGTGAGACGGCTGAGCATGGCAGTAGGGGTGACCAGGACATGTCATTTGCATCATATGCACAGATTGCATTATTTATGATTGATGCATTTTGGTGATTGCATATGATTGACATGCATACAGGTTATATGATTTTGCTCTGACTATTTTTATCTGTGTATGCTCACAGTCATTCGCCCGAGCCTCGCAGGTGAGTATAGTTTATTTCAGTTATGCACTTCTTATATTCTTGCAGTAAATTGTATTTCATGCTTATTGTTGGTTACTGCAGTTTATTTAGTCTTGCATACCTGTTATACTTAGGAGACTGTACTATATAGATTGGTACTGTCAGGAAACTGTACTATAGATCCTATGGTTTAGGAGACTGTACCTTAAGACATTACTGGTAGTTATATATTGCTGTACATGTCTATTGGTTTACCAGCTGAGTTCTTTGAACTCACCCCGTTGTTACTATTTTTTTTCAGGTTGAGGCCGTCGGGAGATATTCCAGTCGCTAGCCCCATTAGCGCGAGGATTTTCTTTGTCGGATTTATTCTGCTTTTGCGTCTTATATACTGGTATTGTGGGTTTGTATTGTGGACTTTATGTCGAACCTTTGGGTTTGTTGCTTTTGTTTTCCGCTGCAGATTTTCACACTACTTCGTGGATTTGTTTTCTTCGTTGTAGTGGAGTATGATGTGTACGTATATCTTTGTTGGTTTTATATCGTTCTACCTTATTAAACTGCGTGGATTGAGTATATGTTGAGCTGTGTGGAATATTGATATAAACTGCGTGGTTTGTTTCTTATTTGTACTGTATTGTTCCGGCCGAGTGTGGCCGAGGTATAGATATATGTATACTGAGATTCATATTGTCCGCCGTACAGGGGAGATGCTGCCGAAATTTCTTCGGACAGGGACTACCTGGGGCGTGACAATTTATTTGGTATCAGAGCTAGGCTCACGATACTTGCTCTTCGTTTTGGATTTTCGAGGTTACGATGCTCTGTATTTTCTTTTTATCTTATACCAATTTATTTGGTATCAGAGCAAAGTTTTGCGATACCTACTTGTCGGGGTTCGGATTTACGATGCTTACTTTCGTGAGCCTTCTTGGTATTTTCGGATTGTACGGATTTCCGTCGATTTTCTCGTTTCGGAATTCCGAGGCATTTTGACGAGGTTTTATTGGATCTATTTGGGGGCTATGCAGCGACAGGATATCTCCAGACGGCAAATAGGTAAATCAGGTAATTTTATAGTTTTCATACCTGTAGTGATTTCTGGATAACATTTTTACATATATGATACGTGTTCTAGTACTTAAACGTGGTCGCACATGTATGAGGGCGATCGATTCTCTAGAGACAGAGTCTCCAGAGAGTTCTGTTAGGGTTGAGCCTGTCCGTCAGGGATAGACTCCTCAGGGTATTGTGACCACGTTAGACTGTCAGATCCTGGCGGTTCCGACTTCAGAGGTACCTACCTCGCCTGTACCGCCAGTAGTACCTACAGGGTACTCGGCACCTTCTCTAGCCGTGCCTACTGCGTACTCGGTACCACCACAGACATCTGTGCTGGTTACTACATACTCGGTACCTGCACCAGCAGTACCGGTTACATCTTACCCGGTACCGCCCATCGTACCTTTAGTCGTCCCTACTTATGCCTACTCTGTAGTTCCACTAGTGGTTCCTACCCTGTTTATGTGGCAGCACCAGTGGTACCTCTTCCAACCTATCCATCAGTACCACCCATAAGATCAACTCCAGTGATTCTGCCCAGTACCGCAGCGATATCTACGGATATGGTTGTGGCACGAGCATGGATCCCAGCCTTGGCGGAGTTGGTGAAAAGCCAATTCACGCTATTTCGCGGGGAGACTGATCCGAGCGTGGCTCAATCTTGGATAGAGTCTATGGAGCGGACATTCTTTTACATGGCCTGCTCCGAGTGGGAGAAGGCTGAGCTGGCTGCTTACCACTTACGAGACGGGGCAGAGATCTGGTAGGATACGCAGCGCTCGATTATAGGCGAGCAACATATTACCTGGACGAGATTTATGGAGGCATTTGAGAGTCAGTATTTTCCCCGCGCGTATCAGATGACACGTCGGCAGGATTTTCTAAGTCTTCGGTAGAATAACCGCTCAGCGATAGAGTATAATACTGAATTTAATCGGTTGGTCAGATTCTGTCCTGAGTTGGTTGCCGAGGACAGATCTCGTATGCTTCAGTTTGTCCAGGAATTGGATGGACATCTTCAGGTGAAGATTGTCGGTCTTGATATAGCATCATACACGGAGGCACTGATATGACTCTTATGATTGAGTCAGCTCAGTGGAGAGTGAATGCAGATAAGAAGAGGAAGCAGACTGATCGGAGTTCGGGACAGATCCAGCAGTCACAGACTACTGGACAGCAGCAGAGCAGTCGCCCTCAGACGGGTCAGAGTACTTCTGGGTCATCTGGCCGACCCCAGAAGTCAGGACGATCTTCATCTGGACGTTCCCGGTCTTCTAAGCAGAACCGGAAACAGTCCGCCGGTGACACTGCACCCGATGCGGATCCCGAGATCACATCACCTCTGCGTGCGCCTTGGGACAGTCAGTTTGCTATTATTGCAAGCTGCCTGGGCACTTGAGCCGAGACTGTTCGCTGAAGGCTCAGCATGTAGCTTCCGGGATTTCTGTTCCGGGAGGACAGTTTGGTCAGTCTGGGACTCAGCGAGACGGGCCGAAAGCCCAATCTTCACACCGTCAGCAGAGGACAGCTCCTCCTGCAACAACTGCATATGGCATGCACGAGCAGGAGCATTCTGGTGTCCTTGTGGAGAACCCCACGGTATCCCGCCTTAGTGTTCTCCAGTACTATTCGTCCAGAAGAAGGATGGTACTCTGAGGTTGTGCATCGCTTATAGATAGCTGAAGGCAGTGACTATCAGAAATAAGTACCCCTTGCCCCGAATTGAGGATTTATTTGATCAGCTTAGAGATACATCGGTGTATTCCAAGATTGATCTGCGGTCTGGATATCATCAGCTGAGAGTTAGAAATTCTGATATTCAGAAGACAACATTTCGCACCAGATACGGACATTATGAGTTTTTGGTAATGCCATTTGGGCTTACCAATGCTCCTGCAGTATTTATGGATCTGATGAACCGTATCTTTTTGGAGTATCTGGATCAGTTTGTTATTGTGTTTATCGATGACATATTGATCTATTCACGTTCCGAGGAGGAGCACGCGCAACATCTTCGCATAGTCTTGGAGACTCTTCGACGACATCATCTGTATGCGAAGTTCAGCAAGTGTGCATTTTGGCTTCCCTCAGTTGGTTTTCTAGGACACGTGGTGTCTAGCCGAGGTATTTCTGTGGATCCTCAGAAGATCGAGGCTATCACTAGCTGGGAGCAGCCGAAGTCAGTCCAGGAGATCCGTAGTTTCTTGGGCTTGGCTGGATATTACCGACGATTCGTTGAGGGTTTCTCCAGCATTGCTATGCCGTTGACACGTCTGACTAGGAAAGGCGTGAAGTTCACGTGGTCAGAGGCTTGTGAGACCAGCTTCCAGGAGCTGAAGCGGAGATTAGTATCAGCACCAGTCTTGGTTTTACCTTCTGGTGATGACGGATTCGTACTTTACACAGATGCATCTCTTCAGGGCTTGGGCGCTGTATTGATGCAGCACGATAGGGTAGTCTCTTATGCTTCTCGTCAGTTGAAGGAGCATGAGAAGAACTACCCAGTACATGATTTAGAGCTAGCCGCTATTATCTTTGCTTTGAAGATTTGGCGACATCATCTTTATGGTATTACTTTTGAGATTCTTACTGATCATAAGAGTCTCAAATATATTTTCACCCAGAAGGAACTCAATCTCCGACAGAGGAGATGGATGGAGTTCCTGAAGGATTATGATTGTACTATTAGCTACCATCCGGGTAAAGCTAATGTGGTTGCTGATGCACTTAGTAGGAAGTCCAGAGGGACTTTAGCTTGTCACCGAGTTTTAGTCATGGACTTGATTCAGGGATTCTCCGAGTTGGGCCTTGAGGAGCAGGGACGGACAGAGCAGGGTATTCTGGTTACCATGGTTGCTCAGTCGTGGATCAGGATGAGGATTCGAGAGGCCCAGGCCAGAGATCAGCATTTACAGTTCATTAGCAGCCAGATAGCTTCCGGACAGCAGACCGAGTTTACACGAGATGATGAGGGGATTGTTTATTTCCGAGGTAGATTATGTGTACCTCAGTCTCACCCGGTCATGGAGGAGTTACTCCAGGAGGCTCATCGCTCTAGATTTGCTATCCACCCAGGCGGGACCCGTATGTATCGGGATTTGAGGCGTTCCTATTGGTGGAACGGTATGAAGAAGGACATCGCGGAGTTTGTTGCTAGATGTCTTATCTGTCAGCAGGTGAAGGCTGAGCACCAGAGACCTGCTGGTTTACTTCAGAGGATCCCTATTCCAGAGTGGAAGTGGGAGCATATTACTATGGATTTCGTGGAAGGATTGCCTAGGACTCGACGAGGCCATGATGCGATTTGGGTAATCGTTGACCGATTAACCAAATCCGCACATTTTATAGCGATCCGGAAGACTGATTCTCTGGATCGATTAGCAGAGTTATACTGTCGTGAGATTATTAGATTACATGGTGTTCCGTTGAGCATCATATCAGATAGAGACCCACGGTTCACGTCCCGATTCTGGCAGAGTCTGCAGCAGGCCTTGGGCACACAGCTTCGTTTCAGTACGACATTCCATCCACAGACAGATGGGCAGTCAGAGCGGACTATTCAGACATTGGAGGACTTGCTGAGGTCTTGTGTCATAGACTTCGGAGGCAGTTGGGAGGACCACCTGCCATTAGTGGAGTTCGCCTACAACAACAGCTATCATTCGGCTATCCAGATGGCACCGTTTGAGGCGTTGTATGGTAGGCCTTGTCGTACACCCATCCTCTGGGAAGAGGTTGGGGAGGCCCAGCTGATAGGACCTCAGAGAGCTCAGCAGGATGCAGAGTTAGTTCGCACTATTAGACGGAGGATGTCAGAGGCTCAGGACCGTCAGAAGAGTTATGCTGATCAGAGACGGAGACCCCTGGAGTTCTCCATTGGTGATCATGTATTTCTTAGAGTTTCACCCACGAAAGGGGTGAAGAGATTTGGTCTCCGAGGTAAGCTAGCTCCCCGATATATTGGACCATTCCAGATCTTGGAGAGGATTGGAGCAGTAGCTTACCGTCTGGCGCTACCACCATCTCTAGCTGGCATTCATGATGTATTCCATGTATCTATGCTGAGGAGATACGTATCCGATCCGGCACATGTTCTGTCAGATATATCTGTTCCTATTCAGCCTGATGTTACTTACGAGGAGGTTCCGGTGCAGATTCTGGACCACAGGGAACGTCAGCTACGGAACAAGACTGTCCGATTAGTTAAAGTCAGATGGCGGCATCATTCTGACGAGGAGGCTACATGGGAGCTCGAGGATACGATCCGAGCTCGATACCCTCATCTTTTTGCTTGAGGTATGTGGGTTAGAGTTCCTTTCAGTATTTACACCGTTGGTTATATTCTAGTGTTTGCTGTTGGTTATAGCGAAATTTGGGGACCAAATTTTTATTAGTAGGGGAGGATGTGAGATCTCGGAAAATTTAAATAAATAGGGTTATTTCAGAAATAGCCTTATAATATTTTTCCGAAATTTTTAGAAACTTTCTGGGAATTTTTCGGAGCTCGTACGACGAGTTTTGAGGGGATCAATTCCGGGTACGGATAATGCCTATTTGGGATATCCAATTAAAGAGGAAATGTTTATTATTTATATTTCTTTTCTTTTTAATTCCCTAAACCTATCGCCGAACCCGAGCCCCTCTTCTCCCCCGACTCCGGCCTCTTTCTGTTCTCTCCCTCTTGCGGACAAGCGACGGCGACGGGACCAGCTCCGGCGATTCCTCTGCCGGCATCGACGCCTGGTAAGCCCAGATCCAGCCGAGACCTTTCTCATCCTAGCTTCGATCTCTTCTCCTCGCCACTGGTTCTTTCACGGGGATGAGCCGACGCCACTGATCGAGCGAGATCCACCCGATCGCCGGCGAGGGTTTGCTTCCGGAGGTTTGAGAGTAGGGCTAGTTTCACCTGAGCCCTTCCTCCTTGTGCAACCGTGCCCTAAATCCCTTCCATCGGCCCCGATCAGTCGTCGCAGCGTCGACAAGTCGTGCCCTAGCTACGATCCTGGAGGCAAGGATCGTTTCCTTGCAGGCAGTTCTTGATCTTCTTCCTATTGACCTCACGGGGTTAGATCTTGATCCTCTTCCTTGAGGCCGATTTAGGTCACGGATTGGGCAATTTCTGTTGGAGACAGCCGATTGGGGTAAGGTAGGTTGTTATTTTGGTTTGTGTTTGGATCAATGATCTGTGCTTGATTCCTTCTTGGTCTGGTTGATCCAGTAGGTTGATCTTCTGTGGTGTTCTTGATTCAGCACCCTTTGCTCCGGCAGCTACCTTCCTGAGAGCAATACTTCTTAGGGTGGATCAACAGAAGGGAGGGCTAAGCGTAAGGTATGGTGTAATTTGATTGATCTTAGTGTGGATGAATTAGGGTTTATGTATTGGTTGAGTAGTTGGATGTAGATTTGATCTTAGATGTAGACCATTGTTGGATTTGATTATTTAGGTTTGGATTCTAGTAGTGATTGTTTGTGATTAGATCTAATCGCTTAGATTAACCTAAATGGAATGATTAGGGTTAAGACAAGTAACCCTAATCGACTATTGGATTTAATTTAGGTATTAGATAACTAATCTAATTGGTAATTAAGGATTAGGAAATTATTCCTAATTAACCGTTAGAAAGGTGGAGGGTTATAGGTTAGGGTTTGTCCCTAAATTTCTATTTAGGATTTATTTAGCTATTTGTTTGTATTCTAGCTAAATAAATGTAAATGTATTTATTGACACAGGACTCTGATTCGAGACGGCGTCTCGACGTCGACCTTGGATTGTGTGATTTGTACCTTCTATTTGAGGCGGGTACCCTCTGACTTATCTTTTGATAATGTCTTATGATATGTGTAGCTTATATATACTTACTAGTGGTAGATAGTAGTTTATTCTCTCTCTTGGGCTTAGCTAGTTGATACCTATCACATGCTTCATCTGCTAGTTGCTTTACTTCAGGATTGGATAGTTTATCTCTTGCCATGTGTATATATGTTCATAGAGATGCATATCTATAGTGCTCTACTCTACTGGATTAGTTGCTTTACATGTGTGATACATGCTCTTGGATTCATGATACCTACATCATTGTTATATGTGAGGTCTTTGGATTTATGCTGTTTTATATCATGATTATATATATGCGTTTACCTTTTGGGCACACACATATATGGAGGAGGCTATGTTCAGGTATGACATACTATAGCCGCATGCACCATATTGCATGATTGCACGCTGGGCGATTGACGACTCCATTATTGTTGAGCTCGTCGGCCGGCTACATGGACCCGCACACAACGTGTTCACTGCATGGGTAGTGGCACAGCACTCAGGGTGTGTAGGGTAGATTGCCCGGTAGTGCTCCGCTAGGACGCTCATGGGTAGCGTGACAGGAGCGTGGTAGCACACCGGGGTCCCTCCCCGTCATTGCGTACCGGGAGATGAGAGCGTTACGCTCCCACACTATGTTTGAGGCAGGAGGATAGGTGTACTCCGACAGCACCCGTCCACTCGGTCACTCATCAGGGGTAGTGACGGCAGAGTGCACGGTTGTCACAGCCCTACCCACTCGGTCTCACCCTTGTGTGTGAGACGGCTGAGCATGGCAGTAGGGGTGACCAGAACATGTCATTTGCATCATATGCACAGATTGCATTATTTATGATTGATGCATTTTGGTGATTGCATATGATTGACATGCATACAGGTTATATGATTTTGCTCTGACTATTTTTATCTGTGTATGCTCACAGTCATTCGCCCGAGCCTCGCAGGTGAGTATAGTTTATTTCAGTTATGCACTTCTTATATTCTTGCAGTAGATTGTATTTCATGCTTATTGTTGGTTACTGCAGTTTATTTAGTCTTGCATACCTATTATACTTAGGAGACTGTACTATATAGATTGGTACTGTCAGGAAACTGTACTATAGATCCTATGGTTTAGGAGACTGTACCTTAGGACATTACTGGTAGTTATATATTGCTGTACATGTCTATTGGTTTACCAGCTGAGTTCTTTGAACTCACCCCGTTGTTACTATTTTTTTCAGGTTGAGGCCGTCGGGAGATATTCCAGTCGCTAGCCCCATTAGCGCGAGGATTTTCTTTGTCGGATTTATTCTGCTTTTGCGTCTTATATACTGGTATTGTGGGTTTGTATTGTGGACTTTATGTCGAACCTTTGGGTTTGCTGCTTTTGTTTTCCGCTGCAGATTTTCACACTACTTCGTGGATTTGTTTTCTTCGTTGTAGTGGAGTATGATGTGTACGTATATCTTTGTTGGTTTTATATCGTTCTACCTTATTAAACTGCGTGGATTGAGTATATGTTGAGCTGTGTGGAATATTGATATAAACTGCGTGGTTTGTTTCTTATTTGTACTGTATTGTTCCGGCCGAGTGTGGCCGAGGTATAGATATATGTATACTGAGATTCATATTGTCCGCCGTACAGGGGAGATGCTGCCGAAATTTCTTCGGACAGGGACTACCTGGGGCGTGACATATCATGTTAGGTGGCAAAATATAAATTAAAATCGATATTACCTTTAAATTTGCCTTTGCTCGTGACGTTTGCTCTTTTTGTCTAATATCGCAGTCGGAGTTTCTTCCCTTTCTTATCTTTTGGGACTTCAAATGGTTCCTCGATGACCAACATGGTGTTCCAATCCATCTCGAAGAAGTTCTTCATTTTCACCATCCAAAAGGTGATGTCCCATAAGCTTCCTCCTTCATACTTCAGCGGTTCTATCAAGTAAGCCATCTTCTTGTAGTTGCTCTTCTCGGCGGTTAGTCCGGTGAAGTGCGACCTTGGCTCTAATACCACTTGTAGGGGGATCTAGTGGCTGACTAGAAGGGGGGTTGAATAGTCATGCCCCCAATTCGATAGCTTCCTAGGTATTCGTTAGTGCGCAAGCGGAAATACAATAACAGATACAAATACAAAAGCTAAAGACAAAGCAAACAAACCGACACGCCAATGTAATGTGGTTCAGAGATAACTTGGTCCTACTCCACGGTTGTCCGTAAGGTGGATGATCCCTCAATCTGTCGGTGGATTAGTCTCCGGCAAAGTTTGGCTAGCTCAATTCTCCTTGTGGGTAGAGAAACCTCACCACAACACTCACCAAGACCTCTTGGATTACAAGGAACTCTTTGAGCACTTGTTGACTACTAATTAGGGTTAACCACCACTAATTTTATCGACCTTAACCAAGCTTCCAAGCCTTAGTTATATAGGCCACGGGTTGGAAAACCCCGCCTACCAGTCGACTGGTGAAAGTGCCAGTCGAATGTCCTCTATAGAGATTCAACCGTTACAACCTAACGGCTCGATACCAATCGACTGGTGAAAGTACCAATCAACTATTCCACACTGGCTGAGTGAATAAAAGTATTCTATTCACTCTCAATCGACTACCCAGTCGACTGTACCAGTCAACTGCCATTTCCATCAGTCGACTGGTATCCCGAGTACAGTCTCTCAGCACTCAGACCCTCACCCTTATGACTCACTTGACGCTTCTTTGTAACTTTGACCTCTTGCCTTCAAGCCTACTTCCTTTGGCTCTCATCCCTCAGATGCATCCAAATCCGCGGCTCGTCCCCAATGCCATCCTTCGCGTATGTCTTGAAGTCACTTCCCTCTGCCCTTGTCCTTGCTGCCTTGTCCACGGTCCCTCAGACGCTCCATCCTTCATCGGACCCGAAGCCATCAACCTGAGTTATATGCGTATCCTGGAAACCTGCACACTCATATACACATATCAAATACAAGGATGAACCTAACTTAAGCTCTTTGCCCAAACACAAAAACACATGATCGCACGGACCATTGGGATTACTCCAACATGGTCAACTTTCAAGTTGACTATTTTCTAACTCCGCTCGATTGGGTGATGGTTCAACTGTCCAAAGTTGCGTTCACCCAAACCCAACTCTGACCTTCTCCTTGAGCAGACTTCCTCTAGGCTTTTCATCCCTTAGATGCACCGCGTGCATCCTTTCCTCTCGACCTGTGTACTTTTTTACAGCTCTTTGTTCCTTGGATGCACCAATCCCATTGACTCCCTTCCTATGTCATTTTTCCCGCTCCCTACGTCCTCTGCTCGACTTCTTCTGTTCCTAAGTCTCTGTACTTTTAGACACAAGACATCAAACACACATGGTCTAACTTAACTCTGATGATCAACATCAAAACTAACCCAAGGTACTTACAATCTCTCCCTTTTTGATGTGCATTAATTTGACTTAAGATAAGGGATTGTAAATAATAAATTGTATATGAAAACAATGATTATACAATCATAACATAGATAATTTGCAATTAAGTCCTCCTTAATTTAATACTACCCTTCCCTTTTGATCATATCAAAAATATGGGTACAACAAAAAGTAGCAAAGAAAAAATTGGAAAAAATTCTAGAGATTGTATACGCGATAAGTCTATACATTTTTACCACAATTATTTTGTAAATAAACTAATATCTATTTTTCTTTGTTGAAAAATACTAAAATTTTTTGTCAATATTAAACATAATCAAACTGATTATAGAACAAATTTTCATGAGAAAATTTTTTTCATTGTAAAAATAGGTATTTTTGAAAGTAATACTTAAAAATAGATTTCGATATCAAACCAACTTGCTAATTTTTGTAAACATTCAAAATATAATAGTTATTGGTAGAAAAATCAAGTTTTTCAAAAATTAATCTTTAAAAAAATTTAAATTTTAAAAATTTAGTTTTTGTTAAAAAATTCATAAATTATTATTTAAAAATAAAAAATTTTGAAATTTTTTCTGCTAATAGATAACAGATTTTTTTATCATAGAGAAAATTGAAACTAAAAGAAAATTGAACAAAAAGTTTATGAAAGATTAATTTTTCCAAAAAAATTGATTAATTTCTAGCATATAAATAAAGATAATTTAATAAGATAGAACAAATTTTGGAATCTAAAATAAATTTCAACCTACTTGATTTATTAGGTATTTTCATAGAATATCATATGTTGACACTTTTACAATTTGACCGCTTTATTTTCTAACATACGAATTAAGCCCTCCATAATATTTGGAGTTCCTTTCTAGAGTATATGAATTTGAACATATAGATTTATTTTCAGATTTTAATTTTTTTTTGTTCTTTTAATTTTGTATTTTCAATTTTAAGTTTATCAAATTTTACTAGTGCACATGCATTTGCTAATTGAATTATCCATACTTGGTTCTCAATTTGTGTAAAGACCTAGAAAACATTTTAATACCATTATACAATTTGTAAGGAGGTAGAAGATGTACCTCACTTATCATGTTGGACTCGTAGTTTGATGTTCTCCCTTCATTGATGCTTTCTTTTGAAATTACTCTCCCTTCATCGATGCTCTCCTCCGAGGAGATTTGGTCATCTTCAGGTAAGTGGTTAGTTGTTAGTGTTGGTCCAGCATATTCTTTTTTCTCAGATTGTTCTGACAATGATTGACTCCATGTCGCCTTGAGATTCTTGTGTTTGGACTTTTTATCCTTATTTTTTTTGTTGTCTTTCAATTTTGGGTAATTGTTTTGATATGCCCTTCTTCATTATAGTTGTAGAACCTTACTTTTTTTTTCTACATAGAAACTTCTTAGTCTGTGTCTTATCAAAATTATTAGAATTTAAAAACTTTTTAAATTCTTTTACCATAAAGGCCTTCTCATCGTTGTTCATTGTAGGGTTGGATTCTACTTCTAGTTCGCTTTTCTTGGCTTTTAGTACTAGGTTGTGAGTTGACTTCTCTTGGTTTCTTAAGCCTGCACATCTTGACTTGTGTAATTTTAAAGTAGAAAATAATTCTTCTAAGTTATTTACCTTGAGGTCCTTGAAGATATAGTAGGAGTATACTATCGAAATCCACTCTTGAGTTCTTGAAAAATCATTTAGAACATATCTAATTGAGTCTCGATTTGTTACCAATTCATTGA
This sequence comes from Zingiber officinale, assembly GCF_018446385.1. Lineage (NCBI taxonomy): Eukaryota > Viridiplantae > Streptophyta > Magnoliopsida > Zingiberales > Zingiberaceae > Zingiber > Zingiber officinale. The sequence goes on from NC_055998.1 coordinate 108,825,760, forward strand.
GGTTGTTAAGTTCTATGATTAATTCCTTTAGCTTGGCATGTAGCTGAGCAACCGTTTCTCTTTTTTCAAGCCAGAGGTTGTGGAGTTGGCTTCTGAGTAGATCTCTTTTGGCTAGTTTTACTTCAGAGGTGCCTTCATGTAATTCTAGGATTTTCTCCTAGAGATCATTGGCAGAGTTGTAGGCATCGATTCTATTGAGTTCTTGAGTCGACAGTACGCTTAGAAGATAAAACTCAGCCTTACCATTGGCCATGAAGTCGATATGTTTCTTTTTGTTCCATTAGTACTCTTCCTTTTCTTCTCTGTTCTTATCCTTAGGTGCTTCAAAATTATATTCCATAATTAATAAAATATCAAAATCTATTTTGAAAAATACCTCCATTCGACATTTCTAAAGTGCGAACTCCCTGTCAAAAAAAATATAGATCCGCTATATTAACGACCTCCCTAGTGCCGACCCCACGGATATGGAGGGAGGTACATGCAGGTACACAAGTGTCAGACGCATGGTGGGGGTGTGAACTCCTCCTCAAACTTTGGTGGATGGATGCCTAATCCAACCATCTTCCTTGTTGCTTTAGCCAGTGATTAGTCCTTCTAAGATGGTTGAGCTTTAATACCACTTGTTAGATTAGTTGGATTGGCTAGAGGGGGTGAATAACCTACAAATTAAATTCAAATTCTCTTTCTTCTAACTTAGAAAGGATACACACATTTAATAAACACAAAATAATTAACATAAAAATAAAAGGACTCAAAAGATTTATTTGGTTTACAACCAAAGAAGTTGCTAATCCAAGGTAATTACAGCTTACTAAAAAGGACTCCTTCTTTGACAATGTTGGAGGCAGAGAAGCCCCTTACATGAATTTAAAGCAAGAATAAAATTATCTAGTTTAGAGATTAAGAATGAGTGTGTTAATTTTACAACTAGTTTTAGGGAATTGTTTATAGCCCACTGGTCGAAGTGACCGTTTGATAACTTGACACATATGAGATACCTTAATTGGCTAGAGGCACCTCCATCTGGTTGAGTTTTATCTCAACCACAATGACCTTCTACTTTTTGTCAGTATTGGAGGTGCCTTAGTTCATTGGAGGTGCCTTGAGTGGGATGACATGGATTCCTACTTCTTATCTGCGCCACAACGTCTCCAAGTCATCGAAGGCACCTCGAGTAATCAGAGGTGCCTCAAGTGCCATAGTGTTCATCGATGGTAATGACTTTGCTAGGTATCTGAGGCACCTCAATACATTTGAGGCACCTTGAGTCTTCAGACCATCAGGGTGCCTTCGTTCAATCGGAGGTGCCTCAAATGGTCAACTTTCAAGTTGACTATTTTCTGACTCGACTTGATTGGGTGATGGTCTGGTCATCCAGTATTAAACTTACCTGAATCTAACTTTGGCCTTCTCCTAGAGAAAACTTTGTCCCGATTTCTCATTTCTTGGATGCACCACGCGCATCCTTTTTACTCCACCAGTGTACTATTTCACAGCTCTTCATCCCTCGGCTGTATCGAGCCCGTCGACTCTCTTTTCTAGTCATTCTTCTCACACACTGTGTCTTTTGCTAGACTTCTTGTGTTCCTAAGTCCATGCACACCTGGACACAAGACATCAAATACACATGACTTAACTTAACTCGGTGGATCAATATTAAAATTAACCCGGGATACTTACACTAAGGTGGTGTTGGTTTCAAGAAATCAATACCAAGGTGGTGCTAGTTTCAAGAAATTAGCACCACCATCGTGATGCTATTATTTGAAGACTTTGTAGCAACTGCCACATACCCATAAATTTTTATATGGCTCTCAGAAATATGATTTTACATCATAAATATATTTCCTACACTACCCTCTTCTGATGCATGTTAATTTTTTAGAAATTTAAATCTCTTAGGTCTATCAATGGACTTCGATCCAAACTCATTGATGAACCTAGCAAGCTATGATTATATTCATTCCAAGTTAAATAGGCACCCTATAGTCCAAATTTATATTGAGTTATCACCTTGAAGGCATTCTTAATAGTGTTCAAAAGGTTTTTAAAATTTTAGACTTTGAGGTAACTAGCATAGACCCATAATTTATTGTAGGAGTCTCAAAATCAAGATTTCACACTATATATATCTTCCCTACATTACCCTCTTTCAGTATATATTAACTTTTTAGAAATCCAAATCCCCTAGGTTCATTAATAAGTTTTGGTCAAAATTCATTGATGGACCTAACAAACTCTGATTTGACTCATTCTAAGTTCAATGGGTTTATATAGTACTCCACAGTTAAATGTGCCCTCACTACAATAAATCTGCTAAAAGACAATGGTGAAAAATCGTTGTGAAATTGATGGACCTAACAAACTCTGATTTGACTCATTCTAAGTTCAATGGGTTTATATATTACTCCATAGTTAAATGTGCCCTCACTACAATAAATCTACTAAAAGACAATGGTGAAAAACCATTGTGAAATACTCCAAAAAAATCATTATAAATCGACGCATGGAGAAAGATAGGAGCCTCAAAAGACAACGGTAAAAAACCATTGTCGTTTCATCAAAACAACAATGGTTTTTAACCATTGAAAAACCATTGTCTTTCAAGTGAAAAGACAATGGTTTATAATCGCTATCTTTGAGTGCCCTATCGTTCTCAACACTTCGATTGACCATGATTTCAAACAATAATTTTTCACCATTGTGTTTCAAACGAAAAGACAACTATTTATAATCGTTGTCTTTGAGCACCCTATCTTTCTCAATGCATCAATTTACCACGATTTTAGACAATGATTTTTCACCATTGTGTTTCAAGCAAACAGACAACGACTTATAACAGTTATCTTTGGGCGATCTATCTTTGTCAATACATTAATTTACAATAGTTATTTGGATCTCGTAGACAACAAATTTTAACCGTTGTTGTTTGTATTGAAAAGAACTAAACCCAATTTTACTATTGTCATTTCTCAACACAACAAACCATTGTCTATATAACTAATTTACCAGATACATCATTACAACAACATCAAATATATATACAAAGCAACATCAAACATATATACAAGTACGACACATGTACCCCCCATTTAAGTCACTCCTTACAAACATACATTGGATTACAATAAAATTTACAACACCAAAAGTTCATATAACCGCCATAAGAGTTTCAATACCTAAATTTCTGACTCATCGGAGATGTCATATTGTATGCAATCCACCCATTCATAATGTACATCAATTTCTTTTGCTGCTATCACAATTTTTGTGAATGACATGTGAATAAATTGAATGAAAATGTTACTTGCACAAATTATTTTAAAAGAACATTTCAATAAAAAAAATTTGAAAATATCACTACTAGAAAAAATGTCTATCATGACACTTTTATAATGACATTTATTTTAAAATGTAGTTATAAACATTCCATAAGGACACTAATGGAAAATGATTAATTTTGTTTAAAAATATCATATTATAGTAGACCTCTTATAATGACATAGTTTATAAATGTCATTATATTACACATGTATAAACATATTAATCAACTTGTTTGCCCCCACGGGCGGGATCAACTAGTTATGACATGGATTCTTGCAGCATGAGTCGAGAGGTCGAGGGTCTGCGGCAGCAATTGCGATAACATCAATATCTGTCCGTGCTAAACACCTAAGACCGCCATGTCATAGCTGGGCCCGTATTCACCGTGATTTACTCCCTCTCATACTTGTGGGGCCGGGTTGAGGGGGCCGCTAGGTTGGCGGTTCCAACCTTTTGCAGCATATTAATCAACTTGTTTAACTTTTATAACCTAAACTTTTCCTTCTCAATGTCGATCCTTTCCTTCCCTCTCCCTCTCCCTCTAACATGGGTTCTTCCCTCTCCGCAACATCCCCTTCTTTCTTTCCTATCCACGATAGCAAGGGTTCTTCCCTCTCCGCAACACCACCTTCTTTCTTTCCTCTCTGTAATAGCAAGGTTTCTTTCCTCTCTACAGCAAGCAAGGAAGAGCAAAGCCCGAGACATCGAGTTTCTCCTCCCAATTCTGTATTTTTAAGGTTTGGATGCAACTTTTCTTGTAATGGATTGATGCCTTATTTGATCCTGATTTCTCCCTATTATCCAACACCTTTTTTTTAGGTTGTAATATTGTTTGTTAGGGTTTTTGGAATCATTTACTACAATGAATTCGACATCTCTGAACCATCTAGAGTTCGATTATTTGTTTAAGTTGTTGCTTAGTGGCAATTCTAGAGTCGTTAAAAGCAATCATCTTCTCAGATTCACTTCTGATTCCTTCAAAGATATTTTTCCTACAATTGGTTCTCTTTTGGTTCTTGTCGTTGATCCTTTTTCCCTCTTTGGTAATTAATGGGAAATCGAGTCTTTTTAGCCTTTTATATTGAAATGGGATGAAATTTATTGTTGTTGCATTGACATTTTACTATTGCATTCATTGTTGTCGATATATATAGACACTATGTGACATCACTTTACATCAATTCCTCTCTTTCTTGAGGATTTATTCATTATCAATTCTAGACGGTTAATGTTGTTTGCTTATTGGAGTGGGCAAAAGTTTCACATGAATAGAGTTGGAAAGCAGAGACATATTTTTAACAAAATATTGCAGTTTTCTAGATAATTTGTCTTCAATCTTTATGGTCTGTATGCAGTTTGATAAATTTCAAGGAATTGTATTTCAAATTTTATACTTGTTTTTTGTTTGAATCAGGAATTTGCTCAGCTATCTTTTGCACAATTTGGTTGATTTATTTTCTTAGTTGAATTTGCACTTAAGAATCCATCTGTCTATATTATGCATGTATTGATTTTATAGTAAAGATTGTCAAACATTGGGGGTAAAAGGTTGAAGCTTGCAGTCTAGGATATAGGTAAAACTACTCATTGTTGGTGCCATGACAATCATTTCTAATTTTCCTCTTGTATGTTCAATTGCTATCAGTTTGGCATTTAGCAATAACACTTCCTTGAGAAAAAATAACGATTCTTTTGACTTTGAGAAACTACTTAATTGACTTACTTTACCAAGAAAATCCACATTGAAATACCAACTGATATTGAATGAGTCCTTTACCATAAAAAACTTGATTCAAATCATTTGCAACATGAAGTGAGGAAAGTGAGTGGGACTTACTATGGCCAAAGTAACACATGGTGTTGAGATGACTAGTAGGCATCTTGAAAAATCATGATTTATACTTGAAGAAGTCACTAAGAACTTCCGTGTTATGAAGAAAGCTGGATTCATGCTTTCCTACAACAATTGATTGCACTTGATCATTAAGACTATAGTCTAATACCATGATTGCAAGTTAAGTATGATGTAGATTGCACAAAGTCAGTTGTTGTTCAGGACTTAACTATTTAATGTGGGTAAAAATCTCACTAATTCTACCACCACTAAAAGACATGTGTATATGGAAGATAGCTAAGTATCTAGATGAGTGAAAATTGATTCATTATTTCTTGTTTGAAATATGTATCTATTTCATAGATTCTGAATAACATTGTGTTTTGATAGGATTTGGTTTGCACACATTTGTGTTGTATTTGGGTCCCATATTACTTTTTTCACTATCAAAGTCATGAGCTTCCACCTTTTGTCATCTCAAGAGCAGATAAATTTTTTTTATTCTTTATCATAAATCACAATCCAAGTTCTTGTGACAGTTTGACCTAACTCTTCCTTGGTATCCGGTCTCTATTAAACATTTTTTCTATATTTTGTCTACTTTCTCTCACACATATTTTTTTCTTTATACTATCCTTGAAGGTCTTTCATCTAACTATTAGACTATTTTTCTGATTATGCATGATTCTAGTAGTATTATTGAAGGAATCTTCATTAGTTTAATCATGAATGTCTTATTCTAAATAATTTTCCTTTTTCATCAAGAATATTACCCTATAATTGATGTTATTCTACCTCTTGAGACACATTGGCATTGTTTTCATTTTTATTACAGTTGTGATATGCTTTATGCTTCTATGAATATAATTTCCAGTACATTTGTTTTTTGTCATTTTTTTTAGAAAAAGGATGGAGTGTGAAATTGTTACTTTTTAGCGTAGTTATCAAAATCATACGATTTACAATTCAAATCACACAATTCAATTTGTACTCAAAATAGATCAAATTGTATGAGTCAATCATTTGTTTGTCTCATTTGACATGATTCAAACTGATTCAGTACTAATAAATTGATTCCCAAATATGAACTTAGCCATTAATTAGTTTTAATCAAACAAACAAAAAATTATGCAGAATTTTCAATTTGTATGCACATTTTATTATTAAATTAATTAGTTTGATTTTCTTTGTGAAAACATGCAATGCAGCATGCTTGTCGAGAAGCAAAATGGAGTTGGAGGAACTGGATGTAGTGTCAACAAATGAAGATGACTTGATATATGTTTTTCTAAACAAAATGGAGTTGGAGGAACTTAATGTTTTGAGTGCATTTGTAAATACTTTTAGCTAGTTTTGACTAGTTTTGGAATCAATATTTTTATAATAGTATTACATTTGTAAATTTGACTCAAATGATAATTAGATGAATAAAAATTCAGTGGCATGTGGTGGATGAATTGTGATGATGTGATAAATTGTAATGAATGGTGATGATGTGGTGGATGAATTGGATGTAAATTTTTTATATAATGGGTGAATTGTGATGATATGTAAAATTTGAATTAAAATTATATATTTTGAATAAATATTAGTGATAATTATTAATATCTTTATAAATTATTATAACTGACATTTAATAGTATCATTATAGATTAGTTAAGGTGATATTTTAAATGACCTTATAAATTATCTTTCTTGATATTTTCGATTGTTAGTATCTCTAAAATTAAGATATTTTTGAAGTTAGCATAGATATTTTATAATGATATTATACAAATATCAAGAATATCAAAGAATCTAAGGTGACATTACATTTTAATACATTTTTCGATAATGTCATCATAACTTTAGTGTCATTAAAAATATGATATAAGGGCATTTATGTGTGCCCTTAAAGAGCATTATTCAAGTAGTGTATCTAATATTACTATTGGCTGTAGCATTATTCAAGTAGTGTATCTAATATTACTATTGGCTGTAGCGAAGCTTTGTCAAAGGATGTGGTGCCTTCAATGATATCTCTCATATATCATAAGACAAAATAATCGTACTGGGCTCCATCAGGTTAAAGGGGTGCCTGTGTGGCAAAAATGATAGTAGCAAATTAATAACTTAATTACAATAACAAAATGAATAAGGAGAAGACTATAGTCATGAATAAAAGTTTTTTTAGAAGCATAAGAGCACTAGCTATAGATAGCATTATATATCTGCTCAAAGTATCCAAAGGGAAAGCCCCACGAAGACACTAGCTTCAACATCCGTGACAAGGGGGAAGTTACTATAATACCACAACACTTGTCTCTTGATATTTTGAGCTTTCACCTAAACTAGAAGCATTAGTTCTGTGCTTCCTTACCATATTGTTAATAGCTAAAAGTATGCACAAATTTGAATTAGAGAAATAATAATAGATGAAAATAAGTAATCTTAATAAGATACAGCTCATATTGAAGCAAAAAATGTTGAGAGACGATTATAAAAAAATAGTCAAATCTAAGCGACAAATGAACTTCCAAAATAAATAAATAAATAAGTCATGACTCACCAGAAATAGATACATTATGGGAAGAGTATAATAGTAATTTTTAAAGAACTAAAATAGCCAAAGAAATTTGAAAGTAAATCAGACAGTTTAAAGTAGTTCTCTTTAATCCAAGTCTCATTGTACCTCCCATGTGAGTTTTGGAACCCTTTTATGTTATACAGGATAAAAAGATCATGAAATATTACCTCAAAAATAGGATGGAAAATGCATAAATTGAGAGTTACCTTTGGCATAAAAACAACAATAGGAGTTATTGTACCAAGATCAAACTCTGTACTATTTGCATCCCTCAAGTTCATGCTTGAGCAAGCTTATTCTATGATAGCAATTTGCATCCCAAGACAAATACCTAGGTATGTGTAACGACCCGGTCTTTTGGTCTCTTGGCCGGCCCTTGTGGCGGCTCTTATGTCGTCGGCCCATTGGCGACCTCTCATGTTGTCGACCGACGACCCTTTGGACGTGCCGTTATTCAGTAGGACTTCCCACCCCTGGCAGTGAATTTTTGCTTTCCCCAAGATTCGAACTCTAGACCTCCAGGCCAAGTAGTAGAGTTTATGAATCCTGGTAGCCAAGTGAGCGCAAAAATCCACTGCCAGCGGTGGGAAGTCCTACTGAGTAACGGCATGGCCAAAGGGTCGTCGGTCGATGACATGAGAGGTCGCCAAATGGGCCGACGACATAAGGGCCGCCACAAGGGTCGCCTAAGAGGCCAAAGGGCCGAGTCGTTACAATAAAAAGGTGCCTTTTTATTGTAACGACCCGACCCATTTGGCGGGCCATTTGGCGACCCTCGGGTCGTCGACAGTGTCGTTACTCACTAGGACTTTCCACCCCTGCCCAGTGGATTTTTGCCTCCCCCAGGATTCGAACTCTAGACCTCTAGACTTAAGTACTAGAGTTTATGAATCCTGGTAACCAAGTGAGATGTCAGGATTCATAAACTCTACTACTTAAGCTTGGAGGTCTAGAGTTCGAATCCTGGGGAAGGTAAAAATCCACTGCCAGGGGTGGAAAGTCCTAGTGAGTAACGACACGGCCAAAGGGTCGTCGGTCGACGACATTAGAGGTCGCCAAATGGACCGATGACATAAGGGTCGCCAGTGGGCCGCCCAAGAGGCCAAAGGGCCGAGTCGTTACAATAAAAGGCGCATTTTTATTGTAACGACCTGGCCCTTTGGCCTCTTGGACGACTCTTGTGGCGGCCCAACTGACGGTCATGTTTACCTTCCCCAGGATTCGAACTCTAGACCTCCAGGCTAAGTAGTAGAGTTTATGAATCCTGGTAACCAAGTGAGATGGCGCTCACTTGGCTACCAGGATTCATAAACTCTACTACTTATCCTGGAGGTCTAGAGTTCGAATCCTGGGGAAGGTAAAAATCCACTGCTAGGGGTGGGAAGTCCTAGTGAGTAACGGCACGGCCAAAGGGTCGTCGGTCGACGACATGAGAGGTCGCCAAATGAACCGACGACATAAGGACCGCCAGTTGGGCCACCACAAGGGCCGCCCAAGAGGCCAAAGGGCCGGGGCGTTACAGTATGGAACTTAGTAAGTATTTTTTAACTCCCATTGGAACAAATAAAAGAATTAGAGAGAAACCAAGCAAACCTTCAAATTGGCTTCGTAATTTTGTATTTTGAGATTTTTAGCATGGAAATCCTCATTCCTAATTCATGGATCGACAAAAATAATCAATTAAGGTTTGAAACATCAAAGGAAAACTGTATCGAGTAACTCTGCAAGGTATTGCTTTGAATATGTAGGAAAAAAAGGTAGAATGAACTACTTAAAAAAGTAATACATAAATAAATGAAATCCTTAGTATCTAAAGACATCCTTAACTCAAATCTCATAACGGTAACCAAAGGGCATCCACATTGAGTGAATAGAAAGTAAACATGCATTTAAACATAACAAAATGAGTTTATGTGTCTTAAATAACATAATGTAAAATAGAGATAGATGATATTTTACTTTCCCCTCGGAAGCCATAACCCTAATCTCCTCATTCTCCTCTTACAATGTTATACACTTTATACTAATGCCGAGCCCTATTCACCATCTCCCACCTAAAGCCGGAATCAAATTCTCCACCACCATCGCCAACACCTCTAGCACCGCCACTAGAAGATCTAGGTGACACTGCAAAATCAAACAACAGCTTACAAACCTCTGAATTCTTGTTAATAGTTGTTGCATAAAAGATATCAGTTACATCGTACTACCCTTCACCAAACACCACCAAGGGGTCTCTCTCAAGTAGCTCCCACACAAAGCTCATGTCCTTGGCGGAGGCCACCGTGTAGAGGAGCCACCCCCATACTCGACCTGGATTAGTGAGTTCTTCTTGTTCTTCCCATCACACTCATGGAAGAGGTTTCGAGCTATGAAAGATTGGTTTTTGGCCATCTGAGAGAACCCTAGCAATCTTCAAACAGTAAAGCTCTAATTTTTAGAGATTTATGCTGAGAACAACAAAAAAAAGGGAAACTTAATCACACATTAGGTCAATGTCTTACTAGTGAAGAGAAAAAGTCTCGAGATTACAAGAGATGTCATTGGAAATCCTTCATCTTTCAAAGCAAGAACTAAAGAACTGCTTGGGGACAAGATTATATAGGTCATTGTGATGAAGAAAGTGTTCTCCTGGTTGCTGAGGTACTTTAAGTAGGTGAACGCGGAGCAATCGAAGGTGAAGGCGTGGTCAGCGGCGACATGGAAGTTGATCGCGGAGGGAGGGAGGAGATCAGAGTAGAAAAAGGTCGTGGGGCTGAGGAGGTTGAAGGTGTGGTCCAAGAGGTGGTGGCGATGGAGTTTGTTGGCAAGCAGTGTGGAGGGAGGAGCCACCAAGGGGGCAGGGAAGGTGGAGATCAAGGACTCAAAGTAGGAGAAGGAAAGGAAAGAGACGAGATACAGGGGAGGAATCCAGCCATGACGGAAGAGGATAGAAGCTTTATTTTTCATGAACAGGGGCACTGGGGCTAAAAAAACTTACGCTGTCATGTTTTGATGCTCCCAATTTTTGGCGGGATTACATCGGTTATAATTTCATTGACAATAGTTATAAACCATTGTGAATCAATTTTTGGCATGAGTTTTATGGTGGGAAAATACAACGTTTATAATCTCATTGACAACTGTTTAAAATCGCTGTTTTATTATCACAACGACAATGGTTATTTATCATTGTTCCAAGAGTTGTGAACATATTCTCATTGACAATGGTTCATTGCATCGTTACCCCACCATTGTAAAGAAAAAAAAATCACTTAAAGACAACAGTTTTTGAAAACCGTTGTAAAATCCATTATTGTTTACAAAAATATTGCGCTAAATGACAATGGATAGTGTAAAACCGTTGTTTTTTTTGCGTTATATGTGCTTTCAGACATTGGTTTTGTCAAAAACCATTGTCTTTTACTAAAATCATAATGGTTTATCCTAAAATCGTTATCTTTGTGGTATTGTCCTTTATCAATTTTGTTGTAGTACCTAAGTTATTACCTCGAAGGCATTCCCAACCGCCAGCCCTCTAGATTCACATGGTTCCTAGAATTTATGATTGGAATTCATGATTGGGAAACTTTTTACAGCCAACCCTCTAGATTCATAGGTTAAATCACTTTTTCTTATGTTATTTATAAAACACAATTGTTCTTTCAGTTGAACTAAGAACTTTTGTAAATCTAAAGTATTCTTCTTTCTTTTTCATAGACACAAATATGATAATATCATTTGATGGGAGTAGTTTAAACTATTTCAACAGTGTTATACTTAGTGTTATATAATCTTCCACAATGAAGATTTATTGCAAGAGATTAATTCAACTTCAACTTATTTGTTGAGTGGCTTGAGAGAATAATCTCAGACTAGCAAACAGAGAAGGATGAGTTGGGTTACTTGGATGACTTGGCCTAGACCTGAGACCAAGATATTCTAGACCCAAGGATGAGATGTCTGAGACCCGAAGCTGAGATATCTATGGAGACCCAAGGTTGAGATGCCCACCGATACATAAGGCCGAAATGCCCATCGAGACCTGTAACCAAAATATCCACTGAGACCCAAGGCTGAGATGCGAAGATAGGAAAGGAAGATATTGAGGTATGCATTTGATATAGTTTCCTTAAAATAGATTCGTCCCCCTTCAGTAGTGCTTCAAGGTTATGATGACATCTATTTTCCAAGATATAATGGTAAAACCATGATCACAATCTGGCATAGATTGTTCATGATGAACTAAGAATGCACCCAAGTGCTATCACCTGAAGACTACTAATCAAAATGAATTAGCAGAGAAGAAAGACGGGGAATGAAGGTGGAGGATTCTTTTTTGCTCTTGCATCAATATGTTCTCAAGGTCATGACTTCCTCTTATAGGAGCTCCATGCTTTCACTGCATTGAATAATCGAGTAATGACCATTCATTTTCTCCAGCCGTTCGGTCATCAATAGTGATTGTTTCAAATCGACAGTTATAGATTCTCCATTAATTATAGATTAATGCATTCATTACATTTGAGCAGCAAATAAAAAGATTCGGGTGGATAAATATTGATTCATTCACTTAGGCAAATTTTACCATGATCGGTTTGGCATTCGACGCATGTAGATCGTGCTCGCGCACGAGTCAAGTTGATTTAGTACAATCCGAACCTTAGATTTGCACATTTCCTGTGGGCCCACACATGAAAGAAAGTCTCTCCCCATATGTTTATTCACAACATCAATGCTTGTGAATCAATATGAACCAATAAAAGTGCCTTGAAACTTTTAATGTTGCACTAAAGTTTCATTCACAATGGAACCTCTTTCCTTCCATCTCTTTTCCATTCACATATATCCAACAATCTTCACATGAATAGAAATATGGTATGTGATAACATTCAATAGTTGAGTTCAATATAGGAGAAGTAGTTTTTACCTTTTGAACCTTCCCTTGTAAAGATCTATTTTTTTACTGGTTGACAGTAGACATAATGTCCTTGAACTATTATATCATCTGTGTAAGTATTAACAATCTCACCCATAACTTTCTCTAATACAACGCAGTTCTTATAAATATGTTTATTCTTGGCCATGAACACACCTGGTTCTATGAGAAATTCTAAGAAGTATGCTTTTAATTCTTTTCTAAGTGTCCCCACTTCTTTCTCACATAGGTGACTCTTAAGAGGATTCCACATTGCTCTATTGGATCATTAAAAGCAAGGTGCTTAATGTTCATCCTTTACTGATCCATTGGGTCATTCTCTACAAGAAGCAACTTTATCGGTATAGTTAGGTTGTCCCTTTGAACATTTGTGATCTTCAATCTGTATAGGTTGAATTTCCTTTACACCAACATTTTTCATTGGTGTCAAAGCTGCCCATCTCTCATGATGAGCTTACAACTAACTCTCGATTTAACCCTTTGGTTAGTGGATCTACTAGGTTATCTTTTGACTTAACATAGTCAACAATGATAACTCTTGTTGAAAGTAGTTGTCTAATAATATTATATCTATGATATATATGTCTAAACTTACAATTATATAGATGACTTTATGTCTTGCTAATTACCAATTGGCTATAACAACGTATGTAAATTGCTGACATAGGTTTTGACTATCTAAGAACATCTTCCAATAATTATTGTAGTCATTCATCCTCTTTAATATATTTGTCAAGAACTATAAACTCAGATTCCATCGTGGATCTGATTACTACAATTTGCTTATATGATTTCTATGAAATGGCTACACACCCCAGAGTGAATACATATCCACTCGTAGACTTTGAGTCTTTCATGTCAGATATCTAATTTACATCGTTGTATCATTTGATCACAGTAGGATATCTTGCATAATGTAATACATATTCACGATTATACCTCAAGTACCTCAGTCTTGCCATCCCTTGCTAGTGTTTAACACCGTGATTATTTATGTATTTACTCAGTTTGCTTACTACGTAGGTTAAGTCTGGTCGTGTACAACTCATTACATATATTAGACTTCTAATCACTCGAGTGTACTCTATCTGAAAGATACTTTCTCCTTGATTTGTCGATAGATGTTGACTCTTATTTATTGATGTTCACTCTTATTTATCGATGTGCATGCCAATGTAGTATCATACTTGGTAAAATTTTCAAGAATCTTGTCCATATAATGAGACCGACTAAGAATAATTCCTTCTATTACTCTAAGAATTTTGATTTATAAATCATATCAGCTATACTCATGTCTTTTATGTCAAATCTCAAGTTTAACAAATTTTTAGTGGATTTAATTATCTTATTATTACTCTCAATAATAAGTGTGTTATCTACATATAGGCATAAGATGACATAGTCATGATTTGTAGTATTTATGTAGTCACATTTATCACATTCATTGATTTTGAAATAACATTCCTTCATGACATTATTAAATTTTTTATGTCACTGCTTTGGTATTTGTTTTAAGCCATATAACAACTTTACTAATCTATAAACTTTATTTTTCTACCTTGATATAGAAAATCCTTATGGTTGTTCAATGTAGATTTTATCTTCTAAATTCTTATTTAGAAAGACTATCTTTATATTCATCTGATATATTTTCAGATTCCATAGAGCAACAATAGTCAATAATACTCTAATGAAAATTATTTTTGACACCAAAGAATATGTATCAAATTAATCAATGTCTTCTCATTGTCAGTAACCTTTAATTATTAATATGGCCTTATACTTATCAATTGTGTAATCCGATTTTATTTTCTTCTTGAAGATCCACTTGCAACCTAGTGGTTTACTTCTCAGAGAAGATCCACAAGTTTCCAAGTGTGATTTTACAAAATAGAGTCTATCTTAGATACAATTGTCTCTTTCCAGTGAAGACAATCAAAAGAGCTACTACTTCTAAGTAATTTTGAGGCTCACTTTCCAATATAAAAGTGATAAATCTATTTTGTAGGATTTTTTCACCCGAGCTTTTTTACTTTGTCTGAACTCAACCTTAACTGGTTCATCATCTTCTTCCTCTTGTGTTTCATATGCCCATTTTGAGGAACTTCCTTCCTTTAGGATCTTATATGGAAACACATGCATGCTCGACATTTATTGATTCTATTATCGAGTTCTTATGTATATCTAGTATTTGTGACTCATATACAAAAATTTGATACATATTGCTATTATGTGCATATCTAATAAATTACAATCAGTAGTTTTTAGTTCTATCTTAATCCTTTTTAGACATCAAAATTTTGGAAAAACCCACCCATATTCGTAAATATTTGTAGGAAAATTATCTTCCATTCTATAACTCATAAGGGCTCTTATATATTTTCTTTTGAAGCACCTTATTTAAAAGGTAATTACTGTTAACACAGCTTTCCCCTATATGAATTATGACAGTTCAGAGCTCAATAGAAGAGCATTTGTCACTTCTTTTAGAGTTTGATTTTTTTTTCAATAACTTTATTTTGCTGAGGAATATAAGGATTTGTTATTTTGTGTCTGATCTCATGTTTAACACACAACTCAATGAATGGTAATACATATTCACCGTTTCAGTTACTTTGAACTACTTTAATTTTTTTTTAATTAAATTGGTTTTCAATCCCATTCTTATATCCTTATTTTTGAGAAAATACATATAATAATATCTGTGTTATCATCTATAAAAGTGATAAAGTACTTGGTTTCACCATGTGTCGGTGTACCTTTTAGGCCGCATATGTTGGTGTGAATTAGGCCAAATGGTTCGTTGCTTTCAAATCTCACATATTGGAAAGATGACATTATCATTTTTGCATCAACATAAATCTCACACTTATATTTCGGGTCAACGTGGAATGTAGGTATGCTTTGCATGTTAGTCAACTTACGCAATACATCATGGTTAATATGTCCTAGTCTACCATGCCATGCATAAACATGAAGACTCAAGCGTATAAATGGAAAAGTTTTCAGTTTTATTAACCTTAGGCTTAGTAGTTATTACACTGAGCTGGAATAATCCATCAGTTACATAACCTTTTCCTAAAAACACTCCATTTTTTGATAGAACAACTCTATCCGACTCAAAAATAATGCATAAGCCATGCTTGCTTAACAATAATCCAGACACTAGATTCTTCTGAATCTCTAGAACATACAACATATTGTTGAGAGTTAACTTTTTGCCCGAGGTCATTTTCATCATCACTTTCTTTGGGCCATGATGTCCGAGGTTACTGAGTTTCCCATGAACAACTTGTCCCCATCTTTGATTTCTTCAAAGTTGTGGATCAACTCCTTGTTGTAGCATATATGCTTGATGGCATCGGTATTAATCGACCTTTGTCTCAGGTTTAAACCCACCAAGTTTAGTTCAGAGACCATAGCATAGATGTCATCCATTTTTGGTCCCTCATTCATGTTAACCTCCTTCTTCTCCTTTAGTTTTCTACACTCTAAAGATTTGTGATTGATTCGGTCATAGTTGAAGTAGTTCCTAGAGAACTTCTTCTTCCTTACGCCTTCTCTAGGTCTCATATTGGAAGACTTGAGATTCTTCTGTTTTGAGTTTTGACCGTGCTCGGTCATGTTGGCTTCTATAGAAGCCTAAGAGAACAACTTTCTCTTTGAACTCTTGTTGTCTTCCTCAATGTGAAGTCTAACAACAAGTTCTTTTATGTTCATCTCCTTCTGCTTATGCTTCATGTAGTTCTTGAAGTCCTTCCAACCGAGAGGCATCTTCTCAATGATTGCTGCTACTTAGAAGGTTTCATTTAGCACTATGGCGTTTGAGTGAATCTCGTGTAGAATCATCTGAAGCTCCTGACTTGGCTGATCATCGTCTTAGAGTCAACTATCTTATTGTCTAGGAATAGACCCACAACGAATTTCTTAGCCCCCACATCCTTTGTCTTGTACTTCTTATCCAAGGACTCTGACAACTCTTTAGCCATTGTCTTCGTATTATATACTGTGTATAGCAAGTTAGCAAGACAATTGAGGATCTAGTTTTAGCATAGGAACTCAGAATGAGTTCATGCCTCTACTGCACTTCCTCAATCAAGAATCAAGCTAGATTTAGTGTGGTCAGGTAGAAGAGCATCTTCTACTACCACTGTTCAAAGTTTAACCTAGTGAACTTCTTTGGTATTTCCCCATGATTGATTGGAACATTTCCAATCAAGGCAGAGGGGGCCTTCATGTGATGAGTTTATTGCACCTTAACACTTTTCGTGGCCATCTCAACAGAAATGACTCTGTTTTAAGATTGTTTGACAGTCTTCCACAATAAAGTTGTTTGTCAGAGATTACAGAATAGTTGCTGAATTGAAATCAAAATTCAACTTTAATTTATCTGTTGAGTGGCCTGAGTGGATAATATCAGGATGCCAAGTAAAGAAGGATAAACTGCTTGGATGGTTGGGTTGCCTAAATGACTTGGTTGAGACCCAAGGTCAAGATGTCTGTCAAGACCTGAGGCCAAAATGTCCGTCGAGACCCAAGGTTGAGATGTTCACTGAGACCTGAGGCCGAGATATTCCCAACGACCTGAGGCCGAGACGTATGCCGAGACCCGAGGTTGAGATATTCGCTAAGATAAGAAAGAAAGATACTGAGGCCTACATTTGACGTAGTTTCCTTAAAACAAATTCGTCCCCCTCCGGCAGTGCTTCAAAGTTATAATGGGCGTCTGTTTCTCAAGATACAATGGAGAAACCATTATCACAATCTAACACAAATTATAAATTTGTGGCGAATTAAGAATGCACCTAAGTGCTATCACCGGAAGACTGTTGATCGAAATGAATCGGTAGAAAAGAAAGACGGAGAACAAAGGTGGAGGATTCTTTTTTTTTTCTCTTGCATCAATCTGCTGTCAAGGTCATAACCTCCTCTTGTAGGAGCTTCATGCCTTTGCTACATGATTTTGTCCCCATGGGCATAGTTGAGGTGGTAAGTGGATAGACATTTGCCATGAGGTCGAGGGGGTCGAACCTTGGGGCTGACAGGGCATAAATTCCTATAGCCCATATAACACACCCCCATCCACTTGCCTCTTTAGTCACCATGATTTACCTCCTCCATGTTAGTCCTAAAGAGGGCTAGGGGTGATCACTTTGCCTTTTGCCACTTCATGTCTTCGTTGTATTGAATGACTGAGTAATGATTATTCATTGCCTCCAGTCGCTCAGTCATCAACAGTGACCATTTTAAATCGGCTGTTACGAATTCTCCATTAATCATCGATTAATGCATCTTTTACATTTGAGCAGCAAATAAAAAAAATTAATGTGGTAAAATGTTGATTCATTTGTTAGACAAATTTTATCCCAACCGATCCACGAATCAATTTGGTTCGGTGTAATTCAGATCCTAGATTTGTACCCTCCATATGGGTTCACGTATGAGAGAGAACTTCTCCGCATTTATTTACACCATCAATACTTGTGAATCAATATAAACCAATAAAAATATTTTGAAAATTTCAATATAAACTAAAGTCTCATTCAAATGGAGTTTTTTTTCTCTCCATCTCTTTTTCATTCCCATATATCTAACAACGTAGTTGTAATGCTGGTTCCATATTCTTAAGATTGTTTGAATCCTTGAAAGTGAACAAATGTCATTAAAAGTGATATCAACTGAAGAAATGCACTGTGAATTGCTGATTTTGGTCATGGTAGAGATTTGCAGCATTCTGACTTAAATTATCATCTTTTAATTAGCAAAGATGGTGTACTTTGGCTTATATAATAAATTCTTTGAAAGGGATTTTTCCTGCTTCTGCCATCTTAATTAATCAAGTCAAACAAAAGTCATCCTCATTGCAGGAAACGAACCAGCTGCAGGCGCTGCAGCTGCCTTGGTAATTAATTTTTCAATGGGTTTCATCACTGTGATTCATTTCAGGCAGTCTTAGTGGCCTCGTCTAACAGTAGCAACAATTTTGACCTGATTCCTGAATCTGCAACTCTAGGCGGAACTGATGGTGTCCTCCTCAGCGCTCCATCGACCCCTCGTCTCTCCTTTCTTTCCGAGCTGTATGGTTGTAGTCATCTTCTAGGTGGTCGAGCGTGAAAGTAGTACGGATCAATACGGGTCAGTGGGCGTCGGCATGGCCACGTGACCTCTCTGACGGTTGAGTCACTTTTAGCCTGGAAGTTGACGGCTCACTGATACACGAGAAAGAACAATAAATGAATAGTTTAAGGGAGAAGAGTAACCTCTGTATGCGAGAATAAAATCATTGGCTAATCTTACGACATCTATAGTCGTAAACCTTTTATGCTCGTGCACATTACTGTCACATGAAAATATAAAAATCCTATTCCTTTTAAAAACCTTTCTCTATTATCATAAATCTATTCAACAATTTTTCTATGACCCCATTGTCCATTTATTTATTTTTATTTTTATTTTTTACTTATCTTTATTTATATATTTTTTTACTATATATAATATTAATTAATATTTTAATTTTCTATAAAAAATAATAATTTGATAAACATAAATAAATAAATAAATAGTTAACAAAAATATTAAAAAATAAAAATTTTAAAAAAATATTAAATAGGATCGTGAGCCCTTAGCCCGTCAAGAGGAAGAATATAAATCCTTTTTGTAACTTTCTTTTTTTTTAAAAAAAACAAAAAGTATAAACCAAATCTCAAGATTTTGTGACCGATTTATAGAAAAAATTATAAACACTATATATACTGAGGGAGGAGTTTATAATGGAGGTTTATAGCATAAACCCCATTACAATGCCTTTACTACGTGGCCTGTGAATTAGGCTAAGTCAGCCACCGTACAAACCCCGTAATCCTCCACATGTGCAGAAAGCTGAAGATTGGCCAATCGAGTGCGCAAGGTCGAGCATCAGAGGAGCAGACAACGGTTGAACCGTACTCTAGCACCATCGGGCCGTTAGCCAAGTGTCGCCCTCCTGATTGGTCAGTTAGCTATGAATGTCGGGACTTGTGCTTGAGGTATTAGAGACTCAACTCGGCTGAAAGTTTTAGAGCTTTCTATAATACAAGTTTATACAAGCTTCGGCACAGGATAGAATAGGTTAGCGATCAGACTGGACATCTCTGCAGGTGGAAGGATTAATCACTATTTGGCTAAAGGTACTCTGCACAAAAAATAAAATAAAATAAAATCTGGAGCAATCTCATGTCTATAGATACACAGCTTTTGTCGACTTCTTTGAGAAAGAAAGGGGCTTCGGTACATGCCGCAATTGCGGAGAGGTTCCAGCTCACTGAGCCTGGCAATAATTTATGATAACAATCAATGAGGATATATATTGTGTCTGGGAAGAGACAGCCAGTAGGCTATCCACCTCTAGTTGTGTTTGGGATAATGAGTATTCTTCTTGTACATGGTGTTAATATGCTATGTAAAGAGACTAATAATGTTGTTCTCACCTTGTGTTCGAGAAAGAAGAAGACTAAAGAAAATTTAATTAATAATTAAACATAGATGAAAATACACGAGGGAATTAAGTCCAATGTTACAACCTCAATTAATGAGATAAAAACTTGATTGTTTTTATTGTTTTATTATTGTTATCAATATCAAGAATTTTGTATACAAATACAGTGATGCAAAAGTGTTATAGTTATTTTAATTTCTAATATTAATCTTTAAATTCTTTTTTTAAAAAAAAAAAAAATCAAAAGTAGATGTACAAATCACTAGATTGCGAAGCACTATGAGAGTGTATATGGCATATGGTGTTTACCAAATGTTAATGAACTTTCTCATGTACGATGGGTACTTACACGTGAGATTATCACAATCATCTCATTTTTGCAGTGGGTATGTTACTATCCTTATGTGGATAAATTCATAGGCGACAAAGGATCTATCATGCCTAGCGAGACGAGAATGATGGGACAATGATTGTTCCCTTGCGATTTGCTCTAACTATACTATTTTTATATTTTAACAATTTAATTCGATTACCTAACCATGTTGATGAAATTTCAGAATATTTAAATAACGTATTTAAGTTTTAAAATTATTAAATTATATATCTTATATCCATTTGCTAGCTCCTCTATATTTTTTGGGAAACTGTTCATCAGCACAATACCGAATCGATTGCTACACTATAAGTATCGATTAAAAAAATTAATTTATTTTTTAAAAAATCATTACTTTCACTATAATACGTTAAATTGATATTTGAAAGTATGAGTATAATTAGAAGAATTAGACAAACACATATGACTTAATTTCATATCATTCCGAGTTCCTAAGTCCATCAGTCGATCTCAACATAAATTGATTGATGGATTCTGAGAGTTTGGAATGACATGGAACAGACCTTGTGTGTTCGTCGAGTTATCCTAATTATATCAATGCTCTTAAACATCAATTTGACATAGTATATTCAAAGCAGTGATTGTTTGAATACAAATTGGATTTTTTAAGCATATTCGTATTAAAAAATTATTACTCTCAATGTCATAGTGACATGATGTTTGAGAGCGTGGATATAATTAAGAAAACTAAACGAACATATATAATCTAGTTCATGTCATTCCGAGCTCTCTACATCTATAAGTCAGTTTTGACTAATTTCAGTCAAAATCGGCTAATGAACCTAGAGAGTTTGGAATAACATGAAACTATGTCCTATGTGTTTATCTAGTTCTCTTGATTATATTCATGCCATCAAACATTAATTTAGCACACTATATTGAGAGCATTGGACTTTTGAACATAAATATATTTGAAATATTTTGATATGTTTTTACCAATTATCGACATGACAATTTAATCATATTGAAGATTACTAGTCCAAATATAAATGATTATCGAACTCTCTAGGTCGATCAATACATTTTGACCAGTTTCAACCAAATAATTATTTAGTTGCTTAAGAAAAGATTTTAATACAAACAGATCAAAATTTAATAAATTTAAAAATAATTTCGTACAAAATGCAGAGCTTGCACAAGTTTAGTAGAAAACTGACTAACTAAATGTTGAAACTAGTAGGTTTATCTAATAATAATATATAAACGCTAATATCGTCGATCTCACAATAAGATATATAGAAGCAAATCATAGAGATCATTTTATTCTAAGTATAACGACTCTTTACATGAGGAGATCATGCATTTAATGAAATATTTTATATCCATAGATATTTAATCTTAAAATTTATTAAAATAAATATTCATATAGCTACCAACTATATAAATCCGCATAGAAAAAATAGTTAAGGTGAAATTGCTCTGTGAAACAAGCCTGACCGATGCCCTTCACACTAAGCCGGGCAAATCGAGCCTACGCCTGATTTTACCGATTCAAACTTGGAAAGGACATTTCTAGTACGTTGGATCCACGCCTCCTCGTATATTAACCCAACGGCATCATCCAAGCCATCCATTGACGAGGCTTGAGTCAAAAGCTGACACTGCTAAGCTCGGCGAAAAGGTCTCCGTATTGAACAAGTACTCATGATGTAGATTAAGAAAAATCAAACCAACAAGATTACACATTGGCAATCATACAAAAATAACAAACACAAATAATTACCAATGAAGATGTTATGTGAGGCGGCTGCGTGAGGAAGCCACAGGCGATGAGAAGCCTGCTACTTGTGGTGAGAGGAAGGAAAGGGTTACGAGCAACTAAGAGCATGTCATGCCAACATACGATGAACAATTTGGTCTTTGGAAAAGAAGAATGGACTCTTGGTTGAAGACTGACTTTGGAATGGTTCCCATCAAGTGGAAGTTTGAGGTCTTGGATAATAAAAAAGCTCAAGACAATGAGAAAATAGTTGAAGAGGGGCAAGAAAATTCAGAACTCCACAAGCTCAGAAAGAGAAGTTTCATGGTGGACCCAAGTCCCTCTTCACTGGATTAGTAAAGTGTTGAGCCATCCACCTCTTCAAACATTTGACTATGTTATAGATAAACCATCTAGGGAGACAAACGCTAGGAAGACATTTGGACCTAAAAGGCTTACTAGAGATTTGTGAACTCCATAATGTTTGAATCCCAAGAAAGGAATTCCTTGGATGATAAAAGGGCTCATAGGGTGCCAATGGATTTAAGGATGAGTGCCAGGGAGTTTCATCTTAGGAAATTGATTCACTGGGGTTAGTTTCATGCATAGGAGCATATGAGATATGTTCAAGAGGTATAAAATGATGTAAGAATATTAGATTAATGAGTCATTCGTTGTAAATACTTTCTGATTTGCTCTAGTTGCTAATGAAATCATCTTCAAAATTAGTTGATGTAAATTAGATACTATAGGGTCAACTAAAGAAAATATAAAATGATATTGAATTGTATGAAATATCAAATATGCTGATGCAATAGGTGTATTTTAGTTAGGATTGGGAGATACAAAAGTTTGGGATCAAAACTAGGCTTAAGGATATGCTTATAAATATATATATATATTTCAAATAGATATACGTAAAACAAATATCTCAAAATGACTATTATTTTTAGAATTTATAATTCATTTTAAAAATTGGGCGCTCGAGTGTGTTAGGTGTTGAATAGAATATGCTAGTGATTAAGCAACTGGTCTATGTGGAGAGTCAACCATGGAAGAAGGATGATTGACAATGCAAAAAGTTTGGATTGACACCTTCAACATTGAAAAATGATCAAGAAAATTTGATATGAATGTTACAATCCATTAAGGGATACAAATTAAGGATCATTATAAATGCATAATATCAATAATAGAAAAACTACTGACGTATTTTTTTTTAACCCCATATCTAATTCTTTGAACCAATTAAGGTAACCAACCCAATTCCATATAAATTTCTCATCAATCACTGCAGTAAATCTGAAAATGCCATAGTATTACGTTGGTAAGCCGACCTATGCGGTTCTTTCCCCCCACTGTAGAATTGTTCGGACCCCAAACCGGGTATTTATTGATGTATCTTTTTTTATGTATGGAGAGAAAAAATTTAATTCTAATTGGGAGTTGCCTAACCATCCACGAGAGTCTGGGTATTCATTTGCTATAGATAAACCATCTAGGGTGACAAAGACTAGGAAGACATTTGGACCTAAAAGGCTTACTAGAGATAGGAAGCACTAGTAAGAGATTTGTGAGCTCAATTGGGACCCACCCATGATGTTTGAATCCCAAGAAAGGAATGCCTTGGATGATAAAAGGGCTCATATGGTGTGCCAATGGATTTGAGGATGACTAGGTAGTTTCATCTTAGGAAATTTTTTCATTGGGGGTCAATTTCCTGCATAGGAGCATATGGGATATGTTCAAGAGGCATAAAATGATCTAAGAACGTTGAGCAAACACAAATGGAGAGCCTCCAAAATATGTGTGCAAGTGTACGACTTGTCAGAACCATGAGCAATAACCATGTTTTTCAAACACAAATGGAGAGCCTCCAAAATATGTCACTACATTATGCACGTGTACGACCTTATTGTTCTTATTTGTTCATACTCTGCACCAAAACAATTGGGCATTTATCACAGCCAAGCAGAATGTGCACTCCAATTTTGGAGAATTATGTTGAATTATAAATGTATAGATCATAAGCAAATGAACGAAAACACCTGTCTAACACAGTCACATGGAAAGCTATCCCAAATATGTCGAAATATTGTGCCATGCTGAAGAACATGACTTCGAGCGGCTCCATCCATGTAAGAATCCTCAAGTAATGGGCTACAAATCAAAATTCATAAATGGAGGAGAATGATATTTGTTGCTACTCCTATGCTTTTCCAGCGGAACCAAAGAGGTGCATTTTCTCAGCAACCACAGCTTTCATTGCTTCCTTGGTTGATGCCATTAGATGAACCAAATCTTTATGAGGCTTCTCCAAAGACTCCAAGTAAGCATTCCGAACTTCTGTATTAACATTGAACTTCCTCACGCCAAGAGCTATGCACTCCTGTTCAAATAAATTAGATTTGAGATTAGTAATATTTGGTGTTAAGATTTTGGTATTTTCATTTGCTTGGAGTTACTTGGCTCATTATTTGGTGAAACTAAGGAGTACAACTACAGGGATAGAATCTCATCAGTTACGTAACCGTAATCCAGCTCTAGTTCATTTGAATCACTAATGAACTAGTCTGAATATATCTACTGTAGGTAAATCAAATTGGATTTCTGATTCACCAAGTCTTTTGATTGATACTATTTGGCATGTATCTACTTAATGGGCTCTTTTGAAGGCAAAATAAAAACTCTCATATGCGCATGCAATTTTTATTGTGCAAGAATAGAGACAGGTAAATGGTAAAAGTAAAATAATAGTATTAAATGATACTGTGTACCTTAACAAGATCACTAGGAAGTCCAGATGCGCCATGAAGAACTAGATGTACTCCTTTGTTCACAGTCAAAGCTCGAAGTTCCTAGCAAAAAAATTGAAGAATATATTTGTATGAATAGTGTAGAACATAAAAAAAACATATATCCTGTTAGTTTTGTAAGACAAATAATGTAGCTAAACACAAGCAACTCAGTTTTGGAACATCAAAGTGTAGGCTTACAATCATCAAGGAAAACCAACAGTGGCTAAAATTTCAGCAGCTCTTCTAGTTCAAAAACAACAAAGGTATTGAGTATATAGTACATACAGCATGGCAACGAAAGTACAGCAGGTTAATTAACAAGTTTGTGGTTCAGTTTGTCCATTCAGAAAGAGTGAAGAAAAAAGGATCAGACAATATGCTTCATTTACCAAAAAACTTCGAAATTATTGAGGGGTTATCATCTCAAAAAATTGAAACCAGCCAGGTACAGCTTCATTAACTTCAAACTTGGTCCAAGGGGTATTCAACGTGAGATATATTTTTCTTGTCAGTTCATAACACCTTGCAATAACCCACTACACGCCTTGTCTTGGGACTATCAAACTCATTCTAATCAAAGTGAATTTTAAACCATAGTATTGCTACTCACTATCTTTGTTTTAGTGAAGAAACAAGGACAACGTATTAGCCATGTTTATGGCCACAAACTTTTGATGTGAGGATTGTGAAACATGTGAACAAACTGTGGGAAATCAAGCAGTTTAACCATAGAACAATCAAGAAATTTGCATCTCAATCGGGTACAAATTCCAAGAATAATAATTTATACAGAATGACAATCTTGGACTCATTAATATAAAATGAGCAGGTCACGACTGTGATTCTACATAACATATGCATTAAATTTCCAATTTCTATGCAGACTCATTAAGTACTTACATAGAACAAATTAATAAATTTATCGCATTTGGTACAAAGTTGTAAGAATGTATTTTATGCAGAATGATGCAATCTCTGACATTAATATAACATGAGCAACTCAACCATGATTCTACAGAACATATTTATTGCCCCTAGGGCTATGGTGCAGCAGTAAGGATGCTCAGCTGTCTTCCAGGCACCCACAGTTTGATTCCTAACTATGGCGTATTTGTAAAGATTTTTCCTCAAAATAAGACTTGCAACTAAGGATGCTGGGCTTTTGGGCCGCCCGCTGCAAGTGCTTTCCGATTTACCCTGGTGGCTGGTGGAAAACCTCCGTAGAGACAGGCCGGTCATCCGAGACTCGACGCTACCCAGCCTAGTTAATCATTTTTTTTACATAACATATTTATGCATGAATTTTCAATTTCCATTCAGAATCATTAAGTATTTCAAATTGCCAATTGATGTATGGCTGCATATAGTGCTAAAAAGATCAATTAATATGTTACCTTTAGTAACTGAAGCCGAAGATTTGGACCACTAGAAGGGTATTTCCCATGCACATTACCAA
Organism: Zingiber officinale; assembly: GCF_018446385.1. NCBI lineage: Eukaryota > Viridiplantae > Streptophyta > Magnoliopsida > Zingiberales > Zingiberaceae > Zingiber > Zingiber officinale. The sequence continues at coordinate 108,852,226 of NC_055998.1, forward strand.
TGCAGACTGCTAAAGCATCGATTCCTGTCTTATCAATAAATTCTTCTGCCTGAAATGGAAACACCAAAAATAAAAATGATTTTCAGTATGACAGACGTGGATGATCTAAATCCTGCAGAAGTTACATGCCTGCTTAGCTTCTGTAAGTCTAGCTTCATAGTCTTCAACTGTCATGTCATCTTCTGTGCCTGACAACCGACCAAGTTCAGCTTCAACAAGAATGCCTTTATCATGTGCCAATGTCGATATGAATTTTGTGTACGAGATATTCTCTTCAAATGGGAGATGTGAACCATCAACCATCACTGAATTGAATCCCTAAAAGATAACAGATAATTGGAATTTTGGCAACAGATATTAGTTCACTTTAGGAAACAGATTTTAATTAACATTCCAAGTGCATGACACAGCCATATATCAGATGGACTGAGAATATTCATTGATACCTACCAAATCGAGAGCTTCAAGTACCTCAACTTTTGAATTCCCATGATCGAAGTGAACAGTAATCGGCACCTGCCACAATACATAGTGATGTCAACGATATTCTCTTAATTAAGAAGAGAAACAATTTCCAAAATCAAAAAGAAATTAATAATTCTATGATACCAACAAAAAGTAATTAGTGCACGATGACGTACAATATTAAGTCCATTAATAACTGGAAGTAAAACTTTCTATACATGATCCAGAAAAGATTGGCTAACATAGCATGAGTGACTTAACAATGGCAGAAGAAACAAGTATCCAGAAGTTAAGTTTCTGTCAACTTGCAAATCTAGTTATAGTATAGTGATCCTAAGACCTCAATAGGTGATAAATGGAAGCTGAAGTTGTTACTGAGATGTGAATCAGTGTTGAATACGACTATTTCTAAAATATTTATATGTGATCAATAAGAATGTTCCACCAAATCTAAGTGTTGGAATGTGATATAGTACGATGGGAATAGACAAAAGGGTCCAAGAATCAAAGAGTACAGAAATAGAAAACTAATGACTAAATGTAGTTAATCTTTTATTCTGTCAACTTGCACTTTGCATCAGACTTGGTTCATTGCTTGTATCTTTTTGAATTTAAACAAGGAATATGTTGAGATTAAAGGGAAAATATTCCTTGTTAGAACCCCAGGTAGTTTCCCTCTACCTCTATATGTATTATGACAAATATGGAATATTACAAATAAATCCTCTATGCTTGCACATTTACACATGAACCTCTTGCCTATAACACTCCTTTCAAGTTGGTTCCAATTCATTGTAAAAGAACACTTTGTTCAAATATGTTCAACTTTATGTTCTCTTAAAGATTTGGTCAACGAATTTGCTAACTAATAGTTAGCATGATGTTCTAAATTTCTAATAATCAATATCTATATGCTTTATCCCCTTATGAAGGACAAGATTCCAAATGTATGCATCACAACTAGATGATTACAATAAAGCTCCATTAGCTCAGTAGGAGTACATCCTAGCTTGGGTATCAAATTTAAGTCATGAGAGCTCACATGTTGATACGGCCATGATTCTATATTTTGCTTTTGCACTTGACCTTATTGTAATTGTGTGCATTTTACCCTTCCGAAAAATAAAGTTACCTCCTAAGAAAACACGATAACTAGATGTAGAATGTCTATTTGGAGGAGAATATGCTAATTTGCATAAGAGCAATGCATGACCTAAATATAACCTCAATCAAGAAATAACATACCTTTTGTTGAAGTACTTTTCAAGTAATATAGAATCCTCTTAGCTACTACCTATTGACATGGGCTCTCTAGTAACTAATCTCAAATAGTTATTTTTCTTATAAACCTTTTAGCCTTTTGTACTTTTCTAAATCAACATGCAGCCTCCCATGTTTAGGTATTAATTTAACATTTGGATCCATACAAGTTTCTACAGGTCTCTAGCATGCTTAACTCCAAGCATATCCAACACATACTTACATTGTGAGATATTAATAACTTCTTTGGATAAGCAATTCATATACCAAGGAAGTACTGAAGGTGATCCAAATATTTGTTCTAGAAATGCTGATGAAGATAATCATTTAATTTCAAAACTAAAATGGAGTCATCACTAGTGATGAAAATTTTTTAGCTTACACACCAGACCAACCTTCCTATATGAGCAACAAACCTCGAAGGTTAACCTCAAGGCAAAACTAACTCAACTAAAGGGCCAGTTGAGGGGGCTGAATAAGAAGCACTTTGAGCACATCTCGGAGAAAGCTCGTTGGGCAAAGGAAAGTTTGGAGACAACCCAGCATGTCATTCTCTCAGGTGGGGAGCTACCGGCTGGCTATGGGGACTTGAGGAAGCAGCCACATTACTTGGGGAAGCAGAAAAACTATTCTATTAACAAAGAGGGAAGAATGTGCACCTCAGAAATTCGGACCGGTGCACTAGATTTTTTCATGATCTAGTCAAGAGGAACAACAAAAGGAATGTTATTGTCATGCTCACTAAACAAACAAACAGGGGAACAAACAAGTTTAGGGGAGGTGGCTGAAGAATTTGTGGGGTATTTCGATGAGCTGCTGGGTCAAAAGGTGCAATGTATAGATATGGACTGCTTGCAACTGCCTAAACAGTGGCTACATAGCACCCAGGCAGCAAATATTGTTAGGCCAAGTCATGGTGGAGGAAATCAGAGCTGCTCATTTTGATATTGGAGAAGATAAGGCCCCATGCCGGATGGGAATGGAATTTTTCACTTCATGGGAAACAGTTGAAGGGGAGCCTTGGCGCAACGGTAAAGTTGTTACTATGTGACCAAAACGGGGTCGAATCCTGGAAACAGTCTTTTGCAAAAAGCAGGGTAAGGCTATGTACAATGGATCCTTCCCCAGGGCCCCACATGGCGGGAGATTCGTGCACCGGGCTGCTCTTTTTTTTTCATAGGAAACAGTTGGGCCAGATTTTATTGCTGCTGTTCTAAAATTTTTTCAGATCGACAAACTCCTCAAATATTGGAATCATACCTTGATTGCTTTGGTTCCTAAAGCAGATCACGCACCGGGAGTGGCGGACTATCGACCAATTTCCTACTGCAGTGTTTTCTACAAGTTAATCTCCAAAGTCTTGGCTGGGAGCTTAGCTGCGATTATGGGCAGCTTGCTTGATCTAGCGCAAGTGGTGTTTGTGCAGGGGTGATCCATAGGAGACAACATCAGCTTAGGATAGGAACTGCTAAGGAAATATGCCCATAAAAGAATCTCTCCTAAATGTATGATCAAGGTAGACTTACGGAAGACATTTAACACGATGAATTGAGGATTTCTAAAATGTAGATTCACTACATTAACGACTCCCCTAGTACCGGCCCCACAGATATAGATGAAGGTAAATATAAGTACACAGACGTTAAACGCATGATGGGATAAATCTCAGGTCATCAGTTCCTAAGAATCAACCCCTGACCATTACATCAAAGATGTCATGCGCCCACCGTATGCGCTACGCCCTGGGGATCGAATTGAGGTTTTCTAGCATCCGCACTTGATGGTTTTGGTTTTCCTTAACAGTTTCAAAAGTGGATACATGAATGTGTTACAATAGTCTCGTATTCTATAAGTATGGCGAGCTTCATGGTTTCTTTAGCGAGTGGTGGGGCTTAAGGCAAGGTGATCCACTATCACCCCTATTATTTGAATTATGCCTTGAGGTTCTATCGAGGAGGTTGAAGGTGGTTTTTTCACTGCCTTCTTTTCACTTTCATCTCATGTGTAGAGATACCCAGATTACGCACCTAGCGCATGCAGATGACCTGCTGATTGTTGCTAGAGCATATATTACCTCAATCACATTAATAGCGGATTGCTTGAAGGACTTTGGGGATAAAGCAAGGCTGAGAGCTAATCTTTTGAAGTGCAACATGTATATGGCAAGGGTGGATGACACAAAGGGCAAATCTACTTTAGATCACCAATTTTCAGGAGGGCACCTTTCCTTTTCGGTATTTGGGTATTCCTCTTGCTACGGAAAAGTTGTGAATTGCCAATTATGGACCTCTACTTGATGCAATAACGAAGAAGATAAATGCCTGCCCCAAGCACACATTATCCTATACCGGGTGCTTAGAGCTCGTCAGATCAGTCCTACAAGGAGTTGAGTGTTATTGGCTTGCTATACTTTCCATACCTTGTGGAGTTATTGATAAGATATATGACATATGTCGAACATTTGTTTAGTCCTCAAAGCATTCGCCAATTTCCTGGGCCAAGATTTGTCTTCCTAAACAAGGAAGATATGAACTTCGGGATCTATAAGCATGGAATAATGCTCTACTTTGCATGATACTTTGGAACATCCAATGCAAGACGAATTCTTTATGGATGCGATGGGTCCATCACCACTACATCAAAGGAGTTGATTTTTTTTAGCAATGACGCTCGAAACCCTTGGACTCCCCATTGGCTAAGCGACTTATTGACATATGAGACCAAGTGGTTCAGGAGCTAAACGGGCAAGCAACAATGAATATGAGGCTGCTGGAATAGTTTGGTGGGAGAAAAATCGGGCAACAAATGTGTACAATTTCTTTTGGCCAAAGGGGTCGATGACCTCTTGGGCATGGAGGCCAGGAATTCTACCCAAACACCACTTTATTGTTTGGTTGCTTGTTCATGGAAAGCTAACGGCGAATAGACTTCCGTATATACCAGACAAAGGTTGTGCTTTGTGCCACAAGTATGATGAGTCAAATGCACACATCTTTTTTTGAGTGTTCCATTACCAGACTCCTATGGAACAAGGTAAGAAGATGACTAGACATTTGACATAAGGTCAGAACCATGGAGAGCCTACTGTAGGTATTCCAACAACAATATAGAGGCGACTGACGCATCATGAAACCGCGATACTTTGCTGTTTATGATTTATCTTTTATGGGAATGTCGCAATAGACGTTGTTTTGAGAATGATGTACCTGATGTTGATAGGATGCCCCACAAACTACAGACACATGACTACCAATTTGTGGATCTCTATTGATAATATGTCATTTTGACAACCATATATATATTTACCTTTCCCCCCCAAAAAAACAAACCTTGAAGGTTTCTCTATATGAACCATGGTTTAAAATCTCAAGCCATGCCAAAATTTCGATCTAGGATTGAAAAGATCTAGTTTTGGTACCGTATCGTGCCGATATAATTTCAATATTTTTTAAATATAAAATATATTAATTAAAAATAAAAAATTTAATATATATATATATAAAGTCTAATTAAATTATCTCAATATAGCTAGGAGTTGATTAAAATTATTAACCTAAGTTATTTAATTAAACCTAAGTTAAAAAACCTTACCCCTCCACGTTGCCAGTGACCACTAGCCCACGTGAAGAGTCTAGCTATGTTGACTCATCGTCAGGTCCGCAGGACTCGTCCAAACTCATCGTTGGGCCCGCGTGACTAGTTTGAACTCATCATCGGGCCCACGCGACGCATCCGAACTCATTGTTGGGCTCGCGCAATGCGTACAGACTCATTGTCAAGCCTGTGCGACACATCCAGACGCGTCACAACGTGTCGACACCAGAGGCATGCTTGTGTCAATGCCGAGCTACGGGTGGAACGGAATGTTTTGCTTGTATTAGGTGAAACAACTTGAGATTTAAACTATGATATAACCAAGGAGCCAACAAAAAACAACTAATGACTGAAAGAGGCGAACTATAGCAATCTTGGCCGCTAGAGAATGTATAAAGGTAGTCAACATTATAAATTTGTGTACCCTTTGCCATAAGGTAGGCTTTAATTAACAATACCATCTGGTGAGCACTTAACAAAGAAAACCTATTTGCAACTCATGGTGAACTTCCTTGAATGAAGAGACATAAAAATACCTAGTGTCTTTGGAAATGAGAGCATTTATCTTGTTAATCATAGCTTGTTACTACCATGGATCTAAAAGTGTCTTCAAACCTGGGAACTATAAGGGTAAAGAGGAGGCAAATTATTAGGTAGCACTTAATGAACACCTTTACAAGACACAATGGGAATGTCAAAGTTAGATGAAGGGTGCAAGACGGTGACTCTAGAGGGGGTGCTTGAGTGTCTCCATAGTGCAACAATCAAAGGTACACTTGCACGGGGTGCCTCAAGTAGTGGATCACAAGTGGGTGACTAAGGTAGTGGATCAATAACATAAGAAGTGGTCGGTGAATAGAGGGTGGTGGAAGGCTTATAGGTGGAAATGGAAAAGACAATCAGGTAGGAATAGAAATTCAGATAGAATAGTGTAGAGGGAAAGAAAGAAGTGGACTCGAAGACGGTACCATCCTGATTCCTGAGACAAAAGTCTGATGTATATTAGGAGAGTAACATAGATAACCTTTATGTAGATGACTATAACCATCTACAATGCAATTGATGGAAAGTGGAGACAACTTATCACAAGGACACTAGGTGAACCAAGCAAGTCCACCAAAGATCTATAGTGAAAGACAATATATAGCATCTTAAGTAAAGAGAATATTAAAGCAAATTTTCGAGTGTAAAATGAAGGATGATACATGGTTGATGTGATAACTTGTAGTGAGAATAACAACACTCTAGAAAGAATAAGGGACCTACAACTTAGAGTCCAGGTATTTGAATATGATGTTGATTCTTGCATTTTGCTACACTTCTTTGGAAGTGTATAGGGACATGCCATAACTCAATAAAAATGATTGAAAAGAGTGCAACATAAAAGAGGAAAGGATAGAAACAACTGAGGCCTATCTTTCCTAGAAAACACCATGTTGTTTGAGACTAATCATCTATAAAGGTAACAAAATATATAAACTAAGGGGACATTTGGTACATGGATTTGGGAATGGGGAATTGGATTCATTCCCAAACTTTGTATTTTGTTGATGGGAATGAAATCAAGATTTTGAAATGAAACCTACAAACATGGATATTGATAAAACCCACTTCCCACTTGGGTTTTGATGGGAATGAGAATAATAATTAAGTTTTGGACAAAAATACCCTTAATATCACTTTCTCTCTTTGTTCTCTTTCATCGTACTTTATCTCTCCTCATTTTCTCATCACACTTTATCTCTCATCATACCTTCGCTCTCCTTCTCCACTTATCACACTTTCTCTTTCATCGTACTTTCTCTCTCCTCATTCTCTCATTGTATTTTCTCTCTCATCATACTTTCTCTACTATTTTCTCTCTCATCACACACTCTCTCTCCCATCACACACTCTATATTTTTTCTCATCATTCTTTCTCTCTCATCATACTTTCTCTCTCCTCAATCTCTCCCATAACACTCTCTCTCCTGATTTTCTCTCATCACACTTTCCCTCTCTTCATTCTCTCCCATGACACTCTCTCCTTATCTTCTCTCATCACACTTTCCCTCTCTTTATTTTTTCCCATTACACTTTCTCGCTTATCATTCTCTCTCATCATACTTTTTCTCTCCTCAATCTCTCCCATTACACTCACTCTCCTCATTTTCTCTCATCACACTTTCCCTCTCTTCTTTTTTTCCCATCACACTCACTCTCCTCATTTTCTCTCATCACACTTTCCCTCTCTTCTTTTTTTCCCATCACACTTTCTCTCTCATCATACTTTCTCTCTCATGATTCTCTCGTTATATTTTTCTCTCGCATTCAACTTTATCTCATATCTAATTTTTCTTTTATTTTCCTCTAAGGGTAAAAAAGAAAATTTAGGTTTATTCCGATAGTCATGCTCACAACTAACCAAATATTATTTTTAAGAATGATATCCATGCTCATACCCATTTCCATTCCACAATACTATGATTCTCATTCCCATTATAATTTCTATAAGTGAGCCAAACACCACCTAAAAGTATAACTAACTTGACTTGGACTCAAACTATCTCTATGAACTAGAGAAAAGGGTCCAAAAGCATATTTATAAACACTAAAAGGGGACCTAATATGCTTACCTAACTACATGATTCAAATTCAAGAGTTTGAAGATTGGAAATTATATGCATCAAATTTAGGGAGTGAGGAATGACCAAAACAACACTAAATTTGAAGGGGAGATGGTGAAGCCAAGAGAGACATAGATAATGGAGGCACATCCAGCTAGAACAACCCAAGAGACTCATGCCCTAATTCAAATACCCTACCTGTCCTAGAATACTAAAATATATTAGTCATATCAAAGGTTAGAAAAATTCAATGATTTATTAAGTTTCTTGATAGACAATAAATTTATTAGAAACACAACAATATAAATACATAACGAATGTCATAAAGGAAAATGAACAAAAGGTGTCACACAGGCAACCAATAGTACGTTGATGTGACCAGCTAGGAAGAAGCACTAACAATGATTTAGAGCAGGAGAAGACTTGAGTACTCCTTTGTTGGAACAATGATGGGACTGGACTTTATCGACGAGAAAATATCTCGTTGAATGAGAACAGAAATAGATACCAAAAGGGGCTTTGAAATGCCCAAGTAATCCATCAGCACGATCTTGTTCTTATTGTTGGTCTCCTAGAGACATTGATATTTGAGGAATGTAGTGTTGGTGCAATCGGCCTCTAGGTTTCGATGTTTGACAATATACCAACGTCGGGTCGGTTGACTAAAAGTTAATCCAAACAGGATTTGATGTTTGGAAGAGAGAAGTCTAGTCAAGACTAGATGACTAATAAGAGTAAGTCCTAATCGAAGGTTAGGCAGGTGAGAAGTCTACAAAGTGACTAATCTTAATTGAAGGTTAGACAAGGGTAAGTCCAAGAGGTTAGGAAGGTGAGAAGTCTACTAGTGAGTAGTCCTAATTGAAAGTTAGGCAAGTGGAAGTTCTGGTGAGTGAAGTCAAGTCCTAGTGAGTGAAACTAGGTGGTGGAAGTCCTAGTGAGTGAAGCCAGATCCTAGTGAGTAAAGCTAAGTGGCGGAAGTCCTGGTGAGTAAAGCCAGATAATGGAAGTTCTAGTAAGTGAAACTAGGCAACCCTAGGGGGAGGTAACCCTAGGTAATGAGAAGTTTTGGAGGAGTAAACTCCGTATGACTAACTGGTTTCTGTCAACCACGCACGGTCAACTAGACCAGCGAATTCTTAATACTGCTAACACTGTTTTACTTTATGATTTTATATCTATTGTACTAACTCAGTATTGCAGGTAAGTCTTAGTAGATTAGATTGATTAGACACTAAGCAGGACCAGATAAATCCTAACAGGTCTGGAGGACCAGATGTTTGGTAGATAAGTGGAGGTAAGTACTGGAGGAGAAATCTAATGAGAACACATTCCCCGTTGAGGGAACAGTAGGCGCTAGTCAACTTAGATCCATTTTAAAAGTCTAAGTTGAGACCATGATTAGATTTTAGTCTCGATAAAGATAGGATCTAATTCATAAATTTATTTTATTCATGTACTAACTGTTTTACAAGTATCTTTGGTATTTGGGATAACATGTTTTGCAGAAGCTAAAATGCAAGTTAGCCTAGGATGAACAGTGTTTGAGGCACCTCTGAGCTGCAGGGAGGCGCCTCGGAGCTGAATGAAGGTGCCCTGGATAGGGCGAAGGCACCCTCGCAGGGATAAAGTTTGAAGATAAGGTTTTGCTGCAAGAAGGCTCCTCGGAGGTGCCTCGGAGCACTTTGGGGGTGCCTCAGAGCTAATAAAGGCGCCCTTGTATGGATAAAGACCGCAGTCTTCAAATTAGATAAGTGCCATTGGAGGTGTCCTGAAGCTTTAGAGACGCCTCCAACATTGTTTAAAAGGAGGTTAGCAGTAGCATTTAGAACACACATCTTTTACACAATTCCTTGATTGTCCGGCTGCTCCGACCTCTTATTACTGTTGTACTGCGACACTGCTACACCCGACTACTGCAAACGGACCAACTCCAACACCCGAGCTAATCAATTATCCGTTTTCATGTTGGTATCATTTTCTTAAGTCATTTAAAAATTCCTACATAAAAGAAGTGTAGGTTGTTACACTTCTTGCTTATTCATTCATTATTTGATTACGATTGATTAATGAATTATTCATCGGAAAGGTCCAAAGGACCCAGGTCTTGGAGTAGGAGTCATCGAAGGCTCCGAATCAAGTAAAACCACACGCGTTTTGTTTTTATTCTTTCTTACTTAATTGTATTTCTCTTCGCACTCAGTTTTAAAAATCCGAAAAAAACAAGTTTTAAAATTCATGTGATTCACTTCCTCTCACGTACCTACGATCCTACATATAGAAGGCTCTTAGCAAGGCCAATTGGAGTAAAAATAGGCTAAAATTATGACTATGGAAGGCCAAATAAGAATGGACTGAAACACCAATACTTTGGCCTTAAAATAAACTTTCGGGTTCAATAGGAAAATTGGGTACTTCCAAGGATTAACCTAGAGATCCATCTAAGGATGGAATCTTGACTAGATCTGCTGAAGCAGATTAGGTGATGGAATAGCGGATATAGGAGCCGCACTAAGCTTCACTAATGGAGAAAATCTACAATAGTGGCTATGGAAATGGTTAAGAACATGATGCTGCTTGGTTCTTGTGATTTGGGAATCAAGTTGAGAGAGAAGACAACAAAGAGCCGAGTAGATACGAACACGAATACGAATGCAAGCAGAGCAAACATCAATGAAAATGTGAAGAGACTAACAAGACTCATGTGAATGCCAGCGTTACTCAATGAGGCAACATGATGCACAAAATAGACGAGAAGAGACATGCAACCAAAGAAGATGAGTGCACAAAGAAGAATGTAGGATAGATGGCCATAAAATGATGCATATGAACATAAGATCCAAGATAAGCATAGGAGATGAATCTGATAGCATGTTGAGATTAAGGGGAAATATTCCTAATTAAAAGGAATCTTTAGAAACCCTACAAAAAGATATATATGCATTTATAATCCTTACAACTCTTTAGAAGACTATGAGGTGCATTAGCATATTTTTTATAATAATCATTAAACTTGTTTATAGTATCAACATATGTCTCTCTTCTACAAAATTATCAATTTGGTCTATAGTAGGCAAAAGGACCAAATCAATAGTCTAACGAGTTTTAACTTAAAAAAATACTATAAACGGATGCATACATGTAGATTTGTAGATGTCTTGCTAGAATCGTTATCAACGATTTTACATTTATTTTTACCTTTTTATTTTGAGTCCCTAAGATAGTGTGATAGTTGTAGATTTGAACCATAGTGAAAAGAAGGATAGTCGAGAACCGAGCACTCTTTGGGAGGCTCAAGTAAAGGAATCTTTAGAAGGTTCAAAAGAATGCCATCAAAGCACTCTTGAAATGCTTTAAGTGAAAGATTATTAGAACCTTTACAAGGTTCATGTAATGGATCCTTAGGGGCTCATTAGAAGGCTTAACTTGAGGATTGTTAAAGGTCTCTTGAAAATATTCAAGTAAAATATTGTGAGAGGATGTTTAAGCGACCCAGTAAATTAGTGGTTTCCAAGGAAGATTCAACAAGGTTGTTAAGGGTTCTATAGGTGTTATGGTTAAAGGATCATCAATGTTGGGATAAAGGTTTTGATGACGCGTTAAGGGTGCGTTTGGTTCGGGGTTATCCTTGATAACCTTGGTTATCCATCCAAGGTTACCAACGAAAACCTTGTTTGGTTTAGGTAATCGATGATTCCCGAGTAATGTTCCATGCCCAACACGTCAGCAAAAGGAGCATGCAACCTGGAATCAGAAAACCTCGGAAAACTGAGGTTTTTTTTTTATTCCGGGGTTAACGAAATTTTTTTATCAAAAATACCCTCGAATAAAAGAAAAATATGATAAAAAAGAAAAATGTAAAGAAAAAAATAAAAAAAATATAATAAAATAAAATAAAAAACTTAAAAAAAATAGAAAAACATTAAAAAAATTTAAAATAGAAAAAACATAAAAAAATAAGAAAAAAAATAAAAAATAGAAAAAAAACGTAAATTTTTTTTTTAAAAAAATTAAAAACGTAATTTTTTTTTTTAAAAAAATTAAAAACGTAAAAAATAATAAAAAAAATATAAAAAATTTAAAAAATATATAAAAAATGGAAAATAGAAAAAAAATATATAAAATAAATAAATAAATAAAAACCATAAAAAACATAAAAAAACTTTAAAATTTTTTAACAAAATAAAAAATGAAAAAAATAAAAAAACAAAAAAAAATAAAAAAATAAAAAAAACACATAAAAATAAAGAAAAATGTGAAAAAGAAAAAATAAAAAAACGTAGAGTTTAAATAATAATAATAATAATAATAATATATGGTTAGTTTTATAACTAAGGGTAATATAGTAAAATATTAAACTAGGTTATTTATTAAAATCTTCAAACAAACAAGTTTTTGTTGTATTACCTAGGTTGAACCAAACAACATTTGGTTATATTTTATTCCCCATAACCTTGGTTATGTGATTACTTGATAATCACATAACCAAGGTTATACATGATAACTTGAACCAAACACACCCTAGGGTTTTTGATGAAAGATGGTTTTCATTGTACTCCCTTCCAACTAAGAGTTAAGGTTTTGAGGGTCTTTTGATTTCAAAAGAAAACAAATTGACAAGAGGCTCTTTAAGGGTTAAATATCAAGGGGCTTACTTAAGGCATTATTGGAGGTCTCTTTAAAAGTCTAAGTCAGAGGATTTTTCTCCGGTCAAGACATTAAGAGAGTTAATTGAAGTCAAACTATTGGGGACATCTCCTAAAATTTTGGTGTTATCAGGAGTCTTTTGAGGTTAAGTTATAAAATATATCTTTTTACAATTAAGTCATCAACAGATCAATCTAATTATTAGAAGCATCTTTTACCATTATCTCAATCAAGAATTTTTTTTAGGTTAGGTCTTGTACTTCAATTATGAAATTTCAATAAGGTGAAAGCTTTAGGTGTCTTTTTGGTCAGGTAGAAGAATAATTATCCTGTGAAATTTCCCAAGACTAAGATTATTTTCAATACTTTGGCCTTTATAACAAACATCCTCTACTTAAATAAATAAAAATAACTTGTATTCCGGTAGAATTTTTGGTCACAGACCATTAATGAATCGAAGGGTCGACCTAGGTTCTTTGCTAATATCACAACCATGGTTTAAAATCTCAAGTCATATCGAAGTTTCTATTTATGATTGGAACGATACAATTTCGGTACCGTATTGTGTCAATATGGTTTTGATATTTTTAATATAAAATATATTAATTAAAAATAAAAAAAACAATCTAAATACAAAAAAAAAATTAATATGGGATTAATGTGATAGTTCTATTAGGGTTTGATTAAACATGTTTAGATTTTCTTATTTATAGATAGGAGTTGATTGAAATTATTAACCTAACTTTTTCTTCTTCTACATCCCACCCGCATGCGCACGATGTCTCCTTCACGCACTCGTGGGCATCCCCACAAAGGTCATGGTGGCCTTTGCAACTTGCATGCCCGCAAGCGCCCGAGTATCCCCGTTGTGACCCACAAAGGTCGTGGTGGCCTCCCCGACCCTACGGAAATCACCGCCGGATCGCGACGCTTCCATAACTCCACAGATTTCACTGTGAGATCACAGTGCCTCTATGACCCCACGGTGGCGAACCGAGTAGGTGTCGGTCCCGAGCAACTCGTAGAATAAGAAATTTTGCCCATTTCGCTTAGTATGGAACGAAATTTTAAATCATATTCACAACTTATGTGGTATTCTGCTTCAGTGCTGTTTATTTTAGCCTTATAAATTTGTTTATATTTATCATTAAAGTACGGTGTAACATATTTTATCTAAGCTTGCATTCCATTTCGAATCAATATCTAATAGGTTTTGTACCATCACTAAAGGCTTAGGCACACGCCAATATTTCCTAATAGGTTCACTAAAGGTGAGTTTGGCAAATCATACATGTCATGATAGTCAAAGAAGTATTTTATTTCAATTAAACAATCAAGGAATGCATGAGGATCCATTCTTCTATAAAAAAACAAAACTTTTATCCAAATATATCAAAACTTACTAGAGTTAATCATTTCTAGAAATATGGCGAGTTCTCTTTACACATAGGATTGGGTGATAGTAGGTGAGGGTTTTATAATTCATAGGGCTATATCTATATGAATGGTAATATTTTCTAAATCATTTGGATGGTTCATTTTAATTCTCATAAATCTAAGCTCATTTTTTATTTTGATTTTAATAAATCTCTCATCTCTTTTATAGTAGTGGGTTGTAATTTCTTTTCAACATGTTGACCTAAGATTTTTGGTAAGTAATGGTTCTTATAAACAGAAGTCTGAAACATAATAAAATAGATGTAATTAAACTAAATATGACATTTGTTTTTTTGGTAAATGATGGTTAAAGTAGGATAAGAGATAATGCATAAACAATAATAACAACCAAATCTTATCCCACTAGGTGGGGTCGGATATATGGATCATTCTATGTCATTAGGCTCTATCTCCTACTATATCATCATCTATATTTAAATATAGTTTATTGTTTCTAACCAAGTCTTTTTTTAGTCTTCCACTTCCTCATTTGATGTGCATATTTGTTATAGTTTCACATTGACTAAGTGGAGCATTTATTATCGTCTAAGTACATGTTAGTGTCATCTTAAACGTGTCTCTCGGAATTTTCCTTCAATAGATGTAACCATGACTTCCAGTATTTCCCATTAAGATTCGAGTTTAGCAGTTACTCCTTCATGTCTCTCCTGTAAATAACATGTACCATAGTACCGTGTCTTGGATGTATCCAGTGAATTCATCGATGATTAGGACTTAAAGCTAATCCTTGATGTAACCCTATCTTTATCGGAAACACTTCGCTTAATCCACTTGAAGTCTTCACTTTACATCTTCGTACATATCCTAATTAGTTCAATATATGTTACATTAACATCTCTCTTTTCTAGAATTTTCCGTATAATTTCTCTTAGAACTTGATAAAGTTTTTTCTAGGTCAACGAATACTATGTGTAGATCTTTCTTTTATTCTTGATACTTTTTAATTAGTTACCGGAGAAGTGTATAACTTTTATTGTCGACCGTCCATGCATAAGTCCAAATTGATTTTTAGTCGGGTCTCTTTCCTTAATTTTTTTTCTATTACTCTTTCCCAATTTAAAGCTTGGGAATTAGAGTACTCTTTCCTTATAGTATGACTCATTAGTTTAATACCCTTATATTTTGCACAATTTTGTACTCCTCGTTTGTTCTTATATAAGAGAATTAGAATACTTACCCTCCATTAATCAAGTATTTTTTTCATTTTCAATATTATGCTAAATAACTGTATAAGTTATTCCATACCTTATTTTGGTAGGCATTTTCATACCTCTATCCGAATATTATTTAGTCTAACTACTTTTCTATTTGTGCCTCATTTAAAGCTTGTTCTACTTGTGAAATTTGAATTCTACAATAAAAATTTAAATTTCTATACTCATTTAACCTACTTAAATTACGTAAGTTAAGTTAATCACTTAAATCTTTATTAAAAAGTTGATGGAAATACCTAAGAGATAATAGATGAGGGTGTATATTCATGTTTTCAAGGACATATGATGTTATGTAGAAATTTCATGTGAAAAACTAATTTAATGCAAAAAATTAAATTACCGGCTAAATAGGAGCGGTTGTATTTTGCTAAAATTATACAAGTTTTGTGGATGTTAAAGTTGCCACGGTATTTGATATCACTTCCTTTTTGTAAATTCCTCTTAAAATCGGAGTTAGAATGATTTTCGACTTTGTATTATATCCCAAAACAGACTCACCATTTAAATATTTTGTTTCTTTTGATTTTTTTTATCTTTCTCAAAGAGGCGGCATGACAAGAAAACTTCTTAAGTAATTAATGGAAACTTTGGTTAAGAGTATGGAATCATGACAAGATGCAGGAGTGATGGCTAGTCTAAAGCAAGAATGGCAAAGATGGCAGAGAAGTAGAAAAAACTAAGTTTATTTGGTTGGTGAGGTTTTGGATGATGATGCTGTGGACAAGCAGTTGACGTTTAAGGTGATTGGAGAAAATAGTGTTGGTTTGATTGGGCAATGTGGGTGGAGACGGTCTGCCATGGTGGTGTGCAGGATATAACATGAATGGATCCAAAGGGGACTTCGTAATGTCACGGTAAGTGGGGCTCAGATACCATTTAATGCAAAACGAATTAATTGTGCTAACAAAAATTCAACCTCTCGACTAATGACGAAAAAAATATTAATTTAAAGGTTAGAAAACCCATGATCCTTTTATCAAGTGACTATAAGACCATTTTTTTTAAATAACTTACTGTATTTCAGAAACTTTTTACAGTCTTTTCTAAAAAATCTAAACAACTTAGACATTTTAAAAAACTAGTAAAATTCAATAAAATTGAAGAGATTTAAAACTGCAAACATTAAAGAAAAACCCTAAATGTTTCTCTAAATCTCAAACTGAATCAGTAAAGTTGCAAATTTGAAGAACAAAAGCAACAAGTCATGTCAGACATGTGCAGATAAGGACTATTGGGGTAGGCTAAGAGTTGGGAAACTGAATGCTTAGAATTTAAAGGCGAGAAAATAACGAAGTTGACTACAAATTGTGGAGACTTTATCATTTTTCCTACAAGAGTGCAAACTCTAGATAACAAGCACTTACACTGGACATTTCAGCAGCACAAATGCAACATGAAACTAAAGGAGCACCACCATATTTCAGAGCACCTGGGTGAACCTGGCAACAACAAAAGTAGGATAACTAAGCATTGAAAATTGAAGGAAATTGTTGGGAGAAGTCAAAGACAATATTGTGTACACGAAAAGCTGATCATATTAAGCATTAGATCACAGATTGCAATGTCCAGCTTATTTCAATTTTCAACTAGGAGAAATTAGAATACACTTTCAAACACATCTGAAAACTATAAACTATACTTGTTATTCATTTTACTTTGCAAATCAATAATTGGTATTTTGTACCTGCAAAATTGCAGGACTATTTTCAGCCTCAGCTGCAGAAACAACTGCTTCAATTCCTTCAAGATTATATACATTGAATGCTCCAACAGCATATCCACCCTTCTCAGCATCCTTATGACAGAAGGTTAAAGTATACAAATATATGTCAATATAGATTTCAGTTAGCACAATCTTTAATATGGTAAAAAAGAACACAAGCTTACACGAAGAATGTCTTTTGTTGACCAAGGAGGGCGAATCCAATTCGTTACAACATCAGTAAGAGCATTGTTATCACCCACATTACCTGTTAGAAATCAAAACTAATATTTAGGAAATATAGTGATGGCGATCTGGATTGGTGTGTTGTAGAGACCTATACAACCTGGGAAAACAATATATGGGACCCCTGGATGACGGCTTTCTGGACCTAGCTGCCATAAGGGAATACCTGGTAATGCTTGTCCAATTACCATAGCACGCTTTGCTTCTAAAGCTTTTGTAGCAATATCTGAAGAAGTAATTCCACCCTGACCATCAAAACTGAAGATTAGAATGAAAAAATACATATGTAAATTTTGCTATTAAAGTTGCACATGCATTGCAGTTTTCATAAGTTCAACAATATTGCATAGCGTTCAAATGCAGAAAACAATTTTATACATTATCATAAAATAAAAGAGCACTTCTGATGGAAGTAAAAGGTTCATCACACGAGGGAGACATAAGAGGCATCATGGTAGTTTGCTGTGTACCTTGGCAAGGATATAACGGGGGCGTGTAATAACCCGTTGCACAATAGCAACCAGAGAAGAACTGACTTTTGAATTGATATCTAGGCTTTCTTCAGGAGCTGCATATGAGCACAGAAATGCATATGATATTTAAAGGAAAATAGTTATCTGGGTGTCACCATTAACTCAATGTGTGCAGATGACATAGGAGATGTTTAAATGAAAACCACATAAAATGCATCATTTTATGGAAAGTAGGGCCAATCCCCCCACAGTCATTAATTGATGAGGTGTACATAGAAGGGCCGACTATTTGTACATATGTGGTCCTCTCTATCAGTGGTGCATGAGTAAAGCCAACATGACGAAACATTAACACGGACATTGCTTAAAGAAGCATCTAAATGGTCTATCCACCTGAATCAGCCAGTTCACATACTGCTGTTTGGCATCAATCTTGCATTGTAAAGATTTGGTTCACTAATCTATGTAGCCCATAGCTGTGCCAGTCAATGAAAATGCATAGGCTGACTGATTGACGAGGAAGAAGGATCATACATTTCATAAACCAAATACCCAAATAATTAAACACTGTTCTCTATGAATAGATATAATTATGATATAGTGAAAGCACATAGATCAAGATCAACAGTCCAAAATTTCCCATATATACTTAGTACAAGGATTATTTGAAAGTGTCTTGTGAATTTCTTTGGTTGTTGAGATAAGTCAAGCAATAAAACTAATATTACTCAAGAATTTATTGGTGGATTTACAACTCAACAATGCATGCCAGTGACTTCAAAAAGAGTTACTCTTTTCTCTAGCAGTGAATTTGGTTCCTAGGATTAGCAATGTGCCCCAAATAGGCCAACTTAAGCATGCTAAGCAAATTGGATGGGCTAAGCAGGATAAGCAGACTGGGCAAGTAGAGATGACTGGAGTGAGTTAGTAGGCGGTCAGGTGGGTTTATAACTCCATAAATATTAGGATGATTGTCTATTGAAACTTTTGCCTATATGCATCTTGATAAAAATATGAAAATATTTTGATTCTCTTTGACATGGGATAATTCTATTGTGTGCAAGAATGCATGATATTTCTGAAGTTACAAATGTAGAAATTCTTTGATGTGATGAAGTCATCTTGTGTGTTGGTTAACAGGTGGAGCGGTAAATTCCGTTTGTGTGCAGACTAGCACGGCTCGACACTTCGATCCTTGATTCTTCACATATTCTATTCATTTCATGTGAATTTAGATATTCTTCATTAATCATTCTATCCTCACGCCCCACTAAAATTGTAGAAAAATAAAGAACCACTGCTCAAGATAGCTTGTACCTTCTATGGATGTAATTATTTAGGGCACCGTATCTTAATCATTGGGAAGATTTTAAGGTATTTGACCACTAGGCATATATATATCAATTTGGATGTGATTGATGTAAGACTATTCCGCTTTTGAGGAAAGGCCTCTTTTTTGGGATATATATTGATATATATTGGGTACATTATTCCATAAATAGATGATCCATCTTAGTCTATTATGGAAGTATGTAACTTTTTTGGAAGAGCAAGATTCACATTGTATTGATAGGTTGAGTTTAAAAAAACGGAGTCTATAGCTTTGGACTTTGTGAGATGTAAGCTTAAGATGACCAAGTTGGGACATGCTAAAATTAGAATGGTAATTCTATTCTTTCTATAAACAAATCCATGAAATCTTGGAAGTCCATAACAACTCTGAAAGCATATGTCCATGTAAAGGAAAATTCACAAACATAGAAGAAAGGATAAAATCATAAGTCTACAAATAAAAGAAAATGCACAAACAGAGAAGAAAGGAAAATACTGACATGTTCCAGTAACAAGTTGCCTGCTGGTCACCAGAAGAGTATCCTTCCCTGCTTTCAAAGAAACACTCGCAATTTCAGCTACACGATTGATCTCTTCATCCCGTTCTTGAAATGATTTCATGGAAACATTTTCAACTGAGACCTGCTCCAGAGAAAAATGCCATAACTCAACGACACATGAATAAGAAAACAAGGAAATTTGTATATGCAACACAAAATAATCACATGATGAAAAGTTTCATGTAATTGATAGAAATTTCATGGTTGATTTGAAAGAGTAACTTACCTCAACACATTTTAGTTTGTCAGCAAATTTTGATACAAGTGCTTCAACCTGAGCATACGTCATAGAAAAAATAAAAGAGCATGATTAAGTCATCTGAAATCACACAAGAAACACAGGCATAAAGAGAGAAGAATAGACCTGTTTTGTGGTTTTAGGAACATATGAGCCCACTATTATGAGGCCTCCCGTATTGACTTTGGTTATGCCAACATCACTTGGACGGATAGGAGGTTTTGCCTCTATTCCAATTCGAGCTGATACAAAGCTTGCAGCAGTACGACATAAGAAACGTTTTCCTTTGACTTCTGCCTGTAAAGGTTTAGAGAACTAAGATGCAGCAAATCTTAAATGGGTAAGCTTGGAAACAGAGAAGCTCATATTCATACCTGGATCATTCCTGAAGCAAAAACGGAAATGTCTCTTTCACTTGCAGCATTTACAATGCAAATAGAACCCTGACAGACATGGAATGCATTTAAGATTTATATCAAAAATGACTTGACTGCAGCATGCGCGAGATCAACACTATGCTACACAAACATGATAAAAAATAAGAGTTCAAAGAAAACAATGGGCTTCAAATGAGATGAACTTCAAATAAGCTACAATCCCAGTTCTTGTCTAATGGAAGAATGAATTAGAGCACCCTTTTTAGATTAGGTTGCCAACTCCAGGGATTAATTACTTCTGCATTGTATAGCAACATTGTTTAGCATTTCTGGCATATCTGTAGTAGCTTGGTTTGCTACTCTAGAATATAAAATTTAAGGAAATACCAGTGGCATCTTGCAAATTTAAAAGAAGCTAGCAGATATTAAGTCAATCTTTGCATACCTTTTTCAGGTTACAAAGAAGTTCGCAAACAGCAGCTGGCCCTCCTTTACGCAATAGGTTTATAGAAACTGAAGATACATTGCTGGCTGCAACTCGTCCTTTAGTTTTCTCTTCAATCCACTATAATTTATATTGACTAGTCATTCGCTGAACCCTGAACTGAAGTAACAATCAAGCTGACAAATTTATCATTAACTCTACCTCTCTTAGATTGGAAGAACTGTAACCAAATGCAGCATCCTTGGCAAATTCAGTTTCTCCAGCAGGAACAAGCCTATATAAGAGACATGATGAAACTTGAAGGCAGGTTGGTTTTTAGAATTCACAATTCCAATGAGTGAATTGAGTATTGACCTATCAGCATCAGCAACATAGTGGATGTCATTAATCGTATAACGTCCTCCTTGTAGAAAGAAAGGACAAATAATCCATGCATCCATCTCTCCTAGTACTGATACAGCAGCATCAGCTTCCTGGAAATACATTTACAATTAGATAATCTAGATAAAACTTTGCACATTATTTGATCTACCAAAAAAGAGAGCAAAAACTCCAGTATACGCTAGTGTCGAAATTTGCATGCCACTGTACTCTATGCCTCATTAATATATATCACCAGTGCCTATGGACACTCCACATAGCATGTGTAACATTTTCATCTTAGGGCTGTCTAAGAACAAAAAAGGTATGGTTCCCCATGCGATTGCAAAACAAACATACATTCAAACCTTTACCTCAGGAAAGTGACCCCGAAGAGTTGAATCACCTCTTAGTACAATTGTGTAGTCAATGCCACTAACAATTGCAGCTGCAGCTTCTACATTTCTACATATATCTTTTGTCAACAAAATGGCCTGTGAAAAGGCAGATGTAGTTTATTACTTAAAGAACAAAACAACCCACGATTCCGATAATAATATTTCTTTGGATAAGAGACAGACAGATTGATATGACCTCTTAAAATGGCTATAGATTATACCTTTTCAGTGGTCAGAGATCTTGAATTAGTTAATATAAAAAAACATTTCGGTCTTTTGCTGAACTGCTCAACAAGCATATCCACTTTCCTACATTTCCAGACTTTTGCAATCAATAAGGAGAAATGGCCTATCTAAAAAATCATATACTGCACTAAAATTTTGCTAGTCATTGCAAAACAAATCATGGAAAGCCTAAGGTAAACATGGGATAATAATCATAAGATCCACTAATTAAAATTCTTAGAGATAATTGTGGTATGATTTCCTGGATGCCTACCATTCTGTCATGACTTCTATGTCGTGAACCGTCTGAGTTCCTGTGGGATCATCATCTAATACTACGAGAACTTTTGATGTATTTTCACATTGTAGTGAAGTAACACACAAGGGGTTGGTGGGCCATTCTGGTGGGAGGGATTTGAAAATATCTGCTTTACTGATGATAGGGATTTTCCCTTCAACTCTCACACCAGTTAATGCCTCGTATACCTGTCAAGTAAAAGAGCAGTGCTTCTACAAAATCAGCCACCTAACCAATAAAATAATATATTTCCTTGCAGAAGATGGAGACCAGAAACGGAATAGACGAGTTCAATAACAAAGTTAAAATTTAATATTAATAAGTGGTCAGGGTAGAGCAATAACACTAGTTTAAACTAGTTAAAACTTACTATTAATAAGTAGTCAAGGTAGAGCAATAACACTAGTTTAAACTAATTAGCACGTAGTTTGTTGACCGGATAAGAACATTTTGACAAATGAGAAATAAGACTATTTGATTGCAGTTGTCTCCAAAGAAAAACAGTTCTGATGCAAGCTTATTTCTTCAAGGCGATGTAAATATAGGAGAAAGTTATAAACAAAAAAAATGAAAAGAAAAAAGAAAAAGATGAAAAAGACACTATACACGTGGTAAAAAATCATCAAGGAATTCCCAATTAAAACTTCATTGTAACATGAATATTTTGATCACTGGTGTACGATGGTTATCAATGGATAGATTCAAAGAATGAACATAGATTAACTATCTGACTTGAGGACAAGGAGAACAATCCCTCTGAAAGTCTACCATGGCACACAAACATCACAAGAAAGTATTCCTTGAGCTATAAGGAGACCAACTGAAGTCAATTCTTGTAGTTGACATTACAAAGAATGTGCTAAAAGAGTCTGTGCTCAAGGAGAAAACACATTGCTCTGCACACATTAGTGGAACAAATTTTGGCAAAGTGATCTTCATGTAGAACAATGTCATCAAAGAGGATATCTCGAAACCCAATTCCAAAGAGAATAGTTTTTTGTGCATCGAAGTGTATATATGTAGATATATCCATATAGTCATATGTTGCAGTGGAAGGTGCTGGGCAGACCACATTGAGCCAATTGTACACATTCTTATCTTGCATTTTGCAAGAGGCTGTTTTCACGATTCGAACCCGTGACCTCAAGGTCACTTGACAGTAACTTTACCGTTGTGTGTGTGTGTGTGTGTATATATATATATATATATATATATAAGGGCAGCCCGATGCATGAAGCTCCCACCATGAGGGGTCCCGGGGAAGGATCCATTATACGCAGTCTTACCCTGCTTTTATATATATATATAGTTTAAAATTTCATAATGTATAGGCATTCCGATAAAGCTTCTTCAGCCTCAAATCAACTTTGCTTCTCCAAAAAATGATAACAAAAGTTTTATAGTATCTTTAAACAAGATGGGGAAGTAAGAACTAGGGTTCTAGTTGTAATTGGTAAAACACATGTAAATGCAAAGTTGATGTATAACGTGAGGACTATCTAAAGAGATTAATCAAAATAATAATCCCGTAATTAATAGTTTAGATCTTTTTCAAATGGGCGGTAGTGCATCTTTAAATGGTTTTACTATAAGAGCTTTATGTAGGACCATGGCGAGGTTTTAAAAATATTGAATTTCTTGACCACATTTTCAAACTTAAAAAAGCTTTATATGTTAAACGAAAGCTCCTAGAGTTAAGTACGAATTACCTACAAAGTTTTTGAATGAACAAGGCTCTAAGGTCAGAGAAGTTTTAGTATTGAGCATGATCAAAATGATTTATTATTTGTACTACTGTCTGTTGTTTTTTTGGTGCTAGTAATGAATTCTTGAATCAGTGATTTAAAAGTTGTATGCAAAAAAAGAGTTCGAGATTAGCATGATGGGAGAGCTCAGATTCATTATTGGGACTTCAAATCACTTATTTGAACTAAGTTGTCGAGCGTGCTAAAAACTTGTGTGTCATTGTGTTGAGAAGGTGAAAGGGGAGAAGAATGAAAGAGAAAATAAGTGAATGATGATCACTGCCCTCACGAAAGCATAAGAAACACAACTAAGTTGTCGATTTTTGTCACAAACTGTGAAAGAAGCCTTGCAGCTAATTCAGGCCACTAGCAAAGCCATTGTCATCATTGTGAACCACAAGTGAAGCCATCTCCATCTCAAGATCACATGGAAAGCATAGTCTCGCAGATCTCACATTGAGGTGATCAATTTCACTTGAGGTCAACAATTTTACCATTGTTGTGAACAATTATTGAAGCGCGTTTTGGGACTTCGCGGAAGCCTTCATTATTTTGTGGATCTCTAACTACTAAAGATTTAGAGAAAATAGTGAAAGCATTATTTTCAATGGCTAAAGCTGAATCTGCAGTATCTATGAGATAGATGGCTTTGCAATCACTCGTGAACGCAATTGTCGGTGGCAGTGGCCTTAGCTAGTTACTTGTGGAAATGAATGATCCACCAGTAAAAGAAGCGTAGAGTGTTCTAAGGCGATTTAGGTGGATTTTTCTTGTTTGTTTTATTACATATAGCTTGCGTGAGATTTAATTTGCAATAGATGATATAATTATGCAGTTATTGTAAACAAAATTATTTATATTCTATCTCTACTCTTATTGCTTGACAATTTTCTCCCATATTACTTGTCTTTTTATATTCACTATTGTATGTTTATTTTTTTTGTTCCCTTTTAAAAAAACATGATGAATTAAAGAACATAATTAATTATGTTAAAAACAAAATAATAAATAAAGTACATTACAGAGTTTTGGTTCCGTCATCTAAAAGAGTTACATGATGATTTAAACTAAATTAACAAGATAATGGATGGAGCACTAATTATAGAGTTTTGACTTCGTGCTATGAAAGGGTTGCATTATTAGTAATATAAACAAGATAATAAATGCATCACTTACATTATAGAACTTCGATTCCGCCCTATGAAAGAATTATGTGACTACTTATAATATCCTGTGAAATAGTTGTGTGATTATTTGTAGTATAAAGCTTGGGCTCCATCCATTGAAAGAGGTGCATGACTAGTTGCAGTATAGAACTTCAACTCGGTACTCTAACAAAGTTGTGTGAATATTAAAGTATAAAATTTCAACTCCATACTTTGAAAGAGTTGTGTTAGTATTACTACTATAGAGCTTCAGCTATGCTCCAAAAAGAGCTATATGTCTACTTATAGTATAGAATTTTGACTCCATCCTCTAAAAGAGCTGCATAACTGTTTGTAGTACTAAGCCCTCTAAAAGAGCTACATGACTACTATATAGTATAGAGCTTCAACTTTAAACTTTGAAGAAACTATGTGAATAATTATACAAATTAATAAAACAAAAAATGCATCATTTATACAATAGAGCTTTGGCTCCACGTTTTTTTTTGGAGTTGTCTGATGACTTATATTGAATTAGTAAGACAAATGTATTACTTATATTATAGAGCATTGACTCCAAGAAAAAAAAAGCCCTTGTGTTATATTCCATAAATTTTAAAGGGGTCTAGTTGTACGTACAAAATATATTGGACTTTTTGCAAAATTACAAATTTAATAAATCAAACTCAAAATTTCCAAATTGGTGTGTTCTCCACTTTCCCCACTCACGACACCACATGTGTCGGTGCTGCCTATGTTCATTGCTACCCATATATCATACTTACTTAAGGCGTGAAACACTCAAAAGCATATAGGTGTTATGGGGCCTCAAGCACATGACGCAAGATGAGGCGCACATCTTATCGAAGTAAGGTGCTCTGGGTATAAAGCTTTACAATTCAAACGTATATAGGGAATTTTTGCCAAAATATTTCACTAATAAAACTATTGAATAATAATGCAAATATAAAATTCACTAGCAAATACATATGTTATACACATAATTCAAATTAAAGCAAAACAACTTCAAATATCTAAATCATCAAAATCTTCAGCATCTTCCTCAATCATATCATCATCACAGGATATTTCATATTTGTATAGCTGAATCTTCATTGGTTTCCTCGACCAATTTCTTCCTCTGCTTTATCAGTAAGTTGGCTTATAGAAGATCTTCTATTAGTTCCTTTTGATGTAGTTGCCCTTATCAAGTACTAAATCATTTTCTTAATAAGTGTTATCATTCAATCCCCCATCAACCATTCATTGCTATTGTCTATCTCATCAAAAGAAATAGGATCGACAACATCACACATATCATATCAACGACTCAAAGCCCTATTATACTTAATAAAAACTAAATTATTTAGTCTTTTTTGCTTCAACTTATTTATTCTTTTGGAATGAAGCTTCACACAAAACAAAATTTTATTTTTTATAACAAATTTATTTAATATGTTCTTAAATATTTGTACTTATATGTTCAAAATCACTCCAGTTTCATTCACCAAGAGAGAAATAAGTGCCCCATGCATGCTATGTAATTATTTAAAAGGGTAATTAAAGATATGGGTTGAGCTTTAAAAAAAAATTTTTGGGCCTGATTTGCATCCGTAGGTCTTGTTTCAATGAGGTGAGAAAAATCATGCCTCGAGTGCACCTGTCACCTCTCACAAGGCGCGTGCCTAGGTGTAGCCAGGCAAGAACCTTTAATAACTATGCCCTGCATCTTCCCTCTCACGATCTCCCTAGCGATATCCAATCTTCCCTCTCCCGATCCTATTTTTCCTCTAACATGAATATGATTGGGGAGCAGCAGTAAGAATAGTTGCAAAGTGTTGTGGTCGCAACTTCATTGTTAATTGAAAAGAAATTCTCTTGGTGATTTCAATGAAGGTTAAAAATAAAGAAAAGCTCAGAAGACCAAGTGCAATGTGGCTTCTTATAAGGATTGGATTAAGTACTGAGATTTCATTCGGTAAAGGCTGTGGGAAATTGCTTGGTAATAGTCTCTCTCATGACAAAAAAAACATACACATGTTTCTTTGATAAAGGTACATGCAAATAATCTAAAAAGGAAACTTGGTTTGAAACAATTCAATGCAATGAATTCTGCACCATGAATTCTGCAGGTATTGACCCATATTGTGCTTCATCATAATTGGAGTCCTGATGAAGTGGTTTTTGGACAATACTAATTGATGGATTTTTAAAGGGAAGAAGGATGATCAATTAGATTGGATGATGTTCAAAGTTGTCTAATTTATTCACACACAAAGAAAAAAGCATACAAGTATCAGTTCAGCCAATGCATGAACCCATATGATTCTACTAATGGTATTCGTGCAGTTTGTAATTACTGTAGCAAATGTATTTGAGGGTATATTTTGATGCATTTCCTAAGCCAAGCTAATATGACTTGAGTCCTCAACCAGATGAGTTTTCTTGCTTGTTTCATTATAGATTCAATTTTATGAAAGTATATAATTATCAAGTGATTAGGCAAAAAAATAGTTCTATATTTGTAATTATCATTGAACATTTGGCTAAAAGTGAAAGGTATAGACTTAATAGAGTAAAAACATAATATATGGAATTTAAGTTTAGTAATATTAGACTTAATGAGACAATTGTTAAGATAGGAGATGACGAGTTGTCTATAACTGAAAGTTTTAAGTATTTAGGATCATTTTCTTAAAAGGATGGAGGGATTACATAGAATAGAAGCATGATGGTTGAAATAGAAGAGAGCGTCAGATGTTCTTTGTGATCATAAAGTACCTCTAGCACTTAAAGAAAAGTTTTACAAAACGGGTATTAGACTTGATATGTTATATGGAACTGAATGTTGGGCTATGATGCAAGCACATGAGCATAAGATGAGAGTTGAAGAGATTAGTGAATGTGCGGACATTCAAGGATGAACACGATAAGAAATGAAAATATTTGAGAGAAAGTCGGGGTTACACCTATTGAGGGAAGGCTCCGAGAGACACGTTTAAGATGGTAAGGGCATGCACTTAGACGACCAATAAATGCTCGAGTTAGCGATATGAAATTATGACAAATGTCCATATCAAACGAGGAAAAAGAAGATCAAAAAAGACTTGGTTAGAAATAATAAAATAAGATAAAATTTATTTAAATATAAATAATGTAGTAGGAGATAAAACTCAATGGCGTAGATTGATCCATATAGTCGACCTCACCTAGCCGAATAAGGCTTGGTTGTTGTTGTATGTTTGTAATTATCAAGTATATATGCCTTCACATTGCTTGAACGTATTGTTATTTATCTCACCTTATTGCTTCTTAGAATTTGTTTATGACAAAAATGATTAATAGAAATAAAAATATAAAAACATAGAAATCAAACGTAAAGAAACGGAGAAACTAAATGTTTAATTATATAACCGAATGAATAAAGTAATCGATAAATTGTTTATTCTTAGTTTCAGCTTGGTACAATGAAATGAATTGTGTGTTATTGGTACTAAATTAACAAAATGATAAATGCAATGCTTATAGTACTGAGTTTTAACGGTCTCTAGAAGAGTTATATGATTACTTGTAGTATAGAGTTTTGGCTTCGCACTTAAAAAGGGCCTTTAGGTCTTTTCAAGCATGTAGGCTTCGACCATTCTATATGAGATATTTTTCTCATTAAGTGGATTGCATGTTGTTCGACATATTCTTATATGTATGTATATGTGCATACACATGATATATTTCATATTGGGTGGATTGTAGATAATTTATCACATATATACACAATACATCTTTACTAGGTATTGTGTGTCACTCACCCTATACTTTTATATATCTCTATGATGCACTTCGTTTTAGATGGATTGTGGTATGTTCATCTCTATATACGTTGTATATTTTATTGAGCAAATTGTGGATTGTCATCCCTATATATATATATATATATATATAAAGTTAAATTGGTACAAAATAATAATCATGATTATTTGTCATTCATTGGATTCTTTTATAAAATATTACATCATGCACTTTTCTCTTATATTCATTTTTCATTTTATGCTTACTTTTAAAGTTTTTGACCTCTGTTATTTGCTGAGATAAGTACATAGCAGTGATGGAATTTTATTTTGGAGGTATGCATTTAGTTATCTTTTGTCTATATTTTGCTCGGCCATTGTTGTATTCATGCGCAACAAATGAAGCTAGCTTCACGACAAGTTAGCTCATCCGGGATGTGACACATAGGTCTTTTCGTGCTTGTGTATGCTTCAGTCATTTTACATAAGATGAATTTCTCACTAGATAAATTACAAGTGCTTCACCCTTTCTTTTGTGAGGTGCATCTTTAGGTGGATTGTGAATCATTCACCATTTACATAATTATATGATATGATTCGTATTGGATAGAGTATTGGTCATTCATCCCATGTATATGCTATACATGTTTACCGGGTGGATTGCAAACCGTTTATCCTATATATATTAATATGTACTTCTAATGCACTTTGTACTGGGTCGTTGAATTTTATAATAAGAGATTAATGATGTTAAGTGAAGAAAATGATAACCTTGTCTATTTACATTTTAATAACTACTATTTACATTGTGCACTTCTCTCTGATATCTACTTTACATTTTTATGCACATGTTTTGGGTACTTGACCTTCAGGCTATTTGCATTATTTGCTAAAATTTGTGCATAGTATTGGTGCAATTTCTTCAAAGGAATACATTTAGTTAGTTTAGTTAGCTGTTATTTATATTTTTGCTGACATTATCATTATTGTAATTCGGGCACAGCAAGTGAAGCCAATTTCACGGCAAGTCTAGATTATATAGGGCGTCATA
Source organism: Zingiber officinale (assembly GCF_018446385.1). Taxonomy (NCBI): domain Eukaryota; kingdom Viridiplantae; phylum Streptophyta; class Magnoliopsida; order Zingiberales; family Zingiberaceae; genus Zingiber; species Zingiber officinale. The sequence continues at coordinate 108,881,847 of NC_055998.1, forward strand.
TTTTCTTAATGAGAAACATGAAAAAATTGTTTCTTAAATTATCCTTAAGCTTAGTTCTAGGTTCTCTTCTTCCATCTTTCATCGCTAACTTTTTTTCTTTATTCTTCATCATTGGTAGTTTATCTTTGTTGCTTGACCTTCATTGCCGATTTCTCCTAGATTCTCACAAATATTACAAAGCATTTAGAGGAGGTTGTTGAATCTCAAATAATAGAGAATTGCAAAATATCAAGGCTACCTATAAACTATCTCAAATGGTCCTAACTTGTTCATATTGTGCTACATAAAGGAAAAGGAAGGCTAAATCAACTTACAGATACAGAACCAAAATTAGGAGACCCCGAGTTTAAAACATAAAATTCAATGGTTCCTGAGATTAGTCACATGTGTACGTTCTTGGCTACTTCTAAAAATATTTGGGATGCAATGGAACAAGTCAAAGCAATATATGTGGCTCAAGTATATTGTAAAAACAATGGCTGCTAAACAAGGCAGTAAAACAGTTACTAATTGTGTCAATCAAATGAAAAGTTTATAGCAAGAACTTGATAAATATAGGGTGACAAAAATCAAAGGTTGTGAAGGACATCAATGAGAAAGATAGAATTTATGATTTTATTTTGGGGATCAATCTAAAATTTTAATTTAATGCGAATCTAGATTTTTGGCAAGTGCTTTGATAAAGTGGTAGCACTAATTTAAGAGAAGAAAGTAGAAAAGAACTTATATTCGAATCACAAAGCATGCACAACTTGACGATGGTAGATAGTGGTGGAGAGATTCAACTACAAACATGGAAACAATGTTATTTTCTGAAAATGGAAAACTTGGACAACCAAAGGCCCCTAATTGTTATAACTTATGGTGAACCTATTGTCAGAAGGCACGTGAGGCCCTAACCATGACAGTTTGTGACAAACCCATAGTAAGATGGCACACCTTATGAGTGTTGAAAGTTTCATGGCAAGTCTCCAAGCCAAGAGTGGGGACAAAAAGGAGAACAAAGAAGAAACAAAGGTCAGGTGCATATTGCAAAGACACAACAAATGAAATAACATCAAAGGAGCCAAGTGGTCTCAATCAACAACGCATAAAGAGTTGAGATTGCTAATTTGTACCTTTGTCAATCCTTTAAGTACTTAATACTTATTCATTGGCGTCCTCAAGTGAGTTTACATCCTTTTTTAGATTAAATGTCTCAGATACAACCTTTAGATTAGGGATTCAAGAGCTACCAACCATATAGACACACTCACCAATTCTCTTTTCCACACTCTTCATATCCAAGTAATAGGAAAATAGCCATAGCTAATAGTTCTTTAACTCAGTTAGTTGGGATTTCTTACATGCTACATTGCATGGTCTAGATTTTTTATGTCAGTTTATTGCTTGGATCATAGAGCGTGTCACTGCTGTCACTTTTTCAGTTGTTGCTAATGGAGGATTATTTAGGCATTTCAGGAGAGGACGAAACCTCAGGCAAGTGGACCCACAATCTCCTTATTTATTTAGATTATGCTTAGAGGTCTTATCATGGCTACTTCTTCGGGCAACCTAAAGCACAACTTTTTGCTATCATCCAAAGTGTGCAGAGATGCAAATCACACACCTGGTTTGTTTATGCAGATGACCTACTCCTCTTTGCTAAAGGTGACACTACATCAGTTCTTGCTAGTTGTCTGAAGCAATTTGGGAACATGGTGGGATTGCACACAAACAAACTTAAGTCCAAGATTTACATCGCTGAGGTGGATGAAAGGGACCAAAGCTATCTTGATAGAGACTTCAAGAGTTTAGGAAGGCACATTCCCTTTTAGATATCTTGGCATTCCATTGGCCTCAGTGAAGCTTAGGTTCTTAGACTACAACAACTCGATGGATTCCATTACTAGAAGGCTCAACTCCTGGTCATGACACATGCTTTCATATGCAGGGAAAATGCAACTGATAGCATCATTGAGTGCTTCTAGATGTTCATTTTACCATTGCCATTTGGAATTATCGACAAAATCTATGCTTTGAGCAAGGTTTTTATATGGACTTCCAAGCATCCACCAATTTCATAGGCTGATATTTGTAGACCAAAAGCAAAGGGAAGTTATGGGTAGATATATCTCAAGGGATGGAATAAGGCCTTACTATCTAAAATGGCTCATTTAAGACAAGCAAGAGTACTAGTGGATTCGATGGATCCATCACACTTGAGGCAAATAGACCTATAGGCATGGCAGGCAAAGCACATAGACTCCCTATGTTGGTCCAAGTCCTCTTTATTTACAACGATGATGGTGGTGAGTTCTTAGCTGAATGACCTCTAGCTGATCCTATGAACCATAACGAAACTCTTGAGTTCTTATAATCATTATGTTGTTAGTTTACATTAAAGAAATGTTAGTGAACTTACCTTGATCATTATTTCTCTTAATGTTGGTCCAAGACATGTTTCATTCACAATGATGGCGGTGATGAGTTCTTAGCCAAGCGACCTTCTTTAGTGAACTAAACCGCAATGAAACTGTTAGAGGCAATTTATTTTAAGGAAAACAAATATGAATCTCAATGATATATATTATGTAGAATTCTTACAATACATTTGTCCTTATGGAGTGGGCAAACCTCCTAATACGGAAACAAATAGTAATTTTTTAGAGATAACCTCCTTATTAGTCCTAAGTAGTAAGTACTATATATAGATATAAATAGGTGCTAGTTATCAATGGAAGTTACAACCAACTTCCTTATTTTATGCATTGTAGTATAAGTGTTATGCTTTCTTGGTTTTTCTAGAATATGTATAAATGATGTTCTTATGTGGCACCATGGCTAATAATGTGGCATGCAGATCATATCAGAAACTCTCAAATTCTTCCAATCATTATGTTGTTAGCTTACAATAAAGAAATTTTAGTGAACTTTATTTGGTGAGAAAACCTTATCATGCTACTAATTGAGCTTTGATGATGACAATGGAATGAGAACAAGGAAGGAGAGGTGGCCAAGCTATGTGGAAGGTAGGTAAATTGAGTTAACAGGAGAGTTGGATGATATACAAACTGGGTGGATGATGTATTTAATAAGTTAAAGTATAATAACAGTTTGATATAATTGAAAGGGGCCAAATTTGGTAATAACTTTAAAAGTACAGAATATAATGTTATGATTCTCCCAATATAGTTTCCAATAGGAATGCAATAGATTACAAACAATTTTATAATTACTGAAGTGATACTTGAGTTTCCTCCAGCAGGCGTAGTGGTTTAAGACTGATTCATTCTCATGCAGCATTATACCTAGGAGAAAGCTCGAGGACTGAGACCAGCCAATCATCAAATCGCCATTGGATTCCCTGCTAAGTTCTCCCTAGTACATTGATGATTGTGGACTAATCCAAAACCAATCACTTGGCAATTGTCAAGCCTCAAACAAGAGGAGAATTTAAGGCCACTGCTTAGTTCATCTGGAGTATGTTCTACTGGTTTACATGGCCATGTAATTGTATACTGGTAGGGGGATGAATTTTCTGTTGGTTGACCTAGGACAAGCAGTTTAGTTACATGGTACAAGTGCCAACAGGAAAAAGAAATCCAAATTGCAGATCTAAATATAGGCAAGCACTTGGTCAACTACACAGCTCTCCCAAGATATAGCACTTTAGTTTTTCCCCCTGCAATCAGATGGGTATTTTCACTATTTATATAGCTGATTAAGCTATACTGGTAGAACAAAGTACTTTTGTGGAAATCTGTTTGGCAAAGTAAGCAAAGGCAAACCTGAGCATGTTTGTCAAATTTATACCTATAATATAAGAGTTTCCAAGAAATACAAAAATTTAATACATATTTCAAAGGTTTTGACTGTCTAGAACAACAAATAAAAGACAAATTTAAGAGCGTAAGTTCATAGAACTTCACTGGAAATGTACCTTCACAACAGCTGCATCATCATATCGACCCCAACCAGATGCAGAACCTGCCACAAAATATGTTCATAAAACCAGAGTTGAACAATTAAACAGAATATCTGAGGATAAGGATTTTCTATGACAATTTGTAGCTAGTTCAATCAAAATGAATCGAACTGTAGAATGCAATTGTTCCTCCATCTATTTGTATTTAAAATCTACAGTAAACTGGAGCATCTCATTACACTGAAATATACAAGAGATGCATATGTGCCAAGAAAAATGTACATTTATAGCTCACTTCCAAGGGATTGTTTCTTAAATAACCGGGTGAATGAAGTACCATTGTGAAGAAAACATGTTTAAAATTTTGAGTCGTGCCGGAGTTTCGATTTTATCACAAGAACGATACCGTTTCGGTATAATTAATTAAAAAAATTATTAATATTTGATTTCTATAGATATTTACTATTGAGTTATATTTAAAATGTTGAATTTAAATTTTGATATATGTTTGATAAGGTTATTTTTAGAGACGGATGGAGGATAAAATTAATGAATAAAGGAGGAAAAATTAATGAATACAGGAGGAAAAATTAATGAATGAAAGGAAGAGAAAAAAATAAATAGGGAAAAGGAATTACCGTTTAATAAATAAAAAATTATATCTGAAATTAAAAAAAAAACAAAAAATCAATTTAAAAGAAACGCAAAGTCGCAACAACCACCACTACCTCATGGAGACATCCACTGGGTCACGACAACCACCGCAACCTCGCGGAGGCGTCCACAAGGTCGCAACAACCATCGTGACCTTGTGGAGTTGTCTTTGGGGTCGTGGTGCCAGTGCCCATCGGCGAGTGGAACCATAAATTCCATTCATATCAACCGGCATGGGCCAACACTTAAAACTGTGGAAGAAAATTCAGTAAAATAGAAGAATGAGGAAAAGTGATGCTTCTAAATAATAGCATATAAGCTTCAACAGTGGTTATCCAAAGAACCTATTCGTGACTTCGAAAATACGACTATAAGTGATGCATATGTAAAGGTAATCATAAGACAATGGATATAGTTAGAAAGGACTACCTAGTGGACTTAACCCAAATTTTTTTGGCAAATCAACATGATATGACGGCCTGTGTGTTCGTCACTAATTCCATAGAATCGGCATGTGTGTTTGGGATTATAAGAGATGCATATGTAAAGGTGATCATCAGACCATGTATATAGTTAGAAAGGACTACCCAGTGGACTTAACCCAAATATTTTTTGCCAAATCAACATGATATGACGGCCTGTGTGCGTCACCAATTCCATAGAATCCGGACTGCCAACTTCTCTTGTACTATCTATCACTGCCACAGCTTCTCCTACAAGATTTCTGCTTGCCACTTTTGGATATCCTTCAGCAGCAGCATGCTAGTACAGCAGATCTCCTTCAGCATCCCTTGGGCAGCAACATGCTCATCTCCCAGCACAAATCATACAAACACATGTTCCCATGTTTCTCTGTCATTCCCCTTAAGCTGGGAGTATAGATATTATCAATGTCTAGCTTGTTACTAAAGAAGGAAAGGTCTCACAAAAGAAAAAGATAAAATTAACTAAGACATTTAACAAGAGTAGATGGAGCCCTCATACTAGTTCAGCAGATTACATCCTCTTTCTTGCATCTTTCTAAAGGTTTCTTGTCTTCACATTACTCCAATTTATTTCAGATCTAAGGTAGAGACAATGTTATGATGGATAAGATGAAAGCATTCTAAGGATACATGTAAACTTGTCACTCTCCCTTATAGAAAGTCTACTGGTTGCAAATGGAAAGTCAACATCCAATATCCCCTGATGGCTTAATTTACATAATGGTGGTCAAAGAATTCATAGATATACGATATTAGCTTTATATTCACATTCTCTTTTGTAACAAACTGCTTCCAGTTTGTCTCTTCCTTACATTAGGTGGCCTTCCTTTGAACACTCCACCTTCTTGTTTCTAATAAAGAGAATTCTGGCTTGGCACAGGACAGGACTAATAAGTGGCAACAACATAAAGGAAAGGGTCAGTGTAGTTGTTTGGCCCACCCACTGCGCATTTAGGTTCCCATGAAAAAGGGGAACATCAATGAAATGGTCTACAATCATTGGCAACTGTATCCTAGTGAGCATCAATTATTTGTTAAGAATGTTTTCCTCCATGTCAATTTAGATGAGGTGTACAAGAGCAACTGTAACCTACTTGGGCAGTATGGCTTCGTTCGCAAATTTTAAAGTCTCTATATGGCTGAAGCAACATCTCAAATAGTAGTTTGGTAAATTTAGTTCCCTTCTCAGTTTATATGAGCAAGAGTAAATCATATCATTCAATATTTCCCCTTACTTCTTATTGTTTATGTAAATGATAACATCATTACTAGAGATGATCTAAGGATGAAAATGTTCCATCATTAGCAAGTAAAACTAAGGATATAGGTAATCTGGAAAAAGCAATAGTGTAGAGGTTGCCCATTCAAAGGGAGATATTTATATCTGACAACTAGAATATATGCATGATATACAAGAGGAGGCTAATGTGGTAGGAGCTAAATTCAGTTGGCACTCTCATTGATCTAATGTTAGACAAATGGTAAGGCAAGGGGAATCATTATCATATCCATATAAGTATAGGAGATTAATTTGAAAATTAAACTATTGCTAGACTTCAAATCTTTTGTTGTGAGGGTGATGAATTAGTTTCTTAAGGCTTCATATCACGATAATTAGGAAGGAGCTCCAAGGAGTATGTGGTACCTCAAGAATGATACAAGAAAGGGTTGATTATACTAGGGCTGTAATCAAGCCGAGCCGAGCTTGAGCTTATGCCAGCTCAAGCTCGAGTTTGAAAAAACTACATAGGCTCGAGCTCGAGTCGAGCTCGAGCTCGAGCTCGAGCTCGGCTTAAAAAAATAAATTAAATTCATTTTCAAATGGGGTTCGAACCGTGTATCTAAAATACATCAAATGACACGCTCTAGCCACAAACTCCTCCTTGACTTATTCTTTATTTTAAAAGTAATAATAATTTTAATTATTAAAAAATTAAATTAACCTGGCTTGATAAGGCTTGATGAGCCCTCGAGCCAAGGTTAAACGAGCTCAAGCTCGGCTCGAATGTTAAACGAGCCGGCTCGAGCTTGGCTCAAGCTCGGTCAACTTCGAGCTTGAGTCGAGCTTTGATCGAGCTGCTCGCGAGCGGCTCGGCTCATTTGCACCCCTAGATTATACCATGATCATATAGATCGTTAAATTGTAGGTTACCTAGATGAAGATTTAGTATGTTCTACTAGGTGAGTAGACACTCTCCATGTGTCCATTCCAGCATAAAATTGTAGCACTTTCATCCATACCATCCATATTAATAGCTGGTAAATTGGATTAGTCCATAGCTAAATAGGGGATAATATATTTGAATTAGAGCATGTGAATCATGTAAATCATTCCGTCATCATGTACATGTACAGCATGTAAGCAAGACATGATAGCATCAATCTATTAGTTTATATTTGCACATTGAAAATGTAGTTCTCTGATTCTTACTTTGGGCTCATGATTCCTCCTACATTCCAGGAACTGCAGCCATTTCTTCCAGCCATACCAGAAACAATTCCAGTGGCAATTTCAGCCATTCCAGAAATTGCAACACACCCACACCCATTTTAATAATTCATAAGATACTGTTTTGTAAGAATCGCATCACCCTACCCGCCCACCCACCTACCCAAACAACAATAACAACCAACAATCATAGGATTGTCTATATGGATCCTTCTACGTTATTAGAACTTATCTCCTATTATATTATTATTTATAATTAAATAAATTTTATTTTATTTTATTTTATCGTTGTTAATCAAGTCTTCTTTGTTGTTCCACATCCTCATTTAATGTATATATTTGTACTAGTGGGAAAAGGCTTGGTTGTTGTTGTTGTATTTGTCCTAACTTCACATCACCTAACAAAAGCATTTATTGATCGTCAAAGTCAACATTTAAAATTTCGAGCTATATTAGAGTTTTGACAGAAACGATACAGTTTTACGTGTCGTGCCAATACGGTTTCAGTACTTTTAAAATATAAAATGTAATATAAGATTAAGAATCATATTGTATTATAAGATTAAAAACATGTGATTCAAAATTTAATTAAAATAATAGTATATTTATAAAATTAATTAAATTATATTTATTAACTTTTAAGGGGGGCTTTGGCGCAACGGTAAAGTTGTTGCTTTGTGATTAGAAGGTGGTTCGAATCATGAAAGCAGCTTTTGCAAAAAGCATGGTAAGACTACGTACAATGGATCCATCCCTGGAATCCCACATGGCGGGAGTTTCGTGCCCTTTTGATCATTATGGAAAAAAATTGTCTAAAAAGGAAAAAAAATTGTAAATTAGGGGAAACAAAAAGGAACAATAAGTAAATAAAAAATTAATAAATGAAAAAGGAAATGAAGAATAAAATAAAGAAAAAGAGAAAAGGAGAAAAAAATAGTGAAAGAGAAAAAAGGGAAATAATTAGTAGAAAAGAAAAGGAATTAGTAGGAAAGACAATAAACAAGAAAGGGGAAAGTAATCAATTAGTAAGAAAGGAAAAAAAAACCAAAGAGAAAAGAAAAGAGGGAAAAGTAATTAATAGGAAAGGAAAGTAATTAATAGCAAATAAAATAAAATAAAAGGAATAAAATTTAAAAAGAAAAGAGGAAGAGAAAAAACAAATAACAAAGTTGTAGGCTATTCGCGAGTTGTAGTAGCCTCGCAAACACCTCGCAACTATACGAGGCCACGATAACCTCACGACCTTGCTTGGTTGTCGTGAAGCCGCAACGAGCTCGAGGACTTGCGGTTATACAAGGCCACTACGACCCTACAGCTAAGCGAGGTACTCGCAAGGCAATCACGACCTTGCGGAGGTTCCACGCTTCGTTGTTTTGGTGAGAAGAAACCTCACTCTATGGTTCCATCATTGTCGGTAAAAATTCTCTTTTCTTTTCCTCTTTGGCTTTGTGCCAAATCCAATGCTGTATCAATCTACAAACACAATGACAAATTTTGTCCGTGCTAATCAGGATAGCACGAGACTTTAAACCTTGGTCTAAGAATATGTTTATACGATCTTAAACGTCTACTGGAGTTTTTCTTCAATAGATGCAACTCTGACCTTTTTTTTCTAATGTTTTAATTTTTTTCATGTAAATCCTCATATGTTCTTACATCCTTATATTTGTGACTTTTATCTTCTGTTTATATGCTCGAATCATAATTAAACATAGCTTCATAATAGACCTAACCACCATTTTGTAAAACATCCCTTTAAATTTTACAAAAACTTTACGTTCACAAAGAACACCTGACAAGATCATTCAACCATTCTATTGTATTATATGTAAGTCATCCCACAACTTCTCCATCCTTTTGCAAAATTAATCATAAATACTTAAAACTCTTAGTTACAGCTAGCTCATCATCTCCTATGTTAACAATTGTGTTACCATATCTAATATTACTAAATTTAAATTCTATATATTCTGTTAATAATCTACTAAGCCTTAAAACTTTTCACTACCAGTGTTTCCTACCAAAATTCAAGTTTCGATTTACTCCTTCCAAAGACATAAGAAAAAAAAAGAAGAAAGAAATGAGTATATGTATAACAAAGTATGAAGAGTTTCAAGAATGTGACCATTCTATCTTTCTGCAATAATATTTTTCTATTGGATATGGTGGGGAAAGGGCATGGAAGAGTGGTTAATAATATCAAGGATAGAAAGAAATGAGGATATATTAATCTCAATTTTAATATTGGCAAAATAAAGTTCAAAGTTCTAACTCATTTTGAAAAGCACCATGTTATTCAAGCATAATCAATAATGTGAGGTATAGCTATCATTTAAAGTGTTGAGCTGTACCGATAGGCACAGCTAAATTTTATCATTCAACCCTGTAATTAGCACGTGAAACCCTTTGGCATAGTGGCACATGTTGGTGCGGGTAGCACTAACAGTCTAACCTAGGTTTTGATGAATGACAAATAGGTTAAGTTAGTTTTATTGTTATCTGACACTTTGATCGAGTGTGCAGGAGAAGTCCAGACAGGTCGACGGGCTGACCGGATGTCTGGCACGAAGTCCAGCTAGGTCGACGGGCTGACCGGATAGCTGGCGAGAAGTCCAAGCGGGTCGACGGGCTGACCGGATGCTTGGCGAGAAGTCCAGCTAGGTCGACGGGCTGACCGGATAGCTGGCGAGAAGTCCAGACGGGTCGACAGGCTGACCGGACGTCTGGCAGGTAAGTAAGGTAAGTCACTGGAGGGGAGTGACTGTGAGGACGCGTTCCCGGGAAGGGAATATTAGGCGTCGATCCGACTTAGATCCATTTCGGATATCTAAGTCGAGATCGTGACTAGATTCCGGTCTCGGAAAGACGGAATCTAAGTCATACTATTTGTGCTAATTCATACTATTATAAAATGTGCTAACAATCTATGTTGCAGGTTATATATTGCCTCGGACTAACTTTGTTTTGCAGGAAAAGGGAGTTTTCTGGAACAAAGTGGTCCGGGCGCCCGGAAGGCAAATTATATCCAGCCAAGTCGTCGCCACGTGGAGCATCACGGTTTGAGCAGCTACGTCACATTCCAGGCGCCCGGAAGGAATCCAGGCGCCCGGAACAACATATAAAAGAAGCCCCAGGCAGGAGCTTCAAGGAATCAAGCATCAATTATCAATCATCAATCTGAGAACTCTTCTACTGCTGGTCCTGCTGCTCTGCTGCGACGCCAACAAAGCTCCGACAAAGTGCTCCTTCGGTCTTTAGTTAAATTCCTTGTCGGTATTACTTTGTTTCATTAGCATTTCCTGTATTCATCTTGTAATTATATTCGAATTGCTAGTGATTGCCCAACGAAAGTGGTCAAGGACCACGGGCCTTCGAGTAGGAGTCGTCATAGGCTCCGAACGAAGTAAAAACAACTGTGTTCATTTACTTTTCCGCTGCGCTTATACTTTGTATTTTCGAATCGATATTCCCCCCCCCCCCCCCCTTATCGAATCTAACGGTCCTACAAGTGGTATCAGAGCAGGTACCGCTCTGATTTGGTGCAACCACCAATCAGACTGGGGGTAAAATTTTTTGTTTCCTTTTTTTTCCTCGGTCTTCAGTTTTACACTTAAACTCAAAACTGGTCTATCATTTTTTTTAATATTTTTTGTTGAAATTAAATCTAAATTGGTGCAACACCAATCTAGATTTTTCTTCTATTCTCTCTTCCCGCACTACTAATCCAAGACCAAGTCTTGGGATTCTTTTTCGGTTATTTATCTGTGAACAGGATGTCCCAACAAGAAGGCTTCAGCACAGTACGACCTCCACTCTTCAACGGGGACGATTTTCCGTATTGGAAGAAGCGCATGGAGGTCTACCTCAAAACAGACTTCGACCAGTGGATGAGCGTTACGAGACCCTACAAAATTCCAGCAGACACTTCCGGGAATATACTGGATCCTGAAGACTGGACAGCTGATTTGAAAAATAAAGCGTCAACAGAAAATAAAGCAATCAACACTCTACAGTGCGGATTAACAAGAGAAGAACTAAACAGAGTCGGTCCACACAAAAACGCTAAAGAGCTGTGGGACAAATTGATCGAGCTGCACGAGGGAACGAGCGACGCCAAGGTAACCAAACGAGACTTGCTCTTAAATAAAATTTTTAATATAAAAATGCAGGAAGGTGAAACGGCGAATCAGCTCCACGCGAGGATCAAGGATATCCTCAACGAGCTTCATGCGATAGGCCACTAGATGGAAAATAGAGACCTAATAAGGTACGCATTAAATGCTTTTCCACGTAATAGTTTGTGGGCATCAATAGTAGATGCCTACAAAATTTCTAAAAATCTTTCCAAGTTAAAGTTAGATGAGCTTTTCTGTGAATTAGAATTACATGAACAAACTAATGCTGGAGCCGAGAAAGGTATAGCCTTATTTGCAGGTTCCACCAAAGAAAAGAAAAGCAAGCCTGAATTTGAAGAAGATTCCGACCAAGATTCTGAAGACGAAGAACACCTGGTGAACTTGGTAAGAAAAATGTTCACCAGGAGAAAAAGGAGCTTCAGCAAAAAGGATCTTCAAAAGATCAGTTCTCCCTCAGAACAAAAGAACGTGACTTGCTACGCTAGAAGAACGAATGCCCAAAACTGAAGTTCGACAAATCAAAGCCAACCAAAAAGAAGGCACTCAAAGCAACGTGGGACGACTCCTCGGACGAATCGGAGGAAGAAGAGCAGAAACATCAGAGCCACCTCGCACTGATGGCCCGCGAAGACGAAACAGAAGACGAGTCGGAAGATGAAGACGGGTCTGAACCCGAAACAAGCCACGAGTCCGTACTCGTTTCCGAAGGCCCGAATGAGGTAAATTTTAATTTAAACAAAAAATTTTTTAGAATTATTTCCTGTTTAAATAGTAAATTAACTAAAATAGAAAATGAAAACAAATCACTTCTTGAGGAAAATCAAAACCTCAAGGAACAAATCAAAATTTCAAATCCAACTCAAGATCTAACACTTGAGGAGGAGAATTTATCACTAAAAAATGAGATTAACAATTTAAAAGAAATGTTAGAAAAATTCACAACAAGATCAAAAAATCTTGACTTAATCCTGAACAATCAAAAAGCATGTTATAATAAAACCGGACTCGGATACAAGTCAAACTCAAATAAAACTTTTAAGTCATTAATAACTCAATACAAATCAACTAATCAAGCTTGGGTTCCAAAAGCATGTCTGACTACGCAAATAGGACTTAATCAATATTATATACCTAAAGAAAAAATACATTATATAAAATCGAATAAACCAAACCAAAATCCAAAATACAAACCTAAATCAAATTCAAAATCTAAACACTTTAAAAATCAACAAAATTATCACCAAGTTAACCATAACTATAAAAAGAATCGACACAAACCTAAAACCAAAATTTAAATTAATGGCCAATAATTCAGGGGGAGGCTCCAGAATAGCTGGCACCTCCAAAACTAATTTACCCGACAGGGTAACCCAAAACAAACTAACCCGGCAGGGTAATTAGGATTAGAGACCAAGTTTAACTTGAATCATGGTACTGGTGAAATTTCTGGATGATAGTACGTTAGGGAAGCTTGGGCATCGCATGTCTAGAAAGATATGGCTTCGATCTGAAGCATTTGGCCAAGTGGAACTGACCGAAGCTACCCTCAAATGGATCCTAATCAGTTAGACCAAGATTTAGTACTAAGCTCCGTGGATAGGACTATTCGGAAAATCTCGAAAGGTTGGTTATTTCTAATGACGTCCATGTGACTCACCAAGCATAGAAATTTATCCGAAGAATGCCTATTTGTGGAGACCAAAGCTAAATCTGAATCTAACACAAGTTAAACCAAAACTCCATAAGAAAAAAAAAAATTTAATTTCAAAATTTTAATGTTAAAACTTAAAAGTTAATTTCAAAATTTTAATTTTAAACTTAAAAATTAATTTCAAAATTTTAAACTTAATAATTAATTTCAAAATTTTAATTTTAAAAATTAATTTCAAAATTTTAAACTTAAAAATTAATTTCAAAATTTTAATTTTAAAATTAAAAATTAATTTCAAAATTTTAAACTTAAAAATTAATTTCAAAATTTTAATTTTAAAAATTAATTTCAAAATTTTAAACTTAAAAATTAATTTCAAAATTTTAATTTTAAAAATTAATTTCAAAATTTTAAACTTAAAAATTAATTTCAAAATTTTAATTTTAAACTTAAAAATTAATTTCAAAATTTTAAATTTAAAAATTAATTTCAAAATTTTAATTTTAAAAATTAATTTCAAAATTTTAAACTTAAAAGTTAATTTTAAACTTAAAAAATTAATTTTAAACTTAAAAATTAATTTCAAAATTTTAAAATTTTAAAATTTTAATTTTAAACTTAAAAAATTAATTTTAAACTTAAAAATTAATTTCAAAATTTTAAACTGAAAATTTTAAACTTAATTTTAAACTTAAAAATTAATCTTAAAATTTTAATTTTAAATTTAAAAATTAATTTCAAAATTTTAAAACTTAAAAATTAATTTCAAAATTTTAAACTTAAAAGTTAATTTCAAATTTTAATTTTAAAACTTAAAAATTAATTTCAAAACTTAAAAATTAATTTCAAAATTTTAAACTTAAAAGTTAATTTTAATTTTAAACTTAAATATTAATTTCAAAATTTTAAACTTAAAAGTTAATTTCAAAATTTTAATTTTAAACTTAAAAAATTAATTTTAAAACTTAAAAATTAGTTTCAAAATTTTAAACTTAAAAGTTAATTTTAATTTTAAATTTAAAAATTAATTTCAAAATTTTAAACTTAAAAGTTAATTTCAAAATTTTAATTTTAAACTTAAAAAATTAATTTTAAAACTTAAAAATTAATTTCAAAATTTTAAACTTAAAAGTTAATTTCAAAATTTTAATTTTAAAACTTAAAAATTAATTTCAAAATTTTAAACTTGAAAGTTAATTTCAAAATTTTAAGTTTAGAAAGTTAATTTCAAAATTTTAATTTTAAACTTAAAAAATTAATTTCAAAATTTTAAACTTAAAAATTAATTTCAAAATTTTAATTTTAAATTTAAAAATTAATTTCAAAATTTTAAACTTAAAAGTTAATTTTAATTTTAAACTTAAAAATTAATTTCAAAATTTTAAACTTTAAAATTAATTTCAAAATTTTAATTTTAAACTTAAAAATTAATTTCAAAATTTTAAAACTTAACTTAAATAATGTCTGCTCAAAAAGACTAACTTTAAATCGTACTTACTGTAGGAAACCAAGTGGATTTTGGACAGTGGTTGCTCCAAACATATGACTGGAGATCGCACCAAGTTCACTCAACTCACTTACAAAAGCTTAGGAACAGTTGCCTTTGGAAACAACGGCAAACTCAAGGTAATTGGTATAGGTAATATTGAATTAAAATTAAACTTTATAATTACAAATGTTTTACTTGTTGAAAATTTTAAATATAATCTTCTGAGTATAAGTCAATTGTGTGATATTAGGTATAAGGTTAAATTTCTATCCACAGAGTGTTTAATCAAACATTTAGATAATCCTACCATAAGCCTAAAAGGTTTTAGAAAAGACAACATCTATGCCATCAACTTAACCATTTCGTCCATTAAATGTTATTTAACACAAAAAGAAGAAACTTGGCTATGGCATAGGCGGATGTCTCACACCAACTTCAGAAATATAAGTAAACTAAATGGACTTGTGAGAGGCTTACCAAAATTACCTAACTTAGATTCAACCATATGTAATGCTTGTCAACAAGGCAAACAAACTAAATCCACTCACAAACAAACAAATCAGCCACAAGCTAACTCAATATTAGAACTTCTACATTTAGACCTTTTTGACTCCCATGGAGTCAAATCTATAAATGGAAATTTATATTATTTAGTAATTGTAGATGATTATTCTAGGTTTACTTGGGTAAAATTCTTAAAACATAAAGATGAAACTTTTGAAATTTTTACAAATTTTTGCAAACAAATTGAAAACGAAAAAGATATTAAAATTAAAAGAATTAGGAGTGACAACGGGGGAGAATTTAAAAATCACAACTTTAACAGTTTTTGTCTTGAAAACGGTTACCATCATGAGTTCTCATGCCCTAAAACCCCCCAACAAAATGGGATTATAGAACAATGTTAAATGAGTATAACCTACCTAAATACTTTTGGGCAGAAGCCGTTAGTACAGCCTGCTATGTACAGAACAGAACAACAATAAATAAAACCCATAACAAAACATTCTTCGAAATGTTTTATAATAAACAACCAAATATAAAATATTTTAAAGTATTTGGGTGCCCAGTTTTTATCTTAAATACAAGAGAACACTTAGGAAAATTCTCCTCTAAAATTGAAATTGAAATTTTTGTAGGATATTCCCTAAACAGTAGAGGCTATAGAATTTACAATAAGGTTACCTTAAAAATTGAAGAAACAACTAATGTAAAATTTGAAGAAACTAAACAAGACTTAGAACTTACACAACCACCTGAATTTGTTCCAGAAACCAACCAGACTCTAAGTCATGAAGAAGAAGAACAACATCAAGAAAATGAACCCCCTAGAACTACAAGAGTGAATCCCAACCATCCAACTGATCAAATAATTGGTGACCCAGACCTAAGGGTTCAAACCAGATCATCTTTTAGGAACTTGAGTCAAATCTCCCTGATTTCAAAAATAGAATCCAAAACTGTGGATGAATCCCTACTAGACCCAGACTGGATTATAGCCATGCAAGAAGAACTAGCCCAATTTGAGCGTAATGAAGTTTGGGACCTAGTACCACCATCTAAGAATAAGAAAATAATAGAAACAAAATGGGTATTTAGAAACAAATTAAGTGAAACTGGGGAAATTACTAGAAATAAAGCTAGACTAGTTGCCAAAGGGTTTAGTCAGGTTGAAGGACTTGACTATGATGAGACCTATGCCCCAGTAGCCAGATTAGAATCCATTAGAATGTTACTAAGTTATGCAGCCCATAAGGGATTCAAACTATACCTAATGGATGTTAAGTCTACCTTTCTTAATGGACTAATTAAAGAAGAAGTTTATGTAGGTCAACATCCTGGGTTTGAAAGTCTAGAACACCCTGATTATGTATTTAAGTTAAAGAAAGCATTATATGGACTTAAACAAGCACCCAGGGCATGGTATGAAAGGCTAACATCCTACTTAACATCTAAAGGATTCAACCAAGGTCAAATTGACCCAACCTTGTTTGTTAAATCATTAAATACAGACATATTTATTTCACAAATATATGTAGATGATATAATATTTGGTTCAACGAATTCAGATTTTTTAGAGGAATTTATTAATCTAATGGAAAAAGAATTTGAAATGAGCCTAGTAGGAAAATTAACTTATTTCTTAGGATTACAAATCAAACAAACAAATGAAGGAAATTATATTTATCAACACAAATACACTAAAGAATTACTTAAAAACTTCGGAATGGAAAATACAAAAGAAATAAAAACACCTATGGCAGTAAACACAATCTTAGATAATGACCCAAATGGAAAATCAGTTGACTTAAAATATTATAGGAGTGCAATAAGTAGCCTACTGTACTTAACTGCAAGCCGACCTGATCTAGATACCAAACTTGTGCTAAGGAATCCCATTTGACACAAGTTAAAAGAATTTTTAGATATCTTAAAGGAACAACAAATGTAGGAATTTGGTATCCTAGGACCAATAATTTTGAACTAGTAGGGTATTCTGACTCAGATTATGCTGGATGTAAATTAGACCGCAAAAGCACAAGTGGTGGATGTCAATTATTAGGTTCATCACTTGTTAGCTGGTTTAGTAGAAAGCAACATTGTGTTGCTCTATCTACAACTGAGTCAGAATACATAGCTATAGGTGAATGTGTTGCACAATTATTATGGATGATGCATACTCTAAAAGATTTCAACTTAAATATCACAAATGTAAAAGTATTAATTGACAATATAAGTTCAATTAACTTAACCAAGAACCCTATGCATCATTCAAAAACCAAACATATTGAAATTAGGCACCACTTTATCAGGGATCATGTTACTAAAGGTGATATTGAACTCAAATACATTGAGTCCAAATCAAATTTAGCAGACATTTTCACAAAACCACTCCCTGAAAGTGAGTTTAGCAACTTACGTCGAAAATTAGGGATGTGCTCAATAGACTAGGAATTTTAAATTTCAAAATTGTTTTCAAAAATAATTCTTTCAAATTATAAGTTAAACTTGTTTGTTTTCAAAACTTTTCATTTTTAGATTTTCAAAAACAGTTTTTGGCCTTAGACTAGTTTTAAATCCTTAGAAAACATGTACCCATAGGACTAGTTTTTGAGCATCTCACCAATACCTTAGGTTTACCTTGCTTGTGTTTGACAAACATAGAAAGAGGTGAGATGCATAGGCAATTGTCTGGACTTAAGATGCTTATTTCAGTGCATCAGCATAAGTCTGGACGTTAAATACAACTCGGATATTAATCAGATTAAGTTCATCAGTCAAGTCAAACACTGACTGATTATAATCAACTTAATCTGACTAACCAAGTGAAAGCTACTATCTTCTGATAGTTAGTTAGTACCTAATTGGTTAGACAACTGGTTAAATTTAAGTATCAAGTTCAGGGGGAGAAATTAATTAAAATTTTGTGTGTTTAAAAAAAAAAAAATGCTTTTTAAAATTAATCTATGTTTGAACATTAGTTTACAAAAAGTTAAATTTAACTAAGTGTTTGAAAAACGTGGAAGTTTAATTCCACTTAATTTTCAAACCTGATTTAAAAAGTTGACTATTGAAAATTAAACTTTCCAAATTTAGCTTTTATCAAATTAGCCTTAAAAATTTATTTTGGCAAATTTAATCTTACTTAATTTTTGCTTTGTTTTGAAAAATTGAAGTTGAAAATTTACCTTTTGAAAAATAAATGTTACTTAAACCAAAAAAAAAAAAAATTTGAAAAGTTGAAAAACCTGATTTAAAATTTTACACGCTTGAAAAGTTAAAACTTGATCAACTTTAAATTTATACTTTTCAAAATTCAACTTGTCTCCCCTCAAGTCAACTTGATTTTTTTTACTTTGATTTTTTACTTTGAATGTTGAACCAAACTCAGATATTTTTTAAGATCAGCTGTTTTATAGTAACTCTACACTTTGTTTACCCTTGTTTTTTTTTATGAATGCCAAAGGGGGAGGGTTAGGCGGTTAAGTTAGATAAACCAAATTGAAAACACTAAAACTAACTTTAAAACCGATGTACCTGTTTTTTGCGTTCTTTCACTAACTTAACCAGGTTGTCATTCCATCAAAAAGGGGGAGATTGTTGGTGCGGGTAGCACTAACGGTCTAACCAAGGTTTTGATGAATGACAAATAGGTTAAGTTAGTTTTGTTGTTATCTGACACTTTGATCGAGTGTGCAGGAGAAGTCCAGACAGGTCGACGGGCTGACCGGATGTCTGGCACGAAGTCCAGCTAGGTCGACGGCTGACCGGATAGCTGGCGAGAAGTCCAAGCGGGTCGACGGGCTGACCGGATGCTTGGCGAGAAGTCCAGCTAGGTCGACGGGCTGACCGGATAGCTGGCGAGAAGTCCAGACGGGTCGACGGGCTGACCGGACGTCTGGCAGGTAAGTAAGGTAAGTCACTGGAGGGGAGTGACTGCGAGGACGCGTTCCCTGGAAGGGAATATTAGGCGTCGATCCGACTTAAATCCATTTCGGATATCTAAGTCGAGATCGTGACTAGATTCCGGTCTCGGAAAGACGGAATCTAAGTCATACTATTTGTGCTAATTCATACTATTATAAAATGTGCTAACAATCTATGTTGCAGGTTATATATTGCCTCGAACTAACTTTGTTTTGCAGGAAAAGGGAGTTTTCTGGAACAAAGTGGTCCGGGCGTCCGGAGGGGATCCGGGCGCCCGGAAGGCAAATTATATCCAGCCAAGTCGTCGCCACGTGGAACATCACGGTTTGAGCAGCTACGTCACATTCCAGGCGCCCGAAAGGAATCCAGGCGCCCGGAACAACATATAAAAGAAGCCCCAGGCAGGAGCTTCAAGGAATCAAGCATCAATCATCAATCATCAATCTGAGAACTCTTCTACTGCTGGTCCTGCTGCTCTGCTGCGACGCCAACAAAACTCCGACAAAGTGCTCCTTCGGTCTTTAGTTAAATTCCTTGTCGGTATTACTTTGTTTCATTAGCATTTCCTGTATTCATCTTGTAATTATATTCGAATTGCTAGTGATTGCCCAACGAAAGTGGTCAAGGACCACGGGCCTTCGAGTAGGAGTCGTCACAGGCTCCGAACGAAGTAAAAACAACTGTGTTCATTTACTTTTCCGCTGCATATTTCCCCCTTTATAGGATAGAGAAGGAGAAGAGGAATGCCAAATGGGAAGTAGGCATCAAGTGAGCGCTGATGCATAGCATTGTGCAACGCAATCGAAGAAAATCAAAAAAGACTTGGTTAGCAATAATAAAATAATATAAAATTAATTTAAGTATAGATGATGATATAATAGGAGATATAGCTCAATAGCGGAAAATGATTCATATAGCCGACCCCACCTAGTGGGATAAGGCTTGGTTACTGTTGTTGTTGTAATAAATAAGCCTAAACCAACTACTATGTATATAAATTTAGTTAATTTTAAATTAACACAGTACATCTAAATCCTAATCACCATATTGAAAAAAGGGAAATCATAAATATTAATTTAATTTAACTTAATTAGTAGAATAAAAAATTAAATGAAACTTTTTTAAATAAGATTAAATTTGAAAGATATACAAGCAGCAACAATAACAATAACAATCGATCTTTTACCCCACTAAGTGAAGTTGGCTATATAAATCCTCCTACACCATTAGACTTGATGTCCTATAATATCATCATCTATATTTAAATGAAAAATATGCAAGCAAGTGATAAAAAGATATGATCAAAAAATTAGAATTCAGTGAGACGGGAATCATTAATGATTAAATAAAAATTATTGAAGTAAAAAAGCAATTTATTTATTTCACTATTTTATTTCATTTAATTAAAATGACAAATATCATTACAATATTTTTAAAAAGACTATATTCACTTTAAGTTAAAGTTAGAGGATTAAAAAAATAATTTAAATTTGATTTTATCATAAAAATATTAAATCTAAAATTTTCAAATTTGTGTAAATCTAATTTGAGTCAAATTTATATTTTTATTTAAAAAATTAGTTTAAGACTAAATCATGATATTTTACATCCAAAATTTAAAAAATAAATACTTTTTTTTTCATACACTCTAGTAATTGTGGCCCCTTACATGAAAAAAACAAATTAAAACCAAATGAGAGGATTTAAAATTATTTTACTTCATCTAAGAAAGTTTTGTTTAGGTTTTACTAAACAAAATATATAATGATATATAGTGCACGATTTTATTTTAAATGCTAATGAATAAATTTCAAACACAATTACATAAAGTCATATAAAATACGTTTATTCAAACAAAAAAATACATCAAAAGAAAAGTTGAATATAATATAAGTGTAAACTATTATGAAACAAGAGAATTATACAATTCACAAATAACTAAATTTAAAATTAAAACATAATTAGTCGCAACTATATTTAATCAAAAAATTGAGATGATTAAATTAATTAACAAATATGTTATATATTACCAATCTTAATTAATTAATTGTAAAAAAAGTTAATCATTAAGTGGAACTGCTATTATTAAGAATTCAATTAAATAAGTAGAGAAACTCTATTGGCATGATATGATACAATGCCAAAACTATATCATTCCGATTAGAGACCAAAGCTTTGGTACTACTCCAAATTTTAATCCTTAGATATAATGTGCTTTATTGGAACAAACACAGCTTTTAATCCATACATTAGAATCAACCAAAACAAATGGTGCTCATGCATATTTATGGATACTATGCGGAAACAAGGACATATTATATTTACATAATTGGCATGGCTTGCACTCAAGACAAAAGACTAGACGCAAGGAGAACTAACCACTCTAATGCTATTAATCAAAGTGATGAAATGATAGTTTATCTAAAGAAAAAATGGAGCCGGTAGAAGAGATGACGACTAGCTAGTACAATCCACAACTAAATTGAAAATCATTGTTTGGACAATTATCTTAACGAAAAATCAAATAGAAATGAAAATCAATCTATGACTTAGTAGCTTCACTTCTTTCGAGGAAAATGAGGAAATGATTTAACTGACCTAATACAAAAAGCTGGTGTGCCACACTTGACAAATGAAGTGGGATTTTAAGAGCAGAGCTTTCATTCAGTACAATTCCCTACAAAAAAAAAAGTCAAAAGCATCAAATAGAAAATGGCAAGGTATATTTGTAAATGGACTTTATATAACAGTTCACTAAGATAAAAAATGAGAAAACCATAGAAGGGTTTCATACAAGATCTTTAACAAAGATGTCGATTGCAGAGTATGGTGTATAGTCATTTTCGAGCATGTGAGGTACACGGTTTCCAAACATCCTGAAGCAGAAACAATATGATGTTTTAGGTATTATGATGGAAACAACAATCAAATATATAATAAAAATGAAGTGATTAATTATACATCCAAGTGTTATTATCCAATTTTGCATATTTTAAAAATTCCATTAAAATCCTTAGCTCTTTTAAAGAATTGCAATCCTAAAATCGTCAAAAATAAATCAGATCTTAATTGTTTCAATGAGTTTGTTAGATCATACTCGCATTCAAATGACTAGCTGATGTTTATATTTAATATATATATATATATATATATACAAACATGATCTGAGATCCTAATGCATTAGTGAATTAAAATTCCACTTTTTGCTATTTTTTTATCATTTATTTAACTTCTCACAATTAAGTTGGCAGTTATGATTCTTAAATGAACATTTTGGATCAGATCAGTTACAGTAATAAGTGTCATGGACTAATTAGACCTATTTGTAATATTTCATATTTGCAATAATATGTATATGTGGGTAGAAGAGTATTTACCCACGATTAATTGAGGAAGAATTGTCCCTGACCTCAACTTGGTATCAAAGTCACCCCTATTCTCTCCGACCTCCACATGACTTCTCAATGCAGATTAGGACCATCATGCTGATCATCTGTATGATCACAATCTCTGGGTATCCATGGAAGCCCCACCCACTAGTGTCTCTTCCTTGACCTTTCTCTGTTTGAGTTTGTCACCCATGTGCATCAACGTTGGAACCAAGTCATGTGCACAAGCCAACTCTCTCTCTCTTGAGGTTTGCAATTGCATCTCGTTTTCTGGGTCCACTATGCACACCCGAATCCCTGACTTATCTACTGATTTCTCATCTCAGACTTATCTCAATCTTTGGTGACTTACGTTTCCTATTGTCCTAAAGCATAACTTGGCCAGGAAATCTTTCTGCGGCCCATCTTCAGGCCAAGAGAAGAAAATTCTCAATCAACCAGTACCAATCCACAACACAACAAATTCTCCATCAACTTATTCAACACCTTGTTCTCCATTGCAGCAGGCACCTCATCTCGCAGTCATCACAAGCTCATTTGATCATTAAATGCTAGCCATGTTCTGATTCTGGATCTTCTTCATTGTTATCAGTTCATCAAATTGACAATATTGGTGGTTGAACACAATTTCAGCTGCCACTCTTGAGCCCAACCCACAACAGCAAGGTTCTCTTTCCTGTTTAGGACGGACACATCCCAAGCCCAAGCAGTGGGTTGAAGCATGTCTAGCAAGTTCAGATTCAGAAATAGCTTGAAGAATGTCTAGCAAGTCCAGATCCAGTAATTTCAGATTTCCAGCCAAGATTTCCAACCCAATTCTTTGTGGGCCTGTAGCATAATTTTAAAGTCCAATCAAGTGCTCTTCTCATGAACTGGTCACAACAAAAGCATGTGAGACCAACAATCGAGTGAAAATTCACCAGTTTGAAATGTCAGATTTTCAAGGAGGTCAACAGTGGGTTGGAGGAAGTCAATCTGGAGGACAATTTCATCATGATAAGCCCCTTTTGGTCATCCATCGCTCGCTGTAGCTCATTCAGATACTCCCTCAACAGCTCAGTTATGTTCCATGGTTTTTGTTCCAGTGAAAGAATACTTAAAGATCTTTAGGCTCTAAGCTATTATCAGTGTTTTCTCCTAGCTCATCACCTTATCTGGCTAATGGAGGTGTTTCTACTGTTTGTCTATCATGTGCCTCTAGGTCATCTCCTTGAATCCAATATTCAAGGGCCGTTGAACATATCTATGGTGACATATCCTCTTTTGCTATTCTCCCACCATTTGCATGACCTATGGATCTCATAAAGTCAAAATGTTTCACTATCAGTTAAATGTAATGGAGATGCTTCCTTATCACTAATGTTGTAATCTTCTGCGTTTTATTTTTCTAGGTTTCCATTGAACCTATTGTCTATTGTTAGACTCAATAGATCATTAAATTGTTCTATCACCTTTAATGCTATTTCAGTTTTGTAAAGCCCGAAAAAATTCCCGAATTTATTTTAGAATTATTCTACGATTTTTCTGGAATTTTTAGATATTTTTCCGGAATTTTCCGAGTATCGGAAGTAGCAAAAATAATTAGAACCGCAAAATAGCTTAGGCGGGAATCGAACCCGAGACCTATGGTTTCGGGATAATGTTAGTAACCAGTTGAACCCAGCAGGGCCGTGCTGAAAGGAAAGGGAATCAGGAATATTTATAGTTGGGTTGGCCGAATTAATCACTTGATTTAAATAGGAAGATTAATAGGGTGAAGAGTTATTTGGTTTTATTTTCACCGTGACCTATTCCTCTTCCAAAACTTCACCGCCGCCCACACCTCCTCCTCCTCCTCTCTCGGCGCCCAAGCCCAAGGACCATCGGGTCATCTTCCGGCGACGACTCCAACACGAAAAAGGTTCTTCTCCGCGAGAGGAACGCGAAGACGTGAGCGGATCGTCGAGAAGATCATCTCCACCGGAGTTCTAGCGATTAGAATCGTAAGAAATTACGAATAGGAGGTAAGAAACCCCTCACCTGCAGTATAATAGCTTCCGATTGAGTTTTTATGATTTAGTTAGGATGTATGCAAATTTTTTATCGATGTCTAGGGTGTATTTAATTCTCTTCGCAGATTAGGGATGTAGTTGAACACCTCTAGATGGGCCGGACACGCTTTCCCTCTTCAGATAGGAGGTTAGACGTTGTCGGGTGCCTAGAGGTGGTCTCCCTAATAGAGAGGAGAGTTAGGGCACACTAAGTGTTCGATAAAATAGCTAGTTTAGTAAAATGCACCATATGCATCTCCAACAGCTTAGTTAGATACATTAGAAGTATCTATTCAGTATTCTCAGTTTATTACAGCTTATATGGATCAGATATCCAATGGGTGGGCTCCCACAGTCGCCTCTAGGTTTAGATAACCTAGCTCTAGGTTCAGATAACCTAG
Organism: Zingiber officinale; assembly: GCF_018446385.1. NCBI lineage: Eukaryota > Viridiplantae > Streptophyta > Magnoliopsida > Zingiberales > Zingiberaceae > Zingiber > Zingiber officinale. Next base: position 108,906,866 of record NC_055998.1, read on the forward strand.
AAACAATAGAATAAGCAAGTATTAGCTATTTCAGTATTTTATTTTCAGTGGCACTGTACTGGATCAGATATCCATTGGGTTGGACTCCCACAGTCGTCCCTAGGTTTAGATAACCTAGTTAACCCTACTAAATTCGGGACTTGCAAACCCGGGTCTAGTCAGGGATGCGCGCACAGCAAGTACAGTTGCCGGGCCCAAACAGCATGATTATGTATTTTCACTTACTATGTATTAGTTTTCAAAACTCATAAAAATCAGTTATGTTAGTTGAGTTTGAATTCAGTTAGCTTCAGTTTAGCTCTTCCTTGCTTACACATTATGATAGCTCATGTTCAGTTCTTGATTGCTATGCTTGTATGATCACATGCCATGTTTATATGTTTAGCCTAGTCAGATTATTTCAAATAGCATGCTTTAAAAATCATATTGCATCGTCACATGTTTTTGTGAGGTAGATGGTTTCTTACTAAGCTTGTTAGCTTACAGATACTACTTTTCTTATACTGCAGATAAAGGTAAAGGAAAAGTGGACTAGCAGTGGAGGCTGGAGGTCAATGCAGATGAGGATGTGTGTGTATGGAACTGGAATCAAAGGTCCTTAGGGGACGTAGCAAATTGAGCATTTGACTCTTTAGCATTTACTTTAGCATTTTATTATTGGTTTTGGTTTTCATGTTCTAGGCACTTTTAGTTGTGTGTTGCCATGAATTCCTAAACTATGTCATATGTTAAGTTAGATTACTAGTTTATGTCGTTAGAATGTATTACATGTTGTTAGACTAGTTTATGATGCATTAGTTAGATGTTATGTGGGGTTTTGGCACGTCAAAGTGCTGAAATCAGAGTTCCCCGGGTGAAATCAGACTCTGATCGGTCTCCCGACCGATCAGGGCCTGGCTGTGTCACTGGATCGGTCAGTCGACCGATCCAGTACAATACAGTAGCGAGTCCCCGGATTTCCAGGTACCTGGATCGGTCAGCCGACCGATCCAGTACAACACAGTAGCGAGCCCCCGATTTCCAAGTGCCTGGATCGGTCAGCCGACCGATCCAGACATACCTGGATCGGTCGCGCCGACCGATCAGGACACTCCTGGGTCGGTCGGTAGACCGATCCAGCTGGGGACAGAAGCGATGTAGCTTCGGGATCGGACAGCCGACCGATCCAGGGTCTTGTAACCGTACCAGTATCAGCAGATCGGTCTGTGAATCGATCCGGAGGGTGTTACCAGTTGTAAATACCTCCCCTAGCATGTGTACAACTCCAAGGTACACCCGGAATGTTAGTGTCAGAGTTAACATTAATCAGATAATTAGCAAAAACTCAAATTAGATCAGTTTTCCGCACAGTGTAGTTTAGCATTAACTGTAGCGATTCGCCTTACAGCCTAGTCAGTAGAAGGCGGGTCGTTACAAGTTTCCATTTAGGATTTAAGTACAGGAAAGGTAATTAGTTTTGGGCATAAGTTTGCAGGTTTTACAACTTGATGAGTCGGCATTGTATGTGGCTCTCTTAGCTACACCTTCATTCACCCCTCCTAATTCATTCGTCTTGCTCATCCATCTTGCTCTAAAACATGAGGTAGATGACTCAAAACTATCAAAATCTTCAACCCTTAAATGTGAATCATGTCACTTAAGGTCTCAGCAAACTCATAAAGCTGCTTCTGCATCATGCATCACCTGCTCTAGTTCATTCATATGTTCACAGTACAAGACATCTCTACCTTTGGTTTCTAATATTTTGTCACTTCTAAAATGATGTTTTCAATTATTGATGATTATTCTCAAATATTCTGAATTTCTGATGCTTTCTAATGAAAGTTTGTTTTGAACGCTTTTCTATCTTCTACTCCTCTTATGATGAAATTAAAACCAATTTGGCACCAAGTGTGTACCATTGTCAATATTAGGGAATACTTATCTCTCTCTTTTCAATTATTTTTGTCTCTCTTTTCAATTATCAATCCTCATGTTCATATAGACCCATGCCCCAGTAAAATGGTGTAACAAAAATGAAAAAACCAACATCTTTTGAAGACTGCTTAGACTTTACTCCAATATGTCTCTCTTCTTTCTACATGTTATTCTTACTGCATATTATCTCATTATCCTTATGCTATCCTCCACTCTTCATGGTCAAATTCCTTTCACTATTCTTTTTCTACAATATGATATTATTCTCTACCAACACAAGTCTATGGATGTACTTCCTTTGCTCCCTTGTGTCCCTTACCATGATAAGTTATCTTCATAGTCCATCAAATAAATTTTCTTGAATTATTATTGATTTGAAAAAGGTTATTGTTGTTGTTCCACTAACACATGTCATACTTTTATCTCTCCTGATGTGACATTTTTGAGATCCTTGTTCTCCCTCTTCATTATATCTACTAAGTCTGTTCAAGAAGTTCTGCCTATTCCTACTCTATTGTCCTTTCTAATCCAACTGGTGACCACCCTTTACTACTATGGCCCCTCAAGGCACCTCCAATGCGGGTGCATTATTAATGACTATTTCATGGAAACGCTTCGCACCTCCCCAAGACTATTGCTCTCCAATCGATAGTCATCAAGCATCATCCATCAGATCCCCCTATTTACATTTTGCAAAGGTACACCTAAGTATGTAAGTGTTCCACTTATCATCCACTTTATTATTTTATATTCTAAGCATCTTAGATGACATGTCATTGTGTCTTCTTTATTCTTATACACAATTCCTAGAAATGTCTCATAGACACTTTCGTATCTAAGTTGGCGGCAGGCTATGATAAAGTTTACCATGGGTGGCAAATGAGTTTTCTCAATTAAATATTCACCAAATGGTATTGTTGAACAAATTAAAGTTAGCCTAGCGGTCAAGGATTACCAAGATTTATGTTGTTCGCCACCATAATACGTTCTCTCCCATGCTAAAATAACTTCAATCTACCTTTGTCTCTCCATAGTTGTTGTCTTTCATTGCTCCATTAGCTTGATATCAAAAATGTCTTTCTTTCAAGGTAATCTTTTAGAGGAGGTTTATTTAGAGCAACCTCCAAGAGTTGTTGCTCAAAGGGAGAAAGGTATGGTGTGTAAGCTGATGAAGTGTTTGTACAAACTGAAACAATCTTCAAGAACTTGGTTTGAGAAGTTTAGCTCAACTCTTATTTAGTATGACATGACCAAATGTGTGCTATTATCAAAGTGTTCTACCTTGCTTCATAGTTTTAGAAACTTATTATTCTTATTGTCCATGTGGACGATATTAACATTATTCGCGATTGGCGACACCATTAGAATTAAAAATTAAAAGGATATATTTGTCCACATGTTCAAACTAAATAGCTTAATAATATTAAGCGTTGTTTCGTATGGAGGTTGCTCATCAGAAAAAGATTTGTATATATTACAGCGCAAATATGTATTGTATATGCTTGAGGAGGCTAACACGATTGGCAATAAACCTATGGATACTCCCCCAAGAATCATAATGTCAGAGCAGTACCAGGAAAGGGGAGTCGTTAGCTGATCCAAATAAACATAGAAGGTAATAGGAAAATGACTATTATAGTTATCAGACATCTCATGTGTTGCTAGTGTGATTAGCCAATTTCTAAAGAACCCATGTCATGAACATTGAATAACAAACTACAAGGATCGCATGTTACCTAAGGGTGTTATAGGGAAAGGTATCTTATTCCATGATTGGCATCCTTTCTAGATCATAGGGTGATCTAAATATCTAATGCAGATTGGATAGGTGCTCCGACAGATAAGTGATCTACAACATGCTATTGTATTATACTAGAAGGTAACCGTATTTTCTTACTGGAAGAGAAAGAAATAAATAGTGGTGGTAAAGTTGAGTACAAAGACAGAATACAGGATATGTCTTTAGCTATATATGAGCTCCTAAGGATTAAACATTTGATTGTGCTAGATACACTCCTATGGAGGTGATGAAACTGAGAATCAAGTTGTGATATATATAGCCTAAAATCAAATTTTTCATGAGAGGACAAAAGATATAAAGATCACTATATTGATTATCATTTGATTCAAGAGAAGTGCAATATAATGATATCATCACCTCCTTTGTTAATTCTAATGATGAATTAGTAAATTTGCGTAATGAATCGTTAAAGTCCCTAGAGTTGAATCCATTTATAACAAGCTAAGTTCCTACAATATATTGGAATTAGTTTGAGTTGATTATTTGACTAAATTGTTAGAGACCTTGAGTTGAATACATTTGTAACAAGCTAAGTCTCTATAGGACTATCATATAATTGGACTCATTTGTAAATATGTGTATAGTAAGGGTTCATTTATGATGTTCTATAGGGTAAAAATAAAAAAGGCACCCCTAATTATCATTTTCATCAAAAGGGCGCCACTTTTCAAAAAACATCAAAATAGAGCTCCAACATATTTTCTCATCTTGACAATATCTTTATTCCAGGGTTGTTTTAGCAGCTAGAGCATAGTTGTTCCAACGTGTAGCAACTACAGCTAAAGATGATATAACTTATTAAAGTAAACCGACTCAACTTATTCAAAATTACTATACATAGAGCACCACTATATCAAAATACTCTTGGACAACTTTGTTAAAATTGCTTGAAAGTAATCAAAATCGCTTCAAATTGATCAAAATTACTTGTTGTAGTCATCATAGTTGCTACAACCATTTTAAAGCAAGTTTGACTAAGTTGATAAAGAATATTTTGGTACAACAATGCTTTATGTGCAGTAAGTTTGACTAAGTTTGAGTAATTTTGTACTATGTTGTAGCAACTATGCTGTAATTACTACTTTGTCCGAAAATTCGGCCTAAGTGGCCGCCTAGGCGCTAGGCGGCCGCCCGCCGACCCGAAAACCACCCAGGCGGCCAGCCTAGGTGGCGTAGCCGCCTAGGCGCCGAACTGTTCGGCGCCCAGGTGCCTGATTTGCGTGGGCGGGGTTCGGCGCTCAGGCACTACTAGGGTTTAGATGCCACTTCAGTGAAAAAAAAATGTGGACAAAAAAAATGTTGTTTCTCCTCTCCGCAGCGACACTGTTTCTCCACTCCGCAGCAACGACAACAATGACAACACTTCTCCTCTCGACCTCTCTACAGCAGCGGTGGAAGAACTTCTCTCCACAGCGTCTCCTTCTCATCACTTCCGCTGCCAGCCAGAGAGAGAAAGAGCGATCGAGCTTCGGCAGTGATTGTTCCTCCCATTTCTGCCTCTCTTTCTCCACCTTCGTTGAAGAGATCGTCGGTGAGTGCATTTTGTTGTTTCTCCCTTTTTTTTTTCTTTTTTGAAATTTTGCTAGGGTTTAGATGTTGTCGCCGGTTAAGTGATACTTTCGTTGTTTCTCTTTCTTCGTCTTCTTCTTCTTTCATAGTATTTATTCACTGTCATTTAGTATTTTATATGATTTTGGGCAATGTGAAGTATCTTTCAATTAGTAAATCGTTTCAATTAGTAAATCTTTCAATTAGTATTTTATATGATTTTGCATATGTCCACATAAATCAAGGGATACCGAGGAATCTGCCTAAGCTCTAGGCGCTAGTCTGCCGCCCAACTAGCGCCTAATGAATTTTAGAACCTTGAATGACTATAATGGCACTGAAATTTGGGTATTTTGGGATGAGAGATATGGTGAGTTGTTGTTTTGATGTTTTTTGGGAAAGGAGGGACACCCTTTTGGCAAAAACAATAATAAGGGGCATCATTTTGATTTTCCCCTATTTTATATCAGTATTAATATAAAGAAGGATACCTAAGATTTATTGAGAAATAATCCCCCTATTCTCAACAATCACATTATCCTTCCGATCAGTTTTTTAATACCTAGAGTTTAGCATGATTTTCTTGCTTTTGGTTAAAACTTGTGATGCTGATGGATATAGTTGTGGATTGATTTGCAATGGGTATCATTAGCTCTGTATCAGCATGATAACGCTGTCTTTGGTCAAAACTTGTGCTGCTAATTGGATATAGGTGTGGATTGATTGGGAATGGGTATAATTAGCTCTATATCAATGAAGTTCATGATTTTGCATGGGAATTTTGGCCATGTCTATGACTGAACATCTAATCATTCCATTCAACTTCAATAAGAAAAGGCAACTCCAGAAACTCTGAACCTTTTCCAAATCAGTTTACATATAGAATTTAAGGCATGCCAGCAAATAAAAATAATTTCAATTGGCTAATTACTTGGGAACTATTTAGTACAGGAAAAGTGAAGTGGACAATTAGCTAGCCCACATTGTAAAATAGTGCCAGCAAGAAGAGCTCTATCCATAATTATTTTACTCAAAATGTACTGCATAATAAATCAAATATTCAGTACAAGAAAAAAAAAATAGAATGAGGACAGACCATGAAAATCCTCCTGTGTGTTGAATAAGCTCAAATAGTTCTCTGGTTTTTAATCCAAGACGTGCACTAAAGGCCATTGCTTCAGCGGCAGCAGCAATGTGAACCCCAGCAAGCAACTGATTAACCATTTTTACTGAACTGAACAAAAATACGAAAGCAAATAAGCTCCTAAATACTAAAATCTTGGAAGATGATTAAGAGTAATTATAGCATGCATCAAGATAACAAGTCACCTTTCAGAAAATAAGAGAAGGCATTCTTTTGTTAACAGGGTAGCTAAAAATCATGTCAATTTAAAGCGTCTCTGGATGGGTTGAACTGAATTAATCTCCAGTATGAATGAGCAAATTCAGCCTTGTTTGGTGTCATCAGCAGTGAATGAGTATATGAGATTATTCGTGATTGTTTAGATAGATGAAATTATCATTATAGGTGATGACATGGAAAAAATTGCAAGGCAAAGTGCATCTTATAAGTAGTTATAAATGAAGAATTTAGATGATAAAATGCTTCTAGGCAAAATGGATTGCTCATTCAGCAGAAGTCATTTAGATCCCACAATAAAAAAAAATGTTACGCTTAAAGGAGTTTGCATCCTAGGTGCTAGGCATATTGACACTCCAACATATCCAAATGTCATATTAATAATAACGAAAGTCAGTATCCAATCCAAGGAAATACCACTAATTTTATAAATTGAAAAGATTTCCTATTACATAGCCTCATATTTGCTGTGTGATAAACTAATTTTTTGAGTCTTCATATTTGGATCCTCAAGAGAACTCTGACAGTTCTTTAAAATCCTTAAGAATGTCCCAAATAATGGGTTTCCTATATTTCAGTCAAGGATATGTTGATTTATAGGGTAGTTGATTGAGTAGTTTTCCAACTGATAGACCATCAACATTGAGTAGTCTTTCTCTTAGAAAGAATCTAATATCTAAGAAAAACAAATTATAGTGGCAAGATCAAAGGGTAGAGATAAAATATAGGGTTATAGCTAAATGTAGCAATTTGAGTCAACCAGCTATAAACAAGTCATATCTCATTGACCGCCCCAAAGTTTAAAATCTCATTTTGACTTGGTGTTTTGGTCATTGGCTAGAATGAAATTTGCCAGTGCATGCCGACAATGATGACACTCATTGTCAGAGGTACTAGCAAGGTGGAAGGAATCAAGGAGGAGAGGAAGAAAAAGATTGAAGAATGAAGAAGAGAATTATGAATCTTGATCCCAAACCTTTGCATCTCGCTGACTCGCACTGCCTTGCCATTGCCACAGAAGGGTCATGTGCTTAGGGGAACTCTTAACATTGTGTCATGGAAGCATCACATGATCAGCTTCATCATAGTCTCGCAAAAGCTTTGTAACAAGTTTCATTGTTTCGAGCTATTTTGCATACAAGTCAACAAGCATAATGAAATGGCTCACTGTGCCAATCAGTAGAATAGAATTTAAATTTTTGCTCATGACACATTTAATACAAACCCAACCTGACCTATATAATACACAAGTAAAAATTATTCAACAAGTTGATCCAAGTGCTTTAAGGTCATTTAATTAAATGAGTTAGACGGTCAAAACGGGTCATGTTACCGCAGATGAAACCCGACTCAACCATTTAAGGCCATTTAATTAATTAAGTTTGAAGATCATAAGGATCCTCGTGTTATTAAGAGGTTGAACCAACTCAACCCATTTAATTAAATGAGTAAGACGGTTATCAAGAGGTCATTTCCTATTAATTAAATGAGTCTAATGGGTTGAATGAGATGACTTAAACTTAAAACTTTACAAAGAAATAATTTATTAATTCAAATAATCATGCACAAGCTTGAAAGCATAATCCATATGATTATATATTATAATTTATTTGTAATTATATTTATATTAGATTATATATTTATAATTTATATAGATTATTATTAATATGAATTAAGTATATATATACATTTATACTTTTTTACCTCAATTGGTTTGAGCCTAGTAGTGTAATAGGTCATGTCAAATTTTGCCACCCTAGCTATGACTCTTGTTGAATGCGGATTTGTCTTGGTGAAAAAATTAATGACCCAATTAGACAGTGCATCTGCTGAACAAATAAAACTATATTGTGATATTCAAACTACATGCTCAGTATCACTAATCAAATTTTTTTCATGAGAACAAAACTTATGGAGATAGATTGTTATTTTGTCAAAAAAAAGAAACAAAATAAGGTGATCGTTCCAGCATGAGTCCAAATGATCAACTAGATTGCTAACTAAATCTTTAGTAGGATTTAGAATCAAATATATTGATAACATGTTAGGATTTTGTGATATCTTTGAACCATGTTGAGTGGTTCAAATATATTGATAACATGCTAGGATTTGATTATTGATATTGTAAAACATGTAATGTGGCAAAAGGCGATTTGCTCGCCCCCAGCGCCCCCGCCAACCAGTCCTTAGGTCAACACGGAGGAGGTAAATCACGGGTGGCTACTAGCCATTAGTGCAGTGACCAAGGCATGCTTAGACGCACTGAGTTTCGACCCCAGGAAAAATAGAGAAGATATTGTAAACATGTAAGGACCTAGAAGGGGCTGCCTAGAGTTAAGAATTTTTCAATTCTTCACTGTAACTTAACTCACACATGGAAAAATAGAGAAGATATTGTTCAATTAACAAGGTAGCCAAAGAGGAAAATAAGCTCCTTACTTTTGTAAGCAGTCCCCTCAATCCTAGTGTAAAATAAGTCGTCGTGTTATTATTAGAGATGTTAAAGTTGATAGGGTGATCACTGATCTCTCGTGATGCTACTAAAAGGATTAGTCAATACATTGATAGGCTACTTTTATCTGGCAAACTTAGAAGTCAATATTTAATTAACAGGATAAATACGCAAAATAAATATCACCATATGCAATCCTATCTTATGAAATTTAGTCTTGATATAATAATTACTCTGCAATTCTTGACTGTTAAACAACCTTAGGATGCAATGAACATAAAAGAACGTAATGAACATAGCCTAAAGAAAAGTAGATTAGGATACCCATTCAAGATTATATAATTAAAAATGGCCAATTTATCAGTATAAAATTCACAACGCTTTCCTTCCCTTCCTCTCGCTCCTCCCTTCCTTTCTTCAACTCTGTTTTTTTTACACCCTTTACTCTCCTGCATATGGACTAAGATGTTCTCTATATCTATGTCATCCTCATGCACAATATGGATTCAAGTTAGGCTTCCTCGTGTCAAGCGTCAGAAACTTTGTTGAACAACAAGTGACACCAAGGTTTTAAATTTTGAGTTGTGCTAAAGTTCAAGTTTATGTACGGTTTCGGTATGGTATTGTATCATGTCAATACAATTTTAATACATTTTAAATATAAATATATTAATTAAAAATATTTTTAGTAATATTTGATTATTATAGATGCTCATTATTGATTTATATTTAAGATGTTAAATGTTGAGTTCAAGTTTTGATATTAACTAATAAAATGCTTGATCCTTATTGAGTTGGGTTAGCTGAAGTCACCAAATAAACATGACATGATGAAGTAGATTTAAATTTAATTTAATTTGCATTTATTTTGATAAATTTAAAATTAAAGCAAATTGATATATTCAATAATCTAGTTCATAATAGTATATTTTATAAAGATAGATATTATATCTAATTTTTCTTAACAATTTATTTCCTTTATCTTAAAGAATTTTTTTTCTCTATTCATGCCATGAGCAAATGAAGGAAAGAAAATAATCATCCTTTAAAAATGTGTATTTTTGTTTATCTCGTGGACTTACAAATGAAAGAAAAATTAAGGTAAAAAAGTTTTTTCTCTTTTTTTACTTGAGGAAAAAATTAAGAGAGGAAAAGGAATTGGAATTAACTTTCTAAAAAAAATAGAAATGAAAATTTTATCTATATATATATATATATATATATATATATATATATATATATATATATATTAAAAAAACAACGTTGCTGACCTCATAAGGCCGCCAAGAGTTCTCAACTCCGTGTTAGTTAGCGGGCGGAATAGTAAATTTCACAGGTGTCGATTGACACGATAGTATTTTATACCATGACTAACACATCAAGGGTTGGTTTTATTACAATCAAATAACAAATTCAAGTTGTTCCTCACATCCCATATTTGTCCTCAATATCACCCAATGCATACTTGATGAACCTTTCACTAAAGCTTAATATCTCCCGAAGGCTCTCCACTTCTGTATAGATGATATAATATCTATAGAATATATATCTTTCTGCAAATCTCAAAATAAGCAGCAGGCACTAATACTCAGGTCCCCATTTCAATTAGCCTTATAATTATATATGGGCAAACTTATAGGGCAAAAGAGCTTTATTTTTATCAAAAGACACCCTAAGCCTAAATTGTTCCCAAATTACCTTTGCTTGTCTAATTTGATTCATAAAAAAAATACAAACTCATCTAATTAGTAGAATAAATCTTAATTTTATAAAATACAAGAATTGAATAAAAAAGTATATTAATTTTAAATATATAATAAAATAATTTTATAAAGTATTTAAAATATAAAAAAATCATGTCGGTATAAATATAAATATAAATTTATTCAAAAAAATGATTTATATTTTTATAAAATACCTAACATGATAGAAAAATAATTGCAACCATAAAAGTAAAAAAAGTTGCAGCTAAATTTATCAAGAAATAATTTTATAATATCTACTAAATTCATCCATAAATTTTAATTTTGCAAAAAAAAAGTAATCATGTCAACAAAAATAGAAGTTTAAATTTATATTTTTTAATAAATTTTATAAATGATTTAAAAAAATTAGAAACGATAAAGATAATCAATTCTATTATAAAGGGTAATTTGGGAAAAAATAAGTTTTAGGTGTCCTTTGATGATTTAAGAAGTAGAGGAACTCTTATAATTTTTGCTCTTGTATATTCTTCACCTTTATACTTGTCAATGTGTCGGTAGTTCAAAGATAAGACAATAAGGTTATCGCCAAAGGGAAAAATGAGAGATACTCAAGAAGGTGCCTGCTTGGAGCAGCCAACCAAAGAAACTATTGCTATTATAACTCAGGTGACAAGTAGGGAGGAAAAAGAGAAGGAAAAATTAAAATAGGAGAGAGGCTGAAAGGAAACAGAAAAATTATAAGAAATATATTTTAAAAATACTGTTAACAAAACGTGTCGCTCTTTTCACACTCCAGCAATATAGCTTGTAGTGGACAAAATTTATCATTTCTGAACTTCATCTATGAAATTGCATCAATAAATAGGTTAGTGTGAAATGATAAAATACTCATAGTATTGAAGAATATACTCAATATATATATATATATATATATATATATATATATATATATATATACTGTGACAATAACTTTCTAATTATTTCGGGAGAGAATGTTTACCTTGCGGCTCCACATCCACCTTTGATGACATAGAGCTTCTCACTAAGCACTGTTAGACATGGATGTTAGGTTACTGCATCCTGTGTTTATATATTGCAATTGAAAAAAATGTTCACAGCATTAATGACCAACTCAAGTATATTACCAGAGAGTATAGATCCAGCACATAAAAGAGCTTCATCAGTGCCTGAAGTCATTATCTAGAGGTTTAAGAGAAATAATGGCAATAAGCAAATATGTTTTGTATTTTTTTTTCATATGCATAACATTAAGAAAATCATTCAACACAAAGGCTAGGTTTAACCGTTAGTGTTCCATCTGCTGCTCTCTTAACACCGCCAGATACTGGTGCATCCACCAAATTCAGACCCTTGTCTTCAGCTACGAGAAAAATACAACAGCTTAGTAGATAGCAGTCATAATGCACTCCAAATCATGGAGAAATCAGTAATCAGGACTTTCAAATGTAATTTAAACCACCAACTTGAAGGGATCTAAGTGTGAAGATGAAAAATGTTTCCTTGGAAAATAAATAAAAGACAAAAAACAACATGGATTTGAAAGATTTTGCTAGTGATAGATAAGGATCATCAAATGTCTCAGAAAATATAGTAAAGTTGAAAGGAATAAAATACTATTCTTTTGAAAGATAATTATTCCATTATATTTATAGGCCTCAAAATAAACTCCTATAACTAAAATACTTACCTAGGACTAAACCCACACGTAATCAATGGCTTTACTTAGATAATCCTAAATTTCCCTGCTCAAGTTGGAGTATATGTGGTAAAAAAGTGATAATGCTCACCCCAAGTGCCCAAGTGCCCCGTCACTCTAACCCCACATTGTGTCACTCTGACCCCACATTGTGACAGGGTGGTAAACCATGGTACCGAGCAACCATCTAGCAGAGAGGGTACTTCGCCCCAGGAGCATGCACTCACCTGGATTCAACCCAAGCTTTATGTGGCAACACCTCTGGCAGGTACCCAGGGGGGTGCTCAAGTTGGAGTATAGGTGCTATGTATATTCAACTTGTTACATAAACCAAAAGAGATCTCAAAGAAAAGACTAACTAAAAAACTAGACAAAAATGAAGACACGATAGTACAACAGCTAGATTGAAGCGGATAACATCTTCAAGAGAAAGATCATCAACAAAACAAAGTTGATGGCAATCTTTTGATATAATCTTATCCCATGATTCCCCACAAATTGAAGATACTGAATGATTCAGAAGTTCATGAGGATGACAATTTATGAGAGGTTGTGTAGAGTTTCAGATTGATCAGGAATTAAGCATTGATCCTTGGGACAAGCTAATATTGGCAGAGAGACAGTTTAATATTAATCTGAGAGACAAAGATATTATGGATATGTAAAATCTGACAACTACTCAAGATAACGAGGATACTGGAAGAAAAGCTTAAGTTAATCTATCTTTTCAAAGTTACAATAAACAGAAGACTAATGAATGTCTTGCATACTTTAATGGAATTAGGATTTCAAACTCTTATTTAAAAAGGAAGAAAGGTCATGAGGATACTCCGAGAGATAAGAAACAAATAATAGATAATAACCAATCCCATCTTAAATCATGCACACCAAATCTTGCGGACAAGGTACACAAGAGATGGTGATATACAATTTAGCAATTCAAAAAAAAAAAGGATCCATCACCTTTTCCTTCTCTTGATTTTTTTTTTCCTGCTAATTAATCTCTCTTTTCTTTCAAGCACGCCATGGTCGATCCCAAGCTTGGATGAGAAAGAGTGAGGATTGTGTTAGATTGTCAGCCAGCGCCCCAGACATTGAATTTAGTTAAATATTCAATGAATGGATCCATTAAACTATTGTGTGTTCGGTCATTCCCCCAAAGGAATGCATTGCAAGGTCCAACTGTAGCATCTCGGTAAGGACCTGGTATAGTTTAAATATGCAAGCATTCACATTATAGGTCCGACTATAACGTATGAGTAAGCACCGCTATATCTCTATGAGAACTTGAAAGTAGTATTAAATATGCAAGAGTTATCATACATAGGTTGCATAAGAACAAATATTATAGAAAAATTAGTAGTCTAAGATTTGAAACATGAAATAGAGAACCGCTCACTGATAAAGCAATGGAGGTGGTAAATAGAATGATTTGGAGAAGTTAGTATTTTGTGTGTACAAGAGATAAAATGGGTAAAAGAGAAGGTAAAAATGATAGAGAACTCGAGTTTTACACAGGAATGAGTAAAACATGAAATGGAATAGGTATTATTTAGATAGTTCATTAAAGGATGAAGTTTAGAAAGGGGGTAGGATTATAACTCTCAAGATAGTAGTGGCGAAAGAACTATTAAAGTAATTCGCATATATGCACCTCAAGTAGGATTAGATGAAGAAGTCAAATCAAGTGTTGGGACAATCTAGATGAGTTATTACAAAATATTATGTCAAATGAAATGATTTTAATAGGAGATCTAAATGGGCATGTGAAAAATAAGGAATATGATAGAGTGCATGAGGGTTATTGGTTTAGAACAAGAAATAAAAAAGGAAAAACCATATTAAATTTTGCTATAGAATATGACCTTATATTAGCTAACACGTTTTTTTAAGAAAAAGTAAAGAAGGCTAGAAAGATTTTAAATATTGCAAGGTTATCTTTGGAGAAAACTTAACTACCCAACGTAAGTTAGTAGTGTTAGATATATGCCTCAGACATAGTATAAGTAAAATATGCACGACTCTTATAATTAAGTGGTGGAAGTTGGATGGGAAGCAAAATATATTTAAAGAGACAGTAGGAGTACAAATATTAGGAGAAATATACAACAACTCTAATGGATAAGATGGTATCAAAGTTGAAAATAATAGTCAAGAGTGTACTTGATGAGTTAAAGGGATGTGCACCACCAGGGCATCTAGTAAAGAATATTAGTGGTGGAATGAGAAAGTATAGGAGAAAGTGAAGAAAAAACAAACAACCTTTAAGTTATTATATACTTGTAAAATGATGAAAACTTGAAAAAATATACAATAGCTAAGAAAGAGGCTAAAAAAGTAATGAATGTAGCTAAGAATAAAACGTTTGAATGTTTATATAAAAAATTAGATACAAAAGGGGAAAGAAATATTTATAGAATAGCTAAAGCGAGAAAGAGTAAGACATCATATCCAAATAAGATGTATTAAAGATAAATGTAATAAGGTACTAGAAATGATAAGGAAATAAAAGAGTGGTGGAAGAAGTATTTTTATCAACTTTTTAATAAAGGTTGAAGTGACCTAGGTAATTTAAGTAGATTAAATGAGTACAGAAATTTAAATTTTTATCGTAGAATTCAAACTTCAAAAGTATAACAAGCATTAGATGAGATGTAAAATGAAAAAGTAATTGGACTAAATGATATTCTGATAGAGATATGGAAGTGTATAGTAAAATAAGGTATTGAATGACTTACAATGTTATTTAACCAAACGAAAAAATATCTAATCAATGGAGGGTAAGTACTCTAATTCCCTTATAAAAGAAGGGAGGAGACGTACAAAATTACGTAAACTATAGGGGTATTAAACTAATGAATCATATCAAGAAACTTTGGAAAAGAGTAATAAAAAAATTAAGGAGATCACAACGATCTTAAGTCAAAGGTTAACAATAGAAATTATACATCTTCTCGGATAACTAATTAAAAAACATCGAGAACAAAAATAAGATCTAAAAATGATATTCATTGACTTAGAAAAAGAAAAGGTAGCCCGGTGCACGAAGCTCCAGCCATGTGGGGTCCCGGAAAAGGATCCATTGTACGCAACCTTACCTTGCTTTTTGCGTGAGGTTGTTTCCAGGATTCGAACCCGTGACCTTTTGGTCACAAAGCAACAACTTTACCGCTGCACCAAGGCTCCCCTTCTTTCGTTGACCTAGAAAAAACTTATGATAAAATCACAAGAGAAATTATATGGAAAATTCTAGAAAAAAGAAGTGTTAGAGTAGTATATATTGAACTAATTAAAGATATGTAATGATAAGAGTGGATAAACAGAAATATTTCCCATAAAGATAGGATTATATCAAAGATCAGTTTTAAGTCTCTTCTTTTTACACTATCATGGACGAACTCTTTGGACACGTCCAATACACAATACCGTGGTGCATATTGTTTGTAGATAATATTATTTTATTGGATGAGACACGTGAAAGAGTAAATATTAAACAGGCGGGAAACACTAGAAGCGAAAGGTTTTATGCTTAGTAGAATAAAAAAGAATATATGAAATTTAAGTTTAGCGATATTAGATGTAATAAGACAATTGATAGGATAGGAGATGACGAGTTATCTGAACTGAGAGCTTTAAGTATTTAGGTTCATTTTTACAAAAGGATGAAGGAATTGAGAGAATTGTCTTACATAAAATACAAGCAAGATGGTTGAAATGGAGGAAAATGTCGGGTGTTCTATGACTTAAAGTTCTACAAAATGACGGTTAGACCTACTATATTATATGGAGCTAAATATTGAATTATGACTTGAGTACATGAGGAAAGAATGAGAATTGCAGAAATTTGGATGTTGTGGATGTGTGGAATAGAATACACTCCGACAGACAAATTTAAAATGGTAAGGATATGTACTTAAAAGACCAATAAATGCTCCAGTTAAATAATGTGAAACTATGACAAATATGCATATCAAACGAGGAAGACAAAAAAACTTGATTAGCAATAATAAAATAAGATAAAATTTATTTAAATATAAATGATAATATAGTAAGGATAAAGCTTAATAGCCTAGAAGGATCCATATAGCTGACCTCACCTAGTGGGATAGGGTTTGGTTGTTGTTGTAATCTCTCTTTATTTCACTCTAATTTCCTTTTTTCTAGATCCTTTGTTTTTGAAATTTCCTCCTTTCCTTTCAAATTTTTTTGGCATTCTTAGTTTCCTTTTCTGAAAAAGGGTTTGCTAGATCAAGCCATAAGCTAATCTTGTTGATATATGAACTAATCACTTCAGTTGTTTTGAGACTAGGAGATAAGGATCGGGCAACCACAATAAGTTCTAGGCAGCATGTGTGGTAGGTGTGACTAGACTCAAAGGAAAAAAGTATAGTGGAGACTAAGGTTCAAATCTCAAGTTGTGCCAATGTTTCAGTCTTTAACTAGAATGATATTGTATAGTATCAACGTTCCGATGTATGGTGTTGGTAGTAAATTGGAGGTGGAAGGAGAAAAGAGATAAATAAAAATATAAATAAGTGCATAGTTAACTTTAATTTTTTTCCCATCTGGAATTCTACCATTTTGATATTATCTTACATGGAGACAACTACAAAATAAAAAATAACAACACTATCTCAATTTTAGAATGTCAAGAGGGGTTGAGTACAACAATAATAACCAAACCTTTATCCCACTAAGCTATATAGATTGTCCTACGTCATTGAGTTTAATCCTTTATTTTATCCTCATCTATATTTAAATGAATTTTATCCTATTTTATCATTGTTAACTAAGTCTTCTTTAATCTTCCTCTTTCTCAATTAATGTACGTATTTGTCATGCTCTCACATTACCTAACTAGGACATTTATTGATCGCCCAAGTACATGTTCATACGCCTTTCCCTTTAATGTTTACATTTCTTATCTATTTATCCTCACATGTTTACATCTACCTTTACATCTTAATCTCTACGACTCTCATCATGTGCTCGTGTGCTCACTTCATACACCAACATTCAGCACTATATAGAATAGCAGGTCTAATCACTGTTTTGTAAAACTTCCCTTAAATTGTAGAGGTACCTTATAATCACAAAGAATATGTGGCGTCCTTTATTTTAATCATCCTGCTTATATCCTTTATAAAACATTTCTATCAACTCCTCTATACTTTTGCAAAAATAATCCTAGATACTCAAAATTTTGGATAACTCATTGTCTTCTATCTTAACAATTTGTCTTGTTGCGTCTACTATTAAACTTAAATTTTATATATTCTATTTTTACTCTATCAAGCCTAAAACCTTTAACTTCTAATAACTCCTACCAAGATTCAAGATTAGTATTTACACCACATGCAAAACAAGGTGTGTTGAGTGTTGGCATGAAATGATACTCGTCGACGTGAGACATAACAACACAGGAGACATTGTCTCGGTGCCAAGTAGTATGGAATTTATGTAATCTATCAAAACAATATGTTTCAACCATTTCATCCAGCATGATATGAGACTTCAAACCATTGTGGCAGCATATCTAATCAAGAAAGGGTTACTATTAAAGAAGAGGAAAAGATTAATATATCAATGGAGGAGATTGAAGAAAGTGAAGCAAATAGGGAGAGACACAAAAGAGGAAGGAGAAGAGAACTTGCATTTACATCCATGATAACCCTACAAAATGCTCCAAGTGCCTACCCCTAGGTGTAACAACTACCACCCCACCACCTTGAAATTCATGAAGTTCCTTGTATCTCCCAATAAACTCATTTGATTCGATACCTTTGCCACATCTTAATTTTGTGTAATTGGGGTGACATGACATACCAAGCAAAGAGGAGCGAAAGGCCTAATGCAATAAAAGAAATCAAGTCATGAACTTGACTCCAACTATGAACTCACGATGGGAGATAGGGAGCTAACATCGTGGGGGGAAATCACCTAAGAAAAGAAGATCTACACTGAAGAGTCGAAGGCCTTCTACATCGAAAAAGGAGGGAAGAGGACATAGATACAAGTTCGTGCATGTTGGCTAATTAGAAAGAGGATGAGTGGAGTTTATGTTGCTCAGTGTAAAGAAGGAAATTTTGCTAGATTATTGGTGAGTTAGGCACTTCTTGCGTAGGATACCCTTTGGCATGCTAAAGTACAAATCAAGATGAATTTATTTTTTTATAGCTTATCTCCATATGAGATCATGTTAAAATCATACCCTACATGGTAAATAAATGTTGATACAATTATCTTCTTTTTTCTTCATCCCATTTATTGGTCCCATACATCGAAACATAGGTATGATATAAACGATACCGAAACAATATCGTTTCAATTAAAGATCAAAACACTAACATGGTACGAGATTTTGAACCTTGCTCAATATAAATTCCTATAACTACAACAAACAAATTGGGACTCACAACACATAACTAAAACTCTAATTTCTTGACAATTCTAAAAGTGAGCAATCAAGGAAGCATATAAGCATGTGAATGGTTAAAAGAGGATATTATATGCAACTACAATCTACTATAGCACCACTCATAATAATAGGATAGAAAACCAACACAACAAAGATAAGGAAGATAAAATTTCTCAAGTTAAATTTATTGCCACTATTAAGATGATATATTGAATGTTGATATCATAAGAAGATATTGGTAATCTCATGTGAATTTTCTAAGAATCACAACATCCCGTCATGTGATTAGAACTGTGAGTGAATCAAATTATGGATCGTATACTTATTGTCACATAAACAAAACATAAATTGAAATTGAACATATTAGAACATAAGAAAACATCAACTAGAGTCTCAAGTAGTTTATGCGAATATTGTCCCAAGTGCGTGTATAAAACATAGAGATGATAAGATGAAAAGTCTTTATAAGAGTAGTACTATAATTATGCCCCAGTCGGTTTGATTTTCAGCTTAATGCATTATTAAAATCCATTAAAACAGCATGCTAATTTAGGCAATGTAAGCATGTTTTATTTTTCTTTTAGTTAAGCACGGTGCAACACTTCCTACTGATTCTATTAGCATGGATGAAACTTATTGTTTTGTGAGTGACCAAGTAGTTTAGAAAGTCGTGTGACATATGTCATAACAAAGCTCTACATATTTATCTTCTCATCCATCATGTCGGAGAGAATATGCTCGGTTATTTGCCTATTCTCAACTCCATGGTCACAAACAATGAACGATTACTTATAATCTAGTCAATCAAATTGCTTCATCCTATTGTAAATGTTTTAGTTTATTAGTTGCCATATCTTAGACTAATGAATTAGGTTAGGATTTGAAAACAAAGGGAGAAAAATTCAATTCGATATACTTGGGTAACATTATGTTATAGTCCCAAGTGCAGGATCCAGTAACAGGTCGAGATCCGGATCCGGACTTACTCATACAACACGTAAGGGGGAAGAGGGGGGAAAAACTAGTCCTACAGAGTCCAATTGCTCAATTTTTCTTCCTCTCTTTATTAATAATAACACTCCTTATATAAGGAGTCAAACATGACACGATTCAGGAAAGACCAACCCATAAAAGAAACAAGGAATCAAAAATAGAAAAGTTAATTAGGTCATTATTTGTTTCTACTAATTAGGCAATAGCTAATTTATTTCTACTATAGCAGTAGCTAATTAAGCAATAGTTAATTTTTTTCTACTAGTAGCTAATTCGTTTTATTTACTTCCGACTATAGTGGCGTCCAACAAAGGCGTCCACTTGACATTATTGTTGATGGACAAGGGGCGCACACGAAGTCTAAGGAGTTTAATTCTTCCTCTTGTTCCTCCACTTTTTCCTTCTATTGATTTCTCTTCCTCTTGTTCTACTTGGTCTTCCTCTTACACCAATGCAGCAGGTTGACTTGTGTCAAGCAAACCATAAACCAATACAGTTTGGGATTAGCATGAAATTGTATTGATCACTAACCAAAATAGACGATTTAAGCCTCAACATCAAAAAAAATATTTCTACGACCATTAAATGTTGCGTCATGAAAATGATTTTCATTTAAATAGACAAAATTAATTACAATATTTTGGTCCAATATTTATGCTCAAATCATAAAGGACGGGTTTCATTAATGTGCTGAAATACCAACTCATAGCGTTAGTGTCCAATTAGAGATGGAGGGAGACAGGAAATAAAGAAGAGTAAAAATAACAAAAGTCAGCTATATACCTAAGGCAAGAGGTAAAGTCCAAAATATCATTCTATGCTAAAGAATGATTGAAACTGTATGATATCGTCACCATGTTGTACTGACACAAGTCCTTCTTTAGCATGCATTGAAGCATTGTGAGATGAATGCATATAAGTAAATGAATTAAAAATAATTTTATTCATTTTTTACTTCAATCCATGGAAAGATGAATTCATAAGTATCTTATTCCACTTAATTTATTTACTAGAAGAAATAATTCATAGAGAATACATATCTAATTGAATTAACACTTTGAAAAAACAAAGCAAAAAAAGAATAGCAAACATAAATTCATCTCGGAAGTGTTGCCACAGGACAAGGTTTGTTGGGTGTAAGAACGATATGGTACTAATTAGTGTGATCGATATAGGTGGCAAAGGGGAGATTACTCTAGTTGATCAATATTGGATTTTGTTAATTATATGAATACGTTTCCACCATGACATTCAAATTTTAAACAATGCATCGAGCACCATGTTTAATATGCATATGAATACATTGTCTCATGAATATGAAAATCCAAATTTTTGTTCAGTCTTAACTAACATAATACAGCAAAGATCTCATACAGATCAAAACCACCATGCATACAAGCATAGTAGCTAATCTGATGGTTATCACTGTCTATAAAGTAAATCATATATTTATCTGATAATAATCAAACAATCAACAATGGGCAACAAATGAAGTTTAACCTTCCATCCTCCAATATTATTCTTTTACAACTAAATAAACCGTATCTGTAAACTACCTCTTATGCGTTTCTCAAGATCCATTAAGAATCCAGGTGACACAGTGGAAGAAAGAATGATGGTTGCTCCAGCAGGAAGAACTGCAAATTACAAACAAAAAAAAAATATTAGTTTTTGGAAGTACTTTTGGAAGCTTCATCCAAATCAGGAAGTAATTTGCAATTTGGTAATATTCTTTTTTCATGTCAAATAATTACCTGAAACAGAACCATCATTTCCATACAGCACATTTTCAGCTTGAGATTCATTAGCAACCATTACTATAAGCACCTCTGCATCTGAATGAGTACAAGTTGTGAGTCATACAACATTTCTTTTATTTCCATTTGAAAGGATCAATATCAGAAACAAACTATTAAGTCATATTGCATGACCAACATATCAACAACTTGAGATCTCAGAAAACCAAGAAATATAAAAAGTGGGTACTAGACTCTGTGCTACTTTGCTAATGGATTAATAAAGAAGTAAAAGTACTTTTTCGCTCGTTAATAAAAGAGTAGGTAAACATAGTAGTACGCATCACCTAATCATCATTGGTTGTTTCACATGGATTGAGTAATGGACGAGGGTCGTGCTCAACACAGTTTGCAGACCCGTTTCAGCATGAATGGATTAGCCAGGGACAAGGTCAGGTTGCACATTGAACTATTACTATTTTTAAAACTTTACTACATAAAATATAAATGTTTAAAATCTCATGTCTCTGGAGGTTCAGTATCAACGCAAAATGATACCATTTTGATATTGTATTATCTCGTGTCGGTACACTTTCATATTAATTTTATTTAGTTTATA
Organism: Zingiber officinale; assembly: GCF_018446385.1. Classification (NCBI taxonomy): domain Eukaryota; kingdom Viridiplantae; phylum Streptophyta; class Magnoliopsida; order Zingiberales; family Zingiberaceae; genus Zingiber; species Zingiber officinale. Next base: position 108,929,133 of record NC_055998.1, read on the forward strand.
TAAAGTAATTAATTATTTTATTATAATTATTTTACTCAATGATTAACTAGATTGTAATTCATGTTTATTCTTCTATTTATATTAAATGATTAACTTGAATGTCTCATTAATGAGGGTTACAAATGTTTGCAACCAACTTTAGTCACTTGTAAATTATATACTTACTTTGTTTCACAATTATTTAAACTTATAAATTCCTCAACTTCTACAACAACGATCCGAGAATGAGCAATGAAAAAATGAAAAATCCCAGTCTTATGCAACACTAGAGCAATTTCATATTTGATCGAAGATGTAAAATATTATGCAGAGAATCAAATTTTTTTCAAAATATAAAGATCTAAAATATTATAATTTGGGTTTAGATTCGATTTTTAATTTCATAACTAAATTTTATTTAATTTGATAATTATAAAATTTATAAAAATACAAGAAAAAATTAAAACTCTGCATGAATTCAACTTAATCAAATTTGAAAATTTTAGATTGGAGACTTTTCTGATAAAATCATATTTAAATTTTAAAAATGTTTGCAGCTTTGGAATTGTGAAGAATTTTTTTTAAAAAAAAAAACGCACATTAATCTGATCCAATCAGTCAATGGACACCTATTACAAACATTGTATATTAAAATTAGTAAAAGAAAATTAAATAAAATATTTTCTCAACTTAATTAAATAAATTTATATTTAATTAAAACATCATGTCAAACCTCAACTACTCCTTGACACCCAAACCAAAGCCCCGAAAAAGCGTAGTGCAAGAAGAGAAGAAACTTGACATGATCTTGTCAAAATCTAGTTTTCCAATCACTTGCTTGCACTATCTCTTGATTTCTCTCAATGTCACAACCAAGGTTTAAAATTTCAATCTGTGCCGAGGTTTCGGTCTCAGACCGGAATGATACGATTTCGGTATCGTATCGTGTTGTGTCGATACAGTTTCGGTATTTTTTTATTTATATATAGTAATTATAAGATAAATATGTTTATGGTGTATATAAAAATAAGTTGTATATTGATTTATTATAAGTTCTCAATTATTGAATAATTTAATATTGTTAGAAAAAATAATTAAAAATAATTTTATTTGTATAGAATTAATATATCAATAATTCAAATTAAAATGGAACAATAATAATAATATAAATTAACTATTTATTCATTTAGTTAATTATTAATTAAATAATATATATTTTAAATAGTAAAAAATATTAAGTAAAAAAATTTAAAATAATAAAAATATATCAGAATATAAATATAATTTATTAGAATTTTTTTAAAAAAATTAAGAAATTTTTAGAATTTTTAGATTTTTTTACAAATTTTTCTTAAAGATTTTTTTTTATATGCACCTAAAATTCTTTGGTGTGCCCCTAATCCCCTTCTCCTATGTGCAATCAACCATAATTAGATTGACCTTAGTTAGATTAACTAAGATTTGTATTTTAATATTTAAGCAATATGTTTATTAATTATGTTAAGTCAGTTAAGGTTAATCAAATATTTAATTGTGTTGGTGCGGTTAGGATTGACGATCTAACTCAGGTTTTGATGAATGACAAAATAAGGTTAAGTTAGTTTCAATATGATCTAACACTTTGATGAAGTGTGCAGGAGAAGCCCAGCAAAGTCAACGGGCCGACCGGATAACTGACCCAAAGCCCAACTAGTCGACGACCGGATAGCTGGCTCGAAGCCCAGCTAGGTCGACGGGCCGACCGGATAGCTGGCACGAAACCCAGCTAGGTCGACGGGCCGACCGGATAGCAAGCACGAAGTCTAGCTAGGTCGACGAACTGACCTGATAGCTGGCACGAAGTTCAAACAGGCCGACGGGCTGACCGAATATCTGGCAGGGAAGTTAAGATAAGTCACTGGAGGGGAGTGACTTGGTGAGGATGCGTTCCCCGTTTGAGGGAACAGTCGAGAATCTAAGTTGAGATCGTGACTAGATTCCGGTCTCGGTAAGACAGAATCTAATTACTACTCTTTTACTATAATTGTGCTAACTTCTGTTTTGCAGGGTAGTTTAACTTTCATTTTGTCTCGGACTAACATTTTCTTGCAGAAAAAGGACTTTTTGGAGAAAGATGGTCCGAGCGCCTGGAAGGGATCCGGATGCCCGGAGTTGGTCCGGGGCGCTCGGAAGGGATCCGAGCGCCCGGAAGGCAAAATCTATCTCGTTGTAGATTTGGAGCTCGCTGATTGGCCGGACCTACGTCACGGTCTATGCGCTCGGAAGGGATCCGGGCGCCCGGAGCATGCCTATAAAAGAAAGCCTCCACGGAGCATAAAAACAAGAATGCTCCATTGCGCTTTGCTAGTGCGACGTTGTGAAGCCTCTTCGACAACCTGTGCTGAATTTTCTTTTCTCTATTGTCGGTATGCTTTGATTATTCTTGTACTTACATTTGTAACATCTTGTGAATTATTAGTGATTGCCCAACGAAAGCACTCAACGAGTGCGGGTCTTGGAGTAGGAGTCGACGAAGGCTCCGAACCAAGTAAAAACAATTTGTGTTAGCATTGTCATTCGTATTTCCGCTTCATATTTAATTTGAAATTTTAAATCGCTATTCACCCCCCCCCCCTCTAGCGAGCTCTACGATCTAACAAGTGGTATCAGAGCAGGTACCGCTCTGATTTGGTGCAGCCACCAATCAGACAAAGGATGTGAAGTTTTCTTTTCTTTTCGGTTTTCAGTTTTATGATATAATCCAAACCAGTATCATAACCTTTTTGGAAATTATTTTTTTTCTTTGCAAGTAACTGAACTGGTGCAACACCAATTCAGTTTTTATTTCATTTTTTAATTTAATCCCGCACTACTAATCAAAGACCAAGTCTTGGGATTCGTTTTCCTTTTCTCTCCTTGTGTGCAGAATCAATGTCTCAAATCAAAAGTTTTAGCACAGTTCGTCCACCTCTTTTCAACAATGACGACTTCCCCTACTGGAAGAAACGTATGGAGGTCTACTTGAAGACCGACTTTGACCAGTGGTTCAGCATCACCCGTGGCTACAAAGCGTCTGTTGACAACTCCAGAAATTCATTGGACCCGAAACAATGGAATCCGGACATGAAGAAGAAAGCCCAGACGGATTTCAAAGCACTCAACACACTGCAATGTGGGCTTACAAAGGAAGAACTGAACCGAGTGGGACCACACCAGAACGCAAAAGAACTATGTGACAAGCTCGTCAAACTTCACGAGGGAACAACGACGCCAAGGTAACCAAGCGAGACCTTTTAAATAAGTTATTTAATATTAAGATGCAGGAAGGAGAATCCACGAGTCAGCTTCACGCGAGGATCAAGGATATCCTCAACGGACTTCACGCTATCGGCCACCAAATGGATAACTGCGATTTAATCAGGTACGTTCTAAACGCGTTTCCTCGAAATGCATTGTGGGCATCCATCGTGGATGCCTACAAGATTTCGAAGAATCTTTTTAAATTAAAGTTAGATGAGCTGTTTTGTGAACTTGAGTTACACGAGCAAACTAACGCCCAAACCGAGAAAGATATCGCTTTGTTTGCTGGTTCTTCCAAGAAAAAGACAAAGAATACCTGGTGAACTTGGTAAGAAAGATGCTCACAAGGAAAAAGAAGAACTTCAGCAGAAAGGACCTGCAGAAAATCGACTCCACAACTGAACCAAGAAACGTGACCTGCTTCGGATGCAACAAGAAGGGCCACTACAAGAACGAGTGCCCAAAATTAAAGAAGGACAAGTCAAAGGCAACCAAGAAGAAGGCACTAAAAGCAACGTGGGACGATTCGTCTTCAGAAGAATCAGAAGCCGAAGAGCAAAGGCATCAAAGCAACCTCGCGCCGATGGCCCAGGAATCAGAATCGGAGGACGAATCAGAAGACGGGTCCGAACCCGAATCGAACCACGAGTCCGTACTCATTTTCGAAGGTCCCGAGGAGATATACCTTAGTTTAAATAAAACGTTTTTTAAAATTATTGCATGTTTAGATAGAAAGTTAACTGTAGTTGAAAAACAAAATAAAATGCTCCTTGAGGAGAACCAACACCTAAGGAACAAATTACAAATTCTAATCCAAATCAAGTTTTAACACTTGAGGAGGAAAATTCAACACTAAAAACTGAAATCATAAAACTAAAAGGGCTTTTAGAAAAATTTACAGCTAGATCAAAAAATTTATACCTTATCTTAAACAGTCAAAAGGTTGTTTACAATAAATCTGAACTTGGATACAAGTCAAATTCTAATAAATCATTTATATCTCTAATAACTCAAAATAAACCACAAATTAAAGCTTGGGTTCCGAAAGCGTGTCTAAATATGCAAGTAGGATTAAATCAATACTATGTACCTAAAAATAAAATATATTATGTGAAATCAATTAAACCAAAGCAAAAACCTAAATCAACTAAACCTAAACCTAAACCTAAACCAAACCATAGAAATAATTATAAAACCAACTTAAACCAAGATTATCATCAAGTCGATTACAATTATAAAAGTAATCGACATAAACCCAAAACTAAAATTTAACCCAGATCAATAATTCAGGGGGAGGCTCCAAACTAGTTGGCACCTCTAAAATTAACCTACCCGGTAGGATAATTAGGATTAGTTTAAAAAGGGACTCAGTTTAACTTGACGTATGATACTGGTGAAGTTTTGGATGATAGTAGGTTAGGGAAGCTCAGTCTATGCATGTCTAGGAAGATATGGCTTCGACCTGGTGCATTTGACTGAGTGGAACTAACTGAAGCTACCCTTTACGGATCCTAACTAGTTAGACCAATGTTTTGTACTAAGTTAAATGGATAGGACTATTTGGAAAATCTTGAAGGCATGGTTACTCTAATGATTCCTAAGTGACTCACTATAGCCCAGAAGTTTATCCAAAGAATGTCTATTTGTTGAACCCAAAGCTAAACCTGAATCTAACACAAAGTTAAACCAAACCCTGAAACTGAATCTAACTCATCTCACAAAAATTATAGGTTTCCCTGATTGAAAACTTAGATCGAGTGAGATGACCAAGGACTTCGAATCGAATCAAACCAAATTAAATTAAATCTAATTAAATTAAATCTAATTAAATTAAATCTAACTAAATTAAATCTAATTAAATTAAATTAAATTAAAATTGAAATTAAATAAATTAGAATTAAATTTAATTTAAAATTAAATTTAAAATTAAATTAAACTAAATTTAATTTAATCTAAAACTAAATTAAAAATTCAATTTCAAATTATTTTCAAAAAAAATAATTTAACTTAAAAATTATTTTAAAATTTTATTTATTTTAAAAATTATTAATTTAACTTTAAAAATTAATTTAACTTAAAAATTATTTTAAAAATTAATTTAACTTTTAAAAAATAATTTAACTTAAAAATCATTTTAAAAATTAATTTAACTTTTAAAAAATGATTTAACTTAAAAATCATTTTAAAAATTAATTTAACTTAAAAATTATTTTAAAAATTTTTAATTTAACTTTAAAAAAAATAATTTAACTTAAAAATCATTTTAAAAATTAATTTAACTTTTAAAAATTAATTTAACTTAAAAATTATTTTAATTTAACTTTAAAAATTAATTTAACTTAAAAATTATTTTAAAATTTTTTAATTTAACTTTAAAAAAAAAATTTAACTAAAAAATTATTAATTTAACTTTAAAAATTAATTTAACTTTTAAAAATTAATTTAACTTAAAAATTATTTTTTAAAAAAAAATTAATCTAACTTAAAAATTATTTTAAAGTTAATTTAACTTAAAAATCGTTTAAAAATCCTTACCTAAATAGCTAAACTTAAAATCATTTCAAGTAAAATTAAATTTAGAGGGTGTTTGGCTGAGCTTATAAGCTCTCTAAAAGAGCTTATAAGCTATTTTGGAGCTTATAAGCTCTTCAAATTTGTTTGGTAAAATTTTTTTCAAACAGCTTATAAGTTGTCAAAATAAGCTGTTTTGGAGCTTATAAGTTGTTTTTAAAAAAGTATGGAAGACCCTACTTTTTTAAAAAAGATCTTATTTTAATAATTTTTTTCTCTAAAATATCCTCATATAATTTCATAAATCCTCATCTTATTCTTCATAACTTTTTATAAGCCTAATATCTTTTTATCTCCGCCGACTTCTCTTCCAGTGTCGTGTCATCTTCTCCGTAAACGCCTCTTTCCAATTTTCTCTCCCCCAGTACAAAAATTCACTCAAAACACTCTATTAATAAAAAGCCCAAAACCCTTTATTAATAGTATTATACCTTTTTTGATAATTTTATTAATAAAAAGATCTTATAATACCAAACACATCAATACCTTTAAGTTGATTGTAATAAGTTTAACCAAACACTTTAACAACTTATTTTTAAAATATGACCTAACAACTTATAAGCTCCTAAAACAACTTATAAGTTGTACGAGCTTATAAGCTGTTTTTAATAAGTTTAGCCAAACGCCCTCTTAAACTCAAACTAATCTTAATTCCTATCTGTTGTAGAAAACCAAGTGGATCTTGGACAGTGGTTGCTCCAAACATATAACTGGGGGTCACACCAAATTCACTGAACTAACCTACAAAAGCTTAGGAACAGTTGCCTTTGGGAATAACGGTAAACTCAAGGTAATTGGTATAAGTAACATTGAACTTAGAACTGACTTTATTATTACAAAAGTATTACTCGTTGAAAATTTCAAGTATAATCTTCTTAGTATTAGTCAATTATGTGACACTGGATATAAGGTTAGGTAACCCTTCTATAAGTTTAAAAGGATTTAGACAAGACAACATCTATGCAATTAACCTAATCACTTCTTCAATTAAGTGTTACTTAACACAAAAAGAAGAAACCTGATTATGGCATAGAAGAATGTCACACACTAACTTCAGAAATATAAGTATTAATAATCTAGTTTATTAATGTCACACACTATCCTGATTGTGACAAGTATCGAGTTTCAATAATCTACCACCCAATGATATAAGATTTCAAGCCATGGTAATGTGCAAACATTGGAGTCAATTTCTATCTAAAGCATTAGCATGAGTGTATGTCAATTATAAACTAATGGTATATTTGTATTCATTCTTTTTTTTAGTTATAGGCTTAATGGTTGAATTATCAACTTCTTTTGAGAGCTATTCTTACCTTTTATTGTGTTATACTTATGTTGGGCATTGATCATTAGGCTTACTCACAACTAAGCAATATCTATTAATGGTTAGTTGATTTATTGATCGCAGGCATGTCTTGCCATTCAAAATACATTATCTCAAAGAAATATGGAAAATTGATTTCCTCAAATACTAGAATAAACAATATTAGGATAGTTATTATTCCTAACTTCTATTTCAGTTTTGCATATGATGCAGAAATCAAATCAGTAAGAACCTTTTGATACTTCCAATGGAGAGCCAGCAATGGCGCCCCCTAAATCAGCAAACCTGGATAATGTTGGCTTGTATACCTAATCACCACCAAAAGGTTACAATCAAATAGTAAGAAAGGATCATTAGATAGCGTGATCACACCTTGTAAGAACATAGCCAAAACTATAACTATTAGCTGATCCGAATGGTTGAGCAAGAACAAATAAACAAAGAGTTCCTAACATACATTAATTTTCAGTAGTATAAAACAACAATCTCTTAAATGAGTGGCTTAGGAGCAAGACAAATATTTTTGCATGTGACAAATTGATCCAAGAAACCGTAAATCCAAAAAAATCCATGTACCGAGTGGGTTTCAACTAGTTGTCTCCTAGATTACATGAAATGTTTGCCTATTAATTGATGTTGAATTTTCAGTGAATTTTTCAACGAAAACTTAAAATTACTACTGTAGAACTAAGAATATCCAGATAAACACGTGGTGTTATTAGTAAAGACAATAGAAAACTACAAGCATTTAGTGTAGCATTAATATATTAAAATTTTTAAAAAAAAGTTATATGGGCATATCCAAGGACGGCTCTAGATTTCATTGTTAAACAAGTTTAATCAATTAGATTTAGAAGATGTTAGAGGGAATGGGAGGGTTAAAAACAATATTAATTAGACAGATCAAGATGGCCTAGTATTACAAATAATGTGGCCTTAGAGCTTACTGGCCTTGCAACACTTGTAGCATCCATGATTCTTTGAACTGTTTCAATGATTAAATTCCACTGCACAGACACAAAATGACCCATAATAAATTTAATTCGAACCAATTCCTACCAGCATAGTCTCCAAATGGAAACTTATGATAGTATCTACTAAAAATAAAGATCATCATCTGGCGCTAATTTTGTCAATTAAGATGAATGAGGTCCAATCAGCTAAAAGGTGGGGTTTTTTGTTAAGGATGGATTTACTAATCTTTTATTGGCAGCAGGTTCCCATATCGCACCTCAATATTGCATAAGCCACCCTTTTTAACAATTCATTAAAAATAGAATTGAAGCATTTGCCATTAATGACAACTCTTGTGACTTTCCTCTTTTTATTCCACTTTTAAAGGGAAACATTATGATAAATATCATTTCTAAGCACAACCATTTATTGAAATGTTGTTTCTGGTTCAAAATCAAACATTTCAGATGTATTGTCTCGATTATCAAATTGAATTAAAAAAAATATATATCAAGAAAAAGAAGTAAAAAAGATAATATCAACAGAATCCTTACATCATAAGCAATAACTTGAAAGTTTGATCTTAACAAATGAGCTGCCATACCGAATCCCATTGCTCCAAGGCCTACAAAACCAATTTTATCCACAACCTTCGATTTTTTAACAATTTTATTAGCAATTTGCTCTGGGTTATATGGCTCCTTATTAGCTGCCTCACTGACATCCACTCCAAAAGTTTTTTCCCACATCTGTGAAAAATAGAAAATTAGGTTTCTTGAACAAATGAATGTTAATACCAGGCTTATGAGCATCATATGTTATGCATCAAGCTAGAATAGAAGTTCAACTAAGAAACATGAAGAATAGGGAAACCTTCCATGGTCCGGCAGAACAATCATCTATATATGTAGCAGAATATCCTACAAAATAGAAGAATTGAAAAAGGTAAACCAATATACATAAGGCATAAAGAAATAAAGTTAATTTGCAGTGTACCATGTATAGATGATTGATGAGCCACAGATAGTAATGGAAGAGGAAAAGTCACTGATTTCGCCATCCCCATCACAAGCCCCTGTATTTGTATGAGAGAATCAAATTAGAAATGCTTATTTTCTATCCTAATAGATGTTGGAGCGGAAAGAACTAGCTAATCAAACCTATGTTTTGATTTTGGCAAAGGTTCAAAGTTAAGCTTATTTGTGGTCTAACAAGCTTACCTGAGTGTGCAGGCAAGACCTAATTGAGGCTAGGCAACAAAGTCCTAGTCAAGGGATTGGGCACGAAGTCCTGGTCGAGAGGATTGGGCACGAAGTCCTGGTCTGGGCAAAAGACTTGACAGATCAAGAACATCAGGCAGAAGTCCTGGGATCGCATACATCAGGCAGAAGTCTAGGCGGGTCGAAGATCAGACGTCTAGCAGAAGTCCCGGAGGTCAAGATCGGAGACTGAGCAAAAGTTCAAATAGGTGTTTGGCAAAGGTAAATTCTCCTGAGAGGAGTAGGTGAGAACGCGCTCCCCGTCAAGGGAATAGTAGACGTCGGTTCAACCTAGGATTTCACGAGAATTCTGTAAGTCAGAATAGGGCAATCTCGAGACTGTCAAACTAAGTTAAAATGCTATATTTTGCCTTTTGGGGTAACTCTGCGGTGCAAAAAATCGAAGTTGGAAGTTGGCCAGAAAAGGGACTTCTAAATGTCTGGGAAGGGTCCAAGCGCCCGGATGTTCAGGCGCCCGGACTAGCCCGAACCCAACCACTCCAGCAAATGAGTTGGGCTCTGATTGGCCAGCACACTTCAGCGTCCAAGAGCCAGAGCGGTCTAGATGCCTGGGTGAGGATAAAAGTTGTCTGATGAAGTTTTGTTGAGGGGACGCCACGTTAGCCTGATGGGGGCACCCGGGATCGGTCCAGGCGCCTGGAAAAGGCTATAAAAAGGGCTTCGACCAGCAGCTTCAGAACACAATTCTCTACGACTTCTGTACTTGCGTGCTACTCTAAAAAACTCTCCACGACGTCCGAACGTTGATTTGACAACCAACACCAAACTCTCCGAAGGGAAGCTTTGGCGCAACGATAAAGTTGTTGCCATGTGACCAAAAGGTCACAGGTTCGAATCCTAGAAACAGCCTCTTGCAAAAAACAAGGTAAGATTGAGTACAATGGATCCTTCCCCGAGACCCCGCATGGCGGGAGCTTCATGCACCGGGCTGCCCTTTTATTTACTTTGTAATTCAGATTTCATTTAAATTCTTCAAGCTATTAGTGAATTACCCAACGTAAACACTCAACGAGTGTAGGCCTTGGAGTAGGAGTTGTCACAGGCTCCAAACAAGTAAAAGAAAAGTGTTAGCCTTGTTTTTCTTCTTCTTTATTTTAATTCTGCTGCATATCTCTCGAGTCTTATGAAAAAAGTCACGAGCGCTATCACCCCCCCCCCCCCTAAGGATGTTTCTTGATCCTACAATAGAAAGAAAGCGAGCAGAAGAAACAACAACTACAAACAATGGCATTCAAGTCTGGAAATTTTGCAACCATTAGACTATATATATAGATAGTATTTAGATATATATTCCTTTTGAACTTTTCAAATCAAAAAAAGAAAATGATTAAAACAGGGTATTAACCATACGAACTACCTAAAGATGCATATGCAAGAAAAATAAGTTTAGACACATTATGAGCTTGCAATAGGCTAGAGTGATCATTACCCAAGAAATTGAAATGTTTATTACATCCATTTAAATAATTTCTTGAAGAAACCTTGAAGTCTATTTGTGGAGCATATTTTGACATTACTAACTCTAAATAAAGATTTAAAATTTTGAATTGTGCCAAAGTTTTAGCCTTAAAATGGAGCAATACGATTTTAGTACCATATTGTACCATGTCGATACAATTTTGATACTTTTTATTTTTAAATATAAATATATTAAATGAAAATTTATTTTTGTTAATGTTTAACTATTATAATGTCCATTATTAATTAAATATTTCACATGTTGATTGCGTTGATATTGTGATAAAAAAATTATTCATTTTTGATGATGTAATTTTATTTGAAATGAATAGATATTTTTATGTAATTACTATTAGATTAGGCAAATAATTTAAAATTCTATTATTAGATTAATTTAATTTTATTTGTTATATGTAATTATAAATATAAAAGCAGATGAAAAAATAAAAAGATCCAAAAAAATTAAATTTTGAGAATTGAAACATCATATTTAGGTTTAAATTACATTTTAAATTTTATAATTAAATTGATTTAATTATATAATTATAAAAAAAATTTAAAAAAATATATATGAAATTTGATTTGGGGTCAACTGAATTAAATTTGAAATGTTCATATTTACGATTTTTTTGATAAAATCACATTTAAATTTAAAAATATAGATTTCTTAAAATCAAAAGTTATAAAACTTAGAACACAAAAAATGATATTAAATACCAAATTTTATTTTATTTAAATTTTGCATTTGAATTATTTTTTTAAAAAAATAGATATCTAATTAAGCTAAAAAATATTAGTATTTTGAGTTTTATAGTGTAAAAGTAAGTTTAAGTTGAATAAAATTCATCATATAGATATGGTGATTAAAATCAAGACGGTTCAAATCATACCCAATTTGAATTTATTTTATCTATTTAAAATAAAACCAAAGTTATATCTAGGATAGGCTGGTTCAACATATTTAATTAGGCTAGTTGTATTTTTATGAGGTTAAAAATTATTTCATTATGTTATTTGTTTATTTTTCTTTCTTTCTATTCTCATTCCCAATTCCTACAGCCTCAAAACTCACAAGCCTCACATGCCTTTATAAACTGCGATCACACGAGCTACCTATCATCATTGTCAGTAATCATTTGCTACCACATGAAGCCCCAGCCACACCCAACGCTTGTAACAACACTAGCCATGAAACTCTATTTCTCTAGTAACATGCTTTCTCTCCTCCTTCGATGTTTCTTTATTTTACTTTTTCCTTCTCTTGCCAACTTTAGTGTCAATACTGGTGCCAAGAGTTTCGCATACTAGTCAACAAATAGACAATAAATTTCATCTATGTCAATCGGCATGGCTTAGCACTTCAAACATTGCCCTAAACCCCATAAAATGAGTATTTGATAAACAAGGCGTCTTTGGCTTCAAAAAGTTGGGTAGAAAAATGGATGTTTCTTTTATAGCAAAATTTACAAACAAAAGGATCACTAAGGCATTTAAATGATTCAGGTGACATTACCACTAGCCTCCTCATGTCAGTTCTTCATTAACGTCAACATTATTTAGAACATAAATTGAAATCAAAAGATAGTATAACAAACTAAACGTTATCATGCAAATGCAAGATCCAAAAAAGATGAAAAAATGATTAACAATGTAGTTAATTTCACTCAAGCTAGGGCTATTCTGGAAAAGTGGAGGGTGAAGGGAAGCCTTCAGATTACACGCTTATTGCACTCTAGCACCTGCATCCCAGATTGGGTTGGTGAGTTTCATTTTGTTTTTATGAAAGGAAGGAATACAAATGATTACTACATGTGTGCCATGTCAATATTATCAACTAGTTTGAATCAAGACACCATCTTATTCTTGCTCAAGCACAGAAAAGAGTCCAAATTGAAGGGATGGCTAAGAAGTGCTGCACTCCAGGCTTCCATATACTTTAGTACACAGATGATACTTTTTTTTACAAAGGCAGATGTGAGGTCCATTCTTAATTTGCATATACTAACTGCAGCTTTCACAGTCTTCAACAATTTGAAACTCAACTTGAGCCCTCTTTGGCTTGTGTCAGTTGAGTCAAGGACTAGGGACTGCTGCTTCCTGAGCTGCTCAAATGCTCTCTAGTTGATCTTCCTATCTAGTATCTTGCCAATGGTTACGGCAGTTCCAACTTTGTCCTTCGGCAAGATCTTATATTGAACAGCTGCTCAAACGGTAGGATCTAATTTGGGGCAGATCAATTGTGTTTCCCTGTTTATAGGAAGACCCTTCTGTTTGCTGATCCAGTCTGTCTCACACTGTGTTCTGTTATAGTTTTGTTATTTTGTAGGACTCTCTGTGTTTGTGTTAAACCTTAAAGGCAGTCCGGTGCAAAAGCTCCCGCCAATGCGAGATCTGGGGAAGGATCTATTGTACGCAACTTTACCCTCTCTTACAAGAGGCTATTTTCCCTACACAAATTCATGATCAACAAGTGACATGGCAACAATTTTACCATTACGTGCTAAGGCTCCCCTTCATTATATTATTAGAGTGAACTACACTAATTCACTCAAATCATTTTTCAAAAAAAAACAAAAAAAAAAATCAAATGTTATGCTCTTAATGATAGCGATTCTCAGTTATACACTAGTAGAATAATTGGATCAAAAAATATGATCAGGATTATTGATTGTTAAGATAAAGTAATGCAAAGACATTAAACTGGTTGAAACCCTTACAATGTCATTCTCCAAATTTTTCAAATACTGCGTCAGAGTCTGGTCGACACTCAACAATCTGGGGATTATATCTACAAAGATCCTGCAGATAAAAATTATCAATTATATAAGTACAAATTAACCAACAACACATGGTTGTTATAAAACATGTCACCCCATCCCTAAAATATATTAATTTTTTCCCGACATATGCATGCAAAAAAGAAACATTATCCAAACTGAATGAATAAAACATCATTTATGATCCAAGTTCTTCTCTAGCAACTAATGCCCAACACTCCTTCAAAAATAGAAATTGATAAATAGCAATCACAAATTAAACTTTCTATCTTTGGATGGAAGCATTATACAATTAATAATTGCATCTCTTAAATAATATGGTCTCACGCATATTTTGACAAATAAACCACAAATGCCTACTGATGTGTGTATTTCATATAGGTTTTATCATACTTTGACGCATGTCTCATCCCATTTCATATTCATATATTTCATATTATCGTCTCTTTATGCTTCATTTTGATACTTTCATATTCCGGAGAACTGCTTTTGTGTATTTCTTTTGATAGGATGCGAAAAGGAGCGAAAATGGAGATTAAAGATCAGTGGTTGAAGTTCATAGGCCTGCCATGAGTGCTTGTGCCAGCCCACACGAGCCGTGCTCCAATCGGCAGAACCCGACACGGGCGCCCATGCCTGCTGACATGACCTGTGGCCAACGCTCCACTATAGTCGCCAAACCCAACACGGGCGTCCGTGCCCGCCGTCATGACCCATGTCAAGGCACTCGCCCTTTGCCTATAAAAGGTTGATTTCAACCCCTAGGAAGGAAATCTAGATTGGGTGCTGCCCAAGGGCCCCAAGAAGGCTTCAGAGGATGATCTAGAGGGGATCCATCGCCATCTACGCTGTAAATTGAGATCAGGAGCATCCGAAGGAGAAATCTTTTAACAAGACTAAGGGGGCATTTGGTACGCGCGTTTTCCATTTTCATTTTCTGGAAAACGCGTTTTCCAGAAAATGAAAATGGAAAACGCGCGTACCAAACGCCCCCTAAGCTTCTTCTCTTGTTTTCTAAATTTCTGAACTCAAATATGAATTGTAATCATTCTAACTTGATCTTTGGTTGTAACTCCATTTCTATGGAGTAGATTTTGAATTTTAGAACTAAGATTAGCCCTTTGTTATACAAGCACCTTTTCTTTGACCTATAAATGTTTGAATGTCCTTATTTGATGAGATGATTTATGGTCCAGATCTACTGTGTAAACACGATATCGATGCCAAAAGCACAAGATTTGTATCCCACGAGGATTTGGGAATGAACCGAAAGAAGAACTCAATCCTCCGATTAGTGGAAAACTGGGACACGAAGAGTCAGCTACAAAAGTAGATCGGTATTCCACGAGGAGTCATAGACTATCATAGAGCTTAATGGATTAATTCCAATTCATCGTCACATAGTAGTAGAGGGTTACTAGGAGGCTGTGGGATCTCGTGGTAGGGTCACCTTATGAAAGTGATCCCTAAGCTTAGCTACTCTGAAAGTAGACAATGATTTGGAGTTGATACATATAGTTCCAAAAGTTTACATTAGATATCATAGGATAGTCTACCTATTTGAATCACCATTGAGGATAGGAAATCAACATAGATTGTGTTTACTATGCCTTCACCGATTGAATTCACCTAGATCTCTCTCTCACTCTTCTGCCTTCTTTCTATCTTTTTAATTGAATCTCTTCTCTCACTCCTTTCCTCACCCCCTTCATTGGATTTTCTAGTTCTTGACACTCAACACCCATGATTAGTCTAAACAGTTGAATTTGTTTAGTAAACTAGTAAGATATCTTTTATTACTTGACGACATCTCCGTGCACTTGCGAATTTATCCACATCACCTACCTAATAAACAAATAAATAGAATCTTCAATTGCAACATGAGATTCAAGGTTTTTTTATGTTTGCATACTATGCACAAAGCTTAATTTCAGGGAATCATAAATCACTCAATTATAGCCTAACAATTACCTAAGTTGTAAGCGCTCAACGTTTGAGTACGATGAGGCTTTCTTGTAAGCACTCAACATTTGAGTAGGATAAGGTTGATCTCATCTTCTCTCAGTAAAGGAATAGCAGTGGTGCCACTGTTTACAATGTTGAGCTATATAGATCAAAATTGAGCGAAATTTTTCGTTCCACGTGTTGACCAACACATGAAAAGCTAAGAATCACAATGAGCATGACTTAACATCTTCCTTTGCAACTTCATCATGAGAGAATTCCTTTGTCATCGTCTTTTGCAAGAAGCTCCAACTTTTAATAGTACATCTGGTTGTTCATGTTGGCTACTCTGCGTTGAACCCTTCTTCTTGGCACTGAAGTCCTAGCTTCTTGCTACACCGACACTAGCTTGTGTCAAGATTCATGTTTCTCCAAGGTCAGCTCATATGATGTTTCTCCACTCCAAGTTTCCTGGTCTCTTACTCCTCTTTTTCCTCTAACATTAACGATGCCTAGATTCTTCCACCCCTCCTTCCCTTTTTCTTCTTCTACGCACCTCTAATATTGAGGACACCGACAACACATCTACAACCCTCATCAGGAATAAGAAATTGACAAGAAGGAATAAGATATTGTGTCGTGTTAGTCGACATGAATAGAATTTATAGTTTCACTCGTCATCCGACACCAAAATGGTCAGCACTCTCAAAGTCCCGACAAAGCAGCGACCTCGCGGAGGCTTGAGAGAGGCCTCACCAGGCTGCGAGGCCGTCGCAACCTCGCAGAGACCGACATGACATCCCAATGTCCTCATGGCAACCTCATGAAGACCTACACGAGGTTGTGGAGGCTGTATTGACCTTGTGGCATCCTCCACAAGGTCACGAGGTTGTTGCGCTAATGCCCAATCGTGACCTTGCAACGGCAGACAGCTAGAAACAATTGTCGCGAAGAAAAAAAAATCTCCATGGAAAAGGAGAAAAAAAATGATTATATTTTTTTCTTGTTTATTTCCTTTCTTCTTTTTCCCTTTTTTAATTTTGTCATAGTTAATTCCTTTCCTTCTCTTAATTTTTTTCCTTTATTCATCAAGGATTAAAAAAAACTCTTTAGGAAAGGAGATAGACTGCTAGAAAAGATTAAAAAATAAATATAATATAATTTTTAGCCTTATAAAATTTTAAGCCCGCCATGGCGGATCCCAAACTCGAATGAGAAAAGGTGAGGGTTGTATTAGGTTGATGCAGCCAAGGCAAATCTTCCAAAAAAAAGGCAAACGAAATGAATAAAGAACAAAAATTTTTAACAAGCAAAACAAGAGATAGATTCAAACCCACCAATAGTTTTTTGTTCAAACTATACTGGTTTTCAAGACCGGAGCTATCAACCAATCAACCATCTCTCCCAAAGTTTATTTCGATTTTATTCCTACAAATGGAATATGACTATATGATACACTTACTATCCATAGAAACATCTTAGACACAAATCTATCAAACTATTGTGCTAATGGTAGATTGTTCCCAGAAGGAACGCGTTGCAGCGTCCGACTGTAGCATCTTGGCAAGGAACATCTCCATAAGAACTCAGGTATAGTGTTAAATATGAAAGAGTTCTCACACCATAGGTTGGATGAGAACAAATATTATAGTAAAACTAGTAGTCTAACGTCTCAACAAGGAGAGCTACATCGGTGTAGTATTAAATATGTAAGAGTTCGCATTGCGGAATTCAACTGTAACGCAACAAATATAGCTACATTTTTTAGAACTTCGGTGTAATGTTAAATATGCAAGAGTTCTCATAAACATAAGTTGGATAAAAATAAATATTATAGGAAAACTAATGGTCTAAGATTTAAAACATGGAACATGTAACATAGAAATACTCGTAAAACAATAGAGGTAGTAGATACGATTAGGAGAAGAATTAGTATTTTGTGTGTATAAGAGACAAAATGGGTAGGAGAGAAGGCAAAGATAATAGAGAACTCGAGTTTTAAGTTATAGTACACAAGGAGGAGTAAAATAAGAAATGGAGTAAGTATTATTGTAGATAGTTCGAAGTTGTACGAGTAGTTAGAAGGGAAATAGGATTATAACTCACATTGTAGTGGCGAAATAAACTATTAACGTAATTAACATATATATATATATGTATCTCAAGTAGAATTAGATGAAGACGCCAAATCTAAGTTTTGGGATGACCTAGAACATTCCGCCAAACAAAATGATTTAATATGAGGAGATCTAAATGGGCATGTTGGAGTGAAAAATAAGGAATATGATACGGTGCATGGAGGTTATGGGTTTGGAACAAGAAATAAAGTAAAAAACTATATTGGATTTTATGATAACATATGGTCTTATACTAGCTAATATGTTTTTTAAGAAAAGAAAAAAAAACACTTGGTCAAGTTCAAAAGTGGGAATAATAAATTGTAAATTAATTTTCTTATGGTTAGGAAAAAAGATAAAAAGATTTTCAAAGATTGTAAAGTCATCCTTGAAGAAAATTTAACTACCCAACATAGGTTAGTAGTGTTGGATATACACCTCAAGTATAGTATCAATAGATTAAAAAAATATGTACGACTCTAAGAATTAAGTGGTGGAAGTTAAAGGATGGGAAGAAAAACACATTTAAGGAAAGGGTTGGAATATAAATATTTTTAATCTATTGATGATGTGGGATGTGCACCACCAAATAAAGAATATTGGTAGTGGAATGAAAAAGTACAAGAAAAAGTGAAAGAAAAACGAAAGCCTTTAAGGCATTATATACTTGTAAAAATGAGAAAAACATATATATATATATATATATATATATATATATATATATATATATATATATATATATACTAGCCAAGAAAGAGACTAAGCGGTAATGAAACAAAAAAAAATGAAACTTTTGAATGCTTATTTTGAAAAGTAGATATAAAAGAAAGGGAAAGAGACATTTACAAAATAGCTAAAGCGAGAGAGAAGAAGAAAAGAAATCTTATTTAAATAAAATATATTAAAGATGAATGCAATAGGGTATTAGTAAATGATGAGAAAATAAAAGAGTAATGGAATAGGTATTTTTATTAACTTTTCAATGAAGATTTAGGCGACCAACTAACTTAGGTAATTTAAGTAAGTCAAATAAGTATATAAATTTAAATTTTTATCGTATAATTTAAATTTCAAAAGTAGGGCAAGCTTTAAATGGGATGCAAAATGAAAAGTAGTTTGACCAAATGATATTCTAATAGAGGTCTGGAAGTGCCTAGGGAAACAAAGTATTAGATGGCTTACAAAATTATTTAACTTGATATTGAAAATAAAAAATATCTGATTAATGAAGGGTAAGTACGTTCCCTTATATAAGACCAAAGGCGACGTACAAAATTGTGCAAATTATAAGGGTATTAAACTAATGAGTCATACCATGAAATTTTGGGAAAGAGTAATAAAAAAAATTAAGAAAGGAGATCACGATGACCGAAAATCAATTTGGATTCATACTTGGAAGGTCGACAATAGAAGTCATACATCTTCTCAAGCAACTAATTGAAAAGTATCGAGAGAAAAAATATCTACACATGGTAGTAGATCTAGAAAAAACATATATATTTAAATGCAAGATCGCATACCTAATCAATATATTTAAAGATTGAATCTAAAGCTCCATCTTAAATATAACTCAATAATAAGCATTTAGCAATCAAATATTAATAAAAATAGTTTTTAATTAATATATTTTATATTTAAAAATGAACCAAAATTGTATTGACATGACATGATAAGATATCAAAATCATATCGTTTCAGTCAAAAATCACAACTCTAGCACGGCTCAAAATTTTAAACCTTGATTAACGGTTCAACTCAATATTTCAATCCTTACTAGCCACATCTAGCACCCAATGCATGTTTTCTTGTTCCTCATTCTTCTTTTTCTTTATCTTTGGCAGTTACGACTTAGCACAAGGGTCAACTCACATCTCCGCCATCAACTATTAGGGCTTGCGACAAAGAATGGCACCAGGCTCAATACAGCGGCTTAATGCCATCACATCTTATTTTAGTCCCTTAAAATAAAAAATAAAATATAACATTATTCTATGGAAACCTACTAATGCAAGAGCATACAGTAGCACAACCAATTTATTTCCTCTGATACGGTTATGTTCCCCTTCGAGTTGTGACGAGAAGAAAACCAGCCTCCCTTTTGGGTCTTGAAGGACGATAGAGACTACTAATAAGGAAGATGACCCGTCCGTGGCCTCCTGAATCGGTTGCGCTCTATTCAGAGTCCAGGCGAGGCAGAATCGTCTTTCTAGTGGCTAACATGGCATGGCATGAACATATTATGTTATGTCTTTTGATGAACTCTAGATTTGGTTTTTTAACGTTTTCTTTTATTTATTTTAAATTTTTAGGATTAGTTTTCTTTTCTAAAAATTAGTTTAGATTTTATCTCCTTTTTTAGGATGAGTTTTCTTTTACTTTTCATTTATCTGTTGCGACTTTTTCTTATTTTTTAGGTTATTTAAATAAAGGTTAGGGTATGTTGAGTTTGGTTTTAATTTGAATAAAAATTTATTTTCGTTTAAACCTAGAGGCAACTCCTCTTTGTTTACGAATTATCTTTCTATGTCTTTCTCCGCAAACCTCTAATTCAAATGTCGCACCAGGAGATTTCTTCCCTACGTCACCTACTTAGAAAAAAAAACTAAAAATATATGATTACACTATGTTAACATATCCAATAGTATTTATTGATATATTTTGTTATTAATTATATATTAATAAACATTTTTTTATCAATAAAATATGATTTAGTCTATCGATAATGTGAAAGACATATATTTAATTTAATAATATAATATAATAATATAATTTTAACAATATCATTCCATTAAATAATAACAATAACACAAGTCTACCTAATAATAACAATAATATGAAATCATCAATACTATGACTAATATAATAAATTATTCATTTTTATATTGTGTTATGTGATGTTTGTTATCTTTAGTTTTAAGATTGTTGAACTTCTTTTTTTTTGACATTTTCTAACAATTTTGATTTATCAATCTTAATACAATATGGTAGATACTTAAAATGTTAATACCAATTTTGGCAGTCATGCTCCATATACCATTTACTTCTTAAAAGGTATTATAAATCAATGTAAAATTTTACAAGATGGCTAATATTATTATATTCTAAAACACTGCCCCTTAAACTCATTCAAATGAATTATGGCAGATGTACTAATACTTAATACCATCTTCAGATATGGTTAGTAAATCTACTAGTTGGTCATTAGAGCTAATAAAGGTGACAACCTTGACCTCTATGTTTTTGATTGTCTTAGGAAACAACAGATAAGCGGCCATTGCATAGTAGCTAAATTTGATGTAATAGAGCTTCATTAACTTTATGAGGGGAATGTCCCAACTTGGTCATCAATGTTGACACAGATAAGCTCATATAAAAGTTAGCTTCTTGATTTTCAAGAAAATTATACGAAGAACGCACTATCCTTATGTGGATATTGTGTCTATAGAACTTAACCAATTAGCATGTATATACACTACAATTACCTCAATACAAAAACAAGATACCTTTTCTAGGAACAAGAACTATTGAGGTAATGTAAAATTTTCAAGATTTCTTTCTAATGATCATGGCATGGGATAGCCAAAAACGAACTGATCGCACTGAATAGCAAGCCTTGTAATTGGAAGATAGTTCAGATTCTCTATTACTTATATGACTCTTGAAACCAATTAGTGGTTACCCTATCCAAGTATCTAAATGAATGACATCAGTTTAATCCATAACATAGCAGCATCCTCAAGCTATTTCCGATAGGTATGTAAATGTTTCATTCAGTTTAATCCTTAACATAGCAGCATCCTCAAGCTATTTCCGATAGGTATGTAAATGTTTCCCGTGAGATAGCAACCTCTATACTAAGAAAGAACATGACATGACCAAAATCTTTTAGTTCGAAATGTTGAAAAAGAAAGTCCTTTTGTCATGCAATCCTAATATAATGTTGACCACTATCAAATATAACCTTGACCACTGAAGAAAATGTGTCAAGATAGACTACACCCATTCTCAGTGTCCACCCGACAAGTTTTCATTTGGTTTACAATACCATCAAGAGTGTATTCAATAGTGAAAATTCACTTAGAGGTAATTGTAAACTTCCCTAGAGAGAGAGAATACACTCTCAAGCACCATTAGAACAAAGAGCATCCATCTCAACTATCATAGTTTGCTACCAACTGAGATCTAAGCCTATTGACATTGGTAGAAGATGGCTATATAGCTGAAGATGATAGAACAGAAAAAATATGATAGAGAAACATAAGATCATTAACAAGAAAATGGAGAGGAAGAATAATACTTTCTAGTACCTTTGCAAAAATACAATAAGGAGGTCCAAATAAAAGGCAACAGGAAAGACTGAGAATGAGAATAGGCGACTTGGATGACTAAAGTCTCCAGAAAGTGTGAGAGCTTGCTCATGTCTTGATATTTGATTGTACAAGTGGAGGCAATTTGTCGACGATGGAGATCATGGTAGTAGAAGGTGTGGAAGCAACAATAAGATGAGAATAGTAAGCACCATCTACTCCAGCTTAAATGGAGAGGGTGAAGATATTAAGAATGGAGTCAACTAAAGAAAATCTCATCAATGAAAATATGAATGCACACAAGTTGACTCGAGTTAGCAAAAGGAGACTACGCTAGCCTCAACGCCCCCGCCAACCCATTCCAGGGTCAACACGGAGGAGGTAAATCACTAGCGGCTACTAGCCCTAGAATAGTAACAAGCGCATGAGGGAGGCATTTACCTCGGCTATGTCGAGATTCGAACCCCAAACCTCAAGTTAGCAACACCTCGTATACTAGCCACTAGACCGTCCCAAGGGGACGGATATAGTAGTTATAATAGTCCTAGAGATAAGAATGTCCAAGAAAGACATAATAAGTTGGGATAATTTATCTCATTCAAGAGATATTGAATGTACAAAGCATGATATCCATGGTGGAAGAGAACATAGAGGACTCTAAAAGAAAAGACAACGTGTCATTTGTCAAATTGTATGTGGTAGGAAGTTCACCCCAATGAGAAAAGAAGGAACATTTATATATAGTAGAGTACAAGAAGCCTCAAATAAGTCGTGATTCTTCCTTTAATTCACACATTCAATTGTAAGGTGTAGGTATAGGCATGGTTTGAAATTTCGTACCATGTCAGGCGAATAGTCGAAATGTATCATTCCAATAGATTACCGAAACTCAATACTATTTAGCACCAAGACGTCTCCTGTGTTGTTGAATCAATCATGTCGACAAGCATCATTTCATTTCATTTCATTTCAATACTAGACACCCCTTGGCAGGTTAAAATTTAGATAATATTATTATTGTTATAATTTATCTTCATATAAGATAATGTCAAAATAGTATAATTATAGATGGAAAACGAACATTGAACTTAACTATATAGTGTTATCTTTTTCTTCTTAATATCTTTCCCCCTTCCACCTCTTATTCGCCATAGTCACCATACATTAGAACATTGACATAATACTAACATAATATCGTTTCATTCAAATATTAAAACACCAACATGGCTTGAGATTTCGAACCTTGGTAGAGGATGATTAGTAAAGTATATAAGGCCTAAAAGATATAAGTGAAAGATAAATACTATCACTAAGAAGAACTTTAATAGGCAAACCAAATTAAGTGTTTCACAATGATCTTCCGCTAAGAGTCACCTTGTAATTCAAGAATAATCATCTATTAAAAAACAAAATATTTAAGGTTTAAGTGGACCAAAATGGACCAGGTGCGATCTAAATCCCAATAGCAGTGTAAAGAATGAATTAAAGAAAAAGGTGCATATGCAAGCTCATTGATATTATTAGGGATTTCTCAATTGACATGATACACTAAGTAGATGAAAGAGTGTATATTACTCCTTACGCCTTCTACAATGTAAGAGGATGATCTAGAAATATGGGTTACACAAAAAGTGGATATACTAGCTAGGCCAAAGAGGTAACTAGTTAAGATAAGGCATCAACTACAACTTGAAATTGGAAGGACCAAATATACTACTCCGTAAGAAACTATGACAGTGGGGCTAGAATAAACTAATGGATTCTTCTAGGAAGTAGCATCTAATTGCATCACACGAGTTCTCTAGAGAGAATAACTGAGTGGGTAATGATGGAGAGATTAGCAAATATTGTGATGACCACCATGGCCTTACAGACAGCTTCATGAACCTCCACCTAATCCTCTAGAAGACAACTAAATGGCTCAAGCAGTGAGGAGTTTTAGTTACCCTTGGTCTATGGACTAAACCTAGTTGATGATGCCCATAAAACATATTTCCCCATTTAATTCTTACATGGTGATAATCTTAGAGATCGTAAGCCTAGAAAATATAATTATTAAAGGTATTGAGGAGGCAATTGAAGAATCAAACATTTTGAATTAGTGGAAATTATAAAGGATTCACTTGGCAAAAAAAAAAATCACATTACAATTTTTTATTATTGCAACAATGATGAGTGGGGAAATGATTATGAGTGAAAGAAGAATATATGGGATTTTTCAAGGACAATTTCTAGAATGGACAAAGGGAGGATTAAGCTTTGTTGCTCCCTCCCTATTTTAGCAAGGTCGACTTGAATCAAGTAGGCTTAATTGGTTCATTCAAGGAGTTGATGCTAGTGTGGCAGCATCACTATATTTCAAATTTCAAAGGGATTAGAGCCATGATGGTCAGATGTAAGATCGACTGAATACCTTACTGACTGACAAGAGTCTGTTGAGAGAATGATTACTTAATTGTTAGACACAACCAAGCCTTGATCACAGCAAGGATCATACCATGGTTTAAAATCTTATACCACATCAGGTTGCACGGTTGAAATGTATCACTCCGATAAATTCTCAAATCTCGATACTACTCAGTACTATCTTGTATTGTTATGTCAATTATGTCATGTCATACTGCATTCAAACCTCTTGGCATGTTACAAAATGCTTCAAGATAAATTGAAATAATGTTTGTCATTTTTTTATCCATACAAATTTGTACCATTCCAAATGGGACACGGTTGTGTTCTCTTATTCTTTATTTTTATTTTCTTCCTCTTTCTCCCTCTAATTTTCCATCGGCGCCATACTGAAACAGTATTATTCCAATCAAAATTTAAAATTCTAACATGACCCAAGATTTTGAACCTTAGATCAAACAACTACTTCAAATGTAGTTCCATCAATGGTAGTAGAGTAAGGAGACACAAAGGTTAACTCCATTGCAGGAAGGATCATGGATCAAGATCACATGACCAAAAGAGAGAAGGGATCACTATTCAGTATTATAAGGCTTAGATACCATGATATAGGGAAAAATTAAGTTAAATACCCTAGCAGTTTGCTATGCCTTTATATATTATATAATTAATGTAACATGTTACGAGCAAAATCTATATAGTAATCCTTGCAATTAGGTCTTTTGGTCCTAACCAATTTTGAAATCCCAAGTTGTGTCTAAGTTTTAGTCTTCAACTAAAATAATCAATTTGTCGAAGTGTCAACACATGGTGCTAGTGGCAAATTTGAGGAGGGGGAGAAAGAAAAAGAAGAAGACGATAAGACATCAACATAACTTTGGGTAATGTTTAAAGTACCATTTTATACTAGAGTTTGGAGTTTGGGTCCCAAATGAGAATGGCACGATTTAGATGCTATATTGTGCTATACACTTTGGATGCATCAAAACATGTTGAGATGAAATTAAGGATTTTTTTCAAATAATTAATTGAATTAAAATTTTAGAGAAATAAAGAATAGAAACTAACAAATATTACTTGAATTTGTCTTAAAGCATGCGGTAGCATGTCAACTATTACTATGATATAATATCAGTCAATTAGCACACATGGCACAAAAGAGATTACCCATGTTGATAAATATTAAGTCTCGATAATTTATTGGAATGATATATTTCAATTGTATTGTACAAATATTGTATAAAATGTGAAACCATGGTCCTAATATCAAGGTGCATGACCCCTAATTAGGCGTGGGCACAAAGAACAATATTCTGGAGTTGAACCAAAAACAAGCCAAATTGAGCACTTGAGAGTTTTCCAATTTAAGATATGGATAATATGTTAACTTTTTTATACGGAATAAATTTTAGATTTTCATGAATTTAGCCTATTCTACAATGTCTTATTAGTTCATATATAGTAGCTCTAGGTCTAAGTTCTCACTTAGCTACTTATTCCATTTGATAACCATGTCTATTCCAAGGTTTTCTTATTTTTAGGATACTGATCCATTATTCATTCAACAGAACCTTTGATATTCACTAGGTCAAAGTCAGAAAATGATTCTATTAGGCAATTTCGAAAGATATCATTAAATTTATTTTGCACAAATAAAATATATTGTGTGTATAGAGGTTCCAAACCCTAAAAATTTTGAGGCATGCTGGTTTTGATAAAATTCATAGTTATACATACAGTGTAATAAATTATATATATAATATTTCTATTCTATAGTTCTTGTTTAGCACCTTTACCCGCTCACTAACTCGCACATGTTTACTTGATTGTGCAAGTTATGTGCTAGGGTGTCCTCAATGCTAGACAGCATCAATTGCAGCTCCTGGATCCAATAACGTATAGCCTCTAACTATTGCCTAATGGCCTTTCTTTGTGCTTTGCAACTACACGATCGTGACCTTACCCTTTAGCTCTGACCCTAGCCTCTACAACCGCATTCGTAGTTCCATTTAGCTAGCATTTCCCTTCATGTTCATGTACCTTACAAGCTTAATGTATGCCAGGGAAAGTTGTGCAAGGCATTCTGAATTCGTTCGCATTATATTATTTTGCTACAATATATATGTTAACTCCATCGAAGCATGTAACCATTTCCTTCGGATTAGTTTCCAAATATTAGGATCCAGGATCTACTAGTTTCTAATATTCCTTAGATGCATATTGTTAAGCATCAATATAACATTTTGCCAGCATGACTAGTTCAATCCTTTAAGGTACAGCAAATCATATGGGATCCAAAGTTGCAAGTCATGCTAATGCATGCACAAGCATACCCAAGATCCAGAAATGAAATGATAGGGACAACCTGAACATGAATATATAAGAAAATTATGCAAAGTATAAAACCCATCCTGAAATAGTGAGTTTCTACAGTGACATGTTAGTATCTTGGAACCTATGGTAAGATACAAAAATAATTTATGCACCGATTGATATACTTAATGCCAGAGACAAAAGACTCTACAAAAGTAGAATAGGTAATACAAGATTTATTCTAAAATAAGAAATGACCAAATATGATATTCCTACCAGGAACTTCCAGCAGCATTTGAGATAATGTCATAGAGAACTCGTGGATGAATTCCTGCTCTAATTCCAAGATATATGGCTTCCACACATGCAACAAAATGAATACCCTCTAGAAGACGATTCACTGTCCAAATCTTACTACAAAGATGAGACAAAAAAAGGCTTTATCGAAAGCAATACTAGGTAATTGTAACATGAACTATGATGTCAAAACTTGCAAATTGGTAATTAACTAATCTAAAAAGAAAAGAAATATTTTTCCTGGAAAGAACAAAAGGTTAAGAAAGAAAATGTTTACCTTGCAGTACCAATTTCATCATGAAAAAGGTAAACATTTTCACTGATAGCTGTTCAAGTGCTAAACAGTCAGGTATCCTAAAAGAAGAATCATAAAGAGGCAACATGTGTAACATACCAGAGAAAAAGGGTCCAGATTTTTCATTTGTGCTTTCCCATCCAGATGCAACAACCTATAGATAGGAAGAATGGTAATAATAAGTAAATAGCTGCAAACTAACAATAAGAAAAGCTGACAGTCCAGAATAGACATATCATATGGTATGCAAAGCTTACAATAATTTTCCCCTTCAGCTCCTCAGAAACTCCACGGAAAATATAGGAATCAATAAAGCCGACATCTACTCTCTCTTCTGGACCAAATAGAGACAATTAGGCATAAATAGCAGTTTTGACATTTTAAGAAAGGTAACAAAAAAATTTGCAATACTAGATGGTCCTAATTACACTTCTCTAGAGTATAATGATGAAGAATTAATTTCAAGTCAAGAACCAAGCCACAATCACAATACGCAAGCAGTGCATAATTTCATGCACCATCCAGACTAGCAGGAAGTTCAAAGATGAGGATTGTTAGGAAGAATCCTCAGTACAATCACCATACTATAGCAGTCCATTACATATTAAATTAGTTCTGTTCTGACTATTTCTAGTTATGCACTCATAAGAAGTACATAAAGTTTTTTGTATTAGCTTAGTGAAGCATGCCCAGGTACAGTCCAGTAACATTCTTATACTGCATATGGCACTTTTGCAAGAGAAATAGAATGAGGAACTGTGCTTACCTAAAGAATACTACATGCACATTTCATGACAGGAAACAAAATAAATAAGAAATAGGACATGATCACTGGATGACAAGAATTATCAAGATCTTATATCATCAAAACCTGTGAATAGCTTTTGTATCTTCTGGATGTGGTTTCCTGAAAACGATGATCGAGAGATAATGACTGCGTGTTTGCATAATCCTATCAAATACAAACTAGTCAGACTCAACACCAAACATAAGTTAATACTTAATAAAGAACCACGACAGGAAACGGAATATGCAACCTTTAGCTACATTATTCTCTCCACAGAAAAAATCATATATTTCATTTGCAGAAGCCATAACCATAAAAAACGTAGCACCTGCAACAAAGATGATAAATCAGAAGGCCTTCAAGAATGTAAAGGAAAAGGACTTGTAGAAACAAAAGAGTGTCCACATATGACATCGATGAGTTAGTTCATGCCCTCATTAGCTTTGCACTAAAAACTACATGACCAACCATGGATACAGAAATGATACTGCTTTCTTATATCTATTGAATCTAACTGAGATATGAATAGATAATTGTAAGGAACTAATGGGGCAATAAATTTGTATTTTGGAGAAAAAACATTATCCATTGAAAAATTCCAAAAATTGCCAGTCTCCACTGTGTAAGGAACCAAGGTACACATAATAGTATTTTCCATCATCACGTATGAGAGCATTTGATCAACATATTCATATCTAGTATACCTCAAGGTTTAAAATCACGTCCCAAGCTGGGGTTTTGATCTTAGCCAGGAACAAGGCATGTCGGCCGGGTCAAGTGCCAATAGATGTGCAAGCAAGTAAAAGAGGAGAAGGGAGAACAACAAAGGAAGATGATGTTGTGATGAAGTAGGATCTACTTTCTTCTCTTTTGTTTATTTAGCAAATTGATATCTTGTTATATTGTGGTTTTGGCTATTTGTATTGAAATTTCATGTTCATTGTAAGCAAGATTCAAAATCTCGAACCACTTTGGAGTTTACATGAATTAGTACTGTTTTGGTACCGTACATATAGCGTCAGTGGAAATAAGACGATGAAAAAGAAGAAGCGAACACAACTTTATAGTTAACTAGTATCAAGTTTTGATAAATTATGTATGCTAACTAGTATCAAGTTTCGATAATTCATCAAATCAATGCGTTTCAACCATGCCACTCGGCATGGCATGAGATTTCAAACCATGATTGTATGAACTAATTTTGATAGTCCAATGTGTAACTTTTTGATATAGAAATTTAATGGCAATTTAAGTTAACTCCACATTCAAATTCCTAGATAAAATATGAATTTCTATTGCACCAATGTACAACATCTAGGTCCACTTTGTGCCACAACTAATTGAAGCTTGCAACAATTAGTGAGGTGGAACTCTTCACATCCAAAAATAACTAGACATTTAGAAGAGTGACATTGTCTACATGAAACTTGTCCGTGTGGAACTATCAACTGGACCAACTTGGATTCAACATGCCTCGTCATGGTTCTTGTGGTTTATGAGGTTAGCATCTAGCTTTGTTGTTCATGTTGAAACAAGTATTGCGTTAATGGAGATAGATGGCCAAATAAGTTTTTGCTAAATGATTTTGTCAACAAAGAAGCCTTAAGTGGCTTCAAGAGTTGGCAATTTAGAACTAAAGAAAATCTCTGTAGCATGGTATCGAATTTGGAATGCTTGAAAAGAAGGTGCCCCTGTATGCACCTTTAAACAAGCATGAGGGGATTGATGCTCCTCGCCCATTGTTCCACATGGAAGAGTGCAACAATCCCCTGAGTGCTTACATTCCAATCTCAAGTGAGTAGCCATTTTGAATGGAATTGCTCCAACTCAGTTAGCCAAACTCTAAGTCATTGATGAGCATAAGGGAAACTATAGAAGTTAAGGTGCTCCACACCCATAATCTCACATGGAATAGTGGGATTGTGCTGATTTTATTGAGGAAGTGCTCTCTCCC
The DNA here is from genome assembly GCF_018446385.1 of Zingiber officinale. Taxonomy (NCBI): domain Eukaryota; kingdom Viridiplantae; phylum Streptophyta; class Magnoliopsida; order Zingiberales; family Zingiberaceae; genus Zingiber; species Zingiber officinale. The sequence continues at coordinate 108,959,177 of NC_055998.1, forward strand.
AAATTAACAAACATTTTTGGATGGCCAGGTTTTTCCTTGCTTCAACAGCAATGCATGTTGATATTTTTCACAAGTCGCTTCACTAGAAAAGGGTTAATAAGCATTCTCTAGCAACTAGATCATAGTACAACTCGGAGGAACCAGTAATAGAAAACAATATTACTCACTGACCCATTGCAGCTTCCATAGCACTTGCGCACTTCACTCCGCCCAACTCCACGAACCTGCTCATCAGAGACGACTCGACAATCTGAAACCATGATGTAACTAAACCACATCAATAAACAAAGATTTAAAAAAAAAAAAAGAATGGAGCCGTTGCACAAAGAAGAAAACAGAAAAGGCCAAAATAAAATTTTAGCAATAAAAACCGAGAGAAAAACCTCGAATGCTTGGAGGCGAAACCCGGACTTGACAAGCAAGGAAGCTATCTCTAAGCCGAGCTCGTCGAGCCCCATGAATCCGACGACAGTGGAAGACGCCATGATATCGATGAAGAGGAAGACGATGGCGATCGGCGGAACGAAAACACGAAGAGACAGTAGTGGAAAGTAACAGAGCCGTAAGTGACTGACTGCCGTCGGAGGTAGTTAACCGTGGTAATTTAGATCGGCTTTTTAGCCTCTTTTATCTCTATCACGATTGCCCTAAACACCGAGTGCAATTTTGTCTGTGGCTCAAACTCACGTGATCCGAGGAACCCCTCCTAGTTTTAAGCACAGAAATGCATTCCGCGTCGAGTGAAACTCAGTGGAACGATTTCCTGCTTCCAATCGCGCCGCTAAATTTGGACGCTGCGTGCTCTCTCGAATGGACGAGTGCCGCGATTCGGTATCTCTACTGGATGTTGATCTTTCCGGTACAGCTGACGCTCGAACTTTCGTTGAGATTAGAGATCCACGTATTGTAGACGTGTCCGGTGATTAATTTGGCGTTCGGATAATTGAATACGACGAAATAAAATAAGTTTTTTAGTAAAATGGAGGGTGATGCGCTGCATGCCCCATTTTTTAGCCAGTATCATGCAATGTGGGCTGGCATGCCAGTTGTTCATTCGATCACAACAGGTTGTCTTCCGCATGATGATGTCACGAATCCACCCCGATTAGATCTCATAATTAATAAATTTAATTAATCTTATTAATTAATTAATTAATTTTCAGATGATATTTTTTTTTTAATTTTTTCATCGATTATCAAGATAATTATACATCCCATTTAGAGAAAAAACTTTTACAAATACATTATACTTAGGATCAAATCATGGATATTTGAATGACAATTTGAATATCTTACCATTATACCATAGCCCCGGGGGCTCATGATACGAAAGTCTCATAAAAAAATGATAATTCCAATTAACCTCATTGACTATTTGGGCGACCGGTCCAATCCTATGAAAATTTTCTATCGGTTATCAGGATAAAAAACGGAGTGCTCACCACTAGCACCCCACTAATTTATTTCAGGACCAATACAGAAAAGATAAATCATGATAATTAAGAAGATAAGTGGATGAAAAGTGAGTTATAGGGAATCCTCGGAGACCATGATTCATAATTGTGAGGATCATGCATAACTTGGCTACAAGGAGAATGAAGAACTCAGAGTATTCGAAAGGAAGAGCTCTAGGAGCTATCTCAAGCTCCGTTAGGTATTGTAAAAGTCAAACTATATGGAAGAATCGAGAAGTCATCTGCATGAAAGCTCAAGAACTAAGCTGTATGTAAAACTCAAGATGTCGAGTTGTACGAGGAACTCAAGATGCCGAGTTGCACGAGGAACTTGGGATGTTGAGTTGTATAAAAACTCAATGTTAGTGTTGAGAGTACAAAATTGAACTTATAGTTTGATATATCGCTAAATTTAAAGTTAGCCTATTTGAGGATCTAATGAAGTTGTGTCGAGTATACAGGTGTAGAAAACTTGACAAGTGGACAAGTCCTGATTGAAAACTAGTCAAACATTAAGTCCTAGCGAGGTTAGGCGATGCAAGTCCTAGTTGAGAACCAAGTGGTGAAAGTTCTAGCAAGGCTAGACGTTGCAAGTCTTTGTTCAAAATCACACAGTTAAAGTCCTAGCGAGGTAAGATGATGGAGTCCTAGTTGGAAATCAAATAGTGACAAAATCCTAGTAAAGCTAGGCAATTGAAGTACTGATTAGGAATTAGACAAGAGTTAACTCCCAGTTGGGAACCAAGCAAGAAAGTTCTAGTTGGGAACTAGTGGATCAAGTCCAAGTGGAGTCAAGTAAATAAGTCCAAGTGGAGTCAACTAAGAGTTGAAAGCTTGACAAACAAGTCCAAATGGAATCAAATGACGAGTTGTAGCTTGGTAACTCAATTTAGATGGGTCAGCTAGGAACTGAACATCTAGACCTAAGGTAAGTGTGAGTAACTTAAAATATTATATCATACTCCACTACTAAAAAAACTATTTTTAACAACGAATATTAACGATGGTATCAAATACCACCGTTATTGGCGGTTCAACAACGATGGGATTTAGTGCTCGTCGTTGATGTGTATGCATTAATGACGGTATTTATTCATGTCGTTGATGCTTTGGCATTAACAACCGTATTTGTTATTTTGGTCGTTAATGTCATGCCTTTAACGATGAAATTTCCTCCTGTCGTTATTGCAACATTCTAACTAGTTAAGGAAAAATTGTAATAAAGATTGACATAGTGGATAATATTAGTTTCGTTAATTCACACATGAATATAGAAGTGACATAAATATACCAAAAATATAAAATATAAAATTACTAAAAATAATAAAAAAATTCAGAGGCTTCGAAAAATGAGACTTAAATTAAATTGAAGACACAAAAATATCTCCTAATCCAATGGTTGAGATAAATCAAATCAAATATACTAAACTATCTTATAATCCAACGGTTGAGATGATTTTTGACTCAAATAAAGTAAATAGTATTAAACTCTACCCTCATCTAATCCCATGTGTTCAGCCCCAATCCTAATCCAACCCACGCTCATTTTTTCCCCTAAATGCATCAACCCTTATTTTTGCCACCTATATGCGTCTAAGCCCCTAAACTCCCCCTGCTTCTTTGCGCGTGTGACTCTTCATCTTCCTCGCCTTCTTCCATTGCAGCCGAGCTCGAGATATCAGCAGATCTGACAGGCAGCAGGTGCGCGCAAGTCCGACGGGCAGCAAGAGAGCGCAGGTTCGGCAGGCAGCAGGGGCTTGCGCGATTCTTCATCTTCCTTGCTTTTTATCGTTGCTGTTGAGCTCGAGAGATCAGCTAGTCCGATGGTTAGCTAGTCGTGCACGACTCTTCATCTTCCTTGGGTTCTGCTGTTGTCGTCGAGCTCAAGAGATCAGCAGGTCCAGCGGGTAGGAAAACCCTATTCCTGCAGTGACATTGTTGGTTCCCTATAGTTCCGTCTCCCCTTCCACCTCTGTTTCAGGTGAGATATTTTTCTTTCTTCCTTTCTATTACCTCTTCTATTTTCTCTTCATTTTCAATGACAGAGATCCTTAGAATGATTACTTGTATTTCCTCATCGTTTTCTACCATAGTGATCCTTAAAATCTAATTACTTGTATTTTCTCTTTGTTTTTTATGTCAAAGAAGCTTAGAATCTGATTATTTGTATTTTCTCTTCGTTTTCTATGGCAGGGATCCTTAGAATCTGATTACTTATATTTCCTCTTCATTTTCTACGGTAGGGATCCTTAGAATATGATTTATAGTTAAATTTATACACCTTTTTGAATATAGAATGACACCCGATAAGAAATGGATGGATCTTATTAATGTTCGACTTGGTGAAGCATATGGACAAGGGATTGAAAATTTTTTAGACTATGCTTTTGAAAGAACAAGGGCAACAAATGAAATTCGATGCCTATGTGTTAAATGTGCAAATGCACATTTTGGGTCTAGGGAATCTATTAAAATGCATTTGATTGTTTATGGAATATTTCAAAATTATAGATTTTGGTATCATCATGGAGAAAAGCCAGAGGATGAACTACACAATTCGGAAACTGAAGTAGATGATAATGATTACTTCATGGAAGATCTTCTAAGAGATTTACATCCACATTATGATGATTCAAACGGTGCTAATATTAGTGAGGAACCAAATGATGAAGCTAAAATTTTTTATAGATTATTAAATGATTCAAAAGAACCTTTGTATCAAGGATCAAGGGTTTCAAAATTGTCAGGATTAATAAAGTTACTTCATCTCAAAAATGTTGGAAAATGGACAAATAAATCATTTAGCATGTTGTTGCAATTGTTGAAGGAAGAAATATTATCAGAAAATTCCGATCTTCCAGATTCATATTTTGATGCTAAAAAGTTTATTAGAGATATCGACCTTTCTTATGAAAAGATTGATGCATGTAAAAATAATTGTATGTTATTTTGGAAAGATCATATGAACTTGGATTTTTGTGAAGTGTGTGGAATATCCAGATGGAAGGAGGAAAGGCATATGGGGGAACTCAATTCAAAGCTAATGGAAAGAAGATTCCAAAGAAGATATTACGTTATTTCCCACTGCAACCAAGGCTGCAAAGGTTATTTATGTGTTCAAAAACTACCCCTTACATGAGATGGCACAATGATGCAAGGGTTGATGATGAAATTCTAAGGCATCCAACTGATTCTATGACACGAAAATCATTTTATGAAAGATATAATGATTTCTCCTCAGAGGCTCGCAATGTGAGACTTGGTCTCGCAAGTGATGGGTTTCAACCATTTGCAAATGCAAAAGCAACATATAACATTTGGCCTGCGATCCGTATTCCTTATAATTTACCACCATCGATGTGTATGAACTTATCTAACTTCATTTTATCCATGTTAATTCCTGGTCCAGAGAGTAGTGGAGATGCAATTGATATCTATTTGCAACCGTTGATCGATGAATTGCTTGAGTTATGGCACACTGGAGTAGAAACTTTTGATACATCAACTGGCGAGAAGTCCAGATGGGTCGAAGGGCTGACCGGACGTCTGGCAGGTGAGTAAAGGTAAGTCACTGGAAGGGAGTAACTGTGAGGACGCGTTTCCGGGAAGGGAACATTAGGCGTCGATCCGGCTTAGATCCATTTCGGATATCTAAGTCGAGATCGTGACTAGATTCAGGTCTCGGAAAGACGGAATCTAAACCATACTTTTTCATGTCAAACTCATGAATTGTGCTAACACTTTGTTTTGAGGATAAGAATTCCTTTGATGGTACAGTTGAAATGAGATTGTCGCCTAAATCATTTTCTGGAAAAGATATTTTAAGTCAAGTTCAGGATTTGAAAGGCATAATCTTAAGTAATTAAGGATACTACTAGAAAGACAAAAATATCTCATGACAAATGGGGTGATAATTGGAATAAGAAGAGTATATTATTTGAGCTACCATATTGGGAAACATTGTTATTAAGGCATAATTTGAATGTGATGCATATTGAGAAAAATATATGTGACAGTGTTCTTGGAACAATTATGGATGTTAAAGGCAAGACTAAAGATAACCACAAAACACGTCTTGATTTACAACTCTTGAATATAAGGCCTGAATTACATCCTGTTGCAATAGGAGATGATCTTGAGTTTCCCACAGCACCTTGCACATTGTCCTTGTAACAACCACCCCTTTTACTACTACTCTCTAAGGGTGACCGTTACCTAACTCCTACTCTATTCAATAGTGTCACTTATGCTATTATTAGCGACACTTAGATTTATCACGACCCTAGAGGAATTCCTACCGAAAAATTTCGGGAAAATCTCCCCTGTACCGGTGACCAAATCAGCAATACAAATAAATAATAAACCATCAACCACATGCGGCTGGTATATATACTTCACAACCACGCAGTAATAATGTCACAATAACTAAAAGGAAACTATTCTAGCAATAGTAAACATATAGAACTCCAACGATAAGACATAACAAGCTACAAGTGTGGAATAGACTCAATTACAATCTCAACTTCATCATAGCATTAAGGAGAAAAGAAAAAGGAAACTCTAAACAGGTAAGTTTTGACAACTCCTTAGCAAACTCTTAATCTCTCCATAGTCCAGTCATCACACACCTTCATCACCACCACCTTGTCGCCTTCCTTTCATACTTTAGCTTTTCCTTTATCTGTAGTAGGAGGGAAAAGAAATCTATAAGCGAAACGCTTAGTAAGTACTAATCTATCTCACAAAAACTCGAAGTGCATAGAAATAATGCAACAATACTAAAATTAAAATGCTAAAAGAAAAGCTGCATGTACTCATCTAATAGCAAAGTACTCATGGTGTACAGAAATAAAACTGAACACTGGAAATAATACTAAAGGAAACTGCTCATGTGTATCTAGTAGAAAAGGACTAAAAATAGGAATCAATACTGCTCATGTTAAACTGATAGCAAAGAAAAACTAAAGAATCTACTCATGTAATTCTAATAGATAATCATACTGCTCATCTAATAGGTAAACATGAAAAACTACTCATCTACTAGATAAACATGGTAGAATAAAGAACGAAACTTTCTGATTTTTAGAACTCTATGAAACTTATTTCATTTGTTATAAACTTAATCTTTAATACTTTATGTTTATGTCAAACTCGTTTTACTTGTTCAAAAACTTATACTTATAATACTTCAAAATAATAATCAACTTCTTCTTGGGCCCAGGTTTAGTACCATCTTATGCGCGTTCCCTAATAGGTTGGGGTAGCGAGCCACCAATCTTAAAAGAGCAGACCTTGGTCTACCAGGGCCAAGACCTTGGAATTGGACACCTGGATTTGTTTAACGACAACCTTGTGAAGTCGGGTACTAGCCTCTTCTTAAAAGTAAAATACTTATAATCTCAATTACTTCTTCTTTAAATGCCTTGGCATTTTAATAGACACCTTGTATGCCAAAATCCCTAAAGTCTTGACTTTGAAATTTACTTAAGGCCTTGGCCTTTCTCTTTCTTTTCTTTTTCTTTCTTTTACTTGTTAATACTTCTAAAAGTATTTAATAGGATTCTTATTTTTCCACTAGAATACATGGATGTTCATGCTTGTTAAAATAGAAAATGAAAACTAAAGAAAACTGCACGTCTAATAGCAATAGAAAAGAAGTCTGCTCATGCTTACTAATAGCTAAGGAAAAGCTAGAAAAGAAAACTGCACTTCTATTAGCAGGAAAAGAAATCTGCTCATGCTTACAAATAAACCGAAATACTTAAATCACATGCTGTTCATGTCCAGTTAAAGACATATTACTAAAATCTGCACATTCTGATTAATTCTAACAAAGTGGGACACAAGGAAAGGATGCAGTTAATACTTAATGAACTAAAATTATGCACTTATCAAATCTACAACTAAAATCCGGAAACCAAAGAAACCACATCCGAAACACTAACTATAAGGTTGTTCTTGCTTGTGGAATTAATCTTCATGCTTCTACAAACACTTACAACATACGAGCAATGCACAGATGCCACAACACTAAATCGAAATGCAAGGAAAAGAAAACAGCCAATCATGCTTGCTGGATAGCAAGAGTTTCACAAAAAAACTGCAAAACAAGGAGGGGAAAACTGTTCGGGCATGGTAAAAATAGCACACCAATACTATGACCTGTACTCTACATGTCAATTCACTACTTGCAAATGTCCCCAAAACCCAGCTTAGTCACAAAGAGCACGACACTACACCAAACAAACTAAACATAGAGCTGTTCTTTTCAAGTTTAACAGAAAAACTATGGCATGAAATGCTCTAATCTGCATGGTATAAGGAACTATTAGCATAGGCAGAAAATGCTACAACTTACACGGCATAAGGAAACCCCATTGAAACTTAGCTGCACCACCACAAACCCAATTCTGTAGAAATCTCAATCAAGGTTGAAAGTGGCAGATTCGGATGGAATCATCTAAACCAGGATAGTATAAATATTATCTACACCTATCCAAGATTCATCGCAGAAAACATCTAAGCATGGAAACTCACGGCAGATTCAAACACAAGGAGACATACAATCCGAAAGCAAGGAAAACAAATCGAAGCTCGGAGCAACTCCTACCACAGGTGAGTAGTACTTACCTAGCGTTCTTGGACTTACAACCGAGAAGAGAAGAGGCTTCTAGAGTTTTCGTCAGTGACTACTCCGCGATCCCTTCGTATCTTCGTGCTCTCCCCAGCGAGACGATCACGAATCCGTGAAAAGCCCTCGGAGAAACCCCTTGGCCGGCGTCGGAACCCTAATTCCTCTTGGTATTCGTCCGAGCAGCGTTGTCGCGTGAATGAGGAGAAGAAAGGATCGGGAGAAAAATAATCCCTATTCCTCATTCAACATATTCTTTTATAACTAGGTCAAATTTTGGATTCTTATTATAACTTATATACATCTTGCTTCATACATGGTTAACAAATCACGTGTAGCCCAGTTGGTTGTCTGTGTCCGGTTAGGTCGGGTTCGGCCGGAGATCTTGGGTTCAAGTCTCACCTTTAATATTTTTTTGTCAAAACTTCTTTCTTTTTGTAAACATACTAAACGACCTCCAAAAATTATGTAAAAATATTCTAAAAATTCCTAAAAATCTCTAGAATATTTTAAAAGTATTTCTAAATATTTTTGAAGAAATTTAGAACTCAAAAATAAGGAAAATTGGGTCGTTACAGTCCTCTAGTGAGAAACATCAGCTTTGTTTATTTCTTAAACAATTAAAAATGTCTGATGACTTTTGTTCAAACATTGCGAATTGTATAAATGTTAGGGAAAACAAGGTTTCAGGTTTAAAGAGTCATGATTGTCACATCTTACTAGAATATCTTATTTCTCTTGCAACACGTGGATTATTTTCAGAATCAGTGTATGAAGCTCTTGTTGAGCTATCAATGTTCTTTTCTAGTTTGTGTTCCAAATCACTAAAGATGGAATACTTGAAACAACTTGAAAGACAAATTCCTATCACACTTTGTATGTTGGAAAAGATTTTTTCACCCTCATTTTTTGACATCATGATACATTTGCCGATTCATTTAGCAATGGAAGCTATGCTTGGTGGACCTGTTCAATATCGATGGATGTATCCAATAGAACAAAAGTTGAGTACTTTCAAATCATATATTCGAAATAAAACTCATCCAGAGGCATCAATTGCTGAGGGTTATATCGCAAATGAGTGTATCAGTTTATGCTCAAGATTTTTCGACACATCTGATTGTGGATGTATGGAAAGTAATGATGATTTATCCATATTTTCATCCATTGAAGAGTTATCAACAGGAATAGCATGCAATTTGGATCGTGTTGACCAAGAGCGAACTCACATCTACATATTAAAGAATTGTGAAGAAGTTCAATCATTTTACAAGTATGAAACTATAAACTTATTCTTCCATATTGTTGTTTTAATTATGATTAATCTCTAAATTTCCTATGTAGTGACTACTTGTAAATCCGTGCTTCTAGTCATTTGGTTTTGTCCGATGAGGAATGGGATAAACAATTTATTAACTGGATCAGAGTTAGAATAAGTGAGATTTTTAATGTACATACATGTCTTTGTTTTCACCAATAAATTATATCTTGAGAGTAAGATTTTTTTTTTCAAATTTGATAGGTCGAGAGGTTACATAAAAATGACAAAACCAAAAAAATGGAAGACCTACTTTCCTTGTCACGTGGGCCTACACAGTATGCAAAGTCATTTGTATGTTGTAAAGTAAATGGATATAAATTCCACACTGAAGAGCACAACAAGGGTCTAAGGGCATAAAATAGTGGTATTATCATTGTTGGGAACTATGGCGCAGAAAATATTGACTATTATGGAGTGTTATCACATATTATTGAATTCCAATTTCTTGGTGAAAGGCGAATTGTGGTTTTCAAGTGCAAATGGTTTGATGTGCATTCTAGAGAAAGAGGGATCAAAGTGGATAAATATGGTTTTGTTAGTGTAAATTGTCAACGGATTTTGAAATCAAATGAACCTTTTGTATTGGCCACTCAAGCATCACAAGTGTTTTATGTGATAGATAATACCTCAAAAGGTTGGCACATAGTGACAAAAACATCTCCTCAATACTCATTTAATATGTTGACGAAGAGAGATTCAATGCCCACAAATATAGATGATATCCCCGAAGCTTATCAAAATTGAGGATAGAATAATATAAATCTTTATTTGCTTTGTGTAAGTGTTAGTGCTTTAAACTACTAAATGTATTATTTATATTATTTTTTCATTTAACTAATATAATAATGTATTTGTTGTAGGATCATGGACTCTCAAAATTCATCTTTGGGTACTAAGAGAAAGCTATTTATAGCACCAGGTTCTTTAGCTCGAGGACGTGACAAAATCACAAGGCATTTAGGATTGTCTGGACAAAATCATATTTCTGGATCAATTGAACGTGAGCCTTCTTTGGTGAACACATGTAACAATGATATGCAATGTGCGTCTGAACAAGTTGACCATGTGGAAGACTCTCAAGCTCAAATGGAATCTAACCAAGGTATGAAAAAGTAATTTATAGTGTGGTAAAAATATTTTCATGTTTAGACAAATCATTTTCATGTAAATCTAAACTACTTATTTTCATGTTTAGACAAATCATCTACTCAACAAAATCTAAACACGTGAGGTAAAAATAAGTGTGGTATTGTATGTAATTGAAAAATGGAGAGAAACTTCTTATAAATTTCTATATGGGTCGAGCTGTTGGGTTAAATCATCAAGCCTTTACAAGACATTTGGGTATAATTGTAAGAGATGGAAACATATGCCCAGTTCAAGTTCTTGTGTGGAATAAAATTGGTGAAGATGCTAAAAATCACATGTGGGTTGTTGTTACGGTGAGTCTCGTACCAATCTTTAAATTTGATGGATTTGGTGCATTTCTATAGGAGACTTGATCTATGCTTCATTTTGTAAAGCTATGTGATTTATACTTTCTACAGCTAAGATTTAGATGCATCATATCATGATATATATTGGCATATAATTTCAAATATATGGATTTATGTGTGCAAGTAGTCCTTTATTTTTGCCATCGTAGATGGAATTGTATCCATATCATAGTTTATTGATTTGACTCAAACCATATCATATGAAATATTCCTTTATTGGACTCAAACATGTCATATTGTTTCAACATGTGTTTAAAATATTTAATACTAACCAATTTTTTTATTATATGAAATATCTCATTATTATATGCTTACCAAAAATTTTCAGGATAAGTTTAAAAATGATGATATTGAGCTATATCGTGAGGCAACCCTTAAACATATGCAACAATTATGGAAGAATTGGAGAGGCGAGATGAACTCCAAATTTGTAAAACCATGCAAAAGACGTCAAGAAGTTTTACAAAATATTCCCAAGGGTATGGATAAACAAGGTTGGGAATGGTTGGTTAAAGAATATTTTTTAAGTGGAAGTTTTCAGGTTATTCTTGTCCCATATTTTATATGTTATAAATTACTTTCTTAATTTAAATGTCCCTTTTTTTTTTTATAAAATTATACTAATATTAATATATTTGCAGAAAATGAGTAAAACAAATACACAGAACAAATCCTTAAAATCTATGACACATCGAACAGGAAGCAAGCCTTTTAGGCAATTGGCATATGAAATGGTAAGACATATATTATAAGGATTTTATATTAATTTAGACATTAAATTGTGTCTTATTAATATTTATAGGGAGGAAAAGATGGACAACCTCCATATTTTGCATCAATGTTTTTTGAGACACGAAAAAAGGGAGACCATATTGTTGATCTCGATGCAATGGAAAAATATGTGAGTATATAACATTTTAATTCATTTCTTCACATGATATTTGATTCATCATAGATTTCAAAATCTTTTAACTTATTTAAGGATGAGATTTGTGAGGTTGTTCGAGAAGATTCTTCCTTGTCAAATATTCAACTTGTTGAGAAATGTTTTGGACCTCAATGACATGATTATGTTTTTGGCCATGGAGGAGGAGTGAGGCCTAAAGATGTGAGAGAACCTATTGCATCAAAGCAAGAACTTCATCATGAGAATGTCACACTACGTGAGAAAATGAATAATATGAAATCTAAATTTAAAGCTTTTAAGGAGTTAATGATGAAGAATTTACCACCTAATGTGCAAGTGACTGCATCGGCTTCAAATACTAGTGAAGGTTGAATTAGTTACTTTAATTTTTTTTATTATTTCTTTTTTATTACTTGATAATGAGAATGAATAGTTTTGTTCATTTTGAGTTGTAAATGCTTCATAGGCACACAAGAAATTGGTGAAGAACAATAGAATGAAGGTTCATAGGCACACAAGCAATTGGTGAGGAACAAGAGAATGAAGGCTCATCTTAGTGATTCACGGGTATTCTTGAAAACACTTTTCGTACTTTGTTATAATGTTATGGAATATGTAATATCTTTTACATGTTAGGAAATAACACTTTTCGAAATTTAAAAAAGAAACTTTGTCCAACTCACATGCATGTCATAGCCTACATCGGATTGTTGATCTACATGTGCTGCACACTTTTCTTTCTTTACATCTACCTATCACGAATTGTTTTCATATAGCAATTGCAATATTAATTGTTCTTTGAGGTAGATTGGGTAAGTTACTCACTGATGGATCAACAAAGTTAAAAGATTTTTGTACCTTACTACTGGATTTCACATGAACATCGTTGCATTCCAATTTTAGAATTGTCATGTCTATTGCTACATATGAACAATCAGATTTTGGTTGAATAACCATAGCCTCCCTCACTAATGGTTCCTTAACATCATTTCCAAATAAATTTTGTACCGTGTTTCTACCATTTATAGTAAATTTGCTATTTTTAGTAGTTTGTATATAAAGATTTCTAAGTTCTGTTAAAGTTTTTATTGTGATACTCATTTTTTTTTGTATATTTATTATAGGTATTGGAGCTTGGAAGGGAAATAGACTTTTAGAAGTTTTTGAGAATGTCAACATTTTGCATACGAAGACTTTAGACAAATGAATACTTTTGATATAACGGATGTTAATTTTGTTGGATGATAACTAGACATTGTGATATCAAGTTTAATGATATAGAAACAATTATCATGAATTATCGGATGATGTTTTAATATATTATGTTTTAGTTTTTATTAGCATTCATTAATGAATTTATATAGATATATATATTGACAGTTCCAATAAGTGATATCATTGTTGCCATTAACAACGGTATCCAAAACCGTCATCGCCAATGATGACAGTACGCTAAGCCATCGTTAAATAATTAAACGATGTTAAATTGTAGTATATATAATTGTTGTTATTATTATTAACGACGGTACTATAACCGTGGTTACTATCATTAACGATGGTATCTAAACTCGTCGTTACTGTCACTAACGACGGTAGTTAATACCGTGGTTAAAAACTTTTACCGACGGTATTTTATTTCTCGTCGTTAATCAATTCCTGACAGGTACTTTTAGTTACAACTTCCTACGGTATTAAATACCGTCGTTGATGACCTTTAACGACGGGAAACGCCCCTTTAATGACGGGAAATCCCGTCGTTAAAGGGCCCTTTTTTAGTAGTGCTCATTACACTTAATCGTTGTAGGGAAGCAAAGTTCGACGACTCCAAGAGACTTAAGGGAGTTTGGACGAATGGCTAGTGATACCTCTCGACAAGTGAAATCAAAGAGCTCAAGCAACCATAGCTGGGTCGGGGCGACTAGAGTGTATGGGCCATCAGAGCTGCTTCCAAGCGATCGGTAGAAGATATTATCTAACGATCAGGCGAGTTCGGTCAAGATCAGGGTTGATCTTTCTTTAGGTGATTGGAGGCACTTAGGTCGACCAGAGAATGCGGACAACGTTATATACTCGATAGACATTGCAACCTCTAGGCGACTGGGGAGCCTCAAGTCAACTGAAGGATGCCACGTTAGCAACAGACAGAGGTTATATAAAGGGCCTCGAGGCAGAGCTTTAAAACCATTTCTTTCCATTCTTGTGCTATTATGCTCGTGCTCTCGTGCTTTCTGTGTTGCGGCATGCTTCAACTTCGTGCTTCAATTCTGATCGACAACACCTAACATAATCTTTCATTTTTCTTGTGTTGTCATATATGTTTTATTTGTGCTTAATTTTTAATTTTTTTTGTATGGTTTCTCCACCTTTCTAGAGACTTTTCTAAAAAAGAGAAATTAAAAAATAATAATCATATTTTATTATTATTGTGTGTGTCTATCTATGCTTTAATCGATAACTTAGTGAACAAGTTTTGCATGTTTACATTGTTTTGGTGCTTTTGATTAAATCGGTGTTAGATTAATATTTCAATTATTTTTGTTGTGCTACTTTGTTATTAGTTATTTCTGAAAATATTAGCTCAAAAAATTCATAAATCTATTTACCCCCCCCCCCTCGGACGCATGCGCGCTAACATTAAGTTTGATCCTACACTTAAGATATTAAGTTGTATAAAGAACTTGAGAGTTTGAGTCGTATGAGAAACTTGGGGATCTAAGTCGAGCAAGGAATTGACAGGGGCTCTTAGTCTTTAAGTAAGAAAGAGGGTTGACCTATCTTTGAGCATCATGAATCCCCCCTCCCCATAACCCAGGGACAGAAGCAAAAATAACTAAAAATGGGGAGAAGATATCCGACAAACAGAAGCCCCGATTGAAAAATAAAGAGAAACCCTAAATCAAATTTTCCATCTTCATTTCTTAAATTATTGGAATTGCAATTTCAATACAAACTTTCATCTTGGATTCTTCGTAAGCTCATTAAGTTTTCATGTTTCATTCCTGTAATTATTTATCATATATATATATGATATTTTCTATACCAATTGATTACTTACCAATAATTTTCATATAGGTTAATTATGAGTAAGAATAAAATTGATTCCTACTTCAAGAAAAGATATTCAAAAGATAGTTTTCTAATATTGTTCGTGACAATATTTAATCTAAAGTTCTCAAAATTTTCAAAGATAAAGCTCCAACTATAGAACCTTCTCCAACTAAGTTTCGAAAGATTGATAAAGACGATAATATTGCTATTGAATGATATTCTGATTCATGTAAATCCATATGGAGTTATCCACCTAAGAAAAGAGAAGAAATCATGCACGCTTATTTGATTGTCAGTCCTTGTCAAATAATCCCACATAAGTCTTCTAAATACGTTGGCAAAATTAAAGAAAGTTTTTACCTACTTGGTATAAGTTATTTCTTGATTTGTTAGATTATTCTCTACCAAAAAAATGTAACTTATTGTCTTCCATACTTTCTTTTTGTTAAATCAAATACACATTTTGGGTCAAATAATTTATTGTTGATGAATTTCATTCTTTAAAAAAAAGTGAATGATAGTGATCCGGCAGTAAGAATGGGGAACCCACTTCCTGAAGGGTCTCAGCTTGAGAACCGATGAAGGGCTGACTAAGCGGTTAATGGACGAGCCGATCATCCGGGTATGTCCGAGCGGAGTTAGATAACCCATCCATGGGTTTGGGTTTCCGACGCCAAGGCAGGAGGATCGAAGGGCCGACCGGGAGCCCGAACGTCAGGGGCCAAAGAGCCGAGCGGGCAACCCGCCCGGACAAAATAAGGGCGAGGGGAGAAAAAGGTGGCCGAGCGGCCTATGCGCTTGGCTCGGGATATGGAATATCAGCAGAAGCATGTCTGATGATTAGGCCGTACATAAGATCGCACGATGGAGGATCTTGCCGTCACATCATGGAAAGGTTGATACAGTAGCAGTATGACCTCATGGACGCCTTTTCTGACGGGTCCATATCTGGGCATGGCCCTTCTGACAGACCCATGCCTGAGCATGGTCAAATGCAGGTGGCTGCTTTGATTGGCGTGCCCAGGCTTCTTCGAGGGGTCTATATAAGGCCTCCATTTCTTCACCGGAGGTATGCTCATCTTCATCTTGAGGCTACCTTCTTGTCATTCCTCGCCTGACTTGAGCGTCGGAGGACCGTCGCCGGGACACCCCTCCCGGCTCGGTTTTGTTGCAGGTTCGCCGGAGTACTCGAGGATCCAGTAGAGAGCGCCACGTACCCAGCGTCCGCTGACTCTTGGTTCGGACAGGATCAAATTGGCGCCGTCTGTGGGAACGCTCCTGCATCCGATCGGAGACAATGGACGAGGCTGGACGACAACACACGGTGACGCTTTCAACAGAAGAACTCGAGGCTCTGGTCGAGATAAGGGCCGCCAAACTCATGGAGCAAAAACAAAAAGCATCCGCCGAGCGGGCGGAGCAACAAGCAACATCTGCGTCTGGTGGCCGAGCGGAAGCACCTCCAACCACCGTCGCATTCCATCGGGCCTTATTTCGCACCCCTGAAGCCATACCAGCCCGAAGAGATAGAGGATCTTCCTCAGATGAAATGCCAAGGCGGGATGACAGGAAGGGGAAAGCTCCCCGAGCGGACTCCTCCCCCGAGCGGATCAATCGCCAATTTTCGGAGGCTATCCTACGAGACCCTCTGCCCAAGCACTACGTGCCTCCGACGATCGACGAATACAATGGAACAACGGACCCGGATGATCATCTGGGTAAGTTCGATAATACAGCCACGCTCCATCAGTACACAGATGGAGTAAAGTGTAGAGTTTTCCTTACCACCCTCTCGGGATCGGCTCAACGGTGGTTTCGAAGGTTGCCGGACGGATCCATCACGAGCTTCAAGGAATTCCGAACGGCCTTCCTCCACCACTTCGCCAGCAGTCGGCGTTACCAGAAGACAAGTGTCAGCTTGTTTGCCATCAAGCAAGAGCCGAGAGAATCGCTTCGAGCTTACATTCAGCGGTTCAACCAAGTGGCGATGGATATCCCAACGGCCACATCGGAGACAATGATGAATGCCTTCACGCAAGGCCTTGTGGATGGGGACTTCTTCCGATCGCTCATCCGAAAGCCGCCCCGAGATTATGATCACATGCTGCATCGGGCCAACGAATACATAAATGTGGAAGAAGCGCAAGCCGCTCGGAAAAAGGAAGCTCCAGCCGAGCGGGCACCTATTCATGCCGAGCGGAAACAGCAAGCCGCTCAGCAGCCGCCTAGAGGACCGAGGGCCGAAGCAATCCGATCCCCACACGCCAGATCTCACGTACAAGAGGTGGTTGCCACTCGGCCCAAGCCAAAGAAGAGGTGGACCCCTATGTTCTGCTCCTACCACCAGACGGATACGCATAACACGAGGGATTGCCGAAGCCTTCCCTTTGTGTCCAATCCTGTTCCCAGGAAAGCCGAGCGACGGTCTCCTCCCATCGACAGGAGACTTAGGACTCATGAAGCTGACCGAACCCGCACCGAGAGGCGACATCAGCAGACACCCGATCGGCACCGATCCCCGAGGCAGGAGAATCGCCGGGCGTCCAGAGAACGGTAACGAAACAATACTTCCCGGGGCGAGATCAACGTTATTGCTGGCGGGCCGACCGGAGGAGACTCCAATCGAGCCAGAAAGGCGGGCGTCCGGCAACTTCAGATCCACGCGGTCGGTTGCAGCCAGGAGCGGGCGAGTGGACCGGAAATCACTTTCGGACCCGAGGACTTAGAAGGAGTAGAAGTGCCCCACGACGACGCACTGCTCATTAAAGCGGTAATAGCAAATTACACCATTCACCGCGTATTTGTTGACACAGGAAGTTCGGTCAACATCATATTCAAGAAGGCGTTCGATCAGTTACAAATTGATCGAGCCGAGCTGCTGCCCATGACAACCCCGCTCTACGGGTTTACGGGTAACGAAGTTCAGCCGGTCGGACAAATCCGGCTGGCCACCTCGTTGGGAGAAGAGCCGCTCAGGAGGACCAGGACAGTTAACTTCGTGGTGGTCGACTCTCCCTCATCCTACAACGTCATTTTGGGACGACCGGCGCTCGGCGAATTCCGAGCAGTTGTCTCAACCTTCCATCAGAAGATAAAGTTCCCCGTGGAGGACAAAGTAGGAGAAGTGCGGGGAGATCAGCTAGCAGCTCGGCGGTGCTATATAGAGATGATCCGAGCAGAAGCTTGCTCCGCTCGGAAGGCGCCCCGAATCAAGGTAAATGCCATAACCGAGAAACCTCCTGCTTTAATTTATGATGAAAAGGAGGAAGTTCAGATCCATCCGACCCAACCGGAGGCCACGACTTTTATCGCCTCGGATCTGGAAGAAGAGCAGAAGGAGAAGCTGATCCAATGCCTCCAGCGAAATCATGATGTCTTTGTCTGGTCGACACATGAGTTGCCCGGAATTTCGCCGAGCCTGACGCAGCATGAGTTGCATGTCCGACCGGACGCTCGGCCAGTGAAGCAGAGAAAAAGGGACTTCAGTGCCGAACAAAATGCCATCATCCGAGCGGAAGTAGAAAAACTTCTGAAGGCCGGCCACATACGCGAGGTGCAGTTCCCGAGCTGGCTGGCCAACGTAGTATTGGTCTCCAAGCCGGGCGGCAAGTGGAGGGTCTGCATCGACTTTCGAGATTTAAACAAGGCATGCCCCAAGGATTTTTATCCTCTGCCGGATAGATCAGTTGGTGGACTCCACGGTCGGCTGCGAACTAATTTGCATGCTTGATGCTTACCAAGGATATCATCAAGTACCGCTCACCCGGAAGACCAAGAAAAAGTAAGCTCGTAACGGCTGACGGCACAATGTGATGCCATTCGGATTGAAGAATGCCGGAGCCACCTATCAACGCTTGATGAACAAGGTTTTCAAGGAGCAGATCGGGCGGAATCTGGAAGTTTATGTTGACGACATTCTTATCAAATCCGTCCGAGCGGCCGATCTTTTCAAGGATATGGAAGAAACCTTCCGAACACTGCGCAAATATGGAGTCAAGCTAAATCCACAGAAGTGCCTGTTCGGAGCTAAAGGCGTTCTTGGGGTACATAGTGACCGAGCGGGGAATCGAAGCAAATCCCAGCAAGGTGAAAGCGCTGCAAGACATGCCGTCCCCTAGAAATACTAGAGAAGTGCAGAGGTTGACCGGTCGGATAACTGCTTTATCCAGATTCATCTCCAGAACCGCCGACCGGAGCCTTCCATTCTTCAAGGTTCTGCGCAAGGCTGCTAAGTTCCAGTGGGATGAAGAATGTGATCGAGCATTTGAAGAGTTGAAGATATATCTTAATTCTCTGCCAGTGTTAGCCAAGCCGATCGGAGGTGAGTCACTTTATATGTATCTGTCGTCAACTGAGCATGCTGTGGGCTCAGCACTTGTGAGGGCGAACGGCGAAGAGAGCCGGTGTATTTTCTAAGCCATATTTTAAAAGACGCTGAATCTCGTTACAAGTTGGCTTTCGCTTTGGTTCTAGCCGCTCGGCGCCTGCGACCGTATTTCTTGGCTCATACCATTATTGTCCGGACGAACAGTCCACTTGGAAGAGTGCTGTTGAATCCAGAAGCGTCTGGACGGCTTATCAAGTGGACGACAGAATTGAGTGAATTTGACATCCAATATCAGCCCCGCTCGGCGATTAAAGCCCAATCCTTGGCTGATTTTGTGACCGAAGTGCAAAGGCCAGAGCCGGAAGCTATGTGGAGAATATATGTGGATGGATCCTCCACTCGGCTTGGAAGTGGGATCGGAATATTACTACTCTCACCTCATGAAGAAAAGATGCACCTATCCGTCCGGCTAGATTACAAAGCTACTAACAATGAAGCAGAGTATGAGGCCCTCATAGCCGGATTGCAGGCAGCACGGCATGTGGGAGCAGCTCGGGTGACACTCTATTCTGATTCACAGTTGGCCGCTCAGCAACTTTCCGGCACCTTTGAAATCAACTGTGTTCGGCTCAAACTCTACGTCGAGGCCTTTGAAAAACTCAAAGCTACTTTCCGAGAGGTGCTTATTCAGAAGATCCCCCGAACGGAGAACCAGGCTGCCGATGAGTTAGCCAAACTAGCGAGCTCAATAACGCCGGTCGCCGTTCAGCAACCAATTGAAAAAACGCTACTGGTGGCGCATGTCGACCGGATGCAAGGCCTCGCATTTCCAAGTGACTGGAGGACACCTATTATAGAATTCCTCCGTTCGGGCACCACACCATCCGATGAATATGCAGCCCGGCTCCTCAGAAGAAGAGCCGGTCGGTTCACACTCATCGGAGATCAGCTTTACAAGAAAGCTTTCTCGCGCCCTTTGCTGAAATGTGTAAGCTCGGAGGACTCGACATCCTCCGGAAGTACATCAAGGATCATGCGGGGTCATCCGGCGCTCATTGGCCAAGAAGATCCTCTTGGCCGGATACTTTTGGCCGACTTTACAAGATGACGCCAGACAGTATCTACATGCCTTTCATGCCGAAGTATCACAACTTCTCCCACCGGCCGAGAGGAGATGAAGGCATCAACCATCTCATGTCCGTTCGATCAATTGGGAATGGATATTGTGGGTCCATTTCCGATGGCGACCGGGCAGAGGAAATTTTTACTAGTGGCGGTAGATTATTTCTCCAAGTGGGTGGAGGCCGAGCCGCTGGCGAAGATCACTGAACAGATGGTTAAAAAATTCATTTGGCAACACATCATTTGTCGGTTCGGCATCCCTCGCCGACTAGTGTCCGACAACGGGCGGCAGTTTACAGGGAAGATGTTAGAGGATTGGTGCAAAAGCTACGGCATTGAGCAACATTTCACGTCCGTAGCCTATCCTCAGAGCAACGGTCAAGCTGAAGTCGCCAACCGGGAGATTCTTCGTTCTGCGCTCGGCTCGACCATTTGGGAGGAGTTGGCCGGAAGTGCCGGGCGTCTTGTGGGCTATCCGAACGACGCCAAAAGAAGGACGGAGTCACACCGTTCCATTTGGTATATGGCGGTGAAGAGTCATACCGGTCGAAGTCGGCGTCGAGTCGGCCAGGATCCGAGCTATGATGATGACACCGAGCGAAGAAACATGGAGCTGGACTTGGTAGAAGAGGAGAGGGCAAAGGCGTCCGTTCGGTGATGGCATACCGTCGTGGATGAAGCAAAACTAGCCGTGGCGTAATTCCCGGATCGTTCAAGTCGGCGATCTTGTGCGGAAGAAAGTCAAGCGATTCGGCGACGTCGGCAAGCTTGAGCGCCATGGGCGGCCCTTTCAAAATCATCAGCTCAGCTCGGTAGCGTATTATCGGAGGATGAGGACGGACGGCACTAGATAGGCGTGGGCGCGAACCACCTCCGACCTTCAAGGCGGGGTGAAAGGTGTATCATTGTAAATCACCACCGTATATTTCATTTTTCGACTAAATACTTGAAATGCAGAGATGAAAAGTCAAAGGAGCGAATATAAGGCATTATCATCGTAGCGCGAAGGCCCCCGAGCCGATCGGCCGGGAGGTTTATATGGTTAAGACTTGTAAGCAAAAATCCCGTGAATAAATAAAGGCATCGTCAACGAGGAACGAAGGCCCCGCGCCGTTCGGCCGGAGGTAAATGGGTCGAGCCAAGCGCTCGAGGATCGAAGGCCCGTACCATTCGGACGGAGGTATATTATCCGAGCCAAAATGCCGTTCGGCCAGGAGGGCATTATCCAAGCTGGGTGAGAAGGCAAAGAGCTACGCCGAACGGAAGTGTCAAATAGCTTAAGACCGTCTAGCCAGACGTTAAACCGTAGAGCAGCGCCGACCTACCGCGCCGGCGAGCACCGTCGTTAAAGATCGAGCGCCGCGCCCGGAATACCGGCGAGCTCCGTCGTTAAAGATCAAGAGGCGAGCCGGCGTCATAAACCCTCCGAGCGGAAGACCGGCGAGCACCGTCGTTAAAGATCGAGAGCCGCGCCGACCTAAATATCCGCGCCGACGAGCTCCGTCGTTAAAGATCAAGAGGCGCGCGTCTATAAACCCTCCGGCGGAAGCCGACGAGCTCCGTCGTTAAAGATCAAGAGGCAGTGGCGTCTATAAACCTCCGCGCCGAGGAGCACCGTCGTTAAAGATCGAGCGGCTATAAATATGCGGCCGACGAGCACCGTCGTTAAAGATCGAGAGCCGGCCGGCTATAAATATCCGTGCCGACGAGCACCGTCGTTAAAGATCGAGAGTCGCGCCGATAAATATCCGCGCCGGCGAGCTCCGTCGTTAAAGATCAAGAGGCGAGCCGGCGTCTAAACCCTCCGAGCGGAAGACCGGCGAGCACCGTCGTTAAAGATCGAGAGCCGCCGGCTATAAATATCCGCGCCGAACAGTCGTTAAAGATCGAGGAGGCCGGCTATAAATATCGCGCCGAGCTCCGTCGTTAAAGATCAAGAGGCGAGCCGGCGTCTATCCGAGCGGAAGACCGGCGAGCACCGTCGTTAAAGATCGAGCGCCGCGCCGATAATCGCGCCGGCGAGCACCGTCGTTAAAGATCGAGGGCCGCGCCAATATCCGCGCCGGCGAGCACCGTCGTTAAAGATCGAAAGCCACGCCGACCGGCTATAAATATCCGTGACGAGCACCGTCGTTAAAGATCGAGAGCGCCGACCGGCTATAAATATCCGCGCCGCGAGCACCGTCGTTAAAGATCGAGAGCCGCGCCGCGAAATACCGGCGAGCTCCGTCGTTAAAGATCAAGAGGCGAGCCGGCGTCTATAAACCCTCCGAGCGGAAGACCGGCGAGCACCGTCGTTAAAGATCGAGAGCCGCACATCCGCGCCGACGAGCACCGTCGTTAAAGATCGAGGGCCGGCCGGCTATAAATATCCGCGGCGAGCACCGTCGTTAAAGATCGAGCCGCGCCGACCGGCTATAAATATCCGCGGCGAGCTCCGTCGTTAAAGATCAAGAGGCGAGCCGCCCATAAACCCTCCGAGCGGAAGACCGGCGAGCTCCGTCGTTAAAGATCAAGAGGCAGTGGCGTCTATAAACCCTCCGGCGGAAGACCGTCGAGCTCTGCCGGCGACTCTAAACATCCGAGCGGAAGACTGACGAGCACCGTCGTTAAAGATCGAGCGCCCGGCCGGCTATAAAATATCGCGACGAGCTCGTCATTAAAGATCAAGAGGCGGCGTCTATAAACCCTCCGGCGGAAGAGCACCGTCGTTAAAGATCGAGAGCCGCGCCGATCGGCTCGCCGGCGAGCTCCGTCGTTAAAGATCAAGAGGCGAGCCGGCGTCTATAAACCGAGCGGAAGACCGACGAACTCCGTCGTTAAAGATCAAGAGGCGCGGCGTCTATAAACCCTCGAGCGGAAGACCGGCGAGCACCGTCGTTAAAGATCGAGCGCCGCGCCGATCGGCGCCGAGCACCGTCGTTAAAGATCGAGCGCCGCGCCGATAAATATCCGCACCGGCGAGCACCGTCGTTAAAGATCGAGAGCCGCGCCGCGCCGACGAGCACCGTCGTTAAAGATCGAGCGGCTATAAATATCCGCGCCGATGAGCTCCGTCGTTAAAGATCAAGAGGCGAGCCGGCGTAACCCTCCGAGCGGAAGACCGGCGAGCACCGTCGTTAAAGATCGAGGCCGACCGGCTATAAATATCCGGCCCGAGCTCCGTCGTTAAAGATCAAGAGATGAGCCGGCGTCTATAAACCCTCCGCGCCGGCGAGCTCCGTCGTTAAAGATCAAGAGGCAGTGGCGTCTATAAACCCTCGGCGGAAGACCGCGAGCACCGTCGTTAAAGACCGAGGCCGGCCGGCTATAAATATCCGCGCCGACGAGCTCCGTCGTTAAAGATCAAGAGGCGAGCCGGCGTCTATAAACCCTCGGAGCGGAAGCTAAAGATCGAGAGCCGCGCCGACCGGCTATAAATATCCGCCGACGAGCTCCGTCGTTAAAGATCAAAGACGAGCGGCGTCTATAAACCCTCCGCGGAAGACCGGCGAGCTCCGTCGTTAAAGATCAAGAGGAAGAGCGTCATAAACCCTCCGCGCCGGCGAGCACCGTCGTTAAAGATCGAGCGCCGGCTATAAATATCCGCGCCGACGAGCTCCGTCGTTAAAGATCAAGAGCCGAGGCGGCGTCTATAAACCCTCCGAGCGGAAGACCGGTGACCACCGTCGTGAAAGATCGACAGCCGCGCCGACTTAAATATCGACGAGCACCGTCGTTAAAGATCGAGAGCGTCGACCGGCTATAAATATCCGCCGGCGAGCACCGTCGTTAAAGATCAAGAGACGAGCGGCGTCTATAAACCCTCCGGCGGAAGACCGACGAGCACTGTCGTGAAAGATCGAGAGCCGCGCCGACGAGCACCGTCAAAAATCGAGAGCCGCGCCGATCGGCTATAAACATCCCGAGCGGAATAACGAATGCCAGAGTAAGAAATCGTGGAAACTACAAATATTAAAACGTTCAGGCCCGATTGGGAGTTAGTCCTTCGATACTCGGCGTTTGTGGACTTCACAAAGGCAGGATACATGCAAAGAGAGTAGGCCACCTCGCTCGGGCTCTATGCAATATGCCAAGCCGATCGGACGCGTGAAGGAGAACTCTTACGAGCAGGACTGACTCTAAGTATCAACGATAAGTAAACCAAAGAACATCAGGGACGATTAGTAGGAAAACAAGCAAAGGAACAGTTTCATTAGAAGAATTATGCCGAACGGCAGGTACAAAAATTTTACATCCGCCGAGCGGATGAAATACAGAAGGTACTTGAAATAACCCGCCTCACTCAGGGTCTTCAAAGTTGAAGAAGGCGTCCGGAATATCATCAATCATGGCCGCCAGGTCGGAGGCGGGAATATGCATTCCCTCGGGAAGGTGGCCCCCTTTCTTTAAGTATGTCATCGTGACTTTGACCGCTTCGGCGAAGGTGGAAGAGACGTTGTCACCGAATTTTACGCCGAACCTCTCCGAGTGGAGGTATTCTTGGCGCGCTGCAGCTAGGCGACTCGGCTTTCCCTCTTTATATTTTCTGAGGGCCGCTCGGGAAGCGGTTAAGGTGTCTTGTACAGCCTTCAAGTCCACCTCGGCCTTTGTGCGCTCTGCCGAACGGATCTCCCGCTCGGCATTCAGCTCAGCCTCTAGCTTCTTAGACTGCTGATCTAGGGCCCGGACTTCGACTTTCATTTTATCCAGATCAGCAATCGCTCGCCTCTTCCGGCCACTGGCGCGCTTCACGTCCCCGTCCCGCTTCTTCACCAAGTCTTCGAGTCGGGCCACCTCCGCAGCCAGATCGGCAGCCTTCTTCTGTTCGGCCTCGAGGGTTTGTTTCCCCCGCTCGGCCGACGGACCCCCCGACAATTGAAGTTTTTCCAGGAGACCCTCCAGCTCGGCTAGCCGACGGCTAGTGGCGATTTGCTCAGCCCAGCGCTGTAAAGGAAATAACGAAATCAGGAATCAAATAGTGGCATGGAACAGGAAGAAAAATGAATACCTGAGTGGCCTGTTGCATGTTGTTGTCGCCGAGCTGCTTGGGCGTCATGAGGGCCGCTTGAATCTGCGCGTCCTCAAAAAGCTTGGCAAGCGGACCCGTCAAGGTTATTTCGTGAACGGGACTTGAGGGCCGATCGGCGGACAGTAAATATTCCTCCGATGGGAATCGGAGGGTGGTCTTGATGGTTGGGTGGCCGGTCGGCGCTTCTTCAGCTGCAGTCGCCTGGCCAGAGGACTCCCCTATGGTGGAAGTTTCGCCCAACCGATGTAAGCGGCGACGAGTCCGGGGAGGAGAGTCGGTGGGCTGCGCAGGAGGCGATGTCACAGGAGTCCCGATCTGCGACGGCGTGCGATCGGACGAAGTAACGCCGATCGGCTCGTGTGGTTCCCCCTCTTGGGGTGGCGGAGGACCGGAGTCTCTTCGACGTTTTCGCCGAAGTTCTAGCGGTGGATCCCCGGACGGGGGAATTCCCAGCTCGGCGGGAGCCGAGGAAACAGGATCCGCCTCAACCTCCGTTGAAGCGGATGGGGCAGCATCTGTTTCAGGGGCGGACTGCGCCCCCCCTCTCCCGCATCTGCCGGGCGGCTGGGGATGAGACCCCGCTCGGCGAGCTCCTTTTTGGTGGCCGCCTCGATCTCCACGGCCTTCAGTTTCAGATGAGCGGTAGCTTTGGAGCGCCACATGACTTCAGCTGCAATAGGAGAAATTAAAATCAATTAGATAAAAAAGGTAAAGGGAGTAAAGAGTCTCTTACCCATACGGTAGGGAAGATTGGCCCGAACGGGAGATAACCCAAAAATATATAACACCCTTGAGCAACAATGGTCGATCTTGTATCGCTGACCACCAATTATTTGCATGAAGATAGGTGGATTATACGAACTTGCGAGCTCCGGTGAGTCGGCAATGATGCCATTTGGTTGAAATGTCGGTAGCTCGGGAAGTCGGATGTAGAAGAAAAATTCCTTCCAGTGCTTGTTGGAGGTCGGCATATTATCAAAAAATTTAAAGCCTATTCTACTCTGGAAAATGAAAGTGCCCAACTCGGATTGTTTGGGGTAGAAGAAGAAGTGGAATATTTTGGGGTCAAGTGGGATACTATGCAGCTTAAAGAGGACAACCACCCCGCTCAACAACCTAAAGGAGTTCGGTACAAGCTGGCCAAGCGGGATGCGGAAATAATTACAAACCTCCAAAATGAATGGATGGGTAGGAAATCTAAGGCCGCCCTGGAATTGGTCTAGAAAAAAGCAAATGGTGCCGATCGGCGGGTTATGGGGCCGATCGGACGGGCTGGCTATAATTATTTCGTGGTCATCAGGGATCCCATACGTCCGAACGAGGCGCCGGGCACCCTCCTCATCAAACCGACTCTCCATGGTCATATACCAGGGACCGTGAACGTGAGTGACGGGTTCAGAGGAACTTGCCATCTCGGAGAGGCAAGAGAATAGCAAGAAATCAAAGGCAGGGAAACGAAAGGGGCGAAATGAGCAGAGAAGACCTAGTAAGTGAAGGAAGAAGACTCACTGGGAAGGAAACGGGTGAAAAGAATCACCGATGAGGTGATCGCCGCCTAAAAACAGACGCTAGATCGCCGGAGGCCGCAGCAACAGAACGAAGCAGAAGGCAACGCGCAAGCAAGCATGCGGCGAAGGGAGGAGAAGAAGATTTTATACTGCCGAGGCTGGTCGGCCTCCGCCGTCGGATGCAGGTCACGAAAGGCGAGGCCAACATCCGCCCGTCCATTTCAAAGCAATCGCGTCCCATCGTACTAAGCATCGCCGCCACGTGGGAAGAGCCACGTGGCGCCTTGCCACTAGGCGCAATTAATGCGCGTCATACCGCGCGTGTTGCGACTTAATGGGAAGGATTTGCGCAATTTTCGAGAAGATTTAGACAAGCAAGCATCCACATTGACCGACGAGGCATTCAAAACGAAGAGCCGAGCGGCTGAATCCGCCATAAGGGCCGAACGGCTCAAAGAATATTATAGGCGACGGTAAGGCGATGACCGCCCGCTCGGACACATATAGTCCAGTCAGTCGGACTCACGGCCTCCTTCGACTAGACTTGAAGGGAAGGCAAGTGATCCGGCAGTAAGAATGGGGAACCCAATTCCTGAAGGGTCTCAGCTTGAGAACCGATGAAGGGCTGACTAAGCGGTTAATGGCCGAGCCGATCATTCGGGTATGTCCGAGCGGAGTTAGATAACCCATCCATGGGTTTGGGTTTCCGACGCCAAGGCAGGAGGATCGAAGGGCCGACCGGGAGCCCGAACGTCAGGGGCCAAAGAGCCGAGCGGGCAACCCGCCCGGACAAAATAAGGGCGAGGGGAGAAAAAGGTGGCCGAGCGGCCTATGCGCTCGGCTCGGGATATGGAATATCAGCAGAAGCATGTCTGATGATTAGACCGTACATAAGATCGCACGATGGAGGATCTTGCCGTCACATCATGGAAAGGTTGATACAGTAGCAGTATGGCCTCATGGACGCCTTTTCTGACGGGTCCATATCTGGGCATGGCCCTTCTGACAGACCCATGCCTGAGCATGGTCAAATGCAGGTGGCTGCTTTGATTGGCGCGCCCAGGCTTCTTCGAGGGGTCTATATAAGGCCTCCATTTCTTCACCGGAGGTATGCTCATCTTCATCTTGAGGCTACCTTCTTGTCATTCCTCGCCTGACTTGAGCGTCGGAGGACCGTCGCCGGGACACCCCTCCCGGCTCGGTTTTGTTGCAGGTTCGCCGGAGTACTCGAGGATCCAGTAGAGAGCGCCACGTGCCCAGCGTCCGCTGACTCTTGGTTCGGACAGGATCAGATAGTAAAAAATTGTTTATTTTTTTATTCATGAAGGGATTGGTTCTAATTCTTCGCACAAAAAGGCTATGAAAAGTGTTGATACAGCGGAGGCCGACAAGAATGGAATGAATTGTCTACCAAAAGAAATCAAATTCCTTCTCATCCTTTCAACTTAGGCACAATTAATTTAAATATAAAAATAAACAACTAAAAGAAAGAAGTAAGACGACCAAGATTTACTTGGTTACAACCTAGGTGGTTATTAATTCAAGATTTTGAAAGTGCTCTATTAGAATTCTCTTTTATTGTAGGTGGAGAAGCCTTTTATAGAAGTTGATAGCTGAAAAGAATTATTAGGAAAGTGTACAAGACTTGTTGTTCAAGTTATTGAATATTTCCTAACTCTAGGAAACTTTTTAAAGCTTTTGGAAAATCTTATCCGAGGGTGGAAGATGCCTTCAAGAGGGTTCAAGGCACCTTCAATCGGTTAAGTTTATCACCGAAGATAAAAATTTATCTTCAACTAACGGCTAGGGAAGACGCCTTCAACAGCTTAGAAGGCGTCTTCGATACTGTTTATTGAAGGCGCCTTCCAAGCCATGGAAGGAGCCTTCCAAGAGGCAGATTAGCTCCTTAGCTGATCATTCTTCACTTAGGTGATGCTCAGGATAACCGAAGTTGAGCTCACCGAATCCAACTCCAATCTTCTCCTCGAGCAACCTTCCTCCCCGGCTTTTCATCCCTTAGATTGCCGTGTGCATCCTTCTCGTGCACATGTGTACTCTTCCGTAGCACCTCGTCCTTCAGATGCACTAAGCCCGTCGACTCCCTTCTCATGTCATCCTTCTCACTAGCTACGTCTGCCATTTGACTTCTTATGTTTCTAAGCTCTTGCACACTTAAGCACAAAGATCAAACATAATAGGACCTGACTTATTTAGTTGACTACATCAAAACTATTCTGGGTATTTATAATCTCCCTCTTTTTGATATGCATCAACCTAAGTTCAATTTAGAGTTAAAATGCAATAAAATAACTAAAGTAAATAAAATATTAAAATTCAATGAATTAATGAAGTTTGTAAAATAAGTACAGGATAAAAATTCTAAATCTAAAAATATCATTACTTCCCCTTAACTTGTACCTATTTCTTTCCCTTTGATCATATCAAAAAAATAGAAAAAATATAATAAATAGTTTAAAAAATTTGAAATAATTTTCTAGAGGTACATTACACAAATTACTAGTCAACTAATATTTTTTAGAAATAATATTCAAAAATCTTCTATTTTTACTAATTAATTATCTGTTTTACAAAAATAGTTTTAAAAATTATTGGTTTCAAAAAGTTTAAAATTTTTGGTTAAAGATAAACAGAATAAACTATATCCGAGAAAAAAATTTATAAAAAAACATTATTTAATTGACCAGAAATGATTTATTTTATCAGAATAACTGAATTTTCAAAAATAAAATTTAAAAAATATATTTTCAACTCTAAAAATTCTGCTAATTTTTATAGATATGTAAAATATATAGTTTAATGCCAAAAAAATTAAAATGTTTAAATTTATATTTTGTTGAATTTTTAATATTAAAAATAAAATTTTTAGAAAATAATTTGCAATAATTCAGATAATACTAAAAAAATGTTAAAAATTTTATTAAGAACTTCAGTTTTATCACAGAAAAAAAAAATTCAAAAATACATCTACAAAATATTTTAAATTTTTAAAATACTATTTTTGTTAATAAATTTTTAGAAAATAACTTAATGGTAAAAAATTCAAAAATATTTATTTTGATAGATAATATTATATTTTATCATAGAAAAATAAATTTTTCTAAAAAATATCTGTAAAATATTTTTTAACTTTAATATTTTAAATTTTGAAAAAAATAAAAAAAATATATAACAGTAACAAAAAATTTGAAATAATTTTCTGTTAGTAGATTAAATCATCATACAACAAAGTAAAAATTTCCAACTCGAAATATGAACAATAGACATCTAAATAATTTATTTAAACAATGTGGAAGATACAACACATTAAATTTTTAAAGCATGCATATGATTAATTTAAATTATACTAAGCATGATTTGAGAATCCAATATAAATTTTTACCTATTGGGTTAATCAGAAATTTTGGTAGAACATAATTTCTAGCGAGTTTTCTAATTTGACCTCTATGGTTCTTGATATACCAGTTGATTCTATTTTAATTTTTGAATTTTGATTTTTGAAAAGCATTTGAATTCAAACATGCATAATCATTTTTAAGTTTCTCTATTTGTTCTTTGAGTTTTTTATTTTCTATTCTTAGATTATCATACATTACTAAGGGGCATGAATTAGTTAAGTTCTTTTTTATCTTAGCATTTTCTTTTTCTAGTTTTATTATATTCTTAGATAACATCTTGATCAATTCAAAAGATTGTTCAGGGGGTAATGCACGTACCTCACTTACCTCGTGGTGTGATGCTCCCCTTTCATTACAACTTTCTTCTAAAGATCCTCCCCCTTCATCGATGCTCATCTCTAAGCTGCTTTCATTTTCTCCTTGGTAGTCTTACCTATAGGGCTAGTTCGGTGTATTCTTCAACTTCTGATTTTGATTATGACGCTTCATCCCACGTCACCTTTAGGATTTTGAGCTTCAATTTTATTGATCTTTTGCCATTGTTCTTCAATTTAAGGCAGTTCCTTGATGTGCCCCTCTTCTTGGCAATTGTAACACTAGACCTTCCTTTTGCTCCGAGATTATTTCTTAGCTCGCGTCTTAAATTTATTAGATTTAATAAATTTACTAAATTTTCTTACCATTAGGGCAGCTTCATCTTCATCGATTGATACTTTGGAGTCTGGTTCTTCTTTCTTGGCTTTTTAAGGTAAGATTGTTATTCAACTTTTCGATTTCTTTAGGATATGCACATCAAGTTTTGTGAAGTTCAAAAGTAGAAAATAAATTCTCTAGCGTTGTTTCCTCAAAGTCCTCAGACATGTAGTATGCATCTACTAAGAATGACCATTTTAGAGTCCTCAGGAAGGTGTTGAGCGTGCACCAAATTGGATCTCGGTTCATTACCGATTCTCTGAGATTGTTGAGTTGAGTGATAAGTTCTTTGATCCATGATTGAAGTTGTGCTGCCTTCTCTCCATTGTTTATCTGAAGGTTCGTTAGCTGATCAGTTCGTAGGATGTCCCGTCTTGCTAACTTGGCTTTTGAAGTCCCTTCGTGGAGTCCCAGGAACTTCTCCTAGAGCACTTTGGTGGAGTCATAGCTACTGATCTGATTGACCTCATGGGGAGGAAGAATGTTCAGTAGATGAAACTCTACTTTGTCATTCACCACAAAATTGGCTTGTTCTTTCTTTGTCCATTAATACTCTTCTTTTTCATCTCCTTGTTAATCCTTGAGGGTTACAAAATCATATTTCATAATTAAAAGAATTTTAAACTCTGTTTTAAAAAATACCTCCATCCGGCATTTCCATTGCGCGAAGTCTTCCTCTAACTTAGATGGATGAATACTTGTATTGACCATCGCCTCATTGTTTCAGTGGGGGTTAGTCCTTTTTGAAGCGTTCTGGCTCTAATACTACTTGTTGGTACAACAGGGGCCGGCAAGAGAAGGGTGAATTGCCTGCCAAAAGAAATTAACCCCCTTCTCGTCCTTCCAACTTAGATTAGTAGGTATAATTAATTTAAACATAAAAATGAACAACTAAAAGAAAGGAGTAAGACACCCAAGATTTACTTGGTTACAACCTAGGTAGTTGTTAATCTAAAGTCTTGAAAGTGTTCCACTAGAATTCTTCTTTGTTGTAGGCAGAGAAGCCTCTTACAGAAGTTGACAGCTCAAAAGAATGACTAGAACAGTGTACAAGATTTATTGTTCAAGTTATTGAATATTTCTTAGCTCCAGGGGCCTTTTTATAGCTCTTGAAAATTCTTATATGAGAGTGGAATGCACCTTCAAGAGGGTTCAAGGCGCCTTCAATCGGTTAAGTTTTATCACCGAAGATAAAACTTTATCTTTGGCTAACGGCTAGGGAAGACGCCTTCAATAACCTAGAAGGTACATTCAGCACTGTTCATCGAATGCGCCTTCCAAAGCATGGAAGATCCCTTCCAAGAGGCAAATCAACTCCTTAGCTTATCATTCTTCACTTGGGTGATGCTCCGGCTAACCGGAGTTGAGCTCACCCGAATCCAACTTTGACCTTCTCCTTGAGTATCCTTCCTCCCCGGCTTCTCATCCCTTGGACCGCTGTGTGCGTCCTTCTCGTTTACCGGTGTACTCTTCCGCATCACCTCATCCTTCGAATACACTGAGCCCGTCGATTCTCTTTCCATGTCATCCTTCTTGCTAGTTGCGTCTTCTACTCGACTTCTTGTGTTCCTAAGCTTCTGCACACTTAGACACAAGAATCAAACACAATAGAGCTTAACTTAACTTGGTTGACTATATCAAAACTACTCCAAGGTACTTGTAAAAAGTTTCCACTATTTGATGAATTCATTGCAATATATTGATAATATTATGGACAAACAATCTTTAAATTTAGTAGTAAAAAACCATTTACTACTTCACGTTTCATTTGATGATGCAAAGTTGTGTGCATCCCAAGGTTTATCTTTTAGAGTTAATTTGCGATAAATCTCGAGACTCGCATAATCATGGTAATTTTATAGAAATCATAAAACATACAGCTTCTTATTGTAGATATATATTCTAAATGCATGATAGACGAATTAATTAAATGCGGTAAAAACTTACAGCGATCTCCCGCAGATCCGCAATCGACAATGGCGAAACTCGCTGTCGGAAGAGCGATCACAGGATCGAAAAACCCTCCGCAATTTCACAAACCAAATCCCACCGCCGTGGATATTCACCTCTTACTCTCTTCTCCAACGGACTCATGATCCTTGGGCGCACCCCCTTTATATAGGAAAATAAACCAGGGGCATAATGGACTTTTCCATTATGAGTAGTGGGGAACATGGGCCATGTTCCCACATCCCCACTCTCCCCATTTCAACATCTCCCACTCGTCCAAGGTAAGTCACTAAGACTTGTTTATTCAGGTAAATCACAAAGACTTAATAAGTCACATAGACTATTAGAGAGTTTGGTCACATAGACCATATGAGAACATCCAATCCATACTTAGAGAAAATGCTTTGTGCGACAGTAAGCACACTGAGCGATAGTTGCTAAGAAGATTGTTACACCTTGACTTAGCCGCTCTTTGAGCAATCAATGCTAATAAAGTTGTTACACTTTACTTAACTGCTCAAATAAATTAGAAACACACTCTTTATGGCACATATCCACTTTCCTGGTGGCACATAGCCTTTATCCAGGATCCATCCAATCTTCAAGTGACACACAACCATTATCTTGAAGATATCCATGTCTTGCTATTTACCCAGATTAAATAATTTTCATTTACATCGATATAAATATCTCTAATCCCTTATAATGACCATTATGTCAAGAGCATGTTCCATATCCAATATTCACATTCATTTCTATACATAACAGAAATGGGTCGACCAGTGAATAACAACAAAAGATGTAAATATATTTAATCTTCCTTTTTAGCTAGAATCAATTCATTTTAATCAGTCGCTTTCCTAGTTATGCTCCATAGACCGAATCATCCATAGCCATAGGATACACACTAAAGTAGCAGACACTGATTAAAACTTTAAGTAAACAGTTAAATAGTCACTAAGGTAAAAAATTGAGATTAACATATAATCTCAAAGGTCTCACATAGTAGAGAAACAGGGATTCATTCTCCTACTACCTTTATTATCGCAATAGCACATGTGGTATGAATCACATGCTACAATGTTATTTTCTTTACTAAAAAGAGCGCATGTTGTCTTCAAATTTAACATCGTACAGATTTTGATCTAGACATACTTAACGTCTAATCCGGAATTCAACATATGAATTCTAATCTGGCCTTCAACAGGTTCAGTAAATGGTGGGTTCATTTACTTAGATCATTATTTACACATAAATGATCTCATCTTGACACAATTATCAAGGCGACTTCAACTTATGAATCTATCGCTAATTTCATAATTTCAGCTACGTAAGCTGTTTCATAAGTAACAGTCTTACCCCTATTTATATTTAACAAACAGAGATGATTGTCCATGTGAGTGGACCAATCTCCACCTGCCAACATGCTCACCGAGATCTTATATGAATGTAACAAATACAACTTATACACTGAATAAATTATGACAAATGACACAATCAAAACACAAAGTCTGATTGTTATTTCAATGGTGTTACATTCTACGAAGTCCCAAAGACTTTACATGTTCTTTAAATGACTCTTTAGTCATTGGCTTAGTAAAAGGATCTGCAAACATAACACGTGTAGGGACATACTCAAGGATGACTTTTCTTTTAGCCACAATATCCCTTACAAAATTATATTTAATTTTTATATGCTTGCCTTTGCTATGATATTTGGGATCCTTGGAAAAAGCTATTGCACCTTGACTGTCACAGTAGACAGTTACTGGACTTCCACTATTCTCAGTAATTTTCAGATGCTTCAGAAACCTCCTCAACCAGACTACTTCTTGCACAGCTGCTGAACATGTCACATATTCAGCTTCCATAGTCAACAAAGCTACACAAGCTTGTTTCTTGCTGTTCCAGGAGATGATGCCACCATTCAGCAAGAATGCATAGCCTGATGTGGATTTTCTATCATCCAGGTCTCCAGCCCAATCTGCATTTGAATAACCTTTCAGATTCATATCTGATCCTTGAAAACAGAGATGATAATCTGTTGTCGCCTTCAGATATCTGAATATCCTTTTTACTGCCTTCTAGTGTCTCGGTCCTGGGTTTGACTAGAAGCGACTGACCAAGCCCACAACATAGCTGATATCGGGACGTGTACACAACATAGTGTACATCAAACTACCAATAGCACTGGCATATGGTTTTTTATTCTTCTCAGCTATTTCCTCTGGAGTTTTAGGACACATACTCTTGCTCAACACAGTACCTTTCAAAATAGGTGTATGTTCTGTGTTGCAATTAGACATACTGAAATGATGTAACATCTTATTTATATAAGACTCTTGTGACAGACACAAAAGTCTATTAGGACGATCTCTTATGATCTTCACTCCTAAGATGTATTCAGCTTCTCCCATATCTGTTGTATCAAATTGTGATGACAACCACTTCTTGACTTCATTCACATATCCTATGTCATTTTCAGCTATCAGCATATCATCAACATATAATGATAAAATGACATACTTTCCTTTTTCCCTTTTCACGAAAACACAATGATCCTCATTGATCATCTCGAAACCATAAGATAAAATGACTTCGTTAAATCTTATGTTCCATTGTCTTGACGCTTGCTTTAGCCCATATATAGACTTTCTAAGTCTACATACTTTTTTCTCTTGGCCTTCAGCAATGAAACCTTCTAGTTGAACCATATAGATTTCTTCATCAAGATCACTATTAAGGAAAGCGGTTTTTACATCCATTTGATGTAATTCCAAGTCATAATGTGCCACAAAGGCCAAAATAACTCTTATTGATACAAATTTCACTACAGGAGAAAATGCCTCTTCAAAGTCAATACCCTCCATTTGGGTATATCCTTTTGCAACTAAACGAGCTTTGTATCTGTTAATCGATCCATCTACTTCCTCTTTTATTTGAGAATCCACTTATTCCCAATAGCCCTTCGACCCGGAGGAAGATCGACTAAGTCCCAAACATGATTTTGAATCAAGGACTCTATTTCTTTAACCATTGCAGCTTTCCATTTTTCTCTAACTCTACATCCCAATGCTTCCTTAATGGATTGAGGTTCGTCATCGTCAATTGGAAGTGTAACCAATGCCTCATTCTCAATATCAAACCTCTTCTTAGGTTTGATCTTATGAACACTTCTCCGTAAGTTGGGTTGTTGAGAAGTCATCTCATGACTCGGTATATCACTCCCACTCGGTTGGCTAGACTCAGGTATCCCTTTTGACACCTCTCTTGTTGATAATTGTTGGACCCCGTGGTGTTTTGATGTGATCAACCAAGTTGGTTAGGTCCTGCTTTGTGTTTGATCCCTGTGTCCGAGTGTGCAGGAGCTTAGGAGCACAGGAAGTCGAGCGGAAGACGTAGCTAGCGAGAAGGACGACACGGGAAGGGAGCCGACGGGCTCGGTGCGTCCGAAGGACGAGAGAGCTGCGGAAGAGTACTCCGGTGGGCGTGAAGAGCGTGCGCGGAGTTCGAGGGACGTTAAGCTGGGACGGAATGCTGCTCGAGGAGAAGGCCTGGAATTGGGTTCGGGTGAGCCCTATTTCGGTTGGCCTCAATCACCCAAAAGAACGGAGCTTCGGAAGCCAAAGCGAAGAAGAAAAGGAGACAAAAGAGGCTGAAATTACTGTAGCAGAAATTACTGTAGCAGGAACCTTGAAGGCGTCTTAAACATATTCAAGGCGCCTTCAACATTGAAGGCGCCTTGAATGACTTGTTTAAGGTGCCTTGAGCCAGGTTAGTTTGACCGTTTTAGCTGCGGATAAAGTTTTATCCGCTGACCGAGCTGGAGGCGCCTTGAACCTTGTTGGAGGCGCCTTGGACTCTTGGGATAAGATTTACAGGACCTATATAAAGGCCCCTGGAGCTAGAAAAGTAACAACAACTTCTACATTCAACTTTGTAAGCATTTCCTAGCAGTAGTTCTGAGCCATAAGAGTGTAAAAGGCTTCTCCGCCTTCAGCAAAGGAAAATTTTCTTAGTGCGCTTTTCACTGCCCTGGATTAACAACCCTCTTGGTTGTAACCAGGTTAAATTCTGTTTATGCTTTTATTTTCTGCCTCTATTATTTTACTATTACATTTATTCTGAGTTGAAATCTGAGGAGGGTAGTTTTATTTTTGTTTACAGCAATTCACCCCCTCTTGCCAGCCTCCGCTGCACCAACAATTGGTATCAGAGCCTGATCGCCTCAGAAGGACTAATCGCCAACTGAAGCACTACGATCAAGATGATGGCCGGAGCGAACATCCATCCCCTGAAGTTTGACGGAGACTTCGCCACATGGAAGCGCAAAATGGAGGTATTTTTTAAAAGAGACTTTGATATTTTAATTACTATGAAATATGATTTTGCAGCTCTTAAAGACAAAGAAGAAAACACGTGGAGCAAGAAGGAGCAAGCCGATTTCGTCGCCAATGGAAAAGCTGAATTCCACCTCCTCAGCGTTCTGCCACCTCAGCAGGTAAGTCGGATCGGAAGCTACGCCTCCGCGAAAGATCTCTGGGAGAAATTCCTGGAGCTTCACGAAGGTACCTCCGAAGCGAAACTAGCCAGGCGCAACATCCTTCGAACTCAGTTGACAAACCTCCGGATGAACCAAGGCGAGAAGGTAGCGCAACTCCAAGCGAGGATCAAAGAACTGATAACTCAACTCACCAACCTTGGAGAAGAAGTAACGAACAGGGACTCAATTCGATACTCGCTCAACGCCTTCCCGAGAACTCCCGAGTGGGTCTCCTTAGTAGATGCTTACTACATCTCTAAGGATCTCGAGGTAAGTACATTGGAACAATTGTTTTCAACTTTTGAACTGCACGAATCTCGACTTGCAGAAAATCTAGTAGAGAAGTCGAATCTCAACATTGCCCTACGAGCCGAAAAGGACGATCCTGACTCCGAAGTGACAATCGACGAAAACGAAGCTGCATTAATGGTAAGACGTTTTAATAAGTTTTTAAAATCTAACAAATTTAGATCGCAGTCAAGTAAACATCGTCAAAAGAGAAGGACTGTCCGTTGCTACAACTGCAACGAAGAAGGGCACATCAAGGAGGACTGCCCAAAATTGAAGAGTAAACAGAAGGATAAGGAAAGGAGCAAAAAGCCAGCTCGAACCAAACACAACCTAAAGGCCACGTGGGATGATTCGTCATCCTCCGAATCGAAAGTCGAAGAATTCTTGGGACTAGCATTGATGACTAACCATCAGCTAGAAGAAACGACTAGCTCAGAGATGAGCATCGACGAAGGGGGAGGAACATTAGAAGAAGAAAGCAGCAGTGAAGGGGGAGCCTCACCGAGTCAGGTAAGTCAGGTACGAAATCTAACCCCGACTCAGTCATTTCGCTTTATTAAATCGCTTTCTAAAGACTTATTCGAATTAGAAAAAGAAAATAAAGAATTGAAAATGAAATTAGCAAAAGCATGTCCACTTGAGATGTACGATAGTATAAAATCAGAAAATGATAAATTAAAATTAGAAATTGAAAATTTGAAATCTGATGCATGCTTAAATAAATTTCCTAAATCAAAATTAAGAACTTATGGAAAATTAAATTGGTACATTAGAAAACACCAGGGTCAACTTAGAAAAGTGTCCAAAAATCATGTACCCCCTAAGTTTTTGACCAACCCTGCAGGAAGGAACCTTTATTGGGTTCCAAAATCTTTGTTAGTTTAAATTTCACTTTTAGTTAAAAGCTTACAGTGAGAAAATTAAACATTGAAATTCTTTATGGAAGCTTTGTCAAGGAAGTGGTTGTTGCTCCAATAACCAAGAAGGCCTAGTGCCTCGCCACGACCTGGAAGCTGAAATATTGAAATAAAATGTTTAATTAACTTTATGAAAAAGCATTAAAAATTAGAATTAAATGATGCTTTGAAAGTTTAATCAAATATTTTTGGAAAATGATTTTTATAAATTCAAAAAAAAAATTAGTTAGAAATATTTTTTCTGGAAAATTCTAAAAGTTCATATTACTTAGAATTTTTTTTTGGAAATTTCAAGAAGTCATTTAACTTAGAAATT
Source organism: Zingiber officinale (assembly GCF_018446385.1). Classification (NCBI taxonomy): domain Eukaryota; kingdom Viridiplantae; phylum Streptophyta; class Magnoliopsida; order Zingiberales; family Zingiberaceae; genus Zingiber; species Zingiber officinale. Next base: position 108,998,128 of record NC_055998.1, read on the forward strand.
TTTTTTGTAAAATTCTAAAAATTCATTTTTGCTTAGAAAATTTTTCTGAAAATTCAATTTAACTTAGAAATTTTTCTAAAAATTCATTTTTTTTTCTCAGAATTTTTTTTCTACCTTAATAATTTGATTAGTATTCTCTTATTGGTACCCCATTTTTGTTGTGATCAAAGGGGGAGAGAAAGGTACAAGTTTAGTAAAAAGGTACAAGTTTAGGGGGAGTTAGGAAAATTAAAATTTTACCTACTTTTTTTTAAAATGTGTTGCAATTTTATTTATTGCAAATGTTATGCTTAACTGGTTAGTTTAGTAATTTTTCTTTAAAAATTACTTTTTATGTCTATTTTTTTCCTAACTTGAACTTGGGTTGATGCACATCAAAAAGGGGGAGATTGTTGGACCCCGTGGTGTTTTGATGTGATCAACCAAGTTGGTTAGGTCCTGCTTTGTGTTTGATCCCTGTGTCTGAGTGTGCAGGAGCTTAGGAGCACAGGAAGTCGAGCGGAAGATGCAGCTAGCGAGAAGGACGGCACGGGAAGGGAGTCGACGGGCTCGGTGCGTCCGAAGGACGAGAGAGCTGCGGAAGAGTACTCCGGTGGGCGTGAAGAGCGTGCGCGGCGTTCGAGGGACGTTAAGCCGGGATGGAAGGCTGCTCGAGGAGAAGGCCAGGAATTGGGTTCGGGTGAGCCCTATTTCGGTTGGCCGCAATCACCCAAAAGAACGGAGCTTCTGAAGCCAAAGCGAAGAAGAAAAGGAGACAAAAAAGGTTGAAATTACTATACCAGAAATTACTGTAGCAGGAACCTTGAAGGCGCCTTAAACATATTGAAGGCGCCTTAAACATATTCAAGGCGCCTTCAACATTGAAGGCGCCTTGAATGACTTGTTTAAGGTGCCTTGAGCCAGGTCAGTTTGACCGTTTTAGCTGCGGATAAAGTTTTATCCGCTGACCGAGCTGGAGGCACCTTGAACCTTGTTGGAGGTGCCTTGGACTCTCGGGATAAGATTTCCAGGACCTATATAAAGGCCCCTGGAGCTAGGAAAGTAACAACAACTTCTACATTCAACTCTGTAAGTATTTCCTAGCAGTAGTTCTGAGCCATAAGAGTGTAAAAGGCTTCTCCATCTTCAGCAAAGGAGAATTTTCTTAGTGCACTTTTCACTGCCTTGGATTAACAACCCTCTTGGTTGTAACCAGGTTAAATTCTGTTTCTGCTTTTATTTTCTGCCTCTATTATTTTACTATTGCATTTATTCTGAGTTGAAATCTGAGGAGGGTAGTTTTATTTTTGTTTACAGCAATTCACTCCCCTCTTGCCGATCTCCTCTACTCCAACAATAATATCTTTTCCTCCTCAAATAGAGGAATATTTTTATCAACATCACCTCTGATTGGAAACTCAGTTTCGAGAAAAGTCGCATCTCTCGAGTCTATTTCGGAGATGGTTCCATCTAGTTGCTCACCTATGAAAGCATAACCTTTGGAGGTCTCATTATATCTTATAAAGATACATTTCTTACCCCTAGGCCCTAGTTTTCCATACTTGTGAGAACTATTATGAACATAAGCAGCTGACCCCCAGGGTGTCAGATTACTTAAATCTGGTTTTCTGCCTGTCCAACGTTCATATGGGGTAGATGGAACTGACTTTGAAGGCACTTTGTTAAGTATATAGGCTGCAGTTAATAATGCATCTCCCTAATAGGAGATTGGTAAATTAGCTTGCGCCATCATAGACCTAACCATTTTAAGAAGAGTCCTATTTCTTCTTTCAGCTACCCCATTTTGCTGTGGAGTTTCAGGGATTGTCAGCTATCTAATAATCCCTCTATCATTACATATTGTCTTGAACATATCAGATAAATACTCCCCTCCACGGTCAGTGCGTAAAGCCTTAACTTTACGTTTCGTTTGATTCTCAACTTCGTTCATATAACGAATGAAGCAATCTAATGCTTCAGATTTGTGAGAGATCAAATACACATGACCGAACCTAGAGAAATCATCAATAAATGTAATGAAATAGGAAGCTCCATGTCTAGCCTTCACATTCATTGGACCACAAATATCCGAATGAATTAACTGCAATGTTGATTCAGATCTAATAGCCTTACCAAATGGTTTCCTAGTTGCTTTTCCAGCAAGACAATGCTCACATATAGACAATTGAATCTTAGCCCGAGTGCCCAATAGACCCTCTCTAGCTAACCGATTCATACGTTCTTGTCCTATGTGTCCTAATCTAGCATGCCAAACCTCATCAGTTATATCTGCATCACTAGTTAAAGCAATGTTTGAAAAACAACCATCAATAGCATAATTGACATCTGGCTCTACATCAAGAACCATAAAACCATTTGTTAAAAAATCATATCCGATTGATACTGAGTCAATCTTAAGTTCAACAGATCGATTGTAAAAATTAATACAATACCCTAAATCAAGAAGACATGTAACGGAAACAAGATTCTGTCGAATTTCAAGAGCATACAGGATATCATGTAGAAACAAAACTCTACCACCACGGAGGTTGAGTTTGCAAGTGCTGACTCCTTTGACTTCAACTCTTGCATTGTTTCCCACATAGATCCACTTGTTGCCAGCTGGTACCCGACGGTACTTAACAAATGTAACTCGTTCTCGAGCTACATGGTTGGTTGCTCCTGAATCTATAATCCACAAAGGATAAGAATCAGCTAACAACACTGAACTAGCAACAAAATGCTCTTGAAAAGAAGACACACTTGGATTTACCTTTTTCGGCTCAGTGCACTCCCGAGCAAAGTGGCCCTTTTTGCCACAATTAAAACAAGTCAACTTGTTTTTAGGTTTCTTTCCAGTCTTCTTGACTATCTTCTTGATTGGGCCCTGTCCCACACCAGCAGCTTCCCTTTTCTTTCCCTTCCCTTTCTTAAACCATTTCCTTTTCTTGGATCCATATGATCCAGCAGAACTTACAACCACATAGGTTTGTCCAGAAATCCTTGCGGATTCAACTCTCTCCGCCTCTAATTCTACATAGCGTGAGACGTCAGTGAAAGTCTTGATACTCTCACTGTGAGTTAGGGTCTGCTTCATGGTCTCCCAAGAATTTGGAAGTGAACAAATAACTGCTTGAACCTGTTGTTCATCAGTCAACTCATGACCAGCAGTTTTAAGCTCCCGAATCATGTTCGACATCTCCATGAGGTGTTGAACCATTGATACATTCGGACACTTTTTATAGCTATCAAACTTGATTGTCAGCTGTCGAAGCTTGCTCAGACTTACTCCACTGTATTTTTCTTTAAGGGCTACCCAGACTTCATGAGCCGTAAGATATGACTCATACTCAAAAGCTAAGCCATCTACCATTGAACTAATCAATATGCCCTTTTCAGTGGAGTCTTTTTTCTTCCATGCCTTATAGGCATCAAGATCTTGTCTGTGTAGTGCAGTGAGACCATCTACAGGTACTTCCATAACCTGATTTACAGTCTCTAGAACTTCTTGTTCCTCAAGTACATATTGTATCCTGAGGTGCCAGATCTTATAGTTATCCCCATTAAGTTTTTCACCTTTGTTGAGTTCAGCTATTATGTTTTTGGTTACCATAATCTATCATAAATAAACACATTATTTAGTATTCAGTGTAAATTGTTGGTGCAATATCCCTCAGGTCAAGGTTGACCTGGGTAACCAAGCTGAGTCTTGGTTTGGGTTTAGATGTTTGACAATAAGATATTGATTGAAGAAGAGTCAAGTAGGTCGAGGTTGACTGGATACTTGACTGGGAAGTCCTAACTGGGATGTTAGGCAAAATGAAAGTCCTGGTGAGTGAAGCCAGTCAGAAGAAAAACCCTGGTGAGTGAAGCCAGGTGAAAGTCCTGGTGAGTGAAGCCAGGCAGAAGAAAAACCCTGGTGAGTGAAGCCAGGTGAAAGTCCTAGTGAGTGAAGCTAGGCAGATGGAAAACCCTGGTGAGTGAAGCCAGGTGAAAGTCCTAGTGAGTGAAGCTAGGCAGATGGAAAACCCTAGTGAGTGAAGCTAGGTGAAAGCCCTCGTGAGTGAAGCCGGGCAAGGAAAATCCGGATGGATCGAGGATGATCGGACATCCGGTGTCGAAGTCAAGTAGGTCAAAGGATGTTGGATACTTGGCAAGGAAGGAAGTCCGGATGGGTCAAGGTTGACCGGACATCTGGTGGAAGTCCAAGTAGGTCAATGGAGTGACCGGATACTGACACGGCGAGAAAAGTCAAGTGGGTCAAAGGATTGGCCGGACACTTGGTGAGTCTGGCAGTCAAGGGAGTGACCAGATGCGAGGCATGATGTACCAACAGGTCAAGGTTGACCGATGTTGGTTAGGAGGTTTGGAACTTGGTTTTGGGCAAAAACCAGTCGGATCGATCCATGGATCGATCCAGTGCGGATCGATCAGTGGATCGATCTAGATTCTTCCCAGCGAACAAGCTCGGATCGATCCGTGGATCGATCAGATCGACGATCGGCCGATCGATCGCGATCTTGCCGTGCAAGCGCTGGATCGTCCGTGGATCGATCCAGCGCGCTTCAGCTCGAGGCGCTGGATCGATCCGTGGATCGATCCAAAGCCTCCGATCGATTGGGAACATTCGAATCGATCGGGATCCGATGCGTCGGGTTTAAAGCCCATGAGCGTGGTCTTCGCAATCTTTTACGAGCTCTTCTCAGATTCATTCCAGCTCCTCCACAGCTCTCTACAAGCACGTGATCGCGGTTCTTGAAGGTTCTTGGGAGCTTTCCAAGTCAAGAGGCGGATCTATTGCAAGAGGAAGAAGTTAGGGTTAGGGTTTTCATTGCACATCTTGTAAGCTTTTGCTTAACTTGTATTTCCTTTCTTCTTCTTGTATTGAGAGTGTTGTAGGGCTTCTCCGCCTTTGGTAGTTACCATAAAGGGTGTTATTCATAGTGGAGGTGTGTGCGTTGGTGTGGATCCTTGGATTAGTCACCTCTTGTGAGGTGGATACCAAGTAAAATCCTAGTGTTAGCGTGTTTGTGTTTGTTTCTATATTTTCCGCTGCGCATTCTTGAAGAAACAAGCAACACCGAGCAACGAGCACGCGACGAGCTATTCACCCCCCTCTAGCTACTTTTGGTCCTAACAAGTGGTATCGAGCAAGGCCGCTCTTCACGGAATCATCGCCGGAAGTGACAACAAAGCTAGAGGGTGAAGAAGTTGGAGCAAATTCATCAAAGTCAAAGAATTCAAGAAGCTCAACTTCAAGATGCAATTCCAAGATGGACTTGGATTTGATACAAGGGTGGCTCCACCATACACTTTCACGAGTTTCGATTCTTGGAAATCAAGAATCGAAAATTTTCTTATGATGGAGATAGAGCAATGGTTTGCTCTAATGGAAGGCTTCAAAGCTCCAACAAACTCCAAGGGCAAGCTTCTAAAGAAAAGCGGATGGAGCTCGGAGCAAATTCAAAGGGCGAGGCAAATGACAAAGTGACCAAGCTCGGTCAACTTATTGCCTAGCCACATCTTGGCTCGAGTTGGAGAATTCAAGATGCCAAGGAGCTTTGGAGCAAATTGGCCAAGCTTCATGAAGAGATCCCCTCCACTGTACAAGATCATGAAGAATCCAAAGAGGGTGACTCTTTGGAACAAGACCAAGAGGAGGACCCCGAGGTTGAGAGATACTCAACCTCCGAAGAAGAGGAAATCCAAGAAGCTTCATCCTCAAGGGAATGCAACGAAGGGAACAAGGAGGGAGCATACTCCTTGTTTCACATTCAAGATGATGAAGACTCCACCTCTAGGATTGAGGGGAGCAATTCTTGGTGACGCCGGATCAAGAAGAAGGAGAAGCTTCTACATCCGGGTCAAGTGAAGAAGAAGAAGATGGTGTCACCTAAATTCAAATCAAATGGAGGAGCAAGTGTCATCCCTACACAAGAAGGTATAAATGTTTCAATTAAAAATAAAAATCATATAATATGTTTTGAGTGTAGGGAAAGTGGGCACTACAAGAACAAGTGTCCCAACTTGGCCAAGAAGAAGGGTCAAGTGACACAAAAGGGCAAGGAGAAGCCCAAGGAGACCACCCCCGGGACAAAGAAGAGCAAGGAGCACATTGTGTGCTTCTTGTGTCAACAAAAAGGGCATTACCGAAGTCAATGCCCCAAGGGGAAGAAGATGGTCAAGGCTCATGGAGGAAGCTCTAGTCAAGGAGGAGCCTCTAAGGTAAAGAAGAAGGTAACATTTATTGAGCCTACTCCTCTACATTATGGTAAAAAGCATGATAGTTCAAATTTATATCATTTTAATGCTATTTACCATGAAAATAGAAAGCATGATAGTGTTAAAGAAAAACATATAGCTTTTCATGCTAAAACTACTACACCTAAGGCTAGGATTGTAGGTAAAAATCTAGGCGTAAACTCTAAGGATTTTAGATACAAGCCTAGAAACAAAAATGCTCATGGGTCAAATACTAAGGACTTAGTGAGAGAAAATCAAGTCTTGAGGTCAAGACTTGATAAAATGGAAAAGACCCTAAAAAGGATGGAAAATATCCTATTAGGGCAAAATGAGCATAACCTAGGTCTAGGAGCACAAAGGTCATCTAATGGCCATAGAGGTTTGGGATACAAACCAAAGGCTAAGAAGGATGTGCCCTCTTACCATAGAGTTCCATATAGCTATGGAACAAACCCTAGGTCTAGTGGTCAAGCCAAAAATACTAGGGAAGTCATCCCTAAGAGTATTTTTGCAATAAATGTGACTAAGACTTCTAAGAAGTCTAAGAAAGTCACTAACAAGGTCACAAGGGAGGCTATCCCTAGAGTTGACCTAGAAAATGTGACCAAGGCTTCTAAGAAGCCCAACAAGGTCACTAGGAAGGTATCTAGGGAAGTTATCCCTAGTGAGTACCTAGAGCATCCAAGGAGCACCAATAGGTGTTGGGTTCCTAGGAGCATCTTCTCTACCCCATAGATGGGTTAGAGAGTGTCAACTCCGATTAGAAGGGTAGTTAACCCAACTTTGAGGAAATTGACACTCAAGGAGCATTTTCAAGGTTTTAGTTAACCTTTGAAAATGAAATGGAATTAATGATTACTCCTTGAAAGAGTAAATGTGCCAAATTGGAGAAGTATTGATTTTATCTTAAATGGCACATATTGGAAAATTAATAAGAACTATCAAGTTGGGTTTATGGTATGTTCTTAGGCAATTTAAGGCAATCCGGGCCTTAAATTTAAAAGTGCTACTCTTGAGGAAAAATGGAATATGCCAACATTTGAGGACATGTTTATTTTAATTGGCATAAATTAATCAAGGGAATAAGAAATGCAAACTTAGGCTTTGGCTTTTTCTTGAAGCACTTTAGGGCAATCTAGGGTTTAAGTTTTAGGATTAGCTAAGATTAATGATACTTAGATAGGTAATCTAGGTATATTTTATTTATGCTAAACCATGCCATGATTGTTTGCTCATAATATGCCATGACATCATATTTTATCTTATTTGGATTTTGCATTCATGACTTATCATGAAAAATACAAAAATACCATGTCATGCCATACATACATCATGTAGTTATAGAAATCTTTCTTTTGAAAGCTATTTTATTTTGATGTATGTCATAACATAATCATGCATTAAGTTTAATTCCTTGTAATTAAGGACGAATGGCATTTAACAACACTTATTAACAAGTGACATTCTAGGTGGATGTCTAATATCTCTAAAATGCCTAGATAGATATGCATGATCCCTAGATTAGGGCAAAACCAAAATCTACATCTCACAAAGACTATAAGGTGACTTATATGTGTTTTAGTGCACATTAGATACAAGTGAGATGTTAGGATGATGAACAAAACTCAAGATGTTGATTTAGTGCATTCTTCTGAGTTTTAGATTCATCAAAACACATAGTTATGTGTTTTCTCATCATTGGGAAAGCTAATGTACAAGTCATGTGCATTATGCCCAAGGAACATGATGGGATATTGGTTTTGAAAATGTTTTTAAAATGTTTTTGGAAAACCTTGGTGAAGGCTATCTTTTGATAGTAATCACCATTGAATAGTTAGAACAAACTTGAAAAAAAACACTAAAGTTTTGACAAGTTTTCAAGTTTGTGTCAATCTTAGAAAATATGATGTATTTTCATAGAAAGCTAATTTTCTATGATTAAAGATGACCTAAATAATGTCTACACGAAATTTCATAATTTTTGAATTTTTGTAGAATTTTCTAGGGTTTCTGAAGTTGACTGAAATGGAATTTCAGCAACTATCAGCTCCGATCGATCCATGGATCGATTGGAGTTCCATGAATCGATCCATGGATCGATTCAAGCACTCCAATCGAAAGCAGAAGCTTGGATCGATCAGCCGATCGATCCAGGAGTCTGAATCGATCGTGGATCGATTCAGAAAGGTTCAATCGATTGGAACCCAACTCCAATCGATCAAGTTCTTGATTTTGGCTGGGAAGGCCTGATTTTCAGCATCTTTGAACCTCTTTGAGTCTAGGTAACCATTCAAACCCCTTAAATACATTTGTATACATACAAAGGGTGTTTTCATGTTGAAAACAAGGATGGATTGGTTAACGAAGACTAAGTAGAAGTTTCGGTTGAGGTTGTTTCAAATTTTGAATATTTGAACCTCAAAACTTCTAGGTTTGGGTTTCCTAAAGGTTTAGGGATTCCAAGTCATTGTTGGTGCAATGACAGAAGTTACCACCATGTCTTTAGGGAGGGACTCTTTAAGACATGAAAATTATTTTCATGAACCTTGGAAGGTGGTTAACCTTCGTTGTGAACTTGCTCAAGGTTGAGCATTTAAACTTGAAATGGGGAGAAATGGGGGTGGATATCCTCATTATTTCAAGTGGACACTCATGTGGTAGATAATGCTCAAGGTTGGGTAGTTGTCTACATTGAGGGAGAAGTTAAGGATAAATGAAGGGTATGGGACCTTCATTATCGTGTTGATCACAACGAGTGATGTTGTGAACAACGATGAGCAACTCTTCAGGGGGAGAGTCTTCAACAAATGGATTTGTTGAAGTGTGCCCAGAATTGGAGCATCGGTTGATGTGTGTCCAACGATGGGTTGATGTGTGCCAATAGGGGGAGAATGTATGGTTAAGCTTAGTCCTTCATTACCTATGGGAAGGTCATATGGGGAGAATGAAAGGACTCATGAAAGGGAGTAAGTTAGGCTTTCATTACCTAGAGGGAGTTTGCCCTCTTAGGGGGAGAATGAAGAGCTTAATTTATGCTTTCATTACCTAGTGGCATGAAGAAGGAGGCTATGGGATTAGCCTAACTTACATATGGGATTGTAAGTGTTATTGTGGTATTGTCAAACATCAAAAGGGGAGATTGTTGGTGCAATATCCCTCAGGTCAAGGTTGACCAAGCTGAGTCTTGGTTTGGGTTTAGATGTTTGACAATAAGATATTGATTGAAGAAGAGTCAAGTAGGTCGAGGTTGATTGGATACTTGAGGAAGTCCTAAGCGGGATGTTAGGCAAAATGAAAGTCTGGTGAGTGAAGGCAGGAAGAAAAACCTGGTGAGTGAAGCCGGTGAAAGTCCCTGGTGAGTGAAGCAGGAAGAAACCTAGTGAGTGAAGCGCGGTGAAAGTCCTAGTGAGTGAAGCTAGGCGGATGGAAAACCCTGGTGAGTGAAGCGGTGAAAGTCCTAGTGAGTGAAGCTAGGCGGATGGAAAACCCTAGTGAGTGAAGCTAGGTGAAAGCCCACAGTGAGTGAAGCCGGGCAAGGAAAATCCGGATGGATCAAGGATGATCGGACATCTTTGGGAAGTCCAAGTAGGTCAAAGGATCGTGGATACTTGGCAAGGAAGGAAGTCGGATGGGTCAAGGTTGACGGACATCGGTGGAAGTCAAGTAGGTCAATGGGTGACCGGATACTTGCACGACGAGTAAAAGTCAAAGTGGGTCAAAGGATTGGCCGGACACTTGGTGGGGAGTCTGGCGGGGAGTGACCAGATGCGAGGCATGATGTACCAACAGGTCAAGGTTGACCGGATGTTGGTTAGGGAGGTTTGGAACTTGGTTTTGGGCAAAAACCAAGTCTTGGATCGATCCATGGATCGATCCGGTGTGGATCGATCGGTGGATCGATGAACTCTTCGAGTGAAGCTCTTGGATCGATCCGTGGATCGATCGAGGATGTCGATCGATCGGTCGATCGGTCCACGCGATAAGCGCCGGATCGATCCGTGGATCGATCCGGTGAGTTCGCGTAAGCGCCGGATCGATCCGTGGATCGATCCAAAGCCTCCGATCGATTGGGAACATTGAATCGATCGGGATCCGCCGTTCGTCGGGTTTAAAGCCGCAGCGTGGTCTTGGCAATCTTTTCGAGCTCTTCTCAGTTCATTCCAGCTCCTCCGACTCTCTACAAGCACGTGATCGCCAGTTCTTGAAGGTTCTTGGAGGCTTTCCAAGTCAAGAGGCGGATCTATTGCAAGAGGAAGAAGTTAGGGTTAGGGTTTTTACTGCACATCTTGTAAGCTTTTGCTTAACTTGTATTTCCCTTTCTTCTTCTTGTATTGAGAGTGTTGTAGGGCTTCTCCGCCTTTGGTAGTTACCATAAAGGAGTGTTATTCATAGTGGAGGGTGTGTGCGTTGGTGTGGATCCTTGGATTAGTCACCTCTTGTGAGGTGGATACCAAGTAAAATCCTAGTGTTAGCGTGTTTGTGTTTGTTTCTATATTTTCCGCTGCGCATTCTTGAAGAAACAAGCAACACCGAGCAACGAGCACGCGACGAGCTATTCACCCCCCCCCCCCCTCTAGCTACTTTTGGTCCTAACATAAATCATATGTATGAAATTTATGATTGACTTAATATTACTATGAGTTGGTTTACAAAATCAAGTGACAACTATGTTTTCACTCATCATCTGTATGACCAATCAAATTAATATTAATCAATTCTATTACATACTGTAGGACCGTTGGGCCGGCTAGGAGGGGGTTGTTGGATATCCTGCTAACACAAAAAGAAAACAAACCCTCCTCGAACTCTTTAAACTAACACTTGCAAAAATAATAAAGTAAGCTGATAAATTAAAAGCATAAAGAAAAAGCGAGGCACAAAAGGTTTACTTGGTTACAACCGATGTGGTTGTTAATCCAAGGAAGATTAAGCTCACTAAAAATCTCCTTCAGGCGGAGAAGCCTCGTACAACAATGTAGCGCAGAAAACAGAAGCTAAACTAGAACAGAAGCGCACAAGTGTTTGGAATTACAATTTTGAGTTCATTGAAAAGCTTCTGGACCAAGGCTATATTTATAGCCTTGGTCGAGGCGCCTGGAAGGGTTCCGGGTGCCCTGGGGGGATAAAACTTATCCCCCAACGTTCAGATCGAGTCAAAACTTGATCTGGTCAATTTTACTGCTCAGGGCGCCCCGGAGGGTTCCGGGCGCCCCAGAGGGCTTCGGGCGCCCCGGACTGCTCCGGGCGCCCCGGAGCCCAAAGTCAACAGTTGTTGACTTTTTCGTCCGGGACTTCTTCTCTGGTTCAGTCCCGCCTCGGTCCGGTTCTTCTCCTCCGGATCCGCTCACTTGGGTGATCTCTGCCATCCGGAAAAGGGCTCACCCGAACCCAACTTCCGGTCTTCTCGAGCAGCCTTCCGCTCCGGCTTCTCGTCCCTCGGAATCGTTGCGTGTTTCCTTCTCGTCCACCAGCGTACTCATCCGCAGTCTTCGTCCCTCGATCGCACCGCGTGCCGACCTTCTCGCTAGCTGCGTCTCTTGCTCCTCGAGCAATCTTCCGCTCTGGCTTTCGTCCCTCGGAACCACCGCACGCTTCCTTCTCGTCCACCGGGGTACTCTTCCGCAGCACCTCGTCCCTCGAACTACCGTCCTTCTCGCTAGCTGCGTCTTCCGCTCGACTACCTGTGTTCCTAAGCTCCTGCACACTTAGACACAAGGTTAGAAACAAACAGGACCTAACTTAACTTGTTGATCACACTAAAATAACCTTGGGGTTCCAACACATACATCCCAACAAATGAACTAATCATTTATCATATCATGAATTCTTTAATTAAATGAACTAATCATTTAATATATCATATTTTTTTAATTAAATGAACTAATCATTTAATACATCATGAGCTAATCATGCATCATGTCAAGCCAACAACATAAATAAATGAACACATCATTAACATAAAATTATGCTTCATATTGTTAACATATAACTAACTGACATGAATGAAATTGACTAACTATTGTTCATACAAAACGACAATAAAAATAATAGAACTCTAATAAACTAGATAGGCAACTACCACTCCCACTAGGACAGACACTAGTGTAGTGACCAAAATAATCCCTCTCAGTCTGGACTTATTTGGGGTAATCTCTGTTGGAATGTATACTGAAAGCCTAAGCTTTTGTAAACATTTATTTTGAATAAAGAATCACATTTGGTCAAATTGTCTACATTTAGTTGTAGTTGTTCAATTAATTTATATTGTAGATAACATAGTATGTGGTGCTACATACAGAAGATGATGTTATCAGTACCTTATAAATTATAAACAGTAGCTCACGATCAAAATGGAAATGAACAAACCATTGGAAGGTCGTAGTGTAATTAGGATTTAGTTTATCTTGACTATATAATTACACTAGTACACTTAGAGTATATTGAGTAGGACCATTTGAGGTTGTTTCTTTTATACTGACTTTATAAAGGAACAAATACCTCAGTTATTATGGAAGTGTGTGCTCTTAATCCTAATATAATAACAAGCACATATATTTGATATTTATTTCTTTAATTTATCAATGGGTGAGATTTAGTTCGATAAATCAATAAGCTCGATAAGTTGGGAAATGATATTACTTATAGTGTGTGTTGTTGATTATAGAAGGAAACTGTGTCCTAGTAATCTAGGTTGATAATGTCCCCAAGATGAGCTCATAAAGATTGTCATGTTAAACCCTGCAGGTGGACTTAGTCCGACATGACGATGAGGTTGAGTGGTACTATTCTTGGATAAAGATATTAATTAAATGAGTTGTCAGTAACTCACTTAATTAGTGGACATTTGACATCTTAAACACAGGGAGACTAACACACTCATAATAAGAAGGAGCCCAAAAATGTAATTTGGGATTGGTGCAGTAGTTCAATAATAGTTTTCTAGTGGAATGAATTATTATTGATAAAATTAAGTTGTGTGTTCGGGGCGAACACGGGATGCTTAATTTTATCGGGAGACCAAAACCAATTCCTCCTCTCGGTCCCTATCGTAGCCTCTTATTTATAGAGTACTATATCCACCTATACCCACCTTCTATACCCACCTAGAGGGGGCCGGCCAAGCTAGCTTGGGAATCAAGCTAGGGCCGACCTAAGCTTGGTTTATGGGTGGCCGGCCCTGGCTTGAACCCAAGCTTGAGGGGGTCGGCCATAATAAAATTAAAAAGAATTTTAATTTTAATTTTTATTATGTGGAAGATATAATTTATTAAAGAGAATTAAAATTAAAATATTTCTCTTAAAAGGGTCTACAAAAGATTAAAGAATGAGATTAGATCTCTTTCCTTATTTGTAGATTGGAAAGATATTTTATTTTTTCTTTGAAAATTATTCATATGTTAAAAAATTAAAATTATAGAAATTTCTTTTTATCAACCATGAAGGGATTTTTGAAGAGAAATTTTATTTTTAGAATTTTCGGAAACAAATAAGGAAGTTTTAATTTGTTAATTGAAACTTGTCTAATTTGTCTCTCTATGATGTGGCCGGCCATTATAAGTTTAATTGGGAGATTTTATTTTATTTTTCTAAATTAATTCATGTCAAAGAAAATTAAGTAAATTTTATTGTAATTAAATTTCCTAATTTACCAAAGCCAAGGAATATAAAAGAAGGGGTGGGGGTGCCTTCAAGGGTTACAACCTCTATTATTCTCTCCCTCTTTTCCTTGGTGTTGTGGCCGGCCAACCTCTCTCCCTCTCTTTCTCTTTGTGGTGGCCGAATCCTTCCTCTTTCTTGGAGCTCTTGTGGTGGCCGGTACTACTTGGAGAAGAAGAAGAAGAAGGAGAGAAAGCTTGTATCCCTTGGAGCTTGGGTGGTGTTTTTTTTCTTCATCCTTGGTGAAGCTCTTTTGTTTTGGCCGAACCTAGCTAGGAGGAGAAGAAGGTACATTGGTGGTTTCTCATCTCGGAAGATCGTTGCCCACACAACGTCCGAGGTTAGAAGAGGAATACGGTAGAAGATCAAGAGGTCTTTCTAGAAGGTATAACTAGTAATTTTTCCTTTCCGCATCATACTAGTTATTTTTGGAAATAATACCAAATACAAGAGGCTTACGATTATAGTATTTTGAATTTATTTTCGATGTAGTGTTCTTATGTTTATTTCTTTTCCTTGTGATTTGATTGTTCCTTTCGGTTAACCTAAAGTTATTTTAGGAAATTAAATATTAGCTTTCCATAAAAGGTTTTGTCTAGTCGGTGGTGGTTGCTCCCATATCCAAGAAGGCCATGTGCCTCGCCACGTCAGTACTGGGAACCAATTATGGAAATTAATATTTAATGGAATTAATAACTTAGGTGATTTGGATCAAACGTGTTAAGTTCCGCAGGAGATCCAAGTCTAAACCTAAAAGAACAAATAAATTAAGTTTTGGATCAAATGTGTTAAGTTCCGCAGGCGATCCAAAATTTAATTTAAAAGAACACATGGTAGCTAGGAAAATGTTCATACCTTTGTACAAAATTTTTGTACAGTGGAACCTCTATGTTTTTCGAGTAGCAACCAACAATCTCAGGCAGGACAACTTCAAGGTTCTCTATTTGATCCATAATTGGATCCTCTTCTGGTTCCTCCTCGATCATTTCCGGGTCCTCTTCAAACTCTTCTGGATCATCTTCAGTCATATGATGAAGCAGCTCCTCACATAATACAGAATATGTGACGCGTCCTTGATGACGCCCCCTAATATAGTCTGCTATCATCCTTGGATTTTCTGGCAATGATTGCATCAAAGCCCAAATCCTATAACTGTCCAGGACTGGAAACTCTTCTCGCTCAAGTTTCCAAAACAGATCATCAAGCCGTCCAATGTGTCCGTCGACTCCATAAGCAGAGTTGTACTCTATCTCCTGAATCTCCTCCCTGAGCTGATTTCGTCGCACTTCGCGACGAGTCAATGTGGTAATCGTCCGTGCCATCTGAAAAAATTGAAAATAAATAAGTCAGTACAAAACCGACTAACCAGTACAGAACCTGTTGGTGCGGCTAACACTAACAATTTAACCTAGGTTTTGATGAATGACAAATATGTTAAGTTAGTCTTGTTGTTGTCTGACACTTTGATCGAGTGTGCAGGAGAAGTCCAGCTAGGTCGACGGGCTGACCGGATAGCTGGCGAGAAGTCCAAGCAGGTCGACGGGCTGACCGGACGCTTGGCGAGAAGTCCAGTTAGGTCGACGGGCTGACCGGATAGCTGGCGAGAAGTCCAAGCGGGTCGACGGGCTGACCGGACGCTTGGCGAGAAGTCCAGACGGGTCGACGGGCTGACCGTGTAACGCCCCCCTCCAATATACTACTCTGAAGGGACCGTTACTGTACTACTCATTCTACCTAACTGATATTGCTTGACTTAAAGGTAATAAACTTGACATGATATATATATATATTGTTGTTTTTTTTTTCACTTTTGGAGACATGCTGCATTATTACTAATTATTTCAGTACTGCCATCAACCAAGCTTATCTATCATACCAAGGTGTATTAGCATGTTTCCATAATAGCATTTCAACTTGTATGCATGTATATTCCTATGCACAATTTGGTCATGGCTGTTCCTAAATATATTGCATGCATAAAAGTTCATTAACAACCAAACCTTTAACCATTAATAAGAAACATTAAACCGAACTAACTGCAATTGCATGCTAAGGACTTGTGCAGGAATTTAACTTAATAATAATCATGGCATGCTACGGCTTCCATGAAAGCCAAACCGTAACTCATATTCTAAAGGGCTAGCTTCCAGCAATCAAAAAGAAACAATACTTCAATCAAATCAAGGGCATATAAGCAAGAAGCAATTCAAGCAACATTACTTCACAAGTGTATGGCAGCAGATTTAATTCGCAATCAAACTGGAGTCTAACATGATTTGCACAGATTTAATCACGACAACAGCAAATTGAAGGCTAGGAATAACTAACATGCATGGCAGTATAGCACTCAAGCTACCTCATCACAACAGCTGAGCAAAAATCAAATCCAGCAACAAGTAACAAAAGTTATTCCAGCAAAATCCAAGCATAGAACAGTATTAAAAGTAACCTTTCAGCTATACTAAAGGAATCCGTTCATAAGGAATAGACAAGTTAAATAGATTAATCTCAAGCGATACAAGAAATCAATTAAACTTTTTCTTGGTCCCAAGGCTTCACACTTTAACATCACACACTTCTTTCATCACCACCACCATCCTGTCGCCTCCCTTTCATATCTTAGCTTTTCCTTTATCTGCAGTAGGAGGAAAAAGAAAAGTATCTATAAGCGAAAACGCTTAGTAAGTACTAATCTATCTCACAAAACTCGCAATGCATAAATATAATGCAAAAGTACTGAAACTGAAATACTAAAGCAATCTGCATGTGCTCATGGTATACAGAAGATAAACTGGATACAAGTCATACTCACTAACTAGCAGGATAACAAGAAATTAATACTATAAGCCTAGAATTTCAACAACTAACCTTTTTATCTATTCTAAGCATGTAACTTGTTTCATTTCTTATATCCTTGTGTTAGAAATTAATCTTTTAATTCCCATCTTTTACTCACTTCTTCTTTCTCTCTTTCTTTCTTAACTTTTCTTTTCTTTGGTTTTCTTTTCTTGGGCCCAGGCTTAGTACCATCTCATGCGCGTTCCCTAATAGGTTGGGGTTGCGAGCCACCAATCCTAAAAGAGCAGACCTCGGTCTACCAGGGCCAAGACCTCGGAAATGGTCACCTGGATTTGTTTAACGACAAGCTCTTGGATGTCGGGTACTAGCCTCTTGTTTTACTTACTTGGTATCTTTCTTATTCTGATATTAAAAATGCCTTGGCATTTAATTAAGCTTTGGTGTGCTTTTAATCCTAAACCACTTCCAAAAGAAAATAGCTTCAGAAATTCTAAAACATGATAGCAGCATGGAAGGAAATATTCAAAAGGGAAACTTAGCATGTCGAATTCTAAAGAATAGCTATCATAGAATGTCCTACACAGCAAGTTCTAAAGGAAAACATAGCATCTTGTTCTGCATATTACGGTAACTAGCTTGCATATTCAAAAGGGAAACTTAGCATGTCGAATTCTAAAGAATAGCTATCATAGAATGTCTCTTAGTGCAGAAATTCCAAAACATGCTAAATCCGAAATCTTATAAATCTCAAAGGATGTCTATATGCAAACTCAGCAAAGGATCCATAACACAAAACCAACTTGGAGTTTGTCCTAAAGTTTTGGCACAGCTAAAGACCAAAAACAAGGAAACAAACCCTTGACATAAAAATTCAGCATCCTAATGCTTTAGAGGAGGTTTGGCATAGTCACTGTGGCACAATTCAGGGGTCCGAACAGCCATCTTAAAACCCAAATCCATTCTCCCAATTCGGCACAGCATGGAATACAATCCAGCCCTAGCATGAATCAAGTTCGGCACAAGGAAGCCCTAGTTTAAAAAAAACTCAACAAGAACACCAAGCGTACGGAGTAACTCCTACCGCAGGTGAGTAGTAATTACTTGCTTTCTTGGACTTACAATCGGAGAGGAGGACTCTAGGGTTTCGGCTAGCTTCAAATCTCGACGTTCCTTTATGTCCGCGTGCTCCCTTCGACGAGGGAAGCTCGGGTCCAAGAGGAGCTCACGGCAGTGTCCTTGTCCGACCGCCGAAGGCGAAGTCCGAGCGGCGGCTACGATTTCGCCCGAGAGGAGGCCAACGGCGCGGGAGAGGAAGGGATCGGGAGATTAGGTCACGGGAAAAATTCCCTTCTCCCCTTAACTTATCCCTTTTATAACCTAGGTTTAACTTTGCTCTTTGCTATGACTCATATATATCCGCTTCATACTTATTAACAAACCACGAGTAGCCCAGTTGGTTGGCTGCAGGTTAGGTCGAGTCCGGCCGGAGGTCTTGGGTTCGAGTCTCACCTTCCACGGTTTTTGTCAAAACTTCTTTTCTTTTTATAAACCTACTAAACGACCTCCAAAAATTACGTAAAAATACTCTAAAAATTCCTAAAAATCTCTAGAATATTTTAAAAGCGTTTCCAAATATTTTCAAGGACCTTTAGGACTTGAAATGGGAAAATTGGGTCGTTACAGACCGGACGTCTGGCAGGTAAGTGAGGTAAGTCACTGGAGGGGAGTGACTGTGAGGACGCGTTCCCGGGAAGGGGACATTAGGCGTCGATCCGGCTTAGATCCATTTCGGATGTCTAAGTCGAGATCGTGACTAGATTCCGGTCTCGGAAAGACGGAATCTAAGTCATACTCTCTTTATCCATCTGTTGAACTTTAACTGTGCTAACAATTTGTTTTACAGGATGTATATTTGCCTCGGACTAACTTTGTTTTGCAGGAAAAAGGAGTCTTTCTGAAACAAGGTGGTCCGGGCACCCGGAAGGCGAATTCTATCCAGCCGAGTCGTCGCCACGTGGAGCATCATGGTTTGTGCAGTTACGTCACATTCCAGGCGCCCGGAAGGGATCCAGGCGCCTGGAACAGCATATAAAAGAAGCCCCAGGCAGGAGCTTCAGGATCAATCAATTAAGCTGAGAATTCTTCTACTGCTGGTCTTGCTGCTCAACGTTCAGTGCGACGCCAACAAAGCTCCGACACTACGCTCCATTCTTTTCCCTTCTTGTCGGTATTTTGTTTTTAGTTTTCATTAGCATTCACTGTACGATTCTTTTGTAATCATTATTTCGAATTGCTAGTGATTGCCCAACGAAAGTGGTCAAGGACCACGGGCCTTCGAGTAGGAGTCGTCACAGGCTCCGAACGAAGTAAAACAACTGTGTCTATTTTACTTTTCCGCTGCGTTTATACTCGTCTTTTGAATCGATATTCACCCCTCTATCGAATCTAACGGTCCTACAAGTGGTATCGGAACAGGTTCGCTCGATTTGGTGCAACCACCAATCAAACAGGGGGTGAATTTTTTTTAAATTAACTTTAAAACTGTTGTTTCGTTAACTTAATATTTCTCTAATCAATTTAAATTAGTGCAACACGAATCTAGATTCCTTTCTATTTTTCTCTTCCCGCACTACTAATCCAAGACCAAGTCTTGGGTTTTTTTTGGTTATTTACCTGTGCACAGAATGTCCCAACAAGAAGGATTCAGCACAGTGCTACCCTCACTCTTCAACGGGGACGACTTCCCTTACTGGAAGAAGCGCATGGAGGTCTACCTCAAAACAGACTTCGACCAGTGGATGAGCATCACGAGACCCTACAAAATTCCAGTGGACAACGCCGGGAATCTAGTGGATCCTGAAGACTGGACAGCAGATCTCAAGAAAAAAGCATCAACAGAAAATAAGGCGATCAACACTCTACAATGCGGATTGACAAGAGAAGAACTGAACAGAGTCGGTCCACACAAAAACGCTAAAGAGCTATGGGACAAGTTGATCGAGCTGCACGAGGGAACGAGCGACGCCAAGGTAACAAAACGAGACCTTCTCTTAAATAAAATTTTTAATATAAAAATGCAGGAAGGTGAAACGGCGAATCAACTACACGCGAGGATCAAGGACATCCTCAACGGGCTCCATGCGATAGGCCACCAGATGGAGAACAGAGACTTAATAAGGTACGCATTAAACGCCTTTCCACGTAATAGTTTGTGGGCATCAATAGTGGATGCCTACAAAATTTCTAAGAATCTTTCTAACTTAAAATTAGATGAGCTTTTCTGTGAATTAGAATTACACAAACAAACTAATGCTGGAGCCGAGAAAGGTATAGCTCTATTTGCAGGGTCCTCCAAAGAAAAGAAAAGCAAGCCTGAATTTGAAGAAGAATCTGACCAAGACTCCGAAAACGAAGAACACCTGGTGAACTTGGTAAGAAAAATGTTCACCAGGAGAAAGAGGAGCTTCAGCAAAAAGGATCTTCAAAAGATCAGCTCTCCTCGAACAAAAGAGCGTGACTTGCTTCGGATGCAACAAAAAGGACATTACAAGAACGAATGCCCAAAACTAAAGTTCGACAAACCAAAGCCAACCAAAAGAAAAGCACTGAAAGCAACGTGGCGACTCCTCGGACGAATCGGAAGAAGAAGAGCAGAAACATCGAGCCACCTGCGACTGATGGGCGAACCGAAACGAAGAAAGGCGAGTCGGAAGATGAGGCAGTGCAGGCAGGAAACAAGCCACGAGTCCGTACTCGTTTCCAAAGGCTCGAATGAGGTATACTTTAATTTAAACAAAAATTTTTTTAGAATCATCTCCTGTTTAAATAGTAAATTAACTAAAGTTGAAAATGAAAATAAATCACTTCTTGAGGAAAATCAAAACCTCAAGGAACAATTAAAAAATTCGAATCCAACTCAAGATCTAACACTTGAAGAGGAAAATCTATGGTTAAAAAATGATGTTAAAAATTTAAAAGAAATGCTAGAAAAATTTACAACAAGATCAAAAAATCTAGACTTAATCCTAAATAATCAAAAAGCATGTTATAATAAAACCGGACTAGGATATAAGTCGAATTCAAATAAAACCTTCAACTCATTAATAACCCAATACAAATCAACCAATCTAGCTTGGGTTCCGAAAGCGTGTCTAACCACGCAAGTAGGACTTAATCAATATTATATACCTAAAGAAAAAATAGATTATATAAAATTAAATAAACCAAACCAAAATCCAAAATACAAACCTAAATCAAATTCAAAATCTAAACAGTTTAAAAAACAACAAAATTATCACCAAGTTAACTATAACTATAAAAAGAATCAACACAAGCCTAAAATCAAAACTTAAATTAATGGCCAATAATTCAGGGGGAGGCTCCAGAATAGCTGACACCTCCAAAACTAACTTACCCGACAGGGTAACCCAAAACTAACAAACCCGGCAGGGCAATTAGAATTAGAGACCAAGTTTAACTTGAATCATGGTATTGGTGAAATTTTCGGATGATAGTACGTTAGGGAAACTTGGGCATCGCATGTCTAGAAAGATATGATTTCGATCTGGTGCATTTGGCCAAGTGGAACTGACCGAAGCTACCCTTAAACGAATCCTAACCAGTTAGACCAAGATTTAGTACTAAGTTCCGTGGATAGGACTATTCGGAAAACCTCGAAAGGTTAGTTACTTCTAATGATGCCCTTGTGACTCACCAAGCTTAGAAGTTTATCCGAAAAATGCCTATTTGTGGAAACCAAAGCTAAGTCTGAATCTAACACAAGTTAAACCAAAACTCTGTAATCAAACCAATTTCATCTCACAAAATCATAGGATTCCCTGATTGATAATATAGATCAGGTGAGATGAATAAGGCTTAAAAAATTAATTTTAAAATTTTAAACTTAAATTAATTTTAAACTTAAATTAATTTTAAACTTAAAAATTATTTTCAAAATTTTAATTTAAAAAAAAAATTTTTTAAAATTTTATTTTAAACTTAAAAATTAATTTCAAAATTTTAATTTTAAACTTAAAAATTAATCTCAAAATTTTAATTTTAAAACTTAAAAATTATTTTCAAAATTTTATTTTAAACTTAAAAATTAATTTCAAAATTTTAATTTTAAACTTAAAAATTAATTTTAAAATTTTTTAATTTTAAAACTTAAAAATTATTTTCAAAATTTTAATTTTAAACTTAAAAATTATTTTCAAAATTTTAATTTTAAAAATTATTTTCAAAATTTTATTTTAAACATAAAAATTATTTTTAAAATTTTATTTTAAACTTAAAAATTAATTTCAAAATTTTAATTTTAAACTTAAAAATTAATTTAAAATTTTTTTAATTTTAAAACTTTAAAATTATTTTCAAAATTTTAATTTTAAACTTAAAAATTATTTTCAAAATTTTAAATTTTAAAATTAATTTCAAAATTTTAATTTTAAACTTAAAAATTAATTTTAAAATTTTAATTTTAAAAATTTATTTCAAAATTTGAAACTTAAAAATTAATTTCAAAATTTTAATTTTAAACTTAAAAATTAATTTCAAAATTTTAAACTTAAATTCAAAATTTTATTCAAACTCACAACTTAACTTCAAACCTAATTTCAAAAAAAAAAAAAAAAAAAAACCAGGGGCGGGCGCCCCTGGTATTCCCCTCCGGGGCGCCCGGAAGGGGTTCCGGGCGCCCCGCCCTAGCAACCCCGGGCGCCCGGTGTTGGAGTGTATACTGAAAGCCTAAGCTTTGTAAACATTCATTATGAATAAAGAATCACATTTGGTCAAATTTTCTACATTTAGTTGTAGTTGTTCAATTAATTTATATTGTAGATAATATAGTATGTGGTGTCACATACAGAAGATGATATTATCAGTACCTTATAAATTATAAACAGTAGCTCACGACCAAAATGGAAAGGAACAAACCATTAGAAGGTCGTAATGTAATTAGGTATTAGTTTATCTTGACTATATAATTACACTAGTACACTCAGAGTGTATTGAGTAGGACCATTTGAGGTCGTTTCTTTTATACTGACTTTATAAAGAAACAAAGACCTCGGTTATTATGGAAGTGTGTGCTCTTAATCCTAATATAATAGCAAGTACATATATTTGATATTTATTTCTTTAATTTATCAATGGGTGAGATTTAGTTCGATGAATCAATAAACCCGATAAGTTGGGAAATGGTATCACTTATAGTGTGTGTTGTTGATTATAGAAGGAAACTGTGTCCTAGAGATACTAGGTTGATAATGTCCTCAAGAGGAGCTCATAAAGATTGTCATGTTAAACCCTGCAGGTGGACTTAGTCCGACATGATAATAAGGTTGAGTGGTACTACTCTTGGATTTAGATATTAATTAAATGAGTTGTCAGTAACTCACTTAATTAGTGGACATTCGATATCTTAAACACAGGGAGACTAACACACTCATAATAAGAAGGAGCCCAAAAATGTAATTTGGGATTGGTGCGGTAGTTCAATGATAGTTCTCTAGTGGAATGAATTATCATTGATAAAATTAAGTTGTGTGTTCGGGGCGAACACGGGATGCTTAATTTTATCGGGAGACCAAAACTAATTCCTCCTCTCGGTCCCTATCGTAGCCTCTTATTCGTAGAGTTCTATACCCACTTATAACCACCTTTTATACACACCCAATAGGGGCCGGCCATGCTAGCTTGGGAACAAGCTAGGGCCGGCATAGGTATGAATTTGGGTGGCCGGCCCTAGCTTGAACCCAAGCTGGTGGGGGCCGACCAAATTAAATTAAAAAGGAGTTTTAATTTTAATTTTTATTATGTGGAAGAAATAATTTATTAAAGAGAATTTAAATTAAAATATCTCTCTTATAAAAGATCTACAAAAGATTAAAGAAAGAGATTAGATCTCTTTCCTTATTTGTAGATTGGTGAGATATTTTATTTTCTCTTTAAAATTATTCACATGATAATAAAATTAAAATTATAGAAATTTCCTTTTATTAACCATGAAGAGATTTTAAAGAGAAATTTTATTTTTTAAAATTTCCGGAAACAAATTAGGAAGTTTTAATTGTTGATTAAAACTTGTCTAATTTTTTCCTTCATTGATGTAGCCGGCCATTAATTTTAGTTTGGGAAATTTTATTTTATTTTTCTCAATAAAATCATGTCAAGGAAATTGAGGAAATTTTATTGTAATTAAATTTCCTAATTTGCCAAGGCCAAGGAATATAAAAGAAGGGGTAGGGGTGCCTTCATGAGACACAACCTCTATTATTTTCTCTCCCTCTTTTATTCCTTGGTGTGGCCGGCCATCCTCTTCCTCTCTTCCTCTTGTGGTGGCCGAACCTCTCTCCCTTCCTTGGAGCTCTTGTGGTGGCCGGATACTACTTGGAGAAGAAGAAGAAGAAGGAGAGAAAGCTAGCATCTCTTGGAGCTTGGTTAGTGTTTTGATTTTCCTCCTTGGTGAAGCTTTTTCTTTTGTGGCCGAACCTAGCTAGGAGGAGAAGAAGGTGGTTGGTGGTTTCTCATCTCAGAAGATCGTTGCCCACACAACGTCCGAGGTTAGAAGAGGAATACGGTAGAAGATCAAGAGGTTTTTCTACAAGGTATAACTAGTAATTTTTCTTTCCGCATCATGCTAGTTATTTATGGAAATAATACCAAATACAAGAGGCTTACGTTCTAGAATTTCGAATATGTTTTTCGATATTGTGTTCTTTTGTTTTTTCTTTTCCTTGTGATTTGATTGTTCTCTTTGGTTAACCTAAAGTTATTTTAGGAAATTAAATATTAGCTTTCTATAAAAGGTTTTGTCTAGTCGGTGGTGGTTGCTCCCATATCCAAGAAGGCCATTTACCTCGCCACGTCAGTACTGGGAACCAATTATGGAAATTAATATTTAATGGAATTAATAACTTAAGGAGACTTGGGTCGAATGTGTAAAGTTCCGCAGGAGATCCAAGTCAAAACCTAAAAGAACAAATAGATTAAGTTTTGGATCAAACGTGTTAAGTTCCGCAGGCGATCCAAAATTTAATTTAAAAGAACACATGGTAGCTAGGAAAAGGTTCAGACCTTTGTACAAAATTTTTGTACAGTGGAACCTGTGAGATCTCGGAAATTTAAATAAATAGGGTTATTTCAAAAATAGCCTTATAGATTTTTTTCGGAATTTTTAGAAATTTTCTGGGAATTTTTCAGAGCTCGTACGACGAGTTTGAGGGGATCAATTTCGGGTTCGGATAAAGCCTGTTTGGGATACCCGTTTAAGTGAGGAAAAGTTTGTAATTATAAATTCTTTTCCTTTATTTTTATTTCCCTTCCCAAATCGCCGATCACCGAATCCCTTCCCCTCTTCCTTTTCCCCGATCTCCTCTCTCTGTTCTTTCTGTCCTCTCCCTCTTGCGGACAAGCGACGGCGACGGGACCAGCTCCGGCGATTCCTCTGCCGGCATCGACGCCTGGTAAGCCCAGATCCAGCCGAGACCTTTCTCATCCTAGCTTCGATCTCTTCTCCTCGCCACTGGTTCTTTCACGGGGATGAGCCGACGCCACTGATCGAGCGAGATCCACCCGATCGCCGGCGAGGGTTTGCTTCCGGAGGTTTGAGAGTAGGGCTAGTTTCACCTGAGCCCTTCCTCCTTGTGCAACCGTGCCCTAAATCCCTTCCATCGGCTCCGATCAGTCGTCGCAGCGTCGACCAGCCGTGCCCTAGCTACGATCCTGGAGGCAAGGATCGTTTCCTTGCTGGCAGTTCTCGATCTTCTTCCTATTGACCTCACGCGGTCAGATCTTGATCCTCTTCCTTGAGGTTGATTTGGGCCACAGATTGGGCAATTTCTGTTGGAGACAGCCGATTGGGGTAAGGTAGGTTGTTATTTTGGTTGGTGTTTGGATCAATGATCTGTGCTTGATTCCTTCTTGGTCTGGTTGATCCAGTAGGGTGATCTTCTGTGGTGTTCTTGATTCAGCACCCTTTGCTCCGGCAGCTACCTTCCGGAGAGCAATACTTCTCAGGGTGGATCAACAGAAGGGAGGGCTAAGCGTGAGGTATGGTGTAATTTGATTGTTCTAGAGGAATTAGTTTTGATTGGAGGTGAAGTAGTGTTCCGTGGTAACCTTGTCCAGCGGATCACCTTGTCTTTCCAGCCAGCTCAGTTGGTTTCCAGCAGCTCATTTCGTTCCAGCAGTGGCTGTAAATTTAGGTAAGGATTAGGTATGTTTCGGTACATGATTAGTTGTAGATCATGGTATGATTTGAATACTAGATGGTTAGTGTATCATTAGTTGATACATGTTGTATTTAGTTGCTAAAGTGTAATTAGATTTATTTGCCTAGATAAATCTAATGGAATAATTAGGGTTAAGATAATTAACCCTAGTCAACTGTTAGATTTAATTTAGATGATGATACATGTTATGATAGATATATTTGCTTAGATTTAATCTAATGGAATGATTAGGGTTAAGACAATTAACCCTAGTCAACTATTGGATTTAATTTAAGTTTATATATCTGATCTAATTGGTGATTAGGGTTTAGGTAACTAACCCTAATTGACCGTTAGGTTTAATTAGATAGGTTGAGATTGCTGATTAGGGTTTTGCCCTAATTTAGGTTTAGAGATTTTATTTAGCTATTCATTTGGATTTAGCTAAATAAAATATATATATTGTTTGACACAGGATTCTGATTCGAGGCGAGACTTCGGATTTGGGATTGTACCTTCTATTTGAGGCGGGTACCCTTTGACTTATCTTTTGATACTGTCTTAGGATATGTATAGTTTATATATAGTTACTAGTGATAGATGGTAGGTTTATTTCTTCCCTGGTCTTAGCTTAGTTGATACCTATCACATGCTTCTACTGTTAGATGCTTTACATTAGTCTGGTTTACTTTTATCTCTACCATGTGTATATGTGTTCGTGGTTATGATTACTTATAGTGCTTATCTACCCATGATTAGAGGCTGGAGATACTTGATATATATATATTGTTGGATTCATGTTGTTTATATCTCTGTTATATATCTGCGTTTACCTTTTTGGCACCTACGGATATGGAGGAGGATACGTTCAGGTATGACATTCTGTAGCCGCATGCACCATACCACATGATTGCATGCTGGGCGATGGACGACTCCATTATTGTTGAGCTCGTCGGCCGGCTACATGAGGGCCTGCACACAACGTGTCTACTG
The DNA here is from genome assembly GCF_018446385.1 of Zingiber officinale. Classification (NCBI taxonomy): domain Eukaryota; kingdom Viridiplantae; phylum Streptophyta; class Magnoliopsida; order Zingiberales; family Zingiberaceae; genus Zingiber; species Zingiber officinale. The sequence goes on from NC_055998.1 coordinate 109,025,010, forward strand.
CATGGGTAGTGGCACAGCACTCAGGGTGTGTATGGCAGGTTGCTCGGTGGTGCACCGCCGGGGTGCTCATGGGTAGCACGACACAGCGGGATTGCAGCCGGGATCCCTCCCCGTCATCGCGTACCGGGAGTTGAGAGCATTGCGCTCCCTCACTATGTTTGAGGTAGGAGGATAGGTGTACTCCGACAGCATCCCGTCCACTCGGTCACTTTTCAGGGGTAGTGACGGTAGAGTGCACGGTGTCACAGCTCTCCATTGTGTGAGATGATCGATGGCGTCCGGGGTGACCATGTCATATTGCATCATATGCACAGTTGCATTTATTGTGATTGTTGCATATTGGATGATGCACTTGGGTGATTGCATATGATTGACATGCATCTAGGATACATGCGTATTTGTTGACTATCTTTATATTCATGTCCACAGTCATTCGCCCAAGCCTCGCAGGTGAGTACGGTTTATTGCAGTTATGCATTTCTTATTATTCTTGCTGTAAACTGTATTACCTGCTTCTGGTTACTTATTACAGCTTATTTCAGTTATGCATATCTGTTATACTATTAGGAGACTGTACTGTAGGCTTATGGTTTAGGAGACTGTACCTTAGGTTAGTACTGGTGGATATATATTGCTGTACATGTCTATTGGATTACCTGCTGAGTTCTTTGGACTCACCCCGTTGTTACCATTTTTCAGGTTGAGGCCGTCGGGAGATATTCCAGTCGCTAGCCCCGTTATCGCGAGGATTTTCTTTGTTGGATTATATTTTGCTTTTGCATCTTATATACTTGTATTGTGGGTTTGTATTGTGGACTTTACATTGAACATTCGGGTTTGCCACTTTTGTTTTCCGCTGCGGTCGTATTTCCATTACTTCGTGGATTTGTTTCTTCGTTGTAGTGGAGTAGGCTGTTTACATATATCTTCGAGATTTTTATATCGTCTTTCCTTATTAAACTGCGTGGATTGATTATATGTTGAATTATGTGGAATGTTGATATAAACTGCGTGGCTTGTTCTTTTGTATTGTATTATTCCGGCCGTGTGTGGCCGAGGTATGGAGATATATGTATACTGAGCTTCATATTGTCCGCCGTACAGGGGAGATGCTGCCGAAATTTCTTCGGACAGGGACTACCTGGGGCGTGACAGAACCTATAGGTTTTCCGAGTAGCAACCAACAATTGGTATCAGAGCTAGGGTTTAGCCTCTGTGTATTTGGTATTTAGTTTAATTATGCACATGTCATACATAATTTAGGCAGGTTAATAGTAGGATGTGCTAACTTTGTGGATGCAGGATCCAACTATTATGGCTTTTAGTTATTATGTGTGTGATTGGACCCTTGGACATGTCAAGGGCATTTATCTGTGTGTGCATGATTGTATTAAAATACAGCAGGAGCTGTATTTAGTTTTATTAGGATTTTATTTTTGATCTAGATACATGTACATTCCTTTTATGGAATATAGGATCAAAAATGTAAAATTCTATTTATGTCGCGGATCGAATCTTGCAAAGCGTGGAACTTTCAAAGGACCAGAGGCGCAGCGGAACTAGGAGCAAGATGGATGCGACAGCTAGACCCGGTGGCGGTGGCCAAATATGGCAGCAGCTTGGGATGACAACACACGGAAGACAATAAGAGATAAAAGCCATAATAGTTGAAAATTAAATTTTCTATTTATTGCTTTTATGCTGTGTGTGCATGTTAGTTTACAAGTGTTAGTAGGCTAGCATAGTTAAAATTCCTCATTTATAAATAACTAAGTGGGAGAGGGATTTTTAAATAAATCCCATGGTCTCCATTACTGTTTTGTAAGTGATGCAAACAAGCTTGCGCGTTGGCTCTGAGTGCCTTCCTCCATAACGGATGAGCTTGTTTGCGGATCACTAGAACAGACTTCCATTTTTGGATGACTATAGGAAGTTAATTAAGAGCGTGTGATCTTCCCCAACGGAAGGGGCATAATCTTATTAATGGACTTAGTGTCAAGTAATGGTATACACTTAGACACATCTAATAGTATCCTCCCAGCGGACTGCTATTATTTGTGTGACCAAATGATACCAACTATTAATTTTATTTGTCAAAAGTTAGGTTGACAAGATAATAAAATTAATGGGTTAAAACCCTCCTTTTACAAATGTTGAATTTGTATACGTCCACACTAACGTGGCATACAAAATTCACGGTGTTTTGAGGTGTTGGTTAATTTAAAATAGTATTGTTTGAGGAATCAATATTATTCTAAATTTAGAGTTCTGACCAAAAGTTATTTGTGATTCTTAGGATGTCTTTCAACCCACTGTCCATCATACTTCAACAGAATAGACTTACTGGACCAAACTACATAGATTGGAAAAGAAACCTGGACATTGTTCTTACTGCTGAAAGCTATAAATTTGTACTGACTGAGCAGTGCCCTGATGCACCTACTGGTGAATCTACCCAAGAGGAGATTGAATATCATAGGAAATGGGTAAAAGCAGATGAGATGGTGCGGTGTTACATTTTGGCTTCAATGTCAAATGTATTGCAACATCAGCATCAAGATTTACCAACAGCCTATGATATTATGAACAATCTCAAGGAACTCTTTGGTCATCAGGATAGGGCTTCTAGGCAAGAAGCCATGAGAAAGATAATGACAGCCACCATGCAAGAGGGTACTCCTGTGAGGGATCATATCCTAAAGATGATGGCTTATCTAAACGAGATATGAGATCCTTGGAGGAGAAATTGATGGAAACCCGGATCGATATGATCCTCCAAGCGCTACCTAGAAGTTCCGGCTGAACTATAATATGAATAAGAGGGCTTATTCATTAGCGGAACTCTTGATGGAACTAGCAGAACGATTATTTCGTCACAATGCTCATATTCACTATCTTTGAAAATGGTTCTACTTCTAAGCGAAAGGAAAGAAGAAGAAGAAACAAAGTGGTTCGACAAAAAGTGAATAAATCTCGAATCTGGATTTAAAATTTGGAATGAAGAAGAAGGGCAAGTGCTTCATCATGTGAACATTGGAAAGCGGGTTGTCCTCGTAGGAACCAAAACAAAGGTATATCTCATACTCTAGTTGTTGAAACATGTTTAGCGGTGTTATCTACCGCACTTGGTGTGTAGATACGGGAGCCATGATCATGTCTGCAATTCCTTGCAGGGGTTCCAGGAAACCCGAAGGAGAAATTACCGTCTACATGGGCAATGCTACTAAGGTGGCAGTTGTTGCAGTGGGAGATGTCTACTTATCTTTTAGTAGAAATAGAAATTTGATTTTAAGAAATTGTCTTTATGTACCCAGTTTTAGAAAGAATTTAATTTCGGTTTCTAAACTGCTTTTAGATGGATATTCAGTTTCTTTGATAATGATGTAGTTATTAAAAGAAATAAAGTGATTATATGTTACGGTGCATTAGTTGGCAATTTGTATACTTTAAATCAATCTCTTCCACAAAGCAAAACATGGAAATTTATAACTCATCTTCTAACTCTAATAAGAGAAAAGCATTCGGAAATGAACCAAGCATATCTTTGGCATCTAAGGCTTGGTCATATTAACGAGTAGGATTCAGAGGCTTATAGCCGATGGACTTTGAGTTCATTTGAGTTGGAAAATTTTCCAACTTGTGAATCTTGCTTGGAAGGTAAAATGACCAAGAGACCATTCAAGGCCAAGGGTATAGAGCCAAAGAAGTGTTAGAATTGGTTCACTCGATTTGTGTGGTCATGTATGTCCAGGAAAGAGGAGGTTTGAATATTTTGTCTCTTTCATGAGCGATTATTCAAGATATGGATACATTTACCTAATGAGCCGTCCGAGTGCTTTGATAAGTTCAAAGAATACAAGTGATGTGGAGAAGCGACTAGGTAAAAGTATCAAGACACTCTGGTCGGATCGTGGTGGCGAATACCTCTTAGGAGAGTTTAGGAATTACTTATCAGGATTCAATCCCAATTGTATGCACCTGGAACACCCCAATAGAATGGTGTGGCGAGCGAAGGAATAAGACTCTTATGGAGATGGTTAGATCAATGATGAGTTATTGAATTACCAAATTCGTTTTGGGGATATGCTCTGGAAAGAGCAGTACGTTCCGAACTTAGTACCTTCTAAATCGGTTTCTACTACTCCCATAGAATTGTGGAATGGCGGAAGCCCAGTCTAAGACATATTCGGATTTAGCCGGCACATGTGCTGAAACCGGATGCTGATAAGTTAGAATCTCGTCAGAAGTTGGCGTGTTTGTAGGATATCCCAAAGGCGAAAGGTGGTTTATTTTATAGTCCTAAAGTCGAAGGTCATTGTTAGCATCAATGCCCGGTTTTTAGAAGAAGACTATATAATGGATCACAAACCCAAGCAAAGTTGTTTTAGAAGAACTTAGAGAGGACACGTCTACTTCAGTACCAACAATACAAGATGAAGTACCACAAGAGGCGCAACACGTGTCACACATGATACACAACCACAGACGGTGCCTCGTCGTAGTGGGAGGTTGTAAGGCAACTGAAGATTCATGTTTTTGGGAGAGTCTTGGTTTGATCCCGGTAAACATGAACCTGATCCCCGGACATATGACGAAGCACTCCAAGAGATGCAACATCTTGGCAAAAGGCGATGAATTGAAATAGAGTCTATGTACTCTAATAAGGTCGGAGCTTGTAGAACCAACGATGGTGTAAAAGCCGTTGGATGTAAGTGGATCTACAAAAGGAAAAGAGGGACGGAAGGTAGAAACCTTCAAAGCTAGGCTTATTGCGAAAGGGTACTCAGAAAGAGGGAATCGATTATGAAACCTTTTCACGGTAGCCATGCTTAAGTCTATCCGGATACTCTTATCCATTCTTTGCTCATATGGATTATGAGATTTGGCAAATGGATGTCAAGACAACTTTCCTTAATGGAAGTCTTGAAGAGAACATCCATATGAAGCAACCGGAAGGGTTCATTGAAAAGGCAAAGAGCATCTAGTGTGCAAGCTCAATCGGTCCATTTATGGATTGAAGCAAGCTTCAAGGTCTTGGAACATCGGTTTAATGAAGTAATCCAATCATATGGATTTATTCAAAGTCCGGATGAGTCTTGTGTATATAAGAAGTGATAGAAGCGTGGTGGTATTTCTTGTACTATCGTAGATGATATTTTGTTAATTGGCAACAATGTCAGGTATTATCAGGCGTAAGGGTATGGTTGTCCAAACAATTTGATATGAAGGACTTAGGAGAGTGTGCACACATTCTTGGGATCAAAGTGATAAGGGATCGCAAGAAAAGAACGTTGTGTCTATCCCAAGCTTCATATATAGATACAATCCTTGCTCGTTTTAGCATGCAAGATTCCAAGAAAGGTTTCTTACCTTTCGGACATGGAGTAGCTCTGTCTAAAGAGATGTCTCCAAAGGCGTCAAAAGAGATAGAAGACATGAAAGCGGTTCCTTATGCTTGGCTGTAGGAAGCCTAATGTATGCAATGCTATGTACGAGACCCGATATCTGTTTTGTCGTGGGCATGGTCGCAGATATCGAGTAACCCTGGACAAGGACATTGGACTGCGGTAAAGCATATATTAAAGTACACGGAAGGACTAGAGATTATATGCTAGTTTACCAAGCGGACGATTCGCTCCCTGTGGGTTACATTGATTTTCACAGATAGGGATAACAGTAAGTCTACATCGGGCTATGTGTTTACTTTAGGAGGTGGAGCCATTTCATGGAGGAGTGTTAAGCAGAATGGAAGCTGAGTATGTAGCAGCCTCTGAGGCAGCTAAAGAAGCAGTATGGCTCAGGAACTTTCTAATGGACTTAGATGTGATTCCTTGTAAAATACCGGAAAATAGGCGCATATGAATAAAGGAATTTTTCGAAATTTTTGGAGATTTTTCGGGAATTTTTCGGAGCTCGTATGGACGAGTTAACGGGGACAAGAACGGGGTCCGGAAAAGCCTATTTAGGCTACCCCATTTAAGTGAGGAAAAGTTTATTTATCTTATTTATTTTTACTTTCTTTTCTTTCTCCCTAAACGTCGTTTCTTTCCCTCAACCCGCGCCTCCTCCTCTCTCGATTTCCTTCGACCGTGCCCTAACCTTCCTCGCCGGCGCTTGATCAAGAGCCGAACCCCTCTCCTCTCTGCGCCTTCTCCACCCGACAGCACCGCCGGGTGTTCTTCCTCCTCGCTGAGTGACGCACCGCCGCCACCCCTGCCGACGCCGTGCCCTAGCCGAGCCACCGTCGCCTATGCCCTAGTGTCGGCTACCTTCCTTGTGCCCTAATTCTCTGCCGGCGCCGCACCTTCTGCCCTAGCGCCGTCCTCCTCCCTCTTGTCGTTGTCCGATGATGCCACCATGCCCTGTCGCCATCGCCAGTTGCCTTTCACTGCCGCCTTGTCGCCACCTTAGTCGGAGGTGATCATTCCGCGGCCACTGCAGCCTTCCTTGTGCGCTACTTGGTTGGTCGCCGACTACTCCTTGTTCTTGAGCCGTGCCCTAGACCCGAGCCAACAAGGTGAGATTGTGCCCTATGGATTTGGATTGGTGGAGCACCCAATTTTTTTATCTCAGGCTGTGGTGTTGTTCCTTGTTTCCAGCAGGATCTCTAGCTTGTTCCGGCAGCCAACATCTTCAACTTTGGATCAATAGTGATACATTCAAATTGAGGTAAGCTTCGGTTGTTGATTAGGATTGTTGCTTGATTGCGTATCAATCTTGATGTCATCTGATCCGAACAGTGAAGTATCCAGCAAGGAGGTTGGGCTAGGTGGAGGGTCTTGGATCCGGTAGCTATTCCCTCTGTAGCCATCTTGTTGTCAGTATCAACACTCCCTGCTATGGATCAACAATCACAGCCGTTGATTAAGGTAAGCTATGTGTGGAGTTTTGGTTGTATTCTATGAGTATTTGGAGGATATGCAATTGTATCGAATTTGAGATAAATTGGATTGCAAGATGATTAGATTGATCAGGGTTTTACCCTAATTTAGCCTTGAGGATTTTATTTAGCTATACATTTGAGTTAGCTAAATAAAATGTATGTATATTGGTGACACAGGACCTTGACGCGAGACGCGCATCTCGACTTTGGATTTGGAAAGATTGGACTTTCTTATTTGAGGCGGGTACCTCTTGACTTATCTTTTATGATATTGTCTTTGGATATGCATAGTATTTTATAACTACAAGCAATGAACATGTTTGTCTTTGGTATGTCACTGTTTGATATCCATAGCATGTTAGGTTTATCGCCTGTGACGTATCCGTGCTTATATCATGTGATTTATTGCCATGAGTACTGTATTACCATGAGTATCTTAGTTTCTAGAATAAGTGACATACCATGTTTTACTGAGGTTAGGACTAGGTTCTAGACTTTTGGTTTCAGTCATGTGTATCGAGATTATCTGATACTTAGGTTTTATGCCGTGACTGGCTTGTGTACCTCTATTTGTATATCATATATGATTCGTGTACCTAGACCTTGATTCTTGATATGTGTATATTGTTGGTACATATGTTATGGAAGGAGATATGTTTAGGATCTAGGTTGCTATACCATAGAGGACCTGTATACCCTAGATCCGTGGATTTGACATACTGATACTGTGGTACCCATATTATGTATATATGGATTTTTCTTTATGCTGATCGGGACATTCCATACTTATTATGTTCAGGACATAGGTTTTTGATATTCTATCTGACCTGCGTACTCTAGATCTTGGTATGTGACCATCGATTTTACCGTACTCATTTTATACATATGGATATGGTTATGTTGATCAGTTTATGACCATGCTTAGTGTCATGCATCATGATTTGCATGCTGTGCGATTGTCGGCTCTACTATGGTTGAGAACATCGCTACATGTATCTGCACACCACCACTCATGGATTAGTGGTATATCGACAGTGTGTGGCGGTTACTTGTTTAGCTCCGTTAGTCCGAGGACTCGTGGTAGCGTGATCGATTCCGCTGTTTGGCTCGGCATTTGGTGTAGCGTGGTAGTCGTGAGATGGTGGACTCTGTTTGGCTCCGTTGGTCGGGTGACTCAGCGTGGTAGCCGGAATTCCCCGTCATCGTGTACCGGAGATGAGAGCATTGAGCTCCCCATTTATGATTTGGGGTCACGGGACATGAGTACTCAGCATCCGTCACTCGGTCACTCATGGGAGGCGGTGGCAGAGTGTCACGGTTGTCACAACCCTACCCTCGGTCTCACCATTTGTGTGTGAGATGGTACTGCGTCAGGGTGACGAGGCATCATTAGCATCATATGCATTGATGCATTTATATTTTATGATTGTGTTTGCTGCATTTGGTTTGCTGCATTTGGTTGGATACATACTTTTGACTGCATCGGGATTATTGACACTTCGGTTTGTGACCCTTTTATGCGGATAGGAGTTCTGGTGAGTCTGACTTCCTCGATTTACCTTCGGTTTTGCGTATTCCCTATATGATTAGGAAGTTGTATTCCATGTTTGTTGCTGTTAGATATATCTTACTACTCATGTCCATTGGTATTCGCTGAGTTGTTGAACTCACCCCCGTTGACACTATCTTTTCAGGTACCAGGTTATTTATGGTGTCGCTTGGAGCATCCTGTCTGCTGGTCCCCACGTCACATCAGAAGCCATATCTCCGTATTTTTTCTTTGTTATTTGATCTTGGTATATTAGATGTATGTATTTGACTTTGTGTGTTCCGGTTTTGTGTTCGGAGTGTTGAGGTTGTATGTGGTGTTTTGTATTTGTTATTGGTTGTGTAAGCCTAGCCGGCTAGCAGTTTTGTGTTTTGGTTTTGGTACAGCCGAGTGGGCTGCTTTATTTTTAACTGCGTGGTTGTGTCAGCCAGAGGCTGAATTTGATATTAACTGCGTGGTGTTTGTTTTCTTTTATTGTTATTATTCCAGCCGCATGTGGCTGAGGTATATAGTGCATGTAGAAAAGTTTCAGATTGTCCGCCGTACAGGGGAGATGCTGTCGAAATTTCTTCGTACAGAGACTCCTCTTGGGCGTGACAATTTAGTGGTATCAGAGCAGGTATACGATACTTGCTATGTGTTCTGGATTTTCGAGATTTATCTGATATCAATTTATTTGGTATCAGAGATCGGCTTACGAGTCTTATTTCCCTGTGTTTCGGATTTTGTGATTTGGTCTTCTCGATGTGACTTTTCGGATTTTGGGACCTGGCAGCAGCAGGACATCTCCAAGCTATAGGAGGTATGTTGATATATGTTATCCTACCTTTTTGGTTAGTTATGCTCTGTTCACTATTATGGTTTATGACGTGTATTTGCACTCTTTACTAGTACCTGTCTAGTTGAGATAGCATATATTTTATGTATTAGGTAAAACCCTGATGATGGTCGACCTTGATAGAGATTAAGGGTTTCAGTTTCTGGTGATTTATTATATCATACACCAGTAGTATTTAGCTTCTGTTATTACTAGTTGGTTAGCAGATTGAGGCACATACCAGCCTTTGCTTTAATTAGCTGGGTAGTGGATAGAATCTATATCATTATGTTGACCTAGCCAGTAGTATACCATGTTATCTTAGTTAATTTTATCAGCAGATAATTAGGTTACTTTTGTTAGATCGGTCAGTAGAAGACTGATCTACGTTTGTTTGACTTGGGTAGTCGTGATCGATTTACCTTAGATGCTTGTAGAGGCTTTATTTATTCTTGATTAGTTAGTAGATGACCGATTAGTTTTGTTGACCCGAACAGTAGGGGATTGACCTACTTTACTTCTAGATGTTTGAATCTTGAGTTATTCGTGGTTAGTTGGATATCTTGAGCACATCGAGTATCTAGCTTATCCTGACGTGGGAAAGGATTGGATTAGCCATATACTATTGATGATTTGGTCAGTCGATAGAGGATCGAAGTATCCTATTCCATGGGTACTGTAATTTTAGACTGTTTGTACCTAATTGGATAACTTAGAAGATGGCATAGGGTTTGTGTGATAGATTGGATTAAATATGCTGATTATGCATATCTATGAAGTGTACATATGATTGTTATGAGTTGAAGGAGTTCTATGATGGATAGTTCATTTGTGAGTATTGTTTGAGGGGTATTGTTGATTTTACCTACGATGATATATGCACACGAGTTCGGTATACATTGTTGGAGGTATCACGGTGATTTATACCTATGATGTGGGTATTTTTGGTGTGAACCAATTGGAGGATTATGTCGATCATACATATGTGGTGTTTGCATGTATGTCAGATGTATGGTTGGTAGCATTATGATGATTCTACCTATGTTAAATGTAGAATATTAAATGTCTACATTATAATATTGGTTGTTTTACCCTGTCAACTAATTCTCTCATTAGTGGGTGACCGACCCACTAGGAGGACGATAGAGTTGACTATGGATTTGATTTGCTTACTGGGTGGTTATACCCTAGGCTACCCATAGTGATCTGTGGTAGAGAGATCTTGTGCAGTCTCTAGCTAGATAGTTAGGTACTTTGGGCACTTTTGTATTGTTGTGGTAGAGCGTAGCTCCCACATGTTATGGATCGTTTGTGGTAGAGCGTAGCTTCCACATATTCTGGATTCTCACATATTTAGGGATTGTTTTGTAGTGGAGCATTGCTCCTACATATTGCGGATTGTTTGTAGCGGAGCATTGCTCCCATATTTATTGTGGATACATATTTTGGATTATTTGTGGTGGAGCGTTGCTCCCACATATGGAGGATTTCTTGTGGTAGAGCGTTGCTCCCACATATGTGGTATTTCGTGTGATAGAGCATTGCTCTCACACTGGAGGTTCTATTCTTTAGTGATTATATATCGTTGGTGATTAGATCTGTTTATTGTTGAGGATCTTATTGTTAGGAATGTCTGTGATACGGACATGATGTGTCTTGGTTTTTACCATTAGAGCTTACGGAGCCCTAGATGTTATCATGGACTCGATGATTTTAGTATTCCCAGGATGTTTGGATCGGTTTCCATTGTCTTTGTTGACGATGTTGTGATCTATTTCGGATCCGCGGTGAGTCACGCACGCCATTTTGCATAGTTCTGGAGATGTTTCGACGAGAACATCTATATGCGAAGTTCAGTAGTGCGTTTTGAGATTGTCTTCTGTGAGATTTTTAGGACACATGATGACCAGTAGGAGTATACTGTGGTTCCACAGGAGATCGAGTTTGTTTCCGTTGGGAGTAGACGGAGTCTACAGAAGAGGCTCGCAACTTCCTTTGTTTGGCCGATATTTCCGGAGATACGTTGAGGGTTTCTCACGGATTGCTATTGCTACTTACACGCCTGACCAGAAAAAGGCGTGAAGTTCACTTGGACTGAGGATTGTAAGACCAGCTTCTAGGAGCTGAAGCGGAGACCAGTGTCGGCTCCGATTTTTGGTTTTTCCTTTTGGAGAGGACGGATTCGTGCTTTATACCGACGCATCTCCACAGGATTTGGCGCTGTTCTGATGCAGCACGACACGGTAGTCTTCTATGTTTTTCGACAGTTGTAGGAGCATGAGTAGAACTATCAGTATATGACTTGTGGCTGGCCGTCATTATTTTGTGCCTTGAAGATTTGGCAGCCTTATCTATACGGTGTTACATTTGAGATTCTCACGGACCATAAGAGTCTCAAATATTTGTTCACTTGGAAAGGAACCTAATCTCCGACGGAGGGGATGGATGGAGTTCCTGAAGGATTTTGATTGTACCATTAGCTATCACTCAGGTAGAGCTAATGGGGTTGCCGATACACTTAGCAGGAAGTTCAGAGGGACTTTAGCTTGCCACCGAGTTGTGGTCATAGACTTGATTCAAGGTTTCTCCGAGTGGGCCTTGAGGGATAAGGACAGACAGAGCTAGGTATTCTTGTTACCATGACTGCTTAGTCGTCGATCAGGACGAGGATCCGAGAGCCCTAGGCTGCTGATCAGTATTTGCAGTTTATTTGCAGCTAGATAGCTTCCGGGTAGCAGACCGAATTCACACGAGACGAGGAGGGTGTTATACACTTCCGAGGCAGATTATGCGTATTTCAGTCTCATCTGGTCTTATAGGAGTTACTTTCGGAAGCTCATCGCTCTCGATTTGCGATCCACCCAGGCGGGAGCCGCATGTATCGAGATTTGAGACGTTCCTACTGGTGGGACGGTATGAAGAAAGACATCGCGGAATTTGTTGCTAGATGTCTTGTCTATCAGCAGGTGAAGGCCGAGCACCAGAGACCTGTCGGTTTATTTCAGCGAATTCCTATTCCCGAGTGGAAATGGGAACATATTACTATGGGCTTTGTGGTGAGTCTGCCGAGGACATCACGAGACCATGACGCGATTTGGGTAATCTTTGATCAATTATCCAAATCCTCGCACGTTTTAGCTAATCGGAGGACAGATTTCTTGGATCGATTGGTAGATCTGTTTTGCCGGGAGATCATTAGATCACGTGGTGTCCCGTTGATTATTATTTCGGATAGAGACCCCGATTCATGTCTCGCTTTTGACAGAGTCTGCAGCAGGCCTTGGGCACGTAGCTCTGTTTAGTATAGTTTTCCATCCTCAGACAGATGGATAGTCAAAGCGGACTATTCAGACTTTAGAGGATCTGCTGAGGTCATGTGTTATGGATTTCGGAGGCAGTTGTGAGGACTATTTGTCGTTGATAGAGTTTGCTTACAACAACAGCTTTCATTCGGCTATCCAGATGGCACCGTTTGAGGCGTTGTATGGTAGACCTTGTCGGACACCCGTCCTCTGGGATGAGGTTGGAGAGGCCCAGTTGTTGGGACCTCATCGAGTTCAGCAGGATGCAAAGTTGGTCCGTACTATCGGACAGAGGATGTCAGAGGCGCAGGACCGCCAGAATGGTTATGCTGACCGGAGTCGGAGACTCTTAGAGTTCTCTATTTGCGACCATGTATTTCTGCGAGTTTCACCCGCGAAGGCGGTGAAGAGTTTTGGTTTCAGAGGTAAGCTAGCTCCACGATACATTGGACCTTTCTAGATCGCGGAAAGGATTGGAGCGGTAGCTTACCGGTTGGCACAACCACCGTCCTTGGCAGGAGTGCACGATGTATACCACGTATCTATGCTGAGGAGATACGTACCCGAACCGACACATGTGCTGACAGATATCTCAGTTTCAGTACAGCCTGACGTCACTTATGAGGAGATTCCGGTACGGATTTTAGACCGGAAGGAGAGTCAGTTGTGGAACAAGACTATCCGGCTTGTTAAGGTCAGATGGTAGTATCATTCGGACGAGGAGGCTACATGGGAGCTCGAGGATATTATCCGAGCTTGATATCCCCATCATTTCACTTGAGGTATGTGATTTAATTTACCGTTCAGCATTTATATACTTTATATATGTTGTTAGTACTTGCTGATGGTAGATAATGAAATTTGGGGACCAAATTTTTATTAGTGGGGGAGAATGTAAAAAACCGGAAAATAGGCGAATATGAATAAAGGAATTTTTCGAAATTTTTGGAGATTTTTCGGGAATTTTTCGGAGCTCGTATGGACGAGTTAACGGGGACAAGAACGGGGTCCGGAAAAGCCTATTTAGGCTACCCCATTTAAGTGAGGAAAAGTTTATTTATCTTATTTATTTTTACTTTCTTTTCTTTCTCCCTAAACGTCGTTTCTTTCCCTCAACCCGCGCCTCCTCCTCTCTCGATTTCCTTCGACCGTGCCCTAACCTTCCTCGCCGGCGCTTGATCAAGAGCCGAACCCCTCTCCTCTCTGTGCCTTCTCCACCCGACAGCACCGCCGGGTGTTCTTCCTCTTCGCTGAGTGACGCACCGCCGCCACCCCTGCCGACGCCGTGCCCTAGCCGAGCCACCGTCGCCTATGCCCTAGTGTCGGCTACCTTCCTTGTGCCCTAATTCTCTGCCGGCGCCGCACCTTCTGCCCTAGCGCCGTCCTCCTCCCTCTTGTCGTTGTCCGATGATGCCACCATGCCCTGTCGCCATCGCCAGTTGCCTTTCACTGCCGCCTTGTCGCCACCTTAGTCGGAGGTGATCATTCCGCGGCCACTGCAGCCTTCCTTGTGCGCTACTTGGTTGGTCGCCGGCTACTCCTTGTTCTTGAGCCGTGCCCTAGACCCGAGCCAACAAGGTGAGATTGTGCCCTATGGATTTGGATTGGTGGAGCACCCAATTTTTTTATCTCAGGCTGTGGTGTTGTTCCTTGTTTCCAGCAGGATCTCTAGCTTGTTCCGGCAGCCAACATCTTCAACTTTGGATCAATAGTGATACATTCAAATTGAGGTAAGCTTCGGTTGTTGATTAGGATTGTTGCTTGATTGCGTATCAATCTTGATGTCATCTGATCCGAACAGTGAAGTATCCAGCAAGGAGGTTGGGCTAGGTGGAGGGTCTTGGATCCGGTAGCTATTCCCTCTGTAGCCATCTTGTTGTCAGTATCAACACTCCCTGCTATGGATCAACAATCACAGCCGTTGATTAAGGTAAGCTATGTGTGGAGTTTTGGTTGTATTCTATGAGTATTTGGAGGATATGCAATTGTATCGAATTTGAGATAAATTGGATTGCAAGATGGTTAGATTGATCATGGTTTTACCCTAATTTAGCCTTGAGGATTTTATTTAGCTATACATTTGAGTTAGCTAAATAAAATGTATGTATATTGGTGACACAGGACCTTGACGCGAGACGCGCATCTCGACTTTGGATTTGGAAAGATTGGACTTTCTTATTTGAGGCGGGTACCTCTTGACTTATCTTTTATGATATTGTCTTTGGATATGCATAGTATTTTATAACTACAAGCAATGAACATGTTTGTCTTTGGTATGTCACTGTTTGATATCCATAGCATGTTAGGTTTATCGCCCGTGACGTATCCGTGCTTATATCATGTGATTTATTGCCATGAGTACTGTATTACCATGAGTATCTTAGTTTCTAGAATAAGTGACATACCATGTTTTACTGAGGTTAGGACTAGGCTTCTGGACTTTTGGTTTCAGTCATGTGTATCGAGATTATCTGATACTTAGGTTTTATGCCGTGACTGGCTTGTATACCTCTATTTGTATATCATATATGATTCGTGTACCTAGACCTTGATTCTTGATATGTGCATATTGTTGGTACATATGTTATGGAAGGAGATATGTTTAGGATCTAGGTTGCTATACCATAGGGGACCTGTATACCCTAGATCCGTGGATTTGTCATACTGATAGTGTGGTACCCATATTATGTATATATGGATTTTTCTTTATGCTGATCGGGACATTCCATGTTTGTTATGTTCAGGACCTAGGTTTTTGATATCCTATCTGACCTGTGTATTTTAGTTCTTCGTATTTGACCATCGATATTACGGTACTCATTTTATATATATGGATATGGTCATGTGGATCAGTTTATTTCTATGCTTAGTGTCATGCATCATGATTGCATGCTGCCCGATTGTCGGCTCCACTATGGTTGAGCACATCGCCAGTTACATGTACTGCACACACCACCACTCAGGGATTAGTGGTATATCGACAGTGTGTGGCGGTTCATTTAGCTCCGTTGGTCGAGGACTCGTGGTAGCCGTGCGTTCGCTCTGTTTGGCTCTCGGCATTTGGTGTAGCGTGGTAGTCGGCGGATGGTGGACTCGCTTGGCTCCGTTGGTCGGGTGACTCAGCGTGGTAGCCGGATTTCCCCGTCATCGTGTACCGGAGATGAGAGCATTGAGCTCCCCATTTATGATTTGGGGTCACGGGACATGAGTACTCCTGACAGCATCCGTCCACTCGGTCACTCATCAGGGGTAGTGACGTGTACGGTTGTCACAGCCCTACCCACTCGGTCTCACCATTTGTGTGTGAGATGACTGACTGGCGTCAGGGGTGACCAGGACGCATCATTAGCATCATATGCATTGATGCATTTATATTTTTATGATTGTGTTTGCTGCATTTGGTTGCTGCATTTTGGTTGGATACATACTTTTGACCTGCATACAGGATTATTGACACTTTCGGTTTGACGACCCTTTTGTCTGGATAGGAGTTCCTGGTGAGTACAGCTTCCTCAGTTACCTTTTAGTTTTGCGTATTCCCTATATATGATTAGGAAGCTGTATTCCATGTTTGTTGCTGTTAGATATATCTTACTACTCATGTCCATTGGTATTCGCTGAGTTGTTGAACTCACCCCCGTTGACACTATCTTTTCAGGTACCAGGTTATTTATGGTGTCGCTTGGAGCATCCTGTCTGCTGGTCCCCACGTCACATCAGAAGCCATATCTCCGTATTTTTTCTTTGTTATTTGATCTTGGTATATTAGATGTATGTATTTGACTTTGTGTGTTCCGGTTTTGTGTTCGGAGTGTTGAGGTTGTATGTGGTGTTTTGTATTTGTTATTGGTTGTGTAAGCCTAGCCGGCTAGCAGTTTTGTGTTTTGGTTTTGGTACAGCCGAGTGGGCTGCTTTATTTTTAACTGCGTGGTTGTGTCAGCCAGAGGCTGAATTTGATATTAACTGCGTGGTGTTTGTTTTCTTTTATTGTTATTATTCCAGCCGCATGTGGCTGAGGTATATAGTGCTTGTAGAAAAGTTTCAGATTGTCCGCCGTACAGGGGAGATGCTGTCGAAATTTCTTCGTACAGAGACTCCTCTTGGGCGTGACAATTTAGTGGTATCAGAGCAGGTATACGATACTTGCTATGTGTTCTGGATTTTCGAGATTTATCTGATATCAATTTATTTGGTATCAGAGATCGGCTTACGAGTCTTATTTCCCTGTGTTTCGGATTTTGTGATTTGGTCTTCTCGATGTGACTTTTCGGATTTTGGGACCTGGCAGCAGCAGGACATCTCCAAGCTATAGGAGGTATGTTGATATATGTTATCCTACCTTTTTGGTTAGTTATGCTCTGTTCACTATTATGGTTTATGACGTGTATTTGCACTCTTTACTAGTACCTGTCTAGTTGAGATAGCATATATTTTATGTATTAGGTAAAACCCTGATGATGGTCGACCTTGATAGAGATTAAGGGTTTCAGTTTCTGGTGATTTATTATATCATACACCAGTAGTATTTAGCTTCTGTTATTACTAGTTGGTTAGCAGATTGAGGCACATACCAGCCTTTGCTTTAATTAGCTGGGTATTGGATAGAATCTATATCATTATGTTGACCTAGCCAGTAGTATACCATGTTATCTTAGTTAATTTTATCAGCAGATAATTAGGTTACTTTTGTTAGATCGGTCAGTAGAAGACTGATCTACGTTTGTTTGACTTGGGTAGTCGTGATCGATTTACCTTAGATGCTTGTAGAGGCTTTATTTATTCTTGATTAGTTAGTAGATGACCGATTAGTTTTGTTGACCCGAACAGTAGGGGATTGACCTACTTTACTTCTAGATGTTTGAATCTTGAGTTATTCGTGGTTAGTTGGATATCTTGAGCACATCGAGTATCTAGCTTATCCTGACGTGGGAAAGGATTGGATTAGCCATATACTACTGATGATTTGGTCAGTCGATAGAGGATCGAAGTATCCTATTCCATGGGTACTGTAATTTTAGACTGTTTGTACCTAATTGGATAACTTAGAAGATGGCATAGGGTTTGTGTGATAGATTGGATTAAATATGCTGATTATGCATATCTATGAAGTGTACATATGATTGTTATGAGTTGAAGGAGTTCTATGATGGATAGTTCATTTGTGAGTATTGTTTGAGGGGTATTGTTGATTTTACCTACGATGATATATGCACACGAGTTCGGTATACATTGTTGGAGGTATCACGGTGATTTATACCTATGATGTGGGTATTTTTGGTGTGAACCAATTGGAGGATTATGTCGATCATACATATGTGGTGTTTGCATGTATGTCAGATGTATGGTTGGTAGCATTATGATGATTCTACCTATGTTAAATGTAGAATATTAAATGTCTACATTATAATATTGGTTGTTTTACCCTGTCAACTAATTCTCTCATTAGTGGGTGACCGACCCACTAGGAGGACGATAGAGTTGACTATGGATTTGATTTGCTTACTGGGTGGTTATACCCTAGGCTACCCATAGTGATCTGTGGTAGAGAGATCTTGTGCAGTCTCTAGCTAGATAGTTAGGTACTTTGGGCACTTTTGTATTGTTGTGGTAGAGCGTAGCTCCCACATGTTATGGATCGTTTGTGGTAGAGCGTAGCTTCCACATATTCTGGATTCTCACATATTTAGGGATTGTTTTGTAGTGGAGCATTGCTCCTACATATTGCGGATTGTTTGTAGCGGAGCATTGCTCCCATATTTATTGTGGATACATATTTTGGATTATTTGTGGTGGAGCGTTGCTCCCACATATGGAGGATTTCTTGTGGTAGAGCGTTGCTCCCACATATGTGGTATTTCGTGTGATAGAGCATTGCTCTCACACTGGAGGTTCTATTCTTTAGTGATTATATATCGTTGGTGATTAGATCTGTTTATTGTTGAGGATCTTATTATTAGGAATGTCTGTGATACGGACATTATGTGTCTTGGTTTTACCATTAGTGCTTGCGGTGCCCTAGATGTTGTCATGGACTCGATGATTTGAGTATCCCTGGAAGGTTTGGATCGGTTTCCATTGTCTTTGTTGACGATGTTGTGATCTATTTCGGATCCGCGGTGAGTCACGCACGCCATTTTGCATAGTTCTGGAGATGTTTCGACGAGAACATCTATATGCGAAGTTCAGTAGTGCGTTTTGAGATTGTCTTCTGTGAGATTTTTAGGACACATGATGACCAGTAGGAGTATACTGTGGTTCCACAGGAGATCGAGTTTGTTTCCGTTGGGAGTAGACGGAGTCTACAGAAGAGGCTCGCAACTTCCTTTGTTTGGCCGATATTTCCGGAGATACGTTGAGGGTTTCTCACGGATTGCTATTGCTACTTACACGCCTGACCAGAAAAAGGCGTGAAGTTCACTTGGACTGAGGATTGCAAGACCAGCTTCTAGGAGCTGAAGCGGAGACCAGTGTCGGCTCCGATTTTTGGTTTTTCCTTTTGGAGAGGACGGATTCGTGCTTTATACCGACGCATCTCCACAGGATTTGGCGCTGTTCTGATGCAGCACGACACGGTAGTCTTCTATGTTTTTCGACAGTTGTAGGAGCATGAGTAGAACTATCAGTATATGACTTGTGGCTGGCCGTCATTATTTTGTGCCTTGAAGATTTGGCAGCCTTATCTATACGGTGTTACATTTGAGATTCTCACGGACCATAAGAGTCTCAAATATTTGTTCACTTGGAAAGGAACCTAATCTCCGACGGAGGGGATGGATGGAGTTCCTGAAGGATTTTGATTGTACCATTAGCTATCACTCAGGTAGAGCTAATGGGGTTGCCGATGCACTTAGCAGGAAGTTCAGAGGGACTTTAGCTTGCCACCGAGTTGTGGTCATAGACTTAATTCAAGGTTTCTCCGAGTGGGCCTTGAGGGATAAGGACAGACAGAGCTAGGTATTCTTGTTACCATGACTGCTTAGTCGTCGATCAGGACGAGGATCCGAGAGCCCTAGGCTGCTGATCAGTATTTGCAGTTTATTTGCAGCTAGATAGCTTCCGGGTAGCAGACCGAATTCACACGAGACGAGGAGGGTGTTATACACTTCCGAGGCAGATTATGCGTATTTCAGTCTCATCTGGTCTTATAGGAGTTACTTTCGGAAGCTCATCGCTCTCGATTTGCGATCCACCCAGGCGGGAGCCGCATGTATCGAGATTTGAGACGTTCCTACTGGTGGGACGGTATGAAGAAAGACATCGCGGAATTTGTTGCTAGATGTCTTGTCTATCAGCAGGTGAAGGCCGAGCACCAGAGACCTGTCGGTTTATTTCAGCGGATTCCTATTCCCGAGTGGAAATGGGAACATATTACTATGGGCTTTGTGGTGAGTCTGCCGAGGACATCACGAGACCATGACGCGATTTGGGTAATCTTTGATCAATTATCCAAATCCTCGCACGTTTTAGCTAATCGGAGGACAGATTTCTTGGATCGATTGGTAGATCTGTTTTGCCGGGAGATCATTAGATCACGTGGTGTCCTGTTGATTATTATTTCGGATAGAGACCCCGATTCATGTCTCGCTTTTGACAGAGTCTGCAGCAGGCCTTGGGCACGTAGCTCTGTTTAGTATAGTTTTCCATCCTTAGACAGATGGATAGTCAAAGCGGACTATTCAGACTTTAGAGGATCTGCTGAGCGCAAGTACCACCTGATACGAGATATCGTGAAGCGAGGAGAAGTTGTCATCGCCAAGATTGCATCAGCGGATAACCTGGCAGATCCTTTCACTAAGGCCCTTCCGGCGAAAACTTTCGATCGGCATGTGGAAGGAATGGGAATCAGATGTATGGTAGAAGATATGGCAGCTTAGTCATTAGTATAAGTGGGAGATTGTTGGAGTGTATACTGAAAGTCTAAGCTTTGTAAACATTCATTATGAATAAAGAATCACATTTGGTCAAATTTTCTACATTTAGTTGTAGTTATTCAATTAATTTATATTGTAGATAATATAGTATGTGGTGTCACATACAGAAGATGATATTATCAGTACCTTATAAATTATAAATAGTAGCTCACGACCAAAATGGAAAGGAACAAACCATTAGAAGGTCGTAGTGTAATTAGGTATTAGTTTATCTTGACTATATAATTACACTAGTACACTCAGAGTGTATTGAGTAGGACCATTTGAGGTCGTTTCTTTTATACTGACTTTATAAAGAAACAAAGACCTCGGTTATTATGGAAGTGTGTGCTCTTAATCCTAATATAATAGCAAGTACATATATTTGATATTTATTTCTTTAATTTATCAATGGGTGAGATTTAGTTCGATGAATCAATAAACCCGATAAGTTGGGAAATGGTATCACTTATAGTGTGTGTTGTTGATTATAGAAGGAAACTGTGTCCTAGAGATACTAGGTTGATAATGTCCTCAAGAGGAGCTCATAAAGATTGTCATGTTAAACCCTGCAGGTGGACTTAGTCCGACATGATAATAAGGTTGAGTGGTACTACTCTTGGATTTAGATATTAATTAAATGAGTTGTCAGTAACTCACTTAATTAGTGGACATTTGATATCTTAAACACCGGGAGACTAACACACTCATAATAAGAAGGAGCCCAAAAATGTAATTTGGGATTGGTGCGGTAGTTCAATGATAGTTCTCTAGTGGAATGAATTATCATTGATAAAATTAAGTTGTGTGTTCGGGGCGAACACGGGATGCTTAATTTTATCAGGAGACCAAAACCAATTCCTCCTCTCGGTCCCTATCGTAGCCTCTTATTTATAGAGTTCTATACCCACCTATACCCACCTTCTATACCCACCCAATAGGGGCCGGCCAAGCTAGCTTGGGAACAAGCTAGGGCCGGCCTAGGTATGAATTTGGGTGGCCGGCCCTAGCTTGAATAAAAGCTAGTGGGGGCCGGCCAAATTAAATTAAAAAGGAGTTTTAATTTTAATTTTTATTATGTGGAAGAAATAATTTATTAAAGAGAATTTAAATTAAAATATCTCATAAAAGATCTACAAAAGATTAAAGAAAGAGATTAGATCTCTTTCCTTATTTGTAAATTGGTGAGATATTTTATTTTCTCTTTAAAATTATTCACATGATAATAAAATTAAAATTATAGAAATTTCCTTTTATTAACCATGAAGAGATTTTAAAGAGAAATTTTATTTTTTAAAATTTCCGGAAACAAATTAGGAAGTTTTAATTGTTGATTAAAACTTGTCTAATTTTTTCCTTCATTGATGTGGCCGGCCATTGATTTTAGTTTGGGAAATTTTATTTTATTTTTCTCAATAAAATCATGTCAAGGAAATTGAGAAAATTTTATTGTAATTAAATTTCCTAATTTGCCAAGGCCAAGGAATATAAAAGAAGGGGTAGGGGTGCCTTCATGAGACACAACCTCTATTATTTTCTCTCCCTCTTTTATTCCTTGGTGTGGCCGTTCATCCTCTCCCTCTCTTCCTCTTGTGGTGGCCGAACCTCTCTCCCTTCCTTGGAGCTCTTGTGGTGGCCGGATACTACTTGGAGAAGAAGAAGAAGAAGGATAGAAAGCTAGCATCTCTTGGAGCTTGGTTAGTGTTTTGATTTTCCTCCTTGGTGAAGCTTTTTCTTTTGTGGCCGAACCTAGCTAGGAGGAGAAGAAGGTGGTTGGTGGTTTCTCATCTTGGAAGATCGTTGCCCACACAACGTCCGAGGTTAGAAGAGGAATACGGTAGAAGATCAAGAGGTTTTTCTACAAGGTATAACTAGTAATTTTTCTTTCCGCATCATGCTAGTTATTTATGGAAATAATACCAAATACAAGAGGCTTACGTTCTAGAATTTCGAATATGTTTTTCGATATTGTGTTCTTTTGTTTTTTCTTTTCCTTGTGATTTGATTGTTCTCTTTGGTTAACCTAAAGTTATTTTAGGAAATTAAATATTAGCTTTCTATAAAAGGTTTTGTTTAGTCGGTGGTGGTTGCTCCCATATCCAAGAAGGCCATGTGCCTCGCCACGTCAGTACTGGGAACCAATTATGGAAATTAATATTTAATGGAATTAATAACTTAAGGAGACTTGGGTCGAACGTGTAAAGTTCCGCAGGAGATCCAAGTCAAAACCTAAAAGAACAAATAGATTAAGTTTTGGATCAAACGTGTTAAGTTCCGCAGGCGATCCAAAATTTAATTTAAAAGAACACATGGCAGCTAGGAAAAGGTTCAGACCTTTGTACAAAATTTTTGTACAGTGGAACCTATAGGTTTTCCAAGTAGCAACCAACACCCGGAAGGGATCTGGGCGCCCGGAGTCCCCTATAAATAAGGGGTAGCAGGTGCCCCCAACCTTTGCCCCACCAATTCTCACTTTTGCCAAGGTTCACTTTGAACCTCAGTGCGAAAGTACTCTAAATCAAAATTTTCTTGCGGTGAAGACGCTGTTGCGATTCAACCGAGGTCGTCAAATCTATATTTTTCGATGGCTCCTCGGTAAATAAAATACTTCCCCTCTCTAAAATCTTATTAGAATTTGTCTTCTCAATTTTTTCTTAGAATATTGTTTTATTTATATATACAGTAGGAAACGAACAAATACTGGTGCTAGACCCTCCAATATTAGTACAGACCCTAGGTTTCCCACAGACGAACTTAGGATTAAGTTTGAATCCACCATTTATAAGGCCATTAGGACTACCTGCATAGATAGATCGTTCTTTCTAAGGTCATGTCCCTCTGCTTTAGAGGTTATAGGCCACTATAACTTAACGAACCTTGTAAAATGTACCAGTCCAATAAACATAAGTCTGTGTGCTGAATTTTGCAATAACCTAGTAAAAGTAGACGATTTCACCTATACCACTAGGGCAGCAGGCACTGATATCGTATTTTCCCCTACGACTATCCGAGAGTTTTTAGAGTTGCGTCCATCTACTTGCTCCTTTTTGTGCTATCCTCCGAGGGATCTACCGTTCGAAGATCCCTACTCACATATTACTCTCGATACGATTTATTCGTATTTTTTCGGAGGAGAGAGAGATCCCACTGTGACACAGTTTAGGTCAGTAGAACTTCGAGTCCAGGACTACGCTCTTTATAGGGTTGTAGTCCTTTGCATTTTACCACTGACTACTCGGGACATCGCTGTGATGCACCCATTCCATTCGTTCTTACTTTATGCCCTGATTCATAGGTTAGACATTGACATCAGCCTACATATCTTCTCCACCATCATCTATTCAGCTGGATTTGTGACTGACAGTCGAGTCCATATACCATTTGGTCACATTCTGACAACCTATATGTCCTCATTGCATATTGATGTCACTAGGGGAGACGTTGCCCATATGACCGAGTTCGATGTTATAGCCGCTCGGAACTTTTCCCTAGACGGGCACAGCACCAGCCCGATCCAGATGCACAGGTGGACGAGTTCATGCTCGCACTATTTCCAGAGGAAGCCGCACCGGATCCACCACCACCCCCAGCTTGAGCACCACGACACGCTCCCCGCACTCTAGCCGACCGTATGACCGGACTAGAGAGAGCTATGGCGAGTCTCCAGCAGGAGAACTCTGATTTTCATCGGGACATACGGCGAGAGGTTGCCGAGTTACGAGCTGTTGGAGACACCCGACACACTGAGCTGATGGCACTTCTTCGATCCTTGGGATCTGGACCACCCCCTTCATCATCTCAGTAGCTTTAGTGATGGCCTACTTCTGTAGCTCCACTACTTGTAAAATATTTTGGATTTATCTAGTGATATTTCAGACCTACATTGATTATGTTTTATCTCGGTAGACTATAATTTTTCTAAAAACTAGTTTTTTAACTTATAAGTTAAACCTGTATGTTTTCAAAAACTTACCATTTTTAGATTTTCAAAAACAGTTTTGGCCTTAGACTAGTTTTGAATCCTTAGAAAGCATGTACCCATAGGACTAGTTTTTGAGCATCTCACCAACACCCTAGGTTTACCTTGCTTGTGTTTGACAAACATAGAAAGGGGTGAGATGCATAGGCCAACTGTCTGGACTTAAGATGCTTATTTCAGTGCATCAACATAAGTCTGGACGTTAAATACAACTCAGATATTAATCAGATTAAAGTTAATCAGTCAAGTCAAAAAAAAAACTGACTGCTTGTAATCAACTTAATCTGACTAACCATGTGAAAGCTACTATCTTCTGATAGCTAGTTAGTACCTAATTGGTTAGACAACTGGTTAAAGTTAAATATCAAGTTCAGGGGGAGAATTAACTCAAATTTTGTGTGTTTGAAAAATGCCTTTTAAAACCTAACCTATGTTTGAACATTGATTTACAAAATTTAAATTTAACTAAGTATTTGAAAAATGTGAAAGTTTAATCCCACCCAATTTTCAAACCTGATTTGAAAAATTAACTATTTCCAAATTTAGCCTTTATCAAATTATCCTTAAAAAATAATTTTGGCAAAAATTTTATTTCTTGAAAACTTATTTTTTTGTTTTGAAAAATCGAAGTTGAAAAAGTAGATGTTACTTAAACATAAAAAGTAAATTTGAAAAACCTATTTTGAAAATTTCCACACGCTTGAGAGTTAAACTTGATTAAACTTAAATTTATACTTTTCAAAACTCAACCTGTCTCCCCCAAGTCAACTTGACTATTTTTTTTACTTTGTGTTAAAAATTGCACTTTTATCGTTCAAATTTTGAACCAAACTTAGATATCTTTCAAAATTTGATTACCTGTTACAGTAACTCTTCACTATGATTATTTACCTTTGTTCATTTTTTTTGATGAATGCCAAAGGGGGAGAAGGGTTAGGTGGTTAAGTTAGCTAAACCAATTTGAAAACACAAACTAACTTTAAAACCAAACTAACTTTAAAACCACACAAATGCATATTGTTTCTTGCATATACCTTCACTAACTTAACCAGGTTGTCATTCCATCAAAAAGGGGGAGATTGTTGGTGCGGCTAGCACTAACGATTTAACCTAGGTTTTGATGAATGAAAAATAGGTTAAGTTAGTCTTGTTGTTGTCTGACACTTTGATCTGACACTTTGATCGAGTGTGCAGGAGAAGTCCAGCTAGGTCGACGGGCTGACCGGATAGCTGGCGAGAAGTCCAAGCAGGTCGACGGGCTGACCGGACGCTTGGCGAGAAGTCCAGCTAGGTCGACGGGATGACCGGATAGCTGGCGAGAAGTCCAAGCGGGTCGACGGGCTGACCGGACGCTTGGCGAGAAGTCCAGACGGGTCGACGGGTCGACGGGCTGACCGGACGTCTGGCAGGTAAGTGAGGTAAGTCACTGGAGGGGAGTGACTGTGAGGACGCGTTCCCGGGAAGGGGACATTAGGCGTCGATCTGGCTTAGATCCATTTCGGATGTCTAAGTCGAGATCGTGACTAGATTCCGGTCTCGGAAAGACGGAATCTAAGTCATTTCTCTTTATCCATCTGTTGAACTTTAACTGTGCTAACAATTTGTTTTACAGGATGTATATTTGCCTCGGACTAACTTTGTTTTGCAGGAAAAAGGAGTCTTTCTGAAACAAGGTGGTCCGGGCGCCCGGAGGGGATCCGGGCGCCCGGAAGGCGAATTCTATCCAGCCGAGTCGTCGCCACGTGGAGCATCATGGTTTGTACAGTTATGTCACATTCCAGGCGCCTGGAACAGCATATAAAAGAAGCCCCAGGCAGGAGCTTCAGGATCAATCAATTAAGCTGAGAATTCTTCTACTGCTGGTCTTGCTGCTCAACGTTCAGTGCGACGCCAACAAAGCTCCGACACTACGCTCCATTCTTTTCCCTTCTTGTCGGTATTTTGTTTTTAGTTTTCATTAGCATTCACTGTACGATTCTTTTGTAATCATTATTTCGAATTGCTAGTGATTGCCCAACGAAAGTGGTCAAGGACCACGGGCCTTCGAGTAGGAGTCGTCACAGGCTCCGAACGAAGTAAAACAACTGTGTCTATTTTACTTTTCCGCTGCGTTTATACTCGTCTTTTTCGAATCGATATTCACCCCCCCTCTATCGAATCTAACGGTCCTACAGAACCGACTTATTTCAATTTATACAGGCATAGTACCAACATAATAAATCAAGAAAAATAAATCTTCTCGATTTTCAGGAGTTCAAGTCGACAATTAGAACTAATCCAATTTATCAACCCCATTGGATCGGTTGATCAGGGATCCAGATCCTAAGTTAGGTCCATTGTCCGTTGATATGGGTTAGGTTTTAACGGTGGGTTTCCTTCTTCCGGATCTCCTTCACGGTCAGCTTCTCAGACAGGATCATCCGTAATTAGAACTAATCTAATTGGACAGGAATTTTTGTGCCTATGTTCTCTTACTTTTTCTCTAAGTCCATTTCTACCAATTTCAGACTTATTGATCAAACGTAGGTCTGTTTGATCATACCAATGTCTATTGGTTTAAGTCTGACTGATTAGAACAAATCTAATTATTTTGATCAATTCTGACCCATTAGAACAAATCTAATCATTTGATCATATTTAGTCCAAGTCTAATTAATCAACCCAAATTGATTCGGGTTCGAATCAAATTAATTTGATTAAATCAACTAATGATTTAATCTAAATTGGGTCTAATTGGATTAATAAGTTTAAATGCATATAATTAATTAAAAATGGACCAATAAACTTAATTTTAATTAATTAATTCCAACATGCACATATATATTTTTTTTAACAGTGTGTTTAAAAAAATGCATGAAAAAAGAATTAATTGCATGCGGCAATTCTGTGAACATATCACAGTCCTGCCTTGTTTTTTTTTTTTCGTTTTTGTTTTGAGAAAAATTCAAAACAGAAACTTCATGTTTATCTTTTGTCGTTTTCTTCGCCGCCACGACCCCATGCACGCACGCCACACACACTATGCACGCCGTGTATGCTGTGCACGCCACCTTTCCCGTGACGAACATGGGTTGCAACGAGAGGTGGCCATGATCACTTCGTCGGCCAACTGGAAGTTATCGCCAGCCTCTGCCGGTGGTAGCCGGTTCTTTCCAGCATAAAAACCAGCCAATTTTAGGCTCGACGAGATCGCCGACAGTGGTTCTGCCTGTCCTAGCCACCAACACATAGCCGGCCAGCCAGGACGCCAACAACGACCACGGACTGCCGTCGCTAGTAAATCCAGCGGTCTTGATTTTATAAATTTGGCACAACGTGTACGCTACAACACATTAGTCGTGCAAAACAACATCGGAAAATGACAAAACAAGGAAACATTCAAACGACAATTTCATAATTCGTCTATAACCATTTAGAAATAACTACGCGCTCTGATACCAATGTAGATATATATTCTAAATGCATGATAGACGAATTAATTAAATGCGGTAAAAACTTACAGCGATCTCCCGCAGATCCGCAATCGGCAATGTCGAAACTCGCTGTCAGAAGAGCGATCACAGGATCGGAAAACCCTCCACAATTCCACAAATCAAATCCCACCACCTTGGATATTCACCTCTTACTCTCTTCTCCAACACACTCATGATCCTTGGACGTACCCCCTTTATATAGGGAAATAAACCAGGGGCATAATGGACTTTTTCATTATGAGTAGTGGGGAACATGGGTCATGTTCCCTCATCCCCACTCTCCCCATTTCCAACACTTATAACAATGATGTAAGATTTGTTGTTTTGAAAATGCACATCAAAATACTTCTTATACTTTTCCTCAAATTAAGAAGGAGAATTTATTATTCTATGTGAGTAGAATTCAAAGGTTCATCACGGAAGAAATTAATAATATTAAGTATTGTTTTATTGTGGATGAATATCGAGACGAGTTAAAAAGGGAGCAAATGGTTATTATTTTAAGATTTATTGATAAAGAGAGTTTTATTAGAGAAAAAATCTTTGACATTATCCATGTAGATGATACAAAATAATCTACTTTGGAAAGAAAAATTTATGATATTCTATCTCACAATAATCTTCTCATACAAAATATTCAAGGGCAAAGTTATGATGGTGCTAATACTATGCGAGGAGAATAGAATGGTTTGCAAGCTCTATTTTTTTAATGAATGTTCATATGTGTATTATGCTCATTTGCTTTGCACATTGTCTACAATTGACATTGGTAGTAACAGTCCAAAGTGTTATTGCTATTGAATATTTCTTTTCACATGGGTTGTTATAGTGAATTTAGTGGGTTCTTTTTCCAAACACCGTGATCAATTGTGGATTGCTCATGTTACTCAAATTACATAATTGATATTTATTACTGAGCTTGAATCTAGAAGAGGGGGGGAAAAAATCAAATTGAGGCATTACAATGATTTGGAGATACATGTTGGGGCTTTCACTTGAGAGCATTCCATAATTTGCTTGTTTTGTTTGATTTTGTTCTACTTGTTTTAAGTGATATCATCAATGAAAAAAAAAAATTATCTAGTAGAGCAACAAATGATGGAGCTTATGATCGAATTCTACAATACAAGTCTCTAGATATTATAAATTTATGGATATAGTTGGTAATATAAAAGAATTTATTTAGAAATTTGGAGAGAATGGATGAGATCAATTATTTGATAAAATGAAGAAGTTCTTTTATGATAAATTTGAGATAGATGTATAGATATGTAAGCTCCTTGTCGATTAGATAAAGAGAGACTAAGTGAAAGAAATGGAACGTGCAACTTTAGTACTGAATCAACTATTAATGAATTTGAAATTATGAAACAATGTCGACTACAACGTAAAATGGATAAATATAATAAATAATAGTTTTTATATCTATTATTTTATCTCACTAATTATATTATTATGATTAAAATATTATTATTATTTTTTATTATTTTCCCGGTTTTATCGTTACAGAACATAGCATGGACAAATTAAAAATTTTATAATTGTACACGTTGCACCTATTTTTGTGTAAGTTATTTTAAATTATAGTTTTATTTTAATGATTTTTTATTATAGTAAATTAAGACGTAATTCTTACCAATATTTTGTTTATTAAAAATTAAAATATATGTGTCTAGAATTATTTCATGTATTCATATCAATTACTATATATATATATATATATATATATATATATATATATATATTATATCAAGGATCAAATCCCGATGGGTCCATATTTCCGAAAAAAAACTTCTCCCGCCTATTAGCTATTTGGCGGTTGATTATAAGCTGACCTCATGATTTATTTTCCTTCATATAACCTGAAGGCAGGTTATGAGGGGCATATGCGGCGAGCATAATCATATTTTATTACAATTGATCCTATCTAAAAGAGAGGGAGATGACATGCTGGCTATGTGGCTCCAATGTTGACGACAATGGGATGAAGACCCTGATTGTAACGACCCGCCTCCTACTGACTAGGCTACGAGGCCGATCGCTACAGTTATGTTGTGCTAAACTACTAATGCGGAATGAAAACTGGGTTTATTAAAATTTTGCTAATCTAATTGCTGGGAACGCTGTAACTGAATGTTCTACATGTACCTAATAATTGTACACATGCTAGGGGAGGTGTTTACAACTGATAATAACTTCGGATCGATCCACAAACCGATCTACTGATACTGGCACGGTAGAAAACTCCGGATCGTTCAACCGACCGATCCATAGTCTACACTGCAATTCTGTACGCTGCTAGATCGGTCTGCCGACCGATCCAGACGGTCCCTGATCGGTCACTGAGACCGATCAGTGGCTTACTGATCGGTCTGCTTGACCGATCAGTGAGCCATTTCTCGTGACCAGCTCCTGATCGATCCACGGATCGATCAGGGAACGAACAGAAGGCTTCTGTTCGCAGAAACCAGGTCCTTGATTGGTCTACCGACCGATCAGAGACTCCCTGATCGGTCTGCTGACCGATCAGGGGTTTCTGATTTCGTATCAGACCCCTGATATCAACACTGATGCGTGCCAAAATCTCACATATGAGTTATACCCTACATGAGAAACATTCTAATGACATAAAACTAGTATTCTAAACTTAACCTGACACATAGTTCACTGATTCATAGCATTACACAACTAAACGTGCATGAAAGTAAAAACACTAAAAAGTTCTACGGTTTAAATTTGCTAAGTCCCCTAAGAATCTTTTATTCCAGTTCCTGCCACACACACCATCTCTGCATTGGCCTCCAGCTTCCTCTGCTAGTCCAATTTTCCTTTACCTTTATCTGCAGTATAAGGAAAAATAGAATCTGTAAGCTTAAAGCTTAGTAAGAAACCAACTACCTCACTAAAACATGCAACGATGCAAACATGCTTTTAAAGAATGCTATTTGAAAACATGTACTGGCATGGCATACTATGGTTGCAAGCATAAACTGAAATAACTAAACATGCGTACTGAACATGGCATGGCAACCAATCATATGAATCAATAAAGATAACTGAACTGAACATATAATAAGCTAAACTGTAGCTAACTGATACTGAATTCCAACTCAACTAACATAACTAATTTGAGCTTTGAAAACTAATTCATAATAAGTGAAAATACGTAATCATGCTGTTTGGGCCCGGCAACTGTACTTGCTGTGCGCGCATCCCTAACTAGACCCGGGTTTGCAAGTCCCGAATTTAGTAGGGTTAACTAGGTTATCTAAACCTAGGGACGACTGTGAGAGTCCAACCTAATGGATATCTGATCCAGTACAGTGCCACTGAAAATAAAATATTGAATATAGCTAACTGTTTTAACTTGCTGTTTCTAGGTTATCTGAACCTAGAGCTAGGTTGTCTGAACCTAGAGGCGACTATGGGAGCTCACCCATTGGACCGTGGTCCCATATAAGCTAAAATAAACTGATTTACTGATTTAAATGCTTCTAATGCATTTAACTGAGCTATTAAAATGCCTAATTTGCATTTTAACTTAACTAGCTATTTTATCGAACACCTAGGGTGCCCCAACTCTCCCCTCTATTAGGGAGACCACTTCTAGGCACCCGACAATGTCTAGGGACCCCCCCACTGAAGAGGGAATACGTGTCCGGCACATCTAGAAGTACTCACTAAATCCCTAAATCTGCGAGGAGGGTCAAATTCACCCTATGCGTCGATAAAAACTGCATATAGCTAAACTAGTGCGTATAAACCAAACGGAGCTACTTATACTGCAGGTGAGGGGTTTCTTACCTCGTATATGAAGTTCCTTACGATTCTAATCGCTGAAATTCCGGTGGAGACGATCCTTTCGATAATCTCCTCGCTCCAACGCGTTCTTCTCGCGGAGGGGAACGTTCTTGTGTTGGAATCACTGCTGGAAGGTGCTCTTAGGGCCTTAGGGAGGGAACCCTAGGGTTGGCTTCGGCTTGTTTGGGCGCCGAGAGAAGGAAGAGGAGAAGGAGAGGGTATTCGATGGTGAGGGTTTTTGAGAAAGAGATGTTGCCGAACTAACTAAAATAACCCAAATCAACTTAAGTTTTTAATTTATATTAAGTGGGTAACTAGGCCCAACTCAATTATAAATATATTTGATTCTCCTTTCTCTCAGCACGGCCCTGCTGGGTTCACCGGTTACTAAGGCTAACTAAAGGTTTAGCGGACCCGAGGGGTCCCGGGTTCGATTCCCGCTTAAACCATTTTGCTTTTCTATTCATTTTTGTTACTTCCGATACTCTAAAAATTCCAGAAAAATATCTAATAATTCCAGAAAAATCATAGAATATTCCTAAAATAGTTTTGAGATTTTTTGGGCGTTACACTGATGATGTGAACGAACCTGGAGCTAGGAACTGCGGACCAATGCACACCACAGATAGAGCTAATGGGAACGTTAAAGCGAGAACCAGGTGTTGGTGCAGCAGCGGCGGCGACGGCAAGGGGGGGGGGGGTGAATCACCTACAAAATAAAATTGACCTTTCTCGATCTTTCAAATCTAATTAATAGTACAATTATACTAAATTAAATCAACAACTAAAAATAAGAGGTAAAGAAATTACTGTAGGATCGATGATGTGTTAGAGGAGGGGAGTAAATAACATTTGTGGATTTTTCACTTGTTTCGGAAAACACAGAATAACGCAGTGAAATAAAGAACAAGTAAAATAAAGTTAACACCTTTGGTTTTACTTCGGAGCTTGTTATGACTCATACTCCAAGGCCCGCGATCATTGATCGTTTTCCTTGTGCAATCACTATAGATTCGGAAATAAGTATAGATATTAAGTACAATTAAAAACTTTGTTACCAACAATAAAATAGTAAGTAGAAGTTCGTCGATTGTTAGAGCAGCGGTTGCACGTTGTTGAAGCGTTTCGGAGCAACACACAAGAGCGTAAGTAGTTCTCAATTCTTTGTTTTGAAGTTGTTGTTCGACCCTCGTTTTATAGCCGAGCTAGACTTGATCAAGATCCACTGATTTTAGGATCAGTCTTTGATTCGACGTTGATCAATCGGTCGATCCAAGTGTTCGGTCGACTAAACCTTCTGAACCTACCCAGCTTCGTGTCTAGATTCTGTCGCTTGGATAAGAATCTTCTTTCGATCGACCGATCCCTAGCTCATCTGATCCGATCAACTCAGCTCGACCACATCGATGTCTATCCACTGTTCGGTCGACTGAACCTCAGTTTTAGTCGATCGATCCCTTGGTCGAACTCGATCAGCTCACTAGAAATCCAATCTATTTGCTTGGAGGTTCAGTCGACCGATCCCTGGTTCAGTTGACCGATGAAGGCTAAAACTCCAACCTGCAAAGTGTTAGTTTCTCTGCAAAACAAAGTTAGACAAATAACAAATAATAGTAAAGCAATATATAACTTTTGACAACCTTCAAATTGTCCGGTTCTGACTTTCAGATTTCCTCTGGAAATCCTAAGTCGAACTGACGCCTACTGTTCTCTCTTCGAGGAATGCACCCTCACCTATTCCTCTTAGGAGAGTTTACCTTTTGCCAGACCGGTCCTCCAGACCGACTGACTTTTGCTTAGCGCCCGAAACTTCATGTCTTCATATTGGACATCCGCTCCACGACCAGTCCAAACTTTCACCTGGTCCGGGACCACCAAGATTTTCACCTAGAGTCCCCGACTCTAGGATTTCACCCAAAGTTCACGACTCGCCAAAACTTTCCACCTAGGGTTACCACCCCCTATGACCTAGGGTTACCTCCCCCTAGGGTTTTCCACTTGCCTATAATCTACTAGGGCTTTTGCCTGAGAACACTTAGAACTTTCCTGTAAGCTCATTCACATTTGTTAGATAACAAGACAAGTTAACTTTTAAACCCTTTATCGTAATCAAAACTCAGGTTCGATCGTCTGGTGCTCCTTGCACCAACAATCCCCCCTTTTTGATTATGGTAATCTACAAAAGATAAGTAAGCACATATAGCAGTTTACAGAAAAACATAGCAATTTTCACACTAAAGTAGTTTTACACTAAAGCAATTTTAGCTCCCCCTTTATTTATCGCTCCCACTTAACTTTTGACCATACTCTCCCCTTTGCCATATTCAAAAAATAATTTAGGGAGGAAAAGACACTTAGTTTCAAAATCTAATATTTTGGCTTTTCAAATGCTTTGAAAAATACTTTGTCTTTAAAACATACTTGGGAACAAAACTCTTCTTTTTCAGATACTATAGGTTTTGTTTTGAAAGACTTTTTAAAAAATTTTAATTAGGGAGTTTAACAAAACTAAAAATTGTGAAAAAACTTTTGAAAAATACTTAAGTTTTAGAAAGCTAAAAGCATAGTTTTTGAAACTTAATTTTTTAAAACTTTATAGCTTTTAATTAATTAAAAAAATTATCAAGTACTTAGCTTTTACAAAAAAAACTTAGTTAAATTTAGACTTTGAAAATGCCTTAGATTTTAAAAGAATTCCTTGTAAAAATGCTAAGAAAATTATTTATTTGAAAAATGCTTAGCTAAATGAAAACACTATATTAAGTACTTAACTTTTGAAGAAATTTTTAAACAAATCTAGTTAATACTTAGCTTTTTAAAAAGATTTCAGAAAAAATTAGTTAAAAATACTTTTTAAAAAAAATTTCAGATCTAAAAACTTAGTTAAAATCACTTTTTCAAAAACTTATTTTTCCAAATCTAAAATAATATTTAACCTTGCTTTTTCAAAAATTGTTAAAAAAACTTAAAATACTTTGACTTTTGAAAATCATTTAACTTAAGTACCTTTTTCTCCCCCTTGATTAAAGCCCCAAAGTGGTTTAAGTAAATTATTTAAGTTTGGGTATCCTAGAGTCCAAGCATTAGTATAAAAAAACTTCAAAACAAACACAGAGCCGACCCTAGGCCAGGGCTACCAGGGCACCTGCCCAGGGCCCAAAAAGTTTTAGGGGCCCATTTTATATGCACGTTATAGATATTAGATACATATCTCTTAACGTTTTTTTTTCCTTACCTAATTTTTTATTTATAAATGTTATAGATATATATATCTCTTAACGTTTTTTTCTCTTAACTTATTTTTTATAAACGTTTTTCTCCATCCCTCGTCAAAACCCTCGCCGCTTTCGCCGAACGGCAGTCGCCAGCGATCTAAAGCGCCAATTCTCCTCGCCGCGCCCTTGCGATCACTGAAGCCCTCCTCGCCGCACCTTCCCTCTCTCGCTGTGACAACTACAGGCCCTCTCTGGCTCTCTCAAAGGTGTCAAAGCGGCGAAGCCCTCTTCACAGCACCTTCCCTCTCTCACTGCGACGATGACGAGTCTCTCTGGCTTTCTCAAAGGCGTGCCTTGTTACTTCACGCTTCTGTAAACCCTAAAAGGTCATCATCTTTGCCAAACCATAAAAGATCAAAGTTGTTCTCACTGATATTTGCTTTCTATTTTGATATTTTCTGTTTCGATTCAACTGTACAACTTTGAATTAAAGATAGGGCTTGTGCAGTTATGCTCCCATAGGGTCAATTTTAGAAATTAAACATAACAGTGAGAACAATGGTATAGAATGTTAATAAAAAAACAAACAATACATTAATTTGGTGAATAAAAAGTGCACAATTTAAAAAAATACAATAAATATTAATATTCATAATATCTAATTGCATGTGCAGTATACTCTATGTAGATGTGGATATTGGAATCTACAACATACGGTATGAACAGTATGCAAAGATAGGATTAAATAGTAGTTTCACAAGATTCTAGCTCAATTGAGATCGTAGTATATTTGTGTTATTGGACAAAAAAAATGATCACTCGTTTAAAAAAAATGATCC
The DNA here is from genome assembly GCF_018446385.1 of Zingiber officinale. Taxonomy (NCBI): domain Eukaryota; kingdom Viridiplantae; phylum Streptophyta; class Magnoliopsida; order Zingiberales; family Zingiberaceae; genus Zingiber; species Zingiber officinale. The sequence goes on from NC_055998.1 coordinate 109,060,778, forward strand.
AGTTTGGTGAGGTTGACTTTAGTGTTATCTTTTTTTTGAAACTTTATTTTACTACTGTTTTAATTATACGAATAAAGTCTTAACTCCTAAACAATTGAATTGTATTTTTTTTTATAAACTTGCAAGATATCTGTGTAAGGTCTTATATAAGTGGATTTAGAATAAAAAAAAAATCTCCATATCAGGTTTTATTGTTATTTGTTTATTGCTTTTGTTCATAATTATCTGTTATCATGAAACAACTCTCTAGATATCAAAAAAGACAAAAAAAAAAGAAAAAAAGAAGAAGAGATAGCCCAAAGCTTAAGAGGTTCATTAAATAAATATTTTGGTAAAGAATCACATAACACAACAGAAAGTTTAATTCATATTTTAACTAATGAATCCAATGTTAATGAAGATTTTGTTGAAAATAAGAATGATAAGAATAAAGAACTTGTGAGAAATGAAAGTGATGAGAATGAGAAATTTGTAGAAAATGAGAACGAAGATAGTACAGATTTTAATAATTTGGATGAAATTGAAATTGACAAAACTAAAGATATTGATAAGTTTTGTGATGATGAGCATAAAAACAAATATCAATGTTTGACACATAAATATGATTTGAACATATTTGATCCAAGAGTTTGTGATACTCTTGATACAAAAATGAGGGATTTACTTGTGGAAAGAGGTCCCAAAAGAGAAGATATTCTCAAGTTTCCTTTAGATAAAGAATCTCGACACTTTTCTCATACTTATTATGTTCAAATATTACCAAATGGTGAGACTCGTGATTGAAAATGATTAGTGTACTTGAAGGAGTTAGACAGAGTATTTTGTATTTGTTGTAAGTTATTTAAATTAATACACACCAAAAGTAATTTAGCAAGAGGAGTTAATGACTGGAAACATTTATGTGACAAATTTAAACAACATGAAAATAGTGTTGAACACCTCACTAATCTAACATCTTTTGTTGAACTACAAATGAGATTAAAGAAAACAATGACAATTGATAAGGAAATACAAGAACAAATTAAAAAGGATACAAAACATTGGAAACACATTATGATAAGAATAGTTGTTGTAGTCAAATGTCTTGCTATACATAATTTGGCATTTCGTGGTACACACGACAAAATTTATGGAGATAGTAATGGTAATTTTTTGGGTCTACTTGAAATGATTACAGATTTTGATCCAATAATGAAAGAACATTTTCGACTCATTCAAGATAAAAAGATTCATTATCATTATCTTAGTCATAAAATTCAAAACGAGTTAATATCTATTCTAGTCTCCAAAGTCAAGAATGCAATAATTAAAAAAGTAAAAGAGGCAAAATATTTTTCAGTAATTCTTGATTGTACACCAGATGCAAGTCACAAAGAACAAATGACTCTCATATTAATATGTGTAGATGTTTTCGAGACTCCAATTAAAATAGAAGAGTATTTATTAGAATTTATAAATGTAGAAGATACAACTGGTTTAGGTCTTTTTAATGAATTGAAATTTGTTTTACAATCTTTAGAACTTGATATTGATAATGTGAGAGAGCAAGGTTATGATAATGGATCTAATATGAAAGGCAAAAATCAAGGTGTGCAAAGAAGATTACTTGACATTAATCCTAGAGCATTTTACATGTCATGTGGTTCTCATTCTCTTAACTTAGTTGTTTGTGACATGACAAATTCTTGTGCTAAAGAAAAATCATTTTTTTGGAGCATGTCAATGTATGTACTCCGTGTTCTCTAATTCAACAAAAAGATGGAATGTTTTGCTTGAATATATTGATGGATTAACTTTAAAATCATTCTCAACTACAAGATGGGAAAGCCATATTGAAACAGTCAAAGCAATACTATCTCAAGCTTCCCAAATTAGAGAAGCTTTGTTCAAATTAGCAAAAATAAGTGAAGATAGAAAATTAAGTAGAGATGCTGAAACATTAGCATCTGGTGAACTTTCAAGTTTTGAATTTATATTAAGCCTTGTTATTTGGCATGATATTTTGCATAAAATTAACTTAGTTAGTAAAAAATTACAGTCAGAGGATATGCGTCTTGATGTTGCTGTAAAACAATTGGTCGGTCTTGTTTCTTTTTTTGAAAAATATAGAGAAAATGGTTTTGCTTTAGCTATGATTGATGCAAAAAAAATAGCATTTGATATGGAAATTGAGCCTGTATTTCCTATAAAATGTAAAATTAGTAGAAAAAAACATTTTGATGAGATTGCTAATACTGAAAGGAAAAATCAATCACTGGAAGAGTCTTTTCGAATAGATTATTTTATCTTAGTAGTCGATATTTCTCTTGGGCAATTGAAAAGTAGGTTTTAATAGTTGTAATATTTTGAATCTATATTTGGGTTCTTGTTTGATGTTGCAAAATTAGTTTCAATGGATGATGATGAATTGATGAGTTCTTGTGTGAATCTTGAAAATACTTTAAAAAATGATAACACTTCTGATATTGATGCAAAATATATGTTTTCAGAATTACAAGTTTTGCAAGTAATGTTACCAAGTGAATCTTATGAAACAAATAAAAAATGGTCTTCCATTCAAATATTAGAGTTTTTAAAAACAATGGATATATTTCCAAATGTGATGATTGCTTATAGGATATTATTGACAATACCCGTGACAGTGGCATCTGCCGAAAGAAGTTTTTCAAAATTAAAATTAATAAAATCTTATTTACGGACCACAATGACTCAAGATAGGCTAAATGGATTAGCAATTTTATGCATTGAAAAAAATATTTTGGAAAATATCGAATATGATGATATTATTGATGATTTTGCCTTTAAAAGTGCATCACGAAGACACTTTAAATGAGTTGTCTCTGTTTGTCTTAGTGATCCTTCTACACTTGCTAGTTTTGTAGTAGTATATATACTTTTTGGACCTACATTTCCTGGAACTTATGACAAAGATTGAGGGATATACACCTTATTTTACCCCGTATGTCTAATATCCTTAGTTTCATTTTTTATGCTTTTGTTTGAAGTGTTTGCTTACATGAATTGATTTGCCGTTAGGAATTGTCCTTTGCTTTTCCTATCCCTAGCCAATATGCATATTGCTGCCGCCAGAATGCAAAAGGTTTTAATTGATTAATTATTTTTTTTATGTTTGTCAGATTACTCAAGTCAGTGCTTTGTATTGATTCCCTCGGTTCCTTTTTATTGTTTCAGTCTCAAATAAGTTGCCTCTTGAATTTCCTGATGGAACAACTCCAGTAACATGCCAGGTTTGCATATATGATGATTCTTCATATAGTGAGGTTGATGTAGGATCTAACATATATGATGATTCTTCAGATAGTAAGGTTGATGTAGGATCACTTTTAAACCAAGCTATAGTCCCTCCATTGTCTGCTGATAGTCTATACATGGAAGAAGTGCACGCTAAGGTTAATATACGGTATTAGTTGGACCCTCTTCTATTTGATATTACTTCTAAATGATGCTTCCAAAACATCAATAACATGTTATTACTTAAGTTTCTTGTTTTGACTTTATTTGTGTGATTCAACATTCCACCACCACCATTGGCATTCATTTCTTTGTTGAATGTGTGGATTGAAAAGATGTAGAAATTCTAAATATTGGCCCATTTTTGTAAATTCCCTAGAAATGAGCTTTCTTTTTATTCCTTGTCTGTAGCTTGGAGAGGAATTATGGTTCACTGTTGGAGGTCAGCATATTCCTTTTGGTGCATCACCATAGGTAAGTTTATTTTTCCTTTCTCTAGTTATGGTATTCTTCCTTAAATGATCTCCCATCATATCTAGTGGAAATTTTGTTGTTATATATTTAGTAGTCCCTTCTTTCTGACATGCCTCTACACATCTCTATTTTCCTCAATAAATACAAAGTTTTATCACAGTTTCACCCAAATGTGTTTCCACGACCTACAAATTCTTATGATTTTGTAGGATATCTGGACTGAACTTGGACCTCCTTGTGGAATCTATCAGAAGCAAATAATTCTACCATTCAGATATCTTTTTCTTGTATTTTACTATTTTGAACTCCTGAGTAATACTTTATAGGGACTAGTATTTAGATTTTAATCTTAACCTGAATAAATTGTTTAAGTTTTAGTGAAAAGATAAAATTGGGGCATAATTAATAGTTCTGCCCAGGGCCTTTAAACAATCAGGACTGGCTCTGAACAAACATATGCCTTTCTTAATAAAATGTCTAGCTTTTAGCTACTAGCTGTTTACCATGAGGTAGTAGCTTTCACTTGGTTAGTCAAGTTAAGTAAGTGTTCCAGTTAGTTTGACTAATCACAGATAACTTAACTTGATTAATTTGACTTTGGTATTTATTGCCCAGACTTATATTAATGCACAGACATAATCATTCTGAAGTCCAAGCAGTACCTTATGCATCTCGCACCTTTCTAAGTATTTTTCATACACAAGCAAGGTAATCCTAGTGTGCTTGTGAGATGCTCTGGCTGAAACCTATCAAAGTCTAAATAAAATTTTCACCAACTTCCATTTCATCATGTGCAACTTCAACTTCATCTACGAGATCAAATTCAAATTTAGACAAAAAACTATCGAAGTCTAAATAAAAAAACTAAGTTGAAGGATACATTGAAAAAAATAGAGCAACTTTTTGTTTCTTTAGAAATTAGTGATAATGATTAGGCATGTTATGTTGTTTCAAGTTGTTTGAGTTGAAATTCAAACAAAAATATTATCTGAGTTAAAGTTGAAATAATAGTGTTGCAAGTGGTGTATCGAATTTAAAACATATGTTATGTTTGCAATTGGGTCATCTTGTTAATGTGGTGTTTCTGATATCTTTTGATTTCCATCGTATGTTTTCCCATCTGAGTCTTGGAACTCCTACTTCTCTACATTTTATTTTCTTTTCTAGGGATTGTGGGATATCAATCATGTTGGTACAATTTCTCTAAGGTCAAAGTTGACCAGGTTGACTAAGCTTGAGTTGGCTCAAGCTTGAGTCTTGATATTTGAGTTTTAATATTTGACAATGTATAGAGATTGCAGGTACAATTGTCCATATGGGATATTGATGGTCAAAGGTTGACCAAAAGAGTCAAGTAGGTTAAAGTTGACTAGATACTTGACTGGGAAGTCCTAACTAGATGTTAGGTAAAGATAAGACCAACAAGAAGGTTAGAAGAAGAAGAAAATTCAAGTGGGTCAGTGTTGACCAAACACTTGGTGTGGAAAGTCTTGGTGAGTGGAGCCAAGCAGTTAGAAAATTCTGATGAGTGAAGCTAGACAGTTAGAAAGTCTTAGTGAGTGAAGATAGGCAATGAGAAAAGTCCTGGTGAGTGAAGTCAAGTAGTTGAAAAGTCCTAGTGAGTGAAGCTAGGCAGTGAGAAAATCTTGGTTATTGAAGCCAGGTGGTGAAAAGCCCTAGTGAGTGAAGCTAGGTAAATAGAAGTCCTGGTGAGTGAAGCCAGACGGTGAAAAGCCTTAGTAAGTGAAGCTAGGTAGTAGAAATCCAGGTGGGTCAAAGGATTGATCGGACATATGGTGTTTAGAAGTCCAAGTGGGTCATGGATGATTAGATACTTGGCATGAGACGATAAGTCCAAGTGAGTTAAGGTTGACAGACACTTGGCACGGAGAGAAAACCCCAAGTGGGTCAAAGGATTGACCAGACACTTGGTGATGAAGTTCCAACAGGTCAAGGTTAACTAGATGCTAGGCATGAGGGCGATTGATCGGATGTTGGAATTGATAACCCTAGACTTGAGTTAAGTAAGTTTGGGTTGAGCATCGATTGAGCTAGAGTCCAATCGATTAGTGAATCGATTGAGCAGTGCCTTTGACGTGAGGAGCTCAATCGATCGGATGATCGATTGAGAGTAAATCTCATAAGCACAAAAGGTCTCCCAATCGATTAGTTGGGGCTACTCTAATCGATCAGTCGATTGATTGGAGCTGGTGTTCTTGCAATGACGCGAGGCAACCAGAATCGATTGGTCAATCGATTCAGGGGTCTTCTGCGAGAGTGTAAAAGCCTTCTGGATCGATCAGCTAATCAATCTGGCTGCCCTAATCGATTGGCCGATCGATTGGGATATGACCGTTACATAGGTTGCGACTTTTAGACGTCTGGGATCACTTGGATTTGACATGGCAATCGATTGGGAACCCTAAAAGCGCAGAAATAAAGTCGTTGGTGATGTTCTTCTCAGGAACAACTTACCGAACTCTTCACCGATTCTTCTCTGACTCTAAGTGCTGATTCTTTAAGGCTCTTGGAGCAAAGTGCTGCTACATTTTCAAACATCAAGAGGCATTTCCAAATAAGAAAAGATCAAGCTGGGGGTTCATTGTTGTGAATCTTATAAAATTTTATTTGTATCTATTTTCTCTTTTCTTCTTGTTGTATAGAGAGTATTGTACGAGGTTTCTCTACCTCTGGATTATTCTGAAAAGGAGTATTTTCATAGTGGAGAGTGTGCTTATGAGTGGATCCTTGAATTGGTCACATTTTCTTGAGGTGGATACTAAGTAAATTCTTGGAGTTAGCATTGGAGGAGCTTGTGTCATATTTTCTACTGCAAATCAACATCGACAAAGTGAGACAAGCTATTAACCCCCTCTCCCTCTAGCTCCGGAGTATCCCAATAAATTGTAGAATGTCAGTCATGTAGATAGAGGTAATTGTAGCATTTGACAGAGGAAACGACCAACACATGGAAGGTGGTATTTTGCTGAAGAGCAATCAGTTGAGGAATGGATGCATCTATTTTCCAAAATCCTTCACATCATGGTTAGAATAAAGAAAAACAATAGCCAGATGCAACATATAGAACAGAATATAATAGCCAAAGGCCAGAACTTAGGTTCTCTGTTGTAGCAACAATGCATCAAAAATTAACAATTTATATTTGCCTTCGACCCAGTTTTGTCTATTTTCTTGGATGTATAAAGAGAAAGAGGTCCTGAACTAGGAAGATCATGTTAACAAAAGCAAGGCACAACCAGATAATACAATATAATAATGAAATAAAATAAGATAGGTGGTTTACCACACTAATCGTTTCTTGCCCAAAAATTGTGATAATTTTCTGCCCACACTTTTTTGAGGCGCATAAACTCAGAATTTGAAAAGGTGAAAACTACTATTAAAGGGTCAATGAAATTGCTGGTAAATATAAAACTAAAATACACAACTCAAACATGTGAGAATTAAGTGCATGATGCTTTGAGGGAAAAAATTAATGAGAAAATAGTGACGAGACAAACCTAAAATATTGAAAATCCACTTGTTCATTCTCTATGTTATAGATTAAACTACCACACACCGACATCAAATAATGAACAATCTTCAACATAAATATTACTCTCAAACAGTTTTAGAATCTGAAAATCTAAAATTATCAAGAAAAACAAAGACGCCATGAGGTCTTCAGCATAAACCTACAAGCTCCACGTAAACATGACATGAAAGTAAAGATCCATTGGAAACTAAAACAAGATCAAGTTCATCGCTTCTTGGAGACATCAAAAGTTTTTCCCCTCTTTCTAGTGGTTTTTGTGTGCTGACCACAAACTCGGAGGCTCCAGTAGTATCGAAGTCCTATGTGATTTCTACAAAAAAAAGATTTCCACACAATGAAATATTGAAACATAGTGTTGAGATTGAGTTGCAAAAAAGATTTCTGCAATGAAGCTTCGTCGTGGAAAAGGTCAAGCTAGCTTCGTCGTTGCAAATGAGGGAGGCGTGGGAAACCGTCAATTCGGAGAGACAAGTAAGGGAGGCATGAGGGGGGGGGAGGATGTGGTATGAAATGCGGGGAGCTTTGTTGTAGGGAGCTTTGGGTGCGACGAGGGAGGCTCAGCAAGGGAGGGCTTGCCACGTGAATGGCTGCAAGATTCTACAGCAAGAGAGGGTGATGAGATTCTACAAGAGGGTGGAACCCTAGCTTCGATAGTGCATATGAGAGCTTGTTGCGAAGAGGGTGGGCACGACAAGGGGAATCATGAGTGAGGGCGGTTGTGAGAGCTTGTTGCGGCGAGGGAGGGTGCGGTAAGGAGAATTGCAAGTGAGGGCGGCTACGATAAGGGAGATTCACAAGTTAGGGCTTCGGTGAGGAGGGATTCGGGCATGTTGTGCAAAGAAGTGGGCAACAACACCTCTCAACCTCTAACGCGGAAGAAGATGAAGAGAGAAAGAGATCACTCGGAGTAACAAGAAAAGGACGCACAAAAGGAGAGCAAACACGAGGAAGGAGAAGAGGAAGAAGAGGAAGAAGAAGAGTTACCGTGGTTCGGCGACGTGCCTACTGCACAAAACGGCTGAAGCTTTATTAGAATTTTCTCTACATAAGAGAATCATATTACATGATTCTTGTGATTATTGTTGTACAATAGGTTTATAATGACCTCTATAAATAATGCACAAACCCTAAACCTGATAAATTCGTAACAGAATTTTATTATAAAAAATCACAACAAAATTCTATTATGAAAAATCATAACAAAATTCTATTATATAAAATCACAACAGAATTTCATTATGAAAAATCTTAACAGATTTTTCTTCCATAACATCCATCGCATTGACCTTCATCCAAATATGAGACACCCGTTAACAATCTACATCTTGGCGAATATTCATCCTTTCGAAGAACACGAGTATCTGAACAAAATTCCATCTGGATCTCTAGGTCTAAACTTCTCTGTGGTTACTAGCTTTGTCAACATATCTACAACATTGTCTGCAGTGTGAACCTTCTCAAGTTTAATTTCCCCAGAAGCAATAAACTCTCTGATTTTATGAAAACTCACATCAATGTGTTTGGTTATCTCATGATACACTTGATTCTTCGCCAAATAGATAGCACTCTGATTATTGCATAACAAATTGACTCCACCTTTCTGAACACTCAGTTCTCTGACCAACCCTATAAGCCATATAAAACTTCCTTCGCTGCTTCAGCTGCTACCATGTACTCAGACTCTGTAGCAGACAATGCAACAATAGATTGTATCATAGATTTCTAATAAATAGGTCCTCCTACCACAATGAATACATATCCTGTAGTAGATCTCCTGTTATTTAAATCTCCTACATCTACGTACCCAACAACTAAAGGATCTTCCGGTTGACTATTAAACATGATGTCATAATCAGTTGTATTTCTCAAGTATCTGAAAATCCATTTCACTGCATCATAATGTGGTCAACCAGGATTTAAGAGAAACTTACTTACCATACTAACTACTTGCACCAAATCTGGTCTCGTGCAAACCATGACATACATCAGACAACCAACTATACTAGCATAAAGAACCTTTGACATCTCTTGGATCTCGTCATCCATCTTTGGACACTGTGTACTAGATAACTTGAGGTGATGCGCTAGGGGTGTGCTCATCGACTTTGCATTCTTCATGTTGAACCTATCCAACACCTTCTCCACGTAGCTACATTGAGACAACCATAATCTCCTTGCAGCTCTATCCCTGTAAATCACCATCCCAAGAATCTTCTTGGTCTCTCCTAAATCTTTCATGTCAAATTCCTTACTTAATAACCTCTTTAATTTGTCAACCTCTTTCATTTTCTTCACAATAATAAACATGTCATCTATGTATAGTAGTAAGAAAACTACTGATTCATCTTCAAGACTCTTCACATATATGCAGCAGTCATACTCACATCTCCTATATCCATTTTGAATCATGAATAAATAAAAATATTTGTACCATTACCTAGGAGATTGTTTCAATCCATAGAGCGATTTCTTCAATTTGCAAACCAACTTCTCTTGTCAAGGCTGACTAAATTCCTCAGGTTGTGACATAAAAATCTGCTCCTCCAAATTTTCATGAAAAATGCCATCTTCACATCCATTTGTTCCAGCTATAAATCGTGATGTGCCACCAAAATCAACACCGCTCTAATTGACGTATGCCTTGTTGGAGCAATCCCAATAGTCTGCGGGACCATGTGTTTTGGTGTTTGGGCAAAGAGTTTAAGTTAGGTTCACCCTTGTATTTGATATGTGTACTTGAGTTGTGCAGGACTGTAGGATACACATGTGACTCAGGTTGATGGCTTCGGGTCCGGTGAAGGATGGAGCATCCGAGGGACCGTGGACAAGGCAGCGAGGACAAGGGTCGAGGGAAGCGACTTCGAGGCATACGCGAAGGATGGCATTAGGGACAAGCTGCGGGCTTGTATGCATCCCAGGGACGAGAGCCAAAGAGGAAGTAGGCTTGAAGGCAAAAGGTCAAGGCTGCGAAGGAAGCGTCAAATGAGTTGTAAGGGTGAGGGTCCGAGTGCTGTGAGAGAATGCACTCGGTACCAGTCGACTGCATGTTTCATTAGTCGACTGGTGCAATCGACTGGGAGTGAACAGAATGCTTCTGTTCGCTTATCCAGTGTGGAGCAGTCGACTGCTAGTTTTAGCAGTCGACTGGTATCGAGCCATTGGGATGTAACGGTCGAATTTCCACAGAAGGCAGTCGACTGCATGTTTTGGCAGTCGATTGATAGGCGAGATTTTCAACCCGCGGCCTATATAACCAAGGCTTGGAAGCTTGGTTATCCCTGACGAAATTAGCGGTGGTAAACCTTAATTAGTAGTCTACTAGTCTCAAGAGTCTTGGTTGGTGTTGTGGTGAGGTTTCTCCACTCACAAGGAGCGACTTGAGATAGCCAGAGTTTGTCGGGGGCTAATCCACCGACGGATCGAGATCATCCATCTCAAGGACACGCGTGGAGTAGGAGTCCTAATCTCCGAACCACGTTAAACGAACGTGTTAGCAGTTTGCACTTCCTTTCTTAGTTTTAGTCTTTAGCTTGTTTGTTGTTTGTATTTTCACTGTGCAAGCTAACAAGTGTAGGAAGCAAGGATTTGGGGTGCCATCTATCCAACCCCCCTTCAAGACGACCACCGATCCCCTTACAAGTGGTATCAAAGCGAGGTTCGCACTTCATCAGACTAACCGTCGAGAAGAGCAACTACAAGAAGATGACCAGCTTGATTGAACCTCCAAAGTTTGAAGGAGGAAGCCTTGGGGACATCACATTTTGGATGATGAAGATGGAAGTCTTCTTCGACACGGATTGGGACACCATGATGGTGATTAAGGACCCGTTCGAAGTCCCAAGAGACAAGAAAGGGAAGAGACTCTGACCACGTCATTGGACAGAGGAGCAAACCTTGATCAAAGGAAAACGATAAGGTAATATCAATGTTGATTGAAATTTTATCTTCTAACATGATGAGTCGTGTAGGTGAATACAAGAACGCCCACGAGTTGTGGAGTAAGTTGAAGAAAGTTCTAGGAGAGGAACTCATGCCTACACACGAAGAGAAAAAATTCGAAGAAAAGGATGAAGTGGCTCAAGTTGAGGAGCAAACGGAAGATGAGCCATGCTCAACATCCGAAGAGGAGAAGGATGAAGAAATGTCATCCACTAGTGTGGATGAGGAGACATCCTCAAAGGTTGAAGAAGAGTCCAAGACAAGTGAAGAAGAGGTCTTGGAAGTGGTCAACCTAGCAAGCACCTCCATCGAAGTAAAGTCAAAGGACCACATTGTATGCTTCGGGTGCAATGAAAAGGGACATTATAAGAGTAGACGCCCATTGAGTAAGAAAGAGGTATCTCCTAAACTCAATTCAATTTCTTTAGAATCTAATTTGAGTTATAGGAAGAAGAAGGAGAAGAAGCACATTAGGTGCTTCACATGTGGAGAAATGGGACACTACCACACCAAATGCCCAAAGAAGAAAGAAATCAAGAAGTTGGCACATTTGAAGAAGGAGGAGAAGAAGTGGAGGAAGAATGGAGGCTCATGTCAAGGGGAGCTTCAAAGGTAAAGGGTAAGGTAAATCATAGTTTAAATTTGAAGTCAAATTTAAATTTTTCCATGCATGCTAGGAAAAATAATGATTATCATTATATAGCAATGAAAAATTTTGGATTTATATATCATGATAGGAGTAGGGTAAATGTGGATCATAACCCTAGAAAATCTATGCATGATAAATTTAGAAATGGTAGACCTAAGGAGACCCAAGACATTAATCCCAAGAAGGGGAGACATATGCCTAGAAAGGGTAGGTATAGGAATATCCATGGTGGACATGTTGCCTCTAGGTTTAGGAACCTAGAAAGGGAAAATCAAGCTTTTAAGGCAAAGCTTGATAAATTGGAGAAAACCCTAGAAGGATTTAATATTGGATCTAAGGGTTTAGGTATGGTGTTGGGTAGACAAAGACCCAACAATGATATATCGGGTTTGGGATACCGATCTAGTGGCTCCAATGCTAAGGGAAAGTCTTATGCTAAGGTTGCATATGACTATAGCAAGGAGAAGTCAATAAATGGCAAGGGAAAGCCATTTAAAGGTAAGGAGAAATTAACCAAGGAGAAGGTGTCCAAGGTTAAGAAGGTTAGATGGACTTGAGTCTCAAACCTAGGGATTTGACACAATTGGTTTATGTTTCATGCTTAGAAATATGACATTGGGGTCATATAGCATGATAACTAATTTTGGATATATAGGTGTCATACAAACCAATGCTAGAGATGCATTGTGGGTTAGTATGGGCAAATACATCAAGAGGAAGCCAAAACTAGGACTTTAGGTCAAAGTTCAATTAAACTTTTTAGCTAGTTTTGTATTTTATGTCAATCTTGGGATTTGTGATAAATATATTTATATATATATTTTTTCCAAGTATACATTGATAAAATAAATCTCTCCACAAAATTTGAGAATTTTTGGAGGTCTGTGGAATTTCTGATGCATTTTTGAAGTTGGTCAGAAAAGAATAATTTTTTTCAGAAATAGCGTACTATTTGACTGCTACAGTAGCAATTGACTGGTAACAGTGTTTTTGAGCACAGAATGTCTCTGTAAGCTCATTTCGATAAGGACAGTTGACTGGTACTTCTTGCAGTCGACTGATACCAGTCTGAAAGTGTTTTCAGCACTGAATTTTGACCGGGTCAGCTCGTATAGATGTATGGGATCCATGGGGGATCAATACATGAGTTTAGGGTTAGTTGGATGATAAGTTTTCAACAATTGGGATATTGTTTGAAAGCTTTTTTGATGTTAGGTAAAGGGGGAGAAGTAAGATTTAGTTGGGAAAACCTTAGTGCCTTTGTGTAGGGGGAACCTTGGGATAGGTTCTTAAAAATCCTTATGGGAAAATTCCTAGCTCAATGGGAAAATTCCTAGCTCAGCGGAAATACAATGTAGAAACGAAAGTGGAGAAGATCAAACCTCAAACACGATGATGTAACGAGGTTCGGAGATGATACTCCTACTCCTCGGCGTGTCCGTAAGGTGGACGAAGCCTATCAATCCGTCGGTGGATGAGACCTAGGATAATCGGCTAATATGAACTCCTTCTGGGTGGAGAAACCTCGCCACAATCTCTCTTGCAACAGCAAGAATGGAGTATAACCAATAGAGAAAGAAAACAAGAACAATATAAATGTAAAAACACTTTGCTTGCCTTCTCGTCGACTGGAGTTCTATAAAGCAGCAACTTCACGATGTCAACAACAGCTGATCACCCAGTCGAGGGAAGCTCACACGAAGCTTCAGGAATAGGGAGCTCAGCAAAGCTCAGATCGCAAGAGTGAGGAAGAAGGAAGAACTGTCACTATAGAGGCCCTCGACCTCGATATATATCGTGCACCTGCTGCACCTGTGAAGAAGACAAAGAGCAACACAGAAATCTAGCCGTTGTGTCGCAACGGCTAGGCCTGGACCGATCAGGCTCCACCCTGATCGGTCTGGGAGCCATCTGATCGGTCTGTGGACCGATCAGGCCCTAGGCTGATCGGTCCCCAGACCGGTCAGCCATCTCTGTGAGGGTTGGCTTTAAAGCCTCATCGGTCTGTGGACCGATCAGGCAACGATCAGTAGCTTCCTGATCGTTTTCTGATCGGTCTGTGGACCGATCAGATAACCTACAGCGAACCACTGTTTGGTTACTGATCGGTCACCAGACCGATCAGATAAACCTGAGTATCACTGGATCGGTCATCAGACCGATCTAATGCCTTAGAGCTTCCCATCCCTAAATCCTAAAGCCTTCCCGGTCTAGAGAACAAGCTACCGAGCCCTCTCTGACCTAGTCTGGAGAAAAGAGCTACCGAGCCCTCTCCGACTTCCATGTCCGGTCCAGAGAACGAGCTACCGAGCCCTCTCTGACCTAGTCCGGAGAACGAGCTACCGAACCCTCTCCGACTTCATCCGGTCCAGAGAACGAGCTACCGAGCCCTCTCTGACCTAGTCCGGAGAACGAACTACCGAGCCCTCTCCGACTTCATCCAGTCCAGAGAACGAGCTACCGAGCCCTCTCTGACCTAGTTCAGAGAACGAGCTACCGAGCCCTCTCCAACTCTGTCTGGTCCAGAGAACGAGCTCCTGAGCCCTCTCTGACCTAGTCCGGAGAACGAGCTGCCGAGCCCTCTCCGACTTCGTCTGGTCCAGAGAACGAGCTCCCGAGCCCTCTTTGACCTAGTCCGGAGAACAAGCTACCGAGCCCTCTCTGACTTCATCCGGTCCAGAGAACGAGCTACCGAGCCCTCTCTGACCTAGTCCGGAGAACGAGCTACCGAGCCCTCTCCAACTCTGTCTGGTCCAGAGAACAAGCTCCCGAGCCCTCTCTGACCTTGTCCGGAGAACGACCTGCCAAGCCCTCTCTGACTTCCCATGCCAAGCTTCCATACTTGGACTTCTCCCGTACCAAGCTCCCTGTTTGGACTTTTCCGTGCCAAGTCTCCATACTTGGACTTTTCCCGTGCTAAGCTCCCTGCTTGGACTTTTCCGTGCCAAGTCTCCATACTTGGACTTTTCCCCGTGCCAAGCTTCTTGCTTGGACTTTTCCGTGCCAAGTCTCCATACTTGGACTTTTCCCGTGCCAAGTCTCCATACTTGGACTTTATCGAATCAGGTCAACTCAAGTCGGGTCAACCAGGTCAACCTTGACCAAAGGTTGCACCCATAATCTCCCAAATTTGTATTCTTGTCAAACATCAAGATACAACTTTTCTATTCTCGTCAAACATCAAAATACAACTCGAGTCAGGTCAACTCGAGTCGGGTCAACCAGGTCAACCTTGACCTAAGGTTGCACCAACAATCTCCCCCTTTTTGATATTTGACAAAAACCATAATCAAGTTAGGTTAACCCGATAACCTAACTTAGGTTTTCCAATAGTTCTCCAATCAATGTTCTTCCTTGAACATTCTCCCCAAACTCCAATGTTCTTCCTTGAACATTCTCTAGATATTTCTCCCCCTTTTTGACACACATCAAAAGAGTGAATCAAGGTTAAGAGTTTCTTCCTAATGAAAGTCCCATACCTTTCATTGAAACCCTTAATTTCCCCCTTGATACTAAAGACAATAATCAACTTAGTGATAATCTCATATCACTCATCCTCAGAAATCGAGTAAAAACTCCCCCTAAAAGTCAACTCCCCTTTGACCAATAGGTAAAACTCCCCCTAAAAGTCAACTCCCCCTTGACCATTACACCAACAATGTCTTGGAGAGTTTCAATCCTTTAGAAATCTAAAATACCAACTTCCAGCTGAAATTTCAGACAATCAGTCGAAAATCAGCATTTTGGCATGCTCAGCCCTTTACTGGATCGGTCACCAGACCGATCCACACTTCCCTGGATCGGTCTAGTGACCGATCCAAACCTCCCTGGACCGATCAACATCCCCTCTGATCGGTCCACAAATCTCTGATAGGGATTTCTGATTTTTCTCCCGAAATTCAGAAACCCCTAAAAAAAAAATCACAGAAAATTCTAAAAATTGTAAAATTTTGAGGATACATTCCTCATAACATATATTATCATGGGAAAATAGTTTTCTATGAAAATAACTTCCATTTTTAAATCTTGATACAAAGTTCGAAAGACTTTGAAATAGTGCAAGGTTAATCCATCTTTGTGTCAACTTGCTCAATGATGAATGCTATCATTAGAAAAGCTTCATCAAAATTTTTCAAATCAATTTTGAAATGATTTTAAACCATTTAATTTAGGACCACAATCTTAGGGCTAAGTGTACATGACTTGTACGCAAGCTTTCCCTATGATCCTCAATTTTGAATTAGGCTCATCTAGGTACAAGAACTATGCACCTTGATCCTAACTCATAATCCTAATATCTCACACACATCTAAGGTGTATCAAACACATCCAAGTCAATTTTGATGTGAGATATGGGTTTAGGTCATCTTAAGCTAAGTTCTCATGCATTTTCTAAACAACAATTTGATCTCCATATCAAATTGTGTTTTTATCCTTAAATCAATTTAATTGATCATACATGCAAGAGATGATGACATGGCATAAAATAATATCATAAGTGGAAACATGTGCCAATGTCATGATGCTATGGCATAAAGTATGAAACTTAAATAAGGCATGACATATAACTAACCTAAGCATTATCATGACATTTCAAATGATAGTAAATTAGATATGATGTCATGACATGGCATATGACAAACAATATATGGCAAATAACATATAAAGGTATAGAAAATACCTAATTCTAGCTTTAGTTGCCATTTTTGATAATTTTGATCATTTTACCATAAATTCTATATTCCTAAGTGTAATAGATCTAAAATCATATACTAAAGATTTTTAGATCACTATGTGCCAATTAGATTGACCCTAGAAAATTCCTCAAGTGTGGTTGGCACATCCTAATCACCTTAGAAATGAGTAAAATTTTAAATTTCATTTTCAAGGCTTGATTACACCTTAAAAATTCCTAAAATGCCACCTTTTGCCATGATTAGGTTAACTACCTATCCAATTAAGGTTGGCACACCCTAACCCATCTAGCGTGATGGAATCACGCTCCTAGGAACCCAAAAGCTATTTGAGCTCATTGGGTTCACTAAATATTCACTAGAGATGACTTCCCTAGCAACCCTCCTAATGACCCTCCTAGGCTTTAAAGCCTTGGTCATTTGGGAATCATCAAGATCAACTCTAGGGGTGACTCCCCTTGTGACCTTGGTGATGGTCTTCCTAGCCCTAGGTCTTGTTCCATAATCGAATGGAACATTATGGTAAGTGGGCTTGACCACTTGAGACTTAGGTTTGTGACTCAAACCTCTCATGTCCTTGGGCTTTTGCTTTTGACCCTTAGACCCTAGAGTTGACTTCTCCAAATTCTTAAGAGTCTTTTCTAAGGTGTCAAGTCTTGACCTCAAGACTTGATTTTCCTTCTCTAATACCTCAAGTTTTAATTTGTCATTTTTCTTTGAGGTATTCCTAGGCATATGTCTAGTTGTTTTGGGATTCCTATCTAGGTTTTCCTTAACCTTAGATGAGTTAATTCTAGGGTTGGCATTTCTAGTATTATCCTTACCTAGACTAACATGTTTGGCACCTAAGCACATGTATCGGATTCTATGGTTATCATGCTTATCATCATTGGCAATTGCAATAAAACTACTAGCATGTTTCTTATTAGAATTGCAATAATGTGCCTTAAAGGGTACCTTAGGGTTTGCCTTAGCTCCCCCTATAGATGTGCTTGGTCTCTTGTCCTTGTGAGGTTGCCTCCCCCTCGGACATTGGCTCCTATAATGTCCCCTTTGCTTGCATTGGAAGCACACCACGTGCTCCTTGCCCTTGCGTATCGGGACTCCGGCTTCCTTGACCTTTGGCGCCGGTGGAGTCTTCCTAATCCTCTTTGGACATTTACTCTTGTAATGCCCATATTCCCTACACTCAAAGCACATTATATGTAATTTATTTGAAATTAAGTTGCTTGAGTTACCTAGGGTTGAGGATGGATATACGCTCTCTTCTTCATCCCTTCCGGAGGTAGAGACTTCTTCTTCTTGCTCCAATCTTGAAGAAGAACTCTTCTCCTCTTCTTCCTTAGATGTTGAGTAGCCCTCAACTTCTAATTCCATACCTCCATGATGTGAGCTACTTGGCTCACTTGACTCCTCTTCATGACTTGAATTGGAGCTCTCCTCATGGAACTTAGCCAAGTTGTTCCACAACTCCTTGGCATCGTTGTATCCACCTATCTTACGCAAGACATCATTAGGTAATGAAAATACAAAGATTTTCGTTACCTCGTCGTTGATCATGGATCGGTGGATTTGTTTCTTCGTCCACTTCTTCTTCTCAAGAGGTTCTCCTTCTTTATCCACCGGAGGAATAAAACCTACTTGTACACAATTCCAATTTACTAGGTTAGTCATAAGAAAATACTTCATTCTTACCTTCCAATACGCGAAGTTGTCGCGATCGTAGAAGGGTGGAATGTGATGTCTTCTCCAAGTCGATCCATTCTCTAGCTTGTGCTCCCCCGGGTGTTAATCCGACGAAGAGCAACCTTGCTCTGATACCACTTGTTAGGACCTTCGGATGGCTAGAGAGGGGGGGGGTGTGAATAGCCGACCCCAAATTTTCGTTTCTTCCTACAATTTAGGTTAGCGCAGCGGAAATACAATGTAGAAACGAAAGTGGAGAAGATCAAACCTCAAACACGATGATGTAACGAGGTTCGGAGATGATACTCCTACTCCTCGGCGTGTCCGTAAGGTGGACGAATCCTATCAATCCGTCGGTGGATGAGACCCCGGATAATCGGCTAATATGAACTCCTTCTGGGTGGAGAAACCTTGCCACAATCTCTCTTGCAACAGCAAGAATGGAGTACAACCAATAGAGAAAGAAAACAAGAACAATATAAATGTAAAAACACTTTGCTTGCCTTCTCGTCGACTGGAGTTCTATGAAGCAGCAACTTCACGATGTCAACAGCAGCTGATCACCCAGTCGAGGGAAGCTCACACGAAGCTTCAGGAATAGGGAGCTCAGCAAAGCTCAGATCGCAAGAGTGAGGAAGAAGGAAGAACTGTCACTATAGAGGCCCTCGACCTCGATATATATCGTGCACCTGCTGCACCTGTGAAGAAGACAAAGAGCAACACAGAAATCTAGCCGTTATGTCGCAACGGCTAGGCCTGGACCGATCAGGCTCCACCCTGATCGGTCTGGGAGCCATCTGATCGGTCTGTGGACCGATCAGGCCCTAGGCTGATCGGTCCCCAGACCGGTCAGCCATCTCTGTGAGGGTTGGCTTTAAAGCCTCATCGGTCTGTGGACCGATCAGGCAACGATCAGTAGCTTCCTGATCGTTTTCTGATCGGTCTGTGGACCGATCAGATAACCTACAGCGAACCACTGTTTGGTTACTAATCGGTCACCAGACCGATCAGATAAACATGAGTATCACTGGATCGGTCATCAAACCGATCTAATGCCTTAGAGCTTCCCAGCCCTGAATCCTAAAGCCTTCCCAGTCTAGAGAACGAGCTACCGAGCCCTCTCCGACTTCCATGTCCGGTCCAGAGAACGAGCTACCGAGCCCTCTCCGACTTCATCCGGTCCAGAGAACGAGCTACCGAGCCCTCTCTGACCTAGTCCGGAGAACGAACTACCGAGCCCTCTCCGACTTCATCCGGTCCAGAGAACGAGCTACCGAGCCCTCTCTGACCTAGTCCGGAGAACGAGCTACCGAGCCCTCTCCAACTCTGTCTGGTCCAGAGAACGAGCTCCTGAGCTCTCTCTGACCTAGTCTGGAGAACGAGCTGCCGAGCCCTCTCCAACTTCATCTGGTCCAGAGAACGAGCTCCCGAGCCCTCTCTGACCTAGTCCGGAGAACGAGCTACCGAGCCCTCTCCGACTTCATCCGGTTCAGAGAACGAGCTACCGAGCCCTCTCTGACCTAGTCTGGAGAACGAGCTACCGAGCCCTCTCCAACTCTGTCTGGTCCAGAGAACGAGCTCCCGAGCCCTCTCTGACCTTGTCCGGAGAACGAGCTGCCGAGCCCTCTCCGACTTCCCATGCCAAGCTTCTATACTTGGACTTCTCCTGTGCCAAGCTCCCTGCTTGGACTTTTCCGTGCCAAGTCTCCATACTTGGACTTTTCCCGTGCCAAGCTCCCTGCTTGGACTTTTCCGTGCCAAGTCTCCATACTTGGACTTTTCCCCGTGCCAAGTTTCCTGCTTGGACTTTTCCGTGCCAAGTCTCCATACTTGGACTTTTCCCGTGCCAAGTCTTCATACTTGGACTTTATCGAATCAGGTCAACTCAAGTCGGGTCAACCAGGTCAACCTTGACCAAAGGTTGCACCCATAATCTCCCAAGTTTGTATTCTTGTCAAACATCAAGATACAACTTTTCTATTCTCGTCAAACATCAAAATACAACTCGAGTCAGGTCAACTCGAGTCGGGTCAACCAGGTCAACCTTGACCTAAGGTTGCACCAACAAACGGTTTATCTCAACAAATCACGACGAACAGGGAAGGAAGTTGTTCGGTCGATCGAAAAAAGGGTTCGGTCAACCGAACCCTTAAAGAGCATTGATTGCCGGAGATTGAGCCAGCGCCAGACTCCAGCTAGAAAGGAGGGGAGCGTGTTTGGTCGACCGAACAGTGGAATCGGTCAACCGAACGTCCAGTACACCTATAAAAGGAGGCTCAAAGTCTGCGGCCAGAGAACACGACTGATAAACTAAAAGTTCTTCTTTGCAAACGTATCGTGCTACAAGTCATCATCAGCTGTGTAAGATACTCCGTCCAGAAGTACCGATCACACTTCAACCTTTAATTAGTACTGCCGGTATACTTTACTCGTTTTGCATTTAAATACAAATAAGATAGTAGGGTTGTTACTATCTTATATTTTTGTATCTGTACGATCTGCTTCTTTCCGAAGGATTTCAGAAAGAATAGTTATAGTGATTGCCCATCAGTGCGGTCAAGGACCGCAGACCTTCGAGTAGGAGTCGAGCTAGGCTCCGAACGAAGTAAACGAATTCGTCTCTTTTTCTTTTCCACTGCACAATTTTGATTTTAAAATTAAAGAAAAGTTTTTAAAAGAGTGTGATATTCACCCCTCCCCCCTCTCTATCGCTTGCATCCGATCTATCAATTGGTATCAGAGTCTCGTTAGCTCTGAAAGTTCTTAATCGATTTTCAAAGCACTCTTTAAAACTATTTTCTTTTCTTGTAGAATAATTCTTTTTCTCATTTCTATTTTTCAAGCACTACTAATCCCAAGACAAAAGTCTTGGAAATATTTTCTCTTTTACTTTTTTCTTACAAGGATGTCAAACTCGTATCAAGAAGGTTACAGTACGGTTCGACCTCCACTATTCAAAGGAGAGAATTTCAGTTATTGGAAGAATAGAATGGAGTATTACTTGAAGTCCGACATCGAGCTCTGGTTCACAATCTTAAAAGGCTACACTCTTCCAACGAAAGACGGAACAACATTAGAACCAGAAGAATGGACTCCCTAAATGATCAAGAAGGCACAAGTGAACTACAAGGCGATCAACACCATTCGGTGTGGGCTCACAATGGAGGAGTTGAACCGAGTCGGCCCCTACGACAACGCCAAAGAACTGTGGGACTCGCTAGTCAAACTACACGAAGGGACCGATGAGTCCAAGATAAACAAACGAGATCTACTTTTAAATAATTTATTTAATATAAAAATGTTTCGCGGAGAGACGACCTCGGAACTACACGCTTGACTAAAGGATATCCTAAACGACCTCCACCTGATTGGGCATAATCTTGAAAACCACGCACGATAAGGTACGCTCTGAACGCTTTTTCGAGGAATGCTTTGTTGGCATCAATTGTAGATGCATACAAAGTTTCTAAGGGCCTTTCAATACTTAAGTTAAATGAATTATTTTGCGAGTTGGAATTACATGAACAATCTAACATAAGCTATGCCGAGAAAGGAGTTGTTTTGTATGCAGGTCCAAGCAAGGAGACAAAATCAAAAATCAAGATTGAGTCTGAAAGCAAGTCAGACTTTGACTCAACTAACGAAAAAGAGTTAGTCAACATGGTCTAGAGACTTCTGACGAAAAAGAAGTTCAGAAGAAATGTCAAGAAGACACCGCTCAACCAGACCCAAAACAAATCAGAAGTGATTTGTTATGGATGCAACAAAAAGGGACATTTTAAAATTGATTGCCCAAATCGGAAGGAAGAAAAGTCTAGATCGACTAGACGAAAGAAGGCTCTTTAAGCAACATGGGATGGAACTTCTTTCGACGAGTCCGACACGGAGCAAACAAAGCATTCGAGCCATCTTGCATTTATGGCAAGAAACAAAAACTCCGACTCTGAGTTCGATGAAGAGTACGAGTCCGAGAACGACATCGAATTCGAGGAAGGCTGCGGATCCGAAAATCCAAATATGGTAACGATTTATTCGAAGTCTAATTTACTTAAAGTAGTTAAATGCTTATTTAAAAAATTGTCAAAATCTGAAAAACAAAATAATTTGCTACTTAAGGAAATAGACCACCCTAAGCAACAAGTTAACTTGAGTAATTCGACTAACCAAGTTCAAGTCGGAACCTCAACTCAAGTTGAAAAACTTGAGAAAGAGAATTCCAACTTGAAAGGTCAAATCAAGCGACTCAAGAAAATATTGGAAAGGTTCGAATTGGGATCCAAGTGTCTAAATATGATACTTGGGTTGCAACGAGCCGTGTACAACAAATCAGGACTTGACTACAACCCTAAACAAACAAACAAATCATATTTATCTTTAATTAGTCAAAAAGTTGGAAGTCAAGTCTAAGCATGGGTCCAAACAAAATATTTTATCAAACCAATTAGACCAAGCCTCTACTTAGTCCCTAAGAGTCAAATTCATTACTTAGATAGACCTTATCTAAGCTATGACTCAGGAGGAGCAAGTAGAAAAATAATACAACCAACTTGATTAACCAAACTCATACACTTAGGATTAGGTTTATTTTCTGCTTAGAATGGTTAGATGAAAAAGGTTTACCAAACCCTACAACATAGCATCGGAATGGATTGGGATGATAGTACATCAAGGAAGTTTTGTCGAAGGCATGTCTAGGCTGAATGTGGAATTCTATCTGGTGTATTAGACTTAGTAGATCTGACCGAAGCTGCCCCAATCAAATATGGGCTAGTTGGACCAAAATTTAGTATTAAGTTCTTTGAGCGGGAATAGTTTGGAAAGTCTTCAGCAAGTGGTCCATCATTAATACACAAGAAAGCCATAAGCCTCGCCAATGAATTGAAAGTTTGTCCTTAGGAAACCTGCTTAATTAACCCAAAGCTAAGTTTGAATCTAACATGGGTTCAATAATCTCTTTCAAACCTAATTAAAAATTTATTTTAAAACTTAATTAAAAATTATTTTAAACTTAATTAAAAAATTAGTTTAAACTAAATTAAAAAATTATTTTAAAACTAAATTAAAAATTACTTTAAAACTTAATTAAAAATTATTTTAAACCTAATTAAAAAATTATTTTAAATCTAATTAAAAAATTATTTTAAACTTACTTAAAAAATTATTTTAAACTTAATTAAAAAAAATTATTTTTAAACTTAACTTAAAAATTATTTAAAAAATTATTTTAAAGAATAATTAAAAATTATTTTAAAGCTTAATTAAAAATTATTTTAAACCTAATTAAAAAATTATTTTAAACCTAATTAAAAAATTATTTTTAAACTTAACTTAAAAATTATTTTAAACTTAATTAAAAAATTATTTAAAAATTATTTTTAAACTTAACTTAAAAATTATTTTAAACTTAATTAAAAAATTATTTTAAACTTAATTAAAAAATTATTTTAAACTTAATTTAAAAACTATTTTAAACTTAATTTAAAAAACTATTTTAAACTTAATTAAAAAATTATTTTAAACTTACTTAAAAAATTATTTTAAACTTAATTAAAAAAATTATTTCAAACTTAATTATTTTAAAATTTTTTTAAAATTATTTTAAAACTTAAATTAAAAATTATTTTAAACTTAATTAAATAAATTATTTCAAACTTAATTAAAAATTTTTTTTATTAAACTTAACTTAAAAATTATTTAAAAAATTATTTTTAAAATTAACTTAAAAATTATTTTAAACTTAATTAAAAAAATTATTTTTAAACATAACTTAAAAAATTATTTAGAAAATTATTTTTAAACTTACTTAAAAAATTATTTTAAACTTAATTAAAAAAATATTTCAAACTTAATTATATTAAAATTATTTTAAAACTTAACTTAAAAATTATTTTAAAATTATTTTAAACTTAATTATTTTAAAATTATTTTAAAACTTAATTATTTTAAAACTTAACTTAAATATTATTTTAAACTTAACTTAAAAATTATTTTAAACTTAATTAAAAAGTTATTTTAAACTTAATTAAAAAAATTATTTTGAAACTTAATTTAAAATTATTTTAAACTTAATCAAATTTTTTTAAAAAATCTTAATTTAAAAATTATTTTAAAAATTATTAAAAAATTAAAACTTAATTAAATAATTATTTTAAACTTAATTAAAAAAATTATTTTAAAACTTAATTAAAACTTTTTAAAACTTATTTGAAATTATTTTTAAAACTTAATTAAAATTATTAAACTTAATCAATGACTCATTAAATATTAAAAAAATTAAATGCAACTCAACTAACTTAAATCCAAAAACTTACCCACTCAATTTCATCCTTTACCCAAACTTGGTTTAAATCCTACATTTTGTATGAATCCAAAGCTCTGGATAAATGGATCTTGGACAGCGGCTGCTCCAGACACATGACTGGGGATCAACACAAATTTACCGACATTGAATTCAAAAACTTTGGGTCAGTTGCCTTTAGAAACAATGGCAAGCTAAAGGTAATTGGTACAAGTGAAATTCAATTACAGTCTAACATTTCAATTAAAAAAGTTTTACTTGTTGAACATTTTAATTATAATCTGCTTAGTATAAGTCAACTCTGTGATTCAGGATTTAAGGTTAAATTTCTTTCTTCTAAATGCTTGATAAGTTACAATGACTCAACTAATATATTATTTAAAGACTTTCGAGATAAAAATATATATTCAATTCATCTACCTAAAACAATACCTAAATGTTTTTTTAACAAATGATGATGAAACTTGGTTGTGGCATAGGAGATTAGCTCACACTCACTTTATAAATTTACTAAAATTAAATAAGAATGGTTTAGTAAGAGGTTTGTCGAAGTTAGGGAATCCTATAAATAAATTTTGTAATTCTTGTTAACAAGGAAAACAAATTAAATCAACTCATAAACTTACTAATCAAAATAGAACAAATAGAATACTTGATCTAGTACACCTAGATTTATTTGATTCTCATGGAATAAAATCTTTAAATAGAAGTCGTTACTGCTTAGTAATCATTGATGACTACTCTAAATATACTTGGGTTAAATTCTTATCTAATAAAAATGAAACCTTTGAAATATTTAAAAATATTTGTAAACAAGTAGAAAATGAAAAAGAGATTAAGATTAAGAAAATAAGAAGTGATAATAGAGGTGAATTCAAAAATCAAAACTTTAATAATTTCTGTTTAGAAAATGGTTATCACCATGAGTTTTCGTGCCCTAAAACTCCACAACAAAATGGCTTAGTAGAACGTAAGAATAGAACCTTACAAGAAGCTGCATGAACAATGTTAAATGAATATGATATACCAAAATATTTTTGGGCTGAAGCTGTTAATACAGCTTGTTATGTTCAAAATCGAATTATAATTAATAAATATCAAAATAAAACATCTTATGAAATTTATTTTAACAAAATTCCTAACATAAAATATCTTAAAGTATTTGGTTGTAATGTTCACATTTTAAATCTTAAAGATCACTTAGGCAAATTTACTTCAAAAACTAACCAAGGAATCTTTCTTGGATATTCATATACAAGTAGGGCCTATAGAGTTTACAATAAATCTACTTTGAAAATTGAGGAAACCATCAATGTAACCTTTAATGAAAACGATCATATTTCTATTACTCAAAATGATTCAGATCCTAATCATCTAGTTAACCAAATCATAGGAAATCCTGAATCAAGGGTTCAAACAAGATCTGCCTTTAGAAACCTAAGTCAAAAAGCATTAATATCTAAAATTGAACCTAAACACATAAGTGATGCATTAACAGAACCTGACTGGATAATTATAATGCAAGAAGAGTTAAATCAATTCGAAAGGAATCAAGTTTGGGATTTAGTACCTCCACCAAAAGGTAAGACAATTATAGACACCAAATGGGTATTTAGGAACAAATTAGATGATCAAGGTGAAATCCTAAGGAATAAAGCTCGTCTAGTAGCCAAGGAATTCAGTCAAGTCGAAGAACTAGATTACGATGAGACTTATGCCTCGGTTGTAACGACCCAAATTTCCTCATTTTGAGCTCCAAAAATAATTCAAAAATATTTTGAAATACTATAGAAAAATTCTAGAGATTTTTAGAAATTTTTAGAGTATTGTTATGTAATTTTTGGAGTTCGTTTGATTTTTTTACCAAGAGGAGAAGTTTAAAAAAAAAAGTGTTGAAGCCGGGTTTTGAACCCAAGACCTCAGACCCGAACCAGGTTTAACCAAACTCAGCCAACCAACCGGTCTGCGAGAGTTTTGTTAATCAAGTATGGAGTGAAATATATTTAAGCTATAGTTGGAACATTTAAAATAAATTGGAGAAAAAGGGGCGCGGCTGAGAATCGAAGCCCAGACCTGTGGCTTCGAGCAAAACCCAACGGACCAACTGCGCCAACGGTCGGTGTTAATCAGACATGCAACGACAAATATATAAGCTATAGTTATAATCAAAACCTTGGTTTTAAAAAGGATCAAATTTCTTTTCCCCGAACCCTAAATCTCGTTTCCTCTTCTCCTCTCTCGCGTCGGCGACTCCTCTTGGGCGGAAAACAGAGGCGAGTTTAGGGCTTCATCTCCGGCGCCGGCCAAGGGGTCTTTCCGTGAGATCTTCACGGATCTGAGCTCCTCTCGTCGAAGAGAACACGTGGGCATAGAAGGAAGGCCGGGATCTTCACTTCTTTGAACCCTAGAAGGCTCTCTTTCGGTTGTAAGACCAAGAATCCGATGTAAGTGCTCTCACCTGTAGTAAGAGTAGTTTCCTTCGATTGGTTTTCGATTGGTTTGGTGTTCGGATAGAATTGGGAAGCAAGTTCTGAGTTCTTGTTGAGATTGAATTCATTGTTGTTTTTGTTCCTTCTTGTAGATTTGGAGATTCCGAAATAGTTGTTGATATGTTAGAAGAGATTTCAATGGGGTTCATGCCTCTTATAAAGTGCCTCTGTATTTGGACAATTTTGGGGGATGGTGATCTGTTTCTAATGTTGCAGCGTTGTGTTTTCAATTGTTGCTGCGATTTGTTTTCATTTGATGCCTTAGTCTTCATGGTACCTTCGGATTTGGTTACAAGTTTGTAGGAAGTTAGAGAGGAGAGGATCTAAGAATTGTTATGAAGAGAAGAGAGTAGTAACTTTGGGTTGGTAGAGAGTCTTCTTACCAGATTGTATGTGTTAATCCTAAATAATTCTGTGTATCTATTCTTAGTTTTGGAGCCCTAACAATTATCAACAAGTGTAAAGCGCTCAAGTAGCACAAGGTATCATAATCACCATATGTCAAACAATCTATTAAATGGTCTACTAGTAAAAAGATTTAGGGGATCCCTCCCCGTGGTCGAGTAGTCTCATTGGTCAAAGGAATAGCGTACAAACTTAGTGTGAAGTGAGAGATTTTGAATGACTTTATCTTGTGCAGTGATAGACCAAGTAGAGAGGAGCAGGATCATTTTAGTGGATCACCTAGACTATTGAGTGAATTTAATAGAATCTGAACTTAATGATGCTTAAGTAAATGTTCTTCCAATATTCACTTAAGTTATTTGGATTGAATATTCATAGTTTATAATTCCAATCATACCTTCAACTATGTTCGTATGTTTCACCTGCCAAACCTTTGAGAGGAACCTGCTGGCTGAATATTATGGTGTAAATGTCACGAACAACCCCTTTAGAGTTTAACTGCAGAATTTTCCATCTTGTTCTTTAGTGGTGCAGTTTGGTTCTTCATTAAGTGTAGATTTAGTTTAGTTCTTTAGCAAATGCAGATTATCAATAAGAGTATATTTTCTAGTTATGTTTGCTATGAGTTGAGCATGACCAATTTTCTTTGCTATTAGATATGCACGAGTATATGGTTTAGTTTCTTTAGAGTGCAGATTTGAAGTTTACTACTTCCTTAACAAGCAAGAATAGTGTTACGTTCCGCAAGTGTACGGAAATGTCACGAGTAATATAAAAGATTATCGTATCCACAGGGACTGGAATAAGCACTAGAAATGTCTCAATGCGAATTAGCTAAACAACTATCCAATTGTTTCAAATGCAAAGTGAAGGTAATCAAATCTAATATTAAAGATCAACAAACAAGAGTTTAGTATTTTGGGTTATGACAAAGGGAGATTCTAGGAGTTTCGATTTCTTTGTAAGATTTCTTGAATGTAAATGGTTCACCAATTCTTATCCCTCAATTGCCAAACACTTGTAAAAAGTTGTCGGTTCTCTCTTGCAATAGATAATCGGCTAAGGACTGAGAAATGTATCTAAATATGATCAATTAGACGTGAACCTACGTTGTCCTTACACAGAAGCGCACCTATTACTATGCCTTCCTCGGATATCAACATAGAAGCCCACAACTTATTAATCTATCAAGATACAAGAAACTAATCACAAGATCCATCCTACTCTCTTGAATATTCCTATTTCCTCTTCAAGATTATCTCTCAAACGTCCTTACACGGGCTTGCACCTGTCACGTGGATCCCTCGGATGATCGAGTGAGAGTTTATCTTTACAAAGTCCACAAGAAATCCAAACAATCAAGAATGAGAATTAAGCACAAATCACCATTAATCATTCAAGATCTAATTGATACAAGCAAGACAATGTCCTTGAAACAAGAAATTGGCAAATCCATAAGAGATTACATCAATCCATTATACAAATACTCCCTTAATCCTAGAATACAAGATCTACTCCATGAATCGAGGAAGAATACCCGAAGAAATAGAGATTACAAGCATTTCTTAAATCCCCAATCCAAGAAACCAAGAAAAGGGGGAAAGAGAAAACTTATCTATGAAGAAGCCTCGTCTTCGGATCCAATCCTCGCTCCGGAGTCGAAATCGTCAAGAACTCCCTTGAATCGCCCAGAAATCCTCCCAAGAATGGGAGGATACCACCAAATCTTGCCTTCTCCCAAAGGGGGAGAGATCCCCTTTCAATTCATGAAGGAGGGTTTAAATAGAGGAGGAAATCGGGTGCCACACGGCCCCCGTGACACGGCCGTGTGAGATTCACACGGCCATGACCAGTTCCTTCTCTGCCAAAGCTGCACGGCCGTGTGACTCACACGACCAGGACCCTTGTCTTCTCTGGAAATGCTACACGGCCGTGTGGTGCACACGGCCACCACCTGCTTGGCCTCTGGAAACCTCACACGGCCGTGTAGATCTACACGGCCATGTAAGGCATCTGCTCTAATTTCTTCAAATCAAGACACGACCGTGTGAGATTCACACGGCCATGTCCTCTTCCCTTCCTGTTAAAACTACACGGCCGTGTGTGGTACACGGCCTGATGCTCTCTCCCTTCAATTCCTTCCAAGCTTGGCCGAGGACGCATAATCTTCACCAATTTTGACTCCTGTGTACAGAAAATACACAAAAAGCAGATCTCCGAACCAAAAGAGTAAATATGCTAAAAGGAAAGCTGGAAGTATAAAAGTGCATAGATCAAGCATGCTCAAAGTATGAAAATGTGCATAAAAACATGCATAAAAGAGTATATAATCTACGCACATCAAATAGCTCTTTAATTTAAAGCATGTGTTTCATTAAATCTTTTTAGAAGATTATAAGTAGTTATAAGTAAAGAAAGGACCAAGGCCTTGATAGGATCTCTAAATTTTAGAATTTGGGATCAGCAGCACGCCAAGTGCTCGAAGAAATGCCGAGGCATTCTATAATAAAAGAATTAGAAGATAAGAAACATTTTAGTTCTTTCCTTGCTTGTGGAAATTTCCGGTGTAGATTAAGAGGTTTCAAGTATATTCCTTTGTAGATTTGTGAGGTTCTGTTGGGTTAAAGATGTTCTTTACATGATATGATAAGTTTTGAGGAAGTCTTTAGGCACACTTTTTGATTGTGTTTGTACAGAATTGAGGAAGTCTTGCAGTTTAGAATGAGTTAGATTAATTTGTAGCATGTTAGTTTCAGATTTCATGAAAATATTTCAGTTGTAGATTTTCAGTTTTAGTTTATATATATATATCTATGCAATGAACTGCCTTTTTATTTCAAGTATATATAAAGTTAGATTTATCTTTAAGCTTTTAGTTTCCCTTGGTTCAGTTATTAGGCAATGAATATAGAATGACTTGGATCAAGTATTGGTTTATTAGGCTAATTGGAGGTTGATCCGACAGTGATTTTAGTTTATTTTATGATGAAGTAGATAGTGTAATCTCTTTAGTGCAGAAGCGTGGATGAAGAGTGAAGATGAGTATATGTAATATGCTGTTTTGGTGAGTATCATGTATTAAACTAAAGATGATTTGAATTGAGGTAATGAATTTAACAGGTGAGAAGTATGTGAGTAATTTAGATATGCAAGTAGTAAGTTCAAAGTAGAAGTTTAGTTTAGATATTAGAAGATAAATTAAAGGGATTTATATGTTGATCAATATAGAATTTATACTGAGGATTCCTTTCTGACCATAAGTTTAATGGCATAATTGATGTTCAGAATTAAAGTATTTGGATGTGGCAATATCAAGGATTCCATTTGGTCTCAGCCGGTTACTAGAATATGAAATTCTAGGTTTATAATTGTCATGTGAGGATTTTAGTGCAGATTTTTATTAAGCATTAGTACGCAGATTTTTGATAAGTATAACATTATAGAATTTTGTTAAGCATTGTAGTGTAGGTTTGCTTAAAGTATTTAGTTTCTTTAGTAGTGCAGATTTGCTAATAGATAGTTTATGGATAGCATTATAGAACAAGGCTTTAGATTTTCCTTAAATATGCATGATTGTGTGTTACCTAGTTGATTTCACCTATAGATGCATATGGAAAAATACCCTAACAGTATTTTGGGTTTAAGAAAAGTATAAGAAAGATAAAGAAAAGAAAGAAAAGACCAAGGTCTTAAATTGATCCTAAATTCCAGAAGTTTAGGATTAAAAAGCACACTAAGTGTTTGAATAAATGCCAAGGCATTTTATATATTAGAAGTATTAAAAGAATAACAAGTATAAGGAAGTTATAGTTAAAACGAAAATAAGTATTTTACTTTTTAATGGCATGTACCGAACACAAGGTCCATTGGGTGGGCTCCTAGATCGCCCTAGGCACAAGATCGCCTAGAATTACCTTAGTAGTTTCGGGATTAACTACCTCGACTCATATTAAGGATGCGCGCAAATTGGTACAATGCCGGGCCCAAGAGAAGTTGATTATTATTTTAAAGTAATAAAGTATAAGTTTTGAAACAAATGAAACAAGCTTCATTTATGCTTAGAGTCAGTAAGTTTAGTTCTTTTGAATTTTAGCATGCAGTATTAGTTTTGTTTGTTTCCTGATTTGATATTTAGCATGATTAGCTTTATCTACCAGCATGCAGTTTTATCCTTGTATAGCATGATTAGCTATTGGAATTACATGAGTAGTTTCCTTAGCTTTTCTTTGCTATTAGTTTGACATGAGTAGTTATGATTATGCTTTATTTTCTTTTAGAGCATATAGTTTCTAGTTCTTTCTGTATACATGCATATTCGTGTTTTTGTGAGTTAGATAGTGCTTACTAAGCAAATTTTACTTATAGATTGCACTTCCTCTTACTGCAGATACAGGAAAGGAAAATATATAGAAAGGAAGGTGACAAGGAGGTGTACGAAGGATGTGTGATGCCAGGACTATGGAGAGATCTGGGAAGTTTTGAGTTTTCATGTTTAGTGGATAGAAATAGTTGAGTTGTACCTTATGGTTTATGTCTTTTGAGATTGTATCTTCATTCCGCAATGTTAGGTTGGATGTTTTCCACTATTGGAATTTTATTTCTTGGTTATTGCTAGAATAGTTTATTTATTTTTAGTTGTCGTGTCTTATAAACTGCGTGGTTGTTTGATAAATGTTCCAGCCGCCTGTAGCTGTGTATATTATGTTATGTATTAATGATTATGGTCACCAGTACAGGGGAGATTCTGCCGAAATTTTTCGGTAGGGATTCCTTGTGGTTTTTAATTATACCGGTTAAGTAGAGTTAGTAGTTAAGTAACGGTCACTCTTAGAGAGTAGTAGTAGTAAGAAGAGTGGTCGTTACATCGGTAGCCAGACTTGAATCAATTAGAATGTTGCTCGTCTATGCAGCATTTAAAGGTGTCAAGTTATACCAAATGGATGTTAAATCCTCTTTTTAAAATGAATATATTAAGGAAGAAGTCTACGTCAGTCAACCACCCGATTTTGAGGATGTAGAAAACCCAACATATGTCTTTAAGCTAAAAAAGGCATTATATGGACTAAAACAAGTACCTAGGGCTTGGTATGAAAGACTGTCTAGTTTTTTAAAATCTAAAGGGTTTAAAGGAGGACAAGTTGATCCTACACTTTTTATTAAAACCTTTAATTCAGGCATTTTCATAGCTCAAGTTTATGTTGACGATATTGTATTTGGTTCAACCAACTCAAAATTCTTACACGAATTTGTAACTTTATTGAAAAATGAATTTGAAATGAGTTTGGTTGGTGAATTAAACTATTTTTTATATCTTCAAATTATACAGACTAAAGATGGTAACTATGTACATCAAACTAAATACACAAAAGACCTTATTAAGAAATTTGGTATGGAAAGCTCCAAAGAAATTAAAACACCTATGACAAGTAACATAAATCTTGATAGTGACGAAAATGAAAAATCTGTTGACTTAAAATTGTACAGAAGCATGATAGGAAGTTTACTTTATCTAATGGTAAGCCGACCCGACATTTTATTTGCCGTTAATATGTGCGCCCGATACCAAACTTGTGCAAAATAGTCTCATTTATCATTGGTTAAAAGAATTATTAAATATTTAAAGGGAACTATTAATGTAGGAATATGATACCCTAGAACTTCACAATTTGACTTGGTCGGATATTCTGATTCTGATTATGCAGGGTGTAAGTTAGATAGAAAGGGTACTAGTGGAGGATGTCAATTACTAGGATCATCTTTAGTTAGTTGGTTTAGTCGTAAGCAACAATGTGTTGCATTATCAACCACCGAAGCCGAATACATTGCAATGGGAGAATGTGTAGCCCAATTGCTATGGATATCACATACCTTAAAAGATTTCGATCTAAATTATAAAAATGTAAAAACTTACATTGATAATATTAGCTCTATAACGAAACATATAGAAGTAAAATATCATTTCATTAGGGATCATGTTTCAAAAGGGGACATTGAACTTAACTATATTGAATCTAAATCTAACTTAGCGGATATCTTCACTAAACCATTACCTGAAGCAGAATTTAGTAACTTAAGAAGACAATTAGGAATATGTTTTATAGAGTAGGTTCTTTTATTTTTGAAAATTATTACTCATTTTATTTTTCAAAATTATTTTTGTAAAAATCCCTCTTTTAAAATTTTTATTTTCAAAAATATTTTAATTTTCTGGAGTAGCCTAAGTTCTACCATAGAACTGCATGTTCCTATAGTTCTAGGAGCCAACATCTCACAAGCACAGTAGGATCCCTTGCTTGCTAACTTAGAATGGGTGAAATGCTTAGGACCTAGCCTAAGATTTCAGATGCTTATGCCAGTACATCGCAAGGTTCTAAAATTCGCTAGGTGCTAGTCGGGCGACAGACCAGCGCCTAGGCCGCCTAGGCGGGGACTAGGCGCCACTAGGCGGATTCCTCGGTATCCCTTGTTTCATGTGGACTGTGGACAATGTCATATGTAAATCTAAATGTTGTCTTAAACAATTTCATAGCAATGAAGATCTAACTATGTATGCCGAAATAAATACATACTTTCCAATACCAAAAAATGAAAAACTATAAAAGAAAACTAATAGTTTTGTGCAAAGGAAATATACTAGGCTCAGTAAATATGAGTAAAAGAAACAGTTAAACAATAGAACATGCAGTAAGTTATCATAATCATATAGTAAACAGTAGAACATTAGAAAATAGTAGCAATAGTTTAATTCAAGATTACAATGCATTGTGAACTAGTAACCACTAAGCAAAATATAATTGTTAAATAACATAAATCATGTCTTAACAAAATGAGTTCAAAATTACACAACTAATAATATCTCATAGACTCATATTTATTCTGCTTCTTCTTCTCCATAATTTTCAATAACTTGTTCTTCATCGGACACAAACTCAATATCATTATTGTGATCCTCGTCTTCTTCTTCGGATTCAAAATCATCTTCATGAAGTTCTCTCACTCTAGAGCTTCTTCGAGGTTGTAGATTTTCATCTGATCCACTTGCTTCATCAACCATTTGCCAAGTGAGCCCGAAACCTAGTTCAACTTCATCATCTTCCCCACCATCCACAATCCAACCTTGTGCATTTGAAGCATCTTTTGCAAGAAGGACATAAACATTTCTTTCTTTTTCTCTTTTTTGTTTGTTCAACAATCTAGCATTAAATTGGACAAATACTAGATTGTTAAACCTATTGACATCCAACCTATTTCTTTTCTTTGTGTGAATCTAAAAAAAATAGAGAAAGTAAATACTATAGTTAGTACCTGAATATAGAGTATAGACGTTAAAAATTATAACTAATTTATTTAAAGAGTAGACTGAAAGTTTAAAACTTACTCCTTCAAATGTACTCCAATTTCTTTCACACCCAGATGAACTTGTAGTTAATGAAAGTATCCTCAATGCCACCCTTAGCAAGTTAGGTGTGTGAGCACCGTATGTACTCCACCATGCACATGGATTAAATGTATCATCATTTTTTTCACATGATTTTGCTGTCAATGTTTTTCCAAATAACCCAGTCTTATTTCTATATTTTGGAAATTCCTTGTTAATAATTGTATCTTGTAGATCTAACTCATTGGCATGCAAAGTTTCCATGCATTCAAAAATCCCCATCGCGACCTCCTCATAAAGAGCAATCGAACTATCTTTATAGTAAAAATAAGGATTCAACAAAAATACAGTGATATGTAATGATGTATCAAGTCTATCCTTCATTTTTGACTCAATAATGACTATGATAGGCTGATAATTTGATTCCACGTTATTCAGAGCCACCTTGATATCTTCTTTAGCTTGAAGAAGCTCCCCATATAGAAACCCCATCGATGGCTTTCTATCTCCATCTACCAATCGAAGAACTCTTACCAAAGGAGCAAATATTTTCAAACAAAGTGTCACACTATTCCAAAAACTCATGCTCATCACTGTAGAGTAAGCCAATTTTCCTTTATTTGTTTTTGACCATTTACATTTCTCCCACATATCACTTGTAAACATGGCCCTTAAACTAGCTTTTTTTTCAATCAAACTTTGCAATGTGAGGAAATTTGATGCAAACCTGGTAACTCCTGGTCGGATTATGTCTCTCTTCTTTGTGAAACTTCTCATCAATGATAAAGTCTTATGGTGAGCATAGATGAAAATGGTAAAAGCCTTGGATTGCTCAATCACCTTTTTATATTGTGGAAGTTTGCCAATACTTTCAAGCATGAGATTAATAATGTGAGTTGCACATGAACTCTAAAAGATCCCGGGTCATTTTTCTCTCATCAATTTAGCTGCAGCCATATTGTTGGTGGCATTGTCTATAACAATCTGAACAATATTCTGAGCTCCTACTTGTTCAACACACTTGTCAACATACTTAAAAATAAGTTCAGCTGTATGTGTCTCCTCTGAAGACTCCTTAGACTCTAAAAATGTAGTACCCTCCTTGCAATTACCACACAAATTTAAGATGCTTCTTCTTTTTCTATCACTCCATGCATCTGTCATGATCGAGCATCCATTCTTTGCCCATTCTTCTTCATGTTTCTTCAGCAATTGTTTTGTTCTTTCAACTTCGGCTTTCAATAGTGGCTCCCTAAGTTGATATTGAGTTGGAGGCTTGAATCCTGGTCCAACTTGACCCACTGCCTCCATTAGTTGCTTGAAGCTATCAATATCGACAACATTGAATGAGATTCCATTTTCATAAACCCATCTCCCAACATATTGTTGAACTTGTTGAGTTCTCTCTTTGAAAAGAGCCTCATTTATATTTTTTTGGCGAAACTCTTTACTTCCACTGGAGCCTGCATTTTCTGGAGCAATTGCCGATGCATATCTATCCATGGGGCTAAGTGGAAGAGGTTTTTTAACTCCATCCATCCCTTCAATTTCAAGACCTTCTTCTTCATCTACGGAAATAGCAATCTCTGCTCTACAACTTTGTTCTTCCATTATTTTGTTCCTCTTTCTGTTCCTCCCTTCTAAAATAGCCTGTTTGCACTTATTTTTGTCTTCTTGAGATGCTTTTCGACAACCAGATACATTTCCAGGTATATTTCCAATGTGCTCCTTTCTCCTATACACTCCTCCTGATATTGCTTTTCCACATAACTTACATTTAATTTTGTCGAGATTCTTAGGATCAATCAATATCCCAAACTCCCATCCGATGTCATTTGACTTTCTTCTAAGAATTCTGGATTCGGGTTGAGTGACAGATGCTGTCGAAGATGGATTGCTTGTCATTGATAACAGATAATCTGAAGGAAAAAAAATTATATATAACAAGACATATAATTAAGATAAAAATTATATATAACTTGTCATCATCTCAATACAAAATCATGCACCTCTGAGTCTGCATTGAGTCATTGACAAGTCTGAGAGCCACCACTGGCGGCTCGCGGGAGGGCTCCGGCGCTGCCGGAAGCTTCTCCAGACGAGTCCGATGCGTCCGGCGAAGTTCGGCGTTGCTTCCAGCGGCGCCGGTAGCGTCGCGCGGAAAACTTTTGGCATAGCCAAAAGCATCGCGACTCTACTGGCGTTGCTCGAAGCAATGCCGGACTTCGCGGACGCGTACGACGCGTCCGGTGACGCTTCAGGCAGCGTCTGACACTTGCGATGCGTCCGGTGTTACCGCGATGAATATTTGAGAAACAAAAAAACATAAATGAACAGAAAAAAACTTACCAGAAGCAACGCGGGAAGATGAAGAGTCGGGGCGATGAAACACACGAACGCCTGGCAAATACCTAAAAAATGGGTTTAACATGCCTTAAAAAGCTAGGCCCGCCGAACCCGCCGAAGCTCGCGGAGGACCGCCGAGGACCGCCTAGGCGGCCCAGCCACCTAGGGCTTCCACGTCGCTGGTTTCCGGCGCGGCATCCTACCGCACAGCACCTAAGTGGCGCCTAGGTGGCCGCCTAGGGCGCAATTTCGAACACTGGTGCATCGCTATAAATCTGGGCTTTAAACAACATACATGAATCAATTTGAGTTATCTAACTAGTAAAAACCTAGTTGGTCCTAAACACTCAAATTGACCAACCTAAGTCAATAGCTACTATCTTGTGGTAGTTAGCCTTGGACAAAGGTTGAACATTTCATCATAAGGACACTTTTCCTTAGTCTTTTTGCCCATGCTTGGACTTTTAGGTTGCCATCAATTCTAGGGTGAGTCTTGAACTATATTTTTTAATCTTTTTTGAAAAACTTTTTCAACTTCGTTAAAATTTTCACATTTTTATGTATCTTAATTTCAAAATTTTTGAAAATCCAAATTTTTCAAAATTTTTCAAAAAAAATATTTTTCAAAATATTTCTATAATTAGATTTCTAGGTTATTTTCCAAATTTACTTTTTATATCTAGTAGATTTCTAGATTTTCAAAAGTGTTCAAAATTGTAAAAATCCAAATTTCCTTATTTCGAGTTCTAATAGTAATTAAAAATATTTAGAAATGCTTTAGAAATATTCTAGAGATTTATCGGAATTTTTAAAGTATTTTTATGTAATTTTCAGAGTTCATTTGGTATTTTTACCAAAAGAAAATAAGTTGCAAAAATAAAGAGGTTGTGCCGAGGTTCGAACCGGAGACCTCTGGTTAAGCAAAGCCTTAAGTTGTCTCGGCTGACCAAGAACCCAGTAGGGTCGTGCTGATAAAATAGATAGCGAAATTAATTTAAGTAGTAGTTGATGTAACGACCCAATTTTCCCTATTTCGAGTTCTAAAAGCTCATAAAAATATTTGGAAATGCTTTTAAAATATTCTAGAGATTTTTAAAAAATTTTAGAGTATTTTTACGCAATTTTTGGAGGTCGTTTAGTATGTTTACAAAAAGAAAGAAATTTTGACAAAAAACGTTGAAGGCGAGGTTCGAAATTTTGACCCAACCGAACCTGGCCCGACCAGTTGAGCTACGCTCGTTCTGTTAACTAGGTATGGAGAGAAAAATATTTAAAGTAAAGTTATATGGAAATCCTAGGGATAATAAGAGGGAAAAACTTAAGTGATTTTTGGGAAAAGGATCTTTTTCTCCCGAAATTCTTTCTCTCCTCACCTCTCTCGCGTGACAGCGGCGGCTCGGGCGGAAAACACACCGAGGCGAAGACGCTAGGGTTCCTCTCCGGTGCCGGCGAAAGGATTCTTCCGGCCGGCCTTCACCCGTACGTGGTCACCGTGACGAAGGGAGCTCGGGAACTCAAGGGAGCCGCCGAGATCTTCAAGCTTCACCCGAAACCCTAGAATTTGCTCTTCTCCGGTTGTAAGTCCAAGAGCAGCGATGTGAGTTGCTACTCACCTGCAGTAGGAGTAGTTCCGCGATTTCGTTGTTCTTCTTTTCTTTCTCACCTAGCAGGAACAACCCTAGATTCGTCGGTTGTTATATTGAGCATTTTGGTTTTCCATTTGCTAATAATTAAGCATAATAAGTTTTATTTGCATTTTTTGTAACCACGAACAGCTTTACTAGAGCTTAGAACAACCCTCTTAGAGCTTGTTGCAGTCCGGATTCTAGTGTGCTTTGTTTCCATGCTTGGATTTTCTGTACAGCAAGTGATTCATTGTTTCCTGTTTCAGATTTTCTTCTGTACAGCATTTGGATAGCTTGAAATTTAAAAGCAGCAAGTGTATCATTGTTTTCTTACAGCGTTAAGATGGATGTTTCGTGTTGGTTACTTAGGAGAACTATGCCTTAGATGTAATTGAAAAGTCATTAAATAGGCTGAAGTGGTTTTCCAAAGTGTGATTGGTAAATTCAGTCATGCATTTGTTCAATTTGACATGATCACATACTTCATATACATTTAGGGTTTGGCATCGCCTCTTAATCTAAGTTATTCTCCTTATTTATATGGATGGTATTACCACAACATAATACAGAAATCACGAGGTTTAAATTCTATCTCCACCAACACTTCCTAGCCAAAGGTTTAGCTAGCCTAAAATATTTTCTAGGCATTGAGGTTGTTCGGTTATAGGTGTACATGTAGTTTATATACTTGAAGGTGTTGATATGACAAGTGCTAAACCATTTGGCACTCTTATGTATCAGTGAAGAGGAGTTAATATCTAATCAAGGGGAAAGTATTGTGGTTTCGGTTTGGTTGAAGTGTGCTGCCATGAAATCTATTTAAGAACTTGTTAAATTTGGATATGAACAAATAGTTTTAGCTTTAGTTCTTAAAGCATGTAATTTAACATAGTGTAGATTTTTATTAAGTAATAGAAGTGCAGTTTGCCTTTTCTAGTTTTTCCTTAGCTATTTGTAAGCATGAGCAGACTTCTTTTCTATTGCTATTAGACGTACAGTTTTTCTTTGCTATCAGTTTAACATGAGAAGTATTGATTCCTATTTTTAGTCCTTTACTACTAGATACATATGAGCAGTTTTCTTTAGTTTTCATTTGCTATTTTAACAAGCATGAACAACCATGTATTCTAGTGGAAAAATAAGAGTTCTATTAAATTCTTTTAGAAGTATTAACAAGTAAAAAGAAAGAAAAAGAAAAGAAAGAAAAAGGCCAAGGCCTTAAGTAGATCCCAAAGTCAAGACTTTAGGGATTTTGGCACATAAGGTGCTTATTAAAATGCCAAGGCATTAAAAGAAAAAGTAATTAAGATAATAAGTATTTTACTTTTAAGAAGAGGCTAGTACCCGACTTCCAAGGTTGTCGTTAAACAAATCCAGGTGTCCAATTCCAAGGTCTTGGCCCTGGTAGACCAAGGTCTGCTCTTTTAGGATTGGTGGCTCGCTACCCCAACCTATTAGGGAACGCGCATAAGATGGTACTATGCCTGGGCCCAAGAGAAGTTGATTACTATTTTGAAGTATTAAAAGTATAAGCTTTTGAACAAGTAAAATAAGTTTCACATCAGTATAAAAGTATTAAAAAATAAGTTTCACATAAGTATTAAAGAATAAGTCTTTAAGCAAGTGAAATAAGATACAGAAGGTGTTTAGAATTTAGTAAGTTAAGTTCTTTATGCAAGCATGATAGTATAGACTTGCCTTACATGTTTAGCCTTTGAGTATGTTTCTTTACTAATAGAAGAGCATGAGTTAGTTTACTGTTCTTTGCTATTTATGAGCATGATTAGCTATACATGTTTAGTATTTCAGTTAGTATGATTCCTTTGCTATGTATGAGCATAAGTAGCTTTACATGTTAGCATTCAGTTTTAGCATATTTTTATTTATATACATGCATATCGAGATTTTGTGAGTTAGATAGTGCTCACTAAGCATTTTGCTTATAGTTTGCATTCCTCCTACTGTAGATAAAGAAAAGGAAAGCTAATATGAAGGAAGGCGACAAGGAGATGCAAGAGGGATGTGTGATGTCTGCACTATGGAAGTCCTAGGGATCCTTGCGAATAAAATAAATTATGATTTGTTTCTTTGAGTTAATTAAGTTTTTATGCGTTAAGAAAATTAGATAACTGTTTATAAGGACACTTAATACTGTATTTGCTATTCAGTTGTAGTTATGGATTAGTTTTCCTTTAATGTTGCTGAGTTAAAATTATTATACTGCGTGGTTGATTGATATGTGTTCCAGCCGCTTGTGGTTGAGTATATATATTGCATGTATTGTTGAATATGGTCACCGGTACAGGGGAGACTCTGCCGAAATTTTTCGGTAGGGTTTCCATGTGATTTTTAATCATACCGATTAAGTAGAGTTAGTAGTTAAGTAACGGTCATCCTTAGAGAGTAGTAGTAGTAAGAAGGGTGGTCGTTACAGTTGGTATCAGAGCGGCCCCCATTCTCCAGCATCACACATCAGCATCATCCTTGCCGTCTTCAAGTAAGAAAGTATTTAAGTTTTCTTTCTTATTCTTTCTTTATTATTTGCAGTATAGAGTATTTGCTTGTATGCGTTTTAGTAAGATAGAAATTTGTTTCCCTTTTATTCATATACCTAAGTTTGGTTAGAAAGGGATAAATAATATATCAAGTCTTTCTTTTCTTTGCATAATTAGATGTCAAGAAGAGGACGCCCCCGTACCGCTCGTACTGAGGATCAGACTCAGGAGAACGAAGGGCCTAGAGCAGCTGAACCAAATCTCTCTGAAGTTGTTGCTCAACTCCAGAGACAAGTAGCGGAACAGCAGCAAGTGATCGTCAATCTGATGGAGAATCAACAGCCAGTTCCTCCCACTCCTCCAACCATTAATGTGGAGACTCCAGTGGTGACTGAGGTTCCACTAGCTGCCCTGGAAGTCCCCATAGCACCTAGAAGACAAGAAGTATACCTGATACAGTGGCTGAAACTAAAGCCAGAGAGTTTCTCAGGCACGACTGAGCCCTGGGATGCTCAGGCTTGGTTCAAGACACTAGAAAGCACAATTGGAGCTTCTTAACTGGCTAGAAGTCGAGAAGGTCAAGTGTGCCTCATTCTGCCTATCTGGAGATGCTCGTATGTGGTGGGAGAGAGTTAAAAGCAAGAGAGCAGTCAATCAGATGAGCTGGGCTGACTTTGAAGCAGAGTTTTATGAAGAATTCTTCCGTCAGCGGATCACCAATAAGCATTATGAGGAGTTCATAGAATTCAGACAAGGTGACCTGTCAGTGGAAGAAGCAGTAAAGAAATTCAATAAGCTAGCTCGTCTCTGCCCAGAGCTAGTAAGCACGGAAAAGGAACGAGTCAGACTGATGCTCAGGATGCTGAGGCCAGTGATAGCACTTAATGTGAGTAGTGGAGCTCATCAGCCTCAGACTGGCGAAGAGCTGGTCAGCAGAGCATTAGTTGCTGAGCACTATCTAGACAGCATCAGAGCACAACGAGCGCAGCATAAGCCAGTCAAGATCGAAGATAAGACAGTTGGGAGTCAGAAACCTCAGGCAAATAAGTAGA
This sequence comes from Zingiber officinale, assembly GCF_018446385.1. NCBI lineage: Eukaryota > Viridiplantae > Streptophyta > Magnoliopsida > Zingiberales > Zingiberaceae > Zingiber > Zingiber officinale. The sequence continues at coordinate 109,103,116 of NC_055998.1, forward strand.
ACTGGAAAGGCAAGGGTAACAAAAGAAAGCAATGGAACTCAGGAGGTAACCAGAAAGGAGGACCAGCAAATAAGCAGACCAAGATCCCTCTCTGTCCTAAATGTGGGAGAACACATCCAGGAGTCTGTCTTTTGGGTAAGACTGGATGCTATGCATGTGGGCAGGAAGGACACATGGCTAAAGAATGTCCTAACAAGCTCAAAGCACCTCAGCCACAGCCAATACAATATGGAGGCAAACCTCAGCAACATTATATGCCTGTAACTCTGGAAGGACCTCAGATCAGTCAAGGAAGGTTGGAAGCCCCACCAGTTCCAGCCTTCTCACCAAAGAAGAAGCTGCTAGTGCCTCGACGGTCGTAACAGGTCAAGTATTTATTTTTCAGCATTTAGCTACTGCACTATTTGATACTGGAGCGACCCATTCTTTTGTATCAGTACCCTTTGCCAAAGAATTACAGGTACCTACAGAAAACATGAACTCCAAGTTCCTGACGACCCTACCTTCTGGGGAAGTCATGGAATCCAACCAGTGGCTTCGGGCTGTACCAGTCAAAATTTCAGACCGTGAGCTATGTATAAATCTGGTGGTCCTCGCCATGCAGGATTTTGATATCATTTTGGGTATGGATTTCCTCGGACTGCCGCAGAAGGAAAGTGATCTTTAGTCCAGAAGGTGAATCATCCTTTGAGTTCACAGGGGTGCCAAAGAGGAAGACCCAGAAGTTCCTTTCTTCTCTCACAGCTCACCAGATGTTAGCTAAAGGGTGTGCTGATTTTCTTGTGCACATTGTGAGTATAGAAGAACAAGAAAGACCCAAGCAGGAGGAAGTTCGGGTAGTCTGAGAGTATCCAGAGGTATTCCCAGAAGAGCTACCTGGACTACCTCCCAATAGAGAAGTGGAGTTTGAGATTGAACTGGTTCCTGGTACCAGTCCAATTTCAAAAGCTCCATACCGCATGTCTCCAGCAGAGCTGAAAGAACTACAAGAACAACTTCAGGAGATGCTTGACAAAGGCTTCATCCGCCCTAGCCATTCACCATGGGGAGCTCCTGTGTTGTTCGTCAAGAAGAAGGATGGATCTATGCGGATGTGCATAGATTATAGAGCTCTGAATCAAGTGACAATCAAGAACAAGTACCCCCTCCCCAGGATCGACGACCTATTTGATCAGTTGAGAGGGGCGACATTATTCTCAAAGATAGACCTGCGCTCTGGGTACCATCAACTAAAAGTGAAGGAAAGAGACATACCCAGAACGGCTTTCAGGACCAGATACAGATACTACGAGTTCGTAGTCATGCCTTTTGGTGTGACTAATGCACCTGCAGTTTTTATGGACCTGATGAACAGAGTGTTCAGAGAATACCTTGACAAATTTGTCATTGTGTTCATTGACGACATCCTAATCTATTCCAGAACCCCAGAGGAGCATGACATGCATTTGAGGATAGTACTGCAGACTCTTCAGCAAAAGCAGCTTTACGCTAAGTTCTCAAAGTGCGAGTTCTGGTTAGATCAGGTGGCATTTCTAGGTCACATAATTTCTAAAGAAGGCATTCAAGTGGATCCAGCCAAAATAGAAGCAGTCAACAACTGGAGTAGACCCAAGAATGCCAGGGAGATCAGAAGCTTCCTTGGTTAGCTGGGTACTACAGGAAATTTGTGGAGGACTTTTCCAGGATAGCCTCTCCACTAACAGCCCTCACCAGAAAGAACAAGAAGTTTGAATGGTCAGATAAATGTGAGCAGAGTTTCCAAGAGCTCAAGAAGAGACTGACCAGTGCTCCTATTCTGACTGTTCCAGAAAGTGACAGGAGTTTTGACATCTACAGTGATGCTTCCAAGATGGGCTTAGGAGCTGTACTCATGCAGGAAGGAAAAGTGATAGCTTATGCTTCCAGACAACTCAAAGATTATGAAAAGAACTACCCCACTCATGATCTTGAGCTGGCAGCTGTGGTCGTTGCACTAAAACTCTGGCGACATTATTTGTATGGCGTTTAGTGCAGAATTTTCACTGACCATCAGAGTCTTAAGTACTTTTTCACTCAGAAGGACTTAAACATGAGACAGCGTAGGTGGCTAGAGTTGGTTAAAGATTATGACTGTGAAATCCTCTACCACCCAGGCAAAGCTAACAAAGTGCCAGATGCACTAAGTAGAAAATCCAGTGCATCCCTGATGTCTTTGTCATCATTAGCCCTACCACTGCAGAAGGAGTTGTCAGATTTTGGAATGGAAATTATTTATGGGCAACTCTCTACATTGACCTTAGAGTCTACCTTGCTTGAGGATATACAGAGAAAGAAAAGTGAAGATCCAGATATCCAGAAGATCAAGTAAGGGATACAGAAAGAAGAAAATTCGGAGTTTCGAGTATCAGATAGTGGAATTCTTAATCAGGGGAGCCGCCTGTGTGTCCCCAATGATGAAGAGCTGAGAAAGAAAATTTTAGAAGAAGCTCATAGTACACCTTACTCCATGCATCCTAGTTCTACCAAGATGTATCAAGATGTGAAACAGAGATTCTGGTGGTCTGGACTCAAAAGAGATGTAGCTAAATATGTCAGTACCTGCCTGACATGTCAGAGGGTCAAAGCAGAACACCAGAGACCAGGAGGAGTTCTACAACCTCTTCCTATACCAGAGTGGAAGTGGGAAGACATATCCATGGACTTCATAACAGGTCTCCCAAGAACCACAAATGGATGTGATGCGATATGGGTGATAGTGGATAGATTGACCAAGTCTGCTCATTTTCTAGCCATCAAGGTGTCCCACACTATAGAGCAGTTGGCACAGCTGTATGTTAAAGCGGTGATCAGACTTCACGGAGTTCCTAAATCTATTGTTTCTGATAGAGATGGGCGCTTCACCTCTCACTTTTGGCAGTGTGTTCAGACTGCACTAGGCACCAAACTCAAGTTCAGCACAGCCTTCCATCCTCAGACTGATGGACAGACAGAGCGAGTAAATCAGATTCTAGAAGATATGCTCCGAGCTTGTGCATTAGATTTCAAGGGAAGTTGGTGCAAATACCTGTGCTTAGCTGAATTTGCCTACAACAACAGATATCAGGCCACCATCAAGATGGCTCCTTATGAGGCATTGTATGGCAGGAAGTGCAGATCACCCATTTGCTGGCAAGAAGCAGGTGAAAGAAGAGAGATGGAAGTGGAACTGGGCATTCAGACAGAGCTGATAGATGAGACTACTCAGGCTATTCAGAAGATCAGACAGAGAATTGAGACTGCCCAGAGTAGACAAAAGAGTTATGCTGACACACGCCGTAGGCCACTTGAATTCCAAGTAGGGGATTCAGTCTTTCTCAAGGTCGCTCCTACGAAGGGAGTGATGAGATTTGACAAGAAGGGCAAATTAAGTCCTCATTATGTAGGACCTTACCTGATCACAGAAAGGATTGGGAAAGTAGTTTACAGGCTGGACTTATCACAAGACATGTCAGCAATACACAATGTATTTCATGTCTCCATGCTAAAGAAGTGTCTCCATGACACGAGCCAAGTGATTCAGCCTCAGTCGGTGCAGATCCAAGAGGATCTTAGTTATGAGAGCAGACCTACACAGATAGTGGACAGAGCAGTCAAGAGATTGAGAAACAAAGAAGTACCACTAGTGAAGGTCGTCTGGCAGAACCAGAAGCACGAGGAAATCACTTGGGAGCGGGAGGACAGTATGAGACAGAAGTATCCAGAGCTATTCTAAGTTCGAGGACGAACTTTTTATAAGGTATGGGGGATTGTAACGACCCAATTTTCCCTATTTCAAGTTCTAAAAGCTCATAAAAATATTTGGAAATGCTTTTAAAATATTCTAGATATTTTTAGAAATTTTTAGAATATTTTTACGCAATTTTTGGAGGTCGTTTAATATGTTTACAAAAAGAAAGAAATTTTGACAAAAAACGTTGAAGGCGAGGTTCGAACCTACAACCTCGGGTCGGACTGACCCAACCAAACCTGGCCCAACCAGTTGAGCTACGCTCGTTCTGTTAACTAGGTATGGAGAGAAAAATATTAAAAGTAAAGTTATATGGAAACCCTAGGGATAATAAGAGGGAAAAACTTAAGTGATTTTTGGAAAAAGGATCTTTTTCTCCCGAAATTCTTTCTCTCCTCACCTCTCTCGCGTGACAGCGGCGGCTCGGGCGGAAAACACACCGAGGCGACGGCGCTAGGGTTCCTCTCCAGTGCCGGCGAAAGGATATCACCTATAGTGTGTGTTGTTGATTATAGAAGGAAACTGTGTCCTAGTAATCTAGGTTGATAATGTCCCCAAGATGAGCTCATAAAGATTGTCATGTTAAACCCTACAGGTGGACTTAGTCCGACATGACGATAAGGTTGAGTGGTACTATTCTTGGATTAAGATATTAATTAAATGAGTTGTCAGTAACTCACTTAATTAGTGGACATTCGACATCTTAAACACAGGGAGACTAACACACTCATAATAAGAAGGAGCCCAAAAATGTAATTTGGGATTGGTGCGGTAGTTCAATAATAGTTCTCTAGTGGAATGAATTATTATTGATAAAATTAAGTTGTGTGTTCGGGGCGAACACGGGATGCTTAATTTTATCGGGAGACCAAAACCAATTCCTCCTCTCGGTCCCTATCGTAGCCTCTTATTTATAGAGTACTATACCCACCTATACTCACCTTCATACCCATGATAAGGGGGTCGGCCAAGCTAGCTTGTGGTTCAAGCTAGGGCCGGCCAAGCCTTGGTTCATGGGTGGCCGGACCTAGCTTGAACCCAAGCTTAGGTGGCCGGCCCCCATTAAATTTAAAAGAATTTTAATTTTAAAATTTTCTTATGTGGAAGATATAATTTATTGAAGAGAATTAAAATTAAAATATCTCTTTTACAAAAGATTAAGAAAAGAGATTAGATCTCTTTCCTTATTTGTAGATAGGAAAGATATTTTATTTTTTCTCTTTGAAAATTATTCACATGTTGAAAGATTAAAATTATAGAAATTTCTTTTTATCCACCATGAAGGGATTTTAAAAGGAAATTTTATTTTTTTTTAAATTTCCAAAGACAAATAAGGAAATTTTAATTGTTGATTGAAATTGTCTTGTTTGATCTTGTTGATGTGGCCGACCATTACAAGTTTAATTGGGAAATTTTATTTTATTTTTCTCAATTAGTTCATGTCAAGGAAAGTTAAGAAAATTTTATCATAATTAAATTTCCTTATTTACCAAAGCTAAGGAATATAAAAGAGGGGGTTGGGGTGCCTTCATGAGACACAACCTCTATTATTCTCTCCCTTTTTTCCTTGGTGTTGTGGCCGGCCATCCTCTCTCCCTCTCTTCCTCTTTGTGGTGGTCGAAACCCTTCTTGGCTTGGAGCTCTTGTGGTGGTCGGATACTACTTGGAGAAGAAGAAGAAGAAGGAGAGAAAGCTTGCATCCCTTGGAACTTGGTTGGTGTTTTTTTTTCTTCATCCTTGGTAAAGCTTTTTGTTTTGGCCGAACCTAGCAAGGAGGAGAAGAAGGTGCTTTGGTGGTCCTCATCTTGGAAGATCGTTGCCCACACAACGTCCGAGGTTAGAAGAGGAATACGGTAGAAGATCAAGAGGTCTTTCTAGAAGGTATAACTAGTATTTTTCCTTTCCGCATCATACTAGTTATTTTTGGAAATAATACCAAATACAAGAGGCATACGATTTTAGTGTTTCAAATTTGTTTTCGATGTAATGTTCTTTTGTTTTTCTTTTCCTTGTGATTTGATTGTTCTTTTCGGTTGACCTAAAGTTATTTTAGGAAATTAAATATTAGCTTTCCTTAAAAGGTTTTGTCTAGTCGGTGGTGGTTGCTCCCATATCCAAGAAGGCCATGTGCCTCGCCACGTCAGTACTGGGAACCAATTATGGAAATTAATATTTAATGGAATTAATAACCTAGGTGATTTAGATCGAATGTGTTAAATTCCGCAGGAGATCCAAGTCAAAACCTAAAAGAACAAATAGATTAAATTTGGATCAAACGTGTTAAGTTCCGCAGGCGATCCAAGTTTAATTTAAAAGAACACATGGTAGCTAGGAAAAAGGTTTAGACCTTTGTACAAAATTTTTGTACAGTGGAACCATTAGGTTTTCCGAGTAGCAACCAACAATTGGTATCAGAGCTAGGGTTTTTGCCTCTGTGTATTTTGGTATTAGTTTAATTATGCACATGACATACATAATTAGGCAGGTTAATAGTAGGATGTGCTAACTTTGTGGATGCAGGATCCAACTATTATGACTTATAGTTTTCTTTATGTGTGTGATTGGACCCTTGGACATGTCAAGGGCAATTATATGTGTGTGCATGATTGTATTATAAAATACAGCAGGAGCTGTATTTAGTTTTTATTAGGATTTTATTTTTGATCTAGTTACATGTACATTCCTTTTATGGAATATAGGATCGATGGATGTAAATTTTTATTTTATGTTCGATCAAGTTTACATGTACATTCCTTCGAGGAATATAGGATCGAAAAATGTAAAATTCTATTTATGTCGCGGATTGAATCTTGCAAGGCGTGGAACCTTTTGAGGACCAGAGGCGCAGCGGAACAAGGAGCGAGATGGATGCGACATCTAGACCCGGTGGCGATGGCCAAATAAGGCAGCAGCTAGGGTTGGCGACACACGGAGGACAACAATAGATAAAAGCCATAATAGTTGAAAATTAGTTTTTCATTTATTGCTTTTATATTGTGCTGTGTGTGCATGTTAGTATACATGTCTAGTAGGCTAGCATAGTTAAAATTCCTCATTTATAAATAACTAAGTGGGAGAGGGATTTTAAATAAATTCCACGGTCTCCATTACTGGTTTGTAAGTGATGCAAACAAGCTTGCGCGTTGGCTCTGAGTGCCTTCCTCCATATCGGATGAGCTTGTTTGTGGATCACTAGAACAAACTTCCATTTTGTATGACTATAGGAAGTTAATTAAGAGCGTGTGATCTTCCCCATCGGAAGGGGCACAATCTTATTAATGGACTTAGTGTCAAGTAGTGGTATACACTTAGGCATGTCTAATAGTATCCTCCCCATCGGAGTCACTGCTATTATTCGTGTGACCAAAGGATACAAACTATTAATTTTATTTGTCAAAAAGTTAGGTTGACAAGATAATAAAATTAATGGGTTAAACCCTCCTTTTTATAAATGCTGAATTTGTATACGTCCACACTATCGTGGCATACAATATTCGCGGTGTTTTGAGGTGTTGGTTAATTTAAAATAGTATTGTTTGAGGAATCAATATTATTCTAAATTTAGAGTTCTGACCAAAAGTTATTTGTGATTCTTAGGATGACTTTCAACCCACTGTCCATCATACTACAACAGAATAGACTTACTGGTCCTAATTACATAGATTGAAAAAGGAACCTGGACATTGTTCTTACTGCTGAAAGCTATAAGTTTGTACTGACTGAGCCTTGTCCTGATGCACCCACTGGTGAGTCTACCCAAGAGGAGATTGAATATCATAGGAAATGGGTAAAAGTAGATGAGATGGCGCAGTGTTACATTTTGGCTTCAATGTCAAATGTATTGCAACATCAGCATCAAGATTTACCAACAGCTTATGATATTATGAACAATCTCAAGGAACTCTTTGGTCATCAGGATCGGGCTTCTAGACAAGAAGCCATGAGAAAGATAATGACAGCCACCATGCAAGAGGGTACTCCTGTGAGGGATCATATCCTAAAGATGATGGCTTATCTGAACGAAATACAGATCCTTGGAGGAGAAATTGATGGGGAAACCCAGATCGATATGATCCTCCAAACACTACCTAGAAGTTTTGAGCAATTCTGCCTGAATTACAATATGAACAAAAGGGTATATTGACAGAACTTCAGGCAGCAGAAGGTTTGTTTCGTCACAATTCTCATATTCACTATGTTGAAAATGGTTCTACTTCTAAACCGAAAGGAAAGAAGAAGAAGAAACAAGTTGATTCAGCAAAGAAAGTGAATAAATCTCAGAGTACAGGACCTAAAGCTGGAATGAAGAAGCTGAAGGGCAAGTGCTTCATTTGCAAGCAGTCAGGGCATTGGAAGGCGGACTGTCCTCGTAGGAATCAAAACAACAAAGGTATATCTCATGCTCTAGTTGTTGAAACATGTATAGCGGTATTATCTACCAGCACCTGGTGTGTAGATACGGGAGCCACTGATCATGTCTGCAATTCCTTTCAGGGAGGAAACCCGACGACTAACTGAAGGAGAGATTACTGTCTACATGGGCAATGCTACTAAGGTGGCGGATGTTGCAGTGGGAGACGTCTACTTATCTTTTAATAGAAATAGAAATTTGATTTTAAGAAATTATCTTTATGTATCCAGTTTTAAAAAGAATTTAATTTCAGTTTCTAAACTGTTTTTAGATGGATATTCAATTTCCTTTAGTAATGATGTAGTTATTAAGAGAAATAAAGTGATTATCTGTTCTGGTGCATTAGTTGGCAATTTGTATACTTTAAATCCAATTTCTCTCACAAAGCAAAACAAGGAAATTTATAACTCATCTTCTAACTCTAAAAAGAGAAAAGAACCTTCGGAAATGAACCAAGCATATCTTTGGCATCTAAGGCTTGGTCATATTAACTTAAGTAGGATTCAGAGGCTTACAGCCGATGAACTTTTGGGTTCATTAGAGTTGGAAAATTTTTCAACTTGTGAATCTTGCTTGGAAGGTAAAATGACCAAGAGGCCTTTTAAGGCCAAGGGGTACAGAGCCAAAGAAGTGTTAGAATTGGTTCATTCTGATTTGTGTGGTCCTATGTCTGTCCAGGGAAGAGGTGGTTTTGAATATTTTGTCTCTTTTATAGATGATTATTCAAGATACGGATACATTTACCAAATGCGCCGCAAGTCCGAGTGCTTTGATAAGTTCAAAGAGTACAAGGCTGATGTGGAGAAACGACTAGGTAAAAGTATCAAGACACTACGGTCTGATCGTGGTGGCGAATACCTCTTAGGAGAGTTTAGGAATTACTTATCAGAGGCCGAGATTCAATCCCAACTGTCTGCACCTGGTACACCCCAACAGAATGGTGTGGCAGAACGAAGGAATATGACTCTTATGGAAATGGTTAGATCGATGATGAGTTATTCAGAATTACCAAATTCGTTTTGGGGATACGCTCTGGAAACAGTAGTGTACATTCTGAACTTAGTACATTCTAAATCAGTTTCTTCTACTCCCACAGAATTGTGGAATGGACGAAAGCCCAGTCTAAGACATATTCGGATTTGGGGTAGTCCAGCACATGTGCTGAAACCAGATGCTGATAAGTTAGAATCTCGTACAGAAGTTCGCGTGTTTGTGAGGTATCCCAAAGGAATGAAAGGTGGTTTATTTTATAGTCCTAAAGACCATAAGGTCATTGTTAGCACCAATACCCAGTTTTTAGAAGAAGAATATATAATGAATCACAAACCCAGTAGCAAAGTTGTTTTAGAAGAACTTAGAGATGATACGTCTACTTTAGTACCAACAGTACAAGATGAAGTACTACAAGAGACTGCAACACGTGTCACACATGATACACAACCACAGACAGTGCCTCGTCATAGTGGGAGGGTTGTAAGGCATCCAGAAAGATTCATGTTTTTGGGAGAGTCTTCGGACTTGATCCCGGGTAAACATGAACTTGATCCCCGAACATATGACGAAACACTCCAAGATATAGATGCAGCATCTTGGCAAAAGGCAATCAATTCTGAAATAGAGTCTATGTACTCTAATAAGGTCTGGGAGCTTGTAGAACCACCTGATGGTGTAAAAGCCGTTGGATGCAAGTGGATCTACAAAAGGAAAAGAGGGACAGACGGGAAGGTAGAAACCTTCAAAGCTAGGCTTGTTGTGAAAGGGTACACTCAGAAAGAGGGAATCGACTATGAGGAGACCTTTTCACCGGTAGCCATGCTTAAGTCTATCCGGATACTCTTATCCATTGCTGCTCATATGGATTATGAGATTTGGCAAATGGATGTCAAGACAACTTTCCTTAATGGAAGTCTTGAAGAGAACATCCATATGAAGCAACCAGAAGGGTTTATTGAAAAAGGCAAAGAGCATCTAGTGTGCAAGCTCAATCGGTCCATTTATGGACTAAAGCAGGCTTCAAGGTCTTGGAACATCCGGTTTAATGAAGTAATCCAATCATATGAATTTATTCAGTGTCTGGATGAGTCTTGTGTATACAAGAAGTGTAACGGAAACGTGGTGGTATTTCTTGTACTATACGTAGATGATATTTTGTTAATTGGCAACAATGTCAAGGTATTATCGGATGTAAGGGTATGATTGTCCAAACAATTTGATATGAAGAACTTAGGAGATTGTGCACATATTTTTGGAATCAAAGTTATAAGGGATCGCAAGAAAAGAATGTTGTGTATGTCCCAAGCTTCATATTTAGATACAATCCTTGCTCGTTTTAGCATGCAGGATTCCAAGAAAGGTTTCTTACCTTTTAGGCATGGAATAGCTCTATCTAAAGAGATGTCTCCGAAGACATCAAAGGAGATAGAGGATATGAAAGCAGTTCCTTATGCTTCGGCTGTAGGAAGCCTAATGTATGCAATGCTATGTACGAGACCTGATATCTGTTATGTCATGGGCATGGTTAGCAGATATCAAAGTAATCCTGGACAAGGACATTGGACTGCGGTAAAGCATATATTAAAGTACCTGAGAAGAACTAGAGATTATATGCTAATTTACCAAGCAGACGATTTGCTCCCTGTGGGTTACACGGATTCAGATTTCCAATCAGATAGGGACAACAGTAAGTCTACATCAGGCTATGTGTTTACTTTGGGAGGTGGAGCCATTGCATGGAGGAGTGTTAAGCAGAAATGTGTTTCAGACTCAACCATGGAAGCTGAGTATGTAGCAGCCTCTGAGGCGGCTAAAGAAGCAGTATGGCTCTGGAACTTTCTAATGGACTTAGATGTGATTCTTGGTTTGCCCAAAATCATCACAATTTATTGTGATAATAGCGGTGCAGTTGCAAACTCGAAGGAACCACGAGCCCATAAGGCAAGTAAACATATAGAGTGCAAGTACCACCTGATACGAGATATCGTGAAGCGAGGAGAAGTTATCATCGCCAAGATTACATCAGCAGATAACCTGGCAGATCCTTTCACTAAGGCCCTTTCGGCAAAAGCTTTTGATCGGCATGTGGAGGGAATGGGAATCAGATGTATGGCAGAAGATATGGCAGCTTAGTCATTAGTATAAGTGGGAGATTTTTAGAGTGTATACTGAAAGCCTAAGCTTTTGTAAACATTTATTTTGAATAAAGAATCACATTTGGTCAAATTGTCTACATTTAGTTGCAGTTGTTCAATTAATTTATATTGTAGATAACATAGTATGTGGTGCTACATACAGAAGATGATGTTATCAGTACCTTATAAATTATAAATAGTAGCTCACGACCAAAATGGAAAGAAACAAACCATTGGAAGGTGTAGTGTAATTAAGAATTAGTTTATCTTGACTATATAATTACACCAGTACACTTAGAGTGCATTGAGTAGGACCATTTGAGGTTGTTTCTTTTATACTGACTTTATAAAGGAACAAATACCTCAGTTATTATGGAAGTGTTTCCTCTTAATCCTAATATAATAACAAGCACATATATTTGATATTTATTTCTTTAATTTATCAATGGGTGAGATTTAGTTCGATGAATCAATAAGCCTGATAAATTGGGAAATGATATCACTTATAGTGTATGTTGTTGATTATAGAAGGAAACTGTGTCCTAGTAATCTAGGTTGATAATGTCCCCAAGATGAGCTCATAAAGATTGTCATGTTAAACCCTGCAGGTGGACTTAGTCCGACATGACGATAAGGTTGAGTGGTACTATTCTTGGATTAAGATATTAATTAAATGAGTTGTCAGTAACTCACTTAATTAGTGGGCATTCGACATCTTAAACACAGGGAGACTAACACAATCATAATAAGAAGGAGTCCAAAAATGTAATTTGGGATTGGTGCGGTAGTTCAATAATAGTTCTCTAGTGGAATGAATTATTATTGATAAAATTAAGTTGTGTGTTCAGGGCGAACACGGGATGCTTAATTTTATCGGGAGACCAAAACCAATTCCTCCTCTCGGTCCCTATCGTATCCTCTTATTTATAGAGTACTATACCCACCTATACCCACCTTCATACCCATGATAAGGGGGTCGGCCAAGCTAGCTTGTGGTTCAAGCTAGGGTCGGCCAAGCCTTCGTTCATGGGTGGCCGGCCCTAGCTTGAACTCAAGCTTAGGTGGCCGGCCCCCATTAAATTTAAAAGAATTTTAATTTTAAAATTTTCTTTTATGGAAGATATAATTTATTGAAGAGAATTAAAATTAAAATATCTCTTTTACAAAAGATTAAGAAAAGAGATTAGATCTCTTTCCTTATTTGTAGATAGGAAAGATATTTTATTTTTTCTCTTTGAAAATTATTCACATGTTGAAAGATTAAAATTATAGAAATTTCTTTTTATCCACCATGAAGGGATTTTAAAAGAAAATTTTATTTTTTTTAAATTTCCAAAGACAAATAAGGAAATTTTAATTGTTGATTGAAATTGTCTTGTTTGATCTTGTTGATGTGGCCGACCATTACAAGTTTAATTGGGAAATTTTATTTTATTTTTCTCAATTAATTCATCTCAAGGAAAGTTAAGGAAATTTTATTATAATTAAATTTCCTTATTTACCAAAGCTAAGGAATATAAAAGAGGGGGTTAGGGTGCCTTCATGAGACACAACCTCTATTATTCTCTCCCTTTTTTCCTTGGTGTTGTGGCCGGCCATCCTCTCTCCCTCTCTTCCTCTTTGTGGTGGCCGAAACCCTTCTTGGCTTGGAGCTCTTGTGGTGGCCGGATACTACTTGGAGAAGAAGAAGAAGGAGAGAAAGCTTGCATCCCTTGGAGCTTGGTTGGTGTTTTTTTTTCTTCATCCTTGGTAAAGCTTTTTTGTTTTGGCCGAACCTAGCAAGGAGGAGAAGAAGGTGCTTTGTTGGTCCTCATCTTGGAAGATCATTGCCCACACAACGTCCGAGATTAGAAGAGGAATACGGTAGAAGATCAAGAGGTCTTTCTAGAAGGTATAACTAGTATTTTTCCTTTCCGCATCATACTAGTTATTTTTGAAAATAATACCAAATACAAGAGGTATACGATTTTAGTGTTTTGAATTTGTTTTCGATGTAATGTTCTTTTGTTTTTCTTTTCCTTGTGATTTGATTGTTCTTTTCGGTTGACCTAAAGTTATTTTAGGAAATTAAATATTAGCTTTCCTTAAAAGGTTTTGTCTAGTCGGTGGTGGTTGCTCTCATTTCCAAGAAGGTCATGTGCCTCGCCACGTCAGTACTGGGAACCAATTATGGAAATTAATATTTAATGGAATTAATAACCTAGGTGATTTGGATCGAATGTGTTAAGTTCCGCAGGAGATCCAAGTCAAAACCTAAAAGAACAAATAGATTAAATTTGGATCAAACGTGTTAAGTTCCGCAGGCGATCCAAGTTTAATTTAAAAGAACACATGGTAGCTAGGAAAAAGGTTCAGACCTTTGTACAAAGTTTTTGTACAGTGGAACCATTAGGTTTTCCGAGTAGCAACCAACAAACATAAACCTAATTCAAAGCTACACATCAAGTATCAACTAATGAATCAGTCACCCTACACTTTACCTCAATCTCCAACCTTTGCTCTTGATCCGCAGCCAAAGAGGTGTTGTTGGAACCAAAATAACCCCACAAAAGGAGAACTTCATCTCCACAGAACACCACCTAGCTGAAATCAACCGGATCAAGAAGGACTCCAGCAAGCAGATGACTGATCAAGCCCACCTTCTAGCCTCTGCCCAACAGCTCAAGAACACCTCCTCAAGACCTCCCTGGAATTCCTCCTCACTGGATTCAATTGGATCACAACAACACCAGAACAGAATACTAAACCGTGAATCAACAAGAATCCAACAATGAATCAAGAGGAAAGAAGGGTTTCGGTTGCTTACCCTTGAAGCCCTAATTGCTCTTCCACACCGGCGATCGGATGGCACGGCTCAATGTAGTGGTGTCGATCGGGGAGTCGCAAACCGTGCTAGGGCACAGATCGGGGGAAAAATCCAGAGAAGAGGAATCGAAGCTAGCTTACCCTCGAAACCCTAGGGTTAAGCCGGCGATCGGATCGGGGAAGAAAGGATCGGAAGAACCAAGAGGAAAGATGGGGGAAGGGTTGAGAAGAGGAAATCAAGATGATCCGTGCCTCCTTGATTGATCTCCGGCAAGCTCCGAGGATAGATCTACACCGACGATCGTCGGTGTCATGTCGTCCAAGCGAGAGAGGATCGACTCGTTGGCTGGCATCTGATGTCAGCCATAGCAGCCGAGGGCAACTCGAGGGAACGACTGGCGCTTGAGTTCGACGGAGCTCGGAAGAGGAAGATTACTGCCGGCGATCTACTCCCTGGCGTCGTCGTCGTCGGAGCAGAGACGGGGATTGGGCAGAGAGAAGAGTCGGGGAAAAGAGGGTCGGGCATGAATGGAGACGACGATTTGGGAAAGAAAATAAAAAGAAAAGGAAATATATATATTAAAACATTTCCTCACTTGAACGGGTATCCCAAACAGGCTTTATCTGTGCCTGCCGATCGATCCCCTCAAAACCCGTCGTACGAGTTCTAAAAAATTCCCAGAAAATTTCTAAAAATTCCGGAAAAAATTTATAAGGCTATTTCTCAAATATCCCTATTATTTAAATTTTCCAATATCTCACATTCTCCCCTACTAATAAAAATTGGTCCCCAAATTTCTCTATAACCAACAACAAACACTAGAATATAGCCATATAATAGAAATGCTGGAAGGAACTCTAACCCACATACCTCAAGTAAACGGATGAGGGTATCGAGCTCGGATCGTATCCTCCAACTCCCAAGTAGCCTCCTCGTCAGAATGATACTGTCATCTAACTTTAACTAGTCGAACCGTCTTGTTCCGCAGCTGACGCTCTCTGTAGTCCAGAATCCGTACCGGAACCCCTCGTAAGTAACATCAGGCTGAATAGGAACTGATATATCTGACAGAACATGTGCTGGATCGGATACGTATCTCCTTAGCATAGATACATGGAATACATCGTGAATGCCTGCTAGAGATGGTGGTAGCGCCAAACGGTAAGCTACTGCTCCAATCCTCTCCAAGATCTGGAATGGTCCAATATATCGTAGAGCTAACTTACCTCGAAGATCAAATCTCTTCACCCCTTTCGTGGGTGAAACTCTCAAAAACACATGATCACCAGTAGAGAACTCCAAGGGTCTCCGTCGCCGATCAGTATAACTCTTCTGACGGTCCTGAGCCTCTGACATCCTCCGTCTGATAGTACGAATCAACTCTGCCTCCTGCTGAGCTCTCTGAGGTCCTACCAGCTGAGCCTCCCCAACCTCTTCCCAGAGGGTGGGTGTCCAATAAGGTCTACCATACAATGCCTCAAACGGTACCATCTGGATAGCCGAATGATAACTGTTGTTGTAGGCGAACTCCACCAATGGCAAGTGGTCCTCCCAACTGCCTCCGAAATCCATAACGCAAGACCTCAACAAGTCCTCCAAAGTCTGAATGGTCCGCTCTGACTGTCCATCCGTCTATGGATGGAATGTCGTACTGAAACGGAGCTGTGTGCCCAAAACCCGCTGCAGACTCCGCCAGAACCGGGACGTGAATCGTGGGTCTCTATCCGATATAATACTCAAAGGAACACCATGCAATATGATAATCTCTCGACAGTATAACTCTGCTAATCGATCCAGAGAATCAGTCCTCCGGATAGCTATAAAATGTGCGGATTTGGTTAATCGGTCAACGATTACCCAAATCGCATCATGGCCTCGTCGAGTCCTAGGCAATCCTACCACAAAATCCATAGTAATATACTCCCACTTCCACTCCGGAATAGGGATCCTCTGAAGTAATCCAGCAGGTCTCTGGTGCTCAGCCTTCACCTGCTGACAGACAAGACATCTAGCTACAAAATCTGCGATGTCTTTCTTCATACCGTTCCACCAATAGGAACGCCTCAAATCACGATACATACGAGTTCCACCTGGGTGGATAGAAAATCTAGAACGATGAGCCCCTGAAGTAACTCCTCCATGACCGCGTGAGACCGAGGTACACATAATCTGCCTCGAAAATAAACAATACCCTCGTCATCTCGTGTAAACTCAGTCTACTGTCCGGAAGCTATCTGGCTACCAATGAACTGTAAATGCTGATCTCCGCCCTGGGCCTCTCGAATCCTCATCCTGATCAACGACTGAGCAACCATGGTAACAAGAATACCCTGCTCTATCCGTCCCTGCTCCTCAAGGCCCAACTCGGAGAATCCCTGAATCAAGTCCGTGACTAAAACTCGGTGACAAGCTAAAGTCTCTCTTGACTTCCTGCTAAGTGCATCAGCAACCACATTAGCTTTACCCGGATGGTAGCTAATAGTACAATCATAATCCTTCAGGAACTCCATCCATCTCCTCTGTCAGAGATTGAGTTCCTTCTGTGTGAAAATATATTTGAGACTCTTATGATCAGTAAGAATCTCAAAAGTAATACCATAAAGATGATGTCGTCAAATCTTCAAAGCAAAGATAATAGCGGCTAGCTCTAATTCATGTACTGGGTAGTTCTTCTCATGCTCCTTCAACTGACAAGAAGCATAGGAGACTACCCTACCATGCTGCATCAACACAACGCCCAAGCCCTGAAGAGATGCGTCTGTGTAAAGTACGAATCCGTCATCACCAGAAGGTAAAACCAAAACTGGTGCTGATACTAATCTCCGCTTCAGCTCCTGGAAGCTAGTCTCACAAGCCTCTGACCACGCGAACTTCACTCTTTCCTAGTCAGACATGTCAACGGCATAGCAATACTAGAGAAACCCTCAACAAATTGTCTATAATATCCAGCCAATCCCAAGAAACTACGAATCTCCTGGACTGACTTAGGCTGCTCCCAACTAATGATAGCTTCGATCTTCTGAGGATCTACTGAAATACCTCGGCTTGACACCACGTGTCCCAGAAAACCAATTGAAGATAACCAAAATGCACACTTACTAAACTTCGCATACAGATGATGTCGTCGCAGAGTCTCCAAGACTATGCGAAGATGCTGCCCGTGCTCCTCCTCAGAACGCGAATAGATCAATATATCATCGATAAACACAATAACAAACTGATCTAGGTACTCCAGAAAGATACGGTTCATCAGATCCATAAATACTGCGGGAGCATTGGTAAGCCCAAATGGCATCACCAAAAACTCATAATGTCCGTATCTAGTGCGAAATGCTGTCTTCTGAATATCAGAATCTTTGACTCTCAGCTGATGATATCCAGACCGCAGATCAATCTTAGAATACACTGATGTATCTCTGAGCTGATCAAATAAATCCTCAATCCGTGGCAAGGGGTACTTATTTTTGATAGTCACTGCATTCAGCTGCCTATAATCGATGCACAGCCTCAGAGTATCATCCTTCTTCTTGACGAATAGTACTGGAGAACACTAAGGCGGAATACCGTGGGGTTCTCTACAAAGACACCGGAATGCTCCTGCTCGTGCATGCCATATGCAGCTTCTGCAGAAGGAGTTGTCCTTTACTAACGATGCGAAGGTTGGGCTTTCGACCCCCCTTGCTGAGTCCCAGGCTGACCAAACTGTCCTCCCGGAATAGTAACCCCAGAGGCTACATTTCGAGCCTTCAGCGAGCAGTCTCGATTCACGTGCCCAAGCAGTTTATAATAATAGCAAACTGACTGCCCCAGGGTGCATGCAGAGGTGATGTGCTCTCGGGATCCGCATCAGGTGCAGTAAGGATCATCGGTGGACTATTTCCGATTCTGCTAAGAAGACTGGGAACGTCCAGCTGAAGATCGTCCTAATTTCTAGGGACGTCCAGATGACCCAGAAGTACTCTGGCCCGTCTGAGTACGACTGCTCTGCTGCCCAGTAGTCTGTGGCTGCTGGATCTGTCCAGAAGTCTGATCAGTCTGCTTCCTCTTCTTGTCTGCATTCACTATCTGATGAGCAGAGTCAATCATAAGAGCTCTATCCAATGTCTCTGTGTATGATGAACTACCAAAATCGACAATCTTCACCTGAAGATGCTCGTCTAGTCCCTGGACAAACTGAAGCATACGAGATCTATTCTCGGCAACTAACTCAGGACAGAATCTGGACAACCGATTAAATTCAGCATTAAACTCCATCACTGAGCGATTATTTTACCGAAGACTCAAAAAAAATCCCGCCGACGTGTCATCTGATACGCACGGGGAAAATACAGACTCTCAAATGCCTCCCTAAATCTCGTCCAGGTAATATGCTGCTCATCTATAATCAAGCGCTGCGTGTCCCACCAGATCTCTGCCTCATCTCGTACCTCAAGTACGCAGTAGTAAGCACGACTGGAGGAGGTGTCGGGTATACTGAAGGTGATACCACTAGTGGTATAATGGAGGTATGTACCTCTAAAGTCGGAACCATCAGAGTCTTATAATCCGATGTGTCTATAATATCCTGATGAGTCTGTCCCTGACGGATAGGCTCGACCCTAGCAGATCTCTCTGGAGACTCTATCTCCGGAGAATCTATCGCCCTCTTACGGGGGCGCCCACGTCTCGGTACCGGAACACGTATATGTGTCATATCTGTAAACAAAATGTTACCCAGATATCACTACAAGTAAGAAAACTATAAAATTACCTCATTTACCTATTTGTCATTTGGAGATGTCCTGTCACTGCTACACCCCATACAGAACCTCGTCAAAATACCTAAGAATTCCGAAACGAGAAAAATCGACAGAATCTGTACAATCCGAAATACCGAAATATCCAATATGAAAAGCAAGTATCATAACTTGCTCTGATACCAAATAAATTGGTATTAGATAAAATCTCAAAAATCCAAAACGAAGAGAAAGTATCGTGTACCTTGCTCTGATACCAAATAAATTGGTATCAGATAAACTCAAAAATTCAGAACAGGTATCGCAAACCAGCTCTGATACCAAAAATATTGTCACGCCCCAGGTAGTCCCTGTCCGAAGAAATTTCGGCAGCATCTCCCCTGTACGGGTGACAATATGAATCCAGAATACATATATCTATACATCGGCCCACACGACCGGAACAATACAATACAAATAAGAAACAACCCACGTAGTTTATATCAACATTCCACACAGTTCAACATATAATCAATCCTCGCAGTTTAATAAGGAAAGACGATATAGAATCCTTGAAGATATATGTAAACATCCTACTCCACTACAACGAAGAAAACAAATCTACGAAGTAATGAAAATATCCGCAGCGGAAAACCAAAAGTAGCAAACCCGAAAGGTTCAACATAAAGTCCACAATACAAAACCAACAACACAAGTATATAAGATGCAAAAGCAAAACATATCTTGAGAACATGAAATCCTCGCGATTAAGGGGCTAGCGACTAGAATATCTCCCGACGGCCTCAACCTTTAGGAACTCAGCAGGTAATCCAATAGATATGTACAGCAACATATAACTACCAGCAACAATCCTACGATACAGTATCCTAACAGTATAACATATAGTACAGTCTCCTAACAGTATAACAGGTATGCATAACTGAATAAACCGCAGTAACCAACAATAAGCATGTAATACAGTCTACTGCAAGAATAATAAGAAGTGCATAACTGAAATAAACTGTACTCACCTGCGAGGCTTGTGCAACTGACTGTGAACATACACAGATAAAAATAGTCAAAGCATATAAGTATGTAGCATGTATGCATGTCAATCATATGTAGTCACCAAAATGCATCATCCAATATGCAACAATCACAATAAATGCAATCTGTGCATATGATGCAATATGACATGGTCACCCCTGACACCAGTCAGCCATCTCACACGCGATAGTGAGACCGAGTGGGTAGGGCTGTGACACCGTGCACTCTGCCGTCACTACCCCTGATGAGTGACCGAGTGGGTGGGATGCTGTCGGAGTACACCTATCTTTCTACCTCAAACATAGTGAGGGAGCGCAATGTTCTCATCTCCCGGTACGCGATGATGGGGAGGGATCCCTGCCTGCTACCACGCTGCAGTCTCACTACCCATGAGCGGACCAGCGGAGCACTACAGAGCAACTGCCATACACACCCTGGGTGCTGTGCCACTACCCATGCAGTGGTCACGTTGTGTGCATGCCGGTGTAGCC
Organism: Zingiber officinale; assembly: GCF_018446385.1. Lineage (NCBI taxonomy): Eukaryota > Viridiplantae > Streptophyta > Magnoliopsida > Zingiberales > Zingiberaceae > Zingiber > Zingiber officinale. The sequence continues at coordinate 109,123,459 of NC_055998.1, forward strand.
GACCGACGAGCTCAACAATAATGGAGTCGTCAATTGCCCAGCATGCAATCATGCGGGATGGTGCATGATGCTAAGTATGTCATACCTGAACATAGCCTCCTCCATATATGTGTGTGCCAAAAAGGTAAACGCATATATATAACCATGATATAAACAGCATAAATCCAAGAACATCACGTATAACAATGATATAAGTATCATGAATCCAAGAGCACATATCAAACATGTAAAGCAACTAATCCAGTATAGTGGAGCACTATAAATATACATATCCATCTCTATAAACATAGATACACATGGCAAAAGATAAAAGCACCCAGTTCTAATGTAAAGCAATTAGCAGTAGAAGCATGATAGGTATCAACTAAACTAAACCAAGGAAATACTAACTACCAACACTAGTAAGTATATATAAACTGCACATATCATAAGACACTATCAAGAGATAAGTTAAAGGGTACCCGCCTCAAATAGCAGGTAGTATCACGTCAAATCCAACGTCGAGACGTCTGTCTCGAATTAGAGTCCTGTATCAAACAAATAAACAATATATATATTCTATTTAGCTAAATCCAAATGAATAGCTAAATAAAATCTCTAATACTAAATTAGGGCAAACCCCTAATCACATCAATCATAACCTACCTAATTAAATCTAACGGTCAATTAGGGTTAGTTACCTAATCCCTAATCACCCGTTAGATTAGAAATTCAATGGTTGACTAGGGTTAATTACCTTAACCCTCGTCATTCTATTAGATTAATTCTGAACTAAATAATTCTACACATAAACAACTAAACATAACCCTAATTCAAAGCTACACATCAAGTATCAACTAATGAATCAGTCACCCTACACTTTACCTTAATCTCCAACCTTTGCTCTTGATCCGCAGCCAAAGAGGTGCTGCTGGAACCAAAACAACCCCACAACAGTAGAACTTCAGCTCCACAGAACACCACCTAGCTGAAATCAACCGGATCAAGAAGGACTCCAGCAAGCAGATGACTAATCAAGCCCACCTTCTAGCCTCTGCCCAACAGCTCAAGAACACCTCCTCAAGACCTCCCTGGAATTCCTCCTCACTGGATTCAATTGGATCACAACAACACCAGAACAGAGCACTAAACCGTGAATCAACAAGAATCCAACAATGAATCAAGAGGAAAGAAGGGTTTCGGTTGCTTACCCTTGAAGCCCTAATTGCTCTTCCACACCGGTGATCGGATGGCACGACTCAATGTAGTGGTGTCTATCGGGGAGTCGCAAACCGTGCTAGGGCACAGATCGGGGGAAAAATCCAGAGAAGAGGAATCGAAGCTAGCTTACCCTCGAAACCCTAGGGCATCTTCAAGCCGACGATCGGATCGGGGAAGAAATGATCAGAAGAACCAAGAGGAAAGATGGGGGAAGGGTTGAGAAGAGGAAATCAAGATGATCCGTGCCTCCTTGATTGATCTCCGGCAAGCTCCGAGGATAGATCTACACCGGCGATCGTCGGCGTCATGTCGTCCAAGCGAGAGAGGATCGGCTCGTTGGCTGGCATCTGATGTCGGCCATAGCAGCCGAGGGCAACTCGAGGGAATGACTGGCGCTTGAGTTCGACGGAGCTCAGAAGAGGAAGATTGCTGCCGGCGATCTACTCCCTGGCATCGTCATCGTCGGAGCAGAGACGGGGATTGGGTAGAGAGAAGAGTCGGGGAAAAGAGGGTCGGGCATGAGTGGCGATGGTGATTTGGGAAAGAAAATAAAAAGAAAGGAAATATATATATTAAAACATTTCCTCACTTGAACGGGTATCTCAAATAGGCTTTATTTGTGACCGCCGATCGATCCCCTCAAAACCCGTCGTACGAGTTCCGAAAAATTCCCAAAAAATTTCTAAAAATTTCGAAAAAATTTTATAAGGCTATTTCTCAAATAACCCTATTATTTAAATTTTCCAATATCTCACACATATTGTGTTTTTCAAGCTTCGATTTGTGCTTTGGAATGGGCATGAATGGTTGGTTCTGGAGGTGTTCGGTGGATTGTAATTTTATGATCCATTGGTTGTGGAGTTTGGTATTTCAATTTTAGAATTTCCTTGCTAAATCTGAGCATGTCGTGGGTTTTTAAGATTGAGCAGGTTGTTAGTTTTGAATGCATGTGTGATTTATTGCTTCAAGTGCTATAATCTGAACCCTAGGTTTTAGTTTATGCTTATGGCTTTAGTATTTCAGTTTAGATCTTGTTATTTATTTTCAGGCATACAGATTTAAGTTTCTTTGCCACCTCAATATGCATGAACGGTTTTGTTTATTAGCATGCATTTTTTGATACCTCAGTTGTAGGCTTCAGTGGTATATTTCTTGCATCTAGAGCCAATTGTTATAAGAATAGCTTCTTATCTTGCTCCAGATTTTTTTTGTTAAGCTTGGTATGCAGACTTTTGTTAAGCTTTGCATGCAGTTTTAGAATCTGTTAAAGCATTACAGTTTTGTATGAGGCAGTCTTTTATTATAAGTATTAACAAGTAACAAGTAACAAGTATTTTATTTGAGAAAGGCTAGTACCCGACTTCCGAGGTTGTCGTTAAACAAATCCAGGTGACAATTTCCGAGGTCTCGGCCCTGGTAAGACCAAGGTCTTTATCATCGTAGGACTGGTGGCTCACTACCTCAGTTTCTATTAGGGAGCGTGCAATGGTACTGAGTCTGGGCCCAAGAGATTATTATTTTGAAGTATAAAAGTATAAGTTTTTGAACAAGTGAAATAAGCTTCACATAAGTTTAGAAATCAGCAAGTTTAGTTTTCTTTTATGCTTGCATGTTGTTTAGATTTTTCTTATTGTTATTTGCTATTAGATGAGCATCTTCACATGTTTAGCATTTTAGTATGTTTTGTTTTTTTTGCTATTAGTTGAGCATGAGTAGTATTTTCTTTTAAGCATTCAGTTTTTAGCTTCCTTCTTGTTCACATGCATATTTGAGTTTTATGAGTTAGATAGCGCTTACTAAGCATTCTACTTATAGTTGCATTTTCCTCTTACTACAGATAAAGGAAAGGAAAAGTTATAGCGAAGGAAAGCGGCAAGGAGGTGTGGATGGATGTGTGATGTCTGGACTATGGAAGCCTTGGGATTTAGTTTAAAAATTCATTAAGATTTTGTATTCAGAATGTTGGAACTATTCTTTTATGTTGCTGGATTTTCTTATTGAATATTTTATGTTTTAGAATTCTTCCTTTTATTTGCTATGCACATTAGTTCCGCTATCTGAGTTTTATCACTATTGCATGCATATACTAATTGATATATTTTAGTTGTGAACATATGCTTGAGTAGAATGACAAGATGAGTTAATTATGTTTCAGTTGTTACTAATTGCATGTTTCTCATTTTTGAGAGTTTTAAGTACTGATAATTACATGTGAGCAACATTAGTTAAGTAAAGTTAGTAGTCCAGTAGCGTCCCACCCTCACAGACTAGTAGGGAGGAAGGTGGGGTCGTTACAAGTTGGTATCAGAGCAGTCCTCATTCTCCAGCATCACGCATACTTCTGCATTAGCCTTGCTGTCTTCAAGTAAGAATGTATTTATACTTTCTTTTATGCTTTTCCTTTATTATTTGCAGTATAGAGAAATCCTTAGAAGTATTTACTTATATGTGCTTAAGTAAGATAAAAGTTCTTGTTTTGTTTTTCTATGTTTATATACATATATGTCTATAGAGTATAGAGAAGGTTTTAGGTTTTCTCTCTCTACATGACTAGATGTCAAGAAGAGGACGTTCCCGTACCACTCGTACTGAGGACCAAGCACAGGAGAACGAAGAGCCCAGAGCAACTGAACCAAATCTCTCTGAAGTTGTTGCTCAACTCCAGAGACAAGTGGCAGAGCAGCAACAAGTGATCGTCAATCTGATGGCTAATCGGCAGCCAGTCCCTCCCACTCCCTCAACTATCAATGTGGAGACCCCAATGGTGACTGAAGTTCCATCAGCTCCCTTGGAAGTCACCACAGCACCTAAAAGACAAGAAGCATATCTGATACAGTGGCTGAAACTAAAGACGGAAAGCTTCTTAGGCACGACTGAGCCCTGGGATGCTCAGGCTTGGCTCAAGACACTAGAGAGCACAATGGAGCTTCTTGACTGGCCAGAAGTCGAGAAGGTCAAGTGTGCCTCCTTCTGCCTATCTGGAGATGCTCGTATGTGGTGGGAGAGAGTGAAGAGCAAGAGAGCAGCCAACCAGATGAGCTGGGCTGGCTTTGAGACAGAGTTTCACGAAGAATTCTTCCGCCAACAGATCACCAATAAACATTATGAAGAATTTATAGAATTCAGACAGGGGGACTTGTCAGTGGAAGAAGTAGTAAAGAGATTCAACAGACTAGCTCATCTCTGTCCAGAGCTAGTAAGTACAGAGAAATAACGAGTCAGACTGATGCTCCGAATGCTGAGGCCAGAAATAGCACTTAACGTGAGTAGTGGAACTCACCAACCACAGACTAGTGAAGAGATAGTCGGCAGGGCATTAGTCGCTGAACATTATCTGAACAGCATCAAGGCACAACAAATGCAATTCAAGCCAGTCAAGATAGAGGACAAGACAGCAGGGAGTCAGAAGCCCCAGGCAAGCAAGCAGCACTGGAAGGGCAAAGATAACAAGAGGAAACTATGGAATACAGGAGGCAACCAGAAGGGAGGTTCAACAAACAAGCAGGCCAAGTTCCCTCCCTGTCCTAAATGTGGGAGAGTACATTCAGGAGCCTGTCTTTTGGGTATGACTGGATGTTATTCATGTGGTTAAGAAGGACACCTGGCTAATGCATGTCCTAACAAGCTCAAAGCATCACAGCAACATGCAGCGCAATACGGGAACAAGTCTCAGTTACACTACATGTCTACAACTCTGGACGGACCCCAGCTCAGTCAAGGAAGGTTGGAAGCCCCACCAGTTTCAGCCAGTGCCAAGGTATTCTCCCTCACTAAAGAGGAAGATGCTAGTGCCTCCATGGTCATAACAGGTCAAGTAGTTATTTTTAAGCATTTAGCTACTGCACTATTTGATACTGGGGCGACCCATTCTTTTATATCAGTAATCTTTGCCAAAGAATTTCAGATGCTTACAGAGAGCATGAACTCTAAGTTTTTAATGACCCTACCTTCTGGGGAAGTCATGGAGTCCAACCAGTGGCTTCGAGCTGTACCAGTCAGAATTTCAGACCGAGAGCTATATGTTGATCTAGTAGTCCTTGCGATGCAAGATTTCGATGTCAACCTGGGTATGGATTTCCTCAGCAAGTACAGTGCTTCGGTGGACTGCCGCAGAAGGAAAGTGACTTTCAGCCCAGAAGGTGAACTATCCTTTGAGTTCTTGGGAGTGCCAAAGAGGAAGACCCAGAAATTCCTCTCTTCCCTCACAGCTCACCAAATGTTAGCTAAAGGGTGTACTGATTTTCTTGCATACATTGTGAATACAGAAGAACAAGAAGGACCTAAGCAGGAAGATGTTTGGGTAGTCTGTGAGTATCCAGAGTTATTTCCAAAAGAGCTACCTGGACTACCTCCCAACAGAGAAGTAGAGTTTGAAATTGAGTTGGTTCCTGGCACCAGCCCAATTTCAAAAGCTCTGTACCGGATGTCTTCAGCAGAGCTGAAAGAGCTACAAGAACAACTCCAGGAGCTGCTTGACAAAGGTTTCATCCGCCCTAGTCATTCACCATGGGGAGCTCCAGTGTTGTTCGTTAAGAAGAAAGATGGATCTATGCAGATGTGCATCGATTATAGAGCGCTGAACAAAGTGACAATTAAGAACAAGTATCCTCTTCACAGAATAGATGATCTATTTGATCAGTTAAGGGGGGCAACAGTGTTCTCTAAGATAGACCTGCGCTCTGGATACCATCAGTTGAAAGTGAAAGAAAGTGATATACCCAGAACAGCTTTCAGGACCAGATATAGACACTACGAGTTTGTAGTCATGCCTTTTGGTGTGACTAATGCACCTGTAGTCTTTATGGACTTAATGAACAGAGTGTTCAGAGAATACCTTGACAAATTTGTCATTGTGTTCATCGATGACATTATGATCTATTCAAGAACCCCAGAGGAGCATGACACGCACTTGAGAATAGTACTGCAGACCCTTCAGCAAAAGCAGCTTTATGCCAAATTCTCAAAGTGCGAGTTCTGGTTAGAGCAGGTGGCATTTCTAGGTCACATCATTTCTAAAGAAGGTATCCAGGTGGATCCTGCCAAAATAGAAGTGGTTAACAATTGGTGTAGACCCAATAACGCTAGGGAAATCAGAAGCTTCCTTGGTTTAGCTGGATATTACAGAAAATTCGTGGAGGACTTTTCTAGGATAGCCTCTCCACTAACAACCCTAACTAAGAAGAACAAGAAGTTTGAATGGTCAGACAAATGTGAGCAAAGTTTCCAAACACTGAAGAAAAGACTGACCAGTGCTCCATCCTGACTGTTTCAGAGAGTGACAAGAGTTTCGACATTTACAGTGATGCTTCCAAGATGGGCCTCGGAGCTGTTCTCATGCAAGAGGAGAAAGTTATAGCTTATGCTTCCAGACAACTCAAAGACTATGAGAAGAACTACCCCACTCATGATCTTAAGCTGACAGCTGTGGTCTTTGCACTAAAACTCTGGCGACATTATCTGTATGGAGTTCAGTGCAGAATCTTCACTGACCATCAGAGCTTGAAGTATTTCTTTACCCAGAAATATTTAAACATGAGACAACGCAGGTGGCTAGAGTTGGTTAAAGATTATGACTGTGAAATCCTCTACCACCCAGGTAAAGCTAACAAAGTGACGGATGCACTAAGTCGAAAGTCCGGTGCAGCTCTGATGCACTTATCATCATTAGCACTACCACTGCAGAAGGAATTGTTAGATTTTGGAGTCGAAATTGTTTATGGGCAACTCTCTGCATTGACCTTAGAGTCAACCTTGCTTGAGGATATACAGAGAAAGCAAAGTGAAGATCCAGATATCCAGAAGATCAAGCGAGGGATACAAGAAGAAAAAAAATTCAGAGTTTCGGGTATTAGACAGTGGAATCAATTATCAGGGGGGCCGCCTTTGTGTCCCAAATGATGAGGAATTGAGAAAGAAGATTCTAGAAGAAGCTCATAGTACACCGTACTCCATGCATCCTGGTTCCACCAAGATGTATCTGTTGGTGCAACCTTAGGTCAAGGTTGACCTGGTTGACCTGACTCGAGTTGACCTGACTCGAGTTGTATTTTGATGTTTGACGATGTTTGACGAGAAGAGAGTTGTATTCTTGATGTTTGACAAGAATAGGTGTTTGGGAGATTGTAGGTGCAACCTTAGGTCAAGGTTGACCTGATTGACCTGATTCGGGAAAAGTCCAAGCAGGGAGCTTGGCACGCGAAAAGTCCAAGTATGGAGACTTGGTACTGGAAAAGTCCAAGTACGGAGACTTGGCACAGGGAAAAGTCCAAGCAGGTAGTTTGGCACGCGGAAAGTCCAAGTATGGAGACTTGGCACGGGGAAAGTCCAAACAGGGAGTTTGGCACGCGGAAAAGTCCTGGTGAGTGAAGCCAGGCAGTCGGAGAAGTCCTGGTGAGTGAAGCCAGGCAGTCGGGAAATCCTGGTGAGTGAAGCCAGGTAAAAATCCTAGTGAGTGAAGCTAGGTGAAAATGGAAGTCCTGGTGAGTGAAGCCAGGCATTCGGGAAAGTCCTGGTGAGTGAAGCCAGGCAGTTTGGAAGTCCTGGTGAGTGAAGCCAGGCAGATTGGAAATCCTGGTGAGTGAAGCCAGGTGAAAACCCTAGTGAGTGAAGCTAGGTGAAAGTCCTGGTGAGTGAAGCCGGGCAAGGGAAAATCCAGATGGATCAAGGGTGATCGGACATCTGGTGTTGGGAAGTCCAAGTAGATCAAGGGAGTGATCGGATACTTGGCACGAAGAGGAAAGTCCAAGTGGGTCAAAGGGATTGACCGGACACTTGGTGGGGAGTCTTAGCAGGTCAAGGGAGTGACCGGATGCTAAGCATGATGTACCAATAGGTCAAGGTTGACCGGATATTGGTTTGGAAGGTTTGGGACTTGGTTTGGGCAAAACCAAGCTCGATCGGTCTGCAGACCGATCGATGCAGACTTTGATCGGTCTCACGACCGATCGATGACAAACGTAAGGCACGACGATTTCAGAGCATCGATCGGTCCGGGACCGATCAAGATGGAGCGATCGGTCCGCATCGATCAGGCGATATCTGATCGATGCGGGCACCTAATCAGCGATATCCTGATCGGTCGCCGACCGATCAGGTGACGATCTTGAAGAGTGCGAACCGACTCAATAAGCCTCGATCGGTCACGGACCGATCGAGCCATACCGATCGGTCCCCACGACCGATCGAGCACGATCGATGGCTAGCGGAGTTCGAGAAAGCGCCGATCGATCGTGGACCGATCAGTACCACTGGCGCGACGCAACGGCTATATTCCTCGTGTTTTTCTTCGCAGTATAAAAAGAAGCTGTGGCTTCGTTGGTTACCGCTTCCTCCTTAGAACTTCGTCTTGTGCTCTAGAGCTTCGCCTTACCGCTATTAGAGCTTTCGAGCTCCTCGCTTCTAAAGCTTCGCGTGAGCTTCTCGACTGGATTCTCGTCAGCTGCTGCTGGTGTGAAGCTGCTGCTTCATCACTCCAGTCAACAAGAAAGGCAAGCAAGTGTTTCATATTGTCTTTTGCTTTCTTGTATCTGTTGTACTCCTATCTTGCTTGTGTAAGAAACATTGTGGCGAGGTTTCTCCACCCAGAAGGAGTATATTGTATTAGCCGGTTCTCCGGGGACTCATCCACCGACGGATTGATAGGCTTTGTCCACCTTACGGACACGCCGAGGAGTAGGAGTTTATCTCCGAACCTCGTTACATCGGTTTGTTTGAGGTTTGTCTTCTTTTCTTTCGTTTCTACGTGTTATTTTCCGCTGCGCTAACCCTACTTTGTAGAAACGCGACGATTTGGGGTCGGCTATTCACACCCCCCTCTCTAGCCTCCGTACGAAGGATCCTAACAAGTGGTATCAGAGCGAGGCGCGCTCTTCATCGGATTAACACCCGTGGGAGCACAAGCTAGAGAATGGATAGACTCGGAGAAGACATTACGTTTCCACCCTTCTACGAGTGCTGCGACTTCGCGTATTGGAAGGTAAGAATGAGGTATTTCCTTATGACTAACATTGAAAATTGGAGTTGTGTACAATTAGGTTTCAAGCCTCCAATGGACAAGAAAGGAGAAACCCTAGAGAACAAGGAGTAGACCAAGGAGCAAATCCACCAATCAACCATCAATGATGAGGTAACGAAAATCATTGAATTTTCTTTACCTAATGATATTTTGTGTAAGATAGGAGGATACAATAATGCCAAGGAGTTGTGGAACAACTTGGCCAAACTCCATGAGGAGAGCCCCACTTCAAGCCATGAAGAGGAGCCTAGTGAGCCAAGTAGCTCACATCGTGGAGGTGAGGAATTAGAAGTTGAGGGCTACTCAACATCTAAGAAGAAGAGGAGGTGAGTTCTTCTTCAAGATCGGAGCACGAAGAAGAAGCTTCTACCTCCGGGAGGGATGAAGAAGAGAACATCCATCCATCCTCAACCCTAGGTAACTCAAACACTTTAAGTTCAAGTAAATTGCATATAATGTGTTTTGAGTGTAGGGAATTTGGACATTACAAGAGTAAATGTCCAAAGAAGACTAAGAAGACTCCACCGGCGCCAAAGATCAAGGAAGTCGGAGTCCCAAAACGCAAGGGCAAGGAGCACGTGGTGTCTTTCCAATGCAAGCAACGGGGACACTATAGGAGTCAATGTCCAAGGGGGAGGCAATCTCACAAGGACAAAAGACCAAGCACGTGTAAAGGGGGAGCGAAGGCAAACCCTAAGGTATCCTCTAAGGTTCATTCTTGCACTTCTAATAAGATGCATGCTAGTAGTCTTATTGCAATTGTCAAGAATGATAAGCATGATAATCATAGAAATCAACATGTGTGCTTAGGTGCTAAACATCTTAGCCTAGATAAGAACAATACTAGGAAGGCCAACCCTAGGATTAACTCATCTAAGGCTAAGGAGAACCTAGGTAGAAACCCCAAGACAACTAGACATATGCCTAGGAACACCTCAAGAAAGAATGATAAATTAAAACTTGAGGTATTAGAGAAGGAGAATCAAGTCTTGAGGTCAAGACTTGATATTTTGGAAAAGGCTCTTAAGAACTTGGAGAAGTCATCTCTAGGGTTTAAGGGTCAAATTTCAAAGCCCAAGAACAAGAAAGGTTTGGGTCACAAACCTAAGTCCCAAATGGTCAAGCCCACCTATCATAATGTTCCATTCGATTATGGAACAAAATCTAGGGCTAGGAAGACCACCACCAAGGTCACAAGGGGAGTCACCCCTAGAGTTGATCTTGATGAGTCCCAAATGACCAAGGCTTTAAAGCCTAAGAGGGTCATTAGGAGGGTTGCTAGGGAAGTTATCCCTAGTGAATATTTAGTGAACCCAATGAGCTCAAATAGGTATTGGGTACCTAGGAGCATCTTCTCTACCCCATAGATGGGTTAGAGAGTGTCAACTCCGATTAGAAGGGTAGTTAACCCAACTTTGAGGAAATTGACACTCAAGGAGCATTTTCAAGGTTTTTGGGAACCTTTGAAAATGAAATGGAACAATCATTAATATTTACTCCTTGGAAGAGTAAAATGTGCCATCATGGAAAATGATGATGTTAATTTCAATTGGCACAATTTGGGAAAATCTAGAGAACTCTTGAGGAAAAATGAAACATGCCAAGATTTGAGGATAAATTTGATCTTTAAGTGGCATGAATGAATCTAGAGTTCAAGAAGTGTCAAAATTAGGATTTTGGCATATTAGGGCAATCAAGGGTTAAAGCTTAAGTATTAGCTAAGGCTAAGGATACTTAGATAGGTAATCTAGGTATGTCTTATTCATGCTAAATCTTGCCATGATTGTTTGCCCTCACATGTCATGACATCATATTTAAGTTTATCTTTTGAAATGTCATGATAATGCTTAGGTTAGTTTTATGTCATGTTTATTTAAGTTTCAAACTTTATGCCATGACATCATGACATTGGCACATGCTTCTATTTATGATATTATTTCATGCCATGTCATCATCTCTTGCATTAATGATCAATTTAAATTGATTTAAGGATAGAAACACAATTTGATATTGAGATCAAATTGGTGTTTAGAAAATGCATGAAAACTTAGCCTAAGATAACCTAAACCCACATCTCACATCAAAATTGACTTGGATGTGTTTGATACACCTTAGATGTGTGTGAGATATTAGGATCATGAGTTAGGATTAAGGTACATAGTTCTTGTACCTAGATGAGCCTAATTCAAGAGATTGGGGATCATAGGGAAAGCTTATATACAAGTCATGTACATATAGCCCAAAGATTGTGGTCCCAAATTAAAGGGTTTAAAATCATTTCAAAATTGATTTGAAAAACCTTGATGAAGCTTTTCTAGTGATAGCATTCATCATTGAGCAAGATGATACAAAGATGAGTTAACTTTGAACTATTTCAAAAGTTTTTGAACTTTGTATCAAGATTTGAAAATGGAAGTTATTTTCATGTAAAATTATTTTTCCATGATAGTATATGGTATGAGGAATGTATCCTCAAAATTTTACGATTTTTGGAATTTTCTGTAATTTTCTGTGAGTTTCTGAATTTCTCCCGGGGAGAAAATCAGAAATCTCTGATTTCAGAGGCTGGATCGGTCACCGGACCGATCCAGAGAGGTCCTGATCGGTCTGGTGACCGATCAGTGACGATCCAGAAAGCGAGGATCGATTTGGGGACCGATCCAGGGAATCCCTGATCGGTCTGGTGACCGATCAGGGCGTGCCAAATGCTGATTTTTCAACCTTTTTGTCTGAAATTTCAGCTGGGAGTTGGTGTTTTGGACTTCTAAAGGCTTGAAACTCTCCAAGACATTGTTGGTGCAATGGTCAAGGGGGAGTTGAACTTTAGGGAGAGTTTTACCTATTAGTCAAGGGGAAGTTGACTTTTAGGGGGAGTTTTTACTCCTAAAGACTTGAGTGATATGGGATTATCACTAAGTTAATTGTTGACTCTAGAATCGAGGGGGAAATTAAGGGTTTCAATGAAAGGTATGGGACTTTCATTAGGAAGAAACTCTTGACCTTGATTCTCTCTTTTTGATGTGTGTCAAAAAGGGGGAGAGATGTCCCAAGGGGGAGAGTTAAGGTTTTGGAAGAATGTTAAAGGAAGAACATTGGAAAACCTAAGTTAGGTTATCGGGTTAACCTAACTTGATTTTGGATTTTGTCAAACATCAAAAAGGGGGAGATTGTTGGTGCAACCTTAGGTCAAGGTTGACCTGGTTGACCTGACTCGAGTTGACCTGACTCGAGTTGTGTTTTGATGTTTGACGATGTTTGACGAGAAGAGAGTTGTATTCTTGATGTTTGACAAGAATAGGTGTTTGGGAGATTGTAGGTGCAACCTTAGGTCAAGGTTGACCTGATTGACCTGATTCGGGAAAAGTCCAAGCAGGGAGCTTGGCACGCGAAAAGTCCAAGTATGGAGACTTGGCACTGGAAAAGTCCAAGTACGGAGACTTGGCACGGGGAAAAGTCCAAGCAGGTAGCTTGGCACGCGGAAAGTCCAAGTATGGAGACTTGGCACGGGGAAAGTCCAAACAGGGAGTTGGCACGGGAAAGTCTGGTGAGTGAAGCCGGCAATGGAGAAGTCCCGTGAGTGAAGCAATGGAAATCCGGTGAGTGAAGCGGTAAAATCCTAGTGAGTGAAGCTAGGTGCAAGTGGCAGTCCTGGTGAGTGACGCTAGGCATTAGGAAAAGTGCTGGTGAGTGAAGCCAGGCATTGGAAGTCCCGTGAGTGAAGCTAGATCCTGGTGAGTGAAGCCGGTGAAAACCCTAGTGAGTGAAGCTAGGTGAAAGTCCGGTGAGTGAGCCGGGCAGGAAAATCCAGATGGATCAAGGGTGATCGGACATCCGGTGTTGAAGTCCAAGTAGATCAAGGGAGTGATCGATACTTGGCACGAAGAGGAAAGTCCAAGTGGGTCAAAGGATTGACCGGACACTTGGTGGGGAGTCTTAGCAGGTCAAGGGAGTGATCGGATGCTAAGCATGATGTACCAATAGGTCAAGGTTGACCGGATATTGGTTTGGAAGGTTTGGGACTTGGTTTGGGCAAAACCAAGCTGCGATCGATCTCGATCCGGATACGCTGTGTATTTGATCGGTGCTGGCGACCGATCGGATGACAAAAAGGCACGATCGATTCTGAGCTTCGATCGGTCTAGGACCGATCGGCATGGAGCCTGATCGGTTTGCGGCCGATCAGCGATATCCTGATCGACTGCCGGATCGGGCGATATCTGATCGGTGCGCCGACCGATCGGTGACGATCTTGAAGAGTGCGAGGAACGCACTCAATAAGCCGATCGGTCGGACCGATCAAGCCATACCTGATCGGTCCCCGACCAATCGTGAGCACGATCGTAGCTAGCGGAGTTCGAGAAAGCGGTCGATCGTGGACCGATCGGGGCACTGGCCCGCGGCTATATTCCTTCGTGTTTTTCTTCGCAGGTATAAAAAAGAAGCTACAGGGCTTCGTTGTGGTTACTGCTTCCTCCTTAGAACTTCTGTTCTTGTGCTCTAGAGCTTCTGCTCTTACCTGCTATCAGAGCTTTGCTGAGCTCCTCGCTTCTAAAGCTTCGCGTGAGCTTCTCGATTGGATTCTCGTCAGCTGCTGCTGGTGTGAAGCTGCTGCTTCATCACTCCAGTCAACAAGAAAGGCAAGCAAGTGTTTCATATTGTCTTTTGCTTTCTTGTATCTGTTGTACTCCTATCTTGCTTGTGCAAGAAACATTGTGGCGAGGTTTCTCCACCCAGAAGGAGTATATTGTATTAGCCGGTTCTCCGGGGACTCATCCACCGACGGATTGATAGGCTTTGTCCACCTTACGGACACGCCGAGGAGTAGGAGTTTATCTCCGAACCTCGTTACATCGGTTTGTTTGAGGTTTGTCTTCTTTTCTTTCGTTTCTACGTGTTATTTTCCGCTGCGCTAACCCTACTTTGTAGAAACGCGACGATTTGGGGTCGGCTATTCACACCCCCCTCTCTAGCCTCCGTACGAAGGATCCTAACAGTATCAAGATTTGAAACAAAGATTCTGGTGGTCTGGACACAAGAGAGATATTGTAAAATATGTCAGTACCTGCCTGACATGCCAAAGAGTCAAAGCAGAACACTAGATACCAGGAGGAGTTCTACAGCCTCTCCCAATACCAGAGTGGAAGTGGGAAGAAATATCCATGGACTTTATAACAAGTCTTCCAAGAACTACTAATGGATATGATGCGATATGGGTGATAGTGGACAGATTGACCAAGTCTGTCCATTTTCTAGCCATTAAGGTGTCCCACTCAATAGAGCAGTTGGCACAGCTATATGTTAAGGAAGTGATCAAACTTCATGGAGTCCCAAAGTCGATTGTTTTCGATAGGGATGGGCGCTTCACCTCTCATTTTTGAGAGTGTGTTCAGAATGCATTAGGCACCAAACTCAAGTTCAGCACAGCCTTCCATCCCCAGACTGATGGATAGACAGAACAAGTAAATCAAATTTTAGAAGACATGCTCAGGGCTTGTGCATTAGATTTTAAAGGCAGTTAGTGCAAGTATCTGTACTTAGCTGAATTCGCCTACAACAATAGTTACCAGGCCACTATCAAGATGACACCTTACGAGGCACTGTATGGTCAAAAGTGCAGATCACCCATTTGTTGGCAAGAAGCAGGTGAAAGGAAAGAAATGGAAGTGGAGCTGGGCATTCAGACAGAGATGATAGATGAGACCACTCAGGCTATCCAGAAGATCAGACAGAGAATTGAGACTGCCCAGAGTAGACAGAAAAGTTATGTCGACACACGTCGTAGGCCACTTGAGTTCCAAGTAGGGGATTCAGTTTTTCTCAAAGTTGCACCTATGAAGGGAGTGATGAGATTTGGCAAAAATGGCAAGTTAAGTCCCCGCTACGTAGGACCCTATCCGATCACAGAGAGGATTGGGAAAGTAGCTTACAAGCTGGACTTACCACAAGACATGTCAACAATACATAATGTATTTCATGTCTCCATGCTAAAGAGGAGTCTTCACGACCCTAGCCAAGTGATTCAACCTCAGTCAGTGCAAATCCAGGAGGATCTTAGCTATGAGAGCAGACCTACACAGATAGTGGACAAAGAAGTTAAGAGACTAAGGAACAAAGAAGTACCACTAGTAAAGGTCATCTGGCAGAACCAGAAGCATGAGGAGGTTACTTGGGAGCGTGAGGATAGTATGAGACAGAAATATCCAGAATTATTTTAAGTTTGAGGATGAACTTTTTATAAGGTATGGGGAATTGTAACAACCCAAATTTCCTTATTTCGAGTTCTAATAGTAATTAAAAATATTTAGAAATGTTTTAAAATATTCTAGAGATTTTTAAGAATTTTTAGAGTATTTTTATGTAATTTTCAGAGTTCATTTGATATTTTTACCAAAAGAAAACAAGTTGCAAAAATAAAGAGGTTGAGCCGAGGTTCGAACCGGAGACCTCCGGTTAAGCAAAGTCTTAAGTTGTCTCGGCTGACCAGGAACCCAGCAAGGTCGTGCTAATAAAATAGATAGCGAAATTAATTTAAGTAGTAGTTGATAACAGAAATGTTTAGGTATTAAAAGGGATAAGTTAAAAGAAGAACTTAGGGTTAATTGCCGTGACCTAAATCTCTTCCTCTCCTCTCTCGCATGCGACGGCGGTGTTCGAGCGGAAACGAAGCCAAAGCTAGGGCTTTGTCTTCGGCGGCCAGTCAAGGGGAGTTTTCGTGGGTTCTTCACCGATTTGAGACCTTCTCGTCGAGGAGAGCCGTGGGCACGAAGAAGAGCCGAAATCTCAAGCTTCTCCAAAACCCTAGAAGTTTCTTCTCGGTTGTGAGTCCAAGAACCAAGGTAAGTGCTACTCACCTACGGTAAGGGTAGTTTCGAGTTTTGATTCAGTGTTCTTTTGGGATTTCGGAATATGCTGTAAAGATTGTGGATTTTGAAGCTTGCTGCCGTGAGTTTTATAAAGAAGATGAAAAGGGATTTGAATGGATTAAGCATGTAGTTTCGACTCCCCAGCTCTTATAATCTGCATCTCATATCTAGATCCTCTTTAATTGTTGCTATCTCAATGTGCACAGTCGGCTCATATTGAGTTTTTCAAGCTTCAGTTTGTGCTTTGGAATGGGCATGAATGGTTGGTTCTGGAGGTGTTCGGTGGATTGCAGTTTTATGATCCATTGGTTGTGGAGTTTGGTATTTCAATTTTAGAATTTCCTTGCTAAATCTGAGCATGCAGTGGGTTTTTAAGCTTGAGCAGGTTGTTAGTTTTGAATGCATGTGTGATTTATTGCTTCAAGTGCTATAATCTGAACCCTAGGTTTCAGTTTGTGCTTATGTCTTTAGTATTTCAGTTTAGATCTTATTATTTATTTTCAGGCATACAGATTTAAGTTTCTTTGCCACCTCAATATGCATGAACGATTTTATTTATAAGCATGCAATTTTTGATACCTCAGTTGTAGGCTTCAGTGGTATATTTCTTGCATCTAGAGCCAATTGTTATAAGAATAGCTTCTTATCTTGCTCCAGATTTTTTTTGTTAAGCTTGGTATGTAGATATTTGTTAAGCTTTGCATGCAGTTTTAGAATCTGTTAAAGCATTACAGTTTTGTATGAGGCAGTCTTTTATTATAAGTATTAACAAGTAACAAGTATTTTATTTGAGAAAGGCTAGTACCCGACTTCCGAGGTTGTCGTTAAACAAATCTAGGTGACCGTTCCCCGAGATCTCGGCCCTGGTAAGACCAAGGTCTTTACCCTCGTAGGACTGGTGGCTCGCTACCTCAGTTTCTATTAGGGAGCGCGCAATGGTACTAAGCCTGGGCCCAAGAGATTATTATTTTGAAGTATAAAAGTATAAGTTTTTGAACAAGTGAAATAAGCTTCACATAAGTTTAGAAATCAACAAGTTTAGTTTTCTTTTATGCTAGCATATTGTTTAGATTTTTCTTATTGTTATTTGCTATTAGATGAGCAGCTTTACATGTTTAGCATTTTAGCATTTTTTGTTTCTTTTGCTATTAGTTGAGCATGAGTAGTATTTTCTTTTAAGCATTCAGTTTTTAGATTCTTTCTTGTTCACATGCATATTCGAGTTTTGTGAGTTAGATAGCGCTTACTAAGCATTCTGCTTATAGTTGCATTTTCCTCTTACTACAGATAAAGGAAAGGAAAAGTTATAGCGAAGGAAGGCGACAAGGAGGTGTGGATGGATGTGTGATGTCTGGACTATGGAAGCCTTGGGATTTAGTTTAAAAATTCATTAAGATTTTGTATTCAGAATGTTGGAACTATTCTTTCATGTTGCTGGATTTTCTTATTGAATATTTTATGTTTTAGAATTCTTCCTTTTATTTGTTATGCACATTAGTTCCGCTATCTGAGTTTTATCACTGTTGCATGCATATACTGATTGATATATTTTAGTTGGGAACATATGCTTGAGTAGAATGACAAGATGAGTTAATTATGTTTCAGTTGTTACTAATTGCATGTTTCTCATTTTTGAGAGTTTTAAGTACTGATAATTACATGTGAGCAACATTAGTTAAGTAAAGTTAGTAGTCCAGTAGCGTCCCACCCTCACAAACTAGTAGGGAGGAGGGTGGGGTCGTTACAAAAATTATTCAAAAACTTTTTATATTTCAATTTCCAGATTTCTATTTTTCAAAAACTTTTTACACTTAGTAAAAGTCTTATTTTACACTTGGATTCCATATTTTTAGACTTTTAAAAGTGTTTAAATTTATTATCTTTGAAAAATTCAGGTAAAATATTTTTCTAAAAACTTAGTAAAACTTTAAAACTTAGAAAGATCTTTTTAAAATTTGGTAAACCTTTAAAAATTACTATACCTTGACAATTTTAATGGATTGTTAGTGTTCTTTTACAAATAAAAGGTTAATTCTCTTTATAAACCTAGCTAAACTTTTTAAAGTGTTAAAATTTTCAAACTTTAAGGTTCAATCTTACTTATACTTGGTTTTTGAGTCTTCCCCTATTTTTGATGTGTGTCAAAGGGGGAGAGATAGTGAATTCAGGGGGAGTTGTTTAACTCAGGGGGAGAGTTAAAATTTAAAATTGCTTGTTTATTTAATTATTGTATATTTTAACTTAACTTTGAACCTTGATTGCCAAACATCAAAAAGGGGGAAATTGTTGCTGCAAGTTGCACCAGAATCAAACCTAAGTTTTGAAGTTGTCAAAGGTTCAAGTTAAGCCTTGTTATGATCTAACAAGTTGACTGAGTGTGCAGGATGTTTACTCAACCGGGAAAGACCTAGTTGGAGGCTAGGTAGGAGAATCTTAGCAGATCGTGGAACCCAGGTGCAAGTCCAAGTAGGTCGAGGAGACCCGAAGCTTGGCAATGTGATCAAAAGGTCTGGAGGACCGAAGATTAAGAGAAAAGTCCTGGGGAGCCGATCAAGGCTGAGTAAAAAGTCCAAACTAGATCTGGAGGATCAAAGTTTGGCAAGTAGGTTGAGGTAAACAAACTGGAAGAGCGATAGTGAGGTCGTGTTCCCGAAAGGAACAACCTAAGGTCGCTGATCCAACTGAAGAAACCGGGAAGGTTTCAAAGTTGAGATCAAGACAGTTCTATTGTCTTTCATATTACTCCTGCATTATAATATTATTGTTCTAACATCTATTTTGCAGGAGATTTTTGCTTAACACTATTTTGTAGGTACAACTGGATCGACCGACTGAACCACTGTATCGGTCGATCGAACAAGGCAAAATCAGTGCAGTATTCAGACCAGACCATAACAGAGTCCAAGTCTGATCAAATACTGATCGGTTTACCGAACCTTATGATCGGTCAACCGAACCCAGATGGCTCAGCACATACATCAACGATCAGAGTAGAAGGAAAGCACACTGATCGGTCGACCGAATGCATGGATCGGTTGACCGAACCAATCAGCATTAAAGGCACATTAACTGTTGATCTCGGCAAATCACTATGAACGGGGAAGGAAGCTGTTCGGTCGATCGAAAAAAGGGTTTGGTCGACCAAACCCTTAAAGAATATTGATTGTCAGAGATCGAGCCAGCGTCAGACTCTAGCCAGAAAGGAGGGGAGCGTGTTCAGTCGACCGAACAGGGGGATCGGTCGACCGAACGTCCAGTACACCTATAAAAGGAGGCTCAAAGTCTGCGGCCAGAGAACACGACTGATAATCTAAAAGCTCTACTCTGCAAATGGATCGTGCTACAAGTCAACATCAGCTGTGCAAGATACTCTGTCTGGAAGTACTGACCGAGCTTCAACCTTCAATTAGTACTGTCGGTATACTTTACTCGTATTACATTTAAATACAAATAAGATAGTAGGGTTGTTACTATTTTATATTTTTGTATATGTACAATCTGCTTCTTTCCGAAGGATTTTGGAAAGAAGTTTTATAGTGATTGCCCATCGGTGTGGTTAAGGACCGCGAACCTTCGAGTAAGAGTCGAGCTAGGCTCCGAACGAAGTAAACGAATTCGTCTCTTTTTATTTTCCGTTGCACAATTCTGACTTTAAAGTTAAAGAAAAGTTTTTAAAAGAGCACGATATTCACCCCTCCCCCCTCTATCGCTCGCATTCGATCTATCATGCATAAGATACCAAGTCTTCGAATCCATATCTAGTGGGTGATTTTACGACTCGTCTCGTTCTACCACTAGCTATAGTGTGATGCTCCGTGTGCTCTGACATAGAATTATTAGAATTATGAGTCTCTAGCTCCACCTGCACAATATCTTTCTCCATGTTGCTCTGTGGTGTTTCCTTTCCTTCTTCCTGAGTACGCTGTAACATAGTTTTCTCATCAAACACCACATCTCTGCTGATCGCCACATTGTTTGCCTTAAGATCCCAAAGCTTGAAGCCTTTAGCTCCTTTCTGATACCCCAGAAATATGTACTGCTTTGACTTCGCATCCAGCTTTGATCTTTCCTCACCTTATATGTGTATATAGGCTGGACATCCAAAAACTCGAAGATTAGAGTAATCTACTTGATTCCCTGCCCATACTTCCTCTAATACTTTACCTTCTAGTGATGCCCTTAGTGATCTATTAATGAGATAACATCTCATGTTAACTTCTTCTGTCCAGAAATTCTTTGCAAGCCCTGCATCCAGCCTGAGACATCTTGTCTTCTTAATGATTGCCCTGCTTAACCTTTTCGCCACCCCATTCTGTTGAGGTGTCATTCGAATCGAGAAATACCTCATTATCCCATGCTGCTCACAAAATTCCTGAAACTTTAAATTTGTGTACTCAGTCCCATTGTCTAACCTAAGGCATTTGATCTTCCTTCCGGTCTAGTTCTCCACTTTAATTTTTCACAATTTAAACTTTATAAAAGTTTCTGACTTGTGACGCATAAAATATACCCAGACCTTTCATGAAAAATCATCAATAAAACTCACAAAATACAAGTGTCCTCCATGTGATGCTACACTGGCTGGTCCCCATAGATTCGTATGTACGTAGTCCATAATCTCCTCCATCTTGTTTGTTGTCATCTTGAATTTTGCTTTGTTTCCCAAGAACACAGAATTTGCAGAATTCAAGTTTACACGTCTTGACACTCTTCAACAAATCTCTCTTGTGAAGTTCTAACATCCCATGTTCACCCATATCCCCTAGCAGTAAATGCCACAAGACAGCACTGTCTGATTTAGACTCCACCGAGGTGGCTCCACCTATAATTGTAATCTCTATCAACTTATAGATGTTTTGTAACGACCCAACTTTCCCTATTTTGAGTTCCAAATGTCCTTAAAAATATTTGGAAATGCTTTTAAAATATTCTAGAGATTTTTAGAAATTTTTAAAGTATTTTTATGTAATTTTTGGAGGTCGTTTGGTATTTTTACTAAACGAAGGAAGTTTTGACAAAAAAATGTTCAAGTCGAGATTCGAACCGTGGACCTCGGACTTGAACCGAGCCTTAACCAAATCCAACCGGCCAACTATTCTGCAAATGTTTTGAGAACATATATGGAACGAAATATATATAAGCAGTAGTTAGGAACATTTAAAATAGATTGAAATAAAAAGTGCGCGGCTGAGGGATCGAAGCCGAGGCCTTTGACCCGAGCAAAACCCGGCTGACCAGCTGTACCAGCGGGCGGTGTTAATTAAGGAAAGAGTGAATAATATTTAAGGTATAGTAATTAATAAAAACCTTGGTTATAAGAAAAGGGTTTAGGTTTTTCTCCCGACCTGAAACCCTTTTCTCCTCTTTCTCGCGTGCGACGGCGATTCTTTCGGGCGAAACAGGACTGCAGCTAGGGCACGATTCCGGTGGTTGGCGAGGGGATTTTTCGGAGGTTCTTCACCAGTACAAGGTTCCCTCGTCGAGGCGGAGCCGTGAGCACAAGAAGAGACCGAGAACTCGACTTCTTCGGAAACCCTAGAGTTCTTTCCTTCCGGTTGTAAGTCCTAAAAGCAAGGGTAAGTTGCTACTCACCTGCAGTAGGATAGCTCCAAGGTTTATTCCTTGTTCCTCTTCTTGTTTCCGAATTTAATTTGGTGCTTTCTTTGTTTTTTGGGTATGCCGTGAGAAGGGATGGATTGCACGTTTTTTGCCGTGAGGTTGAAAGGATGAATACGAAAAAAATAGGTGTGAGGAACATTTAGTTCCTTTTGATCACTGGCTGTGCCACAGTCCCGGGAGGAATTGACTCCTGTTGGCTTCAGATTTTAGTTGTAGGGAATTATGATGTTAGGGACCTTAGAACAGATTCATAATGTTGCTTGTTTTTTTTCCCATCTGATGAAGCATGATTGGAGAATTAGGGTTGCTTTACAAAAAGGGTTAAGCTGTGAATTTGATATATATGTTTGTTTTAACTTTATAGTAAGTTGAATTTGATCTCATGCAAAAAAAAAAAAGGCACGAGTAACTCCCTTTGGGTTGCTGTGCAATTCGGTTACTTAGCTTAACATAAGAAGGCCTAGAATTGTTGAATAGCATATAGTTTTCTTTATGTTGTTACTTGATTGTTGCTTACTATTAATTTAGAGCTGTAGTATAGTTTGTTGCGCTACAAAATGGCCACGAATAGCCCCTTATTGTTAGCTTCGGTTATGCTATACAATGAACAAGAACAGTTCATGGATCTATACCAGCTTTAGAGTTTATAGTGCAGAATTTAGTTAAGTTAGTATGCAGAATTGTGTAGCTTAATATGCAGAATTGTGTTAGCTTAATATGCAGCATTTTAGTGTGCAAATTTCATTTACCTTAGCTGAACATGTGCATATTTTCATTTACCCTTAGCTGAACATGTGCAGATTTTTTTTATAAGTGTAGTATGCTGATTTTGTTTTCCCTTTACTTTAAGCTGGGCAAGAACATATTATAGCATATACATATATATACATAGCATTTAGTTTAGTTTCTCCTTGCTATAATGAGTAGTTATAAGTGAGAAAAGACCAAGGTCTTGATAGGATCCCTAAATTTTAAGTATTGGGATCAGCAGCACACCAAGTGCTCCAAAGAAATGCTAAGGCATTTTATTATAAGAACATAAAAATATAATAAGTATTTTATTTTAAAGAAAGGCTAGTACCCGACTTCCAAGGTTGTTGTTAAACAAATCCAGGTGACCAATTCCAAGGTCTTGGCTCTGGTAAGAACAAGGTCTTTACCCTTGTAGGACTGATGACTAGCTACCACAGTCCCTATTAGGGAGCGCACATTGGTACTAAGTCTGGGCTCAAGAAAGAAGTTGATTATTATTTTTAAGTATTAAAGTATAAGTTTTTAACCAAGAAGAACTTTATTATTGTTTTGAAGTAATAAAGTATAAGATTTGGAACAAATGAAACAAGTTTCACATATGCTTAGAATCAGTAAGTTTAGTTCTTTTGAATTCTAGCATGCAGTATTAGTTTTATTTGTTTCCTGATTAGTTTATTGAGCATGATTAGCTTTATCTACCAGCATGCGGTTTTATCCTTGTATAGCATGATTAGCTATTAGAATTACATGAGTAGATTCCTTAGCTTTTCTTTGCTATTAGATAAACATGATGCAGCTATATTTATGCTTTATTTTCCTTTGGAGCATTCAGTTTCTAGTTCTTCTTGTATACATGCACATTCGTGTTTTTGTGAGTTAGATAGCGCTTACTAAGTAAATATTACTTATAGATTGCATTTCCTCTTACTGCAGATAAAGGAAATGAAAGGATATAGCAAAGGAGGTGACAAGGTGGTGCGGATGGTGTGTGATGTCAGGACTGTGGGAGAGAACTGGGAAGTTTTGCGTTTTCGTGTTTAGTGGATAAGAAGTAATTGAGTTGTACTCTATGGTTGATGTCATTGAGACTGTATTTTATATTCTATGTTCCTATTGAGTTTATTCATGTTTTAGTTTGCATGTTGTGATGAGTTTCTATATAATAGGTAGATATTATAGTTTTTTTCACTTATTAAACTGTGTGGGTGTTTGATATATGTTCCAGCCGCCTGTGGCTATGTATACTATGTATGCATTGATGTTTATGGTAACCGGTATAGGGGAGATTCTACCGAAATTTTTCGGTAGGAATTCCTCGTGGTTTCGATCACACCGGTTAAGTAGAGTTAATAGTTAAGTAACGGTCATCCTTAGAGCGTAGTATAGTTTAGTAAGAAGGGTGGTCGTTATAGTTGGTATCAGAGCAGTCCCCATTCTCCAGCGTCACACATCAGCACCAGCTTTGTCGTCTTCAAGTAAGAAAGTATTTAAGTTTTCCTTTTATGCTTTCTTTATTATTTGCAGTATAGAGTATTTGCTTATATGCGCTTTAGTAAGATAGAAGTTTTGTTTCTCTTTTATCCATATACCTAAGTTTGTTTAGAAAGGATAGAGAATATATCAAGTCTTTCTTTTTCTCTGCATAACTAGATGTCAAGAAGAGGACGTCCTCGTACCGCTCGTACTAAGGACCGAGCACAGGGGAACGAGGAGCCCAGAGCAGCTGAACCAAATCTTTCTAAAGTTGTTGCTCAACTCCAGAGACAAGTAGCAGAGCAGCAACAAGTGATTGTCAATCTGATGGCGAATCAAAAGCTAGTCTCTCCCACTCCTCCAACAATCAATGTGGAGACTCCAGTGGTGACTGAGGTTCCACCAGCCGCCCTGGAAGCCCCCACAGCACCTAGAAGACAAGAAGCATACCTGATACAGTGGCTGAAACTGAAGCCAGAGAGTTTCTCAGGCACGACTGAGCCCTGGGATGCTCAGGCTTGGTTCAAGATACTGGAGAGCACCATGGAGCTTCTTGACTGGCCAGAAGTCGAGAAGGTCAAGTGTGCCTCGTTCTGCCTATCTAGAGATGCTCGTATGTGGTGAGAGAGAGTTAAAAGCAAGAGAGCAGTCAATCAGATGAGCTGGGCTGACTTTGAAGCAGAGTTTTATGAAGAATTCTTCCCCCAGCGGATCACCAATAAGCACTATGAGGAGTTTATAGAATTCAGACAAGGTGACCTGTCAGTGGAAGAAGCAGTAAAGAAATTCAATAGGCTAGCTTGTCTCTGCCAGAGCTAGTAAGCACGGAGAAGGAACGAGTTAGACTGATGCTCAGGATGCTGAGGCCAGTGATAGCACTTAATGTGAGTAGTGGAGCTCACCAGCCTCAGACTGGCGAAGAGCTGGTCAACAGAGCATTAGTTGCTGAGAACTATCTGGATAGCATCAGGGCATAACGAGCGCAGCATAAGCCAGTCAAGATCGAAGACAAGACAGCTGGGAGTCAGAAACCTCAGGCAAATAAGCAGAACTGGAAAGGCAAGGGTAGTAAAAGAAAGCAGTGGAACTCAGGAGGTAATCAGAAAGGAGGACCAGCAAATAAGCAGACCAAGTTCTCTCCCTATCCTAAATGTGGGAGAACACATCGAGGAGCCTGTCTTTTGGGTAAGACTGGATGTTATTCCTATGGTCAGGAAGGACACATGGCGAAAGATTGCCCTAACAAGTTCAAAGCACCTCAGCCACAGCCAATACAATATGGAGGCAAACCTCAGTTACATTATATGCCTGCAACTTTGGAAGGACCTCAGCTCAGTCAAGGAAGATTGGAAGCCCCACCAGTTCCAGCCAGTGCCAGAGTATTCTCCCTCACTAAAGAAGAAGCTGCTAGTGCCTCCACGGTCGTAACAGGTCAAGTAGTTATTTTTCAGCATATAGCTACTACACTATTTGATACTGGGGCGACCCATTCTTTTGTATCAGTACCCTTTGCCAAAGAATTACAGGTACCTACAAAAAGCATGAACACCAAGTTCCTAATGACCCTACCTTCTAGGGAAGTCATGGAATCCAACCAGTGGCTTCGGGCTGTACCAGTCAGAATTTCAGACCGTGAGCTATGTGTAGATCTGGTAGTCCTCGCCATGCAGGATTTTGATATCATTTTGGGTATGGATTTCCTCAGCAAGTACAGTTCTTTAGTGGACTGTCGCAGAAGGAAAGTGATCTTTAGTCCAGAAGGTGAACCATCCTTTGAGTTCACAAGGGTGCCGAAGAGGAAGACCCAGAAATTCCTCTCTTCTCTCACAGCTCACCAGATGTTAGCTAAAGGGTGTGCTGGTGTTCTTGCACACATTGTGAGTACAGAAGAACAAGAAGGACCCAAGCAGGAGGAAGTTCGGGTAATCTGTGAGTATCCAGAGATATTCCCAGAAGAGCTACCTAGACTACCTCCCAACAGAGAAGTGGAGTTTGAGATTGAACTGGTTCCTGGTACCGGTCCAATTTCAAAAGCTCCATACCGCATGTCTCCAGCAGAGCTGAAAGAGTTACAAGAACAACTTCAGGAGCTGTTTGACAAAGGCTTCATCTGCCCTAGTCATTCACCATGGGGAGCTCCTGTGTTGTTTGTCAAGAAGAAGGATGGATCCATGCAGATGTGCATAGATTATAGGGCTCTAAATCAAGTGACCATCAAGAACAAGTATCCACTACCCAGAATCGACAACTTATTTGATCAATTGAGAGGGACAACAGTATTCTAAAAGATAGACCTGCGCTCTGGGTACCATCAGTTGAAAGTGAAAGAAAGGGATATACCCAGAACGGCTTTCAGGACCAGATACGGACACTACGAGTTTGTAGTCATGCCTTTTGGTGTGACTAATGCACCTGCAGTTTTTATGGACTTGATGAACAGAGTGTTCAGAGAATACCTTGACAAATTTATCATCGTGTTCATCGACGACATTCTAATCTATTCCAGAACCCCAGAGGAGCATGACACGCACTTGAGAATAGTCCTGCAGACCCTACAGTAGAAACAGCTTTATGCTAAGTTCTCAAAGTGCGAGTTCTGGTTAGATCAGGTGGCGTTTCTAGGTCACATAATTTCTAAAGAAGGTATCCAAGTGGATCCAGCTAAAATAGAAGTGGTCAACAACTGGAGTAGACCCAAGAATGCCAGGGAGATCAGAAGCTTCCTTAGTTTAGCCGAATACTACAGAAAATTTGTGGAGGAATTTTCCAGGATAGCCTCTCCACTGACAGCCCTCACCAGAAAGAACAAGAGGTTTGAATGGTCAGACAAATGTGAGCAGAGTTTCCAAGAGCTAATGAAGAGACTGACCAGTGCTCCCATCCTGACAGTTCCAGAAAGTGACAAGAGTTTTGACGTCTACAGTGATGCTTCCAAGATGGGCCTAGGAGTTGTGCTCATGCAAGAAGGAAAAGTTATAGCTTATGCTTCCAGACAACTCAAAGATTATGAAAAGAACTACCCCACTCATGATCTTGAGCTGGCAACTGTGGTCTTTGCACTAAAACTCTGGTGACATTATTTGTATGGCGTTCAGTGCAGAATCTTCACAGACCATCAGAGTCTTAGGTACTTCTTCACTCAGAAGGACTTAAACATGAGACAGCGTAGGTGGCTAGAGTTGGTCAAAGATTATGACTGTGAAATCCTCTACCACCCAGGCAAAGCTAACAAAGTGGCAGATTCACTAAGCAGAAAATCCAGTGCATCCCTGATGTCTTTGTCATCATTAGCCCTACCACTGCAGAAGGAGTTGTCAGATTTCAGACTTGAAGTTATTTATGGGAAACTCTCTGCATTGACCTTAGAGTCTACTTTGCTTGAGGATATACAGAGAAAGCAAAGTGAAGATCCAGATATCCAGAAGATCAAGCAAGGGATACAAAAAGAAGAAAATTCGGAGTTTCAAGTATCAGACAGTGGAATTCTTTATCAGGGGAGTCGCCTTTGTGCCCCCAATGATGAAGAGCTGAGAAAGAAAATTTTAGAGGAAGCTGTTGGTGCGGGTAGCACTAACGGTCTAACCCAGGTTTTGATGAATGACAAATAGGTTAAGTTAGTTTTGTTGTTGTCTGACACTTTGATCAAGTGTGCAGGAAAAGTCCAGACAGGTCGACGGGCTGACCGGATGTCTGGCACGAAGTCCAGCTAGGTCGACGGGCTGACCGGATAGCTGGCGAGAAGTCCAAGCGGGTCGACGGGCTGACCGGACGCTTGGCGAGAAGTCCAGCTAGGTCGGCCAGGGGGATGGTGGCGAGAAGTCAAGCGGTCGACGGTGGCCGACCGGACGCTTGGCGAGAAGTCGAGCAGTCGACGGGCTGACCGGACGTCTGGCGGTAAGTAAGGTAAGTCACCGGAAGGGAGTGATGTGATGACGCGTTCGGGAAGGAACATTAGGCGTCGATCCGGCTTAGATCCATTTCGGATATCTAAGTCGAGATCGTGACTAGATTCCGGTCTCGGAAAGGCGGAATCTAAGTCATACTTTTTTATGTTGAACTTTAAACTGTGTTAACAATATGTATTACAGGATATACATTTGCCTCGGACTAACTTTGTTTTGCGGGAAAAAGGGTTTTCGGAACAAGGTGGTCAGGCGCGAAGGATCCAGGCGCCGAGGTCCGGGCGCCGGAGGTCCGGGTGCCGGGCGAGTCTATCCAGCCAAGTCGTCGCCACGTGGAGCATCATGGTTTGTGCGATTCGTCACATTCAGCGCCGGAAGGATCGAGCGCTGGAGCGAGATATAAAAGAAGCCCGGCGGGAGCTTCAGATGTCAATCAATTGTTGAGAATTCTTCTACTGCTGGTCTTGCTGCTCAACATTCAGTGCGACGCCAACAAAGCTCCGACACTACGCTCCATTCTTTTCCCTTCTTGTCGGTATTTTGTTTTTAGTTTTCATTAGCATTCACTGTACGATTCTTTTGTAATCATTATTTCGAATTGCTAGTGATTGCCCAACGAAAGTGGTCAAGGACCACGGGCCTTCGAGTAGGAGTCGTCACAGGCTCCGAACGAAGTAAAACAACTGTGTCTATTTTACTTTTCCGCTGCGTTTATACTCATCTTTTTCGAATCGATATTCACCCCCCCCCTCTATCGAATCTAACGGTCCTACAGAAGCTCATAGTACACCTTACTCCATGCATCCTGGTTCTACCAAGATGTACCAAGACGTGAAACATAGATTCTGGTGGTCTGGACTCAAAAGAGATGTAGCTAAATATGTCAGTACCTGCCTGACATGTCAGAGGGTCAAAGCAGAACACCAGAGACCAGGAGGAGTTCTACAGCCTCTTCATATACTAGAGTGGAAGTGGGAAGACATATCCATGGACTTCATAACAGGTCTCCCAAGAACCTCAAATGGATATGATGCGATATGGGTGATAGTGGACAGATTGTCCAAGTCTACTCATTTTCTAGCCATCAAGGTGTCCCACTTTATAGAGCAGTTGGCACAGTTATATGTTAAGGAGGTGATCAGACTTCACGGAGTTCTTAAATCTATTGTTTCTGATAGAGATGAACGCTTCACCTCACACTTTTGGGAGTGTGTGCAGAATGCACTAGGCACCAAACTCAAGTTCAGCACAGCCTTTCATCCTCAGACTAATGGACAGACAGAACGAGTAAATCAGATTCTAGAAGATATGCTCAGATCTTGTGCACTAGATTTCAAGGGAAGTTGGTGCAAGTATTTATGCTTAGCTGAGTTTGCCTACAACAATAGCTATCAGGCCACCATCAAGATGACACCTTATGAGGCATTGTATGGTAGGAAGTGCAGATCACCCACTTGCTGGCAAGAAGCAGGTGAAAGAAGAGAAATGGAAGTAGAGCTAGGCATTCAGACTGAGATGATAGAAGAAACCACTCAAGCTATCCAGAAGATCAGACAGAGGATTGAGACTGCCCAGAGTAGGCAGAAGAGTTATGCTGACACGCGCTGTAGGCCACTTGAATTCCAAGTAGGGGATTCAATCTTTCTCAAGGTTGCTCCTATGAAGGGAGTGATGAGATTTGGCAAGAAGGGCAAATTAAGTCCTCGCTATGTAGGACCCTACCTGATCACAGAAAGGATTGGGAAAGTAGCTTACAAGCTGGATTTACCACAAGACATGTCAGCAATACATAATGTATTTCATGTCTCCATGTTAAAGAAGTGTCTCCACGACCCTAGCCAAGTGATTCAGCCTCAGTCAGTGCAGATCCAAGAGGATCTTAGCTACGAGAGAAGACCTACACAGATAGTGGACAGAGCAGTCAAGAGACTAAGAAACAAAGAAGTGTACTAGTGAAGTGTTGGAGTGTATACTGAAAGCCTAAGGTTTTGTAAATATTTATGTTAAATAAAGAATCACATTTGGTCAATTTATCTACATTTGTTTGTAGTTGTTCAATTAATTTATATTGTAGATAACATAGTATGTGGTGTCACATATAGAAGATGATGTTATCAGTACCTTATAAATTATAAACAGTAGCTCACGACCAAAATGGAAATGAACAAACCATTGGAAGGTCGTAGTGTAATTAGGAATTAGTTTATCTTGACTATATAATTACACTAGTACACTTAGAGTGTATTGAGTAGGACCATTTGAGGTTGTTTCTTTTATACTGACTTTATAAAGGAACATATATCTCAGTTATTATGGAAGTGTGTGCTCTTAATCCTAATATAATAACAAGCACATATATTTGATATTTATTTCTTTAATTTATCAATGGGTGAGATTTAGTTCGATGAATCAATAAACCCGATAAGTTGGGAAATGATATCACTTATAGTGTGTGTTGTTGATTATAGAAGGAAACTGCGTCCTAGAGATACTAGGTTGATAATGTCCCCAAGAGGAGCTCATAAGGATTGTCATGTTAAACCCTGCAAGTGGACTTAGTCCGACATGACGATAAGGTTGAGTGGTACTACTCTTGGACTAAGATATTAATTAAATGAGTTGTCAGTAACTCACTTAATTAGTGGACATTCGATATCTTAAACACAGGGAGACTAACACACTCATAATAAGAAGGAACCCAAAAATGTAATTTGGGATTGGTGCAGTAGTTCAATAATAGTTCTCTAGTGGAATGAATTATTATTGATAAAATTAAGTTGTGTGTTCGGGGCGAACACGGGATGCTTAATTTTATCGGGAGACCAAAACCAATTCCTACTCTCGGTCCCTATCGTAGCCTCTTATTTATAGAGTACTATACCCACCTTCTATACCCACCTAAAGGGGGCCGACCAAGCTAGCTTGGAATCAAGCTAGGGTCGGCCTAAGCATGGTTTAAGGTGGCCGGCCCTAGCTTGAACCCAAGCTAGAGGGGGCCGGCCATATTAAATTTAAAATAATTTTAATTTTAATTTTTATTATGTGGAAGATATAATTTATTAAAGAGAATTAAAATTAAAATATCTCTCTTGTAAAGGATCTACAAAAGATTAAAGAAAGAGATTAAATCTCTTTCCTTATTTGTAGATTGGTGAAATATTTTATTTTCTCTTTAAAAATTATTCACATGTTGAAAAATTAAAATTATAGAAATTTCTTTTTATCAACCATGAAGAGATTTTTTAAGAGAAATTTTATTTTTAAAATTTTCGGAAACAAATTAAGAAGTTTTAATTTGTTGATTAAAACTTGTCTAATTTATTCCTCCATGATGTGGCCGGCCATTATAGTTTAATTGGGAAATTTTATTTTATTTTTCTCAATTAAATCATGTCAAGGAAATTGAGAAATTTTATTGTAATTAAATTTCCTAATTTACCAAGGCTAAGGAATATAAAAGAAGGGGTGGGGGTGCCTTCATGAGACACAACCTCTATTATTTCTCTCCCTCTTTTCCTTGGTGTTGTGGCCGGCCATCATCCTCTCCCTCTCTTCCTCTTGTGGTGGCCGAATCCTTCATCTCCCTTGGAGCTCTTGTGGTGGCCGGATACTACTTGGAGAAGAATAAGAAGAAGGAGAGAAAGCTTGCATCTCTTGGAGCTTGGTTGATGTTTTGTTCTTCATCCTTGGTAAAGCTTCCTTATTGTGGCCGAACCTAGCTAGGAGGAGAAGAAGGTGGTTGGTGTTTTCTCATCTCGGAAGATCGTTGCCCACACAACGTCCGAGGTTAGAAGAGGAATACGGTAGAAGATCAAGAGGTCTTTCTAGAAGGTATAACTAGTAATTTTTCCTTTCCGCATCATACTAGTTATTTATGGAAATAATACCAAATACAAGAGGCTTACGATTCTAGTATTTCGAATATGTTTTTCGATGTTATGTTCTTTTGTTTTATTTATCCTTGTGATTTGATTGTTCTTTTCGGTTAACCTAAAGTTATTTTAAAAAATTAAATATTAGCTTTCCATAAAAGGTTTTGTCTAGTCGGTGGTGGTTGCTCCCATATCCAAGAAGGCCGTGTGCCTCGCCACATCAGTACTGGGAACCAATTATGGAAATTAATATTTAATGGAATTAATAACTTAAGGTGATTTGGGTTGAACGTGTTAAATTCCGCAGGAGACCCAAGTCAAAACCTAAAAGAACGAATAGATTAAGTTTTGGATCAAACATGTTAAGTTCCGCAGGCGATCCAAAATTTAATTTAAAAGAACACATGGTAGCTAGGAAAAGGTTCAGACCTTTGTACAAAATTTTTGTACAGTTGAACCTCTAGGTTTTCCGAGTAGCATCCAACATGAAGGTCATCTGGCAGAACCAGAAGCACGAGGAAGTCACTTGGGAGCGTGAGGACAGTATGAGACAGAAATATCCAGAACTATTCTAAGTTCGAGGACGAACTTTTTATAAGGTATGGGGGATTGCAACGACCCAACTTTCCCTTTTTCGAGTTCTAAATGTCCTTAAAAATATTTGAAAATGCTTTTAAAATATTCTAGAGATTTTTAGAAATTTTTAGAGTATTTTTATGTAATTTTTGGAGGTCGTTTGGTATTTTTACTAAACGAAGGAAGTTTCGACAAAAAAATGTTCAAGTCGAGATTCGAACCGTGGACCTCGAACCTGAACCTAGCCTTAACCGAATCCAACCAGCTAATTGTTCTGCAAATGTTTTGTGAACATATATGCAACGAAATAAATATAAGCAGTAATTAGGAACGTTTAAAATATATTGAAATAAAAAGTGTGCGGCTGAGGGATCGAAGCCGAGGCCTTTGACCTGAGCAAAACCCGGCTAACCAGTTGTACCAGCGGGGCGGTGTTAATTAAGGAAAGAGTGAATAATATTTAAGGTATAGTAATTAATAAAAACCCTGGTTATAAGAAAAGGGTTTAGGTTTTTCTCCCCACCTGAAACCCTTTTCTCCTCTTTCTCGCGTGCGACGGCGATTCTTTCGGGCGAAACAGGACCGCAGCTAGGGCACGATTCTGGTGGCCGGCGAGGGGATTTTTCGGAGGTTCTTCACCAGTACAAGGTTCCCTCGTCGAGGCGGAGCCGTGAGCACAAGAAGAGACCGAGAACTCGACTTCTCCGGAAACCCTAGAGTTCTTTCCTTCCGGTTGTAAGTCCTAAAAGCAAGGATAAGTTGCTACTCACCTGGAGTAGGATAGCTCTGAGGTTTATTCCTTGTTCCTCTTCTTGTTTCCGAATTTAATTTGGTGCTTTCTTTGTTTTTTTGGGTATGCCGTGAGAAGGGATGGATTGCACGTTTTCTGCCGTGAGGTTGAAAGGATGAATATGAAAAAAAATAGGTGTGAGGAACATTTAGTTCCTTTTGATCACTGGTTGTGCCACAGTCCTGGGAGGAATTGACTCCTGTTGGCTTCGGATTTTAGTTGTAGGGAATTATGATGTTAGGGACCTTAGAACATATTCATAATGTTGCTTGTTTTTTTTCCCATATGATGAAGCATGATTGGAGAATTAGGGTTGCTTTACAAAAAAGGTTAAGCTGTGAATTTGATATATATGTTTGTTTTAACTTTACAGTAAGTTGAATTTGATCTCATGTAAAAAAAAAAAAAAAAGGGCACGAGTAACTCCCTTTGGGTTGCTGTGCAATTCGGCTACTTAGCTTAACATAAGAAGGGCTAGAATTGTTGAATAGCATGTAGTTTTCTTTATGTTGTTACTTGACTGTTGCTTACTGTTAATTTAGAGCTGTAGTATAGTTTGTTGCGCTACAAAATGGGCACGAACAGCCCCTTATTGTTAGCTTCGATTATGCTATACAATGAACAAGAACAGTTCATGGATCTATACCAGCTTTAGAGTTTATAGTGCAGAATTTAGTTAAGTTAGTATGCAGAATTGTGTAGCTTAATATGCAAAATTGTGTTAGCTTAATATGCAGCATTTTAGTGTGCAGATTTCATTTACCTTAGCTGAACATTTGCAGATTTTCATTTACCCTTAGCTGAACATGTGCAGATTTTTTTTATAAGTGTAGTATGCTGATTTTGTTTTCCCTTTACTTTAAGATGGGCAAGAACAGATTATAGCATATACATATATATACATAGCATTTAGTTTAGTTTTTCCTTGCTATAATGAGTAGTTATAAGTGAGAAAAGACCAAAGTCTTGATAGGCTCCCTAAATTTTAAGTATTGGGATCAGCAGCACACCAAGTGCTCCAAAGAAATGCCAAGGCATTTTATTATAAGAACATAAAAAGATAATAAGTATTTTATTTTAAAGAAAAGTTAGTACCCGACTTCCAAGGTTGTTGTTAAACAAATCCAGATGACCAATTCCAAGGTCTTGGCCCTGGTAAGACCAAGGTCTTGGCCCTGGTAAGACCAAGGTCTTTACCCTTGTAGGACTGATGACTAGCTACCACAGTCCCTATTAGGGAGCGCACATTGGTACTAAGCCTGGGCCCAAGAAAGAAGTTGATTATTATTTTTAAGTATTAAAGTATAAGTTTTTAACCAAGAAGAACTTTATTATTATTTTGAAGTAATAAAGTACAAGATTTGGAACAAATAAAACAAGTTTCACATATCCTTAGAATTAGTAAGTTTAGTTCTTTTGAATTCTAGCATGCAGTATTAGTTTTATTTGTTTCTTGATTAGTTTATTGAGCATGATTAGCTTTATCTAC
Organism: Zingiber officinale; assembly: GCF_018446385.1. Lineage (NCBI taxonomy): Eukaryota > Viridiplantae > Streptophyta > Magnoliopsida > Zingiberales > Zingiberaceae > Zingiber > Zingiber officinale. The sequence continues at coordinate 109,158,010 of NC_055998.1, forward strand.
CAACATGCAGTTTTATCCTTGTATAGCATGATTAGCTATTAGAATTACATGAGTAGATTCCTTAGATTTTCTTTTCTATTAGATAAACATGATGCAGCTATATTTATGCTTTATTTTCCTTTGGAGCATTCAGTTTCTAGTTCTTCTTATATATATGCACATTCATGTTTTTGTTAGTTAGATAGCGCTTACTAAGCAAATTTTGCTTATAGATTGCATTTCCTCTTACTGCAGATAAAGGAAAGGAAAGGATATAGCAAAGGAGGCGACAAGGTGGTGCGGATGGTGTGTGATGTCAGGACTGTGGGAGAGAACTAGGAAGTTTTGCGTTTTCGTGTTTAGTGGATAAGAAGTAATTGAGTTGTACTCTATGGTTGATGTCATTGAGACTGTATTTTATATTCTATGTTCCCATTGACTTTATTCGTGTTTTAGTTTGCATGTTGTGATGAGTTTCTATGTAATAGGTAGATATTATAGTTTTTGTCACTTATTAAACTGCGTGGGTGTTTAATATATGTTCCAGCTGCCTGTGGCTGTGTATACTGTGTATGTATTGATGTTTATGGTCACCGGTACAGGGGAGATTCTGTCGAAATTTTTCGGTAGGAATTCCTCATGGTTTTGATCACACCGGTTAAGTAGAATTAATAGTTAAGTAACGGTCATCCTTAGAGAGTAGTATAGTTTAGTAAGAAGGGTGGTCGTTACATGTTTCCTGCTATCTTTTGTCCTTTCATTACCGTCAGAGCTCCCTTGCTGACCTTCATCACTCCACTCACTGATTTATAATTGCAAATAATATCATCCAGTGTACCTAGTGAGATCAAGTTCTTCCTTAACTTTGGTATATATCCAACATCACATAGGGTTATGATCATACCATCAAACATATTGATTCTGACATTCCCTATGTCGATAACTTTGCATGACACATAGTTTCCCATTAACACTGAACCAGAATACACTGCCCTATAGGTGTCAAACCAATCCTTATTTGGAGTCATGTGATATGAACATGTAGAGTATAAAATCTATGCATCCATTAGCTGTTCCGAACTTGACATAACTAATAACATATCTTCATCACCGCTATCTGAATTTTTCTCTTCAACTATGTTTGTAGACTTTGTCAAGCTATCTTTGTTCTCTACAACATGTTTCTTTATCTCTGGATAATCTCTTTTGATATGACCTTTGCCTCTACATTTATAGCACGTGATCACCTTCTTCCTTCTCGACTTAGAACGAGACTTATTGTTGTTGTCATATCCATGTCGAGATTTGCTCCTACCATGCTCTTGTTTGCTATTTACCACAAGTCATTCTCCTTAAGAAATTTCAGTGCTTATTTTCTTCCTTTGGTAAAAACCTAGCAACGCACCTGTGATCTCCTCCAATTTGAGAGTTTCCTTACTCCACATCAAAGTAGTAATCAAATTCTCGTACGTAGGAGATGAAGGTAGAGAATTCAACAACATCAGCATCTTATCTTCGTTGATCTTCACATCAACCCACTTCATATCACTTACAATCTGGTTGAATACGTTGATGTGCTGGCTTAGATCGGTTCCTTCTGTTATATTCAGCCCGAATAATTTTTGCTTGAGATACAGCTTGCTTGTCAATGACTTTGACATGTACTGGCTTTCTAGTTTTTGCCAAACTACCACTGGTGACTCCTCGTCCATGATATGGTACATCACGTCATCCGTAAGACAAAGTTTGATTGTTGCTACCACATTCGCTTGAAGTTCTTCCCAATTTGATCTCTCTATGCTTTTCGGTTTCCTTTCTCCTAGCACCTTCACCATGTCTTATTGCACCAACAAGTTCTTGACTCTTCTTTGCCATAATCTGAAGTTTACGGTTTCATCAAACTTCACCATATCAAACTTTGCAGAAGGCATCCCCGACATGTTAAAGAAATCTGCCAAAACCTGTAGCTTTGATACCAATTGTTGCACAAAGAAGGGGGCAACAACACCTCTCAACCTCTAATGCGGAAGAAGAGGAAGAGATCGCGCGGAGCAACAAGACAAAGACACACAAAAGAAGAGCAAACACAAGGAAGGAGGAGAAGAAGAAGAGTAACCATGGTTTGACGACGTGCCTACTCCATAAAACGGCTGAAGCTTTATTAAAATTCTCTCTACACAAGAGAATTATATTACATGATTCTTGTGGTTGTTATTATACAATAGGTTTACAATGACCTATATAAATAATGCACAAACCCCAGACCCGATAAATTCGTAATAGAATTTTATTATAAAAAATCACAACAGAATTCTGTTATGGAAAATCGTAACAGAATTCTGTTATATAAAATTACAACGAATTTCATTATGAAAAATCTTAACATATCTTTCTTCTATGATATCCATCATATTGATCTTTATTCAAATATGAGCTACCCGTCAACAGGACATTTTATGTGACGAGAAGATTTTGAATTAAAAAAAAAATGATGTGGACTCGCCACAAGGACGGTCCACAAATTTATATATAGAGAGAATTTAACCCACACTTATTCAATCAACATTCTTAAATGACTCTCACATACATGCCTGGTTACTCGGAGTATTTATGGGCGTCCGGATTCACTTTTACAAATCAAGGTGTCCAAGAATGCTATTGGGCGTCCGGACATGTGAGCATAGTAAGTATATATATATATCCACGGGAGAACGGATTAAAAGGAACAACAAACGAACCCTCCAAAATGCATCAAATCAAAGCAATAATAATAAACAACGTGCTTAAGAGACGAAAATTTCACATTTCACGTCCAGGAATAACACTGCACAATCGAATGGAACAGTCGCATGGAAACACGCCGGCACGTCGAAGTTTGCGCTGCCGTTTTGTTCGTCTCACGGAATCTCTTCAATGCGGGCTACGACCTCCGACATCGACGGGCGGTGGTTGGGGACCAGCGCAGCGCAGTCGACGGCCAGCTGCATCAGCTGCATCATTGCCTCCTCAGCTTTCTCATCTCTCAACAGTTCGACGTCGAACACTTCCGTTCTCCAGTTCACTGCGGCCACGGATTGGACCCATGTTGGGAGGTCGACGCTGTCGTCGCTGTGAGGCGTCTGCGTCGGAGATTTGGCAGTGAGTAGCTCCATCAGAAGAACACCGAAGCTGTAGACGTCGGCCTTCTGCGAGACCTTGCGCACGTCGGTGACCTCCGGCGCTCGGTAGCCGACGGAGCGTTGGTCGGGCATCGGGACGGAGCCTAGGCTGCTTAGGCCGAAGTCGGAGACGCAAGCGTCGTAAGTTTTAGTGAGGATGATGTTGGACGACTTAATGTTGCCGTGGGAGAAGCCGGAGCCTTTCAGGTGGATGAACTCGATGCCGCGGGCTGAGCGGAGCGCAATTTCCAACCTTGTCTCCCAATCGAGAGGCTCGCGACCAGACACTTTGTTTCCTACGACAAAAGAAGAAGATGAAGAAGAGCCATCAGTACCGTCTCTTTGACATTTCGCCAAACAGCTTATGGACGGAAAAGAGTGCTTGCCGTGGAGAAGGGAGGAGAGGCTTCCGTTGGGTACGACTTCATAGACCAAAAGCTTCTCGTCTTTGCTGTAGTAGTAGGCCTGAAGGGCGACCAGGTTGGGGTGGTCCATGGCGCCGATGGCATCCATTCTCTCGCGGAACTCCTTTTCCGAGAGACTGACGTCCCTGAGGCGCTTAACCGCCACCACCATCCCCATCTCCAGCATCGCCTTGTACGTCGTGCCACTCGTCCCTTTCCCAAGTACCTCCGCCGACGCTCGTAGCAAGTCCTGCAAGTCGTAGATCCTCTGAACCTTCCCGGTGAAGACCAGTTTCCGACCGACCCCGTTTGCCCCTCCCGAGACTGGCAAAGGCGAAGACGCCACTGACGGCAGTTCCGTCTTCTTGTCTGGAGTGTCTCGCCTGCCCCTCAACGCCATCTCCGCTTCGGGCTGCAATTTCCGCACCTCCTTTGGCTTTGCCTCGCCCTCTTTGCGGGCTCGGAAGCAGAGGACCGTGAGGAGGAGCAGGAGGATCAAGAAGCCGACGGCCGCGCCAATCGAAAACCCGGAAATTTCGCCGGCGGAGAGTTTCTTTTTGCCTCCGGATTTATTGGAAATGTGGGTATAGCCCAGCGGTGACAGCGCCGGCGCCACCAAGTTCGAGTTGTCGCCAGGGCAGGCGGCAAGCGGTCCTCCGCAAAGGGAATTACCGATGAAGGAACTAGCTGGAATTCCTCGTAAGCTCGAAGGGATAGATCCGTTGAGATGGTTAAAGGACACATTGAAAAGGAAGAGGTTAGGGTACCGGAGATCAGGGATCTCGCCGGACAGCCGGTTGCGGTCAAGAAGCAGCGCATAGAGGTTGGTAAGTTTGTTGAAATCCTGAGGTATTACGCCATGAAATAAGTTTCCCCCCAGGTTAAGGCGGACGAGCTGACGAAGAGCGAAGATGGGAGGAGGGATCTCGCCGGAGAAGCGGTTGTTCTGGAGATGAAGCAAGCGTAGATTGACGAGCGCGGCGAAGTCTTGCTGGAGAGTTCCATAGAGAAGGTTGTAACGTAAGCTGACGGCTGTGAGAGCTGTGAGATTACCCAGCGTTCCGTGTGGGATTTGGCCGAAGAGGTCAGCGCCGGGGAGGCGGAGCTCGGTGACGCGGTTATCGGAGCAGGTGACTCCGTCCCAGGCACACGGAGAGGGGTCAGAAGTGTTCCACCGGTGGTTGTCTCTGAATACGGCAGCTCGGAAGGCTAGGAGCGCAGCACGATCGGATGCGAGATCGTCCGGCGCTGCGCCGCCGAACAACGATGACGAAAAGAGAAGGAAGAGAAGGAGCGACCTCATTGGCAGGAAAACGGGCGCCGTTGATAAAAATTCTGTATGGAGAATGCTATAATTCCATGGAAAAGATGTAGTCGCCGCCGCCGTCGTTTCTCCTTCTTCTCCGACTCAAGTAGTCGCGAGCGCATACAGGTCGCCATGATCTTTTAATTTATTTCGTAATGGATATTTTTTAATTAAAAAAATCATTAAATTTTTAAATAACCGTTTAGGAGATTTTGGTTGTGGACGACTCGGCGGCAAACGTTGATCCCTTGTTTTGATGACGTGTCAGTAACACTTGGCTCGGCAGTGGACGTGGGACCCAGTAAATCACCCAGGAGAGACAGACGTGGGATTATGTTCATGTGGGGCCCACTCTTGTTTTTTTGAAATCACAACACCAGTTTCCACCCTGGTCGTTGTTGGGGACAGGAGCAGGGCACCCGTAGAGTTGGTAAGTGAAATGGGTTGGCAGGACAGCTGCCGTTTTGCGGGCTAATCCTAAAAGCATGAAATAATAAATAGGTTTTTATTTGAGCTGCTCAACGCAGAGGTGGGGCCGAACTCCGAAGTCCTAATAGGCTGGCGAGAAGCTTCTTACGAGAATATTTACTTGGTGGGAAATATCTGCGGCTTTAATTTTAAAAATAAAAAAACATTATTTATTTTGTTATTGTTAAAAAAGGGTATCCATGATTAAAAAGTATATTAAATGTTCCTTCTAAATTTTCTTCTCAAATTATTTCTCTTTACTCGATCGATCCAACAAACTTAATCCAACTCGACCGCCTAAATAAATCAATCGAGAGCTGAACCAATTAATGATTTTATAAAGTCATTTTAAAACTAGTTCTTTAATGTTTTTCTTAGTCATGCTGTTATTCTATTTATTGTACTTTTCTTTTTGTTCTTTAATGGAAATATGTGAAAAAAAATTCAGCAATCATCAAATGAGCGTACTTAAAAAATTTTAAAACAAAATTCAGCCATCCATCCATGAAAGAGCCGGAGCGCACTTAAAAAATTTTAAAACCTACACTTAATTTTTAGATTTATCATATGACATATTTATTTTTCATTTTATCCCTCGCGCACAATCACTATTAACGCATTCTGGTGCTGGATTAAAAAAAAACAACAAAATCAAATTAGTTTTAGGGTTTATGTAGCATTCCAACTGTGTTATTCTTTGAATAAAGTATTATAGTGGGGGGATAAAATGGAAAACAAGTGACTTTTTGAGAAATCTAAATATTAAATGCGACTTTGGATAATTTCGTAATTTTATGTGCACTTTTGATCAATTGCCTAAAATTACTTTGTATCATTTAGGTGGTGTTTAATTTAAGGGTTTAGAAATGAGGAATGGATTTATTCCTAAACTTTGTATTTGGTTGATGTGAATATAATCAAGATTTTGGAATGAAATCCAAAAATTTGGGTATGGATGAAACTCATCTCCTCCTTTGGATTTTAATGGAATAAGAATGTGAATTAAGTTTTGGACAAAAATACTCTTAGTATATTTGTTCAATTTTTCTTTCATTTTACACTCTCTCTCTTTGTTCTTTCTCATCATATTTTCTCTCTCCTTATTCTATCAACACACTTTCTCTCTCAACATACTTATTCTCTCTCATCACACATTCTCTACCATTTTCTCTCTATATTTTCTCTCTATATTTTCTCCCATCACACACTCTCTCTCCTTATTTTTCTCTTTTCATTCTCTTACATCACACTTTTGTTAGTGTGTGCACTTATGTGCCAAGACACTCCTTATGTATTTTGTGGATAATTATTTAATAAAGGCAAGAATTTATCATTAATTATTTACTTTTCTGTACGTATATGATTAATGATAAAGTCCCACAGATTAATGGGTATATTAATCTGAAACAGTCCTTGATCTGATAGATATCTAGAGGGGACATGGATATCTAGATCAACGCTAAGTATGACTAGGTCGAGATAGACCGGAGGGATGGATATCCAAGTTGTACTTGGGGGTGCCTTGAGTTTAGAGGTACACTGGACACGACCCGCTCAAGAGGAGACCACATATTAAGCATCATTGAGTATTCCTCTTATGAAGGAGTGTAACTAATCTTTTGACTTGAGACCTTCATTTATTCTATGCGTGGAGTTATGTGCTTTGACGCCGTTAAAAGCAGTCTTTAATCGGATTGTGATTAATACGGTAGTTGGGTGTATGACAAAACGTAGAGAGAATAGTGTTGAGTCAATAGAGGATTCATCGCTCTCTTGGATTAGGAGTTAACATTCTGGCCGCTTGATAGAGATATTAGTGACTCAAAATCCATGGCCATGGGAGGAATGATTTATCATTCAAGAGGAGTCTATTATATCTTGGAAATCAAGTAAAATAATTAATTTGGTAATGATGCATGATCCGGTGGTAAGAGCCCGGGACCCCCCAACGAGGGGTCAACGCCACTTAGAGGTCAAATGGCCAAGCAGCCCGCCGAAGAAGGGTGAGCCGACCGGACTTGGAAGAAATGGACCAGACCGATCGGCCGACTAAGGGACATTCGGTAGTAAAAGGCGCCTTGACCAGGTCGGGGTTCCGACGCTCTGTCGAAACAGTAGTTAAGAGCCGAGCGGAAGAACCAGGAAACAATGACTGCTAACAGTCTCTACATAGCGCCTACTGGAAATTTCCCCAGCACACCAATGTCAACGGCGGGCCGGACGCGAGGTGAGTGTCATCCAGCCAACGCGTAAAAGGAGGAAGGGCCGGCCGGACGGACTCCTTGTCCAGCCGGTCGGACGTCCCGGATTATGAACAGTAAAGAGGGGGGAACATCTTCTGACAGCCGTCGAATCATATGGCTAGGCCATACTCCTAGTATGACAACGGGGTGTCCTGTTGTCCCATCGAAGGCGCAATGGGACTGTCGCAGTATGGCGTCAGGTAAGCTCTCTGACAGGTACACACCGAGGCATGGGCTGCGGACACGCACGCTCCTCGATAGGCGTGTAGGAGCTTTTTCATCACCCTATATAAAGAGCCGTAGACTTCGCCGGAGGTAGACATTCTACAAGCTTGGGAGCTCCTTTTTCCGCCACTTACCTGACTTGAGCGTCGAAGGGTCGCCGCCGGGAACTCCTTCCCGGCCCGACTTCAGTGCAGGTTCGCAGGAGACTCGTGCGGGTACAATGGGACAACCGACCCGGATGATCATCTGGGTAAGTTCGATAACACAGCTACTCTCCATCAATACACAGATGGAGTAAAGTGCCGAGTTTTTCTTACCACTCTCTCGGGATCGGCTCAACGGTGGTTCCGGAGGCTGCCGGACGGATCCATCACGAGCTTCAAAGATTTCCGAACGGCCTTCCTCCACCATTTTGCGACGCTACCAGAAAACGAGCGTGAGCCTGTTCGCCATCAAGCAAGAAGCCTGTGAATCGCTTCGAGCTTACATCCAGCGGTTCAACCAAGTGGCGATGGACATTCCAACGGCCACCTCAGAAACCATGATGAATGCCTTCACACAAGGCCTGGTGGATGGGGATTTCTTTCGATCGCTCATCCGAAAGCCGCCCCGAGACTATGATCACATGTTACACTGGGCGAACGAATACATCAATGTGGAAGAGGCACAAGCGGCTAGGAAAAAAGAAACTCCAACCGAGCGGGCTCCTCCGGCGACAACACGTCACTCATCAGCCGCCCAGAGGACCAAGGGCCGAAGCAATCCGATCCCCCCATGCCAGGTCCCACGTGCAAGAGGTAGCCGCCGCCCAGCCCAAGCCAAAAAGGAAATAGACCCCGATGTTCTGCTCCTTCCACCGGACGGATACGCACAAAACAAGGGATTGTCGAAGTCTTCCCTTCGTGTCTCATCCCGTACCCCGGAATGCCGGACGACGGTCTCCCTCAGTCGACAGGCGACAGAGAATTCAAGAAGCCGATCGGACGTGAGCTGATAGGCGACAGCAACAAACTCCCGATCGGCACCGTTCCCCAAGGTAGGAGAATCGCCGAGCGTCCGAGAACGGTCTCGGCCGTCCGCTCGGGAAGAGGAAAATAAAGCAATATCTCGAGGCGAAATCAACGTTATTGTTGGCGGGCCGACCGGAGGAGACTCCAGCGAGCAAGAAAGGCGGCGTCCGGCTCAAATCCATGCCTGGATGAGAACGGGCGAACAGATCGGAAATCAGCTTCTGGCCAGGGGACTTGGAAGGAGTTGAAGTACCCCACGACGATGCTCTGCTCATCAAAGCGGTAATAGCCAATTACACAATTCACCGCGTATTTGTTGACATAGGGAGCTCAGTCAACATCTTATTCAAGAAGGCGTTCGATCAGCTGCAAATTGATCGAGCCGAGCTGTTACCCATGACAACTCCGCTCTACGGGTTTACGGGTAACGAAGTGCAGCCGGTCGGACAGATCCGGCTGGCTACCTCGTTGGGAGAAGAGCCGCTCAGGAGGACAAGGACAACAAACTTTGTGGTGGTTGACTCTCCCTCGTCCTACAACGTCATTCTGGGACGACCGGCGCTCAGCGAATTCCGAGCGGTCGTCTCAACCTTCCATCAGAAGATCAAGTTCCCCGTGGAGGACAAAGTGGGAGAAGTACGAGGAGATCAGTTAGCAGCTCGGCGATGCTACATCGAGATGGTCCGAGCAGAAGCCAATTCCGCTCGGAAGGCGCCCCGGATCGAGGTAAACGCCATCACCGAAAAGCCACCCTCTTTAATTTATGAAGAAAAAGAGGAAGTGCAGATTCACCCATCCCGATCGGAGGCCACAACCTTTATTGCGTCCGATCTGGAGGAGAAACAGAAAGAAGAGCTGATCCAATGCCTCCGAAGAAATCATGATGTCTTCGTCTGGTCGACACATGAGCTGCCCGGAATTTCTCCGAGTATAGCGCAGCACGAGTTACATGTCCGACCGGACGCTCGGCCGGTAAAGCAGAGAAAAAGAGATTTCAGCGCCGAGCAGAACGTCATCATCCGAGCGGAGGTGGAGAAGCTTCTGGAAGCCGGCCATATACGCGAGGTTCAGTTCCCGAGCTGGCTGGCGAACGTAGTATTAGTCTCCAAACCGGGCAACAAATGGAGAGTGTGCATAGATTTTCGGGATCTCAACAAAGCTTGCCCGAAAGATTTTTATCCTCTGCCCCGGATAGACCAGCTGGTGGACTCTACGGCCGGCTGCGAATTAATCTGTATGCTCGACGCCTACCAGGGCTATCACCAAGTGCCGCTCGCCCGTGAAGATCAAGAAAAGGTCAGCTTCGTGACGGCCGACGGCACTTATTGCTATAATGTGATGCCGTTCGGATTGAAGAATGCGGGAGCCACCTATCAGCGCTTGATGAATAAAGTATTCAGAGAGCAGATCGGGCGGAACCTAGAAGTTTATGTGGACGACATTCTCATCAAATCCGTCCGAGCGGCAGATCTCTTCAAAGACATGGAGGAAACCTTCCGAACGCTGCGCAAATATGGAGTCAAGCTAAATCCCCAGAAGTGCCTGTTCGGAGCAAAAGGGGGGCGTTTTCTGGGGTACATAGTGACCGAGCGGGGAATCGAAGCAAATCCCAGCAAGGTGAAAGCCCTACAAGACATGCCGCCCCCAAGAAATACAAGAGAAGTGCAGCGTTTGACCGGTCGGATAACAGCTCTATCCAGATTCATCTCCAAAACCGCCGACCGGAGCCTTCCTTTTTTCAAGATCTTACGCAAAGCTACAAAATTTTACTAGGACGAAGAATGCGACCGGGCGTTCGAAGAGTTGAAGGCATACCTGAACTCGCTCCCGGTGTTAGCCAAGCCGACTATTGGTGAACCACTTTGTATTTATCTATCCTCGACCGAGCAGGCAATCGGCTCAGCATTGGTGAGAGCGAGGGGAGAGGAACCTGTGTATTTCCTTAGTCACATTTTAAAGGATGCTGAATCTCGCTACACTGGGCTCGAAAAGCTAGCCTTCACTTTGGTCCTCGCTGCTCGGCGCCTTCGTCCATATTTCCTGGCGCATACCATTATTGTCAAAACCAATAGCCCGCTCGGACGTGTTCTACTAAATCCAGAGGCATCCGGACGGCTCATCAAATGGACGACAGAGCTAAGCGAATTTGACATTCAATACCAGCCCCGCTCGGCGATCAAGGCGCAATCCTTGGCCGATTTTGTGACTGAGGTGCAAAGGCCGGAGCCCGAAGCTATGTGGAGAATATATGTGGATGGGTCGTCCACTCGGCTCGGAAGCGGGATTGGAATATTACTGCTCTCCCCACAAGAAGAAAAGATGCACCTATCCGTTCGGCTGGATTATAAAGCTACCAACAATGAGGCGGAGTATGAGGCCCTCATAGCCGGATTGCAGCGGCACGTGGGGCCGGTCGGGTAACACTCCACTCGGACTCCTGCTCAGCAGCTCTCTGGTACCTTGAAATCAATAGTGCTCGGCTCAAGCTCTCTGAAGCCTTGAAGTCGGCCGATTTTAGAAGTTATTGTCAAAAGATACCGAGCAAAATCAGCGGTGATGAGTTAACCAAGCTCGCGAGCTCAATAACGCCGGTCGCCATTCAGCAGCCAATTGAAAAAGTACTGTTGGTGGCGCATGTCGACCGGATGGAAGGCCTCACATTTCCAAGCGACTGGCGGACGCCCATCATAGAGTTTCTCCGCTCGGGCGCCACACCATCCAATGAGTATGAAGCCCAGCTGATAAGGAGGAGAGCCGGTCAGTTCACACTCATCGGCGATCAGCTTTATAAAAAGGCTTTCTCACGCCCGTTGTTGAAATGCGTGAGCTCGGAGGACTCGGCTTACATCCTCCAAGAAGTACATCAAGGATCGTGCGGAGGACATCCAGGCGGACGAGCACTAGCTAAGAAGATCCTGCTAGCTGGATACTTTTGGCCAACTCTACAAGCAGATGCCGCTCGGACAGTGTCAACGTGCCTTTCATGCCAAAAGTACCATTACTTCAACCACCGACCGGCAGAAGAAATGAAGGCATCAACAGTTTCATGTCCGTTCGATCAATGGGGAATGGATATTGTTGGTCCATTCCCGATGGCGACCGGGCAGCGAAAATTTTTGCTAGTGGCTGTTGATTATTTTTCCAAGTGGGCGGAGGCCGAGCCGCTAGCTAAGATCACCGAACAGATGGTCAAAAAATTTATCTGGCAACACATCATCTGTCGGTTCGGCATCCCTCGCCGATTGGTCTCAGATAATGGGCAGCAATTCACAGGGAAAATGCTAGAGGATTGGTGCAAAAGCTACGGCATCGAGCAACACTTCACGTCCGTGGCTTATCCCCAAAGCAACGGTCAAGCCGAAGTGGCCAATCGAGAAATTCTTCGTATTCTACGCGCTCGGCTCGACCATTTGGGAGGAAGTTGGCCGGATGAAGTGTTGGGCGTCTTATGGGCCATCCGAACGACTCCGAAGGAAGCGACGGGCGTCACACCGTTCCATTTGGTCTATGGCGGCGAGGCAGTCATTCCGGTGGAAGTCGGTGTTGAGTCCGTCCGGAGGATGAGCTATGATGATGGCAACGCCGAACGGAGGAATATGGAGCTGGATTTGGTTGACGAGGAGCGAGCCAAGGCGTCCGTTCGGCTGATGGCGTACCGGCAGCGGATGAAGCAAAACTACAACCGCCGCGTAATCCCCAGATCATTCCAGGTCGGTGATCTCGTCTGGAAGAAAGTCAAGCCGGTCGGCGACGTCGGCAACTGGATGCACCGTGGGCGGGCCCCTTCAAAGATATTGAAAAGCTCCGCTCGGGCGCATATTATTTGGAGGATGAAGCCGGGCGGCAGCTGGATCGACCGTGGAGTGCAAATCATCTCCAGCCTTATCGAGCTGGATGAAAGGTGCACGAATGTAATTCATTTTTGTGTATATGCTAGTCGCCTATGTACTTGTAATGCAGGAAGCAAAAAGATGAAAACACGTTGAGCATTCTCTGCCGAACGGCTTACTGCGTGAAGACTCCGTGCCGTTCGGCCGGGGCATATAAATAACCGAGCCGCATGCTCGATATCGAAGGCCCCGGACCGTTAGGCCGGAGGTATATTGTACGAGCCGCACACTCGATAACGAAGACCCCCCGCCCCTCGGCAGGGTGTATATAATCAGTTAAAAGTTAGCCGTAAAAGGCCGTCGAGCTCCGACGTTAAATATCGAGAGACGAGCCGGCGTCTATAAACGTCCGAGCGGAAGACCGTCGAGCTCCGACGTTAAATATCGAGGCGGCGAGGCGTCTATAAACGTCCGGCGGAAGCCGTCGAGCTCCGGCGTTAAAAATCGAGAGGAGCGGCGTCGATAAAGCGTCCGGGCGGAAGACCGCCGAGCTCCGGCGTTAAATATCGAGATGAGCCGGCGTCTATAAACGCTCCGAGCGGAAAACCGCCGAGCTCCGGCGTTAAATATCAAGAGGCGGCGTCTATAAACGCGTCCGGCGGAAAAGCCGAGCTCGACGCGTTAAATATCGAGACGAGCAGGCGTCTATAAAGCGTCCGGCGGAAGACCGTCGAGCTCCGGCGTTAAAATCGAGACGAGCCGCGTCTATAAATGTCCGGCGGAAGACCGTCGAGCTCCGACGTTAAATATCGAGACGAGCGGCGTCTATAAGCCCGGCGGAAGACCGTCGAGCTCCGGCGTTAAATATCGAGACGCAGGCGTCTATAACGCGTCCGGCGGAAAACCGTCGAGCTCGGCGTTAAATATCGAGACGCAGTCGACGCTCTATAAGCGTCGGCGGAAGACCGCCGAGCTCGACGTTAAAATCGAGAGCCGGCGTCTATAAACGTCCGAGCGGAAGACCGTCGAGCTCCGACGTTAAATATCGAGAGACGAGCCGGCATCTATAAACGTCCGAGCGGAAGACCGTCGAGCTCCGACGTTAAATATCGAGAGACGAGTCAGCGTCTATAAACGTCCGAGCGGATAGCCAGTCACATGATACAATCAACGATGGGCTGGTCATACGGCTGACCGGCTCGCTTATCAAAAATGTACAGAAAACCACTTTGGGGGTGAGGCACAAAGAAAAAGTTGGTCGGTGGAAGTGAGGTATTAGCATGTAAATGCCGAGCGGCTACGTTCGAAAGCCTAGCGGCTGCGCGGTCGCATGATAGATGTCATTAAGACGATCGAACTGAGCCGGACAGAGGCGTGGTGCCGAGCGGAAAGGATATAAAGAACACTTTGTCGCGACGAGGGAAAAATGCCTTGCTAAAACAGAAGTGAAAGGAGTAGAAGGTCATCTATTACTCATTAGGTAGATCAAACAAGTCATTACAGGAATAAGTTGGGCCGAACGGCGGGAATACAAAAAAGTTCATAAAAACGCTCCTCACACATCAAAATCAAAAAGAGCGTCGGGGATGGAGTCCATCACGCTTGCGAGGTCCTCGGGGGGGATGGTCAGCTCGGCGGGCAGGTGGCCTTTGGTCTTCAGATAGCCCACCGCCGCCTTGATCGCCTCCTCGAAAGTGAGGGATATCTTGTCGGTAAACTTCTCCCCGAAGTCTTCCGAGCGGAGGAACGCCTTCCTCACTTCGTCAGAACGGGCCGACTCCCCCTCTTGATACTCTTTGAGTGCGGCGTGGGCAGCATCGCTGGCAGCTTGGAGATCCTTCAAGTCTCCATCAAACCTTTGGAGATCGGCCGAGCGGCTCTCTTTCTCGGTGGCTAGCAGGGCGTCCAAATCTTTGATGCGTTGTTCCAGTCCCCTGATCTCCACCTTCATGCGGTCCATATCATTGATGGCCTGTTGCTTCCGAGTGGTGGCCCTTTTGATCTCCTTATCTCGTTGCTTGATCATCGTTTCAAGCCGAACGACCTTACTCGTTAAATCGGAAGCCCTTTTCCGTTCGGCATCCAATAGTTTTTTGGCCTTCTCCAGAGCGGCCGTCGACTGCTCGGTACCCCACGCAGCTTTTTGTTTTCTCAACTCGTCCTCCAGTTCGGCCAATCGATCGCTAATGGCGATCTGCTCCACCCAGTTCTGCTAGCAAATGTGGACAGGTTAAAAACATAATTCAAATACGCAAACAAAGAAACAGAGCATACCCCGGTGGCCTGTTGTAGGTTGCTATCGCCGAGCTGTCCGGGAGTCATCTTGGCTATTCAACGCCGGGCGTCCACCCAAGATTGGGCCAGAGGGCCTGTCAAGGTAATCTGCTGCTCGGGGACCACATGCCGATCAGCAGCAGCCAGGTTCGCCTCCGAAGGAAGGCGCAGAACGGTTTTAATTAAATTCTGGCCGCTCGGCTCGCTCTTGGAAGCGTCGGCCTTATCGGACGGCCCACCGGTGGACGAGGAGGGAAGCTCGCCCAAGCGCCTGATACGGCGCAAAGTTTTTGAAGGGCTGGACGGCGGCACCTCAGAGCTGGCCCTCGGAGAACCACGAGGGGTCGGAGTACTCTCGAGGGAAACTGTCCCGGACAGCACCGGTGCATCCGCGCCCCGCTCGGGCTGTGATTCATCAAGTGTAGTGGAGGCGGATGCGGATTCCGGTCGTCGGCATTTCCGAGTGCGTAGCGGCACGTCATCAGCCGAACGACCCTCCACCTCAGCTTCGGTAGGAGGTTCTATGTCGCCCGCGGCCTCATCGTGAGAGGCAGGGGCATCTGAGGCTTCGGGGACAGTTGGTGTCCCCTCACCTTCTGCGCCGGCCGGATCAGCTGGGGAAAGGCCCCGTTCGGCGGCCTCCTGGTTCGTCACCGCCTCGATCTGAGCGACTTCAATTTGAGCTTCTCGGTAGCTTTGGCGCGCCACATGACTTCAGCTGCAGAAGCAAAAAATAAATTAGTTAGAACAAAACAAACGGGAAGATAAGGGAACTTACTCATGCTGCAGGGCAGGTCGGCTGTCGTAGAGGACAAGCCGAATATGTGCATTACTCCCGGGAGGAGTAGCTTGTCAATATGATAGCGTTGGCCAACTAGCCGTTCGGCTGCATGAAGGTAGGCCGCGTCGCCTCTAAATTTGCCGAGCTCCGGTTGCGCCAGCATCGCCGTCTGCCACTTGGTCCGAAAAGTTGGCCGCTCGGGAAAACGTATATAGAAAAAATACTCCTTCCAATGTTTGTTGGAGCTCGGCATGCTATCGAAGAGGACGAAACCTATCCTAGACTGAAAAACAAAAGTACCCCACTCGGTCTGCTTGGGATAGTAGAAGTAGTGGAAAATTTTTGGATCTAAGGGGATGTCGTTCAGTTTGAACAAAACTATCACTCCGCTCAGCAGCCTAATAGAGTTGGGAACTACCTGGCCGAGCGGAATGCGAAAATAATTGCAAACTTCTAAGAAAAACTTGTGGGGTGGAAAACGCAGTCCGGCTAGAAATTGGTCTCGGAAGAAAAGAACGGTGCCGGGCGGCGGTTCATGAGGCCGATCGACCGGTGTGGCTAACACTATTTGGTGGTCGGTCGGCAGGTCGTAAGTCCAAACGAGACGCAATGCGTCTTCCTCATCAAAGCGGCTCTCCATGGTCGCGTACCATAGGCCCGGAGCGCCGCCGGTCGACTGCGAGGTGCTAGTCATGGGCGAAAGACGAGAATACGGGACCGAAAGAGAAGGTTCAAGCAAGGAGTGGAGGAAAACCGACTGAAGGAAACGAGTAACAAAGAGCAGAAAACGTTGGAGAACAAGAAAGAGAGTCTTACGAGCAAGAAAGATGATCGACGAGGGCCTGGGGTTTGCCGAAGAATGGAGGGGCGAGGTCGCCGCAGAAAAAAAAAACGAGCAGAGAAGCGCCGGAAGAGGATGAGGCAACAAGGCGGCGGAAACGGAGTCGCGGGCTTTATATCGCCGCCCGGGAGCAACCTCCACCGTCCGATCCAGGTCGTTGATAACGAGGTCATCATGCAGCCGTCCATTTCAAACGGCGGTTGTCCCATCGGAAGTGACGGCACCGCCATACGCTGACAAACGCATGATCGCCACGTGTCAGTGGGATACTGGCCGCATTTAATGAGCTCCCCTTACCGTGCGCAGTGCACGTGATGAATAGTAGGGGAGAGCATCGGACATGGGGTCCAAGAGACCACAAGGCACAGATCAAATACCGCCGAACGGACGAGCATCATTAGGCCTGGCCGAGCGGCCCAATGCAAGGATCGTTGTTTTGTCAGATCGGCAGTCCAGTCAGTCGGACTTCGCCTCCTTCGACTAGACTCGAAGGGAAGGCAAGTGATCCGGTGGTAAGAGCCCGGGACCCCCCAACGAGGGGTCAACGCCACGTAGAGGTCAAATGGCCAAGCAGCCCGCCGAAGAAGGGTGAGCCGACCGGACTTGGAAGAAATGGACCAGACCGATCGGCCGACTAAGGGACATTCGGTAGTAAAAGGCGCCCTGACCGAGTCGAGGTTCCGACGCTCTGTCGAAACAGTAGTTAAGAGCCGAGCGGAAGAACCAGGAAACAATGACTGCTAACAGTCTCTACATAGCGCCTACTGGAAATTTCCCCAGCACACCAATGTCAACGGCGGGCCGGACGCGAGGTGAGTGCCGTCCAGCCAACGCGTAAAAGGAGGAAGGGCCGGCCGGACGGACTCCCTGTCCAGCCGGTCGGACGTCCCGGATTATGAACAGTAAAGAGGGGGGAACATCTTCTGACAGCCGTCGAATCATATGGCTAGGCCATACTCCTAGTCTGACAACGGGGTGTTCTGTTGTCCCATCGAAGGCGCAATGGGACTGTCGCAGTATGGCGTCAGGTAAGCTCTCTGACAGGTACACACCGAGGCATGGGCTGCGGACACGCACGCGCCTCGATAGGCGTGTAGGAGCTTTTTCATCACCCTATATAAAGAGCCATAGACTTCGCCGGAGGTAGGCATTCTACAAGCTTGGGAGCTCCTTTTTCCGCCACTTACCTGACTTGAGCGTCGGAGGGTCGCCGCCGGGAACTCCTTCCCGACCCGACTTCAGTGCAGGTTCGCCGGAGATTCATGCGGCCAGACGGAGACCTACACCATCGAATAGGAGCGCGCCACGTGCCCAACGTCCTTTGGTTCGGCGGTTCGGACAGGATCAATGCATAATGTATCGAATTAATTGGGATGTAGGCTTTAGATGAAGAGATTGAATTACACAGTAATCGGTTCATAGTGGTTTACAGTTTATGACTGATATTAATTTTATCGCGTTGGGTGGCTAAAAACTGTTGCTAGACGGTTACCTTAGTTTGTGTATGGATTTACACTGCCTTCGTGTATAAAACCTAGAGGGTCGCACGCATAGCACGTAGACATGAACAATGGTATCGGAAGCTAGTCGAGATCAAGATCAAATATGGATTTATTTGATATAAAGAAGAGAGAATTTGAATAACCATAATCATGATGATTAATGGAGAATTCGAAAAGTCATCATAATGATAATTAATGAAGAATTTGAAGAGTTATCATAATGAAGGTTATAAATGAAGAATTTATGGAGTCTGTAACTCTTCATCTTTCTTATTAATGAAGATCATAAATGATGAATTAATTGAAAGCTTAACTCTTTGTATTCCTTGGAAGCTATAAATAGCCATCCTCAGAAAGATTCAATGAGGGGTTTCATTCTCTCTGTTTCTCCTTCGTCAACTTGGTCTTCCATCGGAAGAGATCGGTAGTGCTTCCAAGACTTTGTCGATCCAAGTGGCTAGCACCTAACGGATTGTGTCAAGTTCGTGATCTAGTGCGCGTGGATACCGCTAGAGGAGTCACACGTGGGGCTCTTATCTGTCTATCTGTCTGTGATATCATTCACACCTATCGAGGACTCGAGGTATGTTTTATATTGTTTTTGTGTAAAACTATATGTACCACGAAAGATCCATGATTCAATATATGTCTTCCGCTGCGCTCCGAACCCAACAACTTTCTCTCCCATTACACACTCTCTCCTCATTTTTTCATCATAGTTGCTCTCTCCTCAATTTCTCTTACCAATCTCTCCTCATTTTCTCTCATCACACTTTCTCTCTCTTCATTCTCTCTTCGCATTTTCTCTAATCACACTTTCTCTCTCCTCAATCTCTCATTTTTCTTTCATCACACTTTCTCTCTCTTTATTTTTTACATAACTCTTTCTCTCTCAATCCACTTTCTCTCTCCTCAATTATTCATTTTCTCTCATCATACTTTCTCTCTCTTTATTTTTTTCCCATCACTCTTTCTTTTTCAGCACACTTTCTCTCTCATCATACTTTTCCTCTCTTCATTTTTTTCATCACACTTTCTCTCTTATTATATGTTTTTCTCACATTCAACTTTTCCTCTCATCTAATTTTTTCTCTTATTTTTCTCTAAAGATAAAAAAGGAAATTTATGTTCATTCTAATTGAAAATATTCAACTAACTAAACATTATTTTTAAGAATAATATTCAAACTTATACCTATTCTCATTCCATAATATTATGATACTCATTCTCATTCCGATTCTTAAGAGAAAATCAATATACAACAATATTAATATCAAGTCTCAAACAACTACATGGGAAATTAATGCTCAAGAGTGGAAGCACCTCATAGTTAATTTGACTAACAACTATAAATTTACTTTATAATTTATTTTCTTTCATATAAATTAAATTGGGACGGACGAAAAAGGTATCTTTTAATATAATGCTCGTGGAAGATTAAACTATTTAATAACTAGTCCCTATGTTCACGCGTGACATTGGATTAAATGAATGTGCATCTTGAGCTATTTTGGTTCGTACAATTGTTCGTGGGCAAAACTGCTAAATCATGTAGATTGATTTACATGTCTATCATTGCATTAATATGATAAGTTGACTCTAGAAAGTTGTAAGATGTTAGGTAATGTCCTGGTCATGTGTTAAAATATATTTCATAAATATGTAGGGAGTTAAAATAATAATTTCTAATTATTACGGTAGAACATGCATCACACGTAAATAAAGATATATTTCATACCTACATAATTATAAAATAAAATTTTCTAAAATAATTTTCATTCTAGGTATATACCTAATAGATGATGTGAAGTGAAAAAGATATCAACTAACAAATCCAACAGAGTTTGTCTCTACTTGTATCCATGCCGAGTTGTCGTTGAGACGGCTTCATGAAACCATGAGTCGTTGTCTCCGATCGGTACTAGCCAAGTGTGAAGATGAAGCAATCCGAAAGAACTCCTATAACATAATTTGGTAGGGGCGCAACACCGAAATCATCGACACCAAATTCTTCGACACCGAAATTGTCAGCACCGAAATCCTTGGCACCGAATTCAGTAGCTGGAGATGGCGGACGATAACTCTTGGGAGGCAAGTGCTTGGGTGGCAACTAGAGAAAGGGTGAGAAGAAACTCTAATCAAAATTATAGTTGTATCTCAAAGAATAAAATCATTACTCTCTTATTCTCATAGGAGTATTTATATACATCTACATAACTTAGGGAGCAAGTATCACCCAAATCCAATAAGTAAAGTCAACCTGATCCATTATCATTAACATTAAATTTAGTTCAAAATTAAACCATCTTGGTTCATAATTAAACCAAACTCTTTGGATTTATTATTAGACCAAAACCCTTTTTGGTTTATCCATTCGTGCTTTTATTCGGACAAATATCTTTCCATATTTGTCTTTTCTGTTTGGTCCAACTGTCACGCCCTGAGGGTAACGTTGACCGACAAAAATTGGACATCACCTCCTCTGTAGTAATGACAAATGAAACCAATATACAATACCACAAGACTACTCACAAGCTATCAACAGCTCATACGGCTGGAACATATACAACCACGTAATTATATACGCAAATCACACGGTCGGAACAATAAGAACATAACCACACAGTTGTTTAATAAGCAACCAACACGGCTATAACAAAACACAACGGAAGACACAAAATAACGATTACAAAACCATAAAACAACTAACAGCGAATCGGCCCAGCTTGACACGACATCAATGCTCAAGAGTGGAAACATCTCATGATAAATTTGACGATTGATTATAACTTTATCCTATGATTTATCTTCTTTTATATAATCTGAGTACAGACGGTAAGGAACGTCTGAGATGAATATAATCATCTTTTACTATAATACTCCAGAGTGGAAGATTAAACTATTTAATTACTCTATATGTTCAAGTGTGGCATTGGTTTAAATGAATGTGCATCTTGAGCTATTTTGGTTCGTACAATAGTCGTAGACAAAACTGCTATATCATGTAGATTGATTTACATGTTTATCATTGCATTATTATTATGTTCACTTGACTCTAGAGAGTTGTAAGATGCAATTGTTTTTCACACCTAATTAATTTTGCATAATGTAGTAGTTAAAACTTTAAATCTAATGTTGTAGTTTTGTGACAAATTACTACATTATATTAAGTTTTGAACTTCTACATGATTAAAAGAGTTTATTGTTATGTGGAGTAAGAAATACATTTGTTTTACAATACTAAAGAACGTCATGTAATTGGTAACAACTTATCTATTGATTACAAAAGCACTGCCTTGCATGAATATAGAAATGGAAAAATGATCGTTTTTTCAGTTTAGATTCTTTTTCATATTTGTACGACCTATATATATATATATATATATATATATATATAGGGGCCTCATCCTATAGAGAATAGCGGCTATAGTTGAGATCAAAATTAAGACGATCAATACACAGATAGTATTGGTCGATCAGGAGAGCACGCCTGACCGGGGGAGAAGGTCCCGGTCTGATCTCGCCTTCAACACGGGGAGATCAAATGATCGACACCTAATGGAGTATCGAACGCCGGATGAAAGAAGAAATGGTGTACAGGAACTTCGGCCGAGCGGCTACCCCGCTCGGCCAGGCAGTAGGTCTCGGCATTGGCGGGGCGAAACTTCGGCCGAGCGGCTATCCTACTCAGCCCGACAGCAGGTCTCGACAAATAGAGTGGATCTTCGACCGAGCGAATGTGCCACAAGCACAGTGGAATTCCGACCGAGCGAACGTGACACAAGTACAGTGCAGTTCCAGCCGAGCGGACACGACACAAACACAGTGGAGCCCCGGCCGAGCGGACGAGACACAAGAACAGCAAAGCTCCGGGCGAGCGGCCAATCAGCTCGGCCTAGCAGCATACTCTCTCCGGTATCTATCGACATCCTTTTGGGAGTTAGTGCCGCCGACACCGGGCATGGACAAATAGAAGATGGTACGGCGGAAGCTTCCACTGTCACTTTAGAGATATACTCGGCCCGTTAAGGTACTGTGTTAGGGATACTTTATTAACAAGTCTTTCAAAAGCATGCATGCGCGCTACAGAAGCTCTATATAAAGGGGGGTCCAAGCATCGGCGAAGGTACGCAATCCGCGATAGACACTGTTCTCGCTATTGTTCATTTTGCTCCGCCTTCTACTTCATCATCGGTGACTGACTTGAGCGTCAGAGGGCCAACACCGGGGCCCCCTTCCCTGGTTCGGCACTAACGTAATTTGTGTTGCAAATCCGAGCAGAGTCTACAGGGTTCGAGCAGAGTCTACAGACGGCCAGTAGGAGCGCCACATCCCTAGTTTTCCATCTCATCGACTTTTGGACAGGATCATGTTTGACATCGTCTGTGGGAACTTAATCTGCATCCGAGTTGAGAAGATGGAGGACGTTGGATGACTCACCACCGTGACGCTCACCAAAGAAGAGCTCGACATGCTTGTGCAAGCCCGAGCGGTGAAGATGTTCGAGAAGCAGCAACAACAAGCACTAGTCGATCGACTAGTACAACAACCAACGATGTCGACAGCAGGAGGGCGAGCGGGATTGGAAGACTAACCGGAACCAATCTCCATATGGGGACAGAATAGAGGTCCGACCGGCACGCAGGAAGCGCCACCTGCGCTCATCCTATTTCATCGCGCCCTGTTCCAAACTCCCTCAGAGATAGCTCAGGCGAACCAAGAAAGGGGGTTATCTTGAGACGATGCTCCCGTTCAGGATGCGCGAAAAGGAAAGGCGCCTAGAAGTCACGCTTCGCTCGAGCGGATCAATCTGCAGTTCTCCTAGACAATCTTGTGTGACCCTCTACCCAGGCACTACACCCCACTGGCGATTGGGGAATACAATGGAATGACCGATCCAGATGATCATCTGGATAAATTTGATAATGCGGCAACGTTGCATTAGTACACGGATGGGGTGAAGTGCCGACTCTTTCTCACTACTCTCTCCGGCTTGGCGCAACGCTAGTTCCGAAGACTATCGGGCGGCTCAATACGAAGTTTCAAAGACTTCCAAGCTTCGTTCTAGCACTATTTTGCCAGCAGCCGACGCTATTAGAAGACGAGTGTCAGCCTCTTTTGTTGGGTTTTTCGGGCCGCGAAAACCGCTTTTTCGCGTCGCAGAAACCCCGAAACTCCCTAGCCAACAGATCCGTGCAAAGAAATTTTTTTCGAAAAACTACGAGTACGAGTTTAACTAGATCTACACTTAGATCTACATGGAGAAAGTCTTATACCTTCGATGCGTGCCCTTCGCGAGTCCCGCTTGTCCAAGGAGATGTCGGATCTCTAGTTGTCAAAGTAGACAACTCTCTAGAAGTATCCACACGAACAAGATATGTTCTCTAACACACAAGGATGGAGAAGAGAACACCACAAGTGTGCTAGCACTTCTTGATGCTCTCGGATGAGATTGGAAGAAGAAGAAAGGAAAAGAAGAGAACACACTCCTCTAAAATCTCTGTGTGACTTTCACTAACCTTTCTTCTTGGATTAGATTCACTCTCCTTTCTTCTCCCTTGCTTGAAACCCACGACCAAGAGAAGAGAAGGAGCAAGAAGAGAGCTTAGGAGGAGGAAGATGATGTGAATGAGAGTTACTCACCAAAAGAAAAACTTCTCATTTTTCCATCAAGTGGTGTAACCCCCTTCACATTAATCACAATTAATGTGGAGGCCATTAAAGAGAATAGTTGTAACCTCCATGAGGTGGCACATGTGATGATGTGGCACATCATCATTAGTTCTCCTAATGCCAAGTCACAAATGATGTGGCATAAAGTCAAGTCAAACTTGATTCTTCCTCTTCCTCTCAAGTCAAACTTGACTTAATCTCTTTCATGGTTGATCTAATCCAACCATTTAATTCAAGCCAATTTAATATAATGAATCTAATTCATTTAATTAAATTGATTCAATGAGTCATAATCTAAATTAGACTCATTGAACACATGAATCAACTTGAGTCCAACTCAATTAGCCCAATTAGGATTACTCTTAATACAATTTGATTCATCACATGAATCTAATCCTCTTGGTTCATTATATGAACCTAATCTCCATCCACTTGTTCTTTGTGTGTGACCCAATAGGTTCTTGTAACGTTGGCAATGCCCCTAAACCCATTTAGGACCATAAGTAATGAGCGGTATCTAGCAATACATCATTACTACCCAAGTTACAAGAATGTTGAGATCCAACATCACCTTGTGACTACTAATTGTGACTCCTCACAATATATGACAAGTATCCTTCTATCCAAGACATCTAGATTGATCAATGTGAGGCATAGACCGTGTCATCCTCTAATCAATCTAAATCTTGAACTCCAAGTAGACTCACTAAAACAAATGAGCTCAATATCTCATATTGACTCATTTGGGCATGACCATGCACTTCATGGTCTCACTCTATCAAGAATACCGATGTCTCTCCCGTCATATAGGAGGGATAGATCTCATCTACATCACTCACATCCCTCTGCATAATTCGTTACATACCCAGTAATCGCCTTTATAGTCCACCCAGTTACGGGTGACGTTTGACGAAACCAAAGTACATAACTTCTTATGTAGGGATCCATGGTGACTTCAGATCCAAGGACTAGTAGTCATACTAATAGCCACATGAGAAAGTATATGTCACTCATATAACGATCCATGATACTTTCTCATGGCGGGTCATTCAGTATACATTCTCTAATGCATACCCATGTGTCAACTTGATATCTCTATATCCATGACTTGTGAGATCAAGTCATCGTGTTGACCTACATGCTAGTCTTATTGCATTAACATTGTCCCTGAATGTTAATACTCGACTAGGAATGATTAAGAGTAGTGTTCCCTATATCATCTCACTATCGGTTCAACTAACCGATTGATATAGGTAAGAACCTTCTACTCAAGGACGTTATTATACTTAGTTTATTTGATACCAATACAAGTAAGTATAATAACCAAAAACCAAATGCCTTTATTTATATAGAACATGATACAACAAGTCCATAATACAATCATCAAATGATTGGCTCTAGGGCTCTAGCTAACATCTTTGCCCTAAAGCAGGGGCCCAAGGAAGCGCTCTGAGAGTACATCAGGCGCTTTAACCAAATAGCCATGGATATCCTCTTGGTCTCATCCGAGACAATAATGAACGCCTTCACTCAAGGTCTCGTTGAAAGAGAATTCTTTCAGCCGCTCATCAGGAAGCCACCCAGGGACTTCGACCACCTGCTCAGGAAAGCCAATGAGTACATAAATGTGGAAGAAGCTCAGGCATCAAGGAAGAAGGAAACGTCGATCGAGCCCACGCCGGCGCCCGAGTAGCGATCGACGAGCAGCCACCAACCACCCAAAGAGCCAAGAGCAGAGGGAGCGCGGCTACAACAGGAGGCTAAGACACATGTCATGCAGCATGTGATCTCCATCCGGCAGAAGACAACAAGAGGCAAGGTGTGGACATCAATGTTCTGCTCCTTCCACCAGTCGGCGATGCACAACATGCGCGATTGCTACGATCTGACACTGATCAATAGCCGACCGACACCGAGAGGATACCGCCACCGATCTCCAACTCCCGATCGACGACATAGACAACGATCGGTCGGGCAACGAGAGGACGAAAGAAGAGCGCTCGAACGACCCAATCGGCATCAGGGGAGGGATAACGCTGATCCTACCCGAGTCCCGGTCGATCGAAATAGACTCTTCGCTCGAGAAGAAGAAAACAGAAGTAACACCGCCCGAGGAGAAATATGCATGATCGCCGGTGGGCCGACCGACAGTGACTCCAACAGAGCTAGGAAATCGTACGCTCGACGACTGGAGATCCACGCTGTGGGATGTAGTAGGGAGAAAGCCGAAGGGCTCGAGATCAGCTTCGACACCAGCGATTTGGAGGGAGTGGAGATCCCTCACGACAACGCGCTGATCATCCGGACAGTAATTGCTAATTACACTATTCATCGAACTTTCATTGATACAGGGAGTTTGGTGAACATCATCTTCAAGAAGGTGTTCGATCAATTACAAATCGATCAAAATGAGTTGCTGCCTATGATGACCCCACTATACGGCTTCACAGGAAACGAGGTATTGCCGCTCAGGCAGGCCTAATTGGCCACCTCGCTCAGGGAAGAACCACTAAGGAGAACCAAGACCACCAACTTCATTGTGGTGGACGCACCGTTGGCCTACAATGTTATCTTGGGTCGACTGGCTCTCAATGAATTTCGGACGGTGGTGTCTACCTATTGCCAAAAGATCAAGTTCCCGATGGACGACAGGGTGCACGAAGTTAAAGGCGATCAGTTGGTCGCTCGGTGATGCTACGTCGAGATGGTCAAATCCGAAGCAAGAAGCGCTCGGAAGAATCCACGCTTGGAGGTGAACGCAATCACTAATAAACCACCTACATTAGTGTACGAAGAGAAGGAGGAGGTTCAGATCCACCCCAGCCAAACAGAAGCAACCACCTTTATCGCAGTCGACCTGGAGGTGGAAAAGAAGGCAGAGTTGGTCACTTGACTTAGACAAAATCATGATGTGTTCTCATGGTCAACACACGAGCTTCCCGATATCTCCCCGAGTATGGCTCAGCATGAGCTTCATGTTCGACCGGACGCTCAGCCAGTGAAGCAAAGAAAGAGGGACTTCAGCGCAGAGTAAAATTTGATCATCCGGGCGGAGATAGATAAGTTGCTGGAGGCCGCCCATATTAGGGAAGTTCAATTCCCGAGCTAGCTAGCCAATGTCGTGTTAGTCTCTAAGCTGGGCAATAAATGGCAGGTCTGCATCGACTTCAACGATTTGAACAAGGCGTGCCTGAAAGACTTCTATCCATTACAGAGGATAGACCAGATGGTGGACTCCACGATGGGCTGCGAGCTGATTTGCATGCTCAATGCATACCAAGGGTATCACCAAGTGCTGCTCACCCGAGAAGACCAGGAGAAGGTCAGCTTCATTACAACCGACAGAATGTACTGCTACAACGTTATGCCATTCGGACTCAACAATGTTGGAACCACTTACCAGAGGCTAATGAACAAGGTGTTCCGACGGTAGATCGGTCGTAATATGGAGGTATACGTTGACGACATATTAATAAAATCCCTCCGTGTTGCTGACTTGTGAGCAGATATCGAGGAGACTTGCCAAATGCTGAGGGCTTATGGAATAAAGTTGAATCCCAGTAAGTGTCTGTTCGGTATGAAGAGTGGTCGCTTCCTTGGTTACATCGTCACTGAGCGGGGTATTGAAGCCAATCCAAGCAAAGTCAAAGCATTGCAAGACATGCTGTCGCCTCGAAACTTGAAGGAAGTTCAATGGCTGACTAGTCAGATCACGATGCTGTTCAGATTCATATCCAAGTCATCTGACCGGAGCTTGCCATTCTTCAAAGTGCTTCGCCGACCTATAAAATTTCAATAGGGCGCCGAGTACGATTGGACATTGGAAGAGCTTAAGGAATATCTTAACTCCTTGCCTGTATTAGCTAAACCAATTGTTGGTGAGCCGCTCTGGATCTACATATCATCCAACGAGTATGTGGTTGGGTCAGCTCTAGTTAGGCAAAACAACCAAGAGCAACAGCCTGTATACTTTTTAAGCCATATATTGAAGGATGCAAAGTCTCGCTACACTGGTCTGGAAAAATTAGCTTATGCTTTGATTCTCACTGCGTAGAGGCTTCGGCCGTATTTCCTCTCACACTCAATCATCGTGCTGACTAACAGCTCCTTCGGACGGATTCTTCTCAACCCCGAGGCATCAGGAAGACTGATCAAATGGATGACTGAGCTGAGCGAATTTGACATACAATATCTGTAGGTCTCTTGATGGCCGGCAAGAGGGGGTGAATTATCCTGCAAAAATAAACTCAACCCTTTATCGACTTATAGCTTAATTATGAACACTTGTATTAAGAATTAAGAGACTAATTAAAAAGATAGAGACATAAAGAAAATTACTTGATTTGCAATCAGAAGATTGTTAATTCAAGGAAAATGAAGAGCACTTATGAAGATCTCCTTCGGGCGGAGAAGTCTCTTTACAGAAATTAACGCATAGAAAAATTGAAGCTAAACTAACAAAGAGAAGCGCACAAGTGTTGTTTATCAAAATTCTTGATATTCTAGCTTCTGAGACCAAGGCTGTATTTATAGCCTTTGTTGGGCCGCCTGGAAGGGTTCCAGGCGCCTAGAGTGGGATATAATTCTATCCCCGACGCGTCGGTCAAAGTCCATGTCGATGGTGATAAAATTTAGATATCGGATGTCCGGAATGGATCCGGGCCCTCTACTCCGGTTCTGGTCGCCTCGGTCTGGATCTTCCACTCTGGCTCTGCTCGCTTGGGTGATTTCGGCCATCCGGAATAGGGCTCACCCACTTCCAGCCTTCTCGAGCAGTCTTCTGCTCCGACTTCTCGTCCCTCGGAAACGCCGCACGCTTCCTTCTCGTCCGCCAACGTACTCTTTCGCAGCACCTCATCCCTCGGATGCACCTAGCCCATCAGCTCTCTCCCGTGTCGTCCTTCTCGCTAGCTGCGTCTTTCGCTCGACTTTTTATGATCCTAAGTTCCTGCACACTTAGACACAAGACATCAAATAACAACAAGACCTAACTTGACTCGGTTGATCACATCAAAACCTCCACGGGCTACTTACAATCTCTCCCCTTTTGATGTGAATCAACCCTAGTTAAGTTAGGGTAAAATAAGACATGAAATAAATATTGAAAATTTAAGACTTTTAGATATGTAATAGTTTGAAAAATATACCTCCCCTAAAACTTAACTTCTAATTCTTCCCCTTTGATCACATTCAAAATAGGGGTAAGCTTAAAATGATTAAGAAAATTTAAAAGAAAGTCTAGTTGGTGAAAAATTCAATTAATTATGAGAACGATTAATCAGAGTCATTCAAACATAGAGATAAAATTTGCACGAGAACATAAAATAAATTTAAGTGGTAATAAAATTGGAGATTTAAATAAATTTTTAGGTTAAAAAAAAAAAGTTAAATTAATTTTTAAGTTAAAATAAATTTTAAGTAGTAAAAATTAAACTTTCAGAAGCTTAGTGATCAAGAATTTTAAATATTAAAAATTGGCATGGGTATAAATAATTCACAAAATTTTGAAATTATTTTTCTTGAAACAAAAACAATGAATTTTGCAAAAAAAAAAAAAATAGTACAAATAAATTAAAAAACATAATTTTTGTTCATAAATTTATAGAAAAAGTAAACAAAAATAACTTTAACTTTTGTTGATGCTATGTAATGAAATTTTATTTCTTAGAAAATTAAATTCTAATAGAACACATGCTAAGAAATTTATTTGACACTATTAAAAAAAATTAGAGCATGCGAATAATTTAATTTAGGCATAATTTCGGAACCCAATATAGGTTTTTACCTACTGGTTAATTAAGTATTTTCTAGGGATATAAGTTTTTGTCACTTTTCTGATTTGACCTTTGTGAAATCTATAGTATCAATTTAATCCTTTATAGTTTCTAACATTTAAAACAGAAACATTTGAATATGCAGAATTTTTTAAGTTTTCTATTTGTTCCTTTAATTTAGCATTTTCAAGTTTTACTTTTTCTAAATCTTCTATTAGACATGATTTTGCTAAAAAAAAAATTATTTCTAAGTTTTCATTTTTTTAATTTAACATTTTTACTTTTTAACTTGTACATTGATTTTGTCATAGATTTAATACCAAAATAGAGTTGATCGGGAGGTAAGAGGCATACCTCACTTACTATATCAGACTTGAAGCCTAGGTCTCCCCCTTCATCGATGTTGGCTTCTGAGGTGCTTTACTCTTCATGGATCGCCATCAGTACTAATCCGGCATATTCTTCTATTTCTGACTCAGATGATGAGCTTTCGTCCCAAGTAGCCTTTAGATTCTTGCGCTTGTTTTGCTTGGGCATCTTGTCTTTTTCCTTTTTGAGTTATGGGCAATCCTCTTTTATGTGTCCTTCCTTTTGACACTGACAGCATCGAACCCTTCTTCTATTTCATGGATTTTTCCTATTCTGCACGTCTTTAAATTTGTTAGTTCTAAAGAATTTTCTGAATTTTCTTACCATATAAACTTCTTGATCTCCTTCTCAGTCTGACTCAGGTTCATCCATCTTGGTTGCATTTAGTGCCAGACTCTGGCTTGACTCTTTTATTGTACTTACACATCTGGTTTCATGTAATTCTAAAGTAGAAAAGAGTTCCTCTAGGGTACTTACCTCCAAATCCTTTAAGATGTAGTAGGTGTCGATTATTGAGGTCCATTCTGGAGTCCTGGGAAAGGCATTGAGTGCGTAGTGTATCGAGTCCCGGTTGGTTACCGTTTCACCGTGGTTTTTGAGTCTAGTGATTAGTTCTTTGACCTTCGCGTGTAGATCAGTTACTTTCTCACCTCTTTTCAGACGGATATGATAGATCGATTAAGTGCGATAGAGGGGGGGGTGAATATCATGCTCTTTAAAAACTTTTATTTTTACTTTTTGGAAAACAGAGTTGTGCAACGGAAAGTAAAGAGAGAGACAAGTTTGTTTACTTCGTTTGGAGCCTCGGTTGACTCCTACTCAAAGGCCCGCGATCCTTGATCACACCGATGGGCAAATCAGTATAATCCTTCTTTCCGAGATCTTCGGAAAGAAGCAGATCATACAGATATAAAGATATAAGATAGTAACCACCCTACTATCTTATATGAAAATGCAATACAAATAAAATGTACCGACAGTAGTAAGTAAAGGTTGAAGCTCTGTCGGTTCTTCCGGACGGAGTAGCTTGAAGAGACGTAGAAGACGTGTAGTACAATCAGCTTGCAGAGATAAACTTTTAGATGATCAGAAAACTATGTATTTCGCCTCAGACCTCGATCCCCTTTTTATAAGTACCTTTGAGGTTCGGTCGACCAATCCCTCTGTTCGGTCGACCGAACCAGCTCCCTTCCTTCCTGGCTTGAGTCTGACGCTGACTCGATCTCTGACATTAATTAATCATAAAGGGTTCGGTCGACCGATCTCATTTTTCAATCGACCGAACATGCTCCTTCCCTGTTCGTCGAGATTCACTGAGATTCGCATTTACTGTGC
Source organism: Zingiber officinale (assembly GCF_018446385.1). NCBI lineage: Eukaryota > Viridiplantae > Streptophyta > Magnoliopsida > Zingiberales > Zingiberaceae > Zingiber > Zingiber officinale. The sequence goes on from NC_055998.1 coordinate 109,189,182, forward strand.
ATTTAATGTTGATTGTTTCGGTCGACCGATCATCCGGTTCAGTCGACCGATCAGTGTAGTTTCCTTCTGCTCCTGATCATTGCTGTCTGTGCTAAGTCATAATGGTTCGATCGATCGATCATGGCTTGATCGGACTCGGTCTGTTCTGGTTTGATCTGAACACTGCTTTGATCTCTTCTTGTTCGGTCGACCGATCTAGCCAAACTTGCAAAACAGTGTTAGACACTAAACCTACAAAACAGATGTTAGCACAACAATATAATAATGCATGAGTAATATAGGACAGTAGAACTGTCTTGATCTCAACTTGGAAACCTTCCCAGTTTCTTCAGTTGGATCATCAACCTTAGGTTGCTCCCTTCAGGAACTCGACCTCACTGTCGCTCCTCCAGTTGTTTACCTCAACTTACCTTCCAAACATGGTCCTCCAGACATGTTTGGACTTTGTTTGCTCAGTGTCTGATCACCTGATCCACTAAGACCTTTCCTGCAATACTATATTAGCTAACAATAATAATAGTAATATAGAATATAATGGTAAACATAATCCTAGATTTACCGAGATCCGTTGGTCCAGTCGACCGGAAACCATCGGATCAACCTTGCTTGGAGTTCATTCCTCCAAGACTTCTCGTTACCTAAGGTTATCTCCCCCTAGGGTTTTCTCCACCTGGCTTCACTCACCAAGACTCAGTATTCGGCTACCCAGGGACCAGGTCTTCCAAACCTATCCACCTGGCTTCCACGATATATCGAGATTTCCCTTGCCTCAGTATTTGGCTATCCAGGGATCAGGTCCTCCAGACCTATCCACCTGGCTTCCACGATATACCAAGATTTCCCTTGCCTAGCCTCCAACTAGGACTTCCCTTGCCTAGCCTACAACTAGGACTTCCCTAGATCAAGCTTCATACTTAAGCATACTTAAACATATTTGTCTAACATTAAAACCTTGGAGGTCGATTGCACCAACAGGGTATTCGTTAGTTTGTTCTGAAGTATGTCTGGTCTTGTGAGCTTGGCATCGGATGTACCTTCGTGGAGTTCCAAAAATTTTTCCCAAAGTTCTTTGGCCGACGAGTAGCTTCCGATACGATTGACTTCTTAAGGTGGCAGCACACTCAGTAAATGATATTTCACTCTGTTATTTGCTACGAAATCATTTTGTTCTTTCTTCATCCAAAGACTCTCCTCCTTCTCCTCTCCGTTTTGATTCATAGGAACTACAAAATCATACTTGATTATTAAACAAATCTCAAAGTCAGGTTTTAGAAATACCTCCATTCGGTGATTTTAGTCTATGAATTCTCCCTCAAATTTTGGTGGAACGATGCTTGATCTGACCATTGGTTTCTTTGCTTCGGTCAGCGGTTAGTCCTTCTGAAGTATCCTCGCTCTGATACCAATTGTAGATCCTTGGATGGCCGGCAAGAGGGGGGTGAATTGTCCTGCAAAAATAAACTCAACCCTTTCTCGACTTATAGCTTAATTATGAACACTTGTATTAAGAATTAAGAGACTAATTAAAAATACAGAGACATAAAGAAAATTACTTGGTTTGCAATCAAAAGATTGCTAATCCAAGGAAAATGAAGAGCACTTATGAAGATATCTTTCGGACGGAGAAGTCTCTTTACAAAAATTAACGCATAGAAAAAATGAAGCCAAACTAACAAAGAGAAGCGCACAAGTGTTGTTTATCAAAATTCTTTTTATTCTAGCTTTTCGAACCAAGGTTGTATTTATAGCCTTAGTCGGGGTGTCTAGAAGGGTTCCAAGTGCCTGGAGTGACATAGAATTCTATCCCAGATGCGTCGATCAAATTCCATGTTGATGGTGATAAAATTTAGGTTCCATGTGCCCGAAATGGGTCTGGGCGGTCGGACCCACAAAGTCAACATGGTTGACTTTTTTCAGTCTGGGCCCTCTGCTCCGGTTCTGCTCGCCTCAGTCTGGGTCTTCCGCTCCAGCTCCGCTCGCTTGGGTGATTTCGGCCATCCAGAATAGGGCTCACCCGAACCCAACTTCCGACCTTCTCGAGCAGTCTTCCTCTCCGGCTTCTCGTCCCTCGGAAATGTCGCACGCTTCCTTCTCATCTGCCAGCGTACTCTTCTGTAGCACCTCGTTCCTCGAACGTACAAAGTCCGTCGACTCTCTCCTGTGTTATCCTTCAAGCTAGTTGTGTCTTTCGCTCAACTTATTGTGCTCCTAAGTTCCTGCACACTTAGACACAAGGCATCAAATAACAACATGACCTAACTTGACTCAGTTGATCACATCAAAACCTCCATATGGTACTTACAATATCAACCCTGACTCACAATCAAGGCTTAAGCCTTGACGTATTCCATCATAGAGGTCCAGAATGTCGAGCCAGAGGCTACATGGAAGATATGCGTTGATGGCTCGTCCACTTGGCAAGGTACCGGAATCGGCATATTGCTTATCTCACCATGGGAAGACCGGATGCAGCTTTCCGTTCGACTGGACTATTGCGCCAGTAATAATGAAGTAGAGTATGAGGCATTGATAGCCGACCTACAGGCAGCCCGGCATGTGGGGGGTCGTTAAAGTCCTCATCCACTCAGACTCTCAGTTAGCCGCTTAGCAGCTATCCGGAACATTTCAGGCTCTATGCGGAGGCCTTTGAGAAGCTGAAGACCAACTTTCAGGAGGTCATTATACAAAAGATCCCCCGATCGGAGAACTAGACTACAGATGAGTTGGCAAAATTAGCCAGTTCATTATCACCGATCATCATAGGGCAGTTAATTGAACAGGTATCGCTAGTGGCACATATTGACAGAATGGAAGGAATGACCTTCCTGAACAACTGGTGGGCAACTCTCACAGAGTTTTTGCGGTCGGGAGTTACACCTACCGATCAGAAAGAAGCTCGTCTGCTGAAGAAGAGGGTCGGACGATTCACCTTGGTCGGGGACCATCTTTATAAGAGAGCCTTCTCCAGACCCCTACTCAAATGCGTCGGATCGGAGGATGTCGAATACATTCTGTGGGAGGTGCACCAAGGTTCCTACGGAGGCCATCTGGGCGGCCGTGCGTTATCTCAAAAGATACTCCTAGTTGGATAATTTTAGTCGACCCTCCAAGAAGATGCCGCTCGAACCGTGGCCACCTGCTTATCCTACCAAAAGTATCTTAATCTTCCACATCGATCGACCGAGAAAATGAATGCGTCCATAGTATCTTGCTCGTTCGACCAATGGAGCATGGATATCTTTAGGTCATTCCACGTGGCGACCAATCAGCGAAAATTTCTACTGGTCACGGTCGACTACTTCTCGAAGTGGATGGAAGTTGAGCATCTTGCAAGAATAACCGAGCATATGGTCATTAAATTTGTTTAGCAGAACATCATATACCAATTCGGCATCTCACGCCAGCTCGTATCAGACAATAGGAGACAATTCGTTAGTCAAAGGATCAAAGAGTGGTGCGAGGGCTATAACATCCAATAGGCCTTCACCTCTGTGGCCTACTCCCAGGGCAACAGACAAGTCAAAGTCGCCAATCGGGAGATCCTCAGGGTTCTTCACGCTCGGCTCGACCACGTTGAAGGCAGCTGGGTCGACAAGCTCCCCAATGTGTTGTGGACCCTTCACACAACCCTGAAGGAGGCGACCAGTGTAACCCCCTTCCACTTGGTATACGATGATGAAGCAGTCGTCCCCGTGGAGGTCGGAGTAGAATCCGATCGGGTGCAATACTACAATGAAGGAAATGCCAAACGGAGGCTCATGGAGCTCGACTTGGTGGATGAAACGTGGGCAAAAGCAACTGTTCAGCTAACAGCATACCGACAACGGATGAAGCAGAACTACAATTAAAGGGTGATCCCGAGGTCTTTCTAGGTCTGCGATCTCGTATGGAAGAAAGTGAAGTCAGTCGGCGATGTCACCAAGCTCGAAGCACCATGGGCGAGACCTTTCAAGATCGTGCAAAAGCTCTGTTCGGATGCTTACTACTTGGAGGATATGGGGAAGGTAGCTCGAGAGGTCGTGGAGTGAAAATCATCTCCAACCCTACAGGGTCGGATGAGAGATGCACAGGTGAATACATGTATGTTTCCTGAACGCAAGGCAAATATGAATAAAAGCGAAGAATGTCACTCTTGAGATGCGTCTTCCCCAACGGTCGAGCGGTGACCTTACACCCTTGTCGTCATCAACGGTCGAGTGATGACCTTAAACCCTAGTATACGTCAACGGTCAAGCGAAGACCTTAAATTCTTGTCGTCATCAACAGTCAAGCGGCGACCTTAAATCCTAGTCTACATCAACGGTCGAGCGACGACCTTAAACCTCAGTCTTCACCTAGTCTACATCAATGATCGAGCGCTGACTTTAAATTCTAGTCTACATTAACGGTTGAGCGGCGACCTTAAACCCTTGTCTACACCAACAGATGAGCGACGACCTTAAACCCTAGTCTACGTCAACAGTCGAGCGGAGACCTTAAACCCTAGTTTACATCAACGGTCGAGTGACGACCTTAAACTCCAGTCTTCGCCTGGTCTACATCAACGGTCGAGCGGTGACCTTAAAATCTTGTCGTCATCAACGGTCGAGTTGCGACCTTAAATCCTAGTCTATGTCAACAGTCGAGCGGCGACCTTAAACCTTTATCATCATCAACGGTTGAGCGGCGACCTTAAGCCCTAGTCTACATCAACGGTCGAGCGACGATCTTAAACCCCAGTCTTCGCCTAGTCTACATCAACGGTCGAGCAGCAACCTTAAACCCTGGTCTACATCAACGGTCGAACGACGACCTTAAACGCTGGTCTACACCAACGGTACGAGCGGTGACCTTAAACCCTAGTCTACGTCAACGGTTGAGTGGCAACCTTAAATCTTAGTCTACATCAATCGTCGAGCAGTGACCTTAAATTCTTCGCCTGGTCTACATCAACGGTCGAGCCACGACTTTAAACCCTGATCTACATCAATGATCGAGCGGCGACCTTAAATTCTGGTCTACATTAACGGTCGAGCTGCGACCTTAAACCCTTGTCTACATCAACGTCGAGTGATGACCTTAAATCCTAGTCTACACCAACAGTCGGGCGGCAACCTTAAACCCTTGTCTTCCCCAACGATCGAGCAACGACCTTAAACCCTTGGCTCGATGAGCAAGCAGGTGGCGATCTTATAACTCAAGAATAATGAACGACCGACCGGGAAACACAATAATCATTCGGGATTATTTTTCAGAATAGTTGCATCACCAATCGAAAGGTCGCAGAATCATAATAAGAAACTCAAAAAATGAAATGACTCGATCGGCTAGATAGAACAATCACTGCCGATCGGAGGTGTCATGAGGCCATGAGTTTATGCAATGTTTAAAAGATGAGTTCAACAAACAAGTACTAGCAGAAGATAAAAGACCATTGAATGGACGATCATTCGTTAATACTAAAAAAGATTACAAATATCATGCAAGAGGGTTACAAACGCTCACTCGAGGGAGGCTCACTCTAGATAATCTAAGGCATCATCGGGCAGCGACTCAGTCAGCTTGTCCCGATTGATGACCTTACTCGATAAAGCAGCAGAGATGTAGCCGCCTGCCTGGAGCTGGCCAAACGTTCCTTCAATTGCAAGATCCAACAAGCGAAGAGCTCGATCAGCGACCTTCTCATTGAAAGCGTCTGAGCGGATGTAGTTCCTCCTCATAGCCTCAAACCAGCTAAGCTCAACATCTTGATAGGTTTTCAAGGCTACTCGGGAAGCCTCCAGCTCGTCCTTCGCGGTGGCCAACTCATTATTTTTTATGGCAAGTTGACCTTAAAGGGCAGTTTCTTCGGTCGACCGGCTCTTCCGTTCGGCAACCAGAAATTCTTCGGCTTCTTTAAGTTTCTTAGCGAGAGTTCGGACCTCTTTATTCTTCAGGTCGAGGTCTTCAATAACCCGGAGTTTCCTCGCATTGGCCAATCGATCTTGGCGTCGAAGGTGGTGACCTGCTTATTGAGCTGAGCCAGTAGAGTGGCCTGCTCTACACTCTTTCCCCGTTCGGCCTCGAGCAGCGCAGTGCTCTTCGCCAGGTTGGCCTTCAGCTTCGCCACCATGGCATTTGTCTGCTCTTGAGAGGCAGAGGATTGGTCGCTCGACACCTTCATCTTCTTGACTTCCTCCTCTAAAAGGGAGAGCCTCTAGCACACGGTCAGGCTCTCTACCCAATACTACGAATAACCAGGAAAGTATTAGCGTCGACTGGAGAATAGATTGAGAAAGCACAATAAAACACAACACTTACCCCAGTAGACATCTGGGTGTGATTGTTCGCAAGTGCCCTAGGAGGCATCACTACTGCACGGGCTCGGGCTTCCTCCCATATCTGTGTGAGCGGCCCTTGGATAATTATCTGGTGCTCAGGGGCTCGGGATGCAGCGCTATCCGACTTGCACCATTCTTCAGTCAGCATGTGAAGAACTACTGTTATATGGCGCTATTCGCTCATGGCTGACTGGGTAGATGTCGCTCGTCTGGACCGCCGAGATGAGGACGCCGGACGGATATTGGTCTTTTTAGCCTTGGATGGCGATGGCATGAAGGCCATTGGTGGGCGCAGATAGTACCTTCTGGTAGGCCAGATAACGATGGCGTCCGATCGGATGACTCATGGGTAACAAACTCTTGGACGAGAGCAAGGGTCGACGTTTCAACCCGTTCGATGGATCACACCGCCAAGGATGCAGAGCATGATGAAGGCTCCGCCCGGTGCCTCTTACACCGGACTAGTGGCTCTCTTGAGGAAGCTGAACTAGACACCCCTTCAACCTGAACGATCTAAAGCCATTCGGAGGAAGGGCGTGATCCACCAACCGCTCCGCCACTCACCAAGACCAGAGTAGCTTCGCTCTCGCCTTATGGATCTTCTTGAGAGCCGACCGGCTGCAGGCTGCGGCTCTTCAATTCCTCCACAACTGCCACATTGATCATGGCATCCGCTAGCTTAGCCTTATCGGCCAGACGCATGCGTAGCATGACTTCGGCTGCAAAAGAGGAAGACAAATCAGTTAGAATCAAAGGAAGGAGTGAAGAAGTTGCATACCTAGGCTGGATGGAAGCTGGGTGTGGATCGGACTCAAGCCGAAGATGTAGAGGACACCCTCCAGCAGCAACTTGCGGATGTCATATTTCTGATCGGCTAACATCGAAGCTGCGTTGAGGTAGTCCGATCGGCTCTTTTACTATTTCAAGGGAGGTTAATTCACCACTTCGAGCTGCCAATGGGTCGGGAAGTCTGGCTGCTCGGGAAGGCGTACAAAAGAGAAGTATTCCCTCCAATGTTTGTTGGAGGTCGACATTTTGTTGAAGAAAACTAAGCCCACTCAGGCTTGGAAAAGAAAAATCCCTGACTCGGACAATTTCGGGTAATAAAAGTAATGAAAGATTCGGGGAGTGAGAGCAATGTTGTGCAGGCGAAATAGAACAACTACCTCGCACAGCAGCCGAAAGGAGTTTGACACTAGTTGATGAAAGGAGATGCGAAAGTATTTACAAATAGCGGGAAAAAAGGGATGAATAGGGAACTACAGACCGATGGTAAACTGATCTCTAAAGAAGGTAAGATAGTCGAGCGGCGGAGAGTTTGGTCGATCGAAAGAAGAAGGAAGAACAACTTTGTAGCCACAAGGAAACTCAAAGGCGGCTGTCAGACTCTCAGGGTCGTCGACGTCAAACCTGGAGTCAGTAGATGTGTACCAAAGCCCAAGGACATCGACAGGCGGCTGTGAGGAACTCACCATTGTAAAAAACACAGAAAGGATGTGCTAGGGGAAGGAAGGACATTGGAATATCGTCGAAACACAAAGAAATGCCGAAAAACTCGAAGACGGGTGTGATTGGAAGGAAGCTTACTAGAAAAAGGTCGTCGGAGGAGCAGGAAGGGAGGAATGCCACTAGAGCACAAATGAGTTAGCGCCGAAGAGCTTGAAAACGAAGATGCGAAGGAGGTAGTGGCGGCACGCACGAGATTATAAGCCTCGAGGCCGGCCGACCGGAGCCGTCGAATCTAGGTCACGAAAACCCAAGCAGAGATTGGCCATTGAATTTGAAGTGTCAAATGTCATATCGCCAGCGGATATCTGCCTGTCACGTCAAGCGTGCGGCGGTAGCGGACGGGACACATGGCGCCTCACCACGGGCCGACATTTAATGAGGGCAATTAAGGAGGCATGGGATCACACTCAACCATTATGAGATGGATTTTGCACGGTCTCCCAAAATTTACTATTTCTTTCTGTAGGGGATGGGATATAGCAGATATAAACAATAACGTTGCACAAGATTTCCTACTTAGTGCATCTGCCACTTTGTTTGCTTTCCCTGGATGGTAGAGGATTTTACAGTCATAGTCTTTGACTAGCTCCAGCCATCTCTGCTATTTCATGTTCAAGTCTTTCCGAGTGAAGAAATACCTAAGACTCTGGTGATCTGTGTAAATCTTGCACTGAGCTCCGTATAAGTAATGTCTCCAAATCTTGAGAGCGAAAACTACCGCTGCTAACTCAAGGTCATGAGTAGGATACTTCTTATCATAATCCTTGAGTTGTCTCGAGGCATAGGCAATCACTTTGTCATTCTGCATCAGTACAGCCCCGAGTCCCAATTTAGAAGCATCGCTGTATATATCGAAACTTTCGTTATTCTCTGGAAGAGTCAGGATTGGAGCACTGGTTAATCTCCTTTTTAGTTCAGTGAAACTCTTCTCATAATCCTCTGTCCATTCAAATTTTCTGTTCTTTCTGGTAAGTACTATCAATGGGGAAGCGATCCTTAAGAAGTTCTCTACAAATTTCCTGTAGTAGCTTGCTAACCCAAGGAAACTCCTGATTTCACTGGCATTCTTAGGTCAATTCCAGTTATTCACAACTTCTATTTTTGTCAGGTCCACCATAACCCCATCTTTGGAAATAATGTGACCTAAGAAGGACACTTGATTGAGCCATAACTCGCACTTGGAGAACTTTGCGTACAACTGGCTCTGCTGAAGAATCTGTAATACTATCTTCAGATGTTCAGTTTGCTCTTCCTGAGTTCTAGAGTATATAAGGTATCGTCTATGAAGATGATTACAAACTTGTCCAAATATACTTTGAATACTCTGTTCATCAAATCCATAAACGTAGCAGGAGTGTTCGTCACTCCAAAAGGCATAACTACAAACTCGTAGTGCCCATACCTTATTTGGAATGTCGTCTTCGGTACATCATCCTCTTTCACTTTCACTTGATGATATCCAGACCGTAAGTCTATCTTGGAAAAGACTGTGGCACCCTTCAATTGATCAAATAGATCATCAATTCTCGGCAGGGGATACCTATTCTTGATTGTTACTTTGTTCAGCGCTCGCTAGTCCACACACATTCGCATGGACCCGTCCTTCTTCTTCACGAACAACACCGGAGCTCCCCATGGTGAGTGACTAGGGCGAATAAAACCCTTGTCAAGTAGCTCCTGTAGCTGCCGCTGAAGTTCTTTCAATTCTACCGGAGTCATGCGATAAGATGCCTTTGAGATTGGATGGGTACCAGGGATGAGTTCAATCTCAAATTCAATTTCCCTATCCGGAGCTAAGCCTAGCAACTCATCCGGAAACACTTTTGGGTAGTCACATACAACTCTAACTTCTTCTAGCCTTTGGTCCCTTTCTTGCTGGGCATTAACCATATGAGCTAGAAACCCAGCACATCCATCGGCTAACATTTTCTAAGCTTTCATGGCCGATAAGAATTTCTGGGTTCTCTTCTTTGATTCTCTAATGAACTCAAACTTAGACTCTGCCTCCGGTTGAAATAAGACTCTTCACTTACGACACTCAATGGAAGCACCATACTTGCTCAGAAAGTTCATCCCAAAAATAACATCATAATCAGACATGTTCAATATTATCAGATCACTATACAATTCTCTATCTAGAATTTTGACTGGCACAGCTCGTAGCCATGCGTAGATGTCATTATCTCTCCCGAGGGCAGTGTCGTCAAGAATTGTCCGTGTAGGACCTCCGGGGGTATACCTATTCTTTCAGCAAATATTATAGAGACACACAAATGAGTTGCGCAGTATCAAATAGAACAGTTGCATATTGACTAAAAATACGCATCTGACCTGTGAACAGTAGAGGCGTTTGCTACCTCCTCTCTGGTAAGGGAGAAAACTTGAGCGTTTGTAGAACTCGGTGGGGCCTCCAGTTTGCCTTGGCTAATATGAGGACTCTCCAACGCAGCCTGCATCTGGTGTAGTTGTGTCTGCTTGCCTCCATACTGAACAGGTTGTACAGGAAGTAGGTTGATCTTGGTCGAGTAATTCTTGGCCATATGTGATTCTTGACCGCACGTATAACAACCACTAGTGCCCTTGCGACAGATTCTCGGATGCATCTTTTCGCACGTGGAACATGTAGCATACTTGGGCTGCTTGCTTACGGATCCTCCCTTTTTATTGCTCCACTGCTTTCTCTTGGAGCTCCCCTTCCAGGTTGAACCTTGTCCCTGAGTTTTCTAAGTGTCATAACTCCCTTGACTTTTATTCTCAATTTGTACTAGTTCCTGCCGCTTGATGTTGTTCAGGTAATGCTCCATGATCAGGGCACTACTAACCAGTTATTCTGCAGTCTGCGGTATATTTATCCCACCAGCTACATTCAGAGCTATCTCTGGCCTCAACATCTTGAGCATTAGCCTTACCCTTTCTCGTTCTGTGCTGACCAGTTCGGGGCATAGGCGAGCCAGCCTATTGAATTTCTTCATGGCTTCATCAACTGATAAACTTCCTTGCCAGAATTCTGTGAATTCATCGTAATGTTTGTTCGTGACTCGCATATGGAAGAACTCCTCGAAGAACTCAGTCTCGAAGTCAAACCAGGTCATTTGATTCACTATTCTTTTTGCCTTGACCCGTTCCCACCATATTCTGCATCACCAATGAGGCAGAAGGAGGCACACTTTATGTTTTCTACCTCCAGCCAGCCCAATAGCTCCATTATACTCTCCAGGGTTTTGAACCATGCCTGAGCATCTAATGGTTCATTGGTGCCAGAGAAATTCTCTAGTTTCAGTTTCTGCCACTGGATGAGATATGCTTCTTGCCTCACTACCTTTGCTGGGGCTACAGGTGTAACTGATGGAACTTCGGCTGTAATAGGTGACACCATATTGGCTTCTGGTGGGACTAGATGAGGAGCTTGCTGGTTAGCAGTCAGGGCGGCAATAACTTGCTGCTGCTCCGCCAATTGTCTTTGCAACTGAGCTACTACTTCTAAAATGTTGAGCTGTGGTGCAGACTCATTTTCCACTAGTTGGGGTTCATTAACTCTCGGCTGTCTATCCGGTCATCCTCTAGCCATTCTATATATCATAAAACAAACCAGTGAGGCATACGTCAGCCCATCCTCATTCCTACTTGCTATCATTACTACTTTCATGTATAAGCATGCTTAATCTTAACAAGTATTTCTCACTAATCATAACAGGAATAAAATGCATAAAAGTCGTGAGAAGGTACTTTCTTACTTGGAAGCTGCAGGATCAATGCTTGATGTGTGTGTGGTGAAAGGATGAAACTTGCTCTGATACCAAACTGTAACAACCCACCCCTTTGTACTATGTAACCTTACCTTACAGGGCGGGCATTACTCTTTCCATATCTCATTTTTATGCTTACATTCTTACATATTATAAACTGCTCGGTACCGAGACATACTCTAAACTTGTTTCATGGTAGGACGTGATTTGGAATCAGGCAGAACTGGAAGGGAGTCTAGAGTTTCCAGTGGGTCGGGGCTGTGCAACCCTGACCGACCGTGTAGCCTTGCCGAGGCCACAATTTGGCATGGTCGTGTGAAGGTCACACGACCCTGTCACCTTGGCCGAACCAAAGAGGTGCACGACCATGTGAGTCCACATGGTCGTGTCCCCTTGGCCGAAAGGAAGAGGTGCTCGGCCATGTGGGTCCACACAGTCGTGTAACCTTGGCCGAGAGGAAGAGGTGCACGGTCGTGTGAATCCACATGACCGTGTCACCTTGGCCGAGAGGGAGAAGTGCACGGCCGTGTGACTCCACACGGCCGTGTCACGGGCCGTGTGGGGTGTCATGCCCTGCTCTACAAAGTGTTGGTTCTCCCCTTTTGTACTTATTATCACCACTTCAATTACTACCAAACTGTAAATTCATCATAAGAAACTCTTAGTAGTATTTCCCAAAAGGTAAGGAAATTCACTAGCACCAAGTTTTAACACATTCCTTGCACTAGCAAGTTCCAAGATATTCTTCCACGGTTCCGTCACATACACACACAACCATTGCTCCTGCTGCCTCCTTCTACTCGAGCTTTTCTTTACCTTTATCTGCAGTACAAGGAAATGCAAATCTATAAGCGAATGCTTAGTAAGTGCCATCTACTCACAAAACAAGCATTAAAACAAGAATAGGTTTTTCAAAAACTGCTTAGGGAAAACACAAACATGCACTTGATAGTAATTCACTCTAAAACTCATAATTTGGAAATAGGTGCATGGCATGTATTTTTAAACAGGTTTATCATACAAAACATTAACTTAAAAGCATGCTAGTAGCGTAATGAAAATAGGAATCTTGGCATATTATATAGAGTTTATCAATGCTGCACTTTATAACTCAGGTTCTCAATCATAGGAATGCTTCCACTAAAGCAAACAATGAATTTTGAAATCTTTATATTACATAACCAGTGAAAATAATAAACAACTTGCTTTGAACCCGGCATTGTACCACTTTGCACGCATCCTTAATAAGATCTGAGGTAGATAATCCCGAACCCATTAAGGTACTACTAGGTGATCTAGGGGCCTAGGGGTGATCTAGGAGCCCACCCATGGACCTTGTGGCCAGTACATGCCACTTTAAAGTAAAATACTTCCTTTTAAATATTACTTTCGTATACTTTGTACTTACTTGTCATTTAAACAAGCACCTTATGTGCGCTTAATCCCCCACACTTATAGGGAAGCATTTTAGGGCACTCGAATATGCTTCTTATTCCCAAACTAAATGGGAAGCAATTCAAGATACGCTAACCATGCTCTTAATCCCAAAACTTAGAGGGCATCTTATATAATATGGCATGCTTCTTCCTTAACATGTCTAAAACATATCTCCACATGTATCTTCTAAATCATGCAAATCATGCATAAAAGATATTATGAATTGCATCAGCGAAGCAACTTATACTGCAGGTGAGTGGTACTTACATCCTCTCGCTAGATCTTACTATGATAAGGTGTAGGGAACACAAATGCCCCTCTTGCACGCCTTAATTCCCCAAGACACCTTACCCCGGCGCGTACTACCTCCTTGGGAGAAACCCTCCCCTTAAATTCTCTCCTTGAAAAGCTTTAAGACTTGGAGCCCTAGGATTCTTGGCCGAAACTTGAAAGGAGGAAGAAGAAATTTCGGCTAGAAGAGAAGAGAAAAATCCAAAATTAGGTTTTGATCTCATCCATCCCTTTTATACTAAGTGGAAGTTGAAGCATCACTTCACACATAATCTACATATAATGAATTGTTCATACTCATGTGATGTTTTACCACCACCCTAATGGTAACTTTAACCAATCTTAAATAAAAGGTCTTGGGTTCAATCCTAGCCCAAAGAGAGGAAATTTACGGTCGTTACAATGGAAATCTTTACTGCTTAGTTATAATAGATGATTTCTCCAAATATACTTGGGTTAAATTCTTAACTCATAAATATGAAACTTTTGAAATATTTAGTAACTTCTGCAAACAAATAGAGAACGAAAAAGAAATCAAAATCAAGAAATTTAGAAGTGATAATGGAGGTGAGTTTAAAAATCAAAATTTTACAAACTTTTGTCTGGAAAATGGCTACCATCATAAATTTTCATGTCCCAAGACCTCACAACAAAATGGACTAGTAGAACGTAAAAATAGAACCTTACAAGAAGCTACAAGAATAATGCTAAATGAATATGATTTACATAAATGTTTTTGGGCAGAAGCAATTAATACAGCTTGCTATGTCCAAAATAAAATCATAATAAACAAATTTCTAAATAAAACATCATATGAAATTTATTTTAACAAAATTCCAAACATATAATACTTTAAGTATTTAGATGTAATGTGTAACGACCCAATTTTCCCTATTTAGAGTTCCAAATGTCCATAAAAATATTTGGAAATGCTTTTAAAATATTCTAGAGATTTTTAGAAATTTTTAGAGTATTTTTGCGTAATTTTTGGAAGTCGTTTGATATTTTTATTAAACGAAAGAAGTTAAGCTCAAAAAAAAAAATTGTGCAAGTCAAGGTTCGAACCCATGACCTCGACCCGAGCCGAACCTCAGCCGGACCAAGCCAACCAACTGGGCTGTGGTTATTTTCCTGAAAAGATGGGAACTGAAATGTAATTAAGATATAGTAAGGGACAGAGATAAGCCTAGGTATTAAAGGATAAGTTAAGCAGAGGAAATTTAACCCGAACCCTAACCTCTCTTCCTCTTCTCCTCACGCGTGCGTCGGCGCTTTTGGGCTCGGGCGGAAACGCAGCGAGCTAGGTTTTGGTCTCCGGCGCCGGCGAAGCCCTTTTTCTAGCCGGCCTTCGACCGTGGGTGGTCATCCCGACAAGGGGATCTCGGAAGCACCAAGGAGCCGCCGAGTTTCAAGCTCCACCCGGAACCCTAGCCGCCTCTCCCCTTCGGTTGTAAGTCCAAGAACCCTCGATAAGTACTACTCACCTGCGGTAGGAGTTGCTCCGAGCTTTTATTTGATTTCCTTGCTTCCGGATTTTGCTGTGCCGAGTGGATTTATATGCTAGGGCTTATACTTCAATGCTCCGATTATCTAGCCTAATTGCTAAGGTTGGTTTGAGTTGTACAGGGTGCTTGCTAGGACCTGTTGATTTCGGTATATGCTGTAGGTTGTTTTTTTTCTGTTCGGATTTCTTCCTATGGTTTCCGGATCATGCTTTACAGAATAGGGATTCGGCCTTCTTGTTCTGTTTCGGATTTAGCCATGTAGTGCTATTTTGATGCTAGGGTTTGGCTTCAATCTGTCCTTCAATTACTACTTAGTTATCTTACCATGTAGTGCTATTTAATTAGATTCTCCATTGATGAAACGTTTAAGGACAGCTTTGAGGTTTGCTATGTAATAGAATCGGTATAGTGCTGTTCGTTCCTTTAGATAGGCGGTTTTAAATCCTTGTGGCCGAGTAAATAGCAATGAACAGCTAGGGATGCTTGTTGGATAAGTGTAATTGCTTGGTTTCAGTTTGGTTTGAAGCATGCTTAAAGGTTTCCCTTACTCTATAACAACTTAAGCTGTGAATAAGTTTGTATAGGTCTTTTTGTGCTTTGCATTGGGCAAGAACATCCCTATAATTAGCATTCCTGTTAGACCCTTCTTTTGTGCTAGGTAGTGGGCACGAACAGCCCTAGACCCAGGAACATAGTGTTAGCTTTCTTGCTATTTAATAAACATGATCAGTTCTGTTTAGTAGCACTGAGAATTTAGTTTTTCTTGCTATTAGAATATCATGAGCAGAATTTTAGCGCAGAATTTTAGTATAGTTAGATCTCTTTGTATGCAGAATTTTGCATTGTAGCTTAGTTCATCCTTGCTAATTCCATGCATATGAAGAAAGGTTGTTGAGTATTGCTCTTAATTGCTAACTATGGGTTAGAATGCTCTTGGAAAAGAAATTCTGAATTTTCTAGCATTAATACGAGTATGATCAGCATTTGAATACAAGGAACAACCCTTACCTAGTTAGAATGGGTTAGCATTTTCCTTCCTACTCAAAGGGCAAGATCAGCCCTGCATTTAGTTAAAATGGTTTAAGCATTTTATTGAGCTTAAGTGCAGATTTTTATTAGTCATATGTGCAGATTTTTTATTAGTCATGTATGCAAATTTTCTAGTGTTCATTTGCTATTTTAACAAGCATGAACTGCCATGTATTCTAGTGGAAAAATAAGAATCTTATTAAATACTTTTAGAAGTATTAACAAGTAAAAGAAAGAAAAAGAAAAGAAAGAGAAAGGCCAAGGCCTTAAGTAGACCCCAAAGTCAAGACTTTAGGGATTCATGGCACACAAGGTGCTTATTAAAATGCCAAGGCATTTAAAGAAGAAGTAATTAAGATTATAAGTATTTTACTTTTAAGAAGAGGCTAGTACCCGACTTCACAAGGTTGTCGTTAAACAAATCCAGGTGTCCAATTCCAAGGTCTGCTCTTTTAGGATTGGTGGCTCGCTACCCCAACCTATTAGGGAACGCGCATAAGATGGTACTATGCCTGGGCCCAAGAAGAAGTTGATTATTATTTTGAAGTATTATAAGTATAAGTTTTTGAACAAGTAAAACGAGTTTTACATAAACCTAAAGTATTAAAGATTAAGTTTAGAACAAATGAAATAAGTTTCATATAGTTCTAAAAATCAGTAAGTTTAGTTCTTTATTCTACCATGTTTATCTAGTAGATGAGTAGTTTTTCATGTTTACCTATTAGATGAGCAGCATGATTAGCTATTAGAATTACATGAGTAGATTCTTTAGTTTTTCTTTGCTATCAGTTTTACATGAGCAGGTTCCTTTAGTATTATTTCCAGTGTTCAGTTTTATTTCTGTACACCATGAGTACTTTGCTATTAGATGAGTACATGCAGCTTTTCCTTTAGCATTTCAGTTTTCGTATTGTTGCATTATTTCTATGCACTTCGAGTTTTGTGAGATAGATTAGTACTTACTAAGCGTTTTCGCTTATAGATCTTTTGTTTTTTTTTCCTCCTACCGCAGATAAAGGAAAAGCTAAGATATGAAAGGGAGGCGACAGGGTGGTGGTGGTGATGAAGATGTGTGATGACTGGACTGTGGAGAGATCCAGTATTAGCTGACAAAATTGTCAAGACTTTATGTTTAATTCTTTTAGTTTCCTTAAGTGTTATTATGAGTTGAGACTGTATTTAAGTTTATTCCGCACTTTACTTTTATTATTTGTGGAGTGATGTAGTTGGTTGTTTTTGCTAGAGTAGTTGCTTTGGTTATAGTGTGATTTTATTACTGCGTGGTTGTGAAAAAATGTGTTCCAGCCGCCTGTGGCTGCGTATTTATTGTTTGTATTATGGATTTGGTCACCGGTACAGGGGAGATTCTGCCGAAATTTTTCGGTAGGGATTTCTCGTAGTTAACTAGCGTACCGGTTAAGTAGAGTTAGTAGTTAAGTAATGGTCACCCTTAGAGTGTAGTAGTAGTAGTAAGAAGGGTGGTTGTTACATAATGTGCATATTTTAAACCATAAAAATTACTTAGAAAAATTCACCTAAAAAATTCATCAAGGAATTTTCCTTGGATATTCATCTACAAACAGAGCTTATAGAATTTATAATAAATTAAATTTAAAAATTGAAGAAACAACAAATGTCACTTTTGGTAAAAAAAAATTAATAATAATATAATTAACCCTGAGAAAACTAATAATCAACACAATTCCTCAAATAAAGAAGAAGAAGAATTAAAACAAAACAAACAAATAGAAAAAACCAATCCAAGAACAATACGACTAAACGCTGATCATCCAATTGAACAAATAATATGAAATCCTGAGTTAAGAGTTTAAACCAGATTAGCTTTTAGGAACTTAAGTCAAATAGTACTAATATCTAAAATTGAACCCAAAATCATTAACGATGCATTATCTGAACCTGACTAGGTAATTATAATGCAAGAAGAATTGGGTCAATTCGATAGGAATTAGGTTTAGGATCTAGTACCTCCACCAAAAGGTAAGTCAGTTATTGACACTAAGTGGGTCTTTAGGAATAAGTTAGATGACCAAGGTTAAATCATAAGGAACAAAGCCCGACTAGTTGCCAAAGGATTTAGTCAAGTCGAGAGACTCGACTACGATGAGACTTATGCCCCGGTAGCTAGGCTTGAATCAATTAGGATGTTCTAGCGTATGCAACATACAAAGGATTTAAGTTATTTCAAATGGATATTAAATCTGTATTTCTAAACAAGCAAATTAAGGAAGAGGTTTATGTAAGCCAACCATCAGGTTTTGAAAACTTAGAATACCCAAACCATATTTTAAAACTAAAAAAAAGTACTATGTGGATTAAAACAAGTACCTAGGGCTTGGTATGAAAGACTATCTAGCTTTCTAAATTCAAAAGGGTTTAAAGAAGGTCAAATTGACCCTACCCTTTTCATAAAAAACCCTTAACTCAGATATATTTATAGCCCAAGTATACGTAGATGACATAGTATTTGGATCAACCAACTCAAAAATTTTAAAAGAATTTATAACTCTAATGAAAAATGAATTTGAAATAAGTCTAGTTGTAGAGTTAAACTACTTTCTAGGACTACAAATTAAACAAACTAAAAAAAACTACGTACATCAAACTAAATATACAAAAGAACTAATTAGGAAATTTGGTATGGAACACTCTAAAGAACTAAAAACACATATGGCAAGTAACATTAATCTAGATAGTGACCCAAATGATAAATCGGTTGACTTAACATACCATAGAAGCATGATAGATAGTTTACTATACTTAACTGCAAGAAGACATGACATATTATTTACAGTAAGTATGTGTACTCGATATCAAATATGTGCTAAAGAGTCCCACCTATCTTATGTTAAAAGAATAATTAAATATCTAAAAGGAACCATTAATGCAGGCATGTGGTACCCAAGAACATTACATTTTGAATTAGTTGGTTATTCTAATTCAGATTATGTCGATTGTAAGTTAGATAGAAAGAGTACAAGTGGAGGATATCAACTACTAGGATCATCTTTAGTTAGCTAGTTTAGTAGAAAATAACATTGTGTTGCCTTATCTACTACTGAAGCCGAATACATAGCGACGGGTAAATGCGTAGCTCAATTGCTATGGATGTCTCACACTTTAAAAGATTTTAATTTAGATTATAAAAATGTGAAAACATATATTGGTAATATAAGTTCTATAAATCTAACTAAAAACCCAGTACATCACTTGAGAACTAAACACATAGAAGCTAAACATCCCTTCGTTAGGGATCATGTCACTAAAGGCAATATTGAACTTAATTATATTGACTCTAAATCTAATGTAGCTGATATATTTACCAAAGCTTTACCTGAAACTGAATTTAGTAACTTAAGAAGACAATTGACATGTGTTTTATAGAATAGATTTCTTTAACATATTTTTGAAAATTATTAATTATTTTTTGAAAATTATGTTTTCAAAATTCCCATTTCAAAATTTATTTTCAAAATAGTGTTTAAAATATTTTATCTTTTGGAGTAGCCTAGGACTTACCGTAGAATTGCATATTCCTATAGTCTTAGAAGCTAGCATCTCACAAGCACAGTAGGGTACCTTGCTTGTGTATGTTGAAACATAAAACGGTGTGAGATGCTTAGGACTTAGCCTAAGATTTTAAATACTTATGTCAGTGTATCGCTATAAATCTGGACTTCAAACAAAACACATTGATCAATTTGAATACTCTATCTAGTAAAAAACTAGTTAGACCAAACATTCAAATTGACCATCCTAAATCAGCAGTTGCTATCTGTAGGATCAAAAAGTGCTAAGGGGGGGGGGGGGGGAATAGCGCTCGTGCCTTATTTGTTCATTTCGGAAAACTTAAAGTAAATACGCAGCGGAAAAGTAAATTCACGGAAGTAATGCTAACACTTTTTATTACTTGGTTCGGAGCCTGTGGCGACTCCTACTTTAAGGCCCGCGATTGTCGATCGCTTTCGTTGGGCAATCCACTATCAATTCAGAAATTACAAGTATAAAACTGAAGTACAATGATTTATATTTTAAGTGCAACAATAAAAGTATACCAACTACTTTTCAGATCTGAATGGTTGTGCTTTTGGTTGTCGGAGTCGCGTCGCTCGGTAGCCGAAGTCGTGATCATCAGAGTCGCATCGGTCGATTGTCGGAGTTGCGTTACTGAGTAGCAGGTTCGCCTTATAAAGCAGTGTACAGTAGAACAATCACAATTTAAAGTTGTTGTCCTCCATCAATTTGTGACCTGCTTATATAGGGTCGTTAAAGGTGCCTTCAAGCTCCTTGGAAGCCTTCTACGAACTTTTATCCCTCAAAACTCAGTCGTCGATAAGCTCCACTGCGGTTCCTGATTATCCACCGAAGGTGCCTTCAAGCTCCATGGAAGGCGCCTTCCATTAGTTGTCTAAGGCGCCTTCAAGTCCTTTGAAGGCCCCTTTGCTCGCTGTCATGCAGATCCTTCGACCAGCATACTTAAGGCGCCTTCTAGCCCCATGGAGGCGCCTTGAGCACTGTTCATCCGAGACAAAAATGGCCAATTTGCTTCCTGCAACATACGTTAGTCCAAGAAACCAACCATACCCTGCAAAACAAAGTTAGCACAATATAGACATGAATAATAAAACATTTGACAGTCTTTGGACTATCCGATTCTGACTTTGAA
This sequence comes from Zingiber officinale, assembly GCF_018446385.1. Lineage (NCBI taxonomy): Eukaryota > Viridiplantae > Streptophyta > Magnoliopsida > Zingiberales > Zingiberaceae > Zingiber > Zingiber officinale. The sequence goes on from NC_055998.1 coordinate 109,209,682, forward strand.
TTACGCCTTCGAAAATCTTAGGTCGAACCAACTCCTACTATTCCCTCACCAGGGAATGTGTCCTCACCTGCCCCTCTCAGGAGAGTTTACCTATTGCCAGATTGATCCTCCAGACCAATTAGACTTTTGCTCAGGGTCCGAAGCTTCCGGTCTTCATGCTGGACTCTGCTCCACGACTCGTCCAGACTTCAACCCGGTTCATGACACCAGGATTTCAACCTAGAGTCTCCGACTCAAGGATTTTGCCCGAAGCTCTCAACTCGCCAAGACTTTTCGCCTAGGGTTACCACCCCCTAGGACCTAGAGTTACCACCCCCTAGGATTTTTCCACCTGCCTAACCTTACATAACCGCAGGTAGGACTTTTGCCTAAGAACACTTAGGACTTTCTTGCAATCTCATTCAAACTCGTTAGACCACAAATAACCTTAACTTTGAACCCTTTGCCATTATCAAAACTTAGGTTCGATTGTCTGATACTTCCCGCACCAACAATCTCTCCCTTTTTGATTATGGCAACAAAATTCAAAGTTAAGTAAAACATAACTCAATTATAAAAAGAAAGACAATTTGTAGAACATAAATGTGCACAAGTTAAAAAGATGCAACATTTAGAACAGCTTGTTATAGCTCTCCCTTAATCACCTAACTTTCACTTTTCTTTAATTACTTAACTTTTTCTCTCCCCCTTTGTCATATATCAAAACATAGTTGAAATAATTTAAACCAGATAAAAATTTGAGAAAACTCATAGTTGAGTAAGAATATTGAGAAAACTCATAGTTAAAAATTTTAATTTCTGATAAAAATTTACATTTAAATAGATGTAGCTTAAGTACTTAGCTTAAAAAGGGATTTTGATAAAAGGTTAGGCTTTAAACAAATTTAGATTTAGTACTTATCTTTTTCACCAAACAATTTAGCTTAGTTTTGAAAGTAATTGCTTTGAGAAACACCTAGCTAAATTATAAATACTTTGACGATACTTAGCTTTTTTTTTAAAAAAAACAACTTAGTTAAAATTTAAGCTTAGCTTAAAAGTAATTTTGCTTAAACACTTAGCTTAAAAATAATTTTTCTTAAACAAAAAAACTGTCCCTTTTTTTAAAATAAAAATAAAAACTAAACTTTCTTTTTCAAAAATACTTTTAATAAAAATATAGCTTTGAAATTTTAAAAAAACTTTAACTTTCAAAGATATTTAACTTGACTCCTTTCACTCCCCCTTGATTAATGCCAAAAACTTTTTAAGTTTTAGAGTCCTAGAGTCCAAGCATGAGTAACAACATATTTTTAAACTTAAATATTTATTTTTAAACAAATGTCTAACCTTTAGCTACTAGCTGTTTACCATGAGTTAGAAACTTTCACTTGGTTAGTCAAATTAAGTAAATATTTCAATTAGTTTGACTAAACATGGATAACTTAATTTGATTAATTTGATTTTGGTATTTATTGCCCAGATATATGTTGATGCACAGACATAAGTACTCTGAAGTCCAGGCAGTACCCTATGCATCTCACACCATTCTAAGTATTTTTCATACATAAGCAAGGTAAACCTAGTGTGCTTGTGAGATGCTCTAGCTGAGACCTAGAGGAACATACTTTCTAGGGGTAAATACCTAGGCTAAATCCAATCTTTTGAAAATCTAATAAAATTAGAATTTTGAAAATATTTTTCTTAAAATTTTAAAACCAAGAAATATAAGTTTTGAAATAGCAATAGTAAAGGGGAATATTTTGAAAGTAAACTCTATTCTACTAAACACATCCCTATTTGTCTTCTAAGTGCATTGAACTCAAGTTCAAGTAAGGATTTTGTGAAAATGTTAGCCAAGTTTGACTTGGACTCAACATAGTTAAGTACAATATCACCCTTAGCCATATGATCCCTTACAAAGTTATGTTTTACTTCTATGTGTTTAGTCATTGAGTGGTGGATTGGATTTTTGGTTAAGTTAATTGAACTTATATTATCAATTGAAATTTTTATATTTTATATTCTAATTGATAGTCCTTTAAGGTATGCATCATCGATAATAGTTGAGATGCACATTCCCCTATGGCTATATACTCTACTTCAGTTGTGGATAAAGCAACACAGTGTTACTTTTTGCTTGACCAACTTACTAGGCACTGACCTAGAAATTGAGAGCTTCCACTTGTGCTTTTTCTATCTAGTTTGCACCTGATATAGTCTAAGTCAGAATAGCCAACTAGGTCAAACGTGCTAGTGTTAATGCTAGGGTACCAAAGTCCTACATTTAGGGTTCCCTTAATGTATCTAAGTACTCTTTTAACATTTGTTAGGTGTGATTCTTTTGCACAAGATTGGTACCTAGTACACATACCTACTACAAACAGAATATCAAGTCGACTTGTAGTTAGGTATAATAGACTCTCTATAGCACTTCGATAATATTTTAAGTCTATTGGTTTTCCTTCTAAATCAGAGTCGATTTTAACATTGGTTGTCATTGGGATATTTATTTTTTTAGAATTTTCCATGCCAAACTTGTTAATTAATTCCTTAGTATATTTTGTTTGAAAAATATATATACCATCTTTGGTTTATTTAATTTGTAATCCTAAGAAAAAGTTAAGTTCTCCTACTAAGCTCATTTCAAATTCACTTTCAATTAATTTAGTAAACTCTTTTAAAAAATTAGTGTTGATTGAGCCAAAAATTATATTATCTACGTAAATTTGAGCTATAAAGATGTCTTTTTCTAAGGTTTTTACAAATAAAGTTTGATCTATTTGACCTTTTTTAAATCCTTTAGATATTAGATAAGTTGATCATAGACGTTCATACCAAGCCCTATGTGCTTGTTTTAGTCCATATAGGGCTTTCTTTAACCTAAAGATATGGTTTGGGTGGTCCAAATCCTCAAATCTTGAGGGTTGACTTACATGCACCTCTTCCTTGATGAACCCATTTAAGAATGCAGATTTTACATCCATTTGGTATAACTTGAATCCTTTATGTGCTGCATAGGCTAGCAGCATCCTTATGGATTCAAGTCTGGCTACGGGCGCATAGGTTTCATCATAGTCTAACCCTTCTACTTGGCTAAAGCCTTTTGCTACTAGTCTAACTTTATTTCTTACTATTTCACCCTTATCATCCAATTTATTTCTAAATACCCATTTAGTGCCAACTATGATTTTACTTATGGGTTTAGGTACAAGTTCCCATACATGGTTTCTTTCAAATAGGGTTAACTCCTCTTGCATTGCTAGTATCCAGTCTGGGTTAGGTAAGGCGTCTTCTATAGTCTTGGATTCAACTTTAAAAATAAGGGCTATCTGACTTAGGTTTCTATAGGATGATCTAGTTCGAACTCCTAGGGTTGGGTCACCCAAATTTTGATCAGATGGGTGGTTGGAACTTACTCTTGAAGGTCTTATGACAGGATCAACACTAGTTCTTGTGATTTTCTAGGTTTATGTAACGACCACCCTTCTTACTACTACTACTCTCTAAGGATGACCGTTACTTAATTACTAATTCTACTTAACCGGTATAATTAAAAATCACATGGAAACCCTACCGAAAAATTTCGGCAGAGTCTCCCCTGTTCCGGTGACCTTATTCAATAATACATGCAATATATACTCAGCCACAAGCGGCTGGAACACATATCAATCAACCACGCAGTATAATAAATCCAAAATAAAGAAAACAACACAAGAACTCATCACACAAGATTACAATTCTTCTACTACGTCCTAATCATATCAAAATAACAAATACTATCTCAAATACTCCTAACATAGCAAAAGACAATAAAAACTAAACTAAAACTTCTTTCCTAGTCCCAAGGCTTCCATAGTCCTGGCATCACACATCCTTCGAACACCTCATTGTCGCCTTCCTTTCTATATCTATTCCTTTCCTGTATCTGCAGTAAGAGGAAGTGTAGTCTATAAGCAAAATTTACTTAGTAAGCGCTATCTAACTCACAAAATCTCGATATGCATGAGGATATACTGAAATCTAAAACCGAATGCTCAAAAGGAAATCTACTCATGCTCATCTACTAGTGAAAGAAACATACTGAAAGGCTAAACATGTAGATTAAATCTATACAATCATGCTAGCATAAAGAACTAAGCTTACTGAATTCTAAACACCTTCTGAATCTTATTTCACTTGTTTAAAGATTTATTCTTTAAATATTTTATACTTATGTAAAACTTGCTTTACTTGTTCAAAAACTTATACTTATAATACTTCAAAATAATAATCATCTTCTTCTTGGGCCCGGCAACTGTGCTTTTTCTTTTGTAACGACCCGACCCATTCGGCGGCCCATTTGGCGGCCCATTTGGCGACCCTATGGTCGTCGACCGTCGACCGTCGGCCGAGCCGTTACTACTAGGTTATCTAAACCTAGGGACGACTATGGGAGCCCAGCCCAAGGACAACTGAGAGTCCAGCACAGTGCCACTAATAAAAGTAAAATACTTGTTATCTTTTAATACTTCTAATATATAATGCCTCGGTATTTTCTTTAGCACCTTGTGTGCCAAATTCCCTAAAGTCTTGACTTTGGGATCTACTTAAGGCCTTGGCCTTTTTCTTTCTTTTCTTTATCTTTCTTATACTTTTCTTAAACTCAAAATACTGATAGGGAACTCAAAATTTGTAATTGAAATGCTTAATGAAAAATCTACACTACAATGCTTAATTAAAATCTACATTATAAGCTTACATAAAAATCTGCAGTTATAAGCTTAATTAAAATCTGCACTATAAGCTTAAATAAAAATCTGCACTATAAGCTTAATTAAAATCTGTACTATAGGCTTAAGTAAAAATCTACACTATAAACGCTTAATTAAAATCTACAATATAAGCTCTACATAAAAATCTGCATTATAAGCTTAATTAAAATGTTGCATACTATAAGCTTTAACAAAATCTGCATGTCAAACTTAATAAAATCTACGCTTGTAGGCTCGATAAAAATCTGCGTTAGAACATTAACTAAAAATCTACACTTGTAGCTCTAAAGGGGTTGTTCATGCTTAGTTATTCAACACTAAACTAAACCTATTTAAAGTCACAAGCAACCAGAGAAACAAAATGCTACAACAGATTAAAACAAAGGAAAACAATCCTAACTTCTTTAAAAATAGAATATAAGCCTCCTTTTATCATGTTCGTAATATGCAAAAAATCTAACTTTTACTTTGAACATTAACATGGTTGAAAACATGCACTTTTGATTTAACCGAAACATGATGTCATAGCAAGATCAATCTGAACCATTCCATTTACATTAATCCGAAGCAAATGCAAAGCTATAAAACTAAACTAAAGCACTTCCTTAATTACAAACATGCACCGTTCATATTAATTATAGCAAGGATAACAGTTAACCTTTAATTCTCAACTAGCAAACATGCACTTTCAAAAGAAAAATGAAACAATGAAAACATCTGCTAGCACACCTAAACCTATCCCTTCTAATCTGTTCGGAAATTCTGCAGTCAACTCATATCAATCTAAGCTTAAACATAATAGCATTATATTGGTCATGGAAAAATCCTAACAAAACACAAGAAACCATTGCAAAATAGTCCTTAGGTTCTTTACTGTCGAAAAGGAAAAGAAATCCCAAAGCCATCACCAAATACAGAAACTCATCTCGAAAATCCCATGGTCACATACTGAATTAAGCAAATCTCGGAAATCTCCTTTGAATCCCTAGCAACAATTTACTTACAAGCAAGCTCTAAGGTTTCATGCAAAGCTTCGGACATAAAGAAAGGAACAAGGAATAAACCTCGGAGCTATCCTACTGCAGGTGAGTAGCGACTTACATCGATTCCTTGGACTCACATCGGAGAAGAAGCTTCTAGGGCTTCGGCAACACTCCAAATCCGGCGATTCCTCGCGTCTACACGCTCTCCTCACCTAGGGGAGCTCGGATCTGTGAAGAACCCGCGGAGAAGGGTGCTCGCCGGCCGCCGGAGGTGAGCCCTAGCTCGGCTTCGTGCGGCGTTTTCCGCCTGCACAGATTTGTCTCGCACGTGAGGGAGAAGAGGAAAGGGGAAAAGCTAGGTCACCGGAAAATAATCAAGCCCTAAGTTCTCCTCTTATAACCTTCAATATTTCTGTTATGACTTAAATAAATTTGCTACCCTTTTTAAACAAAACCGGCCGCGTGAACACTTGGTCAGCCGAGTTTTGACCGAGCCAAAGGCCGCAGGTTCAAATCCCCAGCCGAGCCTTTTATTCTCCTTTTATTCTGCTATTAACTATTTATTACTTAAATACAATTCGATCCTTAATTGATTAAGTAATAACTGCTAGCCCAGTTGGTTAGTCGGGTTTTGCTCGGGTCAGGGGTTGCCGGTTCAAGCCTCAGCTTGGACATTTTTTTTGTCGAAACTTCTTTCGTTTAGTAAAAATATTAAATGACCTCCAAAAATTGCATAAAAATATTCTAAAAATTTCTAAAAATCTCTAGAATTTTTCTATAGCATTTCTAAATATTTTTAAGAACTTTTAGAACTCCTAATGAGGAAAATTGGGTCGTTACAGTTTAATTTGAATTTCTTCATCATCTTTTATGTTTCTTGTATAAATATTTTCTGTATTTTGATTGATATTTCCATTTATTAAATTAGTTAAGTTATTTTCTTCATCAAAAATCATATTAGTTGTTTCTTCAACTTTTAGGGTATTTTTGTTATAGACTCTGTAAACCCTACTGGTTGTGGAGTACCTTAAAAAGATTCCTATTGTTAATTTTGATGTAAATTTTTCTAAGTAGTCCTTAGTGTTTAGAATGTGGACTTTAAATCCAAACACCTTTAAATAATTTAAGTTAGGGATTTTATTATAATATATTTCATATGGAGTTTTATTTTTCAATTTAGTTATTAGTATTCTATTTTAAACGTAACATGTCGTATTTATTTCTTTGGCCCAGAATTGATTATTTAGGTTGTATTTCTTTAACATGGTCCTAGTGGCTTCTTGTAGTGTTCTATTTTTTCGTTCTACTAGACCATTTTGTTGGGGGGGTGGGGGGGTGGGGGGGGGGGAGGGGTTTTAGGGCATGAGTGCTCATGTTTGTATCCATTAATTTCATAAAATTTAGTAAATTTATGGTTTTCAAATTCTCCTCCATGATCACTTCTAATTCTTTTAATTTTAGTATCTTTTTCACTTTCTATCAACTTGCAAAAGGATTTAAATATTTCATTAGTTTTATCTTTAGTTTTTAGAAATTTTACCCAAGTAAATATTCAGTAATCATCAATTATAACTAAGAAATATTGGATTTTTGCTTAGTGACTTGGCTCCATGTGAATCAAACAAGTCTAAGTGTAGGAGCTCAAGTATTGAGTTAGTTCTATTTAAGTTAGTTAACTTGTGGGTTGACTTGGTTTGTTTACCCTGTTGGCAAGTATTACAGATTGTATTTTCTATAATTTTAAATTTGGGTCAACCTCTAACTAAGTCATTTTGACTCATGAAATGAATCTGGTATGAGTGCGACCCAGTTTTCTGTGCCACAACTTAGTTTCCTCTTGTCGTGTCAGGAGACGCTTTAGTGAGGAGGTTGATAGGTTAATTGTATAGATGTTCTTTTTCCTAATTCCCTTAAGTGTAATTTCAAGATTTTTAAAAATTTTAATTAAACACTCAGATTTTGAAAATGTGACTAAGTACCTAGAGTCACATAATTGACTAAAGCTAAGTAAGTTAAAATTCAATTTATCAACTAATAAAATTTTTCGAATATAAAAATTGGAACTCAGTCTGATATTACCTGTTTCAATTACCTTAAGTGTTCCATCGTTGCCGAATGCAACTGACCCTAAATTTTTGAATTTTATCTTGGTGAACTTCAATCGGTCTCCATTCATTTGTCTGGAGCATCCACTATCCAACATCCATTGGTCCAAATCGTTATGTTCCTACACATAAAGTATTGATTTGGATCCAATTTTAAAGGGTTGTAAGATAGATTGGATTAGGTTCAACCCCTTATTTTCCATCTCACCCAATCAAAGTTTTCAAATATGTTATTCCTATGGGTGACTGTGAGATGGTAGATTGAGTTTTAAGTTTAATTTAACTTATTAGAATTATTAAGTTAAGTTATGAATTGGTTAAATTGATTAGATTTAATAAATTTATTTGATTTGAATAATATTTATTAATTTATTTGAATAAGATTTATTAATTGATTTATTTATTAATTAAAATTTATTAATTGATTTATTAATTAATATTTATTCATTAAGATTTATTAATTGATTTATTAATTAAAATTTATTAATTGATTTATTAATTAAAATTTATTAATTGATTTATTAATTAAGATTTATTAATTAAGATTTTATTCTAAATTTTACCTAAGTCCATCTCACCCTTTTCTAAATTATCAATCAGGGAACTTTATAGGTTTTTGTGAGATGATTAATTTTATCTTTAGTTTAGATTATCATCTAAGGATTGATTTACATTTGAGTTAGATTCAGGTTTTACAATCAGTCAATTAAATATTCATTTCAATAATTGGCTTCCAGGCTATGATGAGGCACTAGGCCTTCTTGGATATGGGATCATCCACCACTTCTAGACAAAGTCTTTCAAAAAATTAAATATTTAATTTCCTTTCTGAAACCCCTAGGTCTAACTAGTCAAGTGTAAACCAAGCCTAGCTAGGTCCTTATCTAGCCTAGTCTAAGCATGTTTAATAAAGGCAGTAAAACAAGCATCAAACAAATATATTTATCGATAAAGATGGTCTTTCTATTAGCTTCCCCTGGATCATAGTCTCGATAGGGTCTATCAAGATAGTGGATTTGATCCTTGGGGATCCAATATTGACCAAGTCAAACTTGATTAATCAAGTTCGACTTGGGGACCCATGCTTGAACTATTTTTCTATTTGTTCTATTTACAAGTGATAAGTAAGATTTGTATTTTTGTTTATCTTTAAATCCAAGTTCGGATCGGTTGTAGACGACTCTTTGTTTTCCAAGAATCAGATCAAGATTCTTGAAACCCAAGGTGAACCGTTCCAACGTGTCCTTAAGCTCTTTAACTTGAGTTTTTAAATTGAAATTTTCTTCCTCAAATTGTTGGACTTAAGTTGAACTTCTAGTTTGAACTGGCTCAGTCAAAGGACTTAGTTTAGTCTCCTCATTAAGGATTGTTACCTCCTTTTGGAGTGACTTGACTCGAAGGTTGGATCTGGCTAACTTACACATGAGATAATTAACTAAATTATGCAATTTATTTAATTAAGAGGTTCTTACAGTGGGGTTAGGTCCTTCGGAAACGGATATGGATCTGTCACTTCTCTCGGATTCTGTTTCTGACTTGCTCTCGGTTTCTGATTTGTTCCCGAGTCGTAAGCGCAAGGAAGCTCATCTGTTCGAGCTTTTCATCATAGTCTTCTGAAGAAGACTCATCCCATGTCACCAGTAGTGCTTTTTTCTTCCTTTGCTTCTTTGTTTCCTTTTGGTTCGGACAGTTGTCTTTGATGTGTCCCTTCTTGTTGCAGCCGTAACAGGTTACTTCGGACTTCACTTTTGGACTTGATTGCACCGTCTTGGTCTGAATCACTTTGATGTCTTTCTTGGTGAATCCTTTCTTCTTCTTGTAGAGCTTTCATGCAAGGTTGACAAGTTCGACTGCTATCTCATTGTCGTCGTCTTCTGTGTCCGATTCATCTTCGGACTTGGGTTCAATCTAATACATCTTTCTGGTCTCCTTTGTCTTTCTTGTACCTGCAACAAACACAATACCTTTCTCGGCCAAAGTAGTATTAGTCTGCTCATGTAACTCAAATTCAGAGAATAATTTGTCTAATTTAATTAACGGCAAATCCTTACACTTTGTAAACATATACCATGGTGCCCACAAGGTGTTCCTCAGAAATGTGTTTAATGCATACCTGATGATGTCGCGATTTTCCACCTTCTGTCCGATCGCGTGGAGTCTATTAAATAGATCTTGTATACGAGTATGAAGCTGGCTTGCTGACTCACCTTCCTTTATTTTTATATTATATAATTTATTAAAAATTAAATCATGTTTACTTACTTTTGTATCGGAAGTTCCCTCGTGTAGCTCGATCAGTTTCCCCCATAGTTCTTTCGCGCTTGAGAATGGGTTGACTCGGTTCATCTCTTCTTTGGTTAAGCCGCATTGAAGGGTGCAGGTTGCTTTGGCGTCGGCCTCGATTTTCTTCATCAAGCTTGTAACAACCACCCTTCTTACTACTACTCTCTAAGGGCGACCATTACCTATCTATACTCTACTTACTAGTGTCACTTATGCTAATATTAGCAACACTTAGATTTATCACAGTCCCAGAGGAATTCCTACCGAAAAATTTCGGCAGAGTCTCCCCTGTACCGGTGACCAAATCTATAATACAAACATAGTATACGCAGCCACAGACGGCTGGAACATATTTTCCACAACCACACAGTAATAAAAATCATAATAAAAACAAAGAAACTACTCTAGCAATAGCAATGACTACAGCACTCCACAAATAATAAAAGAGACTAGCTAGACATGCGGAAATAAACTCAACTACAATCCCAAATGTAATCTAACATTAACAGAGGACTAAAAGAAAGTCTAGACAATTTTGCCAGCTACTTCTGGATCTCTCCACAGTCCAGACATCACACACCTTCATCACCACCACCATCCTGTCGCCTTCCTTTCATATCTTAGCTTTTCCTTTATCTGCGGTAGGAGGAAAAAAAAACAAAAGATCTATAAGCGAAAACGCTTAGTAAGTACTAATCTATCTCACAAAAACATCGAAGTGCATAAAAAGAATGCAACAATACTAAAACTGAAATGCTAAAAGCAAAGCTGCATGTACTCATGGTATACAGAAATAAAACTGAATACTAAACATGCTCACTAACTGACAGGAAAGTAATGAAACAACTACTGTAAGCTTAGAATTAAAGAACTAAACTTTTATTAATTCTAAGCATAAACTTGTTTCATTTTCTTATATCTTTATACCAGAAATTAATCTTTTAATTTTCTTTCACTTTCTTTTTCTTTTTCTTCTTACTTTTCTTATACTAGAAATTAATCTTTTAATTTCTCTTTCACTTTCTTCTTCTTCTTGTTCTTCTTACTTTACTTTTCTTTTCTTCTTTTCTTCTTTGGGCCCAGACTTAGTACCATCTTTGTTTTGCGCGCTCTCTAATAGTGACTGGGGTAGCGAGCCTCCAGCCCTATGAGGATAAAGACCTCGGTCTTACCAGGGGCAAGACCTCGGAATTGGTCACCTGGATTTGTTTAACGACAACCTCGGAAGTCGGGTACTAGCCTCTTACTTTAATTTACTTGTTATTTATTTTTAACTAGACTTTAGTCTTTTTCTTTACTCATGCTTCTTATAATCCTTTATTGGGGCCTATTAGAATCCTATAGATATATCTAACAAGTATAGGATTACAACTAACCAAACATGCTATATAAAAATGACATAAAGAAAGTAAATCTGAACTCTCTAAGCATGATATAAAATAAAACAACAGAAAAGCAAATCTGAACTTTCTAAACATGCTGTAAAACAAAGGAAAAGAAAGCACATCTGAACTTACTAATCATGCTCTAGAATAGAGCAAAAGAAAGCTAACTTGGACTTACTAAACATGCTGTGATAAGAGCAAAAGAAAGCTAATCTAACCTTACTAATCATGCTATAAAATAGAGCAAAAAGAAACCTAATTTGATCTTGCTAATCATTAGCAATGGATAATGGCTCATGCTTTACTATTAGCAAACAAAAACTAAACACAAGGGAATGATCTAACAGCATAGCAAAAATCTAAACAACATGCTAAACCCATTCAAATTTCCTTCTCCTCTTCTTTAACAAACCCATGGCAGCAAAGGTAGATTAACCAGGCTAGGGCAGCAAAAAGGAAATTAACTGTTCATGCTCATTAAGTGGCAAGGAAAACTAAACAATTTAATTTGAGTTTCGTAGCAGCAAGGGAAATTACACATGCTCAACTAATTGCTAATGGGAACTACTCAAATTACTTAAAGCTTCTTCTCAGCTTCCTATAAGGACTCACGGCAGCACAAAGGGAAAGGGTTGATACCGTTCAGTCCACAGCAAAGAGCCAAATACAAATCGAGCACGCATTTTAGGGCTACACGGCTTATCAATTCCAAGCTAATCATGTACAAGAAGTAATCTACTATGCCAGGTTCCAAAATTCTGTACAAAGCAAGGAAAAACTATAGGAAGCTGTTACCCGCAGCTTCTGATCCCAATTGTACAGTAGACCCGAAACCACCTTGGTAATGAAAATTCTGCACAACATGATCCTAAACAAGAGGAACCATATCCCTAACACAAGGAATTCGGCACAACCAAATCCGGAAGCAAGGAAGAAAGCCCTAACATGCATTTCTACTCGGCACTGTGAAATCCGGAAGCAAGGAAGAAAAATCGAAACTCGGAGCAACTCCTACCACAGGTGAGTAGTACTTACCCCTTGTTCTTGCACTTACAACCGAGAAGGAGGAAGGAGAAGGCTCTTAGGGTTTTCGGAGGGCTCAAATCTCAGCGCTTCTGCTGTGTCCGCGGGCTCTCTTCGACGAAAGAAGCTCGGATCCGCAAGGTTCGCCGGAAGAAGCCTTCGCCGACCGCCGGAGGAGAGAACCTAACTCGGCTTCGATTTCGCCCAAGCACAGAAACGCCGCTCGCGTCGGGAGGAAGAGGAGAAAGGAACGAGAATTTTTTCGGCGAGAAAGGGAAAACCTAATCCCTTTATAACTAGGGTTTTTATTACTAACTATACCTTAAATATAACCCGTTCTTTCTTTAATTAACAAAAACTCGTTGGCACAGCTGGTTATCTGCGTTTCCGCCGAAACCCCAGGTCGCCGGGTCGAGCTTCGGCTCGGCAATTTCTCTGCAACCTTTTTTTAAAACTAAGGTATTTCTGTATCAATCATAGCTTAAATACATTTCGTTCCATATTGGGTTAACAAAACCCGCGTAGCTCAGTTGGTCGGCTGCGTCCGGTTAGGTCGGGTTCGACCCGAGGTCACGGGTTCGAGCCTCGCCTTCAACGGTTTTTGTCAAGATTTCTTTCTTTTTGTAAACATACTAAACGACCTCCAAAAATTGCGTAAAAATACTCTAAAAATTTCTAAAAATCTCTAGAATATTTTAAAAGCATTTCCAAATATTTTTATGGACATTTGGAACTCGAAATAGGAAAAATTGGATCGTTACAATCCCCCATACCTTATAAAAAGTTCGTCCTCGAACTTAGAACAATTCTGGATACTTCTGTCTCATACTGTCCTCACGCTCCCAAGTGACTTCCTCGTGCTTCCGGTTCTGCCAGATAACCTTCACTAGTGGCACTTCTTTATTTCTCAATCTCTTGACTGCTCTGTCCACTATCTGTGTAGGTCTGCTCTCATAACTAAGATCCTCTTGGATCTGCACTGACTGAGGCTGAATCACTTGGCTCGGGTCATGGAGACACTTCCTTAGCATGGAGACATGAAATACATTGTGTATTGCTGACATGTCTTGTGGTAAGTCCATCCTGTAAGCTACTTTCCCAATCCTCTCTATGATTAGGTAAGGTCTTACATAGCGAGGACTTAATTTTCCCTTCTTGCCAAATCTCATCACTCCCTTCATGGGAGCGACCTTGAGGAAAACTGAATCTCCTACTTGGAATTCCAGTGGCCTACGGCGTGTGTCAGCATAACTCTTCTGTCTGCTCTGGGCAGTCTCGATTCTCTGTCTGATTTTCTGGATCGCCTGAGTGGTCTCGTCTATCAGCTCTGTCTGAATACCCAGCTCTACTTCCATTTCTTTTCTCTCTCCTGCTTCTTGCCAGCATATGGGTGATCTGCATTTCCTGCCATATAGTGCCTCATAAGGTGTCATCTTTATGGTGGCCTGATAGCTATTGTTGTAGGAGAATTCAGCTAAGCACAAATACTTGCACCAACTTCCTTTGAAATCTAGCGCACAAGCTCTGAGCATATCTTCTAAAATCTGATTCACTCGCTCTGTCTGTCCATCAGTCTGTGGATGGAAAGCTGTGCTGAACTTGAGTTTGGTGCCTAGTGCATTCTGAACGCACTCCCAAAAGTGTGAGGTGAAGCGCCCATCTCTATCATAAATGATAGATTTAGGAACTCCATGAAGTCTGACTACCTCTTTAACATATAGTGCTCTATGGAGTGGGACACCTTGATGGCTAGGAAGTGAGCAGACTTGGTCAATCGATCTACTATTACCCATATTGCATCATATCCATTGGTGGTTCTTGGAAGACCTGTTATGAAGTCCATGGATATGTCTTCCCATTTCCATTCTGGTATTGGAAGAGGCTGAAGAACTCCTCCTGGTCTCTGGTGTTCTGCTTTGACCCTCTGGCATGTCAAGCAGGTACTGACATATTTAGCAACGTCTCTTTTGAGTCTTGACCACCAGAACATCTGTTTCACATCTTGGTACATCTTGGAAGAACCAGGATGCATGGAGTATGGTGTGCTGTGAGCTTCTTCTAAGATCTTCTTCCTCAGTTCTTCATCATGGGGCACGCAAATGTGACTCCCTTGATAAAGAATCCCGCTATCTGTTACTCGAAACTCTGATTTGTCTTCTTTCTGTAATCCTTGCTTGATTTTCTGGATGTCTGGATCTTCACTTTGCTTTCTCTGTACCTCCTCAAGCAATGTGGACTCTAAGGTCAATGCAGAGAGTTGCCCTTCAATAATTTCAAGTCCAAAATCCGACAACTCCTTCTGCAGTGGCAGGGCTAATGATGACAAAGACATCAGGGATGCACTGGATTTTCTGCTGAGTGCATCTGCCACTTTGTTAGCTTTGCCTAGGTGGTAGAGGATTTCACAGTCGTAATCTTTGACCAACTCCAGCCACCTGCGTTGTCTCATGTTTAAATCCTTCTGAGTGAAGAAGTACTTAAGACTCTGATGATCTGTGAAGATTCTACACTGAACTCCATACAAATAATGTCGCCAGAGTTTCAGTGCAAAAACCACAACTGCCAGCTCAAGATCGTGAGTGGGATAGTTCTTCTCGTAGTCTTTGAGTTGTCTGGAAGCATAGGCTATGACTTTTCCTTCTTGTATGAGTACAGCTCCTAAGCCTATCTTGGAAGCATCACCGTAGATGTCGAAACTCTTGTCGCTCTGTGGTACAGTCAGAATGGGAGCACTGATCAATCTCTTCTTTAGCTCTTGGAAACTCTGCTCACATTTATCTGACCAATTGAATCTCTTGTTCTTTCTGGTGAGGGCTGTTAGTGGAAAGACTATCCTGGAAAAGTCCTCCACGAACTTCCTGTAGTACCCAGCTAAACCAAGGAAGCTTCTGATCTCTCTGACGTTCTTGGGTCTACTCCAGTTGTTGACCACTTCCACTTTGGCTGGATCCACTTGAATACCTTCTTTAGAAATAATGTGACCTAAAAATGCCACCTGATTTAACCAGAACTCGCACTTTGAGAATTTAGCATAAAGCTGCTTCTGCTGAAGAGTCTGCAGTACTATCCTCAAGTGCGTGTCATGCTCCTCTGGGGTCCTTGAATAGACCAGAATGTCATCGATGAATACAATGACAAATTTGTCAAGATATTCTCTGAACACTCTGTTCATTAAGTCCATGAAGACCGCAGGTGCATTGGTCACTCCAAAAGGCATAACTACAAACTCGTAGTGTCCATATCTGGTTCTGAATGCCGTTCTGGGTATATCTCTTTCTTTCACCTTCAGCTGATGGTACCCAGAGCGCAGGTCTATCTTTGAGAACACCGTTGCTCCTCTTAACTGATCAAATAAGTCATCGATCCTAGGAAGGGGGTACTTGTTCTTGATTGTCACTTGATTCAAAGCTTTGTAGTCTATGCACATTCGCATTGATCCATCTTTCTTCTTGACAAACAACACAGGAGCTCCCCAAGGGGAGTGACTAGGGCGAATGAAGCCTTTGTCAAGTAACTCCTGTAGTTGCTCTTGTAACTCCTTCAGCTCCGCTGGAGACATGCGATACGGAGCTTTTGAAATTGGACCGGTTCCAGAAACCAATTCAATCTCAAATCCACTCATTTATTGGGAGGTAGTCCAGGTAGATCTGCTGGGAATACCTTGGGATATTCACAGACCACCCGAACCCCCTCTTTCTTACCTTCTTTCTGTTCTTCTGCACTTACTTGACTGGGGCTCCGAGCTCCCTACTGTCTTGTCTTCTACCTTGACTGGCTTGAACTCTATAAACTCCTCGTAGTGCTTGTTGGTGATAGAACTCTTCATAGAACTCTAACTGAAAATCTGCCCAGCTCATCTGATCGGCTGCTCTCTTGGTCTTTATCCTCTCCCACCACATACGAGCATCTGCAGATAGGCAGAAAGAAGCGCACTTGACATTCTCAACTTCTGGCCAGTCAAGAAGCTCCATAGTACTCTCCAGTGTTTAAACCAAGCCTGGGCATCCCAGGGCTCAGTCGTGCCTGAGGAGCTCTCTGATTTCAGTTTCAGCCACTGTATCAAGTAGGCTTTTTGTCTCTGAGGTACTGTGACGACTCCCAGGGCAGCTGGTGGAACCTCGGTTACCCCTGGAGTCTCCACAGTTACTGTTGGAGGAGTGGGAGGAACTGGTTGCTGATTTACCATCAGATTGGCAATCACTTATTGCTGCTTAGCTACTTGTCTCTGAAGTTGAGCAACAACTTCAGAGAGATTGGGCTCAGTTAATCTAAGCTCTTCGTTCTCCTGATCTTGGTTCTCGGTACGAACAGTACGGGGGCATCCTTTTTCTTAACATCTAATTATGCAAATAAAAAGACTTGGTATCCTTTCTCTAACCCTTCTAATCATACATAAATATGAATAAAGAAAAGGGAAACTAAATCTTCTATCTTACTTTAGTACTCAAAAAAACAAGTACACTATACTGCAGTTAATAATAAGGAAAGCAGAATAAAGAAAGGATTTAAATACTTTCTTACTTGGAGACGGCGAGGATGATGCTGATGTGTGTGTGATGCTGGAGAATGGAACACTGCTCTGATACCAACTGTAACAACCACCCTTCTTACTACTACTCTCTAAGGGCGACCATTACCTATCTATACTCTACTTACTAGTGTCACTTATGCTAATATTAGCAACACTTAGATTTATCACAGTCCCAGAGGAATTCCTACCGAAAAATTTCGGCAGAGTCTCCCCTGTACCGGTGACCAAATCTATAATACAAACATAGTATACGCAGCCACAGATGGCTGGAACATATTTTCCACAACCACACAGTAATAAAAATCACAATAAAAACAAAGAAACTACTCTAGCAATAGCAATGACTACAGCACTCCACAAATAATAAAAGAGACTAGCTAGACATGCGGAAATAAACTCAACTACAATCCCAAATGTAATACAACATTAACAGAGGACTAAAAGAAAGTCTAGACAATTTTGCCAGCTAATTCTCCACAGTCCAGACATCACACACCTTCATCACCACCACCATCCTGTCGCCTTCCTTTCATATCTTAGCTTTTCCTTTATCTGCGGTAGGAGGAAAAAAAAAAAGATCTATAAGCGAAAACGCTTAGTAAGTACTAATCTATCTCACAAAAACATCGAAGTGCATAAAAAGAATGCAACAATACTAAAACTGAAATGCTAAAAGCAAAGCTGCATGTACTCATGGTATACAGAAATAAAACTGAATACTAAACATGCTCACTAACTGACAGGAAAGTAATGAAACAACTACTGTAAGCTTAGAATTAAAGAACTAAACTTTTATTAATTCTAAACATAAACTTGTTTCATTTTCTTATATCTTTATACCAGAAATTAATCTTTTAATTTCTCTTTCACTTTCTTTTTCTTTTTCTTCTTACTTTTCTTATACTAGAAATTAATCTTTTAATTTCTCTTTCACTTTCTTCTTCTTCTTGTTCTTCTTACTTTACTTTTCTTTTCTTCTTTTCTTCTTTGGGCCCAGGCTTAGTACCATCTTTGTTTTGCACGCTCTCTAATAGTGACTGGGGTAGCGAGCCTCCAGCCCTATGACGATAAAGACCTCGGTCTTACCAGGGCCAAGACCTCGGAATTGGTCACCTGGATTTGTTTAACGACAACCTCGGAAGTCGGGTACTAGCCTCTTACTTTAATTTACTTGTTATTTCTTTTTAACTAGACTTTAGTCTTTTTCTTTACTCATGCTTCTTATAATCCTTTATTGGGGCCTATTAGAATCCTATAGATATATCTAACAAGTATAGGATTACAACTAACCAAGCATGCTATATAAAAATGACATAAGGAAAGTAAATCTGAACTCTCTAAGCATGATATAAAATAAAACAACAGAAAAGCAAATCTGAACTTTCTAAACATGCTGTAAAACAAAGGAAAAGAAAGCACATCTGAACTTACTAATCATGCTCTAGAATAGAGCAAAAGAAAGCTAACTTGGACTTACTAAACATGCTGTGATAAGAGCAAAAGAAAGCTAATCTAACCTTACTAATCATGCTATAAAATAGAGCAAAAAGAAACCTAATTTGATCTTACTAATCATTAGCAATGGATAATGGCTCATGCTTTACTATTAGCAAACAAAAACTAAACACAAGGGAATGATCTAACAGCATAGCAAAAATCTAAACAACATGCTAAACCCATTCAAATTTCCTTCTCCTCTTCTTTAACAAACCCATGGCAGCAAAGGTAGATTAACCAGGCTAGGGCAGCAAAAAGAAAATTAACTGTTCATGCTCATTAAGTGGCAAGGAAAACTAAACAATTTAATTTGAGTTTCGTAGCAGCAAGGGAAATTACACATGCTCAACTAATTGTTAATGGGAACTACTCAAATTACTTAAAGCTTCTTCTCAGCTTCCTATAAGGACTCACGGCAGCACAAAGGGAAAGGGTTGATACCGTTCAGTCCACAGCAAAGAGCCAAATACAAACCGAGCACGCATTTTAGGGCTACACGGCTTATCAATTCCAAGCTAATCATGTACAAGAAGTAATCTACTATGCCAGGTTCCAAAATTCTGTACAAAGCAAGGAAAAACTATAGGAAGTTGTTACCCGCAGCTTCTGATCCCAATTGTACAGTAGACCCGAAACCACCTTGGTAAAGAAAATTCTACACAACATGATCCTAAACAAGAGGAACCATATCCCTAACACAAGGAATTCGGCACAACCAAATCCGGAAGCAAGGAAGAAAGCCCTAACATGCATTTCTACTCGGCACTGTGAAATCCGGAAGCAAGGAAGAAAAATCGAAACTCGGAGCAACTCCTACCACAGGTGAGTAGTACTTACCCCTTGTTCTTGCACTTACAACCGAGAAGGAGGAAGGAGAAGGCTCTTAGGGTTTCCGGAGGGCTCAAATCTCAGCGCTTCTGCTGTGTCCGCGGGCTCTCTTCGACGAAAGAAGCTCGGATCCGCAAGGTTCGCCGGAAGAAGCCTTCGCCGACCGCCGGAGGAGAGAACCTAACTCGGCTTCGATTTCTCCCAAGCACAGAAACGCCGCTCGCGTCGGGAGGAAGAGGAGAAAGGAATGAGAATTTTTTCGGCGAGAAAGGGAAAACCTAATCCCTTTATAACTAGGGTTTTTATTACTAACTATACCTTAAATATAACCCGTTCTTTCGTTAATTAACAAAAACTCGTTGGCACAGCTGGTTATCTGCGTTTCCGCCAAAACCCCAGGTCGCCGGGTCGAGCTTCGGCTCGGCAATTTCTCTGCAACCTTTTTTTAAAACTAAGGTATTTCTGTATCAATCATAGCTTAAATACATTTCGTTCCATATTGGGTTATCAAAACCCGCGTAGCTCAGTTAGTCGACTGCGTCCGGTTAGGTCGGGTTCGACCCGAGGTCACGGGTTCGAGCCTCGCTTTCAACGGTTTTTGTCAAGATTTCTTTCTTTTTGTAAACATACTAAACGACCTCCAAAAATTGTGTAAAAATACTCTAAAAATTTCTAAAAATCTCTAGAATATTTTAAAAGCATTTCCAAATATTTTTATGGACATTTGGAACTCGAAATAGGAAAAATTGGGTCGTTACAAAGCTGGTGTCCCAGTTTACGCATGATACTGGCTTTCCAACTCCGTCGAGTGGAAGTTCGAGACCAGTTTGGATGATTATCCATATCTCGACTTGCGTCTTGAGGTGGTACTTCATTCAGCTCTTCCAGTAGCTAAAATCCTCGCTAGAGAAGAGGGGAGGACGTGCAGTGCTATACCCTTCTTGATGGGCCATTTAAAAATCTAGCACGAGAGAAAAATGAGAAAATTTGTTTCAAGACTTGGTCTTGGATTAGTAGTGTGGGATAATGAATTTTAATTGCCGAGCTCGAGTGGTGGTGTACCAGCTTCGAGAGAGACAAATTCTAAATTATGATAAAACGATCGGAATAAGGCAATTATACCAATTTTGATTAAATAAAACAAAAGAATTAATACCATAAAAATTTGCTTGAATGGTGGTTTCACCGATTCGAAGGGACCACGCTCTGATACCAATTATAGGATCGAAAAGTGCTGGGGGGAGGGGGGTGAATAGCGCTCGTGGCTTATTCATTCATTTCAGAAAATTTAAAGTAAATACGCAGCGGAAAAGTAAAGACACGAAAGCAATGTTAACATTTTTGGTTACTTGGTTCAGAGCCTGTGTCGGCTCCTACTCCAAGGCTCTGGTGCGACGTGGTAAGTCCAGTCAGGATGCTCCACGTGGCGAGGCGACGCAGAGGATAAAACTTGCCTCCGGGCGCCCGGATCCCTTCCGGGCGCCCAGATCCCCTCCGGGTGCCCGGACCACCTTTTTCCAGAGATTCCTTCTCCTGCAAAACAAGGTTAGTCCGAGGAAAAATATACCCTGCAACACAGATTGTTAGCACAATGAATTAACAGAAAAAGTATGACTTAGATTCCGTCTTTCCGAGACCGGAATCTAGTCACGATCTCGACTTAGATATCTGAAATGGATCTAAGCCGGATCGACGCCTAATGTTCCCTTCCTGGGAACGCGTCCTCGCAATCACTCCCCTCCAGTGACTTACCTTACTTACCTGTCAAACGTCCGGTCAGCCCTTCGACCCGTTTGGATGTAACGACCCAATTTTCTCTATTTTGAGTTCTGAATATCTTTAAAAACATTTAAAGATGCTTTTGAAATATTCTAGAGATTTTTAGAATATTTTTATACAATTTTTTGAGTCCGTTTGGTATTTTTACCAAGTGGAGAAAGTTAAAAAAAAAAAAATGCAAGAGCTAGGGTTCGAACCCACAACCCCGAACCCAAGTTAAGCCGGACACGACGCAACCGACTGAGCTGGGAACCATTTCGTTAACTATATATGTAACGAAGCGTATTTAAGCGGTAGTTAGGAAAGTGGAAATAAAAAGTGGACGCGGCAGGATTCGAACCCAGTCTCTCGGCCCAAGCAATATTCGACCCAACCAACTGTGCCAGCGAGTTATGTTAATTAAGGAAAGAACGGATTATATTTAAGGTATAGTTAGTAATAGAAAACCTAGTTATAAAGGGATTAAGTTTTCCCTTTCTCGCCGAAAACCCTATTTGCTCTTTCTTTCTCTCGCGACGGCGCGCGACGGTCTCGGGCGGAAACGCAGCAAGGTTAGGGTTCTTCCTCCGGCGGCCGGCGAGGGTTTTTTTCTGAGAATCCTTCTCATCCTCGTGATCTCCCCGACGTGGAGAGCCCGTGGACGCGTAGAAGGTGCTGTGATTTCGAGTCTCGCCGAACCCTAGCAACCCTTTTCTTCGGTTGTAAGTCCAAGAACCCGATGTAAGTGTTTCTCACCTGCGGTAGGAGTAGCTCTCGGATTTTTTTATCTTGCGTTTTGTTGTAAAATGATAACAGAAGCCTTTCATCCTAGCATATGGTTTCGGATTTGACCTTTGCTCTAGCCAATTCGGTTTAAGCTGATTTCAATCTGTTGATGTGTTTTATTTAGGGCACGAACAGAAGTTTTGAGGGTTCCTTGATTACCACAGCATGCTAGTTAAGTGTATTTACCTTACACTTCAAGCATGTTTAAGTAGATATAAATTTCTTCAAGTTATAGTATGATTGCATGATTTTTAGGAGTCAAGAATGAGTTAGTTTATACAAGCTTGAGATGTGAAAACTTTTACTGCCATGAGCCTAACTAGGGAAAACTTTTCCATGCAGTTTTGTTATGGACTGTTAAAATTCGGTTTGCAATATACCATGTTACTTACCAGTAGTGCAGTCGTTTTTAAAACTCTGTGGAGATTAGTTTGAATAAGTACTGGCTTATATTAGTGATATATGCTTTAGAATCTCATGTATAATGAATAAGTGAGAGAAGTGCAAGTAAAGAAAGACTAAGACACAATCTGATCCTAAATTCCAGAATTTAGAATCAAAGCACACTAAGTGCTTAAATCAATGCCAAGGCATTTTATTACAAGAAGTATTTTAAGAAGGATATAAGGAAAAGTATTTTACTTTTAAAGGGCATGTACCGGACACAATGTCCAAGGGATGGGCTCCAAGTTGCCCCTAGACATAAGGTCTAGAAGTGTCTTAATGGTTTTGGGATTAGCTACCTCAATTCTCATTAAGAAAGGCGCGCAAAGTGGTACAATGCCGGGCCCAAGTAAAGTTGAATATTATTTTAAAAGTATAAAAGTATAAGTTTGGGAACGAATGGAACAAGTTCTTTTATCTATGTTACAAATTCTAGCAAGTTAAATTTGTTGTTCCTTTAGAGATCCATGATGTAGTTTTAGTTGCTATTTTCATGTGGAGCATGCACTTTCTGCGTTCTTTTATGTTTATGCATTCCTTATCAGATTTTGTGAGTAGAAAGCACTTACTAAGCTTTTAGCTTATAGATACTACTTTTTCCTCCTACTGCAGATATAGATAAAAATAAAGGAAAGGCTAAAGCGGTATAGAAGAAGGCGACAAGGAGACGTTGGTGGTGTGTGTGTGGTGGCTGATAATGGAATCTTGGGACCTTATTGGAAGATTTTGGAAATGTTACTGCTAGTGTTCTTTTGATTACTGCTAAAAGGGAATTATTTTTCAATGCTAAGGATTTGTTTTAAATTGCTTCGTTTATGTGTTAGAATCAATAAATTGGCAAATTCATATGCTCAGTACTTCTTTATCACTGCTGAAATTTTAATCTGCTGGGATGTTCGGATTGTTATATGCCTAGTAAACTTATGTGCATGCTAGTGTTCTATATGAGTATTTGTTTTATGGAAGGAAAACATGTGATGTTCGGATTACATTCCATGCATTCTTGTTTTATGGAAGGAGTAGTAGTACATGTGATGTTCTGATATGCATTTTTGTAGGGATCGAAGCTCCACCAAAATGCATATCAGAACAGTAGTAGTTGCTTGCAGTGATGTTCTGATATGTCTTGTGATCGTTACAGTTGTGAGCAATAAATGAGCAGTAGGTTTAATTGACTTCCTTTTATTTCTGTTCGGTTGTAGAATAAAATGAATGCAAGATATTAAAGGATGTAGCAAACAGTAGAGATACTTAAGCTTCATTTGTCTATATGTTATACTTGCTTGTTGCTTCACTTATTTGCATGTTTGATCCTGTAAAAAAAAAAAAAGATAAACAAGAAAAAAAAATGTATCAAGAAATGTTATGCTGCTATCTAGAGACATGTTCTGATATGCGATATGTTTCAAATAGTTTAAAGTATCTCTAGTGTTAAAGTAAGTAGTACAAGTTATGTGTAGATAGGAGATTCAGTAGCGGTCACCCTTAGAGGAGTAGTAAGGAGGGTGGTCGTTACATTGGACTTCTCGCCAGCTATCCGGTCAGCCCGTTGACCTAGCTGGACTTCTTGCCAAGCGTCCGGTCAGCCCGTCGACCCGCTTGGACTTCGTGCCAGCTATCTGGTCAGCCCGTCGACCTAGCTGGACTTCGTGCCAGACATCAGGTCAGCCCGTCGACCTGTCTGGACTTATCCTGCACACTCGATCAGAGTGTTAGATCAACAATAAATCTAACTTAACCTATTTGTCATTCATCAAAACATGGGTTAAATCGTTAGTGCTAACCACACCAACAATCTCCCCCTTTTTGATGGAATGACAACCTGGTTAAGTTAGTGAAGACATTTGCAAGAAAAAACAGATAACATCATTATGTGGAGGTTTTTTAAGTTAGTTTGTATTTTCAATTGGTTTGGCTAACTTAACCCACCTAACCCTCCCCCTTTGGCATTCATCAAAAATAAGCATGGATTAAGTAAGCATAAACATAGACTTCAGACAAATTAAGAAATCATGTCAAGTTACTCTGAGGGAGTTTAAACTTTTGAAAGCTTGTTTAAAGCATTAGCTTTTAGCTTTTAGAAATATAGCTAAGTTTAGAAAGTCTAATTTTCAAACATAAGTGTATAAGGTCTAAATTTCAAGATCAAGTTTAAATTTTCAAAACAAGTTTCAACTTTGAAACGCTTTTAAAACATAAGTTTTCAAAACCAAAATTCCAAAACTAAGTTTGAAAAATCTATTTTTCAAAACTGATTGAAATTTATTTTTCAACACTAAGTTTGTAAAAGATTCAATTTTTTTTTAACTAATTTTTGTAAAATTTAACTTTCAAATCAAATTGTCAAAATTAAGTAAAATCAAATTTTAAGAACTAGATTCAGGACAATTTTCAAAGTGAAGTTAAATTAAATTTAAATATTTACTTTTAGTTTTCAAAGGAGTTTGGTAAAAGTAAGATCATATTTTTAGAATGTTTTTGTAAAATTTGTTTTCCAAAATCAAATTTTCAAAGTTCAAAAGTACTAATTTCAAAACCATGGTTTAAAATACTTGAAAAGTTCAGTTTTCAATGACTAAGTAAAAAGGATAAAAAGTTTGTGATTTTAAAAAAAAATTTCACAATTTTAAACAAGTTGTTTTTAAACTTTGATTTTCAAAATTAAGTTTACAATTCAATTTGGAAAACTAAAGTAGTTTTATTTCTCCCCCTGAATTTGATACTCCTTTAATTTATTACTCTCCTTTAATTTATTAATTTTTCTAGGGGATTTAAAAAGAAAAAATTGAACCTCCCCCTGAATTGGTTACTCCCCTTAATTTAATATCTCTCCCTTAAGTAATACTAAGGTTTGGTTGTGTTAAATTTCAAAAGCCCTAACACATTTGTCTAATTTAGTAACACTTATATTATTATCTCTGTATCCTTGGTATAACTGTTTATTTGAATTTGATTAATCAATTATTAATTAATTTTAGATTCAGGCGCTTAACTTTAGTTTAAGGTTAAATAAGATAAGAGTTTATTAATTCAATAACAGTTAAGCATTATCAATAATTTATTGATTAATTTTTACTTGATTTAATAATTTAATACTTAGTGAAATAATTTAAATTTCATATTACCTGATTGAGTTGATCAATGGAAGTGTTAGTTATAATAATAATTATTATTATTTTTATTTATTTATTAAATATATTTTTTTAAAAAAGGAATTTCTAATGGGATTTCTAAAACAGCATTTAAAAGGAATTTAACATGATTTTTATAATATGTTTTATGTCAATTAACATACACTTGATTCAGTTTTGATTTTAAATTTAAATTAATACTAGTGGTTAATTTAAGTTTAAGTTTAATTTTAAGTTTAATTTAAAATTTGTAATTTCAATATTAAGTTTTAATTTAAGATTTAATTTTCAGTTAAATTAAAAAATAATTTTAAGGTTAAAAGGATGTTTAAGATTAAAAATGAGTTTAAAGTCAAACTAATAATTATTAAAGTGAAAATAATCTATAGAAATAATTTATTACTTTTTTTTAGTTAACAGAATTTTATTAGAATAAAAAAATAAGAAGAATTTTTCAAAATGATACATAATTTTTAAAATAGTTTTAAAGCGATTTTTAAAATAGATTTTTTTTTAAATGATTTTTTTAAATAAGTTTTGAAATAATTTTTAAGTTTAAATAATTTTAAAAATATTTTTTTTAAGTTAAATATAAAAATTTTAAAATATTTTTAAGTTTAAAATAATTTTAAAGTTAATTTTTAAAGTAATTTTTAAAAGTTAATTTAATTTTAAAGTATTTTTTTTAAAGTTAATTTAATTTGAAATATTTTTTAAAGTTAATTTAATTTGAAATATTTTTTAAAGTTAATTTAATTTGAAATATTTTTTAAAGTTAATTTAATTTAAAAATAATTTTTAAAGTTAATTTAATTTTAAAATAATTTTTAAAGTTAATTTAATTTTAAAATAATTTTTAAAGATAATTTAATTTTTAAAGTAATTTTTAAAAGTTAACTTAATTTTAAAATAATTTTAAAAGTTAATTTAATTTTAAAATAATTTTTAAAGTTAATTTAATTTTAAAATATTTTTTTTTTAAAAAAAAAGTTAATTTAATTTGAAATATCTTTTAAAGTTAATTTAATTTGAAATATTTTTTAAAGTTAATTTAATTTTAAAATAATTTTTAAAGTTAATTTAATTTTAAAATAATTTTTAAAGTTAATTTAATTTTAAAATAATTTTTAAAGTTAATTTAATTTTAAAGTAATTTTTAAAGTTAATTTAATTTTAAAGTAAATTAATCGTAGTTCTTGTTAGTTATTTAATTCGAATTTTAGTTTTGATCCTTAGTTATCTCACCCGATCTAAGTTTTCAATTAGGGAATCCTATAATTTTGTGAGATGAATTAGATTTAATTATAGAGTTTGGTTTAACTTGTGTTAGATTCAGGTTTAGCTTTGGTCTCAACAAATAGGCATTCTTCGGATAAACTTCTAAGCTTGGTGAGTCACTTGGACATCATTAGAAGTAACCAACCTTTCGAGGTTTTCCGAATAGTCCTATCCACGGAGCTTAGTACTAAACCTTGGTCTAACTAGTTAGGATCCATTTAAGGGTAGCTTCGGTCAGTTCCACTTGGCCAAATGCACCAGATCAAAGTCATATCTTTCTATACATGCGATGCCCAAGCTTCCCTAACGTACTATCATCCAAAAACTTCACCAGTACCAGGATTCAAGTTAGACGTGGTCTCTTTTTAACTAATCCTAATTACCCTGTCGAGTTAGTTTGTTTGGGTTACCCTGTCGGGTAAGTTAGTTTTGGAGGTGCCAGCTATTCTGGAGCCTCCCCCTGAATCATTGGTCTTTAATTTAAGATTTTTGTATAATTAGAGTTGGTTTTAGTTAAGTTTTAATGTTTAATTTGTAATTTAAATTTAAGTTTTTAATTTTGAATTAATTAAATTGGTCAAATTATCTTTCTTTAAGAGAGTGTATTTAATATTTGAATGTTCTTTCAATTTCAATTTTATTGGGTTAATTGAATTATCTTTCTTTAATAGCTTATTTTTAAAGTTTAAGTTTTTATTTATTTTTAAATTTGAATTAACTAAACTGTTTGAATTATATTTTCGATTATCTTTTAGCTTTTTATTAATTGTTAATTTTGAAATTTCTAGATTATTTTTGTTTAATATGTTATCTTTAACATTTAATTTTAAGTTTGTTAAATTCCGTTTTGATTTTATCAAAGTATTTGATTTTATCCTTACATTTTCTTTGCCTTTTAAATTGATATGGTTAATTGAATTTATTAGATTAGTTTTATCTTTAAAGTTTAATTTTTTATTAATTAAATTATCTTGGTTTTGGATAGCATTTTCTAGACTGATTTTATCTTGATTACTAAATATTTTATCAAGGTATTTATTGATTTTATCCATTTTCTCATTTTTAGTATTTAAATTCAAATTTATTTTAATGTTTGACTTATTTATGTCTAAATGCTCACCTAGGTTTAAATTTTCTGAATTGATTAAATTATTTGAATTGATTTGGTCATTGTTTTGTTTGACCAAATCAAGGTTGATGCCAAATTGATCAGAGTCTTGATTATTTTGTGATTTTAAATCTAAATCATTTAAATATAGATTATCATGCACCATACTTGGACTAATTTCATACCTATCATCATGTTGATTATTTAAACTACTATTAGCAAGGGTATTTTGGTAAATATTACTAACCTTGAGCGCAACCCCTAATTCAGTAGGCTTCTCCGTTGGATTTGACTCGAGTCCATATTTGACTTTAACTTGATCTTCTAGCTCCATTGGCGTCTCGTGAAGCTTGATCAACTGGGTCCACAACTCATATGCATTCTTGTACTTTTCTAATCTGCATAAAATATTGTTAGGTAAAACATTACAAATAATGTTACTTACCTTTTTGTTCAGTTCCGAGTTTTGAGAAGGTTTCCTCAAAATTAGCATATAATCGATGTCTACGCTTCCTAAGAAGCATTCCATTAATCGCTTCCAGTAGTTGAAGTCTTCATGATCGTATGGTGGTGGTTCGCAGGGGTTCCGTCCTTCTAGAAGAGTCATTATTCTTGCACATAGAGAAACAGAAAAAAAAATCCCAAGACTTGGTCTTGGATTAGCAGTGCTGAAAAAAATAATATTTCACTATTTTTGGAAAAAAAATAATAAAATATTATTAAAATATTAATAAAATATTTGAAAAAATATTATTTCAAAATTTTGAAATTGTAATATTTTTAAAATACTAAACAATGGTGAAAAGATGGCGATGTATTTTTCAAAAACCGTTTTGGAGGGAAAAAATGAAAGGCGCAGCGGAATCTAAAAGACAAACAATATCTGCTCTTTTCTTGATATTTAAAAGACAAACAATATCTAATATGAAAGGCGATGTATTTAAAAGACAAACAATATCTAATTTTTTTCTTTAAAACGACCCCCCTTTGCTTGATTGGTGGTTGCACCAAATCAAAGCGGTACCTGCTCTGATACCACTTGTAGGACCGTGATCGTTCGATAGAGGGGGGGTGAATATCGATTCGAAAACTTGCGTTAATAAGAGTTAAGCGCAGCGGAATAATAAAAAAATAGGCAAACTGAACAAGGTGTTTTTTACTTCGTTCGGAGCCTGTGACGACTCCTACTCGAAGGCCCGTGGTCCTTGACCACTTTTGTTGGGCAATCACTAGCAATTCGAATGTGATTACAAAAAGAGTACAAGTAATGCTAATGAAACAAAAACACAAAGCTGTACCGACAGAAAAGAAAACTTAAAGAGCAAGGGCGCGTTGTCGGAGCTTTGTTGGCGTAGAGCAGCAGAGCAAGCAGAGATTCTCAGATGTGTTGATGGAAGCTCCACCCCTGGGGCTTCTTTTATATGCTGCTCCGGGCGCCTGGATCCCTTCCGGGCGCCCTGGTGTGACGTGGTAAATCCAGTCAGGATGCTCCACGTGGCGAGGCGACGCAGAGGATAAAACTTGCCTCCGGGCGCCCGGACCACCTTTTTCCAGAGATTCCTTCTCCTGCAAAACAAGGTTAGTCCGAGGCAAAATATACCCTGCAACACAGATTGTTAGCACAATGAATTAACAGAAAAAGTATGACTTAGATTCCGTCTTTCCGAGACCGGAATCTAGTCACGATCTCGACTTAGATATCTGAAATGGATCTAAGCCTGATCGACGCCTAATGTTCCCTTCCTGGGAACGCGTCCTCGCAATCACTCCCCTCCAGTGACTTACCTTACTTACCTGCCAGACGTCCGGTCAGCCCTTCGACCCGTCTGGACTTCTCGCCAGCTATCCGGTCAACCCGTTGACCTAGCTGGACTTCTTGCCAAGCGTCCGGTCAGCCCGTCGACCCGCTTGGACTTTGTGCCAGCTATCTGGTCAGCCCGTCGACCTAGCTGGGCTTCGTGCCAGACATCCGGTCAGCCCGTCGACCTGTCTGGACTTATCCTGCACACTCGATCAGAGTGTTAGATCAACAATAAATCTAACTTAACCTATTTGTCATTCATCAAAACCTGGGTTAAATCGTTAGTGCTAACCGCACCAACAGACACGCCCGACGGTGTCGGCAGCGGATGCGTCCCGCGCGTCATTTAGCGTTCACAATTTTTCTTTTTTCTTTTTTTTTTTATTTTTTAATTATTTATTTAATTAAACAATTCCTCACTTAAATACGGTAATTTCAATAGATTTTTATACCCATAATTAAATTATCCCAACAAACTAAATAAAATATATATTTAAAATTTAAATATTTTTATAAATTTATTAATTATTTATATTCTAATAATATTATATTTAAATTTTAAAAATTAGGATTAAATATTATTAATTAATTTATAATATTTTAGGTATAAATTAAAAAATTCTAATAAATCTTATTAATCTATATAAATCATATTTATATTCATAATTTTATATTTAAATTTAAAAAAAAACCTAATAAATTTTATTAATTTATTTATATTCTAATAATATTATATTTAAAATTTAAAAATTCTAATAACTATTATTAATTAATTTATATTTTGATATTTTATATTTAAAATTAAAAAATTCTAATAAATCTTATTAATCTGAGAAATCTGCCTAGCAGCGCCTAATCCCCGTCTAGGCGCTGGTCTAGCACCTGATTAGCACCTAGCGAATTTTAGAACTTTGGCTTTTGGTCGTCGGAGTCGCGTCGCTCTGTAGCCGGAGTCGCGTCGCTCTATCGTCAGAGTCACGTCGCCCGGTTGCCAGAGTTGCGTTACTGAGTAGCAGGTTCATCTTGAAAAGCAGTGCACAATAGAACGATCGCAATTTAAAGTTGTCCGGCATCAATTTGTGACCTTCTTATATAGGGTCATTGAAAGCGTCTTCAAGCTTCTTGGAAAGCGCTTTCAGCGAACTTTTATCCCTCAAAACTCAGTCGTCCATAAGCTCCACTGCGGTTGCTGATTATCCGCCCGAAGGCACCTTCAAGCTCCATGGAAGGCGCCTTCCATAAGCTGTCCAAGGCACCTTCAAGTTCTTTGAAGGTCCCTTCGCTCGCTGCCACGCGGATCCTTTGACCAGCGTGTTCAAGGCGCCTTCCAGCCCCATGGAGGCGCCTTGAGTGCTGTTCATCCAAGACAAAAATGCCCAATTTACTTCCTAAAACATACGTTATTCCAAGAAACCAACTATACCCTGCAAAACAAAGTTAGCACAATCTACACATGAATAATAAAGCATTTGACAGTCTTTGGACTGTACGATTCTGACTTCAGATTTTGCGGAAATCCTAGGTCAAACCAGCGCCTATTGTTCCCTCACCAGAGAACGCGCCCTCACCTACTCCTCTCAAGAGAGTTTACCTGTTGTCAGATTGATCCTCCAGACCAACTAGACTTTTGCTCAGCGTCCGAAGCTTCCGATCTTCATGTTGGACGTCCACTACTTGTCCAGACTTCAACCCGGTTTGCGACACCAGGATTTCAACATAGAGTCCCTGACACTAGGATTTTGCCCGAAGCTCTTGACCCGCCAAGACTTTCCGCCTTAGGTTACCACCCCCTAGTGTTTTCCACCTCCCTAAGCGCAGCTAGTGTAACGACCCAAATTTCCTCATTTTGAGCCCCAAAAAATAATTCAAAAATATTTAGAAATGCTATAGAAAAATTCTAGAGATTTTTAGAAATTTTTAGAGTATTTTTATGTAATTTTTGGAGTTCGTTTGGTATTTTTACCAAGGAGAATAAGTTTTAAAAATAAACTAAAAAAAAAAGGGTTGTAGAAGCTGGGTTTCGAACCCAGCACCCCGGACCCAAGCAAAATCGGCCCAACCAACCGAGCTGCGCTCAATTTGTTAATTATGCATGGAGCGATATATATTTAAGTAGTAGTTAGGAACACTAAAATAAATTGAAAATAAAAGTGCGCGGCTGAGGAATCGAAGCTGACTTGGTTAAAATCTGGCTAACCAAGTGTGCTGCGGGCGGTTTTGTTTAAGAATAGATAGTAAAATTATTTAAAGAAGTTAACCGAATATTGAGTTATAAAAGAGAACTTAGGGATTAATTTTTCCCGAGACCTAATTTTCTTCCCCCTCCCTTATCTCGCGCGGCGTCGTCCTCTGCTCGGGCGGAAGACGAAGAGAAGCTAGGGCTTCTTTCGACGGCCGACCAAGGTTCTCCAAGGGATTTTCTTCGCTATCATAATCCCCTCATCGAGGAGATTTCGTGGACACGAAGAGGAGCCGAGATCTTCACTTCTCCGGAAACTCTAGAGCCTTCCCCTTCGGCTGTGAGTCCAAGAAACCGCTGTAAGTCGCTACTCACCTGTAGTAAGAGTAGTTCCGTGATTTCATCTTGTGATGTTTCCTGGATTTCTACGTGTTAGTGTATGATCTTGTTTTGCTCAAGTTTCCTGAGGAATCGAGTTTTTGAATCTATACTCTTGAAGGATTTGTTGGATAAGGATGTCCTAGTTCTTCATGGGAAGACTCAATCCCGAGTTGTTCTTGCCATATGAACATTAATGAACGCGATGATTTCCTCACCCTCTGGTGATGATGGTTGGTTATGGTTTGCTGCCGTGAACCCTAAAGAAAGAAGGGAAGGATTAGTCCAGTTCAAGCATGTGGAATTGTTAGATTCGGAAGTTAACAGATTTTTAGTTTGTGGTTGCTCGTTTCGGATTTTTGTGATGTCTTCTGGATTCTCGTAGGGATTTTTTTTAGGCGTTTAAGATAGCATTGGGTTTTGTTCGGATTCTTTCAATTAGTTTGGAAATCTGGATCAAGAATTTGATAGATAGATTATTACTATGTGAAGTATACTCGAGTTTTAGTAAAATTGAAATGTTTTAGGTTGTGATAAAGTTTATAAGATGACGTTAGAGATTAAAAATTGAAAGAGGATTCGTTTGGACAATATCGCATAATATGTAGTAAAGAGAGAAAACTGATTAGATGTGAAATGATTAAAGGAGATAAGTACATAATGAGATTAATTGTCCTATGAGATAATATTGTAGATAATTTCAACATAGATTGTTTTATTCTAGCAGATCATGATAAATTCCTGCACCTCAAATTAAGTTGTATGGGTTAAGCATATGGTCTAGATTTATTCTTTGACTCAGAATCAGATAGTCCTAACTTAGCTTAAGTTGATGTGGTTCATGTACATAGTTAGTCTTGAAGCAATTAGTTTAGTGTAAATGTTTGGATCTTGAAATCTTACTCCATCTCTTGTAAAGATGCCAGATTGCTTTAACATAGAATAGGAGTTCAAGAAAGGTTTGAGAACAGTATACGTGTAATAAACTCTTTGGGTTTGGTTGTTGGTAGATGTTGGTGATTTCTTTATGGATTTAATTCAATGTGCCCTGCCCCGTTAATTTTCTATTGATATTGAGGTTATCGGACTGCATAAGAGAAGTATGGATTTCAAAGGAGGAAAGTGGTTAGATTAAGCATGTAGGTTTGTGTTTTGTGGATTTCCGCAGAATGGTTATAATTGTGTTAGCAAGTGCAGATTTTGTTAAGCTATTATGCAGATTTTTATTAAGCTAGTATACAGATTTCTGTTAAGCATTAGTGCAGATTTTTGATAAATATTGTATGTGCAGATTTCTTTTGTATTCTATGCATGATCATGTGTTACATAGTTAGTTTCATTCATAGATGCATACGAAAGATACCCTAATAGTATTTTGGGTTTAAGAAAAGTATAAGAAAGATGAAGAAAAGTATAAGAAAGATAAAGAAAAGAAAGAAAAGGCCGAGGCCTTAAGTAAATCCCAAGGTCAAGACTTTAGGGATTTTGGCACACAAAGTGCCTATTAAAATGTCGAGGCATTTAAAGAAAAGTAATTAAGATTATAAGTATTTTACTTTTAAGAAGAGGCTAGTACCCGACTTCCGAGGTTGTCGTTAAACAAATCCAGGTGTCCAATTCCGAGGTCTTGGCCCTGGTAGACCGAGGTCTGCTCTTTTAGGATTGGTGGCTCGCTACCCCAACCTATTAGGGAACGGGTATAAGATGGTACTACGCCTGGGCCCAAGAAGAAGTTGATTATTATTTTGAAGTATTATAAGTATAAGTTTTTGAACAAGTAAAACGAGTTTTACATAAACATAAAGTATTAAAGAATAAGTTAGAACAAATGAAATAAAGTTTCATATAGTTCTAAAAATCAGTAAGTTTAATTCTTTATTCTACCATGTATATCTAGTAGATGAGTAGTTTTTCATGTTTACCTATTAGATGAGTAGCATGATTAGCTATTAGAATTACATGAGTAGATTCCTTAGCTTTTCTTTGCTATTAGTTTGACATGAGCAGTTATGTTTATGCTTTATTTTTTCTTAGAGCATATAGTTTTTAGTTCTTTTAGAATACATGCACATTCGTATTTTTGTGAGTTAGATAGCGCTTACTAAGCAAATTTTGCTTATAGACTACACTTCCTCTTACTGCAGATACAGGAAAGGAAAAGATATAGAAAGGAAAGCGACAAGGAGGTGTTCGAAGGATGTGTGATGCCAGGACTATGGAAGCCTTGGGACTAGGAAAGAAGTTTTAATTTTAGTTTTCGCATTTTAGTTATTGTAAACATTTGAGTTGTATTTTAAGTTCATGTCATTTGAGATTATTCTGTTTAGATTGCATGTAGGATGAGTCCAGTTTAGTAAGTAGATATTTGTGTGTTTGATGCTTATTTAACTGCGTGGTTGATTGATATGTGTTCCAGCCGCTTGTGGCTGAGTATATATTGCATGTATTGTTGAATATGGTCACCGGTACAGGGGAGACTCTGTCGAAATTTTTCGGTAGGGTTTCCATGTGATTTTTAATCATACCGGTTAAGTAGAGTTAGTAGTTAAGTAACGGTCATCCTTAGAGAGTAGTAGTAGTAAGAAGGGTGGTCGTTACAGCTAGGATTTTTGCCTAAGAACACTTAGGACTTTCCTGCAATCTCATTCAAACTTGTTAGACCACAAATAATCTTAACTTTGAACCCTTTGCCATTATCAAAATTCAGGTTCGATCGTTTGATGCTTCCCGCACCAACACTATCTTGTGGTAGTTAGCTAAGTATAAAGGTTGAATATTTCATCATAAGGACATGTTTTAGTTTTTAAAATCATGCTTGGACTTTTAGGTACTTTTTAATTTTAGGGAGAGCTTCAATATCATTTTTGAAAATTTCAAGAATAAGAAAATTTAAATTTAATTTTTTAAAATTATTTTTAACCTTTATCTTTACAAAAAAAATTCCAAAATTATTTTCAAATTTTTTGTTAATTTCAAGATTATTTTACCCATTATCTTTACAAAAAAGTTTCAAAATTATCTCTAAATTTTTTCTTTAACATATTTTCAAAATTATTTTCAACCCTTATCTTACAAAATTTCTTCAAAATCATTTTCAACTTTATCTTTATAACATTTTCAAAATTACTTTTCAAATTTTTTACTTAACAAATCTCAAAAAAAAATTTAAAATTTTTCCAATAATATTTATCTTCAACTTAACCTTTTTCTTTTAAATTTTTATTTGACTTTCAAAATTTTCAAACTTCTCTTCAAAATTTATCTTTGGATAAGTTCTCAAAAGTCTATTTTTCACAAATATTTAGATACATTTTCCAAATTCAATTTCTTTTAAAGACTAATGTTTTGGATTCTTGTTTAAACTTTTTTAAACAAACACCTATTTTTCTAACTTCAAACTTGTTATTTTTGTTTCCCCTATTTTTGATATGTATCAAAGGGGGAGAGATAATGAATTCAGGGGGAGAGTTAAAAAAAGTGCTTATTTACTTATATTTTCTATGTTATTAAAACTTAATTGTGAACCTTGGTTGTCAAACATCAAAAAGGGAGAGATTGTTGGTGCAGGTTACACCAGAATCGAACCTAAGTTTAGATGTTGTCAAATGTTCAAGTTAAGTTATATTGTGATTTAACAAGTTGACTAAGTGTGCAGGATGTTTACTCAACCAGGTAAGTCTTAGCAGATCGTGGAAGCCAG
Organism: Zingiber officinale; assembly: GCF_018446385.1. Lineage (NCBI taxonomy): Eukaryota > Viridiplantae > Streptophyta > Magnoliopsida > Zingiberales > Zingiberaceae > Zingiber > Zingiber officinale. The sequence goes on from NC_055998.1 coordinate 109,245,613, forward strand.
GCAGAAAGCCCAAGTGGGTCAAGAGGACCCAGCACATGGCAGGGAAGCTCGATAGGTTTGGAGAACCGAAAATCGAGGGAAAGTCCTGGTGAGCCGATCAGATGCTAAGCAGCAAAGTCTAAATATGTTTGGAGGACAAATGTTTGATAGGTAGGTTGAAGTAAGCAAACTAGAGAGGAACAACAGTAAGGTCGTGTTCTGGGAAGGAACAAACCCTAGGTCGTTGATCCAACTAATGAAACTGAGAAGGTTTCCAAGTTGAGATTAAGACAGTGTTATTGTCAATTATTACTCATGTATCATACTATACCGTGCTAACATTTTATTTGCAGGGATATATTATGTTTAACTCTGTTTTGTAGGAACCGACCTGATTGGTCAACTGAACACATGGATTAGTCGACCGAACTAGATCGAGTCATATCAGAATTCAAACTAGAGCATAACATAGTTCAATCAAAGACTGATCAGTTGACCGAACCATGATGACATGGTAGAGATTAGATCGAGCCGAAGCAAAGAAGGAAGCTAGGCTGATCGGTCAACCGAACATAAGGATCTGTCAATCGAACGATCACTTCATTAATGCAGAATTAAGTGCAAATCTCAACGAACAGGAAAGTTCACTGTTCGGTCGACTGAACAAGGTGATCGGTCGGCCAAACCATTAAAGCTCATTAATACTCAAAGATTGGATCTCAACAAAGAAGGAAGAGAGCGCGTTCAGTCGACCAATAGGAGGTTCAATCGACCGAACTGATCAGTCGATTGAACAGTTTATCAGTCGACCGATCAAGGCTTATATAAGCATTAGCTCGAGGTCCGAGGCGAGGCATCAATTTTGAAGTCAACGTTGTGCAAAGCTCCTGTTCATTCTGCTACTCTGTGCTTCACTTTCACAAGCAAGCTGCTCAATCTAGAAGTATCGACCGAGCTTCATCTTCTATCTAGTGTCGGTATAACTTTTTGTTTATGCTTGTATTGTCTTAATTTCTAAAAGATAGTAGTTTGTTACTATCTTACATTCTCCATATTGTAGATTGCTTCTTTCGAAAGATTTTAAAAAGAAGAGTTCTAATGGATTGCCCAACGATGTGATCAAGGATCGCAGGTCTTTGAGTAGGAGTCGACCTAGGGTCTGAACTAAGTAACCAACTTATGTCATCTGTATTATTTTTATTTTAATTTTCGCTACTTATTTTGATTTGTTTCACAAACAAAAGAAAAGTCTTTAATGTGCAATATTCACCCTCCCCCCCCCCCATCGCATCTTTCGATCTTTCAGTTTTGATTCATTTCATGAATATACACTTGTGTTCTTGCTCTTCTTTTAATCTTTCTTCCTCTTTGGTCGAAATTTCCTTGTTTGGTTGCTAGCACAACCTTATTAGAATTTGAGGGATGTCCTAAGGTAATCGCCTTATGATTTTTTTCTATTTATTTGATAAGTATAGATTCACTATTTGAATGTATATTATATGTTTGATTGTCTTAAACTCATTTACTTAATGTCCGTAATATAATTCATAACATAAGAGAATTTGTGATTAGATCGCAACTAGTGATTATCTCTACATGTGCAAATATGAATATATTGAAATTTCTCTAGTCGTCGAATTGATGTATTCGAACATCATCAATTCTATAAAACTAGCACGGGTTATACTCCTTGGTTCAGCCAAGCAGCTGTTTTCTCACTGGCTGGAGACATTGGAATGTCGAGAGTTAAACGTGGATGTTGGTTATAGTAACTAATTCATTGGAGTTACTCGCTGTAAGACTTCATATGGTTATATATATATATATATATATATATATATATATATATATATATATATATATATTATCCCACATAGGATTCACCACTTCTTGCGAGGAGACGTATACTCTATAGTTACTCGTTAGGATTATTACTCAAAGTCTTTGGTCAAAACATCACATGTTAAGAGTGCGAGACTCTTGTATATATATATATGAGTAATTTGAATCCGCAGAACGAGTAAGTATTACTTGGGATAAGTGTGACGTAATCAATCTAATAGGGACAAGACACATAGTATTTATTGGATGAATGTCATTTTAGATTGAACTTGGATAATATTGTTAGTTTAATTCGATCGATGACATCAAATTATAATTTTTGATAATAGAAATAAATCAGGAATATTTGAATAAGGATAATAATTTATTCAAATCTTTCTGATTTCTCAAACAACTCAAGTGTGTTGCCTCCCAAGGTATTCATGCTCTCTCTAACTTTTGTGAATAATTTCGTTGTGTGAAATTCTGATGGTTAACCTACACAACGATTGCTCCTTTAAAAGAAATTTGCGTGGGATCCTTAGGGATTTTAAATTTCAAACTATGAATGATTATTAATCAATATCCGTGATTACTATAATCACTTATTTACATTCCATAATTAAATATCCATCGACGTACAATTATGTCCATCAACATATTGTAGATTAAAATAGATATTGATAAAATCCTTTACCTACAAAGTTACAATCTTTTTCTTCCAACCACACTATATTCCATATGGGTTATTGTCAAAATGAATTTACCCATAATTTTCATAACTAATTTGGACTCTAAAAAATTTTGAAAGAATTTTTATATGTAACTATAAATATAAATGATTTAAAATAGCACCGGCTGGTTTTCTTTGAGTCCAATCAATAATGGAAATTGAATTGAATATACTTAATCTTTAATGGAAAATGGCGGATTCCTTGTTGAGCTTTTATATAATTTAATTATCACATACACGACCCAATAAATCTGTATATATCTTTTGTTAATATCTTAAAATAATTTTAATGTAATCAATCAAATTAGATTAGATCCTGTTGATATTTAACCCATGTGTCTAAGTGTGCAGGAACTTAGGAGTACAGGAAGTTGAACGAATGACGCAGCTAGCGAGAAGGACGGCACATATGAGAGTTGACAAGCTCGATGCGTCCGAGGAATGAGGTGCTGCGAAAGAGTACGCGGGCGGAATAAGGAGGCGCTCGACGTTTTCGAGGGACAAGAAGCCGGAGCGGAAGACTGCTAGAAGGCTAGAAAATAAGTTTGAGTGAGCCCTATTCCAAATGGCTGAGATCACCCAAGCGAGCGGAGCCGAAGCGGAAGACTTGGACCAATGCGAGCGGAATCGGAGCGAAAGAGTCAGGACCAAAAAAAAAGTCAACAAAATGTTGACTTTTTTGGTCAGGGCACCCAGACCTGGTCCAGGCGCCCGGACGAATGCGACGTGGTTATCCCCCTCCATGTGCCTGAAACCCTTCCAGGCGCCCCGACCAGTGCTATAAATACAATCCTAATCCTAGAAGGTCATGCAACACTTGTAATTGACTCCATTTGAGTTTAGCTTTACATTTTGAGTGCTTTAACTGCTGTAAGAGGCTTCTCCCCCTGAAGGAGACATTAGTGAGCTTTTCATCTTTCTTGGATTAACAACCTCCCCGATTGTAACCAAGTAAATCTTTTGTGCCTCTTCCTTTCTTTATTTAGTCTCTTATTTCTTTTATGCAAGTGTTGATTCTTATAAAGTTATAAAGTTCGAGGAAGGTTCATTCCTTTGCAAGGCTATTCACCTCCCTTCTAACCAGCCGCTAAGGGTCCTACATTTGGTATCAGAGTAGGTTCGCTTCAGGAGGGCTAACCGTCGAACGAAGAATACGAGACGGTCGGACCGAGCATCTACCCATCAAAGTTCAAGGGGGAATTTGCGAGCTGGAAGAAAAAGATGGATGCATTCTTTAAGACAGATTTTGATTTACTTTTAATAATGAAATTCGATTTTATAGCACCTAAGAGTAAAGAAGAATACCAATGGACGAAGAAGTAGCAAACCAACTTCGTGGCAAACGACAAAGTAGAGTTTCACCTGCTTAGTGTTTTACCACCTCAAGAAGTCAACCGGATTGGAGCCTATGAGTTATCCAAGGAGCTCTGAAAGAAATTCCTAGAACTACACGAAAGGACCTCATAGGCAAAACTCGTGAGACGGGATCTGCTCAAGAAACAGATCGGCAACATCAAGTTAGAAGAAGGTGAAATCATTGCACACCTTCACTTAAGAATAAAAGAACTCATCACCGAACTCACGAATCTCGGATAAAAGGTAAGCAACCAAGATCCGCTAAGGTACGCGCTTAACATATTTCCTAGGACTACTGAATGAGCATCATTAGTAGATGCTTATTATATATCTAAGGATCTAGAATTAAGTATGTTAGAATCATTATTTTCAATATTTGAAGTCCATGAAACAAGATATGCAGATCCGAAGGAGCCAAGGCACAACATTGCCTTAAAGGCAAAAATGGGTGAATGAGACTCTGATTCTTCTCTCGACGATGACGAAACGACACTCGTGGTAAGAAAATTTTAAAAATTATTTAAAACTAATAAATTTAATCAAGTGCAGGGTAATAGAAGGAAAAGAAAGATAAGATGCTACCACTACAATGAAAAAAGGAACGTAAAAGACAACTGCCCTAAATTAAAGAGCAAAAACAAGAACAAGGACAAGAAAAAGAATAAGAAGTCAGTCCATACCAAGTATAATCTAAAAGCAACGTGGAACGAAACGTCGTCTGAATCAGAGATAGAATCCCTCTCTAGACTTGTGCTAGTGGTAAGTCACCAAGAAGATGAAGACGAAGCAAGCTCATCCGAAATGAGCATCGAGAACATCAATGAATGAGGAGCGACATCAGAAGAAAGCAGCACTTTAGGGGGAGCTTCAGATTATGAGATCGACAAGGTAAGTTAGGTACGGTCTCTTCCTCTTGACAAATTATTTCAGCTCATAAAAATGTCATCAAAAATTTGTTGTAAGTTAAAAAAAGAAAATAAAGAGTTAAAATCAACCATAGCTATATCTTATCGATTAGAAGATCTCGACACAATAAAAATGGAAAATGAAAATTTAAAAATAGAAATAGAATATTTGAAGGAATGTGTATGCTCACATGTTCAAAATATTAGAAGATATAATGGTTAAATTGGTATTTTAAATACCATAAAGACCAAATTAGAAAAATATCAGAGAAATATATTTCTAAGAAATTTTTGATTAATCTTATAGGAAAGAATCTATTTTGGGTTCCAAAATCATATTTAGATTAATTATCTTTTGGGGGCTTTCAGAGATAAAATTAAATATTTTCTTTCATTAAAAGACTTTGTCTAGAATTAGTTGTTGTTCCAATATTCAAGAAAGTCTAGTGTCTCGCCACAGCCTGAAAGCTAATTATTAAAATAAGTATTTAATTAATTAACTGTCAAGCATTTAGTTGTCATAAAAATACTTTCAATTGTTTGTAAACAATTTTGTAAGAAATTAATTAGAAGTTAATTTTTCTAGAAAGATAAAATTTTTAAATTTTTATGAATGTTAAAATTTTTAATTATTAACAAAAAAAAAATTAATGTGCAAAAGACTTTATTTTTGCTTTAAAATACTTACAACTTCATATGAAATTTTTTTCTTCCTTATATATGTTAAATTTTTTAAAATCCAGATTTTTCAAAGCTAAACTTTAATATTTTTCTAGAATCTTTCCTTAGACTTTTATTTTTTTCAAATAGCATTTTTAAAATATCCCATTTTTAATGTGATCAAAAGGGAGAGTAGTGAAGATTAAGTCTAGGGGGAGAGTAGTACATTTTATACTTGCTAATTTACTTACAAATTTTATAACTGTTATTTTTATAACTATTTACCCTAACTTACCTTGGGTTTGCTCATATTAAAAAGGGAGATATTGCTAGTACTCCAAGGTAGTTTTGATGTAATCAACTAAGTCAGGTTAAATTCTGTTAGTATTTAACTCCTGTGTCTAAGTGTGCAAGAACTTAGGAGTACAGGAAGTCAAGCGAAAGATGCAGCTAATGAGAAGGACGACACGAATGAGAGTCGACGGGCTCGATGCGCCCGAGGGATGAGGTGCTGCGGAAGAGTACGCGAGCAGATGAGAAGGAGGCGTGCAACGTTTCCGAGGGACAAGAAGTCGGAGCAGAAGACTGCTAGAAGGCCGAAAAATGGATTCGGATGAGCCCTATTCCGGATGACCGAGATCACCCAAGCGAGCCGAGCCAGAGCAGAAGACCTGGACCAATACGAGCGAAACCGGAGCAGAAGAATCGGGACTGAAAAGTCAACAAAATGTTGACTTTTAGGGTCGGTGCACCTGTACTTGGTCTAGGCACCCGGACTTGGTTCGAGCACCCAAACTCCGGGCGACCGAAACCCTTCTAGGCGCTTAGAGCAGAATTTTATCCGAAATGTGACGTGGCACATTTCATTACGACGGGGATAAAAGTTTATCCCCCTCTAGGCACCTAGAATCTTTCCAGGCACCCCGACCAGGGATATAAATATAACTCTAGTCTCAGAAGGTCATACAACACTTGTAATTGATTCCATTTGAGTTTAGCTTTGCATTTTGAGCGTTTTAACTGCTGTAAGAGACTTCTCCGCCTGAAGGAGACATTAGTGAGCTTTTCATCTTCCTTGAATTAACAACTTCTCCAATTGTAACCAAGTAAACCATTTGTGTCTCTTCATTTTTTTATTTAGTCTCTTATTTCTTTTATGCAAGTGTTGATTCTTATAAAACTATAAAGTTCAAGGAAGGTTCGTTCTCCTTTGTAAGATTATTCACCTCCCTTCTAACCGGCCGTTAAAGGTCCTACAGCTTTTAATTAGCATCAACAATTGATAAATTAAAGTTATGCATACTTTAATTAACTATATATAAATCTCTCATGTCTAAGGATAAAAAGGAATTTGTGAAAGAATATATTTTTGGTAATAATACTTATATATATTCTTTAATTGATCCTGTTCACAGCTTACATTGCACCTACTTATTTATCTAAAGTCACTATATACCTTAATGATGGAGTAAATCATTCTATCTCAGAGGGGCACAACAAGTGTAGGTTATATATATACATTATTTTATAACAGATATATATAATTAGATTATTACTCCCCACTAATGATCATTTAATTATAAGTATAATTTAATAAAAATATCCAAGTAATATCCAATTGATATCACATACCAATAAAATCTACCCATAGATATAATATACACATGAATAATATTTAAAGAAATTATTTTGAGGGCATATAATTTTAACAGATATATCGTATTATGTTTATCAAAATTGCTGGTTGAATTAGTCCAAAAATGTGATTTAGTCGGTCAATTTTTATCTATTTACATGAAATATGTGGGTTCTTGCAGCTGGATTACTGTTCTTGTAATTATATGTATTAAATGAGTGCGGTGCCTTTGACACTGGAAGAATGGAGTGAAACCAGATTCAAGTAAAGAGGAACAAAGTAAATTTATTAGGTAATTATTTCAGTGTTTCTCCTGAAATTGGTTCAGTAACTACTTGTTAAAGATCCCACTCTTTGTAGGTCAAAGTATGAGTTGCAAGATTTCCTGAAACCAAGTTTGCGTATAGTGTCTTCAAAGATAGCAAGTCGTCTTTGAGCATTCTTTGTTTTAGAGCTCATAAAGTTGTTTGCAATGACTATGTTTCAACTATCCTGTGTTACTCGCCTTTTATGGAATGAACTGCTTTGCTCTTTTAGTAGTACACAAAATAATGATCAAACTGATGAGGTACTTTATTACTGTTACAGGAAGATGAACGGGAATTTATTGGTGAATTGAAGGTCAAAGTAATCAGAGGCATAAACTTAGCTGTTTAGAGATTTGCTTACCAGTGATCCATATGTAATTTTGAATCTGGGGCGGCAGGTGAGTTGATTTAATTTGATTATTATCCAAATTGTGTGCTAACCTCCACCGTGAGCACACAAGTAAGAAAGAACCTCTTATCTTTACAAATTGATAACATTTACGACTATGACTCCATATAAATTGGCCATTCTGTCACATTAGAGCTATTATTTTCTTCCAATGTGAAATTAATTTTTCAATCACATTAGAACCTATTTTTCATAGACTTTTCTAACACAAAGAACGATAGTGCAGCTCCGTAAACAAATGAGAAAAACCCACCGATAAGTAGAAAAATTAATTACCAATAACCAAAATGACAAAAAAAATCACTTTAAATACATATCAGAGCTACAGCTCACCTCTATACTCAATTACTCATTAGCAATTAACAACATCCCTCCACCTAGCACTACCTTCACTCGTAAATCATGGAAAATTTCAGATCTCACTTTACAAGCATATTTTGATGAAGAACACTCCAAAAATTCACTTGAATCATCAGTATACTTCGAGGCAGAGAGCAAGAACAATCCATAGTATCGTTTTTCCAGGAAACTTAAACTTCTCCTTGATGGCCAGAGTTTCGTCTCTTTTTGTGCTAGCTGCTGCCTTTCTCAGGTTCTTCGATGTAAAAAAATGGCCAAATAAACATCAAAATCCAGTTAGAATAAAGCACTCCACACAGCACCATCTTCTTCACCACACCTTTGATGGACACCCTTTATCTTCTCCGCAGATTTGCATATGCCACTACAACTCCAGTCAAATGATGCAATGCAAACATTTCCTGCCTGTGCTTTCCACTCGCAGTCTGAAGAAAAAGTTAACAAAGAACCGTGAAGCACAAATGTCACGATAAGATAGCTTATAGACGACTGCACAAGATCAGTTCCTAACCCGGTGGAGTTCCACAGCACATATTCCTCTCATCGATGTATTCAACTTCCAGCCCAATGAACCATGAACCCAGTGATACATCTTCATTGGCATACTTGTGCAGTATCGGTCTGGCATCAGCAACTTAACAGTAAGAACCCTGTGCAACTGAAGCTAAGCGACAAGGAAGACAATCATAGATCACCCTTACTGGTTAATTGATATGTATGTGGCCAGATCTTTTGATATAGCATAAATCTGCCCAGTAGCATGCCGAAAGTACTTGTTTCCATCTTCTCCGAATTTCCAGTATTCAGGTTCATGGTACTTCACATTTCTTTGATTCATAATTAGCAATCAATAGAAACATTTTGCAGAGTCATTGCTTTAAGGATTCATAGGGTCACAAGAGATTTAAGAAACAAGAATATTACCTATCAGAAAGCACTGGCCCAGACTTCATACACCCTATGTAGGTTCTTGGTTTTGATCTATGTCGAGCAAGGGTTGTAGCCAGCATACCTCCATTTCATAATATTATCAAATTGTATCAATGTATATGGAATCTATAAGGAAACAGAACTTGAAATTTATAATTGAGTACTACAATTTGCACCTAGATTCACATGGACATCATCATCAACCTTGACATAGAAATCAGCATCCCATATAGCAACAGCAGTGGAAAAGAATATTTTTGTTTTGGCAGACAGTTCATGGTAACCTTCAACATGTTCCTGCATATGAAGCGATAGAAATGCAGATAAAACAAACAATGTGCAAATAACATGCCAATTGTAATGTGAAATTTTAAAGTCCAAATGCCGGATCAATTCAGGCAGCACAAATAATCTGCAAACACCATGGCAATCTAAAATCCTGAGACAACATGCTTTACCAGTCTGAGAAAGTCATTGTGCTGAGCTTCTTCTGAATCGATAGCTTTATCCAGAATACTGTGAGATGTAGCACTGTGAAAAAAGAAGTGATTTTAGGTTTTCAATGATCAAGAACATTATCAGCTGGATTTTGTATAACTCGAATGCTAGTTCCAAAACAAGACACATTATGAAGATAAAACACAATCAACAGTAGAAGTCAATATTTGCTGGTAGCTTTTAACAAGATTGAAAAGCAATAAAATAACAAGTTAACGACAGCCAACCAACTATGAATCTCATTTTTAAAGTCTAGTACATGGATTTTATCCAGTCATTAAAGACTATATGCGAATGATAATTTCCTGATCTTTTAAATCACTAAATTATGTTGTATAGATTTCTTATACTCCTCATGCTTTCAACTCTAGTCAATTTAATTTAACATCTATTGTCTCGGTGAACATATCCAAATCATTTCAACTTATTTCCTCTCATATTATCAACAAGATATTGAACTTATCTTTCACAGAAGCATATATAAGAAACATTCATAAAGTTATAGTAGGGTTTCATTTGGTTTGTTAGGTAATTTCCAAACCACCTTGTATTAATGAATGCATAAACATCTATAAAAGAAATATTTACATGGATTTTTTTGCAGTGTACGTTCCACTAGAAGCATTAACCTATTTGTACACAAAGCAACACTTAAACAATTCATGAAAATCAAGGGAAGTATCCACATACTAAACCATAATTAGAATGTTTTAGTTGTTGGGACCAAGGGGAGTTGGGGGGTTGAATAGCTTGCTCGCTTCAATGAAGATGATTTGCAGCGGAATACTTGAAGCGAAGAACTCTCCAATGCTAACACAAGGATTTACTTAGTATCCACCTCCTTGAGATAACTAATCCAAGGATCCGGCCCTCTCTCATACATATATTACGAAAGAGTTCCTTCTCTGAAACAATCCGAAGGCGGAAAAACCTCGTACAAGCTCACACACAAAGCAATACAAGAAGAAGAGGATGAGAAGCTAATACAAATGAAATCTTACAAGATTACAACAATGAAACCCTAGCTTTCTCTCTTCTTGCTTGAAACCACTTCTTGATCAACTTGAAAATGCACCATCACTTCACTCTAAGTCTCCAAAAACTTGTGTGTGGTTGAGTTGTTGTGAGCAAGAGGTTTGCTTTGAAATGTCCACGAAAACCCTTTTCTAGGATTCTTCGACGCCTCCCAATCGATTCAGCTTTTCCCTAACCAACTGTCACATCATCCGACCGTCCCAATCGATTGGTGAGTCATCCCAATCAATTCAGAGAGCCTTAATCAATTTACCCAATCGATTCCGCAACTCTCTAGTTACTTCCAAAAAGGCCTTAATCGATTGCCTCTTCTCGCAACAAAACACTGCCTAATCAATTGATAGCATTGGCTGAATCGATTGCACCAATTGATTCAACCTTGTTTTCGTGAATTCCTCTTCGCGAATCTCCTAGCCCTAATCAATTGGTCCAATTGATTAGGCTCGGCTCAATCAATTGACCAATTGATTTGAACTCTTTCTATATTCTCGCAAGAACCTCTTAATCGATCATCCTAATTGATTAGCTTAGGGTCAATCGCCAATCGATTGCCCCAATCGATTGTCCAACCCTAACTTGCTTAATCAAAGTCTAGGGTTCCCGTGCCCAACATTAGGTCAACTGTGACCTGTTGGGACTTCTCCACCCAGTGTCCGGTCAATCCTTTGGTCCACTTGGACTTTTCTCCTAGTGTCAAGTGTCTGATCCTCCATGACCCACTTGGACTTCCAAACACCAAGTGTCCGGTCAACCTTTGACCCACCTGGACTTTTCTTCTCGTGCCAACTGACCGGTCCTCCGTGACCAACTTAGACTTCGAAACACCAGGTGTCCGGTCAACTTTTAACCCACCTGGACTTTTCTTCTCATGTCAAGTATCCGGTCCTCTATGACCCACTCAGACTTCCAAAACACCAGGTGTCTGGTCAACGTTTGATCCACCTGGATTTTCCAATGTCTGGTTTCACTCACCAGAACTTTTCTCTACCTAGCTTCACTTACTAGGATTTTTCCACGTGGCTTCACTCACTAGGGTTTTCTCACTACCTAACTTCACTCACTAAGACTTCCCAATTGCCTGGCTTCACTCACCAGGACTTTCCAATCACCTGACTTCAATCATCAAGACTTTCCAACTACCTGGCTTCACTCACCAAGATTTCTCACACCAAGTGTCCGATTAACATTGACCCACTTGGTTTTTCTTCTTCTACCAACCATCCGATTGGTCTTGCCCCTGCCTAACCTCCAGTTAGGATTTTTCTAGTCAACTATCCAGTCAATCTTGACCTACTTGACTACTCTCTAATATCAAATTGGTCAACCTTTAACCAGTGGAGAATTGCACCAACAATCTTCCAAATGGACAATTGCATCTGCAATCTTCATATATTATCAAATATTAAAACTTAAGTTTGAGTCAAACTAATCAACTTTGACCGGGGACAATTATACCAACATTAGTCTCATGGTTTCTGAATTTGAAAGCAAAGCTCAATTAAGACAGGTATACTAGATCCACGGGGTATGGCACTATACTAGAAAGATGGATCTAAAAATATGCATATTTATAATAAAATCAGGTTCAATGGTGATATGGTAATGGGCATACTGTAAAAATACAGGACATAGGGGGAAAAAATGAAAAATGATGATAAAATACCAGTAATTTATGCCTAAATTTATGGAACAGGAATCAGAAGTAAAAGCAAGAAGGGGCTTCACTTACCTATGGCCAATCGTAAACCGAACGACAATTCCTTTTTCTTGTTCTAGCAGTTGGAGCTTTCCACCTAATTAGAAGTAGAAAATAAAAGAAAGTAGATATTTAAGAGATAAGACTACTTAAACACAACATTACCAGCACAGTCCAAAACAAGTTAAGTTGAAAATGAAGAAATCACTTGTCTAATCTACCTTGCGGCATCCATGTGGCTCTGACCGAGTCCCTTCTCTTCCTGCTGCTAAATGCTGTATTTATTCCAACCACCACGAAAGCCTTCTTCCTCTTCTCAGTCAAAGCTTCTGTTGATGGCGGACCATCCCTGCCGATCAACCCCCTCGAGCTCCTCTTTGCAGCCAACTCCATCTGCAGCGTGGATATTGCCTTATCCAAAGATCTAATATTCAACATATCCTATAAGCTTTAGTTCATCTATTCCTCAATAATAAAAACCCTCAAAAGTTATAAAATGCATGCAAATCCCATGAGATCCAGGTAGAGGACGCACTGGATGGCCTCATGTGTTCTGCTCACTTCACCCATTACATCCTTATCTTCCGCATGCTTCTGCAATCAAGTTGCAATTTTTAGCCATCTAAACGCCCAAATCCAACAATTTAACAAGCAAGCAGAACAGACTCTTTTAGTGGTACAATCTTCAGAGATGATCTGGAGCTCCTGTTCCTGCCGCCGGCTACTCGATACGACCGGGTTGTTTGCATCTGGGAATGCCCAAAACCTAATCGCAGACGAAACCCCCCATTTAAATTGAATCGAAATAAGATCTTTAACACACACACACAAAAAAAAAAAAAAAGGAAAAAAAATGTAAAATTGAATCTAACTTGTCAGTGAGAAGCATTCCTAAAGAGAAGCTGCAGACGCAAAGAATGACCATCCATCGGGGTGACACTCTCCGATCGCAACGGCCGCCAGCGCCGCCGCCGCTCCTCCCCCGCATCTCAGTCTCTGCCTCGGAGCTTCTAGAGCTCAAACAAAACTAGATTTGATGAAACGGACACTAAGAATTTGCTGTCTCAATTGGAATCCAGCCCATCGATTTGAGACGGGGGCTTGAGAGAGAAAGGGAAGTGGGATCAGGAGGGATTTTTGTCGCGGCATGGCCGCATTCACGTTTATTGATTTGATTCTTGAAGCGTTTCAACGGAAGTGACCCGACGACGTAAATACGACTCATGTCTGTTGTTAATCACAACACTCGATTCGCCAATTTGTCTTACTTCTATTTTGATTTGGAGTTTAAAACGGGACCCACGGGGACTTATGCTGTGGCAGCTCCCTGCTCTCATAACCAACTCAGGTAGATGGTCGGGTGCCAACGAATCGGTAAGAAAATCTCAATCTTAATATTCTCCTGGTGTATTTTAGTGTCCATATTTTTAAAAAAATTTAAATATCCCTCACGAAAGTCCTCATCGAACTCTAGATACCATCACACAATAGCACGCGGCCTATTTAATGTCACTCATGCACGTTTACGAGTATTAGCCACCTAAGGGTAGACCTGACCTCGGATTGAATCCAAATCAGATCTGATCCGGATCAATAGATTAGTTATCCATTGACTCAGTGTAATGCGTCTAGACGGACCAGCTAATTAATCAATGAATTGGCGATTAACCACATATTCATTAAAAAAACATATTTTTTAAAATTATATTTAGATTTTTTTAATTATAATTTTTTATTTAATATATTTATAATATTTTAATAATAGTAATGGTGTGGTTCGATATTTTTTTTTATATATTTTACATTTCTATTTATACTAATTTTTTAACCTATTTATCTTGTATGGAAATTATGGTACCTTTTTATTTAAATTATTATTTTTAATTTATTTACTGAAGGTTTTTGATGTGGGACTATTACTATATTCTTTAACTTATTAATTTTATTTAACTTCCGTAGTCTTATTTTATTCCTTTAATATTAAATTAATAAAAAAACTAAGATAAAAATTATTTGACTTGATAATAACTGGTATGAAGAAGAAAATATAATGTGTTTAAGATATATATATATATATATATAGTAAAAACTATTATATTTTTGGATAATCTAGATATCCAACTCTTCAAATCTTCAAATGAACTAATCTTGAAGATGATCGATCCGAACTCATGTAAGGGGGCGTTTGGTTTAGGGGAATAGGAGTGGGGAATGGGGAATGGGAATGAGAATCATTTATTGTCATTGTTAATGTTTGGATTATAGGAATAGGAATGCAAATAAGGGAATGAATCCTTGAAATTGGGTAATAACTCATTTCCATGTATCTCTCCTTCAATGAGTCATTACCCTATTTTCATCAATCAAAATATTCCTTTATTCTAAAAATACCCTTGACCTAAAACTAAAATTTTTTCCATTAATATCAAATATCAAAATATATTTATTTATTTTTTCTTTCATATCACTTCTCTCTCCTTGTTCTCTTTCATCATATTTTCTCTCTCATCATTTTATCACACACTTTCACTCTCCTTAATCTCTTCCATCGCACTCTCTTCCTTCTTTTTCTCTCATTATACTTTCTCTCTCATCATACTTTCTCTCTCCTCAATCTCTCTTGTCACACTCCCTCCTTTTTTCCTCAACACACTTTCTCTCTCATCATATTTTCTCTCTCTTCAATCTCTCTCATCACATTCACTGTTCTCTTTTTTTCTCATCACACTCTCTCTTATCATACTTTCTTTCTCCTCAATCTCTCTCATCACACACTCTCTCCTCATTTTTCTCATTACATTTTCTCTCTCTTCATCCTCTCCCATCATACTTTCTCTCACATCATATTTTCTCTCTCATCATGCTCTCTCTTATCACACTCTCTTTTCTCATTTTCTCTCAGCACACTTTCTCTCTCTTCATTCTTTCTCATCACACTTTCTCTCTCTTCATTCTTTCTCATCACACTTTCTCTCTCATGAGACTTTCTCTCTCATCATTCTCTTTCATCATATTTTCTCTCACATTCATCTTTCTCTCACATCTAATTTTTTCTCTTAATTTCTTTTAAGGGTAAAAAAGGAAATTTTGATTTATTCCGTTAGAAAATATGCAACTAACCAAACATTGCTTTTAAGAGTGATATCCATGCTCATACATATTCCCATTCCACAATACAATGATTCCCATTCTGATTCCTATTCCTAGGAAATAACCAAACGTCCCCTAAGTTTCCTACCAGCCATTAAGGTAAATCGAGAAGGATTCACAAAGGTCTATTCAAGCGGTTATCATTCTTAGGACTCGTCCCATGGGCGATAAATCCATGCAATGTACTGCAGTTGGGATTCAAATTTTAGATGTCTAGTTAACCACTTAGAGGGTCTAACTACTACACCATAGCTCCGGGTAAAAAAATAATTAAAAGATATAATTTATATGATATATATATATATCTAGCCTCGACTCAAACTCATAATCAGGTCAATGGGCTAATTCCAAGTGTTATTTTTTAAAAAGAAATTATAATTTTTAAATATATATTTTAAAAAATATTAATAATTGTTCTTGCTAAATATCGTGGTTGGTCAAGTTATCAGTAAATGAACGATTCGACATACGGGCTCTCCAGAGGTCGCCGACGAGGAGGGTGAGGAGGCCTTGAAAAGCACTTCAGCATAGGGTTAGAATGACGCTAAGGAGAGATGTCACTTCGATGCTCAAGTTAGGGTCAGCCCCAGTCCTAACATTCAGGAGGCCCGGGGTAAAACGATCAAAATAGATCCTTAATTTTTTTTTTATAAAGTAAAAATTATTTACAATGACTTCTTTTAGCTTTTCTAGATGCAAAATCATCTATAATATTATTAATTTCAAGATTTTCTAAAATCTCTTTTTCAATAGATAAAATTACTAATTCATTCAATCTATCTTATGACATTGTTGATCTCATGCATGTTTTTAACAATTTTAATTTTGAGAGACTCCTTTCAGCTGATCCTACAGTAACAGTCATAGTTAATAATATTCTATAAGAAATTGCAACATTTGGATAACAATCTATATTTTTCATAAAATTAAGAATATCAATTACCGATATTATCTCATTTGGTAAAGTCACTTTAATATTTTTAATTCCGTAAACAAATCATCTAATTAAACATCTAATGAATTGTCATGCGTAAAAGTGGATGGTAAATTAACATAACATTTTCTCAACTCATCATTATCTAATGATTTTAATGTTTTCGAATCAAACAAAAAACCAAATATATTTTCAAATATTTTCATTTCATCAAATCTACTTTTTAAAGAAGAAATTGTCATGTCTACAATAATCACAAAATAATCAATTCTAAAATATTCTTCTGGTGATAGTGGAATTTCATCATCTTCTCTCTCATCAAATTATTTTTTTCTAAAAAAATGACGTTTCATTGAAAATATTAACTCTATATTCATATCAGATGCAAGACTTTTAGCAATAGCCAAACTTGTTGCAAAACCATCGTTCTTATATTTTTCAAAATATGATATTGCACCATCTAATTGTTTTATAGCAGAATCAATGCACATAGATTTTGATTGTAACTTCTTATTTATCATGTTTATAGCAAATAAAATATCATACCAAATAACCATACCAAGTAAAAATTCAAAACTTTCAATTGAGTTAACTATACTTTCAGCTTCACTCTTAGACTTTGCATAATCACAAATGTTATATAACTCTAATAAAGCACTTCGCACTTCAAGAGAGCCTGAAATCTAATAGCTTGAACACTTTAAATACGGCTTTCCCAACGTGTGTTTGAAAAAGATTTGCCAGTTAATTTTTTCACATTATCAAGTAAAACTTTCCATCTTTTAGGAGAACTTGAAAACAATGTATATATGTGTTGGACTACTCCAAAAAAAAACAACTTTAACACAAGAATATGTCATATCACTAAGAGTCAAATTAAGACTATGACAAGCACATGACATGCATGTACGCTCTTGGATTTATTTTAAGCAACCTCTTTTGAACTCCTTGGTGTTTTCCTTTCATATTAGAACCATTATCGTAACCTTGACCTCTAATATTTTCAATACTAAGATCAAGTGATGTTAACATATTTTTTAATTGATTAAAAAGTCCAAAACTAGATGTATCATTAACTTTTAGAAACTCTAAAAAATATTCTTTTATTTTCACATTGCTAGATGACATATTAACACATCGTACTATGAAAGTCATTTGTTCTTGATGACTTATATCTAGAGTACAATCAAGAATTACTGAAAAATATTTCGTCTCCTTAATTTTCTTAATGATAATACTTCTAACATTAACATCTAAAAGAGAAATCGGCTCATTCTGAATTTTATGACCAAAATAATGATAATGAATTTCATGATTTTGAATGTGTATAATATGATCTTGCCTCATAACGTCAAATTTAGCAATCATTTCAATCAACCCTAAAAACTTTCCATTACTTTCTTGATATAGTTTCTCATTAGATCCTCAAAAATCCAAACAACGTTTAGAAAGACATTTTACAATTGCTAATATTCTTGTAAGAACTTTGATCCTGTTCGAGCGCTGAGTCGATAGACGCAGGGGGGCGTGGCGCTCTCCGCTGACTCCGACTGGTGATGTGGATCTCAGGCGAACCTGCAAAGAAACCGAGCCGGGAGGGGATTCCCGGCAACGACCCTCCGACGCTCAAGTCAGGCGAAGAAGAAAAGAGGCAGAGTAACTGTGGCTACAATGATGAGAATTCTGCATACCTCCGATGAAGTCTGGGGGTCTTTATATAGGACCCCGGAGAGGCACGTGCATGCTTTTTTAGGCATGCACGCTTCTCCAAACATACCTCAAACGTGGATGTCAGAAAAGCATGCCTGACGTCATTCCGCAATCGTTCGAGCGTATCTCTGGCATGACAGTGGAAGCTTCCACCGTACGATCCTCTGTACGGCTCAGCCGTCGACCATGCTGTTTGTCACTGGCCAGTGTCTCGAGGCTGATATCGTCAGCTACTCCTTTTGTCTCCTTCTCGGTTTTGTCATCTAATGGTCCAGTCGGGACGGCCGCTCAGTTCTCCTAGCGTACAGGGATGTGAGTGTATCGGACTGACCGGGAAAGTCCACGGTCACATGCTCGGCTGAGATTGCGCCTTCTTAGTCTGCGATTCTTCCGAGCGGCCTGGCCACTCAGAACGACAGTTCTTTTACCTTGAGCGTCGGAAACCCGACTCGTGGTCGAGCTTTCTTCCGTCCGGCCTGGGGGGATTTCCGGTCGGGAGATCGGATGACTTATCCGCTCGGCAGAACTTTAGGGTTGACCCTCCTGACCTTTGACCTCCACGCGTCCTTACCACCGGATCACGTGTCTCCCTCTCAAGTCTGTCAAAGGAGGCGCTAAGTCCGACTGACTGGACTGTGAGTCTATCCGAGTAACAACCGATCTGCCACTTTCGATAATGCCCTTCCGCCCAGCCTAAATGGAGTCATGTACTGCCGTTCGGCTGACCACTGATGCTTATCCTGCCGACCCGCTGGCAGTTAACCCTGACCCCTCTCGGATCTCCTTGGAATGCATGTAAATCCTTGCCATTAAGGCGGAGCACGCTGCCCCTGCTCCATAATGGGGCTAATTAAATGTGCTCCTGTGACCAGATGCCACGTGGCGCTGCTGCCGTCATCGTACGGTGACGGCGTCGCGTCCAATGGGACCTTCGGTGGTTTGAAATGAACAGTCAGATATGGGCCTCGGGTCCCGTGACCTGAATCCGACGGTTCGGCGGGACCGAGCTCAACCTTATAAAGCTCTCGTCGTTCTCCTCCGCCACACTTTCGCCTTCGCGTGTCCAAAAGCCTTCTCTTGCACTCAGTGCTCCGGCGACTTTGTTCCTCGGCATTCCGGCAACCCCTCGCCCTCTTCTTTCGACCGCCTTCTTTTCCGTAAGGATTTATTGCCTCTTGCTCCTCTGTTCTCGTATTTTTTCCCGCATTCTTCGCTGTGTTTGTGCTCCGTGGTTATTGTTCTTATCGTCTTTCCGTCGAGCCCCCTGCTCTTCCTTCTGCCTTTGGTCTTTCCACTATTCTGGCAATGGTCAGCTCTTCCCAGCCCGCAGACCTCACTCCTGGCCCATGGTATACTACCATGGAGTCACAGTTCGATCGGCGTGACGTAGAGAGATTAGTTAACGCCTTCGATCTCCCTTTTGATTTCGAACTTATTTTGCCCTCACCTTCCGCTCGGCCGTACAAACCGCCATGTGGCACTGTTTGTTTTTTCCGCGATCAGTTTACAGCCGGTCTGCGGTTTCCTCTTCATCCCTTCATCGTCGAAGTCTATAATTTCTTCGGTATTCCGCTCGGCCAGCTAGTGCCAAATTCCTTCCGCCTTCTATGTGGAGTTGTTGTGTTGTTCAAAATCCACAACATTCCCCTCCATCCGAAGGTTTTTTACTACTTCTATTACCCCAAGCAATACGAGCTGGGCACTTACCTATTCCAGTCTCGGATCGGCTTGGTCTTCTTCGATAAAATGCCCACCTCCAACAAATATTGGAAGGAATACTTCTTCTTCCTCCGTTTTCCCGGACGGCTCCCCTTCTTGACCAAGTGGCAGGTCGGACCGCCCACCTCTCCCAAACTGAAGAGGTATAAGACCCGACCGGACTACCTTCAAGCGGCGAATATGCTAGCCGGTCTGAAGCTCGACATCAACAAGCTCCTCCCTGAAGGAGTGATGTACATGTTCGGCTTGAGCCCGAGCCGAGCCAAACTCCCGAGCAGCTTTGGTAAGAAATTCACTTGTGTATTTGCCTTGAGTTCTAACTGATTTCCTTCTCTTTTCTTTGCAGCGAGCATCGTAATGGAATCTGTACTGTTCGGGATTCTGAAGAAAAAGGCGGAGGCGATCGAAGCGGCAGCGGCCAAGGAAATGGAGCAGATGGGTATTGCTCCGATTGGCTCTCACGAGGGTGAGAGTGAGACCAATGCGGGGGAGTCGGTCGCTCAGACTTCTCCCGTGGAGGTGACGGGTGGCGCAGCCTCCAACAGGGAACCGACCGTTCGGGAGGAAGACTCCGATCCAGAGGACGAGCTCCCACTCAACAGAAAAAGGCGGCGCGCTGAGATGCCACTTCGTTCGGCTACCTCCGCGGTGCAAGTGTCCGAGCGGACGGGCCCTATGTCTCCCAGAGGCAAGGCTCCTTCCGTCGAAGCCCTTTCCTCCGACTGGACCCCCTCCCAGCTGGAATCGCCGGCAGGTCCCATTGTGGCTCAGCCGGTCTGCTCCCTACCTCCGGTGTCTCAGAGGCCTCGCCGCTCGGTCATACTTTCGAAGTCGTCCGCCCCCGCATCTGATCCCTCAGCGTCTGCTCACACGATGCCGGGCGGGCGCCGCACCATTAAGGCCACTTTGCATCTTCCTACTGAGGATTACCTCGCAGAGTCAGATCGGCCCAAGGCCCCTGAGCACATGATCGCCATCCGGGGGCCTTTTGCCGAGGAATGGGCGGATGCCCGAGCCCGCGTCGCCACAATGTCTCCCGGCCTGCTAGCTAATAGTCACATGAGGCATGCCACCGACGCAAGTCTTCTGTCCGCTCAAATTTCTTTATATCGCCCCCGTTCAGCAGTAAAAAGCTCCTTTTTTTGTTAGCGATGGGTGGAAGACATAGCGGTTGTCGCTCGTCTGGCGCTGCTGGAAGATGAGCTGAAGCATCTCAAGATTTCTGGTGGGTCATCCTCTTCTCAAGGCCCTTCATATGCCGAGCTGCAAAAGAAGTTGGCCAAGACCAAGGAGCAGCTAGAGGCCGAACGGAAGAAGACGACCGACCATGCATACATGCTAGACCAGCTCGAAAAGCAGGTCAAAACTTATGACCGCAAGATAGAACTCGCAACCACTCGGAAGAATACCGCTATCACCGATTTGGAAGCGAAGAATGTGGAGGCCCGCGCCCTGGAATAGCGCATGAAGGAGTTCGTCGACCTGCTCGACGCTGAGAAAAAGGGTCGCTCGGCTGAAGTGGCGGCCCTTAAGGATGAGATGAAAAACCTCCAGGTGACCCTTGAGGCCTCGCGCGTTGTCTTCAAGGAGGCTGAGCCGAGCCGGTTCCTCGCGCTGAGGCAAAAATACATTTTCTCAAACGAGTTCGCTGAGAAGGTCTGCAGTCGGCTGGCCAAGGCCTTTGAGCTGGCCATCACTGCCACGGCGGATTATCTGAAGGCCAAGGGCCACCTTCCAGCATCTGTGGGCATTCCCGTTCGAGAGCACACGCGCTTCTTACTACCATCCCCAGCATATCTTTAATTATCTTGAATGAAGTTGATGTTTTGTAATCTTGTCGCTTGGTTGAAAAAATCGATTGCTATTTAATGAAACTTTGTTTCCAGCATGGTTAGCTCGTTTTCTTTAGCCTAACTCAAATAAATGTGCCTCCCGAGCAGGTTTTGTCTTGGCAGGTCGATCTCCTCGTCCTTTGTTTTCCCTGCTACCGTTCTTTTGTCTTCGGAAGTCGATTTATAGCGTCGTCGTTCGACGGTATTTAGCCAGGTGTGTTTGTAGTCTCCGAATCATCCGAGTTTAACGTCGCCGCTCGATGGTCTTCGGGGGATTTATAGTCGCCGGTTCGACTCTAGAGTTTAACGTCGTCGCTCGACGGTCTTCCGGCCGAGGGGGTTTATAGTCGCCGGTTCGACTCTAGAGTTTAACGTCGCCGATTGACGGTCTTCCGGTCGGGGGTTTATAGTCGCCGGTCCAACTCTAGAGTTTAACGTCACCGCTTGATAGTCTTCCGGCCGGGGGGTTTATAGTCGCCGGTCCGACTCTAGAGTTTAACGTCGCCGCTCGACGGTCTTCAAGCCGGGGGGTTTATAGTCGCCGGTCCGACTCTAGAGTTTAACGTCGCCGCCCGACGGTCTTTCGGCCGGGGGGTTTATAGTCGCCGGTCCGACTCTAGAGTTTAACGTCGCTAGTCTATAGTTTTCAAGTCGGGGGGTGTATAGTCGCCGGTCCGACTCTAGAGTTTAATGTCGCCGCTCGACGGTTTTCAAGCCGGGGGATTTATAATCGCCGATTCGACTCTAGAGTTTAACGTTGCCGCTTGACAGTCTTCAAGTCGGGCGGTTTATAGTCGCCGGTTCGACTCTAGAGTTTAACGTCGCCGCTCGACGGTCTTCAAGCCGAGGGGGTTTATAGTCACCAGTCTGACTCTAGAATTTAACGTCGCCGCTCGACGGTCTTCAAGCCGGGGGGTTTATAGTCACCGGTCCGACTCTAGAGTTTAACGTCGCCGCTCGACGGTCTTCAAACTGGGAGGTTTATAGTCGTCGATCCGACTCTAAAGTTTAACATCGCCGCTCGACGGTCTTCTAGGCGCTTTGCCATTCGGTGCCAAATGCTTATATCCTTTGTCTTTTTTTAATTTTTACTCCTGCAGCCAAAGGATACAGACGAACGAAGCATGCATGAAATAAATTACACTGGAGCACCTTTTACCCCGCTCGGTACGGCTGGAGATGGTTTGCGCTCCATGGTCGTTCTAACCGTCGTTCATCCTCATCTTCCAGGTAGTATGCACCCGATCAGAACTTTTCGACGACTCTGAAGGGCCCCGCCCAGGGAGCTTTCATCTTGCTCACATCGCTGACCAGCTTCACCTTCTTCCATACTAGGTCGCCGACCTAGAATGCTCTGAGAATTACACGCCTGTTGTAATTCTGCTTCATTCTTTGCCTGTACGCCATCAGCCGGATGGCTGCTTTAGCTCGCGTCTCGTCCACTAAGTCTAGCTCCAGCTGTCTCCGCTCGGCATTGCCCCCATCGTAGTTCTGGATCTGATCGGACTCGACTCCGACTTCGACTGGGACGACCGCCTCGCCCCCATACACCAAGTGGAACGGTGTCACCTCTGTTCCCTCCTTTGGGGTTATGCGAATGGCCCATAGCACGCCGGGCAATTCGTCCACCCAGCTTCCTCCCATGTGATCGCACCTGGTGGTAACCCTGATAGGCATCCAGCATGCATATCAGCTCGCACCCGGCGGTAGAGTCTACTAGTTGGTTGATCCGTGGTAAAGGGTAGAAATCCTTCGGGCATGCCTTGTTCAGGTCCCAAAAGTCGATGCAGACCCTCCATTTGTTGCCCGGCTTGGGGACTAGTACCACATTTGCAAGCCAGCTTGGGAACTGTACCTCCCGTATGTGGTCGGCCTCCAGGAACTTCTCTACTTCCGCTCGGATGATGACATTCTGTTCAGCACTGAAGTCCATCTTCCTTTGCTTCACTGGCCGTGTGTCCGGACGGATATGAAGCTCGTGCTGTGCTACGCTCGGCAAGACCCCCGGCAGCTCGTGAGTCGACTAAGCAAAGACATCGCAGTTTTGTTGGAGACATTTGATTAGCTCCTCCTTCCGGCTTGCCTCCAGGTCGAACGCTATGAAAGTCGTGGCCTCCGGTCGGGCAGGGTGGATTTGTACTTCCTCTTTTTCCTCGTAAATTAATGTGGGGGGTTTTTCAATTATAGCGTTTACCTCGACTCGTGGCACTTTCCGAGCGCCTCTAGCTTCGGCTCGGACCATCTTTATATAGCACTGCCGGGCTGCCAGCTGGTCTCCTCGGACCTCCCCTACTTGATCTTCTACTGGGAACTTGATTTTCTGGCAGAAGGTGGAGACAACTGCTCGGAACTCGTTGAGAGCCGGTCGCCCCAAGATCACATTGTACGCGGAGGGAGTGTTGACTACGATGAAGTTAGCAGTCCGCGTTCTTCTGAGCTGCTCCTCTCCCAGCGAGATAGCCAGCCGGACCTGTCCGACCGGCAAAACTTCATTACCGGTGAACCCGTAGAGGGAGGTTGTCATCGGCAGCGACTCGGCTCGGTCGATTTGTAATTACTCGAAGGCCTTCTAGAAGATTATGTTGACCGAGCTGCCTGTATCAATAAAGATGCGGTGAATAGTGTAGTTAGCTATTACCGCTCGGATGATGAGGGCGTTATCATGCGGGACTTCGACTCCCTCGAGGTCCCTAGGCCCAAAGCTTATCTCGGGCCCGTTCACCCGCTCCTGACTGCAGCCAACCGCATGGATCGTAAGCTGTCTCGCATGCGCCTTCCTTGCCCTGTTGGAGTCACCTCCGGTTGGTCCATTAGCGATCATGTTGATTTCCCCTCGGGACGCGTTGCTTCTATTCTCTTCCTCCCGAGCGGATTGCCTGGGACGCTCGTGTGATGCCCGAGGTTGAGTCCTGGGCTGTTGATGACGTTGCCGCTCGGGGGATTCCCTCTCTACACGCCGACTAGGGCTTTGGTGTCGGTGTCGCCGGTCCGGCGAAGGTGATCGACGATGATAGTTCCTTGGCGTAGGATGAGCGATTGGAGGGAGGCTCTGACAATCGCGTGTGTTGTGGGTTGCTGACTGATGGAGCGAACAAAACATGGGAGTCTATACCTTCCTCTTGGGCTTAGGTCGATCAGCCGCTACTTGTTGAACGGCGTGCGACCTTACTTGCTGATGAGGTCGGGCTGCTTCCGCCCGAGGTCCTCTAGGTGGATGGTAGCTAGTGAGAGGCTTCCGCTCGGCTGAGGTTGGTGGCTTAGATGGTGCTTCCTTTCTTATGGCTGCCTGAGCTTCCTCTACGTTGATATATTCATTGGCCTTGTGCAGCATATGGTCGTAGTCGCGAGGAGGCTTTCTGATGAGCGAGCGGAAGAAATCACCGTCTACAAGCCCTGCGCGAACGCGTTCATCATAGTTTCTGAAGTGACCGTCGAGATGTCCATGGCCACCTGGTTGAAACGCTGGATGTAGGCTCGGAGTGACTCCTTCGAGCCTTGCTTGATGGCAAACAGGCTGACGCTGGTCTTCTGGTAGCGCCTACTGCTCGCGAAATGATGGAGGAAAGTCGTGCGGAACTCTTTGAAGCTCGTGATCGACCCATCCGGCAACCTCCGGAACCATCGTTACGCCGATCCAGAAAGGGTGGTGAGGAACACCCGACACTTCACACCATCCATATATTGATACAAAGTGGTTGTGTTGTCGAACTTACCTAGATGGTCATCCGGGTCAGTGGTCCCATTGTACTCCCCAATCGCCAGAGGCGTGTTGTGCCTCGGTAGTGGGTCTCTCAGGATGGCGTCGGAGAATTGTCGGTTGATCCGCTCAGGTGACAGGTCCGCTCGAGGCGCCTTGCCCTTTCTATTGTCTCGAACGGGAGCTTTGTCGGATGAAGATCCTCGATCGAGGTTGGCCTGAGCGACTTCTGACGGTGTTTGGAATAAAGCCCGATGGAATGGTATCGAGGCGGGCGGGGCTTCCACCTGGGTGCCGGTCGGACCTTTGTTTTGGCCCCATATTAAGAGCTGCTCTGGTCGGTCTTATGGTATCGCTCGACCGCCCGATGCCGACGTTGCCTGCTATGTTATCCGATCGGCTTGGGCCTTCTGCTGTTGCTCGACAATCTTTGCCGCTCGCGCTTGGACTAGTGCGTCTAGCTCTTCAGGAGAGAGCATCACCATGAGTTGGCGTCCAACTTCTTCCATCGTCTCTACTCGGATTCAGTTATGCTCCCACAGACAGCGCCAATTTGATCCTGTCCAAACGCTGAGTCGATAGACGCTGGGGGCGTGGCACTCTTCGCTGACTCCGACTGGTGATGTGGATCTCCGGCAAACCTGCAAAGAAGCCGAGCCGGGAGAGAGTTCCCGGCAACGACCCTCCGACGCTCAAGTCAGGCGAAGAAGAAAAGAGGTAGAGCAACTATGGCTAGAGTGATGAGAATTCTGCATACCTCCGATGAAGTCTGGGGGTCTTTATATAGGACCCCGGAGAGACGCGTGCACGCTTTTTGAGGCATGCACGCTTCTCCAAACATACCTCAAACGTGGATGTCAGAAAAGCATGTCTGACGTCATTCCGCAATCGTCCGAGCGTATCTCTGGCATGACAATGGAAGCTCCCACTGTACGATCCTCTGTACGGCTCGGCCGCCGACCATGCTGTTTGTCGGCGGCCGGTGTCTCGAGGCTGATATCGTCAGCTACTCCTTTTGTCTCCTTCTAGGCTTTGTCATCTAATGGTCCAGTCGAGACAGCCGCTCGGTTCTCCTCCCGTACGGGGATGTGAGTGTATCGGACTGACCGGGAAAGTCCACGGTCACATGCTTGGCTGAGATTGCGCCTTCTTAGTCTGCGATTCTTCTGAGCGGCTTGGCCACTCGGAACGACAGTTCTTTTACCTTGAGCGTCGGAAACCCGACTCGTGGTCGAGCTGTCTTCCGTCCGGCCTGGGGGGATTTCCGACCAGGCGATCGGATGATCTATCCGCTCGGCAGAACTTTAGGGTTGACCCTCCTGACCTTTGACCTCCACACGTCCTTACAACCGGATCAAACTTGTTTCCAACGCTCTTTTTCTTTAGAGATTTCTCGTTGTAGATCTTTATCAATTGTTCATTTTTATCTAATCTCATTTTTAATTCTTTCCTAGAGTTCATATTAGTTATATGTTCAATAGAATTTTCATATTCTTTGAGTCATTCACTGATATGTTTTCAATCTCTAAACCCATCATTTGCTAAAGAACTTCTATTATTTTCATATTTAAATAACTTACAACAAAAGCAATAAACTTTATCTACATGTTTACTTTATACCAACCACTTTCGGTCTCTTATCGCTCCTACTTAATTTTTTAAAATAATGAGTACTTGAAAAATATCTAGAGTACTGATCAAAAGAAAATATGAGATAGTTTCTCTTATAAGTCCCTTTTCAACTAAAATATTATGTGCATTATTATCGAGATTATCCCAATTCCTTGGATCATATATATCAAGTGGAGGAATAAATTGTTTATCAATATTAGTATTCTCATTATCTACTACATTAGTAACATTTTCATGCTCTCTTAAATTATCTCTATCCTCATGAACATCATGAATTTCATTAGACTCATCATTAACGTCATGAATTTTATTAGACTCCCCGTTAACATCATGTATTTCCTTAAACTCATCTATATTATCCTTATTTAAATTTTATATATTTTCATTAAAACTTGATCTTTTAATAAAGAATTTATTAAGAGCACATCTTTGTGATTCACTTAAATGTTCTAGTCTTTTTTTTTTCCTTTTTCACATCTAGAACTATGTTTTCTAGGCAACATATTATAATGCACAAATTACAATAATTGCAAAACTATAATTTAAATCAACTGGAATAAAGCTATAATTTAAATCAACTGAAATAATTGCACCTGGATGAAGAAGATGAGTAGATGACAACCCGCAACCTCCATAACTCGCAAATCGCTACGGAAGCCATAGAGGTTCAGAACCTTCAGGTGTAGAGTGCAGGAGGTGCTAGTGCAGTCGTGTAGAGCAGAGGCAAAGGTGCAGCCTCGCTGTGACATCGTCGCGAAGTCGCCAGTAGAAAGGAGAGCAAACAAAAATGAAAAGGGAAGACTAAGAGAAAAGTGGTGTAATTGTAAAAAAAAAACCAAGAGAAAATTGAGAAGTGGAGAGAATATGAGAAAGGAGAGGCGTCGGCGGAAATTGCAAGAGCGTGCAAGACGGAAGTTGCAAGACCGTGTGCAAGATTTACAAGTTAACATAATTATTAAAACAATTAATATATACATATACTTATATAAATTATATAAGATTTTAAAAATTTTGGGCCCCTTCCAAACTTTGGGCCCTGGGCAGTCACCCAAGATGGCCCAGCCTCTGGGCCGGGGCTGGTTAGGGTTTGTTTGAGTATGGAGAAAGATAAGCAAGAAAAGGAGGAGCTAAAGAGAGTGTGTGTGAGAGTCCAAAATCGAAATCCCTCGTATTTACCTTTTCTAAGGTTTATATAGTTGTTTAGAAGAGCATCTTTATGTCAGACGTTGCATTCTTCTACATCATCCTTAAGTCAATGAGGGAACCTTATCCTACAATCGTTAGTTGCCTCTCTATTCATCAAAGGCCACATGTTTGAAGGAGGACATCTAGGAGACCAGATCTAATAATCACATAACCGTCTCTCCATTCATTTAGTGACATGTATCCTAGAATATTCACAATCGCTGTCTGGGGGTAACAGTCATGCTACTTCCCTATCCACGTGTGTCCTATATGCCCTCAGTAGGCCAATATAGAGTGCGGGTCTGATCAAAAGATGTATGAGGAAATGAGCATTGATGTTGAGTGACTTTGAGAATAGACAAAGCCGGCAATTGAGGTCGAGACAAGGAGGATGTTGGTGACTAAAGCTAACCCAGGTGTGATGCCAAGATCTTAGGACGAGGGTGTTAGCGACTAAGGTCGAGACATGATGTTAAGATCTGAGACTGAGAGAGGTACAACACTGGGATCTAAGACTGAGAGAGGTGCGATGTCGGCGACTAAGGCCGAGACACGATATCGGCAACTAAGACTGAGAGAGGTGTGATGTCGATGATTGAGACTAATACATGGAGGATGTTAGGATCTGGAGCTGAGATAGAGAAGATGTTGCCTTTGCCAACTGAGGCCGAGACATAATTGCTAACTTGTCATTGATCAAACTTGAATCTTTGGGATGAGTATGTTGAGCTAGTTTGATCAGATCCAACTCTTATCTAGGCTAGGTCTGATTCCCTTTGGGTCACGTCTGACTCACTTTGACTTTGATTGTATGTGACATGTGGAAACTACAAGATTCCGTTGTATCACAAACCTTCAAGTCTAGTCGAAGGAGGTATAGTCTGACTGACTGAATTGTGCTGAGTTGTCATTTGATTATTAAGTTTACCTTTCTAGAATATTAAGCTGAGGTGTTGGCATTTCAATAGAATAGCGGGTTGGGGTCCTGATTGTCAGAGAGAATGCATCACATTTAATGAACCTGATATGCGAGATCACATATTATCCTTACGATTGATGTATTGTTCCGTCAGATTAATGGGCGACATGCGGTATCTTCCTTGAGTCGCAAGAGCACCTTAACTCATTAATTGCAGAGGCATGTGAAGGTGTCTTTACCGACGCAATCCTAGATCAAATGATGGCGGTGTGTTGCCTCCTATTTGGACTGGGCATTCGACGGCTGTGTTTGAACCATCATGGAGATCGATGTGTCACTTTGTAACTTGCCACTATTGCACTTAATAAGGAGAGATTATGTTGTGATCATGCTCGTCCATCTGAGTAACCTAATGGCTGTGATGAGTGTTGGTGCAACCTTAGGTCAAGGTTGACCTGGTTGACCCGACTCAAGTTGACTTGACTCGAGTTGTATTTTGATGTTTGACTTGGGAAGATTGTTGATGCAACTTTAGGTCAAGGTTGACCTAGTTGAGTTGCATGTTGATGTTTGACACTCGTGAGGGAGTTCTATTCTTGATATGGGACAAGAATAGATGTTTGGGAGATTATTGGTGTAACCGTAGGTCAAGGTTGACCTGGTTGACCTGAAAAGTCCAAGTATGGAGACTTGGCTGGAAAGGGAAAAGGAGCTTGGCATCGAAAAGTCCAAGTATGGAGACTTGGCACGGAAAAGTCCAAGTATGGAGACTTGGCTGGAAAAGTCCAAGTATGGAGACTTGGCACGGAGAAGTCAACAGGGAGCTTGGCACGAGGGAAAGTCCTGGTGAAGCCAGGCGGTGGGAAAGTCCTAACTGGATGTTAGGCGGTGTGGAAAGTCCAGTGAGTGAAGCAGGCGGTCGGAGAAGTCCCTGGTGAGTGAAGCCAGCGGTGGGAAAGTCCTAAGCGGGATGTTAGGCGGTGTGGAAAGTCACGGTGAGTGAAGCCAGGCGATCGGAGAAGTCTGGTGAGTGAAGCAATGGAAATCTGGTGAGTGAAGCCGGTGAAAATCCTAGTGAGTGAAGCTAGGTGAAAGTGGAAGTCCGGTGAGTGAAGCGGGCATTGGGAAAGTCACAGTGAGTGAAGCAGGCGGTTTGGAAGTCCCTGGTGAGTGAAGCCAGGCAGTTGGAAATCTAGTGAGAAGCGGTGAAAACCCTAGTGAGTGAAGCTAGGTGAAAGTCCGGTGAGTGAAGCCGGGCAGGAAAATCCAGATGGATCAAGGGTGATCGGACATCGGTGTTGGGAAGTCCAAGTAGATCAAGGGAGTGATCGGATACTTGGCACGAAGAGGAAAGTCCAAGTGGGTCAAAGGATTGACCGGACACTTGGTGGAGAGTCTTAGCAGGTCAAGGGACTGACCGGATGCTAAGCATGATGTACCAACAGTCAAGATTGACCGGATGTTGGTTTGAACTTGGTTTGGGCGAAAACCATGAGTGGATCGATCGGTGATCGATCCGGTGATCCGAATATTTTGATAGGTCGGTGACCGATCGAGTCGTCGAAGCGAGCGGGGCGGGCGCGAGGGCTGATCGGTCGGGGCCGATCAGCCTGGCTGATCGGTCCCGGACCGATCGAGAGTTCTGATCGGTCTATGGACCGATCAGAGAGTTCCTGATCGGTCCATGGACCGATCGGGGAACCAGATCGGTCTTCCTGATCGGTCCCGGACCGATCAGAAGTTCCTGATCGGTCGTGGACCAATCGGGGCGAGCAACAAGGCCTCTTCACGATCGGTCCACGATCGATCAGGTTCTAACGACGGCTAGTTTCTTCTCTTCTTCGCAGGTTATAAAAGAGGTTGAGAAGCTACTGTTGATCTTCTTCTTCTTCTCTTTGCTTTTTCTGGGAGGTGCTGAGCTCTCTACTTCGTGAAGCTTCGTGTGAGCTTCCCTGGCTGGTCACTGCCGCTATTCTTCCGTGAAGTTGCTGCTTCGTCAACGGAAACCAGTCGAAGGCAAGATAGTGTGTGTTTTTACATTCTTATTGTTCTTGCTTCTTGTTGTATTTCTTGTACACTTATCTTGCTGTTGCAAGAGACTTTGTGGCGAGGTTTCTCCACCCAGAAGGAGTGTTTGATTTAGCCGGTTTTCCGGGGACTCATCCACCGACGGATTGATAGGGCTCGTCCACCTTACGGACACGCCGAGGAGTAGGAGTTTCATCTCCGAACCTCGTTACATCGATGCGTTGAGGTTTGATCTCTTTCTTTGTCGTTTCTACATTGTATTTTCCGCTGCGCTAACCCTAATCGTAGGAAGAAACGCGAGAATTTGGGGCGGCTATTCACACCCCCCTCTCTAGCCGAGCACGAAGGATCCTAACAAGTGGTATCAGAGCGAGGTCGCTCTTCATCGGATTAACACCCGTGGGAGCAAAGCTAGAGATGGATCAATTCGGAGAAGACATCACCATTCCACCCTTCTACAATGACAACTTCGCATATTGGAAGGTAAGGATGATGTATTTTCTTAGGACTAATATGTGGAACTGGTTTTGTGTACAAGAAGGGTTTACTCCTCCAATGGATAAAGAAGGAGAGCCTCTAGAGAAGAACAAGTGGACAAAGGAACAAGTCCATCAATCCACGATCAACAATGAGGTAACTAAAACAATTGAATTTTCATTACCTACTAATATTTTGCGTAAGATAGGTGAATACAACAATGCCAAGGAGTTGTGGGATAACTTGGCCAAGTACCATGAGGAGAGTTCCACTTCAAGCCATGAAGAGGAGCCTAGTGAGCCAAGTAGCTCACATCATGGAGGGAGCGAATTGGGAGTTGAGGGCTACTCAACATCCAAGGAAGAAGAGGAGGAGAGTTCCTCTTGTTCAAGTTCGGAGCAAGAAGAAGAGACATCTACCTCCGGAAGGGATGAGGAAGAGAGCTCACACCCATCCCCAAACCTAGGTAACTCAAGCATTTCAATTTCAAATAAGTTACATATAATATGCTTTGAGTGTAGGGAATTTGGGCACTACAAGAGTAAGTGTCCAAAGAGGGTAAGGAAGACTCCACCGGCGCCAAGTCAAGGTAGCCGGAGTCCCGACACGCAAGGGCAAGGAGCACGTGGTGTGCTTCCAATGCGCAAGGGACATTATCGGAGTCATTGTCCGAGGGGAGGCAACCTCACAAGGGCAAGAAACCGAGCACTTCTATAGGGGGAGCTAAGGCAAACCCTAAGGTATCATTTAAGTCTCATTCGTGCAATACTAGTAAGATACATGCTAGAAATTTTATTGCACTAGTCAATAATGATAAGCATGATAACATTAGAAATCAATACACATGCTTAGGTGCCAAACATGTGAGCCTAGATAAGGATAACCCTAGGAAAGCCAACCCTAGAATTACCTCATCTAAGGTTAAGGAGAACCTAGGTAGGAATCCCAAATCAACTAGACACATGCCTAGGAATGCCTCAAAGAAGAATGACAAATCAAAAATTGAGGTATTAGAGAAGGAGAATCAAGTCTTGAGGTCAAGACTTGATACTTTGGAAAAGGCTCTTAAAAACTTGGAGAAGTCATCTCTAGGGTTTAAGGGTCAAAAACCAATGTCCAAGGACAAAAAGGGTTTGGGTCACAAACCTAAGTCCCAAGTGGTCAAGCCCACTTATCATAATGTTCCATTCAATTATGGAACAAAACCTAGGGCTAGGAAGACCACCACCAAGGTCACAAGGAGTCACCCTAGAGTTGATCTTGATGAGTCCCAAATGACCAAGGCTTTAAAGCCTAAGAGGGTCATTAGGAGAGTTGCTAGGGAAGTCATCCCTAGTGAATATTTAGTGAACCCAATGAGCTCTAATAGGTATTGGGTTCCTAGGAGCATCTTCTCTACCCCATAGATGGGTTAGAGAGTGTCAACTCCAATTAGAAGGGTAGTTAACCCAACTTTGAGGAAATTGACACTCAAGGAGCATTTTCAAGGTCTTGATAACCTTTGGAAATGAAAAAGAATTATTATTTACTCCTTAAAGAGTAAAATGTGCCATTATGGAAAAGAATGATTTTAATTGGCACAATTTGAGGAAAACCTAGAAATACCATAATTGGGATTTTGGTTTTCTCTTAGGGATATATGGGCAATCTAGGGTTAGATTTTAAGTTAGCTAAGGCTAAGGATACTTAGATACGGATTTAGGTATTTTATTTGAGCTAACTTGCCATGATTGGTTGCCAT
This sequence comes from Zingiber officinale, assembly GCF_018446385.1. NCBI lineage: Eukaryota > Viridiplantae > Streptophyta > Magnoliopsida > Zingiberales > Zingiberaceae > Zingiber > Zingiber officinale. Next base: position 109,278,963 of record NC_055998.1, read on the forward strand.
ATGTCATGCCATGACATCATATTTATTTTATTATCATTTGAAATGTCATGATAATACTTAGGCTAGTTTATATGTCATGTGTTAGTTTAGTTTCAAACTTTATGCCATGACATCATGACATTGGCACATGTTCTCATTTATGATACCATTTTATGCCATGTCATCATCTCTTGCATTAATAATCAATTGAATTGATTTAAGGATGAAAAACATATTTTGATATTGAGATCAAATTTGTGTTTAGAAAATGCATGAGACCTTAGCCTAAGATACCTAAACCCATATCTCACATCAAAATTGACATGGATGTGCTTGATACACTTTAGATGTGTGTGAGATATTAGGATCATGAATTAGGATCAAGGTGCATAGTCCTTGTACCTAGATGAGCCTAATTCAAGATATGGAGGATCATAGGGAAAGCTTGTGTACAAGTTATGTGCATATAGCCCTAAGATTATGGTCCTAAATTCAAATGGTTTTAAAAGCATTTTAAAATTGATTTGAAAAACCTTGATGAAGCTTTCCTAGTGATAGCATTCATCATTGAACATTGTGATACAAAGTTGAGTTAAACTTGAACTTTTTCAAAGTTTTTGAACTTTGTATCAAGATTGAAAAATGGAAACTACTTTCATAGAAAACTATTTTTCCATGGTAGTATATGTTATGAGGAATGTATCCTCGAATTTCACATTTTTTCGAATTTTCTGGAATTTTCTAGGAGTTTCTGAATTTCGGAAGGAAATTTTGAAATTCTGATATCAGAATTGTGGACCGATCAGGAGGTTGCCTGATCGGTCCAGGGGTGCATGGATCGGTCACCGTGACCGATCCAGGGAATCCCTGATCGGTCTGGTGACCGATCAGGCGTGCCAATCTGTCCGAATTCTGAATCAGCTGGAAGTTGGTATTTTCGATTTCTATGTCTGAAATTTCAGCTGGAAGTTGGGTTTTGTAGATTTCTAAAGGTTTGGAACTCCCAAAGACATTGTTGGTGCAATGGTCAAGGGGAGTTGGCTTTAGGGTGAGTTTTGACTCCTTAAGACTTTTAAGTATTAGTGATATGGGATTATCACTAAGTTGATTGTTGAGTTTAGTATCAAGGGGGAAATTAAGAGTTTCAATGAAAGGTATGGGACTTTCATTAGGAAGAAACTCTTGACCTTGATACTCTCCTTTTTCTTTTTGATGTGTGTCAAAAAGGGGAGAGTGCTCATTGGAGAGTTATTGGAGAACCCAAGTTAGGTTATCGGGTTAACCTAAGCTAGGGGAAGAATGTCAAGGAATGTTCGAGGAAGAACATTGGAATTCTTTTTGATGTGTGTCAAAAAGGGGGAGAATTATTGGAGAACCCAAGTTAGGTTATCGGGTTAACCTAAGGGGAGAATGTCCAGAGAATGTTCAAGGAAAGAACATTGGACATTGGAAGATGGTTGGAAAACCTAAGTTAGGTTATCGGGTTAACCTAACTTGATTATGATTTTGTCAAACATCAAAAAGGGGGAGATTGTTGGTGCAACCTTAGGTCAAGGTTGACCTGGTTGACCCGACTCAAGTTGACTTGACTCGAGTTGTATTTTGATGTTTGACTTGGGAAGATTGTTGATGCAACTTTAGGTCAAGGTTGACCTAGTTGAGTTGCATGTTGATGTTTGACACTCGTGAGGGAGTTCTATTCTTGATATGGGACAAGAATAGATGTTTGGGAGATTATTGGTGTAACCGTAGGTCAAGTGACTTGACACTGAAAAGTCCAAGTATGGAGACTTGGCTGGAAAGGGAAAAGTTGGCACTGGAAAAGTCCAAGTATGGAGACTTGGCACGGGAAAAGTCCAAGTATGGAGACTTGTCTGGAAAAGTCAAGTATGGAGACTTGGCACGGAGAAGTCAAGCAGGGAGCTTGGCACGAGGAAAGTCCCAGTGAGTGAAGCAGGCGGTGGGAAAGTCCTAACTGGGATGTTAGGCGGTGTGGAAAGTCTGGTGAGTGAAGCCGATCGGAGAAGTCACAGTGAGTGAAGCGAGGCGGTGGGAAAGTCCTAACTGGGATGTTAGGCGGTGTGGAAAGTCCGGTGAGTGAAGCGAGGCGGTGGAGAAGTCCCGGTGAGTGAAGCCGGTCGGAAATCTGGTGAGTGAAGCCGGTGAAAATCCTAGTGAGTGAAGCTAGGTGAAAGTGGAAGTCTGGTGAGTGAAGCCGGGCATTGGGAAAGTCACAGTGAGTGAAGCCGAGGCGGTTTGGAAGTCTGGTGAGTGAAGCCGAGGCGGATTGGAAATCACGGTGAGTGAAGCGGTGAAAACCTAGTGAGTGAAGCTGGGTGAAAGTCCCGGTGAGTGAAGCCGGCAGGAAAATCCAGATGGATCAAGGGTGATCGGACATCCGGTGTTGGAAGTCCAAGTAGATCAAGGGTGATCGGATACTTGGCACGAAGAGGAAAGTCCAAGTGGGTCGAAGGATTGACCGGACACTTGGTGGAGAGTCTTAGCAGGTCAAGGGACTGACCGGATGCTAAGCATGATGTACCAACAGTCAAGATTGACCGGATGTTGGTTTGAACTTGGTTTGGGCGAAAACCATGAGTGGATCGATCGGTGATCGATCCGGTGATCTGCATGAATATTCGATAGGTGCGGTGACCGATCGAGTCGATCGAGGCGAAGCAGAGCGGGCGCGAGAGGGCTGATCGGTCGGGACCGATCAGCCTGGCTGATCGGTCCCCGCCGTCAGAGTTCTGATCGGTCTATGGACCGATCAGGGAGTTCTGATCGGTCCATGGACCGATCGGGGACAACAAAGCTTCTTCGATCGGTCCCGGACCGATCGGAAGTTCCTGATCGATGCGTGGACCAATCGGGGGCAAGCAAGGCCTCTTCACGATCGGTCCACGCATCGATCAGGTTCTAACGCAACGCTAGTTTCTTCATCTTCTTCGCAGTTATAAAGAGGTTGAGAAGCTACTGTTGATCTTCTTCTTCTTCTTCTCTTTGCTTCTTCTGGGGAGCTGAGCTCTCTACTTCGTGAAGCTTCGTGTGAGCTTCCCTTGGTGTTGCTGTTCTTCCGTGAAGTTGTTGCTCGTCAACGGAAACCAGTCGAAGGCAAGATAGTGTGTGTTTTTACATTCTTATTGTTCTTGCTTCTTGTTGTATTTCTTGTACACTTATCTTGCTGTTGCAAGAGACTTTGTGGCGAGGTTTCTCCACCCAGAAGGAGTGTTTGATTTAGCCGGTTTTCCGGGGACTCATCCACCGACGGATTGATAGGGCTCGTCCACCTTACGGACACGCCGAGGAGTAGGAGTTTCATCTCCGAACCTCGTTACATCGATGCGTTGAGGTTTGATCTCTTTCTTTGTCGTTTCTACATTGTATTTTCCGCTGCGCTAACCCTAATCGTAGGAAGAAACGCGAGAATTTGGGGCGGCTATTCACACCCCCCTCTCTAGCCGTACGAAAGATCCTAACAATGAGATCTCATCATTATTTTCTTACAATCCAACGGCTTGGCGGGTCAGCGTGACAACTCTATTATGTCGCCACCAAGGTATATTAAGCCATCAGAAAGCAACAATGCCTTTATTCATTTTTTTCTTGAGCCAGTGTCTTCGTCTCTATTTTCTCTTCTTCCAACATAATAATTTTGTCATCCTTTCTTCTTCTACTCCTGACCCTTTCCCTCTTCCCTTCTTCTTTATTTCGAATCCATGGCTATCGACGAGATTGTAAGTATCCCGTGATAGCTTTGATGTGATCAATCAAGTCAAATTAGATCCTATTATATTTTGATATCCTTGTGTCTAAGTGTACAAGAACTTAAGAGCACAGGAGGTCGAGCGAAGGACGCAGCTAGTGAAAAAGATGGCACGGGAGAGAGTCAACTGGCTCGGTGCGTCCAAGGAACGAGGTGTTGCAGAAGAGTACGCTGGCAGACGAGAATGAAGCGTACGACGTTTCCGAGAGACGAGAATCCGGAGTGAAAGGTTGCTCGAGAATGTCGGGAAATGAGTTCGGGTGAGCTCTATTCTGAATGGCCGAAATCACCCAAAACAAGCGAAGTACGCCGACGGACGAGAAGGAAGCGCATGACAATTTCGAGGGACAAGAAGCCGGAGCGGAAAGTTTCTTGAGAAGGTCGGGAAATAGTTTCAGGTGAGCCCTATTCTAGATGGCCGAAATCATCCAACCGAGCGGAGCCGGAGCGAGAGCCCGGATCAAAAAGTCAACACAGAGGTTGAATTTGGTCCAGGTATTCGGACCAGAAACCTTATCGAGACTTGACGTGGCATGACCCGTTGCGAAGAGGATAAAATTATATCCACGTCCAGGCGCTTGGAACCCTTCCAGGTACCCCGATCAGGGCTATAAATACAACTCTGATCCCAGAAGCTAAGAACAACACTCGTAAACAATTCTATTTGAGTTTAGCTTTGTAATTAAGTGTGTTAATTGCTGTAAAAGGATTCTCCACCTGAAGGATACTTTAGTAGGCTTTCAACGTCTTGAATTAGCAATTTTCTGATTGCAAACCAAGTAAAACATCTATACCTCTTTCTCTCTTTAATCAGTTTCTTAATTCCTTTTATGCAAGTATTTATGTTAATTAAGCTATAAGACGAGAAAGGCGTTGGATCATGAAAGTCGATAGAGAGGGGGTGAATATCAATTTAAAAATTCGTAGTCGAGTGCACAACGGAAAAGTAAAAGAACAATGCTAACAAGAACCGATTTACTTGGTTCGGAGCCTTGGTCGACTCCTACTCCAAAGCTCGCACTCATCGAGTGCTTTCGTTGGTCACAAAAATATTACAAATGAAAGTACAAGAACTTTTAAAGAGGAAATACCGACAACAATAAAGGAAAGAAAAATCAACATGTTGTCGGAGAAGCTTTGCAGCGTCGTAGGGGCACAACGCAGTAGAGCAGATGTCGTTGTTGTTCTTTGCTCCAGGACTCACCCGCCTTATATAGGATGCTCTGAGCGCCCGAATCCCTTCCGGGCACTTGGACAATGACATCGTCGGACCAATCAGCGCGCTCCAAGCTGTCAAGGATAGAATTTGCCTTCCGAGCGCCCGGACCAGTTCCGAGCGCCCGGACCAACTCCGAGCGTCCAAATCTCTTCCGAGCACCCGGACCACCTTTCTCTAGAAAGTCCTTCTCCTATAAGAAAGGGTTAGTCCGAGGTAAAATAATAGCTAAACTACCCTGCAAAACAGAAGTTAGCACAATTATAGTAAAATAGAGTAGTAATTAGATTCTGTCTCCTCGAAACCGGAATCTAGTCACGATCTCAACTTAGATTTCCGAAATGGATCTAAGTTGGATTGACGCCTAAGTTCCCTACCCGGGAACAAGTCCTCACAGTCACTCTCCTCCAGTGACTTACCTTAACTTACCTGTCAGATCTCCGGTCAGCTCGTCAACTCGTCTGGACTTCGTGCCAACTACCCGGTCAGCCCGTCAACCTAGCAACACTGAGTTAGCGCAATAGATAAAAATAGTATAGTAAACCTAGGTTACCTCCCTAGGGTTGCCTAACTTCACTCACTAGGACTTCCATTGTCCGGCTCCACTCACCAAGATTTCCTTCACCTAGCTTCACTCACTAGGGGCTGGCTTCACTCACCGGGACTTCTACCACTTAGCTTCACTCACTAAGGTCCGGCTTCACTCACCGGGACTTCCACTTTGCCTAACCTTTGGTTAGAACTTACCTTTGCTAGTCATTTAGTTCTGACTAGACTTTCTTTCCCAAACATCAAGTTCTGTTTGGGTCAACGTTTGATCATATTGTCAAACATCGAAATCCTAGAGGTCGATTGCACCAACAAAAGGTATTTTATTTTATTTTATGCAGGGCTATTCATCCCCTCTAACCGACCATCAGGAGACCAACCAAGGCATCCGACCCTTGGTATTAGACCTAACAGTCTATATACATGTGAGAGCAAAGACTACAACTCCGATTGCAATTCTCCATCCCTCCCGATCACAAGATATTGATTTCGACACCAGAGCATCGACAATATGAGCCATCCCCGGGGTACATCACCTACTTCCATGGTCAGTTAATGGGTGGCCATAGGTTTCCCCTCCCCTTTTTTCTCCAAGACCTCACCACCTACTTCATATCTCCTTATCCAATTCGCTCTAAATTCCTACCATATGATTTACGGCGCAGTCATCATTTTCTGACTGTACTAGAACCCTTTTGATCCCATAATTTCTTATTATTTCTTTGACCGGCACGAAGAACTCGGGGTCTTCTATTTTACAATCAGACCAGGGTGCAATTTGCCAACAGGGATAGTATGTAGAAGCAAATCAATATTTAATTATTTAAATAAAAATAAATATGTCAATAAGGAGGGTAGCTTTTCTGTTTCATTTCTCATATTTGCAAACAAACAGTAGTTGTTTTAAGTTGTGCGCAACTAAGCTAGGATACTAGAGAAGACTTTATTTGAAAGTGTTTTTCTCTGGAAATATTTTACATTAAGCAAATGAAGTCTAATTATTTTTTGTGTTACAATCACATTTTTTTGGTCCAAATACTGTAATGTTAATTCTATGAAATCTGCTTTCCACATGCTTTTATTTATTTGGGAAATTATATTGTTGCTTAGTAGCTTCTTTGGTGTCCATGTTTTTTCAAATACAAATGTAAGAAATGAGGTACATTTTTTTTCATTAGTAATTAAACAACGTAAGTTCAAGTTAGCTTACGGTGACGTTACATAAAATTTATCTTAATTAGTTTTATTTTTTTTTGTGTTATTGTTAGTGATAATTGCTATATTACGGTGACATTACTTGACACATGCATTTTTATCTTAATTATTTTGATTTTTTATGTTCTTTTTGGTGAAATTATATTATGGTGATATTAGTTGTTACAATTTGTTTGTGAAATTAGGTTGCTAGTGGTGACATTGGTAACAATATTAGGAATGATATTAGTGACGGTAGTGACATCAATGGCATGCAAGGTTTATCCCTCTACCTAATTCATTTGTTTTCTTCTTTGAATAAAGTAAGAGAATCCATATATAACTAAAAGTTTAATTGTTATTGATTAAACTATACAAATCCTCAGTGTGAGTCAATTAATCTAGCTTTAATATTAGTTTAATCATCCTCAGGTAAAGGTTGATCAGTTTGACTAAGTTGGCTCGAGCCTGACTTTTGATAGAGAATCAAGTAGGTCAAGAGAGGACCAGATATTTGTTCAGGAAAGTCTTAATTAGAGGTTAAGTAATAGAAAGTCCTAATTAGAGGTTAGACAACAGGAAGTCCTAATAAGAAGTTAGGTAACGAAAAGTCCAAGTGGGTCAAGGAGAATCATACTTTGGCAAAAAAAAAAAACCTAACTGTTGTTAGGTAAAGGAAACCCCTAACTAAGGTTAGGTAGAGTGGAAGTCTACTGAGTGACTAGTCCTAACTGGGGTTAGGTAAAAAAAAAATCTAAGTGGATCAAGGAGGATCACAGGTTAAGAAAGGAAAGCCTTAACTGTGGTTAAGCAAGGGAAAACCTTAACTGAGATAAGGCGGGGTGAAAGTCAACTGAGTGACTAGTCCTAATTAGATATTAGGTATGAGAAAAATCTAAGTGGGTCAAGGAGGGCCACACTTGATGATCGAAAGTCCTAGCGGAACTAGGCAATGAGAAAGCCCTACTAGGTCAAGTTGATTGGATGCTAAGTAATGGGAAGTTCAAACAAGTCACAATTGACTTTGGGGTTAGGTAAAGGAACCCTAAACTCGAGTTCAGAGTTTAGGGTTGGGTAATCAATTAGCTTGATCGATTAAGTCAAGGTCAATCAATTAGGCAAAGTGCTTAATTGATTGGGGTATACTCTAATTGATTGGGAGTATTTTTACTAAAATATAGTGAGGGTCAGAATCGATTGGGCTTAGTCTATCGATTGTGTTGGTGCATTGGGATCGGCAAGAGGGGGTAAATTATTTGTAAAAAATAAAACTAAATCCTTCTTGATCTTTCAACTCAGATTAGTAGCACAATTAAATTAAAATAATTGAACAACTAATAAAATAAAAGAGGCTAAAGAATTACTTGGTTACAACCTAGGTGGTTGTTAATCTAAGGCAAAAGAAAGTACTAAAAAAATCTCCTTCGTGTAGGCAGAGAAGCCTCTTACATTCATTCAACGCTCAGAGATATATTAGGAAATGAATACAAGAGTTATTAATTTCCTAGGTCCAAGGGTCTTTTTAGAGTCCTTGGAAAATGTTATCCACAACTTGAAGGCGGCTTCAAATTGGTCCAAGGCACCTTCCATCCGATAAACTTTATCCCCCCAAGGATAAAACATTATCCTCGGATAACGGCTAGGAAAGGCACATTCTATGGGCTGGAAGGCACCTTCACACTATTCATTAAATGTTCCTTTCAAGTCATGGAAGGTGCCTTCCATTAGGCAGATCAGTTCAATATAAGCTAATCTCTTCGAGTGGGTGACACTCCGGCTAATCGGAGTTGAGCTCACCCAAACTCAACTCTGACTTTCTCCTCGAGCGGCCTTCTTACCAGGCTTCTTGTCCCTCGGACCACTGCACATGTCATTCTCATTCGTCGGTGTACTCTTCCACAACACCTCGTCTTTTAGATGCACCGAGCCCGTCGGCTCCTTTCTCGTTTCATTATTCTCGCTAGCTGCATCTTCCGCTTGACTTCTTGTGTTCCTAAGCTCCTGTATACTTAGACACAAGGATCAAATATAACAGGACTTAACTTAACTTGGTTGACCATATCAAAATTATCACGGGGCGCTTATAAATTGGATAGAATTTCTCATTAATAGAAGGTTGGGTAATCGATTGGCCTGAGATTCGTGAGAGAACATAGGCGTAGTGAATTGATTGAGGCAATCAATTTAGGCTTTCCCAATCGATTGGGTCCTTTATCGCTAGAGAACAGAGAGCTTTGGAATCAATTGGGCAATCAATTAGGTTACTTTCTCTTATGAATAGAAAGCTGCTGAATTTATTGGTGCAATTGATTAGAAACTGTCAAATTGATTGGTATTACTCACCAATCGATTAGGAGTTTGACAATAGTCATTCTATAGGTTGTTAGACAATCGACTGACCTAACAATTGATTAGGGGAAATCATAATCGATTAGGAGGTAACAAATAGTATGAACATCATCCATATAAAGGGGAGGTCATCTACAGTTTTCGCCGCAAGTTCTTGGGTGTTTGGAGAAAAAGTGTTGCTACATTTTCCACAACCAAGAGATAATCCAAAGTAAAAAAAAAAAGAACAAACAAAGCAAGGTTCATATTGTAAAGTCGATTTAGATTTCTTTTATAACCTAGTCTGCATTTCTTGTTTACATTTCTCATGCTTGAGCTTGTACGAGCATTCTCCGCCTCCAAGAAGGAGGTTTTCATAGTGCATCTATGAGAGTGAGGAGTGGACACTTAAATTAGTTACCTCAAGGAGGTGGATATTAAGTAAAATGAGAAATGTTAGCATTGTGAAGTCTTTGCTTTGAGTTTTCGCTACAAATCATCATTGAAGAAACGAACAGAGGTATTCAACCCCCCCCCCCCCCCCTTTAGTTCTCTACATGTCCTAACAAGTGGTATTAGAGTGAGACCACTATTCATTGGACTAACCGTCAGAAGAAGCAAGAGCTAGAGGAAGAAGAAGAAGTTGAAAGTTAAAGTCCTAAATTTCAACAAATTAAAGACTCATTATCAAGGAGCTCAACTTCAAAATGAATTTCTAAGATGGATTCGAATATGACATTCGAGCACCTCCACCATTCGAAATAGAAAGCTTCGATCTTCGAAAATCAAGGGTCAAAAATTTCTTCATAATGGATATAGAGCAATGATTTACTCTAATGGAGGGATTTCAAGCTCTAACAGATAGCAAAAGGATTATCCTCGAGAAGAAGAAATGGGTCGAGGAGCAAATCAAGAATTGCAAGGCTAATGATAAGGTAATCAAGTTGTTGGTTAATTTATTACCAAATATCATCTTATACAAAATTGGAGAATATAAAGACATCAAGGGGCTATAGAGAAAGTTAGCAAAACTTCATGAAGATTCAACCTCTATGTAAAGTGAAGTAAAATCCAAAGTGTGAAACTCATTAGGTCAAGAACAAGAGGTTTCAAAGGTTGAGAGATGCTTAACATCTGAGCTTAGTTTATTAACGCCGGAACAAGAAGAAGCTTCTACATTCGAATCAAATGAAGAATCATGTGTCACCCCTATGAGTCAAGGAGGTATAATAATTTTAATTTATAAAAATAAAAATCATATCATTTGCTTTGAGTACTGGGATAATGGATACTACAATAATAAGTATCCAAAATTGGCCAAGAAGAATGTTCAAGTAGCAGTCAAGGTCAATAAAAAAATCAAAATGGGTCGGAACCTTAGTACGGAAGGTCAAAGAGTACATCGTGTGTTTCTTGTGTAGTCACAAAGGATATTATCAAAATCAATGTTCAAAGAGGAGGTCCTCAACCAAGAACAAAGGAGGAAGCTCAAATTAAGATGAGCTTCCAAGGTAAAACTAAGTTATCATTAGTTAATGATACTTATTTAAATTATGATAAAATGCATGCTAAAAATAACTTTCATCATTTTATTACTATTTATCATGAAAATCGAAAGCATGAAGAACCTAGGGAAAATTATAAATCATTTCATGCTAGAACTATCTCACCTAAGTATAGAAATATAGAAAACCAATTAGGTAAGAACTCTAAGGAAATTAGATATATGTCTAAAAGGAAAAATATCCAAGGCCGTCGAGAAAAATCAAAAGTTGAGGATTTAATGATAAAAAATCAAGTCTTGAGGTCAAAACTTGATAAATTAAAAAATACCCTTAAAAATGACAAATAATGTCAAAGGATCTAAGAAACAAAATCTAAATTTAGGAAACCAAGGGTCGTCTATGGACAAGAAGGATTTGGGGTACAAATCTAAGTCCAAGGATAAGCTGCCCTCATATCATAGAATTTCATATAACTATGGAACTAACTCTAGGTCTAGAAGTCAAGTCAAGGTTACAAGGGAGGTTATCCCTAAAGTTGACTTTGAGTAGACTAGTGTGACTAAGGCTTTTAAGAAGTCTAGGAAAGTCATTAGGAAGGTATCAAGAGAAGTTATTCCTAATGAATATCTAGAACACCCAAAGAGCACCAATAGTTATTAGATTTCTAAGAGTGTGTACTCTACATCTTAGATGAGTTTAGAATATGATAACTCTAATTGGAATGATAGTTATCCAACAATGATAAAGTTGGCACTTTGGGAATTTTTAAGGTATTGTAATATCTTGAAAATGAGAAAAGGATTTTAACTCTTGAAAAGTAAAATGTGTCAATAAATTTGGAATATTGAGCTTGATTAAATTGACACGAATATGACAAAATTCAAAGGAATGTCAAGTTGAGACTTGGATATTTTTCTTAAGGAGATAAGGGAAACTTAGGTTTATTTTAACTTAACAATTAGTTGAAAATACTTAAATAGAAAATCTAGGTATTTTTTCTTATGAGCTACAATTTTCATATTTCTGTGTGCCCTATCACATGTCATAACATCATATACTATATTCATATTCTTATGAAAATACTATACGTGATGTCATATATACATTATTTAGCTAGGATTTTTTTTTTGAAAATATATATTTTGATGTATGTCATACTTATTATCATGCATTATTTTTAATTCTTTGTAATTAAGTACAATGACATAAATTGGCATCCTAGGTAGGATGAATAAAGTTAAAATGCATGATCTATTAGTTTAGGAAAAATATATTTTACATCTCATAAAGACTATAGAGTTGACTTGTATATGTATGGAGATATATTAGATACAAGTGAGTTGTTAGAAGAATGAACAAAATTCAAAATATAGATTTAGTGCATCTTTTTTAGTTTTAGGATCATTAAAATACATAGATTTTGTAAAGTCCAATCATGGGAAAAGCTAAAATACAAATCATGTGTATTTAGCCCAAAGAGAGTAGTTAGAAATTATTTTTAAAATTTATTTTACAAAACCTTGGTGAAGTCTATTTATTAATAAAAATCACCATTAGTTAGTTAGATACAAAATTAGGGTGAAACATCAAAGTTTTCTATGATTTCTAATTTTGTATCATTTTTTTTTAAAATGGGATGTATTTTTATATAAATCCATTTTTTCCTGATAGTATATGATATAAGTAATATCTATTGGTACAGTTAGTACTAATGATCTAACTCAAGTTTTGATGAATGACAAGCGAATTAAAGTGGGATATTTGTGGTCTAATTTGTCTACCAAATGTGTAGAATATGAACTTGATGGGTCTAGAGGAACACACACTAGGCTGAAGTCTGTTGGGACCGAAAAGTAGCTAGAGGGGGGGTGAATAGATCGTCGCGTGCTCGTGTGCTTCGTTGCTTATTTCTTCAAAGATGTACAGCAGAAATATACAAGAAACAACGCTCACAACGCTAACAAGTAGATTTACTTGGCATCCACCTCCAAAGGAGGTGACTAGTCCAAGGATCCACGCACGCACACACACCTCCACTAATAAACACTCCTTTTCGGTAACTACCGAAGTCGGAGAAGCCCTACAAGACTCTCAATCCAAAAAAAAAAGAAAAGGAACAAAAATATAAGCAAAGCTTACAATGAATACAAGAACCCTAACCCTAGCTTTCTTCTTCTTGCTTTTGATCCGCCTCTTGACTTGGAAGAGCCTCCAAGAACCTTCAAGAACTGGCGATCTGGAGCTTAGAGAGAGCTGAGGAGTTGGTGTCGAGGATCTGAAATGAATTGGTGAAGTTTTGCTGAAGGAAACGCTCTCCTGCAGTTAAATACGACGTCAACGGTCGGATCCCGATCGATTGGATTGCTCCCAATCGATCGGGGAGGCTTTGGATCGATCAACCGATCGATCCAGAGCGCCTCTGTGCTCTCTGGAATAGCCTGGATTGATCGACTGATCGATCCAGGGCTTATCGGGCACAAACAGCAGCTCCCAATCGATCCACTGATCGATTGGGACCTCTGGATCGATCCACCGATCGATCCAGAGGGGTTCTGTTCGCGGGGACTCACCCGATCGATCGGCTGATCGATTGGACATGATCCAATCGATCGGCTGATCGATCCAGATCTGCTGGATTGATCGGCTGATCAATCCAGATCTTGGTTTTTGCCCAAAACCAAGTCCAAAGCCCCCCTAAACCAACATTCAGTCAATCATGACTTGTTGGCACATAAAACCTAGCATCCAGTCACCCCTGACCAGCTAGGACTCTCTCACCAAGTGTCTGATCAATCCCTTTGACCCACTTGGACTTTCCTCCTCTTGCCAAGTATCCAGTCAATCCCTTTGACCTACTTGGACTTTCACCAGATGTCTGGTCAACCTTGACCCATCTGGATTTCCCCGTGCCTGGCTTCACTCACCAGGACTTCACTTCTGCCTAGCTTCACTCACTAGGACTTCTCTTCTGCCTGGCTTCACTCACCAGGACTTCCTTTGCCTAACCTCCAAGTTAGGACTTTCACCTGGCTTCACTCACCAGGATTTTCCTTCTGCCTGGCTTCACTCACCAGATTTTGCTTGGCTTCACTTACCAGGTCTTTCCTCTACCTGACTTTACTCGCCAGGACTTTCACCCAGCTTCACTCACTAGTATTTTCCTTTGTCTGGCTTCACTCACCAGGACTTTCCTTTTGCCTGTCTTCACTCACCAGGTCTTTCCTCTGCCTAACATCCCAGTTAGGACTTCCCAGTCAAGTATCTGGTCAACCTTGACCTACTTGACTCTTCTCCAACCAAACTGATCAGACCCTGATCAAAGGGGAATTGCACCGAACAATCTCCCCAAATGAACAATTGCACTTGCACTTGTCCATATCATCGAAGTCTTGTATTGTCAAACATTGAAACTCAAACCAAGACTCAAGCTTGGTCAACCAGGTCAGCCTTGACCTGAGGGATATTGCACCAACAAAGTCCAGTCGGGTCAGGTGGACCAGACGATTGGTAGGAAGTCTAGTAGAGTTAGAAAGGAATAGATAGTTGGCAGGAATTCCAGTCGACCAGACGATTGGCTGAAGTCCAAATTGGTTGAGATCTGGTCTGAAGTCCTGGTGGGTCAAGGGACCTGACATCAAGGAAGTTTGCAATTGATAAGTGGAGGTAAGCAACTAGAGGAGAGATCCAATGAGAACGCATTCCCGTTTGAGGGAACAGTAGCTGTCAGTCCGATCTAGAGTTTTAGAGAAATTCAAAGTCAGGATTGGACAGTCTGGAGGCTATGAAATTCACTTTACTTTAAATATTAATTGTTTGTCTTTCTAACTCTGTAGTGCAGGTGTTTGAAAGAGAAAGAGGGCTAGAAAATAGGGCTCTGGGCGCCTGGAGCTTGTCCAGGCGCCTAGACATCCGAGCGCCCGGAGGTACTCCAGGCGCCTGGGTCAGGGACTTTGAAGGAGCACCCGGGCCACACTGTGAGCACCCGGATGGTCCGAGCGCCCAGGTTGCTCCAAGAGCCCAGACTAGGAAAAGTTCATTTTTGAGCTGCATTGTCATGTGTTGGTTGGCCGACCCACATCAATAGTTCAGGCGCTTGAAGGTGGTCCAAGCGCCTAGACATGGATAAACTTCTCGGATGAAGTTTCGACGAGAGTATACCATGTCATCACACTCCAGACGCCCGGGAGTGGATCCAAGTGCCCAGATGGGGCTATAAAAAGAGGGTTCGACTAGCAACTTCAAAACACCAATTACTCAGACTCTTGTTCTTGCGTGCTGCTCTGAAAAGGCTCCTACAACACTGTAACTCTTCTTCGACAACTTGCGATCAAGTTTTACTAATTTTCTTTGTTGTCAGTAATTTTTCTTTATAGTTCTTATACATCACTTGCACTTCAATTCTGTAATATTCGAACTATTAGTGGATTGTCTAACGAAAGCACTCACCAAATGTAAGGCTTGGAGTAGGAATTGTCGAAGGCTCCGAACCAAGTAAATTGAACTTGTGTTAGCATTTGCCTTTGTTTTCTATTTTGCTTTCTTTTTTGATACTTCTACTGTGCACTTAATTTTCAAAAGAAAAGAAATATTTTAAAAATCACGCGATTCACCTCCCCCTCTCACGTGCTCACGATCCAACAATATCTATATAAACTTTCATGATTTTTCAATAGCCATAGAATTATTTATGGGGTTATGAAATTGGATCTAAATTTGAATTCCGATATCAAAAACTCCAATCGATTTAGCACTATGCCCAATCGATTGAGATGTGGCGTAATCAATTGGTAGCAAATGCCAATCAATTAACGCTGGCTAGAATTGATTAGTAGTTGAAACTAATCGATTGGATATGTTGTTTTTGGCTAAAATGATCTAATTTCAATCCATTAAACCACGTTTAATCAATTTATCTATTCCTAACCCTAGGAAATGTCATGATAAGTATTTAAAGATCATTTTCTTGATGAAAATAAGAAAGAAATGGTTAAAAAGGACTAATTTGGAGTTAAGGAGAAGATTTAGATTCAAGGTTAAATCTTTAACCTCAAGACATCAATTTTGGAATTTTCTAAAGGCTTAGGAAATCTAAATCATTATTGGTGAAGTTGGAGATTGCTTTGAGGGAAAGGTCTTTGTTAAAGGAATGATTTATTTTTTTAAGGATGAGGAGACAATTGAAAGTTGGGAACCTTCATTGTGATGAATGCTCTAGATTGAGCATTGAAGATAATGGAAGATTGAAAATCTTCATTGTGATAGATGCATGCTCAAGGTTGAGCATAAGATATAATGAAATGTATGAGACTTTCATTGGATTGTTTTGACAAATTGATTCTTGGGAAAAGTTTTTGATATGTATCAAAGGGGGAGAATGTAGAGTTGAAGTTAGAAAATTCTCGTTCATTGTTTGGCATGGGATGAAGATGGAAATTGGGCTAATGGGTTAGCCTAACTTAAATATATTGTCAAACATTAAAAAGGAAGAGATTGTTAGTGCAATCGTCCTCAGGTCAAGGTTGACCAGTTTGACTAAGCTCAATTAGCTCAAGCTTAAGTTTCAATATTTGTCAATATGTGAAAGAGAAGTCAAGTAGGTCAAGAGAGGACTGAATACTTATCCAGGGAAGTCCTAACTGGAGACTAGGGAACTGGAAGTCCTAACTGGATTAGACAACAGAAAGTCCAAGTGATCAAGGAGGATCACATGTTGGCAAAGGAAAGCCCTAATTACAGTTAGGCAAGAAAAAGCCCTAATTGAGGTTAGGCAGGTGGAAGTCTACCGAGTGACTAGTTATAACTGGAGTTAGGCAAAGGAAAGTCCAAATGGGTCAAGAAGGATCACACGTTGGTAAAGAAAAGCCCTAATTGCAGTTAGGCAAGGAAAACCCTAACTGAGGTTAGGTAATATGGAAGTCTACCAAGTGACTAGTCCTAACTGGAGGTTATGTAAGAGGAAAATCTAAGTGAGTCAAGGAGAACTTTACTTAGTGATTAGAAGTCCTAGTGGGGCTAGGTAATGAGAAAGTTCTGACAGGTCAAGTTTGACTGGATGCTAAGTAACGAAAAGGCCCAACGAGTCACAATTGACTTTAGGGTTGGGCAAAGGAACCCTAAACTCGAGTTCAGAGTTTAGGGTTGGACAATCAATTAGCTCAATCGATTAAGCCATTGTACCTAATCTATTGGAGAGTGCCTAATCGATTGGAAGTGCTTTGCGAAAACACAATGAGAGTTGGAATAGATTGGGCGATCAATTGGACTTAGTCCAATCAATTAGATAAGGTTTCTCATGAATAGAAGGTTGGGAAATCGATTGGTCTAAGATTCACAAGAGAACATAGGCTTGGTGAATTGATTGAGGCAATCAATTCAGGCTTTTTCAATCAATTGGGCTAATTAATTGGGGCCTTTGTCGCAAGAGAACAAAGAACTCGGGAATTGATTAGGCTGCTTTCTCTCGCAAATAAAAAAGCTTCTGAATCAATTGGGACTACCAATTAGAAGTTGTCGAATAGATTGACATGACTCACCAATCAATTAGGGGTTTGAAAAAAAAGTCATTCTGCAAGTTGTTGGACAGTCAGTTGATGTAACAATCGATTAGGAGAAAGCTTAATTGATTATGAGGCAAAAAGTAGTTTGAACACTAACCATATAAAGGGGAGTTCATCTATAGTTTTTGTCATCGGTTTTTGGGTGTTTGGAGAAGAAGTGATGCTATATTTTCCACCATGAAGAGACAATCCAAAGCAAGAAAAGAGCAAGTAAAGAAAGATTCATGTTGTAAAGTCATTTTTTATTTCTTTTGTAACCTAGTTTGCATTTCTTGTTTGTATTTCCCGTGCTTGAACTTGTACGAGGCTTCTCCACCCCCGGAGAGGAGGTTTTTATAGTGTATCTATGAGAGTGAGGAGTCGACACTTGAATTAGTCATCTTGAGGAGGTAGATACCAATTAAAACAAAAAGTGTTAGCATTGTGAAGTCTTCGATTCGAGTTTTCGCTGTACATCATCATCGAAGAAATGAATCGATCTATTCACCCTCCCTCTAACTCTCTATGTGTCCTAACATTTAAGTGACACTCTGAACACCTATGTATGTTTTAGTCATTATTTTGGTCATCTAACTTGGTTTCAATAACTTTAAAAATTTCCTCTTAATAATTAGTGCTATAGTTTACTTATCAAATTGGTATTTACCTGACTCTTGCATTTAAACTTGTTGTATTCTCACGTTATTTATCATGTCGTATAAAATTTCCTAAAATAACTTTATATTGTTTTACAATCAAAATTGAAGAATGTGAGGTATGGAGATATCAATGATAATTCTAAATGCGAGTTGCTTCATTGGCGTGTTGGTGGAGTTGTTGCAAAAAGTCGAATTGCATCTACAAACAAAAGTGTATCACATTCCTCTTGGTAGATTTTGTTGAAAAGTTTGGATTGATAGAATATTTTTGAAAGAAAGTGGACCTAATTCGACCCAGTGAAGAAAATACTTTTTCTTGAGGATACACGTCGCTTGGTTATTTGAATTTATAATTTTATGTGACTGATACAGGTTCTAGTATTGTTTTTATCATGTATGATTTTTAGGAAAAAAAATCATTTTACTAAATAAATTTTTGTTATCAATTTGGATTGTTACTAAGTGAAATCATATTATTGTTTTTGTATGGTATTTATATGTGGTATTATAATTATGTGTGGTATAATAATTATATAGTATTGAAATTGTTTGAGTTTTAATTTTATATTTGTGGGGTGTTGATAATTATATATAGTTTACATCGCATCCTAACTGCAACTCGCAGTGTGCGCTATAAATGCTCTTAACTACAACGTGCAATGCGCCTTGTAAATGCTCTTAATTGCAACACACGTTGCGCGCTACGAATGCTCTTAACCGTAACACGCGACGTGCAATGTCAAGGTTTTATGATTTTTAACAATTTACAGTTATACAGCATGTGATACGCGCTGTAAATAGAATAATTACGTGTTATAAAAAGTCAAATTTATTATAGTATAAGATTGAGCTCAGAAACTTAATTCATTCAAGATGAGGACAAGGCTCGAGGGTGAGCCAAGGACAGATGAGAGAATAAGATTAGAAGGGGCATTTACTTGAAAGCATGTCAAACTCAACTGAAGTATCAAGATCCATCAAAACAAATTATAATCACCCTTTGAACAAAATCTTAAAGGATGTATTAGAGAGACAAGGACAAAGTCATTTTTAAAAAGGAAAGGTAGTCAGATCACACTAAATTTCACAAGTTATGCAACTTGTCATCCTTCTACCCTAGCCTTCCTAGTTCATCTCATTGCCAAGCCTTCAAACTATCAAACCCAGATGATATTCAACAAATCAACTCAGCTACATCATCAAGTTTGAATTACTATGGGCACATGCACTATTCTAAATTTCAGCACATTTAGTGCAGACAAATTCTGTCAAATAAATTAGGAAGAGAATATTAATTCCCATGTTTAGTAAAAGATAATTATAGACATCTTAGATATCTCTTACCATCTGTCCTTAAATTATATGAAAAAAGATAAATCATATATCAACTACAACTGCCAAATGATTAAAAAATGATAACAAAATTTCCAAAGGACATACATCCATCCATCGAAAATTAACCCCGTGATTCCCAAACAATGAATATATATTTAAATTAGAAGGTTCCCAAAATCTCATTCCTAAAACAACTAAATTAGATAAAAACTAGATTTCACCAAATGACAAATTTCATGAATTTTTTTTTAAAAGGCCACTGAATCAGATAATTGTCAAATACAATATGCAAAGACAGCTGAAATAAAATTTACAATTAATATAAATTGATTTCACAATCAAAATAATTCTAATCATTGTGTGCTGAAGTGCTGTACGGTTTTGGAACCGGTAATTTAAAGGAAATACACAGCTCATGAGCAGTAGCGTGTACGGCTCACAAATGTGAATATAACGAATTCAGACCACATTAAATATCAAACTCATTGATGAGCAATTTCTGTACATCCATGCATAAGAACACATTATTTTGCTAACAGTCCTGTCATCCAACGCACCAAGATGAAAAATAAAAGACGTCCAAAATGAAACACACAAGAAAACATATGGAAACAACTTGTAGTTTTTTAGACTACGATTTATGTATCATTACAACCATAATTGCCTATTACAACAACCAAATGCTGATTCTGCTCCTACCTACTAATCTACCTATTGACTAATTCTCACTACATAGTACATTCTTTTCTAGACTAATTGAATGCTAAATGTGGGATTTGACTGTTAAATTTTCATTTCCAGCAAAATATGTCTCAAGGCATGCCTACTACCACCATCACCAAAAAAGGGGCTTGTCCTTTCAGACAAGGGCTGGGAATTTAAAGGCCAAGAATGTACAAAAGTTTACAAAACCTGTAACCTATGGGATCTCTATTACCCATGAAAGCTTCCATGTAGCCAATGAAGTGAGTAATCAAGCTCAACACTGGCAGTTAACATGGACAACTAAGATCATACATCAAAGGATACTCAGCTCTTCCACTTTTATAATACTTTCCTTTGATATATAAACGAAGTTGACATCAATACTTTCTTCTCCGGGCTGCATCGGTGTTGTATGAATGCATGGCAAACCCTGTTTTCACCAGTGTCCTCTTATAAATCTCAGGGCATTTAACACTGGTGGAACCTCTTTCATCAGTTTGCTGTTTCTGTATCATCAGCAAATCGATTGCCTGGTATTCACCTTTAAATTTGTCCACAGGGACCCAAAGCCACCAAGAATGGAAAAGAGCACTTGAATAATTCATCCTTGAACTTATCCACCAGGTTCTCTTGGCTCATGAGGATCCATATCCTTCTTCAGTGCCCTTTCTTTGGAAAGAGAACCAACAGGGACATAAAAATACCCCTTGGAAGGCCGTTGATTTTGCATTGATGTTTGATCTGACGATAACGCAAGATCCTGAATGGCCTCCTGCAACATAACAAAATGGGATTGAACAAGTTAACAAAAGTACAACAGTAATAATTAATTGAAAGCAGATCATACCTTTTTTTCCTTAATTTTCCTGTTTCCATCATCTACAGATATCCGGAAAGCCATTGATGCTGATCTCCGTGGAAGTTGTTTACCAGCAAGAGAATCCCGCTCTGCTAATTTTCGTTTGATTGATGATTGTGACGTGGAACTATCATCAGTATGTCTGTCCACATCCTTATTACTCAAAGAAAATCTAATTTTACGTTTATTAGAAAAGGTACTGTCCACTGTAACTTCATCTGATCTCAGTACCATTCCACTGTGTGACCTATTATTTATAGATGTAGTAGCTGATTCTGAACTGGCGCCAGGATGCAAGAAGGAACTGGTTGCAAGTGCCGAGTATGTAGTAGAATCCTTTTTCGAAGCAAGTATATCATGTGAACAAAGAACCAAGTCTTTCTGTCAAAATTGGACTAGTTAATGAGCCATTTACTCAGAAGTAAACCAGTTAATGAATTATGCAATCATTGAAATAACTGCAAAGAAAAAACTTGGTGGCAAAATTTTTTAAAAAAAACAACTCTGAATATACATATAATGTTGGGCCTTTGGGTTAATCATTCATAAAAAGACGTTAGCAAAAAATATCAGATGAAATTTTTGAATAAATGCCTTAAACCAGAGACTAAAATTGCAATAACATCATATCTTCTAATGGCGATGCAAACACAAATTTAAGGTCCCAAGATGATCCATGCAAAGATATAAAAGCCCAAATTAGAAATATTTTTCTCTGGTAAATCATTAGAGTTAAGATGAATGGATAATGTCATGCAGGTAAATGTCAAGAAAGATAAGAAAGTGAGGGAAAAGGGCTTTGAAACCTATAAAATAAGATGCAATGTTTTTGACATGTTCAAAGATATCCAAATGAGTTACTTTCAAGAATTATAGTTTGATGAATTGTGCTTTAGAAAGAATTAAGGGGGTGTTTGGTTGATGGGTTTGGGAATGATAGTAAAAGATAGTGTTTGGATTGTGAGTTTGGGAATGACATTTTGGGAATGATTACTAGATTTATGGGAATCAACCAAACTCATATAACTTGATGGGTTTCATTTCCATTCCTATTCTCATTCCACTCTATTATCAAACCCATATCCATAGTCATTCCCATCATTTAACCAAACGCCCCCTAAGTGAGGTTATTGAGGTGGTCAAAAATATAAATGCCATTCCAGAGTCTAAACAAGGTTTCAGAAGGTCTAAATAGGTAGTATGTAGCCAACCCATTACGTAATGCATTTGTGATGTGGGAGCACATGCAAGGCCTACGAAGTGAAGACTGATATATTAAAAATTATCCTATGCATACAATCAATATCATCGCACCAAATTGTTGACATGTTTTCCATGTCAACATGCTCTATTCATTTTGTTGCCATATACTAACATAAAATACTGGTGAAAGCTGTATAACTAGTTAATATTTATAGAACATTGTTTTAGTATAATTTTAATTGAGAGGTAGTGATAGATTTGTATTTTTAATGCAAGGAAGTTCAGCAATTGATTGATTGAAGGTTCAAACGTATGGTTCATGTAGTTTGAATCTTTAGACATCAAATCAGATGTATTGAGCAACAAGCCAACCCATCAAGGTAGGTAAATAACCCTTTACTTATGCAGTGCCAAGTCATCATACGAAATGGTAGTTGGAACTTATATATGATCGTTCTCACCTATGGTCAATGTGTCCTTGGTGTTGTAGCAGTCAAATGTACTGATTGACCTCATCCATGGGTGTGATCATTAGTTAGGTGAAGGCTTTGATTGTTATGGAGCTAATGCCCAAATGATGTTAAATGTTGGAAGATATTGAGATCAGCAATGGGTTATATCCTTGTACTCTGCAATTGTCTAATCCATAAATAAGTGTGATGACTGAACAATATTGTGGTTGGATGGAAACCAAAGTCAATGTGATATATCGTCTTGCATATTTGCAGTAAGCTATGTGCAGCTGTTTGTAGGAGCCACCTAGTGGTGGACGTGTGGGATACAAGGATGTGTAAGTGATCTTCTGATACAGATAGGGATCTACAAAACAAAGAATGATTCTAGAAGAAAACAAGCAGGGATGTTGTGGATAAGTCTGTGAGGTTATCTATAGATGAATCAGACTTGGTGGTTGGATAGGTTTTGATTTCATTGTCGTCTTAAGTTTAGTCTCGCATACAGGATTTCATAAGAAGCACGAGTTATCTTGATTCTTGTCATGCTTTCTAATTGACTTATTGCGACACTGATGAGCATAGAATCGAACCATAGGATCGTAAAACACAACAATTTAGCAAGACTACTTTATAGAAATACATTTGCTATATATAAATTAGTATATCTATTGATTTTCAATATTAAAGTTGATATGAATATTCTAAATATTATGATTCTAATATTATGAGCATAAAGACATTTTTCATATAGTAAATATATAAAAAAATTCGATTAATTTTTCATTTTTATATAGCAAGTACAAACCTCTATAAGACGAATCATAATTATAATATAGATGATAACAACAATATTAATTATAAAGAATTCTACTTAGGAGTCAACAAGGATCTTATATTACAAAATTTTCTCAAGCAAACAAATTATTTGCTTCTGTAAATATCAATGCTAAAATGTAAATATATTATAATCAAGTTGATGGGACCAAGATCTATGTAGGAATCATAAGTAGACATAGGATCGGATCACAGGATCATAAAATTTTATTTCAATTGATATCCTACTTGGATCTAGATTGTTTCGTTTGGATCCTAAAACCCTCAAATACAAATCACAATTTGAAGATCATGCTCACAATTGCTTATATCTCAATGACTCGGACAATATATTAAGATATATGTTCATACATCAATGCAGTATTATAATTATTTGTGACCCCAATGTAGTATCATAAGTATTTGCATTACCTCAATGCAGTTATACAATGCATCTTTGTTTTACAGATCGAAGCACGGCAAATGGTGGAGTACAAGAGGCAGTGAGTCAGAATTAGGAATTTCTAAGGTGAATGCAGGGAGGTAAGGACCCTGAAGAGAAGCAACTGCCACAGGTGTGAGCAGTGGGAGGTGTCTAGTCTTAGGGAGGTTGATGTAGCATATGTAGGCATTTCAAATGAAGACAGTAGAGTCAATAAAGCTGGGATTAACAGAGGGCAGGAAGGGGAGGAGGTTTGTGATTGATATTAAAATTACAGATAGGGGAAGAGGCCGCTGAGAAGGGAAAGGGAGTAGCACAGGGTGAAGTCATGGGCAGTTAGTGCAGATAAAGGAGCAAGAGGCTTCTGGGAGACTCATAGGCAGGAAGTCACACGTCAAGTGTTGTGCTTCCTAGGGCTGCAAGAGGCAACATTGTGGGATAGATCGTACAGGGAAGCAGATGGGGGAGTAGAGATCCCGTTCTTGTGGACGGAGAGAAGAGGTAGTGGTGGAGCAAGGAGTCAAATAGGCACAGGAAGCTGAGGAGACATGAAGCACACTAGGCTAGATGGGGGAGATCAAAATGGGAGTTTGGGCAATTAGGACACAAATTCCCAGACGCTTGAGATCTAGTTGTTCAATCTGGAGGAGCAGATAATGGTAACCATGCATTGATCTCAAATTTTGCCAAGTGTCACATAAAGAGATACTCAAACACACCCTTTACTAAATATACAATTAGTCTACTGTACATACATTTACATGTGTGAGGCAAGACGCTGATTGCATACTGCCTATTTGTGTTTGATCATGATTACATTATCCATATTGCTTTTTTGTGTTTCTACTTTGCACATTTATTGCACATTAATTTTTTGTGGATCGAATTGGTTACACTAAACATTGGGTGTTTGTTAAAATTTCTCAATAAAGATATATTATCTTATGTTTCCACTACCAGATAAGCTCATGCATGTGAAACCTCTATTGTTCAGTTGATTGACCCCAAACGCAAGGTGAGACAAGCATTCAATTGCAAGATCTAAATTAAGTTTGTTTCATATATCCATCATCCATAATTACACTAATGATCTTGAACTTGCCCCCACGGGCTTAACTGAGTTGGTAAGTGGCAAGTTGATTGCCAAATGAGATCTTCGGATCGAATCTCGGGGCTGACGGGACGTAAATCCATGCAACCTGTGTAAACTCACCCCACCTGCCACTTGTCTTCTCAGTCACCGTGATTTACCTCCTCTATGTTAGTCCTGGGACGGGCTGGTGGAGGCGTTGGGGGCGAGCATATTTGCCTTTTGCCACTAATGATCTTGAACTTTGTGGCTGACACAGTTAGTTCATGCAAGGGTGTTGCTGCCAATAGGCTTGGGGTCGATTCCCAACACAGAATGTCTCACTGGTTGCCTCAACCCCTCGCATGCACTACTATTGTTGGACGAAGCTCCGTGATTTACCTCCCTTCCAAATAGTGGGGGGTCATCCTGGAGGGGTCGCCGATGTAACGGTTTCACCTTTTGCTGCCAACTAATGATCTTGAACTTTTACTTCTTACCCTATATGCAATAAAATTTTGTCATTGTAATTTCAATAAGCACAGCATAACACTTTCTTCTTGTCTGCTACAGTTTGCTAATTCATTGAGAATGTTCGTAGAAATTTTTGTCCCATAAGGAACTATCAATATGTTAGGTTATTATAATATATATAGTTTTCTCTAATGTAATTCAATTAGATTGATATAGTCCTTTCAACTTGGTATTATAAGGGGCAGTCTAAAATTTTGCTTTGGGTCTCTTATTTGAGGTATAGGTTGTTTGATAGAGAAGTGAACCTCCCTTGCAACCCTGGATCTCATCTGAATGACAGCTTTCTCTTGATAACTTCTCAAAAATCTCCCTCGCCTCCTCTCCCTGTCCATTTCTCATCAGCAATCTTCCTTCCTTTCCTAAACAGGCCAACACCCATCACTGCTCATGTTGTGCAACAATCAAAACAGGAAGCTACTTGTTGCCAGTCAATATAAAGAATCTCCCTACCACTTCCCGATTTATCAGGATTACACAAGATGTCGTTGTATAAGATGTTGTAGCTATATCCATCAACCATGATTGGTGACCCTGTGACCAGGCCCATGAGCTCCTAAGCAAGGAAATTTATCTCCACCTTTGCCTGCGCGTCTTCCTCAGCTAAGAACTTGCAGATCCTTCATCCAAGCATGTTTAGCACCAACATATGGCACAGAAACCCAAACGTTAGCTTGTGAAATCTATAAGACCATCATGTGTGTACATTGTCAATTTTTCTTCTAACTCCTTTTCAACCATCCTCCATCATCAACTTCTTTTTGCAATGTCATTTGCTTCTTCATCAAAATCATCAGTCCCATACAAGCCCTCCACACTTGCTGGAGGTAAAGACAAATGACAATTACCATCAGAAACTTAACCCTTTCTATCCAAAGAAAAATAGAACAGACACAAAGGTACCCTTCTCAATTTTCTGTCAATCACACCTCACAAGATCACTCCCTAGTAGTGTCTAACACCTCAACATCCAACAAAAACTGTAACAGGAAACACCCTACCAGGATCAAGGCCCTAGACCAAACCCAAGCCTATATATATATATATATATATATATATATATATATATATATATATATATAAAGGTTTGATATGCTACGGACCTTATGTCGCACACCCCATGCACACGTAACATTGTTTTTCAGTTTGAATCTTTTTTTTGTGCTTAATATTATAACCTAGCCCCTAAATCTTAAAAGTCAAAACTCTAAATGACATAAGCTAAAAAATTAAACAAAAATATCAAAAAAAAAAAAACAGAAACCATGCAGTCACAGATGAAGCTCGCAGCTCAACATCTGCAGGATAAAATAGCTCTCTCTCTCTCTCTCTCTCTCTCTCTCTCTCTCTCTCTATATATATATATATATATATATATATATATATATATTCATTTTATTTTTGGTTGCACAACTTTAATGGAGATAGGTTATTATCTCTTTGCCAAAATTTCTATTTCTTTTCAAGAGTTAATGTTGGCTTTTCCTGTCTTTCCTGACATCTACCTCTCCAACCAGACTAAAATGATAAAAAACTCAATCTCCTACATCTTGTAGATATTGAAATCCTAATATTTTCCAATGAAATATGTCTCACTTCTCTCTCTTTCTTGAACCTTTATAGTTGTTTGCTTAATAAGCAAAATGTTTGTGATACTCAGTATTCTCGATAAGAGCTTGTTTCTTCTGTTCATTTGATATAATATTAAACAAAATAAATAACCTTAAACACAAATGATCTCAGCGTCCCCTCGGGATGATCTAGTGGCTAGCACATGAGGTATTGTCACCATAAGATCTGGGGTTCAAATCTAGGCATAGTCAAGGTAAATATCTCCTTTATGTGCTAGTCACTATTACAAAGGCTAGTAGCCATCCGTGATTTATCTTCTCCGTGTTGGCCTTGGGACGGATTGGTGGAGGCGCTAGAGCGAGCGTATTACCTTTTGCCACTATGAACAAAACTCAAGAAATGAATAAATAATAACAACAACAACAACAACAACCAAGCCTTTTCCCACTAGATGGGGTCGGCTGTATGAATCCTTTTACGTCATTGAGCTCTATCTCCTATTATATTATCATCTATATTTAAATAAATTTTATCTTATTTTATTGTTGCTAACCAAGTCTTTTTTGGTCTTCCTCTTCCTCGTTTGATATGCATGTTTATCATAGTTTCACATCGCCTAACTGGAGCATTTATTGGTCGTCTAAGTACATGTCCATACCATCTTAAATGTGTCTCTCGGAGTTTGTCCTCAATAGATGCAACTCCGACTTTCTCTCTAATACTCTCATTTCTTATTTTGTCAATCTTTGTATGTCCACACATCCACCTTAACATTTATTCAAGAAATGAATAAATGTGTTTATTAATTTGTCTTACGCTTGATTATTTATCATAGTTCTTGTTTTTAACACAATCTCAAAAATAGCCTCATGCAGAGCAGAGTAAGGTTGCATACAATATACCTTTCCCGGGACCCGCATTGATGGGAGTTACGTAGCTGCCCTTGTTTTTAACACAAATATATAAAAACATATATAAGTGTGTGTGTGTGTGTGTGTGTGTGTGTGTGTGTGTGTGTGTGTGTGTGTGAGAGAGAGAGAGAGAGAGAGAGAGAGAGAGAGAGATGAAAATATAATATGAATTGCATTTATTGGGTCAATATTTTAACTAAATTATACAGGCAATAACAACACTACAAGCTCAAGCTTACTTGAGCTCAATAAGACTTTTAATAACTAATCTTGAAAAAGATAAAAGTGATGCTTTGCTCAACTCATTTAAAGCCCTGTGTTTGCTTAGATGAAAGAAAGAGGCAAAGAAAAGAAATAAAAATATCAAATTGAGAGGAAATTCAGTAGATGAAGGAATTTAGTCCCATCCAATTCTTCTATTTAATTTCCTCCCAAATAAGGAAGAAATGGAGGGAAATGAAGTTCAAACATCAAATAAATACAAACAATTGACAACATTTCTTTCCTTCTTATTTCATCCTAGTAAACAAGATGAATGGAATAGAGAGGATGAAAGATAATATACGTATATTTTTTTGTCTCTTCATTCCCTCTTACTACCTATCCTCCAAGTAAATATAGAAATAGAAAATAGAACAATCCTCTTGTAAATATAGTAATATCAAATTTTACTCGGGTCTCTCTCTCTAGTTTCTCTTTGTTCATATCACAAGCAAAAAACTATCACAAGACTAAATCAAATTCAAATATTGGATTGCGCCATCAAAGACCCTCAGTCATTGTTACTTTCATTATTCTTGTCAAGCATCTTATCAATCTTTTTCCTTGTTTGTCAGTTTTATCTATTCTATATAACAAGTTGGCTTTGTTGCTTTTATCTATTCTATATAACAAGTTGGAATTTATCTATTTTATGTTTCAACTAGAGGGTAATAGAAGGTATAGGTTTCATCCTGCATGAGGTACAATGTCATTGAATATTTGTTGGATTATTACACATAAAGAAGTAATTTTATCTTTTAATTGAAGAAGATAGATCGATTTCTTTCATCTGGCAACATGAGATAAGAAATTTAAGTCTTATTGAGGAATTAGTGTGAAATCAAAAACAAAGGGAACGAGAACTGAAAATAAAAACCATATAAGCTATGCAAGGCATTCTGCTATTGCAAAAAAGCGACAACCTGAAAAAATTTAAAAAAAAAACAAAAGCAACATGTTTTAAAGAAACAAGAGAAGAATAAAATCAAAATTAGGATCAACAGAGATTGGTACCTTTAACTTTTCTCTCTTTATAATCCTTTCACAAAGTAGACGTACTTTTTCCAATTCAACCTGTCATAAGAGCCTTAATTAGAATAGCCACTTGCACAAAAAAAAAATCCCTCAAGTCAATGCCAAATAACTAAGGATTTGCAACCAAAAAGAGAATGAACATGTTAATAAAAACTAACAAGATTCCCTGCTTAGAAGCCTCTTATTCTATCTCATCCTAACAAGAAGCCACATTACAAACTTAACATTTTGTAAATATCCGCATAGTTGTTCTAAATAAAACAATATCAAATATTGAGAATAAATTTAGTTGCACCATCAATCAGCTAGGATGAGTTTAGCCTTTCATTTATTGGAAACCACAAAGTAGTAACAACAAAGGCAAGACCTTACATAATGATACCATTTATTTTATACCCTCATTAATCAAACTAAAAGGAATATGGATAGGGTAAAAAAGAATTAGAGACAGTTAAAATGAACTACATACCAGTATATCCACTACTAACATTAAATTTCAGATGGTTAAAATAACAGTCAAAACCGTTTAGTCTTAAATGTAAATGAACCATGCAAAGAATTAGATAATAACAACCAAATCTTTATCCCACTACGTGTAATTGGTTATATAAATCGTCCTACATCATTGAGCTCGATCCTCTAATATATTATCACCTATATTTAAATGAATTTTATCTGTTTTATTATTTCTAATTAGATCCCCCCTCCTCCTCCTCCTACTCCTCGATTATTATGCATATTTGTCCTCTCTCTTGGTTTTCTAGTTGTCTAAAGATATATTATCTTAAACCTGACTGTCAAACTTTTTCCACATAGGTGCAATTCCAAGTTTCTCAATAATGTTCGCATTTCTTATCTTATTCATCCTTACATATTCACACATCCACCTTAACATCTTCGTTGCTATGATTCTCATATTTTGCTCGTATATTCAATTCAAAGCCCAACATCATCTTCATATAATATAGCAGGTCCAACAACAGTTTTATAGAAACTTCTTTTAAGCTTTAGAGATACCTTATGATCACAAAGAACACTTGATCCCCTTCATTTCAACCATCTTTATCAACCCCTCTATCCTTTTGCAAAAAAACCCTAGATAATTAAAAAATTTCAATTATAAGTAACTCATAATCTCTTATCTTAGCAATTATTTTACTACGTCTGCTACTACTTAAATTTCATATATTTTATCTTTACTCTGCTAAGTCTAAAATCTTTAACTTTCAATATCTCCCTTCAAATTTCGAGCTTAGCATTTACACTTTCATGAGTCTCATCAACCAAAAGAATATCATCTATTACCCACATGCATCATGATAACTTACCTTGGATGTATCCAATGAGTTCATCCATAACTATTATAAAAAAGATATGAATATAGAACTGATTCTTAATGTAATCATATTTTTATAGGAAACATTTCGGTAAATCTGTTTAAAGTCTTCACACTTGTCATTATATCATCATGCATATCTTTAATTGTCTCAATATACGCTACACAAACACTTTTTTCTAAAATTCTTTACATAATTTTCCTCATCATATGCTTTTTCTATGCTAGCGACAGTCATTATCTTAATGTCTATGTAATTTGCATAATTTTGTATGTTTTGTTTTTATATAGGAGAACTAAAGTACTTGCACTTCGTTGATTTGGCATTTTCTTTGTTTTTAACTCCATAAGTCATTAACACTATGCTTCCCTAGGAACTTCCATACCTGGATTGGAATATCATCAAGTCAAGCCACTTTTCTATTTTTCATCACATGTAACTTCTACTTCTAAATTTGAATTCTTTGCTAAAAATTTAAAATGTTATACTCTAATCTACATAAATTTCATAAGTAGGTCACCTAAGCTTTCATTAAAAATTTGATAAAAATACCCAGCCACTTTATTTCCTCATCCATCATTAGTACCATATTAAATTCATCTATAATGTTTCTTATTTAGGTAAGTTGTCTCGCTTTAACTATTCTATAGATATTATTTTCTCCTTTTGTATTAAATTATCGATGCAAGCATTCAAAAGTTTTACTCTTGACTTCACTCTATGCTTTCTTGGCCTCTTTTTTAACTATTGCATACTTTTTAAATTTTCTTCATTCCTACAAGTATAGAATAACTTATAGGTTGCTCTTTTTTTCATTTAATTTCTTTTGTACTTCCTCGTTCCACTACTAAGAATTTTTATTTGGTGATGCTTGTCCTCTTGACTCACCGAGTATGTTTTTTACCACTATTTTTAAATTGGGCGTCATCTTATAAATGTTGTATTTGAGTCGTCATGCAATGAATTAGATAAAAACAAAATAAGCAATAAATATAAGTCAAAGTTAATGCCATAGATATGTTCAAGAGAGAAGAAAGAAAGACAAATAAAATGACTATGAAACACTAAATTAGTGTACATTTCTATAACTACCACATGAGTATGATCCATATAGGCAACCCCACTTAGTGAAATAAAGGTTCGAGTGTTGTTATTATTTTATAACTACCACATGAATCAGCACAAACTAGATTCTAGAAAAGAACTTGGTACTCCAAATAAAGATTTAACCATGTTTTATGAGATAAAAGTCGATAAAACTATGCCTGCAAGGTTGCATCTACCAAGAAAAGCACTAGTATTGTATCTTATAACATAACACTATTCTATAGTGATGTCTTTAGTTTGAATTTATGGTACTTTGCAACTTCTATTGCATTTTGTCAACAATTAAATTGGGAATAGAATAACAAACAGCAAATAATTTATCCACGAAAATATTTAATGTTATAGATGAAACTAAAGTATTTTACTTTTGAGAGAAAATTAAAATTGAAATGGGATCTTTGAGCAATGAAGAAAAAAAGAAACTCTTTATCTCCAACTAGAAGACAAAGAAGAGACTCACCCTTATTTGTTTTAAACTCTTAAGATCCTCAACTCCACACTGTCGGTTGTCTGCCTATAAAAAAGAACCAAACCACATTGAGATACAGCAGATACTGTTTAAAGGTGAATACAATGTACAAGAGATATTTATAAAGGCTATATTTCCTTTCCCTTCTCTCCTTTCCTCTCTATTTTTATACAAGTTTTCGCAAAAGAATAAGGCCCTGATCCATATCTTATAATTCTAATGATTGATACTTTATGACATTCATATTAGGAGGCAAGATAAAGCGGAAAAAAATACAAATCCATTCAAGTTAAAGAAAGACATGGACAAAATACAATGCAGAATTGTATTACCTCTCTCTGTTCTACACTATGTTTGCCACAATAGGCCTTGTGTTGTATGCTGCTGCCAGTAACCTTGGCATTCATGTAAAACCCAGCACTACTAGCACAGAAAGGATGAAAATGACACTTACAATTTCCATAACTGCACTGCATTTGGAAGGTAGAATACATAGTCAACAAATGGTTGTACTTTTAAATTTCTAAGATGTTCCATTATACTATAGAAAAGGACATACCTTTAGGCATGAACCAACATTGAGATGGCATATAGAGCAGGTGTCCTTCCCTTTGAAACTATTGTCCTGCAAACAACAAATGTCAAAGAAATATTCTACTTACAATGTGCAATAGAATACCAAAAAAAAAATCATAAGTTAAATAGGATTCATATGCAAAAAATAGTTTGATGTAAAATGAATTTAAGATAAATCGAACAAGTTGTCATATAAATTATAGCAAAAATATTACCAATCCTTGAATGGGGTTTTCTTGTCCTCTCCTAAAACTTGTCTCCAACAACCACTGAAGAATACAATTCCTTATATTAGACATGACATGCAAATAAAATTAAGAGAACTAATACAATATTAATTATTATAAAAATGAAGATTTTTGAGGAAGAATAATTTTATTTCTCATTGCTTCAATTGGAGAATAATACATCCAAATATTTACACGGCTGAACATAGTAATCAATTCCTAAAAACAAGAAAATTACCATTAATTATCATCCTAAACTTAAGGTATTCCATGTAAGAAAATCTAGATTATAGTATTAAATCCAGATTATAAGAAAATACAGATTTAAGAAAATCCACATTTAAATTTAAATATGCTAACTTTGAGGGAAATTCAACACTCCCCCTCTTTTTGGTTGTACATATTGCACATGCCCAACTTGTTACATAGTTCCTCAAAGTTAGATCCTAACAGCATCTTTGTTAAGATGTCTGCGAGTTGCTCTCGTGTAGGAGTATAGATCAATTGCACTTCCAAGTTCAAAATTTTCTCGGCTATAAAATGTTTTGATCAATCTCTATATGTTTTGTTCTCTCATGATGAACTGGATCATTTGCAATGCTAATAGTGACTTGATTATATACTTCAGGTTCACCGTATTCTCATACTCATCCCAACTCCATCATAACTCGCCTCATTCATATTCCTCACAAATTACTATGGCTAAAGCTCTTAGTTCAACCTCAGCTTCAAGAAGCCACAGACTATTTCTTACTTCTCCATATTATAAGGTTACCCAAAATGATGAGTAATACCCTATCTAATTGGCTTCCTGCCCCATCTGCGTTGGAGTATAGAACTATATCTCTACATTCATTCTTCTTAAATAGAAACCCTTTTCTAGGAGTCATTTTTAGATACCTTCGAATTCAGTACACAATTTCTATGTGCTCCTCCATCCTCCATTAGACAGTTCATAAACTAACTTACGAGTTACGACACTCATTGCAAAACCAATATCTAGTCAAGTATGGGAGAGATAAATGAGTCTTCCTACTTGGCATTGATATATTCCTTTGTCTATTGGAACTCCTTCCTCTTCACGCCCTAACTTCTTTAAGGGTTCCATAGGAGTGCTTACAGGTTTACATCCTAGCGTACCAGTCTCTTTGAGTAAATCCAAGGTTTATTTTGGCTGAGATAAATATTCTCCTTTTTGATCGAGCCACTTCCATACCCAAAGTGAACTGTAGAGGACCAAGGTCTTTTACTTCAAATTGTTCTGCCAAGGATCATTTAATCATCAATATCCCTTCCGAATGAAATGATGTCATCTACATAGACAATGACGATGGCTAATTTATTCACAGGATAGCTCTTCACAAAGAGAGTATGAACAAATCCATGTTCTTTTTATTGACGGTAAGAACCTGCCAAACCACACACGTAGAGATTGTTTAAGTCCATGGAGAGACTTTAATAACTTGCACACCTTGTTGTTGAAGTTGCTTATTTGTAGACCTGAACAAATCTCCATGTAGACTTCCTCTTCAAGATCTCATTAAAAAAATAAAAAACATTCTTTAAATCAAATTGACAAAGGGGTCAGTCCAAGTTTGCTGCTAATGAGAGAAGTATTTGAAGGGTGTTGAGCTTCGCAACAGGAGCAAAGGTCCCATGGTAATCAACACTATAGGATTGAGTAAAGTCTCTTGCTACCAATCGGGCTTAGAGTCTGTCAATGCTCTCATCTGCCTTATATTTCAGGGTAAAGAGTCAATTTACAACTCACATTTTTCTTTCCTGGTGGGTGTTTAGTAATTATCCATGTTCCGTTTTTCTCCAAAGTCATAATCTCCTCTTGAATAGCTTGTTTCCAACGCAGGTGACTTAGAGCCGCTTTAATATTTGTTAGAATTTGAACATTATCCAACCTTAAAATAAATGCTCGATAGGATTGAGAAAGACCAGCATATGATATAAGTTCATGATCCGATGTTGAATACAAGTTCAAGTACCTTTCCTTAAGGCAATAGGTAGTTCCAAATCATCTTCGACTTGAATCTCCTCTGATCCGTTTTCTTCTAGTTCATTCTCACCTCTTGTGCTAATTTCCACCGTAATTGAATTCGGTTCATCTTCTTGGACAGGTGTGAGATGCGCTAAATTCTCAATCTCTTCCTAAGTTTGTTTTTTCTCCAATAGAAAACATAAGAGATCGAGTTTCTTCCAACAAATGACGATTTTTCACTCAACCACTCCATTTTGTTAGGGTGTACTGACACATGAACTTGGGCAATTCCCGTCTAGACAAATATTCACCTAGAATTGAATTGAAATACTCCCTAGCATTGTTAGATTTCAAAATTTGGATTTTGATATTGAATTGTGTTTGGACCGTGGAATTGAATGCTTTGAATATTCTATCAACCTTTGACTTTTCTTTCATAAGGAAAACCCAAGTGAGTCTTGTATGATCATCCACAAATGTCACAAACCACTGAGCCCCGTTACTATTTTTTATTTGAGAAGGTCCCTAGATATCACTGTGAATCAATGTGAATGATTTTAATGAACAATAGGGCACAATTAGATAGATAGAATGTGTGTTTAACAAGTTGATAGATCTCACATTTAAATAATTTTGAACTTCTATTAATGAGTGAGGGAAGAACCTTTCAAGATACATAAAGTTTGGATGGCCTAACCGATAGTGCCATGACTTCACTATCTGTATTATCTTTATTGGTACTTGAATTAAAGGCAAACTTAGGACTAGAATAACAAACAAACTTACTCTTAGAAACATCAATACTCACCACTAAGACTTCCCTAAATTGAGATGTCTTGAAGAGATAAAGTCCATAGCACATCTCACCACTACCAATCCTCTTCTTCGAACCCAATTCCAGAAAAACACGCATATTTGAAAGAAATTTAGTAGAACAGTTGTGATCAAAAGTCAACTTATTGGACATTAAGTTGCACTCAAGTTTAGGGACATGAAGCACAGATTTGAGAGTAATTTCGAGTGAGAGTTGAATAGATCTTATCCCGCCACCTTGGACTGAGAACCATCGACAATGTGCACAGGAAGATTGGTGTGATAGGATTGATAATCATAAAATAGGGACTTATCCCCCATCATATGGTCTGATACCCCTGAGTCAATAATCCAATATTTTGAATGTTTAGCCCACACTGAGAATGCAGAATGTGAGTTACCTGCTTATGCATGCGTGCTGGTGGATGGGTTAGGGGTAGTATGCTGAGAAAGTGTGATATTTAGAACCTTTTGGAGCACTTCAGGTAGTTCCATGGTGAATGGACTTGACTCAGTGGTGGCCGGCAGTTCCTCAATTGCATTGGTTGAGTTGGAATGACTATCTCTGTCAAAATTTGACTTTGATGATTTCCACCCAGCTGGTTTAGTGTGTATCTTCTAACATGTCCTTGGTGTGACCATGTTTAGCGCAGTGATCACACCACGGTCTTGCCTTTGTTGACGAGTATCTTGATGATTTAGAGGATCGGAACCACGGGCAGAAAGTGCAAATCCTTCCAATGTTGGAGATGGATGTTGACTGCTCATTATGACCTTTTTCCTACTTTCCTCACGACAGACTTCAAATAAATGTTTCTCGAAGGCTCCGAATAAGCTTAGTTCCCATCACTCAATCTCTAACTTCATCTAAATTCTTGTTTAATCCCAGTAGGAACTTATATGTCCTCTTCTACTCCACTATTTTGCAATACAGAGCATTGTCTTGGGCATTTCCATCCGTGAGTCTCACACATGCCTAGTCAATTCCAGTGACAGAGTGTATTGAAATATTGCATCACCATGAGGTCTCCCTATTGTAAATCATGAAGGATTGACTCAACTGTAAACAGCTTTGATGTATTCTCAGAACTAGGATAAGTCTCTCGCATGGGTTTCCAAATTTCTTGTGCAGTCTGTAGAAAAAAAAAAAATTCTCACCGATATCAATATTCATGAAATTTATGAGTCATGACATTATCAGATGATCTTCGGCCTTCCACTTCTTGTAATCTGGATCATCCTTCAGAATTGAAATCTCCCGTATTAAATAATCTTCTTTGTCTCTGCCGCAATAAGCATCCTGTCAATTTGAGACCACTGGATAAAGTTTTATCCATTGAGTTTATGGTTGGTGATGAGGAGAGATTTTCAGAGTTTCCAAAATTTCCAGAATTTGGGACAGTAGATATTTAATGGGAATGAGAAGATAATTCGGAGGTATAGTTGGATTTTTCGGTTGTCATGCCATACTTGACCATGGAAGATGGCTAGGAATGGAGGCTAACCGAGCTCTAATACCATGGAGATTTCTTAGGAAGAATGATCTTATTTCTTATTGCTTCAATTGGAGAATAATGCATCCTAATATATATATGATTTACATGGCTGAACATAGTAACAAATTCCTAAAAACAAGAAAATTACCTTTAATTATTATCCTAGACTTGGTATCCCATATAGGAAAATCCAAATTATAAGATAAAATCCATGTATAAGAAAATCCAGATTTAATTCTAAATATGCTAACTTTGAGGGAAATTCAACAAAAGGATAAGTAATTACCTCTGCACAGAAGGCATGAACCCACTGTCCATCTGCTGACTTTCTCATAGCACCATGCAGAGTACCACATAAGCAACACTGAACCATAGCATTTCTATCATTAGCATCAGATACATTCTGGGGGCTAGTAGATGACAGTGACATTTCCTCACAGCGCTCACACTCCCATGGACCAACTGGAATTTCAGAAAGCCTTTGATAGCAGTCTAAATGAACAGCAACCTGCAATATGTAGTAGTCTTAGTGAAATGATATTTTAAAGTACCAAAGGTAGAGATGCAACCTACCTTGCAGGTTGAACAGACAAAGATGCGATTTAACATTGTCTCAGTTCGCATGCATATTTCACAAGACAATACATTGTCTTTCAAGAATTCAGGCATCTGAAAAGCCATAGACTGCTTATCTGACGTCAATTTTAAAACAGCTGACCTAAGAACCTCCTTTGGCCTAGGTACCAATGGCAAACCAGCTCTCCCAGTTGCAGCGTTTAAGTTTGCAGGAATCTATAAATAAGGAAATAAGGAGATTAAGAAACAAGTTCTATGCATGAGAACTAATTAATAATAAAGTTAAAACTTCACTTCTTGAGCAGCTGCTATAATCTCATCATTGTTGTCTTTCCTTAATGAGTTTCTTGATGAAACAGCTGCTGCTTCAGCAGCAGCAGCATATACAGCCTGAGCTTCTTTGTTCTTCTTCTCTTTTCTCCCTCGCTTCTTTGCCTCTTTAACTTCATGAAAAAACTGATTAACAAGGATTAAGTCCCATTTCTGTTTAGTTGATTCATTTAGCTCATGAGGAAGGTTCTTAACTATCCTCGACAATAAATCATCTGCATAGTACAAAAGAAAATCAAGAATGTGAATCTAAAATAAATGAACATGCAACATTATTTTAACCACCATAATGCAGTTCTTAAAAAAAACATTCTTCACCATATTTATGCTTGATTGACATGGCATTATCAAGCAGCTTAGATTGAATGTAAACTATTTCTCCCTCCACTTCATCCTCAGGGGAAAGTTCCAAGAGACCCATATTCTTAGCTTTAGAAATTTGGTCAATTTTTGTTCCATCCAGCGAACAGTGTGTACCAGTGGAGGAACAAGGCAAGCCTTGTTTGATGCACTGGGGACATGAATTCCCTATATCAATAGGTGAAAATGTTTTCAATGGCATACAGTTGTATAACATAAAGGAACAAGTCTTGTTTAACTATATCATGGATAGTTTACCGTTGTAAGTTGGATCTCCATGAGTTTTCTTGAATGAGTTCCGCATTTGCAACAACTTCATATTGATCAAAGGATGAACGTCAGAAAAAGAATCAAGTGCACCATTTCTGCACCAAAAAATAATAAGCTGGGATAAATTAAAAATTCAAAATACAAATATATTAATTCTTTTCTATTAGTTTTAAAAAGACTTGCTCAACTTAAAAAGGACAGAAAAAAAAGGATTCATAGAAGAAACATGCAAACAAAGACCTTGCAGGCAGCAGGAACAAGGTTTTGGAGTATAGAGAACAAAAAATATATATAAAAAAACAAAAAACTTACTCAAGATAAAATTTACAAGAAACTGCTGCCTCCAGTTCATTATTTAATTCTTTTGAAGAGCTAGACTCTTGTTGTGGCTTATTTTCAAAGATGGCATCAGCATCCTCAGCATGTTTGTCACTGCAATGAAGATCAGCTACTTTCTCCTCAACATCATGGATCTTGCGCTCTCCATGAGGCAGATTATTGGAATCTACTCTTAATGGGTTTCCTGTCGGTGATAGTGATATACAGTCAGAAATTCAGTATGTCATTTAAGATTTCCTAAGTGAGAACAATCTGTCTCTTTGTACTTTATAAAATTGGCCAGGACAAACAGACTTTGAAAATCGACTGCCAGTACATTTGTGGTCAGATTGAAATATAGACAACTCTTATCATCTTCAATCAAACACTATTACTGATTAGCATAAGCTCTTGAGATAAACTTGAACAAAATGTTTATGCCATGTTGAGCAACACTACATATCCAGTGTGTGGGCAAATATAATTGTTCCATATTAAACAAAAAATTATTAACAACCACACCGTATGCCAAATTAAACAACCCACCAAATTTGTGTATGTTCAAGAAAGTTTACATCTATCACATAATATATCAAATATGAACAAAAGCAGTAGATACATCAAACTTTTATATCCGATACACAAAATAACATTTACACAAACTTCAAATTTCTATACTCGGCATCACAATATAAATTTTGTTAAAAATTTCACAAGTGCCACTTCAGGTGTTCCAAATTTTGTTCCAGGCCAGTCAGCACTGAAAACTTTTCATTCTACCCACCGACCTTCAAGCAAGGTCTGAAATCACCAGTATGCAAACTTATTCTTCATTCACAAGTTCGTCCACAAACTCATTCTTTGTCTGCAAGTTCATCCACCATCCATGAGTTCATCCTCCATCAACTAGTTCGTCCAGGAGTTTGTATACAAGCTCATCCTTCATAGATGACTTCGTCCATGGTTGGTGAGTTCTGCAAATTCATTTGTTCCTGCAAATTCATCCATGAGTTTGTATGTCATCCGTGAGTTCATCTACTAGCTCATCCTTTTCTACAAGCGAGTCGCGAGCTCATTATAAATTCATCATGAGCTCGTCACTTTGTAGCCAATTGTTGCAAGCTCATCCTTCATGTGTTTTGTGCCCTCATCATGACTCAATCAATCGCCAACAGTACCTCCATCATTATAAATACCTTTGTCATACTCTTTTGCCTCTTCCCCTTACTCGTCTTCTTTATTCCCCTTCTGCTCCTTGTCGGACAACCAACGACATTTGAAAGCACAAATTAAAACAATAGGAACCTGTTTCATTCTGACCACTGTAACTCTACCTCGCAATGAGATTTGAAACCTTAGTTGCTCCTCTTTACAAGAAAGTTATCTAATAAAACATCACTGCCATACTCAACTAAATGTCTATCATCACATCACTCAACTCTCTCATTGAAATAGTCTACAGGATGGTATCATCAATCTGTAAATGCAATCCACATATTGAATATATTACTCTACGTGAAAATTAAAAGATGTTTTGTGTATTTTTCCCATAGAAGCATTACATCATATAGGTAAGACCTCCAAAATAATACCCAAGAGGAAATACCCTATGTAGAATAAAACCATGAAACATAACCAAGGTTTTATATCTCATAGTCTCTCATCTGTATCAAAAATCCAGTCATGTTTCTCTTCCTCCTTCCTTTTATGATGTTAGGGTTTGGCAGTTAAGAGGGAGCAGCAAAGGTATTCTTATTTTGGTCTTGACCCACACTGCACTGAACCAGTTTCCTTTCAGTCGGGGACTTGATTCCTAGCTCAGAATTGAAACTTCAAACCATGCAGATAACTATGACTAACAAACCCTAGAACTAAAGCAGTGATACCATTTTGTCTAACCTATTAAATAAAACAGAAAAATAAAGCTAATAACTAGAAAGCATATAAATTTGAAAATACACTCAACTAAGATGACGAAGACACAATGCAACCACAGTGACTACCAACTTTCATGATGCAACTGTCAGAATTGAAGTTGACAAAAAATTAAAAAGGGTTTAATATAATCCTCTTAAAAACCTCACACTACTGAGATCATGACAAAAAATTTTAAGTTTGGGAAGCTACAGTGACATGTGAAAGGTTAAAGAGGGAATGATAAAGTGTTCCAGTATCCACTATTGAGAAAAGAAGTTTCCAGTCTTTGTACTCAGAAAAACACCTATATAAAGTGTTTCATAAAATATTTATGTTTTATCAATCTTTCTTTCTCAAAAAGGTTAAAAAAAAACAAGAAGCTCACGGAGATCAGCATATTTGAGCACATCAAATAGAATACCAAAAAAGAAAGAAAACATTGGCCATAAATCAAAAGCTAGCAAAAAAAAAAACTAAAAACTTTAATCACTCGCCTCGAGGGAAGGAGGCGAGCCGCTGTGAGGGAAGGAGGCGAGACAGAACTTACCGAGACATAACTTGGAAGGAGCCGCTGCGGAGAGGAGATGAAAGGGCTGCGGTATGCGGAGATGCGCTGCGGTCTACAGAGAGGAGAAGGAGATGAGCGAGGGAGCACAGAGGAGAAGAAGAGGAGAAGAGTGTTCTGCCCTAAATCACGAGGAGAAGAGGGTTCTGCCCTAAATCGTGAACATAGCGACGGAACTATTAGTTCTGGTTGAGATCGGGTCGAAGTCCTGATGGGTCAAGGGACCTGACAGCAAGGAAGTTTGCAATTGGTAAGTGGAGGTAAGCAACTAGAGGAGAGATCCAATGAGAATGCGCTCCCGTTTGAGGGAACAGTAGCTGTCAGTCCGATCTAGAGTTTTAGAGAAATTCAAAGTCAGGATTGGACAGTCTGGAGGCTATGAAATTCACTTTACTTTAAATATTATTGCTTGTCTTTCTAACTCTGTAGTGCAGGTGTTTGAAAAAGAAAGAGGGCTAGAAAATAGGGCTTTGGGCGCCTGGAGCTTGTCCAAGCGCCTAGACATCCGAGCGCCCGGAGGTACTCCAGGCGCCTGGGTCAGGGACTTTGAAGGAGCACCCGGGCCACACTGTAAGCACCTGGATGGTCCGAGCGCCCAAAGTTGCTCCAAGAGCCCGGACCAGGAAAAGTTCATTTTCGAGCTGCATTGTCATGCATTGGTTTGCCGACCCACATCAACAGTTCAGGCGCCTGAAGGTGGTCCAAGCGCCTAGACATGGATAAACTTCTCGGATGAAGTTTCAACGAGAGTATACCATGCCATCACACTCCAGGCGCCCGGGGATGGATCCAAGTGCCCAGATGGGGCTATAAAAAGAGGGTTCGACTAGCAACTTCAAAGCACCAATTACTCAGACTCTTGTTCTTGCGTGTTGCTCTGAAAAGGCTCCTACGACACTGTAACTCTTCTCCGACAACTTGCAATCAAGTTCTACTAATTTTCTTTATTGTCGGTAACTTTTCTTTATAGTTCTTATACATCACATGCACTTCAATTCTGTAATATTCGAACTATTAGTGGATTGTCCAACGAAAGCACGAGTGTAAGGCTTGGAGTAGGAATTGTCGAAGGCTCCGAACTAAGTAAATTGAACTTGTGTTAGCATTTGCCTTTGTTTTCTATTTCGCTTTCTTTTTTGATACTTCTACTGTGCACTTAATTTTCAAAAGAAAAGAAATATTTTTAAAATCACGTGATTCACCTCCCCCCTCTCACGTGCTCACGATCTAACAATATCTACGTAAACTTTCATGATTTTTCAATAGTCATAGAATTATTTATGGGTTTATGAAATTGGATCTAAATTTGAATTCAGATATCAAAAACTCCAATCGATTTAGCACTATGCCCAATCGATTGAGATGTGGCGTAATCAATTAGTAGCAAATGTCAATCAATTAACACTGGCTAGAATTGATTAGTAGTTGAAACTAATCGATTGGATATGTTGTTTTTGGCTAAAATGATCTAATTTCAATCCATTAAGCCACATTTAATCAATTTATCTATTCCTAACCCTAGGAAATGTCA
Organism: Zingiber officinale; assembly: GCF_018446385.1. NCBI lineage: Eukaryota > Viridiplantae > Streptophyta > Magnoliopsida > Zingiberales > Zingiberaceae > Zingiber > Zingiber officinale. Next base: position 109,321,768 of record NC_055998.1, read on the forward strand.
TGATAAGTATTTAAAGATCATTTTCTTGATGAAAATAAGAAAGGAATGGTTAAAATGGACTAATTTGGAGTTAAGGAGGAGATTTAGATTCAAGGTTAAATCATTAACCTCAAGACATCAATTTTGGAATTTTCTAAAGGTTTAGGAAATCTAAATCATTATTGGTGAAGTTGGAGATTGCTTTGAGGGGAAGGTCTTTGTTAAAGGAATGATTTATTTTTTTAAGGATGAGGAGACAATTGAAAGTTGGGAACCTTCATTGTGATGAATGCTCTAGATTGAGCATTGAAGATAATGGAAGATTGAAAATCTTCATTGTGATAGATGCATGCTCAAGGTTGAGCATAAGATATAATGAAATGTATGAGACTTTCATTGGATTTTTTTGACAAATTGACTCTTAGAAAAAGTTTTTGATATGTATCAAAGGGGGAGAATGTAGAGTTGAAGTTAGAATATTCTCGTTCATTGTTTGGCATGGGATGAAGATGGAAATTAGGCAATGGGTTAGCCTAATTTAAATATATTGTCAAACATTAAAAAGGGAGAGATTGTTGGTGCAATCGTCCTCATGTCAAGGTTGACCAGTTTGACTAAGCTCAATTAGCTCAAGCTTAAGTTTCAATGTTTGTCAATATGTGAAAGAGAAGTCAAGTAGGTCAAGGGAAGACTGAATACTTATCCAGGGAAGTCCTAACTGGAGACTAGGGAACGGGAAGTCCTAACTGGATTAGATAACAGAGAGTCCAAGTGATCAAGGAGGATCACATGTTGGCAAAGGAAAGCCCTAACTACGGTTAGACAAGGAAAAGCCCTAATTGAGGTTAGGCAGGTGGAAGTCTACCGAGTGACTAGTCATAACTGGGGTTAGGTAAAGAATAGTCCAAATGGGTCAAGGAGGATCATACGTTGGTAAAGAAAAGCCTTAATTGCAGTTAGGCAAGGAAAACCCAAACTGAGGTTAGGTAATATGGAAGTCTACCAAGTGACTAGTCCTAACTGGAGGTTATGTAAGAGGAAAATCCAAGTGAGTCAAGGAGAACTTCACTTGGTGATCGGAAGTCCGAGTGGGGCTAGGTAATGAGAAAGTCCTGACAGGTCAAGTTTGACTGGATGCTAAGTAACGAAAAGGCCCAACGAGTCACAATTGACTTTAAGGTTGGGCAAAGAAACCCTAAACTCGAGTTCAGAGTTTAGGGTTGGACAATCAATTAGCTCAATCGATTAAGCCAAAGTACCTAATCTATTGGAGAGTGCATAATCGATTGGAAGTGCTTTGTGAAAACACAGTGAGAGTTGGAATAGATTGGGCGATCAATTGGACTTAGTCCAATCAATTAGATAAGGTTTCTCATGATTCATGAATAGAAGGTTGGGAAATCGATTGGTCTAAGATTCACAAGAGAACATAGGCTTGGTGAATTGATTGAGGCAATCAATTCAGGCTTTTTCAATCAATTGTGCTAATTAATTGGGGCCTTTGTCGCAAGAGAACAAAGAACTCGGGAATCGATTAGGCTGCTTTCTCTCGCAAATAAAAAAGCTTCTGAATCGATTGGGGCTATCAATTAGAAATTGCCGAATAGATTGACATGACTCACCAATCAATTAGGGGTTTGAAAAAAAGTCATTCTACAAGTTGTTGGACAGTCAGTTGATGTGACAATCGATTAGGAGAAAGCTTAATTGATTATGAGGCAAAAAGTAGTTTGAACACTAACCATATAAAGGGGAGTTCATCTATAGTTTTTGTCATCGGTTTTTGGGTGTTTGGAGAAGAAGTGATGCTATATTTTCCACCATGAAGAGACAATCCAAAGCAAGAAAAGAGCAAGTAAAGAAAGATTCATGTTGTAAAGTCATTTTTTATTTCTTTTGTAACCTAGTTTGCATTTCTTGTTTGTATTTCCCGTGCTTGAACTTGTACGAGGTTTCTCCACTCCCGGAGAGGAGGTTTTTATAGTGTATCTATGAGAGTGAGGAGTCGACACTTGGATTAGTCATCTTGAGGAGGTAGATACCAATTAAAACAAAAAGTGTTAGCATTGTGAAGTCTTCGATTCGAGTTTTCGCTGTAAATTATCATCGAAGAAACGAACGGATCTATTCACCTTCCCTCTAACTCTCTGTGTGTCCTAACATTTAAGTGACACTCTGACCGCCTATGTATGTTTTAGTCATTATTTTGGTCATCTAACTTGGTTTCAATAACTTTAAAAATCTCCTATTTAATAATTAGTGCTATAGTTTACTTATCAAATTGGTATTTACCGGACTCTTGCATTTAAACTTGTTGTATTCTGACGCTATTTATCATGTTGTATAAAATTTCCTAAAATAATTTTATATTGTTTTACAATTAAAATTGAAGAATGTGAGGTATGGAGATATCAATGATAATTCTAAATGCGAGTTGCTTCATTGGTGTGTTGGTGGAGTTGTTGCAAAAGGTCGAATTGCATCTACAAACAAAAGTGTATCACATTCCTCTTGGTAGATTTTGTTGAAAAGTTTAGATTGATAGAATTTTTTTTAGAGAAAGTGGACCTAATTCAACCCATTGAAAAAAAAAATTCTCAAGGATACACGTCGCTTGGTTATTTGAATTTATAATTTTATGTGACTGATATAGGTTCTACTATTGTTTTTATCATGTATGATTTTTAGGAAAGAAATCATTTTACTAAATAAATTTTTGTTATCAATTTGGATTGTTACTAAGTGAAATCATATTATTGTTTTTGTATGGTATTTATATGTGGTATTATAATTATGTGTGGTATAATAATTATATAGTATTGAAATTGTTTGAGTTTTAATTTTATATTTGTGTGGTGTTGATAATTATATATAGTTTACATCGCATCCTAACTGCAACTCGTAGTGTGCGCTATAAATGCTCTTAACTGCAACGTACGATGCGTCCTGTAAATTCTCTTAATTGCAACACGCTGCGCGCTACGAATGCTCTTAATCGTAACACGCGGCATGCGATGTCAAGGTTTTATGATTTTTAATAGTTTACAGTTATACAGCATGTGATGCACGCTGTAGATAGAATAATTACGTGTTATAAAAAGTAAAATTTATTATAGTATAAGATTGAGCTCAGAAACTTAATTCATGCAAGATGAGGACAAGGCTCGAGGGTGAGCCAAGGACAGATGAGAGAATAAGATTAGAAGGGGCATTTACTTGAAAGCATGTCAAACTCAACTGAAGTATCAAGATCCATCAAAACAAATTATAATCACCCTTTGGACCAAATCTTAAAGGATGTATTAGAGAGATAGGACAAAGTCATTTTTTAAAAGGAAAGGTAGTCAGATCACTCTAAATTTCACAAGTTATGCAACTTGTCATCCTTCTACCCTAGCCTTCCTAGTTCATCTCATTGCCAAGCCTTCAAACTATCAAACCCAGATGATATTCAACAAATCAACTCAGCTACATCATCAAGTTTGAATTACTATGGGCACATGCACTATTCTAAATTCTGCACATTTAGTGTAGACCAATTCTGTCAAATGTATTAAGAAGAGAATATTAATTCCCATTTTTAGTAAAAAGATAATTATAGACATCTTAGGTATCTCTTACAATCTGTCGTTAAATTATATGAAAAACACATCATCAACTTATAACCAATTGCAAAATGATTAAAAAATGAAAACAAAATTTCCAAGAGGCATACATCCATCGAAAATTAACCCCGTGATTCCCAAACAATGAATATATATTTAAATTAGAAGGTTCCCAAAATCTCATTCCTAAAACAACAAAATTAGATAAAAACTAGATTTCACCAAATGACAAATTTCATGAATTATTTTTTAAAAGGCCACTGAATCAGATAATTGTCTAATACAATAAACAAAGACAGCTGAAATAAAATTTATAATTAATATAAATTGATTTCACAATCAAAATAATTCTAATCATTGTGTGCTGAAGTGCTGTACGGTTTTGGAACCGGTAATTTAAAGGAAATATACAGCTCATGAGAAGTAGCGTGTACGGCTCGCAAATGTGAATATAACGAATTCAGGCCACATTAAATATCAAACTCATTGATGAACAATTTATGTACATCCCTGCATAAGAACACATTATTTTGCTGACAGTTCTGTCATCCAACGCACCAAGATGAAAAATAAAAGACGCCCAAAATGAAACACACAAGAAAACATATGGAAACAACTTGTAGTTTTTTAGACTACGATTTATGTATCATTACAACCATAATTGCCTATTACAACAACCAAATGCTGATTCTGCTCCTACCTACTAATCTACCTATTGACTAATTCTCACTACATAGTACATTCTTTTCTAGACTAATTGAATGCTAAATGTGGGATTTGACTGTTAAATTTTCATTTCCAGCAAAATATGTCTCAAGGCATGCCTACTACCACCATCACCAAAAAAGGGGCTTGTCCTTTCAGACAAGGGCTGGGAATTTAAAGGCCAAGAATGTACAAAAGTTTACAAAACCTGTAACCTATGGGATCTCTATTACCCATGAAAGCTTCCATGTAGCCAATGAAGTGAGTAATCAAGCTCAACACTGGCAGTTAACAGTGACAACTAAGATCATACATCAAAGGATACTCAGCTCTTCCACTTTTAATATACTTTCCTTTGATATATAAACAAAGTTGACATCAATACTTTCTTCTCCGGGCTGCATCGGTGTTGTATGAATGCATGGCAAACCCTGTTTTCACCAGTGTCCTCTTATAAATCTCAGGGCATTTAACACTGGTGGAACCTCTTTCATCAGTTTGCTGTTTGTGTATCATCAGCAAATCGATTGCCTGGTATTCACCTTTAAATTTGTCCACAGGGACTCAAAGCCACCAAGAATGGAAAAGAGCACTTGAATAATTTATCCTTGAACTTATCCACCAGGTTCTCTTGGCTCATGAGGCTCCATATCCTTCTTCAGTGCCCTTTCTTTGGAAAGAGAACCAACAGGGACATAAAAATATCCCTTGGAAGGCCGTTGATTTTGCATTGATGTTTGATCTGACGATAACGCAAGATCCTGAATGGCCTCCTGCAACATAACAAAATGGGATCGAACAAGTTAACAAAAGTACAACAGTAATAATTAATTGAAAGCAGATCATACCTTTTTTTCCTTAATTTTCCTGTTTCCATCATCTACAGATATCCGGAAAGCCATTGATGCTGATCTCCGTGGAAGTTGTTTACCAGCAAGAGAATCCCGCTCTGCTAATTTTCGTTTGATTGATGATTGTGACGTGGAACTATCATCAGTATGTCTGTCCACATCCTTATTACTCAAAGAAAATCTAATTTTACGTTTATTAGAAAAGGTACTGTCCACTGTAACTTCATCTGATCTCAGTACCATTCCACTGTGTGACCTATTATTTATAGATGTAGTAGCTGATTCTGAACTGGCACCAGGATGCAAGAAGGAATTGGTTGCAAGTGCCGAGTATGTAGTAGAATCCCTTTTCGAAGCAAGTATATCATGTGAACAAAGAACCAAGTCTTTCTGTCAAAATTGGACTAGTTAATGAGTCATTTACTCAGAAGTGAACCAGTTAATGAATTATGCAATCATTGAAATAACTGCAAAGAAAAAACTTGGTGGCAAAATTTTTAAAAAAAAACAACTCTGAATATACATATAATGTTGGGCCTTTGGGTTAATCATTCATAAAAAGACGTTAGCAAAAAATATCAGATGAAATTTTTGAATAAATGCCTTAAACCAGAGACTAAAATTGCAATAACATCATATCTTCTAATGGCGATGCAAACACAAATTTAAGGTCCCAAGATGATCCATGCAAAGATATAAAGGCCCAAATTAGAAATATTTTTCTCTGGTAAATCATTAGAGTTAAGATGAATGGATAATGTCATGCAGGTAAATGTCAAGAAAGATAAGAAAGTGAGGGAAAAGGGCTTTGAAACCTATAAAATAAGATGCAATGCTTTTGGCATGTTCAAAGATGTCCAAATGAGTTACTTTCAAGAATTATAGTTTGATGAATTGTGCTTTATTAGAAAGAATTAAGTGAGGTTATTGAGGTGGTCAAAAATATAAATGTCATTCCAGAGTCTAAACAAGGTTTCAGAAGGTCTAAATAGGTAGTATGTAGCCAACCCACTACGTAATGCATTTGTGATGTGGGAGCACATGCAAGGCCTATGCAGTGAATACTGATATATTAAAAATTATCCTATGCATACAATCAATATCATCGCACCAAATTGTTGACATGTTTTCCATGTCAACATGTTCTATTCATTTTGTTGCCATATACTAACATAAAATACTGGTGAAAGCTGTATAACTAGTTAATATTTATAGAACATTGTTTTAGTATAATTTTAATTGAGAGGTAGTGATAGATTTGTTTTTTTAATGCAAGGAAGTTCAGCAATTGATTGATTGAAGGTTCAAACGTATGGTTCATGTAGTTTGAATCTTTAGACATCAAATCAGATGTATTGAGCAACAAGCCAACCCATCAAGGTAGGTAAATAACCCTTTACTTATGCAGTGCCAAGTCATCATACGAATGGTAGTTGGAACTTATATATGATCATTCTCACCTATGGTCAATGTGTCCTTGGTGTTGTAGCAGTCAAATGTATTGATTGACCTCATCCATGGGTGTGATCATTAGTTAGGTGAAGGCTTTGATTGTTATGGAGCTAATGCCCAAATGATGTTAAATGTTGGCAGATATTGAGATCAGCAATGGGTTATATCCTTGTACTCTGCAATTGTCTAATCCATATATAAGTGTGATGACTGAACAATATTGTGGTTGGATGGAAACCAAAGTCAATGTGATATATTGTCTTGCATATTTGCAGTATGCTATGTGCAGCTGTTTGTAGGAGCCACCTAGTGGTGGGCGTGTGGGATATAAGGATGTGTAAGTGATCTTCTGATACAGATAGGGATCTACAAAACAAAGAACGATTCTAGAAGAAAACAAGCAGGGATGTTGTGGATAAGTCTGTGAGGTTATCTATAGATGAATCAGACTTGGTGGTTGGATAGGTTTTGATTTCATTGTCGTCTTAAGTTTAGTCTCGCATACAGGATTTCATAAGAAGCATGAGTTATCTTGATTCTTGTCATGCTTTCTAATTGACTTATTGCGACACTGATGAGCATAGAATCGAACCATAGGATCGTAAAACACAACAATTTAGCAAGACTACTTTAAAAAATACATTTGCTATATATAAATTAGTATATCTATTGATTTTCAATATTAAAGTTGATATGAATATTCTAAATATTATGATTCTAATATTATGAGCATAAAGACATTTTTCATATAGTAAATATATAAAAAAAATACGATTAATTTTTCATTTTTATATAGCAAGTACAAACCTCTATAAGACGAATCATAATTATAATATAGATGATAACAACAATATTAATTATAAAGTACTCTACTTAGGAGTCAATAAGGATGTTATATTACAAAACTTTCTCAAGCAAACTAATTATTTGCTTCTGTAAATATCAATGCTAAAATGTAAATATATTATAATCAAGTTGATGGGACCAAGATCTATGTAGGAACCATAAGTAGATATAGGATCGGATCACAGGATCATAAAATTTTATTTCAATTGATATCCTACAAGGATCTAGATTGTTTCGTTTGGATCCTAAAACCCTAAGATACAAATCACAATTTTGAAGATCATGCTCACAATTGCTTATATCTCAATGACTTGGACAATATATTAAGATATATGTTCATACATCAATGCAGTATCATAATTATTTGTGACCCCAATGTAGTATCATAAGTATTTGCATTACCTCAATGCAGTTATACAATGCATCTTTGTTTTACAGATCGAAGCACGGTAAATGGTGGAGTACAAGAGGCAGTGAGTCAGAATTAGGAATTTCTAAGGTGAATGCAGGGATGTAAGGACCCTGAAGAGAAGCAACTGCCACAGGTGTGAGCAGTGGGAGGTGTCTAGTCTTAGGGAGGTTGATGTAGCATATGTAGGCGTTTCAAATGAAGACAGTAGAGTCAATAAAGCTGGGATTAACAGAGGGCAGGAAGGGGAGGAGGTTTGTGATTGATATTAAAATTACAGATAGGGGAAGAGGCCGCTGAGAAGGGAAAGGGAGTAGCACAGGGTGAAGTCATGGGAAGTTAGTGCAGGTAAAGGAGCAAGAGACTCATAGGCAGGAAGTCACACGTGAAGTGTTGTGCTTCCTAGGGCTGCAAGAGGCAACATTGTGGGATAGATCGTACAGGGAAGCAGATGGGGGAGTAGAGATCCAGTTCTTGTGGACAGAGAGAAGAGGTAGTGGTGGAGCAAGGAGTCAAATAGGCACAGGAAGCTGAGGAGACATGAAGCACACTAGGCAAGATGGGGGAGATCAAAATGGGAGTTTGGGCGATTAGGACACAAATTCCCAGACGCTTGAGATCTAGTTGTTCAATCTGGAGGAGCAGATAATGGTAACCATGCATTGATCTCAAATTTTGCCAAGTGTCACATAAAGAGATACTCAAACACACCCTTTACTATATATACAATTAGTCTATTGTACATACATTTACATGTGTGAGGCAAGACGCTGATTGCATACTGCCTATTTGTGTTTGATCATGATTATATTATCCATATTGCTTTTTTGTATTTCTACTTTGCACATTTATTGCACATTAATTTTTTGTGGATCGAGTTGGTTAACTAAACATTGGGTGTTAAAATTTCTCAATAAAGATATATTATCTTATGTTTCCACTACCAGATAAGCTCATGCATGTGAAACCTCTATTATTCAGTTGATTGACCTTAAACGCAAGGTGAGACAAGCAATCAATTGCAAGATCTAAATTAAGTTTGTTTCATATATCCATCATCCATAATTACACTAATGATCTTGAACTTGCCCCCATGGGCTTAGCTGAGTTGGTAAGTGGCAAGTTGATTGCCAAATGAGATCTTGGGATCGAATCTCGAGGCTGACGGGACGTAAATCCCTGCAACCTGTGTAAACTCACCCCACCTGCCACTTGCCTTCTCAATCACCGTGATTTACCTCCTCTATGTTGGTCCTGGGACGGGCTGGCGGAGATGCTAGGGGCGAGCGTATTTGCCTTTTGCCACTAATGATCTTGAACTTTGTGGCTGGCACAATTAGTTCATGCAAGGGTGTTGCTGCCAATAGGCTTGGGGTCGATTCCCAATGCAGAATGTCTCACTGGTTGCCTCAACCCCTCGCATGCGCTGCTATTGTTGGACGAAGCTCCGTGATTTACCTCCCTTCCAAATAGTGGGGGGTCGTCCTGGAGAGGCCGCCGATGTAACGGTTTCACCTTTTGCTGCCAACTAATGATCTTGAACTTTTACTTCTTACCCTATATGCAATAAAATTTTGTCATTGTAATTTCAATAAGCACAGCATAACACTTTCTTCTTGTCTGCTACAGTTTGCTAATTCATTGAGAATGTTCGTAGAAATTTTTGTCCCATAAGGAACTATCAATATGTTAGGTTATTATAATATATATAGTTTTCTCTAATGTAATTCAATTAGATTGATATAGTCCTTTCAACTTGGTATTATAAGGGGCAGTCTAAAATTTTGCTTTGGGTCTCTTATTTGAGGTATAGGTTGTTTGATAGAGAAGTGAACCTCCCTTGCAACCCTGGATCTCATCTGAATGACAGCTTTCTCTTGATAACTTCTCAAAAATCTCCCTCACCTCCTCTCCCTGTCCATTTCTCATCAGCAATCTTCCTTCCTTTCCTAAACAGGCCAACACCCATCACTGCTCATCCTGTGCAACAATCAAAACAGGAAGCTACTTGTTGCCAGTCAATATAAAGAATCTCCCTACCACTTCCCGATTTATCAGGATTAAACAAGATGTCGTTGTATAAGATGTTGTAGCTATATCCATCAACCATGATTGGTGACCCTGTTACCAGGCCCATGAGCTCCTAAGCAAGGAAATTTATCTCCACCTTTGCCTGCGCGTCTTCCTCAGCTAAGAACTTGCAGATCCTTCATCCAAGCATGTTTAGCACCAACACATGGCACAGAAACCCAAACGTTAGCTTGTGAAATCTATAAGACCATCATGTGTGTACATTGTCAATTTTTCTTCTAACTCCTTTTCAACCATTCTCCATCATCAACTTCTTTTTGCAATGTCATTTGCTTCTTCATCAAAATCATCAGTCCCATACAAGCCCTCCACACTTGCTGGAGGAAAAGACAAATGACAATTACCATCAGAAACTTAACCCTTTCTATCCAAAGAAAAATAGAACAGACACAAAGGTACCCTTCTCAATTATCTGTCAATCACACCTCACAAGATCACTCCCTAGTAGTGTCAACACCTCAACATCCAACAAAAACTGTAACAGGAAACACCTACAGGATCAAGGCCCTAGACCAAACCCAAGCCTATATATATATATATATATATATATATATAGATAAAGGTTTGATATGTCACGGACCTTACGTCGCACACCCCGTGCACACCTAACATTTTTTTTTTGTGCTTAATATTATAACCAACTCCGCCCATGATGACCGATCATGGCCGGTCCCAAGCCCGGATAAAGGAAGAGGGTTGCGTTAGGTTGCCAGTCAGCGTCAAACTATGGTAAATATTTAATGAATCCATTAAACTATTGTGCTAATACTAAGTTGTTCCCCGGAATGAACGCGTTGCAGAGTCCGACTGTAACTTCTCGGCAAAGACTGCTACATCTCCAAAACTTGGGTGTAGTGATAAATATGCAAGAGTTCGCGTTACAGGGTCCGACTGTAACGTCTCAGCAAGGACCGCTACATTTCCAGAACTCAGGTGTAGTGATAAATAAGCAAAAGTTCTAACATCATAGGTTAGATAAGAACAAATATAATAGGAAAACTAATAATCTAAGATTTGGAACATGGAATATAGGAACTCTCACTGGTAAATCAATGGAGATAGTAGATATGATGATTAGGAGAAAAATTAGTATTTTGTGTGTACAAGAGACAAAATGGACAGGTGAGAAGGCAAAGATGATAGAGAACTCAGGTTTTAAGTTATAGTATACTGGAAAGAGTAAAGCAAAAAATGGAGTGGATATCATTGTAGATAGTTTGTTAAAGGATGAAGTTGTAGGAGTAGTTAGAAAAGGGGATAGAATTATAGCCCTTAAAATAATAGTGGCGAAAGAAACTATGAACATAATTAGCGTATATGCACCACAAGTAAGATTAGATGAAGCTACCAAATCAAGGTTTTGGGAGGACTTAGATGAAATATTACAAAATATTCCATCAAATGAAATGATTTTAATAGGAGGTGATCTAAATGGGCATGTCGGCGTGAAAAATGAGGAATATGAGAGAGTACATGGGAGTTATGGGTTTGGAACGAGGAATGAGGAAGGGAAAACTATATTAGATTTTGCGATAGCATATGACCTTATATTAACTAATACGTTTTTTAAGAAAAGAGAAGAACACTTAATCACATTCAAAAGTGGGAATAATAAATCGCAAATTGACTTTCTTATGGTTAGGAAGAAGGATAGAAAGATTTGTAAAGATTGCAAAGTAATTCCTGGAGAAAGCTTAACTACCCAACATAGGGTAGTAGTGTTGGATATACGCTCAAACATAGTATCAATAGAAAGAAAATATATACAATTCCTAAAATTAAGTGGTGGAAGTTAAAGGATGGGAAACAAAATATATTTAAGGAGAAAGTAGAAATACAAGCATTAGGTGAAATATACGATGACTCTAATACAACATGTGATAAGATGATATCAAAGTTGAAAATAGTAGCTAAGAGTGTACTCGGTGAGTCAAAGGGACATGCACCACTAAATAAAGAATCTTGGTGGTGGAATGAGAAAGTACAAGAGAAAGTGAAGGAAAAATGAATAGCTTATAAAGAATTATATATTTGTAAGAACGAGGAAAACTTAAAAAAATATACAATAGCCAAGAAAGAAGCTAAGAAAGTAGTAAGTGAAGCAAAAAATGAAACTTTTGAACGGTTATATCAAAAATTGGATACAAAAGAAGGGGAAAGAGATATTTATAAAATAGCTAAAGTGAGAGAAAGGAAAACAAGAGATCTTAGCTAAATAAAATGTATTAAAAATGAATGTAATAGGGTATTAGTACATGATGGAGAAATAAAAGAGCGGTGGAAGAGGTATTTTCATCAACTTTTTAATGAAGGTTTAGGTGACCAACTTAACTTAGGTAATTTAATTAGGTCAAATAAGCATAGGAATTTTAATTTTTATCGTAGAATTCAAACTTCAAAAGTAAAACAAACTTTAAATGAGATGCACAATGGAAAAACTGTTGAACCAGATGATATTCCGATAGAGGTATGGAAGTGCTTAGGGAAACAAGGTATTGAATGGCTTACAAAATTATTTAACATGATATTGAAAACAAAAAGAATGTCGATCAATAGAGGATAAGGACTCTGGTTCCCTTATATAAGAACAAGGGAGACATACAAAATTGTGCAAACTATAGGGGTATTAAACTAATGAGTCATACTATGAAACTTTGGGAAAAAGTTATAGAAAAAAGATCAAGGAAGGAGACCACAGTGACAAAAAATCAATTTGAGTTCATGCCTAGAAGGTCGACAATAGAAGCTATGTATCTCCTTAGACAATTAATTGAAAAATATCGCGGGCAAAAACGAGATCTACACGTGATATTCATTGACTTAAAAAACCTTATGATAGCGTAACATATATTGAACTAATTAAGGATATGTATGAAGATATAACAAGAGTAAAACTTGGAAATGAATCAAAGCATTTCCAATAAAGATAGGGTTACAAGGATCGACCTAAGTCCTATCTTTTTACACTAGTTATGGACGAACTCCTGAGCACATCCAAGACACAGTACCGTGGTGCGTGTTGTTTGCAGATGATATTATTTTGGTAGATGAGATATGTGAAGGAGTAAATGCTAAATTAGAATCTTGGAGGGAAACACTAGAAGGGAAAGGTTTTAAGGTTAGTAGATTAAAAATAGAATATATGGAATTTAAGTTTAGCAATATTAGAAGTAATGAAACAATTGTTAAGATAGGAGAGGACGAGTTGCCTGGAACCGAGCGATTTAAATATTTAGGATCATTTTTACAAAATGATGGAGGGATTGAGAGAGATGTCTTACATAGAATACAAGCAGGATGGGTGAAATGGAGGGGAGCGTCGAGTGTTTTATGTGACCGTAAAGTACCTCTTAAACTTAAAGGTAAGTTCTATAAAACCGCAGTTAGACCTGCTATGTTATATGGAGCAGAATGTTGGGCTATGACTCGAGAACATGAGCGAGAAGATGATGAAGGTGGATGTGTGGGCATATGAAGATGGATAAAATAAGAAATGAGAGCATTAGAGAGAAAGTCGGAGTTGCATCTATCGAGGAATGAACTTGAGAGACACGTTTAAGATGATGCGCACACATACTTAGGCGACTAATAAATGCTCCAGTTAGGCGATGTGAAACTATGATAAACACATATATCAAACGAGGAAGAGGAAGACAAAAAAAAGACTTGGTTAGCAACAATAAAACAAGATAAAATTTATTTAAATATAGATGATGATATAATAGGAGATAGAGCTCAATGGCGTAAAAGGATTCATACGGCCGACCCCACCTAGTGGGAAAAGGCTCGGTTGTTGTTGTTGTTTATGCTTAATATTATAACCTAGCCCCTAAATCTTAAAAGTCAAAACTCTAAATGACATAAGCTAAAAAATTAAACAAAAATATCAAAAAAAAAAAAACAGAAACCATGCAGTCACAGATGAAGCTCGCAGCTCAACATCTGCAGGATAAAATAGCTCTCTCTCTCTCTCTCTCTCTCTCTCTCTCTCTCTCTCTATATATATATATATATATATATATATATATATTCATTTATTTTTGGTTGCACAACTTTAATGGAGATAGGTTATTATCTCTTTGCCAAAATTTCTATTTTTTTCAAGAGTTAATGTTGGTTTTTCCTGTCTTTCCTAACATCTACCTCTCCAACCAGACTAAAATGATAAAAAACTCAATCTCCTACATCTTGTAGATATTGAAATCCTAATATTTTCCAATGAAATATGTCTCACTTCTCTCTCTTTCTTGAACCTTTATAGTTGTTTGCTTAATAAGCAAAATGTTTGTGATACTCAGTATTCTCGATCAGATCTTGTTTCTTCTGTTCATTTGATATAATATTAAACAAAATAAATAACCTTAAACACAAATGATCTCAACGTCCTCGGGATGATCTAGTGGCTAGCACATAAGGTATTGTCACCATAAGATCTGGGGTTCAAATCTAGGCATAGTCAAGGTAAATATCTCCTTTATGTGCTAGTCACTATTCCAAATAGATGCAACTCCGACTTTCTCTCTAATACTCTCATTTCTTATTTTGTCAATCTTTGTATGTCCACACATCCACCTTAACATTTATTCAAGAAATGAATAAATGTGTTTATTAATTTGTCTTACGCTTGATTATTTATCATAGTTCTTGTTTTTAACACAATCTCAAAAATAGCCTCATGCAGAGCAGAGTAAGGTTGCATACAATATACCTTTCCCGGGACCCGCATTGATGGGAGTTACGTAGCTGCCCTTGTTTTTAACACAAATATATAAAAACATATATAAGTGTGTGTGTGTGTGTGTGTGTGTGTGTGTGTGTGTGTGTGTGTGTGTGTGAGAGAGAGAGAGAGAGAGAGAGAGAGAGAGAGAGATGAAAATATAATATGAATTGCATTTATTGGGTCAATATTTTAACTAAATTATACAGGCAATAACAACACTACAAGCTCAAGCTTACTTGAGCTCAATAAGACTTTTAATAACTAATCTTGAAAAAGATAAAAGTCATGCTTTGCTCAACTCATTTAAAGCCCTGTGTTTGCTTAGATGAAAGAAAGAGGCAAAGAAAAGAAATAAAAATATCAAATTGAGAGGAAATTCAGTAGATGAAGGAATTTAGTCCCATCCAATTCTTCTATTTAATTTCCTCCCAAATAAGGAAGAAATGGAGGGAAATGAAGTTCAAACATCAAATAAATACAAACAATTGACAACATTTCTTTCCTTCTTATTTCATCCTAGTAAACAAGATGAATGGAATAGAGAGGATGAAAGATAATATACGTATATTTTTTTGTCTCTTCATTCCCTCTTACTACCTATCCTCCAAGTAAATATAGAAATAGAAAATAGAACAATCCTCTTGTAAATATAGTAATATCAAATTTTACTCGGGTCTCTCTCTCTAGTTTCTCTTTGTTCATATCACAAGCAAAAAACTATCACAAGACTAAATCAAATTCAAATATTGGATTGCGCCATCAAAGACCCTCAGTCATTGTTACTTTCATTATTCTTGTCAAGCATCTTATCAATCTTTTTCCTTGTTTGTCAGTTTTATCTATTCTATATAACAAGTTGGCTTTGTTGCTTTTATCTATTCTATATAACAAGTTGGAATTTATCTATTTTATGTTTCAACTAGAGGGTAATAGAAGGTATAGGTTTCATCCTGCATGAGGTACAATGTCATTGAATATTTGTTGGATTATTACACATAAAGAAGTAATTTTATCTTTTAATTGAAGAAGATAGATCGATTTCTTTCATCTGGCAACATGAGATAAGAAATTTAAGTCTTATTGAGGAATTAGTGTGAAATCAAAAACAAAGGGAACGAGAACTGAAAATAAAAACCATATAAGCTATGCAAGGCATTCTGCTATTGCAAAAAAACGACAACCTGAAAAAATTTAAAAAAAAAACAAAAGCAACATGTTTTAAAGAAACAAGAGAAGAATAAAATCAAAATTAGGATCAACAGAGATTGGTACCTTTAACTTTTCTCTCTTTATAATCCTTTCACAAAGTAGACGTACTTTTTCCAATTCAACCTGTCATAAGAGCCTTAATTAGAATAGCCACTTGCACAAAAAAAAAATCCCTCAAGTCAATGCCAAATAACTAAGGATTTGCAACCAAAAAGAGAATGAACATGTTAATAAAAACTAACAAGATTCCCTGCTTAGAAGCCTCTTATTCTATCTCATCCTAACAAGAAGCCACATTACAAACTTAACATTTTGTAAATATCCGCATAGTTGTTCTAAATAAAACAATATCAAATATTGAGAATAAATTTAGTTGCACCATCAATCAGCTAGGATGAGTTTAGCCTTTCATTTATTGGAAACCACAAAGTAGTAACAACAAAGGCAAGACCTTACATAATGATACCATTTATTTTATACCCTCATTAATCAAACTAAAAGGAATATGGATAGGGTAAAAAAGAATTAGAGACAGTTAAAATGAACTACATACCAGTATATCCACTACTAACATTAAATTTCAGATGGTTAAAATAACAGTCAAAACCGTTTAGTCTTAAATGTAAATGAACCATGCAAAGAATTAGATAATAACAACCAAATCTTTATCCCACTACGTGTAATTGGTTATATAAATCGTCCTACATCATTGAGCTCGATCCTCTAATATATTATCACCTATATTTAAATGAATTTTATCTGTTTTATTATTTCTAATTAGATCCCCCCCCCCCTCCTCCTCCTCCTACTCCTCGATTATTATGCATATTTGTCGCCTAACTAGCACCTTTATTGGTTGTCTAAAGATATATATGTACCATCTTAAACCTGACTGTCAAACTTTTTCCACATAGGTGCAATTCCAAGTTTCTCAATAATGTTCGCATTTCTTATCTTATTCATCCTTACATATTCACACATCCACCTTAACATCTTCGTTGCTATGATTCTCATATTTTGCTCGTATATTCAATTCAAAGCCCAACATCATCTTCATATAATATAGCAGGTCCAACAACAGTTTTATAGAAACTTCTTTTAAGCTTTAGAGATACCTTATGATCACAAAGAACACTTGATCCCCTTCATTTCAACCATCTTTATCAACCCCTCTATCCTTTTGCAAAAAAACCCTAGATAATTAAAAAATTTCAATTATAAGTAACTCATAATCTCTTATCTTAGCAATTATTTTACTACGTCTGCTACTACTTAAATTTCATATATTTTATCTTTACTCTGCTAAGTCTAAAATCTTTAACTTTCAATATCTCCCTTCAAATTTCGAGCTTAGCATTTACACTTTCATGAGTCTCATCAACCAAAAGAATATCATCTATTACCCACATGCATCATGATAACTTACCTTGGATGTATCCAATGAGTTCATCCATAACTATTATAAAAAAGATATGAATATAGAACTGATTCTTAATGTAATCATATTTTTATAGGAAACATTTCGGTAAATCTGTTTAAAGTCTTCACACTTGTCATTATATCATCATGCATATCTTTAATTGTCTCAATATACGCTACACAAACACTTTTTTCTAAAATTCTTTACATAATTTTCCTCATCATATGCTTTTTCTATGCTAGCGACAGTCATTATCTTAATGTCTATGTAATTTGCATAATTTTGTATGTTTTGTTTTTATATAGGAGAACTAAAGTACTTGCACTTCGTTGATTTGGCATTTTCTTTGTTTTTAACTCCATAAGTCATTAACACTATGCTTCCCTAGGAACTTCCATACCTGGATTGGAATATCATCAAGTCAAGCCACTTTTCTATTTTTCATCACATGTAACTTCTACTTCTAAATTTGAATTCTTTGCTAAAAATTTAAAATGTTATACTCTAATCTACATAAATTTCATAAGTAGGTCACCTAAGCTTTCATTAAAAATTTGATAAAAATACCCAGCCACTTTATTTCCTCATCCATCATTAGTACCATATTAAATTCATCTATAATGTTTCTTATTTAGGTAAGTTGTCTCGCTTTAACTATTCTATAGATATTATTTTCTCCTTTTGTATTAAATTATCGATGCAAGCATTCAAAAGTTTTACTCTTGACTTCACTCTATGCTTTCTTGGCCTCTTTTTTAACTATTGCATACTTTTTAAATTTTCTTCATTCCTACAAGTATAGAATAACTTATAGGTTGCTCTTTTTTTCATTTAATTTCTTTTGTACTTCCTCGTTCCACTACTAAGAATTTTTATTTGGTGATGCTTGTCCTCTTGACTCACCGAGTATGTTTTTTACCACTATTTTTAAATTGGGCGTCATCTTATAAATGTTGTATTTGAGTCGTCATGCAATGAATTAGATAAAAACAAAATAAGCAATAAATATAAGTCAAAGTTAATGCCATAGATATGTTCAAGAGAGAAGAAAGAAAGACAAATAAAATGACTATGAAACACTAAATTAGTGTACATTTCTATAACTACCACATGAGTATGATCCATATAGGCAACCCCACTTAGTGAAATAAAGGTTCGAGTGTTGTTATTATTTTATAACTACCACATGAATCAGCACAAACTAGATTCTAGAAAAGAACTTGGTACTCCAAATAAAGATTTAACCATGTTTTATGAGATAAAAGTCGATAAAACTTTGCCTGCAAGGTTGCATCTACCAAGAAAAGCACTAGTATTGTATCTTATAACATAACACTATTCTATAGTGATGTCTTTAGTTTGAATTTATGGTACTTTGCAACTTCTATTGCATTTTGTCAACAATTAAATTGGGAATAGAATAACAAACAGCAAATAATTTATCCACGAAAATATTTAATGTTATAGATGAAACTAAAGTATTTTACTTTTGAGAGAAAATTAAAATTGAAATGGGATCTTTGAGCAATGAAGAAAAAAAGAAACTCTTTATCTCCAACTAGAAGACAAAGAAGAGACTCACCCTTATTTGTTTTAAACTCTTAAGATCCTCAACTCCACACTGTCGGTTGTCTGCCTATAAAAAAGAACCAAACCACATTGAGATACAGCAGATACTGTTTAAAGGTGAATACAATGTACAAGAGATATTTATAAAGGCTATATTTCCTTTCCCTTCTCTCCTTTCCTCTCTATTTTTATACAAGTTTTCGCAAAAGAATAAGGCCCTGATCCATATCTTATAATTCTAATGATTGATACTTTATGACATTCATATTAGGAGGCAAGATAAAGCGGAAAAAAATACAAATCCATTCAAGTTAAAGAAAGACATGGACAAAATACAATGCAGAATTGTATTACCTCTCTCTGTTCTACACTATGTTTGCCACAATAGGCCTTGTGTTGTATGCTGCTGCCAGTAACCTTGGCATTCATGTAAAACCCAGCACTACTAGCACAGAAAGGATGAAAATGACACTTACAATTTCCATAACTGCACTGCATTTGGAAGGTAGAATACATAGTCAACAAATGGTTGTACTTTTAAATTTCTAAGATGTTCCATTATACTATAGAAAAGGACATACCTTTAGGCATGAACCAACATTGAGATGGCATATAGAGCAGGTGTCCTTCCCTTTGAAACTATTGTCCTGCAAACAACAAATGTCAAAGAAATATTCTACTTACAATGTGCAATAGAATACCAAAAAAAAAATCATAAGTTAAATAGGATTCATATGCAAAAAATAGTTTGATGTAAAATGAATTTAAGATAAATCGAACAAGTTGTCATATAAATTATAGCAAAAATATTACCAATCCTTGAATGGGGTTTTCTTGTCCTCTCCTAAAACTTGTCTCCAACAACCACTGAAGAATACAATTCCTTATATTAGACATGACATGCAAATAAAATTAAGAGAACTAATACAATATTAATTATTATAAAAATGAAGATTTTTGAGGAAGAATAATTTTATTTCTCATTGCTTCAATTGGAGAATAATACATCCAAATATTTACATGGCTGAACATAGTAATCAATTCCTAAAAACAAGAAAATTACCATTAATTATCATCCTAAACTTAAGGTATTCCATGTAAGAAAATCTAGATTATAGTATTAAATCCAGATTATAAGAAAATACAGATTTAAGAAAATCCACATTTAAATTTAAATATGCTAACTTTGAGGGAAATTCAACACTCCCCCTCTTTTTGGTTGTACATATTGCACATGCCCAACTTGTTACATAGTTCCTCAAAGTTAGATCCTACTTTGTTAAGATGTCTGCTCTCGTGTAGGAGTATAGATCAATTGCACTTCCAAGTTCAAAATTTTCTCGGCTATAAAATGTTTTGATCAATCTCTATATGTTTTGTTCTCTCATGATGAACTGGATCATTTGCAATGCTAATAGTGACTTGATTATATACTTCAGGTTCACCGTATTCTCATACTCATCCCAACTCCATCATAACTCGCCTCATTCATATTCCTCACAAATTACTATGGCTAAAGCTCTTAGTTCAACCTCAGCTTCAAGAAGCCACAGACTATTTCTTACTTCTCCATATTATAAGGTTACCCAAAATGATGAGTAATACCCTATCTAATTGGCTTCCTGCCCCATCTGCGTTGGAGTATAGAACTATATCTCTACATTCATTCTTCTTAAATAGAAACCCTTTTCTAGGAGTCATTTTTAGATACCTTCGAATTCAGTACACAATTTCTATGTGCTCCTCCATCCTCCATTAGACAGTTCATAAACTAACTTACGACACTCATTGCAAAACCAATATCTAGTCAAGTATGGGAGAGATAAATGAGTCTTCCTACTTGGCATTGATATATTCCTTTGTCTATTGGAACTCCTTCCTCTTCACGCCCTAACTTCTTTAAGGGTTCCATAGGAGTGCTTACAGGTTTACATCCTAGCGTACCAGTCTCTTTGAGTAAATCCAAGGTTTATTTTGGCTGAGATAAATATTCTCCTTTTTGATCGAGCCACTTCCATACCCAAAGTGAACTGTAGAGGACCAAGGTCTTTTACTTCAAATTGTTCTGCCAAGGATCATTTAATCATCAATATCCCTTCCGAATGAAATGATGTCATCTACATAGACAATGACGATGGCTAATTTATTCACAGGATAGCTCTTCACAAAGAGAGTATGAACAAATCCATGTTCTTTTTATTGACGGTAAGAACCTGCCAAACCACACACGTAGAGATTGTTTAAGTCCATGGAGAGACTTTAATAACTTGCACACCTTGTTGTTGAAGTTGCTTATTTGTAGACCTGAACAAATCTCCATGTAGACTTCCTCTTCAAGATCTCATTAAAAAAATAAAAAACATTCTTTAAATCAAATTGACAAAGGGGTCAGTCCAAGTTTGCTGCTAATGAGAGAAGTATTTGAAGGGTGTTGAGCTTCGCAACAGGAGCAAAGGTCCCATGGTAATCAACACTATAGGATTGAGTAAAGTCTCTTGCTACCAATCGGGCTTAGAGTCTGTCAATGCTCTCATCTGCCTTATATTTCAGGGTAAAGAGTCAATTTACAACTCACATTTTTCTTTCCTGGTGGGTGTTTAGTAATTATCCATGTTCCGTTTTTCTCCAAAGTCATAATCTCCTCTTGAATAGCTTGTTTCCAACGCAGGTGACTTAGAGCCGCTTTAATATTTGTTAGAATTTGAACATTATCCAACCTTAAAATAAATGCTCGATAGGATTGAGAAAGACCAGCATATGATATAAGTTCATGATCCGATGTTGAATACAAGTTCAAGTACCTTTCCTTAAGGCAATAGGTAGTTCCAAATCATCTTCGACTTGAATCTCCTCTGATCCGTTTTCTTCTAGTTCATTCTCACCTCTTGTGCTAATTTCCACCGTAATTGAATTCGGTTCATCTTCTTGGACAGGTGTGAGATGCGCTAAATTCTCAATCTCTTCCTAAGTTTGTTTTTTCTCCAATAGAAAACATAAGAGATCGAGTTTCTTCCAACAAATGACGATTTTTCACTCAACCACTCCATTTTGTTAGGGTGTACTGACACATGAACTTGGGCAATTCCCGTCTAGACAAATATTCACCTAGAATTGAATTGAAATACTCCCTAGCATTGTTAGATTTCAAAATTTGGATTTTGATATTGAATTGTGTTTGGACCGTGGAATTGAATGCTTTGAATATTCTATCAACCTTTGACTTTTCTTTCATAAGGAAAACCCAAGTGAGTCTTGTATGATCATCCACAAATGTCACAAACCACTGAGCCCCGTTACTATTTTTTATTTGAGAAGGTCCCTAGATATCACTGTGAATCAATGTGAATGATTTTAATGAACAATAGGGCACAATTAGATAGATAGAATGTGTGTTTAACAAGTTGATAGATCTCACATTTAAATAATTTTGAACTTCTATTAATGAGTGAGGGAAGAACCTTTCAAGATACATAAAGTTTGGATGGCCTAACCGATAGTGCCATGACTTCACTATCTGTATTATCTTTATTGGTACTTGAATTAAAGGCAAACTTAGGACTAGAATAACAAACAAACTTACTCTTAGAAACATCAATACTCACCACTAAGACTTCCCTAAATTGAGATGTCTTGAAGAGATAAAGTCCATAGCACATCTCACCACTACCAATCCTCTTCTTCGAACCCAATTCCAGAAAAACACGCATATTTGAAAGAAATTTAGTAGAACAGTTGTGATCAAAAGTCAACTTATTGGACATTAAGTTGCACTCAAGTTTAGGGACATGAAGCACAGATTTGAGAGTAATTTCGAGTGAGAGTTGAATAGATCTTATCCCGCCACCTTGGACTGAGAACCATCGACAATGTGCACAGGAAGATTGGTGTGATAGGATTGATAATCATAAAATAGGGACTTATCCCCCATCATATGGTCTGATACCCCTGAGTCAATAATCCAATATTTTGAATGTTTAGCCCACACTGAGAATGCAGAATGTGAGTTACCTGCTTATGCATGCGTGCTGGTGGATGGGTTAGGGGTAGTATGCTGAGAAAGTGTGATATTTAGAACCTTTTGGAGCACTTCAGGTAGTTCCATGGTGAATGGACTTGACTCAGTGGTGGCCGGCAGTTCCTCAATTGCATTGGTTGAGTTGGAATGACTATCTCTGTCAAAATTTGACTTTGATGATTTCCACCCAGCTGGTTTAGTGTGTATCTTCTAACATGTCCTTGGTGTGACCATGTTTAGCGCAGTGATCACACCACGGTCTTGCCTTTGTTGACGAGTATCTTGATGATTTAGAGGATCGGAACCACGGGCAGAAAGTGCAAATCCTTCCAATGTTGGAGATGGATGTTGACTGCTCATTATGACCTTTTTCCTACTTTCCTCACGACAGACTTCAAATAAATGTTTCTCGAAGGCTCCGAATAAGCTTAGTTCCCATCACTCAATCTCTAACTTCATCTAAATTCTTGTTTAATCCCAGTAGGAACTTATATGTCCTCTTCTACTCCACTATTTTGCAATACAGAGCATTGTCTTCGGGGCATTTCCATCCGTGAGTCTCACACATGCCTAGTCAATTCCAGTGACAGATGAGTGTATTGAAATATTGCATCACCATGAGGTCTCCCTATTGTAAATCATGAAGGATTGACTCAACTGTAAACAGCTTTGATGTATTCTCAGAACTAGGATAAGTCTCTCGCATGGGTTTCCAAATTTCTTGTGCAGTCTGTAGAAAAAAAAAAAATTCTCACCGATATCAATATTCATGAAATTTATGAGTCATGACATTATCAGATGATCTTCGGCCTTCCACTTCTTGTAATCTGGATCATCCTTCAGAATTGAAATCTCCCGTATTAAATAATCTTCTTTGTCTCTGCCGCAATAAGCATCCTGTCAATTTGAGACCACTGGATAAAGTTTTATCCATTGAGTTTATGGTTGGTGATGAGGAGAGATTTTCAGAGTTTCCAAAATTTCCAGAATTTGGGACAGTAGATATTTAATGGGAATGAGAAGATAATTCGGAGGTATAGTTGGATTTTTCGGTTGTCATGCCATACTTGACCATGGAAGATGGCTAGGAATGGAGGCTAACCGAGCTCTAATACCATGGAGATTTCTTAGGAAGAATGATCTTATTTCTTATTGCTTCAATTGGAGAATAATGCATCCTAATATATATATGATTTACATGGCTGAACATAGTAACAAATTCCTAAAAACAAGAAAATTACCTCTAATTATTATCCTAGACTTAAGGTATCCCATATAGGAAAATCCAAATTATAAGATAAAATCCATATATAAGAAAATCCAGATTTAATTCTAAATATGCTAACTTTGAGGGAATTCAACAAAAGGATAAGTAATTACCTCTGCACAGAAGGCATGAACCCACTGTCCATCTGCTGACTTTCTCATAGCACCATGCAGAGTACCACATAAGCAACACTGAACCATAGCATTTCTATCATTAGCATCAGATACATTCTGGGGGCTAGTAGATGACAGTGACATTTCCTCACAGCGCTCACACTCCCATGGACCAACTGGAATTTCAGAAAGCCTTTGATAGCAGTCTAAATGAACAGCAACCTGCAATATGTAGTAGTCTTAGTGAAATGATATTTTAAAGTACCAAAGGTAGAGATGCAACCTACCTTGCAGGTTGAACAGACAAAGATGCGATTTAACATTGTCTCAGTTCGCATGCATATTTCACAAGACAATACATTGTCTTTCAAGAATTCAGGCATCTGAAAAGCCATAGACTGCTTATCTGACGTCAATTTTAAAACAGCTGACCTAAGAACCTCCTTTGGCCTAGGTACCAATGGCAAACCAGCTCTCCCAGTTGCAGCGTTTAAGTTTGCAGGAATCTATAAATAAGGAAATAAGGAGATTAAGAAACAAGTTCTATGCATGAGAACTAATTAATAATAAAGTTAAAACTTCACTTCTTGAGCAGCTGCTATAATCTCATCATTGTTGTCTTTCCTTAATGAGTTTCTTGATGAAACAGCTGCTGCTTCAGCAGCAGCAGCATATACAGCCTGAGCTTCTTTGTTCTTCTTCTCTTTTCTCCCTCGCTTCTTTGCCTCTTTAACTTCATGAAAAAACTGATTAACAAGGATTAAGTCCCATTTCTGTTTAGTTGATTCATTTAGCTCATGAGGAAGGTTCTTAACTATCCTCGACAATAAATCATCTGCATAGTACAAAAGAAAATCAAGAATGTGAATCTCAAATAAATGAACAAGCAACATTATTTTAACCACCATAATGCAGTTCTTAAAAAAAAAATATTCTTCACCATATTTATGCTTGATTGACATGGCATTATCAAGCAGCTTAGATTGAATGTAAACTATTTCTCCCTCCACTTCATCCTCAGGGGAAAGTTCCAAGAGACCCATATTCTTAGCTTTAGAAATTTGGTCAATTTTTGTTCCATCCAGTGAACAGTGTGTACCAGTGGAGGAACAAGGCAAGCCTTGTTTGATGCACTGGGGACATGAATTCCCTATATCAATAGGTGAAAATGTTTTCAATGGCATACAGTTGTATAACATAAAGGAACAAGTCTTGTTTAACTATATCATGGATAGTTTACCGTTGTAAGTTGGATCTCCATGAGTTTTCTTGAATGAGTTCCGCATTTGCAACAACTTCATATTGATCAAAGGATGAACGTCAGAAAAAGAATCAAGTGCACCATTCCTGCACCAAAAAATAATAAGCTGGGATAAATTAAAAATTCAAAATACAAATATATTAATTCTTTTCTATTAGTTTTAAAAAGACTTGCTCAACTTAAAAAGGACAGAAAAAAAAGGATTCATAGAAGAAACATGCAAACAAAGACCTTGCAGGCAGCAGGAACAAGGTTTTGGAGTATAGAGAACAAAAAATATATATAAAAAAACAAAAAACTTACTCAAGATAAAATTTACAAGAAACTGCTGCCTCCAGTTCATTATTTAATTCTTTTGAAGAGCTAGACTCTTGTTGTGGCTTATTTTCAAAGATGGCATCAGCATCCTCAGCATGTTTGTCACTGCAATGAAGATCAGCTACTTTCTCCTCAACATCATGGATCTTGCGCTCTCCATGAGGCAGATTATTGGAATCTACTCTTAATGGGTTTCCTGTCGGTGATAGTGATATACAGTCAGAAATTCAGTATGTCATTTAAGATTTCCTAAGTGAGAACAATCTGTCTCTTTGTACTTTATAAAATTGGCCAGGACAAACAGACTTTGAAAATCGACTGCCAGTACATTTGTGGTCAGATTGAAATATAGACAACTCTTATCATCTTCAATCAAACACTATTACTGATTAGCATAAGCTCTTGAGATAAACTTGAACAAAATGTTTATGCCATGTTGAGCAACACTACATATCCAGTGTGTGGGCAAATAATTGTTCCATATTAAACAATAAATTAAATTGAGTAACAACCACACCGTATGCCAAATTAAACAACCCACCAAATTTGTGTATGTTCAAGAAAGTTTACATCTATCACATAATATATCAAATATGAACAAAAGCAGTAGATACATCAAACTTTTATATCCGATACACAAAATAACATTTACACAAACTTCAAATTTCTATACTCGGCATCACAATATAAATTTTGTTAAAAATTTCACAAGTGCCACTTCAGGTGTTCCAAATTTTGTTCCAGGCCAGTCAGCACTGAAAACTTTTCATTCTACCCACCGACCTTCAAGCAAGGTCTGAAATCACCAGTATGCAAACTTATTCTTCATTCACAAGTTCGTCCACAAACTCATTCTTTGTCTGCAAGTTCATCCACCATCCATGAGTTCATCCTCCATCAACTAGTTCGTCCAGGAGTTTGTATACAAGCTCATCCTTCATAGATGACTTCGTCCATGGTTGGTGAGTTCTGCAAATTCATTTGTTCCTGCAAATTCATCCATGAGTTTGTATGTCATCCGTGAGTTCATCTACTAGCTCATCCTTTTCTACAAGCGAGTCGCGAGCTCATTATAAATTCATCATGAGCTCGTCACTTTGTAGCCAATTGTTGCAAGCTCATCCTTCATGTGTTTTGTGCCCTCATCATGACTCAATCGAGCGCCAACAGTACCTCCATCATTATAAATACCTTTGTCATACTCTTTTGCCTCTTCCCCTTACTCGTCTTCTTTATTCCCCTTCTGCTCCTTGTCGGAGCAACCAACGACATTTGAAAGCACAAATTAAAACAATAGGAACCTGTTTCATTCTGACCACTGTAACTCTACCTCGCAATGAGATTTGAAACCTTAGTTGCTCCTCTTTACAAGAAAGTTATCTAATAAAACATCACTGCCATACTCAACTAAATGTCTATCATCACATCACTCAACTCTCTCATTGAAATAGTCTACAGGATGGTATCATCAATCTGTAAATGCAATCCACATATTGAATATATTACTCTACGTAGAAAATTAAAAGATGTTTTGTGTATTTTTCCCATAGAAGCATTACATCATATAGGTAAGACCTCCAAAATAATACCCAAAGAGGAAATACCCTATGTAGAATAAAACCATGAAACATAACCAAGGTTTTATATCTCATAGTCTCTCATCTGTATCAAAAATCCAGTCATGTTTCTCTTCCTCCTTCCTTTTATGATGTTAGGGTTTGGCAGTTAAGAGGGAGCAGCAAAGGTATTCTTATTTTGGTCTTGACCCACACTGCACTGAACCAGTTTCCTTTCAG
The DNA here is from genome assembly GCF_018446385.1 of Zingiber officinale. Lineage (NCBI taxonomy): Eukaryota > Viridiplantae > Streptophyta > Magnoliopsida > Zingiberales > Zingiberaceae > Zingiber > Zingiber officinale. The sequence continues at coordinate 109,349,394 of NC_055998.1, forward strand.
TCGGGGACTTGATTCCTAGCTCAGAATTGAAACTTCAAACCATGCAGATAACTATGACTAACAAACCCTAGAACTAAAGCAGTGATACCATTTTGTCTAACCTATTAAATAAAACAGAAAAATAAAGCTAATAACTAGAAAGCATATAAATTTGAAAATACACTCAACTAAGATGACGAAGACACAATGCAACCACAGTGACTACCAACTTTCATGATGCAACTGTCAGAATTGAAGTTGACAAAAAATTAAAAAGGGTTTAATATAATCCTCTTAAAAACCTCACACTACTGAGATCATGACAAAAAATTTTAAGTTTGGGAAGCTACAGTGACATGTGAAAGGTTAAAGAGGGAATGATAAAGTGTTCCAGTATCCACTATTGAGAAAAGAAGTTTCCAGTCTTTGTACTCCAAGAGGGATCTGTCTGGGGAATCACCAACGTCTGACAGAAAAGATGAGAATGGAAAATAATTACTACTAGTGACATTGTCTTATGGGCTCTCCCTTTTATTATGATATTCCCCTTTTGTCAAAATTTCCTTAGCTTTTTTAAGGAAAAAAAGTTTCAACCTCTCTCATTTTTTAAAACAAACAAGTTCTTGATCTTATACTTTGTCAAATCCTGAGAAGCTTTTTCCGACCAAAATGCCAAGATACCCTGTTGATACAGATACTTAAGCATGCCCAAGAGGATCTAACTCATATGGGGCCAAGAGAGGAGGCCCACTCTTATTCTCTCATTCTCTTTGTCCAAATGCCAAGAAGATGGACTTACTCTATACCCTAAAAGCAATTGAGAGAGAAAATCTTGTTTAGATATTAAAGAGAATATCCCTGTTGAGAGAGAAAACATTGTGGTTACCGTATTTACCCAAAAGAACATCACACTATATACAAAACTACATTTACTCAAACAGCTAAAATACTCGGTGTCTAACCAAATGCATAATAAGTGACAATTATAACTCTCATGATTCTTGACCCAAACAATTGGAAAAATTTTGGAAGCCATATTTGATGCAAAGTTGTTGTCAGTGGGTACTTTTGTCAAGTGCATTTAGTGAGATAAAACTATGGAACAAACAACAGAACCATAATCATGCCTCAACGTAGCTACACTTGATATACCATGTTCAACAATTAGCCACGAAATAAAACAACACAACAACAGATATGTACGTATTACAAAATTAGCATGCAGCAACCCACCTTTAGGCCTGTCACCTGGATGCAAAGAACAAGAATCTTCATTCTTAAGAGTGTCTTCAATAATCTGCTGTAAAATAAGAAATAACAGCATGAATCTAGTCATAAAAAATTCACTAACAAAGAGAAACTAAGTTATTTTTTGTTGCATAAAAGTGTAATTAGCATCACTTACCAAATTTTAGTTAAAAGAATTTGAGTGGGTGAATTTTAAGCAGAAAAATGGCCACAAGAAACATATGCTACTATTATCATCATCTAGTATTTAGAAAAACGGTGTTCACCAATAGAATGAATAATGATATTAACCTATATGAAATCATAATGCAGGTTGATGAAAGTCACATTAGACAAACAAGGTATGAAGTTCTAGAAAACATGACCTTTTAATTGCAGAATGTTCCTAGAGAATCAGTGGCATTTGGGTGTCAAAAAAAAGTAATAAACAAAACAAACAATATGATAATATCCAAATCTGAAATTATCCCACGGGTACCATCTTTGGGAAATGTCAAGCGATTATTCCTTGGCAAAAAAAAACTAGATTTTACTCTAAAATGAAGTCATTATCATGCATAATCTAATGTTTTCTACATTTATATTTACCAAGCCATCAAGTGCATGGTTATTAAGCATCATTATCATGCAAAAGGTTCAACTGATATTTGTACCAGATTCTACATGTGCAAAAATAGAACAATTCATTTAAATCAGTTTCCATCACCTTACTAATTGTTGCATAGCAGATTAAACAGACCTGCAGTGATCTACAAATGTATAAAACCACACGTGCAAAATGAATTCAGAAGCAAAAGCTCCAATAGTATCAAGATCAATATATCAATAGAAATAATAAGGTGTATTAGAAATTAAACCACCCCCTTTGGTTTGGTTTCTTAAAATGACAGTATTTGATTTGGTCCGTGTCCTCACATAGAAAATACTTAGAAAGCACAAAGAGAAATGATTCCAACAGTTTAAAACCACACCGCTAGGTGCAAATGTTTAAACCCTGGTGAAAAGCTAGGGCTAATTGCAGTAATTGCCTGAAAGTATACAAAATATTGCAACTCATTAATAGAATAATTACCATCTCTGGATGATTTTGGTCATTTGGAATGCCCTCAATGGAATTAGGAGATTTTCTTCTACTAGCATCTTGCTCCCTGTCTATGCTGAGGGCAAGCGGAACACCGTCTATATTCCCATTACTGTTTTCCAAAATGGAAGGGAGTAGGGATGAGCATAATGCCTTGTCATTATTCTTTATCATCATCTGGCCTTTTGTTCTTCTCTGTGGCGGTAGTGACTTAACAAAAATAGCATCTGATGACTCAGCACTTGTGACTTTATCACCAGTTGATTTGTTCTCAGGATCCTTCCCTTTAACAGCATTTAAGCAATCAATCTTTGTAGCTTTATGGTCAGATGATGCCATAGGGTTATTTCTGAGTTTTGATGGTGGCAAAGCCGATACATGTACAGAATTCTGAAGCCATTTGATAATTTTTAACTTTAAACCAGGTGAAAAGGATGTTGTTTCACCCTGCCATACATAAATTCGGTCTATCAAAGAAATATCCACAAAAAAGACAAAAAATAAAAAAGAGTACAAAATTGTCCACGTACAACAAGTGCTGCTTGCAAGGAACCTAATGAGATGCCCATCTCTGATGCAACATCTTCAGCACTGATTTTGCCCATAACAATTAGCTGCAAACAAGAAAGAGTATAAGGATATTGCAGAGCTGGATGGAAATTGCAACAATAAGCAACATAATTCTGGATCCCATGTTTTACCACCCTTCCCTTCCATACTGTAAAGAACTCTTGATTTATGGTCTAGCCATTGTAAACAGTACCTAACTAAATTGGCAGAAGATTGCAAATTGCTTTAACAGGTCACGTTTGAGCAAGACAATTACAATTGTATGATAGTTGGATGCAAGGTAATTTCCATGTGTGGTTTGTACGGAACAGATGACAGTTCCAACTTGGATAAGGTTCCGGATGCAGGAAGTTTCTGGTCCATAGCCATAGTCCATTAGCCTATTTGCATATCACAGCATGAATAACGCAACTTTCGACTAGCAAAACTAAGTAAGACAGAAGCTGTTCGTGTGCAGCACTGTGGCATAAGGGGAAAAACAAACAAACCTAGTGATTATCTAAACACACCCTTACCCATGCAATTGATTTACAGAAATGAGACTGGTGATTTTTGTTTTAGTCTACTGGTTAAATCCAGTGTTGTTTATTGAGGATTACTTCCAACACACCTTCACACTCATTTTTAAAGATTATGTTCTATTACAATCATCACATTCCAAAAAAAGGACTTTTGCATGAAGGTTGTTAGGTTTGAGATCCTATCACAGAATGACAACAGATTTATAAATTTGGAGCATAAGATCATGAGATTCTTCAATTATATATATATATATATATATATATATATATATATATATATATATATATATATATATATATATGATGTTTATTAGTTGTAATATAATTACCATTACATATGTAGTATTATTATGAGTATTTCAAACTGACAAAATACTATACTAAAGCATAATCAAACTTATTCATATAGCAAATGTAAGTACAAAAAAATATAATTATTGAGAACTTGATATGGGTATATCTTTGTAGAAATTCTCACTTTTTTTGAATGATTTGTATGAGATATTCTGAACCATCCTATTGGAAGGAGTTATTCCAAAGCATTATATTTGGAAGACATTTTGAGACATTCTATTCGGAAGAGGATATTCAAATCATTCTATCAAGATGTCTAGGAGATACTTGTTTTTGTTTCTTTTTTTCAATAGTGAATATTCTAAATTATTTTGTCTTTCAATTATTTTGCTTCTTTCTTAAGACAGATGGTATTTTCATTGTCCCTTTCTGTAGTAGAATAAGAATAAAAGCATTCTCCAAGAACTAGTTTCACTGCTTCCGAGCTTTGTGCCATGCTAGCTTATCCATTTTTTTCCTTCTTCACTTGAACCTGCACAACGATATGGGAAGGAAACCACAAGCTCAAGCACGTGGCTTTTTCTATCAGGTCCAGATATGTCCATTCTATAGTTGTTTCAGAATTCTTTCGTATTAATGATAAACAGTAGTCAGATAGCAAGGGTTTCCAGCCATTAGTAAAGGAGAAAATCAAGGAACCTAGTGCTATCAGTGAGTCTTTGGAGGTATTTTGTGATAACTAGAATAGCTAAAAATAAGACAATATGTTTTTGAGTTAGTTGAGAAAACAATAATTCAAGCACAACAATCATCAAATTTGCTCAAAAAAATTTCTGATTTTCATGACCAAATTAAAATTCCCGAGATATTTGATTCTAGAGCATCCAACCATACCATTGGAATTCCAAAGTTAAAATATTAGATAAAACATTCACCTCTATTGCTGGAGAAGTTTTAATAAACCTGTCAAAAAACAATTGCCGTCTTATTTTTGCTGCACTTAAAAAATTTAGCTTGTAATTTGTTTCTTTCAGCGAGATGGGTCATACAATAATTATACTCTATTCTGTGTTGCACTTGCCAAATTTAGCCTCTAAGTTGTTTTTTTTTTAAAGAAAAATAGCTCATTAACTAAATGCACTACTAAATTCTATAGCTTCTAAAATTTGAGGGCCAGGATCAAGGACGATGACCATAGTGCTAAAGAAGATGGTGGACTTCACTACTTTGAAGATGATGCTTGCATGAGAAAACAAGATATAACTGCTCAACATAACTCCTTTTTTATTTCCCAGAATGATGTTTTAATGCTATGGCACTGAATTTGCAACCTAAAAGTAAAAATCCTATTTCCTTCAGTTTTGAGTTTGTATATCATTCCTCATCAAACCGAATAGTCTCACCCTTTCTCCCTAATCCATAGTAACATAAGAGGATCTTCTCATATCTAAAATATCAGTTATTCAGTGGTTGATTGCATTCTTAATGTTCACACTAGAGATTGCTGAGTCTGCCTTTTTAAAGAAAAAACTGAGGCTATAAGACATTTCATACAATAATTTAATTTAAAACAAGTCAATTCAACACCATTCGAACATTGAGAACTAACAAGGAAAAGAAAACTTCAACTCCATTCTAGGTAGACAAACTCTAAAGGAATTAGTCATCAATGTTCCTATCCTAATATATCTCACAAAATGGTGTAGAAGAAGGGAAAAATCAACACCTCTAGAAGTTGCTAAAGCCTTGATGTTCGCTATGCAGATCCATAATATCTTTGGAGTGAAGTCATTCTAATAGCAACCTATCTCATAAATAGAATGCTCTAAAAAAACCTCATGTTTAGTTTCCCAACACCATTTCTTTTATAAACATATCCAAATTTTTCGCTTCAAGGCTTCAAAAAGTGTAGGCACGCAACACATAGCTGTCAAAAGTGCTCGCTTCACTTGCTTAAGCGCAAGGCGCAGCGAGGCACAAGCTTTATGCTTATGAGAACTCGGAAGCGCAAGAGGTCCAAGAAGCATTCGCTTTGCTGCGCTTTGCGCAAAAGTGAAGTGTTTGCTTCACTGCGCTTCATGCAAAAGCGAAGCATTCGCTTTTGCGCGAAGCAAAGAACTTTCCTCTTTTGTTTAGTTTTTTTGTTTGTTTTTTTTATAAGTTTAAAGCCCCAAACCTCTTTAAATTTTCGTCTGCTTCAAACCACTGCCTCTTCGTCTCTCACCGCCACTGATCGTGCTTCTACGATTGCCTCTTCGAGATAAGTGCTTCTTCTATGTTAATTTCTATTTATCAAAAATTTTCCAATGTCTCCGGCATCTCGCGACGCTTCCAACGGCTCTAGACATATCGCGCCGTCATAGGATGCCTCTAGCAGCACCGGAAGCGTCGTGGGACACCTCCAAGGATACCGGAAGCGTCCACAACACCTCCGGTGCCGCCAGGGTATCGCAATCGCAAGGATAGGTATTTTTTCTTAAATCGTAGGGTTTAATTAAATCAAACAACTCTCAACTTAAATGGGATATTTCAAAAAAATTTAGTTAAATTATCCCAATAAAATATATAAAAATATATTTAAAATAAAAAAATCTAATAAATTTTATTAATTCATATAAATTAAATTTAAATATATAAAATATATATTTAAAATAAAAAATTAATAATTTTTATTAATTAATATAAATCAGATTTAAAATTTATAAAAAAATATAATTTAAATATAAAAAATCTGATAAATTTTATTAATTCAAATAAATCAGATTTAAATATATAAAATATATATTTGAAATTAAAAAAATATTAATTCAAACAAATCAGTAAATCAGATTTAAAATTTAAATACATAAAAATTATATTTAAAATAAAAAAAATTGATAAATTGTATTAATTAGATTTAAATATATAAAAATATATTTTAAATAAAAATTTCTAATAAATTAATAAATCAATTTAAGTATATATAAAATTATATTTAAAATAAAAAATTCTAATAAATTTAATTAATTCATATAAATCAGATTTATATTCTATAATTAATTTTTTTTTCTTGTTTTATATTTTTTATTGACGGATTATTATTGATTTCGGCAGTCTTGATTTTTAACCATATCAAATACAATAATTTCATCAACTCAAAAGGATATTGCTTGGAATTATGCAAATGTTCGGATCCTAAAAATCAAAATATAGTTGTATTTTTTTATGGTAAAATAACAAATGACGGAATTTATCGACACAAGCTACATGGGCAATAGAAATGTGAAAGCTTGTCTGAAATGTCCCGAGCATGTTAAAGAAGAAATTAGAGAGTTCATGCAAAAAAAAAAAGTAATTTGAAGAATTAAATGGATGATATTCCTCATTTTGATGATATTGATGATTTGGAAGAACACGAAGATGATCATCAAACTAACGTGAAAGGGAAACGATCAATATCCGATCCAAGCATCCATCCTACGGTCCAAGATAAAAAGTGTAAACAAATTGAACCTATTAATCTTTATTTTATGAATGATGTCGATGAAATTGTCAACCAAAAACGTGCAAAAAATAAAGGACAATTTGATGAAAATAAAAAGAAGTTAAGAAATATTACAGTTGAGAAATTTGCAAGGTGGATGTATGATGCTAGAATTCCTTTCAATGATGTTAAATATGATTCTTTTGAGTCTTGTATTGAAACTATTGGACAATTTGAATTGGGGATGAAACCTCCATCATATCATGAAGTGAGGGTTAACTATTTAAAAGAGTTGGCAAATACAAACTCGCTTCTCAAATCCCATGAAGAAGATCATGCTAAGTTTGGGTGCACAATCATGGCAGAAAGCTGGACGGATAAAAAGGGTAGGACTCTTATAAATTTTTTGGTAAATGGTCCTAAAGGAAGTGTATTTGTTGAATCAATTGATACTTCAAGCTATTCTCACATAGCTGACAAGATGTTTGAATTACTTTCTAAATTTGTGTATTGCATTGGAAAAAAACATGTGGTTCAGATTGTAACAGATAATGCAAGCTGTAATGTCAGTGCAAGTAATATAAATTTATGTTACTTTCAATTAATAATTGGATCATATTTTAAATTTTTTTTTTAGTAAATTTATTTTGTTTTTTATGTCTTTTGGAAAACTGATTTCCACACTTGTATTGGACTCGAGGATATATTCAAAATTCCTCATCTCAGAAAATTGCATAAACAAGCGTTGATGGTACATGGTTATAGTTACAACAGACCATAAGCATTGAGCATGATGAGAGAGTTTACTGGACATAAAGACATTGCAAGAACTGTAAAGACACATTTCACAACCGATTGACTTTAAAGTCGTTTCATATACAACAAGCAAATATGAGAAAGATGTTTACATCTGAAAAGTAGGCAAATAGTTGGTTTTCTAAAAAGGTGAAAAACGTGTAGCAAAAGTAATATTGATGACTTCTTTTTAAAAAATATGGGTTTGCATTAAAAGTTGGCAGCACATGGGTGAAAAAAAAAATCTCCTATAGATTATATTTATGAGTCAATGGACAAAGCCAAAAAAGCTATCGCTGCGTCATTTAACAATAATGAAGAGAAATATCATAGCGTTTTTGAATTCATTGACAAAAGATGTTCAACTCCATCGACCTTTGCACGCAGCCAGATATTTCTTGAATTCAGAGTGTTTTTACTCAAACCCTAACATAGAAAATGATACAAAAGTGGAGAGTTTGTGCAAGTGCATATCTAAATTAGTGAGAGGTGAGGATTTACAAGATAAGATCATGAATCAATAAAATACAAGAAAGCAGGACTTTTTGGTTTGCGGCTATCCGACAAAGAACTTCAAAATCACCTGGTAAATTTATAAATAATATATTGTGCAATACCAATATTGGATGGTAATAAAGTTAATCGTATAATTTATATACTTTTGTGTTTCAAGCTAATGGGTGGTTTTCTTATGGTGCATCAACGCCTAAATTAAAAACATTTGCAATAAAGATTTTAAACCTGACATGCTCTTCTTCAAGCTATGAACATAATTGGATACATATTAAAATTTATATTATGAACTTAACCTTTTACTTTTTAATTTTTTTCATATACATTCTAAGAAAACAAATAGGTTGTCTCACCAACGATTGAATAATTTGGTATATATCAAGTACAACAGAGCTTTGGAACTCATCACCAAGCTATCTCTCTAAAACAATTCATTTTATCTAAGCTTGGTGATGAGTTCCAACTAACGATCATGGAGTTCTCACTTACTTCCTTAGGATGGAAATAGTTAGGAGTGAAATTGGAATACTACCATTTCACAAAAGAAACACGATTGATATCCTTCAACAGCTGAGTATGTTGGGCTACAAATTGGTTCGTACACCTATAAAGCCTAATATTAAATTGGCACTAACAGTGGTCAGAAGATTGATCAAGAGTAGTATTTGAGGCCAATCTGTAACCTAATTTACTTATCCCATACATGACTTGACATTGCAGTTGCAATCAATGTGATTAGCCAATTTATACACACACATCATTAATGGCTATACACTCACATCATTATCACATGGGAAAAATCATGAAGAATCCAATTCATTAAAGAGATAACTTATAGGTGAGTTTAAATCAAGGATCTTGTATTTCTATGATACTTTCTCTTAATGGAAGTAGCTAGGAACAAAGCTGGGATTTTATCATTTCATGAAGGAAATATGTGTTTTTAATCTTCTTCAATAGATAGTTTAAAATTTCAACCCGTGCTAGAGAATTTATGATCAGAATGATAAGTTTCGTAACACATTGTGTAGTGCCGATACAATATTGGTATTTTTTTAAAAATATATATAATATATTAATTAAAAAATATTTTTACTAATATTTAATTGCTATAAATGTTTACTATTAGATTATATTTGAGATATTTAATGTTTAATTCAAATTTTGATATTATCTTATAAAATATTTAATGCTTATTGAATCTTTTACAACAATTACTTCCTGAACATAAATTTAAATTTTATATTTTTATTAATATTACATATAATTAAATAGTTTGAATTATAATTTTATTATAGAGGTATCAAGTCCAAGAGTTTGCATTTACAATGGTGATAAAGATTGATCTTCAATTTTAAGTTTCATTGTAAAGGCATCAAGTCTGAAACCTTGCATTTATAATAGTCATCATTATCATCTTCCATTTATACATCTTCAGATATATTTTGATGAATTTAAAGATTGATTATGTCATATTTATTTGAAAACTTTAAATTATTTATGGATTAATGTAATTTTTCATTTTGAGAATATATATAAGTGTTGTATAAACTTTATATTATATAATAAAATGATAAATGAATGATAATTAATATATTGAGTATATATATTATAATTCTTGAATGATGACTTTAAGTCTCGATCTTTTATCTTATTTAAAAAATTTATATCATAAATAATTTTAAAATTTTTAATTAATATTTTAAAAAATTAAGATTGAGTAAAAGTAATTAAAGGGTTAATTGAAATTCACCCAAGTAGACATGATAATTAAGATCAAATAGGTTTAAATTTAATTTAGTTTAGTTTTTTTTAATAATTAAATTAAATTTATATATATAATAATTTAATTATAGTAGTATTTAGAAATTATATTATATTTAATTTTTTCTATCTTTAGGGTTTTTTTCTCCATCCTTAAAAAGAAATCTCTCTTAATTGCTATATTCATCATTGTGGAGGGATGTAGAGAAAGAAATTAATATGAAAAAAAATCAATCTTTAAATTTAAAAATATAGAGAAAAGGAATCAGTTAAAAAATTTGAAAGAAAAGAGGGGGCGTAGGTGCCAACCTCCCAAAGGCCTCGCATGGAGGTCGCGTGAGGCAGAGAGACCTTCCGTGAGGCCTCGCTTGGCCACAGGACCTCGCACGAAATCTCATGATCAGGCAAGGCCTTCGTGCGATCTTTGCAGCCTTCGCACAGCCTCGTGCAGCCTCTGTGAGACCACCGCATGTAGGGGTGTAAACGAGCAAAACCACTCATGAGCTATTCAAGTCTCAGTTCGAAAAAAAAAAATCGTTCGAGTTTGTTTGATTAAGTTAATGAGCCAAGCTCAAGCCTAATTTCGAGCTCGAAAATGTTATCGAGCTCATCAGTATTTAGTTTGTGAGCTCGCGATCATGTTCGTTTAGAGACTCGCAAACATGTTTGTTAAAAGGCTTGTTTATATATATATATATATATATATATCAGAAAAATAATAAAGATAATAATATATTATTAATTATTATAGTTGATTGCCTTAAACCAGCTCGAACTAAGCTTGTTTAATTTTTAAACGAGCTTTTTTCAAGGCGAACTTGAGCTTAAGATCTAAAGCTCGAATCGAACTCTGCTCGAGCTCGAGATTTAGATAATGAACCAAGCCCGAGCTCAAGCCTCTTCCTATTCGGCTCGACTCAATTCGATTACACCTTTAACCGTGAGAGGCCTTCCGTGAGGCCTCACTTGGCCACGGGCCTTGCAAGAAATCTCATGGCCAGGCGAGGCCTCTGTGTATCTCTGCAGCCTTCACACAACCTCGTACAGCCTCTGCGAGGCTATCGCAAGGGCCAAAACCAAGTTAGGCACTGAGGAGTGATAGCTAGATTGGTTAAGAGTAGCATTTGAGGCTAATGTCTAAAATAATTTACTTATCCCACACATGATCTGACATTAATTAGAATTGCAGTCTGTGGTTAGCCCATTTATACTCTCACTGAAGGAGATTGTAACAGACTTGTAAGGTCTATACAAAACACTTTCGATAGGGACTTGTTTTTTTTAAGAAAGGTGGTTCAAGGGTAATAGAGATTTACACAAACATTAATTTGGTAAATTCTTCTGTCACTACAAGATCAATTTCAGAATATTGTACTTCTCTTGTGACATAGAGAAGAAACAATAAATAATTGCAAGCAGGGAAGAGGTTAAATATTGAGCATTGGCTCACTGTATGTGAGAAGGGATATCACTAGGGAGGCTTTTAACTGAATAAAAATCCTAGCAGCTCTCCTATAGAGCCATATTACAAAAACAAGGCATCTGTAAGCATAGACAAATATGTTCACTATGACTGAACAAAACATGTAAAGGCTGACTGCTATGTCATCAAAGAGAAATTAGAAAGACAGGAGTGTATGTATGACATGTTCATACTAATAGCTAGCATTCTGACAAAGAAGTTTCATAAGCTAAATTTAGAGAATTTGTGAGCAAGGCTCAAATGATCAACACATATACTCCAGGTTAAGGAGTTTAGAAATCCTCTCCATTTAGGGAATGATTTAGATAAAGATATTCCGGGTCATTCTATTTGGAACAAGATATTCCAAACCATTTTTATTTAGAATACTAAATTTGTAGGATAGTTACTATTTTTGTTTCTATTTTTTATAAAGTAAATATTATCATTATTTGTTCTTTTTTTCAAACAGCTAGAATTTTCATCATCTATATATTTTATTATAATTCCTTTCTATGATGATTATGAACTAGTTTCAGATCTATATGTAACAAAATCAGTAACACCTATAACACTGATGATAGCTATATGGAGATTAAAATACTCTTATATAACTGATTTTGTTTGAGGTACTTTGGTAATACCTTAGTAAATGTCAAACTTTGAAATGCCTAAAAAGTATATTTTTCACTATGTCATGGTTGGGAGCATTGACAACCAAAGTGTAGATTTGTGAGATCTGACCAATTAAGATCCTATATGGATTCGATTGATTGGCCTAATTTGGGCCATATGATTGAAAGATCCTAAGTTCCATATTGCAATTTCAACAACAACAGTTAGCCAAAGTTATGCAGCGGCATATAGAAATTAGTTGTTTGAAACGAGCTGGGTTGAACAAAATGTCTAAAGATTAATGATGAGGGATTAATAGGTAGGCTCAGACAAGTCCCATCTATAGGATTTGCTCCGGATGATTGATTAACATAAATTTTTGAAGCATTTCCTAGTTGATTACATATCACATAATGTTAAGAACCAAAATTATGCAACAATATTTAGCCTAATTTGAGTCATATGATAGAAAAATCCTAAGATCCATATTGCAAATCGAAAACCATAGTTGATAGCCAAAATTACGCAACAATGTTGAGTAACTAGTTGTAAGGCACAAGCTAGGTTGGAAAAAAATATCTGAGATTAAAGAACGAGGGATTACTAGGTAGGTCCAGACAAGTTTGATCTTTTGGGTTTTCTTGAGTAGCTCAGGTTTGTCCATTAACATCATATTTTTTAAACATTTCCTAGTTGATTATATATTACATATAATGTTAATTAGAAAACTGCATCAGTTTTGTTAAGATAACAAATAGAAAACCAAAAATCAAATCAAGAACCAAAATCACTAAAACAAGAAAAAGAAAAGGCTGACAGAACTTGGTGAATTAGGGAAATTTAGAAACAAGGAGGCTAAAAGCTACCTCCAACAACAGATTGACCAACAAAGAGAAAAAATAACCCACTACCAGCAACATGATGATGGTTGTAAGCTGGTGAATATTACCTCTCTAAGTATTGCAGGGACATCAGTAGTACTTCGTTTAACAATTTCACTGTCAATAGCTCCAACAGAAACCATCTCTGTAGTAGAACCTGCTTGACCACTATCAAGATTATGCTTACTTCCTACAGTATGTTGCTCACCTGGTTCCACCTGGTCTATTTTCTCATAAGTGAACTTTGCAATTTCATTTTGGGCATACTTTTTATCTCTATTCTTGCGAGTAAATAGTAATTTTGGCAACTTTTTGGCAGGGGGAATATTGATTGAAGGCATGTCTGTCATAGAATGGTCATCCGTAGCCATTAAGAAGTTAGTAGGGTCTTTAACACTTCTCCCATCCTGGAAAGCAGTGTGTTTTGAGCAAAAAGCTCGCAACTCAACCTATAAGGTGTAAGAGAAGAAAAGTTTCAATGATGAGATTAATAAAATGCAAAAAGTTACAGAAAAGAAGAGAGACAATGAAGATTTACATTAGAACATCCAAATTTTCCCCAGATCTCCATCTGATTCTTTGACTCCCTAGCACACATAGGGTGGAAAGATGTTCTACATGTTCCTGAAGCATCAAAGCTGAACCAGTTATCAAGACAATAACTAAAGAGAAAAACAAGAAAACTGAAGATCCAAGAGACTTGTAGAGCTCATTAATGGTAGCAAGACAATCTTAACTGTTCAAAAAATAACTCTTCATGCTATCCATAAAATAAAAGGTATCACCATGTGTGTGTTCATTTGGCACAAACTGAACCAAACTGACATGAACCAAAATCAAATTGCAATGAAACCAAAATCAGCATGTTGAAACCATACCAAACTGATCAGTTTGGTTTGATCAAATTCAGATTGAAGTGGTATGCATCTAAACATCATAATTTTTAGAACCTAATAATTACAACTCTTTGTCAAACATTTAATTTTTAAAAAAAAAACAAAGAATATGGTAAAATTCAGTTCAGGTTGAACCAATATAGATGAGACCACAATTTTTAAAATTTTAACAATTGTAACTGTTTTGACCAAAGATTAAAAAGAGGACAATGACAACAACAACCAAGCCTTATCCCACTAGGTGGGGTCGGCTATATGAAAAGATTAAAAAGACGATAATACCCCTAAAATAAATTGTAATATTGAGACTTTTTTTATATAATCTGTAAACCTTGTGTTATTCGAAATGAATACCAATGACAAATAGAAATTCTTTTAGCTTAAAAAATGACTTTTTGGTGAATTTAGTTTGCAATCAATCAAACCAAACCAAGATTTTGTTACGCCGCAATCAAGCCAAACAGAGCAATTTGGTAAAAATCTAACAAAACTGAGCTTTCAATGGAATATAATTTGGTTTGGGTTTTCATTTTAAACAAATATTGAGCACCCCTAGATCTTGGAGCCAACAAAGAATTTGTGACAACTTATGGATAAACAATGGCTTTTGTGGTGGCTCAAGACTTAGTCAACTAAGTCATAACAAAGCAAACCAAACAAGATATGACACCCTGAACAATATCCATCTCAATGCTAAAAGTATCTGGTGCTTGTAGCAGTTGTTTAAAACATTTTAACGATCTCAGAATCAAATTGGCCTTTGGACAATAACATGCTGGATATTGGAAATATCATACCAGATATTGGAACTACAATTGCATACTAAATTACAAATTGATCCTTGAGTTTCCTTACATCCTGACCATATTGGAAGCATCTGTCACACGCTACTCACTCTAAACAAAGTGAAGCAGTCAGCCCCAATGAACCCCAGTAGAAACAAATTAAATCAAATTAGCTCCTACAGACAAGTCTAACAGAAAAATAGAATTAGGCAATAACAGCATTGGCTCTTAGCATAGTATAAGCTATGCTTTAATCAAAAAAAGTTAACTCAAAAGGAATTAGTTGTGTAAGAATTCATTGACCACTTGGGCCCTATTTACTGGGAGAGAAATTTGAATGAAACTAAGAAAGAAATAAGATAAAAGGCAGGAGAAGCCTTCAAAAAATGTTGTGACTCAGAGGAAAATTAAGGGAAGAAAAAGCAGTTGGATAAATCAGAACCATAAACTTATCCCAAGCAAATAACCTCAAAACTAAAAGAAGTGATGGTAACAGAGTGATTTGAAACCAATATTATCTACGCTTTAGTCACAAAAGGCATGATTCGCACAATGGTTAAACTGGTCATTTTAATCATTTAACAATATATGATTAGCATTTTCCCTCCCACTTTCTTCCCTATTACATAACAGGATTGGAAGCGTATAAACTTTGTTCCCATTTTCTTTCTTCCCTAGTACAGAACAGGATTGGAAACCAAGTAAATCACTCTAAGTTTCTATCCTCTCTTTGAATCTATTAAATTAATAAACCAAGCACTCATCAGGGCACTAATCTGACCAAAGAAAAATCCACAACAATGATATAACATACAGTTGATACAGCTGCTTGTAAGTATAGTGTTGCATGATATACAGCATAGCAGGAGAGATACAAACAACTTGTTTCAAAGGAATGAAGAGAATTGGGCAAGCATGAATACTAGAATAACCTGTTTAGAAAATACTATAAGGGAAAACTCTATTGTGAATGACAAATGAACAATTTGAACAATTATAAATCATATCAAAAATACTAAGCATATATGCATACAATGTATTGAATGTACACAAACACCTCCTGAAATGGTAAAATTAAAAGCAGTAAGCACTTGCTTCCCTGCATGGAAATATCAGAGGAGGGGAACGAAGCTATACTATTTCTTTCCACTTCCTTTAACAGAAATGGAAGGAAAGAAACAGTTAGAGAATTCTTTAGCCAGTTCTAATTCATTCGTATCCTATCCAAATCAGATGGAAAATACAATTAGCTATCCAATGACACTAGCTTGAAAAATCTTTCTTTTTAATCTTTTTTTGGTTTTTAGGAAAACAATTTGTTAAGTTTAAAATTCCCTCAATCTTTCTTTCCTTCTAAAAAAATGGTGGGAAAAATTAATCTCTTGATTCTTTCCTCCAAGGAACACACAAACAAAGGGTGCAGCACCATTATCCTTTTCCTCTAAATTTGTTTCACTAGTCTTATTCTACATCCCTCACAATTCACTCCCTCATAGAAAACATAGCCTAAATATTAAACAGGAGGAAATAAGACATCAAGCTATATGTTAGCAACAAAGAGCAACGAATAGAATTACCATGGCTGCATCTTACACATACACCATGCTTCACCTTGCATAAATGACAGACCAACCTCCTCCGATTATCATCTATGCTGCCAGCATTCATAACCAATTGCATTGATGCAGTGTCTTCGACGAACACTTCTGGTGTCCACAGACTACAAAACAGATGCACAAATGTACCATAATCACTAGGGTAACCGGATGGACCAATTTTTAGTTCTTTCATTGCTCCGCCTTCCCTGGGACAAAGAAAACATGGCCTTCCCTGTATGACTTTACTTGCTTTCTCCAAATGCTTACACCAAGAACAAACCCAAGCCCCATCCAAAGCCTCATTTACCCCATAACATTTCTGGTGCACCAAAGCCTTGCAAGAATGGCAGCGAAGCAAGTTGTTCGACTTCGCTCTACTCTCTACAGTGCAACATGCATCACATATTTCAGCTCCTGAATGTGCATGAGGAAGCAGTAGCAACCTATCCAAGCCAGCATCTCCACCCAGGAGCTTCCGATTCTTGTTTGGGCGCTGAGACGTGAGATTGAAACGTTCCTTTGAACCCAAGAGCCAATGAAAAGATAAACTATGATCATTTTCTTCTTTTCCTTCAGCTAATAATGCACAGTCTCCAGGAGCCGCAATCCCATGTGCTTCAGCAAGAGGCACCTTCTGGCCATCCTGAACTGTCTCTGTCTCCACTGGTTGAAGCTCTGAGAGTTGTTGTTCTTTCTCAGGCAATGAAACGGAATTCAATTGTGGGGCAGAAGGCTCCGGCTCCCCAACTGTTTCGCTAAGCTCCGCCCAATTTCCAAGAGCTGGCATGGTTAGGCAGGAATCCACCGAACCCGGACCCAACTCGAGTGTCGGAACCAGTAGGTCGACGTCCGACAGAGTGAGTGGCCGAAAGTACTCTTCAGTCTCATCCCAAACAGTGGGCGGCTTACCAGGCGTCGACGGCTTCTCAGCGTTCTCCCCCGCGACCTTTCTTTGCTTCTTGTGGCTCTCGGAGGCGCGCGCGAGAAAAGAGGCCAAACGCGAAGGGAGCGTCGGAACCCTAGGCGTAGACTCCTCGCCGTCGAAGGGGCATCGGACGGAGAGCGCCTTCCGGGCCTGGGAGAAAAGATCTAAGCCGGAAAGCGGGGAGGGCGCGGAGGAAGGGTTCTCGGCGGCGTCGGAACGGAGGTCGGTCCCTTTACCCTTCATCACGACCCGGGGGCATCAGCGCGACATCCCCGGAATCGTAGGGGTGGAGGAAGGCAAGCTCGCCTAGGGCGAGACCTGGAGGAGAGGGGAAGGGAGTAGAAGGCCAAAGGAGAGAGAGATGGGGGTGGAAGGCGGGGAACCTAGGGTTAGGGTTTGAAGTTCCGGTTCTCGGTTTGGTCTTCTAATTTTCATTTCATTTCATTTTTCTTTTCGCCTCCCGTGACCAATTCGGAGAGAGGTCGAGAGGAAGAGCTTGGAATCGTGTTTTGCTTTGTTTTTTTTTGTTTTTTCCTCCCGTGTCTTGCCTTTTTCAATTAATTCGATTAATTAGTTGGGCACGGGAGAAGCGAAGTGGGGAGCGAACAGGGGAGGAAGAATAATAAATAACGACGCGCAGGGGATGGAACCGAGGCCAATGCCGATGTATCGCCTCGGTCCAGGCGAATATGGCAACGTGGAGCGTTGGAAGCGAGAGAGAAACCGCGGAAACCACATCCAACGGTGGGTGGACTCCCGGCCCGTAAATCAGATGCAATGTGTCATGGTGGGGAGTGACTGGTCAGTCGTTTGAATCTGAATATCTCGAGTTTAGGAAGAATCAAAACCGATATAATTATATAAGAGGATATCAATTTTATAATTGTTTGCCCGTGTTAATGACCAAGATTGAATCTGGTTGATCATGCGGCCATTGTTAGTTTCCAGTGTTAATGGCCAAGATTTGTGATTTTTTTTTTTAATGTTGTTAGTATTCACTAACTTAATATTGTATTTAATATTGTTACTATTAATTATTATTCACTTATTTATTTGAAATAACTTAAGTTTTTATTGGTAAAGACTTCATATAGTTCAAATAGGAAAATTTGTTACGATTAATAAGTTTTTTTAAAGGAAAAGAGTAAATGAACTTGATCTAGTTATTCTTATAACCTCATCAACAAGATCAAATAATAATAATCTTTCATCTGAAATCCCTCCTAAAAGATTTAAAAATACAAAAACTGAAGAGATTAATCTTGATTCTTTAGAGCGTGATCTAAAATTGTGTCGACAAATTTGGGAATATCATTCTAACCAACGAGAGGAGATTCGTCGAGCTTATTTGAATCTGAAGGCATATCAACCTAATCTTCGAGAATATCTATTGAATAAAAATATTAAGCATCTTCGAAGATTTCAGTCTGCTTAGTATGAATAATTTCCTTGGTTAGAGTATTCACTAACTAATGATAAAGCATATTGCTTTTCATATTTTATCTTCAACAAGTTATCAGGATACTCAAATCAAACTATATTTACTGTTGATGGATTTGATAATTTGAAAAAAGTTCGAAATAGAAAAGCTTTGTGTTTTCCGAGGCCATATAGGGAAAGATAATGTATCTTCACTCCATCGTAATGCTGAAAAGGCATGTGAGGATTTGATGAACCAACTACAACATATATTAAGGAGATTTGATAATTTTAATGATCAGCAAGTCGCAACTAATCGTCTTCGGTTAAAAGCTCACAGATATGTGGTGTTGTTGCTTATACTCTAAGAAATTCTGTTTAAAGGCCATGATGAGAAATTTAGTTAATCTAATCATGACAATTTTTTAAAATTTTTGGATGTGCTAACTATGTATAATGAGGAACTTTCAAAAGTAATTGCGAAAGCTCTAAAAATGACAAGTATAAAAGTCACGATATTCATAAACAAATACTTCATGTGGTTTCCGTGAGAATGAAAAATGCAATTTGTGAAGAAATTGGAGTTGCCAAGTATTTGCATAATTGTTGATAAATCTTGAGATAAGTCAAAAAGGGAGCAAATATCTATAGTATTAACGTTTGTTTATACTAATGGATTCATTCAAGAACATTTTTTTTAGAGCTTGTTCATGTATTTGATACTATGGTTTTGACTTTAAAGGATGTTATATATTCTACTTTGGCTCACTACAATTTGGATGTTCAAAATATTAGATGTCAAGGTTATGATGGTGCTAGTACTATCAGGAGTGAGTTTAATAGATTAGAAACTTTGATTATAAAAGATTGTAGAGGTATTTATTATGTCCATTAGCTTTAGTTGCATCATCAAAAAATGTGACATATATTCATCAATTTTTTGATAGATTAACTTTTATAATTAATATTATTGGTTCTTCATGTAATTGTAATGATGAATTGAAGAATGCTCATGCAAATGACATTACACATTTTATTGCTATTAATGAAATTGAGACAGGACATGGACTTAATCAGATAGATACATTACAATGAGCTATTGATACACACTAGAGTTCTCATTTGAGATTGTTGAAAGACCTAATTAAGATGTTTAGTACATTATGTACGGTATTACTCAAGGTTATGGATGATGGGCTTCCTTCTCAATGAGTATGTCACGCTCCAGGTAGTCCCTGCCAGAAGAAATTTCGGCAACATCTCCCCTGTACGGGTGACAATATGAAACTTTCTACAATACCCTCAGGGCCACATATACCTCGGCCAACACGGCCGGAACAATACAATAAAAAAATAAGCAAGCACCCACGCAGTTTAATAATAATAACTAAACTAAAGCAACGATAAGGAAATCATCTCAAATATCCTACTAAACTACACTCATAAAACTCAAATCTTATATTCTACTCAACTACACCCATAAAACTCAAATCTTAGATCCTACTAAACTATACTCATAAAACACAAATCACCAGCATACATCCAAACGAAATAAGGGATCGTACGAAAATTCCAAATGTCAAAAGATACAAGTCTGAAATCATAGACAATAACATAATAAGAAAAACCAAAATGTGTGAACTCGTCACGGGACTAGCGACTGGAACCTCCTGAACAGCCTCAACTTGAAAATAGTAATAACGAGGTATGAGTCCAATACTCAGCGGATAGCTAGTTGGCATGCATAGTAAATAATAACTAGTAGTAATAAATATGCGTATAGTCTCCAGAAGTAATGAAACAATGCACAACTGAAGATAAGAGAGAAACTGTACTCACCAGGACCTCTTATCAGGATAACAAGGTCGTTAGACCGAAAATACATGCCCCTGTATGCATGGCAATCATATGCATCCATCTAATATGCAGCAAATAAAGTGCAACAAACACAAGCAATAAATGCATCATGCATATGATGCCCATGACATGTCTTGGTCACCCCTGACGCTAGTCAGCCATCTCACACACAATGGTGAGACCGAGTGGGTAGAGTTGTGACAATCGTGCACTCTGCCGTCACTGCTCCTGATGAGTGACCGAGTGGACGGGATGCTGTCGGAGTACACCTATCCTCCTACCCCAAATCATAAATGGGGGAGCGCAATGCTATCATCTCCCTGAGACAATCCAGAGGAGGGATCTCTGCCGGCTACCACGTTGCATCACACTACCCATGAACGAACCAACGGAGCTGAACGAAGCAACCTGGTGCAACACATCCTGCCTGAATAAAAACCACTAACCCATGAGTGGTTGTGTGTGCAGATCCATGTAACTGGCGATGTGCTCAATAATAATAGAACCGACTATCGCACAACATGCAATCATGCGAGATGGTGTATGACACTAAGCATAGAAATATCCTGATCATATCTACCTCCATAAAAACATGTACCAAATACGTGGATCAAATAATATGATCTAGGTACACAGGTCAGGTATGATATCTAACCAGTCCGGTATATCATAAGGCATGACATGTCACTACCTCTATAACATAAATAATACACAGGGCATGAATGCTAAACAAGTAACAAACAAAACATGCTCGAAAACAAATAGTGATATGCTGATGCAGATATAAATATAATTATTACTACTTGTTAAAATCTACTAAGCATATCAACATGACATATCAAAATAGATAAGTCAAGGTACCCGCCTCAAATAGAAGATCGTGACCAGAAATTCGACGTCGTGATGTCGTCTCAATCAGAGTCCTACATCAAAGTATTTTATTTAGCTAAGTTAATATGAATTTAAATAGCTAAATAAAATACCCAAATCTAATTAGGGAAAACTCTAATCGATCGTAGATATAACAATGAAAACCTAAATCTTAATCCGATTAAAAGAACCCCAATTTAGCAACCCTTAATTGATCTGATAACAAGACCACAATTCCTTTCTAAATTCTCAATCTTCGATTAACATAAAAATGGATCTACCCTCCTCTGCCACATCCAATCACATCTGAAGATTAATCCAGATCCTACTCCTCTTATAGAAACAATCAGGTTTATACAATCCAGGTAATCAAGGTCAGAGCTTACCCTATTCGGTCATTGCCTCTCCACGATGTATCCCTAGTAGCGGTATACAACAGCGACAATAGTGAGCAGGAGAGGTCGACTATCTGCTCACAGTGAGATTTTCGGTAACAAGCTGCTATGGACGCCTCACTTCAGTTTCAATGGAAATAAAAGAATTTGTAATAGGGAATATAGGCGAAGCTGTGAAATCTCACCATGGATGATCAGAATAGGGAGTCGGCGGCAATCAACAAGGCAACGCACAAGGGCGGGTTGCGGTGGTCGCGGAATGGTCGTGCCTAGCCGCGGGCTAGTCACCTCCGACCGAGGTGGTGACAAGGCGACATTGAACGACAATTGTGATGGCGACAGGGCGGGGTGGCATCAGCAGAAGAGAGGAAGAGGGGAAGCGGCAGTGGAGGAGATGGCTAGGGCTTCCTTTGGCCACTCCTTTGGTACCCGAGGGGAAGAGGAGGCGTCGCGACGACGGTTTTGGGGAAACCGAAAACGGTCGGCGTCGCGACAGGGAGATGGCGTCGGGAGAGCTTAGGGCACGCGGTGGGGGAGAGGAAAGAAATGGAAAAGAAAAAGAATAATAAGAAAAATCAAACATTTCCTTGTTAAAATAGGGTAGCTTAAACAGGCTTTCCCAGGGCCCAATATTTGATCTCCTTAAATTCGTCATACGAGTTTCGAAAAATTTCTCGAAAATTTCTAAAAATTCTAGAAAATTTCCTTATGGTTATTCGCCCTTTTCCAGTATTTTACTAAGCAGATGCAATATCTGTTTATGATGAAATGACTTCTTTTGATTTTATATTTATCTTGCATCTTATGAATGAGATTATGGGGGTCACAAATATCCTTTGTCAAACTTTATAAAGTAAATCTCAGGATATTATAAATGCAATGGAGCTTGTATTATCTACTAAGAATTTACTTCAACAGATGAAGGATAACAAGTGGAATGATTTGCTTACAAAAGTAAAATTTTTTTGTGAACTTCGAAATATTGATATTCTTGATTTCAATGTTCTATGTATTAATAGACAAGATGTTGGTGCAAGAAACACCAGATAATCAAACCTAAATTTTGATTATGACAAAGGGTTTAAAGTTAAGGTTTGTTTTTGTTTTAATGTTACGCTACCATAAGTGCACGGTTATCGTCAAGTAATAAAATATCGATCTCATGAGGACTAGTTATAAGCACTAGAGATTTTTCATATAGAATTAGTTAAAAAAAACTGTCGGCTACAAGTTACGGGCTAAGTAAAGAGAAGTAAGACTGAGTATAAGAAAGAGAGAGAGAAACTTGGTTTGGGAAATAATCTAGGGGTTCGATTTCATTGTGATGAGTATCAATATATCATGGTTCACCAGCTACCTATCCTCAATTTACATGTATTTATAGAAAGTTAGATTCATTACCGCCTCTCCCCTGCAATGGTCAAGCCTGCATGATATTTGAATCAATATCCCTTGCTATTGAATAGGTATGATTCTTATGAAATTCGGTAATGGGTCACCCCTGTCACTAGGGCTCCTCGGTTATAAATCACAAGAATGCACTCATACTCAATAATCATAGAGATAAAGATACCAATTGTGTACAATTCCCTACTTCCTCGTAGGGAATTGCTTGAATTGCTCTCCCTTCAAGGTGATGCCCTAGACATCCAGAAATGGGTTATCTCTGTCACTAGAGCCCCTTGGTCATACAATCTACAACATCTCTCTACAGGATCAATAATTCTACACAATCATTCAATCAAACATGAGAATTAATCTCAAATATAATACATACACATAAGATCAAATAGATATAAAGTATGATAATGTTATCTAGATAGGAAATTGGTATATCCATGAGTTCTTACATCAATCCATATCATAATTACTTCCTTAATCCTAGAACAATAGATCTACTTCACTAGAAGAAAAGATCCAAAGACATAAGAATTCCAAGCATTGAAACCCAACTAGAAGAAGGATGGAAAGGAAGTTTATCTAATCTGTAGAGTGATCTTCGGATCCAATCCTTTACTTCTGGAGTCGATGAGGTGATACGGCCATATGGATTCACACAATCATGTCTTGCTTGGTCTCTAGATGGGTTGTACAATCGTGTGGAGTCACATGACTGTGTTCTTCTTTTTCTCTGGTTATTTGACATAGCCATGTGGAATCACACTGCCAGAGTCTTCTATCTTCGTTTGTTCTCTGAATCATCTACAAGCGTTATTTTCACCCCAAGTGACTCCTGTAAGCAAAAAACACACACAAAGAGTGAATTCCTGACAAAAAAATAGTAATTATGCTAAAAATATGATAAGAGGTGTAAAAATGCACAAATCAAATGCAAATAAAGTATGTGAATGTATGTCAAAATATGCATAAAAGTGTATATGATCTACGCGCATCACACCCTCAGACTTAAATTTTTTCTTGTCCTCAAGTAAAATACCGCAATCTAAATTTATGTACTCCTATAATGCATCATAATCTCTAGTGTACTTTCCTAACTCTATCAATTAGTTTCATTGGTGAGTATGATTGTGGAGCAACCTAAGTATGGCCTAAGTATAAGTTCTTGTGCATAGTGCAATAAGTGACTCAAGCTCTTCAAACTTCAATCTTTATCCTAGTCAAGTCATCATCCAATTGAGTTTCTAACATTCCTAGTGATAGACACTTACCTACCACAAACTTTGTTCATATTTCTTAAATCACACAAGGTCTCAAAGAACCATTCACAATCAAGAGAACCATTCACAATCAAGAGATTCATAACATTTATTTTCCTAGTAACCTAACTCGGTCTCAAAGAGGTAAATTATTAGTTTCACTCACAATAACTATTTTTTATCCCTTATTCATATGATTTTTTATGCTTTAAAGGTGTAGCACTAGCACAAATGTGAGTATAATGTAAATGTTGGGATTTTGATTTTTCTAAATGAGTTAACATGATCAAAAGTCAGCCAGTAACCAAAATGCAATCCAAGAAATCACCATGGGAACCAAAGTACTAAACAATTCAAATGAATCATGATTATTCCAAAGTTATCCAATATCCAAGCTTAAGTGAAGTGAATGTGAGATCCTTAAGGTTAGACCAAAACTCAAACTTATCTCCATACAATACTTAGTTCATTTCATGCTACTAGAGATAGAGAAAAGAGGTACACTAAACATATAACACTATATCCACAACATCATGAATTAAGAAATGAACGTTCTAACCATTTTATTATTGGACAAGTCAGCAGTAATATGAGGATCGATGTTCTCGACATGCCACAAAGTACTGAATAAAGACTAGCAAACAATAATAAGAAAATAAGCAAAGATGCAGCATAGAACTAAAAATAAGTAAAGCAAACGCTGAAAATAAGAAAAATAAATGAAAGTGCTGAAAATATAAAGAAAAAAATGCAAAGGACTCAAGTTGTGCAAACCCCCCCCCACCCAGATTTAAATTTTTTATTATCCCAATGAAATCAATATGACAGTGGAAGTGGGGGAAAATGAGGACCACGTCCACGTCAGCCGGAAGGGAAACTAGGCATACTAGGGATCTGGTCAAGGTATTCATGGTAGTAGTAAAGAGTGTCTATCTAATGTCTAGTGATGTCCATGAGCTCTATAAACTCTCTCATTCTCGCCTAGTCAGTATCATAATCCTGAACAAACTCGACTACCTAGCCTTGAAAATTCCTCGTGAACTGAAAATGATCACGTACCTCCTGAAATTGGTCATCCGATAATTTGAAGTGTCCCTCCAACATTTGTTGTTGGGCACTGTGCTTCTCATGAAGCAACTCCAAAGAGGTATGGCAATAAGAAAAATCAAATATGGAAGGACCCGTACCATAGGCAAAAGAATGCCTAGCAGGTTTCAGATGTCCAAACGACTGTGGGTGTCCAGATGATGAGGGCTCGACGTGGGGCTCAATGTCCTCTACTAAGGGAGGCACAACCTCAGGAGTTGTGTCAGTAATAACCTAATTAGCAGGGTTGCAAACTATGGTACGCTCAAGTAATGGAAAACTATCCTTTCTAGGAAAGATAAACTCGTTCTCATCCCGACAAATCATTTTTATGACAAGACTAGGGGTGAAAATGAGTCAAGTAGCATGTGAGTAGCTCGTGAGCAACTCAGTTAAAGCTCCACTCGAGCTCATTTTGACCAAGCTCGAGTCGAGTTCGAGTAGCTCGACTCTTCACTCAAGTCGAGCTCGAGTCTCAATATTAGTATTCGAGTAGCTCACGAGCTACTCGATTATTTATATGTTTATATATATTTTTGAATACGATGTATAATTTAAGGGTATTTTTGTCTATAAGTATAAATTTAAAACCTAAAATTAAATAACCTAGAACTAAAAGAACTCATCGGCTCATGTGCTTCCCCAGCGACCAACCGCACATCATCCTTATCCTTTGCCGCTCACTATATCGGTTTGACCGTTTGAGAGTAATGATCAGTAAGTTAAATTATGCATATACCGAATGTATTGTGTATGACATATATTGTGCATGTGCAGGATGTATTGTGGGATAAATTGGATGAAAGTATATGCATGTAGATTCTTATATCTAACCAAACCTGAAATTTCTTTATTTTTTCAATATATGCAAGTAACAGGGACAAGTCAACATATGATTTTGTGTATAACTCAACCAAAATGCAATCAATTTTAAGTACTAAGATCTATCTCAGCAAAAATTCTCTATTACTTTAGATGATATATTTAGTGTTTTGATATTTTTGCAATGTCTAGTATACTAGTCCTTTTTACAATAAGAGTATAGTTAAGATTTTGAACTAAATCTGTTGAATTATTTAAATTTATATTGTAGGCGATGTTAATCAATATGAAGGACCTTCAACCCCTTTTTTGGGTTCAACTAGTTCTTCTAGCCCACTCATAATGGATATTGGAATGGCTCCTAATGTTTTTGCACCTTCAACATCTAATGATGGCTCTGAAAGGGTTGAAAATCTAGATAAAGAGCAAGAACCTCAAGATCATTTAGAGGAGGTCAATACAGATCCATTTCCCCCCAAAAAAAAAAGACATAAAAAATCTGGTGTATGGGAAGAGTTTAGAAAAATTGAGGTTAATTGTAACACCCATAAATTTTCTCTATTCAAAAAGGGCAAAAAGAAATAAAAGAAGAGAAAAGAAATAAAAATATATTCATAAATGGCTCGAGCTAGGATTTGAACCCGAGACCTCTTTGTTAAGATTAATTTAAGTTGTCATTAGGGTGGTGGTAAAGCATCACATGAGTAATATGAAACAATTCATTATATGTAGATTATATATGAAGAGATGCTTCAACTTTCACTTAGTATAAAAGGGGATGGATGAGAAAAAAAAACCTAATTTTCATCTCTTCTTCTCCTCTAGCCGAAACTTCTACTTCCTCCTTTCAAGTTTCGGGCAAGATTAAGAGATCTAGGTCCAAGCTTCTAAGTTCTTCAAGGGGAGGATCTAAGAGGAGAGTTTTTGCAAGGATTGGTACGCAGGTGAAGGGTGGCTTGGAGAATAAGGCGTGCAAGAGAGAGGATTGTCTTCCCTACATCTTATAGTAGTAAAATCTAGTGAAAAGTTGTAAGTATCTTTCACCTGCAGAATGAGTAGCTTCGTTAATACATGTTACAATATGTTTTAAGCGTGTTGCAAGGAGATAGATGCTATGACATGTAAGATGCTCTCTAAAGTTTTGGGATTAAGAGCATGTTTAGATCATCTTGATTTGCTTCCCATTAGGTTTTGGGACTAAGAAGTATAATCAAGTGCCTAAAGCGCTTCCCTATAAGTACGAGGGAATTAAGCGCATATAAGGTGTTTGGTTAAATGTCAAGCAAGTGCAAGTACAAGAAATTAATAGTTAAAAGAAAGTATTTTACTTTAGAAAGACATGTACTGGACACAAGGTCCATGGGTGGGCTCCTAGATCACCCCTAGGCTCCTAGACCGCCTAGTAGTACCTTGATATGTTCGAGATTAGCTACCTCGGATCTTATTAAGGATGCACGCAAAGTGGTACAATGCCGGCCCAAGCAAGTGATTATTATTTTCACTAATTATGTAATATAATGTCTTCAAACTTTATGGTTTGTCCTAGTGGAGGTCCCCTAAGTAGAGAAGTTGAGTTATATCGTGTAGCATTGATGAACTCTATAGTATGCCAAGAATCCTATGTTCCTTACTTTATTAGCATGGTTTTTAAGTTAATAGATTGCATGATAAACTGGTTTAAAAATGCATGTCATGTACATATTTCTGAAGTACGGTTTTCGTGTGAATTACTGTTAAGTGCATGTTTATGTTTCCCTAAACAGTTTTAAAAGCATGTTTACATCATTGCATTTTCCTCAAGTAGTTTTACAGAGCATGTCCTCTTTTAATGTATCATTTTATGAGTATACAGTACTTACTAAGCATCTGCTTATAGATTTGCATTCCCTTGTATTGCAGATAAAGGAAAAGGAAAGCTTGAGTAGGAGGAGGCAGCAAGAGCAGTACTTTGGGGTGTGTGTGTGTGACGGAACAATGGAAAGAGATCAGAGAATTTGCTATTATGGGAAACATGTAGAACTTTAGTATTCCTTTCTTCTCTCCGCTTTGTATAAAATACCGGCACTAATTGGTTTAGAATGAATTTGACGGCTTGGCAGAATTTTGAATGGCAAGTGAAAGTGAAAAAGGGGAGAACAAGCTCTTCTGGTAGAGAAGGGGGATCTTCCGCACGGCCCGTGGCACGACCGTGCGGGTTTACACGGCCTTCCACTGCCTCCTCTCGGCCAAGGAGACGCAACCATGTGTAAGCACACGACTGTGCCCTTCCTCCTCTCGGCCAAGGTGACACGGTCGTAGGGAAACACACGGTCGTGTCCTTCTTCCTCTCAGCCCAGGTGACACAACCGTGTGGAATCACACGACCGGGCACCTCCTCCTCTCGGCTAATGCTACACGACCGTATGATTCCACACGATCGTGCCTCTTTTTCTCTCGACCGATGTGACACGACAGTGTGGGCTCACATGGTTGTGCCCCTCCCATCCTCTCCATCCTCTGCTAAGGGTCACGGTCGTGCGACCCTCACACGACCGTGCCCTGCGCCTGTGGGAGTACAATACCTGTCAGGGCCACACGACCCAGACCCACTAGAATCTTCAGATTCCCTTCGGTCCTACTTGGCTGCAAGTCATGTCCTACCAGTCGTAACAGGTTAGAATAGATTTATGGACTAAGTATCATGTAATAGGTAAGAAGGTCGAGAATTTAGATATACGAGGAAAGAGTAACGTTTGTCCTGCATGTTAAGGTTAATAGAAGGGCGAGTATTACATTAATGGTGTTACAAAAGCAGAGTGTATGCATTATAAGGCCCGCTTGACCATTTCTAAAAGCAAGCAGACTACTAGCTTTTGAAGGCATTTATAGACTTGTGCAGTAAGAATAACAAACCAAAGTAATGCACAACAAAAGACACTGTTAAATTTTCAGCCAGTTAGTTGTGCATCATTTTAGCCTGCTTTAATTTCTACAAAGTTTGATATGGGAAGAATGAGAGAGGCAGCTACACATTGGATTTTAATGCATGAACATCCCTTCACTAATTTAGAAGAAGAAGGACTTAATATGATGTTAAAGTTAGGGATGCCCGAGTGAAAAAAATATCACATATCACGGGAAGGGCAGATTGTGTGGCAATGTACGAACAAGAAAAGAAGAAGTTAAAGAATCAACTTAACAAGGTTCAAAATGTGAGCTTGACAACAGACATGTGGAAGTCTAAAAATCAGAAGATTGAGTACATGGTAGTGGCAGGGCATTGGATCGATTCTGAATGGAAGTTGCAAAAATGAGTCCTTAGCTTTGTAGACATTCCTCCACCTCATAGAGGTCTTCAAATATCAGATGTCATCTTCAAATGTGTGAAAGATTGGGGTATTCAAAACAAAATCTTTTCTATTTCAATTGGCAACTCTTCAAACAATGATTCTGCTATTCATTTATTGAAAGATAATTTCTCAAGGGCCAACAAGTTGTTATGTGCAGGAAAGCTTCTTCAAACAAAATCTTTTCTGGAAGTGAATATCCAACATCTAATTTGTTTCTTAAAGAAGTTCAAAAGATAAAATGATGTTAGATCAGAATGTTGACGCTGGAGATAAATTCATACAAGCAATGATTCAAAAAATGAAAGTTAAATTTGATAAATATTGGGGGGAGAGCAATTTATTGACGGCTATTAGGGTCATTTTGGATCCCAGGCTGAAAATGTTGAGTGTAGAATTTTTCTTCTCAAAAATATATTAAAATGCATTTGTCAAGAAAAAATTAGAGACGTTAAGAAAGCTTTATATGATCTTTATGATGAGTATGTAGCTACAAACAATGTCAAGGAAAGAGAAAACTCAAGTGGATATCAAGTTGGTGGTGATGGTCAACTAGAGGAAGATTAGGATGATTGGGATGAATATATAAAGGCAAATCAGGGTTCATGTCGTCAAAATTCTGAGTTAGATGATTATTTGTCAAAACCTGTTGAGCCAAAAGCAAGTCGAGAGATGTTTGATTGTTTGAAATGGTGGAAGGTGAATAGCGATTCCAAAATGGTGGCTAACATATAAGATATTGCCCAAAATGGCTTGAGATATATTAGCGATTCCAATAACCATGGTATCTTCCGAATCAACATTTAGTGATGGAACAAGGGTCATTGATGCTTATCGCTCATCATTAGCTCCAGAGACAGTCTAAGTATTGATGTGAGCAGGAGATTGGTGTAGGTGCCTCTATGGAGTGAAAAAGAAGATAAAAGTAAGTTTGTTGGTAAATTTAAGCCCTAGGGAATTTATATTTTACTATTTAACTGCATTATATTTATTTTACAGAAAGAGCCAAAGATAAAAGAGATTGAACTTCAACTTCCTTGAATAATGAGTGTTTCTTCACATACTTTGATATTTCAAAGGTTTGTAATTTGTTTTAATTTGTGATTGATGTTTTTAAGTTAAACTTGAATCACTGTGTATACTTTATTTCCTTATTTAATGTGATTTTTTATTTATAGGTTTCTCATCTTTATTCAAGTTCCAACAAGTGAAGACTCTATTCTGAAGCTTTTTTTGGATCTCTCTTTCAAGTTCCACCACCTAATTGCATTCGTAGATAGATCATGATTTTTTGGTGTGTTTTGTTTAGATTTTTATGGATCTCCCTTTTAATTATTTGGACTAGGGTTATGTTTGAAAATGTGAATGAAAGTGGTTGTTTTATTTGAAATTTTGTATTTCATGACTATGCTCAAATTTCAAGATTTTTCGAGCACGAGCACGAGCTCGAGTACTCAATACATTCACAAGCCGAGCTCGAGCTTGAAATTCAATACTTGATCGAGTTCGAGCCCGAGCTCAAGTAGGTAAAATCTACGTTGAGTCGAGCTCGAATAGTATGCTACTCGGGCTCGACTCGGCTCGTTTTCAACCCTAGGCAAGACATGCATCAATATCGATCATATTATTGCCATGAATGACTTCCAACTCATCTAGATCACGACCCAGATTTATAATTATTTGGGTGATCAATCCGCCAAAAACTATCAACCCCGAGGTAGCTTTCCCAACTCTCACAAGGGTTTATAGAAAATGAAAATCGGTATCAAAGTCAACTTTATTGAGCATTGCCCCAAAAGAGTAAAGTTCCACCTTTTTAACTACCCAATCATTATCCCCTCTACCAAATATGGTTTTACTCATTACATAGTGAAGGTATCTGAATATAGTATTTTGTATATGGTAAGCCTTAGCTCTAGAGGGTTCAAAAGGATTTTTCAATCATGTAATAGAAGTCCAAAACCCATTCCAGCTAAAAGTCAGATCAAATCTGCGAGAATCACTGGTAGGTAAGCCGAAATAATTATTAAAATCACTAAATATCTATTGGAATTCTTGGTTCATCGATCTAAAACTAATATTGCTAATGTAATCTTCTTCAGAAGAGAAGTGGATATCAATTGAACTTAAAAATTCAAGGACAAAGCGAGGATATATTGGTAGATGTGTGTATATCATATCATTCTAATCAAAAGTGCTAATCATCCAATCTATATCATCCCTACTACCCAAAACATCTATGGTAGTTGGTGTTGGTGCAATTTTTCTAGGTCAAGGTTGACCAGTTTGACTAAGCTTGAGTTAGCTCAACCTTTAAGTCGTGAGGTTTAAGTTTTGATGTTTGACAATATTTGAAGATTGTAGGTGTAATTATCCATTTGAGAAGATTGTTGGTGTAATTTTCTGTTGGTCAAGGTTTGACCAATTTCATGTGAAGAAAAGTCATGTAGGTCAAGGTTGACCGGATACTTGATTAGGAAATTCTAACTACAAGTTAGGCAAGGGCAATACCAACGGGAAGATTGAAGAAGAAGAAAATCTAAGTGGGTCAGTATTGGCCAGACACTTGATATGGAAAGTTTTGATGAGTGAAATTAGACAATTAAAAAAATCCTGGTAAGTGAAGCCAGGTAAAAATTCTAGTGAATGAAGTTTGGTGATGGAAAGTTCTGGTGAGTGAAGTTAGGCAATAGAAATCTAAATGAGTCAAAGTTGACCAGACACCTGGTGATTGTAAGTCCAAGTAGGTCAAAAGATTGACCAGATACTTGGCACAAGGAGAAAAGTCTAAGTGGATCAAAGGATTGACTAGACACTTGGTGAAGAAGTCCCAATAGGTCAAGGTTGACCAGATGCTAGGTAATGAGAAGTTCCAACATGTCACGGTTAACCAGATGTTGGGTGAGGAATCCTAAATTTAGTTTTGGAAGATAAGGTTTGATAATCAATTAGGTTAATTGATTACACAGTGTGTTAAGCCATTAAGCATTTTGCTTAATCGCTTAAGGAACTTTCTATGAGGAAACAAAAAGTGTCGTACTCGATTAGGGCAATCGATTAGGGAATGCTTAATCGATTAGGGTAATCGATTAAGCTTGTTGTCGCGAGAATATAATGAAGCCAAATCGATTAGGGTAATCAATTCAGCAAGTCTTAATCGATTAGAGTGTTTTCTAAAGAAATAGTAGCTATGGTAAACTATTAAGCAAGGTTGCTTAATCGCTTACAGTCCGTTCTCGCTTCAAAGTAGAACATGCCTAGTTGATTATGCATGTGCAATCTATTAGGGTAATCGATTATGTTTGAAAAACTAGTCGTTGTGCGCCCGATAAAAGGATTTTATGTGCACTATTTAGACCTCTCTCTCGACAGATTCTCTTCCACTCTTCACCAAGTTCACCGCTAGTTCTTGAAACTTCTTAGAGACAAGTGTTGCTGCACTTTCAAGGTTAAGAGGCATTCCCAAATAAGAAGAGAGCAAGTTAGGGTTTTGTTGATTGTAATATGGTAAGATTTCATTTTGTATTAGCCTGTGTTTTCCTCTTCTTGTATTTCTTTGTTGTGAGCTTGTACAAGACTTCTCCGCCTCTAGATTGATTCCGAGAAAGAGTGTTATTATAGTGGATGTGTGTGAGAGGGTCGAATCCTTAGATTAGTCACCTCATTTGAGGTGGATACCAAGTAAATCTTTGGCGTTAGCATTGGAGAAGTTTGCTTCGAGTATTCTACTGCAAAAGATCATCATCAAAGCAAAGCAAGCTATTCACCTCCTCTAGCTTCGAAGTGCCCCAGCAATTAGATCCATATATTTAGTGCAAATAATCTTTCTAATGACAAGAGTATCATTTCTAGATTTCTGTTCTTCATTTTTAAAAATAATACGTTATTTATTGTCATTACCTTTGTCGCGTGCAATCCTTTTACGTTTGCTCTTTGATGTAGCTTTTCCTTTGCCTTTGTCCCCTCTCGGTTCTTTTCCTCTACTAGATCTACCACTTCCACGTCAGATTCTTTTCAAAAGATGCGACATGATGGAAAGATAAGTGAAGGAGAGTAATTATTTGAAGAAAAAGGAGGAGAGATCTTCTGAGAAGAGGTAGATCTTGAAAAATGAGGAAGAAGAAAAAGAAGAAGAAAGGGATTCTTGGATTTGAATTTAGATTTGGGATTTAGATCTAGATCTTGGGGAAAGGAAGTCTAAGATCTAGATTTGTGAGGTGGATGAAGTAGGATTGAGGAGCAAAGGGATTGGAGAGAAGAAAGGGGTGGAGAAGGCGATTTTGGAGTGTTGGTGCGACGGACATGGCCTCAGCATGGTCGTGTCTTAAAGACACGACCTGGTCGAGGGCTTCTTCACTTCTTCTTCCTTTCGATTGGATCAGCTGTGTCAGTTTCCTCTCTACTAGATTCACACGGTCGTGTGGAGTCACATGGCCATGTTCTTCTTCCTCTCAGTTGGGGTTCAAACGACCGTGTGAAATCACACGACCATATTCTTTTCCTTCTCTACTAACTTCACACGGTCGTGTGAGGTCACACGACCGACTTTGTATGGTGTATAAGGGTTGAGTTTTCTCCTTTTTGACTTCACCGACGCCTCCACGCCCATGAGATGATTATGGCCAGCTCATGGAGGCTACTCATAACCTGAAAATAAAATTAAGAACCACTTAGATAGACTAACTAAGAAAAGGAAATTATATGTAGGTGCAGCGGAGGCCGGTAAGAGGGGGGTGAATTGCTGAAAACAAAAATAAACTATACCCTCCTCGTGCTTTCAACTCAATTAGCGCAATAGTAAATAAAGCAGTAAAGTAATAAAGCAGTAAACAGAAAAGAAATAGGAATTTAACTTGGTTACAACCAAGGAGGTTGTTAATTTAGGGCAATGAGAAGCGCACTAAAAAGAATCTCCTTTACTGAAGGCGGAGAAGCCTTTTACACTTTGTAAGCTTAGAACTATTGTTAGGAATGGCTACACAATTGATTGCTTGAGTTGTATTGAATTCCTAGCTCCAGGGGCCTTTAAATAGCCTCTGGAAATCTGATCTCGAGGGTCCAATGAGCCTCCAATAGGGGTCCAAGGCGCCTCTAAGGGGTGAGCAGATAAAACTTTATCCGCAGCTCGAAACAGTCAGTTTGACCTGTTGAAGGCGCCTTCAAGCTGGAGGCACCTCCAAGCTGGTAACCCGAATTCCAGCTTGCTTTCTTTAGCTTCCGACGCTCCGTTCTTTTGGGTGATTGCGGCTAACCGGAATAGGGCTCACCCGAACCCAATTCTCGGCCTTCTTCTTGAGCAGTCTTCCTTCCCGGCTTAACGTCCCTCGAACGCCGTGCACGTTCTTCTCGCCCACCGGTGTACTCTTCCGCAGCTCTCTCGTCCTTCGGATGCACCGAGCCCGTCGGTTCCCTTCCCGTGTCATCCTTCTCGCTAGCTGCGTCTTCCGCTTGACTTCTTGTGCTCCTAAGCTCCTGCACACTCAAACACAGGGATCAAATACAACAGGACCTAACCAACTTGGTTGATCATATCAAAACACCCACGGGGACTAACAATCTCCCCCTTTTTGATGTGCATCAACCCAAGTTCAAGTTAGGGTAAAAATAGACAAAAAAGTAATTTTAAAAGAAAATTACTAAGCTCACATATTAAGCATTAGTTTGTAATAAATAAAATTGCAACTACAAAAAGAATATTTTTAATTAAAAAAAATTCTCTCCCCCTAAATATGTACTTCTCTAAGCTTGTACCTTTCTCTCCCCCTTTGATCACAGCAAAAACAGGGCAACAGAAAAAAAATTTTAGCATAAATTTTTAAGTTAGAAAATTTTAGCATAAATTTTTTAGAAAAAATTCTAAGTAAAATGAATTTTTTTTTTTTGAAAAAATTCTAAGTAAAATTGCTAAGTAAAAAATCCTAACCACAATAATTTGTTTGGATTTTTCAAAATGATTTCTAAGTAAAAGCTTTTCAAAATGATTTTTCAAAGCTTTCAAGAGAATTTCTAAGGAAATATTTAAAAACTTTTCAAAACATTATTTAATTTCAATTTTAATGTTTTTATCAGAAAGTTAATTAAACATTTTCATTTCGATATTTCGGCTTCCAAGTTGTGGCGAGGCACTAGGCCTTTTTGGTTATTGGAGCAACAACCACTTCTTTAGACAAAGCTTCCATAAAGAAATTCATTGTTTAATTTTCTCACTGTAAGCTTTTAACTAAAAGAGAAATTTAAACTAGCAAAGATTTTGGAACCCAATAAAGGTTTCTTTCTACAGGGTTGATCAAAAACTTAGGGGGTATATGATTTTTGGGCACTTTTCTAAGTTGACCCTGGTGTTTTCTAATGTACCAATTTAATTTTCCATAAATTTTTAATTTTGTTTTAGGAAATTTATTTAAGCATGCATCATGATATTTCAATTTCTCAATTTCAACTTTTAATTTTTCATTTTCTAACTTTAAATTATCATACTTTTCTACTGGGCATGCTTTTGCAAGGATCAATTTCAATTCAGTATTTTCTTTTTCTAATTGATCTAATTCTTTGGACAGAGACTTGATAAATTTAAAAGACTGAGTCGGGGTTAGATTGCGTACCTTACTTACCTAATCTGGTGACGCTCCCCCTTCACTGCAACTTTCCTCTTCTGATGTTCCTCCCCCTTCATCGATACTTATCTTTGAGTTTGACTCTTCTTCCAGCTGATGGTTAGCTATTAGAGCTATCCCCGAGAATTCTTCGACGTCTGATTCGGAGGATGAGTCTGACCAAGTGGCCTTTAGGTTCTTGTGTTTGGAGGAATCTGGTTTCTTGTACTTGGTCTTTGCCTTCTCCTTTTGCTTGCTCTTCAATTTTGGGCAGTCATCCTTGATGTGCCCTTCTTCGTTGCAGTTGTAGCAACGAGTCGTTCTTCTTTTTCTCTTATGCCTCTATGATCTAAATTTGTTAGATTTAAAAAATTTATTGAAGCGTCTTACCAGTAGTGCCGCTTTTGATTCGTCAACCGAGGCTTCAGAGTCAGAACTGTTCATTTTTGCCTTTAAGGCAATGTTTTGACTGGTCTTCTCTACTCCATTGGGCTCTGAAACTCGAGATTCGTGAAGTTCAAAAGTGGAAAACAGTTGTTCTAGAGTACTTACCTCGAAATCCTTAGAGATGTAGTACGCATCTACTAAGGAGGCCCACTCTGGAGTTCTGGGGAAGGCGTTGAGCGCGTATCGGATTGAGTCCTGGTTCATTACTTCTTCTCCAAGATTGGTTAGTTGTGTGATCAGCTCTTTGATCCTTGCTTGGAGTTGCGCTATCTTCTCACCTTGGTTCATCCGGAGGTTCGTCAACTGGGTCCGGAGGATGTCGCGTCTGGCTAGCTTCGCTTCGGAGGTACCTTCGTAAAGCTCCAGGAATTTCTCCCAGAGATCTTTTGCGGAGTCATAGCTTCCGATCCGATTTACCTCCTGAGGTGGCAGAACGTTGAGTAGGTGGAACTCAGCTTTTTCGTTAGTGACGAAATCTGCTTGCTCCTTTTTCGTCCAGGTGTTTTCCTCCTTATCTTTCGGAACTGCATAGCTATATTTCATTATTAAAAGAATGTCAAATTCAGTTTTAAAAAATACCTCCATTTTGTGCTTCCATGTGGCGAAGTCTCCGTCGAACTTCAGGGGATGGATATTCGCTCCGGCCATTGTCTTGATCGTAGTACTTCAGTTGGCGGTTAGTCATTCTGAGGCGATCAGGCTCTGATACCAATTGTAGGTGCAGCGGAGGCCGGCAAGAGGGGGGTGAATTGTTGAAAACAACAATAAACTATACTCTCCTCGTGCTTTCAACTCAATTAGCGCAATAGTAAATAAAGCAGTAAAGTAATAAAGCAGTAAACAGAAAAGAAACAGGAATTTAACCTGGTTACAACCAAGGAGGTTGTTAATCCAGGGCAATGAGAAGCACACTAAAAAGAATCTCCTTTACTGAAGGTGGAGAAGCCTTTTACACTTTGGAAGCTTAGAACTATTGCTAGGAATGACTACACAATTGATTGCTTGAGTTGTATTGAATTCCTAGCTCCAGAGGCTTTTAAATAGCCACTGGAAATTTGATATCAAGGGTCCAAGGCGCCTCCAATAGGGGTCCAAGGCGCCTCCAAGGGGTGAGCGGATAAAACTTTATCCGCAGCTTGAAACTCTCAGTTTGACCTGTTGAAGGCGCCTTCAACAAGGCTGAAGGTGCCTTCAAGCTGGAGGTGCCTCCAAGCCTGATGGAGGCGCCTCCAAGCCTGATGGAGGCGCCTCCAAGCTGGCAGCCCGAATTCCAGCTTGCTTTCTTCAACTTCCGACGCTCCGTTCTTTTGGGTGATTGCGACCAATCGGAATAGGTCTCACCCGAACCCAATTCCCGACCTTCTCCTCGAGCAGTCTTCCTCCCCGGCTTAACGTTCCTCGAACGCCGCGCATGTTCTTCTCACCCACCGGTGTACTCTTTCGCAGCTCTCTCGTCCTTCGGACGCACCAAGCCCATCGGCTCCCTTCCCGTGCCGTCATTCTCGCTAGCTGCGTCTCCCGCTCGACTTCCTGCGCTCCTAAGCTTCTGCACACTCAGACACAGGAATCAAACACAACAGGACCTAACCAACTTGGTTGATCACATCAAAACATCCACGGGGACCAACATTATAAACTAAACTAACTAAAAAGAATCCTTGGGATGCCTCCTAAAAAATGCTTATTTTAGATCTTTAGCTCGACCCTGTCTCCGTTGACATAGATTATACTCGTGGAGGCACGACTTTCCCTCCTTAGGTTGGTGTTGCTGACTCTTCCTTAATTCTTGCCCTCGTAGGGCAGATGTGCTTCTCGTTCTTTGTTGGGGGCCTTCTCCCAATTATTGTTGGATCATGTACTACATCCGACGACCTCCCATGAGGATGGAAATTCCATTCTCAATTGAATAGGCATCTGCCTCTCTGTAATTGCTTAAAAAGGAAGAGATATGGTTAGGAGATTCAGATAAATCAAATTTCAGCCTTTCTTTACCAGTAACCAAAGATAGCTTATGATTTTTCACATCAATAATAGCTCAAACAGTCGCAAGGAAAAGTCTTCCCAGAATTATTGGAATCTTGGGATCCTCCTCCATGTCTAAAATAACAAAATCGATAGGTATGATGCAACCACCCATCTTTACAGGCACGTCTTCAATGATACCTATAGAGTACCTGTAAGAATGATCAGCTAATTGAAGTGTCATAGTAGTTAGTTTAAAGTTTTTAAGACCTAGCGTATTACAAATTGAATATGCAACGAGGCTAACACTTACCCCCAAATCACAAAAAAATATTTCTATAAATTCAGTTCCTATAGTGCATGGAATTGAGAAGCTTCTTGGATCTTGAAACTTTAGGGGAGTGGTTGCCAATAATAGAGTGTTGCACTCCTCTGTAAGTGCCACGGTCTCAAACTCTCCTTTCTTTCTTTTGTTGGACATGACCTCCTTTAAAAATTTGGTGAACTTGGACATTTGGTGAAGAGCATCAATAAGAGGGATCTCAATACGAAGCTCTTTGACCTTTTCTAGAAATTTGTTGAATTCTTCATCCTTCTGTGTCATGGCTAATCTTTATGAAAAAGAGATTATTTTTGTCATGCCTCAGGTAGTCCCTGCCCGAATAAAATTTCGACAGCATCTCCCCTGTACGGGTGACAATCTGAAACTTTATACATTGCCCTCAGGCTACATATACCTCGACCAACATGACCGGAATAATAACAATAATAAAAATGCAACAACCAAGCATCCACGCAGTTTAATAGTAAACAAACTAAAGCAGTGATAAGAAAACTCAAAAACAACTCTACTCAACTACACCCATAAAGCTTAAAACACGACGAAACAAAATCCACCCACCTCTTCTGTCATCCAGGCAGGCATGTAGTAAAATAAATCCACATAAACTCATCGACAACATCTATAAAGTAAACTAATACAAGTCCAGATAGTGCAATAAGAAAATAAGAACCAAAGTCCGAAAACAACACATCCTCGCGACTTGCAGGGGACTAGCGACTGGAACTCTCCGGATAGCCTCAACCTGAAATGTAATAATAATCATGGGGTGAGTCAACTCCTCAGCGGGTAATATTGACATGCACAGTAAGAAAATAGCAACTAGCAGTAATCATGCGTACAGTTTCCTGATATAAGAAAGATAAAATGCAAACGAAATAATCAGGAGAAACTGTACTAACTAGGACCTGGGTACAAATATAACAATCCAAGAGGTATAGAAATCCTGTATGCATGTCAAACAAATGCATCCATCCAATATGCAGCAAATAAATGC
Organism: Zingiber officinale; assembly: GCF_018446385.1. Classification (NCBI taxonomy): domain Eukaryota; kingdom Viridiplantae; phylum Streptophyta; class Magnoliopsida; order Zingiberales; family Zingiberaceae; genus Zingiber; species Zingiber officinale. Next base: position 109,389,555 of record NC_055998.1, read on the forward strand.
AGCAAACACAAGCAATATATGCATCAATGCGTATGATGCCAATGACATGTCCTGGTCACCCCTGACGCCAGTCAGCCATCTCACACACGATGGTGAGACCGAGTGGGTAGAGTTGTGACAGCAATGCACCCTGCCGTCACTGCTCCTGATGAGTGACTGAGTGGACGGGATGCTGTTGGAGTACACCTATCCTCCTACCCCAAATCATAAGTGGGGGAGCTCAATGCTCTCATCTCCCTGAGCCAGTCTAGAGGAGGGATCCCTGACGTGCTACCATGCTGCGTCACGCTACCCATGAGTGGACCAGCGGAGCACCGACATAACACCTGCTGCAACACACCCTGCATGATAAAAACCACTAATCCATGAGTGGTTGTGTGTGCAGATCCATGTAACTGGTGATGTGCTCAATAATAATGGAGCCGACTATCGCACAACATGCAATCATGCAAGATGGTGCATGACACTAAACATAGAAAAATATTCTGAACCTATCCATATATATAATGTGTACCCTAAGACAAATTGACCAAATCAATGGTTAAGGTACACAGGTTAGATAAAATATCAAAACCTAGGTCCTGAACATAATAAAAATATGGTTGTGTCACTACCCCTATAAACATGTATAATCAGGTAGGTACTAACATGAAGTGCATAACAAATAAACAAAACAAGCATCTAACAGATCGGGTAGTGACCAACCGAAGCAGATAAGATACATAATCATTGCTATTTGTTAAAAACACTACTATGCATATCAAATGACATAAAGTCAAAGTACCCGCCTCCAATATAGATCGAGCTAATCAATCTCTATGTCGAAGTGCTTGTCCTGAATCTGAATCCTGTAATAAATCATGTGGTTTAGCTAAGTTTTATTGTAAATAAAATAGCTAAACTCAAATCCTTATTTACCAGGAACCCTAATCAACATGATCATTCACCCTACCTAAAATTAACACTTCTTGCTAACATAACTAGCAATCACCTACAAAATATTTCAAATCCTTACGCCTTATCTCAAATCACAGCCAGGGATGTTGCTGGAAATTGTGGCCGAAAAATCACAGCTACTGTCGGGGGCACCTGTTGTCGTTCCAAACCAAATACCTCAAGTTAACCTAGAGTATGGATCGTTAATCAGGAAATACACCAGTATAACTTGATTACCGCATACCTAAATAAAATCTATCATCACAATAGTCCAAACAACACATAATCTACAACCAGAATACAATTCTCTACTCTTTACTTCACTATCTAGTCACTGTTGAGGCTGGAACAAGATGGGTCGGACCAAGAACACCCCACAGAGCACAATCTCCCTACTAGAATCTTTCCCACTTCTTCCACTCCACTGGTTGGAGGTGATCAAGGATCTGACGATAGTGCTAGGGCGCGGGTGAAATCGGCTGCCGGTGCTAGGGCACAGGTGACAGCGGCGCTAGGTCGGACCTGGTGGTCGACGATAGTGCTAGGCAGAGAGAATCGGCGTCGGTTGTGGTGGTCGGTGGCTAGCTAAGGCACGAGCATAGAGGAGGTGACCGGCGATCGGCTGGCGTCGCTGCTCTGGCTTCGTTTTTGTGGCGTCGGCTAAGGTAGAAGAAGAGAAGTGGGTGATAGATTTAGGGCACGTTTAGGAGAAGATGTGTTGGGCTCGAGTTTTTGTATGCTGGTGGGGGAAGAAACCGTCGAGCGGCGCCGGTTAGGGCACGGGTTCGGCAGCATCGGGCACGTGAGGGAAAAAGGAAGAGTTCGGTGAAAACAAATAAAAGAAAAAGAAAAAGAATAAATAAATTCAACTTTTCCTCGCTTAAATGGGTAGCCTAAACAAGCTTTCCCGGGGTCCAGTTTTATCCCCGTAAACTCGTCCATACGGTCTTCGAAAAATTCTCGAAAAATTTCCAAAAATTCCGAAAAATTTTCTTATCATTATTCGCCATTTTTTCAGTATTTTACAATTTTACTTTAGAGTGGTAGTGGAAGAGTCCCTTCAACTTTCATGGTAATCTCCTCATCATCTTGGATCTTAATTAGGTTCAGTTTGGGAGGAGAGGACTCTTCTTGAATGTCATTCCCTTTAGAAACAGTCACTTGGGGATCTCCTAAGGTTCGTCAGCTCTGGAGTTCCATTCTATTGTAGTGTTCCATTAGATTTACATTAGGCTTGCCTGTGAATGCTCCTAGTGCTCTTGAAGAAGATGGCGTTATCTGGGCAATTTGGCTATCTTACATCTTCTGGTATTTTTTAGTGTTATTCATTCTTTGAGTAAGTTGCTTGATTTTATTTTTCATTTCCTTTTGCTCAGTGAGAATTTCCTCAAGCATCTTTTTTATCCTGGATAGTTGATAGTCTTGTGACGGTTGTTGTTAATAGTTTTGTTGTCTAGGTTGGTAACTTGGTTTTGCCCCTGTGGATGGTCCTTGATCTTGATTATTTCGGTAAGAAAGATTTGGATAATTCTTCTACCCAGGGTTGTATATGTTGGAGTACGGATTGCTTTATCTTTGATTATAATTCACTATTGCATCACATTGCTTAAGTTGATCTATTTGGGCAAAGATGGCCCTAAAGGACAAGTGTCTTGAGCATCGTCCGTGCTTCCACATGTTGGGATATGCCTGATGCGGGTGCGTGCTCGAACACATTTCGTAAACATGCGTAACGAAAAATAAAATAATAATAATTTCTAATTATTACATCACATACACCACACGTATATAAGGATACAACATGTCAAACATGATCACATAATTAAAATTTTACGGGAAGTAAATTTACGCTAGGTATACCTTACAGATGACTTGTAATGAGAAGGACATCAACCGTAGTGACGTTGTCAAATCTTGCCTCTATACATATCCACACCGAGCTCCTCAAGATAACTCTTTGAGTATAAACCTCTCATTTAGAAATTACTAGCCACAAGAGATGAAGAGAGATCAAAAGAAAGAAGAAGGAAGTACATAAGGAAGAAATTCTTCCTTGTGGTGGTCACGTCAACAAGGAGGGGAGCCTCCTTGTTGTTGGTGGTGGGAAAGAGAGGAGAGGGAGAGGAGGATTGAGTTTTCAAAAGTCAATCAACCAAATAATGAAATTTCTATCTAATTATCTCTCAATTACTTCTATATATAAACATCTTTAATGAGTTGGATTAGAAAGCTCAAATTAAACTCATTATCCCTAAACCAAAAATTAACCCGTTAACCCCTTGGTTTGGTTCATAACTAATTCATGATTAAACCAAATATGATTCAATTCTACCATAAGAGATGTAGTATATTCGTGCTTCCATTATGACAAATATTTCTGTATTTGTCTTATGTATGGTCCAATCAAACATTTATCTCTTGATCTAAGAATCTTATTCTTTAACTTGTTTTACGTCTTTTAGAGACTCGTTAGTGCGCGTGACCCAATAGGTTCTTAATTTATCTTGGTCATCCATAATTAACTACTTAATTATAGAATAATTATAAGTGACACCTAGTAGTACATCATGATCCCTAATTAGCTGAAAAATCATAGTTGATTTTAGAACTAATTCTAAACCCTTCAACAACTACAGTGAGTCGTGCCTTGTTTCTTTCACTCGTCTTATACCCACTTGGTTCAGGACGTGGTCTATGTGTCTATTCCCACTAGACTAACTACGTCACACCTAGCCCAAGTAATACTTCCTCGTTCTATGAATTTATGGTGGTAAAAGACGACTACGCTCACCCCCACCAACCCGTCCTAGGGCTAACACGGAGGAGGTAAATCACGGGTGGTTACTAGCCTTTGGAATAGTGACTGGCGCATGAGAAAGGTATTTACCTCGGCTATGCCGGGATTTGTACCCCAGACCTCATGGTGGCAGCACCTTATGCGCTAGCCACTAGACCATCCCGAGGAGATCATTCTATGGATTTAAATTACTCGTACATGTGTCTAAGAGTCTTGCACTCGTAACATGTGATACTTTAGCCAAAGACTTTGAGTAATAATCCTAACGAGTTGTCATAGGGTATACGTCTCCTCACAATGAGCGGTGAACCCTCTATGGGCTATCCAAACATCTTCGGGCCTTTCGACTTATACCAAATTTTCCTGGGTCCACACCTAAGTGAGGTGCTTGCTTAGATATCAAAGTATAAGTTTCCATGACCAGGATGACTTGTATACCTCAAGTCGAAGGAAACTTGCATTCGAGCTGCAGTAAGAGTTTCATAGACATATCCATATATATAGATAACTATATAAAGTCTTACAACGAGTTACTCCAATGAACTAGTTATCATAACTAACATCCACGTTTACCTCTCGACATCCCAATGTCTCCATCCAGTGAGAAAACATATGCTCGACGAATGAAGGAGTATAACCAGTGCTAGTCTTACAGAATTGATAATGTCTGAATGCATCAATTCGATGAATAGGGAAATTCTAATACGTTCATAATTGCACATGTAGAGATAATCACTAGTTGTGATCAAATCACAATTTCTCTCATGCTATGAATTGTATTGTGGTCATTCATTAAATGAGTTTAAGACAATCAAACATATAATATGTACTCAAATAGTGAATCTATATTTAGTAAACATTGTAAGGTGATTGCCTTAGGACATCTCTCAAAAGCTAACACCACAAGTGTCACATACACATATAATTGCATTGGTCGTACTAGTTTCTATATTCTCAAGCTTTTAGTCAAAACATCTAACTTTGTAGACATAAGAGTAATTGTATCTATGTCAAATTTTCCTGATGCTTTGATAGGGTTTCCATAGAAGGAGCCTTCACATCTTTCGGATGCCTGTAATGATGGTTATGAGCTACACTCTCTATAATATCTTCGACTTCATCTTGACTTTTGTTCATTAATACCCCTCCATCTGTAGAATTAAGGGACACATTCGTGTGATAATTGATGTCATTATAAAAAGTGTGTAACGCTAACCATTTATTAAGTTCATGATGCGAGTATTGCCTGAGCATATTTTTGAATCTATCTCATGTTTCAAATAATGATTTTGAATCTGACTGTCTAAACCTTGCTATAAGATTCCTCATGTGACCAGTTTTACTGGGAGGATAGAATTTATCAAAAAATTATTGCTCACATTGCTCCCAAGATGTGATGATATTTGCATGTAAGGAATTAAGCCATAGCTTAGCTCTATCTCTCAGAGAAAACCCAGATAACAATAATCTTAAACTTCTGCAGGAACTCCATTCATTTTCATGGTATTGCAAATTTCATAAAAGACTTATAAGTGTTGGTTCAGGTTTTCATGTGACCCATCTCCAAATTGATTTTATTGAACCATGGTGATCACCGCAGTTTAATCTCAAAATTATTGGCTTCAATAGGTGGTCTGGTGATGCTAGACCGAAGTCTGTGTGCATAAGGTGTTGCGTAATCTTTAAGTGGCTTGTTCGCCATTTCAAATGATTATTGTTCTTCTTGATATCTTTGCAGGTTTCTTCTTCTTCGGTATGTTCTGTCTATCTCTGGATCAAGTGATAGTAAATCCCCTACAAGATTAGATCTTCGCATACAAGAACAAGATTACAAATATTCTAAACGCAAGTACTAAATGTAGAAAGAAACAAAATTTTCAAATTTTATTGAAGTAAGAAACAAGATGCTAGAAATTTAAAGTGTAGAATTTAAATTACAAAAAGAAAATTACTGAAATTGAAATGAATAAATGCAAGATGTAACTGTAAAAATAGAATTACAAAAAAATTTACAATATAAGAAAGAAAAATAAGTTTATACTAACTGAAATAATTATCTACTAATGTTATAAGTATAATTCCCGGCAACGGTGCCAAAAACTTGTTACGCTATCGCAAGTGCATGGATGTCATCAAGTAATAAAATATCAATCCCACGAGAACTGATTATAAGAACTAGAGATTTCTTACATAAAATTAGCTAAACAATTGTCGGTTGCAAGTTACAGGCTAAGTAAAGAGAAGTAAGACTGAGTAGAGGAAAGAGAGAGAGAAACTTAATTTGGGAAATATTCTAGGGGTTCGGTTTCATTGTGATTAATATCAATATATCATGGTCACCAACCACCTATCCTTAATTTACATACATTTGTAAAAAGATAGATTCATTACCGGCTCTCCCCTGCAATGGTCAAGGCGGCATGATATTTGAATCAATATCCCTTGCTATTGAATAGGTATGATTCTTATGAAATTCAGTAATGGGTCACTTATGTCACTAGGACCTCTCGGTCATAAATCACAAGAATGCACTCATACTCAATAGTCATAGAGATAAATATACCAATTGTGTACAATTCCCTACTTCTTTGTGGGTAATTGCTTCTCCCTTCAAGGTGATGCCCTAGACATCTGGCAATGAGTTACCCCTGTTATTAGGGCCCCTCGGTCATACAATCTAGGGCATCTCTCTACGGGATCAATAATGCTACATAACCATTCGATCAAATATGAGAATTAAGCTCAAATACGATGCATACACATAAGATCAAATAGATACAGAGCATGATAATGCCATCTAGATAGGAACTTAGCATATCCATGAATTCTTATATCAATCTACACCACAATTACTCCCTTAATCCTAGAACAATAGATCTACTCCATGACTAAAAGAAAAAGATCCAAAGACATAAGAATTATAAGCATCAAAACCCAACTAGAAGACGGAGGGAAAGGAAGCTTATCCAATCATGTAGAGTGATCTTCGGATCAATCCTTTGCTTCTGGAGTCTATGAGGTGATGGAAATGACTTTGAGTTATTGAACAGCCCGAGAAGGATGTAGATCGACACCGAGATGAATCTCCCAAAGGGAGAACCTTCATCCCCTTCAAAGGGGAAGAGATCCCCTTTTATAGTGTGGATCACGGATCTGGCACGACCTATGCCACAGTCGTGTGACATCCACAATGCCAATTTCTTCTTGGCCATAGATCAGGTGACACGACCATATAGATTCACACGGTCGTGTCTTGCTTGGTCTCTGGATGGGTTATACGGTCGTGTGGAGTCATATGACCGTGTTATTCTTCTTCTCTAGTTCTTTAACACGACCATGTGGAATTACACAACCAGAGTCTTCTATATTCATTTGTTTTTCAGATTGTCTACAAGCACCATTTTCACCCTAAAAGTGGCTCATGTAAGTAAAAAATTACACAAAGTGTAGATCTCTGATAAAGAAAAGTAATTATGTTGAAAGTATGATAAGAGGTGTAGAAATGCACAAATCAAGTGTAAATAAAGTATGTGAATGTATATTAAAACATGCATAAAGTGTATATAATCTACGCACATCATCTAATAAAGTTGAACTAATGTGCAAGAAAGTTCTAAGTGATCTTAGGTAAAGGAAAGTTTTAATTGAGGCTAGGCATGTGGAAAGTCCTAGTTGCAGTTATACAACAAAGTCCTGGTCCGGGGGACAGGGCAAAGTTTTGGTAGGTCGAGGATGTCAGGTGAAATCCTAGGGTCAGGGATAATAGGTAAAAGTCCCGGGGGTTGCAGACACTAGACGGAAGACTGGGCGAGTCAGAGTTCGGGCATTTAGTTGAAAGTCTTGAGGTCTTGAATACTGAGCAAAAGTCCAAATAGTATAGGGGACCGGTCTAGCAAAAGGTAAACTCTTCTTAGAGGACTAGGTGAGGACATTTTCCTGGTAAAGGGAACAGTAGACGTTGGTCCAGTAAAGAGTTTTAGTGAAACTCAAAATTAAGATCGAACAGTCCAGAGTTTATTAGAATTAACTTGACTTTATATATTATTTTTACTTGGACTAACCTATGATGCATGATAAAGATTGTTGGAAAACAGGAATCCATGTGCTCAGAGCTTGTCTGTGCGCCCAAAGAGTGCCCGGGTCAGGAGCTTCAAAGCAGCATCCCAATGGCACCGAAGGCACTTAGAGGGTCTGGGCACCTGGAGCATGTCCAAGTGCCCGGACCAGCAAAGTTCATCCAAAAGCTGAGCTGGAGTGCGACAACTAGCCAACCCACATCAACAGTCTAAGTGCCCGGAGGGAGTCCAAGCTCCCGGACATGGATAAACTTTGAGAATAAAGTTTCAACAAAAGCTGACCACGTCAGCACAACCTAGGCGCCCAGGAGGGGATCTAGGTGCCTAGACGGGGCTATAAAAGGAGCCTTCAATCAGTAGCTCAAACACATCAATTCAAAGAAGTTTCTTTCCTACACGCTTCTCAAAAAACGCTTCTACGATGCCCAAATGTTGCTCTGAAGACCGAAGGCTCACAACTTCAGATCTTTAAAAGTTGTTGAAATAATTTTGTTTACTGTTTTTAAATTATTGTAGTTCTTATATTCTATTCTTGTAACCTTTTTCAAATTGCCAGTGGATTGACCATCAAAAACACTCAATGAGTGCAATGCTTGGAGTAGGAGTTGTCACAAGCTCCGAACCAAATAAAACTTAGTTATGTTAGCGTGTTGTATACTTTTCATTTCTTTCTTTATTCCACTACACTTACTTTTTATGCGAGTGTTTTTTGAAAACATGAAAACACCATGAGCACTATTCAACCCCTCTAGCACTTTTGATTCTACAATTGGTATCAGAGTGGGTCGTTCTGAGTCGTTACAACTACCGTTCGAGCATTCTTTTTCGTTGTTTTTTTGTCCATTTTTGGTAAAAAAAAATCCTTATGCCTTTTTTTTTCATTTTCAAATTTTTTCTCAAAATTAGTGCAATATCACTTGAGCTGATTTTTCCTCTTATTTTACTATTGCACTACTAATCCAAGACTAAGTCTTGGAACAAGTTTCATTATTTTTATCTTTGCAAGATCTTCACTAAATATCCCATCAAGTTCGTTACAGTACCGCATGTCTACCCCTTTTCTTTGGCAAGGACTTCTAATATTGGAAAGGGCGGATGAAATATCATTTGAAGATGCAAGTGGAAATATGGACCATAATCTAAATCGGATTCACATTTCCCACTAAAGACGGAGTATTCATCCCCTGCGACAAGTGGGATACATCAACAAAGAGGAAGATCGAGGCGGATGCAAAAACGATATGTACTCTCCAATGCGGCCTAACCAAAGAAGAACTGAACTGAGTTTGCCCATTCTCAAGTGCAAAGGATGTATGAGAGAAATTGATCGAACTGCATGAGAGCACTTCCGATGCAAAAGTAAGTAAACACGATCTTATTTTAAATAAGTTATATAATATTAAAATGCAGGATGGTGAATCGGTGAGTCAACTACATGCCTAGATCCAAGATCTACACAACGGTCTCTACGCTAGTGGATAAAAAGTGGATAACTGTGATGTAATAAGGTACACGTTAGAGCATCTCCAATGGGGGATATTTCTCCAAATACCCCCCCCTCTCAAATATCCCCCATTGTAGGGATATTTGAGGGGTGATTGGGAATCACTTGGCATAAATTTGTGCCCGGTGATTCCCTCTTGTGGGGCCCACCGAAATGGTGGGTGCCATTGTTTTTAGTTTTTTTAAAAATTTAATTAAATCAAAAAATTAAAAATATTTAAAAATATTTATTGAATAATTGCCTAAAAAATATTTATGAATAAATGATAGGCGAAATATATTAAAAATATATATTAATTTTATTTAAATATAAAATTATATGTAAGTTAATAAAATGATCATAGGACCCATAAATATTTGATTGGTGAGATATTTGATTGTGAAGTTGAGGATATTTGAGAGTGAGATATTTGATGGGTGGGATCCATAAATATTTGGATGGTGAGATATTTCATTGTGAGATTTGAAATATTTGAATAGTAGGATATTTGAAGAGTGATGTGGAAGTGAGGACCACAAATATTTGGGAGAAATGCTCTCAACCATTATGGATGCGCTTAAATGTTTTTCCGAGAAATACTTTATGAACATCGATGGTAGATACTTACAAGGTATCCAAAGATATTTCAATTATTAGGTTAGATGAGTTATTTTCTGAGTTTGAATTGTATGAACAAACTAATGCTACTCCAGTCAAGAAAGGTATTGCATTAGTTACAAAAAAGCTCACAAACAAGAAGGTGACGCCTAGGTACCAATCAGAACTTGAATCCAAAGATGAATTAGAGCCTGAAAATGAAGACAAGATCACTGTCGAACTAGTCAACCTAGTTTAGAAAATTCTTAAGAAGAAAAAGATGATCCAATCCAAGGGCAAGCAGCCAGGTCCAAATCAAACAGCGAAGCCCAAATCAGAAGTAACCTGCTACGGGTGTAACCAGAAGGGACACTATAAGTCAGAATATCCAAACCAGAAGCAAAGAAGAAGGAAAGCTTTAAAAGCAACATGGTCTGAATCCTTGGAAGACTCCGACGAAGAACACAAGCAAGCAAACTTCCTTGCACTACCAATACAAGCTTATGTTGCCGAAACCGAGTCCAAGTCCAGAACTGGAGATGAATCAGAAGCCAAGTCTTTTGAAGTCGTAGATCTATATCTACTTCTGAAGGGCCAAACAACACTGTAAGTTCTCCTACAGAAGAATGATTATATAATTTAATTAATTATTTGATGCGTAAATTAGCTAAGTCCAATATCCATGTCAAGTCACTCCAAAAGGAGGTAACAACCCTTAAGGCAGAGACTAACTTGATTTCTTTGGCTGAACAAGTTCAAGATGGAACCTTAACTCAAGTCCAACATCTTGAGGAAGAGAATTTCACCTTGAAAAGTCAAGTTAAGGAACTCAATGACACATTGGAACGATTTACCTTAGGTTCTAAGAACCTTGGTCTTATTTTTGGAAAACAAAGATTTGTATACAATCTATCCGAACTTGGATATAAGACTAAACAATGGTTTAAATCTTATCTATCTTTAGTTAATCGGACTAACAAAAAACTAATCAAAGTATGGGTTTTTAAGTTTAACTTGATTAATCAAGTTGGACTTAATCAATATTGGATTCCCAAGGATTAAATCCACTATCTTGATAGACCTTATCAAGACTATGATTCAGGGGGAGCCAATAAAAAGACTATTTGTGTTATTAAATAGAATTGTATGATGTTTGATTTACCACTTTCTTTATTTATGTTTAGATTAGGGTAGATAAGGACTTAATCTTGATTAACACTTGACTAGTTAAACCTAAGATTTTTAGAAAGAAAATTAAATATCTAATTTCCTTAAAAAGTTTTGTCTATAAGTGGTTATTACTCCAATACCCAAGAAGAGCTCGTGCCTCGCCACAACATGGAGGTCAATTATCGAAATAAATATTTAATTGACTAACTATTAAACCTGTTGGTCTGGGTAGGCCGACTGGAGAGAGTTGAGTTGCCTGAAATACTAAAACAAAACACCTTTCTCGACTTTCAACTCAAATTAATAAAGTAATTATAGTAGAATTAACAACTTAAAAGAAATAAGTAAAAGGTCACTATTTACTTGGTTACAACCTAAATAGTTGTTAATCCAAGGCAGATGAAAGCTCACTAAAAATCTCCTTCGCTGAAGGCGGAGAAGCCTTTTACACACAGTGAAAGCTCAGAAATGTCCAGAAAACTGAATACAGAAGTTGTTACCTCTTTCCTAGGTCCAGGGGTCTTTTTTTAGCCCCTGGAAAAACTTATTTGTAGGCTGAAGGAGCCTTCCATAGTGCTGGAAGGCGCCTCCAGCAAGGCGCTGGTGGATAAAGTTTTATCCGCTGCAACGGCTCAAACCAGTCTGGTCAAAGGCGCCTTCCATAGCCATGGAAGGAACCTTTCATGTGTAAGGAAGACACCTTCCATGAAGGCTTGAAGGCGCCTTCCATGCATAGTGAAGACGCCTTCCAACAGAAGGCTTTAGCTTCTTTTTCTCTTCCTCTCACTCTTTCGCTTGGGTGATTTCGGCCAACCGAAATAAGGCTCACCCGAACTCAATTTCGACCTTCTCCTCGAGCAGCCTTCCTCTCCCGCTTCTCGTCCCTCGGACCACCGCGCGCATCCTTCTCATCCACCAGTGTACTCTTTTGTAGCACCTCGTCTATCAGATGTACTGAGTCCTTTCTCCCATGTCGTCCTTGTCGTTAGTCGCGTCTTCCGCTCGACTTCCTATACTCCTAAGCTTCTGCACACTTAGACACAGGGATCAAAACATAACAGGACCTAACCTAACTTGGTTAATCACACCAAAAATAACTTTTGGATTTCAATAATCTCCCTTCTTTTTTATGTGAGCAAACCTAAGTTAAGTTAGGGTAAACTAACCATAAAGTAAAGATAATAAAATTGCAATATCAAGTAAAGATAATAAAATTGTAATTATACAATAAAGTGTAAAAAGATTTTCAAATTTAAATTTAATTTAAAATTTGAGTTGAACTACTACCTCCCCCTAGACTTAATCTTCCCTTCTTCTCCTTTGATTACATAAAAAATTAGGGTACCAAAAAAATCTAAGGATAACTTTTTCAGAGAAAAAAAATTCAGATTTTCCAAAAAAAATTGAAAGAACTGATTAAGTTTTTGACAAAATTTTGGAAAAAGATTGTAACGTTAATATTTTTTAGAAACTTTAAGTTTTGTAAAAATAATTTTCTAAGTAATGAAATTTTTAAACAATTGACAAAGATTGAAAGCATTATCTTAATTTCACAAGCTTATCAGTTTGTCAATTAAATATTCAATTCAGTAATTGGCTTCTAGGCTGTGGCGAGCCATTAGACTTTCTTAGTTATAGGATCATCAACCACTTCTAGACAAAGTCTCTTAAAGAATTTAAACATTTAACTTTTCTGAAAGCCTTAGATTAAAAAAAAATTTAATCTAAGTGTGATTTTGGAACCCAATATAAGTTCCTTCCTACTGGATTAATCAAGAATTTTGGGGGCACATAACTTTTGAAATTTTTTCTAATTTAACCCCTATGAAATTTAAGATACCAGCTTAGTCTTTTAAAATTTTGAGCTTGAACAGTTAAACATATATGATTTTCTAAGTTTTCTACTTGTCTCCTCAATTTATCATTTTCAATTTTTAATTTTTTAAAATCTTCTAACAGACAAGATTTGGCTAAAATTATTCTTACCTTGTCGATCTCATTGTTCGTAGCTCCCCCTGAACTGCTGTTTTCTTCTGTTGATGCTTCCCCTTCATCATGCTCTCGATGCTCATTTTGGACGAGCTTGCTTCATCTTCTGGTAGATACTCGGCTATTAGAGCTGTTCTGGCTATTTTCGTGATTTTAGATTCTTCTGATGATGACTTGGTGTCCATCTAGGAGTTGGATTCGGCTTCTTTTGGTTCTTCATGGAGCTTCAAGAACTTTTCCCAAAGTTCTTTTACACTTTGGTAGTCGTCGATTTTGTCGAGATCTTCAACCGGTAGTACACTTAAAAGATGAAATTCAACATTACCATTTGACGTAAAATCGTCATGTTACTTTTTGGTCCAGAGGTGTTTTTCGATTTCTTCTCCGTTTGTGTTCTTCGGTACTTCATAACCATATTTTATTATTAATAAAATATTAAAATCTATTTTGAGAAATACCTTCATTCGTCGCTTCCAAAACACAAACTCCCCCTCGAACGTTGGTGGATAGATACTAGCTCTGACCATTTCTTGTTTGCTTTAGTTGGTGGTTAGTCCTTCTAAGGTGAACTTGGCTCTGATATCACTTATTGGTCCAAGTAGGCCGGTTGGAGAGGGTTGAGTTGCCTGAAATACTAAAACAAAACACCTTTCTCGACTTTCAACTCAGATTAATAAAGTAATTAAAGTAGAATTAACAACTTAAAAAAAATAAGTAATAGGCTACTATTTACTTGGTTACAACCTAGATGGTTGTTAATCCAAGGTAGATGAAAGCTCACTAAGAATCTCCTTCGCTAAAGGTAGAGAAGCCTTTTACACACAGTGAAAGCTCAGAAATGACTAGGAAACTGAATACAGAAGTTGTTACCTCTTTCCTAGGTCTAGGGGTCTTTTTATAGCCCATGGAAAAACTTATCCGCAGGCTAAAGGCGTCTTCCATAGTGCTGGAAGGCGCCTCCAGCGAGGCGCCTGTGGATAAAGTTTTATCCACTGCAACAACTCGAACCAGCCTGGTTGAAGGTGCCTTCCATAGCCATGGAAGGCGCCTTCTATGAGAGCTGAAGGCGGCTTCCATGCGTAAGGAAGGCACCTTCTATGAAGGTTTCAGCTTCTTTTTCTCTTCCTCTCGCTCTTCGGCTTGGGTGATTTCGGCCAATCGAAATAAGGCTCACCCGAACCCAATTTTGGTTTTCTCCTCGAGCAGTCTTCCTCCTCGGCTTCTCGTTCATCGGACCGCCGCGCGCGTCCTTCTTGTCCACCGGTGTACTCTTCTGCAGCACCTAGTCCCTCAGATGCACCGAGCTCGTCGGCTCTCTCCCGTGCCGTCCTTCTCGCTAGCTGCGTCTTTGGCTCGACTTCCTGTGCTCCTAAGCTCTTGCACACTTAGACACAGGGATCAAAACATAACAGGACCTCACCTAACTAGGTTGATCACTCCAAAAATAATCTGGGGTTCTAACAAAATCTAAGTCTAATTCAAATGTCAATCAATCCTTAGGCTTCACTTTAAATTGAAAATAAATCATCTCACAAAACCCATAAAATTCTCTGATTGAAAATCTAGAAAAGGGTGAGATGAATTTAGGTTAAAAATATAAATTAATCAAACCAAATCAAACTAAACTTAATTATTTTCAAAACTTAATTAAAATTCAAAAAATATAATTATTAATTATTTTAAAAAACTTAATTATTTTTACAATTTAATTAATTTCAAAAACCTAATTATTTTCAAAACTTAATTAAATTAAAAAACAAAACAATTTTCAAGTGATTAATTTTTAACTTTTAATTAATTTTTAAATTTTAATTAATTTTCAAATCTTAATCAATTTTTAAATCTTAATAATTTTTAAATCTTAATTATTTCAAAATCTTACTTAATTTCAAAATCTTGATTAATTTTTAAATTTTAATTAATTCTCAAAATCTAAATTAATTGTAAAATCGTAATTATTTTTAAAATCAAATTTAAACTATTCATACTTAAATATTTTTAAAAATTTATATTTAATCTAATTAAACTTAATCCTACCTTAAGTCAAAACTTAAATAAAATTTTAAAACTAACTTAAATATTTTTGAATTCAAAGTTATTTTTTTTAAAATTAAAACTTAAATATTTTGAAATTAAAACTTAAAATTTTTTCCTTAAACTTAAATATTTTTCAAATTCAGAGATAATATTCTTAAACATAAAATCAACTTTAAAATTAAGATTAACTTAACACCATCTCACATAAACAAATAAATTTAACATGTTTGATAATTTAGAAAGTGTGAGATAGAAAATCAAGGAAATAGATGATTATTTTAAATATATTTTTAATCTTATTTTTTTCCATACTTGGACTCTAGGGCTCTCAATGTCACACCCTAGGTAGTCCCCCAGGTAGTCACTGTCAGAAAAAATTTCGACAGTATCTCCCCTGTACTGGTGACGATATGAGACTTATATACATAGCTCTCAGGCTCAAACTTAAACATTTTACTTAAAAATTTTTTTAAGGCACTAATCAAGGGGAGAGAAAAAAGATGTTAAAATTTAAGTATTTTCAGTATTTGCAAAAGCTAAGTATTTTTTAAAGAAAATTTTAAGACAATTTTTTTAAAAGACTAAGTTCCGCAAAAACTTATATATATATATTTTTCCATAAAACTAAGTATCTTTTCAAAAGTATGACTAAAGCTATCTTCAAAAAGTAATTTTTTAAAAGGATAAACTAAGTATTTTTTCATAAAGTTAAATATCTTTTTAAAAGTATAACGAAAGTTAAGTATTTAGCTAAATATTTTTTCAAAAAGATTCGTTTTAGCTAAGTATTCTTCAAGGAAATTTTGTTAAAGCTAAGTAAGAAGTTCTATTCAAAGCCAAATATTTAGCTAAGTTTTTTTTTTTGAAAGGGTAAAAGAAAAGTAGAAAAACTAATTTTTTTATTAAAAAAAAAAGAAAAACTAAGTTTTTCAAAAGAAAGTTAAGTGACACTTTTTATGGGAGCTTAAAGTTAAATTTTTTTGGAATAAGATTAAAAGTTAATTTTTTAAAATTAAGTACTATCTTTACAAGTTAGCAACTTTTTTCTTTAGTTAGTATTCTTTTTGATATATGTCAAAGGGAAAGAGAAAGATTTAAAGTTAAGTTAAAACATAAATAAGTTTTTTTTCAAAACATAAAGGGGGAGCATTTTTTTCTTTGTTAAATTATTTTACTTATGCTCAATTTTCTTACTTAAGTTACATTTGTTATGCTTTAAGTAACTTTGAATTATGTTGTCATAATAAAAAATGAGGAGATTGTTGGTGCAAGGGGCACCAGATAATCGAACTTAAGTTTTGATTATGATAAAGGGTTCAAAGTTAAGGTTTCTTGTTGTTCTAATGAAATTGAACTAAGTGTGCAGAAAAGTTATAAGTAATCTTAGGCAAAGAAAAATCCTAGTTTGGCTAGATAGGTTAAAAGTCCTAGTTGCGGTTAGACAACGAAGTCTTGGTCTGGGAGACTGGGCAAAGTCTTGGTAGGTAAAGGACGTCAGGCAAAATCCTGGGGTCGGAGACATTAGGTGGTAGTTTTGGGGGTCGCGGACACCAGGCGGAAGACTAGACGGGTCGGGGTTCGAACGTTCAACTGAAAGTCCTAAGGTCTTAGATGCTGAACAAAAGTTTTGACGGTTTGAATGACCGGTCTGGCAAAAGGTAAACTCTTCTGAAAGGAGTATGTGAGGGCACGCTCCTTGTAGAGGGAACAGTAGATGTCTGTTCGACATAGAGTTTCAACGAAACTCAAAGTCAAGATCGGGCAGTCCAGAGACTGTCAAAATTAACCTTACTTTATATATTATTTTTGCTTGGACTAACCTGTGATGTAGAATAAAGATTGCTGGAAAGCAAACATCCAGGCGCCTGGAGCTTGTCCGAACGCCCGAAGATGCTCTAGCGCTGGGGTCAGGAGCTTTGAAGCAGCACCCGGGCGACATTGCAAGCACCTGGAGGGGGCACTCGGAGCATTTCCAGGCGCCTGGGTAAGGAGCTTCGAAACAGCACCCAAGCGACACTACAGGCACCTAGAGGGTCTGGGCGCCCGGAGCATGTCCAAGCATCTGGACCAGTAAAGTTCATCCAGAAGCTAAGTTAGAGCACGACGACTGATTGACCCACGTCAGTGGTCCAAGCGCCCGAACGTGGATAAACTTCGAGGATGAAGTTTTAACGAGAGCTTGCCATGTCAGCACAGTCTAGGTGCTCGGGAGGGGATCCATGGGATCGGACGGGGCTGTTAAAGGAGGCTTCAACCAGTAGCTCAAACACATCAATTCAAAGAAATTTCTCTCTTGAGCGCTACTAATAAAACACTTCTACGATGCCCAAATGCTACTCCGACGACCAAGGCTCGCAACTTCAGATTTTTAAAACTTGTCGGTATAATTTTGTTTACTGTTTTTAAATTATTATAGTTCTTATACTCCATTCTTGTAACTTTTTTCGAACTACTTCATTAAAAGCACTAAACGAGTACGGGTCTTGGAGTAGAAGTCGTCATAGGTTTCGAACCGAGTAAAATTTTATAGTATGGAATAGAATATGTAGATGTTGTTGCATCATTCATTTTGTGGGATGCATAGTACAAATTAGTAGTATGATGGTATGGAATTTCATATAGACAGTGATTATATTATGCTATGTTAGATTTTTGTACTAAGGACTATAAATACTAATTTAGTCAATTTTTTTAATCATTCAAGTATTTAAGATTGTGCTAAGGACTATAAATACTAATTTAGTCATTTTTTTAATCATTCACGTATTTAAGATTGTGCTTAGGTCCTTGATAAATGTCTTCGGGTAGTTTCTAGGTTCAAAAGAATAGATATTTTTTATTACGTGATCTCTTGAAATTTAAAATTTTGGATCCAGTCCTGAGAGAAGTTGCATTCTTCGATCTTAAAATTAAGATGATATGTTCTCCACGTAACAGTTATTTCAAATAGATCTTTATTTTTATGGAATAACTATTGAGCCTATTTCAAATTATTAATAAAGAATATTTCTGGCTCCCTTTATTTTATGGACTATTATTCTTTATTTACTATATTCTTTGAACAATGAAATAACCAACGTTACTTAAATGATATAGAAAAATAAAAAATATATTTTAAACACGGTTTTTTGATTGAGAAGGAAATCATTTTAAAACATTTGAATGATAGAGTTTTGTTATTCTGCGTACTCATCCATAGGCAATCCGTATATTTATCCGTGAGCAATCTGCTAATGTCTAGTATTTTTTTTTTTAAATTCACTTTAACTTAAATATTAAATTATAAACCCTAAATCCTAAAAAAGAAAAATTAATACTATGTGTCCACGGATAAATGTAGAGTAACATCCCACTATATATATATACATCTGTGTGTTATGCTGCACGTGGAGTCCAAGTTGCTGATCTTATCTTACAGAAGGTTTTACTAGAGGGCTCGAGAGGGAAGCTGGACCCAAATGGGAGGGCCTTTATCGAGTGGTTCATCGCGTGGGTGTAGGATCTTTCTCTTTAGTAATTTTGGCACATGTCTCTTTAAGGGCAGCAATATATTGGAGGTTTTTCGCAAGTTGAAACTGACTCACTATGATCTTTTGTTCGGCACTTCCGGCTCGAGATTCAGCTTCATTTTGTTTCTCCATACAAGTGAGCACGCGATCCTGTTCTATCTGCAGCTAACTTTCCAGGATTTTTATGTGCATCTCCTAAGTTTGCCGATCCATGGTAGTTTGAGCTAATGAACATTCGCACTCATCTAACTTTTGATGTAGATTGTGTGCTTAGGCAAGGGCCTCGTCTCGGGATTTAGTTAGCATTTTTACCTGGTTAGTTAGTTCTTCATGATGACATAAAAAAAAAGATAGCTTAGCTTCCTGGTTCTCCTAGTCTTGTTCTGCAGTTACTCTCTTGGCTTTCTCGCATTTTAACTGATCTTCCAAGTAGGAGCAACAGTGGGTGTTTTGAGTACGGAGATGCAGAAAATACCTTAGGAACTCCCCCTGCTCGATACAACCTGACAAAAACAAGATAATAGGAAGACAAGTTCAAAGAAGGATTTTAACAAAAACATAACTTACCGCATCCACAACTTGGTTAAGTCGTTAAAGGGACGACAATAAGTCTTCATCATCTGAGAGGTGAGGTTCCCCTAGGGATTGGTTATGGGAAGCAGGAACTGGAATTTGAACGTTCTAAAATCTACCAAGGGGATGGCGAGTAAATGACCAAGTTCAAAATTGAAAGTTATGTGGTCGTTGAAAGAGGAAGGGAAGTAGGTGTTGCTATATCAGAAGCAAGCGCAAGGGGTGTTGAGCTTGTTGAACTAAGGACAACAAGAGGCACTGGAAGAGTCGAACTTATCAATTTAAGACCTGGGGTGATTGGAGAGGAAGGAGTAACTGAAATTGACGATTCTGAATATGAGGTGATAAGCACCAAAGGAAAGTCAATGTCCGAGGGAGCATCAGTAATAGGAATATATTTAATTGTGTGACCTTTAGGAAAAAGTGAACTCTGGGGAATGTTATCATCATAAGAGGACCAAGAGCTCGATCTGGTAGGTGCTAAAGTCGGGCCAGTTGGCACCAGAGAAGACTTCTTAGGAGAGGGATCATGATCCTGATTTGCTGTAATGATGATCACATGATCAAAATGTAACTGAGGTAATGAGACAGGTTCATTATTAGGAGCAATATGCAGTGTAGAGGGAGGGACAACGAAAGCAGAATGTTTGCTTTGTTACGACTATAATTATTATAAGATATTTTTATAATAATATGTTATTATCTGCTTTTATAATTTTATTGTTTTTTTATTATATTCAAAAAAATCTAATATCAATAAAAATATCTTTTTTTTCTTGGTCTTTTCGTATATTTTTAATGTGAATTTTTTTTTTTTTTGCAACTATTACAACTGAATAATCTCTCTCAAATAAAGGTATCCGCTTGATGTTATCTGATCTTTGATCTATCATAACTTCTTTACCTTTCGGTCTATCCGACCTACTAGGTCTTCATTACTTAGCCGCAACTAAGACTTTTCTACATGATGTTTAGTCATCTTGATCCTGATAGGGGAGCACTCACTTCTTTTGTTAGAGGTTAATATTGCACCTATATGGCTTGATTGGACTGTGACTCTTATGCACAGTCGGTGGTTAATCTTTCTAGTAGTCTAGGCTTTGATACCAATTGTTAGGACCAAAATAATTAAGATATCTCTACAATGGTATGATATTGCCCACTTTGAACCTAAACCCTCATAGTTTTATTCTTGGGCTCTATTCAAAAAGCCTTATACCAACGAAGATATCTTTCTCTTATAAGTAGATTGATGCGGTGATATAGGGAGGCCTACCTGGCACGAGATCAACTGCCAAGGTGGAGGTCAAAGTCAAGGTGGTCAACGCCAGGGCGTCAAAGGGCCGAACAGAGGATGATTGCAATGACCGGTCAAGACAGTCAATACCTGACTGGCGTGAGACGTGTTCAAGCGGACCACCTAGCCAACTCAGGATAATATGACAAGATAATCAAACGCTCAATATGGAGCAACAAAATGCTGAGACATGGATAGTTTGTCCGAACAGGGGAAGACACGTTACTACAGTCCCGTAGGAAAGAGCAACTGAGGCTGACAGAGCGGAGGAGTCCCGGTCGAGCAGCTACCCTGCTCAGCCAAGTAATGGGACCTGGCCATGGACTGAGTGGAGGGGTCCCGGCCGAGCGGCTACCCCGCTCGGCTAAACAACGAGACCACCATAGTATCTCTCGACATCCTTTTAGGAGATAGTGTCATTGACACGAGGCATGATCGACAGGCGAATCGTATGGCGGAAGGTTATACTGTCTTGTCAGGGATATGCATGCCCTGTTAAGGTATGGTATCAGAGGTACTTTCTTGACAAATCCCTTCATGGGACATATTGGAGAACGTGTCCACACCTCGAGGAGAGTGTACATTGTCCACCAGGGCTCTATATAAAGGGGGTCCATCACTGGCGGAGGTACGCATTATTCACTATTTGCACCTACATTACTGTTGCTCCGCTTTCCTTCTATACTTTCAGTGACTGACTTGAGCGTCGGAGAGCTAATGCCGGAGATCCTTTCCCTGGCTCAGCATTGACGTTACTTGTTTTGCAGAGCGGAGTGAGGTCTACAGCCGGCCAGCGGAGCCGCCACATCCCCAGCTTTCCACCTTCTCGCTTTCAGACAGGATCATTTTGGCGCCGTCTGTGAGAACGTAGCCTGCATCCAAACGAGAAGATGAAGGACGTTGGACGATTCACCATGGTGACGCTGATGTAAGAGGAGCTCGACATGCTAGTACAAGTCCGAGCATCAAAAATAGTGGAGCAGCAACAACAACAGGCGCTGGCCGTGTAATGCCCGCCCCTCTACTACTACTAGAGAAGGGACGAGGTCACTTACTTAAAACATACATACATGTATATGCATATGAAATCATGACAGCGGAAGTGGGTTGTCTAAAATTTAATTGATCATATGTATATGGACTAAACATGACATGTGAACCATATAATCATATAACATAGTAAACATGCTTAACATACTAATCCTTCAAAAATAACATATAACTTGATTTATCATCAACTACTTAAAACATGATTCATGATATCATAAGCATACCAACATGAAACAATAAAACATAAG
Source organism: Zingiber officinale (assembly GCF_018446385.1). Lineage (NCBI taxonomy): Eukaryota > Viridiplantae > Streptophyta > Magnoliopsida > Zingiberales > Zingiberaceae > Zingiber > Zingiber officinale. The sequence goes on from NC_055998.1 coordinate 109,411,317, forward strand.
AGCATAATCTATCCATGCTAGTTCAAGTAGTTATTAAGCATATAGTTAAACATGGTTCACAAAAAGGTCAAGACATATATATAAGTTCTGAAACACAAAGGGATCTATTCCACTATGCCACTTCCACACACATTCTTGCCCTTCCTGCTGCTCCTTTTACTTTAGCCATTCTTTTCCTTTTTCTGCAATACAAGAAAACATAAACTATAAACACATAGGCTTAGTAAGTTTCTTTTTCCTACTCACAAAAACCATAACTCATGCATAAACATAAAATCATATCATAGTATGTGAGAACATAAACATAAAATCATATCATATCATGTGAGAGCATAAACATAAAATCATATCATATCATATCATGTGAGAGCATAAACATAAAATAGTAACATAACATGTGAGAGCATAAACATAAAGTAGTGACATAGCATGTGAGAGCATAAACATAAAGTAGTAACATGATCATATAAATATCATAGACATATTTTCAAGAGCATCTTAAATAAACATAAGGAAACCATATAACATGAACTTGTAGATGCAAGATGTTCTTTTGAAAACATGTATCATGAAATGAATATATGCAAGATGTCCTTTTGAAAACATATATCATATACATACTTAAACATAATCTCAACATGAGGGCCCGGCTTGTACCACATACATACATAAATGCGTGCATCCTAAATAGATCCAAAGTAGCTAATCTTGAACCTACTAGGAACTAGGCCTGTTTCATAGACTATTGACCTAGGGGCAACTTAGAGCTCATCCCTTTTACTAGGCTCGTTTCATAAACCATCGACCTAGGGGCGCTTATGGAGCCCACCCTTAGTACAAGTCATACAAAAGTAAAATAGCATATCATGTTTCTTATCATATCTTACATATCATGTTTCTTGTCATATCATGACATATCATGTTCTTGTCATATCATGAAGAGTGCTCTTGATCCCAACTTAAGGGAAGCATCTCTTAGGCTTTTCATCTTACATAAACCTTTCATAAACATATCATGTTCTTGTCATATCATGTAACATAGCATATTCTTGTCATATCATGAAACATAGTATGTTCTTAGCATATCATGAAGCATAGCATGTTCTTGTCATATCATAGCATAGCATGTTCTTGTCATATAATGAAGCATAGCATGTTCTTGTCATATAATGAAACATGGCATATTCTTGTCATATCATAAGCATAGCATGTTCTTAGCATATCATGAAGCATAGCATATTCTTATCATATCATGAAGCATATCATGTGTTTGTCATATAAAGCATATCATTTTCATACATAGTTAGGGGTTTTGAACTTTCTACAAACCCTAAATCATACTTGGCCGAAACATATAAGCATGGTCATAGGGTTCTCAAGCAACATATAAGCATGAAATCAATGTCCTAAGTTCTCATAATTCTTAACATGGCATGTGAAGCCTTTAGAAAACCCTAGGTAGCTCCTTAACCTCATCCTTCTTGTTTTGGCCAAAACTTGTGAGCATGGTTCTAGTTTTCTTTTAGCCACTTTAAGCATGAAACTTTTACACCATACATAGCATAGCAAGGGAGACCTTTAGTAAACATAAGTGAGGTTCTAACCTTAATGTTCAACCTTGGCCGAAACATCAAAAAGCATGGTTTTAAATTTTTCAATGCAACATAAAGCATGGAACTTAACCTAACATTGTATAGGAAATCATACATCATGAGAAAACATAAACAAACATAGTTTAGGTCTAAAGACTTTCTCTAAGCCTTTATATTTTCTTTGGCCGAAACCTAAAGAGCATGTTCTTAAGTTTCTAAGCAACATATCACATGGAAAACTTTATACTAACATCATATAAGGGATTGCATGTCATGAGGACTAATAATCAAGCATAGTTGAGGTCTTAAACTTCCTCTAATCTCTTTATCCCTTCTTGGCTGAAACCCTAAAAAGCATGTTCTTAAATTTCTAAGCAACATATAACATGAAAACTTTATATTAACATCATATGATAGATTACATATCATGAGGACCAATAACCAAGCATAGTTGAGGCCTTAAACTTCCTCTAATCTCTTTATCCCTTCTTGGACGAAACCCTAAAAAGCATGTTCTTAAATTTCTAAGCAACATATAACATGAAAACTATATATTAACATCATATGATAGATTACATATCATGAGGACCGATAACTAAGCATAGTTGAGGCCTTAAACTTCCTCTAAGCTCTTTATCCCTTCTTGGCCGAAACCCTAAAAGCATGTTCTTAAATTTCTAAGTAACATATAACATGAAAACTTTATATTAACATCATATGATAGATTACATATCATGAGGACCAATAACCAAGCATAGTTGAGGCCTTAAACTTCCTCTAAAGCTTTTATTCCTTCTTGGCCAAACCATACAATAACCTAATCCTAGATTTCTTTTTTTTTTAACATTATAAACACATGAAAACATTCGGAACTACTTGTACTGCAGGTGAGGAAGATACTTACTTCATTTCGCTTGATTTCCTAAGAGAATACCCTTGCTCGTGGAGCTTTTCCTAGAGAGAAATCCTTGGCTTGAATTCGGCAAAGATGAAGAGGAGAGAGTTTAGGTTTCGGTGGAGAGGAGGAGGGAGGAGGAAGAGAGAGCAAAAATGAAGTTTTCCTTCCCATTTTCTTATTTATTCTCAATGAAGGAAGAAGGCAAAACCAACTTCTCATTGGAAGAAAAAGAAGAAAACTTGAACTTTTCCTTCTTAGTGAAGAGAGCCTTCACTTTCCTTACCTTTAACTATCTTGTCCCTTTCCTTCCTAACAGCACACCCTTGCTGGGGCTATTGGTTATGACATTCATGCATCTAACAAGAGGTCCAAGGTTCAAACCTTGGTCATGCCTCTTTTTGGTTCTATTTTTCTTTTATTTTTGGAAATATTCACATAAGGCCTATTCTAATCATGCATCAATTCTCATAAAATGACTTAGGGATCCTATGGGTATTACAGGCCGAGTGTCAAGCATAGGAACCCACCGCATCAGTCGTTGGTCGACATGCTGAACACGGTGACTGAGCAGACCAAATATCCACTCGAGGGAATAACAAGCACGTATGGGGAAGCACCCAATATGCCGATTCTCTTCCACCGAGCGCTGTTCAGGACCCCATTGGAGGAACGAGGTTAAGTGGAAATGGATCGGGGGTCTTCATCGGACGATGCGCTTGTTCGGGATGCAAGGAAAGGGAAGGCGCTAAGGGATGATGATTCGCCCGAGCGGATTAATCAATAATTTTCACAAGGGATTCTGAATGATCCCTTACCTCGGCACTACACTCCGCTGGCGATTGGAGAGTACAATAGAACTACTGACTTGGATGACCATCTGACCTAATTTGAGAACGCTGTTGGAATGTATACTAAAAGCCTAGCTTTTTGTATAAACATTTACTTAGAAATAAGAATCATATTGGTCAAATATCTATATTTATAAGCTAAGTGTAGTTGTTCAATTAATTTATATTGTAGATAACATAGTGTGTAGTGTCACACATAGAAGATAATGTTATCAATTCCTTATAAATTATAAACAGTAGCTCACGACTGAGATGGAAAGGAACAAACCATTGGAATAGTCGTAGTGTAATTAGATATTAGTTTATCTTGACTGATAAATTACACTAGTACACTCTGAGTGTATTGAGCAGGACCATTTAATGTAAGTTCTTTTTATACTGACTTAATAAAAGAACAAAACCTTAGTCATTATGGAAGTGTGTGCTCTTAATCCTAATATAATAACAAGCACATATATTTAGTATTTATTTTTTTGACTTATCAAAGGGTGAGATTTAGCTCGATAAATCAATAGGCCCGATAAGTTGGGAAATGATATTACTTATAGTGTGTGTTGTTGATTATAGAAGGAAACTCTATGTTGATAATGTCCCTAAGGAGAGCTCATAAGGTTTGTCATGTTAAAACCTGCAGGTGGACTTAGTCCGACATGACAATAAGGTTGAGTGGTACTACTTTTGGACTAAGATATTAATTAAAGAGAGTTGTCAGTAACTCATTTAATTAGTAGATATTTAAGATCTTAAACACAGGGAGACTAACATACTCATAATAAGAAGGAGCCCAAAATGTAATTTGGGATTGGTGCAGTAGTTCAATAATAATTCTTTAGTGGTATGAATTATTATTGATGAAATTAAGTTGGGTGTTCGGGGCGAACACAAGAAGCTTAATTTCATCGGGAGACCAAAACCAATTCCTTCTCTCGGTTAGAGATGTCAGACGGGCCAACCCGTGGTGGGGCGGGTGGGCCTATGGCGGGCTAACCATTTGGCGGGGCGGGGAGAGTCAACCCGCCAACTTGGCGGGTTGGAAAATTTCCAACCCAATCCATTCTAAGGCGGGTTGCGGGTTTGGCGGGTCAACCCGCGAGCCCATTAAAAATTTTTTAAAAAATTAAAAAATATTTCATATCTTCAACATTTTTCTTTGAAAAAGTTTTCTACAATTAAATGTATACATAAACATGTATTTTAAATATAAATGAACACAAACGAGTACTTATGTTGGATGAAAAGTACTATTTTTATTTCAAAATTATAACAAAGAAAAATAATAAATTGGCCTAAAATTTAACTTACATATGTTTTTCAACCCGCGGGCCAACCCAAGCCCGAGCGGGCCGACCCGCGCGGGTCGCGAGCCTAGGCGGGTCGGCCCACGACGGACTTGGGTTGATAAAATTCCAATCCAACCCGCTTAAATTGTTTGGCCGGGCGGGCTAACCTGACGGGCCCAACCCAAATTGACGGCTCTACTCTCGGTCCCTATCGTAGCCTCTTGTATATAGAGAATTATACCTACTGCATACCCACCTCCTACCCACCCTTAGGTGGCCGGCCAAGCAAGCTTGGAGTCCAAGCTTGGGCCGGCCAAGCCAAGGGTTGAGTCAAGTTGAGGGGGCCGACCATAGCTTGGAGTCCAAGCTTGTTGTGGCCAGCCCTAATAAAATTAAAAGGATTTTATTTTAAATCTTTTCTTATGTGGATACCATGGTTTTAAAAGAGAGAGTTTAAAATTTAAATCTTTCCTTTTATAGCTTTCTATAAAAGATTAAGTGAAAGATTTGATATCTTTCCTTATTTGTAGTTAAAAGGAAGATTTTAATTTTTGATAAAATTTTCTTTTTTTGTAACCATGTTCATGATTTAAAAAGAGAGTTTTAAAATTAAATATTTCCTTTTATAAGTTTCTACAAAAGATTAAGAAAAGATTTGATATCTTTCCTTATTTATAGATTGAAAGGAAAATTTTAATTTTAGAAAAAAAATTTCTTTTTGGAAATCATCCACATGTTTTAATAGAGAGATTTTAATTTATAAAATTTCCTTTTATAACCAACCATGAAAGGAAAAATTATTAGAGAAATTTTTATTAAAATTTCGGAAGCAAATTAGAAAGTTTTAATTCTTGTGTTATTAAAACTTTCCTTGCTTGGAGCTATGAGGTGGCCGACCACTTAATATAAGAAAAGGACATTGTTTTTAATCAATTAAATTTCCCTTTTCATGGCAAAGAAAATAAGGAAGTTTTTATTTAATTTTCCTTATTTGCCAAGACCAAGGATTATAAAAGAGAGGGAGGGGGTGCCTTCATGAGATACAACTCTATTCTATTTTCCTCCTTCTCTTCCTTGGTGGTGGCCGACCCTAGTCCTTGCTCTTCTCCTTTTCTCTTTTTCTTGGTGGCCGGCGACATCAATACTAGAGGGTTTTTGGTGGCCGGTTCTAGCTTGGAGAAGAAGGAGAGAAAGGAGGTTTTGCTCTTGCATCCCTTGGAGCTCATTGGTTGGTGGCCGAATCTTGCTAGAAGAAAGGAGGCTTGGTGGTTCTCATCTCGGTAGATCGTTGCCCACATAAGGTCCGAGATAAGAAGAGGAATACGGTAGAAGATCAAGAGGTTATTGCTTATAAAGAAAGGTATAACTAGTAATTATTTTCCGCATCATACTAGTTTTCTTTATATGAATTCCAAACACAAGAGGCTAGTGATTCTAGATTTTCAGATTAGATATTCGAAGTTGTGTTTCTTTTGTTTTGTTTTTTTTGAATTTGTGATTCGATTGTTCCTTTTGGTTAAACCTAGAGTTATATAAGGAAATTAAATATTAGATTTCTTTAAAAGGCTTTGTCTAGGCGGTGGTGGATGATCTCATACCCAAGAAGGCCTAGTGCCTCGCCATGCAGTCCTGGAAGCCAATTATAGAAATTAATATTTAATTAAATTTATAACATATGTAGATTTGGATCAATAATGTTAAGTATCGTTTGCGATCCAAGTCTAAACCATTAAGAACAGATAAGTTAAATTTGGAATCAATAATGTTAAGTTCCGTTTGCGATTCCAAATTTAATTTCTAAAGAACACAATAGGTTGTTAGGAAAGGTTCAGGACTTGTACAAAATTTTTGTACAGTGGAACCGGTACGATCTTCCTAGGACCAACCAACAAACGCGACTACACTTCACCAGTATACTGACGGGGTGAAGTATCGGGTCTTCCTCACCACCCTCTTTGGATCAGCACAACGTTGGTTCAAGAGGCTGTCGATCGGCTCCATCCACAATTTCAAGGACTTCCGAGCGGCATTTCTATACCATTTCGCTAGCAGTCATCGCCACTAGAAGACTAGCGTAAACTTGTTCTCACTTAAGCAAGGGTCCAGGGAAGCATTGAGTGCTTATATCCAGTGCTTCAATCAGGTCGCAATGGACATCGTAGCTGTCTCCTTAGATGTATTGGTGAACTCCTTCACTCAGGGGCTCACCAAAGGGGAGTTTATCCGATCGCTCGTTTAGAAGCCACCGAGGGACTTCGACCACTTATAGAGGAAGGCCACGGAGTACACAAATGTGGAAGAAGCTCAGGCGATCAGAAGAAGGGAGGTGTCGAACGAACTCGCAGTAGTGCCTGAGCTATGTCTATTGAGCAGCCATCAACATCCCAAGGGGCATCGATCGGGAGGAGCATAGACACACGAGCCTAGGACGCAGCCGTATAACATGTGGTGGTCGGTCGCCCAAAGGCTGCAAAAGGCAAAGTGTGGACGCCAATGTTCTGCTCCTTCCACCAGTCGGCGACGCACAACACACAGGACTGCTACAACCTGATGCCAATAGCTAGCAGGTCGGCTCCGTGGGGATATCACCGCCGATCCCTATCTCCTGATTGCTAACACAGACGTCGATCAGCTGGGCGAAGGGAAGAAGAATGGACGATAGCTGAACCACACCCTCATCAATCTGACAATCTCAAAGGGGGCACAAGCAGAGTCCTACTTAAGCCTCGGCCGAACGGAGTAGACCTTCAGCTCGAGAGGAGGAGAATAGGAGTAACGCCGCTCGGGGAGAAATAGGAATGATCGCTGGTGGATCGACCGACTGTGATTCCAATCGGGCGAGGAAGTCACATGCTCGGCGACTCGAGATCCATGCCGTTGGCTGTAGCAAGGGGAAGGTTGAAGAACTCGAGATCAGTTTCAGCCTGAAAGATTTAGAGATAGTGGAGATCCCTCAAGATAACGTGCTGATCTTCCGAGCAATAATCGCTTACTACGTTATTCACCAAACCTTTGTTGACACAGGGAGCTCGGTGAATATCATATTTAAGAAGGTGTTCGATCTGCTACAAATCGACTCGAGCGATTTGTTGCCCATGATGACTCCACTCTACATATTCACAGGCAACGAAGTGTTGCCGATCATCCAAGTCCGCTTGGCCGTCTCGCTCAGGGAGGAGTCGCTAAAGAGGACAAGGATCACAAATTTCATCGTGGTGGATGCTTTGTCAGCTTACAACATTATATTGGACCGACCAACACTCAATGAATGTCGAGCGGTGGTATCCACCTTTTGCCAGAAGATCAAATTCTCGGTGGACGACAAGGTGGGCTAAGTCAAAGGCGACCAGTTGGTCGCTTGGCGATGCTACGTCGAGATGGTCAAATCTGAAGCATGGGTCACTCGAAAGAACCCGCGCTTGGAGGTGAACACTATCACAGAGAAACCTCCTACGCTGGTCTATGACGAAAAGGAGGAGGTACAGATTCACCCAAGCTGGTCGGAGGTCACTACTTTTGTCGTCGCTGACCTGGAAAACGAGAAGAAGGCAGAGGTGGTCGCTTGCCTTAGACAAAATCACGACGTGTTTGCTTGGTCGACACATGAGCTCCCTGGAATTTCGCCGAGCGTGGCTCAGCACAAGCTTCACGACCGACCGGATGCTAGGTCCGTGAGGCAGAAAAAGAGAGACTTCAGCGCGGAGTAGAACCTGATCATCTGGGCGGAGATTGAAAAATTGTTGGAGGCCGGACACATCCAGAAAGTCCAATTCCTGAGCTGGCTCGCCAATGTTGTGTTGGTCTCTAAGCTGGGCAACAAGTGAAGGGTCTGCATCGACTTCCGTGACTTGAATAAGACATGCCCGAAGGATTTCTATCAGCTTCCCAGGATTTATCAGATGGTAGACTCTACGACAAGCTATGAGCTGATCTGCATGCTCGATGCATACCAAGGATACCACCAAGTGCTGCTCGCCCTGGAAGATCAAGATAAGGTCAGCTTCATCATGATCGACGGAACGTATTGCTACAACATTATGCCATTCAGATTGAAGAACACCGGCACCACCTACCAAAGACTGATGAATAAAGTGTTCCGTCAGCAGATCGACGGTAACATGGAGGTATATGTCGATGACATATTAATAAAATCCCTCCGAGCTGTTGATCTTTGTGCAGATATCGAAGAAACATGCTGAACCTTAAGGGCATATGGGATAAAACTGAACCCAAGCAAATGTCTATTCGGTGCAAAGAGTGGTCGCTTCCTCGGATACATCGTCATCGAATGGGGCATCGAGGTGAATCCGAGCAAGGTGAAGGCACTACAAGACATGCCCTCGCCGCGCAACCTAAAGGAGGCCCAATAGCTGACAGGACGGATCATCACACTATCAAGGTTAATCTCCAAGTCATTCGACCGGAGTCATTCATTCTTCAAGGTGTTGTGCCGAGCAACAAAATTCCAATGGGATGTAAAATGCGACAATGCGTTGGAAGAGCTTAAGGAATATCTGAACTCCTTGCCTATATTGACCAAGCTGAGCGTTGGTGAGCCACTTTGGATCTACCTGTTGTCCATCGAGTATGTAGTTGGCTCAGCATTGGTAAAGCAGAACGACCACGAACAATGATCTATGTATTTTTTGAGTTGTATATTGAAAGATGCAGAGTCTCGCTCACATGTCTTGAAAAATTAGCATACGTATTGGTTCTAGCCGCTCGGAGACTCCGCCCGTACTTCCTGGCGCATCCGATCATCGTTACGACTAATAGCGCCCTGGGAAGGGTCCTTCTTAACCCAGAGGCGTCCGGGCAGCTGGTCAAGTGGATGACCGAGCTGAGTGAGTTCGACATCCAGTATCAGCTTCGAATGACGATTAAAGTCTAGGCCTTAGTTGACTTCGTCACCGAAGTCCAGAACACCGAGCCACATGAAACATGAAAAATATACGTTGACGCTCGTCCACTCAGCAAGACAGCGAGATTGACATTCTATTAATTTCACCCTGGGAAGACCAGATGTAGTTGTCCTTGTGGCTGGATTATCAGGCGAGGAATAATGAAGCTGAATACGAAGCCTTGATAGCCGGCCTACAGACAGCTTGGCACGTCGGAGTTACAAAAATCCTCATTCACTCCCAGTTAGCCACTCAGCAGCTATCGGGGACGTTCAAAATAAGCAATTCTTGACTCAAGCTCTTGTAGAAGCCTTCAAGAAGCTCAAGGCAAATTTCTAAGAAGTTATTATACAGAAGATCCCTCGATCAAACAACCAGGCAGCAAATGAACTCATTATCCTCGGTCGTGATAAGCCAACCGATCAAGCAGGTTTCACTGGTGACGCATATCAATCAGATGGAGGGAGTCTCCTTCCCAAATGACTGGAGGACACCGTTAATTGAATTCATTCGATCAGGCGGCACCCCGTTCAATTAAAAAGTAGCTCGTCTATTGAAAAAGAGGGTTGGATGATTTACGCTGATTGGGGACCAACTTTATAAGCGAGCTTTCTCAAAGCTGCTACTCAAGTGTGTTGGATCAAAAGATACAGAGTACATCTTCCAAGAAGTACATCAAGGTTTCTACGGAAGTCATTCAGCGATGAGTTATAAATGAGCATGCTCTCACACCTCCAGACTCTTGCCCCAGTGCGAGTTATAAGTGAGCATGCTCTCACGACTCCAGACTCTCACCCCAGCGTGAGTTATAAGTGACCTTGCTCTCACGCATAACGACCTCTCGGTCGGGATTCAGACTCTCACCCCAGTGCGAGTTATAAGTGAGCTTGCTCTCACGCCTCTAGACTCTCGCCCCAGCGCGAGTTATAAGTGAGCATGCTCTCACGCCTCCAGACTCTCGCCCCAGCGCGAGTTATAAGTGAGTTTGCTCTCTCGCCCAACGACCTCTAGGTCGGGATTCCATACTCTCACCCCAGTGCGAGTTATAAGTGAGCATGCTCTCATGACTCCAGACTCTCGCCCCAGCGTGGGTTATAAGTGAGCTGGATCTCATGCCCAACGACCTCTCGGTTAGGATTCTAGACTCTCGCCCTAGCACGAGTTACAAGATTTCAAACTCTCGCTCTCGCATCACATTGCTACGGGTCCACTTTTTGCACTCTTGAATCCCGGGCAAGTTATCAACAAAGAGTTATCAACAAGCACAGAAATACTAGGGAAAAAGATCAAGAATAAATAAAGACTGAGGCTTGACTAGATTTGTGTTTATTTAAGGAGCAGCAGGAGACACCTCTTAAACTCTCATTTCTACATTAGAGATATCTAAGTAATCAAGATTCAATTCTAACGTCAATAGTTGGTTGGCAACTTGAGCCAGGATGTTCCGATCGGCCTGCCTGCTACAAGTAAGATCACGCTTGGGCTAGCTCTGCCCTGAGGACTGAATAAGGCGATGCGGCTGAGCAATGGTTTCATCTTTGAGATGGTTCTCTTCTTGAAGAAGGGCTATAGAAGCAGTGTGTTTTTATCTCAGGTAAATCAAAATTGAGCTTGGCTCTCTAGATTCACATAAGCTTTCTGCTTCAACGTTACTTCAGCCCGGATTCGAAACTTCGCGGCTAGCCAAAGGTCCTCAATATCTTGACGGAGAGAAGACCGAATATCTCTGTTTTGCATCATCTCGACTAAAGCAGTATCCTTGTAGGCGAGTAGTTGAGTCATATGGGCTAATTGTTGGTGTAAAGATGACACTTCATTAGAGTTATGGGTGGATTCCATGGTCAGAAGAAGTCAGTAAGAAAAGTACAATGATGCGAGGGGACTCAACCCTTTTTAAAGAGGAAAGTGGGAAGAGACGACCTCAAGGTGTTTAAGAGGTTCTTCTCCCAAAGTTGATTGGGTAATTAGTTAGGGTTCATTGCCGGGGAACTGGGAAAAGATGCAATATTTAAGAACGTCATAGTGGAGCAAATAAACTAGAGCCTGAGTTTAGTTAGTCGGACTTGAGCCTCCTTCGACTAGACTTAAGGGGGAGGCTTGTGATACGATACATGATAATGGGGTCCGATAAAGGTAGGTAGTCAGAAGTCAAGGGGACGGTACATTCAGAAGTTAAGGTGATGGGGCAGTCAGAAGTCAAGGGGATGTGGTAGTCAGAAGTCAAGGGGACGTGGCAGTCAAAAGTCAAGAGGATATGACAATCAGAAGTCAAGGAGGGGGGATGTGGCGGTCAGAAGTCAAGAGGACGTGACAGTCATAAGTCAAGGGGATGTGACAGTCAGAAGTCAAGGGGGATATGATAGTCAACAGGTATGGAAAGAGGAAGCAAGACAGGGGAACGACGTCAACAACCTGATTCCCGGCCGGGTTCCCACAAATCGGGATTATAGATCTAAGATGCCCGGGTAGATAGTCGGATAACACGTGACCAGGATTTGACGGGTTAGGCCATCATAGTCTGGCGGCACTTAGGCCTAGTGCTCTCTTCTCGGTCAGCTAACTCTCGGTCAGCAAACTCTAGGTCAGCTAACTCTCGGTCAGCTAATTCTCGGTCAGCTAACTCCCGATCAACGCTTGGACTATCTCTCCACGACCTCTGTCTCCCAAGGTCTAGGCCAGGCGTTATACTCGACTGATCATCTAAGGTTGTCCTATTCCTTCTCGATCGGGGTAGAAAGTGTTACACAACAACTAGGGCAGAGAATCGTAACCACCTGTCAGAGAATAACTGCTAAGTGTCAGGAAATATTCTAACGGTCTGCAGTCACCTGCGAATGGAACCTTCCTTCATATTACAAGAGGATGCCACGTGCCCTCCATCACTCGGCAAGACCTGACACTCGACATTCTCTGACATTGGGCAGACTCCAAAAGGTACGCACTGTCATATAAAAAGGGAGGTCCTCTCCCTCATGCAGGTACACTCTCTCGCACATTCGCACTTGTCTTCTACTTTCTTTTTTCTTCGTACACTATTCTTCTGGGGTAAAAGTACTTGACTTGAGCGTCAGAGGGCCTGCTCCGGGGACTTTTTCCCTAGTTTTCGGCCTCTAACATCCGTGTGCTTGTCTGAGTGCTTACAGAGCTCAGGTACCACTGGCCCAGTCTTCGTCGTCCATCAGCACCATATGGGGGGTCTATTTTTGGAAGCGTATACGAGAAAGACATTTCAGTCGTCCCTCCGTCAGCGTCCGCAACAACTCACCTGTCCTTCGTCTGACTTAAACTCCGGATAGGATCAAACGTGTTAGCTTAGTTTTTGTTGTTCTTTTACTTTTTAATTTCCATTGTAATTTCTCTATAGCGTGTTTTTCGATCCTACAATTAGTATCAGAGCGGGATGCTCTAAATTAGTGCAACTATCATAAGAGCAGTTCATTGCTTTTTCAAGCAAAAAATATACTTCTTTTTTTCAGTTTTGTATTTTCAAATTTTCTTCAAAGTCAGAATTAGTGTAATAACCTCTTGTGAGGATATTGACACCGATAATGTCCTTTTTGGTTGTAAGAAAAGTACACAATATGCTCCTTGCCTTTTCGTACAACGGGGCCAACTTTCTTGGCTTTCTTCTTGCCCTTTGGTGCCAATTGATCCTTCTTTTTAGTTAACTTTGGATACTTACTCTTGTAATGTCCACTTTCCCTACAATCAAAGCAAATAATATGACTTTTATTATTTACAATTGAAATGTTATACCTTTTTTGCTTGTAAGGGTGACACATGATCCTTCTTTTGATCCAGATGTGGAGGCTTCTTCTTGATCTGGCGCTATGGATTGATGCTCCCCCTAAATCCTTAGGATGGATGCCTCTTCATCTTCATCCTTGAATATTGAGCATCTCTCAACCTCTGAATCCTCATCCATGTGAAACAAAGAGGATCTCCCTTTACCTTTATCCTTGTTCTCTTTTGAAGATGATCTTCTTCAATTTCTTTTCCTTTGAAAGATGAGCATCTCTCAACCTTTAAATTTTCTTCTTCGTGATTCAATGAGTCTCCCTCTTTGGATTCTTCTTGATTTGATATAGTGGAGGGATTTTTATGAATCTTTGCCAATTTGCTCCAAAGCTCTTTGGTGTCTTGGTATCCCCAATTTGGCTCAATATGTTGCTCGGTAATAGATTGACTAATAATTTGGTCACTTTGTCATTGACTTCACTTTTTTAGATTTGTTCCTTACTCCATTTGCTTCTATCGATAATTTCGCCTTTGCTATCCCTTGGATCTTGAAAGTCTTCTATTAGAGCAAATCATTGCTCTATCTCCATCATAAAGAAGTTTTTAATCCTTGATTTCTAAGAATCAAAGCTAGTAGATATAAACGATGGAGGCACCCTTGTGTCAAATCCAAGTTCATCTTAGAACACTATCTTAAAGTTGAGCTTGTTGATAAAATCTTTGACTTTGTTGACTTTAGGGCTTCAACTTTTTATTTTTCCTCTAGTTCTTTGTCCTTTCCGACGATGAGTCTGGTGAATAGTGGTCTTGCTTTGATACCACTTGTTGGGATATTCCGGAGCTAAGGGGGTGAATAGCTCGTCTTGCTCGCTCGCTTGCTTCGTCGATATTGATTTTGTAGCGGATAAACTGAAAGTAAGCTCCCAATACTAACAAGTAGAATTTACTTGGTATCCACTTCAAGATGAGATGATTAATCCAAGGATCCATGCCAAGCACACTCTCCACTATGAAATACACTCCTTCTTGGAACAATCCGGAGGTGGAGAAAACTCTTCAACTCAACAATAAAAAAATACAACTCGAAATAAGGAAACAACTATAAATACAAATAAAAAATGACTTGACATTTTGAACCTTTAATCCTTTGAACCTTTCTTGCTTTGAATGCCTCTTGAAGATGGGAAATGTAGCAGCACGTTGTCTCCCAAAACTTCCAAGAACTGGTTGGAGAGAAGTGTGTGAGAGTTGTTGCGTTTGAACTCGCCGTCACCTTTATATCTATGTTTTTAGGGCTCCTAATCGATTGAGTCTGCACTCAATCGATTGTTACGTCAAATCCAAGTGATCCCAGCAGTCTAAATATCGCATCCTACATAACAGTCATCTCCCAATCGATCGACAGATCGATTGGGGGCAATTGGATTGATTGACTGATCGATCCAGAATCCTTCTATGCTATCACAGAAGATACCAGAATCGATTAACCAATTGATTTCGGCTTTTCACATAATCGTGAGAAATCTGAGCCTAATCGATTCCAGCTTCTCACATCATCGTGAGAAATTTGAGCCCAATCGATTGCCTGATCGATTGGAATGCCCCAATCAATCAATTGATCGATTGGGTTTCCTCTGTATGTTTGTGATAAATTCCCAATTAGTTAACTGGTCAATTGGAGTTGCCCAATTGATCGGTTGATAGATTAGGTCGCTTTTATTGTGATAGTACTCCCAATCAATCAACTGATCGCTTGGGCTTCAGACCAATCAATTAACGGATCAATTGCTCATCCCTATCTTGCCAAACACAAGTCTAGGGTTCCCTTGCCTAATATTCGGTCAATTGTGACATGTTGGGACTCCTCATTGCTTAGAATCTCGTCAATCTTGATCTGCTGGGACTTTGTCACCAAGTGTTCGATCAACCCTTTGACCCACTTAGACTTTTCTCCTCATGCCAAGTGTCTAGTCAACCTTGACCCACTTAGACTTATCGTCTCGTGCCAAGTGTTCGGTCATCCATGACCCACTTGGACTTCCACTTATCAGATGTCCGGTCAACTTTGACCCACATAGATTTCCACTGTCTAGCTTTATTCATGAGGACTTCTCACCACCTGGCTTCACTCACTAGGATTTTCTCACTGCCTAGCTTCACTCACTAGGACTTTTCACCTGGTTTCACTCACCAGGACTTTCCAATTTGCCCGACTTCACTCATAGGACTTTCCACACTAAGTGTCCGGCTAACATCAACCCACTTGCATTTTCTTCTTCTGTCAACCTTTCCGTTGGACCTTCCCTTACTTAATTTTCAGTTAGAACTTTCCAGTCAAGTATCCGGTTAACTTTTGACTATCAATCTCCTATATAGACAATTGCACCTGCAATCTCCATATATTATCAAATATCGAAACTCAAACATTAAAACTCGAGCTTGAGCTAACTCAAGCTTAGTCAGCTAGTTAACCTTGAATCAGGGAAAATTGCACCAACAGGACGTTGACAGACAGAGGCTCTCGAGAGCTGGCTCGCTTTCTAGTCGCGTGCCACCGTAGCTTTGGCCGACAACCACTGTGAAAGCCTTTTTAAAGGGTTGTCCGATGGTTCTTAGGCCATCCACCGGTTGTCTGACGACTGGTGGACGTCTGACACTTATAGCAGTCGTCGAACATCAAGGTTCCAATGCCAAAAATTATTTCCAGCCACTGAAAATAGTTTCCAACTACCGTAAGCTCGCTGGAACACTTGTTGTTGTTGCCAGAGCTCTAATTGCCACCGATTCCCTTTAGTTCCAGTGGTCAACAGTTGGCCATCAGACCTCTTGTCGTCGGTTGGACCGTCGAAAATAAAGCATATAGCTCGGAATTGCAATAAGCGTTATTACCGTTCACCTCTCTATGTGCTGTCGGGTTGCGAACACCGCCGAACATCATAGTGAGTGGGTAGCCTCTGTGTTTGGTATTGTCTTGGTTGAATACGTCGCCAGATACTAAAATGTGAGAGGGATCCTCTCTCGGATCGTTCCGTCTCCCCACTTTAGCTAGCACCAAAGCGGAGACTTGACTCGGGCTTTAGAAGCCGTCTTGACGAAAGCTCAGCGTAGATGTAAGTAGAGACAAGTCTCATTTGGCTTGCTCATTGATTTTGATGAAGGCTAACCTTGCGAGGCTAGAAAATGCTATCTATAAGGTTCAATAATGAACTCGTGGCTATAATTTAATTATCATAAACTTTTATTATGCGATCATGCTTAACACCTACGTATGTTTTTGTGGATTTGATATGTAATATAATAATTTAAAAATTTATTTACTGCTTCTACTGTATGTTTTTGAAATATGACATTTATGCATATCGAAAATACCCAACAAGAGGTGGACTTTGTAGGTGAAAGTGAAAGATCACGTGTGGAGCAGACTATGGACTTAGTGAATCCGAGGAACTGAAGGACTAGAAGGTGCACTCTTGGATAATGTAAAGATGCAATAATTGGAAGACAACGAACTGTGATAAGTCGCGTGATTTGTAACCTATGGGTCGTTAGATATGCTTGATTAAGAGCCTTTGATAGGCGAACATGAGTTCCTAGTCATAGTTGAAGCATGAGCTTAATCTAAGAGGTTTATTTGTTTCAGTCGACTAAGTTGCTTAGACGACCGCCTTAGTCGACTTATGTGATTGTTAGACAAAATAAATTTGCTATATCCGCTAGTTGAGCTAAGTGTATGAGTATCGATTAATCAGGTTGTCTTGACTCAATCCTAGTGGAGTCGACTGAAGATAATGTAGGATCGAAAAGAATTTAGATATCTCCACAATAGCATGATATTGTCCACTTTGGGCCTAGACCCTCATGGCTTTGCTTTTGGGCTCTCCCCAAAAGGCCTCATGCTAATGGAGATATCTTTTTCTTATAAACCCATGATCTTTTCCATGTGTTTTCAATATGGGACTATGTTTGCAACCTTGTAACCCCAACAATCCCCCCCCTCAAACAAAGGACCATGGGCTTCCCACGTCTGATCCTCGACCCAATAGGTCTTCCTGCCCCTCGGTCTACTCGACCTAGTAGGACTTTCTGCCCCTCGGTCTACCCGACCTACTAGGACTTCCTTGCCTAGCCGCAACTAGGACTTCCTGCCTGGTGTCTGGTCCTCTTGATCCGAACATAGGAGCCCCCACTTTCTTTGTTCGAGGTCAATATTGTACTCACATGGTTCAATCAGACCATAGCTCTTGTGCACAGTCGGCGGTTAAACCTTCTGGCAGTCCGGGCTCTGATACCAATTATAGGATTGAAAAGAATTTAGATATCTCCACAATAGCATGATATTGTCCACTTTGGGCCTAGACCCTCATGACTTTGCTTTTGGGCTCTCCCCAAAAGGCCTAATGCTAATGGAGATATTTTTTTCTTATAAACCCATGATCTTTTCCATGTGTTTTCAATATAAGACTATGTTTGCAACCTTGCAACTCCAACCGATAAAAGCGTGGTGGATAAACTTGTTACCTTATGCAACCTAGTTGACTGGATGTAGAGTAGTTAATTGAAAGTACATTAGTCAGCTAATTTTTAGCCATTGAGCGATAACGTTATGTTATCTAGATAACAATCTACTAGTATTATTGTATAGATCAGTCGGCTACTGATTCTAACCAAATGTTATCCAAATGAGTTATCTTATCATTTGTTTCAATACACCCTTGTTACTATAAAAAAGAGTGCAAGGGGATCTCAAATATACAACTTATATATATATATATTCTCATTCTAAGACTTCTGCTGTTCAATGTTTGGTAATATCTTCTATGTGCTTTTATTTTATATCTATAGAATATTTTATAGGCTTGTCCACTTCTCTCAGAATTTGTTTAGTGAAAATTTTGGATTCAATTCACTTGACGGATCATTAGGTCATGGAGTAGTATCTCGGGTCGGAACCATGTTATATCTCTAAGTTAATTAGCAAGTGCTCTTTGTGTTTAGTGTTCTTATATTTACGCTGTGCATACTCTAATAACTATTGAGAAAAGTTAACTTATGGTTTGACCTTATACTAAACTAAACAAGAGAAAGCAAATATTTTATCTCTTCAAGTTAACAAAGTATTCACCCCATCTAGATGCACAAACCATCTAACATGTACACAGCTGCAAACACGCATGTATACATCCACATTGTGTTTTGTGAGATTGTGTAGGCAAGTTGTTAGCTTATCATAAATCTGTATAAATTTGGCATTTCGACATACATGTATTTAAATACTAGTTATGAGCTAATTAAGCCATTTTTTTAATAGTAGAAGCATGGTCGGGCAAATGCTTTTTATATGTCAATTAGCCTATGCTACTTTGACTTGGATATCAGTGTCTGCCACGAGTGTGGGTTTAGTGTTAAACATATATTTGTTTTTGTTTTCCAATTGGAGCATAGGGACTCATTCAAAAAGGATGCAAATTGGAGATACAGGGACATGAAAACTGTCAAAAATATAAATATTAGTGTTAATATAACACATATAAACTTAATATAGTAACTTAAAAATATAACCTAATTTATATTACCCATTAATCTAATATCATTTATACATTATAATGTATATAACTTAATATTATCAATATAACCATGGTTAAGACGAATATCGTTTGTGGGTGCAGGAGGGAGTGCCTGTCAAGATTTGGCAGTTGAGGTGGACCATGAAGTAGAAGACCTCGGTTCCGCCATTTTTTTTTTTTAGTTGGTACACACAATGGAAGAGGATTGGGGATAAGGGGAGGCCGAGATGTTTGAATACGATAATGGTGCGGGCCAAGATACGGAATGAGTTGGGAGCAAGTTAGTTCAAAGGTATCTTGAAGAAAGCAATGATGTGGGTGTAGGCCGGAGGAATGGGAAGAGGAAGTCCTCCTTCAAACTGGCCAATAAAGAAGGACACATCGCCATAAGGAGGCTTCTGAGGATGGTCGGAAGGCTTGGGGAGGATTAGTCTGGTTCCTTCTGCAAAATGTACTCATCGCTGTAGCTGGAGATAGAGTGAGATAGGGTTAGTTGTGTTTGCGACTTCAAACCAAGGGGGAGAGGCAGAGGGAGTTTTGGCCTTTCGGACAGTAGGTGCACTTGAAGAGGCGTTGAAGGGAGGGGGAGAAGCTCGAGTGCGGCAGAAGTTGGAAACTGACCGAAGGGCTTGTCAGTATATGACGGAAGCGCAGATGGTGCGTGATGGGTGTGGATCTAGAGGGGATTGAAGGGCCGAGATTTATAGTTGGGAAGCACGAGTAATAAGTCAAGCAGAGGTTTCACCACCTGATCATCGAGGTTTCCTACTATTGTCTGCAAAATCTGACAATAGATGAATCGCAATGGGATAATTGTCGGGTAAAATAATTTATCAGATATATTTAGTACTTTATCTAATTTAAATTATATAAAATTTAATTTAATTTATCTATCGAAATAATCGGAATTGATAATCTCATACTATCAACAGAGACTAATTTCTATCAAATACTGAACTCAGTCTGTACAATAGTCGAGCGAGCTGAGCGGTTGATCGGGCTAAGCAACCGAGCAAGCTCAGAGGCTGGTTAGATAAGCCAAACAAGCAGTTAATTCGACCGGACAGAGTAGCCGAGTGAGTGACCAGCCGGGTGTACATACTGCTAAGCAAACTGAGTGAGAGGTCGAGTAGAATTTCACCGAGTGGAGCGGCCGACCGGGCTGAGCAACCGAGCAAGCTCAAAGGCTGATCAGATAGGCCAAGCAGGCAGTTAGTCCGATCGGACAGAGTAGCCTAGTGAGTGACCGGCTGAGCGTGTGTACTGCCGAGCGAACCAAGTGAGAGGCCGAGAAGAATTTCACCAAGAGGAGCGGTCGAACGGACTATGCGGTCGGGCGAGTGAGCGACCGGACGGGTGAGTCGCAAACCAAGTGATCGAACTGCTGAGCGAGTAAGCGAGCGTTCGAGCAAACTGACCGAGCTAGCTATGGCCAGACGGGCGTGCGACCGAACGAACATAGAGGCCGAGTGAATTTCACTGAGCGAAGGATTCGTCCGAGTGGACGACGAAGCTGAGCGAAATTGCACCGAGTGGAGGATTCGGCTGAATGGATTGAAGGGTCGTGCGCGCAAGCAGTAGATTGGTCGACCGGGCAGACAGGTCGAGCAGGCAGTTAGCCTTACAGTGGAAGGCAGGGCGGCCTAAAGGCAGAGAGGCCGAGCGGTCCAAGCGAGCGGTCGGGCCAGTAAACCGAGAGTGCTGTGACCGGACAGGCGTGCAACCGAGCGGGCGATGAGGTAGGGCGGGCGTTGCCGGGCGAGCGACAAGGCTGAGCTGGCGCTATGACCGGGTGAGCGATGTAAGCGGCTGGAAGTGTGAACCGAGGCCTGCGATACACAGTTTCCTTGAAACAGATTCGCCCTACCTTCGACTATGCTTCTAGGCTTTCTCGAGTCGTCTATTTTCCAGGATACAATGATGAACCGTGATTCCCACCAAGTATTGATGGTTACGGCGAACTGAGAGGTACATAGCTGCTATCACGAGCACTCCATCGAGCAAGAGATGCACGACAGAAGAAGGGGAACGTAGATGTAGAGCTTCAACTTTTTGAGCGTGTAACCTTTTGCCTGTAGTTGCAGCCTCCTTATATAGGAGCTCAGACTAATGAGCAGCGTTAATGCTCATTTAATGATCATTATTTGCCAGCTGTGAAACACCTGCGTTTCACTCGACTGTATTAATCTTTAATTTAATGCATCCATTACACCCTTAAATAAGTAGTAAAAAATTTATGTGGCAAAATGTTGGTTGTTCCACTTGGGCAAATTTTGTCCCGACCGGTTCGGCATTCGGCGCGCGCAGGTTATGCTCGCACATGAGTAAACTTGGTTCAGTGTAATCCGGGCCCTAGATTTGCACCCCCTGCGCACCCACATGTGTTGAGAGCCTCTCCCCATGCATTTGCTCACATCATCAATGCATGCGAATTAATATACACCAACCAATATGCCTTGAAACTCCCAATGTAGGACTAAAGTCACATTCATAATGGAGCTTCATGCCTCTTCCATCTCTTCTCCATTCACATATATCTAACAATCTCCCATATAAATGGAGATAGGGTATGTGATAGCAATCAACAGTTGAGTCGAGTATAGGTCAGGTAGGTTTTACCTTTTGAACCTTCCTTTATGAAGATTTGTTTACTTACTGGCTGCTAGTAGACTCGATGTCCTTGAATTGTTCTGCCGTCTATGTAAGTATTGACACATCTCATCCAAGACTTTCCCTGATATAAACTCAGTTATCATAAGTGTGTTCGTTCTTGGCCATGAACACGCCTAGTTCTGTGAGAAGTTCTAAGAATTGTGTCTCCAATTCTCTTCGGAGTGGCTCCTTCTTTCTCACATAGATGATCTCTTAAGAGTATTCCACATTACTCTTCTTGGATCATTAAAAGTCATGTACTTAACCTCCATCCTTCACTGATTCATTAGGTCGTTCTCCCACAGTGAGTAACTTTGTCGATACAATTAGGTTGTCCCTTTGAACATAGTTCTTGGGATCTCCAGTCTGCATAGGTTGGGTTTCCTTTCCACCAATATTTCTCATCGACATCAAGCACATCCCTCGCGATGAGCTTACAACTAACTCTCTATTTTAACCCCTTAGTTAACAGATCTGTTAGGTTGTCCTTTGACTTCACATAGTCAATAGCGATAACTCCCATTGAGAGTAGTTATCTAATGGTATTATGTTTACGACGTATATGTCTAGACTTATCATTATATAGATGACTCTGTGCCCGACCGATTGCTTATTGACTATCGCAATGTATGCAAATTACCGGTACAGGTTTTGGCCATCTCGGAATATCTTCTAAGAATTATCGTAACCATGCAGCCTTTTCACCACATTTATCAAAAGTTACAAACTCAGATTCCATCGTGGATCTAGTTATTACCGTTTGTTTATAAGATTTCCAGGATATGCCTGCACCTTCAAGAGTGAATACATATCCACTCGTAGACTTAGAGTCTTTTATATCAGATATCTAACTCGCATTGTTATATGCTTCAATCACAGCAGGATATCTCATATAGTGCAGTCCATATTCACTAGTATACCTTAAGAACCTCAATACTCTTGTTATCCCTTTCCAGTGCTCAACACCGGGATTACTCGTGTATCTACTCAGTTTACTTACTGCGTAGACCATGTCTGGTCGTGTACAACTTATTAGGTACATCAAACTTCCAATCACTTGAGAGTACTCTATCTTAGAGATACTTTCACCTCAATTTTTTGATAGATGTTGACTCGTATTTATCAGCATTCGTGCCAACACAGTATCACCCTTGGTGAATTTCTTAAGAATTTTATCCACGTAATGGGACTAACTAAGAACAAGTCCTTCTGTTGTTCTAAGAATTTTGATTCCTAGAATCACATCAGCTAGGCTCATGTCTTTCATGTCAAATCTTGAGTTCAATATATCTTTAGTGGATGTGATTATCTTATCATTACTCTCAATGATAAGTATGTTATCTACATATAGGTACAAGATGACGTAGTCATTCTCTGTGACTTACATGTAGAACATTTATCACATTCATTAGTCTTAAATCCACATTCCTTCATGACATTATCAAACTTCTCATGCCACTGCTTTGGTGCTTGTTTTAAGTCATATAATCACTTCATCAATCTACAAACCTTGTTTTTTTATCCTGGCACAGAAAACCCCTCAGGTTGCTCTATGTAAATTTCCTCTTCTAAATCCCCATTTAGAAAGACTGTCTTTACATCTATCTATTGTATTTCAAAATTCCATAGAGCGACAATAGCCAACAATACTCTAATGGAAGTTATTCTCGACAACGGAGAATACGTATCAAAGTAATCGAGCATTCTCGTTGTCGAGATCCTTTGATTACCAATCTGACCTTATACTTATCAATTGTATTATCTGACTTTATTTTCTTCTTGAAGATTCACTTGTAACTTAGTGGTTTATTTCCCAGATGAAGATCCATAAGTTCCCAAGTGTGATTTTTCAAGATAGAATCTATCTCAGATGCAATTGTCTCTCTCCAGTGAGGTTTATCAGAAGAGCCTACAACTTCTGAGTAACTTCGGGACTCACTTTCCAACATGAAAGTGATAAAATCCAATTCGTAGGATTTTTCTACCCGAGCTCTTTTGCTCCGTCTAAGCTCAACCTCAATTGATTTATCATCATCTTCTTTGCCTTATGTTTCATGTGCCCGTTTTGAGGAGCTAGAATCCTCTCGGGTCTTATATGAAAACACATGCTTGATGAACGAGTCATTTCTCTATTCTATTATTGAGTTCTTGTGTATCTCTAGTATTTGTGATTCATACACAAAAAATTGATACGCACTACTGTTTTGTGCATATCTAATAAATATGCAATTAACAGTCTTTGGTCCTATCTTAATCCTTTTCGGATCAAGCATCAACACTTTGGCAAGACACCCCTACATTCATAAATATTTGTAGGACGGTTGTCTTCCATTCCACAACTTATAAGGGATCTTATCTATTTTCTTTTAGGGCACTTTATTAAGAGGTAATTAGCTGTTAACACAACTTCCCCCCACATGAACTCTGACAGTCTAGAGATCAATAAAAGAGCATTCATCATCTCCTTTAGAGTTCAATTCATTCGCTCAACAACTTCATTTTGCTGAGGAGTATAAGGAGCTATAATCTCATGTCTGATCCCATGTTCAGCACACAACTCAATGAACAGTGATACATATTCACCTTCTCGGTCACTTCGAACCACCTTAATCTTTCTATTAAGCTGGTTTTCAACCTTATTCTTATAGAGTGTAAATTTTTCTATAGTTTTATCCTTTTGAGAAGATACACATAACAGTATTTTATTTTATCATCTATAAAAGTGATGAAGTATTTATTCCCACCACGTGTTAATATACCCTTGAGGTTGCACACATTGGTGTGAATTAGTCCGAGTGGTTCGTTGCTTCTTTCAATATGTTGAAAGGATGATCTTATCATTTTTACTTCAACACAAATCTTACACTTGTGTTTCAGGTCAAGGTGGAATACAAGTATGTTTTGTATATTTATTAATCTACGCAACATATCGTAGTGAACATGTCCTAGTCTATAATGACACAAACATGAACACTCAAACATATAAGTGGAAGATCTTTCATTTTTATTTATCTTAGGCCTAATGACCATTACATTAAACTTAAATAGCCCGTTAGATACATAACCTCTTCCAACAAACATTCTATTCTTAGACAATACAACTCTGTCTGACTCAAAAATAATGCGAAAGACGTGCTTGCTTAATAGTGATCCGAACACTAGATTCTTACGAATCTTCAGAACATACAACACATTGTTCAGAGTAAAGTCCTTGCTCGAGGTTATCTTCAACACCACTTTTCCTTGGCCCATATGTCCGAGGTTGCTGAGTTCCCTATGAACAACTTGTCTCCATTGACTTCTCCGAAGTTGTGGAGCAGCTACTTGTTGCAGCAAACATGTCTGGTGGCTCCGATATCAATCCACCATTGCCGCGAGTTTGAACTAACTAGGTTCAACTCATAGACTAGAACGCAGAAGTCGTCCATTTCTGGTCCCTCGTTCAAGTTGGCCTCATGCTTCTTCTTCTTTGGCTTTTTGCATTCCGAAGATTTGTAACCCACTCGATCACAATTGAAGCATTTCCCAGATAACTTCTTCTTGCTAATGCCTCCTTTAGGTCCCATCATGGAAGACTTGGGGTTCTTCCATTTCAAGACTTGACCATGCTTGACTACGTTGGCTTTCACAGCAGCCTTAGAGAACAACTTTCTCTCTGAACTCTTGTTGTCTTCTTCGATGTGAAGTCTAACAATGAGTTCCTCTACATTCATCTCCTTCCGCTTATGCTTCAAGTAGTTCTTCAAGTCATTCCAACCGGGGCAGCTTCTCAATGATAGCAGTCACTTGGAAGATTTCACTCAGAACCATCCCTTCTGAGTGGATCTCGTGCAAGATCACCCGAAGCTCCTGGACTTGGCTGATCACCGTCTTGGATTCAACCATCTTGTAGTTTAGGAATCGAGCCACGATGAACTTCTTGGGCCCTGCATCCTCCGTCTTATACTTCTTATCTAGGGACTCACATAGCTCCTTAGTCATTATATTTATGCTATACACAACGTACAATGAGTCGGCAAGGTAGTTGAGGATGTAGTTTTGGCAAAGAAACTTAGAATGAGTCCATGCCTCCACTGCATTGATGGTCTACGCATCAACATCCTTAGCACGCTTGGGAGAGTCCTCGATCAAGAACCAAGCCAGATTGAGCGTGGTCAAGTAGAAGAGCATCTTCTGCTACCACCTCTTGAAGTTTAGTCCATTGAACTTCTCTGCCTTTTCTTTATGATTGATTGACACAGTTCTAATCGAGGTGGGTGGGACCTTTATGTGTTGAGTCTATTGCACTTCAACACTTTGTCTGTGGCCATCTCAATATAACCGAATCTGTTTCAAGATTGCTAGACAAAGTAATCTATTGTCGGGGATATTTGGGAATTAGCCGAATTTAAATTACACGAAATTAAATTCAACTTATCTGTCAAGATGACCTTAGTTGATAATCTCAGGCTGTTAGCAAGGGTTGGTTCCTACAAACTGTTGAACTCAGTTTGTACAGTAGCTGAGCGAGCTGAGTGACCTACCGAGATGAGCAACCGAGCAAGCTCAGAGGCTGGTCTGATAGGCCCAACGGGCAATTAGGCCGACCGAATAGAGTAGCTGAGCGAGTGACTGGCCGAGAGTGCGTACTGCCGGGCGAACCGAATGAGAGGCTGAGTGGAATTTCACCGAGAGAACCGGCCGAATGAGCTATGCAGCGGGGCGAGTGAGCGACCAGACGGGCGAGTCGCGGACTAAGTGACCGATTTGCCAAGCGAATAAGCCAGCGGCTGAGCAAACTGACCGAGTGATCTGAGACCGGACGTGCGTGAGACCGAACGAATGTAGAGGCCAAGTAAATTTCACCGAGCGAAGGATTCGGCCGAGTGGACGACGAAGCTGAGCGAAATTTCATCGAATGGAGGATTCAACCGAGCAGACTGAAGGGTCGGGTGGGCAAGTAGTAGATTAGTTGACCGAGCAGATAGGTCGAGTGGGCAGTTAGCTTTACAGTGGAAGGCATGGTGGCCTAAAGGCCGAGCGGTCCAAGCTAGTAGTCGGACAAGTAAATCAAGCGTACTATAACCGGACGGGCGTGCTACGGAGTGGGCGATGAGGCAGGGCGGGCGCTGCGACCGGGTGAGCAATGCGAGCGGTCGGACGTGTGAACCGAGGCATGCGATACACAATTTTCTTGAAATAGATTCGCCCCACCTCCGGCTATACTTCAAGTTTTTCTCAAGTTGTCTATTTCTTAAGATACATCGGTGAACCGTAATTCCCACTAAGCACTGATGCTCACGGTGAACTGAGAGGTACACGACTGCTATCGCAGGAACTCCGCTGAGCAAGAGATGCATGACAGAAGAAAAGGGGAACGTAGGTGGAGTGCTTCAACTCTCTGAGCATGTAACCTTTTGCCTATGGTCGCAACCTCCTTATATAGGAGCTCAGACCAACATGGGCAACGTTAATGATCGTTTAATGATCATTTAATGATCATTATTTATCAATTGTGAAATGCCAATTGTTCACTTGACTGTATTAATCTTTAATTTAATGCATCTGTTACACTCTTAAATAAGTAGCAAAAAGTTTATGTGGCAAAATCACTCGACTGTATTAATCTTTAATTTAATGCATCTGTTATACCCTTAAATAAGGGTCAAAAAGTTTATGTGACAAAATGTTAGTGCCTTGGATTTACACTCTCCCCTTCGCACCCATGCGTGAGAGAAAGTCTCTCCCCATGCATTTATTCACATCATCAATGCATGTTAATCAATATAAACCAACCAATATACCATGAAATTCCCAATGTAAGACTAAAATTTTATTTATAATGGAGTTTTATGTCTCTCCTACTTCTTTTCTAATCACATATATCCAATAATAATAATGATACCAGATTGTCTAATGTTGCAGAAGCGGTTTAGATGGTAAAAGGGAGGGACGAATAGTGACATGCAATTTAAAATTTTGATATCTTTTACTGACGACTTAATAAGGACACACATTAATAAAATATATAAAATATAGCATAAAAAAAGGCTTGATAATTACTTGGATTACAACCCACTGGATGCTAGTCCAAGAACTATGTAAGAATGTCTCCTCGAATGGGTCTAGTGGTTAGCACATGAGGTGTTGCCATCAATGAGATCTGGGGTTCGAATCTCGACAAAAGCCGAGGTAAATGTCTCCCTTATGTGCTAGTCACTATTCCAAAGGCTAGTAGCCGCTCGTGATTTACCTCTTCTGTGTAGACCCTGAGACAGATTGACGAGGACACTAGGAGCGAACGTATTTATCTTTTACCACCAAAGAACTATACAAAAATGTCCACTATTATCTCCTCTTTGAAAACTTGCTAGAGGCAGCGAAATCTCTTTCAGTGATTGAGCATAAGAGTAATAAAAGAATTGCAGAATAGGAAGTATTGGAGTGTGTTGTATTTTATTCTTCGAGCTCCGGTCCTATTTATAAACTTCATCTCGATTTGATGATTATGCTAATGTGGCACATTCCAATCACCTGGAAGACTTCCAGTCGTGTAAACCTTACTAACGTGACTCTAACCTTTATCCTCTTCGACAGTAGTTACTTTTGGTCACACTTGAAAACTACTGATGTGACTATCGTTCTAATTCGACAATTTACCAAAGGACGCACTTAAAAATCTGAATTTATCAAAAAACGTACACTACTTTGGTATTTATCAAAGAGCACACTTTTTTAAAAACATTTCCTATTTTACCCTCCTGATAATTTGACTTTTTCTATTGTTTTTCTTTTCTTCATTATATTTTTCTCACTTCTCTCTCTCCTCTGTCGGCAGAATATAGGAATAACATTAGTCAATCTTTAATCACATTTTAATACATTTGAAGAAGCTAAAATAAATAATGGATACCATATTTGGACTCTTTGTAATTTTAGAAATTCACAGAAACTAAAATGGATGCAATCGGAGCTTTCTAGGTCGATCAGTGAGTTTCGGTCAAAACCCACTGATGGACCTAGAGAGCTCCGATTGCACTCATTTCAGTTTCTATGGATTTCTAAAATTACAAGGAATTCAAATATGGTATACATTATTTATTTTGGCTTTATAGATGTTAACAAGCAAAATCAAAGAATCGGTATAAAAGCCCACGTTGGGCCTAATATCATTCCATATCAGGCCCACGTTGGGCCTGATTTGAGTCCATATCAGGCCCAATGTGAGCTTTTTTGCCGATTCTTTGATTTTGCTTGTTAACATCTATAAAAAGCCAAAATAAATAATGGACACCATATTTGAACTCCTTGCAATTTTAGAAATCCATAGAAACTGAAATGGGTGCAATCGGAGCTCTCTAGGTCCATCAGTGGGTTTGACCGAAACCCACTAATCGACCTAGAAAGCTCCGATTGCACCCATTTCAGTTCCTGTGGATTTCTAAAATTGCAAGGAGTGAAAATATGGTGTCAATTATTATTTTTGACACTCCTAGTGGTGGACCAGAGGTTTTGAAAAATCCTAAATCTCTCTTTCTTTTGTTTTTCCTTTAAACAAATCATCATGTACTGTCAGCCTAATATCTCTTCATATCAGGCCCAATCTGGGCCTGATATCTCCCATATCAGGCCCAATGTGGTCCGATATGGAGATAAGTGCCAAGTAACAAAAAAAAAAAAAATAAATAAATAAAGAGAGATTTAGGGTTTTCAAACCTCTGGTCCACCATTCAAAATTAATAATGGACACCATATTTAACTCCTTGTATTTAGAAATTATAGAATTGAAATGAGCTTAGTCGATCGGGTTTCGGCCAAACCCACCGATGGACCCAGAGCCCGATCGCACCCATTTCGCTTCTATGAATTTCTAAAATTACAAGGAGTTCAAATACGGTGTCCATTATTTATTTTAATTTTTATAGATGTTAACAAGCAAAATCAAAGAATCGACATAAAAGGGCCCGATATGGAATCATATCAGCCCAACGCTGATATCATTCCATATCAGCCCACGCTGGCCCGATTTGAGTTTATCAGGCCCAATGTGGGCTTTTTACCGATTCTTTGATTTTTACTTGTTAACATATATAAAAAGCCAAAATAAATGGACACCATATTGAACTCCTTGCACTTTAAAAAATACTTGAAAACGAGCACGTCGCAGCCTTCGTAGCGGGTGTCGACGAAACCCACCGATCGATCGCTGAAGCTCCACCCATTTCAGTTTCTATGAATTTTTAAAATTACAAGGAGTGAAAATGTGGTGTCCATTATTATTTTTGGCACTCCTAGTGGTAGACTAGAGGTTTTGAAAAACCCTAAATCTCTCTTTCTTTTTTTTTTCCTTTTTTTTTGTTTAGGCCTGATATGAAGAGATATTATGCCCACGTTGGGCCTGATATCTCTCATATCAGGCCCAATCAGACCTATTAACAACAAAAAATAAAAAAATAAAAAAATAAAAAAATAAAAAGAAATAAAGAGAGATTTAGGATTTTCAAAACCTCTGGTCCACCACTAGGAGTGCCAAAAATAATAATGGACATCATATTTTCACTCCTTGTAATTTTAGAAATTCATAAAAACTGAATGAGGCACCGAGCTTAGATCGATCGCTGGGTTTCACCAAACCCACCATGGACCCAGAGCCCGATCGCACCCATTTCAGCTTCTATAGATTTTAAAATTGCAAGGAATTCAAATATGGTGTTCATTATTTATTTTGCCTTTTATATATTAACAAGCAAAATCAAAGAATCGACAAAAAGCCCACATCGGGCCCGAGATATTTCAAATCGTGCCCAACGCGGCCCGATATGAATGATATGCCCACGTTGGGCCTTATATGATTCCATATGCCCAACGTGGGCTTTTATGTCGATTCTTTGATTTTACTTGTTAACATCTATAAAAAGTCAAAATAATGGACACCATATTAACTCATTTTAGAATCCATAGAATCGAATGGGTGCATCGTAGTTTTCAGTCCATCGCGGGTTTGACCAAACCCACCGATCGACCTGTAAATCTCCGATCGCACTCCATTTCACTTCTATGAATTTCTAAAATTACAAGGAGTTAAAATATGTACATTATTATTATGGACTAGAGGTTTTGAAAACCCTAAATATCTCTTTATTTATTTTTTATTTTTATTTTGTTGTTACTTGGCCTGATATCTCCATATCAGGCCCACATTGGGCCCGATATGAAGAGATATCAGGCACATGGGCATGATATCTCTTCATATCATGCCTAAAAAAAAGGAAAAAAAGAAAGAGAGATTTAGGATTTTCAAACCTCGTCCACCACAGAGTGCCAAAATACTGACACCATATTTTCATTTTAGAATCCACAGAGAATGGTGATCGAGCTTTAGTCGATCGGTGGGTTTCCGAAACCCACCGATCGACCTAGAAAGCTCCGATTGCACCCATTTCGGTCTATGGATTTCTAAAATCGCAAGGAGTTCAAATATGGTGTCCATTATTTATTTTGATTTTTATAGATGTTAACAATTAAATCAAGAATCAAAAAACCCACATTGGGCCCGAGATGACTCAAATCGCCCAACGCGGCCCGAGCATGAATGACATCGGGCCCGATATGATTCCATATCGTGCCCAATGGGCTTTTATGCCGATTCTTTGATTTTGCTTGTTAACATCTATAAAGCCAAAATAAATAATGTATACCATATTGCAACTTCGAAATTCACATGACCTAAAATGAGTGCAATCGGAGCTCTCTAGATCCATCAGTGAGTTTTGACCGAAACCCACTGATTGACCTAGAAAGCTCCGATTGCACCCATTACAGTTCCTGTGGATTTCTAAAATTGCAAGGAGTCCAAATATGGTGTCCATTATTTATTTTGGCTTCTTCAAATGTATTAAAATGTGATTAAAGATTGACTAATGTTATTCCTATATTCTACCGACAGAGGAGAGAGAGAAGTGAGTGAAATATAATGAAGAAAAGAAAAATAATAGAAAAAGTCAAATTATCAGGAGGGTAAAATAGGAAATGCTTAAAAAAAAGTAGCTCTTTGGTAAATACCAAAGTAGTGTACGCCTTTTGATAAATTCAAATTTTCAAGTGCGCCCTTTGGTAAATTGCCGGTTCTAATTTATTCAATTATTAGTACAATTAGTATAATGATCAAATTTAAATTTTGATAAATGATAAATAAATTAAAATTAATTAAATTAGAATCAATTATTCTTCGTATTTATTATTAAATAATTTATGGCATTCCAAGTCATCTTAGTCCTAATTAGGATTTTTTGAGTGATCTACTGGCTAACGTCGATGTCCAAGAAAGTAGTGGTACTGGTGGACACATCCATTTGCAATGCGACGCATTTTAGAGTAATATGAGCTTTGGATTGTTAAATTACTTTGCCGCCAGTCCTATTTATGGAACATGTTGTTTTAGATGATATGAATTGTTTTTATTTATTTATATTTTTTTAGTTGATATTAAATATATGATTTATGTCGATTAATTAGAGAATGATTGATCTCTTCTTATGAAAACTTTTTATTAATCATCAAATAAATTGAGAAGCACTCATATCAGTCCAATATTTTTAAGTTAAACATCTATTAAAAAAATTTTATTTATTAATTTATCGAAGTTAAAGATTTAATTCTTAAATATCTAAAAAAACTAAGAAAATATTCTACCACGGTATCATTATACCGGGACCGGTGCGGGTTATGAAGAATAAAAAAAAAACAATATGCATTTTATAGAGCTCATGTGGAATCATATTGAAAAAACCCATTTATTAGTGTGCCAGTGCCCCCAGGCTGAGCATGACCCGAGCATGGACCCACTAGATTTTCCCATAAAATTTAAATTTAAACCGTCTAACAGTGGCAGTGAAAATATCAAATTCCTTCCATTTTTCTTTAAAAAAATTTCATAAATTTTTAAATTTCATTTGTGAAGACCTTATCTCTCTATCCCTCATACCACATCCAAACATGTTACATTCTCATTTCAGCTCTCAACTCCCTATTCTTAATTCTCATACATTCTTTCTCTCATAATTTCTTTCTCTAATCTCTAATTTATCTTAATCTCTCCTTAATATTGTTTTTTTCTGAATTAAGTACATATTTTAAAAAAACTGTAAATAGTAATTACATTTTATTCTTTATCCCTGGCCGTGTCATTCCAATGTGGAAGAGACTGAGATAAAATAAAAGTTACTCCCTATCTTTGCCCTATAAAATTTCTCCCATATATCACTTCTTTCCCTGATTATTTCCCTTACTGGTAGGAAACATAGCTTAGTTACATTATAGATCAATAGATTAAACTTATATTGATAGGGTTTCTACTTAGAAATGATGAAAGATCATATTCCCATTTCATTGGACGACATTCGAGACTTTGAAAAGACAAATGATTAGGTTAATATTTGTCCATCTTAAATAATACCAACTGTATTGCAATGAAAAATCTGGAATCAGACAAGAAAGCTGCTGTTCTACTCGAACTGCATCTTGTCAATCCTACCATCAAAATAAGTATCCTAAATCTCACACTTTAACAGGCCAGGATGTGACAATTGTGAACATTCACAAGATGTGGCAAAAGACGATTTATTCGTCCCCAACGTCCCCGCCAACTCATCCGTAGGTCAACACGGAAAAGTTAAATCATGGATGACTACTGATCATTAGTGCAAATGACTAAGACACAGGAAAAGACATACTCCATTCACAAGATGATAAGCTAGTGGTTAACCTTTCCTTTCTTATAATCTGTTACTTGAATACTCATGGTCACTGATCTTATTACGTTTTGCTGTAGTGAAAGCTGCAAACCAAGTCATGTGGAAGACAAACCTGACTGGGCTGCTGGGATTCCTCATATTCCAACTTGTCTGTGGGATGCAATATCGATTCTTTCAAGGATCACATGGAGCTTGTGGTACCATCCATGTTGGAACTTCTGGTGGAACATAGTTGTGGTCGCTTGGCCGTAGTATTATTGCTACTGGAGCTTGTGGCTTAAAGTGGAGAGGCCAAGTATTAGGAGGTTTTGACGGGACCTGAGCAATCTACAAATTGTAAATATGATTCAAATTGTATACCACAGTTATCTACAGACTGTAAATATACATGATTCAAATTCTGTACCACCAACTTATAGCTGCGAAGGTGGCTGACCATTTTTTCTTCCTAAGAAAGTGCTCCTCCACTGGAGTTGTTTTCGAGTATTGACATGAGAATGGGCTGTTTCTTTACTTACCACCACGCTGTAAATTATCTCTGTTCGACTTGTTTTTAAGCTAAGGAATTGTGAATGAGACTGAGATTTATAACGTCTGATTGTTTTTTGTCAAAGATCCGTGA
This sequence comes from Zingiber officinale, assembly GCF_018446385.1. Lineage (NCBI taxonomy): Eukaryota > Viridiplantae > Streptophyta > Magnoliopsida > Zingiberales > Zingiberaceae > Zingiber > Zingiber officinale. The sequence goes on from NC_055998.1 coordinate 109,445,144, forward strand.
TCATTCACATATTGTATCTGTTTTGTAGCTTGTAGTTGTTCTCAATTGTCAGCATCCTTCTGGAGTTGGTAATTCCAAAGAGGTACATGTTGGACCCCGTGGTAGTTTTGATGTAATCAATCAAGTTGATTAGGTCCTGCTGTGTTTGATCCCTGTGTCTGAGTGTGCGGGAGCTTAAGAACACAGGAAGTCGAGCGGAAGACGCAGCTAACGAGAAGGACGGCACGGTTAGGGAGCCGACGGGCTCGGTGCGTCCGAAGGACGAGAGAGCTGCGGAAGAGTACTTCGGTGGGCGTGAAGAGCGTGCGCGGCGTTCGAGGGACGTTAAGCCGGGACGGAAGGCTGCTCGAGGAGAAGGCCGGGAATTGGGTTCGGGTGAGCCCTATTCCGGTTGGCCGCAATCACCCAAAAGAATGGAACTTCGAAAGCCAAAGCGAAGAAGAAAAGGAGTCAAAAGAGGCTGGAAGTTACTGTAGCAGAAGTTACTGTAGCTTGAAGGCGCCTTAAACAAGCATTGAAGGCGCCTTGAACATTGAAGGCGCCTTCATTGCTTGTTGAAGGCGCATTGAGCCAGGTCAGAATGACCGTTCGAGCACTGGATATAATTCTATCCACTCACCGAGCTGGAGGCGCCTTGGACCTTGTTGGAGGCGCCTTGGACCCTCGGGATAGAATTTCCAGGAGCTATAAAAAGGCCCCTGGAGCTAGGAATTTAACGACAACTCAAGCAATCAATTTGTAAGCAATTCCTAAGCAACTAGTGAGCTTCCAAAGTGTAAAAGGCTTCTCCGCCTTCAGAGAAGGAGATCTTTCTTACTGCGCTTTTTCTACTGTCCTGGATTAACAACCTCCTTGGTTGTAACCAGGTTAAATCCTGATTTTCTCTGTTTTTCTGTATTTAGTTTTTATTGCTTTAGTATTTTATCACTATTGCACTAATTGAGTTGAAAGTACGAGGAGGGTATATTTTATTTTTGTTTTCAGCAATTCACCCCCCACTTGCCGGTCTCCGCTGCACCTACAATTGGTATCAGAGTCTGATCGCCTCAGAAGGATTAACTGCCAACTGAAGCACTACGATCAAGACGATGGCCGGAGCGAACATCCATCCCCCAAAGTTCGACGGAGACTTCGCCACATGGAAGCGCAAAATGGAGGTATTTTTTAAAACCGAATTTGACATTATGTTAATAATGAAATATGGTTATGCAGTTCCGAAAGATAAGGAGGAAAATACCTGGACGAAAAAGGAACAAGCAGATTTCGTCGCCAACGGAAAGGCTGAGTTCTACCTACTCAGCGTTCTACCGCCGCAGGAGGTAAATCGGATCGGAAGCTACGACTCAGCGAAAGATCTCTGGGAAAAATTCCTGGAGCTTCACGAAGGTACTTCCGAAGCGAAGCTAGAGAAGCTAGCGAAGCGCGACATCCTCCGGAACCAGTTAACGAACCTCCGGATGAATCAAGGCGAGAAGGTAGCGCAACTCCAAGCGAGAATCAAGGAGCTGATAACGCAACTAACGAACCTTGGAGAAGAGGTAACCAACCGGGATTCTATCCGATACGTGCTCAATGCCTTCCCGAGAACTCCAGAGTGGGTCTCCTTAGTAGATGCGTACTACATCTCTAAAGACCTCGAGGTAAGTACGTTAGAACAATTATTTTCGACTTTTGAACTTTATGAATCTCGAGTTTCAGAGCCAAATGGAGTATAGAAGATCAGTCAGAACATAGCTCTACAGGCAAAAGTAAACGGTTCTGACTCCGAAGCCTCAGTTGACGAATCCGAAGCGGCACTATTGGTAAGACGCTTTAATAAGTTTTTCAGTTCTAATAAATTTAAATCGCAGAGGCATCATCGAAAGAAGAGGACGGTTCGTTGCTACAACTGCAACGAAGAAGGGCACATCAAGGAGGACTGCCCAAAATTGAAGAGAAAGGAGAAAGAAAAGGAAAAGCCAAAATACAAGAAACCAGAACCCTCCAAGCACAAGAATCTGAAGGCTACTTGGTCAGATTCGTCAACCTCTGATTCGGACATCGAAGAATTCTCAGGGTTAGTGCTATTAGCGAACCATCAACCGGAAGAAGACTCAAGCTCAGAGATGAGCATCGATGAAGGAGGAGGAACATCAGAAGAAGAAAGCAGCAGTGAAGGGAGAGCGTCACCAGATCAGGTAAGTAAGGTACGCAATCTAACCCCGTCTCAATCATTTCGATTTATTAAATCGCTTTCTAAAGACTTATTCAAAGTAGAAAAAGAAAATAAAGAATTAAAAATGAAATTAGCAAAAGGATGTCCACTTGAAATGTATGATAGTGTAAAATCAGAAAATGATAAATTAAAATTAGAAATTGAAAAACTGAAATCTGCTGCATGCTTAAATCAATTTCCAAATTCAAAATTAAGAGTTTATGGTAAATTAAATTGGTATATAAGGAAGCATCAAGGTCAACTTAGAAAAATACCAAGAAACTATGTACCCCTAGATTTTTAAATAATTCTATAGGAAGGAACCTCTATTGGGTTCCAAAATTTGTGCTTAATTAATTTTTTCAAAAATTAAAAACTTACAATGAGAAAATTAAACATTGAAATTCTTTATGGAAGTTTTGTCTAAGGAAGTGGTTGTTGCTCCAATAACCAAGAAGACCTAGTGCTTCGCCACGACCTGGAAGCTAAAATATTGAAAGAAAATGTTTAATTAACTTTCTGAAAAAGCATTAAATAAGAATTAAATAATGCTTTGAAAGTTTATCAAATATTTATTAAAATAAACAAAAATTCCTTAATTTTTTTTAAAATTCTAACTTAGAAATTATTTTGTATTCTTAAGATTTTATTTTAAAAATCCTAAATAATTTCATTTGACTTAGAAATTTTTCAGTTTAGACTTAGAAATTTATTTTATAAAAAGTTTATTCTTGCTTAGAAATTTTTTTTAATTCAATTTAACTTGAAAATTTTTTTTTCTTAGAAATTTTTTTCAAAGATTAAATCTTACTTGAAAATATTTTACTTAAGACCCCATTTTTGCTGTGATCAAAGTGGGAGAGAAAAGTACAAGTTTAGGGGGAGTTAGAAAAACTTAATTTTTTTTTGTGTTGCAATTTTACTAATTGCAAAAAATTTTCTTAACTTGTTAGTTTAGTAATTTTTCTTTAAAATTACTGTTTATGTCTATTTTTACCCTAACTTAAACTTGACTTGATGCACATCAAAAAGGGGGAGATTGTTGGACCCCGTGATAGTTTTGATGTGATCAACCAAGTTGGTTAGGTCCTGCTGTGTTTGATCCCTGTGTCTGAGTGTGCACGAGCTTAGGAACACAGGAAATCGAGCGGAAGACGCAGCTAACGAGAAGGACGACACGGGTAGGGAGCCGACGGGCTCGGTGTGTCCGAAGGACGAGAGAGTTGCGGAAGAGTACTCCGGTGGGCGTGAAGAGCGTGCGCGGCGTTCGAGGGACGTTAAACTGGGACGGAAGGCTGTTCGAGGAGAAGGCCGGGAATTGGGTTCGGGTGAGCCCTATTCCGGTTGGCTGTAATCACCCAAAAGAACGGAGCTTCGGAAGCCAAAGCAAAGAAGAAAAGGAGTCAAAAGAGGCTGGAAGTTACTGTAGCAAAAGTTACTGTAGCAGGAACATTGAAGGCGCCTTCATTGCTTGTTGAAGGCGCCTTGAGCCAGGTCAGAATGACCGTTCGAGCACCGGATAGAATTCTATCCACTCACCGAGCTGGAGGCGCCTTAGACCTTGTTGGAGGCGCCTTGGACCCTCGGGATAGAATTTCCAGGAGCTATAAAAAGGCCCCTGGAGCTAGGAATTTAACGATAACTCAAGCAATCAATTTGTAAGCAATTCCTAAACAACTAGTGAGCTTCCAAAGTGTAAAAGGCTTCTCCGCCTTCAGAGAATGAGATTTTTCTTACTGCGCTTTTTCTACTGTCCTGGATTAACAACTTCCTTGGTTGTAACCAGGTTAAATCCCGGTCTTCTCTGTTTTTCTGTATTTAGTTTTTATTGCTTTACTATTTTGTCACTATTGCACTAATTGAGTTGAAAATACGAGGAGGGTATATTTTATTTTTGTTTTCAGCAATTCACCCTCCACTTGTCGGTCTCCACTGCACCTACAGTACATGGTCGGGAAATCTTTACGCTACCTGAAGAAAATATACATGTGGAGATTGAAAGAATAACGTTGAATCTGTGAGAAAGTAGGTGATTTATGATGGTTAAAGGCTATCAACTAGGTATGGAACGGTAAACAGTGACACCATCATCAACATCATTTTCAGGAATATTCAAATCAGCAACGCTTCAATATTAGAACAACGGAAATAGGTTACAGTTATTTGTCGAATGAACTATAGCAATTGCCAAAAGATTGGGAATTGGATTTACGATACCCTAAAGCGTACAAGTGCATTTTTATAATCTAGGGCGTAAATATATGCGAACAACTACAGCAGCATTGTTTCATGGACTTCAATGACAAAGTGAAGCTATTCAAGTGATCCTGCATGACTCAGAAGATCTCCAATAAAAGGTCTATTTCAGTGTTTAAATGCTTCTGCAATCTTCCTTTGTATAAGCTCCACACTTAGACGAGGGGACAATCGTGGAAGTGTAGCCTGCAACAGTAAGGCCTTTCTGAGATGATAATTTTTAGACTGAAAATTTTCCCCGGGAATCTCGGACTAAATATCTATTATTAAGAACAGCACTTTTTTAGACTTGTCCAATCTTTTCTCGCCGTGCACCAACACAGCCGTATTAAGAACACCTTCTAGAAGCCTTTGTTCATTTCGTAGCTCAAAATCATTACTAATGGTAGAGACAAATATGACGGGCATTAAAAATGGTCAAACAGAAAGCCAAACAATGAGATAGAATTTTGTCAAATAAACTGCATTTTAGACAAATCTCAACAGTCTTTATGGGGCAGCAATGGTGCGCAATCTAGATTCACTGTGTTACTTGAAAGAATAATATTTGTTTTAGTTTAGCTACTCCAAACAAAAGTTCAAGTTCCTAGGTTCCTTGATCACAAAAAAAATCACACATCGAAGGTGAATTCACATAAAAAATTTCAGTTAATGTGGATAAATGATGCAATTGTCTATTCTAGTTGAATATGGGCATCAACAAAACTATAATTACAAATATGCAATCTTAATTGATGCGTTTAGAGGATCTCCCAAATTCCTAGATCCCTTATTCAATTCCAAGCTCCAGATCATGACTAATGTTGTAAAGACAAACATGATGCAGACATTCTCTGAAGATGCTCAAATAATAAATCTAAATAACTATATCAGACTCAAGAAGATGATATAAACTCAAATATAACCAATAAATAACATTTAGGCAAAAGACCCAATTTTGTCAACCATGGGTTTATATACATTTTCACAAACACTGAAAGATGTGTTTGGTACAGTGGAATGGAATGGGAATTATTTCTCTCCTCCATGTTTCCATTCTAATGTTACTATAAGCAACTTAGAATGGAGTCAGCCATTTTGGACAATGAGTTATTTTATTCCATAGATTTAGAAGAGTATTCCATAGTCAATTCCACCTAGACTAAATATAATTTTTATTTTTTATTTTCGTCGGCAAAATTGAAAAAAAAAAGAAGATGAGTGAATTGGGTAGGCTAGAATAGGCTCAAGCAAACCAACTGGATGAGTTGAACATGCCTATTAAGCCGTTAGGTCAATTGGGCCAAGCAAGACAGCCTACTTGTGTGGGTGATCAAGGTTGGGTTAGTTAGGTCAATCAGGGCAAACAAGATTGAGTGAGCTAGATGAATCAGGCACATAAATGTACTAGATAGACTATACAAGCCTAGTGAACTAGAAGAATTGAATCACCTAGGTCAGTTGGACGACTGGATGGTAGAATCATGTTTAGGCGAATTGGATGGATCAAGCATAGCCATGTTGGCAAATTGGATGGATCAAGCATGTTAAATTACCATATTGATTGGATGAACTAAAAATATAGTAAATCATTCCACAAGTCATACCATTCAATTAATACAGCCAACCAAGAATGGATCATTCCACTTATCATTTCCATTTTCATTCCATTTCCATATCCATTTCCCATTTTCATTCCCATTCCATTCCATTCTGCTGGATGTATCAGATGGATAAAAGTTTTAACCAAAGATCAGCATTCACACCGCATGAGATTATGAAACCTAATCAAACACAAGAAAACGTATCCAGGCAAGGCATGAACATAAACAACAAAAGATCAAGGAGGAGACGCACACCTCAGAGCCATCAGGAAGAACTTTGGCCAGCACTGGGATCTCGTACTGATATAGCCGCTCCCACTCGAGATTCTCTGTGATATCTCTCACCTAATCGCAGAAATAGTTCCTTATAGTTCGCTGGAATTCATCAATCGGGCGGCGGTGGAGGAAGAGGAAGGGTAATGATAGGATAAGGCACTCACCTGGAGATCGACGGAGAGGAGGGAATGTGGACCCCCCTCTAGCGAAAGCGCAGCGTCGAGCTTCTCTTTAAGACCGTCGCAGAGGCAGCATCCCGGCTTCGAGTATAGCACCAGCTGCCAACGCCCGTCCTCGCCGCCCCCTCCGCCATAGGAATAGGAGGAAGCGGAATAGGCTCGAAGGCTACGAGACTGGAGCGCGGACCTAGCTTTCAACGGCGCAGAGGAGGAAGCGAGGCGGAGGGCGAGCAGCGCCGATGGGGCGAAGGCGACCAACGCTGCCATGTTGAACCCGATAAGAAATCCAAGTAATTCCCATATATGTATAAAATTTAATGGGCTTAATGGGCCGGTTTTAATGGGCTATAAATCCAAATAATATCAAGATAGGTCTAGGATAGTAAATAAACTAAAAACAAATTTTATATTGGACTTAATAAAAACTTATTTATGTTCATTTATAACCTATAAAAGAATAAATTTAAATAATTCATTAATATATATGTATATCTATATATATATATAAAATTGTTACTAAATAATTTCATAAACAATATTGTGTTTATTGACAAACACAATTTATGAACTATGTTTATTAATAAAATTTTGATCAATAAGTAAATAAATTTAAAAAATAAAATGAATAAATATGTTCAAACTTAATAATAAATTAAATAGTTTTAAATTGTAAAAATTTTAAATAATCAAATCAACTTAAACAAGAGCTCAATAATATCTAAATATATCTAGTTCAAGCCCAGCATAGCCAAATTCAAACTCATAAAAAAAATAAATTAAGCCAAGTTAGACAATAGCTTAGTTTATTTTAGACTTTGACTTAGTTTTATTTAATTACTTTATCAAATAAACTTGAATATCACAAATTTCTCATTTACAAGCCTAAATAGATCTTCAAAAAAGGTTAACCTAATGCATGTTTGATCCATGAAAAGACTACGAAGCAAAATGAAAATAAAAAAGAAAATCATTAATGTATATGTGAAGTGTCTAGTTCAAGAAAGCAAGGAAGGAAGGAAGCAAATAATATTTTAATTTTAAAATAAATCTACGATAATTTTTCGAAGGGTGCACCTATGGTTTTGAGATTGTCCAAAAGGCACACCGAAGTTTGAGAACACCTAAAAGGTGCACCTCTTGCCTGTTTTATTCCTCTGCCAAAGCTGACTTTTTCTTTTTTTTTTCTCTCTTTTGCATACAACAATTTTTATCTCTTTTTTCCTCTTAAATAAAATTAAACTTTCCTCTATGCTCTCTCCTTTGCATGCATGCAACAACTACTATGATGCTGATTTTTAAAAATTAGGCACCATAGCTCAACACACTAGCACTATTGTGGTGTTGGTTTTAAACACCAGCACCACTGTGGTGTTGGTGTTTAAAACCAACACCACAACCTGAACACTAGCACCGCTAAGGTATTGATTTTTTAAATTGTAAAGAAGAACATATTTGGACTCTGGAGCATTGTATAAATCCACAAAAGTTGGAATGAGTCAAATCAGAGCTCTCTAAATCCAACAATAAATTCTAATCGAAATCCATTAATGGACCTAAGGGATTTTAATTTTTGAAAACTTAACATGTAATGGAAGAGGGTAGTGCAACCAAGGTATTTATGGTATCCATGTCAAGTTCTAACATTCATAGATAAGTTATGTGTATATGTCAATTATCTTAAAACCATAAATATAGAAAACCTTTTGATCACTACTGTTAATGAATTTAAACTAATATCTCTGGGCACATATACCCTTCGGGACACTTCAAAAACTTGTAACACTTAAAATGGATCTTATTAGAGCTCTCTAGGTCCATCAATGACTTTTGACTGAAACCCATTGATGGACCAAACATATTTGAATTTTTGAAAAGTTGACATGTAATGGAAGAGGATAGTACAGTGAAGATATTTATGTTGGACCTCGTGATTATTTTGATGTGATTAACCAAGTTAGGTTAGGTCCTGTTTGTTTTTGGTCTATGTGTCTAAGTGTGTAGGAGCTTAGAAGCGCAGGAAATCGAGCGGAAGACGCAGCTAGTAAGAAGGATGGCACGGGAAGGGACCTAACGGGCTCGATGCATCCGAAGGATGAAAGAGCTGTGGAAGAGTACATCGGTGAATGAGAAGAACATGTGCGACGTTCGAGGAACGAGAAGCCAGGACGAAAGCCTTCTTGAAGAGAAAGCCAAAAATTGGGTTTGGATGAGTCTTATTTCGGTTGGCCGCAAATCACCTAAGCTATCGGGACTTCGGAAGCTGAATAGAAGTCAAAAGGAGCTGGAAAAGTAAGCTGAAGGTGCCTTCAATGAAGTGTTGAAGGCGCCTTGGCTGCCTACAGTCATGAGGGCGCCCTCATTGCCTTGAGGCCGCCCTCCACATTGTCCAGGGCACCCTCAAGGCCATTGAGGGTGCCCTCGACCCAGTCTACATGACTGTTTCGCAGATTGGATAAAGTTTTATTTATACCTTTGCTGGAGGCGCCCTCAACCTCGTTGGAGGTGCCCTCAACACTCGAGATAGGATTTTCAAGAGCTATATAAAGGCCCCTGGAGCTAGGAAATTATTTATCAACTCAGTATTCAACTCTATATTAACTTCCTAGCAACTGTTTGAGCTTTGAGCGTGTAAGAGGCTTCTTCGCCTTCAGAAAAGGAGACTTTTCTAGTGTGCTTTTTCAACCGCCTTGGATTAACAACCTTCTTGGTTGTAACCAAGTCAAAACGTCGAGTTTTCTTTCTTTTATGTTATTCTGTCTTATTTTATTGTTACTATTTTAGAGTTGAAAGTTTGAGGAGGGTATTTTTTATTTACAGGTAATTTACCCCTCCCCTCTTGTCGGCCCCGCTACACTAACAATTGGTATTAAAGCCAGACCAACTCAGAAAGACTGACCGCCAACTGAAGCATCAAGATCAAGACGATGGCCGGAACAAGAATTCATCCCTCGAAATTCGACGGAGACTTCGCTACATGGAAACGAAGAATGGAGGTATTTTAATTTTTAAAATGGATTTCGATATTCTTCTAACTATGAAATTTGGTTTTACAGTTCCAAAAGACAAAGAAGAGTATCAGTAGACGAAGAAGGAGCAAGTCGATTTTGTGGCCAACGGAAAGGTCGAGTTCCATCTACTCAGTGTTCTGCCGCCCCAGGAGGTAAGTCGGATTGGAAGCTACGACTCCACCAAAGACCTCTGGGAAAAATTCCTAGAGCTTCACGAAGGCACCTCAGAAGCATAGCAAGGCGGGACATCCTCCGGATTCATCTTACAAATCTCCGGATGAACAACGACGAAAAGGTAGCGCAACTCCAAGCAAGAATTAAGGAGCTAATCACTCAACCGAATAACCTCGAAGAATCGGTAACAAATCGAGACTCAATCCGATACTCGCTCAATGCCTTTCCAAGAACTCCAGAATGAGTGTCCTTAGTAGATGCATACTACATCTCTAAGTACTTTAAGGTAAGTACGTTAAAAATCTTATTTTCTACCTTCGAACTTCACGAGTCTCGCATTACAGAACCGAATTAAGTGAAGTCAAATCTCAATGTTGCCCTACAAGCCGAGATGGACGATCCTGACTCTGAAGCGTTAATCGACGAAACTGAAGCGGTGCTATTGGTAAGAAAGTTAAATAAATTTATTAAGACTAATAAATTTAGATCGCGGTCGAAAAAGTATCAACGCAACAAAAGGATGGTCCATTGCTACAATTGCAATGAAGAATGATACATCAAGGATGACTGCTCGAAGATGAAGAAAAAGAACAACGAAAAGGAAAAGTACAAAAGACAGACATCCTCTAAACGTAAGAGTTTGAAGGCTACACGGGATGAATCATCATCCTCGGAATCAGAAGTCGAAGCCTTCTCAGGAGTAGCACTGATGGCCAACCATCAAATTTTTGAAGAAACCAACTCGGAGATGAGCATAGATGAAGGGGAAGGATCATCAGAAGAAGAAAGCTGCGATGAAGGGGGAGCATCAGAAATAGTCATAAGTGAGGTGCGTAATCTGACTCCCAAGCAGTCTTTTCAATTTATTAAAGTGCTTACTAAAGATCTAGTTAAATTAAAAAAGAAAAATAATGAGTTAAAAGTAAATTTAGCAAAGGCATGTCCTCTAGAAATGTTCTGTAATTTAAAATCAGAAAATGAAAAATTAAAAATTAAAATTGAAAAATTAAAAAAAATAATAATGCATGCTTAAATAAATTTCCAAAATCAAAATTTAGAATTTATGGAAAGTTGAATTGGTATATTAGAATTGATAACCATGATTTTTACTACATTATTTTAATTCATAATGCATGTTTTTAATAGTTCATTCATAGCTTAATCTCACATTTACATCATATTTCATAATTGCATATGGTTTTTGGACCTAATTGCAAATTAGCCTATTTTCATGGTATTTGATGCTGATATTCGGTTGTTATTTTGTATGTATCAAAAGGGTCATGGGTCCGATCAGATCAGACCACACTTGGTGTCACGCCCCGGAGGAGTCCCTGTCCGAAGAAATTTCGGCAGCACCTCCCCTGTACGACGGACAATCTGAAACTTTCTACAATCACTATATACCTCAGCCACATGCGGCTGGAATAATAACATGTAAATAAACCAATCACCATGCAGTTTAATAGTAGACAAATATAGCAGTAATAAGATGACTCGAAAACAACCCTACTCAACTACACTCGTAAAGCTCAAAACATATTCCTACTCCACTACACTCGTAAAGCTCAAAACCGGCAATAAAACCAACTTACCTCTTCTGCCACCTAGGCAGGCATGTAGTAAAATATATCGAATAAAAATCCATCAACAAGGACAATCCATACAATATCCAGGTATCAAACGAAACTAAGTGTAAACATGGTCAAATAAGAAGCAAAGCAAAACCAAAAGATCCATAAGTCTTCGGGGTCTTCAGGGGACCAGCAACTAGAACTCTCTCCTGACAGCATCATCCTGAAATATAACAACAATGGAGGCGGGGTGAGTCCAACACTCAGCAGGTACAATTGATATGCAAAGTAAGGAAATAACACCTAGCACTAATCATGCGTACAGTCTCCTGATAGAATAAAGGTAAATGCAAACCGAAGTAAAACAGGAGAGAAACTGTACTAACCAGGACCTGGGTATCAGGACAAGCAGTCCGAGTGGTATAGAAATCCTGTATGCATGTCAAACATAGGTATCCAAACAATATGCAGCATATAAATGCAGCAAACACAAACACAATCAATAAATGCATCATGCATATGATGCCAATGTCATGGTCACCCCTGACGCCAGTCAGCCAACTCACAATAAAAGTGGGACCAAGTGGGTAGGGCTGTGACGACCGTGCACTCTGCATCACTACTCCTGATGAGTGACCGAGTGGACGGGATGCTGTCAGAGTACATACATACTCCTACCCCAAATTATAAATGGGGGAGCGCAATGCTCTCATCTCCCGGTACACTATGACGGGGAGGGATCCCTAACGTGCTACCACGCTGCGTCACAATACCCATGAGAGGACCAACAGAGCACCGAACAGAGCACAACTGACGTGCTACCACGCTGCGTCACGCTACCCATGAGCGTCAACAACGGAGCACCGAACAGTGATGAAACTGGTGATGTGCTCGACAATAATGGAGCAATCTATCACACAACATGCAATCATGCAAATGGTGCATAACACTAAGCATGGTAATATACTAAACCAGTCTATGGATATATAATGATATGCACCATAGTAAATAAATCATATCAAAGTACACTGATCAAATAAGGAATCAAACCATGGTGAAGCATGGTTATATCACTACCCCTATGAGCATGTGTAATCAGGTACATAACGACACAAAATGCAAAACAAACAATCAATCAAGCAGGTAACAGGTAATCGGGTAGTGATTAACCGAAACAAATGAGGAACATAATTAATGCAACTTGTTGATTTCACTACTAAGCATATCAAAGACAATAAGTCAAAAGTACCCGCCTCCAAAAGAAAGGTCCAAATCCGGTAATCGAGATACTCGTCTCACGTCAAAGTCCTGTAATAGCCACATTTAATTTAGCTACATATATATCACATAGCTAAAGAAATTCCTTATTTACCAAAACCCTAATTCGTTCCACTATAAAATTTGATTTAGGTCTAAACCTAAATCAACTTGAACTCTTCCAAATACGAACCTAACACCAAAACAAATTATACACCTTACCTCTACCGCTCCTTCAGCTGTCTGTGATGGCAACAAACCCGATCCACAATGGGAAGGCCGGAACCCATCAACTTCAGACCAACTGTTTACTGTCAAATTTGAAAACAAATTCTAAATCTTTACAATAGTATACTTCAATCTACATCACTGTTAAGAGAATCCACCTGAGTACTCTTCAAACCTGGGCAGATGGGGTGAGGAAACCGAGAGAAAAAAAAATGATGAACCGGGGCAGCACTAGGGCACAGGATGGCCACACACAGTGAAGTGTAGAGGCAGTAGCACTAGGGGAGAAGAATCTCGCCACCAGACAGCTAGTGAACCGGTGCTAGGGCTGAGGAATGCAAAGCTGTGGCCACCAGAGAGAGATGGTGGCCGTCGGCTTCCGACTAGGGCACGCGGCTGTGTCCCAAATCTAGGGAAGAGGGCGTCGGGAAGAAGGAGTCAGCTAGGGTATAGGCCGGAGATGGCTCGGCGGAGAGGCGGCACCCGACGGTGCTAAGTCGGACCTGGTGACCGACGGAGGTGAATCGGCCGGAAGAAAAACTTGGCTGATGGTGGCTCGGTGAATCTGGTGGTCGGCGCTCGAAGAAGAGGAGAAGCGACGCAATAGGGAGGAAGGGAGAATGGCGTCGGCTGCGGAGAGGGAGAGGAAACCGCTCGGCGCCGGTTAGGGTTCGGGAGAAGATGCCGTCGGGTGAGGAGGGGATGCGGCTCGGGTGCGTGAGGGAGAGGGAAGGAATTCAGCGAGAAAGAAAATGGGAAAGAGGAAAATAAGGAAAAGGAAAAAGAAAATATATAATTAAATTCAACTTTTCCTCGTTTAAATGGGAAAAGTTATCCCCGTTAACTCGTCCGTACGAGCTCCGAAAAATTCTCGAAAAATATCCAAAAATTTCGGAAAATTCCCTTATTAATATTCGCCTATTTTCGATATTTTACACTTGGGATCAAATCTAGGGCTAAATGAGGCGATCAAGCTTTGGAGCAATTTGGACCATTCATTTACAATTAAGTAGATCTGAGCCATCCGTGGAGAATCTGTCCATCCGACCTAATAAGGAGCAGATCTCGTCTATTGATGAAGATCCGAAGCTTTTGATCCAGATCTAAAGACATCACAGCCGTTAGATGAGATCAAATCAATCTGGACCGTCCGATCAGATTAGGAAGAGTTTAAAACCCGCGAGAAGCTACAGTGTACAGTGAGCTCGGCGTCGCGATTTCTCTATAGTGCTTCTTCTTCTTCGCGCGATGGCCAATGCTCTCGTTCCAAATTCTAGATCCAGATGCTAGCGATCTTCACCGGCGGCGATTCCTGAGCTCCGGCGATCATCGTCCGAGGTCACAGAAGCGGCAAAGGGTGTTCCCCAGTCCGCGATGTTGAGTTCTGTCCATTTCGCAATCCGGATTTAGGGGCGTTCTCCGATCCGCGATTTCCATTATCACCGGAGCTCGAGGGTGTTCCTAGAAGCTCCGATCACACTCCCATTTCTTCATTCCATCAGCGATTTCGGAATCGATCTGATCAATCGATTGGTGTGCGCAATTCTAGAACTTGGCTCTGTTTCTGTAACGACCCAATTTCCCCTATTTCGAGTTCTAAATGTCCTTAAAAATATTTGGAAATACTTTTAAAATATTCTAGAGATTTTTAGGAATTTTTAGAGTATTTTTATGTAATTTTTAGAGGTCGTTTGGTATTTTTACTAAACGAAAGAAGTTTTGACAAAAAAATGTCCGAGTCGAGATTCGAACCGTGGACCTCGGACCTGAACCGAACCTTAACCAAATCCAGCCAGCCAACTGTTCCGCGATCTTTTTGTGAACATATAGAGAACAAAATCTATATAAGTAGTAGAAGTTAATAACAGGAAATAATAGGAAGAAAAGGGTTGCAGCCGAGATTTGAACCCATGAGCCGAGCTTTAAGCAGAACGCAGCCTACCAAGTGTTCACGCGGCTGTTGCTGAATAAGGAAAGAGCGACAAATATTTAAGGTATAGTAATTAATAAAAACCCTAGTTATAAGAAAAGGTTTAGGTTTTCTTTGTCCCGAACCCTAAATCCCGTTTTCCCTTCTCTCGAGTTCGACGGCGCTCCTCTTCTCGGGCGGAACCATGGCAGAGAGCTAGGGCATTTCCGGTGGCCGGCGAGCACTCTTTTCCGAGAGGTCATCACACCATCGAGCTCCTCTTGTCAAGGAGAGACGCGGACACAGAGGAATCGTCGAGTTTTCAAGCTCCACCCGAAACCCTAGAACCATACTGTCAGTTGTAAGTCTAAGAACAACGATGTAAGTACTACTCACCTGTGGTAGGAGTTGCTCCGAATTTAGGGTTTTCGTTTCCTTTGTTTCGGATTTTACTGTGCGGAATGGTTGCTAGGGATTTAGCTGTGTAGTTAATGAGCATGATTCAAGTAGTTGATTTTTTTTCCAGTGTGGACTTCTCCTTGATAGTTATGAGAATGAAAGGGGCCTTAGTTCATGGGTGTAGTTCAGATTCCCTTTGAAATTGTGCTTACTTGCACAGCATGTTAAGTAGTTGTAATTGTTTGATTTTCACAGCATGTTTATGTACTTGACTTTCACTGTGTTCTATAAGCAATTGGAGGTGCTTCACTTCCACAAGCCTCTTAAAGCATGCCGCCTTAAGTTCTTTGCTGACGAACTGTTTCATCTTTGACATTACAGTTTTGAGTTCTTGCTGTTTTCAGGAGCATGAATAGCTCTTAGCTTATTTCGGGATTTCTATACACATGCAATTGTGAGAATTACTGATACTTGCTGATTATGGTAGTATAAGCATGGATGAATACATGCTGTAGGTTTTAAAGGTGTTCCTTGAAGCATGGAAACTTAATAGCATGAGTAGGCAGTTTAGATATTTCTGTTGTATTTTTAGCATGTAGTTTAAGTTTGTTACTACCTTAATATGCTTCATATTTTCTGTACAGCTAGTGTATCATTGTTTTCTTACAGCATTTCAGTTCTGAGTTCTTTGTTTTCCTTGGTTAGCATGAACAGCCTTGTTATAAGGATTCGGAGTTAGCTTATTTAGCTACCTTATCTAGCATTCCAGTGTTTGGTTTCTTTGCATTTCAGTTGCTTAGTTTCCTTTGCATTTCAACATGCAATTCAGTTTCAGAATTTCACAGCTTTGCTTTAAGCAAGAAAGTTTCTTAAATAAGCATGAGTAGTTCCTTATCCAAGAACAACCCTTTATTTAGTTAGAATGAGTTTAGCATTTTCCTTGCTACTCAAAAAGGCAAGAACAACCTTTATTTAAAGCATGTAGTGTTAGTTTCTTGGTTTCTTGAACATGAACAGATTCTTTCTAAGTATTGCAGATTTAGATATTTCCCCTACTATGCATCCTAAGTTGTTTTGATTTCCCTGTTAGTTCGACAGGTATAACCAGCCGACCCTTTGGCTGTGCAACATCGATTCCTTTGTTTTGTTGTCATTTACCCTTAGCTGAGCATGGTTTGTGTTCATTTTTCCTTAGCTGAGCATGAGCAGTTCTCTTAGTTTTATGTCTATTGTAGCATGCTTAGAGAGTTCAGATTTGCTTTCCTTCAATTTATGTTTATTGTAGCATGCTTAGAGAGTGCAGATTTGCTTTCCTTTAATTTATGTTTATTGTTGCATGCTTAAAGAAGTCAGATTTGCTTTCCTTTGATTTATTCTGTTGATACCTGCTTAAAGAATCCTGTTGCTCTATAAAAACTCTAGGATCTGCTTGTAGGTGGAAAAAGATAAGAGTTCTATTAAATTTTCTATTAGGGATTATGAGAAGTTATGAATAGAGAAAAAACCAAGGTCTAATTGGAAAAGATAACAAGTAATTTAAAGTAAGAGGCTAGTACCCGACTTCCGAGGTTGTCATTAAACAAATCCAGGTGATCAATTCTAAGGTCTTGGCCCTGGTAAGACCAAGGTCTTTACCCTCATAGGACTGAAGGCTCGCTACCTCAGTCGCTATTAGAGAGCGTGCATATGGTACTAAGCCTGGGCCCAAGAAAAAGAAGAAGAAAGTTAAATATTAATTTCAAGTATAAGACTATAAGTAAATGAAACAAGTATCACTTATGTTTAGAACTAGCAAAGTTTAGCTCTTATAATTCTAAGCATACAGTATTGGTTTTCATTTGCTTCCTTATGAATTTATTGAGCATGATTAGCTTTATTTCCAGCATGCAGATTTATTCTTGTATATCATGAGTATGCAGTTTATTTTAGTGCTTTGCTATTAGATGAGCATGTGTAGCTTTTCTTTTTAGCATCCTTGTATCTTATGCACTTTTTAGTTTTTGTGAGATAGTTTAGTACTTACTAAGCGTTTCGCTTATAGATTTATTTTTCCTCCTACCGCAGATAAAGGAAAAGCTAAAGTCTAAAGAGGAAGGCGACAAGGAGGATGCGTGATGGATGTGTGTGATGTTGAACTATGGAAGCCTCGGGACTTGACTAAGAAATTGTTTAGAGTCTTTTTTTAATGTTATTAGAGAAGTGGAGACTGTTAAAGAGTTGTTGCCTTTTTCTTATATTGCTAATTGAGTCTATTGCGCATTGTTAGTTTGGTTATTTCCACTGTTGGAGCTTTATTCATTTGCTATTGCTAGAATAAATTTTTTTTTAAGTTGTTGTGTCTTATTACTGCGTGGTTGTGAAATATATATACTAGCCGCATGTGGCTGATAGTTTATTTTGCATGTCTTGATGATTATTGTCACTGGTACAGGGGAGACTCTGCCGAAATTTTTCGATAGGAACTTCTCTGGGGCCGTGATAAATTAAGTGTTGCTAATAATAGCATAAGTAACACTAGTAAGTAGAGTAATAGATAAGTAACGGTCGTCCTTAGAGAGTAGTAGTATAGATAAGAAGGGTGGTCGTTACGCTGTTTCTTCGTGCGTTGTGGATTCCACTCGGGTGTGAGCTAGAAGGGCATTCTCTGAGGCTATGAACATTCGGTCGGATTAGTTGGAAGCTCTAGATTCAAAGCCAACAGCTCGGGAGGCGTTACCAGTGGTTGTTCAATTTCACGACAGGGAGGAGAAGCCTGCGGCAAGGGTTTGTGGATGAGGAATGTTTACTTTGTTTGCAATTTACTTTGATTTGTTCTTGAACTCGCTTAGATCTTAAGATTTAATAGTTAGATTGCATGCTTGATTCTTTGTTTGCATTTTCCATTTCCGTTTGAATGAATTTTCTTATACAATCCCGGTTCTAATTTCTGATCTGCAATTCTGATACTTCGGATTTCTGTAATGTTAGTCAAGTTTAGTTTCTAACTTAGTTTGCAATCTAATTCTAGTTTTTAATTCCATGTTTCGGATTCTACAAGTTAAAGCTTAATTTCAATTGTTCTATGGCTTAGATGTATTGTCACTGTTATGAAGATTTAATGTTGGATGTTAATGTGAGTTACTGATGTTGGATCAAGAAGCACTAGAGGAGGGGAGGGGGTGAATAGCGCTCGTGACTATTTCACACGTTTTGGAATCATAAATCGTTCGAGAGTTTAAGCAGTGGAAATAATAAAGAAAAGAAGAACAATCACACAAAGACACAAGGAGTTACTTGGTTCGGAGCCTATGGTGACTCCTACTCCAAGGCCCGCGATCGTTGATCGTTGATCGCTTCCGGTGGACAACAACTATAAGCTCGAAAATTATTACAAACTAAGTACAGAGAAAAACAGTAATTAAATTAATACCGACAACAGAGAAATGAAAAGTTGAAGCTCTGGGTCGTCGGGATGTCATTGCAGCACTTTGGGATCGTCTCGTTAGCATCTTGTAGCGTAAGGATTGCTCGGAAGATGTTGTCTTGAGCTGCTGGTTGAGATCCCCTTATAAAGGGTGTTCAAGGCGCCTTCATTAGGCTCCAAGGTGCCTCCAACCTAGGTTTTATCCCAATTAATCTGCTGTCTATCAAGTTTTGACCGCTGCTCATTATCCACCTGAAGGCGCCTTCAATGCCACTCCAAGACGCCTCCAAGCCGCGGTCCAAGGCGCCTTCAGTCCCTATGAAGGTGCCTCCAGCTCCTTTGGACAGCTGGCTTCAGCTTGCACCCGAGGCGCCTCCAAGCTCCATAGAGGCGCCTTGGACACTGTTCATCCGAGGTGTGAGTTGCTTCTTTGTTCCTGTAAAATGTGTTAGTCCCAAACACATACCCTGCAAAACAAAGTTAACACAGAATAGGTATACTAAAAGAAATATTGATAGTCAACGGACTGTCCAGGTCTGACTTCGAATTTCCTACCGGAAACCCTAGGTCGACCCTGTTAGGAACGATGATCGCGGCTAGAGAGGGGGTGTGTGAATAGCCGACCCCAAAATCACGTTTCTTTCTACAAATTAGGGTTAGCGCAGCGGAAAATAAAACAATAGAAACAAAGACAAGAAGATCAAACCTTAACGCGATGATGTAACGAGGTTCGGAGATGAAACTCCTACTCCTCGGCGTGTCCGTAAGGTGGACGAAGCCTATCAATCCGTCGGTGGATGAGTCCCCGGAAAACCGACTAATATAAACTCCTTATGGGTGGAGAAACCTCGCCACAAGAACTTTGCAACAGCAATAAGGAGTACAAAGAAGAGCAAGAACAAAATACACAACAAATGTACAAATACTCGCTTGCCTTCTCGTCGACTGAAGTCCCGAATGAAGCACCAACTTCACGGACGAATGCCAACAAGCAACTTAGTCAAAGAAGCTCCCCCGAAGCTTCGGAGCTCAGCAAAGCTCAAGCACACAGCAGTGAAGAAGCAGAAGCTTCGGACCAGAAGAAGAGTGAGAGAGTTACCGCACTGTAGAAGCCCTCAGCCCTCTTATACCTGCATCCACCTGCGAAGAACAGAAGACAGAAGACTAGCCGTTGTGTCACAACGGCTAGGACCTGGACCGATCAGGCACACTCCTGATCGGTCCAGACCTTCTCTGATCGGTCTTGGGGACCGATCAGGACCTATGCTGATCGGTCCCCAGACCGATCAGCACACTTCACAGAGAGTTTGCGCAACTCTCTGTGCGTGCCCTGGATTCATGCTGATCAGTCCCCAGACCGATCAGTAAGCTCACAGAGGCACTGATCGCTTTCTGATCGGTCTCCAGACCGATCAAGAAACCACAGTATCACTGGATCGGTCACCAGACCGATCCAGGTCTTGGTTTTTACCCAAACCAAGTCCAAACCAATATCCGGTCAACTTTGACCTATTGGTACATCATGCTTAGCATCCGATCACTCCCTTGACCTGCTAAGACTCCCCACCAAGTGTCCGGTCAATCCCTTTGACCCACTTGGACTTTTCTCTTCGTGTCAAGTATCCGGTCACTCCCTTGACCTACTTGACCTTCTCAACACCAGATGTCCGATCACCCTTGATCCATCTGGATTTTCCCTTGCCCGACTTCACTCACCAGGACTTTCACCTAGCTTCACTCACTAGGGTTTTCACCTGGCTTCACTCACCAGGTTTTTCCAACTGCCTGGCTTCACTCACCAGGACTTTCCCACTGCCTGGCTTCACTCACCAGGACTTTCACTTTCACCTAGCTTCACTCACTAGGATTTTCACCTGGCTTCACTCACCAGGATTTCCCGACTGCCTGGTTTCACTCACCAGGACTTTCCGAACTGCCTAACATCCCAGTTAGGACTCCCCAGTCAAGTATCCGGTCAACCTTGACCTACTTGACTCTTCTTTATCCAACCTGATCAGACTCTGATCAGTATCTCTCCGCATGGACAGCTGCACCTGCATTGTCCATGTCTACATGTCTTTCTGTATTGTCAAACATCGAAACTATGACCAAGGTTTACGCTTGGTCAACTAGGTCAACCTTGACCTACAGTTGCACCAACAATCTCCCATCAAAATACAACTCTTTTGTTCTTGTCAAACATCAAAATACAACTCGAGTCAGGTCAACTCGAGTCGGGTCAACCAGGTCAACCTTGACCTAAGGTTGCACCAACAGACCCGACGCCTACTGTTCCCTCTACGGGGAACGCATTCTCACCTACTCCTATCAGGAGAGTTACCTTTTGCTAGTGCGATCCTCCAGATCCACTGGGTTTTTGCTCAGTGCTCGATGCTTCCGGACTTTCTGCTGGACGCCCGCTCCCCGACCCGTCCAGTCTTCCACTTGGTTCACGACACCAGGACATTCCACCTAGGGTTACCACCCCCTAGGACTTTTTGCCTGAAGCCCTCGACCCACAAAGACTTTCCGCATAGGGTTACCACACCCCCTATGACCTAAGGTTACCACCCCCCCTATGACCTAGGGTTACCACCCCCTAAGGTTTTTTCACTTGCCTAACCTCAGTTAGGACTTTTGCCTAAGTACACTTAGGACTTTCCTGCAAGCTCATTCAAACTGTTAGATCACAACATAATCTTAACTTTGAATCCTTTGTCATTATCAAAACACTGGTTCGATCGTCAGTGAAAGGTCGTTGATCATGTATGAGATTGGTAAATTAGTTAAGTTGAAGAATTTGAATCAATGATACTTAATTAGTTATGTAAGCTTGATGAGGTGGAGTTGAACCATGTTTAAATCAGTTATGAATCTTCTTTGATTTACTTTTGATCGTATAAGAATTCAATTTGTAATGTTAATCAAAAGGAAGTGCTTAATTTACCTTGTTTATGAGAGAGTTAAACTTGAATCAATTCTAGGATATGTAGACACTCACTAGTTAACCTTGGAAAAATACGACTTAGGACTCCTTACTACGATACTTGTCTTAATTTTAATGAGTTTCAATCTTTATTAATTTGGAGTGCCACGTGACATGCAAAAAGGCCAACACCAAATTTTGGCGTCGTTGCCGGGGAATAACTAGTAGTGTGTGTATTTTAGAATGTGCATTGGATTTGATTGATTTATTTTGTTAGCATCTTGATTGATTTGATTGCTTATTTCTTTTGTATTTTCATGTTGGCTTGTTCTTAATTGTTAAATGCTTAAATGTTCATATTTTTATGTGTATGAAACTTTATGCTTTTGAGTCTTCTAATCTTGATTTTTAGTGTTGTGGTGAAGAACAGGAGATCTCTTTAGCATGGATTCATATTTTAAGAATTATGGAGATGGAATGGAGAATCAGTATTTTCAGCCTGAGTATCAGTTTTACCCAAACATGGAGCAACAAAATAGGTATAAATCATTTTAAATGGTTTTAATGCTAATTGAGTGGATAATTCATGTTTCAGGTACGAAAATGCACAAGGACCATTTATTGAGCCATATCCAGTATACCAAAGTTCATATGGGTTTCAAGAAGTTTCAACATTTTTTATGCCCCAACCTTTTAAACAAAACGATCCTCAGATGGATGAGTCAACATGGAAACTCAGGGAGATTATGCAACAAATGAGTGAACATCAAGAGCAGCAATTCTCAAGGATACAGAATATGCAAAATCATCTAGATCAAATTGCATCATCCATCAATCAGCTGCAAGCATGAAATTCCAGTGGAGAGATGGAAAGTAGCGATTCTGTCAGGTCTGACCCTACTTCTATGACTTCACATGATTTTTCTAGTAATTTTTGTGATAATGATGTAATTATGCAAATTTCTTATCCTAATGATTTTGTTGTTGAAGATGTTGATAGTGATTCAGGTTCTGAACATGTTTTTGAAGATGATTTACGTGTAGGAGAATGCTTACTGGAAACATTACCTCAAGAATCACCAAGAATTGAAGATGTAAGTATAGGGACTTGTGCTATGGAGCCAAGCACCTAAGAATTACTACATGAGGATGAACATTCACCAGAACCAGAGCTTGAACATTTATTTGATGAAGAAGAGGTAGCAAATCCCACTCTAGATACATTTCAAGATGATAAAGTGAGTATTTCTTGTGATTTATCAGAAACTTGTGATTTATCAGAAAATTCAATAGAGGTACCATTTGTTGATTTTATTAGTTGTGATTCATTTCTTGATATATCTTCTATCAAAACTAATATTCTCCTATCTTCTTTTTACCCCACATGTGTGTGGGAGGTGTTTTCTTTTGTTGATGTTGTAGGAGAATACAAGCTTCCAGAGTGGATGCTTGAACTGAACCGCCTTCGACCTCCAGAAAAAGCTTTAAAGGAAAAAATGAAGAATAAAAAGAATTTGAGTGGAACCATGATTACTCCACTTCCGGCATGGATTCTCCTTCTAAATCTTCTTCGACCACCAGGAAAAAGGGGAGTTTGTTCCAACTTAATTTTCTTTTGAATTTTAATTCATGTTTTGTTAAAAGAATTTTAAAAGATTTTTAAAATGATTTTTAAATGATTTTAAAAGAATTTTTAAAAGGTTTTTAAAAATAATTTATAAAATGATTTTTAAATAATTTTTAAAATGATTTTTAAAGTTTTTAAAATAATTTTTAAAACAATTTTTAAAATGGTTTTTAAAGTTTTTAAAATAATTTTTAAGAATATTTTTAAAGGTTTTTAAAATAATTTTTAAAATGATTTTTATAGTTTTTAAAATAATTTTTAAAATGATTTTTAAAGGTTTTTAAAATAATTTTTAAAATAATTTTTAAAGTTTTTTTAAAATAAATTTTAAAATGATTTTTAAAGGTTTTTAAAATAATTTTTAAAAGGATTTTTAAAATGATTTTAAAAGTTTTTAAAATGTTTTTAAATTTGTTAAAATAATTTTTAAAAGAATTTTTATAATGATTTTTGAAGGTTTTAAAATAATTTTTAAAAGAATTTTTAAAATGATTTTTAAAGGTTTTAAAAGAATTTTTAAAATGATTTTTAGAGGTTTTGAAATAATTTTTAAAAGAATTTTTAAAATAATTTTTAAAGGTTTTTAAAATAATTTTAAAAATGATTTTTTAAAAGTTTTTAAAAGAAATTTTTAAGTTAAAATAGTTTTTAAAGTTAATTTTAAAATAAATTTTTAAGTTTAAAATAAATTTTTAAAGTTATTTTTAAAATAAATTTTTAAGATTAAAATAAATTTTTAAATTTTGAGATTTATTTTAATTTTTAATTTTTAATTTTAATTCAAAATTTAATTTTGATCCTTAGTCATCTCACCCGATCTAAATTTTCAATCAGGGAATCCTATATTTTTGTAAGATGAATTTGATTCAATTATAGGAGTTGGTTTAACTTTGTATTAGATTCAGGTTCAGCTTTAGGTTCAACAAATAGGCATTCTTTGGATAAACTTCTGGGCTATGGTGAGTCACCTGGACATCATTAGAGTAATCATGCCTTCGAGGTTTTCCAAATATTCCTATCCACTGAACTTAATACAAAACATTGGTCTAACTAGTTAGGATCCGTAAGGGGTAGCTTCGGCTAATTCCACTTAGGCAAATGCACCAGGTCGAAGTCATATCTTCCTAGACATGCATAGACTAAGCTTCCCTAACGTACTATCATCCAAAACATCACCAGTACCGTAGGTCAAGTCAAAATTTTACCCTTTTTATTCTAGTCCTAGTTAACCTGCCGGGTAGGTTGGTTTCGGTTATCCTGCCGGATAAATTATTTTTGGAGTGCCAGCTATTCTGGAGCCTCCCCTTGAATTATTGGCCTTTATTTTAAGATTTTTGTATAATTAGAGTTGGTTTTAGTTAAGTTTTAATGTTTAATTTGTAGCTTAAATTTAAGTTTTTAATTTTGAATTAATTAAATTGATCAAATTATCTTTCTTTAAAAGAGTATATTTAATATTTAAATTTTCTTTCAATTTCAATTTTATTGGGTTAATTGAATTATCTTTCTTTAATAGCTTATTTTTAAAGTTTAAGTTTTTATTTATTTTTAAATTTAAATTAATTAAATTGTTTGAAGTATATTTCTTTAAAGGTTTATCTTTTAACTTTTTATTAATTATTAATTTTAAATTTTCTAGATTATTTTTGTTTAATATGTTATCTTTAACATTTAATTTTAAGTTTGTTAAATTCCGTTTTGATTTTATCAAAGTGTTTGATTTTATCCTTATATTTTCTTTGCCTTTTAAATTGATATGATTAATTAATTTATTAGATTAGTTTTATCTTTAAAATTTAATTTTTTTGTTAATTAAATTATTTTGGTTTTGAATAGCATTTTCTAGAATGATTTTATCTTGATTATCAAATACTTTATCAAGGTATTTATTGATTTGATCCATTTTCTCATTTTTAACTTTTAAATTCGAATTTATTTTAAAGTTTGACTTATTTATGTCTAAATGCTCACTTAATTTTAAATTTTTTGAATTAATTAAATAATTTGAATTGATTTGGTCATTGTTCTGTTTGACGAAGTCAAGGTTGATGCAAAATTGATCAGAGTCTTGATTGACTTGATCAGAGTCTAGATTGTTTTGTGATTTTGAATTTAAATCATTTATATCTAGATTATCATACACCATACTTGGAATAA
The DNA here is from genome assembly GCF_018446385.1 of Zingiber officinale. NCBI lineage: Eukaryota > Viridiplantae > Streptophyta > Magnoliopsida > Zingiberales > Zingiberaceae > Zingiber > Zingiber officinale. The sequence goes on from NC_055998.1 coordinate 109,470,294, forward strand.
TTTCATACTTATTTGAATTATCATGCTGATTATTTAAACTACTATTATCAGGGGTATTTTGGTAAATATTACTAACCTTGAGCGCAACCCCTAATTCAATAGGCTTTTTTGTTGGATCTGACTCAAGTTTGGATTTGATTTCAACTTGATCCTCTAACTCCAACGGCTCCTCGTGAATTTTGATTAACTGGGTCCAAAGCTCATATGCATTCTTGTACTTTCCTAGTCTGCATAAAATATTGTTAGGTAAAACACTACAAATAAGTTTACTTACATTTACGTTCAATTCTGATTCATGAGAAGGTTTTCTCAAAATTAGCACATTATCAAAATCTAAGCTTCCTAAGAAACATTCCATTCTTCTCCTCCAGTAGTTGAAATCTTCTTGATCGTATGGTAGTGGTTCGTGAGGATTCCATCCTTCTTGAAGAGACATTATTCTTGCACACAGAGAAACAAACAAAAAATCCCAAGACTTGGCCTTGGATTAGCAGTGCTGGAAAAAATAGTATTTCACTATTTCGAAAAATAATAAAATATTAATAAAAAATATTACTTCAAATTTTTGAAAATATAATATTTTGTCAATACTAAACAATGGTGAAAGGAAGACGATGTATTTTTCAAAAATAGTTTTGGAGGGAAAAAAATGAAAGGCGTTAGGTTTTATTTTAAAGACGAACGATATCTAATTTTTCTTAAAAAACACACTCCTTTTGCCTGATTAGTGGTTGCACCAAATCAGAGCATTACCTGCTCTGATACCACTTGTTGGACCGTGATCGTTCGATAGAGGGGGGGGGTGAATATCGATTTAAAAAAACATTGAAAAGAGTTAAGCGCAGCAGAAAATATAAGCAAAGAGAGACAAGGCTAACACAGATTCGTTTTTACTTGGTTCGGAGCCTGTGTCGACTCCTACTCCAAGGCCCGTACTCGTTGAGTACTTTCGTTGGGCAATTCACTAGCAATTCGAATATTGAATACAAATTGAGTACACGAATGCTAATAAAAAAAATAATAATACCGACAAAAGGAAAAGAAAACAGTGTGTAATCGGAGTAGCTTCGCAGCGTCGCAAGAGCACAAGAGAGCAGTATGAGAGTTCTGAGTTCTGTGTTTTGAAGCTCCACCCTTGACCCTTCTTTTATAGGATGCTCGGGGCGCCCGGATCCCTTCCGGGCACCCTGGTGTGACGTAGCAGGCCCAACCAGAGAGCTCCACGTGTCGACGGCACGATGGGGATAAAACTTGCCTCCGAGCGCCCGGATCCCTTCCGAGCACTCGGATCCCTTCCGAGCGCCTGGACCTCCGGGCGCCCAAACCACCTTTCCCCAGAAACTCCTTCTCCTACAAGACAAGGTTAGTCCGAAGCAAATATATAATGTATATCTTACAAAACAAAGTATTAGCACAGTTTATAATTTTAACATAAAGAGTATGACTTAGATTCTGTCTTTCCGAGACCGGAATCTAGTCACGATCTCAACTTAGATTTCTTAAATGGATCTAAGTTGGATTGACGCCTAATTTCCCTTCCTGGGAACGCGTCCTCATAGTCACTCCCCTCTAGTGACTTACGTTTACTTACCTGCCAGATGTCCGGTCAGCCCTTCGACCCCTCTGGACTTTGTGCCAGCTATCCGGTCAGCCTGTCGACCTAGCTGGACTTCGTGCCAAATGTCCGGTCAGCCCTTCGACCCATTTGGACTTCGTGCTAGCTATCCGGTCGGCCCATCGACCTAGCTGGGCTTCGTTCCAAATGTCTGGTCAGCCCTTCGACCTATTTGGACTTCGTGCCAACTATCTGGTCAGCCCGTCGACCTAGCTGGGCTTCGTGTCAGACATCCGGTCAGCTCGTCGACCTGTCTAGACTTTACCTGCACACTCGGGCAGAGTGTTAGATCAACAACAAAACTAACTTAACCTAATTTGTTATTCATCAAAACCCAAGTTAGACCGTTAGTGCTAACCGCACCAACATCTTTTTCCTAATTCCCTTAAGTGTGATTTCAAGATTTTTAATATTCTTAATTATGCACCCAGTTTTTGAAAATGTGACTAAGTATCCTGAGTCACATAACTGGCTAATACTAAGTAAATTAAAACTAAATTGTTCAACTAATAAGACTTTTCGAATGTAAAAATCATAATTTAATTAGATATTACCTATTCCGATTACCTTAAGGGTTCCGTCGTTGCCGAATGCGATGAACCCTAAGTTCTTGAGTTTCAGCTTAGTGAATTTCAATCTATCTCCAGTCATGTGTCTGGAGCATCCACTATCTAGCATCCATTGATCCAAATCTTTATGTTTCTACATAAAGTTATTTGATTCGGGTCAATTTAATGGATTCAGAAGATATCTTGATTGAAATCAACTCCTTAATGTTCCATCTCATCCGGTCTAGATGATCAAGCACGGTATTCCTATGGGTGATTGTGAGATGGTTTATTAAGTTATATTTGATTTAATTAAGTTGATTTATTAGTTAAGTTAATTACTTAGATTAAGTTAATTAAGTAGATAAATTAATTAACTAGATTAAGTTAATTAATTAGATTAAGTTAATTAAGTAGATAAATTAATTAACTAGATTAAGTTAATTAATTTGATTGAGTTAATTAATTAGTTAAGTTAAGTTAATTAGTTAAGTTAATTAATTAGATTAAGTTAATTGATTAGTTAAGTTAATTAATTAGATTAAGTTAATTAATTTGATTAATTAATTAACTTTGACTAAATTCATCCTAGATCCATTTTGCCCGATTCTAAGTTATCAATTAGGGAACCTTAAGTAGTTTTGTGAGATGGTTATCCTTAATTTAGATTATTTCTAAGGATTAATTTACATTTGAGTTATACTTAGGTTTTTCAATTAGTCAATTAAATACATATTTCAAAGATTGGCTCTCAGGCTGTGGCAAGACACTAGGCCTTCTTGGGTATGAGATCATCCACCACTTCTAGATAGAGCCTTTCAAAGAAATTATATATTTAAATTTCTTTTTGAAATCCCTATGTTTAACTAATCAAGTGTAAATTACGCCTAGATCCTTAATCTAGCCTAATCTAAGCATGCATAAAATAAAAAGAAAAAAAAAAAGAAAAAACAGTCATCAAACAATTTTAATTATTTATAAAGATAGTTTTTCTATTGGCTCCCCCTGGATCATAGTCTCGATATGGTCTATCAAGGTAATGGACTTGATCCTTGGGGACCTAATATTTACCAAGTCCAACTTGATTGGCCAAGTTGTACTTAGATACCCATGCTTGGATTACCTTTCTAGTTGGTCTGTTAACAAGTGATAGATAAGACCGGTATTTTCTTTTAGTTCTAAATCCTAGTCCGGATCGATTATACACGGCTTTCTGTTTTCCAAGAATCAAGTCAAGATTCTTGGATCTCAGTGTAAACCGTTCCAATGCAATCTTCAAATCCTTGACTTGAGTTTTCAGGCTAGAATTCTCTTCCTCAAGCTTTTGGACTTGAGTTGAGGTTCCAGTCTAAATTGGGTCAGTCAAGGATTCGGAGTTAGTTACTTCTTTCAGGGTTGTTACCTCCTTTAGAAGTGACTTGATCCGAACATTAGATTTAGCTAATTTATGCATCAAATAATTAATTAAATTGTACAAATGAGAAGTAGTTATAGAGGGGTTGGGTCCTTCGAAAACGGATACGGATCCACGGCTTCTCTCGGACTTAGCTTCTGATTCGTCCTCGCTTCTGGATTTGTTGATTTGATCCTGGACCATCATTGCAAGAAAACTCGTCTGTTTGAGCTCTTCATCGTCAGACTCTTTTGAGGAAGACTCGTCCCAGGTCGCCTTCAGAGCCTTCTTCTTTCTTTGTTTCTTCGCATCTTTCTGGTTCGGGTAGTTGGCTTTGATATGCCCCTTTTGGTTGCAACCGTAGCATGTTACTTAGAATTTCACCTTTGGTTGGGCCTCCTTGGACTAGATCACCTTTTCAACGTCCTTCTTATTGAAGTCTTTCTTTTTTTTGTAGAGCTTCTTACCAAGTTGACGAGTTCGGTCGTGAGTTCATCGTCATCATCGTCCGAGTCTAGTTCTTCTTCTAACTCCGGTTAGGTTATGTGTCTTGGTTTTGATTCGCGCGATTTGCCTATACCTGCAATCAAGGATATACCCTTCTCAGTCGATTGTGCGTTAACTTGTTCATGCAATTCAAATTCAGCAAATAGTTCATCTAATTTAATTGAAGATAAGTCCTTAAAAACCTTGAAAGCATCTACCATGGATACCCACAAGGTGTTCCTTAGAAAGGCGTTTAGGACATACCTTAGGATGTCGCGGTTCTCCACTTTCTGTCTGATTACGTGGAGTCCGTTGAGTAGACCTTGTATCGGGCGTGGAGCTAGCTAGCTGTCTCTCCTTCCTGTAATTTAATATTATACAATTTATTGAGAATTAGATCCCTCTTACTTACCTTTGTATCGGACATGCCCTCGTGCAACTCGATCAGCTTCTCCCACAGTTCTTTGGCGCTCGAGAACGGGCCAACGCGGTTCAGCTCCTCCTTCGTCAATCCACATTGGAGGGTGCAGGTCGCCTTGGCGTTGGCTTCTACTTTTTTTATCAAAGTCGCGTCCCAGTTCTCGTATGGTATTGATTTGCCAGCTCCGTCAGTTGGTAGTTCCAGCCTGGTTTTGACGATTACCCAGACTTCAAAGTGAGTCTGAAGATATGACTCCATTCGGCCCTTCTAGTAGCCGAAATCCTCTCCGGTGAAGAGCGGTGCTATAGCCTTCTTAGAGTGCCATAAACATGAAATCAACTACGCAAAGAAAAATAGAAAAACTTGTCCCAGGACTTAATCCTAGATTAGTAGTGCGGTTTTAAAAGAAAAATAAAATACGATCTCAAATGGTGTTGCACCGACGTCGAGAGAAAAATACGATTACGAAAAAACTGGATTGGAAGGTGGCAAGAATACCGATTCTGATCGACTTCGAAATATTAAAAAACAGAACGAAAAACGTTCTTGTCTGGTGGTTGCACCAAATCAAAGCGACCCTGCCCTGATACCAATTGTTGGATCGAGAAGCGCTAGAGGAGGGGTGAATAGTGCTCGTGACTTTCACAATTTTTGGATTAAAAAACGTATCGAGTTGAGCAGCGAAAATTAAAATAAAATCACACAACACAGAGAACTCCAAGATTTACTTGGTTCGGAGCCTAGGGCGACTCATACTCCAAGGTCCACGCTTGTTGAGCATTTACTTTGGGCAACAACTATAATATCGTAAAGTTACAAGTATGAAATAAGTACAACAATAACTAAATTATACCAACAACAGAAATACTAAAATTGAAGCATCGGGTCGCCGGGGTGTTGCTACAGCACTTCTGGAACGTCTCTTGACCAACACACAGAAGAAGGACTGCTTGGGAAAGTGTTACTTCAAAGTGCTAGTCGAGACCTCCTTATAAAGCCTACCAAGGGCGCCCTCAATCTCCTTGTGGGGACCTCCAATCGCCGAGTCAGCCACGCGTGGATAAGCCAGACTTCTTCGTCCCTCATCCTCTTGAAGGCGCCTCCATTCTCCTTGAGGGCGCCCTCAAGGCTGTCTGAGGTGCCTCAAGCCTTCATGAGGGCGCCTCCAGCTCTACTATGCGCACACTCTAGCATTTGCACCCGAGGCGCCTCTAAGCTCCATGAGAGCGCCTCGGGTACTGTTCATCCGGGGCATAAGATACTCTTTTGTCCCTACAATATAGGTTAGTCCACAAAATAACAACATATCCTGCAAAACAAGGTTATTACATGATAAACATAATAACAAAAAATATTCTAACAGTCTCCAGACTGTCCGATTCTGACTTTGGATTTCCAACCGGAAATTCTAGGTCGAACCTACGCCTACTGGTCCCTCCACGGGGAACGTGTCCTCACCTACTCCATTCAGGAGAGCATACCTGTTGCCAGTTCGATCCTCCAGACCGATTGGACTTTCTGCTTAGGGTTACCACCTCCTAGGACCTAGGGTTACCACCCCTTAGGATTTTCCGCCACCTAGGGTTACCACCTCCTAGGACCTAAGGTTATCGCCCCTTAGGGTTTCCCATCACTTAGGGTTACCACCCCTTATGACCTAAGGTTACCGCCCCTTAGGGTTTTCCACCACCTAGGGTTACCACCTCCTAGGACCTAGGGTTACCACCTCCTAGGATTTTCCACCTGCCTAACCATAGTTAGTACTTTCCTGCAAACTCATTCACACATATTAGATACTAATTAACCTTAACTTTGAATCCTTTGTCATTATCAAAACTTAGGTTCGATCGTCGGGTGCTACCCGCACCAACGGTTTCATCAAACAACCAAGTTACAATGTATCCAACATTCCAAACATGTTTCTAAGTTATGATATCCAAATGACAGTCTCATACCAAAATATCTCAAAACGTGGAAAAGATAGAATAAAAGATCATCTTATCCTCGGGATACCCTTATCAAGAGATGGAAATTAAAAGAATTCAAGAAAAAAATGTGGCAATTATATTCGGCATGTATTGAAACATGCCAAGACTGAGGGAAAAAGCTAGCTTGTGTCACTTCGAAAAATTATTGTAGGATCTCCAATTTTTGGCAAACTAAGGAGAGCAAAAAAAAGAAGTCATCAAAATAAAATAAATTAAGTTTATAATTCTGGAGGTTCATCTACAACATATGCGAGAGGATCTATAAATATTAAGGAACATACACACATATTGATAATTTTTTAACTCTACAACTAGTTTTTTAATATATTTCAGACTCTTTCATTATTTCTAACCATGTTATTTTTAGTCCAAGGAATTGGAAAATGAGCCAAAATTTATACACTTTCATCCGTATTTTTTTTTTTAAAAAAAAGACTTGGAGTGGGGATAGAGCTAGAATAATTAAGGTTTCAATTAAATTTTAATCTTAATTTATAATTCTATTAGTTATATAACTACTCTAATTAATATTTTAATTTTTCATAGGAGAGATATGATCAGTTATTGCTATCACAAAGAAGTTCAGGTGATGGCGATGATAATGAGGGATCTAAGTAGTTTATTAGTGTAACACCCGAAAATTCTCAAAACTATATTAGAAATATTCTATAATTATTCTGGAATTTTTAGATATTTTTCCAGAATTTTTAGGATAGCGGAAGTAGCAAAAATAAATAGAAAAAGAAAATAGCCTACGAGGGAATTGAACTCGAGACCTAGCGAACCCTATGACTTATAGATAGCTTTAGTAAACCAAGTGAACCCAGCAGGGCCGTGCTGAAAGAAAAGGGAGGCAATTAAATTTATATTAGAGTTGGGTGAAATTACCCACTTAATATAAATAAGAAATTATTAAGTGAGGATTTTGTTTTTAATCGGCAACCTCTCTTTTCCTCACCCTAGCCACGCCGCAACCCTCCCTTCTCCTCTCTTCCTCTCAGCGCCAACCACAAGAACAAGCAAGGGTTCTGTCCCAAGGGTTCCAAGGGCACGAGGACGCTCCCCTCCGCGAGAGGAACGTATAGACGCGAGAAGATCGTCGAAGAGATCTCTCCTCCGTGAAACCTAGCGATTAGAATCGTAAGAAATTACGAACAGGAGGTAAGAAACCCCTCACCTGCAGTATAAGTAGCTTCCGTGTGAATTTCATGTTTTAGTTTAGTAATATGTAGACTTTCGGCACAAGGATGCGAATTAGTGCATACTAAGTGTTCGATTAAATTATTTAGCACAGAAAAATGACACTTAGGCATTTTAATAACTCAGTAAATGCAATAGAAGCATTTAAATAGTTTAGTTAGCCTTGCCACAACATATATGGGACTACGGTCCAATGGGTGGGCACCCACAGTCACCTCTAGGTTCAGATAACCTAGTAGAAGCAAGGTAAATTAATTAGCTATGATTCAGTATTTTATTTTCAGTAGTGGCACTGTACAGGATTAGATATCCATTGGGCTGGGCTCCCATAGTCGGTACCTAGGTTTAGATAACCTAGTAAACCTTGCTAAATTCGGGATTTGCAACCCCGGGTTTAGTTGAGGATGCGCGCATAGAATGTACAATTGTCGGGCCCATTAGCAGTATGATTATGTATTTTAATCTATTATATTATGGTTTTTTTCAAAACTCACAAAGATCAGTTATGTTAGTTGAGTTTGAATTCAGTTCCAGACTAGTTTAATTCATGTTCAGCTCAGTTTTCCTTGTGGTTACACATGATAGTTATGGTTAGCTTTGTATGCCATGTTTTGGTGTTTATGTTCAATTTTATTACACATGTTTAGATGATAGTATGTCATGACTAGTTTGATTTCTATGTATGATAACATGACATGTTTAGCATATTCAGTTTGTATTTTAAATAGCATGTTTTTAAAAGCATACTACATCGAATGCATGTTTTAGTGAGGTAGATGGTTTCTTACTAAGCTTTAAGCTTACAGATACTTTTTCCTTATACTGCAGATAAAGGTAAAGGGAAAATGGACTAGCGGAGGCTGGAGGACAATGCGATGAAGATGTGTGTGGAAGGAACTTGGAATAAAAGATATTAGGGATCTAACAAGCTTTATTTATGCATTAGAACTTTCAGCAAAATTAGTTAACTGTTAGAACTTTATTATTCTACACATAGTATATTTGCATGCCATGAATTAGGGAACCATGTGTGATATCATGTTTAAAATGTTAGCAATTACATGTTAAAAATAGTTCTAGCTGTTATAGACTTGATGTGTATGAGTTGGGCACGAAATAGTGCTGAAATCAGGGTTCTGATTCGAAATCAGAAACCCAGATCGATCTACAGATCGATCAGAATGGGGTTGTGCCACTGGATCGGTCAGCTGACCGATTCAGTCGCGAACAGAGAGTTTGCAGGGAGTACAGAAGCTCACTGATCGGTCAGCCGACCGATCAGTGAGCCACTGGATCGGTCTACTGACCGATCAGTGTACTCCTGGATCGGTCGGTAGACCGATCCAGCCGCGTACAGAAGCAAAATAGTTTATGGATCGGTCAGCCGACCGATCCAGAGTTTTCTCCGTGCCAGTATCAAGCTGGATCGATCACTGGGTCGATCCGACAGCTCAATCGATTCTATGGATCGATTGAAATGCCTAGTTACAGCTAGCAGGACATCCGAGAGGCATAAATTATCTTCCCTAGCATGTGTACAACTCCTAGGTACAGCTAGAATATTAAGTTCAGATTTTACGATAATCAGTTTAGTAAAATTTTAATCAATCCAGATTTCTGCAATAGTAATTTAGCACAGCATAATGTAGCGATCGACCTCAGAGCTTAGTCATTAGAAGGCGGGTCGTTACAGAGTGGTATCAGAGCAAGTTCCATACTTCCTACACACACATCAGCATTGTACCTACAGCTTCCAAGTAAGAACATCTCTCACTTTCTTTATGTTTCTTGTTTTCATGTTTAGATATAACTGAAGCATGTTTGTTTATGATAGTAGTTAACATGATAACAATAGTTACTCAATTATGCTTGTGTTAGTCATGTATGTCCTTCATGTCTTTAGAAATAGCACGAGGACGCCCAGCTAGAAGGGCAGCAGCCACTGAGCCCCAGCATCTCAGTTACAGCAGCAGCTAGCTGAACAGCAATAGGAAATAGCCACCTTAAAGGCTAGTCAGCAGAACACTCCCACTGTCACCCCGGAGCCTAACTTAGCGACACCAGTGGTCTTAGAGGTTCCACCAGTCCAGCCTACGGCACCAGTAGCCCCAGCAGCAGGAACGCAGAGAGAAGCCTATCTGATCCAGTGGCAAAGAGTCAAACCAAAGAACTTCTCAGGCAGCAGTGAACCATGGGATGCACATGCCTGGTTCAAAACACTGGAGAGTACGATGGAGCTTCTGAACTGGCCAGAACATGAGAAGGTGAAGTGCGCCTCCTTCTGTCTGACAGGAGATGCACGCATGTGGTGGGAGAGAATCAGAGCGAAGCGCCTAGTGAACCAGATGACATGGGCTGACTTCGAGAAAGAATTCTTTAAGGAGTTCTTTCACATGCGGGTCACCAACCGCCACTACGACGAGTTCACTGAGTTTCGTCAGGGAAACCTATCAGTTGTGGAAGCCGTGAAGAAATTCAACAGGTTGGCTCGTCTATGCCCTGAACTAGTCAGCACAGAAAGGGAACGAATCCGGTTGATGCTCAAGATGCTGAGACCGGAAATAACAATGAATGTGGCTGGTGGCGTTCATAGGCCACAAACCACAGAAGAATTAGTGAGCAGTGCTCTAATCACTGAGCATTACCAGAATAGCATCAAGCAGCAAAAGCAAGTCCTCTCAGAAGCTAAAGGCCAAGGAGGCTCAGGCACTCAGAAATAGCAGGGCCACAGCTCCCATGACTCTAACTGGAAAGGGAACTCCAGCAACAAGCGCAAGCCAGGGAGTTACCCAAAAGGAGGGCCAACCAGCAAGCAGCCCAGTTATCCAAAGTGTGCTACTTGTGGAAAATTCCATCCTGGAGTTTGTCGTAAGGGCACACGAGGATGCTTTGAATGCAGACAGGAAGGGCATATGGCCAAGCAGTGTCCAAACAAGACCAGTCTTGCTCAGCCACAGCCAATTTAGTATGGAGGCCAGCCAGCTCAGTTACATCAGATGCAGGCCGCTTTAGAAGGTCCACATATCAGCCAGGGCAGATTAGAAGCCCCTCCAGCTACGACCAATGCGAGGATCTACTCACTCACCAGAGAGGACGCAGCAAATGCCTCGACAGTTGTTACAGGTCAGATTAGTATTTTACAGCAAAGTACAACTGTCTTTTTCGATACAGGGGCAACCCATTCATATATATCCAGGGCATTTGCTGAGAAGTTAGCAGTACCTCCAGAGGTACTCAGTAGTCAATTCCTGACGACCTTACCTTCAGGAGAAGTTATGGCATCTACGCACTGGCTCAGAGCAGTGCCGGTCACTATAGCAGACAGAGAGCTCTTTTGCGATCTGATAGTGATTAATATGACCGACTACGACGTCATCTTCGGGATGGACTTCTTGATCAAATACGGTGCCTCCATCGAGTGCCGTAAACAAAAAGTCATATTCCAACCTGAAACGGAAGCACAGTTCGAATTCGTCGGAGAACCCAGGAGAAAGGCCAAGAAGTTTCTCTCAGCAATGAAGGCACAGAGGTTGATGGATTCAGGATGTACGGGGTTTTTAGCACACGTAGTCAGTACCAGTCAGGACAAGGACCGACAGCTAGCAGAGGTCCGAGTCGTATGTGACTACCCAGCAGTCTTCCCTGAAGAGTTACCAGGCTTAGCACCAGACAGGGAGATAGAATTTGAGATAGAGCTCATTCCCGGTACAAATCCTATTTCCAAAGCGCCTTATCGCATGGCCCCAGCAGAACTGAAAAAACTTCATGAGCAATTACAGGAGCTGCTTGACAAGGGCTTCATCCGTCCTAGTCACTCACCATGGGGAGCACCTGTATTGTTCATGAAGAAGAAAGACGGGAGCATGCGCCTGTGTATAGACTACCGGGCACTGAACCAAGTCACAATCAAGAACAGGTATCCTCTTCCCAGAATAGATGACCTATTTGATCAGCTAAAGGGAGCAGCAGTGTTCTCTAAAATAGACCTCAGATCAGGTTATCATCAGGTGAAGGTTAAAGAAGGGGACATACCCATGACAGCATTCAGGATTAGATACGGACATTACGAGTTCGTAGTCATGCCCTTTGGCGTGACAAATGCTCTAGCTACTTTCATGGACCTCATGAACAGGGTATTCAGGGATTATCTAGATAAATTTATTATTGTGTTTATCGATGACATTCTTATCTATTCAGGAACTCAGGAAGAACACGCAGAGCACCTGAAAACAGTATTGCAAACCCTTCAGCAGAATCAGCTGTACGCCAAGTTCACCAAATGTGAATTTTGGCTAGATCAGGTGTCCTTCCTGGGTCACATCATCTCAAAGGATGGTATCATTGTAGACCCCAGTAAGATAGAAGCTGTGAGCAATTGGAAAAGACCCAAGAACGCCAGTGAGATCAGAAGCTTTCTGGGATTAGCAGGTTACTACAGGAAATTCGTAGAGGACTTCTCCAGGATTGCCTCCCCACTGACCGCTCTTACCAGAAAGAATAGAAAATTTCAGTGGACAGAGGACTGTGAGAATAGTTTCAGCGAGCTGAAAAGGAGATTGACCAGTGCACCTATTCTGACTCTACCAGAGAACGCAGATAGCTTTGACATATATAGTGATGCCTCGAAGTTGGGACTAGGAGCAGTGCTGATGCAAGATGGCAAGGTGATTGCCTATGCCTCCAGACAACTTAAGGATTATGAGAAGAACTATCCTACTCATGACCTTGAGCTTGCAGCAGTGGTGTTCGCTCTCAAGATTTGGAGACATTACTTGTATGGAGCTCAGTGCAGAGTGTATACAGATCATCAGAGTCTGAAGTATTTCTTCACTCAGAAGGATCTGAATATGTGACAGCGCAGATGGCTAGAACTAGTCAAAGACTACGACATAGATATCCTCTACCATCCAGGAAAAGCGAATAGGGTAGCAGACGCCCTCAGCAGAAAGTCCAGCGCTACCCTATTATTTCTAGCAGCCATGTCACCGCCCCTACAGAAGGAGATCTCAGATTTCGGTCTCGAGCTCATAGTCGGACAGCTCTCTACTATGACACTAGAGTCTACCTTGCTTGGTGACATCCAGACAGCTCAGGAGTAGGATCCTGAAATACAGAAAATCAAGCAAGGTTTAGCAGGAACGGAAAGTGGAGAATTCAGAATATCAGATGGCGGGGTGTTGTATTTCGGTGACCGGCTATGTGTTCCGGATCAGGAGGAACTACGAAGAAAGATTTTAGATGAGGCTCACAAGACTCCCTATGCGATGCATCCTGGCTCCACCAAAATGTATCAGGACTTGAAGAAATATTTTTGGCGGCCTGGGATGAAGAGAGACATCGCTCGATACGTCAACACCTGCCTAACCTGTCAGAGGGTTAAGGCAGAACATCATAGACCAGGGGGAGTTTTGCAGCCCATACAGATACCAGAATGGAAGTGGGAGGATATTTCCATGGATTTCATAGTGGGATTACCCAGAACCACGAATGGTTTTGATACCATCTGGGTAATAGTCAACAGATTGACCAAATCAACCCACTTCTTAGCTATCAGGATATCCTACTCTATGGAACAGCTAGCACAGTTGTACCTCAAGGAGATCATTAGATTACATGGAGTCCCACGAACCATTATATCAGACAGAGATAGCAGATTCACATCATACTTCTGGGAGTGTGTACAGACAACTTTGGGCACGAAGTTAAAGTTTAGAACAGCCTTCCACCCTCAGACAGATGGACAGACGGAGCGAGTAAATCAGGTACTTGAGGATATGCTCCGAGCATGTGCCCTAAATTTCAAGGGAAGTTGGTGCAAATATCTGAGTTTAGCAGAATTTGCATACAACAACAACTATCAGGGCACTATCGGTATGACACCTTATGAGGCTCTCTATGGGCGGAGGTGTAGATCTCCAATCTGCTGGTATGAGAGTGGTGAACAGAAAGAACTAGAACTTCAGACAGATCTAGTGGCAGATACCACAGCAGCTATACTGAAAGCAGATCCGGAGGATAGAGGCACTCGAGCCGCCTGAAAAGCTATCTTGATACAGTATGAGACCTTTAGAGTTTTCGATTCTCGAGTAGCCCCATGAAGGAGTAATGCATTTTGGGAAGAAGGCCAAGTTGAGTCCCAGATATGTGGGACCATACCTCATCGCCAGAAGAGTGGGCAAGGTAGCATATGAGTTAGAGCTACCCGAGAAATGTCATTGTCCACAATGTATTTCATGTCTCTATCTCTGAAGAAGCATACCCAGATGCCACCCAGGTGATTGAGCCGGTACAAGTCCGCGAAGACCTCAGCTATGACAATCGCCTATTCAAATAATAGACCGAGCAGTTAAGAAATGCGGAACAAGGAAGTACCATTAGTCAAAGTTATTTGGCATACCAACAGAAGAGGCAACTTGGGAGGCAGAGGCCAGAAGTACCCAGAGTTATTCTAAGTTCGAGGACGAACTTTTTATAAGGTATGGGGGATTGTAACACCCGAAAATTCTCAAAACTATATTAGAAATATTCTATAATTATTCTGGAATTTTTAGATATTTTTCCGGAATTTTTAGGATAGCGGAAGTAGCAAAAATAAATAGAAAAAGAAAATAGCCTACGAGGGAATTGAACTCGAGACCTAGCGAACCCTATGACTTATAGATAGCTTTAGTAAACCAAGTGAACCCAGCAGGGCCGTGCTGAAAGAAAAGGGAGGCAATTAAATTTATATTAGAGTTGGGTGAAATTACCCACTTAATATAAATAAGAAATTATTAAGTGAGGGTTTTGTTTTTAATCGGCAACCTCTCTTTTCCTCACCCTAGCCACTCCGCAACCCTCCCTTCTCCTCTCTTCCTCTCGGCGCCAACCACAAGAACAAGCAAGGGTTCTGTCCCAAGGGTTCCAAGGGCACGAGGACGCTCCCCTCCGCGAGAGGAACGCATAGACGCGAGAAGATCGTCGAAGAGATCTCTCCTCCGTGAAACCTAGCGATTAGAATCGTAAGAAATTACGAACAGGAGGTAAGAAACCCCTCACCTGCAGTATAAGTAGCTTCCGTGTGAATTTCATGTTTTAGTTTAGTAATATGTAGACTTTCGGCACAAGGATGCGAATTAGTGCATACTAAGTTTCGATTAAATTATTTAGCACAGAAAAATGCAACTTAGGCATTTTAATAACTCAGTAAATGCAATAGAAGCATTTAAATAGTTTAGTTAGCCTTGCCACAGCATATATGGGACTACGGTCCAATGGGTGGGCACCCACAGTCGCCTCTAGGTTCAGATAACCTAGTAGAAGCAAGGTAAATTAATTAGCTATGATTCAGTATTTTATTTTCAGTAGTGGCACTGTACAGGATTAGATATCCATTGGGTTGGGCTCCCATAGTCGGTCCCTAGGTTTAGATAACCTAGTAAACCTTGCTAAATTCGGGATTTGCAACCCCGGGTTTAGTTGAGGATGCGCGCATAGCATGTACAGTTGTCGGACCCATTAGCAGTATGATTATGTATTTTAATCTATTATATTATGGTTTTTTTCAAAACTCACAAAGATCAGTTATGTTAGTTGAGTTTAAATTCAGTTCCAGACTAGTTTAATTCATGTTCAGCTCAGTTTTCCTTGTGGTTACACATGATAGTTATGGTTAGCTTTGTATGCCATGTTTTGGTGTTTATGTTCGGTTTTATTACACATGTTTAGATGATAGTATGCCATGACTAGTTTGATTTCTATGTATGATAATAACATGCCATGTTTAGCATATTCAGTTTGTATTTCAAATAGCATGTTTTTAAAAGCATACTGCATCGAATGCATGTTTTAGTGAGGTAGATAGTTTCTTACTAAGCTTTAAGCTTACAGATACTTTTTCCTTATACTGCAGATAAAGGTAAAGGGAAAATGGACTAGCGGAGGCTGGAGGACAATGCGATGAAGATGTGTGTGGAAGGAACTTGGAATAAAAGATCTTAGGGATCTAACAAGCTTTATTTATGCATTAGAACTTTCAGCAAAATTAGTTAACTGTTAGAACTTTATTATTTTACACATAGTATATTTGCATGCCATGAATTAGGGAACCATGTGTGATATCATGTTTAAAATGTTAGCAATTACATGTTAAAAATAGTTCTAGCTGTTATAGACTTGATGTGTATGAGTTGGGCACGAAATAGTGCTGAAATCAGGGTTCTGATTCGAAATCAGAAACCCAGATCGATCTACAGATTGATCAGAATGGGGTTGTGCCACTGGATCGGTCAGCTGACCGATTCAATCGCGAACAGAGAGTTTGCAGGGAGTACAGAAGCTCACTGATCGGTCAGCCGACCGATCAGTGAGCCACCGGATCGGTCTACTGACCGATCAGTGTACTCCTGGATCGGTCGGTAGACCGATCCAGCCGCGTACAGAAGCAAAATAGTTTATGGATCGGTCAGCCGACCGATCCAGAGTTTTCTCCGTGCCAGTATCAAGCTGGATCGATCACTGGGTCGATCCGACAGCTCAATCGATTCTATGGATCGATTGAAATGCCTGGTTACAGCTAGCAGGACATCCGAGTGGCATAAATTATCTTCCCTAGCATGTGTACAACTCCTAGGTACAGCTTGAATATTAAGTTCAGATTTTACGGTAATCAGTTTAGTAAAATTTTAATCAATCCAGATTTCCGCAATAGTAATTTAGCACAGCATAATATAGCGATCGGCCTCACAGCTTAGTCATTAGAAGGTGGGTCGTTACAATTAGTAATAATTTGGATTTATGGCTGGAGGCGAGTGGGAGAGTGAAAGGGAAAAGAATATTAGGTATGAGTTCTATGAACAGAATTCATAATGTTTCTCATACATCTTCTTCTTCTATCCCACCAGTAGTAATGACACAAATACATAACTTAACTAAAGAGATTAGCAATTTGAATGACATAATATTTAAAAGGGGTCAACAAATTAAAGAAATACATCAACAAATGACACAAAGGGATCAAGAAATGATAGAAATGCGCCGACAACAAGAGTTTATTATACAACAATTTCAGTAGTTTACCTCCACTCTAGGTCAGATTCCTCTCGATACTAGTGATGATGGTAGCGACAACGACGATGATGACTTTGCATGAATGTTTGTAATTAGTATTTTTGAAAATTTTATTTTATAGAGTTTGTTAATCATTCATTTTTGTATTTTTGATTAGTATTGTTATTTTTTTTCAAACATGGTTGGTGAGGCCAAGAAAGATGGTGGTTGGAAATCCATGTCAAAATAACAAAGTTTTTATATATTTATTTTTGCGTTAGTTTATAGGATTTTTTTATTAAAAATGATACTTTTTGTTTAAATTGGGGTTTAGCTTTGTATCATAGTCCTGATTGATTGTATATGACTCTTTGTTTTCCAAGAATTATATCAAAATTTTTGGAACCCATAGTGAATTGTTCCAATGAATCCTTAAGTTATTTGACTTGATTTTTCAAAGTGGAATTTTTTTTCCTCAAGCTATTAGACTTGAGTTGAAGTTCCACTTTGAACAAGAATAATCAAAGGACTTAGGTTTGTCACTTCCTTAAGGGTTGTTACCTCCTTTTGGAGTGACTTGACCAAGATGTTAGACTTAGCTAATTTGCGCATCAAATAATTTATTAAATTATACTAGTATTCTACTTTAACAGAGTATACATCATTGTTTGGATTGCTTGAAACGGATATGGATCCATGGCTTCTCTTAGACTAGGTTTCATATTCAAATATGATTTTAAACTTAGACTCAGTTTCGACCACTTATTCCCGTGTCGGTAGCACAAGAAAGCTTGCTTAAGCTTGTTCCTCTTCTTCCAATGCTTCCGATGATGATTTTGTTAGACCGTGAGATTCGATAGAGGGGGGGGGGGGTGAATATTGAATAAAAAATTGTTCGAGTATAAACATAGCGGAAATAAAAGGACAATGCTAACACAATATGATTTTACTTGGTTTGGAGCCTGTGTCGACTCCTACTCCAAGGCCCGTACACAAGGGTGCTTTCGGTGGGCAATCACTAGCCGTTCGAAAATTATTACAAATTAAAGTACAGGAATGCTAATGAAAATAAAGCAAATACCGACAAGAATTTAATAAAAAGGAAGGGAGCGTATGTTGGTGCAGGAAGCATCCGACGATCGAACCTAAGTTTTGATAATGGCAAAGGGATTCAAAGTTAAGATTCTCTGTTATCTAACATGTTGAATAAGGTTTCAGGAAAGTCCTAACTGCGGTTAGGCAAGGAAAAATCCTAAGGGGGGGTAACCTTAGGTCCTAGGGGGTGGTAACCCTAGGTGAAGGAAAATCCTAAGGGGGGGTAACCTTAGGTCCTAGGGGGCGGTAACCCTAGGTGAAGGAAAATCCTAAGGGGGGGCAACCTTAGGTCCTAGGGGGAGGTAACCCTAGGTGGAGGAAAACCCTAAGGGGCGGCAACCTTAGGTCCTAGGGGGTGGTAACCCTAGGTGGAGAAAAACCCTAGGGGGCGGTAACCCTAGGTCCTAGGGGGTGGTAACCCTAGGCGGAAAGTCCAGTCGGTCTGGAGGACTGGACTGGCATCAGGTAATCTCTCCTGAGGGGAGTAGGTGAGGACGCGTTCCCCGTAGAGGGAACAGTAGGCGTCGGGTCGACCTAGGGTTTCCGGTTGGAAATCCGAAGTCAGACCCGGACAGTCCGGAGACTGTCATAAACATTCTTTTATTATTCATACTGTTATTTTGTGCTAATTTTGTGTTGCAGGATATTGTTTGGGACTAACAAGTCTTGCAGGTACAAAATAAGGTAGTTTTCCCTCGGATGAACAGTGTCCGAGGCGCCTCCATGGAGCTTGGAGGGCGGGCGTTACAGGAGGCGCCTTGAAGAAGGCAGAAGGCGCCTTGGAAGGCGCCTTGAGTGAGGTTTAAGGCGCCTTGAATGGATGAAGTTTGACCAGATCAGATTTGATCCACGCGGAAGACCAGGCAGCATGGAGGCGCCTTGAACAGCCTTCAAGGCGCCTTGAACACCCTTTATAAGGGAGTTTCGACCAGCACTTCAGTACAACGAATATCAAGTGATCTCTCATCAACGTGCTGCTCCAAAAGACACTCCGAAGTGCTGCTACAAGTGCCCGACGACCCGAAGCTTCAGATTTAGCATTTCTTGTTGTCGGTATAATACTTATAGCTTTTAATTGTAATCTTTTAACGAGCTTATAGTTGTTGCCCACCGGAAGCGATCAAGGATCGCGGGCCTTCGAGTAGGAGTCGTCACAGGCTCCGAACGAAGTAAATCTCTGTGTCCTTCTATTTGTATTTGTTTGTTTTTAATTCCGCTATTTTAATTACTCTAACGCTGTTTTCGATTCCGATACGTACAAAATATCCACGAGCGGTATTTCCCCCCCCCTCTAGCGCGGTCTCGAACCAACAGCGTATTGTCGGAGCTTTGTTAGCGTTGCAGGAGTGCAGAGTAGTAGAGCAAGCAGTAGAAGACTTTCTTTTCGTTGTTGTTTTGAAGCTCCTCTCTGACCCTCCTTTTATATGAGGCTCGGGGTGCCCCGGATCCCTTCCGGGCGCCCTGGTGGGACGTGGCAGGTCCAACCAGCAAGCTCCACGTGGCGACGCGCGAGTTTGTGTTGGACCCCGTGGTAGTTTTTGATGTGATCAACCAAGTTGGTTAGGTCCTGCTGTGTTTGATCCCTGTGTCTGAGTGTGTAGGAGCTTAGGAGCACAGGAAGTCGAGCGGAAGACGCAGCTAGCGAGAAGGACGGCACGGGAAGGGAGCCGACGGGCTCGGTGCGTCCGAAGGACGAGAGAGCTGCGGAAGAGTACTCTGGTGGGCGTGAAGAGCGTGCGCGGCGTTCGAGGGACGTTAAGCCAGACGGAAGGCTGCTCGAGGAGAAGGCCGGGAATTGGGTTCAGGTGAGCCCTATTCCGGTTGGCCGTAATCACCCAAAAGAACGGAGCTTCGGAAGCCAAAGCGAAGAAGAAAAGGAGTCAAAAGAAGTTGGAAATTACTGTAGCAGAAAGTTACTGTAGCTTTAAGGCGCCTTAAACAAGCTTGAAGGCATAGGTCAGTTTTGACCGTTTGCGCTGCGAATAAAGTTTTATCCGCAGATCGAGTTGGAGGCGCCTTGAACCCTGTTGGAGGCGCCTTGGACTCTCGGGATAAGATTTCCAGGGCCTATATAAAGGCTCCTGGAGCTAGGAATTGAATAACAACTTTGACAATCAACTCTGTACTTAATTCCTAGCAATAGTTCTGAGTCATTAGTGTGTAAAAGGCTTCTCCGCCTTCAGCAAAGGAGATTCTTCTAGTGCGCTTTTTCATCGCCCTGGATTAACAACCTCCTTGGTTGTAACCAGGTTAATTGCTGAGTTTCTTTTTACTTCTGTTAATTTAATTGTTATTATTTTACTATTGCTTTTCTGAGTTGAAATTCGAGGAGGGTATTTTTATTTTGTGTTTTCAGCAATTCACCCCCCTCTTGCCGGCCTCCGCTGCACCAACAAGTGGTATCAGAGCCAGACCGCTCAGAAGGACTAACCGCAGACTGACGCACAACGATCAAAACGATGGCCGGAGACAGTGAATACCCACTTGCATTCGAGGGGGAGTTTGCTTCATGGAAGCAAAAGATGGAGGTATACCTTAACTCTGATTTTTCTATTTATTTAATAATGAAATCTGGTTATAAAGCACCAAAGAAAGCAAACGGAGAAGAGCTCGAGAAATACCTCTGGAACGAGAAGCAACGTGACGAGTTTATGGCAAATGCACGAGCTGAATTTCATCTTCTAACCACAATACCAAATGAAGATCTCGACAAAGTCGGAGAGTACAATAGCGCAAAAGAACTTTGGGAAAAGTTCTTAAAACTCCACGAAGAACAAATTGAAGTTGAATCCGACTCCTCGATGGACACTGATCCGACGTCAGAAGAGTCCGAAACTGAGGTAAGTGCCAAGACAGAACCAGTAACCGAACTCTAACTTGAAGACCTAGAATGCTCATCACAAATGAGCATCGATGAAGGGGGAGAAACATCAGAAGACGAAAATAACTCGACAGGGGGAGAATCAACCACCGACAAGGTAAGTCAGGTATGGTCTCCACCTCTTGGCAAATTAATTGCTTCAATTGAAATATTGCCGAAAGGTTTTCGTGAATTACAAATTATTTCGTCTAAAGAATATTTTAAATTAAAAACTGAAAAACTATTAAAGAATATTGAGTTAAAAGACACAATTTGTCAATTAAAAGATTTTGACAAACTAACAATAGAAAATGTACAATTTTTTGCATGCTCAATATTTGTTGCCATAATTCTAAAAAACTGTGAATTAAGAACTTATGAGAAGTTAAAATGAAAATTTAAAAGTCATAATATTTGATCTTAGTTGAAATATTAGACTTAGCGCTTTCAGAGAAGAAAATTAAACAGTAAATTTCTTTATAAAGCTTTGTCAAGGAAGTGGTTGTTGCTCCAATAACCAAGAAGGTCTAGTGCCTCGCCACGACCTGGAAGCTAAAATACTGAAATGAAAGGTTTAATTAACTTTCTGAAAAAGCATTTAAAAATTAGAATTAAATAATGCTTTGAAAGTTTAATCAAACATTTTTAAAAATTTTGTTTATAAATTCATTTTTAGAAATATTTTTTCCTGAAAAATTCTAAAGACTTAATTTTCTTTTTGACTTGAATTTTTTTTGGAAAATACTTAGAATTTTTTTAAAAAAAGTTCCCTCTAATTAGGACCCCATTTTTGCTGTGATCAAAGGGGGAGAGAAAAGTACAAGTTTAGGGGGAGTTAGAAAATTTTAAAATTTCTGTTATTATTTTTATAAAAAGTGTTGCAATTTTACTAATTGCAAAAATTATGCTTAACTTGTTAGTTTAGTAATTTTTTTCTTTAAAATTACTCTTTATGTCTATTTTAAACCCTAACTTGAACTTGGGTTGATGCACATCAAAAAGGGGGAGATTGTTGGACCCCGTGGTAGTTTTTTATATGATCAACCAAGTTGGTTAGGTCCTGCTGTGTTTGATCCCTGTGTCTGAGTGTGCAGGAGCTTAGGAGCACAGGAAGTCGAGCGGAAGACGCAGCTAGCGAGAAGGACGGCACAGGAAGGGAGCCGACGGGCTCGGTGCGTCTGAAGGACGAGAGAGCTGCGGAAGAGTACTCTGGTGGGCGTGAAGAGCGTGCGCGACATTCGAGGGACGTTAAGCCAGACGGAAGGCTGCTCGAGGAGAAGGCCGGGAATTGGGTTCGGGTGAGCCCTATTCCGGTTGGCCGTAATCACCCAAAAGAACGGAGCTTCGGAAGCCAAAGCGAAGAAGAAAAGGAGTCAAAAGAAGTTGAAAATTACTATAGCAGAAAGTTACTGTAGCAGAATTTACTGTAACTTGAAGGCGCCTTAAACAAGCTTGAAGGTGCCCTTGAAGGCGCCTTCAAGACTGTTCAAAGCGCCTTGAGCAGGCCAGTTTGACCGTTTGAGCTGCGAATAAAGTTTTATCCGCAGATCGAGTTGGAGGCGCCTTGAACCCTGTTGGAGGCGCCTTGGACTCTCGGGATAAGATTTCCAGGGCCTATATAAAGGCTCCTGGAGCTAGGAATTGAATAACAACTTTGACAATCAACTCTGTACTTAATTCCTAGCAATAGTTCTGAGCCATTAGTGTGTAAAAGGCTTCTTCGCCTTCAGCAAAGGAGATTCTTCTAGTGCGCTTTTTCATCGCCCTAGATTAACAACCTCCTTGGTTGTAACCAGGTTAATTGCTGAGTTTCTTTTTACTTCTGTTAATTTAATTGTTATTATTTTATTATTGCTTTTCTGAGTTGAAATCCGAGGAGGGTATTTTTATTTTGTATTTTCAGCAATTCACCCCCCTCTTGTCGGCCTCCGCTGCACCAATAAGTGGTATCAAGCCAGACCGCTCAGAAGGACTAACCGCCGACTGACGCACAACGATCAAAACGATGGCCGGAGACAGTGAATACCCACTTGCATTCGAGGGGGAGTTTGCTTCATGGAAGCAAAAGATGGAGGTATACCTTAACTCTGATTTTTCTATTTATTTAATAATGAAATCTGGTTATGAAGCACCAAAGAAAGCAAACGGAGAAGAGCTCGAGAAATACCTCTGGAACGAGAAGCAACGTGACGAGTTTATGGCAAATGCACGAGCTGAATTTCATCTTCTAACCACAATACCAAATGAAGATCTCGACAAAGTCGGAGAGTACAATAGCGCAAAAGAACTTTGGGAAAAGTTCTTAAAACTCCATGAAGAACAAATTGAAGTTGAATCCGACTCCTCGATGGACACTGATCCGACGTCAGAAGAGTCCGAAACTGAGGTAAGTGCCGAGACAGAACCAGTAACCGAACTCCAACTTGAAGACCTAGAATGCTCATCACAAATGAGCATCGATGAAGGGGGAGAAACATCAGAAGACGAAAACAACTCGACAGGGAGAGATTCAACCACCGACAAGGTAAGTCAGGTATGGTCTCCACCTCTTGGCAAATTAATTGCTTCAATTGAAATATTGCCGAAAGGTTTTCGTGAATTACAAATTATTTCGTCTAAAGAATATTTTAAATTAAAAACTGAAAAACTATTAAAGAATATTGAGTTAAAAGACACAATTTGTCAATTAAAAGATTTTGACAAACTAACAATAGAAAATGTACAATTTTTTGCATGCTCAATATTTGTTGCCATAATTCTAAAAAACTGTGAATTAAGAACTTATGAGAAGTTAAAATGGAAATTTAAAAGTCATAATATTTGATCTTAGTTGAAATGTTAGACTTAGCGCTTTCAGAGAAGAAAATTAAACAGTAAATTTCTTTATAAAGCTTTGTCAAGGAAGTGGTTGTTGCTCCAATAACCAAGAAGGCCTAGTGTCTCGCAACGTCCTGGAAGCTAAAATACTGAAATGAAAGGTTTAATTAACTTTCTGAAAAAGCATTTAAAAATTAGAATTAAATAATGCTTTGAAAGTTTAATCAAACATTTTTAAAAATTTTGTTTATAAATTCATTTTTAGAAATATTTTTTCCTGAAAAATTCTAAAGACTTAATTTTCTTTTTGACTTGAATTTTTTTTGGAAAATACTTAGAATTTTTTTAAAAAAAGTTCCCTCTAATTAGGACCCCATTTTTGCTGTGATCAAAGGGGGAGAGAAAAGTACAAGTTTAGGGGGAGTTAGAAAATTTTAAAATTTCTGTTATTATTTTTATAAAAAGTGTTGCAATTTTACTAATTGCAAAAATTATGCTTAACTTGTTAGTTTAGTAATTTTTTTCTTTAAAATTACTCTTTATGTCTATTTTAAACCCTAACTTGAACTTGGGTTGATGCACATCAAAAAGGGGGAGATTGTTGGACCCCGTGGTAGTTTTTTATGTGATCAACCAAATTGGTTAGGTCCTGCTGTGTTTGATCCCTGTGTCTGAGTGTGCAGGAGCTTAGGAGCACAGGAAGTCAAGCGGAAGACGCAGCTAGCGAGAAGGACGGCACGGGAAGGGAGCCGACGGGCTCGGTGCTTCCGAAGGACGAGAGAGCTGCGGAAGAGTACTCCGGTGGGCGTGAAGAGCGTGCGCGGCGTTCGAGGGACGTTAAGCCTGACGGAAGGCTGCTCGAGGTGAGTCCTATTCCGGTTGGCCGCAATCACCCAAAAGAACGGAGCTTCGGAAGCCAAAGCGAAGAAGAAAAGGAGTCAAAAGAGGCTGGAAATTACTGTAGCAGAAAGTTACTGTAGCAGAAGTTACTGTAGCTTGAAGGCGCCTTAAACAAGCTTGAAGGCGCCCTTGAAGGCGCCTTCAAGCCTGTTCAAGGCGCCTTGAGCAGGCCAGTTTGACCGTTTGCGCTGCGAATAAAGTTTTATCCGCAGATCGAGTTGGAGGTGCCTTGAACCCTGTTGGAGGCGCCTTGGACTCTCGGGATAAGATTTCCAGGGCCTAGATAAAGGCTCCTGGAGCTAGGAATTGAATAACAACTTTGACAATCAACTCTGTACTTAATTCCTAGCAATAGTTCTGAGCCATTAGTGTGTAAAAGGCTTCTCCGCCTTCAGCAAAGGAGATTCTTCTAGTGCGCTTTTTCATCGCCCTGGATTAACAACCTCCTTGGTTGTAACCAGGTTAATTGTTGAGTTTCTTTTTACTTCTATTAATTTAATTGTTATTATTTTACTATTGCTTTTCTGAGTTGAAATCTGAGGAGGGTATTTTTATTTTGTATTTTCAGCAATTCACCCCCCTCTTGTCGGCCTCCGCTGCACCAACAGTTTGGATAAAACTTACCTCCGGGCGCCTAGACCTCCGGGCGCCTGGACCTCCGGGCGCCCGGATCCCTTCCGGGTGCCTGGACCTCTGGGCGCCCGGATCCCTTCCGGGCGCCCGGACCTTCTATTTCCAGGAACTCCTTCTCCTGCAAAATAGTGTTAGTCCGAGGCAAATATATATCCTGTAAAATAGATTGTTTAGCATAATTAAAGTTCAACAAAGTAATAGAAAAGAGTATGACTTAGATTCTGTCTTTCCGAGACCAGAATCTAGTCACGATCTTGACTTAGATATCCGAAATTGATCTAAGCCGGATCGACGCCTAATGTTCCCTTCCCGAGAACGCGTCCTCACAGTCACTCCCCTCCAGTGACTTACCTTACTTACCTGCCAGACGTCCAGTCAGCCCTTCGACCCGTCTGGACTTCTCGCCAGCTATCCGGTCAGCCCGTCGACCTAGCTGGACTTCTCGCCAAGCGTCTGTTCAGCCCGTCGACCCGCTTGGACTTCTCGCCAGCTATCCGGTCAGCCCGTCGACCTAGCTGGACTTCATGCCAGACATCCGGTCAGCCCGTCGACCTGTCTGGACTTCTCCTGCACACTCGATCAGAGTGTTAGACAACAATATACTAACTTAACCTGATTTGTCATTCATCAAAACCTGGGTTAAATTGTTGGTGCGGTCAAATCGTTAGTGCTAACCGCACCAACAATCTCTCCCTTTTTGATGGAATGACAACCTGGTTAAGTTAGTGAAAACATATGCAAGAAAAAACAAGCATTTAAAGGGTTTTTAAGTTAGTTTATATTTTCAATTCTGGTTTAGCTAACTTAACCACCTAACCCTCCCCCTTTGTCATTCATCAAAAGAACAAATGTCAAGTAAGCAAAAATACAGACTTCAGACAAAGTAAGAAATTGTAAGAAAAGATGTCAAGTTAACTTGGGGAAGTTTGAACTTTTGAAAACTTGTTTAAAGCATTAGCTTTTAGCTTTTAGAAAAATAGCTAAGTTTAAAACTTTGAAACGCTTTTCAAACAAACTCAAAATTCCAAAACTAAGTTTGAAAAATCTATTTTTCAAAACTGATTGAAATTTATTTTTCAACACTAAGTTTGTAAAAAAATTTCAAAACTAAGGAAAATGATTTTGAGAAGCTTAGTTTGTAAACTTAAGTTTTGAAAAATCTAATTTCCACAATTTTCAACACTAAGTTAAATCAAATTTTAGTTTGCAAACATTAAGAAAAATGATTTTGAACTTTACTTTTAGTTTTCAAAGGAGTTTGGTAAAACTAATTTTGATAAAGTAAAATAATTTTTAAAATGAAGGAGTTTTCAAAAATAATTTTGTAAAATTCTTTTTTCAAAATCAAATTTTCAAAGTTCAAAAGTACTAGTTTCAAAACCATGGTTTAAAATACTTGAAAAATTCAGTTTTCAAAGACTAAGTAAAAAGTATAAAAAGTTTGTGAAAAAAATTTCACACTATTAAACAAGTTGATTTTTAAACTTTGATTTTCAAAATTAAGTTTCAAATTCAATTTGAAAACCTGAATTAATTTTATTTCTCCCCCTGAACCTGACATTAAATCAAATGTCTAACCGGGTAGTTACTGACTGACTATCAGAAGATAGCAGCTTTCACTTGGTTAGTCAAGTTAAGTTCAACCTTAACTTGATTAATGTATGTTTTATTTTTAACGCCCAGACTTATATCGATGCACTGAAACAAGCATCTTAAGTCTTAGGCAATTGGCCTATGCATCTCACCCCTTTCTATGTTCGTCAAACACAAGCAAGGTAAGCCTAGGGTTTTGGTGAGATGCTCAAAAAATAGTCCTATGGGTACATGCTTTCTAAGGATTTTGAACTAGTCTAAGGCTAAAAATATATTTAAAAATCTAAAAATAGGAAAGTTTTGAAAATAAAACATGTTTAACCTATAATTTGAGAACAATCATTTTGAAAATGTTTTTGAAATTCGAAACTCCTAGTCTATTAGGTGCATTCCTAGTTTTCTACGCAAATTGCTAAATTCACTTTCAGGGAGTGGTTTGGTGAATATGTCAGCTAAGTTTGACTTGGACTCAATGTATTTGAGCTCAATGTCACCTTTAGTAACATGATCCCTGATAAAGTGGTGCCTGATTTCAATGTGTTTGGTTCTTGAATGATGCACTGGATTTTTTATTAAATTGATTGAGCTAATATTGTCAATTAAGACTTTTACATTTGTGATTTTTAAGTTGAAATCTTTTAGGGTGTGCATCATCCATAATAATTGAGCTACACATTCTCCTATGGCTATGTATTCTGACTCAGTTGTAGATAGTGCAACACAGTGTTGCTTTCTACTAAACCAGCTAACAAGTGATGGGCCTAGTAGTTGGCATCCACCACTTGTGCTTTTGCGATCTAATTTGCACCCAGCATAATCTGAGTCAGAATATCCTATTAATTCAAAGTTATTGGTCCTAGGATACCAAATTCCTACATTTGTCGTTCCCTTAAGATATCTAAAAATTCTTTTGACTTGAGTCAAATGGGATTCTTTAGCACAGGTTTGGTATCTAGCTAAATAAAATATCAGGTCGGCTTGCAGTTAGGTAAAGTAGACTACCTATTGCACTTCTATAATACCTTAGATCCACTGGTTTTCCATTTGGGTCATTGTCTAAGATTGTGTTTACTGCCATAGGTGTTTTTATTTCTTTCGTATTTTCCATTCCGAATTTTTTAAGTAATTCTTTAGTGTATTTATGTTGATAAATGTAATTTCCTTCATTTGTTTGTTTGATTTATAATCCTAGGAAATAGGTCAATTTTCCTACTAAGCTCATTTCAAATTCTTGTTCCATTAGGTTAATAAATTCTTCTAAAAAGTCTAAGTTAGTTGAACCAAATATTATATCATCTACATATATTTGTGCTATGAATATGTCGTTATTTAGTAATTTAACAAACAAGATTGGGTCAATTTGACCTTGATTGAATCATTTGGATGTTAAGTAAGATGTTAGCCTTTCATACCATGCCCTGGGTGCTTGTTTAAGGTCATATAATGCTTTCTTTAACTTAAAGACATAATCAGGGTGTTCTAGATTCTCAAACCCAGGAGGCTGACCTACATAAACTTCTTCTTTTATTAGTCCATTGAGAAAAGCTGACTTAACATCCATTTGATATAGCTTGAATCCCTTATGGGCAGCATAACTTAGTAACATTCTAATGGATTCTAATCTAGCTACTGGGGCATAGGTCTCATCGTAGTCAAGTCCTTCAACTTGATTGAACCCTTTGGCAACTAGCCTAGCCTTATTCCTAGTAATTTCGCCAGTTTCACTTAATTTGTTTCTAAATACCCATTTTGTTTCTATTACTTTCTTATCTTTAGGTGGTGGTACTAGATCCCAAACTTCATTACACTCAAATTGAGCTAGTTCTTCTTGCATGACTATGATCCCATGCAAGATCCCAAACTTCCTAGGTGGAGCTAGTTCTTCTTGCCTTATTCCTAGTAATTTCGCCAGTTTCACTTAATTTGTTTCTAAATACCGATTTTGTTTCTATTACTTTCTTATCTTTAGGTGGTGGTACTAGATCCCAAACTTCATTACGCTCAAATTGAGCTAGTTCTTCTTGCATGGCTATGATCCAATCTGGATCAAGTAAGGATTCAGCTACAGTTTTAGGTTCAATATTTGAAATCAGGGAAATTTGACTTAGGTTCCTAAAGGATGATCTGGTCTGAACCCTTAGGTCTGGGTCACCAATTATTTGATCAGTTGGATGGTTAGGGTTGACTCTTATAGTTCTAGGGGGTTGATTTACTTGAGTGTGTTCATCTTCTTCATTGTCTAGGGATTGATTGGTTTCTTCAGAATTATTAATTTCAATAGGTTGAGGTTGAGTTTGCCCTTGGGTTTCTTCAAATTTTACATTTGTGGTTTCCTCGATTTTTAACGTAATTTTATTATATATTCTGTAACCCCTACTGTTTAGAGAATATCCTACAAAAATTCCATTTTCTACTTTAGAGGTAAATTTTCCTAAGTGTTCTCTAGTATTTAAGATGAAGGCTGGACATCCAAATACTTTAAAATATTTTATGTTGGGTTGTTTGTTATAAAATATTTCAAAGAAGGTTTTATTATGTCTTTTATTTAATGTTGTTCTATTTTGCACATAGCAGGCTGTACTAACAGCTTCTGCCCAAAAATATTTAGGTAAGTTATATTCATTTAACATAGTTCTAGAGGCTTCCAGTAAGGTTCTATTTTTTCTTTCTATGATTCCATTTTGTTGGGGGGTTTTTGGACAGGAAAATTCGTGATGATAGCCATTATCAAGACAGAATTTGTTAAAGCTATGATTTTTAAATTCTCCCCCCGTTGTCACTCCTAATTCTTTTAATTTTAAGATCTTTTTCATTTTCAATTTGTTTGCAGAAGTTTGTAAAGATTTCAAAAGTTTCGTCTTTATGTTTTAAGAATTTTACCCAAGTAAACCTAGAATAATCATCTATTATTACTAAACAGTATAAGTTTCCATTTATGGATTTGACTCCATGGGAGTCGAAAAGGTCTAAATGTAAAAGTTCTAAAATCGAGTTGGTTTGTGGCTGATTGGTTGGTTTGTGAGTGGATTTTATTTGTTTACCTTGTTGACAAGCATTACATATGGTTGAATCTAGGTTAGGTAATTTTGGTAAGCCTTTCACTAGTCCATTTAGTTTGCTTATATTTCTAAAGTTGGTGTGAGACATTCTTCTATGCCATAACCAAGTTTCTTCTTTTTGTGTTAAATAACACTTAATTGAAGAAGTGGTTAAGTTGATAGCATAGATGTTGTCTTTTCTAAAATCTTTTAGGCTTATAGTAGGATTCTCTAGATGTTTGATTAAACACTCTGTGGATAGAAATTTAACCTTATACCTAGTATCACACAATTGACTTATACTCAGGAGATTGTATTTAAAATTCTCGACAAGTAGAACATTTGTAGTTATGAAATCAATTTTTAATTCTATATTACCTATACCAATTACCTTGAGTTTGCCGTTGTTTCCAAAGGCAACTGTTCCTAAGCTTTTGTAAGTGAGTTGAGTGAACTTGGTGTGATCTCCAGTCATGTGTTTGGAGCAACCACTGTCCAAAATCCACTTGGTTTCCTCATCCGGGCCTTCGAAAACGAGTATGGACTCGTGGCTTGATTCGGGTTCGGACCCGTCTTCCGATTCGTCTTCCGTTTCAGCTTCGCGGGCCATCAGCGCGAGGTGGCTCTGGTGATTCTGCTCTTCTACCTCTGATTCATCCGAGGAGGAGTCGTCCCAAGTTGCTTTGAGGGCCTTCTTTTTGGTTGACTTCGGTTTGTCGAATTTCAGTCTTGGGCATTCGTTCTTGTAGTGCCCCTTTTTGTTGCATCCGAAGCAAGTCATATTCTTTTGTTCCGCGGGAGAACTGATCTTTTGAAGGTCCTTCTTGCTGAAGCTCCTTTTTCTCCTGGTGAACATTTTTTTTACCAAGTTCACCAGGTATTCTTCGTCTTTGGAATCTTGACCGGAATCTTCTTCAGATTCAGACTTGCTCTTCTTTTCTTTGGATGAACCTACAAATAAAGCAATACCTTTCTCGGCTCCAGCATTAGTTTGTTCATGTAATTCTAACTCACAAAAAAGCTCGTCTAATTTTAACTTAGATAGATTTTTCGAAATTTTGTAGGCATCTACGATCGATGCCCACAAGCTATTACGTGGAAAGGCATTTAGTGCGTACCTTATTAAATCTCTGTTTTCCATCTGGTGGCCTATCGCGTGGAGTCCGTTGAGGACGTCCTTAATCCTCGCGTGCAGTTGACTTGCCGTTTCCCCTTCCTGCATTTTTATATTAAATATTTTATTTAAAAGTAGGTCTCTTTTTGTTACCTTTGCGTCGCTCGTTCCTTCGTGCAGCTCGATCAGTTTGTCCCATAATTATTTAGCGTTCTGATGCGGTCCGACCCGATTCAGCTCCTCTCGTGTTAGGCCGCAGTGTAGTGTGTTGATTGCCTTGTTTTCTGTTGATGCCTTTTTCCTTATGTCCGGAGTCCACTGTTCCGGGTCTAGTGGATTTCCGGAGTTGTCGACTGGAGTTCGGTACGCCTTTATGACGCTGAACCATTGATCGTAGTCTGACTTTAGGTACACCTCCATTCTTTTCTTCCAGTACGAGAAATCATCCCCATTGAATAGGGGAGGATGTACTGTGCTAAAGCCTTCTAGTTGAGACATCCTGCACACAAGTAAACAACGAAAAACAATATCCCAAGACTTGGTCTTGGATTAGCAGTGCGGAATTAAATAATAGAAGTATCTAAATTGGTGTTGCACCAATTTATATTTAATTGCAACGAAGAAGAAATTTCTAAATTAGCAATAATATCAGATTAGAATTAAGCATAAAACTGAAAACAAAAAGACAAAATAAAAGTTAATATTTTCACCCCCCCCTGTCTGATTGGTGGTTGCACCAAATCAGAGCGGTACCTGCTCTGATACCACTTGTTGGACCGTGAGATTCGATAGAGGGGGGGTGAATATCGAATAAAAAATTGTTCGACTATAAACACAGCGAAAATAAAAGGACAATGCTAACACAATCTGGTTTTACTTGGTTCGGAGCCTGTGTCGACTCCTACTCCAAGGCCCGCACACAAGGGTGCTTTCGGTGGGCAATCACTAGCAGTTCGAAAATTATTACAAATTAAAGTACAGGAATGTTAATGAAAATAAAGCAAATACCGACAAGAATTTAATAAAAAGGAAGGGAGCATATTGTCGGAGCTTTGTTAGCGTCGCAGGAGTGCAGAGCAGTAGAGCAAGCAGTAGAAGACTTTCTTTTCGTTGTTGTTTTGAAGCTCCTCTCTGACCCTCCTTTTATATGAGGCTCGGGGTGCCCCGGATCCCTTCTGGGCGCCCTGGTGGGATGTGGCAGGTCTAACCAGCAAGCTCCACGTGGCGACGCGGGAGTTTGGATAAAACTTACCTTCGGGCGCCCGTATCCCTTCCGGGCGCCTGGACCTTCTATTTCCAGGAACTCCTTCTCCTGCAAAATAGAGTTAGTCCGAGGCAAATATATATCCTGTAAAACAGATTGTTTAGCACAATTAAAGTTCAACAAAGTAATAGAAAAGAGTATAACTTAGATTCTGTCTTTTCGATACCAGAATCTAGTTACGATCTTGACTTAGATATCCGAAATGGATCTAAGCCGGATCGACGCCTAATGTTCCCTTCCCGGGAACGCGTCCTCGCAGTCACTCCCCTCCAGTGACTTACCTTACTTACCTGCCAGACGTCCGGTCAGCCCTTCGACCTGTCTGGACTTCTCGCCAGCTATCCGGTCAGCCCGTCGACCCGCTTGGACTTCTCGCCAGTTATCCGGTCAGCCCGTCGACCTAGCTGGGCTTCGTGTCAGACATCCGGCCAGCCCGTCGACCTGTCTGGACTTCTCCTACACACTCGATCAGAGTGTTAGACAAGACTAACTTAACCTGATTTGTCATTCATCAAAACCTGGATTAAATCGTTAGTGCTAACCGCACCAACAGATTCATCCCAAGTAGCCTTCAGGGCCTTCTTTCTCCTTTGTTTCTTTTCTGGTTTTAGGCTCGGACATACTGACTTAAAGTGTCCCTTCATGTTGCAACCATAATAGATTACGTCTGATTTGCCTTGTGTACTTGTGTTTGGACTTGACTTTTTATATTTTGTTTGAATCACCTTTTTTATCTCATGTTTGGTGAATTCCTTCTTCTTTTGTATAATTTCCAAACTAGATTCACTAGTTCAGCAGTGATCTCGTTGTTGTCAAAATTTAATTCGTCTTTGGAATTGGGTTCGGGTTGGTACTTGGTCTTCGACTTCTTGTTTGCGAGTTTTCCTACAAACAACGCAATACCTCTCTCGGCCGAAGTAGTATTATTTTATTCATGAAGTTCAAATTTAGAAAATAATTCTTCTAATTAAGAATTGAAATATCCTTAGAAATTTTGTAAGTATCTACCATAAATACCCACAAAGTATTCTTTGAAAAAGCATTTAGGGCACACCTTATAATGTCATGATTCTCCACTTTTTTATTCATAGAGTGGAGGCCATTAAGTAGATTCTAAATCTAGGCATGTAGTTGGCTCGCTAATTCTCCTTCCTGTATTTTTATGTTATATAATTTATTTAAAATTAAATCTCTTTTACTTACTTTTGTATCGGAGATGTCTTCGTGTAGCTCAATCAACTTATCCCAAAGGTCCTTGGCGCTGTTGAAAGGATTAACTTGGTTCAGTTCTTTTTTGGTTAGACCACATTGGAAAGTCTGAATTGCCTTGGAGTCGACCTCGATCTTTTTTTTTTGTTGGTGCATCCCACTTATTGCAGGGGACAGGTACTCTATCTTCGATGGGAAATGTGAATCTAGTTTAGATTATGATCTACATTTTCACCTGAGTCTTCAGGTGATACTCAATTCGGCACTTCCAGTAGCCGAAGTCCTCGTCAGAGAAAAGAGGTGGCCGTGCAGTACTGTAACCTTCTTGATGGGCCATTTAAAATCTTGTACACACACAAAAATTGAAATATTCCAAGACTTGGTCTTGGATTTAGTAGTGCATGAAGGGAAGAAAAAATAAATTAGCTCAAGTGGTGTTGCACCAACTTCGAGCATGGAAAACTTTAAACAAAAGTGCGGGAAGAGAAGAAACAATAAATTAGTTCGACTGGTGTTGCACCAACTTCGAGCATGGAAAACTTTAAATCAAAAAAAAATATTAGAAGGGAAGATTGTACCAATTCTGATTAATTACAAAAAAAAACTAAAAATAAAAAAAATGCTCTTATGGCGATTGGGCCAATTCAGAATAACCCCGCTCTGATACCAATTAAAAGATACAAAAGTTTTGGGAGGGGTAAATAGCACTCGAGGTTTTTTCATATTTTTCATAAAGCTCGAGTTAAATGCACAATGGAAATAAATAACAAAGCTGACACAAATTTCTTTTATTTGGTTCGAAGTTTTTGACGATTCATACTCGAAAGCCCGCGATCATCGATCTCTTTTGTTGGGAAATCTATTAATAATTCAAAGATTACAAAATCTGAATATGAAAGTACAACTTTTACTTTAAATTAAATATATTGACAAATATAAAGATCTGGTGTAGTTGTTTGAAGTGTGTTCAAGTCACTGCTCAAGACCTTCTTATATAGGTCGATCCAGGTGCCTCTATGCCATTGAGGTGCTTGGATCATAGTTGATCTAATCCGAGTTCATCACAACTTATCCATTTCTAGATGCCTCTATCCCTTTAAGGCGCCTCTATTGTTGTCGTGGCGAGTGCTAAGTGGAGCTCCTCCTGGTCGACTCTATCTCGTCCTAGGCACTTCAATCCCATTGATGCTCTTGAATATGACGTGCATTGACAAACTGAAAGATGTCACCTCACCTTCCTCTGTCGTGTACCGAGATGATAAAGGCGCCTGAATAACTTAAGGTGCCTGTATCGACTTGAGACACCTGGATCATCACTTCTAGGCTAAAGAGTATTCTACATCATAGAGTTACATAGAAAAATAATATAATATAAAATAATATTATTTGATAGTCTCGAACTGTCTGGACTTGACTTCAGGATTTCCCATGAAATCCTAGATTGGACCAACACCTATGACTCCCTCAACTGGAAATACGTCTTCACTTACTCCTCTCAGGAGAGATTACCTTTTATCAAACATCTATTTGAACTTTTGCTTAGCATATGATCTTGATCTCTAAGACTTCCACTAAATGTCCAATCTTTGATCCACCTAGACTTTCACCTGGTGTCCGCGTTCTGCCCGATGTCCTCAATCTACCAAGTCTTTTGCACAGTCCACTCGACCAAGACTTCATGTCCAATTCCTTGACCAGGACTTCATGGCCAATCCTTTGACCAGTATTCGTTGCCTAGCCTCAATTACGGCATGCCTGCACACTCAGGTAAGCTCATTAGATCACAAATAAACTTAATTTTGAACAATTTACTAATATTAAAATCTAGATTTAATTATCTGATGCTCTATCCTAATTGTTAACCCACTGTTAATTGACTTTAATGATGAACTTCAACTTCTTTTAAATTATTACCATGAAATTTTAAATTATTAGTTAATTGTTAGTGTTGATTTTTGACTTTCAGTCACCCAAGGCCTCCATAAGAAAGCTACCCTTACTCAAAGTACAAGTCGTCCTCAGAGCGTAGCGCAGATGGGGAGTGCATGGTTCTGTGGCTGAAAGGTCCAGGGGTCGATCCCCGGGGTGTCACTGCCTGGGGTTAACGTCTCCGCTATGCACTTTCCACCTGTGTACCTGCATTTACCTCCCTCCATATCCGTGGGACCGACTCTAGGGGGGCCGCTGATGTGACGGTTCCACATTTTTTTTTTTTTTTACTCAAAGTACAAGTCACTCTCATGTCTTATCAATCAAAGATTTATCTATTAGAATTATTCAATGCTTAGTCTTTCATCATCCTTAACAACAAAGACTTTATTTTTGCTCAGAGGTCTCACCTCAATATCTTCTTTCTTCTACTTAGTATTTGATTTATCTTAATTTACTAAAACTTTCTTCACATGTCTAACATTCAGTCCTTCATGCTATACTAATTCTTCCATTACTAACATTGGTTGGGCTTGTCTGATGCCAAGTGCCTATTCTACCTTATGAAAATTTCATCAATTGGGTTTGGGTCTCATCTCTATGCCCTCTTTAGGATGATTTATAGAGATCTATTCTATTGCTTCTTGAAGAGTGTTTGATAGTGATCTTGTTTACTAGTCGGATAGATCACAAACTCTTCCTCGATGGCACAAATCATAGAAGAATATTGATCTCATTGCATCTTTTACAAATTTTTTTATCAAATTAGTTTCATTAAACCTCAAGTAACTATGCCTTCAAAATCAATATTTGGTGCACCTTAACAAGTTGTCCTTTTGACCCACAAAACCAAAGATTGTGGCATAGATCGAACACAACCTTAACCTAAAAGTAGTCAAACCTAGATTTTAGTTGTTTCTAGCATGGTGAAATTTCACCACCAACTCATCCACCCGTCTTCTCCAATACTCCTAGCCAAACACAACTATACACATCCTTTAGGACCAAGAAAAGAATCATCACCTCTCCAACAACCCTCAAATATTTTAAGGAAAGTTAGATATCAAACTTTGACTCTACTTATTTTTTCCCCCGTTCAATTGAATAATTAATGTGAACCAGCCGTTTCAATAATCTCAATTAGCAATTTGACTTGTTGGTACATGGAAGCAAATAAGCAAAGTTAACAACTGACTTGTTTATTTTGAGGATCGAACAAACGGTTTTCCCCATCTCTCCATCTTTGGCTTTAACTGCACTCAAATAACATATAATAATTGTTGATGCCTTGAAAACGGGAATCAGACACTCTGCTCGTTGATAGTTTACATATTTATAAATTATAAATAAAATATTACTGTTTTACATCTGTTTTTTCGTCGACTTAAACACATTTTTCTTTGGACGATCATAAAAGGGGGTTTTTTTAATCAAAAAGCATCTCATCCTGTCATCTCGTAAAATTCAACAGCAGCTTTCAAGTGCACTATTTAATATTATTATCCTAAGTTATCATAAATATTACATTTTGAACCAATCAATCAGCTATATGAATAAGATATAAATTACGTAACTACTACAAATATTATAATAGTAAATCTGTTCAAAACTATTTACATTGTAATAGTATGATTTTATAATGGTTACAATAAAAATTTCATTTATTCATCAAATATTCATATTGTAATAGTTATAAGAACGTAATTGATACAATTCAAATTTATCATATTTAATAATATTTACAATGTAGTAGGTATAATTTTATACAACATGAATTTATCTTACTTATACAACTAACAAATCAATTCAGTATAATACATATGGTAGAATTTAATAATAATACTAAATAATATATTTAGGTGGCATTTGGTATTTTCTTAAGAATAGGAATTATGAGAATAAGAATCATAGTATTATGAAATAAGAATAGATATGATCATGAATATCACTTTTAAAAATAATATTTAGTTAGTTGAATATTTTCTATCAGAATAAATTAAAATTTTTCTTTTTTACTCTTAGAGAAAAATAAGAGAAAAAATTATATGGGAGAGTAAGTTGAATGTGAGATAAAAATATGATAAGAGAGAATGATGAGAGAGAAAATGTAATGGTAAAGAATGAAGAGAGAGAAATATGATGAGAGAAAATGAGGAAAGAGAGTGTGATGAAAGAGAAAATATAATGAGAGAGAGAGTGATGGAGAGAGCATGAGAGAGAAAATAAAATGAGAGAGAAAGTGTGATGGGAGATAATAAAGAGAAAAAATGTGATAAAAATATAAGAAGAGAGAATGTGATGGGAGAGATTGCGAAATGAGAAAGTATGATGAAAATAATAAGTAAAAAAAGAGTACGATGGGAGAGAAAGAATGAAGAAAGAGGATGAGGGGTGAGAAAGTGCGATAAGAGAGAGTTTAAGGAAAGATAATGAAGAAAGAGAAAATGTGATGAGAGAAAATAAGAAAAGAGAGTGTCTCTTAAGAGAATTTGAGAAGAAAAAAAGTATGATAATAGAATGAAGAGAAAGAAAGTCTGATGAAAGAGAATAAGGAGATAAAAAGTGATATGAAAGAAAAATTGAATAAATATATTAAATATATTTTTATTTAAAACTTAATTTTTATTCTCATTTTTATCAAAACATAAGAAAGGAGATGAGATTTTATCAATACCTAAGATTTTAAATTTCATTCTAAAATTTTAATTTTATTTCTATCAACTAAATATAAAGTTTAGGATTAAATATATTTATTCATTTTCAATCCCTACATCGAACGTCACCTGAAGGATAATTAAATCATTTTATTTTAGGAAGGAGCATGTTGGTGAAGCCTTTTAATTAAAAATTGAAAGGTACTCATACGATGGTTTTTAAAAATAAAAATGCTATCATAATTTTTGACCTTTTCATTATCAAAATATTTTAAATAAATAAATAAATATATCTTATTAATAAAATATTTATTAATTTAATTAAATGTAAATAATTTATTAATTTGTCAAGGAGTGTGAAGTATACTCACCGCTACGCTGGTAGATCAAAATTGTCCCAAAAAGCAAAGAAAGCGCATCTCGATCCTCAAAAAGTGGAACGCGTCCAGAAAGTTCCACGATCCACCTTAAATATACGTTTTTTCCTTTACGCTTCTTGTACCTTAGTTATGATGGGCCACTCTTTGAGTTTTATTGGTGGGGACCTCATGTTCAACCAATCAAGAGAGAGAGTATCGAAAGCGTTACCTCGGCTGTCGACTGGGAATGAGAGTACTACGGAGTCCGCTGGGCATCCGATCACTGCCGGTAAGAATACGGATGGAGTTTCGTTTGTTCCGATTCATAGCGCTTTTTTTTTTTTTTTTTTTTTTTTTTCCCTTCTCTTAGTTTTTCTACCCTCCTTGCCATGAGTTCGAGTTCGAATTTGAACGCCGAGCGGAGGAAAAGAAATGGAGTCGCAGAAGGGAAAGCTCACCCGCACGCAGTCCTCCCTCCTCCGATCCCCCACCGTCCAGTCCTCCACCCACAGCCTTTCCTCCATCGCCGCCGCCGACGACGAGGAGGAGGAGAAGCCCCACCGCCCTCACCGCCTCCCGCCCCGCTGCCGCAGCACCTCGCGCAATCTCTTACTTCTCCCGGTCCCTTTCGCCCTCATCTTCTTCTTCTTCCTTTACCTCCGCGACGACTCCCCTCTCTTCGCTGACGCCCTCCTCCTCTCTGCCCTCGCCACCGCTGCCTCTCTCGCCGCCCGCCGATCCGACCTCTTCCGCCGCGGCGCCACCGCGGTCCAACGGCCCTCGTCCGTCGAATGGTCCCTCGGTGGCTTGGAGAGGAAGGAGAAGCGGTCCGGTGCTCGGATTATCCGAGAGGGGATCGAGTTCTACAGCAATGGGGATTACTACGAAGGCGAATTCCACAAGGGGCGTTGCAGCGGCTCCGGCGTCTACAATTTCTTCGGAAAGGGTCGGTACGAGGGCGACTGGGTCGACGGGAAGTACGATGGATATGGTATCGAAAGCTGGGCGAGAGGCAGCCGCTACCGAGGGCAGTACCGGATGGGGATGCGGCACGGCTATGGTGTGTATAAATTCTATAGCGGCGATAGCTACGCTGGAGAATGGGTCGGCGGGCAGAGCCACGGTGTGGGAGAGCAGACGTGTTCCGACGGGAGTAGCTATTTCGGGGAGTTCAAGTGCGGGGTCAAGCACGGCTTCGGCTACTACCATTTCAGGCAAGGTTTTTGTTCTATTACGCTATTTCTAATAGGTTACATCAATTTTGTGGATAAAAGCTCGCGTCTTTAGTGTTGGTACTAGCATTTTTATTCAATTGGACCACTTCTATTGCAAAAGGTACGTTTTCCATGTGATGCTAGTTGTAAATAACTGATTTAGCATGGTGGCCAATTAGTTGATGAAAGAAAGCACGTTACTTTGTATTATTTGATAGGTTGATAGGTTTCTTGCATTCAAAGGACTTTTCATTGTAGAAAGGTTTCAATTTTTTTTTTCTTGGTGGAGAAAATTTACTCTTTCTTTTTCAAGTAATTAATTGAAAAAGTAGAATTTGATAACGTTCAATTGTTTTGCGTGCTTGTTGCTTGCCTTTCTGTCTATCTAGTACTTAATTGTCACTCCTGCCTGTTACCTGTTAGTTGTGTGCAAGGATAACCTAGTCATATTTTTGTTGCTTGCTTCGACCATAATGAACTTGAAAATGAAAGTCATGGAACACTGTGTAACTTCACCAAGGGAAAAGGAAGATTGGCAATACACAACACAATACTATTTTCTGTTAGTTCATCTAGTGTTCTTCCTGGTGCATCCTTCTATTGTAATATTTTTGCTCTTCTTATATTGGAGGCAAAGGAAGCATAACATGAAAGCCACTATTTCCTTCCTTTTTTTTTTTGTAGTTTGACTTCTTACTTTCTTTGCTTCTGGTGCGCATTAAACTAATAAGGGTGTTTTCCTTTCTACCTATCAAACATTTCCTACCTTCTTTCCACAAGTTTTTCTGTCAATGCTTCATATAACTTGGTTTCTTGTATTTGCAATGGTTCTTCGCAATTTCATTGAAGCATCATTCCCTATGCTTACAAGATATGATTTTTATTCAAGCTTCTCAATGTAATCATGCTAATTGCATATTTTCCATTCAAAATTTCTGGGCGAAGTAAGAGACTATTGATCGATCAAACACTTATGCTGGGTGTAGGAATGGTGACAAGTATACTGGTGAATACTTTGCAGACAAGATCCACGGTTTTGGTGTTTATCATTTTGCTAATGGTCACTGCTATGAAGGATCATGGCATGAAGGCAAGAAGCAAGGTTATGGAATGTACACGTTTCGAAATGGAGACACAAGATGCGGTGATTGGGACGCTGGAGTTCTAAAGACTCCCCTTTGCCCATCAGAACCTACTGTGCAGCGTGCTGTTCAGGTAATTTCTTTACTTGTTTTTTAGTGCCAGTTTTCTTCTGTTCATGTGATTTTTAACAACATGAACTTTGATGTATAGGCTGCTCGGAAGGCAGCAGAAAGCTCAATTCTTGTTCCGAGAGTAGATTCGCAAGTAAACAAAACTGTCGCAGCTGCAAATAGAGCAGCCACTGCTGCTCGAGTTGCCGCAATAAAAGCTGTGCAGAATCGTATCGATGGCAAATTTTGTGAGATCAACGTCTGAGTTCGTTTGGACTGTACATTTTGCTAACCAAATCTGAGAGTTTGTCGATCAGGTACACCAATTACTTACTCAAGTCAGGAAATATGCAAGTAGTTGGCAACTCTAACCTCATTTGTGAAACCCAAAGTAATGGTCTTTCCTCAACTGTAAAAATGTATATAACTCATGCATCTGATGTTAAGTAAAAGTTATTTACAGAACAGCTTCAGAACTTGATGCGCTTGTTCTTTCCACTCTTTTGTAGGTCAAAAGTGAAATCTAGTGGAAGAAAGGATGATACCATGTGTGCAATGTTGACTGTTCTTGTATTTGCGCATGGTAAAACAGTAGCCCCTGCTTTATCATTCTTGCCAGTTGTATACTTCCTCAACTCAATCCATTCTCTGTTTTTGAATCTTGTACATGCATCTTACACTCTGATGATGCCTTATCATGTGCAATCGCCCCCCCTAATCTTCTAAAATTTCCAAGTATTCAATACTAAACGACATGTCTCATATCTCCGGCATGATTACCTCGTCTGATTCAAGCACTCCTACCTGCATCTCCTGTTCTCTAAGAAAATGAGGTCCAGCCATTGTTGCAGTA
Organism: Zingiber officinale; assembly: GCF_018446385.1. Classification (NCBI taxonomy): domain Eukaryota; kingdom Viridiplantae; phylum Streptophyta; class Magnoliopsida; order Zingiberales; family Zingiberaceae; genus Zingiber; species Zingiber officinale. The sequence continues at coordinate 109,511,697 of NC_055998.1, forward strand.
ATGAGGTCCAGCCATTGTTTGGCGTTTCAATTCAAGTTCAATGTTTTGATCTAGCCAATGCATCATCAGCTCGAAGACCCTCCTTTATTTTCCAGCAGAAGGAACCTCTTTCTTATCAAGTGTGGGCCTGCAGTTGACTTTTCCCATTGACTTTTTTTGCTTCTTGTCGACTTGCATCCTATTGACCTTGTTTCCACTTCAAAATGTTCCACTTCAGATTATTATATTTTTTTCTTCTTAAAAAAAAAAAACTACAAAGGCATCTTGCATTGTACCTATGTTGTTTAATGAAACAAAAACAATTTATATTTTACTCTTAGAAAGGAGGATAACATTAATTAATTTTGGTTGTTCAAGTTGTTTGAAAAAAAAATAGATTCGATGGCCGATTTTTTTTTTTTTAAATGCACATCACCTATGTCTTTGTAATCAGGTTGTTTATTTGATGAAACAACTGATATATTGGAAAATAATGTAATTTTTCTTCAGAAAGACAAATGTGTAGAGAATTAATAATTCTTATTCTCAAAAGGATAAGATTAATTAATCTCATTCATTCAAATTGTTTGAAAAAAATTCACTTCAGCGACTGAAAATACTCTCTCAAAATTACTCATCTATTTTTTTCTTTTAAAAAAAATTATGCCTTAAGCAGACTCACTAAATGAAAGAAGAAATTTTAATTTAAATAAATAAATAATCTCAAAATCAAAAACAAGAAATGGCCCACAAGGTCATTCGCTCGACAATTTAATCGATTAAAGCGATGGAACCGGAGAATATTTTCCGACTGCCAAATATTTATAAAAGTCCAATAATAAACATACTAAATATTAAGTTAAATTTTTTACAAACTAAAGTTGCAGAAATCATTTGACCACGCAATCCAATGGAATCTGTTTTATTCAACCACTGCATGAAACCGTACGGTACTTAATTTTAAAAGTATTTTAACATTTAATTCTATTACTAAATCGGATCAGATTAATTTTTAATTACCGATTTGGCTGTTCTGATTTGGTTTAAAAATAATGAAAGCACTAAACGACAAATAAATATTAGGAAACATCCCTGCTCGAGCTGACTAGATTGCGTAGAAACTAATCAACCGAGTGATTAAATAATTAATTAAATGTTATGTTAAAAATTTTGTAAGAACGCCTATAGATTTGTTCATATTTTAACGTCTCATAGACGTAGAAGACTACTTATATGATTGATATAGATTTTTAATCTTGTCAACATACAGCATGTGTGTCAGTTCTTATAATTTTTCTATAAGTTGATAAGTTCCTTATCATTTAATTTTTAGCAAGAGTTTTCATAGAGTTCAAATCTGGGATGTCGATTGTGTTAGGATCAAAAATGAGATTCATCCCTTCTCTTTTGATCGTTTCGATCCGACATATTGTTTGGTAAAGAGTTATCTATGCTTTTAGAATTTATTCTCATGATAAGTGAAAGTTTTTTTTAAAGTTAAATTGATCGAATTTAGCTGATTTAAAAAATTGGATACTCATATTATTAAAAAATGATGACATCACGTAAAAAAAAAAAGGAAAAAATGCATGTCACTTGATTACTCAAATTAAATGATGACACTTGACTAAATTAGATGTGTGCCTTTCACTTTATGCCCACGTGGACCAGTTAAGCACATGGAATCCTTAAAAATTGTTGGGCAAAAATCAAAGAGCGTCCATCATATACATGGATGCCCCCACTTAGGTGAACTACTTGAAATACCATTAATGTACGCTTGGTTAAAAAAATTGTCTTTTTAAACCCGATTTAATTTTAGGATTTAGGATGTGAACCACAATCGATCAACTAATTCCCTATCGATTAATTACACGGTGTAGTAATTAGCTATAAGTTTGAGTACATGTAACAATTACCTACTATCTTTTATACCGTAGATCATGTTCAGATAATATTCATTTTATATATAGTGTGTTATCTAGTCCTCTCATTTGTTTTGTAATTTGAAATATAATTTTAATTAGATAGTCACCCTCAATTAAGCAAAATCAATGCAATATCATGATATTGTTACATTAGGTAACAACGGTTGGTAATGAGAGATGTGGGTTGTTGTCATAGGGGTAAATTTTCGCCTCTGAAAATCTCCTGCGTGGCAGCCAGGTTCCGCACTTGACTCTCAGCCTTTCCCAACAAATGCACCACAATGGCACACGAAAATCTCAAAGCAACACCACAAGAAAACCACGCAAAGCAACACCAACAGATTACGGGAAAACTCCCAACCTTTATTGCCTCAACAAAGGAAATACAATGGAACAATTATAGAATCACTTACAAGCCGCTAAGGATCCGCCCATACAAATCCTTGACGAGTTGCTCACAACTCTTCACAAACCGCCTTCACAAATTCCCACGAATTTGCTCACAATGCACACTCCTTAGGCACACACTTGCACCTTTGGCACTCTCTTGGCACTCCCTCTTGGATGCCTCTCCAATGAACCCACCAAGCCTATTTATCATGCATAGGCGGCGGTTACAATGGAGGTTACGAGGTGGTTACACCAACCACTTGTGCCACATGGACATAACTTCCTCAACTTCCAAAACCGCCACGTCCATGTGTAATTGGCTTCCATTGGCTCCATGCCAAGTGGCCGCCTAGCACCCATGTGCTTGCTCCATCATAATGCTGACTGGATCCACGCCAAGTGTCAGCATGCTCTGCTTGTGCTTCGCCCCATGGCTCCACCGCATTGATTCACGCCAAGTGTCAATCCGCACCGCTTGTGCTTGACCACGTCCTGGCTTTGTTGGCACCCACGAACAATCCATCTGTCCGCCCAGTGTTCGCACAATCGGCTCCAAGTCTTTGGCACCACGGACAGTCCATCTGTCCACCTTTGGCACCACGGGCAGTCCATCTGTCCGCACCACGAACAGTCCACCTGTCCGCATTTCTCCATGGCTCCGCTTCTTTGGCCCCGCGCCAAAGCATGTTCGCACGCCAAGTGCTTGGTCCACGGCTCCGTCTGTTTGGTACCACGAACAAGTCCCGTCTGTCCGCTTCCTTGGTGCCACGGGCAAGTCCCGTCTGCCCGCATGTTCGTTGCCTCGGACAAGTCCCGTCTGTCCGCTCCATCGGCAACACGAGCAAGTCCATCTGCTCGCACAAAGGACAAGTCCCGTCTGTCCGCCTTTGCTGCTTCGGCATGCACAGCACACATGTCTTGCTCGCCTCAATGCCAAGTCCTGCCGCATGCATGACTTGGGCTTGGGCAGCACCCCGCGTGCTACCGTATTTGCAACATCGACATGGCTTGTGCACAGCCACGCCCGGATCATTGCCAAGCCTGCTCAACTAAGGCTTGGGCTTTGGACAACCCCCATGCTGCTGCTCCACTGGCCGTTTGGCATGTCTAGCACACATGTCACGCCTGCTTCGCTGCTAAGTCCGCCTCCTGCAGACTTAGGCTCGGACAGTGCACCGTGCACTGCCAATCTGCTCCTTGGCATGGCTTTCGCCCATGCCACGCATGCTGGTTTGCCAAGCCTTCCTCCTGTAAGGCTTGGGCTTGGACAGTGCCCCGCGCACTGCCAATCTGCTGCTTGGCATGGCCTGCGCCCATGCCACGCCTGCTGTTTTGCCAAGTCCGCCTCCTGCAGACTTGGGCTTGGACAGTGCCCCGCACACTGCCAGTCCGCTGCTTGGCATGTCCTGCGCCCATGCCATGCTCGCTACTTTGCCAAGCCTTCCTCCTGTAAGGCTTGGGCTTGGGCAGCCCCGCGCCGCCGCTTCGCTTGGCATGCCTTGCGCGCATGCCACGCCTTGCCAAGTCTGCCTCTTGCCAAACTTGGGCTTGGACAACCCCGCGCTGTCCGAATGCTCCGCTGCTTGGCATGTGCCCCACGCACATGCCCAATAGGCTGGATCAAGGAGCAACGAGCCAATCCTTCATGTCCAGCCGGGCCGCCAAACTTAAGGAGGTAACAAACCACCCCCACCCGATGAAGTCGACGCCCTCGTCGAACTCTTCCGTTGGCGGGCCTCCTTCTTTGGCATTGTCCCCATGACTTTGCCATCCTGCTCTGAGTATACCTCCACGTCTCCTTCATTTTTGTTAGCATCAAAACCAACAATTGAATTCAACATTTGTAAAGGATTTACAAAAGCAGCAACTTCCTGATCATGGCCTTCATCGTTCTCTACTGCTAAGAGAACATTCAACTTCTCTCGCTTGGGGCACTCCCACACCAAGTGAGGCCCATTGCATAGAAAACAGCCTTGACTCTTCAAGTTGTTGTTTCCTTGGGCTACAGAATGATCCTTCCCGCCATTCCGCCGACTGCTTGACGCATCTTTCTTTCGTTCCACTTCCTTCGCCTTTCGATTCTTCAAGACTTTGGGAGGGGAAGAAGGCTCCAAACTCTCCTTGTTGGATCGAAAATCGGCCAAGGCATCCGCAGCAATGATAGCACCAGGAAGATCCTGTTAGGACCTCTGGATGGCTAGAGAGGGGGGTGTGAATAACCTCCACTAAACAGCCAATCAATTTTCTCACAAAACTTTGTTAGCACAGCGGAAATAAACAAAACAAAAACTGATGCAAGGAAAGAAAACCAACCCACAACTTACACAAGTATATACGAGGTTCGGGGATAACTTGCCCCTACTCCTCGGCGTGTCCGTAAGGTGGACGATCCCTTGATCTTTCGGTAGATCACACCCCGGACAAATTTTGGCTAAGTATTTCTCCTTCTCGGTGGAGTAACCTCTCCACAAAAGTCACAGAATAGATTTGAAAATAAAGCACAATGACTTACAGAGTTCAGTGGCTAAAGAATTGAGCAAATGAACTTACAGTCACGAAGTGAAAAATGCAAAGACAAAAGGAAGCTTCAGCCAAGAGCTCAACAACACAGCCTCTTGATCGACAGAGAGTTTTTCCAGAACCTTAGCAAACCTCTCTTCTTCCTTCTTCTTATTCTGCTTTCTTACTGTCCCGAATCACTGTCACCTGTGTCGAATCACTGCAACCAACTCAGGCGTCGCCAATCACTCTTCCTTCTCATCTGGTTCTCTAAACTCACACCAATACCATCCATGGTCTTCACTGGTGTCTCTGAGCTCGAACCAATGAGCAAGAGTCTAACTGATCGCGGCCAGTGAACGCTGAAGCTCGAATTGCATCACTTGCAGTGAAATACAGCATAAAGGGCACTTGTTCTTATTCTTCTGATGGAGCTTCATTTGAAATTAACCAATGGCACGATACCTGCAACCTGTAACTTAAAAATCTCACAGCAGATGATTTGATCAGGTGAATCAGAAGTGAATCAGAAATATCAGAGAAGCAGCAGAAACAAATGACATGTTGTGGATCGGTCAACAGACCAATCCATAGCTCTCTGGACCGATCAGGACTCATCACGATCGGTGCGGAAAAATCGATCGATGCGTGGACCGATCGACCTATGGTGGATTGGTCCACGGACCGATCCCCCTCTCGCTTTGAGTCAGCGTCTTTACGATCGGTGCATGGCCGATCGAGATAACCTAAAATGCTACGTGGTTGCGATCGGTCCCGGACCGATCGGATAACCGAGGCGTTCTGTGGTCAGCGATCGGTCACGAGACCGATCGGTGACTAATGTATCACTTGACCGATCAGTGAACCTCCGGACTAACGTCGCCTGGATCGGTCAGCGGACCGATCCAATGTCCTGTGTTAGTTTTAGAGCCTCCCACCCTAAACCCTAACGTCTTCTGGTCGAGCGAGCTACAAGCCCTCTCGACCTAGTTCGGAGAACGAGTGCGAGCCCTCTCCGACTTCGTCGGTCCGAGCGAGCTACAAGCCCTCTCGACCTAGTCAGGAGAGCAGTGCGAGCCCTCTCCGACTTCGTCGGTCCGAGAACGAGCTACCGACCCTCTCTGACCTAGGAGGCAGTGCCGAGCCCTCTCCGACCTCAGTTCGGAGAACGAGCTACAGAGCTCTCTCGACCTAGTCCCGGACACGAGCCCTCTCCGGCCGTCCGGTCCGGAGAACGAGCTCTGAGGCCCTCTCGACCTAGTCAGGAGAGCAGTGCCGAGCCCTCTCCGACCGTCCGGTCGGAACGAGCTACGAGCCCTCTCTGACCTAGTCCGGAGAACGAGCTGCCGAGCCCTCTCCGACTTCGTCCGGTCCAGAGAACGAGCTACCGAGCCCTCTCTGACCTAGTCCGGAGAACAAGCTGCCGAGCCCTCTCCGACTTCGCGTGCCAAGTATCCGTACTTGGACTTTTCCTCTCCTCATGATCAACCTTGATCATTAATCAGTCTGAGTTTAATTAATATCTGATACAAACTTAAATCAGTGTCAACATCAAAACAACAGCCAGGTCAGACTGTATCAACAGATCCCGCACATTCTGCCTTCGAAGTGCAATTTGCGCCCACAGTTGCAAACCGTACAGAAAGTTGTAGAGTTTGTCCTCCTCGGACATGTTGGAAATATCCAACATCAAGGAAGTAAATTCCTTGACATAGTCCCGAACAGAGCCCTTCTGCTTGAGACTTTTCAGTTTGTCTCGTGCCACCCACGAGACATTGCCTGGAAGAAATTGCGCCTTCAATTCCTTCTTCAACCGAGCCCAAGTGTCAATTTTCTCCCGCCCAGCATCGGCATCATCCACCATGCGAGTTCGCCACCATAGCTTCGCATCACCACCAAGGTACATGCTGGAAATTGTCACCTTCTCTGTTTCAGGCACGCGAGCAGCAAGAAAATACTGCTCCATGTCCCACAAGTAATTCTCAAGTTCCTTGGCGCTCCGTGCACCCCCATAAGCCTTGGGTTCTGGAACTTTTACTTTAGGACGATCCTTTGGATGTTCAGCACTTGAAGAAACCGCTCTTCGCAGAACAACCAATTCGGAGTGCAGTGTCTCATTGTCTTTACGGATCTGCATCAGTTCCTCCATCAAAGACCCACGAATTTCATCAATAGAAGACTCCAAGAAGGCAATCTTCTCCATAAGATTGTAATCAGCAACTTCTCCTTCAGGGACAGTTCCGATCAAAGCCTCTAGATGAGAAACTCGTTCTCTGATTTCATGGTTGCCTCCAGCCATCTTGCTTGAGATTTCGCCCAAACTTTGTCTCCACAACGAAAGTTTGTCACCTTGTCACCGCAACAAGGGCTCTGATACCAGTTGTCACAGGGGTAAATTTTCGCCTCTGAAAATCTCCTGCGCGGCAGCCAAGTTCCACACTTGACTCTCAGCCTTTCCCAACAAATGCACCGCAATGGCACACGAAAATCTCAAAGCAACGCCACAAGAAAGCCACGCAAAGCAACACCAACAGATTACGGGAAAACTCCCAACCTTTATTGCCTCAACAAAGGAAATACAATGGAACAATTACAGAATCACTTACAAGCCGCTAAGGATCCGCCCATACAAATCCTTCACGAGTTGTTCACAACTCTTCACAAACCGCCTTAACAAATTCCCACGAATTTGCTCACAATGCACACTCCTTAGGCACACACTTGTACCTTTGGCACTCTCTTGGCACTCCCTCTTGGATGCCTCTCCAATGAACCCACCAAGCCTATTTATCATGCATAGGCGGCGGTTACAATGGAGGTTACGAGGTGGTTACACCAACCACTTGTGCCACATGGACATAACTTCCTCAACTTCCAAAACCGCCACGTCCATGTGTAATTGGCTTCCATTGGCTCCATGCCAAGTGGCCGCCTAGCACCCATGTGCTTGCTCCATCATAATGCTGACTGTATCCACGCCAAGTGTCAGCATGCTCCGCTTGTGCTTCGCCCCATGTCTCCACCGCATTGGTCCACGCCAAGTGTCAATCCGCACCGCTTGTGCTTGACCACGTCCTGGCTTTGTTGGCACCCACGAACAATCCATCTGTCCGCCCAGTGTTCGCACAATCGGCTCCAAGTCTTCGGCACCACGGACAGTCCATCTGTCCACCTTTGGCACCACGGGCAGTCCATCTGTCCGCACCACTAATAGTCCACCTGTCCGCATTTCTCCATGGCTCCGCTTCTTTGGCCCCGCGCCAAAGCATGTTCGCACGCCAAGTGCTCGGTCCACGGCCCCGTCTGTTTGGCACCACGAACAAGTCCCGTCTGTCCGCTTCCTTGGCGCCACGGGCAAGTCCCGTCTGCCCACATGTTCGTTGCCTCGGACAAGTCCCGTCTGTCCGCTCCATCGGCAACACGAGCAAGTCCATCTGCTCGCACAACGGACAAGTCCCGTCTGTCCGCCTTTGCTGCTTCGGCATGCCCAGCACACATGTCTTGCTCGCCTCAATGCCAAGTCCTGCCGCATGCATGACTTGGGCTTGGGCAGCACCCCGCGTGCTACCGTATCCGCAACATCGACATGGCTTGTGCACAGCCACGCCCGGATCATTGCCAAGCCTTGCTCAACTAAGGCTTGGGCTTTGGACAGCCCCATGCTGTTGCTCCACTGGCCGCTTGGCATGTCTAGCACACATGCCACGCCCGCTTCGCTGCTAAGTCCGCCTCCTGTAGACTTAGACTTGGACAGTGCACCGCGCACTGCCAATCTGCTCCTTGGCATGGCTTCCGCCCATGCCACGCATGCTGGTTTGCCAAGCCTTTCTCCTGTAAGGCTTGGGCTTGGACAGTGCCCCGTGCACTGCCAATCTGCTACTTGGCATGGCCTGCGCCCATGCCACGCCTGCTGTTTTGCCAAGTCCGCCTCCTGCAGACTTGGGCTTGGACAGTGCCCCGCGCACTGCCAGTCCGCTGCTTGGCATGGCCTGCGCCCATGCCATGCTCGCTGTTTTGCCAAGCCTTCCTCCTGTAAGGCTTGGGCTTGGGCAACCCCGCGCCGCCGCTTCGCTTGGCATGCCTTGCGCTCATGCCACGCCTTGCCAAGTCTGCCTCCTTCCAAACTTGGGCTTGGACAGCCCCGCGCCGTCCGAATGCTCCGCTGCTTGGCATGTGCCCCACGCACATGCCCAATAGGCTGGATCAAGGAGCAACGAGCCAATCCTTCATGTCCAGCCGGGCCGCCAAACTTAATGGGGTAACAGTTGCCCACAATGCCCACATTGGATTCCCATTATATAAGCATCGATCCAAACAATTCATCCAAGGGGGTTGAATGTAGAGTGAAATAGAAGAACATCCAAAAGATTGCAAGATTTGGTTTGTGAATCTGTTGAGGAGGCTTATTGTGATCTTCTCGCTGACAACAAGTACGAAGATTATTCTTCATCTTCAAGAGATCACTTCGGGAGATCATGGTAAAATTTATACAATTTATCAATTTTGGTTTTGAATTATATACATGATGCATTTCAGTCAACATTGGTATTGTAACAATTAATTGAATGCATGATGGATCTTTCTTCTTGCTATATGATCATGTTACTGGGAATTGGGACCCCACAGGTTATCCGAGTTGGTATGTGGTGGGATACTTGCCACATGAGGTCGCGGGGTCGAAACTCAGGGTAGTCGGGACGTAAATCCCCGGTCCCTATGCAACTCACCCACCTGCCACATGCTCGTTCAAGATGGATGTGATTTACCTTCCTCGTGATGGCCTTGGGTCGGGTGCGGCGGGGGCATTGGGGGCGAGCGATTTCGCCTTTTTGCCACATGTTACTGTGAATTGGAGTCCCGTTGGGACGATCTAGTAGCTAGCGCATGAGATATTGCACCATGAGGTCTGGGGTTCAAATCTCGGTAAAATCGAAATAAATGCTTCCCTTATGTACTAGTCATTATTCCAAAGGCTAATAGCCGCCCGTGATTTACCTCCTCCGTGTTGGCCTGGGACGGATTGACGTGGGCATTGAGGACGAGCGTATTCGCCTTTTGTCACCATGTTATTGTGAATTGGATCTCTTAAATTGAATGGTTCACTTTTCCACTACAATTTTAAAATATCTGTACAACATGAAATGCTTGGAGATAGATCTGTCCGAGTACACCTATAGATTTATTCGAAAGGTATGCACTTGTTCATCGCTAAAAGAATCACTGATGGATTTTGCTTTGTCATGTTCTACCGTCGTTGAGTGAAATTATGAATGTGTCATGATTAGCCATTGTCCTCAAGCAAAACTGCAACATTGTTGCGATCTGTTGATGCTATTGAACACAACCACATATTGCGGTCATCGCTGGCCCCGAACATATTTGAGGGTTAGTCTTCCAATTGTGGCTAATGGACGATTAGGGGCCAGTCCTCTTATTTTTACCGAAGGGCGAAGAGGGTTAGAGATGATGACGACATGGGTGTCGACCGAAGAAGAAATAAAACGAAACCTAATGTTTCGTTGTTGGCACATTTTTTTTAATGCATATTATTTTAAAAAAACATTAGCGTGATGCATGTAAATTATTTCTCTTGAACCGGTTTGGTTCAAGCCAAATGGGTTTGAACTAGATTTGTCCAATCATATCCAAATTTGATTTAAATCATTGGTTAATTTAATCAGATCATTTTGATTCAATTAGACCCTCGGTATAGTTTAAATCATTAGTTAATTTAATCAAACCAGTTTGATCTAAACCAAAACCATTTTGGATTGATTTGATTTAGGTTAATTATAAAATTGGGCCAGTTTGATTTATTGAGCTTGGACCAAATTTGATCAAATGACCAAATTTATTTTATTTGATCAAATAGATTAAATTTATTCTAATGGGTCAGACTTAATCCAATGGGCATTGGTTTGATTTAAACAGACATGAGTTTGATCAATAAGTCTGAAATTGACTTAAATGAGCTTAGATTAAACAATAATAGAAAATAGGTATAGAAGATCTCTATCCAATTAGATTAGTTCTAATGAGGACAATGGACAAAGTTCAGGGTTCAGTTTCTCAATCGACCGGTCTAGTGTGTTAGTCCATTGGAGCTCCTCAAGTTTAAAAAAAATTAATTTTTCTTATTTGCTTATGGATTATGTATATTTGTCCATGCATATGTGAGAATTAAAATGAACCAGTTTTGTTACTAGTTTGTAGGTTTTGTACTGACATTATTATTTTCAATTTCAGATGCTACGGATGATATACATGATGACTCGTCGTGATGTGAGAGGAAATGAGATATGGGAGGAGATTCAGAAGATCGAGTATGACCCATTTTGGGTTGGGGGGGGGGGGGTTAAAAGACATATTAAATGACTTGATTGGTTGTTCTGGAAACTCGATCAAGAAGAGTTTCTAGTCCTGAATAATTATAGGATATGGGCTTTGATTCAATCAGTATCAGGGTATCCTAAGGTGGTAGCACACCATATATGGGGGCACTTTGAAGGACGTATCTCATATGCAGAACTATGTGTGGAACTACTTCACCATGAGTATCTAGAGGAAAATCTTGAAGAACTAGAGGAGGATCCAGAGGAAGATCCTGAAGAACCAGAGGAACATCCTGAAGAATCTGAGGATCCTAAAGAATCTGAGTAGAATCAAGAGGAGGATCTTAGAGAATCTAGGGAGGATTCAGAAGAAGATTCGATTATAGACCAATTGGAGAATCCAGAAGTTTATCTATATGAAATTACTCCAAATGAGTTTAGGTCGAAAGGGATTGAATTGACTACTACACTGGGATTTGTCCTAGTGGGAGTGGTATTGGCCTATCTAGTTTATTAGAGTTCTGTTATTATTATTGTCATTATATACAAATAGTATTAGTTCATTTAGTTTATGAGTCATGTAATAATTTCTATCGTTATGTATAAACAAAGTTATTTTATAAAAAGTTATGTTATGTGTTAATAAACTTAAAAATAATTAGTTCATGTTTAATTTAATGATTAATTCATTTCATGATTAGTTCATTTGTTGCGATGTGTGTAATAGAATTGATCAATGTTGATTTGATTCAATCATACGAATGATGAGTGGAAACGTAATTATCACTTGATTTTGTAAACCAACTCAAATTAACATTGAGTTAATCATAAATTACATGCATATGAATTACATTGAATTATTAAATAATATGTTTATTTATGTTAAATCATGGAAACTAAAACCTTCATAGTTGAACTCAATAAGGGAGAAAAATTTAATGGGGATAACTATTGATCCTGTCCGAATGCTGAATCAACGGACGCTGGGCACGGGGCGCTCTCCGACTGCTGATGTGGATCTTCGACTGGTGGCACGAAGCTCCGGCGAACCTGCACAGAAGTTGGGCCGGGAAGGGGTTCCCGGCGGCGACCCTCCGACGCTCAAGTCAGGTAAGCAGGTGGTGGAAAAAGTAGCTCCAAAGGTCTTGAACGCGTACCTCTGGTGAAGTATGAGGCTCTTTATATAGAGCAGTGAAAGAGCTCCTGCACATCCACCGAGGCGCCTACGTGTCTGCAGCCCATACCTCGGTATGTGTTTGTCAGAAAACTTACCTGACGCCATACTGCTACAGTCCAAGCACGTCTTCGATGGGACAATAGAACACCTAGCTGTCAGACGTAGAGTATGGCCTAGCCCTAGGACTTGACAGCTGTCAGAAGATGTCCTTGCCCTTCCCTACCCCACAGGCCGGTACGTCCGTCCGGACGGGGAGTGACGTCCAGACGACCCTCATTTTATGCGCCAGCCGGACGGAATTCCCCTCTCGCCGGCCTGCCGTATGCATCGATCTGCTGGGGATATTTTCGGTAGGGTACTATGCATGGCCCGTTAGCAGTATGTCACCTTCTCTTAGGGCTTCCGCTCGGCTCCCTGCTACTGTTCCATTGAGCGTCGGAACTACGACTTCAGTGGGGGCCCCTATTGCCTTGGCTATTCACCGGTCGGTCTGCCGGGGCCGGTCGGGAGGTCGGCCCCTCCCTCTCCGGTCGGCCACTTGGCCTTTTGACTCCAGCGTGGCATTGACCCCTCAGAATGGGGGTCCCCTGTTCTAACCGCCGGATCACTTGCCTCCCCTTCAAGTCTAGTCGAAGGAGGCAAAGTCCGACTGACTGGACTGTCGATCTGCCTGAGTACCGACCGCCATATCAGTCCGCTCGGCCAAGCTTAGGAATGCTCCTCCGTTCGGCTGTATCTTGTCCGTGCCTTGTATTCTTTTGGAATCCATGCCCAATTCTCTCCCCTACTGCCCCTCACGTGTGCTGCATACGGTAAGGGGCGCTCATTAAATGTAACCAGTATCCTGCTGACACGTGGCGATCGTGCGTTTGTCAGCGTATGGCGGTGGCGTCAGTTCCGATGGGACAACCGCCGTTTGAAATGGACAGCTGGATGATGGCCTCATTTTTTACGACCTGGATCGGACGGTGGAGGTTGCTCCCGGGCGACAATATAAAGCCCCCGACTCATTTTCCGCCGCACTGTTGCTTCATCCTCCTTCGTCTTCACGCTGCTCTTTCTGTTCCGGCGATCCTTATTCACCGCCTGTTTGGTGTGCTCGCCATCTTCTTCCTTTCCTCGATCTTCCTTGTACCCATAAGCCTTCCTTTCTAGCTACCCGCCTCCTGTGTTGCTTCCTTTTGCATTCTGTCGGCATTTTCTTTTAGTTTTTTCTATCGATTATCATTTCTGATTCGACTATGGCGAGTACCTCTACGCCTACCGTCGGCGCTCCTGGTCTCTGGTACACGACTATGGAGAGCCGATTCGATGAAGAAGACGCACTGCGTCTCATTCGAACATACGAAATTCCAGCCGACCACGAAATAGTTGTAGCCACTCCTTCCGATCGGCCCAATGATCCGCCGCCCGGCACCATTTGCTTCTTCCGTGATCAATTTTTGGCCGGGCTGCGCTTTCCACCCCATCCGTTCATTATCCAAATATGCAACCACTTTCGCATCCCGCTCGGCCAATTAGTCCCGAACTCGATTAGGTTGCTGAGCGGGGTGATAGTCCTTTTCAAGTTGAATGATATCCCCTTGGACCCCCAAATCTTCCACTATTTCTTCTACCCAAAACAATCCGAGTGGGGGACCTTCATATTTCAGTCTAGGTCGGGTTTCGTCCTATTTACCAACATGCCGAGCTCCAATAAGCATTGGAAGGAGCATTTCTTTTTTATGCGTCTACCCGAGCGGCCGGCCTTCCGAACGAAGTGGCAGACGGCGGTGCCGACTCAGCCGGGACTCGGCAAATTCAAGAGCCATCCGGCGTATCTTCATGCGGCGAACCAGCTGGTCGGCCAACGTTACGATATCGACAAGTTACTCCTTCCTGAAGTAATGTACATATTTGGCTTGTCTCCCATCCAAGCCGACCTGCCTTGTAGCATGAGTAAGCGATTCTTATCCCCCCTTTTTCTTTTGTGCTAACTGATTTGTTCTCTGTTTCTGCAGCTGAAGTTATGTGGCGTGCTAAGGCAACCGAAAAGCTCAAGTTGAAAGCCGCCAATATTGAGGCGGTAAAGGACTATAACGCCCGAAAATTCTCAAAACTATATTAGAAATATTCTATAATTATTCTGGAATTTTTAAATATTTTTCCGGAATTTTTAGAGTAGCAGAAGTAGCAAAAATAAATAGAAAACGAAAACGGCCTAAGCGGGGATTGAACCCGAGACCTATGGTTTAGGGATAATGCTAGTAACCAGTTGAACCCAGTAGGGCCGTGCTGAAAGGAAAGGGAGGCAATTAAATTTATATTAGATTTGGGCGGAAATTACCACTTAATATAAATAGGAAATAATTAAGTGAAGGATTATCTTGGATCGTGATTTTCCTCTCCTCAAACCCTCGCCGCCGAATTCCCTTCTCCTCTCCTTCTCTCGGCGCCAACCCTAGGGCTCCCTCCCTAGGGCCCCAAGGTCATCTTCCGGTGACAACTCTGGCACGAGGACGCTCTCCTTCACGAAGGGAACGCTTAGACGCGAGAAGATTGTCGAGAAGTCGTCTCCACCGGAATTTTAGCGAAGAGAATTGTAAGGAAATTAGCGTACGAGGTAAGAAACCCCTCACCTGCAGTATAAGTAGCTCCGTTTGGGTTTTCTACGCATTAGTTAGCTATACGCAGATTTTTATCGACGCTTAGCGTGAAATTGATCCTCCTCGCAGGTTTAGGGATTTAGTGAGCACTTCTAGATGGGTCGGACACGTAATCCCTCTTCAGTGGGGGTTTCTAGACGTTGTCGGGTGCCTAGAAGTGGTCTCCCTAATAGAGAGGAGAGTTGGGGCACACTAAGTGTTCGATAAAATAGCTAGTTAAGTAAAAATGCAAATTAGGCATTTTAACAGCTCAGTTGAATGCATTAGAAGCATCTAAATCAGTAAATCAGTTTATTCTAGCTTATATGGGACTACAGTCCAATGGGTGGGCTCCACGATCTGTCCCTTGACTTAGGTTCGTGACAACTCAAACAACTACAATTAAAATATAAGTTAGAGATATAGCTATAAGTATGATTTACTTCCTAAGATGAGAGAATCAAGTATCGAGATGTATTCCCTAGGTTCAGATAACCTAGTAAACCCTACTAAATTCGGGACTTGCAAACCCGGGTTTAGTTAGGGATGCGCGCACAGTAAGTACAATTGCCGGGCCCAACAGCACATGATTATTATTTTGATCTACTATGCTATTAGTTTTCAAAACTCATAAAATTAGTTATGTTAGTTGAGTTTGATTTCAGCTTCAGGTTAGCTTCAGTTAGCTTAGTTCTCTATTATTGTTCTATGTGATTAGCTTGCTATGCCATGTTTCAGCTTACATGTTCAGTTATTTCAGTTTATGCTTGCAAGCATAGTATGCCATGCCACCACATGTTTTCAAATAGCATTCTTTAAAAGCATGTTTGCATCGTTGCATGTTTTAGTGAGGTAGTTGGTTTCTTACTAAGCTTTAAGCTTACAAATTCTATTTTCCTTATACTGCAGATAAAGGTAAAGGGAAAATGGACTAGCAGAGGAAGCTGGAGTTCAATGCAAAGATGGTGTGTGTGGCAGGAACTGGAATAAAAGATTCTCAGGGTTTTAGCAAGCTTAAATAGTTGAATTCTTAGTATTTCTTCTTTCATGCATTTTTTTTAGACCTTAGAATGTTTAAACCATGGGAGATTTATTTAGTTTGTTAGTAATTATGTTAGAATGCTGGTTAATAGTTACTAGAATATATTCCAATTGATTTTAGAATTGTTGTGTGAGGTTTTGGCATGCCAGAGTGCTGAAATCAGAGTTTCAGGGTGAGATCAGAACCCAGACCGGTCTGCAGACCGATCAGAGTTTGGGTTGTGCCGCTGGATCGGTCAGCTGACCGATCCAGTCGCGAACAGAGAGTTGGCATCCGTTGTGGATCGGTCAGCCGACCGACCCATGCGCGAACAGAGAGCACCGAAGCTCACTGATCGGTCAGCCGACCGATCAGTAAGCCACTGGATCGGTCTACCGACCGATCAGTGTGCTCCTGGATCGGTCGGTAGACCGATCCAGCCGCGTACAGAAGCAGGATAGCTTGTGGATCGGTCAGCCGACCGATCCAGAGCCTTCTTCCGTGCCAGTATCAAGCTGGATCGATCACGGGATCGATCCGACAGTCCAATCGATTCATGGATCGACTGAAATGCCTGATTACAGCTAGCAGGACATCCGGGAGGCATAGATTATCTTCCCTAGCATGTGTACAACTCCTAGGTACACCTAGAATATTAAGTTCAGATTTTACAGTAATCAGTTTAGTAAAATTTTAATCAATCCAGATTTTCGCAATAGTAATTTAGCACAGCATTACGTAACGATCGGCCTCGCAGCCTAGTCAGTAGAAGGCGGGTCGTTACAGAGTGGTATCAGAGCAGTGTTCCATACTTCCTATACACACATCAGCATTGAACCTGCAGCTTCCAAGTAAGAATACCTCTGCTTTATTTATGTTTCTTGCTTTCTTGTTATAGCTCATGTTTATAAATAATTGATGCATGTTAGTATGTGATAGTATATAACATGATAGCAATAGTTATACAATTATAATTGTATTAGTTATGCATGTCCTGTCCTCCATGTCTTTAGAAATGGCACGAGGGCGTGACTAGAAAGACACCGACTCTGAGCCCCGGCATAGGCGGGCGGTTCGGTGCCTCCCTGGACCTTACAGGCGTTAGTGGCTCGATTCTGACGGTTGGTGAACAACAATAGGAGATAGCCACCCTCGGGGCTAATCAGCAGAATACCCCCACCCCGGAACCAAATCGACGACTCCGGTGGTCTTAGAGGTTCCACAGTCCGACCTCGGTACAGTGGCCCGGCAGAGAGACAAGGAGAAGCCTATCGATCGGTGGCGGAGAGTCAAGCGGAGAACTTCTCGGGCACTAGTGAACCATGGGATGCACAAGCTGGTTCAAAACACTGGAGAGTACGATGCATGCACATGAGAAGGTGAAGTGTGCCTCCTACTGCCTGACGGGATGCACGCGTGTGGTGGGAGAGAATCGAGCGGCGCCCAGTGAACCGGATGTTGTGGGCTGACTTGAGAAGGAGTTCTTTGAGGAATTCTTTCACATGCGGGTCATGAACCGCCACTCTGACGAGTTCACGAGTTTCGTCAGGGCAACCTATCGGTTGAGGAAGCGTGAAGAAATTCAACAGTTGGCTCGTTTATGCCGATTAGTCGGCCTGAGAAGGGAACGAATCGGTTGATGCTCAAGATCTTGGTAGGAAATAGCAATGAATGTGGTGGTGGCATTCATAGGCCACAAACCAGAAGAGTTAGTGAGCGGTGCTCTAATCATGAGCATTACGAGAATAGCATCGAGCGTGAGCAAGTCCTCGTAAGCTAAAGGTCAAGGAGGCTCGGACACTCGAAGCAGCGGGCCACAGCTCCCATGGCTCTAACTGGAAAGGGAACTCCAACAACAAGCGCAAACCAGGGAGTTACCCAAAAGGAGGATCAGCCAGCAAGCAGCCCAGTTATCCAAAGTGTGCTACTTGTGGGAAATTCCATCCTGGAGTTTGTCGTAAGGGCACACGAGGAGGATGCTTTGAATGTGGACAGGAAGGGCATATGGCCAAGCAGTGTCCAAACAAGATCAGTCTTCCTCAGCCACAGCCGATTCAGTACGGAGGCCAGCCAGCTCAGTTACATCAGATGCAGGCCGCTTTAGATGGTCCACATATCAGCCAGGGCAGATTAGAAGCCCCTCCAGCTATGACCAATGCGAGGATCTACTCACTCACCAGAGAGGACGTAGCAAATACCTCGACAGTTGTTACAGGTCAGATTAATATTTTCCAGCAAATAGCAACTGTCTTATTCGATACTGGGGCAACCCATTCATATATATCCAGGGCATTTGCCGAGAGGTTAGCAATACCTCCAGAGGTACTCAGTAGTCAGTTTCTGATGACACTGCCTTCAGGAGAAATTATGGCATTTACGCACTGGCTCAGAGCAGTGCCAGTCATTATAGTAGACAGAGAACTCTTCTGTGATCTGATCGTGCTAAATATGATTGACTACGATGTCATTTTTGGAATGGACTTCTTGATTAGATACGGTGCTTTCATCGAGTGCCGTAAACAGAGAGTCATATTCCAACCCGAAGCAGAAGCACAGTTCGAATTTGTCGGAGAACCTAGGAGAAAGGCCAAGAAGTTTCTCTCAGCTATGAAGGCACAGAGGTTGATGGATTCAGGATGTACGGGGTTCTTAGCACACGTAGTCAGTACCAGTCAGGACAAGGACCAACAGCTAGCAGAGGTCCGAGTCGTATGTGACTACCCAGCAGTCTTCCGTTACCAGGCCTAGCACCAGACGGGGAGATCGAATTTGAGATAGAGCTCATTCCGGTACAAATCCTATCTCAAAGCACCTTACCGCAGAACAGAAGGAACTTCATGAGCAATTGCAGGAGCTGCTTGACAAAGGCTTCATACACCTAGTCACTCACCATGGGGAGCACACTGTATTGTTCGTGAAGAAGAAAGGCGGGAGCATGCGCCTGTGTATAGACCAGCACTGAACCAAGTCACAATCAAGAACAGGTATCCTCCCTGAATAGATGACCTGTTTGATCAGCCAAAGGGAGCAACAATGTTCTCTAAAATAGACCTCGGATCGTTATCATCAGGTGAAGGTTAAAGAAGGGACATACCCAAGACAAAGATTGGGGACTAGATACGGACATTATGAGTTCGTAGTCATGCCCTTTAGCGTGACAAATGCTCCATCTACTTTCATGGACCTCATGAGCAGGGTATTAGAGATTACCTAGATAAATTTGTTATTGTATTCATCGATGACATTCTTATCTACTCGGGAACTCGGGAAGAACACGAAGAACACCTGAAAATAGTACTGCAGACCCTTCAGAACGGTTGTACGCCAAGTTCACAAAATGTGAATTTTGGTTAGATCAGTGTCCTTCCTGGGTCACATCATCTCAAAGGATGGTATCATGGTAGACCCAGAAGATAGAAGCGTGAGCAAGCTGGAAAAGACCCAAGAGCCCGGTGAGATCGAAGCTTTACGGGATTAGGGTTATTCTGAGAAAATTCGTGAGGACTTCTCGGGATAGCCTCCCCGTGACTCTTACGGAAAAGAGAAAATTTCGGTGGACGGAGGGCGTGAGAGCAGTTTATTGTGAAAAGAAGATTGACGATGCACCTATTCTGACTTTACCAGAAAATGTAGATAGCTTTGACATATATAGTGATGCCTCGAAGTTGGGACTAGAAGCAGTGCTGATGCAAGATGGCAAGGTGATCGCCTATGCCTCCAGACAACTTAAGGATTATGAGAAGAACTATCCTACTCATGACCTTGAGCTTGCAGTAGTGGTGTTCGCTCTCAAGATTTGGAGACATTACTTGTATGGAGCTCGATGCAGAGTGTATACAGATCATCAGTCTGAAGTACTTCTTCACTCGAAGGATCTGAATATGCGACAGTGCAGATAGCTAGAACTGGTCAAAGACTACGACATAGATATCCTCTACCACCGGAAAAGCGAATAGGGTAGCAGCCCTCAGCAGAAAGTCCAGCTGCCCTATTATCTCTAACAACCATGTCACCGCCCCTACGAAGGAGATCTCATATTTTGGTCTCGAGCTCATAGTGGACAGCTCTCTACTATGACATTAGAGTCTACCTTGCTCGGTGACATCCAGACGGAGCAGGATCCGAAATTCGGAGGATCAAGCAAGGCTTAGCAGAATCGGAAGGTGGAGAGTTCGGAATAGCAGATGGCGGGGTGTTGTATTTTGGTGACAGGCTATGTTTCCGGATCGGGAGGAACTCAAAAGAAGATTTTAGATGAGGCTCACAAGACTCCTGTCACGATGGACGGAGGCGAGTAAATCAGTACTCGAAGATATGCTCGAGCATATGCCCTAGATTTCAAGGAAGTTGGTGCAAATATGAATTTAGCGAATTTGCATACAACAACTATCGAGCCACTATCGGTATGGCACCTTATGAGGCTCTCTATGGGCGGAGGTGTAGATCTCCAATCTGCTGGTATGAGAGTGAGGAGAAAAATAGAACTTGACTCGATATCTGATCAGAGTTAATCCGAAATAGATCAAGTTCGGATCGGAGATTTTTTTATACGAGTTAGAGAGTTTTCGAGTTGGGGATTTTCAAATAGGATTCAGGTTAAATCTGATTGACCAGAAGTTAAATAAATGTTGTATGAAGATGCCCTAACTCATTATCGGGCACGTAAGGTAGCATATGAGCTAGAGCTACCTCAGGAAATGTCAGCTGTCCACAATGTATTTCATGTCTCTATGCTGAAAAAGCATATCCCAGATGCCACCCAGGTGATTGAGCCCCAGTCGGTACAAATCCGCGAAGACCTCAGCTATGACAGTCGGCCTATTCAGATAATAGACCGAGCAGTTAAGAAATTGCGGAACAAGGAAGTACCATTAGTCAAAGTCATTTGGCACAGTCACACAGCAGAAGAGGCAACATGGGAGACAGAAGCCAGCATGAGACAGAAGTACCCAGAATTATTCTAAGTTCGAGGACGAACTTTTTATAAGGTATGGGGGATTGTAACGCCCAAAAATTCTCAAAACTATATTAAAAATATTCTATAATTATTCTGGAATTTTTAGATATTTTTCCGGAATTTTTAGAGTAGCAGAAGTAGCAAAAATAAATAGAAAACGAAAACGGCCTAAGCGGGGATTGAACCCGAGACCTATGGTTTAGGGATAATGCTAGTAACCAGTTGAACCCAGCAGGGCCGTGCTGAAAGGAAAGAGAGGCAATTAAATTTATATTAGATTTGGGTGGAAATTACCACTTAATATAAATAGGAAATAATTAAGTGAAGGGTTATCTTGGATCGTGATTTTCCTCTCCTCAAACCCTCACCGCCGACTTCCCTTCTCCTCTCCTTCTCTCGGCGCCAACCCTAGGGCTCCCTCCCTAGGGCCCCAAGGTCATCTTCCGGTGACAACTCCGGCACGAGGACGCTCTCCTTCGCGAAGGGAACGCTTAGACGCGAGAAGATCGTCGAGAAGTCGTCTCCACCGGAATTCTAGCGAA
Source organism: Zingiber officinale (assembly GCF_018446385.1). Classification (NCBI taxonomy): domain Eukaryota; kingdom Viridiplantae; phylum Streptophyta; class Magnoliopsida; order Zingiberales; family Zingiberaceae; genus Zingiber; species Zingiber officinale. The sequence goes on from NC_055998.1 coordinate 109,533,146, forward strand.
TAGAATTGTAAGGAAATTAGCGTACGAGGTAAGAAACCCCTCACCTGCAGTATAAGTAGCTCTGTTTGGGTTTTCTACGCATTAGTTAGCTATACGCAGATTTTTATCGACGCTTAGCGTGAAATTGATCCTCCTCGCAGGTTTAGGGATTTAGTGAGCACTTCTAGATGGGTCGGACACGTAATCCCTCTTCAGTGGGGGTTTCTAGACGTTGTCGGGTGCCTAGAAGTGGTCTCCCTAATAGAGAGGAGAGTTGGGGCACACTAAGTGTTCGATAAAATAGCTAGTTAAGTAAAAATACAAATTAGGCATTTTAACAGCTCAGTTGAATGCATTAGAAGCATCTAAATCAGTAAATCAGTTTATTCTAGCTTATATGGGACTACGGTCCAATGGGTGGGCTCCCACAGTCGCCTCTGGGTTCAGACAGCCTAGCTCTAGGTTCAGATAACCTAGAAACAGCAATTTAGAACAGTTTAGCTATATTCAGTATTTTACTTTTCAGTTGGCACTGTACCGGATTAGATATCCATTGGGTTGGACTCCCACAGTCGTCCCTAGGTTCAGATAACCTAGTAAACCCTACTAAATTCGGGACTTGCAAACCCGGGTTTAGTTAGGGATGCGCGCACAGTAAGTACAATTGCCGGGCCCAACAGCACATGATTATTATTTTGATTTACTATGCTATTAGTTTTCAAAACTCATAAAATCAGTTATGTTAGTTAAGTTTGATTTCAGCTTCAGGTTAGCTTCAGTTAGCTTAGTTCTCTATTATTGTTCTATGTGATTAGCTTGCTATGCCATGTTTCAGCTTACTTGTTCAGTTATTTCAGTTTATGCTTGCAACCATAGTATGCCATGTTAGTACATGTTTTCAAATAGCATTCTTTAAAAGCATGTTTGCATCGTTGCATGTTTTAGTGAGGTAGTTGGTTTCTTACTAAGCTTTAAGCTTACAGATTCTATTTTCCTTATACTGCAGATAAAGGTAAAGGGAAAATGGACTAGCAGAGGAAGCTAGAGTTCAATGCAAAGATGGTGTGTGTGGCAGGAACTGGAATAAAAGATTCTCAGGATTTTAGCAAGCTTAAATAGTTGAATTCTTAGTATTTCTTCTTTCATGCATTTTTTTTAGACCTTAGAATGTTTAAACCATGGGAGATTTATTTAGTTTGTTAGTAATTATGTTAGAATACTGGTTAATAGTTACTAGAATATATTCCAATTGATTTTAGAATTGTTGTGTGAGGTTTTGTACGCAGTCTTTGAAATCGAGTTCGGTGAGATCGGAGCCGGACCGGTGCGAGACCGATCGGAGTTAGGTTGTGTTGTGGATCGGTCAGCCGACCGACCCATGCGCGAACAGAGAGCACCGAAGCTTACTGAACGGTCAGCCTACCGATCAGTAAGTCACTGGATCGGTCTACCGACCGATCAGTAAGCCACTGGATCGGTCTACCGACCGATCAGTGTGCTCCTGGATCGGTCGGTAGACTGATCCAGCCGCGTACAGAAGCAGGATAGCTTGTGGATCGGTTAGCCGACCGATCCAGAGCCTTCTTCCGTGCCAGTATCAAGCTGGATCGATCACGGGATCGATCCGACAGTCCAATCGATTCATGGATCGACTGAAATGCCTGATTACAGCTAGCAGGACATCCGGGAGGCATAGATTATCTTCCCTAGCATGTGTACAACTCCTAGGTACACCTAGAATATTAAGTTCAGATGTTACAGTAATCACTTTAGTAAAATTTTAATCAATCCAGATTTCCGCAATAGTAATTTAGCACAGCATTATGTAACGATCGGCCTCGCAGCCTAGTCAGTAGGAGGCGGGTCGTTACAAGGACAAAGAGGTTGCCGAGCGGGGTTTGGTTCCGACCGGCTCTGCAACTGAAGGGAGCGAGGGAACTCAAGTTGCTCCCGAGGCGTCGGCTGCCCGTGCCTTCATTGACGAGGCCGCGATCAATATCACAACATCCGCCCAGGGCGAGGAGGAAGGCCGTTCGGCCGACGAGACACCTTTGGTGACTCGAAAGCGTCGTCGGCTAGAGCAAGCTGCTCCACAACCTTCACAAAGGGAGCAGCTTTCCGAACGAAGCGCTGATGCTCCTGCGAATTTTGAGGCGGTCTCCTCAGAGCATACTCCAACTCAACTTGACTTGCCGCCAACCATCGTTGAGGCTCAACCTTCCACCTCTCGAACTTTACGTCGCCTTAGGCGGCTGGGCGACTACCCGGGTCCGATCGGCGAGTCTTCTGGCCCGGCTGCTGCATCTCAAGATGATTCGAGCGGCCCGAGGGTGATTAAAACCGTACTAAGATTTCCATCGGAGGAATATCTACTGGCCGTCGATCGGCCATCGGCTCCCGAGCAGCAGATCACCCTCACCGGTCCGCTCGCCAAAGTTTGGGAGGACGCGCGCGTGCGCGTCGCGCTTATGTCCCCCAGTCAGCTAGGGGACAGTAACCTGCAGCAGGCGACCGGGGTATGCCTTTCTGCTTGATTGATATTTTTTGTTTTAGCTTTTAACCTTTAGCTTAACTGCCTTCGTTTGCAGAGTTGGGTAGAGCAAATTGCTGTCAACAATTGACTGGCCGAGCTGGAGGAAGAAATGAAAAAACTCAAGCTCTCGGAGGCGAACCAAGGGCAATCAACGGCTGCTCTAAAGAAGAGCAAAAAGCTCTTAGAAGCCGAACGGAAACGCGCTTCCGATCTGGCGGTCGAGGTTGCTCGGCTTGAAGCGGTGGTCAAAAAACGAGATAAAGAAATCCAGACGGCGACCACTCGGAAGCACAAGGCCATCGACGACATGGACCGAATGAAGGTGGAGATCAGAGGGCTAGAGCAACGCATCAAGGATCTGGATGCCCTTCTGACCACCGAGAAGGAGGGTCGCTCGACCGATCTGCTGAAATTTGATGAAGACTTAAAGGCTCTCCATGCTGCCAACGATGCTTCCCAGGCCGCGCTCAAAGAGTATCAGGATGGGGAGTCGGCTCGTTCTGACGAAGTGAGGAAGGCGTTTGTCCGCTCGGACGATTTCGGAGAGAAATTCACCGACAAGATTTCCCTCACTTTTGAAGAAGCGATTAAGGTGGCGGTAGATTACTTGAAGACTAAAGGCCACCTTCCCGCCGAGCTGACCATCCCCCCAGAGGATTTGTCTACCGTGATGGGCGCCATTCCCGATGCTCTTTTTGACTTTGATGCGTGAGGAGTGTTTTTTATCAACTTTTTTGTATCCTCGCCGTTCGGCGAAACTTATTTTCGCTGTAACTCTTGCTTGCCCAGCGTTTAGTGTAAATGGATCGTCTTCCCGTTCTTGCAACTTTTGTTTTGACAAGAAAATTTTCTTTCGTCACATTAAGTGTTCTTTAAAACTCCTCCGCTCGGCTTCATACTTTAACATGGACTCAAGCCGTTTCAAAAAGTCTTTCGCCATGCAACTGCGCAGCGGCTCGGCGCGCGAACGTCACTCGTTCACGTGCTCACATCTTTAACTCCTATTAACCATCTATTGCTTTGCACTTTACCCCATAGGGTTTTTCATATATTTTCGTTAAGCGAGCCGCTCGGCCGTATGTTGGCCTTCAAGAACAGGCTCTGTCGTCGGTCGGCTCTTACCGCCAGAATGTATCACGTGGATGGTTATCCGCTCGGACGTTTATAGACGCCGGCTCGTCTCTCGATATTTAACGTCGGAGCTCGACGACCTTCCGCTCGGAGGGTTTATAGACGCCGGCTCGTCTCTCGATTTTTAACGTCGGAGCTCGACGGGCTTCCGCTCGGACGTTTATAGACGCCGGCTCGTCTCTCGATTTTTAACGTCGGAGCTCGACGAGCTTCCGCTCGGACATTTATATACGCCGGCTCGTCTCTCGATTTTTAACGTCGGAGCTCGACGGGCTTCCGCTCAGACGTTTATAGACGCCGGCTCGTCTCTCGATATTTAACGTCGGAGCTCGACGGGCTTCCGCTCGGACGTTTATAGACGTCGGCTCGTCTCTCGATTTTTAACGTAGGAGCTTGATGGGCTTCCGCTCGGACGTTTATAGACGCCGGCTCGTCTCTCGATATTTAACGTCGGAGCTCGACGGGCTTCCCCTCGGACGTTTATAGACGCCGGCTCGTCTCTCGATTTTTAACGTCGGAGCTCGACGGGCTTCCGCTCGGACGTTTATAGACGCCGGCTCGTCTCTCGATTTTTAACGTCGGAGCTCGACGGGCTTCCGCTCGGACGTTTATAGACGCCGGCTCGTCTCTCGATTTTTAACGTCGGAGCTCGACGGGCTTCCGCTCGGACGTTTATAGATGCCGGCTCGTCTCTCGATATTTAACGTCGGAGCTCGACGAGCTTCCGCTCGGACGTTTATAGACGCCGGCTCGTCTCTCGATTTTTAACGTCGGAGCTCGACGGGGCTTCCGCTCAGACGTTTATAGACGCCGGCTGGTCTCTCGATATTTAACGTCGGAGCTCGACGAACTTCCGCTCGGACATTTATAGACGCCGGCTCGTCTCTCGATTTTTAACGTCGGAGCTCGACGGGCTTCCGCTCGGACGTTTATAGACGCCGGCTCGTCTCTCGATTTTTAACGTCGGAGCTCGACGACCTTTTTTAAGGCCAACTTCAATACAGCCGCTCGGCAAACTCATTGGCCATCCTTTGAATTAATTAATTTCGCTTCCTGCATTACAAGGGTACGGGCGACCAATATATATGCAAAAATAAGTTACATTAGTGCACCTTTCACCCAGCCCGATAAGGCTGGAGATGATTCGCGCTCCACGGCCGGTCCAGTTGACGCCCGTCTTCATCCTCCAGATAATAAGCGCCCAAGCGGAGCTTTTCAATAACCTTGAAGGGGCCCGCCCACGGTGCCTCTAGCTTGCCAACGTCGCCGACCGGCTTGACTTTCTTCCAGACAAGACCGCCGACCTGGAATGATCTGGGGATTACGCGGCGGTTGTAGTTTTGCTTCATCCGCTGCCGGTACGCCATCAGCCGAACGGACGCCTTGGCTCTTTCTTCTTCGACCAAATCCAGCTCCATGTTCCTCCGCTCGGCGTTGTCCTCATCGTAATTTTGGATCCGAGCGGACTCGACGTCGACTTCAACAGGGATGACCGCTTCGCCGCCATACACCAAGTGGAAAGGCGTGACACCCGTCCCTTCCTTTAGAGTCGTTCGGATGGCCCATAAGACGCCCGGCACCTCATCTACCCAACTTCCTCCCAAGTGATCGAGCCGAGCGCGCAGAATGTGAAGAATTTCCCGATTGGCTACCTCGGCTTGACCGTTACTTTGGGGATAGGCCACGGACGTGAATTGTTGCTCGATGCCATAGCTTTGGCACCAATCTTCGAGCAACTTTCCTGTGAATTGCCGCCCATTATCGGAGATAAGTCGACGGGGGATGCCGAACCGACAGATGATGTTCTGCCAAATAAATTTCTTGACCATCTGCTCGGTGATCTTCGCTAGCGGCTCGGCCTCCACCCACTTGGAAAAATAATCAACCGCCACTAATAGAAATTTCCGCTGTCCGGTTGCCATAGGAAACGGACCCACAATATCCATTCCCCATTGGTCGAACGGGCAAGACATAGTGGCGGCCTTCATTTCCTCTGCCGGTCGGTGGTAGAAGTTATGGTACTTCTGGCACGAAAGGCACGTCGACATGGTCCGAGCGGCGTCCGCTTGTAAAGTTGGCCAAAAGTATCCAGCTAGCAGGATCTTCTTAGCTAGTGATCGTCCGCCCGGATGCCCTCCACACGATCCTTGATGTACTTCTTGGAGGATGTAAGCTGAGTCCTCCGAGCTCACGCATTTCAACAGCGGGCGTGAGAAAGCCTTTTTGTAAAGCTGATCTCCGATGAGTGTGAACCGACCGGCTCTCCTCCTTAGCAGCTGGGCTTCATTCTCATTGGATGGTGTGGCGCCCGAGCAGAGGAACTCTATGATGGGTGTCCGCCAGTCGCTTGGAAACGTGAGACCTTCCATCCGGTCGACGTGCGCCACAAAGGATACTTGTTCAATTGGCTGCTGGATGCCGATCGACGTTATTGAGCTCGCCAGTTTAGCTAATTCATCTGCCGCTTGATTCTCGACTCGGGGTATCTTTTTGGATAATTACCTCTCTGAAGTCGACCTTGAGTTTTTCGAAGGCCTCGGCATAAAGTTTGAGCCGAGCGTTGTTAATTTCAAAAGTGCCAGAGAGCTGCTGCGCAGCCAACTGCGAATCCGAATGAAGTGTTACCCGACCGGCACCAACATGCCGAGCTGCCTGCAAGCCGGCTATGAGGGCCTCATACTCTGCTTCATTGTTGGTAGCTTTATAATCCAGCCGGACGGATAAGTGCATCTTCTCTTCTTGGGGAGACAGCAATAATACACCAATACCGCTCCCGAGCCGAGTGGATGATCCATCCACAAATATCTTCCACATGGCTTCGGGCTCCGGCCTTTGTACTTCGGTAACGAAATCCGCCAAGGACTGCGCTTTGATTGCCGAGCGGGGCTGGTATTGGATGTCAAATTCACTTAACTCCGTCGTCCATTTGATGAGCCACCCGGACGCTTCTGGATTCAATAATACACGCCCGAGCGGGCTATTGGTTTTGACAATGATGGTATGCGCCAGGAAGTATGGGCGAAGGCGCCGAGCGGGGAGGACCAGAGCAAAAGCCAGCTTCTCGAGCCCAGTGTAGCGAGATTCAGCATTTTTTAAAATATGGCTAAGGAAATACACAGGCTCCTCTCCGCTCGCCCTCACTAGTGCCGAGCCGATTGCCTGCTCGGTCGAAGATAGGTAGATACAAAGTGGCTCACCCGCAGCCGGCTTGGCTAATACCAGGAGGGAAATCAGATATGCCTTCAAATCCTCGAACGCCCGATCGCATTCTTCGTCCCAGTGAAATTTAATGGCCTTGTGCAAGATTTTGAAGAAAGGAAGGCTCCGATCGACAGTTTTGGAGATGAACCTGGACAGAGCAGTTATCCGACCGGCCAATCGCTGCACTTCCCTTGTATTTCTTGGAGGCGGCATGTCTTGTAGAGCTTTCACCTTGCTGGGATTTGCTTCAATACCCCGCTCGGTCACTATGTAACCTAAGAAACGACCTCCTTTTGCTCCGAACAGGCACTTCTGAGGATTTAGCTTGACTCCATATTTGCGTAGTGTTCGGAAAGTTTCTTCCAGGTCTTTGAAGAGATCGGCCGCTCGGACGGACTTGATGAGAATGTCATCCACGTACACTTCCAGATTTCGCCCGATCTGCTCTCTGAATACTTTGTTCATCAAGCGTTGATATGTGGCCCCCGCATTCTTCAGTCCGAAAGGCATCACATTATAGCAATAGGTGCCGTCGGCCGTCACGAAGCTGACTTTTTCTTGATCTTCACGGGCGAGCGGCACTTGATGATAGCCTTGGTAAGCATCTAGCATACATATTAATTCGCAGCCGGCCGTAGAGTCCACCAGCTAATCTATTCGGGGGCAGGGGATAAAAGTCTTTCGGGCAAGCTTTGTTGAGATCCCTGAAATCTATGCATACTCTCCATTTGTTGCCTGGCTTGGAGACTAATACCACGTTCACCAGCCAGCTCGGGAACTGCACCTCGCATATATGGTCGGCTTCCAGAAGCTTTTCTACCTCTGCCCGGATGATGGCATTCTGCTCGGCGCTGAAATATCTTTTTCTCTGCTTTACCGGCCGAGCGTCCGGTCAGACATGTAACTCGTGTTGCGCTATGCTCGGCGAAATTCCGGGCAGCTCATGTGTCGACCAGACGAAGACATCATGGTTTCTTCGGAGGCATTGGATCACCTCCTCTTTCTGATTGGCCTCCAGATCAGACGCGATGAAGGTCGTGGCCTCCGATCGGGTCGGGTGTATATGCACTTCCTCTTTTTCTTCATAAACTAAAGAATGAGGCTTTTCAGATATAGCATTCACCTCGATCCGTGGTGATTTCCGAGCGGAACTTGATTCTGCTCGGACCATTTCAATGTAGCATCGCCGAGCTGCTAGTTGGTCTCCCCGTACTTCACCCACTCTATCTTCCACGAGGAACTTGATCTTCTGATAGAAGGTGGAGACGGCCGCTCGGAACTCGCTGAGCGCCGGTCGTCCCAAAATGACGTTGTAGGACGAAGGGGAGTCGACCACCACGAAGTTTGCTGTCCTCGTCCTCCGGAGCGGCTCTTCTCCAAGTGAGATAGCCAGCTGGATCTGTCCGACCGGCAGAACTTCATTACCCGTAAACCCGTATAGGGGGGTTGTCATGGGTAGCAGCTCAGCTTGATCAATTTGTAGCTGATCAAACGCCTTCTTGAATATGATGTTGACTGAGCTTCCTGTGTCAACAAATACGCGGTGAATAGTGTAATTGGATATTACCGCTTTGATGAGGAGAGCGTCGTCATGGGGTACTTCAACTCCTTCCAAGTCCCCGGGCCCGAAACTAATTTCGGGTCCGCTCGCCCGCTCTTGGCTGCAACCGACTGCATGGATTTGGAGCTGTCGGACGCTCGCCTTTCTTGCTCGGTTGGAGTCTCCTCCGGTCGGCCCTCCAGCAATAATGTTGATCTCGCCTCGGGAAATATTACTTCTATTCTCTTCTTCCCGAGCGGACGGTCGGGACCGTTCTCTTGACGCTCGGCGATTCTCCTACCTTGGAGAACGATGCCGATCGGGAGTTTGTTGCTGTCGCCTATCTGCTCTCGTCCGATCGGCTTCATTAGTTCTCTGTCGCCTGTCGACTGAGGGAGACCGTCGGCCGCCATTCCGGGGCACGGGATGAGCCACGAAGGGAAGACTTCGACAATCCCTTGTGTTGTGCGTATCCGTCCGGTGGAAGGAGTAGAACATCGGGGTCTATTTCTTCTTTGGCTTGGGCCAGGCGGCCGCTACCTCTTGCACGTGAGACCTCACATGAGGGGAGCGGATTGCTTCAGGCCTCGGTCCTCTTGGCGGTTGATGAGCGGTGGGAGGCTTCCGCTCGGCAGGTGGAGCCCGATCAGTCGGAGCTTCCTTTCTTCGAGCCGCTTGGGCCTCCTCCACGTTGATGTACTCGTTGGCTCGGTGTAGCATATGGTCATAGTCTCGAGGCGGCTTCCGAACGAGCGAGCGGAAGAAGTCCCCGTCCACGAGGCCTTGTGTAAATGCGTTCATCATTGTCTCTGAGGTGGCCGTTGGAATATCCTTGGCTACCTGATTAAACCGCTGGATATAAGCTCTGAGCGGCTCTCTCGGCTCTTGTCTGATGGCAAACAGACTAACACTGATTTTCTGATAGCGTCGACTGCTTGCGAAGTGGTGGAGGAAGGCCGTCCGGAAATCCTTGAAGCTTGTGATGGATCCGTCCGGCAGCCTCCGAAACCACCGTTGAGCCGATCCCACGAGAGTGGTAAGAAAAACTCGGCATTTTACTCCATCTGTGTATTGATGGAGCGTAGCTGTGTTATCAAACTTACCCAGATGATCATCTGGGTCGGTTGTCCCATTATACTCGTCGATCGTCGGAGGCACGTAGTGCTTCAACAGAGGATCTCGTAGAATAGCCTCTGAAAATTGGCGATTAATCCTCTCGGGCGATGCGTCCGCTCGGGGGGCTTTCCCTTTTCTGTCATCTCGTCTAGGCATTTCGTCCGAAGAAGATCCACGATCTCTATGAGCTGCTGCGGCTTCAGGGGTGCGAAATAGGGCTCGATGAAATGCAACGGTGGCCGGCGGTGCTTCCGCTCAACCACCAGACGCTGACGGCCGCTCGGCTGTGGCTTTCTGTTTTTGCTCCACAAGCTTGGCGGCCCTTATCTCGATCAGGGCGTCGAGTTCCTCCGTCGAAAGCGTCACCGTATGTTGTCGTCCAGCCTCGTCCATTGTTTCCGGTTGGATGCAGGAGCGTTCCCACAGACGACGCCAAATTGATCCTGTCCGAATGCTGAATCAACGGACGCTGGGTACAGGGCGCTCTCCGACTGCTGATGTGGATCTTCGACTGGTGGCACGAAGCTCCGGCGAACCTGCACAGAAGTCGGGCCGGGAAGGGGTTCCCGGCGGCGACCCTCCGACGCTCAAGTCAGGTAAGCAGGTGGTGGAAAAAGTAGCTCCAAAGGTCTTGAACGCGTACCTCCGGCGAAGTATGAGGCTCTTTATATAGAGCAGTGAAAGAGCTCCTGCACATCCACCGAGGCGCCTACGTGTCTGCAGCCCATACCTCGGTATGTGTTTGTTAGAAAACTTACCTGACGCCATACTGCTACAGTCCAAGCACGTCTTCGATGGGACAATAGAACACCTAGCTGTCAGACGTAGAGTATGGCCTAGCCCTAGGACTTGACAGCTGTCAGAAGATGTCCTTGCCCTTCCCTACCCCACAGGCCGGTACGTCCGTCCGGACGGGGAGTGACGTCCGGACGGCCCTCATTTTATGCGCCAGCCGGACGGAATTCCCCTCTCGCCGGCCTGCCGTATGCATCGATCTGCTGGGGATATTTTCGGTAGGGTACTATGCAGGGCCCGTTAGCAGTATGTCACCTTCTCTTAGGGCTTCCGCTCGGCTCCCTGCTACTGTTCCATTGAGCGTCGGAACTACGACTTCAGTGGGGGCCCCTATTGCCTTGGCTATTCACCGGTCGGTCTGCCGGGGCCGGTCGGGAGGTCGGCCCCTCCCTCTCCGGTCGGCCACTTGGCCTTTTGACTCCAGCGTGGCATTGACCCCTCAGAATGGGGGTCCCCTGTTCTAACCGCCGGATCAACTATAAAATATGACATCTCAAGATACAATATATTCTTGAGGATCAAGAAGTTCTAGAGACTGTTCATCAGTTTATGGAAGAACCTGTAGATAGTTCTACGGTACAACATAAACGTAATTTTGATGCCTATAAGGCATGAAAGAAAAATGACTCCACTACTAAGAGAATATTGATTAGTTCAATGGTAGATGACTTGATATTTGAGTATGAGTTATTACCATCAGCTCATGCAGTCTAGGTTTCCATGAGAGAAAAGTACAGTGGAGTTACCTTGAGCAAACTTCATCAACTGAGAATAAAGTTTGACAGCTACAAGAAGCGCCCGAATGTTATCTTGACCCAACATTTGAGGGAAATGACAAATATGATTCGGGAGCTAAAGACTGTTGGTCATGAGCTAACTGATGAACAATAGGTTCAGGTAGTAATTCATTCCCTTCCTGATTCTTAGGAAACGATGAAACAGAATCTTATACATAGTGAGAGTATCAAGACTTTCACTGATATCTCACACCATGTTGAACTTGAGGTGGAGAGAATTGAATCCGCAAGAATTTCTAGACAAGATTTTGTAGCTGAAGATCTGTTCGAGTATCCGAATCCAACAATAAAAGGAATTGGTTCCATAAGAAAAAGGGAGAGGGAAAAATAGCAGGTGCTGTTGTTGGGTAATGCCCAATCAAGAAGAAAGGAAAAAAGTATGGAAAGAAATCTAAAAGCAAACTAACTTGCGATAACTATAGCAAAAAGGTCTACTTTTTTCAGGATTGTACTGAGCCAAAAAAAATATAGATCCATGTTTAACTTCTTTTCATAAGTATTATGTTGTTAGTTTAGTATTATTAGTTGATTCTTATCCTTTGTGAATTATAGATTTAGGAGCAACAAACCATATAACTTGTGATTAAGCTTTAACTCATTGCAATTATATTTTAGGTTAGATTAGGGTGTCTTCATTAATTGTCTTTAGTATTTATATCTTAAAATCCAAACCTTAGTTATGAATAACCTGATCCTAAGATTAGAATTCACCAGCTATACATTCATTGTGAGAGACGATCCGAGTTACCCTATACTGCACTAGTGTAGTAGGGTTTAAGTAATTAATTGTTTGACTCTATAGCATGACACAAAAATGTGTTTATGAACTACTTTATAATTATCGAGCATAGAGGTAAATGTAGCTTGTGATTAAGCTTTAACTCATTGCAATTATATTTTAGGTTAAATTAGGGTGTCTTCTTTAATTGTCTTTAGTATTTATATCTTAAAATCCAAACCTTAGTTATGAATAACTTGATCCTAAGATTATAATTCACCTACATCATTGAGAGAGACGATCCGAGTTACCCTATACTGCACTAGTGTAGTAGGGTTTAAGTAATTAATTGTTTGATTCTATAGCACAACACAAAAATGTGTTTATGAACTACTTTAAATTATCGAGCATAGAGGTAAAATAGTGAATAACAATTAGGGTGTCAATAATCATCGTGACGAAACTAAAGTCCTTGAATTACTTCCTCAAATTGGTTTTCCACACAACTCTTCTTGTTTTCTTAGTTCGTTATATTTGTCATAGTATTTTCTCAATTTTGACTAATTTAAAAAGTCTGCATTGCAATTCAAATTGGTACTCAATTTAACAGTCCTATTGGATGATATTTTATTACTCAATGACAACTATTACACTTAAGATTTATACACATCAAATTTTTAGCACCGTTATGAGGACTATTTCAATCGATATTGGTTTCATTGTAATATAGTTAATCTAGATCTTTTTCTTTTTATTGCAATTTTCTTTTTTCTTCTTTTTCCTTTGTTCCTTTTTCTTTTATTTTCTTTTTTATTTTGGCAGCTATTTTCTTTCCTTTTTCTTATTCTTTTCCTTTCCTTTCCAGTTTCTTTATTTTCCTTTTTCTTTTTTTTAAATGTATTTTTCCCACTTCTTTTAATTTTCCTTTTTTGTTTAATTTTCTTTTTCTTTTATCTTTACTATTGACTTTCTCCCTTTTCCTGGTATGTCATGATGGATGCTCTAACTCAAAGGATCGATTGATTTAATTCTGTGAACTTTTCTAACATTTATTGTAAACTTTGTGGTGCAACAAGTCATACACATAATAATTTCTTGATAATATTTTAACCTTTGCATGGAATACAAGCGGTATAATACTATAATGGGATATTATCCACGACTACAAATCAATGGCCACAGGATGATCCATATTCGAACCCTAGATTCCATCTTGCACCAAATTTCAACTTAGAAATCTTGATGGAAAATTTCATTAAGCAAAATGAGCTATAATGCGATGTCATCCACAACTACAATCAATAGCCACAGGATGATTCATATTAGTACACTCATAACCCTAGATTCCATCATGCACCAAAATCCAACTTAGAAATCTTGATGGAAAATTTCATTACGCAAAATGAGAAGTGTAGACAATAACTCGTGGAGATTAGACAACAAATGGGAGACACAGTCAAACATAATGCAGGAAAGATAAATAACTATACTGTGATGCTGAAAATTCAAATTGCACAGGATGATAGTACCTCTCCAAGGGCTCTAGACATCTTCTCAAGTCAACTTGAGACCAATCCTTTCGAATATTACAACGCTATCACTATGAGGATCGGTGAGGCTTTGGAGGAACCTAAGGAGAGCAAGGAGGTGTCGATACAATCGACCTCCAAGTTTCGATGTTTGACAATATAGTGTCTAACTAAGGTTTAATCCAAATAGGACCAGATGTTTGGATAAGAGTAATGTCTAGTCAGGTCAATGGTTGATTAGATGACTAGAAAGAGTAAAGTCTAGTCAGGTCAAGGATGACTAAATAACTAGGAAGGGAAAGACTTGGCAAGTTAGTAAGAACAAAATGTTAGGCAAAAGTCTAGACAAGTCAAGGTTGACTAGACCCTAAACCCTAACCAAAAACTACACATTACCCAAGTCTAGCCTCGTTTGAGCACGTAGCAGCGTCGTGTCATTCTTGAGTCATTCATAGCTTGGAATATAGCAGCACAACGTAGTCAGAGTAGCAGAACGGTCGTAGGAACTCGTATTAGTGTTGTTGTCTCTTGAAAGCTGACCGAATCCTTCTTATATAAGTCATTGGAGGTGCCTCTAATGACCCAGGGTTCCTCCAATAGGCTTTATCAGATGGAAAAGAGATAAAATTTCTGGTTTTAGGCACCTCCAATCCATCTAAGGCGCCTCCAACCCATCAGAGGCACCTCTAATCCATCCGAAATGCCTCCAATCCATGGTCTGGCATAGCAATCTTCTGAAATCTATATCTTTTGAGTCCGGACTTAGAATCAGGCTTTGTCAATGGCTACGCGTCCAGAATTCGAAGATCTACATTTGTCTCTATAACGCAGAGTTATAAAAATATATGCATAAATAGTTTATATATATTTATGAGCTAGATCCTGTCTTACCAATACCAGGATCAAGTTTCGGTCTCAACCTAGATTTCTAAAATGGATCTAAGTTGGACCAACACCTATAGTTCCATTGGGACTCATCCTCACTGGAAGACTCCTCCAGTGACTTACCTTACTTACCATCCAGAATCACTTAACTTGCCTTTGACCCACCAGGTCTTTTCGTTAGTTGTCATGTCTGTAGATCTAACTGAATTTCGGCCAACTATCAAGTCACATAGACCTATCCAGACTTTCCATCAGATATTGAGTCACTTTTTGACCTATCTGGACTTCTACACCACTTATCAGGTCCTCCAGACATAGCTGGATTTCAACCTAGTATTAAGTCCTCCAGACCAGTCAAGTCTTGTACACTTTGTAGAAAGGTTAGATCACATCATACCTAACTTTAATCCATGTATCATTCATTAAAACCTAGATTTGATTATTGGTGCCAACTATACCAACAATCTTCCCCTTTTTGATGCAATGACAACTTAGGTTACAGTTAGAAAAATATACAAAAAAATAGCAATAAAAAATGATTCAAGAGAAAAAATAAATAACTTTAATTTTTATTTTATTCTCTTGATCATTTTAGGGTTAAGATTTTCAAATTTTTAGATTTGCCTTTAGTTTTTCTTACTTAACCCTTACCCTCCCCCTTTGGTATTCATAAAAAAAAACAAGCAAATAATTAAGAGAAAGTATAAAACAAATAAATAGATCAAGTAATCATAACAAGCAATAAACTTTTCAAAGATAAAATTTTTCCAAAAAAAATCACAGGTCTATTTCAGGGAGGTTTGTCAAAGTAAAGGACAAGAATTTTTCAAGTATGAAAAGAATTTTTCAATGTAAATTTTTGAAGTATTTATAAGGTTTGTCAAAGATACTTAGTCAAAAAAAAAATATCAAAAAGTTGAAGACAATTAAAGCAAAATAATTTTGCAAATATTTTCAAAATAAGTTTCAAAAGAATTTTCAAATAGACAATTTTCAAAAATTTACAAGTATTTTTAAAAATTTTAAAAATATAAAATTTTGCATGAATTTTGTAACACATTTTCAAAGGCAATTTTGAAAGGATTAAAAACATTTGTCAAACTATTTTTCAACCCAAAATTCAAGTAATTTTCATAAATTCTTCAAGTAAAATTCAAGCATTTTAAAGCATTTTCAGATATTTCAAAGTAATTTTCCAATCATATACTTCAGAAAATTATTGTCAAGTAAGAATTTTAAAAATTATTTTCTAAGTAAATGGTTTTCAAGTAAAAAAAGTTTTGAAAACAGATTTAATAAGATTTTTTTTGTTGGATCGAAAAGAGCGCTAGAGGTGGGGTGAATAGCAATCGTTGAAAAGTCGTTATCGAGTCAAAGTTCACAGCGGAAAATAATAACAAAAACAACGCTAACACACCAAGTTTTACTTGGTTCGAAGCTTTTGTCGACTCGTACTCCAAGGCTCGCACGTGAGAGTGCTTTCGTTGGGCAATCCACTAATAGTTCGCAAAAGAGTTACACAATAAGTACAAGAACTATAAAATAAAGTTACCAACAACCAGGAAAATAAAAACTGAGTCATGTGTCTTTAAAAAAACTTTATTCTTTTATACTTTTTAAAACTAAGTACGAGTGCAGTGAAATAATGAGAAAATAAGTAAAAAGGCACACATTCAGTTGGTACTTGATTTGAAGCCTGTGACGACTTCTACTCCAAGACCTAGATCCTTTAGACATTTTCGATGGATATATAATCTACTAAACAATTGGGTCTTTACAAGAAGTAAGTTGGCAATATAACAATCAACTTTAGAATATCAAGTACAGTAAAGAAAGCATGAGTAACAAATAACCAAAAACTATACGTTACCCAAGTCTAGCCTCATTTGAGCACGTAGCAGCGTCGTGTCATTCTTGAGTCATTCATAGCTTGGAATATAGTAGCACAACGCAGTCAGAGTAGCAGAACGGTCGTAGGAACTCGTATTAGTGTTGTCTCTTGAAAGCTGACCGAATCCTTCTTATATAAGTCATTGGAGGTGTTAGTGTGTGCACTTATGTGCCAAGACACTCCTTATGTATTTTGTGGATAATTATTTAATAAAGGCAAGAATTTATCATTAATTATTTACTTTTCTGTACGTATATGATTAATGGTAAAGTCCCACAGATTAATGGGTATATTAATCTGAAAACAGTCCTTGATCGGATAGATATCTAGAGGGGACATGGATATCTAGATCAACGCTGAGTATGACTAGGTCGAGATAGACCGGAGGGATGGATATCCAAGTTGTACTTGGGGGTGTCTTGAGTTTAGAGGTACACTGGACACGACCCGCTTAAAAGGAGATCACATATTAAGCATCATTGGTCTTTCCTTTTATGAACGAGTGTAACTGATCTTTTGACTTGAGACCTTCATTTATTTTATGCGTGGAGTTATGTGCTTTGATGCCGTTAAAAGCAGTCTTTAATCGGATTGTGATTAATACGGTAGTTGGGTGTATGACAAAACGTAGAGAGAATAGTGTTGAGTCAATAGAGGATTCATCGCTCTCTTGGATTAGGAGTTAACATCCTGGCCACTTGATAGAGATATTAGTGACTCAAAATCCATGGCCATGAGAAGAATGATTTATCATTCAAGAAGAGTCTATTATATCTTGGAAATCAAGTAAAATAATTAATTTGGTAATGATGCATAATGTATTAAATTAATTGGGATGTAGGCTTAGATGAAGAGATTGAATTACACAGTAATCGGTTCATAGTGGTTTACAGTTTATGACTGATATTAATTTTATCACGTTGGGTGGCTAAAAACTGTTGCTAGACGATTACCTTAGTCTGTGTATGGATTTACACTGTCTTCGTGTATAAAACCTAGAGGGTCACACGCATAGCACGTAGACATGAACAATGGTATCGGAAGCTAGTAGAGATCGAGATCAAATATGGATTTATTTGATACAAAGAAGAGAGAATTCGAATAGTCATAATCATGATGATTAATGGAGAATTCGAATAGTCATCATAATGATAATTAATGGAGAATTTGAAGAGTCATCATAATGAAGGTTATAAATGAAGAATTTATGGAGCCTATAACTCTTCATCTTCCTTATTAATGAAGATCATAAATGATGAATTAATTGAAAGCTTAACTCTTCGTATTCCTTGGAAGCTATAAATAGCCATCCTCGGAAAGATTCAAGGTAAGGATTTCATTCTCTCCATTTCTCCTTCGTCAACTTCGTCTTCCACCGGAAGAGATCGATAGTGCTTCCAAGACTTTGTCGATCCAAGTGGCTAGCACCTAACGGATCGTGTCAAGTTCGTGATCTAGTGCGCGTGGATACCGCTAGAGGAGTCACACGTGGGGCTCTTATCTGTCTTATTTGTCTATCTGTCTGTGATATCATTCACACCTCTCGAGGACTCGAGGTATGTTTTATATTATTTTGTGTAAAACTATATGTACCACGAAAGATCCATGATTCAATATATGTCTTCCGCTGCACTCCGAACCCAACAGAAGGTGCCTCCAATGACCCAGGGTACCTCCAATAGGCCTTATCAAATGCAAAAGAGATCAAACTTCTGGTTTGAGGCACCTCCAATCCATCTAAGGCGCCTCCAACCCATCAGAGGCACCTCTAAGCCATCCGACATGTCTCCAATCCCTGGTCTGGCATAGCAATCTTCCAAAAGCTATATCTTTTGACTCCGAACTCAGAATCAGGCTTTGTCAATGGCTATGCGTCTATAATTCGAAGATCTACATTTTTCTCTATAACACAGAGTTAGAAAAATATATGCATAAATAGTTTATATATATTTATGAGCTAGATCCTGTCTTACCAATACCAGGATCTAATTTTGGCCTCAACCTAGATTTCTAAAATGGATCTAAGTTGGACCAACACCTATAGTTCCATTGGGACTCATCCTCACTGGAATACTCCTCCAGTTACTTACCTTACTTACCATGCAGAATTGCTTAACTTGTCTTTGACCCACCAGGTCTTTTCGCGAGCTGTCATGTCCATAGACCCAACTGGATTTCGGCTAGCTGTCAGGTTGCACGGACCTAGCTGGACTTTCCACTAGATACCGAGTCACTTCTTGACCTATCTGGACTTCTACACCACGTATCAGGTCCTCCAGACATAGCTAAATTTCAACCTAGTGTTAAGTCCTCCAAACCAGTCAAGTCTTGTACACTTTGTAGAAAGGTTAGATCACATTACACCTAACTT
Source organism: Zingiber officinale (assembly GCF_018446385.1). NCBI lineage: Eukaryota > Viridiplantae > Streptophyta > Magnoliopsida > Zingiberales > Zingiberaceae > Zingiber > Zingiber officinale. Next base: position 109,551,632 of record NC_055998.1, read on the forward strand.
TAATTCATTTATCATTTATTAAAACTTAGATTTGATTATTGGTGCTAACTATATCAACAATCTCCCACTTTTTGATGCAATGATAACTTAGGTTAAAGTTAGAAAAATATACAAAAAGAAATAGCAATAAAAAGTTATTCAAGAGAAAAAAAATAAGTAACTTCATTTTTTTTATTTTATTCTCTTGATCATTTTAGGGTTAAGATTTTCAAATTTTTAGATTTACCTTTAGTTTTTCTTACTTAACCCTTACCCTCCCCCTTTGGTATTCATAAAAAAACAAGCAAATAATTAAGAGAAAGTATAAAACAAGTAAAGAGATCAAGTAATCATATCAAGCAATAAACTTTTCAAAGATAAATTTTTTCCAAAAAAAATCATAGGTCTATTTCGGGGAGGTTTGTCAAAGTAAAAGGACAATAATTTTTCAAGGTAAATGACAAGATTTTTTCAATGTAAATTTTAGAAGTATTTATAAGGTTTGTCAAAGATACTTGGTAAAAAAATGTCAAAAAGTTGTAGACACTTAAGCAAAATAATTTTACAAACATTTTCAAAATAAATTTCAAAAGAATTTTCAAACAGACGATTTTAAAAAATTTGCAAGTATTTTTAAAAATTTTAAAAACATAAAATTTTGCATGAATTTTGTAACACATTTTCAAAGGTAATTTTGAAAGGATTAAAAAAAAATTGTCAAACTATTTTTCAACCCAAAATTCAAGTAATTTTCATAAATTCTTCAAGTAAAATTCAAGCATTTTAAAACATTTTCAATATTTCAAAGTAATTTTCCAAACATATACTTTGGAAAATTATTGCCAAGTAAGAATTTTGAAAATTATTTTCTAAGCAAATGGTTTTCAAGTAAAAAAAGTTTTGAAAACGGATTTAATAAGAATTTTTTGTTGGATCGAAAAGAGCGCTAGGGGGCGGAGGGAGGGGGGTGAATAGCGATCATTGAAAAGTTGTTATCGAGTCAAAGTACGCAGCAGAAAATAATAACGAAAACAACGCTAACACACCAAGTTTTACTTGGTTCGGAGCCTTCGTCGACTCCTACTCCAAAACTCGCACGTGAGAGTGTTTTCGTTAGGCAATCCACTAATAATTCGTAAAAAAATTACACAATAAGTACAAGAACTATAAAATAAAATTATCGACAACAAGGAAAATAAAAACCGAGTCGTAAGTTGTCGGAGAAGCTTCACAGCGTCGCAGGAGCGTCTTTAGAGTAGCGCGCGAGAAAGCAGTTGTAGAGAGATATTGTGTTTTGTGCTCGTGGTGGAAGGCTGCTTATATAGGTAGTTCCGGGCGCCTAGATCCCTTCCAAGCGCCTGGACCATGACGTCAGCCATCCAATGAACGTGCTCCAAGCTAGCAACAAGATTGATTTTGGGCATTCCGGGCACCCGGACCCCTTCCGGGCGCTCGGACCAACTTTGAAGCTAACGCCTCAGCGAAATCTGCAATGAAGGAACATCGAAATTTCTGTGATCGAACGGATCGTATCACAGCAAACAAGGAAGGAACAGAGGACCAATCGACAGATAGAGTGATCAGTCAACAAATCAGTTCAGTCGACGGAAGCTCTTATCAGTCGACGAATTGAGGCCTATAAAAGAAACCCTCAAGTTCTGAGCCAGTAACAACTTCTATCTTCCGATTGTTGATTTTCTACTACACTCGTTCAGTGTTTCTGCAAGTTGTGACTACTATGAAGTTGGGAGGCTTCCAACAACCTACGTTTTATCTTGTATTCATTTGTTGTTAGTATACTTTATTGCACTTGCAATCATTTAGTGGATTACCCAATGAAAGTGATCGACGATCGCGGGCCTAAGAGTATGAGTCGTCAAGGACTCTGAACTAAATAAAAAAAATAGATTTGTCTTTTGTCTTTCTCATTTTACTTTATTCCGCTGCGTACTCTAAGTTTTTAAGAAAGAAAAGAAAATTTTTTAAAAGTGTCGACAAGAACGACGAAATCAAGAATGGTAGAGAATACCATTTTTTTTATATATATAATCTAAGTATTCAGCTCTTTAAACCGATTAATCTTGGAAGTAACCGATTTGACCCACGGAAGTTTTTCATTGCGACCATGATAAGTTGGAATCACTCATGGATACCCATCTAAATAACGAGCATTCTTAGATCCGTTTCTTACTCGAGAAAAAATTCCCAATACGTTATAGTTAAGATTCAAATCTTGAATCTGGAGGAAAAATCTTCTACGGTATACCGTAGCTGAGAATACAACTTATTAACATCTTTATCAAGTTGTCATCAAAAGAGTGTTTTAGCAAACTTATAATCAAAATCGACATCTAAAACATGGAACCTTCTCTTGAGTTTGTCGAGGGCAGCGACGACGGTAAAATAACAATTTAAAATAATGATTCCAAATTGATTTCAAGATTTATCACATTTGGTGCAATAATTATAGCTTTTATTATTTTTATAATTATCAAGATTATATATTTTATTCATATTTGTCCTAATAATTTTTACATACCATTCAAATAATTTATATAAACACGGGTTTTAGATGTAGTGTACAGGGAATTTTCTTCCGGTGAAAAACATCACTAAAGAACAAACGAATTCCGACAAATTAGGCGCTGCATCAACGAATTATAAAATTGCAAGTGGATACGGATTCATTGAAGGAGTGATGGAGGAAGGGAGTGAAATGAGCAGTGTCGCTCTACTGAGCTCCTTCGCCGCCGATGAGGCCGTGGCGGCTTTTGGAATCGCGGGGAGAGCATGGGAGGAATCGAAGAAGCTATGGGCGATCGTTGGGCCGGCGATGGTCACTCGTCTCGCCATGAACGCTATGATCGTGGTGACGCAGGCCTTCGTAGGCCACCTCGGCGACCTCCAGCTCGCTTCCATGACCATCGCCTCCACAGTCATCGTCGGCTTCAACTTCGGCCTCCTGGTGATTTATAACTTTCTGCACTGCTCTTTTTTCTTGATTTCTTTTTGTTGTTTATTGCTTTCATTATGACTATCGGATTGACCGTCCGACATAGAACAAGAGCCTGAGGCTTACGAAATATAATTAACAATTTGGGGCTAGAAGCTAGCCAATTAAGTATTCTACTTCACTTTTCTGGTGTCGCACACTTATTTTTATTTTATATTATTTTAATATTTTTTTAAGAAAAACATCAGACTAGTTTATTATATTCTTCAAAAATTACAACACGATGTATTTCCTTCTACAGCCATAGCACACACCTCCTTCTACATCCCAGGGCTTGGTGTGATAATTAAGAGGCAGGATATATTTCTAGGTAACTAGAGTTCAATTCTCACAAATAACATATCTAGAGCAATTGAATTATTGGTGATGCAAGATCACCGAGTTAGGAGTCACAGCGCTTTCTAAATTTACTTGATGGTCCCGAAATTAGTTGGCTCCTAAAAATTAGATATCCAATTTAAAACATTTAACAATCTCACATGTCCTCCTTCCTCTCTATAAAATGGCATAGTAAGATACATAAGGCACCAAGATGCCTTGCAATTAGTAGCAATAAGAGGGCATGAATTTAATCTGGTAGAAGAGGAGCAGTTGATTGATGAATTTCAAACGATGAATATATAGTTTAGTCAAGTTTGGGGAATAGTAGCCAATTAGCATAAAGATAATAATTGGCTGATGGAGTAGTCGACTCATGCATTTAAAAGTATAATCAACTAATGGTGCAGTTGATTCAGGTTAAGATTGATCCTGTCTGAAATCTGAATCAGATGAAGATCGGATGAAGTGTCGTTGGTGTTGAGGGAGAAGAGACTGTGAAGCTGCGGTCGTGCGAGCTTCGACGAACAGACTCTCACGTGACCTTAAAGGACTATTGAGCCTGAGTCGACGGTACTAGCACTCTACACACACTCAGACAAGCACACGGAACGTTAGATACCAAGAACCAGGAAAAAAGTCTTTGGAGCAGACCCTCCAACGCTCAAGTCAGACACTTTTTCTCCAAAAGAACAATGTACGAAAGAAGAAGAAAAATAAACAAGTGTGCGAGTGAGCATACTTGCGCAAGGGAGAGGACGTCCCTTTTTATATGACGGTGCGTACCTTCTGGAGACTGGCCCTTTCAGGGTGTCGAGTATCAGGACTTGTCAAGTGGTGTGAGACACGTGGCCTTCTCCTATAGACTGAAGAAAGGTTCTACTTGCAAATGACCCCAACCACTGGAATATTCCTTGACATACAGCAGATATTCTCTGACAGGTGGTTATGATTCCTTGACCTGTTGTCACGTAGCGCCTACTATCCTTCCCGGGTATGATCGAGGCCGCTCGGGTCGGTCTGCTAAGTACTGACAAACAGACTAGATGGATGGAGAGGTGCGCTCGGCATCCCTCTCTACTGGCTTTTATGATTCAAACCCGACCGAGAATAACAAATCTGTTTACGTGGGCCAGCTTGAGAAAACCCAACTGGTAAAGCCAGGTCGAGCTTCGCCCTAATCACACGTCCTGTCGCCGACCTGGTTTCCTGATCGGTAGACCTCGTCCTGGTTTTATACACCGGATGGTCCCGGGTGGTCCCACTCTGTATATTGACTGCCACGTCCCCTTGACTTCTGACTGTCACGCCTCCTTGACTTCTGACTGTCACCCTCCCTTGACTTCTGACTTTCAGACTTTACCATTATGCACCGTATCAAAGATGAAACCAAATAAGATATTTTATAGCTGAATGTGACAATCAGACTAATGATAAGCAATCGGCTGATGTAGTTGACTAATGCTAAAATAGAATTCTACTAAGAAGAAGAGATTTGGTTAAAGCTTCAACAATAGTTGAATTCTAATCATCTATAGTGGATGAATCGACTGGTTAGCAAACAATCGAATTAGCAAATTTAAGTCATGAACAAAAACTCTATAAAGGAGTTTTTTTTTAAGGCTTTAGCCCAGACTTTGTGAGATCAATTTTATAAGGTGCCAGGTGAATGTTGTTGCATCCCATGGCTTCCAAAGAGAATTCTAAAGTAGTCCGAGTGATCAAGCAATCAAGTTTTCTTTGTAGTCATATCATTGATGCTTGTATATATTTTATAGTTGTGTTATAAGAACAGGGCTATTATAAGAGGTTTCTTTGTCTTAAGAGGAAAAAGATAGCGACATTACTATGGCTGACCATTGAATGGTCATAGGCTATGGAGTAGGAACTATGAGTTCCGACCCATGTAAAAGGATTTGTGCATTTGTCTTTCTTGTTGTATTTTGTTATTTTATTTCTATTATGTAAACTAACACGGTGTTCGTAGACAAACACAATAGATGAAAAATGAAAAGAAAAACAACGTGTCATTCATCCTCCTCTAGTCTTACATATCAATTCTACGAGTGGTATCAGAGCCTAATTGACTCTTGATTACGCTAACCACCAAAAGAAAAGTGGCAAGGGATTTGGAACCCCTATCGAGATCTGTGGTCCACTTGGTCAAGACATCGTCACTCAACCACCATCCCAAAGATAATATATTTTGGTATGGAAGTGTTGCTTTGACACCTTCACACAAATCAATATCGAAGATTGATTTGCATTGAAGGATGGATGGCAATCTCCAAAGGATAAGAATGGAAAAGTTCTTATGAAAGAAAAGTGGATTAGAAATCAAATTCAGAGATCCAAGGCAAAAAGAAAGGTCCTTGCCAAAACAAGCAAGAGCCAAAGGGAAGTGTGGCTCAAGAGCAGGAGCACTCATAGGTTGAGTTGAGATATGCACAACGTAACTTTAGAAGAAGAGGTTGAGGAGCCACCTACATCATCCTTTGAGAGTGAGGAGGTGGAGAGGCCTATGAACTAAATCAAGAAGCCTCAATCTCTAGAGTTATCAAGAATGAGCCATCCACCTCATCAAATCAAGAGAGCTCCACACCTTCAATTACTGGGAACTCCAAGGTTGAAGGTATACCAAATTGAATTAATAATAATAATTACCACATTGTATGCTTCTAATATAAATAACGAGGATACTACAAGAATAAATGTCACACATTAGTGAGAAAAAGAGGCTCAAGTGTCACCCTAGTTTAAGGAAAACCCTAAGAGAGTCATGCTCATGGTACAAAGGAAAGGAGCACATACGAGAAAGGGTACTACTACAAGAATCACCAAATGGAAGGTAGCCTAAAGAGCAAAAGGACAAAGATTGGGGCAGGGAGTCCCTAAGGTAAAGTCATAGGTATCAATTAGTTTACCTACAATTCATTTTGATAATGTTAAAATTATGTACCTGAATCTTGGTGCTAAATAGCATGAAGATGTTGGTACCTAAGTGTTTGCTCTAATAGGTCTTGAAGTTAATTTTTAGTGGGTACAAAATGTCTCGTTAGATATCTGATCTCCCCATGTAAAGGGTTGTTGTGCTAGGGCAAAATATCCCTCTTAATTTGTCTGCTTGTATCTTGCCGTGAGATCGATGATATTGGGTCACTTGGGATGAACAATATCACTTTTTGCTCTAAATACCATGAAGATAAAAAAAAAACCACTCTCCTAATTAAGGATAACTCTAGGAAATCTTATATTAGGAATGAAGAACTTAGAATTAGGGAGTAATTAGATTAAGCATTAAGGTTAAGGTTTGATACATTAGAAAAAGATCCTTAAAGAAATAATAAATAATCCAAATGGGTCCAATGAAACAAATCCTTAGATTAGGAAGACAAAACTAATCCAAGGACAAAAAAGACTTAGACCATAAGTCTAAGTCTAAAGAGAGTGTGCTAATTAACCTATCATATATAGGATTCCATTTGACTATTGAACCTAGTGTAGGTCTAGGAATGGTATCAAAGTAATAAAAGAGGTCATTCCTAGAGTTAATTATGATAAAACAACCACGGTCAAGATTTCTAAGAAGCCTAAGAGAATTATTAGGAGGGTATCTAGAGGGGCATTCCTAATGAGTACCTAGTAAACCCAAGAAACTCCAATAAATATTGGTTTCTTAAAAATGTAATCCCTTTATACTAAATGGGTATAGAATGTATCAACTATGTGTTGCAGGATCAACCCAAACTTCAAAGGTGCATAACTTTTAATTCGGGATTTGGAGACATGCTTAGTCGAATTTCACACATGTAGAATTTAATTTACATTTATTATGGGCGAACCCATAACTACTTTTGGGATCCAAAATCCACCATCTAGGCCCTCAATCAAGCGTTTAAAGATTTATTACTATTTTTAGTAATTTTTATTTTTATAGTATTTAGGGTAATTTTGATATTTTTAGTATTTATGGGTCCTAGTTTGTCTAAATCAGCATCCTATTATTAATTTTGATTTCTTCCAAGAGATTTTCTTTTCTAGAAAGATCTCTTTTATTTTTCTACAAGATAGGAATTGATGTTTATATATTAGGATCTCTTTCTTTTCTTAGTCTTAGGGTCTAGAGTTTATATAAATACTTGATTAGTTGTATAAGGATTCATCCCTCTATTATTAACAAAGTTTTCTTTTCTGATAAATCTGACAAGTTTTTCTTATTTTTGGTGTTCTCTCTTCTTACTTTCTCCTCAATTATATTCCACCTTCTCGTCAAGCCCGCAGAATAATTGTTATTCTACTTGACGTCACTATGATTAAAAGAGTAATTAATCTAACCATGATAAAATTGATCGCCAATCTAGTAACAAACCTTCTTAAAGTTTCATGTGCCAAGTATTTTGTATTCATAAACCTAGTTGGTATTCCACTTGCCAAATATCAAGCCCAAAATGACATATTTGGACTTTCATTTGTTATGTATTTAGTTCTCGTCAACCTACTTGAACTTTTACTATTACATCTACCATACCTTTCATGCTCTTTGCACCTACACACTTTGACATTCAAGTGAGATCAAAATAAATCCTAACTTGAACATTTTCAGATGAGGGAACCACATGCTTGGGGAACATTTGAGACCAAGGGGAGCTTGTAAAGATAATTTAAAGTACTAAAACTCATCATTCTCAAGCTCTCTTTTCTTCTTTTTAATTTATAACTTTAGTTTTTATTATTAAATTTAAGGTTTCTATCTTCAAGCTTCATACTTAATTGTATTTATTTTTATATTTATTATTTTAATCCTTATAAGATTATAAAAGGTTTTCTCTAGAAGGATTTGAGAAGGAGAAAGTATAGCGGGTTTTGTCGAGTGACTCACCGACGAGTTATTTGTTATAGAGTAAGAATGGGGTCCTTAACCATGTAAAATTGAATTGTTAATATTGGTTGAATTCTTTAATTATATTGTTGCTTCATATTTCTTCTACACAGCGAACATTGACCTTGAATTGAGGCATGCACTTTCAACTAGGGGTGCAAATGAGTCGAGCCGCTCGCGAGCGGCTCGGTCAAAGCTCGACTCAAGCTCGAATTTGACTGAACTCGAGCTAAGCTCGAGCCGGCTCATTTAATATTCGAGCCGAACTCGAACTCATTTAACACGGGCTCGAGAGCTCGTCAAGCCTATTCGAGCCAAGCTAAAATTCAATATTCTAATATTTAAAATAATTATTACTTTAAAATAATCTAATAAGTTGATGAGGTGTTTGTGGCTAAAGTGTTCTATTGGGTCGCTAGTAATTGAAAGTTCAAATCCCAATTTCCACAACTTGTTTTTCCATTAAAATTCATTTTCGAGCCGAGCTCGAGCTTAAATTCTGAAACTCGCTCGAGCTCGAGCCGACTCGGCTCGGTTCATTTCCAATCCTACTTTCAACTCTTGATTCATCCCCTTAACCAGCTACGGCCAATCCAATACCCTTTGGGTCAAGGGCGTAGCCACATGGATAAGAGAGGGTGTGACCAACTACTCTCACATTTTGTTAAAATATTATATATTTAAAAGTCTTCATCATTATTTTGATGGGCTGATTCATCACTGTCCATTGTTAGATATTGAAATTGATCACATATTTGAAAAGTCCAAAATCTAGTATCACTTTTATTAGGAAATATCATGATTAGAAATATTAAGTATTAAATTTTAATAATAAATTATATAATAATAAATGGATGAACTAAATCATAGGATACGAAGTAAGAGTGTTAAATTAAAATTGAATCAGGTTCGAACTAACTCTAACAGGTAGCTATGGAGATAAGATTTATGTTGGTTCATAAAAAAAAAGGTAGATCCGCTACCTTAGCGACCCCTCTAGTGTCGGCCCCATGGATATGAACGGAGGTTCATGCAAGTACACAGGCCATAGGCGCATGGCGGGGTAAACCTCAGGTAGTCAGTTCCTCAGAATCGATCTCTGGCCATTACACTAGAGATACCATGCGCTCACCGTCTGCGCTACGCCCTGGGGGTTCATAAAAGAATTGATTGGGAGTTGATTTGGTTAAGCTATAATCGAACCAACTTTAAAGTTTAAACAATTTTGATCAATTTAAAATAAATTAGGATATATTTTAAGTAATTTTTTATTTCATTTTTTCTCACCCTTTTCTCTATAAGGATGTTGCAACTCTAACCTATTATACCTTATGTCACCTCTTTGTCCATCCTTCTCTTCTATTTTTCTCTTCCTCTTCTTCCCCATTTGCTTCTTCTCTAATACTAGTAAACTTATCATTTTTTTCCTCTCCTCTTCTCGAGCACAAGAGTTCTCTTTTCTTGTCCTTTCTCTTCTCTGATAACTAAGAAATGCAGCATAAGTTACTGCCCTCTTTCAGCAATAAGAGTAGCCCTCAGCCCTTGCATCTTCTTCCTCTTCTTGTGTTTTTAGAATTTTATTGGCGTCGTAAGAATAGTTATATTTTGTTTTACCTTGCTCTCTTTATGTCTTTGCCAAACTCACGAAACTAATTAAGGTTATTAAGAAATAAAGTACAATTCTCCTATGTTACTTCTTCCTCCCTATCTTATCAATTTTATTTTTTCAAAAGCAATGACATTTCAAGAGGAGTAAATTATTCCTTTCTTCCTTTAATATTTCATTAATTGAAGAAGAATTGTAAAGTATAAATTTTATTTTATTAGGTTGTTAATTAGGATGGCTATTTAAATCGCAATGAATATCTCATATGTAGGGATGCAAAATATTATATTTGGATGTGAAATCATAAATGATTCTTTGACTTGGAGTGATAGATAAGCTTTGAGGATCGATAAATTATTATTTCAACTAGAACCGAGACTATAGTCGAAATTTTCAAATTTAAATTTATTTCAATTCCTTAAATTCAAATTTCAAATTTATTTCAAATTTCAAATTTATTTCAATTCCTTTGGCTACCAGGCTGACACCTGGTTTGGTCGAGATGGTCTAAGTAACCACTTCCCGAGTCCGAGTGGAAAGTCACTGAGCTACTTTCAAGTTATTCTCGAGTATGAGTGAGAAGACGAATGCTGAGTTGGCTTAGTTACTACCTATTGAGCTCCTAATCTACTAAGATGCTTAGTCGCCCAAGTCAACCAAGCTCCCGAGCTGCCAAGCTATCAAGTCAACTGTGTTGTCGAGCTAGCCGAGTGCTTCTCGAAGACAATCCGAATGCTTTTGAGTGGACTTTAAGTCAGGATTTTAGTTGCCCGAGTAGGTATCTGAGTCAGGACATTGAATAGTCCTAAGTGTATCAAATATCGCCTAAGCTCGAGTGGGTCTCTGTACAGAGTCGGGGCAACGATTCAGAGTCGAGTAATGAAACGACGAGGCTTGTGTTATATGCAGTTTTCTTCAAACAAATTCGTCTCCTCCTGTGGTGCTACGAGGTCACGTTGGATGTCTATTTCATAGGATACAACGATGAAACCACAATCTCAACCTAGCACAGGATGAACTGAGTATATACTTGAATGCTACCATGGGTAGAATTATTGAGCAGTATGCACAATAGAAAAGAAAAGAAGACGGGGAACAAAGCGGATGGAGTTTTAGCGTCTCAACTATTTCATCTCTATCTTTTCCTTCTGCTAGTAGCCTCCTTATATAGGAGCTTCGATCCTCAATAACATCTGAATGGATGAATAAAAGTCATTCAATGACTAAGCGTAAAGAGAGTTGCCCACCATTAACGACTGGTTGTTTCTATCAAATGGTTACGATGTAGCCATTAACATCCGATTGTTATAGATTCTGCACGTTAATGCATTTGTTACTTCTCTACTTTGTTGATCCAATCAATGAAGCCCTTTGCTAGTAACGTACTAGAAAATATGGGTAGATCAACCCAAAAATCCAGGCCTCCATAATGCTCCTTCCTTGCACGATGTTTCTAGTATGTAGCCCACTAGTGATAAGGATTTTTGAAGGTATACTCAAATCCATGATATGAGATCTCACGACCTTCAAGATTTTGCGTCGTTAGACGCTAGGTTAAATTTGTGACTTATCTCTGTATATCCTCAATCTCGTCTTGGGTGCTACAACCATCGTACGAGGCTTCCTCAGCCATAACTTGTCTGGCATAACCACGATCACAACCATGATAACCTTTCATTAGATCTGATGCTCGACTTTCTTAATAGGAACCTACCAACTAACATTGGGTAGGATAGTGATTATCCTGCGAGCTGATAAGAATAGGGTTTAAGGAGAAGGAAAGAAGAGAAAGTCAAAAAAAAAATATTTAATAATCTTGGATAATTTCTTAAATAGCTAAACAATATTTATATAGACTTCATGTTGGTGCAATCGACCTCCATGATTTTAATATTTAAAAATATATTTAATAGAGATTGGTCACTGTTGACCTAGTTAAGTGAGAAGTCTAGTCATGTCAAGGTTGACCAGATGACTGGCAAGTGATGAGTAATCTACTGAATGACTGTAAGTGGTAAATAGTCTACCGAGTGACTGTAAGTGGTGAATAGTATATCCAGTGACTGCAAGTAGTGAGTAGTCTACCTAGTGACTAGCAAGTCTATGAAAGTCAAGTGACTTGATACTTGACAAGAGGAAAATCCTAGGAAAAGGTAACCCTAGGTAAAGTCCTAGTGAGTGAAGCTATATGGTAAAAAACCTAGTGAGAGAAGTTAGGTAGTGAAAGCCCTAGTGAGTGAAGCCAGACAATAAAAAATCCTAGGGGGGAGATAACCCTAAGTAATGAGAAGTCTTTGAGCAATGAACTCTAAGCATGTGTGATCAAATGATTTTTGGTCAACCGTGCATGATCGACTGGATCAATTAATTTTGGTAAACCTAAGTATAGTATTACCAACACTATTTCGCATTACTATTATTACTTTGTGCTAATTTAGTATTATCAAAAAAAAAATCTTAGTGGATCAGGCAATCAGACACTAAGCAGAGAAAGCCTAAATAGGTCTGGAGAACCAGATGTGTTACAAGTGAGTGAGGTAAGCTCCCGGAGGGAGTGTGGTGAGGTCGTGTCCCGATAGAAACACACCTTAGGAGTTGATCCAACTGAAGAAACCAATGAGTGTTTCTAAGTTAAGATCAAGACAGTCTTAACAGTCTCATTCATACACTTATATATCTATGTAACTCTATTTTACAGGACTATTATTATATTATTATTGCACTAACTTTATTTTGTAGATTGAACAAAGTTTGAGTTAACCGAGGGTTCGATCGATTGAACAGCAGGTTCGATCGACTAAATAGTCGGTTCGGTCTGTCGATCCAACCAGCGTGCACTAATGTGATCATGTTTTATAAACTTGGAAACACAGATTTATCAGTCGACCTAACAGGAGGTTCAGTCGACCAATCTAATTTTGGTAAACGACATAGATCAGATCGAATCAATGCAGAATTGGTAGATTCAGGTTCGGTCGACTGATCAGCTGATCAATCGACAGGACATCATGATTTATGGGATTGAACGGATTGGATCAGGGCAAAGGAGGAAGGGCGCAGTGTTCAGTCGGCTGATAGAAGGTTTAGTCAACTGATAGGTCCAGTCGATCGAACGTGGTTTCAATCGACAAAACGAGGCCTATAAAAGAAGCCCTCAAGCTCTGAGCCAAAGGCAACTTCTCCTTTCTGATTTTCTACTGCGCTCATTCATTGCTCATGCAAGTTACAACTATTACAACGTCGGGAGGCTTCCGACAACCTACTCTCATCTTATATACGTTGTTGTCAGTATTTTATTTTACTTGCACATTGTATTCATACTTGTACTATTTCATCATTTAGTAGATTATCCAACGAAAGTGATCAAAGATTACTGGCCTTAAGTAGGAGTTGACTGGACTCCGAACTAAATAAAAAAATAACTGTGTATTTAAGTTGTATTCTCTTTTTATTTCTGCTACGAATTTTAAGAAATAAAAAAATTATTAATAGATTCACAATCTAAAATTTTCTAAACGGACTTAACATTTAAAAAAATATATAAAACACAGAAATTATCAAAAATACTTCAAATATCAGACATACCTTAAATACCAAAAGAATAAATTTTTTTGAAATTTATAATAATTTTTTTAATACCAAACATACCTTAAATATCAAAAGAATAAAAATTATCAAAATTTATAATAATTTTTTTTGAATTTCCTGCATCACTTTATCTTCAAGTTTTACAAACTTATCCTTCGTATCCATACATATGATGACTTACACTATTCTGCATGTACCACATGCGAGCTATTGTCACCCTTCTCGTCTTCTTTAATTTGTAGTAATAAAGTCTCTTTGATTTTTTTTAAATTATAATTAACAAGATTATACCATTAGTAGCACTGTAACATTTCCAATCGTAATGACCCATTTTATTACCAGTATAACATTCAACTTGTCATCCCTTCTTCAATTTGAAATTCAATAATTATTTTTTTTCCATTTCCACTTGTCCTTCAATAGTCTCTAGGTGATAGTTGGTTTCTTTCTTCACTATTAGGGTTGATTCTATTGCTCCTATGTGATCCAATTTGGCTATGTCCACATCCTCTTTCTTGTCTACTTCCTCTTCCTCATCCATCTTCTAAAATAGTTGTTTTCTCTTCCATCATTCTTCAACATAGTATTAGCTTTGAGAACTTATTCTGATATTGACTCTTGTTGTCTTATGTTGATCTTTTCTTCTTGGGCTTATAGTAAACCCTCTAATTCTTCAATGGTCTTTGAGTTTATATATATATTTTTTTATTTCTTCAATAACACACACAATATAATCAAATTTAGGAGTCAAAGAACAAAGAACTTTTCCACTATAGGTACATCTTCTATCTTCTCTCCATATTTCTTTTGTTGATTCATAATTACTTTCACCGGTAAATAATAATCCGAGATGAATTCAGACTCTTTCATCTATAATGCTTTAAAATCATACTTTACTAATTGAAATTTTACCTTCTTTACTTTAACAATGCCTTAGAGGGACTTTATCAAAATTTCCCAAGTTTTTTTTTTTTTGAAAATAGTAGCAGGTAGAAATAGAATATATGTTTCTCAGTTATCTGCAGTGATATGATCAATGGCAAACAAAACATTTGCAGCTTGGGATGGCGAGCGCAATGGAAACACTATGCGGTCAAGCCTATGGAGCCAAGCGACTCCCCATGCTCGGCGTGTACCTGCAGCGCTCATGGCTCATCCTCTCCCTCTGCGCCCTCCTCCTCCTCCCCATGTACGCCTTCGCCGCCCCATTCCTAGTCCTCATCGGCCAGCCGACCGACCTGGCCACCGGGGCCGGCCGCCTCTCCCTACTCTTCATACCCGTCCACTTCTCTTTCGCGTTGTTGCTGCCGCAGCAACGCTTCCTCCAGTGCCAAGGCAAGAACCTGGTCAACGCCGCCATTTCAGTGGCCGCGCTCCTCCTCCACCTCCCCCTCACTTGGCTCTTCGTCACCGTACTTCAGCTCGGCCTCGACGGCGCCGCCATCGCCCTCAACGTCTCCTGGTGGCTCACCACGCTTGGCCAATTCTGCTACATCGTCGGCGGGGGTTGTCCACTCTCTTGGGAGGGCTTCACCAAGGAAGCTTTCTTTGGCCTCCCGGATTTCCTCAAGCTCTCCGCTTCCTCCGGCGTCATGCTATGGTCCACTCAATCGCCACAACAACCCACTAACTGTATTATCGACGACGATCATTTATTTATTTATTTATTTTGCAAGCAGTTTGGAGAACTGGTACTACAAAATACTTGTTCTGCTCGCTGGTTACATGAAGAATGCCAACATTGCAGTGGACGCCCTCTCCATTTGGTGAGCTACAGCTGCTCTCCCACCAACTCGTTCCGTTATTGTTTTCGATTCGAGTTGCAAAATGACTATCTTCCTTCTGCAATGAATTAATAGCATGAACCTCAACAGCTGGGAGATAATGATCCCCATGGCATTCTTTGCAGGAACTGGGTACCTACCGATCGACTATATAAATCTGATTAATTAATACATTAATTATTTTTTACATATTGACTTCGCTCTTCTTACGGAGCTAGCGCAGAGTGAGGGTTGCTACTGAGCTCGGCGCCGGCAATGGCAAGGGAGCGAGGTTTGCGGCCGCCGTGTCAGTGGCGACGTCGACAGTAATCGGCCTCTTCTTTTGGTTACTAATCATGATATTCCACGACAAGTACGCCTATATTTTCACGTCCAGCGAGGAAATCGCCAAGGCAGTCGACAGAATCAGCATTCTGCTCGCCTTCACTGTGCTCCTCAATAGCGTCCAACCAATTCTTTCTGGTAAAATCTAATCCAGTATTAATTATATATGTATATATAAATCTAAAGAAATGTAAAATTCTTGATGGTAGGAGTTGCCGTGGGATCAGGATGGCAGGCACTGGTAGCTTATGTGAATATCGGGAGTTACTACATCATTGGTGTCCCTCTTGGAATTCTCTTGGGATGGATCACGAACCTAGGAATTTGGGTACCGTTCATTAATTTTGGTGTAATTGTACTGATTTTTCCATTTGTTACCCTGATTAAACATAATGGCCAAGCTGAATTTGCCACATTTGTGTCGACTAAATCAGGGGTTATGGGCTGGAATGATAGGTGGAACGGCAGTTCAGACATGTATCCTAGTTTTGAAGACTGTGAGGTGTGATTGGGACAAAGAGGTAGGTTTATATATATTCCAATCTTTTATGTTAATCAAATTTCAACCAGTGTTGTTGGTTACAAAGTTTATATATGCGATATGTATTTCTTACATGGTAGGCTTCAAACGCTAATGTGCGAATACAAAAGTGGGCCAAACCAGCTGGAAGTGAAGTTCAATGATTGAAAATGGTGACTGAGAGTTGCAATAATTTTTTTTTTTGTTAACCTGTACTTGGAATTTGTTTCAGCAAGTGTACAACACTCTAACAGTGAACAGACTTATAGTTAGTAAATTTGACATGTTTTCTCAAATTTTTATATATCTTTAAAACATTTTAAATCTATCATAATTTTTAGAGTATATTGATGGGTTAAAAAAAAATGGCAATTCGCTGTAGGTTGATTGAATCTGCATGGATTGACACTTATCAAACACTACAAGAAAATGACTATTTTATGATTGAATATTCAGTAGCTAAATACATTCATCTTTAATTTTTTTTTTTGTTGTTAATTTTTAATGACAGATAGATCTCTAAATTAGTGATTATCATATTAAATTTAATCACCAAATTAGCAATCGAATTTTAAATCAGTTACTATTTTAGCATGACTTTAATCTAGCTAATACATATTATGTCATGCCCCGAGATATACGCGTACCGACATCGGCGTTACTCGCGAATATCAATACTTGAAAACAAGTTGTTGGTGCAAGTTGCACCAGAATCAAACATAAATTTTGATGTTGTCAAATGTTCAAGTTAAGTCTTGTTGTGATCTAACAAGTTGACTGAGTGTGCAGACTGTTTACTCAATCAGAAAGACCTAGTTAGAGGCTAGGCAGGAGAAATCTTAGCAGATCGTGGAACCCAAGTGCAAATCCAAGTGGGTCGAGGGGACCCGACGCTTGACGGTGCGATCGAGAGGTCTGGAGGACTAAAGATCAAGGAAAAGTCCTGGCGAGCCGATCAAAGCTAAGTGAAAAGTTCAAACTAGATCTGGAGTATTTAAGTTTGGCAGGTAGATTGAGGTAAACAACTGGAGGAGTGACAGTAAGGTCGGGTTCCCGAAGGGAACAACCTTAGGTCGCTGATCCAACTAAAGAAACTGGGAAGGTTTCAAAGTTGAGAACAAGACAATTCTACTGTCTTTTATATTACTCATGCATTATAATATTACTGTGCTAATATCTGTTTTACAGAATTCTTTTCTGTCTAACACTATTTTGTAGGTCCGGATGGATCGGTCGACTGAACCGGAGGATCGGTCGACAGAACCATGATGACTCAGCACAGGCCAGTTCATCAGCATCGATCAGAAGCAAAAGGAAAGAGAGCTGATCGGTCGACCGAACAAATCAACATTAATGGAGCATTAAATGTGGATCTCGGCTAATTTCGACGAACAGGGAAGGAGCCTATTCGGTCGATCGAAAAATTGGATTGGTCGATCGAACCCTTAATGAGCAATTAATGTCAGAGATCGAGCCAGTATCAGACTCCAACCAAGAAGGAAGGGAGTTGGTTCGGTCGACCGAATAGAGGGATCGATCGACCGAACGTCCATTACACCTATAAAAAGAGGCTCGAGGTTTGAGGCTTAAAAACACTTTCTGATCGACTGAAGTTCTCTTCTGCAAGCTGCTCATGTTACAAGTCTTCATCAGCTTTGCAAGTCACTCCGTTCGATAGTGCCGATCAAAGCTTCAACTCCATTATTTGTCGGTATATTTTATTAGCTTACATTGTAATTAACTTAAGCAAGATAGTAGGTTGTTACTATCTTGCTCATTTTGTACGTTCTGCTTCTTTCCGAGGATTTTGGAAAGAAGGGTTATAGTGGATTGTCTATCGGTGCGATCAAGGATCGCGGGCCTTTGAGTAGGAGTCGACCTAGACTCCGAACGAAGTAAACAAGCTTGTCTTTCTTTTTACTTTCCGCTTTGCACGACTCTACTTTCAAAGAAAAAGTGAAGTTTTAAAAAGGCGCGATATTCACCCCCCCCCCCTCTATCGCAGCCATTCGATCTTACAATTGGTATCATAGCCTCGTAAGCTTTGAAATAACTTAACTGTTTTTCAAAACATTTTTTTTTAACTTTTTCTTTTCTTTTAGAATATTTTTTTCTTCTTATCTATATTTTTCAACCACTACTAATCCCAAGACGAAAGTCTTAGAAACATTTTTTTAATTTCTTTCTTGCAAGGATCACTACAACAAAAACATTAAAAGACAACGGTTAAAAACCGTTGTCGTAGGCCCTTTAAAACCGTTGTAACTGGCAGTGTTGTTAAAAGTGGAGGCTACGACAACGGTTTTAAACCGTTGTCTTTTGAATGAAAAGACAACAGTTTTGCAACGGTTTTAAACCGTTGTCTTTGAATGAAAAGACAACGGTTTAAAACTGTTGTTGTTTAGAGCATTTTTTATTAACACTGCTAGTTTACAACCGTTTTTGGGGCTTTGACAACGGTTTTTAACCGTTGTCTTTGAGGGTGATAGACAACAACAACAGTTTTAGATCATTGTCTTTTAAATTATTATCTTTTAATACCAATATATCATATTTCAATATAAATATATAATAAAGAATCATAATCACAAAAGAAAGAATATTTTCCATATCAATGTCATTCAAAATGTTACTTATACAAGAATTATATTACAATCACAAAAGAAAAAACATGTCTAATATTCAAATAAAATTTATCCCAATACAAATAAACAAATAAACTTCATTTACAACTAATGAATAATTGTCAAAAGACTAGAAACTTGTGATGGTGGTTCATGCCATGTAGGATTGCAAGTAATTATTGTCAACTCAAGCCCCATCAAAATCTTCAACTTGTAGAATTTCATCGGACTCCTCTTTCTCACTTGCTGATTCTTCCATATCAACCTTTTCCAACATTCTGGATTTTTGTGAATCAAAGTATGTGAGCAAAGCACCAAAAATAAAAGGGAAGAATATAATACCTATAGAAGACGTAAAACAGGGTTGATAGCTGAAATTTGGAGAAATGTAGTTGCTACAATCACAATAACAGATTTGATAAATCATACTCTTCAAGTACCCCATTCATATCGGCAAATAAAACCAGAACATAAAACTTTGTCAATAGAACCTGCAAAATATAAACATATATTAGAAGAGTTCATCTTTATCTGAAGCACTAGTAACTCTTGACCATATACAATTTTTGATACAAGGAGAAAGTTTCATGAAGGTTTATCCTAGACCTGCAAATGAAGCTACTTTTTAGTGTTGTATTAATGTAAATGGTTTTCCAAGTTTTGAAGTATTAATAAAACTCGACTTAATGAAGTTAAAGCTTATCCTAGAGTTCAATAAGTTTCTCATGTGACCTGCTGTAGGAAATTCTAAGAAACAACATAACAAGCCTTCTGGCAGTACAAAAACGAAGTCTGCTAAAACAGAAATTTCTGTCTCAAGACTTGACATACCTGTTGGCCTCATCAAAAAAGTTCAGAGGCACCCAGATGCAGATTCATTCTATGTTGAAGAAATTGATGTCGGTGAAGAATCCCCTCGAACAGTTGTTAGTGGCCTCGTGAAATATATTCCTCTTGAGGAAATGCAGGTTTATTTTGCTTCCCTTTTCAAATTTTCTTCCATTTGGATGTGAATTTCCTATGTTCTCTAAATCACTGGTGCAGAATCGGAAGGTTTGTGTCCTTTGTAACTTGAAGCCTGCAACCATGAGGGGCATAAAGTCACAAGCAATGGTCTTGGCTGCATCAAACGATGACCACACAAAGTTAAGTCGTTAACTCTGCCTCCATTCTTACAAGTCTTTGCTTTTACTAACCTGTTAGTTTTTTAGTATTATAATATTGGTTGGTTTACCTGGGAAATTATCATCTTTACATGTGATCATTCATCAAGAACGACTAATGAATTCATTTTGTTTCCAGGTTGAGTTAGTTGATCCACCATCATCAGCCAAGGTTGGTGAACGAGTGACCTTTCTGGGATACTCAGGCGAACCAAACAGCGTCTTAAACGCCAAGAGCAAAGTTTGGGAGAAGCTGCAGGTTGATCTGCAGTCTAATAAAGAGTGGTTGCCTGTTATAAGGATGTGCCTTTCACAACATCTGCTGGTGTTTGTAAAGTTTCGTCTATCACAAATGGAGCCATAAGGTAGACAATCTGCCTTTTTACATTAAGGTCCAATGCATTATAAACCAAAAATTATAACAAGTATGAGGTCAAAAAAGTATTGAACAACAAACATAAATCTTAAATGAGTTTCATATGCTAAATAAACTCCATCAAGAAACTACTACTTGATTAAAGGATAAAATTTCTAGTCTTAGTGAAAGTGCAGGCTCAACTTGCAACTTTAATCAACTTATTCAAGCAATAGCGAATACAACTTGATCAAGGGCTTCATGTAATTCCCACTAGTGGGTGATTCTTAATCAACAATTATTATCTTAAAGGAGAGATCAAGGGATTCTCGGATAAATCTATTGTAGCATTGCATAAACTAAGCTAACTAAGCTCTGACAGATCTTGTTTCGCCATCAAGTTTCTAGAAACAAAATAAAACCATTAGTGTGTTTAAGAAAACAAAGACTTCTAATCTACTTATCTGTCAAGCGCCCAAGAGGTATGCGTTTCATCAAGACTAATAATCTGTGAATAAAGTCAATAGGAGATTAAGGACTAAGATTAAGGGCACTTTCAAAGAGGAACAATTATAACGTCAAGCATAAGGAAAAATATAGAATTAAGTAAATTATACAGTAGCCCAGCACAAGTGACACAATAGACTTCTTCCGAGACAACTAAGATATTAACAGACTTATTTTGCACTCATTTCTATCTCAAGAATATTCCATTAAGAGGGAAAAAGCTAAACTAGATGCAAACTAACCTTTCCATTCGGCATTGCAAGTATTTCTTTGATTCTCTCGATCTCTATGATTAGAAAAATGAGAAGGCAATAAGAAATAATCATAAGAAATCTAATACATAAAGGAGTATAAAAGAATCTGACAATGTTTACTCGCATTGGAAGAATAAATTATATCATTGGATTATAGCACCAGAAAAACTTGCTAATTACATCAATTTTTAATCTCTAAAGTCAACACAAGGATGTCACTAGATGCTAACCAATTTGCACTTGTCACTAGATGCTTGAAAGATCTTAAAGTGAAAAACTATGGAATTGGCAAATATTAATCAAAGGACTACATAATGGAGAGAAAGAATAGCAACATCTAATAGTTATCACACATTGCAATAAACTATGAGAAAGGTAGCACACAGATATAATTAGAAATTCTTCACAATTCTAACATGCTTAAAAAAAATCAGTATGGGGAAGTATTAGCAAATAAAGGACTAGATCTAATTAAATGAGTCAAAGAAATCACCTTCTCACATGTCTCTCGTTCTACTGTGAAATCTTACAGCATAGTTACACAGATCTAATGGATCAGAGCTAGGTCAAAAATGTAGCAGACAATCTTAATTCATTACAGGAAAGAT
This sequence comes from Zingiber officinale, assembly GCF_018446385.1. Classification (NCBI taxonomy): domain Eukaryota; kingdom Viridiplantae; phylum Streptophyta; class Magnoliopsida; order Zingiberales; family Zingiberaceae; genus Zingiber; species Zingiber officinale. Next base: position 109,573,154 of record NC_055998.1, read on the forward strand.
GTGTGATGAGAACCATATCCATTGTGGGTCTCAATTACTTCAAGCTGGCGGAGGGCAATCCAAAGCACTCGCTTAGCTCTATAATTCAATATTCCAAGTTCGCATATCTTGGATGTTCTAACATCTACACCTAGAAGATATCCAAGCATAACAGGTCAATGTCAATGCATATTGAAGCTAGAAATTAGCAGTTTGAAAGGATAGCAAAGAGATTCATCATGTGCATTGAGCTTGTTAGCACTTCTAAGGTAAAGGTGCCACAACAATAATCTTTTAGTCTATACCATGAATCCAAACATACATCTTATAGGAAAATTGAATCTGCTTGGAGCTTATTCATGAATAAGCACCTGTTGTCAACAATAATCATATTGAAGCTTTGGAAGCATCTTATACATACACAAACAAAAGGGAAATTGTAGATGAATTAAGGCATGCTTGTACTATAATACCTTGTCTTCAGGCACATGATCATGTGAGTGATCTCCATGCCCTTCCCAAGGATGACGCCAACCCTGAATAGGTGTTTGTACAACAGTTATATTGAGATGACCAAGGTATAGGATGATATTCATAGTAAGGTAATTTACCAAGACTACTGGTCCATCTTGCTTGGCCCTATAAAGAATCCAAAACCTGCAAAGGAATGTATATTCACATGGATCATCATGGTTATGTTTGAAAAAAATGAAAGCATTATTTAGAAAAAACCAGCATTTAAAAGACATTTTTTTAATCTGTCATTTGATTTAATGTTTGCAAGGAAAAAGATCTCGGCAGAAATATTATTGTAGAAATTGGATGAAAATTGTTATTTGTTTCATCATATTTGTGTCAAAGTCAGTAAAAGTCGTGAGGTGTTGAATTGAAATGCCCACATAGTAACCCATAGGGAGAAAAACATGTCAAGAATATATTACTTTTGCAATAAGATAAACACCAGAACTATCTCTCCACTTGAGCATATTAACAAACATGATCTCTGCCTTAGACATGTTGAAGTTCCGCAATCACAAAAATCTGCAGAGAAGAATAGAAAGCTATAGCATCAATAGTAAAATTCTTTCACACGATATAGAACTAGGACATGTATGATCAATATAATAATAAGAAGGATTCAAAAAGAGAAATTTCTTCCTGCTACTTAACAAATGTATTCTAGCCATACTGGAGAAGTGTATGGTAGTCATCATACTTCTCAGGTAGCTGACCCTTCGATAGTAGTGTGTCCCTCAACGACTTCACCACTTTCTCCTCATTCGGATCGTGGACGCCTTGGAACATCGTTGGAAATGCATTGCTTTTGCTGACCTTAGTGAGCGATTTCTACAAGGACCTGAAGGTCAATTTTGAAGTCAAAGGGGGCTTCTTCTTCTCGGGCTCCGGAAAATGCCAATGTGATTCCAAAGGTCCGTAGAACGTGTTTGTCCTTCTCGTCTGCTTCTGTTCCTCAGTGGTCGTCGAATTCCTCCTCGAAGAGTCACCATTGGACCTGGCTGTAGGATAGTTACCCTTCCACCAAGAACTCATTTCGCTTACCAGCTTTCTTTATCTCCTAAATTTCGCAGAATGCCTAGTTTTGACAGAAGATGGAGGTGGAGGTTGGAGGGAAAAGCCTGGCTTCCCTGGAATAACTTCAAGCGCTGAGTGGAAGCCATGGAAAGGAGATCGCCCTCCATCTTCAAATGATCTGTAGAAGAAAAGGAAAAAGCAAAGAATATGAAAGCGTGCGATGGACAAAGGAGCGATCGAGTCGAGAGAGGAATAAAACAGAAGTGCTGCTTGATCTTAGCAGTGCTCCAAGGTCGTCGAGGTCGCGGTTGGTACAATCCGTGGCTGCAGATCAGAGGTATGCGATGAGGTTTAGGATGCGTCGACAAAGATCGCCACGCATTGAAAACCTCTAAGCCTTCCATTCTACTCCAATCCCACAGCTACGCGCTCACCATCACCATAGAAAACGAGAGAGCAAGTGAGAGGTTTTAGGGATTGAGAAGGTAAAGGGGCAGAGAGAGGGAAAGACAAAACGCAGCAGCGGCAAAAAATTGCGAAGGGGAAAAAGCGGCGAAAGAAGAAAAACAACGCTATTCAATAACACTTAATAGACAACGGTTTTCAAAAACCGTTGTCGTAATCCCAAAAAAAGCGCACATAGACAATATTTTTCAAAAACTGTTGTCGTAGCCTTTAAAAACCGTTGTCGTAGCCCCAAAAAAACATAAATAGACAACGGTTTTTAAAAACCGTTGTCGTAGGCCAAAAAAATTGCTAAAAGACAACGGTTTTTGTTAAAACCGTTGTTAAAAGGTAAAAAGACAACGATTTGGTATAAAATCGTTGTCGTTTGAGTGTTGTTGAATGCAGATTTTCTTGTAGTGGATGTCGAACTCGTATCAAGAAGGTTACAGTATTGTCTGGCCTCGACTATTCAAAGGAGAAAATTTTAGTTATTGGAAGAGTAGGATGGAGTGTTACTTGAAGTCCGATATTGAGCTTTGGTTCATGATCTTGAAAGGCTACACCCCTCCGATGAAAGATGGAACACTATTAGAACCAGAAGAATGGACTCCCCCAATGATCAAAAAGGCACAACTGAATTACAAGGTGATTAACACTATCCAGTGCGGGCTCACAATGGAGGAGTTGAACCGAGTCGGCCCTTACGACAACGCTAAAGAATTGTGGGACTCTCTAGTCAAACTACACGAAGGGACCGATAAATCTAAGGTAAATAAACGGGATTTACTTTTAAATAACTTGTTTAATATTAAAATGTTTCCCGGAGAGACGACCTCGCAACTACACGCTCGACTGAAGGACATCCTCAATGACCTCCATCTGATCGGACACAACTTGGAAAACCGCGACACAATAAGGTACGCACTAAACGCTTTTTCGAGGAATGCTTTGTGGGCATCAATTGTAGATGTGTACAAAGTTTCTAAGGATCTTTCAATTCTTAAGTTAGATGAGTTATTCTGTGAATTGGAATTACATGAGCAATCTAACGTAAGCCATATCGAGAAAGAAGTTGCTTTGTATGCAAGTCCGAGCAAGGAAATGAAATCAAAAACAAAGATCGAGTCAGAAAGTGAGTTAGACTCTGACTCGACAAATGAAGAAGAACTCATCAATATGGTACGGAGACTTCTGACGAAGAAGAAATTCAGAAGAAATGCCAAAAAGACACCTATCAACCAGATGCCAAACAAATTAGAAATGATTTGTTACGGATGCAACAAAAAGGGGCATTTCAAAAATGAATGCCTAAATCGGAAGGAAGAAAGGCCTAAATCAACAAGACGAAATAAAGCCCTCCAAGCGACATGGGACGAGACCTCTTCCGACGAATCTGACACGGAGCAAACAAAGCATTCAAGCCATCTTGCATTTATGGCAAGAAACGAAGATTCCGACTCCGAGTCCGATGAAGAGTACGAGTCCGAGATCGACATTGAGTCCGATAGAAGCCACAGATTGGAAGATCTAAATATGGTAACGATGTATTCTAAGTCTAATTTGCTTAAAGTAGTTAAATGCTTGTTTAAAAAATTGTCAAAATCTGAAAAACAAAATAACTTGTTACTTGAGGAAATAGACCACCTTAAGCAATAAGTCAACTTGAGTAACTCGACTAACCAAGTTCAAATCAGAACTTCAACTCAAGTTGAAAAACTTGAGGAAGAAAATTCCGACTTGAAAGGTCAAGTCGAGTGACTCAAGAAAACGTTGGAAAAGTTTGAATTGGGGTACAAGTGTCTAAACATGGTACTTGGATCACAACGAGCCGTGTACAACAAATCTAGACTTGGTTACAATCCTAAACAAACAAACAAATCATACTTGTCATTAATTAGTCAAAATGTTAGAAGTTAAGTCCAAGCATGGGTCCAAACAAAACATTTAACCGAACCAATTAAACCAAACCTACACTTAATCCCTAAGAGTCAAATTCATTACTTAGATAGACCTTATCTAAGCTATGACTCAGGGGGAGCAACTAGAAAGACAATTCAACCAACATGATTAATCAAACTCATACACTTAGGATTATGTTTACTTTCTGCTTAGAACAGTTAGATAAAAAAAAGGTTTTACCAAACCCTACAACATAGCATCGGAATGGATTGGAATGATAGTACGTTAAAGAAATTTTGTCGAAGGCATGTCTAGGCTGAATCTTGTATATTCTACTTGGTGCACTAGACTTAGTAGATCTGACCGAAGTTACCCCAGTCAAACATGGACTAGATAGACCAAAATTTAGTATTAAGTCTTTTGAGTGGAACAGTTTGGAAAGTCTTCAGCAAGTGGTCCACCGTTGATATACAAGAAGGTCATATGTCTCGCCACTGAACTGAAAATTTATCCTTAGAAACCTACTTGATTAATCCAAAGCTAAGTTTGAATCTAATATGGGTTCAATAACCTTTTTCAATAATTCAATTAATTAAAATTATATTTTTTTTAAAAAACTTAATTAATTTTTTTTAAAAAAAAATATTTTAAACTTAAAAAATTATTTTAAACTTAATTAAAAATTATTTTAAACTTAAAAAATTATTTTAAACTTAAAACTTAAAAAATTTATTTTAAAACTTAAAAAATTATTTTAAACTTAATTAAAAATTATCTTAAACTTAAAAAATTATTTTAAAACTTAATTTAAAATTGTATTTTAAACTTAAACTTAAAAATTATTTTAAACTTAAAACTTAAAAAATTATTTTAAAATTTAATTAAAAATTTTATTTTGAACTTAATCTTAACAATTATTTTAAACTTAAAACTTAAAAAATTATTTTAAACTTAATTAAAAATTATCTTAAAATTAAAAAATTATTTTAAAACTTAATTAAAAATTTTATTTTAAACTTAAACTTAAAACTTAAAAAATTATTTTAAACTTAATTAAAAATTATCTTAAACTTAAAAAATTATTTTAAAACGTAATTAAAAATTTTATTTTAAACTTAAACTTAAAAATTATTTTAAACTTATTAAAAATTATCTTAAACTTAAAAAAATATTTTAAACTTAAAAATTAAAAAATTATTTTAAACTTAAAAATTATTTTAAAACTTAATTAAAAATTTATTTTAAACTTAAAACTTAAAAAAAATTATTTTATACTTAATTAAAAATTATTTTAAACTTAAAAATTATTTTAAAATTAATTAAAAATTATTTTAAACTTAAAAATTATTTTAAACCTTTTATAACCACCTACTCCTTTTATAACCTTTGTCGTTGGTTACAAAGAAAGAAAAATAACAGAATTCTGTTTAGAAAAAATCTCCCTATCTATAACCAAGTTAAACCAAACCAAGTTAAGTTAAACCAAATTAAGTTAAACTAAGTTAAGTTAAACCAAGTTAAACCAAATTAAGTTAAACTAAGTTAAGTTAAACCAAGTTAAGTTAAACCAAACCAAGTTATGGATGGGTGGATGTGAGGCTTATATAGAGACGACAACAGGGACCTAGAGGAGGAATTAGTTTAGGCCTCCTGATGGGCTTGGGCTTCCTGTGTTTGGCTTGAACACCTAACCCAAGTCCATCAATAATAACTCATACATCTAAAGGGTTATTATTGAACTACCGCACCAATCTCATATTACAATATGAGTTCCTTCTTATCATGAGTGCATTAAACTCCCTATGTTTAAGATGTCGTATGTCCGTTAATTAAATAAGTTACTGACAACTCAATTAATTAACATCTGATTCCATGAGTAGTAACACTCAACTTTATTATCATGTCGGACTAAGTCCACCTGCAGGGTTTACATAATAATCCTTATGAGCTCCTCAAGGGGACATCATCAGCCTAAATAATTAGGATATAGATTCCTTCTATAATCAATAACACACCATATAAATAGTACTATTTCCTAACTCATCGGGTCTATTGATTTAACGGATAAATCTCACCCATTGAAAAGTTAAAGAAATAAATACTAAGTATACGTGCTTGTTATTATATAGGGATTAAGAGGACGCACATCCATAATAACAAATGTTATGTTCTTTTATATAGTCAGTATAAATCGAACAACCTCAAATGGTCCTGCTTAATATACACATAGTGTGCTAGTGTAATTTTATAGCCAAGACAGACTAATATCAAATTACACTATAACTGTTCCAATGGTTTGTCCCAATCCATCTTAGTTGTGAGCTACTAATTATAATTTATAAGGAACCGATAACATGATCTTCTGTGTGGCACTACACACCATGTTATCTACAATATAAATTAAATGGATAACTGCATTGACATATATATAAATATAAAATATAAACATTTGACCAAAGTGATTCTCATTTCAAAATATTTCAAAACAAATGTTCACACAAAAGCTAGGCTTATAGTATATATCCCAACACGGACAGCCCAAAGCAGTCATCCCCATGGTTTGTAAACCCTTACTCACCGTTGTTCTTCTTCTTCACCGCATCATCTTCCTCGCACACGCTCTCTGTTGCTCTCCTTCTTCATGGTTCCTTATCGGCGATACTCCTCAGTAAATTTTTTCTTTCCTTACTCCTTTGTTCCCTGATTTTCGTCACCCTCCTTGCTTTTGCTTTCTGTTGCTCCTCCAATTTCTCCATTTTTTGGCTATGGAGCATAATATCCAATTTTCTGTTCCTAAAGGAAGATCATACTTGTCCTGTAAAAAATATATAAACAAATCATCATTGCATAAATTAAAATTTTTAAATACTAAAATTATACAAAGTAATTTAGTTACCTTTATAACATTTAACATGTCTTTCTTTTTGTTTGTTGGCATTTTATGCCGATCTTCAACATCAATTGGACAATACTTATCATTCCTTGCTAAAGAACCCAAGAAATTAGTAAATTTTTTTTTGTTCCTATAGGGCGTCCCATATCATCACATAGAATTCTAATACACGGTAGTGTGCTAGGTAGACCCCAAATTTCTTTGATAAAAGTAGGACCTCTTTTTTTCCACTTAATATTATGCTGGTGTTCATTTTCACTAGCTATACAGAAAAAAAATATAATACAACTTAAAATTAATGATTCAATTAAACTATTACGTTATTCATATATGTTACCTTCATCAAATCCCTGACTCATATCATCATTCTGGTTTGGAACTGAAGACATGTTTTCAACAGGTGGGATATTACCTTGCACATCAACATGTAGTTGATTTGAAACTACATCTCTTTAGTTATTCAAGCTACCTTCTATGTTTTGACCATATGTAAAAGTATTGATTCCATTAAAAAAGATAAATACAAATAAACACAAATAGTCTCTAAATTTGTCATGCATAAAATGAGATATTACCTTGTCTGTGATCTGTGTGATTTGTATTTATACCTGGTGGTTATATATCTATCTCAACTTGATGTTTAAAACGAGATTTCCTATTAATTCGACGCTTAGGAGCCATTCCTAATAAAAATAATAGTTAGTTATAGATTATAAATAATAAAAAGACAATAGTTAAAAATGAAAGGGAAATACATATCACCATATATAATTCAGACATAATATAGTAAAAATCCATTCTACTGTGATTACAATGATAAACATAAATACATAGACTAGATAAAATCTCTTTATAAATCGGTATCAATTTCCACTCTTGCAACATCATCACAAACCTAAACAACTTCTTCATGTTCATTGCAATCTTCTGAATTACAAATATAACTTTGGAGATATGTATCAACATCTGTCATAGGCTGCATTTTATACTTTGCTCGTGCATCAGACGTGATAATGACATGTCAATCACAATCATTTAGATCTTTCACATAAAATACTTGCATAGCTTGAGATGCTAAGATATAAGGCTCGTTATGACGCCTAACATCTTTAAAATTAACCAACATAAAATCATCTTCATCCCATTTTAATCGTTTGCCTTTGGAGACCCACTCGCATTCAAATAAAACAACTTTTTGACATCCCCCATAATCCAACTCGATCACATTTTACAAAATCCCATAATAATCAAGTTCACTTAATACTGGATTGTGATCTTTTATACTTGAATAACTTGAAGTAGTTGCCCTAATAGTTACACCATAATTTTGAATTTTTCTCTTACATTCCACTTCTTTTGTATGAAACCTAAATCCATTTGAAACAAATTTATCATATTGTATCCCAATGATATTTGGGCCTCTAGCAAGTGATCTCAAATCATTTGATACTGGATCATCTTCTAGAAGATTTGTATCTTCAATCTATCATACAAGAAGTACTTAATTATATATGGAAAAAAATAATATGTATTTTTAATAACTATTACAACACAACTTACATGATTGGCAAACCACGAGGCAAAAGTTTTACTATGCATACGTTCAATTTGATGTAGTGGAAGACGGGAATGACTAAGTTGCACAATTCCACGATGTTCACTGCAAATTAGTAATATTAATTTCATAAATAGTGATGACTAAATAGTAATATATTTAAACACCATGAATTATATAAAATCATACTCTACATAAGAATCGTATGTGCTGACAATCGATAACACATATTAATGAGCCTTCTTTAATATCTTAATATCAAACTTAGTTGCAATGGCCTTTCCAAGTGCATAACCAGATATGTTAAACACTTCTAATGCAAATGTTGAGTCAATATTTATATTATCATTTCTTGATGATTGATTAAATCTTGTCTCTATATAATCCGCTAAATATAAAGAGCAGAATGTCAAACATTCCTTAGCCAAATACCCTTCAGCAATAGATCCTTCTGGCCTATTTCTATTTTAAACATAGGACTTCAATGTCCCTAGGTACCTTATGTCAAAAACACAATAATTAGTATTATTTAACAAACGATATAATTTCAATAAAATAACATTAAAAGATATATATATTCTGAGTGCTTATGATCCATCTGATGCTAAACCAAGCATTATGCTCCTAGGATCCTTTGCAAATTCTGAGTGCTTATGATCAAATGTTTGCCAAGCTGGAGAGTCAGCTGGATGTCGCATGTAACCATCCTTTGTGCGAGATTCGGAATGTCATCTCATATGGGATACTATTTTGGATGACATGAACAAACGTTATAATATTGGCTTTATTGGAAAATACCATAAAACCTTTCATGCAAATTTTCGCTTTTCACCAGTAGAATCATTTTCAGATGTTTCCCATTTGGGCTCACTACATGTTTCACATTGAATTCTTTCTTTGTCCAACCTCCAGTACAAAGTGCAATCATTAGGGCAAGCATCAATCTTTTCATAATCAAGTTCTATTTGCTTCATCAATTTCTCTGCTTCATAGTATGATTTAGGTAAATCATCCATGACATTAGGAAATGTTTCTCTCAACAAATCTAAAAGCATATCAAATATCTTATTATTAATTTTGCCTAGACACTTTAAGTGAAACAAGCGAATCATGAATGCAAGTTTTGAAAATTTCTTACATCCTTGATATAATTTTTTTTGTGAATCATCAATCAATTTATAGAATTTCTTAGCCTTTCCAGTTGGAATCTCCTTGTCATTTTCAAATTTTGATATACTAATTATATTATCATTATGCTCAGAGATCCCAAATGTCTCATAAATTAAACTTTGCATATCATCTGCATCGTTTCTAGATGGAACATAGTAGAGTTTATAGATGCACTATATGCTATCTCTCCATGAGCTACCCAGTGAGTATAACCTTTGATAAATCCATCAATTGTCAAATGATCAAAGGCAACATCTCTTGAAACAAATATGTCAATCTTACATCGTATACAAGGATATACAATCATTCCATTTATATTTGCATTAGAAAATGCAAAATGTAAGAAACTTTCAACACCATTTCTATACTCCTCCGTTTGTCTCGGTAAAAACATCCAACTCTTATCCATAATGATTCTAAAAAAACACTTATTAAAATCAATTTAACATTATGATAAATTGTTAAATTTTAAAATGCATATATACTAAATTTAACATTTATAAATAAAGAACTAAGTTACAAGTGAAATTCAAGTATAAGAACTATAGACCACAAATACAGTTTAAATGAAATTTAAAGAGATATGGGCTAAGGCTTTACAAATCAAGAATGAAACATCATTACTCAAGAGGATACAACAATATATGGTATCTCATAATTTACCTCACCTAAAAAAAATATACAGTACAAAAGAAAAATATTCAATACAAAAAAAAAGAAAGGTAACAAGGAAAGACCTTTAAAACTTAAGCTTCTGGTGTCTTAGACCAAAACCTCCACTCACAGCTTCCTTCTATTCCTGCAATTGAGGTTTTAAGATTCTCAGAATTCCCTAACGCTTGTTGATCAATGACAAGGAGAATGATTTGGTTAATTTAAGGGTTTCCAGCTTTAGCCATATCAGGAGTATGAATCAATGCTTGGAACTTTCTTTGAGTTGCTGAAGAAGCATAGAAAACAAGCAAGTCTATGTGCTACTGATACTTATGCTAAGTCTATGTGCTAATAAGCTTTTGTTAATCATAAAGTACTTAATCATATGTAAAATGACATATCTACTTAACCCTTGAGTTGCAAGCTAATGGTGATCAAAACAAAACTTAACAAAGAGTTCTGATTGTAAAAAAAAAATACTAATGAACTATTTATAATTGCAACAATAATGGTGATCATAAAGAATAAGTATCGATCAAAGAGTTTTGATTGCGACAATACTAAATAGAGTTCTGATTGCAACAATAATGGTGATCATAAACAATTAGCTTAGCGTTCTAAATATAGAGTTCTAATGCTTCCTAATTTTAAGATAATCATTTAATGTATCTTGAGTAATTCAATTCTACTCATTTTTGGTAAATTCCTTATCAAAAGAAAGTTTTCTAACAATATAGTTGGACTATATAACATAATACCTATCAGTAAGAAGGTTTGAATTAATTAAGATCACTTTATGCTCTCCAAAGCATCTTTGTCACTAGCCTTTCTCTCTAGGGTTCCAAATGTTCTTGCCATATCAGTAATTACCCAAGAACCTTATTATCTCACTTGGTTTACTTTAACCAAATGCTTAAGTTTCCTTCCGTACTAAAGATATGCACAAACATAACTGTAAGTTGTGATCATTCATATATGCATCACAGACTTCGAAACATCATGACTTAAGAGGATACAACAATATATGGTATCTCATAATTTACCTCACCTAAGAAAAATACACAGTACAAAAGAAAAATATACAATACAAAAAAAAAAGGTAACAAAAAAGAAAGCTTGTAGTTCCAATTATGACCATTTTAGAACCATGCATGGATTAAACAAACTCTAAGTAAACATTTAAAGATTACATGAAAATGACACAAAAATGTATTGAAATTGCATCAGACACCTCTCTAAACTACAAGCAATGCAACAAGGAATTACTTGTATGGTTGGAGAATCAATCAGTCTTACTTTTATGGAGGTAAGGTTTGAATTGAAAAAATTAACAGTACACAAAAATAAAAGGTAACAGGTAACAAAGAAATACCTTTAAAACTTTAAATTTCTTAGACCAAAACCTCCACTCATTGCTTCCTTTTGTTCTTGCAATTGAGGTTTTAAGGTTCTCAGAATTCCCTAACGCTTGTTGATCAATCACAAGGAGAATGATTTGGTTAATTTAAGGATTCAAAAGTTTACTGTAAACCTAAGGAATCACAGAGGAGGCAGTGTTGTGGAGGAATCGTGGTGGAGATGAGCGATGGAGGTTGGCGGTGACGTCAACAAGGATGTGTGAACGTGGGTGAGAGGAGCGGCAGCTGCGACAAGGATGCGTGAACATGGGTGAGAGGAGCGGCAGCTGCGACAAGGATGCGTGAACATGGGTGAGAGGAGCGGCGACGATGAGAATAGGTTAGAGAGGAAAAAGGGTGAGGAGCAGTGACAGAGATGATGAGCATGGGTGAGAGGAGTGGCGACGGCAAGAGCAGGTTAGAGAGGAGAAAGGGAGAGGAGCTAGCGGCGCTTGTGCGTGGGTGATCTAAGCGGTAGAATCGGCGACGGCGAGAGTTAGGGATTGCATGAGAAGAAAGAATTGGCGCTTTTGAGGGAACAGTGCTAGGGCGAAATCTATAGACGCGCACGACTGCGAAAAAAATACACGAAACTATACAAGTTATATATTAAATTACTATGTCATATGATGACATTATTAAAATTTGTCACCATAAATACTCTAAAATGATATTTTAATATTTAAAATAATCTCTTTTGATATATGTCATTAAAAATTATTTATAATAACATTTAAAATTAAATGTCATAAAGAAAGTATCATAATACATCATATTTATAATGATAACCTTTTTCGTTTAGAGTCCTTCTTCCCCTTACCTTATATATATAGGGAAAGAAGTTCAAGGGACACATTTTATGGAGAGACATCTCTCCCTAAAAAGGTCCCATTGTAACCACCCTGTCCTTTCACATAGTATGATAACTACTTTATCTCTTCACATGTTGAGAGGTCGGCTCTCCTTGACAAGTTGAGAGGTGGATTTTGCGAGAAGGGATACTCTAATTCGCAAATGCTGGGCCATCCCCTGGTCCAGCATTTACATTGGTGGGAGGCAATAACCCCCACCTGTTTAACATGTGGGGGCCATTGCTTCCCACCAATCCACCTTTCCTGGTCCAGGAGCGGACCAAGAAGGGTGGTCCAGAGGATCCCATTCCGGGATTTTACTTGGCAGGTCAAGAGGTTGACTTTGCTTGGGAGGTTGGGAAATCGAGATGTCGAGAGGTTGGACCAACTTAGACTAACTCAACAACTCGAGATGGACCACGTGGGTGTATCTTATTGTCCTGAAGCCGACTACACATCGACGTTATCAATAATAAAGGGGATTTTAGCTTGTCTAATGTTAAAGTTGTTATAATTTAAAATAAATATTTAGATTCGAAGGTAATATCGTGGATAAAGACGATCAACTGTGGTTCTTGACTCTTTACGATCTCAAACACTACTTGATAATTAGACAAAAGCTATAAAAAAAAATCAAGCAATGTAACTTTTAGAGGATGAGGTATAAGATTCTTATACCAAAGGAACTAACACTAGAGAATGAGACATACAAGTGAGTACGATCACTTTATAAGAAAATAAAGATAAAAATTAAACAAGTTATATGGACTTTAATTCTCATGTGTCCTAATGAAGTATGTGTATTTATGTGCCAAGATGATACTTATATATTTATGGATAATTATTTCATAAAGGTAATATTTACTTTTCTATACGTATATGATTAATGATAAAATCCTATAGATTAATGAGTATATTAATATAAAAACAATCCTTGATCAAATAGATATCTAGAGGGGACATGAATATCTAAATCAACGTTGAGTATGACTAGGTCAAGATAGGGATGGATATTCAAGTTGTACTTGGGAGTATCTTGAGCTTAGACGTACACTAGACATAATATGCTTAAGAGGAGGCGACATATAAGCATCATTGATCATTCCTCTTTTGAACGAGTGTAACTAATTTTTTAACTTGAGACCTTCATTTATTCTATACGTGGAGTTATGTACTTTAACACCGCTAAAAGTCATCTTTAATCGGATTGTGATTAATACAGTAGTTGGGTGTCTGACAAAGCCTAAAGAGAATAATGTTAAGTCAATAGAGGATTCATCGTTATCTTGGATTAGGAGTTAACATCCTAGCCGCTTGATAGAGATATTAATGAATCAAAATTCATCGTCATGGGAGGAATGATTTAATTATTCAAGAGGATTTTATTATATCTTGGAAATAAATTAAAATAATTAATTTGGTAATGATGCATAATGCACCAAATTAATTGGGATATAGGCTTAGATGAAGAGATTAAATTACACAGTAATCAGTTCATAGTGATTTATAGTTTATGACTAATATTAATGTTATCACGTTGGGTGGCTAAAAACTGTTGCTAGATGATTACCTTAGTCTGTGTATGAATTTATATTACATTCGTATATAAAACTTAAAGCGTCGCACGTATAGCACGTAGACATGAATATTATCTATAATTGTTATTTTAGTGAATACTAAAATTTATCAATTTATTATTTCAGAATAAGAATTAATTAAATTATTAATTAATTCAGAAATATTGGAAGCTAATATGAGTCAAGATCAAATACGATTTTATTTGATTCAAATACGACAATTTACCAAAAGGCGTATCTAGGTTTTCGAATTTACCAAAAGACGCATGCTACTTTGTTATTTACTAAAGGGTGCACCTTTTTATAGTGCTCTTCCCATTCTGCCCTCCTGACAAATTTTACTACTTTTCTTTTTATTTTCTTTGTTATTTCTCTCTCTCTTCTCTTTTCTCTTATGTATGCAACATTTATTCTCTTTCCTCTCCTCTTTTTCTTTCATATTTTTTGCATGCTTATTCTTCTAAAAATATTTTAACATCCCTGAGAAGTCAAAATAAATAATGGATAATATATTTGAACTCCTTACAATCCTAGAAATCCACAAAAACTGAAATGGGTGCAATCGGAGCTCTCTAGGTTCATAAGTGGGCTTTGACAAAAATCCATTGATAGACCTAGAGAACTCCAATTGCATTCATTTCAGTTTCTATAGATTTCTGGAGTTACAAGGAGTTTAAATATGCTATCTAGTGTTTATTTTAGCTTCTCGAGGGCGTTAAAATATAAAAATAAAGAATCGCCAAACATCGCTATGTTGAGCTTGATATGTAATCATATCAGACCCAACGTAGAGAATTTTGGTGATTCTTTTTTATTATATTTTAACACTCTTGAGATCTCAAAATAAACAATAGATAACATATTTAAACTCCTTGTAATTCCAGAAATCTACAGGAACTAAAATGAGTGCAATTAGAGCTCTTTAGGTTCATAAGTGAATTTTGGTCAAAACATACTGATGGACCTAGAGAGCTTCGATTACACCTATTTCAGTTCCTGTTGATTTCTGAGATTGTAAGAAGTTCAAATATGCTATCCATTATTTATTTTGACTTCTCAGGGATGTTAAAATATTTTTAGAAGAATAAGCATGCAAAAAAAAGGAAAGAAAAAAAATGAGAGGAAAGAGAATAGATGTTGCATGCATAAGAGGAAAGAGAAGAGAGAGAGAAATAACAGAGAAAATAAAAATAAAAGTAGTAAAATTTGTCAGGAGGGCAGAATGGGAAGAACACTATAAAAAGGTGCATCCTTTGGTAAATAACAAAGTAGCATGCGTATTTTGGTAATTTCAAAAACCTATATATACCTTTTGGTAAATTATCGATTCAAATAAAATAGAATAGATAATTTGGACAGACACAATCATGGTGATCCTTGGAAATTTGAAGAGTCATAACTCTTCATCTTCCTAATTAATGGAAGTCATAAATAAGTATTAATGGAGATCTTAACTCTTATCTTCCTTGAAGGTTATAAATAGTCATCCTTGGAAAGATTGTAAATGCTCTTTTCACTTCTCTCTTTCTTCCATTGAAAGGGATTTATAGTGCTTCCAAAAGTTTTTGTCAATTTAAGAGACTAACACCTAATGAATACTATCAAACTCGTGATCTAGTGCGCGTGGATACCGTTAGAGAAGTCATATATAAGACTCTTATTTATTTATGATATCATTAATATTTATTGAGAATTCAAAGTATATTTTTATGTTATATTATTTAAAACTATATGTACCACAAATAAATCTATGATGTAAGATATAAATATGATTTTAATATATATATTTCGCTGCGTTCTGAATCTAACAGTACGCAAACAAGTTAAATTTCTTTTAATTTTCAAAATTTATATAATTTTATTTGTTAAAAGAATTTAAATATATAAATAATAATTTTAAACCTTGGGAACCAAATATAACAGATGAATTTGAATTGTGAATAGTAATTAATTTCAAACGGTTGATTTTAAACTGTGATTTAATGGTTACTTGATCTTATGGGTTAAATTCATAGGTTCGTGATATGATAAGAAAATTTCCAATCCGACGAAGGCGAAGGTTGACCTAATAAATTTGGATATGATGGTTTCCATTTTTTTATTATTTGGATAAGTTCAAATTTAATAGACCGGACCATCATAATTAAACCAGCTGGTTTTAGTTTTATAAAAAATGAACAACCATTGGACCACACTTTGACTAGGTACCAATATTCATGTTGAATCATCATCGAATGACATTTACCAAAGTGACGAAGACATTTAATGAACCTTCAATAATAAAGTGAATTAGCCCCCTGTGCTAGCGCACATAATAAAAACCACTGTGTTCCTCGGATGGATCTAATAGCTAACGTATGAGATATTATCATCATCATAAGATTTGAGATTCAAATTTTGATAAAATCGAGATAAATACCTTTCTTATATGTTAGTCACTATTCCAAAGACTAGTAGTCGCCCGTGAATTATCTTTTCCGTATTGGTCTTGGGACGGATTGACGGGAACACTAGGGGCAAATATATTCACCTTTTGCCACCATAATAAAGACTGCTGTTCTATCTTGCTTTGTAAAATATAGAAATCTACTGGAGATAGGAGACGTCTCACAGTGAGATGAAATATATTTAGTGGATAAATCAACAATGGTATAGACAATCTAGGTGATTTACCCAAGTCCATCATAGGTGGTGGGGCAGTGGTGGATCTAAAAAAGAGGGTGCTCAAAGAAGAGAATCAGAGTTTGTCTTCTTTCTCACTGTCCTTTCGGACTGTAGCATACTGATGAAATTTTTAAATTTCGAAAGCAAGAGGATGCTCAAGCACACCTCCACTCCCCCTATATCCGTCCACTCCCCCTATATCTGTCACTGATGGTGGACTTCAAGCGTCAATGATGATGTCATCTCCGAAGCTATTTTCACTTCCAGTTCTGTTACTTTTGTTACTTCCACAGTAGATCTATAGTAAATCTCTTTCTCAAGGTTGAAGCGCTCGGGTAGCCTTTAACCTGAGCATCTCCATTATAAACATTTTAGAAATAACTACATTGTGAGTATAACATTTGAAGTTTATACTTATACTTTTAAGAAGTATATTTTAAAATTATTTTTTTAAAAAAATTGATATAATGTACACGTAATCATGTAATTATATATTATGAATTACATCACATAAAAAATCATTTAAAACTTTAAATATCAGAGATATTTTAATAAATTTTTAGAATATTGACATGATATAATAAAATATATTAGGATTATAATTCTTTTTTTAATTCTAACAATTGAACATATCCTAAGATTAATGGCGAAACTTGAATACTTCAATTATTAAAAAAATAAAAAATTATTATTTTAAAATAAAGCAATTGCTCTCCATTTTAAAATTTGGTGTGGTTGGAGAGAAAAACACAGATCTCTTTAGGGAGGTAAATGAGTTCGGCTCGTTTAAATTAAACGAGTTGAATCGAGCCAAACAGTATTAAGCTCAAGCTCGACTAATTTAAATTATATTCAAGCTTGAGTTCGAATAGAATTTTTATCACAAAGCTTGAGCTCGGTTCGTTTTGGAATTACTAAGCTCACGAACAGTTCGAATTCTGCTCATTATTAGCTCGATTATAATAGTTAACGAGCCTAACTCAATAAACGAGCTCGAGCTTGTTTTCGAAAATTCATTTGAATAAATATTCAACAAACCTAACAATTAAAATAATATAAACTCAATACATTATTAAACATTTCAAACTAGTATATTAAACTTCCAAACTCAACACACTATTGAACACGTTCGCGAGCCCTTTAATCGAACTAAACTCGAGCCTGAGTTCATGAGCTTATAAACGAACATGTTCTCGAGCCCTTTAAACGAGCCAAACTCGAGCCTGAGTTCATGACTCTATAAACGAATATGTTCTCGAGTCTTTTAAATGAGTCGAGCTCGAGCTTTTTAAACAAGTCGAGTTCGCAAGCCTATAAATGAATATGTTCATGAGCTCATGAGCTGAATATTTTTAAAGTCAAGTTCGGTTTGATAAAATTATCGAACTCGAGCTCAGCTCAATAATCTAAACGAATGAACTCGAATGAATTTTTTATCAAATCGATATTTGAATAGCTCACGAGTCGTTTAGTTCATTTATATTCCTAAATGCCACTTTACATATTAATATTCCTAGATGCCATTTTACATAATATGGGTGAGATTTGAGTTATTAATGACAGTGTGTATTCGCTCGTTCAGTATCATCGGAATCGAATTGCCAAATGCAAATGCAGGCGGACAATTGCTTCGGCCATTAGAGAGGGAAATGACAGCGCAGTATTCCCTGTATGGACAGCGGTTGAGTCGCACCTCGAATCAATGTACGTGTGGTGAATGACCGGTTGAGGTGCGGTTGAGTCGCATCTCGAAGCTTGTCTTTATTTTATTCCTTCGCTCTCTCTCGATCTCTCTCTCTTTATATCTAAACCCCAAGATGATTAGCGCCGGCTCCACTCTCCAGTGGCGAGAACGGTTGTCGGGTCTGATGGATCGCAGCGCTTTGCCAAGGTCTGCCTGTTGTTCTGCATCGTCGTCCATTTTCCTTTTTGTCTTTTGTTTACTTCTTTTTTTTTCCCCCCTTTGAGAATCCTCATTTCGGATGTGAATTCTGAACAAACCGTCTTTATTGTCCTTTTTGATTTTTTCCTAATCAGTTTTCGCAAGATTTTTCGTGTTTTAAAGGGCAGCTTTCTGATCACCTTCCCGCTTTTTCTTTTGGGAGCATTTCTCTACTCAGAAATAAAAAAAAAAAAAATCAATTTTCTCCTACATGGTTTTCGGTCGAAAGCACCGTGGAGAATAACTTTCCCTTGCAATTTCTCGTATATTTCATCTACTTATGCTGAAGTAAGTTGGAATGAAAAAGTAGGATTTTTCTATGTAGAAAACGTACTGCTTTAGCTATTATTTGGCATATGTATCATCACACAAGTGTTTGAGATATCTGGTCAGTTCGAATAGTTCTGATTGAATAAATCGGAAAACTGCTTTTGAAACTTCAGCAAGATGATAATATAGTTAATGACCATGGTAGGTGAAAAATCACATGACAACATAGAGAAAGACAAACGGTTCAAAGAAGACAACGCCCAAATTTCTCTCAAACTGTGGGTCCATTCGTACCACAAATAGACTCGTCTTTTTGAATAATTGTACTTAATAGATACCAAGGATGACCTGTCCCTGTGAAACAAAATGTTTGGTGCAAGATAATCGCAATTTAACAAACTAAGCATGCTATCATGTATCTAATATCTTAATGAGTTTTGCAATGATATCCCCGAGTTGATCTGTTGCTTTTGTTTATTACTTGTATTTTCTATATCTTGTAACTGAAACTGTTTTTTATAGGACTTCTATTTCTGATAGCTACTTGATTAAATGAACAAGGGGCAAGAAGCTGTCAAGAAATATGGTGGTGGTTTATCTATTCTGTATATTTATGTTTTTGCATTCCAAAGTTGAATCTGATCGTCAAGGTACTTCCACTTAATGTTATCAACAAACATGCAGATAAGAGAACATTTATCGATCTGACTATCTTCTAGTATATGTGTTGCATACAACTCATAAATGTTAGAGCTTCATAAATGAGTAAAAATCTAAATCTATGTCCTTTATGTTTTCATATGATTTGTAAAATGGTCTTGGCATTATTAGAGTTAAACAATTTTTTTGACCTTTCAGATTAATTGTCTAAAAGTTTCAATGACCTTTGACTTAAAAATATGTAGATATCCACAATAATATACCTTAGTTAATGCAATCAAAATTTTTAATTCTATTATAATTGTCAAAAGTTGTCCAAGTCATTATTTCTTATAATTTGTTAGAACTTTTAAAAAGAGTTCATTTAATCTTAATATTTTAGAAATAAGTGGGGACCTTTTAAAAAGGTTGAAAAGTTCATTAGAGTTTTTTCTTGAGATAATTAGAGTTTTTTATTAGAAGAGTCCAAATAAGTTATGTAATCAATTTATAAAAAAGTTTTAGGATCCCATTTATTGTAGAAGTTTTGTTATAATACAATTTTTAATTTCTTTTTCTCTTGGTGAGAATTGGTAATTTTCCTTTGGGTGAGGATTGTTTATTTGTTTATCCATTGTACTATGTTAATTTATATGAGATCAGAATTTCTAATTCGGAATTTAATATTTTCCCATCAATCTTCCCATTAGTGTTTTTCTTTACCACCACTCATTTTATTTCTCTCTGCACCATTGATCCCTATCTCTTTTGTATTTCCATCCACTATTATTGTTCAACACGCCCTAATCCCCTCCACACAACTTCAACGCCAATGAAGGTTGCATCATGTCGATATAAATACATTTCTTCTTCTTGAAATTTGACTTTTGTTTATATAGTTGGTAATTTTAAAGGACTTGCATTTAATTAATTTTTACAATTTCATACACATATATTATTCATAAAAATAACGAAATATTTCATATTTAGTTTAATCATCATCCATAAAAATGTTCTAATTTAATTTATTTATCCTCCATCAAATTTTTTCTTTTGTTTAGTAATTTCCATTCATAAAAAAATTATTATTAACATCCTCATTTTCATTTAATTTTCTTATTATCTATGATGTTTCTCTTGCATAATATTAGTTGCATTATTTTATAATTGTCATTACTTGTCAATACTTGTCAATACTTAGATCGATATAAAGGGAGGAAACACGATAATTGCGGCTAGATATATGCGACATTTAGATTTTAAGAACGTGAGATATATGTGAACAACAAACTGAATAATTACCATGGTTATTCTTCATAGATTGCTAACTTTAGGAAAAATATGCATACAAAATTACAGTTATGCCATCCCATGTCTAAAGAAGAATCTAATTATTTTTTGAAAAAATAATAATTGTTGTGAACTACGAGTTTGGATGGATGCTCATATATTTGATGTCTAACATATTTCTTAATTGGTGTAATGACATTGAAAATTTTTTTGACCAACATAACCTACATTGAATGCCTATAATTTACTAAATTCACGCTCAATGGACCCACTAAAAATTATTAACAATGTCGAATGAGCTTTACAAGCTAAGATTGACAAGAATTCATTATACATTGACATGAAATTAAAATAATGTATCACTAAATTTTGATAATTACTAAAGTTTTATTGAAAAACAAAAAAACCTTACTCTAAGTCAATTCTTGAAGCCATCACTCGAAGTCCTAAATTCTTTTATAATGAGCTAAAATGTAGAAATTGCTTTTAAATACTTCTTGATAAGTCAAGTCTAGAACAATTCTCTAAAGACAACTTATAATAGTCTTCTAATGACATTTTGGATGAGTCCTTTAATACGTCAATATCGGTACCTTTTATTAACTTAGACATTTTTAGAGTCCAATTGACAATATACTAACAAATACTAACCATGACTTTGACTTTGAAAACTTTCACATTAAGGGGGTGTAATTCTCGCTCACTAGGAGGTACTCCACTTGGTGACAATGTAATAAATGGGAACTAAAAGCTATGTGTTGGTGCAAGGAGTATCACATCGAACCTATATTTTGATGTATGGTAAGTTTAAAGTTAGGTTATTTGTGGATCTAATGCATGTGTCAAGTGTGCAGGTGCAGATAATTTGACAAAGGAAAGAAACCTTGATAGGTTTGGTGACCAAATACCAAGCAGTAGAGGAAGTCCTAGTGGGTCAGGTGATCAAACACTAGGTAGTAGAAGACTTAGTAAGTACCAAGCATGGGAGACACCCTAGTGGGTTAGGTAATTGACATTAGGCAGTGGAAGTCCAGTGAGTTATCAGAGAGCTAGCCTAGACACTTGGCTAAGGTAAGTCCTAAAGGTACTAGGTAGGTAAATTGAGAACCTTTCTGACATAGAAAGTGGTTACGAGCACATTCTGTTTCTAGGATCGAAGGTAGACTAAACAGCTAGGTGCAAACCTGACTAAGGAATTGTTATGTGTTTTAAGTAAAGGTGGGCAACTGTTATGGTTCAAAATGTAGAAAATATATTTTGTGGACTAACTTTGTGTTGCATGAAGTTACTTTATGTTATAGGCGATCGAAAGAGGTTTGAGCGACATGATGCAGATAAGTTGAATTAGACTTAGCTGTGAACTTCTAGGAGACTAGATCAAGGTCCGAGAGATCTTAGTGTTCGGGCGATTGGAGAGCTTTCATATGACTTGAAGTTGAGACCCATCGATCTGGACTGAGATAGTCAAGGATAGAAGTTGACCTTGCTCTAGGCGCCGAGAGTGAGTTAGACGATCGAAGGCCTCATCCAAATCCGGAGTTGAAGTGGATTTAGATTGGCAATCAAGTCAGCAGTGTCCGAGCGACTAGAAGGGCTTCTAGGGGACCATATAAGTGTCATGCAAGCAATTGACAAGGCTCTATAAAAGGAGGGCTGAGATACCTCTTTCAGCACTCATAAATGACAATACTCCTCTGCTTCCTCATGATTCTGTTATGTTGCGTGCAAGCGCTCTCCAAGCTCAATCGACAACTCCGTTCATTAATTTCCATTTCATTTATTGTTACCTAACATTTTGTTACTATTTTACTTGATCTATTAACTCTTGTAAGAGGTTCCTCCACCTCCGAAAGTTTTATAAAAAAGAGATCTTTTAGAGGGAATTTGGGAGTGATCCACTTGACGGATCATACGTTGTGGATGTAGGATCCTTGGAGGGAAGCTGAACCATGTTATATCTTGTGTACTTGTGTAGCATTATTATTTTATTCTTGTTATTTTTCTAAGGCTAATTCACCCCATTCTAAATTTGTTAGATCAAGATTTTGTACTAAGTTATTTGAGCGTGTCGTTTTGAATAGTTTTGTCTAAGGCACGTGGCTGATCAAAGTAGAGCCCTTGTGCCTCGCCACAGCTCGGAAGTAATCAATTGACTAACTCAAAGAAAGGTGCTAATCTAATCTAGGGGTCATAATTATGTTTTTTAGTTGGATTAAACTTTAATTCTAAAATTCTTACAAAAACCCTAACTCAAACCTAACCCAAACCTAACCTTAACCCAAACCTAGCCCAACCCAAACCTAATCCAAACCTAACCTTGATCTAAACCTAATGTAAACTCAACTTAATAAATAAACACTTATTTGCAATATTTGTGCTACTTATCCAATATTTGTCAAAGTCGTGGAGAATTTTTTTGTCTTTATGGCCTTGTAATAGGGATATAGTACAGGTCCTTCTCTTTTCAATGACTACAATTTTGCCACTTGGAAGGGTAGGATAGAGTGCTATCTTTTCAATGACTACAATTTTACCACTTGGAAGGGTAGGATAGAGTACTATCTTATGAATGAGATAGAAAACTAGATGATTATCTATAAAAAATGAGACTATAAGAAATGAGACCATAAGTAAACTAAAGTTACTTAAAAACTTTTATTAGAGTTTTAAATGCAACAAAAAAAGTTTTTTTTTTGAGTACTATAAGAAATGAGACAAAATTAAAATCGTTTAGAAATTTTTGAAACATGTAATGGAAATAAAAGAAACCTTTTTTAAAAGATTTTGTAAAGACTTAATTTGAAATGAGTTTAGAATATTGTGATGAAATATCTTTCAATGGAAGTAAAAGAAATTTCTTTTAAAAGATTTAGTAAAGACTTAATCTGAAAGAGTTTGTAATATTTTGATGAAATAAGAAATATGTATAAGGAAAATGTTTCTTTTAGAAAATTTGCATAATATAAATATTTAAGTAAAACGAATTGTGCAAATAATCAACATACTCAAGACAAACAAATAACAGAAAGTTGATAAAGTATTTTATATAGTTTGGAACCTTCGATTTTCACTCCACGTCCTATATAAGTTGTAAGAGGAGTCATCCCTTGAACACTATTATACCTTCTCCTTTTGAAAACCTTCCAAAGGCCAACAAACATTTTACAAAACCCACTTATAATAGCAAAATAAGTGTAATAGTAAAGATAGAAGATTGAAACGAGAAAAAGAAAAACAAGTAATATTAAAGAAAAACTACAAAATTACAAAAATTGAAATTATAAAGTTGAAAGTTGTAGAATCTTATTGAGAATAGAGGACACTTTCGTATCTCTTGAATGTTGTGGAATGATTTTTGAATGTCTTGGTTGAGCGAGCTTGTTCAACATTTATAGATTTTGATCATCACTATGAATCAACTAATTATTGTATATTGACTAATCCATTATTTTTGGATTTTATTTGGAATGGCCGTCATCTGAACGTTACTGCCTTTAGTCGACTGTTTGTTAGTTGTGTCAATCAATTGCTCCATTAGTTGACAATTGAATACAATTTATTAGTCAACTTTATCTCAATAAATCCTAAACATGCTCTCTGTTTCGATTAGATTTGGACCTCATTATTTGTTGACTATATCATCGATTGTCATTCTTTAGCAGTCAACTAGACTTGGATCATGATCTCATCATCCTTATCGGCTAACTATGTTATTAGTGAATTGCTAAGCTACTTACTGTAAGTCAACTAATCAAGATTTTGTCACGGTTGATATCTTGGATCACAACTGTGTCAATTGTAGTATCAGTCAACCCATTTGGATTTTTGCTAGTCTTTTTCATTGCACCTGCAATGTCAAGACAACCTGCATCTGCATACTTGAGACATGAAGTTAGTCAAATATAGATCTAATTTTAAACCTTTGCTAACTACGTCAACTATGGTATGGTTGGGCTCAACCATTACACATTTAGTCAAAATTGCAAAGCTTGTGACACATCATCAGTTAGGCTATATGCTTTAGTCGATGATCTCATGAGTGTTGTAAACATGATAAAAAGCAAATCTATATGCCTCAGCCAACTATCTTAAGGAATGATATTCCATTTTCAGCAATCTCATGAAAGGAGAAGACAAAATCATTACATTGAAATTGTGTTGTATCATTAATTCAATTAATGAAGAATGTTAGAAGGTGTGGTGTCCTAAAAGTTAGTATATATTCAATTAGTCTTTACATATTGTAAAATTAAAAACATTAATTTATTATACTTAAAATTAGATAATGAATCAAACTATATTACAAATTTAGTTTGATAAAAATGTTTCTACTTTTTTCCTTTATTGCATGATTCTTCTCCAAGAAAAACAAATTCTTTCCTTGGATTGATTCTTCCTATGAATGGGGAATAATTTATTGTCATCTTTTTTTGGTCTTCCAAGAATTCAGCAGAAACTTTGTTAGCATTTTTTCATTGCTTGTCCCTTTAAATAAGATAGTATTGGAAATTAGTGTAATGTGGTTTAATGTTTGAAAATGAGGTGATGAAGATGAGTGTGATGACATTGTGAATGAATGCATCCTTGGAAAATTCTGTAGACAAGAGCGTAGATTCAAATGCCTCACGATACCACACCAAGTCCTATATATTAAGAGTTGGACTATTGTTTAAGTAGATTGACAAATTGAATAAATAAGCATTAGAATCATTTTTCTTTTTCATAGTATGAGATGTTGCAACGAAGATTAATGGTTATAGTGAAATATTTATAGGATTGTTTAAGCCATTGAATGTAATCTTGATTGTACACTTGTGTAATCATTATTTTTTTGCTAGTATAATCGTTGCGTATAGTAATTTTTCTCCTAGCATCAGCATGTCTCTTTATAGGCTCATCTAAACTCTTTAGTGAAAAGTGTATACACATAACTATGAAGGTTCACATACCATAGATGTCTTAAGCATGGATTATGTTATCAAGTCATGTATTGACGGAATTTACCATTCTACCTGGCCATAGACACCAAAACAACTTTGCCACCAACAACTGCAACAAAATGTCCTTCCTCTTATTAAAACCCTGACAATCCTACTACCCACGATTAATCAAAAAAACTTTTCAAGTTCGCGGTGGTGTCATTTGGACATGACACCTCTATGAGCTTATGGTAGCCTTGTGATGGTCAAGCCTGCCCACGAGGCCTCTCGCAACGACCTTGCTTGGATACGAAGGCAAGCAAGGCCTTTGCAAGGACAAACAACAGTGATTGACCTTTTTTTTAATTTCCTTCCCTTTTTTTCCTCATATTTTCATTTTTCTTCTCTTAACTTAAGAATCAACTCTAAGTCCCTATCTTTTTATACTAATTATGGCGCAATACCACAGTGCATGTTGTAAAGAGTAAACGCTAAACTCAAATCTTGGCGGAAAATGTTGGAAGTGAATGGTTTTAGGTCTAGTAGAGTAAAGACAAAATTGAATTTATTAATATTAGACGTAATGTGACAATTATTAAGATAGAAGATGATGAATTATCTATAACTGGGAGCTTTAAATATTTAAAATCATTTTTGCAAAAGGATAAATGATTGAGAGATGCCTTATATAGAATGTAAGCAACGTGATTGAAATTAAGGAAAGTGTCAATTGTTCTTTGTGATCGTAAAGTTTCTTTAAAAATTAAAGAAAAGTTCTACAAAATGACGGTTATATGTTATATTCAAACACATAAGCAAAAGATGGAAGAGATAAGGATGTTAAGGTGGATATGCGGACATACAAGGATGAATAAGATAAGAAATGCGAACATTCAAAAGAAAATCGGAGTTGCACCTATTGAGGGAAAACTTTGAGACATGTTTAAGATGATATAGACATGTAAATGCTCCTTAAGTGATGTGAAACTATGACAAATATACATGTCATATGAAGAAGAAGAAGAAAAAAAACTTGATTAATAATAATAATAAAATAAGATAAAATTTATTTAAATATAAATAATGATGTAGTAGAGATAAAATCTAATGACGTAGAAGGATTCATATAGCCGACCCCACCTAGTGGGTGATAAAATCGTATTGTTGTGACCCGATTACAATTCAAATTACCGAGCCCCCTATGTAAATATAGTATAGGGTAACTCAGATCCAAAGTTTAAAATTTCGACCCGTGTCGAGGTTTTGATTCTGGACCAGAACGATACGGTTTCGGTATCGTATCATGCCGTACCGATATAGTTTCGGTATTTTCTAAATATAAAATATATTAGTTAAAAAATAAAATATGTAACATAAATATTTAAAAAATAAACAATATAAAAAATAATCTTAAAAAAAGAAAACATATAAAATAGATAAATAAATAAATAAAAATTTTATTATAATTTTTAAATTAAAATAAATGAAATATAAAATTAATTAGATAATTTTATTAGTGTTTAATAAAGTCTTTTTGATTATCTCCATCATAATTAGGAGTTGATTAAAATAATTACTCTAAATTTAATTAAAAAAATTTGAAATTCGACACCACTCGCGAGCTCACACGACTTCGGCGTTGCCGCAGGGTTGCACGACCCCTCAACCATAGCCGCGGGGATCGCGTGACTCCTCTGGCATGACCGCACTGGTCCCTTTGCAGCCGTCGTAGGGTCGCACGATGCCTCCGCGGAGGCAGCGGAAGGGTTACTGCTGTTGTGGGGTCGAGCAACCTCTCCGCTACGACCACGGGTCGCACAACATGTCACAGCTATTGCAGGTCTGGTGCCGAAGTTGTGCTGGTGCTGGTCGCCGAGCGGAACGAGATGTTTCGCCCGTTTCGACCGTCTCGACATGACACTTTAAACCATGCTCAGACCATCTCTCAAAGAATGTAACGACAAGTAATAATCTCAAGGTCAATTTATTTGTAAATGAAAGTTTGAGTTTTAGATGCTAAGGCTAAAGATAGTAATGTAAATTCTCTAAACTACGATCACAACATAATTAACGAAAATATAGAGTAATGCATATTAATATAATTTAACCTACTTGCAATCCAAATAAAGAACAAAAACTTAAAACATTCAAACAAAACAAACATTGCATAAATTAAATGAATTAAAATGCATTGACCGAAATGAAAGTAATGCAAGCGGAATTTAACCAAACACATTGCAAGCAAAATACTAAATGAAAACTAAGCATTGAAGGTAGAAACTTCTGCGATCGGGATGGATGATGTGGATCAAACTTAGGAATCCAGAGAGCTCAATGGAATTGCACGCGGAGCTAGGAATCCCAAAGCTTGTGGATGAGATGGTTCTCCGATGAGGAAGGGAATTTGTTGACGGTGGCTAATGGTGGTGGAGATGAGATGGTTCCGTCGACCGTCTCTTCTCCTCGATGGATGGAGGAAGGTGGTTCGGAGCTAGGAATCCCAAAAAGCTCTAGTGGATGAAGGGGGGGGCGATGATGTCCTTTGATGAGGAAGGGAATCCTCGTCTCTTCGAGGTGCAGGTGATGATGGAGATGGCCGGAGGAGATGACGATGGGAATCCCCTTTCGTTTCTCCTCCTCCCGTGTATGGCATGAAATGAAGTTGGGGAAGAAACTCCTTCGATCATATGTTGAATGAATCCTTCCTTGAGAGAAAACCGATTGCTTAAGTGAACCAATGCCCTCACGTGCCCTCACGTGCCATGACTGTGCCAAGGGTTACGGCCAGGCCGTGTTGGCTATTGTGGAATGGCTTTGGTAAGCTACTACATGGGACACGGCTTGGCAGTGTTAGGGGACATGACCAGGCCGTGTTTCCTTCTTTGGGGGTGCTTCGAACTTTTCTTTTGATTCTAGTTGATGCCCACTTTTGATTCCCCACAGAACCACATTCATATTTTAAGATATAATATATTAAATGTAGGAAAATTGCAATGAAGCTCTAAATAAACCTTCGCCTGTAAAACATGGTATGAATCAACATTTAACTATACAAGAGGATTAAAATGTCAAACATGAGAGCATAATAATACATGAAAATGACGGTTATGAAATTCCCCCACACTTATTCCTTACACGTCTTGGGCAAGTAAGCAAAACTCGAGAAGAACTAAAAACTCATTTCCCAAATAATCCCCAATCAACACTTCGAAGATCGTAAAGATAATTACTTAGGATCATTAAATTTATAAGGATCAAGACATTCATAATCCCGATTCTTACACAAGTCCACAAGCATGATAATTTCAATTAACTTGAATAAACTAAGAATGATAGAGTCTTACAAGGTAAATATTTTCGTTCTCGCTCTAAAAATCATTGCAAGGTGGAGTTTCCGTCTATTCTTGTGTAGTATAGGGTAACTCGGATCGTCTCTCAATGAATATAACAGTGAGTGATAATCTCAAGATCAATTTATTTGTAAATGGGGGGTTTGGGTTTGAGATGCTAAGGCTAAAGACAGTAATGTAAATTCTCTAAATTACGATCATAATGAAATTAACGTAAACATAAGTAATGCATCCTAATTTAATCTAACCTATTTTGCAATCCAAATGAAGAACAAAAATTTAAATCATTCAAACAAAACAAATATTATAGAAATTAAATGAATTAAAATGCATTGACTGAAATGAAAGTAATGTAAGAGGAATTTAACCAAACACATTGCAGGTAAAAGATTAAATGAAAACTAAGCACTAAGGGTGCGTTTGGTTCAAGTTATCATGTATAACCTTGGATATGTGATTACCAGATAATCACATAACCAAGGTTATGGGGAATAAAACATAACCAAATGTTATTTGGTTCAATCTAGGTAATGTAACAAAAATATGTTTGTTTGAAGGTTTTAATGAATAACCTAGTTTAAT
Source organism: Zingiber officinale (assembly GCF_018446385.1). Classification (NCBI taxonomy): domain Eukaryota; kingdom Viridiplantae; phylum Streptophyta; class Magnoliopsida; order Zingiberales; family Zingiberaceae; genus Zingiber; species Zingiber officinale. Next base: position 109,602,765 of record NC_055998.1, read on the forward strand.
ATTTTACTAGATTACCCTTAGTTACAAAACCAACTATATATAATAATAATAATAATATTATTATTATTATTATTTAAACTCTATTCTATTTTACTATATTTTCACATTTTTTTATTTTTTATATATATTTTTATATTTTTATTTTGTTTTTTTTATTTTTTTACTTTTTTTTTATTTTTTTAAATTTTTAGGGGTTTTTATATTTTTCTATTTTTTTAATTTTTTTAATGTTTTTTAACATTTTTTATTATTTTTTACTTTTTTAATTTTTTTATGTTTTTCCTATTTTTTTTAATTTTTAATGTTTTTTTGTATTTTTTTAATTTTTTTTCTATTTTTTCTATTTTTTTATGTTTTTTTTATTTTTTAAAATTTTTTTGTATTTTTAAAAATTTTTAATGTTTTTTCTATATTTTTTAAATTTTTAAAGTTTTTTTACCATTTTTTATTTTTAAAATTATTTTAAATGTTTTTTTTTAATTTTTTAATTTTTTTTACGTTTTTTTTATTTTATTTTTTATATTTTTTATTTTTTTCTTTACATTTTTTTTTCATATTTTTCTTTTATCCGAGAGTATTTTGGGTAAAAAAAATTCGATAACCCCGGAATCAGGAAAAACTTCAATTTTCCGAGGTTTTTCGATTCCTGGTTGCATGCCCCTTTTGCTGACGTGTCGGACATGGAACATTATTCGGGAATCATCGATTACCTAAATCAAACAGGGTTTTTGTTGATAACCTTCGATGGATAACCAAGGTTATCAAGGATAACCCTCAACCAAACGCACCGTAAAGGTGAAAACTTCTCCGATTGGGTTGTATAGTGCAAATTGAACTTAGGAATCCCAAAAGCTCAGTGAAATTGCGCGCGGAGCTAGGAATCCCAAAGCTCGCAGATGAGGTGGTTCTCTGATGAGGAAGGGAATCCCCTTTCCATCTCATGAGGCAGTTAATGGTGGTGGAGATGAGATGGTTCCGCTGACGGTGAGATGACGATGGAGATAACAATGGGAACCTCATTTTCGTCTCTTCTCCTCAATGGATGGAGGGAGGTGGTGCGGAGCTAGGAATCCCTAAGCTGCAATGGATGAAGGGGGAGGCGATGGCGTCCTTTGATGAGGAAGGGAATCTTCGTCTCCTCGGGATGCTGGTCGGTGATGATGGAGATGACCAGAGGATGGAACGGAGACGATGGGAATCCCCTTTCGTCTCTCCTCCCATGGATGATGTGAGATAGAGTTGCGGAAGAAGCTTCTTCGAGCTGTGTTCCTTGCTGTGGGATGCTTGGAACTTCTCTTTTGACTCCTGTTGACTCCCTTTTTTAATTCCTTACAAAACTACATTCATATTTTAAGACATAATGCCCTAAATGTAGGATTAAAATGACAAACATAAGAGCAAAATAATACGTGAAAATGTTGGTTATAAGTGAGATAAGGTTTAGTTGTTGTTTTTGTTTCTTTCCCATTTCATTTTTTTTCTTTTTTTTTTCCTTTTCAATCTACAAGGTTAGACATTGCATAAAGAGGCAGAGGAGTGGATTGAAGATGGATTGATGGAAAAAGTGAATTAAATATAATATAATTTATAATATTATAAAATATATTTATTTATGTTTATTATTTTTAATTGATTTTATTAAAATATCATTTACAATACATTACATTTCTTTTGATATTAGCAATGCTACATGTTATGTATTTTACTAAATTTATCTTAATTTTTTTTGTATAAATTTTAATTTGAGCTACAATTATATCATTTTTTAAAAAGAAAGATATTTTTTTTTGCTTTTATCTAAATTGTTCAACATTTAAAAACATAAACACTCATTCATCCAAAAATTATCATATGTACAATGTAATATAATATAATATATATATATATATATATATATATATATATATATTCTCTAAATCAAAGTCATCGACCTCTCATCCTTTTACTATACAATAGAAAATTTAGACTGTACTTTTACATATTCTCAATGTATAAAAGAATTTCATTAATTCATGAATAATTTGAAATTTTCAAACAAATGTAACATAATCAATGTCTAAAATCATCAAATCATATTTGAAGATGTTGAAATCGAAGATCAATCTCCATGACAATTATAAATGTAAGTTCTCAGACTCGATGCATCTGTGATAAAACTGAAAATTGAATATTAATCTTCATCATCATTATAAATGCAAGTTTTTGGACTGCATGTCTCTGCAATAAAACTGTAATTAAGACTATTTAATTATGTACAACAATAATAAAAATATAAGTTTTAAATTTATACATTTTTGATGAACTTATAGTTGCTGCAAAACGTTCAATAAGCAACAAATGTCTCATGAGATAATATCAAAATTGAAACTCAATTGTCAACATCTCAAATATAACTCAATACTATTCATCTATAACAATGAAATATTAATAAAATATTTTTGAATTAATATATTTTATATTTTAAAAAGTATTGAAATCATATCAGTACGACACAATACGGTATTGAAATCATATCATTCTAGTCATAAATTAAAATTTTAGCATGGCTTAAAATTTTAAACCTTGGTCTTAATAAAATTATCATAGCAAATTTGTCAAATGAATCTCACATTTTTAATTTGTATAGTATATCTTAACTTCAATTTGATCTTTTAGGATCATAAGGTGGTTTGAAGACCTCAGTTTATACTAGGAGTTAGGCAGCACCACGTTGAATGATTTTTAAAGAAGGCAACACTTCATTGTCTTTTTTTTTTTTTGAGTTATATATTGGGCTAATTAAAGGTTCTTTGGTTAGGAGAAGGGCCATTAATATGGATTAGGAATTTTGATTGTTCCATGATTAATCATATGATGATTTTTTCCTGTGGGTCCGTTGGTGAGTCATCAAGGATCCAAGAGTCTCTTCTGGGGTTAAGCACTTCCATGTTCTTTGGTTCAGGAGAGAAGTCACTAAATTAGGTAGGGATTATTTCTTGAACTGCTACAGCTGGTCTCATTTTTGGTTCATTAATTTCCTCCTTGAGTTTGAGGTAAGTCATCAAGTGACTTTTTTTGAAGTTAAATCTTCGAACTCACTTAAGTTAAAAAGTACATAAATTTTAGGAGAGGTGACTAAATCAAGGTGAGGCTTCGATCATTGTCCTCTGAGACACTAAGGTCCACATTGTTGTTGGATTTTCCTTTTCCTTAAAATTTTTGTACGGGTGGGCTGATCTTTTTATTTCTCATTCTAATTTTGCAAGGTTGTGGATGCTCTTCCATTGTGTTTAGAGCATTAGTAGTCCCTATTCCATACACAGAGAGAGAGAGAGATGGGAGGTTATACAACCAAAGTGTCATGTACTGTAACAGTGATGGAAAGAATGTTACACCATATTAAGTTTTTGAGTTTGTTCACTCTAGCCTTTATGGATATAAGCTCGTTCTCCTTTTTTAGTTATACTCACACTTAGCATATACATCTGGTATTTTCTCTCATCATCTTGATTTAAGAATTGTGTCATGATGCTTATAAAGTCTGAATTTTTGTAGGTTTTGGTACCTTTTTTTTTGTGGGATTGAGGTATGGCGAACTGTATTTGGACCATACTAATATTTTTTATTGTTTCTGTTAAAAAGTAATTAGATGCTAGTTTTCCTTCAAATTAAACATAAATCAATTGTATGCTAACCACATAAAAATTGTATATACATTGTCATTTGATGTTATATAGTTTTAGTATTTTAATGCTTATATGTGTTGTGTATTTAATCGATATGAGACTCCATATCATCCACACGACTTTTGAAACCTTCATAATTGAGACAACATGCACTAAGAATACTCTAGAATAGCTGAAGAAACTGAAGTTTTTGTTTTTTTTTTCTGCTAAGGTTTGAGTTCCTTTTCGGATGTTTTCTATTAGCTCTGCTATTACTGCAGAATCTTTCCTTGACGTGTAGATGTCATCAGACATGCTCCTTATAGAAAAGCTTCAGATTTTTAATTTCTCGTGCTTGATTTTTACATCTCTGTTGGTGAATGCATTGGTTTCTGGTGACATGATGATTTGGAGACTATTTCTTAGTGGAAAGTATAAAAAGTTAATTTAGTTGGTTCATATGGTTAAGTGACCTTATTTACTTAGTTCTTTCATTGAATTATTGTATGGATTGCAAAGGCATATATGTAAATAATATGTTTTCAGGTGATGCATTATATGACATGAGAGTGAGGTTAAATGCCACTGCGAATCAGCTTACTGATTGGAATCAAAATCAGGTTAATCCTTGTACATGGAATTCTGTTATCTGTGACAGTGACAACAATGTCATTCGAGTGTAAGTCATTTGTTCTTCTCCTCTTAAAGTTATATTTATTATGTGGATTCTAAGATTCAATTGCAGTAAATTGGAAGACAATAGCATTTTTGAAAGCCATATTCCATAATTGTAATTTCATTGCCTCAGGACATTGTCTTCAATGGGATTTAATGGAGTCCTATCACCAAGAATTGGAGAACTCCAGTATCTAGCTGTTTTGTAAGTATAATTTTACCAACATTTTAGTTACTTAGTGATGCAATTGGCAAACAAACAAAAGGAACCAACCTCAATAAGTGGAAAATTCTTACATAGAGAAAACAAAGTGGAAATTCTTATTGATTAAAAGGAAAAAAAATCAGCAATTTACCAAAGGGCGCACATAGGTTTCCGAATTGACCAAAAGGTGCATGCTACTTTGGTATTTACCAAATGACACCTTTTTCCGGTGCTCTTCCCGTTCTACCCTTTTGACAAATATGACTTTTTCTTTTCTCTATTTTTTTTCCTTTCCCTTCTATTTCCTCTCTCCTATACATGCAATCTCTTTTCGCTTTCCTTCTCTTTCCTATCTCTTTTGCATGCATGCATGCGAGTTTGATATGAAAATCATATCAAGCCCACGACATTTAGGATTTAGTTGATTCGTTTGATAACATTTAACACATCAGGAGAAACCGAAATAAGCAATGAAGGGTATCATTGGATTCCTTGCAGCTTAAGAAATCTATGGGACTTGAAATGGGTCAAATCGAGCCTATCTAGATGGACCTAGACAGGTCTAATTGGATCCATTTCAAGTCTTATGGATTTCTTAAGTTGCTAAGAGTCCAATGGTGCCCTCCATTGCTTATTTCAACTTCTCTGAAGGTGTTAAAATATTATCGGAAGAATTAACCTAACGTGAATTTGATATGAATCGTAGGCTTGATATAGTGCATATCAGGTTCACGTTGGGCCCAATATGATTTCATATTAGGTTCACATTAAGCTAAAATGTGAATAATGTAAAAAGGTCACATTTTTGGAGTTTCTCTTGCAAGAGTCAAACTAAAAAGGTAAAATATCACATTATTCACATTTTAGCTTAATCAACAAAGCAAGAGTTTCTCTAAACTAAATTTCTTTTTTTGTTTTCAAGTTTTACGTGCATTTTAAACTTTAATTAAATCCAAAAACATATATTAATGCATTATGAACTTTTTTTAAAAAAAGTTGTTTTCATTATTTCATATTATCTTTTTATCCATGTTACAAAGAGCAAAATATCACATTTTTTATGTTTTAGCTTAATTAAGGAATCTAGTGTTCTTTTTGTGGGATTACTTTAAAGTTATGTAAATATTCTAAACTACAATTAAATCCGAAAGAATATATACAATTTATGCCTTTTGATAATATTCTAAATTTTATGTTTTTTATTTGCTAATAAGAACTATTTATCATCATTGTCAATATCTCTCGTTAATTATATTTAAATGCAATATAATTCCCTAAAACAATGGATAAGACAAAATTAAGGTGAAACCAAAAGAACCAAAACTTGAAGGTCACGTTGGGCCTGATATGATTCCATGTCAGACCTAATATGGGCCTGATATGATTCAAATCAAGCCCACGTTGGGATTTTTTAGCCGATTCTTTCATTAACATTATAACACCGCTTGAGAAGTTGAAATAAGCAATGGATAATGCCGTTTGACTTCTTGCAGCTTGAAATGAATCCAATCAGACTTGCCTAGGTCCATTAGTGGATTTTGGTTGGCCTGATATGATTCTATATTAGGCTCACGTTGGGCCTGGTATGATTCATATTAGGCCCACATTGGGATTTTTTAGCCGATTGTTCCATTACTATTGTAATAGTCAAGAAGCTGAAATAAGTAATGCATAGCACCGTTTGACTCCTTGCAGCCTCAAAAGTCCACAGGACTTGAAATGAATCCAATCGGACATGTCTAGGTCTATTAGTGGATTTAGACTGAAACTAAAATATGATTTCATATTAAATCCACGTTACGCTAAAATATGAATAATGTAAAAATGTCACATTTTTAGAGTTTTTCTTGCAATAGTCAAACTAAAAAGGTTAAAATATCACATCATTCACATTTTACCTTAATTAACAAAGCAAGAGTTTCTCTAAACTAAATCTCCTTTTTAGTTTTCAAACTCTAAACTAAATCTCCTTTTTAGTTTTCAAGTTCTCCGTGCATTCTAAACTTTAATTAAATCCAAAAACAAAGATTAATGCATTATGAACTTTTTTTTAAAAAGTTGTTTTCATTATTGCATATTATCTTTTTATCCATGTTACGAAGAGCAAAATATCACATGTTTTATGTTTTAGCCTAATTTAGGAATCTAGTGTTCTTTTTGTGGGACTGCTTTAAAGTTCTTTAAATATTCTAAACTAAAATTAAATCCGAAAGAATATATACAATTTATGCCTTTTGATAATATTCTTAACTTTATGTTTTTTATTTGCTAATTGCCAATATCTCTTGTTAATTATATTTAAATGTAATGTAATTCCCTAAAACAATGGATAAGACAAATTAAGGTGAAACTAAAAGAACCAAAACTTAAAGGCCACGTTGGGTGGCCGATTCATCCATTAATATTTTAACAACTCCCGAGAAGTCGAAATAAGCAATGGATATCACCGTTTGATTCCTTGCAACCTCAGAAATCCACAAGTCCAATTGAACATGTTTAGATCCATCAGTGGATTTTGATCAAAATCTATTGATGGACTTAGACAAGTTCGATTGGATGTATTTTAGGTTCTGTGAATTGTTGAGAATGTAAGGAGTCAAACGGTGCTATCCATTAATGGAACAATTGGCTAAAAAATTCGAACGTGGGCATATGATTCATATTAGGCCTACGTAGCCTGATATGAATGGACCTGGTATGATTTATATCAGGCTCACGTTGGAATTTTTTAGCCGATTATTCCATTAATATTTTAACACCTTCCGAGAAGCTGAAATAAGGAAAGCATAACACCGTTTAACTCTTTGCAGCTTCAGAAATTCATAGGACCTGAAATGGGTCCAATTGGACATGTTTAAGTCTAACAGTGGATTTTGATCGAAACTAAAGTAGGATTCCATATCAGACCCAAGTTAAGCTAAAATGTGAATAATGTAAAGGTCTTAGAGTTTTTCTTGCTAGAATCAAACTAAATAGGCTAAAATATCACATCATTCACATTTTAGCTTAATCAACAAAAAAGAGTTTCTCCAAACTAAATCTCCTTTTTAGTTTTAAAGTTCTCCGTGCATTCTAAACTTTAATTAAATCCAAAAACAAATATTAATGCATTATGGACTTTTTTTTTTGAAAAAAAAATTGTTTTCATTATTGCATATTATCTTTTTATCCATGCTACATAAGCAAAATATCACATTTTTTATGTTTTAACCTAATTACGGAATCTAGTGTTCTTTTTGTGAGATTGCTTTAAAGTTCGTTAAATATTTTAAACTACAATTAAATCCGAAAGAATATATACAATTTAGACCTTTTGAAAATATTCTAAACTTCATGTTTTTTTATTTGCTAATAAGAACTATTTATCATCATTGCCAATATCTCTTGTTAATTATATTTAAATGCAATATAATTCCTTAAAACAATGGATAAGACAAATTAAGTTGGAACCAAAAGAACCAAAACTTAAAGGCCACGTTGTGCCTGATATAATTCTATATCATGCCCTTCATATCAGGCACACATTGGAATTTTTTAGCTGATTCTTCCATTAATATTTAACACCTCTCGAGAAGCCGAAATAAGCAATAGATAACATCGTTTGACTCCTTGCAGCCTCAATCCACAGGATCTAAACATGTCTGATTCCTATCAGGTCCACGTTGAAATTTTTTAACTGATTCTTCCATTAATATTTTAATACCTCCTGAGAAGCCGAAATAAGTAATGAATAGCACCGTTTAACTCCTTGTAGCTTCAGAAATTCATAGAACTTGAGATTGGCCCAATTAGACATGTCTAGGTCCTATGGATTTCTGAGGCGGTAAGAAGTCAAACGGTACTATCCATTGCTTATTTTGACTTATCAGGAGGTGTTAAAATGTTAATGGAATAATTGGCTAAAAAATCCCAACGTGGACTTGATATGATTGCCCACGTTGGGTCTGATATGGAATTATATTAGGCTAAACCTGAGCATGATATGAAATCATATTAGATCCAACGTGACCTTTAAGTTTTGGTTCTTGTGGTTCCACCTTAATTTGTCTTATTCATTGTTTTAGAGAATTATATTGCGTTTAAATATAATTAACGAAAGATATTGACAATGATGATAAATAGTTTTTATTAGCAAATAAAAAAACATAAAGTTTAGAATTTTATCAAAAGGTCTAAATTGTATATATTCTTTCGGATTTAATTGTAGTTTAGAATGTTTAAATAACTTTAAGGTAGTCCCACAAAAAGAAGAACACGAGATTCCTTAATTAGGCTAAAACATAAAAAATGTGATATTTTTCTCTTTGTAACATGCATAAAAGATAATATGCAATAATGAAAACAAATTTTTTTTTTTTAAAGTTCATAATGCATTGATATATGTTTTTGAATTTAATTAAAGTTTAGAATATGCGGAGAACTTGAAGACTGAAAAGGAGATTTAGTTTAGAGAAACTCTTGCTTTGTTAATTAAGCTAAAATGTGAATGATGTGATATTTTAACCTTTGTAGTTTGACTATTGCATGAGAAACTCTAAATATGTGAACTTTTTTTTTTATATTAGTCACATTTTAGCTTAACATGAATCATATTAGGCCCAACGTGGGCCTGATATGCACCATATTAGGCCTACGGTTCATATCAAGTCCATGTTGAGCAGATTCTTCCGATACTATTTTAACACCTCCGAAGAAGCCGAAATAAACAATAGAGGGCACCGTTGCACTCCTAGTAGCTTAAGGAATCGATAGGACTGAAATAAGTCAAATCGGATCTGTCTAAGTCCATTAGTGGGTTTTGACCAAAACTCACTTATGGACCTAGATAGATCCGATTGGATTGAGGTTGCAAGGAGTTCAATGGTGCCCTTCATTGCTTATTTCGGCTTCTCTCGATGTGTTAAAATGTCATTGAATGAATCGGCCAAACAACACCGTGGGCCTGATATGAGTTTCATATCAAATCCACATAATGCATGCATGCAAAAGAGAGAGGAAAGAAAAGAGAGGAAAGGAAAGATAAAGAGGTTGCATGCATAGGAGAGTGGAGAGAGGAAAGAGAAAAGAGAAGAGAAAGAAAAATGACATAGAAAAGAAAAAGCCAAATTTGCCTAGAGGATAGAAGGAGAAGAGCATTTGAAAAAGATGCGTCTTTTGGTAAATACCAAAGTAGCGTGCGTTTTTGGTCAATTCGGAAACCTACATGTGCCCTTTGGTAAATTGTCAAAAAAAAAAACATAGTTCCTGATCTATTTCTGATAAGCTTAACTCATGAAAAACAAACAATTAAATTGGAAAATGCATTAGACCATAATTATTCCTTTAATTAATTATAAAAAAATGACAACTTAATCTGTCCATGGGTTTGTGAATGAATAGAAATCTTATGTTAAGTCCCAAATAACTTTCATATGTAACTGGAAGAACATGACACCATATCATTTAGTATATGGAGGGGAAAAAATGATAAACCAGTAACACTGAACTTAGGCTGACCGATCTGGCTGCACGGAAGTTTCCCACCAGCCACCAAGGTAAATTGGGAAGTGCTCGTGGCATGCGACCTAGAAGCCCAACATTATGTGGTTGTGTCCCATTTGGAGGAAAAATTCATACAAATGATCGTAGTTGGGGATCAAACCGTGGATGTCTAGGTGATAACTTGACATCCTTTCACTGCACTATAGGGTAAAAAAACACTTTGTGATATAAACATTTTACTTATATAAAAAAAATGTTAGTATATGGAGTCATCTCAATGAGAACTATACCACATTGTGACTGAAAAGGAAGCTTGTTTTACCTATGCCACCTTGTAGGGGCTTATGTGTGATAAGTGTGGCCTACATCCTACAAAGGATTGATGATGAAATTATGTTCATGGAACTCCCAATGTTAGAAATTAAGTAAATCTAGTAGGAAACTAAGTAATTAAAGTAACAAGTGGGAATCTAAACAAATATAAAGATCATAACAAATAGACAATAGTAGATAACATGTGAGAATTGGAGGATCAGGGGTGTGATTTGGGGCAGGGTGGGGAGTGAATAACAATTAAAAAACAATTATTTAAATAAGAGAGTTGGACATGCAACAATAATGTAAATCAAAATAAAATTAATGCTAATAAATTTATTTAATGTGCTTTGGACCTCCAATTCTGCTTCACAACCTATTGATTTGTTAGGTAAGTCACTCCTTGAAATTTAAGAGACAAATAAGCCTTCAAAAGCATTTTTATTTTACAAGATAGAAAACCATAAAGCAGCTTGTAAAAAAAATTGAAAAGTTGTTAAGAGCTTGAAAATTGCAATCTTAAGCTTGTATGAATTCAAGAAGTGTATAAAAGACTAAAAAATTAACAAGAGAGAGTATTTTTAGTAGTAGAATTGTTGCTGAATGTGTTTTCATGAGCTCCTCTTGTTCCTCGGTTTATATCCTTCAAACTGAGCTTAGATAAACTTCACACAATTGTTTTGTTTAATTCCTAGTCTAAAATATTCTTCAGTTGACAGAAACACTAATTATGGAAGCCATATTTGTCAGCGATGCTCTTTATTCTAGTTGAACAACATCACAAGCTCATCTATCAGTGGAACAAATCCTGATTTAATTTAAATTTACTTCCCCTATAATGGTACGAAAGTTTCCCTCCCTTTTTTTTGTGATTCTCCCTCTAAAAATGTCATTATTGCACCAATAATATTCTATAAATGATATAATATTCAAATTTAGTCATGGTGAACTCTTGTCAAATTTATACGGGTACAAAATTAAATTAGCATAAAATTATATTTTTTATCCTTGCAGATAAATTTAATTGACCAAAAATAGTCAGGTGATTGATCACAATGTCAATTAATGGAATGTGTCAGTCAAACTGAATTCTTTAATATTCAAATGTCGAGTTTCAAGAATTCTTTAAAATTTCTAAAGAAAAAAAAAAAATAGAGATGTATAATATGGTGAAGTAAAAATTATTTTCTTTCTGAAATACTTCATACTTTAAAAAAATAATACTATGTTGAAAATACTTAAAAAACAATGTTTTAGTTTTATGTTGATTTATGTAACTTTTTATATTTTTTTAGAAAATATAAAACATGAATTTTCAACATAGAAAATAAGTTTGCAATGTGAAACTAACAATCAAGCTTTATTAAAACTATACATTTAAAAAAAAAAAGGCAGCTCGAACCCGTGACCTTTTGGTCACATATACATTTAAAAAACTCTTTTAATTAATATTAAAGTGGCATTTCCAATCATCATCATATACACATTTCCCATGACCAATTAGTATCATGATTTATAGATAATGTAAGACCAAATTGATGCATCTTAAGTAATATCCTGGACTAAATGCTTCATCTATCATCATATGACCCAATATACAAATATATAATTACTATATTTTTTGAGTCAGACGAGATAGTCCTTTCTGTCCTCTCTTCTATATCATCATACAAGTCAATAAATGAAAACATAGATATGATATCAATAAGCATAAATGATCAAAGATATATAAACACATGCAAGTGAAACACATTGATAAAATCTAAGTGATTTGCCAACGAAAAATAAATTATTAATTAACCTAGTTGGAGCGCACTGATCTATCTAAAATGTGATAATTTATTCTTGGGAATCCATTAGTTGGGTCCAACTTGGTTTACTAGGTACTTTTTGCCTTTCATCTAGATGGCCAATTTGATTTTATTCTGGATTGCCCCTTACTAATTATAGAAGAGTAGCCTTTTCATTTTTCTTTGATTCATACCCTTAGCTAGTTTGGCTAACTTTTACTCTTTGGTTACTAATAATCATATCATGAAAGTTAGCATCTTATATGAACTTTTCTCTATTGTTGTTATTGGATTATCTACTTGTGACTTCAAGTTTTCATTGTTTATAGATTAGATTATCTACTTGTGACTTCAAGTTTTCATTTTCATTTTCAAGTTGCTTAAGTTGAGCATGATAAGATTAATCAAAAGATGGTGGTTGTATTTTTAGTTTTAATTTATTTTTGAGATTCCTATTTTTATCTTTTTTTCTATATACAATAAGTTTAATAAAGAAATTATAGTATTAAAAAGTTAATCAACTAGGGGAAAGTCTACCTTGTTGTCTTTTTTGTCTAAAGCCATCATTATTCCATTGTTCCTTTCATCCAAGACTCCCACTTCATCATTGCTAGCACTTTTAGTCTTATCTTTAAGCATAGGCTAGATTTGTCAAGTGATGTGTATGATTCATACCTATATTTTCGGTCTTATTTTGCATGCATTTACTATATTACATGAGCATATTTGCATAAACTTCTAGCATTTGCATTCATTTCATCATTTAGTTCGGATGATTTGTACTTTGTATTGATAGGAAGTGGAGATTTTGTCTTTGGAGCATAAATCAGAGACGAAAAGTCTAAGAACACATGATGTAACATGATACACAACCTGCCTATGGCCTGTCATGGCTGTGTACCATCTTTGGAGGCAAAATGAGTATCAGAGAAAAACACTAGCTGTCCAGCATCGGTTTGGCCGTGTCTCCTGACATGGCCATGCCCCAAGTTGTGCCTTTGACGAGGAGAACCAGCGTCGAACACTACCTAGCCGTGTTCGGATTTTTAGCATCCACCACGGCCAGGCCGTGGTCTCGCACACGACCATGGCGCACCGCATCTCCTTGATGTTTTAGGATTTTTGTTACCTTCCTCTTTTAGGGTTTCCCTACCTTTTGGAGACCTTGCCAAGGCTCTAAGCCTATAAAAAGAAGGAAGGGGCAGCGGCTAGAAGGTATCAAGAGTTCTCGAAAGAGACCCTAAGGATCAAGCGATCTCATGAAACGGGATCGAGGAGGAGGCCACTTTGAAGACAAGGAGCTATAATATCGATGACTGATATTTCCGAGTAGTCTTTTTAATTATAGGATTAGGGAGTAACTTGATATTTTGTTGGACGAAATAATGCATTGATTCTCTTTTTATTTACGAATATGATCTGTGATTGATTCTAGTTTGTTTTCTCTCCATCCATCGTTTTGCTGTATTCGACTTAAATAGTAACCTCATTGCGATAGATCGAGAGGTGAATCCTAGCCGTGATCATTGCATATAAACATACAATTTGATCAATAGAGCATAGGGGATGTACTTATCAATGAACCCTAATCTCCAACCTCTAGAATCGACTTGAGAGTTTCTACCACGGAGTAAGGGTTGCGTCTAGAGGGTCGTGGAGCTCTAGTGACAGAAGTTTCCTTGAAAGTGACCCCTAATTCGACTACCATGAAAGCGGTTGACTCTCTCGAGGCTTTCACAATTTGTTGTAGAACTTAAAAGGGTCTATCCTAATCCACTTTATGAGATGCGATTAAGATAGACACATTGGTGTTTTCGTGCTTTTCTTTACCCCATAGGCACATCCAATTAACTTTAGAGGAATCCCTTCATAATCAAACATTGAGATAAATGGAATTGCATTCGTCAACATTTATCATAGTGAAACTGAAACCCTAAAATTGCCTTCCAAACTAGCTTTCTTACCATTTTCGTTTGATCACTCTTGCTTTTCTTCCAACAACACAACCTTTCTCGATTGTCTAGATAATCTCTGTTGCAAATATTTTGGTACTCAGCAACACAGTCCTATATTTTTATTACTTGACGACACTATGCATTTGCGGTACGAGCACATCATCAAGTTTTACCATTAAAGCTAGGTGGTTGTGATGGGATCGCTTCATCCAATAAACCATTGTCATATGTGAATAAGACTATGATCTTGGTTTTTCTTGTGAGTTCATCTTCTGAGGACTTAAAATTTAGGTTTTTGTCAATGCCATTTGCCCCCTCTTTGTTGTTAGGATCATTAGGTTGAGATGGTCGGACACTAGAAGGGGGGGGGACTCTTTCTATAATCTTTAGCAAGGTTACACAAGTTAACGCAGCATAATACAAATAACCATAAAAGATAAAAGACAAGTGCTTACAATTCCTTACATGCTTGTTTTCATGGTTTGGCAATCCCTAGACTCTTACTCCATGGCCTATGATTCATTGGTGAATCTCTTCCAGAAAGTACTATCTTTCTTCTTCTCCATCAAATACGGTAGTAGAGAAATCTCTCTCAAGCACAAGATTACAAAGAAGTTTACAAGAGAAAAACTAATGGATTACAAAGGGCTCTAATGGATTGGACCATCTCTATTTGTCATACCTTGAAGCCTCCATAATTCATAAAGCTCTCCTTATATATCATTCAAAACCTCTTACTGTAAGATGATCTTCTCCCAATTAGTTTGCACCATCAATCAATTGATGTTAAGAATCTGAATGTTGTGGAATATTAACGACTCTTTTATGCTTTCCATCTTCAACACCAATCAGCTTGAACCATAGCATTAGTTGATTGGTCTCCTAAATAGAACATTCTATTTATTGGCTCCTCGGATTCCTCACAAGTAGATTGATCCAAACAACAAAGTTCGAAACTTTAGGATTTTAGTTTCTTCGTTTCACTAGTTAACCGGATTCCCATTCTAGTTGACTAGACTCCTTACTACGATCATCCTAACGATTAAGTCCACCTAAGATGACTTCTACCCTCATCCCATGTATATTGGTCATATAACTCTCATTGCTCACAACCGAAGTCTTATCATCGTAGCTTGACTTTGCCCCTCGTCCATCTCTTGTCAGGTTACTCGATCCCTTGGATACACACGAGCCCTTGACTCCATATGCCATCCTTAATGTATTCCTCTATGCAGTGTGCCTTAATTAGTTGTTGTCCTTGCTGTCTCGATGTTCCTCGTCTTGCAGTCCCTCGGCATGCCATCCTTCTCGGATCTCTACGGAGCGAGCCATCAAGTTGCTAACTTGGTATGCCCGTCACTCTAGAGCTACTCCAACGTCACCTCGGTGCTTCTCATCCTGCAATTCCTCGAATGTCCCATACCATCCTTCTCCTATTTCTATGGACTTCCAAGTCACTAAAAGTGTCACTATGGTCACGCTAAATCATCATTTGACCTTGCTGACTACGAGCTCTCCAAGCTCTATGCGTGTTCTTCCGGTAAGTCCTTGCACATTTGAACTCACATCAAATCACAACTCAAAACTCAAATTAAACTCTTAGGCCAAACATAAAACCTAAGGTCGCATTGGTCCTATTGGGGCACGATTACACCAACACTAGTCAACCTTGACCTTTTGAGCATCCTATTGGCATCTTTAGTTTTCTCCCTCTTTCGAGGACCTTTTGGCCTTTTCCATGTGTCAACACTTGTACGCTTTTTCCATATGTCAATTATTCAATTAATCTTGACCTATTTGAACTTTTTCAATTTCAACACCTATTAAGTCTTCACTACATTTGTAGTTATTTGTCAAGTTTTAGCACATGCACACTTAACAAGCACATCAACATAAGAGGATAAACCTAACTTTTTTGCCAACCACATCAAAACAAGCTGGGGGCATGAGTGGACCAACAATGATAATATAATGAATATTTCTTATTTTTCTTTTTCAATTTTAAGTCATTCATGGTAATATGATTTTTTTAAAAACTTAAACCTTACATTGCCTCCTTTTGACATATTAAAAATAACAATTAAAATTTTCATACATGCAAGATAGATACATCAGAAATATACAAAATATGCACACTAATCAAAGCAAGTAAATAATCATGACTCAACTTAAATTTACCTCCTTGTAGAGCATGTGAATAATCATGACTCAATTTAAGCTTACCTTCCCTTGGTGAAGTTTCATTTTCTAAGGTGTGAGAGGTCCCATCCCTTTATTTTGTGCTTCTTTTCTTAAAATATTTTTACTACACCAATAGTATTCTATACATTAAATTATATTCAAATTTAGTCTTGTTGAACTCTCATCAAACTTCTGCAGTAAAGACATAAAAAAAAACAACATAAAAATTTTACTATTGTATTTTTCAAGTTTCCAATCAACTTTGATGTGCTTGGACCTTTTCCAACCCAACACCTATTGAGGCATCACTGCACCTATAGCTACTTGTCAAGATTGTGCACCTATACCCTTAACAAACACATCATCATAACAAGATGAATTAAACTCTTTGCCAATCACTTCAAAACAGCCCAGTGGAACTTGATCACTTGGATGATTGGACCAACAAGAATAAGTAATAGTGCATAAAAATTAACTAAACCAACTAAATTAGAATAACAATAATTTTCAAATAGAGCTGGGGATTTTACACTACAAGTTCGCGCTTAAATTGCATCTACTTTGGGCATTAAAGCAGATCCTATGAGGAAAGACTTTTTCTTTGAGTCAAATTTCGCTAAAATATTTTTTGAGTTATTAGTTACTAGTCAATGTGAGCTTCTCTATTGTGGAATTTATGCTACAAAATTTATGTTGAAATCGAATCTCCTTTGTGCATCAAAGCGGATCTTTGGATGAAATAAAATGAAGAAAAACTTTTGTTTTGAGTTAAATTTTGCTACAATAAAATATTTTAATTTACTATTTGTTGTTGCTATAGTAATGTGTTTTTTAGCTATTAAGTTGGACCCCAAATTGGGTTACAAGCTCAACCTTTCTGTAGATGGAGAAAGCAATGCCATAGTTCGTGTTACTTAGTATTAATTAAAATCAATTGGTATCAATCTATTTGATCTGATAGAATTTTAATTGATTGACAGGATATTTTAGTTTTGTATATTTGGTACGATAATATTTTTTTTTCTTCCATGATTTTTTGGGATTGATAGACCCATTGTATCTATAAAAGTGTATTATGCTCATTATTGAAAAAACAATTATTGTCTCCACCTTTCTACATGATATTAGAGTAGATTGATTTCTCGAATTTCTTCTGTCGGCTTCATCTTCCCTAACGTGTAGGTCATTTCATTGAAGCTCAACCAAAGCCCAATTAATATATCGAAGGATTCAAACACACCAAAAAAAGCCCAACAATACTGTGGTAGAAAAATCATTTGCATCAATCACTTCTCAATCAGGTAGTGATATTTCTTCTCTATAAATTACGACTCACAAGCTAAACGGTTGTAATTATCTACTATGGGCTCAATCTGTAAAAATTGTGATATGTGGCTGAGGCAAATTGAGCTACCTGACTAGTGATCCTCTGCATCAAGCCACAAAGATGCATTGTACAAAGTTTGGATTGCTGAAACTCAATAGTTCTTGTGTGGCTCATAAACTCCATGGAGCCCAATACTAGCAGACGATACCTCTGGTTCCAAACAGCCAAAGAAGTGTGGGATGCTGCTCATCGGATGTACTCGGATATTGGAAATGCCTCTGAAATATCCGAACTCTGCTCCAAATTGAAGGATATAAAGCAAGGAAACAATTCAGTGACTCAATACTTCTCGAAACTTCAGGATATTTGACAAGAATTGGATCTGTTCCTCGAAGATTCCTCGGTGTGTGCTGAATGTAATATCAAAAACAAGACAAATCTTGACAAAGAAAGAGTCTTCGATTTCCTAGCAGGCCTCAATCGCAATTTTGATGATGCCCGTGGCTGTGTGGTTGCTTGGGACTCATTTCCTTCTATCGACGATGACTTTGTTGAAGGCAAACGTGAAGAGATGCGTAGATAGGTCATGTTCTTTGATGATTCACCTTCTCAACAATCTGCCCATGATGTTTTTGCTTTGGTTACTTACAGGATGCTATCTCAAGTTACGCGCACTAGCAAAAGGCCTTTGTGTGAACATTGTAAGCACCCAGGTCATACCAAAGAAAAGTGTTGGGAAATCCATGGTAAACCAGCAAATTGGCAGCCTCGAAAGAAAACAGAGGCACATGGTTATCAAGGCAAAACCACCCAAGAACAATCTGAAAATTCTAGCATTTTAGCTCTATTCACAGAGAAATAAATTGAGTAGATTGATCAATATTGTCGTCTCCTTCGGCAGATCACTCTCAACCCCTCCATTTCTATTGTCCGATCATGCTTCATGACCCAATCTGGTACATTTTATTCAACCCTTAGCTCAACTTGTATAGGCTCTTGGATCATTGATTCCGGAGCCTCCAACCATATGACAGGGGATTTTAGTTTATTTTCTTCCTATGCTCCTTGCCCTAGTCACATTTGTGAAAATTGCTAATGGGTTGATGAATCTAGTTGTCGGTATCGATAATATTCGTCTGTCTAAAGATATTATCCTCAAATCTGTCTTTCTTGTCCCTTCCCTCACATCCAACCTCATCTCTATTAGCAAATTCACTCATGACAATAATTGTGTTGCTAACTGTCCATCATGTCAATTTCAGGACCTACTATTGGGGAAGATGATTGGTAGTGCTAGAATTATACAATGGATTATATTATCTTGAGGTTGCCACGTCTGAAGGCCTTCCAACTCGAGTGTCTAACGTTGCTTCTATTTCTGTTTTAAGTCCTAGGGAAATAATGTTGTGGCATCATAGCTAGGTCATCCTAGTTTTTCATATTTGAAAAAATTGCTTCCTTCTCTATTTTATAATAAAAATGTCGGTGTTCGTGATTTGCGTCTCTTGCTCCCCGAACAATCTTCCGCTCCGGTTTATCGTCCCTCGAAAACACCGCACGCTTCCTTCTCGTTCGCCGGTGTACTCTTCCGCAGCGCCTCGTCTTCAGACGCATTCTTCCGTGTTCTTCTTCTCGCTAGCTGCGTTTTTCGCTCGACTCCCTGTGCTCCTAAGCTCCTGCACACTTAATTTCTGTTTTAAGTCCTAGGGAAATAATGTTGTGGCATCATAGCTAGGTCATCCTAGTTTTTCATATTTGAAAAAATTGCTTCCTTCTCTATTTTATAATAAAAATGTCGGTGTTCGTGATTGTGAAATGTGTCACTTGGCTAAGCAACCTTGTACTGTTTTCTCTCTGAAACCATATACACCACATTTTGACTAATCCATAGTGATATTTGGGGTCCTTCACCAATCACCACATCTCAAGGGAAAAGTAATTCCTAACCTTTATTGACGATCATACGTGGGTCACTTGGGTTTATCTCCTTCACAATAAATTTGACATAAGTCAAATATTCAAAAACTTCCACCAGATGATGCAAACCCAATTTCACACAAAAATTCAAACTCCTCGCACTGACAATGGTAAATAATACCTCAATACCATTTTAGGTGGCTATCTTTATGAAAATAGGATTCTCTACCAAAGCACTTGTGTCGATACCCCACAACAACATAAGGTGTCAGAAAGAAAAAATTGCCATTTGTTGGAAGTAGCCCGCGCTCTAATGTTCACCATGAATGTCCCAAAATACCTATGGGGGGATATCATTCTCACGGCTGCGGATCTAATCAATTGCCTACCAAGTCGCGCTCTCAATTTTAAAACTTCGTTTGTCCTCATTCAAAGATACTCTCATGTGCCTACATCCAATAATCTTCCCTTAAAAACCTGTAGTTGTACATCATTTGTTCACGTACATGACCACAACCAAAGTAAACTTGATCCAAAAGCTATCAAGGTTGTCTTTATTGGGTGTTCACCAACACAAAAAGGTTATTGATGTTATTGTCCTCAAACCCGAAAAACATATACTTCTTGTGATGTGCAATTCCTAGAAGATACACCTCCTTAACTCCGCTTCAGGGGGAGAATCGAGATGAAGTTTGTCAAGATAATCCCCTTCTTCCAACACCCACACTTGATCCAATCTAGGCTAGCAATCACATTCCAAAACATGTTCCACTATTGGAAATAAGGGGGGAAGTGATACCAGAATGAGAGTTACAAGTTTACTCAAGACGAAAACCTCAGGCTACTAAAGACATTGTGAATTTTAAAAACAGTCAAGAAAATGAACCAGTAGAGGATCCTCAATCAGGTACTATCTCTAATCTAAATATTCCTATAGCAATTAGGAAAGGTGTGAGGTCTTGCACTCAACATCCCATTTCAAAAATGTGTTTCATACTCCCGTTTATCTTCATCATTTCGAACCTTTACCTTGAGTTTGTCTAGTATAAAAATTCCCAGGTCTGTTCAAGAGGCTCTAGCTATTCTTGAATGGAGAAAGGCTATTCTTGCGGAAATGCATGCCTTAAAGATAAACAATACTTGAAGTTTGGTCGAATTACCATGAGGGAAAAATAAAGTTGGTTACAAATGGATATTTATGGTGAAATATGTCATGGTTCAAAGATACAAAGCTCGTCTTGTAGCTAGGGGATTTACTCAAACCTATGACATTGACTATACTGAGACATTTACTCCTATTGCCAAACCTAACACTATTTGGATACTTCTAGCATTGGCAGCGAATCTTGATTGGCCACTATATCAACTTGACATAAAAAATACATTCTTCAATGGTGAACTTGAAGAGGAAGTCTATATGAGCTGGCCCCAGGATTTGAAGGAAAACTAGGAAATCAATCTATTTGCAAACTCAATGAGTTTATCTTGTTTGCGCTAGGAGCACCATAATCAAAACCTATGTTTTGATGTTCTCAAATGTTCAAGTTAAGTCTTATTGGATATGATGAATTGATCAAGTAGTCTTAGTAGTTCAGCTGGACCCGATACTAGACAAGGAAAGTCTCAGCAAATCGTGGAACCAGGCAGGAAGTCCAGATGGGTCAAGTGGACCTGACGTCTGACAGATAGACTTGATAGGTCTGGAGGATTCGATATCGAGTCAAGTGGAAGCCCTGACAGCCAATCCGATGCTGAGTGGTTAAGTCCAAACAGGTCTGGAGGACTCGATATTTGGCAGATGAGTTGAGATAAGTCACTGGTGGTAGTGTAGTGAGGTTATGTTCTAGTAGGGACAAATCTTAGGTACTGATCCAACTAAAGAAACCAACGTAGATTTCTAAGTTAAGATCAAGACAGTCCTAACTGCCTTAATCATGCATTTGATAATTGTACTAATCTTGTGTTGTAGGTTTATGCCCTCACTCTGTTTTTCAGGACAAATTTCTAATTTGTTTTTTATAGGATTGTTCGTTGAAGGAAAAAGGTATTCAGTTGACGAAACCCTGAAAAACCAGAGCAGTGAGATTCGATCCAGATCACAAATTAAAATGTCGTTTCTGTTGACGGATAAAGGTGTTCAGTCGACGGATAAATATATTTCTAGAATTATCAAGATTCAAATTAGAATAGAAATGAGAAAAAGATGTTTAGTCGACAGAAAGATCTTGATCCGTTGACGGAACAACGAGATTTCCACGATCGAATGGATCAGATCACAACAAACAAGGAAGACACAGAGGATTAGTCGATGGATAGGATGATCAGTCGACGGATCGGTTCAGTCGACAGAACGCTATCTATAAAGAAGCCCTCGAGCTCCGAGCCAGAAACAACTCTGATCTCCGATTCATTCTGCTTTTGTCGTGAGTGTTCGTGCAAGTTTTAACACCTCTACTCCGAGAAGTTCTCCAACACCTGCGCTTATTCTTTAATCTAGTATTAATGGTAATCTTTTTATATACTTGCACTTATTCTTTGAAGATAGTAGAACTGTTACTATCGTCATATCATATTTGTACGATCTTGCTTCCTTGGAAAAACTAATATTAGAATTGTCCAATGAAAGTGGTCAAGGATCGCGGGCCTTGGAATAGACAAACCAAGTAAAAAAGAGACTTGTTTTTTGTCGTTCTTTCTTTACCTTATTCCGTTGCGTATTCTAGTTTTATGAAATAAATGAAAAGATTTTAAAAGCGTCGATATTCAAACCCCCCTCTCAATCTCTTACGATCCAACATATCTATGGTTGAAAGTCTCCACGTGCCTGGTTTGACAGATTCTCTAAGGTCATCAAGAAACTTGGATATATGCAGGGACAAGCTGATCATATGCTCTTTGTTAAACATTCTAACGAAGGAAAAATCACTATTCTCATAATGTATGTTGATGATATCATCGTCATTGGAAATGACAAATGAAGAATATTAAGATCATGATGGCAAAGAATTTTGAAGTTAAAGATTTCGGAGAACTGAAATATTTTTTGGGAATGAAAATTGATAGGAGCAAAAAAGGTATATCCGTTTCTCAAAGAAAATACATTTTAGATCTGTTGGAAGAAACTGGAATGTTGGGTGCAAACCAAGCAATACATCACTTGAGCAAGGAAATAAAGAAAGAATTTTTAGGGAGATATCGTGGACAAAGAAAGGTATTACCACCTTGTTGGGAAACTCATTTGTCTCTCACACACTCCTGTTATATTTATTTTGATTGATTCTAGTAAGCCAATATATGCATTCACTGTGTCAAGGTCATCTCACTGCAGTCTATAGAATTCTGAGATATTTAAAATAAACTCCTGGTAGTTTTTTTTTTTTTGCAAAGATTGATGATTGGGCCGGATATTGTATGTTAGTTTGGGGGAATTTAGTAACATGACAGAGCAAAAACTGACAGTGGCAAGAAGCAATGCAGAGGCAGAATATCGAGTTATGACTCATGGAGTGTGTGAGCTAATTAGGATTAAAAGAGTTATGAAAGAGCTGAAAATAAATCTTGAAAGCCCTATGAAGTTTTTTTATGACAATAAATCAACCATCAGCATAGCTCATAATCCTGTTCATCATGATAAAATCAAACATGTTGAAGTTGCTAGACATTTCGGTAGAAAAGGAAATGATATATTCAATTAATATAAGAATATTTGATTGATATTTTATTCCTTATGGTGTGTCTATTAATTATAGCTAGGATTGTGAATACATGGAAATAAAATTTGTCTATATAATGTAGGATTGTACTATGTTAAATATATATACAAAAAAAAGTATTCTTACACCACATATTTGGCTTCCTATATCGTTTGTGTTAATCTTCATGGTATCAGAGCCTAGGCTTCTACATACCTACTGAAAATTAAACGGGAAAAAGGAGACGTGCATATTCAAATTAAACGAGGACCAAAATACAATGTCTTCAGGCACGAGTGATGGTGTGAAAGGTGCTATAGCACCAAACATATTTCCTACAAATATTGCTGGATTTGAAAGTTCCTCAATTCAATTGACCATCCACAAATTGAATGACAAAAATTACTTGGAGTGGGCACAGTCAATCAAGCTTGTAATCGACGGAAAAGGGCGTTTGGGTTACCTGACGGGAGAAATCGCAGAGCCAGACAAAGACGATCTAAAGTCGAAAAGCTAGAAATCTGAGAACTCCATGGTAATTGCGTGGCTCGTCAACTCAATGGAACCTTCAATTGGAAGGACATATTTATTCCTACCCACTGCAAAAGAGGTATGGGAGACGGTTCGTGAAACTTACTTTGATTTGGAGAACTCATCTCAGATATTTGATTTGAAGACTAGACTCTGGCAATTTAGACAAGGAGAAAAAACTGCCATAGGACTATAATGAAATGAAAGGGCTGTGGCAAGAGCTAGACTTATGCTATGATGATAAATGGGAGTGCAAAAATGAAGCATGAAGTATCACAAGTGTATGGAAAGTGACCGAGTTTGTGTTTTTAGCAGGGCTTAACCATGAATTGGATGAAGTTAGGGGAAGAATTCTGGGCAGAAATCCTTTGCCATCATTAAGTGAAGTGTTCGCTGAAGTAAGGAGGGAAGAAGGCAGAAGGAAAATCATGTTGAGTGAGAAGGCACTACCTATTTCAGAAAACTCAGCCCTGTTAAGCAAAAATTTTTCTACTGCACCTGTAAACCGACAGCCAAGAAAGGTAGAAATTGTGTGTGAACATTGTAAAAAGCCCTGGCATACTGCAGAAACATGTTGGGACTTACATGGCAAGCTACCTAACTGGAAATCAAAATCTTTCAAACAAAAAGGCAGTGGAGGTTCAAGGGCTTATCAATCTGGATTGGAAACACAAAATGATGCTGAAAACTCCTCGGGGACAACCTCTTTCAGTAAGGAACAAATAAAACAACTGTATAAGCTTTTTCAATCCACACCTTTTTTACAATCTACTCCATCTTGTTCAATGGCACAGCTTACTTGCAATCTGCTTGTTTCAATGCTTCAACCATATCTATATGTCCTTGGATAATAGATTCAGGTGCTACTGATCACATGATGGGATCCTCCAGGTTGTTCCATTCCTATACCTCTAGTGTTGGAAATCAAAAAATTAAAATAGCTGATGGTTCTTTATCTGCTATTGCTGGAAAAGGGTCTGTTATCATCTCTCAAACCTTGACTGTCCAAATGTTTTACATGTTCCAAATCTTTCTTCTAATTTGATTTCTATTAGCAAATTAACTCGTGATTTAAAGTGTTTAGTTAAGTTTTCCTCAAATTCTTGTGTACTTCAGGATTTGGACTCGGGGAGGACGATTGGCAGTGCTAAGCAGTGTGGAGGCCTTTATTACTTTGAGGAAGTCACTTATGTAGACAAGCCTAGCAATCCAGTATCATATCAAACTCTAGTTCTAGTAGCGATGATATAATTATGTGGCATCGTAGATTAGGACACCAGAATTTTTATCATTTGAAGCATTTGTTTCCGAAGTTATTTGACAATACAAACCTTTCTGATTTTCAATGTGATATTTGTCAGTCTGCAAAGCATCATTGTGCATCTTTTCCTGTTCATCCATATCAATCATCGAAACCTTTTGCTCTTATTCATAGTGATGTGTGGGGACCATTCAAAACAACAACTCTTTCAAAAAAAATGATAGTTTATCACTTTTATTGATGATTACACTTGTTTAAGTTGGGTGTATTTACTTGATAAATCAGAAGCTGGACAAGTTCTCAAAAATTTTTTCATGATGATTGAAAAACAATTTCATGAGAAAATTCAAATGTTCAGAAGGGATAACGGGACAGAATATTTCAATAAAATTCTAGGTCAATTTTTTCAACAAGATGGTATATTTCATCACAGTAATTGCATTCAAACACCACAACAGAATGGGATAGCAAAAAGGAAGAATAGACACCTCCTAGAAGTAGCTAGGTCACTCATTTTCACTACCAATGTACCTAAATACTTATGGGGGGAAGCTATTCCCATTGCTACATATTTGATTAATAGAATGCCTTCAAGAGTGTTGGACTTCGAATCACCCTTAATTGTTTTTAAAAATTATTTTCCCATGCTTCACTTATATTCTGATTTACCTCTCAAAGTGTTTGGTTGTGTAGTCTTTGTCCACGCGCATCATCATAATCGTGATAAACTAGACCCTCGTGCTGTCAAATGTGTATTTCTAGGATATTCCCCTACCCAGAAGGGGTACAAATGTTTTGAACCCCATTCCAAAAACTTTTTTTTTGTGTCTATGGATGTTACATTCTTTGAATCTAAAATTTTTTTAGCACTCTCCTTTAGGGGGAGAATAAGTTGGAAGACTCGTTGTTTGATTTAGAATCAGAGAATGTAGAAGGAAATTCAAATTTTGAATTTAGTACCAAAATTGATACACCTCATGTAGTGTCAGAGCAGAATCTTGATACTCGAGTACGAGTTGATGATGATAAATGGTTTGGGCAAGTTTACAAAAGGAGACGACCCCAAAGTAAGCAAGACTCCACAACTCCACACAACCAAACGTCTGAACCTGAAGTCCAGACTTATTTGAATCTAAATCTAGGTATTGTATCCGATTCCTCTATGCCATTAGAACTTTGTATTGCACTTAGGAAAGGTGTTAGCACTTGCACTCAACACCCACTCTCAAATCATATGTCTTATAAAAATTTATCTACATTTTACTCAAGTCTTATCGCTCAGTTACAAAGTGTGGATGTTCCTAAGACTATACAGGAGGCTCTAAGTGTTCTAGAATGGAAGAAAGCTGTCCTTGAGGAGATGAATGCACTTAACAAAAGTGGAACATGGGAAATAATGCCCTTACCAAAGGGAAAATGTATAGCGGGATGCAAATGGGTATTTACTTACTGTGAAACTTAATTCAGATGGATCATTGGAACATTTTAAAGCAAGACTTGTAGCTAAGGGTTTTACACAAACATATGGAATTGACTACCAGGAGACCTTTGCACCAGCCACAAAACTGAATACGGTAAGAATACTGCTTTCCTTGGCTGCAAATCTTGATTGGCCCCTATATCAGATGGATGTAAAAATTGCATTCCTAAATGGAGAATTGGAAGAAGTGTTCCTGGATTCACCGCTAGTCTTCGAAAACAATTTGGGGAAAAATCTGCTGATTAAAGAAGTCTTTGTATGGATTAAAATAGTCACATGAGCTTGGTTTGAAAAATTCTTGAAATCTGTAAAGAAGCAAGGTTATATTCAGGGGCAATCCGATCGCACAATGTTTGTGGAGCATACCAGAGAAGGAAAGATGGCAATCTTGATTGTGTAGGTTGATGACATAATTCATGAAACAACGCGTTTGAAAGGTTGCCTTGCCTTGGAATTTGAGATAAAAGATTTGAGACTCTTGAGATATTTCTTGGGAATGGAAGTTGCTAGATCAAGAAAGGGAATCTATATATCCCAAAGAAAATATATTCTAGACCTACTAAAGGAAATAGAAATGAGTGGATGCAGGCCCAGTGATATACCCATGGACCCAAATCAAAAGCTAAATGAAATATCTAAAGGAGCCAACGTTTAAAAAGAAAGATATCAATGTCTTGTAGGTAAACTTATATACTTTTCTCATACAAGACCTGATATTACTTTTGCTGTCAGTGTGGTTAGTCAATTTATGCATTCACCGCACGAGGAACACATGGATGCTGTCTACAAGATTTTGAGATATTTAAAGAGCTCTCCAGGAAAAGGTTTATTGTTTCGAAAGAACAACCAGAGAAGCATAGAGGCATATACAAATGCAGATTGGGCAGGTTCTATTTCTGACAAGAGGTCTACTTCAGGGTATTGTATTTTTCTATAGGGTAATCTTGTATCATGGAGAAGTAAAAAACAAACTGTTGTGGCTCGTAGTAGTGTAGAAGCTAAGCTCAGAGCTATGGCGAATGGTGTATGTGAGTTACTATAGCTAAAGCTAGTACTTGAAGAGCTGAAGTTAAATTGGGAAGCGCCAATGAAGCTATTCTGTGACAATAAGTTAGCAATTAGCATTGTGAATAATCTAGTACAACATGATCGTACAAAGCATATAGAAGTCAACACTCATTTCATCAAAGAAAAGCTAGAAGGAGGAATAAGTTGTATGCCTTTTGTTACATCTAAACAACATATTGCCGATGCCTTAACAAAGAGTCATTTCAGACCCAAGTTCAAAGATTTCATTTGCAAGTTGGGAATGATAGATATCTTTACTTAAACTTGAGGTGGAGTGTAGAAAAGGAAATAATATATTCAATTAATATAAGAATATTTAATTGATATTTTATTCCTTATGGTGTGTCTACTAATTATGGCTAGGATTGTGAATACATGGAAATAAAATTTGTACATATAATGTAGGGTTGTACTATGTTAAATATATCTACAAAAAATGTATTCTTACACCACATATTTGGCTGCCTATATCATTTGTGTTAATCTTCAATTTCATCAAGGAAGAATTGGAAGAAGGTAGTTTCAATGTTGAATACTTCCCTACTTCTCATCTGACTTACTCACAAAAGGACTATTGGAACGAACCCATGAATTTCTTGTCAGCAAGCTTGGCCTTATCAACATTTACAGTCAAGCTTGATGGGGAGTGTAGATTTATTTAGTGAATTAATTAGTATCAATTAAAATCAACTGGTTTCAATCTATTTGATTTGGCATCGATCTATTCGATCTAATAGGATTTTAATTGATTGATAGAATGTTTTAGTTTTGTATGTTTGGTAGGATAATATTTTTTTTCTTCCATGATTTATTAGGATTGATAGATCCATTGTATCTATAAAAGTGTATTATGTTTATTATTGAAAAAATAATTATTGTCTCCACCTTTCTACATGGTATCAGAGGAGGTTGATTTCTCCAATTTCTTCCGTTGACTTCATCTTCCCTGACGTGTAGGTCACTTCATCTCCTGCTAAGTGAAGTTGATGACATTGGCAGAGTTTTGATATGGTGTTAAACTACATTCTGCATGGAATAACCACCGTCAGCGTGATTGGCTTGTCAAGTAGTGCAGCATCATTTTTTGTGTTCCAAGAATATCTAATTGTAGAATATAATTGTTACTGTGACAAATTGGTAATATCGAGACATTAGATGGACAGAATATGATTTACTTTATATTACTCTTCTAAATCTAATCACTGGTAAGTTAACTGTGGACACATAGCTTCTTCTAAAACCCCCGATAAAGCTCAATGGCTCGTAGTAGCCACAAAGTTGGGGCATCATGGCTTATTGTTGTTTTGATGGGAGTCATGGGACCCAAAATTTTTGGTACTTAGTAGTTTGGACAGAGAGTTCAAACTTGAAAATGAGAAATGATATAATCCTGCTTCAATCTTTTTTGCAAACCACAAAATAACATAAATCATGTTGATGATATAAGACAATAGATACTTCAACATATTTTTTGTTTATACTAATAATTTTTCTGTCAGAATTGGCATTGGATTCATGCTCCAGAAATATTGTACCATAACAACATTTTGCATAATGTGACTTCACATGTTTATTCTATTGCGACTGAATGTTTTTGTAATTTGTGTTGATGGTTTGCAAAATGATGATGGCAAGATTGACTTCTCTAAGACTGATTGGATGGTGAGTACCGAATGCTTACTATTGGAGACCAAGAAAACATCGGCTATACATGAGAGCTTCTCAAACTTGTATTAATTAACCATAAAAGGGCAGCTCGGTGCACGAAACTCCCGCCAT
The DNA here is from genome assembly GCF_018446385.1 of Zingiber officinale. Classification (NCBI taxonomy): domain Eukaryota; kingdom Viridiplantae; phylum Streptophyta; class Magnoliopsida; order Zingiberales; family Zingiberaceae; genus Zingiber; species Zingiber officinale. The sequence goes on from NC_055998.1 coordinate 109,632,066, forward strand.
GCGGGGTCCCGGGGAAGGATCCATTGTATGCAGCCTTACCCTGCTTTTTGCTAGAGGTTGTTTCCAGGATTCAAACTCGTGACCTTTTGGTCACATGACAACAACTTTATCGTTGCGCCAAGGCTCCCCTTCGTATTAATTAACCATAACAACAACATATTAATTAACCATAACAACAACAAAAGCTATTCTTAGCTATGAAGTCAACATGCCAACTCACTCTACAGAATCATGTGTATATGGCATTACATATGCACACACAACCTTTTACAGTATTGAAGCCATACACAACCCTCCTCTAACTGACCTATATGTGTGCAAACATTCACACAAGTACATACACTATCTATTAACAGGAGTTAAGGATAGTTTCAATCTCAAGAAAGGAAAAAAAAAACATGGAGTGTAGAGGAATTGTTAGTATAATAAGAAACTGATGTGAACTTGTCAACATATGAATAACTGATATGAGTGCTTATTTCTTTCTACAATTGGGAAATGATTGCCTCTTTTATCCCTAAATGTGCACTTTTCCTTTACTTGTACATCTTTCTGAATTACAGAGTTGTTAATGATGATGGCATCATTCAATATTTCACTTGATAATCAGATATTCTGAGATTATTTATGTAATTGTGTAGGTCACTGCCTGGTAACAATATAATCGGCGGAATACCAGAACAGCTTGGCAACCTCTCTAGTTTGACCAACTTGGATTTGGAAAATAATTGTCTGAGTGGAGAAATACCAGCTTCCCTTGGCAAGCTTTCTAAGCTTCAGATTTTGTCAGTAGGATCATAAAATTTACTAATCTAAATCATTTAAGTAGATTTCAGGACTTACCTTAATCTTTTTAATGTCATTAATCAGGATCCTTAGCCAAAATAATCTGACAGGAAACATTCCTCAATCCCTCACAAATCTTGATTCCTTAAATGACATGTAAGTTTATTACTCACTTAGACAGTAACTGTAGCTGCAGGAATCTTAGAGATTGTGTTCTCCTTTTTTTGAACTACCTACTGCATTCACATAAAGAGTTTGTACATGAATGAAAGGATCAGTCAAGCAAGGCCAGCAGTATGTAGATTAATGAGAAGCATAATAGCTGTATATTTGGCAACATGAAAAGAAAAGAACAGACCTGGAGCTTGGCTTCAGCACTATTGGAAAGAAAAGGCATAGTTGCAATACATGTGTTTTCTTTCCTTGAACTAAAGTTTAAAGTGCATATCATAATGTTTTCTTTCCTTGAACTGAATCTTAAAGTGTTTATCCTATTTTTATTAACATATGCCATTATCTTTTACATAACATTCTACAATTGAATTGAATTAGCAGTCGTCTAGCTTTCAATCATCTTTCTGGACAAATACCTGAAGAGCTCTTTCAAGTAGCTAGATACAAGTATGAATAATTGAGAGTTAACTTTTGTGCAAGCTCTCTACTCTTTGCAACCATACATAATTTTTTTATTTATTTTTATTGTGCAGCTTCACAGGTAACAATCTGAACTGCGATATGAATTATCAACGCCCTTGTGCTTCCACCATTCCTGTTCATGGTAAACATTTTTAATAATTGTTTTTGAACTTAGGGCTCCATTATCTGCAGTAGGTAACTGTTTGAGAGAAACTATATTTGGTCTTGGTAGGAAAATCCCAAAATTCCAAAGTAGGAATTTTGCTTGGAATTTTTGGAGCTGTCATTTTATTGCTTGTTACGGGTGCCGTATTTTTTGTATGCAAGGGCCACAGGAAGGGATATCGACGAGAAGAATTTGTTGATGTTGCAGGTTTAGTACCTTCTTACACCTAATTCTCTGGTTGTTGATAGGACCTTTTGTCAAGTAATTGTTTTTCATGTTAGTCATTAGCTTTGCCATATTTCTTTTTTGTGCATAATCTGCATTTTTTGCACTAGTCTTTTTTTGTTGAAACAATAGCATACACTGGATTAAGTCTTGCAAATCGGAACTGATAAATATAAATTAAGTACATGAATTATCAAAAATTATTTGATTGACTGCCTTACATACAGATGAAGATGATCGCAGAATTGCATTTGGACAGTTAAAAAGATTTGCTTATCGAGAATTACAGATTGCAACAGATGGATTTAGTGAAAAGAATGTCCTCGGACAAGGTGGTTTTGGAAAAGTATACAAAGGAGTGCTTCCAAATAATACTAAAATTGCCATAAAACGGTTGACTGATTGTGAGAGTCCAGGTGGGGAAGCTGCATTTTTACGTGAAGTAGAGATGATAAGTGTTGCTGTCCACAAAAATCTTCTGAGATTGATTGGCTTTTGTACAACACCAAAGGAGCGTCTTCTTGTCTATCCTTTTATGCAAAACTTGAGTGTTGCATATCGTTTACGAGGTAATTTTCAGTTTTCACAGTAATCTACTCTGCTTATCTATCTCATGGCAGCAAAGCTAATAAAAGAGAGAAGGAATATTATGTTGTGCACGTGAATATAACTATTTGATTATCAATTTATGGATTCCATGCATCGACTTCCTTTCATCTCAGTTTAATCACCATGTCTTTTAAAAAATCAAAATTGCTTTTAATAATACCTTTTGACTTTCATTAATTCATATATCTCAGCAAAGACCGTAACAAATATCATGCTAAGAAATAGCCAAAGAAATCATCCATCTAATCTTGGTTTTTCTTTGCATTCTTGCATTAAGTTCTTCACGTGGTATTCCAATCAGATTTATGGGAGTAATCATAGCAGCTTTAGGAATTGATAACCTTCCAGCAACCAGATTGAAATGAGAATTTTGTTATGAGATCTAGTACTTGATCTATATTTCTATGTATCTTATACTTGTGATAAATATGAAGTCATGTTTTTACTTTGAAATGTTAATTGTGGACTGGCTACCATGCTATGCTTCATGGAGTGATGTCAATATCCTTGTAAAGAAAAATACACATAAACTATTTTAGCTGACCATTGCTCACATTGTTGTATTATGTTCTGCAATTGTTGTTGATGGTAATACTGTTGAATGGTTGGACAGAGTTCAAAACTGGGGAACCAGTGTTGAATTGGACAACAAGAAAAAGGGTGGCGCTAGGTACTGCACGTGGATTAGAGTACCTTCATGAACATTGCAATCCTAAGATAATACACCGTGATGTTAAAGCTGCTAATGTCTTACTCGATGAGGACTTTGAGGCTGTAGTAGGTGATTTTGGCTTAGCAAAATTGGTAGATGTGAGGAAGACATCTGTGACAACTCAAGTTCGGGGAACTATGGGTCACATAGCACCTGAGTATTTATCCACTGGCAAATCATCTGAGAGGACAGATGTATTTGGTTATGGAATTATGCTTCTTGAACTTGTCACTGGACAACGTGCAATAGATTTTTCTCGCTTGGAGGAAGAAGATGATGTTTTATTGCTTGACCATGTGAGCATACTTATCTTGGTAAACATAATTTATTTATTTATTCGATAATATCTTAATGGCATCAGAAATTTGATATTGTTTTCCATCTTAAGATTTAGTCATCTGATGATGTAACAAAGGTTACACATAAAATTCCTTCCAATAGAAAGTTGCATAAAATTCCTTCCAATAGAAAGTCGCAATGTGCAGTTATATTGGATTAAAAGGCTCCCTTTTCTATCCAACTAATCATTTTTAAAAATTTTGTTACTAGTTAATTTTAGCATTTATTAAGTATAAATCACTAGAAAATGTAAATCAGGTAATTATCTACTCGTAGATGTAATCCATCCATTGGTATATGGAGAGCAGGGCTTGTACTATATTTATCCATATAAGCCCACTTGATTTTTGGGCTGGATGTTAAGGGATTAGGCAGCTAATATTTTCTAGCAGGCTCCAATATCGTGCTGCTTGATAGATTTATACACAATATTATATGTTGTCCTTTTCCGCTCGAGCATATAATTGCTTTTATTTGATTGATCACCAATGGTTTTTAGAGAGTTTTGATGTTCTTATACTGAGATTGTAGCGTTTACTTTTTGCCCAAGAGAATGCAAATCATCAAGTTTCTAGTATTCACTCTGTCCTATGGTTCAATGTTCTTAAGCTAAACTGGTCAATGAACTGGTGTGGCCATGGATTCTACAATTCAGTTGCTCATTGTTGAATTTAAAAAAAAAATACAAATATCATTAGTAACACTAGAAGAGAAGGCTAACTTAGTCATGTAGTTCTGGGTTTGTACTTCCTGGTTTAGGGTTCAGGGCTTGAATCGGACTGGCTTGGGGAAAAGTTCCCTCATGAACCAATTCAATTGGCCAGTTCAGTCTGGTTTCAGAGTACTGGTGCCATAGGATGCCAAACTCTTTCTAATAACTTTAGTCAAGTTGATATGTGGAAATTAAGGTTCTTACAATTCTTGAGGCATTGATGGATTTGTCTGTATAGTCAGTCTTTCCTAAGTCATTTATATGTTTCCTTTTGGCTTAAAAGTTAAGCTACTATAACTATATGTATCATATAAATGTTGCGGACTGTTATTTCTAGTTCGAGCTGAAGTTAGGAGTAATATCACTAGTGGTCTAAGCCACTTCACTGCATATTTTGGTTTCTTATGCAGGTGAAGAAGCTACAAAGAGAGAAACGCTTGGGTGACATTGTTGACAGAAATCTCAATAATGAATATGATGGTCAAGTTGAAATGATGATCCAAGTTGCTCTTCTTTGCACTCAAGCATCACCAGAGGACCGCCCCACCATGTCTGAGGTGGTGCGGATGCTTGAAGGAGAGGGTCTCGCTGAGAGATGGGAAGAGTGGGAGCAAGTAGAAGTGACCAGAAGGCAAGAGTATGAAAGAATGCAGAGAAGGTTTGGTTGGGGAGAAGATTCTTTGTACAACCAAGATGCAATCGAACTGTCCTGTGGAAGATGACATAAGATTATGAAGTAGGGATGCAAAAAGACTCGTATGCTGAAGTCTTTTACTCTGTTTTTTCCTCGTGTGTTTTGAGAGATGGTTCTTGCATTTGGTTTAAACTCAAGATGTCAGTTTGTCGATTTTCGCAACTGAATTCGCACTCTTAGAGGGTGAAGACTGGTGTAAATATCCTGAAGTAGGTATTTCTCAATATCAATAAGTAGCTGATGGTATCACTTTAGAATCATTGGATGAGGAGATATATGCTAAAGTTGTCCATCTTTTGTTAATCTTGCGCTCGTTGATCTAAAAACTAAACTGAATCAAGGAACTGTCACCTCAAGTTGGGGACGGGACTATCCGTTTAACTATTGAAGGATATGAAGTATGCAAAGGAAAATACTGGAATCCACTTGACTTGGGTACGTTCCCTCTTGGCGCTTTAGATTGGTAGAAGAAGGTGGTCTTAAGTCACGGGCCATTTTGCTGCAGATTGTTGATCAGGAACAAGCTCACATTGCAAAAGCTACTTTGTGTTTGACGCTCCATTGAATGATCGAGTCAATCTGACATTACATAGATGCTAGATATACCATATGGCTAAGTCGTAAATGGATTGATTCAAGTGTTCTTACTAATTTGGAGCCGTGCAGGTGTGAGCCATGTTATGAATCTAATGTAGTTGCAGGTAACTAGGGGTATGCATTTTGTTCCACCTTAGAAGGTGAAGACGAAATATACTCCGATCCTATGCTTCCAACTCCCAAAAGCCTTTTGAGACCATTAATTCACAATCAATATGATGCTTTCCAATTTGCTATCGACCCATTTTAGGACATCCAATCCAAACTTTGAAGGCTTCCAACTAAAAGTCGAAGGTTTAAAGACTTTGAATGCCAAGTTGGTGTGAGACATCTTGTGATTAAAGAGTTTGTAGGACTAAGTTTGGTCTTTGCGTTAAGATATTTTGACCATAAATGTACTAGACATAAACCTATCCTGCTATAAGTAGTTGGATCATGGGAATAGTTGGACGACACCTTTTGTTTAGTCTCTTTATCCAAGTGTTCTTCATACATACATCATACCTCTCAATTCCCACTTAACATCGTCTCTAGCTCAGCTTAAAAAGAATGACTTTTGTGAAAATTTCAATGTGATAGGGGATCATGTAAAACCGGATAGAGAGATAGAGGGGGATTGGGTTGAATATCAGGCTCGATTTCTTTTCTTTCATGTTAGTTCTTGCCTATCAGATTAGTTTAAGCAACAGAAATAATAAATATAAATAAAAAATAAACAAAGACAAGGGACGCTATTGATTTATTTGGTTCACACCCTCAAGGTACTACGTCCAAGGCTTGTGTACGGAATGTTGTTTATTAAATTTCTCTTTTTGCATAGAAACCTTTTACACAATTTATGATAATCTAAGCACAATTAAGATGGAAAATAAAATCACATAAATAAATTAAATACAAATAGAATGATGATCGATTCAAAAGTGTTGTTCCTCGATTGCAAAACTTTGAGAGCCTTTCTTGAGTACAAAATGGAGAGGATTGAAAGTTGATGGCTTTTCAATGTTTTCTGCAGTTCGGATCCTCTGGACCAGGGAACCCTGGACCACCCCTGGACCACAAACTCCGGTTAAAAAGCTATCACGTGCAATGCGCGTGCACGTGGAAACAACACTCCCGCAGAAACGCGCCCATTTGCTTGCAGCCCTAACTTCTCGCGATTCTTCCACCTCCGCGCTCCGCCGGCGACCAGATCCGTCGCAGACCCTGGCCCCTCCCCGACGCCCACCTCTAGCGTCTCTGCAAGGCACGTGCAAGCAAATGGGCGCTCAACTCACACGAAACGCAAGCATCGGCAGTGTTTCTCGCGAGCCCTAGCATCCCTCCTCCCCAAGTCCGCCGAGACGAAACGTGTAGCTGCAAAACAGGTGGAGCCCTAACCTCACGCCCAAACGACGAGAGGCAGCGAGCTCTAGCCTCAAGTCGCCATCTTCCACTCTTCCACGCGAAACACAAGCTCTGCCCTAGCCGCAAGTCATCGTCCCCGCATCTGCCATCCGTCGGCGCCATCTTCCACTTCTTCCTTTCGTCTCGCCATCATCCGCCGGGATCTGGTATCATTGTCAGTCTTCTTGCTCTTTAGCTTCTGACGGATGCTCTCCATTAAAACACGAGAAACATCGTTATGTCCTTGATTATAAGACTGTGGTTTTGCTTTGAGGGCCAGCAAACAATTCTTACAATAGAGGCCTTTTTACAGAATAAAATCCATCTGGAACTTTTTGCAAGTAACCACAGTCTTATAACTATGGATTTTACAACGTTCTGACAGTTTGTGCCAACGAAAGCTTGTTTTCTATTTTATTGTCTTTGCTTGAATTCCTAACTATTTAATTGTTTGAGTTCTGCATATGCCAATTTTAGTTGAATGTTGTTGATTAATTCCCTACATGATACAAGACATGTACAAATTACTCTTTACAAAAACAAAATATAACTGACATTGTTTGAAACATTTTACATCTTTATATTGTGCTATTATATATTATGGATTGTCATATGATATTGGAATGTGGTTGTAACAGTGATTAGCCTGATATATATGTATCTGTGTATATTCTGTGTTTGTGTGTTTGTTGCATGCACATGAAAGTAGGATTGAATGCTACGCAAGAGTAACTGTTTAACTGTTTGTTGTAACATATTCTAATACTTTGAAGTTATACTGTTGATTTGAGTTTAACTGTTAATTGCTTATGCATAATATAGGTTTCACCTTTAATGTTGATATTGAAGTTATAAGAACATCAACATCAAGTAACTCTGATGATTGGAAATAATTTGTATTCAGATTGCAGCACTGAATTCAAATTCAACATCAAGTTCCAATTTGTACTCAACATCAAGTAACTCATTGTTTACAACTTTGAATTATAACTTTGAGCTTATTTATTTTTTAAAATTTATTTAGCATACAATCTATGAACATTAAAAAATATTTGAACTTAAGTAATTCTTGTTTGCTTAATAGGTTGGTATTTCATGGCATCATCAAGTTACAACTCCATCGACAATACAAAATTTGAATATGTACCATGCAGGGATTGCGGACAAAGAACAGTGGTTTGTGTTTCTAGATCGAGCAAAAATCCCGGAAGAAGGTATTATCGATGTGGGCAGCATGGCTGGCAAAAGTGGGTGGTAACCGATACTTTTTCTGATGAAGACAACAGTGAAATATGCCGTGGAAGGTTAGGAAAAATTGAGTCAAGGTTAGGTAGTGAACCCATTGCTTCTCGTGAGCATAATCTAGGAAATTCAAATGTACCATCAGTGGTTTGGATATTAGTTATAGTGAATCTGACTCTTTTGGCCGTTTACCTTATTACTTTGTTGGTTCGGTCTTGTTAATTAGTGTTGAGTAATGTTGTTATTGTAATATGACAGATTAACTGTTTGTAAGAACCAGCTGAAGGCTAATTGATTTATTAGTTCAGGTGGTTAATTAGTGTTGACTAATGTTGGTATTGTAATGTCATAGGATAATTAGTTCTTTTGTTAAGATGGATGTTGTGGAACTTGTTATATAATGGTTTGGAAATTTTATAATGATTTATTCTGTATTGTTGTTCTTTCGGTATTTTATTCTCATCTCTGTAATGTTCATCAAGGGTTGATTGGTTCGCTTGTGTTGCAATGGTTGCTTTTGATGTCCGTGTGATGCTTGGTGCCAACGGTTTTGTTTGATATAAGCTTGTGTTGCAATGGTTGTTTGCTCAATCACAGCTCAAGGGTCAACAGACTTGGAAGCATCAAGTTGAACAAACTCTCTTACAGAATCAAAACTGTCGTACGGCAAGCTCTTCAAGGGACTTTGGTTTCGTTATCGGATCTAGTAGCCTCCTCAAGGGACTTTGTCTACCTTTACTATTCCTGGTTATTTGATCTCCATGGGAATTGTACAGAAAAGAGATCAACTCGAATAGTTCTTCCGATGAGCCAGCCTTCAAACTAGAACTCCTGCTCATCTTATTTGCTCCAGTGCTATTTGCTCAGTGCTAGATGGATAAACTGTCGACTTCTTCCCTGCTGAAGCAATTGCTTTGGCTTCAAATTTTCTTGGTTTCTGGGTGGTACAGGACTCAAGTTTCTCACAAGAACTCATGAGAAAATAACCCTCATGTTATTCAATTTGCTGTAACTTCTAACCAAAAAAATTCTGAAGTTGATAGTAGAAAACATAAAACACAGACTTAGCTGATCGGAGAGGGCCGTTGGTATTGGATCGGTCTGCAGACCGATCCAGTGATACTGTGGGTATTGGATCGGTCTGCAGACCGATCCAGTAATACTGTGGTTAGCTGATCGGTCTAGTGACCGATCAGTAACCAAACAGTAGTGTTCTGTGAGTTATCTGATCGGTCTGTAGACCGATCAGATGGGATTCAGATAACAATAGGGGATCGGTCTGTGGACCGATCCCTGATCGATCCACAGACCGATCAGAAGTCTCCCAGACCGATCAGGACATATCCTGATCGGTCCAGAGGGCTATGGATCGGTCTGCTGACCGATCCACAACATGATCAAAGGTCCTCAGGAGACTTTAAGGAAGGGAAGATAAGAAAGGTTACGAAAACTCAATTGACGTCCTCAAAAATACTATTAAAAGAAGACAAATGAATACTCCATTCTTCTCTTCTTCTAAAAAACATGATCAGTAGCTTAACCATGCAAAAAGAAAATTAAGAGAGGAGGAAGTAGCTTAATCTGAAGACAAGACAATAGGGGCAAAAACATGCTGCATCAAGAAGTCCATTAGTTCTGCGATGGTCCAAATTATATAACATAACATAGAATCAATAATGTGCATCTTTAACATCTTTAACATCAGCTGGGTTGAACTTCAGGCCAAGCTAATATAACATCTTTAACATCATGTAACATTGACCTTGTGTTCAAACAAATAATAAAAACATCTCCATTGTCAATAAGAGGACAAATACTAAAAACATTGACCAGAATTTTTCAAGCAAGATGTCTGGAAGACCAGTGAAGATGCTGATAGCTCAAGAGATGTCAACAGACATAAAGTCTAAGAAGAAACCACTCAGTGTTGTTGCTCGATTGATGGGTCTTGATGATGAACTAAAACCTCAGCCATGCCCAGAAGATAGCCAAAATAAGTCCCAATAAGTTGTTCCTTCTCAGTCTCATCAAGCTGATCATCGAAAAGAACAAGATGGTGCAAATGAAGTTTGGCATAAATCAACTCAAAAGAGGGGAAGCTGTGAAGGTAATCAGAACGAGATAAAAATAGTACTTGCCTGTTCACAAAGCTGGATGTTCTCAGTTCAAACAGAGATTTATTTCTAAAATTTCTTAATGAACCAAACTCCCTGTTCACAAAGCAACTAAACAATAGATTAGTTGGAACCTAAAGTATTTGGAACCTGTCAAGAAAGGAAATCATATCAATAAATTAACTAGTATTTCAGGTGCACATATAAATAGACATAGGCACATACGAGATCGTTACTGTCTAAGGAGAGGAATCCGCACGAGGTGGTCTAGCAAATTGCACAAATGGGGATTGCACCTATAACAGTAAACAACTGTAAACTATTAGGAAGCCGAAACAACAATGTAGGTCAAATTTGCTCAGAAAGTTCATACAGATTGAAACAACAAGATTTAGACAGATATTATACATTTCATTCAGACTTAAAGAAACTTGTGATAACTAAGATGTATATATACCTGAGAAAGTTGTGATGCCAATAATGGTGGAAATTGAGTCTCAGTCATATTGAAACTACCAACAGAGCTACCAATTGTTGGCACATAATTTATAGGCTAAAACAAAAAAATAAAATACATTCTTAGATAGTTATAACATAAACTATCTTAGATTAACATAAGTAAAACAAATACCAACTTGGTGAATGATCCGGTCACATTGTTTTTT